>NC_091540.1:20000000-30000000 GCF_042242935.1 Bactrocera oleae | reverse complement strand
TCACACCTCAAATTAGCAGATCCCAACTGCAACACCCCGGCTCAAATAGCCATTATATCATATAAGGCAGCGATCTCATACCTCAGATAATACACGAGGGTGTTGAGAAAATTTCAAACACACTATTGGAACAGAATACTATTTTTGGTTGGATTCTAAGTGAACAAGTTACGGAACCAGTTACCACCATGCCTACTCAAGTTGAGCAACTCTCAAATGAATACCTCAATTCACAATTGAGGAGATTTTGGGAGAAGCCACAACTGCTAGACGAGATAATGGTAGGTACGTCGTACGACTACCATTAAAACAACAATTTCTCAACAAAATCACCTTAGGTCACTCTCGCATCTCTGTAATACAGCACGACGCACAAACGAAAAATCATGCCACATTATGCAGTAATAAAGCCAGACAAAAACCAACATAAGTAACAGTTGTCTTCAATGCCTCAAGATCTACTCGAGGAATTCCCTAAATGATATCCTATTTACGGGACCCACGCTCCAACCAGATTTAATGCTACTTATTTAAAAATGGCTAATATAGATACATATTCAACGGAGAAATCAGAAAAATGTATAGACAAATAGTCGTACAAAAAGAAGATTTTCAGCGAATTATTTTCCATAAATCCCCCAATAGTCCACTACGCGACTACAAAATACAGTGAACAGTGAACTTCGGCGTTAACTTTGCCCCATACTTAGCCATTCGAACACTTCACGAATTGGCTGAAAACACCAAGTCAGAATTTCCTATAGTAACCCAAGTGTTAAAAACACAAACGTATGTAGATGATATCCTGTCTGGAAGTCACCATCTTCTATAAGCATACGAGTTACTAGCACAAATGACATAAGCCCTCAAAACCGCAGGATTTCCGTTACAAAAGATAACGGCGAACCTCCCTAAAAATTTAAAGGACATTCCGAAAGCAAATCTGTTGGACAGTTTGTTTCTTTAAATTCTAGAAGGAGAACATCCGGTGGGTTTAACGTTGATACCTGCCGATTAATAGTTTGGAATGGACACACTAACCACCTTGGTAGGGTTCGAGGCCTATCTAAAACCTCTTCCGTACTTTGGGTCCGACAAAGCAAACCCACATTCAACTGAAAAAACGTCAGTCCTTCCCATATTTGGGTATCAACCACAAATTCTAGAAGTACAGTACAACAAAAACTCTGGGGATTCAATGGAATGTGATGTCTGATCAGTTTTCATACACTACAGAGTCAATATGTGCTTTAGCCGCCATAACAAAACGACAAATTCTATCCTCTGTGGCAAAACTTTTCGACGCGGTATGAGGGCTTTCGCCAATATGATACAAACCGAAATCCTAATACAAGAATTATGGCTATATGGAACCGGCTGGGACGAACAACTAAAACCACTTCGTTTAGAAAAGTGGTTCGAGTTTGCGAGCAATCTAAATGATATCTCACAGATACAAATCCCACGATGCGTAAATGCCCCAGAGTACAAAGTCGAACTACATGGCTTCTGTGGCGCCTGGTTAGAAAAACCACCACATGCATGGAAGATTTATATTTCCAATCAAACGTCTCAAATACTTGACCTAATAGGGTCAGCCACTTGGCGAGATGTAGCCACTGCTGATAATCCTGCCGATCTACGTACAAGAGGGTGCAAACCCCTGTACCTTGCCACTACCACCCTCTGGTGGAATGGCCCCCGTGGTTAACAGAATCTCCCGATTCTTGGCCACAACCGAACGTCATCCCATAGTTATACCAGAGAAGTCGCATACATTTCTGCAACGATTCGGAGCGCCACATCTTTTGATTTAAAACCAACACCGTTCCGTACGAGCCGTCGCTACTTTAGGCGACCTTTATTCTGATAATTTTTTAGAAATGTGCACATATGTACATTCATAAGTACATGTACGCTGATGCCTACTTCTCCTTGCCCCGCACAAACAATGACTTTTGTCTTCACGTTTTGCTTTTTCCGAGAGTAAGAACGGAGCAAGCTGTACGATCGTATGCAAGGAGGGGTTAGGAGGCGCACGGTCACATAATTATTTTAGATATATTTTTATAAATCGAATACATTTATATTAGAATACATTTATTTATATTTTTACGTAAATAAGCCCTAAGGTATCAGTCTCAAGACAAATTAAGGAATAAAATAATATGATATAAATCCTCTGTTGAAACGCCTCTGTCCATGGTGGCATGCCATGGAAGTAACGGCGAGTTCGCGCGGAGCAAAAAATTGAGTTCTGACAAAACGTTGAAGAAAACCAAATGACAAATTTGCCGACAAACATACATACATATGAGCTCACATACAGTTAAAAAAATTAGTTTTAATCGACAATTTCGCGACAATGTCGGTCGGCTATGTTGTCACGTTTGTCCTTTTTGCAGTGCTTTGCCATTGAAAATTGACTTATGCTCTTTTCAAGTAACGCGATTGCCGATTGGACTGCATTTTTATAGTGTCGTATTAAGATAAAATGGGCTAAATCGAAAAACTATGAAATAATGATATTGGGTAAATATATAAAAGTACCATATGGAGCGTGCTTAGAGCATAAAAGTAGTTAAAGATTTCTTATGAATGATAATGATACAGAAATTGTTTAATTTAATGCCATATATAGTGCATTATATGAAAAAAATTAAAATAATATTTTAAGACGCTAATAGGTCATGTTGCTAATTCTCCTTTCTGAAGAGAACATCAGTCAAATTGTTCAATTTTGGGTTTTTATCATTGGCGTGAGGAAGCAGCTTGTGGCCAACATACAAATTTGAAAGAGATAGAATTTTTAGTGATTGTAAAAATAAAAATTTGACTGATTTGTTCAATTTTACTTAAATCATTCTATTATTTTATTTAAACTATACTACTGTCATCATTAACATTATAACTATGCCTACTTCGCATATAAGACAGTTTTAAAATCCGTCTAATTCTTTCAGTTTCCAGCATTCAAACGAAGCATCGCTGAATATATTGGAATGAAACTTTGCACGAATAGTGTCTTCTGACCAAAAATTTTCCCAATCGGACTAAAACTATTCAAGACCCCAGATACCGAATATGTGGACCAGTTCCTACAGCGAACATTTTATCGAAACTCAATCTGGGTAAATCTGTGAGACATTTTATAGAAATTTGAAGCGAATCCTTTTCTGATAATAATATGTCTGTATATCAAAAATGGGTTGTATGGGGTCAATAATTCCTTTACACCCGAATTTAGGCTTTCCTTACTTGTTTAATTTGGTTTGGTGGTTTGTTTACGTGATTCTTATTATCAGTTGTTTTTGAAGTGATCTTAATTATTAAGTATGAGAAAACACAAATATATTTTACCAGAACATATGCATACATACTCAATGTATACAATAAATAAGTATGAAAATGGGTATGTTTACGAATTGATTTTAGGTCTTTATGATTAGCAATGTAATCTCCAGCAAGCAAATAAACAAATAAATATGTGTACAGTTGTTACCCACTCAATATTTAATAATTAAATAATTAAGAATTTTATGAAGAAAACACACTCTATATTGTTGCGCACATACAAACAAGTGTAAATATGCATATGTTTACATATACACTGGGCAGAAAAGTCCGCGTACACGCTTATGGCTTATATTATTTTGTTATTTATTTTATTATTTCTTATTTTTTACTAGTCTATTGCATAATCTCAGAGCATTTACAGCAATAAAAGTTAAGTTGGTTACTCAACAACGTTCCCGAGCATCTTCAAACGCCTCCAGAATTACAAGTTTTGATGGGATTTACTGGAACGAAAATTGCACCAACGCATAATTACCTCAATGGATATGCCCAAGGATTTGGGCTCACATTCTTTCGACAGAGACCTCTAAACTTGGCTATTCCATGTCAAAACCTTGTACGGAATTAGCCGATTCAAGAAAGGCAAGAGAGTTTTTAAGCGTCAAGATCTAAAACTGTTCAGCTACATAAACGAAAGTTTTAACAGATGAGATTTAAAACTACATTATTATAAATTGTTTCAATTTTATTTATTAAGAGAAAGCATTACAGACTTTTTAATTTTGAAAAGTTAGTCAGATAAATCAAATGTGCGGGAATACTAATAATAATGACATATGCGGCGGAATGTTTTTTTAGCTGAAAATTTGATCTGCAAGATTTAAACAGTAAGAGTCTAAGCTTCCTCGGCAAGCAAACCGGGATATTAAATTTAACTTCAAGAGAAAAGAACTGCAAACCGATCCATACAGGATTTTTACTAAAAATATTATGTCAAGCATTTTCCTACGACTAGTAAGTGTAGGTAGATTTTTAAGTTTTAATGTACTAGAGTATGGAGGTAGACTTTACCTAGAATCCCATCGGAAATGCCCTGAAAAGTATAAATATATGAAAAGTAAAAAAAGTGTTTGAACAAAGTCTAATTCAAAATGCCAGAACGGATTTGGTAACTAGGGTTCCATACCACAGAGCTATATTCCAAAATAGGCCTAACCCAATTTGTAAAAACAGTTTTAGAACATACGGGTCTCTAAATTCTTTAGACCAAATTACAGTTTTGTATTTTAAATTGCTGCTTATTTAATGTAATTTATAGGTTTTCGATTAATATTGTTTTGTGGGCGTATACAAACTAAACTACTTATGGTGCCAGGGAACACGTGTACAACTTTTCATCAAGATATAGAAATTCGTATTCAAGTTACAGCTTCCAGGGACGAACGGACAGACAGACAGTCATCCGGATTTATCGTGATCCTGATCATTTATATCTATATAACCCTATATTTATCTCGATTAGTTTAAGGGGATACATACAACCGTTAGGTAAACAAAACTATTTTACTCTGTAGCAACATGTTGCAAAAGTATTAAAAGTAAGTAAAATCAAATATATAATGCAACTGTAATCAGCGTATTAATATAGAGTGATCCATTTCGAGGTTCCCTACTTTTTTTAAGAAACACAAACAATTCAAATTTAATGGGGAATGTTTATTATCATTCAAAAAAAACATTCTAAAAGTATGGCATTTATTTTTTGAAGTTCAAAAGTTGGCCGCGGCTACGACTTAGATGGTCCAACGTTCAGTCCAATTTTTGTTGACTCGTTCGAGCATTTCGACTGGTGACTGGCGAATGACACCCGTGATGTGTTGCTCCAAGGCCTGAATCGAAGCGGGATTGTCCACACAGATTTTAGATCTTACATATTACCACAGAAAAAAGTCTTACGGCCTGATATTACACGATCTTGGTGTCTAATCGACCGGTCTAAAACGTGAAATTATCTGCTCACCGAAGTGCTCTCTCAATAAATGCATTGATTGATGCAATGTGTGGGTAGAGCCGCCATCTTGTTGAGATCACGAGCTTTAATTTCAGGCATTAAATAGTCGGTTATTATGGCGCGATAACGATCGCCATTGTCGGTTACGTTCTCACCTCTACCAAACCCTTGTTTTTTCTCTTCAGATTGCTTTAAAATTGTGCTTGTTTACATACCCATTGAGCCAGAAATGAGCCTCATCGCTGTACACAATGTGGCTCGTGGCTGTGGCGACTTTTCAAGACTCTCGACGTAAAATTCCATATGTCAGTACGAGCTGCTGCGAACCGCGCCGAATCGACAATTCATGGTCTTCGTGGACACTCTAAGCTACGGCCGCTATATTTTCTTCACTGCGTGCTGGGCGTGGTCTATTCGGTCGAATATTATCCAATAATGAATGCTGGGTCTGAAGATGGGTGATGGTGTTGCCAATGGGCCGATGCTTGCTTAGTAGGCCGATTATGTTGACCATAAGTTGAGCAAAGCGCGTATTAAGTATTGTGAATAGTAACTGTTAATCTTCAGGAACGTGTTTTCAGCTTGCTCAACAGATCGAAACTCGGGGTTTTCGGGCCGAGATCTATGACCTCGAGTATTTCTGCTTTGCTCTTTAAAGCAAATTTGTGGATCTTGCCACCTTGTTCTTTTTTGAACAGAATTTACAGCTTGCTCAATATATCAAAGCTCGGGATTTTCGCGCCGAAATATATGTCCCGAGTATTTCTGCTTTGCTCTTCAGAGCCGGTTTGGGGATTTAGACGTCTTGCCCTATGTTGAACAGTATTTAAATTTTGTTCAAAAGACTGCACCTCGAGATTTTCCCGCCTGGTTCTATGTTGATTTGTATTAATAATTTGTCCGGACTGACGTACATCAGAATCTCACCTACGATAATCGTGACTTACAATATTTTGTGACTGATCACTATCTCTATATCAAGAGTTTGCACGAAGAACTCTCACACGTCTTCTATTCTGAAGACGACTTAGTAATACAGATTTTCTACTTAATCTAGGCATAATTGATTAATAATAAATGGCTTAATATTATATATAAAACACTTTTAGATGATACTTATATAATTAAGTCCGTCTTCTTTCACAGTATTGAGTCCTTTCTATGATTTTTTTCTTGTTCGGTGTATAGGTACTATAAGATACTGGTGCACATATGTATGTGTGTTTGTTCGACACTGTATATAATACGGTTTTGCTTGCCACTGTATATAAAAATAGTTTAAACACTATGTACTTATACACTGAAATTATTTGAATACAGCACGTTGCTGGTCAAGAAATCTAGTGTAACTGAAACTTCCAACACAGTGTACTGATATTTGTTATTGTCTTGCAACATATTGCTACAGAGTATAATAGTTTTGTGATGGTATATTTTTGTACACACAGCTTACGTACTTTTGTATACCTATATATTACTTTTATATTCACTAACATAAAATACATAATATTTAGTTATATTTATACTTTAGAAATTAGTAGTTTATTTCATTGTTTTAAAATTAAGTACTTGGAAAACCCCTCCTTAAATTGCTTTTGTCTAACACTTTTAAAACAGTACCTATTTTGAAGGGTCTGCCCATGAAGGCTAAATTAACAATAACTTACATACAATTAAGTATGGTATACACATATGTAGAGCAGGTATGTAGGTTTTCTTCTTGCTGTCTTAATATCTAACCACTCATAAGCTGCTCCCAAAAAGCACTTATATATAACATAACATATATACAGCTCAACTCATGACCTTCATATTAAAATGTGTCGCAAAACTGAAATAATAGACAATAGAATTTAAACCGATGGGGTCGCAGTTTATCTATTACCACATAAAAACGATCTATAGCCCTTTAGATACTACACTACTAATATTTATTTAATGCGATTTTTTTTAGAAAGATATTTCTGCTCTCTATAAAGTTCAGCACTCTAAGAAACTTTTTTAACAATGAATTTATCAATGTAAAATAGTTTCTGGACTGGTATATGTTGTAATAAGTTCAACATGATGGCTGAGAAAATATACCTATCCACTGATTATCACTAAATATTTCATTATTCGATTATTATTTGGTATCTTATTAACTTATGTTATTGATCATAGATTTATTTCAGTACTATTTTTTTTTCCAAAATGTTAACTTTAACAAAAATAAGCTATTTAACTCCAACATGCTATGTGAGATGTAAACTGAACCAATGGGGTTAGATATAATATGTGTTATAAGAGGTTGCTGTTGTAGAAGCGGAGCGGAAATCAGTATATTAGGGTTATAAGATTTAAACAAAGGTCTAGACCAGTTTCATTCATATGCAGCGATATACAACGTTATTTTTAAGAAAACTTGTTCATTTTATTTCATTAAATTATCAAAGTAAATTCGTGGACCTATTTCACACATTTTCGGCATTAAACTATTGTATATCTAATATTTTCCATTTATATAAAGCCAAATGGAAGTTGGAATTTTTTTTATTAAGTATGTCGGAGCTAGGGTCAAATATCCCTGATAATGGGTACTAAGGCTGAACCCAGAATTTTGTACTCTTGCAATTCGCAAGAATCAAAGGCCAGGAAATTCCTTCAGGTGTGGCAAAACCTTATATTAAAAAATGTTGAGAAAGAATTAAACACCCATTATTAAATGAAATCGTGATTAAATTTCAATCAAATTTAGTATCTTTTCGACTTATATTAAGGGCCATAAACTCAGTCTCAGTTTTATTGCTATATTTTAGTTCGCGTCAGCGAAAATTATATAAAAAAACAAAAAAACATCTTGAAGTCAGATATATATAAGTATAAATATGATATTAACTCGACCAAAGTGGCTAAATTATATATATACAAAAATATTAATACTCACTGACCGACATATTCGGCATAAAACTGGTTAGAATAACGAAAACCATTATAAGTAGTATATGGAATTTGAGGGCAGTATTAACCCGATTTTATTAATTTTTTCCAATACCACATACTACTAACATGCCACAGACTAATAAAATGCTCCCACTGTTTCATTAAGGTACCTCACATACCATCACCAATCACATGAAGTAAAGTCAGACGAATTTTCGAATATACTGATATTATTTACATGGGGGCTAGGTAAATTTTTTACCCGATTTCATCAATTTTAAACACAAAGGTACCTTGATATGAGTAAAACACGCTTTCATTTACATTTAGATAACTCACATATTGACCGATATATGCGGTATAAAGTCACCCGGAAGTTCAAAAATCTTTATATTAGGTATATGAGGACTATATATATACTTCCTGTATTGATTCGATTCAACCCATATTTTAGGGTGCCACTCCCACTGTATAATTTTGAACGCGATTACTTTAAAGTCATCTTGTACCACATCATATATCAAATTTAATGCCTCTAGCGTGGTTAGTGCTTGATTTATCGCGCTTTTAGTAGATTTTAACAGTACCGTTATATGGGGAGTGGGCGGGGTTGTCACCCGATTTCACCCGTTTTCACACCGTCGATAGAGATGCTAGATACATTTGTTCCCAGTGAATTTTTTTTATTATGGCTCCGGTGGTATAGAAGATATGCACATTAAACCTATTAGGGGGCGGGACTACGCCGCACTGCAGATGCCCGTCCCTAATGTGATCCTGTATACCAAATAAGAGTCTTGTATCTTGTTGTGGAGCTTAGTTATAGCAATTTATTTGTTTTTGATTAATGAGCGTTTTTGTGGGCGTGGCAGTGGTCCGATTACGCCCATCTGCAACACCGGTGGTTTTACGGTATCAAGAAACATGTGTACCAAGTTTCATAAAGATACCTCAATTTTTACTCAAGTTACAGCTTGCACAGACGGACGGATGGACTGACAGACATTCACCCGGATTTCAACTCGTCTCTTCATCCTGATCATTTATATATATTTAACCCTATATCTAACTCGATGAGTTTTAGGTGATACAAAAACCGTTAGGTGAACGAAACTATTATACTCTGTAGCAACACGTTGCGAGAGTATAAAAATTGAGATATCTTGATGAAACTTGGTACACATGTTCCCTAGCACCCAAAGAGGGTCAGTAATGGAGATGGGCGTAGGCGGACCACGCCCAAAAAACGCCATTAATTGAAAACTTTTAAATTGCCAGAACTAAGCCAGCGAGGGGCGTGCACTAGGCAGAAAAAGTCCCGTACAATTACCAAAAAAAAAATTATAGTTGGATATAAAAATTGTATATACTTTTTATAAAAACTAATTTATTTCATATTCGTTAAAGGATAGGAAATATGTAGTTTTATAAAAATAAAATAATTAAATTTCCGACAATAACATATAAACACTGCAAAACATGCTGGCGAATAAAAAATCCATTAGAAAAAGTTTGTGTACATGGTACATAAGTCGAGCAAAGATATTGTTCTTAAAATTTAATTAAATTTAAAGTGAAATATCCCCAACGTTTTAAAACTTCCGCTAGAGGTTTTGACATGAAATAGACAAGCTTAGAGGTTTCTGTCGTTGGGATGTGAGCCCATTCCTCGTTTCTTTCAGCATATCTTTTAAGTTATTTGTGCGTTGGCGGATTTTAGGTTCCAGTGAATCCCATGGTTGCTTTTTAAGGTTCAAACCTGGTGATTTTGGTGGTGTTTAAAGCTGCTTGGGAACGTTGTAGAGTAACCAAAGCTCAACTATGTCTATGATGTTTGCTTCGGGTCGTTATCCTGTAGAATAGTAGTCACTTCCAAGACACAATTCATCCGTTCTTTGTTTTAAATTTATTTTTAAGATATTAAGGTATGCATATTTAATCATGGTTGATTCTATAAATTCCATTTGGCCCACACAATCATTAACTATGCACCCCATATCTTTGCTTTTTCACCACCATGCTTCACAGTATGCATCAAGATTTACCTATCGAGTGCCTAACCTTTTGCCAAACTCCCGGGGCTTATTTAAGTGCTCTTTAGTGCAAGCATTATGCACTTGCCTCTTCTCTGACAATATGAATGACTTTCCGTGTGCGACTTGACCATTAAACTTTGTTTTTTTTATTTTGCGAATCGTGTCAGTGCAGAGAGATTTCTTAAAGTTTTCTAAACATTTTGGTTGCAGTAAGTAGAGGTTTTGCTTCATGTTTTCTGTCACATGGTTACGTGTTTCAAGCTATGCTAGTATTTTTGGCCGCCCTGGACGGGCCGAGATATAAAAAAGCCGGTACGTTCGTAATTTTTTAATATTATGGAAGAATGTGTCCTTCCAATCATTGTATCGATTTAACCTTCTTCCAAAAGTTAAACCATTCTTTCCCTTTCGGAGGATTTCTTGGTTTTCTTTTAGGCGAGATTCGATGTTCTAAATTTAATAAAAAACTGAATGAAACAAAAATCGTATAAAATTGCTACTTTTATGAAAACAAGCCAAACTATAATTTTCCGACACTTTTAGTCTCGGTTTTGACACGGAGAATTCTCTTTTTACTCTTTTTAACTGTACGTTGTACTGATGCGAAATGTCATATTTTCACTGCTGGCAGTCCTATGCCCCAGTGTGAAAATGGGCGAAATGAGACTACAATCATGTATACCTCCCATATAAGCCAAATATAATTTCTATCTGATTTTTTCACTTTTCAGTAGATAAATCAAAAGATTACAAATATATATAAAAATAAAACTTTGCATAAATAATGCCTCTAAGCTATTCCATCTCGGGTCTTAAACTTGTCAAAATTGGAGGCAAACTGTTCAACCCCCCTCATACCGAATAGGTGAACCCCAGTGCGTATGGCTGACTTCTTGCCAAAAATATCGGTACCTCTATTACATTTATTATGGAAATTCGGGTAAAATGTATATCGGCCAATATTTGAGTTCTTTTCATGAAATTGAGAGAGCGTATTTTTCTAATAACTGTGTGTTATAGTGCCTAAAATGGATAAAATAAGCAGAAAACTTGTCCCTGCCTCCATATAACTGATATTCACGATTTTGAAACGTTAGGCTGACTTCACTCCATATATTTTGGTGATGGTACCTTGATGAAACTTAGAAAGTGCATTCTTTCATTAACAATATTAGTCCAGTCATTTAAGCTTAAATTAGGCTGTAAGTCTGTAAATACTTGTATATTGACACCCTAAAAGTTGTCTCAAAACCTACATATGGTAGGGTGTACGCAACTATTAAATTTCAAGGTCAAAGGTCACAAAAATCGGTTTTTTGCGCTTTTTTTGTAAATATCTCATTTCCTATGGGTTTTTTGCTATTGGTATTTATTATCAATATTGTAGAATACAAAATTCTTTACAAATTTTGTTTAAAAATTTTTTTCATACGGTGAACCGTTTTCGAGATAGAGGGCTCAGAGCGCCCGGTCACAGCATCACTTCAGGTCAACCGGTGCCTCCGATCAAAAACGCGCCATATATAGTTGATGAACTATCGATAAATCAATGATTATAAATATTTGTCAATTTTTATTAACTATTATATTATATTTTATCATTTTTTCCTAACCTATCCACTTTTTATTCAGTATTAATTTATTTAACAACACTTACCTGCCCATGAAATTGCAGAATTGTTAATGAAAATATAGGAATTATATTTGAATTTAAACCTTATTAAAATTAATAACTTCTTACATGATAAAAAAAAAATAAAATAAAAAATATCATTCAATACATTTATTTTTATTAAAAGTAAAAAAATGGAATAAAGGGTACAAAAACTACAATTTATAATTTTAATCATCTTCTTCCTTTTCATCGTCGTCTTCCGGCTGCTGGTAAATTTCAAACTGGTCTTCATTATCGTCTTCAACGACATTTGTTTCAAGTTCTTCCATGATTTCGGGGTCAAAAGTTCCATCTTCGTTAATGTCGCTCTGATATGGTAGAGCATTGAGACAAGCTTGCCCATTTCATTGGCCACAAGCTAAAAAGCATTGCAAGCCCGCTTTCCTGCATCCGCATCGCGAACCACAACCACTCTTGCAGTTGCAGAAAATTGTATTTAGCAAATGTTCTGGAGCAGGTGGTAAAATTGTCATGATAGGCTCCAGAAAATCGTTTCGCATTGCCCAACCCCATACCTGGGGTTCCAAATCATGCCCTAACCAAGTTTGAACTTGATAATATACACGTTCGAAATGTTGATGAGCAGCTGCACTTGTTGGTGGAATATTTGAAAGCTGCACAGGTTTATTAAGTTTTGTAGACTTGACGTAATGCATATAACGAAGATGATCGAGATTTTTCACAGATTTCGGAGCATTATAGACTGCCAATAAGGTTTGAGTTCCACTCTCTAATAATCTCTGGACCGAACAATTTTCATCCTCAAATGCTGCAGCTAGTTCATCCAAATTGGTCAGTTTCTCAAAAACTTTTAAAAATGTTTTTTTTCCCTTTTTAAAAAGCGCAGAAGTTGTGTCACATCCACTTAATGCGTGCAGAAATAAAATATGTGTTTTGGAATAAGGATAATTATCAAAACTTTTAGTCGAATATATCTCCGTTTTTACATTGCCTTTCCCAACCTTTTTAAAGAAAATTTCTTGATCGTAAGACAGTGTACGCCCAATTAAAATGATGAGTAAATCAATATTTTGTCCTATTATTTACAAATTTACAGATTTTAAAGAAGATGCACTTAATTATTTTCTAATTAAAATGTCATTAGTGTTAATGGGAATATAATTATAGTAAGATTTAAGTTTTTCCCTTCATTATTTTTTAATTTTTGAAAACGGTGATCAGTATTATTGAATAGATAAAGATTTAAGGCATGAAGAAAATGATAAAATATAATATAATAGTTAATAAAAATTGACATATATTTATAATCATTGATTTATCGATAGTTCATCAACTATATATGGCGCGTTTTTGATCGGAGGCACCGGTTGACCTGAAGTGATGCTGTGACCGCGCGCTCTGAGCCCTCTATCTCGAAAACGGTTCACCGTATGAAAAAAATTTTTAAACAAAATTTGTAGAGAATTTTGTTTTCTACAATATTGATAATAAATACCAATAGCAAAAAACCCATAGGAAATGAGATATTTACAAAAAAAGCGCAAAAAACCGATTTTTGTGACGTTTGACCTTGAAATTTAATAGTTGCGTACACCCTACCATATGTAGGTTTTGAGACAACTTGGGGGTGTCAATATACAAGATTTACAGACTTACAGCTGGGTATCTGAATTCCGAGGTGAACTTACTATAATGACTGGACTATATGTGTCATATCTATACTACTCTTATTTCCCATATACAAAACAAAATGTTTTCAAACTTTCCGATGATTTTATACCTATATATCAGTAAACATGTAAGATATCTTAGCAAAATTAACCGGGCATAGAATGTTGGATGTACTATAGTTTAATGCCGAAAATATGTGAAATTGATCTACGAATTACCCCGACTCCCATATACTACATATAATGGTTTTCGTCATTCTAACAAACCATCTGGCGATTATTTCGGTTACTTGTTTCTTTATAATATTAATATAGGGTAGATTAGTAATTTAGTAGACGTCAGAAGCAACAGTTTTATTAATTTGTTTGATGTAGATATCGGATTTTATAAACTCTGGTTTCATTAATAACATTGTTGTTGATATGTATCACCTTTACAAAATTACAAGAGGTTTTAAAAATAGGTGATAGTCATAAAGTTTCATTAAAATTTTTTGGCGAAAATATTAATCCGGTTACGCAAAGACTGATGTGTTGTTATATATCATTTGTATAATTGTATCATAATTTTAGGTGTTGATTTATTTTTAGAACATTTTGACTGAAAAGCGAAAACAAGCTACCTTTACAGAGCGAAGTCAACTTAAATATGCACGCCGTCTGGTGGTTAAACTTGGCAGTGCCGTTATCACACGAGAAGATAACCATGGCCTTGCACTTGGACGACTGGCTTCCATTGTTGAACAGGTTAGTTTTTCTAACGGTTTAATTAGCTTCACCTGTATGTTTGTATGTTTGCATGTTTGTAACTTCTAAAAACTATGAAGCTAAAAGCGCCAACTTCCATGCTGTCATTTGAATAACAAATCACACACATCCTTAAAGAAAGTGAAAACAACACTTGTGGCTTAATAATAAATATGGTATAAAAACCAAAAAAAGTGAAAAGCAATTTTTAATATAACCTGATAGTATCATTGACCCAAAAATCTTTGTATTCTTGTGAGAAAAGCGTAGGATGGTTTGCGCCATTTTCGTATATCGACCATACCACCTTTTTCTCACAATACTACAAGTATTTTTCGGTCAATATTACTTTCAGTATTATTTATACGAACAAATACCAATACGGAATAATTGGCGATAATTTTTAAATCAATGCATACGCAATGATTTGGTTAAAATATTATACAATTTGTAAATACAGAATAAATACCTTACTAACCGTAAATAGTGGCAAATTCAAATAGGGAAAATCTTCTGAACCTTATTTAACTTCACATCTTACCAATTCTTTCCACATAAAAAAAAGATGGGAAACAGCAATATAAGATGCGAATTATCGGCGAAGTTGTCGGTTAACAAGGATTAGGATATATTATTGTGTAATTTTTTTTATAAAATTGTGTGTTTATTTAGTATTTATGCAGTTGTTGGGGATTTTATTAAATCGTTTAACAAAGAGTGACCTTTTGCAGCCAAGTTACAAAAATTCAAGGAACGAAAATTCTAAGTTTTTGTAATTGGGCCGGTCCATTGGGGAAAAGTGCAGAAACTTAGAACTTAGCAATTTTTTTTTAGAAATAACTGTCAGTGGCCATTGAACAAGTAGAACGTTCTTTTTGTGCTTTAAGTAAGTTACTTGCAAAAACGTTTATTTTAAACACATAGTTAATTGAAATTGAAAGCTATTTATGTACAATTTTATATGAAACTTAAAAGTTATATATATTAGACTATGTTTTTGTTAAGGTATATGGACAATATAATGAAAACCTCTACCTTATTAAGGGATATATTAATACAGCTTTGTTTTTGCCGTTCAGCTCAGATTAAATATATATATAGATTTAATATGGTTTTGTATTTTCGCAAATCACACTCTAAGCTCTTTTCTATTTTACTTGTACATCCTCCATATATTACTGGACAAGTGTAAACTCCGTAATAAATCTATACAAATGTTTGTATATACATAAATGTACATATGTATATATATGTTATGAATGTCTCAGAAATTTTCTATAGTTTTTAAAACACATAAATTGAGAAAAATTAATTAAACAATCTGCGAGAATACCGCAGACGATAACTGCTTATTTTGGACATAGGTTCAATATTGCACCTACGCCAATTACAAGTTGTAAGTTTATAGCTAATTTCTATATACAAATGTATAGAAGTATGTAAAGATAATTGAGTATGCGAATATATTTCTAATATTATAGAAGATCTTATGAATCGGACAACTTTGCCTTTGCAACGATTTATTCGACTATTTTCCAAATGTTAAAATACAATATTGAACTTCTTAAATTGAAGTTAGAATAATAGAAAGATCGGTATTGCATTAAGATTGCTTTAAGACAGATATGGAAAATTAAATAAACTATTATAAAAAGTTATATTCAAGCATCAAATTAAGATACAGAACTGTTATGTGGTACAAGGTATTGAGGAAGGGAGGGGGATCCGTGGTTTGATAGTTTGTAAAAAGCCACGTGGCCCCGTTCGCATAGAAATTACGATAACTCACTCACCACACCTCAGACTCCCTAAATTTCACACGTGAGATGGTACAAAAGAGCTGCTGGGCTGGACTGAATGTAGAACTTGGACAAGGGGCAGGACAACACCTACTTTAGGTTGAAATTACATATCTCAGGAACTACTCAACCAATATCAACCAAATTTATTGCATAACATTATACCGAAATTATTATGTAACGTTGTGAAAATAGGAAATCGAATTGCAACCACGTATACTTTTCATACACAACAATTTTAAATTCCATATGATTCCTGCCAGTCCTGCCATAAGTTCTGTTACGAGCTCAGATCGTATTAAAAATAAAAATATACAAATTTTTATGCTATCGCAACATGTTGCTACAGAGTATAATAGTTTTGTTCACCTAACGGTTGTTTGTATAAATTTAGATATAAATAAATGATCAGGATGAAGAGACGAGTTGAAATCAGAGTGACTGTCTGTCCGTCCGTCCGTCTGAGTTAGTTGTAACTTGAGTAAAAATAGAGATATCTTTATGAAACTTGGTAGACATGTTTCTTGGTACCGTGAGACGGTTGGTATTGCAGAGGTGCGTAATCGAACCACTGCCATGCCCACAAAACTCCATTAATCAAAAACAAATAAATTGTCATAACTGTGGAATCGGCTGAACACCGCCCACTTTTAGGTGAAAATCCATATCTTTAGATCTGATAAGCCGATTTCAACCAAATTCGGTAAATAACGTTCGTCTCATATTTATGTGTTAAAGTGCGAAAATGGGCGAAATCGGACCACAACCACGACTATTTCCCATATAACACCATTTTAAGTTCCATCTGATATTTTCACTTTCCACTATGCAAAACTTTGCGTGAGTAACGCGTTTAAAGTATGCCACCTTGTGACCAAAAAATGTCTAACTTAAATCAAAACTGTTCACGCCTCTAGCTACTGAATATGTGGACCCCAGTGCCGTGCCTATAGTTGACTACTTACCGGAAATATCGGTCAATGTCTAAGATATATTATATATTTGAAATTCATGTAATAAAATAAATAAATCAAATGGGTTCCAATCAATACTTCCTATAGCCCTCATATACCTAATATAATATAATGATTTTTGAACTTCCGGGTGACTTTATGCCGCATATATCGGCCAGTTTGTGAGTTATCTCAATGAAAATGAAAGCCCGTGTTTTACTTATAACAAGGTATCTTTGTGCCTAAAATGGATCAAATCAGGTGAAAATTTTATCTAGCCTCATGTCACTAATATCAGGATTGTCAGACGAATGTTACTTTATATGATTGGTGATGCTATGTGAGGTACGTTAATGAAACAGTGGGAACATTTTATTAGTCTGTGGCATGTTAGTAGTGATTGGTATTGGTAAAAATTTATAAAATACTATCCTCAACTTTCATACACTACTTATAATGCTTTTCGCTATTCTAACCAGTTTTATGCCCATATGTCGGTCAGTGAGTATTAATTCTTTCTCTATCCCCAATATATATATGATTTCTGTCTTTCCATCTGACTTTAAACCGTTCCGGTGGATAAATATGTGATATTTTAATGAAATTTAGTGGATAAGTTCTCTTAAAAATTATGTGGTTTGGCGCTGAATTAGAACCTCACACCTACATATAATGATTTCCGATTCTCTGGTTGACGTTTTCGACATAAGCTTATAATATAAATTTTAGCCACTTTGGTCGAGTTAATATCACATTCATACATGTGTACATGCTGACGCGAACTAAACTATAACAATAAAACTGAGACTAAGTTTATGGCCTTTAACATAAGTCAAGAAGATACCAAATTTGATTGTAATTTAATCACGATTTCATTTAATAATGGATGTTTCAATATATATTTTTTTATTTTTTTTTAAGCTAAACTTGTATATTACAATAATATCGATATAATAAATAAAAATGTTTATCATTATCAAAAAACGATTTCTCTTCATACTATTCAATACAGTTGTAATGCATTCTATATAAAATCAATTGTAAGCGTATACAACAAAACACGGGAACGATTTCTCACAATTTCAGTAAACTTAGATTTCAAATTGCTCTAATTATTTTACTATGAATATTAAAATATGTGTATAAAAAAATGCCATGCGAGTATACCATTTGACTTTGCGAGAGTATAACATGTTCGGTTACATCTGAACTGATCCCTTCCCTTCTTGTTATACCCTGAACAGGGTATATTAATTTTGCCACGAAGTTTGTAACACCCAGAAGGAAACGTCGGAGACCATATAAAGTATATATATAAATGATCACCGTGACGAGCTAAGTTGATTTAGCCATGTCCGTCTGTCTGTCCGTCTGTATATACGCGAACTAGTCCCTCAGTTTTTGAGATATCGATCTGAAATTTTGCACCTGTACCCCAGTGTGTGACTGACTATTTACCGAAAATGGATAAAATCGGGCCAATATATCAACTAGCCCCCATATAGCTGATATATCAATTTTTGAACATCCGGTTGATTTAAACCGTATATATGGGTGAATACGTGAGTTATCTTAATAAAATTCAGAGATAAGCTTTCAATGATAATTATCTGTTCTTGTGCCTTCAATTATGGGTCAATACTACTATCAGCTCTTTTATACCTCATGTAGTGATTTCCGACTTTCCAGATAATTTTAAACAATTTACTTAGGTCAATATGTGAAACATTTTAATAAAATTAAGTGTTTTGTCCAGTTACTTTTCATATTCTCAATAGAAGATACCTCAATTAATCAGTATCTTCTTTCTTTATGTTAGTATTTCTTTTGTAATATAAAAGTTTGCCAACACTTGAAATATGCCATCAGTTTTGATCTTTAAAAAGTATAAAATGGTCGGTTACTCCCAAACTTAAGCTTCCTTACTTGTTTTTACCACCGCTGGAAAAATTGAAGACCATATATGTTAACATAAGAAGAGCAATATATAATATATTTTATTTCCCAATTATTATTTAAAATTTTAACAACACTCCAATATATTCATATGCATATTCATTAATTGCAAGTAATTGAATAAACATGCAGTAAGCTTTAGGAGAGAAGATATTTTAAACAAAAAGTATCACATGTATGGTGGAAAAATGATTCTTTTCGCGCTAAAATAGATTGTAGTAACTCCATTGTTTCGAAAAGCGTCCATTTTTGACATAAGAGTCGTGCTCAGAGATAGCGTGCAGGGAAATGGCGAATCGAGGACAACCCTTATTCAATAGAATTTTAAATTTTTTGTTGTTTTATTATTACTTTTTTACAAATATTAGGTAAAGTAAAAAGTTCGTTCGGTTTTTATCTAAGATATGGCGTTATTGTCCATAGTATTAGTGTTACGTGTCGCATCATGTCATACTATACAGCGTTAAAAACGTGTTTATTCGCGCTAAAAGTTTGTCTTTGACAGTTTGTGAGCGCTCGCCAAAGATGGACACCAACAAAGAGAAAATTCGCTACATTTTACAATTTTTCTTTGATCAAGGCGAAAAAGCAGCCAAAGAAAAAACTGAAAAAATTAATTTAGTTTATGGGCCCGATACTGTAAACGAACGTGTAGCACAAAAGTGGTTTTCTAGGTTCCCTTCCGGTAATTTCGATGTCAAAGATGCACCACGTGTCGGGAGGACTGTCGTAGAAAATTGCGATAAAATCATGAAAATAGTGGAAACAGACCGTCACGTGAGCACTTATTTAATAGCTGAGGAACTAAAGATAAGCCAGAAAACCGTTTGGAACCATTTGCATTACCTTGGATTCAAAAAGAAGCTCGATGTTTGGGTGCCACACGAACTAACGCAAAAAAACATGATGGGCCGAATTTCCATCTGCGAATCGCTGCTGAATCGCAACAAAATCGACCCGTTTCTGAAGCGGATTGTGACTGGCGATGAAAAATAGGTCACTTACGACATCATCGAGCGCAAACGGTCGTGGTAAAAGCTTGGGGAAGCGGCCCAGACCAAGTGACCGGTGGCCAAGACCGGATTGACGGCCAGGAAGGTTTTCCTGTGTGTTTAGTGGGATTGGCAAGGAATCATCTACTACGAGCTACTCCCCTATGGCCAAACGATCAATTCGGCCCCCTACTGCCAACAACTGGACCGCTTGAAGGCAGCACTTATCCATAAGAGGCCATCTTTGATCAACAGAGGCCGAATTGTGTTCCATCAGGACAACGCCAGGCCACACACGTCTTTGGTGACGCGCCAGAAGTTCCGGGAGCTCGGATGGGAGGTCCTAATGCACCCAACTTATAGTCCGGACCTGGCACCAGGTGATTACCATCTTTTCTTGTCCATGGCGAACTCACTTAATGGTGAGAAGTTGGCCTCAAGAGAGGGCTGTGAAAATTGGCTCTCCGAGTTTTTGCCAACAGGGACGCAGCCTTCGACGAGAGGAGTATAATGAAGTTGGTATCTCGTTGGCAACATACGCACATATTTGACTTAAATCGGACAAATGCACACAAAGTTATCATCTTTTGAAAAATCAATAAAAAACCGAACGAACTTTTTACTTTACCTAGTATAGGTATAGTACATATGGAAAAAAAAATAAAAATAAGAAGTAATTTCTTATAATTTCTAGGTTGCTGAGTGCCATTTGGAGGGTCGCGAGGTTATGATGGTTACAAGTGGTGCTGTAGCTTTTGGTAGTCAAAAATTAGCACAAGAATTACTTATGTCACTTTCTATGCGTGAAACACTCTCGCCAAAGGACCCGACCCGCGTCGTATGTTGAAAATAGATATTCGCATATGCACATACCAACTTAAACAATATTTTTTTTTTCAATAACAGGAACAGGGTACACTGCTTGAGCCCAGAGCGGCCGCTGCTGTGGGTCAATCCGGTCTTATGTCACTGTACGATGCTATGTTTGCACAGTATGGTGTTAAAATTGCACAGGTAAACAGAAGACTGAAAATATTAGAATTTATTTGAAGTTTTCTGATCGTATTTACATAGGTTCTCGTAACAAAACCGGATTTCTACAATGAGGAAACACGTAATAATTTATTTTGCACACTTTCTGAACTGATCAGCCTTAATATTGTGCCGATCATTAATACCAACGATGCTGTATCTCCTCCAATGTTTTTGAAAGACGATGATCTACCAGTTGGCTCTAAGAAGGTAAATAAGACTAAAATGTTATATGACAAATTATTGTAAAATAATATAAAGGGCATACTTTTGAAATTATTATGATCTGAGTTTTTTTTTATATATTTTAACATATCAGGGTATAGCAATCAAGGATAATGACAGTTTGTCTGCAATGCTTTCGGCGGAGGTTCAAGCGGATCTTCTGATTCTAATGTCAGATGTAGATGGAATTTACAACAAACCTCCATGGGAAGATGGCGCTAAACTAATGCATACCTATACTTCGAACGACCGGCATGTAATCGAGTTCGGTAAAAAGTCTAAGGTACTTACTTATCAACACATACAATCATATTGAAAGTTCCAATAACTTAATATATTCTACATATATATGTACGTCTTTAAAATATTCGACTTAAAGATTGATTCCAAATAGGACTTTCCTACAAAATAACAGTAACATATCTGCAAATATTTTTCGGAAACTTCGAATTGTTTAAATTGTTTTTGATTATGTTTTTATTGGCATTTTCAGGTTGGCACTGGTGGTATGGACTCAAAAGTGAAGGCAGCCACATGGGCATTAGATCGTGGTGTTAGTGTTGTAATTTGTAATGGAATGCAGGAGAAAGCAATAAAAACCATTATAGCGGGACGAAAAGTCGGAACATTCTTCACTGAATCTACGGAAAGTTTCTCAACCCCCGTCGATGTTTTAGCTGAAAATGGTAAGTAGGACATAAATATTATTTTAATAAAAAATATATTAATGTCTATTTAATAAGCTCATAATGAAAGTAAACTCTGATTCAACCTTTTTATAAAATTTATTGTTACAACTGAATTCAATACCAAATTTACAGGGTTATTTAATATAACAACATTTTGCCCGTAACCGAAGATTACTTTGATTTAAACGTACAGAAAAGGAAGAGTTCTTCTTCCTCAGTTTTACTGCGATCGATGCATTCGCTTTTCTTAGTTATCTTATAACTTTTATACATATGTATATTCGGTGAGCAACTAACTTCTAGTTGTTTTTTCTTTATAAAAATGCAATTTTATTGTAAGGAAATGAATTATTGGAAGTATTTCCCATCGCTAGTCACAACTTTTTCCCATCTTTCTTGTAAAGCTAGAATACCATTACGGTATAACTATTCATCTTGTGATGCTATCCAATAATTAAGCAATTTTTCGATGTCGTCTTGTGAGTGGAACTGATTCTGACAGACTTTATATTTAAGCGCTTCCAGGTAGATTTTAACGAGCTTGTCAACGTTAGGTCGAGCGTTGTTATGCAACATAATAATTTTTTTATTCCCAGCGCATATATATGGTAGTCGCTTGGAAATAGCCCGGCGGGTGACTCTCAATGCTGAAGCAAGCTTTTCTTGCGTTTGACGCGGATTCTCATAAAGCAACGTCTCCAATTCACCGTTTTCGAAGGTTTTTGGCCTTCCTTCACGCGGACGGCCGTTAATATCAAAATAATCGCCGTCTTTGAAGCGACGAAACCAATCACGACATGTTGTTTCACTTGGGGCAGCACCTCCGTAAACATTTTAGAATTCCTACTGTGGCATAGCCGCCGATTTCTTTGACTTGTACATCTTCTTCTTTGAAATTGTACCCATTTCCTCTAAAATAACATATTAAAATAGTAAAAAAAGTACATAATTTAAGTGTTTTTGATAGCAAATTATCTGGTTAAAATTTTGTAATTTTTGAATTGTTGAGGTTGACTTGTTTTCGTGTAGTTAACTTGGTTTCACAGCTTTTGTGGTTGGTAGCACTTAAATCCGCCTTGTTCTTTATTTCACTACTGTTATTGAGCCTAAGTGACCAAGGGAGAATCGATTTCGATATACATAGTATGTCAATTGGTGTTAAAATAGTCAAGTTGTTACATTGAAAAATTCAGTCAGGTAATTCGATGAGATCATATTTTTTGTGCTCTTGGTTTAATTTTTCACGTTAAAATTGACAAATCTGGTAATTAGACTTTGCAAATCTTAAAAAATTTTAGACTTTTTCCTGAAGACAATATTTGAGATTAAATGTTACTTACTTATCCCTCATAATTGCCATTCTAATAAAATGTTTTGGAAATCAGCTGCAATGTCCACATTTTTGATCAAGAATGATACCTACATTTGAATAATTACATTTCGGGTATACATTGTAAATTTGAAATTAACAACAGAAGCCTGTTGTGGTATTATGAGAAATAGAATTTGCTTTGGCGAGCTAAAACTTAATAATATGCATAAGAGTATGTACAAGCATAGTAATCCGTCTTCGACCTTCTCGGAGAAAATATTTGAAACTATAGAGAAAATTGCATAAAGAAAAATGTTTTTTCCTAATCTGTCAAAGATACGATTATGCATCGGAGTGTAGTTTCAGCTGTTTTTTAACATTGATATAATTTTATAACAATAACAAAAACACATTAAACCAATTATAATGTAAGGAAAAACATTAGAAGTTCACCCTTTCAACTTCCTACTAAAGCTTTACGTAAACATATGTATGTATGATACATATATCCAACCATTCATTTAGATATTATTGTATGCATTTAGAAGACTAGATTTCACAAAGGATGTTGAGTGTTTGTAACAACTAATCTTAGTATTAGATAAGTATCAAATAAATGTTGGCGATTTCATTCATTTACATTCACAGGGGATGTATAAATACGTTTATTCTGATATTATTCTGTTTATACGAGTAGTTTCCTTGGTGTGTACATTTTTGTGATTTATGATAGCCACTATGTTATTTGAATTTTGCACCATTACTATTTTTACATACTGCTGTTTGCATTCCTATGCAGCGCGCATTGGCAGTCGACAGATGCTGGCGCTTTCTCCGGAGCAACGTGCAAATGCAGTTCACCATTTGGCTGATTTATTGGTGAGAAGGGAGGAATTTATTTTGCAAGCGAATGTAAAGGACTTAGCTGAGGCGAAGCGACAGGGTCTGTCTAAGCCACTTTTGTCACGATTGTCTTTAAATTCTGCTAAATTAAAGAACTTGTCTGTTGGATTAAAGCAGATTGCTGAATCAAGTCTTAAGGTAAGCCCGTGATTTTAAATTCTCATAAATTCCCGCCAGGTTAGCAATGAAAAATATACTTTCATAGTTATAAATATTCACGTGTGTTTATATACATATATACTTTTTTCTATTTAATGGAGCAACGAACAAAAATCTTTAGAACTTACGAGTATCTAGCAAGAGTAAGGAAGGGCTAAGTGTAACCGAACATTTTATACTCTTGCAATTTGAGAAGATTAAAAGCAGGGAAATACTTTCAAATGTTGGAAAACTTTGTTGCGAAACATCATAACTACATTTTGTGACACATGTCAGAAATATTAATATTAGGACCTACACAATTAATTCAAATGAGATATACATGATATAATCTCAATCAATTGGGCTAAATTTAATATATGGCGTATATGAGGAAAATATCAACCAAAGGATGGGAAATCCCAATTTAGGCGAAGTTGTCATCCGTTTTTGCCCTTTTTCGCAGGTTTGGAAACGTCAACACCAAATTTAGTTGAAATCGGTCGAGTAGTTCTTGAGATATATGATTTTATCTAAAGATAGGCGGTGCCACGCTCATTGTTAAATTTTTACGAATGGTCCTGTTAAGCCCTTCTCAATCCCCTGGGGTGGAAAATTAACCGTTATATGGGGAGTTGGCATGGTTATTCTCTGGTTTTACCAATTTTCACAGTGTATGAAGAGGTGCTATGAGAACTTTTTCTCAGCAAAGTTGGTCATGGCCAATTTTTCAAACCACAGATGTTATAAATTACAAGTTTGCATCTTACTGTGGAGCTTGATTATCGGTTTTAGAGTAGCAGAGTTTTGTAGGCGTGGAATTTGTATGATTCCGATATCTGCAATACCAGCCTTCGTAAGAAACATGTATTGAAGTTTCACCAATAAATCTCAATTTTACTTTAGTTATTGCTTGAATATGCTTACGAACAGACAATTGCCCGCATTTCACCTATTCTCGCCATTTTGATCATTTTATGTGTATATCCCTACATAGTTTTTGGTGATAAAAACAACCGTTAGGGAACAGAACTATTAAACCCTATGAACATCATACGATAGTATATATATTAAATACTGGCTATTTTTCATGCAAAAAGAACTCATATATTATTCAAATATTTTATATACAAAGAAAGTTGTGATTCCGAATCGTCAATTTACATAATTCAATTGGAAAGTGCATCCTCTCTTGTTTGCATACGCCTCATCTCATAATTTATTTTAATAAGTGGAGAAGTAATCTTCAAACTAATATTTTCCACTTACAAAGTTATACATATATGAAGTGTGTTCAAAGAAAAAGGTGAACTTTGAATTTTTTTGAAAAGTACTTATTTATTCATCAATATCTATTTTGTCCCCTTCAAGGTAATCCCCCTCGGATATAATACACTTGTGCCAACGCTTTTTTTAATCCTCGAAGCACTTCTGAAATGCGCTTTTCGGTATGGCCATCAACTCTTTCTTCGATTCTGACTTGATCTCATCAATTGTGGCAAAACGCATTAATATTGTGGTTAAGGCATGGTTACGGTTTTCTTTTGGGCCAAAACATTACGAATAAGCATTGATGTGTGAGCTGGTGCATTATCGTGATGCAGAATCCACCATTTGTTTTATCACAATTTCGATTGCTTCACGTAAACGTTGCATACCTTCCTTGCAGTAACTGTACGACCTTTTAGCAGGAACTCATGATACACCATACTACTGTCATCAAAGAAAACAGTGAGCAAAACCTTCACATGTGATCGCATTTGCCGGGTCTTTTTCAGTCTAGGCTCATGTGGCAGCTTCCATTGGAATAATTGGGCCATGGTTTCAACGTCATAACCATATACCCACGTTTCGTCACGAGTTATGACCCGTTTGAACAAACCCGGATCGTTATTGACGTCATTTAACTAAAGCGACATTTTTTTGCTCAAAATTTAGCAATTTCGTTCAAAAATCAAAGAGCACACAAAAAAGGGAATAACCTTTTCTGTTGGCAAAAACAAACTACTAATCGAAATTGACTCCTAATGCAAGCACATGATAGACATATGTGTCCGATTATAGCAAAAACAAAATATCGAGAATCGAATGTACACAGCCCGTGCAAAATCAAAATTCACCTTTTCCTTTGAACACATCTCGTATTATTTAAAGTATGGAATATATTATTATTAACATTTCAATTTTTAATACAAAAATCTCATGTTTGATTTACGTTTCCAGAATGTTGGTCGTGTTCTACGTCATTCACGACTAGCGGAGAATTTGGAATTGAAGCAAGTTACAGTACCTATTGGTGTACTACTAGTCATATTTGAGTCACGTCCAGACTCATTACCTCAAGTAGCTGCTTTAGCGATGGCTAGCGCAAATGGTCTCTTACTAAAAGGTGGTAAAGAGGCTTCTAACAGCAATAAAGCGTTAATGGAGCTGGTCAAGGAGGCGCTCGCGACAGTAGGAGCGGAAAACGCAGTTTCCTTGGTAAGATCAATTACAATAAAATTGTATATGTATTGATATTTCACAGTTTCGAAATATTTGATATTATATTACAACAACATTTAAGAGTACTTCGATTTCGCCGAAAGAAAGCTAATAGTTTCATATTATATTTATTATTGCGTATGCGATTTACTCGTATGTATATAATTTACATAAATAATTACAAATGCAACTTTTATAATCAGGTATCCACACGTGAAGAAATTAGTGACCTTTTGTCCATGGAGGACCATATCGATTTAATAATACCACGTGGTTCTTCAGAGCTTGTTCGCACAATTCAAGAACAGTCCGTCCACATACCGGTGTTGGGGCATGCCGAAGGTGTCTGTCATGTTTTCATTGACAAAGAAGCTGATTTGAGTAAGGCCTTGAAGATAGTCAGGGATGCTAAGTGTGACTATCCAGCAGGTATATATATTTTTTGAACTACTGAAATAAATTAGAAAATTATATTAGCTTATGAAGAGTTGATTCGTCTCTTGTATTCTTCTACTTATTAAATTTTCTATATTACCTTCCATTTCTTCATTTGAGGGTTTTTCGTTTTAGCTTGCAATACAATGGAGACTCTTCTCATTCATGAGGACCTTATGAGTGGTAACATCTTTAACGATGTCTGCAATATGTTGAAGCGTGAAGGGGTGAAAATCTATTCAGGACCAACACTTAACCAGAAGTTAACCTTTGGTCCTCCGGTTGCAAAGAGTCTGAAACATGAATATGGTGCGCTGGAGTGCTGCATCGAGATTGTGAAGGATATCGACGAGGCAATAGAGCACATTCACACATACGGCAGCGGGCATACCGATGTTATCGTCACAGAGAGTGGTATGTATAACAAAAACTATAGTAAAAGGAAATCAATGTGTTTTTAATAGCGCTCCCCGTAATTATTCTGGTTTGAGTCCATCACGTTAAGATTTTCACAAAATGAAAAAAAACCCTGTGAGATATTACGTTCTAGAACAAAGAAGTGTCTTATTGATATTTTCTAAATTGCATCTTTAAAATACTTGATACATCGATAGAAAATATTCTGGTATAATATTATGTTTATTTCATTTCAATGAAAGCACTTTTCCATTTTCGCATCTGGCAAGGTTCACCTAGTTAGTTAGCATCAATCGTTTATAGCATACAGCTGTGTTTTGTTTTCAGACGAAAACTCAAACGAAAACAAACCGATGAAGACGTATTCAATCCTCATATAGGCCAACCTCAACAGTTGATTCAAGCTGAAGGAAACAACTTAGTGAGACACTCACAATAGAAATACAAATATAGGTATCGTGGAAAAGACTTCGCTGAATATTTATTTCAAGAGGGTTTACTGGTGTATCGTAATATTATCATGTAATAACCTCCATTATTGATTCTTCTAAGAGAAGTTCAAAGGGTGTCTTGTTGCACAATGGTAATACCTATGAAAATCTTGAGCTGTTGCTATATAAAATAAAGTATAGCGAATATTGTTGGGAACTATCCATGCTTTTGGGTCAGCAGTTTGTATTCACAAGCTTAGATCAAAATGGGTCTCATCACACAAAAGCAGGCAACTTATCAAGTTATTGTCTTTTTTGGCCATTTTAATAATTTTTTGGCAAAATTCCAAGCGAATAGGCATATCTAGAGCGTTAAACCCGACTTGTTATTTGAACCTTGTACGGAAACAGGTTTAAGGTATCATGAATTATCCGTTGTAATGACCGTCTGCTAACTCCAAGTTTGACCGATAAGTTGCGAGTCGAAACTTTTGGATTTGCCTGCATTGACGATGCAACAGCCGCGATTGTTTCTTGAACACGAACATACGGATCTCGATGGTGCGGTCTTCTTGTGATACTTCCAGATTCGGCACACATGTTTACCAACCTCACAATGGTCCATCTACTCGGGACGGAGTCGCCAAAGTCCTGTCTGAATTTCCTTTGGATGGAAATGACGGACTGCAAAGCATCGTACCGCTGCACTATATAAACTCAAGCATTCAAATTTAAAAAAAAACTTAGTTAACAGACTGTGAAATAAAAAAAAAGGTAGGTTCATTACTCACACAGAAAAAAAGTTATTGTGTTGTGTATTGGTTTGTGTTTGTAGCCACCCTGTACATACAAGCAAATATCTATATAATTTGTTCTTTTTATTTTGATGTCATATCATATATATATACAATATATAAGCTAAATTTGGTTTATACTGTTGCAACACGTTGCTACAGAGTATAACAGTTTTCTTCACGTAACGGTTGGTTGATTCACCTAAAACTAATCTAGTTAGACATAGGGTTATATTAGGTATATACGCGTATATAAGTGATAAGGATGACGAGACGAGTTGGATTCAAATCTACTCTCTGTCTGTCCGTCCGTCTGTCTGTCTTGTCGATAACTTGAGCAAAAGCTTAGTACACATGTTTCTTGACAAAAAAAGGAGGGCAAGTACGTAGATGGGCGTAATCGGCACTGCCACGCCCATAAAACGACATTCATCTAAAACCTGTAAAATGCCATAACTAAGCACTAAATTAAGATACATACAAACCTGTTATTTGGTATAGGGCATTGTAGTAGCAAAGGACATCTGTAGGCTAAAATATTTGAAAAAATGGGCCTGGTACCGCCTTTTAATAGGCTTATGGTACATATCTCCTGAACCAATACAACTATAAAAAAAGCCCTTACCGACAGTGTGCTAATTTATGATATCAGATTATAACCCTGTGTTCTCTCCATGTAACGCTTCTGTAAAAACTACTAAAAGCGCGATAAATCAATAAATAAATGCTTCAGAGACGTTAAACTGGAAAGGTACAAGAAGGCTTTATAGGAGCCGGTACATAACAATGTCCCGACGATCCCATATTACATTCTGAAATTGGATTCAATCGAACTACAACATATATACATACATAACTGAAAATATCTGTCAATCTGTGAGATATGTTATCGAAATTCGGGGCATTTGTTTCTTTGGTAATAATATTCCCTTTTATAAAAATTTATTTAATCGGGTCAATACTTTCCTTAGCCACATATACCTAATATAAAGATTTTCGAACTTCCAGTTGATTCTACACCACATATAAGTATATCAGCCTATGTGGAAGTTATTTTAATGAAATTGAGACAGCGTACTTTTGTAATACCTAAAATGGATAAAAACGGCCGAAAATTTGCCTTAGCCCCATATAAATTTTATTCAGGATTTTAAAACATTCGGCTGACTTTACTCCATATATATGTTTATATTTATGGCATATATTTCTAAAATGTCTTGAAAATTCTCAAGTATATCTGAACAATATCAAAAATTTATGTAATCAGCCCTTCCATTTCTCGACCCCAAATATATCCTATATAATGATTTCCGAATTTTCACCTCACTTCAAACAGTTTAGGTTGGTCAAAATGTGTAATATTTTAATGAAATTAAGTGGACACTATATCTTAAATATTTATGGTTTGACGCTTAATGTGAATGAAAACGCCAAAAAACCAATAAATTGCCGTAACTAAACACTAAATTAAGATATACCATAGAGCTTTTATTTGGCACAGGGGATCACAATATAACTAAGAATAAGTTTATTATAAATGTATTTTCAGAAATTCTATTTTATCAATCTATACATTTTTTTATGTATGCATATGTATTGCAATATAAATGCATATTGTTTTATGTTTGTTTATGTCTATATGTACGTTTTTTACTACCTCAGCATTATCAATGATAAGCATGTTCAAAGATATTTGAACACATTGAATATGGATTTTTAATTCAAAATTTTTAAATAAAAAGTTTTGCCAGTACCTGAAAGAATTTCTCGCGCTTTGATTCGTGTAACTTGCAAGAGTATAAAATGTTTGGATATGCCCGAATTTACCCCTTAATTACTTGTTTAAGTTCCCTGGGGGGGCCACTTTCACCGAGGGGGACGAAAATGTCCCCAGTTAAGGGTGAGAAAGGAAATTCAGGGGGTGCCTGACTTACCGTTACGGGGGCGGCGGTAAGGCAGGGGGGGTCGGCAGGAGTCTGGCATGGACCTCGCATGCGCTCAGCAGACGCTGGTCGACGACTGCGCGATCCTTCTGGCCGAGAGTGGATCGCAGGAGGTCGGGGTATCTTCTCGCCTTGAACAAAGTTCACCTCGCCGCCATGGTAGGAGTTCTCACTGGGCACTGTCCAATGGAAACTCATGCGGTGCGGCTTAGAATACTACCTTATGGCAGTTGTCAAAGCTGTATGGAGGAGGGTGAAGTGGAAACATCCCGGCATTTTCTCCTCCATTGTCCGGCTTTTGCTAGGTTGAGATTGAAACATCCCGGCAATCACACTTTTGACCAGAAGATCTGGCCGAAACAGATATTGGCCGTCTCAACAAGTTTGTCGTAGGCACAAAGCGCTTTGTCGACATGTAAGGGTCTATTGATCCGGCTCATAGGAGTTTTGGGTACCACAACGGACCGGCGTTTAAGCTGTCCAAGTGTGATCCTTCTTAGGATCGACCCTCTAACCTAACCTAACCTACTTGTTTAATGTAAAGTTTTGCTAACACCTGCAAGTATTTCACCGGCTTTGATCCTTGCAAGTGGCAAGAGTATGGAATGTTCGGTTATACGCGAACTTAGACCTTCCTTACTTGTTTTTTTTTAAATTGCAAGTAATGATTTTTATAGTGCCCTAAATTTACTACAAAACTATGAGTATTCCGATTTATAATAATTTTTTTCATTGAGGTATAAAATTCATAAGAAACAAATTTTGCCTTTAAATAATCAAACTTTAACCGTTAATATCTTTTTATTGAATTATTAATTATTTTGCTACGCATAACAATATTTGCAATATTTTCAATCTTGAGTCAGCCTGTTACTAAAAACTGCATTTCAATAATTTAATTCAAGAATGTTCTGAATATTCTGTGAAAAAACAGCTTTGACGTAGAGTTTCACACACAATTAAGCACATGTGTAAGAATACAAGTATGTATATGCGAATGTGTTTTCATATATATATTATATATGCATAAGTACAACAAAATCTTTCCTTAAATATTAAAAAAGTTTAAATTGTTTTGTGTATACAGAAAATACTTAAAGATACCTACATTTTGACATGAATATATATTATGAATATTTGTATGTGCGTACATACATACCTGTACATTGTTTTGTGCATGTACTCAATGTAAAATAAACTTATGGTAAACGGACACACCTTAGTCCACACAGTTTATTTATCTTTGCAAGCGATGGGATGATTTTTTTTTTTTTTTTGCAGATTTTGCAGCTCAACAGTTCCTGATGTCGGTTGACAGCGCTTGTGTTTTTCATAATGCTAGTTCGCGTTTCGCCGATGGTTTCAGGTTTGGCTTAGGTGCTGAGGTTGGCATATCAACAGCAAGAATACACGCACGCGGACCGGTTGGCGTTGAGGGACTTCTAACGACTAAGTGGATTTTGCGGGGTCAGGATCATGCTGCAGCTGATTTTGCTGAAGGCGGTGCTTGTGTTTGGCTACACGAATCTCTGCCCCTATAAATTTATAAACCATAAAGTTTTTTGTACATAAATTACTAATATTTTTATTAAATCTTAGGAAGTCAGTAAATATATGAATATATTAAAAATATATTGGGTTATATGTGCATATTCATTTTAATAGTTAATAAGATTTTGAGGATGTTGTTTTGCAATCATTAACAAACTTTAGTGAAGAATACAAATATTTTTACAGTTTGGTATATTGAAAACTATATCCTAAACCTATATATGTACATACCATATAAAGGGTTCTCCAAGAAGGTGTTAAAAAAAAAACACACTAATTGTTAAGGAAGTTCAAATAATTCTTAATTAGTGTAAGGTACAATCGATACAATTAAGGTCTGAATATAACATCAGTCATCCACGACTTCTTTTGCAGGAACAAATTTTATGAACCTAAAAAAATCCTTATCGTTTTGAAGTTGTTCCAAGGCAAAATCAGCACATTCACGACGTTTATGGTGGTCCAATGGCTTCAGTTCATGGGTGAGAACAATTTTATACGGATGCGAGCCGTACGTTTTATACGAGTTCGAGGCAGTCCAAATTCTTGTGAACGTCTTGAAATCGACTAATTGCGGTCTTCAGCAACACTTACCCGAACGGGAGCAATATTTTCATTACTTCGAGCGGTTATTATTCTTATTGGCACTTGAACGTTACGTAAAGAACTCGAAATTATCAACAATTCGATGAATAGCGAGCACAGGTGGACGATTATTACGACCATAAAACGTCAAAGCACACGAAAAGTTGCAATTGGAGAACAATTATGTTGATAATAAAATTGAATAATTTGTAAACGGTGTTCTTGCGTATATCTTTCCATGAGGAAATACTAATACATTGTTTTGGGCGTTATTGACTTCGGGGCAAACCTAATATACCCAGTCCAGGGTATAAAAATAACAGATCATGACATTGGAAAAATCGCCGAAACGACACTTAGAAATCATATCACCCCTATTGGAAAACCCGATAAATACATGCATATGTAAGAACAAGACTAGTTGAACTACGGTTGATTGTTTGCCTGTCCGTCCGTCTTACGGTGCAAGCTGTAACTTAAGTAGTACACATGTTTCTTGGCACCATAAAACGTTCGATACTGCAGATGGGCGTAATCGACAAATGTCATGCCCACAAATTGGAAATTAATCGGAAATTTATAAATTGCCATAACTAAGCCCCAAATTAAGTTACAAAACTGTAATTTAATACTACAGTTTGTATTAGTAAAAGGCATTTGTGGTGCGGAAATCGTTAAGAAGTGGGCATCGCACCGCCGTCAATAGGTTAAAGGTATATAACTCCGAAACCATTTAAGCTATATCACCCAAATTGGCGCACTACAAATCCTTTCGACACCTCTGACAGTGGAAAAATAGGTAAACTCGGATGATAACCCCGCCAACTTTTCATATAACGGATTTGTTAAAAAGGACTAAAAGTGCGATAAATCAATAACTAAATGCATCAGAAACTTTAAATTTTATATCCGGGATGATATAAGATGGCATTATATTTTAAAATAGGCATTTCTCTTGAAACCTTTAAAAACATGTTAGATAACTCATTCTGGCCACCCGAGGCTTTTGTACACGTATTTGTGTCTAAACCCAGAAATCGTATTGAGTAAAACATTGTTAAAGTACCGAAAGTAAGAAACTGAGTAGTAGAATATTGCTGAGTATTTATTACAAAATGTTAGAGGTATGAACAAAAAATTAACTGATTTGTACTTAAACATTACCAATTGTAATTTTCATTTAATTGAATTTACAGAAACATGATTAAAACCTGGCATTTTTGATAACGAGATTTTAAACAGCGAAGTTCAGATATTTAGACTGAACAGAATCGGAGGAGGTATTATATTTGCCGCACAATCCGCTATTCCATCTGAAGATGTCCTCGTTCCTGGTATGGACTAGTTTAATTTTAAATGTATTAGAGTTTGTGTTAATAGTTGTTTTATTTATTTATCTTATATATGCAGCATGGTTCTTTAATAAACAGTCCTAATTCGAGATTTTAATTTACTTTGGGCCTAGTGGAAAGCTTCCGTTGATTATATCGATTTGCAATCTAACATTCTTTACTGAGCTTTTGGAAAAAAATTCCATGTTGGGTCTGAACCAAATAAATTAAATCCGAATAAATTTCATAAACACCTAGATTTAGTACATGTTGACACCCCTTCAAAGTGTTCCTCTTGTTCTACCAGAGGACTCTTATCATCATACTTTGAAAATAACTGTCGAAGTCATTGGCAATAGGCTAGATATTATTCATCAAACTTCTGGCTTTTGTACACGGTTTAACTTTGCTAAAGCTTAAAAAGTGCATTTTAATAAACCAATTATGCAATTATTTGAAAAGTATACTCTAATAGTAATTGTTAAGAAAAGCAAAAGTATAAATCCAAAAGAGTTATATAAATTAAAAAACAGCAAAACTCGAGCTTTTAAACATTTCAAAAAAAGTTGTCGACTATTCTAAATATTCTGCAAACAAAAAATGTTATAGTATTTACTATAAGGTAAAAAAGAATATTGTAAGTAATCCAATATTTTTTTATGATTTCGTTAACCCCAGACGCAGGATTTCCACATTTCCGCCCACGATGATATAAAAGTCTTTCCTGTCATATGACGTTCAAATTATTTCTAAGGTGTTTGCAGATTCTTTCAAATCAAAGTACTGTATTAATTCTTCTAAAATGTTTTTCTATCAACACGTGCTCTATCTGAACACTTCAATTAACGCTCCAATTATTTCTGAAGAAGACGTCTTACTTAATTTAAAACCATCTTTTAATTATGGCCCTCATACTTCCTGAAAAATAGTGCCAAATATTACACATGAATGTAGAGAGAGATCTTAGAGAGATAAGAGATGAAATTGCCACCTTATTAGAGATGTATAACAGTTACTCAAAATTTAGGTTATTAGATTAAAGACGAGCTATTTCATATAGTCACAGAAAACAAAATTTTTTTTCAAAGGATGCGACAGATAAGAAAAATCGTTTTGAAAATGGCAAGTCTAATATTAGACGCGGAATAAATAAACAAAATTCTCTAATTAGTAATAATAACAATATACGCTTTTCGAATCAAAATAGTTAAGAGCAACGTAGTCAAGCTGCTATACGGAATAATATGTACAATGCCTTTCAAACAAGATTTAACTCACATATGAGTGTTGACAGTCGAAACATTAGGCAGAGCCAGTCTGATTCATCTAGAAGCTATCAACCGATGGAGGTGGGTAAGGTACAGGAAGACGTTAATTTTAATAAAACGCCTTTACCTGCCGATTGTCCTTAATGACTTTAACAATTGGCGGTAAGGAAGTTTAATTAAACCAGATATCATCAAAAATCATTTTTCCAAACTAAAACTTCAAACATTCCTTAGGTACAGAACTATAAATGACATAAATCAAGTACAGAAAAAAATAATTACCCCCATACCTCAATAATTTAAAGTCTCAGGCACTTTCTCATGGAACCTTAAATGAAATTACAGTAAGTGATGAATTCCTGATACCTAATATTGATGGTATCATGGACAAATTAAGCAGAGAAAAACATTTTTCCTCTATTGACCTGGCCAAGGGATTACATCAAATACTAATGGACGAAAATGACAGAAGGAAAACTGCATTTTCTACCCCACATTATGAATTTTTGAGGATGCCATTTGGCCTTAAAAATGCTGCCTCGTCGTTCCAGCGTCTTATGAATTCAGTACTCCCAGACTATATAAACAAAATATGTTTCGTCTACTTAGATGACATCCTGATTTTCGGTACTTCTTTGACAGAGCATATAGAAAATATGAGGAAATCTTCGAAAAGTTAAAAGAACCTAACTGTAGATCCAATTAGGAAAATGTAGTTTTTTATAAAAGTAAACTCTAAGCCACATATTAACGCCTAATGGAATAAAACCAAAACCCAAAAAAGATGGAAGCCATACAAAAACTAAAATTTCCCACTTCCTAAAACCAAATGAAATCTTTCGTAATCTGGCAAAGATATAAGTTCCATATATATCGCCGGGAAAGAAAATAAAATAGCCGATTTCCTAAGTCGAATTGCAGACGATGAAATAAATATGGTTAATTCTGAGAAATTGGTAATGACTATAGAAAAAAATCTACATATTAAAGATTTAAACACCGGGGAGCAACAAGATCAAACAATAGTTTACATGGAAGTTCAAATCAACCGCTCTCAAGAGAAAAACATTCAAAACCACTTCACAACCCTCGACACAGTTGTAAACCGTTTTAAACAACAATTAATTTTGACTTAAACAAAAAAAACGAATCAGAAATAAGCAGGATATTAATTGTGAAAATATAATTTATATTGTGAGAACATATTGGTTAAGTAAAAGGTTCGTTCGGTTTTTTATTGATTTTTCAAAAAATGATAACTTTGTGTGCATTTGTTCAATTTAAGTCAAATATCCGCCGTTTTGTTCGTAAACTTGTTGCCAACGAGATGCCAACTTTATTATACTTCTCTCGTCGAAGGCTGCGTCCCTGCTGGCAAAAAACTCGGAGACCCAATTTTCACAGCCCTCTCTTGAGGCCAACTTCTCACCATTAAGCGCGTTCGCCATGGACAAGAAAAGATGGTAATCACTTTGTGCCAGCTCCGGACTATAAGGTGGGTGCATTAGGACCTCCCATCCGAGCTCCCGGAGCTTCTGGCGTGTCACCAAAGACGTGTGTGGCCTGGCGTTGTCCTGATGGAACACAATTCGGCCTCTGTTGATCAAAGATGGCCTCTTATGGATGAGTGCTGCCTTCAAGCGGTCCAGTTGTTGGCAGTAGAGGGCCGAATTGAGCGTTTGGCCATAGGGGAGCAGTTCGTAGTAGATGATTCCTTGCCAATCACACCAAAAACACAGCAAAACCTTCCTGGCCATCAATCTGGTCTTGGCCACCGGTCACTTGGTCTGGGCCGCTTCTCCGAGCTTTGACCACGACCGTTTGTACTCGATGTTGTCATAAGTGACCCATTTTTCATCGCCAGTCACAATCCGCTTCAGAAACGGGTCGATTTTGTTGCGATTCAGCAGCGATTCGCAGATGGAAATTCGGTCCATCATGTTTTTTTGCGTGTGGCACCCAAACATCGAGCTTCTTGCATTCTAATGCAAATGGTTCCAAACGGTTTTCTGGCTTATCTTTAGTTCCTCAGCTATTAAATAAGTGCTCACGTGACAACTTTCGTTGTTGGTTTACGTGAGCACCTGCCGGCGACGGCCTTACCTCACGGTGTTCCAAAACACAGCGTATCAATACAATGCGTTGATAAGCGCCCCAAACAATACGAGCTATTTGCAAGTATTTATTTGGATACCAGTAGCAGTGTGTCTGGGTCCATATTACCATCTTGGTATGATTCGAGGCCGACCTAAAACCTTTTTCGGGTACGGAACCCAGTTGCTTTTTGCAACTTTATTTTAGAACTGAAAAAACAGTTAGACTGAATTGTCAGTTCTTCCTGCCTTTAAGTTTCAACCACAGCCACCACGAGTCTCCCCAAAGGGGCCATAACCCAATGAGCAGATTAGACCGAAATCCAAGGGCTTTCTGCTCCCCGTGGTATCAGAAAGTCTCCGGTAAGACTGTGTAGCCGAAACTACTGCCAGTTGAGCAACCCATTACTCAATGACTGGTGAAATTTGTCGCTTGAACTTCAAATGTCTTTTTATTTGCTTTTTCATTTAAAGTCTATAATATCAGTTCAAGCTGAGTATTATAGCACTATTTCTGACATACTATGCTGATATTACTGAGCAAGGTATATAATAACAGTCATAGTGCATTTGGCTTTTAGTCGCCTTTTACGACAGGCATGAGCGAATAAACACGTTTTCAGTGCCGTAAAGTATAACATGATGCGACACGTAACACTAGTACTATGGACAATACCGCTATCTCTTAGATAAAACCCGAACGAACTTTTTACTGGACCTAATATTTTGACAAAGGAAAGTTCGCTATATATTCTAAACTTATCACATTCTGCATGTATCACTGTCAACTAAAAATTAAAATTCACGAAATAATAAATAACTGTGACATATGTAGTGGAGGCAATTTTTTACGGCAAACCCTTCAAAGCGAAATTTAAAATTATGGAAAGATCCAACACAGTCATTGAAAGTGCCCATATACAATAGATACATACGTTAACAGTAAACACTCTTTTATCATATTATATTTATGGATACATTTTTAAAACATGCCATATATTTTTATCTACCCGATAGAAACAGCCAGACAATGGTCGGTAAAAGTAATGATTTGTTTATCAATTAAAGGCCATGTGAAGAAGGTTAGTTTCGATAAAAAATTCAACTCAAAGAACGTTCGCGATATCTTGATCAATAAAGGCATACAATTTCATGTTACAAAGTTAAATAATCATACGTAAAATTCGGATATAGAAATATTAAATAAGACACTAACTGATCGCATAGACCCATTAAATTTGGAGGAAAAAGTCCCTATCATTACCCAAATGTAAAAAGTCGCTAAATTCTACAATAATTCGTATCACACCACTTCACCTTTAGAATTTCAGAATAACAAAATTGAACGAAAAGGCAAAATTAGAAATAATTATACAAAAACAGCTTGTAAGAAGTCAGTCTGAAGATTCAGTTAATGGAATAAACACGGTAAAGTTCAAGCTCGTCTTTCAATTCCGTTTCTCGCGTAAGTTAGAACAATATCCTTGCCAAGACAAAAGGAGAAAACTACAAAGTATCCCTAACCAATGGATTATCGATCGTGAAGTGCGTGTGTGTTTAGTGATTTCCTTTGAAAGATAAAGGGAGAAAAGTACTAAGTATCCATTGATAAAAGATTATCAATCACAAATAGTGGACCCATGCTAAATGTGGTAAAGATATATCGTCAATTAAAAAAGCTTTCCATACAAGCACTTCATTCCGATAGTTCAATTTCTATAGCAACTATGTTATATTCTATACTAATCTGTTCTGAAGAATTCATTTTTTCGGATATTGCAACATTGCCTTAAAAAATAATGCATGCCAAGTTTCTTGCTCATATGTATGGCGTCAAATAAAAAAGCTTACCATACAATCACTGTATTCCGATGGTTCAGCATGGATTATATAATATTAAAATTTGGTATCTTATGAATTTATATGATACTATACAGGTTATAGACTCACTAAGTTTTATTTATATATTTTGTATCGCGTCAACTAAAATTATTTTTAAATCATCTTCAAATGAGAGTGAAGTGAGAGAGAGAAAATGAGTGGCGACAAAAGTCTGAAAACACCCCCAGGTTTCGTAGTTCTGAAAGTACAAAAACTTTTTTGAAAAATATGTTTTTTTCCAATCTTATTTAAAATCATAATAAACTAAAAAAATGTCATAATTTAACATAAAACAACAAAGTTATTGACAAAAAACTCTAAAGTTGTGCCAACAAAAACCTACATACATTACAAAAATAACACATTTTAGTGCGAAAATTTTACTTAATTCTGGGTATTAGGCACAAACGGCCTAAACTGTTTAAAGTCAGCAGGAAACGTCCGGTGTGTTTAACGTGGGTACCTGCTGACGACAACCTTACCCCACGGCGCTCAAAAGCACAGCGGCTAAAATCAATGCGGTGATCAGCGCCCTGAGAATGCCAGGCATTTTTCAGTACCGATTGGTAATGTGGAATGGGCACACTAACCACCTTGGTGGGCTCGAAGCCTATCTAAAGCCGCTGCCGTACTTTGGGTCCGGTACCCGGTTGCAATCCAACTCCGCATTCAACTGACAAAACGTCAGTTCTTCCCGCATTTTGGTATCAACCACATCCACCACGATACTCTCCGAAGGGTCAGTCCGCATGAGCAGGTTGTATGGAACTTCAAGGGCCCCTGCTCCCCGTGGTACCGAAATTAAGCAAAATGATGCAAAAATGCATTCAGAGGCCTATGCCCCGTAAACAAAAAAACTCAGACTCAGACTAAATCGGAAGTCAGGGTTACCCTCAACAAACCAAACGTCCCGGATGTACTCATAAGTCACCCGACCGTTAGGGCTATTGTCCCAACGGTCTTGCCACCTACTCCTAACCCTATCATCTAGAAGCCTCTTGCTCCCTAGATATCCTTTCCTCTCCACGTCATCATCGAAAATCCAGTCATTCCGCAGCAACACACTTAAGCTCATTCTTAAACCACCTAAAAAAACCTGTATCTCGGCAAACATGCGAGCATCATACAACGTTGCGCCTAGAGGAGTTTTCGGCGACACAAGACCGTTATGGCTGATTCCCACCCTATTTCGTTTTCATAAGGGACACAAGCCACAAATAGACCACGATATTTGGCGCGAACGGCGAGCACGGCGTCCTTGACTTGCGTCACATACCTGATGCAATTTCCATTCACCCGGACAATCGTTGGACGAACAAGCGACAATCAGCCCTTAAGCAGCACTGTCATCTTTTTGTCGATCGATATGTCAATCCTCACACCTAAACTCCAACTACTTACAATTTTTAAAACTTGTCCTCCCGCCCGCTCTAACTCTAATCGCGATTGACCTTCACCAAAAAGGGCGGTCGTCTGCATACACGCAACATTTACTGAGGGGTTTGAGCTGTCCAAGCAGAAAGTTCATCATGAGGTTTCATATAAATGGACCGCAGATAGATCCCTGCGGACAGCCACAGACCACTTCCATCTCCACTCTCCCATTAATTCCGACTAAAGAGGCTTTCCTGTCCGAAAAGTAACTCCTCCAAAGAGTAATTTCCAGACAAGCTCCTCTATTCGTTGCAACACCCGATCCCAGCTTAGGTAATCAAAAGCCCCCTTGAAGTCCGCAAATATGTCAGCTTGGGTAATCAAGTCCCCCCTTGAAGTCAACAAATATGCCAAGGACATATTTTTTGACATTCTCCCTAACAACACCCTGAAAGTAGAACCAATCATCCTCTACACTGCGTCCTTTCCTGAAGCCATACTGCCTATCCGACCACTTACCGCATGCTAGCTCCTGAAGCCGTTCCACCATAACTCTTTCCAGCACTTTCTAAGTACTGGAAGGAGAGTGATGCCCCGATAAGAACGAGGATCGCTCCTAATCTTATCATGTAACTTCAGGAGATAAACAACCCTAGCAATTTTCCACTCGGGTGGAAAATAGCCGTCCCACACGCACTTGTCATAAATGGTCTCCAAGTATTTCAGAATTTACTTCCACAAGCGGTTACACATTTCTTCGTTTAAACCATCAAACCCCAGGCCAAAGGCGTACCCTAACTCATCATCATCTACCTGAACCTTTGCCCTAGGAAAGAACGCTCTTAACAAAGCCCCCGCACACTCTATCCACGTTGATAACATAGTGTTACAAACGCGAAGAGAGGTGGTGTCCACCCTCTTATGACCGCGGCAGATCCTATAGCCCTGAACCCACTGGTCATCCCTATTCTCACCCACAAAATTCCCCCACTCCTCTTCTTTAACTTTAATCAACATTTCTTTATATTCCCTAGTCGCACAACTAAGTTCATACATAAGCTAGGACAGCCTGTCAGAATTGGACCGTCGAGCGCGTTGAAATTTTGCCTCAATCGCCTGACAGTCCTTCTCTTCGAGGTTAACTCATGTGTCCACCACTTTATTTTCCTAACCATAAAACTTTCACACTTCCTAAGTAAACTATCGTTCACCCCCACATTACCTCATAAAGACGAGCAATCTGCTCGTCAACCCCCAAATCCTCATGCACTCTAAGCGGTACCTAATACTGCTTCCCTGACAGATCGTCCATGTTGGTTCCAGTCGATACCAGAGGAACGCCATCGCCGCAATGGACTCTCATACAGCGAGGGAGGGAATTTGAAAGTAACCATAATTAGGATCAAATTATGATCACTCAATCCCCACCCTCCGTTTACCTCACAGCCAGGTTTTTAGCCACCACCTATTCACTTAATGCCTCGCCTCGACTGCGGCTTTGATATCCAGATGAATGCCGGGATATCTTATTACACCACATCGAAGACGATGCATTCGCATCCAACCCTAGGATAAATGGGCTACTACTCGCAAGTAGTAGTAGCTTATCCATGTTGCCCAGGTAGGGCTCTAGGGGCTCGCTAAATTTGCAAAACAAACTATCTACAATTAACCTACCGAACTCCTCTACCGCGACACATACAACCAGTTGTAAAGAATCCAGAACTAAGCAATCGTAGTTGGGATCACTCACAACAATTGCAGCTTTAGGCCGTGAAGATCATGAAACTCCCAGGAAGACCTCGAACCACACCATTGGTGGCGTAGGGCTTCTGAAGTAAAGCAATGCCTCACCTTGTCTCAGTCATACATCCCCCAACTCACATATTACGGTATACGCCTCCTGGCAGTGTATATCGGGCAGACAGCTGACATCATCAGATGCCCAGCTGATCTACCCTTAAATGCGCATTTGTAGCAATGGGGTGCATTGACGAATCCGGCAGCTTTATGGCCTTCTTGACCGCACCTCCGATAGACATCTGATTGGCCCTACACTCAGCCACTCTGTGATAAAAGCCCATGCACCGGAAGCAGCCAGCAAAGGGGAGATCCGGTCGCACCCGGAAGGAGAACCACTTAATGTAGCACCTACCTGCCTCCAAGAGGGTGGACATCGTTTTGTCCGTACCCTCTAGGACAACATTGGTTCTTCCATCAGGGACCACCTTCCAGTGACGACTGACCATCCTTATGTCAGACCTCTGGCCTTAATCGGCCTAACATCGTGGATCCTTACACCGAGTTAAGAACCCATCTTCTTGACGAGTTTCTTAATAACTTCCTTAGAGGAAGCTGCAGACCCCTTACTTCTGACCACAACGGACCAGGTCTCAACAGGCTTCGGCGTCGATGGTAAAATCGCCCCAAGTACAGGTGCTGAGGCGCCGATGGAGCCGGCATTGGCCTGCCCGGTGGTGAGGGGTGTCTCCCACAGCTTCTTCTTAGGATGTCAACCTGACCGCGAAGATGGGCATTCTCGGTAAAGATCGTCATCAGGAGTGCCTCGTACGTCGAGTTAAGCTCTATTACTCCCTTCGCAGTTCCCACTTCGAAATTCCTATCACACAGTCGATGGCACCGAATAATAGTGAGTAGTAGTAAGTGGGAGTGCCCAGCGAAATTCCACAAGAAACTGTAGCAACAATTTTCTACATACTCGACAAGCAAAGGTGGCTATGCTAACGCGTAAACAAATGTCGCTCAAAGAAGAATACCGAAAAATCACCGAAAAATCACATTCAAACAACGAATGAGTCAGCAGAAAAGTCGGAAATTATTCTACAGGCCATTTTGGGGGTAGAGAAAGGTTTGGGCTTTAAACATTCAACTTAAATATAATATATCCAATATTTAACGCTAAGGTAACTTTGCAAAGATATCTTACATATTGACCGATATTTACGGTATAAAGTATGACCCGATTTTACTTATTTTCGGCAGTACTGCATATGTATTATTAACAGAAAAAGATGCTCTCTGAGTTTAATTGGGGTACTCTCAAACTAACCCCAATATATACGGAGTAAAGTTAACCGGATGTTCGAAAATCCTTATATTAGTTATATGGGGACGGGGGCAAGTTATCACCCGATTTTATCCATATTAGGAACAAAGATGGACCGTTATTAGAAAACATACTCACTAACAAATTGGCGGATATATGTGGTATAAGGTTAGCTGGAATTTCGAAAATCTTTCTATTAGGTATGGGAGCTTACTGAAGTTTTGACTCGATTCAACCTATTTTTAACATAAGGACATATTATTATCAGGAAAGAAGCCTCTCCAAATCTCAATCATATATCTCACACACTGATCGATATTTTCAGTAAAAAGTCAGCTATAGGTTCAAGAGTCCAAATCTTCGGATTTTGATAAATTTTAGACTTGAGAAGGCATACCTTAAATACCCTATTTGTGCTAAGTTTTATCCCAATATATTTGTTGGTGCTTGATTTGCATACTGGAAAGTGATATAATCAGATGGAATTTAAAGTTGTGTACGAGGTGTGTTCAAAGGAAAAGGTGAATTATGATTTTTCACGGGCTGTGTACATTCGATTATCGAAATTTAGTTTTTGTTATAATCGGACACACATGTTTATCATGTCCTTGCATTAGGAGCCAATTTCGATTAGTAGTTTGTTTTTGTCAACAGAAGGTTTAGTTTTTGTGTGCTCTTAAATGTTTAACTATTTTTTTGATAAATTTTGTGCAAAGGCAATGTCGCATTAGTATCGCTCAGGAGTTGTTAAACGACGTCAGCAACGATCCGGTTTGCTCCAACGGATCATAACTAGTGACGAAAGGTGGTTATATGGTTATGACGTTGAAACCAAGGCCCAATTATCCTAATGGAAGCTGCCAGATAAGCCAAGACTGCAAAAGGCACAGCAAATGCGATCAAATGTAAATATTTTGCTCACTGTTTTTTTTTTTTTTTTTTTGAGTACAATGGTGTGGTCTATCATGAGTTCCTGCCAAAAGGTCGTACAGTTAATAATAAAGACTACAAGAAAGTTATGAAACGTTTGCGTGAAGCAATACGGCTCAAGTGATCGGAATTTTGGAAAAACAAATGGTGGATTCTGCATCACGATACTGCACCAACTCACACATCAATGCTTATTCGTGATGCCTCAACCACCGTATTCACCACATTTGGTTCCTTGAGTAGTAGAAAAATGGGAATCCTACCCCACTTGGTGAAAGGAAAATATATACGTGACCGCAAGTGTATATTTTGTGATTTTGCGCTTTTGCGGTTTTGTAGTATTAAGAATGCGCTCGCGTTTCAACTAAACGTGTGTGTGTGTGTGGTGGGACTTTTTTTCGTATAGTTGTAGTATTAAGAAAGCTCTCGCGTTTTAACTAAAGGTGTGTGTGTATGGTGGGACTTTTTTTCGTATAGTAAAAGTGCATGAGAATTTTCTGAAACCACATTTTGTTGATATTTTTAATCGCTACCGTTATACTTGTACATGTACTTTCGTGAGAATTTTATGAAACCACACACAAATTTAAAGTTTGATAATTTTGTTGATATTTTTTAATTGAATTTCATATGTGTTTAGAGTGTATAAAACCTGCTTCATGTTTTCACTTATATTAATTTTTCAAACACAAGCCCTAAAAGTTCATTATTGAAATAAATTTTTTATTATTTGGTTTTTATAATTAAAATGCCTAGTACACCATTGTACTCTCATATAGATGATGATTTTATTATTGTGGATTGTGTTATTCCTGAAGGAATTGGTATTTTGTCGCCTTTTATAATTATGGCCTCTAATGAACAAGTGCGAAGGAATTCTATCAATCATCAATGGAGAAATAATAGGATGTGGTCTTTTGATTTACAAATACTTTGTGAAAGTTTTGTATTTGAATTACTTACCGAAAAAATGGAATATGACTTTCATCTAAAAACGAATGGAACTCTTAGAAAGTTTGGAAAAGAAGCAACATATAGAGAATTTGAAGTCAGTGTATTTGCAACTAAGCGAGGTGAACATTGTGCTAGATATACCACACAATTTCTTGTTGCAGTCAATTTTGATGAATGTAAAATAATAGAAGAAACAGAATGGTTTATTAATTTTTTATTATACTGTTCTCTTATATATTCATATATTGTTTCAAATTTAAAACATTTTAACATTTATAAATAAAACAATTGTTACAACTAAATTGAATAAATGCATATAAACTGTTTTGTAAGAGCTAAGTACGGGTAAATTCAACAATTCCTTTATATATATATTTATATACAATTCATAAAAGTTCTTTAAGAAGTTTATCTTCATGGATCCATTCAACATCACAGCTAATATTATGTTTTTTTGTTGAAGTTTGAGTGCATTCTAAATCAATATCATCCGCTTTAATTTCATCATCAAACCACTGTTGTATTAAAAATTTTGATTTCTGAATATCTACATCATTTTCAAACTATTTAAAATAAAAAATAAAGTTAATAACCCTTTAGTGTCTAAATTCCCATTTATAGGAACAGCTGCTGGTGTTGATTCACAAAGATCAATACAATTATTTACATTTGTAGTGTTAGCTTTTAATTGGGTGGCTTTTTGTGGAGAACCCTTATCTTGTATTATCTTTACAGGTCGTTTTCTCTTACGCTTATTTAACACATGTACCTTCACTCCAGTTGTACTTTGAACGGTTGTACGGGAATAAAGCGAAATACAATTACATATATCTACTATTCCCTTGTATGCCTTATCAGCAAAATGATAATCTTTCTTGTGTAATCCATTTAGTGAATATATGAATGGTTCAGACAAACATGGTCGCAATTCATTTATTATAGAATAAAAATATATTAGATGTTCATTATCAATTAAATCGTTATATTTTTTTTAAAACTTTTCTAAATATTGCGGAAAGACATTTTTTCTTTTTTCCTTTTTATTATACTGTCTGCTTGATACTAAATTAAAAAATTATAAAGTAGTGTTGTCTTGTCAGTGACAACTTACAGTAAATTGTCTGAAGCGGTTGTTGTTTCAACTCATAATAAAATTTGTCTTATTGTTGACATACACACTTTGAAGCAAGCTCTAAAGGATTTGAAATCAGTTTCGAAAAATGAAAAAGGTCAAAAACCTATATTAAAGGCGACTGATGTACTAATCAATAAAAAATTTAGAGTATTAAAAGCCATAAGAGTGAAGACAAAGTTTGGTGACAAGGTGATGCTAGAACTAGACGAAAATGTTATTTTTCTTCCAGAATCCTACAACTCCTTAAAAGATTTAACTATTGAAGCCATAAACGTTAACGATCAGAGAAGAGATAGTGGTTGGAGTCTAAGTGAAATTATTCATCTAGAAGTTAACATAAATAAATACCAATCAATTAGAGGCATGTATTAACATTGTTAACAGTGATGTATATTGCTTTAAGTGGGCCATAATTTCATCTCTTTACCACCCCTTAAGAGACAGAGAAATATGATCTTCATATAACATTAGAAATATTCACAATTCCATTTAAACTTTAAATAATGATAAAATGGTCAATTTTGAAAATTTAAATTTTCTATTAAAACTAAAAGATATTAAAATATTTGAATCAAATAATCCAAATATAAATGAATATGTATTTAGTATAAAAGAAAATTTGGTAGTAGGCCCCTTTTATTCAACACAAGAAGAAAAATCACACCACGTTATTCTTATTTCTTTGTACAGTGATGATTTCAATGAAAACCATTATGTTTGGATAAAAAATTTAAATATGTTACTTAGATCTCAAGTTACAAGACATAAGGAAAAATTATATATTTGTAATACGTGTCTAATACATTTTTATAAGGAAGAAGAATTATTGATTCATAAAATTCATTGTAGAAAAATTGTAACACGTATGCCTAAATCTGAAAAAAATATATTAAAATACCTATGAAAAATTTCAAAAAACAAATGGATGTACCACATACTATATATGCAGATTTCGAATGTATTCTAAAGCCAATAGATATTAAAAATTCTACTTGAACTCAAGATGTACAAGAACACACATGCTAATTGTTATTTTATTAAGTGTTCGTATAATAACCAATTGAATCTTTTCAAATACAATATATAGCGGTACTGATGCTCCAAAACATTTTTGTAAAAGTATTTTCGATGAAGTTTTAGATATTTACAGTCTACATTTGAATAAAACAGTTGGAATGCTTCCATTAACTGTCAACCAACTTAGACGACAAAAAGAGGATATAGTTTGTCATATTTGTGGAATGGAACTTTTATTAAATGATGGGCTAGCAGACCATTGTCATTTAAGTGGTGCATATATAGGTCCGGCACATAAAAAATGTAATTTGGAATATCAGATAGCAAATTTTATTCCAATATTTTTTCATAATTTATCGAGATATGATTGTCATCTATTAATAAAAGAGTGGTCGTCTGTTAAGGGGGAAATAAATATAATTCCCATAAACAAAGAATTGTATATTTCGATGTCAAAGAAAAGATATGTTAATGATAAAGATATCATTGAACTTCGGTTTTTAGATTCATTTCGATTCATGCCTTCTAGTTTAGACAGTATAGCTAAGAATTTAAACAATAATGTTTTAGAAATAACAAAGGTTTTTTTCCGTAACGATAATCCCTTTGTTTTAATGAAACGTAAAGGTATTTTCCTATATGACCACTTAGATTCGGAAGAACGTCTCAACGAAATACAATTACCAGTTCGTTCATATTTCTTTAATAAATTAACAAATGAGTCATGTAGTATCGATGATTATCAGCATTCACAAAATGTTTGGTCAACATTTAATTGTTCCAATTTATTAGATTATTTGTTATTATATTAAATATGCTTAAAATAACTAAAATAGAATTAGAATTATTGACTCATGAAAACATGCATAATATTATTTTGTCTTCAATATTGTAAACGACATTCAATTGCTAACAATAAATGTTAGGTCAAGTAAAAAGTTCGTTCGGTTTTTATCTAAGAGATGGCGTTATTGTCCATAGTACTAGTGTAACGTGTCGCATGTCATACTATACGGCACTGAAAACGTGTTTATTCGCGCTAAAAGTTTGTCTTTGACAGTTTTTCGATTGATTTACTCAGTTCGTTGTGAGCGCTCGTCAAAGAAAAATTTTTCTTCGATCAAAGCGAAAAAGCAGCCAAAGCGGCTGAAAACAATAACTTAGTTTATGGGCCCGATACTGTAAACGAACGTGTAGCACAAAAGTGATTTGCTAGGTTCCGTTCCGGTAATTTCGATGTCAAAGATGCACCACACGTCGGAGGCCAGTCGTCGAAAATTGCGATAAAATCATGGAAATAGTGGAAACAGATCGTCACGTGAGCACTTATTTAATTGCTGAGGAACTAAAGATAAGCCAGAAAACCGTTTGGAACCATTTGCATAACCTTGGATTCAAAAAGGAGCTCGATGTTTGGGTGTCACACGAACTAACGCAAAAAACATGATGGACCGAATTTCCATCTGTAAATCGCTGCAGAATCGCAACAAAATCGACCCGTTTCTGAAGCGGATTGTGACTGGCGATGAAAAATGGGTCACTTATGACAATATCGAGTGCAAACGGTCGTGGTCAAAGCTCGGGGAAGCGGCCCAGACGGTGGCCAAGACCGGATTGACGGCCAGGAAGGTTTTGCTGTATGTTTGGTGGGATTGGCAAGGAATCATCTACTACGAGCTGCTCCCCTATGGCCAAACGCTCAAGTCGGCCCTCTACTGCTAACAACTGGACCGCTTGAAGGCAGCACTCATCCAGAAGAAGCCATCTTTGATCAATAGAGGCCGAATTGTGTTCCATCAGGACAATGCCAGGCCACACACGTCTGTGGTGACTCGCCAGTAGCTCCTGGAGCTCGGATGGGAGGTTCTAATGCACCCACCTTATAGTCCGAACCAAGTGATTACCATCTTTTCCTGTCCATGGCGAACGAGCTTAATGGTGAGAAGATGGCCTCAAGAGAGGCCTGTGAAAATTGGCTCTCCGAGTTTTTTGGCAATAGGGACGCGTTCTTCTACGAGAGGGGAATAATGAAGTTGGCAAGTTTACGAACAAAACGGCGCATATTTGACTTAAATCGGACAAATGTGCACAAGTTATCATCTTTTGAAAAATCAATAAAAAACCGAACGAACTTTTTACTTTACCTAATATTTAAGTGATTACGATGTGACTAAGCTTTCAAATTATATAATTCATTTAGATGTTAATAATTTATATGGCTATGGTATGTCACAATATATCCTTCATAATAATTTCGAATGGGTTGAAAATGTAGAGGAGTTTAACGTTTTTAGTATACCAGAAGATTTGAAACCCAAACTAAAATACATTATCTTCTTCTATACCTATAAAATTCATTGTCTGTCTGTCTGTCTGTCTGTTCCGGGTAATCTCCGAAACGGCTGAACCGATTTTAATGAAATTTTGCAGACATATAAAGGAAGCCTTTGGGAGTAACATAGGATATATTTTATGTAAATAAACGCAGTTTGCTTTTTTAGTTGAGTTACAGCGATTACAAGACGATCGTATACGACATGCAAATACACGAAATCAAGAGTCAGATGAATCAAGAGAACATTTTATAACGGGATCTATTCAACGGATTTAAGTTTTTTCAACGCAGTTTGCTTTTTTAGTTGAGTTACCAAACGATGAGACATGAACTAAAACATATAATTATTGTTTAATAACGAAATATATTGATATGGACGAATACTATTTTCCTCAGGTTAAGTTCAAATGTAAGTAACGCTTTTGTAGTCACCGAAAACATTTTCCGTAAAAAAAAACCAAATTCATTCAATAGAGTCGATATTCAATTCTTTATAAGAAATTATATTGTTATAATCTATACCTATAAAATTCTTTGTCTGTCTGTTCACAGAAAACTATCCGCCTAAGCGGCTTCCTATAGATACTTATTCAAATTTGAATCAATAAAATTAAAAAATAACTCACATAAATTTGTGAACTAGCTATGCCTAGAAAAAAGTCAAATCTTTCGAAGAACACTAATAAAGCAAGAAAAATACAATCCATTCGAGCTACTGAGTCTGATGCGGTCAGATGTCAACGATTAGAAGAAGATCGCAAACGACATGCAATAACTCGAATGCAAGAATCACATGAATTTAAAAAACAGCGATTACAAGATGATCGTATACGACATGCAAATACACGAAATCAAGAGTCAGATGAATCAAGAGAACATCGACTACAAGACGATCGTATACGACATGCAAATACACGAAATCAAGAGTCAGATGAATCAAGAGAACATCGACTACAAGACGATCGTATACGACATGCAAATACACGAAATCAAGAGTCAGATTAATCAAGAGAACATCGACTACAAGACGATCGTATACGACATGCAAATACACGAAATCAAGAGTCAGATTAATCAAGAGAACATCGACTACAAGATGATCGTATACGACATGCAAATACACGAAATCAAGAGTCAGATCAATCTAGATCACGACGCCTTAGAAATGATCAAATAAGAAAAACTACTGGACGTAATAGTCTATGGCAAGGTAAATATAATAGCGGATTTGAATATGATCCCAATGTAAGTTATTCCACTGAAGCAGAAATTGGTTCAATGACTGACGTGTGCAAGTATTGTAAAGCTTTGAAATGGAAAGAAGAATCAACTGGTATTTGTTGTTCTGGAGGAAAAGTACGTCTAGATCCAATTGAGCAGCCACCTGAACCACTTCAATCATTATTGGCGGTGATCACATATATTCGCAGCATTTTCTTAACAACATTCGACGTTATAATTCTGCCTTCCAAATGACATCATTTGGTGCAAAAGAAGTAAATGAATGGAATTTTATGCCAACGTTTAAAGTGCAAGGACAGATGTATCACTTAATCGGTTCCCTTCTCCCAAAGAATAATCAGCGAGAATCATTCTTACAAATATATTTTCTGAGTGATTATAAGCAGCAAAGGGATACGAGATTACATCATTTTCCAGTTCTGAATGCTTCGTTGCTAGAATGCTTACAGTCAATGCTTGATGAAACGAATCCTTACGTCCGTGATTTCAAAACGGCGCTTCAGTTATTCCCAACTGACTCAAATGAATGTAATTACAAAATTGTTATAAATGCGGATCATCGTCCATCAACAGAGCATAGAGGTCGCCATAATGAACCAGCAACAAACGAAGTGTCTATACTCTTGGTAGATCAACAATGTGATAAACGAGATATTATACTTCATAGAAAAAATGACAGTTTGCAAAGAATTGCAAAAAATTTTTGGTTCTGTCCGCTGTTATGTGAACAGTGTTGAATGGCAAAAACGTGGATTACCACATGCTCATATTTTAATATGGTTAGAAATAACAAGTAAGGAAGAGCTAAGTTCGGATGTAACCGAACATTTTATACTCTCGCAAAGTCAAATGGTATACTCGTTTGAGATTTCTTTGTGGATTGACTGATATTTTCGGTAGAAGGTCAACTATAGGCACTGGGGTCTAGATATTTAGTACTTAGGGGTTTGAACAGTTTTGGTTCGATTTAGACAATTTTTGGCCGCAAGGTGGCATACTTTAATTGCATTATTCACGCAAAGTTTTACCCCGATATAATCATTGTTACCTGATTTGCATAGTGGAAAGTGAAAGAATCAGATGGAATTGAAAATGGTGTTACATGGGAAGTAAGCGTGGTTGTAGTCCGATTGCGCCCATTTTCGCACTATGATATAGAAACATGAAAAGAACGTTATGCACCGAATTTGGTTGAAATCGGTTAAGCAGATCCTAAGATATGGGTTTTCACCTAAAAGTGGGCTGTGCCAAGCCCACTGACTAATTTTGAACGCGGTTCCTATAAAGCCATCTCATACATTCTCAGAGATAAAAATTAATGTCTCTGGCGTGTTTAGTGCTCGATTTATCGCGCTTTTAGTAGTTTTTAACAGTACCGTTATATGGGGAGTGGGCGGAGTTGCCACCCGATTTCAACTATTTTCATACCGTCAATAGAAATTCTAAAAACATTTGCTTCTAGTGAATTTTGTTATTATAGCATTAGCGGTTTAGGAGATATGCACATTAAACCTATTAGAGGCGGGACCCCGCCCACTTTAAAAAAAAAATTTTTAACTGCAGATGCCCCCACCTAATGTGATCCTGTGTACCAAATAACAGTATTGTATCTTATTGGGGAGCTTAGTTATACCAATTTATTTGTTTTTGATTAATGGCGATTTGTGGGCGTGGCAGTGGTCCGATTACGCCCATCTGCAATACCAACTGTCTCACGGTACCAAGAAACATGTCTACCAAGTTTCATAAAGATATCTCAATTTTTACTCAAGTTAGAGCTTGCACGGACGGACGGACGGACAGACGGATGGACAGACGGACGGACGGACAGACAGTCACCCGGATTTCAACTCGTCTCTTCATCCTGATCATTTATATATATATAACCCTAATATCTAACTCGATTAGTTTTAGGTGATACAAACAACCGTTAGGTGAACAAAACTATTATACTCTGTAGCAACAGGTTGCGAGAGTATAAAAGTAAGGAAGGGATAGGTTCGGATGTAACCGAACATTTTATACTCTCGCAAAGTTAAATGGTATATTCGTTTGAGACTTCTTTATATATTTTAATAATTAGAAGTACGAACTGTTGCCTTAGTTATTTACTTTTCACTCACAGTGAAAATAATTAGAGCAATATGTAAACTAAATTTACTCAAATTATGAGAAATCGTTCTTGTGCTTTTTGTATACGCTTATAACTGATTTTATATAGAATGCATTACAACTGTATTGAGAAGTATGAAAAGAAATCGGTTTTGAACAATGAATAACATTTTATATTATAATACATGATATTATTATACATGTTTAGCTTAAAAATAATAAATATTAACAACTTTTAAAATGATATAATATTATTATATTAATTTGTATATAATATTTACAATATTAAACATAAATTTTTGTAGAGATTCTTACACATATATGCAAATTATATTTCTTTTTTCCTTATACTATTTAATTTCTATCATATATTTATACAATAATGTCATATATAATAACAAATTATATATATAATTTAAATTTTCTTAATTAGATTATTTACATATTTTTCTTAAAATTGTTTTAAAAACTACTGTCAAAATTCCTATACCATTCCAATTCGATCATATTTGGAAAAAATAAATGAAGAACTATTGCATTAAGTCTGAAAACTTTAGTTCGAAATAGAGACACAAATACTGTCATGATAGCTGTGTACTGTCTCAAAAGTAATTGCATTTACACGGAAAGGATCCATGTTTGAAAATGCCCAATCAATTTGTGTACCGGCAGGTGTAGTTGAATATTCTGCACCAAGCAGGGAACTAAAGTCTTTTTCTTGGAGCAGATTTCTTATTGCAGTCCCTGCACATTTTGATTGCCTAACTCAGAAGTAAGGACTTCCTGAAGTTCTACAATTAATTGTCTGACAGAGAAAGCTGAATTTCTATATAGAACCAGGATATTAATATTGAAACATTTAAACAAAACCGCTTCTAAAACTTTGCGGCCTGAATAAATTTTCTTTACAGTCTTTGATTCTATAGAGCAAGCAATACTATGCTTTGCATATATTATAATGCCCCGTTTATTTCTGTTGGTTGTTTCCGTGCTATCTATCCTTAGCTCGTTAATTGGAGTAAATCCTGGTATATCAAAATTTTCGCAAGGATAACTCCAAGTTTCTACAAAACATAAAATATCTGAAGATAGCATCAAACAATCGCTTTTCATATCATTAATGTGAGCGTGAAGACTCTGAACATTATGGAATAAAATTTGATGTCCTGATGTTCGGGAAATCATAAAATTGAAACTTGTTGTCAAAGCTTTATTTGTGTTCAATTCCCTCAGTTCCCTAAATACGGGATCCGATTCAGAAAATTTGTTAGGAGGAATAAAATTTCCTATGATGAATAGACCTTCTGCAGAAGTAGCTCAACTACAAGCGACATATATTGAAGCTCTAGGCATTCTGGGTCGAGTATGAACTACAACTTTCTTATATGTGGCACCCTGACTTTTATGAATAGTTATTCCCTCAGCCGGAACAACTGGAAACTGATTTCTTTCAATTGAAATTTGTTCATTTCTTTTATATTGAAAAGATTTTAGAACTTTTTCAATTGGTCTCCAAGAACTTTCTAGAGGATGAGGCTTTTTTGATCGTGCTATCAAACCAACAGAAGGTTCCAAAAATTTAATCCACAGAATTGTTGGAAAAGAACAATGGAAATCAATTTGCATAAGTTGTCCAGCTGCCCCATTAACCAAGCCATCACACATGTTTATGTTCACTGTAATCATATATTTGGCGGAGGTTTTTAATGTGTAAGTTTAACTCTTTCCAAAATATTATCATTTTCATTTATACCAATTCCTTTAACTGAGTCTTTTGCAGTTGAAAGAAAAGCTTCTGTTGGGATTCGACTGAGCTTAAGGGCATTGAAATTATTTGTCTCTTCATTGGACCAAAATAAATGTATGGCATCATCGGGAACTTCTTCGAAATTAACTACTTGAGTTTCAATGAGTGATATGTCCTCATTTGTCATAGTACCAGATGCCATATGATTTAATGCAATTGCAAAGGCCTGAGACTCCCGTTGTCTCATTATCTCTGTTAATTCAAAGTGTTTAAATAACTCCCACAAAGGGGAACCAACTAAAGTGCTGTATGCATCATTGGGATTAGGAGAGAATATCCACCTATCTCCAACAGGTGAGAGTTGCTTCAAATCACCAAACACTATGATCGGTATACCACCGAAGGGGCTGTCTGTTTTGAAAATTTGTTTTAACCCCGCATCAACAGAGCTAAACATACGAGCACCTACCATCGATATTTCATCAATTATGATTAATTTTAAATCGATAAGTCTAGAATACAATGAATTCGCTGTGTCATTGCCAAGTGGCCTCAACTCTCTATTCAACTGATTAACAGGTAAAGAGAATATTGAATGAAGGGTCATTCCACCTATTCCGAATGCTGCTTGGATTGGATCCAGGTGTAGAATTGTAACGATGGTTAAGAGCTTGATATATTGCAGATATCAAACGACTCTTTCCTACACCTGCACCGCCGCCAATGAACTCATAAAATGGGAGATTTCTTTTTAGGTGGTGCATCAAATGCGTCAAATAAGTTCTTTGCTTAGTATTTAGACTTTGAACTTTTCCACGATAGGTAGTTCATTTTGAGCACCTTCGTCCAAGTCTATTTCATTATAAAGACTTTCTAGAACATTTTCAAGTTCTCTTTGCTCAAAAACATCATATTTTCTTTGATTTTCCTCAATTATAATACGATGTGTTATGCAAGTCTGCTCATTATCGTTTTTAATGAGATCTTGCTGTTCATTCCGCCAAGGACAGTAAAGCATTAACATTTCGCGGAAATACTCAACTCTGGCCAAATCTGGGTTAAACCTTCTATACCGAATAATACAAGGTTTGGTACGTTTTTTCACAAAACCGCTACAGTCTTTAAGAGGTATGACAACCCCGCTTTCTGGTAAATTATCGTCTTCCCTCTCTTCTTCTTCATGATAACCATCTTGTGCTCTTCTACTAGATTTAAAATATTTATACCTAGATGCAAAATCAGCTAAACAAAGAGTTTCTAACTGATCGGATCTTTGAACATAACGGTCTAAAATACCGGCTACGAATATTTCAGTCGAACCTGAAGGTTCTGAAGTTCCGCTCTAGGTTTTACCATTGAACACGTTCCACAGGTAGAGAGGTATTTATAAATATTTCTGCATTACTTGCTTCCGAAAGATGGAGCCCAATGCAGCAATATACTGCTTCTTGTGCAGATATTTCTGTGCCTGATATAAATTTGTGACCTATATGTTTAAGTTTTTGCTTAATAGTATAATTTCCAGCATTTACCTCTGATATAGCTTCATTTAAGAGCCTAGAAATGCCCCTGTTAGACTTGTTAATATAAATAATTATATATGAACAGCAAGCATATGCATCCAGTATATATTGGATATCCATATTTGCTCTATGGAGTTCCAAAATCAGAGGATTATAAGCGTTTATAAAACGATCCTGTAATTTTCTTTTTAGAAAAATTTTGGGTTTTGTTAAACTTGACCTAAGGGCTAACAAATAGTCATCAAAAGACATATTTATTCTACTATCAGACAGGAAGTGTTCAAAATCGTTTAAATTAGAAATGTCTTCTGTGATCATATTTGAATTTAAAACGTTTTGAATTTTGAAAAAGTTTTCCTTGTGGCTTTCTGAATTTTGGCTTGTTTCTGTAAGAGGTAACAGTATTTGCGTTGAAGGCATTGGTGGATATGGAATACCAAAACGACAAAACTGTTGTCCTCTTATTTCCCTAGTACAAGACCGACTGTGGTTATGCTTTTGATAACCCAAATAATTTTCTAAGTGACTGATCGAACCATCAGTAGAAATATAATTGTCAATAAAACTAATGACATCAGGGAATGTCTGAGGATCTTGAAGATTGATCCTGGGAGCATTATTAAGCCAATACATGCCATGTACATGCGGGGAACCTCTCTGTTGAAACTCCACTCTCCAGTAGAAATTTGTAACAAAATGCTCTCCAAAAATGCCGGCGTTATCTTTAAAAAACTTAAGAATTTGTCGATAGCGGTAGTCAAAATATCTAGCACAAGTAACCGCGTCTGACCGAATTAAGCGATATCTATCTTGGGTTGTTAAACTGTTGGCTTCCTCTTCCGAAATATCTTTAGAATCAACAGTTTTAGAGAGGATGACCAAAAGCTCAACCCACTTAGATTCTGCAGCCGATAAAGTGATAAAGAAGGTTGGAAGCCCAAATTGGCGAATCATAGCGATTGCCTTTTTTCTCAGCTTCCCAGTGCGCAGGTGAGGATCAAACGCTTTTTAAAACCTTGTAACCATCATCGTGTTGAATCAAGTTTTGAACAAAGCTTTCGTTTAATAGATTTTGGGCCGTAACTCGGTTGCGACCTGAAAACTTTCTAAGGCAAATGGATGTACTATTCTTAATTTGTAGCAGTTCTAATTTTTTGTAATCATAGAACAACTTTGGAATGGTACACGCTCTTCTGTCAAAACGACGAATTTCCGAACGTATTATCTTGCTATACGTTTCAGAGCATGTACGCTTCTGCCCAACGTATATTGTTCCAAATGACAACTCTTCTGAATTATTATCTTGAATTATGTCAATTGGTCTTTGTCCTTCACCTGGCGCTATAACTAAACGGTTATAGTCTAAGTTTTCTACAGGAATATTGTCCAAAAGAGTTTCTTGACCGCCTGGATTTAGCTCTGAAGGTAAAAGACCCGTGGGAATATTATTACCTGAGGGATTATCATAGGAAGTTTGTCCCGCATGAAAAGATTGAACCAATCGGGAATCCTCTGCAGATGCAAAAAACGGAACTTCTTCTTGGTTATTAAATTCTGAAATCCAGTTTTCATTAATATGTATATTGTGCTCACGATACAGAGGGGTATTCACTAAGAACTGCAAAGCTTCCATAATCTTTGCGGGGCGTATGGTATCGATCATGTAATCATGATTGTATTCCAAACGCCTTCTTAAGTGAATTTGTATAACATGAGCCTCATCAAAGGACCTTGGTAGAGATGTCACAATATTGTTAACAGAAATTGGTATATTAACAACAGCACCTTTGAGCAAACTCTGACCTTGATATCCTAACGGACGGATTGTCATAAAAGGAAATCTAGGCATTATGAGACGCTCTTCAATTGGAGTTAAACCTTTCAAACAATCCGGTATTTCAGGAAAGTCTAGACCGTTAGCTAAACATATTTTTGGAACGTTCTTTTTAACAATCGCATTTTTGCAAGTAGCACAAAAACTGTAATTTCCATCTTCTGAAGGAAATTTTTGCATTAAAAAGAAGGCGGATGCAGCATTCGGGTGACCTTGCGCAATAGTTTCGAAATTTAATTTGCGAACTTGGTGTGAAAACCATAAGCCGCCGCAGCAAATACTTATTTCAGTAGGGCCCTTACTTATATTTTGGAAATAAATTTTTTTGAAATCTGTTAAATTGCCACTATTATCAGTTTCTATAACATTATTTTCTCTCGTTAATCGGATTCGTTGGGACTGCCTTTGATTTTCCATTTGTCTATTGAGTGGGTTATCTCTACGAAGGCGAACTTGACCTTGTCTAAGACGTCTCTGATTCAAAATTTCTTCCCTCATACCCCTCCTACTAAGCTGTCGACGTTGTGTTTCTCTATCACGCTCCTCTCTCCTTATTTAAGGATTTCTTCTTGCGTGTTCCCTTTGCATTTGATCACGAATGCGCTCTAAATTCCTATACTCAGGATTTCTTGCGCGAAGTTCTCTATGATCCTTAGTGTTCCTACTTTGTTCATCATAACGTACCTCAGGATTTTCCCGACGAGATCTATGACCTCGAGTATTTCTTATTTGCTCTTCAGAGCGAATTTGGGGATCTTGCCGCCTTGTTCTATGTTGAACAGTATTTGTAACTTGCTCAACAGATCGAACCTCGGGGTCTTCACGCCGAAACCTATGACCTCGAGTATTTCTTATTTGCTCTTCAGAGCGAATTTGGGGATCTTGCCGCCTTGTTCTATGTTGAACAGTATTTGCAACTTGCTCAACAGATCGAACCTCGGGGTCTTCACGCCGAGACCTATGACCTCGAGTATCTCTTATTTACTCTTCAGAGCGAATTTGCGGATCTTGCCGCCTTGTTCTATGTTGAACAGTATTTGCAATTTGCTCAACAGATCGAACCTCGGGGTCTTCACGCCGAGACCTATGACCTCGAGTATTTCTTATTTGCTCTTCAGAGCGAATTTGCGGATTTTCCCGGATGGTTCTATGTCGATTTGTATTGATTATTTGTTCGGACAGACGTACATCGGAATCTAGTCTACGATTAGCGTGACTTACAGTATTTTGTGACTGCTCACTATCTCTATATAAAGAGTTCGCACGAAGAACTCTCATACGTCTTCTATTCTGAAGACGACTTAGTAATATAGATTTTCTACTTAATCTAGGCATAATTAATTAATAATAAATGGATTAATATATAAAATACTTATGGATAATACTTATATAATTCAGTCCGTCCGGGTGTTTAAAGTTGGATCCTAGGTGCTGCTCTCTTTCACTGTTTCCTTGTAAGTCCTTGCTACGCTATTGCTCGTCACTGTACACTGTACTGTATAATACACTAAAATCCCTCCGTAAATTACTTTTGTTAAACGCTTTCTAAAACAGGGCGATCTATGGTACCTATTTTGAAGGGTCTACCCATGAAGGCTAAATTACCAATAACTTACATTAATTTAATTATGGTATACACATATGTAGAACAGGTATGTAGATTTTCTTCTTTCTGTCTTAATATCTAAACCTTTCATAAGCTGCCAACGGCGCTAGGTAAAAATGTAATTTTCTTGAGTTTACAGTTTACTTCATGATCTTCATATTAAAATGTGTCGCTTTTGATACTACATTACTAATATTTATTTCATGCAATTTTTTGTAGAAAGATTTTTTTGCTCTATACAAAGTCCAGCACTCTAAGAAACTTTTTTTGCGTTGTTGTCTGGTATATTTTATAATAAGTTCAACATGATGGCTGAGAAAATATACCTAACCACTGATTATCACCAAATATTAGAAGAAATATGTATATAGAAATCTATATCTATCACTTTAGGTGATGCAAACAACTCTTTGGTGAACAAAACTTTACTCTGTTGCAACATGTTGCGAAAGTATAAAAATGTTGCGAATTCAACATTCATTACTCGATTATTATTTGGTATCTTATTAACTTATATTATTGATCATAGATTTATTTTGTGTCAATACTATTTTTTCTCCGAAATGTTAACTTTTATAAAAAGAAGCCATTTAACTCAAACATGGTATATGTGATATAAACTGAACCAAATGGGTTAGATTTAATATGTGAGGTATATGAGGTTTCTGTTGTAACAGAGGAGCGGAAATCAGTATATTAGGGTTATAAGGTTTAAACAAAGTCTAGACCAATTTCATTCATATGCAGCGATATACATTATTTTTAAGAAAAACTGTCCATTTAATTTCATTAAATTATCAAATTGACGAAAAAAATTATACCATAAGTAGTACATGTGAGCTGGGAAAATCAAAGACCAGAAAATTCCTCCAAACCGTATATTAAAAAATGTTGATTAAACATCCATTATTAAATGATATCGTGATTAAATTACAATCAAATTTGGTATCTTCTTGACTTATATTAAAGGCCATAAACTTAGTCTCAGTTTTATTGCTTGAAGTGAGATATACATAAGTATGAATGTGATATTAACTCCACCAAAGTGGCTAAATTTTATATTATAAGCTTAGGTCAGCAAACGTCAACCAGAGAATCGGAATTCATTATATGAAGGTGTGAGGTTTAGACTTAGCATATACTAATTTCATTTTAATTCAGCGTCAAACCACATAATTTTTAAGAAATCTTTTCCACTTAATTTCGTTAAAATATCACGTTGATCAACCGGAACGGTGTAAAGTCAGGTGGAAAGACGGAAATCATATATACCTATATTGGGGATAGAGAAATATATTAATTTTGACATTGCTCAGCTATACTCGAGAACATATTTTAAAGCAATTTTATATATAAAAAAAAATATTAATACTCACTGACCGACATATTCGGCATAAAACTGGTTAGAATAACGAAAAGCATTATAAGTAGTATATGGAATTTGAGGGCAGTATTAACCCGATTTTATTAATTTTTTCCAATACCACATACTACTAACATGCCACAGACTAATAAAATGCTCCCACTGTTTCATTAAGGTACCTCACATACCATCACCAATCAAATGGAGTAAAGTCAGACGAATGTTCGAAAATCCTGATATTAGTTACATGGGGGCTAAGGAAAATTTTCACCCGATTTGATCTTGTTATGAGTAAAACACGCTCTCTCATTTTCATTGAGATAACTCACATATGCGGTATAAAATCACGCGGAAATTCAAAAATATTTATATTAGATATATGAGGGCTACAAGAACTATTGATCCGATTCAACCCATTTTTGAAACAAAGACAAACTATTATCGATAATTTCATTTATTTATTCTATTATATGAATTTCAATTATACATCTTACACAATGGCCGATATTTACGGTAAAAGTCAACTATAGGTACTGGGGTCCACATATTCAGTACCTAGGGGCTTGAACAGTTTTGGTTCGATTTAAAGAATTTTTGGTCACAAGGTGGCATACTTTAAACGTATTATTCACGCAAAGTTTTACGCCGATATAATCATTGTTGCTTGATTTGCATAGTGGAAAGTGAAAGAACCAAGTGGTATTTAAAATGGTGTCATATGGAAAATAGGCGCGGTTGTAATCCGATTTCGCCCATTTTCGCACTATGACATAGAAACATAAAAAGAACGTTATGCACCGAATTTGGTGGAAATCGGTTAAGCAGATCTCAAGATATGGGTTTTCACCTAAAAGTGGGCTGTGCCACGCCCACTGTCTAATTTTGAACGCGGTTCCTATAAAGTCATCTTATACCATCTCAGAGATAAAATTTAATGTCTCTGGCGTGTTTAGTGCTTGATTTATCGCGCTTTTAGTAGTTTTTAACAGTACCGTTATACGGGGAGTGGGCGGAGTTGCCACCCGATTTCAACTTTTTTCACACCGTCAATAGAAGTGCTAAAAACATTTGCTTCTGGTGAATTTTGTTGTTATAGCATTAGCGGTTTAGGAGATATGCACATTAAACCTATTAGAGGCGGGACCACGCCCACTTTAAAAAATTTTTAACTGCAGATGCCCTCACCTAATGTGATCCTGTGTACCAAATAACAGTATTGTATCTTATTGGGGAGCTTAGTTATACCAATTTATTTGTTTTTGATTAATGGCGATTTGTGGGCGTGGCAGTGGTCCGATTACGCCCATCTGCAATACTAACTGTCTCACGGTACCAAGAAACATGTCTACCAAGTTTCATAAAGATATCTCAATTTTTACTCAAGTTAGAGCTTGCACGGACGGACGGACGGACGGACGGACAGACGGATGGACGGACAGACAGTCACCCGGATTTCAACTCGTCTCTTCATCCTGATCATTTATATATATATAACCCTAATATCTAACTCGATTAGTTTTAGGTGATACAAACAACCGTTAGGTGAACAAAACTATTATACTCTGTAGCAACAGGTTGCGAGAGTATAAAAGTAAGGAAGGGATAAATTCGGATGTAACCGAACATTTTATACTCTCGCAAAGTTAAATGGTATATTCGTTTGAGACTTCTTTATATATTTTAATAATTAGAAGTACGAACTGTTGTTCACTCACAGTGAAAATAATTAGAGCAATTTGTAAACTAAATTTACTCAAATTATGAGAAATCGTTCTTGTGCTTTTTGTATACGCTTATAATTGATTTTATATAGAATGCATTACAACTGTATTGAGAAGTATGAAAAAAAATTTTGAACAATGAATAACATTTTATATTTATTATATCGATATTATTATACATGTTTATCTTAAAAATAATAAATATTAACAACTTTAAAAATAATATAATATTATTATATTAATTTGTATATAATATTTACAATATTAAACATAAAAACCAAACATTATTGCACAAGAAAATATGGAAATACCACGGGTCACTCTAGCTGAAATCAAAAAAGAAATTAAAAATACCAAACCTGGAAAGCCACCCCACAACCACATCATACCGACCAATTTCTCTGCTTCCGGTTATGTCCAAATTGTTTGAAAAACTTTTATTGAAAAGATTAAAACCAATAATTGATGAGAAAAATCTTATTCCAAATCATCAATTTGGTTTTCGGAATCAACACTCTACGATTGATCAGGTTCATCGAATAACTGATACAATTGAAAAAACATTAGAAGAAAAAAAAGTGTGCTCAGCAATATTCCTTGATGTAGCACAAGCTTTCGATAAAGTTTGGCATGCAGGATTGAACTATAAACTTAAAATGTTACTTCCAACACAATTCTCGAAAATTCTGAAATCATATATATCAGAACGCTATTTCAGAATCAAACAAGAGGACGCTTTTTCTGTCCTAAAAAAAATCCAAGCGGGAGTTCCGCAAGGTAGTGTATTGGGACCAGCTCTTTATCTCTTATATACTAGTGACCTACCAACATTTAACGAAAATATTGTTGCTACATTTGCTGATGATACTGCAATTTTAGCCGTTGGCGACAATAATATTGAGTCAACAGAAAAATTACAAAAAGCCATTGCAGAAGTACAACGCTTGACAACTACTTGGCGCATTAAGCTGAATGAAACCAAATCAGTGCATATCGATTTCACCAATAAACGTATACAGCACAAACCAATATTTATGAACCAAAAAATAGTTCCGTATGAGAATACAGCAAAATATCTTGGTATGACCCTTGATACTAAACTTAGGTGGAAATCACATGTCAAAAAAAACGAGAAGAATTAAAACTTAAGTACAGAAAAATGTACTGGCTATTAGGCAGATATTCTGCCTTGTCAATATACAACAAGCTACTCTTGTATCAACAAGTCCTTAAACCGATCTGGACTTATGGTATTCAACTCTGGGGATGTACCAGTCAAAGCAACAGATTAATTATCCAAAGATTTCAAAACAAAGTACTTCGTGGTATTGTTATTGCACCCTGGTACATTCGCAATGACAACTTGCATACGGATCTGAATGTAGAAACTGTTGACACCGTCATCAAAAAGTATGCTCAAAGTCATGCACAACGACTTCAACAACATATCAACATTGAGGCTCTCCAGCTCCTTAATAATGATGGCCTTACCAGAAGATTAAAGCGCGTAAAACCTTTCGAACTTGTGTAAAAAAAAAACAAAAAAAAAAATAAATAAATTAACTATAAATAAAATAATCATTGTTCAGGTCTCACTAAAATAGTGACTATAATACATACATATGTATAAGTTTAACATCTGAAATGAATATCATAGGATAAGCATTTTGTAATTTTAAAACCGTATAAATTTAAGTCAGAAACAAATAGTTTATTACTATTAATTTACTAGATTGCTATAAAATTTTGTAGAGATTCTTACACATATATCCAAATTATATTTCTTTTTTCCTTATACTATTTAATTTCTATCATATATTTATACAATAATGTCATATATAATAACAAATTATATATATAATTTAAATTTTCTTAATTAGATTATTTACATATTTTTCTTAAAATTGTTTTAAAAACTACTGTCAAAATTCCTATACCATTCCAATTCGATTATATTTGGAAAAAAAAATGAAGAACTATTGCACTAAGTCTGAAAACTTTAGTTCGAAATAGAGACACAAATACTGTCATGATAGCTGTGTACTGTCTCAAAAGTAATTGCATTTACACGGGAAGGATCCATGTTTGAAAATACCCAATCAATTTGTGTACCGGCAGGTGTAGTTAAATATTACACCAAGCAGGGAACTAAAGTTTTTTTCTTGGAGCAGATTTCTTATTGCAGTCCCTGTAGACATTAAACAAATGTTAAAATCTCCAACAATTAGCACATTTTGATTGCCTAACTCAGAAGTAAGGACTTCCTGAAGTTCTACAATTAATTGTTTGACAGAGAAAGCTGAATTTCTATATAGAACCAGGATATTAATATTGAAACATTTAAACAAAACCGCTTCTAAAACTTTGTGGCCTGAATAAATTTTCTTTACAGCCTTTGATTCTATAGAGCAAGCAATACTATGCTTTGCATATATTATAATGCCCCGTTTATTTCTGTTGGTTGTTTCCGTGCTATCTATCCTCAGCTCGTTAATTGGAGTAAATCCTGGTATATCAAAATTTTCGCAAGGATAACTCCAAGTTTCTACAAAACATAAAATATCTGAAGATAGCATCAAACAGTCGGTTTTTATATCATTAATGTGAGCGTGAAGACTCTGAACATTATGGAATAAAATTTGATGTCCTGATGTTCGGGAAATCATAATTTTTAAGAAATCTTTTCCACTTAATTTCGTTAAAATATCACGTTGATCAACCGGAACGGTGTAAAGTCAGGTGGAAAGACGGAAATCATATATACCTATATTGGGGATAGAGAAATATATTAATTTTGACATTGCTCAGCTATACTCGAGAACATATTTTAAAGCAATTTTATATATAAAAAAAAATATTAATACTCACTGACCGACATATTCGGCATAAAACTGGTTAGAATAACGAAAAGCATTATAAGTAGTATATGGAATTTGAGGGCAGTATTAACCCGATTTTATTAATTTTTTCCAATACCACATACTACTAACATGCCACAGACTAATAAAATGCTCCCACTGTTTCATTAAGGTACCTCGCATACCATCACCAATCAAATGGAGTAAAGTCAGACGAATGTTCGAAAATCCTGATATTAGTTACATGGGGGCTAAGGAAAGGCCGATATTTACGGTAAAAACTCAACTATAGGTACTGGGGTCCACATATTCAGTACCTAGGGGCTTGAACAGTTTTGGTTCGATTTAGAGAATTTTTGGTCACAAGGTGGCATACTTAAAACGTATTATTCACGCAAAGTTTAACGCCGATATAATCATTGTTGCTTGATTTGCATAGTGGAAAGTGAAAGAACCAAGTGGTATGACATAGAAACATAAAAAGAACGTTACGCACCGAATTTGGTTGAAATCGGTTAAGCAGATCTCAAGATATGGGTTTTCACCTAAAAGTGGGCTGTGCCACGCCCACTGTCTAATTTTGAACGCGGTTCCTATAAAGTCATCTTATACCATCTCAGAGATAAAATTTAATGTCTCCGGCGTCTTTAGTGCTTGATTTATCGCGCTTTTAGTAGTTTTTAACAGTACCGTTATATGGGGAGTGGGCGGAGTTGCCACCCGATTCCAACTTTTTTCACACCGTCAATAGAAGTGCTAAAAACATTTGCTTCTAGTGAATTTTGTTATTATAGCATTAGCGGTTTAGGAGATATGCACATTAAACCTATTAGAGGCGGGACCACGCCCACTTTAAAAAATTTTTAACTGCAGATGCCCCCACCTAATGTGATCCTGTGTACCAAATAACAGTATTGTATCTTATTGGGGGGCTTAGTTATACCAATTTATTTGTTTTTGATTAATGGCGATTTGTGGGCGTGGCAGTGGTCCGATTACGCCCATCTGCAATACCAACTGTCTCACGGTACCAAGAAACATGTCTACCAAGTTTCATAAAGATATCTCAATTTTTACTCAAGTTAGAGCTTGCACGGACGGACGGACGGACAGACGGACGGACGGACAGACAGTCACCCGGATTTCAACTCGTCTTTTCATCCTGATCATTTATATATATATAACCCTAATATCAAACTCGATTAGTTTTAGGTGATACAAACAACCGTTAGGTGAACAAAACTATTATACTCTGTAGCAACAGGTTGCGAGAGTATAAAAGTAAGGAAGGGATAAGTTCGGATGTAACCGAACATTTTATACTCTCGCAAAGTTAAATGGTATATTCGTTTGAGACTTTTTTATATATTTTAATAATTAGAAGTACGAACTGTTGTTCACTCACAGTGAAAATAATTAGAGCACTTTGTAAACTAAATTTACTCAAATTATGAGAAATCGTTCTTGTGCTTTTTGTATACGCTTATAATTGATTTTATATAGAATGCATTACAACTGTATTGAGAAGTATGAAAAGAAATCGGTTTTGAACAATGAATAACATTTTATATTTATTATATCGATATTATTATACATGTTTATCTTAAAAATAATAAATATTAACAACTTTAAAAATGATATAATATTATTATATTAATTTGTATATAATATTTACAATATTAAACATAAAAACCAAACATTACTGTACAAGAAAATATGGAAATACCACGGGTCACTCTAGCTGAAATCAAAAAAGAAATTAAAAATACCATGAACCCTAAAAAAGCTCCTGGTTTCGACCTGATCACCGGCCAGATACTTAGAGAACTACCAAGGAAAGCATTACTTAAAATAACCAATCTGATTAATGCATCATTCAGACTACAATATGTACCGTCATTATGGAAAGTGGCTGAAGTTATTATGATACCCAAACCTGGAAAGCCACCCCACAACCACATCATACCGACCAATTTCTCTGCTTCCGGTTATGTCCAAATTGTTTGAAAAACTTTTATTGAAAAGATTAAAACCAATAATTGATGAGAAAAATCTTATTCCAAATCATCAATTTGGTTTTCGGAATCAACACTCTACGATTGATCAGGTTCATCGAATAACTGATACAATTGAAAAAACATTAGAAGAAAAAAAAGTGTGCTCAGCAATATTCCTTGATGTAGCACAAGCTTTCGATAAAGTTTGGCATGCAGGATTGAACTATAAACTTAAAATGTTACTTCCAACACAATTCTCGAAAATTCTGAAATCATATATATCAGAACGCTATTTCAGAATCAAACAAGAGGACGCTTTTTCTGTCCTAAAAAAAATCCAAGCGGGAGTTCCGCAAGGTAGTGTATTGGGACCAGTTCTTTATCTCTTATATACTAGTGACCTACCAACATTTAACGAAAATATTGTTGCTACATTTGCTGATGATACTGCAATTTTAGCCGTTGGCGACAATAATATTGAGTCAACAGAAAAATTACAAAAAGCCATTGCAGAAGTACAACGCTGGACAACTACTTGGCGCATTAAGCTGAATGAAACCAAATCAGTGCATATCGATTTCACTAATAAACGTATACAGCACAAACCAATATTTATGAACCAAAAAATAGTTCCGTATGAGAATACAGCAAAATATCTTGGTATGACCCTTGATACTAAACTTAGGTGGAAATCACATGTCAAAAAAAACGAGAAGAATTAAAAATTAAGTACAGAAAAATGTACTGGCTATTAGGCAGATATTCTGCCTTGTCAATATACAACAAGCTACTCTTGTATCAACAAGTCCTTAAACCGATCTGGACTTATGGTATTCAACTCTGGGGATGTACCAGTCAAAGCAACAGATTAATTATCCAAAGATTTCAAAACAAAGTACTTCGTGGTATTGTTATTGCACCCTGGTACATTCGCAATGACAACTTGCATACGGATCTGAATGTAGAAACTGTTGACACCGTCATCAAAAAGTATGCTCAAAGTCATGCACAACGACTTCAACAACATATCAACATTGAGGCTCTCCAGCTCCTTAATAATGATGGCCTTACCAGAAGATTAAAGCGCGTAAAACCTTTCGAACTTGTGTAAAAAAAAAACAAAAAAAAAAATAAATAAATTAACTATAAATAAAATAATCATTGTTCAGGTCTCACTAAAATAGTGACTATAATACATACATATGTATAAGTTTAACATCTGAAATGAATATCATAGGATAAGCATTTTGTAATTTTAAAACCGTATAAATTTAAGTCAGAAACAAATAGTTTATTACTATTAATTTACTAGATTGCTATAAAATTTTGTAGAGATTCTTACACATATATCCAAATTATATTTCTTTTTTCCTTATACTATTTAATTTCTATCATATATTTATACAATAGTGTCATATATAATAACAAACTATATATATAGTTTAAATTTTCTTAATTAGATTATTTACATATTTTTCTTAAAATTGTTTTAAAAACTACTGTCAAAATTCCTATACCATTCCAATTCGATTATATTTGGAAAAAAAAATGAAGAACTATTGCACTAAGTCTGAAAACTTTAGTTCGAAATAGAGACACAAATACTGTCATGATAGCTGTGTACTGTCTCAAAAGTAATTGCATTTACACGGGAAGGATCCATGTTTGAAAATGCCCAATCAATTTGTGTACCGGCAGGTGTAGTTAAATATTCTGCACCAAGCAGGGAACTAAAGTTTTTTTCTTGGAGCAGATTTCTTATTGCAGTCCCTGTAGACATTAAACAAATGTTAAAATCTCCAACAATTAGCACATTTTGATTGCCTAACTCAGAAGTAAGGACTTCCTGAAGTTCTACAATTAATTGTCTGACAGAGAAAGCTGAATTTCTATATAGAACCAGGATATTAATATTGAAACATTTAAACAAAACCGCTTCTAAAACTTTGCGGCCTAAATAAATTTTCTTTACAGCCTTTGATTCTATAGAGCAAGCAATACTATGCTTTGCATATATTATAATGCCCCGTTTATTTCTGTTGGTTGTTTCCGTGCTATCTATCCTTAGCTCGTTAATTGGAGTAAATCCTGGTATATCAAAATTTTCGCAAGGATAACTCCAAGTTTTTACAAAACATAAAATATCTGAAGATAGCATCAAACAATCGCTTTTCATATCATTAATGTGAGCGTGAAGACTCTGAACATTATGGAATAAAATTTGATGTCCTGATGTTCATAAAATTGAAACTTGTTGTCAAAGCTTTATTTGTGTTCAATTCCCTCAGTTCCCTAAATACGGGATCCGATTCAGAAAATTTGTTAGGAGGAATAAAATTTCCTATGATGAATAGACCTTCTGCAGAAGTAGCTCAACTACAAGCGACATATATTGAAGCTCTAGGCATTCTGGGTCGAGTATGAACTACAACTTTATTATATGTGGCACCCTGACTTTTATGAATAGTTATTCCCTCAGCCGGAACAACTGGAAACTGATTTCTTTCAATTGAAATTTGTTCATTTCTTTTATATTGAAAAGATTTTAGAACTTTTTCAATTGGTCTCCAAGAACTTTCTAGAGGATGAGGCTTTTTTGATCGTGCTATCAAACCAACAGAAGGTTCCAAAAATTTAATCCACAGAATTGTTGGAAAAGAACAATGGAAATCAATTTGCATAAGTTGTCCAGCTGCCCCATTAACCAAGCCATCACACATGTTTATGTTCACTGTAATCATATATTTGGCGGAGGTTTTTAGTGTCAATTCATAGGGCAGTCCCTGCGTTTCAGAAGTTTTGAAAAGTTTAACTCTTTCCAAAATATTATCATTTTCATTTATACCAATTCCTTTAACTGAGTCTTTTGCAGTTGAAAGAAAAGCTTCTGTTGGGATTCGACTGAGCTTAAGGGCATTGAAATTATTTGTCTCTTCATTGGACCAAAATAAATGTATGGCATCATCGGGAACTTCTTCGAAATTAACTACTTGAGTTTCAATGAGTGATATGTCCTCATTTGTCATAGTACCAGATGCCATATGATTTAATGCAATTGCAAAGGCCTGAGACTCCCGTTGTCTCATTATCTCTGTTAATTCAAAGTGTTTAAATAACTCCCACAAAGGGGAACCAACTAAAGTGCTGTATGCATCATTGGGATTAGGAGAGAATATCCACCTATCTCCAACAGGTGAGAGTTGCTTCAAATCACCAAACACTATGATCGGTATACCACCGAAGGGGCTGTCTGTTTTGAAAATTTGTTTTAACCCCGCATCAACAGAGCTAAACATACGAGCACCTACCATCGATATTTCATCAATTATGATTAATTTTAAATCGATAAGTCTGGAATACAATGAATTCACTGTGTCATTGCTAAGTGGCCTCAACTCTCTATTCAAGTGATTAACAGGTAAAGAGAATTCATTGAATGAAGGGTCATTCCACCTATTCCGAATGTTTCGCGGAAATACTCAACTCTGACCAAATCTGGGTTAAACCTTCTATACCGAATAATACAAGGTTTGGTACGTTTTTTCACAAAGCCGCTACCGTCTTTAAGAGGTATGACAACCCCGCTTTCTGGTAAATTATCGTCTTCCCTCTCTTCTTCTTCATGATCACTATCTTGTGTTCTTCTACTAGATTTAAAATATTTATACCTAGATGCAAAATCAGCTAAACAAAGAGTTTCTAACTGATCGGATCTTTGAACATAACGGTCTAAAATACCGGCTACGAATATTTCAGTCGAACCTGAAGGAGGGTTCTGAAGTTCCGCCCTAGGTTTTACCATTCAAACACGTTCCTCAGGTCGAGAGGTATTTATAAATATTTCTGCATTACTTGCTTCCGAAAGATGGAGCCCAATGCAGCAATATACTGCTTCTTGTGCAGATATTTCTGTGCCTGATATAAATTTGTGACCTATATGTTTAAGTTTTTGCTTAATAGTATAATTTCCAGCATTTACCTCTGATATAGCTTCATTTAAGAGCCTAGAAATTCCCCTGTTAGACTTGTTAATATAATTAATTATATATGAACAGCAATGCATCCAGTATATATTGGACATCCATATTTGCTCTATGGAGTTCCAAAATCAGAGGATTATAAGCGTTTATAAAAGGATCCTGTAATTTTCTTTTTAGAAAAATTTTGGGTTTTGTTAAACTTGACCTGAGGGCTAACAAATAGTCATCAAAAGACATATTTATTCTACTATCAGACAGGAAGTGTTCAAAATCGTTTAAATTAGAAATGTCTTCTGTAGTCATATTTGAATTTAAAACGTTTTGAATTTTGAAAAAGTTTTCCTTGTGTCTTTCTGAATTTTGACTTGTTTCTGTAAGAGGTAACAGTATTTGCGTTGAAGGCATTGGTGGATATGGAATACCAAAACGACAAAACTGTTGTCCTCTTATTTCCCTAGTACAAGACCGAATGTGGTTATGCTTTTATAAAACTAATGACATCAGGAAATGTCTGAGGATCTTGAAGGTTGATCCTGGGAGCATTATTAAGCCAATACATGCCATGTACATGCGGGGAACCTCTCTGTTGAAACTCTACTCTCCAGTAGAAATTTGTAACAAAATGCTCTCCAAAAATGCCGGCGTTATCTTTAAAAAGCTTAAGAATTTGTCGATAGCGGTAGTCAAAATATCTAGCACAAGTAACCGCGTCTGACCGAATTAAGCGATATCTATCTTGGGTTGTTAAACTGTTGGCTTCCTCTTCCGAAATATCTTTAGAATCAACAGTTTTAGAGAGGATGACCAAAAGCTCAACCCACTTAGATTCTGCAGCCGATAAAGTGATAAAGAAGGTTGGAAGCCCAAATTGGCGAATCATAGCGATTGCCTTTTTTTCTCAGCTTCCCAGTGCGCAGGTGAGGATCAAACGCTTTTTAAAACCTTGTAACCATCATCATGTTGAATCAAGTTTTGAACAAAGTTTTCGTTTAATAGATTTTGGGCCGTAACTCGGTTGCGACCTGAAAACTTTCTAAGGCAAATGGATGTACTATTCTTAATTTGTAGCAGTTCTAATTTTTTGTAATCATAGAACAACTTTGGAATGGTACACGCTCTTCTGTCAAAACGACGAATTTCCGAACGTATTATCTTGCTATACGTTTCAGAGCATGTACGCTTCTGCCCAACGTATATTGTTCCAAATGACAACTCTTCTGAATTATTATCTTGAATTATGTCAATTGGTCTTTGTCCTTCACCTGGCGCTATAACTAAACGGTTATAGTCTAAGTTTTCTACAGGAATATTGTCCAAAAGAGTTTCTTGACCGCCTGGATTTAGCTCTGAAGGTAAAAGACCCGTGGGAATATTATTACCTGAGGGATTATCATAGGAAGTTTGTCCCGCATGAAAAGATTGAACCAATCGGGAATCCTCTGCAGATGCAAAAAACGGAACTTCTTCTTGGTTATTAAATTCTGAAATCCAGTTTTCATTAATATGTATATTGTGCTCACGATACAGAGGGGTATTCACTAAGAACTGCAAAGCTTCCATAATCTTTGCGGGGCGTATGGTATCGATGTTGTAATCATAATTGTATTTCAAACGCCTTCTTAAGTGAATTTGTATAACATGAGCCTCATCAAAGGACCTTGGTAGCGATGTCACAATATTGTTAACAGAAATTGGTATATTAACAACAGCACCTTTGAGCAAACTCTGACCTTGATATCCTAACGGACGGATTGTCATAAAAGGCAATCTAGGCATTATGAGACGTTCTTCAATTGGAGTTAAACCTTTCAAACAATCCGGTATTTCAGGAAAGTCTAGACCGTTAGCTAAACATATTTTTGGAACGTTCTTTTTAACAATCGCATTTTTGCAAGTAGCACAAAAATTGTAATTTCCATCTTCTGAAGGAAATTTTTGCATTAAAAAGAAGGCGGATGCAGCATTCGGGTGACCTTGCGCAATAGTTTCGAAATTTAATTTGCGAACTTGGTGTGAAAACCATAAGCCGCCGCAGCAAATACATATTTCAGTAGAGCCCTTACTTAAATTTTGGAAATAAATGTTATTGAAATCTGTTAAATTGCCACTACTCAGTTTCTATAACATTATTTTCTCTCGTTAATCGGATTCGTTGGGACTGCCTTTGGTTTTCAATTTGTCTATTGAGTGGGTTATCTCTACGAAGGCGAACTTGACCTTGTCTAAGACCTCTCTGATTCAAAATTTCTTCCCTCATACCCCTCCTACTAAGCTGTCGACGTTGTGTTTCTCTATCACGCTCCTCTCTCCATCTTTAAGGATTTCTTCTTGCATGTTCCCTTTGCATTTGATCACGAATGCGCTCTAAATTCCTATACTCAGGATTTCTTGCGCGAAGTTTTCTATGATCCCTAGTGTTCCTACTTTGTTCATCATAACGTACCTCAGGACTTTCCCGACGAGATCTATGACCTCAGGTATTTCTTATTTGCTCTTCAGAGCGAATTTGGGGACCTTGCCGCCTATGTTGAACAGTATTTGCAACTTGCTCAACAGATCGAACCTCGGGGTCTTCACGCCGAAACCTATGACCTCGAGTATTTCTTATTTGCTCTTCAGAGCGAATTTGCGGATTTTCCCGCCTGGTTCTATGTTGATTTATATTGATTATTTGTTCGGACAGACGTACATCGGAATCTAATCTACGATTAGCGTGACTTACTGTATTTTGTGACTGCTCACTATCTCTATATAAAGAGTTCGCACGAAGAACTCTCATACGTCTTCTATTTTGAAGACGACTTAGTAATATAGATTTTCTACTTAATCTAGGCATAATTAATTAATAATAAATGGATTAATATATAAAATACTTATGGATAATACTTATATAATTCAGTCCGTCCGGGTGTTAAAAGTTGGATCCTAGGTGCTGCTCTCTTTCACTGTTTCCTTGTAAGTCCTTGCTATGCTATTGCTCGTCACTGTACACTGTACTGTATAATACACTAAAATTAGTTTGAATTAAGGACTTTGCCTGTAAAGACATCTAGTGAAACTGAAACTACAAACACAGTGTACTGATATTTATTATACTCTTGCAACATGTTGGTACAGCTTACGTACTTTTGTATACCTATATATTAGTTAGCTATTCACTAACATAAGAATACTTAGTATATTTATAGTTAAGTTATATTTATGTTTTAGAAATTAGTAGTTTATTTCATTGTATTGAAATTAAGTTCTCGGAAAATCCCTCCGTAAATTACTTTTGTTAAACGCTTTCTAAAACAGGGGGATCTATGGTACCTATTTTGAAGGGTCTACCCATGAAGGCTAAATTAACAATAACTTACATAAATTTAATTATGGTATACACATATGTAGAACAGGTATGTAGATTTTCTTCTTTCTGTCTTAATATCTAAACCTTTCATAAGCTGCCAACGGCGCTAGGTAAAAATGTAATTTTCTTGAGTTTACAGTTCACTTCATGACCTTCATATTAAAATGTGTCGCTTTTGATACTACATTACTAATATCTATTTCATGCAATTTTTTGTAGAAAGATTTTTTTGCTATACAAAGTCCAGCACTCTAAGAAACTTTTTTAGCATTGTTGTCTGGTATATTTTATAATAAGTTCAACATGATGGCTGAGAAAATATACCTAACCACTGATTATCACCAAATATTAGAAGAAATATATGTATATAGAAATCTATATCTATCACTTTAGGTGATGCAAACAACTCTTTGGTGAACAAAACTATACTCTGTTGCAACATGTTGCGAAAGTATAAAAATGTTGCGAATTCAACATTCATTACTCGATTATTATTTGGTATCTTATTAACTTATGTTATTGATCATAGATTTATTTTGTGTCAATACTATTTTTTTCTCCGAAATGTTAACTTTTATAAAAAGAAGCTATTTAACTCGAACATGGTATATGTGATATAAACTGAACCAAATGGGTTAGATTTAATATGTGGGGTATATGAGGTTGCTGTTGTAACAGAGGAGCGGAAATCAGTATATTAGGGTTATAAGGTTTAAACAAAGTCTAGACCAATTTCATTCATATGCAGCGATATACATTATTTTTAAGAAAAACTGTCCATTTAATTTCATTAAATTATCAAATTGACGAAAAAAATTATACCATAAGTAGTACATGTGAGCTGGGAAAATCAAAGACCAGAAAATTCCTCCAAACCGTATATTAAAAAATGTTGATTAAACATCCATTATTAAATGATATCGTGATTAAATTACAATCAAATTTGGTATCTTCTTGACTTATATTAAAGGCCATAAACTTAGTCTCAGTTTTATTGCTTGAAGTGAGCTATACATAAGAATGAATGTGATATTAACTCCACCAAAGTGGCTAAATTTTATATTATAAGCTTAGGTTAGCAAACGTCAACCAGAGAATCGGAATTAGTTATATGAAGGTGTGAGGTTTAGACTTAGTATATACTAATTTCATTCTAATTCAGCGTCAAACCACATAATTTTTAAGAAATCTTTTCCACTTAATTTCGTTAAAATATCACGTTGATCAACCGGAACGGTGTGAAGTCAGGTGGAAAGACGGAAATCATATATACCTATATTGGGGATAGAGAAATATATTAATTTTGACATTGCTCAGCTATACTCGAGAACATATTTTAAAGCAATTTTATATATAAAAAAAAATATTAATATTCACTGACCGACATATTCGGCATAAAACTGGTTAGAATAACGAAAAGCATTATAAGTAGTATATGGAATTTGAGGGCAGTATTAACCCGATTTTATTAATTTTTTCCAATACCACATACTACTAACATGCCACAGACTAATAAAATGCTCCCACTGTTTCATTAAGGTACCTCACATACCATCACCAATCAAATGGAGTAAAGTCAGACAAATGTTCGAAAATCCTGATATTAGTTACATGGGGGCTAAGGAAAATTTTCACCCGATTTGATCTTGTTATGAGTAAAACACGCTCTCTCATTTTCATTGAGATAACTCACATATGCGGTATAAAGTCACGCGGAAATTCAAAAATATTTATATTAGATATATGAGGGCTCAAGAACTATTGATCCGATTCAACCCATTTTTGAAACAAAGACAAACTATTATCGATAATTTCATTTATTTATTCTATTATATGAATTTCAATTATATATCTTACACAATGGCCGATATTTACGGTAAAAAGTCAACTATAGGTACTGGGGTCCACATATTCAGTACCTAGGGGCTTGAACAGTTTTGGTTCGATTTAGAGAATTTTTGGTCACAAGGTGGCATACTTTAAACGTATTATTCACGCAAAGTTTAACGCCGATATAATCATTGTTGCTTGATTTGCATAGTGGAAAGTGAAAGAACCAAGTGGTATTTAAAATGGTGTCATATGGAAAATAGGAGCGGTTGTAATCCGATTTCGCCCATTTTCACACTATGACATAGAAACATAAAAAGAACGTTACGCACCGAATTTGGTTGAAATCGGTTAAGCAGATCTCAAGATATGGGCTTTCCCCTAAAAGTGGGCTGTGCCACGCCCACTGTCTAATTTTGAACGCGGTTCCTATAAAGTCATCTTATACCATCTCAGAGATAAAATTTAATGTCTCTGGCGTGTTTAGTGCTTGATTTATCGCGCTTTTAGTAGTTTTTAACAGTACCGTTATATGGGGAGTGGGCGGAGTTGCCACCCGATTTCAACTTTTTTCACACCGTCAATAGAAATGCTAAAAACATTTGCTTCTAGTGAATTTGTTATTATTGCATTAGCGGTTTAGGAGATATGCACATTAAACCTATTAGAGGCGGGATCACGCCCACTTTAAAAAAATAAATTTTAACTGCAGATGCCCCCACCTAATGTGATCCTGTGTACCAAATAACAGTATTGTATCTTATTGGGGAGCTTAGTTATACCAATTTATTTGTTTTTGATTAATGGCGATTTGTGGGCGTGACAGTGGTCCGATTACGCCCATCTGCAATACCAACTGTCTTACGGTACCAAGAAATATGTCTACCAAGTTTCATAAAGATATCTCAATTTTTACTCAAGTTAGAGCTTGCACGGACGGACGGACAGACAGTCACCCGGATTTCAACTCGTCTCTTCATCCTGATCATTTATATATATATAACCCTAATATCTAACTCGATTAGTTTTAGGTGATACAAACAACCGTTAGGTGAACAAAACTATTATACTCTGTAGCAACAGGTTGCGAGAGTATAAAAGTAAGGAAGGGATAAGTTCGGATGTAACCGAACATTTTATACTCTCGCAAAGTTAAATGGTATATTCGTTTGAGACTTCTTTATATATTTTAATAATTAGAAGTAGGAACTGTTGCCTTAGTTATTTACTTTTCACTCACAGTGAAAATAATTAGAGCAATTTGTAAACTAAATTTACTCAAATTATGAGAAATCGTTCTTGTGCTTTTTGTATACGCTTATAATTGATTTTATATAGAATGCATTACAACTGTATTGAGAAGTATGAAAAGAAATCGGTTTTGAACAATGAATAACATTTTATATTTATTATATCGATATTATTATACATGTTTAGCTTAAAAATAATAAATATTAACAACTTTAAAAATGATATAATATTATTATATTAATTTGTATATAATATTTACAATATTAAACATAAATTTTTGTAGAGATTCTTACACATATATCGAAATTATATTTCTTTTTTTCTTATACTCTTTAATTTCTATCATATATTTATACAATAATGTCATATATAATAACAAATTATATATATAATTTAAATTTTCTTAATTAGATTATTTACATATTTTTCTTAAAATTGTTTTAAAAACTACTGTCAAAATTCCTATACCATTCCAATTCGATTATATTTGGAAAAAAAAATGAAGAACTATTGCACTAAGTCTGAAAACTTTAGTTCGAAATAGAGACACAAATACTGTCATGATAGCTGTGTACTGTCTCAAAAGTAATTGCATTTACACGGGCCCAATCAATTTGTGTACCGGCAGGTGTAGTTAAATATTCTGCACCAAGCAGGGAACTAAAGTTTTTTTCTTGGAGCAGATTTCTTATTGCAGTCCCTGTAGACATTAAACAAATGTTAAAATCTCCAACAATTAGCACATTTTGATTGCCTAACTCAGAAGTAAGGACTTCCTGAAGTTCTACAATTAATTGTCTGACAGAGAAAGCTGAATTTCTATATAGAACCAGGATATTAATATTGAAACATTTAAACAAAACCGCTTCTAAAACTTTGCGGCCTAAATAAATTTTCTTTACAGCCTTTGATTCTATAGAGCAAGCAATACTATGCTTTGCATATATTATAATGCCCCGTTTATTTCTGTTGGTTGTTTCCGTGCTATCTATCCTCAGCTCGTTAATTGGAGTAAATCCTGGTATATCAAAATTTTCGCAAGGATAACTCCAAGTTTCTACAAAACATAAAATATCCGAAGATAGCATCAAACAATCGCTTTTTATATCATTAATGTGAGCGTGAAGACTCTGAACATTATGGAATAAAATTTGATGTCCTGATGTTCGGGAAATCATAAAATTGAAACTTGTTGTCAAAGCTTTATTTGTGTTCAATTCCCTCAGTTCCCTAAATACGGGATCCGATTCAGAAAATTTGTTAGGAGGAATAAAATTTCCTATGATGAATAGACCTTCTGCAGAAGTAGCTCAACTACAAGTGACATATATTGAAGCTCTAGGCATTCTGGGTCGAGTATGAACTACAACTTTATTATATGTGGCACCCTGACTTTTATGAATAGTTATTCCCTCAGCCGGAACAACTGGAAACTGATTTCTTTCAATTGAAATTTGTTCATTTCTTTTATATTGAAAAGATTTTAGAACTTTTTCAATTGGTCTCCAAGAACTTTCTAGAGGATGAGGCTTTTTTGATCGTGCTATCAAACCAACAGAAGGTTCCAAAAATTTAATCCACAGAATTGTTGGAAAAGAACAATGGAAATCAATTTGCATAAGTTGTCCAGCTGCCCCATTAACCAAGCCATCACACGTGTTTATGTTCACTGTAATCATATATTTGGCGGAGGTTTTTAGTGTCAATTCATAGGGCAGTCCCTGCGTTTCAGAAGTTTTGAAAAGTTTAACTCTTTCCAAAATATTATCATTTTCATTTATACCAATTCCTTTAACTGAGTCTTTTGCAGTTGAAAGAAAAGCTTCTGTTGGGATTCGACTGAGCTTAAGGGCATTGAAATTATTTGTCTCTTCATTGGACCAAAATAAATGTATGGCATCATCGGGAACTTCTTCGAAATTAACTACTTGAGTTTCAATGAGTGATATGTCCTCATTTGTCATAGTACCAGATGCCATATGATTTAATGCAATTGCAAAGGCCTGAGACTCCCGTTGTCTCGTTATCTCTGTTAATTCAAAGTGTTTAAATAACTCCCACAAAGGGGAACCAACTAAAGTGCTGTATGCATCATTGGGATTAGGAGAGAATATCCACCTATCTCCAACAGGTGAGAGTTGCTTCAAATCACCAAACACTATGATCGGTATACCACCGAAGGGGCTGTCTGTTTTGAAAATTTGTTTTAACCCCGCATCAACAGAGCTAAACATACGAGCACCTACCATCGATATTTCATCAATTATGATTAATTTTAAATCGATAAGTCTAGAATACAATGAATTCGCTGTGTCATTGCCAAGTGGCCTCAACTCTCTATTCAACTGATTAACAGGTAAAGAGAATATTGAATGAAGGGTCATTCCACCTATTCCGAATGCTGCTTTACCCGTAGGTGCGCAAAGAAGAACTTTTAAGGAACTTGGATTGGATCCAGGTGTAGAATTGTAACGATGGTTAAGAGCTTGATATATTGCAGATATCAAACGACTCTTTCCTACACCTGCACCGCCGCCAATGAACTCATAAAATGGGAGATTTCTTTTTAGGTGGTGCATCAAATGTGTCAAATAGGTTCTTTGCTTAGTATTTAGACTTTGAACTAAAGAAAATAATTCCTCAACTGGAATTAAAGGGGGTAGTTTAATAAGTCTAATATTGCAATCAGATTCAGTGCCATTATCTGTTGAATCTTCGCCATGCAAGTCCACCATATTTATATTTGGGTTTATTTCTGGAAGTGCCAACACTCGGAACTCATTTTCCACGATAGGTAGTTCATTTTGAGCACCTTCGTCCAAGTCTATTTCATTATAAAGACTTTCTAGAACATTTTGAAGTTCTCTTTGCTCAAAAACATCATATTTTCTTTGATTTTCCTCAATTATAATACGATGTGTTATGCAAGTCTGCTCATTATCGTTTTCAATGAGATCTTGCTGTTCATTCCGCCAAGGATAGTAAAGCATTAACATTTCGCGGAAATACTCAACTCTGGCCAAATCTGGGTTAAACCTTCTATACCGAATAATACAAGGTTTGGTACGTTTTTTCACAAAGCCGCTACCGTCTTTAAGAGGTATGACAACCCCGCTTTCTGGTAAATTATCGTCTTCCCTCTCTTCTTCTTCATGATAACTATCTTGTGCTCTTCTACTAGATTTAAAATATTTATACCTAGATGCAAAATCAGCTAAACAAAGAGTTTCTAACTGATCGGATCTTTGAACATAACGGTCTAAAATACCGGCTACGAATATTTCAGTCAAACCTGAAGGAGGGTTCTGAAGTTCTGCTCTAGGTTTTACCATTCGAACACGTTCCTCAGGTCGAGAGGTATTTATAAATATTTCTGCATTACTTGCTTCCGAAAGATGGAGCCCAATGCAGCAATATACTGCTTCTTGTGGAGATATTTCTGTGCCTGATATAAATTTGTGACCTATATGTATAAGTTTTTGCTTAATAGTATAATTTCCAGCATTTACCTCTGATATAGCTTCATTTAAGAGCCTAGAAATTCCCCTGTTAGACTTGTTAATATAATTAATTATATATGAACAGCAAGCATATGCATCTAGTATATATTGGACATCCATAGTTGCTCTATGGAGTTCCAACATCAGAGGATTATAAGCGTTTATAAAACGATCCTGTAATTTTCTTTTTAGAAAAATTTTGGGTTTTGTTAAACGTGACCTAAGGGCTAACAAATAGTCATCAAAAGACATATTTATTCTACTATCAGACAGGAAGTGTTCAAAATCGTTTAAATTAGAAATGTCTTCTGTAGCCATATTTGAATTTAAAACGTTTTGAATTTTGAAAAAGTTTTCCTTGTGTCTTTCTGAATTTTGACTTGTTTCTGTAAGAGGTATTTGCGTTGAAGGCATTGGTGGATATGGAATACCAAAACGACAAAACTGTTGTCCTCTTATTTCCATAGTACAAGACCGACTGTGGTTATGCTTTTGATAACCCAAATAATTTTCTAAGTGGATGATCGAACCATCAGTAGAAATATAATTGTCAATAAAACTAATGACATCAGGGAATGTACATGCGGGGAACCTCTCTGTTGAAACTCCACTCTCCAGTAGAAATTTGTAACAAAATGCTCTCCAAAAATGCCGGCGTTATCTTTAAAAAGCTTAAGAATTTGTTGATAGCGGTAGTCAAAATATCTAGCACAAGTAACCGCGTCTGACCGAATTAAGCGATATCTATCTTGGGTTGTTAAACTGTTGGCTTCCTCTTCCGAAATATCTTTAGAATCAACAGTTTTAGAGAGGATGACCAAAAGCTCAACCCACTGAGATTCTGCAGCCGATAAAGTGATAAAGAAGGTTGGAAGCTCAAATTGGCGAATCATAGCGATTGCCTTTTTCTTCTCAGCTTCCCAGTGCGCAGGTGAGGATCTAACGCCTTTCAAAACCTTGTAACCATCATCGTCTTGAATCAAGTTTTGAACAAAGTTTTCGTTTAATAGATTTTGGGCCGTAACTCGGTTGCGACTTGAAAACTTTCTAAGGCAAATGGATGTACTATTCTTAATTTGTAGCAGTTCTAATTTTTTGTAATCATAGAACAACTTTGGAATGGTACACGCTCTTCTGTCAAAACGACGAATTTCAGAACGTATTATCTCGCTATACGTTTCAGAGCATGTACGCTTCTGCCCAACGTATATTGTTCCAAATGACAACTCTTCTGAATTATTATCTTGAATTATGTCAATTGGTCTTTGTCCTTCACCTGGCGCTATAACTAAACGGTTATAGTCTAAGTTTTCTACAGGAATATTGTCCAAAAGAGTTTCTTGACCGCCTGGATTTAGCTCTGAAGGTAAAAGACCCGTGGGAATATTATTACCTGAGGGATTATCATAGGAAGTTTGTCCCGCATGAAAAGATTGAACCAATCGGGAATCCTCTGCAGATGCAACAAACGGAACTTCTTCTTGGTTATTAAATTCTGAAATCCAGTTTTCATTAATATGTATATTGTGCTCACGATACAGAGGGGTATTCACTAAGAACTGGAAAGCTTCCATAATCTTTGCGGGGCGTATGGTATCGATGTTGTAATCATAATTGTATTTCAAACGCCTTCTTAAGTGAATTTGTATAACATGAGCCTCATCAAAGGACCTTGGTAGAGATGTCACAATATTGTTAACAGAAATTGGTATATTAACAACAGCACCTTTGAGCAAACTCTGACCTTGATATCCTAACGGACGGATTGTCATAAAAGGCAATCTAGGCATTATGAGACGTTCTTCAATTGGAGTTAAACCTTTCAAACAATCCGGTATTTCAGGAAAGTCTAGACCGTTAGCTAAACATATTTTTGGAACGTTCTTTTTTAACAATCGCATGTTTGCAAGTAGCACAAAAATTGTTTGCATTAAAAAGAAAGCGGATGCAGCATTCGGGTGACCTTGCGCAATAGTTTCGAAATTTAATTTGCGAACTTGGTGTGAAAACATAAGCCGCCGCAGCAAATACATATTTCAGTAGGGCCCTTACTTATATTTTGGAAATAAATGTTTTTGAAATCTGTTAAATTGCCACTATTATCAGTTTCTATAACATTATTTTCTCTCGTTAATCGGATTCGTTGGGACTGCCTTTGGTTTTCAATTTGTCTATTGAGTGGGTTATCTCTACGAAGGCGAACTTGACCTTGTCTAAAACGTCTCTGATTCAAAATTTCTTCCCTCATACCCCTCCTACTAAGCTGTCGACGTTGTGTTTCTCTATCACGCTCCTCTCTCCTTATTTCAGGATTTCTTCTTGCATGTTCCCTTTGCATTTGATCACGAATGCGCTCTAAATTCCTATACTCAGGATTTCTTGCGCGAAGTTCTCTATGATCCTTAGTGTTCCTACTTTGTTCATCATAACGTACCTCAGGATTTTCCCGACGAGATCTATGACCTCGAGTATTTCTTATTTGCTCTTCAGAGCGAATTTGGGGATATTGCCGCCTTGTTCTATGTTGAACAGTATTTGTAACTTGCTCAACAGATCGAACCTCGGGGTCTTCACGCCGAAACCTATGACCTCGAGTATTTCTTATTTGCTCTTCAGAGCGAATTTGTGGATCTTGCCGCCTTGTTCTATGTTGAACAGTATTTGCAACTTGCTCAACAGATCGAACCTCGGGGTCTTCACGCCGAAACCTATGACCTCGAGTATTTCTTATTTGCTCTTCAGAGCGAATTTGGGGATCTTGCCGCCTTGTTCTATGTTGAACAGTATTTGCAACTTGCTCAACAGATCGAACCTCGGGGTCATCACGACGAGACCTATGACCTCGAGTATCTCTTATTTGCTCTTCAGAGCGAATTTGCGGATCTTGCCGCCTTGTTCTATGTTGAACAGTATTTGCAATTTGCTCAACAGATCGAACCTCGGGGTCTTCACGCCGAGACCTATGACCTCGAGTATTTCTTATTTGCTCTTCAGAGCGAATTTGCGGATTTTCCCGCCTGGTTTGTATTAATTATTTGTTCGGACAGACGTACATCGGATTCTAATCTACGATTAGCGTGACTTACAGTATTTTGTGACTGCTCACTATCTCTATATAAAGAGTTCGCACGAAGAACTCTCATACGTCTTCTATTCTGAAGACGACTTAGTAATATAGATTTTCTACTTAATCTAGGCATAATTAATTAATAATAAATGGATTAATATATAAAATACTAATGGATAATACTTATATAATTCAGTCCGTCCGGGTGTTAAAAGTTGGATCCTAGGTGCTGCTCTCTTTCACTGTTTCCTTGTAAGTCCTTGCTATGCTATTGCTCGTCACTGTACACTGTACTGTATAATACACTAAAATTAGTTTGAATTAAGGACTTTGCCTGTAAAGACATCTAGTGAAACTGAAACTACAAACACAGTGTACTGATATTTATTATACTCTTGCAACATGTTGGTACAGCTTACGTACTTTTGTATACCTATATATTAGTTAGCTATTCACTAACATAAGAATACTTAGTATATTTATAGTTAAGTTATATTTATGTTTTAGAAATTAGTAGTTTATTTCATTGTATTGAAATTAAGTTCTCGGAAAATCCCTTCGTAAATTACTTTTGTTAAACGCTTTCTAAAACAGGGGGATCTATGGTACCTATTTTGAAGAGTCTACCCATGAAGGCTAAATTAACAATAACTTACATAAATTTAATTATGGTATACACATATATAGAACAGGTATGTAGATTTTCTTCTTACTGTCTTAATATCTAAACCTTTCATAAGCTGCCAACGGCGCTAGGTAAAAATGTAATTTTCTTGAGTTTACAGTTCACTTCATGACCTTCATATTAAAATGTGTCGCTTTTGATACTACATTACTAATATTTATTTCATGCAATTTTTTGTAGAAAGATTTTTTTGCTCTATACAAAGTCCAGCACTCTAAGAAACATTTTTAGCATTGTTGTCTGGTATATTTTATAATAAGTTCAACATGATGGCTGAGAAAATATACCTAACCACTGATTATCACCAAATATTAGAAGAAATATATGTATATAGAAATCTATATCTATCACTTTAGGTGATACAAACAACTCTTTGGTGAACAAAACTATACTCTGTTGCAACATGTTGCGAAAGTATAAAAATGTTGCGAATTCAACATTCATTACTCGATTATTATTTGGTATCTTATTAACTTATATTATTGATCATAGATTTATTTTGTGTCAATACTATTATTTTCTCCGAAATGTTAACTTTTATAAAAAGAAGCTAATTAACTCAAACATGGTATATGTGATATAAACTGAACCAAATGGGTTAGATTTAATATGTGGGGTATATGAGGTTGCTGTTGTAACAGAGGAGCGGAAATCAGTATATTAGGGTTATAAGGTTTAAACAAAGTCTAGACCAATTTCATTCATATGCAGCGATATATATTATTTTTAAGACAAACTGTCCATTTAATTTCATTAAATTATCAAATTGACGAAAAAAATTATACCATAAGTAGTACATGTGAGCTGGGAAAATCAAAGACCAGAAAATTCCTCCAAACCGTATATTAAAAAATGTTGATTAAACATCCATTATTAAATGATATCGTGATTAAATTACAATCAAATTTGGTATCTTCTTGACTTATATTAAAGGCCATAAACTTAGTCTCAGTTTTATTGCTTGAAGTGAGATATACATAAGTATGAATGTGATATTAACTCCACCAAAGTGGCTAAATTTTATATTATAAGCTTAGGTTAGCAAACGTCAACCAGAGAATCGGAATTCATTATATGAAGGTGTGAGGTTTAGACTTAGCATATACTAATTTCATTTTAATTCAGCGTCAAACCACATAATTTTTAAGAAATCTTTTCCACTTAATTTCGTTAAAATATCACGTTGATCAACCGGAACGGTGTAAAGTCAGGTGGAAAGACGGAAATCATATATACCTATATTGGGGATAGAGAAATATATTAATTTTGACATTGCTCAGCTATACTCGAGAACATATTTTAAAGCAATTTTATATATAAAAAAAAATATTAATACTCACTGACCGACATATTCGGCATAAAACTGGTTAGAATAACGAAAAGCATTATAAGTAGTATATGGAATTTGAGGGCAGTATTAACCCGATTTTATTAATTTTTTCCAATACCACATACTACTAACATGCCACAGACTAATAAAATGCTCTCACTGTTTCATTAAGGTACTTCACATATCATCACCAATCAAATGGAGTAAAGTCAGACGAATGTTCGAAAATCCTGATATTAATTACATGGGGGCTAAGGAAAATTTTCACCCGATTTGATCTTGTTATGAGTAAAACACGCTCTCTCATTTTCATTGAGATAACTCACATATGCGGTATAAAATCACGCGGAAGTTCAAAAATATTTATATTAGATATATGAGGGCTACAAGAACTATTGATCCGATTCAACCCATTTTTGAAACAAAGACAAACTATTATCGATAATTTCATTTATTTATTCTATTATATGAATTTCAATTATATATCTTACACAATGGCCGATATTTACGGTAAAAAGTCAACTATAGGTACTGGGGTCCACATATTCAGTACCTAGGGGCTTGAACAGTTTTGGTTCGATTTAGAGAATTTTTGGTCACAAGGTGGCATACTTTAAACGTATTATTTACGCAAAGTTTTACGCCGATATAATCATTGTTGCTTGATTTGCACAGTGGAAAGTGAAAGAACCAAGTGGTATTTAAAATGGTGTCATATGGAAAATAGGCGCGGTTGTAATCCGATTTCGCCAATTTTCGCACTATGACATAGAAACATAAAAATAACGTTACGCACCGAATTTGGTTGAAATCGGTTAAGCAGATCTCAAGATATGGGTTTTCCCCTAAAAGTGGGCTGTGCCACGCCCACTGTCTAAATTTGAACGCGGTTCCTATAAAGTCATCTTATACCATCTCAGAGATAAAATTTAATGTCTCTGGCGTGTTTAGTGTTTGATTTATCGCGCTTTTAGTAGTTTTTAACAGTACCGTTATATGGGGAGTGGGCGGAGTTGCCACCCGATTTCAACTTTTTTCACACCGTCAATAGAAGTGCTAAAAACATTTGCTTCTAGTGAATTTTGTTGTTATAGCATTAGCGGTTTAGGAGATATGCACATTAAACCTATTAGAGGCGGGACCACGCCCAATTTAAAAAATTTTTAACTGCAGATGCCCCCACCTAATGTGATCCTGTGTACCAAATAACAGTATTGTATCTTATTGGGGAGCTTAGTTATACCAATTTATTTGTTTTTGATTAATGGCGACTTGTGGGCGTGGCAGTGGTCCGATTACGCCCATCTGCAATACCAACCGTGTCACGGTACCAGAAAACATGTCTGCCAAGTTTCATAAAGATATCTCAATTTTTACTTAAGTTAGAGCTTGCACGGACGGACGGACAGACAGTCACCCGGATTTCAACTCGTCTCTTCATCCTGATCATTTATATATATATAACCCTATATCTAACTCGATTAGTTTTAGGTGATACAAACAACCCTTAGGTGAACAAAACTATTATACTCTGTAGCAACAGGTTGCGAGAGTATAGAAACAGTAATTATACTGACATACGAAAAACATAAATTTTACTGATTTGCGCTAAACTGAAATTTTCATGTTATTACAGTATTAACAAATTAATATAACCAAAAAAACTTAAAAAATTTTATTTTCTTAGATTTAGGCTCAAAGTTGATTTTCTTGTAAATTGTATATTAATAACTCGAAAAAGGTACCACTTGTACTGAAAAACATCACTTCTACTGATTTGCGCTACAGTCAAATTTCAATGTTATTTGAGTATAAACAAATTCATAAAACCAGTGCATTTCGAAAACTAGCCCTTTCCTAAATCTTGACTTATACTGAAAAGCATCAATTTTACAGAACTGCACCAACGTAAAATTTGTATAATATTACAGGATTAGCAAATTCATATAACCAGTGCATTTCGAAAAAATAGCACTCTCTTTGATTTAAACTTATACTGAAAAACAACAATTTTACTGACTTGCGAAAACATCACTATTACTGATTTGCGCTAAAGTCAAATTTTAATGTTAATACAAAAGTTGATTTTCTTGTAAATTGTATTTTATTAACTCGGAAAAGGTACCGCCTATACTGAAAAACATTATTTTTACTGATTTGCGCTAAAGTCAAATTTTAATGTTATTACAGTATTAACAAATTAGTATGACCGAAAAAATTTATAAAATTGCATTTTTTTTAGACTTATGCTCAAAGTTGATTTTCTTGTAAATTGTATATTTTTAACTCGAAAAAGGTACCGCTTATACTGAAAAACGTCACTTTTACTGTTTTGCGCTAAAGTCAAATTTTAATGTTATTACAGTATTAACAAAATTATATAACCAGTGCATTTCGAATACTGAAAAACAACAACCTTACTAACATTCGAAAAAAATTAATTTTACTGATTTGCGCTTAAGTGAAATTTTCATGTTATTATAGTATTAACAAATTAATATAACCGAAAAAATTGCATTTCTTAGAATTAGGCTCATAGCTGATTTTCTTGTTAATTGTATATTATTAACTCGAAAAGGGTACCGCTTATACTGAAATAATATTACAGTATTAACAAATTTATATAACCAGTGCATTTCGAAAACTAGCACTTTCTTAGATTTAATGTATACTGAAAAACAGCAATTATACTGACATACGAAAAACGTAAATCTTACTGATTTGCGCTAAACTGAAATTTTCATGTCATTACAGTATTAACAAATTAATATAACCGAAAAAACTTATAAACTTGCATTTTCTTAGACTTAGGCTCAAAGTTGATTTTCTTGTAAATTGTATATTATTATCTCGAAAAAGGTACCGCTTATACTGAAAAAAATTACTTCTTCTGATTTGCGCAAAAGTCAAATTTTAATGTCATTACAGTATTTACAAATTCATATAACCAGTGCATTTCGAATATATAGCACTCTCTTAGATTTTAACTTATACTGAAAAACAACAATTTTACTGACTTGCGAAAAACATCACTTTTACTGATTTGCGCTAAACTGAAATTTTCATGTTATTACAGTATTAACAAATTAATATATCCGAAAAAACTTATAAACTTGCATTTTCTTAGACTTAGGCTCAAAGTTGATTTTCTTGTAAATTGTATATTATTAACTCGAAAAAGGTAGCGCTTATACTGAGAAACATCACTTTACTGATTTGCGCTAAAGTCAAATTTTAATGTTATTACAATATTAACAAATTAGTATGACCGAAAAAATTTATAAAATTGCATTTTTTTAGATTTAAGCTCAAAGTTGATTTTCTTGTAAATTGCATATTTTTAACTCGAAAAAGGTACCGCTTATACTGAAAAACGTCACTTTTACTGTTTTGCGCTAAAGTCAAATTTTAATGTTATTACAGTATTAACAAAATTATATAACCAGTGCATTTCGAATACTGAAAAACAACAAACTTACTAACATTCGAAAAACATAAATTTTACTGATTTGCGCTTAAGTGAAATTTTCATGTTATTATAGTATTAACAAATTAATATAACCGAAAAAATTGCATTTCTTAGAATTAGGCTCATAGCTGATTTTCTCGTTAATTGTATATTATTAACTCGAAAACGGTACCGCTTATACTGAGAAACATCACTTTACTGATTTGCGCTAAAGTCAAATTTTAATGTTATTACAGTATTAACAAATTAGTATGACCGAAAAAATTTATAAAATTGCATTTTTTTAGATTTAAGCTCAAAGTTGATTTTCTTGTAAATTGTATATTTTTAACTCGAAAAAGGTACCGCTTATACTGAAAAACGTCACTTTTACTGTTTTGCGCTAAAGTCAAATTTTAATGTTATTACAGTATTAACAAAATTATATAACCAGTGCATTTCGAATACTGAAAAACAACAAACTTACTAACATTCGAAAAACATAAATTTTACTGATTTGCGCTTAAGTGAAATTTTCATATTATTATAGTATTAACAAATTAATATAACCGAAAAAATTGCATTTCTTAGAATTAGGCTGATAGCTGATTTTCTTGTTAATTGTATATTATTAACTCGAAAAGGGTACCGCTTATACTGAAATAATATTAAAGTATTAACAAATTTATATAACCAGTGCATTTCGAAAACTAGCACTTTCTTAGATTTAATGTATACTGAAAAACAGCAATTATACTGACATACGAAAAACGTAAATCTTACTGATTTGCGCTAAACTGAAATTTTCATGTCATTACAGTATTAACAAATTAATATAACCGAAAAAACTTATAAACTTGCATTTTCTTAGACTTAGGCTCAAAGTTGATTTTCTTGTAAATTGTATATTATTATCTCGAAAAAGGTACCGCTTATACTGAAAAAAATTACTTCTTCTGATTTGCGCAAAAGTCAAATTTTAATGTCATTACAGTATTTACAAATTCATATAACCAGTGCATTTCGAATATATAGCACTCTCTTAGATTTTAACTTATACTGAAAAACAACAATTTTACTGACTTGCGAAAAACATCACTTTTACTGATTTGCGCTAAACTGAAATTTTCATGTTATTACAGTATTAACAAATTAATATATCCGAAAAAACTTATAAACTTGCATTTTCTTAGACTTAGGCTCAAAGTTGATTTTCTTGTAAATTGTATATTATTAACTCGAAAAAGGTAGCGCTTATACTGAGAAACACCACTTTACTGATTTGCGCTAAAGTCATATTTTAATGTTATTACAGTATTAACAAATTAGTATGACCGAAAAAATTTATAAAATTGCATTTTTTTAGATTTAAGCTCAAAGTTGATTTTCTTGTAAATTGTATATTTTTAACTCGAAAAAGGTACCGCTTATACTGAAAAACGTCACTTTTACTGTTTTGCGCTAAAGTCAAATTTTAATGTTATTACAGTATTAACAAATTAGTATGACCGAAAAACTTTATAAAATTGCATTTTTTTAGATTTAAGCTCAAAGTTGATTTTCTTGTAAATTGTATATTTTTAACTCGAAAAAGGTACCGTTTATACTGAAAAACGTCACTTTTACTGATTTGCGCTAAAGTCAAATTTTAATGTTATTACAGTATTAAAAAATTCATATAACGAGTGCATTTCGAATACTGAAAACCAACAAACTTACTAACATACGAAAAACATAAATTTTACTGATTTGCGCTTAAGTGAAATTTTCATGTTATTATAGTATTAACAAATTAATATAACCGAAAAAATTGCATTTCTTAGAATTAGGCTCATAGTTGATTTCCTTGTTAATTGTATATTATTAACTCGAAAAGGGTACCGCTTATACTGAAATGATATTACAGTATTAACAAATTTATATAACCCGTGTATTTACAAAAACTAGCACTTTCTTAAATCTTGACTTATACTGAAAAACATTAGTTTTAGTGATTAGCGCTAAAGTGAAATTTTCATGTTAAGACAGGATTAACAAATTCATATAACCAGGGCATTTCGAAAACTAACACTTTCTTAGATTTAAACTTATACTGAAAAACAGTAATTATACTGACATACGAAAAACATAAATTTTACTGATTTGCGCTAAACTAAAATTTTCATGTTATTACAGTATTAACAAATTAATATAACCGAAAAAACTTATAAACTTGCATTTTCTTAGACTTAGGCTCAAAGTTGATTTTCTTGTAAATTGTATATTATTAACTCGAAAAAGGGACCGCTTATACTGAAAAACGTCACTTTTACTGATTTGCGCTAAAGTCAAATATTAATGTTATTACAGTATTAACAAATTCATATAGCCAGTGCATTTCGTAAAGCTAGCACTTTCTTAAATCTTGACTTATACAGGAAAACATCAGTGTTAGTGATTTGCGCTAAAGTGAAATTTTCATGTTAAAATAGGATTAACAAACTCATATAACTAGAGCATTTTGAAAAAATAGCACTTTCTTAGATTTAAACTTATACTGAAAAACAGCAATTATACTGACATACGAAAAACATAAATTTTACTGATTTGCGATAAACTAAAATTTTCATGTTATTATAGTATTAACAAATTAATATAACCGAAAAAATTGCATTTCTTAGAATTAGGCTCATAGCTGATTTTCTTGTTAATTGTATATTATTAACTCGAAAAGGGTACCGCTTATACTGAAATAATATTACAGTATTAACAAATTTATATAACCAGTGCATTTCGAAAACTAGCACTTTCTTAGATTTAATGTATACTGAAAAACAGCAATTATACTGACATACGAAAAACGTAAATCTTACTGATTTGCGCTAAACTGAAATTTTCATGTCATTACAGTATTAACAAATTAATATAACCGAAAAAACTTATAAACTTGCATTTTCTTAGACTTAGGCTCAAAGTTGATTTTCTTGTAAATTGTATATTATTATCTCGAAAAAGGTACCGCTTATACTGAAAAAAATTACTTCTTCTGATTTGCGCAAAAGTCAAATTTTAATGTCATTACAGTATTTACAAATTCATATAACCAGTGCATTTCGAATATATAGCACTCTCTTAGATTTTAACTTATACTGAAAAACAACAATTTTACTGACTTGCGAAAAACATCACTTTTACTGATTTGCGCTAAACTGAAATTTTCATGTTATTACAGTATTACCAAATTAATATATCCGAAAAAACTTATAAACTTGCATTTTCTTAGACTTAGGCTCAAAGTTGATTTTCTTGTAAATTGTATATTATTAACTCGAAAAAGGTAGCGCTTATATTGAGAAACATCACTTTACTGATTTGCGCTAAAGTCAAATTTTAATGTTATTACAGTATTAACAAATTAGTATGACCGAAAAAATTTATAAAATTGCATTTTTTTAGATTTAAGCTCAAAGTTGATTTTCTTGTAAATTGTATATTTTTAACTCGAAAAAGGTACCGCTTATACTGAAAAACGTCACTTTTACTGTTTTGCGCTAAAGTCAAATTTTAATGTTATTACAGTATTAACAAAATTATATAACCAGTGCATTTCGAATACTGAAAAACAACAAACTTACTAACATTCGAAAAACATAAATTTTACTGATTTGCGCTTAAGTGAAATTTTCATGTTATTATAGTATTAACAAATTAATATAACCGAAAAAATTGCATTTCTTAGAATTAGGCTCATAGCTGATTTTCTCGTTAATTGTATATTATTAACTCGAAAACGGTACCGCTTATACTGAGAAACATCACTTTACTGATTTGCACTAAAGTCAAATTTTAATGTTATTACAGTATTAACAAATTAGTATGACCGAAAAAATTTATAAAATTGCATTTTTTTAGATTTAAGCTCAAAGTTGATTTTCTTGTAAATTGTATATTTTTAACTCGAAAAAGGTACCGCTTATACTGAAAAACGTCACTTTTACTGTTTTGCGCTAAAGTCAAATTTTAATGTTATTACAGTATTAACAAAATTATATAACCAGTGCATTTCGAATACTGAAAAACAACAAACTTACTAACATTCGAAAAACATAAATTTTACTGATTTGCGCTTAAGTGAAATTTTCATGTTATTATAGTATTAACAAATTAATATAACCGAAAAAATTGCATTTCTTAGAATTAGGCTGATAGCTGATTTTCTTGTTAATTGTATATTATTAACTCGAAAAGGGTACCGCTTATACTGAAATAATATTAAAGTATTAACAAATTTATATAACCAGTGCATTTCGAAAACTAGCACTTTCTTAGATTTAATGTATACTGAAAAACAGCAATTATACTGACATACGAAAAACGTAAATCTTACTGATTTGCGCTAAACTGAAATTTTCATGTCATTACAGTATTAACAAATTAATATAACCGAAAAAACTTATAAACTTGCATTTTCTTAGACTTAGGCTCAAAGTTGATTTTCTTGTAAATTGTATATTATTATCTCGAAAAAGGTACCGCTTATACTGAAAAAAATTACTTCTTCTGATTTGCGCAAAAGTCAAATTTTAATGTCATTACAGTATTTACAAATTCATATAACCAGTGCATTTCGAATATATAGCACTCTCTTAGATTTTAACTTATACTGAAAAACAACAATTTTACTGACTTGCGAAAAACATCACTTTTACTGATTTGCGCTAAACTGAAATTTTCATGTTATTACAGTATTAACAAATTAATATATCCGAAAAAACTTATAAACTTGCATTTTCTTAGACTTAGGCTCAAAGTTGATTTTCTTGTAAATTGTATATTATTAACTCGAAAAAGGTAGCGCTTATACTGAGAAACACCACTTTACTGATTTGCGCTAAAGTCATATTTTAATGTTATTACAGTATTAACAAATTAGTATGACCGAAAAAATTTATAAAATTGCATTTTTTTAGATTTAAGCTCAAAGTTGATTTTCTTGTAAATTGTATATTTTTAACTCGAAAAAGGTACCGCTTATACTGAAAAACGTCACTTTTACTGTTTTGCGCTAAAGTCAAATTTTAATGTTATTACAGTATTAACAAATTAGTATGACCGAAAAACTTTATAAAATTGCATTTTTTTAGATTTAAGCTCAAAGTTGATTTTCTTGTAAATTGTATATTTTTAACTCGAAAAAGGTACCGTTTATACTGAAAAACGTCACTTTTACTGATTTGCGCTAAAGTCAAATTTTAATGTTATTACAGTATTAAAAAATTCATATAACGAGTGCATTTCGAATACTGAAAACCAACAAACTTACTAACATACGAAAAACATAAATTTTACTGATTTGCGCTTAAGTGAAATTTTCATGTTATTATAGTATTAACAAATTAATATAACCGAAAAAATTGCATTTCTTAGAATTAGGCTCATAGTTGATTTCCTTGTTAATTGTATATTATTAACTCGAAAAGGGTACCGCTTATACTGAAATGATATTACAGTATTAACAAATTTATATAACCCGTGTATTTACAAAAACTAGCACTTTCTTAAATCTTGACTTATACTGAAAAACATTAGTTTTAGTGATTAGCGCTAAAGTGAAATTTTCATGTTAAGACAGGATTAACAAATTCATATAACCAGGGCATTTCGAAAACTAACACTTTCTTAGATTTAAACTTATACTGAAAAACAGTAATTATACTGACATACGAAAAACATAAATTTTACTGATTTGCGCTAAACTAAAATTTTCATGTTATTACAGTATTAACAAATTAATATAACCGAAAAAACTTATAAACTTGCATTTTCTTAGACTTAGGCTCAAAGTTGATTTTCTTGTAAATTGTATATTATTAACTCGAAAAAGGGACCGCTTATACTGAAAAACGTCACTTTTACTGATTTGCGCTAAAGTCAAATATTAATGTTATTACAGTATTAACAAATTCATATAGCCAGTGCATTTCGTAAAGCTAGCACTTTCTTAAATCTTGACTTATACAGGAAAACATCAGTGTTAGTGATTTGCGCTAAAGTGAAATTTTCATGTTAAAATAGGATTAACAAACTCATATAACTAGAGCATTTTGAAAAAATAGCACTTTCTTAGATTTAAACTTATACTGAAAAACAGCAATTATACTGACATACGAAAAACATAAATTTTACTGATTTGCGCTAAACTAAAATTTTCATGTTATTATAGTATTAACAAATTAATATAACCGAAAAAATTGCATTTTTCAGAATTAGGCTCATAGCTGATTTTCTTGTTAATTGTATATTATTAACTCGAAAAGGGTACCGCTTATACTGAAATAATATTACAGTATTAACAAATTTATATAACCAGTGCATTTCGAAAACTAGCACTTTCTTAGATTTAATGTATACTGAAAAACAGCAATTATACTGACATACGAAAAACGTAAATCTTACTGATTTGCGCTAAACTGAAATTTTCATGTCATTACAGTATTAACAAATTAATATAACCGAAAAAACTTATAAACTTGCATTTTCTTAGACTTAGGCTCAAAGTTGATTTTCTTGTAAATTGTATATTATTATCTCGAAAAAGGTACCGCTTATACTGAAAAAAATTACTTCTTCTGATTTGCGCAAAAGTCAAATTTTAATGTCATTACAGTATTTACAAATTCATATAACCAGTGCATTTCGAATATATAGCACTCTCTTAGATTTTAACTTATACTGAAAAACAACAATTTTACTGACTTGCGAAAAACATCACTTTTACTGATTTGCGCTAAACTGAAATTTTCATGTTATTACAGTATTAACAAATTAATATATCCGAAAAAACTTATAAACTTGCATTTTCTTAGACTTAGGCTCAAAGTTGATTTTCTTGTAAATTGTATATTATTAACTCGAAAAAGGTAGCGCTTATACTGAGAAACATCACTTTACTGATTTGCGCTAAAGTCAAATTTTAATGTTATTACAGTATTAACAAATTAGTATGACCGAAAAAATTTATAAAATTGCATTTTTTTAGATTTAAGCTCAAAGTTGATTTTCTTGTAAATTGTATATTTTTAACTCGAAAAAGGTACCGCTTATACTGAAAAACGTCACTTTTACTGTTTTGCGCTAAAGTCAAATTTTAATGTTATTACAGTATTAACAAAATTATATAACCAGTGCATTTCGAATACTGAAAAACAACAAACTTACTAACATTCGAAAAACATAAATTTTACTGATTTGCGCTTAAGTGAAATTTTCATGTTATTATAGTATTAACAAATTAATATAACCGAAAAAATTGCATTTCTTAGAATTAGGCTCATAGCTGATTTTCTCGTTAATTGTATATTATTAACTCGAAAACGGTACCGCTTATACTGAGAAACATCACTTTACTGATTTGCACTAAAGTCAAATTTTAATGTTATTACAGTATTAACAAATTAGTATGACCGAAAAAATTTATAAAATTGCATTTTTTTAGATTTAAGCTCAAAGTTGATTTTCTTGTAAATTGTATATTTTTAACTCGAAAAAGGTACCGCTTATACTGAAAAACGTCACTTTTACTGTTTTGCGCTAAAGTCATATTTTAATGTTATTACAGTATTAACAAAATTATATAACCAGTGCATTTCGAATACTGAAAAACAACAAACTTACTAACATTCGAAAAACATAAATTTTACTGATTTGCGCTTAAGTGAAATTTTCATGTTATTATAGTATTAACAAATTAATATAACCGAAAAAATTGCATTTCTTAGAATTAGGCTGATAGCTGATTTTCTTGTTAATTGTATATTATTAACTCGAAAAGGGTACCGCTTATACTGAAATAATATTAAAGTATTAACAAATTTATATAACCAGTGCATTTCGAAAACTAGCACTTTCTTAGATTTAATGTATACTGAAAAACAGCAATTATACTGACATACGAAAAACGTAAATCTTACTGATTTGCGCTAAACTGAAATTTTCATGTCATTACAGTATTAACAAATTAATATAACCGAAAAAACTTATAAACTTGCATTTTCTTAGACTTAGGCTCAAAGTTGATTTTCTTGTAAATTGTATATTATTATCTCGAAAAAGGTACCGCTTATACTGAAAAAAATTACTTCTTCTGATTTGCGCAAAGGTCAAATTTTAATGTCATTACAGTATTTACAAATTCATATAACCAGTGCATTTCGAATATATAGCACTCTCTTAGATTTTAACTTATACTGAAAAACAACAATTTTACTGACTTGCGAAAAACATCACTTTTACTGATTTGCGCTAAACTGAAATTTTCATGTTATTACAGTATTAACAAATTAATATATCCGAAAAAACTTATAAACTTGCATTTTCTTAGACTTAGGCTCAAAGTTGATTTTCTTGTAAATTGTATATTATTAACTCGAAAAAGGTAGCGCTTATACTGAGAAACACCATTTTACTGATTTGCGCTAAAGTCAAATTTTAATGTTATTACAGTATTAACAAATTAGTATGACCGAAAAAATTTATAAAATTGCATTTTTTTAGATTTAAGCTCAAAGTTGATTTTCTTGTAAATTGTATATTTTTAACTCGAAAAAGGTACCGCTTATACTGAAAAACGTCACTTTTACTGTTTTGCGCTAAAGTCAAATTTTAATGTTATTACAGTATTAACAAATTAGTATGACCGAAAAACTTTATAAAATTGCATTTTTTTAGATTTAAGCTCAAAGTTGATTTTCTTGTAAATTGTATATTTTTAACTCGAAAAAGGTACCGTTTATACTGAAAAACGTCACTTTTACTGATTTGCGCTAAAGTCAAATTTTAATGTTATTACAGTATTAAAAAATTCATATAACGAGTGCATTTCGAATACTGAAAACCAACAAACTTACTAACATACGAAAAACATAAATTTTACTGATTTGCGCTTAAGTGAAATTTTCATGTTATTATAGTATTAACAAATTAATATAACCGAAAAAATTGCATTTCTTAGAATTAGGCTCATAGTTGATTTCCTTGTTAATTGTATATTATTAACTCGAAAAGGGTACCGCTTATTCTGAAATGATATTACAGTATTAACAAATTTATATAACCCGTGTATTTACAAAAACTAGCACTTTCTTAAATCTTGACTTATACTGAAAAACATTAGTTTTAGTGATTAGCGCTAAAGTGAAATTTTCATGTTAAGACAGGATTAACAAATTCATATAACCAGGGCATTTCGAAAACTAACACTTTCTTAGATTTAAACTTATACTGAAAAACAGTAATTATACTGACATACGAAAAACATAAATTTTACTGATTTGCGCTAAACTAAAATTTTCATGTTATTACAGTATTAACAAATTAATATAACCGAAAAAACTTATAAACTTGCATTTTCTTAGACTTAGGCTCAAAGTTGATTTTCTTGTAAATTGTATATTATTAACTCGAAAAAGGTAGCGCTTATACTGAGAAACATCACTTTACTGATTTGCGCTAAAGTCAAATTTTAATGTCATTACAGTATTAACAGATTAATATAACCGAAAAAACTTATAAACTTGCATTTTCTTAGACTTAGGCTCAAAGTTGATTTTCTTGTTAATTGTATATTATTAACTCGAAAAAAGTAGCGCTTATACTGAGAAACATCACTTTACTGATTTGCGCTAAAGTCAAATTTTAATGTCATTACAGTATTAACAGATTAATATAACCGAAAAAACTTATAAACTTGCATTTTCTTAGACTTAGGCTCAAAGTTGATTTTCTTGTAAATTGTATATTATTAACTCGAAAAAGGGACCGCTTATACTGAAAAACGTCACTTTTACTGATTTGCGCTAAAGTCAAATATTAATGTTATTACAGTATTAACAAATTCATATAGCTAGTGCATTTCGTAAAGCTAGCACTTTCTTAAATCTTGACTTATACAGGAAAACATCAGTGTTAGTGATTTGCGCTAAAGTGAAATTTTCATGTTAAAATAGGATTAACAAACTCATATAACTAGAGCATTTTGAAAAAATAGCACTTTCTTAGATTTAAACTTATACTGAAAAACAGCAATTATACTGACATACGAAAAACATAAATTTTACTGATTTGCGCTAAACTAAAATTTTCATGTTATTACAGTATTAACAAATTAATATAACCGAAAAAACTTATAAACTTGCATTTTCTTAGACTTAGGCTCAAAGTTGATTTTCTTGTAAATTGTATATTATTAACTCGAAAAAGGTAGCGCTTATACTGAGAAACATCACTTTACTGATTTGCGCTAAAGTCAAATTTTAATGTCATTACAGTATTAACAGATTAATATAACCGAAAAAACTTATAAACTTGCATTTTCTTAGACTTAGGCTCAAAGTTGATTTTCTTGTTAATTGTATATTATTAACTCGAAAAAAGTAGCGCTTATACTGAGAAACATCACTTTACTGATTTGCGCTAAAGTTTAATTTGAATGTTATTACAGTATTAACAAATTCATATAGCCAGTGGATTTCGTAAAACTAGCACTTTCTTTAATCTTTACTTATACAGGAAAACGTCAGTGTTAGTGATTTGCGCTAAAGTGAAATTTTCATGTTAAAACAGGATTAACAAATTCATATAACTAGAGCATTTTGAAAAAATAGCACTTTCTTGGACTTAAACTTATACTGAAAAACGGCAATTATACTGACATACGAAAAACATAAATTTTACTGATTTGCGCTAAACTGAAATTTTCATGTTATTACAGTATTAAGAAATTAATATAACCCAAAAAACTTAAAAAATTTTATTTTCTTAGAATTAGGCTCATAGTTGATTTTCTTGTTAATTGTATATTATTAACTCGAAAAGGGTAGCGCTTATACTGAAATGATATTACAGTATTAACAAATTTATATAACCAGTGCATTTCGAAAACTAGCACTTTCTTAGATTTAATGTATACTGAAAAACAGCAATTATACTGACATACGAAAAACGTAAATCTTACTGATTTGTGCTAAACTGAAATTTTCATGTCATTACAGTATTAACAAGCTAATATAACCGAAAAAACTTATAAACTTGCATGTTCTTAGACTTAGGCTCAAAGTTGATTTTCTTGTAAATTGTATATTATTAACTCGAAAAAGGTAGCGCTTATACTGAGAAACATCACTTTACTGATTTGCGCTAAAGTCAAATTTTAATGTTATTACAGTATTAACAAATTAGTATGACCGAAAACATTTATAAAATTGCATTTTTTTTAGATTTAAGCTCAAAGTTGATTTTCTTGTAAATTGTATATTTTTAACTCGAAAAAGGTACCGTTTATACTGAAAAACGTCACTTTTACTGATTTGCGCTAAAGTCAAATTTTAATGTTATTACAGTATTAACAAATTCATATAGCCAGTGCATTTCGTAAAGCTAGCACTTTCTTAAATCTTGACTTATACAGGAAAACATCAGTGTTAGTGATTTGCGCTAAAGTGAAATTTTCATGTTAAAACAGGATTAACAAATTCATATAACTAGAGCATTTTGAAAAAATAGCACTTTCTTAGATTTAAACTTATACTGAAAAACAGCAATTATACTGACATACGAAAAACATAAATTTTACTGATTTGCGCTAAACTAAAATTTTCATGTTATTACAGTATTAACAAATTAATATAACCGAAAAAACTTATAAACTTGCATTTTCTTAGACTTAGGCTCAAAGTTGATTTTCTTGTAAATTGTATATTATTAACTCGAAAAAGGTAGCGCTTATACTGAGAAACATCACTTTACTGATTTGCGCTAAAGTCAAATTTTAATGTCATTACAGTATTAACAGATTAATATAACCGAAAAAACTTATAAACTTGCATTTTCTTAGACTTAGGCTCAAAGTTGATTTTCTTGTAAATTGTATATTATTAACTCGAAAAAAGTAGCGCTTATACTGAGAAACATCACTTTACTGATTTGCGCTAAAGTTTAATTTGAATGTTATTACAGTATTAACAAATTCATATAGCCAGTGGATTTCGTAAAACTAGCACTTTCTTTAATCTTGACTTATACAGGAAAACGTCAGTGTGAGTGATTTGCGCTAAAGTGAAATTTTCATGTTAAAACAGGATTAACAAATTCATATAACTAGAGCATTTTGAAAAAATAGCACTTTCTTTGACTTAAACTTATACTGAAAAACGGCAATTATACTGACATACGAAAAACATAAATTTTACTGATTTGCGCTAAACTGAAATTTTCATGTTATTACAGTATTAACAAATTAATATAACCGAAAAAACTTAAAAAATTTTATTTTCTTAGAATTAGGCTCATAGTTGATTTTCTTGTTAATTGTATATTATTAACTCGAAAAGGGTAGCGCTTATACTGAAATGATATTACAGTATTAACAAATTTATATAACCAGTGCATTTCGAAAACTAGCACTTTCTTAGATTTAATGTATACTGAAAAACAGCAATTATACTAACATACGAAAAACGTAAATCTTACTGATTTGTGCTAAACTGAAATTTTCATGTCATTACAGTATTAACAAGCTAATATAACCTAAAAAACTTATAAACTTGCATTTTCTTAGACTTAGGCTCAAAGTTGATTTTCTTGTAAATTGTATATTATTAACTCGAAAAAGGTACCGTTTATACTGAAAAACGTCACTTTTACTGATTTGCGCTAAAGTCAAATTTTAATGTTATTACACTATTAAAAAATTCATATAACCAGTGCATTTCGAATACTGAAAACCAACAAACTTACTAACATACGAAAAACATAAATTTTACTGATTTGCGCTTAAGTGAAATTTTCATGTTATTATAGTATTAACAAATTAATATAACCGAAAAAATTGCATTTCTTAGAATTAGGCTCATAGTTGATTTTCTTGTTAATTGTATATTATTAACTCGAAAAGGGTACCGCTTATACTGAAATGATATTACAGTATTAACAAATTTATATAACCCGTGTATTTACAAAAACTAGCACTTTCTTAAATCTTGACTTATACTGGAAAACATTAGTTTTAGTGATTTGCGCTAAAGTGAAATTTTCATGCTACGACAGGATTAACAAAATAATATAACCGAAAAAACTTAAAAAATTGTATTTTCTTAGATTTAGGCTCAAAGTTGATTTTCTTGTAAATTGTATATTTTTATCTCGAAAAAGGTACCGTTTATACTGAAAAACGTCACTTTTACTGATTTGCGCTAAAGTCAAATTTTAATGTTATTACACTATTAAAAAATTCATATAACCAGTGCATTTCGAATACTGAAAACCAACAAACTTACTAACATACGAAAAACATAAATTTTACTGATTTGCGCTTAAGTGAAATTTTCATGTTATTATAGTATTAACAAATTAATATAACCGAAAAAATTGCATTTCTTAGAATTAGGCTCATAGTTGATTTTCTTGTTAATTGTATATTATTAACTCGAAAAGGGTACCGCTTATACTGAAATGATATTACAGTATTAACAAATTTATATAACCCGTGTATTTACAAAAACTAGCACTTTCTTTAATCTTGACTTATACAGGAAAACATCAGTGTTAGTGCTTTGCGCTAAAGTGAAATTTTCATGTTAAAACAGGATTAACAAATTCATATAACTAGAGCATTTTGAAAAAATAGCACTTTCTTAGATTTAATTTATACTGAAAAACAGCAATTATACTGACATGCGAAAAACGTAAATCTTACTGATTTGCGCTAAACTAAATTTTCATGTTATTACAGTATTAACAAATTAATATAACCGAAAAAACTTAAAAAAAATTATTTTCTTAGAATTAGGCTCATAGTTGATTTTCTTGTTATTTGTATATTATTAACTCGAAAAGGGTATCGCTTATACTGAAATGATATTACAGTATTAACAAATTTATATAACCCGTGTATTTACAAAAACTAGCACTTTCTTAAATCTTGACTTATACTGGAAAACATTAGTTTTAGTGATTTGCGCTAAAGTGAAATTTTCATGCTAAGACAGGATTAACAATATAATATAACCGAAAAAACTTATAAACTTGCATTTTCTTAGACTTAGGCTCAAAGTTGATTTTCTTGTAAATTGTATATTATTAACTCGAAAAAGGTAGCGCTTATACTGAGAAACATCACTTTACTGATTTGCGCTAAAGTCAAATTTTAATGTTATTACAGTATTAAAAAATTCATATAACCAGTGCATTTCGAATACTGAAAACCAACAAACTTACTAACATACGAAAAACATAAATTTTACTGATTTGCGCTTAAGTGAAATTTTCATGTTTTTATAGTATTAACAAATTAATATAACCGAAAAAATTGCATTTCTTAGAATTAGGCTCATAGTTGATTTTCTTGTTAATTGTATATTATTAACTCGAAAAGGGTACCGCTTATACTGAAATGATATTACAGTATTAACAAATTCATATAACCCGTGCATTTACAAAAATTAGCACTTTCTTAAATCTTGACTTATGCCGGAAAACATCAGTTCTAGTGATTTGCGCTAAAGTAAAATTTTCATGTTATTACAGTATTAACAAATTAATATAACCGAAAAAACTTAAAAAATTTTATTTTCTTAGAATTAGGCTCATACTTGATTTTCTTGTTAATTGTATATTATTAACTAGAAAAGGGTAGCGCTTATACTGAAATGATATTACAGTATTAACAAATTTATATAACCAGTGCATTTCGAAAACTAGCACTTTCTTAGATTTAATGTATACTGAAAAACAGCAATTATACTGACATACGAAAAACGTAAATCTTACTGATTTGCGCTAAACTGAAATTTTCATGTTATTACAGTATTAACAAATTAGTATAACCGAAAAAACTTATAAACTTGCATTTTCTTAGACTTAGGCTCAAAGTTGATTTTCTGGTAAATTGTATATTATTAACTCGAAAAAGGTAGCGCTTATACTGAGAAACATCACTTTACTGATTTGCGCTAAAGTCAAATTTTAATGTTATTACAGTATTAACAAATTAGTATGACCGAAAAAATTTATAAAATTGCATTTTTTTAGATTTAAGCTCAAAGTTGATTTTCTTGTAAATTGTATATTTTTAACTCGAAAAAGGTACCGCTTATACTGAAAAACGTCACTTTTACTGTTTTGCGCTAAAGTCAAATTTTAATGTTATTACAATATTAACAAAATTATATAACCAGTGCATTTCGAATACTGAAAAACAACAAACTTACTAACATTCGAAAAACACAAATTTTACTGATTTGCGCTTAAGTGAAATTGTCATGTTATTATAGTATTAACAAATTAATATAACCGAAAAAATTGCATTTCTTAGAATTAGGCTCATAGCTGATTTTCTTGTTAATTGTATATTATTAACTCGAAAAGGGTACCGCTTATACTGAAATGATATTACAGTATTAACAAATTCATATAACCCGTGTATTTAGAAAAACTAGCACTTTCTTAAATCTTGACTTATACTGGAAAACATTAGTGTTGGTGATTAGCACTAAAGTGAAATTTTCATGTTAAGACAGGATTAACAAATTCATATAACTAGAGCATTTTGAAAAAATAGCACTTTCTTAGATTTAAACTTATACTGAAAAACAGTAATTATACTGACATACGAAAAACATAAATTTTACTGATTTGCGCTAAACTGAAATTTTCATGTTATTACAGTATTAACAAATTAATATAGCCGAAAAAACTTAAAAAATTGTATTTTCTTAGATTTAGGCTCAAAGTTGATTTTCTTGTAAATTGTATATTAATAACTCGAAAAAGGTACCAGTTGTACTGAAAAACATCACTTCTACTGAGTTGCGCTACAGCCAAATTTCAATGTTATTTGAGTATAAACAAATTCATAAAACCAGTGCATTTCGAAAACTAGTACTTTCCTAAATCTTGACTTATGCCGGAAAACATCAGTTTTAGTGATTTGCGCTAAAGTAAAATTTTCATGTTAAGACAGGATTAACAAATTCATATATCTAAAGAGTTTTGAAAAAATAGCACTTTCTTAGATTTAAACTTCTACTGAAAAACAGTAATTATACTGACATACGAAAAACATAAATTTTACTGATTTGCGCTAAACTAAAATTTTCATGTTATTACAGTATTAACAAATTAATATAACCGAAAATATTGCATTTCTTAGAATTAGGCTCAAAGTTGATTTTCTTGTAAATTTTATATTATTAACTCGAAAAAGGTAGCGCTTATACTGAGAAACATCACTTTACTGATTTGCGCTAAAGTTAAATTTTAATGTTATTACAGTATTAACAAATTAGTATGACCGAAAAATTTATAAAATTGCATTTTTTTTAGATTTAAGCTCAAAGTTGATTTTCTTGTAAATTGTATATTTTTAACTCGAAAAAGGTACCGTTTATACTGAAAAACGTCACTTTTACTGATTTGCGCTAAAGCCAAATTTTAATGTTATTACAGTATTAACAAATTCATATAAACAGTGCATTTCGAATACTGAAAACCAACAAACTTACTAACATACGAAAAACATAAATTTTACTGATTTGCGCTTAAGTGAAATTTTCATGTTATTATAGTATTAACAAATTAATATAACCGAAAAAATTGCATTTCTTAGAATTAGGCTCATAGTTGATTTCCTTGTTAATTGTATATTATTAACTCGAAAAGGGTACCGCTTATACTGAAATGATATTACAGTATTAACAAATTTATATAACCCGTGTATTTACAAAAACTAGCACTTTCTTAAATCTTGACTTATACTGGAAAACATTAGTTTTAGTGATTTGCGCTAAAGTGAAATTTTCATGTTAAGACAGGATTAACAAATTCATATAACCAGGGCATTTCGAAAACTAGCACTTTCTTAGATTTAAACTTATACTGAAAAACAGTAATTATACTGACATACGAAAAATATAAATTTTACTGATTTGCGCTAAACTGAAATTTTCATGTTATTACAGTATTAACAAATTAATATAGCCGAAAAAACTTAAAAAATTGTATTTTCTTAGATTTAGGCTCAAAGTTGATTTTCTTGTAAATTGTATATTAATAACTCGAAAAAGGTACCAGTTGTACTGAAAAACATCACTTCTACTGAGTTGCGCTACAGCCAAATTTCAATGTTATTTGAGTATAAACAAATTCATAAAACCAGTGCATTTCGAAAACTAGTACTTTCCTAAATCTTGACTTATGCCGGAAAACATCAGTTTTAGTGATTTGCGCTAAAGTAAAATTTTCCTGTTAAGACAGGATTAACAAATTCATATATCTAAAGAGTTTTGAAAAAATAGCACTTTCTTAGATTTAAACTTCTACTGAAAAACAGTAATTATACTGACATACGAAAAACATAAATTTTACTGATTTGCGCTAAACTAAAATTTTCATGTTATTACAGTATTAACAAATTAATATAACCGAAAAAACTTATAAACTTGCATTTTCTTAGACTTAGGCTCAAAGTTGATTTTCTTGTAAATTGTATATTAATAACTCGAAAAAGGTACCAGTTGTACTGAAAAACATCACTTCTACTGAGTTGCGCTACAGCCAAATTTCAATGTTATTTGAGTATAAACAAATTCATAAAACCAGTGCATTTCGAATACTGAAAACCAACAAACTTACTAACATACGAAAAACATAAATTTTACTGATTTGCGCTTAAGTGAAATTTTCATGTTTTTATAGTATTAACAAATTAATATAACCGAAAAAATTGCATTTCTTAGAATTAGGCTCATAGTTGATTTTCTTGTTAATTGTATATTATTAACTCGAAAAGGGTACCGCTTATACTGAAATGATATTACAGTATTAACAAATTCATATAACCCGTGCATTTACAAAAATTAGCACTTTCTTAAATCTTGACTTATGCCGGAAAACATCAGTTCTAGTGATTTGCGCTAAAGTAAAATTTTCATGTTATTACAGTATTAACAAATTAATATAACCGAAAAAACTTATAAAATTTTATTTTCTTAGAATTAGGCTCATAGTTGATTTTCTTGTTAATTGTATATTATTAACTAGAAAAGGGTAGCGCTTATATTGAAATGATATTACAGTATTAACAAATTTATATAACCAGTGCATTTCGAAAACTAGCACTTTCTTAGATTTAATGTATACTGAAAAACAGCAATTATACTGACATACGAAAAACGTAAATCTTACTGATTTGCGCTAAACTGAAATTTTCATGTTATTACTATATTAACAAATTAGTATAACCGAAAAAACTTATAAACTTGCATTTTCTTAGACTTAGGCTCAAAGTTGATTTTCTGGTAAATTGTATATTATTAACTCGAAAAAGGTAGCGCTTATACTGAGAAACATCACTTTACTGATTTGCGCTAAAGTCAAATTTTAATGTTATTACAGTATTAACAAATTAGTATGACCGAAAAAATTTATAAAATTGCATTTTTTTAGATTTAAGCTCAAAGTTGATTTTCTTGTAAATTGTATATTTTTAACTCGAAAAAGGTACCGCTTATACTGAAAAACGTCACTTTTACTGTTTTGCGCTAAAGTCAAATTTTAATGTTATTACAATATTAACAAAATTATATAACCAGTGCATTTCGAATACTGAAAAACAACAAACTTACTAACATTCGAAAAACACAAATTTTACTGATTTGCGCTTAAGTGAAATTGTCATGTTATTATAGTATTAACAAATTAATATAACCGAAAAAATTGCATTTCTTAGAATTAGGCTCATAGCTGATTTTCTTGTTAATTGTATATTATTAACTCGAAAAGGGTACCGCTTATACTGAAATGATATTACAGTATTAACAAATTCATATAACCCGTGTATTTAGAAAAACTAGCACTTTCTTAAATCTTGACTTATACTGGAAAACATTAGTGTTGGTGATTAGCACTAAAGTGAAATTTTCATGTTAAGACAGGATTAACAAATTCATATAACTAGAGCATTTTGAAAAAATAGCACTTTCTTAGATTTAAACTTATACTGAAAAACAGTAATTATACTGACATACGAAAAACATAAATTTTACTGATTTGCGCTAAACTGAAATTTTCATGTTATTACAGTATTAACAAATTAATATAGCCGAAAAAACTTAAAAAATTGTATTTTCTTAGATTTAGGCTCAAAGTTGATTTTCTTGTAAATTGTATATTAATAACTCGAAAAAGGTACCAGTTGTACTGAAAAACATCACTTCTACTGAGTTGCGCTACAGCCAAATTTCAATGTTATTTGAGTATAAACAAATTCATAAAACCAGTGCATTTCGAAAACTAGTACTTGCCTAAATCTTGACTTATGCCGGAAAACATCAGTTTTAGTGATTTGCGCTAAAGTAAAATTTTCATGTTAAGACAGGATTAACAAATTCATATATCTAAAGAGTTTTGAAAAAATAGCACTTTCTTAGATTTAAACTTCTACTGAAAAACAGTAATTATACTGACATACGAAAAACATAAATTTTACTGATTTGCGCTAAACTAAAATTTTCATGTTATTACAGTATTAACAAATTAATATAACCGAAAATATTGCATTTCTTAGAATTAGGCTCAAAGTTGATTTTTTGTAAATTTTATATTATTAACTCGAAAAAGGTAGCGCTTATACTGAGAAACATCACTTTACTGATTTGCGCTAAAGTTAAATTTTAATGTTATTACAGTATTAACAAATTAGTATGACCGAAAAATTTATAAAATTGCATTTTTTTTAGATTTAAGCTCAAAGTTGATTTTCTTGTAAATTGTATATTTTTAACTCGAAAAAGGTACCGTTTATACTGAAAAACGTCACTTTTACTGATTTGCGCTAAAGCCAAATTTTAATGTTATTACAGTATTAACAAATTCATATAAACAGTGCATTTCGAATACTGAAAACCAACAAACTTACTAACATACGAAAAACATAAATTTTACTGATTTGCGCTTAAGTGAAATTTTCATGTTATTATAGTATTAACAAATTAATATAACCGAAAAAATTGCATTTCTTAGAATTAGGCTCATAGTTGATTTCCTTGTTAATTGTATATTATTAACTCGAAAAGGGTACCGCTTATACTGAAATGATATTACAGTATTAACAAATTTATATAACCCGTGTATTTACAAAAACTAGCACTTTCTTAAATCTTGACTTATACTGGAAAACATTAGTTTTAGTGATTTGCGCTAAAGTGAAATTTTCATGTTAAGACAGGATTAACAAATTCATATAACCAGGGCATTTCGAAAACTAGCACTTTCTTAGATTTAAACTTATACTGAAAAACAGTAATTATACTGACATACGAAAAACATAAATTTTACTGATTTGCGCTAAACTGAAATTTTCATGTTATTACAGTATTAACAAATTAATATAGCCGAAAAAACTTAAAAAATTGTATTTTCTTAGATTTAGGCTCAAAGTTGATTTTCTTGTAAATTGTATATTAATAACTCGAAAAAGGTACCAGTTGTACTGAAAAACATCACTTCTACTGAGTTGCGCTACAGCCAAATTTCAATGTTATTTGAGTATAAACAAATTCATAAAACCAGTGCATTTCGAAAACTAGTACTTTCCTAAATCTTGACTTATGCCGGAAAACATCAGTTTTAGTGATTTGCGCTAAAGTAAAATTTTCCTGTTAAGACAGGATTAACAAATTCATATATCTAAAGAGTTTTGAAAAAATAGCACTTTCTTAGATTTAAACTTCTACTGAAAAACAGTAATTATACTGACATACGAAAAACATAAATTTTACTGATTTGCGCTAAACTAAAATTTTCATGTTATTACAGTATTAACAAATTAATATAACCGAAAAAACTTATAAACTTGCATTTTCTTAGACTTAGGCTCAAAGTTGATTTTCTTGTAAATTGTATATTAATAACTCGAAAAAGGTACCAGTTGTACTGAAAAACATCACTTCTACTGAGTTGCGCTACAGCCAAATTTCAATGTTATTTGAGTATAAACAAATTCATAAAACCAGTGCATTTCGAATACTGAAAACCAACAAACTTACTAACATACGAAAAACATAAATTTTACTGATTTGCGCTTAAGTGAAATTTTCATGTTTTTATAGTATTAACAAATTAATATAACCGAAAAAATTGCATTTCTTAGAATTAGGCTCATAGTTGATTTTCTTGTTAATTGTATATTATTAACTCGAAAAGGGTACCGCTTATACTGAAATGATATTACAGTATTAACAAATTCATATAACCCGTGCATTTACAAAAATTAGCACTTTCTTAAATCTTGACTTATGCCGGAAAACATCAGTTCTAGTGATTTGCGCTAAAGTAAAATTTTCATGTTATTACAGTATTAACAAATTAATATAACCGAAAAAACTTAAAAAATTTTATTTTCTTAGAATTAGGCTCATAGTTGATTTTCTTGTTAATTGTATATTATTAACTAGAAAAGGGTAGCGCTTATACTGAAATGATATTACAGTATTAACAAATTTATATAACCAGTGCATTTCGAAAACTAGCACTTTCTTAGATTTAATGTATACTGAAAAACAGCAATTATACTGACATACGAAAAACGTAAATCTTACTGATTTGCGCTAAACTGAAATTTTCATGTTATTACAGTATTAACAAATTAGTATAACCGAAAAAACTTATAAACTTGCATTTTCTTAGACTTAGGCTCAAAGTTGATTTTCTGGTAAATTGTATATTATTAACTCGAAAAAGGTAGCGCTTATACTGAGAAACATCACTTTACTGATTTGCGCTAAAGTCAAATTTTAATGTTATTACAGTATTAACAAATTAGTATGACCGAAAAAATTTATAAAATTGCATTTTTTTAGATTTAAGCTCAAAGTTGATTTTCTTGTAAATTGTATATTTTTAACTCGAAAAAGGTACCGCTTATACTGAAAAACGTCACTTTTACTGTTTTGCGCTAAAGTCAAATTTTAATGTTATTACAATATTAACAAAATTATATAACCAGTGCATTTCGAATACTGAAAAACAACAAACTTACTAACATTCGAAAAACACAAATTTTACTGATTTGCGCTTAAGTGAAATTGTCATGTTATTATAGTATTAACAAATTAATATAACCGAAAAAATTGCATTTCTTAGAATTAGGCTCATAGCTGATTTTCTTGTTAATTGTATATTATTAACTCGAAAAGGGTACCGCTTATACTGAAATGATATTACAGTATTAACAAATTCATATAACCCGTGTATTTAGAAAAACTAGCACTTTCTTAAATCTTGACTTATACTGGAAAACATTAGTGTTGGTGATTAGCACTAAAGTGAAATTTTCATGTTAAGACAGGATTAACAAATTCATATAACTAGAGCATTTTGAAAAAATAGCACTTTCTTAGATTTAAACTTATACTGAAAAACAGTAATTATACTGACATACGAAAAACATAAATTTTACTGATTTGCGCTAAACTGAAATTTTCATGTTATTACAGTATTAACAAATTAATATAGCCGAAAAAACTTAAAAAATTGTATTTTCTTAGATTTAGGCTCAAAGTTGATTTTCTTGTAAATTGTATATTAATAACTCGAAAAAGGTACCAGTTGTACTGAAAAACATCACTTCTACTGAGTTGCGCTACAGCCAAATTTCAATGTTATTTGAGTATAAACAAATTCATAAAACCAGTGCATTTCGAAAACTAGTACTTTCCTAAATCTTGACTTATGCCGGAAAACATCAGTTTTAGTGATTTGCGCTAAAGTAAAATTTTCATGTTAAGACAGGATTAACAAATTCATATATCTAAAGAGTTTTGAAAAAATAGCACTTTCTTAGATTTAAACTTATACTGAAAAACAGTAATTATACTGACATACGAAAAACATAAATTTTACTGATTTGCGCTAAACTAAAATTTTCATGTTATTACAGTATTAACAAACTAATATAACCGAAAATATTGCATTTCTTAGAATTAGGCTCAAAGTTGATTTTCTTGTAAATTTTATATTATTAACTCGAAAAAGGTAGCGCTTATACTGAGAAACATCACTTTACTGATTTGCGCTAAAGTTAAATTTTAATGTTATTACAGTATTAACAAATTAGTATGACCGAAAAATTTATAAAATTGCATTTTTTTTAGATTTAAGCTCAAAGTTGATTTTCTTGTAAATTGTATATTTTTAACTCGAAAAAGGTACCGTTTATACTGAAAAACGTCACTTTTACTGATTTGCGCTAAAGCCAAATTTTAATGTTATTACAGTATTAACAAATTCATATAAACAGTGCATTTCGAATACTGAAAACCAACAAACTTACTAACATACGAAAAACATAAATTTTACTGATTTGCGCTTAAGTGAAATTTTCATGTTATTATAGTATTAACAAATTAATATAACCGAAAAAATTGCATTTCTTAGAATTAGGCTCATAGTTGATTTCCTTGTTAATTGTATATTATTAACTCGAAAAGGGTACCGCTTATACTGAAATGATATTACAGTATTAACAAATTTATATAACCCGTGTATTTACAAAAACTAGCACTTTCTTAAATCTTGACTTATACTGGAAAACATTAGTTTTAGTGATTTGCGCTAAAGTGAAATTTTCATGTTAAGACAGGATTAACAAATTCATATAACCAGGGCATTTCGAAAACTAGCACTTTCTTAGATTTAAACTTATACTGAAAAACAGTAATTATACTGACATACGAAAAACATAAATTTTACTGATTTGCGCTAAACTGAAATTTTCATGTTATTACAGTATTAACAAATTAATATAGCCGAAAAAACTTAAAAAATGGTATTTTCTTAGATTTAGGCTCAAAGTTGATTTTCTTGTAAATTGTATATTAATATCTCGAAAAAGGTACCAGTTGTACTGAAAAACATCACTTCTACTGAGTTGCGCTACAGCCAAATTTCAATGTTATTTGAGTATAAACAAATTCATAAAACCAGTGCATTTCGAAAACTAGTACTTTCCTAAATCTTGACTTATGCCGGAAAACATCAGTTTTAGTGATTTGCGCTAAAGTAAAATTTTCCTGTTAAGACAGGATTAACAAATTCATATATCTAAAGAGTTTTGAAAAAATAGCACTTTCTTAGATTTAAACTTCTACTGAAAAACAGTAATTATACTGACATACGAAAAACATAAATTTTACTGATTTGCGCTAAACTAAAATTTTCATGTTATTACAGTATTAACAAATTAATATAACCGAAAAAACTTATAAACTTGCATTTTCTTAGACTTAGGCTCAAAGTTGATTTTCTTGTAAATTGTATATTATTAACTCGAAAAAGGTAGCGCTTATACTGAGAAACATCACTTTACTGATTTGCGCTAAAGTCAAATTTTAATGTCATTACAGTATTAACATATTAATATAACCGAAAAAATTTATAAAATTGCATTTTTTAAGATTTAAGCTCAAAGTTGATTTTCTTGTAAATTGTATATTTTTAACTCGAAAAAGGTACCGCTTATACTGAAAAACGTCACTTTTACTGATTTGCGCTAAAGTCAAATACTAATGTTATTACAGTTTTAAAAAAATCGTAAAACTAGCACTTTCTTAAATCTTGACTTATACAGGAAAACATCAGTGTTAGTGACTTGCGCTAAAGTGAAATTTTCATGTTAAAACAGGATTAAAAAATTCATATAACTAGAGCATTTTGAAAAAATAGCACTTTCTTAGACTTAAACTTATACTGAAAAATGGCAATTATACTGACATACGAAAAACATACATTTTACTGATTTGCGCTGAACTAAAATTTTCATGTTATTACAGTATTAACAAATTAATATATCCGAAAAAACTTAAAAAATTGTATTTTCTTAGATTTAGGCTCAAAGTTGACTTTCTTGTAAATTGTATATTATTAACTCGAAAAAGGTACCGCTTATACTGAAAAACATTATTTTTACTGATTTGCGATAAAGTTTAATTTTAATGTTATTACAGTATTAACAAATTCATATAGCCAGTGGATTTCGTAAAACTAGCACTTTCTTTAATCTTGACTTATACAGGAAAACATCAGTGTTAGTGCTTTGCGCTAAAGTGAAATTTTCATGTTAAAACAGGATTAACAAATTCATATAACTAGAGCATTTTGAAAAAATAGCACTTTCTTAGACTTAAACCTATACTGAAAAACGGCAATTATACTGACATACGAAAAAAATAAATTTTACTGATTTGCGCTAAACTAAATTTTCATGTTATTACAGTATTAACAAATTAATATAACCGAAAAAACTTAAAAAAAATTATTTTCTTAGAATTAGGCTCATAGTTGATTTTCTTGTTATTTGTATATTATTAACTCGAAAAGGGTATCGCTTATACTGAAATGATATTACAGTATTAACAAATTTATATAACCAGTGCATTTCGAAAACTAGCACTTTCTTAGATTTAATGTATACTGAAAAACAGCAATTATACTGACATACGAAAAACGTAAATCTTACTGATTTGCGCTTAACTGAAATTTTCATGTTATTACAGTATTAACAAATCAATATAACCGAAAAACTTATAAACTTGCATTTTCTTAGACTTAGGCTCAAAGTTGATTTTCTTGTAAATTGTATATTATTAACTCGAAAAAGGTACCGCTTATACTGAAAAACGTCACTTTTACTGATTTGCGCTAAAGTCAAAGTTTAATGTTATTATAGTATTAACAAAATTATATAACCAGTGCATTTCGAATACTGAAAAACAACAACCTTACTAACATTCGAAAAACATAAATTTTACTGATTTGCGCTTAAGTGAAATTTTCATGTTATTATAGTATTAACAAATTAATATAACCGAAAAAATTGCATTTCTTAGAATTAGGCTCATAGCTGATTTTCTTGTTAAGTGCATATTATTAACTCGAAAAGGGTACCGCTTATACTGAAATGATATTACATTATTAACAAATTTATATAACCAGTGCATTTCGAAAACTAGCACTTTCTTAGATTTAATGTATACTGATAAACAGCAATTATACTGACATACGAAAAACGTAAATCTTACTGATTTGTGCTAAACTGAAATTTTCATGTTATTACAGTATTAACAAATTAATATAACCGAAAAAACTTATAAACTTGCATTTTCTTAGACTTAGGCTCAAAGTTGATTTTCTTGTAAATTGTATATTATTAACTCGAAAAAGGTAGCGCTTATACTGAGAAACATCACTTTACTGATTTGCGCTAAAGTCAAATTTTAATGTCATTACAGTATTAACAGATTAATATAACCGAAGAAATTTATAAAATTGCATTTTTTAAGATTTAAGCTCAAAGTTGATTTTCTTGTAAATTGTATATTTTTAACTCGAAAAAGGTACCGCTTATACTGAAAAACGTCACTTTTACTGATTTGCGCTAAAGTCAAATATTAATGTTATTACAGTATTAACAAATTCATATAGCCAGTGCATTTCGTAAAACTAGCACTTTCTTAAATCTTGACTTATACAGGAAAACATCAGCGTTAGTGATTTGCGCTAAAGTGAAATTTTCATGTTAAAACAGGATTAACAAATTCATATAACTAGAGCATTTTGAAAAAATAGCACTTTCTTAGACTTAAACTTTTACTGAAAAACAGCAATTATACTGACAGACGAAAAACGTAAATCTTACTGATTTGCGCTAAACTAAAATTTTCATGTCATTACAGTATTAACAAATTAATTTAACCGAAAAAACTTATAAACTTGCATTTTCTTAGATTTAGGCTCATAGTTGATTTTCTTGTTAATTGTATATTATTAACTCGAAAAGGGTACCGCTTATACTGAAATGATATTACAGTATTAACAAATTTATATAACCCGTGTATTTACAAAAACTAGCACTTTCTTAAATCTTGACTTATACTGGAAAACATTAGTTTTAGTGATTTGCGCTAAAGTGAAATTTTCATGTTAAGACAGGATAAACAAAATAATATAACCGAAAAAACTTAAAAAATTGTATTTTCTTAGATTTAGGCTCAAAGTTGATTTTCTTGTAAATTGTTTATTAATAACTCGAAAAAGGTACCACTTGTACTGAAAAACATCACTTCTACTGATTTGCGCTACAGTCAAATTTCAATGTTATTTGAGTATAAACAAATTCATAAAACCAGTGCATTTCGAAAACTAGTACTTTCCTAAATCTTGACTTATACTGAAAAGCATCAATTTTACAGAACTGCACTAACGTAAAATTTGTATAATATTACGGGATTAGCAAATTCATATAACCAGTGTATTTCGAATACTGAAAACCAACAAACTTACTAACTTACAAAAAACATAAATTTTACTGATTTGCGCTTAAGTGAAATTTTCATGTTATTATAGTATTAACAAATTAGTATAACCGAAAAAATTGCATTTCTTAGAATTAGGCTCATAGTTGATTTTCTTGTTAATTGTATATTATTAACTCGAAAAGGGTACCGCTTATACTGAAATGATATTACAGTATTAACAAATTCATATAACCCGTGCATTTACAAAAATTAGCACTTTCTTAAATCTTGACTTATGCCGGAAAACATTAGTTTTAGTGATTTGCGCTAAAGTAAAATTTTCATGTTAAGACAAAATTAACAAATTCATATAACTAGAGCATTTTAAAAAAATAGCACTTTCTTAGATTTAAACTTATACTGAAAAACAGTAATTATACTGACATACGAAAAGCATAAATTTTACTGATTTGCGCTAAACTAAAATTTTCATGTTATTACAGTATTAACAAATTAATATAACCGAAAAAACTTATAAACTTGCATTTTCTTAGACTTAGGCTCAAAGTTGATTTTCTTGTAAATTGTATATTATTAACTCGAAAAAGGTAGCGCTTATACTGAGAAACATCGCTTTACTGATTTGCGCTAAAGTCAAATTTTAATGTCATAACAGTGTTAACAGATTAATATAACCGAAAAAATTTATAAAATTGCATTTATTAAGATTTAAGCTCAAAGTTGATTTTCTTGTAAATTGTATATTTTTAACTCGAAAAAGGTACCGCTTATACTGAAAAACGTCACTTTTACTGATTTGCGCTAAAGTCAAATATTAATGTTATTACAGTTTTAAAAAAATCGTAAAACTAGCACTTTCTTAAATCTTGACTTATACAGAAAAACATCAGTGTTAGTGATTTGCGCTAAAGTGAAATTTTCATGTTAAAACAGGATTAACAAATTCATATAACTAGAGCATTTTGAAAAAATAGCACTTTCTTAGACTTAAACTTATACTGAAAAACGGCAATTATACTGACATACGAAAAACATACATTTTACTGATTTGCGCTAAACTAAAATTTTCATGTTATTACAGTATTAACAAATTAATATAACCAAAAAAACTTATAAACTTGCATTTTCTTAGATTTAGGCTCAAAGTTGATTTTCTTGTAAATTGTATATTATTATCTCGAAAAAGGTACCGCTTATACTGAAAAAAATTACTTCTTCTGATTTGCGCAAAAGTCAAATTTTAATGTCATTACGGTATTTACAAATTCATATAACCAGTGCATTTCGAATATATAGCACTCTCTTAGATTTTAACTTATACTGAAAAACAACAATTTTACTGACTTGCGAAAAACATCACTTTTACTGATTTGCGCTAAACTGAAATTTTCATGTTATTACAGTATTAACAAATTAATATATCCGAAAAAACTTATAAACTTGCCATTTTCTTAGACTTAGGCTCAAAGTTGATTTTCTTTTAAATTGTATATTATTAACTCGAAAAAGGTAGCGCTTATACTGAGAAACATCACTTTACTGATTTGCGCTAAAGTCAAATTTTAATGTCATAACAGTGTTAACAGATTAATATAACCTAAAAAATTTATAAAATTGCATTTTTTAAGATTTAAGCTCAAAGTTGATTTTCTTGTAAATTGTATATTTTTAACTCGAAAAAGGTACCGCTTATACTGAAAAACGTCACTTTTACTGATTTGCGCTAAAGTGAAATATTAATGTTATTACAGTTTTAAAAAAATTGTAAAACTAGCACTTTCTTAAATCTTGACTTATGCCGGAAAACATCAGTTTTAGTGATTTGCGCTAAAGTGAAATTTTCATGTTAAAACAGGATTAACAAATTCATATAACTAGAGTATTTTGAAAAAATAGCACTTTCTTAGACTTAAACTTATACTGAAAAACGGCAATTATACTGACATACGAAAAACATAAATTTTACTGATTTGCGCTAAACTGAAATTTTCATGTTATTACAGTATTAACAAATTAATATAACCGAAAAAACTTAAAAAATTTTATTTTCTTAGAATTAGGCTCATAGTTGATTTTCTTGTTAATTGTATATTATTAACTCGAAAAGGGTAGCGCTTGTACTGAAATGATATTACAGTATTAACAAATTTATATAACCAGTGCATTTCGAAAACTAGCACTTTCTTAGATTTAATGTATACTGAAAAACAGCAATTATACTGACATACGAAAAACGTAAATCTTACTGATTTGCGCTAAACTGAAATTTTCATGTCATTACAGTATTAACAAATTAATATAACCGAAAAAACTTATAAACTTGCATTTTCTTAGGCTTAGGCTCAAAGGTGATTTTCTTGTAAATTGTATATTATTAACTCGAAAAAGGTACCGTTTATACTGAAAAACGTCACTTTTACTGATTTGCGCTAAAGTCAAATTTTAATGTTATTACAGTATTAAAAAATTCATATAACCAGTGCATTTCGAATACTGAAAACCAACAATTTTACTAACATACGAAAAACATAAATTTTACTGATTTGCGCTTAAGTGAAATTTTCATGTTATTATAGTATTAACAAATTAATATAACCGAAAAAATTGCATTTCTTAGAATTAGGCTCATAGTTGATTTTCTTGTTAATTGTATATTATTAACTCGAAAAGGGTACCGCTTATACTGAAATGATATTACAGTATTAACAAATTTATATAACCCGTGTATTTACAAAAACTAGCACTTTCTTAAATCTTGACTTATACTGGAAAACATTAGTTTTAGTGATTTGCGCTAAAGTGAAATTTTCATGTTAAGACAGGATTAACAAAATAATATAACCGAAAAAACTTAAAAAATTGTATTTTCTTAGATTTAGGCTCGAAGTTGATTTTCTTGTAAATTGTATATTAATAACTCGAAAAAGGTACTGCTTATACTGAAATGATACTACAGCATTAACAAATTCATATAACCCGTGCATTTACAAAAATTAGCACTTTCTTAAATCTTGACTTATGCCGGAAAACATTAGTTTTAGTGATTTGCGCTAAAGTAAAATTTTCATGTTAAGACAGGATTAACAAATTCATATAACTAGAGCATTTTGAAAAAATAGCACTTTCTTAGATTTAAACTTATACTGAAAAACAGTAATTATACTGACATACGAAAAACATAAATTTTACTGATTTGCGCTAAACTAAAATTTTCATGTTATTACAGTATTAACAAATTAATATAACCGAAAAAACTTATAAACTTGCATTTTCTTAGACTTAGGCTCAAAGTTGATTTTCTTGTAAATTGTATATTATTAACTCGAAAAAGGTAGCGCTTATACTGAGAAACATCACTTTACTGATTTGCGCTAAAGTCAAATTTTAATGTCATAACAGTGTTAACAGATTAATATAACCTAAAAAATTTATAAAATTGCATTTTTTAAGATTTAAGCTCAAAGTTGATTTTCTTGTAAATTGTATATTTTTAACTCGAAAAAGGTACCGCTTATACTGAAAAACGTCACTTTTACTGATTTGCGCTAAAGTGAAATATTAATGTTATTACAGTTTTAAAAAAATTGTAAAACTAGCACTTTCTTAAATCTTGACTTATGCCGGAAAACATCAGTTTTAGTGATTTGCGCTAAAGTGAAATTTTCATGTTAAAACAGGATTAACAAATTCATATAACCAGAGCATTTTGAAAAAATAGCACTTTCTTAGACTAAAACTTATACTGAAAAACGGCAATTATACTGACATACGAAAAACATAAATTTTACTGAGTTGCGCTAAACTGAAATTTTCATGTTATTACAGTACAAGTATTAACAAATTAATATAACCGAAAAAACTTATAAACTTGCATTTTCTTAGATTTAGGCTCAAAGTTGATTTTCTTGTAAATTGTATATTATTATCTCGAAAAAGGTACCGCTTATACTGAAAAAAATTACTTCTTCTGATTTGCGCAAAAGTCAAATTTTAATGTCATTACAGTATTTACAAATTCATATAACCAGTGCATTTCGAATATATAGCACTCTCTTAGATTTTAACTTATACTGAAAAACAACAATTTTACTGACTTGCGAAAAACATCACTTTTACTGATTTGCGCTAAACTGAAATTTTCATGTTATTACAGTATTAACAAATTAATATATCCGAAAAAACTTATAAACTTCTATTATTTCTTAGACTTAGGCTCAAAGTTGATTTTCTTGTAAATTGTATATTATTAACTCGAAAAAGGTAGCGCTTATACTGAGAAACATCACTTTACTGATTTGCGCTAAAGTCAAATTTTAATGTTATTACAGTATTAACAAATTAGTATGACCGAAAAAATTTATAAAATTGCATTTTTTTAGATTTAAGCTCAAAGTTGATTTTCTTGTAAATTGTATATTTTTAACTCGAAAAAGGTACCGCTTATACTGAAAAACGTCACTTTTACTGTTTTGCGCTAAAGTCAAATTTTAATGTTATTACAGTATTAACAAAATTATATAACCAGTGCATTTCGAATACTGAAAAACAACAAACTTACTAACATTCGAAAAACATAAACTTAACTGATTTGCGCTTAAGTGAAATTTTCATGTTATTATAGTATTAACAAATTAATATAACCGAAAAAATTGCATTTCTTAGAATTAGGCTCATAGCTGATTTTCTTGTTAATTGTATATTATTAACTCGAAAAGGGTACCGCTTATACTGAAATGATATTACAGTATTAACAAATTCATATAACCCGTGTATTTAAAAAAACTAGCACTTTCTTAAATCTTGACTTATACTGGAAAACATTAGTTTTAGTGATTAGCGCTAAAGTGAAATTTTCATGTTAAGACAGGATTAACAAATTCATATAACTAGAGCATTTTGAAAAAATAGCACTTTGTTAGATTTAAACTTATACTGAAAAACAGTAATTATACTGACATACGAAAAACATAAATTTTACTGATTTGCGCTAAACTGAAATTTTCAAGTTATTACAGTATTAACAAATTAATATAACCGAAAAAACTTAAAAAATTTTATTTTCTTAGAATTAGGCTCATAGTTGATTTTCTTGTTAATTGTATATTATTAACTCGAAAAGGGTAGCGCTTATACTGAAATGATATTACAGTATTAACAAATTTATATAACCAGTGCATTTCGAAAACTAGCACTTTCTTAAATCTTGACTTATACTGGAAAACATTAGTTTTAGTGATTAGCGCTAAAGTGAAATTTTCATGTTAAGACAGGATTAACAAATTCATATAACCAGTGCATTTCGAAAACTAGCACTTTCTTAGATTTAATGTATACTGAAAAACAGCAATTATACTGACATACGAAAAACGTAAATCTTACTGATTTGTGCTAAACTGAAATTTTCATGTCATTACAGTATTAACAAGCTAATATAACCGAAAAAACTTATATACTTGCATTTTCTTAGACTTAGGCTCAAAGTTGATTTTTTTGTAAATTGTATATAATTAACTCGAAAAAGGTAGCGCTTATACTGAGAAACATCACTTTACTGATTTGCGCTAAAGTAAAATTTTCATATTATTACAGTATTAACAAATTAGTATGACCGAAAAAATTTATAAAATTGCATTTTTTTAGATTTAAGCTCAAAGTTGATTTTCTTGTAAATTGTATATTTTTAACTCGAAAAAGGTACCTTTTATACTGAAATGATATTACAGTATTAACAAATTCATATAACCCGTACATTAACAAACATTAGCACTTTCTTAAATCTTGACTTATGCCGGAAAACATCAGTTTTAGAGATTTGGGCTAAAGTCAAATTTTAATGTTATTACAGGATTAACAATCTCATATAACTAGAGCATTTTGAAAAAATAGCACTTTCTTAGATTTAAACTTATACTGAAAAACAGTAATCATACTGACATACGAAAAACATAAATTTTACTGATTTGCGCTAAACTGAAATTTTCATGTTATTACAGTATTAACAAATTAATATAACCGAAAAAACTTAAAAAAATTTATTTTCTTAGAATTAGGCTCATAGTTGATTTTCTTGTTAATTGTATATTATTAACTCGAAAAGGGTAGCGCTTATACTGAAATAATATTACAGTATTAACAAATTTATATAACCAGTGCATTTCGAAAACTGGCACTTTCTTAGATTTAATGTATACTGAAAAACAGCAATTATACTGACATACGAAAATCGTAAATCTTACTGATTTGCGCTAAACTGAAATTTTCATGTCATTACAGTATTAACAAATTAATAAAACCGAAAAAACTTATAAACTTGCATTTTCTTAGACTTAGGCTCAAAGTTGATTTTCTTGTTAATTGTATATTATTAACTCGAAAAGGGTAGCGCTTATACTGAAATAATATTACAGTATTAACAAATTTATATAACCAGTGCATTTCGAAAACTGGCACTTTCTTAGATTTAATGTATACTGAAAAACAGCAATTATACTGACATACGAAAATCGTAAATCTTACTGATTTGCGCTAAACTGAAATTTTCATGTCATTACAGTATTAACAAATTAATAAAACCGAAAAAACTTATAAACTTGCATTTTCTTAGACTTAGGCTCAAAGTTGATTTTCTTGTAAAGTGTATATTATTAACTCGAAAAAGGTAGCGCTTATACTGAGAAACATCACTTTACTGATTTGCGCTAACGTCAAATTTTAATGTTATTATAGTATTAACAAATTATTATGACCGAAAAAATTTATAAAATTGCATATTCTTTAGATTTAAGCTCAAAGTTGATTTTCTTGTAAATTGTATATTTTTAACTCGAAAAAGGTACCGCTTATACTGAAAAACATCACTTTTACTTATTTGCGCTAAAGTCAAATTTTAATGTTATTATAGTATTAAAAAAATTATATAACCAGTGCATTTCGAATACTGAAAACCAAAAAACTTACTAACATACGAAAAACATAAATTTTACTGATTTGCGCTTAAGTGAAATTTTCATGTTATTATAGTATTAACAAATTAATATAACCGAAAATATTGCATTTCTTAGAATTAGGCTTATAGTTGATTTTCTTGTTAATTGTATATTATTAACTCGGAAAGGGTACCGCTTATACTGAAATGATATTACAGTATTAACAAATTTATATAACCCGTGTATTTACAAAAACTAGCACTTTCTTAAATCTTGACTTATACTGGAAAACATTAGTTTTAGTGATTTGCGCTAAACTAAAATTTTCATGTTATTACAGTATTAACAAATTAATATATCCGAAAAAACTTAAAAAATTGTATTTTCTTAGATTTAGGCTCAAAGTTGATTTTCTTGTAAATTGTATATTAATAACTCGAAAAAGGTAACAGTTGTACTGAAAAACATCACTTCTACTGATTTGCGCTACAGTCAAATTTCAATGTTATTTGAGTATAAACAAATTCATAAAACCAGTGTATTTCGAAAACTAGTACTTTCCTAAATCTTGACTTATACTGAAAAGCATCAATTTTACAGAACTGCACTAACGTAAAATTTGTATAATATTACGGGATTAGCAAATTCATATAACCAGTGCATTTCGAAATACTGAAAAACAACAAACTTACTTACATACGAAAAACATAAATTTTACTGATTTGCGCTTAAGTGAAATTTTCATGTTATTATAGTATTAACAAATTAATATAACCGAAAAAATTTCATTTCTTAGAATTAGGCTCATAGTTGTTTTTCTTGTAAATTGTATATTATTATCTCGAAAAAGTTACCGCTTATACTGAAAAAAATTACTTCTTCTGATTTGCGCAAAAGTCAAATTTTAATGTCATTACAGTCTTTACAAATTCATATAACCAGTGCATTTCGAATATATAGCACTCTCTTAGATTTTAACTTATACTGAAAAACAACAATTTTACTGACTTGCGAAAAACATCACTTTTACTGATTTGCGCTAAACTGAAATTTTCATGTTATTACAGTATTAACAAATTAATATAACCGAAAAAATTGCATTTCTTAGAATTAGGCTCATAGTTGATTTTCTTGTTAATTGTATATTATTAACTCGAAAAAGGTAGCGCTTATACTGAGAAACATCACTTTACTGATTTGCGCTAAAGTCAAATTTTAATGTCATTACAGTATTAACAGATTAATATAACCAAAAAAATTTATAAAATTGCATTTTTTAAGATCTAAGCTCAAAGTTGATTAGTTAACAGATTAATATAACCGAAAAAACTTATAAACTTGCATTTGCTTAGACTTAGGCTCAAAGTTGATTTTCTTGTAAATTGTATATTATTAACTCGAAAAAGGTAGCGCTTATACTGAGAAACATCACTTTACTGATTTGCGCTAAAGTCAAATGTTAATGTCCTTACAGTATTAACAGATTAATATAACCAAAAAAATTTATAAAATTGCATTTTTTAAGATCTAAGCTCAAAGTTGATTAGTTAACAGATTAATATAACCGAAAAAACTTATAAACTTGCATTTGCTTAGACTTAGGCTCAAAGTTGATTTTCTTGTAAATTGTATATTATTAACTCGAAAAAGGTAGCGCTTATACTGAGAAACATCACTTTACTGATTTGCGCTAAAGTCAAATTTTAATGTCATTACAGTATTAACAGATTAATATAACCAAAAAAATTTATAAAATTGCATTTTTTAAGATTTAAGCTCAAAGTTGATTTTCTTGTAAATTGTATATTTTTAACTCGAAAAAAAACCGCTTATACTGAAAAACGTCACTTTTACTGATTTGCGCTTAAGTCAAATATTAATGTTATTACAGTTTTAACAAATTCGAAAAACTAGCACTTTCTTAAATCTTGACTTATACAGGAAAACATCAGTGTTAGTGATTTGCGCTAAAGTGAAATTTTCATGTTAAAACAGGATTAACAAATTCATATAACTAGAGCATTTTGAAAAAATAGCACTTTCTTAGACTTAAACTTATACTGAAAAACGGCAATTATACTGACATACGAAAAACATAAATTTTACTGATTTGCGCTAAACTGAAATTTTCATGTTATTACAGTATTAACAAATTAATATATCCGAAAAAACTTAAAAAATTGTATTTTCTTAGATTTAGGCTCAAAGTTGATTTTCTTGTAAATTGTATATTATTAACTCGAAAAAGGTACCGCTTATACTGAAAAACATTATTTTTACTGATTTGCGCTAAAGTTTAATTTTAATGTTATTACAGTATTAACAAATTCATATAGCCAGTGGATTTCGTAAAACTAGCACTTTCTTTAATCTTGACTTATACAGGAAAACATCAGTGTTAGTGATTTGGGCTTAAGTCAAATATTAATGTTATTACAGTTTTAACAAATTCGTAAAACTAGCACTTTCTTAAATCTTGACTTATACAGGAAAACATCAGTGTTAGTGATTTGCGCTAAAGTGAAATTTTCATGTTAAAACAGGATTAACAAATTCATATAACTAGAGCATTTCGAAAACTAGCACTTTCTTAGATTTAACGTATACTGAAAAACAGCAATTATACTGACATACGAAAAACGTAAATCTTACTGATTTGCGCTAAACTGAAATTTTCATGTTATTACAGTATTAACAAATTAATATAACCGAAAACACTTAAAAAAATTTTTTTTCTTAGAATTAGGCTCATAGTTGATTTTCTTGTTAATTGTATATTATTAACTCGAAAAGGGTAGCGCTTATACTGAAATAATATTACAGTATTAACAAATTTATATAACCAGTGCATTTCGAAAACTGGCACTTTCTTAGATTTAATGTATACTGAAAAACAGCAATTATACTGACATACGAAAATCGTAAATCTTACTGATTTGCGCTAAACTGAAATTTTCATGTCATTACAGTATTAACAAATTAATAAAACCGAAAAAACTTATAAACTTGCATTTTCTTAGACTTAGGCTCAAAGTTGATTTTCTTGTAAAGTGTATATTATTAACTCGAAAAAGGTAGCGCTTATACTGAGAAACATCACTTTACTGATTTCCGCTAACGTCAAATTTTAATGTTATTACAGTATTAACAAATTAGTATGACCGAAAAAATTTATAAAATTGCATATTCTTTAGATTTAAGCTCAAAGTTGATTTTCTTGTAAATTGTATATTTTTAACTCGAAAAAGGTACCGCTTATACTGAAAAACATCACTTTTACTGATTTGCGCTAAAGTCAAATTTTAATGTTATTATAGTATTAACAAAATTATATAACCAGTGCATTTCGAATACTGAAAACCAACAAACTTACTAACATACGAAAAACATAAATTTTACTGATTTGCGCTTAAGTGAAATTTTCATGTTATTATAGTATTAACAAATTAATATAACCGAAAATATTGCATTTCTTAGAATTAGGCTTATAGTTGATTTTCTTGTTAATTGTATATTATTAACTCGGAAAGGGTACCGCTTATACTGAAATGATATTACAGTATTAACAAATTAATATAACCGAAAATATTGCAATTCTTAGAATTAGGCTTATAGTTGATTTTCTTGTTAATTGTATATTATTAACTCGGAAAGGGTACCGCTTATACTGAAATGATATTACAGTATTAACAAATTTATATAACCAGTGCATTTCGAAAACTAGCACTTTCTTAGATTTAATGTATACTGAAAAACGGCAATTATACTGACATACGAAAAACATAAATTTTACTGATTTGCGCTAAACTAAAATTTTCATGTTATTACAGTATTAACAAATTAATATATCCGAAAAAACTTAAAAAATTGTATTTTCTTAGATTTAGGCTCAAAGTTGATTTTCTTGTAAATTGTATATTAATAACTCGAAAAAGGTAACAGTTGTACTGAAAAACATCACTTCTACTGATTTGCGCTGCAGTCAAATTTCAATGTTATTTGAGTATAAACAAATTCATAAAACCAGTGCATTTCGAAAACTAGTACTTTCCTAAATCTTGACTTATACTGAAAAGCATCAATTTTACAGAACTGCACTAACGTAAAATTTGTATAATATTACGGGATTAGCAAATTCATATAACCAGTGCATTTCGAAATACTGAAAAACAACAAACTTACTTACATACGAAAAACATAAATTTTACTGATTTGCGCTTAAGTGAAATTTTCATGTTATTATAGTATTAACAAATTAATATAACCGAAAAAATTGCATTTCTTAGAATTAGGCTCATAGTTGCTTTTCTTGTAAATTGTATATTATTATCTCGAAAAAGTTACCGCTTATACTGAAAAAAATTACTTCTTCTGATTTGCGCAAAAGTCAAATTTTAATGTCATTACAGTCTTTACAAATTCATATAACCAGTGCATTTCGAATATATAGCACTCTCTTAGATTTTAACTTATACTGAAAAACAACAATTTTACTGACTTGCGAAAAACATCACTTTTACTGATTTGCGCTAAACTGAAATTTTCATGTTATTACAGTATTAACAAATTAATATAACCGAAAAAACTTATAAACTTGCATTTTCTTAGACTTAGGCTCAAAGTTGATTTTCTTGTAAATTGTATATTATTAACTCGAAAAAGGTAGCGCTTATACTGAGAAACATCACTTTACTGATTTGCGCTAAAGTCAAATTTTAATGTCCTTACAGTATTAACAGATTAATATAACCAAAAAAATTTATAAAATTGCATTTTTTAAGATCTAAGCTCAAAGTTGATTAGTTAACAGATTAATATAACCGAAAAAACTTATAAACTTGCATTTTCTTAGACTTAGGCTCAAAGTTGATTTTCTTGTAAATTGTATATTATTAACTCGAAAAAGGTAGCGCTTATACTGAGAAACATCACTTTACTGATTTGCGCTAAAGTCAAATTTTAATGTCCTTACAGTATTAACAGATTAATATAACCAAAAAAATTTATAAAATTGCATTTTTTAAGATCTAAGCTCAAAGTTGATTAGTTAACAGATTAATATAACCGAAAAAACTTATAAACTTGCATTTTCTTAGACTTAGGCTCAAAGTTGATTTTCTTGTAAATTGTATATTATTAACTCGAATAAGGTAGCGCTTATACTGAGAAACATCACTTTACTGATTTGCGCTAAAGTCAAATTTTAATGTTATTATAGTATTAACAAAATTATAAACCAGTGCATTTCGAATACTGAAAAACAACAAACTTACTAACATTCGAAAAACATAAATTTTACTGATTTGCGCTTAAGTGAAATTTTCATGTTATTATAGTATTAACAAATTAATATAACCGAAAAAATTGCATTTTCTTAGACTTAGGCTCAAAGTTGATTTTCTTGTAAATTGTATATTATTAACTCGAAAAAGGTAGCGCTTATACTGAGAAACATCACTTTACTAATTTGCGCTAAAGTCAAATTTTAATGTCATTACAGTATTAACATATTAATATAACCGAAAAAATTTATAAAATTGCATTTTTTAAGATTTAAGCTCAAAGTTGATTTTCTTGTAAATTGTATATTTTTAACTCGAAAAAGGTACCGCTTATACTGAAAAACGTCACTTTTACTGATTTGCGCTAAAGTCAAATATTAATGTTATTACAGTATTAACAAATTCATATAGCCAGTGCATTTCGTAAAACTAGCACTTTCTTAAATCTTGACTTATACAGGAAAACATCAGCGTTAGTGATTTGCGCTAAAGTCAAATTTTAATGTCATTACAGTATTAACAGATTAATATAACCGAAAAAATTTATAAAATTGCATTTTTTAAGATTTAAGCTCAAAGTTGATTTTCTTGTAAATTGTATATTATTAACTCGAAAAAGGTACCGTTTATACTGAAAAACGTCACCTTTACTGATTTGCGCTAAAGTCAAATTTTAATGTTATTACAGTATTAAAAAATTCATATAACCAGTGCATTTCGAATACTGAAAACCAACAAACTTACTGACATACGAAAAACATAAATTTTACTGATTTGCGCTTAAGTGAAATTTTCATGTTATTATAGTATTAACAAATTAATATAACCGAAAATATTGCATTTCTTAGAATTAGGCTTATAGTTGATTTTCTTGTTAATTGTATATTATTAACTCGAAAAGGGTACCGCTTATACTGAAATGATATTACAGTATTAACAAATTTATATAACCCGTGTATTTACAAAAACTAGCACTTTCTTAAATGTTGACTTAAACTGGAAAACATTAGTTTTAGTGATTTGCGCTAAAGTGAAATTTTCATGTTAAGACAGGATTAACAAATTAATATAACCGAAAAAACTTAAAAAATTGTTTTTTCTTAGATTTAGGCTCAAAGTTGATTTTCTTGTAAATTGTATATTAATAACTCGAAAAAGGTACCACTTGTACTGAAAAACATCACTTCTACTGATTTGCGCTACAGTCAAATTTCAATGTTATTTGAGTATAAACAAATTCATAAAACCAGTGCATTTCGAAAACTAGTACTTTCCTAAATCTTGACTTATACTGAAAAGCATCAATTTTACAGAACTGCACTAACGTAAAATTTGTATAATATTAAGGGATTAGCAAATTCATATAACCAGTGCATTTCGAAATACTGAAAAACAACAAACTTACTTACATACGAAAAACATAAATTTTACTGATTTGCGCTTAAGTGAAATTTTCATGTTATTATAGTATTAACAAATTAATATAACCGAAAAAATTGCATTTCTTAGAATTAGGCTCATAGTTGATTTTCTTGTTAATTGTATATTATTAACTCGAAAAGGGTACCGCTTATACTGAAATGATATTACAGTATTAACAAATTCATATAACCCGTGCATTTACAAAAACTAGCACTTTCTTAAATCTTGACTTATGCCGGAAAACATCAGTTTTAGTGATTTGCGCTAAAGTAAAATTTTCATGTTAAGACAGGATTAACAAATTCATATATCTAAAGAGTTTTTAAAAAATAGCACTTTCTTAGATTTAAACTTCTACTGAAAAACAGTAATTATACTGACATACGAAAAACATAAATTTTACTGATTTGCGCTAAACTAAAATTTTCATGTTATTACAGTATTAACAAATTAATATATCCGAAAAAACTTAAAAAATTGTATTTTTTTAGATTTAGGCTCAAAGTTGATTTTCTTGTAAATTGTGTATTAATAACTCGAAAAAGGTACCACTTGTACTGAAAAACATCACTTCTACTGATTTGCGCTACAGTCAAATTTCAATGTTATTTGAGTATAAACAAATTCATAAAACCAGTGCATTTCGAAAACTAGTACTTTCCTAAATCTTGACTTATACTGAAAAGCATCAATTTTACAGAACTGCACTAACGTAAAATTTGTATAATATTACGGGATTAGCAAATTCATATAATCAGTGCATTTCGAAATACTGAAAAACAACAAACTTACTTACATACGAAAAACATAAATTTTACTGATTTGCGCTTAAGTGAAATTTTCATGTTATTATAGTATTAACAAATTAATATAACCGAAAAAATTGCATTTCTTAGAATTAGGCTCATAGTTGATTTTCTTGTTAATTGTATATTATTAACTCGAAAAGGGTACCGCTTACACTGAAATGATATTACAGTATTAACAAATTCATATAACCCGTGCATTTACAAAAACTAGCACTTTCGTAAATCTTGACTTATGCCAGAAAACATCAGTTTTAGTGATTTGCGCTAAAGTAAAATTTTCATGTTAAGACAGGATTAACAAATTCATATATCTAAAGAGTTTTGAAAAAATAGCACTTTCTTAGATTTAAACTTCTACTGAAAAACAGTAATTATACTGACATACGAAAAACATAAATTTTACTGATTTGCGCTAAACTAAAATTTTCATGTTATTACAGTATTAACAAATTAATATAACCGAAAAAACTTATAAACTTGCATTTTCTTAGACTTAGGCTCAAAGTTGATTTTCTTGTAAATTGTATATTATTAACTCGAAAAAGGTAGCGCTTATACTGAGAAACATCACTTTACTGATTTGCGCTAAAGTCAAATTTTAATATCATTACAGTATTAACAGATTAATATAACCGAAAAAATTTATAAAATTGCATTTTTTAAGATTCAAGCTCAAAGTTGATTTTCTTGTAAATTGTATATTTTTAACTCGAAAAAGGTACCGCTTATACTGAAAAACGTCACTTTAACTGATTTGCGCTAAAGTCAAATATTAATGTTATTACAGTATTAACAAATTCATATAGCCAGTGCATTTCGTAAAACTAGCACTTTCTTAAATCTTGACTTATACAGGAAAACATCAGCGTTAGTGATTTGCGCTAAAGTGAAATTTTCATGTTAAAACAGGATTAACAAATTCATATAACTAGAGCATTTTGAAAAAATAGCACTTTCTTAGACTTAAACTTTTACTGAAAAACAGCAATTATACTGACATACGAAAAACGTAAATCTTACTGATTCGCGTTAAACTGAAATTTTCATGTCATTACAGTATTAACAAATTAATTTAACCGAAAAAACTTATAAACTTGCATTTTCTTAGACTTAGGCTCAAAGTTGATTTTCTTGTAAATTGTATATTATTAACTCGAAAAAGGTAGCGCTTATACTGAGAAACATCACTTTACTGATTTGCGCTAAAGTCAAATTTTAATGTCATTACAGTATTAACAGATTAATATATCCGAAAAAACTTAAAAAATTGCATTTTCTTAGACTTAGGCTCAAAGTTGATTTTCTTGTAAATTGTATATTTTTATCTCGAAAAAGTTACCGCTTATACTGAAAAAAATTACTTCTTCTGATTTGCGCAAAAGTCAAATTTTAATGTCATTACAGTCTTTACAAATTCATATAACCAGTGCGTTTCGAATATATGCACTCTCTTAGATTTTAACTTATACTGAAAAACAACAATTTTACTGACTTGCGAAAAACATCACTTTTACTGATTTGCGCTAAACTGAAATTTTCATGTTATTACAGTATTAACAAATTAATATAACCGAAAAAACTTATAAACTTGCATTTTCTTAGACTTAGGCTCAAAGTTGATTTTCTTGTAAAGTGTATATTATTAACTCGAAAAAGGTAGCGCTTATACTGAGAAACATCACTTTGCTGATTTGCGCTAACGTCAAATTTTAATGTTATTACAGTATTAACAAATTAGTATGACCGAAAAAATGTATAAAATTGCATATTCTTTAGATTTAAGCTCAAAGTTGATTTTCTTGTAAATTGTATATTTTTAACTCGAAAAAGGTACCGTTTATACTGAAAAACGTCACTTTTACTGATTTGCGCTAAAGTCAAATTTTAATGTTATTACAGTATTAAAAAATTCATATAACCAGTGCATTTCGAATACTGAAAACCAACAAACTTACTAACATACGAAAAACATAAATTTTACTGATTTGCGCTTAAGTGAAATTTTCATGTTATTATAGTATTAACAAATTAATATAACCGAAAATATTGCATTTCTTAGAATTAGGCTTATAGTTGATTTTCTTGTTAATTGTATATTATTAACTCGGAAAGGGTACCGCTTATACTGAAATGATATTACAGTATTAACAAATTTATATAACCCGTGTATTTACAAAAACTAGCACTTTCTTAAATCTTGACTTATACTGGAAAACATTAGTTTTAGTGATTTGCGCTAAACTAAAATTTTCATGTTATTACAGTATTAACAAATTAATATATCCGAAAAAACTTAAAAAATTGTATTTTCTTAGATTTAGGCTCAAAGTTGATTTTCTTGTAAATTGTATATTATTAACTCGAAAAAGGTAGCGCTTATACTGAGAAACATCACTTTACTGATTTGCGCTAAAGTCAAATTTTAATGTTATTATAGTATTAACAAAATTATAAACCAGTGCATTTCGAATACTGAAAAACAACAAACTTACTAACATTCGAAAAACATAAATTTTACTGATTTGCGCTTAAGTGAAATTTTCATGTTATTATAGTATTAACAAATTAATAAAACCGAAAAAACTTATAAAACTGAAAAACATCACTTCTACTGATTTGCGCTACAGTCAAATTTCAATGTTGTTTGAGTATAAACAAATTCATAAAACCAGTGCATTTCGAAAACTAGTACTTTCCTAAATCTTGACTTATACTGAAAAGCATCAATTTTACAGAACTGCACTAACGTAAAATTTGTATAATATTACGGGATTAGCAAATTCATATAACCAGTGCATTTCGAAATACTGAAAAACAACAAACTTACTTACATACGAAAAACATAAATTTTACTGATTTGCGCTTAAGTGAAATTTTCATGTTATTATAGTATTAACAAATTAATATAACCGAAAAAATTGCATTTCTTAGAATTAGGTTCATAGTTGATTTTCTTGTTAATTGTATATTATTAACTCGAAAAGGGTACCGCTTATACTGAAATGATATTACAGTATTAACAAATTCATATAACCCGTGCATTTACAAAAACTAGCACTTTCTTAAATCTTGACTTATGCCGGAAAACATCAGTTCTAGTGATTTGCGCTAAAGTAAAATTTTCATGTTAAGACAGGATTAACAAATTCATATATCTAAAGAGTTTTGAAAAAATAGCACTTTCTTAGATTTAAACTTCTACTGAAAAACAGTAATTATACTGACATACGAAAAACATAAATTTTACTGATTTGCGCTAAACTAAAATTTTCATGTTATTACAGTATTAACAAATTAATATATCCGAAAAAACTTAAAAAATTGTATTTTCTTAGATTTAGGCTCAAAGTTGATTTTCTTGTAAATTGTGTATTAATAACTCGAAAAAGGTACCACTTGTACTGAAAAACATCACTTCTACTGATTTGCGCTACAGTCAAATTTCAATGTTATTTGAGTATAAACAAATTCATAAAACCAGTGCATTTCGAAAACTAGTACTTTCCTAAATCTTGACTTATACTGAAAAGCATCAATTTTACAGAACTGCACTAACGTAAAATTTGTATAATATTACGGGATTAGCAAATTCATATAACCAGTGCATTTCGAAATACTGAAAAACAACAAAATTACTTACATACGAAAAACATAAATTTTACTGATTTGCGCTTAAGTGAAATTTTCATGTTATTATAGTATTAACAAATTAATATAACCGAAAAAATTGCATTTCTTAGAATTAGGCTCATAGTTGATTTTCTTGTTAATTGTATATTATTAACTCGAAAAGGGTACCGCTTATACTGAAATGATATTACAGTATTAACAAATTCATATAACCCGTGCATTTACAAAAACTAGCACTTTCTTAAATCTTGACTTATGCCAGAAAACATCAGTTTTAGTGATTTGCGCTAAAGTAAAATTTTCATGTTAAGACAGGATTAACAAATTCATATATCTAAAGAGTTTTGAAAAAATAGCACTTTCTTAGATTTAAACTTCTACTGAAAAACAGTAATTATACTGACATACGAAAAACATAAATTTTACTGATTTGCGCTAAACTAAAATTTTCATGTTATTAAAGTATTAACAAATTAATATAACCGAAAAAACTTATAAACTTGCATTTTCTTAGACTTAGGCTCAAAGTTGATTTTCTTGTAAATTGTATATTATTAACTCGAAAAAGGTAGCGCTTATACTGAGAAACATCACTTTACTGATTTGCGCTAAAGTCAAATTTTAATGTCATAACAGTATTAACAGATTAATGTAACCAAAAAAATTTATAAAATTGCATTTTTTAAGATTTAAGCTCAAAGTTGATTTTCTTGTAAATTGTATATTTTTAACTCGAAAAAGGTACCGCTTATACTGAAAAAGATTATTTTTACTGATTTGCGCTAAAGTTTAATTTTAATGTTATTACAGTATTAACAAATTCATATAACCCGTGTATTTAGAAAAACTAGCACTTTCTTAAATCTTGACTTATACTGGAAAACATTAGTTTTAGTGATTAGCGCTAAAGTGAAATTTTCATGTTAAGACAGGATTAGCAAATTCATATAACTAGAGCATTTTGAAAAAATAGCACTTTCTTAGATTTAAACTTATACTGAAAAACAGCAATTATACTGACATACGAACAACGTAAATTTTACTGAGTTGCGTCAAACTGAAATTTTCATGTTAATACAGTACAAGTATTAACAAATTAATATAACCGAAAAAAACTTATAAACTTGCATTTTCTTAGATTTAGGCTCAAAGTTGATTTTCTTGTAAATTGTATATTATTATCTCGAAAAAGTTACCGCTTATACTGAAAAAAATTACTTCTTCTGATTTGCGCAAAAGTCAAATTTTAATGTTATTACAGTCTTTACAAATTCATATAACCAGTGCGTTTCGAATATATAGCACTCTCTTAGATTTTAACTTATACTGAAAAACAACAATTTTACTGACTTGCGAAAAACATCACTTTTACTGATTTGCGCTAAACTGAAATTTTCATGTTATTACAGTATTAACAAATTAATATAACCGAAAAAACTTATAAACTTGCATTTTCTTAGATTTAGGCTCAAAGTTGAGTTTCTTGTAAATTGTATATTATTAACTCGAAAAAGGTAGCGCTTATACTGAGAAACATCACTTTACTGATTTGCGCTAAAGTCAAATTTTAATGTTATTATAGTATTAACAAAATTATAAACCAGTGCATTTCGAATACTGAAAAACAACAAACTTACTAACATTCGAAAAACATAAATTTTACTGATTTGCGCTTAAGTGAAATTTTCATGTTATTATAGTATTAACAAATTAATAAAACCGAAAAAACTTATAAAACTGAAAAACATCACTTCTACTGATTTGCGCTACAGTCAAATTTCAATGTTTTTTGAGTATAAACAAATTCATAAAACCAGTGCATTTCGAAAACTAGTACTTTCCTAAATCTTGACTTATACTGAAAAGCATCAATTTTACAGAACTGCACTAACGTAAAATTTGTATAATATTACGGGATTAGCAAATTCATATAACCAGTGCATTTCGAAATACTGAAAAACAACAAACTTACTTACATACGAAAAACATAAATTTTACTGATTTGCGCTTAAGTGAAATTTTCATGTTATTATAGTAATAACAAATTAATATAACCGAAAAAATTGCATTTCTTAGAATTAGGCTCATAGTTGATTTTCTTGTTAATTGTATATTATTAACTCGAAAAGGGTACCGCTTATACTGAAATGATATTACAGTATTAACAAATTCATATAACCCGTGCATTTACAAAAACTAGCACTTTCTTAAATCTTGACTTATGCCGGAAAACATCAGTTTTAGTGATTTGCGCTAAAGTAAAATTTTCATGTTAAGACAGGATTAACAAATTCATATATCTAAAGAGTTTTGAAAAAATAGCACTTTCTTATATTTAAACTTCTACTGAAAAACAGTAATTATACTGACATACGAAAAACATAAATTTAACTGATTTGCGCTAAACTAAAATTTTCATGTTATTACAGTATTAACAAATTAATATAACCGAAAAAACTTATAAACTTGCATTTTCTTAGACTTAGGCTCAAAGTTGATTTTCTTGTAAATTGTATATTATTAACTCGAAAAAGGTAGCGCTTATACTGAGAAACATCACTTTACTGATTTGCGCTAAAGTCAAATTTTAATGTCATTACAGTATTAACAGATTAATATAACCGAAAAAATGTATAAAATTGCATTTTTTAAGATTTAAGCTCAAAGTTGATTTTCTTGTAAATTGTATATTTTTAACTCGAAAAAGGTAGCGCTTATATTGAAAAACGTCACTTTTACTGATTTGCGCTAAAGTCAAATATTAATGTTATTACAGTATTAACAAATTCATATAGCCAGTGCATTTCGTAAAACTAGCACTTTCTTAAATCTTGACTTATACAGGAAAACATCAGCGTTAGTGATTTGCGCTAAAGTGAAATTTTCATGTTAAGACAGGATTAACAAATTCATATAACTAGAGCATTTTGAAAAAATAGCACTTTCTTAGACTTAAACTTTTACTGAAAAACAGCAATTATACTGACATACGAAAAACGTAAATCTTACTGATTTGCGCTAAACTGAAATTTTCATGTCATTACAGTATTAACAAATTAATTTAACCGAAAAAACTTATAAACTTGCATTTTCTTAGACTTAGGCTCAAAGTTGATTTTCTTGTAAATTGTATATTATTAACTCGAAAAAGGTAGCGCTTATACTGAGAAACATCACTTTACTGATTTGCGCTAAAGTCAAATTTTAATGTCATTACAGTATTAACAGATTAATATATCCGAAAAAACTTAAAAAATTGCATTTTCTTAGACTTAGGCTCAAAGTTGATTTTCTTGTAAATTGTATATTATTAACTCGAAAAAGGTACCGCTTATACTGAAAAACATTATTTTTACTGATTTGCGCTAAAGTTTAATTTTAATGTTATTACAGTATTAACAAATTCATATAACCCGTGTATTTAGAAAAACTAGCGCTTTCTTAAATCTTGACTTATACTGGAAAACATTAGTTTTAGTGATTAGCGCTAAAGTGAAATTTTCATGTTAAGACAGGATTAACAAATTCATATAACTAGAGCATTTTGAAAAAATAGCACTTTCTTAGATTTAAACTTATACTGAAAAACAGCAATTATACTGACATACGAACAACGTAAATTTTACTGAGTTGCGTCAAACTGAAATTTTCATGTTAATACAGTACAAGTATTAACAAATTAATATAACCGAAAAAAACTTATAAACTTGCATTTTCTTAGATTTAGGCTCAAAGTTGATTTTCTTGTAAATTGTATATTATTATCTCGAAAAAGTTACCGCTTATACTGAAAAAAATTACTTCTTCTGATTTGCGCAAAAGTCAAATTTTAATGTCATTACAGTCTTTACAAATTCATATAACCAGTGCATTTCGAATATATAGCACTCTCTTAGATTTTAACTTATACTGAAAAACAACAATTTTACTGACTTGCGAAAAACATCACTTTTACTGATTTGCGCTAAACTGAAATTTTCATGTTATTACAGTATTAACAAATTAATATAACCGAAAAAACTTATAAACTTGCATTTTCTTAGACTTAGGCTCAAAGTTGATTTTCTTGTAAATTGTATATTATTAACTCGAAAAAGGTAGCGCTTATACTGAGAAACATCACTTTACTGATTTGCGCTAAAGTCAAATTTTAATGTCATTACAGTATTAACAGATTAATATAACCGAAAAAATGTATAAAATTGCATTTTTTAAGATTTAAGCTCAAAGTTGATTTTCTTGTAAATTGTATATTTTTAACTCGAAAAAGGTAGCGCTTATATTGAAAAACGTCACTTTTACTGATTTGCGCTAAAGTCAAATATTAATGTTATTACAGTATTAACAAATTCATATAGCCAGTGCATTTCGTAAAACTAGCACTTTCTTAAATCTTGACTTATACAGGAAAACATCAGCGTTAGTGATTTGCGCTAAAGTGAAATTTTCATGTTAAGACAGGATTAACAAATTCATATAACTAGAGCATTTTGAAAAAATAGCACTTTCTTAGACTTAAACTTTTACTGAAAAACAGCAATTATACTGACATACGAAAAACGTAAATCTTACTGATTTGCGCTAAACTGAAATTTTCATGTCATTACAGTATTAACAAATTAATTTAACCGAAAAAACTTATAAACTTGCATTTTCTTAGACTTAGGCTCAAAGTTGATTTTCTTGTAAATTGTATATTATTAACTCGAAAAAGGTAGCGCTTATACTGAGAAACATCACTTTACTGATTTGCGCTAAAGTCAAATTTTAATGTCATTACAGTATTAACAGATTAATATATCCGAAAAAACTTAAAAAATTGCATTTTCTTAGACTTAGGCTCAAAGTTGATTTTCTTGTAAATTGTATATTATTAACTCGAAAAAGGTACCGCTTATACTGAAAAACATTATTTTTACTGATTTGCGCTAAAGTTTAATTTTAATGTTATTACAGTATTAACAAATTCATATAACCCGTGTATTTAGAAAAACTAGCGCTTTCTTAAATCTTGACTTATACTGGAAAACATTAGTTTTAGTGATTAGCGCTAAAGTGAAATTTTCATGTTAAGACAGGATTAACAAATTCATATAACTAGAGCATTTTGAAAAAATAGCACTTTCTTAGATTTAAACTTATACTGAAAAACAGCAATTATACTGACATACGAACAACGTAAATTTTACTGAGTTGCGTCAAACTGAAATTTTCATGTTAATACAGTACAAGTATTAACAAATTAATATAACCGAAAAAAACTTATAAACTTGCATTTTCTTAGATTTAGGCTCAAAGTTGATTTTCTTGTAAATTGTATATTATTATCTCGAAAAAGTTACCGCTTATACTGAAAAAAATTACTTCTTCTGATTTGCGCAAAAGTCAAATTTTAATGTCATTACAGTCTTTACAAATTCATATAACCAGTGCATTTCGAATATATAGCACTCTCTTAGATTTTAACTTATACTGAAAAACAACAATTTTACTGACTTGCGAAAAACATCACTTTTACTGATTTGCGCTAAACTGAAATTTTCATGTTATTACAGTATTAACAAATTAATATAACCGAAAAAACTTATAAACTTGCATTTTCTTAGACTTAGGCTCAAAGTTGATTTTCTTGTAAATTGTATATTATTAACTCGAAAAAGGTAGCGCTTATACTGAGAAACATCACTTTACTGATTTGCGCTAAAGTCAAATTTTAATGTCATTACAGTATTAACAGATTAATATAACCGAAAAAATTTATAAAATTGCATTTTTTAAGATTAAAGCTCAAAGTTGATTTTCTTGTAAATTGTATATTTTTAACTCGAAAAAGGTACCGCTTATACTGAAAAACGTCACTTTTACTGATTTGCGCTAAAGTCAAATATTAATGTTATTACAGTATTAACAAATTCATATAGCCAGTGCATTTCGTAAAACTAGCACTTTCTTAAATCTTGACTTATACAGGAAAACATCAGCGTTAGTGATTTGCGCTAAAGTGAACTAGAGCATTTTGAAAAAATAGCACTTTCTTAGACTTAAACTTTTACTGAAAAACAGCAATTATACTGACATACGAAAAACGTAAATCTTACTGATTTGCGCTAAACTGAAATTTTCATGTTATTACAGTATTAACAAATTAATTTAACCGAAAAAACTTATAAACTTGCATTTTCTTAGACTTAGGCTCAAAGTTGATTTTCTTGTAAATTGTATATTATTAACTCGAAAAAGGTAGCGCTTATACTGAGAAACATCACTTTACTGATTTGCGCTAAAGTCAAATTTTAATGTCATTACAGTATTAACAGATTAATATATCCGAAAAAACTTAAAAAATTGTATTTTCTTAGATTTAGGCTCAAAGTTGATTTTCTTGTAAATTGTATATTATTAACTCGAAAAAGGTACCGCTTATACTGAAAAACATTATTTTTACTGATTTGCGCTAAAGTTTAATTTTAATGTTATTACAGTATTAACAAATTCATATAACCCGTGTATTTAGAAAAACTAGCGCTTTCTTAAATCTTGACTTATACTGGAAAACATTAGTTTTAGTGATTAGCGCTAAAGTGAAATTTTCATGTTAAGACAGGATTAACAAATTCTTATAACTAGAGCATTTTGAAAAAATAGCACTTTCTTAGATTTAAACTTATACTGAAAAACAGCAATTATACTGACATACGAACAACGTAAATTTTACTGAGTTGCGTCAAACTGAAATTTTCATGTTAATACAGTACAAGTATTAACAAATTAATATAACCGAAAAAAACTTATAAACTTGCATTTTCTTAGATTTAGGCTCAAAGTTGATTTTCTTGTAAATTGTATATTATTATCTCGAAAAAGTTACCGCTTATACTGAAAAAAATTACTTCTTCTGATTTGCGCAAAAGTCAAATTTTAATGTCATAACAGTATTTACAAATTCATATAACCAGTGCATTTCGAATATATAGCACTCTCTTTGATTTTAACTTATACTGAAAAACAACAATTTTACTGACTTGCGAAAAACATCACTTTTACTGATTTGCGCTTGAGTGAAATTTTCATGTTATTATAGTATTAACAAATTATTATAACCGAAAATACTTATAAACTTGCATTTTCTTAGACTTAGGCTCAAAGTTGATTTTCTTGTAAATTGTATATTATTAACTCGAAAAAGGTAGCGCTTATACTGAGAAACATCACTTTACTGATTTGCGATAACTTCAAATTTTAATGTTATTACAGTATTAACAAATTAGTATGACCGAAAAAATTTATAAAATTGCTTTTTTTTTAGATTTAAGCTCAAAGTTGATTTTCTTGTAAATTGTATATTTTTAACTCGAAAAAGGTACCGTTTATACTGAAAAACGTCACTTTTACTGATTTGCGCTAAAGTCAAATTGTAATGTTATTATAGTATTAACAAAATTATAAACCAGTGCATTTCGAATACTGAAAAACAACAAACTTACTAACATTCGAAAAACATAAATTTTACTGATTTGCGCTTAAGTGAAACTTTCATGTTATTATAGTATTAACAAATTAATAAAACCGAAAAAACTTATAAACTTGCATTTTCTTAGACTTAGGCTCAAAGTTGATTTTCTTGTAAAGTGTATATAATTAACTCGAAAAAGGTAGCGCTTATACTGAGAAACATCACTTTACTGATTTGCGATAACTTCAAATTTTAATGTTATTACAGTATTAACAAATTAGTATGACCGAAAAAATTTATAAAATTGCTTTTTTTTTAGATTTAAGCTCAAAGTTGATTTTCTTGTAAATTGTATATTTTTAACTCGAAAAAGGTACCGTTTATACTGAAAAACGTCACTTTTACTGATTTGCGCTAAAGTCAAATATTAATGTTATTACAGTATTAACAAATTCATAAAGCCAGTGCATTTCGTAAAACTAGCACTTTCTTAAATCTTGACTTATACTAAAAAACATCAATTTTACAGAACTGCACTAACGTAAAATTTGTATAATATTACGGTATTAGCAAATTCATATAACCAGTGCATTTCGAAATACTGAAAAACAACAAACTTACTTACATACGAAAAACATAAATTTTACTGATTTGCGCTTAAGTGAAATTTTCATGTTATTATAGTATTAACAAATTAATATAACCGAAAAAATTGCATTTCTTAGAATTAGGCTCATAGTTGATTTTCTTGTTAATTGTATATTATTAACTCGAAAAGGGTAGCGCTTATACTGAAATGATATTACAGTATTAACAAATTCATATAACCCGTGCATTTACAAAAACTAGCACTTTCTTAAATCTTGACTTATGCCGGAAAACATCAGTTTTAGTGATTTGCGCTAAAGTAAAATTTTCATGTTAAGACAGGATTAACAAATTCATATATCTAAAGAGTTTTGAAAAAATAGCACTTTCTTAGATTTAAACTTCTACTGAAAAACAGTAATTATACTGACATACGAAAAACATAAATTTTACTGATTTGCGCTAAACTAAAATTTTCATGTTTTTACAGTATTAACAAATTAATATATCTGAAAAAACTTAAAAAATTGTATTTTCTTAGATTTAGGCTCAAAGTTGATTTTCTTGTAAATTGTATATTAATAACTCGAAAAAGGTACCACTTGTACTGAAAAACATCACTTCTACTGATTTGCGCTACAGTCAAATTTCAATGTTATTTGAGTATAAACAAATTCATAAAACCAGTGCATTTCGAAAACTAGTACTTTCCTAAATCTTGACTTATACTGAAAAGCATCAATTTTACAGAACTGCACTAACGTAAAATTTGTATAATATTACGGGATTAGCAAATTCATATAACCAGTGCATTTCGAAATACTGAAAAACAACAAACTTACTTACATACGAAAAACATAAATTTTACTGATTTGCGCTTAAGTGAAATTTTCATGTTATTATAGTATTAACAAATTAATATAACCGAAAAAATTGCATTTCTTAGAATTAGGCTCATAGTTGATTTTCTTGTTAATTGTATATTATTAACTCGAAAAGGGTACCGCTTATACTGAAATGATATTACAGTATTAACAAATTCATATAACCCGTGCATTTACAAAAACTAGCACTTTCTTAAATCTTGACTTATGCCGGAAAACATCAGTTTTAGTGATTTGCGCTAAAGTAAAATTTTCATGTTAAGACAGGATTAACAAATTCATATATCTAAAGAGTTTTGAAAAAATAGCACTTTCTTAGATTTAAACTTCTACTGAAAAACAGTAATTATACTGACATACGAAAAACATAAATTTTACTGATTTGCGCTAAACTAAAATTTTCATGTTTTTACAGTATTAACAAATTAATATATCTGAAAAAACTTAAAAAATTGTATTTTCTTAGATTTAGGCTCAAAGTTGATTTTCTTGTAAATTGTATATTAATAACTCGAAAAAGGTACCACTTGTACTGAAAAACATCACTTCTACTGATTTGCGCTACAGTCAAATTTCAATGTTATTTGAGTATAAACAAATTCATAAAACCAGTGCATTTCGAAAACTAGTACTTTCCTAAATCTTGACTTATACTGAAAAGCATCAATTTTACAGAACTGCACTAACGTAAAATTTGTATAATATTACGGGATTAGCAAATTCATATAACCAGTGCATTTCGAAATACTGAAAAACAACAAACTTACTTACATACGAAAAACATAAATTTTACTGATTTGCGCTTAAGTGAAATTTTCATGTTATTATAGTATTAACAAATTAATATAACCGAAAAAATTGCATTTCTTAGAATTAGGCTCATAGTTGATTTTCTTGTTAATTGTATATTATTAACTCGAAAAGGGTACCGCTTATACTGAAATGATATTACAGTATTAACAAATTCATATAACCCGTGCATTTACAAAAACTAGCACTTTCTTAAATCTTGACTTATGCCGGAAAACATAAGTTTTAGTGATTTGCGCTAAAGTAAAATTTTCATGTTAAGACAGGATTAACAAATTCATATATCTAAAGAGTTTTGAAAAAATAGCACTTTCTTAGATTTAAACTTCTACTGAAAAACAGTAATTATACTGACATACGAAAAACATAAATTTTACTGATTTGCGCTAAACTAAAATTTTCATGTTATTACAGTATTAACAAATTAATATAACCGAAAAAACTTATAAACTTGCATTTTCTTAGACTTAGGCTCAAAGTTTATTTTCTTGTAAATTGTATATTATTAACTCGAAAAAGGTAGCGCTTATACTGAGAAACATCACTTTACTGATTTGCGCTAAAGTCAAATTTTAATGTCATTACAGTATTAACAGATTAATATAACCGAAAAAATTTATAAAATTGCATTTTTTAAGATTTAAGCTCAAAGTTGATTTTCTTGTAAATTGTATATATTTAACTCGAAAAAGGTACCGCTTATACTGAAAAACGTCACTTTTACTGATTTGCGCTAAAGTCAAATATTAATGTTATTACAGTATTAACAAAGTCATATAGCCAGTGCATTTCGTAAAACTAGCACTTTCTTAAATCTTGACTTATACAGGAAAACATCAGCTTTCGTGATTTGCGCTAAAGTGAAATTTTCATGTTAAAACAGGATTAACAAATTCATATAACTAGAGCATTTTGAAAAAATAGCACTTTCTTAGACTTAAACTTTTACTGAAAAACAGCAATTATACTGACATACGAAAAACTTAAATCTTACTGATTTGCGCTAAACTGAAATTTTCATGTCATTACAGTATTAACAAATTAATTTAACCGAAAAAACTTATAAACTTGCATTTTCTTAGACTTAGGCTCAAAGTTGATTTTCTTGTAAATTGTATATTATTAACTGGAAAAAGGTAGCGCTTATACTGAGAAACATCACTTTACTGATTTGCGCTAAAGTCAAATTTTAATGTCATTACAGTATTAACAGATTAATATATCCGAAAAAACTTAAAAAATTGTATTTTCTTAGATTTAGGCTCAAAGTTGATTTTCTTGTAAATTGTATATTATTAACTCGAAAAAGGTACCGCTTATACTGAAAAACATTATTTTTACTGATTTGCGCTAAAGTTTAATTTTAATGTTATTACAGTATTAACAAATTCATATAACCCGTGTATTTAGAAAAACTAGCACTTTCTTAAATCTTGACTTATACTGGAAAACATTAGTTTTAGTGATTAGCGCTAAAGTGAAATTTTCATGTTAAGACAGGATTAACAAATTCATATAACTAGAGCATTTTGAAAAAATAGCACTTTCTTAGATTTAAACTTATACTGAAAAACAGCAATTATACTGACATACGAACAACGTAAATTTTACTGAGTTGCGTCAAACTGAAATTTTCATGTTAATACAGTACAAGTATTAACAAATTAATATAACCGAAAAAAACTTATAAACTTGCATTTTCTTAGATTTAGGCTCAAAGTTGATTTTCTTGTAAATTGTATATTATTATCTCGAAAAAGTTACCGCTTATACTGAAAAAAATTACTTCTTCTGATTTGCGCAAAAGTCGAATTTTAATGTCATTACAGTCTTTACAAATTCATATAACCAGTGCATTTCGAATATATAGCACTCTCTTAGATTTTAACTTATACTGAAAAACAACAATTTTACTGACTTGCGAAAAACATCACTTTTACTGATTTGCGCTAAAGTTTAATTTTAATGTTATTACAGTATTAACAAATTCATATAACCCGTGTATTTAGAAAAACTAGCACTTTCTTAAATCTTGACTTATACTGGAAAACATTAGTTTTAGTGATTAGCGCTAAAGTGAAATTTTCATGTTAAGACAGGATTAACAAATTCATATAACTAGAGCATTTTGAAAAAATAGCACTTTCTTAGACTTAAACTTTTACTGAAAAACAGCAATTATACTGACATACGAAAAACTTAAATCTTACTGATTTGCGCTAAGCTGAAATTTTCATGTTATTGCAGTATTAACAAATTAATATAACCGAAAAAACTTATAAACTTGCATTTTCTTAGACTTAGGCTCAAAGTTGATTTACTTGTAAATTGTATATTATTAACTCGAAAAAGGTAGCGCTTATACTGAGAAACATCACTTTACTGATTTGCGCTAAAGTCAAATTTTAATGTTATTATAGTATTAACAAAATTATAAACCAGTGCATTTCGAATACTGAAAAACAACAAACTTACTAACATTCGAAAAACATAAATTTTACTGATTTGCGCTTAAGTGAAATTTTCATGTTATTAAAGTATTAACAAATTAATATAACCGAAAAAATTGCATTTCTTAGAATTAGGCTCATAGTTGATTTTTTTGTTAATTGTATATTATTAACTCGAAAAGGGTACCGCTTATACTTAAATGATATTACAGTATTAACAAATTTATATAACCAGTGCATTTCGAAAACTAGCACTTTCTTAGATTTAATGTATACTGAAAAACAGCAATTATACTGACATATGAAAAACGTAAATCTTACTGATTTGCGCTAAACTAAAATTTTCATGTTACTACAGTATTAACAAATTAATATAACCGAAAAAACTTATAAACTTGCATTTTCTTAGACTTAGGCTCAAAGTTGATTTTCTTGTAAATTGTATATTATTAACTCGAAAAAGGTAGCGCTTATACTGAGAAACATCACTTTACTGATTTGCGCTAAAGTCAAATTTTAATGTCATTACAGTATTAACAGAATTATATAACCGAAAAAATTTATAAAATTGCATTTTTTAAGATTTAAGCTCAAAGTTGATTTTCTTGTAAATTGTATATTTTTAACTCGAAAAAGGTACCGCTTATACTGAAAAACGTCACTTTTACTGATTTGCGCTAAAGTCAAATATTAATGTTATTACATTATTAACAAATTCATATAGCCAGTGCATTTCGTAAAACTAGCACTTTCTTAAATCTTGACTTATACAGGAAAACATCAGTGTTAGTGATTTGCGCTAAAGTGAAATTTTCATGTTAAAACAGGATTAACAAATTCATATAACTAAAGCATTTTGAAAAAATAGCACTTTCTTAGACTTAAACTTATACTGAAAAACGGCAATTATACTGACATACGAAAAACATAAATTTTACTGATTTGCGCTAAACTGAAATTTTCATGTTATTACAGTATTAACAAATTAATATAACCGAAAACACTTAAAAAATTTTATTTTCTTAGAATTAGGCTCATAGTTGATTTTCTTGTTAATTGTATATTATTAACTCGAAAAGGGTAGCGCTTATACTGAAATAATATTACAGTATTAACAAATTTATATAACCAATGCATTTCGAAAACTAGCACTTTCTTAGATTTAATGTATACTGAAAAACAGCAATTATACTGACATACGAAAAACGTAAATCTTACTGATTTGCGCTAAACTGAAATTTTCATGTCATTACAGTATTAACAAATTAATAAAACCGAAAAAACTTATAAACTTGCATTTTCTTAGACTTAGGCTCAAAGTTGATTTTTTTGTAAAGTGTATATTATTAACTCGAAAAAGGTAGCGCTTATACTGAGAAACATCACTTTACTGATTTGCGCTAACGTCAAATTTTAATGTTATTACAGTATTAACAAATTAGTATGACCGAAAAAATTTATAAAATTGCATATTTTTTAGATTTAAGCTCAAAGTTGATTTTCTTGTAAATTGTATATTTTTAACTCGAAAAAGGTACCGCTTATACTGAAAAACGTCACTTTTACTGATTTGCGCTAAAGTCAAATATTAATGTTATTACAGTATTAACAAATTCATAAAGCCAGTGCATTTCGTAAAACTAGCACTTTCTTAAATCTTGACTTATACTGGAAAACATTAGTTTTAGTGATTTGCGCTAAAGTGAAATTTTAATGTTAAGACAGGATTAACAAATTAATATAACCGAAAAAACTTAAAAAATTGTATTTTCTTAGATTTAGGTTCAAAGTTGATTTTCTTGTAAATTGTATATTAATAACTCGAAACCCATTGTACTGAAAAACATCACTTCTACTGATTTGCGCTATAGTCAAATTTCAATGTTATTTGAGTATAAACAAATTCATAAAACCAGTGCATTTCGAAAACTAGTACTTTCCTAAATCTTGACTTATACTGAAAAGCATCAATTTTACAGAACTGCACTAACGTAAAATTTGTATAATATTACGGGATTAGCAAATTCATATAACCAGTGCATTTCGAAATACTGAAAAACAACAAACTTACTTACATACGAAAAACATAAATTTTACTGATTTGCGCTTAAGTGAAATTTTCATGTTATTATAGTATTAACAAATTAATATAACCGAAAAAATTGCATTTCTTAGAATTAGGCTCATAGTTGATTTTCTTGTTAATTGTATCTTATTAACTCGAAAAGGGTACCGCTCATACTGAAATGATATTACAGTATTAACAAATTCATATAACCCGTGCATTTACAAAAACTAGCACTTTCTTAAATCTTGACTTATGCCGGAAAACATCAGTTTTAGTGATTTGTGCTAACGTAAAATTTTTATGTTAAGACAGGATTAACAAATTCATATATCTAAAGAGTTTTGAAAAAATAGCACTTTCTTAGATTTAAACTTCTACTGAAAAACAGTAATTATACTGACATACGAAAAACAAAAATTTTACTGATTTGCGCTAAACTGAAATTTTCATGTTATTACAGTATTAACAAATTAATATAACCGAAAAAACTTAATAAATTGTATTTTCTTAGATTTAGGCTCAAAGTTGATTTTCTTCTAAATTGTATATTAATAACTCGAAAAAGGTACCACTTGTACTGAAAAACATCACTTCTACTGATTTGCGCTACAGTCAAATTTCAATGTTATTTGAGTATAAACAAATTCATAAAACCAGTGCATTTCGAAAACTAGCACTTTCCTAAATCTTGACTTATACTGAAAAGCATCAATTTTACAGAACTGCACTAACGTAAAATTTGTATAATATTACGGGATTAGCAAATTCATATAATCAGTGCATTTCGAAATACTGAAAAACAACAAACTTACTTACATACGAAAAACATAAATTTTACTGATTTGCGCTAAAGTGAAATTTTCATGTTACTATAGTATTAACAAATTAATATAACCGAAAAAATTGCATTTCTTAGAATTAGGCTCATAGTTGATTTTCTTGTTAATTGTATATTATTAACTCGAAAAGGGTACCGCTTATACTGAAATGATATTACAGTATTAACAAATTCATATAACCCGTGCATTTACAAAAACTAGCACTTTCTTAAATCTTGACTTATGCCGGTAAACATCAGTTTTAGTGATTTGCGCTAACGTAAAATATTAATGTTATTACAGTATTAACAAATTCATATAGCCAGTGCATTTCGTAAAACTAGCACTTTCTTAAATCTTGACTTATACAGGAAAACATCAGCGTTAGTGATTTGCGCTAAAGTGAAATTTTCATGTTAAAACAGGATTAACAAATTCATATAACTAGAGCATTTTGAAAAAATAGCACTTTCTTAGACTTAAACTTTTACTGAAAAACAGCAATTATACTGACATACGAAAAACGTAAATCTTACTGATTTGCGCTAAACTGAAATTTTCATGTCATTACAGTATTAACAAATTAATTTAACCGAAAAAACTTATAAACTTGCATTTTCTTAGACTTAGGCTCAAAGTTGATTTTCTTGTAAATTGTATATTATTAACTCGAAAAAGGTAGCGCTTATACTGAGAAACATCACTTTACTGATTTGCGCTAAAGTCAAATTTTAATGTCATTACAGTATTAACAGATTAATATATCCGAAAAAACTTAAAAAATTGTATTTTCTTAGATTTAGGCTCAAAGTTGATTTTCTTGTAAATTGTATATTATTAACTCGAAAAGGTACCGCTTATACTGAAAAACATTATTTTTACTGATTTGCGCTAAAGTTTAATTTTAATGTTATTACAGTATTAACAAATTCATATAACCCGTGTATTTAGAAAAACTAGCACTTTCTTAAATCTTGACTTATACTGGAAAACATTAGCTTTAATGATTAGCGCTACAGTGAAATTTTCATGTTAAGACAGGATTAACAAATTCATATAACTAGAGCATTTTGAAAAAATAGCACTTTCTTAGATTTAAACTTATACTGAAAAACAGCAATTATACTGACATACGAACAACGTAAATTTTACTGAGTTGCGTCAAACTGAAATTTTCATGTTAATACAGTACAAGTATTAACAAATTAATATAACCGAAAAAAACTTATAAACTTGCATTTTCTTAGATTTAGGCTCAAAGTTGATTTTCTTGTAAATTGTATATTATTATCTCGAAAAAGTTACCGCTTATACTGAAAAAAATTACTTCTTCTGATTTGCGCAAATGTCAAATTTTAATGTCATTACAGTCTTTACAAATTCATATAACCAGTGCATTTCGAATATATAGCACTCTCTTAGATTTTAACTTATACTGAAAAACAACAATTTTACTGACTTGCGAAAAACATCACTTTTACTGATTTGCGCTAAACTGAAATTTTCATGTTATTGCAGTATTAACAAATTAATATAACCGAAAAAACTTATAAACTTGCAATTTCTTAGACTTAGGCTCAAAGTTGATTTTCTTGTAAATTGTATATTATTAACTCGAAAAAGGTAGCGCTTATACTGAGAAACATCACTTTACTGATTTGCGCTAAAGTCAAATTTTAATGTTATTATAGTATTAACAAAATTATAAACCAGTGCATTTCGAATACTGAAAAACAACAAACTTACTAACATTCGAAAAACATAAATTTTACTGATTTGCGCTTAAGTGAAATTTTCATGTTATTATAGTATTAACAAATTAATATAACCGAAAAAATTGCATTTCTTAGAATTAGGCTCATAGTTGATTTTTTTGTTAATTGTATATTATTAACTCGAAAAGGGTACCGCTTATACTTAAATGATATTACAGTATTAACAAATTTATATAACCAGTGCATTTCGAAAACTAGCACTTTCTTAGATTTAATGTATACTGAAAAACAGCAATTATACTGACATATGAAAAACGTAAATCTTACTGATTTGCGCTAAACTAAAATTTTCATGTTACTACAGTATTAACAAATTAATATAACCGAAAAAACTTATAAACTTGCATTTTCTTAGACTTAGGCTCAAAGTTGATTTTCTTGTAAATTGTATATTATTAACTCGAAAAAGGTAGCGCTTATACTGAGAAACATCACTTTACTGATTTGCGCTAAAGTCAAATTTTAATGTCATTACAGTATTAACAGATTAATATAACCGAAAAAATTTATAAAATTGCATTTTTTAAGATTTAAGCTCAAAGTTGATTTTCTTGTAAATTGTATATTTTTAACTCGAAAAAGGTACCGCTTATACTGAAAAACGTCACTTTTACTGATTTGCGCTAAAGTCAAATATTAATGTTATTACAGTATTAACAAATTCATATAGCCAGTGCATTTCGTAAAACTAGCACTTTCTTAAATCTTGACTTATACAGGAAAACATCAGTGTTAGTGATTTGCGCTAAAGTGAAATTTTCATGTTAAAACAGGATTAACAAATTCATATAACTAGAGCATTTTGAAAAAATAGCACTTTCTTAGACTTAAACTTATACTGAAAAACAGCTATTATACTGACATACGAAAAACATAACTTTTACTGATTTGCGCTAAACTGAAATTTTCATGTTATTACAGTATTAACAAATTAATATAACCGAAAACACTTAAAAAATTTTATTTTCTTAGAATTAGGCTCATAGTTGATTTTCTTGTTAATTGTATATTATTAACTCGAAAAGGGTAGCGCTTATACTGAGAAACATCACTTTACTGATTTGCGCTAACGTCAAATTTTAATGTTATTACAGTATTAACAAATTAGTATGACCGAAAAAATTTATAAAATTGCATATTTTTTAGATTTAAGCTCAAAGTTGATTTTCTTGTAAATTGTATATTTTTAACTCGAAAAAGGTACCGTTTATACTGAAAAACGTCACTTTTACTGATTTGCGCTAAAGTCAAATTTTAATGTTATTACAGTATTAAAAAATTTATATAACCAGTGCATTTCGAATACTGAAAACCAACAAACTTACTAACATACGAAAAACATAAACTTTACTGATTTGCGCTTAAGTGAAATTTTCATGTTATTATAGTATTAACAAATTAATATAACCGAAAAAATTGCATTTCTTAGAATTAGGCTCATAGTTGATTTTCTTGTTAATTGTATATTATTAACTCGAAAAGGGTACCGCTTATACTGAAATGATATTACAGTATTAACAAATTCATATAACCCGTGCATTTACAAAAACTAGCACTTTCTTAAATCTTTACTTATGCCGGAAAACATCAGTTTTAGTGATTTGCGCTAAAGTGAAATTTTCATGTTAAGACAGGATTAACAAATTCATATATCTAAAGAGTTTTGAAAAAATAGCACTTTCTTAGATTTAAACTTCTACTGAAAAACAGTAATTATACTGACATACGAAAAACATAAATTTTACTGATTTGCGCTAAACTAAAATTTTCATGTTATTACAGTATTAACAAATTAATATATCCGAAAAAACTTAAAAAATTGTATTTTCTTAGATTTAGCCTCAAAGTTGATTTTCTTGTAAATTGTATATTAATAACTCGAAAAAGGTACCACTTGTACTGAAAAACATCACTTCTACTGATTTGCGCTACAGTCAAATTTCAAATTCATAAAACCAGTGCATTTCGAAAACTAGTACTTTCCTAAATCTTGACTTATACTGAAAAGCATCAATTTTACAGAACTGCACTAACGTAAAATTTGTATAATATTACGGGATTAGCAAATTCATATAATCAGTGCATTTCGAAATACTGAAAAACAACAAACTTACTTACATACGAAAAACATAAATTTTACTGATTTGCGCTTAAGTGAAATTTTCATGTTATTATAGTATTAACAAATTAATATAACCGAAAAAATTGCATTTCTTAGAATTAGGCTCATAGTTGATTTTCTTGTTAATTGTATATTATTAACTCGAAAAGGGTACCGCTTATACTGAAATGATATTACAGTATTAACAAATTCATATAACCCGTGCATTTACAAAACTAGCACTTTCTTAAATCTTGAGTTATGCCGGAAAAAATCAGTTTTAGTGATTTGCGCTTAAGTAAAATTTTCATGTTAAGACAGGATTAACAAATTCATATATCTAAAGAGTTTTGAAAAAATAGCACTTTCTTAGATTTAAACTTCTACTGAAAAACAGTAATTATACTGACATACGAAAAACATAAATTTTACTGATTTGCGCTAAACTAAAATTTTCATGTTATTACAGTATTAACAAATTAATATAACCGAAAAAACTTATAAACTTGCTTTTCTTGTAAATTGTATATTATTAACTCGAAAAAGGTAGCGCTTATACTGAGAAACATCACTTTACTGATTTGCGCTAAAGTCAAATTTTCATGTCATTACAGTATTAACAGATTAATATAACCGAAAAAATTTATAAAATTGCATTTTTTAAGATTTAAGCTCAAAGTTGATTTTCTTGTAAATTGTATATTTTTAACTCGAAAAAGGTACCGCTTATACTGAAAAACGTCACTTTTACTGATTTGCGCTAAAGTCAAATATTAATGTTATTACAGTATTAACAAATTCATATAGCCAGTGCATTTCGTAAAACTAGCACTTTCTTAAATCTTGACTTATACAGGAAAACATCAGCGTTAGTGATTTGCGCTAAAGTGAAATTTTCATGTTAAAACAGGATTAACAAATTCATATAACTAGAGCATTTTGAAAAAATAGCACTTTCTTAGACTTAAACTTTTACTTAAAAACAGCAATTATACTGAGATGCGAAAAACGTAAATCTTACTGATTTGCGCTAATCTGAAATTTTCATGTCATTACAGTATTAACAAATTAATATAACCGAAAAAACTTATAAACTTGCATTTTCTTAGACTTAGGCTCAAAGTTGATTTTCTTGTAAATTGTATATTATTAACTCGAAAAAGGTAGCGCTTATACTGAGAAACATCACTTTACTGATTTGCGCTAAGTCAAATTTTAATGTCATTACAGTATTAACAGATTAATATATCCGAAAAAACTTAAAAAATTTTATTTTCTTAGATTTAGGCTCAAAATTGATTTTCTTGTAAATTGTATAATATTAACTCGAAAAAGGTACCGCTTATACTGAAAAACATTATATTTACTGATTTGCGCTAAAGTTTAATTTTAATGTTATTACAGTATTAACAAATTCATATAACCCGTGTATTTAGAAAAACTAGCACTTTCTTAAATCTTGACTTATACTGGAAAACATTAGTTTTAGTGATTAGCGCTAAAGTGAAATTTTCATGTTAAGACAGGATTAACAAATTCATATAACTAGAGCATTTTGAAAAAATAGCACTTCCTTAGATTTAAACTTCTACTGAAAAACAGTAATTATACTGACATACGAAAAACATAAATTTTACTGATTTGCGCTAAACTAAAATTTTCATGTTATTACAGTATTAACAAATTAATATAACCGAAAAAAACTTATAAACTTGCATTTTCTTAGATTTAGGCTCAAAGTTGATTTTCTTGTAAATTGTATATTATTATCTCGAAAAAGTTACCGCTTATACTGAAAAAAATTACTTCTTCTGAGTTGCGCAAAAGTCAGATTTTAATGTCATTACAGTTTTACAAATTCATATAACCAGTGCATTTCGAATATATAGCACTCTCTTGGATTTTAACTTATACTGAAAAACAACAATTTTACTGACTTGCGAAAAACATCACTTTTACTGATTTGCGCTAAACTGAAATTTTCATGTTATTACAGTATTAACAAATTAATATAACCGAAAAAACTTATAAACTTGCATTTTCTTAGACTTATGCTCAAAGTTGATTTTCTTGTAAATTGTATATTATTAACTCGAAAAAGGTAGCGCTTATACTGAGAAACATCACTTTACTGATTTGCGCTAAAGTCAAATTTTAATGTTATTACAGTATTAACAAATTAGTATGACCGAAAAAAATTATAAAATTGCATTTTTTTTAGATTTAAGCTCAAAGTTGATTTTCTTGTAAATTGTATATTTTTAACTCGAAAAAGGTACCGCTTATACTGAAAAACGTCACTTTTAATGATTTGCGCTAAAGTCAAATTTTAATGTTATTATAGTATTAACAAAATTATATAACCAGTGCATTTCGAATACTGAAAAACAACAAACTTACTAACATTCGAAAAACATAAATTTTACTGATTTGCGCTTAAGTGAAATTTTCATTTTATTATAGTATTAACAAATTAATATAACCGAAAAAATTGCATTTCTTAGAATTAGGCTCATAGCTGATTTTCTTGTTAATTGTATATTATTAACTCGAAAACGGTACCGCTTATACTGAAATGATATTACAGTATTAAGAAATTCATATAACCCGTGCATTTACAAAATTAGCACTTTCTTAAATCTTGACTTATACTGGAAAACATTAGTTTTAGTGATTAGCGCTAAAGTGAAATTTTCATGTTAAGACAGGATTAACAAATTCATATAACTAGAGCATTTTGAAAAAATAGCACTTTCTTAGATTTAAACTTATACTGAAAAACAGTTATTATACTGACATACGAAAAACATAAATTTTACTGATTTGCGCTAAACTGAAATTTTCATGTTATTACAGTATTAACAAATTAATGTAACCGAAAAAACTTAAAAAATTTTATTTTCTTAGATTTAGGCTCATAGTTGATTTACAAAAACTTTCTTAAATCTGGACTTATGCCGGAAAACATCAGTTTTAGTGATTTGCGCTAAAGTAAAATTTTCATGTTAAGACAGGATTAACAAATTCATATATCAAAAGAGTTTTGAAAAAATAGCACTTTCTTAGATTTAAACTTATACTGAAAAACAGTAATTATATTGACATACGAAAAACATAAATTTTACTGGTTTGCGCTAAACTGAAATTTTCATGTTATTACAGTATTAACAAATTAATATAACCGAAAAAACTTAAAAAATTTTATTTTCTTAGATTTAGGCTCATAGTTGATTTTCTTGTTAATTGTATATTATTAACTCGAAAAGGGTACCGCTTATACTGAAATGATATTACAGTATTAACAAATTCATATAACCAGTGCATTTCGAAAATTAGCACTTTCTTAGATATAATGTATACTGAAAAACAGCAATTATACTGACATACGAAAAACGTAAATCTTACTGATTTGCGCTAAACTGAAATTTTCATGTCATTACAGTATTAACAAATTAATATAACCGAAAAAACTTATAAATTTCCATTTTCTTAGACTTAGGCTCAAAGTTGATTTTCTTGTAAATTGTATATTATTAACTCGAAAAAGGTAGCGCTTATACTGAGAAACATCACTTTACTAATTTGCGCTAAAGTCAAATTTTAATGTTATTACAGTATTAACAAATTAGTATGACCGAAAAAATTTATAAAAATGCATTTTTTTAGATTTAAGCTCAAAGTTGATTTTCTTGTAAATTGTATATTTTTAACTCGAAAAAGGTACCGCTTATACTGAAAAACGTCACTTTTACTGATTTGCGCTAAAGTCAAATTTTAATGTTATTACAGTATTAAAAAATTCATATAACCAGTGCATTTCGAATACTGAAAAACAACAAACTTACTAACATACGAAAAACATAAATTTTACTGATTTGCGCTTAAAAGAAATTTTCATGTTATTACAGTATTAACAAATTAATATAACCGAAAAAACTTAAAAAATTGTATTTTCTTAGATTTAGGTTCAAAGTTGATTTTCTTGTAAATTGTATATTAATAACTCGAAACCCATTGTACTGAAAAACATCACTTCTACTGATTTGCGCTACAGTCAAATTTCAATGTTATTTGAGTATAAACAAATTCAGAAAACCAGTGCATTTCGAAAACTAGCCCTTTCCTAAATCTTGACTTATACTGAAAAGCATCAATTTTACAGAACTGCATCAACGTAAAATTTGTATAATATTACGGGATTAGCAAATTCATATAACCAGTGCATTTTGAAAAAATAGCACTCTCTTTGATTTAAACTTATACTGAAAAACAACAATTTTACTGACTTGCGAAAACATCACTTTTACTGATTTGCGCTAAAGTCAAATTTTAATGTTATTACAGTATTAACAAATTAATATAACCGAAAAAACTTAAAAAATTGCATTTTCTTAGATTCAGGCTCAAAGTCGATTTTCTTCTAAATTGTATATTATTAACTCGAAAAAGGTACCGCTTATACTAAAAAACATTATTTTTACTGATTTGCGCTAAAGTCAAATATTAATGTTATTACAGTATTAACAAATTCATATAGCCAGTGCATTTCGTAAAACTAGCACTTTCTTAAATCTTGACTTATACAGGAAAACATCAGTTTTAGTGATTTGCGCTAATGTGAAATTTTCATGTTATTACAGTATTAACAAATTAATATAACCAAAAAAAACTTAAAAAATTATATTTTCTTAGATTTAAGCTCAAAGTTGATTTTCTTGTAAATTGTATATTAATAACTCGAAAAAGGTACCGTTTATACTGAAAAACATTATTTTTACTGATTTGCGCTAAAGTCAAATTTTAATGTTATTACAGTATTAATAAATTCATATAGCCAGTGGATTTCGTAAAACTAGCACTTTCTTAAATCTTGACTTATACAGGAAAACATCAGTTTTAGTGATTTGCGCTAAAGTGAAATTTTTATATTATTACGGGATTAACCAATTCATATAACTAGGGCATTTTGAAAACTAGCACTTTCTTAGATTTAAACTTATACTGGAAAACAGTAATTATACTGACATACGAAAAACATAAATTTTACTGATTTGCGCTAAACTGAAATTTTCATGTTATTACAGTACAAGTATTAACAAATTAATATAACCGAAAAAACTTATAAACTTGCATTTTCTTAGATGTAGGCTCAAAGTTGATTTTCTTGTAAATTGTATATTATTATCTCGAAAAAGGTACCGCTTATACTGAAAAAAATTACTTCTTCTGATTTGCGCTAAAGTCAAATTTTAATGTCATTACAGTATTTACAAATTCATATAACCAGTGCATTTCGAAAATATAGCACTCTCTTAGATTAGGTTAGATTAGATTTGAAAATGAGGTATGCACTGCGACCTAGGGTCTATTGTGCCCTCTCCTCCATCACATGCATTCCCAAAGTCCCAGCACCCTGAAAAACTGCAGATACTTGCTGGATGCTATTGAGGCAATGTGATCCCTGGTCACAAAAATGGAACCAAGGACCTTGAGCCTGCGTCTACAAATTGCGGTGCAATCTAGGATTAGGTGTTCTGGTGTTTCCGGTCCCATGTCGCAGAATCGGCAGTTGTCACAAAAAGCTATGCCCATGTTTGATAGGTGCTTCTTGAGCCTGCAGTGCCCAGTGTATAGCGCGACAAGGAGAAGGAGTTTGTCTCTAGGGAGGTTTATAATTGTTCTGAACCTGGCTAGGTTGAACCCTCCCAGTAGCAGTTTAGCTTGGCGCATCCCTGCTGTCTGTTGCCAGTGACTGTCTCTTCTCGATCTCTCCTCCGTGCGGAGCAGTTCCTTTATTGTATAGGGCCCTACCGCAATACATGGTTCTGGCCCCATCATTCTTGTAGTCGCAGCAGAGCGGGCGAGTTCGTCTGCCAACTCGTTGCCGGCTACCCCTTTATGCCCCGGCACCCAGATCAGGTGAACACGGTTGCACGCTGCTAGGCGGTTTAGCCTTCCTATACACTCCTCCACTAATAGCGATCGAATCTCGAATGCCGATATCGCTTTTAACGCCGCTTGGCTATCGCTGAGTATTGCGATACTCTTATTCCGGTAATTGCGTTGGAGATTTATTACTGCGCACTGACTTATGGCAAATACTTCTGCCTGAAAAATGCTTGGAAAACAGCCCATGGGAATAGAAAGCTTGGTATGCGGTCCCGCAATGCCAGCTGCTATTCCCTCTGGTGTTTTCGAGCCGTCAGTGTACCACTGAATAGTGCTACCTCTCAGCAGTTGGTCAAGTGTGGAATCGCTCCAGTTCGCCTTACTGCCGAGAGTAACTTTAAACTTTTTCGTAAAGTTTACTCTCTTCGTTACACCGTCTCTTGGAAGGAGGGCCAGTGGCGTGTTATCTTCTAAGGCCCTCATTTGTTGAGACGAGATTAACTTCCCTTTACCATACCCCTCTGCTGTCATAAGCAGCATGGTATGCTTCGTAGTCTGATTGATAAGATGAGATCTTCTTTTTGTAAAAAGGATGACGGTTGTTTTTAACGGGTTAATATTTATCCCTACCGTGTCGCACCATCCCTTTGCTAGGTTTAGACCCCTTTGGACTATGTCGCAGAGAGTGTTCTCAAATTTCCCTCTTGCCATTATGACAATGTCGTCGGCGTACCCCTGGCACCGAATTCCATTGTTCGTTAGCAACTCAAGGAGTTCATCTACTACGAGGCTCCATAGAAGGGGTGACAATACCCCACCCTGAGGGCAGCCTCTCGTAGTACCAAGACGAATCTTGCTCTCCCCCACCGTAGTTTCTGCAATCCTAGTGTGCAGTACGGCATAGAGGAGCTTCCACGTTCCTTTTCTCCAGTGCTCTGATCACGCTTGCGTGCGACGCATTATCAAAAGCACCTTCGATATCTAGGAAAGCACATATCGCAACCTCATTATTCTCCAGCGAGTTCGGGATCTCAGCTGTTAGTTGGTACAGAGCAGTGTTAGTAGACCTACCTACTCTGTACGCGTGCTGATTTGCATGCAGAGGTGCGACTTTTAGTGCTTTCGATCTTATATGGTTGTCTATAATCTTTTCCATACCTTTTAGCATGAAGGAGGTGAGACTAATAGGCCTGAAGGATTTGGCTAGTGAATAGTCCTTCCTTCCTACTTTAGGTATGAAGATTGCCCTAGCTATTCTCCACGTTGATGGGATGTACGACAACGCAAGGCTATCCCTCATCAGCCCAACAAGGTACGGCAATAGAGCTTGCCCTCCTTGCTGCAGAAGTGCTGGGAAGATGCCGTCAGCCCCTGGTGACTTGTATTTCGAGAAGGAAGCCAGTGCCCACTTCATTGAGTCTCCATTGAATAGATTCTTTGCAGCTGTCCAATCTGAGCGATCTGGCTTATGTGCGACCACTGGTGGAATTTGGTCGTCCCAAATAGTCTCCGGGAAGTGCTCAAGCAAGAGTGCCATTGCCCTTTCGTTTGCGTTGGTCGTATAGGTCCCATCGGATCTTTTAATGGCTAATGCTGTGTCAGTCTTACCTCTGGCCAGAGCCTTATGCAGTCTTGCAGCCTCTGGAGTAGAGGAGACATTTTCACAGAATTTTCTGAAACTACTGGTTTTTGCAGACCTAATTTCCTTATTGTAGGTTGTTAGGTGTTGCCTATATTCCTCCCAGTTTCCGGTTCTTTTGGCTTTGTTAAAAAGCCTTCGAACCGATTTTCTAAGCACTGAGAGTTTACTGGTCCACCAAGGACAGCCTTGTCTTTTGGTGGTTGACTTTAATGGGTACAATGGTACGCGTCTATTATGAACTGGTTAGTCGCAGCCAGCCTGCTCTCTAGTCCTAGCGGCGTAGCATCGCTTCCCACCTGCCTCACTCTACTAATATTTAGCTCTAGGGTCTCTCTAAAAACATCCCAATTTGTGTTTCTGGGAATACGGACTGGCAGAAGGTCCTTGACCTCCACTTTCATTGCAAAACGTATGATCCTGTGATCTGACATAGAGGGCTCTTTCGATACCCTCCATTGTGAGATCAGCCCGGACATTAGCTCATTGCACAAATTTATGTCAAGGACCTCCCTTCTGGTACTGGTAATGAAGGTGGGTTCGCACTCCACATTCTCAATGCTTAAGTTATTACTAATAATGAATTCAAGAAGAGACTCACTTCTTTCATTGCAGTCCGTACTGCCCCACTCCGTGTAAACACCCCAGTACGAGGGGGAGTTTATTTCTCCTGCAGTATTCCATTAGATGGTGAATTTCGTTGGGGGGTGCTGTGGTTGTCTCCCCTGGGAAATAGGCCGCTGCAAGGACGAAGTCTGCACCTTCCTTGTCCTTCACCTGCACCGCGACCAGATCCTGCGTTAGGAACTCTGAAATACAGAAGAAATCAATATCGTTCCTAACCACTACACAAGACCGGGGTCTCTCAGATGAAAGATCCCAGATTACCTTGCTTGCTTTTGTATTGAGGCCCCTGACCTCCCCTCTAAAGACCCACGGCTCCTGGATTAATAGAATACCTAGGTTATCCGAGAGGAACCTACTCGCGATAACAGCCGAGGCTGCTGTCGCGTGTTGTAGGTTCACCTGGGCAACTTCTATATTGGCAGTGGCGGTCACAGGACTGGTTCCAGGAGGGACAGATCATCGTCATCGCTGTCCTTGTTAATTCCCTGCTGGTCCTGCCCCTTCAGCCCCTCTAGGAGCTCTTGTGTGGAGGGTAGCTCCCCTTCGCACTCCTTAACACATATGTTCGGTGCTCCTTCTGCGGCATCTGTAGCATCCTGCACCACCGTAGCAGTAGCAACCTGCCCGAGTGTGTCGGTACCGGACTGAGTGGGCGTGTCATCCACCAGCATTGCTTCTTCCGCCGTTCCTTCCGCCGGTGTGGTTTTAGGCCTCCAAGGCCTCAATACCACACTGCTGAACCTAAAGTTTAGCCTGAATCCCTCTTTCCGGATAAATTTGTAGGACTCGTCATCGATGGTGATGTTGAGCCTCCATCCAGCGTCCTCAATGCTGCTGTCTACTACCCTCCATGCCGATGTACCGAGCCCATTGTTTTGGTTTCGTATGAGACCTAGTGCAAACTCGTAGGGTTTTCCTGCGCTCCTGGGAAGGAATACCGTCATGCAGTGCATAGGCGGTATGTCTTCACCCCTCTTCGCGCATAGGACTGGGCCTCTCCATCCATCTAGCTTCGGAGTGATCTCCGCAAGCCAGGTGGCCGTCCTTTCGTCTTTACAGTCGACTAGCAGCATTCCTGACCTGAAGTACACACCATGGAATGAGCCGGTGTACCTACACCCATTGTATACCTCATCCATGATGCTATCTTGCAGCGCTGTCAGTACCTCTGGCCCCAAGACCTCCGCCGGATAATTGCGAGACAGCACAGCCATTCCGAGTATTTGCGCTGACCGCCATCACTCGGGTTGGGATTTGGAGCAGAACGTTGTCCTCCGATCGCCGGTGGCTGATTCCCCTTTTGCCTTTTTGAACTTGGGGATTCTTGAAGCGTTATCTGCCCGCTCTTCCTTTTCGCGGTTTGATCTGTGGTGTTCCGTGGTTCCGCCTTTCCGCTCCCTTGTTTCCCAGGCTGGGTTGCGTTTCCTCGGCTGAACGTCTGGCTCCCGCGTCCCGCGACGGACGCGGCGTTTGCATGCTTCTTCGCAGCCGGAGAAGGGTTGCTGCCCCTGCTCCTGCTTGTGGCGAGTCTAAATGCTTCTTCTGGGGATTTGCCATCTTGCAATTGCCAGAGGTACCATTTTAGGGTGGCACAGCTCATGCCTCTCCTGCGTGGATCGTCTGGGCCTCCCGGGCATCCCGCTGCTGGTTCAGGGGGCATTCTCCCCCCCGTTTCCTCTTTCTTTTGCGCACTTCTGTCCCATCCCGTTTGGATTCGTCCTCCTCCGAGCAGCTGAGCCTGCTTGAAGAGGTTGCTGTGGGTTCAGCCTTATCTGCACTCGTCGCAGTAGCCGCCTTTCGAGTACCGCTGTTAGAGGGCACGTCGTCATCATCACGTGCGTGCTCTTCAAACAGTGCGCGCTCTTCTGGCGAAAGAGCGTCCAGGAAGCTGAACTTGCGCCTAGCTCCTGGGCCACTCTTACCTGTAACGGTCGCTTTGCAGTTTGATGTTGTTGTCGTTGTCGATTTGGTGGTTGCTGGTGTCGTCGTCGTTTTTGCTCCATTGTTTTGGGTTTTTTGTGTTAGTTTGTTGTTGTTGTCGCTCATTCTGGTTCTTACGACCCTTGGCTCAACAAGATGAGCATCCGGGTCTATTCTGTTAAAGGGGGAACGGAAATGTCCACCGCGCCAGAGCCCCTTGACGCGGTAAGGCCACAGTTACTTCCCAAGGCGGCCCGGTATTGGGAAGGCTCCGTTAAAATACAGCCGAATTTACCTCCTGGCTGCAAATCGTCCAATGGGCACGGGAGTCGCATGACACCCTAGATTAGGAGGTGGCAGCTCTTGGTTGTCACACGCATGCGGCTTCTAGCAACCCGTGTGAGAGGTGCTGGTGCTAGACAACACTACTCACCCTGGTTGGGAGATGCCGAGAATGCCTTGCGACCTAAGCCCCTGCACCACGGCAAGGTGCCTGCCATTCGCAGGAGAACTCTCTTAGATTTTAACTTATACTGAAAAACAACAATTTTACTGACTTGCGAAAAACATTACTTTTACTGATTTGCGTTTAAGTGAAATTTTCATGTTATTATAGTATTAACAAATTAATATAACCGAAAAAACTTCAAAAAATGCATTTCTTCGAATTAGGCTCATAGTTGATTTTCTTGTTAATTGTATATTATTAATTCGAAAAGGGTAGCGCTTATACTGAAATGATATTACAGTATTAACAAATTCATGAAACCAGTGCATTTTGAAAAAATAGCACTTTCTTAGATTTAAACTTATACTGAAAAACAGCATAATACTGACATACGAAAAACATAAATTTTACTGATTTGCGATAAACTGAAATTTTCATGTTATTACAGTACAAGTATTAACAAATTAATATAACCCAAAAAAACTTATAAACTTGCATTTTCTTAGATTTAGGCTCAAAGTTGATTTTCTTGTAAATTGTATATTATTAACTCGAAAAGGTAGCGCTTATACTGAGAAACATCACTTTACTGATTTGCGCTAAAGTCAAATTTTAATGTTATTACAGTATCAACAAATTAGTATGACCGAAAAAATTTATAAAATTGCATTTTTTTAGATTTAGGCTCAAAGTCGATTTTCTTCTAAATTGTATATTATTAACTAGAAAAAGGTACCGCTTATACTGAAAAAAATCGCTTTTACTGATTTGCGCTAAAGTCAAATTCTAATGTTATTACAGTATTAACAAATTAATATAACCAGTGCATTTAGAAAAACAGCACTTACAAATTTTAATGATTTGCGCTTAACTGAAATTTTCATGTTATTACAGTATTAACAAATTAATATAACCGAAAAAACTTATAAACTTGCACTTCCTTAGACTTATGCTCAAAGTGGATTTTCTTGTAAATTGTATATTATTAACTCGAAAAAGGTAGCGCTTATACTGATAAACATCACTTTACTGATTTGCGCTAAAGTCAAATTTTAATGTTATTACAGTATTAACAAATTAGTATGACCGAAAAAATTTATAAAATTGCATTTTTTTAGATTTTTTTCTGATTTGCGCTAAAGTCAAATTTTAATGTCATTACAGTATTTACAAATTCATATACCCAGTGCATTTCGAAAATATAGCACTCTCTTAGATTTTAACTTATACTGAAAAACAACAATTTTACTGACTTGCGCAAAACATCACTTTTACTGATATGCGCTTAAGTGAAAGTTGATGTAAAGAACATGAATTTTAATGATTTGCACTAACGTAAATTTTTTATGTTATTACGGCATTATCAAAATTATATAAACAGTTACTGATTTTCGAAAAACATCACTTTTACTGATTTGCTCTTAAGTGAAATTTTCATGTTATTACAGGATTAACAAATTCATATAACTAGTACATTTTGAAAAAATAGCACTTTCTTAGATTTAAACTTATACTGAAAAACAGCAATTATACTGACATACGAAAAAAATAAATTTTATTGAGTTGCGCTAAACTGAAATTTTCATGTTATTACATTACAAGTATTAACAAATTAATATAACCGAAAAAAACTTATAAACTTGCATTTTCTTAGATTTAGGCTCAAAGTTGATTTTCTTGTAAATTGTATATTATTATCTCGAAAAAGGTACCGCTTATACTGAAAAAAATTACTTCTTCTGATTTGCGCAAAAGTCAAATTTTAATGTCATTACAGTATTTACAAATACATATAACCAGTGCATTTCGAATATATAGCACTCTCTTAGATTTTAACTTATACTGAAAAACAACAATTTTACTGACTTGCGCAAAACATCACTTTTACTGATATGCGCTTAAGTGAAAGTTGATGTAAAGAACATGAATTTTAATGATTTGCACTAACATAAATTATTTATGTTATAACGGCATTAACAGAATTATATAAACAGTTACTGATTTTCGAAAAACATCACTTTTACTGATTTGCGCTTAAGTGAAATTTTCATGTTATTATAGTATTAACAAATTAATATAACCGAAAAAACTTTAAAAATTGCATTTTTCAGATTTAGGCTCAAAGTTGATTTTCTAGTAAATTTTATATTATTTACCCGAAAAAGGTACCGCTTATACTGAAAAACATCATTCTTACGGATTTGCGCTAAAGTCAAATTTTAATGTTATTACATTATTAACTAATTAATATAACCAGTGCATTTAGAAAAACCGCACTTTCAAATTTTAATGATTTGCGCTTTAGTGAAATTTTCATGTTATTACAGTATTAACAAATTAATATAACCGAAAAAACTTAAAAAATTGCACTTTCTTATATTTAGGCTCAAAGTCGATTTTCTTTTAAATTGTATATTATTAACTCGAAAAAGGCACCGCTTATACTGAGAAACATCACTTTACTGATTTGCGCTAAAGTCAAATTTTAATGTTATTACAGTATCAACAAATTAGTATGACCGAAAAAATTTATAAAATTGCATTTTTTTAGATTTAGGCTCAAAGTCGATTTTCTTCTAAATTGTATATTATTAACTAGAAAAAGGTACCGCTTATACTGAAAAACGTCGCTTTTACTGATTTGCGCTAAACTGAAATTTTCATGTTATTACAGTATTAACAAATTAATATAACCAGTGCATTTAGAAAAACAGCACTTACAATTTTTAATGATTTGCGCTTAACTGAAATTTTCATGTTATTACAGTATTAACAAATTAATATAACCGAAAAAACTTAAAAAATTGCACTTTCTTATATTTAGGCTCAAAGTCGATTTTCTTTTAAATTGTATATTATTAAGTCGAAAAAGGCACCGCTTATACTGAAAAACATTATTTTTACTGATTTCCGCTAAAGTCAAATTTTAATGTTATAACAGTATTAACAAATTCATATAGCCAGTGTATTTCGTAAAACTAGCACTTTCTTAAATCTTGACTTATACTGGAAAACATCAGTTTTAGTGATTTGCGCTAAAGTGAAATTTTCATGTTATTAAAGGATTAACAAATTCATATAACTAGTACATTTTGAAAAAATAGCACTTTCTTAGATTTAAACTTATACTGAAAAACAGCAATTATACTGACATACGAAAAAAATAAATTTTACTGAGTTGCGCTAAACTGAAATTTTCATGTTATTACATTACAAGTATTAACAAATTAATATAACCGAAAAAAAACTTATAAACTTGCATTTTCTTAGATTTAGGCTCAAAGTTGATTTTCTTGTAAATTGTATATTATTATCTCGAAAAAGGTACCGCTTATACTGAAAAAAATTACTTCTTCTGATTTGCGCAAAAGTCAAATTTTAATGTCATTACAGTATTTACAAATACATATAACCAGTGCATTTCGAATATATAGCACTCTCTTAGATTTTAACTTATACTGAAAAACAACAATTTTACTGACTTGCGCAAAACATCACTTTTACTGATATGCGCTTAAGTGAAAGTTGATGTAAAGAACATGAATTTTAATGATTTGCACTAACATAAATTATTTATGTTATAACGGCATTAACAGAATTATATAAACAGTTACTGATTTTCGAAAAACATCACTTTTACTGATTTGCGCTTAAGTGAAATTTTCATGTTATTATAGTATTAACAAATTAATATAACCGAAAAAACTTTAAAAATTGCATTTTTCAGATTTAGGCTCAAAGTTGATTTTCTAGTAAATTTTATATTATTTACCCGAAAAAGGTACCGCTTATACTGAAAAACATCATTCTTACGGATTTGCGCTAAAGTCAAATTTTAATGTTATTACATTATTAACTAATTAATATAACCAGTGCATTTAGAAAAACCGCACTTTCAAATTTTAATGATTTGCGCTTTAGTGAAATTTTCATGTTATTACAGTATTAACAAATTAATATAACCGAAAAAACTTAAAAAATTGCACTTTCTTATATTTAGGCTCAAAGTCGATTTTCTTTTAAATTGTATATTATTAACTCGAAAAAGGCACCGCTTATACTGAGAAACATCACTTTACTGATTTGCGCTAAAGTCAAATTTTCATGTTATTACAGTATTAACAAATTAATATAACCAGTGCATTTAGAAAAACAGCACTTACAATTTTTAATGATTTGCGCTTAAATGAAATTTTCATGTTATTACAGTATTAACAAATTAATATAACCGAAAAAACTTATAAACTTGCATTTTCTTAGACTTATGCTCAAAGTTGATTTTCTTGTAAATTGTATTTTATTAACTCGAAAAAGGTAGCGCTTATACTGAGAAACATCACTTTACTGATTTGCGCTAAAGTCAAATTTTAATGTTATTACAGTATTAACAAATTAGTATGACCGAAAAAATTTATAAAATTGCATTTTTTTAGATTTTTTTCTGATTAGCGCTAAAGTCAAATTTTAATGTCATTACAGTATTTACAAATTCATATAACCAGTGCATTTCGAAAATATAGCACTCTCTTAGATTTTAACTTATACTGAAAAACAACAATTTTACTGACTTGCGCAAAACATCACTTTTACTGATATGCGCTTAAGTGAAAGTTGATGTAAAGAACATGAATTTTAATGATTTGCACTAACGTAAATTTTTTATGTTATTACGGCATTAACAAAATTGCTTAAACAGTTACTGATTTTCGAAAAACATCACTTTTACTGATTTGCGCTTAAGTGAAATTTTCATGCTATTATAGTATTAACAAATTACTATAACCGAAAAAACTTAAAAAATTGCATTTTTAGATTTAGGCTCAAAGTTGATTTTCTTGTAAATTGTATATTATTATCTCGAAAAAGGTACCGCTTATACTGAAAAAAATTACTTCTTCTGATTTGCGCAAAAGTCAAATTTTAATGTCATTACAGTATTTACAAATTCATATAACCAGTGCATTTCGAATATATAGCACTCTCTTAGATTTTAACTTATACTGAAAAACAACAATTTTACTGACTTGCGAAAAACATCACTTTTACTGATTTGCGCTTGAGTGAAATTTTCATGTTATTACAGTATTAACAAATTAATATAACCGAAAAAACTTAAAAAATTGCACTTTCTTATATTTAGGCTCAAAGTCGATTTTCTTTTAAATTGTATATTATTAACTCGAAAAAGGCACCGCTTATACTGAAAAACATTATTTTTACTGATTTCCGCTAAAGTCAAATTTTAATGTTATAACAGTATTAACAAATTCATATAGCCAGTGTATTTCGTAAAACTAGCACTTTCTTAAATCTTGACTTATACTGGAAAACATCAGTTTTAGTGATTTGCGCTAAAGTGAAATTTTCATGTTATTACAGGATTAACAAATTCATATAACTAGTACATTTTGAAAAAATAGCACTTTCTTAGATTTAAACTTATACTGAAAAACAGCAATTATACTGACATACGAAAAAAATAAATTTTACTGAGCTGCGCTAAACTGAAATTTTCATGTTATTACATTACAAGTATTAACAAATTAATATAACCGAAAAAAACTTAAAAAATTGCACTTTCTTATATTTAGGCTCAAAGTTGATTTTCTTGTAAATTGTATATTATTATCTCGAAAAAGTTACCGCTTATACTGAAAAAAATTACTTCTTCTGATTTGCGCAAAAGTCAAATTTTAATGTCATTACAGTATTTACAAATACATATAACCAGTGCATTTCGAATATATAGCACTCTCTTAGATTTTAACTTATACTGAAAAACAACAATTTTACTGACTTGCGCAAAACATCACTTTTACTGATATGCGCTTAAGTGAAAGTTGATGTAAAGAACATGAATTTTAATGATTTGCACTAACGTAAATTTTTTATGTTATAACGGCATTAACAGAATTATATAAACAGTTACTGATTTTCGAAAAACATCACTTTTACTGATTTGCGCTTAAGTGAAATTTTCATGTGTATTAACAAATTAATATAACCGAAAAAACTTTAAAAATTGCATTTTTCAGATTTAGGCTCAAAGTTGATTTTCTAGTAAATTTTATATTATTTACCCGAAAAAGGTACCGCTTATACTGAAAAACATCATTCGGATTTGCGCTAAAGTCAAATTTTAATGTGATTACATTATTAACTAATTAATATAACCAGTGCATTTAGAAAAACCGCACTTTCAAATTTTAATGATTTGCGCTTTAGTGAAATTTTCATGTTATTACAGTATTAACAAATTAATATAACCGAAAAAACTTAAAAAATTTCACTTTCTTATATTTAGGCTCAAAGTCGATTTTCTTTTAAATTGTATATTATTAACTCGAAAAAGGCACCGCTTATACTGAGAAACATCACTTTACTGATTTGCGCTAAAGTCAAATTTTAATGTTATTACAGTATCAACAAATTAGTATGACCGAAAAAATTTATAAAATTGCATTTTTTTAGATTTAGGCTCAAAGTCGATTTTCTTCTAAATTGTATATTATTAACTAGAAAAAGGTACCGCTTATACTGAAAAACGTCGCTTTTACTGATTTGCGCTAAACTGAAATTTTCATGTTATTACAGTATTAACAAATTAATATAACCAGTGCATTTAGAAAAACAGCACTTACAATTTTTAATGATTTGCGCTTAACTGAAATTTTCATGTTATTACAGTATTAACAAATTAATATAACCGAAAAAACTTATAAACTTGCATTTTCTTAGACTTATGCTCAAAGTTGATTTTCTTGTAAATTGTATTTTATTAACTCGAAAAAGGTAGCGCTTATACTGAGAAACATCACTTTACTGATTTGCGCTAAAGTCAAATTTTAATGTTATTACAGTATTAACAAATTAGTATGACCGAAAAAATTTATAAAATTGCATTTTTTTAGATTTTTTTCTGATTAGCGCTAAAGTCAAATTTTAATGTCATTACAGTATTTACAAATTCATATAACCAGTGCATTTCGAAAATATAGCACTCTCTTAGATTTTAACTTATACTGAAAAACAACAATTTTACTGACTTGCGCAAAACATCACTTTTACTGATATGCGCTTAAGTGAAAGTTGATGTAAAGAACATGAATTTTAATGATTTGCACTAACGTAAATTTTTTATGTTATTACGGCATTAACAAAATTGTTTAAACAGTTACTGATTTTCGAAAAACATCACTTTTACTGATTTGCGCTTAAGTGAAATTTTCATGCTATTATAGTATTAACAAATTAATATAACCGAAAAAACTTAAAAAATTTCATTTTTAGATTTAGGCTCAAAGTTGATTTTCTTGTAAATTGTATATTATTATCTCGAAAAAGGTACCGCCTATACTGAAAAAAATTACTTCTTCTGATTTGCGCAAAAGTCAAATTTTAATGTCATTACAGTATTTACAAATTCATATAACCAGTGCATTTCGAATATATAGCACTCTCTTAGATTTTAACTTATACTGAAAAACAACAATTTTACTGACTTGCGAAAAACATCACTTTTACTGATTTGCGCTTGAGTGAAATTTTCATGTTATTACAGTATTAACAAATTAATATAACCGAAAAAACTTAAAAAATTGCACTTTCTTATATTTAGGCTCAAAGTCGATTTTCTTTTAAATTGTATATTATTAACTCGAAAAAGGCACCGCTTATACTGAAAAACATTATTTTTACTGATTTCCGCTAAAGTCAAATTTTAATGTTATAACAGTATTAACAAATTCATATAGCCAGTGTATTTCGTAAAACTAGCACTTTCTTAAATCTTGACTTATACTGGAAAACATCAGTTTTAGTGATTTGCGCTAAAGTGAAATTTTCATGTTATTACAGGATTAAAAAATTCATATAACTAGTACATTTTGAAAAAATAGCACTTTCTTAGATTTAAACTTATGCTGAAAAACAGCAATTATACTGACATACGAAAAAAATAAATTTTACTGAGGTGCGCTAAACTGAAATTTTCATGTTATTACATTACAAGTATTAACAAATTAATATAACCGAAAAAAACTTATAAACTTGCATTTTCTTAGATTTAGGCTCAAAGTTGATTTTCTTGTAAATTGTATATTATTATCTCGAAAAAGGTACCGCTTATACTGAAAAAAATTACTTCTTCTGATTTGCGCAAAAGTCAAATTTTAATGTCATTACAGTATTTACAAATACATATAACCAGTGCATTTCGAATATATAGCACTCTCTTAGATTTTAACTTATACTGAAAAACAACAATTTTACTGACTTGCGCAAAACATCACTTTTACTGATATGCGCTTAAGTGAAAGTTGATGTAAAGAACATGAATTTTAATGATTTGCACTAACGTAAATTTTTTCTGTTATAACGGCATTAACAGAATTATATAAACAGTTACTGATTTTCGAAAAACATCACTTTTACTGATTTGCGCTTAAGTGAAATTTTCATGTTATTATAGTATTAACAAATTAATATAACCGAAAAAACTTTAAAAATTGCATTTTTCAGATTTAGGCTCAAAGTTGATTTTCTAGTAAATTTTATATTATTTACCCGAAAAAGGTACCGCTTATACTGAAAAACATCATTCTTACGGATTTGCGCTAAAGTCAAATTTTAATGTTATTACATTATTAACTAATTAATATAACCAGTGCATTTAGAAAAACCGCACTTTCAAATTTTAATGATTTGCGCTTTAGTGAAATTTTCATGGTTTTACAGTATTAACAAATTAATATAACCGAAAAAACTTAAAAAATTGCACTTTCTTATATTTAGGCTCAAAGTCGATTTTCTTTTAAATTGTATATTATTAACTCGAAAAAGGCACCGCTTATACTGAGAAACATCACTTTACTGATTTGCGCTAAAGTCAAATTTTAATGTTATTACAGTATCAACAAATTAGTATGACCGAGAAAATTTATAAAATTGCATTTTTTTAGATTTAGGCTCAAAGTCGATTTTCTTCTAAATAGTATATTATTAACTAGAAAAAGGTACCGCTTATACTGAAAAACGTCGCTTTTACTGATTTGCGCTAAACTGAAATTTTCATGTTATTACAGTATTAACAAATTAATATAACCAGTGCATTTAGAAAAACAGCACTTACAATTTTTAATGATTTGCGCTTAACTGAAATTTTCATGTTATTACAGTATTAACAAATTAATATAACCGAAAAAACTTATAAACTTGCATTTTCTTAGACTTATGCTCAAAGTTGATTTTCTTGTAAATTGTATTTTATTAACTCGAAAAAGGTAGCGCTTATACTGAGAAACATCACTTTACTGATTTGCGCTAAAGTCAAATTTTAATGTTATTACAGTATTAACAAATTAGTATGACCGAAAAAATTTATAAAATTGCATTTTTTTAGATTTTTTTCTGATTAGCGCTAAAGTCAAATTTTAATGTCATTACAGTATTTACAAATTCATATAACCAGTGCATTTCGAAAATATAGCACTCTCTTAGATTTTAACTTATACTGAAAAACAACAATTTTACTGACTTGCGCAAAACATCACTTTTACTGATATGCGCTTAAGTGAAAGTTGATGTAAAGAACATGAATTTTAATGATTTGCACTAACGTAAATTTTTTATGTTATTACGGCATTAACAAAATTGTTTAAACAGTTACTGATTTTCGAAAAACATCACTTTTACTGATTTGCGCTTAAGTGAAATTTTCATGCTATTATAGTATTAACAAATTAATATAACCGAAAAAACTTAAAAAATTGCATTTTTAGATTTAGGCTCAAAGTTGATTTTCTTGTAAATTGTATATTATTATCTCGAAAAAGGTACCGCTTATACTGAAAAAAATTACTTCTTCTGATTTGCGCAAAAGTCAAATTTTAATGTCATTACAGTATTTACAAATTCATATAACCAGTGCATTTCGAATATATAGCACTCTCTTAGATTTTAACTTATACTGAAAAACAACAATTTTACTGACTTGCGAAAAACATCACTTTTACTGATTTGCGCTTGAGTGAAATTTTCATGTTATTACAGTATTAACAAATTAATATAACCAGTGCATTTAGAAAAACAGCACTTACAATTTTTAATGATTTGCGCTTAACTGAAATTTTCATGTTATTACAGTATTAACAAATTAATATAACCGAAAAAACTTAAAAAATTGCACTTTCTTATATTTAGGCTCAAAGTCGATTTTCTTTTAAATTGTATATTATTAAGTCGAAAAAGGCACCGCTTATACTGAAAAACATTATTTTTACTGATTTCCGCTAAAGTCAAATTTTAATGTTATAACAGTATTAACAAATTCATATAGCCAGTGTATTTCGTAAAACTAGCACTTTCTTAAATCTTGACTTATACTGGAAAACATCAGTTTTAGTGATTTGCGCTAAAGTGAAATTTTCATGTTATTACAGGATTAACAAATTCATATAACTAGTACATTTTGAAAAAATAGCACTTTCTTAGATTTAAACTTATACTGAAAAACAGCAATTATACTGACATACGAAAAAAATAAATTTTACTGAGTTGCGCTAAACTGAAATTTTCATGTTATTACATTACAAGTATTAACAAATTAATATAACCGAAAAAAACTTATAAACTTGCATTTTCTTAGATTTAGGCTCAAAGTTGATTTTCTTGTAAATTGTATATTATTATCTCGAAAAAGGTACCGCTTATACTGAAAAAAATTACTTCTTCTGATTTGCGCAAAAGTCAAATTTTAATGTCATTACAGTATTTACAAATACATATAACCAGTGCATTTCGAATATATAGCACTCTCTTAGATTTTAACTTATACTGAAAAACAACAATTTTACTGACTTGCGCAAAACATCACTTTTACTGATATGCGCTTAAGTGAAAGTTGATGTAAAGAACATGAATTTTAATGATTTGCACTAACGTAAATTTTTTATGTTATAACGGCATTAACAGAATTATATAAACAGTTACTGATTTTCGAAAAACATCACTTTTACTGATTTGCGCTTAAGTGAAATTTTCATGTTATTATAGTATTAACAAATTAATATAACCGAAAAAACTTTAAAAATTGCATTTTTCAGATTTAGGCTCAAAGTTGATTTTCTAGTAAATTTTATATTATTTACCCGAAAAAGGTACCGCTTATACTGAAAAACATCATTCTTACGGATTTGCGCGAAAGTCAAATTTTAATGTCATTACAGTATTTACAAATTCATATAACCAGTGCATTTCGAATATATAGCACTCTCTTAGATTTTAACTTATACTGAAAAACAACAATTTTACTGACTTGCGAAAAACATCACTTTTACTGATTTGCGCTTGAGTGAAATTTTCATGTTATTACAGTATTAACAAATTAATATAACCGAAAAAACTTAAAAAATTGCACTTTCTTATATTTAGGCTCAAAGTCGATTTTCTTTTAAATTGTATATTATTAACTCGAAAAAGGCACCGCTTATACTGAAAAACATTATTTTTACTGATTTCCGCTAAAGTCAAATTTTAATGTTATAACAGTATTAACAAATTCATATAGCCAGTGTATTTCGTAAAACTAGCACTTTCTTAAATCTTGACTTATACTGGAAAACATCAGTTTTAGTGATTTGCGCTAAAGTGAAATTTTCATGTTATTACAGGATTAACAAATTCATATAACTAGTACATTTTGAAAAAATAGCACTTTCTTAGATTTAAACTTATACTGAAAAACAGCAATTATACTGACATACGAAAAAAATAAATTTTACTGAGTTGCGCTAAACTGAAATTTTCATGTTATTACATTACAAGTATTAACAAATTAATATAACCGAAAAAAACTTATAAACTTGCATTTTCTTAGATTTAGGCTCAAAGTTGATTTTCTTGTAAATTGTATATTATTATCTCGAAAAAGGTACCGCTTATACTGAAAAACATTACTTCTTCTGATTTGCGCAAAAGTCAAATTTTAATGTCATTACAGTATTTACAAATACATATAACCAGTGCATTTCGAATATATAGCACTCTCTTAGATTTTAACTTATACTGAAAAACAACAATTTTACTGACTTGCGCAAAACATCACTTTTACTGATATGCGCTTAAGTGAAAGTTGATGTAAAGAACATGAATTTTAATGATTTGCACTAACGTAAATTTTTTATGTTATAACGGCATTAACAGAATTATATAAACAGTTACTGATTTTCGAAAAACATCACTTTTACTGATTTGCGCTTAAGTGAAATTTTCATGTTATTATAGTATTAACAAATTAATATAACCGAAAAAACTTTAAAAATTGCATTTTTCAGATTTAGGCTCAAAGTTGATTTTCTAGTAAATTTTATATTATTTACCCGAAAAAGGTACCGCTTATACTGAAAAACATCATTCTTACGGATTTGCGCTAAAGTCAAATTTTAATGTTATTACATTATTAACTAATTATTATAACCAGTGCATTTAGAAAAACCGCACTTTCAAATTTTAATGATTTGCGCTTTAGTGAAATTTTCATGTTATTACAGTATTAACAAATTAATATAACCGAAAAAACTTAAAAAATTGCATTTTTTTAGATTTAGGCTCAAAATCGATTTTCTTCTAAATTGTATATTATTAACTAGAAAAGGGTACCGCTTATACTGAAAAACGTCGCTTTTACTGATTTGCGCTAAACTGAAATTTTCATGTTATTACAGTATTAACAAATTAATATAACCGAAAAAACTTATAAACCTGCATTTTCTTAGACTTATGCTCAAAGTTGATTTTCTTGTAAATTGTATTTTATTAACTCGAAAAAGGTAGCGCTTATACTGAGAAACATCACTTTACTGATTTGCGCTAAAGTCAAATTTTAATGTTCTTACAAATTAGTATGACCGAAAAAATTTATAAAATTGCATTTTTTTAGATTTTTTTCTGATTAGCGCTAAAGTCAAATTTTAATGTCATTACAGTATTTACAAATTCATATAACCAGTGCATTTCGAAAATATAGCACTCTCTTAGATTTTAACTTATACTGAAAAACAACAGTTTTACTGACTTGCGCAAAACATCACTTTTACTGATATGCGCTTAAGTGAAAGTTGATGTAAAGAACAAGAATTTTAATGATTTGCACTAACGTAAATTTTTTATGTTATAACGGCATTAACAGAATTATATAAACAGTTACTGATTTTCGAAAAACATCACTTTTACTGCTTTGCGCTTAAGTGAAATTTTCATGCTATTATAGTATTAACAAATTAATATAACCGAAAAAATTTAAAAAATTGCATTTTTAGATTTAGGCTCAAAGTTGATTTTCTTGTAAATTGTATATTATTATCTCGAAAAAGGTACCGCTTATACTGAAAAAAATTACTTCTTCTGATTTGCGCAAAAGTCAAATTTTAATGTCATTACAGTATTTACAAATTCATATAACCAGTGCATTTCGAATATATAGCACTCTCTTAGATTTTAACTTATACTGAAAAACAACAATTTTACTGACTTGCGAAAAACATCACTTTTACTGATTTGCGCTTGAGTGAAATTTTCATGCTATTACAGTATTAACAAATTAATATAACCGAAAAAACTTAAAAAATTGCACTTTCTTATATTTAGGCTCAAAGTCGATTTTCTTTTAAATTGTATATTATTAACTCGAAAAAGGCACCGCTTATACTGAAAAACATTATTTTTACTGATTTCCGCTAAAGTCAAATTTTAATGTTATAACAGTATTAACAAATTCATATAGCCAGTGTATTTCGTAAAACTAGCACTTTCTTAAATCTTGACTTATACTGGAAAACATCAGTTTTAGTGATTTGCGCTAAAGTGAAATTTTCATGTTAAGACAGGAATTAACAAATTCATATAACTAGAGTATTTTGAAAAAATAGCACTTTCTTAGATTTAAACTTAATCTTACTGATTTGCGCTAAACTGAAATTTTCATGTTATTACAGTATTAACAAATTTATATAACCGAAAAAACTTATAAACTTGCATTTTCTTAGACTTAGGCTCAAAATTGATTTTCTTGTTAATTGTATATTATTAACTCGAAAAGGGTACTGCTTATACTGAAATGATATTACAGTATTACCAAATTCATATAACCAGTGCATTTCGAAAACTAGCACTTTCTTAGATTTAATTTATACTGAAAAACAGCAATTATACTGGCATACGAAAAACGTAAATTTGACTGTATTGCGCTTAAGTGAAATTTTCATGTTATTATAGTATTAACAAGTTAATATAACCGAAAAAATTGCATTTCTTAGAATTAGGCTCATAGTTGATTTTCTTGTTAATTGTATATTATTAACTCGAAAAGGGTACCGCTTATACTGAAATGATATTACAGTATTAACAAATTCATATAACCCGTGCATTTACAAAAACTAGCACTTTCTTAAATCTTGACTTATACTGGAAAACCTCAGTTTTAGTGATTTGCGCTAAAGTGAAATTTTCTTGTTATTACAGGATTAAAAAATTCATATAACTAGTACATTTTGAAAAAATAGCACTTTCTTAGATTTAAACTTATACTGAAAAACCGCAATTATACTGACATACGAAAAACATAAATTTTACTGAGTTGCGCTCAGCTGAAATTTTCATGTTATTACAGTACAAGTATTAACAAATTAATATAACCGAAAAAAACTTATAAACTTGCATTTTCTTAGATTTAGGCTCAAAGTTGATTTTCTTGTAAATTGTATATTATTATCTCGAAAAAGGTACCGCTTATACTGAAAAACATTACTTCTTCTGATTTGCGCAAAAGTCAAATTTTAATGTCATTACAGTATTTACAAATACATATAACCAGTGCATTTCGAATATATAGCACTCTCTTAGATTTTAACTTATACTGAAAAACAACAATTTTACTGACTTGCGCAAAACATCACTTTTACTGATATGCGCTTAAGTGAAAGTTGATGTAAAGAACATGAATTTTAATGATTTGCACTAACGTAAATTTTTTATGTTATAACGGCATTAACAGAATTATATAAACAGTTACTGATTTTCGAAAAACATCACTTTTACTGATTTGCGCTTAAGTGAAATTTTCATGTTATTATAGTATTAACAAATTAATATAACCGAAAAAACTTTAAAAATTGCATTTTTCAGATTTAGGCTCAAAGTTGATTTTCTAGTAAATTTTATATTATTTACCCGAAAAAGGTACCGCTTATACTGAAAAACATCATTCTTACGGATTTGCGCTAAAGTCAAATTTTAATGTTATTACATTATTAACTAATTATTATAACCAGTGCATTTAGAAAAACCGCACTTTCAAATTTTAATGATTTGCGCTTTAGTGAAATTTTCATGTTATTACAGTATTAACAAATTAATATAACCGAAAAAACTTAAAAAATTGCATTTTTTTAGATTTAGGCTCAAAATCGATTTTCTTCTAAATTGTATATTATTAACTAGAAAAGGGTACCGCTTATACTGAAAAACGTCGCTTTTACTGATTTGCGCTAAACTGAAATTTTCATGTTATTACAGTATTAACAAATTAATATAACCGAAAAAACTTATAAACCTGCATTTTCTTAGACTTATGCTCAAAGTTGATTTTCTTGTAAATTGTATTTTATTAACTCGAAAAAGGTAGCGCTTATACTGAGAAACATCACTTTACTGATTTGCGCTAAAGTCAAATTTTAATGTTCTTACAAATTAGTATGACCGAAAAAATTTATAAAATTGCATTTTTTTAGATTTTTTTCTGATTAGCGCTAAAGTCAAATTTTAATGTCATTACAGTATTTACAAATTCATATAACCAGTGCATTTCGAAAATATAGCACTCTCTTAGATTTTAACTTATACTGAAAAACAACAGTTTTACTGACTTGCGCAAAACATCACTTTTACTGATATGCGCTTAAGTGAAAGTTGATGTAAAGAACAAGAATTTTAATGATTTGCACTAACGTAAATTTTTTATGTTATAACGGCATTAACAGAATTATATAAACAGTTACTGATTTTCGAAAAACATCACTTTTACTGCTTTGCGCTTAAGTGAAATTTTCATGCTATTATAGTATTAACAAATTAATATAACCGAAAAAATTTAAAAAATTGCATTTTCTTAGAATTAGGCTCATAGTTGATTTTCTTGTAAATTGTATATTATTATCTCGAAAAAGGTACCGCTTATACTGAAAAAAATTACTTCTTCTGATTTGCGCAAAAGTCAAATTTTAATGTCATTACAGTATTTACAAATTCATATAACCAGTGCATTTCGAATATATAGCACTCTCTTAGATTTTAACTTATACTGAAAAACAACAATTTTACTGACTTGCGAAAAACATCACTTTTACTGATTTGCGCTTGAGTGAAATTTTCATGCTATTACAGTATTAACAAATTAATATAACCGAAAAAACTTAAAAAATTGCACTTTCTTATATTTAGGCTCAAAGTCGATTTTCTTTTAAATTGTATATTATTAACTCGAAAAAGGCACCGCTTATACTGAAAAACATTATTTTTACTGATTTCCGCTAAAGTCAAATTTTAATGTTATAACAGTATTAACAAATTCATATAGCCAGTGTATTTCGTAAAACTAGCACTTTCTTAAATCTTGACTTATACTGGAAAACATCAGTTTTAGTGATTTGCGCTAAAGTGAAATTTTCATGTTAAGACAGGAATTAACAAATTCATATAACTAGAGTATTTTGAAAAAATAGCACTTTCTTAGATTTAAACTTAATCTTACTGATTTGCGCTAAACTGAAATTTTCATGTTATTACAGTATTAACAAATTTATATAACCGAAAAAACTTATAAACTTGCATTTTCTTAGACTTAGGCTCAAAATTGATTTTCTTGTTAATTGTATATTATTAACTCGAAAAGGGTACTGCTTATACTGAAATGATATTACAGTATTACCAAATTCATATAACCAGTGCATTTCGAAAACTAGCACTTTCTTAGATTTAATTTATACTGAAAAACAGCAATTATACTGGCATACGAAAAACGTAAATTTTACTGTATTGCGCTTAAGTGAAATTTTCATGTTATTATAGTATTAACAAGTTAATATAACCGAAAAAATTGCATTTCTTAGAATTAGGCTCATAGTTGATTTTCTTGTTAATTGTATATTATTAACTCGAAAAGGGTACCGCTTATACTGAAATGATATTACAGTATTAACAAATTCATATAACCCGTGCATTTACAAAAACTAGCACTTTCTTAAATCTTGACTTATACTGGAAAACCTCAGTTTTAGTGATTTGCGCTAAAGTGAAATTTTCTTGTTATTACAGGATTAAAAAATTCATATAACTAGTACATTTTGAAAAAATAGCACTTTCTTAGATTTAAACTTATACTGAAAAACCGCAATTATACTGACATACGAAAAACATAAATTTTACTGAGTTGCGCTCAGCTGAAATTTTCATGTTATTACAGTACAAGTATTAACAAATTAATATAACCGAAAAAAACTTATAAACTTGCATTTTCTTAGATTTAGGCTCAAAGTTAATTTTCTTGTAAATTGTATATTATTATCTCGAAAAAGTTACCGCTTATACTGAAAAAAATTACTTCTTCTGATTTGCGCAAAAGTCAAATTTTAATGTCATTACAGTATTTACAAATTCATATAACCAGTGCATTTCGAATATATAGCACTCTCTTAGATTTTAACTTATACTGAAAAACAACAATTTTACTGACTTGCGAAAAACATCACTTTTACTGATTTGCGCTTGAGTGAAATTTTCATGTTATTATAGTATTAACAAATTAATATAACTGAAAATATTTAAAAAATTTCATTTCTTAGAATTAGGCTCATAGTTGATTTTCTTGTTAATTGTATATTATTAACTCGAAAAGGGTACCGCTTATACTGAAATGATATTACAGTATTAACAAATTTATATAACCCGTGCATTTACAAAAACTAGCATTTTCTTATATCTTGACTTATACTGGAAAACCTCAGTTTAAGTGATTTGCGCTAAAGTGAAATTTTCATGTTATTACAGGATTAAAAAATTCATATAACTAGTACATTTTGAAAAAATAGCACTTTCTTAGATTTAATTTATACTGAAAAACAGCAATTATACTGACATACGAAAAACGTAAATCTTACTGATTTGCGCTAAAGTGAAATTTTCATGTTAAGACAGGATCAACAAATTCATATAACTAGAGCATTTTGAACAAATAGCACTTTCTTAGATTTAAACTTATACTGAAAAACAGTAATTATACTGACATACGAAAAACATAAATTTTACTGATTTGCGCTAAACTGAAATTTTCATGTTATTACAGTATTAACAATATAATATTACCGAAAAAACTTAAAAAATTTCATTTTCTTAGATTTAGGCTCATAGTTGATTTTCTTGTTAATTGTATATTATTAACTCGAAAAGGGTACCGCTTATACTGAAATGATATTACAGTATTAACAAATTTATATAACCCGTGCATTTACAAAAACTAGCATTTTCTTATATCTTGACTTATACTGGAAAACATCAGTTTTAGTGATTTGCGCTAAAGTGAAATTTTCATGTTAAGACAGGATTAACAATTTCATATAACTAGAGTATTTTGAAAAAATAGCACTTTCTTAGATTTAAACTTATACTGAAAAACAGTAATTATACTGACATACGAAAAACATAAATTTTACTGATTTGCGCTAAACTGAAATTTTCATGTTATTACAGTATTAACAAATTAATATAACAGAAAAAACTTATAAACTTACATTTTCTTAGACTTAGGCTCAAAGTTGATTTTCGTGTAAATTGTATATTTTTAACTCGAAAAAGGTAGCGCTTATACTGAGAAACATCACTTTACTGATTTGCGGTAAAGTCAAATTTTAATGTTATTACAGTATTAACAAATTAGTATGACCGAAAAAATTTATAAAATTGCATTTTTTTAGATTTAAGCTCAAAGTTGATTTTCTTGTAAATTGTATATTTTTAACTCGAAAAAGGTACCGCTTATACTGAAAAACGTCACTTTTACTGATTTGCGCTAAAGTCAAATTTTAATGTTATTACAGTATTAACAAATTCATATAACCAGTGCATTTCGAATACTGAAAAACAACAAACTTACTAACATACGAAAAACATAAATTTTTCTGATTTGCGCTTAAGTGAAATTTTCATGTTATTATAGTATTAACAAATTAATATAACCGAAAAAATTGCATTTCTTAGAATTAGGCTCATAGTTGATTTTCTTGTTAATTGTATATTATTAACTCGAAAAGGGTACCGCTTATACTGAAATGATATTACAGTATTAACAAATTCATATAACCCGTGTATTTACAAAAACTAGCACTTTCTTAAATCTTGACTTATACTGGAAAACATTAGTTTTAGTGATTTGCGCTAAAGTGAAATTTTCATGTTAAGACAGGATTAACAAATTCATATAACTAGAGTATTTTGAAAAAATAGCACTTTCTTAGATTTAAACTTATACTGAAAAACAGTAATTATACTGACATACGAAAAACATAAATTTTACTGATTTGCGCTTGAGTGAAATTTTCATGTTATTATAGTATTAACAAATTAATATAACCGAAAAACTTAAAAAATTGCATTTCTTAGAATTAGGCTCATAGTTGATTTTCTTGTTAATTGTATATTATTAATTCGAAAAGGGTACCGCTTATATTGAAATGATATTACAGTATTAACAAATTCATATAACCAGTGCATTTCGAAAACTAGCACTTTCTTAGATTTAATTTATACTGAAAAACAGCAATTATACTGACATACGAAAAACGTAAATCTTACTGATTTGCGCTTAAATGAAATTTTCATTATAAGACAGGAATAACAAATTCATATAACTAGAGCATTTTGAAAAAATAGCACTTTCTTAGATTTAAACTTAAACTGAAAAACAGTAATTATACTGACATACAAAAAGCATAAATTTTACTGATTTGCGCTAAACTGAAATTTTCATATCATTACAGTATTAACAAATTAATATTACCGAAAAAACTTAAAAAATTTTATTTTCTTAGATTTAGGCTCATAGTTGATTTTCTTGTTAATTGTATATTATTAACTCGAAAAGGGTACCGCTTATACTGAAATGATATTACAGTATTAACAAATTCATATAACCCGTGCATTTACAAAAACTAGCACTTTCTTAAATCTTGACTTATACTGGAAAACCTCAGTTTTAGTGATTTGCGCTAAAGTGAAATTTTCTTGTTATTACAGGATTAAAAAATTCATATAACTAGTACATTTTGAAAAAATAGCACTTTCTTAGATTTAAACTTATACTGAAAAACCGCAATTATACTGACATACGAAAAACATAAATTTTACTGAGTTGCGCTCAGCTGAAATTTTCATGTTATTACAGTACAAGTATTAACAAATTAATATAACCGAAAAAAACTTATAAACTTGCATTTTCTTAGATTTAGGCTCAAAGTTAATTTTCTTGTAAATTGTATATTATTATCTCGAAAAAGTTACCGCTTATACTGAAAAAAATTACTTCTTCTGATTTGCGCAAAAGTCAAATTTTAATGTCATTACAGTATTTACAAATTCATATAACCAGTGCATTTCGAATATATAGCACTCTCTTAGATTTTAACTTATACTGAAAAACAACAATTTTACTCACTTGCGAAAAACATCACTTTTACTGATTTGCGCTTGAGTGAAATTTTCATGTTAAGACAGGATTAACAAATTCATATAACTAGAGCATTTTGAAAAAATAGCACTTTCTTAGATTTAAACTTATACTGAAAAACAGTAATTATACTGACATACGAAAAACATAAATTTTACTGATTTGCGCTAAACTGAAATTTTCATGTTATTACAGTATTAACAATATAATATTACCGAAAAAACTTAAAAAATTTCATTTTCTTAGATTTAGGCTCATAGTTGATTTTCTTGTTAATTGTATATTATTAACTCGAAAAGGGTACCGCTTATACTGAAATGATATTACAGTATTAACAAATTTATATAACCCGTGCATTTACAAAAACTAGCATTTTCTTATATCTTGACTTATACTGGAAAACATCAGTTTTAGTGATTTGCGCTAAAGTGAAATTTTCATGTTAAGACAGGATTAACAAATTCATATAACTAGAGTATTTTGAAAAAATAGCACTTTCTTAGATTTAAACTTATACTGAAAAACAGTAATTATACTGACATACGAAAAACATAAATTTTACTGATTTGCGCTAAACTGAAATTTTCATGTTATTACAGTATTAACAAATTAATATAACAGAAAAAACTTATAAACTTACATTTTCTTAGACTTAGGCTCAAAGTTGATTTTCGTGTAAATTGTATATTTTTAACTCGAAAAAGGTAGCGCTTATACTGAGAAACATCACTTTACTGATTTGCGGTAAAGTCAAATTTTAATGTTATTACAGTATTAACAAATTAGTATGACCGAAAAAATTTATAAAATTGCATTTTTTTAGATTTAAGCTCAAAGTTGATTTTCTTGTAAATTGTATATTTTTAACTCGAAAAAGGTACCGCTTATACTGAAAAACGTCACTTTTACTGATTTGCGCTAAAGTCAAATTTTAATGTTATTACAGTATTAACAAATTCATATAACCAGTGCATTTCGAATACTGAAAAACAACAAACTTACTAACATACGAAAAACATAAATTTTTCTGATTTGCGCTTAAGTGAAATTTTCATGTTATTATAGTATTAACAAATTAATATAACCGAAAAAATTGCATTTCTTAGAATTAGGCTCATAGTTGATTTTCTTGTTAATTGTATATTATTAACTCGAAAAGGGTACCGCTTATACTGAAATGATATTACAGTATTAACAAATTCATATAACCCGTGTATTTACAAAAACTAGCACTTTCTTAAATCTTGACTTATACTGGAAAACATTAGTTTTAGTGATTTGCGCTAAAGTGAAATTTTCATGTTAAGACAGGATTAACAAATTCATATAACTAGAGTATTTTGAAAAAATAGCACTTTCTTAGATTTAAACTTATACTGAAAAACAGTAATTATACTGATATACGAAAAACATAAATTTTACTGATTTGCGCTTGAGTGAAATTTTCATGTTATTATAGTATTAACAAATTAATATAACCGAAAAACTTAAAAAATTGCATTTCTTAGAATTAGGCTCATAGTTGATTTTCTTGTTAATTGTATATTATTAATTCGAAAAGGGTACCGCTTATATTGAAATGATATTACAGTATTAACAAATTCATATAACCAGTGCATTTCGAAAACTAGCACTTTCTTAGATTTAATTTATACTGAAAAACAGCAATTATACTGACATACGAAAAACGTAAATCTTACTGATTTGCGCTTAAATGAAATTTTCATTATAAGACAGGAATAACAAATTCATATAACTAGAGCATTTTGAAAAAATAGCACTTTCTTAGATTTAAACTTAAACTGAAAAACAGTAATTATACTGACATACAAAAAGCATAAATTTTACTGATTTGCGCTAAACTGAAATTTTCATATCATTACAGTATTAACAAATTAATATTACCGAAAAAACTTAAAAAATTTTATTTTCTTAGATTTAGGCTCATAGTTGATTTTCTTGTTAATTGTATATTATTAACTCGAAAAGGGTACCGCTTATACTGAAATGATATTACAGTATTAACAAATTCATATAACCCGTGCATTTACAAAAACTAGCACTTTCTTAAATCTTGACTTATACTGGAAAACCTCAGTTTTAGTGATTTGCGCTAAAGTGAAATTTTCTTGTTATTACAGGATTAAAAAATTCATATAACTAGTACATTTTGAAAAAATAGCACTTTCTTAGATTTAAACTTATACTGAAAAACCGCAATTATACTGACATACGAAAAACATAAATTTTACTGAGTTGCGCTCAGCTGAAATTTTCATGTTATTACAGTACAAGTATTAACAAATTAATATAACCGAAAAAAACTTATAAACTTGCATTTTCTTAGATTTAGGCTCAAAGTTAATTTTCTTGTAAATTGTATATTATTATCTCGAAAAAGTTACCGCTTATACTGAAAAAAATTACTTCTTCTGATTTGCGCAAAAGTCAAATTTTAATGTCATTACAGTATTTACAAATTCATATAACCAGTGCATTTCGAATATATAGCACTCTCTTAGATTTTAACTTATACTGAAAAACAACAATTTTACTCACTTGCGAAAAACATCACTTTTACTGATTTGCGCTTGAGTGAAATTTTCATGTTAAGACAGGATTAACAAATTCATATAACTAGAGCATTTTGAAAAAATAGCACTTTCTTAGATTTAAACTTATACTGAAAAACAGTAATTATACTGACATACGAAAAACATAAATTTTACTGATTTGCGCTAAACTGAAATTTTCATGTTATTACAGTATTAACAATATAATATTACCGAAAAAACTTAAAAAATTTCATTTTCTTAGATTTAGGCTCATAGTTGATTTTCTTGTTAATTGTATATTATTAACTCGAAAAGGGTACCGCTTATACTGAAATGATATTACAGTATTAACAAATTTATATAACCCGTGCATTTACAAAAACTAGCATTTTCTTATATCTTGACTTATACTGGAAAACATCAGTTTTAGTGATTTGCGCTAAAGTGTAATTTTCATGTTAAGACAGGATTAACAAATTCATATAACTAGAGTATTTTGAAAAAATAGCACTTTCTTAGATTTAAACTTATACTGAAAAACAGTAATTATACTGACATTCGAAAAACATAAATTTTACTGATTTGCGCTTGAGTGAAATTTTCATGTTATTATAGTATTAACAAATTAATATAACCGAAAAACTTAAAAAATTGCATTTCTTAGAATTAGGCTCATAGTTGATTTTCTTGTTAATTGTATATTATTATCTCGAAAAAGGTACCGCTTATACTGAAAAAAATTACTTCTTCTGATTTGCGCAAAAGTCAAATTTTAATGTCATTACAGTATTTACAAATTCATATAACCAGTGCATTTCGAATATATAGCACTCTCTTAGATTTTAACTTATACTGAAAAACAACAATTTTACTGACTTGCGAAAAACATCACTTTTACTGATTTGCGCTTGAGTGAAATTTTCATGTTAAGACAGGATTAACAAATTCATATAACTAGAGCATTTTGAAAAAATAGCACTTTCTTAGATTTAAACTTATACTGAAAAACAGTAATTATACTGACATACGAAAAACATAAATTTTACTGATTTGCGCTAAACTGAAATTTTCATGTTATTACAGTATTAACAATATAATATTACCGAAAAAACTTAAAAAATTTCATTTTCTTAGATTTAGGCTCATAGTTGATTTTCTTGTTAATTGTATATTATTAACTCGAAAAGGGTACCGCTTATACTGAAATGATATTACAGTATTAACAAATTTATATAACCCGTGCATTTACAAAAACTAGCATTTTCTTATATCTTGACTTATACTGGAAAACATCAGTTTTAGTGATTTGCGCTAAAGTGTAATTTTCATGTTAAGACAGGATTAACAAATTCATATAACTAGAGTATTTTGAAAAAATAGCACTTTCTTAGATTTAAACTTATACTGAAAAACAGTAATTATACTGACATTCGAAAAACATAAATTTTACTGATTTGCGCTTGAGTGAAATTTTCATGTTATTATAGTATTAACAAATTAATATAACCGAAAAACTTAAAAAATTGCATTTCTTAGAATTAGGCTCATAGTTGATTTTCTTGTTAATTGTATATTATTATCTCGAAAAAGGTACCGCTTATACTGAAAAAAATTACTTCTTCTGATTTGCGCAAAAGTCAAATTTTAATGTCATTACAGTATTTACAAATTCATATAACCAGTGCATTTCGAATATATAGCACTCTCTTAGATTTTAACTTATACTGAAAAACAACAATTTTACTGACTTGCGAAAAACATCACTTTTACTGATTTGCGCTTGAGTGAAATTTTCATGTTATTATAGTATTAACAAATTAATATAACCGAAAAACTTAAAAAATTGCATTTCTTAGAATTAGGCTCATAGTTGATTTTCTTGTTAATTGTATATTATTAATTCGAAAAGGGTACCGCTTATACTGAAATGATATTACAGTATTAACAAATTCATATAACCAGTGCATTTCGAAAACTAGCACTTTCTTAGATTTAATTTATACTGAAAAACAGCAATTATACTGACATACGAAAAACGTAAATCTTACTGATTTGCGCTTAAATGAAATTTTCATTATAAGACAGGAATAACAAATTCATATAACTAGAGCATTTTGAAAAAATAGCACTTTCTTAGATTTAAACTTATACTGAAAAACAGTAATTATACTGACATACGAAAAACATAAATTTTACTGATTTGCGCTAAACTGAAATTTTCATGTTATTACAGTATTAACAAATTAATATTACCGAAAGAACTTAAAAAATTTTATTTTCTTAGATTTAGGCTCATAGTTGATTTTCTTGTTAATTGTATATTATTAACTCGAAAAGGGTACCGCTTATACTGAAATGATATTACAGTATTAACAAATTCATATAACCCGTGCATTTACAAAAACTAGCACTTTCTTAAATCTTGACTTATACTGGAAAACATCAGTTTTAGTGATTTGCGCTAAAGTGAAATTTTCATGTTAAGACAGGAATTAACAAATTCATATAACTAGAGTATTTTGAAAAAATAGCACTTTCTTAGATTTAAACTTATACTGAAAAACAGTAATTATACTGACATACGAAAAACATAAATTTTACTGATTTGCGCTAAAGTGAAATTTTCATGTTCAGACAGGATTAACAAATTCATATAACTAGAGCATTTTGAAAAAATAGCACTTTCTTAGATTTAAACTTATACTGAAAAACAGTAATTATACTGACATACGAAAAACATAAATTTTACTGATTTGCGCTAAACTGAAATTTTCATGGTATTACAGTATTAACAATATAATATTACCGAAAAAACTTAAAAAATTTCATTTTTTTAGATTTAGGCTCATAGTTGATTTTCTTGTTAATTGTATATTATTAACTCGAAAAGGGTACCGCTTATACTGAAATGATATTACAGTATTAACAAATTTATATAACCCGTGCATTTACAAAAACTAGCATTTTCTTATATCTTGACTTATACTGGAAAACATCAGTTTTAGTGATTTGCGCTAAAGTGAAATTTTCATGTTAAGACAGGATTAACAAATTCATATAACTAGAGTATTTTGAAAAAATAGCACTTTCTTAGATTTAAACTTATACTGAAAAACAGTAATTATACTGACATACGAAAAACATAAATTTTACTGATTTGCGCTAAACTGAAATTTTCAAGTTATTACAGTATTAACAAATTAATATAACCGAAAAAACTTATAAACTTGCATTTTCTTAGACTTAGGCTCAAAGTTGATTTTCGTGTAAATTGTATATTTTTATCTCGAAAAAGGTAGCGCTTATACTGAGAAACATCACTTTACTGATTTGCGCTAAAGTCAAATTTTAATGTTATTACAGTATTAACAAATTAGTATGACCGAAAAAATTTATAAAATTGCATTTTTTTAGATTTAAGCTCAAAGTTGATTTTCTTGTAAATTGTATATTTTTAACTCGAAAAAGGTACCGCTTATACTGAAAAACGTCACTTTTACTGATTTGCGCTAAAGTCAAATTTTAATGTTATTACAGTATTAACAAATTCATATAACCAGTGCATTTCGAATACTGAAAAACAACAAACTTACTAACATACGAAAAACATACATTTTTCTGATTTGCGCTTAAGTGAAGTTTTCATGTTATTATAGTACTAACAAATTAATATAACCGAAAAAATTGCATTTCTTAGAATTAGGCTCATAGTTGATTTTCTTGTTAATTGTATATTATTAACTCGAAAAGGGTACCGCTTATACTGAAATGATATAACAGTATTAACAAATTCATATAACCCGTGTATTTACAAAAACTAGCACTTTCTTAAATCTTGACTTATACTGGAAAACATTAGTTTTAGTGATTTGCGCTAAAGTGAAATTTTCATGTTAAGACAGGATTAACAAATTCATATAACTAGAGTATTTTGAAAAAATAGCACTTTCTTAGATTTAAACTTATACTGAAAAACAGTAATTATACTGACATTCGAAAAAGATAAATTTTACTGATTTGCGCTTGAGTGAAATTTTCATGTTATTATAGTATTAACAAATTAATATAACCGAAAAACTTAAAAAATTGCATTTCTTAGAATTAGGCTCATAGTTGATTTTCTTGTTAATTGTATATTATTATCTCGAAAAAGGTACCGCTTATACTGAAAAAACTTACTTCTTCTGATTTGCGCAAAAGTCAAATTTTAATGTCATTACAGTATTTACAAATTCATATAACCAGTGCATTTCGAATATATAGCACTCTCTTAGATTTTAACTTATACTGAAAAACAACAATTTTACTGACTTGCGAAAAACATCACTTTTACTGATTTGCGCTTGAGTGAAATTTTCATGTTATTATAGTATTAACAAATTAATATAACCGAAAAACTTAAAAAATTGCATTTCTTAGAATTAGGCTCATAGTTGATTTTCTTGTTAATTGTATATTATTAATTCGAAAAGGGTACCGCTTATACTGAAATGATATTACAGTATTAACAAATTCATATAACCAGTGCATTTCGAAAACTAGCACTTTCTTAGATTTAATTTATACTGAAAAACAGCAATTATACTGACATACGAAAAACGTAAATCTTACTGATTTGCGCTTAAATGAAATTTTCATTATAAGACAGGAATAACAAATTCATATAACTAGAGCATTTTGAAAAAATAGCACTTTCTTAGATTTAAACTTATACTGAAAAACAGTAATTATACTGACATACGAAAAACATAAATTTTACTGATTTGCGCTAAACTGAAATTTTCATGTTATTACAGTATTAACAAATTAATATTACCGAAAGAACTTAAAAAATTTTATTTTCTTAGATTTAGGCTCATAGTTGATTTTCTTGTTAATTGTATATTATTAACTCGAAAAGGGTACCGCTTATACTGAAATGATATTACAGTATTAACAAATTCATATAACCCGTGCATTTACAAAAACTAGCACTTTCTTAAATCTTGACTTATACTGGAAAACATCAGTTTTAGTGATTTGCGCTAAAGTGAAATTTTCATGTTAAGACAGGAATTAACAAATTCATATAACTAGAGTATTTTGAAAAAATAGCACTTTCTTAGATTTAAACTTATACTGAAAAACAGTAATTATACTGACATACGAAAAACATAAATTTTACTGATTTGCGCTAAAGTGAAATTTTCATGTTCAGACAGGATTAACAAATTCATATAACTAGAGCATTTTGAAAAAATAGCACTTTCTTAGATTTAAACTTATACTGAAAAACAGTAATTATACTGACATACGAAAAACATAAATTTTACTGATTTGCGCTAAACTGAAATTTTCATGTTATTACAGTATTAACAATATAATATTACCGAAAAAACTTAAAAAATTTCATTTTTTTAGATTTAGGCTCATAGTTGATTTTCTTGTTAATTGTATATTATTAACTCGAAAAGGGTACCGCTTATACTGAAATGATATTACAGTATTAACAAATTTATATAACCCGTGCATTTACAAAAACTAGCATTTTCTTATATCTTGACTTATACTGGAAAACATCAGTTTTAGTGATTTGCGCTAAAGTGAAATTTTCATGTTAAGACAGGATTAACAAATTCATATAACTAGAGTATTTTGAAAAAATAGCACTTTCTTAGATTTAAACTTATACTGAAAAACAGTAATTATACTGACATACGAAAAACATAAATTTTACTGATTTGCGCTAAACTGAAATTTTCAAGTTATTACAGTATTAACAAATTAATATAACCGAAAAAACTTATAAACTTGCATTTTCTTAGACTTAGGCTCAAAGTTGATTTTCGTGTAAATTGTATATTTTTATCTCGAAAAAGGTAGCGCTTATACTGAGAAACATCACTTTACTGATTTGCGCTAAAGTCAAATTTTAATGTTATTACAGTATTAACAAATTAGTATGACCGAAAAAATTTATAAAATTGCATTTTTTTAGATTTAAGCTCAAAGTTGATTTTCTTGTAAATTGTATATTTTTAACTCGAAAAAGGTACCGCTTATACTGAAAAACGTCACTTTTACTGATTTGCGCTAAAGTCAAATTTTAATGTTATTACAGTATTAACAAATTCATATAACCAGTGCATTTCGAATACTGAAAAACAACAAACTTACTAACATACGAAAAACATACATTTTTCTGATTTGCGCTTAAGCGAAGTTTTCATGTTATTATAGTATTAACAAATTAATATAACCGAAAAAATTGCATTTCTTAGAATTAGGCTCATAGTTGATTTTCTTGTTAATTGTATATTATTAACTCGAAAAGGGTACCGCTTATACTGAAATGATATAACAGTATTAACAAATTCATATAACCCGTGTATTTACAAAAACTAGCACTTTCTTAAATCTTGACTTATACTGGAAAACCTCAGTTTTAGTGATTTGCGCTAAAGTGAAATTTTCATGTTAAGACAGGATTAACAAATTCATATAACTAGAGTATTTTGAAAAAATAGCACTTTCTTAGATTTAAACTTATACTGAAAAACAGTAATTATACTGACATTCGAAAAAGATAAATTTTACTGATTTGCGCTTGAGTGAAATTTTCATGTTATTATAGTATTAACAAATTAATATAACCGAAAAACTTAAAAAATTGCATTTCTTAGAATTAGGCTCATAGTTGATTTTCTTGTTAATTGTATATTATTAATTCGAAAAGGGTACCGCTTATACTGAAATGATATTATATTACAGTATTAACAAATTCATATAACCAGTGCATTTCGAAAACTAGCACTTTCTTAGATTTAATTTATACTGAAAAACAGCAATTATACTGACATACGAAAAACGTAAATCTTACTGATTTGCGCTTAAATGAAATTTTCATTATAAGACAGGAATAACAAATTCATATAACTAGAGCATTTTGAAAAAATAGCACTTTCTTAGATTTAAACTTATACTGAAAAACAGTAATTATACTGACATACGAAAAACATAAATTTTACTGATTTGCGCTAAACTGAAATTTTCATGTTATTACAGTATTAACAAATTAATATTACCGAAAGAATTTAAAAAATTTTATTTTCTTAGATTTAGGCTCATAGTTGATTTTCTTGTTAATTGTATATTATTAACTCGAAAAGGGTACCGCTTATACTGAAATGATATTACAGTATTAACAAATTCATATAACCCGTGCATTTACAAAAACTAGCACTTTCTTAAATCTGGACTTATACTGGAAAACATCAGTTTTAGTGATTTGCGCTAAAGTGAAATTTTCATGTTAAGACAGGAATTAAAAAATTCATATAACTAGAGTATTTTGAAAAAATAGCACTTTCTTAGATTTAAACTTATACTGAAAAACAGTAATTATACTGACATACGAAAAACATAAATTTTACTGATTTGCGCTAAACTGAAATTTTCATGTTATTACAGTATTAACAAATTAATATTACCGAAAGAATTTAAAAAATTTTATTTTCTTAGATTTAGGCTCATAGTTGATTTTCTTGTTAATTGTATATTATTATCTCGAAAAAGGTACCGCTTATACTGAAAAAAATTACTTCTTCTGATTTGCGCAAAAGTCAAATTTTAATGTCATTACAGTATTTACAAATTCATATAACCAGTGCATTTCGAATATATAGCACTCTCTTAGATTTTAACTTATACTGAAAAACAACAATTTTGCTGACTTGCGAAAAACATCACTTTTACTGATTTGCGCTTGAGTGAAATTTTCATGTTATTATAGTATTAACAAATTAATATAACCGAAAAACTTAAAAAATTGCATTTCTTAGAATTAGGCTCATAGTTGATTTTCTTGTTAATTGTATATTATTAATTCGAAAAGGGTACCGCTTATACTGAAATGATATTATATTACAGTATTAACAAATTCATATAACCAGTGCATTTCGAAAACTAGCACTTTCTTAGATTTAATTTATACTGAAAAACAGCAATTATACTGACATACGAAAAACGTAAATCTTACTGATTTGCGCTTAAATGAAATTTTCATTATAAGACAGGAATAACAAATTCATATAACTAGAGCATTTTGAAAAAATAGCACTTTCTTAGATTTAAACTTATACTGAAAAACAGTAATTATACTGACATACGAAAAACATAAATTTTACTGATTTGCGCTAAACTGAAATTTTCATGTTATTACAGTATTAACAAATTAATATTACCGAAAGAATTTAAAAAAATTTATTTTCTTAGATTTAGGCTCATAGTTGATTTTCTTGTTAATTGTATATTATTAACTCGAAAAGGGTACCGCTTATACTGAAATGATATTACAGTATTAACAAATTCATATAACCCGTGCATTTACAAAAACTAGCACTTTCTTAAATCTTGACTTATACTGGAAAACATCAGTTTTAGTGATTTGCGCTAAAGTGAAATTTTCATGTTAAGACAGGAATTAACAAATTCATATAACTAGAGTATTTTGAAAAAATAGCACTTTCTTAGATTTAAACTTATACTGAAAAACAGTAATTATACTGACATACGAAAAACATAAATTTTACTGATTTGCGCTAAAGTGAAATTTTCATGTTAAGACAGGATTAACAAATTCATATAACTAGACCATTTTGAAAAAATAGCACTTTCTTAGATTTAAACTTATACTGAAAAACAGTAATTATACTGACATACGAAAAACATAAATTTTACTGATTTGCGCTAAACTGAAATTTTCATGTTATTACAGTATTAACAATATAATAATACCGAAAAAACTTAAAAAATTTCATTTTCTTAGATTTAGGCTCATAGTTGATTTTCTTGTTAATTGTATATTATTAACTCGAAAAGGGTACCGCTTATACTGAAAAAAATTACCTCTTCTGATTTGCGCAAAAGTCAAATTTTAATGTCATTACAGTATTTACAAATTCATATAACCAGTGCATTTCGAATATATAGCACTCTCTTAGATTTTAACTTATACTGAAAAACAACAATTTTACTGACTTGCGAAAAACATCACTTTTACTGATTTGCGCTTGAGTGAAATTTTCATGTTATTATAGTATTAACAAATTAATATAACCGAAAATACTTAAAAAATTGCATTTCTTAGAATTAGGCTCATAGTTGATTTTCTTGTTAATTGTATATTATTAACTCGAAAAGGGTACCGCTTATACTGAAATGATATTACAGTATTAACAAATTCATATAACCCGTGCATTTACAAAAACTAGCACTTTCTTAAATCTTGACTTATACTGGAAAACCTCAGTTTTAGTGATTTGCGCTAAAGTGAAATTTTCATATTATTACAGGATTAAAAAATTCATATAACTAGTACATTTTGAAAAAATAGCACTTTCTTAGATTTAATTTATACTGAAAAACAGCAATTATACTGACATACGAAAAACGTAAATCTTACTGATTTGCGCTAAAGTGAAATTTTCATGTTAAGACAGGATTAACAAATTCATATAACTAGAGCATTTTGAAAAAATAGCACTTTCTTAGATTTAAACTTATACTGAAAAACAGTAATTATACTGACATACGAAAAACATAAATTTTACTGATTTGCGCTAAACTGAAATTTTCATGTTATTACAGTATTAACAATATAATATTACCGAAAAAACTTAAAAAATTTCATTTTCTTAGATTTAGGCTCATAGTTGATTTTCTTGTTAATTGTATATTATTAACTCGAAAAGGGTACCGCTTATACTGAAATGATATTACTTTATTAACAAATTTATATAACCCGTGCATTTACAAAAACTAGCATTTTCTTATATCTTGACTTATACTGGAAAACATCAGTTTTAGTGATTTGCGCTAAAGTGAAATTTTCATGTTAAGACAGGATTAACAAATTCATATAACTAGAGTATTTTGAAAAAATAGCACTTTCTTAGATTTAAACTTATACTGAAAAACAGTAATTATACTGACATACGAAAAACATAAACTTTACTGATTTGCGCTAAACTGAAATTTTCATGTTATTACAGTATTAACAAATTAATATAACCGAAAAAACTTATAAACTTGCATTTTCTTAGACTTAGGCTCAAAGTTGATTTTCGTGTAAATTGTATATTTTTAACTCGAAAAAGGTAGCGCTTATACTGAGAAACATCACTTTACTGCTTGCGCTAAAGTCAAATTTTAATGTTATTACAGTATTAACAAATTCATATAACCAGTGCATTTCGAATACTGAAAAACAACAAACTTACTAACATACGAAAAACATAAATTTTTCTGATTTGCGCTTAAGTGAAATTTTCATGTTATTATAGTATTAACAAATTAATATAACCGAAAAAATTGCATTTCTTAGAATTAGGCTCATAGTTGATTTTCTTGTTAATTGTATATTATTAACTCGAAAAGGGTACCGCTTATACTGAAATGATATTACAGTATTAACAAATTCATATAACCCGTGTATTTACAAAAACTAGCACTTTCTTAAATCTTGACTTATACTGGAAAACATTAGTTTTAGTGATTTGCGCTAAAGTGAAATTTTCATGTTAAGACAGGATTAACAAATTCATATAACTAGAGCATTTTGAAAAAATAGCACTTTCTTAGATTTAAACTTATACTGAAAAACAGTAATTATACTGACATACGAAAAACATAAATTTTACTGATTTGCGCTAAACTGAAATTTTCATGTTATTACAGTATTAACAATATAATATTACCGAAAAAACTTAAAAAATTTCATTTTCTTAGATTTAGGCTCATAGTTGATTTTCTTGTTAATTGTATATTATTAACTCGAAAAGGGTACCGCTTATACTGAAATGATATTACTTTATTAACAAATTTATATAACCCGTGCATTTACAAAAACTAGCATTTTCTTATATCTTGACTTATACTGGAAAACATCAGTTTTAGTGATTTGCGCTAAAGTGAAATTTTCATGTTAAGACAGGATTAACAAATTCATATAACTAGAGTATTTTGAAAAAATAGCACTTTCTTAGATTTAAACTTATACTGAAAAACAGTAATTATACTGACATACGAAAAACATAAATTTTACTGATTTGCGCTTGAGTGAAATTTTCATGTTATTATAGTATTAACAAATTAATATAACCGAAAAACTTAAAAAATTGCATTTCTTAGAATTAGGCTCATAGTTGATTTTCTTGTTAATTTTATATTATTATCTCGAAAAAGCTACCGCTTATACTGAAAAAAATTACTTCTTCTGATTTGCGCAAAAGTCAAATTTTAATGTCATTACAGTATTTACAAATTCATATAACCAGTGCATTTCGAATATATAGCACTCTCTTAGATTTTAACTTATACTGAAAAACAACAATTTTACTGACTTGCGAAAAACATCACTTTTACTGATTTGCGCTTGAGTGAAATTTTCATGTTATTATAGTATTAACAAATTAATATAACCGAAAAACTTAAAAAATTGCATTTCTTAGAATTAGGCTCATAGTTGATTTTCTTGTTAATTGTATATTATTAATTCGAAAAGGGTACCGCTTATACTGAAATGATATTACAGTATTAACAAATTCATATAACCAGTGCATTTCGAAAACTAGCACTTTCTTAGATTTAATTTATACTGAAAAACAGCAATTATACTGACATACGAAAAACGTAAATCTTACTGATTTGCGCTTAAATGAAATTTTCATTATAAGACAGGAATAACAAATTCATATAACTAGAGCATTTTGAAAAAATAGCACTTTCTTAGATTTAAACTTATACTGAAAAACAGTAATTATACTGACATACGAAAAACATAAATTTTACTGATTTGCGCTAAACTGAAATTTTCATGTTATTACAGTATTAACAAATTAATATTACCGAAAAAACTTAAAAAATTTTATTTTCTTAGATTTAGGCTCATAGTTGATTTTCTTGTTAATTGTATATTATTAACTCGAAAAGTGTACCGCTTATACTGAAATGATATTACAGTATTAACAAATTCATATAACCCGTGCATTTACAAAAACTAGCACTTTCTTATATCTTGACTTATACTGGAAAACATCAGTTTTAGTGATTTGCGCTAAAGTGAAATTTTCATGTTAAGACAGGAATTAACAAATTCATATAACTAGAGTATTTTGAAAAAAGAGCACTTTCTTAGATTTAAACTTATACTGAAAAACAGTAATTATACTGACATACGAAAAACATAAATTTTACTGATTTGCGCTAAACTGAAATTTTCATGTTATTACAGTATCAACAAATTAGTATGACCGAAAAAATTTATAAAATTGCATTTTTTTAGATTTAGGCTCAAAGTCGATTTTCTTCTAAATTGTATATTATTAACTAGAAAAAGGTAGCGCTTATACTGAGAAACATCACTTTACTGATTTGCGCTAAAGTCAAATTTTAATGTTATTACAGTATCAACAAATTAGTATGACCGAAAAAATTTATAAAATTGCATTTTTTTAGATTTAGGCTCAAAGTCGATTTTCTTCTAAATTGTATATTATTAACTAGAAAAAGGTACCGCTTATACTGAAAAACGTCGCTTTTACTGATTTGCGCTAAAGTCAAATTCTAATGTTATTACAGTATTAACAAATTAATATAACCAGTGCATTTAGAAAAACAGCACTTACAAATTTTAATGATTTGCGCTTAACTGAAATTTTCATGTTATTACAGTATTAACAAATTAATATAACCGAAAAAACTTAAAAAAATTGCACTTTCTTATATTTAGGCTCAAAGTTGATTTTCTTGTAAATTGTATATTATTAACTCGAAAAAGGTAGCGCTTATACTGAGAAACATCACTTTACTGATTTGCGCTAAAGTCAAATTTTAATGTTATTACAGTATTAACAAATTAGTATGACCGAAAATATTATAAAATTGCATTTTTTTAGATTTTTTTCTGATTTGCGCTAAAGTCAAATTTTAATGTCATTACAGTATTTACAAATTCATATAACCAGTGCATTTCGAAAATATAGCACTCTCTTAGATTTTAGCTTATACTGAAAAACAACAATTTTACTGACTTGCGCAAAACATCAGTTTTACTGATATGCGCTTAAGTAAAAGTTGATGTAAAGAACATGAATTTTAATGATTTGCACTAACGTAAATTTTTTATGTTATTACGGCATTAACAAAATTATATAAACAGTTACTGATTTTCGAAAAACATCACTTTTACTGATTTGCGCTTAAGCGAAATTTTCATGTTATTATAGTATTAACAAATTAATATAACCGAAAAAACTTAAAAAATTGCATTTTTTAGATTTAGGCTCAAAGTTGATTTTCTAGTAAATTTTATATTATTTACCCGAAAAAGGTACCGCTTATACTGAAAAGCATCATTCTTACGGATTTGCGCTAAAGTCAAATTTTAATGTTATTACATTATTAACTAATTAATATAACCAGTGCATTTAGAAAAACAGCACTTTCAAATTTTAATGATTTGCGCTTTAGTGAAATTTTCATGTTATTACAGTATTAACAAATTAATATAACCGAAAAAACTTAAAAAAATTGCACTTTCTTATATTTAGGCTCAAAGTCGATTTTCTTTTAAATTGTATATTATTAACTCGAAAAAGGCACCGCTTATACTGAAAAACATTATTTTTACTGATTTCCGCTAAAGTCAAATTTTAATGTTATAACAGTATTAACAAATTCATAAAGCCAGTGTATTTCGTAAAACTAGCACTTTCTTAAATCTTGACTTATACTGGAAAACATCAGTTTTAGTGATTTGCGCTAAAGTGAAATTTTCATGTTATTACAGGATTAACAAATTCATATAACTAGTACATTTTGAAAAAATAGCACTTTCTTAGATTTAAACTTATACTGAAAAACAGCAATTATACTGACATACGAAAAAAATAAATTTTACTGAGTTGCGCTAAACTGAAATTTTCATGTTATTACATTACAAGTATTAACAAATTTATATAACCGAAAAAAACTTATAAACTTGCATTTTCTTAGATTTAGGCTCAAAGTTGATTTTCTTGTAAATTGTATATTATTATCTCGAAAAAGGTACCGCTTATACTGAAAAAAATTACTTCTTCTGATTTGCGCAAAAGTCAAATTTTAATGTCATTACAGTATTTACAAATACATATAACCACTGCATTTCGAATATATAGCACTCTCTTAGATTTTAACTTATACTGAAAAACAACAATTTTACTGACTTGCGCAAAACATCACTTTTACTGATATGCGCTTAAGTGAAAGTTAATGTAAAGAACATGAATTTTAATGATTTGCACTAACGTAAATTTTTTATGTTATAACGGCATTAACAGAATTATATAAACAGTTACTGATTTTCGAAAAACATCACTTTTACTGATTTGCGCTTAAGTGAAATTTTCATGTTATTATAGTATTAACAAATTAATATAACCGAAAAAACTTTAAAAATTGCATTTTTCAGATTTAGGCTCAAAGTTGATTTTCTAGTAAATTTTATATTATTTACCCGAAAAAGGTACCGCTTATACTGAAAAACATCATTCTTACGGATTTGCGCTAAAGTCAAATTTTAATGTTATTACATTATTAACTAATTTAAATAACCAGTGCATTTAGAAAAACCGCACTTTCAAATTTTAATGATTTGCGCTTTAGTGAAATTTTCATGTTATTATAGTATTAACAAATTAATATAACCGAAAAAACTTAAAAAATTGCACTTTCTTATATTTAGGCTCAAAGTCGATTTTCTTTTAAATTGTATATTATTAACTCGAAAAAGGCACCGCTTATACTGAGAAACATCACTTTACTGATTTGCGCTAAAGTCAAATTTTAATGTTATTACAGTATCAACAAATTAGTATGACCGAAAAAATTTATAAAATTGCATTTTTTTAGATTTTTTTCTGATTAGCGCTAAAGTCAAATTTTAATGTCATTACAGTATTTACAAATTCATATAACCAGTGCATTTCGAAAATATAGCACTCTCTTAGATTTTAACTTATACTGAAAAACAACAATTTTACTGACTTGCGCAAAACATCACTTTTACTGATATGCGCTTAAGTGAAAGTTGATGTAAAGAACATGAATTTTAATGATTTGCACTAACGTAAATTTTTTATGTTATTACGGCATTAACAAAATTGTATAAACAGTTACTGATTTTCGAAAAACATCAATTTTACTGATTTGCGCTTAAGTGAAATTTTCATGCTATTATAGTATTAACAAATTAATATAACCGAAAAAACTTAAAAAATTGCATTTTTAGATTTAGGCTCAAAGTTGATTTTCTTGTAAATTGTATATTATTATCTCGAAAAAGGTACCGCTTATACTGAAAAAAATTACTTCTTCTGATTTGCGCAAAAGTCAAATTTTAATGTCATTACAGTATTTACAAATTCATATAACCAGTGCATTTCGAATATATAGCACTCTCTTAGATTTTAACTTATACTGAAAAACAACAATTTTACTGACTTGCGAAAAACATCACTTTTACTGATTTGCGCTTGAGTGAAATTTTCATGTTATTACAGTATTAACAAATTAATATAACCGAAAAAAACTTAGAAACTTGCATTTTCTTAGATTTAGGCTCAAAGTTGATTTTCTTGTAAATTGTATATTATTATCTCGAAAAAGCTACCGCTTATACTGAAAAAAATTACTTCTTCTGATTTGCGCAAAAGTCAAATTTTAATAACATTACAGTATTTACAAATACATACACACAGTGCATTTCGAATATATAGCACTCTCTTAGATTTTAACTTATACTGAAAAACAACAATTTTACTGACTTGCGAAAAACATCGCTTTTACTGATTTGCGCTTGAGTGAAATTTTCATGTTATTATAGTATTAACAAATTTATATAACCGAAAAAACTTAAAAAATTGCATTTCTTAGAATTAGGCTCATAGTTGATTTTCTTGTTAATTGTATATTATTAACTCGAAAAGGGTACCGCTTATACTGAAATGATATTACAGTATTAACAAATTCATATAACCAGTGCATTTCGAAAACTAGCACTTTCTTAGATTTAATTTATACTGAAAAACAGCAATTATACTGACATACGAAAAACGTTAATCTTACTGATTTGCGCTTAAATGAAATTTTCATTATAAGACAGGATTAACAAATTCATATAACTAGATCCTTTTAAAAAAATAGCACTTTCTTAGATTTAAACTTATACTGAAAAACAGTAATTATACTGACATACGAAAAACATAAATTTTACTGATTATTACAGTATTAACAAATTAATATAACCAGTGCATTTAGAAAAACAGCACTTACAAATTTTAATGATTTGCGCTTAACTGAAATTTTCATGTTATTACATTTTTAGATTTAGGCTCAAAGTTGATTTTCTTGTAAATTGTATATTATTATCTCGAAAAAGGTACCGCTTATACTGAAAAAAATTACTTCTTCTGATTTGCGCAAAAGTCAAATTTTAATGTCATTACAGTATTTACAAATTCATATAACCAGTGCATTTCGAATATATAGCACTCTCTTAGATTTTAACTTATACTGAAAAACAACAATTTTACTGACTTGCGAAAAACATCACTTTTACTGATTTGCGCTTGAGTGAAATTTTCATGTTATTACAGTATTAACAAATTAATATAACCGAAAAAAACTTATAAACTTGCATTTTCTTAGATTTAGGCTCAAAGTTGATTTTCTTGTAAATTGTATATTATTATCTCGAAAAAGCTACCGCTTATACTGAAAAAAATTACTTCTTCTGATTTGCGCAAAAGTCAAATTTTAATAACATTACAGTATTTACAAATACATACACACAGTGCATTTCGAATATATAGCACTCTCTTAGATTTTAACTTATACTGAAAAACAACAATTTTACTGACTTGCGAAAAACATCGCTTTTACTGATTTGCGCTTGAGTGAAATTTTCATGTTATTATAGTATTAACAAATTTATATAACCGAAAAAACTTAAAAAATTGCATTTCTTAGAATTAGGCTCATAGTTGATTTTCTTGTTAATTGTATATTATTAACTCGAAAAGGGTACCGCTTATACTGAAATGATATTACAGTATTAACAAATTCATATAACCAGTGCATTTCGAAAACTAGCACTTTCTTAGATTTAATTTATACTGAAAAACTGCAATTATACTGACATACGAAAAACGTAAATCTTACTGATTTGCGCTTAAATGAAATTTTCATTATAAGACAGGATTAAGAAATTCATATAACTAGATCCTTTTAAAAAAATAGCACTTTCTTAGATTTAAACTTATACTGAAAAACAGTAATTATACTGACATACGAAAAACATAAATTTTACTGATTTGCGCTAAACTGAAATTTTCATGTTATTACAGTATTAACAAATTAATATTACCGAAAAAACTTAAAAAATTTTATTTTCTTAGATTTAGGCTCATAGTTGATTTTCTTGTTAATTGTATATTATTAACTCGAAAAGGGTACCGCTTATACTGAAATGATATTACAGTATTAACAAATTCATATAACCCGTGCATTTACAAAAACTAGCACTTTCTTAAATCTTGACTTATACTGGAAAACATCAGTTTTAGTGATTTGCGCTAAAGTGAAATTTTCATGTTAAGACAGGAATTAACAAATTCATATAACTAGAGTATTTTGAAAAAATAGCACTTTCTTAGATTTAACCTTATACTGAAAAACAGTAATTATACTGACATACGAAAAACATAAATTTTACTGATTTGCGCTAAACTGAAATTTTCATGTTATTACAGTATTAACAACTTAATATAACCGAAAAAACTTAAAAAATTTTATCTTCTTAGATTTAGGCTCATAGTTGATTTTCTTGTTAATTGTATATTATTAACTCGAAAAGGGTACCGCTTATACTGAAATGATATTACAGTATTAACAAATTCATATAACCCGTGCATTTACAAAAACTACCACTTTCTTAAATCTTGACTTATACTGGAAAACATCAGTTTTAGTGATTTGCGCTAAAGTGAAATTTTCATGTTAAGACAGGAATTAACAAATTCATATAACTAGAGTATTTTGAAAAAATAGCACTTTCTTAGATTAAAACTTAATCTTACTGATTTGCGCTAAACTGCTATATACTGAAATGATATTACAGTATTAACAAATTCATATAACCAGTGCATTTCGAAAACTAGCACTTTCTTAGATTTAATTTATACTGAAAAACAGCAATTATACTGGCATACGAAAAACGTAAATATTACTGATTTGCGCTAAAGTGAAATTTTCATGTTATTATAGTATTAACAAATTAATATAACCGAAAAAATTGCATTTCTTAGAATTAGGCTCATAGTTGATTTTCTTGTTAATTGTATATTATTAACTCGAAAAGGATACCGCTTATACTGAAATGATATTACAGTATTAACAAAATCATATAACCCGTGCATTTACAAAAACTAGCACTTTCTTAAATCTTGACTTATACTGGAAAACCTCAGTTATAGTGATTTGCGCTAAAGTGAAATTTTCATGTTATTACAGGATTAAAAAATTCATATAACTAGTACGTTTTGAAAAAATAGCACTTTCTTAGATTTAAACTTATACTGAAAAACCGCAATTATACTGACATACGAAAAACATAAATTTTACTGAGTTGCGCTCAGCTGAAATTTTCATGTTATTACAGTACAAGTATTAACAAATTAATATAACCGAAAAAAACTTATAAACTTGCATTTTCTTAGATTTAGGCTCAAAGTTAATTTTCTTGTAAATTGTATATTATTATCTCGAAAAAGTTACCGCTTATACTGAAAAAAATTACTTCTTCTGATTTGCGCAAAAGTCAAATTTTAATGTCATAACAGTATTTACAAATTCATATAACCAGTGCATTTCGAATATATAGCACTCTCTTTGATTTTAACTTATACTGAAAAACAACAATTTTACTGACTTGCGAAAAACATCACTTTTACTGATTTGCGCTTGAGTGAAATTTTCATGTTATTATAGTATTAACAAATTATTATAACCGAAAATACTTAAAAAATTGCATTTCTTAGAATTAGGCTCATAGTTGATTTTCTTGTTAATTGTATATTATTAACTCGAAAAGGGTACCGCTTATACTGAAATGATATTACGGTATTAACAAATTCATATAACCCGTGCATTTACAAAAACTAGCACTTTCTTAAATCTTGACTTATACTGGAAAACCTCAAATTTAGTGATTTGCGCTAAAGTGAAATTTTCATGTTATTACAGGATTAAAAAATTCATATAACTAGTACATTTTGAAAAAATAGCACTTTCTTAGATTTAATTTATACTGAAAAACAGCAATTATACTGACATACGAAAAACGTAAATCTTACTGATTTGCGCTAAAGTGAAATTTTCATGTTAAGACAGGATTAACAAATTCATATAACTAGAGCATTTTGAAAAAATAGCACTTTCTTAGATTTAAACTTATACTGAAAAACAGTAATTATACTGACATACGAAAAACATAAATTTTACTGATTTGCGCTAAACTGAAATTTTCATGTTATTACAGTATTAACAATATAATATTACCGAAAAAACTTAAAAAATTTCATTTTCTTAGATTTAGGCTCATAGTTGATTTTCTTGTTAATTGTATATTATTAACTCGAAAAGGGTACCGCTTATACTTAAATGATATTACAGTATTATCAAATTCATATAACCCGTGCATTTACAAAAACTAGCACTTTCTTATATCTTGACTTATACTGGAAAACATCAGTTTTAGTGATTTGCGCTAAAGTGAAATTTTCATGTTAAGACAGGATTAACAAATTCATATAACTAGAGTATTTTGAAAAAATAGCACTTTCTTAGATTTAAACTTATACTGAAAAACAGTAATTATACTGACATACGAAAAACATAAATTTTACTGATTTGCGCTAAACTGGAATTTTCATGTTATTACAGTATTAACAAATTAATATAACCGAAAAAACTTATAAACTTGCATTTTCTTAGACTTAGGCTCAAAGTTGATTTTCTTGTAAATTGTATATTATTAACTCGAAAAAGGTAGCGCTTATACTGAGAAACATCACTTTACTGATTTGCGCTAAAGTCAAATTTTAATGTTATTACAGTATTAACAAATTAGTATGACCGAAAAAATTTATAAAATTGCATTTTTTTAGATTTAAGCTCAAAGTTGATTTTCTTGTAAATTGTATATTTTTAACTCGAAAAAGGTACCGCTTATACTGAAAAACGTCACTTTTACTGATTTGCGCTAAAGTCAAATTTTAATGTTATTACAGTATTAACAAATTCATATAACCAGTGCATTTCGAATACTGAAAAACAACAAACTTACTAACATACGAAAAACATAATTTTTTCTGATTTGCGCTTAAGTGAAATTTTCATGTTATTATAGTATTAACAAATTAATAAAACCGAAAAAATTGCATTTCTTAGAGTTAGGCTCATAGTTGATTTTCTTGTTAATTGTATATTATTAACTCGAAAAGGGTACCGCTTATACTGAAATGATATTACGGTATTAACAAATTCATATAACCCGTGTATTTACAAAAACTAGCACTTTCTTAAATCTTGACTTATACTGGAAAACATTAGTTTTAGTGATTTGCGCTAAAGAGAAATTTTCATGTTAAGACAGGATTAACAAATTCATATAACTAGAGTATTTTGAAAAAATAGCACTTTCTTAGATTTAAACTTATACTGAAAAACAGTAATTATACTGACATACGAAAAACATAAATTTTACTGATTTGCGCTTGAGTGAAATTTTCATGTTATTATAGTATTAACAAATTAATATAACCGAAAAACTTAAAAAATTGCATTTCTTAGAATTAGGCTCATAGTTGATTTTCTTGTTAATTGTATATTATTATCTCGAAAAAGGTACCGCTTATACTGAAAAACGTCACTTTGACTGATTTGCGCTAAAGTCAAATTTTAATGTTATTACAGTATTAAAAAATTCATATAACCAGTGCATTTCGAATACTGAAAAACAACAAACTTACTAACATACGAAAAACATAAATTTTTCTGATTTGCGCTTAAGTGAAATTTTCATGTTATTATAGTATTAACAAATTAATATAACCGAAAAATTTGCATTTCTTAGAGTTAGGCTCATAGTTGATTTTCTTGTTAATTGTATATTATTAACTCGAAAAGGGTACCGCTTATACTGAAATGATATTACAGTATTAACAAATTCATATAACCCGTGCATTTACAAAAACTAGCACTTTCTTAAATCTTGACTTATACTGGAAAACATCAGTTTTAGTGATTTGCGCTAAAGTGAAATTTTCATGTTAAGACAGGAATTAACAAATTCATATAACTAGAGTATTTTGAAAAAATAGCACTTTCTTAGATTTAAACTTATACTGAAAAACAGTAATTATACTGACATACGAAAAACATAAATTTTACTGATTTGCGCTAAACTGAAATTTTCATGTCATTACAGTATTAACAACTTAATATAACCGAAAAAACTTAAAAAATTTTATCTTCTTAGATTTAGGCTCATAGTTGATTTTCTTGTTAATTGTATATTATTAACTCGAAAAGGGTACCGCTTATACTGAAATGATATTACAGTATTAACAAATTCATATAACCCGTGCATTTACAAAAACTAGCACTTTCTTAAATCTTGACTTATACTGAAAAACATCAGTTTTAGTGATTTGCGCTAAAGTGAAATTTTCATGTTAAGACAGGAATTAACAAATTCATATAACTAGAGTATTTTGAAAAAATAGCACTTTCTTAGATTTAAACTTAATCTTACTGATTTGCGCTAAACTGAAATTTTCATGTTATTACAGTATTAACAAATTTATATAACCGAAAAAACTTATAAACTTGCATTTTCTTAGACTTAGGCTCAAAGTTGATTTTCTTGTTAATTGTATATTATTAACTCGAAAAGGGTACTGCTTATACTGAAATGATATTACAGTATTACCAAATTCATATAACAAGTGCATTTCGAAAACTAGCACTTTCTTAGATTTAATTTATACTGAAAAACAGCAATTATACTGGCATACGAAAAACGTAAATTTTACTGATTTGCGCTTAAGTGAAATTTTCATGTTATTATAGTATTAACAAATTAATATAACCGAAAAAATTGCATTTCTTAGAGTTAGGCTCATAGTTGATTTTCTTGTTAATTGTATATTATTAACTCGAAAAGGGTACCGCTTATACTGAAATGATATTACAGTATTAACAAATTCATATAACCAGTGCATTTCGAAAACTAGCACTTTCTTAGATTTAATTTATACTGAAAAACAGCAATTATACTGACATACGAAAAACGTAAATCTTACTGATTTGCGCTTAAATGAAATTTTCATTATAAGACAGGATTAACAATTTCATATAACTAGATCCTTTTAAAAAAATAGCACTTTCTTAGATTTAAACTTATACTGAAAAACAGTAATTATACTGACATACGAAAAACATAAATTTTACTGATTTGCGCTAAACTGAAATTTTCATGTTATTACAGTATTAACAAATTAATATTACCGAAAAAACTTAAAAAATTTTATTTTCTTAGATTTAGGCTCATAGTTGATTTTCTTGTTAATTGTATATTATTAACTCGAAAAGGGTACCGCTTATACTGAAATGATATTACAGTATTAACAAATTCATATAACCCGTGCATTTACAAAAACTAGCACTTTCTTAAATCTTGACTTATACTGGAAAACATCAGTTTTAGTGATTTGCGCTAAAGTGAAATTTTCATGTTAAGACAGGAATTAACAAATTCATATAACTAGAGTATTTTGAAAAAATAGCACTTTCTTAGATTTAAACTTATACTGAAAAACAGTAATTATACTGACATACGAAAAACATAAATTTTACTGATTTGCGCTAAACTGAAATTTTCATGTTATTACAGTATTAACAACTTAATATAACCGAAAAAACTTAAAAAATTTTATCTTCTTAGATTTAGGCTCATAGTTGATTTTCTTGTTAATTGTATATTATTAACTCGAAAAGGGTACCGCTTATACTGAAATGATATTACAGTATTAACAAATTCATATAACCCGTGCATTTACAAAAACTAGCACTTTCTTAAATCTTGACTTATACTGGAAAACATCAGTTTTAGTGATTTGCGCTAAAGTGAAATTTTCATGTTAAGACAGGAATTAACAAATTCATATAACTAGAGTATTTTGAAAAAATAGCACTTTCTTAGATTTAAACTTAATCTTACTGATTTGCGCTAAACTGTTATATACTGAAATGATATTACAGTATTAACAAATTCATATAACCAGTGCATTTCGAAAACTAGCACTTTCTTAGATTTAATTTATACTGAAAAACAGCAATTATACTGACATACGAAAAACGTAAATATTACTGATTTGCGCTAAAGTGAAATTTTCATGTTATTATAGTATTAACAAATTAATATAACCGAAAAAATTGCATTTCTTAGAATTAGGCTCATAGTTGATTTTCTTGTTAATTGTATATTATTAACTCGAAAAGGGTACCGCTTATACTTAAATGATATTACAGTATTAACAAAATCATATAACCCGTGCATTTACAAAAACTAGCACTTTCTTAAATCTTGACTTATACTGGAAAACCTCAGTTAGAGTGATTTGCGCTAAAGTGAAATTTTCATGTTATTACAGGATTAAAAAATTCATATAACTAGTACATTTTGAAAAAATAGCACTTTCTTAGATTTAAACTTATACTGAAAAACCGCAATTATACTGACATACGAAAAACATAAATTTTACTGAGTTGCGCTCAGCTGAAATTTTCATGTTATTACAGTACAAGTATTAACAAATAAATATAACCGAAAAAAACTTATAAACTTGCATTTTCTTAGATTTAGGCTCAAAGTTAATTTTCTTGTAAATTGTATATTATTATCTCGAAAAAGTTACCGCTTATACTGAAAAAAATTACTTCTTCTGATTTGCGCAAAAGTCAAATTTTAATGTCATAACAGTATTTACAAATTCATATAACCAGTGCATTTCGAATATATAGCACTCTCTTTGATTTTAACTTATACTGAAAAACAACAATTTTACTGACTTGCGAAAAACATCACTTTTACTGATTTGCGCTTGAGTGAAATTTTCATGTTATTATAGTATTAACAAATTATTATAACCGAAAATACTTAAAAAATTGCATTTCTTAGAATTAGGCTCATAGTTGATTTTCTTGTTAATTGTATATTATTAACTCGAAAAGGGTACCGCTTATACTGAAATGATATTACGGTATTAACAAATTCATATAACCCGTGCATTTACAAAAACTAGCACTTTCTTAAATCTTGACTTATACTGGAAAACCTCAAATTTAGTGATTTGCGCTAAAGTGAAATTTTCATGTTATTACAGGATTAAAAAATTCATATAACTAGTACATTTTGAAAAAATAGCACTTTCTTAGATTTAATTTATACTGAAAAACAGCAATTATACTGACATACGAAAAACGTAAATCTTACTGATTTGCGCTAAAGTGAAATTTTCATGTTAAGACAGGATTAACAAATTCATATAACTAGAGCATTTTGAAAAAATAGCACTTTCTTAGATTTAAACTTATACTGAAAAACAGTAATTATACTGACATACGAAAAACATAAATTTTACTGATTTGCGCTAAACTGAAATTTTCATGTTATTACAGTATTAACAAATTAATATAACCGAAAAAACTTATAAACTTGCATTTTCTTAGACTTAGGCTCTATATAATATTACCGAAAAAACTTAAAAAATTTCATTTTCTTAGATTTAGGCTCATAGTTGATTTTCTTGTTAATTGTATATTATTAACTCGAAAAGGGTACCGCTTATACTTAAATGATATTACAGTATTATCAAATTCATATAACCCGTGCATTTACAAAAACTAGCACTTTCTTATATCTTGACTTATACTGGAAAACATCAGTTTTAGTGATTTGCGCTAAAGTGAAATTTTCATGTTAAGACAGGATTAACAAATTCATATAACTAGAGTATTTTGAAAAAATAGCACTTTCTTAGATTTAAACTTATACTGAAAAACAGTAATTATACTGACATACGAAAAACATCACTTTTACTGATTTGCGCTAAACTGAAATTTTCATGTTATTACAGTATTAACAAATTAATATAACCGAAAAAACTTATAAACTTGCATTTTCTTAGACTTAGGCTCAAAGTTGATTTTCTTGTAAATTGTATATTATTAACTCGAAAAAGGTAGCGCTTATACTGAGAAACATCACTTTACTGATTTGCGCTAAAGTCAAATTTTAATGTTATTACAGTATTAACAAATTAGTATGACCGAAAAAATTTATAAAATTGCATTTTTTTAGATTTAAGCTCAAAGTTGATTTTCTTGTAAATTGTATATTTTTAACTCGAAAAAGGTACCGCTTATACTGAAAAACGTCACTTTTACTGATTTGCGCTAAAGTCAAATTTTAATGTTATTACAGTATTAAAAAATTCATATAACCAGTGCATTTCGAATACTGAAAAACAACAAACTTACTAACATACGAAAAACATAAATTTTTCTGATTTGCGCTTAAGTGAAATTTTCATGTTATTATAGTATTAACAAATTAATATAACCGAAAAAATTGCATTTCTTAGAGTTAGGCTCATAGTTGATTTTCTTGTTAATTGTATATTATTAACTCGAAAAGGGTACCGCTTATACTGAAATGATATTACAGTATTAACAAATTCATATAACCCGTGTATTTACAAAAACTAGCACTTTCTTAAATCTTGACTTATACTGGAAAACATTAGTTTTAGTGATTTGCGCTAAAGTGAAATTTTCATGTTAAGACAGGATTAACAAATTCATATAACTAGAGTATTTTGAAAAAATAGCACTTTCTTAGATTTAAACTTATACTGAAAAACAGTAATTATACTGACATACGAAAAACATAAATTTTACTGATTTGCGCTTGAGTGAAATTTTCATGTTATTATAGTATTAACAAATTAATATAACCGAAAAACTTAAAAAATTGCATTTCTTAGAATTAGGCTCATAGTTGATTTTCTTGTTAATTGTATATTATTATCTCGAAAAAGGTACCGCTTATACTGAAAAACGTCACTTTGACTGATTTGCGCTAAAGTCAAATTTTAATGTTATTACAGTATTAAAAAATTCATATAACCAGTGCATTTCGAATACTGAAAAACAACAAACTTACTAACATACGAAAAACATAAATTTTTCTGATTTGCGCTTAAGTGAAATTTTCATGTTATTATAGTATTAACAAATTAATATAACCGAAAAAATTGCATTTCTTAGAGTTAGGCTCATAGTTGATTTTCTTGTTAATTGTATATTATTAACTCGAAAAGGGTACCGCTTATACTGAAATGATATTACAGTATTAACAAATTCATATAACCCGTGCATTTACAAAAACTAGCACTTTCTTAAATCTTGACTTATACTGGAAAACATCATTTTTAGTGATTTGCGCTAAAGTGAAATTTTCATGTTAAGACAGGAATTAACAAATTCATATAACTAGAGTATTTTGAAAAAATAGCACTTTCTTATACTGAAAAACAGTAATTATACTGACATACGAAAAACATAAATTTTACTGATTTGCGCTAAACTGAAATTTTCATGTCATTACAGTATTAACAACTTAATATAACCGAAAAAACTTAAAAAATTTTATCTTCTTAGATTTAGGCTCATACTTGATTTTCTTGTTAATTGTATATTATTAACTCGAAAAGGGTACCGCTTATACTGAAATGATATTACAGTATTAACAAATTCATATAACCCGTGCATTTACAAAGACTAGCACTTTCTTAAATCTTGACTTATACTGAAAAACATCAGTTTTAGTGATTTGCGCTAAAGTGAAATTTTCATGTTAAGATAGGAATTAACAAATTCATATAACTAGAGTATTTTGAAAAAATAGCACTTTCTTAGATTTAAACTTAATCTTACTGATTTGCGCTAAACTGAAATTTTCATGTTATTACAGTATTAACAAATTTATATAACCGAAAAAACTTATAAACTTGCATTTTCTTAGACTTAGGCTCAAAGTTGATTTTCTTGTTAATTGTATATTATTAACTCGAAAAGGGTACTGCTTATACTGAAATGATATTACAGTATTACCAAATTCATATAACAAGTGCATTTCGAAAACTAGCACTTTCTTAGATTTAATTTATACTGAAAAACAGCAATTATACTGGCATACGAAAAACGTAAATTTTACTGATTTGCGCTTAAGTGAAATTTTCATGTTATTATAGTATTAACAAATTAATATAACCGAAAAAATTGCATTTCTTAGAATTAGGCTCATAGTTGATTTTCTTGTTAATTGTATATTATTAACTCGAAAAGGGTACCGCTTATACTGAAATGATATTACAGTATTAACAAATTCATATAACCCGTGCATTTACAAAAACTAGCACTTTCTTAAATCTTGACTTATACTGGAAAACCTCAAATTTAGTGATTTGCGCTAAAGTGAAATTTTCATGTTATTACAGGATTAAAAAATTCATATAACTAGTACATTTTGAAAAAATAGCACTTTCTTAGATTTAATTTATACTGAAAAACAGCAATTATACTGACATACGAAAAACGTAAATCTTACTGATTTGCGCTAAAGTGAAATTTTCATGTTAAGACAGGATTAACAAATTCATATAACTAGAGCATTTTGAAAAAATAGCACTTTCTTAGATTTAAACTTATACTGAAAAACAGTAATTATACTGACATACGAAAAACATAAATTTTACTGATTTGCGCTAAACTGAAATTTTCATGTTATTACAGTATTAACAATATAATATTACCGAAAAAACTTAAAAAATTTCATTTTCTTAGATTTAGGCTCATAGTTGATTTTCTTGTTAATTGTATATTATTAACTCGAAAAGGGTACCGCTTATACTTAAATGATATTACAGTATTATCAAATTCATATAACCCGTGCATTTACAAAAACTAGCACTTTCTTATATCTTGACTTATACTGGAAAACATCAGTTTTAGTGATTTGCGCTAAAGTGAAATTTTCATGTTAAGACAGGATTAACAAATTCATATAACTAGAGTATTTTGAAAAAATAGCACTTTCTTAGATTTAAACTTATACTGAAAAACAGTAATTATACTGACATACGAAAAACATCACTTTTACTGATTTGCGCTAAACTGAAATTTTCATGTTATTACAGTATTAACAAATTAATATAACCGAAAAAACTTATAAACTTGCATTTTCTTAGACTTAGGCTCAAAGTTGATTTTCTTGTAAATTGTATATTATTAACTCGAAAAAGGTAGCGCTTATACTGAGAAACATCACTTTACTGATTTGCGCTAAAGTCAAATTTTAATGTTATTACAGTATTAACAAATTAGTATGACCGAAAAAATTTATAAAATTGCATTTTTTTAGATTTAAGCTCAAAGTTGATTTTCTTGTAAATTGTATATTTTTAACTCGAAAAAGGTACCGCTTATACTGAAAAACGTCACTTTTACTGATTTGCGCTAAAGTCAAATTTTAATGTTATTACAGTATTAAAAAATTCATATAACCAGTGCATTTCGAATACTGAAAAACAACAAACTTACTAACATACGAAAAACATAAATTTTTCTGATTTGCGCTTAAGTGAAATTTTCATGTTATTATAGTATTAACAAATTAATATAACCGAAAAAATTGCATTTCTTAGAGTTAGGCTCATAGTTGATTTTCTTGTTAATTGTATATTATTAACTCGAAAAGGGTACCGCTTATACTGAAATGATATTACAGTATTAACAAATTCATATAACCCGTGTATTTACAAAAACTAGCACTTTCTTAAATCTTGACTTATACTGGAAAACATTAGTTTTAGTGATTTGCGCTAAAGTGAAATTTTCATGTTAAGACAGGATTAACAAATTCATATAACTAGAGTATTTTGAAAAAATAGCACTTTCTTAGATTTAAACTTATACTGAAAAACAGTAATTATACTGACATACGAAAAACATAAATTTTACTGATTTGCGCTTGAGTGAAATTTTCATGTTATTATAGTATTAACAAATTAATATAACCGAAAAACTTAAAAAATTGCATTTCTTAGAATTAGGCTCATAGTTGATTTTCTTGTTAATTGTATATTATTATCTCGAAAAAGGTACCGCTTATACTGAAAAACGTCACTTTGACTGATTTGCGCTAAAGTCAAATTTTAATGTTATTACAGTATTAAAAAATTCATATAACCAGTGCATTTCGAATACTGAAAAACAACAAACTTACTAACATACGAAAAACATAAATTTTTCTGATTTGCGCTTAAGTGAAATTTTCATGTTATTATAGTATTAACAAATTAATATAACCGAAAAAATTGCATTTCTTAGAGTTAGGCTCATAGTTGATTTTCTTGTTAATTGTATATTATTAACTCGAAAAGGGTACCGCTTATACTGAAATGATATTACAGTATTAACAAATTCATATAACCCGTGCATTTACAAAAACTAGCACTTTCTTAAATCTTGACTTATACTGGAAAACATCATTTTTAGTGATTTGCGCTAAAGTGAAATTTTCATGTTAAGACAGGAATTAACAAATTCATATAACTAGAGTATTTTGAAAAAATAGCACTTTCTTATACTGAAAAACAGTAATTATACTGACATACGAAAAACATAAATTTTACTGATTTGCGCTAAACTGAAATTTTCATGTCATTACAGTATTAACAACTTAATATAACCGAAAAAACTTAAAAAATTTTATCTTCTTAGATTTAGGCTCTTAGTTGATTTTCTTGTTAATTGTATATTATTAACTCGAAAAGGGTACCGCTTATACTGAAATGATATTACAGTATTAACAAATTCATATAACCCGTGCATTTACAAAGACTAGCACTTTCTTAAATCTTGACTTATACTGAAAAACATCAGTTTTAGTGATTTGCGCTAAAGTGAAATTTTCATGTTAAGACAGGAATTAACAAATTCATATAACTAGAGTATTTTGAAAAAATAGCACTTTCTTAGATTTAAACTTAATCTTACTGATTTGCGCTAAACTGAAATTTTCATGTTATTACAGTATTAACAAATTTATATAACCGAAAAAACTTATAAACTTGCATTTTCTTAGACTTAGGCTCAAAGTTGATTTTCTTGTTAATTGTATATTATTAACTCGAAAAGGGTACTGCTTATACTGAAATGATATTACAGTATTACCAAATTCATATAACAAGTGCATTTCGAAAACTAGCACTTTCTTAGATTTAATTTATACTGAAAAACAGCAATTATACTGGCATACGAAAAACGTAAATTTTACTGATTTGCGCTTAAGTGAAATTTTCATGTTATTATAGTATTAACAAATTAATATAACCGAAAAAATTGCATTTCTTAGAATTAGGCTCATAGTTGATTTTCTTGTTAATTGTATATTATTAACTCGAAAAGGGTACCGCTTATACTGAAATGATATTACAGTATTAACAAATTCATATAACCCGTGCATTTACAAAAACTAGCACTTTCTTAAATCTTGACTTATACTGGAAAACCTCAGTTTTAGTTATTTGCGCTAAAGTGAAACTTTCTTGTTATTACAGGATTAAAAAATTCATATAACTAGTACATTTTGTAAAAATAGTACTTTCTTAGATTTAAACTTATACTGAAAAACCGCAATTATACTGACATACGAAAAACATAAATTTTACTGAGTTGCGCTCAGCTGAAATTTTCATGTTATTACAGTACAAGTATTAACAAATTAATATAACCGAAAAAAACTTATAAACTTGCATTTTCTTAGATTTAGGCTCAAAGTTAATTTTCTTGTAAATTGTATATTATTATCTCGAAAAAGGTAGCGCTTATACTGAGAAACATCACTTTACTGATTTGCGCTAAAGTCAAATTTTAATGTTATTACAGTATTAACAAATTAGTATGACCGAAAAAATTTATAAAATTGCATTTTTTTAGATTTAAGCTCAAAGTTGATTTTCTTGTAAATTGTATATTTTTAACTCGAAAAAGGTACCGCTTATACTGAAAAACGTCACTTTTACTGATTTGCGCTAAAGTCAAATTTTAATGTAATTACAGTATTAACAAATTCATATAACCAGTGCATTTCGAATACTGAAAAACAACAAACTTACTAACATACGAAAAACATAAATTTTTCTGATTTGCGCTTAAGTGAAATTTTCATGTTATTATAGTATTAACAAATTAATATAACCGAAAAAGTTGCATTTCTTAGAATTAGGCTCATAGTTGATTTTCTTGTTAATTGTATATTATTAACTCGAAAAGGGTACCGCTTATACTGAAATGATATTACAGTATTAACAAATTCATATAACCCGTGCATTTACAAAAACTAGCACTTTCTTAAATCTTGACTTATACTGGAAAACTTCAGTTTTAGTGATTTGCGCTAAAGTGAAATTTTCATGTTATTACAGGATTAACAAATTCATATAACTAGAGCATTTTGAAAAAATAGCACTTTCTTAGATTTAAACTTATACTGAAAAACAGTAATTATACTGACATACGAAAAACATAAATTTTACTGATTTGCGCTAAACTGAAATTTTCATGTTATTACAGTATTAACAAATTAATATAACCGAAAAAACTTATAAACTTGCATTTTCTTAGACTTAGGCTCAAAGTTGATTTTCGTGTAAATTGTATATTTTTAACTCGAAAAAGGTAGCGCTTATACTGAGAAACATCACTTTACTGATTTGCGCTAAAGTCAAATTTTAATGTTATTACAGTATTAACAAATTAGTATGACCGAAAAAATTTATAAAATTGCATTTTTTTAGATTTAAGCTCAAAGTTGATTTTCTTGTAAATTGTATATTTTTAACTCGAAAAAGGTACCGCTTATACTGAAAAACGTCACTTTTACTGATTTGCGCTAAACTGAAATTTTCATGTTATTACAGTATTAACAAATTAATATAACCAGTACATTTAGAAAAACAGCACTTACAATTTTTACTGATTTGCGCTAAACTGAAATTTTCATGTTATTACAGTATTAACAAATTAATATTACCGAAAAAACTTAAAAAATTTCCTTTTCTTAGATTTAGGCTCATAGTTGATTTTCTTGTTAATTGTATATTATTAACTCGAAAAGGGTACCGCTTATACTGAAATGATATTACAGTATTAACAAATTCATATAACCCGTGCATTTACAAAAACTAGCACTTTCTTAAATCTTGACTTATACTGGAAAACATCAGTTTTAGTGATTTGCGCTAAAGTGAAATTTTCATGTTAAGACAGGAATTAACAAATTCATATAACTAGAGTATTTTGAAAAAATAGCACTTTCTTAGATTTAAACTTATACTGAAAAACAGTAATTATACTGATATACGAAAAACATAAATTTTAATGATTTGCGCTAAAGTCAAATTTTCATGTTATTACAGTATTAACAAATTAATATAACCGAAAAAACTTATAAACTTGCATTTTCTTAGACTTAGGCTCAAAGTTGATTTTCTTGTAAATTGTATATTATTAACTCGAAAAAGATAGCGCTTATACTGAGAAACATCACTTTACTGATTTGCGCTAAAGTCAAATTTTAATGTTATTACAGTATCAACAGATTAGTATGACCGAAAAAATTTATAAAATTGCATTTTTTTAGATTTAGGCTCAAAGTCGATTTTCTTCTAAATTGTATATTATTAACTAGAAAAAGGTACCGCTTATACTGAAAAACGTCGCTTTTACTGATTTGCGCTAAACTGAAATTTTCATGTTATTACAGTATTAACAAATTAATATAACCAGTGCATTTAGAAAAACAGCACTTACAATTTTTAATGATTGGCGCTTAACTGAAATTTTCATGTTATTACAGTATTAACAAATTAATATAACCGAAAAAACTTATAAACTTGCATTTTCTTAGACTTAGGATCAAAGTTGATTTTCTTGTAAATTGTATATTATTAACTCGAAAAAGATAGCGCTTATACTGAGAAACATCACTTTACTGATTTGCGCTAAAGTCAAATTTTAATGTTATTACAGTATCAACAAATTAGTATGACCGAAAAAATTTATAAAATTGCATTTTTTTAGATTTAGGCTCAAAGTCGATTTTCTTCTAAATTGTATATTATTAACTAGAAAAAGGTACCGCTTATACTGAAAAACGTCGCTTTTACTGATTTGCGCTAAACTGAAATTTTCATGTTATTACAGTATTAACAAATTAATATAACCAGTACATTTAGAAAAACAGCACTTACAATTTTTAATGATTGGCGCTTAACTGAAATTTTTATGTTATTACAGTATTAACAAATTAATATAACCGAAAAAACTTATAAACTTGCATTTTCTTAGATTTAGGCTCATAGTTGATTTTCTTGTTAATTGTATATTATTAACTCGAAAAGGGTACCGCTTATACTGAAATGATATTACAGTATTAACAAATTCATATAACCCGTGCATTTACAAAAACTAGCACTTTCTTAAATCTTGACTTATACTGGAAAACATCAGTTTTAGTGATTTGCGCTAAAGTGAAATTTTCATGTTAAGACAGGAATTAACAAATTCATATAACTAGAGTATTTTGAAAAAATAGCACTTTCTTAGATTTAAACTTATACTGAAAAACAGTAATTATACTGACATACGAAAAACATAAATTTTACTGACTTGCGCTAAACTGAAATTTTCATGTTATTACAGTATTAACAAATTAATATAACCGAAAAAATTGCATTTCTTAGAATTAGGCTCATAGTTGATTTTCTTGTTAATTGTATATTATTAACTCGAAAAGGGTACCGCTTATACTGAAATGATATTACAGTATTAACAAATTCATATAACCCGTGCATTTACAAAAACTAGCACTTTCTTAAATCTTGACTTATACTGGAAAACCTCAGTTTTAGTGATTTGCGCTAAAGTGAAATTTTCATGTTATTACAGGATTAAAAAATTCATATAACTAGTACATTTTGAAAAAATAGCACTTTCTTAGATTTAAACATATACTGAAAAACCGCAATTATACTGACATACGAAAAACATAAATTTTACTGAGTTGCGCTCAGCTGAAATTTTCATGTTATTACAGTACAAGTATTAACAAATTAATATAACCGAAAAAAACTTATAAACTTGCATTTTCTTAGATTTAGGCTCAAAGTTAATTTTCTTGTAAATTGTATATTATTATCTCGAAAAAGTTACCGCTTATACTGAAAAAAATTACTTCTTCTGATTTGCGCAAAAGTCAAATTTTAATGTCATTACAGTATTTACAAATTCATATAACCAGTGCATTTCGAATATATAGCACTCTCTTTGATTTTAACTTATACCGAAAAACAACAATTTTACTGACTTGCGAAAAACATCACTTTTACTGATTTGCGCTTGAGTGAAATTTTCATGTTATTATAGTATTAACAAATTATTATAACCGAAAATACTTAAAAAATTGCATTTCTTAGAATTAGGCTCATAGTTGATTTTCTTGTTAATTGTATATTATTAACTCGAAAAGGGTACCGCTTATACTGAAATGATATTACAGTATTAACAAATTCATATAACCCGTGCATTTACAAAAACTAGCACTTTCTTAAATCTTGACTTATACTGGAAAACCTCAGTTTTAGTGATTTGCGCTAAAGTGAAATTTTCATGTTATTACAGGATTAAAAAATTCATATAACTAGTACATTTTGAAAAAATAGCACTTTCTTAGATTTAATTTATACTGAAAAACAGCAATTATACTGACATACGAAAAACATAAATTTTACTGATTTGCGCTAAACTGAAATTTTCATGTTATTACAGTATCAACAAATTAGTATGACCGAAAAAATTTATAAAATTGCATTTTTTGAGATTTAGGCTCAAAGTCGATTTTCTTCTAAATTGTATATTATTAACTAGAAAAAGGTACCGCTTATACTGAGAAACATCACTTTACTGATTTGCGCTAAAGTCAAATTTTAATGTTATTACAGTATCAACAAATTAGTATGACCGAAAAAATTTATAAAATTGCATTTTTTTAGATTTAGGCTCAAAGTCGATTTTCTTCTAAATTGTATATTATTAACTAGAAAAAGGTACCGCTTATACTGAAAAACGTCGCTTTTACTGATTTGCGCTAAAGTCAAATTCTAATGTTATTACAGTATTAACAAATTAATATAACCAGTGCATTTAGAAAAACAGCACTTACAAATTTTAATGATTTGCGCTAAAGTCAAATTTTCATGTTATTACAGTATTAACAAATTAATATAACCGAAAAAACTTATAAACTTGCATTTTCTTAGACTTAGGCTCAAAGTTGATTTTCTTGTAAATTGTATATTATTAACTCGAAAAAGATAGCGCTTATACTGAGAAACATCACTTTACTGATTTGCGCTAAAGTCAAATTTTAATGTTATTACAGTATCAACAAATTAGTATGACCGAAAAAATTTATAAAATTGCATTTTTTTAGATTTAGGCTCAAAGTCGATTTTCTTCTAAATTGTATATTATTAACTAGAAAAAGGTACCGCTTATACTGAAAAACGTCGCTTTTACTGATTTGCGCTAAACTGAAATTTTCATGTTATTACAGTATTAACAAATTAATATAACCAGTGCATTTAGAAAAACAGCACTTACAATTTTTAATGATTGGCGCTTAACTGAAATTTTCATGTTATTACAGTATTAACAAATTAATATAACCGAAAAAACTTATAAACTTGCTTTTTCTTAGATTTAGGCTCATAGTTGATTTTCTTGTTAATTGTATATTATTAACTCGAAAAGGGTACCGCTTATACTGAAATGATATTACAGTATTAACAAATTCATATAACCCGTGCATTTACAAAAACTAGCACTTTCTTAAATCTTGACTTATACTGGAAAACATCAGTTTTAGTGATTTGCGCTAAAGTGAAATTTTCATGTTAAGACAGGAATTAACAAATTCATATAACTAGAGTATTTTGAAAAAATAGCACTTTCTTAGATTTAAACTTATACTGAAAAACAGTAATTATACTGACATACGAAAAACATAAATTTTACTGACTTGCGCTAAACTGAAATTTTCATGTTATTACAGTATTAACAAATTAATATAACCGAAAAAATTGCATTTCTTAGAATTAGGCTCACAGTTGATTTTCTTGTTAATTGTATATTATTAACTCGAAAAGGGTACCGCTTATACTGAAATGATATTACAGTATTAACAAATTCATATAACCCGTGCATTTACAAAAACTAGCACTTTCTTAAATCTTGACTTATACTGGAAAACCTCAGTTTTAGTGATTTGCGCTAAAGTGAAATTTTCATGTTATTACAGGATTAAAAAATTCATATAACTAGTACATTTTGAAAAAATAGCACTTTCTTAGATTTAAACATATACTGAAAACCCGCAATTATACTGACATACGAAAAACATAAATTTTACTGAGTTGCGCTCAGCTGAAATTTTCATGTTATTACAGTACAAGTATTAACAAATTAATATAACCGAAAAAAACTTATAAACTTGCATTTTCTTAGATTTAGGCTCAAAGTTAATTTTCTTGTAAATTGTATATTATTATCTCGAAAAAGTTACCGCTTATACTGAAAAAAATTACTTCTTCTGATTTGCGCAAAAGTCAAATTTTAATGTCATTACAGTATTTACAAATTCATATAACCAGTGCATTTCGAATATATAGCACTCTCTTTGATTTTAACTTATACTGAAAAACAACAATTTTACTGACTTGCGAAAAACATCACTTTTACTGATTTGCGCTTGAGTGAAATTTTCATGTTATTATAGTATTAACAAATTATTATAACCGAAAATACTTAAAAAATTGCATTTCTTAGAATTAGGCTCATAGTTGATTTTCTTGTTAATTGTATATTATTAACTCGAAAAGGGTACCGCTTATACTGAAATGATATTACAGTATTAACAAATTCATATAACCCGTGCATTTACAAAAACTAGCACTTTCTTAAATCTTGACTTATACTGGAAAACCTCAGTTTTAGTGATTTGCGCTAAAGTGAAATTTTCATGTTATTACAGGATTAAAAAATTCATATAACTAGTACATTTTGAAAAAATAGCACTTTCTTAGATTTAATTTATACTGAAAAACAGCAATTATACTGACATACGAAAAACGTAAATCTTACTGATTTGCGCTAAAGTGAAATTTTCATGTTAAGACAGGATTAACAAATTCATATAACTAGAGCATTTTGAAAAAATAGTACTTTCTTAGATTTAAACTTATACTGAAAAACAGTAATTATACTGACATACGAAAAACATAAATTTTACTGATTTGCGCTAAACTTAAATTTTCATGTTATTACAGTATTAACAATATAATATTACCGAAAAAACTTAAAAAATTTCATTTTCTTAGATTTAGGCTCATAGTTGATTTTCTTGTTAATTGTATATTATCAACTCGAAAAGGGTACCGCTTACTTATACTGGAAAACATCAGTTTTAGTGATTTGCGCTAAAGTGAAATTTTCATGTTAAGACAGGAATTAACAAATTCATATAACTAGAGTATTTTGAAAAAATAGCACTTTCTTAGATTTAAACTTATACTGAAAAACAGTAATTATACTGACATACGAAAAACATAAATTTTACTGATTTGCGCTAAACTGAAATTTTAATGTTATTACAGTATTAACAAATTAATATAACCGAAAAAACTTATAAACTTGCATTTTCTTAGACTTAGGCTCAAAGTTGATTTTCTTGTAAATTGTATATTATTAACTCGAAAAAGGTAGCGCTTATACTGAGAAACATCACTTTACTGATTTGCGCTAAAGTCAAATTTTAATGTTATTACAGTATTAACAAATTCATATAACCAGTGCATTTCTAGTACTGAAAAACAACAAACTTACTAACATACGAAAAACATAAATTTTTCTGATTTCCGCTTAAGTAAAATTTTCATGTTATTATAGTATTAACAAATTAATATAACCTAAAAAATTGCATTTCTTAGAGTTAGGCTCATAGTTGATTTTCTTGTTAATTGTATATTATTAACTCGAAAAGGGTACCGCTTATACTGAAATGATATTACAGTATTAACAAATTCATATAACCCGTGTATTTACAAAAACTAGCACTTTCTTAAATCTTGACTTATACTGGAAAACATTAGTTTTAGTGATTTGCGCTAAAGTGAAATTTTCATGTTAAGACAGGATTAACAAATTCATATAACTAGAGTATTTTGAAAAAATAGCACTTTCTTAGATTTAAACTTATACTGAAAAACAGTAATTATACTGACATACGAAAAACATAAATTTTACTGATTTGCGCTTGAGTGAAATTTTCATGTTATTATAGTATTAACAAATTAATATAACCGAAAAACTTAAAAAATTGCATTTCTTAGAATTAGGCTCATAGTTGATTTTCTTGTTAATTGTATATTATTATCTCGAAAAAGGTACCGCTTATACTGAAAAAAATTACTTCTTCTGATTTGCGCAAAAGTCAAATTTTAATGTCATTACAGTATTTACAAATTCATATAACCAGTGCATTTCGAATATATAGCACTCTCTTAGATTTTAACTTATACTGAAAAACAACAATTTTACTGACTTGCGAAAAACATCACTTTTACTGATTTGTGCTTGAGTGAAATTTTCATGTTATTATAGTATTAACAAATTAATATAACCGAAAAACTTAAAAAATTGCATTTCTTAGAATTAGGCTCATAGTTGATTTTCTTGTTAATTGTATATTATTAATTCGAAAAGGGTACCGCTTATACTGAAATGATATTACAGTATTAAATAATTCATATAACCAGTGCATTTCGAAAACTAGCACTTTCTTAGATTTAAACTTATACTGAAAAACAGTAATTATACTGACATACGAAAAACATAGATTTTACTGACTTGCGCTAAACTGAAATTTTCATGTTATTACAGTATTAACAAATTAATATAACCGAAAAAATTGCATTTCTTAGAATTAGGCTCATAGTTGATTTTCTTGTTAATTGTATATTACTAACTCGAAAAGGGTACCGCTTATACTGAAATGATATTACAGTATTAAAAAATTCATATAACCCGTGCATTTACAAAAACTAGCACTTTCTTAAATCTTGACTTATACTGGAAAACCTCAGTTTTAGTGATTTGCGCTAAAGTCAAATTTTCATGTTATTACAGGATTAACAAATTAATATAACTAGTACATTTTGAAAAAATAGCACTTTCTTAGATTTAAACATATACTGAAAAACCGCAATTATACTGACATACGAAAAACATAAATTTTACTGAGTTGCGCTCAGCTGAAATTTTCATGTTATTACAGTACAAGTATTAACAAATTAATATAACCGAAAAAAACTTATAAACTTGCATTTTCTTAGATTTAGGCTCAATGTTAATTTTCTTGTAAATTGTATATTATTATCTCGAAAAAGTTACCGCCTATACTGAAAAAAATTACTTCTTCTGATTTGCGCAAAAGTCAAATTTTAATGTCATTACAGTATTTACAAATTCATATAACCAGTGCATTTCGAATATATAGCACTCTCTTTGATTTTAACTTATACTGAAAAACAACAATTTTACTGACTTGCGAAAAACATCACTTTTACTGATTTGCGCTTGAGTGAAATTTTCATGTTATTATAGTATTAACAAATTATTATAACCGAAAATACTTAAAAAATTGCATTTCTTAGAATTAGGCTCATAGTTGATTTTCTTGTTAATTGTATATTATTAACTCGAAAAGGGTACCGCTTATACTGAAATGATATTACAGTATTAACAAATTCATATAACCCGTGCATTTACAAAAACTAGCACTTTCTTAAATCTTGACTTATACTGGAAAACCTCAGTTTTAGTGATTTGCGCTAAAGTGAAATTTTCATGTTATTACAGGATTAAAAAATTCATATAACTAGTACATTTTGAAAAAATAGCACTTTCTTAGATTTAATTTATACTGAAAAACAGCAATTATACTGACATACGAAAAACGTAAATCTTACTGATTTGCGCTAAAGTGAAATTTTCATGTTAAGACAGGATTAACAAATTCATATAACTAGAGCATTTTGAAAAAATAGTACTTTCTTAGATTTAAACTTATACTGAAAAACAGTAATTATACTGACATACGAAAAACATAAATTTTACTGAGTTGCGCTCAGCTGAAATTTTCATGTTATTACAGTACAAGTATTAACAAATTAATATAACCGAAAAAAACTTATAAACTTGCATTTTCTTAGATTTAGGCTTAAAGTTAATTTTCTTGTAAATTGTATATTATTATCTCGAAAAAGTTACCGCTTATACTGAAAAAAATTACTTCTTCTGATTTGCGCAAAAGTCAAATTTTAATGTCATTACAGTATTTACAAATTCATATAACCAGTGCATTTCGAAATTATAGCACTCTCTTTGATTTTAACTTATACTGAAAAACAACAATTTTACTGACTTGCGAAAACATCACTTTTACTGATTTGCGCTTGAGTGAAATTTTCATGTTATTATAGTATTAACAAATTATTATAACCGAAAATACTTAAAAAATTGCATTTCTTAGAATTAGGCTCATAGTTGATTTTCTTGTTAATTGTATATTATTAACTCGAAAAGGGTACCGCTTATACTGAAATGATATTACAGTATTAACAAATTCATATAACCCGTGCATTTACAAAAACTAGCACTTTCTTAAATCTTGACTTATACTGGAAAACCTCAGTTTTAGTGATTTGCGCTAAAGTGAAATTTTCATGTTATTACAGGATTAAAAAATTCATATAACTAGTACATTTTGAAAAAAATAGCACTTTCTTAGATTTAATTTATACTGAAAAACAGCAATTATACTGACATACGAAAAACGTAAATCTTACTGATTTGCGCTAAAGTGAAATTTTCATGTTAAGACAGGATTAACAAATTCATATAACTAGAGTATTTTGAAAAAATAGCACTTTCTTAGATTTAAACTTATACTGAAAAACAGTAATTATACTGACATACGAAAAACATAAATTTTACTGATTTGCGCTAAACTGAAATTTTCATGTTATTACAGTATTAACAAATTAATATAACCGAAAAAACTTATAAAATTGCATTTTTTTAGATTTAAGCTCAAAGTTGATTTTCTTGTAAATTGTATATTTTTAACTCGAAAAAGGTAGCGCTTATACTGAGAAACATCACTTTACTGATTTGCGCTAAAGTCAAATTTTAATGTTATTACAGTATTAACAAATTAGTATGACCGAAAAAATTTATAAAATTGCATTTTTTTAGATTTAAGCTCAAAGTTGATTTTCTTGTAAATTGTATATTTTTAACTCGAAAAAGGTACCGCTTATACTGAAAAACGTCACTTTTACTGAATTGCGCTAAAGTCAAATTTTAATGTTATTACAGTATTAACAAATTCATATAACCAGTGCATTTCTAGTACTGAAAAACAACAAACTTACTAACATACGAAAAACATAAATTTTTCTGATTTGCGCTTAAGTAAAATTTTCATGTTATTATAGTATTAACAAATTAATATAACCGAAAAAATTGCATTTCTTAGAGTTAGGCTCATAGTTGATTTTCTTGTTAATTGTATATTATTAACTCGAAAAGGGTACCGCTTATACTGAAATGATATTACAGTATTAACAAATTCATATAACCCGTGCATTTACAAAAACTAGCACTTTCTTAAATCTTGACTTATACTGGAAAACCTCAGTTTTAGTGATTTGCGCTAAAGTGAAATTTTCATGTTATTACAGGATTAAAAAATTCATATAACTAGTACATTTTGAAAAAAATAGCACTTTCTTAGATTTAATTTATACTGAAAAACAGCAATTATACTGACATACGAAAAACGTAAATCTTACTGATTTGCGCTAAAGTGAAATTTTCATGTTAAGACAGGATTAACAAATTCATATAACTAGAGCATTTTGAAAAAATAGTACTTTCTTAGATTTAAACTTATACTGAAAAACAGTAATTATACTGACATACGAAAAACATAAATTTTGATGATTTGCGCTAAACTTAAATTTTCATGTTATTACAGTATTAACAATATAATATTACCGAAAAAACTTAAAAAATTTCATTTTCTTAGATTTAGGCTCATAGTTGATTTTCTTGTTAATTGTATATTATTAACTCGAAAAGGGTACCGCTTATACTGAAATGATATTACAGTATTTACAAATTCATATAACCCGTGCATTTACAAAAACTAGCACTTTCTTAAATCTTGACTTATACTGGAAAACATCAGTTTTAGTGATTTGCGCTAAAGTGAAATTTTCATGTTAAGACAGGAATTAACAAATTCATATAACTAGAGTATTTTGAAAAAATAGCACTTTCTTAGATTTAAACTTATACTGAAAAACAGTAATTATACTGACATACGAAAAACATAAATTTTACTGATTTGCGCTAAACTGAAATTTTCATGTTATTACAGTATTAACAAATTAATATAACCGAAAAAACTTATAAAATTGCATTTTTTTAGATTTAAGCTCAAAGTTGATTTTCTTGTAAATTGTATATTTTTAACTCGAAAAAGGTAGCGCTTATACTGAGAAACATCACTTTACTGATTTGCGCTAAAGTCAAATTTTAATGTTATTACAGTATTAACAAATTAGTATGACCGAAAAAATTTATAAAATTGCATTTTTTTAGATTTAAGCTCAAAGTTGATTTTCTTGTAAATTGTATATTTTTAACTCGAAAAAGGTACCGCTTATACTGAAAAACGTCACTTTTACTGATTTGCGCTAAAGTCAAATTTTAATGTTATTACAGTATTAACAAATTCATATAACCAGTGCATTTCTAGTACTGAAAAACAACAAACTTACTAACATACGAAAAACATAAATTTTTCTGATTTGCGCTTAAGTAAAATTTTCATGTTATTATAGTATTAACAAATTAATATAACCGAAAAAATTGCATTTCTTAGAGTTAGGCTCATAGTTGATTTTCTTGTTAATTGTATATTATTAACTCGAAAAGGGTACCGCTTATACTGAAATGATATTACAGTATTAACAAATTCATATAACCCGTGTATTTACAAAAACTAGCACTTTCTTAAATCTTGACTTATACTGGAAAACATTAGTTTTAGTGATTTGCGCTAAAGTGAAATTTTCATGTTAAGACAGGATTAACAAATTCATATAACTAGAGTATTTTGAAAAAATAGCACTTTCTTAGATTTAAACTTATACTGAAAAACAGTAATTATACTGACATTCGAAAAACATAAATTTTACTGATTTGCGCTTGAGTGAAATTTTCATGTTATTATAGTATTAACAAATTAATATAACCGAAAAACTTAAAAAATTGCATTTCTTAGAATTAGGCTCATAGTTGATTTTCTTGTTAATTGTATATTATTATCTCGAAAAAGGTACCGCTTATACTGAAAAAAATTACTTCTTCTGATTTGCGCAAAAGTCAAATTTTAATGTCATTACAGTATTTACAAATTCATATAACCAGTGCATTTCGAATATATAGCACTCTCTTAGATTTTAACTTATACTGAAAAACAACAATTTTACTGACTTGCGAAAAACATCACTTTTACTGATTTGCGCTTGAGTGAAATTTTCATGTTATTATAGTATTAACAAATTAATATAACCGAAAAACTTAAAAAATTGCATTTCTTAGAATTAGGCTCATAGTTGATTTTCTTGTTAATTGTATATTATTAATTCGAAAAGGGTACCGCTTATACTGAAATGATATTACAGTATTAAATAATTCATATAACCAGTGCATTTCGAAAACTAGCACTTTCTTAGATTTAATTTATACTGAAAAACAGCAATTATACTGACATACGAAAAACGTAAATCTTACTGATTTGCGCTTAAATGAAATTTTCATTATAAGACAGGAATAACAAATTCATATAACTAGAGCATTTTGAAAAAAAAACACTTTCTTAGATTTAAACTTATACTGAAAAACAGTAATTATACTGACATACGAAAAACATAAATTTTACTGATTAGCGCTAAACTGAAATTTTCATGTTATTACAGTATTAACAAATTAATATTACCGAAAAAACTTAAAAAATTTTATTTTCTTAGATTTAGGCTCATAGTTGATTTTCTTGTTAATTGTATATTATTAACTCGAAAAGGGTACCGCTTATACGGAAATGATATTACAGTATTAACAAATTCATATAACCCGTGCATTTACAAAAACTAGCACTTTCTTAAATCTTGACTTATACTGGAAAACATCAGTTTTAGTGATTTGCGCTAAAGTGAAATTTTCATGTTAAGACAGGAATTAACAAATTCATATAACTACAGTATTTTGAAAAAATTACACTTTCTTAGATTTAAACTTATACTGAAAAACAGTAATTATACTGACATACGAAAAACATAAATTTTACTGATTTGCGCTAAACTGAAAATTTCATATTATTACAGTATTAACAACTTAATATAACCGAAAAAACTTAAAAAATTTTATTTTCTTAGATTTAGGCTCATAGTTGATTTTCTTGTTAATTGTATATTATTAACTCGAAAAGGGTACCGCTTATACTGAAATGATATTACAGTATTAACAAATTCATATAACCCGTGCATTTACAAAAACTAGCACTTTCTTAAATCTTGACTTATACTGGAAAACATCAGTTTTAGTGATTTGCGCTAAAGTGAAATTTTCATGTTAAGACAGGAATTAACAAATTCATATAACTAGAGTATTTTGAAAAAATAGCACTTTCTTAGATTTAAACTTATACTGAAAAACAGTAATTATACTGACATACGAAAAACATAAATTTTACTGATTTGCGCTAAACTGAAATTTTCATGTTATTACAGTATTAACAACTTAATATAACCGAAAAAACTTAAAAAATTTTATTTTCTTAGAATTAGGCTCATAGTTGATTTTCTTGTTAATTGTATATTATTAACTCGAAAAGGGTACCGCTTATACTGAAATGATATTACAGTATTAACAAATTCATATAACCAGTGCATTTTGAAAACTAGCACTTTCTTAGATTTAATTTATACTGAAAAACAGCAATTATACTGACATACGACAAACGTAAATCTTACTGATTTGCGCTAAACTGAAATTTTCATGTTATTACAGTATTAACAAATTAATATAACCGAAAAAACTTATAAACTTGCATTTTCTTAGACTTAGGCTCAAAGTTGATTTTCTTGTTAATTGTATATTATTAACTCGAAAAGGGTACCGCTTATACTGAAATGATATTACAGTATTAACAAATTCATATAACCAGTGCATTTCGAAAACTAGCACTTTCTTAGATTTAATTTATACTGAAAAGCATCAATTTTACAGAACTGCACTAACGTAAAATTTGTACAATATTACGGGATTAGCAAATTCATATAACAGTGCATTTCGAAAAAATAGCACTCTCTTTGATTTAAACTTATACTGAAAAATAACAATTTTACTGACTTGCGAAAACATCACTTTTACTGATTTGCGCTAAAGTCAAATTTTCATGTTATTACAGTATTAACAAATTAATATAACCGAAAAAACTTATAAAATTGCATTTTTTTAGATTTAAGCTCAAAGTTGATTTTCTTGTAAATTGTATATTTTTAACTCGAAAAAGGTAGCGCTTATACTGAGAAACATCACTTTACTGATTTGCGCTAAAGTCAAATTTTAATGTTATTACAGTATTAACAAATTAGTATGACCGAAAAAATTTATAAAATTGCATTTTTTTAGATTTAAGCTCAAAGTTGATTTTCTTGTAAATTGTATATTTTTAACTCGAAAAAGGTACCGCTTATACTGAAAAACGTCACTTTTACTGATTTGCGCTAAAGTCAAATTTTAATGTTATTACAGTATTAACAAATTCATATAACCAGTGCATTTCTAGTACTGAAAAACAACAAACTTACTAACATACGAAAAACATAAATTTTTCTGATTTGCGCTTAAGTAAAATTTTCATGTTATTATAGTATTAACAAATTAATATAACCGAAAAAATTGCATTTCTTAGAGTTAGGCTCATAGTTGATTTTCTTGTTAATTGTATATTATTAACTCGAAAAGGGTACCGCTTATACTGAAATGATATTACAGTATTAACAAATTCATATAACCCGTGTATTTACAAAAACTAGCACTTTCTTAAATCTTGACTTATACTGGAAAACATTAGTTTTAGTGATTTGCGCTAAAGTGAAATTTTCATGTTAAGACAGGATTAACAAATTCATATAACTAGAGTATTTTGAAAAAATAGCACTTTCTTAGATTTAAACTTATACTGAAAAACAGTAATTATACTGACATTCGAAAAACATAAATTTTACTGATTTGCGCTTGAGTGAAATTTTCATGTTATTATAGTATTAACAAATTAATATAACCGAAAAACTTAAAAAATTGCATTTCTTAGAATTAGGCTCATAGTTGATTTTCTTGTTAATTGTATATTATTATCTCGAAAAAGGTACCGCTTATACTGAAAAAAATTACTTCTTCTGATTTGCGCAAAAGTCAAATTTTAATGTCATTACAGTATTTACAAATTCATATAACCAGTGCATTTCGAATATATAGCACTCTCTTAGATTTTAACTTATACTGAAAAACAACAATTTTACTGACTTGCGAAAAACATCACTTTTACTGATTTGCGCTTGAGTGAAATTTTCATGTTATTATAGTATTAACAAATTAATATAACCGAAAAACTTAAAAAATTGCATTTCTTAGAATTAGGCTCATAGTTGATTTTCTTGTTAATTGTATATTATTAATTCGAAAAGGGTACCGCTTATACTGAAATGATATTACAGTATTAAATAATTCATATAACCAGTGCATTTCGAAAACTAGCACTTTCTTAGATTTAATTTATACTGAAAAACAGCAATTATACTGACATACGAAAAACGTAAATCTTACTGATTTGCGCTTAAATGAAATTTTCATTATAAGACAGGAATAACAAATTCATATAACTAGAGCATTTTGAAAAAAAAACACTTTCTTAGATTTAAACTTATACTGAAAAACAGTAATTATACTGACATACGAAAAACATAAATTTTACTGATTAGCGCTAAACTGAAATTTTCATGTTATTACAGTATTAACAAATTAATATTACCGAAAAAACTTAAAAAATTTTATTTTCTTAGATTTAGGCTCATAGTTGATTTTCTTGTTAATTGTATATTATTAACTCGAAAAGGGTACCGCTTATACGGAAATGATATTACAGTATTAACAAATTCATATAACCCGTGCATTTACAAAAACTAGCACTTTCTTAAATCTTGACTTATACTGGAAAACATCAGTTTTAGTGATTTGCGCTAAAGTGAAATTTTCATGTTAAGACAGGAATTAACAAATTCATATAACTACAGTATTTTGAAAAAATTACACTTTCTTAGATTTAAACTTATACTGAAAAACAGTAATTATACTGACATACGAAAAACATAAATTTTACTGATTTGCGCTAAACTGAAAATTTCATATTATTACAGTATTAACAACTTAATATAACCGAAAAAACTTAAAAAATTTTATTTTCTTAGATTTAGGCTCATAGTTGATTTTCTTGTTAATTGTATATTATTAACTCGAAAAGGGTACCGCTTATACTGAAATGATATTACAGTATTAACAAATTCATATAACCCGTGCATTTACAAAAACTAGCACTTTCTTAAATCTTGACTTATACTGGAAAACATCAGTTTTAGTGATTTGCGCTAAAGTGAAATTTTCATGTTAAGACAGGAATTAACAAATTCATATAACTAGAGTATTTTGAAAAAATAGCACTTTCTTAGATTTAAACTTATACTGAAAAACAGTAATTATACTGACATACGAAAAACATAAATTTTACTGATTTGCGCTAAACTGAAATTTTCATGTTATTACAGTATTAACAACTTAATATAACCGAAAAAACTTAAAAAATTTTATTTTCTTAGAATTAGGCTCATAGTTGCTTTTCTTGTTAATTGTATATTATTAACTCGAAAAGGGTACCGCTTATACTGAAATGATATTACAGTATTAACAAATTCATATAACCAGTGCATTTTGAAAACTAGCACTTTCTTAGATTTAATTTATACTGAAAAACAGCAATTATACTGACATACGACAAACGTAAATCTTACTGATTTGCGCTAAACTGAAATTTTCATGTTATTACAGTATTAACAAATTAATATAACCGAAAAAACTTATAAACTTGCATTTTCTTAGACTTAGGCTCAAAGTTGATTTTCTTGTTAATTGTATATTATTAACTCGAAAAGGGTACCGCTTATACTGAAATGATATTACAGTATTAACAAATTCATATAACCAGTGCATTTCGAAAACTAGCACTTTCTTAGATTTAATTTATACTGAAAAGCATCAATTTTACAGAACTGCACTAACGTAAAATTTGTACAATATTACGGGATTAGCAAATTCATATAACAGTGCATTTCGAAAAAATAGCACTCTCTTTGATTTAAACTTATACTGAAAAATAACAATTTTACTGACTTGCGAAAACATCACTTTTACTGATTTGCGCTAAAGTCAAATTTTAATGTTATTACAGTATTAACAAAATAGTATGACCGAAAAAATTTATAAAATTGCATTTTTTTAGATTTAAGCTCAAAGTTGATTTTCTTGTAAATTGTATATTTTTAACTCGAAAAAGGTACCGCTTATACTGAAAAACGTCACTTTTACTGATTTGCGCTAAAGTCAAATTTTAATGTTATTACAGTATTAACAAATTAATATAACCGAAAAAACTTAATAAATTGTATTTTCTTAGATTTAGGCTCAAAGTTGATTTTCTTGTAAATTGTATATTAATAACTCGAAAAAGGTACCACTTGTACTGAAAAACATCACTTTACTGATTTGCGCTAAAGTCAAAGTTTAATGTTATTACAGTATTAACAAATTAGTATGACCGAAAAAATTTATAAAATTGCATTTTTTTAGATTTAAGCTCAACGTTGATTTTCTTGTAAATTGTATATTTTTAACTCGAAAAAGGTACCGCTTATACTGAAAAACGTCACTTTTACTGATTTGCGCTAAAGTCAAATTTTAATGTTATTACAGTATTAAAAAATTCATATAACCAGTGCATTTCGAAAACTGAAAAACAACAAACTTACTAACATACGAAAACCATAAATTTTTCTGATTTGCGCTTAAGTGAAATTTTCATGTTATTACAGTATTAACAAATTAATATAACCGAAAAAACTTAATAAATTGTATTTTCTTAGATTTAGGCTCAAAGTTGATTTTCTTGTAAATTGTATATTAATAACTCGAAAAAGGTACCACTTGTACTGAAAAACATCACTTCTACTGATTTGCGCTACAGTCAAATTTCAATGTTATTTGAGTATAAACAAATTCATAAAACCAGTGCATTTCGAAAACTAGCACTTTCCTAAATCTTGACTTATACTGGAAAGCATCAATTTTACAGAACTGCACTAACGTAAAATTTGTATAATATTACGGCATTAGCAAATTCATATAACCAGTGCATTTCGAAAAAATAGCACTCTCTTTGATTTAAACTTATACTGAAAAACAACAACTTCACTGACTTGCGAAAACATCACTTTTACTGATTTGCGCTAAAGTCAAATTTTCATGTTAAGACAGGATTAACAAATTCATATAACCAGGGCATTTCGAATACTGAAAAACAACAAACTTACTTACATACGAAAAACATAAGTTTTACTGATTTGCGCTAAAGTCAAATTTTAATGTTATTACAGTATTAACAAATTAATATAACCGAAAAAACTTATAAACTTGCATTTTCTTAGACTTAGGCTCAAAGTAGATTTTCTTGTAAATTGCATATTATTAACTCGAAAAAGGTAGCGCTTATACTGAAATGATATTACAGTATTAACAAATTCATATAACCAGTGCATTTCGAAAACTAGCACTTCCTTAGATTTAATTTATACTGAAAAACAGCAATTATACTGACATACGAAAAACGTAAATCTTACTGATTTGCGCTAAACTAAAATTTTCATGTTATTACAGTATTAACAAATTAATATAACCGAAAAAACTTATAAAATTGCATTTTTTTAGATTTAAGCTCAAAGTTGATTTTCTTGTAAATTGTATATTTTTAACTCGAAAAAGGTACCGCTTATACTGAAAAACGTCACTTTTACTGATTTGCGCTAAAGTCAAATTTTAATGTTATTACAGTATTAACAAATTCATATAACCAGTGCATTTCGAATACTGAAAAACAACAAACTTAATCACATACGAAAAACATAAATTTTACTGATTTGCGCTTATGTGAAATTTTCATGTTATTATAGTATTAACAAATTAATATAACCGAAAAAATTGCATTTCTTAGAATTAGGCTCATAGTTGATTTTCTTGTTAATTGTATATTATTAACTCGAAAAGGGTACCGCTTATACTGAAATGATATTACAGTATTAACAAATTCATATAACCCGTGTATTTACAAAAACTAGCACTTTCTTAAATCTTGACTTATACTGGAAAACATTAGTTTTAGTGATTTGCGCTAAAGTGAAATTTTCATGTTAAGACAGGATTAACAAATTCATATAACCAGGGCATTTCGAAAACTAGCACTTTCTTAGATTTAAACTTATACTGAAAAACAGTAATTATACTGACATACGAAAAACATAAATTTTACTGATTTGCGCTAAACTGAAATTTTGATGTTATTACAGTATTAACAAATTAATATAACTGAAAAAACTTAATAAATTGTATTTTCTTAGATTTAGGCTCAAAGTTGATTTTCTTGTAAATTGTATATTAATAACTCGAAAAAGGTACCAAAAATTGCATTTTCTTAGATTTAGGCTCATAGTTGATTTTGTTGTTAATTGTATATTATTAACTCGAAAAGGGTACCGCTTATACTGAAATGATATTACAGTATTAACAAATTCATATAACCAGGGCATTTCGAAAACTAGCACTTTCTTAGATTTAAACTTATACTGAAAAACAGTAATTATACTGACATACGAAAAACATAAATTTTACTGATTTGCGCTAAACTGAAATTTTCATGTTATTACAGTATTAACAAATTAATATAACCGAAAAAACTTAATAAATTGTATTTTCTTAGATTTAGGCTCAAAGTTTATTTTCTTGTAAATTGTATATTAATAACTCGAAAAAGGTACCAAAAATTGCATTTTCTTAGATTTAGGCTCATAGTTGATTTTCTTGTTAATTGTATATTATTAACTCGAAAAGGGTACCGCTTATACTGAAATGATATTACAGTATTAACAAATTCATATAACCAGGGCATTTCGAAAACTAGCACTTTCTTAGATTTAAACTTATACTGAAAAACAGTAATTATACTGACATACGAAAAACGTAAATCTTACTGATTTGCGCTAAACTGAAATTTTCATGTTATTACAGTATTAACAAATTAATATAACCGAAAAAACTTATAAACTTGCATTTTCTTAGACTTAGGCTCAAAGTTGATTTTCTTGTAAATTGTATATTATTAACTCGAAAAAGGTACCGCTTATACTGAAAAACGTCACTTTTACTGATTTGCGCTAAAGTCAAATTTTAATGTTATTACAGTATTAACAAATTCATATAACCAGTGCATTTCGAATACTGAAAAACAACAAACTTAATCACATTCGAAAAACAAAAATTTTACTGATTTGCGCTTAAGAGAAATTTTCATGTTATTATAGTATTAACAAATTAATATAACCGAAAAAATTGCATTTCTTAGAAATAGGCTCATAGTTGATTTTCTTGTTAATTGTATATTATTAACTCGAAAAGGGTACCGCTTATACTGAAATGACATTACAGTATTAACAAATTCATATAACCCGTGCATTTACAAAAACTAGCTGTTTCTTAAATCTTGACTTATACTGGAAAACATCAGTTTTAGTGATTTGCGCTAAAGTGAAATTTTCATGTTAAGACATGATTAACAAATTCATATAACTATAGCATTTTGAAAAAATAGCACTTTCTTAGATTTAAACTTATACTGAAAAACAACAATTTTACTGACTTGCGAAAACATCACTTTTACTGATTTGCGCTAAAGTCAAATTTTAATGTTATTACAGTATTAACAAATTCATATAACCGAAAAAACTTAAAAAATTTTATTTTCTTAGATTTAGGCTCATAGTTGATTTTCTTGTTAATTGTATATTATTAACTTGAAAAGGGTACCGCTTATACTGAAATGATATTACAGTATTAACAAATTCATATAACCCGTGTATTTACAAAAACTAGCACTTTCTTAGATTTAATTTATACTGAAAAACAGCAATCATACTGACATACGAAAAACGTAAATCTTACTGATTTGCGCTAAACTGAAATTTTCATGTTATTACAGTATTAACAAATTAATATAACCGAAAAAACTTATAAACTTGCATTTTCTTAGACTTAGGCTCAAAGTTGATTTTCTTGTAAATTGTATACTATTACTCGAAAAAGGTAGCGCTTATACTGAGAAACATCACTTCTACTGATTTGCGCTACAGTCAAATTTCAATGTTATTTGAGTATAAACAAATTCATAAAACCAGTGCATTTCGAAAACTAGCACTTTCCTAAATCTTGACTTATACTGAAAAGCATCAATTTTACAGAACTGCACTAACGTAAAATTTGTATAATATTACGGGATTAGCAAATTCATAAAACCAGTGCATTTCGAAAAAATAGCACTCTCTTTGATTTAAACTTATACTGAAAAACAACAATTTTACTGACTTGCGAAAACATCACTTTTACTGATTTGCGCTAAAGTCAAATTTTAATGTTATTACAGTATTAACAAATTTATATAACCAGTGCATTTCGAATACTGAAAAACAGCAAACTTACTAACATACGAAAAACATAAATTTTACTGATTTGCGCTAAAGTCAAATTTTAATGTTATTACAGTATTAACAAATTATTATTACCGAAAAAACTTAAAAAATTGCATTTTCTTAGATTTAGGCTCATAGTTGATTTTCTTGTTAATTGTATATTATTAACTCGAAAAGGGTACCGCTTATACTGAAATGATATTACAGTATTAACAAATTCATATAACCAGTGCATTTCGAAAACTAGCACTTTCTTAGATTTAATTTATACTGAAAAACAGCAATTATACTGACATGCGAAAAACGTAAATCTTACTGATTTGCGCTAAACTGAAATTTTCATGTTATTACAGTATTAACAAATTAGTATAACCGAAAAAACTTATAAACTTGCATTTTCTTAGACTTAGGCTCAAAGTTGATTTTCTTGTAAATTGTATATTATTAACTCGAAAAAGGTAGCGCTTATACTGAGAAACATTACTTTACTGATTTGCGCTAAAGTCAAATTTTAATGTTATTACAGTATTAACAAATTAGTATGACCGAAAAAATTTATAAAATTGCATTTTTTTAGATTTAAGCTCAAAGTTGATTTTCTGGTAAATTGTATATTTTTAACTCGAAAAAGGTACCGCTTATACTGAAAAACGTCACTTTTACTGATTTGCGCTAAAGTCAAATTTTAATGTTATTACAGTATTAACAAATTCATATAACCAGTGCATTTCGAATACTGAAAAACAACAAACTTACTAACATACGAAAAACATAAATTTTACTGATTTGCGCTAAAGTCAAATTTTAATGTTATTACAGTATTAACAAATTAATATAACCGAAAAAACTTAAAAAATTGCATTTTCTTAGATTTAGGCTCATAGTTGATTTTCTTGTTAATTGTATATTATTAACTCGAAAAGGGTAGCGCTTATACTGAAATGATATTACAGTATTAACAAATTCATATAACCAGTGCATTTCGCAACTAGCACTTTCTTACATTTAATTTATACTGAAAAACAGCAATTATACTGACATGCGAAAAACGTAAATCTTACTGATTTGCGCTAAAGTGAAATTTTCATGTTAAGACAGGATTAACAAATTCATATAACCAGGGCATTTCGAAAACTAGCACTTTCTTAGATTTAAACTTATACTGAAAAACAGTAGTTATACTGACATACGAAAAACATAAATTTTACTGATTTGCGCTAAACTGAAATTTTCATGTTATTACAGTATTAACAAATTAATATAACCGAAAAAACTTAATAAATTGTATTTTCTTAGATTTAGGCTCAAAGTTGATTTTCTTGTAAATTGTATATTAATAACTCGAAAAAGGTACCACTTGTACTGAAAAACATCACTTCTACTGATTTGCGCTACAGTCAAATTTCAATGTTATTTGAGTATAAAAAAATTCATAAAACCAGTGCATTTCGAAAACTAGCACTTTCCTAAATCTTGACTTATACTGAAAAGCATCAATTTTACAGAACTGTACTAACGTAAAATTTGTATAATATTACGGGATTAGCAAATTCATATAACCAGTGCATTTCGAAAAAATAGCACTCTCTTTGATTTAAACTTATACTGAAAAACAACAATTTTACTGACTTGCGAAAACGTCACTTTTACTGATTTGCGCTAAAGTCAAATTTTAATGTTATTACAGTATTAACAAATTCATATAACCAGTGCATTTCGAATACTGAAAAACAACAAACTTACTAACATACGAAAAACATAAATTTTACTGATTTGCGTTAAAGTCAAATTTTATTGTTATTACAGTATTAACAAATTAATATGACCGAAAAAACTTTAAAAATTGCATTCTCTTAGATTTAGGCTCATAGTTGATTTTCTTGTTAATTGTATATTATTAACTCGAAAAGGGTACCGCTTATACTGAAATGATATTACAGTATTAACAAATTCATATAACCAGTGCATTTCGAAAACTAGCACTTTCTTAGATTTAATTTATACTGAAAAACAGCAATTATACTGACATACGAAAAACGTAAATCTTACTGATTTGCGCTAAACTGAAATTTTCATGTTATTACAGTATTAACAAATTAATATAACCGAAAAAACTTATAAACTTGCATTTTCTTAGACTTAGGCTCAAAGTTGATTTTCTTGTAAATTGTATATTATTAACTCGAAAAAGGTAGGGATTATACTGAGAAACATCACTTTACTGATTTGCGCTAAAGTCAAATTTTAATGTTATTACAGTATTAACAAATTAGTATGACCGAAAAAATTAATAAAATAGCATTTTTTTAGATTTAAGCTCAAAGTTGATTTTCTTCTAAATTGTATATTTTTAACTCGAAAAAGGTACCGCTTATACTGAAAAACGTCACTTTTACTGATTTGCGCTAAAGTCAAATTTTAATGTTATTACAGTATTAACAAATTCATATAACCAGTGCATTTCGAATACTGAAAAACAACAAACTTACTAACATACGAAAAACATAAATTTTACTGATTTGCGCTTAAGTGAAATTTTCATGTTATTATAGTATTAACAAATTAATATAACCGAAAAAATTGCATTTCTTAGAATTAGGCTCATAGTTGATTTTCTTGCTAATTGTATATTATTAACTCGAAAAGGGTACCGCTTATACTGAAATGACATTACAGTATTAACAAATTCATATAACCAGTGCATTTCGAAAACTAGCACTTTCTTAGATTTAATTTATACTGAAAAACAGCAATTATACTGACATGCGAAAAACGTAAATCTTACTGATTTGCGCTAAACTGAAATTTTCATGTTATTACAGTATTAACAAATTAGTATAACCGAAAAAATTTATAAAATTGCATTTTTTTAGATTTAAGCTCAAAGTTGATTTTCTTGTAAATTGTATATTTTTAACTCGAAAAAGGTACCGCTTATACTGAAAAACGTCACTTTTACTGATTTGCGCTAAAGTCAAATTTTAATGTTATTACAGTATTAACAAATTCATATAACCAGTGCATTTCGAATACTGAAAAACAACAAACTTACTAACATACGAAAAACATAAATTTTACTGATTTGCGCTAAAGTCAAATTTTAATGTTATTACAGTATTAACAAATTAATATAACCGAAAAAACTTAAAAAATTGCATTTTCTTAGATTTAGGCTCATAGTTGATTTTCTTGTTAATTGTATATTACTAACTCGAAAAGGGTAGCGCTTATACTGAAATGATATTACAGTATTAACAAATTCATATAACCAGTGCATTTCGCAACTAGCACTTTCTTACATTTAATTTATACTGAAAAACAGCAATTATACTGACATGCGAAAAACGTAAATCTTACTGATTTGCGCTAAAGTGAAATTTTCATGTTAAGACAGGATTAACAAATTCATATAACCAGGGCATTTCGAAAACTAGCACTTTCTTAGATTTAAACTTATACTGAAAAACAGTAGTTATACTGACATACGAAAAACATAAATTTTACTGATTTGCGCTAAACTGAAATTTTCATGTTATTACAGTATTAACAAATTAATATAACCGAAAAAACTTAATAAATTGTATTTTCTTAGATTTAGGCTCAAAGTTGATTTTCTTGTAAATTGTATATTAATAACTCGAAAAAGGTACCACTTGTACTGAAAAACATCACTTCTACTGATTTGCGCTACAGTCAAATTTCAATGTTATTTGAGTATAAAAAAATTCATAAAACCAGTGCATTTCGAAAACTAGCACTTTCCTAAATCTTGACTTATACTGAAAAGCATCAATTTTACAGAACTGTACTAACGTAAAATTTGTATAATATTACGGGATTAGCAAATTCATATAACCAGTGCATTTCGAAAAAATAGCACTCTCTTTGATTTAAACTTATACTGAAAAACAACAATTTTACTGACTTGCGAAAACGTCACTTTTACTGATTTGCGCTAAAGTCAAATTTTAATGTTATTACAGTATTAACAAATTCATATAACCAGTGCATTTCGAATACTGAAAAACAACAAACTTACTAACATACGAAAAACATAAATTTTACTGATTTGCGCTAAAGTCAAATTTTATTGTTATTACAGTATTAACAAATTAATATGACCGAAAAAACTTTAAAAATTGCATTTTCTTAGATTTAGGCTCATAGTTGATTTTCTTGTTAATTGTATATTATTAACTCGAAAAGGGTACCGCTTATACTGAAATGATATTACAGTATTAACAAATTCATATAACCAGTGCATTTCGAAAACTAGCACTTTCTTAGATTTAATTTATACTGAAAAACAGCAATTATACTGACATACGAAAAACGTAAATCTTACTGATTTGCGCTAAACTGAAATTTTCATGTTATTACAGTATTAACAAATTAATATAACCGAAAAAACTTATAAACTTGCATTTTCTTAGACTTAGGCTCAAAGTTGATTTTCTTGTAAATTGTATATTATTAACTCGAAAAAGGTAGCGATTATACTGAGAAACATCACTTTACTGATTTGCGCTAAAGTCAAATTTTAATGTTATTACAGTATTAACAAATTAGTATGACCGAAAAAATTAATAAAATAGCATTTTTTTAGATTTAAGCTCAAAGTTGATTTTCTTCTAAATTGTATATTTTTAACTCGAAAAAGGTACCGCTTATACTGAAAAACGTCACTTTTACTGATTTGCGCTAAAGTCAAATTTTAATGTTATTACAGTATTAACAAATTCATATAACCAGTGCATTTCGAATACTGAAAAACAACAAACTTACTAACATACGAAAAACATAAATTTTACTGATTTGCGCTTAAGTGAAATTTTCATGTTATTATAGTATTAACAAATTAATATAACCGAAAAAATTGCATTTCTTAGAATTAGGCTCATAGTTGATTTTCTTGCTAATTGTATATTATTAACTCGAAAAGGGTACCGCTTATACTGAAATGATATTACAGTATTAACAAATTCATATAACCCGTGTATTTGCAAAAACTAGCACTTTCTTAAATCTCTACTTATACCGGAAAACATCAGTTTTAGTGATTTGCGCTAAAGTGAAATTTTCATGTTAAGACAGGATTAACAAATTCATATATCTAAAGCATTTTGAAAAAATAGCACTTTCTTAGATTTAAACTTATACTGAAAAACAGTAATTATACTGACATACGAAAAACATAAATTTTACTGATTTGCGCTAAACTGAAATTTTCATGTTATTACAGTATTAACAAATTAATATAACCGAAAAAACTTAATAAATTGTATTTTCTTAGATTTAGGCTCAAAGTTGATTTTCTTGTAAATTGTATATTAATAACTCGAAAAAGGTACCACTTGTACTGAAAAACATCACTTCTACTGATTTGCGCTACAGTCAAATTTCAATGTTATTTGAGTATAAAAAAATTCATAAAACCAGTGCATTTCGAAAACTAGCACTTTCCTAAATCTTGACTTATACTGAAAAGCATCAATTTTACAGAACTGTACTAACGTAAAATTTGTATAATATTACGGGATTAGCAAATTCATATAACCGGTGCATTTCGAAAAAATAGCACTCTCTTTGATTTAAACTTATACTGAAAAACAACAATTTTACTGACTTGCGAAAACGTCACTTTTACTGATTTGCGCTAAAGTCAAATTTTAATGTTATTACAGTATTAACAAATTCATATAACCAGTGCATTTCGAATACTGAAAAACAACAAACTTACTAACATACGAAAAACATAAATTTTACTGATTTGCGCTAAAGTCAAATTTTATTGTTATTACAGTATTAACAAATTAATATGACCGAAAAAACTTTAAAAATTGCATTTTCTTAGATTTAGGCTCATAGTTGATTTTCTTGTTAATTGTATATTATTAACTCGAAAAGGGTACCGCTTATACTGAAATGATATTACAGTATTAACAAATTCATATAACCAGTGCATTTCGAAAACTAGCACTTTCTTAGATTTAATTTATACTGAAAAACAGCAATTATACTGACATACGAAAAACGTAAATCTTACTGATTTGCGCTAAACTGAAATTTTCATGTTATTACAGTATTAACAAATTAATATAACCGAAAAAACTTATAAACTTGCATTTTCTTAGACTTAGGCTCAAAGTTGATTTTCTTGTAAATTGTATATTAATAACTCGAAAAAGGTAGCGATTATACTGAGAAACATCACTTTACTGATTTGCGCTAAAGTCAAATTTTAATGTTATTACAGTATTAACAAATTAGTATGACCGAAAAAATTTATAAAATTGCATTTTTTTAGATTTAAGCTCAAAGTTGATTTTCTTGTAAATTGTATATTTTTAACTCGAAAAAGGTACCGCTTATACTGAAAAACGTCACTTTTACTGATTTGCGCTAAAGTCAAATTTTAATGTTATTACAGTATTAACAAATTCATATAACCAGTGCATTTCGAATACTGAAAAACAACAAACTTACTAACATACGAAAAACATAAATTTTACTGATTTGCGCTAAAGTCAAATTTTATTGTTATTACAGTATTAACAAATTAATATGACCGAAAAAACTTTAAAAATTGCATTTTCTTAGATTTAGGCTCATAGTTGATTTTCTTGTTAATTGTATATTATTAACTCGAAAAGGGTACCGCTTATACTGAAATATTAACAAATTCATATAACCAGTGCATTTCGAAAACTAGCACTTTCTTAGATTTAATTTATACTGAAAAACAGCAATTATACTGACATACGAAAAACGTAAATCTTACTGATTTGCGCTAAACTGAAATTTTCATGTTATTACAGTATTAACAAATTAATATAAACGAAAAAACTTATAAACTTGCATTTTCTTAGACTTAGGCTCAAAGTTGATTTTCTTGTAAATTGTATATTATTAACTCGAAAAAGGTAGCGCTTATACTGAGAAACATCACTTTACTGATTTGCGCTAAAGTCAAATTTCAATATTATTTGAGTATAAACAAATTCATAAAACCAGTGCATTTCGAATACTGAAAAACAACAAACTTACTAACATTCGAAAAACATAAATTTTACTGATTTGCGCTTAAGTGAAATTTTCATGTTATTATAGTATTAACAAATTAATATTAGGCTCATAGTTGATTTTCTTGTTAATTGTATATTATTAACTCGAAAAGGGTACCGCTTATACTGAAATGATATTACAGTATTAACAAATTCATATAACCAGTGCATTTCGAAAACTAGCACTTTCTTAGATTTAATATATACTGAAAAACAGCAATTATACTGACATACGAAAAACGTAAATCTTACTGATTTGCGCTAAACTGAAATTTTCATGTTATTACAGTATTAACAAATTAATATAAACGAAAAAACTTATAAACTTGCATTTTCTTAGACTTAGGCTCAAAGTTGATTTTCTTGTAAATTGTATATTAATAACTCGAAAAAGGTACCACTTGTACTGAAAAACATCACTTCTACTGATTTGCGCTACAGTCAAATTTCAATGTTAAGACAGGATTAACCAATTCATATAACCAGGGCATTTCGAAAACTAGCACTTTCTTAGATTTAAACTTACACTGAAAAACAGTAGTTATACTGACATACGAAAAACATAAATTTTACTGATTTGCGCTAAACTGAAATTTTCATGTTATTACAGTATTAACAAATTAATATAACCGAAAAAACTTAATAAATTGTATTTTCTTAGATTTAGATTTAGATTTAGTTGATTTTCTTGTTAATTGTATATTATTAACTCGAAAAGGGTACCGCTTATACTGAAATGATATTACAGTATTAACAAATTCATATAACCAGTGCATTTCGAAAACTAGCACTTTCTTAGATTTAATTTATACTGAAAAACAGCAATTATACTGACATACGAAAAACGTAAATCTTACTGATTTGCGCTAAACTGAAATTTTCATGTTATTACAGTATTAACAAATTAGTATGACCGAAAAAACTTATAAACTTGCATTTTCTTAGATTTAGGCTCAAAGTTGATTTTCTTGTAAATTGTATATTATTAACTCGAAAAAGCTAGCGCTTATACTGAGAAACATCACTTTACTGATTTGCGCTAAAGTCAAATTTTAATGTTATTACAGTATTAACAAATTTGTATGACCGAAAAAATTTATAAAATTTCATTTTTTTAGATTTAAGCTCAAAGTTGATTTTCTTGTAAATTGTATATTTTTAACTCGAAAAAGGTACCGCTTATACTGAAAAACGTCACTTTTACTGATTTGCGCTAAAGTCAAATTTCAATGTTATTTGAGTATAAACAAATTCATAAAACCAGTGCATTTCTAAAACTAGCACTTTCCTAAATCTTGACTTATACTGAAAAGCATCAATTTTACAGAACTGCACTAACGTAAAATTTGTATAATATTACGGGATTAGCAAATTCATATAACCAGTGCATTTCGATAAAATAGCACTCTCTTTGATTTAAACTTATACTGAAAAACAACAATTTTACTGACTTGCGAAAACATTACTTTTACTGATTTGCGCTAAAGTCAAATTTTAATGTTATTACAGTATTAACAAATTCATATAACCAGTGCATTTCGAATACTGAAACACAACAAACTTACTAACATTCGAAAAACATAAATTTTACTGATTTGCGCTAAAGTCAAATTTTAATGTTATTACAGTATTAACAAATTAATATAACCGAAAAACTTAAAAAATTGCATTTTCTTAGATTTAGGCTCATAGTTGATTTTCTTGTTAATTGTATATTATTAACTCGAAAAGGGTACCGCTTATACTGAAATGATATTACAGTATTAACAAATTCATATAACCAGTGCATTTCGAAAACTAGCACTTTCTTAGATTTAATTTATACTGAAAAACAGCACTTATACTGACATGCGAAAAACGTAAATCTTACTGATTTGCGCTAAACTGAAATTTTCATGTTATTACAGTTTTAACAAATTAATATAACCGAAAAAACTTAATAAATTGTATTTTCTTAGATTTAGGCTCAAAGTTGATTTTCTTATAAATTGTATATTAATAACTCGAAAAAGGTAGCGCTTATACTGAGAAACATCACTTTACTGATTTGCGCTAAAGTCAAATTTTGATGTTATTACAGTATTAACAAATTAGTATGACCGAAAAAATTTATAAAATTGCATTTTTTTAGATTTAAGCTCAAAGTTGATTTTCTTGTAAATTGTATATTTTTAACTCGAAAAAGGTACCGCTTATACTGAAAAACGTCACTTTTACTGATTTGCGCTAAAGTCAAATTTTAATGTTATTACAGTATTAACAAATTCATATAACCAGTGGATTTCGAATACTGAAAAACAACAAACTTACTAACATACGAAAAACATAAATTTTACTGATTTGCGGTCAAGTCAAATTTTAATGTTATTACAGTATTAACAAATTAATATAACCGAAAAAACTTAATAAATTGTATTTTCTTAGACTTAGGCTCAAAGTTGATTTTCTTGTAAATTGTATATTATTAACTCGAAAAAGGTAGCGCTTATACTGAGAAACATCACTTTACTGATTTGCGCTAAAGTCAAATTTTAATGTTATTACAGTATTAACAAATTAGTATGACCGAAAAAATTTATAAAATTGCATTTTTTTAGATTTAAGCTCAAAGTTGATTTTCTTGTAAATTGTATAATTTTAACTCGAAAAAGGTACCGCTTATACTGAAAAACGTCACTTTTACTGATTTGCGCTAAAGTCAAATTTTAATGTTATTACAGTATTAACAAATTCATATAACCAGTGCATTTCGAATACTGAAAAACAACAAACTTAATCACATACGAAAAACATAAATTTTACTGATTTGCGCTTAAGTGAAATTTTCATGTTATTATAGTATTAACAAATTAATATAACCGAAAAAATTGCATTTCTTAGAATTAGGCTCATAGTTGATTTTCTTGTTAATTGTATATTATTAACTCGAAAAGGGTACCGCTTATACTGAAATGATATTACAGTATTAACAAATTCATATAACCCGTGTATTTACAAAAACTAGCACTTTCTTAAATCTTGACTTATACTGGAAAACATTAGTTTTAGTGATTTGCGCTAAAGTGAAATTTTCATGTTAAGACAGGATTAACAAATTCATATAACCAGGGCATTTCGAAAACTAGCACTTTCTTAGATTTAAACTTATACTGAAAAACAGTAATTATACTGACATACGAAAAACATAAATTTTACTGATTTGCGCTAAACTGAAATTTTCATGTTATTACAGTATTAACAAATTAATATAACCGAAAAAACTTAATAAATTGTATTTTCTTAGATTTAGGCTCAAAGTTGAATTTCTTGTAAATTGTATATTAATAACTCGAAAAAGGTACCTCTTGTACTGAAAAACATCACTTCTACTGATTTGCGCTACAGTCAAATTTCAATGTTATTTGAGTATAAACAAATTCATAAAACCAGTGCATTTCGAAAACTAGCACTTTCCTAAATCTTGACTTATACTGAAAAGCATCAATATTACAGAACTGCACTAACGTAAAATTTTTATAATATTACGGGATTAGCAAATTCATATAACCAGTGCATTTCGAAAAAATAGCACTCTCTTTGATTTAAACTTATACTGAAAAACAACAATTTTACTGACTTGCGAAAACATCACTTTTACTGATTTGCGCTAAAGTCAAATTTTAATGTTATTACAGTATTAACAAATTCATATAACCAGTGCATTTCGAATACTGAAAAACAACAAACTTACTAACATACGAAAAACATAAATTTTACTGATTTGCGCTAAAGTCAAATTTTAATGTTATTACAGTATTCGCAAATTAGTATGACCGTAAAAACTTATAAACTTGCATTTTCTTAGACTTAGGCTCAAAGTTGATTTTCTTGTAAATTGTATATTATTAACTCGAAAAAGGTAGCGCTTATACTGAGAAACATCACTTTACTGATTTGCGCTAAAGTCAAATTTCAATATTATTTGAGTATAAACAAATTCATAAAACCAGTGCATTTCGAATACTGAAAAACAACAAACTTACTAACATTCGAAAAACTTAAATTTTACTGATTTGCGCTTAAGTGAAATTTTCATGTTATTATAGTATTAACAAATTAATATAACCGAAAAAACTTAATAAATTGTATTTTCTTAGATTTAGGCTCAAAGTTGATTTTCTTGTAAATTGTATATTATTAACTCGAAAAAGGTAGCGCTTATACTGAGAAACATCACTTTACTGATTTGCGCTAAAGTCAAATTTTAATGTTATTACAGTATTAACAAATTAGTATGACCGAAAAAATTTATAAAATTGCATTTTTTTAGATTTAAGCTCAAAGTTGATTTTCTTGTAAATTGTATATTTTTAACTCGAAAAAGGTACCGCTTATACTGGAAAACGTCACTTTTACTGATTTGCGCTAAAGTCAAATTTTAATGTTATTACAGTATTAACAAATTCATATAACCGAAAAACTTAAAAAATTGCATTTTCTTAGATTTAGGCTCATAGTTGATTTTCTTGTTAATTGTATATTATTAACTCGAAAAGGGTACCGCTTATACTGAAATGATATTACAGTATTAACAAATTCATATAACCAGTGCATTTCGAAAACTAGCACTTTCTTAGATTTAATTTATACTGAAAAACAGCAATTATACTGACATACGAAAAACGTAAATCTTACTGATTTGCGCTAAACTGAAATTTTCATGTTATTACAGTATTAACAAATTAGTATGACCGAAAAAACTTATAAACTTGCATTTTCTTAGATTTAGGCTCAAAGTTGATTTTCTTGTAAATTGTATATTATTAACTCGAAAAAGCTAGCGCTTATACTGAGAAACATCACTTTACTGATTTGCGCTAAAGTCAAATTTTAATGTTATTACAGTATTAACAAATTTGTATGACCGAAAAAATTTATAAAATTTCATTTTTTTAGATTTAAGCTCAAAGTTGATTTTCTTGTAAATTGTATATTTTTAACTCGAAAAAGGTACCGCTTATACTGAAAAACGTCACTTTTACTGATTTGCGCTAAAGTCAAATTTCAATGTTATTTGAGTATAAACAAATTCATAAAACCAGTGCATTTCTAAAACTAGCACTTTCCTAAATCTTGACTTATACTGAAAAGCATCAATTTTACAGAACTGCACTAACGTAAAATTTGTATAATATTACGGGATTAGCAAATTCATATAACCAGTGCATTTCGATAAAATAGCACTCTCTTTGATTTAAACTTATACTGAAAAACAACAATTTTACTGACTTGCGAAAACATTACTTTTACTGATTTGCGCTAAAGTCAAATTTTAATGTTATTACAGTATTAACAAATTCATATAACCAGTGCATTTCGAATACTGAAACACAACAAACTTACTAACATTCGAAAAACATAAATTTTACTGATTTGCGCTAAAGTCAAATTTTAATGTTATTACAGTATTAACAAATTAATATAACCGAAAAACTTAAAAAATTGCATTTTCTTAGATTTAGGCTCATAGTTGATTTTCTTGTTAATTGTATATTATTAACTCGAAAAGGGTACCGCTTATACTGAAATGATATTACAGTATTAACAAATTCATATAACCAGTGCATTTCGAAAACTAGCACTTTCTTAGATTTAATTTATACTGAAAAACAGCACTTATACTGACATGCGAAAAACGTAAATCTTACTGATTTGCGCTAAACTGAAATTTTCATGTTATTACAGTATTAACAAATTAATATAACCGAAAAAACTTAATAAATTGTATTTTCTTAGATTTAGGCTCAAAGTTGATTTTCTTATAAATTGTATATTAATAACTCGAAAAAGGTAGCGCTTATACTGAGAAACATCACTTTACTGATTTGCGCTAAAGTCAAATTTTGATGTTATTACAGTATTAACAAATTAGTATGACCGAAAAAATTTATAAAATTGCATTTTTTTAGATTTAAGCTCAAAGTTGATTTTCTTGTAAATTGTATATTTTTAACTCGAAAAAGGTACCGCTTATACTGAAAAACGTCACTTTTACTGATTTGCGCTAAAGTCAAATTTTAATGTTATTACAGTATTAACAAATTCATATAACCAGTGGATTTCGAATACTGAAAAACAACAAACTTACTAACATACGAAAAACATAAATTTTACTGATTTGCGGTCAAGTCAAATTTTAATGTTATTACAGTATTAACAAATTAATATAACCGAAAAAACTTAATAAATTGTATTTTCTTAGACTTAGGCTCAAAGTTGATTTTCTTGTAAATTGTATATTATTAACTCGAAAAAGGTAGCGCTTATACTGAGAAACATCACTTTACTGATTTGCGCTAAAGTCAAATTTTAATGTTATTACAGTATTAACAAATTAGTATGACCGAAAAAATTTATAAAATTGCATTTTTTTAGATTTAAGCTCAAAGTTGATTTTCTTGTAAATTGTATAATTTTAACTCGAAAAAGGTACCGCTTATACTGAAAAACGTCACTTTTACTGATTTGCGCTAAAGTCAAATTTTAATGTTATTACAGTATTAACAAATTCATATAACCAGTGCATTTCGAATACTGAAAAACAACAAACTTAATCACATACGAAAAACATAAATTTTACTGATTTGCGCTTAAGTGAAATTTTCATGTTATTATAGTATTAACAAATTAATATAACCGAAAAAATTGCATTTCTTAGAATTAGGCTCATAGTTGATTTTCTTGTTAATTGTATATTATTAACTCGAAAAGGGTACCGCTTATACTGAAATGATATTACAGTATTAACAAATTCATATAACCCGTGTATTTACAAAAACTAGCACTTTCTTAAATCTTGACTTATACTGGAAAACATTAGTTTTAGTGATTTGCGCTAAAGTGAAATTTTCATGTTAAGACAGGATTAACAAATTCATATAACCAGGGCATTTCGAAAACTAGCACTTTCTTAGATTTAAACTTATACTGAAAAACAGTAATTATACTGACATACGAAAAACATAAATTTTACTGATTTGCGCTAAACTGAAATTTTCATGTTATTACAGTATTAACAAATTAATATAACCGAAAAAACTTAATAAATTGTATTTTCTTAGATTTAGGCTCAAAGTTGAATTTCTTGTAAATTGTATATTAATAACTCGAAAAAGGTACCACTTGTACTGAAAAACATCACTTCTACTGACTTGCGCTACAGTCAAATTTCAATGTTATTTGAGTATAAACAAATTCATAAAACCAGTGCATTTCGAAAACTAGCACTTTCCTAAATCTTGACTTATACTGAAAAGCATCAATATTACAGAACTGCACTAACGTAAAATTTTTATAATATTACGGGATTAGCAAATTCATATAACCAGTGCATTTCGAAAAAATAGCACTCTCTTTGATTTAAACTTATACTGAAAAACAACAATTTTACTGACTTGCGAAAACATCACTTTTACTGATTTGCGCTAAAGTCAAATTTTAATGTTATTACAGTATTAACAAATTCATATAACCAGTGCATTTCGAATACTGAAAAACAACAAACTTACTAACATACGAAAAACATAAATTTTACTGATTTGCGCTAAAGTCAAATTTTAATGTTATTACAGTATTCGCAAATTAGTATGACCGTAAAAACTTATAAACTTGCATTTTCTTAGACTTAGGCTCAAAGTTGATTTTCTTGTAAATTGTATATTATTAACTCGAAAAAGGTAGCGCTTATACTGAGAAACATCACTTTACTGATTTGCGCTAAAGTCAAATTTCAATATTATTTGAGTATAAACAAATTCATAAAACCAGTGCATTTCGAATACTGAAAAACAACAAACTTACTAACATTCGAAAAACTTAAATTTTACTGATTTGCGCTTAAGTGAAATTTTCATGTTATTATAGTATTAACAAATTAATATAACCGAAAAAACTTAATAAATTGTATTTTCTTAGATTTAGGCTCAAAGTTGATTTTCTTGTAAATTGTATATTATTAACTCGAAAAAGGTAGCGCTTATACTGAGAAACATCACTTTACTGATTTGCGCTAAAGTCAAATTTTAATGTTATTACAGTATTAACAAATTAGTATGACCGAAAAAATTTATAAAATTGCATTTTTTTAGATTTAAGCTCAAAGTTGATTTTCTTGTAAATTGTATATTTTTAACTCGAAAAAGGTACCGCTTATACTGGAAAACGTCACTTTTACTGATTTGCGCTAAAGTCAAATTTTAATGTTATTACAGTATTAACAAATTCATATAACCAGTGCATTTCGAATACTGAAAAACAACAAACTTACTAACATACGAAAAACATAAATTTTACTGATTTGCGCTTAAGTGAAATTTTCATGTTATTATAGTATTAACAAATTAATATAACCGAAAAAATTGCATTTCTTAGAATTAGGCTCATAGTTGATTTTCTTGCTAATTGTATATTATTAACTCGAAAAGGGTACCGCTTATACTGAAATGATATTACAGTATTAACAAATTCATATAACCCGTGTATTTACAAAAACTAGCACTTTCTTAAATCTCTACTTATACCGGAAAACATCAGTTTTAGTGATTTGCGCTAAAGTGAAATTTTCATGTTAAGACAGGATTAACAAATTCATATATCTAAAGCATTTTGAAAAAATAGCACTTTCTTAGATTTAAACTTATACTGAAAAACAGTAATTATACTGACATACGAAAAACATAAATTTTACTGATTTGCGCTAAACTGAAATTTTCATGTTATTACAGTATTAACAAATTAATATAACCGAAAAAACTTAATAAATTGTATTTTCTTAGATTTAGGCTCAAAGTTGATTTTCGTGTAAATTGTATATTAATAACTCGAAAAAGGTACCACTTGTACTGAAAAACATCACTTTACTGATTTGCGCTACAGTCAAATTTCAATGTTATTTGAGTATAAACCAATTCATAAAACCAGTGCATTTCGAAAAAATAGCACTCTCTTTGATTTAAACTTATACTGAAAAACAACAATTTTACTGACTTGAGAAAACATCACTTTTACTGATTTGCGCTAAAGTCAAATTTTAATGTTATTACAGTATTAACAAATTCATATAACCAGTGCATTTCGAATACTGAAAAACAACAAACTTACTAACATTCGAAAAACATAAATTTTACTGATTTGCGCTTAAGTGATATTTTCATGTTATTATAGTATTAACAAATTAATATAACCGAAAAAACTTAAAAAATTTTATTTTCTTAGATTTAGGCTCATAGTTGATTTTCTTGTTAATTGTATATTATTAACTCGAAAAGGGTACCGCTTATACTGAAATGATATTACAGTATTAACAAATTCATATAACCAGTGCATTTCGAAAACTAGCACTTTCTTAGATTTAATTTATACTGAAAAACAGCAATTATACTGACATACGAAAAACGTAAATCTTACTGATTTGCGCTAAACTGAAATTTTCATGTTATTACAGTATTAACAAATTAGTATGACCGAAAAAACTTATAAACTTGCATTTTCTTAGACTTAGGCTCAAAGTTGATTTTCTTGTAAATTGTATATTATTAACTCGAAAAAGCTAGCGCTTATACTGAGAAACATCACTTTACTGATTTGCGCTAAAGTCAAATTTTAATGTTATTACAGTATTAACAAATTTGTATGACCGAAAAAATTTATAAAATTGCATTTTTTTAGATTTAAGCTCAAAGTTGATTTTCTTGTAAATTGTATATTTTTAACTCGAAAAAGGTACCGCTTATACTGAAAAACGTCACTTTTACTGATTTGCGCTAAAGTCAAATTTCAATGTTATTTGAGTATAAACAAATTCATAAAACCAGTGCATTTCGAAAACTAGCACTTTCCTAAATCTTGACTTATACTGAAAAGCATCAATTTTACAGAACTGCACTAACGTAAAATTTGTATAATATTACGGGATTAGCAAATTCATATAACCAGTGCATTTCGATAAAATAGCACTCTCTTTGATTTAAACTTATACTGAAAAACAACAATTTTACTGACTTGCGAAAACATTACTTTTACTGATTTGCGCTAAAGTCAAATTTTAATGTTATTACAGTATTAACAAATTCATATAACCAGTGCATTTCGAATACTGAAACACAACAAACTTACTAACATTCGAAAAACATAAATTTTACTGATTTGCGCTAAAGTCAAATTTTAATGTTATTACAGTATTAACAAATTAATATAACCGAAAAACTTAAAAAATTGCATTTTCTTAGATTTAGGCTCATAGTTGATTTTCTTGTTAATTGTATATTATTAACTCGAAAAGGGTACCGCTTATACTGAAATGATATTACAGTATTAACAAATTCATATAACCAGTGCATTTCGAAAACTAGCACTTTCTTAGATTTAATTTATACTGAAAAACAGCAATTATACTGACATGCGAAAAACGTAAATCTTACTGATTTGCGCTAAACTGAAATTTTCATGTTATTACAGTATTAACAAATTAATATAACCGAAAAAACTTAATAAATTGTATTTTCTTAGATTTAGGCTCAAAGTTGATTTTCTTATAAATTGTATATTAATAACTCGAAAAAGGTAGCGCTTATACTGAGAAACATCACTTTACTGATTTGCGCTAAAGTCAAATTTTGATGTTATTACAGTATTAACAAATTAGTATGACCGAAAAAATTTATAAAATTGCATTTTTTTAGATTTAAGCTCAAAGTTGATTTTCTTGTAAATTGTATATTTTTAACTCGAAAAAGGTACCGCTTATACTGAAAAACGTCACTTTTACTGATTTGCGCTAAAGTCAAATTTTAATGTTATTACAGTATTAACAAATTCATATAACCAGTGGATTTCGAATACTGAAAAACAACAAACTTACTAACATACGAAAAACATAAATTTTACTGATTTGCGGTCAAGTCAAATTTTAATGTTATTACAGTATTAACAAATTAATATAACCGAAAAAACTTAATAAATTGTATTTTCTTAGACTTAGGCTCAAAGTTGATTTTCTTGTAAATTGTATATTATTAACTCGAAAAAGGTAGCGCTTATACTGAGAAACATCACTTTACTGATTTGCGCTAAAGTCAAATTTTAATGTTATTACAGTATTAACAAATTAGTATGACCGAAAAAATTTAAAAAATTGCATTTTTTTAGATTTAAGCTCAAAGTTGATTTTCTTGTAAATTGTATAATTTTAACTCGAAAAAGGTACCGCTTATACTGAAAAACGTCACTTTTACTGATTTGCGCTAAAGTCAAATTTTAATGTTATTACAGTATTAACAAATTCATATAACCAGTGCATTTCGAATACTGAAAAACAACAAACTTAATCACATACGAAAAACATAAATTTTACTGATTTGCGCTTAAGTGAAATTTTCATGTTATTATAGTATTAACAAATTAATATAACCGAAAAAATTGCATTTCTTAGAATTAGGCTCATAGTTGATTTTCTTGTTAATTGTATATTATTAACTCGAAAAGGGTACCGCTTATACTGAAATGATATTACAGTATTAACAAATTCATATAACCCGTGTATTTACAAAAACTAGCACTTTCTTAAATCTTGACTTATACTGGAAAACATTAGTTTTAGTGATTTGCGCTAAAGTGAAATTTTCATGTTAAGACAGGATTAACAAATTCATATAACCAGTGCATTTCGAAAACTAGCACTTTCTTAGATTTAAACTTATACTGAAAAACAGTAATTATACTGACATACGAAAAACATAAATTTTACTGATTTGCGCTAAACTGAAAATTTCATGTTATTACAGTATTAACAAATTAATATAACCGAAAAAACTTAATAAATTGTATTTTCTTAGATTTAGGCTCAAAGTTGAATTTCTTGTAAATTGTATATTAATAACTCGAAAAAGGTACCACTTGTACTGAAAAACATCACTTTACTGATTTGCGCTACAGTCAAATTTCAATGTTATTTGAGTATAAACCAATTCATAAAACCAGTGCATTTCGAAAAAATAGCACTCTCTTTGATTTAAACTTATACTGAAAAACAACAATTTTACTGACTTGAGAAAACATCACTTTTACTGATTTGCGCTAAAGTCAAATTTTAATGTTATTACAGTATTAACAAATTCATATAACCAGTGCATTTCGAATACTGAAAAACAACAAACTTACTAACATTCGAAAAACATAAATTTTACTGATTTGCGCTTAAGTGATATTTTCATGTTATTATAGTATTAACAAATTAATATAACCGAAAAAACTTAAAAAATTTTATTTTCTTAGATTTAGGCTCATAGTTGATTTTCTTGTTAATTGTATATTATTAACTCGAAAAGGGTACCGCTTATACTGAAATGATATTACAGTATTAACAAATTCATATAACCAGTGCATTTCGAAAACTAGCACTTTCTTAGATTTAATTTATACTGAAAAACAGCAATTATACTGACATACGAAAAACGTAAATCTTATTGATTTGCGCTAAACTGAAATTTTCATGTTATTACAGTATTAACAAATTAGTATGACCGAAAAAACTTATAAACTTGCATTTTCTTAGACTTAGGCTCAAAGTTGATTTTCTTGTAAATTGTATATTATTAACTCGAAAAAGCTAGCGCTTATACTGAGAAACATCACTTTACTGATTTGCGCTAAAGTCAAATTTTAATGTTATTACAGTATTAACAAATTTGTATGACCGAAAAAATTTATAAAATTGCAATTTTTTAGATTTAAGCTCAAAGTTGATTTTCTTGTAAATTGTATATTTTTAACTCGAAAAAGGTACCGCTTATACTGAAAAACGTCACTTTTACTGATTTGCGCTAAAGTCAAATTTCAATGTTATTTGAGTATAAACAAATTCATAAAACCAGTGCATTTCGAAAACTAGCACTTTCCTAAATCTTGACTTATACTGAAAAGCATCAATTTTACAGAACTGCACTAACGTAAAATTTGTATAATATTACGGGATTAGCAAATTCATATAACCAGTGCATTTCGATAAAATAGCACTCTCTTTGATTTAAACTTATACTGAAAAACAACAATTTTACTGACTTGCGAAAACATTACTTTTACTGATTTGCGCTAAAGTCAAATTTTAATGTTATTACAGTATTAACAAATTCATATAACCAGTGCATTTCGAATACTGAAACACAACAAACTTACTAACATTCGAAAAACATAAATTTTACTGATTTGCGCTAAAGTCAAATTTTAATGTTATTACAGTATTAACAAATTAATATAACCGAAAAACTTAAAAAATTGCATTTTCTTAGATTTAGGCTCATAGTTGATTTTCTTGTTAATTGTATATTATTAACTCGAAAAGGGTACCGCTTATACTGAAATGATATTACAGTATTAACAAATTCATATAACCAGTGCATTTCGAAAACTAGCACTTTCTTAGATTTAATTTATACTGAAAAACAGCAATTATACTGACATGCGAAAAACGTAAATCTTACTGATTTGCGCTAAACTGAAATTTTCATGTTATTACAGTATTAACAAATTAATATAACCGAAAAAACTTAATAAATTGTATTTTCTTAGATTTAGGCTCAAAGTTGATTTTCTTATAAATTGTATATTAATAACTCGAAAAAGGTAGCGCTTATACTGAGAAACATCACTTTACTGATTTGCGCTAAAGTCAAATTTTGATGTTATTACAGTATTAACAAATTAGTATGACCGAAAAAATTTATAAAATTGCATTTTTTGAGATTTAAGCTCAAAGTTGATTTTCTTGTAAATTGTATATTTTTAACTCGAAAAAGGTACCGCTTATACTGAAAAACGTCACTTTTACTGATTTGCGCTAAAGTCAAATTTTAATGTTATTACAGTATTAACAAATTCATATAACCAGTGGATTTCGAATACTGAAAAACAACAAACTTACTAACATACGAAAAACATAAATTTTACTGATTTGCGGTCAAGTCAAATTTTAATGTTATTACAGTATTAACAAATTAATATAACCGAAAAAACTTAATAAATTGTATTTTCTTAGACTTAGGCTCAAAGTTGATTTTCTTGTAAATTGTATATTATTAACTCGAAAAAGGTAGCGCTTATACTGAGAAACATCACTTTACTGATTTGCGCTAAAGTCAAATTTTAATGTTATTACAGTATTAACAAATTAGTATGACCGAAAAAATTTAAAAAATTGCATTTTTTTAGATTTAAGCTCAAAGTTGATTTTCTTGTAAATTGTATAATTTTAACTCGAAAAAGGTACCGCTTATACTGAAAAACGTCACTTTTACTGATTTGCGCTAAAGTCAAATTTTAATGTTATTACAGTATTAACAAATTCATATAACCAGTGCATTTCGAATACTGAAAAACAACAAACTTAATCACATACGAAAAACATAAATTTTACTGATTTGCGCTTAAGTGAAATTTTCATGTTATTATAGTATTAACAAATTAATATAACCGAAAAAATTGCATTTCTTAGAATTAGGCTCATAGTTGATTTTCTTGTTAATTGTATATTATTAACTCGAAAAGGGTACCGCTTATACTGAAATGATATTACAGTATTAACAAATTCATATAACCCGTGTATTTACAAAAACTAGCACTTTCTTAAATCTTGACTTATACTGGAAAACATTAGTTTTAGTGATTTGCGCTAAAGTGAAATTTTCATGTTAAGACAGGATTAACAAATTCATATAACCAGTGCATTTCGAAAACTAGCACTTTCTTAGATTTAAACTTATACTGAAAAACAGTAATTATACTGACATACGAAAAACATAAATTTTACTGATTTGCGCTAAACTGAAAATTTCATGTTATTACAGTATTAACAAATTAATATAACCGAAAAAACTTAATAAATTGTATTTTCTTAGATTTAGGCTCAAAGTTGAATTTCTTGTAAATTGTATATTAATAACTCGAAAAAGGTACCACTTGTACTGAAAAACATCACTTCTACTGACTTGCGCTACAGTCAAATTTCAATGTTATTTGAGTATAAACAAATTCATAAAACCAGTGCATTTCGAAAACTAGCACTTTCCTAAATCTTGACTTATACTGAAAAGCATCAATTTTACAGAACTGCACTAACGTAAAATTTTTATAATATTACGGGATTGGCAAATTCATATAACCAGTGCATTTCGAAAAAATAGCACTCTCTTTGATTTAAACTTATACTGAAAAACAACAATTTTACTGACTTGCGAAAACATCACTTTTACTGATTTGCGCTAAAGTCAAATTTTAATGTTATTACAGTATTAACAAATTCATATAACCAGTGCATTTCGAATACTGAAAAACAACAAACTTACTAACATACGAAAAACATAAATTTTACTGATTTGCGCTAAAATCAAATTTTAATGTTATTACAGTATTAGCAAATTAGTATGACCGTAAAAACTTATAAACTTGCATTTTCTTAGACTTAGGCTCAAAGTTGATTTTCTCGTAAATTGTATATTATTAACTCGAAAAAGGTAGCGCTTATACTGAGAAACATCACTTTACTGATTTGCGCTAAAGTCAAATTTCAATATTATTTGAGTATAAACAAATTCATAAAACCAGTGCATTTCGAATACTGAAAAACAACAAACTTACTAACATTCGAAAAACTTAAATTTTACTGATTTGCGCTTAAGTGAAATTTTCATGTTATTATAGTATTAACAAATTAATATAACCGAAAAAACTTAATAAATTGTATTTTCTTAGATTTAGGCTCAAAGTTGATTTTCTTGTAAATTGTGTATTAATAACTCGAAAAAGGTACCACTTGTACTGAAAAACATCACTTCTACTGACATGCGCTACAGTCAAATTTCAATGTTATTTGAGTATAAACAAATTCATAAAACCAGTGCATTTCGAAAACTAGCACTTTCCTAAATCTTGACTTATACTGAAAAGCATCAATTTTACAGAACTGCACTAACGTAAAATTTTTATAATATTACGGGATTAGCAAATTCATATAACCAGTGCATTTCGAAAAAATAGCACTCTCTTTGATTTAAACTTATACTGAAAAACAACAATTTTACTGACTTGCGAAAACATCACTTTTACTGATTTGCGCTAAAGTCAAATTTTAATGTTATTACAGTATTAACAAATTCATATAACCAGTGCATTTCGAATACTGAAAAACAACAAACTTACTAACATACGAAAAACATAAATTTTACTGATTTGCGCTAAAGTCAAATTTTAATGTTATTACAGTATTAACAAATTAGTATGACCGAAAAAACTTATAAACTTGCATTTTCTTAGACTTAGGCTCAAAATTGATTTTCTTGTAAATTGTATATTATTATCTCGAAAAAGGTACCGCTTATACTGAAAAACGTCACTTTTACTGATTTGCGCTAAAGTCAAATTTTAATGTTATTACAGTTTTAACAAATTCATATAACCAGTGCATTTCGAATACTGAAAAACAACAAACTTACTAACATACGAAAAACATAAATTTTACTGATTTGCGCTAAAGTCAAATTTTAATGTTATTACAGTATTAACAAATTAATATAACCAAAAAGCTTAAAAAATTGCATTTTCTTAGATTTAGGCTCATAGTTGATTTTCTTGTAAATTGTATATTATTAACTCGAAAAGGGTACCGCTTATACTGAAATGATATTACAGTATTAACAAATTCATATAACCAGTGCATTTCGAAAACTAGCACTTTCTTAGATTTAATTTATACTGAAAAACAGCAATTATACTGACATGCGAAAAACGTAAATCTTACTGATATGCGCTAAACTGAAATTTTCATGTTATTACAGTATTAACAAATTAATATAACCGAAAAAACTTATAAACTTGCATTTTCTTAGACTTAGGCTCAAAGTTGATTTTCTTGTAAATTGTATATTATTAACTCGAAAAAGGTAGCGCTTATACTGAGAAACATCACTTTACTGATTTGCGCTAAAGTAAAATTTTAATGTCATTACAGTATTAACAGATTAATATATCCGAAAAAACTTAAAAAATTGTATTTTCTTAGATTTAGGCTCATAGTTGATTTTCTTGTTAATTGTATATTATTAACTCGAAAAGGGTACCGCTTATACTGAAATGATATTACAGTATTAACAAATTCATATAACCAGTGCATTTCGAAAACTAGCACTTTCTTAGATTTAAACTTATACTGAAAAACAACAATTTTACTGACTTGCGAAAACATCACTTTTACTGATTTGCGCTAAAGTCAAATTTTAATGTTATTACAGTATTAACAAATTCATATAACCAGTGCATTTCGAATACTGAAAAACAACAAACTTAATCACATACGAAAAACATAAATTTTACTGATTTGCGCTTAAGTGAAATTTTCATGTTATTATAGTATTAACAAATTAATATAACCGAAAAAATTGCATTCCTTAGAATTAGGCTCATAGTTGATTTTCTTGTTAATTGTATATTATTAACTCGAAAAGGGTACCGCTTATACTGAAATGATATTACAGTATTAACAAATTCATATAACCCGTGTATTTACAAAAACTAGCACTTTCTTAAATATTGACTTATACTGGAAAACATTAGTTTTAGTGATTTGCGCTAAAGTGAAATTTTCATGTTAAGACAGGATTACCAAATTCATATAACCAGGGCATTTCGAAAACTAGCACTTTCTTAGATTTAAACTTATACTGAAAAACAGTAATTATACTGACATACGAAAAACATAAATTTTACTGATTTGCGCTAAACTGAAATTTTCATGTTATTACAGTATTAACAAATTAATATAACCGAAAAAACTTAATAAATTGTATTTTCTTAGATTTAGGCTCAAAGTTGATTTTCTTGTAAATTATATATTAATAACTCGAAAAAGGTACCACTTGTACTGAAAAACATCACTTCTACTGATTTGCGCTACAGTCAAATTTCAATGTTATTTGAGTATAAACAAATTCATAAAACCAGTGCATTTCGAAAACTAGCACTTTCCTAAATCTTGACTTATACTGAAAAGCATCAATTTTACAGAACTGCACTAACGTAAAATTTGTATAATATTACGGGATTAGCAAATTCATATAACCAGTGCATTTCGAAAAAATAGCACTCTCTTTGATTTAAACTTATACTGAAAAACAGCAATTTTACTGACTTGCGAAAACATCACTTTTACTGATTTGCGCTAAAGTCAAATTTTAATGTTATAACAGTATTAACAAATTCATATAACCAGTGCATTTCGAATACTGAAAAACAACAAACTTACTAACATACGAAAAACATAAATTTTACTGATTTGCGCTAAAGTCAAATTTTATTGTTATTACAGTATTAAAAATTAATATAACCGAAAAAACTTAAAAAATTGCATTTTCTTAGATTTAGGCTCATAGTTGATTTTCTTGTTAATTGTATATTATTAACTCGAAAAGGGTACCGCTTATACTGAAATGATATTACAGTATTAAAAAATTCATATAACCAGTGCATTTCGAAAACTAGCACTTTCTTAGATTTAATTTATACTGAAAAACAGCAATTATACTGACATACGAAAAACGTAAATCTTACTGATTTGCGCTAAGCTGAAATTTTCATGTTATTACAGTATTAACAAATTCATATAACCAGTGCATTTCGAATACTGAAAAACAACAAACTTAATCACATACGAAAAACATAAATTTTACTGATTTGCGCTTAAATGAAATTTTCATGTTATTATAGTATTAACAAATTAATATAACCGAAAAAATTGCATTTCTTAGAATTAGGCTCATAGTTGATTTTCTTGTTAATTGTATATTACTAACTCGAAAAGGGTACCGCTTATACTGAAATGATATTACAGTATTAACAAATTCATATAACCCGTGTATTTACAAAAACTAGCACTTTCTTAAATCTTGACTTATACTGGAAAACATTAGTTTTAGTGATTTGCGCTAAAGTGAAATTTTCATGTTAAGACAGGATTAACAAATTCATATAACCAGGGCATTTCGAAAACTAGCACTTTCTTAGATTTAAACTTATACTGAAAAACAGTAATTATACTGACATACGAAAAACATAAATTTTACTGATTTGCGCTAAACTGAAATTTTTATGTTATTACAGTATTAACAAATTAATATAACCGAAAAAACTTAATAAATTGTATTTTCTTAGATTTAGGCTCAAAGTTGAATTTCTTGTAAATTGTATATTAATAACTCGAAAAAGGTACCACTTGTACTGAAAAACATCACTTCTACTGACTTGCGCTACAGTCAAATTTCAATGTTATTTGAGTATAAACAAATTCATAAAACCAGTGCATTTCGAAAACTAGCACTTTCCTAAATCTTGACTTATACTGAAAAGCATCAATTTTACAGAACTGCACTAACGTAAAATTTTTATAATATTACGGGATTAGCAAATTCATATAACCAGTGCATTTCGAAAAAATAGCACTCTCTTTGATTTAAACTTATACTGAAAAACAACAATTTTACTGACTTGCGAAAACACCACTTTTACTGATTTGCGCTAAAGTCAAATTTTAATGTTATTACAGTATTAACAAATTCATATAACCAGTGCATTTCGAATACTGAAAAACAACAAACTTACTAACATACGAAAAACATAAATTTTACTGATTTGCGCTAAAATCAAATTTTAATGTTATTACAGTATTAGCAAATTAGTATGACCGTAAAAACTTATAAACTTGCATTTTCTTAGACTTAGGCTCAAAGTTGATTTTCTCGTAAATTGTATATTATTAACTCGAAAAAGGTAGCGCTTATACTGAGAAACATCACTTTACTGATTTGCGCTAAAGTCAAATTTCAATATTATTTGAGTATAAACAAATTCATAAAACCAGTGCATTTCGAATACTGAAAAACAACAAACTTACTAACATTCGAAAAACTTAAATTTTACTGATTTGCGCTTAAGTGAAATTTTCATGTTATTGTAGTATTAACAAATTAATATAACCGAAAAAACTTAATAAATTGTATTTTCTTAGATTTAGGCTCAAATTGATTTTCTTGTAAATTGTATATTAATAACTCGAAAAAGGTACCACTTGTACTGAAAAACATCACTTCTACTGACATGCGCTACAGTCAAATTTCAATGTTATTTGAGTATAAACAAATTCATAAAACCAGTGCATTTCGAAAACTAGCACTTTCCTAAATCTTGACTTATACTGAAAAGCATCAATTTTACAGAACTGCACTAACGTAAAATTTTTATAATATTACGGGATTAGCAAATTCATATAACCAGTGCATTTCGAAAAAATAGCACTCTCTTTGATTTAAACTTATACTGAAAAACAACAATTTTACTGACTTGCGAAAACATCACTTTTACTGATTTGCGCTAAAGTCAAATTTTAATGTTATTACAGTATTAACAAATTCATATAACCAGTGCATTTCGAATACTGAAAAACAACAAACTTACTAACATACGAAAAACATAAATTTTACTGATTTGCGCTAAAGTCAAATTTTAATGTTATTACAGTATTAACAAATTAGTATGACCGAAAAAACTTATAAACTTGCATTTTCTTAGACTTAGGCTCAAAGTTGATTTTCTTGTAAATTGTATATTATTATCTCGAAAAAGGTACCGCTTATACTGAAAAACGTCACTTTTACTGATTTGCGCTAAAGTCAAATTTTAATGTTATTACAGTTTTAACAAATTCATATAACCAGTGCATTTCGAATACTGAAAAACAACAAACTTACTAACATACGAAAAACATAAATTTTACTGATTTGCGCTAAGGTCAAATTTTAATGTTATTACAGTATCAACAAATTAATATAACCAAAAAGCTTAAAAAATTGCATTTTCTTAGATTTAGGCTCATAGTTGATTTTCTTGTAAATTGTATATTATTAACTCGAAAAGGGTACCGCTTATACTGAAATGATATTACAGTACTAACAAATTCATATAACCAGTGCATTTCGAAAACTAGCACTTTCTTAGATTTAATTTATACTGAAAAACAGCAATTATACTGACATGCGAAAAACGTAAATCTTACTGATATGCGCTAAACTGAAATTTTCATGTTATTACAGTATTAACAAATTAATATAACCGAAAAAACTTATAAACTTGCATTTTCTTAGACTTAGGCTCAAAGTTGATTTTCTTGTAAATTGTATATTATTAACTCGAAAAAGGTAGCGCTTATACTGAGAAACATCACTTTACTGATTTGCGCTAAAGTCAAATTTTACTGTCATTACAGTATTAACAAATTAGTATGACCTAAAAAATTTATAAAATTGCATTTTTTTAGATTTGAGCTCAAAGTTGATTTTCTTGTAAATTGTATATTTTTAACTCGAAAAAGGTACCGCTTATACTGAAAAACGTCACTTTTACTGATTTGCGCTAAAGTCAAATTTTAATGTTATTACAGTATTAACAAATTCATATAACCAGTGCATTTCGAATACTGAAAAACAACAAACTTAATCACATACGAAAAACATAAATTTTACTGATTTGCGCTTAAGTGAAATTTTCATGTTATTATAGTATTAACAAATTAATATAACCGAAAAAATTGCATTTCTTAGAATTAGGCTCATAGTTGATTTTCTTGTTAATTGTATATTATTAACTCGAAAAGGGTACCGCTTATACTGAAATGATATTACAGTATTAACAAATTCATATAACCCGTGTATTTACAAAAACTAGCACTTTCTTAAATATTGACTTATACTGGAAAACATTAGTTTTAGTGATTTGCGCTAAAGTGAAATTTTCATGTTAAGACAGGATTACCAAATTCATATAACCAGGGCATTTCGAAAACTAGCACTTTCTTAGATTTAAACTTATACTGAAAAACAGTAATTATACTGACATACGTAAAACATAAATTTTACTGATTTGCGCTAAACTGAAATTTTCATGTTATTACAGTATTAACAAATTAATATAACCGAAAAAACTTAATAAATTGTATTTTCTTAGATTTTGGCTCAAAGTTGATTTTCTTGTAAATTGTATATTAATAACTCGAAAAAGGTACCACTTGTACTGAAAAACATCACTTCTACTGATTTGCGCTACAGTCAAATTTCAATGTTATTTGAGTATAAACAAATTCATAAAACCAGTGCATTTCGAAAACTAGCACTTTCCTAAATCTTGACTTATACTGAAAAGCATCAATTTTACAGAACTGCACTAACGTAAAATTTGTATAATATTACGGGATTAGCAAATTCATATAACCAGTGCATTTCGAAAAAATAGCACTCTCTTTGATTTAAACTTATACTGAAAAACAACAATTTTACTGACTTGCGAAAACATCACTTTTACTGATTTGCGCTAAAGTCAAATTTTAATGTTATAACAGTATTAACAAATTCATATAACCAGTGCATTTCGAATACTGAAAAACAACAAACTTACTAACATACGAAAAACATAAATTTTACTGATTTGCGCTAAAGTCAAATTTTATTGTTATTACAGTATTAAAAATTAATATAACCGAAAAAACTTAAAAAATTGCATTTTCTTAGATTTAGGCTCATAGTTGATTTTCTTGTTAATTGTATATTATTAACTCGAAAAGGGTACCGCTTATACTGAAATGATATTACAGTATTAACAAATTCATATAACCAGTGCATTTCGAAAACTAGCACTTTCTTAGATTTAATTTATACTGAAAAACAGCAATTATACTGACATACGAAAAACGTAAATCTTACTGATTTGCGCTAAGCTGAAATTTTCATGTTATTACAGTATTAACAAATTAATATAACCGAAAAAACTTATAAACTTGCATTTTCTTAGACTTAGGCTCAAAGCTGATTTTCTTGTAAATTGTATATTATTAACTCTAAAAAGGTAGCGATTATACTGAGAAACATCACTTTACTGATTTGCGCTAAAGTCAAATTTTAATGTTATTACAGTATTAACAAATTAGTATGACCGAAAAAATTTATAAAATTGCATTTTTTTAGATTTAAGCTCAAAGTTAATTTTCTTGTAAATTGTATATTTTTAACTCGAAAAAGGTACCGCTTATACTGAAAAACGTCACTTTTACTGATTTGCGCTAAAGTGAAATTTTAATGTTATTACAGTATTAACAAATTCATATAACCAGTGCATTTCGAATACTGAAAAACAACAAACTTACTAACATACGAAAAACATAAATTTTACTGATTTGCGCTTAAGTGACATTTTCATGTTATTATAGTATTAACAAATTAATATAACCGAAAAAATTGCATTTCTTAGAATTAGGCTCATAGTTGATTTTCTTGTTAATTGTATATTATTAACTCGAAAAGGGTACCGCTTATACTGAAATGAAATTACAGTATTAACAAATTCATATAACCCGTGTATTTACAAAAACTAGCACTTTCTTAAATCTTGACTTATACCGGAAAACATCAGTTTTAGTGATTTGCGCTAAAGTGAAATTTTCATGTTAAGACAGGATTAACAAATTCATATATCTAAAGCATTTTGAAAAAATAGCACTTTCTTAGATTTAAACTTATACTGAAAAACAGTAATTATACTGACATACGAAAAACATAAATTTTACTGATTTGCGCTAAACTGAAATTTTCATGTTATTACAGTATTAACAAATTAATATAACCGAAAAAACTTATAAACTTGCATTTTCTTAGACTTAGGCTCAAAGTTGATTTTCTTGTAAATTGTATATTATTAACTCGAAAAAGGTAGCGCTTATACTGAGAAACATCACTTTAATGATTAGCGCTAAAGTCAAATTTTAATGTTATTACACTATTAACAAATTAGTATGACCGAAAAAATTTATAAAATTGCATTTTTTTAGATTTAAGCTCAAAGTTGATTTTCTTGTAAATTGTATATTTTTAACTCGAAAAAGGTACCGCTTATACTGAAAAACGTCACTTTTACTGATTTGCGCTAAAGTCAAATTTTAATGTTATTACAGTATTAACAAATTCATATAACCAGTGCATTTCGAATACTGAAAAACAACAAACTTAATCACATACGAAAAACATAAATTTTACTGATTTGCGCTTAAGTGAAATTTTCATGTTATTATAGTATTAACAAATTAATATAACCGAAAAAATTGCATTTCTTAGAATTAGGCTCATAGTTGATTTTCTTGTTAATTGTATATTAATAACTCGAAAAGGGTACCGCTTATACTGAAATGATATTACAGTATTAACAAATTCATATAACCAGTGCATTTCGAAAACTAGCACTTTCTTAGATTTAATTTATACTGAAAAACAGCAATTATACTGACATGCGAAAAACGTAAATCTTACTGATTTGCGCTAAACTGAAATTTTCATGTTATTACAGTATTAACAAATTAATATAACCGAAAAAACTTAAAAAATTGTATTTTCTTAGATTTAGGCTCAAAGTTGATTTTCTTATAAATTGTATATTAATAACTCGAAAAAGGTACCACTTGTACTGAAAAACATCACTTCTACTGATTTGCGCTACAGTCAAATTTCAATGTTATTTGAGTATAAACAAATTCATAAAACCAGTGCATTTCGAAAACTAGCACTTTCTTAGATTTAAACTTATACTGAAAAACAGTAATTATACTGACATACGAAAAACGTAAATCTTACTGATTTGCGCTAAACTGAAATTTTCATGTTATTACGGTATTAACAAATTAATATAACCGAAAAACTTATAAACTTGCATTTTCTTAGACTTAGGCTCAAAGCTGATTTTCTTGTAAATTGTATATTATTAACTCGAAAAAGGTAGCGCTTATACTGAGAAACATCACTTTACTGATTTGCACTAAAGTCAAATTTCAATGTTATTTGAGTATAAACAAATTCATAAAACCAGTGCATTTCGAATACTGAAAAACAACAAACTTACTAACATTCGAAAAACATAAATTTTACTGATTTGCGCTTAAGTGAAATTTTCATGTTATTATAGTATTAACAAATTAATATAACCGAAAAAACTTAAAAAATTTTATTTTCTTAGATTTAGGCTGATAGTTGATTTTCTTGTTAATTGTATATTATTAACTCGAAAAGGGTACCGCTTATACTGAAATGATATTACAGTATTAACAAATTCATATAACCAGTGCATTTCGAAAACTAGCACTTTCTTAGATTTAATTTATACTGAAAAACACCAATTATGCTGACATACGAAAAACGTAAATCTTACTGATTTGCGCTAAACTGAAATTTTCATGTTATTACAGTATTAACAAATTAGTATGACCGAAAAAATTTATAAATTGCATTTTTTTAGATTTAAGCTCAAAGTTGATTTTCTTGTAAATTGTATATTTTTAACTCGAAAAAGGTACCGCTTATACTGAAAAACGTCACTTTTACTGATTTGCGCTAAAGTCAAATTTTAATGTTATTACAGTATTAACAAATTCATATAACCAGTGCATTTCGAAAAAACAACAAACTTACTAACATACGAAAAACATAAATTTTACTGATTTGCGCTAAAGTCAAATTTTATTGTTATTACAGTATTAACAAATTAATATAACCGAAAAAACTTAAAAAATTGCATTTTCTTAGATTCAGGCTCATAGTTGATTTTCTTGTTAATTGTATATTATTAACTCGAAAAGGGTACCGCTTATACTGAAATGATATTACAGTATTAACAAATTCATATAACCCGTGTATTTACAAAAACTAGCACTTTCTTAAATCTTGACTTATACCGGTAAACATCAGTTTTAGTGATTTGCGCTAAAGTGAAATTTTCATGTTAAGACAGGATTAACAAATTAATATAACCGAAAAAACTTATAAACTTGCATTTTCTTAGACTTAGGCTCAAAGTTGATTTTCTTGTAAATTTTATATTATTAACTCGAAAAAGGTAGCGCTTATACTGAGAAACATCACTTTACTGATTTGCGCTAAAGTCAAATTTTAATGTTATTACAGTATTAACAAATTAGTATGACCGAAAAAATTTATAAAATTGCATTTTTTTAGATTTAAGCTCAAAGTTGATTTTCTTGTAAATTGTATATTTTTAACTCGAAAAAGGTACCGCTTATACTGAAATGATATTACAGTATTAACAAATTCATATAACCAGTGCATTTCGAATACTGAAAAACAACAAACTTACTAACATACGAAAAACATAAATTTTACTGATTTGCGCTTAAGTGAAATTTTCATGTTATTATAGTATTAACAAATTAATATTACCGAAAAAATTGCTTTTCTTAGAATTAGGCTCATAGTTGATTTTCTTGTTAATTGTATATTATTAACTCGAAAAGGGTACCGCTTATACTGAAATGATATTACAGTATTAACAAATTCATATAACCCGTGTATTTACAAAAACTAGCACTTTCTCGAATCTTGACTTATACCGGAAAACATCAGTTTTAGTGATTTGCGCTAAAGTGAAATTTTCATGTTACGACAGGATTAACAAATTCATATATCTAAAGCATTTTGAAAAAATAGCACTTTCTTAGATTTAAACTTATACTGAAAAACAGTAATTATACTGACATACGAAAAACATAAATTTTACTGATTTGAGCTAAACTGAAATTTTCATGTTATTACAGTATTAACAAATTAATATAACCGAAAAAATTGCATTTCTTAGAATTAGGATCATAGTTGATTTTCTTGTTAATTGTATATTATTAACTCGAAAAGGGTACCGCTTATACTGAAATGATATTACAGTATTAACAAATTCATATAACCCGTGTATTTACAAAAACTAGCACTTTCTTAAATCTTGACTTATACTGGAAAACATTAGTTGTAGTGATTTGCGCTAAAGTGAAATTTTCATGTTAAGACAGGATTAGCAAATTGATATAACCAGGGCATTTCGAAAACTAGCACTTTCTTAGATTTAAACTTATACTGAAAAACAGTAATTATACTGACATACGAAAAACATAAATTTTACTGATTTGCGCTAAACTGAAATTTTCATGTTATTACAGTTATAACAAATTAATATAACCGAAAAACTTATAAACTGGAGTTTTCTTAGATATAGACTCAAAGTTGATTTTCTTGTAAATTGTATATTATTAACTCGAAAAAGGTAGCGCTTATACTGAGAAACATCACTTTACTGATTTGCGCTAAAGTCAAATTTTAATGTTATTACAGTATTAACAAATTAGTATGACCGAAAAAATTTATAAAATTGCATTTTTTTAGATTTAAGCTCAAAGTTGATTTTCTTGTAAATTGTATATTTTTAACTCGAAAAAGGTACCGCTTATACTGAAAAACGTCACTTTTACTGATTTGCGCTAAAGTCAAATTTTAATGTTATTAAAGTATTAACAAATTCATATAACCAGTGCATTTCGAATACTGAAAAACAACAAACTTACTAACATACGAAAAACATAAATTTTACTGACTTGCGCTTAAGTGAAATTTTCATGTTATTATAGTATTAACAAATTAATATTACCGAAAAAATTGCTTTTCTTAGAATTAGGCTCATAGTTGATTTTCTTGTTAATTGTATATTATTAACTCGAAAAGGGTACCGCTTATACTGAAATGATATTACAGTATTAACAAATTCATATAACCCGTGTATTTACAAAAACTAGCACTTTCTTAAATCTTGACTTATACCGGAAAACATCAGTTTTAGTGATTTGCGCTAAAGTGAAATTTTCATGTTACGACAGGATTAACAAATTCATATATCTGAAGCATTTTGAAAAAATAGCACTTTCTTAGATTTAAACTTCTACTGAAAACCAGTAATTATACTGACATACGAAAAACATAAATTTTACTGATTTGCGCTTAAGTGAAATTTTCATGTTATTACAGTATTAACAAATTAATATAACCGAAAAAATTGCATTTCTTAGAATTAGGCTCATAGTTGATTTTCTTGTTAATTGTATATTATTAACTCGAAAAGGGTACCGCTTATACTGAAATGATATTACAGTATTAACAAATTCATATAACCCGTGTATTTACAAAAACTAGCACTTTCTTAAATCTTGACTTATACTGGAAAACATTAGTTGTAGTGATTTGCGCTAAAGTGAAATTTTCATGTTAAGACAGGATTAGCAAATTCATATAACCAGGGCATTTCGAAAACTAGCACTTTCTTAGATTTAAACTTATACTGAAAAACAGTAATTATACTGACATACGAAAAACATAAATTTTACTGATTTGCGCTAAACTGAAATTTTCATGTTATTACAGTTATAACAAATTAATATAACCGAAAAACTTATAAACTGGAGTTTTCTTAGATATAGGCTCAAAGTTGATTTTCTTGTAAATTGTATATTATTAACTCGAAAAAGGTAGCGCTTATACTGAGAAACATCACTTTACTGATTTGCGCTAAAGTCAAATTTTAATGTTATTACAGTATTAACAAATTAGTATGACCGAAAAAATTTATAAAATTGCATTTTTTTAGATTTAAGCTCAAAGTTGATTTTCTTGTAAATTGTATATTTTTAACTCGAAAAAGGTACCGCTTATACTGAAAAACGTCACTTTTACTGATTTGCGCTAAAGTCAAATTTTAATGTTATTACAGTATTAACAAATTCATATAACCAGTGCATTTCGAATACTGAAAAACAACAAACTTACTAACATACGAAAAACATAAATTTTACTGATTTGCGCTTAAGTGAAATTTTCATGTTATTATAGTATTAACAAATTAATATTACCGAAAAAATTGCTTTTCTTAGAATTAGGCTCATAGTTGATTTTCTTGATAATTGTATATTATTAACTCGAAAAGGGTACCGCTTATACTGAAATGATATTCAGTATTAACAAATTCATATAACCCGTGTATTTACAAAAACTAGCACTTTCTTAAATCTTGACTTATACCGGAAAACATCAGTTTTAGTGATTTGCGCTAAAGTGAAATTTTCATGTTACGACAGGATTAACAAATTCATATATCTAAAGCATTTTGAAAAAATAGCACTTTCTTAGATTTAAACTTCTACTGAAAAACAGTAATTATACTGACATACGAAAAACATAAATTATACTGATTTGCGCTTAAGTGAAATTTTCATGTTATTATAGTATTAACAAATTAATATTACCGAAAAAATTGCTTTTCTTAGAATTAGGCTCATAGTTGATTTTCTTGTTAATTGTATATTATTAACTCGAAAAGGGTACCGCTTATACTGAAATGATATTACAGTATTAACAAATTAATATAACCCGTGTATTTACAAAAACTAGCACTTTCTTAAATCTTGACTTATACCGGAAAACATCAGTTTTAGTGATTTGCGCTAAAGTGAACTTTTCATGTTATTTGAGTATAAACAAATTCATAAAACCAGTGCATTTCGAAAACTAGCACTTTCCTAAATCTTGACTAATACTGAAAAGCATCAATTTTACAGAACTGCACTAACGTAAAATTTGTATAACATTACGGGATTAGCAAATTCATATAACCAGTGCATTTCGAAAAAATAGCATTTTTTTTGATTTAAACTTATACTGAAAAACAACAATTTTACTGACTTGCGCTAACCTGAAATTTTCATGTTATTACAGTATTAACAAATTAATGTAACCGAAAAAACTTATAAACTTGCATTTTCTTAGACTTAGGCTCAAAGTTGATTTTCTTGTAAATTGTATATTATTAACTCGAAAAAGGTAGCGCTTATACTGAGAAACATCACTTTACTGATTTGCGCTAAAGTCAAATTTTAATGTTATTACAGTATTAACAAATTAGTATGACCGAAAAAATTTATAAAATTGCATTTTTTTAGATTTAAGCTCAAAGTTGATTTTCTTGTAAATTGTATATTTTTAACTCGAAAAGATAGATTTAATTTATACTGAAAAACAGCAATTATACTGACATGTGAAAAACGTAAATCGTACTGATTTGCGCTAAACTGAAATTTTCATGTTATTACAGTTATAACAAATTAATGTAACCGAAAAAACTTATAAACTTGCATTTTCTTAGACTTAGGCTCAAAGTTGATTTTCTTGTAAATTGTATATTTTTAACTCGAAAAAGGTACCGCTTATACTGAAAAATGTCACTTTTACTTGCGCTAAAGTCAAATTTTAATGTTATTACAGTATTAACAAATTCATATAACCAGTGCATTTCGAATACTGAAAAACAACAAACTTACTAACATACGAAAAACATAAATTTTACTGATTTGCGCTTAAGTGAAATTTTCATGTTATTATAGTATTAACAAATTAATATTACCGAAAAAATTGCTTTTCTTAGAATTAGGCTCATAGTTGATTTTCTTGTTAATTGTATATTATTAACTCGAAAAGGGTACCGCTTATACTGAAATGATATTACAGTATTAACAAATTCATATAACCCGTGTATTTACAAAAACTAGCACTTTCTTAAATCTTGACTTATACCGGAAAACATCAGTTTTAGTGATTTGCGCTAAAGTGAAATTTTCATGTTACGACAGGATTAACAAATTCATATATCTAAAGCATTTTGAAAAAATAGCACTTTCTTAGATTTAAACTTCTACTGAAAAACAGTAATTATACTGACATACGAAAAACATAAATTATACTGATTTGCGCTAAACTGAAATTTTAATGCTATTACAGTATTAATAATATAATATAACCGAAAAAACTTAAAAAATTGTATTTTCTTAGATTTAGGCTCATAGTTGATTTTCTTGTTAATTGTATATTATTAACTCGAAAAGGGTACCGCTTATACTGAAATGATATTACAGTATTAACAAATTCATATAACCAGTGCATTTCGAAAACTAGCACTTTCTTAGATTTAATTTATACTGAAAAACAGCAATTATACTGACATACGAAAAACGTAAATCTTACTGATTTGCGCTACACTGAAATTTTCATGTTATTACAGTATTAACAAATTAATATAAACGAAAAAACTTATAAACTTGCATTTTCTTAGACTTAGGCTCAAAGTTGATTTTCTTGTAAATTGTATATTTTTAACTCGAAAAAGGTACCGCTTATACTGAAAAACGTCACTTTTACTGATTTGCGCTAAAGTCAAATTTCAATGTTATTTGAGTATAAACAAATTCATAAAACCAGTGCATTTCGAATACTAAAAAACAACAAACTTACTAACATTCGAAAAACATAAATTTTACTGATTTGCGCTAAACTGAAATTTTCATGTTATTATAGTATTAACAAATTAATATAACCGAAAAAACTTAAAAAATTTTATTTTCTTAAATTTAGGCTCATAGTTGATTTTCTTGTTAATTGTATATTATTAACTCGAAAAGCGTACCGCTTATACTGAAATGATATTACAGTATTAACAAATTCATATAACCAGTGCATTTCGAAAACTAGCACTTTCTTAGATTTAATTTATACTGAAAAACAGCAATTATACTGACATACGAAAAACGTAAATCTTACTGATTTGCGCTAAACTGAAATTTTCATGTTATTACAGTATTAACAAATTAATATAAACGAAAAAACTTATAAACTTGCATTTTCTTAGACTTAGGCTCAAAGTTGATTTTCTTGTAAATTGTATATTTTTAACTCGAAAAAGGTACCGCTTATACTGAAAAACGTCACTTTTACTGATTTGCGCTAAAGTCAAATTTTAATGTTATTACAGTATTAACAAATTCATATAACCAGTGCATTTCGAATACTGAAAAACAACAAACTTACTAACATACGAAAAACATAAATTTTACTGATTTGCGCTTAAGTGAAATTTTCATGTTATTATAGTATTAACAAATTAATATTACCGAAAAAATTGCTTTTCTTAGAATTAGGCTCATAGTTGATTTTCTTGTTAATTGTATATTATTAACTCGAAAAGGGTACCGCTTATACTGAGAAACATCACTTTACTGATTTGCGCTAAAGTCAAATTTTAATGTTATTACAGTATTAACAAATTAGTATGACCGAAAAAATTTATAAAATTGCATTTTTTTAGATTTAAGCTCAAAGTTGATTTTCTTGTAAATTGTATATTTTTAACTCGAAAAAGGTACCGCTTATACTGAAAAATGTCACTTTTACTTGCGCTAAAGTCAAATTTTAATGTTATTACAGTATTAACAAATTCATATAACCAGTGCATTTCGAATACTGAAAAACAACAAACTTACTAACATACGAAAAACATAAATTTTACTGATTTGCGCTTAAGTGAAATTTTCATGTTATTATAGTATTAACAAATTAATATTACCGAAAAAATTGCTTTTCTTAGAATTAGGCTCATAGTTGATTTTCTTGTTAATTGTATATTATTAACTCGAAAAGGGTACCGCTTATACTGAAATGATATTACAGTATTAACAAATTCATATAACCCGTGTATTTACAAAAACTAGCACTTTCTTAAATCTTGACTTATACCGGAAAACATCAGTTTTAGTGATTTGCGCTAAAGTGAAATTTTCATGTTACGACAGGATTAAGAAATTCATATATCTAAAGCATTTTGAAAAAATAGCACTTTCTTAGATTTAAACTTCTACTGAAAAACAGTAATTATACTGACATACGAAAAACATAAATTTTACTGACTTGCGCTAAACTGAAATTTTAATGTTATTACAGTATTAATAATATAATATAACCGAAAAAACTTAAAAAATTGTATTTTCTTAGATTTAGGCTCATAGTTGATTTTCTTGTTAATTGTATATTATTAACTCGAAAAGGGTACCGCTTATACTGAAATTATATTACAGTATTAACAAATTCATATAACCAGTGCATTTCGAAAACTAGCACTTTCTTAGATTTAATTTATACTGAAAAACAGCAATTATACTGACATACGAAAAACGTAAATCTTACTGATTTGCGCTAAACTGAAATTTTCATGTTATTACAGTATTAACAAATTAATATAAACGAAAAAACTTATAAACTTGCATTTTCTTAGACTTAGGCTCAAAGTTGATTTTCTTGTAAATTGTATATTTTGAACTCGAAAAAGGTACCGCTTATACTGAAAAACGTCACTTTTACTGATTTGCGCTAAAGTCAAATTTTAATGTTATTACAGTATTAACAAATTCATATAACCAGTGCATTTCGAATACTGAAAAACAACAAACTTACTAACATACGAAAAACATAAATTTTACTGATTTGCGCTTAAGTGAAATTTTCATGTTATTATAGTATTAACAAATTAATATTACCGAAAAAATTGCTTCTCTTAGAATTAGGCTTATAGTTGATTTTCTTGTTAATTGTATATTATTAACTCGAAAAGGGTACCGCTTATACTGAAATGATATTACAGTATTAACAAATTCATATAACCCGTGTATTTACAAAAACTAGCACTTTCTTAAATCTTGACTTATACCGGAAAACATCAGTTTTAGTGATTTGCGCTAAAGTGAAATTTTCATGTTACGACAGGATTAACAAATTCATATATCTAAAGCTTTTTGAAAAAATAGCACTTTCTTAGATTTAAACTTCTACTGAAAAACAGTAATTATACTGACATACGAAAAACATAAATTTTACTGATTTGCGCTAAACTGAAATTTTAATGTTATTACAGTATTAATAATATAATATAACCGAAAAAACTTAAAAAATTGTATTTTCTTAGATTTAGGCTCAAAGTTGATTTTCTTGTAAATTGTATATTAATAACTCGAAAAAGTTACCACTTGTACTGAAAAACATCACTTCTACTGATTTGCGCTACAGTCAAATTTCAATGTTATTTGAGTATAAACAAATTCATAAAACCAGTGCATTTCGAATACTAAAAAACAACAAACTTATTAACATTCGAAAAACATAAATTTTACTGATTTGCGCTAAACTGAAATTTTCATGTTATTATAGTATTAACAAATTAATATAACCGAAAAAACTTAAAAAATTTTATTTTCTTAAATTTAGGCTCATAGTTGATTTTCTTGTTAATTGTATATTATTAACTCGAAAAGCGTACCGCTTATACTGAAATGATATTACAGTATTAACAAATTCATATAACCAGTGCATTTCGAAAACTAGCACTTTCTTAGATTTAATTTATACTGAAAAAGAGCAATTATACTGACATACGAAAAACGTAAATCTTACTGATTTGCGCTAAACTGAAATTTTCATGTTATTACAGTATTAACAAATTAATATAAACGAAAAAACTTATAAACTTGCATTTTCTTAGACTTAGGCTCAAAGTTGATTTTCTTGTAAATTGTATATTTTTAACTCGAAAAAGGTACCGCTTATACTGAAAAACGTCACTTTTACTGATTTGCGCTAAAGTCAAATTTTAATGTTATTACAGTATTAACAAATTCATATAACCAGTGCATTTCGAATACTGAAAAACAACAAACTTACTAACATACGAAAAACATAAATTTTACTGATTTGCGCTTAAGTGAAATTTTCATGTTATTATAGTATTAACAAATTAATATTACCGAAAAAATTGCTTTTCTTAGAATTAGGCTCATAGTTGATTTTCTTCTTAATTGTATATTATTAACTCGAAAAGGGTACCGCTTATACTGAAATGATATTACAGTATTAACAAATTCATATAACCCGTGTATTTACAAAAACTAGCACTTTCTTAAATCTTGACTTATACCGGAAAACATCAGTTTTAGTGATTTGCGCTAAAGTGAAATTTTCATGTTACGACAGGATTAACAAATTCATATATCTAAACCATTTTGAAAAAAAAACACTTTCTTAGATTTAAACTTCTACTGAAAAACAGTAATTATACTGACATACGAAAAACATAAAGTTTACTGATTTGCGCTAAACTGAACTTTTCGTATTATTACAGTATTAACAATATAATATAACCGAAAAAACTTAAAAAATTGTATTTTCTTAGATTTAGGCTCAAAGTTGATTTTCTTGTAAATTGTATATTAATAACTCGAAAAAGTTACCACTTGTACTGAAAAACATCACTTCTACTGATTTGCGCTACAGTCAAATTTCAATGTTATTTGAGTATAAACAAATTCATAAAACCAGTGCATTTCGAAAACTAGCACTTTCCTAAATCTTGACTAATACTGAAAAGCATCAATTTTACAGAACTGCACTAACGTAAAATTTCTATAACATTACGGGATTAGCAAATTCATATAACCAGTGCATTTCGAAAAAATAGCATTTTTTTTGATTTAAACTTATACTGAAAAACAACAATTTTACTGACTTGCGCTAACCTGAAATTTTCATGTTATTACAGTATTAACAAATTAATATAAACGAAAAAACTTATAAACTTGCATTTTCTTAGACTTAGGCTCAAAGTTGATTTTCTTGTAAATTGTATATTATTAACTCGAAAAAGGTAGCACTTATACTGAGAAACATCACTTTACTGATTTGCGCTAAAGTCAAATTTTAATGTTATTACAGTATTAACAAATTAGTATGACCGAAAAAATTTATAAAATTGCATTTTTTTAGATTTAAGCTCAAAGTTGATTTTCTTGTAAATTGTATATTTTTAACTCGAAAAGATCGATTTAATTTATACTGAAAAAAAGCAATTATACTGACATGTGAAAAACGTAAATTGTACTGATTTGCGCTAAACTGAAATTTTCATGTTATTACAGTTATAACAAATTAATATAACCGAAAAAACTTATAAACTTGCATTTTCTTAGACTTAGGCTCAAAGTTGATTTTCTTGTAAATTGTATATTTTTAACTCGAAAAAGGTACCGCTTATACTGAAAAATGTCACTTTTACTTGCGCTAAAGTTAAATTTTAATTTTATTACAGTATTAACAAATTCATATAACCAGTGCATTTCGAATACTGAAAAACAACAAACTTACTAACATACGAAAAACATAAATTTTACTGATTTGCGCTTAAGTGAAATTTTCATGTTATTATAGTATTAACAAATTAATATTACCGAAAAAATTGCTTTTCTTAGAATTAGGCTCATAGTTGATTTTCTTGTTAATTGTATATTATTAACTCGAAAAGGGTACCGCTTATACTGAAATGATATTACAGTATTAACAAATTCATATAACCCGTGTATTTACAAAAACTAGCACTTTCTTAAATCTTGACTTATACCGGAAAACATCAGTTTTAGTGATTTGCGCTAAAGTGAAATTTTCATGTTACGACAGGATTAACAAATTCATATATCTAAAGCATTTTGAAAAAATAGCACTTTCTTAGATTTAAACTTCTACTGAAAAACAGTAATTATACTGACATACGAAAAACATAAAGTTTACTGATTTGCGCTAAACTGAACTTTTCGTATTATTACAGTATTAACAATATAATATAACCGAAAAAACTTAAAAAATTGTATTTTCTTAGATTTAGGCTCAAAGTTGATTTTCTTGTAAATTGTATATTAATAACTCGAAAAAGTTACCACTTGTACTGAAAAACATCACTTCTACTGATTTGCGCTACAGTCAAATTTCAATGTTATTTGAGTATAAACAAATTCATAAAACCAGTGCATTTCGAAAACTAGCACTTTCCTAAATCTTGACTAATACTGAAAAGCATCAATTTTACAGAACTGCACTAACGTAAAATTTGTATAACATTACGGGATTAGCAAATTCATATAACCAGTGCATTTCGAAAAAATAGCATTTTTTTTTATTTAAACTTATACTGAAAAACAACAATTTTACTGACTTGCGCTAACCTGAAATTTTCATGTTATTACAGTATTAACAAATTAATATAAACGAAAAAACTTATAAACTTGCATTTTCTTAGACTTAGGCTCAAAGTTGATTTTCTTGTAAATTGTATATTATTAACTCGAAAAAGGTAGCGCTTATACTGAGAAACATCACTTTACTGATTTGCGCTAAAGTCAAATTTTAATGTTATTACAGTATTAACAAATTAGTATGACCGAAAAAATTTATAAAATTGCATTTTTTTAGATTTAAGCTCAAAGTTGATTTTCTTGTAAATTGTATATTTTTAACTCGAAAAGATAGATTTAATTTATACTGAAAAACAGCAATTATACTGACATGTGAAAAACGTAAATCGTACTGATTTGCGCTAAACTGAAATTTTCATGTTATTACAGTTATAACAAATTAATATAACCGAAAAAACTTATAAACTTGCATTTTCTTAGACTTAGGCTCAAAGTTGATTTTCTTGTAAATTGTATATTTTTAACTCGAAAAAGGTACCGCTTATACTGAAAAATGTCACTTTTACTTGCGCTAAAGTTAAATTTTAATGTTATTACAGTATTAACAAATTCATATAACCAGTGCATTTCGAATACTGAAAAACAACAAACTTACTAACATACGAAAAACATAAATTTTACTGATTTGCGCTTAAGTGAAATTTTCATGTTATTATAGTATTAACAAATTAATATTACCGAAAAAATTGCTTTTCTTAGAATTAGGCTCATAGTTGATTTTCTTGTTAATTGTATATTATTAACTCGAAAAGGGTACCGCTTATACTGAAATGATATTACAGTATTAACAAATTCATATAACCCGTGTATTTACAAAAACTAGCACTTTCTTAAATCTTGACTTATACCGGAAAACATCAGTTTTAGTGATTTGCGCTAAAGTGAAATTTTCATGTTACGACAGGATTAACAAATTCATATATCTAAAGCATTTTGAAAAAATAGCACTTTCTTAGATTTAAACTTCTACTGAAAAACAGTAATTATACTGACATACGAAAAACATAAATTTTACTGACTTGCGCTAAACTAAAATTTTAATGTTATTACAGTATTAATAATATAATATAACCGAAAAAACTTAAAAAATTTTATTTTCTTAGATTTAGGCTCATAGTTGATTTTCTTGTTAATTGTATATTATTAACTCGAAAAGGGTACCGCTTATACTGAAATGATATTACAGTATTAACAAATTCATATAACCAGTGCATTTCGAAAACTAGCACTTTCTTAGATTTAATTTATACTGAAAAACAGCAATTATACTGACATACGAAAAACGTAAATCTTACTGATTTGCGCTAAACTGAAATTTTCATGTTATTACAGTATTAACAAATTAATATAAACGAAAAAACTTATAAACTTGCATTTTCTTAGACTTAGGCTCAAAGTTGATTTTCTTGTAAATTGTATATTTTGAACTCGAAAAAGGTACTGCTTATACTGAAAAACGTCACTTTTACTGATTTGCGCTAAAGTCAAATTTTAATGTTATTACAGTATTAACAAATTCATATAACCAGTGCATTTCGAATACTGAAAAACAACAAACTTACTAACATACGAAAAACATAAATTTTACTGATTTGCGCTTAAGTGAAATTTTCATGTTATTATAGTATTAACAAATTAATATGACCGAAAAAATTGCTTCTCTTAGAATTAGGCTTATAGTTGATTTTCTTGTTAATTGTATATTATTAACTCGAAAAGGGTACCGCTTATACTGAAATGATATTACAGTATTAACAAATTCATATAACCCGTGTATTTACAAAAACTAGCACTTTCTTAAATCTTGACTTATACCGGAAAACATCAGTTTTAGTGATTTGCGCTAAAGTGAAATTTTCATGTTACGACAGGATTAACAAATTCATATATCTAAAGCTTTTTGAAAAAATAGCACTTTCTTAGATTTAAACTTCTACTGAAAAACAGTAAATATACTGACATACGAAAAACATAAATTTTACTGATTTGCGCTAAACTGAAATTTTAATGTTATTACAGTATTAATAATATAATATAACCGAAAAAACTTAAAAAATTGTATTTTCTTATATTTAGGCTCAAAGTTGATTTTCTTGTAAATTGTATATTAATAACTCGAAAAAGTTACCACTTGTACTGAAAAACATCACTTCTACTGATTTGCGCTACAGTCAAATTTCAATGTTATTTGAGTATAAACAAATTCATAAAACCAGTGCATTTCGAATACTAAAAAACAACAAACTTATTAACATTCGAAAAACATAAATTTTACTGATTTGCGCTAAACTGAAATTTTCATGTTATTATAGTATTAACAAATTAATATAACCGAAAAAACTTAAAAAATTTTATTTTCTTAAATTTAGGCTCATAGTTGATTTTCTTGTTAATTGTATATTATTAACTCGAAAAGCGTACCGCTTATACTGAAATGATATTACAGTATTAACAATATCATATAACCAGTGCATTTCGAAAACTAGCACTTTCTTAGATTTAATTTATACTGAAAAAGAGCAATTATACTGACATACGAAAAACGTAAATCTTACTGATTTGCGCTAAACTGAAATTTTCATGTTATTACAGTATTAACAAATTAATATAAACGAAAAAACTTATAAACTTGCATTTTCTTAGACTTAGGCTCAAAGTTGATTTTCTTGTAAATTGTATATTTTTAACTCGAAAAAGGTACCGCTTATACTGAAAAACGTCACTTTTACTGATTTGCGCTAAAGTCAAATTTTAATGTTATTACAGTATTAACAAATTCATATAACCAGTGCATTTCGAATACTGAAAAACAACAAACTTACTAACATACGAAAAACATAAATTTTACTGATTTGCGCTTAAGTGAAATTTTCATGTTATTATAGTATTAACAAATTAATATTACCGAAAAAATTGCTTTTCTTAGAATTAGGCTCATAGTTGATTTTCTTGTTAATTGTATATTATTAACTCGAAAAGGGTACCGCTTATACTGAAATGATATTACAGTATTAACAAATCCATATATCTAAAGCATTTTGAAAAAATAGCACTTTCTTAGATTTAAACTTCTACTGAAAAACAGTAATTATACTGACATACGAAAAACATAAAGTTTACTGATTTGCGCTAAACTGAACTTTTCGTATTATTACAGTATTAACAATATAATATAACCGAAAAATCTTAAAAAATTGTATTTTCTTAGATTTAGGCTCAAAGTTGATTTTCTTGTAAATTGTATATTAATAACTCGAAAAAGTTACCACTTGTACTGAAAAACATCACTTCTACTGATTTGCGCTACAGTCAAATTTCAATGTTATTTGAGTATAAACAAATTCATAAAACCAGTGCATTTCGAAAACTAGCACTTTCCTAAATCTTGACTAATACTGAAAAGCATCAATTTTACAGAACTGCACTAACGTAAAATTTGTATAACATTACGGGATTAGCAAATTCATATAACCAGTGCATTTCGAAAAAATAGCATTTTTTTTGATTTAAACTTATACTGAAAAACAACAATTTTACTGACTTGCGCTAACCTGAAATTTTCATGTTATTACAGTATTAACAAATTAATATAAACGAAAAAACTTATAAACTTGCATTTTCTTAGACTTAGGCTCAAAGTTGATTTTCTTGTAAATTGTATATTATTAACTCGAAAAAGGTAGCGCTTATACTGAGAAACATCACTTTACTGATTTGCGCTAAAGTCAAATTTTAATGTTATTACAGTATTAACAAATTAGTATGACCGAAAAAATTTATAAAATTGCATTTTTTTAGATTTAAGCTCAAAGTTGATTGACATACGAAAAACGTAAATCTTACTGATTTGCGCTAAACTGAAATTTTCATGTTATTACAGTATTAACAAATTAATATAAACGAAAAAACTTATAAACTTGCATTTTCTTAGACTTAGGCTCAAAGTTGATTTTCTTGTAAATTGTATATTTTGAACTCGAAAAAGGTACCGCTTATACTGAAAAACGTCACTTTTACTGATTTGCGCTAAAGTCAAATTTTAATGTTATTACAGTATTAACAAATTCATATAACCAGTGCATTTCGAATACTGAAAAACAACAAACTTACTAACATACGAAAAACATAAATTTTACTGATTTGCGCTTAAGTGAAATTTTCATGTTATTATAGTATTAACAAATTAATATTACCGAAAAAATTGCTTTTCTTAGAATTAGGCTCATAGTTGATTTTCTTGTTAATTGTATATTATTAACTCGAAAAGGGTACCGCTTATACTGAAATGATATTACAGTATTAACAAATTCATATAACCCGTGTATTTACAAAAACTAGCACTTTCTTAAATCTTGACTTATACCGGAAAACATCAGTTTTAGTGATTTGCGCTAAAGTGAAATTTTCATGTTACGACAGGATTAACAAATTCATATATCTAAAGCATTTTGAAAAAAGAGCACTTTCTTAGATTTAAACTTCTACTGAAAAACAGTAATTATACTGACATACGAAAAACATAAAGTTTACTGATTTGCGCTAAACTGAACTTTTCGTATTATTACAGTATTAACAATATAATATAACCGAAAAAACTTAAAAAATTGTATTTTCTTAGATTTAGGCTCAAAGTTGATTTTCTTGTAAATTGTATATTAATAACTCGAAAAAGTTACCACTTGTACTGAAAAACATCACTTCTACTGATTTGCGCTACAGTCAAATTTCAATGTTATTTGAGTATAAACAAATTCATAAAACCAGTGCATTTCGAAAACTAGCACTTTCCTAAATCTTGACTAATACTGAAAAGCATCAATTTTACAGAACTGCACTAACGTAAAATTTGTATAACATTACGGGATTAGCAAATTCATATAACCAGTGCATTTCGAAAAAATAGCATTTTTTTTGATTTAAACTTATACTGAAAAACAACAATTTTACTGACTTGCGCTAACCTGAAATTTTCATGTTATTACAGTATTAACAAATTAATATAAACGAAAAAACTTATAAACTTGCATTTTCTTAGACTTAGGCTCAAAGTTGATTTTCTTGTAAATTGTATATTATTAACTCGAAAAAGGTAGCGCTTATACTGAGAAACATCACTTTACTGATTTGCGCTAAAGTCAAATTTTAATGTTATTACAGTATTAACAAATTAGTATGACCGAAAAAATTTATAAAATTGCATTTTTTTAGATTTAAGCTCAAAGTTGATTTTCTTGTAAATTGTATATTTTTAACTCGAAAAGATAGATTTAATTTATACTGAAAAACAGCAATTATACTGACATGTGAAAAACGTAAATCGTACTGATTTGCGCTAAACTGAAATTTTCATGTTATTACAGTTATAACAAATTAATATAACCGAAAAAACTTATAAACTTGCATTTTCTTAGACTTAGGCTCAAAGTTGATTTTCTTGTAAATTGTATATTTTTAACTCGAAAAAGGTACCGCTTATACTGAAAAATGTCACTTTTACTTGCGCTAAAGTTAAATTTTAATGTTATTACAGTATTAACAAATTCATATAACCAGTGCATTTCGAATACTGAAAAACAACAAACTTACTAACATACGAAAAACATAAATTTTACTGATTTGCGCTTAAGTGAAATTTTCATGTTATTATAGTATTAACAAATTAATATTACCGAAAAAGTTGCTTTTCTTAGAATTAGGCTCATAGTTGATTTTCTTGTTAATTGTATATTATTAACTCGAAAAGGGTACCGCTTATACTGAAATGATATTACAGTATTAACAAATTCATATAACCAGTGCATTTCGAAAACTAGCACTTTCTTAGATTTAATTTATACTGAAAAACAGCAATTATACTGACATACGAAAAACGTAAATCTTACTGATTTGCGCTAAACTGAAATTTTCATGTTATTACAGTATTAACAAATTAATATAAACGAAAAAACTTATAAACTTGCATTTTCTTAGACTTAGGCTCAAAGTTGATTTTCTGGTAAATTGTATATTTTGAACTCGAAAAAGGTACCGCTTATACTGAAAAACGTCACTTTTACTGATTTGCGCTAAAGTCAAATTTTAATGTTATTACAGTATTAACAAATTCATATAACCAGTGCATTTCGAATACTGAAAAACAACAAACTTACTAACATTCGAAAAACATAAATTTTACTGATTTGCGCTAAACTGAAATTTTCATGTTATTATAGTATTAACAAATTAATATAACCGAAAAAACTTAAAAAATTTTATTTTCTTAGATTTAGGCTCATAGTTGATTTTCTTGTTAATTGTATATTATTAACTCGAAAAGGGTACCGCTTATACTGAAATGATATTACAGTATTAACAAATTCATATAACCCGTGTATTTACAAAAACTAGCACTTTCTTAAATCTTGACTTATACCGGAAAACATCAGTTTTAGTGATTTGCGCTAAAGGGAAATTTTCATGTTACGACAGGATTAACAAATTCATATATCTAAAGCATTTTGAAAAAATAGCACTTTCTTAGATTTAAACTTCTACTGAAAAACAGTAATTATACTGACATACGAAAAACATAAATTTTACTGATTTGCGCTAAACTGAAATTTTAATGTTATTACAGTATTAATAATATAATATAACCGAAAAAACTTAAAAAATTGTATTTTCTTAGATTTAGGCTCAAAGTTGATTTTCTTGTAAATTGTATATTAATAACTCGAAAAAGTTACCACTTGTACTGAAAAACATCACTTCTACTGATTTGCGCTACAGTCAAATTTCAATGTTATTTGAGTATAAACAAATTCATAAAACCAGTGCATTTCGAATACTAAAAAACAACAAACTTACTAACATTCGAAAAACATAAATTTTACTGATTTGCGCTAAACTGAAATTTTCATGTTATTATAGTATTAACAAATTAATATAACCGAAAAAACTTAAAAAATTTTATTTTCTTAGATTTAGGCTCATAGTTGATTTTCTTGTTAATTGTATATTATTAACTCGAAAAGCGTACCGCTTATACTGAAATGATATTACAGTATTAACAAATTCATATAACCAGTGCATTTCGAAAACTAGCACTTTCTTAGATTTAATTAATACTGAAAAACAGCAATTATACTGACATACGAAAAACGTAAATCTTACTGATTTGCGCTAAACTGAAATTTTCATGTTATTACAGTATAACAAATTAATATAAACGAAAAAACTTATAAACTTGCATTTTCTTAGACTTAGGCTCAAAGTTGATTTTCTTGTAAATTGTATATTTTTAACTCGAAAAAGGTACCGCTTATACTGAAAAACGTCACTTTTACTGATTTGCGCCAAAATCAAATTTTAATGTTATTACAGTATTAACAAATTCTTATAACCAGTGCATTTCGAATACTGAAAAACAACAAACTTACTAACATACGAAAAACATAAATTTTACTGATTTGCGCTTAAGTGAAATTTTCATGTTATTATAGTATTAACAAATTAATATTACCGAAAAAATTGCTTTTCTTAGAATTAGGCTCATAGTTGATTTTCTTGTTAATTGTATATTATTAACTCGAAAAGGGTACCGCTTATACTGAAATGGTATTACAGTATTAACAAATTCATATAACCCGTGTATTTACAAAAACTAGCACTTTCTTAAATCTTGACTTATACCGGAAAACATCAGTTTTAGTGATTTGCGCTAAAGTGAAATTTTCATGTTACGACAGGATTAACAAATTCATATATCTAAAGCATTTTGAAAAAATAGCACTTTCTTAGATTTAAACTTCTACTGAAAAACAGTAATTATACTGACATACGAAAAACATAAATTTTACTGATTTGCGCTTAAGTGAAATTTTCATGTTATTATAGTATTAACAAATTAATATTACCGAAAAAATTGCTTTTCTTAGAATTAGGCTCATAGTTGATTTTCTTGTTAATTGTATATTATTAACTCGAAAAGGTTACCGCTTATACTGAGAAACATCACTTTACTGATTTGCGCTAAAGTCAAATTTTAATGTTATTACAGTATTAACAAATTAGTATGACCGAAAAAATTTATAAAATTGCATTTTTTTAGAATTAAGCTCAAAGTTGATTTTCTTGTAAATTGTATATTATTAACTCGAAAAAGGTGGCGCTTATACTGAGAAACATCACTTTACTGATTTGCGCTAAAGTCAAATTTTAATGTTATTACAGTATTAACAAATTAGTATGACCGAAAAAATTTATAAAATTGCATTTTTTTAGATTTAAGCTCAAAGTTGATTTTCTTGTAAATTGTATATTTTTAAGTCGAAAAAGGTACCGCTTATACTGAAAAACGTCACTTTTACTGATTTGCGCTAAAGTCAAATTTTAATGTTATTACAGTATTAACAAATTCATATAACCGAAATAATTGCATTTCTTAGAATTAGGCTCATAGTTGATTTTCTTGTTAATTGTATATTATTAACTCGAAAAGGGTACCGCTTATACTGAAATGATATTACAGTATTAACAAATTCATATAACCCGTGTATTTACAAAAACTAGCACTTTCTTAAATCTTGACTTATACCGGAAAACATCAGTTTTAGTGATTTGCGCTAAAGTGAAATTTTCATGTTACGACAGGATTAACAAATTCATATATCTAAAGCATTTTGAAAAAATAGCACTTTCTTAGATTTAAACTTCTACTGAAAAACAGTAATTATACTGACATACGAAAAACATAAATTTTACTGACTTGCGCTAAACTGAAATTTTAATGTTATTACAGTATTAATAATATAATATAACCGAAAAAACTTAAAAAATTTTATTTTCTTAGATTTAGGCTCATAGTTGATTTTCTTGTTAATTGTATATTATTAACTCGAAAAGGGTACCGCTTATACTGAAATGATATTACAGTATTAACAAATTCATATAACCAGTGCATTTCGAAAACTAGCACTTTCTTAGATTTAATTTATACTGAAAAACAGCAATTATACTGACATACGAAAAACGTAAATCTTACTGATTTGCGCTAAACTGAAATTTTCATGTTATTACAGTATTAACAAATTAATATAAACGAAAAAACTTATAAACTTGCATTTTCTTAGACTTAGGCTCAAAGTTGATTTTCTTGTAAATTGTATATTTTGAACTCGAAAAAGGTACCGCTTATACTGAAAAACGTCACTTTTACTGATTTGCGCTAAAGTCAAATTTTAATGTTATTACAGTATTAACAAATTCATATAACCAGTGCATTTCGAATACTGAAAAACAACAAACTTACTAACATACGAAAAACATAAATTTTACTGATTTGCGCTTAAGTGAAATTTTCATGTTATTATAGTATTAACAAATTAATATGACCGAAAAAATTGCTTCTCTTAGAATTAGGCTTATAGTTGATTTTCTTGTTAATTGTATATTATTAACTCGAAAAGGGTACCGCTTATACTGAAATGATATTACAGTATTAACAAATTCATATAACCCGTGTATTTACAAAAACTAGCACTTTCTTAAATCTTGACTTATACCGGAAAACATCAGTTTTAGTGATTTGCGCTAAACTGAAATTTTAATGTTATTACAGTATTAATAATATAATATAACCGAAAAAACTTAAAAAATTGTATTTTCTTAGATTTAGGCTCATAGTTGATTTTCTTGTTAATTGTATATTATTAACTCGAAAAGGGTACCGCTTATACTGAAATGATATTACAGTATTAACAAATTCATATAACCAGTGCATTTCGAAAACTAGCACTTTCTTAGATTTAATTTATACTGAAAAACAGCAATTATACTGACATACGAAAAACGTAAATCTTACTGATTTGCGCTAAACTGAAATTTTCATGTTATTACAGTATTAACAAATTAATATAAACGAAAAAACTTATAAACTTGCATTTTCTTAGACTTAGGCTCAAAGTTGATTTTCTGGTAAATTGTATATTTTGAACTCGAAAAAGGTACCGCTTATACTGAAAAACGTCACTTTTACTGATTTGCGCTAAAGTCAAATTTTAATGTTATTACAGTATTAACAAATTCATATAACCAGTGCATTTCGAATACTGAAAAACAACAAACTTACTAACATACGAAAAACATAAATTTTACTGATTTGCGCTTAAGTGAAATTTTCATGTTATTATAGTATTAACAAATTAATATTACCGAAAAAATTGCTTCCCTTAGAATTAGGCTCATAGTTGATTTTCTTGTTAATTGTATATTATTAACTCGAAAAGGGTACCGCTTATACTGAAATGATATTACAGTATTAACAAATTCATATAACCCGTGTATTTACAAAAACTAGCACTTTCTTAAATCTTGACTTATACCGGAAAACATCAGTTTTAGTGATTTGCGCTAAAGTGAAATTTTCATGTTACGACAGGATTAACAAATTCATATATCTAAAGCATTTTGAAAAAATAGCACTTTCTTAGATTTAAACTTCTACTGAAAAACAGTAATTATACTGACATACGAAAAACATAAATTTTACTGATTTGCGCTAAACTGAAATTTTAATGTTATTACAGTATTAATAATATAATATAACCGAAAAAACTTCAAAAAATTTTATTTTCTTTGATTTAGGCTCAAAGTTGATTTTCTTGTAAATTGTATATTAATAACTCGAAAAAGTTACCACTTGTACTGAAAAACATCACTTCTACTGATTTGCGCTACAGTCAAATTTCAATGTTATTTGAGTATAAACAAATTCATAAAACCAGTGCATTTCGAATACTAAAAAACAACAAACTTACTAACATTCGAAAAACATAAATTTTACTGATTTGCGCTAAACTGAAATTTTCATGTTATTGTAGTATTAACAAATTAATATAACCGAAAAAACTTCAAAAAATTTTATTTTCTTAGTTGATTTTCTTGTTAATTGTATATTATTAACTCGAAAAGCGTACCGCTTATACTGAAATGATATTACAGTATTAACAAATTCATATAACCAGTGCATTTCGAAAACTAGCACTTTCTTAGATTTAATTTATACTGAAAAACAGCAATTATACTGACATACGAAAAACGTAAATCTTACTGATTTGCGCTAAACTGAAATTTTCATGTTATTACAGTATTAACAAATTAATATAAACGAAAAAACTTATAAACTTGCATTTTCTTAGACTTAGGCTCAAAGTTGATTTTCTTGTAAATTGTATATTTTTAACTCGAAAAAGGTACCGCTTATACTGAAAAACGTCACTTTTACTGATTTGCGCCAAAATCAAATTTTAATGTTATTACAGTATTAACAAATTCTTATAACCAGTGCATTTCGAATACTGAAAAACAACAAACTTACTAACATACGAAAAACATAAATTTTACTGATTTGCGCTTAAGTGAAATTTTCATGTTATTATAGTATTAACAAATTAATATTACCGAAAAAATTGCTTTTCTTAGAATTAGGCTCATAGTTGATTTTCTTGTTAATTGTATATTATTAACTCGAAAAGGGTACCGCTTATACTGAAATGATATTACAGTATTAACAAATTCATATAACCCGTGTATTTACAAAAACTAGCACTTTCTTAAATCTTGACTTATACCGGAAAACATCAGTTTTAGTGATTTGCGCTAAAGTGAAATTTTCATGTTACGACAGGATTAACAAATTCATATATCTAAAGCATTTTGAAAAAATAGCACTTTCTTAGATTTAAACTTCTACTGAAAAACAGTAATTATACTGACATACGAAAAACATAAATTTTACTGATTTGCGCTAAACTGAAATTTTCATGTTATTACAGTATTAACAAATTAATATAAACGAGAAAACTTATAAGCTTGCATTTTCTTAGACTTAGGCTCAAAGTTGATTTTCTAGTAAATTGTATATTATTAACTCGAAAAAGTTAGCGCTTATACTGAGAAACATCACTTTACTGATTTGCGCTAAAGTCAAATTTTAATGTTATTACAGTATTAACAAATTAGTATGACCGAAAAAATTTATAAAATTGCATTTTTTTAGATTTAAGCTCAAAGTTGATTTTCTTGTAAATTGTATATTTTTAACTCGAAAAGATAGATTTAATTTATACTGAAAAACAGCAATTATACTGACATGTGAAAAACGTAAATCTTACTGATTTGCGCTAAGCTGAAATTTTCATGTTATTACAGTATTAACAAATTAATATGACCGAAAAAACTTATAAACTGGCATTTTCTTAGATATAGGCTCAAAGTTGATTTTCTTGTAAATTGTATATTATTAATTTGAAAAAGGTGGCGCTTATACTGAGAAACATCACTTTACTGATATGCGCTAAAGTCAAATTTTAATGTTATTACAGTATTAACAAATTAGTATGACCGAAAAAATTTATAAAATTGCATTTTTTTAGATTTAAGCTCAAAGTTGATTTTCTTGTAAATTGTATATTTTTAACTCGAAAAAGGTACCGCTTATACTGAAAAACGTCACTTTTACTGATTTGCGCTAAAGTCAAATTTTAATGTTATTACAGTATTAACAAATTCATATAACCGAAATAATTGCATTTCTTAGAATTAGGCTCATAGTTGATTTTCTTGTTAATTGTATATTATTAACTCGAAAAGGGTACCGCTTATACTGAAATGATATTACAGTATTAACAAATTCATATAACCCGTGTATTTACAAAAACTAGCACTTTCTTAAATCTTGACTTATACCGGAAAACATCAGTTTTAGTGATTTGCACTAAAGTGAAATTTTCATGTTACGACAGGATTAACAAATTCATATATCTAAAGCATTTTGAAAAAATAGCACTTTATTAGATTTAAACTTCTACTGAAAAACAGTAATTATACTGACATACGAAAAACATAAATTTTACTGATTTGCGCTAAACTGAAATTTTCGTATTATTACAGTATTAACAATATAATATAACCGAAAAAACTTAAAAAATTGTATTTTCTTAGATTTAGGCTCAAAGTTGATTTTCTTGTAAATTGTATATTAATAACTCGAAAAAGTTACCACTTGTACTGAAAAACATCATTTCTACTGATTTGCGCTACAGTCAAATTTCAATGTTATTTGAGTATAAACAAATTCAGAAAACCAGTGCATTTCGAAAACTAGCCCTTTCCTAAATCTTGACTTATACTGAAAAGCATCAATTTTACAGAACTGCACAAATGTAAAATTTGTATAATATTACGGGATTAGCAAATTCATATAACCAGTGCATTTCGAAAAAATAGCACTCTCTTTAAATAAAACTTATACTGAAAAACAACAATTTTACTGACTTGCGAAAACATCACTTTTACTGATTTGCGCTAAAGTCAAATTTTAATGTTATTACAGTATTAACAAATTAATATAACCGAAAAAACTTAAAAAATTGCATTTTCTTAGATTTAGGCTCAAAGTCGATTTTCTTCTAAATTGTATATTATTAACTCGAAAAAGGTACCGCTTATACAGAAAAACATTATTTTTACTGATTTGCGCTAAAGTCAAATATTAATGTCATTACAGTATTAACAAATTCATATAGCCAGTGCATTTCGTAAAACTAGCACTTTCTTAAATCTTGACTTATACAGGAGAACATCAGTTTTAGTGATTTGCGCTAAAGTGAAATTTTCATGTTAAAACAGGATTAACAAATTCATATAACTAGAGCATTTTGAAAAAATAGCACTTTTTTAGACTTAAACTTATACTGAAAAACAGCAATTATACTGACATACGAAAAACATAAGTTTTACTGATTTGCGCTAAACTGAAATTTTCATGTTATTACAGTATTAACAAATTAATATAACCAAAAAAACTTAAAAAATTATATTTTCTTAGATTTAGGCTCATAGTTGATTTTCTTGTTAATTGTATATTATTAACTCGAAAAGGGTACCACTTATACTGAAATGATATTACAGAATTAACAAATTCATATAACCAGTGCATTTACAAAAACTAGCACTTTCTTAAATCTTGACTTATACCGGAAAACATCAGTTTTAGTGATTTGCACTAAAGTGAAATTTTCATGTTACGACAGGATTAACAAATTCATATATCTAAAGCATTTTGAAAAAATAGCACTTTATTAGATTTAAACTTCTACTGAAAAACAGTAATTATACTGACATACGAAAAACATAAATTTTACTGATTTGCGCTAAACTGAAATTTTCGTATTATTACAGTATTAACAATATAATATAACCGAAAAAACTTAAAAAATTGTATTTTCTTAGATTTAGGCTCAAAGTTGATTTTCTTGTAAATTGTATATTAATAACTCGAAAAAGTTACCACTTGTAATGAAAAACATCATTTCTACTGATTTGCGCTACAGTCAAATTTCAATGTTATTTGAGTATAAACAAATTCAGAAAACCAGTGCAAAAACAACAAACTTACTAACATACGAAAAACATAAATTTTACTGATTTGCGCTTAAGTGAAATTTTCATGTTATTATAGTATTAACAAATTAATATTACCGAAAAAATTGCTTTTCTTAGAATTAGGCTCATAGTTGATTTTCTTGTTAATTGTATATTATTAACTCGAAAAGGGTACCGCTTATACTGAAATGATATTACAGTATTAACAAATTCATATAACCCGTGTATTTACAAAAACTAGCACTTTCTTAAATCTTGACTTATACCGGAAAACATCAGTTTTAGTGATTTGCGCTAAAGTGAAATTTTCATGTTACGACAGGATTAACAAATTCATATATCTAAAGCATTTTGAAAAAATAGCACTTTCTTAGATTTAAACTTCTACTGAAAAACAGTAATTATACTGACATACGAAAAACATAAATTTTACTGATTTGCGCTAAACTGAAATTTTCATGTTATTACAGTATTAACAAATTAATATAAACGAGAAAACTTATAAGCTTGCATTTTCTTAGACTTAGGCTCAAAGTTGATTTTCTAGTAAATTGTATATTATTAACTCGAAAAAGTTAGCGCTTATACTGAGAAACATCACTTTACTGATTTGCGCTAAAGTCAAATTTTAATGTTATTACAGTATTAACAAATTAGTATGACCGAAAAAATTTATAAAATTGCATTTTTTTAGATTTAAGCTCAAAGTTGATTTTCTTGTAAATTGTATATTTTTAACTCGAAAAGATAGATTTAATTTATACTGAAAAACAGCAATTATACTGACATGTGAAAAACGTAAATCTTACTGATTTGCGCTAAGCTGAAATTTTCATGTTATTACAGTATTAACAAATTAATATGACCGAAAAAACTTATAAACTGGCATTTTCTTAGATATAGGCTCAAAGTTGATTTTCTTGTAAATTGTATATTATTAATTTGAAAAAGGTGGCGCTTATACTGAGAAACATCACTTTACTGATATGCGCTAAAGTCAAATTTTAATGTTATTACAGTATTAACAAATTAGTATGACCGAAAAAATTTATAAAATTGCATTTTTTTAGATTTAAGCTCAAAGTTGATTTTCTTGTAAATTGTATATTTTTAACTCGAAAAAGGTACCGCTTATACTGAAAAACGTCACTTTTACTGATTTGCGCTAAAGTCAAATTTTAATGTTATTACAGTATTAACAAATTCATATAACCGAAATAATTGCATTTCTTAGAATTAGGCTCATAGTTGATTTTCTTGTTAATTGTATATTATTAACTCGAAAAGGGTACCGCTTATACTGAAATGATATTACAGTATTAACAAATTCATATAACCCGTGTATTTACAAAAACTAGCACTTTCTTAAATCTTGACTTATACCGGAAAACATCAGTTTTAGTGATTTGCACTAAAGTGAAATTTTCATGTTACGACAGGATTAACAAATTCATATATCTAAAGCATTTTGAAAAAATAGCACTTTATTAGATTTAAACTTCTACTGAAAAACAGTAATTATACTGACATACGAAAAACATAAATTTTACTGATTTGCGCTAAACTGAAATTTTCGTATTATTACAGTATTAACAATATAATATAACCGAAAAAACTTAAAAAATTGTATTTTCTTAGATTTAGGCTCAAAGTTGATTTTCTTGTAAATTGTATATTAATAACTCGAAAAAGTTACCACTTGTACTGAAAAACATCATTTCTACTGATTTGCGCTACAGTCAAATTTCAATGTTATTTGAGTATAAACAAATTCAGAAAACCAGTGCATTTCGAAAACTAGCCCTTTCCTAAATCTTGACTTATACTGAAAAGCATCAATTTTACAGAACTGCACAAACGTAAAATTTGTATAATATTACGGGATTAGCAAATTCATATAACCAGTGCATTTCGAAAAAATAGCACTCTCTTTAAATAAAACTTATACTGAAAAACAACAATTTTACTGACTTGCGAAAACATCACTTTTACTGATTTGCGCTAAAGTCAAATTTTAATGTTATTACAGTATTAACAAATTAATATAACCGAAAAAACTTAAAAAATTGCATTTTCTTAGATTTAGGCTCAAAGTCGATTTTCTTCTAAATTGTATATTATTAACTCGAAAAAGGTACCGCTTATACAGAAAAACATTATTTTTACTGATTTGCGCTAAAGTCAAATATTAATGTCATTACAGTATTAACAAATTCATATAGCCAGTGCATTTCGTAAAACTAGCACTTTCTTAAATCTTGACTTATACAGGAGAACATCAGTTTTAGTGATTTGCGCTAAAGTGAAATTTTCATGTTAAAACAGGATTAACAAATTCATATAACTAGAGCATTTTGAAAAAATAGCACTTTTTTAGACTTAAACTTATACTGAAAAACAGCAATTATACTGACATACGAAAAACATAAGTTTTACTGATTTGCGCTAAACTGAAATTTTCATGTTATTACAGTATTAACAAATTAATATAACCAAAAAAACTTAAAAAATTATATTTTCTTAGATTTAGGCTCATAGTTGATTTTCTTGTTAATTGTATATTATTAACTCGAAAAGGGTACCACTTATACTGAAATGATATTACAGAATTAACAAATTCATATAACCAGTGCATTTCGAGAACTAGCACTTTCTTAGATTTAATTTATACTGAAAAACAGCAATTATACTGACATACGAAAAACGTAAATCTTACTGATTTGCGCTAAACTGAAATTTTTATGTTATGACAGTATTAACAAATTAATATAAACGAAAAAACTTATAAACTTGCATTTTCTTAGACTTAGGCTCAAAGTTGATTTTCTTGTAAATTGTATATTATTAACTCGAAAAAGGTTGCGCTTATACTGAGAAACATCACTTTACTGATTTGCGCTAAAGTCAAATTTTAATGTTATTACAGTATTATCAAATTAGTATGACCGAAAAAATTCATAAAATTGCATTTTTTTAGATTTAAGCTCAAAGTTGATTTTCTTGTAAATTGTATATTTTTAACTCGAAAAGATAGATTTAATTTATACTGAAAAACAGCAATTATACTGACATGTGAAAAACGTAAATCTTACTGATTTGCGCTAAACTGAAATTTTCATGTTATTACAGTATTAACAAATTAATATAACCGAAAAAACTTATAAACTGGCATTTTCTTAGATATAGGCTCAAAGTTGATTTTCTTGTAAATTGTATATTATTAACTCGAAAAAGGTGGCGCTTATACTGAGAAACATCACTTTACTGATTTGCGCTAAAGTCAAATTTTAATGTTATTACAGTATTAACAAGTTAGTATGACCGAAAAAATTTATAAAATTGCATTTTTTTAGATTTAAGCTCAAAGTTGATTTTCTTGTAAATTGTATATTTTTAACTCGAAAAAGGTACCGCTTATACTGAAAAACGTCACTTTTACTGATTTGCGCTAAAGTCAAATTTTAATGTTATTACAGTATTAACAAATTCATATAACCGAAATAATTGCATTTCTTAGAATTAGGCTCATAGTTGATTTTCTTGTTAATTGTATATTATTAACTCGAAAAGGGTACCGCTTATACTGAAATGATATTACAGTATTAACAAATTCATATAACCCGTGTATTTACAAAAACTAGCACTTTCTTAAATCTTGACTTATACCGGAAAACATCAGTTTTAGTGATTTGCACTAAAGTGAAATTTTCATGTTACGACAGGATTAACAAATTCATATATCTAAAGCATTTTGAAAAAATAGCACTTTATTAGATTTAAACTTCTACTGAAAAACAGTAATTATACTGACATACGAAAAACATAAATTTTACTGATTTGCGCTAAACTGAAATTTTCGTATTATTACAGTATTAACAATATAATATAACCGAAAAAACTTAAAAAATTGTATTTTCTTAGATTTAGGCTCAAAGTTGATTTTCTTGTAAATTTTATATTAATAACTCGAAAAAGTTACCACTTGTACTGAAAAACATCACTTCTACTGATTTGCGCTACAGTCAAATTTCAATGTTATTTGAGTATAAACAAATTCAGAAAACCAGTGCATTTCGAAAACTAGCCCTTTCCTAAATCTTGACTTATACTGAAAAGCATCAATTTTACAGAACTGCACAAACGTAAAATTTGTATAATATTACGGGATTAGCAAATTCATATAACCAGTGCATTTCGAAAAAATAGCACTCTCTTTAAATAAAACTTATACTGAAAAACAACAATTTTACTGACTTGCGAAAACATCACTTTTACTGATTTGCGCTAAAGTCAAATTTTAATGTTATTACAGTATTAACAAATTAATATAACCGAAAAAACTTAAAAAATTGCATTTTCTTAGATTTAGGCTCAAAGTCGATTTTCTTCTAAATTGTATATTATTAACTCGAAAAAGGTACCGCTTATACAGAAAAACATTATTTTTACTGATTTGCGCTAAAGTCAAATATTAATGTCATTGCAGTAAATTATAATTTCAATTATATTTTCTTAGATTTAGGCTCATAGTTGATTTTCTTGTTAATTGTATATTATTAACTCGAAAAGGGTACCACTTATACTGAAATGATATTACAGAATTAACAAATTCATATAACCAGTGCATTTCGAGAACTAGCACTTTCTTAGATTTAATTTATACTGAAAAACAGCAATTATACTGACATACGAAAAACGTAAATCTTACTGATTTGCGCTAAACTGAAATTTTTATGTTATGACAGTATTAACAAATTAATATAAACGAAAAAACTTATAAACTTGCATTTTCTTAGACTTAGGCTCAAAGTTGATTTTCTTGTAAATTGTATATTATTAACTCGAAAAAGGTTGCGCTTATACTGAGAAACATCACTTTACTGATTTGCGCTAAAGTCAAATTTTAATGTTATTACAGTATTATCAAATTAGTATGACCGAAAAAATTTATAAAATTGCATTTTTTTAGATTTAAGCTCAAAGTTGATTTTCTTGTAAATTGTATATTTTTAACTCGAAAAGATAGATTTAATTTTTACTGAAAAACAGCAATTATACTGACATGTGAAAAACGTAAATCTTACTGATTTGCGCTAAACTGAAATTTTCATGTTATTACAGTATTAACAAATTAATATAACCGAAAAAACTTATAAACTGGCATTTTCTTAGATATAGGCTCAAAGTTGATTTTCTTGTAAATTGTATATTATTAACTCGAAAAAGGTGGCGCTTATACTGAGAAACATCACTTTACTGATTTGCGCTAAAGTCAAATTTTAATGTTATTACAGTATTAACAAGTTAGTATGACCGAAAAAATTTATAAAATTGCATTTTTTTAGATTTAAGCTCAAAGTTGATTTTCTTGTAAATTGTATATTTTTAACTCGAAAAAGGTACCGCTTATACTGAAAAACGTCACTTTTACTGATTTGCGCTAAAGTCAAATTTTAATGTTATTACAGTATTAACAAATTCATATAACCGAAATAATTGCATTTCTTAGAATTAGGCTCATAGTTGATTTTCTTGTTAATTGTATATTATTAACTCGAAAAGGGTACCGCTTATACTGAAATGATATTACAGTATTAACAAATTCATATAACCCGTGTATTTACAAAAACTAGCACTTTCTTAAATCTTGACTTATACCGGAAAACATCAGTTTTAGTGATTTGCACTAAAGTGAAATTTTCATGTTACGACAGGATTAACAAATTCATATATCTAAAGCATTTTGAAAAAATAGCACTTTATTAGATTTAAACTTCTACTGAAAAACAGTAATTATACTGACATACGAAAAACATAAATTTTACTGATTTGCGCTAAACTGAAATTTTCGTATTATTACAGTATTAACAATATAATATAACCGAAAAAACTTAAAAAATTGTATTTTCTTAGATTTAGGCTCAAAGTTGATTTTCTTGTAAATTTTATATTAATAACTCGAAAAAGTTACCACTTGTACTGAAAAACATCACTTCTACTGATTTCCGCTACAGTCAAATTTCAATGTTATTTGAGTATAAACAAATTCAGAAAACCAGTGCATTTCGAAAACTAGCCCTTTCCTAAATCTTGACTTATACTGAAAAGCATCAATTTTACAGAACTGCACAAACGTAAAATTTGTATAATATTACGGGATTAGCAAATTCATATAACCAGTGCATTTCGAAAAAATAGCACTCTCTTTAAATAAAACTTATACTGAAAAACAACAATTTTACTGACTTGCGAAAACATCACTTTTACTGATTTGCGCTAAAGTCAAATTTTAATGTTATTACAGTATTAACAAATTAATATAACCGAAAAAACTTAAAAAATTGCATTTTCTTAGATTTAGGCTCAAAGTCGATTTTCTTCTAAATTGTATATTATTAACTCGAAAAAGGTACCGCTTATACAGAAAAACATTATTTTTACTGATTTGCGCTAAAGTCAAATATTAATGTCATTACAGTATTAACAAATTCATATAGCCAGTGCATTTCGTAAAACTAGCACTTTCTTAAATCTTGACTTATACAGGAGAACATCAGTTTTAGTGATTTGCGCTAAAGTGAAATTTTCATGTTAAAACAGGATTAACAAATTCATATAACTAGAGCATTTTGAAAAAATAGCACTTTTTTAGACTTAAACTTATACTGAAAAACAGCAATTATACTGACATACGAAAAACATAAGTTTTACTGATTTGCGCTAAACTGAAATTTTCATGTTATTACAGTATTAACAAATTAATATAACCAAAAAAACTTAAAAAATTATATTTTCTTAGATTTAGGCTCATAGTTGATTTTCTTGTTAATTGTATATTATTAACTCGAAAAGGGTACCACTTATACTGAAATGATATTACAGAATTAACAAATTCATATAACCAGTGCATTTCGAGAACTAGCACTTTCTTAGATTTAATTTATACTGAAAAACAGCAATTATACTGACATACGAAAAACGTAAATCTTACTGATTTGCGCTAAACTGAAATTTTTATGTTATGACAGTATTAACAAATTAATATAAACGAAAAAACTTATAAACTTGCATTTTCTTAGACTTAGGCTCAAAGTTGATTTTCTTGTAAATTGTATATTATTAACTCGAAAAAGGTTGCGCTTATACTGAGAAACATCACTTTACTGATTTGCGCTAAAGTCAAATTTTAATGTTATTACAGTATTATCAAATTAGTATGACCGAAAAAATTTATAAAATTGCATTTTTTTAGATTTAAGCTCAAAGTTGATTTTCTTGTAAATTGTATATTTTTAACTCGAAAAGATAGATTTAATTTATACTGAAAAACAGCAATTATACTGACATGTGAAAAACGTAAATCTTACTGATTTGCGCTAAACTGAAATTTTCATGTTATTACAGTATTAACAAATTAATATAACCGAAAAAACTTATAAACTGGCATTTTCTTAGATATAGGCTCAAAGTTGATTTTCTTGTAAATTGTATATTATTAACTCGAAAAAGGTGGCGCTTATACTGAGAAACATCACTTTACTGATTTGCGCTAAAGTCAAATTTTAATGTTATTACAGTATTAACAAGTTAGTATGACCGAAAAAATTTATAAAATTGCATTTTTTTAGATTTAAGCTCAAAGTTGATTTTCTTGTAAATTGTATATTTTTAACTCGAAAAAGGTACCGCTTATACTGAAAAACGTCACTTTTACTGATTTGCGCTAAAGTCAAATTTTAATGTTATTACAGTATTAACAAATTCATATAACCGAAATAATTGCATTTCTTAGAATTAGGCTCATAGTTGATTTTCTTGTTAATTGTATATTATTAACTCGAAAAGGGTACCGCTTATACTGAAATGATATTACAGTATTAACAAATTCATATAACCCGTGTATTTACAAAAACTAGCACTTTCTTAAATCTTGACTTATACCGGAAAACATCAGTTTTAGTGATTTGCACTAAAGTGAAATTTTCATGTTACGACAGGATTAACAAATTCATATATCTAAAGCATTTTGAAAAAATAGCACTTTATTAGATTTAAACTTCTACTGAAAAACAGTAATTATACTGACATACGAAAAACATAAATTTTACTGATTTGCGCTAAACTGAAATTTTCGTATTATTACAGTATTAACAATATAATATAACCGAAAAAACTTAAAAAATTGTATTTTCTTAGATTTAGGCTCAAAGTTGATTTTCTTGTAAATTTTATATTAATAACTCGAAAAAGTTACCACTTGTACTGAAAAACATCACTTCTACTGATTTGCGCTACAGTCAAATTTCAATGTTATTTGAGTATAAACAAATTCAGAAAACCAGTGCATTTCGAAAACTAGCCCTTTCCTAAATCTTGACTTATACTGAAAAGCATCAATTTTACAGAACTGCACCAACGTAAAATTTGTATAATATTACGGGATTAGCAAATTCATATAACCAGTGCATTTCGAAAAAATAGCACTCTCTTTAAATAAAACTTATACTGAAAAACAACAATTTTACTGACTTGCGAAAACATCACTTTTACTGATTTGCGCTAAAGTAAAATTTTAATGTTATTACAGTATAACAAATTAATATAACCGAAAAAACTTAAAAAATTGCATTTTCTTAGATTTAGGCTCAAAGTCGATTTTCTTCTAAATTGTATATTATTAACTCGAAAAAGGTACCGCTTATACAGAAAAACATTATTTTTACTGATTTGCGCTAAAGTCAAATATTAATGTCATTACAGTATTAACAAATTCATATAGCCAGTGCATTTCGTAAAACTAGCACTTTCTTAAATCTTGACTTATACAGGAGAACATCAGTTTTAGTGATTTGCGCTAAAGTGAAATTTTCATGTTAAAACAGGATTAACAAATTCATATAACTAGAGCATTTTGAAAAAATAGCACTTTTTTAGATTTAATTTATACTGAAAAACAGCAATTATACTGACATACGAAAAACGTAAATCTTACTGATTTGCGCTAAACTGAAATTTTTATGTTATGACAGTATTAACAAATTAATATAAACGAAAAAACTTATAAAGTTGCATTTTCTTAGACTTAGGCTCAAAGTTGATTTTCTTGTAAATTGTATATTATTAACTCGAAAAAGGTTGCGCTTATACTGAGAAACATCACTTTACTGATTTGCGCTAAAGTCAAATTTTAATGTTATTACAGTATTATCAAATTAGTATAACCGAAAAAATTTATAAAATTGCATTTTTTTAGATTTAAGCTCAAAGTTGATTTTCTTGTAAATTGTATATTTTTAACTCGAAAAGATAGATTTAATTTATACTGAAAAACAGCAATTATACTGACATGTGAAAAACGTAAATCTTATTGATTTGCGCTAAACTGAAATTTTCATGTTATTACAGTATTAACAAATTAATATAACCGAAAAAACTTATAAACTGGCATTTTCTTAGATATAGGCTCAAAGTTGATTTTCTTGTAAATTGTATATTATTAACTCGAAAAAGGTGGCGCTTATACTGAGAAACATCACTTTACTGATTTGCGCTAAAGTCAAATTTTAATGTTATTACAATATTAACAAATTAGTATGACCGAAAAAATTTATAAAATTGCATTTTTTTAGATTTAAGCTCAAAGTTGATTTTCTTGTAAATTGTATATTTTTAACTCGAAAAAGGTACCGCTTATACTGAAAAACGTCACTTTTACTGATTTGCGCTAAAGTCAAATTTTAATGTTATTACAGTATTAACAAATTCATATAACCAGTGCATTTCGAATACTGAAAAACAACAAACTTACTAACATACGAAAAACATAAATTTTACTGATTTGCGCTTAAGTGAAATTTTCATGTTATTATAGTATTAACAAATTAATATAACCGAAAAAATTTCTTTTCTTAGAATTAGGCTCATAGTTGATTTTCTTGTTAATTGTATATTATTAACTCGAAAAGGGTACCGCTTATACTGAAATGAAATTACAGTATTAACAAATTCATATAACCCGTGTATTTACAAAAACTAGCACTTTCTTAAATCTTGACTTATACCGGAAAACATCAGTTTTAGTGATTTGCGCTAAAGTGAAATTTTCATGTTAAGACAGGATTAACAAAGTCATATATCTAAAGCATTTTGAAAAAATAGCACTTTCTTAGATTTAAACTTCTACTGAAAAACAGTAATTATACTGACATACGAAAAACATAAATTTTACTGATTTGCGCTAAACTGAAATTTTCGTATTATTACAGTATTAACAATATAATATAACCGAAAAAACTTCAAAAATTGTATTTTCTTAGATTTAGGCTCAAAGTTGATTTTCTTGTAAATTGTATATTAATAACTCGAAAAAGTTACCACTTGTACTGAAAAACATCACTTCTACTGATTTGCGCTACAGTCAATTTTCAATGTTATTTGAGTATAAACAAATTCAGAAAACCAGTGCAAAAACAACAAACTTACTAACATACGAAAAACATAAATTTTACTGATTTGCGCTTAAGTGAAATTTTCATGTTATTATAGTATTAACAAATTAATATTACCGAAAAAATTGCTTTTCTTAGAATTAGGCTCATAGTTGATTTTCTTGTTAATTGTATATTATTAACTCGAAAAGCGTACCGCTTATACTGAAATGATATTACAGTATTAACAAATTCATATAACCCGTGTATTTACAAAAACTAGCACTTTCTTAAATCTTGACTTATACCGGAAAACATCAGTTTTAGTGATTTGCGCTAAAGTGAAATTTTCATGTTACGACAGGATTAACAAATTCATATATCTAAAGCATTTTGAAAAAATAGCACTTTCTTAGATTTAAACTTCTACTGAAAAACAGTAATTATACTGACATACGAAAAACATAAATTTTACTGATTTGCGCTAAACTGAAATTTTCATGTTATTACAGTATTAACAAATTAATATAAACGAGAAAACTTATAAGCTTGCATTTTCTTAGACTTAGGCTCAAAGTTGATTTTCTAGTAAATTGTATATTATTAACTCGAAAAAGTTAGCGCTTATACTGAGAAACATCACTTTACTGATTTGCGCTAAAGTCAAATTTTAATGTTATTACAGTATTAACAAATTAGTATGACCGAAAAAATTTATAAAATTGCATTTTTTTAGATTTAAGCTCAAAGTTGATTTTCTTGTAAATTGTATATTTTTAACTCGAAAAGATAGATTTAATTTATACTGAAAAACAGCAATTATACTGACATGTGAAAAACGTAAATCTTACTGATTTGCGCTAAGCTGAAATTTTCATGTTATTACAGTATTAACAAATTAATATGACCGAAAAAACTTATAAACTGGCATTTTCTTAGATATAGGCTCAAAGTTGATTTTCTTGTAAATTGTATATTATTAATTTGAAAAAGGTGGCGCTTATACTGAGAAACATCACTTTACTGATATGCGCTAAAGTCAAATTTTAATGTTATTACAGTATTAACAAATTAGTATGACCGAAAAAATTTATAAAATTGCATTTTTTTAGATTTAAGCTCAAAGTTGATTTTCTTGTAAATTGTATATTTTTAACTCGAAAAAGGTACCGCTTATACTGAAAAACGTCACTTTTACTGATTTGCGCTAAAGTCAAATTTTAATGTTATTACAGTATTAACAAATTCATATAACCGAAATAATTGCATTTCTTAGAATTAGGCTCATAGTTGATTTTCTTGTTAATTGTATATTATTAACTCGAAAAGGGTACCGCTTATACTGAAATGATATTACAGTATTAACAAATTCATATAACCCGTGTATTTACAAAAACTAGCACTTTCTTAAATCTTGACTTATACCGGAAAACATCAGTTTTAGTGATTTGCACTAAAGTGAAATTTTCATGTTACGACAGGATTAACAAATTCATATATCTAAAGCATTTTGAAAAAATAGCACTTTATTAGATTTAAACTTCTACTGAAAAACAGTAATTATACTGACATACGAAAAACATAAATTTTACTGATTTGCGCTAAACTGAAATTTTCGTATTATTACAGTATTAACAATATAATATAACCGAAAAAACTTAAAAAATTGTATTTTCTTAGATTTAGGCTCAAAGTTGATTTTCTTGTAAATTGTATATTAATAACTCGAAAAAGTTACCACTTGTACTGAAAAACATCATTTCTACTGATTTGCGCTACAGTCAAATTTCAATGTTATTTGAGTATAAACAAATTCAGAAAACCAGTGCATTTCGAAAACTAGCCCTTTCCTAAATCTTGACTTATACTGAAAAGCATCAATTTTACAGAACTGCACAAACGTAAAATTTGTATAATATTACGGGATTAGCAAATTCATATAACCAGTGCATTTCGAAAAAATAGCACTCTCTTTAAATAAAACTTATACTGAAAAACAACAATTTTACTGACTTGCGAAAACATCACTTTTACTGATTTGCGCTAAAGTCAAATTTTAATGTTATTACAGTATTAACAAATTAATATAACCGAAAAAACTTAAAAAATTGCATTTTCTTAGATTTAGGCTCAAAGTCGATTTTCTTCTAAATTGTATATTATTAACTCGAAAAAGGTACCGCTTATACAGAAAAACATTATTTTTACTGATTTGCGCTAAAGTCAAATATTAATGTCATTACAGTATTAACAAATTCATATAGCCAGTGCATTTCGTAAAACTAGCACTTTCTTAAATCTTGACTTATACAGGAGAACATCAGTTTTAGTGATTTGCGCTAAAGTGAAATTTTCATGTTAAAACAGGATTAACAAATTCATATAACTAGAGCATTTTGAAAAAATAGCACTTTTTTAGACTTAAACTTATACTGAAAAACAGCAATTATACTGACATACGAAAAACATAAGTTTTACTGATTTGCGCTAAACTGAAATTTTCATGTTATTACAGTATTAACAAATTAATATAACCAAAAAAACTTAAAAAATTATATTTTCTTAGATTTAGGCTCATAGTTGATTTTCTTGTTAATTGTATATTATTAACTCGAAAAGGGTACCACTTATACTGAAATGATATTACAGAATTAACAAATTCATATAACCAGTGCATTTCGAGAACTAGCACTTTCTTAGATTTAATTTATACTGAAAAACAGCAATTATACTGACATACGAAAAACGTAAATCTTACTGATTTGCGCTAAACTGAAATTTTTATGTTATGACAGTATTAACAAATTAATATAAACGAAAAAACTTATAAACTTGCATTTTCTTAGACTTAGGCTCAAAGTTGATTTTCTTGTAAATTGTATATTATTAACTCGAAAAAGGTTGCGCTTATACTGAGAAACATCACTTTACTGATTTGCGCTAAAGTCAAATTTTAATGTTATTACAGTATTATCAAATTAGTATGACCGAAAAAATTTATAAAATTGCATTTTTTTAGATTTAAGCTCAAAGTTGATTTTCTTGTAAATTGTATATTTTTAACTCGAAAAGATAGATTTAATTTATACTGAAAAACAGCAATTATACTGACATGTGAAAAACGTAAATCTTACTGATTTGCGCTAAACTGAAATTTTCATGTTATTACAGTATTAACAAATTAATATAACCGAAAAAACTTATAAACTGGCATTTTCTTAGATATAGGCTCAAAGTTGATTTTCTTGTAAATTGTATATTATTAACTCGAAAAAGGTGGCGCTTATACTGAGAAACATCACTTTACTGATTTGCGCTAAAGTCAAATTTTAATGTTATTACAGTATTAACAAGTTAGTATGACCGAAAAAATTTATAAAATTGCATTTTTTTAGATTTAAGCTCAAAGTTGATTTTCTTGTAAATTGTATATTTTTAACTCGAAAAAGGTACCGCTTATACTGAAAAACGTCACTTTTACTGATTTGCGCTAAAGTCAAATTTTAATGTTATTACAGTATTAACAAATTCATATAACCGAAATAATTGCATTTCTTAGAATTAGGCTCATAGTTGATTTTCTTGTTAATTGTATATTATTAACTCGAAAAGGGTACCGCTTATACTGAAATGATATTACAGTATTAACAAATTCATATAACCCGTGTATTTACAAAAACTAGCACTTTCTTAAATCTTGACTTATACCGGAAAACATCAGTTTTAGTGATTTGCACTAAAGTGAAATTTTCATGTTACGACAGGATTAACAAATTCATATATCTAAAGCATTTTGAAAAAATAGCACTTTATTAGATTTAAACTTCTACTGAAAAACAGTAATTATACTGACATACGAAAAACATAAATTTTACTGATTTGCGCTAAACTGAAATTTTCGTATTATTACAGTATTAACAATATAATATAACCGAAAAAACTTAAAAAATTGTATTTTCTTAGATTTAGGCTCAAAGTTGATTTTCTTGTAAATTTTATATTAATAACTCGAAAAAGTTACCACTTGTACTGAAAAACATCACTTCTACTGATTTGCGCTACAGTCAAATTTCAATGTTATTTGAGTATAAACAAATTCAGAAAACCAGTGCATTTCGAAAACTAGCCCTTTCCTAAATCTTGACTTATACTGAAAAGCATCAATTTTACAGAACTGCACAAACGTAAAATTTGTATAATATTACGGGATTAGCAAATTCATATAACCAGTGCATTTCGAAAAAATAGCACTCTCTTTAAATAAAACTTATACTGAAAAACAACAATTTTACTGACTTGCGAAAACATCACTTTTACTGATTTGCGCTAAAGTCAAATTTTAATGTTATTACAGTATTAACAAATTAATATAACCGAAAAAACTTAAAAAATTGCATTTTCTTAGATTTAGGCTCAAAGTCGATTTTCTTCTAAATTGTATATTATTAACTCGAAAAAGGTACCGCTTATACAGAAAAACATTATTTTTACTGATTTGCGCTAAAGTCAAATATTAATGTCATTACAGTAAATTATAATTTCAATTATATTTTCTTAGATTTAGGCTCATAGTTGATTTTCTTGTTAATTGTATATTATTAACTCGAAAAGGGTACCACTTATACTGAAATGATATTACAGAATTAACAAATTCATATAACCAGTGCATTTCGAGAACTAGCACTTTCTTAGATTTAATTTATACTGAAAAACAGCAATTATACTGACATACGAAAAACGTAAATCTTACTGATTTGCGCTAAACTGAAATTTTTATGTTATGACAGTATTAACAAATTAATATAAACGAAAAAACTTATAAACTTGCATTTTCTTAGACTTAGGCTCAAAGTTGATTTTCTTGTAAATTGTATATTATTAACTCGAAAAAGGTTGCGCTTATACTGAGAAACATCACTTTACTGATTTGCGCTAAAGTCAAATTTTAATGTTATTACAGTATTATCAAATTAGTATGACCGAAAAAATTTATAAAATTGCATTTTTTTAGATTTAAGCTCAAAGTTGATTTTCTTGTAAATTGTATATTTTTAACTCGAAAAGATAGATTTAATTTTTACTGAAAAACAGCAATTATACTGACATGTGAAAAACGTAAATCTTACTGATTTGCGCTAAACTGAAATTTTCATGTTATTACAGTATTAACAAATTAATATAACCGAAAAAACTTATAAACTGGCATTTTCTTAGATATAGGCTCAAAGTTGATTTTCTTGTAAATTGTATATTATTAACTCGAAAAAGGTGGCGCTTATACTGAGAAACATCACTTTACTGATTTGCGCTAAAGTCAAATTTTAATGTTATTACAGTATTAACAAGTTAGTATGACCGAAAAAATTTATAAAATTGCATTTTTTTAGATTTAAGCTCAAAGTTGATTTTCTTGTAAATTGTATATTTTTAACTCGAAAAAGGTACCGCTTATACTGAAAAACGTCACTTTTACTGATTTGCGCTAAAGTCAAATTTTAATGTTATTACAGTATTAACAAATTCATATAACCGAAATAATTGCATTTCTTAGAATTAGGCTCATAGTTGATTTTCTTGTTAATTGTATATTATTAACTCGAAAAGGGTACCGCTTATACTGAAATGATATTACAGTATTAACAAATTCATATAACCCGTGTATTTACAAAAACTAGCACTTTCTTAAATCTTGACTTATACCGGAAAACATCAGTTTTAGTGATTTGCACTAAAGTGAAATTTTCATGTTACGACAGGATTAACAAATTCATATATCTAAAGCATTTTGAAAAAATAGCACTTTATTAGATTTAAACTTCTACTGAAAAACAGTAATTATACTGACATACGAAAAACATAAATTTTACTGATTTGCGCTAAACTGAAATTTTCGTATTATTACAGTATTAACAATATAATATAACCGAAAAAACTTAAAAAATTGTATTTTCTTAGATTTAGGCTCAAAGTTGATTTTCTTGTAAATTTTATATTAATAACTCGAAAAAGTTACCACTTGTACTGAAAAACATCACTTCTACTGATTTGCGCTACAGTCAAATTTCAATGTTATTTGAGTATAAACAAATTCAGAAAACCAGTGCATTTCGAAAACTAGCCCTTTCCTAAATCTTGACTTATACTGAAAAGCATCAATTTTACAGAACTGCACAAACGTAAAATTTGTATAATATTACGGGATTAGCAAATTCATATAACCAGTGCATTTCGAAAAAATAGCACTCTCTTTAAATAAAACTTATACTGAAAAACAACAATTTTACTGACTTGCGAAAACATCACTTTTACTGATTTGCGCTAAAGTCAAATTTTAATGTTATTACAGTATTAACAAATTAATATAACCGAAAAAACTTAAAAAATTGCATTTTCTTAGATTTAGGCTCAAAGTCGATTTTCTTCTAAATTGTATATTATTAACTCGAAAAAGGTACCGCTTATACAGAAAAACATTATTTTTACTGATTTGCGCTAAAGTCAAATATTAATGTCATTACAGTATTAACAAATTCATATAGCCAGTGCATTTCGTAAAACTAGCACTTTCTTAAATCTTGACTTATACAGGAGAACATCAGTTTTAGTGATTTGCGCTAAAGTGAAATTTTCATGTTAAAACAGGATTAACAAATTCATATAACTATAGCATTTTGAAAAAATAGCACTTTTTTAGACTTAAACTTATACTGAAAAACAGCAATTATACTGACATACGAAAAACATAAGTTTTACTGATTTGCGCTAAACTGAAATTTTCATGTTATTACAGTATTAACAAATTAATATAACCAAAAAAACTTAAAAAATTATATTTTCTTAGATTTAGGCTCATAGTTGATTTTCTTGTTAATTGTATATTATTAACTCGAAAAGGGTACCACTTATACTGAAATGATATTACAGAATTAACAAATTCATATAACCAGTGCATTTCGAGAACTAGCACTTTCTTAGATTTAATTTATACTGAAAAACAGCAATTATACTGACATACGAAAAACGTAAATCTTACTGATTTGCGCTAAACTGAAATTTTTATGTTATGACAGTATTAACAAATTAATATAAACGAAAAAACTTATAAACTTGCATTTTCTTAGACTTAGGCTCAAAGTTGATTTTCTTGTAAATTGTATATTATTAACTCGAAAAAGGTTGCGCTTATACTGAGAAACATCACTTTACTGATTTGCGCTAAAGTCAAATTTTAATGTTATTACAGTATTATCAAATTAGTATGACCGAAAAAATTTATAAAATTGCATTTTTTTAGATTTAAGCTCAAAGTTGATTTTCTTGTAAATTGTATATTTTTAACTCGAAAAGATAGATTTAATTTATACTGAAAAACAGCAATTATACTGACATGTGAAAAACGTAAATCTTACTGATTTGCGCTAAACTGAAATTTTCATGTTATTACAGTATTAACAAATTAATATAACCGAAAAAACTTATAAACTGGCATTTTCTTAGATATAGGCTCAAAGTTGATTTTCTTGTAAATTGTATATTATTAACTCGAAAAAGGTGGCGCTTATACTGAGAAACATCACTTTACTGATTTGCGCTAAAGTCAAATTTTAATGTTATTACAGTATTAACAAGTTAGTATGACCGAAAAAATTTATAAAATTGCATTTTTTTAGATTTAAGCTCAAAGTTGATTTTCTTGTAAATTGTATATTTTTAACTCGAAAAAGGTACCGCTTATACTGAAAAACGTCACTTTTACTGATTTGCGCTAAAGTCAAATTTTAATGTTATTACAGTATTAACAAATTCATATAACCGAAATAATTGCATTTCTTAGAATTAGGCTCATAGTTGATTTTCTTGTTAATTGTATATTATTAACTCGAAAAGGGTACCGCTTATACTGAAATGATATTACAGTATTAACAAATTCATATAACCCGTGTATTTACAAAAACTAGCACTTTCTTAAATCTTGACTTATACCGGAAAACATCAGTTTTAGTGATTTGCACTAAAGTGAAATTTTCATGTTACGACAGGATTAACAAATTCATATATCTAAAGCATTTTGAAAAAATAGCACTTTATTAGATTTAAACTTCTACTGAAAAACAGTAATTATACTGACATACGAAAAACATAAATTTTACTGATTTGCGCTAAACTGAAATTTTCGTATTATTACAGTATTAACAATATAATATAACCGAAAAAACTTAAAAAATTGTATTTTCTTAGATTTAGGCTCAAAGTTGATTTTCTTGTAAATTTTATATTAATAACTCGAAAAAGTTACCACTTGTACTGAAAAACATCACTTCTACTGATTTGCGCTACAGTCAAATTTCAATGTTATTTGAGTATAAACAAATTCAGAAAACCAGTGCATTTCGAAAACTAGCCCTTTCCTAAATCTTGACTTATACTGAAAAGCATCAATTTTACAGAACTGCACCAACGTAAAATTTGTATAATATTACGGGATTAGCAAATTCATATAACCAGTGCATTTCGAAAAAATAGCACTCTCTTTAAATAAAACTTATACTGAAAAACAACAATTTTACTGACTTGCGAAAACATCACTTTTACTGATTTGCGCTAAAGTAAAATTTTAATGTTATTACAGTATAACAAATTAATATAACCGAAAAAACTTAAAAAATTGCATTTTCTTAGATTTAGGCTCAAAGTCGATTTTCTTCTAAATTGTATATTATTAACTCGAAAAAGGTACCGCTTATACAGAAAAACATTATTTTTACTGATTTGCGCTAAAGTCAAATATTAATGTCATTACAGTATTAACAAATTCATATAGCCAGTGCATTTCGTAAAACTAGCACTTTCTTAAATCTTGACTTATACAGGAGAACATCAGTTTTAGTGATTTGCGCTAAAGTGAAATTTTCATGTTAAAACAGGATTAACAAATTCATATAACTAGAGCATTTTGAAAAAATAGCACTTTTTTAGATTTAATTTATACTGAAAAACAGCAATTATACTGACATACGAAAAACGTAAATCTTACTGATTTGCGCTAAACTGAAATTTTTATGTTATGACAGTATTAACAAATTAATATAAACGAAAAAACTTATAAAGTTGCATTTTCTTAGACTTAGGCTCAAAGTTGATTTTCTTGTAAATTGTATATTATTAACTCGAAAAAGGTTGCGCTTATACTGAGAAACATCACTTTACTGATTTGCGCTAAAGTCAAATTTTAATGTTATTACAGTATTATCAAATTAGTATAACCGAAAAAATTTATAAAATTGCATTTTTTTAGATTTAAGCTCAAAGTTGATTTTCTTGTAAATTGTATATTTTTAACTCGAAAAGATAGATTTAATTTATACTGAAAAACAGCAATTATACTGACATGTGAAAAACGTAAATCTTATTGATTTGCGCTAAACTGAAATTTTCATGTTATTACAGTATTAACAAATTAATATAACCGAAAAAACTTATAAACTGGCATTTTCTTAGATATAGGCTCAAAGTTGATTTTCTTGTAAATTGTATATTATTAACTCGAAAAAGGTGGCGCTTATACTGAGAAACATCACTTTACTGATTTGCGCTAAAGTCAAATTTTAATGTTATTACAATATTAACAAATTAGTATGACCGAAAAAATTTATAAAATTGCATTTTTTTAGATTTAAGCTCAAAGTTGATTTTCTTGTAAATTGTATATTTTTAACTCGAAAAAGGTACCGCTTATACTGAAAAACGTCACTTTTACTGATTTGCGCTAAAGTCAAATTTTAATGTTATTACAGTATTAACAAATTCATATAACCAGTGCATTTCGAATACTGAAAAACAACAAACTTACCATACGAAAAACATAAATTTTACTGATTTGCGCTTAAGTGAAATTTTCATGTTATTATAGTATTAACAAATTAATATAACCGAAAAAATTTCTTTTCTTAGAATTAGGCTCATAGTTGATTTTCTTGTTAATTGTATATTATTAACTCGAAAAGGGTACCGCTTATACTGAAATGAAATTACAGTATTAACAAATTCATATAACCCGTGTATTTACAAAAACTAGCACTTTCTTAAATCTTGACTTATACCGGAAAACATCAGTTTTAGTGATTTGCGCTAAAGTGAAATTTTCATGTTAAGACAGGATTAACAAAGTCATATATCTAAAGCATTTTGAAAAAATAGCACTTTCTTAGATTTAAACTTCTACTGAAAAACAGTAATTATACTGACATACGAAAAACATAAATTTTACTGATTTGCGCTAAACTGAAATTTTCGTATTATTACAGTATTAACAATATAATATAACCGAAAAAACTTCAAAAATTGTATTTTCTTAGATTTAGGCTCAAAGTTGATTTTCTTGTAAATTGTATATTAATAACTCGAAAAAGTTACCACTTGTACTGAAAAACATCACTTCTACTGATTTGCGCTACAGTCAATTTTCAATGTTATTTGAGTATAAACAAATTCAGAAAACCAGTGCATTTCGAAAACTAGCCCTTTCCTAAATCTTGACTTATACTGAAAAGCATCAATTTTACAGAACTGCACCAACGTAAAATTTGTATAATATTACGGGATTAGCAAATTCATATAACCAGTGCATTTCGAAAAAATAGCACGCTCTTTGAATTAAACTTATACTGAAAAACAACAATTTTACTGACTTGCGAAAAACATAAATTTTACTGATTTGCGCTAAAGTCAAATTTTAATGTTATTACAGTATTAACAAATTAATATAACCGAAAAAACTTAAAAAATTGCATTTTCTTAGATTTAGGCTCAAAGTCGATTTTCTTCTAAATTGTATATTATTAACTCGAAAAAGTTACCGCTTATACTGAAAAACATTATTTTTACTGATTTGCGCTTAAGTCAAATTTTAATGTTATTACAGTATTAACAAATTCATATAGCCAGTGGATTTCGTAAAACTAGCACTTTCTTAGATCTTGACTTATACAGGAAAACATCAGTTTTAGTGAATTGCGCTAAAGTGAAATTTTTATATTATTACGGGATTAACAAATTCATATAACTAGAGCATTTTGAAAAAATAGCACTTTCTTAGATTTAAACTTATACTGAAAAACAGCAATTATACTGACATACGAAAATCATAAATTTTATTGATATGCTCTAAACTGAAATTTTCATGTTATTACAGTACAAGTATTAACAAATTAATATAACCGAAAAAACTTATAAACTTGCATTTTCTTAGATTTAGGCTCAAAGTTGATTTTCTTGTAAATTGTATATTATTATCTCGAAAAAGGTACCGCTTATACTGAAAAAAATTACTTCTTCTGATTTGTGCTAAAGTCAAATTTTAATGTCATTACAGTATTTACAAATTCATATAACCAGTGCATTTCGAAAATATAGCACTCTCTTAGATTTTAACTTATACTAAAAAACAACAATTTTACTGACTTGCGAAAAACATCACTTTTACTGATTTGCGTTTAAGTGAAATTTTCATGTTATTATAGTATTAACAAATTAATATAACCGAAAAAACTTCAAAAAATGCATTTCTTAGAATTAGGCTCATAGTTGAATTTCTTGTTAGTTGTATATTATTAACTCGAAAAGGGTAGCGCTTATACTGAAATGATATTACAGTATTAACAAATTCATATAACCAGTGCATTTTGAAAAAATAGCACTTTCTTAGATTTAAACTTATACTGAAAAACAGCAATTATACTGACATACGAAAAACATAAATTTTACTGATTTGCGCCAAACTGAAATTTTCATGTTATTACAGTACAAGTATTAACAAATTAATATAACCGAAAAAACTTATAAACTTGCATTTTCCTAGATTTAGGCTCAAACTTGATTTTCTTGTAAATTGTATATTATTAACTCGAAAAAGGTAGCGCTTACACTGAGAAACATCACTTTACTGATTTGCGCTAAAGTCAAATTTTAATGGTATTACAGTATCAACAAATTAGTATGACCGAAAAATTTATAAAATTGCATTTTTTTAGATTTAGGCTCAAAGTCGATTTTCTTCTAAATTGTATATTATTAACTAGAAAAAGGTACCGCTTATACTGAAAAACGTCACTTTTACTGATTTGCGCTAAAGTCAAATTTTAATGTTATTACAGTATTAACAAATTAATATAACCAGTGCATTTAGAAAAACAGCACTTACAAATTTTAATGATTTGCGCTTAACTGAAATTTTCATGTTATTACAGTATTAACAAATTAATATAACCGAAAAAACTTATAAACTTGCATTTTCTTAGACTTATGCTCAAAGTTGATTTTCTGGTAAATTGTATATTATTAACTCGAAAAAGGTAGCGCTTACACTGAGAAACATCACTTTACTGATTTGCGCTAAAGTCAAATTTCAATGTTATTACAGTATTAACAAATTAGTTTGACCGAAAAAATTTATAAAATTGCATTTAGATTTAGGCTCAAAGTTGATTTTCTTGTAAATTGTATATTATTATCACGAAAAAGATACCGCTTATACTGAAAAAAATTACTTCTTCTGATTTGCGCTAAAGTCAAATTTTAATGTCATTACAATATTTACAAATTCATATAACCAGTGCATTTCGAAAATATAGCACTCTCTTAGATTTAAACTTATACTGAAAACCAACAATTTTACTGACTTGCGAAAAACCTCACTTTTACTGATATGCGCTTAAGTGAAAGTTGATGTAAAGAACATGAATTTTAATGATTTGCACTAACGTAAACTTTTTATGTTATTACGGCATTAACAAAATTATATAAACAGTTACTGATTTTCGAAAAACATCACTTTTACTGATTTGCGCTCAAGTGAAATTTTCATGTTATTATAGTATTAACAAATTAATATAACCGAAAAAACTTCAAAAAATGCATTTCTTAGAATTAGGCTCATAGTTGAATTTCTTGTTAGTTGTATATTATTAACTCGAAAAGGGTAGCGCTTATACTGAAATGATATTACAGTATTAACAAATTCATATAACCAGTGCATTTTGAAAAAATAGCACTTTCTTAGATTTAAACTTATACTGAAAAACAGCAATTATACTGACATACGAAAAACATAAATTTTACTGATTTGCGCTTAACTGAAATTTTCATGTTATTACAGTACAAGTATTAACAAATTAATATAACCGAAAAAACTTATAAACTTGCATTTTCTTAGATTTAGGCTCAAAGTTGATTTTCTTGTAAATTGTATATTATTAACTCGAAAAGGTAGCGCTTATACTGAGAAACATCACTTTACTGATTTGCGCTAAAGTCAAATTTTAATGTTATTACAGTATCAACAAATTAGTTTGACCGAAAAAATTTATAAAATTGCATTTTTTTAGATTTAAGCTCAAAGTTGATTTTCTTGTAAATTGTATATTTTTAACTCGAAAAGATAGATTTAATTTATACTGAAAAACAGCAATTATACTGACATACGAAAAACGTAAATCTTACTGATTTGCGCTAAACTGAAATTTTTATGTTATGACAGTATTAACAAATTAATATAAACGAAAAAACTTATAAAGTTGCATTTTCTTAGACTTAGGCTCAAAGTTGATTTTCTTGTAAATTGTATATTATTAACTCGAAAAAGGTTGCGCTTATACTGAGAAACATCACTTTACTGATTTGCGCTAAAGTCAAATTTTAATGTTATTACAGTATTATCAAATTAGTATAACCGAAAAAATTTATAAAATTGCATTTTTTTAGTTTTAAGCTCAAAGTTGATTTTCTTGTAAATTGTATATTTTTAACTCGAAAAGATAGATTTAATTTATACTGAAAAACAGCAATTATACTGACATGTGAAAAACGTAAATCTTATTGATTTGCGCTAAACTGAAATTTTCATGTTATTACAGTATTAACAAATTAATATAACCGAAAAAACTTATAAACTGGCATTTTCTTAGATATAGGCTCAAAGTTGATTTTCTTGTAAATTGTATATTATTAACTCGAAAAAGGTGGCGCTTATACTGAGAAACATCACTTTACTGATTTGCGCTAAAGTCAAATTTTAATGTTATTACAATATTAACAAATTAGTATGACCGAAAAAATTTATAAAATTGCATTTTTTTAGATTTAAGCTCAAAGTTGATTTTCTTGTAAATTGTATATTTTTAACTCGAAAAAGGTACCGCTTATACTGAAAAACGTCACTTTTACTGATTTGCGCTAAAGTCAAATTTTAATGTTATTACAGTATTAACAAATTCATATAACCAGTGCATTTCGAATACTGAAAAACAACAAACTTACTAACATACGAAAAACATAAATTTTACTGATTTGCGCTTAAGTGAAATTTTCATGTTATTATAGTATTAACAAATTAATATAACCGAAAAAATTTCTTTTCTTAGAATTAGGCTCATAGTTGATTTTCTTGTTAATTGTATATTATTAACTCGAAAAGGGTACCGCTTATACTGAAATGAAATTACAGTATTAACAAATTCATATAACCCGTGTATTTACAAAAACTAGCACTTTCTTAAATCTTGACTTATACCGGAAAACATCAGTTTTAGTGATTTGCGCTAAAGTGAAATTTTCATGTTAAGACAGGATTAACAAAGTCATATATCTAAAGCATTTTGAAAAAATAGCACTTTCTTAGATTTAAACTTCTACTGAAAAACAGTAATTATACTGACATACGAAAAACATAAATTTTACTGATTTGCGCTAAACTGAAATTTTCGTATTATTACAGTATTAACAATATAATATAACCGAAAAAACTTCAAAAATTGTATTTTCTTAGATTTAGGCTCAAAGTTGATTTTCTTGTAAATTGTATATTAATAACTCGAAAAAGTTACCACTTGTACTGAAAAACATCACTTCTACTGATTTGCGCTACAGTCAATTTTCAATGTTATTTGAGTATAAACAAATTCAGAAAACCAGTGCATTTCGAAAACTAGCCCTTTCCTAAATCTTGACTTATACTGAAAAGCATCAATTTTACAGAACTGCACCAACGTAAAATTTGTATAATATTACGGGATTAGCAAATTCATATAACCAGTGCATTTCGAAAAAATAGCACGCTCTTTGAATTAAACTTATACTGAAAAACAACAATTTTACTGACTTGCGAAAAACATAAATTTTACTGATTTGCGCTAAAGTCAAATTTTAATGTTATTACAGTATTAACAAATTAATATAACCGAGAAAACTTAAAAAATTGCATTTTCTTAGATTTAGGCTCAAAGTCGATTTTCTTCTAAATTGTATATTATTAACTCGAAAAAGTTACCGCTTATACTGAAAAACATTATTTTTACTGATTTGCGCTTAAGTCAAATTTTAATGTTATTACAGTATTAACAAATTCATATAGCCAGTGGATTTCGTAAAACTAGCACTTTCTTAGATCTTGACTTATACAGGAAAACATCAGTTTTAGTGAATTGCGCTAAAGTGAAATTTTTATATTATTACGGGATTAACAAATTCATATAACTAGAGCATTTTGAAAAAATAGCACTTTCTTAGATTTAAACTTATACTGAAAAACAGCAATTATACTGACATACGAAAATCATAAATTTTATTGATATGCTCTAAACTGAAATTTTCATGTTATTACAGTACAAGTATTAACAAATTAATATAACCGAAAAAACTTATAAACTTGCATTTTCTTAGATTTAGGCTCAAAGTTGATTTTCTTGTAAATTGTATATTATTATCTCGAAAAAGGTACCGCTTATACTGAAAAAAATTACTTCTTCTGATTTGTGCTAAAGTCAAATTTTAATGTCATTACAGTATTTACAAATTCATATAACCAGTGCATTTCGAAAATATAGCACTCTCTTAGATTTTAACTTATACTAAAAAACAACAATTTTACTGACTTGCGAAAAACATCACTTTTACTGATTTGCGTTTAAGTGAAATTTTCATGTTATTATAGTATTAACAAATTAATATAACCGAAAAAACTTCAAAAAATGCATTTCTTAGAATTAGGCTCATAGTTGAATTTCTTGTTAGTTGTATATTATTAACTCGAAAAGGGTAGCGCTTATACTGAAATGATATTACAGTATTAACAAATTCATATAACCAGTGCATTTTGAAAAAATAGCACTTTCTTAGATTTAAACTTATACTGAAAAACAGCAATTATACTGACATACGAAAAACATAAATTTTACTGATTTGCGCCAAACTGAAATTTTCATGTTATTACAGTACAAGTATTAACAAATTAATATAACCGAAAAAACTTATAAACTTGCATTTTCCTAGATTTAGGCTCAAACTTGATTTTCTTGTAAATTGTATATTATTAACTCGAAAAAGGTAGCGCTTACACTGAGAAATATCACTTTACTGATTTGCGCTAAAGTCAAATTTTAATGGTATTACAGTATCAACAAATTAGTATGACCGAAAAATTTATAAAATTGCATTTTTTTAGATTTAGGCTCAAAGTCGATTTTCTTCTAAATTGTATATTATTAACTAGAAAAAGGTACCGCTTATACTGAAAAACGTCACTTTTACTGATTTGCGCTAAAGTCAAATTTTAATGTTATTACAGTATTAACAAATTCATATAACCAGTGCATTTCGAATACTGAAAAACAACAAACTTACTAACATACGAAAAACATAAATTTTACTGATTTGCGCTTAAGTGAAATTTTCATGTTATTATAGTATTAACAAATTAATATAACCGAAAAAATTTCTTTTCTTAGAATTAGGCTCATAGTTGATTTTCTTGTTAATTGTATATTATTAACTCGAAAAGGGTACCGCTTATACTGAAATGAAATTACAGTATTAACAAATTCATATAACCCGTGTATTTACAAAAACTAGCACTTTCTTAAATCTTGACTTATACCGGAAAACATCAGTTTTAGTGATTTGCGCTAAAGTGAAATTTTCATGTTAAGACAGGATTAACAAAGTCATATATCTAAAGCATTTTGAAAAAATAGCACTTTCTTAGATTTAAACTTCTACTGAAAAACAGTAATTATACTGACATACGAAAAACATAAATTTTACTGATTTGCGCTAAACTGAAATTTTCGTATTATTACAGTATTAACAATATAATATAACCGAAAAAACTTCAAAAATTGTATTTTCTTAGATTTAGGCTCAAAGTTGATTTTCTTGTAAATTGTATATTAATAACTCGAAAAAGTTACCACTTGTACTGAAAAACATCACTTCTACTGATTTGCGCTACAGTCAATTTTCAATGTTATTTGAGTATAAACAAATTCAGAAAACCAGTGCATTTCGAAAACTAGCCCTTTCCTAAATCTTGACTTATACTGAAAAGCATCAATTTTACAGAACTGCACCAACGTAAAATTTGTATAATATTACGGGATTAGCAAATTCATATAACCAGTGCATTTCGAAAAAATAGCACGCTCTTTGAATTAAACTTATACTGAAAAACAACAATTTTACTGACTTGCGAAAAACATAAATTTTACTGATTTGCGCTAAAGTCAAATTTTAATGTTATTACAGTATTAACAAATTAATATAACCGAGAAAACTTAAAAAATTGCATTTTCTTAGATTTAGGCTCAAAGTCGATTTTCTTCTAAATTGTATATTATTAACTCGAAAAAGTTACCGCTTATACTGAAAAACATTATTTTTACTGATTTGCGCTTAAGTCAAATTTTAATGTTATTACAGTATTAACAAATTCATATAGCCAGTGGATTTCGTAAAACTAGCACTTTCTTAGATCTTGACTTATACAGGAAAACATCAGTTTTAGTGAATTGCGCTAAAGTGAAATTTTTATATTATTACGGGATTAACAAATTCATATAACTAGAGCATTTTGAAAAAATAGCACTTTCTTAGATTTAAACTTATACTGAAAAACAGCAATTATACTGACATACGAAAATCATAAATTTTATTGATATGCTCTAAACTGAAATTTTCATGTTATTACAGTACAAGTATTAACAAATTAATATAACCGAAAAAACTTATAAACTTGCATTTTCTTAGATTTAGGCTCAAAGTTGATTTTCTTGTAAATTGTATATTATTAACTCGAAAAAGGTAGCGCTTACACTGAGAAACATCACTTTACTGATTTGCGCTAAAGTCAAATTTTAATGGTATTACAGTATCAACAAATTAGTATGACCGAAAAATTTATAAAATTGCATTTTTTTAGATTTAGGCTCAAAGTCGATTTTCTTCTAAATTGTATATTATTAACTAGAAAAAGGTACCGCTTATACTGAAAAACGTCACTTTTACTGATTTGCGCTAAAGTCAAATTTTAATGTTATTACAGTATTAACAAATTAATATAACCAGTGCATTTAGAAAAACAGCACTTACAAATTTTAATGATTTGCGCTTAACTGAAATTTTCATGTTATTACAGTATTAACAAATTAATATAACCGAAAAAACTTATAAACTTGCATTTTCTTAGACTTATGCTCAAAGTTGATTTTCTGGTAAATTGTATATTATTAACTCGAAAAAGGTAGCGCTTACACTGAGAAACATCACTTTACTGATTTGCGCTAAAGTCAAATTTCAATGTTATTACAGTATTAACAAATTAGTTTGACCGAAAAAATTTATAAAATTGCATTTAGATTTAGGCTCAAAGTTGATTTTCTTGTAAATTGTATATTATTATCACGAAAAAGATACCGCTTATACTGAAAAAAATTACTTCTTCTGATTTGCGCTAAAGTCAAATTTTAATGTCATTACAATATTTACAAATTCATATAACCAGTGCATTTCGAAAATATAGCACTCTCTTAGATTTAAACTTATACTGAAAACCAACAATTTTACTGACTTGCGAAAAACCTCACTTTTACTGATATGCGCTTAAGTGAAAGTTGATGTAAAGAACATGAATTTTAATGATTTGCACTAACGTAAACTTTTTATGTTATTACGGCATTAACAAAATTATATAAACAGTTACTGATTTTCGAAAAACATCACTTTTACTGATTTGCGCTCAAGTGAAATTTTCATGTTATTATAGTATTAACAAATTAATATAACCGAAAAAACTTCAAAAAATGCATTTCTTAGAATTAGGCTCATAGTTGAATTTCTTGTTAGTTGTATATTATTAACTCGAAAAGGGTAGCGCTTATACTGAAATGATATTACAGTATTAACAAATTCATATAACCAGTGCATTTTGAAAAAATAGCACTTTCTTAGATTTAAACTTATACTGAAAAACAGCAATTATACTGACATACGAAAAACATAAATTTTACTGATTTGCGCTTAACTGAAATTTTCATGTTATTACAGTACAAGTATTAACAAATTAATATAACCGAAAAAACTTATAAACTTGCATTTTCTTAGATTTAGGCTCAAAGTTGATTTTCTTGTAAATTGTATATTATTAACTCGAAAAGGTAGCGCTTATACTGAGAAACATCACTTTACTGATTTGCGCTAAAGTCAAATTTTAATGTTATTACAGTATCAACAAATTAGTTTGACCGAAAAAATTTATAAAATTGCATTTTTTTAGACTTAGGCTCAAAGTCGATTTTCTTCTAAATTGTATATTATTAACTAGAAAAAGGTACAGCTTATACTGAAAAACGTTACTTTTACTGATTTGCGCTAAAGTCAAATTTTAATGTTATTACAGTATTAACAAATTAATATAACCAGTGCATTTAGAAAAACAGCACTTACAAATTTTAATGATTTGCGTTTAACTGAAATTTTCATGTTATTACAGTACAAGTATTAACAAATTAATATAACCGAAAAAACTTATAAACTTGCATTTTCTTAGATTTAGGCTCAAAGTTGATTTTCTTGTAAATTTTATATTATTTACCCAAAAAAGGTACCGCTTATACTGAAAAACATCATTCTTACGGATTTGCGTTAAGTCAAATTTTAATGTTATTACATTATTAACAAATTAATATAACTAGTGCATTTAGAAAAACAGCACTTTCAAATTTTAATGATTTGCGCTTTAGTGAAATTTTCATGTTATTACAGTATCAAATTAATATAAACGAAAAAACTTAAAAAATTGCACTTTCTTATATTTAGGGTCAAAGTCGATTTTCTTTTAAATTTTATATTATTAATTCAAAAAAATCACCGCTTATACTGAAAAACATTATTTTTACTGATTTCCGCTAAAGTCAAATTTTAATGTTATAACAGTATTAACAAATTCATATAGCCAGTGTATTTCGTGAAACTAGCACTTTCTTAAATCTTGACTTATACTGGAAAACATCAGTTTTAGTGATTTGCGCTAAAGTGAAATTTTCATGTTATTACAGAATTAACAAATTCATATAACTAGTACATTTTGAAAAAATAGCACTTTCTTAGATTTAAACTTATACTGAAAAACAGCAATTATACTGACATACGAAAAACATAAATTTTACTGAGTTGCACTAAACTGAAATTTTCATGTTATTACAGTACAAGTATTAACAAATTAATATAACCGAAAAAAACTTATAAACTTGCATTTTCTTAGATTTAGGCTCAAAGTTGATTTTCTTGTAAATTGCATATTATTATCTCGAAAAAGTTACCGCTTATACTGAAAAAAATTACTTCTTCTGATTTGCGCAAAAGTGAAATTTTAATGTCATTACAGTATTTACAATTTCATATAACCAGTGCATTTCGAATATATAGCACTCTCTTAGATTTTAACTTATACTGAAAAACAACAATTTTACTGACTTGCGAAAAACATCACTTTTACTGATTTGCGCTTGAGTGAAATTTTCATGTTATTACAGTATTAAAAATTAGTATAACCGAAAAAACTTGTAAACTTGCATTTTCTTAGACTTAGGCTCAAAGTTGATTTTCTTGTAAATTGTATATTATTAACTCGAAAAAGGTAGCGCTTATACTGAGAAACATCACTTTACTGATTTGCGCTGAAGGCAAATTTCAATGGTTTTACAGTATTAACAAATTAGTATGACCGTAAAAATTTATAAAATTGCATTTTTTTAGATTTAAGCTCAAAGTTGATTTTCTTGTAAATTGTATATTTTTAACTCGAAAAAGGTACCGCTTATACTGAAAAACGTCACTTTTACTGATTTGCGCTAAAGTCAAATTTTAATGTTATTACAGTATTAACAAATTCATATAAGCAGTGTATTTCGAATACTGAAAAACAACAAACTTACTAACATTCGAAAAACATAAATTTTACTGATTTGCGCTTAAGTGAAATTTTCATGTTATTATAGTATTAACAAATTAATATAACCGAAAAAATTGCATTTCTTAGAATTAGGCTCATAGTTGATTTTCTTTTTAATTGTATATTATTAACTCGGAAAGGGTACCGCTTATACTGAAATGATATTACAGTATTAACAAATTCATATAACCAGTGCATTTCGAAAACTAGCACTTTCTTAGATTTAATTTATACTGAAAAATAGCAATTATACTGAAAAACAGCAATTATACTGACATACGAAAAACTGAAATTTTCATGTTATTACAGTATTAACAAATTAATATAACCGAAAAAACTTATAAATTTGCATTTTCTTAGTCTTAGGCTCAAAGTTGATTTTCTTGTAAACTGTATATTATTAACTCGAAAAAGGTGGCGCTTATACTGAGAAACATCACCTTACTGATTTGCGCTAAAGTCAAATTTTAATGTTATTACAGTATTAACAAATTAGTATGACCGAAAAAATTTATAAAATTGCATTTTTTTAGATTTAAGCTCAAAGTTGATTTTCTTGTAAATTGTATATTTTTAACTCGAAAAAGGTACCGCTTATACTGAAAAACGTCACTTTTACTGATTTGCGCTAAAGTCAAATTTTAATGTTATTACAGTATTAACAAATTCATATAACCAGTGCATTTCGAATACTGAAAAACAACAAACTTACTAACATACGAAAAACATAAATTTTACTGATTTGCGCTTAAGTGAAATTTTCATGTTATTATAGTATTAACAAATTAATATAACCGAAAAAATTGCTTTTCTTAGAATTAGGCTCATAGTTGATTTTCTTGTTAATTGTATATTATTAACTCGAAAAGGGTACCGCTTATACTGAAAAAAATTACTTCTTCTGATTTGAGCTAAAGTCAAATTTTAATGTCATTACAGTATTTACAAATTCATATAACCAGTGCATTTCGAAAATATAGCACTCTCTTAGATTTTAACTTATACTGAAAAACAACAATTTTACTGACTTGCGAAAAACATCACTTTTACTGATTTGCGTTTAAGTGAAATTTTCATGTTATTATAGTCTTAACAAATTAATATAACCGAAAAAACTTCAAAAAATGCATTTCTTAGAATTAGGCTCATAGTTGAATTTCTTGTTAGTTGTATATTATTAACTCGAAAAGGGTAGCGCTTACAAATTCATATAGCCAGTGGATTTCGTAAAACTAGCACTTTCTTAGATCTTGACTTATACAGGAAAACATCAGTTTTAGTGATTTGCGCTAAAGTGAAATTTTTATATTATTACGGGATTAACAAATTCATATAACTAGAGCATTTTGAAAAAATAGCACTTTCTTAGATTTAAACTTATACTGAAAAACAGCAATTATACTGACATACGAAAATCATAAATTTTACTGATTTGCGCTAAACTGAAATTTTCATGTTATTACAGTACAAGTATTAACAAATTAATATAACCGAAAAAACTTATAAACTTGCATTTTCTTAGATTTAGGCTCAAAGTTGATTTTCTTGTAAATTGTATATTATTATCTCGAAAAAGGTACCGCTTATACTGAAAAAAATTACTTCTTCTGATTTGAGCTAAAGTCAAATTTTAATGTCATTACAGTATTTACAAATTCATATAACCAGTGCATTTCGAAAATATAGCACTCTCTTAGATTTTAACTTATACTGAAAAACAACAATTTTACTGACTTGCGAAAAACATCACTTTTACTGATTTGCGTTTAAGTGAAATTTTCATGTTATTATAGTCTTAACAAATTAATATAACCGAAAAAACTTCAAAAAATGCATTTCTTAGAATTAGGCTCATAGTTGAATTTCTTGTTAGTTGTATATTATTAACTCGAAAAGGGTAGCGCTTATACTGAAATGATATTACAGTATTAACAAATTCATATAACCAGTGCATTTTGAAAAAATAGCACTTTCTTAGATTTAAACTTATACTGAAAAACAGCAATTATACTGACATACGAAAAACATAAATTTTACTGATTTGCGCTAAACTGAAATTTTCATGTTATTACAGTACAAGTATTAACAAATTAATATAACCGAAAAAACTTATAAACTTGCATTTTCCTAGATTTAGGCTCAAAGTTGATTTTCTTGTAAATTGTATATTATTAACTCGAAAAGGTAGCGCTTATACTGAGAAACATCACTTTACTGATTTGCGCTAAAGGCAAATTTTAATGGTATTACAGTATCAACAAATTCATATAACCAGTGCATTTTGAAAAAATATCACTTTCTTAGATTTAAACATATACTGAAAAACAGCAATTATACTGACATACGAAAAACATAAATTTTACTGATTTGCGCTAAACTGAAATTTTCATGTTATTACACTACAAGTATTAACAAATTAATATAACCGAAAAAACTTATAAACTTGCATTTTCCTAGATTTAGGCTCAAAGTTGATTTTCTTGTAAATTGTATATTATTAACTCGAAAAGGTAGCGCTTATACTGAGAAACATCACTTTACTGATTTGCGCTAAAGGCAAATTTTAATGTTATTACAGTATCAACAAATTAGTTTGACCGAAAAAATTTATAAAATTGCATTTTTTTAGATTTAGGCTCAAAGTCGATTTTCTTCTAAATTGTATATTATTAACTAGAAAAAGGTACCGCTTATACTTAAAAACGTTACTTTTACTGATTTGCGCTAAAGTCAAATTTTAATGTTATTACAGTATTAACAAATCAATATAACCAGTGCATTTAGAAAAACAGCACTTACAAATTTTAATGATTTGCGTTTAACTGAAATTTTCATGTTATTACAGTATTAACAAATTAATATAACCGAAAAAACTTATAAACTTGCATTTTCTTAGTCTTAGGCTCAAAGTTGATTTTCTTGTAAATTGCATATTATTATCTCGAAAAAGTTACCGCTTATACTGAAAAAAATTACTTCTTCTGATTTGCGCAAAAGTGAAATTTTAATGTCATTACAGTATTTACAATTTCATATAACCAGTGCATTTAGAATATATAGCACTCTCTTAGATTTTAACTTATACTGAAAAACAACAATTTTACTGACTTGCGAAAAACATCACTTTTACTGATTTGCGCTTGAGTGAAATTTTCATGTTATTACAGTATTAAAAATTAGTATAACCGAAAAAACTTGTAAACTTGCATTTTCTTAGACTTAGGCTCAAAGTTGATTTTCTTGTAAATTGTATATTATTAACTCGAAAAAGGTAGCGCTTATACTGAGAAACATCACTTTACTGATTTGCGCTGAAGGCAAATTTCAATGGTTTTACAGTATTAACAAATTAGTATGACCGTAAAAATTTATAAAATTGCATTTTTTTAGATTTAAGCTCAAAGTTGATTTTCTTGTAAATTGTATATTTTTAACTCGAAAAAGGTACCGCTTATACTGAAAAACGTCACTTTTACTGATTTGCGCTAAAGTCAAATTTTAATGTTATTACAGTATTAACAAATTCATATAAGCAGTGTATTTCGAATACTGAAAAACAACAAACTTACTAACATTCGAAAAACATAAATTTTACTGATTTGCGCTTAAGTGAAATTTTCATGTTATTATAGTATTAACAAATTAATATAACCGAAAAAATTGCATTTCTTAGAATTAGGCTCATAGTTGATTTTCTTTTTAATTGTATATTATTAACTCGGAAAGGGTACCGCTTATACTGAAATGATATTACAGTATTAACAAATTCATATAACCAGTGCATTTCGAAAACTAGCACTTTCTTAGATTTAATTTATACTGAAAAATAGCAATTATACTGACATACGAAAAACTGAAATTTTCATGTTATTACAGTATTAACAAATTAATATAACCGAAAAAACTTATAAATTTGCATTTTCTTAGTCTTAGGCTCAAAGTTGATTTTCTTGTAAACTGTATATTATTAACTCGAAAAAGGTGGCGCTTATACTGAGAAACATCACCTTACTGATTTGCGCTAAAGTCAAATTTTAATGTTATTACAGTATTAACAAATTAGTATGACCGGAAAAATTTATAAAATTGCATTTTTTTAGATTTAAGCTCAAAGTTGATTTTCTTGTAAATTGTATATTTTTAACTCGAAAAAGGTACCGCTTATACTGAAAAACGTCACTTTTACTGATTTGCGCTAAAGTCAAATTTTAATGTTATTACAGTATTAACAAATTCATATAACCAGTGCATTTCGAATACTGAAAAACAACAAACTTACTAACATACGAAAAACATAAATTTTACTGATTTGCGCTTAAGTGAAATTTTCATGTTATTATAGTATTAACAAATTAATATAACCGAAAAAATTGCTTTTCTTAGAATTAGGCTCATAGTTGATTTTCTTGTTAATTGTATATTATTAACTCGAAAAGGGTACCGCTTATACTGAAATGAAATTACAGTATTAACAAATTCATATAACCCGTGTATTTACAAAAACTAGCACTTTCTTAAATCTTGACTTATACCGGAAAACATCAGTTTTAGTGATTTGCGCTAAAGTGAAATTTTTATATTATTACGGGATTAACAAATTCATATAACTAGAGCATTTTGAAAAAATAGCACTTTCTTAGATTTAAACTTATACTGAAAAACAGCAATTATACTGACATACGAAAATCATAAATTTTACTGATTTGCGCTAAACTGAAATTTTCATGTTATTACAGTACAAGTATTAACAAATTAATATAACCGAAAAAACTTATAAACTTGCATTTTCTTAGATTTAGGCTCAAAGTTGATTTTCTTGTAAATTGTATATTATTATCTCGAAAAAGGTACCGCTTATACTGAAAAAAATTACTTCTTCTGATTTGAGCTAAAGTCAAATTTTAATGTCATTACAGTATTTACAAATTCATATAACCAGTGCATTTCGAAAATATAGCACTCTCTTAGATTTTAACTTATACTGAAAAACAACAATTTTACTGACTTGCGAAAAACATCACTTTTACTGATTTGCGTTTAAGTGAAATTTTCATGTTATTATAGTCTTAACAAATTAATATAACCGAAAAAACTTCAAAAAATGCATTTCTTAGAATTAGGCTCATAGTTGAATTTCTTGTTAGTTGTATATTATTAACTCGAAAAGGGTAGCGCTTATACTGAAATGATATTACAGTATTAACAAATTCATATAACCAGTGCATTTTGAAAAAATAGCACTTTCTTAGATTTAAACTTATACTGAAAAACAGCAATTATACTGACATACGAAAAACATAAATTTTACTGATTTGCGCTAAACTGAAATTTTCATGTTATTACAGTACAAGTATTAACAAATTAATATAACCGAAAAAACTTATAAACTTGCATTTTCCTAGATTTAGGCTCAAAGTTGATTTTCTTGTAAATTGTATATTATTAACTCGAAAAGGTAGCGCTTATACTGAGAAACATCACTTTACTGATTTGCGCTAAAGGCAAATTTTAATGGTATTACAGTATCAACAAATTCATATAACCAGTGCATTTTGAAAAAATAGCACTTTCTTAGATTTAAACATATACTGAAAAACAGCAATTATACTGACATACGAAAAACATAAATTTTACTGATTTGCGCTAAACTGAAATTTTCATGTTATTACAGTACAAGTATTAACAAATTAATATAACCGAAAAAACTTATAAACTTGCATTTTCCTAGATTTAGGCTCAAAGTTGATTTTCTTGTAAATTGTATATTATTAACTCGAAAAGGTAGCGCTTATACTGAGAAACATCACTTTACTGATTTGCGCTAAAGGCAAATTTTAATGTTATTACAGTATCAACAAATTAGTTTGACTGAAAAAATTTATAAAATTGCATTTTTTTAGATTTAGGCTCAAAGTCGATTTTCTTCTAAATTGTATATTATTAACTAGAAAAAGGTACCGCTTATACTTAAAAACGTTACTTTTACTGATTTGCGCTAAAGTCAAATTTTAATGTTATTACAGTATTAACAAATCAATATAACCAGTGCATTTAGAAAAACAGCACTTACAAATTTTAATGATTTGCGTTTAACTGAAATTTTCATGTTATTACAGTATTAACAAATTAATATAACCGAAAAAACTTATAAACTTGCATTTTCTTAGATTTAGGCTCAAAGTTGATTTTCTTGTAAATTTTATATTATTTACCCAAAAAAGGTACCGCTTATACTGAAAAACATCATTCTTACGGATTTGCGTTAAGTCAAATTTTAATGTTATTACATTATTAACAAATTAATATAACCAGTGCATTTAGAAAAACAGCACTTTCAAATTTTAATGATTTGCGCTTTAGTGAAATTTTCATGTTATTACAGTATTAACAAATTAATATAACCGAAAAAACTTAAAAAATTGCACTTTCTTATATTTAGGCTCAAAGTCGATTTTCTTTTAAATTGTATATTATTAACTCGAAAAAGGCACCGCTTATACTGAAAAACATTATTTTTACTGATTTCCGCTAAAGTCAAATTTTAATGTTATAACAGTATTAACAAATTCATATAGCCAGTGTATTTCGTAAAACTAGCACTTTCTTAAATCTTGACTTATACTGGAAAACATCAGTTTTAGTGATTTGCGCTAAAGTGAAATTTTCATGTTATTACAGAATTAACAAATTCATATAACTAGTACATTTTGAAAAAATAAAACTTCCTTAGATTTAAACTTATACTGAAAAAGAGCAATTATACTGACATACGAAAAACATAAATTTTACTGAGTTGCGCTAAACTGAAATTTTCATGTTATTACAGTACAAGTATTAACAAATTAATATAACCGAAAAAAACTTATAAACTTGCATTTTCTTAGATTTAGGCTCAAAGTTGATTTTCTTGTAAATTGCATATTATTATCTCGAAAAAGTTACCGCTTATACTGAAAAAAATTACTTCTTCTGATTTGCGCAAAAGTCAAATTTTAATGTCATTACAGTATTTACAATTTCATATAACCAGTGCATTTCGAATATATAGCACTCTCTTAGATTTTAACTTATACTGAAAACAACAATTTTACTGACTTGCGAAAAACATCACTTTTACTGATTTGCGCTTGAGTGAAATTTTCATGTTATTACAGTATTAAAAATTAGTATAACCGAAAAAACTTGTAAATTTGCATTTTCTTACACATAGGCTCAAAGTTGATTTTCTTGTAAATTGTATATTATTAACTCGAAAAAGGTAGCGCTTATACTGAGAAACATCACTTTACTGATTTGCGCTGAAGTCAAATTTCAATGGTTTTACAGTATTAACAAATTAGTATGACCGAAAAAATTTATAAAATTGCATTTTTTTATAGTTTAAAGCTCAAAGTTGATTTTCTTGTAAATTGTATATTTTTAACTCGAAAAAGGTACCGCTTATACTGAAAAACGTCACTTTTACTGATTTGCGCTAAAGTCAAATTTTCATGTTATTATAGTATTAACAAATTAATATAACCGAAAAAACTTCAAAAAATGCATTTCTTAGAATTAGGCTCATAGTTGAATTTCTTGTTAGTTGTATATTATTAACTCGAAAAGGGTAGCGCTTATACTGAAATGATATTACAGTATTAACAAATTCATATAACCAGTGCATTTTGAAAAAATAGCACTTTCTTAGATTTAAACTTATACTGAAAAACAGCAATTATACTGACATACGAAAAACATAAATTTTACTGATTTGCGCTTAACTGAAATTTTCATGTTATTACAGTACAAGTATTAACAAATTAATATAACCGAAAAAACTTATAAACTTGCATTTTCCTAGATTTAGGCTCAAAGTTGATTTTCTTGTAAATTGTATATTATTAACTCGAAAAGGTAGCGCTTATACTGAGAAACATCACTTTACTGATTTGCGCTAAAGTCAAATTTTAATGGTATTACAGTATCAACAAATTAGTATGACCGAAAAATTTATAAAATTGCATTTTTTTAGATTTAGGCTCAAAGTCGATTTTCTTCTAAATTGTATATTATTAACTAGAAAAAGGTACCGCTTATACTGAAAAACGTCACTTTTACTGATTTGCGCTTGAGTGAAATTTTCATGTTATTACAGTATTAAAAATTAGTATAACCGAAAAAACTTGTAAACTTGCATTTTCTTACACATAGGCTCAAAGTTGATTTTCTTGTAAATTGTATATTATTAACTCGAAAAAGGTAGCGCTTATACTGAGAAACATCACTTTACTGATTTGCGCTGAAGTCAAATTTCAATGGTTTTACAGTATTAACAAATTAGTATGACCGAAAAAATTTATAAAATTGCATTTTTTTATAGTTTAAAGCTCAAAGTTGATTTTCTTGTAAATTGTATATTTTTAACTCGAAAAAGGTACCGCTTATACTGAAAAACGTCACTTTTACTGATTTGCGCTAAAGTCAAATTTTCATGTTATTATAGTATTAACAAATTAATATAACCGAAAAAACTTCAAAAAATGCATTTCTTAGAATTAGGCTCATAGTTGAATTTCTTGTTAGTTGTATATTATTAACTCGAAAAGGGTAGCGCTTATACTGAAATGATATTACAGTATTAACAAATTCATATAACCAGTGCATTTTGAAAAAATAGCACTTTCTTAGATTTAAACTTATACTGAAAAACAGCAATTATACTGACATAAGAAAAACATAAATTTTACTGATTTGCGCTTAACTGAAATTTTCATGTTATTACAGTACAAGTATTAACAAATTAATATAACCGAAAAAACTTATAAACTTGCATTTTCCTAGATTTAGGCTCAAAGTTGATTTTCTTGTAAATTGTATATTATTAACTCGAAAAGGTAGCGCTTATACTGAGAAACATCACTTTACTGATTTGCGCTAAAGTCAAATTTTAATGGTATTACAGTATCAACAAATTAGTATGACCGAAAAATTTATAAAATTGCATTTTTTTAGATTTAGGCTCAAAGTCGATTTTCTTCTAAATTGTATATTATTAACTAGAAAAAGGTACCGCTTATACTGAAAAACGTCACTTTTACTGATTTGCGCTAAAGTCAAATTTTAATGTTATTACAGTATTAACAAATTAATATAACCAGTGCATTTAGAAAAACAGCACTTACAAATTTTAATGATTTGCGCTTATCTGAAATTTTCATGTTATTACAGTATTAACAAATTAATATAACCGAAAAAACTTATAAACTTGCATTTTCTTAGACTTATGCTCAAAGTTGATTTTCTTGTAAATTGTATATTATTAACTCGAAAAAGGTAGCGCTTACACTGAGAAACATCACTTTACTGATTTGCGCTAAAGTCAAATTTCAATGTTATTACAGTATTAACAAATTAGTATGACCGAAAAAATTTATAAAATGGCATTTAGATTTAGGCTCAAAGTTGATTTTCTTGTAAATTGTATATTATTGTCACGAAAAAGGTACCGCTTATACTGAAAAAAATTACTTCTTCTGATTTGCGCTAAAGTCAAATTTTAATGTCATTACAATATTTACAAATTCATATAACCAGTGCATTTCGAAATTATAGCACTCTCTTAGATTTTAACTTATACTGAAAACCAACAATTTTACTGACTTGCGAAAAACCTCACTTTTACTGATATGCGCTTAAGTGAAAGTTGATGTAAAGAACATGAATTTTAATGATTTGCACTAACGTAAACTTTTTATGTTATTACGGCATTAACAAAATTATATAAACAGTTACTGATTTTCGAAAAACATCACTTTTACTGATTTGCGCTCAAGTGAAATTTTCATGTTATTATAGTATTAACAAATTAATATAACCGAAAAAACTTCAAAAAATGCATTTCTTAGAATTAGGCTCATAGTTGAATTTCTTGTTAGTTGTATATTATTAATTTGAAAAGGGTAGCGCTTATACTGAAATGATATTACATTATTAACAAATTCATATAACCAGTGCATTTTGAAAAAATAGCACTTTCTTAGATTTAAACTTATACTGAAAAACAGCAATTATACTGACATACGAAAAACATAAATTTTACTGATTTGCGCTAAACTGAAATTTTCATGTTATTACACTACAAGTATTAACAAATTAATATAACCGAAAAAACTTATAAACTTGCATTTTCTTAGATTTAGGCTCAAAGTTGATTTTCTTGTAAATTGTATATTATTAACTCGAAAAGGTAGCGCTTATACTGAGAAACATCACTTTACTGATTTGCGTTAAAGTCAAATTTTAATGTTATTACAGTATCAACAAATTAGTTTGACCGAAAAAACTTATAAACTTGCATTTTCTTAGATTTAGGCTCAAAGTTGATTTTCTTGTAAATTTTATATTATTTACCCAAAAAAGGTACCGCTTATACTGAAAAACATCATTCTTACGGATTTGCGTTAAGTCAAATTTTAATGTTATTACATTATTAACAAATTAATATAACCAGTGCATTTAGAAAAACAGCACTTTCAAATTTTAATGATTTGCGCTTTAGTGAAATTTTCATGTTATTACAGTATTAACAAACTAATATAACCGAAAAAACTTAAAAAATTGCACTTTCTAATATTTAGGCTCAAAGTCGATTTTCTTTTAAACTGTATATTATTAACTCGAAAAAGGCACCGCTTATACTGAAAAACATTATTTTTACTGATTTCCGCTAAAGTCAAATTTTAATGTTATAACAGTATTAACAAATTCATATAGCCAGTGTATTTCGTAAAACTAGCACTTTCTTAAATCTTGACTTATACTGGAAAACAACAGTTTTAGTGATTTGCGCTAAGGTGAAATTTTCATGTTATAACAGAATTAACAAATTCATATAACTAGTACATTTTGAAAAAATAGCACTTTCTTAGATTTAAACTTATACTGAAAAACAGCAATTATACTGACATACGAAAAACATAAATTTTACTGAGTTGCGCTAAACTGAAATTTTCATGTTATTACAGTACAAGTATTAACAAATTAATATAACCGAAAAAAACTTATAAACTTGCATTTTCTTAGATTTAGGCTCAAAGTTGATTTTCTTGTAAATTTTATATTATTTACCCAAAAAAGGTACCGCTTATACTGAAAAACATCATTCTTACGGATTTGCGTTAAGTCAAATTTTAATGTTATTACATTATTAACAAATTAATATAACCAGTGCATTTAGAAAAACAGCACTTTCAAATTTTAATGATTTGCGCTTTAGTGAAATTTTCATGTTATTACAGTATTAACAAATTAATATAACCGAAAAAACTTAAAAATTTGCACTTTCTTATATTTTGGCTCAAAGTTGATTTTCTTGTAAATTTTATATTATTTACCCAAAAAAGGTACCGCTTATACTGAAAAACATCATTCTTACGGATTTGCGTTAAGTCAAATTTTAATGTTATTACATTATTAACAAATTAATATAACCAGTGCATTTAGAAAAACAGCACTTTCAAATTTTAATGATTTGCGCTTTAGTGAAATTTTCATGTTATTACAGTATTAACAAATTAATATAACCGAAAAAACTTAAAAAATTGCACTTTATTATATCTAGGCTCAAAGTCGATTTTCTTTTAAATTGTATATTATTATCTCGAAAAAGTTACCGCTTATACTGAAAAAAATTACTTCTTCTGATTTGCGCAAAAGTCAAATTTTAATGTCATTACAGTATTTCCAATTTCATATAACCAGTGCATTTCGAATATATAGCACTCTCTTAGATTTTAACTTATACTGAAAAACAACAATTTTACTGACATACGAAAAACATAAATTTTACTGAGTTGCGCTAAACTGAAATTTTCATGTTATTACAGTACAAGTATTAACAAATTAATATAACCGAAAAAAACTTATAAACTTGCATTTTCTTAGATTTAGGCTCAAAGTTGATTTTCTTGTAAATTTTATATTATTTACCCAAAAAAGGTACCGCTTATACTGAAAAACATCATTCTTACGGATTTGCGTTAAGTCAAGTTTTAATGTTATTACATTATTAACAAATTAATATAACCAGTGCATTTAGAAAAACAGCACTTTCAAATTTTAATGATTTGCGCTTTAGTGAAATTTTCATGTTATTATAGTATTAACAAATTAATATAACCGAAAAAACTTCAAAAAATGCATTTCTTAGAATTAGGCTCATAGTTGAATTTCTTGTTAGTTGTATATTATTAACTCGAAAAGGGTAGCGCTTATACTGAAATGATATTACAGTATTAACAAATTCATATAACCAGTGCATTTTGAAAAAATAGCACTTTCTTAGATTTAAACTTATACTGAAAAACAGCAATTATACTGACATACGAAAAACATAAATTTTACTGATTTGCGCTAAACTGAAATTTTCATGTTATTACACTACAAGTATTAACAAATTAATATAACCGAAAAAACTTATAAACTTGCATTTTCTTAGATTTAGGCTCAAAGTTGATTTTCTTGTAAATTGTATATTATTAACTCGAAAAGGTAGCGCTTATACTGAGAAACATCACTTTACTGATTTGCGCTAAAGTCAAATTTTAATGTTATTACAGTATCAACAAATTAGTTTGACCGAAAAAATTTATAAAATTGCATTTTTTTAGATATAGGCTCAAAGTCGATTTTCTTCTAAATTGTATATTATTAACTAGAAAAAGGTACCGCTTATACTTAAAAACGTTACTTTTACTGATTTGCGCTAAAGTCAAATTTTAATGTTATTACAGTATTAACAAATCAATATAACCAGTGCATTTAGAAAAACAGCACTTACAAATTTTACTGATTTGCGTTTAACTGACATTTTCATGTTATTACAGTATTAACAAATTAATATAACCGAAAAAACTTATAAACTTGCATTTTCTTAGATTTAGGCTCAAAGTTGATTTTCTTGTAAATTTTATATTATTTACCCAAAAAAGGTACCGCTTATACTGAAAAACATCATTCTTACGGATTTGCGTTAAGTCAAATTTTAATGTTATTACATTATTAACAAATTAATATAACCAGTGCATTTAGAAAAACAGCACCTTCAAATTTTAATGATTTGCGCTTTAGTGAAATTTTCATGTTATTACAGTATTAACAAATTAATATAACCGAAAAAACTTAAAAAATTGCACTTTCTTATATTTAGGCTCAAAGTCGATTTTCTTTTAAACTGTATATTATTAACTCGAAATAGGCACCGCTTATACTGAAAAACATTATTTTTACTGATTTCCGCTAAAGTCAAATTTTAATGTTATAACAGTATTAACAAATTCATATAGCCAGTGTATTTCGTAAAACTAGCACTTTCTTAAATCTTGACTTATACTGGAAAACATCAGTTTTAGTGATTTGCGCTAAAGTGAAATTTTCATGTTATTACAGAATTAACAAATTCATATAACTAGTACATTTTGAAAAAATAGCACTTTCTTAGATTTAAACTTATACTGAAAAACAGCAATTATACTGACATACGAAAAACATAAATTTTACTGAGTTGCGCTAAACTGAAATTTTCATGTTATTACAGTACAAGTATTAACAAATTAATATAACCGAAAAAAACTTATAAACTTGCATTTTCTTAGATTTAGGCTCAAAGTTGATTTTCTTGTAAATTTTATATTATTTACCCAAAAAAGGTACCGCTTATACTGAAAAACATCATTCTTACGGATTTGCGTTAAGTCAAATTTTAATGTTATTACATTATTAACAAATTAATATAACCAGTGCATTTAGAAAAACAGCACTTTCAAATTTTAATGATTTGCGCTTTAGTGAAATTTTCATGTTATTACAGTATTAACAAACTAATATAACCGAAAAAACTTAAAAAATTGCACTTTCTAATATTTAGGCTCAAAGTCGATTTTCTTTTAAACTGTATATTATTAACTCGAAAAAGGCACCGCTTATACTGAAAAACATTATTTTTACTGATTTCCGCTAAAGTCAAATTTTAATGTTATAACAGTATTAACAAATTCATATAGCCAGTGTATTTCGTAAAACTAGCACTTTCTTAAATCTTGACTTATACTGGAAAACAACAGTTTTAGTGATTTGCGCTAAAGTGAAATTTTCATGTTATAACAGAATTAACAAATTCATATAACTAGTACATTTTGAAAAAATAGCACTTTCTTAGATTTAAACTTATACTGAAAAACAGCAATTATACTGACATACGAAAAACATAAATTTTACTGAGTTGCGCTAAACTGAAATTTTCATGTTATTACAGTACAAGTATTAACAAATTAATATAACCGAAAAAAACTTATAAACTTGCATTTTCTTAGATTTAGGCTCAAAGTTGATTTTCTTGTAAATTTTATATTATTTACCCAAAAAAGGTACCGCTTATACTGAAAAACATCATTCTTACGGATTTGCGTTAAGTCAAATTTTAATGTTATTACATTATTAACAAATTAATATAACCAGTGCATTTAGAAAAACAGCACTTTCAAATTTTAATGATTTGCGCTTTAGTGAAATTTTCATGTTATTACAGTATTAACAAATTAATATAACCGAAAAAACTTAAAAATTTGCACTTTCTTATATTTTGGCTCAAAGTTGATTTTCTTGTAAATTTTATATTATTTACCCAAAAAAGGTACCGCTTATACTGAAAAACATCATTCTTACGGATTTGCGTTAAGTCAAATTTTAATGTTATTACATTATTAACAAATTAATATAACCAGTGCATTTAGAAAAACAGCACTTTCAAATTTTAATGATTTGCGCTTTAGTGAAATTTTCATGTTATTACAGTATTAACAAATTAATATAACCGAAAAAACTTAAAAAATTGCACTTTATTATATCTAGGCTCAAAGTCGATTTTCTTTTAAATTGTATATTATTATCTCGAAAAAGTTACCGCTTATACTGAAAAAAATTACTTCTTCTGATTTGCGCAAAAGTCAAATTTTAATGTCATTACAGTATTTCCAATTTCATATAACCAGTGCATTTCGAATATATAGCACTCTCTTAGATTTTAACTTATACTGAAAAACAACAATTTTACTGACATACGAAAAACATAAATTTTACTGAGTTGCGCTAAACTGAAATTTTCATGTTATTACAGTACAAGTATTAACAAATTAATATAACCGAAAAAAACTTATAAACTTGCATTTTCTTAGATTTAGGCTCAAAGTTGATTTTCTTGTAAATTTTATATTATTTACCCAAAAAAGGTACCGCTTATACTGAAAAACATCATTCTTACGGATTTGCGTTAAGTCAAGTTTTAATGTTATTACATTATTAACAAATTAATATAACCAGTGCATTTAGAAAAACAGCACTTTCAAATTTTAATGATTTGCGCTTTAGTGAAATTTTCATGTTATTATAGTATTAACAAATTAATATAACCGAAAAAACTTCAAAAAATGCATTTCTTAGAATTAGGCTCATAGTTGAATTTCTTGTTAGTTGTATATTATTAACTCGAAAAGGGTAGCGCTTATACTGAAATGATATTACAGTATTAACAAATTCATATAACCAGTGCATTTTGAAAAAATAGCACTTTCTTAGATTTAAACTTATACTGAAAAACAGCAATTATACTGACATACGAAAAACATAAATTTTACTGATTTGCGCTAAACTGAAATTTTCATGTTATTACACTACAAGTATTAACAAATTAATATAACCGAAAAAACTTATAAACTTGCATTTTCTTAGATTTAGGCTCAAAGTTGATTTTCTTGTAAATTGTATATTATTAACTCGAAAAGGTAGCGCTTATACTGAGAAACATCACTTTACTGATTTGCGCTAAAGTCAAATTTTAATGTTATTACAGTATCAACAAATTAGTTTGACCGAAAAAATTTATAAAATTGCATTTTTTTAGATATAGGCTCAAAGTCGATTTTCTTCTAAATTGTATATTATTAACTAGAAAAAGGTACCGCTTATACTTAAAAACGTTACTTTTACTGATTTGCGCTAAAGTCAAATTTTAATGTTATTACAGTATTAACAAATCAATATAACCAGTGCATTTAGAAAAACAGCACTTACAAATTTTACTGATTTGCGTTTAACTGACATTTTCATGTTATTACAGTATTAACAAATTAATATAACCGAAAAAACTTATAAACTTGCATTTTCTTAGATTTAGGCTCAAAGTTGATTTTCTTGTAAATTTTATATTATTTACCCAAAAAAGGTACCGCTTATACTGAAAAACATCATTCTTACGGATTTGCGTTAAGTCAAATTTTAATGTTATTACATTATTAACAAATTAATATAACCAGTGCATTTAGAAAAACAGCACCTTCAAATTTTAATGATTTGCGCTTTAGTGAAATTTTCATGTTATTACAGTATTAACAAATTAATATAACCGAAAAAACTTAAAAAATTGCACTTTCTTATATTTAGGCTCAAAGTCGATTTTCTTTTAAACTGTATATTATTAACTCGAAATAGGCACCGCTTATACTGAAAAACATTATTTTTACTGATTTCCGCTAAAGTCAAATTTTAATGTTATAACAGTATTAACAAATTCATATAGCCAGTGTATTTCGTAAAACTAGCACTTTCTTAAATCTTGACTTATACTGGAAAACATCAGTTTTAGTGATTTGCGCTAAAGTGAAATTTTCATGTTATTACAGAATTAACAAATTCATATAACTAGTACATTTTGAAAAAATAGCACTTTCTTAGATTTAAACTTATACTGAAAAACAGCAATTATACTGACATACGAAAAACATAAATTTTACTGAGTTGCGCTAAACTGAAATTTTCATGTTATTACAGTACAAGTATTAACAAATTAATATAACCGAAAAAAACTTATAAACTTGCATTTTCTTAGATTTAGGCTCAAAGTTGATTTTCTTGTAAATTTTATATTATTTACCCAAAAAAGGTACCGCTTATACTGAAAAACATCATTCTTACGGATTTGCGTTAAGTCAAATTTTAATGTTATTACATTATTAACAAATTAATATAACCAGTGCATTTAGAAAAACAGCACTTTCAAATTTTAATGATTTGCGCTTTAGTGAAATTTTCATGTTATTACAGTATTAACAAATTAATATAACCGAAAAAACTTAAAAATTTGCACTTTCTTATATTTTGGCTCAAAGTTGATTTTCTTGTAAATTTTATATTATTTACCCAAAAAAGGTACCGCTTATACTGAAAAACATCATTCTTACGGATTTGCGTTAAGTCAAATTTTAATGTTATTACATTATTAACAAATTAATATAACCAGTGCATTTAGAAAAACAGCACTTTCAAATTTTAATGATTTGCGCTTTAGTGAAATTTTCATGTTATTACAGTATTAACAAATTAATATAACCGAAAAAACTTAAAAAATTGCACTTTATTATATCTAGGCTCAAAGTCGATTTTCTTTTAAATTGTATATTATTATCTCGAAAAAGTTACCGCTTATACTGAAAAAAATTACTTCTTCTGATTTGCGCAAAAGTCAAATTTTAATGTCATTACAGTATTTCCAATTTCATATAACCAGTGCATTTCGAATATATAGCACTCTCTTAGATTTTAACTTATACTGAAAAACAACAATTTTACTGACATACGAAAAACATAAATTTTACTGAGTTGCGCTAAACTGAAATTTTCATGTTATTACAGTACAAGTATTAACAAATTAATATAACCGAAAAAAACTTATAAACTTGCATTTTCTTAGATTTAGGCTCAAAGTTGATTTTCTTGTAAATTTTATATTATTTACCCAAAAAAGGTACCGCTTATACTGAAAAACATCATTCTTACGGATTTGCGTTAAGTCAAATTTTAATGTTATTACAGTATTAACAAATCAATATAACCAGTGCATTTAGAAAAACAGCACTTACAAATTTTAGTGATTTGCGCTTTAGTGAAATTTTCATGTTATTACAGTATTAACAAATTAATATAACCGAAAAAACTTAAAAAATTGCACTTTCTTATATTTAGGCTCAAAGTCGATTTTCTTTTAAATTGTATATTATTATCTCGAAAAAGTTACCGCTTATACTGAAAAAAATTACTTCTTCTGATTTGCGCAAAAGTCAAATTTTAATGTCATTACAGTATTTCCAATTTCATATAACCAGTGCATTTCGAATATATAGCACTCTCTTAGATTTTAACTTATACTGAAAAACAACGATTTTACTGACTTGCGAAAAACATCACTTTTACTGATTTGCGCTTGAGTGAAATTTTCATGTTATTACAGTATTAAAAATTAGTATAACCGAAAAAACTTGTAAACTTGCATTTTCTTAGACTTAGGCTCAAAGTTGATTTTCTTGTAAATTGTATAATATTAACTCGAAAAAGCTAGCGCTTATACTGAGAAACATCACTTTACTGATTTGCGCTGAAGTCAAATTTCAATGGTTTTACAGTATTAACAAATTAGTATGACCGAAAAAATTTATAAAATTGCATTTTTTTAGATTTAAGCTCAAAGTTGATTTTCTTGTAAATTGTATATTTTTAACTCGAAAAAGGTACCGCTTATACTGAAAAACGTCACTTTTACTGATTTGCGCTAAAGTCAAATTTTAATGTTATTACAGTATTAACAAATTCATATAAGCAGTGTATTTCGAATACTGAAAAACAACAAACTTACTAACATTCGAAAAACATAAATTTTACTGATTTGCGCTTAAGTGAAATTTTCATGTTATTATAGTATTAACAAATTAATATAACCGAAAAAACTGCATTTCTTAGAATTAGGCTCACAGTTGATTTTCTTGTTAATTGTATATTATTAACTCGAAAAGGGTACCGCTTATACTGAAATGATATTACAGTATTAGCAAATTCATATAACCAGTGCATTTCGAAAACTAGCACTTTCTTAGATTTAATTTATACTGAAAAATAGCAATTTTACTGACATACGAAAAACATAAATTTTACTGAGTTGCGCTAAACTGAAATTTTCATGTTATTACAGTATTAACAAATTAATATAACCGAAAAAACTTATAAACTTGCATTTTCTTAGATTTAGGCTCAAAGTTGATTTTCTTGTAAATTTTATATTATTTACCCAAAAAAGGTACCGCTTATACTGAAAAACATCTTTCTGACGGATTTGCGTTAAGTCAAATTTTAATGTTATTGCATTATTAACAAATTAATATAACCAGTGCATTTAGAAAAACAGCACTTTCAAATTTTAATGATTTGCGCTTTAGTGAAATTTTCATGTTATTACAGTATTAACAAATTAATATAACCGAAAAAACTTAAAAAATTGCACTTTCTTATATTTAGGCTCAAAGTCGATTTTCTTTTAAATTGTATATTATTATCTCGAAAAAGTTACCGCTTATACTGAAAAAAATTACTTCTTCTGATTTGCGCAAAAGTCAAATTTTAATGTCATTACAGTATTTCCAATTTCATATAACCAGTGCATTTCGAATATATAGCACTCTCTTAGATTTTAACTTATACTGAAAAACAACAATTTTACTGACATACGAAAAACATAAATTTTACTGAGTTGCGCTAAACTGAAATTTTCATGTTATTACAGTATTAACAAATTAATATAACCGAAAAAACTTATAAACTTGCATTTTCTTAGATTTAGGCTCAAAGTTGATTTTCTTGTAAATTTTATATTATTTACCCAAAAAAGGTACCGCTTATACTGAAAAACATCTTTCTGACGGATTTGCGTTAAGTCAAATTTTAATGTTATTGCATTATTAACAAATTAATATAACCAGTGCATTTAGAAAAACAGCACTTTCAAATTTTAATGATTTGCGCTTTAGTGAAATTTTCATGTTATTACAGTATTAACAAATTAATATAACCGAAAAAACTTAAAAAATTGCACTTTCTTATATTTAGGCTCAAAGTCGATTTTCTTTTAAATTGTATATTATTATCTCGAAAAAGTTACCGCTTATACTGAAAAAAATTACTTCTTCTGATTTGCGCAAAAGTCAAATTTTAATGTCATTACAGTATTTCCAATTTCATATAACCAGTGCATTTCGAATATATAGCACTCTCTTAGATTTTAACTTATACTGAAAAACAACGATTTTACTGACTTGCGAAAAACATCACTTTTACTGATTTGCGCTTGAGTGAAATTTTCATGTTATTACAGTATTAAAAATTAGTATAACCGAAAAAACTTGTAAACTTGCATTTTCTTAGACTTAGGCTCAAAGTTGATTTTCTTGTAAATTGTATAATATTAACTCGAAAAAGCTAGCGCTTATACTGAGAAACATCACTTTACTGATTTGCGCTGAAGTCAAATTTCAATGGTTTTACAGTATTAACAAATTAGTATGACCGAAAAAATTTATAAAATTGCATTTTTTTAGATTTAAGCTCAAAGTTGATTTTCTTGTAAATTGTATATTTTTAACTCGAAAAAGGTACCGCTTATACTGAAAAACGTCACTTTTACTGATTTGCGCTAAAGTCAAATTTTAATGTTATTACAGTATTAACAAATTCATATAAGCAGTGTATTTCGAATACTGAAAAACAACAAACTTACTAACATTCGAAAAACATAAATTTTACTGATTTGCGCTTAAGTGAAATTTTCATGTTATTATAGTATTAACAAATTAATATAACCGAAAAAACTGCATTTCTTAGAATTAGGCTCACAGTTGATTTTCTTGTTAATTGTATATTATTAACTCGAAAAGGGTACCGCTTATACTGAAATGATATTACAGTATTAGCAAATTCATATAACCAGTGCATTTCGAAAACTAGCACTTTCTTAGATTTAATTTATACTGAAAAATAGCAATTATACTGAAAAACAGCAATTATACTGACCTACGAAAAACTGAAATTTTCATGTTATTACAGTATTAACAAATTAATATAACCGAAAAAACTTATAAATTTGCATTTTCTTAGTCTTAGGCTCAAAGTTGTTTTTCTTGTAAATTGTATATTATTAACTCGAAAAAGGTAGCGCTTATACTGAGAAACATCACTTTACTGATTTGCGCTGAAGTCAGATTTCAATGTTATTACAGTTTTAACAAATTAGTATGACCGAAAAAATTTATAAAATTGCATTTTTTTAGATTTAAGCTCAAAGTTGATTTTCTTGTAAATTTTATATTTTTAACTCGAAAAAGGTACCGCTTATACTGAAAAACGTCACTCTTACTGATTTGCGTTAAAGTCAAATTTTAATGTTATTACAGTATTAACAAATTCATATACCCAGTGCATTTCGAATACTGAAAAACAACAAACTTACTAACATACGAAAAACATAAATTTTACTGATTTACGCTTAAGTGAAATTTTCATGTTATTATAGTATTAACAAATTAATATAACCGAAAAAATTGCATTTCTTAGAATTAGGCTCATAGTTGATTTTCTTGTTAATTGTATATTATTAACTCGAAAAGGGTACCGTTTATACTGAAATGATATTACAGTATTAACAAATTCATATAACCCGTGCATTTACAAAAACTAGCACTTTCTTAAATCTTGACTTATACTGGAAAACATCAGTTTTAGTGATTTGCGCTAAAGTGAAATTTTCATGTTAAAACAGGATTAACAAATTCATATAACTAGAGCATTTTGAAAAAATAGCACTTTCTTAGATTTAAACTTTTACTGAAAAACAGTAATTATACTGACATACGAAAAACATAAATCTTACTGATTTGCGCTAAACTGAAATTTTCATGTTATTACAGTATTAACAAATTAATATAAACGAAAAAACTTATAAACTTGCATTTTCTTAGACTTAGGCTCAAAGTTGCTTTTCTTGTAAATTGTATATTATTAACTCGAAAAAGGTAGCGCTTATACTGAGAAACATCACTTTACTGATTTGCGCTAAAGTCAAATTTTAATGTTATTACAATATTAACAAATTAGTATGACCGAAAAAATTTATAAAATTGCATTTTTTTAGATTTAAGCTCAAAGTTGATTTTCTTGTAAATTGTATATTTTTAACTCGAAAAAGGTACCGCTTATACTGAAAAACGTCACTTTTACTGATTTGCGCTAAAGTCAAATTTTAATGTTATTACAGTATTAACAAATTCATATAACCAGTGCATTTCGAATACTGAAAAACAACAAACTTACTAACATACGAAAAACATAAATTTTACTGATTTGCGCTTAAGTGAAATTTTCATGTTATTATAGTATTAACAAATTAATATAACCGAAAAAATTGCATTTCTTAGAATTAGGCTCATAGTTGATTTTATTGTTAATTGTATATTATTAACTCGAAAAGGGTACCGCTTATACTGAAATGATATTACAGTATTAACAAATTCATATAACCCGTGTATTTACAAAAACTAGCACTTTCTTAAATCTTGACTTATACTGGAAAACATTAGTTTTAGTGATTTGCGCTTAAGTGAAATTTTCATGTTAAGACAGGATTAACAAATTCATATAACTAGAGTATTTTGAAAAAATAGCACTTTCTTAGATTTAAACTTATACTGAAAAACAGTAATTATACTGACATACGAAAAACATAAATTTTACTGATTTGCGCTAAACTGAAATTTTCATGTTATTACAGTATTAACAACTTAATATAACCGAAAAAACTTAAAAAATTTTATTTTCTTAGAATTAGGCTCATAGTTGATTTTCTTGTTAATTGTATATTATTGACTCGAAAAGGGTACCGCTTATACTGAAATGATATTACAGTATTAACAAATTCATATAACCAGTGCATTTCGAAAACTAGCACTTTCTTAGATTTAATTTATACTGAAAAACAGCAATTATACTGACATACGAAAAACGTAAATTTTACTGATTTGCGCTAAAGTGAAATTTTCATGTTAAGACAGGATTAACAAATTCATATAACTAGAGCATTTTGAAAAAATAGAACTTTCTTAGATTTAAACTTATACTGAAAAACAGTAATTATACTGACATACGAAAAACATAAATTTTACTGATTTGCGCTAAATTGAAATTTTCATGTTATTACAGTATTAACAAATTAATATAACCGAAAAAACTTAAAACATTTTATTTTCTTAGATTTAGGCTCATAGTTGATTTTCATGTTAATTGTATATTATTAACTCGAAAAGGGTACCGCTTATACTGAAATGATATTACAGTATTAACAAATTCATATAACCCGTGCATTTACAAAAACTAGTACTTTCTTAAATGTTAACTTATACTGGAAAACATCAGTTTTAGTGATTTGCGCTCAAGTGAAATTTTCATGTTAAGACAGGATTAACAAATTCATATAACTAGAGTATTTTGAAAAAATAGAACTTTCTTAGATTTAAACTTATACTGAAAAACAGTAATTATACTGACAAACGAAAAACATAAATCTTACTGATTTGCGCTAAACTGAAATTTTCATGTTATTACAGTATTAACAAATTAATATAACCGAAAAAACTTATAAACTTGCATTTTCTTAGACTTAGGCTCAAAGTTGATTTTCTTGTAAATTGTATATTATTAACTCGAAAAAGGTAGCGCTTATACTGAGAAACATCACTTAACTGATTCGCGCTAAAGTCAAATTTTAATGTTATTACAGTATTAACAAATTAGTATGACCGAAAAAATTTATAAAATTGCATTTTTTTTGATTTAAGCTCAAAGTTGATTTTCTTGTAAATTGTATATTTTTAACTCGAAAAAGGTACCGCTTATACTGAAAAACGTCACTTTACTGATTTGCGCTAGAGTCAAATTTTAATGTTATTACAGTATTAACAAATTAGTATGACCGAAAAAATTTATAAAATTGCATTTTTTTAGATTTAAGCTCAAAGTTGATTTTCTTGTAAATTGTATATTTTTAACTCGAAAAAGGTACCGCTTATACTGAAAAACGTCACTTTACTGATTTGCGCTAAAGTCAAATTTCAATGTTATTTGAGTATAAACAAATTCATATAACCAGTGCATTTCGAATACTGAAAAACAACAAACTTACTAACATACGAAAAACATAAATTTTACTGATTTGCACTTAAGTGAAATTTTCATGTTATTATAGTATTAACAAATTAATATAACCGAAAAAATTGCATTTCTTAGAATTAGGCTCATAGTATATTTTCTTGTTAATTGTATATTATTAACTCGAAAAGGGTACCGCTTATACTGAAATGATATTACAGTATTAACAAATTCATATAACCCGTGTATTTACAAAAACTAGCACTTTCTTAAATCTTGACTTATACTGGAAAACATTAGTTTTAGTGATTTGCGCTTAAGTGAAATTTTCATGTTAAGACAGGATTAACAAATTCATATAACCAGGGCATTTCGAAAACTAGCACTTTCTTAGATTTAAACTTATACTGAAAAACAGTAATTATACTGACATACGAAAAACATAAATTTTACTGATTTGCGCTAAACTGAAATTTTCATGTTATTACAGTATTAACAAATTAATATAACCAGTGCATTTCGAATACTGAAAAACAACAAACTTACTAACATACGAAAAACATAAATTTTACTGATTTGCGCTTAAGTGAAATTTTCATGTTATTATAGTATTAACAAATTAATATAACCGAAAAAATTGCATTTCTTAGAATTAGGCTCATAGTTGATTTTCTTGTTAATTGTATATTATTAACTCGAAAAGGGTACCGCTTATACTGAAATGATATTACATATTAACAAATTCATATATCCCGTGTATTTACAAAAACTAGCACTTTCTTAAATCTTGACTTATACTGGAAAACATTGGTTTTAGTGATTTGCGCTTAAGTGAAATTTTCATGTTAAGACAGGATTAAGAAATTCATATAACCAGGGCATTTCGAAAACTAGCACTTTCTTAGATTTAAACTTATACTGAAAAACAGTAATTATACTGACATACGAAAAACATAAATTTTACTGATTTGAGCTAAACTGAAATTTTCATGTTATTACAGTATTAACAAATTAATATAACCGAAAAAACTTAATAAATTGTCTTTTCTTAGATTTAGGCTCAAAGTTGATTTTCTTGTAAATTGTATATTAATAACTCGAAAAAGGTACCACTTGTACTGAAAAACATCACTTCTACTGATTTGCGCTACAGTCAAATTTCAATGTTATTTGAGTATAAACAAATTCATAAAACCAGTGCATTTCGAAAACTAGCACTTTCCTAAATTTTGACTTATACTGAAAAGCATCAATTTTACAGAACTGCACTAACATAAAATTTGTATTATATTACGGGATTAGCAAATTCATATAACTAGTGCATTTCGAAAAAATAGCACTCTCTTTGATTTAAACTTATACTGAAAAACAACAATTTTACTGACTTGCGAAAACATCACTTTTACTGATTTGCGCTAAGGTCAAATTTTAATGTTATTACAGTATTAACAAATTCATATAACCAGTGCATTTCGAATACTGAAAAACAACAAACTTACTAACATACGAAAAACATAAATTTTACTGATTTGCGCTATAGTCAAATTTTAATGTTATTACAGTATTAATAAATTAATATAACCGAAAAAACTTAAAAAATTGCATTTTCTTAGATTTAAGCTCAAAGTTGATTTTCTTGTAAATTGTATATTTTTAACTCGAAAAAGGTACCGCTTATACTGAAAAACGTCACTTTTACTGATTTGCGCTAAAGTCAAATTTTAATGTTATTACAGTATTAACAAATTCATATAACCAGTGCATTTCGAATACTGAAAAACAACAAACTTACTAACATACGAAAAACATAAATTTTACTGATTTGCGCTTAAGTGAAATTTTCATGTTATTATAGTATTAGCAAATTAATATAACCGAAAGACTTAATAAATTGTATTTTCTTAGAATTAGGCTCATAGTTGATTTTATTGTTAATTGTATATTATTAACTCGAAAAGGGTACCGCTTATACTGAAATGATATTACAGTTATAACAAATTCATATAACCCGTGTATTTACAAAAACTAGCACTTTCTTAAATCTTGACTTATACTGGAAAACATTAGTTTTAGTGATTTGCGCTTAAGTGAAATTTTCATGTTAAGACAGGATTAACAAATTCATATAACCAGGGTATTTCGAAAACTAGCACTTTCTTAGATTTAAACTTATACTGAAAAACAGTAATTATACTGACATACGAAAAACATAAATTTTACTGATTTGCGCTCAACTGAAATTTTCATGTTATTACAGTATTAACAAATAAATATAACCAGTGCATTTCGAATACTGAAAAACAACAAACTTACTAACATACGAAAAACATAAATTTTACTGATTTGCGCTTAAGTGAAATTTTTATGTTATTATAGTATTAACAAATTAATATAACCGAAAAAATTGCATTTCTTAGAATTAGGCTCATAGTTGATTTTCTTGTTAATTGTATATTATTAACTCGAAAAGGGTACCGCTTATACTGAAATGATATTACAGTATTAACAAATTCATATAACCCGTGTATTTACAAAAACTAGCACTTTCTTAAATCTTGACTTATACTGGAAAACATTAGTTTTAGTGATTTGCGCTAAAGTGAAATTTTCATGTTAAGACAGGATTAAGAAATTCATATAACCAGGGCATTTCGAAAACTAGCACTTTCTTAGATTTAAACTTATACTGAAAAACAGTAATTATACTGACATACGAAAAACATAAATTTTACTGATTTGCGCTAAACTGAAATTTTCATGTTATTACAGTATTAACAAATTAATATAACCGAAAAAACTTAATAAATTGTATTTTCTTAGATTTAGGCTCAAAGTTGATTTTCTTCTAAATTGTATATTAATAACTCGAAAAAGGTGCCACTTGTACTGAAAAACATCACTTCTACTGATTTGCGCTACAGTCAAATTTCAATGTTATTTGAGTATAAACTAATTCATAAAACCAGTGCATTTCGAAAACTAGCACTTTCCTAAATCTTGACTTATACTGAAAAGCATCAATTTTACAGAACTGCACTAACGTAAAATTTATATAATATTACGGGATTAGCAAATTCATATAACCAGTGCATTTCGAAAAAATAGCACTCACTTTGATTTAAACTTTTACTGAAAAACAACAATTTTACTGACTGGCGAAAACATCACTTTTACTGATTTGCGCTAAAGTCAAATTTTAATGTTATTACAGCATTAACAAATTCATATAACCAGTGCATTTCGAATACTGAAAAACAACAAACTTACTAACATACGAAAAACATAAATTTTACTGATTTGCGATAAAGTCAAATTTTAATGTTATTACAGTATTAATAAATTAATATAACCGAAAAAACTTAAAAAATTGCATTTTCTTAGATTTAGGCTCATAGTTGATTTTCTTGTTAATTGTATATTATTAACTCGAAAAGGGTACCGCTTATACTGAAATGATATTACAGTATTAACAAATTCATATAACCCGCGCATTTACAAAAACTAGCACTTTCTTAAATCTTGACTTATACTGGAAAACATCAGTTTTAGTGATTTGCGCTAAAGTGAAATTTTCATGTTAAGACAGGATTAACAAATTCATATATCTAAAGCATTTTGAAAAAATAGCACTTTCTTAGATTTAAACTTATACTGAACAAGTAAGGAAGGGCTAAGTTCGGATGTAACCGAACGTTTTATACTCTCGCAAGGTCAAATGGTATACTCGTTTGAGATTTCTTTGTGGATTGACTGATATTTTCGGTAGAAGGTCAACTATAGGCACTGGGGTCCACATATTTAGTACTTAGGGGTTTGAACAGTTTTGGTTCGATTTAGACAATTTTTGGCCGCAAGGTGGCATACTTTATTTGCATTATTCACGCAAAGTTTTACGCTGATATAATCATTGTTGCTTGATTTGCATAGTGGAAAGTGAAAGAATCAAGTGGTATTTAAAATGGTGTCATATGGCGTGGTTGTAATCCGATTTCGCCCATTTTCGCACTATGATATAGAAACATGAAAAGAACGTTACGCACCGAATTTGGTTGAAATCGGTTAAGCAGATCTCAAGATATGGGTTGTCACCTAAAAGTGGCTGTGCCACGCCCACTGTCTAGTTTTGAACGCGGTTCCTATAAAGTCATCTTATACCATCTCAGAGATAAAATTAAATGTCTCTGGCGTGTTTAGTGCTTGATTTATCGCGCTTTTAGTAGTTTTTAACAGTACCGTTATATGGGGAGTGGGCGGAGTTGCCACCCGATTTCAACTATTTTCACACCGTCAATAGAAGTGCTAAAAACATTTGCTTCCAGTGAATATTGTTATTATAGCATTAGCGGTTTAGGAGATAAGCACATTAAACCTATTAGAGGCGGGACCACGCCCACTTTAAAAAAAAATTTTAACTGCAGATGCCCTTCCCTAATGTGATCCTGTGTACCAAATAACAGTCTTGTATCTTATTGCGGAGCTTAGTTATGGCAAGTTATTTGTTTTTGATTAATGGCGTTTTGTGGGCGTGGCAGTGGTCCGATTACGCCCATCTGCAATACCAACCGTCTCACGGTACCATGAAACATGTCTACCAAGTTTCATAAAGATATCTCAATTTTTACTCAAGTTAGAGCTTGCACGGACGGACGGACGGACAGACGGACGGACGGACAGACAGTCACCCGGATTTCAACTCGTCTCTTCATCCTGATCATTTATATATATATAACCCTATATCTAACTCGATTAATTTTAGGTGATACAAACAACCGTTAGGTGAACAAAACTATTATACTCTGTAGCAACAGGTTGCGAGAGTATAAAAACAGTAATTATACTGACATACGAAAAACATAAATTTTACTGATTTGCGCTAAACTGAAATTTTCATGTTATTACAGTATTAACAAATTAATATAACCGAAAAAACTTAAAAAATTTTATTTTCTTAGATTTAGGCTCATAGTTGCTTTTCTTGTTAATTGTATATTATTAACTCGAAAAGGGTACCGCTTATACTGAAATGATATTACAGTATTAACAAATTCATATAACCAGTGCATTTCGAAAACTAGCACTTTCTTAGATTTAATTTATACTGAACAAGTAAGGAAGGGCTAAGTTCAGATGTAACCGAACATTTTATACTCTCGCAAAGTCAAATGGTATACTCGTTTGAGATTTCTTTGTGGATTGACTGATATTTTCGGTAGAAGGTAAACTGTAGGCACTGGGGTCCACATATTCAGTACCTAGGGGCTTGAACAGTTTTGGTTCGATTTGGAAAATTTTTGGTCACAAGGTGGCATACTTTAAACGTATTATTCACGCAAAGTTTTACGCCGATATAATCATTGTTGCTTGATTTGCATAGTGGAAAGTGAAAGAATCAAGTGGTATTTAAAATGGTGTCATATGGAAAATAGGCGTGGTTGTAATCCGATTTCGCCCATTTTCGCACTATGACATAGAAACATGAAAAGAACGTTACGCACCGAATTTGGTTGAAATCGGTGAAGCAGATCTCAAGATATGGGTTGTCACCTAAAAGTGGGCTGTGCCACGCCCACTGTCTAGTTTTGACCACAGTTCCTATAAAGTCATCTTATACCATCTCAGAGATAAAATTTAATGTCTCTGGCGTGTTTAGTGCTTGATTTATCGCGCTTTTAGTAGTTTTTAACAGTACCGTTATATGGGGAGTGGGCGGAGTTGCCACCCGATTTCAACTATTTTCACACCGTCAATAGAAGTGCTAAAAACATTTGCTTCCAGTGAATTTTGTTATTATAGCATTAGCGGTTTAGGAGATAAGCACATTAAACCTATTAGAGGCGGGACCACGCCCACTTTAAAAAAAAATTTTAGCTGCAGATGCCCCTCCCTAATGTGATCCTGTGTACCAAATAACAGTATTGTATCTTATTGCGGAGCTTAGTTATGGCAAGTTATTTGTTTTTGATTAATGGCGTTTTGTGGGCGTGGCAGTGGTCCGATTACGCCCATCTGCAATACCAACTGTCTTACGGTACCAAGAAATATGTCTACCAAGTTTCATAAAGATATCTCATTTTTTACTCAAGTTAGAGCTTGCACGGACGGACGGACAGACAGTCACCCGGATTTCAACTCGTCTCTTCATCCTGATCATTTATATATATATAACCCTATATCTAACTCGATTAGTTTTAGGTGATACAAACAACCGTTAGGTGAACAAAACTATTATACTCTGTAGCAATAGGTTGCGAGAGTATAAAAACAGCAATTATACTGACATACGAAAAACATAAATTTTACTGATTTGCGCTAAACTGAAATTTTCATGTTATTACAGTATTAACAAATTAATATAACCGAAAAAACTTAAAACATTTTATTTTCTTAGATTTAGGCTCATAGTTGATTTTCTTGTTAATTGTATATTATTAACTCGAAAAGGGTACCGCTTATACTGAAATGATATTACAGTATTAACAAATTCATATAACCAGTGCATTTCGAAAACTAGCACTTTCTTAGATTTAATTTATACTGAAAAACAGCAATTATACTGACATACGAAAAACATAAATCTTACTGATTTGCGCTAAACTGAAATTTTCATGTTATTACAGTATTAACAAATTAATATAACCGAAAAAACTTATAAACTTGCATTTTCTTAGACTTAGGCTCAAAGTTGATTTTCTTGTAAATTGTATATTATTAACTCGAAAAAGGTAGCGCCTATACTGAGAAACATCACTTTACTGATTTGCGCTAAAGTCAAATTTTAATGTTATTACAGTATTAACAAATTCATATAACCAGTGCATTTCGAATACTGAAAAACAACAAACTTACTAACATACGAAAAACATAAATTTTACTGATTTGCGCTTAAGTGAAATTTTCATGTTATTATAGTATTAACAAATTAATATAACCGAAAAAATTGCATTTCTTAGAATTAGGCTCATAGTTAATTTTCTTGTTAATTGTATATTATTACCTCGAAAAGGGTACCGCTTATACTGAAATGATATTACAGTATTAACAAATTCATATAACCCGTGCATTTACAAAAACTAGCACTTTCTTAAATCTTGACTTATACTGGAAAACATCAGTTTTAGTGATTTGCGCTAAAGTGAAATTTTCATGTTAAGACAGGATTAACAAATTCATATATCTAAAGCATTTTGAAAAAATAGCACTTTCTTAGATTTAAACTTATACTGAAAAACAGTAATTATACTGAAATACGAAAAACATAAATTTTACTGACTTGCGCTAAACTGAAATTTTCATGTTATTACAGTATTAACAAATTAATATAACCGAAAAACTTAAAAAATTTTATTTTTTTAGATTTAGGCTCATAGTTGATTTTCTTGTTAATTGTATATTATTAACTCGAAAAGGGTACCGCTTATACTGAAATGATATTACAGTATTAACAAATTCATATAACCAGTGCATTTCGAAAACTAGCACTTTCTTAGATTTAATTTATACTGAAAAACAGCAATTATACTGACATGCGAAAAACGTAAATCTTACTGATTTGCGCTAAACTGAAATTTTCATGTTATTACAGTATTAACAAATTAATATAACCGAAAAAGTTATAAACTTGCATTTTCTTAGACTTAGCCTCAAAGTTGATTTTCTTGTAAATTGTATATTATTAACTCGAAAAAGGTAGCGCTTATACTGAGAAACATCACTTTACTGATTTGCGCTAAAGTCAAATTTTAATGTTATTACAGTATTAACAAATTTGTATGACCGAAAAAATTTATAAAATTGCATTTTTTTAGATTTAAGCTCAAAGTTGATTTTCTTGTAAATTGTATATTTTTAACTCGAAAAAGGTACCGCTTATACTGAAAAACGTCACTTTTACTGATTTGCGCTAAAGTCAAATTTTAATGTTATTACACTATTAACAAATTCATATAACCAGTGCATTTCGAATACTGAAAAACAACAAACTTACTAACATACGAAAAACATAAATTTTACTGATTTGCGCTTAAGTGGAATTTTCATGTTATTATAGTATTAACAAATTAATATAACCGAAAAAATTGCATTTCTTAGAATTAGGCTCATCGTTGATTTTCTTGTTAATTGTATATTATTAACTCGAAAAGGGTACCGCTTATACTGAAATTATATTACAGTGTTAACAAATTCATATAACCCGTGTATTTACAAAAACTAGCACTTTCTTAAATCTTGACTTATACTGGAAAACATTAGTTTTAGTGATTTGCGCTTAAGTGAAATTTTCATGTTAAGACAGGATTAACAAATTCATATAACTAGAGTATTTTGAAAAAATAGCACTTTCTTAGATTTAAACTTATACTGAAAAACAGTAATTATACTGACATACGAAAAACATAAATTTTACTGATTTGCGCTTAAGTGAAATTTTCATGTTATTATAGTATTAACAAATTAATATAACCGAAAAAATTGCATTTCTTAGAATTAGGCTCATAGTTGATTTTCTTGTTAATTGTATATTATTAACTCGAAAAGGGTACCGCTTATACTGAAATGATATTACAGTATTAACAAATTCATATAACCCGTGTATTTACAAAAACTAGCACTTTCTTAAATCTTGACTTATACTGGAAAACATTAGTTTTAGTGATTTGCGCTAAATTGAAATTTTCATGTTAAGACAGGATTAAGAAATTCATATAACCAGGGCATTTCGAAAACTAGCACTTTCTTAGATTTAAACTTATACTGAAAAACAGTAATTATACTGACATACGAAAAACATAAATTTTACAGATTTGCGCTAAACTGAAATTTTCATGTTATTACAGTATTAACAAATTAATATAACCGAAAAAACTTAAAAAATTTTATTTTCTTAGATTTAGGCTCATAGTTGCTTTTCTTGTTAATTGTATATTATTAACTCGAAAAGGGTACCGCTTATACTGAAATGATATTACAGTATTAACAAATTCATATAACCAGTGCATTTCGAAAACTAGCACTTTCTTAGATTTAATTTATACTGAACAAGTAAGGAAGGGCTAAGTTCAGATGTAACCGAACATTTTATACTCTCGCAAAGTCAAATGGTATACTCGTTTGAGATTTCTTTGTGGATTGACTGATATTTTCGGTAGAAGGTAAACTGTAGGCACTGGGGTCCACATATTCAGTACCTAGGGGCTTGAACAGTTTTGGTTCGATTTGGAAAATTTTTGGTCACAAGGTGGCATACTTTAAACGTATTATTCACGCAAAGTTTTACGCCGATATAATCATTGTTGCTTGATTTGCATAGTGGAAAGTGAAAGAATCAAGTGGTATTTAAAATGGTGTCATATGGAAAATAGGCGTGGTTGTAATCCGATTTCGCCCATTTTCGCACTATGACATAGAAACATGAAAAGAACGTTACGCACCGAATTTGGTTGAAATCGGTGAAGCAGATCTCAAGATATGGGTTGTCACCTAAAAGTGGGCTGTGCCACGCCCACTGTCTAGTTTTGACCACAGTTCCTATAAAGTCATCTTATACCATCTCAGAGATAAAATTTAATGTCTCTGGCGTGTTTAGTGCTTGATTTATCGCGCTTTTAGTAGTTTTTAACAGTACCGTTATATGGGGAGTGGGCGGAGTTGCCACCCGATTTCAACTATTTTCACACCGTCAATAGAAGTGCTAAAAACATTTGCTTCCAGTGAATTTTGTTATTATAGCATTAGCGGTTTAGGAGATAAGCACATTAAACCTATTAGAGGCGGGACCACGCCCACTTTAAAAAAAAATTTTAGCTGCAGATGCCCCTCCCTAATGTGATCCTGTGTACCAAATAACAGTATTGTATCTTATTGCGGAGCTTAGTTATGGCAAGTTATTTGTTTTTGATTAATGGCGTTTTGTGGGCGTGGCAGTGGTCCGATTACGCCCATCTGCAATACCAACTGTCTTACGGTACCAAGAAATATGTCTACCAAGTTTCATAAAGATATCTCATTTTTTACTCAAGTTAGAGCTTGCACGGACGGACGGACAGACAGTCACCCGGATTTCAACTCGTCTCTTCATCCTGATCATTTATATGTATATAACCCTATATCTAACTCGATTAGTTTTAGGTGATACAAACAACCGTTAGGTGAACAAAACTATTATACTCTGTAGCAATAGGTTGCGAGAGTATAAAAACAGCAATTATACTGACATACGAAAAACATAAATTTTACTGATTTGCGCTAAACTGAAATTTTCATGTTATTACAGTATTAACAAATTAATATAACCGAAAAAACTTAAAACATTTTATTTTCTTAGATTTAGGCTCATAGTTGATTTTCTTGTTAATTGTATATTATTAACTCGAAAAGGGTACCGCTTATACTGAAATGATATTACAGTATTAACAAATTCATATAACCAGTGCATTTCGAAAACTAGCACTTTCTTAGATTTAATTTATACTGAAAAACAGCAATTATACTGACATACGAAAAACATAAATCTTACTGATTTGCGCTAAACTGAAATTTTCATGTTATTACAGTATTAACAAATTAATATAACCGAAAAAACTTATAAACTTGCATTTTCTTAGACTTAGGCTCAAAGTTGATTTTCTTGTAAATTGTATATTATTAACTCGAAAAAGGTAGCGCCTATACTGAGAAACATCACTTTACTGATTTGCGCTAAAGTCAAATTTTAATGTTATTACAGTATTAACAAATTCATATAACCAGTGCATTTCGAATACTGAAAAACAACAAACTTACTAACATACGAAAAACATAAATTTTACTGATTTGCGCTTAAGTGAAATTTTCATGTTATTATAGTATTAACAAATTAATATAACCGAAAAAATTGCATTTCTTAGAATTAGGCTCATAGTTAATTTTATTGTTAATTGTATATTATTAACTTGAAAAGGGTACCGCTTATACTGAAATGATATTACAGTATTAACAAATTCATATAACCCGTGTATTTACAAAAACTAGCACTTTCTTAAATCTTGACTTATACTGGAAAACATTAGTTTTAGTGATTTGCGCTTAAGTGAACTTTTCATGTTAAAACAGGATTAACAAATTCATATAACTAGAGTATTTTGAAAAAATAGCACTTTCTTAGATTTAAACTTATACTGAAAAACAGTAATTATACTGACATACGAAAAACATAAATTTTACTGATTTGCGCTAAACTGAAGTTTTGATGTTATTACAGTATTAACAACTTAATATAACCGAAAAAACTTAAAAAATTTTATTTTCTTAGAATTAGGCTCATAGTTGATTTTCTTGTTAATTGTATATTATTGACTCGAAAAGGGTACCGCTTATACTGAAATGATATTACAGTATTAACAAATTCATATAACCAGTGCATTTCGAATACTGAAAAACAACAAACTTACTAACATACGAAAAACATAAATTTTACTGATTTGCGCTAAAGTCAAATTTTAATGTTATTACAGTATTAATAAATTAATATAACCGAAAAAACTTAAAAAATTGCATTTTCTTTGATTTAGGCTCATAGTTGATTTTCTTGTTAATTGTATATTATTACCTCGAAAAGGGTACCGCTTATACTGAAATGATATTACAGTATTAACAAATTCATATAACCCGTGCATTTACAAAAACTAGCACTTTCTTAAATCTTGACTTATACTGGAAAACATCAGTTTTAGTGATTTGCGCTAAAGTGAAATTTTCATGTTAAGACAGGATTAACAAATTCATATATCTAAAGCATTTTGAAAAAATAGCACTTTCTTAGATTTAAACTTATACTGAAAAACAGTAATTATACTGAAATACGAAAAACATAAATTTTACTGACTTGCGCTAAACTGAAATTTTCATGTTATTACAGTATTAACAAATTAATATAACCGAAAAACTTAAAAAATTTTATTTTTTTAGATTTAGGCTCATAGTTGATTTTCTTGTTAATTGTATATTATTAACTCGAAAAGGGTACCGCTTATACTGAAATGATATTACAGTATTAACAAATTCATATAACCAGTGCATTTCGAAAACTAGCACTTTCTTAGATTTAATTTATACTGAAAAACAGCAATTATACTGACATACGAAAAACGTAAATCTTACTGATTTGCGCTAAACTGAAATTTTCATGTTATTACAGTATTAACAAATTAATATAACCGAAAAAGTTATAAACTTGCATTTTCTTAGACTTAGCCTCAAAGTTGATTTTCTTGTAAATTGTATATTATTAACTCGAAAAAGGTAGCGCTTATACTGAGAAACATCACTTTACTGATTTGCGCTAAAGTCAAATTTTAATGTTATTACAGTATTAACAAATTTGTATGACCGAAAAAATTTATAAAATTGCATTTTTTTAGATTTAAGCTCAAAGTTGATTTTCTTGTAAATTGTATATTTTTAACTCGAAAAAGGTACCGCTTATACTGAAAAACGTCACTTTTACTGATTTGCGCTAAAGTCAAATTTTAATGTTATTACACTATTAACAAATTCATATAACCAGTGCATTTCGAATACTGAAAAACAACAAACTTACTAACATACGAAAAACATAAATTTTACTGATTTGCGCTTAAGTGGAATTTTCATGTTATTATAGTATTAACAAATTAATATAACCGAAAAAATTGCATTTCTTAGAATTAGGCTCATCGTTGATTTTCTTGTTAATTGTATATTATTAACTCGAAAAGGGTACCGCTTATACTGAAATTATATTACAGTGTTAACAAATTCATATAACCCGTGTATTTACAAAAACTAGCACTTTCTTAAATCTTGACTTATACTGGAAAACATTAGTTTTAGTGATTTGCGCTTAAGTGAAATTTTCATGTTAAGACAGGATTAACAAATTCATATAACTAGAGTATTTTGAAAAAATAGCACTTTCTTAGATTTAAACTTATACTGAAAAACAGTAATTATACTGACATACGAAAAACATAAATTTTACTGATTTGCGCTTAAGTGAAATTTTCATGTTATTATAGTATTAACAAATTAATATAACCGAAAAAATTGCATTTCTTAGAATTAGGCTCATAGTTGATTCTCTTGTTAATTGTATATTATTAACTCGAAAAGGGTACCGCTTATACTGAAATGATATTACAGTATTAACAAATTCATATAACCCGTGTATTTACAAAAACTAGCACTTTCTTAAATCTTGACTTATACTGGAAAACATTAGTTTTAGTGATTTGCGCTAAATTGAAATTTTCATGTTAAGACAGGATTAAGAAATTCATATAACCAGGGCATTTCGAAAACTAGCACTTTCTTAGATTTAAACTTATACTGAAAAACAGTAATTATACTGACATACGAAAAACATAAATTTTACAGATTTGCGCTAAACTGAAATTTTCATGTTATTACAGTATTAACAAATTAATATAACCGAAAAAACTTAATAAATTGCATTTTCTTAGATTTAGGCTCAAAGTTGATTTTCTTGTAAATTGTATATTATTAACTCGAAAAAGGTAGCGCTTATACTGAGAAACATCACTTCTACTGATTTGCGCTACGCTTTTCTATTACGGGATTAGCAAATTCATATAACCAGTGCATTTCGAAAAAATAGCACTCTCTTTGATTTAAACTTATACTGAAAAACAACAATTTTACTGACTTGCGAAAACATAAATTTTACTGATTTGCGCTAAAGTCAAATTTTAATGTTATTACAGTATTAATAAATTAATATAACCGAAAAAACTTAAAAAATTGCATTTTCTTAGATTTAGGCTCATAGTTGATTTTCTTGTTAATTGTATATTATTAACTCGAAAAGGGTACCGCTTATACTGAAATGATATTACAGTATTAACAAATTCATATAACCCGTGCATTTACAAAAACTAGCACTTTCTTAAATCTTGACTTATACTGGAAAACATCAGTTTTAGTGATTTGCGCTAAAGTGAAATTTTCATGTTAAGACAGGATTAACAAATTCATATGTCTAAAGCAATTTGAAAAAATAGCACTTTCTTAGATTTAAACTTATACTGAAAAACAGTAATTATACCGACATACGAAAAACATAAATTTTATTGATTTGCGCTAAAGTCAAATTTTAATGTTATTACAGTATTAACAAATTAGTATGACCGTAAAAATTTATAAAATTGCATTTTTTTAGATTTAAGCTCAAAGTTGATTTTCTTGTAAATTGTATATTTTTAACTCGAAAAAGGTACCACTTGTACTGAAAAACATCACTTCTACTGATTTGCGCTACGCTTTGCTATTACGGGATTAGCAAATTCATATAACCAGTGCATTTCGAAAAAATAGCACTCTCTTTGATTTAAACTTATACTGAAAAACAACAATTTTACTGACTTGCGAAAACATAAATTTTACTGATTTGCGCTAAAGTCAAATTTTAATGTTATTACAGTATTAATAAATTAATATAACCGAAAAAACTTAAAAAATTGCATTTTCTTAGATTTAGGCTCATAGTTGATTTTCTTGTTAATTGTATATTATTAACTCGAAAAGGGTACCGCTTATACTGAAATGATATTACAGTATTAACAAATTCATATAACCCGTGCATTTACAAAAACTAGCACTTTCTTAAATCTTGACTTATACTGGAAAACATCAGTTTTAGTGATTTGCGCTAAAGTGAAATTTTCATGTTAAGACAGGATTAACAAATTCATATGTCTAAAGCAATTTGAAAAAATAGCACTTTCTTAGATTTAAACTTATACTGAAAAACAGTAATTATACCGACATACGAAAAACATAAATTTTATTGATTTGCGCTAAAGTCAAATTTTAATGTTATTACAGTATTAACAAATTAATATAACCGAAAAAACTTAAAAAATTGCATTTTCTTAGATTTAGGCTCATAGTTGATTTTCTTGTTAATTGTATATTATTAACTCGAAAAGGGTACCGCTTATACTGAAATGATATTACAGTATTAACAAATTCATATAACCCGTGTATTTACAAAAACTAGCACTTTCTTAAATCTTGATTTATACTGGAAAACATTAGTTTTAGTGATTTGCGCTAAAGTGAAATTTTCATGTTATTACAGTATTAACAAATTAATATAACCGAAAAAACTTAATAAATTGTATTTTCTTAGATTTAGGCTCAAAGTTGATTTTCTTGTAAATTGTATATTAATAACTCGAAAAAGGTACCACTTGTACTGAAAAACATCACTTCTACTGATTTGCGCTACAGTCAAATTTCAATGTTATTTGAGTATAAACAAATTCATAAAACCAGTGCATTTCGAAAACTAGCACTTTCCTAAATCTTGACTTATACTGAAAAGCATCAATTTTACAGAACTGCACTAATGTAAAATTTGTATAATATTACGGGATTAGCAAATTCATATAACCAGTGCATTTCGAAAAAATAGCACTCACTTTGATTTAAACTTATACTGAAAAACAACAATTTTACTGACTTGCGAAAACATCACTTTTACTGATTTGCGCTAAAGTAAAATTTTAATGTTATTACAGTATTAGCAAATTCATATAACCAGTGCATTTCGAATACTGAAAAACAACAAACTTACTAACATACGAAAAACATAAATTTTACTGATTTGCGCTAAAGTCAAATTTTAATGTTATTACAGTATTAACAAATTAATATAACCGAAAAAACTTAAAAAATTGCATTTTCTTAGATTTATTCTCATAGTTGATTTTCTTGTTAATTGTATATTATTAACTCGAAAAGGGTACCGTTTATACTGAAATGATATTACAGTATTAACAAATTCATATAACCAGTGCATTTCGAAAACTAGCACTTTCTTAGATTTAATTTATACTGAAAAACAGCAATTATACTGACATATGAAAAACGTAAATCTTACTGATTCGCGCTAAACTGAAATTTTAATGTTATTACAGTATTAACAAATTGATATAACCGAAAAAACTTATAAACTTGCATTTTCTTAGACTTAGGCTCAAAGTTGATTTTCTTGTAAATTGTATATTATTAACTCGAAAAAGGTAGCGCCTATACTGAGAAACATCACTTTACTGATTTGCGCTAAAGTCAAATTTTAATGTAATTACAGTATTAACAAATTAGTATGACCGAAAAAATTTATAAAATTGCATTTTTTTAGATTTAAGCTCAAAGTTGATTTTCTTGTAAATTGTATATTTTTAACTCGAAAAGGGTACCGCTTATACTGAAATGATATTACAGTATTAACAAATTCATATAACCCGTGTATTTACAAAAACTAGCACTTTCTTAAATCTTGACTTATACTGGAAAACATTAGTTTTAGTGATTTGCGCTAAACTGAAATTTTCATGTTATTACAGTATTAACAAATTAATATAACCGAAAAAACTTAAAAAATTGTATTTTCTTAGATTTAGGCTCATAGTTGATTTTCTTGTTAATTGTATATTATTAACTCGAAAAGGGTACCGCTTATACTGAGAAACATCACTTTACTGATTTGCGCTGAAGGCAAATTTCAATGGTTTTACAGTATTAACAAATTAGTATGACCGTAAAAATTTATAAAATTGCATTTTTTTAGATTTAAGCTCAAAGTTGATTTTCTTGTAAATTGCATATTTTTAACTCGAAAAAGGTACCGCTTATACTGAAAAACGTCACTTTTACTGATTTGCGCTAAAGTAAAATTTTAATGTTATTACAGTATTAACAAATTAATATAACCGAAAAAATTGCATTTCTTAGAATTAGGCTCATAGTTGATTTTCTTGTTAATTGTATATTATTAACTCGAAAAGGGTACCGCTTATACTGAAATGATATTACAGTATTAACAAATTCATATAACCCGTGTATTTACTAAAACTAGCACTTTCTTAAATCTTGACTTATACTGGAAAACATTAGTTTTAGTGATTTGCGCTAAATTGAAATTTTCATGTTAAGACAGGATTAAGAAATTCATATAACCAGGGCATTTCGAAAACTAGCACTTTCTTAGATTTAAACTTATACTGAAAAACAGTAATTATACTGACATACGAAAAACATAAATTTTACAGATTTGCGCTAAACTGAAATTTTCATGTTATTACAGTATTAACAAATTAATATAACCGAAAAAACTTAATAAATTGCATTTTCTTAGATTTAGGCTCAAAGTTGATTTTCTTGTAAATTGTATATTATTAACTCGAAAAAGGTAGCGCTTATACTGAGAAACATCACTTCTACTGATTTGCGCTACGCTTTTCTATTACGGGATTAGCAAATTCATATAACCAGTGCATTTCGAAAAAATAGCACTCTCTTTGATTTAAACTTATACTGAAAAACAACAATTTTACTGACTTGCGAAAACATAAATTTTACTGATTTGCGCTAAAGTCAAATTTTAATGTTATTACAGTATTAATAAATTAATATAACCGAAAAAACTTAAAAAATTGCATTTTCTTAGATTTAGGCTCATAGTTGATTTTCTTGTTAATTGTATATTATTAACTCGAAAAGGGTACCGCTTATACTGAAATGATATTACAGTATTAACAAATTCATATAACCCGTGCATTTACAAAAACTAGCACTTTCTTAAATCTTGACTTATACTGGAAAACATCAGTTTTAGTGATTTGCGCTAAAGTGAAATTTTCATGTTAAGACAGGATTAACAAATTCATATGTCTAAAGCAATTTGAAAAAATAGCACTTTCTTAGATTTAAACTTATACTGAAAAACAGTAATTATACCGACATACGAAAAACATAAATTTTATTGATTTGCGCTAAAGTCAAATTTTAATGTTATTACAGTATTAACAAATTAGTATGACCGTAAAAATTTATAAAATTGCATTTTTTTAGATTTAAGCTCAAAGTTGATTTTCTTGTAAATTGTATATTTTTAACTCGAAAAAGGTACCACTTGTACTGAAAAACATCACTTCTACTGATTTGCGCTACGCTTTGCTATTACGGGATTAGCAAATTCATATAACCAGTGCATTTCGAAAAAATAGCACTCTCTTTGATTTAAACTTATACTGAAAAACAACAATTTTACTGACTTGCGAAAACATAAATTTTACTGATTTGCGCTAAAGTCAAATTTTAATGTTATTACAGTATTAATAAATTAATATAACCGAAAAAACTTAAAAAATTGCATTTTCTTAGATTTAGGCTCATAGTTGATTTTCTTGTTAATTGTATATTATTAACTCGAAAAGGGTACCGCTTATACTGAAATGATATTACAGTATTAACAAATTCATATAACCCGTGCATTTACAAAAACTAGCACTTTCTTAAATCTTGACTTATACTGGAAAACATCAGTTTTAGTGATTTGCGCTAAAGTGAAATTTTCATGTTAAGACAGGATTAACAAATTCATATGTCTAAAGCAATTTGAAAAAATAGCACTTTCTTAGATTTAAACTTATACTGAAAAACAGTAATTATACCGACATACGAAAAACATAAATTTTATTGATTTGCGCTAAAGTCAAATTTTAATGTTATTACAGTATTAACAAATTAATATAACCGAAAAAACTTAAAAAATTGCATTTTCTTAGATTTAGGCTCATAGTTGATTTTCTTGTTAATTGTATATTATTAACTCGAAAAGGGTACCGCTTATACTGAAATGATATTACAGTATTAACAAATTCATATAACCCGTGTATTTACAAAAACTAGCACTTTCTTAAATCTTGATTTATACTGGAAAACATTAGTTTTAGTGATTTGCGCTAAAGTGAAATTTTCATGTTATTACAGCATTAACAAATTAATATAACCGAAAAAACTTAATAAATTGTATTTTCTTAGATTTAGGCTCAAAGTTGATTTTCTTGTAAATTGTATATTAATAACTCGAAAAAGGTACCACTTGTACTGAAAAACATCACTTCTACTGATTTGCGCTACAGTCAAATTTCAATGTTATTTGAGTATAAACAAATTCATAAAACCAGTGCATTTCGAAAACTAGCACTTTCCTAAATCTTGACTTATACTGAAAAGCATCAATTTTACAGAACTGCACTAACGTAAAATTTGTATAATATTACGGGATTAGCAAATTCATATAACCAGTGCATTTGGAAAAAATAGCACTCACTTTGATTTAAACTTATACTGAAAAACAACAATTTTACTGACTTGCGAAAACATCACTTTTACTGATTTGCGCTAAAGTAAAATTTTAATGTTATTACAGTATTAGCAAATTCATATAACCAGTGCATTTCGAATACTGAAAAACAACAAACTTACTAACATACGAAAAACATAAATTTTACTGATTTGCGCTAAAGTCAAATTTTAATGTTATTACAGTATTAACAAATTAATATAACCGAAAAAACTTAAAAAATTGCATTTTCTTAGATTTATTCTCATAGTTGATTTTCTTGTTAATTGTATATTATTAACTCGAAAAGGGTACCGTTTATACTGAAATGATATTACAGTATTAAGAAATTCATATAACCAGTGCATTTCGAAAACTAGCACTTTCTTAGATTTAATTTATACTGAAAAACAGCAATTATACTGACATACGAAAAACGTAAATCTTACTGATTCGCGCTAAACTGAAATTTTAATGTTATTACAGTATTAACAAATTAATATAACCGAAAAAACTTATAAACTTGCATTTTCTTAGACTTAGGCTCAAAGTTGATTTTCTTGTAAATTGTATATTATTAACTCGAAAAAGGTAGCGCCTATACTGAGAAACATCACTTTACTGATTTGCGCTAAAGTCAAATTTTAATGTAATTACAGTATTAACAAATTAGTATGACCGAAAAAATTTATAAAATTGCATTTTTTTAGATTTAAGCTCAAAGTTGATTTTCTTGTAAATTGTATATTTTTAACTCGAAAAGGGTACCGCTTATACTGAAATGATATTACAGTATTAACAAATTCATATAACCCGTGTATTTACAAAAACTAGCACTTTCTTAAATCTTGACTTATACTGGAAAACATTAGTTTTAGTGATTTGCGCTAAACTGAAATTTTCATGTTATTACAGTATTAACAAATTAATATAACCGAAAAAACTTAAAAAATTGTATTTTCTTAGATTTAGGCTCATAGTTGATTTTCTTGTTAATTGTATATTATTAACTCGAAAAGGGTACCGCTTATACTGAGAAACATCACTTTACTGATTTGCGCTGAAGGCAAATTTCAATGGTTTTACAGTATTAACAAATTAGTATGACCGTAAAAATTTATAAAATTGCATTTTTTTAGATTTAAGCTCAAAGTTGATTTTCTTGTAAATTGCATATTTTTAACTCGAAAAAGGTACCGCTTATACTGAAAAACGTCACTTTTACTGATTTGCGCTAAAGTAAAATTTTAATGTTATTACAGTATTAACAAATTAATATAACCGAAAAAATTGCATTTCTTAGAATTAGGCTCATAGTTGATTTTCTTGTTAATTGTATATTATTAACTCGAAAAGGGTACCGCTTATACTGAAATGATATTACAGTATTAACAAATTCATATAACCCGTGTATTTACAAAAACTAGCACTTTCTTAAATCTTGACTTATACTGGAAAACATTAGTTTTAGTGATTTGCGCTAAATTGAAATTTTCATGTTAAGACAGGATTAAGAAATTCATATAACCAGGGCATTTCGAAAACTAGCACTTTCTTAGATTTAAACTTATACTGAAAAACAGTAATTATACTGACATACGAAAAACATAAATTTTACAGATTTGCGCTAAACTGAAATTTTCATGTTATTACAGTATTAACAAATTAATATAACCGAAAAAACTTAATAAATTGCATTTTCTTAGATTTAGGCTCAAAGTTGATTTTCTTGTAAATTGTATATTATTAACTCGAAAAAGGTAGCGCTTATACTGAGAAACATCACTTTACTGATTTGCGCTGAAGGCAAATTTCAATGGTTTTACAGTATTAACAAATTAGTATGACCGTAAAAATTTATAAAATTGCATTTTTTTAGATTTAAGCTCAAAGTTGATTTTCTTGTAAATTGTATATTTTTAACTCGAAAAAGGTACCACTTGTACTGAAAAACATCACTTCTACTGATTTGCGCTACGCTTTGCTATTACGGGATTAGCAAATTCATATAACCAGTGCATTTCGAAAAAATAGCACTCTCTTTGATTTAAACTTATACTGAAAAACAACAATTTTACTGACTTGCGAAAACATAAATTTTACTGATTTGCGCTAAAGTCAAATTTTAATGTTATTACAGTATTAATAAATTAATATAACCGAAAAAACTTAAAAAATTGCATTTTCTTAGATTTAGGCTCATAGTTGATTTTCTTGTTAATTGTATATTATTAACTCGAAAAGGGTACCGCTTATACTGAAATGATATTACAGTATTAACAAATTCATATAACCCGTGCATTTACAAAAACTAGCACTTTCTTAAATCTTGACTTATACTGGAAAACATCAGTTTTAGTGATTTGCGCTAAAGTGAAATTTTCATGTTAAGACAGGATTAACAAATTCATATGTCTAAAGCAATTTGAAAAAATAGCACTTTCTTAGATTTAAACTTATACTGAAAAACAGTAATTATACCGACATACGAAAAACATAAATTTTATTGATTTGCGCTAAAGTCAAATTTTAATGTTATTACAGTATTAACAAATTAATATAACCGAAAAAACTTAAAAAATTGCATTTTCTTAGATTTAGGCTCATAGTTGATTTTCTTGTTAATTGTATATTATTAACTCGAAAAGGGTACCGCTTATACTGAAATGATATTACAGTATTAACAAATTCATATAACCCGTGTATTTACAAAAACTAGCACTTTCTTAAATCTTGATTTATACTGGAAAACATTAGTTTTAGTGATTTGCGCTAAAGTGAAATTTTCATGTTATTACAGTATTAACAAATTAATATAACCGAAAAAACTTAATAAATTGTATTTTCTTAGATTTAGGCTCAAAGTTGATTTTCTTGTAAATTGTATATTAATAACTCGAAAAAGGTACCACTTGTACTGAAAAACATCACTTCTACTGATTTGCGCTGCAGTCAAATTTCAATGTTATTTGAGTATAAACAAATTCATAAAACCAGTGCATTTCGAAAACTAGCACTTTCCTAAATCTTGACTTATACTGAAAAGCATCAATTTTACAGAACTTCACTAACGTAAAATTTGTATAATATTACGGGATTAGCAAATTCATATAACCAGTGCATTTCGAAAAAATAGCACTCACTTTGATTTAAACTTATACTGAAAAACAACAATTTTACTGACTTGCGAAAACATCACTTTTACTGATTTGCGCTAAAGTAAAATTTTAATGTTATTACAGTATTAGCAAATTCATATAACCAGTGCATTTCGAATACTGAAAAACAACAAACTTACTAACATACGAAAAACATAAATTTTACTGATTTGCGCTAAAGTCAAATTTTAATGTTATTACAGTATTAACAAATTAATATAACCGAAAAAACTTAAAAAATTGCATTTTCTTAGATTTAGGCTCATAGTTGATTTTCTTGTTAATTGTATATTATTAACTCGAAAAGGGTACCGTTTATACTGAAATGATATTACAGTATTAACAAATTCATATAACCAGTGCATTTCGAAAACTAGCACTTTCTTAGATTTAATTTATACTGAAAAACAGCAATTATACTGACATACGAAAAACGTAAATCTTACTGATTCGCGCTAAACTGAAATTTTAATGTTATTACAGTATTAACAAATTAATATAACCGAAAAAACTTATAAACTTGCATTTTCTTAGACTTAGGCTCAAAGTTGATTTTCTTGTAAATTGTATATTATTAACTCGAAAAAGGTAGCGCTTATACTGAGAAACATCACTTTACTGATTTGCGCTAAAGTCAAATTTTAATGTAATTACAGTATTAGCAAATTAGTATGACCGAAAAAATTTATAAAATTGCATTTTTTTAGATTTAAGCTCAAAGTTGATTTTCTTGTAAATTGTATATTTTTAACTCGAAAAGGGTACCGCTTATACTGAAATGATATTACAGTATTAACAAATTCATATAACCCGTGTATTTACAAAAACTAGCACTCTCTTAAATCTTGACTTATACTGGAAAACATTAGTTTTAGTGATTTGCGCTAAACTGAAATTTTCATGTTATTACAGTATTAACAAATTAATATAACCGAAAAAACTTAAAAAATTGTATTTTCTTAGATTTAGGCTCATAGTTGATTTTCTTGTTAATTGTATATTATTAACTCGAAAAGGGTACCGCTTATACTTAAATGATATTACAGTATTAACAAATTCATATAACCCGTGCATTTACAAAAACTAGCACTTTCTTAAATCTTGACTTATACTGGAAAACATCAGTTTTAGTGATTTGCGCTAAAGTGAAATTTTCATGTTAAGACAGGATTAACAAATTCATATGTCTAAAGCAATTTGAAAAAATAGCACTTTCTTAGATTTAAACTTATACTGAAAAACAGTAATTATACTGACATACGAAAAACATAAATTTTATTGATTTGCGCTAAAGTCAAATTTTAATGTTATTACAGTATTAACAAATTAATATAACCGAAAAAACTTAAAAAATTGCATTTTCTTAGATTTAGGCTCATAGTTGATTTTCTTGTTAATTGTATATTATTAACTCGAAAAGGGTACCGCTTATACTGAAATGATATTACAGTATTAACAAATTCATATAACCCGTGTATTTACAAAAACTAGCACTTTCTTAAATCTTGACTTATACTGGAAAACATTAGTTTTAGTGATTTGCGCTAAACTGAAATTTTCATGTTATTACAGTATTAACAAATTAATATAACCGAAAAAACTTAAAAAATTGTATTTTCTTAGATTTAGGCTCATAGTTGATTTTCTTGTTAATTGTATATTATTAACTCGAAAAGGGTACCGCTTATACTTAAATGATATTACAGTATTAACAAATTCATATAACCCGTGCATTTACAAAAACTAGCACTTTCTTAAATCTTGACTTATACTGGAAAACATCAGTTTTAGTGATTTGCGCTAAAGTGAAATTTTCATGTTAAGACAGGATTAACAAATTCATATGTCTAAAACAATTTGTAAAAATAGCACTTTCTTAGATTTAAACTTATACTGAAAAACAGTAATTATACTGACATACGAAAAACATAAATTTTATTGATTTGCGCTAAAGTCAAATTTTAATGTTATTACAGTATTAACAAATTAATATAACCGAAAAAACTTAAAAAATTGAATTTTCTTAGATGTAGGCTCATAGTTGATTTTCTTGTTAATTGTATATTATTAACTCGAAAAGGGTACCGCTTATACTGAAATGATATTACAGTATTAACAAATTCATATAACCAGTGCATTTCGAAAACTAGCACTTTCTTAGATTTAATTTATACTGAAAAACAGCAATTATACTGACATACGAAAAACGTAAATCTTACTGATTCGCGCTAAACTGAAATTTTAATGTTATTACAGTATTAACAAATTAATATAACCGAAAAAACTTATAAACTTGCATTTTCTTAGACTTAGGCTCAAAGTTGATTTTCTTGTAAATTGTATATTATTAACTCAAAAAAGGTAGCGCCTATACTGAGAAACATCACTTTACTGATTTGCGCTAAAGTCAAATTTTAATGTTATTACAGTATTAACAAATTAGTATGACCGAAAAAATTTATAAAATTGCATTTTTTTAGATTTAAGCTCAAAGTTGATTTTCTTGTAAATTGTATATTTTTAACTCGAAAAAGGTACCGTTTATACTGAAAAACGTCACTATAACTGATTTGCGCTAAAGTAAAATTTTAATGTTATTACAGTATTAACAAATTCATATAACCAGTGCATTTCGAATACTGAAAAACAACAAACTTACTAACATACGAAAAACATAAATTTTACTGATTTGCGCTTAAGTGAAATTCTCATGTTATTATAGTATTAACAAATTAATATAACCGAAAAAATTGCATTTCTTAGAATTAGGCTCATAGTTGATTTTCTTTTTAATTGTATATTATTAACTCGAAAAGGGTTCCGCTTATACTGAAATGATATTACAGTATTAACAAATTCATATAACCCATGTATTTACAAAAACTAGCACTTTCTTAAATCTTGACTTATACCGGAAAACATCAGTTTTAGTGATTTGCGCTAAAGTGAAATTTTCATGTTAAGACAGGATTAACAAATTCATATATCTAAAGCATTTTGAAAAAATAGCACTTTCTTAGATTTAAACTTATACTGAAAAACAGTAATTATACTGACATACGAAAAACATAAATTTAACTGATTTGCGCTAAACTGAAATTTTCATGTTATTACAGTATTAACAAATTAATATAACCGAAAAAACTTAAAAAATTGTATTTTCTTAGATTTAGGCTCAAAGTTGATTTTCTTGTAAATTGTATATTTTTAACTCGAAAAAGGTACCGCTTATACTGAAAAACGTCACTTTTACTGATTTGCGCTAAAGTAAAATTTTAATGTTATTACAGTATTAACAAATTCATATAACCAGTGCATTTCGAATACTGAAAAACAACAAACTTACTAACATACGAAAAACATAAATTTTACTGATTTGCGCTTAAGTGAAATTTTCATGTTATTATAGTATTAACAAATTAATATAACCGAAAAAATTGCATTTCTTACAATTAGGCTCATAGTTGATTTTCTTTTGAAATGTATATTATTAACTCGAAAAGGGTTCCGCTTATACTGAAATGATATTACAGTATTAACAAATTCATATAACCCATGTATTTACAAAAACTAGCACTTTCTTAAATCTTGACTTATACCGGAAAACATCAGTTTTAGTGATTTGCGCTAAAGTGAAATTTTCATGTTAAGACAGAATTAACAAATTCATATATCTAAAGCATTTTGAAAAAATAGCACTTTCTTAGATTTAAACTTATACTGAAAAACAGTAATTATACTGACATACGAAAAACATAAATTTTACTGATTTGCGCTAAACTGAAATTTTCATGTTATTACAGTATTAACAAATTAATATAACCGAAAAAACTTAAAAAATTGTATTTTCTTAGATTTAGGCTCATAGTTGATTTTCTTGTTAATTGTATATTATTAACTCGAAAAGGGTACCGCTTATACTGAAATGATATTACAGTATTAACAAATTCATATAACCCGTGTATTTACAAAAACTAGCACTTTCTTAAATCTTGACTTATACTGGAAAACATTAGTTTTAGTGATTTGCGCTAAAGTGAAATTTTCATGTTATTACAGTATTAACAAATTAATATAACCGAAAAAACTTAATAAATTGTATTTTCTTAGATTTAGGCTCAAAGTTGATTTTCTTGTAAATTGTATATTAATAACTCGAAAAAGGTACCACTTGTACTGAAAAACATCACTTCTACTGATTTGCGCTACAGTCAAATTTCAATGTTATTTGAGTATAAACAAATTCATAAAACCAGTGCATTTCGAAAACTAGCACTTTCCTAAATCTTGACTTATACTGAAAAGCATCAATTTTACAGAACTGCACCAACGTAAAATTTGTATAATATTACGGGATTAGCAAATTCATATAACCAGTGCATTTCGAAAAAATAGCACTCACTTTGATTTAAACTTATACTGAAAAACAACAATTTTACTGACTTGCGAAAACATCACTTTTACTGATTTGCGCTAAAGTAAAATTTTAATGTTATTACAGTATTAGCAAATTCATATAACCAGTGCATTTCGAATACTGAAAAACAACAAACTTACTAACATACGAAAAACATAAATTTTACTGATTTGCGCTAAAGTCAAATTTTAATGTTATTACAGTATTAACAAATTAATATAACCGAAAAAACTTAAAAAATTGCATTTTCTTAGATTTAGACTCATAGTTGATTTTCTTGTTAATTGTATATTATTAACTCGAAAAGGGTACCGCTTATACTGAAATGATATTACAGTATTAACAAATTCATATAACCAGTGCATTTCGAATACTGAAAAACAACAAACTTACTAACATACGAAAAACATAAATTTTACTGATTTGCGCTTAAGTGAAATTTTCATGTTATTACAGTATTAACAAATTAATATAACCGAAAAAACTTAAAAAATTGTATTTTCTTAGATTTAGGCTCAAAGTTGATTTTCTTGTAAATTGTATATTTTTAACTCGAAAAAGGTACCGCTTATACTGTAAAACGTCACTTTTACTGATTTGCGCTAAAGTAAAATTTTAATGTTATTACAGTATTAACAAATTCATATAACCAGTGCATTTCGAATACTGAAAAACAACAAACTTACTAACATACGAAAAACATAAATTTAACTGATTTGCGCTAAACTGAAATTTTCATGTTATTACAGTATTAACAAATTAATATAACCGAAAAAACTTAAAAAATTGTATTTTCTTAGATTTAGGCTCAAAGTTGATTTTCTTGTAAATTGTATATTTTTAACTCGAAAAAGGTACCGCTTATACTGAAAAACGTCACTTTTACTGATTTGCGCTAAAGTAAAATTTTAATGTTATTACAGTATTAACAAATTCATATAACCAGTGCATTTCGAATACTGAAAAACAACAAACTTACTAACATACGAAAAACATAAATTTTACTGATTTGCGCTTAAGTGAAATTTTCATGTTATTATAGTATTAACAAATTAATATAACCGAAAAAATTGCATTTCTTAGAATTAGGCTCATAGTTGATTTTCTTTTTAATTGTATATTATTAACTCGAAAAGGGTTCCGCTTATACTGAAATGATATTACAGTATTAACAAATTCATATAACCCATGTATTTACAAAAACTAGCACTTTCTTAAATCTTGACTTATACCGGAAAACATCAGTTTTAGTGATTTGCGCTAAAGTGAAATTTTCATGTTAAGACAGAATTAACAAATTCATATATCTAAAGCATTTTGAAAAAATAGCACTTTCTTAGATTTAAACTTATACTGAAAAACAGTAATTATACTGACATACGAAAAACATAAATTTTACTGATTTGCGCTAAACTGAAATTTTCATGTTATTACAGTATTAACAAATTAATATAACCGAAAAAACTTAAAAAATTGTATTTTCTTAGATTTAGGCTCATAGTTGATTTTCTTGTTAATTGTATATTATTAACTCGAAAAGGGTACCGCTTATACTGAAATGATATTACAGTATTAACAAATTCATATAACCCGTGTATTTACAAAAACTAGCACTTTCTTAAATCTTGACTTATACTGGAAAACATTAGTTTTAGTGATTTGCGCTAAAGTGAAATTTTCATGTTATTACAGTATTAACAAATTAATATAACTGAAAAAACTTAATAAATTGTATTTTCTTAGATTTAGGCTCAAAGTTGATTTTCTTGTAAATTGTATATTAATAACTCGAAAAAGGTACCACTTGTACTGAAAAACATCACTTCTACTGATTTGCGCTACAGTCAAATTTCAATGTTATTTGAGTATAAACAAATTCATAAAACCAGTGCATTTCGAAAACTAGCACTTTCCTAAATCTTGACTTATACTGAAAAGCATCAATTTTACAGAACTGCACCAACGTAAAATTTGTATAATATTACGGGATTAGCAAATTCATATAACCAGTGCATTTCGAAAAAATAGCACTCACTTTGATTTAAACTTATACTGAAAAACAACAATTTTACTGACTTGCGAAAACATCACTTTTACTGATTTGCGCTAAAGTAAAATTTTAATGTTATTACAGTATTAGCAAATTCATATAACCAGTGCATTTCGAATACTGAAAAACAACAAACTTACTAACATACGAAAAACATAAATTTTACTGATTTGCGCTAAAGTCAAATTTTAATGTTATTACAGTATTAACAAATTAATATAACCGAAAAAACTTAAAAAATTGCATTTTCTTAGATTTAGACTCATAGTTGATTTTCTTGTTAATTGTATATTATTAACTCGAAAAGGGTACCGCTTATACTGAAATGATATTACAGTATTAACAAATTCATATAACCAGTGCATTTCGAATACTGAAAAACAACAAACTTACTAACATACGAAAAACATAAATTTTACTGATTTGCGCTTAAGTGAAATTTTCATGTTATTACAGTATTAACAAATTAATATAACCGAAAAAACTTAAAAAATTGTATTTTCTTAGATTTAGGCTCAAAGTTGATTTTCTTGTAAATTGTATATTTTTAACTCGAAAAAGGTACCGCTTATACTGTAAAACGTCACTTTTACTGATTTGCGCTAAAGTAAAATTTTAATGTTATTACAGTATTAACAAATTCATATAACCAGTGCATTTCGAATACTGAAAAACAACAAACTTACTAACATACGAAAAACATAAATTTAACTGATTTGCGCTAAACTGAAATTTTCATGTTATTACAGTATTAACAAATTAATATAACCGAAAAAACTTAAAAAATTGTATTTTCTTAGATTTAGGCTCAAAGTTGATTTTCTTGTAAATTGTATATTTTTAACTCGAAAAAGGTACCGCTTATACTGAAAAACGTCACTTTTACTGATTTGCGCTAAAGTAAAATTTTAATGTTATTACAGTATTAACAAATTCATATAACCAGTGCATTTCGAATACTGAAAAACAACAAACTTACTAACATACGAAAAACATAAATTTTACTGATTTGCGCTTAAGTGAAATTTTCATGTTATTATAGTATTAACAAATTAATATAACCGAAAAAATTGCATTTCTTAGAATTAGGCTCATAGTTGATTTTCTTTTTAATTGTATATTATTAACTCGAAAAGGGTTCCGCTTATACTGAAATGATATTACAGTATTAACAAATTCATATAACCCATGTATTTACAAAAACTAGCACTTTCTTAAATCTTGACTTATACCGGAAAACATCAGTTTTAGTGATTTGCGCTAAAGTGAAATTTTCATGTTAGGACAGGATTAACACATTCATATATCTAAAGCATTTTGAAAAAATAGCACTTTCTTAGATTTAAACTTATACTGAAAAACAGTAATTATACTGACATACGAAAAACATAAATTTTACTGATTTGCGCTAAACTGAAATTTTCATGTTATTACAGTATTAACAAATTAATATAACCGAAAAAACTTAAAAAATTGTATTTTCTTAGATTTAGGCTCAAAGTTGATTTTCTTGTAAATTGTATATTTTTAACTCGAAAAAGGTACCGCTTATACTGAAAAACGTCACTTTTACTGATTTGCGCTAAAGTAAAATTTTAATGTTATTACAGTATTAACAAATTCATATAACCAGTGCATTTCGAATACTGAAAAACAACAAACTTACTAACATACGAAAAACATAAATTTAACTGATTTGCGCTTAAGTGAAATTTTCATGTTATTATAGTATTAACAAATTAATATAACCGAAAAAATTGCATTTCTTAGAACTAGGCTCATAGTTGATTTTCTTTTTAATTGTATATTATTAACTCGAAAAGGGTTCCGCTTATACTGAAATGATATTACAGTATTAACAAATTCATATAACCACAGCGTTTCGAAAACTAGCACTTTCTTAGATTTAATTTATACTAAACAACAGCAATTATACTGACATACGAAAAACGTAAATCTTACTGATTCGCGCTAAACTGAAATTTTCATGTTATTACAGTATTAACAAATTAATATAACCGAAAAAACTTAAAAAATTGTATTTTCTTAGATTTAGGCTCAAAGTTGATTTTCTTGTAAATTGTATATTTTTAACTCGAAAAAGGTACCGCTTATACTGAAAAACGTCACTTTTACTGATTTGCGCTAAAGTAAAATTTTAATGTTATTACAGTATTAACAAATTCATATAACCAGTGCATTTCGAATACTGAAAAACAACAAACTTACTAACATACGAAAAACATAAATTTTACTGATTTGCGCTTAAGTGAAATTTTCATGTTATTATAGTATTAACAAATTAATATTACCGAAAAAATTGCATTTCTTAGAATTAGGCTCATAGTTGATTTTCTTTTTAATTGTATATTATTAACTCGAAAAGGGTTCCGCTTATACTGAAATGATATTACAGTATTAACAAATTCATATAACCCATGTATTTACAAAAACTAGCACTTTCTTAAATCTTGACTTATACCGGAAAACATCAGTTTTAGTGATTTGCGCTAAAGTGAAATTTTCATGTTAAGACAGGATTAACAAATTCATATATCTAAAGCATTTTGAAAAAATAGCACTTTCTTAGATTTAAACTTATACTGAAAAACAGTAATTATACTGACATACGAAAAACATAAATTTTACTGATTTGCGCTAAACTGAAATTTTCATGTTATTACAGTATTAACAAATTAATATAACCGAAAAAACTTAAAAAATTGTATTTTCTTAGATTTAGGCTCATAGTTGATTTTCTTGTTAATTGTATATTATTAACTCGAAAAGGGTACCGCTTATACTGAAATGATATTACAGTATTAACAAATTCATATAACCACAGCGTTTCGAAAACTAGCACTTTCTTAGATTTAATTTATACTAAACAACAGCAATTATACTGACATACGAAAAACGTAAATCTTACTGATTCGCGCTAAACTGAAATTTTAATGTTATTACAGTATTAACAAATTAATATAACCGAAAAAACTTATAAACTTGCATTTTCTTAGACTTAGGCTCAAAGTTGATTTTCTTGTAAATTGTATATTATTAACTCGAAAAAGGTAGCGCTTATACTGAGAAACATCACTTTACTGATTTGCGCTAAAGTCAAATTTTAATGTTATTACAGTATTAACAAATTAGTATGACCGAAAAAATTTATAAAATTGCATTTTTTTAGGTTTAAGCTCAAAGTTGATTTTCTTGTAAATTGTATATTTTTAACTCGAAAAAGGTACCGCTTATACTGAAAAACGTCACTTTTACTGATTTGCGCTAAAGTCAAATTTTAATGTTATTACAGTATTAACAAATTCATATAACCAGTGCATTTCGAATACTGAAAAACAACAAACTTACTAACATACGAAAAACATAAATTTTACTGATTTGCGCTAAAGTTAAATTTTAATGTTATTACAGTATTAACAAATTAATATAACCGAAAAAACTTAAAAAATTGCATTTTCTTAGATTTAGGCTTATAGTTGATTTTCTTGTTAATTGTATATTATTAACTCGAAAAGGGTACCGCTTATACTGAAATGATATTACAGTATTAACAAATTCATATAACCAGTGCATTTCGACAACTAGCACTTTCTTAGATTTAATTTATACTGAAAAACAGAAATTATTCTGACATGCGAAAAACGTAAATCTTACTGATTTGCGCTAAACTGAAATTTTCATGTTATTACAGTATTAACAAATTAATATAACCGAAAAAACTTATAAACTTGCATTTTCTTAGACTTAGGCTCAAAGTTGATTTTCTTGTAAATTGTATATTATTAACTCGAAAAAGGTAGCGCTTATACTGAGAAACATCACTTTACTGATTTGCGCTAAAGTCAAATTTTAATGTTATTACAGTATCAACAAATTAGTATGACCGAAAAAATGTATAAAATTGCATTTTTTTAGATTTAAGCTCAAAGTTGATTTTCTTGTAAATTGTATATTTTTAACTCGAAAAAGGTACCGCTTATACTGAAAAACGCCACTTTTACTGATTTGCGCTAAAGTCAAATTTTAATGTTATTACAGTATTAACAAATTCATATAACCAGTGCATTTCGAATACTGAAAAACAACAAACTTAATCACATACGAAAAACATAAATTTTACTGATTTGCGCTTAAGTGAAATTTTCATGATATTATAGTATTAACCAATTAATATAACCGAAAAAATTGCATTTCTTAGAATTAGGCTCATAGTTGATTTTCTTGTTAATTGTATATTATTAACTCGAAAAGGGTACCGCTTATACTGAAATGATATTACAGTATTAACAAATTTATATAACCCGTGTATTTACAAAAACTAGCACTTTCTTAAATCTTGACTTATACTGGAAAACATTAGTTTTAGTGATTTGCGCTAAAGTGAAATTTTCATGTTAGGACAGGATTAACAAATTCATATAACCAGGGCATTTCGAAAACTAGCACTTTCTTAGATTTAAACTTATACTGAAAAACAGTAATTATACTGACATACGAAAAACATAGATTTTACTGATTTGCGCTAAACTGAAATTTTCATGTTATTACAGTATTAACAAATTAATATAACCGAAAAAACTTAATAAATTGTATTTTCTTAGATTTAGGCTCAAAGTTGATTTTCTTGTAAATTGTATATTAATAACTCGAAAAAGGTACCACTTCTACTGATTTGCGCTACAGTCAAATTTCAATGTTATTTGAGTATAAACAAATTCATAAAACCAGTGCATTTCGAAAACTAGCACTTTCCTAAATCTTGACTTATACTGAAAAGCATCAATTTTACAGAACTGCACTAACGTAAAATTTGTATAATATTACGGGATTAGCAAATTCATATAACCAGTGCATTTCGAAAAAATAGCACTCTCTTTGATTTAAACTTATACTGAAAAACAACAATTTTACTGACTTGCGAAAACATCACTTTTACTGATTTGCGCTAAAGTCAAATTTTAATGTTATTACAGTATTAACAAATTCATATAATCAGTGCATTTCGAATACTGAAAAACAACAAACTTACTAACATACGAAAAACATAAATTTTACTGATTTGCGCTAAAGTCAAATTTTAATGTTATTACAGTATTAACAAATTAATATAACCGAAAAAACTTAAAAAATTGCATTTTCTTAGATTTAGGCTCATAGTTGATTTTCTTGTTAATTGTATATTATTAACTCGAAAAGGGTACCGCTTATACTGAAATGATATTACAGTATTAACAAATTCATATAACCAGTGCATTTCGACAACTAGCACTTTCTTAGATTTAATTTATACTGAAAAACAGCAATTATTCTGACATGCGAAAAACGTAAATCTTACTGATTTGCGCTAAACTGAAATTTTCATGTTATTACAGTATTAACAAATTAATATAACCGAAAAAACTTATAAACTTGCATTTTCTTAGACTTAGGCTCAAAGTTGATTTTCTTGTAAATTGTATATTATTAACTCGAAAAAGGTAGCGCTTATACTGAGAAACATCACTTTACTGATTTGCGCTAAAGTCAAATTTTAATGTTATTACAGTATTAACAAATTAGTATGACCGAAAAAATGTATAAAATTGCATTTTTTTAGATTTAAGCTCAAAGTTGATTTTCTTGTAAATTGTATATTTTTAACTCGAAAAAGGTACCGCTTATACTGAAAAACGTCACTTTTACTGATTTGCGCTAAAGTCAAATTTTAATGTTATTACAGTATTAACAAATTCATATAACCAGTGCATTTCGAATACTGAAAAACAACAAACTTAATCACATACGAAAAACATAAATTTTACTGATTTGCGCTTAAGTGAAATTTTCATGATATTATAGTATTAACAAATTAATATAACCCAAAAAATTGCATTTCTTAGAATTAGGCTCATAGTTGATTTTCTTGTAAATTGTATATTATTAACTCGAAAAAGGTACCACTTCTACTGATTTGCGCTACAGTCAAATTTCAATGTTATTTGAGTATAAACAAATTCATAAAACCAGTGCATTTCGAAAACTAGCACTTTCCTAAATCTTGACTTATACTGAAAAGCATCAATTTTACAGAACTGCACTAACGTAAAATTTGTATAATATTACGGGATTAGCAAATTCATATAACCAGTGCATTTCGAAAAAATAGCACTCTCTTTGATTTAAACTTATACTGAAAAACAACAATTTTACTGACTTGCGAAAACATCACTTTTACTGATTTGCGCTAAAGTCAAATTTTAATGTTATTACAGTATTAACAAATTCATATAACCAGTGCATTTCGAATACTGAAAAACAACAAACTTACTAACATACGAAAAACATAAATTTTACTGATTTGCGCTAAAGTCAAATTTTAATGTTATTACAGTATCAACAAATTAATATAACCGAAAAAACTTAAAAAATTGCATTTTCTTAGATTTAGGCTCATAGTTGATTTTCTTGTTAATTGTATATTATTAACTCGAAAAGGGTACCGCTTATACTGAAATGATATTACAGTATTAACAAATTCATATAACCAGTGCATTTCGAAAACTAGCACTTTCTTAGATTTAATTTATACTGAAAAACAGCAATTATACTGACATACGAAAAACGTAAATCTTACTGATTCGCGCTAAACTGAAATTTTAATGTTATTACAGTATTAACAAATTAATATAACCGAAAAAACTTATAAACTTGCATTTTCTTAGACTTAGGCTCAAAGTTGATTTTCTTGTAAATTGTATATTATTAACTCGAAAAAGGTAGCGCTTAACTGAGAAACATCACTTTACTGATTTGCGCTAAAGTCAAATTTTAATGTTATTACAGTATTAACAAATTAGTATGACCGAAAAAATGTATAAAATTGCATTTTTTTAGATTTAAGCTCAAAGTTGATTTTCTTGTAAATTGTATATTATTAACTCGAAAAGGGTACCGCTTATACTGAAATGATATTACAGTATTAACAAATTTATATAACCCGTGTATTTACAAAAACTAGCACTTTCTTAAATCTTGACTTATACTGGAAAACATTAGTTTTAGTGATTTGCGCAAAAGTGAAATTTTCATGTTAGGACAGGATTAACAAATTCATATAACCAGGGCATTTCGAAAACTAGCACTTTCTTAGATTTAAACTTATACTGAAAAACAGTAATTATACTGACATACGAAAAACATAAATTTTACTGATTTGCGCTAAACTGAAATTTTCATGTTATTACAGTATTAACAAATTAATATAACCGAAAAAACTTAATAAATTGTATTTTCTTAGATTTAGGCTCAAAGTTGATTTTCTTGTAAATTGTATATTAATAACTCGAAAAAGGTACCACTTCTACTGATTTGCGCTACAGTCAAATTTCAATGTTATTTGAGTATAAACAAATTCATAAAACCAGTGCATTTCGAAAACTAGCACTTTCCTAAATCTTGACTTATACTGAAAAGCATCAATTTTACAGAACTGCACTAACGTAAAATTTGTATAATATTACGGGATTAGCAAATTCATATAACCAGTGCATTTCGAAAAAATAGCACTCTCTTTGATTTAAACTTATACTGAAAAACAACAATTTTACTGACTTGCGAAAACATCACTTTTACTGATTTGCGCTAAAGTCAAATTTTAATGTTATTACAGTATTAACAAATTCATATAACCAGTGCATTTCGAATACTGAAAAACAACAAACTTACTAACATACGAAAAACATAAATTTTACTGATTTGCGCTAAAGTCAAATTTTAATGTTATTACAGTATTAACAAATTAATATAACCGAAAAAACTTAAAAAATTGCATTTTCTTAGATTTAGGCTCATAGTTGATTTTCTTGTTAATTGTATATTATTAACTCGAAAAGGGTACCGCTTATACTGAAATGATATTACAGTATTAACAAATTCATATAACCAGTGCATTTCGAAAACTAGCACTTTCTTAGATTTAATTTATACTGAAAAACAGCAATTATACTGACATACGAAAAACGTAAATCTTACTGATTCGCGCTAAACTGAAATTTTAATGTTATTACAGTATTAACAAATTAATATAACCGAAAAAACTTATAAACTTGCATTTTCTTAGATTTAAGCTCAAAGTTGATTTTCTTGTAAATTGTATATTTTTAACTCGAAAAAGGTACCGCTTATACTGAAAAACGTCACTTTTGCTGATTTGCGTTAAAGTCAAATTTTAATGTTATTACAGTATTAACAAATTCATATAACCAGTGCATTTCGAATACTGAAAAACAACAAACTTACTAACATACGAAAAACATAAATTTTACTGATTTGCGCTTAAGTGAAATTTTCATGTTATTATAGTATTAACAAATTAATATAACCGAAAAAACTTAAAAAATTGCATTTTCTTAGATTTAGGCTCATAGTTGATTTTCTTGTTAATTGTATATTATTAACTCGAAAAGGGTACCGCTTATACTGAAATGATATTACAGTATTAACAAATTCATATAACCAGTGCATTTCGAAAACTAGCACTTTCTTAGATTTAATTTATACTGAAAAACAGCAATTATACTGACATACGAAAAACGTAAATCTTACTGATTCGCGCTAAACTGAAATTTTAATGTTATTACAGTATTAACAAATTAATATAACCGAAAAAACTTATAAACTTGCATTTTCTTAGATTTAAGCTCAAAGTTGATTTTCTTGTAAATTGTATATTTTTAACTCGAAAAAGGTACCGCTTATACTGAAAAACGTCACTTTTGCTGATTTGCGTTAAAGTCAAATTTTAATGTTATTACAGTATTAACAAATTCATATAACCAGTGCATTTCGAATACTGAAAAACAACAAACTTACTAACATACGAAAAACATAAATTTTACTGATTTGCGCTTAAGTGAAATTTTCATGTTATTATAGTATTAACAAATTAATATAACCGAAAAAACTTAAAAAATTGCATTTTCTTAGATTTAAGCTCAAAGTTGATTTTCTTGTAAATTGTATATTTTTAACTCGAAAAAGGTACCGCTTATACTGAAAAACGTCACTTTTGCTGATTTGCGTTAAAGTCAAATTTTAATGTTATTACAGTATTAACAAATTCATATAACCAGTGCATTTCGAATACTGAAAAACAACAAACTTACTAACATACGAAAAACATAAATTTTACTGATTTGCGCTTAAGTGAAATTTTCATGTTATTATAGTATTAACAAATTAATATAACCGAAAAAACTTAAAAAATTGCATTTTCTTAGATTTAGGCTCAAAGTTGATTTTCTTGTAAATTGTATATTTTTAACTCGAAAAAGGTACCGCTTATACTGAAAAACGTCACTTTTGCTGATTTGCGTTAAAGTCAAATTTTAATGTTATTACAGTATTAACAAATTCATATAACCAGTGCATTTCGAATACTGAAAAACAACAAACTTACTAACATACGAAAAACATAAATTTTACTGATTTGCGCTTAAGTGAAATTTTCATGTTATTATAGTATTAACAAATTAATATAACCGAAAAAACTTAAAAAATTGCATTTTCTTAGATTTAGGCTCATAGTTGATTTTCTTGTTAATTGTATATTATTAACTCGAAAAAGGTACCGCTTATACTGAAAAACGTCACTTTTGCTGATTTGCGTTAAAGTCAAATTTTAATGTTATTACAGTATTAACAAATTCATATAACCAGTGCATTTCGAATACTGAAAAACAACAAACTTACTAACATACGAAAAACATAAATTTTACTGATTTGCGCTAAAGTCAAATTTTAATGTTATTACAGTATTAACAAATTAATATAACCGAAAAAACTTAAAAAATTGCATTTTCTTAGATTTAGGCTCATAGTTGATTTTCTTGTTAATTGTATATTATTAACTCGAAAAGGGTACCGCTTATACTGAAATGATATTACAGTATTAACAAATTCATATAACCAGTGCATTTCGAAAACTAGCACTTTCTTAGATTTAATTTATACTGAAAAACAGCAATTATACTGACATACGAAAAACGTAAATCTTACTGATTCGCGCTAAACTGAAATTTTAATGTTATTACAGTATTAACAAATTAATATAACCGAAAAAACTTATAAACTTGCATTTTCTTAGATTTAAGCTCAAAGTTGATTTTCTTGTAAATTGTATATTATTAACTCGAAAAAGGTAGCGCTTATACTGAGAAACATCCATTTTCTGATTTGCGCTAAAGTCAAATTTTAATGTTATTACAGTATTAACAAATTAGTATGACCGAAAAAATTTATAAAATTGCATTTTTTTAGATTTAAGCTCAAAGTTGATTTTCTTGTAAATTGTATATTTTTAACTCGAAAAAGGTACCGCTTATACTGAAAAACGTCACTTTTGCTGATTTGCGTTAAAGTCAAATTTTAATGTTATTACAGTATTAACAAATTCATATAACCAGTGCATTTCGAATACTGAAAAACAACAAACTTACTAACATACGAAAAACATAAATTTTACTGATTTGCGCTTAAGTGAAATTTTCATGTTATTATAGTATTAACAAATTAATATAACCGAAAAAATTGCATTTCTTAGAATTAGGCTCATAGTTGATTTTCTTGTTAATTGTATATTATTAACTCGAAAAGGGTACCGCTTATACTGAAATGATATTACAGTATTAACAAATTCATATAACCCATGTATTTACAAAAACTAGCACTTTCTTAAATCTTGACTTATACCGGAAAACATCAGTTTTAGTGATTTGCGCTAAAGTGAAATTTTCATGTTAAGACAGGATTAACAAATTCATATATCTAAAGCATTTTGAAAAAATAGCACTTTCTTAGATTTAAACTTATACTGAAAAACAGTAATTATACTGACATACGAAAAACATAAATTTTACTGATTTGCGCTAAACTGAAATTTTCATGTTATTACAGTATTAACAAATTAATATAACCGAAAAAACTTAAAAAATTGTATTTTCTTAGATTTAGGCTCATAGTTGATTTTCTTGTTAATTGTATATTATTAACTCGAAAAGCGTACCGCTTATACTGAAATGATATTACAGTATTAACAAATTCATATAACCAGTGCTTTTCGAAAACTAGCACTTTCTTAGATTTAATTTATACTGAAAAACAGCAATTATACTGACATACGAAAAACGTAAATCTTACTGATTCGCGCTAAACTGAAATTTTAAAGTTATTACAGTATTAACAAATTAATATAACAGAAAAAACTTATATAAAAAAATTGCATTTCTTAGAATTAGGCTGACATACTGACTATACTGAAATGATATTACAGTATTAACAAATTCATATAATCAGTGCTTTTCGAAAACTAGCACTTTCTTAGATTTAATTTATACTGAAAAACAGCAATTATACTGACATACGAAAAACGTAAATCTTACTGATTTGCGCTAAACTGAAATTTTCATGTTATTACAGTATTAACAAATTAATATAACCGAAAAAACTTATAAACTTGAATTTTCTTAGACTTAGGCTCAAACTTGATTTTCTTGTAAATTGTATATTATTAACTCGAAAAAGGTAGCGCTTATACTGAGAAACATCACTTTACTGATTTGCGCTAAAGTCAAATTTTAATGTTATTACAGTATTAACAAATTAGTATGACCGAAAAAATGTATAAAATTGCATTTTTTTAGATTTAAGCTCAAAGTTGATTTTCTTGTAAATTGTATATTTTTAACTCGAAAAAGGTACCGCTTATACTGAAAAACGTCACTTTTACTGATTTGCGCTAAAGTCAAATTTTAATGTTATTACAGTATTAACAAATTCATATAACCAGTGCATTTCGAATACTGAAAAACAACAAACTTAATCACATACGAAAAACATAAATTTTACTGATTTGCGCTTAAGTGAAATTTTCATGATATTATAGTATTAACAAATTAATATAACCGAAAAAATTGCATTTCTTAGAATTAGGCTCATAGTTGATTTTCTTGTAAATTGTATATTATTAACTCGAAAAAGGTACCACTTCTACTGATTTGCGCTACAGTCAAATTTCAATGTTATTTGAGTATAAACAAATTCATAAAACCAGTGCATTTCGAAAACTAGCACTTTCCTAAATCTTGACTTATACTGAAAAGCATCAATTTTACAGAACTGCACTAACGTAAAATTTGTATAATATTACGGGATAAGCAAATTCATATAACCAGTGCATTTCGAAAAAATAGCACTCTCTTTGATTTAAACTTATACTGAAAAACAACAATTTTACTGACTTGCGAAAACATCACTTTTACTGATTTGCGCTTAAGTCAAATTTTAATGTTATTACAGTATTAAAAAATTCATATAACCAGTGCATTTCGAATACTGAAAAACAACAAACTTACTAACATACGAAAAACGTAAATCTTACTGATTCGCGCTAAACTGAAATTTTAATGTTATTACAGTATTAACAAATTAATATAACCGAAAAAACTTATAAACTTGCATTTTCTTAGACTTAGGCTCAAAGTTGATTTTCTTGTAAATTGTATATTATTAACTCGAAAAAGGTAGCGCTTATACTGAGAAACATCACTTTACTGATTTGCGCTAAAGTCAAATTTTAATGTTATTACAGTATTAACAAATTAGTATGACCGAAAAAATGTATAAAATTGCATTTTTTTAGATTTAAGCTCAAAGTTGATTTTCTTGTAAATTGTATATTAATAACTCGAAAAGGGTACCGCTTATACTGAAATGATATTACAGTATTAACAAATTTATATAACCCGTGTATTTACAAAAACTAGCACTTTCTTAAATCTTGACTTATACTGGAAAACATTAGTTTTAGTGATTTGCGCAAAAGTGAAATTTTCATGTTAGGACAGGATTAACAAATTCATATAACCAGGGCATTTCGAAAACTAGCACTTTCTTAGATTTAAACTTATACTGAAAAACAGTAATTATACTGACATACGAAAAACATAAATTTTACTGATTTGCGCTAAACTGAAATTTTCATGTTATTACAGTATTAACAAATTAATATAACCGAAAAAACTTAATAAATTGTATTTTCTTAGATTTAGGCTCAAAGTTGATTTTCTTGTAAATTGTATATTAATAACTCGAAAAAGGTACCACTTCTACTGATTTGCGCTACAGTCAAATTTCAATGTTATTTGAGTATAAACAAATTCATAAAACCAGTGCATTTCGAAAACTAGCACTTTCCTAAATCTTGACTTATACTGAAAAGCATCAATTTTACAGAACTGCACTAACGTAAAATTTGTATAATATTACGGGATTAGCAAATTCATATAACCAGTGCATTTCGAAAAAATAGCACTCTCTTTGATTTAAACTTATACTGAAAAACAACAATTTTACTGACTTGCGAAAACATCACTTTTACTGATTTGCGCTAAAGTCAAATTTTAATGTTATTACAGTATTAACAAATTCATATAACCAGTGCATTTCGAATACTGAAAAACAACAAACTTACTAACATACGAAAAACATAAATTTTACTGATTTGCGCTAAAGTCAAATTTTAATGTTATTACAGTATTAACAAATTAATATAACCGAAAAAACTTAAAAAATTGCATTTTCTTAGATTTAGGCTCATAGTTGATTTTCTTGTTAATTGTATATTATTAACTCGAAAAGGGTACCGCTTATACTGAAATGATATTACAGTATTAACAAATTCATATAACCAGTGCATTTCGAAAACTAGCACTTTCTTAGATTTAATTTATACTGAAAAACAGCAATTATACTGACATACGAAAAACGTAAATCTTACTGATTCGCGCTAAACTGAAATTTTAATGTTATTACAGTATTAACAAATTAATATAACCGAAAAAACTTATAAACTTGCATTTTCTTAGACTTAGCCTCAAAGTTGATTTTCTTGTAAATTGTATATTATTAACTCGAAAAAGGTAGCGCTTATACTGAGAAACATCCATTTTCTGATTTGCGCTAAAGTCAAATTTTAATGTTATTACAGTATTAACAAATTAGTATGACCGAAAAAATTTATAAAATTGCATTTTTTTAGATTTAAGCTCAAAGTTGATTTTCTTGTAAATTGTATATTTTTAACTCGAAAAAGGTACCGCTTATACTGAAAAACGTCACTTTTGCTGATTTGCGTTAAAGTCAAATTTTAATGTTATTACAGTATTAACAAATTCATATAACCAGTGCATTTCGAATACTGAAAAACAACAAACTTACTAACATACGAAAAACATAAATTTTACTGATTTGCGCTTAAGTGAAATTTTCATGTTATTATAGTATTAACAAATTAATATAACCGAAAAAATTGCATTTCTTAGAATTAGGCTCATAGTTGATTTTCTTGTTAATTGTATATTATTAACTCGAAAAGGGTACCGCTTATACTGAAATGATATTACAGTATTAACAAATTCATATAACCCATGTATTTACAAAAACTAGCACTTTCTTAAATCTTGACTTATACCGGAAAACATCAGTTTTAGTGATTTGCGCTAAAGTGAAATTTTCATGTTAAGACAGGATTAACAAATTCATATATCTAAAGCATTTTGAAAAAATAGCACTTTCTTAGATTTAAACTTATACTGAAAAACAGTAATTATACTGACATACGAAAAACATAAATTTTACTGATTTGCGCTAAACTGAAATTTTCATGTTATTACAGTATTAACAAATTAATATAACCGAAAAAACTTAAAAAATTGTATTTTCTTAGATTTAGGCTCATAGTTGATTTTCTTGTTAATTGTATATTATTAACTCGAAAAGCGTACCGCTTATACTGAAATGATATTACAGTATTAACAAATTCATATAACCAGTGCTTTTCGAAAACTAGCACTTTCTTAGATTTAATTTATACTGAAAAACAGCAATTATACTGACATACGAAAAACGTAAATCTTACTGATTCGCGCTAAACTGAAATTTTAAAGTTATTACAGTATTAACAAATTAATATAACAGAAAAAACTTATATAAAAAAATTGCATTTCTTAGAATTAGGCTGACATACTGACTATACTGAAATGATATTACAGTATTAACAAATTCATATAATCAGTGCTTTTCGAAAACTAGCACTTTCTTAGATTTAATTTATACTGAAAAACAGCAATTATACTGACATACGAAAAACGTAAATCTTACTGATTTGCGCTAAACTGAAATTTTCATGTTATTACAGTATTAACAAATTAATATAACCGAAAAAACTTATAAACTTGAATTTTCTTAGACTTAGGCTCAAACTTGATTTTCTTGTAAATTGTATATTATTAACTCGAAAAAGGTAGCGCTTATACTGAGAAACATCACTTTACTGATTTGCGCTAAAGTCAAATTTTAATGTTTTACAGTATTAACAAATTAGTATGACCGAAAAAATGTATAAAATTGCATTTTTTTAGATTTAAGCTCAAAGTTGATTTTCTTGTAAATTGTATATTTTTAACTCGAAAAAGGTACCGCTTATACTGAAAAACGTCACTTTTACTGATTTGCGCTAAAGTCAAATTTTAATGTTATTACAGTATTAACAAATTCATATAACCAGTGCATTTCGAATACTGAAAAACAACAAACTTAATCACATACGAAAAACATAAATTTTACTGATTTGCGCTTAAGTGAAATTTACATGATATTATAGTATTAACAAATTAATATAACCGAAAAAATTGCATTTCTTAGAATTAGGCTCATAGTTGATTTTCTTGTAAATTGTATATTATTAACTCGAAAAAGGTACCACTTCTACTGATTTGCGCTACAGTCAAATTTCAATGTTATTTGAGTATAAACAAATTCATAAAACCAGTGCATTTCGAAAACTAGCACTTTCCTAAATCTTGACTTATACTGAAAAGCATCAATTTTACAGAACTGCACTAACGTAAAATTTGTATAATATTACGGGATAAGCAAATTCATATAACCAGTGCATTTCGAAAAAATAGCACTCTCTTTGATTTAAACTTATACTGAAAAACAACAATTTTACTGACTTGCGAAAACATCACTTTTACTGATTTGCGCTTAAGTCAAATTTTAATGTTATTACAGTATTAAAAAATTCATATAACCAGTGCATTTCGAATACTGAAAAACAACAAACTTACTAACATACGAAAAACATAAATTTTACTGATTTGCGCTAAAGTCAAATTTTAATGTTATTACAGTATTAACAAATTAATATAACCGAAAAAACTTAAAAAATTGCATTTTCTTAGATTTAGGCTCATAGTTGATTTTCTTGTTAATTGTATATTATTAACTCGAAAAGGGTACCGCTTATACTGAAATGATATTACAGTATTAACAAATTCATATAACCAGTGCATTTCGAAAACTAGCACTTTCTTAGATTTAATTTATACTGAAAAACAGCAATTATACTGACATACGAAAAACGTAAATCTTACTGATTCGCGCTAAACTGAAATTTTAATGTTATTACAGTATTAACAAATTAATATAACCGAAAAAACTTATAAACTTGCATTTTCTTAGACTTAGGCTCAAAGTTGATTTTCTTGTAAATTGTATATTATTAACTCGAAAAAGGTAGCGCTTATACTGAGAAACATCACTTTACTGATTTGCGCTAAAGTCAAATTTTAATGTTATTACAGTATTAACAAATTAGTATGACCGAAAAAATGTATAAAATTGCATTTTTTTAGATTTAAGCTCAAAGTTGATTTTCTTGTAAATTGTATATTAATAACTCGAAAAGGGTACCGCTTATACTGAAATGATATTACAGTATTAACAAATTTATATAACCCGTGTATTTACAAAAACTAGCACTTTCTTAAATCTTGACTTATACTGGAAAACATTAGTTTTAGTGATTTGCGCAAAAGTGAAATTTTCATGTTAGGACAGGATTAACAAATTCATATAACCAGGGCATTTCGAAAACTAGCACTTTCTTAGATTTAAACTTATACTGAAAAACAGTAATTATACTGACATACGAAAAACATAAATTTTACTGATTTGCGCTAAACTGAAATTTTCATGTTATTACAGTATTAACAAATTAATATAACCGAAAAAACTTAATAAATTGTATTTTCTTAGATTTAGGCTCAAAGTTGATTTTCTTGTAAATTGTATATTAATAACTCGAAAAAGGTACCACTTCTACTGATTTGCGCTACAGTCAAATTTCAATGTTATTTGAGTATAAACAAATTCATAAAACCAGTGCATTTCGAAAACTAGCACTTTCCTAAATCTTGACTTATACTGAAAAGCATAAATTTTACAGAACTGCACTAACGTAAAATTTGTATAATATTACGGGATTAGCAAATTCATATAACCAGTGCATTTCGAAAAAATAGCACTCTCTTTGATTTAAACTTATACTGAAAAACAACAATTTTACTGACTTGCGAAAACATCACTTTTACTGATTTGCGCTAAAGTCAAATTTTAATCTTATTACAGTATTAACAAATTCATATAACCAGTGCATTTCGAATACTGAAAAACAACAAACTTACTAACATACGAAAAACATAAATTTTACTGATTTGCGCTAAAGTCAAATTTTAATGTTATTACAGTATTAACAAATTAATATAACCGAAAAAACTTAAAAAATTGCATTTTCTTAGATTTAGGCTCATAGTTGATTTTCTTGTTAATTGTATATTATACAGCAATTATACTGACATACGAAAAACGTAAATCTTACTGATTCGCGCTAAACTGAAATTTTAATGTTATTACAGTATTAACAAATTAATATAACCGAAAAAACTCATAAACTTGCATTTTCTTAGACTTAGGCTCAAAGTTGATTTTCTTGTAAATTGTATATTATTAACTCGAAAAAGGTAGCGCTTATACTGAGAAACATCACTTTACTGATTTGCGCTAAAGTCAAATTTTAATGTTATTACAGTATTAACAAATTAGTATGACCGAAAAAATTAATAAAATTGCATTTTTTTAGATTTAAGCTCAAAGTTGATTTTCTTGTAAATTGTATATTTTTAACTCGAAAAAGGTACCGCTTATACTGAAAAACGTCACTTTTGCTGATTTGCGTTAAAGTCAAATTTTAATGTTATTACAGTATTAACAAATTCATATAACCAGTGCATTTCGAATACTGAAAAACAACAAACTTACTAACATACGAAAAACATAAATTTTACTGATTTGCGCTTAAGTGAAATTTTCATGTTATTATAGTATTAACAAATTAATATAACCGAAAAAATTGCATTTCTTAGAATTAGGCTCATAGTTGATTTTCTTGTTAATTGTATATTATTAACTCGAAAAGGGTACCGCTTATACTGAAATGATATTACAGTATTAACAAATTCATATAACCAGTGCATTTCGAAAAAATAGCACTCTCTTTGATTTAAACTTATACTGAAAAACAACAATTTTACTGACTTGCGAAAACATCACTTTTACTGATTTGCGCTAAAGTCAAATTTTAATGTTATTACAGTATTAACAAATTCATATAACCAGTGCATTTCGAATACTGAAAAACAACAAACTTACTAACATACGAAAAACATAAATTTTACTGATTTGCGCTAAAGTCAAATTTTAATGTTATTACAGTATTAACAAATTAATATAACCGAAAAAACTTAAAAAATTGCATTTTCTTAGATTTAGGCTCATAGTTGATTTTCTTGTTAATTGTATATTATTAACTCGAAAAGGGTACCGCTTATACTGAAATGATATTACAGTATTAACAAATTCATATAACCAGTGCATTTCGAAAACTAGCACTTTCTTAGATTTAATTTATACTGAAAAACAGCAATTATACTGACATACGAAAAACGTAAATCTTACTGATTCGCGCTAAACTGAAATTTTAATGTTATTACAGTATTAACAAATTAATATAACCGAAAAAACTCATAAACTTGCATTTTCTTAGACTTAGGCTCAAAGTTGATTTTCTTGTAAATTGTATATTATTAACTCGAAAAAGGTAGCGCTTATACTGAGAAACATCACTTTACTGATTTGCGCTAAAGTCAAATTTTAATGTTATTACAGTATTAACAAATTAGTATGACCGAAAAAATTTATAAAATTGCATTTTTTTAGATTTAAGCTCAAAGTTGATTTTCTTGTAAATTGTATATTATTAACTCGAAAAAGGTAGCGCTTATACTGAGAAACATCACTTTACTGATTTGCGCTAAAGTCAAATTTTAATGTTATTACAGTATTAACAAATTAGTATGACCGAAAAAATTTATAAAATTGCATTTTTTTAGATTTAAGCTCAAAGTTGATTTTCTTGTAAATTGTATATTTTTAACTCGAAAAAGGTACCGCTTATACTGAAAAACGTCACTTTTGCTGATTTGCGTTAAAGTCAAATTTTAATGTTATTACAGTATTAACAAATTCATATAACCAGTGCATTTCGAATACTGAAAAACAACAAACTTACTAACATACGAAAAACATAAATTTTACTGATTTGCGCTAAAGTCAAATTTTAATGTTATTACAGTATTAACAAATTAATATAACCGAAAAAACTTAAAAAATTGCATTTTCTTAGATTTAGGCTCATAGTTGATTTTCTTGTTAATTGTATATTATTAACTCGAAAAGGGTACCGCTTATACTGAAATGATATTACAGTATTAACAAATTCATATAACCAGTGCATTTCGAAAACTAGCACTTTCTTAGATTTAATTTATACTGAAAAACAGCAATTATACTGACATACGAAAAACGTAAATCTTACTGATTCGCGCTAAACTGAAATTTTAATGTTATTACAGTATTAACAAATTAATATAACCGAAAAAACTCATAAACTTGCATTTTCTTAGACTTAGGCTCAAAGTTGATTTTCTTGTAAATTGTATATTATTAACTCGAAAAAGGTAGCGCTTATACTGAGAAACATCACTTTACTGATTTGCGCTAAAGTCAAATTTTAATGTTATTACAGTATTAACAAATTAGTATGACCGAAAAAATTTATAAAATTGCATTTTTTTAGATTTAAGCTCAAAGTTGATTTTCTTGTAAATTGTATATTATTAACTCGAAAAAGGTAGCGCTTATACTGAGAAACATCACTTTACTGATTTGCGCTAAAGTCAAATTTTAATGTTATTACAGTATTAACAAATTAATATAACCGAAAAAACTTAAAAAATTGCATTTTCTTAGATTTAGGCTCATAGTTGATTTTCTTGTTAATTGTATATTATTAACTCGAAAAGGGTACCGCTTATACTGAAATGATATTACAGTATTAACAAATTCATATAACCAGGGCATTTCGAAAACTAGCACTTTCTTAGATTTAAACTTATACTGAAAAACAGTAATTATACTGACATACGAAAAACATAAATTTTACTGATTTGCGCTAAACTGAAATTTTCATGTTATTACAGTATTAACAAATTAATATAACCGAAAAAACTTAATAAATTGTATTTTCTTAGATTTAGGCTCAAAGTTGATTTTCTTGTAAATTGTATATTAATAACTCGAAAAAGGTACCACTTCTACTGATTTGCGCTACAGTCAAATTTCAATGTTATTTGAGTATAAACAAATTCATAAAACCAGTGCATTTCGAAAACTAGCACTTTCCTAAATCTTGACTTATACTGAAAAGCATAAATTTTACAGAACTGCACTAACGTAAAATTTGTATAATATTACGGGATTAGCAAATTCATATAACCAGTGCATTTCGAAAAAATAGCACTCTCTTTGATTTAAACTTATACTGAAAAACAACAATTTTACTGACTTGCGAAAACATCACTTTTACTGATTTGCGCTAAAGTCAAATTTTAATGTTATTACAGTATTAACAAATTCATATAACCAGTGCATTTCGAATACTGAAAAACAACAAACTTACTAACATACGAAAAACATAAATTTTACTGATTTGCGCTAAAGTCAAATTTTAATGTTATTACAGTATTAACAAATTAATATAACCGAAAAAACTTAATAAATTGTATTTTCTTAGATTTAGGCTCAAAGTTGATTTTCTTGTAAATTGTATATTAATAACTCGAAAAAGGTACCACTTCTACTGATTTGCGCTACAGTCAAATTTCAATGTTATTTGAGTATAAACAAATTCATAAAACCAGTGCATTTCGAAAACTAGCACTTTCCTAAATCTTGACTTATACTGAAAAGCATCAATTTTACAGAACTGCACTAACGTAAAATTTGTATAATATTACGGGATTAGCAAATTCATATAACCAGTGCATTTCGAAAAAATAGCACTCTCTTTGATTTAAACTTATACTGAAAAACAACAATTTTACTGACTTGCGAAAACATCACTTTTACTGATTTGCGCTAAAGTCAAATTTTAATGTTATTACAGTATTAACAAATTCATATAACCAGTGCATTTCGAATACTGAAAAACAACAAACTTACTAACATACGAAAAACATAAATTTTACTGATTTGCGCTAAAGTCAAATTTTAATGTTATTACAGTATTAACAAATTAATATAACCGAAAAAACTTAAAAAATTGCATTTTCTTAGATTTAGGCTCATAGTTGATTTTCTTGTTAATTGTATATTATTAACTCGAAAAGGGTACCGCTTATACTGAAATGATATTACAGTATTAACAAATTCATATAACCAGTGCATTTCGAAAACTAGCACTTTCTTAGATTTAATTTATACTGAAAAACAGCAATTATACTGACATACGAAAAACGTAAATCTTACTGATTCGCGCTAAACTGAAATTTTAATGTTATTACAGTATTAACAAATTAATATAACCGAAAAAACTTATAAACTTGCATTTTCTTAGACTTAGCCTCAAAGTTGATTTTCTTGTAAATTGTATATTATTAACTCGAACAAGGTAGCGCTTATACTGAGAAACATCCATTTTCTGATTTGCGCTAAAGTCAAATTTTAATGTTATTACAGTATTAACAAATTAGTATGACCGAAAAAATTTATAAAATTGCATTTTTTTAGATTTAAGCTCAAAGTTGATTTTCTTGTAAATTGTATATTTTTAACTCGAAAAAGGTACCGCTTATACTGAAAAACGTCACTTTTGCTGATTTGCGTTAAAGTCAAATTTTAATGTTATTACAGTATTAACAAATTCATATAACCAGTGCATTTCGAATACTGAAAAACAACAAACTTACTAACATACGAAAAACATAAATTTTACTGATTTGCGCTTAAGTGAAATTTTCATGTTATTATAGTATTAACAAATTAATATAACCGAAAAAATTGCATTTCTTAGAATTAGGCTCATAGTTGATTTTCTTGTTAATTGTATATTATTAACTCGAAAAGGGTACCGCTTATACTGAAATGATATTACAGTATTAACAAATTCATATAACCCATGTATTTACAAAAACTAGCACTTTCTTAAATCTTGACTTATACCGGAAAACATCAGTTTTAGTGATTTGCGCTAAAGTGAAATTTTCATGTTAAGACAGGATTAACAAATTCATATATCTAAAGCATTTTGAAAAAATAGCACTTTCTTAGATTTAAACTTATACTGAAAAACAGTAATTATACTGACATACGAAAAACATAAATTTTACTGATTTGCGCTAAACTGAAATTTTCATGTTATTACAGTATTAACAAATTAATATAACCGAAAAAACTTAAAAAATTGTATTTTCTTAGATTTAGGCTCATAGTTGATTTTCTTGTTAATTGTATATTATTAACTCGAAAAGCGTACCACTTATACTGGAATGATATTACAGTATTAACAAATTCATATAACCAGTGCTTTTCGAAAACTAGCACTTTCTTAGATTTAATTTATACTGAAAAACAGCAATTATACTGACATACGAAAAACGTAAATCTTACTGATTCGCGCTAAACTGAAATTTTAAAGTTATTACAGTATTAACAAATTAATATAACAGAAAAAACTTGTATAAAAAAATTGCATTTCTTAGAATTAGGCTGACATACTGACTATACTGAAATGATATTACAGTATTAACAAATTCATATAACCAGTGCTTTTCGAAAACTAGCACTTTCTTAGATTTAATTTATACTGAAAAACAGCAATTATACTGACATACGAAAAACGTAAATCTTACTGATTTGCGCTAAACTGAAATTTTCATGTTATTACAGTATTAACAAATTAATATAACCGAAAAAACTTATAAACTTGCATTTTCTTAGACTTAGGCTCAAAGTTGATTTTCTTGTAAATTGTATATTATTAACTCGAAAAAGGTAGCGCTTATACTGAGAAACATCACTTTACTGATTTGCGCTAAAGTCAAATTTTAATGTTATTACAGTATTAACAAATTAGTATGACCGAAAAAATGTATAAAATTGCATTTTTTTAGATTTAAGCTCAAAGTTGATTTTCTTGTAAATTGTATATTTTTAACTCGAAAAAGGTACCGCTTATACTGAAAAACGTCACTTTTACTGATTTGCGCTAAAGTCAAATTTTAATGTTATTACAGTATTAACAAATTCATATAACCAGTGCATTTCGAATACTGAAAAACAACAAACTTAATCACATACGAAAAACATAAATTTTACTGATTTGCGCTTAAGTGAAATTTTCATGATATTATAGTATTAACAAATTAATATAACCGAAAAAATTGCATTTCTTAGAATTAGGCTCATAGTTGATTTTCTTGTAAATTGTATATTATTAACTCGAAAAAGGTACCACTTCTACTGATTTGCGCTACAGTCAAATTTCAATGTTATTTGAGTATAAACAAATTCATAAAACCAGTGCATTTCGAAAACTAGCACTTTCCTAAATCTTGACTTATACTGAAAAGCATCAATTTTACAGAACTGCACTAACGTAAAATTTGTATAATATTACGGGATTAGCAAATTCATATAACCAGTGCATTTCGAAAAAATAGCACTCTCTTTGATTTAAACTTATACTGAAAAACAACAATTTTACTGACTTGCGAAAACATCACTTTTACTGATTTGCGCTTAAGTCAAATTTTAATGTTATTACAGTATTAAAAAATTCATATAACCAGTGCATTTCGAATACTGAAAAACAACAAACTTACTAACATACGAAAAACATAAATTTTACTGATTTGCGCTAAAGTCAAATTTTAATGTTATTACAGTATTAACAAATTAATATAACCGAAAAAACTTAAAAAATTGCATTTTCTTAGATTTAGGCTCATAGTTGATTTTCTTGTTAATTGTATATTATTAACTCGAAAAGGGTACCGCTTATACTGAAATGATATTACAGTATTAACAAATTCATATAACCAGTGCATTTCGAAAACTAGCACTTTCTTAGATTTAATTTATACTGAAAAACAGCAATTATACTGACATACGAAAAACGTAAATCTTACTGATTCGCGCTAAACTGAAATTTTAATGTTATTACAGTATTAACAAATTAATATAACCGAAAAAACTTATAAACTTGCATTTTCTTAGACTTAGGCTCAAAGTTGATTTTCTTGTAAATTGTATATTATTAACTCGAAAAAGGTAGCGCTTATACTGAGAAACATCACTTTACTGATTTGCGCTAAAGTCAAATTTTAATGTTATTACAGTATTAACAAATTAGTATGACCGAAAAAATTTATAAAATTGCATTTTTTTAGATTTAAGCTCAAAGTTGATTTTCTTGTAAATTGTATATTTTTAACTCGAAAAAGGTACCGCTTATACTGAAAAACGTCACTTTTGCTGATTTGCGTTAAAGTCAAATTTTAATGTTATTACAGTATTAACAAATTCATATAACCAGTGCATTTCGAATACTGAAAAACAACAAACTTACTAACATACGAAAAACATAAATTTTACTGATTTGCGCTTAAGTGAAATTTTCATGTTATTATAGTATTAACAAATTAATATAACCGAAAAAATTGCATTTCTTAGAATTAGGCTCATAGTTGATTTTCTTGTTAATTGTATATTATTAACTCGAAAAGGGTACCGCTTATACTGAAATGATATTACAGTATTAACAAATTCATATAACCCATGTATTTACAAAAACTAGCACTTTCTTAAATCTTGACTTATACCGGAAAACATCAGTTTTAGTGATTTGCGCTAAAGTGAAATTTTCATGTTAAGACAGGATTAACAAATTCATATATCTAAAGCATTTTGAAAAAATAGCACTTTCTTAGATTTAAACTTATACTGCAAAACAGTAATTGTACTGACATACGAAAAACATAAATTTTACTGATTTGCGCTAAACTGAAATTTTCATGTTATTACAGTATTAACAAATTAATATAACCGAAAAAACTTAAAAAATTGTATTTTCTTAGATTTAGGCTCATAGTTGATTTTCTTGTTAATTGTATATTATTAACTCGAAAAGCGTACCGCTTATACTGAAATGATATTACAGTATTAACAAATTCATATAACCAGTGCTTTTCGAAAACTAGCACTTTCTTAGATTTAATTTATACTGAAAAACAGCAATTATACTGACATACGAAAAACGTAAATCTTACTGATTCGCGCTAAACTGAAATTTTAAAGTTATTACAGTATTAACAAATTAATATAACAGAAAAAACTTATATAAAAAAATTGCATTTCTTAGAATTAGGCTGACATACTGACTATACTGAAATGATATTACAGTATTAACAAATTCATATAACCAGTGCTTTTCGAAAACTAGCACTTTCTTAGATTTAATTTATACTGAAAAACAGCAATTATACTGACATACGAAAAACGTAAATCTTACTGATTTGCGCTAAACTGAAATTTTCATGTTATTACAGTATTAACAAATTAATATAACCGAAAAAACTTATAAACTTGCATTTTCTTAGACTTAGGCTCAAAGTTGATTTTCTTGTAAATTGTATATTATTAACTCGAAAAAGGTAGCGCTTATACTGAGAAACATCACTTTACTGATTTGCGCTAAAGTCAAATTTTAATGTTATTACAGTATTAACAAATTAGTATGACCGAAAAAATGTATAAAATTGCATTTTCTTAGATTTAGGCTCATAGTTGATTTTCTTGTTAATTGTATATTATTAACTCGAAAAGGGTACCGCTTATACTGAAATGATATTACAGTATTAACAAATTTATATAACCCGTGTATTTACAAAAACTAGCACTTTCTTAAATCTTGACTTATACTGGAAAACATTAGTTTTAGTGATTTGCGCTAAAGTGAAATTTTCATGTTAGGACAGGATTAACAAATTCATATAACCAGGGCATTTCGAAAACTAGCACTTTCTTAGATTTAAACTTATACTGAAAAACAGTAATTATACTGACATACGAAAAACATAAATTTTACTGATTTGCGCTAAACTGAAATTTTCATGTTATTACAGTATTAACAAATTAATATAACCGAAAAAACTTAATAAATTGTATTTTCTTAGATTTAGGCTCAAAGTTGATTTTCTTGTAAATTGTATATTAATAACTCGAAAAAGGTACCACTTCTACTGATTTGCGCTACAGTCAAATTTCAATGTTATTTGAGTATAAACAAATTCATAAAACCAGTGCATTTCGAAAACTAGCACTTTCCTAAGTCTTGACTTATACTGAAAAGCATCAATTTTACAGAACTGCACTAACGTAAAATTTGTATAATATTACGGGATTAGCAAATTCATATAACCAGTGCATTTCGAAAAAATAGCACTCTCTTTGATTTAAACTTATACTGAAAAACAACAATTTTACTGACTTGCGAAAACATCACTTTTACTGATTTGCGCTAAAGTCAAATTTTAATGTTATTACAGTATTAACAAATTCATATAACCAGTGCATTTCGAATACTGAAAAACAACAAACTTACTAACATACGAAAAACATAAATTTTACTGATTTGCGCTAAAGTCAAATTTTAATGTTATTACAGTATTAACAAATTAATATAACCGAAAAAACTTAAAAAATTGCATTTTCTTAGATTTAGGCTCATAGTTGATTTTCTTGTTAATTGTATATTATTAACTCGAAAAGGGTACCGCTTATACTGAAATGATATTACAGTATTAACAAATTCATATAACCAGTGCATTTCGAAAACTAGCACTTTCTTAGATTTAATTTATACTGAAAAACAGCAATTATACTGACATACGAAAAACGTAAATCTTACTGATTCGCGCTAAACTGAAATTTTAATGTTATTACAGTATTAACAAATTAATATAACCGAAAAAACTTATAAACTTGCATTTTCTTAGACTTAGGCTCAAAGTTGATTTTCTTGTAAATTGTATATTATTAACTCGAAAAAGGTAGCGCTTATACTGAGAAACATCACTTTACTGATTTGCGCTAAAGTCAAATTTTAATGTTATTACAGTATTAACAAATTAGTATGACCGAAAAAATTTATAAAATTGCATTTTTTTAGATTTAAGCTCAAAGTTGATTTTCTTGTAAATTGTATATTTTTAACTCGAAAAAGGTACCGCTTATACTGAAAAACGTCACTTTTGCTGATTTGCGTTAAAGTCAAATTTTAATGTTATTACAGTATTAACAAATTCATATAACCAGTGCATTTCGAATACTGAAAAACAACAAACTTACTAACATACGAAAAACATAAATTTTACTGATTTGCGCTTAAGTGAAATTTTCATGTTATTATAGTATTAACAAATTAATATAACCGAAAAAATTGCATTTCTTAGAATTAGGCTCATAGTTGATTTTCTTGTTAATTGTATATTATTAACTCGAAAAGGGTACCGCTTATACTGAAATGATATTACAGTATTAACAAATTCATATAACCAGTGCATTTCGAAAACTAGCACTTTCTTAGATTTAATTTATACTGAAAAACAGCAATTATACAGAACTGCACTAACGTAAAATTTGTATAATATTACGGGATTAGCAAATTCATATAACCAGTGCATTTCGAAAAAATAGCACTCTCTTTGATTTAAACTTATACTGAAAAACAACAATTTTACTGACTTGCGAAAACATCACTTTTACTGATTTGCGCTAAAGTCAAATTTTAATGTTATTACAGTATTAACAAATTAATATAACCGAAAAAACTTAAAAAATTGCATTTTCTTAGATTTAGGCTCATAGTTGATTTTCTTGTTAATTGTATATTATTAACTCGAAAAGGGTACCGCTTATACTGAAATGATATTACAGTATTAACAAATTCATATAACCAGTGCATTTCGAAAACTAGCACTTTCTTAGATTTAATTTATACTGAAAAACAGCAATTATACTGACATACGAAAAACGTAAATCTTACTGATTCGCGCTAAACTGAAATTTTAATGTTATTACAGTATTAACAAATTAATATAACCGAAAAAACTTATAAACTTGCATTTTCTTAGACTTAGGCTCAAAGTTGATTTTCTTGTAAATTGTATATTATTAACTCGAAAAAGGTAGCGCTTATACTGAGAAACATCACTTTACTGATTTGCGCTAAAGTCAAATTTTAATGTTATTACAGTATTAACAAATCAGTATGACCGAAAAAATTTATAAAATTGCATTTTTTTAGATTTAAGCTCAAAGTTGATTTTCTTGTAAATTGTATATTTTTAACTCGAAAAAGGTACCGCTTATACTGAAAAACGTCACTTTTGCTGATTTGCGTTAAAGTCAAATTTTAATGTTATTACAGTATTAACAAATTCATATAACCAGTGCATTTCGAATACTGAAAAACAACAAACTTACTAACATACGAAAAACATAAATTTTACTGATTTGCGCTTAAGTGAAATTTTCATGTTATTATAGTATTAACAAATTAATATAACCGAAAAAATTGCATTTCTTAGAATTAGGCTCATAGTTGATTTTCTTGTTAATTGTATATTATTAACTCGAAAAGGGTACCGCTTATACTGAAATGATATTACAGTATTAACAAATTCATATAACCAGTGCTTTTCGAAAACTAGCACTTTCTTAGATATAATTTATACTGAAAAACAGCAATTATACAGAACTGCACTAACGTAAAATTTGTATAATATTACGGGATTAGCAAATTCATATAACCAGTGCATTTCGAAAAAATAGCACTCTCTTTGATTTAAACTTATACTGAAAAACAACAATTTTACTGACTTGCGAAAACATCACTTTTACTGATTTGCGCTAAAGTCAAATTTTAATGTTATTACAGTATTAACAAATTAATATAACCGAAAAAACTTAAAAAATTGCATTTTCTTAGATTTAGGCTCATAGTTGATTTTCTTGTTAATTGTATATTATTAACTCGAAAAGGGTACCGCTTATACTGAAATGATATTACAGTATTAACAAATTCATATAACCAGTGCATTTCGAAAACTAGCACTTTCTTAGATTTAATTTATACTGAAAAACAGCAATTATACTGACATACGAAAAACGTAAATCTTACTGATTCGCGCTAAACTGAAATTTTAATGTTATTACAGTATTAACAAATTAATATAACCGAAAAAACTTATAAACTTGCATTTTCTTAGACTTAGGCTCAAAGTTGATTTTCTTGTAAATTGTATATTATTAACTCGAAAAAGGTAGCGCTTATACTGAGAAACATCACTTTACTGATTTGCGCTAAAGTCAAATTTTAATGTTATTACAGTATTAACAAATCAGTATGACCGAAAAAATTTATAAAATTGCATTTTTTTAGATTTAAGCTCAAAGTTGATTTTCTTGTAAATTGTATATTTTTAACTCGAAAAAGGTACCGCTTATACTGAAAAACGTCACTTTTGCTGATTTGCGTTAAAGTCAAATTTTAATGTTATTACAGTATTAACAAATTCATATAACCAGTGCATTTCGAATACTGAAAAACAACAAACTTACTAACATACGAAAAACATAAATTTTACTGATTTGCGCTTAAGTGAAATTTTCATGTTATTATAGTATTAACAAATTAATATAACCGAAAAAATTGCATTTCTTAGAATTAGGCTCATAGTTGATTTTCTTGTTAATTGTATATTATTAACTCGAAAAGGGTACCGCTTATACTGAAATGATATTACAGTATTAACAAATTCATATAACCCATGTATTTACAAAAACTAGCACTTTCTTAAATCTTGACTTATACCGGAAAACATCAGTTTTAGTGATTTGCGCTAAAGTGAAATTTTCATGTTAAGACAGGATTAACAAATTCATATATCTAAAGCATTTTGAAAAAATAGCACTTTCTTAGATTTAAACTTATACTGAAAAACAGTAATTATACTGACATACGAAAAACATAAATTTTACTGATTTGCGCTAAACTTAAATTTTCATGTTATTACAGTATTAACAAATTAATATAACCGAAAAAACTTAAAAAATTGTATTTTCTTAGATTTAGGCTCATAGTTGATTTTCTTGTTAATTGTATATTATTAACTCGAAAAGCGTACCGCTTATACTGAAATGATATTACAGTATTAACAAATTCATATAACCAGTGCTTTTCGAAAACTAGCACTTTCTTAGATTTAATTTATACTGAAAAACAGCAATTATACAGAACTGCACTAACGTAAAATTTGTATAATATTACGGGATTAGCAAATTCATATAACCAGTGCATTTCGAAAAAATAGCACTCTCTTTGATTTAAACTTATACTGAAAAACAACAATTTTACTGACTTGCGAAAACATCACTTTTACTGATTTGCGCTAAAGTCAAATTTTAATGTTATTACAGTATTAACAAATTAATATAACCGAAAAAACTTAAAAAATTGCATTTTCTTAGATTTAGGCTCATAGTTGATTTTCTTGTTAATTGTATATTATTAACTCGAAAAGGGTACCGCTTATACTGAAATGATATTACAGTATTAACAAATTCATATAACCAGTGCATTTCGAAAACTAGCACTTTCTTAGATTTAATTTATACTGAAAAACAGCAATTATACTGACATACGAAAAACGTAAATCTTACTGATTCGCGCTAAACTGAAATTTTAATGTTATTACAGTATTAACAAATTAATATAACCGAAAAAACTTATAAACTTGCATTTTCTTAGACTTAGGCTCAAAGTTGATTTTCTTGTAAATTGTATATTATTAACTCGAAAAAGGTAGCGCTTATACTGAGAAACATCACTTTACTGATTTGCGCTAAAGTCAAATTTTAATGTTATTACAGTATTAACAAATCAGTATGACCGAAAAAATTTATAAAATTGCATTTTTTTAGATTTAAGCTCAAAGTTGATTTTCTTGTAAATTGTATATTTTTAACTCGAAAAAGGTACCGCTTATACTGAAAAACGTCACTTTTGCTGATTTGCGTTAAGGTCAAATTTTAATGTTATTACAGTATTAACAAATTCATATAACCAGTGCATTTCGAATACTGAAAAACAACAAACTTACTAACATACGAAAAACATAAATTTTACTGATTTGCGCTTAAGTGAAATTTTCATGTTATTATAGTATTAACAAATTAATATAACCGAAAAAATTGCATTTCTTAGAATTAGGCTCATAGTTGATTTTCTTGTTAATTGTATATTATTAACTCGAAAAGGGTACCGCTTATACTGAAATGATATTACAGTATTAACAAATTCATATAACCCATGTATTTACAAAAACTAGCACTTTCTTAAATCTTGACTTATACCGGAAAACATCAGTTTTAGTGATTTGCGCTAAAGTGAAATTTTCATGTTAAGACAGGATTAACAAATTCATATATCTAAAGCATTTTGAAAAAATAGCACTTTCTTAGATTTAAACTTATACTGAAAAACAGTAATTATACTGACATACGAAAAACATAAATTTTACTGATTTGCGCTAAACTGAAATTTTCATGTTATTACAGTATTAACAAATTAATATAACCGAAAAAACTTAAAAAATTGTATTTTCTTAGATTTAGGCTCATAGTTGATTTTCTTGTTAATTGTATATTATTAACTCGAAAAGCGTACCGCTTATACTGAAATGATATTACAGTATTAACAAATTCATATAACCAGTGCTTTTCGAAAACTAGCACTTTCTTAGATTTAATTTATACTGAAAAACAGCAATTATACTGACATACGAAAAACGTAAATCTTACTGATTCGCGCTAAACTGAAATTTTAATGTTATTACAGTATTAACAAATTAATATAACCGAAAAAACTTATATAAAAAAATTGCATTTCTTAGAATTAGGCTGACATACTGACTATACTGAAATGATATTACAGTATTAACAAATTCATATAACCAGTGCTTTTCGAAAACTAGCACTTTCTTAGATTTAATTTATACTGAAAAACAGCAATTATACAGAACTGCACTAACGTAAAATTTGTATAATATTACGGGATTAGCAAATTCATATAACCAGTGCATTTCGAAAAAATAGCACTCTCTTTGATTTAAACTTATACTGAAAAACAACAATTTTACTGACTTGCGAAAACATCACTTTTACTGATTTGCGCTAAAGTCAAATTTTAATGTTATTACAGTATTAACAAATTAATATAACCGAAAAAACTTAAAAAATTGCATTTTCTTAGATTTAGGCTCATAGTTGATTTTCTTGTTAATTGTATATTATTAACTCGAAAAGGGTACCGCTTATACTGAAATGATATTACAGTATTAACAAATTCATATAACCAGTGCATTTCGAAAACTAGCACTTTCTTAGATTTAATTTATACTGAAAAACAGCAATTATACTGACATACGAAAAACGTAAATCTTACTGATTCGCGCTAAACTGAAATTTTAATGTTATTACAGTATTAACAAATTAATATAACCGAAAAAACTTATAAACTTGCATTTTCTTAGACTTAGGCTCAAAGTTGATTTTCTTGTAAATTGTATATTATTAACTCGAAAAAGGTAGCGCTTATACTGAGAAACATCACTTTACTGATTTGCGCTAAAGTCAAATTTTAATGTTATTACAGTATTAACAAATCAGTATGACCGAAAAAATTTATAAAATTGCATTTTTTTAGATTTAAGCTCAAAGTTGATTTTCTTGTAAATTGTATATTTTTAACTCGAAAAAGGTACCGCTTATACTGAAAAACGTCACTTTTGCTGATTTGCGTTAAAGTCAAATTTTAATGTTATTACAGTATTAACAAATTCATATAACCAGTGCATTTCGAATACTGAGAAACAACAAACTTACTAACATACGAAAAACATAAATTTTACTGATTTGCGCTTAAGTGAAATTTTCATGTTATTATAGTATTAACAAATTAATATAACCGAAAAAATTGCATTTCTTAGAATTAGGCTCATAGTTGATTTTCTTGTTAATTGTATATTATTAACTCGAAAAGGGTACCGCTTATACTGAAATGATATTACAGTATTAACAAATTCATATAACCCATGTATTTACAAAAACTAGCACTTTCTTAAATCTTGACTTATACCGGAAAACATCAGTTTTAGTGATTTGCGCTAAAGTGAAATTTTCATGTTAAGACAGGATTAACAAATTCATATATCTAAAGCATTTTGAAAAAATAGCACTTTCTTAGATTTAAACTTATACTGAAAAACAGTAATTATACTGACATACGAAAAACATAAATTTTACTGATTTGCGCTAAACTGAAATTTTCATGTTATTACAGTATTAACAAATTAATATAACCGAAAAAACTTAAAAAATTGTATTTTCTTAGATTTAGGCTCATAGTTGATTTTCTTGTTAATTGTATATTATTAACTCGAAAAGCGTACCGCTTATACTGAAATGATATTACAGTATTAACAAATTCATATAACCAGTGCTTTTCGAAAACTAGCACTTTCTTAGATTTAATTTATACTGAAAAACAGCAATTATACTGACATACGAAAAACGTAAATCTTACTGATTCGCGCTAAACTGAAATTTTAATGTTATTACAGTATTAACAAATTAATATAACCGAAAAAACTTATATAAAAAAATTGCATTTCTTAGAATTAGGCTGACATACTGACTATACTGAAATGATATTACAGTATTAACAAATTCATATAACCAGTGCTTTTCGAAAACTAGCACTTTCTTAGATTTAATTTATACTGAAAAACAGCAATTATACTGACATACGAAAAACGTAAATCTTACTGATTTGCGCTAAACTGAAATTTTCATGTTATTACAGTACAAGTATTAACAAATTAATATAACCTTAAAAACTTATAAACTTGCATTTTCTTAGACTTAGGCTCAAAGTTGATTTTCTTGTAAATTGTATATTATTAACTCGAAAAAGGTAGCGCTTATACTGAGAAACATCACTTTACTGATTTGCGCTAAAGTCAAATTTTAATGTTATTACAATATTAACAAATTAGTATGACCGAAAAAATGTATAAAATTGCATTTTTTTAGATTTAAGCTCAAAGTTGATTTTCTTGTAAATTGTATATTTTTAACTCGAAAGAGGTACCGCTTATACTGAAAAACGTCACATTTACTGATTTGCGCTAAAGTCAAATTTTAATGTTATTACAGTATTAACAAATTAATATAACCGAAAAAACTTAAAAAATTGCATTTTCTTAGATTTAGGCTCATAGTTGATTTTCTTGTTAATTGTATATTATTAACTCGAAAAGGGTACCGTTTATACTGAAATGATATTACAGTATTAACAAATTCATATAACCAGTGCATTTCGAATACTGAAAAACAACAAACTTACTAACATACGAAAAACATAAATTTTACTGATTTGCGCTAAAGTAAAATTTTAATGTTATTACAGTATTAGCAAATTCATATAACCAGTGCATTTCGAATACTGAAAAACAACAAACTTACTAACATACGAAAAACATAAATTTTACTGATTTGCGCTAAAGTCAAATTTTAATGTTATTACAGTATTAACAAATTAATATAACTGAAAAAACTTAAAAAATTGCATTTTCTTAGATTTAGGCTAATAGTTGATTTTCTTGTTAATTGTATATTATTAACTCGAAAAGGGTACCGCTTATACTGAAATGATATTACAGTATTAACAAATTCATATAACCAGTGCATTTCGAAAACTAGCACTTTCTTAGATTTAATTTATACTAAAAAACAGCAATTATACTGACATACGAAAAACGTAAATCTTATTGATTCGCGCTAAACTGAAATTTTAATGTTATTACAGTATTAACAAATTAATATAACCGAAAAAACTTATAAACTTGCATTTTCTTAGACTTAGGCTCAAAGTTGATTTTCTTGTAAATTGTATATTATTAACTCGAAAAAGGTAGCGCTTATACTGAGAAACATCACTTTACTGATTTGCGCTAAAGTCAAATTTTAATGTTATTACAGTATTAACAAATTAGTATGACCGAAAAAATTTATAAAATTGCATTTTTTTAGATTTAAGCTCAAAGTTGATTTTCTTGTAAATTGTATATTTTTAACTCGAAAAAGGTACCGCTTATACTGAAAAACGTCACTTTTACTGATTTGCGCTAAAGTCAAATTTTAATGTTATTACAGTATTAACAAATTCATATAACCAGTGCATTTCGAATACTGAAAAACAACAATCTTACTAACATACGAAAAACATAAATTTTACTGATTTGCGCTAAAGTTAAATTTTAATGTTATTACAGTATTAACAAATTAATATAACCGAAAAAACTTAAAAAATTGCATTTTCTTAGATTTAGGCTTATAGTTGATTTTCTTGTTAATTGTATATTATTAACTCGAAAAGGGTACCGCTTATACTGAAATGATATTACAGTATTAACAAATTCATATAACCAGTGCATTTCGACAACTAGCACTTTCTTAGATTTAATTTATACTGAAAAACAGCAATTATTCTGACATGCGAAAAACGTAAATCTTACTGATTTGCGTTAAACTGAAATTTTCATGTTATTACAGTATTAACAAATTCATATAACCAGTGCATTTCGAATGCTGAAAAACAACAAACTTACTAACATACGAAAAACATAAATTTTACTGATTTGCGCTAAAGTCAAATTTTAATGTTATTACAGTATTAACAAATTAATATAACCGAAAAAACTTAAAAAATTGCATTTTCTTAGATTTAGGCTCATAGTTGATTTTCTTGTTAATTGTATATTATTAACTCGAAAAAGGTACCGTTTATACTGAAATGATATTACAGTATTAACAAATTCATATAACCAGTGCATTTCGAAAACTAGCACTTTCTTAGATTTAATTTTTACTGAAAAACAGCAATTAAACTGACATACGAAAAACGTAAATCTTACTGATTTGCGCTAAACTGAAATTTTCATGTTATTACAGTATTAACAAATTACTATAACAGAAAAAACTTAATAAATTGTATTTTCTTAGATTTGGGCTCAAAGTTGATTTTCTTGTAAATTGTATATTAATAACTCGAAAAAGGTACCACTTGTACTGAAAAACATCACTTCTACTGATTTGCGCTACAGTCAAATTTCAATGTTATTTGAGTATAAACAAATTCATAAAACCAGTGCATTTCGAAAACTAGCACTTTCCTAAATCTTGACTTATACTGAAAAGCATCAATTTTACAGAACTGCACTAACGTAAAATTTGTATAATATTACGGGATTAGCAAATTCATATAACCAGTGCATTTCGAAAAAATAGCACTCTCTTTGATTTAAACTTATACTGAAAAACAACAATTTTACTGACTTGCGAAAAGATCACTTTTACTGATTTGCGCTAAAGTAAAATTTTAATGTTATTACAGTATTAGCAAATTCATATAACCAGTGCATTTCGAATACTGAAAAACAACAAACTTACTAACATACGAAAAACATAAATTTTACTGATTTGCGCTAAAGTCAAATTTTAATGTTATTACAGTATTAACAAATTAATATAACTGAAAAAACTTAAAAAATTGCATTTTCTTAGATTTAGGCTCATAGTTGATTTTCTTGTTAATTGTATATTATTAACTCGAAAAGGGTACCGCTTATACTGAAATGATATTACAGTATTAACAAATTCATATAACCAGTGCATTTCGAAAACTAGCACTTTCTTAGATTTAATTTATACTAAAAAACAGCAATTATACTGACATACGAAAAACGTAAATCTTACTGATTCGCGCTAAACTGAAATTTTAATGTTATTACAGTATTAACAAATTAATATAACCGAAAAAACTTATAAACTTGCATTTTCTTAGACTTAGGCTCAAAGTTGATTTTCTTGTAAATTGTATATTATTAACTCGAAAAAGGTAGCGCTTATACTGAGAAACATCACTTTACTGATTTGCGCTAAAGTCAAATTTTAATGTTATTACAGTATTAACAAATTAGTATGACCGAAAAAATTTATAAAATTGCATTTTTTTAGATTTAAGCTCAAAGTTGATTTTCTTGTAAATTGTATATTTTTAACTCGAAAAAGGTACCGCTTATACTGAAAAACGTCACTTTTACTGATTTGCGCTAAAGTCAAATTTTAATGTTATTACAGTATTAACAAATTCATATAACCAGTGCTTTTCGAAAACTAGCACTTTCTTAGATTTAATTTATACTGAAAAACAGCAATTATACTGACATACGAAAAACGTAAATCTTACTGATTCGCGCTAAACTGAAATTTTAATGTTATTACAGTATTAACAAATTAATATAACCGAAAAAACTTATATAAAAAAATTGCATTTCTTAGAATTAGGCTGACATACTGACTATACTGAAATGATATTACAGTATTAACAAATTCATATAACCAGTGCTTTTCGAAAACTAGCACTTTCTTAGATTTAATTTATACTGAAAAACAGCAATTATACTGACATACGAAAAACGTAAATCTTACTGATTTGCGATAAACTGAAATTTTTATGTTATTACAGTACAAGTATTAACAAATTAATATAACCTTAAAAACTTATAAACTTGCATTTTCTTAGACTTAGGCTCAAAGTTGATTTTCTTGTAAATTGTATATTATTAACTCGAAAAAGGTAGCGCTTATACTGAGAAACATCACTTCTACTGATTTGCGCTAAAGTCAAATTTTAATGTTATTACAGTATTAACAAATTAGTATGACCGAAAAAATGTATAAAATTGCATTTTTTAGATTTAAGCTCATAGCTGATTTTCTTGTTAATTGTATATTATTAACTCGAAAAGGGTACCGCTTATACTGAAATGATATTACAGTATTAACAAATTCATATAACCAGTGCATTTCGACAACTAGCACTTTCTTAGATTTAATCTATACTGAAAAACAGCAATTATTCTGACATGCGAAAAACGTAAATCTTACTGATTTGCGCTAAACTGAAATTTTCATGTTATTACAGTATTAACAAATTCATATAACCAGTGCATTTCGAATGCTGAAAAACAACAAACTTACTAACATACGAAAAACATAAATTTTACTGATTTGCGCTAAAGTCAAATTTTAATGTTATTACAGTATTAACAAATTAATATAACCGAAAAAACTTAAAAAATTGCATTTTCTTAGATTTAGGCTCATAGTTGATTTTCTCGTTAATTGTATATTATTAACTCGAAAAAGGTACCGTTTATACTGAAATGATATTACAGTATAAACAAATTCATATAACCAGTGCATTTCGAAAACTAGCACTTTCTTAGATTTAATTTTTACTGAAAAACAGCAATTATACTGACATACGAAAAACGTAAATCTTACTGATTTGCGCTAAACTGAAATTTTCATGTTATTACAGTATTAACAAATTACTATAACCGAAAAAACTTAATAAATTGTATTTTCTTAGATTTAGGCTCAAAGTTGATTTTCTTGTAAATTGTATATTATTAACTCGAAAAAGGTAGCGCTTATACTGATAAACATCACTTTACTGATTTGCGCTAAAGTCAAATTTTAATGTTATTACAGTATTAACAAATTCATATAACCAGTGCATTTCGAATACTGAAAAACAACAATCTTACTAACATACGAAAAACATAAATTTTACTGATTTGCGCTACAGTCAAATTTCAATGTTATTTGAGTATAAACAAATTCATAAAACCAGTGCATTTCGAAAACTAGCACTTTCCTAAATCTTGACTTATACTGAAAAGCATCAATTTTACAGAACTGCACTAACGTAAAATTTGTATAATATTACGGGATTAGCAAATTCATATAACCAGTGCATTTCGAAAAAATAGCACCCTCTTTGATTTAAACTTATACTGAAAAACAACAATTTTACTGACTTGCGAAAAGATCACTTTTACTGATTTGCGCTAAAGTAAAATTTTAATGTTATTACAGTATTAGCAAATTCATATAACCAGTGCATTTCGAATACTGAAAAACAACAAACTTACTAACATACGAAAAACATAAATTTTACTGATTTGCGCTAAAGTCAAATTTTAATGTTATTACAGTATTAACAAATTAATATAACTGAAAAAACTTAAAAAATTGCATTTTCTTAGATTTAGGCTCATAGTTGATTTTCTTGTTAATTGTATATTATTAACTCGAAAAGGGTACCGCTTATACTGAAATGATATTACAGTATTAACAAATTAATATAACCAGTGCATTTCGAAAACTAGCACTTTCTTAGATTTAATTTATACTAAAAAACAGCAATTATACTGACATACGAAAAACGTAAATCTTACTGATTCGCGCTAAACTGAAATTTTAATGTTATTACAGTATTAACAAATTAATATAACCGAAAAAACTTATAAACTTGCATTTTCTTAGACTTAGGCTCAAAGTTGATTTTCTTGTAAATTGTATATTATTAACTCGAAAAAGGTAGCGCTTATACTGAGAAACATCACTTTACTGATTTGCGCTAAAGTCAAATTTTAATGTTATTACATTATTAACAAATTAGTATGACCGAAAAAATTTATAAAATTGCATTTTTTTAGATTTAAGCTCAAAGTTGATTTTCTTGTAAATTGTATATTTTTAACTCGAAAAAGGTACCGCTTATACTGAAAAACGTCACTTTTACTGATTTGCGCTAAAGTCAAATTTTAATGTTATTACAGTATTAACAAATTCATATAACCAGTGCATTTCGAATACTGAAAAACAACAATCTTACTAACATACGAAAAACATAAATTTTACTGATTTGCGCTAAAGTTAAATTTTAATGTTATTACAGTATTAACAAATTAATATAACCAAAAAAACTTAAAAAATTGCATTTTCTTAGATTTAGGCTTATAGTTGATTTTCTTGTTAATTGTATATTATTAACTCGAAAAGGGTACCGCTTATACTGAAATGATATTACAGTATTAACAAATTCATATAACCAGTGCATTTCGACAACTAGCACTTTCTTAGATTTAATTTATACTGAAAAACAGCAATTATTCTGACATGCGAAAAACGTAAATCTTACTGATTAGCGCTAAACTGAAATTTTCATGTTATTACAGTATTAACAAATTAATATAACCGAAAAAACTTATAAACTTGCATTTTCTTAGACTTAGGCTCAAAGTTGATTTTCTTGTAAATTGTATATTATTAACTCGAAAAAGGTAGCGCTTATACTGAGAAACATCACTTTACTGATTTGCGCTAAAGTCAAATTTTAATGTTATTACAGTATTAACAAATTAGTATGACCGAAAAAATTTATAAAATTGCATTTTTTTAGATTTAAGCTCATAGTTGATTTTCTTGTTAATTGTATATTATTAACTCGAAAAGGGTACCGCTTATACTGAAATGATATTACAGTATTAACAAATTCATATAACCAGTGCATTTCGAAAACTAGCACTTTCTTAGATTTAATTTATACTGAAAAACAGCAATTATACTGACATACGAAAAACATAAATTTTACTGATTTGCGCTAAACTGAAATTTTCATGTTATTACAGTATTAACAAATTAGTATAACCGAAAAAACTTAAAAAATTGTATTTTCTTAGATTTAGACTCATAGTTGATTTTCTTGTTAATTGTATATTATTAACTCGAAAAGCGTACCGCTTATACTGAAATGATATTACAGTATTAACAAATTCATATAACCAGTGCTTTTCGAAAACTAGCACTTTCTTAGATTTAATTTATACTGAAAAACAGCAATTATACTGACATACGAAAAACGTAAATCTTACTGATTCGCGCTAAACTGAAATTTTAATGTTATTACAGTATTAACAAATTAATATAACCGAAAAAACTTATATAAAAAAATTGCATTTCTTAGAATTAGGCTGACATACTGACTATACTGAAATGATATTACAGTATTAACAAATTCATATAACCAGTGCTTTTCGAAAACTAGCACTTTCTTAGATTTAATTTATACTGAAAAACAGCAATTATACTGACATACGAAAAACGTAAATCTTACTGATTTGCGATAAACTGAAATTTTCATGTTATTACAGTACAAGTATTAACAAATTAATATAACCTTAAAAACTTATAAACTTGCATTTTCTTAGACTTAGGCTCAAAGTTGATTTTCTTGTAAATTGTATATTATTAACTCGAAAAAGGTAGCGCTTATACTGAGAAACATCACTTTACTGATTTGCGCTAAAGTCAAATTTTAATGTTATTACAGTATTAACAAATTAGTAAAATTGCATTTTTTTAGATTTAAGCTCAAAGTTGATTTTCTTGTAAATTGTATATTTTTAACTCGAAAAAGGTACCGCTTATACTGAAAAACGTCACTTTTACTGATTTGCGCTAAAGTCAAATTTTAATGTTATTACAGTATTAACAAATTCATATAACCAGTGCATTTCGAATACTGAAAAACAACAATCTTACTAACATACGAAAAACATAAATTTTACTGATTTGCGCTAAAGTTAAATTTTAATGTTATTACAGTATTAACAAATTAATATAACCGAAAAAACTTAAAAAATTGCATTTTCTTAGATTTAGGCTTATAGTTGATTTTCTTGTTAATTGTATATTATTAACTCGAAAAGGGTACCGCTTATACTGAAATGATATTACAGTATTAACAAATTCATATAACCAGTGCATTTCGACAACTAGCACTTTCTTAGATTTAATTTATACTGAAAAACAGCAATTATTCTGACATGCGAAAAACGTAAATCTTACTGATTTGCGCTAAAGTCAAAATTTAATGTTATTACAGTATTAACAAATTAGTATGACCGAAAAAATGTATAAAATTGCATTTTTTTAGATTTAAGCTCAAAGTTGATTTTCTTGTAAATTGTATATCTTTAACTCGAAAGAGGTACCGCTTATACTGAAAAACGTCACTTTTACTGATTTGCGCTAAAGTCAAATTTTACTGTTATTACAGTATTAACAAATTCATATAACCAGTGCATTTCGAATGCTGAAAAACAACAAACTTACTAACATACGAAAAACATAAATTTTACTGATTTGCGCTAAAGTCAAATTTTAATGTTATTACAGTATTAACAAATTAATATAACCGAAAAAACTTAAAAAATTGCATTTTCTTAGATTTAGGCTCATAGTTGATTTTCTTGTTAATTGTATATTATTAACTCGAAAAGGGTACCGTTTATACTGAAATGATATTACAGTATTAACAAATTCATATAACCAGTGCATTTCGAAAACTAGCACTTTCTTAGATTTAATTTTTACTGAAAAACAGCAATTATACTGACATACGTAAAACGTAAATCTTACTGATTTGCGCTAAACTGAAATTTTCATGTTATTACAGTATTAACAAATTACTATAACCGAAAAAACTTAAAAAATTGCATTTTCTTAGATTTAGGCTCAAAGTTGATTTTCTTGTAAATTGTATATTATTAACTCGAAAAGGGTACCGCTTATACTGAAATGATATTACAGTATTAACAAATTTATATAACCCGTGTATTTACAAAAACTAGCACTTTCTTAAATCTTGACTTATACTGGAAAACATTAGTTTTAGTGATTTGCGCTAAAGTGAAATTTTCATGTTATTACAGTATTAACAAGTTTATATATCCGAAAAAACTTAAAAAATTGGATTTTCTTAGATTTAGGCTCAAAGTTGATTTTCTTGTAAATTGTATATTAATAACTCGAAAAAGGTACCACTTGTACTGAAAAACATCACTTCTACTGATTTGCGCTACAGTCAAATTTCAATGTTATTTGAGTATAAACAAATTCATAAAACCAGTGCATTTCGAAAACTAGCACTTTCCTAAATCTTGACTTATACTGAAAAGCATCAATTTTACAGAACTGCACTAACGTAAAATTTGTATAATATTACGGGATTAGCAAATTCATATAACCAGTGCATTTCGAAAAAATAGCACTCTCTTTGATTTAAACTTATACTGAAAAACAACAATTTTACTGACTTGCGAAAACATCACTTTTATTGATTTGCGCTAAAGTAAAATTTTAATGTTATTACAGTATTAGCAAATTCATATAACCAGTGCATTTCGAAAACTGAAAAACAACAAACTTACTAACATACGAAAAACATAAATTTTACTGATTTGCGCTAAAGTCAAATTTTAATGTTATTACAGTATTAACAAATTTATATATCCGAAAAAACTTAAAAAATTTGATTTTCTTAGATTTAGGCTCATAGTTGATTTTCTTGTTAATTGTATATTATTAACTCGAAAAGGGTACCGCTTATACTGAAATGATATTACAGTTTTAACAAATTCATATAACCAGTGCATTTCGAAAACTAGCACTTTCTTAGATTTAATTTATACTGCAAAACAGCAATTATACTGACATACGAAAAACGTAAATTTTACTGATTTGCGCTAAACTGAAATTTTCATGTTATTTCAGTATTACCAAATTAATATAACCGAAAAAACTTAAAAAATTGTATTTTCTTAGATTTAGGCTCATAGTTGATTTTCTTGTTAATTGTATATTATTAACTCGAAAAGCGTACCGCTTATACTGAAATGATATTACAGTATTAACAAATTCATATAACCAGTGCTTTTCGAAAACCAGCACTTTCTTAGATTTAATTTATACTGAAAAACAGCAATTATACTGACATACGAAAAACGTAAATCTTACTGATTCGCGCTAAACTGAAATTTTAATGTTATTACAGTATTAACAAATTAATATAACCGGAAAAACTTATATAAAAAAATTGCATTTCTTAGAATTAGGCTGACATACTGACTATACTTAAATGATATTACAGTATTAACAAATTCATATAACCAGTGCTTTTCGAAAACTAGCACTTTCTTAGATTTAATTTATACTGAAAAACAGCAATTATACTGACATACGAAAAACGTAAATCATACTGATTTGCGCTAAACTGAAATTTTCATGTTATTACAGTACAAGTATTAACAAATTAATATAACCTTATAAACTTGCATTTTCTTAGACTTAGGCTCAAAGTTGATTTTCTTGTAAATTGTATATTATTAACTCGAAAAAGGTAGCGCTTATACTGAGAAACATCACTTTACTGATTTGCGCTAAAGTCAAATTTTAATGTTATTACAGTATTAACAAATTAGTATGACCGAAAAAATTTATAAAATTGCATTTTTTTAGATTTAAGCTCAAAGTTGATTTTCTTGTAAATTGTATATTTTTAACTCGAAAGAGGTACCGCTTATACTGAAAAACGTCACTTTTACTGATTTGCGCTAAAGTCAAATTTTAATGTTATTACAGTATTAACAAATTCATATAACCAGTGCATTTCGAATACTGAAAAACAACAAACTTACTAACATACGAAAAACATAAATTTTACTGATTTGCGCCAAAGTCAAATTTTAATGTTATTACAGTATTAACAAATTAATATAACCGAAAAAACTTAAAAAATTGCATTTTCTTAGATTTAGGCTCATAGTTGATTTTCTTGTTAATTGTATATTATTAACTCGAAAAGGGTACCGTTTATACTGAAATGATATTACAGTATTAACAAATTCATATAACCAGTGCATTTCGAAAACTAGCACTTTCTTAGATTTAATTAATACTGAAAAACAGCAATTATACTGACATACGAAAAACGTAAATCTTACTGATTTGCGCTAAACTGAAATTTTCATGTTATTACAGTATTAACAAATTACTATAACCGAAAAAACTTAATAAATTGTATTTTCTTAGATTTAGGCTCAAAGTTGATTTTCTTGTAAATTGTATATTAATAACTCGAAAAAGGTACCACTTGTACTGAAAAACATCACTTCTACTGATTTGCGCTACAGTCAAATTTCAATGTTATTTGAGTATAAACAAATTCATAAAACCAGTGCATTTCGAATACTGAAAAACAACAAACTTACTAACATTCGAAAAACATAAATTTTACTGATTTGGGCTTAAGTGAAATTTTCATGTTATTTTAGTATTAACAAATTAATATAACCGAAAAAATTGCATTTTTTAGAATTAGGCTCATAGTTGATTTTCTTGTTAATTGTATATTATTAACTCGAAAAGGGTACCGCTTATACTGAAATGATATTACAGTATTAACAAATTCTTATAACCCGTGCATTTACAAAAACTAGCACTTTCTTAAATCTTGACTTATACTGGAAACCATCAGTTTTTGTGATTTGCGCTAAAGTGAAATTTTCATGTTAAGACAGGATTAACAAATTCATATAACTAGAGCATATTGAAAAAATAGCACTTTCTTAGATTTAAACTTATACTGAAAAACAGTAATTATACTGACATACGAAAAACATAAATTTTACTGATTTGCGCTAAACTGAAATTTTCATGTTATTACAGTATTAACAAATTAATATAACCGAAAAAACTTAATAAATTGTATTTTCTTAGATTTAGGCTCAAAGTTGATTTTCTTGTAAATTGTATATTAATAACTCGAAAAAGGTACCACTTGTACTGAAAAACATCACTTCTACTGATTTGCGCTACAGTCAAATTTCAATGTTATTTGAGTATAAACAAATTCATAAAACCAGTGCATTTCGAAAACTAGCACTTTCCTAAATCTTGACTTATACTGAAAAGCATCAATTTTACAGAACTGCACTAACGTAAAATTTGTATAATATTACGGGATTAGCAAATTCATATAACCAGTGCATTTCGAAAAAATAGCACTCTCTTTGATTTAAACTTATACTGAAAAACAACAATTTTACTGACTTGCGAAAACATCACTTTTACTGATTTGCGCTAAAGTAAAATTTTAATGTTATTACAGTATTAACAAATTAATATAACCGAAAAAATTGCATTTCTTAGAATTAGGCTCATAGTTGATTTTCTTGTTAATTGTATATTATTAACTCGAAAAGCGTACCGCTTATACTGAAATGATATTACAGTATTAACAAATTCATATAACCAGTGCTTTTCGAAAACTAGCACTTTCTTAGATTTAATTTATACTGAAAAACAGCAATTATACTGACATACGAAAAACGTAAATCTTACTGATTCGCGCTAAACTGAAATTTTAATGTTATTACAGTATTAACAAATTAATATAACTGAAAAAACTTAAAAAATTGCATTTTCTTAGATTTAGGCTCATAGTTGGTTTTCTTGTTAATTGTATATTATTAACTCGAAAAGCGTACCGCTTATACTGAAATGATATTACAGTATTAACAAATTCATATAACCAGTGCTTTTCGAAAACTAGCACTTTCTTAGATTTAATTTATACTGAAAAACAGCAATTATACTGACATACGAAAAACGTAAATCTTACTGATTCGCGCTAAACTGAAATTTTAATGTTATTACAGTATTAACAAATTAATATAACCGAAAAAACTTATATAAAAAAATTGCATTTCTTAGAATTAGGCTGACATACTGACTATACTGAAATGATATTACAGTATTAACAAATTCATATAACCAGTGCTTTTCGAAAACTAGCACTTTCTTAGATTTAATTTATACTGAAAAACAGCAATTATACTGACATACGAAAAACGTAAATCTTACTGATTTGCGCTAAACTGAAATTTTCATGTTATTACAGTACAAGTATTACCAAATTAATATAACCTTAAAAACTTATAAACTTGCATTTAATTAGACTTAGGCTCAAAGTTGATTTTCTTGTAAATTGTATATTTTTAACTCGAAAGAGGTACCGCTTATACTGAAAAACGTCACTTTTAGTGATTTGCGCTAAAGTCAAATTTTAATGTTATTACAGTATTAACAAATTCATATAACCAGTGCATTTCGAATACTGAAAAACAACAAACTTACTAACATACGAAAAACATAAATTTTACTGATTTGCGCTAAAGTCAAATTTTAATGTTATTACAGTATTAACAAATTAATATAACCGAAAAAACTTAAAAAATTGCATTTTCTTAGATTTAGGCTCATAGTTGATTTTCTTGTTAATTGTATATTATTAACTCGAAAAGGGTACCGTTTATACTGAAATGATATTACAGTATTAACAAATTCATATAACCAGTGCATTTCGAATACTGAAAAACAACAAACTTACTAACATACGAAAAACATAAATTTTACTGATTTGCGCTAAAGTCAAATTTTAATGTTATTACAGTATTAACAAATTAATATAACCGAAAAACTTAAAAAATTGCATTTTCTTAGATTTAGGCTCATAGTTGATTTTCTTGTTAATTGTATATTATTAACTCGAAAAGGGTACCGTTTATACTGAAATGATATTACAGTATTAACAAATTCATATAACCAGTGCATTTCGAAAACTAGCACTTTCTTAGATTTAATTAATACTGAAAAACAGCAATTATACTGACATACGAAAAACGTAAATCTTACTGATTTGCGCTAAACTGAAATTTTCATGTTATTACAGTATTAACAAATTACTATAACCGAAAAAACTTAATAAATTGTATTTTCTTAGATTTAGGCTCAAAGTTGATTTTCTTGTAAATTGTATATTAATAACTCGAAAAAGGTACCACTTGTACTGAAAAACATCACTTCTACTGATTTGCGCTACAGTCAAATTTCAATGTTATTTGAGTATAAACAAATTCATAAAACCAGTGCATTTCGAATACTGAAAAACAACAAACTTACTAACATTCGAAAAACATAAATTTTACTGATTTGCGCTTAAGTGAAATTTTCATGTTATTATAGTATTAACAAATTAATATAACCGAAAAAATTGCATTTCTTAGAATTAGGCTCATAGTTGATTTTCTTGTTAATTGTATATTATTAACTCGAAAAGGGTACCGCTTATACTGAAATGATATTACAGTATTAACAAATTCTTATAACCCGTGCATTTACAAAAACTAGCACTTTCTTAAATCTTGACTTATACTGGAAAACATCAGTTTTAGTGATTTGCGCTAAAGTGAAATTTTCATGTTAAGACAGGATTAACAAATTCATATAACTAGAGCATATTGAAAAAATAGCACTTTCTTAGATTTAAACTTATACTGAAAAACAGTAATTATACTGACATACGAAAAACATAAATTTTACTGATTTGCGCTAAACTGAAATTTTCATGTTATTACAGTATTAACAAATTAATATAACCGAAAAAACTTAATAAATTGTATTTTCTTAGATTTAGGCTCAAAGTTGATTTTCTTGTAAATTGTATATTAATAACTCGAAAAAGGTACCACTTGTACTGAAAAACATCACTTCTACTGATTTGCGCTACAGTCAAATTTCAATGTTATTTGAGTATAAACAAATTCATAAAACCAGTGCATTTCGAAAACTAGCACTTTCCTAAATCTTGACTTATACTGAAAAGCATCAATTTTACAGAACTGCACTAACGTAAAATTTGTATAATATTACGGGATTAGCAAATTCATATAACCAGTGCATTTCGAAAAAATAGCACTCTCTTTGATTTAAACTTATACTGAAAAACAACAATTTTACTGACTTGCGAAAACATCACTTTTACTGATTTGCGCTAAAGTAAAATTTTAATGTTATTACAGTATTAACAAATTAATATAACCGAAAAAATTGCATTTCTTAGAATTAGGCTCATAGTTGATTTTCTTGTTAATTGTATATTATTAACTCGAAAAGCGTACCGCCTATACTGAAATGATATTACAGTATTAACAAATTCATATAACCAGTGCTTTTCGAAAACTAGCACTTTCTTAGATTTAATTTATACTGAAAAACAGCAATTATACTGACATACGAAAAACGTAAATCTTACTGATTCGCGCTAAACTGAAATTTTAATGTTATTACAGTATTAACAAATTAATATAACCGAAAAAACTTATATAAAAAAGTTGCATTTCTTAGAATTAGGCTGACATACTGACTATACTGAAATGATATTACAGTATTAACAAATTCATATAACCAGTGCTTTTCGAAAACTAGCACTTTCTTAGATTTAATTTATACTGAAAAACAGCAATTATACTGACATACGAAAAACGTAAATCTTACTGATTTGCGCTAAACTGAAATTTACATGTTATTACAGTACAAGTATTACCAAATTAATATAACCTTAAAAACTTATAAACTTGCATTTTCTTAGACTTAGGCTCAAAGTTGATTTTCTTGTAAATTGTATATTATTAACTCGAAAAAGGTAGCGCTTATACTGAGAAACATCACTTTACTGATTTGCGCTAAAGTCAAATTTTAATGTTATTACAGTATTAACAAATTAGTATGACCGAAAAAATTTATAAAATTGCATTTTTTTAGATTTAAGCTCAAAGTTGATTTTCTTGTAAATTGTATATTTTTAACTCGAAAGAGGTACCGCTTATACTGAAAAACGTCACTTTTACTGATTTGCGCTAAAGTCAAATTTTAATGTTATTACAGTATTAACAAATTCATATAACCAGTGCATTTCGAATACTGAAAAACAACAAACTTACTAACATACGAAAAACATAAATTTTACTGATTTGCGCTAAAGTCAAATTTTAATGTTATTACAGTATTAACAAATTAATATAACCGAAAAAACTTAAAAAATTGCATTTTTTTAGATTTAGGCTCATAGTTGATTTTCTTGTTAATTGTATATTATTAACTCGAAAAGGGTACCGTTTATACTGAAATGATATTACAGTATTAACAAATTCATATAACCAGTGCATTTCGAAAACTAGCCCTTTCTTAGATTTAATTTATACTGAAAAACAGCAATTATACTGACATACGAAAAACGTAAATCTTACTGATTTGCGCTAAACTGAAATTTTCATGTTATTACAGTATTAACAAATTACTATAACCGAAAAAACTTAATAAATTGTATTTTCTTAGATTTAGGCTCAAAGTTGATTTTCTTGTAAATTGTATATTAATAACTCGAAAAAGGTACCACTTGTACTGAAAAACATCACTTCTACTGATTTGCGCTACAGTCAAATTTCAATGTTATTTGAGTATAAACAAATTCATAAAACCAGTGCATTTCGAATACTGAAAAACAACAAACTTACTAACATTCGAAAAACATAAATTTTACTGATTTGCGCTTAAGTGAAATTTTCATGTTATTATAGTATTAACAAATTAATATAACCGAAAAAATTGCATTTCTTAGAATTAGGCTCATAGTTGATTTTCTTGTTAATTGTATATTATTAACTCGAAAAGGGTACCGCTTATACTGAAATGATATTACAGTATTAACAAATTCTTATAACCCGTGCATTTACAAAAACTAGCACTTTCTTAAATCTTGACTTATACTGGAAAACATCAGTTTTAGTGATTTGCGCTAAAGTGAAATTTTCATGTTAAGACAGGATTAACAAATTCATATAACTAGAGCATATTGAAAAAATAGCACTTTCTTAGATTTAAACTTATACTGAAAAACAGTAATTATACTGACATACGAAAAACATAAATTTTACTGATTTGCGCTAAACTGAAATTTTCATGTTATTACAGTATTAACAAATTAATATAACCGAAAAAACTTAATAAATTGTATTTTCTTAGATTTAGGCTCAAAGTTGATTTTCTTGTAAATTGTATATTAATAACTCGAAAAAGGTACCACTTGTACTGAAAAACATCACTTCTACTGATTTGCGCTACAGTCAAATTTCAATGTTATTTGAGTATAAACAAATTCATAAAACCAGTGCATTTCGAAAACTAGCACTTTCCTAAATCTTGACTTATACTGAAAAGCATCAATTTTACAGAACTGCACTAACGTAAAATTTGTATAATATTACGGGATTAGCAAATTCATATAACCAGTGCATTTCGAAAAAATAGCACTCTCTTTGATTTAAACTTATACTGAAAAACAACAATTTTACTGACTTGCGAAAACATCACTTTTACTGATTTGCGCTAAAGTAAAATTTTAATGTTATTACAGTATTAACAAATTAATATAACCGAAAAAATTGCATTTCTTAGAATTAGGCTCATAGTTGATTTTCTTGTTAATTGTATATTATTAACTCGAAAAGCGTACCGCCTATACTGAAATGATATTACAGTATTAACAAATTCATATAACCAGTGCTTTTCGAAAACTAGCACTTTCTTAGATTTAATTTATACTGAAAAACAGCAATTATACTGACATACGAAAAACGTAAATCTTACTGATTCGCGCTAAACTGAAATTTTAATGTTATTACAGTATTAACAAATTAATATAACCGAAAAAACTTATATAAAAAAATTGCATTTCTTAGAATTAGGCTGACATACTGACTATACTGAAATGATATTACAGTATTAACAAATTCATATAACCAGTGCTTTTCGAAAACTAGCACTTTCTTAGATTTAATTTATACTGAAAAACAGCAATTATACTGACATACGAAAAACGTAAATCTTACTGATTTGCGCTAAACTGAAATTTACATGTTATTACAGTACAAGTATTACCAAATTAATATAACCTTAAAAACTTATAAACTTGCATTTTCTTAGACTTAGGCTCAAAGTTGATTTTCTTGTAAATTGTATATTATTAACTCGAAAAAGGTAGCGCTTATACTGAGAAACATCACTTTACTGATTTGCGCTAAAGTCAAATTTTAATGTTATTACAGTATTAACAAATTAGTATGACCGAAAAAATTTATAAAATTGCATTTTTTTAGATTTAAGCTCAAAGTTGATTTTCTTGTAAATTGTATATTTTTAACTCGAAAGAGGTACCGCTTATACTGAAAAACGTCACTTTTACTGATTTGCGCTAAAGTCAAATTTTAATGTTATTACAGTATTAACAAATTCATATAACCAGTGCATTTCGAATACTGAAAAACAACAAACTTACTAACATACGAAAAACATAAATTTTACTGATTTGCGCTAAAGTCAAATTTTAATGTTATTACAGTATTAACAAATTAATATAACCGAAAAAACTTAAAAAATTGCATTTTTTTAGATTTAGGCTCATAGTTGATTTTCTTGTTAATTGTATATTATTAACTCGAAAAGGGTACCGTTTATACTGAAATGATATTACAGTATTAACAAATTCATATAACCAGTGCATTTCGAAAACTAGCCCTTTCTTAGATTTAATTTATACTGAAAAACAGCAATTATACTGACATACGAAAAACGTAAATCTTACTGATTTGCGCTAAACTGAAATTTTCATGTTATTACAGTATTAACAAATTACTATAACCGAAAAAACTTAATAAATTGTATTTTCTTAGATTTAGGCTCAAAGTTGATTTTCTTGTAAATTGTATATTAATAACTCGAAAAAGGTACCACTTGTACTGAAAAACATCACTTCTACTGATTTGCGCTACAGTCAAATTTCAATGTTATTTGAGTATAAACAAATTCATAAAACCAGTGCATTTCGAATACTGAAAAACAACAAACTTACTAACATTCGAAAAACATAAATTTTACTGATTTGCGCTTAAGTGAAATTTTCATGTTATTATAGTATTAACAAATTAATATAGCCGAAAAAATTGCATTTCTTTGAATTAGGCTCATAGTTGATTTTCTTGTTAATTGTATATTATTAACTCGAAAAGCGTACCGCTTATACTGAAATGATATTACAGTATTAACAAATTCATATAACCAGTGCTTTTCGAAAACTAGCACTTTCTTAGATTTAATTTATACTGAAAAACAGCAATTATACTGACATACGAAAAACGTAAATCTTACTGATTCGAGCTAAACTGAAATTTTAATGTTATTACAGTATTAACAAATTAATATAACTGAAAAAACTTAAAAAATTGCATTTTCTTAGATTTAGGCTCATAGTTGATTTTCTTGTTAATTGTATATTATTAACTCGAAAAGCGTACCGCTTATACTGAAATGATATTACAGTATTAACAAATTCATATAACCAGTTCTTTTCGAAAACTAGCACTTTCTTAGATTTAATTTATACTGAAAAACAGCAATTATACTGACATACGAAAAACGTAAATCTTACTGATTCGCGCTAAACTGAAATTTTAATGTTATTACAGTATTAACAAATTAATATAACCGAAAAAACTTATATAAAAAAATTGCATTTCTTAGAATTAGGCTGACATACTGACTATACTGAAATGATATTACAGTATTAAAAAATTCATATAACCAGTGCTTTTCGAAAACTAGCACTTTCTTAGATTTAATTTATACTGAAAAACAGCAATTATACTGACATACGAAAAACGTAAATCTTACTGATTTGCGCTAAACTGAAATTTTCATGTTATTACAGTACAAGTATTACCAAATTAATATAACCTTAAAAACTTATAAACTTGCATTTAATTAGACTTAGGCTCAAAGTTGATTTTCTTGTAAATTGTATATTATTAACTCGAAAAAGGTAGCGCTTATACTGAGAAACATCACTTTACTGATTTGCGCTAAAGTCAAATTTTAATGTTATTACAGTATTAACAAATTAGTATGACCGAAAAAATTTATAAAATTGCATTTTTTTAGATTTAAGCTCAAAGTTGATTTTCTTGTAAATTGTATATTTTTAACTCGAAAGAGGTACCGCTTATACTGAATAACGTCACTTTTAGTGATTTGCGCTAAAGTCAAATTTTAATGTTATTACAGTATTAACAAATTCATATAACCAGTGCATTTCGAATACTGAAAAACAACAAACTTACTAACATACGAAAAACATAAATTTTACTGATTTGCGCTAAAGTCAAATTTTAATGTTATTACAGTATTAACAAATTAATATAACCGAAAAAACTTATAAACTTGCATTTTCTTAGACTTAGGCTCAAAGTTGATTTTCTTGTAAATTGTATATTATTAACTCGAAAAAGGTAGCGCTTATACTGAGAAACATCACTTTACTGATTTGCGCTAAAGTCAAATTTTAATGTTATTACAGTATTAACAAATTAGTATGACCGAAAAAATTTATAAAATTGCATTTTTTTAGATTTAAGCTCAAAGTTGATTTTCTTGTAAATTGTATATTTTTAACTCGAAAGAGGTACCGCTTATACTGAAAAACGTCACTTTTACTGATTTGCGCTAAAGTCAAATTTTAATGTTATTACAGTATTAACAAATTCATATAACCAGTGCATTTCGAATACTGAAAAACAACAAACTTACTAACATACGAAAAACATAAATTTTACTGATTTGCGCTAAAGTCAAATTTTAATGTTATTACAGTATTAACAAATTAATATAACCGAAAAAATTGCATTTCTTAGAATTAGGCTCATAGTTGATTTTCTTGTTAATTGTATATTATTAACTCGAAAAGGGTACCGCTTATACTGAAATGATATTACAGTATTAACAAATTCATATAACCCATGTATTTACAAAAACTAGCACTTTCTTAAATCTTGACTTATACTGGAAAACATCAGTTTTAGTGATTTGCGCTAAAGTGAAATTTTCATGTTAAGACAGGATTAACAAATTCATATAACTAGAGCATATTGAAAAAATAGCACTTTCTTAGATTTAAACTTATACTGAAAAACAGTAATTATACTGACATACGAAAAACAGAAATTTTACTGATTCGCGCTAAACTGAAATTTTAATGTTATTACAGTATTAACAAATTAATATAACCGAAAAAACTTATAAACTTGCATTTTCTTAGACTTAGGCTCAAAGTTGATTTTCTTGTAAATTGTATATTATTAACTCAAAAAAGGTAGCGCTTATACTGAGAAACATCACTTTACTGATTTGCGCTAAAGTCAAATTTTAATGTTATTACAGTATTAACAAATTAGTATGACCGAAAAAATTTATAAATTGCATTTTTTTAGATTTAAGCTCAAAGTTGATTTTCTTGTAAATTGTATATTTTTAACTCGAAAGAGGTACCGCTAATACTGAAAAACGTCACTTTTACTGATTTGCGCTAAAGTCAAATTTTAATGTTATTAAGTATTAACAAATTAATATAACCGAAAAAACTTAAAAAATTGCATTTTCTTAGATTTAGGCTCATAGTTGATTTTCTTGTTAATTGTATATTATTAACTCGAAAAGGGTACCGTTTATACTGAAATGATATTACAGTATTAACAAATTCATATAACCAGTGCATTTCGAAAACTAGCACTTTCTTAGATTTAATTAATACTGAAAAACAGCAATTATACTGACATACGAAAAACGTAAATCTTACTGATTTGCGCTAAACTGAAATTTTCATGTTATTACAGTATTAACAAATTACTATAACCGAAAAAACTTAATAAATTGTAATTTCTTAGATTTAGGCTCAAAGTTGATTTTCTTGTAAATTGTATATTAATAACTCGAAAAAGGTACCACTTGTACTGAAAAACATCACTTCTACTGATTTGCGCTACAGTCAAATTTCAATGTTATTTGAGTATAAACAAATTCATAAAACCAGTGCATTTCGAATACTGAAAAACAACAAACTTACTAACATTCGAAAAACATAAATTTTACTGATTTGCGCTTAAGTGAAATTTTCATGTTTTTATAGTATTAACAAATTAATATAACCGAAAAAATTGCATTTCTTAGAATTAGGCTCATAGTTGGTTTTCTTGTTAATTGTATATTATTAACTCGAAAAGGGTACCGCTTATACTGAAATGATATTACAGTATTAACAAATTCTTATAACCCGTGCATTTACAAAAACTAGCACTTTCTTAAATCTTGACTTATACTGGAAAACATCAGTTTTAGTGATTTGCGCTAAAGTGAAACTTTCATGTTAAGACAGGATTAACAAATTCATATAACTAGAGCATATTGAAAAAATAGCACTTTCTTAGATTTAAACTTATACTGAAAAACAGTAATAATACTGACATACGAAAAACATAAATTTTACTGATTTGCGCTAAACTGAAATTTTCATGTTATTACAGTATTAACAAATTAATATAACCGAAAAAACTTAATAAATTGTATTTTCTTAGATTTAGGCTCAAAGTTGATTTTCTTGTAAATTGTATATTAATAACTCGAAAAAGGTACCACTTGTACTGAAAAACATCACTTCTACTGATTTGCGCTACAGTCAAATTTCAATGTTATTTGAGTATAAACAAATTCATAAAACCAGTGCATTTCGAAAACTAGCACTTTCCTAAATCTTGACTTATACTGAAAAGCATCAATTTTACAGAACTGCACTAACGTAAAATTTGTATAATATTACGGGATTAGCAAATTCATATAACTAGTGCATTTCGACAAAATAGCACTCTCTTTGATTTAAACTTATACTGAAAAACAACAATTTTACTGACTTGCGAAAACATCACTTTTACTGATTTGCGCTAAAGTAAAATTTTAATGTTATTACAGTATTAACAAATTAATATAACCGAAAAAATTGCATTTCTTAGAATTAGGCTCATAGTTGATTTTCTTGTTAATTGTATATTATTAACTCGAAAAGCGTACCGCCTATACTGAAATGATATTACAGTATTAACAAATTCATATAACCAGTGCTTTTCGAAAACTAGCACTTTCTTAGATTTAATTTATACTGAAAAACAGCAATTATACTGATATACGAAAAACGTAAATCTTACTGATTCGCGCTAAACTAAAATTTTAATGTTATTACAGTATTAACAAATAAATATAACTGAAAAAACTTAAAATATTGCATTTTCTTAGATTTAGGCTCATAGTTGATTTTCTTGTTAATTGTATATTATTAACTCGAAAAGCGTACCGCTTATACTGAAATGATATTACAGTATTACAAATTCATATAACCAGTGCTTTTCGAAAACTAGCACTTTCTTAGATTTAATTTATACTGAAAAACAGCAATTATACTGACATACGAAAAACGTAAATCTTACTGATTCGCGCTAAACTGAAATTTTAATTTTATTACAGTATTAACAAATTAATATAACCGAAAAAACTTATATAAAAAAATTGCATTTCTTAGAATTAAGCTGACATACTGACTATACTGAAATGATATTACAGTATTAACAAATTCATATAACCAGTGCTTTTCGAAAACTAGCACTTTCTTAGATTTAATTTATACTGAAAAACAGCAATTATACTGACATACGAAAAACGTAAATCTTACTGATTTGCGCTAAACTGAAATTTTCATGTTATTACAGTACAAGTATTACCAAATTAATATAACCTTAAAAACTTATAAACTTGCATTTTCTTAGACTTAGGCTCAAAGTTGATTTTCTTGTAAATTGTATATTATTAACTCGAAAAAGGTAGCGCTTATACTGAGAAACATCACTTTAATGATTTGCGCTAAAGTCAAATTTTAATGTTATTACAGTATTAACAAATTAGTATGACCGAAAAAATTTATAAAATTGCATTTTTTAGATTTAAGCTCAAAGTTTGATTTTCTTGTAAATTGTATATTTTTAACTCGAAAGAGGTACCGCTTATACTGAAAAACGTCACTTTTACTGATTTGCGCTAAAGTCAAATTTTAATGTTATTACAGTATTAACAAATTCATATAACCAGTGCATTTCGAATACTGAAAAACAACAAACTTACTAACATACGAAAAACATAAATTTTACTGATTTGCGCTAAAGTCAAATTTTAATGTTATTACAGTATTAACAAATTAATATAACCGAAAAAACTTAAAAAATTGCATTTTTTTAGATTTAGGCTCATAGTTGATTTTCTTGTTAATTGTATATTATTAACTCGAAAAGGGTACCGTTTTTACTGAAATGATATTACAGTATTAACAAATTCATATAACCAGTGCATTTCGAAAACTAGCTCTTTCTTAGATTTAATTTATACTGAAAAACAGCAATTATACTGACATACGAAAAACGTAAATCTTACTGATTTGCGCTAAACTGAAATTTTCATGTTATTACAGTATTAACAAATTACTATAACCGAAAAAACTTAATAAATTGTATTTTCTTAGATTTAGGCTCAAAGTTGATTTTCTTGTAAATTGTATATTAATAACTCGAAAAAGGTACCACTTGTACTGAAAAACATCACTTCTACTGATTTGCGCTACAGTCAAATTTCAATGTTATTTGAGTATAAACAAATTCATAAAACCAGTGCATTTCGAATACTGAAAAACAACAAACTTACTAACATTCGAAAAACATAAATTTTACTGATTTGCGCTTAAGTGAAATTTTCATGTTATTATAGTAATAACAAATTAATATAGCCGAAAAAATTGCATTTCTTTGAATTAGGCTCATAGTTGATTTTCTTGTTAATTGTATATTATTAACTCGAAAAGGGTACCGCTTATACTGAAATGATATTACAGTATTAACAAATTCTTATAACCCGTGCATTTACAAAAACTAGCACTTTCTTAAATCTTGACTTACACTGGAAAACATCAGTTTTAGTGATTTGCGCTAAAGTGAAATTTTCATGTTAAGACAGGATTAACAAATTCATATAACTAGAGCATATAAAAAAAATAGCACTTTCTTAGATTTAAACTTATACTGAAAAACAGTAATTATACTGACATACGAAAAACATAAATTTTACTGATTCGCGCTAAACTGAAATTTTAATGTTATTACAGTATTAACAAATTAATATAACCGAAAAAACTTATAAACTTGCATTTTCTTAGACTTAGGCTCAAAGTTGATTTTCTTGTAAATTGTATATTATTAACTCAAAAAAGGTACCGCTTATACTGAGAAACATCACTTTACTGATTTGCGCTAAAGTCAAATTTTAATGTTATTACAGTATTAACAAATTCATATAACCAGTGCATTTCGAATACTGAAAAACAACAAACTTACTAACATACGAAAAACATAAATTTTACTGATTTGCGCTTAAGTGAAATTTTCATGTTATTATAGTATTAACAAATTAATATAACCGAAAAAATTGCATTTCTTAGAATTAGGCTCATAGTTGATTTTCTTGTTAATTGTATATTATTAACTCGAAAAGGGTACCGCTTATACTGAAATGATATTACAGTATTAACAAATTCATATAACCCATGTATTTACAAAAACTAGCACTTTCTTAAATCTTGACTTATACCGGAAAACATCAGTTTTAGTGATTTGCGCTAAAGTGAAATTTTCATGTTAAGACAGGACTAACAAATTCATATATCTAAAGCATTTTGAAAAAATAGCAATTTCTTAGATTTAAACTTATACTGAAAAACAGTAATTATACTGACATACGAAAAACATAAATTTTACTGATTTGCGCTAAACTGAAATTTTCATGTTATTACAGTATTGACAAATTAATATAACCGAAAAAACTTAAAAAATTTTATTTTCTTAGATTTAGGCTCATAGTTGATTTTCTTGTTAATTGTATATTATTAACTCGAAAAGCGTACCGCTTATAATGAAATGATATTACAGTATTAACAAATTCATATAACCAGTGCATTTCGAAAACTAGCCCTTTCTTAGATTTAATTTATACTGAAAAACAGCAATTATACTGACATACGAAAAACGTAAATCTTACTGATTTGCGCTAAACTGAAATTTTCATGTTATTACAGTATTAACAAATTACTATAACCGAAAAAACTTAATAAATTGTATTTTCTTAGATTTAGGCTCAAAGTTGATTTTCTTGTAAATTGTATATTAATAACTCGAAAAAGGTACCACTTGTACTGAAAAACATCACTTCTACTGATTTGCGCTACAGTCAAATTTCAATGTTATTTGAGTATAAACAAATTCATAAAACCAGTGCATTTCGAATACTGAAAAACAACAAACTTACTAACATTCGAAAAACATAAATTTTACTGATTTGCGCTTAAGTGAAATTTTCATGTTATTATAGTATTAACAAATTAATATAGCCGAAAAAATTGCATTTCTTTGAATTAGGCTCATAGTTGATTTTCTTGTTAATTGTATATTATTAACTCGAAAAGGGTACCGCTTATACTGAAATGATATTACAGTATTAACAAATTCATATAACCCATGTATTTACAAAAACTAGCACTTTCTTAAATCTTGACTTATACCGGAAAACATCAGTTTTAGTGATTTGCGCTAAAGTGAAATTTTCATGTTAAGACAGGACTAACAAATTCATATATCTAAAGCATTTTGAAAAAATAGCAATTTCTTAGATTTAAACTTATACTGTAAAACAGTAATTATACTGACATACGAAAAACATAAATTTTACTGATTTGCGCTAAACTGAAATTTTCATGTTATTACAGTATTGACAAATTAATATAACCGAAAAAACTTAAAAAATTTTATTTTCTTAGATTTAGGCTCATAGTTGATTTTCTTGTTAATTGTATATTATTAACTCGAAAAGCGTACCGCTTATAATGAAATGATATTACAGTATTAACAAATTCATATAACCAGTGCATTTCGAAAACTAGCCCTTTCTTAGATTTAATTTATACTGAAAAACAGCAATTATACTGACATACGAAAAACGTAAAGCTTACTGATTTGCGCTAAACTGAAATTTTCATGTTATTACAGTATTAACAAATTACTATAACCGAAAAAACTTAATAAATTGTATTTTCTTAGATTTAGGCTCAAAGTTGATTTTCTTGTAAATTGTATATTAATAACTCGAAAAAGGTACCACTTGTACTGAAAAACATCACTTCTACTGATTTGCGCTACAGTCAAATTTCAATGTTATTTGAGTATAAACAAATTCATAAAACCAGTGCATTTCGAATACTGAAAAACAACAAACTTACTAACATTCGAAAAACATAAATTTTACTGATTTGCGCTTAAGTGAAATTTTCATGTTATTATAGTATTAACAAATTAATATAGCCGAAAAAATTGCATTTCTTTGAATTAGGCTCATAGTTGATTTTCTTGTTAATTGTATATTATTAACTCGAAAAGGGTACCGCTTATACTGAAATGATATTACAGTATTAACAAATTCATATAACCAGTGCATTTCGAAAACTAGCCCTTTCTTAGATTTAATTTATACTGAAAAACAGCAATTATACTGACATACGAAAAACATAAATTTTACTGATTCGCGCTAAACTGAAATTTTAATGTTATTACAGTATTAACAAATTAATATAACCGAAAAAACTTATAAACTTGCATTTTCTTAGACTTAGGCTCAAAGTTGATTTTCTTGTAAATTGTATATTATTAACTCAAAAAAGGTACCGCTTATACTGAGAAACATCACTTTACTGATTTGCGCTAAAGTCAAATTTTAATTTTATTACAGTATTAACAAATTAATATAACCGAAAAAACTTATATAAAAAAATTGCATTTCTTAGAATTAGGCTGACATACTGACTATTCTGAAATGATATTACAGTATTAACAAATTCATATAACCAGTGCTTTTCGAAAACTAGCACTTTCTTAGATTTAATTTATACTGAAAAACAGCAATTATACTGACATACGAAAAACGTAAATCTTACTGATTTGCGCTAAACTGAAATTTTCATGTTATTACAATACAAGTATTACCAAATTAATATAACCTTAAAAACTTATAAACTTGCATTTTCTTAGACTTAGACTCAAAGTTGATTTTCTTGTAAATTGTATATTATTAACTCGAAAAAGGTAGCGCTTATACTGAGAAACATCACTTTACTGATTTGCGCTAAAGTCAAATTTTAATGTTATTACAGTATTAACAAATTAGTATGACCGAAAAAATTTATAAAATTGCATTTTTTTAGATTTAAGCTCAAAGTTGATTTTCTTGTAAATTGTATATTTTTAACTCGAAAGAGGTACCGCTTATACTGAAAAACGTCACTTTTACTGATTTGCGCTAAAGTCAAATTTTAATGTTATTACAGTATTAACAAATTCATATAACCAGTGCATTTCGAATACTGAAAAGCAACAAACTTACTAACATACGAAAAACATAAATTTTACTGATTTGCGCTAAAGTCAAATTTTAATGTTATTACAGTATTAACAAATTAATATAACCGAAAAAACTTAAAAAATTGCATTTTTTTAGATTTAGGCTCATAGTTGATTTTCTTGTTAATTGTATATTATTAACTCGAAAAGGGTACCGTTTATACTGAAATGATATTACAGTATTAACAAATTCATATAACCAGTGCATTTCGAAAACTAGCCCTTTCTTAGATTTAATTTATACTGAAAAACAGCAATTATACTGACATACGAAAAACGTAAATCTTACTGATTTGCGCTAAACTGAAATTTTCATGTTATTACAGTATTAACAAATTACTATAACCGAAAAAACTTAATAAATTGTATTTTCTTAGATTTAGGCTCAAAGTTGATTTTCTTGTAAATTGTATATTAATAACTCGAAAAAGGTACCACTTGTACTGAAAAACATCACTTCTACTGATTTGCGCTACAGTCAAATTTCAATGTTATTTGAGTATAAACAAATTCATAAAACCAGTGCATTTCGAATACTGAAAAACAACAAACTTACTAACATTCGAAAAACATAAATTTTACTGATTTGCGCTTAAGTGAAATTTTCATGTTATTATAGTATTAACAAATTAATATAGCCGAAAAAATTGCATTTCTTTGAATTAGGCTCATAGTTGATTTTCTTGTTAATTGTATATTATTAACTCGAAAAGGGTACCGCTTATACTGAAATGATATTACAGTATTAACAAATTCTTATAACCCGTGCATTTACAAAAACTAGCACTTTCTTAAATCTTGACTTACACTGGAAAACATCAGTTTTAGTGATTTGCGCTAAAGTGAAATTTTCATGTTAAGACAGGATTAACAAATTCATATAACTAGAGCATATTGAAAAAATAGCACTTTCTTAGATTTATACTTATACTGAAAAACAGTAATTATACTGACATACGAAAAACATAAATTTTACTGATTTGCGCTAAACTGAAATTTTCATGTTATTACAGTATTGACAAATTAATATAACCGAAAAAACTTAAAAAAATTTATTTCCTTAGATTTAGGCTCATAGTTGATTTTCTTGTTAATTGTATATTATTAACTCGAAAAGCGTACCGCTTATAATGAAATGATATTACAGTATTAACAAATTCATATAACCAGTGCGTTTCGAAAACTAGCACTTTCTTAGATTTAATTTATACTGAAAAACAGCAATTATACTGACATACGAAAAACGTAAATCTTACTGATTCGCGCTAAACTGAAATTTTAATGTTATTACAGTATTAACAAATTAATATAACCGAAAAAACTTATATAAAAAAATTGCATTTCTTAGAATTAGGCTGACATACTGACTATACTGAAATGATGTTACAGTATTAACAAATTCATATAACCAGTGCTTTTCGAAAACTAGCACTTTCTTAGATTAAATTTATACTGAAAAACAGCAATTATACGACATACGAAAAACGTAAATCTTACTGATTTGCGCTAAACTGAAATTTTCAGGTTATTACAGTACAAGTATTAACAAATTAATATAACCTTAAAAACTTAAAAACTTGCATTTTCTTAGACTTAGGCTCAAAGTTGATTTTCTTGTAAATTGTATATTATTAACTCGAAAAAGGTAGCGCTTATACTGAGAAACATCACTTCACTGATTTGCGCTAAAGTCAAATTTTAATGTTATTACAGTATTAACAAATTCATATAACCAGTGCATTTCGAATACTGAAAAACAACAAACTTACTAACATACGAAAAACATAAATTTTACTGATTTGCGCTTAAGTGAAATTTTCATGTTATTATAGTATTAACAAATTAATATAACCGAAAAAATTGCATTTCTTAGAATTAGGCTCATAGTTGATTTTCTTGTTAATTGTATATTATTAACTCGAAAAGGGTACCGCTTATACTGAAATGATATTACAGTATTAACAAATTCATATAACCCATGTATTTACAAAAACTAGCACTTTCTTAAATCTTGACTTATACCGGAAAACATCAGTTTTAGTGATTTGCGCTAAAGTGAAATTTTCATGTTAAGACAGGACTAACAAATTCATATATCTAAAGCATTTTGAAAAAATAGCAATTTCTTAGATTTAAACTTATACTGAAAAACAGTAATTATACTGACATACGAAAAACATAAATTTTACTGATTTGCGCTAAACTGAAATTTTCATGTTATTACAGTATTGACAAATTAATATAACCGAAAAAACTTAAAAAATTTTATTTTCTTAGATTTAGGCTCATAGTTGATTTTCTTGTTAATTGTATATTATTAACTCGAAAAGCGTACCGCTTATAATGAAATGATATTACAGTATTAACAAATTCATATAACCAGTGCATTTCGAAAACTAGCCCTTTCTTAGATTTAATTTATACTGAAAAACAGCAATTATACTGACATACGAAAAACGTAAATCTTACTGATTTGCGCTAAACTGAAATTTTCATGTTATTACAGTATTAACAAATTACTATAACCGAAAAAACTTAATAAATTGTATTTTCTTAGATTTAGGCTCAAAGTTGATTTTCTTGTAAATTGTATATTAATAACTCGAAAAAGGTACCACTTGTACTGAAAAACATCACTTCTACTGATTTGCGCTACAGTCAAATTTCAATGTTATTTGAGTATAAACAAATTCATAAAACCAGTGCATTTCGAATACTGAAAAACAACAAACTTACTAACATTCGAAAAACATAAATTTTACTGATTTGCGCTTAAGTGAAATTTTCATGTTATTATAGTATTAACAAATTAATATAGCCGAAAAAATTGCATTTCTTTGAATTAGGCTCATAGTTGATTTTCTTGTTAATTGTATATTATTAACTCGAAAAGGGTACCGCTTATACTGAAATGATATTACAGTATTAACAAATTCATATAACCCATGTATTTACAAAAACTAGCACTTTCTTAAATCTTGACTTATACCGGAAAACATCAGTTTTAGTGATTTGCGCTAAAGTGAAATTTTCATGTTAAGACAGGACTAACAAATTCATATATCTAAAGCATTTTGAAAAAATAGCAATTTCTTAGATTTAAACTTATACTGAAAAACAGTAATTATACTGACATACGAAAAACATAAATTTTACTGATTTGCGCTAAACTGAAATTTTCATGTTATTACAGTATTGACAAATTAATATAACCGAAAAAACTTAAAAAATTTTATTTTCTTAGATTTAGGCTCATAGTTGATTTTCTTGTTAATTGTATATTATTAACTCGAAAAGCGTACCGCTTATAATGAAATGATATTACAGTATTAACAAATTCATATAACCAGTGCATTTCGAAAACTAGCCCTTTCTTAGATTTAATTTATACTGAAAAACAGCAATTATACTGACATACGAAAAACGTAAATCTTACTGATTTGCGCTAAACTGAAATTTTCATGTTATTACAGTATTAACAAATTACTATAACCGAAAAAACTTAATAAATTGTATTTTCTTAGATTTAGGCTCAAAGTTGATTTTCTTGTAAATTGTATATTAATAACTCGAAAAAGGTACCACTTGTACTGAAAAACATCACTTCTACTGATTTGCGCTACAGTCAAATTTCAATGTTATTTGAGTATAAACAAATTCATAAAACCAGTGCATTTCGAATACTGAAAAACAACAAACTTACTAACATTCGAAAAACATAAATTTTACTGATTTGCGCTTAAGTGAAATTTTCATGTTATTATAGTATTAACAAATTAATATAGCCGAAAAAATTGCATTTCTTTGAATTAGGCTCATAGTTGATTTTCTTGTTAATTGTATATTATTAACTCGAAAAGGGTACCGCTTATACTGAAATGATATTACAGTATTAACAAATTCATATAACCAGTGCATTTCGAAAACTAGCCCTTTCTTAGATTTAATTTATACTGAAAAACAGCAATTATACTGACATACGAAAAACATAAATTTTACTGATTCGCGCTAAACTGAAATTTTAATGTTATTACAGTATTAACAAATTAATATAACCGAAAAAACTTATAAACTTGCATTTTCTTAGACTTAGGCTCAAAGTTGATTTTCTTGTAAATTGTATATTATTAACTCAAAAAAGGTACCGCTTATACTGAGAAACATCACTTTACTGATTTGCGCTAAAGTCAAATTTTAATTTTATTACAGTATTAACAAATTAATATAACCGAAAAAACTTATATAAAAAAATTGCATTTCTTAGAATTAGGCTGACATACTGACTATTCTGAAATGATATTACAGTATTAACAAATTCATATAACCAGTGCTTTTCGAAAACTAGCACTTTCTTAGATTTAATTTATACTGAAAAACAGCAATTATACTGACATACGAAAAACGTAAATCTTACTGATTTGCGCTAAACTGAAATTTTCATGTTATTACAATACAAGTATTACCAAATTAATATAACCTTAAAAACTTATAAACTTGCATTTTCTTAGACTTAGACTCAAAGTTGATTTTCTTGTAAATTGTATATTATTAACTCGAAAAAGGTAGCGCTTATACTGAGAAACATCACTTTACTGATTTGCGCTAAAGTCAAATTTTAATGTTATTACAGTATTAACAAATTAGTATGACCGAAAAAATTTATAAAATTGCATTTTTTTAGATTTAAGCTCAAAGTTGATTTTCTTGTAAATTGTATATTTTTAACTCGAAAGAGGTACCGCTTATACTGAAAAACGTCACTTTTACTGATTTGCGCTAAAGTCAAATTTTAATGTTATTACAGTATTAACAAATTCATATAACCAGTGCATTTCGAATACTGAAAAGCAACAAACTTACTAACATACGAAAAACATAAATTTTACTGATTTGCGCTAAAGTCAAATTTTAATGTTATTACAGTATTAACAAATTAATATAACCGAAAAAACTTAAAAAATTGCATTTTTTTAGATTTAGGCTCATAGTTGATTTTCTTGTTAATTGTATATTATTAACTCGAAAAGGGTACCGTTTATACTGAAATGATATTACAGTATTAACAAATTCATATAACCAGTGCATTTCGAAAACTAGCCCTTTCTTAGATTTAATTTATACTGAAAAACAGCAATTATACTGACATACGAAAAACGTAAATCTTACTGATTTGCGCTAAACTGAAATTTTCATGTTATTACAGTATTAACAAATTACTATAACCGAAAAAACTTAATAAATTGTATTTTCTTAGATTTAGGCTCAAAGTTGATTTTCTTGTAAATTGTATATTAATAACTCGAAAAAGGTACCACTTGTACTGAAAAACATCACTTCTACTGATTTGCGCTACAGTCAAATTTCAATGTTATTTGAGTATAAACAAATTCATAAAACCAGTGCATTTCGAATACTGAAAAACAACAAACTTACTAACATTCGAAAAACATAAATTTTACTGATTTGCGCTTAAGTGAAATTTTCATGTTATTATAGTATTAACAAATTAATATAGCCGAAAAAATTGCATTTCTTTGAATTAGGCTCATAGTTGATTTTCTTGTTAATTGTATATTATTAACTCGAAAAGGGTACCGCTTATACTGAAATGATATTACAGTATTAACAAATTCTTATAACCCGTGCATTTACAAAAACTAGCACTTTCTTAAATCTTGACTTACACTGGAAAACATCAGTTTTAGTGATTTGCGCTAAAGTGAAATTTTCATGTTAAGACAGGATTAACAAATTCATATAACTAGAGCATATTGAAAAAATAGCACTTTCTTAGATTTATACTTATACTGAAAAACAGTAATTATACTGACATACGAAAAACATAAATTTTACTGATTTGCGCTAAACTGAAATTTTCATGTTATTACAGTATTGACAAATTAATATAACCGAAAAAACTTAAAAAAATTTATTTCCTTAGATTTAGGCTCATAGTTGATTTTCTTGTTAATTGTATATTATTAACTCGAAAAGCGTACCGCTTATAATGAAATGATATTACAGTATTAACAAATTCATATAACCAGTGCGTTTCGAAAACTAGCACTTTCTTAGATTTAATTTATACTGAAAAACAGCAATTATACTGACATACGAAAAACGTAAATCTTACTGATTCGCGCTAAACTGAAATTTTAATGTTATTACAGTATTAACAAATTAATATAACCGAAAAAACTTATATAAAAAAATTGCATTTCTTAGAATTAGGCTGACATACTGACTATACTGAAATGATGTTACAGTATTAACAAATTCATATAACCAGTGCTTTTCGAAAACTAGCACTTTCTTAGATTAAATTTATACTGAAAAACAGCAATTATACGACATACGAAAAACGTAAATCTTACTGATTTGCGCTAAACTGAAATTTTCAGGTTATTACAGTACAAGTATTAACAAATTAATATAACCTTAAAAACTTAAAAACTTGCATTTTCTTAGACTTAGGCTCAAAGTTGATTTTCTTGTAAATTGTATATTATTAACTCGAAAAAGGTAGCGCTTATACTGAGAAACATCACTTCACTGATTTGCGCTAAAGTCAAATTTTAATGTTATTACAGTATTAACAAATTCATATAACCAGTGCATTTCGAATACTGAAAAACAACAAACTTACTAACATACGAAAAACATAAATTTTACTGATTTGCGCTAAAATCAAATTTTAATGTTATTACAGTATTAACAAATTAATATAACCGAAAAAACTTAAAAAATTGCATTTTCTTAGATTTAGGCTCATAGTTGATTTTCTTGTTAATTGTATATTATTAACTCGAAAAGGGTACCGCTTATACTGAAATGATATTACAGTATTAACAAATTCATATAACCAGTGCATTTCGAAAACTAGCACTTTCTTAGATTTAATTTATACTGAAAAACAGCAATTATACTGACATACGAAAAACGTAAATCTTACTGATTTGCGCTAAACTGAAATTTTCATGTTATTACAGTATTAACAAATTACTATAACCGAAAAAACTTATAAACTTGCATTTTCTTAGGCTTAGGCTCAAAGTTGATTTTCTTGTAAATTGTATATTATTAACTCGAAAAAGGTAGCGCTTATACTGAGAAACATCACTTTTACTGATTTGCGCTAAAGTCAAATTTTAATGTTACTACAGTATTAACAAATTCATATAACCAGTGCATTTCGAATACTGAAAAACAACAAACTTACTAACATTCGAAAAACATAAATTTTACTGATTTGCGCTTAAGTGAAATTTTCATGTTATTATAGTATTAACAAATTAATATAACCGAAAAAATTGCATTTCTTAGAATTAGGCTCATAGTTGATTTTCTTGTTAATTGTATATTATTAACTCGAAAAGGGTACCGCTTATACTGAAATGATATTACAGTATTAACAAATTCATATAACCCGTGCATTTACAAAAACTAGCACTTTCTTAAATCTTGACTTATACTGGAAAACATCAGTTTTAGTGATTTGCGCTAAAGTGAAATTTTCATGTTAAGACAGGATTAAGAAATTCATATAACTAGAGCATTTTGAAAAAATAGCACTTTCTTAGATTTAAACTTATACTGAAAAACAGTAATTATACTGACATACGAAAAACATAAATTTTACTGATTTGCGCTAAACTGAAATTTTCATGTTATTACAGTATTAACAATATAATATAACCGAAAAAACTTATACACTTGCATTTTCTTAGACTTAGGCTCAAAGTTGATTTACTTCTAAATTGTATATTATTAACTCGAAAAAGGTAGCGCTTATACTGAGAAACATCACTTTACTGATTTGCGCTAAAGTCAAATTTTAATGTTAATACAGTATTAACAAATTAGTATGACCGAAAAAATTTATAAAATTGCATTTTTTTAGATTTAAGCTCAAAGTTGATTTTCTTGTAAATTGTATATTATTCTCTCAAAAAAGGTAGCGCTTATACTGAGAAACATCACTTTACTGATTTGCGCTAATGTCAAATTTTAATGTTATTACAGTATTAACAAATTAGTATGACCGAAAAAATTTATAAAATTGCATTTTTTTAGATTTAAGCTCAAAGTTGATTTTATTGTAAATTGTATATTTTTAACTCGAAAGAGGTACCGCTTATACTGAAAAACGTCACTTTTACTGATTTGCGCTAAAGTCAAATTTTAATGTTATTACAGTATTAACAAATTCATATAACCAGTGCATTTCGAATACTGAAAAACAACAAACTTACTAACATACGAAAAACATAAATTTTACTGATTTGCGCTTAAGTGAAATTTTCATGTTATTATAGTATTAACAAATTAATATAACCGAAAAAATTGCATTTCTTAGAATTAGGCTCATAGTTGATTTTCTTGTTAATTGTATATTATTAACTCGAAAAGGGTACCGCTTATACTGAAATGATATTACAGTATTAACAAATTCATATAACCCATGTATTTACAAAAACTAGCACTTTCTTAAATCTTGACTTATACCGGAAAACATCAGTTTTAGTGATTTGCGCTAAAGTGAAATTTTCATGTTAAGACAGGACTAACAAATTCATATATCTAAAGCATTTTGAAAAAATAGCAATTTCTTAGATTTAAACTTATACTGAAAAACAGTAATTATACTGACATACGAAAAACATAAATTTTACTGATTTGCGCTAAACTGAAATTTTCATGTTATTACAGTATTGACAAATTAATATAACCGAAAAAACTTAAAAAATTTTATTTTCTTAGATTTAGGCTCATAGTTGATTTTCTTGTTAATTGTATATTATTAACTCGAAAAGCGTACCGCTTATAATGAAATGATATTACAGTATTAACAAATTCATATAACCAGTGCATTTCGAAAACTAGCCCTTTCTTAGATTTAATTTATACTGAAAAACAGCAATTATACTGACATACGAAAAACGTAAATCTTACTGATTTGCGCTAAACTGAAATTTTCATGTTATTACAGTATTAACAAATTACTATAACCGAAAAAACTTAATAAATTGTATTTTCTTAGATTTAGGCTCAAAGTTGATTTTCTTGTAAATTGTATATTAATAACTCGAAAAAGGTACCACTTGTACTGAAAAACATCACTTCTACTGATTTGCGCTACAGTCAAATTTCAATGTTATTTGAGTATAAACAAATTCATAAAACCAGTGCATTTCGAATACTGAAAAACAACAAACTTACTAACATACGAAAAACATAAATTTTACTGATTTGCGCTAAAGTCAAATTTTAATGTTATTACAGTATTAACAAATTAATATAATCGAAAAAACTTAAAAAATTGCATTTTCTTAGACTTAGGCTCAAAGTTGATTTACTTCTAAATTGTATATTATTAACTCGAAAAAGGTAGCGCTTATACTGAGAAACATCACTTTACTGATTTGCGCTAAAGTCAAATTTTAATGTTAATACAGTATTAACAAATTAGTATGACCGAAAAAATTTATAAAATTGCATTTTTTTAGATTTAAGCTCAAAGTTGATTTTCTTGTAAATTGTATATTATTCTCTCAAAAAAGGTAGCGCTTATACTGAGAAACATCACTTTACTGATTTGCGCTAAAGTCAAATTTTAATGTTATTACAGTATTAACAAATTAGTATGACCGAAAAAATTTATAAACTTGCATTTTCTTAGGCTTAGGCTCAAAGTTGATTTTCTTGTAAATTGTATATTATTAACTCGAAAAAGGTAGCGCTTATACTGAGAAACATCACTTTTACTGATTTGCGCTAAAGTCAAATTTTAATGTTACTACAGTATTAACAAATTCATATAACCAGTGCATTTCGAATACTGAAAAACAACAAACTTACTAACATTCGAAAAACATAAATTTTACTGATTTGCGCTTAAGTGAAATTTTCATGTTATTATAGTATTAACAAATTAATATAACCGAAAAAATTGCATTTCTTAGAATTAGGCTCATAGTTGATTTTCTTGTTAATTGTATATTATTAACTCGAAAAGGGTACCGCTTATACTGAAATGATATTACAGTATTAACAAATTCATATAACCCGTGCATTTACAAAAACTAGCACTTTCTTAAATCTTGACTTATACTGGAAAACATCAGTTTTAGTGATTTGCGCTAAAGTGAAATTTTCATGTTAAGACAGGATTAAGAAATTCATATAACTAGAGCATTTTGAAAAAATAGCACTTTCTTAGATTTAAACTTATACTGAAAAACAGTAATTATACTGACATACGAAAAACATAAATTTTACTGATTTGCGCTAAACTGAAATTTTCATGTTATTACAGTATTAACAATATAATATAACCGAAAAAACTTATACACTTGCATTTTCTTAGACTTAGGCTCAAAGTTGATTTACTTCTAAATTGTATATTATTAACTCGAAAAAGGTAGCGCTTATACTGAGAAACATCACTTTACTGATTTGCGCTAAAGTCAAATTTTAATGTTAATACAGTATTAACAAATTAGTATGACCGAAAAAATTTATAAAATTGCATTTTTTTAGATTTAAGCTCAAAGTTGATTTTCTTGTAAATTGTATATTATTCTCTCAAAAAAGGTAGCGCTTATACTGAGAAACATCACTTTACTGATTTGCGCTAAAGTCAAATTTTAATGTTATTACAGTATTAACAAATTAGTATGACCGAAAAAATTTATAAAATTGCATTTTTTTAGATTTAAGCTCAAAGTTGATTTTATTGTAAATTGTATATTTTTAACTCGAAAGAGGTACCGCTTATACTGAAAAACGTCACTTTTACTGATTTGCGCTAAAGTCAAATTTTAATGTTATTACAGTATTAACAAATTCATATAACCAGTGCATTTCGAATACTGAAAAACAACAAACTTACTAACATACGAAAAACATAAATTTTACTGATTTGCGCTAAAGTCAAATTTTAATGTTATTACAGTATTAACAAATTAATATAATCGAAAAAACTTAAAAAATTGCATTTTCTTAGATTTAGGCTCATAATTGATTTTCTTGTTAATTGTATATTATTAAATCGAAAAGGGTACCGCTTATACTGAAATGATATTACAGTATTAACAAATTCATATAACCAGTGCATTTCGAAAACTAGCACTTTCTTAGATTTAATTTATACTGAAAAACAGCAATTATACTGACATACGAAAAACGTAAATCTTACTGATTTGCGCTAAACTGAAATTTTCATATTATTACAGTATATACAAATTAATATAACCGAAAAAACTTATAAACTTGCATTTTCTTAGGCTTAGGCTCAAAGTTGATTTTCTTGTAAATTGTATATTATTAACTCGAAAAAGGTTGCGCTTATACTGAGAAACATCACTTTACTGATTTGCGCTAAAGTCAAATTTTAATGTTATTACAGTATTAACAAATTAGTATGACCGAAAAAATGTATAAAATTGCATTTTTTTAGATTTAAGCTCAAAGTTGATTTTCTTGTAAATTGTATATTTTTAACACGAAAGAGGTACCGCTTATACTGAAAAACGTCACTTTTACTGATTTGCGCTAAAGTCAAATTTTAATGTTATTACAGTATTAACAAATTCATATAACCAGTGCATTTCGAATACTGAAAAACAACAAACTTACTAACATTCGAAAAACATAAATTTTACTGATTTGCGCTTAAGTGAAATTTTCATGTTATTATAGTATTAACAAATTAATATAACCGAAAAAATTGCATTTCTTAGAATTAGGCTCATAGTTGATTTTCTTGTTAATTGTATATTATTAACTCGAAAAGGGTCCCGCTTATACTGAAATGATATTACAGTATTAACAAATTCATATAACCCGTGCATTTACAAAAACTAGCACTTTCTTAAATCTTGACTTATACTGGAAAACATCAGTTTAAGTGATTTGTGCTAAAGTGAAATTTTCATGTTAAGACAGGATTCACAAATTCATATAACCAGAGCATTTTGAAAAAATAGCACTTTCTTAGATTTAAACTTATACTGAAAAACAGTAATTATACTGACATACGAAAAACATAAATTTTACTGATTTGCGCTAAACTGAAATTTTCATGTTATTACAGTATTAACAATATAATATAACCGAATAAATTTATAAACTTGCATTTTCTTAGACTTAGGCTCAAAGTTGATTTTCTTCTAAATTGTATATTATTAACTCGAAAAAGGTAGCGCTTATACTGAGAAACATCACTTTACTGATTTGCGCTAAAGTCAAATTTTAATGTTATTACAGTATTAACAAATTAGTATGACCGAAAAAATGTATAAAATTGCATTTTTTTAGATTTAAGCTCAAAGTTGATTTTCTTGTAAATTGTATATTTTTAACTCGAAAAAGGTACCGCTTATACTGAAAAACGTCACTTTTACTGATTTGCGCTAAAGTCAAATTTTAATGTTATTACAGTATTAACAAATTCAAATAACCAGTGCATTTCGAATACTGAAAAACAACAAACTTAATCACATACGAAAAACATAAATTTTACTGATTTGCGCTTAAGTGAAATTTTCATGTTATTATAGTATTAACAAATTAATATAACCGAAAAAATTGCATTTCTTAGAATTAGGCTCATAGTTGATTTTCTTGTTAATTGTATATTATTAACTCGAGAAGGGTACCGCTTGTACTGAAATGATATTACAGTATTAGCAAATTCATATAACCCGTGTATTTACAAAAACTAGCACTTTCTTAAATCTTGACTTATACTGGAAAACATTAGTTTTAGTGATTTGCGCTAAAGTGAAATTTTCATGTTAAGACAGGATTAACAAATTCATATAACCAGGGCATTTCGAAAACTAGCACTTTCTTAGATTTAAACTGATACTGAAAAACAGTAATTATACTGACATACGAAAAACATAAATTTTACTGATTTGCGCTAAACTGAAATTTTCATGTTATTACAGTATTAACAAATTAATATAACCGAAAAAACTTAATAAATTGTATTTTCTTAGATTTAGGCTCAAAGTTGATTTTCTTGTAAATTGTATATTAATAACTCGAAAAAGGTACCACTTGTACTGAAAAACATCACTTCTACTGATTTGCGCTACAGTCAAATTTCAATGTTATTTGAGTATAAACAAATTCATAAAACCAGTGCATTTCGAAAACTAGCCCTTTCCTAAATCTTGACTTATACTGAAAAGCATCAATTTTACAGAACTGCACCAACGTAAAATTTGTATAATATTACATGATTAGCAAATTCATATAACCAGTGCATTTCGAAAAAATAGCACTGTCTTTGATTTAAACTTATACTGAAAAACAACAATTTTACTGACTTGCGAAAACATCACTTTTACTGATTTGCGCTAAAGTCAAATTTTAATGTTATTACAAAAGTGGATTTTCTTGTAAATTGTATATTATTAACTCGAAAAAGGTAGCGCTTATACTGAGAAACATCACTTTTACTGATTTGCGCTAAAGTCAAATTTTAATGTTATTACAGTATTAACAAATTCATATAACCAGTGCATTTCGAATACTAAAAAACAACAAACTTACTAACATTCGAAAAACATAAATTTTACTGATTTGCGCTTAAGTGAAATTTTCATGTTATTATAGTATTAACAAATTAATATAACCGAAAAAATTGCATTTCTTAGAATTAGGCTCATAGTTGATTTTCTTGTTAATTGTATATTATTAACTCGAAAAGGGTACCGCTTATACTGAAATGATATTACAGTATTAACAAATTCATATAACCCGTGCATTTACAAAAACTAGCACTTTCTTAAATCTTGACTTATACTGGAAAACATCAGTTTAAGTGATTTGCGCTAAAGTGAAATTTTCATGTTAAGACAGGATTAACTAATTCATATAACTAGAGCATTTTGAAAAAATAGCACTTTCTTAGATTTAAACTTATACTGAAAAACAGTAATTATACTGACATACGAAAAACATAAATTTTACTGATTTGCGCTAAACTGAAATTTTCATGTTATTACAGTATTAACAATATAATATAACCGAAAAAACTTATAAACTTGCATTTTCTTAGACTTAGGCTCAAAGTTGATTTTCTTCTAAATTGTATATTATTAACTCGAAAAAGGTAGCGCTTATACTGAGAAACATCACTTTACTGATTTGCGCTAAAGTCAAATTTTAATGTTATTACAGTATTAACAAATTAGTATGACCGAAAAAATTTATAAAATTGCATTTTTTTTGATTTAAGCTCAAAGTTGATTTTCTTGTAAATTGTATATATTTAACTCGAAAAGAGTACCGCTTATACTGAAATGATATTACAGTATTAACATATTCATATAACCAGTGCATTTCGAAAACTAGCACTTTCTTAGATTTAATTTATACTAAAAAACAGCAATTATACTGACATACGAAAAACGTAAATCTTACTGATTCGCGCTAAACTGAAATTTTAATGTTATTACAGTATTAACAAATTAATATAACCGAAAAAACTTATATAAAAAAATTGCATTTCTTAGAATTAGGCTGACATACTGACTATACTGAAATGATGTTACAGTATTAACAAATTCATATAACCAGTGCTTTTCGAAAACTAGCACTTTCTTAGATTTAATTTATACTGAAAAACAGCAATTATACTGACATACGAAAAACGTAAATCTTACTGATTTGCGCTAAACTGAAATTTTCAGGATATTACAGTACAAGTATTAACAAATTAATATAACCTTAAAAACTTATAAACTTGCATTTTCTTAGACTTAGGCTCAAAGTTGATTTTCTTGTAAATTGTATATTATTAACTCGAAAAAGGTAGCGCTTATACTGAGAAACATCACTTCACTGATTTGCGCTAAAGTCAAATTTTAATGTTATTACAGTATTAACAAATTCATATAACCAGTGCATTTCGAATACTGAAAAACAACAAACTTACTAACATACGAAGAACATAAATTTTACTGATTTGCGCTAAAATCAAATTTTAATGTTATTACAGTATTAACAAATTAATATAACCGAAAAAACTTAAAAAATTGCATTTTCTTAGATTTAGGCTCATAGTTGATTTTCTTGTTAATTGTATATTATTAACTCGAAAAGGGTACCGCTTATACTGAAATGATATTACAGTATTAACAAATTCATATAACCAGTGCATTTCGAAAACTAGCACTTTCTTAGATTTAATTTATACTGAAAAACAGCAATTATACTGACATACGAAAAACGTAAATCTTACTGATTTGCGCTAAACTGAAATTTTCATGTTATTACAGTATTAACAAATTACTATAACCGAAAAAACTTATAAACTTGCATTTTCTTAGGCTTAGGCTCAAAGTTGATTTTCTTGTAAATTGTATATTATTAACTCGAAAAAGGTAGCGCTTATACTGAGAAACATCACTTTTACTGATTTGCGCTAAAGTCAAATTTTAATGTTACTACAGTATTAACAAATTCATATAACCAGTGCATTTCGAATACTGAAAAACAACAAACTTACTAACATTCGAAAAACATAAATTTTACTGATTTGCGCTTAAGTGAAATTTTCATGTTTTTATAGTATTAATAAATTAATATAAGCGAAAAAATTGCATTTCTTAGAATTAGGCTCATAGTTGATTTTCTTGTTAATTGCATATTATTAACTCGAAAAGGGTACCGCTTATACTGAAATGATATTACAGTATTAACAAATTCATATAACCCATGTATTTACAAAAACTATCACTTTCTTAAATCTTGACTTATACTGGAAAACATCAGTTTTAGTGAGTTGCGCTAAGGTGAAATTTTCATGTTAAGACAGGATTAACAAATTCATATAACTAGAGCATTTTGAAAAAATAGCACTTTCTTATATTTAAACTTATACTGAAAAACAGTAATTATACTGACATACGAAAAACATAAATTTTACTGATTTGCGCTAAACTGAAATTTTCATGTTATTACAGTATTAACAATATAATATAACCGAAAAAACTTATAAACTTGCATTTTCTTAGACTTAGACTCAAAGTTGATTTTCTGCTAAATTGTATATTATTAACTCGAAAAAGGTAGCGCTTATACTGAGAAACATCACTTTACTGATTTGCGCTAAAGTCAAATTTTAATGTTAATACAGTATTAACAAATTAGTATGACCGAAAAAATTTCTAAAATTGCATTTTTTTAGATTTAAGCTCAAAGTTGATTTTCTTGTAAATTGTATATTTTTAACTCGAAAAAGGTACCGCTTATACTGAAAAACGTCACTTTTACTGATTTGCGCTAAAGTCAAATTTTAATGTTATTACAGTATTAACAAATTCATATAACCAATGCATTTCGAATACTGAAAAACAACAAACTTAATCACATACGAAAAACATAAATTTTACTAATTTGCGCTTAAGTGAAATTTTCATGTTATTATAGTATTAACAAATTAATATAACCGAAAAAATTGCATTTCTTAGAATTAGGCTCATAGTTGATTTTCTTGTTAATTGTATATTATTAACTCGAGAAGGGTACCGCTTGTACTGAAATGATATTACAGTATTAACAAATTCATATAACCCGTGTATTTACAAAAACTAGCACTTTCTTAAATCTTGACTTATACTGGAAAACATTAGTTTTACTGATTTGCGCTAAAGTGAAATTTTCATGTTAAGACAGGATTAACAAATTCATATAACCAGGGCATTTCGAAAACTAGCACTTTCTGAGATTTAAACTGATACTGAAAAACAGTAATTATACTGACATACGAAAAACATAAATTTTACTGATTTGCGCTAAACTGAAATTTTCATGTTATTACAGTATTAACAAATTAATATAACCGAAAAAACTTAATAAATTGTATTTTCTTAGATTTAGGCTCAAAGTTGATTTTCTTGTAAATTGTATATTAATAACTCGAAAAAGGTACCACTTGTACTGAAAAACATCACTTCTACTGATTTGCGCTACAATCAAATTTCAATGTTATTTGAGTATAAACAAATTCATAAAACCAGTGCATTTCGAAAACTAGCACTTTCTTAAATCTTGACTTATACTGGAAAACATCAGTTTAAGTGATTTGCGCTAAAGTGAAATTTTCATGTTAAGACAGGATTAACTAATTCATATAACTAGAGCATTTTGAAAAAATAGCACTTTCTTAGATTTAAACTTATACTGAAAAACAGTAATTATACTGACATACGAAAAACATAAATTTTACTGATTTGCGCTAAACTGAAATTTTCATGTTATTACAGTATTAACAATATAATATAACCGAAAAAACTTATAAACTTGCATTTTCTTAGACTTAGGCTCAAAGTTGATTTTCTTCTAAATTGTATATTATTAACTCGAAAAAGGTAGCGCTTATACTGAGAAACATCACTTTACTGATTTGCGCTAAAGTCAAATTTTAATGTTATTACAGTATTAACAAATTAGTATGACCGAAAAAATTTATAAAATTGCATTTTTTTTGATTTAAGCTCAAAGTTGATTTTCTTGTAAATTGTATATATTTAACTCGAAAAGAGTACCGCTTATACTGAAATGATATTACAGTATTAACATATTCATATAACCAGTGCATTTCGAAAACTAGCACTTTCTTAGATTTAATTTATACTAAAAAACAGCAATTATACTGACATACGAAAAACGTAAATCTTACTGATTCGCGCTAAACTGAAATTTTAATGTTATTACAGTATTAACAAATTAATATAACCGAAAAAACTTATATAAAAAAATTGCATTTCTTAGAATTAGGCTGACATACTGACTATACTGAAATGATGTTACAGTATTAACAAATTCATATAACCAGTGCTTTTCGAAAACTAGCACTTTCTTAGATTTAATTTATACTGAAAAACAGCAATTATACTGACATACGAAAAACGTAAATCTTACTGATTTGCGCTAAACTGAAATTTTCAGGATATTACAGTACAAGTATTAACAAATTAATATAACCTTAAAAACTTATAAACTTGCATTTTCTTAGACTTAGGCTCAAAGTTGATTTTCTTGTAAATTGTATATTATTAACTCGAAAAAGGTAGCGCTTATACTGAGAAACATCACTTCACTGATTTGCGCTAAAGTCAAATTTTAATGTTATTACAGTATTAACAAATTCATATAACCAGTGCATTTCGAATACTGAAAAACAACAAACTTACTAACATACGAAGAACATAAATTTTACTGATTTGCGCTAAAATCAAATTTTAATGTTATTACAGTATTAACAAATTAATATAACCGAAAAAACTTAAAAAATTGCATTTTCTTAGATTTAGGCTCATAGTTGATTTTCTTGTTAATTGTATATTATTAACTCGAAAAGGGTACCGCTTATACTGAAATGATATTACAGTATTAACAAATTCATATAACCAGTGCATTTCGAAAACTAGCACTTTCTTAGATTTAATTTATACTGAAAAACAGCAATTATACTGACATACGAAAAACGTAAATCTTACTGATTTGCGCTAAACTGAAATTTTCATGTTATTACAGTATTAACAAATTACTATAACCGAAAAAACTTATAAACTTGCATTTTCTTAGGCTTAGGCTCAAAGTTGATTTTCTTGTAAATTGTATATTATTAACTCGAAAAAGGTAGCGCTTATACTGAGAAACATCACTTTTACTGATTTGCGCTAAAGTCAAATTTTAATGTTACTACAGTATTAACAAATTCATATAACCAGTGCATTTCGAATACTGAAAAACAACAAACTTACTAACATTCGAAAAACATAAATTTTACTGATTTGCGCTTAAGTGAAATTTTCATGTTTTTATAGTATTAATAAATTAATATAAGCGAAAAAATTGCATTTCTTAGAATTAGGCTCATAGTTGATTTTCTTGTTAATTGCATATTATTAACTCGAAAAGGGTACCGCTTATACTGAAATGATATTACAGTATTAACAAATTCATATAACCCATGTATTTACAAAAACTATCACTTTCTTAAATCTTGACTTATACTGGAAAACATCAGTTTTAGTGAGTTGCGCTAAGGTGAAATTTTCATGTTAAGACAGGATTAACAAATTCATATAACTAGAGCATTTTGAAAAAATAGCACTTTCTTAGATTTAAACTTATACTGAAAAACAGTAATTATACTGACATACGAAAAACATAAATTTTACTGATTTGCGCTAAACTGAAATTTTCATGTTATTACAGTATTAACAATATAATATAACCGAAAAAACTTATAAACTTGCATTTTCTTAGACTTAGACTCAAAGTTGATTTTCTGCTAAATTGTATATTATTAACTCGAAAAAGGTAGCGCTTATACTGAGAAACATCACTTTACTGATTTGCGCTAAAGTCAAATTTTAATGTTAATACAGTATTAACAAATTAGTATGACCGAAAAAATTTCTAAAATTGCATTTTTTTAGATTTAAGCTCAAAGTTGATTTTCTTGTAAATTGTATATTTTTAACTCGAAAAAGGTACCGCTTATACTGAAAAACGTCACTTTTACTGATTTGCGCTAAAGTCAAATTTTAATGTTATTACAGTATTAACAAATTCATATAACCAATGCATTTCGAATACTGAAAAACAACAAACTTAATCACATACGAAAAACATAAATTTTACTAATTTGCGCTTAAGTGAAATTTTCATGTTATTATAGTATTAACAAATTAATATAACCGAAAAAATTGCATTTCTTAGAATTAGGCTCATAGTTGATTTTCTTGTTAATTGTATATTATTAACTCGAGAAGGGTACCGCTTGTACTGAAATGATATTACAGTATTAACAAATTCATATAACCCGTGTATTTACAAAAACTAGCACTTTCTTAAATCTTGACTTATACTGGAAAACATTAGTTTTACTGATTTGCGCTAAAGTGAAATTTTCATGTTAAGACAGGATTAACAAATTCATATAACCAGGGCATTTCGAAAACTAGCACTTTCTGAGATTTAAACTGATACTGAAAAACAGTAATTATACTGACATACGAAAAACATAAATTTTACTGATTTGCGCTAAACTGAAATTTTCATGTTATTACAGTATTAACAAATTAATATAACCGAAAAAACTTAATAAATTGTATTTTCTTAGATTTAGGCTCAAAGTTGATTTTCTTGTAAATTGTATATTAATAACTCGAAAAAGGTACCACTTGTACTGAAAAACATCACTTCTACTGATTTGCGCTACAATCAAATTTCAATGTTATTTGAGTATAAACAAATTCATAAAACCAGTGCATTTCGAAAACTAGCCCTTTCCTATATCTTGACTTATACTGAAAAGCATCAATTTTACAGAACTGCACCAACTTAAAATTTGTATAATATTACAGGATTAGCAAATTCATATAACCAGTGCATTTCGAAAAAATAGCACTGTCTTTGATTTAAACTTATACTGAAAAACAACAATTTTACTGACTTGCGAAAACATCACTTTTACTGATTTGCGCTAAAGTCAAATTTTAATGTTATTACAAAAGTGGATTTTCTTGTAAATTGTATATTATTAACTCGAAAAAGGTAGCGCTTATACTGAGAAACATCACTTTTGCTGATTTGCGCTAAAGTCAAATTTTAATGTTACTACAGTATTAACAAATTCATATAACCAGTGCATTTCGAATACTGAAAAACAACAAACTTACTAACATTCGAAAAACATAAATTTTACTGATTTGCGCTTAAGTGAAATTTTCATGTTATTATAGTATTAACAAATTAATATAACCGAAAAAATTGCATTTCTTAGAATTAGGCTCATAGTTGATTTTCTTGTTAATTGTATATTATTAACTCGAAAAGGGTACCGCTTATACTGAAATGATATTACAGTATTAACAAATTCATATAACCCGTGCATTTACAAAAACTAGCACTTTCTTAAATCTTGACTTATACTGGAAAACATCAGTTTTAGTGATTTGCGCTAAAGTGAAATTTTCATGTTAAGACAGGATTAACAAATTCATATAACTAGAGCATTTTGAAAAAATAGCACTTTCTTAGATTTAAACTTATACTGAAAAACAGTAATTATACTGACATACGAAAAACATAAATTTTACTGATTTGCGCTAAACTGAAATTTTCATGTTATTACAGTATTAACAATATAATATAACCGAAAAAACTTCTAAACTTGCATTTTCTTAGACTTAGGCTCAAAGTTGATTTTCTTCTAAATTGTATATTATTAACTCGAAAAAGGTAGCGCTTATACTGAGAAACATCACTTTACTGATTTGCGCTAAAGTCAAATTTTAATGTTATTACAGTATTAACAAATTAGTATGACCGAAAAAATTTATAAAATTGCATTTTTTTAGATTTAAGCTCAAAGTTGATTTTCTTGTAAATTGTATATTTTTAACTCGAAAGAGGTACCGCTTATACTGAAAAACGTCACTTTTACTGATTTGCGCTAAAGTCAAATTTTAATGTTATTACAGTATTAACAAATTCATATAACCAATGCATTTCGAATACTGAAAAACAACAAACTTACTAACATACGAAAAACATAAATTTTACTGATTTGCGCTAAACTGAAATTTTAAAGTTATTACAGTATTAACAAATTAATATAACAGAAAAAACTTATATAAAAAAATTGCATTTCTTAGAATTAGGCTGACATACTGACTATACTGAAATGATATTACAGTATTAACAAATTCATATAACCAGTGCTTTTCGAAAACTAGCACTTTCTTAGATTTAATTTATACTGAAAAACAGCAATTATACTGACATACGAAAAACGTAAATCTTACTGATTTGCGCTAAACTGAAATTTTCATGTTATTACAGTATTAACAAATTAATATAACCGAAAAAACTTATAAACTTGCATTTTCTTAGACTTAGGCTCAAAGTTGATTTTCTTGTAAATTGTATATTATTAACTCGAAAAAGGTAGCGCTTATACTGAGAAACATCACTTTACTGATTTGCGCTAAAGTCAAATTTTAATGTTATTACAGTATTAACAAATTAGTATGACCGAAAAAATGTATAAAATTGCATTTTCTTAGATTTAGGCTCATAGTTGATTTTCTTGTTAATTGTATATTATTAACTCGAAAAGGGTACCGCTTATACTGAAATGATATTACAGTATTAACAAATTCATATAACCAGTGCATTTCGAAAACTAGCACTTTCTTAGATTTAATTTATACTGAAAAACAGCAATTATACTGACATACGAAAACCGTAAATCTTACTGATTTGCGCTAAACTGAAATTTTCATATTATTACAGTATAAACAAATTAATAGAACCGAAAAAACTTATAAACTTGCATTTTCTTAGGCTTAAGCTCAAAGTTGATTTTCTTGTAAATTGTATATTATTAACTCGAAAAAGGTAGCGCTTATACTGAGAAACATCACTTTTACTGATTTGCGCTAAAGTCAAATTTTACTGTTATTACAGTATTAACATATTCATATAACCAGTGCATTTCGAATACTGAAAAACAACAAACTTACTAACATTCGAAAAACATAAATTTTACTGATTTGCGCTTAAGTGAAATTTTCATGTTATTATAGTATTAACAAATTAATATAACCGAAAAAATTGCATTTCTTAGAATTAGGCTCATAGTTGATTTTCTTGTTAATTGTATATTATTAACTCGAAAAGGGTACCGCTTATACTGAAATGATATTACAGTATTAACAAATTCATATAACCCGTGCATTTACAAAAACTAGCACTTTCTTAAATCTTGACTTATACTGGAAAACATCAGTTTAAGTGATTTGCGCTAAAGTGAAATTTTCATGTTAAGACAGGATTAAAAAATTCATATAACTAGAGCATTTTGAAAAAATAGCACTTTCTTAGATTTAAACTTATACTGAAAAACAGTAATTATACTGACATACGAAAAACATAAATTTTACTGATTTGCGCTAAACTGAAATTTTCATGTTATTACAGTATTAACAATATAATATAACCGAAAAAACTTATAAACTTGCATTTTCTTAGACTTAGGCTCAAAGTTGATTTTCTTCTAAATTGTATATTATTAACTCGAAAAAGGTAGCGCTTATACTGAGAAACATCACTTTACTGATTTGCGCTAAAGTCAAATTTTAATGTTATTACAGTATTAACTAATTAGTATGACGGAAAAAATTTATAAAATTGCATTTTTTTAGATTTAAGCTCAAAGTTGATTTTCTTGTAAATTGTATATTTTTAACTCGAAAAAGGTACCGCTTATACTGAAAAACGTCACTTTTACTGATTTGCGCTAAAGTCAAATTTTAATGTTATTACAGTATTAACAAATTCATATAACCAGTGCATTTCGAATACTGAAAAACAACAAACTTAATCACATACGAAAAACATAAATTTTACTGATTTGCGCTTAAGTGAAATTTTCATGTTATTATAGTATTAACAAATTAATATATCCGAAAAAATTTCATTTCTTAGAATTAGGCTCATAGTTGATTTTCTTGTTAATTGTATATTATTAACTCGAAAAGGGTACCGCTTGTACTGAAATGATATTACAGTATTAACAAATTCATATAACCCGTGTATTTACAAAAACTAGCACTTTCTTAAATCTTGACTTATACTGGAAAACATTAGTTTTAGTGATTTGCGCTAAAGTGAAATTTTCATGTTAAGACAGGATTAACAAATTCATATAACCAGGGCATTTCGAAAACTAGCACCTTCTTAGATTTAAACTTATACTGAAAAACAGTAATTATACTGACATACGCAAAACATAAATTTTACTGATTTGCGCTAAACTGAAATTTTCATTTTATTACAGTATTAACAAATTAATATAACCGAAAAAACTTAATAAATTGCATTTTCTTAGATTTAGGCTCAAAGTTGATTTTCTTGTAAATTGTATATTAATAACTCGAAAAAGGTACCACTTGTACTGAAAAACATCACTTCTACTGATTTGCGCTACAGTCAAATTTCAATGTTATTTGATTATAAACAAATTCATAAAACCAGTGCATTTCGAAAACTAGCCCTTTCCTAAATCTTGACTTATACTGAAAAGCATCAATTTTACAGAACTGCACCAACGTAAAATTTGTATAATATTACAGGATTAGCAAATTCATATATCCAGTGCATTTCGAAAAAATAGCACTCTCTTTGATTTAAACTTATACTGAAAAACAACAATTTTACTGACTTGCGAAAACATCATTTTTACTGATTTGCGCTAAAGTCAAATTTTAATGTTATTACAAAAGTTGATTTTTTTGTAAATTGTATATTACTAACTCGAAAAAGGTACCGCCTATACTGAAAAACATTATTTTTACTGATTTGCGCTAAAGTTCAATTTTCATGTTATTACAGTATTAACAAATTCATATAACCAGTGCATTTCGAATACTGAAAAACAACAAACTTACTAACATACGAAAAACATAAATTTTACTGATTTGCGCTAAAGTCAAATTTTAATGTTATTACAGTATTAACAAATTAATATAACCGAAAAAACTTAAAAAATTGCATTTTCTTATATTTAGTCTCATAGTTGATTTTCTTGTTAATTGTATATTCTTAACTCGAAAAGGGTACCGCTTATACTGAAATGATATTACAGTATTAACAAATTAATATAACCAGTGCATTTCGAAAACTAGCACTTTCTTAGATTTAATTTATACTGAAAAACAGCAATTATACTGATATACGAAAAACGTAAATTTTACTGATTTGCGCTAAACTAAAATTTTCATGTTATTACAGTATTAACAAATTAATATAACCGAAAAAACTTATAAACTTTAATTTTCTTAGACTTAGGCTCAAAGTTGATTTTCTTGTAAATTGTATATTTTTAACTCGAAAAAGATACCGCTTATACTGAAAAACGTCACTTTTACTGATTTGCGCTAAAGTCAAATTTTAATGTTATTACAGTATTAACAAATTCATATAACCAGTGCATTTCGAATACTGAAAAACAACAAACTTACTAACATACGAAAAACATAAATTTTACTGATTTGCGCTTAAGTGAAATTTTCATGTTATTATAGTATTAACAAATTAATATAACCGAAAAAATTGCATTTCTTAGAATTAGGCTCATAGTTGATTTTCTTGTTAATTGTATATTATTAACTCGAAAAGGGTACCGCTTATACTGAAATGATATTACAGTATTAACAAATTCATATAACCCGTGTATTTACAAAAACTAGCACTTTCTTAAATCTTGACTTATACCGGAAAACATCAGTTTTAGTGATTTACGCTAAAGTGAAATTTTCATGTTAAGACAGGATCAAGAAATTCATATATCTAAAGCATTTTGAAAAAATAGCACTCTCTTAGATTTAAACTTCTACTGAAAAACAGTAATTATACTGACATACGAAAAACATAAATTTTACTGATTTGCGCCAAACTGAAATTTTCATGTTATTACAGTATTAACAAATTAATATAACCGAAAAGCTTAAAAAATTGTATTTTCTTAGATTTAGGCTCAAAGTTGATTTTCTTGTAAATTGTATATTAATAACTCGAAAAAGTTACCACTTGTACTGAAAAACATCACTTCTATTGATTTGCGCTACAATCAAATTTCAATGTTATTTGAGTATAAACAAATTCAGAAAACCAGTGCATTTCGAAAAATAGCCCTTTCCTAAATCTTGACTTATACTCAAAAGCATCAATTTTACAGAACTGCACCAACGTAAAATTTGTATAATATTACGGGATTAGCAAATTCCTATAACCAGTGCATTTCGAAAAAATAGCATTCTCTTTGATTTAAACTTATACTGAAAAACAACAATTTTACTGACTTGCGAAAACATCACTTTTACTGATTTGCGCTAAAGTCAAATTTTAATGTTATTACAGTATTAACAAATTAATATAACCGAAAAAACTTAAAAAATTGCATTTTCTTAGATTTAGGCTCAAAGTCGATTTTCTTCTAAATTGTATATTATTAACTCGAAAAAGGTACCGCTTATACTGAAAAACATTATTTTTACTGATTTGCGCTAAAGTCAAATATTAATGTTAGTACAGTATTAACAAATTCATATAGCCAGTGCATTTCGTAAAACTAGCACTTTCTTAAATCTTGACTTATACAGGAAAACATCAGTTTTAGTGATTTGCGCTAAAGTGAAATTTTCATGTTAAGACAGGATTAACAAATTCATATAACTAGAGCATTTTGAAAAAATAGCACTTTCTTAGATTTAAACTTATACTGAAAAACAGCAATTATACTGACATACGAAAAACATAAGTTTTACTGATTTGCGCTAAACTGAAATTTTCATGTTATAACAGTATTAACAAATTAATATAACCAAAAAAACTTAAAAAATTATATTTTCTTATATTTAAGCTCAAAGTTGATTTTCTTGTAAATTGTATATTACTATCTCGAAAAAGGTACCGCTTATACTGAAAAAAATTACTTCTTCTGATTTGTGCTAAAGTCAAATTTTAATGTCATTACAGTATTTACAAATTCATATAACCAGTGCATTTCGAAAATATAGCACTCTCTTAGATTTTAACTTATACTGAAAAAGAACAATTTTACTGACTTGCGAAAAACATCACTTTTACTGATTTGCGTTTAAGAGAAATTTTCATGTTATTATAGTATTAACAAATTAATATAACCGAAATAACTTCAAAAAATGCATTTCTTAGAATTAGGCTCATAGTTGAATTTCTTGTTAATTGTATATTATTAACTCGAAAAGGGTAGCGCTTATACTGAAATGATATTACAGTATTAACAAATTCATATAACCAGTGCATTTTGAAAAAATAGCACTTTCTTAGATTTAAACTTATACTGAAAAACAGCAATTATACTGACATACGAAAAACATAAATTTTACTGATTTGCGCTAAACTGAAATTTTAATGTTATTACAGTATTAACAAATTATTATAACCGAAAAAACTTATAAACTTGCATTTTCTTAAATTTAGGCTCAAAGTTGATTTTCTTGTAAATTGTATATTATTTACCCGAAAAAGGTACCGCTTATATTGAAAAACATCATTCTTACTGATTTGCGCTTAAGTCAAATTTTAATGTTATTACATTATTAACAAATTAATATAACCAGTGCATTTAGAAAAACAGTACTTTCAAATTTTAATTATTTGCGCTTAAATGAAATGTTCATGTTATTACAGTATTAACAAATTAATATAACCGAAAAAATTTATAAACTTGCATTTTCTAAGACCTTAGCTCAAAGTTGATTTTCTTGTAAATTGTATATTATTAACTCGAAAAAGGTAGCGCTTATACTGAGAAACATCACCTTACTGATTTGCGCTAAAGTCAACTTTTAATGTTATTACAGTATTAGCAATTTAGTATGACCGAAAAAATTTATAAAATTGCATTTTTTTAGATTTAGGCTCAAAATCGATTTTCTTCTAAATTGTATATTATTAACTAGAAAAAGTACCGCTTATACTGAAAAACGTCACTTTTACTGATTTGCGCTAAAGTCAAATTTTAAAGTTATTACAGTATTAACAAATTAATATAACCAGTGCATATAGAAAATCAGCACTTTGAAATTTTAATGATTTGCGCTTAACTGAAATTTTCATGTTATTACAATATTAACAAAATAATATAACCGAAAAAACTTATAAACTTGCATTTTCTTAGACTTAGGCTCAAAGTTGATTTTCTTGTAAATTGTATATTATTAACTCGAAAAAGGTAGCGCTTATACTGAGAAACATCACTTTACTGATTTGCGCTAAAGTCAAATTTTAATGTTATAACAGTATTAACAAATTCATATAGCCAGTGTATTTCGTAAAACTAGCACTTTCTTAAATCTTGACTTATACTGGAAAACATCAGTTTTAGTGATTTGCGCTAAAGTGAAATTTTCATGTTATTACATTATTAACAAATTCATATAACTAGTACATTTTGAAAAAATAGCACTTTCTTAGATTTAAACTTATACTGAAAAACAGAAATTATACTGACATACGAAAAACATTATTTTTACTGATTTGCGCTAAAGTCAAATATTAATGTTATTACAGTATTAACAAATTCATATAGCCAGTGCATTTCGTAAAACTAGCACTTTCTTAAATCTTGACTTATACAGGAAAACATCAGTTTTAGTGATTTGCGCTAAAGTGAAATTTTCGTGTTAAAACAGGATTAACAAATTCATATAACTAGTACATTTTGAAAAAATAGCACTTTCTTAGATTTAAACTTATACTGAAAAACAGAAATTATACTGACATACGAAAAACATTATTTTTACTGATTTGCGCTAAAGTCAAATATTAATGTTATTACAGTATTAACAAATTCATATAGCCAGTGCATTTCGTAAAACTAGCACTTTCTTAAATCTTGACTTATACAGGAAAACATCAGTTTTAGTGATTTGCGCTAAAGTGAAATTTTCGTGTTAAAACAGGATTAACAAATTCATATAACTAGAGCATTTTGAAAAAATAGCACTTTCTTAGACTTAAACTTGTACTGAAAAACAGCAATTATACTGACATACGAAAAGCATAAGTTTTACTGATTTGCGCTAAATTGAAATTTTCATGTTATTACAGTATTAACAAATTAATATAACCGAAAAAACTTAAAAAATTGTATTTTCTTAGATTTAGGCTCAAAGTTGATTTTCTTGTTAATTGTATATTATTAACTCGAAAAAGGTACCGCTTATACTGAAAAACATTATTTTTACTGATTTGCGCTAAAGTCAAATTTTAATGTTATTACAGTATTAACAAATTCATATAGCCAGTGGATTTCGTAAAACTAGCACTTTCTTTAATCTTGACTTATACAGGAAAACATCAGTTTTAGTGATTTGCGCTAAAGTGAAATTTTTATGTAATTACGGGATTAACAAATTTATATAACTAGAGCATTTTGAAAAAATAGCACTTTCTTAGATTTAAACTTATACTGAAAAACAGCAATTATACTGACATACGAAAAACATAAATTTTACTGATTTGCGCTAAACTGAAATTTTCATGTTATTACAGTACAAGTATTAACAAATTAATATAACCGAAAAAACTTATAAACTAGCATTTCTTCTAAATATGTGATAGATTTTTGGGTTGTTGCCCTCGTTTTGGATTAAGCCTTTTTTGTCCAAGTAGAAAAAGGATTTTGGTGGTGCAAATCCGTTTCTAATAGTTAATGCAAAGTAGTCATCACATTCATAAAAAGGAGCTCTTATTAAAGTGTTATTGCCATCACATAGGCAGCGACTTATATGCTTTCTAATTAGATTTATGATGTGAGAATCAATTCTGGGAATCGTTAGTCTTAAGGGTAGCAAGTCTTTGTTCGAGTTGGTTATTAAAATGTTTCTTAATATTGTCATCTATTAGTTTTTTTACAAGTTTCAGTTTTGCTTTTTCTACTTGAAGTGTCGCGTAAGGTTGTGGCTGAAAGGATTTTACTTTTTTCTGCTAGCAGTTTTTTTATGATAGGCAAGTTTACAAGAGTTTGAGTAGGGCTATTGATTTTTGCTTTTGGGACATTATTTTCTATGGCTTTCAAGACAATATTATTTAAATCAAGCAAATGGTGATCAATCTTTGTGTTGCTCAAGTTTCTATCGTTTGGTACACGGGATTTATTTTGAAGTTGCATGTTAAGATCTTTTTTAAATTTGGTCCAGTTAGTTTTTTTGTAGTCAAGTGTTGTTTTTATTGGTTTGCCTAACAAAGTAAAATAGTTTGTATTGTCTCTATTAATCTCAATGATTTGAATAGCGCAGTGATCGCTATCGTAATCAATGCATTTCAAGCAGTTAACTATGTTATTGGCTCTATATACACTCAATAAAGATTCTTAAATGTCTTACCGCTAGTGGGGGATAGAAAAGACCTTCATTGAGCTGAGAAATATTTCATTCTTTTGGAAATTTTATGTATGTAAGATCTTCAAAGATCACTAGAACTTAATCCTCTTTTAATTTGTTCTTTTTCTTCCAATGTTTCATTGTTGCCTGTATGTATATCATACAGGACTTTTTCATTTGCCTTGAGCTCAATCCGGCTCAAAAGACCAAATGTTTCATTGTTGCCTGTATGTATATCATACAGGACTTTTTCATTTGGCTTGAGCTCTATCCGGCTCGAAGGACCAAATGTTCAATTGTTGCCTGTATGTATATCATACAGGACTTTTTCATTTGCCTTGAGCTCTATCCGGCTCAAAAGACCAAATGTTTCATTGTTGCCTGTATGTATATCATACAGGACTTTTTCATTTGCCTTGAGCTCTATCCGGCTCGAAGGACCAAATGTTTCATTGTTGCCTGTATGTATATCATACAGGACTTTTTCATTTGCCTTGAGCTCTATCCGGCTCGAAAGACCAATAAAAAAAACTCAATGAAGATTCTTTAGTCCCTTACCGTTGGTGGGGGAAATATAAAGATCTTCATTGAGCTGAGAAATATTTCATTCTAATTTTATTTTATTAAATGCATCTCTTATATACTATTTACAAATCTTACTATCTAATTATATGTATATTTATATGTTAACTGTGTTATTGGCTCTGTGAAAATATATATTGTGTGTTCAGCAATGCAGATATCAAGAAAGGAATTAGCTATTTCGTAGGATGGAGAAACCGAAGCATACATATTGCAACTTTAATTCGTTGGAGGTCAGCCAGTTTTTTAAGGCTTTACCTTTAGAGTTTTTTTGTAGGTTACCCCAATCTGTGTGTTTACTGTTGAGATCACCAGCTAATATGTAATAGTGGTTGGGGTTTTGTAGGTTTAAGGATTCGAAGATTGTGTTGAGTTCAGATTTAAATGTGTCGTTATTATTGTTGACCGGTAAAAGGCTGAAATTATATACATGACGTTATTCGGAGGCATTTTTATTACACAAGATTCTAAATAGGATAAGGCATCGATGTGTTGGTTGAAGACTTTTGTGTATTTTATGATTTCACGAATTATAATTGCGGTTCCTCCTCCTCTCGATTATAACAATCTATCTTTTCTTATTAAATTATACCCTATAAATTTTAGTTTGTGTCTTGTGTTAAGTTTAGTTTCGTTCAACAGAACAATATCGGGCTTATTATTTGATAAGGAGATGGTGGACTACAATTAGCTGCGCTGTGAAAGAAACTTCGACAGTTTCTACATTGCGGAATCTCAGCTTTCCGTAGGGGTTCCCATTTAATGCAGTGGTATAAAACAGTTTTGATTGCTTTCAATTCGTTAACGTTACTTGCGGCACTTGTTTGAACCATTAACATAGATAGTTTCATATTGCGTTGTGTGGAAATTTTTGTGGTAAATTGATTAACTTTAAGAATTTTTAGGTTATCGTTTTGATATGTGCAAAGTTCATTAAAAATTTCTTTGGGATAGGTATTGCCGTTTAGAACTTTCAATAGGTATGTTTTTGTTTTTAAACATTTAGGCGTGTAAGAATAGAATTTTACTTTTGTTTTTGCAAGGGTACCCTCGAATTTTTTTATAGTCTTCAATGTTATTTAAAAATATTGCTAATTTATTTTGATTATATTCTTTGGTTTTAAATTGTGTTATGTTTAGACGGTCTTTTATTAGTTCTATTATTCGTTATGATTCGAGGTCGAATGTGTTTATTGGAGGAATGTTTTTGCTGTTTATTTTTCCTTTGACTTTTGGGATCGAATTAACTGCAATAGTTTTTGTGAGAGACGACAGCTGGAGTTATTGCTGCCGCTACACTTGTTGATGGGTTGTTTTTTGTTGTATTGTTAGTTTCATTTTGTTCATATTCGTTGCTTAGATTATTGGAACGAACGTGTTGTTCGAAGTTTTGTAGTGTTTGATTGCACTCTCTTAGATCTTCAACTAATATAGCGTAATAATTGTTTTTGGTATTTTTCGGCATTGGGTGTTTAAATTCGTTCTTTTTTTTCTTTTTCTATTTAAGATTATCGTTCCGGCATTTTTTGCAGAACTAAGCGCATTGTCTCATTATAAAAAATAACACCTTTACACTGATTATGGATCACGATTGGCACTTCAGGAAATTAAATGATTTTTATGATATTTTTAATGGGTATCGATTTGTTATCACTTTACTCTCCGTAAAACGTGCTTACGCTCTCGCTGTCACAATCAGACTCCATTGTGAGGTTAGATTTTTCCCAATGGTGATTCCAATGAAGGTTGCTATATTTTCTGCATTAAAATTTGTAAAGACCTATTACTTACATTGTATTACTTACATTGCCTTGTCTTATCGTGGTCGGCAAATTTTTGCATTCAAAAATTCGCAACCCTACTTCCAAGAGATAAAAAAAATATAATCGCGTTCCTAAAGAATTCAAGTTAGCCTTAGGCGATTATAAGAATCATACAGCCTCAGAATTTCTCAAAAATCTTAATATATTTAAAACGTTTAAGAAGAAAAAATGTTGCTATAAGATACACCAATTGGTCGTGGTGTAAATCTGACACAAGTAAAGCTCTGGCATACCTGAATATCTGAAAGAGGCTTTCAAACTGCTTCCACTCCACAGCGCTACAGAAAAGGAAGAAGCTATGGGCTTTCTAGATGTGACCTGTCGAAAGGGCTTTCTAAATAAATCTATATCCCATCTAGAAGTTGAAAAAGAAATAAAATCACTAAATAACACAAAAACACCAGGATACGATGTTATTGAAACAAAAACGATCAAAGCACTTTCAGAAAAATGCACCCAATATTTGCCTTTGTTATACAACGCAATTCTTAGACTTTATCACTTTCAAACACAGTGGAAATGTGCGGAGATAATAATGGTATTAAAGCCTAAGAATTCAGAAAATGATATTAAATCATATTGACCAATTAGTTTACTCTCCAAAATATTATAAAAATATTTCTGGGAAGAATGTTGTAATTTATTGAAAAATACAGTATTATTTATCCTGAGCACCAATTTAGATTTAGAAACAACCATGGAACTATAGCACAATGTCACCGAGTTGGCAACGTTATTACTCATGCACAAGAAAATGAAAATGCTGTTAAGGAGTATTTTAGGATATTCAAAAGGGGTTTGATCGTGTGTGGCATCCAGGATTGCTTTATATATTTTATTTAATGCTGAAATCGTATTTATGTGGTCGCAGCTTTTATGTAAAAGACAGAATAACCGTTTAGATATTCACTCAATTGAAGCTGGCGTGCTTTAAGGTAGTATACTTGGATCTGTCCTTTATACCATAGGGCTTTTTCGGTAATGCAGTAAATACTGGTAACACTACGCAGTTTACGCTACCGAAGTTATACTGGCTGATGCCCTTGTTTGAAACTGCTAAAGCCTGCGCATTCTAAAATTTCTATTTTCAAACATAAAAATGTTTGAGATAGCCAAAATGATCGATCGATGGTTAAGTCAAACGGATTATTTCAAAAGTAATAGCTTCAGTGCACTCGCCGCAATCTATTTTTATTATATCCTATAAAATTAAAAAAATCCACAAATTACGAAAACCTTGGGGAAATTCAAGCAAAACTTGTATTGGGCTGGTTGTCATCAATCAACTACGGAGTGGATTGCAAAATATGCTGAGTGTTTGTAGCTTAAGGGTGAAGGTCCAGGAGTCATGACCAGATAAAGCAGAGAAATTCGGATGCGCCGTTTGAGCAAATTTCTATGAATGTGGATGATAATCCGGCTACCTTGTAACCTATCAAGAGTGAGAGTGAGTTCGATCACTGGATTATTAAATAAAAGTCCCAATTTAATGCTATACACTTATCTTTATTTCGAATTCCAACAATTTAACACTTATTGCTCGTTATTCGTGTTTATAAGTTATTGCTTACAGCTTATTGCTCGTTACACGGCAACGCTCTAATTAGTACTGCTTTTGCCGCACAATCCGGCAGCTCTTATATAGTAGATCTTTAACGAACATCGCTTCTAGAATATTCTGGCAACTACGAATTCGCTATCTAGTTGAGTCTGGCAATTTATCGTCGATTTGATTTTATTCTATCATTCACGACACAGTTCTAATTAGAGTGCACGGTGCACGTATATCCACATAGATGTCCTTACAGTTGGAAGAACAGTTCGCAGCGCCAGATGCACGTATATTAACACACGTGACTTCACAAATAGCAGAAGCGTCCTCACAGATTTCGGAATAGCGGGATAAAATTAAAATTGAAGTGGAGGAACTGAAAGTCGTCTCCGCGAGCTACAATTACATCGGCCAATTATGTCAACAGCTTCTGTCAAGGTAAAACCTCTATCCTTTAATGGCACTGTTCTGTTCCATGTTTTTAAGCTTCAATTCGAAAAGACGGCATCTTCAAAATATTGGAATGCTGAAGATAAAGTAGCTGCATTGTTCGTTATATTAAAACGATGTGCACGGGAGATATTGCAGACCATTCCAAACTGCGAGGTGAGTAGTTATGAAACGTTGATGAGTGCATTAGAAAGACGGCATGGTAATGAGCACATGGGGCAGATCTTCTAAATCGAGTTTTGAAATCGCCGCCAGAAGGTCAATGAGTCACTGCAGGAGAGAACAGAGATTGAGAGGTTAGATTACTTAGCTTAGGCACATAAATTCATGGAATACATCGAGGACATAAAAATTCAGACCTTTGTCAATGGAATACGAGATAACACTACACGCTTCGCTACGTTATCATGTCCAAAATTGACGTTTGCGGAAACCGTTTCGTATGCTCTGACACAGGAAACTGCATCTCTGCTTAGCAATCAAACATTCAAAGCTCATAAAGTAGAAATAGAAGAACACACTTGGGTGAACCAATTACTTAAAAAAATTGACAACATGCAGAAGGCACTGAAAATATCTACAACGGCGCGTTAGAAAAATTAAGGTGTGGCAAAGCTTAGAAAGATCAAGCAAATGTCAAATCCAACTAACTAAAGCAAGCCAGCCGAAAAGAGCACGGGCTGGCTCCCGCAAGTAAATGCCCTGTCTATGACAAGACAAGATAAACGTTTTCCAGTAAGAGTACGTAATGAAAGCCAGTTACCAACCAAACTCTCCAGAGGAGCTACCAAGCGAAATTGACGCATGCACCAAGGAACTTAAAGAAAACCATTAAAATAAGGCTTAACTACTTCTTCTCAGATACTCATCCATATTTGATAAAGACGATTACAATCCAGGAAGAACCAAAGTTTTGAAACATTTTATAAACACACGTGATGCCAGACCAATCAGCCAGGCTTCTCGAAACGTTTCCTTAGCAAAAAGTGAAGTTGTAAGCCAGACCATACGTGAAATGAGCGAAACGGCGTAATCGAACCATCAGCGAGTCCATAGATTTCCCCTGTGGTACTTGTGAAGAAGAAAGACGGCAAGATGGATTTATTCAAATTGATTTGGAAGAATGTGGAAGCACCTGAATTTTGTCAACTAATTTCGAAACTAGTTTAAACTCATCTCGTTCTCCCAGAAATTCAGAGGGTTATCGCCGTTCTGAAGCAACGAATGCGTTCGCGCCACGTAATAATTACAGCAGTACAGCAACTGCATATTTGTGATACGCTGCTAATGTGAAACAAAAATTTAATGTTGCCGATTATTTTCATAAATTCCGCGCAAAAGGTGACAGTAGAACGTGATGGTGTTGTACATGTTGCCAGAAATTGACGCAGAACAAATTTGCGACACTGCTGTCGTGATTACTCTAAATCGAATCCGAAAAAATCAGCAACTATTGCAATATATCGTGTTTGCGGCAAATAGTTTTGATCTAAAAAAGCAAGGACATGCAACAACTGAACATCGTTTTCAGCAAATGAAAAACACTTAATAATTTCTATAGCCAAAGTTATGTAAAGTTGTCTGTTTCTTACGGAGGAAATCGGTACTTTGATTTGTCACATTAAATTGAGGATAGATTTAATTCTATAGATATTTTTGGCCCAATATCCACATCTCAGTAGGCTCCCAATTCAATTCTTTTACCATACTGTTAAATTCTGCAAACTCGTCATCTTTTAAATAGCAAGAAGCTACTTTTTTAAACATGTCTTCCATTTGACTATCAGGGGTGTTGTGGAATCCAAGACAGATTTGCGTAGTTGTCAGAGTTGCAAGCCAATTCTTTTTTTTCAATGATGTTATTGGAATTTCGTCTTTTCGAACCTAAGCAAAACCTAAAACTTGCATATAAAAAAATTTGGAAACGTTTGATATATTTAAAATACTGAATAAAGTATACTGAAGCTTACAATGATTTCCGCTATTTTAGCTTTTATTTTTATTGTAAATAGTAATCCACTTAATATACCAGGAAAATCATATGTGAAATTTGGCTTGCATCTACTTGTATGCTTGTATTGTATATACGCTTTCTTAAGTATATTTAAGTACTAGGCGCCCTCCGCTGCGCTCCGGGACGCTCGCTTCGCTCGCTCGCCTACGTCCGCCCCCCGCCGAGCGCGAGCTAGCTCGCGAAAACTTTTATATATAATAGAGAGATATCACATCGAAATAATAAAGACGGATTTGGGTGTTATATTACGTTTATTATGTTTTCTTCGAAAAATATCTGAATTTTTTCCATAAACTCAATAACTATAACATTATGTGATTTATTCTTGTTTTCCCCAATAGAAATATATAATATATAAATTAAATAGCAACAATAATATAAATTTACTTCTTAACTTACATTTCAAATCTGTTAGCGACTATTCTCTTGCTTTGTTTCTGATAACAAAAGCAATCAAATTGGTTTCCGTGACACCAAAAACCGATACAATTTCAATTCTGATTCCGACAACTATCGGATCCTAGAAAACCCCTGTATAAAATATATACTTAGTATAAAACATAAGGATACTCACTGCTATTTAAGTATTGCTTGATTTTCAAAATAATTCGACCTAATGCTTTTCATATTTTTACGTTGCAAATTTCTGTTAATCGATCATCGATAAGAGTGCAAGTGAAAAAAAGAAAGGTCAGAGTCCTACAGCGTTCAGTTTTCTTGATCGACCGAGCAAAGAATGTGTTTTTTCTATCTTCGTTTTTTGAAAGGAGAAACCCATAGCTTTTCTTTCCAAATTTATATTATATAAATAAAGAAAATAGATTTTTTGACATGAAGCGTTCAAAATCCGGGTAAATCATAAAATTCGGGTATAAATCAACAACTTTTGCAGGCTCGAAAAATCCGATGAATCCGGAAAAATCTGCAGATATGGCAGCACTGAAGGAACGACTGTTACCATGTCGGTACTATATACGTTTCAAAATGGGGAATACGAATTTATTTTCGATAAATGTCGATAATACCAAAAGAAATGCCAAATAGCCATTCTGTTTCCGTTGTAAACGACAACGGAAATATGGCCGAATGATTTATATTTCTAATATAATAATATAAATAATTACTTCCCCAATTTTGCAGAATGTTATTAGGACAGATTACAAATGAATTAAAAAACACAATAGTAATAATAATATTATATTAAAGGTATTTACTGTATTCATTCAAACTCTGAAATTCACAAAATAATGTAAACAACTACTCTTGATCAGTTGCCTGATTTTGACATTTCTGTTGAGCAAAGAGAACGAAAGAGAGAGAGCAGCAAGTGTTGATGGCTTAGTTAGTGAAGCATCACAAACATACATATGCACATATCTACCAGCAAAATTAAAGTGCATTCACTCCGCGTTTAGCGCAGCAGAGCGAGAAATTCCGAATCACCACTAAACTTTTATTCTATTATTCTTCTTCTATTCTATTAATTCCTTGCTAAAAAAAAAAAAAAACAGTGCGAAACGAAATTTCAAGGAACTACACAAATACTTTTGAATAACGTGCAACTAAATTTTATTTGCTAATTTAATTTAAAACGTTCATCATAAAACCATTATATTTTATTATGACTTGTATTGTTTCTTTGTTATAATTTTTTGTATTTATATGTTATTTTTTATGGTATAGATGTTTTAAAAATTTTATAATACGAATACACGTATTTAGGGATGTATATGCGTTATATAGGACTACTCGGGAACCGAGCACCTAAATATTATATAATAACGAAATGTAAAATACCCAAAAAGTTTTTTTATACAATAATACCCAATCCATTTTCTCTCGACAGTGGCATGATTGATAAATATTATAAAAAAAAAATGTGGGTTTTGAAAGCTCTCTCTCGAATCAAAGAGTTTCGGATCATTTTATCCATGTTGGCCATTGCACTTGCTGAGTTGACCTTCGCGATTATTCTTAATGCGAATAACGCGTGGGTGTAATTTTAGTAGCCGAGAATTGCGTTCGCGCCGTTACGACTTATAAATACAATTTGTGTGGTTTTGGAAGATGTTGGCGGATTTGTTCAAGTAAAGAACTTAGTGCAGTATACCAATGTTATTGATTTGTATATAAAATTAAGTTGCAAAAAAAAAACATAAAAATATTAATTAACACACGCGACATTCATATTCATACACCCCTAATTGACACATATAGCAATGACATAAATTAAAATTAGTCTTTAGTGGGATATTCCATTTTTTTTAGAAAACACTTCACGGCAGCAGGCTTGTAGGGAAATTAAATGATTTTTATGATATTTTAATGGGTATCGATTTGTTATCACTTTACTCTCCGTGGTACGTGCTTACGCTCTCGCTGTCACAATCAGACTCCATTGTGAGGTTAGATTTTTCCCAATGGTGATTCCAATGAAGGTTGCTATATTTTCTGCATTAAAATTGGTAAAGACCTATTACTTACATTGTATTACTTACATTGCCTTGTCTTATCGTGGTAGGCAAATTTTTGCATTAAAAAATTCGCAACCCTACTTCCAAGAGATAAAAAAAATATAATCGCGTTCCTAAAAAACTTAAGTTAGCCTTAGGCGATTATAAGAATCAGACAGCCTCAGAATTTCTCAAAAATCTTAATATATTTAAAACGTTTAAGAATAAAAAATGTTGCTATAAGATACACCAATTGGTCGTGGTGTAAATCTGACACAAGTAAAGCTCTGGCATACCTGAATATCTGAAAGAGGCTTTCAAACTGCTTCCACTCCACAGCGCTACAGAAAAGGAAGAAGCTATGGGCTTTCTAGATGTGACCTGTCGAAAGGGCTTTCTAAATAAATCTATATCCCATCTAGAAGTTGAAAAAGAAATAAAATCACTAAATAACACAAAAACACCAGGATACGATGTTATTGAAACAAAAACGATCAAAGCACTTTCAGAAAAATGCACCCAATATTTGCCTTTGTTATACAACGCAATTCTTCGACTTTATCACTTTCAAACACAGTGGAAATGTGCGGAGATAATAATGGTATTAAAGCCTAAGAATTCAGAAAATGATATTAAATCATATTGACCAATTAGTTTACTCTCCAAAATATTATAAAAATATTTCTGGGAAGAATGTTGTAATTTATTGAAAAATACAGTATTATTTATCCTGAGCACCAATTTAGATTTAGAAAAAACCATGGAACTATAGCACAATGTCACCGAGTTGGCAACGTTATTACTCATGCACAAGAAAATGAAAATGCTGTTAAGGAGTATTTTAGGATATTCAAAAGGGGTTTGATCGTGTGTGGCATCCAGGATTGCTTTATATATTTTATTTAATGCTGAAATCGTATTTATGTGGTCGCAGCTTTTATGTAAAAGACAGAATAACCGTTCAGACATTCACTCAATTGAAGCTGGCGTGCTTCAAGGTAGTATACTTGGATCTGTCCTTTATACCATAGGGCTTTTTCGGTAATGCAGTAAATACTGGTAACACTACGCAGTTTACGCTACTGAAGTTATACTGGCTGATGCCCTTGTTTGAAACTGCTAAAGCCTGCGCATTCTAAAATTTCTATTTTCAAACATAAAAATGTTTGAGATAGCCAAAATGATCGATCGATGGTTAAGTCAAACGGATTATTTCAAAAGTAATAGCTTCAGTGCACTCGCCGCAATCTATTTTTATTATATCCTATAAAATTAAAAAAATCCACAAATTACGAAAACCTTGGGGAAATTCAAGCAAAACTTGTATTGGGCTGGTTGTCATCAATCAACTACGGAGTGGATTGCAAAATATGCTGAGTGTTTGTAGCTTAAGGGTGAAGGTCCAGGAGTCATGACCAGATAAAGCAGAGAAATTCGGATGCGCCGTTTGAGCAAATTTCTATGAATGTGGATGATAATCCGGCTACCTTGTAACCTATCAAGAGTGAGAGTGAGTTCGATCACTGGATTATTAAATAAAAGTCCCAATTTAATGCTATACACTTATCTTTATTTCGAATTCCAACAATTTAACACTTATTGCTCGTTATTCGTGTTTATAAGTTATTGCTTACAGCTTATTGCTCGTTACACGGCAACGCTCTAATTAGTACTGCTTTTGCCGCACAATCCGGCAGCCCTTATATAGTAGATCTTTAACAAACATCGCTTCTAGAATATTCTGGCAACTACGAATTCGCTATCTAGTTGAGTCTGGCAATTTATCGTCGATTTGATTTTATTCTATCATTCACGACACAGTTCTAATTAGAGTGCACGGTGCACGTATATCCACATAGATGTCCTTACAGTTGGAAGAGCAGTTCGCAGCGCCAGATGCACGTATATTAACACACGTGACTTCACAAATAGCAGAAGCGTCCTCACAGATTTCGGAATAGCGGGATAAAATTAAAATTGAAGTGGAGGAACTGAAAGTCGTCTCCGCGAGCTACAATTACATCGGCCAATTATGTCAACAGCTTCTGTCAAGGTAAAACCTCTATCCTTTAATGGCACTGTTCTGTTCCATGTTTTTAAGCTTCAATTCGAAAAGACGGCATCTTCAAAATATTGGAATGCTGAAGATAAAGTAGCTGCATTGTTCGTTATATTAAAACGATGTGCACGGGAGATATTGCAGACCATTCCAAACTGCGAGGTGAGTAGTTATGAAACGTTGATGAGTGCATTAGAAAGATGGCATGGTAATGAGCACATGGGGCAGATCTTCTAAATCGAGTTTTGAAATCGCCGCCAGAAGGTCAATGAGTCACTGCAGGAGAGAACAGAGATTGAGAGGTTAGATTACTTAGCTTAGGCACATAAATTCATGGAATACATCGAGGACATAAAAATTCAGACCTTTGTCAATGGAATACGAGATAACACTACACGCTTCGCTACGTTATCATGTCCAAAATTGACGTTTGCGGAAACCGTTTCGTATGCTCTGACACAGGAAACTGCATCTCTGCTTAGCAATCAAACATTCAAAGCTCATAAAGTAGAAATAGAAGAACACACTTGGGTGAACCAATTACTTAAAAAAATTGACAACATGCAGAAGGCACTGAAAATATCTACAACGGCGCGTTAGAAAAATTAAGGTGTGGCAAAGCTTAGAAAGATCAAGCAAATGTCAAATCCAACTAACTAAAGCAAGCCAGCCGAAAAGAGCACGGGCTGGCTCCCGCAAGTAAATGCCCTGTCTATGACAAGACAAGATAAACGTTTTCCAGTAAGAGTACGTAATGAAAGCCAGTTACCAACCAAACTCTCCAGAGGAGCTACCAAGCGAAATTGACGCATGAACCAAGGAACTAAAAGAAAACCATTAAAATAAGGCTTAACTACTTCTTCTCAGATACTCATCCATATTTGATAAAGACGATTACAATCCAGGAAGAACCAAAGTTTTGAAACATTTTATAAACACACGTGATGCCAGACCAATCAGCCAGGCTTCTCGAAACGTTTCCTTAGCAAAAAGTGAAGTTGTAAGCCAGACCATACGTGAAATGAGCGAAACGGCGTAATCGAACCATCAGCGAGTCCATAGATTTCCCCTGTGGTACTTGTGAAGAAGAAAGACGGCAAGATGGATTTATTCAAATTGATTTGGAAGAATGTGGAAGCACCTGAATTTTGTCAACTAATTTCGAAACTAGTTTAAACTCATCTCGTTCTCCCAGAAATTCAGAGGGTTATCGCCGTTCTGAAGCAACGAATGCGTTCGCGCCACGTAATAATTACAGCAGTACAGCAACTGCATATTTGTGATACGCTGCTAATGTGAAACAAAAATTTAATGTTGCCGATTATTTTCATAAATTCCGCGCAAAAGGTGACAGTAGAACGTGATGGTGTTGTACATGTTGCCAGAAATTGACGCAGAACAAATTTGCGACACTGCTGTCGTGATTACTCTAAATCGAATCCGAAAAAATCAGCAACTATTGCAATATATCGTGTTTGCGGCAAATAGTTTTGATCTAAAAAAGCAAGGACATGCAACAACTGAACATCGTTTTCAGCAAATGAAAAACGCTTAATAATTTCTATAGCCAAAGTTATGTAAAGTTGTCTGTTTCTTACGGAGGAAATCGGTACTTTGATTTGTCACATTAAATTGAGGATAGATTTAATTCTATAGATATTTTTGGCCCAATATCCACATCTCAGTAGGCTCCCAATTCAATTCTTTTACCATAATGTTAAATTCTGCAAACTCGTCATCTTTTAAATAGCAAGAAGCTACTTTTTTTAACATGTCTTCCATTTGACTATCAGGGGTGTTGTGGAATCCAAGACAGATTTGCGTAGTTGTCAGAGTTGCAAGCCAATTCTTTTTTTTCAATGATGTTATTGGAATTTCGTCTTTTCGAACCTAAGCAAAACCTAAAACTTGCATATAAAAAAATTTGGAAACGTTTGATATATTTAAAATACTGAATAAAGTATACTGAAGCTTACAATGATTTCCGCTATTTTAGCTTTTATTTTTATTGTAAATAGTAATCCACTTAATATACCAGGGAAATCATATGTGAAATTTGGCTTGCATCTACTTGTATGCTTGTATTGTATATACGCTTTCTTAAGTATATTTAAGTACTAGGCGCCCTCCGCTGCGCTCCGGGACGCTCGCTTCGCTCGCTCGCCTACGTCCGCCCCCCGCCGAGCGCGAGCTAGCTCGCGAAAACTTTTATATATAATAGAGAGATATCACATCGAAATAATAAAGACGGATTTGGGTGTTATATTACGTTTATTATGTTTTCTTCGAAAAATATCTGAATTTTTTCCATAAACTCAATAACTATAACATTATGTGATTTATTCTTGTTTTCCCCAATAGAAATATATAATATATAAATTAAATAGCAACAATAATATAAATTTACTTCTTAACTTACATTTCAAATCTGTTAGCGACTATTCTCTTGCTTTGTTTCTGATAACAAAAGCAATCAAATTGGTTTCCGTGACACCAAAAACCGATACAATTTCAATTCTGATTCCGACAACTATCGGATCCTAGAAAACCCCTGTATAAAATATATACTTAGTATAAAACATAAGGATACTCACTGCTATTTAAGTATTGCTTGATTTTCAAAATAATTCGACCTAATGCTTTTCATATTTTTACGTTGCAAATTTCTGTTAATCGATCATCGATAAGAGTGCAAGTGAAAAAAAGAAAGGTCAGAGTCCTACAGCGTTCAGTTTTCTTGATCGACCGAGCAAAGAATGTGTTTTTTCTATCTTCGTTTTTTGAAAGGAGAAACCCATAGCTTTTCTTTCCAAATTTATATTATATAAATAAAGAAAATAGATTTTTTGACATGAAGCGTTCAAAATCCGGGTAAATCATAAAATTCGGGTATAAATCAACAACTTTTGCAGGCTCGAAAAATCCGATGAATCCGGAAAAATCTGCAGATATGGCAGCACTGAAGGAACGACTGTTACCATGTCGGTACTATATACGTTTCAAAATGGGGAATACGAATTTATTTTCGATAAATGTCGATAATACCAAAAGAAATGCCAAATAGCCATTCTGTTTCCGTTTTAAACGACAACGGAAATATGGCCGAATGATTTATATTTCTAATATAATAATATAAATAATTACTTCCCCAATTTTGCAGAATGTTATTAGGACAGATTACAAATGAATTAAAAAACACAATAGTAATAATAATATTATATTAAAGGTATTTACTGTATTCATTCAAACTCTGAAATTCACAAAATAATGTAAACAACTACTCTTGATCAGTTGCCTGATTTTGACATTTCTGTTGAGCAAAGAGAACGAAAGAGAGAGAGCAGCAAGTGTTGATGGCTTAGTTAGTGAAGCATCACAAACATACATATGCACATATCTACCAGCAAAATTAAAGTGCATTCACTCCGCGTTTAGCGCAGCAGAGCGAGAAATTCCGAATCACCACTAAACTTTTATTCTATTATTCTTCTTCTATTCTATTAATTCCTTGTTACTGTGTAATTCCCAGCTATTTTAAACAAGTTGTAGTATAAGAGGTTGCTTGTGTGCTGAACAAAGCATACACCGGAGCGAGGCTAGGCCAAGGATGACATGATGCGAGACTCTCTCATTTTCGCTGATTTTTCTGTTATTTTCTTTCCATGATTAATAAAATCAGGGAATTTCGAACAGCTGATGTCAAAAAAGCTAAAAATAGCTAATGCGAATAACGCGTGGGTGTAATTTTAGTAGCCGAGAATTGCGTTCGCGCCGTTACGACTTATAAATACAATTTGTGTGGTTTTGGAAGATGTTGGCGGATTTGTTCAAGTAAAGAACTTAGTGCAGTATACCAATGTTATTGATTTGTATATAAAATTAAGTTGAAAAAAAAACATAAAAATATTAATTAACACACGCGACATTCATATTCATACACCCCTAATTGACACATATAGCAATGACATAAATTAAAATTAGTCTTTAGTGGGATATTCCATTTTTTTTAGAAAACACTTCACGGCAGCAGGCTTGTAGGGAAATTAAATGATTTTTATGATATTTTAATGGGTATCGATTTGTTATCACTTTACTCTCCGTGGTACGTGCTTACGCTCTCGCTGTCACAATCAGACTCCATTGTGAGGTTAGATTTTTCCCAATGGTGATTCCAATGAAGGTTGCTATATTTTCTGCATTAAAATTGGTAAAGACCTATTACTTACATTGTATTACTTACATTGCCTTGTCTTATCGTGGTAGGCAAATTTTTGCATTAAAAAATTCGCAACCCTACTTCCAAGAGATAAAAAAAATATAATCGCGTTCCTAAAAAACTTAAGTTAGCCTTAGGCGATTATAAGAATCAGACAGCCTCAGAATTTCTCAAAAATCTTAATATATTTAAAACGTTTAAGAATAAAAAATGTTGCTATAAGATACACCAATTGGTCGTGGTGTAAATCTGACACAAGTAAAGCTCTGGCATACCTGAATATCTGAAAGAGGCTTTCAAACTGCTTCCACTCCACAGCGCTACAGAAAAGGAAGAAGCTATGGGCTTTCTAGATGTGACCTGTCGAAAGGGCTTTCTAAATAAATCTATATCCCATCTAGAAGTTGAAAAAGAAATAAAATCACTAAATAACACAAAAACACCAGGATACGATGTTATTGAAACAAAAACGATCAAAGCACTTTCAGAAAAATGCACCCAATATTTGCCTTTGTTATACAACGCAATTCTTCGACTTTATCACTTTCAAACACAGTGGAAATGTGCGGAGATAATAATGGTATTAAAGCCTAAGAATTCAGAAAATGATATTAAATCATATTGACCAATTAGTTTACTCTCCAAAATATTATAAAAATATTTCTGGGAAGAATGTTGTAATTTATTGAAAAATACAGTATTATTTATCCTGAGCACCAATTTAGATTTAGAAAAAACCATGGAACTATAGCACAATGTCACCGAGTTGGCAACGTTATTACTCATGCACAAGAAAATGAAAATGCTGTTAAGGAGTATTTTAGGATATTCAAAAGGGGTTTGATCGTGTGTGGCATCCAGGATTGCTTTATATATTTTATTTAATGCTGAAATCGTATTTATGTGGTCGCAGCTTTTATGTAAAAGACAGAATAACCGTTCAGACATTCACTCAATTGAAGCTGGCGTGCTTCAAGGTAGTATACTTGGATCTGTCCTTTATACCATAGGGCTTTTTCGGTAATGCAGTAAATACTGGTAACACTACGCAGTTTACGCTACTGAAGTTATACTGGCTGATGCCCTTGTTTGAAACTGCTAAAGCCTGCGCATTCTAAAATTTCTATTTTCAAACATAAAAATGTTTGAGATAGCCAAAATGATCGATCGATGGTTAAGTCAAACGGATTATTTCAAAAGTAATAGCTTCAGTGCACTCGCCGCAATCTATTTTTATTATATCCTATAAAATTAAAAAAATCCACAAATTACGAAAACCTTGGGGAAATTCAAGCAAAACTTGTATTGGGCTGGTTGTCATCAATCAACTACGGAGTGGATTGCAAAATATGCTGAGTGTTTGTAGCTTAAGGGTGAAGGTCCAGGAGTCATGACCAGATAAAGCAGAGAAATTCGGATGCGCCGTTTGAGCAAATTTCTATGAATGTGGATGATAATCCGGCTACCTTGTAACCTATCAAGAGTGAGAGTGAGTTCGATCACTGGATTATTAAATAAAAGTCCCAATTTAATGCTATACACTTATCTTTATTTCGAATTCCAACAATTTAACACTTATTGCTCGTTATTCGTGTTTATAAGTTATTGCTTACAGCTTATTGCTCGTTACACGGCAACGCTCTAATTAGTACTGCTTTTGCCGCACAATCCGGCAGCTCTTATATAGTAGATCTTTAACAAACATCGCTTCTAGAATATTCTGGCAACTACGAATTCGCTATCTAGTTGAGTCTGGCAATTTATCGTCGATTTGATTTTATTCTATCATTCACGACACAGTTCTAATTAGAGTGCACGGTGCACGTATATCCACATAGATGTCCTTACAGTTGGAAGAGCAGTTCGCAGCGCCAGATGCACGTATATTAACACACGTGACTTCACAAATAGCAGAAGCGTCCTCACAGATTTCGGAATAGCGGGATAAAATTAAAATTGAAGTGGAGGAACTGAAAGTCGTCTCCGCGAGCTACAATTACATCGGCCAATTATGTCAACAGCTTCTGTCAAGGTAAAACCTCTATCCTTTAATGGCACTGTTCTGTTCCATGTTTTTAAGCTTCAATTCGAAAAGACGGCATCTTCAAAATATTGGAATGCTGAAGATAAAGTAGCTGCATTGTTCGTTATATTAAAACGATGTGCACGGGAGATATTGCAGACCATTCCAAACTGCGAGGTGAGTAGTTATGAAACGTTGATGAGTGCATTAGAAAGACGGCATGGTAATGAGCACATGGGGCAGATCTTCTAAATCGAGTTTTGAAATCGCCGCCAGAAGGTCAATGAGTCACTGCAGGAGAGAACAGAGATTGAGAGGTTAGATTACTTAGCTTAGGCACATAAATTCATGGAATACATCGAGGACATAAAAATTCAGACCTTTGTCAATGGAATACGAGATAACACTACACGCTTCGCTACGTTATCATGTCCAAAATTGACGTTTGCGGAAACCGTTTCGTATGCTCTGACACAGGAAACTGCATCTCTGCTTAGCAATCAAACATTCAAAGCTCATAAAGTAGAAATAGAAGAACACACTTGGGTGAACCAATTACTTAAAAAAATTGACAACATGCAGAAGGCACTGAAAATATCTACAACGGCGCGTTAGAAAAATTAAGGTGTGGCAAAGCTTAGAAAGATCAAGCAAATGTCAAATCCAACTAACTAAAGCAAGCCAGCCGAAAAGAGCACGGGCTGGCTCCCGCAAGTAAATGCCCTGTCTATGACAAGACAAGATAAACGTTTTCCAGTAAGAGTACGTAATGAAAGCCAGTTACCAACCAAACTCTCCAGAGGAGCTACCAAGCGAAATTGACGCATGAACCAAGGAACTAAAAGAAAACCATTAAAATAAGGCTTAACTACTTCTTCTCAGATACTCATCCATATTTGATAAAGACGATTACAATCCAGGAAGAACCAAAGTTTTGAAACATTTTATAAACACACGTGATGCCAGACCAATCAGCCAGGCTTCTCGAAACGTTTCCTTAGCAAAAAGTGAAGTTGTAAGCCAGACCATACGTGAAATGAGCGAAACGGCGTAATCGAACCATCAGCGAGTCCATAGATTTCCCCTGTGGTACTTGTGAAGAAGAAAGACGGCAAGATGGATTTATTCAAATTGATTTGGAAGAATGTGGAAGCACCTGAATTTTGTCAACTAATTTCGAAACTAGTTTAAACTCATCTCGTTCTCCCAGAAATTCAGAGGGTTATCGCCGTTCTGAAGCAACGAATGCGTTCGCGCCACGTAATAATTACAGCAGTACAGCAACTGCATATTTGTGATACGCTGCTAATGTGAAACAAAAATTTAATGTTGCCGATTATTTTCATAAATTCCGCGCAAAAGGTGACAGTAGAACGTGATGGTGTTGTACATGTTGCCAGAAATTGACGCAGAACAAATTTGCGACACTGCTGTCGTGATTACTCTAAATCGAATCCGAAAAAATCAGCAACTATTGCAATATATCGTGTTTGCGGCAAATAGTTTTGATCTAAAAAAGCAAGGACATGCAACAACTGAACATCGTTTTCAGCAAATGAAAAACGCTTAATAATTTCTATAGCCAAAGTTATGTAAAGTTGTCTGTTTCTTACGGAGGAAATCGGTACTTTGATTTGTCACATTAAATTGAGGATAGATTTAATTCTATAGATATTTTTGGCCCAATATCCACATCTCAGTAGGCTCCCAATTCAATTCTTTTACCATAATGTTAAATTCTGCAAACTCGTCATCTTTTAAATAGCAAGAAGCTACTTTTTTAAACATGTCTTCCATTTGACTATCAGGGGTGTTGTGGAATCCCAGACAGATTTGCGTAGTTGTCAGAGTTGCAAGCCAATTCTTTTTTTTCAATGATGTTATTGGAATTTCGTCTTTTCGAACCTAAGCAAAACCTAAAACTTGCATATAAAAAAATTTGGAAACGTTTGATATATTTAAAATACTGAATAAAGTATACTGAAGCTTACAATGATTTCCGCTATTTTAGCTTTTATTTTTATTGTAAATAGTAATCCACTTAATATACCAGGGAAATCATATGTGAAATTTGGCTTGCATCTACTTGTATGCTTGTATTGTATATACGCTTTCTTAAGTATATTTAAGTACTAGGCGCCCTCCGCTGCGCTCCGGGACGCTCGCTTCGCTCGCTCGCCTACGTCCGTCCCCCGCCGAGCGCGAGCTAGCTCGCGAAAACTTTTATATATAATAGAGAGATATCACATCGAAATAATAAAGACGGATTTGGGTGTTATATTACGTTTATTATGTTTTCTTCGAAAAATATCTGAATTTTTTCCATAAACTCAATAACTATAACATTATGTGATTTATTCTTGTTTTCCCCAATAGAAATATATAATATATAAATTAAATAGCAACAATAATATAAATTTACTTCTTAACTTACATTTCAAATCTGTTAGCGACTATTCTCTTGCTTTGTTTCTGATAACAAAAGCAATCAAATTGGTTTCCGTGACACCAAAAACCGATACAATTTCAATTCTGATTCCGACAACTATCGGATCCTAGAAAACCCCTGTATAAAATATATACTTAGTATAAAACATAAGGATACTCACTGCTATTTAAGTATTGCTTGATTTTCAAAATAATTCGACCTAATGCTTTTCATATTTTTACGTTGCAAATTTCTGTTAATCGATCATCGATAAGAGTGCAAGTGAAAAAAAGAAAGGTCAGAGTCCTACAGCGTTCAGTTTTCTTGATCGACCGAGCAAAGAATGTGTTTTTTCTATCTTCGTTTTTTGAAAGGAGAAACCCATAGCTTTTCTTTCCAAATTTATATTATATAAATAAAGAAAATAGATTTTTTGACATGAAGCGTTCAAAATCCGGGTAAATCATAAAATTCGGGTATAAATCAACAACTTTTGCAGGCTCGAAAAATCCGATGAATCCGGAAAAATCTGCAGATATGGCAGCACTGAAGGAACGACTGTTACCATGTCGGTACTATATACGTTTCAAAATGGGGAATACGAATTTATTTTCGATAAATGTCGATAATACCAAAAGAAATGCCAAATAGCCATTCTGTTTCCGTTTTAAACGACAACGGAAATATGGCCGAATGATTTATATTTCTAATATAATAATATAAATAATTACTTCCCCAATTTTGCAGAATGTTATTAGGACAGATTACAAATGAATTAAAAAACACAATAGTAATAATAATATTATATTAAAGGTATTTACTGTATTCATTCAAACTCTGAAATTCACAAAATAATGTAAACAACTACTCTTGATCAGTTGCCTGATTTTGACATTTCTGTTGAGCAAAGAGAACGAAAGAGAGAGAGCAGCAAGTGTTGATGGCTTAGTTAGTGAAGCATCACAAACATACATATGCACATATCTACCAGCAAAATTAAAGTGCATTCACTCCGCGTTTAGCGCAGCAGAGCGAGAAATTCCGAATCACCACTAAACTTTTATTCTATTATTCTTCTTCTATTCTATTAATTCCTTGCTAAAAAAAAAAAAAAACAGTGCGAAACGAAATTTCAAGGAACTACACAAATACTTTTGAATAACGTGCAACTAAATTTTATTTGCTAATTTAATTTAAAACGTTCATCATAAAACCATTATATTTTATTATGACTTGTATTGTTTCTTTGTTATAATTTTTTGTATTTATATGTTATTTTTTATGGTATAGATGTTTTAAAAATTTTATAATACGAATACACGTATTTAGGGATGTATATGCGTTATATAGGACTACTCGGGAACCGAGCACCTAAATATTATATAATAACGAAATGTAAAATACCCAAAAAGTTTTTTTATACAATAATACCCAATCCATTTTCTCTCGACAGTGGCATGATTGATAAATATTATAAAAAAAAAATGTGGGTTTTGAAAGCTCTCTCTCGAATCAAAGAGTTTCGGATCATTTTATCCATGTTGGCCATTGCACTTGCTGAGTTGACCTTCGCGATTATTCTTAATGCGAATAACGCGTGGGTGTAATTTTAGTAGCCGAGAATTGCGTTCGCGCCGTTACGACTTATAAATACAATTTGTGTGGTTTTGGAAGATGTTGGCGGATTTGTTCAAGTAAAGAACTTAGTGCAGTATACCAATGTTATTGATTTGTATATAAAATTAAGTTGAAAAAAAAACATAAAAATATTAATTAACACACGCGACATTCATATTCATACACCCCTAATTGACACATATAGCAATGACATAAATTAAAATTAGTCTTTAGTGGGATATTCCATTTTTTTTAGAAAACACTTCACGGCAGCAGGCTTGTAGGGAAATTAAATGATTTTTATGATATTTTAATGGGTATCGATTTGTTATCACTTTACTCTCCGTGGTACGTGCTTACGCTCTCGCTGTCACAATCAGACTCCATTGTGAGGTTAGATTTTTCCCAATGGTGATTCCAATGAAGGTTGCTATATTTTCTGCATTAAAATTGGTAAAGACCTATTACTTACATTGTATTACTTACATTGCCTTGTCTTATCGTGGTAGGCAAATTTTTGCATTAAAAAATTCGCAACCCTACTTCCAAGAGATAAAAAAAATATAATCGCGTTCCTAAAAAACTTAAGTTAGCCTTAGGCGATTATAAGAATCAGACAGCCTCAGAATTTCTCAAAAATCTTAATATATTTAAAACGTTTAAGAATAAAAAATGTTGCTATAAGATACACCAATTGGTCGTGGTGTAAATCTGACACAAGTAAAGCTCTGGCATACCTGAATATCTGAAAGAGGCTTTCAAACTGCTTCCACTCCACAGCGCTACAGAAAAGGAAGAAGCTATGGGCTTTCTAGATGTGACCTGTCGAAAGGGCTTTCTAAATAAATCTATATCCCATCTAGAAGTTGAAAAAGAAATAAAATCACTAAATAACACAAAAACACCAGGATACGATGTTATTGAAACAAAAACGATCAAAGCACTTTCAGAAAAATGCACCCAATATTTGCCTTTGTTATACAACGCAATTCTTCGACTTTATCACTTTCAAACACAGTGGAAATGTGCGGAGATAATAATGGTATTAAAGCCTAAGAATTCAGAAAATGATATTAAATCATATTGACCAATTAGTTTACTCTCCAAAATATTATAAAAATATTTCTGGGAAGAATGTTGTAATTTATTGAAAAATACAGTATTATTTATCCTGAGCACCAATTTAGATTTAGAAACAACCATGGAACTATAGCACAATGTCACCGAGTTGGCAACGTTATTACTCATGCACAAGAAAATGAAAATGCTGTTAAGGAGTATTTTAGGATATTCAAAAGGGGTTTGATCGTGTGTGGCATCCAGGATTGCTTTATATATTTTATTTAATGCTGAAATCGTATTTATGTGGTCGCAGCTTTTATGTAAAAGACAGAATAACCGTTCAGACATTCACTCAATTGAAGCTGGCGTGCTTCAAGGTAGTATACTTGGATCTGTCCTTTATACCATAGGGCTTTTTCGGTAATGCAGTAAATACTGGTAACACTACGCAGTTTACGCTACTGAAGTTATACTGGCTGATGCCCTTGTTTGAAACTGCTAAAGCCTGCGCATTCTAAAATTTCTATTTTCAAACATAAAAATGTTTGAGATAGCCAAAATGATCGATCGATGGTTAAGTCAAACGGATTATTTCAAAAGTAATAGCTTCAGTGCACTCGCCGCAATCTATATTTATTATATCCTATAAAATTAAAAAAATCCACAAATTACGAAAACCTTGGGGAAATTCAAGCAAAACTTGTATTGGGCTGGTTGTCATCAATCAACTACGGAGTGGATTGCAAAATATGCTGAGTGTTTGTAGCTTAAGGGTGAAGGTCCAGGAGTCATGACCAGATAAAGCAGAGAAATTCGGATGCGCCGTTTGAGCAAATTTCTATGAATGTGGATGATAATCCGGCTACCTTGTAACCTATCAAGAGTGAGAGTGAGTTCGATCACTGGATTATTAAATAAAAGTCCCAATTTAATGCTATACACTTATCTTTATTTCGAATTCCAACAATTTAACACTTATTGCTCGTTATTCGTGTTTATAAGTTATTGCTTACAGCTTATTGCTCTTTACACGGCAACGCTCTAATTAGTACTGCTTTTGCCGCACAATCCGGCAGCCCTTATATAGTAGATCTTTAACAAACATCGCTTCTAGAATATTCTGGCAACTACGAATTCGCTATCTAGTTGAGTCTGGCAATTTATCGTCGATTTGATTTTATTCTATCATTCACGACATAGTTCTAATTAGAGTGCACGGTGCACGTATATCCGCATAGATGTCCTTACAGTTGGAAGAGCAATTCGCAGCGCCAGATGCACGTATATTAACACAAGTGACTTCACAAATAGCAGAAGCGTCCTCACAGATTTCGGAATAGCGGGATAAAATTAAAATTGAAGTGGAGGAACTGAAAGTCGTCTCCGCGAGCTACAATTACATCGGCCAATTATGTCAACAGCTTCTGTCAAGGTAAAACCTCTATCCTTTAATGGCACTGTTCTGTTCCATGTTTTTAAGCTTCAATTGAAAAAGACGGCATCTTCAAAATATTGGAATGCTGAAGATAAAGTAGCTGCATTGTTCGTTATATTAAAACGATGTGCACGGGAGATATTGCAGACCATTCCAAACTGCGAGGTGAGTAGTTATAAAACGTTGATGAGTGCATTAGAAAGACGGCATGGTAATGAGCACATGGGGCAGATCTTCTAAATCGAGTTTTGAAATCGCCGCCAGAAGGTCAATGAGTCACTGCAGGAGAGAACAGAGATTGAGAGTTTAGATTACTTAGCTTAGGCACATAAATTCATGGAATACATCGAGGACATAAAAATTCAGACCTTTGTCAATGGAATACGAGATAACACTACACGCTTCGCTACGTTATCATGTCCAAAATTGACGTTTGCGGAAACCGTTTCGTATGCTCTGACACAGGAAACTGCATCTCTGCTTAGCAATCAAACATTCAAAGCTCATAAAGTAGAAATAGAAGAACACACTTGGGTGAACCAATTACTTAAAAAAATTGACAACATGCAGAAAGCACTGAAAATATCTACAACGGCGCGTTAGAAAAATTAAGGTGTGGCAAAGCTTAGAAAGATCAAGCAAATGTCAAATCCAACTAACTAAAGCAAGCCAGCCGAAAAGAGCACGGGCTGGCTCCCGCAAGCAAATGCCCTGTCTATGACAAGACAAGATAAACGTTTTCCAGTAAGAGTACGTAATGAAAGCAAGTTACCAACCAAACTCTCCAAAGGAGCTACCAAGCGAAATTGACGCATGCACCAAGGAACTAAAAGAAAACCATTAAAATAAGGCTTAACTACTTCTTCTCAGATACTCATCCATATTTGATAAAGACGATTACAATCCAGGAAGAACCAAAGTTTTGAAACATTTTATAAACACACGTGATGCCAGACCAATCAGCCAGGCTTCTCGAAACGTTTCCTTAGCAAAAAGTGAAGTTGTAAGCCAGACCATACGTGAAATGAGCGAAACGGCGTAATCGAACCATCAGCGAATCCATAGATTTCCCCTGTGGTACTTGTGAAGAAGAAAGACGGCAAGATGGATTTATTCAAATTGATTTGGAAGAATGTGGAAGCACCTGAATTTTGTCAACTAATTTCGAAACTAGTTTAAACTCATCTCGTTCTCCCAGAAATTCAGAGGGTTATCGCCGTTCTGAAGCAACGAATGCGTTCGCGCCACGTAATAATTACAGCAGTACAGCAACTGCATATTTGTGATACGCTGCTAATGTGAAACAAAAATTTAATGTTGCCGATTATTTTCATAAATTCCGCGCAAAAAGTGACAGTAGAACGTGATGGTGTTGTACATGTTGCCAGAAATTGACGCAGAACAAATTTGCGACACTGCTGTCGTGATTACTCTAAATCGAATCCGAAAAAATCAGCAACTTTTGCAATATATCGTGTTTGCGGCAAATAGTTTTGATCTAAAAAAGCAAGGACATGCAACAACTGAACATCGTTTTCAGCAAATGAAAAACGCTTAATAATTTCTATAGCCAAAGTTATGTAAAGTTGTCTGTTTCTTACGGAGGAAATCGGTACTTTGATTTGTCACATTAAATTGAGGATAGATTTAATTCTATAGATATTTTTGGCCCAATATCCACATCTCAGTAGGCTCCCAATTCAATTCTTTTACCATAATGTTAAATTCTGCAAACTCGTCATCTTTTAAATAGCAAGAAGCTACTTTTTTAAACATGTCTTCCATTTGACTATCAGGGGTGTTGTGGAATCCAAGACAGATTTGCGTAGTTGTCAGAGTTGCAAGCCAATTCTTTTTTTTCAATGATGTTATTGGAATTTCGTCTTTTCGAACCTAAGCAAAACCTAAAACTTGCATATAAAAAAATTTGGAAACGTTTGATATATTTAAAATACTGAATAAAGTATACTAAAGCTTACAATGATTTCCGCTATTTTAGCTTTTATTTTTATTGTAAATAGTAATCCACTTAATATACCAGGGAAATCATATGTGAAATTTGGCTTGCATCTAATTGTATGCTTGTATTGTATATACGCTTTCTTAAGTATATTTAAGTACTAGGCGCCCTCCGCTGCGCTCCGGGACGCTCGCTTCGCTCGCTCGCCTACGTCCGCCCCCCGCCGAGCGCTAGCTAGCTCGCGAAAACTTTTATATATAATAGAGAGATATCACATCGAAATAATAAAGACGGATTTGGGTGTTATATTACGTTTATTATGTTTTCTTCGAAAAATATCTGAATTTTTTCCATAAACTCAATAACTATGACATTATGTGATTTATTCTTGTTTTCCCCAATAGAAATATATAATATATAAATTAAATAGCAACAATAATATAAATTTACTTCTTAACTTACATTTCAAATCTGTTAGCGACTATTCTCTTGCTTTGTTTCTGATAACAAAAGCAATCAAATTGGTTTCCGTGACACCAAAAACCGATACAATTTCAATTCTGATTCTGACAACTATCGGATCCTAGAAAACTCCTGTATAAAATATATACTTAGTATAAAACATAAGGATACTCACTGCTATTTAAGTATTGCTTGATTTTCAAAATAATTCGACCTAATGCTTTTCATATTTTTACGTTGCAAATTTCTGTTAATCGATCATCGATAAGAGTGCAAGTGAAAAAAACAAAGGTCAGAGTCCTACAGCGTTCAGTTTTCTTGATCGACCGAGCAAAGAATGTGTTTTTTCTATCTTCGTTTTTTGAAAGGAGAAACCCATAGCTTTTCTTTCCAAATTTATATTATATAAATAAAGAAAATAGATTTTTTGACATGAAGCGTTCAAAATCCGGGTAAATCATAAAATTCGGGTATAAATCAACAACTTTTGCAGGCTCGAAAAATCCGATGAATCCGGAAAAATCTGCAGATATGGCAGCACTGAAGGAACGACTGTTACCATGTCGGTACTATATACGTTTCAAAATGGGGAATACGAATTTATTTTCGATAAATGTCGATAATACCAAAAGAAATGCCAAATAGCCATTCTGTTTCCGTTTTAAACGACAACGGAAATATGGCCGAATGATTTATATTTCTAATATAATAATATAAATAATTACTTCCCCAATTTTGCAGAATGTTATTAGGACAGATTACAAATGAATTAAAAAACACAATAGTAATAATAATATTATATTAAAGGTATTTACTGTATTCATTCAAACTCTGAAATTCACAAAATAATGTAAACAACTACTCTTGATCAGTTGCCTGATTTTGACATTTCTGTTGAGCAAAGAGAACGAAAGAGAGAGAGCAGCAAGTGTTGATGGCTTAGTTAGTGAAGCATCACAAACATACATATGCACATATCTACCAGCAAAATTAAAGTGCATTCACTCCGCGTTTAGCGCAGCAGAGCGAGAAATTCCGAATCACCACTAAACTTTTATTCTATTATTCTTCTTCTATTCTATTAATTCCTTGTTACTGTGTAATTCCCAGCTATTTTAAACAAGTTGTAGTATAAGAGGTTGCTTGTGTGCTGAACAAAGCATACACCGGAGCGAGGCTAGGCCAAGGATGACATGATGCGAGACTCTCTCATTTTCGCTGATTTTTCTGTTATTTTCTTTCCATGATTAATAAAATCAGGGAATTTCGAACAGCTGATGTCAAAAAAGCTAAAAATAGCTAAAAAAAAAAAAAAACAGTGCGAAACGAAATTTCAAGGAACTACACAAATACTTTTGAATAACGTGCAACTAAATTTTATTTGCTAATTTAATTTAAAACGTTCATCATAAAACCATTATATTTTATTATGACTTGTATTGTTTCTTTGTTATAATTTTTTGTATTTATATGTTATTTTTTATGTTATAGATGTTTTAAAAATTTTATAATACGAATACACGTATTTAGGGATGTATATGCGTTATATAGGACTACTCGGGAACCGAGCACCTAAATATTATATAATAACGAAAAGTAAAATACCCAAAAAGTTTTTTTATACAATAATACCCAATCCATTTTCTCTCGACAGTGGCATGATTGATAAATATTATAAAAAAAAAATGTGGGTTTTGAAAGCTCTCTCTCGAATCAAAGAGTTTCGGATCATTTTATCCATGTTGGCCATTGCACTTGCTGAGTTGACCTTCGCGATTATTCTTAATGCGAATAACGCGTGGGTGTAATTTTAGTAGCCGAGAATTGCGTTCGCGCCGTTACGACTTATAAATACAATTTGTGTGGTTTTGGAAGATGTTGGCGGATTTGTTCAAGTAAAGAACTTAGTGCAGTATACCAATGTTATTGATTTGTATATAAAATTAAGTTGAAAAAAAAACATAAAAATATTAATTAACACACGCGACATTCATATTCATACACCCCTAATTGACACATATAGCAATGACATAAATTAAAATTAGTCTTTAGTGGGATATTCCATTTTTTTTAGAAAACACTTCACGGCAGCAGGCTTGTAGGGAAATTAAATGATTTTTATGATATTTTAATGGGTATCGATTTGTTATCACTTTACTCTCCGTGGTACGTGCTTACGCTCTCGCTGTCACAATCAGACTCCATTGTGAGGTTAGATTTTTCCCAATGGTGATTCCAATGAAGGTTGCTATATTTTCTGCATTAAAATTGGTAAAGACCTATTACTTACATTGTATTACTTACATTGCCTTGTCTTATCGTGGTAGGCAAATTTTTGCATTAAAAAATTCGCAACCCTACTTCCAAGAGATAAAAAAAATATAATCGCGTTCCTAAAAAACTTAAGTTAGCCTTAGGCGATTATAAGAATCAGACAGCCTCAGAATTTCTCAAAAATCTTAATATATTTAAAACGTTTAAGAATAAAAAATGTTGCTATAAGATACACCAATTGGTCGTGGTGTAAATCTGACACAAGTAAAGCTCTGGCATACCTGAATATCTGAAAGAGGCTTTCAAACTGCTTCCACTCCACAGCGCTACAGAAAAGGAAGAAGCTATGGGCTTTCTAGATGTGACCTGTCGAAAGGGCTTTCTAAATAAATCTATATCCCATCTAGAAGTTGAAAAAGAAATAAAATCACTAAATAACACAAAAACACCAGGATACGATGTTATTGAAACAAAAACGATCAAAGCACTTTCAGAAAAATGCACCCAATATTTGCCTTTGTTATACAACGCAATTCTTCGACTTTATCACTTTCAAACACAGTGGAAATGTGCGGAGATAATAATGGTATTAAAGCCTAAGAATTCAGAAAATGATATTAAATCATATTGACCAATTAGTTTACTCTCCAAAATATTATAAAAATATTTCTGGGAAGAATGTTGTAATTTATTGAAAAATACAGTATTATTTATCCTGAGCACCAATTTAGATTTAGAAACAACCATGGAACTATAGCACAATGTCACCGAGTTGGCAACGTTATTACTCATGCACAAGAAAATGAAAATGCTGTTAAGGAGTATTTTAGGATATTCAAAAGGGGTTTGATCGTGTGTGGCATCCAGGATTGCTTTATATATTTTATTTAATGCTGAAATCGTATTTATGTGGTCGCAGCTTTTATGTAAAAGACAGAATAACCGTTTAGATATTCACTCAATTGAAGCTGGCGTGCTTTAAGGTAGTATACTTGGATCTGTCCTTTATACCATAGGGCTTTTTCGGTAATGCAGTAAATACTGGTAACACTACGCAGTTTACGCTACTGAAGTTATACTGGCTGATGCCCTTGTTTGAAACTGCTAAAGCCTGCGCATTCTAAAATTTCTATTTTCAAACATAAAAATGTTTGAGATAGCCAAAATGATCGATCGATGGTTAAGTCAAACGGATTATTTCAAAAGTAATAGCTTCAGTGCACTCGCCGCAATCTATTTTTATTATATCCTATAAAATTAAAAAAATCCACAAATTACGAAAACCTTGGGGAAATTCAAGCAAAACTTGTATTGGGCGGGTTGTCATCAATCAACTACGGAGTGGATTGCAAAATATGCTGAGTGTTTGTAGCTTAAGGGTGAAGGTCCAGGAGTCATGACCAGATAAAGCAGAGAAATTCGGATGCGCCGTTTGAGCAAATTTCTATGAATGTGGATGATAATCCGGCTACCTTGTAACCTATCAAGAGTGAGAGTGAGTTCGATCACTGGATTATTAAATAAAAGTCCCAATTTATTGCTATACACTTCTCTTTATTTCGAATTCCAACAATTTAACACTTATTGCTCGTTATTCGTGTTTATAAGTTATTGCTTACAGCTTATTGCTCTTTACACGGCAACGCTCTAATTAGTACTGCTTTTGCCGCACAATCCGGCAGCCCTTATATAGTAGATCTTTAACAAACATCGCTTCTAGAATATTCTGGCAACTACGAATTCGCTATCTAGTTGAGTCTGGCAATTTATCGTCGATTTGATTTTATTCTATCATTCACGACACAGTTCTAATTAGAGTGCACGGTGCACGTATATCCACATAGATGTCCTTACAGTTGGAAGAGCAGTTCGCAGCGCCAGATGCACGTATATTAACACACGTGACTTCACAAATAGCAGAAGCGTCCTCACAGATTTCGGAATAGCGGGATAAAATTAAAATTGAAGTGGAGGAACTGAAAGTCGTCTCCGCGAGCTACAATTACATCGGCCAATTATGTCAACAGCTTCTGTCAAGGTAAAACCTCTATCCTTTAATGGCACTGTTCTGTTCCATGTTTTTAAGCTTCAATTCGAAAAGACGGCATCTTCAAAATATTGGAATGCTGAAGATAAAGTAGCTGCATTGTTCGTTATATTAAAACGATGTGCACGGGAGATATTGCAGACCATTCCAAACTGCGAGGTGAGTAGTTATGAAACGTTGATGAGTGCATTAGAAAGACGGCATGGTAATGAGCACATGGGGCAGATCTTCTAAATCGAGTTTTGAAATCGCCGCCAGAAGGTCAATGAGTCACTGCAGGAGAGAACAGAGATTGAGAGGTTAGATTACTTAGCTTAGGCACATAAATTCATGGAATACATCGAGGACATAAAAATTCAGACCTTTGTCAATGGAATACGAGATAACACTACACGCTTCGCTACGTTATCATGTCCAAAATTGACGTTTGCGGAAACCGTTTCGTATGCTCTGACACAGGAAACTGCATCTCTGCTTAGCAATCAAACATTCAAAGCTCATAAAGTAGAAATAGAAGAACACACTTGGGTGAACCAATTACTTAAAAAAATTGAGAACATGCAGAAAGCACTGAAAATATCTACAACGGCGCGTTAGAAAAATTAAGGTGTGGCAAAGCTTAGAAAGATCAAGCAAATGTCAAATCCAACTAACTAAAGCAAGCCAGCCGAAAAGAGCACGGGCTGGCTCCCGCAAGTAAATGCCCTGTCTATGACAAGACAAGATAAACGTTTTCCAGTAAGAGTACGTAATGAAAGCCAGTTACCAACCAAACTCTCCAGAGGAGCTACCAAGCGAAATTGACGCATGCACCAAGGAACTAAAAGAAAACCATTAAAATAAGGCTTAACTACTTCTTCTCAGATACTCATCCATATTTGATAAAGACGATTACAATCCAGGAAGAACCAAAGTTTTGAAACATTTTATAAACACACGTGATGCCAGACCAATCAGCCAGGCTTCTCGAAACGTTTCCTTAGCAAAAAGTGAAGTTGTAAGCCAGACCATACGTGAAATGAGCGAAACGGCGTAATCGAACCATCAGCGAGTCCATAGATTTCCCCTGTGGTACTTGTGAAGAAGAAAGACGGCAAGATGGATTTATTCAAATTGATTTGGAAGAATGTGGAAGCACCTGAATTTTGTCAACTAATTTCGAAACTAGCTTAAACTCATCTCGTTCTCCCAGAAATTCAGAGGGTTATCGCCGTTCTGAAGCAACGAATGCGTTCGCGCCACGTAATAATTACAGCAATACAGCAACTGCATATTTGTGATACGCTGCTAATGTGAAACAAAAATTTAATGTTGCCGATTATTTTCATAAATTCCGCGCAAAAGGTGACAGTAGAACGTGATGGTGTTGTACATGTTGCCAGAAATTGACGCAGAACAAATTTGCGACACTGCTGTCGTGATTACTCTAAATCGAATCCGAAAAAATCAGCAACTTTTGCAATATATCGTGTTTGCGGCAAATAGTTTTGATCTAAAAAAGCAAGGACATGCAACAACTGAACATCGTTTTCAGCAAATGAAAAACGCTTAATAATTTCTATAGCCAAAGTTATGTAAAGTTGTCTGTTTCTTACGGAGGAAATCGGTACTTTGATTTGTCACATTAAATTGAGGATAGATTTAATTCTATAGATATTTTTGGCCCAATATCCACATCTCAGTAGGCTCCCAATTCAATTCTTTTACCATAATGTTAAATTCTGCAAACTCGTCATCTTTTAAATAGCAAGAAGCTACTTTTTTAAACATGTCTTCCATTTGACTATCAGGGGTGTTGTGGAATCCAAGACAGATTTGCGTAGTTGTCAGAGTTGCAAGCCAATTCTTTTTTTTCAATGATGTTATTGGAATTTCGTCTTTTCGAACCTAAGCAAAACCTAAAACTTGCATATAAAAAAATTTGGAAACGTTTGATATATTTAAAATACTGAATAAAGTATACTGAAGCTTACAATGATTTCCGCTATTTTAGCTTTTATTTTTATTGTAAATAGTAATCCACTTAATATACCAGGGAAATCATATGTGAAATTTGGCTTGCATCTACTTGTATGCTTGTATTGTATATACGCTTTCTTAAGTATATTTAAGTACTAGGCGCCCTCCGCTGCGCTCCGGGACGCTCGCTTCGCTCGCTCGCCTACGTCCGCCCCCCGCCGAGCGCGAGCTAGCTCGCGAAAACTTTTATATATAATAGAGAGATATCACATCGAAATAATAAAGACGGATTTGGGTGTTATATTACGTTTATTATGTTTTCTTCGAAAAATATCTGAATTTTTTCCATAAACTCAATAACTATGACATTATGTGATTTATTCTTGTTTTCCCCAATAGAAATATATAATATATAAATTAAATAGCAACAATAATATAAATTTACTTCTTAACTTACATTTCAAATCTGTTAGCGACTATTCTCTTGCTTTGTTTCTGATAACAAAAGCAATCAAATTGGTTTCCGTGACACCAAAAACCGATACAATTTCAATTCTGATTCCGACAACTATCGGATCCTAGAAAACCCCTGTATAAAATATATACTTAGTATAAAACATAAGGATACTCACTGCTATTTAAGTATTGCTTGATTTTCAAAATAATTCGACCTAATGCTTTTCATATTTTTACGTCGCAAATTTCTGTTAATCGATCATCGATAAGAGTGCAAGTGAAAAAAAGAAAGGTCAGAGTCCTACAGCGTTCAGTTTTCTTGATCGACCGAGCAAAGAATGTGTTTTTTCTATCTTCGTTTTTTGAAAGGAGAAACCCATAGCTTTTCTTTCCAAATTTATATTATATAAATAAAGAAAATAGATTTTTTGACATGAAGCGTTCAAAATCCGGGTAAATCATAAAATTCGGGTATAAATCAACAACTTTTGCAGGCTCGAAAAATCCGATGAATCCGGAAAAATCTGCAGATATGGCAGCACTGAAGGAACGACTGTTACCATGTCGGTACTATATACGTTTCAAAATGGGGAATACGAATTTATTTTCGATAAATGTCGATAATACCAAAAGAAATGCCAAATAGCCATTCTGTTTCCGTTTTAAACGACAACGGAAATATGGCCGAATGATTTATATTTCTAATATAATAATATAAATAATTACTTCCCCAATTTTGCAGAATGTTATTAGGACAGATTACAAATGAATTAAAAAACACAATAGTAATAATAATATTATATTAAAGGTATTTACTGTATTCATTCAAACTCTGAAATTCACAAAATAATGTAAACAACTACTCTTGATCAGTTGCCTGATTTTGACATTTCTGTTGAACAAAGAGAACGAAAGAGAGAGAGCAGCAAGTGTTGATGGCTTAGTTAGTGAAGCATCACAAACATACATATGCACATATCTACCAGCAAAATTAAAGTGCATTCACTCCGCGTTTAGCGCAGCAGAGCGAGAAATTCCGAATCACCACTAAACTTTTATTCTATTATTCTTCTTCTATTCTATTAATTCCTTGTTACTGTGTAATTCCCAGCTATTTTAAACAAGTTGTAGTATAAGAGGTTGCTTGTGTGCTGAACAAAGCATACACCGGAGCGAGGCTAGGCCAAGGATGACATGATGCGAGACTCTCTCATTTTCGCTGATTTTTCTGTTATTTTCTTTCCATGATTAATAAAATCAGGGAATTTCGAACAGCTGATGTCAAAAAAGCTAAAAATAGCTAAAAAAAAAAAAAAAACAGTGCGAAACGAAATTTCAAGGAACTACACAAATACTTTTGAATAACGTGCAACTAAATTTTATTTGCTAATTTAATTTAAAACGTTCATCATAAAACCATTATATTTTATTATGACTTGTATTGTTTCTTTGTTATAATTTTTTGTATTTATATGTTATTTTTTATGTTATAGATGTTTTAAAAATTTTATAATACGAATACACGTATTTAGGGATGTATATGCGTTATATAGGACTACTCGGGAACCGAGCACCTAAATATTATATAATTACGAAATGTAAAATACCCAAAAAGTTTTTTTATACAATAATACCCAATCCATTTTCTCTCGACAGTGGCATGATTGATAAATATTATAAAAAAAAAATGTGGGTTTTGAAAGCTCTCTCTCGAATCAAAGAGTTTCGGATCATTTTATCCATGTTGGCCATTGCACTTGCTGAGTTGACCTTCGCGATTATTCTTAATGCGAATAACGCGTGGGTGTAATTTTAGTAGCCGAGAATTGCGTTCGCGCCGTTACGACTTATAAATACAATTTGTGTGGTTTTGGAAGATGTTGGCGGATTTGTTCAAGTAAAGAACTTAGTGCAGTATACCAATGTTATTGATTTTTATATAAAATTAAGTTGAAAAAAAAACATAAAAATATTAATTAACACACGCGACATTCATATTCATACACCCCTAATTGACACATATAGCAATGACATAAATTAAAATTAGTCTTTAGTGGGATATTCCATTTTTTTTAGAAAACACTTCACGGCAGCAGGCTTGTAGGGAAATTAAATGATTTTTATGATATTTTAATGGGTATCGATTTGTTATCACTTTACTCTCCGTGGTACGTGCTTACGCTCTCGCTGTCACAATCAGACTCCATTGTGAGGTTAGATTTTTCCCAATGGTGATTCCAATGAAGGTTGCTATATTTTCTGCATTAAAATTGGTAAAGACCTATTACTTACATTGTATTACTTACATTGCCTTGTCTTATCGTGGTAGGCAAATTTTTGCATTAAAAAATTCGCAACCCTACTTCCAAGAGATAAAAAAAATATAATCGCGTTCCTAAAAAACTTAAGTTAGCCTTAGGCGATTATAAGAATCAGACAGCCTCAGAATTTCTCAAAAATCTTAATATATTTAAAACGTTTAAGAATAAAAAATGTTGCTATAAGATACACCAATTGGTCGTGGTGTAAATCTGACACAAGTAAAGCTCTGGCATACCTGAATATCTGAAAGAGGCTTTCAAACTGCTTCCACTCCACAGCGCTACAGAAAAGGAAGAAGCTATGGGCTTTCTAGATGTGACCTGTCGAAAGGGCTTTCTAAATAAATCTATATCCCATCTAGAAGTTGAAAAAGAAATAAAATCACTAAATAACACAAAAACACCAGGATACGATGTTATTGAAACAAAAACGATCAAAGCACTTTCAGAAAAATGCACCCAATATTTGCCTTTGTTATACAACGCAATTCTTCGACTTTATCACTTTCAAACACAGTGGAAATGTGCGGAGATAATAATGGTATTAAAGCCTAAGAATTCAGAAAATGATATTAAATCATATTGACCAATTAGTTTACTCTCCAAAATATTATAAAAATATTTCTGGGAAGAATGTTGTAATTTATTGAAAAATACAGTATTATTTATCCTGAGCACCAATTTAGATTTAGAAAAAACCATGGAACTATAGCACAATGTCACCGAGTTGGCAACGTTATTACTCATGCACAAGAAAATGAAAATGCTGTTAAGGAGTATTTTAGGATATTCAAAAGGGGTTTGATCGTGTGTGGCATCCAGGATTGCTTTATATATTTTATTTAATGCTGAAATCGTATTTATGTGGTCGCAGCTTTTATGTAAAAGACAGAATAACCGTTCAGACATTCACTCAATTGAAGCTGGCGTGCTTCAAGGTAGTATACTTGGATCTGTCCTTTATACCATAGGGCTTTTTCGGTAATGCAGTAAATACTGGTAACACTACGCAGTTTACGCTACTGAAGTTATACTGGCTGATGCCCTTGTTTGAAACTGCTAAAGCCTGCGCATTCTAAAATTTCTATTTTCAAACATAAAAATGTTTGAGATAGCCAAAATGATCGATCGATGGTTAAGTCAAACGGATTATTTCAAAAGTAATAGCTTCAGTGCACTCGCCGCAATCTATTTTTATTATATCCTATAAAATTAAAAAAATCCACAAATTACGAAAACCTTGGGGAAATTCAAGCAAAACTTGTATTGGGCTGGTTGTCATCAATCAACTACGGAGTGGATTGCAAAATATGCTGAGTGTTTGTAGCTTAAGGGTGAAGGTCCAGGAGTCATGACCAGATAAAGCAGAGAAATTCGGATGCGCCGTTTGAGCAAATTTCTATGAATGTGGATGATAATCCGGCTACCTTGTAACCTATCAAGAGTGAGAGTGAGTTCGATCACTGGATTATTAAATAAAAGTCCCAATTTATTGCTATACACTTCTCTTTATTTCGAATTCCAACAATTTAACACTTATTGCTCGTTATTCGTGTTTATAAGTTATTGCTTACAGCTTATTGCTCTTTACACGGCAACGCTCTAATTAGTACTGCTTTTGCCGCACAATCCGGCAGCCCTTATATAGTAGATCTTTAACAAACATCGCTTCTAGAATATTCTGGCAACTACGAATTCGCTATCTAGTTGAGTCTGGCAATTTATCGTCGATTTGATTTTATTCTATCATTCACGACACAGTTCTAATTAGAGTGCACGGTGCACGTATATCCGCATAGATGTCCTTACAGTTGGAAGAGCAATTCGCAGCGCCAGATGCACGTATATTAACACACGTGACTTCACAAATAGCAGAAGCGTCCTCACAGATTTCGGAATAGCGGGATAAAATTAAAATTGAAGTGGAGGAACTGAAAGTCGTCTCCGCGAGCTACAATTACATCGGCCAATTATGTCAACAGCTTCTGTCAAGGTAAAACCTCTATCCTTTAATGGCACTGTTCTGTTCCATGTTTTTAAGCTTCAATTGGAAAAGACGGCATCTTCAAAATATTGGAATGCTGAAGATAAAGTAGCTGCATTGTTCGTTATATTAAAACGATGTGCACGGGAGATATTGCAGACCATTCCAAACTGCGAGGTGAGTAGTTATAAAACGTTGATGAGTGCATTAGAAAGACGGCATGGTAATGAGCACATGGGGCAGATCTTCTAAATCGAGTTTTGAAATCGCCGCCAGAAGGTCAATGAGTCACTGCAGTAGAGAACAGAGATTGAGAGTTTAGATTACTTAGCTTAGGCACATAAATTCATGCAATACATCGAGGACATAAAAATTCAGACCTTTGTCAATGGAATACCAGATAACACTACACGCTTCGCTACGTTATCATGTCCAAAATTGACGTTTGCGGAAACCGTTTCGTATGCTCTGACACAGGAAACTGCATCTCTGCTTAGCAATCAAACATTCAAAGCTCATAAAGTAGAAATAGAAGAACACACTTGGGTGAACCAATTACTTAAAAAAATTGACAACATGCAGAAAGCACTGAAAATATCTACAACGGCGCGTTAGAAAAATTAAGGTGTGGCAAAGCTTAGAAAGATCAAGCAAATGTCAAATCCAACTAACTAAAGCAAGCCAGCCGAAAAGAGCACGGGCTGGCTCCCGCAAGCAAATGCCCTGTCTATGACAAGACAAGATAAACGTTTTCCAGTAAGAGTACGTAATGAAAGCAAGTTACCAACCAAACTCTCCAAAGGAGCTACCAAGCGAAATTGACGCATGCACCAAGGAACTAAAAGAAAACCATTAAAATAAGGCTTAACTACTTCTTCTCAGATACTCATCCATATTTGATAAAGACGATTACAATCCAGGAAGAACCAAAGTTTTGAAACATTTTATAAACACACGTGATGCCAGACCAATCAGCCAGGCTTCTCGAAACGTTTCCTTAGCAAAAATGAAGTTGTAAGCCAGACCATACGTGAAATGAGCGAAACGGCGTAATCGAACCATCAGCGAATCCATAGATTTCCCCTGTGGTACTTGTGAAGAAGAAAGACGGCAAGATGGATTTATTCAAATTGATTTGGAAGAATGTGGAAGCACCTGAATTTTGTCAACTAATTTCGAAACTAGTTTAAACTCATCTCGTTCTCCCAGAAATTCAGAGGGTTATCGCCGTTCTGAAGCAACGAATGCGTTCGCGCCACGTAATAATTACAGCAGTACAGCAACTGCATATTTGTGATACGCTGCTAATGTGAAACAAAAATTTAATGTTGCCGATTATTTTCATAAATTCCGCGCAAAAAGTGACAGTAGAACGTGATGGTGTTGTACATGTTGCCAGAAATTGACGCAGAACAAATTTGCGACACTGCTGTCGTGATTACTCTAAATCGAATCCGAAAAAATCAGCAACTTTTGCAATATATCGTGTTTGCGGCAAATAGTTTTGATCTAAAAAAGCAAGGACATGCAACAACTGAACATCGTTTTCAGCAAATGAAAAACGCTTAATAATTTCTATAGCCAAAGTTATGTAAAGTTGTCTGTTTCTTACGGAGGAAATCGGTACTTTGATTTGTCACATTAAATTGAGGATAGATTTAATTCTATAGATATTTTTGGGCCAATATCCACATCTCAGTAGGCTCCCAATTCAATTCTTTTACCATAATGTCAAATTCTGCAAACTCGTCATCTTTTAAATAGCAAGAAGCTACTTTTTTAAACATGTCTTCCATTTGACTATCAGGGGTGTTGTGGAAACCTAAAACTTGCATATAAAAAAATTTGGAAACGTTTGATATATTTAAAATACTGAATAAAGTATACTGAAGCTTACAATGATTTCCGCTATTTTAGCTTTTATTTTTTATTGTAAATAGTAATCCACTTAATATACCAGGGAAATCATATGTGAAATTTGGCTTGCATCTACTTGTATGCTTGTATTGTATATACGCTTTCTTAAGTATATTTAAGTACTAGGCGCCCTCCGCTGCGCTCCGGGACGCTCGCTTCGCTCGCTCGCCTACGTCCGCCCCCCGCCGAGCGCGAGCTAGCTCGCGAAAACTTTTATATATAATAGAGAGATATCACATCGAAATAATAAAGACGGATTTGGGTGTTATATTACGTTTATTATGTTTTCTTCGAAAAATATCTGAATTTTTTCCATAAACTCAATAACTATGACATTATGTGATTTATTCTTGTTTTCCCCAATAGAAATATATAATATATAAATTAAATAGCAACAATAATATAAATTTACTTCTTAACTTACATTTCAAATCTGTTAGCGACTATTCTCTTGCTTTGTTTCTGATAACAAAAGCAATCAAATTGGTTTCCGTGACACCAAAAACCGATACAATTTCAATTCTGATTCCGACAACTATCGGATCCTAGAAAACCCCTGTATAAAATATATACTTAGTATAAAACATAAGGATACTCACTGCTATTTAAGTATTGCTTGATTTTCAAAATAATTCGACCTAATGCTTTTCATATTTTTACGTTGCAAATTTCTGTTAATCGATCATCGATAAGAGTGCAAGTGAAAAAAAGAAAGGTCAGAGTCCTACAGCATTCAGTTTTCTTGATCGACCGAGCAAAGAATGTGTTTTTTCTATCTTCGTTTTTTGAAAGGAGAAACCCATAGCTTTTCTTTCCAAATTTATATTATATAAATAAAGAAAATAGATTTTTTGACATGAAGCGTTCAAAATCCGGGTAAATCATAAAATTCGGGTATAAATCAACAACTTTTGCAGGCTCGAAAAATCCGATGAATCCGGAAAAATCTGCAGATATGGCAGCACTGAAGGAACGACTGTTACCATGTCGGTACTATATACGTTTCAAAATGGGGAATACGAATTTATTTTCGATAAATGTCGATAATACCAAAAGAAATGCCAAATAGCCATTCTGTTTCCGTTTTAAACGACAACGGAAATATGGCCGAATGATTTATATTTCTAATATAATAATATAAATAATTACTTCCCCAATTTTGCAGAATGTTATTAGGACAGATTACAAATGAATTAAAAAACACAATAGTAATAATAATATTATATTAAAGGTATTTACTGTATTCATTCAAACTCTGAAATTCACAAAATAATGTAAACAACTACTCTTGATCAGTTGCCTGATTTTGACATTTCTGTTGAGCAAAGAGAACGAAAGAGAGAGAGCAGCAAGTGTTGATGGCTTAGTTAGTGAAGCATCACAAACATACATATGCACATATCTACCAGCAAAATTAAAGTGCATTCACTCCGCGTTTAGCGCAGCAGAGCGAGAAATTCCGAATCACCACTAAACTTTTATTCTATTATTCTTCTTCTATTCTATTAATTCTTGTTACTGTGTAATTCCCAGCTATTTTAAACAAGTTGTAGTATAAGAGGTTGCTTGTGTGCTGAACAAAGCATACACCGGAGCGAGGCTAGGCCAAGGATGACATGATGCGAGACTCTCTCATTTTCGCTGATTTTTCTGTTATTTTCTTTCCATGATTAATAAAATCAGGGAATTTCGAACAGCTGATGTCAAAAAAGCTAAAAATAGCTAAAAAAAAAAAAAAAACAGTGCGAAACGAAATTTCAAGGAATTACACAAATACTTTTGAATAACGTGCAACTAAATTTTATTTGCTAATTTAATTTAAAACGTTCATCATAAAACCATTATATTTTATTATGACTTGTATTGTTTCTTTGTTATAATTTTTTGTATTTATATGTTATTTTTTATGTTATAGATGTTTTAAAAATTTTATAATACGAATACACGTATTTAGGGATGTATATGCGTTATATAGGACTACTCGGGAACCGAGCACCTAAATATTATATAATAACGAAATGTAAAATACCCAAAAAGTTTTTTTATACAATAATACCCAATCCATTTTCTCTCGACAGTGGCATGATTGATAAATATTATAAAAAAAAATGTGGGTTTTGAAAGCTCTCTCTCGAATCAAAGAGTTTCGGATCATTTTATCCATGTTGGCCATTGCACTTGCTGAGTTGACCTTCGCGATTATTCTTAATGCGAATAACGCGTGGGTGTAATTTTAGTAGCCGAGAATTGCGTTCGCGCCGTTACGACTTATAAATACAATTTGTGTGGTTTTGGAAGATGTTGGCGGATTTGTTCAAGTAAAGAACTTAGTGCAGTATACCAATGTTATTCATTTGTATATAAAATTAAGTTGAAAAAAAAAACATAAAAATATTAATTAACACACGCGACATTCATATTCATACACCCCTAATTGACACATATAGCAATGACATAAATTAAAATTAGTCTTTAGTGGGATATTCCATTTTTTTTAGAAAACACTTCACGGCAGCAGGCTTGTAGGGAAATTAAATGATTTTTATGATATTTTAATGGGTATCGATTTGTTATCACTTTACTCTCCGTGGTACGTGCTTACGCTCTCGCTGTCACAATCAGACTCCATTGTGAGGTTAGATTTTTCCCAATGGTGATTCCAATGAAGGTTGCTATATTTTCTGCATTAAAATTGGTAAAGACCTATTACTTACATTGTATTACTTACATTGCCTTGTCTTATCGTGGTAGGCAAATTTTTGCATTAAAAAATTCGCAACCCTACTTCCAAGAGATAAAAAAAATATAATCGCGTTCCTAAAAAACTTAAGTTAGCCTTAGGCGATTATAAGAATCAGACAGCCTCAGAATTTCTCAAAAATCTTAATATATTTAAAACGTTTAAGAATAAAAAATGTTGCTATAAGATACACCAATTGGTCGTGGTGTAAATCTGACACAAGTAAAGCTCTGGCATACCTGAATATCTGAAAGAGGCTTTCAAACTGCTTCCACTCCACAGCGCTACAGAAAAGGAAGAAGCTATGGGCTTTCTAGATGTGACCTGTCGAAAGGGCTTTCTAAATAAATCTATATCCCATCTAGAAGTTGAAAAAGAAATAAAATCACTAAATAACACAAAAACACCAGGATACGATGTTATTGAAACAAAAACGATCAAAGCACTTTCAGAAAAATGCACCCAATATTTGCCTTTGTTATACAACGCAATTCTTCGACTTTATCACTTTCAAACACAGTGGAAATGTGCGGAGATAATAATGGTATTAAAGCCTAAGAATTCAGAAAATGATATTAAATCATATTGACCAATTAGTTTACTCTCCAAAATATTATAAAAATATTTCTGGGAAGAATGTTGTAATTTATTGAAAAATACAGTATTATTTATCCTGAGCACCAATTTAGATTTAGAAACAACCATGGAACTATAGCACAATGTCACCGAGTTGGCAACGTTATTACTCATGCACAAGAAAATGAAAATGCTGTTAAGGAGTATTTTAGGATATTCAAAAGGGGTTTGATCGTGTGTGGCATCCAGGATTGCTTTATATATTTTATTTAATGCTGAAATCGTATTTATGTGGTCGCAGCTTTTATGTAAAAGACAGAATAACCGTTCAGACATTCACTCAATTGAAGCTGGCGTGCTTCAAGGTAGTATACTTGGATCTGTCCTTTATACCATAGGGCTTTTTCGGTAATGCAGTAAATACTGGTAACACTACGCAGTTTACGCTACTGAAGTTATACTGGCTGATGCCCTTGTTTGAAACTGCTAAAGCCTGCGCATTCTAAAATTTCTATTTTCAAACATAAAAATGTTTGAGATAGCCAAAATGATCGATCGATGGTTAAGTCAAACGGATTATTTCAAAAGTAATAGCTTCAGTGCACTCGCCGCAATCTATTTTTATTATATCCTATAAAATTAAAAAAATCCACAAATGACGAAAACCTTGGGGAAATTCAAGCAAAACTTGTATTGGGCTGGTTGTCATCAATCAACTACCGAGTGGATTGTAAAATATGCTGAGTGTTTGTAGCTTAAGGGTGAAGGTCCAGGAGTCATGACCAGATAAAGCAGAGAAATTCGGATGCGCCGTTTGAGCAAATTTCTATGAATGTGGATGATAATCCGGCTACCTTGTAACCTATCAAGAGTGAGAGTGAGTTCGATCACTGGATTATTAAATAAAAGTCCCAATTTAATGCTATACACTTATCTTTATTTCGAATTCCAACAATTTAACACTTATTGCTCGTTATTCGTGTTTATAAGTTATTGCTTACAGCTTATTGCTCTTTACACGGCAACGCTCTAATTAGTACTGCTTTTGCCGCACAATCCGGCAGCACTTATATAGTAGATCTTTAACAAACATCGCTTCTAGAATATTCTGGCAACTACGAATTCGCTATCTAGTTGAGTCTGGCAATTTATCGTCGATTTGATTTTATTCTATCATTCACGACACAGTTCTAATTAGAGTGCACGGTGCACGTATATCCGCATAGATGTCCTTACAGTTGGAAGAGCAATTCGCAGCGCCAGATGCACGTATATTAACACACGTGACTTCACAAATAGCAGAAGCGTCCTCACAGATTTCGGAATAGCGGGATAAAATTAAAATTGAAGTGGAGGAACTGAAAGTCGTCTCCGCGAGCTACAATTACATCGGCCAATTATGTCAACAGCTTCTGTCAAGGTAAAACCTCTATCCTTTAATGGCACTGTTCTGTTCCATGTTTTTAAGCTTCAATTGGAAAGACGGCATCTTCAAAATATTGAAATGCTGAAGATAAAGTAGCTGCATTGTTCGTTATATTAAAACGATGTGCACGGGAGATATTGCAGACCATTCCAAACTGCGAGGTGAGTAGTTATAAAACGTTGATGAGTGCATTAGAAAGACGGCATGGTAATGAGCACATGGGGCAGATCTTCTAAATCGAGTTTTGAAATCGCCGCCAGAAGGTCAATGAGTCACTGCAGGAGAGAACAGAGATTGAGAGTTTAGATTACTTAGCTTAGGCACATAAATTCATGGAATACATCGAGGACATAAAAATTCAGACCTTTGTCAATGGAATACGAGATAACACTACACGCTTCGCTACGTTATCATGTCCAAAATTGACGTTTGCGGAAACCGTTTCGTATGCTCTGACACAGGAAACTGCATCTCTGCTTAGCAATCAAACATTCAAAGCTCATAAAGTAGAAATAGAAGAACACACTTGGGTGAACCAATTACTTAAAAAAATTGACAACATGCAGAAAGCACTGAAAATATCTACAACGGCGCGTTAGAAAAATTAAGGTGTGGCAAAGCTTAGAAAGATCAAGCAAATGTCAAATCCAACTAACTAAAGCAAGCCAGCCGAAAAGAGCACGGGCTGGCTCTCGCAAGCAAATGCCCTGTCTATGACAAGACAAGATAAACGTTTTCCAGTAAGAGTACGTAATGAAAGCAAGTTACCAACCAAACTCTCCAAAGGAGCTACCAAGCGAAATTGACGCATGCACCAAGGAACTAAAAGAAAACCATTAAAATAAGGCTTAACTACTTCTTCCAGGAAGAACCAAAGTTTTGAAACATTTTATAAACACACGTGATGCCAGACCAATCAGCCAGGCTTCTCGAAACGTTTCCTTAGCAAAAAGTGAAGTTGTAAGCCAGACCATACGTGAAATGAGCGAAACGGCGTAATCGAACCATCAGCGAATCCATGGATTTCCCCTGTGGTACTTGTGAAGAAGAAAGACGGCAAGATGGATTTATTCAAATTGATTTGGAAGAATGTGGAAGCACCTGAATTTTGTCAACTAATTTCGAAACTAGTTTAAACTCATCTCGTTCTCCCAGAAATTCAGAGGGTTATCGCCGTTCTGAAGCAACGAATGCGTTCGCGCCACGTAATAATTACAGCAGTACAGCAACTGCATATTTGTGATACGCTGCTAATGTGAAACAAAAATTTAATGTTGCCGATTATTTTCATAAATTCCGCGCAAAAAGTGACAGTAGAACGTGATGGTGTTGTACATGTTGCCAGAAATTGACGCAGAACAAATTTGCGACACTGCTGTCGTGATTACTCTAAATCGAATCCGAAAAAATCAGCAACTTTTGCAATATATCGTGTTTGCGGCAAATAGTTTTGATCTAAAAAAGCAAGGACATGCAACAACTGAACATCGTTTTCAGCAAATGAAAAACGCTTAATAATTTCTATAGCCAAAGTTATGTAAAGTTGTCTGTTTCTTACGGAGGAAATCGGTACTTTGATTTGTCACATTAAATTGAGGATAGATTTAATTCTATAGATATTTTTGGGCCAATATCCACATCTCAGTAGGCTCCCAATTCAATTCTTTTACCATAATGTCAAATTCTGCAAACTCGTCATCTTTTAAATAGCAAGAAGCTACTTTTTTAAACATGTCTTCCATTTGACTATCAGGGGTGTTGTGGAAACCTAAAACTTGCATATAAAAAAATTTGGAAACGTTTGATATATTTAAAATACTGAATAAAGTATACTGAAGCTTACAATGATTTCCGCTATTTTAGCTTTTATTTTTTATTGTAAATAGTAATCCACTTAATATACCAGGGAAATCATATGTGAAATTTGGCTTGCATCTACTTGTATGCTTGTATTGTATATACGCTTTCTTAAGTATATTTAAGTACTAGGCGCCCTCCGCTGCGCTCCGGGACGCTCGCTTCGCTCGCTCGCCTACGTCCGCCCCCCGCCGAGCGCGAGCTAGCTCGCGAAAACTTTTATATATAATAGAGAGATATCACATCGAAATAATAAAGACGGATTTGGGTGTTATATTACGTTTATTATGTTTTCTTCGAAAAATATCTGAATTTTTTCCATAAACTCAATAACTATGACATTATGTGATTTATTCTTGTTTTCCCCAATAGAAATATATAATATATAAATTAAATAGCAACAATAATATAAATTTACTTCTTAACTTACATTTCAAATCTGTTAGCGACTATTCTCTTGCTTTGTTTCTGATAACAAAAGCAATCAAATTGGTTTCCGTGACACCAAAAACCGATACAATTTCAATTCTGATTCCGACAACTATCGGATCCTAGAAAACCCCTGTATAAAATATATACTTAGTATAAAACATAAGGATACTCACTGCTATTTAAGTATTGCTTGATTTTCAAAATAATTCGACCTAATGCTTTTCATATTTTTACGTTGCAAATTTCTGTTAATCGATCATCGATAAGAGTGCAAGTGAAAAAAAGAAAGGTCAGAGTCCTACAGCATTCAGTTTTCTTGATCGACCGAGCAAAGAATGTGTTTTTTCTATCTTCGTTTTTTGAAAGGAGAAACCCATAGCTTTTCTTTCCAAATTTATATTATATAAATAAAGAAAATAGATTTTTTGACATGAAGCGTTCAAAATCCGGGTAAATCATAAAATTCGGGTATAAATCAACAACTTTTGCAGGCTCGAAAAATCCGATGAATCCGGAAAAATCTGCAGATATGGCAGCACTGAAGGAACGACTGTTACCATGTCGGTACTATATACGTTTCAAAATGGGGAATACGAATTTATTTTCGATAAATGTCGATAATACCAAAAGAAATGCCAAATAGCCATTCTGTTTCCGTTTTAAACGACAACGGAAATATGGCCGAATGATTTATATTTCTAATATAATAATATAAATAATTACTTCCCCAATTTTGCAGAATGTTATTAGGACAGATTACAAATGAATTAAAAAACACAATAGTAATAATAATATTATATTAAAGGTATTTACTGTATTCATTCAAACTCTGAAATTCACAAAATAATGTAAACAACTACTCTTGATCAGTTGCCTGATTTTGACATTTCTGTTGAGCAAAGAGAACGAAAGAGAGAGAGCAGCAAGTGTTGATGGCTTAGTTAGTGAAGCATCACAAACATACATATGCACATATCTACCAGCAAAATTAAAGTGCATTCACTCCGCGTTTAGCGCAGCAGAGCGAGAAATTCCGAATCACCACTAAACTTTTATTCTATTATTCTTCTTCTATTCTATTAATTCCTTGTTACTGTGTAATTCCCAGCTATTTTAAACAAGTTGTAGTATAAGAGGTTGCTTGTGTGCTGAACAAAGCATACACCGGAGCGAGGCTAGGCCAAGGATGACATGATGCGAGACTCTCTCATTTTCGCTGATTTTTCTGTTATTTTCTTTCCATGATTAATAAAATCAGGGAATTTCGAACAGCTGATGTCAAAAAAGCTAAAAATAGCTAAAAAAAAAAAAAAAAACAGTGCGAAACGAAATTTCAAGGAATTACACAAATACTTTTGAATAACGTGCAACTAAATTTTATTTGCTAATTTAATTTAAAACGTTCATCATAAAACCATTATATTTTATTATGACTTGTATTGTTTCTTTGTTATAATTTTTTGTATTTATATGTTATTTTTTATGTTATAGATGTTTTAAAAATTTTATAATACGAATACACGTATTTAGGGATGTATATGCGTTATATAGGACTACTCGGGAACCGAGCACCTAAATATTATATAATAACGAAATGTAAAATACCCAAAAAGTTTTTTTATACAATAATACCCAATCCATTTTCTCTCGACAGTGGCATGATTGATAAATATTATAAAAAAAAAATGTGGGTTTTGAAAGCTCTCTCTCGAATCAAAGAGTTTCGGATCATTTTATCCATGTTGGCCATTGCACTTGCTGAGTTGACCTTCGCGATTATTCTTAATGCGAATAACGCGTGGGTGTAATTTTAGTAGCCGAGAATTGCGTTCGCGCCGTTACGACTTATAAATACAATTTGTGTGGTTTTGGAAGATGTTGGCGGATTTGTTCAAGTAAAGAACTTAGTGCAGTATACCAATGTTATTCATTTGTATATAAAATTAAGTTGAAAAAAAAAACATAAAAATATTAATTAACACACGCGACATTCATATTCATACACCCCTAATTGACACATATAGCAATGACATAAATTAAAATTAGTCTTTAGTGGGATATTCCATTTTTTTTAGAAAACACTTCACGGCAGCAGGCTTGTAGGGAAATTAAATGATTTTTATGATATTTTAATGGGTATCGATTTGTTATCACTTTACTCTCCGTGGTACGTGCTTACGCTCTCGCTGTCACAATCAGACTCCATTGTGAGGTTAGATTTTTCCCAATGGTGATTCCAATGAAGGTTGCTATATTTTCTGCATTAAAATTGGTAAAGACCTATTACTTACATTGTATTACTTACATTGCCTTGTCTTATCGTGGTAGGCAAATTTTTGCATTAAAAAATTCGCAACCCTACTTCCAAGAGATAAAAAAAATATAATCGCGTTCCTAAAAAACTTAAGTTAGCCTTAGGCGATTATAAGAATCAGACAGCCTCAGAATTTCTCAAAAATCTTAATATATTTAAAACGTTTAAGAATAAAAAATGTTGCTATAAGATACACCAATTGGTCGTGGTGTAAATCTGACACAAGTAAAGCTCTGGCATACCTGAATATCTGAAAGAGGCTTTCAAACTGCTTCCACTCCACAGCGCTACAGAAAAGGAAGAAGCTATGGGCTTTCTAGATGTGACCTGTCGAAAGGGCTTTCTAAATAAATCTATATCCCATCTAGAAGTTGAAAAAGAAATAAAATCACTAAATAACACAAAAACACCAGGATACGATGTTATTGAAACAAAAACGATCAAAGCACTTTCAGAAAAATGCACCCAATATTTGCCTTTGTTATACAACGCAATTCTTCGACTTTATCACTTTCAAACACAGTGGAAATGTGCGGAGATAATAATGGTATTAAAGCCTAAGAATTCAGAAAATGATATTAAATCATATTGACCAATTAGTTTACTCTCCAAAATATTATAAAAATATTTCTGGGAAGAATGTTGTAATTTATTGAAAAATACAGTATTATTTATCCTGAGCACCAATTTAGATTTAGAAACAACCATGGAACTATAGCACAATGTCACCGAGTTGGCAACGTTATTACTCATGCACAAGAAAATGAAAATGCTGTTAAGGAGTATTTTAGGATATTCAAAAGGGGTTTGATCGTGTGTGGCATCCAGGATTGCTTTATATATTTTATTTAATGCTGAAATCGTATTTATGTGGTCGCAGCTTTTATGTAAAAGACAGAATAACCGTTCAGACATTCACTCAATTGAAGCTGGCGTGCTTCAAGGTAGTATACTTGGATCTGTCCTTTATACCATAGGGCTTTTTCGGTAATGCAGTAAATACTGGTAACACTACGCAGTTTACGCGACTGAAGTTATACTGGCTGATGCCCTTGTTTGAAACTGCTAAAGCCTGCGCATTCTAAAATTTCTATTTTCAAACATAAAAATGTTTGAGATAGCCAAAATGATCGATCGATGGTTAAGTCAAACGGATTATTTCAAAAGTAATAGCTTCAGTGCACTCGCCGCAATCTATTTTTATTATATCCTATAAAATTAAAAAAATCCACAAATGACGAAAACCTTGGGGAAATTCAAGCAAAACTTGTATTGGGCTGGTTGTCATCAATCAACTACCGAGTGGATTGCAAAATATGCTGAGTGTTTGTAGCTTAAGGGTGAAGGTCCAGGAGTCATGACCAGATAAAGCAGAGAAATTCGGATGCGCCGTTTGAGCAAATTTCTATGAATGTGGATGATAATCCGGCTACCTTGTAACCTATCAAGAGTGAGAGTGAGTTCGATCACTGGATTATTAAATAAAAGTCCCAATTTAATGCTATACACTTATCTTTATTTCGAATTCCAACAATTTAACACTTATTGCTCGTTATTCGTGTTTATAAGTTATTGCTTACAGCTTATTGCTCTTTACACGGCAACGCTCTAATTAGTACTGCTTTTGCCGCACAATCCGGCAGCACTTATATAGTAGATCTTTAACAAACATCGCTTCTAGAATATTCTGGCAACTACGAATTCGCTATCTAGTTGAGTCTGGCAATTTATCGTCGATTTGATTTTATTCTATCATTCACGACACAGTTCTAATTAGAGTGCACGGTGCACGTATATCCGCATAGATGTCCTTACAGTTGGAAGAGCAATTCGCAGCGCCAGATGCACGTATATTAACACACGTGACTTCACAAATAGCAGAAGCGTCCTCACAGATTTCGGAATAGCGGGAAAATTGAAGTGGAGGAACTGAAAGTCGTCTCCGCGAGCTACAATTACATCGGCCAATTATGTCAACAGCTTCTGTCAAGGTAAAACCTCTATCCTTTAATGGCACTGTTCTGTTCCATGTTTTTAAGCTTCAATTGGAAAGACGGCATCTTCAAAATATTGAAATGCTGAAGATAAAGTAGCTGCATTGTTCGTTATATTAAAACGATGTGCACGGGAGATATTGCAGACCATTCCAAACTGCGAGGTGAGTAGTTATAAAACGTTGATGAGTGCATTAGAAAGACGGCATGGTAATGAGCACATGGGGCAGATCTTCTAAATCGAGTTTTGAAATCGCCGCCAGAAGGTCAATGAGTCACTGCAGGAGAGAACAGAGATTGAGAGTTTAGATTACTTAGCTTAGGCACATAAATTCATGGAATACATCGAGGACATAAAAATTCAGACCTTTGTCAATGGAATACGAGATAACACTACACGCTTCGCTACGTTATCATGTCCAAAATTGACGTTTGCGGAAACCGTTTCGTATGCTCTGACACAGGAAACTGCATCTCTGCTTAGCAATCAAACATTCAAAGCTCATAAAGTAGAAATAGAAGAACACACTTGGGTGAACCAATTACTTAAAAAAATTGACAACATGCAGAAAGCACTGAAAATATCTACAACGGCGCGTTAGAAAAATTAAGGTGTGGCAAAGCTTAGAAAGATCAAGCAAATGTCAAATCCAACTAACTAAAGCAAGCCAGCCGAAAAGAGCACGGGCTGGCTCTCGCAAGCAAATGCCCTGTCTATGACAAGACAAGATAAACGTTTTCCAGTAAGAGTACGTAATGAAAGCAAGTTACCAACCAAACTCTCCAAAGGAGCTACCAAGCGAAATTGACGCATGCACCAAGGAACTAAAAGAAAACCATTAAAATAAGGCTTAACTACTTCTTCCAGGAAGAACCAAAGTTTTGAAACATTTTATAAACACACGTGATGCCAGACCAATCAGCCAGGCTTCTCGAAACGTTTCCTTAGCAAAAAGTGAAGTTGTAAGCCAGACCATACGTGAAATGAGCGAAACGGCGTAATCGAACCATCAGCGAATCCATGGATTTCCCCTGTGGTACTTGTGAAGAAGAAAGACGGCAAGATGGATTTATTCAAATTGATTTGGAAGAATGTGGAAGCACCTGAATTTTGTCAACTAATTTCGAAACTAGTTTAAACTCATCTCGTTCTCCCAGAAATTCAGAGGGTTATCGCCGTTCTGAAGCAACGAATGCGTTCGCGCCACGTAATAATTACAGCAGTACAGCAACTGCATATTTGTGATACGCTGCTAATGTGAAACAAAAATTTAATGTTGCCGATTATTTTCATAAATTCCGCGCAAAAAGTGACAGTAGAACGTGATGGTGTTGTACATGTTGCCAGAAATTGACGCAGAACAAATTTGCGACACTGCTGTCGTGATTACTCTAAATCGAATCCGAAAAAATCAGCAACTTTTGCAATATATCGTGTTTGCGGCAAATAGTTTTGATCTAAAAAAGCAAGGACATGCAACAACTGAACATCGTTTTCAGCAAATGAAAAACGCTTAATAATTTCTATAGCCAAAGTTATGTAAAGTTGTCTGTTTCTTACGGAGGAAATCGGTACTTTGATTTGTCACATTAAATTGAGGATAGATTTAATTCTATAGATATTTTTGGGCCAATATCCACATCTCAGTAGGCTTCCAATTCAATTCTTTTACCATAATGTCAAATTCTGCAAACTCGTCATCTTTTAAATAGCAAGAAGCTACTTTTTTAAACATGTCTTCCATTTGACTATCAGGGGTGTTGTGGAATCCAAGACAGATTTGCGTAGTTGTCAGAGTTGCAAGCCAATTCTTTTTTTTCAATGATGTTATTGGAATTTCGTCTTTTCGAACCTAAGCAAAACCTAAAACTTGCATATAAAAAAATTTGGAAACGTTTGATATATTTAAAATACTGAATAAAGTATACTGAAGCTTACAATGATTTCCGCTATTTTAGCTTTTATTTTTATTGTAAATAGTAATCCACTTAATATACCAGGGAAATCATATGTGAAATTTGGCTTGCATCTACTTGTATGCTTGTATTGTATATACGCTTTCTTAAGTATATTTAAGTACTAGGCGCCCTCCGCTGCGCTCCGGGACGCTCGCTTCGCTCGCTCGCCTACGTCCGCCCCCCGCCGAGCGCGAGCTAGCTCGCGAAAACTTTTATATATAATAGAGAGATATCACATCGAAATAATAAAGACGGATTTGGGTGTTATATTACGTTTATTATGTTTTCTTCGAAAAATATCTGAATTTTTTCCATAAACTCAATAACTATGACATTATGTGATTTATTCTTGTTTTCCCCAATAGAAATATATAATATATAAATTAAATAGCAACAATAATATAAATTTACTTCTTAACTTACATTTCAAATCTGTTAGCGACTATTCTCTTGCTTTGTTTCTGATAACAAAAGCAATCAAATTGGTTTCCGTGACACCAAAAACCGATACAATTTCAATTCTGATTCCGACAACTATCGGATCCTAGAAAACCCCTGTATAAAATATATACTTAGTATAAAACATAAGGATACTCACTGCTATTTAAGTATTGCTTGATTTTCAAAATAATTCGACCTAATGCTTTTCATATTTTTACGTTGCAAATTTCTGTTAATCGATCATCGATAAGAGTGCAAGTGAAAAAAAGAAAGGTCAGAGTCCTACAGCGTTCAGTTTTCTTGATCGACCGAGCAAAGAATGTGTTTTTTCTATCTTCGTTTTTTGAAAGGAGAAACCCATAGCTTTTCTTTCCAAATTTATATTATATAAATAAAGAAAATAGATTTTTTGACATGAAGCGTTCAAAATCCGGGTAAATCATAAAATTCGGGTATAAATCAACAACTTTTGCAGGCTCGAAAAATCCGATGAATCCGGAAAAATCTGCAGATATGGCAGCACTGAAGGAACGACTGTTACCATGTCGGTACTATATACGTTTCAAAATGGGGAATACGAATTTATTTTCGATAAATGTCGATAATACCAAAAGAAATGCCAAATAGCCATTCTGTTTCCGTTTTAAACGACAACGGAAATATGGCCGAATGATTTATATTTCTAATATAATAATATAAATAATTACTTCCCCAATTTTGCAGAATGTTATTAGGACAGATTACAAATGAATTAAAAAACACAATAGTAATAATAATATTATATTAAAGGTATTTACTGTATTCATTCAAACTCTGAAATTCACAAAATAATGTAAACAACTACTCTTGATCAGTTGCCTGATTTTGACATTTCTGTTGAGCAAAGAGAACGAAAGAGAGAGAGCTACGCAGCAAGTGTTGATGGCTTAGTTAGTGAAGCATCACAAACATACATATGCACATATCTACCAGCAAAATTAAAGTGCATTCACTCCGCGTTTAGCGCAGCAGAGCGAGAAATTCCGAATCACCACTAAACTTTTATTCTATTATTCTTCTTCTATTCTATTAATTCCTTGTTACTGTGTCATTCCCAGCTATTTTAAACAAGTTGTAGTATAAGAGGTTGCTTGTGTGCTGAACAAAGCATACACCGGAGCGAGGCTAGGCCAAGGATGACATGATGCGAGACTCTCTCATTTTCGCTGATTTTTCTGTTATTTTCTTTCCATGATTAATAAAATCAGGGAATTTCGAACAGCTGATGTCAAAAAAGCTAAAAATAGCTAAAAAAAAAAAACAAAACAGTGCGAAACGAAATTTCAAGGAACTACACAAATACTTTTGAATAACGTGCAACTAAATTTTATTTGCTAATTTAATTTAAAACGTTCATCATAAAACCATTATATTTTATTATGACTTGTATTGTTTCTTTGTTATAATTTTTTGTATTTATATGTTATTTTTTGTTATAGATGTTTTAAAAATTTTATAATACGAATACACGTATTTAGGGATGTATATGCGTTATATAGGACTACTCGGGAACCGAGCACCTAAATATTATATAATAACGAAATGTAAAATACCCAAAAAGTTTTTTTATACAATAATACCCAATCCATTTTCTCTCGACAGTGGCATGATTGATAAATATTATAAAAAAAAATGTGGGTTTTGAAAGCTCTCTCTCGAATCAAAGAGTTTCGGATCATTTTATCCATTTTGGCCATTGCACTTGCTGAGTTGACCTTCGCGATTATTCTTAATGCGAATAACGCGTGGGTGTAATTTTAGTAGCCGAGAATTGCGTTCGCGCCGTTACGACTTATAAATACAATTTGTGTGGTTTTGGAAGATGTTGGCGGATTTGTTCAAGTAAAGAACTTAGTGCAGTATACCAATGTTATTGATTTGTATATAAAATTAAGTTGAAAAAAAACATAAAAATATTAATTAACACACGCGACATTCATATTCATACACCCCTAATTGACACATATAGCAATGACATAAATTAAAATTAGTCTTTAGTGGGATATTCCATTTTTTTAGAAAACACTTCACGGCAGCAGGCTTGTAGTTGTCGCTGTTGTGTTGCCACTAATATGTGAAATGTAAAATTCTTATTTTGACGCGATAACCTTTTGTTTACAGCTTTACTTGCGTTTGTTCTTATCGTTTGCATGGACGTCCAGACAAAAAGACATGGTGATGCTCCTCCCTCTGCTCACAATTTAAATACAACGCCCTGCTGTGAAAATATTGTTTAAATTCAATGATATTACCAACCCTATGATAGTTCTTTAACATATATTCTTTTGCAATCGTCGCTAACTACATTTCACAATATGTTAGCTGGGTGATGTAAACATGACTATCCAATACCGTTCACTGTTTAACATTTTTATTTTTTTATTCACTATATAAATTTTTCTAGATTAGTCGTAACGTAACGATTTTTGAAAATAACACCATATCGTAAATGATTTAAGGCAGCTATGGAACGAATGAAATTTGGAACTATTTATTTTATGAGGCAGCCATATCCTTGACTTTGCACAATAAATTCATTTCGCCACAGTTTTTTTATTCAAAAGTCTTGGCATGGATATATGTACAAAATTTAAAAAAAAAATCTCTTAAAAAATTAACATCAGTTGAATTTGCAATTAGAGAAATCCATTTCAGGATGCTGCATTTTAAACCTAAAAATATATATTTTATAGCTAGTAAAAAAACGATTATACTTGTAATATTTACTTCTCCAATATTTCTATTTTTCTTTTGTCTTCACTTGTTGGCAATCCCATTTCTTTTTGACGTTGATCATACATCATTTTCTCAACCAAACTTCGCGTTTCACCATCCAAATCAGAAAGCTTTGATGGTTCTGGATTAATTTTACGGGTTGATATAGGTGGATCTGTTGAAATCAAACGGTCCCACCAATTCATTTTATTAATCTAAAATGATGGAAAGTAAATTGGTAAGTACCAGGGATGATTATCGTTGCGATTACAAAACAAATCATGAACTTAGATTCGACTTACAAAAAAAAAATAATGTCATGTTAATATTTGTTCGACGATCTAAGCATTTCTATGATAATTGATTAATTTCGAGTTTTTATGATTTTCTTCACTAATAATAAATAATTTTATAACAAATCACATATAATCTTTGCTTTTTGGTTGGTTTAGACCTTGGTATACCTCATATCCCTAATATCATCAATTCCAATATTTTGGTTAACGTTATCAAATTAAGCCTCTTCTGTTAAGTTTATGTCAGATGTACTGCGCTTCATCAGGTTAGCACACTTCAAGCTTAAATAGCTTTAGTTATTTCTGTCAAAACTAAAGAAACTACAATTCTAAAATTATTAGCTAGTACTAACGAATCATTTTTTTACTCAAAACAACAGCAATTAGTGTTCTTAATTTTCTAAAATTTTTAATAATTTTTTTTGTTGATTTCAACAATTTAAATTAATACATCAGGTTAGAACATATCACCTATCTAGAACAAATTTTTAAACTTATATATTAACAAATTTAAACATTTTTATATTATTTGAATAATTAAGAAAGATCTTTAAGATTCGATTGGGCAGGGATTGGTACTATTTTTCAATGTAATTTAAGAAAATTGATGACCGATCATTTTTAATACCTTCAACCAATTCCTCTTGAGTGGAATACTGTCGGCCAAACTAAACAACTTTACGAGACAACCATTCCCACACCTTTTCTATTGCATTTATTTCAGGTGAGTAAGGCGACACCTTCATTAAATCCATGTTTTGTCCTTCAACCCCAGACTTAAACACCTGGACACTGTGAATCGGTGCTTTATCCTATCGTGCAAAGTTACAAACAGATTTTTAAAATCGAGAATAGCAGTTTCCAAAATGTTTTTATACGCGTTTGCATTCACATTAATGTTCAAAAATTGCAGATTGGATATAAAATGGCTCTCCACACCGTCACACTGGTCATACGACTATGTAGTCGCCAACTGATGTTCCTACTTCCGAAAATCATGAAAATAATAATTGTATCCATCGGTTCTTCCAAATTATTTTTTTAACTCTATTTATATCATTCATACGATATTTATATCAGTCGATTCATGAGAGTTGGATGCTTTTCTCAAAATTTCTCTTGTTGACATCGAAAATCACTTCATTGTTATCGCCTTTATTATTTCGACCATACTCCGACTTATTACGCAAGTAATTGTATATAACTTTCAGACTTTAATCAACTGTTTTTTAGTATTTCAATTATTGGAAGCTGTAACTCTACATAAGCTTCGATTATTGCTTTCGTTTCAACCGATAGCGACTTTCCATAAGCCATATTAAAAAAATAGAGCATTTAATCAATACAAAAAATTTGATGTCAATATGTATTCTAACTCCAAAGACAAATGCAAATCAAGTTGCCAAACATTTGACAGTACACCCAAACGCATATAAAAACAGAAAAATTTAATTATAAAGCAAATTATATGCTTAATATTGAAATTTTTATTTTTTATTTTTCATTCCGGTAGAGTTGGGACAAAAATTAAAAATTAAGTTTTAATCCGGTTTTAGGGATTAACAATTTGGGAAAACTTTAGTTTAGCATCCCACGATTTCAGGGTTAAGAGGGGTATGGTTGGATAGAGGAGATTCTCCAGATCTCGAATATATATAAATTTTGCCGCCGGAAACTTATAGTTTTCGAGATATTTGCATTTTAAGTTGAAAATTTCACAAATTTCATTTTGCAATTTCTCGATTTATGGTTATCTTTTCTTTTATATTATGCACTTATTACACACTAACACTTCACTAAAATGTTTCTACATATTTATTTTATATTAAATAGGCATTTAATTTTTACACAATTTTCGTAATATGAACAATAACAAATGGGTTCCATGTTGTCAGATAAAAAGTGTTGCCATATCCAAACTAATGAAAGCAATCAAAATAAATAAAAAACCCAATCACCCTCTACAAAATATTATGAACTTAATTTTCCATTTTAATAAAAGAAAAAGGTTTTATGGCTTAAACGTATGTTTTATTGCATCTGATAACTTCAAAAATGGATCATGATGCTGATTTACTATATTTTTACGCCATATGTATTCATATATCAAATTTTCAAAATCTTCAGTTATTATATTTATCCTTAATAAAAATTGAAGTTTATAGAGAGTGATATATTCTCTTTAACATTACTTTTTTTTTGTTAAGATTTTTTATTTGCACTGGCGGTCTTCGGCCGCGCTTCAAAAAAATAACCCTAGTCGGTCCAACACCGGGGTGTTCATAATTCAATCGCGTCAAACTTCTTACTGCACAAATTAAATGCTTATTTAAAGCAAATACTTAAATATTTAATATAAAATAAATATGTAGAAACATTGACTCCTGCGAATGGCAGGCACCTTGCCGTGGTGCAGGGGCTTAGGTCGCAAGGCATTCTCGGCATCTCCCAACCGGGGTGAGAAGTGCTGTCTAGCAACTCTCACGCGGGAGGAAGCCGAAAAGTTGGCGCGTAACAGGGTGAGAGGAAACAATGCCTCCCCTGCCTCGGAGAAGCAGGGTGGCAATACCGCGTCCAGCAGTAAAAGGAGTAGCGGAAATCGAAGCCAACGCCTGGTTAACGCAACTCAGGCCGCAAGGCGGGGTTGCGAAAGGGCAGCGCCTTCGACCACCCAAGCCGCGAAGCGCAAGAGTGGGCAGCTAACGCCGCAGGAGCCGCCTAACACCAAGCGGCAGAGAGGCAGCAATGCACAGGGGACCGGAGGCAATCACTCCGCCCCAAACCCCCCTCGAGTGGTGGAGGGACAGCGCAGATATGCGGATGCTCTCAAAGGCATTCGCATGGCTGTGCTGCCTCTAAACTACCCGGCGGAAACACTGGGGTCGGAGGAGCTTACTGTGCTCCAAGACCTACTCATGGAAGAAATTTTCAGAGGATCTGGATATAAAGCCTCATTCCATGGAGTATATTTCAAAGGAGGCATGCTGCAGGTGGACTGCAAGGACGAGAGGTCGGCTAGCTGGCTAAGGGAGATCGCTCCCAAGCTGGCAGTCTGGAAGGGCCCCGTCCTCTGCGCAAAAAAGGGGGAAGACATACCGCCTATGCATAGCATGACGGTGTTCCTCCCCAGGTACGCAGGTAAGCCATATGAGTTTGCTCTCGGGCTCATTCAAAATCAGAACGAGGGCCTTAGTATATCGGCCTGGCGAGTAGTCACCAGCCAGGTCGAGGATGCAGGGTGGAGGCTCAATCTCTGCATCGATGACGAATCGTATAAATTCGTCAGGAGAGCGAGCTTCCGGCTGAATTACAGATTCAGCTCGGTGGTCCTGAGGCCATTTAAGCCTAAGACGGCCACCGGTAGTGAAACGGGGGAGAAGATGCTGGTAGATGAGGTTGCGACTCATCCCGGCACCAGCACGTCGGAGCAGGCGGCAACTGCCGAGACCATGGAGAAGGTCCCTACGGAGAAGGCTGACGAGCAAGGGGGGGCGCTACCCTCCACGCAAGAGCTTCTCGATGGACTCAACGACCTAGCGAGTGGCATCGCGGAGGACGGCGAAGGTGAGGTGCTCTTCACGGAACCGGTCCTATAGTGGGTCCACAAACAGAAGTTGCCCAGGTGAACCTGCACCACGCGGCGTCGGCCTCGGCTGTCATCGCGAGCAGGTTCACAGCGGATGGTCTGGGCATACTGCTGATCCAGGAGCCATGGATATACAAGGGAGAGGTCAGAGGCCTCAAAACGGTCAATAACAAGGTAATCTGGGATCTCTCAAGTGAGAGACCTAGAACCTGTATAGTAGTTAGGAACGATATTGATTTCTTTTGTATTTCAGAGTTCCTAACACAAGACCTGGTCGTTGTGCAGGCAAAAAGTAACGAAGGAGCGGACTTCGTCCTGGCAGCGGCCTACTTTCCGGGAGACACGCTGACAGCACCCCCAGAGGCCGTCGGAAGCCTCGTGGAATACTGCAGGAGGAACAACCTGCCCCTCGTCCTGGGATGCGACGCCAACGCCCATCACACGGGATGGGGCAGCACGGACTGCAATACACGGGGTGAGTCTTTACTTGAATTCATAGTCAGTAGGAATCTAAGTATAGTAAATGTGGGGTGCGAACCCACCTTTATAACCATTGCAAGAAGGGAAGTGCTTGACATCACTCTTGGTAACGAACTTGCGACGGGGCTGATCGGGCAATGGAGTGTCATCGGAACCCTCCATGTCAGATCACCGCATCATAAGATTCGCACTAGGGGTAGAGGTCAGGCAACTCCCTCCCAGGCGTATCCCCAAAAACACGGACTGGGCCACTTTTAGGGATACGCTTGAAATAAATGTCAATAGGAGGGGGCAGCTGGACGGCAGTGCCACTGCTTCTGGACTGGAGAGCAGATTGTCTGCGCTAAACCAGTCCATTATAGAGGCATATAATAGTAGCTGCCCCCTAAAGACGACCACCAAGAATCGCAGCTGTCCCTGGTGGTCAAGTAGGCTCTCAGAACTAAGGAAAACGGTACGCAAGCTATTCAACAGAGCTAAGCGTACCGGGGACTGGGAGATCTACAGGTGCAGCCTAACTGCTTACAACAAGGAGATTAGGTCAGCAAAGCAGAAGAGCTTCAGGAAGTTCTGTGAAAGCGTCACCTCAACGCCAGAGGCTGCATAAGGCCCTGGCTAGGGGTAAGACCGACACAGTACTAGCAATTAAAAGACCGGATGGGACCTATACGTCCAGCGCAGAGGAAAGAGCCACGGCCCTTTTACTTGCGCACTTTCCGGAGACAATTCGAGAAGACCTAATTCGACCCATGGTCGAACGAAAGCCATCACGCTTGGACTGGACAGTCGCAAAACAGCTCTTCACTGCAGACTCCATCAGGTGGGCTTTGGCCTCTTTTGAAAAATATAAGTCTCCGGGTGCGGATGGCATCCTTCCAGCATTTCTGCAACAGGGGGAGCAGGTACTACTGCCCCACCTTGTTCGGCTGATGAGGGATAGCCTAGCGCTGGCGTATATCCCGGAACCATGGCGCACCGCAAAGGTGATCTTCATACCCAAAGTAGGAAGGAAAGACTACTCATTGGCGAAATCCTTCAGGCCAATCAGTCTTACTTCCTTCCTACTTAAGAGTATGGAAAAGATCATAGACCACGAAATACGATCGAAGGTGCTGAAGGCTTCACCGCTTCCCACGAAGCAACATGCCTACAGAGCTGGCAGATCAACAAATACTGCTCTGTATCAGCTAACATCGGAGATCCAAAATTCGTTAGATGGGGGCGAGGTGATGTTATGCGCCTTCCTAGATATCGAAGGTGCTTTTGACAATACGTCTCATGAAAGCGTGTCAAGAGCACTAGAGAAAAGGGGTGTGGCGGCGCCGGTGCGCAGATGAATTGAAGCCGTACTGCGCACCAGGATTGCTGAAACCACAGTAAGCGACACTAGGATTCGTCTTGGCACAACAAGAGGCTGTCCACAGGGTGGAGTGCTATCCCCCCTACTTTGGAGCCTAGTTGTGGACGATCTTCTCGAGCTGCTAACTAGCAATGGAATCCGCTGTCAGGGATATGCGGACGACATTGTTTTCTTAGCCAGGGGTAAATTCGCAGACACTCTCTGCGACATTGTACAAAGAGGATTGGGGCTGGCAAAGGGATGGTGTAGTGGGGTTGGCTTAAATATCAACCCCTCCAAAACTACAATCATACCGTTTACCGGGCGCAGGATACTGCCAGGCCTCAGAAACCTATCCCTAGGCGGTATGGAGCTGGAGATGGCTAACACGGTCAAATACTTAGGCCTCACGCTGGATTCCACTTTACGATGGAAGCAGCATTCGGACCTGACCTTAGCCAAAGCCACTAAAGCGCTCATGGTGTGCAATCGACTTGCTGGGAAATCATGGGGCTGCAAACCAAGGATTATCAGATGGTTGTACACCATGATTGTGAGACCGATCATAACATATGGAGCGGTGGCCTGGGGTTCTAAAGCATCGCAGACCTCGGTAGGATTTCGACTATCAAAGCTGCAACGACTTGCCTGCATCTGCGCGTCGGGCGCGATGCGTACGTGACCGACTGCAGCACTGGAAGTAATGCTGGAGCTCACACCGTTACATGTAGTGATCGAACAGACGGCCAAACAGACCCTGTTTCAAATGTCAGCAGAAGGGTTTGGCAAAGGGAAGGTAATCTCGTCCCAGCAGATGAAGGCCCTAAGTGACGCAATGCCACTGGCCCTTCTTCCAAGGGACAGCATTACCAAAATAGTAAGCTTCACTAGGAAGTTCAAAGTTACCCTTGGCAGTAAGACGGAATGGAATGATTCCACGCTGGACCTACTGCTAAGGCACAGCACTATCAAGTGGTACACCGACGGCTCGAAAACGGCGGAGGGGATTGGTGCAGGGGTCGCGGGACCACGCACCAAGCTCTCCATTCCCATGGGAAGTTTTCCTAGCATATTCCAGGCGGAGGTATATGCTATAAGTCGGTGTGTACAGATAAACCTCCAACGCGACTATCGCAATAAGAGTATCGCCATACTCAGCGATAGTCAGGCGGCACTTAAAGCGATCTCGGCTTTTGAAGTCACATCGCTACTAGTGCAGGAGTGTATAGAACGCCTGAACAGCCTATCAAGTCACAATAGAGTGCACCTCATCTGGGTGCCTGGACACAGGGGTATAGTCGGAAATGAACTGGCTGACGAGTTGGCCCGCTCTGCAGCCTCTACAAAAATGGTAGGACCAGAACCGTGCGTAGCGGTTGGTCCACACACCATTAAAGAGCTGCTCCGTAAAGAGGAAAGGGCAGGCAGGGAGAGACATTGGCAACATCTCCAAGGCATGCGCCATGCCAGGTTGCTAATGGGGGGTTATAACCTCAGACGGTTTAAAACCGTAATCAATCTCCCGAGGAATAAATTCCGGCTACTTGTCGCGTTCTACACCGGACATTGCAGACTCAACAAGCATTTATTTAACATGGGCTTGGTCTCCTCTGCAAACTGCCGGTTCTGTGACATGGAGTCGGAAACCCCAGAACACCTGCTTGTGGACTGCACAGCAGTCTGCAGACGCAGAATTAAGGCCCTGGGATCCATGTTTCCAAACAGGGATCGCATCGCTTCACTAGCACCTAGCAATATATTGGAGTTCATCAATATGCTGGGGCTAGATGAGTCGTTGTGACTTAGGGGAGGGCACAATAGACCATAGGTCGCGGTGCATACCTCAATCTTTATCTATCTGTAAGTGCACAATATAAAAGAAAAGATAACCATAAATCGAGAAATTGTAAAATGAAATTTGTGAAATTTTCAACTTAAAATGCAAATATCTCGAAAACTATAAGAATCTCCTCTATCCAACCATACCCCTCTTAACCCTGAAATCGTGGGATGCTAAAGCCCACCCAACAATTTTTTTGTCATTTTTCAAATCCGGTATGTGGATTAAAATTTTTTTTTTTTTACATAAAACTTGTTTAGGATTATTTACATTATGTTCAGTCTATTTTCTAATATTGTCAAGTTTGATATGGTAATACTGCCTTATCTAAGTTTTGCATTTGTCATCTCTCTTTTATCATTAATTTCCTTTATAAATATCTTTGTTAATGCATATTTAAAGTTACTGTATTTTGAATTCCGTTGAACTCCTATAAATGTCGTAGGACATGTATATACGAGCCTCTTCTCTGATTGTAACTGGGTGCTGATTCTACTCATAGCTGGTTTGGTGTAAAATAAACCGTGCACAATCGTACAAATTCCAATAAAGCATTGATGTGTTTATAGAATTGAATAACTACTTGTTTCAAATATTAGGTGTAGTAAAAAGAAATCCATTATTTTTGCATGAAATTTAATGCTTTAATTATTACTTTTCGTATCCAGCCTTATTCAAATGGTTTCAAACGATTTTTTGTACAATGTTTAGGTCCTGGATAATCGTAATTGATGTTTGAAATCGGCGATTTCCATTATTTTATCGATAATTGGTCTTCTAGAGCGTGGTGCATCTTTGACATTGAAATTACCGGAACGGAATCGACGAAACCAATATTGCGCATTGCCGCCTGGCTTGCGTTTTCGCCCTTATCAAAAAAAAAAAACTGTAAAATGTAGCTATTTTCTCTTTGCTGGTGTTCATCTTTGACGCGCGATCAAACATAACTGAATCAACCAATCACAAAACTGTCAAAAAAGCTTTTTTTAGTACGAAATGTCATCGTTTGGACGACACTAGCGGAACCCGATCGCACTTATACAACGCGAGATACAGATTAATAACGTCATCTATTGGAAAAATAATGGTTTTCTATTTACTACATATTAAATTTATTCACAATTTTAAACGTAGAGCCACCCTTCATACAAGGGATCTCTCATTGCAGTAGACGAAAGATACCGAATTGTTCGTGCTTGGGCAACACGCTTTGTGTTATTCCTTATAACAGTAAAGAGCGCGAGTAACTCGTATGTGCTAGCAAAATGTAAAAATAATAATTCCAAGCAATTAATTTGGCCCTAATATTAATTTGTGTGTGCATGTATACCTTTTCTAGCGTAATAAGAACAATATTGTTGTCCTGTAACACCCAAACCGAATCCTCTTGTTTCACTTCTGCACAAAGTTTTCCGTTAATTACAGCTTCTTGGTTTTTTAAACCAACTTTTATTGAAGATTTTCCTATTATGACATCAATATCTCTAGCTCTCAAAGTTGACGAAGTCTTCAGAGGAATTTTAACCTGTAACATATAAATCATATATTATTAACACTATTTATTATTTTAGAATGAAAAGAAGTAATGATTATGTTATAAATGAAGATAAGACCGAGTTACGCCAGAAATTTTTAATTATAAATGACAACTGGCTACATAGTATAGTTTTTGTTGTATACATATGTATTATTATCAAATTGCCATGCTATGCCTAACGGAAACGTTACAATATAATTTATGCATTTTATATGAAATTGTTATGAGGTAAAAGTTAGTTGATTTATATTTATATGTATATGTTTCGAACGCGAAATTGCAGTGGAATGCAAATAGAATTGCTTGTCAGTAATGTATTTTACGAAGCAACATGCCTACAGAGCAGGCAGATCAACAAACACTGCTCTGTATCAGCTAACCTCAGAGATCCAGAATTCGTTAGATGGGGGCGAGGTGATGTTATGCGCCTTCCTTGACATCGAAGGTGCCTTTGACAATACGTCGTATGAAAGCGTGTCAAGAGCACTGGAGCAAAGGAGTGTGGCAGCTCCAGTGCGCAGATGGATTGAAGCCGTACTGCGCACTAGGGTAGCGGGGACCACAGTAGGTGACACTAAAATTCGTCTGGGCACAACAAGAGGTTGCCCACAGGGTGGAGTGCTATCCCCCCTACTTTGGAGCCTAGTTGTGGACGATCTCCTTGAGCGGCTGACTAGCAATGGAATCCGCTGTCAGGGATATGCGGATGACATTGTTATCTTAGCTAGAGGAAAATTCGAAGACACACTCTACGATATCGTACAAAGGGGACTGGCAAAGGGATGGTGTAGTGGGGTTGGCTTAAACATCAACCCCTCCAAAACTACAATCATTCCCTTCACCAGACGGAGGTCACTGCCAGGCCTCAGAAGTATATCCCTTGACGGCAGAGTGGTGGAGATAGCCAACACGGTCAAATATCTGGGCCTCACGCTGGAAGCAGCACGTGGACCAGACCCTTACCAAAGCCACAAAAGCAATCATGGTGTGCAACCGACTTGCTGGAAAATCCTGGGGGTGCTCCCCAAGGACAATCAGGTGAATGTACACCATGATTGTGAGACTGAATACCACGTATGGAGCGGTATCGTGGTTTGCTAAAGCAATGCAGACTTCGGTAGGACTCAAACTGTCGAAGCTGCAAAGACTTGCCTGCATCTGCGCGTCGAGAGCAATGCGAACGTGTCCGACCGCAGCACTGGAAGTCATGCTAGAACTTTCACCGCTTCATCTGATAATCAAACAGACAGCCAAACGAACTCTGCTCCAAATGACATCAGAGGGAGTTGGCAAAGGGAAGGTAATCTCATCCCAGCAGATGAAGGCGCTAAGTGAGGAAATACCACTAGCCCTTCTTCCAAGGGATAGCATTACCAAAGTAGTAAACTTCAGCAGGAAGTTCCAAGTTACCCTTGGCAGCAAGTCTGAGTGGAATGACTCTTCACTGGACCTGCTGCTAAGGGGAAGCACTATCAAGTGGTACACCGACGGGTCGAAAACGGAGGAGGGGATTGGTGCAGGTGTCGCTGGGCTAAGCACCAAACTCTCCATTCCCATGGGAAGTTTCCCTAGGATTTTCCCAGCCGAGGTCTATGCTATAAGTCGGTGTGTAGGGATAAACCTCCAACGCATCTATCGCAATAAAAGTATTGCTATACTCAGCGATAGTCAGGTCAGATCTCTGCTGGAGTGTATAGAACGGCTGAACAGCCTATCAGAGCACAACCGAGTGCACCTTATCTGGGTGCCTGGCCACAGGGGTATAGCCGGGAACGAACTGGTTGACGAGCTGGCCCGCTCTGCGGCCTCTACAAAAATGATAGGACCGGAACCATTCAGAGCGGTTGGTCCCCATATAATGAAAGAGCTCCTCCGTAGGGAGGAAAGAGTAGGTAGGGAGACACATTGGCAACAACTTCAGGGCATGCACCATGCCAGACTGCTAATGGAGTGTTACGACCTCAAATGGTTCAAAACCATAATTAATCTCTCGAGGAACAAATTCCGGCTACTTGTCGCGTTCTATACCGGCCACTGCAGGCTTAAAAAGCACCTCTTAAACATGGGCATAGCCTCTTCTGCAAACTGCCGGTTCTGCGACATAGAACCGGAAACCCCTGAACATCACCCAGCAGAATTTTGGAATTTATCAACATGCTGGACCTAGATGATACTATATGACTTAGGGGAGGGCACAATAGACCATAGGTCGCGGTGCTTACCTCAAAATTAATCTATCTATGTAAAATCAGAAAAGCTCGGTACGCTCGCCAGCTCAAAGCGTAGGAAAACTGAAGAAAATTAGTTTTGAAAGAACATGAATTCCAAAGAAGTGCTTTCAAGTACATGGTAAATGCTGTTTGCTTCCATTATCTAATTTTTTCTTCAATAATCATATTGAAAACTTGGACATCAAAAAATAGGACAAATTCTCAAATGACGTCTTATCATTAAGATTTTCTTTTAATTATCAGAGGTACGATAACTGGGGTTATGTTATGCTGGAAAAACCTTTAATAGTTATTTTATTTCATCCACTTTAATACTTTTTAACTTTTTCGTGCTTTGTGAGGGCTCGTCGGTGTAACACTTAGTTTTTCGATACACCTATATACAAGTCATTATTATAAAATAAACAAAAATTTACTGTCAAAAAAAAAAATTATTTAAAATAGTAATTTTCTCACTACACCTAACTTCTTATATTGACATCAAACCACATTATGTTCACTTAAACTCCGATTTATACCGCACCTAATAAATTGGAGAATAAGGAGATCTTTATATTAAATTTCATTTCGATTTGATCTATTTTTTTTTTAGAATAAAACTCATTTGTGGTAGGGGATTCCGAATTTATCAATCTCTTCTGAGTGTTAAGAAGTTCTTAATTCTTACACGTTGCACGGACAGTCATGCTAAAATATATAGATATAATAATCCTTAATATGACTGTAAACAATTTTAGTTGGTTTTTATTGTATTTTCTGAAAATGCAGCATGTGCTAATTATTTAATTATTTTTAATTTGCAAGGTGTACGGAGTAACAGGATAATTAATAACCCTTGAATTTCTTTAACAGCACTAGTAACCAGGTCAATCTGAAATGAAAATATACCTCAACTTCTTGCAGAGTTTGCGTCCATGAATAGTTATCCAAAGTGCAGCCATTTCCCGAATTCGGTTTGAGTTTGCCAATTTCTTCTTTCTCAGATTCATCATCTACATCATTTATTGGTTTTGAAATCTCTTCTTTAGGAGCATTTTCCTCATCTCTAAAATAAATATCAAATGAAAATGTATTTTTAAAATATATAAAATATCATAATAGAGAGGACTATTATGTGAGATAGTACATAATTTTAGCAATAAAACATAAAAGTATTAACGGAAAATATTCGTTAATCGATTTTTATGATATTTAATTACATTGTCCTTCTTTTTAATTTGAAAGGATATAGTGATGATGTGAAATTAGCAGCCTATGAGTCTGTTAATATTTCAATAAAAATATGTGTGTACAGGTAGTGCGTATGCTTTAATGCGAAATACAGAACCAGTTTTACATTACGGTTTAGAAAACGTGTATTAATACGGATTTGACCAAAGTTACCGTAACTTTTATTATGTGCAGTTTTTACCCATAAAAGTAGTTATTCAATGTTGGAAACTCAATTAGAAAGTTAAAAAATCTAAGTAATTACGTTATAAAATGGTGACTAACTCAAATATATCAAAATAATAGAATATTGTATTCTATTTAAATGTCACATAAAGGCGACAATGAACTCAAAACATACTAGGAAGCTTGTGAAACAAAAAAAAAAGAATTTCCATATAAGAATTTAATTTTTATCGGTCAGTTTGTAAGAAAGCTATAGCTATAGGCTATAGTGGTCCGACTGAAACATTTATTCGGAAATTGCCCCGTTGTCTGAGACAATAATTCATGTCAGATTATCTTGTCAAATAAAAATGTTTTATATACAACAACTTGACTTTGATCGTTCAGTTTGTAAGGTAGCTATACACAATACTATAGTGCTCCAATATCGGCGGTTCCGACAAAAGGGCTGCATCTTTGGGAGTGGACGTATGCAAAATTTCAGATCAATATCTCAAAAACTGAGGAACGGGAGCGCGTAACGATAGCTGCGGTCCAAGAAACCAAGCTAAACAGCCGCTCAGATCTTCTTAATTGTGCAGGTTTCAACGTTGTACGTAAGGATCGCGAGCGAGATAATGGTGGAGGCCTTACCTTCATATTGCACAACACCGTGCAATATCGTCTAATCGATGTTGACATCGACCGTAGGGACACTACCCTAGAATGACAGGGTATAGCTGTCCGGTCAGGCGATGTCGAGCTCGAAATATTTAATATATACATCCCCCAGTTAGATGTTGCCCAACAGGATATCACCCGAACATAGATGCGCTACTTCGTGGTGAAAACAGTTTGGTGCTAGGCAACTTTAACGAGCATCACAATCTTTGGCACTCCTGCCTGTCAAATGATCGTAGGGGGATGGAGCTGGCGGAACAGATAGACGATTCGACATTCTGCACAATGAATGACGAAGCCCCCACCAGAATTATGGGCACCTGCAATAGCTCGCCAGATATTACCATCGCTTGCGGTGGTCTGATAAATAGTATAACCTGGCGACCTATGCTAACTCTCGCATCAGACCATCTGCCCATAATTATCTCGATCGAGAAACCTCCTGAATTTATTTCTGTGGACAACCGCACTTATGTTAACTTTAACAAAGCTAACTGGGCCGGCTTCACAGAATTCACTGAGAGCATCTTCAACGCACCACCCATTCCTACGGACGTCATCGTTGGCGAGCGTCAATTCCGCAAGGTGATCGCTGCTGCTACTGCTTGCTTAATACCGGCTGGAAGAATCGCGGAACTCCGCCCCAATTTCCCAGCCGAAGCAGCTGTACTAGCAAACGAGCGCGACACCTTACGCCATGCCGATCCCTGTGCTCCCCGAATAAGGGATCTCAATTTGGAGATTCGGCAAATGGTAAATCATCATAAGCGGACAAAATGGATAGAGCACCTGAAGTCCTGTAATCTTTCCACCGGTGTGAGCAAGCTTTGGAATACTGTCAAGGCCTTGTCCGAAGGAGACATGAGGACCGGGTTGAAATTCAATTCGATGGCCATGCCTCCTCGGACCCGAAGAAGTGCGCGAGCTATTTTAGGCGGCAGTTTACACTGCACCCTTCGACCGACAAGGCCAAACGATGTGTTACCCGACGGCTGCGCAAAATACCAAGAGACTGCGCACCACTTACTTTCACCGATGGAGAGGTTGTGTCATCAAAAAGGCGAAATCGTCTAAATCCATCGGCCCTGACGGAATAAGCATGCTGATGCTAAAACATCTAGGCTCAACGGGAGTAAACTATCTCACCAAGGTCCTCAACTTGTCGATGTCTACTCTTCAAATACCCGATGTGTGGAAAGTCGGAAGAGTGGTCCCACTACTGAAACCTGGGAAATCCGACAACAAAGGGGAGTCTTATCGCCCGATAACTCTCCTTTCCCCAGTAGTGCAGACACTTGAGGCCTTGTTACTCCCGTCATTTACTCACCACCTGAGTCTAGCAGACCATCAGCATGGCTTCCGAAAAGTGCACAGTACTACCACAGCACTTAGCGTCATAAACGTCCAGATAGTTCATGGCCTGAACCAGAAGCCACCCTGCGAGAGGACGATCCTCGTAGCGTTGGACTTGTCAAAAGCTTTTGACACAGTCAATCACACAACGCTACTTGAGAACCTAGAATAATCAACGCTCCCTCCAAGGCTGAAGCGGTGGACTATGAACTACCTGAGCGGTTGGCATTCATCCGTACTGTTTCGAGGTCAAAACTCCAAACTTAGGAAAATTAAACAGGGGGTTCCGCAGGACGGTGTCCTCTCCCCACTACTGTTTAATTTTTATACTTCGAAGCTCCCCCAGCCACCAGCGGGAATTTCAGTGACCTCGTACGCTGATGACTGTACGATATTGACGTCGGGAAATGGAATCGATGGCATGTGTTCAAAAGTAAACAGCAACCTCTCCGATCTTTCTCGCTTCTTCTCTGCAAGGAACCTAACACTCTCTCTCACTAAATCCACAGCGACTATCTTCACAAATTGGACGAAGGAGTACAGACTGAATCTGAACATTTCAGTCGACGGCACAAAAATTCCGACAGTAAATGGTCCTAAAATTTTAGGCGTCACTTTGGACAGTCTGTGCTCTTTCACTCCTCACACGACCGCGATAACTGCCAAAATACAGAGCCGCAACAAAATCCTCCAGTCGCTTGCCGGCAGCTCTTGGGGAAAAGACAAAGAAACGTTGTTGGCAACATACAAGGCAATTGGCCGGCCGGCTCTAAATTACGCAGCCCCAATATGGTCGCCTGGATGCAGTGACACGCAGAAGAAGAAGCTTCAGACCTGTCAGAACACTGCACTCCGGCCCGTATGCTTCCGGTTAAGGAACACAACGAACTCCTCTCCAGGCAATTTCTACTGTGGTGTTTTCGTAGAAACCACCCCTGTAGTCGCCTGCCTGTAGCGGAAGCGTCTCCTAGGAACATCAAGAGGTCTTTCCTTGATTACGTCGACGACATTAGACAGTACGTCGACCGGACGCAACGAACTTCAGACAGGCACTGACCGCCATTCACAGTGGAGCCATTAACACCTTCACAGACTCCCTCTCAGTGAATGGCGTAATAGGAGTCAAACCCCCACCCATAGCAGACGTAGAGCTCGAGTTGCCTCGCGCAACCTCGTTCTGGATACTGTAGCAGGTTAAACTCCTACTTATCCAGAATAGACCCCGACATACTAAACACATGTCCTGCATGCAATGAGTCTCCGCATGACACTAACCACCTCTTTGCATGCCCAACAAACCCCACTCATCTAACACCCTTCTCCCTATGGTCCGACCCCGTCGAAACAGCTCGTTTCCTGGGCCTCCCGTTAGATGACCTCGACGACAACGAAGCTGGAATTTATCACCCAAACGGGGACTAGGTAACCGTTACAACAACAACAACAACAGGACCACTCTTCACAAAACGAAGTTCTGCGCAAAAAAACCTTGATACACCCCGGTGTTGGACCGACCAGGGTTATTTTTCTTTAAGCGCCCACGCAAAAAAAATTTGGTACACCCCGGTGTTGCACCGACCAGGGTTATTTTTTTTTTTTTGAAGCGCGGCCGAAGGCCGCCAACGCAAACAGGAGTTTTACGCGAAAAGCCCTTGGTACAACCCGGTGTTGGACCGACCAGGGTTATTTTTTTTTGAAGCGGGGCCGAAGGCCGCCAACGCAAAAAGAAGTTCTACAAGAAAAAGTAATATTTTCATAGAGGGTATAGCATAATACTTAACATCAATGCTCTATAATAGTTTATTTTTCTAGGTTTTGGATTCCTATATTTGGGCTATTATCTGTTTTGATTTCTTTCAGTTCAATTACAAAAGATGTCGATAAGATTATTTGACATTTTGCAACCCCTTTGTTATTGTCAGAACTAATAGAGTTTAACAATAATTTAAATATTGATATAAACAATTTTTGCATTATATAATGTAAAATAAATTTGTACAAACAAATTAAAAATTAAAAGTGAAAAATATGTGTATAATTCATTTAAAATCAAAAAAATTCGTACTTTAAATAGTTGAAAATTTCAATTTTAAACGTAAATATCTCGAATTTCCCGCGGCTATATCTATATATATGCCTGATCTGGAGGATCTCCTCTATACGCCCATACCCACTTTACGAACCTGGGACGGTATACTAAAGCTGACCCGAAAAATTCAGTAATGCTAACGTTTACCCATTTGTTTTGAATTTCAATTGAAAAAACTTTACTTTCCGTTTGAGATAGCCAAATGAAAGATTTGTTTAAGTCATGCTACAATACCAATCAATGTAAACCAGAAAAAGGTTACCGGTTGGCACACAGCCTTAGCCTTAGTGAAGGTTTAGTTTCTATACCTGGATTCCCGTTTAGCAATATTTTCGGCCTTCCGATTATCCTGTTTTGTCACAGATTGGTTTCCATTCCCCGAGTTTTGTGTAATTGCTTTTTCATATTGCTTTTGGAAAACACCTAACAGCAATCCTTCCCATTCTGCTTGAGATACACCCGTAAAGAAATCAGTTTTTCGTCGCAAGAAGCTCGCAATTGTATCTAAAAACTGAAAGCACAAAATATTAGTATATATACTAAAATACATTTCATGTCAAACCTGAGGAATTCCATTTTCATGCTTTTCGGCTATTGCTAAGAGCAATCCATCAAATTTTTCATCATCTATATTCATTATTAATTATTACCTCCGGCAAACTGCTGTAAAATAATATGAAGACCAAAGGTAGATGACGACTTTTTACTAAGTAGACTCTACACGTTCAATTATTAAGTTAGGGATCCGTGATCGCGATACTTAATAAACCTGTGCCATGTAATGTTAATGGCGATCCATGTCACAAATTATTCGCAAGTATTCAATATTGATCGGCCAATCTACGACATTTTATAAGTAAATTAACGACATGACGAAACAATTCATTGAAAACATTAAAAATCCTTTGATTTATATTAAAAATGTACTATTTCTTTAGTTTTGTATAAAAAGTTAGCATAGAAACTTTTCATTAGTTTTTATAAAAAAACATGACAAATATATGGTAAATTTTCAAAAAATTCAAGATAAATAAATTTTTGAAAAATATTACTTATCGCTCACGGATTTCTTATATTCGCGTCAAAATAAGCCGATAAAAAAAATTCATTATCGAGGCCTCCTTCTTTGGCTTACACTATACATTATCCAAAAAATTTTTAGCATATTTTTTCTAAAAACATGATTTATTGCAAATAAATACTGACCTGATAATTATTGAACGAGCGGCATTCACTCGCGATCCATTAAACTATGGATCACGATCCAAATAATTAATATATGTTAAAGATGGGACAGGCGCCTATCAAAAATAGCCGATACTTGTATTCAATAATTTCACACACTATGGGCCGTTTTCTCAATGTCTGGTTAGCATCCAAGACTCCTTTTTTTCGGCTGAGTTAACCAGAATAGACTAACAGATGGTTGCTAACCAAAATTGAGACATTGAGAAAACAAGGGCAATTTGACGATCAAGTTAAAACAGCTGATCCCGTAATTTTGCAAACAAATTCTATGGAATCGTTAGGAATATGAAAATTTCGTTAATTTCAGGGGTTGATATCTAAATATTAGTACATATTTATAAGTCTATATCTCTCAAATAGCTTATAAGTGCTGCAGAACAAGTAAAGTAGAAAAAAGCAAATAATCTAGATTTTAAATATATTCTTACAACGAGGATACCTTTCCAAAGTCATCCCTTTCTCTTGTTTCCATCTTTATATAATATTATAAATTGCGTTCAAAACTTTCATAATCATTGGTTGCAGTCTATGTCACGGCTGTCAATACGAAACAATTTTGAAAAGTAGTCTGTGTGATTAACTTCAAAGAAAGTTTTTGAACGTGTAATTGCAACGTAAACCTACAGTAAAAATTTCACCAATTCATAGACAGGCGAAAGCTTTTAGAAGCTCCTACTAATACTCTACTATTAAAACAGCCAAATGCCTGAAAAACGGCTCAAATCTTCACTTCAGAAGAGCAGTAAAACTACCCCGTAAACTTATAGATTTTCTATCAGAAATCGAAGATATTTAAATGCAACATTTTATTATTACCTTCCATAGGATCGGATTCAGGTGTGTTGTAGGATCTGATAGTTGTCGGAATCAAAATTGATACCGATGAAAAAATGTAGTAGGTGTCATGAATTCAGGTATTATTGGTTTGACGTTCGAAACAGAAATTGTATCGGTTTTGGGTGTCACAGAATCTGAACACTACGAAAATCTGTCTTGGATTCAAAAACACCCCTGATTATTTGAAACAAGTAAGGAGGAGCTAATTTGGCCAGAGGCCGCATGCGTATGCGGAAGCCGATGATTAAGAGCTGCCACCCCCTAATTTAAGATATTATGCGATTCCCGTGCCCATTGAATGATTTAAACAGAGCCTTTCCACCATCGGACTGCTTTGGAAAGTAACGGTTGCCTTACCGCGTCAAGAGGCTATGGCGCTGGCGAAAAAAACTCCCAGACTTGAAAGCTTGCCATGCTGAGGCGAAGGGACTAAAAACAAAATAAAAAACAACGATAACAATCAAAATTGGGTGGGCATGAGTGCTGCTACTCTGAAATGGTACCTTAGGCATCTCCAACACAGTAAATCCCCAGAGGTGGCAGTGAAGCTCTCCCCAAGCAGGAGAAGGGGCAGCAGCCCATCTCCGGCTGCTAGAAGACATGCAGGGCAAACTCCGTGTCTGTCGATAGACGAAGCAGTGAGAATAAGAGGCGCAGCCTGGTTAACCTAATTCCGTTAATAAGGCGAGGTAGTGAAAGGATTGCTACATGGTAAACCGCGAAACGGAAGAGTGGGCAAATAACGCTACAAGAACTTCCTAGTTCTCAGAGGCATAAGGGGGATCATCCAAAAGCGATCGGAGAAGAACGCTTAGCTTCAAATCCAACGAAGGCATTAATACCTCGGCTTGGCGGGTAGTCAACAGTAGTATTGAGGACGTCGGATGCTCAACATCGGCATAGATGACTAGTCCTATAGACGCATCTGGAAAGAGGGATTCCGGTTTAACTATGGATTCAGAGCCGTGGTAATGAGGAGAAGAAAGCACCGAGAAAAGGATGCTGGTGGATGAGGCACACACTCATTCCGGCACAAGCACAGTCGAGCAGGATGCTACTGCTATTGTCGCAGTGGGAGTACCGGATGTGTTTCGTATCGAGCGGGACACAGAGCTACTCTCTACACAGAAGCTCCCGGACGGGTTGAAAAAGCAGAATTGTTGTAAGAAAGAGGACCTGTCCCTCATAAAATCAATCCTGAGAACGCCAGGGGAGACAGCTTTAGCACCCCCACGGAAAGGCGCAGCACGGACTAAACATTGAGAATGTGGATTGTTTACTCAGCTTCGATTCCCGTACTAGAATGGAGGTCCTTGACATAAATTTGAACAAGCAGCTAGGCTCCACAAGACTTTGCAGGCAAGACTGACACAGCATTAGATATAAAAAATCTGTTTGGACCTATAGGACCAGCGCAGAGATAACTAAATAAAATAACAAAAGCTATATTGCTAGGCCAGACTCAATTAAGTAGGCACTAGCTTCCTTCTCTAAATATAAGTCACCAGGGGTGGATGGCATATTGACATCACTTCTGCAACAATGAGAGCAAGATATTATATATTGTCACATCTTGTTGAGCTTTAAAATGGCTAAGGTTAAGCGCTTATTCGCCTGGCATCTGTAAGAGTCTACTTCAGCATATCCGGTGGTGGCTCCACGTCGGTATCCTACGGATATATAGACCGGGATTAGCCAAAGTTCCCTGGCAGTTAGTGGTTAATAAAATTAGGTAAAAAGAAAACAGTCAATAAAGAAGCTCTGATTCTACCTGTATTAGTGACCGCAAACAGCGTAAGGCTTCTTGTCCCTAACCCAATAAAACCGCTGCTGCTCAGTCTCTCACCAGTTGAAACAAAATATTGGCACATGCCGGCATAACCTGCCAAGAAGCAATCTGAACGATCTTCAGCTTCCTCTAAAATTCGCTCGAGGCATCCCTTCTCTGTTCACTTCCGTCAGTGATTTCCGAACAGATACCACAAATACTGCTTATCACAAAAGCTTCAACACAAGCTGAAAAAATTGATTGACGCTCTGCCAGAAATTTGATATTGCTTACTGTACTTTAATTTAATATTGTAATTCTTATTTATACAGAAACCCGCACGTATATTTATGTCAAATAAGTTTTCGATAAGCAGACATTAAGTTCGCACAGCCATCGGGCGGGCGTCAACCTACGCCTTAGCAACTTAGCTGAGATAACCTTGGGACCATATAAGGCAATTACCATTCGCAGATATGGATAGCGGCTCTGAATAAAAATAACAACTTTAGTAAAGACGAAGAAGGTCGGCATCGACTTCCGATAAAGATGAGGATAAAACCATGGCTTACCGTCAGGAGTGATGGAATGTTAGTGGGAGTCGGCAAAAGCCTTCGGACAGAAAAGATATATAGTACTGAAATTCGAGATGGAATCGCCAACATTCTGCTAGATTTTTGTGAGCACGAGGTCCCCCCGAAGTCAGACCGTCGGTTGGCAACCAGGATTTTGGAGTATGCTGATCAGCATTCTAGCACAAAAGAGGGGGCGAAAAGGGTGAATCACTCGCTACGCTTAGGGTCGCAAAGGGGGCTATGGTTTCGAGAGGGTGGTCAGGGAGGATGACCCACAGCCTTCAGTTGAGACAAAAGAGAAGGGGTAGGAGAACCAAATGAAAATGGAGATCGATTCTAACCTCTGGAATGCGGTGAGCACTAGGGCGGATCGACAGTTGATAGATCCATATTCAGTGAGAGATCTGTAGTGAAGAACTCACACTACTGGAGAACGGTTTGGAGGATGAAAATCCTTCATATTAAGCACAAGCTCTTAGCTCAATAATACAGGTAGAACCAGATCTTGTTTGTAGGCCAGAAATGAACCTAACTGTACCTAATTTCAGCAAGGAAGATGTTGTCTCTAGGCTAGAAGGCAGCGCCACTCTAACAAGGTGGAGGCACCTCTAGATCTGCTAAGGAGTGCTCCGACAAAGGCTAGACAAAGATTTTCGGAATGATGGGACACAAATGCGAGAGGTGAATCACTTTTTGATTTTATATGCAGGAAAAACTCTTCTATCTGCAAAAAAAGGAACTTTCCCGTTTTTTTGCATGATAGAAAGGCGAAGGCGCTTGACGTTACGCTAGCTTCTAGACTTATTACTTCCTAGATCTCGGAATGGACAGTACGTGATGATAATTTTTTGTCTGACTATAGATATATTAGCTTTTGCTTGGACGCTTGATGATGTACTACTAAAAAAATGGGACTGTCGGGTGATAGCCTGTGCCGACGACGCTGCTCTTATTGTAAAAGAAAACTTTAAATAACGGCTACGAGCTAGATCTAAGGTATCTCAGCGTGGTATCCGCCTGGGAGAATAGAAGCGACTATTCCGTGAACCCAAGTAAAACTGTAATTGTTTTATTTACCACGAGGTATAAAATCCCAGACGTTACCTTCAGTCGGAGGCTCACGCCTTCAATTTATTAATAGAGCGACAAATCTGGGTTTACTCTTTATAGAAAAACCCCTCAACACAAGTAAAACTGAATTTAATTTATTAACCACGAGGTATAAAATCCCAAATCACGCCTTCAATCTGTAGATAGGGTGAAAAATCTGGGACTTGTCCTTTATACTTGCCTTATACTGCTGTAGCGGAGGTATTGGAAAGAAGTGGGGACTCTATCCAAAGGTTTTGTTATGGCTCTACCAAATCGTAGTCAATCCAGTAATGTTCTATGGTGTATTGGCCCATGAAAATGCTACATTATCTAAGAAGCTTGAGCGGATCCAAATAGCGGCTGTCATCGGCACCATCAGTGCACTGTGGACAATGCCAACAATTGTACTTAATGCCTGCAATGCACTGCTGCGAAGGCCGCTCTACAGTTCATAGAAGCTAGCTGCTTTTAGTGACTGTCTCTCTGCCCACATACCTAAGAGGAATATGGGGACAGGGAGAAGTCGCACAGATGGATCAATGGAGGGAAGATTGAAGAGGGAGTTCTCTGTAAGCAGTTCACCGTCAAGTTAAGTTCTAGGATAGCGCACTACTGTAGTGCTTTTCAGGCTCAAGTTGTTGCAATTAGGTAGCGCTCAAAGTTAGTCCAAGCGTGTCTATACTCATTAGATATAACATCAAGCCACTTCATTATCAGACTCGGTTTAGTGCTCGGTCATAGCGAAATAGCTGGAAACTACAAAGCCGATAAGCTAGTAAGTCAGGGCACCCTTACCAAGCTCATATCAGAGTGAGAACTGCGAAATATTTCTTGCCTAGAGCAGAACGTAGGAGATTTACTGAAGTACTTACTCTTAGCAAAGTTCATCAGTCATACCTTCGGCGAACCAAGACCACAAATTTGTTATTGGATCGAAGCGCTTTAGCGATTTATGAAGGCCTTTATGATCAATTTCATAGAAATTTGAGGTACCACAACAGACCGACGTTATAAGCTAACATACAAAAAAACTTTAAGTCAAAGACCCTTCCTTTGTACTCATCTGAGTTTATTTTAAATTATATGATCTTTGCTCAACTCATCAATTTCAATTGGAGTCCCCTAATTTGTGTAATATTCCCTAATCATCATAAATACAAGGACCTGGCCATTAAATTTAATCATGTCTATGGATTTTCAATAGATCCAATAATTCAACAAATGTATATTTCCGAATTCCGTAAGTTTTTATGAAATATATACATATATTTAAACAGTTTTCGATTCCCGTAACGTTGGAGAGTAATGAATTGAACAAACTATACAATTTGTTAAAATAAACTGGCAGCACCAACAGTACAACCCTGTCCTCTGAACCTGCTCAATTGTGTTAAGCTTCTTTTTATGGTGTACATGTATTATTTACATTCTTGACAATACACAGCAAGTCACCTCATGCATACCGAAATCTCTGGCAGCGCTGTTTAAGAATTAACGAATAATGCTGACTTAACCGATAGCAGGATAATCTATCACGGTAGCCATTCCCTATAATAAAACTGGTTAAAAAAAAATTTAACAAAACTTGGTCCTCCGTTTTCGACCCGTCGGTGTACCACTTGATAGTGCTTCCCCTTAGCAGCAGGTCCAGTGAAGAGTCATTCCACTCAGACTTGCTGCCAAGGGTAACTTGGAACTTCCTGCTGAAGTTTACTACTTTGGTAATGCTATCCCTTGGGAGAAGGGCTAGTGGTATTTCCTCACTTAGCTCTTTCATCTGCTGGGATGAGATTACCTTCCCTTTGCCCCTCTGATGTCATTTGGAGCAGAGTTCGTTTGGCAGTCTGTTTGATTACTAGGTGTAGCGGTGAAAGTTCTAGCATGACTTCCTGTGCTGCGGTCGGACACGTTCGCGTTGCTCCCGACGCGCAGATGCAGGCAAGTCTTTGCAGCTTCGACAGTTTAAGTCCTACCGAAGTCTGCGATGCTTTAGAAACCCACGATACCGCTCCATACGTGATAATCGGTCTCACAATCATGGTGTACATCCACCTGATTGTCGTTGGGGACCATCCCCAGGATTTTCCAGCAAGTCGGTTTCACACCATGAGTGCTTTTGTAGCTTTGTTTAGGGTCTGGTCCACGTGCCGATTCCATCGTAGAATGGAATCTAGCGTGAGGCCCAGATACTTGACCGTGCTGGCCATCTTCACCACTCTGCCGTCCAGGGATATATTTCTGAGGCCCGGCAGTGACCTCCGTCTGGTGAAGGGAATGATTGTAGTTTTAGCGGGGTTGATGTTTAAGCCAACCCCACTACACCATCCCTTTGCCAGTCCGAGTCCCCTCTGAACGATAGTGTCTCTTCAAATTTTCCCCTAGCTAAGATAACAATGTCATCCCTGACAGCGGATTCCATTGCTAGTCAGCCGCTCAAGGAGATCGTCCACAACTAGGCTCCAAAGTAGGGGGGATAGCACTCCACCCTATGGGCAACCTCTTGTTGTGCCCGGACGAATTTTAGTGTCTACTACTGCGGTTTCCGCCACCCTAGTGCGCAGTACGGCTGCAATCCATCTGCGCACTGGTGCTGCCACATTTCTTTTCTCCAGTGCTCTTCACACGCTCTCATGAGACGTGTTGTCAAAGGCACCTTCGATGTCGAGGAAGGCGCATAGTATCACCTCGCCCCCATCTAACGAATTCTGGATCTCTGAGGTTAGCTGATACAGAGCAGTGTTTGTTGACCTGCCTGCTCTGTAAGCATGTTGCTTCGCATGAAGCGGTGAAGCCTTCAGCACCTTCGATCGTAATTCGTGGTCTATGATCTTTTCCATACTCTTAAGTAGGAAGGAAGTAAGACTGATTGGGCTGAATGATTTCGCCAATGAGTAGTCTTTCCTCCCTACTTTGGGTATGAAGATCACCTTTGCAGTGCGCCATGGTTCTGGGATATATGCCAGCGCTAGGCTATCCCTCATCAGCCGAACAAGGTGGGGCAGTAGCACCTGGTCCCCCTGTTGCAGAAAAGCTGGAAGGATACCGTCCGCACCCGGGGACTTATATTTTTCAAAGGAGGCCAGAGCCCACTTGATGAAGTCTGCAGTGAAGAGCTGTTTTGCGACTGTCCAGTCCAAGCGTGATGGCCTTCGTTCGACCATAGGTCGAAACTGGTCTTCTTGAATCGTCTCCGGGAAATGCGCTAGTAGAAGAGCTGTAGCTCTTTCTTCTGCGCTGGACGTATAGGTCCCATCAGATCGTTTAATTGCTAGTACTGTGTTCGTCTTGCCCTTAGCCAGAGCCTTATGCAGTCTAGCTGCCTCTGGGGTTGAGGAGACGCTCTTACAGAACTTCCTAAAGCTTTTTTGCTTCGCGGTTTTAATCTCCTTATTATACGCAGTTAGGCTGCATCTGTATTCCTCCCAGTTTCCGGTGCGCTTAGCCTTATTGAATAGCTTGCGCACCGTTTTTCTTAGTACTGAGAGCTTACTAGACCACCAGGAGCAGTTACTGCTTTTGGTGGTTGTCTTTAGGGGGCAGCTGCTGTGATACCCCTCTATAATGGATTGGTTTAGGGCAGACAGTCTGCTCTCCAATCCAGAAGCCGTTGCGCTTCTATCCAGTTGCTCCCTACTGCTAACATTTGATTCAAGCGAGTCCCTAAAAGCGGCCCAGTCCGTGTTCCAAGGGATATGCTTGGGAGGGAGTTGTTTTACCCCCATCCCCAGAACGAATCTTATGATACGGTGATCCGACATGGAGGGTTCCGAGATACCCTCCATTGTGAGATCAGCCCTATCTCAGACTCGTTACTGAGAGTAATGTCAAGCATCTCCCTTCTGACACTAGTTACAAAGGTGGGTTCGCACCCCACGTTTGCTTTACTTAAATTCTTACTGGCTATAAACTCGATAAGAGACTCACCCCGTGTGTTGCAGTCCGTGCTGCCCCATTCGGTGTGGTGGGCATTAGCGTCGCAGCCCATGCTGAGGGGCAGCTTATTCCATCTGCAGTACTCCACTAGGTTGCCGACTGCCTCTGGGGGCGCTTTCGGAGTCTCCCCCGGAAAATAGGCCGCTGCCACGACGAAGTCCGCTCCTTCGTCGTTCCTGGCTTGTACAGCGTCCTATGTTAGGAACTCTGAAATACAGAAAAAATCAATACCGTTCCTAAGTACTATGCAGGTTCTAGGTCTCTCACTTGAGAGATCCCAGATTACCTTATTTGACTCCATTTTGAGGCCCCTGACCTCTCCTTTATTGACCCATGGCTCCTGGATCAGTAGTATGCCCAGACCATCCATCGTAAACCTGCTCACGATAACCGCCGAGGCTGACGCCGCGTGGTGCAGGTTTACATGGGCAACTTCTATGCGCGGCCCCACTACAGGATCGGCTTCATGAGGAACTGGTCCTCATTCTCACCGTCCTCCGCGATGTCTCCCGTCAGGTTCGTGAGCCCCTCCAGAAGCACCTCCGCCGGGTAGTTCAGCGGCAGCACAGTAATACGAATGCCTTTGAGGGCATCCGCAGACTTGCGCTGTCCCTCCACTACCCGGGGGGATCTGGGGCGGAGCGGTGGCCACCAGTCGCCTGTGCAACGTTGCTCCTCTGGTGCTTGGTGTTGGGCGGCTCCTGCGGCGTCAGCTGTCCGCTTTTCCGCTTCGCCGCTTGGGTGGTCAAGGGAGCTGCTCTTTCGCAACCTCGGCCGGCGGGCTGAGTTGCGCTTACTGGGCCGTGGTCTCGATGGTTGCCATTACGCTTCCTAATGGCCGCGGCATTACCACCCCTTTGGTTTCCTGAAGCCGGAGAAGTGCTGTCACCTCTCACCCTGTTCCGCGTTAGGTTTTCGGCTTCCTCCGGAGTTCTTCCCTCCTGGAGGTGCCTCAGGTACCACTTCAGGCTGGCACCGCTCATACCCTTTCTTCTGGGATCGTCCGCTCCTCCCGGACATCCTGTTGGTGGCAGGAGGGGTAGTCTGCCTCCCCTCTTCCTTCTTCGTTTGCGAGCCCCACCGGTGGTCGCCCGTTGCGACTCCTCTGCATCCGAGCAGTTGCTCCTGCTCGAGAGAGTCTCCGTGGGGTTCTCTTTTTCCGCAGCGGCCGCAGTAGAAGTCGCCTGCTGAACGCTGCTGCACGAGGGCATGTCATCATCGTCATCCCTGGCATGCTCCTCGAACAGCGCTCGCTCCTCTGGCGAATGGGCGTCCAGGAAGCTGAACTTACGTTTAGCCCCTGTTTCGCCCTTACCTGCACCGCTGCTTATGTCGTTACCATTGTCCAAAGTCGTCTGCTGTTGTTGTTGCCGAGTTCCGTTTGATGTTGTTGTGGTTTTGGTTTTGGTTGTTCTGTTGTTCATCTTGTTCGTACGACCCGTGGCTCGACAAGGCGAGCCGTCGGGTCAGCTTTTGTTAAGGGGAACAGAGAGTCCGCCGCGCCAGAGCCCCTTGACGCGGTAAGGCCACCGTTACTTCCCAATGCGGCCCGGTGTTGGGACGGCTCCGTTAGAATACAGCCGAATTTACCTCCTGGCTGCAAATCATCCAATGGGCACGGGAGTCGCATAACACCCTGGATTAGGAGGTAGCAGCTCTTGGTTGTCGCACGCATACGGCTCCTAACAACCAGTTAGGAGATGCCGAGAATGCCTTGCGACCCCTGCACCACGACAAGGTGCCTGCCATTCGCAGAGTTGTTTACTGTTGGTACATTCTTGGTCGCTATCTGTATCATTTATGAGCAAAAATCAGAGACGATTGATACTTAGTGTTGGGGACAAAGAAATTAGAAATGGATATTAATATTATATAACACTATTTTGAATCTGTGTACTTAATCATAATCTGTACCTATACAGCGATATAAAATATTGGTATCGACTTTAAGAGTATCCGGTTTTATTATACGATTACATAGCGATGGGAATTAACTAAATTTGCTAAATAGTTGTTTTTCACATTCTTCATTCGTTAGTGGAAAATCAGCAGTTTTAGTTGTGTGAAGTATGTATAATACACTTAAACAATAGTTTTTTAAATATTTGCCAGTGACATATTTTGGTTATATAGCATTAAAACGTGATAAAACCAGTAACATATTTTTAGTTCATGATATATGCACTTGCAAATATTGTGAAAATTTTAAGTAAATGTTTTTAAGTTTTATTTGAAATAGGCTTTCAAGAAATATTCATGATAACGAGTAAACTTTTAAATTATACACAAGACATGAAAATCTCTTGTGAACATAATATTTCGACCATTCAAGAACATGAGAAAAGAAATGGAAAATTATTGAAAGAATCAACAAAATCAGCGACAAATATATGGGAAGCTCCTTTGGCTCAAGGATTATACGACCCTCGGAATGAACATGAGGCATGTGGCGTTGGTTTTATCGTTTCTATTGATGGAACTCAGTCGCATAAGGTAACTTCTGATTTACTTTAAAAAAAAAATATTATATTCTCTCTGAAAGAAATATATATACATATAAATGGTATATATTTTAAACATTGTTGATACTTTTTGTTAGTAGTTTTGTTTATGATAAAATTATACATTCTGCTTAAACAACAAACTAAATATTCTATTAACAACGTGCTGATTCCACACATATATATAAATATTGAAATCAAAGAAAAACAGTTTATATATGACCGAAACTTATAATAGTTTTCTTATCTTTATATATCCGAAATATGAAATGTCTGCGCCTATCATTTATCGTTTAAGATATATACCCAGGGAATCAATCTTTAAATTAAATCCAGAATATGAGCTTGCAATGTCATTTCAAGGTCAAAGAAACCAAAACTCGGGAGTGTAATGTATGTTAAAAAATCTCATCTTGTAAAATATTTTTGGATACATACATATATATTAATTACCGCTGACTTATAGTTTTAACGATATTTGCGTTTAAATTCAAAAATTAAACTATTTAAGGTGCGTGTTTCATTGATTTATAATAAATTTTACACTTATATTTTTAACTTTTATATCCACTAAGGCTTCACTAATGCGTTTTTACACATTTGTTTCCATTAAATACTACAAAACTAGCTTTAATTCAATATTTAACTTTGGTTAAAATCCATGTATGAATACAACAAAATGGTTGCATGCAAACAAAAATCAAAAAGTTAAAATTAATAATTGTGTGATGAGTAAAGCAAACTCTTTCAGAATTTCTTTCCTCTTCGTAAATCTCGGTGTTGGATCGACCAGGGTTATTTTATTTGAAGCGCTGCCGAAGGACGCCAACGCAAAAAGGATTTCTACGCGAAAGAACTGAAGACACCTTCCATGTTGGACCGAAAAGTCTTATATTAATTGATGCGCGGCCGAAGGTTATTTATTATCCGCCATTGGGGTTTTACCTGTTTTCTTTACTCCGTTTAGTTCCTTTGTAAAATATATATATAAGGTAACACTGACTATTTGTAGATTTTGCTATTGTGTGAATAAAAAGAATTGTACAAAAGTTAAATATTGAATTAAAGTCATTTTTGCACCATTTTAATATAGAATAAATGTGCAGAAACGAATTAATGAAGTGTAAGTGTATATAAAAATTCAAAATATAAGGGTATAAATTAAAGAAACACGCCCTTTAAATAGTCTAATTTTTTCATTTTAAATGCAAGTATCCCAAAAACTATAAGTCAGCGGCACCTAAATGTATAATTAATTTTCTTTATCTGGAGAACCTCTTTTATCTGTACATACTCATTTTAACCCCGAATTTCGAGGATCCTTTTTTTTATTCACCTGATGAAATCGTGTTGGTTCTGGTAAAACTTGTTACGGATAACAACGTTTAATGATTTAGATTTAGTAATATCCCATTCATTATGTGTCGAATATTGCAAATTGGTATGAATTTCTTTAAACTTCTTTAACGTAAAAATATTCTAACATTACGGAAATTTTTAGAATGGACGCAAACCTAAAAGCGACTACTACACGTTCGGTATATATTGACCACGATTTAGGATTGCGATATTTATTGAGTGTTTAGTATGTAATATTGATGCATCGAGGTATTTAAATATTTTAAAGGGTAAATAGGAGTGATAGTCGACAATAAGCTCAACTTTATTGTGCATATAAGCAAAACAACTTCAAAAGCTTTTAAAACGCTTGGATTTATACTAAGAACAGGTAGAGAGTTCAGCGATGTACAGCTGTGTTCACAAAAATAGCAGTGCGAGATATGCAATCAAGTAATGTTATTTTTTTTCAAGTTCCGTTAAGATTATTCCAACGTCTACGCATTGCTGTTTTACAATGGAATGTGTATAAGGAAGAAACGAAAAAATCCCGTTAGATTTGCGAGATTTAAGCAAATGAACAACTCTTTTTGCTAGAAGCACCAGTCTTTGGCTGTTCATTAAAATAGCAGTGCGTATCTTGATAAGCTAAAAAAATTTTGTTAAGACGTTTAATTGATAAAAAGTAAGTGGTTTTGTGTTAGTGACTATTATTAACATTAGAAAACACTAAAATAAATTTATATTTTTTAACTTAGTGGGCAGGGGCAAACATTGTACTCCTGAAAAAAGAAATATTATAGTGCAACTAAGTAACCTGGGAAAACATATAAAGACATCCAAGAAATATGTGGATGTTCTGCTAAAATGATTCATAATGCTTTAAACTTTAAAGAAATGACCGAAAATCGTGGTATCCGACGTAAAACCACGCCTCATGAGGACCGATCTATTGTGCTATATAGCAAGGCGCAGACTTTTGCATCGTCCAGCAAGATAAAAAATGACTTAAGCTTGAATGTTAGTGGCGTTACTATTCGGCGACGTCTTAAAGAACAAAATCTCAAAGCGTCCCATTCACGAAAAGTTCCACTGTTAGCCACCAGACATGTCAAAGCACGTTTGGAGTTCGCCAAAAGTCACCTTAATTGGCCCATTACAAAGTGGCGAAATATTTTATGGAGTGACGAAAGTAAAATTGTGTTATTTGGTGGAAAGGGCTCTAGACAATATGTCAGACGTCCATCTAACACAGAGTACGATCCTAGGTACACTTTGAAGACAGTTAAACACGGCGGATTGAGTATTATGGTATGAGCATGTTTTTCTTACAGTGGAGTGGGCCCTGTATTCATGATTGATGGGATCATGGATCGATCTGTATATGTTAACATATTAGAAAATCTTATGTTTCCTTATGCCAATTGGGAAATGCCACTAAAATGGACTTTTCAACAAGATAACAACCCCAAACATACAAGCAAACTGGTCAAAAGCTGGATGGCATCAAAGCGGATCGGTCTTATGTCATGGGCTGCGCAGTCTCCGGATTTAAATCCAATTGAAAACCTATGGGGAGATTATAAACGATATGTTGCAAATGCAAATCCAACATCTCGATCACAGCGCCCTGTCAGGACTTGGTGGATTCTATGCCTCGCAGTTGCCAGGCCATAATAAAAAATAATGGGTATGCGACTAAGTACTAACCAAAGCAAACAAATTTAAATAGTTTTTTTGGAGTTCAACAATGTTTTTTTCAACTAATTCCACTGTTTTCATTACTCACTGCTATTTTTATGAACAGCTGTAAACAGCACTTTTTTGTTTAAATTAATAATGTAAAAAAAATTAACAACATTTCGAATAATAAATTGACTTGTTTTTGTTTAAAATAATCACAAAGTTAAAACAAAATTAAATTTGTGAACATTCATTTACTTTTTGATATATAATAAAAAATTAAGTTTAAAGTTGCAGCTCTGCTGCTATTTTTATGAACACAGCTGTACATACAATCCTACACCTTTTCAACTCCCTCGTTCGTCCGATCCTGGAATACTGCAGAATTATATGGTCACCTTCCACCCAGGTACTAGTCGACAGGGTGGAAAAAATTCAAAGAAAATTTTGTAAATTTATTGCATACTACATGTACACCCGGGGTTCGCTGATGAGCACAGGAGATGTCTACGAGCAATTCAGCATCGTCAATCTACTTAACCGTAGACAAGCTGTTGATCTGACATTCTTCTATAAAGTAATTAACGGATTAATAATGTCACCAGAGGTTCTTGAACTATTCCAGTTTACTGCACATAGACCAGGGCTAAGAAATGCTAGACTGTTAACCGCATCCAGAACAACTAAAAGCTATGTCTACTATGAGCCTAGAAATATAATCATCAACCTAGTCAATGAGCACTGCCCCAACATCAACTTCCAGGATGACTCGCTGTCTACTTTTAACTCAAAGATCAACGAATTGTTTATGAATAAATAACCAAAACTCACTTACGTATTACGTTAAACATTGTTTATCTATCTCTATGTATATAGCCGATCGGCGTTTGTTATTGAAATAAATAAATAAATCACTATATCGGGTATATTAGGGCTTCGGGAAGGTCTGGATGGATTGCATTAACTTTTGGCATTTCTCAAGTATACTTAGGAACATGTTTCCACCAATTTTGTGAATGTAATTCACACACAAATCGACGTATTGGGCATAAAGTCTGCTAGAATAACGAAAATTAATGTATATTGTATATGGGGCTGTGAAATTTAAAGTCTCTGATGCATTTATTGAGTTATCGCACATTAGTTAGTTTTCAATATAACCTTTATATGGAGAGTTCACACCGTTTGCACACTTTTGGTGAAGACGCCTGTGCTTTGTCCTGAGCAAATTTGGTTGGTTTAGATTAAGTGCTGTGAGAGATATGTACATTAAACCTATAAGGCGGCGGGGTCACGCCCACCTTTTCAACCTATAAGTGCCCCATACCTCTAATATCCACTGTACCAAAATACAGTTTGGTTTACGCTTAATGGCATTTTTTGACTGTGGTAATACTTCGATTACGCCCTGGAAGACCAACCTTCTCATGGTACCAAAAAACATACCAAGGATATCTCAGACGGACGGACATTGTATGGGAGATACATTTATGTGTTATAGCTGTCCGAATTTCTTCATTTTCACTGTCATTGTTAAGCATATGTTAGAGAACAGAAAATAACGTACAATTAGCTTTTTAATTAAAAGCAGACTACCGGAAAATAAAATAACTGAAAAATCGATTGTATGGGAGATATGTGATGTATGTAGTTGTCCGATCTGGCCGATTCTGACAAATGATCAACATAATCTAAAAATGCCTTTATGTATTAGATTTCATTCGGATATCTCAAAAACTTACGAAGAATTTTTTTATACCAAAAAATTAAACTTCACCTAGAAAGCCGGTGGCTCGAAATCGGTTTTAGACCCATGTTCTCACAGGCAAAGTTGTTCAGAATGATTTGTTGAGCATTTCCTGCATACGCGATTTTTTAGATAAAAAAATCGACCCGCTCTAATTTACATACGAGGTCTGTTCAAAGGAAAAGGTGAATTTTGATTTTTCGCGGGCAGTCTATATACGATTATCGATATTTTGTTTTTGTTATAAGCGAACACATATGTTTATCATGTGCGGTTTTGCTCAAACGGGTCATAACTGGTGACGAAACGTGGGTATATGGTTATGACGTCGAAACCAAGGCCCAATCATCCCAATGGATGATGAGCTAAGACCGAAAAAGGCGCGCAAAATTCGATCAAATGTAAAGTTTTTGCTCACTGTTTTCTTTGATTATAATGGTGTGGTGCATCATAATTTTCTGCCAAAAGGTCGTACTGTTAATAAGAAATACTACAAGAATGATATGCAACGTTTGCGTGAAGCAATACAGCTCAAACGATCGGAATTGTGGAAAAACAAATCGTGGATTGTGCACCAGCTCACACATCAATGCTTATTCGTGATTTTGGGGCCAAAAACAAACTCGTAGTTTTGCCTCAACCACGGTATTCGCCAGATTTGGCTCCCTGCAACTTTTTTCTATTCCCAAAACTGAAGAAACCAATAAAGACAAGTGTTTTGCCACAATTGATGAGATCAAGTCAAAATCGAAGAAAGGATTGGAAAAAGCGTTGGCACAAGTGCATTATATCCGAGCGCGATTACTTTGAAGGGGACAAAATAGATATTGATGAATAAATACGTACTTTTCTAGTAAATTCAAAATTTACCTTTTCCTTTGACTGAATATATAATATTTGTTCTTGAATGATTATTTATTTTATGAATTTTTAAGTGCAGTTTAAAATTTGACGTTAAATAAAAATTAATACAACTATTACCCTCAGTGAACCAAATAAAAAAATTTGTACAGATGTTTTGACTTTGAAGTGACTTTTCTCTTAAACTATTTCAGCTTTCATGATGCAATCAAGAGTAACCATATGGGAATCTTATGTACTTTTCATGTTTTTGCAAATAAGTTAAAAAAAGTTTTAACAATAAATAAATTTTGATGTAAACGATTGCAAAAAATTACAATATCTAATATTTGAGCAGACAAAAAAAAAGTGCACAAAATGGTGGCTGTGGTAATTCAATATTGGCAAGAGAATAAGAGTACTCGCGAAATAGGCAATATTTTCAAACACACAAATATTGTTGTTGCTAAATTCAAAAAGACTGGTGAAGTTGGAAGTATTGATGGTAGTGGAACGCCCAAAAAAAATTGGACTCGCCAGGCTTAAAGTAAAGTTGCTCGGAGTATTAAGTAAGTAAGGAGTGTTCCCCTGGCGCTAATGTCAAGGAGTTAAAGGAACTGTTCTGCTTTAGTAGTAAATTGGTTAATGGCTGTTGTACAACGTGAAAAAAATGCTGTCACATCCTCCCTAGAGTTCAGACTTTAATCCCATTGAGCACCTGTAGGCCTATATGGAGACGAAGTTACGATTGCGCAAAGTTAATAATGAGGTTAAGGCTGCTCTTCAGGAAATCTTGGCAAATACATATATGTACCTCCTGAACGTACACTAAATTTGGCTCATTCTATGAATGAAATACTGCAGACCATGATAGAGGGAAAAGGTGTACGTACGAAGTATCAATTTTTCTTGAAGAGTGTTAAAATATCAATTTATGCAAACTGTACAAGTTTTGTTTTGGTTTTCAAAAATGGAGTTATTTTGGTTTTTATAATTTTTTGGAGAAAACTGGATTTTTAAATTACATTATGAAATGTAATAAAACGTCCGTTTTTTCACTTTTGAATGCAACTCAATGTTTTAACAGTTTAGGAGACAAGTCACTTCAAAGCCAAACCATCTCCATGTACAAGTTTTTTATTTTGGTTCACTGAATATTTTTTGAAACAGGAAATAAAATGTTTGATCAAAAAAACACAGTAATGCGTAAACTTTCTTATATCGAGTGTTTTCTACATAACATATACTTGGAATTCTAAAAAGCGTTTCCATGAGATTCTAGAATCTACAGTACATGTATGTTTGTGAACAAAATATAACCCTTCACAGTTTTGGGGCAATTAGTCTATAAGCTATAGCATTTTGAGGGACGCAAGTTTTAGTATTTAAAAAAAAACAAATAGTAACATGGAATTTTCTGTGAGTTTAAAGAAAGTGCAGCTGTTACCAAAAAAATGATTGAAGACAGTCGAAGCAACTATTACTATTTGTAGGGAGTACATAGCATATGATCACCGAAAATGTTTTGTACTTAATTTGCCTTAATTTAAATTCAATGATGTTTTTAAAGAAAATATGTGTACATAATTTTTAATTTATTTAGAACATTTTTAATTGAATTTCTTCGATAAAATCTTTGCTATTTATGAATGAAGTCACATTTTTGTTGTGAAATGATTTTTTTAATTTTTTTATTGTTTATACAATAGTATGGTTAACACTAGTTTTACGGGCGTTTCTTATATTCCTATCTCTACGAGCATCTGTCAAATTGACGGGAGGATGAAAGTACGTATTTATTTAAAAAAAAATTTATTCAAACTAACAATATAAGGCTTCACGTAAAAATAAAATATTAATAAGTCCTAATCATATTTATCGAGGACATTTTTTACATACGTATTCAATTTCTTTTGTGCATTTTCTGCGTACGATATTTTTACAATACACACAGCAATTACTGCTACTATTTTTATTACAATAGCCCACTTGGCAACTTTTTTGCACTCGCGATGTTGAATGTGCCTGACCTGAAACGTCTTAACTGTGACGAATGCTCTGCTTGTTTTCTCCAGCTAATTTATCGGCTAAAGAAAATATAAATTCCTTTCTGGACATTTTTAATCCGATGCACTCTCTGTACAATATCCCGCGTTTATCGCTGCCAAATCTAAAATATTATAAAAAATTTGGAGAGGCCATCGAAACACCCTGCTTTCACACTATATTTGCGTGTCATCTGGTCCGCGACATCGGCACCAAATTTTGTTTTATTATATTATATATTATGTTACGATGTATATTGAAGAAATTTTCCTCTTTATCACGAGGGGGATCCTTCCATTTCTGCAGTTTCAGTGGGTTCAGAATCTTCACCGCAATCATCACTTTCACCTAATTCATATTGATCTTCTTCGGAGGACACCTCCGAACAATCCTCTTTGATGTTGGTACTTTTGGTAAATTTCTTATTATATCTCGTGGTTTTACTCATGATTGCTAGAAAAGGGTAATCAGTGAAGTCTTATATTTGCTATTGGAGATATGATTTTACAAGCGAAGCAAATATATAAGGATTGTCTACGTAATCAGCTAAACCGTCAATTTGACGGGTCCCATTGAGATACGTATACCACATATGAAACTGTGTATATAAGTTCTTTAGAAGAAATAAATTTACGATGCAAAATTGTTGAAATCGATTAAGCGGTTTTCGAGATAATTCGTTGCGAAGTTTGAGTTCTGTCGGGTCCCGTAAACCTAGTGTTAAACTAATATTTAGAATTGTAATAATTGTGCTTAAATACTGCATTTGCAAAGTTATTTTTCAGTTCCTTTAAAATTGTCAATAATAATCAACTACAAAAATAGAGTCAACGTTTAGAAATTTAATAATTTTACGACAATGTACAAATTAATTTAATTCTACTAAACCAAACTACTTCAAATTCTTATCAACGTTATTGTTTTCTATTTCCTTATATAATTCAATTTACGTTTTATGTAAAAAATTTGAGCAATACTGCTAAATACTTTAAACAGTGCTTCCCAAACATGCAAACTCAGAGATGTAATCTGCATTTTACATACATACACTAATTTCAGTATAGCTTAGTAAATTGTAAGTGTTGCTTGCGAACTGTGTAATAAAAAGTTGCAAAAAATAATAAATAAATAAAATTTATTTGAAAAAGTCGTATGCGGTAAAGTAATGTTTGACCATGTAGTTTGTAGATGTCATGATTTCATAGATAGTACTAGTTTAATGTTTGAATAAAAAAAAAAAAAAAAAATATTCGGCCCTATTCCCGTTGTCGTTTCCAAGTGGTTGTCGTTGTTATCGTCGCTTCGTATCTAAATTCGTATTCTTGAAGTATATCGTAACGCCAAAAAGAGTTATCGTAATTTCAAATTAAAATTAAGTATGATAACGCCCAATAGCACCATTGTATCTGATGTTGTTATTTGTTGTTTGGAAGAAAGTGAATTTAAGTACATAATAAATACCCCAATAATAATAATTCCTCCTGTGACTCTAGCTTCGGATTTGTTGTGTACTATTTTTTTCTTTATTTTGAATTTTGATTCCTTCCATACCTTAAATATATACATAAATGTTAAGCATCTTTATTGTTATAAAAATGCAATTTTACAAATTTTATTTAATTTAAGCCAACCGTCTCCGTCGCGGAGATGCATTAAGTTTTTTTGATAAGTCCCTCCAAAAAATATCGAAATTCAATGTTTTTACAATTAACGACTGTTACTATGTTGTTATCATATCGTTTCAAAAATTATTTTCGATACAAACGAAAACGACAACGGGAATGGGCCCGATTACTTAACAAATTATTAATTTCCTTCTGAACATACATTAACTTTTGTATTTATTACGTTACTCAAGTGATACAACTTGATTTTTATTAAAACTGCTTAAAACAATATAATCCCATAGATTTTACGCGATGCGCAGACTTTGTCTGAACGGATGAATCATCGAGGCGCTTGCGCATGTGATAATGATACTGGTGATGGAGCAGGAGTGAAGACGTCAATACCGCATAATTTATATGTCAAAGAACTGTAAGTATTCTCAAACTTTTTTTTTTATAGATAGATGCGTAATTATTAAATTAAATTTCTTATATAATTATTGAAAAGCATATCATTACTTACAAGTGTGCAAGTGTATTATGGTTTTTTATATTTGATAATTATTTATGTGCTAATGTTTCGAATACGTCATTATATAAAGTAACAACAGCAAAAGTCAACTGTTAATCAAACATATATAGACTAATTTGATTCATTACTTTTGATTATAATCGCAAATATGCATATGTAACTCCCATCTTACAGAGATAACCCTCAGGGTACCATTGTTGTTATTGCTGTAGCGAGTGCGTAAGCGCTGATTAGGGAAAAGTGAAAAATCAGGAAAGGAAGCTATGTTGGTGGTTTTTTAGGCTCAGATGGTGTGTGAAGGTCGAGAGTAGCAAGGTCTCAAGTGTTTTTACTACTAGGGAAACGAGAGTATGTTGGTCGATATGACTTTCTTCGATTTTCGGGTTTCTCAGGTTTCAGTAGTAGGAAAACTCTTCCGATTTTCCACATATCTGGTATGCGAGAAGTACTTGAACTTCTTCGTCGACGCAACCGTCGGGTAACACGTTCCTTTTCTCTGTCCGTCGAAGGACGTTATTTAAATTGTAGGCTTAAGGGGCTTGCGCATCTCTTCGGCTTAGAAAAGTAATGGCCATCGAATTAAATTTCAACTTGGGTGTCATGTGTTCTCGGATTGGACAGGACTTTGGCAGTAGTCTATAACTTGCTCCCACCCGCGGAGAGGTTGCAGATCCTCTATCCTTTTCGCCCACTTATGCTGATCTACCAGTTGCAGAATCTCCAAATTGAGATTCCTCATGTGGGAATCAGTGGGATCGATCTGGCGTAAGGTGACGCGCCCATTTGCTAAAGCAACTACTTCGGCTCGAAATTGGGCCCTATCTCAGGGATTCTTCCAGCCAGAATAAAGCGAGCAGAAGCAGCAGCGATCACCTTGCGGAATTGACATTCATCAACGATAACATCCGTAGAAATGGGTAGTGTGGCGAAGGTGTTCTCGGTGAATTCTGTGAAGCTGACCTAGTTAGCTCTGTTAAAGTTATCGGATGTACGATTTTTTGCAGAAATAAAGCCGGGGATTTTCGATTGAGATAATTATGGTCAGATTGTCTGATGCGAGAGTTCGCATAGGTCGCCAGTTATGCTATTTATCAGACCACCGGTAATGCCAGGCAAGATATTACATGTTCTCATAGTTCTAGTGGTGGTGGTTCAAGCGATAACTTGAGTAAAAAGTAAGAATCTTGTTGATACTTAGTACACGTGTTCTATTGCACCATAAGAATGTATTGTATGTATTGTAAACTATTCCCACAACAGCCGGTTCTGCGATACCGGAATTGAGCCGGATTTTATCCGGCCAAGGGCTGTTATTTCGACGATCTAACTGTTTGGATCGGTAAGTTTTAGATTAAGTTTGTCGTCACTGGAGCAACGCCTAGCAGCAGGGTTGCTCCGTATCCTCCTGACCCGTGCTGGCATCGAGTCCAACCCGGGCCCCGAGGTATTCTACTGCTGCGTATGCGCAAAAAGGCTCCATCCAAATTCCACCTCGGTTAGGTGCAATACATGCAATGGATGGAGCCATCTTAAGACCTGCTCGGGCCTTAAGACACACAGGGAGTGGACCACGAGTTACGTGGCCCCATGCTGTCAACGCAATAATGCGACATCTGCCTCAACGGCCGTGCAACCTGCACCATGTTCGCGCACTGCGCTGCCACTCCAGTCGAGTGGCCAAAATAGGACCTCTACGGTCCTAAGGAGCTCACAAAGACAGCACAACTCCCAATCTGACCAACCTCCCCCCCCCACCTTCATCCAGCTCCAATCCCCGTGCGAGAACCACACAGCAACTCCTGGTTCCTCGCACAGTCTGTTCCGTGTGTCAGACCATAATACGCCGGAATGTCACATCAGTCAAGTGCAATTCTTGTACTGGCTGGTGTCACTTTCTGTCGTGTTCTGGCCTGCGCACCACACGAGAGTGGAGTGCGTCGTATGTTGCCCCATGCTGTGGGAGTCTGCCCCCGCAATCACAAACAGTGGCGTCGCCAACCAACACCATAGTGCGACAACCGCCCATGCGGATAGCACAGCTGCAACAACCACCACCTACACGCACCCCACTCACCCCTAGGATCACGACTGGACACCCGCGACAAACGCGACTCTTACAATTCAACTGCAACGGACTCCAGAGCAAGATCGAGGAGATAGTTGCATTTATGAGCCGGGAGCGCGTAACGATAGCTGCGGTCCAAGAAACCAAGTTAAACAGCCGCTCAGATCTTCTGAGTTGTGCAGGTTTCAACGTTTTACGTAAGGATCGCGAGCGAGATAATGGTGGAGGCCTAGCCTTCATATTGCACAACACCGTGCAATATCGTCTAATCGATGTTGACATCGACCGCAGGGACACTACCCTAGAATGTCAGGGAATAGCTGTCCGGTCAGGCGATGTCGAGCTCGAAATATTTAATATATACATCCCCCCAGTTACATGTTGCCCAACAGGATATCACCCGAATATAGATGCGCTACTTCGTGGTGAAAACCGTCTGGTGCTAGGCGACTTTAACGCGCATCACGATCTTTGGCATTCCTGCCTGTCAAACGATCGTAGGGGGATGGAGCTGGCGGAACAGATAGACGATTCGACATTCTGCACAATGAATGACGAAGCCCCCACCAGAATTATGGGCACCTGTAATAGCTCGCCAGATATTACCATCGCTAGCGGTGGTCTGATAAATAGTATAACTTGGCGACCTATGCTAACTCTTGCATCAGACCATCTGCCCATAATTATCTCGATCGAGAAACCTCCTGACTTTATTTCTGTGGATAACCGCACCTATGTTAACTTTAACAAAGCTACCTGGGTCGGCTTCACAGAATTTACTGAGAGCACCTTCAACGCACTATCCATTCCTACGGACGTCATCGTTGGCGAGCGTCAATTCCGCAAGGTGATCGCTGCTGCTACAGCTCGCTTCATACCGGCTGGAAGAATAGCGGAACTCCGCCCTAATTTCCCAGCCGAAGCAGCTGTATTAGCAAATGAGCGCGACACCTTACGCCATGCCGATCCCTGTGATCCCCGAATAAGGGATCTCAATTTGGAGATTCGGCAAATGGTAAACCATCATAAGCGGACAAAATGGATAGAGCACCTGAAGTCCTGCAACCTCTCCACCGGTGTGAGTAAGCTTTGGACTACTGTCAAGGCCCTGTCAAATCCGAGGAAACATGACGATCGGGTTGAAATCCAATTCGATGGCCATGCCTCCTCGGACCCGAAGAAGTGCGCGAGCTACTTTAGCCGGCAGTTTATACTGCACCCTTCGACCGACAAGGCCAAACGATGTGTTACCCGACGGTTGCGCAAAATGCCAAAAGACTGCGCACCACTTACTTTCACCGATGAGGAGGTTCAGAATGTCATCAAAAAGGCGAAATCGTCCAAATCCATCGGCCCTGACGGAATAAACATGCTGATGTTAAAACATCTAGGCCCAACGGGAGTAAACTACCTCACCAAGGTCCTCAACCTGTCGATATCCACTCTTCAAATACCCGATGTGTGGAAAGTCGGAAGAGTGGTCCCACTACTGAAACCTGGGAAACCCGCCAACAAAGGGGAGTCTTATCGCCCGATAACTCTCCTTTCCCCAGTAGTGAAGACACTTGAGGCCTTGTTACTCCCGTCATTCACCCACCACCTGAGCCTAGCAGACCATCAGCATGGTTTCCGTAAAGTGCACAGTACCACCACAGCACTTAGCGTCATAAACGCCCAGATAGTTCATGGCCTGAACCAGAAGCCACCCTGCGAGAGGACGATCCTCGTAGCGTTGGACTTGTCAAAAGCTTTTGACACAGTCAATCACGCAACGCTACTTGAGGACCTGGAACAATCAACGCTCCCTCCAGGGTTGAAGCGGTGGACCATGAACTACCTGAGCGGTCGACACTCATCCGTACTATTTCGAGGTCAAAACTCCAAACTCAGGAAAATTAAACAGGGGGTTCCGCAGGGCGGTGTCCTCTCCCCGCTACTGTTTAATTTCTACATTTCGAAACTCCCCCAGCCACCAGCGGGAATTTCAATGACCTCGTACGCAGATGACTGTACGATATTGACGTCGGGCAATGGAATCGATGGCATGTGTTCAAAAGTAAAAGGCTACCTCTCCGATCTTTCTCGCTTCTTTTCTGCAAGGAACTTAACACTCTCCCCCACTAAATCCACAGCGACCATCTTCACCAATTGGACGAAGGAGTACAGACTGGACCTGAACATTTCAGTCGATGGCACAAAAATTCCGACAGTAAATAACCCTAAAATTTTAGGCGTCACTTTGGACAGTCTGTGCTCTTTCACTCCTCACACGACCGCGATAACTGCCAAAGTACAGAGCCGCAACAAAATCCTCAAGTCGCTTGCCGGCAGCTCATGGGGAAAGGACAAAGAAACGTTGTTGGCAACATACAAGGCAATCGGCCGGCCGGTCCTCAATTATGCAGCCGCAATATGGTCGCCTGGATGTAGTGACACGCAGAATAAGAAGCTCCAGACTTGTCAGAACACTGCACTCCGGACTATCACGGGGTGCCTCTTGATGTCCCCAATCGAACACCTACACAGTGAGGCCCGTATGCTTCCGGTTAAGGAACATAATGAGCTCCTCTCCAAGCAGTTTCTGCTGGGATGTTTTCGCAGAAACCACCCCTGCAGACGCCTGCTTGCAGCGGAGCAGCCTCCTAGGAACATCAAGAGGTCCTTCCTTGACTACGTCGACGACATCAGACAGCACGTCGACCAGACTTCGGACGCAACTAACTTCAGACAAGCACTGACCGCCATTCACAGTGGAGCCATTAACACCTTCACCGACTCCCTTTCAGTGAATGGCGTAATACGAGTCAAACCACCACCCATTGCAGACACAGAGCTCGAGTTGCCTCGCGAATCTAGAGTGACCCTCGCGCAACTTCGTTCTGGATACTGTAGCAGGTTAAACTCCTACCTATCCAGAATAGACCCCGACATACTAAACACATGTCCTGCATGCAATGAGTCTCCGCATGACACTAACCACCTCTTTGCATGCCCTACAAACCCCACTCATCTAACACCCCTTTCCCTATGGTCCGACCCCGTCGAAACAGCTCGTTTCCTGGGCCTTCCGTTAGATGACCTCGACGACAACGAATCTAGAATTTATCACCCAAACGGGGATTAGATAATCGTTATAACAACAACAACAACAATGTATTGTAAATTCGCGGAATTGGACCATTGCCACGTCCACAAAATGCCGTTAAAATGCTATAATTAAGATATAAAACTTTAATTTGATACAATAAATCCCAAAAACTGGGTAAAATACTTTCCCGAGCCTAAATACATATGTAAATATATTAATGTAAAAACTTTCTAGCTTTCGGTTGACTTTATCAGCGTGCGAGTTATCTTTATTAAATTGGAAGCACCTTTATCTGGTAGTAGTATGACGTGATGTCAAAAATATATAAAATTGGGCCCATATTAATCCGAGCCACCATATACAGTGGCTCCCAGCGTGTTTAATGCAGATTAATATTATCTGTTTATATGCCATAAAATGGAAAATAATGAATATATATTATGCAATGCCTTATTAATATAGCAAGCAAAGTAAAATTCGTAAAAGTACAGTATTACATCTACTAAAGCTTGCATACAGCTGCCTCTCAGAAATTTTACTTACAGATTATTTTATGCACGTACTAGTCTATGTTGTAGCGAAAGCCAGTTACGTGTAGTAGAATTTTAATTTTTTAAAGTTGGCATTCAGTATAGGTTTCAAGCCAGGTTTAGTGTGTTTTGGAGGGTCGCGTTATCTGTGCACTAATATCAGTTAAATGGTTCGCCGTATGACGATCAAACAGCGGGAATCGGTCATAAACCATTTCAAAAAAGGAAAAACACTTAAAAAGTTGCTTAGATAGTTAATTTAAGTACTTTTTTAAGAACTGCGACAGTGCAAAATATAATTGAGCGTAATTCTACGAAAAATTAAAGAAAATCCCAGGCTATCGTCTCCAAAATTAACCACAGAGGTTCAGGAGGAGCTAGGAAAATGATTTTGTGCTGAAACTGTTAATTGGGTACTACATACGCATGACTTCAATGGAGAGAAACCCGAAAAAAGCAAAACCGAGGATTTTAACTTCAGGAACAAAGTAATTTTTGCTAATCCTTTTTGGCTCGGAAGGAATGGCTTACGTGTGGCGGAAACCCAATACTTAGATTAAGAGATGTAATATCAGGCCAACTGTTAAACTGTGGGGGCAGTGTTATGGTATTGGCATGTACAAGGTGCGTTCCGAAGTAAACAGTAAAAAAGTTACAAAGTAAACTATAGTGGCGCCATCTATATGTCGACTACTGCGTTAGAATCTGCTATCCTTTATCGACTTCCAGTAAAAATTTCATGACATTTCATCTATTGGAAGTGAAGTTATTGCGTTTTAAGTGTCAGTATGTTTTTGTCATCGGTGTGAAAATGAGTTTCGAACAAAGAGCCAACATTAAATTTTGTTTTAAAATTGGTAAAACTTTTACTGAAACGTTTCAATTGATGAAACAAGTTTATGGCGATGATTGCCAATCCCGTAGCAGAGTGCACGAGTGGTTTCAAACGTTTTCAAAGTGGTCGTGAGGACATAAATGAGAAATGAGCCGAAACCCAAAAAATCGCGCCTGGAGAAGTCAAAAGTGAAGACAATGCTGATTTGTTTTTATGATTCCAAGGGTATTGTCCACAAAGAATTTGTTCCACCCGGCCAAAACGTTAATGAGGTATTCTACTTTGGAGTTTTGAAGCGTTTGGTGCGCCGTATTCGACGTGTTCGGCCCGAATATCGCGAAGATGGAAGTTGGCGTTTGTTGCACGATAATGCGCCGTCTCATCGATCGACGCTTGTGGCCGATTATTTGACCAAAAATCACATTTTATCAATCAACCACTCTCCGTATTCACCTGATATGTCACCGTGCGACTTCTACCTTTTCGGAAAAATGCATTTGCCGATGAAAGGAAAGCGTTATGCAGACGTGGAGGCCATTCAAAAGACTTGCACTGGTATACTGGCGACCATACCGGGCAACGAGCTAAAACACTCGTTCGAAATGCTTTTGGACCGTGAAAAAAGGTGTATTAAAGCAGAAGGAGACTTTTTTGAATAAAATTAATTGATTTTGCTGATAAAACCATTTGTTCTGTCTTTTTTTTTTAAAGTCCTGTTTACTTTGGAACGCGTCTTGTATATCTGCAGCCTGCTTTGGAAATTTGATCTATATTAAAATAAATTTTACACCAAAGCGCCGAGAAATAAAAAATTTTCAAAATTTCCCGTATTATCAGGACAATGACCAATGACCCTAAACACAAATTGGCTTAGGTGCATCCACATCGAATGAATCCACCGGCCCAGTCATCCGGCATGATCCGTAAACACTGCATAAGTAATAAGGAACAACTAATAAGTGCAAGTTTGGAAGAGTGTAACAAATGGGGAACAAAAAGTGCAAAAAAACTGGTTGAGTTCATGGCAGCTGTAGTAAAAGCTAACGGATATCACACTAAATATTAAACAAGTTTTAAATAAATCATTTAACTTATTTTTATTAAAAAGTACACTGCATGAAATAAGCTGTGATATAAAATTTGTTTATGCTTCTGGTTTTTTGTTTATAATTGAACAATAAAAAACATTAACTTCGGCTGCATCGAAGCTATAATATCATTCAGAGGTGTGTTTTTATAGCATAAATGAGTCAAAGAACTGTAAGTATTCTCAAACTTTTTTTTTTTATAGATAGATGCTTAATTATTAAATTAAATTTCTTGAAAAGCATATCATTACTTACAAGTGTGCAAGTGTATTATGGTTTTTTATATTTGATAATTATTTATGTGCTAATGTTTCGAATACGTCATTATATAAAGTAACAACAGCAAAAGTCAACTGTTAATCAAACATATATAGACTAATTTGATTCATTACTTTTGATTATAATCGCAAATATGCATATGTAACTCCCATCTTACAGAGATAACCCTCAGGGTACCAAACTGGTTGTTGTTATTGCTGTAGCGAGTGCGTAAGCGCTGATTAGGGAAAAGTGAAAAATCAGGAAAGGAAGCTATGTTTGTGGTTTTTTAGGCTCAGATGGTGTGTGAAGGTCGAGAGTAGCAAGGTCTCAAGTGTTTTTACTACTAGGGAAACGAGAGTATGTTGGTCGATATGACTTTCTTCGATTTTCGGGTTTCTCAGGTTTCAGTAGTAGGAAAACTCTTCCGATTTTCCACATATCTGGTATGCGAGAAGTACTTGAACTTCTTCGTCGACGCAACCGTCGGGTAACACGTTCCTTTTCTCTGTCCGTCGAAGGACGTTATTTAAATTGTAGGCTTAAGGGGCTTGCGCATCTCTTCGGCTTAGAAAAGTAATGGCCATCGAATTAAATTTCAACTTGGGTGTCATGTGTTCTCGGATTGGACAGGACTTTGGCAGTAGTCTATAACTTGCTCCCACCCGCGGAGAGGTTGCAGATCCTCTATCCTTTTCGCCCACTTATGCTGATCTACCAGTTGCAGAATCTCCAAATTGAGATATCTCATGTGGGAATCAGTGGGATCGATCTGGCGTAAGGTGACGCGCCCATTTGCTAAAGCAACTACTTCGGCTCGAAATTGGGCCCTATCTCAGGGATTCTTCCAGCCAGAATAAAGCGAGCAGAAGCAGCAGCGATCACCTTGCGGAATTGACATTCATCAACGATAACATCCGTAGAAATGGGTAGTGTGGCGAAGGTGTTCTCGGTGAATTCTGTGAAGCTGACCTAGTTAGCTCTGTTAAAGTTATCGAATGTACGATTTTTCGCAGAAATAAAGCCGGGGATTTTCGATTGAGATAATTATGGTCAGATTGTCTGATGCGAGAGTTCGCATAGGTCGCCAGTTATGCTATTTATCAGACCACCGGTAATGCCAGGCAAGATATTACATGTTCTCATAGTTCTAGTGGTGGTGGTTCAAGCGATAACTTGAGTAAAAAGTAAGAATCTTGTTGATACTTAGTACACGTGTTCTATTGCACCATAAGTATGTATTGTAATTATAGCATGTATTGTAAATTCGCGGAATTGGACCATTGCCACGTCCACAAAATGCCGTTAAAATGCTATAATTAAGATATAAAACTTTAATTTGATACAATAAATCCCAAAAACTAGGTAAAATACTTTCCCGAGTCTAAATACATTTGTAAATATATTAATGTATAAACTTTCTAGCTTTCGGTTGACTTTATCAGCGTGCGAGTTATCTTTATTAAATTGGAAGCACCTTTATCTGGTAGTAGTATGACGTGATGTCAAAAATATATAAAATTGGGCCCATATTAATCCGAGCCACCATATACAGTGGCTCCCAGCGTGTTTAATGCAGATTAATATTATCTGTTTATATGCCATAAAATGGAAAATAATGAATATATATTATGCAATGCCTTATTAATATAGCAAGCAAAGTAAAATTCGTAAAAGTACAGTATTACATCTACTAAAGCTTGCATACAGCTGCCTCTCAGAAATTTTACTTACAGATTATTTTATGCACGTACTAGTCTATGTTGTAGCGAAAGCCAGTTACGTGTAGTAGAATTTTAATTTTTTAAAGTTGGCATTCAGTATAGGTTTCAAGCCAGGTTTAGTGTGTTTTGGAGGGTCGCGTTATCTGTGCACTAATATCAGTTAAATGGTTCGCCGTATGACGATCAAACAGCGGGAATCGGTCATAAACCATTTCAAAAAAGGAAAAACACTTAAAAAGTTGCTTAGATAGTTAATTTAAGTACTTTTTTAAGTACTGCGACAGTGCAAAATATAATTGAGCGTAATTCTACGAAAAATTAAAGAAAATCCCAGGCTATCGTCTCCAAAATTAACCACAGAGGTTCAGGAGGAGCTAGGAAAATGATTTTGTGCTGAAACTGTTAATTGGGTACTACATACGCATGACTTCAATGGAGAGAAACCCGAAAGAAGCAAAGCCGAGGATTTTAACTTCAGGAACAAAGTAATTTTTGCTAATCCTTTTTGGCTCGGAAGGAATGGCTTACGTGTGGCGGAAACCCAATACTTAGATTAAGAGATGTAATATCAGGCCAACTGTTAAACTGTGGGGGCAGTGTTATGGTATTGGCATGTACAAGGTGCGTTCCGAAGTAAACAGTAAAAAAGTTACAAAGTAAACTATAGTGGCGCCATCTATATGTCGACTACTGCGTTAGAATCTGCTATCCTTTATCGACTTCCAGTAAAAATTTCATGACATTTCATCTATTGGAAGTGAAGTTATTGCGTTTTAAGTGTCAGTATGTTTTTGTCATCGGTGTGAAAATGAGTTTCGAACAAAGAGCCAACATTAAATTTTGTTTTAAAATTGGTAAAACTTTTACTGAAACGTTTCAATTGATGAAACAAGTTTATGGCGATGATTGCCAATCCCGTAGCAGAGTGCACGAGTGGTTTCAAACGTTTTCAAAGTGGTCGTGAGGACATAAATGAGAAATGAGCCGAAACCCAAAAAATCGCGCCTGGAGAAGTCAAAAGTGAAGACAATGCTGATTTGTTTTTATGATTCCAAGGGTATTGTCCACAAAGAATTTGTTCCACCCGGCCAAAACGTTAATGAGGTATTCTACTTTGGAGTTTTGAAGCGTTTGGTGCGCCGTATTCGACGTGTTCGGCCCGAATATCGCGAAGATGGAAGTTGGCGTTTGTTGCACGATAATGCGCCGTCTCATCGATCGACGCTTGTGGCCGATTATTTGACCAAAAATCACATTTTATCAATCAACCACTCTCCGTATTCACCTGATATGTCACCGTGCGACTTCTACCTTTTCGGAAAAATGCATTTGCCGATGAAAGGAAAGCGTTATGCAGACGTGGAGGCCATTCAAAAGACTTGCACTGGTATACTGGCGACCATACCGGGCAACGAGCTAAAACACTCGTTCGAAATGCTTTTGGACCGTGAAAAAAGGTGTATTAAAGCAGAAGGAGACTTTTTTGAATAAAATTAATTGATTTTGCTGATAAAACCATTTGTTCTGTCTTTTTTTTTTAAAGTCCTGTTTACTTTGGAACGCGTCTTGTATATCTGCAGCCTGCTTTGGAAATTTGATCTATATTAAAATAAATTTTACACCAAAGCGCCGAGAAATAAAAAATTTTCAAAATTTCCCGTATTATCAGGACAATGACCAATGACCCTAAACACAAATTGGCTTAGGTGCATCCACATCGAATGAATCCACCGGCCCAGTCATCCGGCATGATCCGTAAACACTGCATAAGTAATAAGGAACAACTAATAAGTGCAAGTTTGGAAGAGTGTAACAAATGGGGAACAAAAAGTGCAAAAAAACTGGTTGAGTTCATGGCAGCTGTAGTAAAAGCTAACGGATATCACACTAAATATTAAACAAGTTTTAAATAAATCATTTAACTTATTTTTATTAAAAAGTACACTGCATGAAATAAGCTGTGATATAAAATTTGTTTATGCTTCTGGTTTTTTGTTTATAATTGAACAATAAAAAACATTAACTTCGGCTGCATCGAAGCTATAATATCATTCAGAGGTGTGTTTTTATAGCATAAATGAGTCAAAGAACTGTAAGTATTCTCAAACTTTTTTTTTTTATAGATAGATGCTTAATTATTAAATTAAATTTCTTATATAATTATTGAAAAGCATATCATTACTTACAAGTGTGCAAGTGTATTATGGTTTTTTATATTTGATAATTATTTATGTGCTAATGTTTCGAATACGTCATTATATAAAGTAACAACAGCAAAAGTCAACTGTTAATCAAACATATATAGACTAATTTGATTCATTACTTTTGATTATAATCGCAAATATGCATATGTAACTCCCATCTTACAGAGATAACCCTCAGGGTACCAAACTGGTTGTTGTTATTGCTGTAGCGAGTGCGTAAGCGCTGATTAGGGAAAAGTGAAAAATCAGGAAAGGAAGCTATGTTGGTGGTTTTTTAGGCTCAGATGGTGTGTGAAGGTCGAGAGTAGCAAGGTCTCAAGTGTTTTTACTACTAGGGAAACGAGAGTATGTTGGTCGATATGACTTTCTTCGATTTTCGGGTTTCTCAGGTTTCAGTAGTAGGAAAACTCTTCCGATTTTCCACATATCTCGTATGCGAGAAGTACTTGAACTTCTTCGTCGACGCAACCGTCGGGTAACACGTTCCTTTTCTCTGTCCGTCGAAGGACGTTATTTAAATTGTAGGCTTAAGGGGCTTGCGCATCTCTTCGGCTTAGAAAAGTAATGGCCATCGAATTAAATTTCAACTTGGGTGTCATGTGTTCTCGGATTGGACAGGACTTTGGCAGTAGTCTATAACTTGCTCCCACCCGCGGAGAGGTTGCAGATCCTCTATCCTTTTCGCCCACTTATGCTGATCTACCAGTTGCAGAATCTCCAAATTGAGATATCTCATGTGGGAATCAGTGGGATCGATCTGGCGTAAGGTGACGCGCCCATTTGCTAAAGCAACTACTTCGGCTCGAAATTGGGCCCTATCTCAGGGATTCTTCCAGCCAGAATAAAGCGAGCAGAAGCAGCAGCGATCACCTTGCGGAATTGACATTCATCAACGATAACATCCGTAGAAATGGGTAGTGTGGCGAAGGTGTTCTCGGTGAATTCTGTGAAGCTGACCTAGTTAGCTCTGTTAAAGTTATCGAATGTACGATTTTTCGCAGAAATAAAGCCGGGGATTTTCGATTGAGATAATTATGGTCAGATTGTCTGATGCGAGAGTTCGCATAGGTCGCCAGTTATGCTATTTATCAGACCACCGGTAATGCCAGGCAAGATATTACATGTTCTCATAGTTCTAGTGGTGGTGGTTCAAGCGATAACTTGAGTAAAAAGTAAGAATCTTGTTGATACTTAGTACACGTGTTCTATTGCACCATAAGTATGTATTGTAATTATAGCATGTATTGTAAATTCGCGGAATTGGACCATTGCCACGTCCACAAAATGCCGTTAAAATGCTATAATTAAGATATAAAACTTTAATTTGATACAATAAATCCCAAAAACTAGGTAAAATACTTTCCCGAGTCTAAATACATTTGTAAATATATTAATGTATAAACTTTCTAGCTTTCGGTTGACTTTATCAGCGTGCGAGTTATCTTTATTAAATTGGAAGCACCTTTATCTGGTAGTAGTATGACGTGATGTCAAAAATATATAAAATTGGGCCCATATTAATCCGAGCCACCATATACAGTGGCTCCCAGCGTGTTTAATGCAGATTAATATTATCTGTTTATATGCCATAAAATGGAAAATAATGAATATATATTATGCAATGCCTTATTAATATAGCAAGCAAAGTAAAATTCGTAAAAGTACAGTATTACATCTACTAAAGCTTGCATACAGCTGCCTCTCAGAAATTTTACTTACAGATTATTTTATGCACGTACTAGTCTATGTTGTAGCGAAAGCCAGTTACGTGTAGTAGAATTTTAATTTTTTAAAGTTGGCATTCAGTATAGGTTTCAAGCCAGGTTTAGTGTGTTTTGGAGGGTCGCGTTATCTGTGCACTAATATCAGATAAATGGTTCGCCGTATGACGATCAAACAGCGGGAATCGGTCATAAACCATTTCAAAAAAGGAAAAACACTTAAAAAGTTGCTTAGATAGTTAATTTAAGTACTTTTTTAAGTACTGCGACAGTGCAAAATATAATTGAGCGTAATTCTACGAAAAATTAAAGAAAATCCCAGGCTATCGTCTCCAAAATTAACCACAGAGGTTCAGGAGGAGCTAGGAAAATGATTTTGTGCTGAAACTGTTAATTGGGTACTACATACGCATGACTTCAATGGAGAGAAACCCGAAAGAAGCAAAGCCGAGGATTTTAACTTCAGGAACAAAGTAATTTTTGCTAATCCTTTTTGGCTCGGAAGGAATGGCTTACGTGTGGCGGAAACCCAATACTTAGATTAAGAGATGTAATATCAGGCCAACTGTTAAACTGTGGGGGCAGTGTTATGGTATTGGCATGTACAAGGTGCGTTCCGAAGTAAACAGTAAAAAAGTTACAAAGTAAACTATAGTGGCGCCATCTATATGTCGACTACTGCGTTAGAATCTGCTATCCTTTATCGACTTCCAGTAAAAATTTCATGACATTTCATCTATTGGAAGTGAAGTTATTGCGTTTTAAGTGTCAGTATGTTTTTGTCATCGGTGTGAAAATGAGTTTCGAACAAAGAGCCAACATTAAATTTTGTTTTAAAATTGGTAAAACTTTTACTGAAACGTTTCAATAGATGAAACAAGTTTATGGCGATGATTGCCAATCCCGTAGCAGAGTGCACGAGTGGTTTCAAACGTTTTCAAAGTGGTCGTGAGGACATAAATGAGAAATGAGCCGAAACCCAAAAAATCGCGGCTGGAGAAGTCAAAAGTGAAGACAATGCTGATTTGTTTTTATGATTCCAAGGGTATTGTCCACAAAGAATTTGTTCCACCCGGCCAAAACGTTAATGAGGTATTCTACTTTGGAGTTTTGAAGCGTTTGGTGCGCCGTATTCGACGTGTTCGGCCCGAATATCGCGAAGATGAAAGTTGGCGTTTGTTGCACGATAATGCGCCGTCTCATCGATCGACGCTTCTGGCCGATTATTTGACCAAAAATCACATTTTATCAATCAACCACTCCCCGTATTCACCTGATATGTCACCGTGCGACTTCTACCTTTTCGGAAAAATGCATTTGCCGATGAAAGGAAAGCGTTATGCAGACGTGGAGGCCATTCAAAAGACTTGCACTGGTATACTGGCGACCATACCGGGCAACGAGCTAAAACACTCGTTCGAAATGCTTTTGGACCGTGAAAAAGGTGTATTAAAGCAGAAGGAGACTTTTTTGAATAAAATTAATTGATTTTGCTGATAAAACCATTTGTTCTGTCTTTTTTTTTTAAAGTCCTGTTTACTTTGGAACGCGTCTTGTATATCTGCAGCCTGCTTTGGAAATTTGATCTATATTAAAATAAATTTTACACCAAAGCGCCGAGAAATAAAAAATTTTCAAAATTTCCCGTATTATCAGGACAATGACCAATGACCCTAAACACAAATTGGCTTAGGTGCATCCACATCGAATGAATCCACCGGCCCAGTCATCCGGCATGATCCGTAAACACTGCATAAGTAATAAGGAACAACTAATAAGTGCAAGTTTGGAAGAGTGTAACAAATGGGGAACAAAAAGTGCAAAAAAACTGGTTGAGTTCATGGCAGCTGTAGTAAAAGCTAACGGATATCACACTAAATATTAAACAAGTTTTAAATAAATCATTTAACTTATTTTTATTAAAAAGTACACTGCATGAAATAAGCTGTGATATAAAATTTGTTTATGCTTCTGGTTTTTTGTTTATAATTGAACAATAAAAAACATTAACTTCGGCTGCATCGAAGCTATAATATCATTCAGAGGTGTGTTTTTATAGCATAAATGAGTCAAAGAACTGTAAGTATTCTCAAACTTTTTTTTTTATAGATAGATGCTTAATTATTAAATTAAATTTCTTATATAATTATTGAAAAGCATATCATTACTTACAAGTGTGCAAGTGTATTATGGTTTTTTATATTTGATAATTATTTATGTGCTAATGTTTCGAATACGTCATTATATAAAGTAACAACAGCAAAAGTCAACTGTTAATCAAACATATATAGACTAATTTGATTCATTACTTTTGATTATAATCGCAAATATGCATATGTAACTCCCATCTTACAGAGATAACCCTCAGGGTACCAAACTGGTTGTTGTTATTGCTGTAGCGAGTGCGTAAGCGCTGATTAGGGAAAAGTGAAAAATCAGGAAAGGAAGCTATGTTGGTGGTTTTTTAGGCTCAGATGGTGTGTGAAGGTCGAGAGTAGCAAGGTCTCAAGTGTTTTTACTACTAGGGAAACGAGAGTATGTTGGTCGATATGACTTTCTTCGATTTTCGGGTTTCTCAGGTTTCAGTAGTAGGAAAACTCTTCCGATTTTCCACATATCTGGTATGCGAGAAGTACTCGAACTTCTTCGTCGACGCAACCGTCGGGTAACACGTTCCTTTTCTCTGTCCGTCGAAGGACGTTATTTAAATTGTAGGCTTAAGGGGCTTGCGCATCTCTTCGGCTTAGAAAAGTAATGGCCATCGAATTAAATTTCAACTTGGGTGTCATGTGTTCTCGGATTGGACAGGACTTTGGCAGTAGTCTATAACTTGCTCCCACCCGCGGAGAGGTTGCAGATCCTCTATCCTTTTCGCCCACTTATGCTGATCTACCAGTTGCAGAATCTCCAAATTGAGATTCCTCATGTGGGAATCAGTGGGATCGATCTGGCGTAAGGTGACGCGCCCATTTGCTAAAGCAACTACTTCGGCTCGAAATTGGGCCCTATCTCAGGGATTCTTCCAGCCAGAATAAAGCGAGCAGAAGCAGCAGCGATCACCTTGCGGAATTGACATTCATCAACGATAACATCCGTAGAAATGGGTAGTGTGGCGAAGGTGTTCTCGGTGAATTCTGTGAAGCTGACCTAGTTAGCTCTGTTAAAGTTATCGAATGTACGATTTTTCGCAGAAATAAAGCCGGGGATTTTCGATTGAGATAATTATGGTCAGATTGTCTGATGCGAGAGTTCGCATAGGTCGCCAGTTATGCTATTTATCAGACCACCGGTAATGCCAGGCAAGATATTACATGTTCTCATAGTTCTAGTGGTGGTGGTTCAAGCGATAACTTGAGTAAAAAGTAAGAATCTTGTTGATACTTAGTACACGTGTTCTATTGCACCATAAGAATGTATTGTAAATGTGCGGAATTGGACCATTGCCACGTCCACAAAATGCCGTTAAAATGCTATAATTAAGATATAAAACTTTAATTTGATACAATAAATCCCAAAAACTAGGTAAAATACTTTCCCGAGTCTAAATACATTTGTAAATATATTAATGTATAAACTTTCTAGCTTTCGGTTGACTTTATCAGCGTGCGAGTTATCTTTATTAAATTGGAAGCACCTTTATCTGGTAGTAGTATGACGTGATGTCAAAAATATATAAAATTGGGCCCATATTAATCCGAGCCACCATATACAGTGGCTCCCAGCGTGTTTAATGCAGATTAATATTATCTGTTTATATGCCATAAAATGGAAAATAATGAATATATATTATGCAATGCCTTATTAATATAGCAAGCAAAGTAAAATTCGTAAAAGTACAGTATTACATCTACTAAAGCTTGCATACAGCTGCCTCTCAGAAATTTTACTTACAGATTATTTTATGCACGTACTAGTCTATGTTGTAGCGAAAGCCAGTTACGTGTAGTAGAATTTTAATTTTTTAAAGTTGGCATTCAGTATAGGTTTCAAGCCAGGTTTAGTGTGTTTTGGAGGGTCGCGTTATCTGTGCACTAATATCAGATAAATGGTTCGCCGTATGACGATCAAACAGCGGGAATCGGTCATAAACCATTTCAAAAAAGGAAAAACACTTAAAAAGTTGCTTAGATAGTTAATTTAAGTACTTTTTTAAGTACTGCGACAGTGCAAAATATAATTGAGCGTAATTCTACGAAAAATTAAAGAAAATCCCAGGCTATCGTCTCCAAAATTAACCACAGAGGTTCAGGAGGAGCTAGGAAAATGATTTTGTGCTGAAACTGTTAATTGGGTACTACATACGCATGACTTCAATGGAGAGAAACCCGAAAGAAGCAAAGCCGAGGATTTTAACTTCAGGAACAAAGTAATTTTTGCTAATCCTTTTTGGCTCGGAAGGAATGGCTTACGTGTGGCGGAAACCCAATACTTAGATTAAGAGATGTAATATCAGGCCAACTGTTAAACTGTGGGGGCAGTGTTATGGTATTGGCATGTACAAGGTGCGTTCCGAAGTAAACAGTAAAAAAGTTACAAAGTAAACTATAGTGGCGCCATCTATATGTCGACTACTGCGTTAGAATCTGCTATCCTTTATCGACTTCCAGTAAAAATTTCATGACATTTCATCTATTGGAAGTGAAGTTATTGCGTTTTAAGTGTCAGTATGTTTTTGTCATCGGTGTGAAAATGAGTTTCGAACAAAGAGCCAACATTAAATTTTGTTTTAAAATTGGTAAAACTTTTACTGAAACGTTTCAATTGATGAAACAAGTTTATGGCGATGATTGCCAATCCCGTAGCAGAGTGCACGAGTGGTTTCAAACGTTTTCAAAGTGGTCGTGAGGACATAAATGAGAAATGAGCCGAAACCCAAAAAATCGCGCCTGGAGAAGTCAAAAGTGAAGACAATGCTGATTTGTTTTTATGATTCCAAGGGTATTGTTCACAAAGAATTTGTTCCACCCGGCCAAAACGTTAATGAGGTATTCTACTTTGGAGTTTTGAAGCGTTTGGTGCGCCGTATTCGACGTGTTCGGCCCGAATATCGCGAAGATGGAAGTTGGCGTTTGTTGCACGATAATGCGCCGTCTCATCGATCGACGCTTGTGGCCGATTATTTGACCAAAAATCACATTTTATCAATCAACCACTCCCCGTATTCACCTGATATGTCACCGTGCGACTTCTACCTTTTCGGAAAAATGCATTTGCCGATGAAAGGAAAGCGTTATGCAGACGTGGAGGCCATTCAAAAGACTTGCACTGGTATACTGGCGACCATACCGGGCAACGAGCTAAAACACTCGTTCGAAATGCTTTTGGACCGTGAAAAAAGGTGTATTAAAGCAGAAGGAGACTTTTTTGAATAAAATTAATTGATTTTGCTGATAAAACCATTTGTTCTGTCTTTTTTTTAAAAGTCCTGTTTACTTTGGAACGCGTCTTGTATATCTGCAGCCTGCTTTGGAAATTTGATCTATATTAAAATAAATTTTACACCAAAGCGCCGAGAAATAAAAAATTTTCAAAATTTCCCGTATTATCAGGACAACGACCCTAAACACAAATTGGCTTAGGTGCATCCACATCGAATGAATCCACCGGCCCAGTCATCCGGCATGATCCGTAAACACTGCATAAGTAATAAGGAACAACTAATAAGTGCAAGTTTGGAAGAGTGTAACAAATGGGGAACAAAAAGTGCAAAAAAACTGGTTGAGTTCATGGCAGCTGTAGTAAAAGCTAACGGATATCACACTAAATATTAAACAAGTTTTAAATAAATCATTTAACTTATTTTTATTAAAAAGTACACTGCATGAAATAAGCTGTGATATAAAATTTGTTTATGCTTCTGGTTTTTTGTTTATAATTGAACAATAAAAAACATTAACTTCGGCTGCATCGAAGCTATAATATCATTCAGAGGTGTGTTTTTATAGCATAAATGAGTTTAAAAAGATCTTTATATTGATTTTGATCGGTTTTGGTTGTTGTTGTTGTAACGGTTATCTAGTCCCCGCTTTTGTGATAAGTTTAAATTTGGTTGTCGTCGAGATCATCTGAAGGATGAGGGGAGGACCCCGTGATAGTCCGGGGTGCAGTGACTTGTCTGAAGCTTCTTCGTCTGCGTTTCACTACACCCAGGCGGCCATATTGGTGCAGCGTAGTTTAAGACCAGCCGGCCGCTTGCCTTGTAAGTTGCCAAGTTACTTTGTATTTTCCCCAAGAGCTGTCGGCAATCGATTTGAGGATTTTGTACTATTTGCTCTGTACTTTGGCAGTTATCGCGTTCGTGTGAGGAGTGAAGGAGCACAGGCTGTCGAATGTAACACCTAAAATTTTAGGGTTGTTGACCGTCGAAATTTTAATGCCATCGACTGAAATGTTTAGATTCAGTCTGCACTCCTTCGTCCAGTTTGTTAAAATAATCGCAGTGGATTTAGTGGGGGAGAGTGTCAGGCTCCTTGCAGAGAAGAAGAGAGAAAGGTCGGATTTTCTCTGGTGGTTGAGGGAGTTTCGAGATATAGAAATTAAACAGTAGCAGGGAGAGGACATCGCCCTGCGGAACCTCCTGTTTAATTCTTCTAAGTTTGGAGTTTTGACCTCGAAACAGTACGGATGAATGCTGAACGCTCAGGTATTTCATAGACCACCGCTTCAGCCCTGGAGGGAGCGTTGATTATTCTATGTCCTCAAGTAGCGTTGGCTGGTGGCTTTTGGTTTAGGCCATGAACTATCTGGGCGTTTATGACGTTATGCTATGGTGGTGATATGCACTTTACGTATGCCATGCTGATGGTCTGCTAGACTCAGGTGGTTAGTGAAAGTCGGGAGTAGTAAGGCCTCAAGGGTCTTCACTACTGGAGAAAGGAGAGTTATCACCCCTTTGTTGGCGGGTTTCCCAGGTTTTAGTAGTGAGACCACTCATCCTACTTTCCACACATCGGGTATTTGAAGAGTGGTCAGCGACAGGTTGAGGACCTTGGTAAGATAACTAACTCCCGTCGAGCCTAGGTGTTTTAGCATCACCTGCTGATTCCGTTAGGGCCAATGGATTGGGACGATTTGGCCTTGTTGATGGCACTTTGAACCTTTCCATCGGTGAAAGTAAGTTCGGTCAGTTTATATGGCAGCTATGGCAGCTTCTTATTGAGAAAAGGACCGGTGCAAAATTTCAGAATGATATTTTAAAAACTGAGGGACTAGGTTGCATATATACAGGTATAGGTATATACTTTATAGGGTCTCCGACGTTTCTTTTTGAGTGTTACAATTTTAATATACCCTGTTGAGGTTATAAAAAAACAAATTGAGTATCTTTTATATAGTACACATTCATCTTAACAACTGGGAGTTCGAGTTATTTTGAAGTGTAAGAAATCTTAGCTAAACTAAGAGATCGTATTATATTGAGCATAATATCGAGTATGTGTGAATTTAGTTCACGAATTATCCCAGCTCTCATATATTAGGTTATGGTTATATGTGTATGATTTTCGTTACTGGAACATACTTTATGCCGAATATGTCAATCAGCCTGTGAGTTATCTTCACGAAACTACGTGGAAACATTATCATCCACCATTAGTCGGTCTTGAGCTATCGCTTATCTCAATGAATCCCATGTAGTGATTTCCGATTTTCCACCTTACGGTTTAAAGTAAACTTAAAATAATGTCACTGATTTAAACTTCATATCCCTAACATAGTGATTTTCATCATCTGGTTGGTGTTTTTCTCATGATCCCAATAAATTAAATTTAGCCCTTTTGCATCACCTTACATATATATCATTTGAGTTAATTAAGTTTTAGTAATATCTCGACTCGAAGCAAAATGTGGTAGTGACATAGTTAGTGTATCATCTCTAGTATAAGTAAATAATTCCCCAAATATGATTATAATCCTTGCATTGAATAATGAATTTTTAATTCTTGAGCCACATATATTGCGAAAGTAACACCCGAACATAGATCTTCCTTACTTGTTTAGCATAGGGTTTTGCCCACACCTGAAAGTATTTCCCTGGCTTAAATCCTAGTAAACAGCAGGAGTATAAAATGCTCGGTTGCACCGGAAATGCAACATTAAAGGCGAGTCAAACCCATATTAAATGTGTTGGACTGACAAATGTAAAAATGATAAATAACATAAGGAAATATAAGCTGACGCACAATGTTTTTAATAGAATCGGCTGAGAACTTCAAATCCTTAAACTTCTAAATGATTCTCCCGAATTTCTTAAGCCTGCCCATAAACGCAAACGTCCATCCGATGAACAGGCCACCAACTCTTCTGTTCAGAAGAATGTTTCTCCTTTGACAGTAATCTTGTACATATTTTTTCACCTGACTCAAGGTCCACTACGTTTAAAGAGCACATTTTCTCCCGCGCTCTACCTAACAGTATAAGGCGTCAGACAATTCAAGATCCTCCGCTTAAAAACTCAGTAGCATGTTTTAAAAGTTTAATTGTTTAGTGTAATCGGTATTTATTTTTAAATTCGCCAAGGATACCTCGATTGACGAGTTGAAGTCTTACATTTTGTGGCATTTTAAAATCATTGATATTTAAATCCGAAATCGAAAAATTCCAAGTGGTTTTAGACAGCGCATTTTGACCACCCGGTGCAATTATATGCGAATTTAAGCCTAAACGTAAAAATTTTACTAATATACAGTGCGTTCTCAAACTAAGGTTTTTCTTAAGTTTAAAAACGTAAAACGTTACTTTTTGAAGGGACTATATGTATAACGATCAGGATGACGAGATAAGTTGAAATCCGGTAGACTGACTGTCCGTCCGTCCTACTGTACATGGAGACGGTAAATTCTTGTTTACGCGTGTATTGCAGATTACGTATATGCAGATGGGGGGTAATCAGACTATTGACACGCCCAAAAAATGCCATTACAAGAAAACCTATAAAGTGGTATAGCTAATCTCCAAATATAGATACAAATCTGTAATTTGGTACATAGGATCTTAGAAGTGTGGGTCTTATGGGTTTAATGTACATATCTCCTACCCCACTACAGCCAGAGCGCCGAGAGAAAAATCGGCCCAGTTGGGGCTCGCCTCCCCACAAGAATGTTTACTATATAATCCTTTATAAATTTTATTAATCATCTTTTATCAATGTTTTTGAAGAATAAGTCAAATATGACGTAGTGTCTTATGCTCGCACCAAGTCTGTATTAAATTTGGTTTCTTGTTGATGTTGGGTGGAACAAATTTGTTTTGTACGATTTTGAAAACCAATAATGTAAAAAACAGTTAATACATACACTCTCAGTCAAAAATATTTTTATAGATTATACCGGAATATATGAATATAGGGATAGAAAGACTTGACAGTTAAAAAGAATACAGAAACATCTCATTCAAACATTTATTTGTCGATCTAATTAATGAAAAACTGTTAATTTTAAATCTGTTGACTATCGTGATTAAGTTTTTGAACATACAGCATAAAATGATCCAATCTTCAATTATTTGGAACTTAGAAGTGAGCTTTTCGAGCTTTGGTGGCAGCGAATTTTGGCTAATTCTGTTTCTAGGCATGGTATAGCTAGTCCTGAAATTTTGATCCATTCTAAAGCATTAAACGAACGTGCATTACTTGAAACTGAAACAGGTAAAGTAGAAAATATTCTCAAAGCGATGCAAATATTTGGGAAAAGTCTTCTCAATTTTCCAGCATTGATGGCATTTAATAAGTTGTATGGAGTAAAAAGGGTTTCTGAATTCTGAAGTTGAATAGCTTAATTGGACAACCTATCAGATGCATCAACAGAAAACTTTTTTGCAAAATTTTTTTGCAGCTGGGTTGAGTTCATCTTTTTCATATTATGGAACTGCTATAGAAATGTGAACCATTCGTTTATGTCACTCACCGCGGCGAATCTTCTATTCATTGCACAGATCACGCTGTCAAGAATGACGTAGAAAGTGTTTCTTTTGAATTAAATTTCTTCTTTACTGCAATTTTCATCCACTTCTGTATGTAGGTAAGAAAAAAATCCAGGAGAAGACGACAATTTCCACTATTATCGGCAAAATTGAGGTCCGTAAAATCGCGCAATCTTCTATTGATTACCTTAACACACGTTTTGCTACAATATTTATTTATTAGTACAATAGCAAGAACTGAAATTTTTATCAGACCCGATTTTTCATTGATATTTCATTCGAGTGTTGCTAAAGATCGTATCGATAACACTGCGACAGAAATACAGTTTTCATAAAAGCGTACAGAAAATGTCTAGCTGCACTTTTTCACTGGCTCTTCTGAGTTACAAAGTTTTCAAAAAGCTATGCAAACTTGTTTGCAAGTTAAATATTTCAACTCACCCTTCCAACTGTAATTTCACGAAATTGCTTTGTCCTTTAGTGAAAAGAAGGGCCCCTTCGAGAACTAGGCTAGGCTAAAATGAAAGAATAAATTCCATAATAAAAAAATTAATTGGTTAAAAATTTATATTTTCTCGCTTATTAGTACTTCGTGTTGTTTTGATACATTCAGAGAAAAGGTTGTTTTGATAAATATTGTTTACTGAAACATAAGATTATTTTGATGTTTGTTTGTTTATGATATTGGTGGTATAATGTGATAAATAATACGTTCCTTAACTCGCGGGAGCCATCCTCTTTCAGTACTCGGCAAACTTATCTAATCAAATGCTTTATATTTGATCAATTTTTAATTCTGATTTTGGAATAAAAAATTTAATTATTAATTTTTACTATTAAATTAAACAAGTAAGGAAGGGCTAAGTTCGGGTGTAACCGAACATTTTATACTCTCGCAAAGTCAAATAGTATACTCGTTTGAGACTTCTTTGTGGATTAACTGATATTTTCGGTAGAAGGTCAACTATAGGCACTGGGGTCCACATATTTAGTACTTAGGGGCTTAAACAGTTTTGGTTCGATTTAGACAATTTTTGGCCACAAGGTGGCATACTTTACTCGCATTATTCACGCAAAGTTTTATTTTTTTGCATAGTGGAAAGTGAAAGAATCAGATGGAATTTAAAATGGTGTTATATGGGAAGTAGGTGTGGTTCTAGTATGACATAGAAACATGAAAAGAACGTTAGCCACCGAATTTGGTTGAAATCGGTTAAGCAGATCTCAAGATATGGGTTTTTTCTCACGGTACCAAGAAACATGTCTACCAAGTTTCATAAAGATATCTCAATTTTTACTCAAGTTAGAGCTTGCACGGACGGACGGACGGACGGACAGACAGTCACCCGGATTTCAACTCGTCTCTTCATCCTGATCATTTATATATATATAACCCTATATCTAACTCGATTAGTTTTAGGTGATACAAACAACCGTTATGTGAACAAAACTATTATACTCTGTAGCAACAGGTTGCGAGAGTATAAAAATTTAAATAATATAAATAATAATAAAATATATATTTAACTATCAATCCAAAATGTTTGAATTAAAAAATTCGCAACCTAGGTGAGGACACAGTTGAAATTTCTTTATTGAAATTAATGGTACATTAAAATTAAAAGAAATTGTGTAAAATTTACACATAGAAATATTTAAAAATATGGAAATACCAGCAATTATTTGAACGTACCTCCAAAATTTCGAGGTATATTCGTAAGATAATAGTTAACGCCAAGAGTGTTTATCGAAAATCCAATTTTTCAGGTTTTTAGAATACTTTGAAAGAAAAAAGTAAATTTTTAGCGAACAATTCGGCTAATTTGTTATTGGAAAATGGAAATTAATAAAAAAATTGAAAATAACTAAATTTTTGAATAACACCTACTTTGAAAGCTTGAGTTGTGGAGAAAACGTTTTAAAGTTTTAAAATCTCCTGTAGAATGTTTATAAGACAGCCATAAAAATACTGTTAATTTTGTAAATTTTGCTCAAATCGACCAGAAATTTTGATTAAATATTCCTGAAGTATTATACAATAATTAAAACAATAAACAAAATACAAAATAAAAGTTTTAAACACCTTAAACCTAATTTTTTTTAGTTCCCCAAATCCCAAGGAACCAAAACACAGATTGAAACTCTGGCGAAGAAATCGTAAATAAAACTGTAAAAACGTCTAAACCACATCAACTAAATCAGAAAAACACTGCTAAGAAGCTAACACAACGCATTAAAAAAATAACGTTTTTTTTTCCAAAGTGTGGGTAGCATTTATTGGGGAAGATATTGTCATTATAGAAAATACATTCGTTTTGTTCTAGCTGACGTTTATTCATTACTTGCTCCAATCTCCCGCGTTGTCTATTATAGCTTGACATCTTTGATTGCAACTTGCAACTAAATTTTCCGCATATTCCACAGAAAGCTACCTGCAGGTATGTTGGAGAAGCCATATGAAATCATTTGTTGACGTAAAATGGATTTTTTGTGGTTTTTTTTTGATATATTGGCTTTTATTAAAGCCAAGTCAGTTCCTATGTTTCGGCTCATTGTCTTCTTGCAGTATCCAATCATGGATATTTTTGTCGTAAAGCATTTCAGCTGACTTCAGTAAACCCTTTTTATACGATTTTATCATTCTAACGGCGTTCCGGTTTTCTGTGAAGCACCTAAAACCGCAAACCCATGATCAGAGAAGCATTCATAAACATGCACATTTTGAGACTGGATAGCACTCCTTTGAATAAATGTTTGTCCTTTTCTTGGCCAAACACCCTCAAGGGATTACAAAATACAAAGGTGACTTATCTGTAAATATTACATTTCTCCAATCACGGTTAATTTTTTCCTGCTCCCAATGCCGCTTCTTTTCAATGTGTGTTTTTAAATGAAAGGGTTTGATTACAGTTGCGCTTGATGGCAGATCTCTAGAGTCTGTCCCGTATTGTATTTACAAAACTATTTTGCTAACATTTCATAAAGCAAAATTACAGAACAGTAGCATACAATCACATAATTTTACGCATATAAAAGTTAAAATATTTGTTAGAATATTTATATATTTTAAAAGACATTTTTATTTTTTATTCAATTATTGAACATTTCATAAACAAATGTATGTATGTATGTTATTAAATTTATTATTTAATTCATTTCAGGTCTGCCATCGGTGTAACTTTACCTGCGTTCGGAAATTATGCAACAGGCATTATTTATTGTGACGAAAAAACCTACTTTGAGGTAGAAGATGATTTTGCTAAATTAGCAGAAGAATTAAATCTTAAAGTTTTGGCGTGGCGCACTGTCCCTACAAACAAAGATGCTATTGGAGCCGTCGCAAGGAAATCGGAACCACTTTCGCGACAAGTGTTTCTCGGGTGCTCTTCAGATTTAAGTCAAGAGGCTTTCGATCGTCAAATTTATGTGCTTCGTAAACGTTCTAGTCATGAATTAATTAAAGAAGGGCGCCGTTTTTATATTTGCTCATTATGTTCTAAAACTGTGGTATATAAAGGGTTGTTCACATCTGATCAGTTGTGGGAATATTATGCCGATCTCAAAGATCCGAACTTCGAAACCTATTTGGCCTTGGTTCATACTCGTTTTTCCACGAATACATTTCCATCCTGGGAACGTGCTCATCCTTTACGTGTTATAGCGCACAACGGAGAAATAAATACCTTACGAGGAAATGTAAACTTGATGAAAGCTCGTGAGGGCGTTATGCAGAGTGAGCTTTTTGGGGAGAATCTCAAAAAACTGTATCCTGTAGTTGAACCAAATCTATCGGATTCAGGCTCATTTGATTGTGTTCTTGAATTTCTTACGATGGCCAGCAGACGTTCATTACCAGAAGCTGTAATGACTATGGTCCCCGAAGCCTGGCAAAATGATAAGACCATGCCGCAGGAAAAACGCGATTTTTACCAATGGTCATCTTGTGTAATGGAGCCGTGGGATGGCCCTGCTTTAATTTCATTTACAGATGGTCGGTATATTGGAGCTGTACTTGATCGAAATGGGTTGCGTCCATCACGTTTTTATGTGACAAATGAAAATGTACTTGTAATGGCATCTGAAGTGGGTGTGTATGATGTTGATGTATCAAAGGTTGTTTTGAAAAGTCGTTTGAAACCTGGTCGAATGCTGTTAGTTGACACCAAGGAAAAAAAACTTATACAGGATGTTGAATTAAAAACGCATATCGCTAGATCTCGACCGCATTCAGAGTGGCTTCAGCAAAAGGTATTTAATTACTCATTTCTTTCGGCCCCATAACTGCTATGACTAATAGGAATAATAAGAATTGACAAAAATTGAAATTTTATTGAAAGGAACTTTTAAAATAAATGCTGAACTTTTTTGGACAGTGCTAGTTTTCACGCATATAGTGAATATTTAGTTTATAAATTTCTCATTTAGCCACTAGCATCTTATATGTTTGGAGTATTCACGGCTCACTATCCTTTATGTCGCTATATTAACATTTAATAACTTTGAAATGTTTTTGATACATTTGCATGCTTACCTGCTATACATAATAATTATAACATTAGACGTTTAGGTGATTTTTGTTGTAGAACCTCAGTGGGTAGAGGAATGTGACATGATGTGGTGTCTACTTGGAATCTATGCTCACGCCTCAGTCCGCGAGCGAAAGGAGTTTCTCTGTTTTCATATGTACACAACATATCGTTCAGCTGTCGTTGATTGTTTTAAAATATAATTATTGCAAAAAATTATACAAATCTTTATTATTTCCGTCAAAAAAGGGATCATTTTCAAATGCAATGTAATGTCACCGATTAATCCAATTTTCTATACACTACTCATAAGCCTCGGCTACGATGGTTCTCAATGCCTTCAGCGAATTTTATTCGCTAGATTATTGAACAGTTTCGAATCTATATTCATAAATTCACGTTCTGGTCACCAGTAATAATGCGTTTTATGAATGTCGGATCCTCAGTTACGTTGTTAAATGTTTCTTCAGCGACCTCTACTCGCATTCTCACAACTCGAGCTCTACGTCTGCTATGGGTGGTGGTTTGACTCCTAGTACTCCATTCACTGAGAAGGAGTCGATGAAGGTGTTGATGGCTCCACTGTGAATGGCGGTCAGTGCTTACCTACAGTTCGTTGCGTCCGAAGTCCGGTCGGCGTACTGTCTGACGTATACGCAATCAAGGAAGGACCTCTTGATGTTCCTAGGAGGCGGTTCCGCTTCCAGCAGACGACTGCAGAGGTGATTTCTACGAAAACATCCCAACAGAAACTGCTTGGAGAGGAGCTCGTTATGTTAATTCACCGGAAGCATACGGACCTCACTATGTAGGTGTTCTATTGGGGGCATCAAGAGGCATCCCGTGATAGTCCGGAGTGCAGTGTTCTGACAACTCTGAAGCTTCTTCGTCTGCGTTGCACTACATCCAGGCGACCATATTGGTGATGCATAGTTTAGGACCGGTCGATTTAGTCGATGTTATCGTCAATAACTGAGATTGTAGAACGACTGGCACGATACAAGTTTCCGATGATTTCACAACCTTCACTCAATGCTTCGTCACAAAGACGTATTCGTGATAAAGTAGACTCCCCAAAATACTTCTTTCACATTTTTAACTATTCGTAAACTTGAATCCATTGGAAAAAAAAATTTTTTTTCATGAAAACTCGTTCGTAAAAAACAGCCGTGGTAAAAGTCTTCAAATAAACTTTTTGCGTGTTAACAAGCAGCTGCCAACATACACTAAATGGCATATGCAGTCAAACTTCACACGGATTGGTTGTGCCAATCTAGGAAAAAAATTATATCGATTCGATTTACGCGCGCAGTTTAAATGGACCAGTCTGAGTGAAATTTGATTAGATGGTATAAGTACATATAATTACCGTATGTACATATAATTAGCGCCTACAAGTCTATTAAAAGCTTGGTCCATTTTCTTCTGCCATTTTGTCATGTACAGGTTAATGATATACGAGATGTGGGGAAATCTGCAAGTTTTAAGCCGACTACAATTGCCTTGAACCGCGGAATAGGTTGCAAGATCTAGGTTTGAAACACTTGGGAGCTGACACGTTTAGATATGATACTGAGCAGGTGGGAAATTTGTATTGGCCTAATGGCGCACATATAGGATCATCCATCGAATATAACCTAATCTAACAATTTGTGAGTTTAAGTAACACTTTTTGTAAGGGAGAAATACACTCCGCAGTTTACCAGCCAAGATGCAACATCTATCTAATAAGAAAAATTTGTTTATGATGTTTGTGGGAATATTCTAGGTTCGATGTATAGCTTCGAAAGCTTTTTCCTAATAAGAAATGCATCTAACAATTACAAAGGCTTGGTTTTACTGTTAGTTTCATATTGAAGTTAACTGTTTTGAGATTAATATCTTAAACACTATTTGATCAAATTTAGTCATGTGTTAGTTTCATATTAAAGTTAACTGTTTTGCGATTAATATCTTAAACACTATTTGATCAAATTTAGTAATGACTGGTCGGCTGCGAACGTTAGGACAACATTGTTTAAAACTTTGCTTTTCAAACTCAGTTCTTGAATATTGGAACTTTTTGTAGGATAAAGTGGAGAAAATTGTGGCAATGGTTTATCACGGTCCAAATAAAAGTTTAATGTTTTTATTATAACTTACTGAATAATGGAAAATGGTTGAAATGGTATTTATTTAGTATTTCCGTCGTTTACTTACTTTGCTTAGACTTACATCTGATTATTTCGCTTTATTAGTTTGCAGATTTTCACCGGACAATATTCATATCGCCATGAGAGTGAAAAAGTCGCGAATCATTTACTTTGAAACCTCACATTTAAAAACAAAACGCTAGCTTCTTCTGAATGTAGGGGAGCCTGGAGAAATTTTTCAGGATTGTTCGCACTCAAAATTAGCCAGGATGACTTTATTACGTGCGTATCCATTATGACAGAAATATGCCTCATCGCAAATAATTTGATGGTAAAAAAATAAATGTAAGGTTGTTCCACAGAACGCGAGTTCTAGAAATACGAGTCCCATAATATTTAAACGTTTCAGACTAAGAATTTGTTCTATACAAAAAGTAATGGGCTTCAAAACATTTTTTTTTCATTGCGTTTAAATAATCTTAAACATAAAAGCATTGCATGATATAGCGAATTCCGTATCAAGTTATACGCTACTCTTATCAGCAAACTTGATAAAGAGTTTTTTATTCTGTACTTTGTACACGCAAATTATTGAAAAAAGGTTGTTAAAAGTTATACTAAAAAATAAAGAAATAAGCGAAAAACCTTTTATGGACAAAACCATTTGTATCGACAATTTTATTCCACAGCCATAGTGACTGCGTGTTTATAAACTATCACATTTTGTCCAATTCCTGACATATAACATATTTTTAACATTTGTATCTTATGTCTCTTTATTCTTTTTGAGTCCGTAGTATCTTCAGACAATTCTAGTATTAAGGTATTTAATTCTATTAATACAATATTCCTCATGAGCGAAACTTTAATATTAGCAGTATTTAGCTTCTTTTCAAGTATCATAAGAAAGCAGGGTTTAGGCACACAGTAGGCAGTGTAAATTTTTTAAAATCATTTCACACCAAAAAATGTAGGAAATGCAGTAATCATTATCTAAAAATACGTTAATAAAGTATTCATAAATAACTATTTTTGGTTTAGATAAATTTATATAATTCACTTAAATGAAATCGTTCGTTTTCCATCTAAGACCTTGCTTTTGATAGTTCATTTTGTATGCCAGCTAAATGCTATAGTGATCCGATATCAGCGGTTCTGACAAATAAACAGCTTCTTTGGGGGAAAATTTCAGACCGATATCTCATAAACTGAGTTATTAGTTCGCATATACACAGACGGACATGGCTAAATCGACGCTAATGTATATTTTATAGGTTCACCCGACATTTGCTTCTACAAACTCCTGTACAGTGTATAAAAATGTAAAAGTGGGCGTTGTTCGAACTTTCCCATGAAATTGTTAATAAATCTACATTTAACTTTACAATCTCCGAGTTTTTATTTGGAAAACCTTGCATGATCTTTATATTATTCGGTTTGACTCTATCATCTAAATGATAATCTGTCCAAAAAACACATTCCGATAGTTGTTGGAATCGGAATTGAAACCGATAAAAAATGTAGTAGGTGTCATGAATTCATTTATTATTGATTTGACGTTCGAAACGTCACGGAAAATAATTTTATAGGTTTTGTTGTAAGAAACATGTAAGAGGATAGTCGCTAACAGATTTAAAATGTAAGTTAAGAAATTAATTTATATTATTGTTGCAATTGTAATGAAAAACATAAGAATAAATCACAAAATGCCACAATTATTGAGTTAATGAAAAAAATTCAGATATTTTTCGAGGATTTACAAAACGTAATAAACGTAATTTAATACCCAAATGCGTCTGTATTCAGTCGATAATGTGATATAAATCTGTAAAGTAAGCATGTATACAAACATACAAGTAAATGCAAGCCAAATTTCACATGCGACTCCCCTGGTGCATCAAGGGGATTACTGTGATCTCTTTTCTTCCAATAAAATGAAAGTTAAAATAGCGGAACGCATTGTAAACTTTAGTAAACTTTATTCAGTATTTTAAATTTATCAAACACTTCCAAATTTATTCATATGCAAGTTTTGTCACATCAGAAAATAGGATTCGAATATTGGTTTTGCATATGTTCGAAAAGACGAAAATCCAATCATTGAAAACTAGAATTGATTTGCAATTCTGACTACTACGCAAATTTGTCTTGGTTTCCACAACACCCATGATTAATATGGTTAAGACCCTGATTCCATAAATTTAACGACATGGTCGTGTATTTTTAGTTTTTGGGCTTCATAATTTCATTCAAAGACCAACCCCTATGCACTTAAAATCCTTAGACGTAATTAGATTGATCATGCTTACAGTAATGATATTACAGGTGCCTGAAATTATCGAGCCCTTTTTGCGAAAATAACGTAAGCGACATTACGTCGACAACTACCAAACGCATCTAAACCAACACTTTCAAAAGGCAATTCAGTATAGTATAGTAATTGAGATATCAGCCTAACAATTACAACGTTAGCGACAAACAAACTTCTTTGTGCCTGCGAAAGTAACGTAAGCGACAAGAAATTAAATTAGGTATGGGTATGATTCTGCTGTTTGAACATAGTGCAGTTGCATTTCACTGAAAGATGGTGGTAAATATGCAAAGGTTTATATTGAACGAAAGCAAAACTGCTAAATTTATAAGTTCATACTGCGAGGTATTTAAACCAACCCTTTTCCTTATGAAATAATTTATATTATTACGATTGGCATTTGATTTTTAGCGGTTACACTATTTTTGCGAGACAGCCTCCACCGCGGACACTTGACCCCGACCAATATTTGAAATAGATCCTCATATAACTTTACTTATATTAAATATGACTTCTAAGCATATAGAGAACAGTAATTAAAATAAATCACTAGGTTAAAAAAAATTAATTGTCTCGGTCAATATGTTGACTTCGATTTGAATATGAATACTGCCAATATGACAAAAGTTATAGTTGAAACGCAGAACTTTATTTAATTTTTATTAAATATAAATGAACGACACAATGTTGCAATCTTGTAGAGAAATTACCATAAGTATTTGTTATTATCAGTTTCAGTTCACTAGGCATATCACGACTTTCCCTTTTGCTCTTAGTAGATAAACAGGCTCCGCACTAAAGAGGCCCAAAGTTCAAAGTCCAGCCTTAAATAGTAGAAGATAATTTTTACAATTATTTATATTTTTTTTGCGTAAAGGAAAGCCTTAAAAGCATAAAACATCTAATTTATTTTTATAACTTTTGTTGTTGTTTTTATTCTATAAATACATAGAAATTTTGTTTTTTATTTAGCAAGATTGAAAAAAAGTAGTAAAAAGGCATTTTATAATAACATACATAGTTGGAAGTATTAGAAAGATTGGAAATTTAGTTTTTTATTAATTTTATTATTTAAATATAAAATTAGTGACTTTTTTTTACTGTTTTTAAATAATATCTTTATTCTACAGCGATTTTAGCGCTACCTTTATGATATAATGTAGATGTAAATATAACTTCAGGTTTTCACTTTACACTTTACACTACAAGTATACAATAATTTGTTCAAATGCATTAAACAACCGAACGCAATATGAAAATAATCGTGTGTCATTTATATGGGGCATTAAAAATCACAATGTGCCACCTTTTAAAATTAATATTAAGAGTTCAAACTTTACCAGAATTGTTTTTTTTTTTTGTCTTCTCGGACGATATTTTCAGGTATCTAAGGAAAAAAAATATTTTTCTTGGCACACCCTAGTGCGCACACTTACTCACTACGCACGCTTAACCCTTAGGACTCAATACTTATTAATAATATTTAGTTTTTTTTTTTGACTTAGTAATGCTACCATTTTTTATTTCTTACCTTTTTAATACTAAATAATAATATAATTATATATTTTCTTTATTGCAATCTCTATATAATGGAACAAAAGCTGGTAAGTTTTATTTGTAAATAAGAAAGTTGAAAAACAAGTATTCAATACATGACATAAATTTTACTATTAAATGTAAAAAATATGATTTTTCTGTTCTATAGACATTTAGTTTGCTTAATATTTTTCTCAGAATGTACAGTAATGTTTGACAAGCAGATGATTACTGAAGATAAACAATTTAAAAATACGTTAAAATTAAAAAACAATGGAAGTTGAAATGTTGAATGTTTCGGAGAGCTCATACAAATTTTGGTCACCTAAATAATTGTTTTTATAAATTTTGTTTCATGTACCAAACAAAATCTGTTTTCGCTGACGAATTGTATTAATTTTTATTCCATTTTTGAAGAATTCCAATGAACAGCTGATAGTGGTGCCAGACTTAGCTCACAGAAATATGGTTTTTATGGGTTTTTAGCATTGATTCCGCACGGAAAAATAAAATTTCACATGCCAAGCAGATCTGCATTGAGGTGTAGAACTACAACTGTTAAATCAGTACAAATTGCATGCATAAATCTGCATATGTATTTTTGGCATTCGAGGAGGCATTCGATGATTCCGATCATGCCGAACTTATATGTACAGATATACATATGTACAGATTATATATTTTATAGTAACCAAACATGGCACGTTCCGACTAAATTTTGAAAATTTGGTCACAACATGATAGTAAAAAGAGAATGACAACATTAATTTAGGAAAAACCTGCACCTATTACAAGCAATAGGTGCAAAATTGGACAATGGGCTTGGCACCGCGACCAAATTTTACCAAATTCGGTGCAAAATATTATTTGGATATTGTATTTTAATGTAACATCGTCGTTATCGGTAAATAGCTTTGAACAAATCGTACCTTCTAGGTATGTGAACTCTCGTCTAAGTTGTCGAAATCAGATGACAATTGTTGCAGCCCCCAGAAACTGAATATGTGGACCACAGTGGCTATGACTGACTTTTTACAGAAAATATCGGTCAATCTGTGAGATACGTATATTACTGAAATTCAGAGAAAACCTTTTAATAATGTATTCTGGGGTCAAAAATTGGTAAAATCGCGTTAATACTTCCCCTCGTCCACATATATTCAATTTAAAAACTTTTTAACACGGTTGATGTTATGCAAGATATATGTCCAAAAAGTCGCGTCAGTACATCCCCAAGGCAACATTTACTTACCTAATATAAAAATTTAAAATTTTCGGTGAGCTTTATACCGTATATATCGGTCAAGTCAAATTAATTGAATATAATATGCACTAAGGATCAAATTTGACCGAGGCAGTTCCACATAAACTAAATCGACAAACACAGTAACACACTAAAGCAAATTGAACTTTTTTTGAAGTATACGGTCATTTTATTATCAAATATATTTCAGATCAATCGCTTTAAGTGCCTTGTTCTTTCACATTTATCGATGTGTACCTCGATCTATTACATTCTAATAGCATTTTTCTTCATAGCATTCGCCTACGGAAGTATGGATGAAAGGTTTAGAATTTGTTAAATGTACTAGGTTTTAAAAATCGTGCCAAATAATCCATTAGAGTAGTTGTGTGATTATTGCACTCACCCGCAAATTGTGGATTAACAAATACTTTAATACTCTTGCAACATGTTGCTACAGAGTATAATAGCTTTGTTCACCTCACGGTTGTTGTATCACCTAAAACTAATCGAGTTAGATGGAGGGTTACGTATAGTGATGTGCGATGAAATAGAGCCAGTATAGCTATAGATATCTTTCAAATCAATATATTTCAAGAAATTTTGTTTTTTCGTTTATTTTTTTTATTGGTAGAAAAGAAACAACGTATGGAGTATATATTAAGATAAAAGTCTAATTAAAAGTCTTAAGTCAAAATCAAAATTAAAAAATTAAAAACTCATCAGCATGTCCCGTTTTGGCTGTGCTTTGAAATAAAGCCAGAAGACGTTATTTAAATTTATTTGTGTCCGGTGATATGAAAGCTGTAATTTTTGATTGATGGAACACAATTCGGCCTCTGTTGATCAAAGATGGCCTCTTCTGGATGAGTGCTGCCTTCAAGCGGTCCAGTTTTTGGCAGTAGAGGGCCGAATTGAGCGTTTGGCCATAGGGGAGCAGCTCGTAGTAGATGATTCCTTGCCAATCCCACCAAACACACAGCAAAACCTTCCTGGCCGTCAATCCGGTCTTGGCCACCGTCTGAGCCGCTTCCCCGAGCTTTGACCACGACCGTTTGTGCTCGATGTTGCCGTAAGTGACCCATCTTTCATTGTCAGTCACAATCCGCTTCAGAAACGGCTCGATTTTGTTGCGATTCAGCACCGATTCGCAGATGGAAATTCGGTCCATCATGTTTTTTTGCGTTAGTTCGAGCTTCTTTTTGAATCCAAGGTTATGCAAATGGTTCCAAACGGTTTTCTGGCTTATCTTTCCTCAGTAATTAAATAAGTGCTCACGTGACGGTCTGTTTCCACTATTTCCATGATTTTATTGCAATTTTCGACGACAGGCCTCCCGACGCGTGGTGCATCTTTGATATCGAAATTACCAAAACGGAACCTAGCAAACCACTTTTGTGCTAAACATTCGTTTACAGTATCGGGCCCATAAACTACAATTAATTAATTTTTTCAGCCGCTTTGGCTGCTTTTTCGCCTTGATCAAAGAAAAATTGTAAAATATAGCGAATTTTCTCTTTGCTGGTGTCCATCTTTGACGAGCGCTCACAACGTACTGAGTCAATCTATCGAAAAACTGTCAAAGACAAACTTTTAGCGCGAATAAACACGTTTTCAGCGCCGTATAGTATGACATGATGCGACACGTAACACCAGTACTATGGACAATAACGCCAACTCTTAGATAAAAACCAAACGATTTTTTTACTTGACCTAATATATATATGGTACAGTAAGACGGTTGGTATTGCAGATTAGGGAGAAGCAACTGCAGTTTAAAATTTTTTTTAAAGTGGGCGGGGTCTTGCCCCCTAATAGGGCTAAAGCTATAATAACAAAATTCACTGAGAACAAATATTTTTAGCACTTCTATCGACTGTGTGAAAATGGATGAATTCGGGTGACAAGCCCGTCCATTCGCCATATCACGGTACTGTTAAAAACTACTAAAAGCGCGATAAATCAAGCACTATACACGCCAGAGACATTAAATTTTATCTCTGGGATGATATGAGATGACTTTATAGGAAGTGCGTTCAAAATTAGACTGTGGGCGTGGCACCGCCCACTTTTTAGGTGAAACCCTATATCTTGGGAACTGCTTAACCGATTTCAACCAAATTCGGTACATAACATATTTCTCATATTTCTATGTTATAGTGCGAAAATGGGCGGAATCGGAGTACAATCACGCCTATTTCCCATATAACACCATTTTAAATTCCACCTGGTTTTTTTCACTTTCCACTATGAAAATCAAGCAACAATGATTGTATCGGGGTAAAACTTTGCGTGTATGATGCGTATAAAGTATGCCACCTTGTGACTAAAAATTGTCTACACCGAACTAAAACTGCACCTAGGTACTGAATTTGTGGACCCCAATGCCTATAATTGACTTTTTACCGAAAATATCGGTAAGATATATAATTGAAATTCATATAATAAAATAAATAATTTATACTCTCGATAATAGTATGTCTTTGTGTAAAAAATGGGTTGAATCGGATCAATACTTCCTTTAATATAAAACATTGCCAACATCTGAAGTAATTTCCCGGGCTTTGATCCTTACAAGTTGCGATTGGTACTTAAAATATACTACATGTGTTGTTTCTTTTTTTAACAATAAATAAAAACGAACAAAACACAATTTCTTGAATTATATTCATTTAAAAGATATCTATAGTGCTGCCTCCATTTCATCGCACATCACTATACACTATATGTACTACTATATAGATATATATATATACCTACATACAAAAACTAACTGGGTATTATTAAATTACTAAAATTTTATATAATGTCTAAAAGTATTACCATAAAAGTCGCATATTCATATTTAAACATCAGTAAAATAAATATGAAAAAAAAACAAAAAAAACCAAATAAAAGCTCTCAAAAAGTACTCAATAATTGCGTGAACTACATATACGTACATATTTATATACATATATACATTTTCAAAGTCCACATTTGAATATAACCGCAACAGCCCTTGAAGTGAACAAGCAGGATTGCGTACAAACAAGCGCATTTATCTCTTAAACGAGCTCTCAATTGCACACAAACATAAATAAGTACATACAATTCCATCTATTAGGCTGTACCTACACCACTAATAAGGACATAAAATATATTAATGAATTGAAATTGGCTTTTTAAAAAAAATAATAGATAAAAAATAAAATCAAAACATATTTTGAAACTAAAATATAAGTTAATATTATTATTTTGCAAGAAAAAAAAAACAGTTTTAAGAAAACAAAGTACCCTTTTTTTCCAAACAAATAAAAAAACTTTTATATACCTTGGTAGGTATTCTTATATCACGGTATCTTGATATCACGTTCTATTATTGTGTTCACACACAGAGGAAGTAAGGCCAGTGCCCTGTTATGGTAGCTGTAAGTCTGTATATAATTTTCCTGGACCTATGGTTTAAGTCCATAGTTTTTTTCTTGTCATAATTTGGCCATATCTGTTTAGCTATCCGGCATTTTGTTGCGGATTTCCATCTATTTTGCGCTATTTGTTCGAATTGCGTATTGAGCTCCCTCTTGATCGTTCCTAGCGGTTGCGGTATTGTCTCTGCCTCGGATTCGTCTAGAGAGGCTCCTACTTAGCCAACTCGTCTGCCTTTTCGTTGCCGAGAATGTTTCTGTGACCGGGAACCCAAGTTAAGGACAAGTCGAGTTGACCAGCCAGTGAGCTTAAAGCCTTCCATATTTTGTTTACTAAGCTGGAGTTGATCATTAGCGGCGACAAGGCTTGTAGTGCCACCTGGCCATCTGTATAAATCGCCGCTTTCTGTATCCACCCGTAGTTGTTCAGTAGAACTCCACAGGCCTAGTACTTCCGCTTGGAAGATGCTAGCTGAGTTTTATAAACGAAAAGAAAAAGAGATATCTAGATCCAAGGAAGATACCCACATTCCTACACCGCATTCCATTTTGGACCCTGTTCTCCTCAACTAAACATTTCTCCATTCACGTCTAGAGGGTATTTTCACCTGGAAGTCACTATTGAAGTCCAACCTGGAGGATATAGTCTGATTTATTTCGATTAGTAACCTGCTGGTTCAGAATTCCGCTATGTCTATAACTCTTCCTGTTCCAACCTTAATTCTTATAGCAGAAAGTGTTGCCACTTTCCGTATGTAAATGTCTATGGGCATATCGTCTGCAAAAGCTACTGATTTCACTCCTCCTCCACTGAGTTGTAGTAGTATACCGTTCAGTGCAACTACCCATAGAAGCTGGGAAAGAACACCTTCTTGTGGAGTCCCTCTGCTTACATAGCTTGTTCGTGTCACTGGACCGTGTGATGCTATAATAATTCTGTTCATAAGCATTTTTAATAGCTTGAGGTTTTTATGACTTTTCTACCTCGTGTAAAGCAGATTCTGTTGATCGACCCTTAATTTATGCATATTGTGCTGTCGATAAGTTATCCGCTATGACTGATCTGATGTGTATACCCATTAGCCCCTCTAGAACCTTCAGCATGAAGGAGGTGAGGCTTATGGATCTAAAGTCTCTAGCAGTATCGTGTGTTCTTTTGCCTGATTTTGGTAGGAACACCACATTTGCTCTTTTCCAGCCTCTTGGGATCCAAGATAGCCGAATACTGGCCTTATAGATCCTTTCAAGCCTTAAAACCAAAGGTTCTTTTAGCTTCTGCAGCATTATGGAAGTAGTCCCATCTGGACCTTCCGCCTTAAATCGTAAGACGCTGTTAATAGCGTATTCTATTTTCTTCTTGTAGACTATGAGACCAGAAATCTGTACTGTAGTTGCACCTTGTTCTTATTGAACATTCCTTGCCGAGGATTGCTGACTACCAAAGAAGTGCGTGTTCTTTAGAACCATAAGTGACTCTCCAACAGAGAAGGTCCAAGCACCGCCATTTGTCTTTAAATAAGCAATATTGGTATGTTCTTTGAACAGTATCTTACTCAGCCTGGCAGATTTTCTGCAACTTTGATGAGCAGAAAGACTGCCATGCGTCTGCCTTAGCTTCCTTGACGGCTGCTTTTTGTATACCTTCATATTTTTATAACGTTACAAAATTTTGGTCTTATAACTTTCATTAAAAGCTTTCCTTAGACGAGTTCTTATGTCTTTAGATCGTTGTTCCACCAATGAGGTGACATCCGCTTCCGCTTATTGCTAAGCCTCTCGTTACTATCCTCGTGAATTTATCCCATACTGTTCTTCTATGATTTCGATATTGGAGGGAAATACTGGATTTCTCGTGAATTCTGAAAAGTATCCAGGTGTGATCTGACATACATGACTCCTCGGAGACCCTCCAGTCATCAACGACCAAGCTATCTGCCTCCGTTGATAGCGTAAGATCCAGGACTTCTTTCCACCCCGAGAATCTATCCGAACTTGGAAATATAAATTTTGGCTTATCGCCTCTATTACATATATATAAGAGTGACTCACCTCTGATATTCGTTCTGGAGCTTCCCCACAGGGTGAGTCTTGCATTTGCGGCACACCCTATTAGGATGTCTTCCACTTTATTGTCATCTGTTAGTTTCTTGACCGTATTAGGTGGCACGTCCCTTTTGTGGGCCATGTAGGCTGAAACCAAAAAGAAATTGCTTCACTTTTGTTCCACCTTTACCACTGTGGTGTCTACTGTGCTGTAATTAGAACAAAGAAATGCATTTATATTTTTACTGATGAGAATGCAAGCTACATTCGTTTCCTTTGTAATATTTGCTGCTGTTTAGCCATTTTATGGTGTCATCTTTAACCCAGGGCTCCTGAATGATGCTGACGTCAATGTCACCCTCATTCATGAGGGTTATCAGAGTACCTGTAGCACTTTTCGAGTGCAGCAAATTTGGACGCATATTATATAGTTGGTCATCATCTATTCTTTGATGACGATATCTCTTACCAAATGGCTGTTGTCGACGACCTCTTCCATGCCGTCTTCATCAGCGCTTTGTCGCCTGTGTTTGAAATATCTTCCTCCTGGCCTTGCATATACCGAAGCTAATTTTGCTGCGAGCTTTCGATGGAGTCTGTATTGACTCATCTTCGCCGATGGGCACTAGGATCGGTCTGCTTGTTTTGTTAGGCTTTTCTTCCTTGATTAGCTGCCATTTTGCAGCTTTATGTGTCCTTAGCGGGTATTAGCTCGAGGAGTCAAACTCCGAGTGGGGACCCACCGGATTATAGAGTACTTAGCTCAGAACTAGACTCGATAATCTTACGTCGATCTCCACCCATCGTCTCCTGACTGGAGGTGAGAAGGTTGTCCTCATCGGATTCCCTTATAGATACCCGATAGTAATGACCGTCGTTGCCCTTGTCGAAGCGTTAGTCGTTCAAGTCTCATTTGTTGTTGTATTTTCGTTGTTTGTATTCATGTTTGGTCCCCCGAGTCAGCCCTAAAGGGGTTGACACATATTTTAATATACACCACCAATGATGAACCACGACCAAATTCAAAATACACCTTCAGGAGGTACACGCTCAAACCAGGTTGCTAAAGTTATTTCAGAAAGTGACAGTTTATTATGATACTGCACTAGATTTTTATCATCAACAAGTGAAGAAAATTTTGAATCGCTCTTAAAGATTAAAAATAAAAGTCTGTAAAATTTTTGGACCCGCTCATGAAGTAGAATCTGACAAAACAGATCTATCAGAAATTTTTAAATCTACGATTTACGCCAATTATGAAATCTGCTTAAACCAGTATAAAGAAACAAAAGCGATGATTTACGATCAATTGAAGCTAATAAAAGCAATTGCACCTACTTCACATTCGAGAGTAGAGCTGCCACAAATACAAAGTCTAGAGTAAGTTTAGGCATCCACTTCGAGGTGTCCGCATGTCCGTTATGGTGGTTATGAAGAATGACCGTCCTCCCTTGATATATTTACATATGCATACATCAACCATCCAAAATTATCACAAACACCAAAATTGTATCCCCTCCGAAACTAAAAGTCCAGCAGACGCGATAATAAAATAATTCGCACAAAATGACGATACATTTAATTTGGCTTGGTAAGCTTTAAAATCTAGATATGAAAACGTAAGAGTATTGGTCGATAAACAAGTAAAGACACTAATAAGCGTCAAAGTGTCAAAGTATTACTACACACAGCAGTTATCTCCATCGAACACAGAGGAGAACTGTGAGCCTTAATATACCAAAGATCACAACCTTCATATATAGCGTCTAGGGCACAAATTAGGCTACAACTGAAAACAAAACAAGCCAACTTCAAATTTCGAGAATGGGCGGGAGAGAAGTTTAAATCTCTAATATAATCTAAATCTGCCCCATTACCCTAATTTCCCCCCAAGCGGATAAGCTCATTCAAGCAGAAGCTATAGTCTTACCGCAACTCACTAACATGCTTCCAAGCTATCACATAAATAGCAAGCATTGGCAAAAGGTTTCACACCTAAAGCTAGCAGATCCCAACTGCAATACCCCCGCTCAAATAGACATTCCTATAGGCACCGACCTTATACCGCAAATATTATATTACTTGAAGGTGTAAAAAAATCTCAAACACACTCTTGGCGCAAAACACAATTTTCGGTTGGATACTAAGCGGACAGTTTAAAGAAACAGTTTCCACGTTAACAACTTAGTTAGCGAAATTTTAAAAGAACACCATAATTCACAATTAAGTAAAATTTGGGAGTTAGATGAACTCCCCTCCATATCAATCATAACACCAAAATATCAGTATTGTGAAGACTTCAAAAAAGCCACAACTACTCGATCATACAAATGGCCGGTACGTCGTACGACTACCGCTAAAGCCACAATTTTCCAACACTCCACGAATTGGCAGAAAATACAAAGTTAGAATTTCCCTGACAACCCCAGTGTTCAAAACACAAATATATGTAATCTAGTCAAATCGCTCATAAATTTTAAAAAATATCCTCAAATTCGAAAAGGAGTACCATACAACACAAACGCGAATATAATTATTGCCACCGGAAACTCATAGCTTTCGAGATATTTGCATTTTGAGTTGAAAATTTCACAAATTTTATCTTACAGTTCCTCGATTTATGGTTAACTTTTCTTTTATATTATGCACTTATTATACACTAACACTTCACTACAATGTTTCTACATATTTATATTGTATTAATTAATTTAATATTTGATTTAAATTAGTATTCTATTTTTACACAATTTTCGTTATATGCACAATAACAAAAGGGTTCCATATTGACAGATAATAAGTGTTGCCATTTCCAAACGAATGAAAGCAATCAAAATAAAAAAAATACCCAATTACCTTCTACAAAAAAAACTTATATGCACAATATTTACCAATTCAATGACAAAACGGACAAAAAAAGAAACGATACCTTTTTTAGTTGTAACAATATCCGTTATAATTCGTTATAGAAAATGAAATTTAAAGAGAGTGATATACCCTCTTTAACATTACTTTTTTTTGGTTAGATTTCCCATTTGCATGCACGCGCGTGGTCGTTATTTCTTTCGCGTCCAACTTGTTTCTGCATTGGCGGCCTTCGGCCGCGCTTCAAAAAAATAACCCTGGCCGATCCAAGACCGGGGTGGTCGTTATCCCTTTCGCGTCCTATTTCTTTCTGCATTGGCGGCGCTTCAAAAAAATAACACTGGCCAATCCAATACCACGGTTGATCAAGAGAATAGAACGATTAAAATTATGTTTCATGTATTTGTATAATCCTCTATTATTCATTTTAATTCGTTTGCACTATATATATAAATATATATATATATATAAAATAGATGTGGCAACACTTATTATCTGTCCATATGGAACCCATTTGTTATTGTGCATATAGCAAAAATTGTGTAAAAATAAAATACTAATTTAATTCAAATATTAAAATAATTAATACAAAATAAATATGTAGAAACATTGTAGTGAAGTGTTAGTGTATAATAAGTGCATAATATAAAAGAAAAGTTAACCATAAATCGAGAAATTGTAAGATAAAATTTGTGACATTTTCAACTTAAAATGCAAATATCTCGAAAACTTGAAGTTTCCGGCGGCTATATATATATTCGTGATCTGCAGAATCGGCAAGATACAAATTATAGCTCTTGTCAGATTGTAAAAGGATTGAAAACCACCATATGCATATAAAATATATATATCCAACCGCACGTACACTCATCCATGCTCAACATAATTGTCGTAGATATTCGAAAACTCGTCACCTCTAGTACTATAGTGCCTCATAGTTGAGTAAATTTTCATAGTTATAAAACAACTCAAAAATAAAGTTAAGTGGTCACCATACTACCAATGTGATACAGGGACGCACTTATAAAAAGTAAAGGTCGCATCTATCTCAGCGCTCCTTATATGGGGGGTTTATGGGAATCAGCTACAAAAAGCTTCAAATCATACTTCAAAAGTAGATAGATATTACAAATATAATTACCATATATCGAATTTACCACATTACTCACTCGAAAAGAAGCCATTCTCAATTCACAACCAATCACTGGACTCTCGCAAGATCCCTCTTCAAGGGTTTCAAAGGAGCACCTGTTCTGGCCATATCTGAGCCAGGAGTGGAGTCGCTATTCTATAAGCGTGATGATAATAGTATCACATAATAATAAGTCGTCAACCAGAAAATTAATATTAAGGGTATATCAAAATGACCCTCTCACGCACAATAAAGGTTCTTATCTTATCTAAGCACTAGTACCAACATAAAAATAAAAATGTTTATATAAAAATATTATCGCTTCTTACAGCTAATATTTTTCGAACACATTTATAATGATTGTTTGTTTAATATGAACCTAAGCGTTCATAATTAAATATTTAATAAACCTTATGTATACAAATAACACGGCCATTTTTATTTACAATACTTTGTGAGAGTGTCTAATTTATTCAAAGGTTTAATGCTGAAAATTAATCGATCTAGATCCATGCCTAAACCCAATATCATAAATGAAATTATTTACGATTTTCGTGTTGAATTTTTCCTCATTACATAATATATTTAATTTAGCCTCTTTGGTTGAGTTTATATCATATAGGACGTTTTCTGTAATGCAAACTGAGCAGTATGCATGATGAAACCAATTCGAAAAAGCAAAACTGGCATCTTTGCCAAAATTGACTATTCGCAAAACATCACTGTAAAAGCTGTCGAGTAAGTAGTTGCACAAAAAATTACACCAAAACTTATTTAGGTAGCTAAAATGTCACTGTAAGTTATTTATGTTAAATATAATTTTAATATTATATTACTGTTTTTTTATACCTATTTGTCCCTTTTTTTTAATTTTATAGGATATAGTAGAAAAAGATTGCGTCAAGTGCACTAAGGCTATCACTTTTGGAATAATCCATTTAACTTTAAAGCTAATCGCAATTAATAAATTTCTTTTTTTTTTTGCGTGATTAATTCTTCATTTCTAATGAAATCAATAATTATAATAAACCGTGGACCGGATCAGCAGATGCGACTTATCTTATGAGAGCGCAATGTAAATGAACACTCACCACCGTTTCTTCCGTCTGCTTCTGTAGGATATCCGCCAAAATTGGATTTTTCCCGTGGAAACGAGTGAGCTGGGAGTGAGAGAGCAATATCTTGCAAAGCCAGTCTTAATATTTTGTAGTAATTAAGAAAATAACTTGAATATATTTGAAATATTCTTAAAATAACACTAAATCGCAGTCGAATACATTTGTTAAAATAGGTAGACTATTTGTAATTGTTGGATTTTAGTTATGAGCTTTTTCATTATAAAAAATTATAACTAAAAAACTAAATGTGTGAAAAATGGTGTATACAAATAGACCAATGACAACATTGGTGCAATGAAAGCAAAAGAGAACAACTGATTTCTGCGTTGCAACTACGGGCATAACTTTGGACAAATTTGGTTTGATACGGGCGGTAAGTACGCAAGGGAGGAATACCGGTGACTGTTTGAAGTATAGCTCGCATGTGAGAGTAATAATAAGAAATATTTCACATATTTTTATGTTTTAAAACCCAAATTTTCAAATGCGCAGTTTTTAGCAGTTTCATGCAAGGGCATCAGTCAGCATAAAATCAGCAGTGCAAACTGCGCACTGATGACAGTATTGACTGCCCATATTTAAATCCAATTTCAACAAGTAAGGAAGGGCTAAGTTCGGATGTAACCGAACATTTTATACTCTCGCAAAGTCAAATGGTATACTCGGTTGAGATTTCTTTGTGGATTGACTGATATTTTCGGTAGAAGGTCAACTATAGGCACTGGGGTCCACATATTTAGTACTTAGGGACTTCCACAGTTTTGATTCGATTTAAACACTTTTTGGTCACAAGGTAGGCAAAGTTTTACCCCGATATAATTATTGTCGCTTGATATGCATAGTGGAAAGTGAAAGAATCAGATGGAATTGAAAATGGTGTTATATGGGAAATAGGTGTGGTTGTAGTCCGATTTCGCCCATTTTCGCACTATGACATAGAAATATAAAAAGAACGTTATACACCGAATTTGGTTTAAATCGGTTAAGCATATCCCAAGATATGGGGTTTCACCTAAAAGTGGGCGGTGCCACGTCCACTGACTAATTTTGAACGCGGTTCCTATAAAGTTATCTCATACCGTCCCAGAGATAAAATTTAATGTCTCTGGCGTGTTTAGTGCTTGATTTATCGCGCTTTTAGTAGTTTTTAACAGTACCGTTATATGAGGAGTGGGCGGAGTTGCCACCCGATTTCAACTATTTTCACACTGTAGGTAGAGGTTCTAAAAACATTTTCTTCCAGTGAATTTTGTTATTATAGCTTTAGCGGTTTGGGAGATATACACATTAAACCTATTAGGGGCGGGACCACGCCCACTTAAAAAAAATTTAACTGCAGAAGCCCCTTCCTAATGTGATCCTGTGTACCAAATAACAGTCTTGTATCTTATTGCGGATCTTAGTTATGGCAATTTCTTTGTTTTTGATTAATGGCGTTTTGTGGGCTTGGCAGTGGTCCGATTACGCCCATCTGCAATACCAACCGTCTCCCGGTACCAAGAAACATGTCTACCAAGTTTCATAAAGATATCTCAATTCTTACTCAAGTTAGAGCTTGCACGGACGGATTTCAACTCGTCTCTTCATGCTGATCATTTATATATGTATGTATATATAACCCTATATCTAACTCGATTAGTTTTAGGTGATACAAACAACCGTTAGGTGAACAAAACTATTATACTCTGTAGCAACAGGTTGCGAGAGTATAAAAGTATACTCGTAGTATGGCGAACATATGTATTATATATAGGTTTGCCAATATATGCAAATTGTAAGAGTTTAATACATATGTATGTTCGGTTATACCTGAACTACTAACTTGTTATACCCTATGGGGGAATGTTACTGGATTGTTAAATAAAAGTTCCAATTTAATGGCTTTACACTTATTTTTATTTCTAATACCAACAACTTAACACTTAGTACTTGTTATTCGAGTTTACAACTTATTGCTTATAGCTCAATTGCGCTTTACATGGCAACACTCTAATTAGAACTGTGTTTGCTGCACAATCCGACAGCCCTAATATAGTAGATCTTTAACAAACGTTCGCCACTAGGACATTCTGGCATCTACGAATTCGCTGTCTTGTTGCTTCTGGTAATTTATGGTCGGTTCGATTTTGTTATTTATAAAAAAGTAAAACTTTCATTAAGTAAAACAACCCAAGTTTTTGATGGTGTTAATACGTTAGGAATTTTTTTTGTCTGATAGAGTTTTTGCTACGATCCTAATTATCTAGTAATCTGAATATTATTATGTATATAGCATTAAAATTTTCTTCCAAGCAGTTTTTATTACTAATTTTGATTATTTTATTACACTCACCACTGTCAGTAATATATTTTTTATTATTAATAAAATATTATTTTCCAGATAACAATTGATGAAATACGCAATGCGAACATATTACAAGAGGAATCAGCTGACGATAATCCTACTATACACCCACTGAAAAACTACCCGTTAGACCCTAGGCTTCTCCTTTTTGGATACACAACCGAAACTGTTAATATGCTTCTTTTGCCTATGTTCAGTACAAGGTATATATAATATTATTATTTTATTCATCTAACGGTTCTATGTAACACCTGAAACTAATCGAAATAGATGATAAACTGAGTCGATTTCGTTGATTTTAGGATGATTGCAGAGTATTATAGAAGGGAGGGCATCTGTGGTTTAAACATTTTCGAAAAGTGGACGTCGCCCCTCCCTCTAATAGAATTAAATTGCATTAACTGACCTAACTAAAGCCCGAATTTCTTAAATTTTACCATAAAGCTAGTACGGCAGGTAAACATGTGAAGTTTTGGTATATAGCATTATGTTTAAGTGGAGTTAAACCTCAATCATGCCTACTTGAACTAGCCCCCAGATATACATTATGCAACATTATTATTCAGATAATGCAGTTTCAGAAATTACTTTGTACCAACAACATTTAAAAAAGTTATTAACATTAAAATGTGTTCAAAGAACTATATTTATAAGAATCTGTTTTTAAAAAAAATTAAATAAATACACAATAGGGGTTTTAAAATTATTTACACCCGCTTATTAATACCGCGTGTGCCCACCGTTTGGTTTAATTACGTCCTCAGCGCCTAGGTTGCACGAGTTTTTTTTAGAGAAGACCGATTAAATATTATTCCACTATTTAATTATAATTTGTTTCAAATGAGCAATATTTGATGGATTTTGCTTTGCAACTTCTTTCAAATGCGCCCATAAATGCTAAATCGGATTTAAGTCCGGGTATTGACCAGACCTTGATTCGATTTTGTAGCACCGTATCGACAACTAATTATAGAACTTGGTTAGATAAAAATACACCTCCGCCGTGTTTTGCCGTAGGGCGCAAACACTCGGCTTTATATTTTTCTTCTTGCTTCTTCCAGGTTTTTGTAATGTCGTTAGAGTCGAAAATGGTTTCATCACACCAAATTATTTTTATTCCAGTCACTCAATTACACCTTTTTCTCGTGCACATTTCAGCCTAAGTTTTTAAATTTTTATTAAAAAGAAAGACTTTCTAATAGCGGTTTTCCATTAAATCCAGCAGGTCTAATACGTCGTCTGACTTGAAATATCAATGTCAAATTCTACTTCAGTTAAAATTTTTGGAGCAGTTATTCGCCGATTTTTCATGACTTTCCTTATAATAAATGCATTCACTCTTTCTAACGTATTCTTTTTTCGCGATCTTTTAAATTTTTTTTTAATTCCCCACATTTTCGCTGACTTTAATGCATAACTTTTTAATTTTTCCCATTTTAACGTGATCGAAAGTTTTAATATTATACAACTGAATTGCGTCACTTAATCGAAAAAATGCTAAACAAAATTATACCGTGGGATAGATATCGCTATATTCGCAGTTAGTTGCAGTGGTATGGAAATATGTCGCGTCCGCAAAGGAGATGTTAACTGATATTAATATTGTTCAAGAAAACTAATTGTATACCCCTATTACGGTATTCATAACGATTTTCAATTACTTTCAGTCGAAGCTTGATTGGTGTTGCTAACCTAAAAAATTAAGATTTGGCAGATAATTAAACAGTTGAAAATTATTAAACGAAAAATCAAAACAATTTAATTTAGTTATTGCTCACAAAAAGGTTAATAACTAATAAAATTGACATTAGTTTTGATTTATATAATATTACGATGACAAAAATGTTGGGACGAAAACTGATGTGTTGCGCATAAAAGGCCTTCGGGATCACTCAAATCTATTCGAACTTTTTAACACCATGCAACCCAAAGTTTTATTGACAATTAAATGGCTTTTAAATAATGTTTATTGCAGATTCATAAGTTATTTTCGTTTAAATGAGGAGTCATTTTGTTTTTTACTAAACGAGATGAAGGAATGTTATCACACACTCTCTTTTTCCTTGCTGCCGATAGAAGAATGTGAATTCGTTTTATAGTAAGTAGGTAGGTAGAGTGGCTGTTTTTCAACACAGCTAGGCTTTAAGGAGGTCCATTTTGATACCACCGGGACCAAAGTCCCTCACTTTATTGGCTCCTCTCTGAGCCACCCCGTACTTCCGCTGAACTTCATCAGTAAGACAAGTTTTATCCGTACAACCTCCGAGACGTTGTCAAGAAACCCTCGACAAATGGCTACGATTCTTTCCCTATAGAGAGCCGTACAATCGTAAAGAACATGTTTAATGGTCTCGGTCTCGAAATGGGAGCTTCCTAAGTGTCTTAGAATGCCCCTTATTACTGGCGACTAGGGCTGAGGATTCCCTCAGTCTTAGACCTGACTTCGCTGCCATTTGCTGTCAAAACATGTCTGTTGGCAACAAATGTAAAATTAAGTTTAGCGCCTGGCTTGGCGTTGTTCCGAAAGCTCCGCTGATGCTCTTTGTATGCTTTTCATACTTCTAATCGCCTATTTCTTTTCCGTTATTGGACACCATACCAATATACCGTAAGTCATAATCGGCCTTATAATTGCTGTATAGAGCCAGTGAGCTACTCGAGGCGTTAAACCCCATCTGGGCCCCACCATTCTTTTATACGTACAAGTGCTGTAGCTGCTTTCTTTTCCCTAGCTTCCAAGTTTGGTTCCAAGAAAGCTTCCTGCCAAAATTAGTCCTTTGCCTTATCTTCTACCGCTAGCCTGATGCCACTTAATAATGGCAGCATTTAAATTCAGTCCGCTTGATACAGCCCATCCATTAATATCGTTTTATATTGTCTGCATAAGGCTAGCGAGGGTATTAGGGAACTTGCCTCTAACCGAAACTGCCACATCGTCAGCGTAGGCCACAACATGTAGCCCCTTCTTTTCCAGATCCACCATCATTTTGTTCATTGTCAAGATCCAGAGAAGTGGGGATAATACGCTTTCTTTGGACTGTACCCCTTCGCACAGGTCTGCACATCGTTAAAGCTCTCAGCGTTGAAATAATTGACCTGACCAAGAGCATCTGTTTTTTTAATTTCCGGAGAGGCTCAGAGATGGGCAAATCTTTAAGCGCTTTCAGTATGGCCTTTGGTTATTGAAAGCGCCGTCTATGTTTAAGAAAGCTTCGAGGGTGTATTCTTTTATCTCCAGAGACTTTTTAATCTCTGCTACCACTGAGCTTAACACCGTTTCTATGGAATCTGCGAAAATGCCATTTGGCTGGGTTTAGTTTGCTCCTTATGAGTATTTCTGTTAGCCTCTTCAACGTTTTTAAGAAAAATGAGGAAAGATCTGAAATAATTTGGATTAGTGTGTGAGCTTTTGCCCTCCTTTGGTATATACAGGTTGGTTGGCCTCACCAAGAAATAGCACTACTAGCTCCAAATAGTTTTATTCTAAAGTTGTCTATCGTGAGAGCACATGCCAGGTTACAAGTCATTCTGTCAATTAATTCCTTGTTTACAAGCCATTTTTAGTTGACGTGTCAAAGTATTTTTTTTAATATGGAAAAAATTTAATATCGCGTAGTGATTATATTCTTTATTTTGAAAGGTTTAAAAGCAAAGGAAATTTATGAACAATTGTTAGAAGTGTACAAGGTGTCCTCACCTTTAAAACACACCGTTGAATTTTGGGCTGGTGAATGCCATAGGCATCTCGTACGAACGAGTACTTTATATATTACGAGAGAATTACATATAAAAATGCTGTTTGGAAAGTTAGTGCCGCACACGTTAACAATTCACCAAACACTGGATCGAAAACCAATTCTCTGCATAATTTGGAGCGTTTTAAGCACAATAAAACCAATTTCTTGCGTCGTTTTATAACTATGGATGAGACATGGATCTACCACTATGATCCTAAATTGAAACAAGAACGTTTATAGTGGACTAAAGCTGGTTGTTCAGCTCCAAATCAGGTGAAGTCACAACGATCAGCAATGAAGGTTATGGCATCAGTTTTTTGGGATTCAAAATAATTTTTTTGGTTGATTATCTGCAGAAAGGTAAAACAATCAACTCTGAATATTATTGCAGCTTTTTGGGTCAGCTGGATGAAAAAATTGGTGAAAAAGAGAGATAAGGTTTGCAGCACAAAACAATTATTTTTAATCAAGTAGGTGTATTGCTCACAAAGGTGTTTTAACAATGACAAAATTCAACGAATTAAAGTACGAATTGCTTGAGCATCTACCGTATTAACCAGATTTGGCTCCCAGTCTACTACCTCTTCAGAAACCTGAAACAATTCCTTCGTGGAAAGCGCTTTTCGTCGAATGTAGAAGTTATTACAGCCGTAGACAGATATTTTGCAGAGCTTCCGGAAAGTCATTATAGGGAAGGCATAAAATTATGGGCGGATCATTGGAATAAAAGTATCAAAGTTAAGGGAGATTATATTGAATAAAAAATAAAGGTTGTCAAATATCTCCCTTCCGCCTTTTTGCTCTTCATTCATTGCTTTATAAAAAGTGTTACAGTGATCGGATTTAGTTAAAATATGCGCCGTTTTGTTCGATGTTCTGTTTTTATCTAGACGGCAACTTCATAATACCTTCCTCGTAGAAGCCCCCCTTCTTATTTGCGAAGAATTCGGACAGCCACTTTTCACAAGGCTCTTTTGAGTTCAACTTCACACCACCAAGGGCATTCGCCATGGACAGGAACAGGTGGTAATCACTTGGCGCTACGTCCGGGCTATATGGTGGATGCGATAAAACCTCCCATCCGAGCTCTCGTAGCTTCTGACGAGTTATCAACGAAGTGTGTGGTCTGGCGTTGTCCTGGTGGAACACTACACCCTTCCTGTTGGCCAATTCTGGACGCTTCTGGTCGATCGCCTGCTTCAAGCGGTCCAGTTGTTCGCAGTAGATGGTAGAATTAAGCGTCTGGCCATATGGGAGCAGCTCATAGTGGATGATTCCCTTCCAATCCCACCAAACACACAGCAAAACCTTCCTGGCCGTCAATCCCGGCTTGGCCACTGTTTGGGACGATTCACCGGCCTTCGACCACGACCGTTTTCGCTTGATATTGTCGTATGTGATCCATTTTTCGTCGCCAGTCACCATCCGCTTCAAGAATGGGACGGGTTCGTTCCGTTTCAGCAGCATATCGCAGGCGTTGATTCGGTCCAGAAGGTTTTTTTGCGTCAAATTATGCGGCACCCAAACATCAAACTTTTTTTTGTATCCAGCCTTCTGCAGATGGTTCAAAATGGTTTGGTGACTAACTCCCATCTCTTGGGCGATGTCACGAGATGCCATATGCCGGTCTAACTCGATGTATTTCATGATTTGATCGGTATTTGTCGTCACAGGTCTTCCGCCGGCTGGCTTATCCATGGTGTCGTTTTCACCGGCTCTGAATCGTCGAAACCATTCCACCGCGGTTCGAAGTGATAGAGTACCATCCCCCAAAACACCATTAATCTCACGGAACGTTTCTCTAGCGGATTTGCCTTTAACGAAGGAAAACTTTAAAATAGCGCGAATTTCGGCGTTAGTGAACTCCATGTTCACACATCTATAACTGTTGAACGCAATATCCAAACTAATCATGCATAGCGTTGTTTTGTAGGTTATGTCAAGACCTTTCAAATTATGTATAGTGTTGCCAGATACGAGCTCTGTAGCGCTTTGTACATAGCCGCGAAATTCAAAAGAAAAAAAGCGGAAGGGAGATATTTAATTTCGAGCGCAGAAACTTTTCTACCAACCTGTATATCACCTTCACTTTTCTTCCTCCATACCGAGGAAATATAGTTTATTTGCAGTGCCCCTTTAAGCATGGTTCTTAACCAGTTTATTATGTAGACTGCTGTACCTGAGCCGAGAATATCCTGTCTGGTCTCGGGCTTGAATCTGCCTATCGCCCAATAAACATTACTATCTGACACTATGGCTACAGGAGGGAACTCTGCTACCACTTCACTTCCCAGTGTATGCTCCATTGTTTGGTTCTCTGAACTGTCTGGGAAGCTAGTATCCATTAGCAGGCCTAGAGACTCTTCACTGGATACAGTTGTGGTCTGGCTTCTGAAGGTATCCGATGTTATGTATCGACTGTGCCTTTATTTTAAGTCAATACCCTTCTCCCGTATTCTCTAATCATTACAAAAAGATTTCCACGACGTTCCTTTAGCCTTCCTCACCTCTTTTTTATATGACCTTAAGAGGTTGTAATAGTTATCCCACTCTTCTTCTCTTTGGGATAGTTTGGCTATCTTGTACCAGCTCTTTTATCAGCTGCAATGGTACTTCTTCTTCGTCATGTAACATGATACCAGCCGGTATTTATTTGCGCACGTCTTTCAGCTTGCTGCTGTGTTTTGTGTCTCTATTACTATAGCTGTGTAATAAGAAGACATTAAGCTTTTTACTAGCCAATATACATGCCCTAGCCTTACCTACACAGCTTGCCGGTGTCCTCAGTCCTCAAATACGCCCTCCATTAACCCATTCCTGCATGGGGACGAAGTCGGGCCGTTTATTGGTAAATGATTTTAACTTTGATCTGAAACATTCTACCATATCTATGCCTGTTACAAAACCTGCTTTAAAATATTATCATCACCATATTTTTGCGATGTGGATAAAAATCAATGACTGAAGAGGAGCAAAACGCTTCAAAATTAATTTTGCTCAAACAGTATATTTCTAGGAAAAGTATATTGTATCGACTCTTTATGTTCGAACTAATTAATTTTATTTTAATGTTTCCAAATTATAGCTCGTCTCGTACAGTTTCGGGATTTTACTCCGCGTATAGGTATAATAACTGATTAAAATAGTTTGAAATTATAAAAAAAAAGTTCTTTTTACCCATTGTCTATTACAGTTTTACTAAATAAATTCATTAATGTTTAACTACAACTGCTTGTTACAGTTGAAATTTTTTGATACTCTTGCCATCATGATTGGTACAGAGTTGAAACCCGTAATGCCAACAAAAGTTGAAGTTTGACAACACTTGAACCAAAATAAACCATAATACCGAATTGCAAAACTTCAACTAAAATTCAGTTGGGTCAAAAACCGTATTAGGGGTCTTAATCTGGAACTCAGCTCATAATTTTTTGCTATGCCTTAACATAGTAAATAAGATGTATAACTCATTCATACATTCATATTCATACATTTTTTCTGGAATTTACGCATGTGGATTGAGGGTGTGAAAAATAATGTTGGATGGTGTATAATTTAAGGATTTCCGTCACTATTTTATGTGTCCGCTACCACCTGAGAATATTTCCACGCTTTTCATCCTCACGAATCGCAGGCATTTGCGGCTGCACACGTATATACTCGGATAATGAATTTAAGGTCTAGTAAATATTAATTTTTTCTTTTTCCAATAGATAGCTTTAGTTATATAAATGCGATCGTGAGCCATATAGCAGCGATTGAAATAAACGATTTTTTGTAGACAGTTTTGTGTTTGCTCGATTCAGTATTGTTTGATGGAGACCAGCAAAGAGAAAGTACGCTTTATTTTACAGTTTATATTCGATAAAGTCGAAAACGCATACTAGGCTTCTGAAAATGTGTAGAGTGTTTTTCCTGACACTGTAACATCCAAATATGAGCAATTTATTTGGTTTCGTCAATTTCTTTTCGATGATTTTGATGGCGATGAGCCACACTCTGGAAAGCCAATTGTTGAAAATATTAATAAAATAATAGAAATCGCCGAGTCCAACCGTCATGTCAGAACTGCTTCAATTGTCTAGGAGCTAAATAATGCACAAAAACCTTGGAAACAGTTAAAATACAAGCGATAACTTGAGACGGGTAGTTTTTGTAATAAACAAATTTATTAAAAGTATCTCCAGTTGAAGAAAAAAGCAAATAACATGGATCTGGAGATTGAATAAATAATTTGTATAATATTATCGCTTAGAGTGTGGCAGGTTCACCATTGTTACATCGCTAGTGATATTTGTTTGTACATATGTATCTCACAGACCGCTAAAGCTATATCAACCAAAATTGCTGAGAACGAATCCCAGCAGCACATAGTAGGAAAAACGCCTGAGTTACCGGCGATTTATTAATAACTTCAGCAAAAATTATGATATTGTATGGATAATTTTGAATTGTAGATAAATAAACCTAAAATCAAGATTAGAATAGGAATAAATGATTGCTTAAGTGTAAATTAAGTTAAGCTCGGGTGTATCCGAACAATTCGTACTCTTGCAACTTGCCAGGATCAAAGCTGGGCAAATACCTTAAGCACAACTATACATTGCTATTAGAAACACACACTCTATTAATTTCATTAAGATAACTCACATACTAACCGATATATGCGGTATAAAGTCAACCGGAGGTTCGAAAACCGTTCTATTAGGTATATGGATGCTAGGGAATTATTAATCCGATTCAGCCCATTTTTGAAATACAGGCATACTATTACCAGAAAATTACTCTTCAAATTTTATTGTTATATCACACATATTGGGCGATATTTTCGATAAAAAGTACGCAATAGGAACTGGAGTCCACATATTCGGTATCTTGGCGCTTGAACCTCAAGGGCACTATGCGTGCAAAGTTTTATCTGGATCCATTGATTGGTCCTTGATTTGTATTCTGGAAAGTGAAAGAATCAGATGGAATTTAAAATTGTGGTATATGGGAAGTAGGCGTGGTTATAGCCTAATATCGCCCATTACTACACTGGAATATAAAGACGTCAAGATAATATAATATTACAAAAAAAATGTGGTCGATATTGATCGAGATATGTGTTTTCACCTAAAGGTGGGCGGTACCACGCCCATCGTCTAATTTTGACATAGAAGGCCTTTCGTACCATCTCGAATGTAAAATTTAATGGGAGATATGTACATTAAACCTGTTACAGGGCTGTGCCCATTTTTTTTTTTTTAATTCTTAGGCCACAAGTGCCCCCTGCAACTGCGATCTTTTGTGCCAAATTATAGTTCTACCATATATCTTAATTACCTGCTTAGTTATGGCACTTTATAGGTTTTCGTTTAATAGCGTTTTGTGGGCGTGGCATCGGTCCGAATACGCCCATCTACGAACTTACTTTTTTGGCAAAGAACAGGTGTATAAAGTTTCATTACGATATCTTTAGTTACAGTTTGTGCGATGGACGGACGAACAGACAGACATTCGGAATTTAACTCGCCTCGTCCTGATCATTTAAATATAATAAGGTATATATAACCCTGTATCTATTTTTTAGGTGATACAAACAACCGTTAGGTGAATAAAACTATTATATTCTGTAGCAACATGTTGCAAGAGTCTAAAAATAATAATTCGTATTAAACTGATCTATCTAACAGTTGGCTTGTTTCGACCAATTCTAAGGCATTTCTTCACCAATTTTCGTCCTTTTGGATATTTTAGATAAACTGTCAGCGTCAAAAGAAAGTGTACACCTTTTTTCATACATTTCAGACTTTATTTTAATACAAAAATATTAAAATTTTTTCAAATCAATTATCATTATTAAATTATTGAATATTGTCTTACAAAAACTTAACAGCAATCCAAAACAAAATGCACAAGTACAAAAACAACACAAACAAACAAAGATATACTCAAAACAAAGTGTACAGTTTAGGGAAAATTAAAATATTCTAAAGTTAATACTTTGTTTGTTTTACCTTTGGATGGATAACTGCTTCCAACCCCCTTGGCATTGATTCCACTAAGTTGAACACTACTTCCAGGGAAATTTGAGACCGCTCCTCTTGTAAAATGTCCTTCAGAGAATTTTTTCTGGTTATGCTCCCATTTCTTATTTTCCGGTCCAAATGTTCCCAGAGATGCTCAATAGGGTTTAGGTCCGGTGATTGTGTGGGGTGATCCAGCTGTTTAGGTGTAACATAACGGTAAAGCAACCATTCCTCTACTATTCTTGCCGTATGCTAGGATCCAGGATTGATCTAAGCCCAATTTTTCAACGCTGGGGAGCAAATTTTCTTTTAAAATGTTTAGATAATCTATTTTGTTCATTCTGCTATATATAAACACCAGCCTTCCCACTCCACTCGCCGCCATGCTATACAGTGAATGTAATGTTTTTCTGTTCAAACTCCTGATTTTTGTTTCTCTAAACTTTAGTACTTTTTCTCTTCCCGAAAACTTCAAACTTGCTTTCGTCAGAAAAAATTACGTTATTCCAGAACGATTTGTCCTTAGTTTTATATTTTTCCGCAATACCAATCGTTGCTTTTGGTTCTGTGTAGAGATGTGTGTTTTTTCCGGGGTACTCGGCCATAGAGACCATTAGCATGCAACGCTTGCCTGATCGTGCAGGCATTAACGTTCAGTCCGGATGTTCTGGACACTTCATCAGACATTTTGACGGCACTGACAGTTGAATCTATGTTTGCAGCTCTTACAACTGATCGTATTTCTGTATCACTGAGTCGCTTTGGCCTACCCGAACGTGTTCGATCTTCTAATTCACCAAAAATTTGTTTGCTTATTTATAATTTTTTTCACTGTGTTATGACTTCTTCCGTTTATAGAAGATTTTCCTTCTTTCTTAAAATTGATCACTAATTTTCTTACATCCAATGAAGTTTGCTTTTCTTAGCAAATTTCCAAACGCAAATAAAATTCTATCTACACAAGGATACTAAATAACATTAGAATGAAGCAATTACTAAGAAATAACTATGGATTTTTTTTCGTAAAATATGCGAAGGCTATTACCGTAACTGTACATTTTGTTTTGACTCGTGAAATACTAAGAATATTTGGTTTCGTTCGTATTGTTTTTGTACGGATTTTTTTTTGGATTGCTATTAATTTTTTGTAAGAATAATATTTAATCATTTATAAATGATAATTTATTTGAACATTTTTTAATATTTTTTTTATACTAAGATAAAGAGTGAAATGTATGAGAAAAATGTGTACACTTTCTTTAGACGCTGACAGTATATAGTATTGGAAAAAATAATATAAACAATATCCACTCCTGTTCTTAAAAAAACAATGTTTATGATACGAGTTTATGAAATTTATGTCTATATGGTATATAAAACCGATATCGTAGCTGTTACTTTGACATATTAGCAGTAGAAGACTGCGTCCCTATTGCCAAAAAACTCGGAGAGCCAATTTTCACAGGACTCTTGAGGCCAACTTCTCACCCTTAAGCGCGTTCGCCATGGACAGGAAAAGATGGTAATCACTTGGTGACAGATCCGGACTATAAGGTGGGTGCATTAGAACCTCCCATCCGAGCTCCAGGAGCTTCTGGCGAGTCACCAAAGACGTGTGTGGCCTGGCGTTGTCCTGATGGAACACAATTCGGCCTCTGTTGATCAAAGATGGCCTCTTCTGGATGAGTGCTGCCTTCAAGCGGTCCAGTTGTTGGCAGTAGAGGGCCAAATTGAGCGTTTGGCCATAGGGGAGCAGCTCGCAGATGATTCCTTGCCCATTCCACCAAACACACAGCAAAACTTTCCTAGGCCACCATCTGGGCCGCTTCCCCGAGCTTTGACCACAACCGTTTACGCTCGATGTTGTCATAAGTGACCCATTTTTCATCGCCAGTCACAATCCGCTTCAGAAACGGGTCGATTTTGTTGCGATTCTGCAGCGATTTGCAGATGGAAATTCGGTCCATCATGTTTTTTGCCTTAGTTCGTGTGACACCCAAACATCGAGCTCCTTTTTGAATCCAAGGTTATGCAAATGGTTTCAAACGGTTTTCTGGCTTATCTTTCCTCAGCAATTTAATAAGTGCTCACGTGACGGTCTGTTTCCACTATTTCCATGATTTTATTGCAATTTTCGACGACGCGTGGTGCATCTTTAACATCGAAATTACCGGAACGGAACCTAGCAAATCACTTTTGTGCTACACGTTCGTTTACAGTATCGGGCCCATAAACTAAATTAATGTTTTCAGCCGCTTTGGCTGCTTTTTCGCTTTGATCGAAGAAAAATTGTAAAATATAGCGAATTTTCTCTTTGTTGGTGTCCATCTTTGACGAGCGCTCACAACGAACTGAGTAAATCAGTTTTCAGCGCCGTATAGTATGACATGATGCGACACGTAACACCAGTACTATGGACAATAACGCCATCTCTTAGATAAAAACCGAACGAACTTTTTACTTGACCTAATATTATACTTTTTTAGTTGATTACGCCTTTTATAATTTAGTTTTATTCGTTCTTATGAGTGACTATGTTACAAAGTATAGTAGTTTTGTTCACCTAACGGTTGTTTGTATCACCTAAAACTAATCGAGTTAGATATAGGGTTATATATATATAAATGATCAGGATGAATAGACGAGTTGAAGTCCGGGTGACTGTCTGACCGTCCGCCCGTCCGCCCGTCCGTCCGTGCAAGCTCTAACTTGAGTAAAAATTGAGATATCTTTATAAAACTTGGTAGACATGTTTCTTGGTACGTGAGACGGTTGGTATTGCAGATGGGCGTAATCGGACCACTGCCACGCCCACGAAACGCCATTAATCAAAAAACAAGTAAGGAAGGGCTAAGTTCGGATGTAACCGAACATTTTATACTCTCGCAAAGTCAAATGGTATACTCGTTTGAGATTTCTTTGTAGATTTACTGATATTTTCGGTAGAAGGTCAACTATAGGCACTGGGGTCCACATATTTAGTACTTAGGGGCTTGAACAGTTTTGGTTCGATTTAGACAATTATTGGTCACAAGGTAGCAACATGTTGCAACAGTATAAAATTGTAATTTAGACGCAACATTCTTGAGATGTTATGCTTTTATTCAAAATAGTAAACCCTATTTCTCGCTTAAGCAGCTATAGGGATTTTATTATTCCTATAAACCTCTCCCATTTTCAAAATGCAAACAATGTTTAGACAAAAATGAATCAGTTTTAACTTATGATATTTGAGATAATACACAAGTTACTCTGGGCTGGACAAGTATTCATCGTAGAATCTATTCGTATCGTCATCTTGATAAATATTTGAAGATTAATACAATTTTGTGCAAAATATTCTGAGAGTATAAACCGTATTTTGCTAGTTTAGTTTTGATTTTAGTTAATATTCTATATAGGATATTGTCAACTCTTGAAACTTTTATTTCCCTTTTTTTTATCAGTTTCCTTTAAAGTTTTTTTTATTCTACAAATGTTTCAATTTATATATGATAAGAGGTATTTAGTATAATAACCATGTCTATAATCAATGAATTTACTTGAATTACAGAAAGGAAGCTCTTGGCTCGATGGGAAACGACGCCCCACTAGCATGTTTATCTTCTTTCCAACCGTTGCCATACGAATACTTTAAACAATTGTTTGCCCAAGTAACCAATCCACCTATTGATCCATTTCGTGAAAAGGTTGTAATGTCTATGCAATGTCCTATAGGACCTGAAGCAAACTTACTTCAACCATCTTGCAAACAAGTCCATCGAATTTGGTTGCCAAATCCAATTCTAAATATTCCTGATGTAAATTTGTTGAAGCGAAACTCTCATAGAGGTTGGAGAACAAAAGTCTTGGACATTACGTTTAGATTTGAAGATGGAATTAAGGGTTATGTTGATTGCATTGACGATATTTGTCAGCAGGGTTACCGCGCTGCATCTTCAGGTTATCAGTTACTCATTATTTCTGATCGGAATGCTGGGCATGGTAAAGTACCTGTATCAGCTTTACTTGCTTTGGGTGCATTGCATCATTATCTAATTGAAACATTGCAACGTATGAAAGTTGGTATTATAGTAGAGACAGCTGAGGCACGTGAAGTGCACCATATTTGTGTATTACTTGGCTATGGAGCAGATGCTATTTGTCCCTATTTGGCTTTTGAGTTAGCACAGGCACTTCGTGATGATTGCGTCATTAGTGCTGATGTAAGTAACAAACAAATTTATAGCGCCTATGCCCAGGCTATTGAGACGGGAGTGGCAAAAGTAATGGCTAAAATGGGCATTAGCACATTACAATCTTACAAGAGTGCTCAAATATTTGAAGCTGTTGGAATAGGTGAACAGCTCATTAATAAATGCTTCCGAGGAACGGCGAGTAGGATTGGAGGTATTGGTTTGGAAATGGTAGCAAAGGAAGCTTTGGAGCGATATAATATGGCATTTGGTAGTACATTATGTGACACTCGTATACTACGAAATCCTGGTAATTATCATTGGCGTAATGGAGGCGAGGCTCATATAAATGAACCTGCAGCTATTGCAAGCCTTCAGGATGCGACAATAAATAAAAATTGGGATTCATTTGAGGCATTTAAATTAACGACGTTAGAAAGCGTAAAAAAATGCACACTTAGAGGTCAACTAGAGTTTGTTACCAATCGAAATAAAATAGATTTATCGGAAGTGGAGGAAGCATCAGAAATTGTAAAAAGATTCGTTACTGGCGCTATGAGTTTTGGCAGCATTTCTCTTGAAGCACATCAAACTTTAGCTATTACAATGAATCGTATTGGAGGAAAAAGTAATACTGGCGAAGGTGGCGAAAATGCGGATCGATACTTAGGTGCGTATAAATTTATCATAATTGCAAAAATAAATTTTTAGCTTATTAAAATGTTACTGCTATTAACATGTTTCATGTAAACATTCGTATATCTTACGTAACATTCTATCTCTGTGCTACGTATTGAAAAATCTTTTTTTTTCTTATCCAACGGTCATAGAATACAAGGTTACGACAACTTTAAATCTTATGTTTGATGACGAAGTTGGTTTACCATAGTCACTTAAATATGTTTGTGTTATTTTATTCTTGAAATATCCTAAAATATTAATTATAAAAGCTTTTAAATGGTCAGATTCTTTTCCAAATAATACTTTTCTTCCTTTGTCCAACTTAAGTATGTTGAAGCCACTCGTTATCCTTTCTACGAACCCCAGAAATTTAATGGAGTTGATATTAGCCGCTTCAACAAATTTGTTACGGATGTAAGACCAGTAATTACTTTACGAATATCAATCTGAGTACCAAACCTATCCTAACGTATCAAATTTGATTGATAATGAAAGCTTTATAAATTTGCACGTATATATATAATATTTAAGCATAATTTTGCTAGATTTTCTAAAGTATTTTGTAAGGAGACAAAATACGGTTTGAAAAGTTATGGAAAGAGCTTTTCAACTGTGCTCAATAGCCACTGCGATACTGTGGTAATAATCTGACATGCGAATCGTCAATACAACCAACCACTTTAGGTATACCAAATTTTTCCAAGAGTTGCTGTTTAGTTTTTGTTATATCATTTCCATGCATTTCCAATTCAATCCACTCCTAATACAGTCTGCGCTCTGAAACCTCTATTAGTCAACTAAGTTCTTTCAACATGGTCCTTCTTCCTATTTAAACGACTACATTTTCCCAAAGGCTATTCTGAAACATTCTTGTGCAAGAAATCGAAACAATGGTCCCTGTTGCAGAGAAACTGATGACGGAATATGTGGTGTTAATATGATACAAAACTAATTACAAATATAAAATAGTCAATAAAGTTATTAAAACCGTACAACATCAACTGCAATTCAATTAAAATTATGCCTTAAAAGTCTACTTCGAATTCTTTGTAACGCGAAGTCTTTATTTTTGTAATGTCTCTCTTATGATTGTTCAAGAAATTTTAAAGTTTTTGAAAGTTAAATATTTACATATCAGTTCAAAACAAAATCATTTGGTTCAAACAGCTGTTTCGATGTGAAATAAAAAGACCTCGAAAAATAAAAGAAAATTTTGTTAAAACCAATGCGCACAATTTCATTCGGCTTCTGGTACATGCCTGAATATATCAAAGTGCGTTTCAGAAGTAAGAGCTTAAATTTTTTAAAAATCGCGTTTAAAAACTTGAAACGAGGGGGAAGTATGCTAAATGCTATGATAATTGTAAGTAGAAATGTAAACTCGTGTGCGTGACATGAAAAAAATAAATTTTTCCCAAATTTGCAAAATGAAAGTCGAAAGGTTAAGAAGATATTCATGACATTGTTTTGTAGCTTTCTGTTCGAAAGCTTAATTATTTATTTTGCGTATACATACATCCATTTGTGCTCTATTATTGGATTGAAATATATATTTCTTGAGCTCTCTCAAAAATGAAGATTTATCAAAGCTATCTGTTATCTTTAACGACGAAGAGATTAGTCCAAACTTAATTTAATTATAATTTAAATTTGCTATAAACATATTAAAGTGGATGATTTCGAAGAAGAAATACACTGGAAATTAGGTAAGGTTAACATAAAAACTTGTTTAAAGACTCATTTATGTGCAATAAATGGAATTTAAAATGATGTTATATATATTATATAACTAAAAGCGCGATAAACCAAGCACTAAACACGACGGAGACATTAAATTTTATTTCTGGGATGGTATGAGATGACTTTATAGGAACCGCGTTCAAAATTAGTCAGTGGGCGTGGCACCGCCCACTTTTAGGTGAAAACCCATAGCTTGGGATCTTCTTAACCGATTTCAACAAAATTCGGTGCGTAACATTCTTTTCATATTTCTTTGTTATAGTGCGAAAATGGCTGAAATCGGACTACAACCACGTCTATTTCCCATATAACACCATTTTCAATTCCATCTGATTCTTTCACTTTCCACTAAGCATATCAAGCAACAATGATTATATCGGGGTAAAACTTTGCGTGAATAATACGTTTACAGTATGCCACCTTGTGACCAAAAATTGTCTAAATCGAACCAAAACTGTTCAAGCCCCTAAGTACTGAAAATGTGGACCCCAGTGCCTATAGTTGACCTTCTACCGAAAATATCGGTCAATCCACAAAAAAATCTCAAACGAGTATACCATTTGACTTTGCGAGAGTGTAAAATGTTCGGTTACATCCGAACTTAGCCCTTCCTTACTTGTTTATTATAGCTCCAGTGATATAGGAGATATGCACATTACACCTATTAGGGGGCGGAATCGCGCCCACTTTAAAAAAAAAATTTAAACTGCAGATGCCCCTCCCTAATGTGATCCTGTATACCAAATAAGAGTCTTGTATCTTGTTGTGGAGCTTAGTTAAGGCAATTTATTTGTTTTTGATTAATGTCGTATTGTGGGCGTGGCAGTGGTCCGATTACGCCTATCTGCAACACCAACCCTCTTACGGTATCGAGAAACATGTGTACCAAGCTTCATAAAGATATCTCAATTTTTACTCAAGTTACAGCTTGCACAGACGGACGGACGGACAGACAGTCACCCGGATTTCAACTCGTCTCTTCATCCTGATCATTTATATATGTTTGTATATATAACCCTATATCTAACTCGATTAGTTTTAGATGATACAAACAACCGTTAGGTGAACAAAACTATTGTACTCTGTAGCAACAGGTTGCGAGAGTATAAAAAGTAAGGAAGGGCTAAGTTCGGATGCAACCGAACATTTTATACTCTCGCATAGTCAAATGGTATGCTCGTTTGAGATTTTTTTATATATTTTAATAATTAGAGCAATCGTTCTTGTGTTTTGTTGTATTGAGGAGTATGAAAATAAATTGTTTATTATACATGTTTAGCTTAAAAATAATAAATATTAACAACTTATTATATAATAAAAATATTATATAAATTATATTATTACATTAATTTGTATATAATATTTACAATATTAAACATAAATTTTTATATAGATTCTTACACATATATCCAAATTATATTCTTTTCTCCTTATACTATTTAATTTCTATCATATATTTATACAATAATATCTTATATAATAACAAATTATACATATAATTTAAAATTTCTTAATTAGATTATTTACATATTTTTCTTAAAATTGTCTTAAAAACTACTGTCAAAATTGCTATACCATTTCTGAATATATTTTTGAAAAAAAAAAAATTAAGAACTATTGCAATAAGTCGGAAAATTTTAGTTGGAAATAGAGACACAAATACTGTCATGATTGCTGTGTACTGTCTCAAAAGTAATTGCATTAACATGGGAAGGATCCATGTTTGCAAATGCCCAATCAATTTGTGTACCGGCGGGTGTAGTTGAATATTCTACACCAAGCAGGGAACTTAAGTTTTTTTCTCGGAGCAGATTTCCTATTGAATTCCCTGTAGATATTAAACAAATGTTGAAATCTCTAACAGCACATTTTGATTGCATAACTCAGAAGTAAGGAGTTCCTGAAGTTCTACAATTAAATGTCTGACAGAGAAAGCTGAATTTCTGTATAGCACCAGAATATTAGTACTGAAATATTTAAACAAAACCGCTTCTAAAACTTTGCAATCTGAATAAATTTTCTTTACAGCCTTTGGTTCTATAGAGCTAGCAATACTATGCTTTGCATATATTATAATGCCCCGTTTATTTCTGTTGCTTTTTCAATTGGTGTCCAAGAACTTTCTAGAGGATGAGGCGTTTTTGATCGTGCTATCAAACCAACAGAAGGTTTCAAAAATGTAATCCACAGAATTGTTGGAAAGGAACATTGGAAATCAATATGCATAGGTTGTCCAGCTGCCCCATTAACCAAGCCATCACACGTGTTTATATTCACTGTAATCATATATTTGGCGAATGGTTTTAGTGTCAAATCCTAGGGCAGTCTCTGCGTTTCAGAAGTTTTGAAAAGTTTAAAACTTTCCAAAATATTCTCATTTTCACTTATACCAATTCCTTTAACTGAGTCTTTTGCAGTTGAAAGGATAGCTTCAGTTGGGATTCGACTGAGCTTAAGGGCATTGAAATTATTTGTCTCTTCATTGCACCAAAATAAATGTATGACATCATCGGGAACTTCTTCGAAATTAACTACTCGAGTTTCAATGAGTGATATGTCCTCATTTGTCATAGTACCAGATGCCATATGGTTTGACGCAAGTGCAAAGGCCTGATCCTCCCGTTGTCTCATTATTTCTGTTAAGTCAAAGTATTTAAATAACTCCCACAAAAGGGCACCATCTAAAGTGCTGTATGCATCATTGGGATTAGGAGAGAATATCCACCTATCTCCAACAGGTGAGAGTTGCTTCAAATCACCAAACACGATGATCGGTATAAATGTGTCAAATAGGTTCTTTGCTTAGTATTTAGACTTTGAACTAAAGAAAATAATTCCTCAACTGGAATTAAAGGGGGTAGTTTAATAAGTCTAATATTGCAATCAGATTCAGTGCCATTATCTGTTGAATCTTCGCCATGCAAGTCCAGCAAATTTATACTTGGGTTTATTTCTGGAAGTGCCAACACTCTGAACTCATTTTCCACGATAGGTAGTTCATTGTGAGCACCTTCGTCCAAGTCTATTTCATTATAAAGACTTTCTAGAACATTTTCAAGTTCTCTTTGCTCAAAAACATCATATTTTCTTTGATTTTCCTCAATTATAATACGATGTGTTATGCATGTCTGCTCATTATCGTTTTCAATGAGATCTTGCTGTTCATTCCGCCAAGGATAGTAAAGCATTAACATTTCGCGGAAGTACTCAACTCTGGCCAAATCTGCGTTAAACCTTCTATACCGAATAATACAAGGTTTGGTACGTTTTTTCACAAAACCGCTACCGTCTTTAAGAGGCATGACAACCCCGCTTTCTGGTAAATTATCGTCTTCCCTCTCTTCTTCATCATGATCACTATCTTGTGCTCTTCTACTAGATTTAAAATATTTATACCTAGATGCAAAATCAGCTAAACAAAGAGTTTCTAACTGATCGGATCTTTGAACATAACGGTCTAAAATACCGGCTACGAATATTTCAGTCTAACCTGAAGTTCCGCTATATTATTTTGCAACAGCAGCAGCGTTCAAGGGTTCGCGCTAAGCGAAATAAATAAGTGGTTGTGTGTATGTTCCAGTAAAATATATGTGCTGTCACTTTTGTGAATTTAATTTAAAAAATCCATCATACTGGTATGCTGCTTACCGTCAAGGCGTCCGAGCAGCTGGCGGGACCAACTGTGACTCACTTCGGTTGCCCCTTGCAGAGCATTGATTCATTGCTTTAGCCACATTGAAGTATCCAAATCCATTTTATCTTTTAGATTTATGTCGTTGTTCGATTGTTGTTGTGATCAACAATGCTTGAATCCTTGTGACTGCGAACTGATAGCTAAAGAGGGATTTCCAAGTGCAAATGATACACCCGTCACTCCTCTTCACACGAATTGTTGTGGGGTATGCGCCACATGGCTGGCCAGTCTTCAACGAACGGTTTTCAGTCAGCGGTTTGTTTACGTCATTGTAGTAAGTGTAAGCACAGGGGGACTTTCATGAATGAAAAATTTTCTGAAAATTACCTAATGCTTGAAATATGTTTTCGCAAATGTGTTGTATAATGAAATATCTATTTGAGCTTGGCCAGGAATGTCTGACAGCTTTCTGATGGCAGTTAGCGCTTCTGATCGAATTAAGTGATATCTATCTTGAGTTGTTAAACTATTGGCTTCCTCTTCCGAAATATCTTTAGAATCAACAATTATCAAGAGGATGACCAAAAGCTCAACCCACTGAGATTCTGCAGGCGATAAAGTGATAAAGAAGGTTGGAAGCCCAAATTGGAGAATCATAGCGATTTCCTTTTTCTTCTCAGCTTCCCAGTGGGCAGGGGAGGATCTAACGCTTTTCAAAACCTTGTAACCATAATCGTGTTGCGACCTGAAAACTTTCTTAGGCAAATGGTTGCACTATTCTTAATTTGTAGCAGTTCTAATTTTTTGTAATAATAGAATAACTTTGAAATGGTACCCACTCTTCTGTCAAAATGGCGAATTTCAGAACGTATTATCTTTCTATATGTTTCAGATCATGTACGTATATTGTTCCAAATGACAACTCTTCTGAACTATTATCCTGATTTATGTAAATTGGTCTGTCTCCTTTACCTGGCGCTATGACTAAACGGTTATAGTCTAAATTTTCTACAGGAATATTCTCCAAAAGAGTTTCTTGACCGCCGGGTTTAGCTCTGAAGGTAAAAGAGCTGTTGGAATATTATTACCTGAGGGATTATCATGAGAAGTTTGTGCCGCATGAAAAGATTGAACCAATCGGGAATCCTCTGCAGATGCAACAAATGGAACTTCTTCTTGATTATTAAACTCTGAAATCCAGTTCTTATTAATATGTATATTGTGCTCACGAAACAGAGGGGTATTCACTAAGAATTGCAAAGCTTCAATAATCTTTGCGGAGCGTATGGTATCGATCATGTAATCATGATTGTATTCCAAACGCCTTCTTAAGTGAATTTGTATCACATGAGACTCATTGAAGAACCTTGGTAGAGATGTCACAATATTGTTAACAGAAATTGGTATATTAACAACAGCACCTTTGAGCAAACTCTGACCTTGATATCCTAACGGAAGGATTGTCATAAAAGGCAATCTAGGCATTATGAGACGTTTTTCAATTGGGGTTAAATCTTTAAAACAATCCGGTATTTCAGGAAAGTCCAGACCGTTAGCTAAACATATTTTTGGAAGGTTCTTTTTAACAATCGCATTTTTGCAAGTAGCACAAAAATTGTAATTTCCATCTTCTGAAGGAAATTTTTGCATTAAAAAGAAGGCGGATGCAGCATTCGGGTGACCTTGCGCAATAGTTTCAAAATTTAATTTGCGAACTTGGTGTGAAAACCATAAGCCACCGCAGCAAATACATATTTCAGTAGGGACTTATTTATATTTTGGAAATAAATGTTTTTGAAATCTGTTAAATTGCCACTATTATCAGTTTCTATAACATTATTTTCTCTTGTTAATCGGATTAGTTGGGACTGCCTTTGGTTTTCAATTTGTCTATTGAGTGGGTTATCTCTACGCATCTAAGACGCATCTGATTCAAAATTTCTTCCCTCATACCCCTCCTACTAAGCTGTCGACGTTATGTTTCTCTATCACGCTCCTCTTTCCTTATTTCAGGATTTCTTCTTGCATGTTACCTTTGCATTTGATCACGAATGCGCTCTAAATTCCTATACTCAGGATTTCTTGCGCGAAGTTCTCTATGATTCCTAGTGTTCCTACTTTGTTCATCATAACGTACCTCAGGATTTTCTCGACGAGATCTATGACCTCGAGTATTTCTTATTTGCTCTTCAGAGCGAATTTGGGGATCTTGCCGCCTTGTTCTATGTTGAACAGTATTTAAATTTTGTTCAAAAGACTTTACCTCGAGATTTTCCCGCCTGGTTCTATGTGAAATTCTATTGATAATTTGTTCGGACAGACGTACATCGGAATCTAATCTACGATTAGCGTGACTTACAGTATCTTGTGACTGCTCACTATCTCTATATAAAGAGTTTGCACGAAGAACTCTCATACGTCTTCTATTCTGAAGACGACTTAGTAATACAGATTTTCTACTTAATCTAGGCATAATTAATAAATAATAAATGGCATAATATATAAAATACTTATATAATTTCGTCCTTCCGGGTCTGAAAAGTTGGATCCTAGGTGCTGCTCTCTTTCACAGTAATTGAATCCTTGCTATGACTCTTTTCTTGTTCGGTGTATAGGTACTATGGTATACTGGTGCACATATGTATATGTGTTTGATCGCCACTGTATATAATACAATTTTGCTTGCCACTGTATATAACAATATTTTAAACACTATATAACTAATACAATGAAATTAGTTTGAATACAGCACTTTGCTGGTCAAGAAATCTAGTGTAACTGAAACTACAAACACAGTGTACTGATATTTATTATACTCTTGCAACATGTTGCTACATTTATTATGGTATATTTTTGTACACACAACTTACGTACTTTTGTATACCTATATATCACATAGATATTCACTAACATAATAATACAGATTATTTAGTTATATTTATATTTTAGAAATTAGTAGTTTATTTCATTGTATTGAAATTATGTGCTCGGAAAACCCCTCCGTAAATTGCTTTTGTCTAACGCTTTTTAAAACAGGAATCTATGGTACCTATTTTGAAAGGTCTGCTCATGAAGGCTAAACTAACAATAACTTACATATAATTAAGTATGGTACACACATATGTAGAGCAGGTATGTAGATTTTCTTCTTTCTGTCTTAACATCTAAACCTTTCATAAGGTGCCAACGGCGCTGGGTAAATCCCAAAAAGTACTTAAATATAATTTTCTTTAGTTTACAGTTCACCTCATGACCTTCATATTAAAATGTGTCGCAAAACTGAAATAATAGATAATAGCATTTTAACCGATGGGGTCGCAGTTTATCTATTACCACATAGAAAGGATCTTTAGCCCTTTTGATACTACACTACTAATATTTATCTTACGCGATTTTTTCTAAAAAGATATTTTTGCTCTATACAAAGTCCAGCACTCTAAGAAACTTTTTTACATTGTTGTCTGGTATATTTTGTTATAAGTTCAACATGATTGCTGAGAAAATATACTACTCCACTGATTATCACCAAATATTAGAAGAAATATTTGTATATAGAAATCTATATCTATCACGATTAGTTTTAGGTGATGCAAACAACCGTTTAGTGAACAAATTATACTCTGTTGCAACATGTTGCGAAAGAATTCAACATTTATTATTCGATTATTATTTGGTATCTTATAAACTTATGTTATTGATCATAGATTTACTATTTTAGATAGATACTATTTTGCCTCTGAAATGTTAATTTAACAAAAAGAAGCTATTTAACTCAAACATGGTATATGTGATATAAACTGAACCAAAGGGGTTAGATTTAATATGTGGGGTATATGAAGTTGCTGTTGTACGAAAGGAGCGGAAATCAGTATATTAGGGTTATAAGGTTTAAACAAAGGATAGACCAATTTCATTCATATGCAGCAGTAAACCACATTATTTTTAAGAAAAACTGTCCATTTAATTTCATTAAATCATACAATTAACGAAATAAATTATACCATAAGTAGTACATGTATGCTGGGCAAATTCGTGTATCGATTTCACACATTTTCGGCATTAAACTGTTGTATATCTAATATTTTACGTTTATATAAAGCCGAATGGAAGTTTGAATTTTTTACATAAAGTATGTTGGAGCTAGGGTCAATATATACCCGGTAATGGGTACTAAGGCGGAACCGAGAATTTTGTACTCTTGTAATTCGCAAGAATCAAAGGCCAGGAAATTCCTTCGGGTGTGGCAAAGTTGAGAAAGAATTAAACATCCATTATTAAATGAAATCGTGATTAAATTACAATCAAATTTGGTATCTTCTTGACTTATATTAAAGGCCATAAACTCAGTATGAGTTTTATTGCTATATTTTAGTTGGCGTCAGCAAAAATTATACTAAACAAAAAAAACAAAAAACATCTTGAAGTGATATATTATAAGCTTGTGTGGAAAACGTCAACCAGAGAATCGGATTTCATTATATGAAGGTGTGAGGTTTAGATGAAGGTATATACTATTTTAATTCTAATTCAGCGTCAAACCACATAATTTTTAAGAAAACTTATCCACTTAATTACATTAAAATATCACATTTAGATCAACCGGAACGGTTTAAAGTCAAGAGGAAAGACGGATATATAGAGAAAGATATTAATTTTTACATTGCTCAGCTATACTTGAGCATAGAGAACATATTTTGAAGCAATTTTATATAGAAAAAAATTTTAATACTCACTGACCGACATACGAGAAGTTTTATAAGTAGTATATGGATGTAGAGGGTAGCATTAACCCGATTTTATCAATTTTGGCCAAAACTACATACTACTAACATGCCACAGACTCATAAAATGCTCCTACTGTTGCATTAAGGTACCTCACATACCATCACAAATCATATGGAGTAAAGTCAGACAATTGTTCGAAAATCCTGATATTAGTTACATGGGGACCAGGTAAAATTTTTACTCGATTTCATCCATTTTAGGCGCAAAATACCTTGTTATGAGTAAAACACGCTCTGCAATTTTCATTGAGATAACTCATGTATTGGCCGATATACAAGGTGCGTTCCAAAGTAAACAGTAAAAAAGTAACAAAGTAAACTCTAGTGGCGCCATCTATATGTCGACTAGAGCGATTCTGCTACCGTTTATCGACTTCCAGTAAAAATTTCATGACATTTCATCTATTGGAAGTGAAGTTATTGCGTTTTAAGTGTCAGTATGTTTTTGTCATCGGTGCGAAAATGAGCTTCCAACAAAGAGCCAAAATTAAATTTTGTTTTAAAATTGGTAAAACTTTTACCGAAACGTTTCAATTGATGAGTGCTTTCAACGTTTTCAAAGTGGTCGTGGGGACATAAATGAGAAATGCGCCGAAACCCAAAAAATCGCGCCTGGAGAAGTCAAAAGTAAAGACAATGCTGATTTGTTTTTATGATTCCAAGGGTATTGTCCGCAAAGAATTTGTTCCACCCGGCCAAAACGTTATTGCGGTATTCTACTTTGGAGTTTTGAAGCGTTTGGTGCGCCGTATTCGAAATTAAATTTGGCACCGTGCGATTTCTACCTTTTCGGAAAAATGCATTTGCCGATGAAAGGAAAGCGTTATGCAGACGTGGAGGCCATTTAAAAGGTTTCCCCGGCATACTGGCGGCCATACCGGGCAACGAGCTAAAACACTCGTTCGACATGCTTTTGGACCGTGCAAAAAGTTGTATTAAAGAAGAAGGAGACTGTTTTGAATAAATTTAATTGATTTTGCTGATAAAACCATTTGTTCTGTCTTTTTTTTTGAAAGTCCTGTTTACTTTGGTACGCACCTTGTATAAAGTCACCCGGAAGTTCAAAAATCTTTATATTAGGTATATGAGGGTTATAGGAAGTATTGATTCAATTGAACCCATTTTTTGACATAAACATACTATTATCGAAAGTTTTATTTATTTATTTTATTATATGAATTTCAATTAAATGTCTTACACATTGACCGCTATTTTCGGTAAAAAGGCAACTATAGGCACTGGGGTCAACAAATTCAGTACCTAGGGACTTGAATAGTTTAGGTTCGATTTAGACAATTTTGGTCACAAGGTGGCATACTTCAAACGGATTATTCACGCAAAGTTTTACCCCGATACAATCATTGTTGTTTGATTTGCATAGTGGAAAGTGAAAAAATCAAATGGAATTTAAAAATTAATGACATATCTAATTTTTTATAATGTTCAAAAATGACTTTGCGTGTAAAAGTTTGCAGCTGATCAATATTAAATAAAAATCCGAAAGGTTTAGTAATTTGTTTCAACTGATCGTATCTTTCATCGATTGAAGATAATGCATTATCTATAATGGTAAAGTAGAAATTAGTTTTAGAATTTTTTTAGCATGGCGAATTGGCTCCTCTTCCCCCTCATATTTGAACTGCCTTTTCTGTGTTCTCAAGCGAACTGTTACCCTTTCTGATTCGAATGTATATTTTCCAAGTGGTTGGAAGCTAGATTCGAATTCTATCTGATAATAAGAAAAAATAGAAAATTAAAGGCAGGGGACATTCCCGTTACAATTAAGAGACACTTACTTGGAGAAAAAAAAATTTGTGATTTGGCAACCTAGTGTTGCAAACTGGCAACTCACAATTTTATCATAAAGTTTGACATTTTTGATGTTTTACATACTCAGAACGTTTTGACATACGAACGTTATTTGTGTTGTTTATAGTAACTTAAAATATTCATCTCGGCAAAAAAAAGGAATTAAACATTTATGCGCGATTATTTTTTAAAACTTTCTACCTGGATTAACTCAGCATCACTGCAGTGATAAACTTTATTAAATTTTTGGCGATACCACAACCACAATATGAACAACAAGTAGATTCAGAACAGTAAATTCTGAGTGGTACACAACCATTTGTTTGCCAGTTGTCTTTCAACAAATCAGGAAAACCAAGAGCCGAAGAGGAATCACTCTTCACCACGACAATGCGAGCTCTCATACGTTGACTGAAACTGCATTTTTGAGCACTCAAAACATCGATTTTATGAGTCATTCACCGTCTAGTTCTGACTTGTCACCGAATGAATTTTTTTTATTCCTGTACGTAAAAAAAAATAAAAGGTCGACGACACCTGAAGAGGCGGTTGAAGCGTTTATAACGCATGTTGTGGTGATACCTCAATCAGAGTGACAAAAGTGCTCAGACAATTGGTTCAAACGCATGCAAAAGTGTATACATACATAGATCTTAATGGAGAATATTTTGAGAAACAATAAAGCGATTTTCTATGATTAATATTTGTTTTTGTTCTCTAATCGCAAAGTATGAAAGGCAAACTTCGTATTCAAATTTTTTTTCTTTATTTACACTAATGAAATATTGCATTATTAATAGTTAAACGTTAAAAAGCTTTTCAGGAAACTTTTATGAAAGGGAAGTAAATTATTGTACTACAAATTATTGGGCCAAATTTGTTTAAAGGTACTGGCTGTACCCTCTGTAGTATATTCAGAGGAACCTGTCCTGTAATTGATAATTCACGATGAACATCGCTTAAGTTTGTTTTTCAGTTTATATACATATATATATATATATAGTACTGAGCATAAAAACGGGTCAGGTAGTTGCACACAGTTTAAGTTTGAGTAAGTTCGCTATTCCCAATTGAATTGGAATGCCATTTTTACAAAAATGACTTTGCGTGTAAAAGTTTGCAGCTGATCAATATTAAATAAAAATCCGAAAGGTTTAGTAATTTGTTTCAACTGATCGTATCTTTCATCGATTGAAGATAATGCATTATCTATAATGGTAAAGTAGAAATTAGTTTTAGAATTTTTTTAGCATGGCGAATTGGCTCCTCTTCCCCCTCATATTTGAACTGCCTTTTCTGTGTTCTCAAGCGAACTGTTACCCTTTCTGATTCGAATGTATATTTTCCAAGTGGTTGGAAGCTAGATTCGAATTCTATCTGATAATAAGAAAAAATAGAAAATTAAAGGCAGGGGACATTCCCGTTACAATTAAGAGACACTTACTTGGAGAAAAAAAAATTTGTGATTTGGCAACCTAGTGTTGCAAACTGGCAACTCACAATTTTATCATAAAGTTTGACATTTTTGATGTTTTACATACTCAGAACGTTTTGACATACGAACGTTATTTGTGTTGTTTATAGTAACTTAAAATATTCATCTCGGCAAAAAAAAGGAATTAAACCGAAACATTTATGCGCGATTATTTTTTAAAACTTTCTACCTGGATTAACTCAGCATCACTGCAGTGATAAACTTTATTAAATTTTTGGCGATACCACAACCACAATATGAACAACAAGTAGATTCAGAACAGTAAATTCTGAGTGGTACACAACCATTTGTTTGCCAGTTGTCTTTCAACAAATCAGGAAAACCAAGAGCCGAAGAGGAATCACTCTTCACCACGACAATGCGAGCTCTCATACGTTGACTGAAACTGCATTTTTGAGCACTCAAAACATCGATTTTATGAGTCATTCACCGTCTAGTTCTGACTTGTCACCGAATGAATTTTTTTTATTCCTGTACGTAAAAAAAAATAAAAGGTCGACGACACCTGAAGAGGCGGTTGAAGCGTTTATAACGCATGTTGTGGTGATACCTCAATCAGAGTGACAAAAGTGCTCAGACAATTGGTTCAAACGCATGCAAAAGTGTATACATACATAGATCTTAATGGAGAATATTTTGAGAAACAATAAAGCGATTTTCTATGATTAATATTTGTTTTTGTTCTCTAATCGCAAAGTATGAAAGGCAAACTTCGTATTCAAATTTTTTTTCTTTATTTACACTAATGAAATATTGCATTATTAATAGTTAAACGTTAAAAAGCTTTTCAGGAAACTTTTATGAAAGGGAAGTAAATTATTGTACTACAAATTATTGGGCCAAATTTGTTTAAAGGTACTGGCTGTACCCTCTGTAGTATATTCAGAGGAACCTGTCCTGTAATTGATAATTCACGATGAACATCGCTTAAGTTTGTTTTTCAGTTTATATACATATATATATATATATAGTACTGAGCATAAAAACGGGTCAGGTAGTTGCACACAGTTTAAGTTTGAGTAAGTTCGCTATTCCCAATTGAATTGGAATGCCATTTTTATCTTGTATTTATAGTGCTGTAAAGAGTTGATTCGCATCATTAAGATATTAATTGTGTTTTTAAAAAGTTTGTGAAAGTGCAATTATATAAATAAAATTTAATAAATAAATTCATGCGAAAGCGACGACTGATGTCACTAAAGGGAAAATAGCTTTATCGCAGTCGAATCAAAGCTCTAGATAAATATCGGGCATTGTGGGATTCGACGAGAATACTGTAGCAGATTTCATAAAAAAAAATCGAAAAAGGGGTTATTTGCCCGGCAAAATGGAACTGAACCTATTTCATTTTTAGTCAAAAAATACTACAATTTTATAATTAAAAAATATATCTTACTTTACACGAAACAAAATTCTTTCCTTTAGAAACATCAGTCTTGTGGTGAATGCAGTAATTAGCCATCATATTTGCATTCCAACGACCCTGATATCGCTCTTTCATAGGGCGAATATCCTGATGAAAGCGTTTTCCTTGTTTTTTTGCTTAAGTCGCTTAAATTTTCTGCGAAGCGGTCTAAATGGCTGAAGAGGAAGTGCATCTTGGTGTTCATGTTACATCCTAGTCTCTGGAAGTGCAACATGAGCTGCCTGCTGTACACTCTTAGCGTCACATTCTACTAAATTTAGTACCCGGTAAAAAGTTGTCACAACTTGCCCTGTCTTTTGTGAAAAAAATAGAACCATAATGCACAAATCTTTTACCGTTGAAAAATCTATGTTTTCATCAATATGAGTATAATTGAGTAAGGAGAATTACTGATTTCTTCTGTTAATGCTTCAAGCATTGTGGTGCCAAGCACAGTTTTTATAAACATCGAACACCTAGTACGACGAAGTTTAAGGTTTTTCAACGCATACGATGACAAATCTAGCTGCAGTAGTATATTTATTAAATTATCAACTGCTAATAAAGAAGAAGTGAGAAGAAGACTCACGCCTGAACAACGCCTGCAAATAGTGTAATTTTATATCGAAAATAATGGTTCTGTCCGGAATACGTATCGCGCACTACGTTCATTTTATCGTATGATGTGATGAAGCGCACACATTGAATGGCTACGTCAACAAACAAAACTGCCGCATTTGGAGTGCAGCTAATCCTCAAGTGTATGTCGAAACACCATTACATCCAGAAAAACTGACTTTTTAGTGCGCTTTATGGGCTGGTGGAATCATTGGTCCGTACTTGTTCAAAAACGATGATGGCCAGAACGTTACAGACAATGGTGATCGGTATAGAGCCATGATTACTAACTTTTTCATTCCTGAATTGAACAACCATGATGTCCAAGAGCTGTGGTTCCAACAAGACGGCGCAACATGTCACACAGCTCGTGCCACAATCGATTTATTGAAAGACACGTTTGGTGACCGCCTAATTTCACGTTTTGAACCTGTGAATTGGCCTCCAAGATCTTGTGATTTAACACCGCTAGACTACTTTCTGTGGGGTTATGTAAAGTCATTGGTCTATGCGCATAAGCCACAAACGCTAACAATTTGGAAAACCACATTCGCCGTGTACGGCCACAAAAGTTGGAAAAAGTCATCGAAAATTGGATGTCCAGATTGGACTACATCCGAGCCAGCCGTGGCGGTCATATGCCAAAAATCATATTTACAATAGAATGTAATGCCACAAGATTATCTTGCAGATAAATAAAATTCATGTCAATCGAATAATACATCGTTGTTTTATTGCAATTTAAAATTCTATACCTCTAAAAAAAAATTGCTTGGCGGCCTTATCACATTAATTGATTTCTTATGTTTGTCGGTACTACTAATTCGCACGACTTAGGCCAAACTTTCATTCGTACTGTCAGGTGCAATCCAACCTGCAATATATCAATAAATTGTAAATAACGGCATGTGAGTTGAGTAACTTTACAGGTGTAGCAATTCACAATAAGAAAAATGTTAATCATGACAAAACGAATGCCACATAATTTTTTATGGTAAATAACAATAAAAAACATATTGTGGAAGTCCTCATTCGAAGTACAACAAAAAGCGTGCATGAGCATTTTAAGTGTGGTTGCAGATTCTTTACCTAAATTAAATAAAAATAAAACGTTTAACGTTACTGAAGTAAGGCTGCAATTCGACCACGGCGATAATTCTATTGAAATTTTTTAAATTAATATTGTTTATCGTTATTATTTACAAGAAGGAACAAGAGGTTCATGTATAAAACGATACGGACTTCCTGGTCCTTTCTATAAATTTCAAAAATAAAATAAGATAACATTTATTTATACATTTTGCGTTTTGTATTATATTCATAACGGATTCGGCATACTAAACATAAATACATATACTCGTATGTCAATCCAATAGGAAAATAATGAAAATACTATGTCAAAAAAATGAGGAGGGTTGCCCAACATTTTGCTTCGTTCTGCTTTACTACGCCTTGACGTGAACGTAGTCTGTAATCTATTTTTCATATCTTTCAGTTAAAACAATTAATATTCAAAGTAAAAATACCCCTAAATATTTAACATCTCAAAAAAATCCCATTCGACTCTTTTAACCCCTAAGTTTAGGGGGGAAACCCCTAAGTTGGTAACACTGTACCCTGCATCGAAGAACTGTATCAACAAAAAACGAGGTCATCTTCCAGCACAATTCTGCGCCATGTGAAAGGGCCAACATCGTAAGTAAATTTTTTTTACAAATTCTACTACCAGTTTATCAATCTCATTCATAACTAATTTTGATCTTCTACCTTGTTTTTTTTTTGCAGGCTCGCAATTTGATAGCTGTAAAAAGAATAAAGCAGTTAGTGTAGCTTGAGAATAGCCCCGATTTGAACCCGATCGAAAAGCTGTGGGTAATTATGAAGAAACAGGTAACCATACAGAAGCCCAAGATCCAAAAAGAACTGGATTCCTTTCTTTTTAAGACGTGTTAGTGGAGTTTGGATTACAACAAAAGCTTATATCGTCAATGCAAGAATCAGGGCGGGATTAAGGCAAAAGGAGGCGCAACAATGTCATGATTGAGATATTTCCCAATAAATACAATAAAATTATGAAATAAAAACAAACAATCCTTGTGGTATTACTATTTTAATGAATTTTGTGATCAATATTGTACACTACTCCTAATTATATTATTTGACCAAATTAAAAAAAATTCCCTCCTGAAAAATTTAACATAAAAATTTGTTGGCTAATACATTATTTTATCGCTATTACAAATCCAAATAAACTCTCACTTTCATTTTTTTCCTTGTATGAATATTTTACCTTATAATTTAAATTTTCCTACTGATTGGTTTTTATGCCCACAGTATATATATAATTAAAAAAGTATTCAATGAAGTAATAAAGAAATGTTTGCATACTTTAGCACACTCAAACCCACATTAAATATAATATAAAAATTATTTAAAAGCCATTTATATATTTGTCAATAAAATGTTACTTTTTGGTAGGCGTAACACATCAGTTTTCGCCCCCAACATTTCGGTCATTATAATATAAATCAGAAATTATTTCTATTTAAATATTTATTCACCCTTTTGTGAGCAATAACTGATTTGATTTGTTTTAATTTTTCGTTCGAAACTTTTCATTATCTGCCAAATATTCACTTTTTTAGGTTGGCAACATCAAATTACTTCTTCAAAAATTAGTTTTAGTTCGTAATACCCAAAAATAGTTTGGTTGATATAAAGTTATTGCTTTAACTTCAATTTAATTGAGTGGAGTTGCAATGCCGCATTACCGGTATAAGGGATTATCGAGCAGATGTGGTCTCGTGCCACGTACTCTAATGATTCTGTCAAAATCTACAATACTTTTCAGAAGGCTACAGTTTCCCATTTATTTCAATTCAGTCAAAAGAGCAAACAATCTCTATTTTTGGTTTAGAATTGGATAATCCATGTTTTTTCTCACAGCCAATTATCTATTGCATGCTCATATAATATATTAAAAAGGTTAACCAAGAATATTGTGCACCGAATAGTGTTGCATTATATTAAAATAGAAAATTATAATTGCAATTAAAATATATGGTATATATGGGTAAAAATAAAAAACTATCAACTCTACCCACCTCAATTATAAAAATAAATGTTACATGTTATATTCTTAATTTGTTAGAGATTAAATATACGATTAGTAAAATATAAAATTCAAAATTTTATGTTGATTTTTTCTTTACAAAAATTTATTATTAATAATTTTAAAATTTTAACCTCAAGTTAAAATCTCTTTATCGTCTATAACGTTTTCGTCTTTAATCGTAAATAATTTCGCTGTGCTGAATAGTTTACTACAATGTAATTTAACATATTAAATCAATGTAATTTAACATATTACATCTTTTTTTTAATATTTTTCCTTTCATTTTATTTTCAAGTGGCTATGACTAGTGTTTAATTAAATTGATAGTGCTTAATAAAGTCTGAAATGTTTTGATTTCTTTACAGAAAAAGATTCACAGAATAGTAGGAGATCAGCAATAAAGCAAATTGCATCAGGACGTTTTGGAGTAACAGCAGCATATCTTGCAAATGCGGACGACCTTCAAATTAAAATGGCTCAGGGTGCCAAACCTGGAGAAGGTGGTGAACTCCCTGGGTATAAAGTTACGAAGGAAATAGCAAAAACTCGCCATTCTGTTCCTGGTGTTGGCCTTATTTCACCACCGCCACACCACGACATTTATTCAATTGAAGATTTAGCAGAGCTTATATATGACTTAAAATGCTCAAATCCGAATGCAAGAATAAGTGTTAAGTTAGTTTCTGAAGTCGGTGTTGGAGTAGTAGCATCCGGAGTTGCTAAGGTTATTATCAAAATACAAATAAATAATAATAAATGGATTGTTAAATAAAACAATGATTTTCTATTAAAAAAAAACTTCATATATTTGTAGGGTAAGGCAGAACATATTGTTATATCAGGGCATGATGGCGGAACTGGAGCAAGCTCTTGGACTGGTATTAAGCATGCTGGACTGCCATGGGAATTAGGGGTGGCTGAAACGCATCAAGTTCTTGTCCTAAACAATCTGCGTTCAAGGTAACTACATATTCAAATAAATATTATTTTTTATTAAACAAAACCAAATAAGGAGGTTATCAAAAATTGTACACTCAAATTACACTGGCCTACATTGGTTTCCTAGCCGTAGATAAGATCGATTTTTTTATTAATTTGTGCTTACAATTCATGAAACGATCAGTTGTTTTGTAAGATTTGCTCTCGTTTATTAATTATTATAATATCAGTTTGTTTTGAAAAGTCAGGACACAGTAAACATAGACAAAAATGTCAAAAACTTTTGTTATATCTCAATAAAACGCCCAAACCAACTTTGCACTTTTCAACTTTTCCATACCAAGTTTCGGAAATTTTCTACGAATGTATGGTAATTAAAACAGTACCCTTCCACGCCCATGCTTTCACATTTTTTAATCATTCTTAAATTAATCAACATAAATCCCTGAATTCATTTTCAGAAAATAACTTTGGCGTAGTTCTTTTACCCTTTCTTTCACTTCCGATTGTAGATTGTAGCGGTTTCTAATAATTCGATAATTGATCAAAATATAAGATATGCTATTATCATAAAAACCAGAGCACATTCAAAATTTTCATGATTAATCTTAAAATCGAATTCGTAATCTGGACGCTTAAAACCATCAAATTTGCTAAGATATCCAGGGCAACAAAAAAAATATATTGTTATTCGTTTGACAATTGAGAATTGAAGTTAAAAAATAATTTGGTGAATTTGGATAAATGTGGAAGAAGCTTATTTCGGAATAAGAGCGAAATAGGTGTGTATTAATCGAAGACACAAGTATGCTTGACACTAATACAGAAACTTAATTATAAAGTAAATAAAGGTTTCGGTTAGTTGAACAAAATTTAAGGTGTAAATGAACCAAAGCCAAACAAAAGATAAATAAATACGAGTCCCGTTCCCACGACAGTCGGGTCTACGTAACCGGAACGGACCCGGATTTATTCCGGCCAAGGACTGTCAACGGCAGAATTCTGCCGCTACAACAACAACATAACGACACGAGTCCATCGTTTTTTTGTTTCTGTTAATATAGCTTTATTTAATTAATCTGCTTGTTCAAAGGTAATAAAATCTTAAATCTATTTAAACCTAGGCAAGCTCAAGTTCACTGTAGGAACTAGGAGAGACAAGACATAACTTCAAACAGTGTTGGTTTAAAAAAAGGCCAAATTATATTTTATTAAATATTGATGTACGATATAAGATCAACTGGAGGGGCAGGTTAAATTTTAAGTGTCTGACTTAATTCTATAGTACAAGGAATGTAACTTCCTTATCAGCTTTGGTGGACTGAAAAGTCTAAACGTGATGCTATCTCCTCTATTTACAGCTACAAAAGGAATAAATGAAATTCGTATTTTAATAACGCATTGTTTCTTGATGAGAAAACACTGTTAATGCAAGCGATGGTTTCATAAAAGTTACGGCAAATCTATCCCAGCATTTTCAACGGTTAAGTACTGGTTTGCTGAATTTCCAGATAAACTAGCCAACGCAAATATTGCACCCCGTTCACGACAGAGACAAAACACAGTAACGCCAGAAAATAGAGCGAAAATAGTTCTTGAGATTATGTTGGGTGGTTAAATCTAAACGAGATAACATACTGTTTCATGTCATCGTATTTACTAATTTTCAAAAAAAAAAAGAAGGGATTAGGTTCAAATGTAACTGAATATTTTATATTCTCGCAATTTGCAAAGATCACTGGTGGAGGAATATATTCTGGTATTGCCAAATCGTATATTTGGAAATGTTGTTTAAGATTCAGCATTCATTTTTCAACCATTAGAATAATATTTTTAATCATATTAACTTATATTATAAGTCATTAATCTGAGTAACTGCTACTTCTTGCCCATTTGCGAGATATTTTATTTAAATCAATCTATATACATATATACGAGGTTTTTTTTAAAAAATACCGCGAATTTTGTATTTCTTAAGAAAGTGTTTATTTATTCGTGAATATCTCTTTTGTCCCCTTCAAATTAATCACCCACTTATGCTAGCGTTTTTTTTTAATCTTCAAAGCATTTAAAAAGGAATTTTTTATGATCTTATTCAGCTAAACTATAATATAGTGTCTACCAATAGGGATGACGTGATTTTGACTATCTAGTAAGGTGAAGGTGCTCTCGGTAAATTCTGTGAAGCAACCCAGCTTTGTTAAAGTTAACGAAGGTACGGTTGTCCACAGAAATAAAGTCGGGAGGTTTCTCGATCGAGATAGTTATGGACAGATGGTCGGATGCGAGGGTTAGCATAGGTAGCCAAGTTATACTATTTATCAACCCACCACTTGTGTTGGTAATTTTGTGCGAGCTATTACAAATGCCCATAATTCTGGTGGGGGCTTTGTCATTCATTGTGCAGAATGTCGAATCGGCTCTCTTCTCCGCCAGCTCCATCCCCCTACGATCGTTTGACAGGCAGGAGTGCCAAAAATCGTGGTGCGCGTTAAAGTCGCCAAGTACCAAACGGTTTTCACCACGAAGTAGCGCACTTATATTATATATATTGCTCAAAATTGTGCTAGGCCTCCACCATTATCTCGCTCGCGATCCTTACGTATAACGTTGAGACCAGCACAACTTAGAATATCTGACCGGCTCTTTAACTTGGTTTCTTGGACCGCAGCTATCGATACGCCTTCCCAACTCATGAATGCAACTATCTCCTCGATCTTACTACGTAGTCCATTGCATTTGAACTCTGGTAATCAAGTTTGTCTCGGATGTCTAGGAGTGATTCTGGGGGTGAGGGAGTGGAGTGTAGGTGGTGGTTGTTGCAGCTGTAGAACCCGCAGGGGGGGTTGTCGCCCTCTGGTGCTGTTTGGGAACGGTACCGTAGAAGGCTGCGGGGGCAGACCCCTGCAGCACACGCGTGGTACGCAGCCAATCATACCAATTAGTATAAGAATTGCACTTGACTGATGTAACGTTCCGACCGGAACAGACTGGTCGACATGGTGCAATTTGCACGGCTGTTGAATACAGATTAAGAGCTCGAGTTGCCACGAGAATCTAAAGTGACCCTTGCGCAACTTCGATCTGGGTACTGTTGCAGGTTAAACTCCTACTTATCCAGAATCGACCCCGATATACTAAATACATGTCCAGCATGCAACGAGTCTCCGCATAACACTACTTGCATGCCCAACAAACCCCACCCATCTAACACCCTTTTTCCTATGGTCCGACCCCGTCGAAACAGCACGTTCTTGGGCGTACCGTTAGATGGCTTCGATGACAATCAACCTGAACCTTACTACCGGACCGGGGATCAGATAACCGCTACAACAAGAACGTGATTTTGGCAGCTCGTGGCGGCCATGTTTGTTTACAGATTTGCTTCAAATTTTGTCAGTGTGTTCAATAAGGTTTGCTAACTCGTCGTGTCATGAAAAATGTTTTGAAATTGTCCAAGATTATTACGCAAATTCACATTCTCCGGTGGTTACTGTAAGAGCTCTTCGCACAAAGCACGGAGCGTCATACCTCCTTCTTAGCGCGCTATTCAACGCATAATTGTAAAATTCGCAAATGATTTATTAAATAATAGTGTGCTACCTCCCCGTCAAAGAAAATCATGTAGTGAAGGAAATATCGCTGCCGTTCATGGTAGTATTGAGGCCAATCCGAATCAGTCGGTACAACGTGCTTCTGCGCAGTTGGGCCTCTCTCCGATGACAACATGACAAGTATTGCGGTTTGATTTGGCCGTAGTTTTGCCGATTGGGCGCTGGAAAAATCGAGAAATCATCTTTTCAGATGAGACATGAATCTTAATGGCTTCGTCAGCAAACAAAATTGTCGCTATTGGGGTGAGTAAAATCTTTGTGTGGCGTTTGGCGGCCGGATAATTTCGAGAAATGGCTGCCAAGATTATTATCAGGAAAGTATTATTTTCGAACTTCAATTATATAACATATCTCCCACATTGTGCGATATTTTCGATAAAAAGTCAGCCATAGGCACTGTGGTCCACATTTTCGGTATATAGCTTTATAGTTAAGGTCCAATTTTGACAATTTTCAGACTTGAGGTCCAATTTTGACAATTATGGTCCAATTTTGACAATTTTCATATCTTAAAAGCACTATTTGTGCAATTTTTTATCCCGATAAATTATTTAGTGCTTTAGTTATATACATATATTTCTGAAAAGCGAAAGAACCGGATGGAATTTGAATTTGTGTTATATGGAAAGTGAGCGTAGTTGTAGTTTTCGCACTTCCGGCTCCTATAAAGCTCTCTTGTGCTTGCTGGAGGTAAAATTTAATGTCTCTGACTCATTTAGCTTTTATTTTATGGCTCTTTAAGTAGTTTCTAACAAAACCGTTATATGGGGAGTGGATGGAGGAATCGGATTTTGGCTTTTTTTTCTGCACACTATATTGATGGATGTGGCATTTAGTCATTTAAGCTAACATAATAAAGTAGATCAAAATAAATCGATTATAGGCATCTAGCATGAAAAAAGTACCTTAATATTCACATTTTGGTGTAAAATTTATGTTATTGATTAAAAACTCTTGGTATTTATTACAGGGTTATACTTCAAGCTGATGGTCAGTTGCGTACAGGCTTTGACGTTGTTGTGGCGGCGTTACTTGGTGCTGATGAATTCGGTTTCAGTACAGCTCCTTTAATTGTTATGGGTAAGTACCAACAATTTAAGCTATTTATTATTAGATATTTCTTTGTCAAAGCTCTTAACTTTTAATCTTACTCTATCCTGTAATACTTACAATGCGAAATTGGTTAAAGTATTCTTTTAGCTTGAACTTATTTAAGCTCCTTTATGACAGATGGTTAATTTAGTATATTAGTTTAACATGATTTGAAATGTAGGGGTTTAAACCATTTAAGAAACAGCCAATATGTTCAAAGTTTATCACAACAAAGTTTTACTAATTTATCTACATTAATACGGTTTCTTGACATATTATTGTCCTTCCTCTCGTGGATTTGAAAACAAATCCAGCATAAACATTTTGGTACCATATATCATAAACATTTTGCATATCAATATTTAATTTCCTATAAACAAGTACAGTTGTGTCTAGATATAGTAAACTAATTATTGCAGGGATTGTTCACTATATCAATGCTGATATTTATTTTTTCAAAAACATCTGTTATTTTCTCAAAAATTACGTTTTTCTGTGTCCCAAATTTCATGATTCGCATGATGATTAAAATATATTTATATGAAACATTCCATGTTTATTAATAAAATTTCATTGAAAAAAAGCGAACACAGTGGTAAAAAAAGACGTATGTTTTTTTCGTTCAGAAACTGATTTTTCTACCCCTTTCGTGTTGTGTTGGCCTAAGTCAATTTACTAAATTTACCGCAATTTGTAATAGCTTCAGTAGCTTTTACAAGATTTGTGGCGAGTATATCTTCTGGTTCGCCATCATCAGATTTGTTCATATTATCGGTGTCTCACATCCTCGCTTTGGTTTGGCTTTGCTCATTTTCTGGCGGATGAATAGGTGCGTTGTCAAGGTGCTTTGGATTGTAAAGCCTTAAAAGTTTTCCGTTTAGATGCGCTATTTGTCTTTCCAATAGGGGTGAAATGATATCTTAGTGTCGTTTCGACTATTTTTAACATGTCATGATCTGTACTTTTGAACTTCCCGCTAAGAAAATTGAAAATTTTTAAAAATCGGGAAGTTATTGGTTTCACCCCATTTTGCAAAAATCGAGTTCTCAACAGATCTCGACGTTCTGAGGGTCGAGGAAGCTTCCGCGAACATTTATACGATGATGTCCGTATGTATGTGTGGATGTATGGGTGTGTGTGTGTAGATGTATGTAAACCTCTTATAACTTTTAAACGGCTCAACCGATTTGAATAAATAAACGGCATTCAAAAGGGTTTCATTGCACTTGAATTTCGAAAAATGTGAAATTTTGAAAAATCGTTTTTTTTCGAATTTCTTCCAAACCATTATTATTATTATTGTTATATTAAACTCCCATTAAACTTTTGAGCTCAAAGAGTTGCAGGGATGGCCCTTTAGGCCAACCGTTTTCCACATTTTTTTTCCCTGTATTCAGTAATGTTTATAATTTCATCATGAAAAGAAATGCGCAAGAACAACGTTTGCAAATTATTCAATCTTATTATCAAAATGATCGTTCTCCAATTGCAACTTTTCGTGCGCTTTTGCCATTTTATGGTCGTAATAATCGCCCACCTAAGCTCTCCATTCGTCGAATTGTTGAAAATTTCGAACGCACATTTTCTTTACATAATGTTCAAAAGCCTATAAGACAAAGAACCGCCCGAAGTAATGAAAATGTTGCTGCCGTTCAGGCAAGTGTTGCTGAAGACCGCAATTTGTCGATTCCAAGAATGTCAAGAATTGGGACTGTCTCAGCCACAACCTGGCGGATTTTGAGAAAGGATTAGGGCTTGAATTCGTATAAAATTGTTCTCACTCAAGAACTAAAGCCATTGGACCACCGTAAAGTCGCCGAATTTGTCGATTTTGATTTGGAATAACTTGAAAACGATAAAGATTTTTTTCAGAAATTCATCTTCTCCGATGAGGATAACTTTAATCTGGTGGTGCGGTAAATAAAAAAAATATTGATTCTGGTGTGAAGAAAGACCACAAATTATTCATGAACAACCATTACATTCACCTAAATTGACAGTTTGTTGTGGTTTTTGATCTGGTGGAATCATCGGTCCGTACGTCTTTCGAAATGAAGCTGGTGGTTACTGTCAATGGAGAGCGGTATAGACGTGGATATCCAACTTTTTGTGACCGAAATTTGAAGAAGTTAATTTACAGAACATCTGGTTCCGACAAGACGGTGCTACGTGCCACACGGCACGTGCAACCACCAAATTATTGCGAGAAAAGTTTGAAAATTCGATAATTTGAAGAAATTGTGACATTGATTGGCCGATGCGATTATTTTCCTATAGAGAGCCGTACAATCGTTTAGAAAATGTTGTATGGTATCCTTCTCCTCTACTCCTGACAGCTTCTACAATAGTCATTATATGGCCTTCCAAGTCTACTTGCATGTCTGCCTATTAGACAGTGGCCTGTGGTTGTTGTTGTAACGGTTATCTAGTCCCCGCTTGGGTGGTAAATTTCAGTTTGGTTGTCGTCAGATCATCTAAAGGGAGGCCCAGAAAACGAGCTGTTTCGACGGGGTCGGACAATAAGGAAAAGGGTTCAGTGTTTCCTACGTCACTCGAGAACTCCATTTGATCTTCCTCGCCTTCATCTTTGTGAATCCGAAGCTATATTCCCCGCCACTTTTCGCAAACAGTTCTATAGATTCCTTTGTTAACAACAGCAGAATCTGTATTGTGGCTCGTTTCGTCTCCACACCATATTCCGCTGGCGGGTCGTCGAAGGCCTTGACGAATATCCATTACCCAGTTGGCAGATTCGGATTACAGGCTCTAATGAGCTGCAGTATTTGGTCCGGCTGCGATGGCGTATTAAGAGTACCCAAGGTAAAAATTTAGCTGTTCACTATATCAAGGCGTTCACTATTTAGAGTGTTCACTATACCCAGACACGACTGTACAACATATTCGATCTTCGTTGATTCAAACGAAAGATATTTCCACACTTCAGAAATTGAAACTTCAGATTTGAAACTCTTATCGATGTCTTGTCGTTAAGGAAGTATAAATATCAATAAATAAACTTGTCAAATCCCCAAGAATTTTAATATTATTCACATTGAATATTAATAAGTTTTAGCCCCAACTTGACTCCTTGAAATATATCTTGATCAAAACGTATGTCTCCATAAATAGTTTTTCACTCTTTTGCAAGTAATAACTATATTGTACTGCTTTATTTGTATATTATACTCTCGCAACATTTATAATGGTCGCACAGAGTATATATGTTCGGCCCGAATATCGCGAAGATGGAAGTTGGCGTTTGTTGCACGACAATGCGCCGTCTCATCGATCGACGCTTGTGGCCGATTATTTGACCAGAAATCACATTTTAACAATCAACCACTCCCCGTATTCCCCTGATTTGGCACCGTGCGTCTTCTACCTTTTCGGAAAAATGCATTTGCCGATGAAAGGAAAGCGTTATGCAGACGTGGAGGCCATTCAAAAGGCTTCCCCGGCATACTGGCGGCCTTACCGGGCAACGAGCTACAAAACTCGTTAGACATGCTTTTGGCCCGTGCAAAAAGCTGTATTAAAGCAGAAGGAGACTATTTTGAATAAAATTATTTGATTTGCCGATAAAACCATTTGTTCTGTCTTTTTTTAAAAGTCCTGTTTACTTTGGAACGCACCTTGTAGTTTTGTTCATCTAACGGTTGTTTGTATTACCTAAAACTAATCGAGATAGGTATAGAGTTATATACGAGGTGTGTTCAAAGGAAAAGGTGAATTTTGATTTTTCGCTGGTTGTGTACATTCGATTATCGATATTTTGTTTTTGTTATAATTGGACAGATATGTTTTTAGCAGATATCTTTTTAGCAACAGAAAATGTTAGTCACGATTTTTGACTTTTGAAAGAAATGGATCAAAGAATATGTATTCAATTTTGCGTTAAAAATTTAGTAAAGTGCTTCAAGGCACTTGAAAAGTTGACTGTGGCATTCGGTGAGTTCACTTTGTTTAAAAAAAGTGTTTATAAGTGGTACAAGCGCTTTACAGAAGGCCGAGAAGATGTTGATGACGATGAGCACCCTGGAGGTGCGACCACGTCAACAAGCGAAAAAATCATCGAAACTGTGAAAGAAATTGTTATTAAAAATCGTCGAATCACCATTAGGGAAGTTGCATAAGATGTTGGCATATCAATCGGTTCATTCTATTAAATTTTCTCGAATGTTTTGGGCATGAAGGATATGGCAGCAAAGTTGGTTCCGAAATAGCTAAATTTTGAACAAAAGCAATGTCACATTGGTATTGGTATCAGGAGGCCAAAAACAAAACCGTTACCATGTCACCCCCGTACTCACCAGATTCTCAAAACTGAAGAAACCAATGAAAGGAAAGCGTTTTGCCACAATTGATGAGATCAAGTCAAAATCGAAGAAAGAGCTGATGGCCATACCGAAAAGCGCATTTCAGACGTGCTTCGAGGATTGGAAAAAATATTGGCTCAAGTGTGTTGTATCCACGGAGGATTACTTTGAAAGGGACAAACTAGACATTGATCAATAAATAAGTTTTTTTCAAAAAAATTCAAAATTCACTTTTTTCGTTGAACACACCTCGTATACAAGTACATATGGAATGATCAGGGTGACGAGACGCGTTGAAATCCGAGTCCTGTCCTGTCTGTCCGTCCGTGCTAGCGATAACTTGAATAAAAATTGAGATATTTTCATTAAACCTGGTAGACGTATTCCTTAACACCAAAGTGTGCTTGGTATTGCAGATGAACGTAAGCGAACCACTGTCACGGCCACAAACCGACATTAAACGAAAACCTATAAAGTGTCCTGACTAAGCGCTATATTGATATACAAAACTGGTATTTGGTGCAGGGGATCGCAGCGGCGAGGAGTACTTGTGGGCTTAAGATAGTTTAAAAGTGGGCTAGAAACCGCCCTTTAAATGGTTAAATGTATATATTTTGCAAACCACTGAAGCTATCTCAACCAAACTTGTTGAGAATAAGTTTTTTTGCATTTCTTTATACTCTGTGAAAATGGGCAAGATCACATGATAACCAAGTGCACTGCCCATATAGCGGTTATGTTGAAAAATACTAAGAGCCTTTTTATCGGCAACACGTTGAAAAATGGTTTTCTCAATACCTGGTTAGCAACCAAATGTTTATTAGGTTGTCGCAAACTTTACCGAAAGGAGTCGTGGTTAGTTTCTAACCAGAACACGAAATTACAGTTGTCAGCTCTAAAATCTATAAGCATAGACGAAGTTCAGACGGGGATTCTTTTGTCGGTCATTATCATTATTTATTAAGCATATTTGCATAACATATGCATATTACATACAAAAGAAGAAAAAACGTTAACTTCGGTTGCGCCGAAGCTATAATACCCTTCACAAAAACAAAGGCCCCTTACAAGAACTTGATTCCGAACGTTCAATTTGTATGGCAGCTATATGATATAGTGATCTGATCTGACCAATTTCTGTGGAGAATAATTTGTTGCCTTAAGCAATAACTCGTGCCTAATTTCGTGAAGATACCTCGTCAAATAAAAAAATGTTCCATGCAAGCACTTTACTCCGATCGTTCAGTTAATATGGCAGCTATATGCTATAGTCATCCGATCCATACAATTTCTTCGGAGATTAGATTAATGCTTTAAATAATAATACATGCCAAATTTCGTGAAGATACCTCGTCAAATGAAAGAGTTTTCCATACAAGCACTTCATTCCGATTGTTCAGTTTGTATGGCAGCTATTTGCTATAGTCATCCGATCTGAATAATTTCTTCGGAGATTACATTGTTGCCTTAACTAATAATCCGTGCCAAATTTCGTGAAGAGACCGCGTCAAATGAAAGAGTTTCCCATACAAACACTTGATTCCGATTGTTCAGTTTGTATGGCAGCTATATGCTATAGTGGTCCGATATCGGCCGTTCCGACAAATGAGCAGCTTCTTGGGGAGAAAAAGAAGTGTTCAAAGTTTCAGATCAATATCTCAAAAACTGAGGGACTAGTTCGCGTATATACAGACGGACAGACGGACGGACGGACAGACAGACGGACATGGCTAAATCAGCTCAGCTCGTCACGGTGATCATTTATATATATACTTTATATGGTCTCCGACGTTTCCTTCTTAATATACCCTGTTCAGGGTATAAAAAGGGTATTAACATTTAAATATCCGAACATAAGGTAAATATTCCTGTGAAACCGAGCGTTGTTGCAACCATGAAAGGAATTTCAAAATGAAAAGGAATGGCGAATTACGTAGCAGCTAGCTGTTACGGAAAATAACACAAAGTACGTCACCCAAGCACGAGCGGCACGGTCTCTTTGTTTTTACACGTCATCCCTTCACCTACGGAAACCGGTAGCAAAAAGAGTCTGCGTCTGAACATACACTTACATAGCTCATGACGTTTACACACTGTAAGTTTTGTTGACTGTTTTCGCCACGGATTCACAATAAACGAACTATTTGTAGGTCAGCTAACCACAACTTGGTGAAAACGGTTGTGTCAAATAAAGTTATCATCCAGTTAAGCTACCAGGGGTTAAAGATAATATTAACCAGACGTTGAGAAAATGGTCCTAAAAGTGCAATAACTCACTAATTTAAAGAGTCACAAGCATTAAATTTCACATCCAGGATGACAGGGAAGGGTTTAATGGGAGCTGGTGAAAAATTTGACAATAGGCGTGGCACCGCCCACTTTTAGGTAAAATTCTATATCTCCAATTTAACCAAATTTGGTGTGTGAGGCTAACTTATTATTACTGTTACACGACGCTTACTTCCCATATAATAAATTTTCCAATTACTTTTACAACTTTTCAAGAACCTACTCACCAAATATTTTTACACCAGTGCATATGACTGATTTTTTACCGAACATATCAGTCACTCTAAGAGTTCCTGTATTGAAATTAGGTTAGAATATTTTTGTGCCAAACCTTATGCCAAAAATGGATAAAGTCGGGTCAATACTTCACTTAGCCCCCAAATACGTAATATAAAATTCTTCGAACCCTCGGTTGACTTTATATCGCATCTATCGGTATATATGTAAGAAATCTTAATGAAATTCCCAAAGAATTTCTAATAATAAATAAAATATGATAACTAAAAAGTAAGTATAAATGTTCTGTTACACCCGAACTTAGACCTTCCTTACTTATTTTAAGTTAATTATATATATTGTTAACCTTTAATTATCTGCCAAATCTTAAATTTTACACGTTGGCAACAAGAAAAAAACTTTAACTGATTTAATTTTAATTCGAAATGTAAAAAAACAGTTTCGTTGTTTCAAAGTGCAGATGGTAATAGAGTATTAAATGTACTTAAAGAGCCAAATGAGAGACTCTATACTGCGACTAACGTATTATAAATAAGTATAAAAGGTGTGTATATCTGGAAAATTTTGATATTTACAGTGAAGTTTATAGTAGAAGTTTCACATTTCGGAACCATTTATACGGTCTATAATATAATGATGCTCGTACGGGTTTTTATACCTTGATGAGGGAATATTAAGTTCGTAGGGTACCCCACAGAATGTATACATATATAAATAATCAGAGTGACCAGCTGAGTTGATTTAGACATGCCCGTCTATCTGTACATACACGAACTAGTCCCTGAGTTTTTAAAATATCAATCTGGAATTTCTTACACGTCCTTTTCTCCCCGAGAAGCTGCTCATTTGTCAGAACCCTGATATCAGAACACTATATACGTACATGTATTTGTAAGGAACCTTTTAGAAATTTTTTTTTTTATGAAGGAGTTTCGGTGCAACCGTAGTTAACTATTTAAGAAAAACATGTACAGTAGTATCAATAAAGGTTTTCCCCTTCTGAAGCTATAACATTGTCCCATCTTTCTGACAATTTGTGAATTCCTTCTCAAAAGCAATGCACCGAGAATGAATCAAGGCAATTTTGTATACCTGTTTTGATGTGAACCACATTTCTGCATCTATCGAAACAAATGGTAGTCAGATGTGGCAAGATTTCAGCTGTAAGGCGGGTGAATTATTGCTTAATGTCCTTGTCGGCAATTACTCGCTTCAATTTGATGAGTTGTTGTCGGTAGCGTTCCCCAATAAAGCTTTCAGCCGAAACAAATAGTAGTCAGATGGGGCAAGATTTCAGCCGTAAGGCGGGTGAATTATTGCCTAATGTCCTTGTCGGCAATTACTCGCTTCAATTTGATGAGTTGTTGTCGGTAGCGTTCCCCATTAAAGCTTTCAGCCGATTTTATAAGCCCATAATAACGACAGGACATGGTGGCTGATTTTAAACGCTTTAAAATAGCTGCTTCAGTGACTCCCAAAAATTTTGTGTTCACACTTTATGGATGTCCAGGACGTTCTTCGTCTTCAAAGCCAAAATCATTACTTTTAAATCGTGCAAACCACTTTGGTACGATCGCTCAGCTAGAGCATGTTCACCATAAACCTCCACCAAAAAACGAAGACATTAGGCTGAGGTTTTCTTCGTAATGATGAAAAAGCTCCCCTCAAAGACACAATATAGATCCAAAGTTCGACATATGTGAGTGAAAAAATTTATTGCTTATGCTTCATATGAATGACACATACTGAAAAAGACGCACAAGGGCAGTCGATTTCTAACGTATATTGGAATATTGGAACAATGGAATAATATTGAAGTTACGCCATCTTTTAGCAAACCGCACGAATATTGTTGTATAACCAATAATATATCGTTGTTTAAATTGAAAAAAGTGGGGGAATAATAAAGACCTTTCATTGCGTGAAAATTTATTCCTTCTGACTTTTATTGGGTTTTTCTTTTTCTTTTATACAGTTTTTAAATCTAAATAATTTAATTAAATATATGAATATGTGTGTATATATATACATAATTGTACAACTCAATGCATGTGCGTGTAAATGTTCGTATGTATATTGTGTGCATTTTTACAATCAATATATGATAACATATATAATATTATATATGAATACATCTATTTATGCATGCATGAATAGACGCATGTTCTTAATTGAGGTAAATATGTTTGTATTGAATGCATACGTATTAAATGTGCATATAAATTTATGTTTGTTTTTGTCTATAGTTTTATAGTGTCTCAGCATTATTAATGATAAGCATGTTCAAAAATATTTGATCAATCGTTCAATATACAGTGTATCTAATTCATATATAAATGAAGTAGGTTGTCATTATTAAAGCAAATTAAAGTTGCATGTCAGCTATGTATTTTTTAAATAACTTGCATCTTAAACATAGTTGGAAAATCGATTTCCCGTAAATTCCGTATCATCAACTCAAATCCATCCAAAAAAATTTCGGTTGAAGTGATGCCAAACTTTTTTCTTCTACAAAGGAAACGGAAAGGTTGTGGATAATGTTCCTTCATCTTATTTGGTAAAAAACAAAATGCTTCCTTATTTAAACGAAAACAACCTATGAATCTGCAACAAACATTATTAAAAGTCATTCAATTATCAATAAAACTTTGACTTACTTGTTGTTAGAAAGTTCCAATGAATTTGAATCATCTCATGCTTTTCCATTTGTGCAGTACATCAGTTTTGGCTCCAACTTTTTTTCATCGTAATATAAATCGAAACTAACGTCCATTTAAATGATTATTAACTTATTCATGAGCAATATCGAAATTGAGTTGTTTTGATTAGTTTCCTTTTAAAGATTTTCAGCTCTGTTGTGATCTGTCAAATCTTCACTTTCTATGTTGACGACACCAATAAAACTGCGACTGAAAATAGTTGAAGTTCGTAATACCAAACTGAGTTCGGTTGATTTGAAGTTGAATTGCTTTAACTGAAATTGAAAAATGAATAGGGGTATAAATAAAATACATGAAAGCATTCAGTTAAAATATTGCCAAAATAAAAACCATCAAGTTAAGATACTTGTTTACTATTGTACTATATAACGACTATAAAACATTACTTTGTATATTATTATGTGTATATGTGTGTTGTATGTATTCAATAAAAAACATCCCGTTTGGTGAAATAAATTATTATTTAAGTAGTTATTCTCGAATATTAGTCGTTATACTTCTCTCCGCATAAAGAAACATTTTTATACCCTAACAAGTAAGGAAGGGCTAAGTTCGGATGTAACCTAGCATTTTATACTCTCGCAAAGCCAAATGGTATACTCGTTTGAGATTTCTTTGTGGGTTGACTGATATTTTCGGTTGAAAGGGACAAACTAGACATTGATCAATAAATAAGTTTTTTTCAAAAAAATTCAAAATTCACTTTTTTCGTTGAACACACCTCGTATACAAGTACATATGGAATGATCAGGGTGACGAGACGCGTTGAAATCCGAGTCCTGTCCTGTCTGTCCGTCCGTGCTAGCGATAACTTGAATAAAAATTGAGATATTTTCATTAAACCTGGTAGACGTATTCCTTAACACCAAAGTGTGCTTGGTATTGCAGATGAACGTAAGCGAACCACTGTCACGGCCACAAACCGACATTAAACGAAAACCTATAAAGTGTCCTGACTAAGCGCTATATTGATATACAAAACTGGTATTTGGTGCAGGGGATCGCAGCGGCGAGGAGTACTTGTGGGCTTAAGATAGTTTAAAAGTGGGCTAGAAACCGCCCTTTAAATGGTTAAATGTATATATTTTGCAAACCACTGAAGCTATCTCAACCAAACTTGTTGAGAATAAGTTTTTTTGCATTTCTTTATACTCTGTGAAAATGGGCAAGATCACATGATAACCAAGTGCACTGCCCATATAGCGGTTATGTTGAAAAATACTAAGAGCCTTTTTATCGGCAACACGTTGAAAAATGGTTTTCTCAATACCTGGTTAGCAACCAAATGTTTATTAGGTTGTCGCAAACTTTACCGAAAGGAGTCGTGGTTAGTTTCTAACCAGAACACGAAATTACAGTTGTCAGCTCTAAAATCTATAAGCATAGACGAAGTTCAGACGGGGATTCTTTTGTCGGTCATTATCATTATTTATTAAGCATATTTGCATAACATATGCATATTACATACAAAAGAAGAAAAAACGTTAACTTCGGTTGCGCCGAAGCTATAATACCCTTCACAAAAACAAAGGCCCCTTACAATAACTTGATTCCGAACGTTCAATTTGTATGGCAGCTATATGATATAGTGATCTGATCTGACCAATTTCTGTGGAGAATAATTTGTTGCCTTAAGCAATAACTCGTGCCTAATTTCGTGAAGATACCTCGTCAAATAAAAAAATGTTCCATGCAAGCACTTTACTCCGATCGTTCAGTTAATATGGCAGCTATATGCTATAGTCATCCGATCCATACAATTTCTTCGGAGATTAGATTAATGCTTTAAATAATAATACATGCCAAATTTCGTGAAGATACCTCGTCAAATGAAAGAGTTTTCCATACAAGCACTTCATTCCGATTGTTCAGTTTGTATGGCAGCTATATGCTATAGTCATCCGATCTGAATAATTTCTTCGGAGATTACATTGTTGCCTTAACTAATAATCCGTGCCAAATTTCGTGAAGAGACCGCGTCAAATGAAAGAGTTTCCCATACAAACACTTGATTCCGATTGTTCAGTTTGTATGGCAGCTATATGCTATAGTGGTCCGATATCGGCCGTTCCGACAAATGAGCAGCTTCTTGGGGAGAAAAAGAAGTGTTCAAAGTTTCAGATCAATATCTCAAAAACTGAGGGACTAGTTCGCGTATATACAGACGGACAGACGGACGGACGGACAGACAGACGGACATGGCTAAATCAGCTCAGCTCGTCACGGTGATCATTTATATATATACTTTATATGGTCTCCGACGTTTCCTTCTTAATATACCCTGTTCAGGGTATAAAAAGGGTATTAACATTTAAATATCCGAACATAAGGTAAATATTCCTGTGAAACCGAGCGTTGTTGCAACCATGAAAGGAATTTCAAAATGAAAAGGAATGGCGAATTACGTAGCAGCTAGCTGTTACGGAAAATAACACAAAGTACGTCACCCAAGCACGAGCGGCACGGTCTCTTTGTTTTTACACGTCATCCCTTCGCCTACGGAAACCGGTAGCAAAAAGAGTCTGCGTCTGAACATACACTTACATAGCTCATGACGTTTACACACTGTAAGTTTTGTTGACTGTTTTCGCCACGGATTCACAATAAACGAACTATTTGTAGGTCAGCTAACCGCAACTTGGTGAAAACGGTTGTGTCAAATAAAGTTATCATCCAGTTAAGCTACCAGGGGTTAAAGATAATATTAACCAGACGTTGAGAAAATGGTCCTAAAAGTGCAATAACTCACTAATTTAAAGAGTCACAAGCATTAAATTTCACATCCAGGATGACAGGGAAGGGTTTAATGGGAGCTGGTGAAAAATTTGACAATAGGCGTGGCACCGCCCACTTTTAGGTAAAATTCTATATCTCCAATTTAACCAAATTTGGTGTGTGAGGCTAACTTATTATTACTGTTACACGACGCTTACTTCCCATATAATAAATTTTCCAATTACTTTTACAACTTTTCAAGAACCTACTCACCAAATATTTTTACACCAGTGCATATGACTGATTTTTTACCGAACATATCAGTCACTCTAAGAGTTCCTGTATTGAAATTAGGTTAGAATATTTTTGTTCCAAACCTTGTGCCAAAAATGGATAAAGTCGGGTCAATACTTCACTTAGCCCCCAAATACGTAATATAAAATTCTTCGAACCCTCGGTTGACTTTATATCGCATCTATCGGTATATATGTAAGAAATCTTAATGAAATTCCCAAAGAATTTCTTTCTAATAATAAATAAAATATGATAACTAAAAAGTAAGTATAAATGTTCTGTTACACCCGAACTTAGACCTTCCTTACTTATTTTAAGTTAATTATATATATTGTTAACCTTTAATTATCTGCCAAATCTTAAATTTTACACGTTGGCAACAAGAAAAAAACTTTAACTGATTTAATTTTAATTCGAAATGTAAAAAAACAGTTTCGTTGTTTCAAAGTGCAGATGGTAATAGAGTATTAAATGTACTTAAAGAGCCAAATGAGAGACTCTATACTGCGACTAACGTATTATAAATAAGTATAAAAGGTGTGTATATCTGGAAAATTTTGATATTTACAGTGAAGTTTAAGTAGAAGTTTCACATTTCGGAACCATTTATACGGTCTATAATATAATGATGCTCGTACGGGTTTTTATACCTTGATGAGGGAATATTAAGTTCGTAGGGTACCCCACAGAATGTATACATATATAAATAATCAGAGTGACCAGCTGAGTTGATTTAGACATGCCCGTCTATCTGTACATACACGAACTAGTCCCTGAGTTTTTAAAATATCAATCTGGAATTTCTTACACGTCCTTTTCTCCCCGAGAAGCCGCTCATTTGTCAGAACCCTGATATCAGAACACTATATACGTACATGTATTTGTAAGGAACCTTTTAGAAATTTTTTTTTTTATGAAGGAGTTTCGGTGCAACCGTAGTTAACTATTTAAGAAAAACATGTACAGTAGTATCAATAAAGGTTTTCCCCTTCTGAAGCTATAACATTGTCCCATCTTTCTGACAATTTGTGAATTCCTTCTCAAAAGCAATGCACCGAGAATGAATCAAGGCAATTTTGTATACCTGTTTTGATGTGAACCACATTTCTGCATCTATCGAAACAAATGGTAGTCAGATGTGGCAAGATTTCAGCTGTAAGGCGGGTGAATTATTGCTTAATGTCCTTGTCGGCAATTACTCGCTTCAATTTGATGAGTTGTTGTCGGTAGCGTTCCCCAATAAAGCTTTCAGCCGAAACAAATAGTAGTCAGATGGGGCAAGATTTCAGCCGTAAGGCGGGTGAATTATTGCCTAATGTCCTTGTCGGCAATTACTCGCTTCAATTTGATGAGTTGTTGTCGGTAGCGTTCCCCATTAAAGCTTTCAGCCGATTTTATAAGCCCATAATAACGACAGGACATGGTGGCTGATTTTAAACGCTTTAAAATAGCTGCTTCAGTGACTCCCAAAAATTTTGTGTTCACACTTTATGGATGTCCAGGACGTTCTTCGTCTTCAAAGCCAAAATCATTACTTTTAAATCGTGCAAACCACTTTGGTACGATCGCTCAGCTAGAGCATGTTCACCATAAACCTCCACCAAAAAACGAAGACATTAGGCTGAGGTTTTCTTCGTAATGATGAAAAAGCTCCCCTCAAAGACACAATATAGATCCAAAGTTCGACATATGTGAGTGAAAAAATTTATTGCTTATGCTTCATATGAATGACACATACTGAAAAAGACGCACAAGGGCAGTCGATTTCTAACGTATATTGGAATATTGGAACAATGGAATAATATTGAAGTTACGCCATCTTTTAGCAAACCGCACGAATATTGTTGTATAACCAATAATATATCGTTGTTTAAATTGAAAAAAGTGGGGGAATAATAAAGACCTTTCATTGCGTGAGAATTTATTCCTTCTGACTTTTATTGGGTTTTTCTTTTTCTTTTATACAGTTTTTAAATCTAAATAATTTAATTAAATATATGAATATGTGTGTATATATATACATAATTGTACAACTCAATGCATGTGCGTGTAAATGTTCGAATGTATATTGTGTGCATTTTTACAATCAATATATGATAACATATATAATATTATATATGAATACATCTATTTATGCATGCATGAATAGACGCATGTTCTTAATTGAGGTAAATATGTTTGTATTGAATGCATACGTATTAAATGTGCATATAAATTTATGTTTGTTTTTGTCTATAGTTTTATAGTGTCTCAGCATTATTAATGATAAGCATGTTCAAAAATATTTGATCAATCGTTCAATATACAGTGTATCTAATTCATATATAAATGAAGTAGGTTGTCATTATTAAAGCAAATTAAAGTTGCATGTCAGCTATGTATTTTTTAAATAACTTGCATCTTAAACATAGTTGGAAAATCGATTTCCCGTAAATTCCGTATCATCAACTCAAATCCATCCAAAAAAATTTCGGTTGAAGTGATGCCAAACTTTTTTCTTCTACAAAGGAAACGGAAAGGTTGTGGATAATGTTCCTTCATCTTATTTGGTAAAAAACAAAATGCTTCCTTATTTAAACGAAAACAACCTATGAATCTGCAACAAACATTATTAAAAGTCATTCAATTATCAATAAAACTTTGACTTACTTGTTGTTAGAAAGTTCCAATGAATTTGAATCATCTCATGCTTTTCCATTTGTGCAGTACATCAGTTTTGGCTCCAACTTTTTTTCATCGTAATATAAATCGAAACTAACGTCCATTTAAATGATTATTAACTTATTCATGAGCAATATCGAAATTGAGTTGTTTTGATTAGTTTCCTTTTAAAGATTTCCAGCTCTGTTGTGATCTGTCAAATCTTCACTTTCTATGTTGACGACACCAATAAAACTGCGACTGAAAATAGTTGAAGTTCGTAATACCAAACTGAGTTCGGTTGATTTGAAGTTGAATTGCTTTAACTGAAATTGAAAAATGAATAGGGGCATAAATAAAATACATGAAAGCATTCAGTTAAAATATTGCCAAAATAAAAAACCATCAAGTTAAGATACTTGTTTACTATTGTACTATATAACGACTATAAAACAGTACTTTGTATATTATTATGTGTATATGTGTGTTGTATGTATTCAATAAAAAACATCCCGTTTGGTGAAATAAATTATTATTTAAGTAGTTATTCTCGAATATTAGTCGTTATACTTCTCTCCGCATAAAGAAACATTTTTATACCCTAACAAGTAAGGAAGGGCTAAGTTCGGATGTAACCTAGCATTTTATACTCTCGCAAAGCCAAATGGTATACTCGTTTGAGATTTCTTGGTGGGTTGACTGATATTTTCGGTAGAAGGTCAACTATAGGCACTGGGGTCCACATATTTAGTACTTAGGGGCTTGAACAGTTTTGGTTCGATTTAGACACTTTTTGGTCACAAGGTGGCATACTTTAAACGTATTATTCACGCAAAGTTTAACCCAGATATATTCATTGTTGCTTCATATGCATAGTGGAAAGTGAAAGAATCAGATGGAATTGAAAATGGTGTTATATGGGAAATAGACGTGGTTGTAGTCCGATTTCACCCATTTTCGCACTATAACATAGAAATATGAAAAGAACGTTATGAACCAAATTTGGTTGAAATCGGTTAAGCTGATCTCAAGATATAGGTTTTCACCTAAAAGTGGGCGGTACCACGCCCACTGACTAATTTTGAACGCGGTTCCTATAAAGTCATCTCATACCATCCCAGAGATAAAATTTAATGTCTCTGGCTTGTTTAGTGTTTGATTTATCGCGCTTTTAGTAGTTTTTAACAGTACCGTTATATGGGGAGTGGACGGAGTTGCCACCCGATTTCAACTATTTTTACACTGTAGGTAGAGGTTTTAAAAGCATTTGCTTCCAGTGAATTTTGTTATTAAAGCATTAGCGGTTTAGGAGATGTGCACATTCAACCTATTAGGGGCGGGACCACGCCCACTAAATATTTTAACTGCAGATGCCGCGCCCTAATGTGATCCTGTGTACCAAATAACAGTCTTGTATCTTATTGCGGAGCTTAGTTATGGCAATTTATTTGTTTTTGATTAATGGCGTTTTGAGGGCTTGGCAGTGGTCCGATTACGCCCATCTGCAATACCAACCGTCTCACGGTACGAAGAAATGTATCTACCAAGTTTCATAAAGATATCTCAATTTTTACTCAAGTCAGAGCTTGCACGGACGGACGGACAGACAGTCACCCGGATTTCAACTCGTCTCTTCATCCTGATCATTTATATATGTATGTATATATAACCCTATATCTAACTCGATTAGTTTTAGGTGATACAAACAACCGTTAGGTGAACAAAACGATTATACTATGTAGCAACAGGTTTCGAGAGTATAAAAAAGTATCCGGTCCTTTGTATTTCGTTTCGTTTACACTGAATATACATTTTGAATATAATTTCAGGTTGCACGATGATGAGAAAGTGTCATTTAAATACATGCCCAGTAGGCATCGCAACACAAGATCCAGTACTCCGCGAGAAGTTTAACGGAAAGCCTGAACATGTGATTAATTTCTTCTTTATGCTCGCAGAAGATGTAAGTAAATTAGTCTTCACATATACATCTAATATGCTTAAATAATAATTGATTGACTATTATAATTTATTAACAATAATAATTTTTTGTTAGTATCTGAAATTATTTTTTTTCTTTTAAACATTTTAAAATTTAACTCTCCCAACAAACTATATCTTACAATACCCAATGAGTGATTTATTTACTTATAACTTTGGCTTCGATGTGTGCTCTTGTATGAGTACATTTATACAAACGAAGTTTCAATCCGAAGCAAAGAAATGCGAAGAACAAGGTTGGGCAACTCTTATATTTTAATGGTTTGATAAGCAGCTGTCATCATTTTTATGCTATCGCAATCAGTTGCAACAGAACAAGAGTCGGCGTTGCTCGTTCCCATATTTCACAAACTGATAAAAATAAATAAACCAAATTTACTGTGGAAAAGTCTTTCTCGCGCCCGTTCATACAGCATAAGAATAGAGTATGAAATCGGATAATAACCAAATCCAACCCGCCATCTCACTTCTAAAAATTGTTGCAATCGGGCCAAAAAATCGCATGTCCCCAAGCGTATAGCTGACCTTATATCGCAACTATTGGTCAATTTGAGAGATAATTATGAAATCAGGTCAGTATCAGCCCCTAGCACCATCTCCAATATATCCTAATACACTACACAAACTGTTCGCATCGTTAGCAAACTGCTGCCAAACGTACAATAATTGATATATGTAGATTAAACTTCAAAAAACAAAAAAACAGGTTGTATTACTCTAGGAAAAATGTATTGATTCGGTTTGCCCGCGTAGTTTACATCGAGCAGACCGATAAAATGACTTTCGACTTTCTCTTTCTTTAATTACTAAATTTTTACCTTACTTTAAACCGTTTGTGTTAGTCAACATACGTAACATTTTAAGGAAAATAAGTAGACATGTTTTCCTTAAAGGGGTCGATACATTTAGAGGCCAGAAAAAATTCGCCTTTTTAAATTTTTATTTTTAGAATAAAAAACACTGAGTAAAATTCGTTCAAGGAGTATATTTTAAAGCATATTTATAAGTTATGTTTAATGATTGAACCACTCAAAAATGTTGAATATTGGCGGAGGAATCCATGTTTCAGTGGAATGTGTCGCAACTGATGCCGATGATGAATGTCCAAAGTAGCGTCCATAATTCTTATCTGTAACAGTTAATATAAATATGTTGTTAATTTGTATACATTTTTACTCTATGTGAGCATCATAAAGTCAATTAAAACTGAAAATTAATAATTTCTTCTCATTTCTGGACTTTAAAATCGACTTAGAACGTAAAATTTGTGCATATTTTCACTTATAAAATTACAGAAATAAAATAATTATCAGTATCTTTAGTTCACAATAACAGTTTTTAATACTTTACAAAATAAAAGTTGAATCCGATTGACAGGTGAGAAAGTTTTCGCGTACTCGTGAACGCTAATTGTAAAAACATGGTTTTCAGAAAACGCGCTTCAAAGTTTTGATAAGCGTATACATGTTTCACATATACTTAGTCCTGCCATAAGTTCTGTTACAAATTCAAGGCTTTAAGATATGAAACTATAATACATTTTTTATAAAGTTAATTTTATTAAATGAGGGATGAACTAAATTGTATTCCAAAAGCTCACCTTTTGCTTTCACAAAAGGCTTCAAATGGTAAGGCCATCTGTTGGTATTGACAACGCTGCTTGAAACCAATTTTTTTTTCAATTTTTTTTTTGTTGCTATTTTTCAAATTTTAAATATATTTTTTTTAATGAGAGTCGATGTTGTTTGTTCAACGCCAAAACTTAAAGTATTTTATATTCCTCTCTCTGATTGCGTCATGGACAACAAATCGCACACTTGTTGTTCCAAATCCGTCAATGAGCAGTAATTCGAGGGACCACCACCAGTTCCCGACGAGTATTACGACGACTTTTTGCCTTTAGTTGCATTTTACAATCAGCCCAAACCTTAAATAAAAGCCATAAGTATATTTGTAAAAAAATAGTGTTAAGTATTTACTTTCCAACCGGTAACTTCTATTTCCCTTTGCTAGGGAATACTTAAAAATATATTTTATCCACCAACGCGCGGAGAAATAAGAACACGTGTGGTTCTTTTGATAGTCGGAATTCTCCTTTAACTTCAACTTACTATTTTTTTTTATACATTTTGTTCTTAAAGCTTGTAGTTACGGTCGACTTTCAGAAACTTTAAATGCGATTTCTCAAAACTGCTTTTTTGAAGTCGGTAGTCAAATTTTCTCGATAACTTATGAACCGATCGACTTGAAATTTTGCATACATCTTTAAACATGTTTGAGTACTGCTTGAACGAAGGATTTTTTTTATCATTTACAATTCAGTTGAGATAATACATGACCAAATTTAGTGCAAAAGTTCATATGATTTGCGAAAAACTCAAAAAAAAATTAATTTTAAAATTTTCTAAAATACAATTTTATTTACTGTGTCCGCCTTTTCATAAATGTGTGTGACTTCTCTTAAAATCTACCAATATTTCGTATTGCTTCTTGTTTGTTTGCTTGCTTTGTTTATTATCCCTATAATTATTAATTAAATTAAAGTATTTTACCATTTTCGCGAATACAAACAATTTTTTCATTCGAATCGCATTACAGAGTAGCTCCTCTAAACTTCCCGACAGTCCACCATCTGCATCTATGAAACCATTAATACGAGTATTGCTTTTAAGTCACTGCTGCGTGGTTTTTACTGGAAGATCCAATGCTCTCCATCGAAGGGACTATTGCGTAACTGCCTGTAAAGTGAAGACCACCTTTACATGAGACTCCACACCAAACCATGACAGCAGCTGAATGGAGACCACGTTAAATTTTGTCGTTTTGCTTATTAAACGCTTCTTCAACAGTGAAATTTCTTTCATCTGTAAAAATGATATTTATGTGGCCGTGGACGCGTGCCACTGAAGAAGCACCTTGTAGCTGTTGAGCCTAATTTGCATCAAGTGCGTTGTCAGAAGACGACCAGTTGGCCAACGGTAGGGTTTCTGTGGAGATCATCTCGAATATGTCTTGACATTGATCTGGTCCATATATTCATTTCCCTTGACATAATTTTCTGTTTGCTAAGAGATTTCAAATGCGTTCGCGAACAGTTTTTATGACTGAATTGGTTTGAACCAGGCGAATGTGACAACTTTTCTTTCTGTCACCAACGTTTAATAGTGCGGTCAACAAACATTCATGAAATATTAAGTTTTTGAGAAGCTCTTGAATTTAACTTGGGCTCCCCACTCCATTGGTAATAAACGAAAGCAAGCATTGGATTATTATTATTTGGTATATGAGTAGACACTGCATAAAAATTATAATAAATTAGTAATGAAGTGAAGAATTTGAGCTTATTGCAAAAATCATTTTTTATAATTTATAATCGACTAAAAAAGGAATTTTGCAAACCTAAAACTTGTATTTTTTCGATGATCCGACTTTGATTCCTTTGTAGAATTATTACAGACTCTAACCGAAAAATTAAACAAAAAGTGGAAAACGTGGATGATGTCCATATCAATAATTAGCAATAAGCTAAAGTCCGAAATTCGAAGGCAATAAATTGATTTTGGATGTTATCGAAAAACAAAGGAATTACTTTCTTCTTTATGACTCAACCTCTCGAAAAAAATTGGTTTAGTCTAATGCGCGGCCGAATGTTGTACAATGTAAATACCATAAAAACCTAACACAAATTTCTCATTTTAGATTCGTAAGATCATGGCTAATTTGGGAATTCGTCGATTTCAAGAATTAATTGGACGTACTGATTTACTTCAAGTAATCAAAAAAACAAATAATAAACCTGATTACCTAGATCTATCGCTGCTATTAAAAAACGCTTTAGAATTACGGCCCGGCACAAACATAGTAGGAGGTTCTATACGTCAAAATTTTCAGTTGGAAAAAAGGGCTGATAATAAGCTTACTAAAATGGCACAAAACGTCATAGACGGCTTGGAGGATAACATTACTATAAAAATGCGTATAAACAACGAGGAGCGTGCTTTCGGATCTACGCTTAGTTATCACATAGCATGGTGAGTTTACATTTTTAAGAACTTTAAGAAAATAAATATACTATGTTTGCTTATTACATGTTGTAACTTGATTCCAGCAAATATGGAGAGGACGGTCTACCACTTGACAAAAGCATCGACATAGTTTTAGAAGGATCCGCCGGACAAAGTTTTTGCGCATTTCTATCGACCGGCGTAAATGTCACATTAAAAGGTGATGCTAACGATTATGTTGGCAAAGGTCTATGTGGTGGCAGCATCGTAATAGTTCCTCCTAACAATTCAGTATTTGAATCGCATTTAAACGTAATAGTAGGAAACGTGTGCTTGTATGGTGCAACTAAAGGCACTGCTTATTTTCGAGGTATAGCGGCTGAACGATTTTGTGTTAGGAATTCCGGAGTTATAGCTGTTGTCGAGGTATTTCCACTGATTTCAACCCTTAACATAACGACTTCATATTTTATCTTTTTTAGGGTGTTGGAGATCATGGGTGCGAATATATGACTGGGGGTGTGGTACTTATTCTGGGCTTGACAGGTCGAAATTTCGCTGCGGGAATGTCTGGTGGAATAGCTTACATATATGACGTGGATCGCTCTTTTAAGAGCAAAGTGAATCCAGAGTCTGTTTCTGTGCTTCCATTGGAACTTGAGACAGATGTAACTCTTATTAAGAGCCTGCTGGAGGATTTTATAAACAAGACAAATTCAAAAGTAGCAAAGGAAGTATTCTTCAATTGGACTGATTGCCAGACAAAATTTGTGAAAGTATTCCCATACGAATATCAAAAAGCTTTACAAAATCTGGAAAATACTGGAATTTCTAATACAAAGGAATATCTTAATGAAATCAAACCTGAGAAGTCTCCAGCAGTTGTCGAACCGGTTATCAAAGATATAGAAGAAACTCTTCATAAAAAAGAAGATCTGCAAGATATGCATTTAAAGCAACCATTAGATAAAACCCGAGGTTTCATTAAATACAAAAGAGAGGCAAATATGTACCGAAACGCTAATGAACGACAAGAAGATTGGGAAGAAGTTTACAATTTTCAAAATATTCGTAAAAATTTGAAAACGCAAGCTGCGCGGTGTATGGAATGTGGTGTTCCTTTTTGCCAGTCAAATGCACATGGTTGTCCTTTGGGAAATATCATTCCTAAGTGGAATGATCTTGTTTTTAAAAACAACTGGCAAGAAGCTTTACAACAACTTTTACAAACGAATAATTTTCCGGAGTTTACTGGTCGAGTCTGTCCAGCACCCTGTGAAGGGGCCTGTGTCTTAGGGATATCGGAACCACCAGTCACCATCAAAACCATTGAATGTGCCATTATTGATCATGCATTTGAGCAAGGTTGGATGAAGCCTGACATTCCTAGTGTACGTACTGGAAAACGAGTAGCAATTGTTGGATCTGGACCTTCTGGTTTAGCCGCCGCATGTCAATTGAATCGAGCTGGTCATTTCGTTACTATTTTTGAGAGAAATGATAGACCTGGCGGTTTGTTACAGTACGGTATCCCGACTATGAAATTATCTAAAGCTGTAGTAAAACGCCGAATTGATCTGATGGCTGATGAAGGGATAGAGTTTCGAACGAAATCATATATTGGCAAAGATATAAAAGCATTGACATTACTAGAAGAGTGAGTATATTGAAAGCAGATTAAAACAAATAAGAAAGGGCTAAGTTCGGTTGTAACTAAACATTTCATACTCTTGCAACTTAAAGCCAAGGAAATACCTTCAGGTTTTGGCAATATTAGAAAATGTTGCAAGAGAATTTAACAATCATTATTAGACGAAATAGTGAATAAATAACGATCAAATTTGGGATTTTATTAAGATATTTCATAGGTCATAAACTCAGTTTTAAATTTATATTTCACTTCCTCACCCTCACATGAGACATAAACTTAACCAATAGGCTAATTTCTAATTGAGTTGATGTGCAGAAGATCGCGATAGTAAATATTAGGAATATGAGAAAAAGACCAAAGTCTAGACCAACTCCAATCATGTTCGGCGTTAACCATTAATATAATAAGATTTGTTAAAATAACGGAATTTATTATATGTAGTAACATATACCATAATTTCACATATTTTCGCCACTAAACTAAAGTATATCCAATCATTACGTTCAGTGAATTTTGCTAAGATATCTTACATATTGACCGATATATTTTAAATAAGGGCAACCGGAAGTTTTTAGTTTTTATTAGTTATATGAGAGATAGGTGTAGTATTGACCCGATTTTATCTACTATTTTAGCATTACTACTTTGGATTACTTATTGACAGAAACAGATGCCCTCTGAGTTTCATTAAGGCACCTCAAATACCATTAACAATATATAGGGAGTAAATACCGATATTTTTGGTATAAAGTCAGCCATAGGCCTTGGAGTCCACATTTCTGGTATCTGGTGACTAGAATTATTATGGTCAGATTTTGACAATTTTTAGACCTTAGAGGACAGTATTCGTGCAAATTATTATACCGATATATTAATTGGTGCTTGGTAGGTTGGTTCCGACATATGTGATTTTATCAAAACGTGGGTGCTGCCACGCTCATCTTCCAATTTTCGCACCTGCTCCAAAAGGGCTTTATACCTTTTGTGCTATCCTGGATGTAAATATTGACGGCTCTGACGTATTTAGTTATTGATTTATCCTGTAGTACGCTGTCGCAAAAGGTGTCAAATTGATGTATCCTATTCAAATTTAGGGGATACAGCTTGAATAATTTGGGATATTTATACATTTAACCTAATATAGGGAGCGGGGCCGCTTTTTTAAAAATTTGTAAACCATAGGTGTCCTTCGTTATTGCAATTCGTTGTACACGTGCAATTTATAGGTTTTCGATTAAAAGACGTTTTACGGGCTTTGGCAGTGATCCGATTACTTCCATCCAATAACTTGTCCTCATCAAGATATCTCAATTTTTACTCAAGTTACAGCTTGCAAAGACGGACGGACAGAAAGTCACCCGGATTTCGACCCGTCTCTTCATCGTAATCATTGATTCATTCATGATATATATGGAATATAATCCTTTTTCTATTTCGATTAGTTTTAGGTGCTATAAAAAACCGTTAGGTGAACAAAACTATTATACTCTGTAGCAACATGTTGCAATAGTATACAAATTACATGTTAAATAATTAATTTCAGGTATGATGCATTACTGCTTACAACTGGTTCCACTTTTCCACGAGACTTAAATGTACAAAACAGAGATTTACACGGAATACATTTTGCTATGGAATTTCTTGAATCCCAACAAAAAAGACAGCTTGGGGGTCTAAATAACATAATATCAGCTAAAGATAAACATGTAATAATAATCGGGGGTGGCGACACTGGCTGCGATTGTATGGCCACAGCTTTACGACAAGGTGCCAAAAGTATTACCACTTTTGAAATATTGCCTGAACCACCCAAACATCGCGCCAATGACAACCCTTGGCCACAATGGCCTAAGGTTTTCAGGTATTTAATAATCATATTTTTTGTAATGTAATTCTATTAATCTATTCTTTTTAATCGGTAGAGTTGATTATGGGCATGAGGAAGTTCGTGTAAAATTTGGTCACGATCCCCGTCAGTACTGCACGACGACAAAAGAATTAATAGGAGAAAATGGCAGCATCAAGGCTATAAATACTATTCAGGTTGAATGGAAAAAAAATGCCAATTTACAATGGTCAATGTCTGAAGTACCTGGTAGCGAGAAATATTATCCGGCAGATCTTGTTTTATTGGCAATGGGCTTCTTAGGCCCCGAAAAATCTTTACCGGAAGAACTTGGGCTTGACCTTGATGGTCGTGGAAACATTAAATCTAGCAATGGCCAATTCGGGACCTCTAACTTCAAAGTTTATGCCGCTGGTGGTAAGTATAAAATTTTTTAAATTAACATGTTTATGGTATGAGCATATTTACCACTCGTATTTTTAGTAGTTAAATATTAAATCTTTACATATCTAATTCGGTTTCCTTTTAGATTGCCGTAGAGGCCAATCGTTAGTAGTTTGGGCCATTACTGAAGGTCGACAAGCTGCACGGCAAATTGATACTTATCTGATGAGTTCTCCTAGCAGCCTACCCGGTCCTGGAGGTGTTATAGACATAACTCGCAAGACCTAAAAAAATTTGTTAAAAATTATTGTGTCATATATTATTAAGTTCCAAGAAGTCAGTGTATTCAGCAGTATATATATAATTATCTCAAGGAAATATATATATATATTATAAATATATTAACCTTGCGTGTAAATGTAAGATAAAAATATATTTGTGAATCATTATCTCTAATTACAGAGTAAAACATAATTTGATAATAAACCAAAATGTTACAGCTTTAAAAGGCATTGCGTTAAAAATTATGTATAGTAGGCAGTGCGAAGTATCGAATTCAACTATGTTTTAATTTTTATACTCTCGTAATATTTTGAACAGTATATAATATCCCTGTTATGGTTTTCAACTCCAATCAGTTGAATTGAAGTTGAGCAAATATTTTAAGAGGATTTACAAAGCGTAATAAACGTAATTTAACACCCAAATGCCTCTTCTTTCAGTCGATGATGTAATGATAACATACAAGTAAATGCAAGCCATATATCACGTGCGACTCCCCTGGGGCATCAAGTGGATTACTGTGATCTTTTAATATCTTCCTTTTAATTTTTTCATTTGCTTTTTTCTTCAAATAAAATAAAAGCTAAAATAGCGGAATTCGTTGTAAACTTTATTACACTTTATTTGGTATTTCAAATTTATCAAACGTTTCCAAATTTATATGCAAGTTTTGTATCAATAATAAACAGCTGATTCGAATAATGGTTTTTCGTATGTTCGAAAAGACGAAAATCCAATCAGATTCTGCGACACCCTTGAAAATCAGAATTGGTTTGCAATTCTGACAACTACGCGAATCTGTTTTGGATTCCACAACACCACCATTTGGTTTTTTTCTAAATAAGATGAAGGTCAAAAAACGCTCCGTTTCCTTACGGAGTTGGCGGTAGTTACCAAAAATGCAGTTTAAATAATTTTAACTTTGAGTTGGCGAAAACTACGTTTTATATGGTTGTTAAGAAGGTTTTAAATATTATAACCACATAACCGCAAATGACTGAAAACGCTTTAAAAATTTAATTTTACTCAAAAATTATATTCCCGGGAATAGTAGGTTGTATTTTTGTTCGAAACACTTCCCACTTACTCTTGTATTGTAGCTTGCCTCCTGCATTTTGGTTAAATTTTGAAATTCGATATTATGGTTTTCAAATCAACTCGTCAAAAAAAAATCACGTGCAGCACAGTACACGAGATGGAAGTGAATACTTCTTTAACGATTCATTGAGAGAGAGTGAGAGAAGGAAAGAAAGAGAGGGACTTATATTGTGCATATTACAGGGATAATCGAAATAAAAAGATGTATACAAATTTATTATTTAATTTTTACTTCAATTTGTACATTATCTTCAGTCGGAGCAGGTATAGGTATATTTGATAGTATGACTTTATGGTAACTGAAATATGAAACTTATGTTCGTTATTCTAAACAGTGTATATTTCTGGGGAATAGAGTATCAATTGTTGTTCGTGATTTAGTTGTGGCAATTATTCAGTCATCGAAGAAAGTGAAGTAGTAGCAAGGATTCATCCTCCGCAAAATCTTCATTAAAGTCACCACCGAGAATCAATGTATGTGATCATCACCCCTGCCAAGTAGAGCAGCACTACTATTAGTGTACATAACCAACGAACCTAGATGTGTAGATCGTGCGATGACAATTTCTTTTTCATTTGATATTTTACATTTAATCAAGCTAATATCGCCTATTTCAGTCAAACTCACTGTTTGCGCAGTTGAATTTATTGCACTCGTATGAAAATGTGCAGTGTCAGTGTTAAATGTATCGCATTCATTATAATAGATCGCAAAACCTCCTGCTCGAAGTTTTTGGAGTTTATATTTAACGACTGACATTCTCATCAAGTCGAAGACTTTAGCAATTAAGGGTGCATGTTGATACTCCTTTCCTTTGGCGAATAAAATCAACCATTTGTTTGTCAACAGTTTCCAAACGATTCAATGAAAACCTTCGGAATTTATTTTGTAAATATGTCATTGATGTTGCAGCCGAATTGAATGTTTGGCCATAGCGGGGCAGCTCGTAGTAGATGATTCCTTGCCAATTTCACCAAACACACAGCAAAACCTTCCTGGCCGTAAATCCGGTCTTAGCCACCGTCTGGGCCGCTTCCCCGAGCTTTGGCCACGACCGTTTGTGCTCGATGTTGTCGTAAGTGACCCATTTTTCATCGCCAGTCACAATCCGCTTCAGAAACGGGTCGATTTTGTTGCGATTCAGCAGCGATTCGCAGATGGAAATTCGGTCCATCATGTTGTTTTGCGTTAGTTCGATCGAAAAATTGTCAAATACAAACTTTTAGCGCGAATAAACACGTTTTCAGTGCAGTATAGTATGACATGATGCGACACGTAACACTAGTACTATGGACAATAACGCCATCTCTTAGATAAAAACCGAACGCACTTTTTACCTTACCTAATATATTTGTCGAATTAACAAAAGTGTTTTCAATTTGCTTACAAATACTTTTTCTTAACTCGAAAAACGCAACCTTCTGACCTCTAAAACTTCAATTAGTGACCAACGCAATATCAAATCTATCTTATGAGATCGCAATGTAAATGAACACTCACTGATAAAACAATGTGAATCACCTAGAGGATAGCTTACATTAATTTCACTTAATGATAATGTTTATGTTGATGTTATTGTTAATGTTAATGTTAGTGTTAATGTTAATGTTATTATAAAAATTAATGTTTATGTTAATGATAATGTTAATGTTAATGTTGATGTTATTGTTAATGTTAATGTTAAAGTTAATGTTAATGTTAATGTTATTGTTAAAATTAATGTTAATGTTAATGATAATGTTAATGTTGATGTTATTGTTAATTATAATGTTAGTGTTAATGTTAATGTTATTGTTAAAATTAATGTTAATGTTAATGATAATGATAATGTTAATGTTATTGTTAATGTTAATGCTAAAGTTAATGTTAATGTTAATGTTAATGTTAATGTTAAAGTTAATGTTAATGTTAATGTTAATGTTAATGTTAATGTTAATGTTAATGTTAATGTTAATGTTAATGTTAAAGTTAATGTTAATGATAATGTTAATGTTAATGGATATGTTAATGTTAAGGTTATTGTTAATATTAATGTTAATGTCAATGTTAATGTTATTGTTAATGTTAATGTTAATGTTAATGTTAAAGTTAATGTTAATGATAATGTTGATGTTATTGTTAATGATAATGTTAGTGTTAATGTTAATGTTATTGTTAAAATTAATGTTAATGTTAATGATAATGATAATGTTAATGTTATTGTTAATGTTAAAGTTAAAGTTAATGTTAATGTTAATGTTATTGTTAAAATTAATGTTAATGTTAATGATAATGTTAATGTTGATGTTATTGTTAATGATAATGTTAATGTTATTGTTAATGTTAATGTTAAAGTTAAAGTTAATGTTAATGTTAATGTTATTGTTAAAATTAATGTTAATGTTAATGATAATGTTAGTGTTAATGTTAATGTTATTGTTAAAATTAATGTTATTGTTAATGTTAATGTTAAAGTTAAAGTTAATGTTAATGTTAATGTTATTGTCAAAATTAATGTTTATGTTAATGATAATGTTAATGTTAATGTTATTGTTAATGTTAATGTTAAAGTTAAAGTTAATGTTAATGTTAATGTTAATGTTAATGTTAATGTTAATGTTAATGTTAATGTTAATGTTAATGTTAATGTTAATGTTAATGTTAATGTTAATGTTAATGTTAATGTTAATGTTAATGTTAATGTTAATGTTAAAGTTAATGATAATGTTAATGTTAATGGATATGTTAATGTTAAGGTTATTGTTAATATTAATGTTAATGTCAATGTTAATGTTATTGTTAATGTTAATGTTAATGTTAATGTTAAAGTTAATGTTAATGATAATGTTAATCTTAATGTTAATGGATATGTTGTTGTTAGTGTTAATGTTAATGTTAATGTTATTGTTAAAGTTAATGTTAATTTTAATGTTAATGTTAATGTTAATGTTATTGTTAATGTTAATGTTAATGTTATTGTAATATTAATGTAAATGTTAATGTTAGTGTTAATCTTAATGTCGGCGGGTGGCGACAAAACAATGTGGTTCTCCTAGGCATCCAGGGCTTTTATCACACCTCTCATCCTGTGTACGTAGAGGCATCAACGTCTTATATGGTTGAACACTTTGTCACATTTTGGCTGCCATTAGCGCCAAGGTGACTTAAAAGCGGCAAACTATTTGATTTCGGTATCCACACATGTGCACTTTAAGTAGAGACATCAACGTCTTATATAGTCTGAATTAAGATGTAGCAATCAACAAAAAACCAAAAATTTCAAAATTTCTGTCAACTTCCGCGTTTGTTTTTCCAGATCATGATCAGATGGATCACCTAGAGGACACCCAGGACTTTCATAATCGTACATCAACCACCCACCTACCACCACCAGCCGCGTGGTATTTAAGAAAAAAGCTCTTTCAATTTCAGGTGTCACACTTTGGCGCCTTAAAATGCATTAGCAGAGTGGCAATCAACAAAAAACAAAATAATTTTAAATTGATGTTAGCTTCCGCGATTGTGCTTCGTGCTTATGAAGTATGCGTGCGGAGGGAGATAGAGCAATGTGGATCACTTAGAGGACACCAAGGGTTTTCATAAGCAGCATCAACCACCCGCCTACCACCACCAGGGACGTGGTCATTGACAAATTTACGTGTTACACTTTGGCGGCCACTAGCGCCAAAAGACGGTGGCTTAGAAGCGATAAACTATATGATTACGGTAGCCGCACATGTGCACTTTAAGTAGAGACATCAACGTTTTATATGGGTTAACCAGGGAAGTGTAATAAAAAAAAATATCAACCATTTTAAAATTGCTGCCAACTTTCACGTTTGCGTTTCCTGCTAATGAAGTATGTGAGCGGGGGGCGACAAAACTATGTGGAACACCTAGAGGACACCCAGGGCTTTCATAATCACATCCAACTACCGTCTGCCACCACGAGAGGCTTAGCAATTGACAAAAAACACTTTGAAATTTTACATGTCATACTTTGGCGGCCACTACCACCTAAACAGGATGACTAAGCAGATGCAAACTATTTGATCGCGACAGACGCACGTGTACATTATACGTAAAGTCATCAACGTCTTATATGGGATAAACACATTGTCACATTTTGACGGCCATTAGCGCCTAAACATGGTTATTTAGAAGCGCAAACTATTTGATTGCGGTAGACGCACACGTACACTATACAGAGAGTCATCAACGTCTTATATGGGTCAAACAGGAAAATGGCAATAAACAATAAAACAAACATTTCAAAATTGCTGTCAACTTCCGCGTTTTTGTTTCGTGCTTATGAAGTAGGCGAGCAGGGGGCGATAAAACAATGTGGAACTCCTAGAGGACACCCAATGTTTCATAATCACCATCAACCTCACACCTACCGCTATTAGGGGCGTGGCAATTGACAAAAAGCACTTTTAATTTAAGTGTCACGGCTACTAGCGCGTAAACATGGGGGCATAGCAGATACAAACTATTTGATTCCGGTAGCCGCACATATGCACTTTAAGTAGAGACATCAACGTATACCTTCACCAGGGGCGTTGCAATTGACAAAAAACACTTTCAATTTAAAGTGTAACAATTTGGCGGCCACTAGCGTCTAAACAGGGTGACATAGAAGATGCAAACTATTTGAAAAAACAAAAAAGCAAACATATCAAAATTTCTGTCAACTTCCGCGTTTGTGTTTCCTGCTAATGGAGCGGTGGGCGATAAAACAATGTGGAACACCTAGAGGACACTCAGGGCTTTCATAATCACATCCAACTACCGTCTGCCACCACGAGAGGCTTGGTAATTGACAAAAAACACTTTGAAATTTTACGTGTCACACTTTGCCGGCCACTACCGCCTAAACAGGGTAACTTAACAGATGCAAAGTATTTGATTGCGACAGACGCACGTGTACACTATACGTAGAGTCATCATTTCGTTAGCCGCACAGGGTGATTTAGAAGCGGCAAACTATATGATTACGGTAGCCGCTAATGTGCACATGTGTAAACTATTTAATTCCGGTAGCTGCACATGTGCACTTTACGTAGGGGCATCAACGTCTTATATGGGTTAAACAGTAAATTTTAAAATTGCTGTCAACTTCCGCGTTTGCGTTTCGTGAATATGAAGTATTCGAGCGGGGGAAACAAAGCAAAGCGGATCTCCTAGAGGGCACCCTGGGTATTCATAATCATATCAAACTACCGTCTGCCACCATGAGAAGCGTGGCAATTGACAAAAAACACTTTGCAATTTTACTTGTCACAGGGTGACTTAGAAGATGCAAGGTGTTTGACACTTTGTCACGCTTTGGCAGGCATTACTGCCTAAACAGGGTAACTTAGAAGCAGCAAACCACCCGCCTAACACCACGAGGCGCGTGATATTTGAAACAAAACACTTTCAATTTAACGTGTCACTTTTTGGCGGCCACTAGCGCCTAACCTGGTATCTTAGCAAATGCAAACTATTTAATTCCGGTAGCCGCACATGTGCACTTTAAGTTGAGACAACAAATCTTATATGGTTCGAGCAGGTGAGCGGCAATCAACAAACAACCAGAATTTTTAAAATTTTTGTCAACTTTCGCGTTTGTTTTTCCAGCTAATTTAGTATATGAGCGGAGGGCATTAAACAATGCGGATAACCTAGACGACACCCACAGCCGTTATAATCACCTCCAATTACCATCTGCCACCAGAAGAGGCGTGACAATTGACAAAATCACTTTGCAGTTTTACTTGTAACACCTTGGCGACCACTAGCGCCTAAACAGAATTACTCAACAGATCAAACTGTTTGAATCCGGTAACCGCACATGTGCACATTAGGTAGAGATATCAACGTCTTATATAGTTCGAACAGGGGAGTGGCAATCAACTAAAGACCAACAATTTTAAAATTGCTGTCAACTTCCGCGTTTGTGTTTGCAGTTGATGAAGTATATCAGCGGGTGGCGACAAAACATTGTGGATCACCTAGAGGACACCCAAAGCATTCCTTATCACCTCCAACTACCGTCTGCCTCCACGAGCGGTGTGCAATTGTAAAAAACACTTTCAATTTAACGTGTCACACTTTGGCGGCCACTAGCGCCTAAACATGGGCCGATGTAAACTATATGATTCCGGTAGCCCCACGTTTGCACTCTAATTATAATAAAAATTTTAAATTGCTTTCAACTTCTGCGTTTGTGTTTCGTGCTTATAAAATACGTGAGCAAGGGGCGATAAAACAATTAGGATCTCATAGGGCTTTCATAATCACCATCAACCACCACCAGAAGTGTGGTATTTTACAAAAAAACTCTTTCAACTTTACGTGTCACTTTTTGGTGGCCACTAGCGCCGAAACATGGTATCTTAGCAGATGCAAACTATATCATTCCGATAGCCGCACATGTGCACTTTAAGTAGAGACAACAACGTCTTATATGGTTTGGACATTTACATACATATTTTTTAATTTTTTGTTAAAGTAATTGTAAAATTTTTTTATGGAAAATAAATTATTTTATTGAAAGCTTTAGAATATATTAATTAAAAATAAAATAAAAGATAAAGAAATATAGTTAAAAATTAAAAAGGTCGATTTTCTTGTTCAAAGTAAGTTTTAGGAGTTAAAAAATTCGAACGGATGTACATATGTATATGCAATAAAACTATTAAAAAATTATTCATATCATATATTAAGAAAAAATTGATTAAAGTTACCTTTTTCATAACGTATGGTTTTAACTTGAAGCTCTGTAATAAATTAGCCAGAGCGCAGCGAGAAACAGTTCGCTCATCACACAATATTCAGACCAAACAAATCACATAGACCCCCGTCTAACCGTGAATCGGATCACAATTATTCACTAATTCACATCATATTAACTCAAATGGGTCCCATTTTCTCTGCCCATTTACCCCATATATAGAGCCAGCAGCCAGAGACCCGAAACTTTGTATCATATATCATCACCACTTCACATCACATTAACTTAACAGAGTAACATGGCTACTGACCAGTCACCCCAGCAATCTTTCTTATATAGAGTCAGCAGCCAAAGGCATAAATCACAAAAACACATCATATGACATCACTCAACTCAGCTTAGTCACATGGCTACTGGCCAGCCATCCTGGCAGCCTTTCTTATATAGAGCCATTAGCCGGAGGCTCAGCAATTTAGATCACATAGACACATTATTTGACAACACATCGACTCAATTGAAGTACATACATGACTACTAGCCAGCTACCCTGGCAACTTTTCTTATATAGACGGAGCAGCCAGAAGCCCAGCGCTTCTAATTTTTTACAACGCTAGTAGACATCCCATCAACTTAATAGTGTGACGCGAGACCCAACCAACTACTCCGATGATTTTCAAAACTTTGAATGTTAAAACGGCCTTAAATTTTTCTGTGTAGTTCTACGATAATTTTTATTTATTTATTTTTAATTTATCACGAAATTTGCTGAAAATGCAAAATCATAATTTTTCGCTAACAAGTTTTGAATAAAAATCAAGCTTTCCATTTATTTTGCATTGCACATCTTTCACGACGTTTTTACGTTAGAAAGTACATACAACAGCAACACTTAGCCCCTGGAGGTGAGCAAAGCAGAAAAAAAATAAAGTAAAACAAAGTGAAGTAACAGCACGCAGCTGCTCCGTCCGCCAAGCACTTGACTGATTGCAATTTAAATGTTGTTGTTATTATAAAGTGCAACAAAGCCAAACAAAAGAAAACACTGCAATTAATATTTTTGTTTGCATGTCTAAAGCATGTACATACATACATTTGCCTGGACATAGTGGCAAACGCTAACCGCCTCGTACCACTTAACACTGAAAATTGTTCCACTTTCGACTCATTACGATTCTATTTCGTTTGTTGTAACAATTTTTTTTTTAATTCGTTGTTGCAAAAACAAATTAACAGCAACAAATAAATGCATTATTTTTTTATCCTAAAAATGCATTTACCGTTATTTTTACTATAAATTTCATATAATGGAAACATTATCACTGTAAATTGTAGCAATCGCGCTCACTTAGGCGCACTTGTGTCTTAACTATAAGTCTGTCTGTCTGTCGGTCGCATGACTCGCTTTGATTTGTAAAAAACCGCGCGCCAGTCTGCTTATCTTTCACTTTCTTCTGCACTTATTGTATTGGAAAACACTGACCTTTATATACAATTCTGTTTTCATTACATCTATTCAATAACATGAAATAATACAGGGATCGCCAAACTGAGGGTATATTCAATACATTGCTCTAGAATGCACCATGGTCGTTTTGTCCAGCACACAATGGTTTTTCCACCCTTCTGCGACATCTAGGGCCGGAGTATGTAAACTAGATGGGTCAAACAAATTGCATCGTTTAGAGGACACTCCATTCCATTTTTATCATCCGCCTAGCACCACTAGGGGCGTGACAGTTGACCAAAACACACTTTGCAATTTTAGGTGTCACCCTTTGGCAGCCATTAGCGCCGAAACAGGCTGAACAAGATGTCGCAATCTATTTGATTCCGGTAGCCGCACATGTGCACTTTAAGTAAAAACATTAACGTATTATATAGGTTGAAGAGACCACTCCGGCAATCAATAAACAACCAAAAATTTTAAAATTGGCGTTGCAATTGACTAAAAATTTTTGCAATTTTCCCTCACCTAACAGGGTGAACTAGATCAAACATCGACTGATAATAGTTGAAAATCGTAATACCTAAAAAAGTTGGGTTGACCTGAAGTTGAATCGCTTCAATTCAACCGAGTGGAGTTGAAAACCGTTCTCATTTGAACTAAAGAATTTCATTTCTCGCTGTCAGAACTATGTGTTTCATGTAACAAATTTCCTTTCGAATATACTTGTCTAAATCGGTGACATCCTATTCCATAGATCGTGAAAGGGCCACTAATTTCACCTTTCTTTCAGAGGTTGGTAGCTTCTGTTTCTCTACCCCCATTACCTAAGTACCTCTATTTTAGTGTATTATATTTTGATCATTTCCCAAGCCCTTTGACATTTATTTAAAACTTAAACAAAAATCTCTTGACCAAATTTATCGCCCAATTTTATTGTCAATTAATTAATGTAATATTTACTAGTACACAATCACTAAAAGTTTATTTCCAAAGCGGTTGTACTCATCCAATTAGCTTACATACAAAACTAAATATCCTAGCTAATTTTTTACCTAACTTGAAAATATATGCGGTATAACGAATCAGTAAATTTTATTAATATTTTCATCGTTTACATAAATTTGTTTAAACGAATATCGAAAGGAAGATAATTAACTCGTGTTGTAAAATAAATTTGGCCGAATAGTTGATCTTATTACGCAATTTAAAAGATTTCATTACTTTAAAACATTTATTTAAATCGTTAGTTATTTCAAAAACATAAATCTTCTATAGCGTACCACAGAAAAGAGTTTGAATTTTCTATAAAATATTCTTTTTGGACAAGATTATAAAGGCGTGTTACTAAGTCTTCCAGCATATTTATTTGATTTCGGTACGAAGAAATTAATTCCGCCCACTTTAAAAGTAATTCAACTACTTTATTATCCTTCGACAATAGCAACTGCTGAAAATATGCATTCAGCAAAATATCAAACCAATAAAAGATTCTCATTTCTAATTTCATATTGCAGATTTCAGAAGGTGACGTTGATACTTGGCTCAGTTGCTTATAAAAGTAGTCAAGAAGGAATAACAAATCACTTCGAAAAATATTAATTTTTGCCGCTTGTTGTAATGGTTGAATACCTGTTTCAAGACAACACGTTTTTAACATGGCAGCAGTAAAACTTTCGTATGAAGAGTTTGAACAGCTTTTCATAAGAATAGAGAAAAAACGCTTGACGAATACAGATAAAGGTGCACTTGACAATCGACTTAATAAACTCGTAATTTTGGAAGAGCCACTGCATTTTCCCACCAAAAATAGAAGTTTTTCTGACACTTCTTGTTGAGTAGTTCCATAATTTTCTAATTGATGAATAAAAAACTCAAATATAGTTCTGTTTATTAGATGTGATTCCAATTTCGATTTCTGCACAGTAATTGTGTTATTCAAAAAGGATTGCCCTTGATCAACTTTTATAAACGGGTTAATTTTTTCTCTTACACCAAAGTGCTTATATGAGATTTCGTGAGATGAAAGATGATTTCTATAATCCTGAATATTCTTAGGGGACTCATAGTTACTTGCGTTCATAGTGGATACATTTTCTTTATATGAACAGATAGATTGAAGATAATCCTCTTCATTTATAAGATCACCTTCAATTCTAATAAGGTTTTCAGAATAATAAGTTCCAAGTAAATCAACCAAAAGTTCTTGGGGCATGCGGTATGTTACCACTGATAAATTTTGTCCCATAGTTATCAGAATATTGTCGTCAATTATCCAAATGCGAGAAGAATCGAAGAAAACTTTAAAATATTGTTGTGCTTTGACTACTTTGAACTGTGTATTGTATAATAGTAACGAAGCACCTTCCTGATTATTATTTGCTCCATAAATTGCTACGCAATTCTTAGCTATTCCTAAAATAGATAGTGGAGAATCAACGTTAAGTGTTGAAATAACGGCCACAAAATTGCCAGGAGAATGTTCAGATTCCACGCATTCATCTAGATTAAGCAGAAACAGCCTGTGGTCTGACCCTGAAAAGGTAATATGTAACATAATAACATTTTTTCGTAATTATGACAGGTACTTACAAATTGTTAGTAATACGCAATTATTCTCTCCTTCAACTACAGCATAACCTGATAAACTGACTTTCATGTCCTTTCGTCCAATTTGTAAACTCTTCCTTTTTCCACTAAGTTTTAATGGCATAATTACAAGTTCTATTTCCTTATTGTCTCCAGATGATACAAAGTAGGTTAGAACTTGTTCTCCATCAATAAAAAAATTCGTATTTGCGTCTTTAATGTTACCACATTTTTGATGTGCGGTTTCCAACGAATCTGAAACAACATGTGATTCTTTTAGTAATAACAGAGCTTCTGAAAGTCGATCCTTATAGCCATCACTGTAAAGAATAATTGGTTCGCCTTTGCTGGGTATGATATCCACAACATATTTCTGTAACTGTTTTGGAAGATGTAATTTTTAGTTGCTGCTGTGTACTTGAGTACATACCTTTAGTTTTTTTATCGAATTTATATCAGTAGCAGAGGCGTCCCAACAACGAATATATCGATTTCCGAAGATTCCTACATACTTGTTACTTGTATTGTCAAAGATAACTTTTGAAGATAATTTCTCTTGCGTCGACCAGCTACAAATCTGTTGTTGCGTGGAAATCTGAGAAAGAAAAGCACTACATTTTAAACGTAATGAAAATTTGTAGGCTAAACACAGTAGTGGTAGTATATTAATTTAGATTCTTATACAGATATGTACGGAATTTGTTAAGTCTTATTATCGTAAATCTACACTATTAGTTCCACATTTTTTTGGAAAATGGCTTAAAATGTGTATTTTTGAATGTACTTAACCTATAAATGGGAAGCATGCGGTTGAAAACAAGAATTTTTTTCTTTAAATGATATGGTGTTTAATGATGAATAAAAAGGCCGCCAACTCAAAAAAGAGTTCTACATGAAAGATGTCAGAACACGCCGGTGTAGAACCGACCAAGATTATTTTTTTGAATCGCGGCCGAAGGCCCCCAAAGTAAAAAGGAGTTATACGCGAAAGAACTGAGGATACCCCGTGTTGGATAAAATGCTTATTTAAAGCATATATGAAAATAATTGGTATTAAATAAATATGTAGAAGCAATGTAGTGAAGTGCTTGAGTATAATAAGTGCATAATATAAAATAAAATCACCTATAAATCGAGAAATGGCAAGATAAAATGTGTCAAATTTTCAACTTAACATGCAAATATCTCGAAAACTATAAGTTTCTGGCGGTATGTATCCGTATATATATTCTTGTTCTGGAGAATCTCCTCTATCAAACCATAACCCTTTTAACGACCTTTTAAATCGTGGGATAGTATACTAAAGTTTCTCCAAATGTAACCCTTTTTAGAACGAAATAAACCACTACATTAAAAGACGAGTTCCTTCTATAAAAGTGTATGACAACTTTTTTTGGTTAAAAAGCTAACCATATTTTGTTATATGCATTATAAAATAATATAATTATAAAAGAAAATAGTATTATTTCTTTGGATTTACTTTATCCGTATATTAGAGGAATGTTAATTTCCCCATAGAACTTACCTTAACAACAATAACAATATTTCTACTTAATGTGATTATTACACTTCCACTATTACCACCAGGAGATATACCCAGAAAATCTTTGGAATCATTAATCCTAGATAAATTGATAAATTTCAAAAACTTTGTCATACTCATTTTCTATAATCACTATATTGACAAAAACAGCATTTAATGACTGTACAAACTGACAAAGCTAATAGATTATCCCTGGTTTATAACATAAGATACTTGAATTCAAGTTTCAATTATGGAAAGAACTTTTAAAAAATCGATATTTTCAACACATCGAAACCACAAACAATGTCGATAGTTAAATCCACTCAACTTAGGTTGTGTGTATATTGGTGAAAATTTAGCGCCCCAATTACACGATCAAGAATATGCCATCTCATACAAATAACTTGTCAATATTGTTTTAAAATTACAACCGTAACATATGCTGTAAATAAGTTGATAATCAGCCATAGTTTCAAGATGCCGTCGTCAGGAAAACATCCCAAATTTCTTGCAAGGTTTGGATGAAATATATTATTTATTAACAAACAATTTTAAGGTATGTGCATGTTCAAGATTTTTTAATGTTTTCGAGTTTAATTTTTTCTGCCCTTTTAACTGCTTGAAGAGCCACAGACATTTGCATTTCTGCACCATTTCATTGGTATTTTTATTGATATCAATCAGCGGTAACAATGGCTTTTATTTGCAAAACTACGTCATCAGTTGTTTTTGCTTGATTATCAAGTAGTCACACAATTTAATGGGGAAAGTATATATCCCGAAGTTTAAGTTTAAATATTGAAAATGTTATACAAGAAAACGGAGAATGTATTGCAACTTGAATGCAAATACTTGTTGAAACGGTCACAACTGAAAATCCATAATAGACAAAGTTCACCCAAGAAACCTTTTGTTGCACATAATCGCGAAATCGATCGAAGGTCCTGAAGGCTTCACCGCTTCATGCGAAGCTAACCTCGGAGATCCAAAGTTCGTTAGATGGGGACGAGGTGATGTTATGCGCCTTCCTTAATATTGAAGGTGCCTTTGACAATACGTCTCACGAAAGCGCGTCAAGAGCACTCGAGAAAAGGAGTGTGGCAGCACCGGTACGCAGATGGATCGCAGCCATACTGCGCACTAGGGTAGCTGAAACCTCCGTAGGATATACCAAAATTCGTCTTGGCACAACAAGAGGTTGCCCACAGGGAGGAGTGTTATCCCCCCTACTGTGGGGCCTTTTTGGGGACAATCTCCTTGATCTGCTAACGAGCAATGGAATCCGCTGTCAGAGAGATGCGGATGACATTGTTATCATAACTAGGGGTAAATTCGTAGACACACTCTGTGATATCGTACAGAGCGGACTGGGGCTGGCAAAGGGATGGTGTAGCAGAGAACTTAGAACAACGAGAAGGTGCAAATTGAATTTTGTATGATGCTCGATTGGTTGGCTAAAAAATTGAGATCAAGGAGTTCACCATTTTCTGTAATATTTGCTGTTATTTAACAGAAATGAGAATTTATAACAACGTTCTCTGACAAATTACGTATCTCCCAACATAAAGAGAAAAATTAATGAATGAGAAAACAAAAACTACAAATGCCACTTCACATATGCATGATTATTTTTTGCCATATAAACGATTTTTATGATGAAAAATTGATAAAATATAATTTTTTTGCCAAAATGCTACATTGATAAAATGTGTGAAAGATTATGCAAAAAGTTATATTTTATTATTTTCATAACTTTCTAATTTCAATTGTTACAGAATTAATAATTTATGTATGTACATATGTACATCAATATGCTATATTATATAATATAATAATATATTATCACTTATCAATAAATACATGTGAGCGCACTGCTCTATATGTAAGTATGTATGTACAAATATGCGTATGACCGCGCAAAATAAGTAATGCACACACAAATCTACATACATTTAAGCGTACAAATGTAAGTACGTCAGCCAATAGGAAAATACAAACATTGTTGTACAAAAACAACAATTGTCTTAAATAGCATCAGCACCAGAAATGAATATGGCAGCCAAATTGACAAATCCTAAATTTGTAGTAAATCACACACCAACAACATTTTCATTCATGAACGCTGGCGCACAAGCAATAAGCTAAGTCGTTTCATTCATAAAAGCAAACGCCTTACACATCTCCACGAGCATGCGTTTGCCAACAAGCGTCTTTTCGCGACGATGCCAAAAGCTAGAAATCATAAATTGAACATCTTTCTGATGTTCCCTCTAGAAGGGAAAAGTGACTACCCTGCAAACACAGAAAAAAATTACAAAATTGGCAACAAAGCTTTTGTCGATTTAAAATATTTCACAATTCTAAAATATTTTTCCGTTGCTCGCAAAAATCTTCGTCATTATGTATGTATGTTCATATTAAAGCATACATACCTACAATGATTTGTAGGCAAAGCTGTAAGAGCGACAAGGAAAGCGATGACAATCGGCGAGCGTTCGTTTATTTTTCGGCACATCTCTGATTTTCTACCAACAACACAAAGTTGTGACGCTTTGTCGTCGCGTCAGTCCTTTCACGGAATGACTCTTTGACATAAAAGCAAAAACTTGTCAACGGAGATTTCACATCATTGTATAAATCTACTAGGCTTATACAATGTTTCACATGAAGTAATGAGTGTACATATATTCATACAAATACATAGAAATGACATAATATTATATATGTACATATGTCCTGTTGCACATTTGATTCTACGCCAGTCAAATTTCTATAGGAAAATCAACTGAAATTAATATTGAAATAAAATAGACTTTTGAGTAACAATATATTTTTTTAAATTTTATTAAAAATAATATAGAAAGAATACATGTTTGTGTATACATAAATTTAATTAATTTAAATTTATAAAAAATCTGGAATGAAAAATAAAAATAAAATTTTTAATAAAACACGTTAAATGTAAAATGGGCCAAAACGAAAAAGAAGTACATATTTACGTACATAATTACTTTTACAAATGCATTTGAAAAGAAAAATTGAAGCATGAATGTGAAATGCCGACGGCAAAACACAATTCTGTACTTATGTGACTCCATAATGGTGTCAAGTAAATGAATTATTTTAAGAAATATATCAAAATATATTTAAATTATTATTAATAACTCACAATAAAGTAAAAATGAATTAACATAAAATAATTTAAAAATAATAATAAATAATAGTTCAATAAAAGGGAATATATTTCAAATGGAATATCAATATTCCCAGTTTTGCTTACATATTATATTCTCTTCAATATTCGTCGGTTGGTTATGTTAAGAGAGCGTATGTTTACAAATTCACCGCTGTTATAAAAGCGAGAAATTTTATTTGTTTCTCGTGCATGTGAGGTGAACTCCTCCTACAAATTGTTCGCTGTCGAACCTGCACCTTCTCGTTGTTTTAAGTTCTCTGGGAAGCTGCAAACGTGTCCGACTGCAGCACTGGAAGTCATGCTAGAACTGACACCGCTACATATGGTAATTAAACAGACAGCCAAACCGACTCTACTCCGAATGACAGCAGAGGTAGTTGGCAATGGGAAGGTAATCTCATTACCAAAATAGTAAACTTCACTAAGAAGTTCAAAGTTACCCTTGGCAGCAAGGCGGAATGGAATGATTCATCACTGGACCTGCTGCTAAGGGAAAGCACTATCAAGGGGTACACCGACGGTTCGAAAACGGCAGAGGGGATTGGTGCAGGGGTCACTGGGCCAAGCACCAAACTCTCCATTCCCATGGGAAGTTTTCCGAGCATCTTCCAAGCCGAGGTCTATGCTATAAGTCGGTGTGTAGATATAAACCTCCAACGCAACTATCACAATAGAAGTATTCCTATACTCAGCGATAGTCAGGCGGCACTAAAAGCGATCTCTGCCTATGAGGTCAGATCACTTCTAGTGGAGGAGTGTATAGAACGGCTGAACAGTCTATCTGAACAAAACCGAGTCCACTTTTTTTGGGTGCCCGGCCTCAGGGGTATAGCCGGAAACGAACTGGCTGACGAGTTGGCCCGCTCTGCAGCCTCCACAAAATTGGTAGGACCGGAACCATTCATAGCGGTTGGTCCAGATACCATTAAAGAGCTACTCTGTGGGGGGAAAGAGCAGGCAGGGAGACCCATTGGCAACAAATTCAAGGCATGCACCATGCCAGGTTGCTAATGGTTAGTTGCAACCTCAAACGGTTTAAAGTCGTAATGAATCTCCCGAGGAACAAATTCCAGCTGCTTGTCGCATCCTACACCGGCCATTGCAGGCTTAAGAAGCATCTCTTCAACATGGGCTTATCCTCTTCTGCAAACTGCCGGTTCTGCGACATGGATTCAGAAACCCCAGAACATCTGCTTATGAACTGCACAGCAGTCTGTAGACGCAGAATCAGGCCCTGGGATCCATGTTTCCAAACAGGGATTGTATCGCTTCACTAGTACCCAGCAGAATATAGGAGTCTATAAACATGCTGAGATTTGATGAGTCGATATGACCTAGGGGAGGGCACAATAGACCTTAGGTCGCGGATACCTCAAAATTAATCTATTCTATTCTATGCTCGGTACACAGAAACATTTTTCATTATTTAATTTTTGTCCTCACTTCCAATTTTCTAAAATATTTTTATATTATGTATCGTAAATATACATTTGAAACCAAGGATAGTCGCAAACATGGCATTTGTTTCAAAAATAAAAATGAAAATCGAAATGCAAACCAGCGAACTGGTACGAACAAAATTATATAGTTTGTTTATCACGAGCAACTCGATGAACGTGAAAATTATTCGTGTGAGAACGTGGGCAAATAGACAAAATTGCAACCAAAGAACGTATATTATAGTGAAGGTCCACGATGGGCCGATCTCTTTTCGCAGGGATAGTCGTCAAGGATGAAATACATGCGAAACTCTTTGATTCGAGAGAGAGCTGTCAAAACCCACATTTTTTATAACATTTGACAACCATGTCACTGTCGAAAGAAAATGGACTAGGAATTATAAAAAAAATTTGGGTTATTTTGCATTTCGATATTATTTTTAGGTGCTCCGTTTCCGAGTAGACCTATATAACGCATATATATCCCTAAATACATGTATTCATATTATAAAATTTTTAAAACATCATATAACATAAAAAAATAGTATATAAATAAAAAAATTATAACAAAGAAACAATACAAGTCATAATAATATATCATGGTTTTATGATGAACATTTAAAATTAAATTAGCAAATAAAATTCAGTTGCACGTTATTCAAAAGTATTTGTGTCGTTCCTTGAAATTTCGTTTCGCACTGCTTTTGTTAGCTATTTTTAGCAGGTTTATTTCTGGCATCCCGCCTTTTTTGACATCAGCTGTTCGAAATTCCCTGATTTTAATAATCAGGGAAAGAGAATAACAGAAAAATCAGCGAAAATGAGAGAGTCTCGTATCATGTCATCCTTGTAGTCGTCACAAGGAACGTGTTTCAACAGAGAAATTAGCGGGTTTCACCACAGTTTAACATCAGCACTCGACTGAGAATAGCAGAATTGAGCATTTTCGGTGTTAAATTATAAAATAATGCTAACTCCAATGTTAATAAATTTACGGTTTTTTATTGATTTTTCAAAAGATGTTAACTCTGTGTACATAAACTTGTTGCCAACGAGATTCCAACTTCATTATACCCCTCTCGTAGAAGACTGCGTCCCTATTGCCAAAAAACTCGGAGAGCCAATTTTCACAGGCCTCTCTTGGTAATCACTTGGTGCCAGGTCCGGACTATAAGGTGGGTGCATTAGAACCTCCCATCCGAGCTCCAGGAGCTTCTGGCGAGTCATCAAAGACGTGTGTGGCCTGGCGTTCTCCTGATGGAACACAATTCGGCCTCTGTTGATCAAAGATGGCCTCTTCTGGATGAGTGCTGCCTTCAAGCGGTCCAGTTGTTGGCAGTAGAGGGCCAAATTGAGCGTTTGGCCATAGGGGAGCAGCTCGCAGATGATTCCTTGCCCATTCCACCAAACACACAGCAAAACTTTCCTGGCCGTCAATCAGGTCTTGGCCACCATCTGGGCCGCTTCCCCGAGCTTTGACCACAACCGTTTACGCTCGATGTTGTCATAAGTGACCCATTTTTCATCGCCAGTCACAATCCGCTTCAGAAACGGGTCGATTTTGTTGCGATTCTGCAACGATTTGCAGATGGAAATTCGGTCCATCATGTTTTTTGCGGTAGTTCGTGTGACACCCAAACATCGAGCTCCTTTTTGAATTCAAGGTTATGCAAATGGTTCTAAACGGTTTTCTGGCAATTAAATAAGTGCTCACGTGACAGTCTGTTTCCACTATTTCCATGATTTTATCGCAATTTTCGACGACAGGCCTCCCAACGCGTGGTGCATCTTTGACATCGAAATTACCGGAACGGAACCTAGCAAATCACTTTTGTGCTACACGTTCGATTACAGTATCGAGCCCATAAACTAAATTAATGTTTTCAGCCACTTTGGCTGCTTTTTCGATTTGATCGAAGAAAAATTGTAAAATATAGCGAATTTTCTCTTTGTTGGTGTCCATCTTTGACGAGCGCTCACAACGTACTGAGTCAATCAATCGAAAAACTGTCAAAAACAAACTTTTAGCGCGAATAAACACGTTTTCAGCGCCGTATAGTATAACATGATGCGACACGTAACACTAATACTATGGACAATAACGCCATCTCTTAGATAAAAACCGAACGAACTTTTTACTTGACCTAATATTACGTTACATACATATTCTCTTTATCTTTTCTCTTTAATGTATATGTACAAATTGACCAATTTGATGATGAATTCCATAAATTCTTTTGAAATATTAAATAAAATATAATATAAAATACATATGTTTGATCAGTACTCACAATATGTATATGTAAATATGTACTCTCTTTGCTTCATATGAAATCTCCATTGACACGGACAACCGGAGCTTTTATATGCGTTTAATTAGGTAGACATAACATAGGTAGATATACATTTTTTCAATTCAACATCACAAAGTTGATAAGTTTTTGATTATTAAATTTTCGCGTTAAGCTGAATATAAAAGCTCGTTAGGGGAGATGTGATAATGTTTGGTTTTATGAATGAACTTTGCTTGTGGAATGTGCGCTTCCGTTCAAGAATGAAAAATATACTACGTTTTTAACTGATATATTGACTTGTGATGCTGATTATGCTATTTGAGATGATTGTTGTTGTTGTTGTAGAACAATGTTTGCAGTTTTTTTTTGTGACATATTTACATGTGTAGGCATTTATGTATGTCTATAAACCATTTGTTCAGAAATGTCGTAAAATTGGTACATATTATCAGATCATAGTAGTAGTAGTACACGTACATGTAATTTACTGATAGATGATAATCAGACATGTTCCAGAAACCTAATGAAAGTGATGTGAGTTTTTTCGAATGATTTTAATTAAGATGTTCTGCAAACCGAATGATTTTTATTTATTTCGAAGTCTTTACTGTCTGAAGCAAATGGCATTTGTTTTCAATTGATATGTAAATATTTTATTTTGAAAAAATTTAAATTTTCTTGAAAGAACAATGAGTACGGCTGTGAGTGTATTGCAAATTAATGACTTCGATTTTGAGGGTAATTCGAATTCGTTTAAGGTTTCTTATGTTCTGATTTAATAATTTTATTGACTGTATGTATTTCCCATGAAATTAAGTAGAATTGTCAACTCACGATTCTAGGGGCGCAATCCGCATACGTGCACAATTAGCCGATTCATAAACGGCAAGTGAGTTTTTAAGCGCCGAGATCTAAAACTACTCAGCTACAGAAACAAAAATTTCAACAGCTAAAATTTAAAAATACGCTATAATAAATTGGTACGATTTTATTTATTAAGAGAAAGCAATATAGTCTTTTATTGTAAGTGAGATTTTAACAGCAAGCCTTGACAAGCGAACCGGGTTATAAAATTTAACTTCAGACAAGAGAAAAGAACTGTAAACTATTCCATTCAGGATGGGTATGGAAGTAGACTTAACCTAGAATTCCAACGGAAGTGCCCTAAGGCAAAAATTAAAAATTGCTGACTCTAACTTGTCAGAATGGATTTGGTAACTAGCGTTTCATACAACAGAGCCTTTTCCAATATAGGTCTAACCTTAGCTGACCATTGGTCCCGGTTTTGTCGGGATTCCGATCGTCCTGGACTTAGAAATTAGAAAAAAGAAAAGTTTTTCAATAAACAGAACAAAAATACAACAATATACTTGTAGATCTATTTCTACATTCTACATTCGGTTTGAATGTATTCAATTCTGTAGTAGATTTTAGCGCGAATGTCAGCGTTGTTCATTGAAAGCTCAATACTTTCATTCAACATTCAAAGTGAAACATAAGATAATTTTGTGAATTTGAAGCATAAATATTTACAAATAATATTTTTTTGTGAAAAACGAAAGTGTGTTTTTAACGATAATTTGAAGAAAAAATATCCCTTTTTGACAGTCACTTTTTCGGTTGCTGCTGGTGGAGGTAATGATATTGAAAATCATTTGACGGCAAAGAAGCACAAAGTGGCAACCAATGCTTCGCTTCAAACTTCAAGCATATCAGATTTTTTCATTGGAGAGAATGCAGAAACGTCGTATATTATTTTTTATTAATTAAAAGAGACCTGGAAAGTTTTGATTTGTTTGATAAATTGACCGCTTACTGTGGAGACAATGCGCCAATTTATTTCGCGTTGGTCGGAAAAGGGAAGGAAATGTTTTTGCAAAATTAAAGAAATTAAAATCGTACGTTGTACAACAAATATTGTGCATAATTCAATTCGTGATGCACTTGATGTTGAAATAGAGAGCATAATTGTTCAGATCTACACACATTTTAACATCCACACTATTCGCACATAAGCATTAAAGTCAATCTGCTATATTTCTGAAAACGAATACGATCAACTTGTTGGTTACTGCAAAACTCGGTTCATTGGCTTGAGAGGCTTTGGGGAAAATCATTCGGATGGTCCAACATTTAAAAACGTATTTCGACGACCGTCGAAAAATTAATTAATAAATTAATTTAGAAATTATTTAATTACTATCTATTTAATTTTAAGCCATGATTTTCGAAGAAACAATAAAGCAAAATTGAAAGCGATGATATTCCACCAGTTGCAATATACAAACAATTGCAACATTTAATGAACAATTTGCAAACATCCAATCAACACAATTACTTTCCGTTGCAAGTAAAAGCGGAAATGGAGAACCTGAAAAGAAAACTATGACTTGAAGCAATTTGAAGAAGAGGAGAAACAATTTCGAAGTTAATATTTAATTTTGCATCTCAATTTTCGTTTTCTCATTTTTAATTGTCTTAATTGAGGCATGGGCTCAACTGTCTGCTCTTGTTAAATTATTTGGTTGGGTGCTACTCACTGATAAACTCAACTGGGAAAAAATTGAGAAAACGTTTATTTTTTCACAGAAAATAATATTTTAAAAGCATCAGACGCTACTTCACATAAGCTGTTCGTACAATTTACTTATATTTCTCAGTATATACACTAAGTAGAAAAAGTGTCTGCTCACCAATTCGTGGAATGTGTTTCAATAAAAATATGAATAAAATATATGCTAAAAGCATTACAGTCGCCAAATTTTATGGAATTCCTATGTGCGTTTGCAAAGTTAACGGCATTTTTTGAATTCTACTAATGGAGAATAAGCAGAAAAAGTATCCGCTCACTCCTTATTACATTAGTTTATTGTAGTTTCTACGCGTTTAAGACCCGATAATTTTTTGTGCGTTGTTGTAGGTAGGTAGGTAGAGTGGCTGTCCAACGACGCACCTAGGCCTATAGGAGGCCCATTGGGATACCACCGGGACTAATGTTCCCTCACTCTATCGTCTCCTCTCTGAAATAACCTGTGATCCTGATGAAGTTGATCAGTACAAATAATTTTATATTAGCAACTTCTGATACGTCGTCAAGTGATCCACGACCGATAGTTGCGATTCTTTTCCTATATAGAGCTTTACATTCGCATAGAAGATGCTTTACAGCCTCCTCTTCTTCTACTTCTTGACAGCTTCTACAATAGTCGTTGTATGGTACACCTAGCCTACTGGCATGTCTACCAATTAGACAGTGACCTGTTAATACTCCTATCAGAGTTCTTATATAATATCATTCCTTTTAAATTTTAGTAGTCGGTTTGTGCGACTCACGCTCCATTCCTGCCACGTTAGTCTGCTGGTTGAGCAGGTTATTGATTGTCTCCACTAGGAACTATATAACAATATGGTAATTTTTTATATTAAGAGTTGTAATAAAATATTGAACATATATCCACCGCTAAGTGCTAAAATATAAAACGTTATTTAAATTAGAGAAAACATCGGGACAGTAACTTATTCTTGATATATGTACAATGATAAATTTTGTTTCATTGTTTAAATGAACTATTATGATTTGTATGACAATGATAAGTTTTGCCGTTTTGCTATTTTGATTATATGAATTATTATGACTTATAATATAAAATTCTGTTACAATAGTTATTTTTTCCCGTCCACTCATAGTTAAATTGAATTTTCAGTTTGTCCATTAATAAGTTAATTAAAATGTTTAAAAATATGCCACATATTTACCTATATTTACCTATATATAATTAAGCATTAAGCATCATTCTGTAACCAAAATTGCGCAACCCGTTTTAACTCCTCGCCACCCTAACTCACCATGGCCGCCATGTCGGTTTTATTGTGAGCGTACGCCTAAGAGGTGGCGAAAGAACTGTGAATGGCCACTTTCGCTACTCCATTATACCATGCTGTAAATAACCAATTGTGGCGAACACGAGTACCAGAACAAATCAGAATTGACGATAAACTGCCAGAAGCAACTAGACAGCGAATTCGTAGTTGCCAGAATGTTCTAGTAGCGAACTTTTGTTAAAAATTTACTATATAAGGACTGCCGGATTGTGCAGCAGACACAGATCTAATTAGAGTGTTGTCGTGTAAAGAGCAATTAAGCTATAAGCAATAAGTTGTAATACTATGTTCGCACCGACACAAAATTCGTGTTTTCATAGACAAAAGAGGTTTTCACGCAAAAACTAGTGTTTTCATCCATACAAAATCTGTCAAACGAAAACACAGTTTTCGCTGAAAACCTCTTGAAAACTTACATTCCACTCTTTATGATCGGTGCCTGCTCTAGTTTTATCGATATTATTAGAAGACATATTTTGCCAGCCCTAAATGTCAGTTGACAATTTGTTTACATTCCAAAATTGGCCTAAACGTACCCTGAAAGAAACTGCTGATGGGTTCACCAATACACTCATATTTGATAAGTCAGTACTGTTAATTTACATTTGCATATTTAAATTCAGAACTATCCACTGATTGGAGAAAGACGTACGCAGAGCTATTGAGAGGAGGAGATGGCATCAAGTGAACATTTATTTTTATATATTCATATTTTATTATATTTTTTGTTGCATAACTAATTTTGATTAAAAGTTTGAAAGTTATTAAAGAAATAAAAATTATATTTATTATCTACTGCGCAAAAGAATTTTTCACTTCTGATAGCGTTTCAGTCATAACTGACCATTTTCAGCTATGACGGATTTATGGTCAGCAATGACTCAGAAAAAGACATGAGAGTGAGCAGTATAGCTATATAGTGAATCAATTCCGAATATCCATGTGTTAAAGAGAGATGCAAACTCACACACTTACGTTTGTTTACATCAATTTTTGCACAAGGCTCTTAAGAAAATGATAGAAACTTTGTTCTGCGCGCTGACAAAATTTTTTCAGCTATGAGTGTCATATTACCCATCAGATGGCCGTTACTGTTCTTGTAGGGTACATAACAAATGTAAACAAATAGATGTGTGAACTGTCAACGAAAACTCATCGAAAACACACAATGTCGGTCAGAACGACTTTGGTTCCAATGTTAAGTTGTTGGAATTGGAAATAAAGAAAAGTTTATAGCATTAAATTGGGATTTTAATTTAACAATCCAGTGATCGAGTTTAAGAATGAGTTAAAGTTAGGCGATTTATCTCTTGATCAACCGTGGTATTGGCTCGGCAAGGGTTATTTTTTTGAAGCGCTGCCGAAGGCCGCCAATGCAGAAAGAAGTTGGACGCGAAAGGAATAACGACCAACCTGGTGTTGGATCGGCCAGAGTTATTTTTTTGAAGCGCGGCCGAAGGCCGCCAATGCAAATAGGAAATCTAAAAGAAAAGTTAACCATAAATCGGGAAATTGTAAGATGAAATTTTCAACTTAAAATTAAAATATCTCGAAAACTACAAGTTTCCGGCGGCAATAATTATATATATTAGTGATCTGGAGAATCCCTTTATCCAACCATACCCCTCTTAACCCTGAAAGCGTTGGATGGTATACTAAAGTTTCCCCAAAAGTTCCATCAGCAGTTACAACTCCCGGTAACTTTTTAAAACGGCTAAACCTTAATAATTTATTTAACATAATATAGTGCAAAAATAGTTGAATTCAATATTTCAATTATTGTTAATTATTATTGACATCTTTTGTAAATGAACTGAAAGAAATGAAAACAGATAACACCTTAAATACAGGAATTCAAAACCTAGAAAAATAAACTATTGGAGAGCATTGATGTTAAGGATTATGCTATACCCTCTATGACAATATTACTTTTTCTTGTAGAACTTCTTTTTGCGTTTGAGGCCTTGAGGTTTGAGATTTTTTAAATAAATATTAAAAACACTAGTAAAAGTCACTAGAAAATCTGATCTCACATATAACCCACTGATTTCGCAATTAATTTCTGCTGGATTCTTAGTGTTAGTTCCTTTTTTTGCTTGTCATCTGTTCAGTAGCTCATGAACTTAATGTGACGAATGTCCGAAGATATATTTAAATTTTGACTTCCGAAAAAATTATCAAAAGCGATTTATTTATTGAGTCCATAAAAGAGAAGTAAGGCTACTTTCATATTTGCTTAAATAAGAATTTTATTTTTTACACAATTTTTGTTATATCCACAATAACTAATGGGTTCCATGGTGAAAAATAATAAGTGTTACCATATATATCTATATATACATGTATATTAATATTTTGCAAACGAATTAAAATGAATAAGAAAAGAGTATTAAACACTGAAGGCCGCCAATCCAGAAGAGAAATCTAACCAAAAAGACCATTAAAATGGAAAATAAAGTTCATAATATTTTGTAGATGTTATTTTTATTATTTTTAATTTATTTTGATTGCTTTCATTCGTTTGGCTATTGCAGCACTTATTATTTGTCAACATAGAACTCATTTGTTATTGTGCATTTAAAAAAATTGTGTAAAAAATAAAATGCTTATTTAAAGCAAATTTGATAATAATTTATGTGAAATAAATATGTAGAAACAACGTACTTCACTACGTGTAAATTAAGTGTATAAGTAGTGCGTAATATAAAAGAAAAATTAACTATAAATCGAGAAATGCAAGATAAAATGTATTAAATATTAATTAATATAATTTTTATATATATATGTACATAAATTATTGAAAACATGCACTTTACGCTCACGGATTAGTAATCATTGGGTCAAAATAAGACTATTCGAAATAAAAATTTCATTTTGAGGCCTCCTTCGTTGGAGGACCTAAACTATACATATACCGACTTTTTAACCAGAAAAAATTTCATACACTTTCAAAACGGGAACTCCTCTTAAAATGTAGTGGTCTATTTCGTTTCAAAAAAGGTTACATTTTACTGTAAGGTCAATATAAATACCAAAAGGTTATTTAATTAAAACTTTAGAATACCGTCCCAGGATTTCGGGAAAAAAATGGGTATGGGCGGATAGAGGAGATCCTCCAAATCTAAAATGTTTTAGATATAGCCGCTGGAAACATATAGTTTTCGAGATATTTGCGTTTAAAGTTAAAAATTTCAAATATTTTTATTTTTTTTTAATTTTATTTCTACAAAAACTAAACTAAGAACTATATAACAATATGGTGTTTTTTTATGTTAAGAGTTGTAATAAAATATTGAACATATATCCACCGCTAAGTGCTAAAATATAAAACGTTATTTAAATTAGAGAAAACATCGGGACAGTAACTTATTCTTGATATATGTACAATGATAAATTTTGTTTCATTGTTTAAATGAACTATTATGATTTGTATGACAATGATAAGTTTTGCTGTTTTGCTATTTTGGTTATATGAATTTTTATGACTTATAATATAAAATTATGTTACAATAGTTATTTTTTCCCGTCCACTCATAGTTAAATTGAATTTTCAGTTTGTCCATTAATAAGTTAATTAAAATGTTTAAAAATATGCCACATATTTACCTATATTTACCTATATATAATTAAGCATTAAGCATCATTCTGTAACCAAAATTGCGCAACCCGTTTTAACTCCTCGCCACCCTAACTCACCATGGCCGCCATGTCGGTTTTATTGTGAGCGTACGCCTAAGAGGTGGCGAAAGAACTGTGAATGGCCACTTTCGCTACTCCATTATACCATGCTGTAAATAACCAATTGTGGCGAACACGAGTACCAGAACAAATCAGAATTGACGATAAACTGCCAGAAGCAACTAGACAGCGAATTCGTAGATGCCAGAATGTTCTAGTAGCGAACTTTTGTTAAAAATTTACTATATAAGGACTGCCGGATTGTGCAGCAGACACAGATCTAATTAGAGTGTTGTCGTGTAAAGAGCAATTAAGCTATAAGCAATAAGTTGTAATACTATGTTCGCACCGACACAAAATTCGTGTTTTCATAGACAAAAGAGGTTTTCACGCAAAAACTAGTGTTTTCATCCATACAAAATCTGTCAAACGAAAACACAGTTTTCGCTGAAAACCTCTTGAAAACTTACATTCCACTCTTTATGATCGGTGCCTGCTCTAGTTTTATCGATATTATTAGAAGACATATTTTGCCAGCCCTAAATGTCAGTTGACAATTTGTTTACATTCCAAAATTGGCCTAAACGTACCCTGAAAGAAACTGCTGATGGGTTCACCAATACACTCATATTTGATAAGTCAGTACTGTTAATTTACATTTGCATATTTAAATTCAGAACTATCCACTGATTGGAGAAAGACGTACGCAGAGCTATTGAGAGGAGGAGATGGCATCAAGTGAACATTTATTTTTATATATTCATATTTTATTATATTTTTTGTTGCATAACTAATTTTGATTAAAAGTTTGAAAGTTATTAAAGAAATAAAAATTATATTTATTATCTACTGCGCAAAAGAATTTTTCACTTCTGATAGCGTTTCAGTCATAACTGACCATTTTCAGCTATGACGGATTTATGGTCAGCAATGACTCAGAAAAAGACATGAGAGTGAGCAGTATAGCTATATAGTGAATCAATTCCGAATATCCATGTGTTAAAGAGAGATGCAAACTCACACACTTACGTTTGTTTACATCAATTTTTGCACAAGGCTCTTAAGAAAATGATAGAAACTTTGTTCTGCGCGCTGACAAAATTTTTTCAGCTATGAGTGTCATATTACCCATCAGATGGCCGTTACTGTTCTTGTAGGGTACATAACAAATGTAAACAAATAGATGTGTGAACTGTCAACGAAAACTCATCGAAAACACACAATGTCGGTCAGAACGACTTTGGTTCCAATGTTAAGTTGTTGGAATTGGAAATAAAGAAAAGTTTATAGCATTAAATTGGGATTTTAATTTAACAATCCAGTGATCGAGTTTAAGAATGAGTTAAAGTTAGGCGATTTATCTCTTGATCAACCGTGGTATTGGCTCGGCAAGGGTTATTTTTTTGAAGCGCTGCCGAAGGCCGCCAATGCAGAAAGAAGTTGGACGCGAAAGGAATAACGACCAACCTGGTGTTGGATCGGCCAGAGTTATTTTTTTGAAGCGCGGCCGAAGGCCGCCAATGCAAATAGGAAATCTAAAAGAAAAGTTAACCATAAATCGGGAAATTGTAAGATGAAATTTTCAACTTAAAATTAAAATATCTCGAAAACTACAAGTTTCCGGCGGCAATAATTATATATATTAGTGATCTGGAGAATCCCTTTATCCAACCATACCCCTCTTAACCCTGAAAGCGTTGGATGGTATACTAAAGTTTCCCCAAAAGTTCCATCAGCAGTTACAACTCCCGGTAACTTTTTAAAACGGCTAAACCTTAATAATTTATTTAACATAATATAGTGCAAAAATAGTTGAATTCAATATTTCAATTATTGTTAATTATTATTGACATCTTTTGTAAATGAACTGAAAGAAATGAAAACAGATAACACCTTAAATACAGGAATTCAAAACCTAGAAAAATAAACTATTGGAGAGCATTGATGTTAAGGATTATGCTATACCCTCTATGACAATATTACTTTTTCTTGTAGAACTTCTTTTTGCGTTTGAGGCCTTGAGGTTTGAGATTTTTTAAATAAATATTAAAAACACTAGTAAAAGTCACTAGAAAATCTGATCTCACATATAACCCACTGATTTCGCAATTAATTTCTGCTGGATTCTTAGTGTTAGTTTCTTTTTTTGCTTGTCATCTGTTCAGTAGCTCATGAACTTAATGTGACGAATGTCCGAAGATATATTTAAATTTTGACTTCCGAAAAAATTATCAAAAGCGATTTATTTATTGAGTCCATAAAAGAGAAGTAAGGCTACTTTCATATTTGCTTAAATAAGAATTTTATTTTTTACACAATTTTTGTTATATCCACAATAACTAATGGGTTCCATGGTGAAAAATAATAAGTGTTACCATATATATCTATATATACATGTATATTAATATTTTGCAAACGAATTAAAATGAATAAGAAAAGAGTATTAAACACTGAAGGCCGCCAATCCAGAAGAGAAATCTAACCAAAAAGACCATTAAAATGGAAAATAAAGTTCATAATATTTTGTAGATGTTATTTTTATTATTTTTAATTTATTTTGATTGCTTTCATTCGTTTGGCTATAGCAGCACTTATTATTTGTCAACATAGAACTCATTTGTTATTGTGCATTTAAAAAAATTGTGTAAAAAATAAAATGCTTATTTAAAGCAAATTTGATAATAATTTATGTGAAATAAATATGTAGAAACAACGTACTTCACTACGTGTAAATTAAGTGTATAAGTAGTGCGTAATATAAAAGAAAAATTAACTATAAATCGAGAAATGCAAGATAAAATGTATTAAATATTAATTAATATAATTTTTATATATATATGTACATAAATTATTGAAAACATGCACTTTACGCTCACGGATTAGTAATCATTGGGTCAAAATAAGACTATTCGAAATAAAAATTTCATTTTGAGGCCTCCTTCGTTGGAGGACCTAAACTATACATATACCGACTTTTTAACCAGAAAAAATTTCATACACTTTCAAAACGGGAACTCCTCTTAAAATGTAGTGGTCTATTTCGTTTCAAAAAAGGTTACATTTTACTGTAAGGTCAATATAAATACCAAAAGGTTATTTAATTAAAACTTTAGAATACCGTCCCAGGATTTCGGGAAAAAAATGGGTATGGGCGGATAGAGGAGATCCTCCAAATCTAAAATGTTTTAGATATAGCCGCTGGAAACATATAGTTTTCGAGATATTTGCGTTTAAAGTTAAAAATTTCAAATATTTTTATTTTTTTTTAATTTTATTTCTACAAAAACTAAACTAAGAACTATATAACAATATGGTGTTTTTTTATGTTAAGAGTTGTAATAAAATATTGAACATATATCCACCGCTAAGTGCTAAAATATAAAACGTTATTTAAATTAGAGAAAACATCGGGACAGTAACTTATTCTTGATATATGTACAATGATAAATTTTGTTTCATTGTTTAAATGAACTATTATGATTTGTATGACAATGATAAGTTTTGCTGTTTTGCTATTTTGGTTATATGAATTTTTATGACTTATAATATAAAATTATGTTACAATAGTTATTTTTTCCCGTCCACTCATAGTTAAATTGAATTTTCAGTTTGTCCATTAATAAGTTAATTAAAATGTTTAAAAATATGCCACATATTTACCTATATTTACCTATATATAATTAAGCATTAAGCATCATTCTGTAACCAAAATTGCGCAACCCGTTTTAACTCCTCGCCACCCTAACTCACCATGGCCGCCATGTCGGTTTTATTGTGAGCGTACGCCTAAGAGGTGGCGAAAGAACTGTGAATGGCCACTTTCGCTACTCCATTATACCATGCTGTAAATAACCAATTGTGGCGAACACGAGTACCAGAACAAATCAGAATTGACGATAAACTGCCAGAAGCAACTAGACAGCGAATTCGTAGATGCCAGAATGTTCTAGTAGCGAACTTTTGTTAAAAATTTACTATATAAGGACTGCCGGATTGTGCAGCAGACACAGATCTAATTAGAGTGTTGTCGTGTAAAGAGCAATTAAGCTATAAGCAATAAGTTGTAATACTATGTTCGCACCGACACAAAATTCGTGTTTTCATAGACAAAAGAGGTTTTCACGCAAAAACTAGTGTTTTCATCCATACAAAATCTGTCAAACGAAAACACAGTTTTCGCTGAAAACCTCTTGAAAACTTACATTCCACTCTTTATGATCGGTGCCTGCTCTAGTTTTATCGATATTATTAGAAGACATATTTTGCCAGCCCTAAATGTCAGTTGACAATTTGTTTACATTCCAAAATTGGCCTAAACGTACCCTGAAAGAAACTGCTGATGAGTTCACCAATACACTCATATTTGATAAGTCAGTATTGTTAATTTACATTTGCATATTTAAATTCAGAACTATCCACTGATTGGAGAAAGACGTACGCAGAGCTATTGAGAGGAGGAGATGGCATCAAGTGAACATTTATTTTTATATATTCATATTTTATTATATATTTTGTTACATAACTAATTTTGATTAAAAGTTTGAAATTTATTAAAGAAATAAAAACTATATTTATTATCTACTGCGCAAAAGAATTTTTCACTTCTGATAGCGTTTCAGTCATAACTGACCATTTTCAGCTATGACGGATTTATGGTCAGCAATGACTCAGAAAAAGACATGAGAGTGAGCAGTATAGCTATATAGTGAATCAATTCCGAATATCCATGTGTTAAAGAGAGATGCAAACTCACACACTTACGTTTGTTTACATCAATTTTTGCACAAGGCTCTTAAGAAAATGATAGAAACTTTGTTCTGCGCGCTGACAAAATTTTGTCAGCTATGAGTGTCATATTACCCATCAGATGGCCGTTACTGTTCTTGTAGGGTACATAACAAATGTAAACAAATAGATGTGTGAACTGTAAACGAAAACTCATCGAAAATACACAATGTCGGTCAGAACGACTTTGGTTCCAATGTTAAGTTGTTGGAATTGGAAATAAAGAAAAGTTTATAGCATTAAATTGGGATTTTAATTTAACAATCCAGTGATCGAGTTTAAGAATGAGTTAAAGTTAGACGATTTATCTCTTGATCAACCGTGGTATTGGCTCGGCAAGGGTTATTTTTTTGAAGCGCTGCCGAAGGCCGCCAATGCAGAAATAAGTTGGACGCGAAAGGAATAACGACCAACCTGGTGTTGGATCGGCCAGAGTTATTTTTTTGAAGCGCGGCCGAAGGCCGCCAATGCAAATAGGAAATCTAAAAGAAAAGTTAACCATAAATCGGGAAATTGTAAGATGAAATTTTCAACTTAAAATTAAAATATCTCGAAAACTACAAGTTTCCGGCGGCAATAATTATATATATTAGTGATCTGGAGAATCCCTTTATCCAACCATACCCCTCTTAACCCTGAAAGCGTTGGATGGTATACTAAAGTTTCCCCAAAAGTTCCATCAGCAGTTACAACTCCTGGTAACTTTTTAAAACGGCTAAACCTTAATAATTTATTTAACATAATATAGTGCAAAAATAGTTGAATTCAATATTTCAATTATTGTTAATTATTATTGACATCTTTTGTAAATGAACTGAAAGAAATGAAAACAGATAACACCTTAAATACAGGAATTCAAAACCTAGAAAAATAAACTATTGGAGAGCATTGATGTTAAGGGTTATGCTATACCCTCTATGACAATATTACTTTTTCTTGTAGAACTTCTTTTTGCGTTTGAGGCCTTGAGGTTTGAGATTTTTTAAATAAATATTAAAAACACTAGTAAAAGTCACTAGAAAATCTGATCTCACATATAACCCACTGATTTCGCAATTAATTTCTGCTGGATTCTTAGTGTTAGTTCCTTTTTTTGCTTGTCATCTGTTCAGTAGCTCATGAACTTAATGTGACGAATGTCCGAAGATATATTTATATTTTGACTTCCGAAAAAATTATCAAAAGCGATTTATTTATTGAGTCCATAAAAGAGAAGTAAGGCTACTTTCATATTTGCTTAAATAAGAATTTTATTTTTTACACAATTTTTGTTATATCCACAATAACTAATGGGTTCCATGGTGAAAAATAATGGGTGTTACCATATATATCTATATATACATGTATATTAATATTTTGCAAACAAATTAAAATGAATAAGAAAAGAGTATTAAACACTGAAGGCCGCCAATCCAGAAGAGAAATCTAATTAAAAAGACCATTAAAATGGAAAATAAAGTTCATAATATTTTGTAGATGTTATTTTTATTATTTTTAATTTATTTTGATTGCTTTCATTCGTTTGGCTATTGCAGCACTTATTATTTGTCAACATAGAACTGATTTGTTATTGTGCATTTAAAAAAATTGTGTAAAAAATAAAATGCTTATTTAAAGCAAATTTGATAATAATTTATGTGAAATAAATATGTAGAAACAACGTACTTCACTACGTGTAAATTAAGTGTATAAGTAGTGCGTAATATAAAAGAAAAATTAACTATAAATCGAGAAATGCAAGATAAAATGTATTAAATATATTTTTATATATATATGTACATAAATTATTGAAAACATGCACTTTACGCTCACGGATTAGTAATCATTGGGTCAAAATAAGACTATTCGAAATAAAAATTTCATTTTGAGGCCTCCTTCGTTGGAGGACCTAAACTATACATATACCGACTTTTTAACCAGAAAAAATTTCATACACTTTCAAAAAGGGAACTCCTCTTAAAATGTAGTGGTCTATTTCGTTTCAAAAAAGGTTACATTTTACTGTAAGGTCAATATAAATACCAAAAGGTTATTTAATTAAAACTTTAGAATACCGTCCCAGGATTTCGGGGAAAAAATGGGTATGAGCGGATAGAGGAGATCCTCCAAATCTAAAATGTTTTAGATATAGCCGCTGGAAACATATAGTTTTCGAGATATTTGCGTTTAAAGTTAAAAATTTCAAATATTTTTATTTTTTTTTTATTTTATTTCTACAAAAACTAAACTAAGAACTATATACCAATATGGTGTTTTTTATGTTAAGAGTTGTAATAAAATATTGAACATATATCCTCCGCTAAGTGCTAAAATATATAACGTTATTTAAATTAGAGAAAACATCGGGACAGTAACTTATTCTTGATATATGTACAATGATAAATTTTGTTTCATTGTTTAAATGAACTATTATGATTTGTATGACAATGATAAGTTTTGCTGTTTTGCTATTTTGGTTATATGAATTTTTATGACTTATAATATAAAATTATGTTACAATAGTTATTTTTTCCCGTCCACTCATAGTTAAATTGAATTTTCAGTTTGTCCATTAATAAGTTAATTAAAATGTTTAAAAATATGCCACATATTTACCTATATATAATTAAGCATTAAGCATCATTCTGTAACCAAAATTGCGCAACCCGTTTTAACTCCTCGCCACCCTAACTCACCATGGCCGCCATGTCGGTTTTATTGTGAGCGTACGCCTAAGAGGTGGCGAAAGAACTGTGAATGGCCACTTTCGCTACTCCATTATACCATGCTGTAAATAACCAATTGTGGCGAACACGAGTACCAGAACAAATCAGAATTGACGATAAACTGCCAGAAGCAACTAGACAGCGAATTCGTAGTTGCCAGAATGTTCTAGTAGCGAACTTTTGTTAAAAATTTACTATATAAGGACTGCCGGATTGTGCAGCAGACACAGATCTAATTAGAGTGTTGTCGTGTAAAGAGCAATTAAGCTATAAGCAATAAGTTGTAATACTATGTTCGCACCGACACAAAATTCGTGTTTTCATAGACAAAAGAGGTTTTCACGCAAAAACTAGTGTTTTCATCCATACAAAATCTGTCAAACGAAAACACAGTTTTCGCTGAAAACCTCTTGAAAACTTACATTCCACTCTTTATGATCGGTGCCTGCTCTAGTTTTATCGATATTATTAGAAGACATATTTTGCCAGCCCTAAATGTCAGTTGACAATTTGTTTACATTCCAAAATTGGCCTAAACGTACCCTGAAAGAAACTGCTGATGAGTTCACCAATACACTCATATTTGATAAGTCAGTATTGTTAATTTACATTTGCATATTTAAATTCAGAACTATCCACTGATTGGAGAAAGACGTACGCAGAGCTATTGAGAGGAGGAGATGGCATCAAGTGAACATTTATTTTTATATATTCATATTTTATTATATATTTTGTTACATAACTAATTTTGATTAAAAGTTTGAAATTTATTAAAGAAATAAAAATTATATTTATTATCTACTGCGCAAAAGAATTTTTCACTTCTGATAGCGTTTCAGTCATAACTGACCATTTTCAGCTACGACGGATTTATGGTCAGCAATGACTCAGAAAAAGACATGAGAGTGAGCAGTATAGCTATATAGTGAATCAATTCCGAATACCCATGTGTTAAAGAGAGATGCAAACTCACACACATACGTTTGTTTACATCAATTTTTGCACAAGGCTCTTAAGAAAATGATAGAAACTTTGTTCTGCGCGCTGACAAAATTTTTTCAGCTATGAGTGTCATATTACCCATCAGATGGCCGTTACTGCTCTTGTAGGGTACATAACAAATGTAAACAAATAGATGTGTGAACCGTCAACGAAAACTCATCGAAAACACACAATGTCGGTCTGAACGACTTTGGTTCCAATGTTAAGTTGTTGGAATTGGAAATAAAGAAAAGTTTATAGCATTAAATTGGGATTTTAATTTAACAATCCAGTGATCGAGTTTAAGAATGAGTTATAGTTAGACGATTTATCGAGAAATCCGTTACAATATATTTATATTTTGCAAACGAATTAAAATGAAAAATAGAGGATTATACCCAAAATACATGAACCATAATTTTAATCGTTCCCTTCTCTTGATCAACCGTGGTATTGGGTCGGCAAGGGTTATTTTTATGAAGCGCTGCCGAAGGCCGCCAATGCAGAAAGAAGTTGGACGCGAAAGGAATAACGACCAACCTGGTGTTGGATCGGCCAGAGTTATTTTTATGAAGCGCGGCCGAAGGCCGCCAATGCAAATAGAAAATCTAAAAGAAAAGTTAACCATAAATCGAGAAATTGTAAGATGAAATTTTCAACTTAAAATTAAAATATCTCGAAAACTACAAGTTTCCGGCGGCAATAATTATATATATTAGTGATCTGGAGAATCCCTTTATCATATGATTAGTTTATGGCAATCTCTTTTAAAAGTTGCAAATCTCACATGAAAAAAGTGAGCGAAATTCTGAAATCTCATTCTCGCAAGATCCCTCTTCGAAGGTTTCAAAGGAGCACCCATTCTGGCTTTATCTGAGGCAGCCGTGGAGTCGCTAACCGTGATAAGCCGATGGTGAATAACTTTTAAACAAACAATACAAACAATAAAATTATTAAAGAAACAATCGCAAAAACAATAAGTACGAAAAGCAAATACAACCTCAAAACCGCCAAACAAAGTTGCTTACCTTAAAGTAGTTACATGCACATCAAAATACTTACAAAATATGTTTTTAAAAAAAGCCGTTTTATACACACGGGTCAATTTCTGTATAACATTACACCATCACCGATTGATCCCCCCCAAACTACTAACTAAACACACCGCCGCGGTTGGGATGGTGTAGCCGGGATCCATACCCTTGCCCTTGGTCTGGATGGTATGTCACATTTATACAAAAACAATAATTATATCAAAAACAATACTCAAAAACAATTCACCTTGGTAAAAAGAAGTCCGTCCATGTCAAAAATTTTAATATTTGTTGCCAGTATTGGTATCGAGCATTGCGTAACAGTGTTGCTTAAGCTAGTTTTAAACTACCTTTTAGGAAAGGGATATATCTACTATATTTTATACTTTAAAGATATTGGAACTTCAACAAATTGTTTATTTAGGAAGTCTATACATTCAAAAGCTAAACTTAGAACTATATAATAATAATTTAATTGTTTATGTAAAGAGTCATAATAAATATTGTACATACATTCATCGCTACATGCTGAAATACAGAGCCAGCTACCTGGTATACTTACCGTATTTTATACTATAAAGAAACGATTGAAACTTTAATAAATAATTAATTTTAAAAGTCTATATCTACAAAAACTAAACTAATAACTATATAACAATATGGTATTTTTTTATGTTAAGAGTTGTAATAAAATATTGAACAAATATCCACCGCTAAGTGCTAAAATATAGAACGTTATTTAAATTAGAGAAAACATCGGGACAGTAACTTATTCTTGATATATGTACAATGATAAATTTTGTTTCATTGTTTAAATGAACTATTATGATTTGTATGACAATGATAAGTTTTGCTGTTTTGCTATTTTGGTTATATGAATTTTTATGACTTATAATATAAAATTATGTTACAATAGTTATTTTTTCCCGTCCACTCATAGTTAAATTGAATTTTCAGTTTGTCCATTAATAAGTTAATTAAAATGTTTAAAAATATGCCACATATTTACCTATATATAATTAAGCATTAAGCATCATTCTGTAACCAAAATTGCGCAACCCGTTTTAACTCCTCGCCACCCTAACTCACCATGGCCGCCATGTCGGTTTTATTGTGAGCGTACGCCTAAGAGGTGGCGAAAGAACTGTGAATGGCCACTTTCGCTACTCCATTATACCATGCTGTAAATAACCAATTGTGGCGAACACGAGTACCAGAACAAATCAGAATTGACGATAAACTGCCAGAAGCAACTAGACAGCGAATTCGTAGTTGCCAGAATGTTCTAGTAGCGAACTTTTGTTAAAAATTTACTATATAAGGACTGCCGGATTGTGCAGCAGACACAGATCTAATTAGAGTGTTGTCGTGTAAAGAGCAATTAAGCTATAAGCAATAAGTTGTAATACTATGTTCGCACCGACACAAAATTCGTGTTTTCATAGACAAAAGAGGTTTTCACGCAAAAACTAGTGTTTTCATCCATACAAAATCTGTCAAACGAAAACACAGTTTTCGCTGAAAACCTCTTGAAAACTTACATTCCACTCTTTATGATCGGTGCCTGCTCTAGTTTTATCGATATTATTAACTACAAGTTTCCGGCGGCAATAATTATATATATTAGTGATCTGGAGAATCCCTTTATTCAACCATACCCCTCTTAACCCTGAAAGCGTTGGATGGTATACTAAAGTTTCCCCAAAAGTTCCATCAGCAGTTACAACTCCTGGTAACTTTTTAAAACGGCTAAACCTTAATAATTTATTTAACATAATATAGTGCAAAAATAGTTTAATTCAATATTTCAATTATTGTTAATTTTTATTGACATCTTTTGTAAATGAACTGAAAGAAATGAAAACAGATAACACCTTAAATACAGGAATTCAAAACCTAGAAAAATAAACTATTGGAGAGCATTGATGTTAAGGATTATGCTATACCCCCTATGACAATATTACTTTTCCTTGTAGAACTTCTTTTTGCGTTTGAGGCCTTGAGGTTTGAGATTTTTTAAATAAATATTAAAAACACTAGTAAAAGTCACTAGAAAATCTGATCTCACATATAACCCACTGATTTCGCAATTAATTTCTGCTGTATTCTTAGTCTTAGTTCCTTTTTTTGCTTGTCATCTGTTCAGTAGCTCATGAACTTAATGTGACGAATGTCCGAAGATATATTTAAATTTTGACTTCCGAAAAAATTATCAAAAGCGATTTGTTTATTGAGTCCATAAAAGAGAAGTAAGGCTACTTTCATATTTGCTTAAATAAGAATTTTATTTTTTACACAATTTTTGTTATATCCACAATAACTAATGGGTTCCATGGTGAAAAATAATAGGTGTTACCATATATATCTATATATACATGTATATTAATATTTTGCAAACGAATTAAAATGAATAAGAAAAGAGTATTAAACACTGAAGGCCGCCAATCCAGAAGAGAAATCTAACCAAAAAGACCATTAAAATGGAAAATAAAGTTCATAATATTTTGTAGATGTTATTTTTATTATTTTTAATTTATTTTGATTGCTTTCATTCGTTTGGCTATAGCAGCACTTATTATTTGTCAACATAGAACTGATTTGTTATTGTGCATTTAAAAAAATTGTGTAAAAAATTAAATGCTTATTTAAAGCAAATTTGATAATAATTTATGTGAAATAAATATGTAGAAACAACGTACTTCACTACGTGTAAATTAAGTGTATAAGTAGTGCGTAATATAAAAGAAAAATTAACTATAAATCGAGAAATGCAAGATAAAATGTATTAAATATATTTTTATATATATATGTACATAAATTATTGAAAACATGCACTTTACGCTCACGGATTAGTAATCATTGGGTCAAAATAAGACTATTCGAAATAAAAATTTCATTTTGAGGCCTCCTTCGTTGGAGGACCTAAACTATACATATACCGACTTTTTAACCAGAAAAAATTTCATACACTTTCAAAAAGGGAACTCCTCTTAAAATGTAGTGGTCTATTTCGTTTCAAAAAAGGTTACATTTTACTGTAAGGTCAATATAAATACCAAAAGGTTATTTAATTAAAACTTTAGAATACCGTCCCAGGATTTCGGGGAAAAAATGGGTATGGGCGGATAGAGGAGATCCTCCAAATCTAAAATGTTTTAGATATAGCCGCTGGAAACATATAGTTTTCGAGATATTTGCGTTTAAAGTTAAAAATTTCAAATATTTTTATTTTTTTTTTATTTTATTTCTACAAAAACTAAACTAAGAACTATATAACAATATGGTGTTTTTTTATGTTAAGAGTTGTAATAAAATAATGAACATATATCCACCGCTAAGTGCTAAAATATAAAACGTTATGTAAATTAGAGAAAACATCGGGACAGTAACTTATTCTTGATATATGTACAATGATAAATTTTGTTTCATTGTTTAAATGAACTATTATGATTTGTATGACAATGATAAGTTTTGCTGTTTTGCTATTTTGGTTATATGAATTTTTATGACTTATAATATAAAATTATGTTACAATAGTTATTTTTTCCCGTCCACTCATAGTTAAATTGAATTTTCAGTTTGTCCATTAATAAGTTAATTAAAATGTTTAAAAATATGCCACATATTTACCTATATTTACCTATATATAATTAAGCATTAAGCATCATTCTGTAACCAAAATTGCGCAACCCGTTTTAACTCCTCGCCACCCTAACTCACCATGGCCGCCATGTCGGTTTTATTGTGAGCGTACGCCTAAGAGGTGGCGAAAGAACTGTGAATGGCCACTTTCGCTACTTAATTATACCATGCTGTAAATAACCAATTGTTGCGAACACGAGTACCAGAACAAATCAGAATGACGATAAGCTGCCAGAAGCAACTAGACAGCGAATTCGTAGTTGCCAGAATGTTCTAGTAGCGAACTTTTGTTAAAAATTTACTATATAAGGACTGCCGGATTGTGCAGCAGACACAGTTCTAATTAGAGTGTTGTCGTGTAAAGAGCAATTAAGCTATAAGCAATAAGTTGTAATACTATGTTCGCACCGACACAAAATTCGTGTTTTCATAGACAAAAGAGGTTTTCACGCAAAAACTAGTGTTTTCATCCATACAAAATCTGTCAAACGAAAACACAGTTTTCGCTGAAAACCTCTTGAAAACTTACATTCCACTCTTTATAATCGGTGCCTGCTCTAGTTTTATCGATATTATTAGAAGAGATATTTTGCCAGCCCTAAATGTCAGTTGACAATTTGTTTACATTCCAAAATTGGCCTAAACGTACCCTGAAAGAAACTGCTGATGGGTTCACCAATACACTCATATTTGATAAGTCAGTACTGTTAATTTACATTAGCATATTTAAATTCAGAACTATCCACTGATTGGAGAAAGACGCACGCAGAGCTATTGAGAGGAGGAGATGGCATCAAGTGAACATTTATTTTTATATATTCATAGTTTATTATATTTTTTGTTGCATAACTAGTTTTGATTAAAAGTTTGAAATTTATTAAAGAAATAAAAATTATATTTATTATCTACTGCGCAAAAGAATTTTTCACTTCTGATAGCGTTTCAGTCATAACTGACCATTTTCAGCTATGACGGATTCATGGTCAGCAATGACTCAGAAAAAGACATGAGAGTGAGCAGTATAGCTATATAGTGAATCAATTCCGAATACCCATGTGTTAAAGAGAGATGCAAACTCACACACTTACGTTTGTTTACATCAATTTTTGCACAAGGCTCTTAAGAAAATGATAGAAACTTTGTTCTGCGCGCTGACAAAATTTTGTCAGCTATGAGTGTCATATTACCCATCAGATGGCCGTTACTGTTCTTGTAGGGTACATAACAAATGTAAACAAATAGATGTGTGAACTGTCAACGAAAACTCATCGAAAACACACAATGTCGGTCAGAACGACTTTGGTTCCAATGTTAAGTTGTTGGAATTGGAAATAAAGAAAAGTGTATAGCATTAAATTGGGTTTTAATTTAACAATCCAGTGATCGAGTTTAAGAATGAGTTATAGTTAGACGATTTATCGAGAAATCCGTTACAATATATTTATATTTTGCAAACGAATTAAAATGAAAAATAGAGGATTATACCCAAAATACATGAACCATAATTTTAATCGTTCCCTTCTCTTGATCAACCGTGGTATTGGGTCGGCAAGGGTTATTTTTATGAAGCGCTGCCGAAGGCCGCCAATGCAGAAAGAAGTTGGACGCGAAAGGAATAACGACCAACCTGGTGTTGGATCGGCCAGAGTTATTTTTTTGAAGCGCGGCCGAAGGCCGCCAATGCAAATAGAAAATCTAAAAGAAAAGTTAACCATAAATCGAGAAATTGTAAGATGAAATTTTCAACTTAAAATTAAAATATCTCGAAAACTACAAGTTTCCGGCGGCAATAATTATATATATTAGTGATCTGGAGAATCCCTTTATCATATGATTAGTTTATGGCAATCTCTTTTAAAAGTTGCAAATCTCACATGAAAAAAGTGAGCGAAATTCTGAAATCTCATTCTCGCAAGATCCCTCTTCGAAGGTTTCAAAGGAGCACCCATTCTGGCTTTATCTGAGGCAGCCGTGGAGTCGCTAACCGTGATAAGCCGATGGTGAATAACTTTTAAACAAACAATACAAACAATAAAATTATTAAAGAAACAATCGCAAAAACAATAAGTACGAAAAGCAAATACAACCTCAAAACCGCCAAACAAAGTTTCTTACCTTAAAGTAGTTACATGCACATCAAAATACTTACAAAATATGTTTTTAAAAAAAGCCGTTTTATACACACGGGTCAATTTCTGTATAACATTACACCATCACCGATTGATCCCCCCCAAACTACTAACTAAACACACCGCCGCGGTTGGGATGGTGTAGCCGGGATCCATACCCTTGCCCTTGGTCTGGATGGTATGTCACATTTATACAAAAATAATAATTATATCCAAAACAATACTCAAAAACAACTCACCTTGGTAAAAAGAAGTCCGTCCATGTCAAAAATTTTAATATTTGTTGCCAGTATTGGTATCGAGCATTGCGTAACAGTGTTGCTTAAGCTAGTTTTAAACTACCTTTTAGGAAAGGGATATATCTACTATATTTTATACTTTAAAGATATTGGAACTTCAACAAATTGTTTATTTAGGAAGTCTATATATTCAAAAGCTAAACTTAGAACTATATAATAATAATTTAATTGTTTATGTAAAGAGTCATAATAAACATTGTACATACATTCATCGCTACATGCTGAAATACAGAGCCAGCTACCTGGTATACTTACCGTATTTTATACTATAAAGAAACGATTGAAACTTTAATAAATAATTAATTTTAAAAGTCTATATCTACAAAAACTAAACTAATAACTATATAACAATATGGTATTTTTTTATGTTAAGAGTTGTAATAAAATATTGAACAAATATCCACCGCTAAGTGCTAAAATATAAAACGTTATTTAAATTAGAGAAAACATCGGGACAGTAACTTATTCTTGATATATGTACAATGATAAATTTTGTTTCATTGTTTAAATTAACTATTATGATTTGTATGTTATAATATAAAATTATGTTACAATAGTACAATTAATAAGTTAATTAAAATGTTTAAAAATATGCCACATATTTACCTATATCAAAAAATATCATATTTCGTTTACAGCATTAAGCATCATTCTGTAACCAAAATTGCGCAACCCATTTTAACTCCTCGCCACCCTAATTCACCATGGCCGCCATGTCGGTTTTATTGTGAACGTACGCCTTAGAGGTGGCGAAAGAACTGTGAATGGCCACTTTCGCTACTCCATTATACCATGCTGTAAATAACCAATTGTGGCGAACACGAGTACCAGAACAAATCAGAATTGACGATAAACTGCCAGAAGCAACTAGACAGCGAATTCGTAGTTGCCAGAATGTTCTAGTAGCGAACTTTTGTTAAAAATTTACTATATAAGGGCTGCCGGATTGTGCAGCAGACACAGTTCTAATTAGTGTTGTCGTGTAAAGAGCAATTAAGCTATAAGCAATAAGTTGTAATACTATGTTCGCACCGACACAAAATTCGTGTTTTCATAGACAAAAGAGGTTTTCACGCAAAAACTAGTGTTTTCATCCATACAAAATCTCTCAAACGAAAACACAGTTTTCGCTGAAAACCTCTTGAAAACTTACATTCCACTCTTTATAATCGGTGCCTGCTCTAGTTTTATCGATATTATTAACTACAAGTTTCCGGCGGCAATAATAATATATATTAGTGATCTGGAGAATCCCTTTATTCAACCATACCCCTCTTAACCCTGAAAGCGTTGGATGGTATACTAAAGTTTCCCCAAAAGTTCCATCAGCAGTTACAACTCCTGGTAACTTTTTAAAACGGCTAAACCTTAATAATTTATTTAACATAATATAGTGCAAAAATAGTTTAATTCAATATTTCAATTATTGTTAATTTTTATTGACATCTTTTGTAAATGAACTGAAAGAAATGAAAACAGATAACACCTTAAATACAGGAATTCAAAACCTAGAAAAATAAACTATTGGAGAGCATTGATGTTAAGGATTATGCTATACCCTCTATGACAATATTATTTTTCCTTGTAGAACTTCTTTTTGCGTTTGAGGCCTTGAGGTTTGAGATTTTTTAAATAAATATTAAAAACACTAGTAAAAGTCACTAGAAAATCTGATCTCACATATAACCCACTGATTTCGCAATTAATTTCTGCTGGATTCTTAGTGTTAGTTCCTTTTTTTGCTTGTCATCTGTTCAGTAGCTCATGAACTTAATGTGACGAATGTCCGAAGATATATTTAAATTTTGACTTCCTAAAAAATTATCAAAAGCGATTTATTTATTGAGTCCATAAAAGAGAAGTAAGGCTACTTTCATATTTGCTTAAATAAGAATTTTATTTTTTACACAATTTTTGTTATATCCACAATAACTAATGGGCTCCATGGTGAAAAATAATAAGTGTTACCATATATATCTATATATACATGTATATTAATATTTTGCAAACGAATTAAAATGAATAAGAAAAGAGTATTAAACACTGAAGGCCGCCAATCCAGAAGAGAAATCTAACCAAAAAGACCATTAAAATGGAAAATAAAGTTCATAATAGTTTGTAGATGTTATTTTTATTATTTTTAATTTATTTTGATTGCTTTCATTCGTTTGACTATAGCAGCACTTATTATTTGTCAACATAGAACTGATTTGTTATTGTGCATTTAAAAAAATTGTGTAAAAAATAAAATGCTTATTTAAAGCAAATTTGATAATAATTTATGTGAAATAAATATGTAGAAACAACGTACTTCACTACGTGTAAATTAAGTGTGTAAGTAGTGCGTAATATAAAAGAAAAATTAACTATAAATCGAGAAATGCAAGATAAAATGTATTAAATATATTTTTATATATATGTACATAAATTATTGAAAACATGCACTTTACGCTCACGGATTAGATAAAAATTTCATTTTGAGGCCTCCTTCGTTGGAGGACCTAAACTATACATATACCGACTTTTTAACCAGAAAAAATTTCATACACTTTCAAAAAGGGAACTCCTCTTAAAATGTAGTGGTCTATTTCGTTTCAAAAAAGGTTACATTTTACTGTAAGGTCAATATAAATACCAAAAGGTTATTTAATTAAAACTTTAGAATACCGTCCCAGGATTTCGGGAAAAAATGGGTATGGGCGGATAGAGGAGATCCTCCAAATCTAAAATGTTTTAGATATAGCCGCTGGAAACATATAGTTTTCGAGATATTTGCGTTTAAAGTTAAAAATTTCAAATATTTTTATTTTTTTTTTATTTTATTTCTACAAAAACTAAACCAAGAACTATATAACAATATGGTGTTTTTTTATGTTAAGAGTTGTTATAAAATATTGAACATATATCCACCGCTAAGTGCTAAAATATAAAACGTTATTTAAATTAGAGAAAACATCGGGACAGTAACTTATTCTTGATATATGTACAATGATAACTTTTGTTTCATTGTTTAAATGAACTATTATGATTTGTATGACAATGATAAGTTTTGCTGTTTTGCTATTTTGGTTATATGAATTTTTATGACTTATAATATAAAATTATGTTACAATAGTTATTTTTTCCCGTCCACTCATAGTTAAATTGAATTTTCAGTTTGTCCATTAATAAGTTAATTAAAATGTTTAAAAATATGCCACATATTTACCTATATATAATTAAGCATTAAGCATCATTCTGTAACCAAAATTGCGCAACCCGTTTTAACTCCTCGCCACCCTAACTCACCATGGCCGCCATGTCGGTTTTATTGTGAGCGTACGCCTAAGAGGTGGCGAAAGAACTGTAAATGGCCACTTTCGCTACTCCATTATACCATGCTGTAAATAACCAATTGTTGCGAACACGAGTACCAGAACAAATCAGAATTGACGATAAGCTGCCAGAAGCAACTAGACAGCGAATTCGTAGGCCTCCTTCGTTGGAGGACCTAAACTATACATATACCGACTTTTTAACCAGAAAAAATTTCATACACTTTCAAAAAGGGAACTCCTCTTAAAATGTAGTGGTCTATTTCGTTTCAAAAAAGGTTACATTTTACTGTAAGGTCAATATAAATACCAAAAGGTTATTTAATTAAAACTTTAGAATACCGTCCCAGGATTTCGGGGAAAAAATGGGTATGGGCGGATAGAGGAGATCCTCCAAATCTAAAATGTTTTAGATATAGCCGCTGGAAACATATAGTTTTCGAGATATTTGCGTTTAAAGTTAAAAATTTCAAATATTTAAATTTATTTTTCGATTTAAAATGTTTCTATATCTTTCCAACTCTTCACTAATTTGTTTGCACATATTTACATTATATAGTGCAAAAATAACTTTATTTCAATATTTAACTTATTGGTTAATTTCATTATATCACACAATAACAAAAGTGTTGCAAAATGACAAATAACCAGGGTTACCTTATCGACATCTTTTGTAAATGATCTGAAAGAAATTGAATAAATTGTTGCTAATTTGCGCAAAGCATATCACCACCCTCACTTTAACACTTGTTTCCGAATAAAGCAAAGAAAACGTGATAAAAAAAGTTAACTAATTTTAAATTTATTAAGATCTTTTAACATCGTTAAACATAAATTAAATTAAGGATTCCGCAGAGAAAGAGTCGAAAAAACGATGTTCACTTCGCTGGTTCACGCTGACGGTGATCGTTCGCGAAGGCTGTCAAATGGTGCAAGCGAATGCAGGTAGCGCGCTGGATCGCGTTCGGAATGAATGTGGTGTTGACGCGGCGCAGTGTATACACGAATGTTGATTCTTTGATGTGGGGACCCTCCTTTTTGTTGTTTGTGGGGTGTCGTCGTGTGGTCTGTATTAGTAGGGTGTGCCAGTTTTTTCCGAGTAGAGTGGTGTGTTTAGTTAGTAGTTTGGGGGGGCTCAATCGGTGATGGTGTAATGTTATACAGAAACTGGCCCGTGTGTATAAAACGGCTTTTTTTAAAAACATAGTTTGTAAGTAATTTGATGTTTTTTTGTATTTTGCGGGTGAGGGGATGGAAAATGCCTTCCGCATCATCAGTGCTGTCGTCACAGCAACGGTATGTGCCACTTGCAGGTCACTAAAAACCCCTTCTCTAGGGAACCGTCGCCCACCCTGCAACCGCGTTTGCATTACTTCAGGGTGGCGTTCCATTTTCCTCATTGAGAGATTTACATCTACGCATCTGCGTCCAGGTCCCGCTTTTTGCTGCGAAGCAAAGTTTCTGCGAATTTCTGGATAATAGACCAGTTAGCTTCGCTCTCCATCATGACGCTGATTAAGTTGTTTGCGCTTATTGGACTGACCAGGTCTTCTACGGCGGAACGTTCCCTTTGCCATCGCTCACATTTAAACAATGTGTGTTCAGCGTCGTCTTCAGTCGCATCGTTGTATAGGCATGCCGGCTCTTCGACTTTTCCCATTCTGTAGAGATACTTTTTGAAGTATCCATGACCGGATAGTAGCTGCGTTATGTAGAAGTCGACTTCTCCGAATTTTCGACTTGTCCATAAGTTTAGGTCTCTTATAAGTCTGGCCGCCCATCTGCCGCGACTCTCATTCTCCCATCTTCGTTGCCATGCTGATATCGTGTCTTTCTTTATTTGGTCTAATGCGCTTTTGTTGTATTCAGACATTTTCTTTAGCTCCCACAGCTTTTTCCTTTCGTATACCAGAAGGTCAATTGGGGCATTTCCGCTTATGACTAATATTGCATCACCTGACACCGTTCGGTAAGCTGATGCAACTCTGAGGGCTGCGGTGAGGTGTACTCTAGCCAATACCTTACGCCGGTTTTCCTTTTTTAACACATCTGCCCAAATCTCTGCTCCGTATAAAAGGACGCTGATGGTCGTGGACATTAGAAGCTTTCTCTTTTCTTGGCTGGGCCCCCCTATATTGGCCATTAGTCTGCTGAGTTGGGAGGTGATTTTCGCTGCTTTCCCTGCGGCGTGCTGGATTTGTACCCAGAAAGTTAATCTGGGGTCCAGTCTTACGCCTAGGTAGTTCACCGCTTTTTGTGTCCTTAGGGTGTCCGTAATCGTTTGCATACTTATTTCGAGAGGTATGTGCTTAGTTGTTAGCAGTAGTAGTTCTGTCTTCTCCGTAGCGAGCTGGAGGTTGTGTGAGTCAAGCCATGTTTGTGTCCGTATCATGACTTGGTTTAGCTTTCTTCGCGCATCTTCTGTGTCTCGGGCTGTAATTACTGCTGCAATGTCGTCCGCGTAGCCAATTAGGTACGATTCGTCTGGCATTTCGAGTTTTAGTATGGCATCGTAGTTGATGTTCCACATGTCTGGGCCTAAAATGGATCCTTGTGCAGCTCCTGACGTAACCGCTATCTGTCGTGATCCCTCTCCAGTTTGGTATAGCAGGTATCTATTGCTGAGGTAGCTCCGCACCACAGTTCTGAGGTAGTTGGGGATTTTAAAGCTTTTTTCAAGAGCGTCGATCATGTCCGCCCATCTAGCGCTGTTGAAGGCGTTTCGGACGTCTAGAGTCGCCAGCAAAACTATTCTTTTTTATTTATGGCATCTACGCTGTGCGGCTTCTACGCTTTCAATGATGCATCTTATAGCTCCTAAAGTTGACTTGCCGGGTCTAAAGCCGTGTTGTCTAGGGGAGAGTCCTCCGGCTTCGCTGATGGCCGCTTCGAGTCTGGGTTTAAGTAGACTTTCATAAAGTTTTCCCGCTGTGTCAAGCATACATAGTGGACGGTATTTTGATGTGCATGTAACTACTTTAAGGTAAGCAACTTTGTCTGGCGGTTTTGAGGTTGTATTTGCTTTTCTAACTTATTGTTTTTGCGATTGTTTCTTTAATAATTTTATTGTTTGTATTGTTTGTTTAAAAGTTATTCACCATCGGCTTATCACGGTTAGCGACTCCACGCCTGCCTCAGATAAAGCCAGAATGGGTGCTCCTTTGAAACCTTCGAAGAGGGATCTTGCGAGAATGAGATTTCAGAATTTCGCTCACTTTTTTAATGTGAGACTTTTAAAAGAGATTGCCATTAACTACCCATATGATAAAGGGATTCTCCATATCATTAATATATATAATTATTGCCGCCGGAAACTTGTAATTTTCCAGATATTTTAATTTTAAGTTGAAAATTTCATCTTACAATTTCTCGATTTATGGTTAACTTTTGTTTTAGATTTTCTATTTGCATTGGCGGCCTTCGGCAATAAGATGCAATAAGTGCGAACTTTGCTTTTTGTAAGCCTGAGTGCGTCAGTGTATCACATTGGTAGTATGGTGATCCCTTAACTCTAATTTTGAATTGTGATATAATTTTAGGCAACTATTAGGGACTATAGTAAGAGGTGTCGATTTTTCGACTTTCAAGGACAATTATGTTGCGGACGATATTATGTATGGACGTGGGCGATTGTGGGCAAGAATCGGGAAATTCGAATCTCGTTTAGATTGTTTCAGAATTATGACCATTTTTCAAGGTGCAGAAGAATCAGGATTTTCGCTTGTATCTTAATTGGCGAAAGCCATCCTGCGGGTTCGAAATTATTATTGAGGATAATGTGGATATTGACTCAGTAGGATATGAAAAATGGTCAGATATGTCAGATATCGCATTCCATTGGATCCCTGTGTTTTTATGTTGTACTGCCCTAATTACTGTACTGCCAAATTTAAGGAAATTAGTGTACAACAAAATTTCTTTTGGAATTTTTAGTAATATATCTGGTTGAATTATGTTTATTTGTGTTTTCAATACTGGGTTTGTCAAAAGAAGCTCTGACTTGGTTTTTTATGCCTATTGGTGGAGTGTTGGAAAATTGTGGCCTTGGTGGTAGTCTTACGACGTACTGATCATTATTTGATCGAGTAATTGTGGCTTTGTGGAAGTCTTCACAATACTGATCTTCTGGGGTTGTAATTGATATCAGAGGGCGTTTTTCTAACTCCCTAAATTTCCTCAAATTTGAATTAACGTATTATTTAGAGTTTTCGTCAACTTGAGTTGTTGATGTGGAAACTGGTTCTGTAACTAGTACACTTAGAATGCAACCAAATATGGTATTTGGTCTATTATGACTTATAATATAAAATTCTGTTTTAATAGTTATTTTTTCCCGTCCACTCATAGTTAAATTGAATTTTCAGTTTGTCCATTAATAAGTTAATTAAAATGTTTAAAAATATGCCACATATTTACCTATATCAAAAAATATCATATTTCGTTTACAGCATTAAGCATCATTCTGTAACCAAAATTGCGCAACCCGTTTTGACTCCTCGCCACCCTAATTCACCATGGCCGCCATGTCGGTTTTATTGTGAACGTACGCCTAAGAGGTGGCGAAAGAACTGTAAATGGCCACTTTCGCTACTCCATTACACCATGCTGTAAATAACCAATTGTTGCGAACACGAGTACCAGAACACATCAGAATTGACGATAAACTGCCAGAAGCAACTAGACAGCGAATTCGTAGTTGCCAGAATGTTCTAGTAGCGAACTTTTGTTAAAAATTTACTATATAAGGGCTGCCGGATTGTGCAGCAGACACAGTTCTAATTAGAGTGTTGTCGTGTAAAGAGCAATTAAGCTATAAGCAATAAGTTGTAATACTATGTTCGCACCGACACAAAATTCGTGTTTTCATAGACAAAAGAGGTTTTCACGCGAAAACTAGTGTTTTCATCAATACAAAATCTGTCACACAAAAACACAGTTTTCGCTGAAAACCTCTTGAAAACTTACATTCCACTCTTTATGATCGGTGCCTGCTCTAGTTTTATCGATATTATTAGAAGACATATTTTGCCAGCCCTAATGTCAGTTGACAATTTGTTTACATTCCAAAATTGGCCTAAACGTACCCTGAAAGAAACTGCTGATGGGTTCACCAATACACTCATATTTGATAAGTCAGTACTGTTAATTTACATTTGCATATTTAAATTCAGAACTATCCACTGATTGGAGAAAGACGTACGCAGAGCTATTGAGAGGAGGAGATGGCATCAAGTGAACATTTATTTTTATATATTCATATTTTATTATATTTTTTGTTACATAACTAATTTTGATTAAAAGTTTGAAATTTATTAAAGAAATAAAAATTATATTTATTATCTACTGCGCAAAAGAATTTTTCACTTCTGATAGCGTTTCAGTCATAACTGACCATTTTCAGCTATGACGGATTTATGGTCAGCAATGACTCAGAAAAAGACATGAGAGTGAGCAGTATAGCTATATAGTGAATCAATTCCGAATACCCATGTGTTAAAGAGAGATGCAAACTCACACACTTACGTTTGTTTACATCAATTTTTGCACAAGGCTCTTAAGAAAATGATAGAAACTTTGTTCTGCGCGCTGACAAAATTTTTTCAGCTATGAGTGTCATATTACCCATCAGATGGCCGTTACTGCTCTTGTAGGGTACATAACAAATGTAAACAAATAGATGTGTGAACCGTCAACGAAAACTCATCGAAAACACACAATGTCGGTCTGAACGACTTTGGTTCCAATGTTAAGTTGTTGGAATTGGAAATAAAGAAAAGTTTATAGCATTAAATTGGGATTTTAATTTAACAATCCAGTGATCGAGTTTAAGAATGAGTTATAGTTAGACGATTTATCGAGAAAGCCGTTACAATATATTTATATTTTGCAAACGAATTAAAATGAAAAATAGAGGATTATACCCAAAATACATGAACCATAATTTTAATCGTTCCCTTCTCTTGATCAACCGTGGTATTGGGTCGGCAAGGGTTATTTTTATGAAGCGCTGCCGAAGGCCGCCAATGCAGAAAGAAGTTGGACGCGAAAGGAATAACGACCAACCTGGTGTTGGATCGGCCAGAGTTATTTTTTTGAAGCGCGGCCGAAGGCCGCCAATGCAAATCGAAAATCTAAAAGAAAAGTTAACCATAAATCGAGAAATTGTAAGATGAAATTTTCAACTTAAAATTAAAATATCTCGAAAACTACAAGTTTCCGGCGGCAATAATTATATATATTAGTGATCTGGAGAATCCCTTTATCATATGATTAGTTTATGGCAATCTCTTTTAAAAGTTGCAAATCTCACATGAAAAAAGTGAGCGAAATTCTGAAATCTCATTCTCGCAAGATCCCTCTTCGAAGGTTTCAAAGGAGCACCCATTCTGGCTTTATCTGAGGCAGCCGTGGAGTCGCTAACCGTGATAAGCCGATGGTGAATAACTTTTAAACAAACAATACAAACAATAAAATTATTAAAGAAACAATCGCAAAAACAATAAGTACGAAAAGCAAATACAACCTCAAAACCGCCAAACAAAGTTGCTTACCTTAAAGTAGTTACATGCACATCAAAATACTTACAAAATATGTTTTTAAAAAAAGCCGTTTTATACACACGGGTCAATTTCTGTATAACATTACACCATCACCGATTGATCCCCCCCAAACTACTAACTAAACACACCGCCGCGGTTGGGATGGTGTAGCCGGGATCCATACCCTTGCCCTTGGTCTGGATGGTATGTCACATTTATACAAAAATAATAATTATATCCAAAACAATACTCAAAAACAACTCACCTTGGTAAAAAGAAGTCCGTCCATGTCAAAAATTTTAATATTTGTTGCCAGTATTGGTATCGAGCATTGCGTAACAGTGTTGCTTAAGCTAGTTTTAAACTACCTTTTAGGAAAGGGATATATCTACTATATTTTATACTTTAAAGATATTGGAACTTCAACAAATTGTTTATTTAGGAAGTCTATATATTCAAAAGCTAAACTTAGAACTATATAATAATAATTTAATTGTTTATGTAAAGAGTCATAATAAACATTGTACATACATTCATCGCTACATGCTGAAATACAGAGCCAGCTACCTGGTATACTTACCGTATTTTATACTATAAAGAAACGATTGAAACTTTAATAAATAATTAATTTTAAAAGTCTATATCTACAAAAACTAAACTAATAACTATATAACAATATGGTATTTTTTTATGTTAAGAGTTGTAATAAAATATTGAACAAATATCCACCGCTAAGTGCTAAAATATAAAACGTTATTTAAATTAGAGAAAACATCGGGACAGTAACTTATTCTTGATATATGTACAATGATAAATTTTGTTTCATTGCTTAAATTAACTATTATGATTTGTATGTTATAATATAAAATTATGTTACAATAGTACAATTAATAAGTTAATTAAAATGTTTAAAAATATGCCACATATTTACCTATATCAAAAAATATCATATTTCGTTTACAGCATTAAGCATCATTCTGTAACCAAAATTGCGCAACCCATTTTAACTCCTCGCCACCCTAATTCACCATGGCCGCCATGTCGGTTTTATTGTGAACGTACGCCTTAGAGGTGGCGAAAGAACTGTGAATGGCCACTTTCGCTACTCCATTATACCATGCTGTAAATAACCGATTGTGGCGAACACGAGTACCAGAACAAATCAGAATTGACGATAAACTGCCAGAAGCAACTAGACAGCGAATTCGTAGTTGCCAGAATGTTCTAGTAGCGAACTTTTGTTAAAAATTTACTATATAAGGGCTGCCGGATTGTGCAGCAGACACAGTTCTAATTAGTGTTGTCGTGTAAAGAGCAATTAAGCTATAAGCAATAAGTTGTAATACTATGTTCGCACCGACACAAAATTCGTGTTTTCATAGACAAAAGAGGTTTTCACGCAAAAACTAGTGTTTTCATCCATACAAAATCTCTCAAACGAAAACACAGTTTTCGCTGAAAACCTCTTGAAAACTTACATTCCACTCTTTATAATCGGTGCCTGCTCTAGTTTTATCGATATTATTAACTACAAGTTTCCGGCGGCAATAATAATATATATTAGTGATCTGGAGAATCCCTTTTTTCAACCATACCCCTCTTAACCCTGAAAGCGTTGGATGGTATACTAAAGTTTCCCCAAAAGTTCCATCAGCAGTTACAACTCCTGGTAACTTTTTAAAACGGCTAAACCTTAATAATTTATTTAACATAATATAGTGCAAAAATAGTTTAATTCAATATTTCAATTATTGTTAATTTTTATTGACATCTTTTGTAAATGAACTGAAAGAAATGAAAACAGATAACACCTTAAATACAGGAATTCAAAACCTAGAAAAATAAACTATTGGAGAGCATTGATGTTAAGGATTATGCTATACCCTCTATGACAATATTATTTTTCCTTGTAGAACTTCTTTTTGCGTTTGAGGCCTTGAGGTTTGAGATTTTTTAAATAAATATTAAAAACACTAGTAAAAGTCACTAGAAAATCTGATCTCACATATAACCCACTGATTTCGCAATTAATTTCTGCTGGATTCTTAGTGTTAGTTCCTTTTTTTGCTTGTCATCTGTTCAGTAGCTCATGAACTTAATGTGACGAATGTCCGAAGATATATTTAAATTTTGACTTCCTAAACAATTATCAAAAGCGATTTATTTATTGAGTCCATAAAAGAGAAGTAAGGCTACTTTCATATTTGCTTAAATAAGAATTTTATTTTTTACACAATTTTTGTTATATCCACAATAACTAATGGGTTCCATGGTGAAAAATAATAAGTGTTACCATATATATCTATATATACATGTATATTAATATTTTGCAAACGAATTAAAATGAATAAGAAAAGAGTATTAAACACTGAAGGCCGCCAATCCAGAAGAGAAATCTAACCAAAAAGACCATTAAAATGGAAAATAAAGTTCATAATATTTTGTAGATGTTATTTTTATTATTTTTAATTTATTTTGATTGCTTTCATTCGTTTGGCTATTGCAGCACTTATTATTTGTCAACATAGAACTCATTTGTTATTGTGCATTTAAAAAAATTGTGTAAAAAATAAAATGCTTATTTAAAGCAAATTTGATAATAATTTATGTGAAATAAATATGTAGAAACAACGTACTTCACTACGTGTAAATTAAGTGTATAAGTAGTACGTAATATAAAAGAAAAATTAACTATAAATCGAGAAATGCAAGATAAAATGTATTAAATATATTTTTATATATATATGTACATAAATTATTGAAAACATGCACTTTACGCTCACGGATTAGTAATCATTGGGTCAAAATAAGACTATTCGAAATAAAAATTTCATTTTGAGGCCTCCTTCGTTGGAGGACCTAAACTATACATATACCGACTTTTTAACCAGAAAAAATTTCATACACTTTCAAAAAGGGAACTCCTCTTAAAATGTAGTGGTCTATTTCGTTTCAAAAAAGGTTACATTTTACTGTAAGGTCAATATAAATACCAAAAGGTTATTTAATTAAAACTTTAGAATACCGTCCCAGGATTTCGGGAAAAAATGGGTATGGGCGGATAGAGGAGATCCTCCAAATCTAAAATTTTTTACATATAGCCGCTGGAAACATATAGTTTTCGAGATATTTGCGTTTAAAGTTAAAAATTTCAAATATTTTTATTTTTTTTTTATTTTATTTCTACAAAAACTAAACCAAGAACTATATAACAATATGGTGTTTTTTTATGTTAAGAGTTGTAATAAAATATTGAACATATATCCACCGCTAAGTGCTAAAATATAAAACGTTATTTAAATTAGAGAAAACATCGGGACAGTAACTTATTCTTGATATATGTACAATGATAACTTTTGTTTCATTGTTTAAATGAACTATTATGATTTGTATGACAATGATAAGTTTTGCTGTTTTGCTATTTTGTTATATGAATTTTTATGACTTATAATATAAAATTATGTTACAATAGTTATTTTTTCCCGTCCACTCATAGTTAAATTGAATTTTCAGTTTGTCCATTAATAAGTTAATTAAAATGTTTAAAAATATGCCACATATTTACCTATATTTACCTATATATAATTAAGCATTAAGCATCATTCTGTAACCAAAATTGCGCAACCCGTTTTAACTCCTCGCCACCCTAACTCACCATGGCCGCCATGTCGGTTTTATTGTGAGCGTACGCCTTAGAGGTGGCGAAAGAACTGTGAATGGCCACTTTCTCTACTCCATTATACCATGCTGTAAATAACCAATTGTTGCGAACACGAGTACCAGAACAAATCAGAATTGACGATAAACTGCCAGAAGCAACTAGACAGCGAATTCGTAGTTGCCAGAATGTTCTAGTAGCGAACTTTTGTTAAAAATTTACTATATAAGGACTGCCGGATTGTGCAGCAGACACAGTTCTAATTAGAGTGTTGTCGTGTAAAGAGCAATTAAGCTATAAGCAATAAGTTGTAATACTATGTTCGCACCGACACAAAATTCGTGTTTTCATAGACAAAAGAGGTTTTCACGCAAAAACTAGTGTTTTCATCCATACAAAATCTGTCAAACGAAAACACAGTTTTCGCTGAAAACCTCTTGAAAACTTACATTCGACTCTTTATAATCGGTGCCTGCTCTAGTTTTATCGATATTATTAGAGGACATATTTTGCCAGTCCTAAATGTCAGTTGACAATTTGTTTACATTCCAAAATTGGCCTAAACGTACCCTGAAAGAAACTGCTGATGGGTTCACCAATACACTCATATTTGATAAGTCAGTACTGTTAATTTACATTTGCATATTTAAATTCAGAACTATCCACTGATTGGAGAAAGACGTACGCAGAGCTATTGAGAGGAGGAGATGGCATCAAGTGAACATTTATTTTTATATATTCATATTTTATTATATTTTTTTGTTGCATAACTAATTTTGATTAAAAGTTTGAAATTTATTAAAGAAATAAAAATTATATTTATTATCTACTGCGCAAAAGAATTTTTCACTTCAAATGTAAACAAATAGATGTGTGAACTGTCAACGAAAACTCATCGAAAACACACAATGTCGGTCTGAACGACTTTGGTTCCAATGTTAAGTTGTTGGAATTGGAAATAATGAAAAGTGTATAGCATTAAATTGGGATTATAATTTAACAATCCAGTGATCGAGTTTAAGAATGAGTTATAGTTAGACGATTTATCGAGAAATCCGTTACAATATATTTATATTTTGCAAACGAATTAAAATGAAAAATAGAGGATTATACCCAAAATACATGAACCATAATTTTAATCGTTCCCTTCTCTTGATCAACCGTGGTATTGGGTCGGCAAGGGTTATTTTTTTGAAGCGCAGCCGAAGGCCGCCAATGCAGAAAGAAGTTGGACGCGAAAGGAATAACGACGAACCTGGTGTTGGATCGGACAGAGTTATTTTTTTGAAGCGCGGCCGAAGGCCGCCAATTCAAATAGAAAATCTAAAAGAAAAGTTAACCATAAATCGAGAAATTGTAAGATGAAATTTTCAACTTAAAATTAAAATATCTCGAAAACTACAAGTTTCCGGCGGCAATAATTATATATATTAGTGATCTGGAGAATCCCTTTATCCAACCATACCCCTCTTAACCCTGAAAGCGTTGGATGGTATACTAAAGTTTCCCCAAAAGTTCCATCAGCAGTTACAACTCCTGGTAACTTTTTAAAACGGCTAAACCTTAATAATTTATTTAACATAATATAGTGCAAAAATAGTTTAATTCAATATGTTCAGTAGCTCATGAACTTAATGTGACGAATGTCCGAAGATATATTTAAAGTTTGACTTCCGAAAAAATTATCAAAAGCGATTTCTTTATTGAGTCCATAAAAGAGAAGTAAGGCTACTTTCATATTTGCTTAAATAAGAATTTTATTTTTTACACAATTTTTGTTATATCCACAATAACTAATGGGTTCCATGGTGAAAAATAATAAGTGTTACCATATATATCTATATATACATGTATATTAATATTTTGCAAACGAATTAAAATGAATAAGAAAAGAGTATTAAACACTGAAGGCCGCCAATCCAGAAGAGAAATCTAACCAAAAAGACCATTAAAATGGAAAATAAAGTTCATAATATTTTGTAGATGTTATTTTTATTATTTTTAATTTATTTTGATTGCTTTCATTCGTTTGGCTATTGCAGCACTTATTATTTGTCAACATAGAACTCATTTGTTATTGTGCATTTAAAAAAATTGTGTAAAAAATAAAATGCTTATTTAAAGCAAATTTGATAATAATTTATGTGAAATAAATATGTAGAAACAACGTACTTCACTACGTGTAAATTAAGTGTATAAGTAGTACGTAATATAAAAGAAAAATTAACTATAAATCGAGAAATGCAAGATAAAATGTATTAAATATATTTTTATATATATGTACATAAATTATTGAAAACATGCACTTTACGCTCACGGATTAGTAATCATTGGGTCAAAATAAGACTATTCGAAATAAAAATTTCATTTTGAGGCCTCCTTCGTTGGAGGACCTAAACTATACATATACCGACTTTTTAACCAGAAAAAATTTCATACACTTTCAAAAAGGGAACTCCTCTTAAAATGTAGTGGTCTATTTCGTTTCAAAAAAGGTTACATTTTACTGTAAGGTCAATATAAATACCAAAAGGTTATTTAATTAAAACTTTAGAATACCGTCCCAGGATTTCGGGGAAAAAATGGGTATGGGCGGATAGAGGAGATCCTCCAAATCTAAAATGTTTTAGATATAGCCGCTGGAAACATATAGTTTTCGAGATATTTGCGTTTAAAGTTAAAAATTTCAAATATTTAAATTTATTTTTCGATTTAAAATGTTTCTATATCTTTCCAACTCTTCACTAATTTGTTTGCACATATTTACATTATATAGTGCAAAAATAACTTTATTTCAATATTTAACTTATTGGTTAATTTCATTATATCACACAATAACAAAAGTGTTGCAAAATGACAAATTACCAGGGTTACCTTATCGACATCTTTTGTAAATGATCTGAAAGAAATTGAATAAATTGTTGCTAATTTGCGCAAAGCATATCACCACCCTCACTTTAACACTTGTTTCCGAATAAAGCAAAGAAAACGTGATAAAAAAAGTTAACTAATTTTAAATTTATTAAGATCTTTTAACATCGTTAAACATAAATTAAATTAAGGATTCCGCAGAGAAAGAGTCGAAAAAACGATGTTCACTTCGCTGGTTCACGCTGACGGTGATCGTTCGCGAAGGCTGTCAAATGGTGCAAGCGAATGCAGGTAGCGCGCTGGATCGCGTTTGGAATGAATGTGGTGTTGACGCGGCGCAGTGTATACACGAATGTTGATTCTTTGATGTGGGGACCCTCCTTTTTGTTGTTTGTGGGGTGTCGTCGTGTGGTCTGTATTAGTAGGGTGTGCCAGTTTTTTCCGAGTAGAGTGGTGTGTTTAGTTAGTAGTTTGGGGGGGCTCAATCGGTGATGGTGTAATGTTATACAGAAACTGGCCCGTGTGTATAAAACGGCTTTTTTTAAAAACATAGTTTGTAAGTAATTTGATGTTTTTTTGTTTTTTGCGGGTGAGGGGATGGAAAATGCCTTCCGCATCATCAGTGCTGTCGTCACAGCAACGGTATGTGCCACTTGCAGGTCACTAAAAACCCCTTCTCTAGGGAACCGTCGCCCACCCTGCAACCGCGTTTGCATTACTTCAGGGTGGCGTTCCATTTTCCTCATTGAGAGATCTACGCATCTGCGTCCAGGTCCCGCTTTTTGCTGCGAAGCAAAGTTTCTGCGAATTTCTGGATAATAGACCAGTTAGCTTCGCTCTCCATCATGACGCTGATTAAGTTGTTTGCGCTTATTGGACCGACCAGGTCTTCTACGGCGGAACGTTCCCTTTGCCATCGCTCACATTTAAAGAATGTGTGTTCAGCGTCGTCTTCAGTCGCATCGTTGTATAGGCATGCCGGCTCTTCGACTTTTCCCATTCTGTAGAGATACTTTTTGAAGTATCCATGACCGGATAGTAGCTGCGTTATGTAGAAGTCGACTTCTCCGAATTTTCGACTTGTCCATAAGTTTAGGTCTCTTATAAGTCTGGCCGCCCATCTGCCGCGACTCTCATTCTCCCATCTTCGTTGCCATGCTGATATCGTGTCTTTCTTTATTTGGTCTAATGCGCTTTTGTTGTATTCAGACATTTTCTTTAGCTCCCACAGCTTTTTCCTTTCGTATACCAGAAGGTCAATTGGGGCATTTCCGCTTATGACTAATATTGCATCACCTGACACCGTTCGGTAAGCTGATGCAACTCTGAGGGCTGCGGTGAGGTGTACTCTAGCCAATACCTTACGCCGGTTTTCCTTTTTTAACACATCTGCCCAAATCTCTGCTCCGTATAAAAGGACGCTGATGGTCGTGGACATTAGAAGCTTTCTCTTTTCTTGGCTGGGCCCCCCTATATTGGCCATTAGTCTGCTGAGTTGGGAGGTGATTTTCGCTGCTTTCCCTGCGGCGTGCTGGATTTGTACCCAGAAAGTTAATCTGGGGTCCAGTCTTACGCCTAGGTAGTTCACCGCTTTTTGTGTCCTTAGGGTGTCCGTAATCGTTTGCATACTTATTTCGAGAGGTATGTGCTTAGTTGTTAGCAGTAGTAGTTCTGTCTTCTCCGTAGCGAGCTGGAGGTTGTGTGAGTCAAGCCATGTTTGTGTCCGTATCATGACTTGGTTTAGCTTTCTTCGCGCATCTTCTGTGTCTCGGGCTGTAATTACTGCTGCAATGTCGTCCGCGTAGCCAATTAGGTACGATTCGTCTGGCATTTCGAGTTTTAGTATGGCATCGTAGTTGATGTTCCACATGTCTGGGCCTAAAATGGATCCTTGTGCAGCTCCTGACGTAACCGCTATCTGTCGTGATCCCTCTCCAGTTTGGTATAGCAGGTATCTATTGCTGAGGTAGCTCCGCACCACAGTTCTGAGGTAGTTGGGGATTTTAAAGCTTTTTTCAAGAGCGTCGATCATGTCCGCCCATCTAGCGCTGTTGAAGGCGTTTCGGACGTCTAGAGTCGCCAGCAAAACTATTCTTTTTTATTTATGGCATCTACGCTGTGCGGCTTCTACGCATTCAATGATGCATCTTATAGCTCCTAAAGTTGACTTGCCGGGTCTAAAGCCGTGTTGTCTAGGGGAGAGTCCTCCGGCTTCGCTGATGGCCGCTTCGAGTCTGGGTTTAAGTAGACTTTCATAAAGTTTTCCCGCTGTGTCAAGCATACATAGTGGACGGTATTTTGATGTGCATGTAACTACTTTAAGGTAAGCAACTTTGTTTGGCGGTTTTGAGGTTGTATTTGCTTTTCTAACTTATTGTTTTTGCGATTGTTTCTTTAATAATTTTATTGTTTGTATTGTTTGTTTAAAAGTTATTCACCATCGGCTTATCACGGTTAGCGACTCCACGCCTGCCTCAGATAAAGCCAGAATGGGTGCTCCTTTGAAACCTTCGAAGAGGGATCTTGCGAGAATGAGATTTCAGAATTTCGCTCACTTTTTTAATGTGAGACTTTTAAAAGAGATTGCCATAAACTACCCATATGATAAAGGGATTCTCCAGATCATTAATATATATAATTATTGCCGCCGGAAACTTGTAGTTTTCCAGATATTTTAATTTTAAGTTGAAAATTTCATCTTACAATTTCTCGATTTATGGTTAACTTTTGTTTTAGATTTTCTATTTGCATTGGCGGCCTTCGGCAATAAGATGCAATAAGTGCGAACTTTGCTTTTTGTAAGCCTGAGTGCGTCAGTGTATCACATTGGTAGTATGGTGATCCCTTAACTCTAATTTTGAATTGTGATATAATTATGAAATTTTAGGCAACTATTAGGGACTATAGTAAGAGGTGTCGATTTTTCGACTTTCAAGGACAATTATGTTGCGGATGATATTATGTATGGACGTGGGCGATTGTGGGCAAGAATCGGGAAATTCGAATCTCGTTTAGATTGTTTCAGAATTATGACCATTTTTCAAGGTGCAGAAGTATCAGGATTTTCGCTTGTATCTTAATTGGCGAAAGCCATCCTGCGGGTTCGAAATTATTATTGAGGATAATGTGGATATTGACTCAGTAGGATATGAAAAATGGTCAGATATGTCAGATATCGCATTCCATTGGATCCCTGAGTTTTTATGTTGTACTGCCCTAATTACTGTACTGCCAAATTTAAGGAAATTAGTGTACAACAAAATTTCTTTTGGAATTTTTAGTAATATATCTGGTTGAATTATGTTTATTTGTGTTTTCAATACTGGGTTTGTCAAAAGAAGCTCTGACTTGGTTTTTTATGCCTATTGGTGGAGTGTTGGAAAATTGTGGCCTTGGTGGTAGTCCTACGACGTACTGGTCATTATTTGATCGAGTAATTGTGGCTTTGTAGAAGTCTTCACAATACTGATCTTCTGGGGTTGTAATTGATATCAGAGGGCGTTTTTCTAACTCCCTAAATTTCCTCAAATTTGAATTAACGTATTATTTAGAGTTTTCGTCAACTTGAGTGGTTGATGTGGAAACTGGTTCTGTAACTAGTACACTTAGAATGCAACCAAATATGGTATTTGGTCTATTATGACTTATAATATAAAATTCTGTTATAATAGTTATTTTTTCCCGTCCACTCATAGTCAAATTGAATTTTCAGTTTGTCCATTAATAAGTTAATTAAAATGTTTAAAAATATGCCACATATTTACCTATATCAAAAAATATCATATTTCGTTTACAGCATTAAGCATCATTCTGTAACCAAAATTGCGCAACCCATTTTAACTCCTCGCCACCCTGACTCACCATGGCCGCCATGTCGGTTTTATTGTGAGCGTACGCCTAAGAGGTGGCGAAAGAACTGTGAATGGCCACTTTCGCTACTCCATTACACCATGCTGTAAATAACCTATTGTGGCGAACACGAGTACCAGAACACATCAGAATTGACGATAAACTGCCAGAAGCAACTAGACAGCGAATTCGTAGTTGCCAGAATGTTCTAGTAGCGAACTTTTGTTAAAAATTTACTATATAAGGGCTGCCGGATTGTGCAGCAGACACAGTTCTAATTAGAGTGTTGTCGTGTAAAGAGCAATTAAGCTATAAGCAATAAGTTGTAATACTATGTTCGCACCGACACAAAATTCGTGTTTTCATAGACAAAAGAGGTTTTCACGCGAAAACTAGTGTTTTCATCAATACAAAATCTATCACACAAAAACACAGTTTTCGCTGAAAACCTCTTGAAAACTTACATTCCACTCTTTATGATCGGTGCCTGCTCTAGTTTTATCGATATTATTAGAAGACATATTTTGCCAGCCCTAATGTCAGTTGACAATTTGTTTACATTCCAAAATTGGCCTAAACGTACCCTGAAAGAAACTGCTGATGGGTTCACCAATACACTCATATTTGATAAGTCAGTACTGTTAATTTACATTTGCATATTTAAATTCAGAACTATCCACTGATTGGAGAAAGACGTACGCAGAGCTATTGAGAGGAGGAGATGGCATCAAGTGAATATTTATTTTTATATATTCATATTTTATTATATTTTTTGTTACATAACTAATTTTGATTAAAAGTTTGAAATTTATTAAAGAAATAAAAATTATATTTATTATCGACTGCGCAAAAGAATTTTTCACTTCTGATAGCGTTTCAGTCATAACTGACCATTTTCAGCTATGACGGATTTATGGCAGCAATGACTCAGAAAAAGACATGAGAGTGAGCAGTATAGCTATATAGTGAATCAATTCCGAATACCCATGTGTTAAAGAGAGATGCAAACTCACACACATACGTTTGTTTACATCAATTTTTGCACAAGGCTCTTAAGATAATGATAGAAACTTTGTTCTGCGCGCTGACAAAATTTTTTTAGCTATGAGTGTCATATTACCCATCAGATGGCCGTTACTGTTCTTGTAGGGTACATAACAAATGTAAGCAAATAGATGTGTGAACTGTCAACGAAAACTCATCGAAAACACACAATGTCGGTCTGAACGACTTTGGTTCCAATGTTAAGTTGTTGGAATTGGAAATAAAGAAAAGTGTATAGCATTAAATTGGGATTTTAATTTAACAATCCAGTGATCGAGTTTAAGAATGAGTTATAGTTAGACGATTTATCGAGAAATCCGTTACAATATATTTATATTTTGCAAACGAATTAAATTGCAAAATAGAGGATTATACCCAAAATACATGAACCATAATTTTAATCGTTCCCTTCTCTTGATCAACCGTGGTATTGGGTCGGCAAGGGTTATTTTTTTGAAGCGCTGCCGAAGGCCGCCAATGCAGAAAGAAGTTGGACGCGAAAGAAATAACGACCAACCTGGTGTTGGATCGGCCAGAGTTATTTTTTTGAAGCGCGGCCGAAGGCCTCCAATGCAAATAGGAAATCTAAAAGAAAAGTTAACCATAAATCGAGAAATTGTAAGATGAAATTTTCAACTTAAAATTAAAATATCTCGAAAACTACAAGTTTCCGGCGGCAATAATTATATATATTAGTGATCTGGAGAATCCCTTTATCGAACCATACCCCTCTTAACCCTGAAAGCGTTGGATGGTATACTAAAGTTTCCCCAAAAGTACCATCAGCAGTTACAACTACTGGTAACCTTTTAAAACGGCTAAACCTTAATAATTTATTTAACATAATATAGTGCAAAAACAGTTTAATTCAATATTTCAATTATTGTTAATTATTATTGACATCTTTTGTAAATGAACTGAAAAAAATTAAAACAGATAACACCTTAAATACAGGAATTCAAAACCTAGAAAAATAAACTATTGGAGAGCATTGATGTTAAGGATTATGCTATACCCTCTATGACAATATTACTTTTTCTTGTAGAACTTCTTTTTACGTTTGAGGATTTGAGGTTTGAGATTTTTTAAATAAATATTAAAAACACTAGTAAAACTCACTAGAAAATCTGATCTCACATATAACCCACTGATTTCGCAATTTATTTCTGCTGGATTCTTAGTGTTAGTTCCTTTTTTTGCTGGTCATCTGCTCATGAACTTAAGGTGACGAATGTCCGAAGATATATTTAAATTTTGACTTCCAAAAAAATTATCAAAAGCGATTTATTTATTGAGTCCATAAAAGAGAAGTAAGGCTACTTTCATATTTGCTTAAATAAGAATTTTATTTTTTACACAATTTTTGTTATATCCACAATAACTAATGGGTTCCATGGTGAAAAATAATAAGTGGTACCATATATATCTATATATACATGTATATTAATATTTTGCAAACGAATTAAAATGAATAAGAAAAGAGTATTAAACACTGAAGGCCGCCAATCCAGAAGAGAAATCTAACCAAAAAGACCATTAAAATAGAAAATAAAGTTCATAATATTTTGTAGAGGTTATTTTTATTATTTTTAATTTATTTTGATTGCTTTCATTCGTTTGGCTATAGCAGCACTTATTATTTGTCAACATAGAACTCATTTGTTATTGTGCATTTAAAAAAATTGTGTAAAAAATAAAATGCTTATTTAAAGCAAATATGATAATAATTTATGTGAAATAAATATGTAGAAACAACGTACTTCACTACGTGTAAATTAAGTGTATAAGTAGTGCGTAATATAAAAGAAAAATTAACTATAAATCGAGAAATGCAAGATAAAATGCAATCTATTTTTATATATATATGTACATAAATTATTGAAAACATGCACTTTCCGCTCACGGATTAGTAATCATTGGGTCAAAATAAGACTATTCGAAATAAAGATTTCATTTTGAGGCCTCCTTCGTTGGAGGACCTAAACTATAAATATACCGACTTTTTAACCAGAAAAAATTTCATACACTTTCAAAAAGGGAACTCCTCTTAAAATGTAGTGGTCTATTTCGTTTCAAAAAAGGTTACATTTTACTGTAAGGTCAATATAAATACCAAAAGGTTATTTAATTAAAACTTTAGAATACCGTCCCAGGATTTCGGGGAAAAAATGGGTATGGGCGGATAGAGGAGATCCTCCAAATCTAAAATGTTTTAGATATAGCCGCTGGAAACATATAGTTTTCGAGATATTTGCGTTTAAAGTTAAAAATTTCAAATATTTAAAGTATGTATTTTTTCGATTTAAAATGTTTTTATATCTTTCCCACTCTTCACTAATTTGTTTGCACATATTTACATTATATATTGCAAAAATAACTTTATTTCAATATTTAACTTATTGGTTAATTTCATTATATCACACAATAACAAAAGTGTTGCAAAATGACAAATTACCAGGGTTACCTTATCGACATCTTTTGTAAATGATCTGAAAGAAATTGAATAAATTGTTGCTAATTTGCACAAAGCATATCACCACCCTCACTTTAACACTTGTTTCCGAATAAAGCAAAGAAAACGTGATGAAAAAAGTTAACTAATTTTAAATTTATTAAGATCTTTTAACATCGTTAAACAGTGTATATACGAATGTTGATTCTCTGATGTGGGGACCCTCCTTTTTGTTGTTTGTGGGTTGTCGTCGTGTGGTTTGTATTAGTAGGGTGTGCCAGTTTTTTCCGAGTAGAGTGGTGTGTTTAGTTAGTAGTTTGGGGGGATCAATCGGTGATGGTGTAATGTTATACAGAAATTGACCCGTGTGTATAAACGGCTTTTTTTAATAACATATTTTGTAAGTGTTTTGATGTGCATGTAACTACTTTAAGGTAAGCAACTTTGTTTGGCGGTTTTGAGGTTGTGTTTGCTTTTCGTACTTATTGTTTTTGCGATTGTTTCTTTAATAATTTTATTGTTTGTATTGTTTGTTTAAAAGTTATTCACCATCGGCTTATCACGGTTAGCGACGCCACGCCTGCCTCAGATAAAGCCAGAATGGGTGCTCCTTTGAAACCTTCGAAGAGGGATCTTGCGAGAATGAGATTTCAGAATTTCGCTCACTTTTTTAATGTGAGATTTGCAACTTTTAAAAGAGATTGCCATAAACTAATCATATGATAAAGGGATTCTCCAGATCACTAATATATATAATTATTGCCGCCGGAAACTTGTAGTTTTCGAGATATTTTATTTCTAAGTTGAAAATTTCATCTTACAATTTCTCGATTTATGGTTAACTTTTGTTTTAGATTTTCTATTTGCATTGGCGGCCTTCGGCAATAAGATGCAATAAGTGCGACCTTTGCTTTTTGTAAGCCTGAGTGCGTCAGTGTATCACATTGGTAGTATGGTGATCCCTTAACTCTAATTTTGAATTGTGATATAATTATGAAATTTTAGGCAACTATTAGGGACTATAGTAAGAGGAGAACTTTCAAGGACAATTATGTTGCGGACGATATTATGTATGGACGTGGGCGATTGTGGGCAAGAATCGGGAAATTCGAATCTCGTTTAGATTGTTTCAGAATTGTGACCATTTTTCAAGTTAAAGAAGAATCAGGATTTTCGCTTGTATCTTAATTGGCGAAAGCCATCCTGCGGGTTCGAAATTATTATTGAGGATAATGTGGATATGGACTCAGTAGGATATGAAAAATGGTCAGATATCGCATTCCATTGCATCCCTGTGTTTTTATGTTGTACTGCCCTAATTACTGTACTGCCAAATTTAAGGAAATTAGTGTACAACAAATTTTCTTTTGGAATTTTTAGTAATATATCTGGTTGAAATATGTATATTTGTGTTTTCAATACTGGGTTTGTCAGAAGAAGCTCTGACTTGGTTTTTTATGCCTATTCGTGGAGTGTTGGAAAATTGTGGCCTTGGTGGTAGTCCTACGACGTACTGGCCATTATTTGATCGAGTAATTGTGGCTTTGTAGAAGTCTTCACAATACTGATCTTCTGGGGTTGTAATTGATATCAGGTGGCGTTTTTCTAACTCCCTAAATTTCCTCAATTTTGAATTAACGTATTCTTTAGAGTTTTCGTCAACTTGAGTTGTTGATGTGGAAACTGGTTCTGTAACTAGTACACTTAGAATGCAACCAAATATGGTATTTTGGGCTAGAAGGGTGGTTGAAATTTTTTCAACACCCTAAATTATTATTTGCGGTATAAGGTCGCTGCCTACTTAAATACTTAGCTATTTGAGCGGGGGCATTGCAGTTGGGATCTGCTAGTGAAACCTTTTGCCAATGCTTGCTATTTGTGGACTAGCTTGGAAGCATATTTATAAGTTGCGCTAAGGCTACGATTCCGTGAGTCGATTAACGAGGATATCTAGATCCTCCTTGCTATTGGGCTGAAACGGTAGAATCATAGGGATACGTTTTTCCAGCTCTTGCATGTGCACCTGCCAGTTTGTTTTCCTATGATTCCTAAAGTTAATGCCATATCGGCCCTTTCCTCTATTGTACATTCTATATATCGGTGATCCGAAAAGGAATGTTCTTCGAGAACCCTCCATTGGATTACCCTGTCAATTAGTTTTTGCGACACGAGTGTGATATCCAGCACTTCTTGTCGGATTCTTGTAATAAATGTTGGCGTGCTTCCCTTATTACACACCAGTAACTTAGTACCTAGTAGGTAAGTAAAGAGACACTCACCTCTATCATTGCCATCTGTGCTGCCCCAGATTGTGTGATGCGCATTTGAGTCGCATCCAAGTATCGTCATGCACTTGGATGCCTCGCTCGTAGGCTCGGGTTGCAGGCTCTTATGAGCTGCATAATCTGGTCCGGTTGGGATAGTGTAGCCGGGATCCATACACTTGCCCTTGGTCTGGATGGTATGTCACATTTATACAAAAATAATAATTATATCAAAAACAATACTCAAAAACAACTCACCTTGGTAAAAAGAAGTCCGTCCATGTCAAAAATTTTAATATTTGTTGCCAGTATTGGTACCGAGTATTGCGTAACAGTGTTGCTTAAGCTAGTTTTAAACTACCTTTTAGGAAAGGGATATATCTACTATATTTTATACTTTAAAGATATTGGAACTTCAACAAATTGTTTATTTAGGAAGTCTATACATTCAAAAGCTAAACTTAGAACTATATAATAATAATTTAATTGTTTATGTAAAGAGTCATAATAAATATTGTACATACATTCATCGCTACATGCTGAAATACAGAGCCAGCTACCTGGTATACTTACCGTATTTTATATTATAAAGAAACGATTGAAACTTTAACAAATAATTTATTTTAGAAGTCTATATCTACAAAAACTAAACTAAGAACTATATAACAATATGGTATTTTTTTATGTTAAGAGTTGTAATAAAATATTGAACATATATCCACCGCTAAGTGCTAAAATATAAAACGTTATTTAAATTAGAGAAAACGTCGGGACAGTAACTTATTCTTGATATATGTACAATGATAAATTTTGTTTCATTGTTTAAATGAACTATTATGATTTGTATGACAATGATAAGTTTTGCTGTTTTGCTATTTTGGTTATATGAATTTTTATGACTTATAATATAAAATTATGTTACAATAGTTATTTTTTCCCGTCCACTCATAGTTAAATTGAATTTTCAGTTTGTCCATTAATCAGTTAATTAAAATGTTTAAAAATATGCCACATATTTACCTATATTTACCTATATATAATTAAGCATTAAGCATCATTCTGTAACCAAAATTGCGCAACCCGTTTTAACTCCTCGCCACCCTAACTCACCATGGCCGCCATGTCGGTTTTATTGTGAGCGTACGCCTAAGAGGTGGCGAAAGAACTGTGAATGGCCACTTTCGCTACTCCATTATACCATGCTGTAAATAACCTATTGTGGCGAACACGAGTACCAGAACAAATCAGAATTGACGATAAACTGCCAGAAGCAACTAGACAGCGAATTCGTAGTTGCCAGAATGTTCTAGTAGCGAACTTTTACTAAAATATTATTACTAAAGGGCTGCCGGATTGTGCAGCAAACACAGTTCTAATTAGAGTGTTGTCGTGTAAAGAGCAATTAAGCTATAAGCAATAAGTTGTAATACTATGTTCGCACCGACACAAAATTCGTGTTTTCATAGACAAAAGAGGTTTTCACGCGAAAACTAGTGTTTTCATCCATACAAAATCTGTCAAACGAAAACACAGTTTTCGTTGAAAACCTCTTGAAAACTTACATTCCACTCTTTATGATCGGTGCCTGCTCTAGTTTTATCGATATTATTAGAAGACATATTTTGCCAGCCCTAAATGTCAGTTGACAATTTGTTTACATTCCAAAATTGGCCTAAACGTACCCTGAAAGAAACTGCTGATGGGTTCACCAATACACTCATATTTGATAAGTCAGTACTGTTAATTTACATTTGCATATTTAAATTCAGAACTATCCACTGATTGGAGAAAGACGTACGCAGAGCTATTGAGAGGAGGAGATGGCATCAAGTGAACATTTATTTTTATATATTCATATTTTATTATATTTTTTGTTGCATAACTAATTTTGATTAAAAGTGAAAGAAAAGAAAAGTGTATAGCATTAAATTGGGATTATAATTTAACAATCCAGTGATCGAGTTTAAGAATGAGTTATAGTTAGACGATTTATCGAGAAATCCGTTACAATATATTTATATTTTGCAAACGAATTAAAATGAAAAATAGAGGATTATACCCAAAATACATGAACCATAATTTTAATCGTTCCCTTCTCTTGATCAACCGTGGTATTGGGTCGGCAAGGGTTATTTTTTTGAAGCGCTGCCGAAGGCCGCCAATGCAGAAAGAAGTTGGACGCGAAAGGAATATCGACCAACCTGGTGTTGGATCGGCCAGAGTTATTTTTTTGAAGCGCGGCCGAAGGCCTCCAATGCAAATAGGAAATCTAAAAGAAAAGTTAACCATAAATCGAGAAATTGTAAGATGAAATTTTCAACTTAAAATTAAAATATCTCGAAAACTACAAGTTTCCGGCGGCAATAATTATATATATTAGTGATCTGGAGAATCCCTTTATCGAACCATACCCCTCTTAACCCTGAAAGCGTTGGATGGTATACTAAAGTTTCCCCAAAAGTTCCTTTAGCAGTTACAACTCCTGGTAACTTTTTAAAACGGCTAAACCTTAATAATGTATTTAACATAATATAGTGCAAAAATAGTTGAATTCAATATTTCAATTATTGTTAATTATTATTGACATCTTTTGTAAATGAACTGAAAGAAATGAAAACAGATAACACCTTAAATACAGGAATTCAAAACCTAGAAAAATAAACTATTGGAGAGCATTGATGTTAAGGATTATGCTATACCCTCTATGACAATATTACTTTTTCTTGTAGAACTTCTTTTTGCGTTTGAGGCCTTGAGGTTTGAGATTTTTTAAATAAATATTAAAAACACTAGTAAAAGTCACTAGAAAATCTGATCTCACATATAACCCACTGATTTCGCAATTAATTTCTGCTGGATTCTTAGTGTTAGTTCCTTTTTTTGCTTGTCATCTGTTCAGTAGCTCATGAACTTAATGTGACGAATGTCCGAAGATATATTTAAATTTTGACTTCCGAAAAAATTATCAAAAGCGATTTATTTATTGAGTCCATAAAAGAGAAGTAAGGCTACTTTCATATTTGCTTAAATAAGAATTTTATTTTTTACACAATTTTTGTTATATCCACAATAACTAATGGGTTCCATGGTGAAAAATAATAAGTGTTACCATATATATCTATATATACATGTATATTAATATTTTGCAAACGAATTAAAATGAATAAGAAAAGAGTATTAAACACTGAAGGCCGCCAATCCAGAAGAGAAATCTAACCAAAAAGACCATTAAAATGGAAAATAAAGTTCATAATATTTTGTAGATGTTATTTTTATTATTTTGAATTTATTTTGATTGCTTTCATTCGTTTGGCTATAGCAGCACTTATTATTTCTCAACATAGAACTCATTTGTTATTGTGCATTTAAAAAAATTGTGTAAAAAATAAAATGCTTATTTAAAGCAAATATGATAATAATTTATGTGAAATAAATATGTAGAAACAACGTACTTCACTACGTGTAAATTAAGTGTATAAGTAGTGCGTAATATAAAAGAAAAATTAACTATAAATCGAGAAATGCAAGATAAAATGTATTAAATATATTTTTATATATATATGTACATAAATTATTGAAAACATGCACTTTCCGCTCACGGATTAGTAATCATTGGGTCAAAATAAGACTATTCGAAATAAAAATTTCATTTTGAGGCCTCCTTCGTTGGAGGACCTAAACTATACATATACCGACTTTCTAACCAGAAAAAATTTCATACACTTTCAAAAAGGGAACTCCTCTTAAAATGTAGTGGTCTATTTCGTTTCAAAAAAGGTTACATTTTACTGTAAGGTCAATATAAATACCAAAAGGTTATTTAATTAAAACTTTAGAATACCGTCCCAGGATTTCGGGGAAAAAATGGGTATGGGCGGATAGAGGAGATCCTCCAAATCTAAAATGTTTTAGATATAGCCGCTGGAAACATATAGTTTTCGAGATATTTGCGTTAAGTTAAAAATTTCAAATATTTAAAGTATGCATTTTTTCGATTTAAAATGTTTTTATATCTTTCCAACTCTTCACTAATTTTTTGCACATGTTTACATGATATATTGCAAAAATAACTTTATTTCAATATTTAACTTATTGGTTAATTTCATTATATCACACAATAACAAAAGTGTTGCAAAATGACAAATTACAAGGGTTACCTTATCGACATCTTTTGTAAATGATCTGAAAGAAATTGAATAAATTGTTGCTAATTTGCGCAAAGCATATCACCACCCTCACTTTAACACTTGTTTCCGAATAAAGCAAAGAAAACGTGATGAGAAAAGTTAACTAATTTTAAATTTATTAAGATCTTTTAACATCGTTAAACATAAATTAAATTAAAGATTCCGCAGAGAAAGAGTCGAAAAAACGATGTTCACTTCGCTGGTTCACGCTGACGGTGATCGTTCGCGAAGGCTGTTAAATGGTGCAAGCGAATGCAGGTAGCGCGCTGGATCGCGTTCGGAATGAATGTGGTGTTGACGCGGCGCAGTGTATATACGAATGTTGATTCTCTGATGTGGGGACCCTCCTTTTTTTTGTTTGTGGGGTGTCGTCGTGTGGTCTGTATTAGTAGGGTGTGCCAGTTTTTTCCGAGTAGGGTGGTGTGTTTAGTTAGTAGTTTGGGGGGTGATGGTGTAATGTTATACAGAAATTTACCCGTGTGTATAAAACGGCTTTTTTTAAAAACATATTTTGTAAGTATTTTGATGTGCATGTAACTACTTTAAGGTAAGCAACTTTGTTTGGCGGTTTTGAGGTTGTATTTGCTTTTCTAACTTATTGTTTTTGCGATTGTTTTTTTAATAATTTTATTGTTTGTTTAAAAGTTATTCACCATCGGCTTATCACTGTTAGCGACTCCACGCCTGCCTCAGATAAAGCCAGAATGGGTGCTCCTTTGAAACCTTCGAAGAGGGATCTTGCGAGAATGAGATTTCAGAATTTCGCTCACTTTATTAATGTGAGACTTGCAACTTTTAAAAGAGATTGCCGTAAACTACCCATATGATAAAGGGATTCTCCATATCATTAATATATATAATTATTGCCGGCAGAAACTTGTAGTTTTCGAGATATTTTAATTTTAAGTTGAAAATTTCATCTTACATTATCTCGATTTATGGTTTTTTTCTTTTAGATTTTCTATTTGCATTGGCGGCCTTCGGCAATAAGATGCAATAAGTGCGACCTTTGCTTTTTGTAAGCCTGAGTGCGTCAGTGTATCACATTGGTAGTATGGTGATCCCTTAACCCTAATTTTGAATTGTGATATAATTATGAAATTTTAGGCAACTATTAGGGACTATAGTAAGAGCTGTCGATTTTTCGACTTTCAAGGACAATTATGTTGCGGACGATATTATGTATGGACGTGGGCGATTGTGGGCAAGAATCGGGAAATTCGAATCTCGTTTAGATTGTTTCAGAATTGTGACCATTTTTCAAGGTGCAGAAGAATCAGGATTTTCGCTTGTATCTTAATTGGCGAAAGCCATCCTGCGGGTTCGAAATTATTATTGAGGATAATGTGGATATTGACTCAGTAGGATATGAAAAATGGTCAGATATGTCAGATATCGCATTCCATTGGATCCCTGTGTTTTTATGTTGTACTGCCCTAACTACTGTACTGCCAAATTTAAGGAAATTAGTGTACAACAAATTTTCTTTTGGAATTTTTAGTAATATATCTGTTTGAATTATGTATATTTGTGTTTTCAATACTGGGTTTGTCAAAAGAAGCTCTGACTTGGTTTTTCATGCCTATTGGTGGAGTGTTGGAAAATTGTAGCCTTGGTGGTAGTCCTACGACGTACTGGTCATTATTTGATCGAGTAATTGTGGCTTTGTAGAAGTCTTCACAATACTGATCTTCTGGGGTTGTAATTGATATCAGAGGGCGTTTTTCTAACTCCCTAAATTTCCTCAAATTTGAATTAACGTATTCTTTAGAGTTTTCGTCAACTTGAGTTGTTGATGTGGAAACTGGTTCTGTAACTAGTACACTTAGAATGCAACCAAATATGGTATTTGGTCTATTATGACTTATGATATAAAATTCTGTTATAATAGTTATTTTTTCCCGTCCACTCATAGTTGAATTGAATTTTCAGTTTGTCCATTAATAAGTTAATTAAAATGTTTAAAAATATGCCACATATTTACCTATATCAAAAAATATCATATTTCGTTTACAGCATTAAGCATCATTCTGTAACTAAAATTGCGCAACCCGTTTTAACTCCTCGCCACCCTAACTCACCATGGCCGCCATGTCGGTTTTATTGTGAGCGTACGCCTAAGAGGTGGCGAAAGAACTGTGAATGGCCACTTTCGCTACTCCATTATGCTGTAAATAACCTATTGTGGCGAACACGAGTACCAGAACAAATCAGAATTGACGATAAACTGCCAGAAGCAACTAGACAGCGAATTCGTAGTTGCCAGAATGTTCTAGTAGCGAACTTTTGTAAAAAATTTACTATATAAGGGCTGCCGGATTGTGCAGCAGACACAGTTCTAATTAGAGTGTTGTCGTGTAAAGAGCAATTAAGCTATAAGCAATAAGTTGTAATACTATGTTCGCACCGACACAAAATTCGTGTTTTCATAGACAAAAGAGGTTTTCACGCGAAAACTAGTGTTTTCATCCATACAAAATCTGTCAAACGAAAACACAGTTTTCGTTGAAAACCTCTTGAAAACTTACATTCCACTCTTTATGATCGGTGCCTGCTCTAGTTTTATCGATATTATTAGAAGACATATTTTGCCAGCCCTAATGTCAGTTGACAATTTGTTTACATTCCAAAATTGGCCTAAACGTACCCTGAAAGAAACTGCTGATGGGTTCACCAATACACTCATATTTGATAAGTCAGTACTGTTAATTTACATTTGCATATTTAAATTCAGAACTATCCACTGATTGGAGAAAGACGTACGCAGAGCTATTGAGAGGAGGAGATGGCATCAAGTGAATATTTATTTTTATATATTCATATTTTATTATATTTTTTGTTACATAACTAATTTTGATTAAAAGTTTGAAATTTATTAAAGAAATAAAAATTATATTTATTATCGACTGCGCAAAAGAATTTTTCACTTCTGATAGCGTTTCAGTCATAACTGACCATTTTCAGCTATGACGGATTTAGGGTCAGCAATGACTCAGAAAAAGACATGAGAGTGAGCAGTATAGCTATATAGTGAATCAATTCCGAATACCCATGTGTTAAAGAGAGATGCAAACTCACACACATACGTTTGTTTACATCAATTTTTGCACAAGGCTCTTAAGAAAATGATAGAAACTTTGTTCTGCGCGCTGACAAAATATTTTCAGCTATGAGTGTCATATTACCCCATCAGATGGCCGTTACGTTTCTTGTAGGGTACATAACAAATGTAAACAAATAGATGTGTGAACTGTCAACGAAAACTCATCGAAAACACACAATGTCGGTCTGAACGACTTTGGTTCCAATGTTAAGTTGTTGGAATTGGAAATAAAGAAAAGTGTATAGCATTAAATTGGGATTTTAATTTAACAATCCAGTGATCGAGTTTAAGAATGAGTTATAGTTAGACGATTTATCGAGAAATCCGTTACAATATATTTATATTTTGCAAACGAATTAAAATGAAAAATAGAGGATTATACCCAAAATACATGAACCATAATTTTAATCGTTCCCTTCTCTTGATCAACCGTGGTATTGGGTCGGCAAGGGTTATTTTTATGAAGCGCTGCCGAAGGCCGCCAATGCAGAAAGAAGTTGGACGCGAAAGGAATAACGACCAACCTGGTGTTGGATCGGCCAGAGTTATTTTTTTGAAGCGCGGCCGAAGGCCGCCAATGCAAATAGAAAATCTAAAAGAAAAGTTAACCATAAATCGAGAAATTGTAAGATGAAATTTTCAACTTAAAATTAAAATATCTCGAAAACTACAAGTTTCCGGCGGCAATATTTATATATATTAGTGATCTGGAGAATCCCTTTATCATATGATTAGTTTATGGCAATCTCTTTTAAAAGTTGCAAATCTCACATGAAAAAAGTGAGCGAAATTCTGAAATCTCATTCTCGCAAGATCCCTCTTCGAAGGTTTCAAAGGAGCACCCATTCTGGCTTTATCTGAGGCAGGCGTGAAGTCGCTAACCGTGATAAGCCGATGGCGAATAACTTTTAAACAAACAATACAAACAATAAAATTATTAAAGAAACAATCGCAAAAACAATAAGTACGAAAAGCAAATACAACCTCAAAACCGCCAAACAAAGTTGCTTACCTTAAAGTAGTTACATGCACATCAAAATACTTACAAAATATGTTTTTAAAAAAAGCCGTTTTATACACACGGGTCAATTTCTGTCTAACATTACACCATCACCGATTGATCCCCCCCAAACTACTAACTAAACACACCGCCGCGGTTGGGATGGTGTAGCCGGGATCCATACCCTTGCCCTTGGTCTGGACGGTATGTCACATTTATACAAAAATAATAATTATATCAAAAACAATACTCAAAAACAATTCACCTTGGTAAAAAGAAGTCCGTCCATGTCAAAAATTTTAATATTTGTTGCCAGTATTGGTATCGAGCATTGCGTAACAGTGTTGCTTAAGCTAGTTTTAAACTACCTTTTAGGAAAGGGATATATCTACTATATTTTATACTTTAAAGATATTGGAACTTCAACAAATTGTTTATTTAGGAAGTCTATACATTCAAAAGCTAAACTTAGAACTATATAATAATAATTTAATTGTTTATGTAAAGAGTCATAATAAATATTGTACATACATTCATCGCTACATGCTGAAATACAGAGCCAGCTACCTGGTATACTTACCGTATTTTATACTATAAAGAAACGATTGAAACTTTAATAAATAATTTATTTTAAAAGTCTATATCTACAAAAACTAAACTAAGAACTATATAACAATATGGTATTTTTTTATGTTAAGAGTTGTAATAATATATTGAACATATATCCACCGCTAAGTGCTAAAATATAAAACGTTATTTAAATTAGAGAAAACATCGGGACAGTAACTTATTCTTGATATATGTACAATGATAAATTTTGTTTCATTGTTTAAATTAACTATTATGATTTGTATGACAATGATTTGTATGACAATGATAAGTTTTGCCGTTTTGCTATTTTGATTATATGAATTATTATGACTTATAATATAAAATTCTGTTACAATAGTTATTTTTTCCCGTCCACTCATAGTTAAATTTAATTTTCAGTTTGTCCATTAATAAGTTAATTAAAATGCTTAAAAATATGCCACATATTTACCTATATCAAAAAATATCATATTTCGTTTACAGCATTAAGCATCATTCTGTAACCAAAATTGCGCAACCCGTTTTAACTCCTCGCCACCCTAACTCACCATGGCCGCCATGTCGGTTTTATTGTGAGCGTACGCCTAAGAGGTGGCGAAAAAACTGTAAATGGCCACTTTCGCTACTCCATTATACCATGTTGTAAATAACCTATTGTGGCGAACACGAGTACCAGAACAAATCAGAATTGACGATAAACTGCCAGAAGCAACTAGACAGCGAATTCGTAGTTGCCAGAATGTTCTAGAAGCGAACTTTTGTTAAAAATTTACTTTATAAGGGCTGCCGGATTGTGTAGCAGACACAGTTCTGATTAGAGTGTTGTCGTGTAAAGAGCAATTAAGCTATAAGCAATAAGTTGTAATATTTCGACACGAAATTCGGGTTTTCATAGACAAAAGAGGTTTTCACGCGAAAACTAGTGTTTTCATCCATACAAAATCTGTCAAACGAAAACACAGTTTTCGCTGAAAACCTCTTGAAAACTTACATTCCACTCTTTATAATCGGTGCCTGCTCTAGTTTTATCGATATTATTAGAAGACATATTTTGCCAGCCCTAATGTCAGTTGACAATTTGTTTACATTCCAAAATTGGCCTAAACGTACCCTGAAAGAAACTGCTGATGGGTTCACCAATACACTCATATTTGATAAGTCAGTACTGTTAATTTACATTTGCATATTTAAATTCAGAACTATCCACTGATTGGAGAAAGACGTACGCAGAGCTATTGAGAGGAGGAGATGGCATCAAGTGAACATTTATTTTTATATATTCATATTTTATTATATTTTTTGTTGCATAACTAATTTTGATTAAAAGTTTGAAATTTATTAAAGAAATAAAAATTATATTTATTGTCTACTGCGCAAAAGAATTTTTCACTTCTGATAGCGTTTCAGTCATAACTGACCATTTTCAGCTATGACGGATTTATGGTCAGCAATGACTCAGAAAAAGACATGAGAGTGAGCAGTATAGCTATATAGTGAATCAATTCCGAAAACCCATGTGTTAAAGAGAGATGCAAACTCACACACTTTGTTTGTTTACATCAATTTTTGTACAAGGCTCTTAAGAAAATGATAGAAACTTTGTTCTGCGCGCTGACAAAATTTTTTCAGCTATGAGTGTCATATTACCCATCAGATGGCCGTTACTGTTCTTGTAGGGTACATAACAAATGTAAACAAATAGATGTGTGAACTGTCAACGAAAACTCATCGAAAACACACAATGTCGGTCTGAACGACTTTGGTTCCAATGTTAAGTTGTTGGAATTGGAAATAATGAAAAGTGTATAGCATTAAATTGGGATTTTAATTTAACAATCCAGTGATCGAGTTTAAGAATGAGTTATAGTTAGACGATTTATCGAGAAATCCGTTACAATATATTTATATTTTGCAAACGAATTAAAATGAAAAATAGAGGATTATACCCAAAATACATGAACCATAATTTTAATCGTTCCCTTCTCTTGATCAACCGTGGTATTGGGTCGGCAAGGGTTATTTTTTTTAAGCGCTGCCGAAGGCCGTCAATGCAGAAAGAAGTTGGACGCGAAAGGAATAACGACCAACCTGGTGTTGGATCGGCCAGAGTTATTTTTTTGAAGCACGGCCGAAGGCCGCCAATGCAAATAGAAAATGTAAAACAAAAGTTAACCATAAATCGAGAAATTGTAAGATGAAATTTTCAACTTTAATATTAAAATATCTCGAAAACTACAAGTTTCCGGCGGCAATAATTATATATATTAGTGATCTGGAGAATCCCTTTATCCAACCATACCCCTCTTAACCCTGAAAGCGTGGGTTGGTATACTAAAGTTTCCCCAAAAGTTCCATCAGCAGTTACAACTCCTGGTAACTTTTTAAAACGGCTAAGCCTTAATAATTTATTTAACATAATATAGTGCAAAAATAGTTGAATTCAATATTTCAATTATTGCTAATTATTATTGACATCTTTTGTAAATGAACTGAAAGAAATGAAAACAGATAACACCTTAAATACAGGAATTCAAAACCTAGAAAAATAAACTATTGGAGAGCATTGATTTTAAGGATTATGCTATACCCTCTATGACAATATTACTTTTTCTTGTAGAACTTCTTTTTGCGTTTGAGGCCTTGAGGTTTGAGATTTTTTAAATAAATATTAAAAACACTAGTAAAAGTCACTAGAAAATCTGATCTCACATATAACCCACTGATTTCGCAATTAATTTCTGCTGGATTCTTAGTGTTAGTTCCTTTTTTTGCTTGTCATCTGTTCAGTAGCTCATGAACTTAATGTGACAAATGTACGAAGATATATTTAAATTTTGACTTCCGAAAAAATTATCAAAAGCGATTTATTTATTGAGTCCATAAAAGAGAAGTAAGGCTACTTTCATATTTGCTTAAATAAGAATTTTATTTTTTACACAATTTTTGTTATATCCACAATAACTAATGGGTTCCATGGTGAAAAATAATAAGTGTTATCATATATATCTATATATACATGTATATTAATATTTTGCAAACGAATTAAAATTGTTCTTAATTGAATTTATTATTATTAATATTTTGTTAACACACTAATTTATTATTTTCTATTAAATTTTGTTCTACCTACTCTTTTATTTGATCTTCATTCTTGTGGTTTATTATGTCTTGTAACTTCCCCAATTGTAACATTAAAGGCGAGTCAGATCGCTACGTTTCATGCTGGTTTTGTGATGGGCTTGCCCATATTAAATGTGCTGGACTGACTGGTAGAATCTTAGATTCTATTATCGACTGTAAGGGATTGCGTTGGTCCTGTTTAAATTGTAGATCTATTGAAATCGATCTATTTAAAGTTTATAGGGAGACACGCAATGGCTTTAACGAAATCGGTCGTGATCTTGTAACCCTCACTGAAAAATTTAGGCACTATGAAAAATTGTTCAAATCTTTTAAGTGCCTGAATGATTCTCACGAATCCTCTAAACCTGCTCCTAAGCGTAAACGTCCTTCCGATGAAGTAACACTTAGTTCTTCTGTTCAGAAAAGAACGTCTCCTCCCAATGACCTAATAAATCTCTCTTTTCCTTGCCCTCAAGGTGATAAGCCGTCAACTTCCAAAGAGCTCAATTCCCCAAAAGCTCTATCTAATAGTAATAAGTGTCTCACAATTCCAGAGGCTCCCCCTATTAACTTAGTAGCATCAGTTAATAACTTGATAGTTATTCCACCTAAAAAGTCTATATTTATTTCGAGACTTGCCAAAGACACCTTGGTGGAGGACATTAAATCTTACATTTCGTCACGTTTAAAAATCGATGATATCAATATACGTAAATTTAACTTCAATTATGATAGAAGTATATCATCGTTTAAAATAGACGTATCTCTCGAAACATTCAAAAAGATTTTAGATAGTTCATTCTGGCCACCTGGGACTTTTGTACGCGAATTTAAACCTAAACTTAGAAGTCAAACTGAGGAAAACAGTGTTAAATTACCAAAAGCAACCACCGATATAAAAAACTGATTGGTAGAAATTCGCTAAGCATTTATTATCAAAATGCTAGAGGTCTTAATACAAAATTAACTGAATTGTATTTGAACAGTTCCAATTTTAATTTCCATATAATTGGATTTACAGAAACTTGGTTAAAACCTCACATTTTTGATAATGAGATTTTAAACAGCGAATTTCAAATTTTTAGATGTGATCGACTGAACAGAATCGGTGGAGGTGTTCTATTTGCCGTGCATTCCTCTATCCCATCTGAAAATATTCTTGTTCCAGGGACCGACTCATTTGAATTTAAATGTATTAGAGTATACGTTAATAGTTACTTTGTTTATTTAACCCTATCTTATATACCACCCCATTCCGACTTATCTGTATACATGCAGCATGCTTCTTTAATAAATAGTGCTACCTCGATGGCAAATAATGCAGATTCAATAATTGTATTAGGTGATTTCAATTTACCGTGTGCTTCGTGGAAACCATTCGATGACTATATCGTGCCGATTTGCAATCGGTCATGTTTTAATGAGTTTTTCGAAAAAATGTCCGAGTTGGGTCTGAACCAAATTAATTTGATTCCGAATAAATTTGGTAAATGCTTAGATTTAGTATACGTTGATACCTCTGCAAAGTGTTCCGTTATTCAGAGTAATCCTCTTGTTCTACCAGAGGACTCATATCATCCTGCTTTGGAAATATCTGTCGAAATCTCAGGCATTGTACGGGATAATAATCATCAAACTTCATGCTTCTGTACTCGGTTTAACTTTGCAAAAGCTAATTTAAAAAAATTAAATATAGAACTTTCTACAATAACATGGCCTAATTATAATGGTGACATTGAATTGAGTGTCTCTCATTTTAATAATATTATTATGAAATTATTTGAAAAGTATGTTCCAATAGTAATTGTTAACAAAAACAAAAGTATAAGTCCGTGGTTTTCGAAAGAGTTATATAAATTGAAAAACAGAAAAACTCGAGCCTTTAAACATTTTAAAAAAACCGGTTCACTTGTCGACTATTCTAAATATTCGCTATTGTGTCGACAATATTTTGACCTAAACAATATACTTTAATTAACGCCCCAGTTATTTCTGAAGAAGACGTCCTTTTTAATTTAAATAAGTTAAAACCATCTTTTAGTTATGGCCCGGACATGATACCCTCATGCTTCCTAAAAAATAGTGCCAAATATATTTACTTGCCTTTGACAAGGATATTTAATTCCTCTCTTAAACACGGTATATTTCCTTCAATATGGAAACAGTCATTTATAATCCCTTTGCATAAAAGTGGATTTAGGTCCAACATTGAAAACTATAGAGGTATCGCAAAACTATCAGTTATACCTAAACTTTTTGAAGCTATCATCACTGACCATATAACCTTTTCGATTTCTCCGTTAATTTCCCCATCTCAGCATGGATTTCGTAAAGGGAACTCGACTATATCAAACTTACTTGAATTTGTAAACCATGTATCATTGGGTTTTAGGGAACATAAGCATACGGATGTTATATACACAGACTTTAGCAAAGCTTTCGATAAAGTAAATATCTCGATTCTCATACATAAACTTGATCTGCTGGGCTTTCAGCCAAGATTCCTTCAATGGGTATCTTCCTATCTTTATAATAGAACACAACGAGTGATATTTGAGGATACACCTTCAGATACAATTAATGTTTCTTCTGGTGTTCCGCAAGGTAGTCATCTTGGCCCGATTCTGTTCTTGTTGTTTATTAACGATATCTCTTCAGTAATAGAATTCTCAAAAATTTTATTATACGCTGACGATGTAAAGCTTTTTAAATCATACACTTCAACTGAGGAAAGGTGTCTGTTGCAAACAGACTTAAACAATTTGGTTGCATGGTGTGATAGAAAAGACTTGCCATTGAATCTCTATAAATGTAAGACGATGTGCTTTTCCCGGAGATCTGTGCACCCCTCTTCTTACGTAATAAAACACCATATTCTAGAGCAAGTTTTAAACTATGTTGATTTAGGAGTTAATATGGACCCTAAGCTTAATTTCAGTCTTCATATTGATACCATGGTCTTGAAAGCAAAAGCTGTCCTCAGTTTTGTTAAACGTTGGTCTAAAGAATTTAGAGATCCGTATATTACTAAAACACTTTATACAACTTTGGTTAGACCTATATTGGAATATGGCTCTGTGGTATGGAACCCTAGCTACCAAATCCATTCTGACAAGTTAGAGTCGGTTCAAAAACAATTTTTACTTTTCGCCTTAGCGCATTTCCGATGGGATGCTAGGGTAAGTCTACCTCCATACACAAGTCGTTTAAAACTTATTAATCTACCTACACTTTCTAGTCGTAGGGAAATGCTTGGCATAATATTCTTAGTGAAACTTTTGAATGGAACTGTTTGCAGTTCTTTTCTCCTGTCTGAAATTAAATTTAATATCCCGGTTCGCCTTTCGAGGCAGTTTAGACCTTTACTGCTAAAATCGTGTAGATCAAATTTTGAACTAAACGAGCCATTCCGCCGTATATGCCATGATTTTAATTCTCATTCCAGCACATTTGACTTATCTGACTCACTTTTCAAAATTAAAAAGACTTTATTGTTTTCTCTTAATAAATGAAAATGTAACAATTTATTATATTGTAACTTTAGATCTTAGCTGTTGAAATTTTTGTTTCTGTAGCTGAGCAGTTTTAGATCTCAACACTTAAAAAACTCTCTTGCCTTTTCTGACTCGGCTAGTTCCGCACGTATGCGGATTGCGCCCCTCGCGACTGTTGGGCGGGAGGACGGTAATCGTTGGGTTTATTATTTTTATTAAAATGAATAAGAAAAGAGTATTAAACACTGAAGGCCGCCAATCCAGAAGAGAAATCTAACCAAAAAGACCATTAAAATGGAAAATAAAGTTCATAATATTTTGTAGATGTTATTTTTATTATTTTTAATTTATTTTGATTGCTTTCATTCGTTTGGCTATAGCAGCACTTATTATTTGTCAACATAGAACTCATTATTGTGCATTTAAAAAAATTGTGTAAAAAATAAAATGCTTATTTAAAGCAAATATGATAATAATTTATGTGAAATAAATATGTAGAAACAACGTACTTCACTACGTGTAAATTAAGTGTATAAGTAGTGCGTAATATAAAATAAAAATTAACTATAAATCGAGAAATGCAAGATAAAATGTATTAAATATATTTATATATATATATGTACATAAATTATTGAAAACATGCACTTTCCGCTCACGGATTAGTAATCATTGGGTCAAAATAAGACTATTCGAAATAAAAATTTCATTTTGAGGCCTCCTTCGTTGGAGGACCTAAACTATACATATACCGACTTTTTAACCAGAAAAAATTTCATACACTTTCAAAAAGGGAACTCCTCTTAAAATGTAGTGGTCTATTTCGTTTCAAAAAAGGTTACGTTTTACTGTAAGGTCAATATAAATACCAAAAGGTTATTTAATTAAAACTTTAGAATACCGTCCCAGGATTTCGGGGAAAAAATGGGTATGGGCGGATAGAGGAGATCCTCCAAATCTAAAATGTTTTAGATATAGCCGCTGGAAACATATAGTTTTCGAGATATTTGTGTTTAAAGTTAAAAATTTCAAATATTTAAAGTATGTATTTTTTCGATTTAAAATGTTTTTATATCTTTCCCACTCTTCACTAATTGGTTTGCACATATTTACATTATATAGTACAAAAATAACTTTATTTCAATATTTAACTTATTGGTTAATTTCATTATATCACACAATAACAAAAGTGTTGCAAAATGACAAATTACAAGGGTTACCTTATCGACATCTTTTGTAAATGATCTGAAAGAAATTGAATAAATTGTTGCTAATTTGCACAAAGCATATCACCACCCTCACTTTAACACTTGTTTCCGAATAAAGCAAAGAAAACGTGATGAAAAAAGTTAACTAATTTAAAATTTATTAAGATCTTTTAACATCGTTTAACATGAATTAAATTAAAGATTCCGCAGAGAAAGAGTCGAAAAAACGATGTTCACTTCGCTGGTTCACGCTGACGGTGATCGTTCGCGAAGGCTGTCAAATGGTGCAAGCGAATGCAGGTAGCGCGCTGGATCGCGTTCGGAATGAATGTGGTGTTGACGCGGCGCAGTGTATATACGAATGTTGATTCTCTGATGTGGGGACCCTCCTTTTTGTTGTTTGTGGGTTGTCGTCGTGTGGTCTGTATTAGTAGAGTGTGCCAGTTTTTTCCGAGTAGAGTGGTGTGTTTAGTTAGTAGTTTGGGGGGGATCAATCGGTGATGGTGTAATGTTATACAGAAATTGACCCGTGTGTATAAAACGGCTTTTTTTAAAAACATATTTTGTAAGTATTATTATTTTTTTTGTTTGTTTTTTTTTGCGGGTGAGGGGGTGGAAAATGCCTTCCGCATCATCAGTGCTGTCGTCACAGCAACGGTATGTGCCACTTGCAGGTCACTAAAAACCCCCCCTCTAGGGAACCGTCGCTCACCCTGGAACCGCGTTTGCATTACTTCAGGGTGGCGTTCCATTTTCCTCATTGAGAGATTTACATCTACGCACCTGCGTCCAGGTCCCGCTCTTTGCTGCGAAGCAAAGTTTCTGCGAATTTATGGATAATAGACCAGTTAGCTTCGCTCTCCATCATGACGCTGATTAAGTTGTTTGCGCTTATTGGACCGACCAGGTCTTCTACGGCGGTACGTTCCCTTTGCCATCGCTCACATTTAAAGAATGTGTGTTCAGCGTCGTCTTCAGTCGCATCGTTGTATAGGCTTATGACTAATATTGCATCACCTGACACCGTTCGGTAAGCTGATGCAACTCTGAGGGCTGTGGTGAGGTGTACTCTAGCCAATACCTTACGCCGGTTTTCCTTTTTTAACACATCTGCCCAAATCTCTGCTCCGTATAAAAGGACGCTGATGGTCGTGGACATTAGAAGCTTTCTTTTTTCTTGGCTGGGCCCCCCTATATTGGCCATTAGTCTGCTGAGTTGGGAGGTGATTTTCGCTGCTTTCCCTGCGGCGTGCTGGATTTGTACCCAGAAAGTTAATCTGGGGTCCAGTCTTACGCCTAGGTAGTTCACCGCTTTTTGTGTCCTTAGAGTGTCCGTAATCGTTTGCATACTTATTTCGAGAGGTATGTGCTTAGTTGTTAGCAGTAGTAGTTCTGTCTTCTCCGTAGCGAGCTGGAGGTTGTGTGAGTCAACCCATGTTTGTGTCCGTATCATGACCTGGTTTAGCTTTCTTCGCGCATCTTCTGTGTCTCGGGCTGTAATTACTGCTGCAATGTCGTCCGCGTAGCCAATTAGGTACGATTCGTCTGGCATTTCGAGTTTTAGTATGGCATCGTAGTTGATGTTCCACATGTCTGGGCCTAAAATGGATCCTTATGCAGCTCCTGACGTAACCGCTATCTGTCGTGATCCCTCTCTAGTTTGGTATAGCAGGTATCTATTGCTGAGGTAGCTCCGCACCACAGTTCTGAGGTAGTTGGGGATTTTAAAGCTTTTTTCAAGAGCGTCGATCATGTCCGCCCATCTAGCGCTGTTGAAAGCGTTTCGGACGTCTAGAGTCGCCAGCAAAACTATTCTTTTGTATTTATGACATCTACGCTGTGCGGCTTCTACGCTTTTAATGATGCATCTTATAGCTCCTAAAGTTGACTTGCCGGGTCTAAAGCCGTGTTGTCTAGGGGAGAGTCCTCCGGCTTCGCTGATGGCCGCTTCGTGTCTGGGTTTAAGTAGACTTTCATAAAGTTTTCCCGCTATGTCACGCATACATAGTGGACGGTATTTTGATGTGCATGTAACTACTTTAAGGTAAGCAACTTTGTTTGGCGGTTTTGAGGTTGTATTTGCTTTTCTAACTTATTGTTTTTGCGATTGTTTCTTTAATAATTTTATTGTTTGTTTAAAAGTTATTCACCATCGGCTTATCACTGTTAGCGACTCCACGCCTGCCTCAGATAAAGCCAGAATGGGTGCTCCTTTGAAACCTTCGAAGAGGGATCTTGCGAGAATGAGATTTCAGAATTTCGCTCACTTTATTAATGTGAGACTTGCAACTTTTAAAAGAGATTGCCGTAAACTACCCATATGATAAAGGGATTCTCCATATCATTAATATATATAATTATTGGCGCCAGAAACTTGTAGTTTTCGAGATATTTTAATTTTAAGTTGAAAATTTCATCTTACATTATCTCGATTTATGGTTTTTTTCTTTTAGATTTTCTATTTGCATTGGCGGCCTTCGGCAATAAGATGCAATAAGTGCGACCTTTGCTTTTTGTAAGCCTGAGTGCGTCAGTGTATCACATTGGTAGTATGGTGATCCCTTAACCCTAATTTTGAATTGTGATATAATTATGAAATTTTAGGCAACTATTAGGGACTATAGTAAGAGCTGTCGATTTTTCGACTTTCAAGGACAATTATGTTGCGGACGATATTATGTATGGACGTGGGCGATTGTGGGCAAGAATCGGGAAATTCGAATCTCGTTTAGATTGTTTCAGAATTGTGACCATTTTTCAAGGTGCAGAAGAATCAGGATTTTCGCTTGTATCTTAATTGGCGAAAGCCATCCTGCGGGTTCGAAATTATTATTGAGGATAATGTGGATATTGACTCAGTAGGATATGAAAAATGGTCAGATATGTCAGATATCGCATTCCATTGGATCCCTGTGTTTTTATGTTGTACTGCCCTAACTACTGTACTGCCAAATTTAAGGAAATTAGTGTACAACAAATTTTCTTTTGGAATTTTTAGTAATATATCTGTTTGAATTATGTATATTTGTGTTTTCAATACTGGGTTTGTCAAAAGAAGCTCTGACTTGGTTTTTCATGCCTATTGGTGGAGTGTTGGAAAATTGTAGCCTTGGTGGTAGTCCTACGACGTACTGGTCATTATTTGATCGAGTAATTGTGGCTTTGTAGAAGTCTTCACAATACTGATCTTCTGGGGTTGTAATTGATATCAGAGGGCGTTTTTCTAACTCCCTAAATTTCCTCAAATTTGAATTAACGTATTCTTTAGAGTTTTCGTCAACTTGAGTTGTTGATGTGGAAACTGGTTCTGTAACTAGTACACTTAGAATGCAACCAAATATGGTATTTGGTCTATTATGACTTATGATATAAAATTCTGTTATAATAGTTATTTTTTCCCGTCCACTCATAGTTGAATTGAATTTTCAGTTTGTCCATTAATAAGTTAATTAAAATGTTTAAAAATATGCCACATATTTACCTATATCAAAAAATATCATATTTCGTTTACAGCATTAAGCATCATTCTGTAACTAAAATTGCGCAACCCGTTTTAACTCCTCGCCACCCTAACTCACCATGGCCGCCATGTCGGTTTTATTGTGAGCGTACGCCTAAGAGGTGGCGAAAGAACTGTGAATGGCCACTTTCGCTACTCCATTATACCATGTTGTAAATAACCTATTGTGGCGAACACGAGTACCAGAACAAATCAGAATTGACGATAAACTGCCAGAAGCAACTAGACAGCGAATTCGTAGTTGCCAGAATGTTCTAGTAGCGAACTTTTACTAAAATATTATTACTAAAGGGCTGCCGGATTGTGCAGCAAACACAGTTCTAATTAGAGTGTTGTCGTGTAAAGAGCAATTAAGCTATAAGCAATAAGTTGTAATACTATGTTCGCACCGACACAAAATTCGTGTTTTCATAGACAAAAGAGGTTTTCACGCGAAAACTAGTGTTTTCATCCATACAAAATCTGTCAAACGAAAACACAGTTTTCGTTGAAAACCTCTTGAAAACTTACATTCCACTCTTTATGATCGGTGCCTGCTCTAGTTTTATCGATATTATTAGAAGACATATTTTGCCAGCCCTAAATGTCAGTTGACAATTTGTTTACATTCCAAAATTGGCCTAAACGTACCCTGAAAGAAACTGCTGATGGGTTCACCAATACACTCATATTTGATAAGTCAGTACTGTTAATTTACATTTGCATATTTAAATTCAGAACTATCCACTGATTGGAGAAAGACGTACGCAGAGCTATTGAGAGGAGGAGATGGCATCAAGTGAACATTTATTTTTATATATTCATATTTTATTATATTTTTTGTTACATAACTAATTTTGATTAAAAGTTTGAAATTTATTAAAGAAATAAAAATTATATTTATTATCTACTGCGCAAAAGAATGTTTCACTTCTGATAGCGTTTCAGTCATAACTGACCATTTTCAGCTATGACGGATTTAGGGTCAGCAATGACTCAGAAAAAGACATGAGAGTGAGCAGTATAGCTATATAGTGAATCAATTCCGAATACCCATGTGTTAAAGAGAGATGCAAACTCACACACATACGTTTGTTTACATCAATTTTTGCACAAGGCTCTTAAGAAAATGATAGAAACTTTGTTCTGCGCGCTGACAAAATTTTTTCAGCTATGAGTGTCATATTACCCATCAGATGGCCGTTACTGCTCTTGTAGGGTACATAACAAATGTAAACAAATAGATGTGTGAACTGTCAACGAAAACTCATCGAAAACACACAATGTCGGTCTGAACGACTTTGGTTCCAATGTTAAGTTGTTGGAATTGGAAATAAAGAAAAGTTTATAGCATTAAATTGGGATTTTAATTTAACAATCCAGTGATCGAGTTTAAGAATGAGTTATAGTTAGACGATTTATCGAGAAATCCGTTACAATATATTTATATTTTGTAAACGAATTAAAATGAAAAATAGAGGATTATACCCAAAATACATGAACCATAATTTTAATCGTTCCCTTCTCTTGATCAACCGTGGTATTGGGTCGGCAAGGGTTATTTTTATGAAGCGCTGCCGAAGGGCGCCAATGCAGAAAGAAGTTGGACGCGAAAGGAATAACGACCAACCTGGTGTTGGATCCGCCAGAGTTATTTTTTTGAAGCGCGGCCGAAGGCCGCCAATGCAAATAGGAAATCTAAAAGAAAAGTTAACCATAAATCGGGAAATTGTAAGATGAAATTTTCAACTTAAAATTAAAATATCTCGAAAACTACAAGTTTCCGGCGGCAATAATTATATATATTAGTGATCTGGAGAATCCCTTTATCCAACCATACCCCTCTTAACCCTGAAAGCGTTGGATGGTATACTAAAGTTTCCCCAAAAGTTCCATCAGCAGTTACAACTCCTGGTAACTTTTTAAAACGGCTAAACCTTAATAATTTATTTAACATAATATAGTGCAAAAATAGTTTAATTCAATATTTCAATTATTGTTAATTATTATTGACATCTTTTGTAAATGAACTGAAAGAAATGAAAACAGGTAACACCTTAAATACAGGAATTCAAAACCTAGAAAAATAAACTATTGGAGAGCATTGATGTTAAGGATTATGCTATGCCCTCTATGACAATATTACTTTTTCTTGTAGAACTTCATTTTGCGTTTGAGGCCTTGAGGTTTGAGATTTTTTAAATAAATATTAAAAATACTAGTAAAAGTCACTAGAAAATCTGATCTCACATATAACCCACTGATTTCGCAATTTATTTCTGCTGGATTCTTAGTGTTAGTTCCTTTATTTGCTGGTCATCTGCTCATGAACTTAATGTGACGAATGTCCGAAGATATATTTAAATTTTGACTTCCGAAAAAATTATCAAAAGCGATTTATTTATTGAGTCCATAAAAGAGAAGTAAGGCTACTTTCATATTTGCTTAAATAAGAATTTTATTTTTTACACAATTTTTGTTATATCCACAATAACTAATGGGTTCCATGGTGAAAAATAATAAGTGTTACCATATATATCTATATATACATGTATATTAATATTTTGCAAACGAATTAAAATGAATAAGAAAAGAGTATTAAACACTGAAGGCCGCCAATCCAGAAGAGAAATCTAACCAAAAAGACCATTAAAATGGAAAATAAAGTTCATAATATTTTGTAGATGTTATTTTTATTATTTTTAATTTATTTTGATTGCTTTCATTCGTTTGGCTATAGCAGCACTTATTATTTGTCAACATAGAACTGATTTGTTATTGTGCATTTAAAAAAATTGTGTAAAAAATTAAATGCTTATTTAAAGCAAATTTGATAATAATTTATGTGAAATAAATATGTAGAAACAACGTACTTCACTACGTGTAAATTAAGTGTATAAGTAGTGCGTAATATAAAAGAAAAATTAACTATAAATCGAGAAATGCAAGATAAAATGTATTAAATATATTTTTATATATATATGTACATAAATTATTGAAAACATGCACTTTCCGCTCACGGATTAGTAATCATTGGGTCAAAATAAGACTATTCGAAATAAAGATTTCATTTTGAGGCCTCCTTCGTTGGAGGACCTAAACTATACATATACCGACTTTTTAACCAGAACAAATTTCATACACTTTCAAAAAGGGAACTCCTCTTAAAATGTAGTGGTCTATTTCGTTTCAAAAAAGGTTACATTTTACTGTAAGGTCAATATAAATACCAAAAGGTTATTTAATTAAAACTTTAGAATACCGTCCCAGGATTTCGGGGAAAAAATGGGTATGGGCGGATAGAGGATATCCTCCAAATCTAAAATGTTTTAGATATAGCCGCTGGAAACATATAGTTTTCGAGATATTTGCGTTTAAAGTTAAAAATTTCAAATATTTTTATTTTTTTTTCTACAAAACCTAAACTAAGAACTATATAACAATATGGTATTTTTTTATGTTAAGAGTTGTAATAAAATATTGAACATATATCCACCGCTAAGTGCTAAAATATAAAACGTTATTTAAATTAGAGAAAACATCGGGACAGTAACTTATTCTTGATATATGTACAATGATAAATTTTGTTTCATTGTTTAATTGAACTATTATGATTTGTATGACAATGATAAGTTTTGCTGTTTTGCTATTTTGGTTATATGAATTTTTATGACTTATAATATAAAATTATGTTACAATAGTTATTTTTTCCCGTCCACTCATAGTTAAATTGAATTTTCAGTTTGTCCATTAATAAGTTAATTAAAATGTTTAAAAATATGCCTCATATTTACCTATATCAAAAAATATCATATTTCGTTTACAGCATTAAGCATCATTCTGTAACCAAAATTGCGCAACCCATTTTAACTCCTCGCCACCCTGACTCACCATGGCCGCCATGTCGGTTTTATTGTGAGCGTACGCCTAAGAGGTGGCGAAAGAACTGTGAATGGCCACTTTCGCTACTCCATTATGCTGTAAATAACCTATTGTGGCGAACACGAGTAAAAGAACAAATCAGAATTGACGATAAACTGCCAGAAGCAACTAGACAGCGAATTCGTAGTTGCCAGAATGTTCTAGTAGCGAACTTTTGTAAAAAATTTACTATATAAGGGCTGCCGGATTGTGCAGCAGACACAGTTCTAATTAGAGTGTTGTCGTGTAAAGAGCAATTAAGCTATAAGCAATAAGTTGTAATACTATGTTCGCACCGACACAAAATTCGTGTTTTCATAGACAAAAGAGGTTTTCACGCGAAAACTAGTGTTTTCATCCATACAAAATCTGTCAGACCGAAACTCAGTTTTCGCTGAAAGACTCTTGAAAACTTACATTCCACTCTTTATAATCGGTGCCTGCTCTAGTTTTATCGATATTATTAGAAGACATATTTTGCCAGCCCTAAATGTCAGTTGACAATTTGTTTACATTCCAAAATTGGCCTAAACGTACCCTGAAAGAAACTGCTGATGGGTTCACCAATACACTCATATTTGATAAGTCAGTACTGTTAATTTACATTTGCATATTTAAATTCAGAACTATCCACTGATTGGAGAAAGACGTACGCATTTATTTTTATATATTCATATTTTATTATATTTTTTGTTACATAACTAATTTTGATTAAAAGTTTGAAATTTATTAAAGAAATAAAAATTATATTTATTATCTACTGCGCAAAAGAATTTTTCACTTCTGATAGCGTTTCAGTCATAACTGACCATTTTCAGCTATGACGGATTCATGGTCAGCAATGACTCAGAAAAAGACATGAGAGTGAGCAGTATAGCTATATAGTGAATCAATTCCGAATACCCATGTGTTAAAGAGAGATGCAAACTCACACACTTACGATTGTTTACATCAATTTTTGCACAAGGCTCTTAAGAAAATGATAGAAACTTTGTTCTGCGCGCTGACAAAATATTTTCAGCTATGAGTGTCATATTACCCCATCAGATGGCCGTTACGTTTCTTGTAGGGTACATAACAAATGTAAACAAATAGATGTGTGAACTGTCAACGAAAACTCATCGAAAACACACAATGTCGGTCTGAACGACTTTGGTTCCAATGTTAAGTTGTTGGAATTGGAAATAAAGAAAAGTGTATAGCATTAAATTGGGATTTTAATTTAACAATCCAGTGATCGAGTTTAAGAATGAGTTATAATTAAACGATTTGTCGAGAAATCCGTTACAATATATTTATATTTTGCAAACGAATTAAAATGAATAATAGAGGATTATACCCAAAATACATGAACCATAATTTTAATCGTTCCCTTCTCTTGATCAACCGTGGTATTGGGTCGGCAAGGGTTATTTTTATGAAGCGCTGCCGAAGGCTGCAAATGCAGAAAGAAGTTGGACGCGAAAGGAATAACGACCAACCTTGTGTTGGATCGGCCAGAGTTATTTTTTTGAAGCACGGCCGAAGGCCGCCAATGCAAATAGAAAATGTAAAACAAAAGTTAACCATAAATCGAGAAATTGTAAGATGAAATTTTCAACTTAAAATTAAAATATCTCGAAAACTACAAGTTTCCGGCGGCAATAATTATATATATTAGTGATCTGGAGAATCCCTTTATCCAACCATACCCCTCTTAACCCTGAAAGCGTGGGTTGGTATACTAAAGTTTCCCCAAAAGTTCCATCAGCAGTTACAACTCCTGGTAACTTTTTAAAACGGCTAAACCTTAATAATTTATTTAACATAATATAGTGCAAAAATAGTTGAATTCAATATTTCAATTATTGTTAATTATTATTGACATCTTTTGTAAATGAACTGAAAGAAATGAAAACAGGTAACACCTTAAATACAGGAATTCAAAACCTAGAAAAATAAACTATTGGAGAGCATTGATGTTAAGGATTATGCTATACCCTCTATGACAATATTACTTTTTCTTGTAGAACTTCTTTTTGCGTTTGAGGCCTTGAGGTTTGAGATTTTTTAAATAAATATTAAAAACACTAGTAAAAGTGACTAGAATATCTGATCTCACATATAACCCACTGATTTTGCAATTTATTTCTGCTGGATTCTTAGTGTTAGTTCCTTTTTTTGCTTGTCATCTGTTCAGTAGCTCATGAACTTAATGTGACGAATGTCCGAAGATATATTTAAATTTTGACTTCCGAAAAAATTATCAAAAGCGATTTATTTATTGAGTCCATAAAAGAGAAGTAAGGCTACTTTCATATTTGCTTAAATAAGAATTTTATTTTTTACACAATTTTTGTTATATCCACAATAACTAATGGGTTCCATGGTGAAAAATAATAAGTGTTACCATATATATCTATATATACATGTATATTAATATTTTGCAAACGAATTAAAATGAATAAGAAAAGAGTATTATACACTGAAGGCCGCCAATCCAGAAGAGAAATCTAACCAAAAAGACCATTAAAATGGAAAATAAAGTTCATAATATTTTGTAGATGTTATTTTTATTATTTTTAATTTATTTTGATTGCTTTCATTCGTTTGGCTATAGCAGCACTTATTATTTGTCAACATAGAACTCATTTGTTATTGTGCATTTAAAAAAATTGTGTAAAAAATAAAATGCTTATTTAAAGCAAATATGATAATAATTTATGTGAAATAAATATGTAGAGACAACGTACTTCACTACGTGTAAATTAAGTGTATAAGTAGTGCGTAATATAAAAGAAAAATTAACTATAAATCGAGAAATGCAAGATAAAATGTATTAAATATATTTTTATATATATATGTACATAAATTATTGAAAACATGCACTTTCCGCTCACGGATTAGTAATCATTGGGTCAAAATAAGACTATTCGAAATAAAGATTTCATTTTGAGGCCTCCTTCGTTGGAGGACCTAAACTATACATATACCGACTTTTTAACCAGAACAAATTTCATACACTTTCAAAAAGGGAACTCCTCTTAAAATGTAGTGGTCTATTTCGTTTCAAAAAAGGTTACATTTTACTGTAAGGTCAATATAAATACCAAAAGGTTATTTAATTAAAACTTTAGAATACCGTCCCAGGATTTCGGGGAAAAAATGGGTATGGGCGGATAGAGGAGATCCTCCAAATCTAAAATGTTTTAGATATAGCCGCTGGAAACATATAGTTTTCGAGATATTTGCGTTTAAAGTTAAAAATTTCAAATATTTAAAGTATGTATTTTTTCGATTTAAAATGTTTTTATATCTTTCCCACTCTTCACTAATTTGTTTGCACATATTTACATTATATAGTACAAAAATAACTTTATTTCAATATTTAACTTATTGGTTAATTTCATTATATCACACAATAACAAAAGTGTTGCAAAATGACAAATAACCAGGGTTACCTTATCGACATCTTTTGTAAATGATCTGAAAGAAATTGAATAAATTGTTGCTAATTTGCACAAAGCATATCACCACCCTCACTTTAACACTTGTTTCCGAATAAAGCAAAGAAAACGTGATGAAAAATGTTAACTAATTTAAAATTTATTAAGATCTTTTAACATCGTTTAACATGAATTAAATTAAAGATTCCGCAGAGAAAGAGTCGAAAAAACGATGTTCACTTCGCTGGTTCACGCTGACGGTGATCGTTCGCGAAGGCTGTCAAATGGTGCAAGCGAATGCAGGTAGCGCGCTGGATCGCGTTCGGAATGAATGTGGTGTTGACGCGGCGCAGTGTATATACGAATGTTGATTCTCTGATGTGGGGACCCTCCTTTTTGTTGTTTGTGGGGTGTCGTCGTGTGGTCTGTATTAGTAGGGTGTGCCAGTTTTTTCCGAGTAGAGTGGTGTGTTTAGTTAGTAGTTTGGGGGGGATCAATCGTTGATGGTGTAATGTTATACAGAAATTGACCCGTGTGTATAAAACGGCTTTTTTTAAAAACATATTTTGTAAGTATTATGATGTGCATGTAACTACTTTAAGGTAAGCAACTTTGTTTGGCGGTTTTGAGGTTGTATTTGCTTTTCGTACTTATTGTTTTTGCGATTGTTTCTTTAATAATTTTATTGTTTGTATTGTTTGTTTAAAAGTTATTCACCATCGGCTTATCACGGTTAGCGACTCCACGCCTGCCTCAGATAAAGCCAGAATGCATGCTCCTTTGAAACCTTCGAAGAGGGATCTTGCGAGAATGAGATTTCAGAATTTCGCTCACTTTTAAAAGAGATTGTCATAAACTAATCATATGATAAAGGGATTCTCCAGATCACTAATATATATAATTATTCCCGCCGGAAACTTGTAGTTCTCGATATATTTTATTTTTAAGTTGAAAATTTCATCTTACAATTTCTCGATTTATGGTTAACTTTTCTTTTAAATTTTCTATTTGCATTGGCGGCCTTCGGCAATAAGATGCAATAAGTGCGACCTTTGCTTTTTGTAAGCCTGAGTGCGTCAGTGTATCACATTGGTAGTATGGTGATCCCTTAACTCTAATTTTGAATTGTGATATAATTATGAAATTTTAGGCAACTATTAGGGACTATAGTAAGAGGTGTCGATTTTTCGACTTTCAAGGACAATTATGTTGCGGACGATATTATGTAAGGACGTGGGCGATTGTGGGCAAGAATCGGGAAATTCGAATCTCGTTTAGATTGTTTCAGAATTGTGACCATTTTTCAAGCTGAAGAAGAATCAGGATTTTTGCTTGTATCTTAATTGGCGAAAGCCATCCTGCGGGTTCGAAATTATTATTGAGGATAATGTGGATATTGACTCAGTAGGATATGAAAAATGGTCAGATATGTCAGATATCGCATTCCATTGGATCCCTGTGTTTTTATGTTGTACTGCCCTAATTACTGTACTGCCAAATTTAAGGAAATTAGTGTACAACAAATTTTCTTTTGGAATTTTTAGTAATATATCTGGTTGAATTATGTATATTTGTGTTTTCAATACTGGGTTTGTCAGAAGAAGCTCTGACTTGGTTTTTTATGCCCATTCGTGGAGTGTTGGAAAATTGTGGCCTTGGTGGTAGTCCTACGACGTACTGGCCATTATTTGATCGAGTAATTGTGGCTTTGTAGAAGTCTTCACAATACTGATCTTCTGGGGTTGTAATTGATATCAGGGGGCGTTTTTCTAACTCCCTAAATTTCCTCAATTTTGAATTAACGTATTCTTTAGAGTTTTCGTCAACTTGAGTTGTTGAGGTGGAAACTGGTTCTGTAACTAGTACACTTAGAATGCAACCAAATATGGTATTTTGGGCTAGAAGGGTGGTTGAAATTTTTTTAACACCCTAAATTATTATTTGCGGTATAAGGTCGCTGCCTACTTAAATACTTAGCTATTTGAGCGGGGGCATTGCAGTTGGGATCTGCTAGTGAAACCTTTTGCCAATGCTTGCTATTTGTGGACTAGCTTGGAAGCATATTAGTAAGTTGCGCTAAGGCTACGATTCCGTGAGTCGATTAACGAGGATATCTAGATCCTCCTTGCTATTGGGCTGAAACGGTAGAATCATAGGGATACGTTTTTCCAGCTCTTGCATGTGCACCTGCCAGTTTGTTTTCCTATGATTCCTAAAGTTAATGCCACTATCGGCCCTTTCCTCTATTGTACATTCAATATATCGGTGATCCGAAAAGGAATGTTCTTCGAGAACCCTCCATTGGATTACCCTGTCAATTAGTTTTTGCGACACGAGTGTGATATCCAGCACTTCTTGTCGGATTCTTGTAATAAATGTTGGCGTGCTTCCCTTATTACACACCAGTAACTTAGTACCTAGTAGGTAAGTAAAGAGACACTCACCTCTGTCATTGCCATCTGTGCTGCTCCAGATTGTGTGATGCGCATTTGAGTCGCATCCAAGTATCGTCATGCACTTGGATGCCTCGCTCGTAGGCTCGGGTTGCAGGCTCTTATGAGCTGCATAATCTGGTCCGGTTGGGATAGTGTAGCCGGGATCCATACCCTTGCCCTTGGTCTGGATGGTATGTCACATTTATACAAAAATAATAATTATATCAAAAACAATACTCAAAAACAACTCACCTTGGTAAAAAGAAGTCCGTCCATGTCAAAAATTTTAATATTTGTTGCCAGTATTGGTATCGAGCATTGCGTAACAGTGTTGCTTAAGCTAGTTTTAAACTACCTTTTAGGAAAGGGATATATCTACTATATTTTATACTTTAAAGATATTGGAACTTCAACAAATTGTTTATTTAGGAAGTCTATACATTCAAAAGCTAAACTTAGAACTATATAATAATAATTTAATTGTTTATGTAAAGAGTCATAATAAATATTGCATATACATTCATCGCTACATGCTGAAATACAGAGCCAGCTACCTGGTATACTTACCGTATTTTATACTATAAAGAAACGATTGAAACTTTAATAAATAATTTATTTTAAAAGTCTATATCTACAAAAACTAAACTAAGAACTATATAACAATATGGTATTTTTTTATGTTAAGAGTTGTAATAAAATATTGAACATATATCCACCGCTAAGTGCTAAAATATAAAACGTTATTTAAATTAGAGAAAACATCGGGACAGTAACTTATTCTTGATATATGTACAATGATAAATTTTGTTTCATTGTTTAAATGAACTATTATGATTTGTATGAAAATGATAAGTTTTGCTGTTTTGCTATTTTGGTTATATGAATTTTTATGACTTATAATATAAAATTATGTTACAATAGTACAATTAATAAGTTAATTAAAATGTTTAAAAATATGCCACATATTTACCTATATCAAAAAATATCATATTTCGTTTACAGCATTAAGCATAATTCTGTAACCAAAATTGCGCAACCCGTTTTAACTCCTCGCCACCCTAACTCACCATGGCCGCCATGTCGGTTTTATTGTGAGCGTACGCCTAAGAGGTGGCGAAAGAACTGTGAATGGCCACTTTCGCTACTCCATTATGCTGTAAATAACCTATTGTGGCGAACACGAGTACCAGAACAAATCAGAATTGACGATAAACTGCCAGAAGCAACTAGACAGCGAATTCGTAGTTGCCAGAATGTTCTAGTAGCGAACTTTTGTAAAAAATTTACTATATAAGGGCTGCCGGATTGTGCAGCAGACACAGTTCTAATTAGAGTGTTGTCGTGTAAAGAGCAATTAAGCTATAAGCAATAAGTTGTAATACTATGTTCGCACCGACACAAAATTCGTGTTTTCATAGACAAAAGAGGTTTTCACGCGAAAACTAGTGTTTTCATCCATACAAAATCTGTCAAACGAAAACACAGTTTTCGTTGAAAACCTCTTGAAAACTTACATTCCACTCTTTATGATCGGTGCCTGCTCTAGTTTTATCGATATTATTAGAAGACATATTTTGCCAGCCCTAAATGTCAGTTGACAATTTGTTTACATTCCAAAATTGGCCTAAACGTACCCTGAAAGAAACTGCTGATGGGTTCACCAATACACTCATATTTGATAAGTCAGTACTGTTAATTTACATTTGCATATTTAAATTCAGAACTATCCACTGATTGGAGAAAGACGTACGCAGAGCTATTGAGAGGAGGAGATGGCATCAAGTGAACATTTATTTTTATATATTCATATTTTATTATATTTTTTGTTGCATAACTAATTTTGATTAAAAGTTTGAAATTTATTAAAGAAATAAAAATTATATTTATTGTCTACTGCGCAAAAGAATTTTTCACTTCTGATAGCGTTTCAGTCATAACTGACCATTTTCAGCTATGACGGATTTATGGTCAGCAATGACTCAGAAAAAGACATGAGAGTGAGCAGTATAGCTATATAGTGAATCAATTCCGAAAACCCATGTGTTAAAGAGAGATGCAAACTCACACACTTTGTTTGTTTACATCAATTTTTGTACAAGGCTCTTAAGAAAATGATAGAAACTTTGTTCTGCGCGCTGACAAAATTTTTTCAGCTATGAGTGTCATATTACCCATCAGATGGCCGTTACTGTTCTTGTAGGGTACATAACAAATGTAAACAAATAGATGTGTGAACTGTCAACGAAAACTCATCGAAAACACACAATGTCGGTCTGAACGACTTTGGTTCCAATGTTAAGTTGTTGGAATTGGAAATAATGAAAAGTGTATAGCATTAAATTGGGATTTTAATTTAACAATCCAGTGATCGAGTTTAAGAATGAGTTATAGTTAGACGATTTATCGAGAAATCCGTTACAATATATTTATATTTTGCAAACGAATTAAAATGAAAAATAGAGGATTATACCCAAAATACATGAACCATAATTTTAATCGTTCCCTTCTCTTGATCAACCGTGGTATTGGGTCGGCAAGGGTTATTTTTTTGAAGCGCTGCCGAAGGCCGCCAATGCAGAAAGAAGTTGGACGCGAAAGGAATAACGACCAACCTGGTGTTGGATCGGCCAGAGTTATTTTTTTGAAGCACGGCCGAAGGCCGCCAATGCAAATAGAAAATCTAAAAGAAAAGTTAACCATAAATCGAGAAATTGTAAGATGAAATTTTCAACTTAAAATTAAAATATCTCGAAAACTACAAGTTTCCGGCGGCAATAATTATATATATTAGTGATCTGGAGAATCCCTTTATCCAACCATACCCCTCTTAACCCTGAAAGCGTGGGTTGGTATACTAAAGTTTCCCCAAAAGTTCCATCAGCAGTTACAACTCCTGGTAACTTTTTAAAACGGCTAAACCTTAATAATTTATTTAACATAATATAGTGCAAAAATAGTTGAATTCAATATTTCAATTATTGTTAATTATTATTGACATCTTTTGTAAATGAACTGAAAGAAATGAAAACAGGTAACACCTTAAATACAGGAATTCAAAACCTAGAAAAATAAACTATTGGAGAGCATTGATGTTAAGGATTATGCTATACCCTCTATGACAATATTACTTTTTCTTGTAGAACTTCTTTTTGCGTTTGAGGCCTTGAGGTTTGAGATTTTTTAAATAAATATTAAAAACACTAGTAAAAGTCACTAGAAAATCTGATCTCACATATAACCCACTGATTTCGCAATTAATTTCTGCTGGATTCTTAGTGTTAGTTCCTTTTTTTGCTTGTCATCTGTTCAGTAGCTCATGAACTTAATGTGACAAATGTACGAAGATATATTTAAATTTTGACTTCCGAAAAAATTATCAAAAGCGATTTATTTATTGAGTCCATAAAAGAGAAGTAAGGCTACTTTCATATTTGCTTAAATAAGAATTTTATTTTTTACACAATTTTTGTTATATCCACAATAACTAATGGGTTCCATGGTGAAAAATAATAAGTGTTATCATATATATCTATATATACATGTATATTAATATTTTGCAAACGAATTAAAATTGTTCCTTATTGAATTTATTATTATTAATATTTTATTAACACACTAATTTATTATTTTCTATTAAATTTTGTTCTACCTACTCTTTTATTAGATCTTCATTCTTGTGGTTTATTATGTCTTGTAACTTCCCCAATTGTAACATTAAAGGCGAGTCAGTTCGCTACGTTTCATGCTGGCTTTGTGATGGGCTTGCCCATATTAAATATGCTGGACTGACTGGTAGAATCTTAGATTCTATTATCGACTGTAAGGGATTGCGTTGGTCCTGTTTAAATTGTAGATCTATTGAAATCGATCTATTTAAAGTTTATAGGGAGACACGCAATGGCTTTAACGAAATCGGTCGTGATCTTGTAACCCTCACTGAAAAATTTAGGCACTATGAAAAATTGTTCAAATCTTTTAAGTGCCTGAATGATTCTCACGAATCCTCTAAACCTGCTCCTAAGCGTAAACGTCCTTCCGATGAAGTAACACTTAGTTCTTCTGTTCAGAAAAGAACGTCTCCTCCCAATGACCTAATAAATCTCTCTTCTCCTTGCTCTCAAGGTGATAAGCCGTCAACTTCCAAAGAGCTCAATTCCCCAAAAGCTCTATCTAATAGTAATAAGTGTCTCACAATTCCAGAGGCTCCCCCTATTAACTTAGTAGCATCAGTTAATAACTTGATAGTTATTCCACCTAAAAAGTCTATATTTATTTCGAGACTTTCCAAAGATACCTTGGTGGAGGACATTAAATCTTACATTTCGTCACGTTTAAAAATCGATGATATCAATATACGTAAATTTAACTTCAATTATGATAGAAGTATATCATCGTTTAAAATAGACGTATCTCTTAAAACATTCAAAAAGATCTTAGATAGTTCAGGCTGGCCAGCTGGGACTTTTGTACGCGAATTTAAACCTAAACTTAGAAGTCAAACTGAGGAAAACAGTGTTAAATTACCAAAAGCAACCACCGATATAAAAAACTGATTGGTAGAAATTCGCTAAGCATTTATTATCAAAATGTTAAAGGTCTTAATACAAAATTAACTGAATTGTATTTGAACAGTTCCAATTTTAATTTCCATATATTTGGATTTACAGAAACTTGGTTAAAACCTCACATTTTTGATAATGAGATTTTGAACAGCGAATTTCAAATTTTTAGATGTGATCGACTGAACAGAATCGGTGGAGGTGTTCTATTTGCCGTGCATTCCTCTATCCCATCTGAAAATATTCTTGTTCCAGGGACCGACTCATTTGAATTTAAATGTATTAGAGTATACGTTAATAGTTACTTTGTTTATTTAACCCTATCTTATATACCACCCCATTCCGACTTATCTGTATACATGCAGCATGCTTCTTTAATAAATAGTAATATTAGGTGATTTAAATTTACCGTGTGCTTCGTGGAAACCATTCGATGACTATATCGTGCCGATTTGCAATCGGTCATGTTTTAATGAGTTTTTCGAAAAAATGTCCGAGTTGGGTCTGAACCAAATTAATTTGATTCCGAATAAATTTGGTAAATGCTTAGATTTAGTATACGTTGATACCTCTGCAAAGTGTTCCGTTATTCAGAGTAATCCTCTTGTTCTACCAGAGGACTCATATCATCCTGCTTTGGAAATATCTGTCGAAATCTCAGGCATTGTACGGGATAATAATCATCAAACTTCATGCTTCTGTACTCGGTTTAACTTTGCAAAAGCTAATTTAAAAAAATTAAATATAGAACTTTCTACAATAACATGGCCTAATTATAATGGTGACATTGAATTGAGTGTCTCTCATTTTAATAATATTATTATGAAATTATTTGAAAAGTATGTTCCAATAGTAATTGTTAACAAAAACAAAAGTATAAGTCCGTGGTTTTCGAAAGAGTTATATAAATTGAAAAACAGAAAAACTCGAGCCTTTAAACATTTTAAAAAAACCGGTTCACTTGTCGACTATTCTAAATATTCGCTATTGCGTCGACAATATTTTGACCTAAACAAAAAGTGTTATAATAATTACTTAAATAAAGTTAAAAAAAATATTGTAAGTAATCCAAAATCGTTTTATGATTTCGTCAACTCCAAACGCAGGATTTCCAAATTTCCGTCCGCAATGAAATACAAATCTATCATTTCAAGTGACAATGATATTATATCCAATATGTTTGCAGAATTTTTCAAGTCAAACTACTGTAATAATTCTTCCAAAACTTTTTCTTATCAGCAAGTGCTGTGTTCGAATACTTTAATTAACGCCCCAGTTATTTCTGAAGAAGACGTCCTTTTTAATTTAAATAAGTTAAAACCATCTTTTAGTTATGGCCCGGACATGATACCCTCATGCTTCCTAAAAAATAGTGCCAAATATATTTACTTGCCTTTGACAAGGATATTTAATTCCTCTCTTAAACACGGTATATTTCCTTCAATATGGAAACAGTCATTTATAATCCCTTTGCATAAAAGTGGATTTAGGTCCAACATTGAAAACTATAGAGGTATCGCAAAACTATCAGTTATACCTAAACTTTTTGAAGCTATCATCACTGACCATATAACCTTTTCGATTTCTCCGTTAATTTCCCCATCTCAGCATGGATTTCGTAAAGGGAACTCGACTATATCAAACTTACTTGAATTTGTAAACCATGTATCATTGGGTTTTAGGGAACATAAGCATACGGATGTTATATACACAGACTTTAGCAAAGCTTTCGATAAAGTAAATATCTCGATTCTCATACATAAACTTGATCTGCTGGGCTTTCAGCCAAGATTCCTTCAATGGGTATCTTCCTATCTTTATAATAGAACACAACGAGTGATATTTGAGGATACACCTTCAGATACAATTAATGTTTCTTCTGGTGTTCCGCAAGGTAGTCATCTTGGCCCGATTCTGTTCTTGTTGTTTATTAACGATATCTCTTCAGTAATAGAATTCTCAAAAATTTTATTATACGCTGACGATGTAAAGCTTTTTAAATCATACACTTCAACTGAGGAAAGGTGTCTGTTGCAAACAGACTTAAACAATTTGGTTGCATGGTGTGATAGAAAAGATTTGCCATTGAATCTCTATAAATGTAAGACGATGTGCTTTTCCCGGAGATCTGTGCACCCCTCTTCTTACGTAATAAAACACCATATTCTAGAGCAAGTTTTAAACTATGTTGATTTAGGAGTTAATATGGACCCTAAGCTTAATTTCAGTCTTCATATTGATACCATGGTCTTGAAAGCAAAAGCTGTCCTCAGTTTTGTTAAACGTTGGTCTAAAGAATTTAGAGATCCGTATATTACTAAAACACTTTATACAACTTTGGTTAGACCTATATTGGAATATGGCTCTGTGGTATGGAACCCTAGCTACCAAATCCATTCTGACAAGTTAGAGTCGGTTCAAAAACAATTTTTACTTTTCGCCTTAGCGCATTTCCGATGGGATGCTAGGGTAAGTCTACCTCCATACACAAGTCGTTTAAAACTTATTAATCTACCTACACTTTCTAGTCGTAGGGAAATGCTTGGCATAATATTCTTAGTGAAACTTTCGTATGGAACTGTTTGCAGTTCTTTTCTCCTGTCTGAAATTAAATTTAATATCCCGGTTCGCCTTTCGAGGCAGTTTAGACCTTTACTGCTAAAATCCTGTAGATCAAATTTTGAACTAAACGAGCCATTTCGCCGTATATGCCATGATTTTAATTCTCATTCCAGCACATTTGACTTATCTGACTCACTTTTCAAAATTAAAAAGACTTTATTGTTTTCTCTTAATAAATGAAAATGTAACAATTTATTATATTGTAACTTTAGATCTTAGCTGTTGAAATTTTTGTTTCTGTAGCTGAGCAGTTTTAAATCTCAACACTTAAAAAACTCTCTTGCCTTTTCTGACTCGGCTAGTTCCGCACGTATGCGGATTGCGGCCCTCGCGACGGTTGGGCGGGAGGAGGGTAATCGTTGGGTTTATTATTATTATTAAAATGAATAAGAAAAGAGTATTAAACAATGAAGGCCGCCAATCCAGAAGAGAAATCTAACCAAAAAGACCATTAAAATGGAAAATAAAGTTCATAATATTTTGTAGATGTTATTTTTATTATTTTTAATTTATTTTGATTGCTTTCATTCGTTTGGCTATAGCAGCACTTATTATTTGTCAACATAGAACTCATTTGTTATTGTGCATTTAAAAAAATTGTGTAAAAAATAAAATGCTTATTTAAAGCAAATATGATAATAATTTATGTGAAATAAATATGTAGAAACAACGTACTTCACTACGTGTAAATTAAGTGTATAAGTAGTGCGTAATATAAGAAAAATTAACTATAAATCGAGAAATGCAAGATAAAATGTATTAAATATATTTTTATATATATATGTACATAAATTATTTAAAACATGCACTTTCCGCTCACGGATTTGTAATCATTGGGTCAAAATAAGACTATTCGAAATAAAAATTTCATTTTGAGGCCTCCTTCGTTGGAGGACCTAAACTATACATATACCGACTCTTTAACCAGAAAAAATTTCATACACTTTCAAAAAGGGAACTCCTCTTAAAATGTAGTGGTCTATTTCGTTTCAAAAAAGGTTACATTTTACTGTAAGGTCAATATAAATACCAAAAGGTTATTTAATTAAAACTTTAGAATACCGTCCCAGGATTTCGGGGAAAAAATGGGTATGGGCGGATAGAGGAGATCCTCCAAATCTAAAATGTTTTAGATATAGCCGCTGGAAACATATAGTTTTCGAGATATTTGCGTTAAGTTAAAAATTTCAAATATTTAAAGTATGTATTTTTTCGATTTAAAATATTTTTATATCCTTCCAACTCTTCACTAATTTGTTTGCACATATTTACATTATATAGTGCAAAAATAACTTTATTTCAATATTTAACTTATTGGTTAATTTCATTATATCACACAATAACAAAAGTGTTGCAAAATGACAAATTACCAGGGTTACCTTATCGAAATCTTTTGTAAATGATCTGAAAGAAATTGAATAAATTGTTGCTAATTTGCACAAAGCATATCACCACCCTCACTTTAACACCTGTTTCCGAATGAAGCAAAGAAAACGTGATGAAAAAAGTTAACTAATTTAAAATTTATTATCTTTTAGCATCGTTAAACATAAATTAAATTAAAGATTCCGCAGAGAAAGAGTCGAAAAAACGATGTTCACTTCGCTGGTTCACGCTGACGGTGATCGTTCGCGAAGGCTGTTAAATGGTGCAAGCGAATGCAGGTAGCGCGCTGGATCGCGTTCGGAATGAATGTGGTGTTGACGCGGCGCAGTGTATATACGAATGTTGATTCTCTGATGTGGGGACCCTCCTTTTTTTTGTTTGTGGGGTGTCGTCGTGTGGTCTGTATTAGTAGGGTGTGCCAGTTTTTCCCGAGTAGGGTGGTGTGTTTAGTTAGTAGTTTGGGGGGTGATGGTGTTATGTTATACAGAAATTTACCCGTGTGTATAAAACGGCTTTTTTTAAAAACATATTTTGTAAGTATTTTGATGTGCATGTAACTACTTTAAGGTAAGCAACTTTGTTTGGCGGTTTTGAGGTTGTATTTGCTTTTCTAACTTATTGTTTTTGCGATTGTTTTTTTAATAATTTTATTGTTTGTTTAAAAGTTATTCACCATCGGCTTATCACGGTTAGCGACTCCACGCCTGCCTCAGATAAAGCCAGAATGGGTGCTCCTTTGAAACCTTCGAAGAGGGATCTTGCGAGAATGAGATTTCAGAATTTCGCTCACTTTTTTAATGTGAGATTTGCAACTTTTAAAAGAGATTGCCATAAACTACCCATATGATGAACGCTTAGATAGATGCAATAAGTGCGACCTTTGCTTTTTGTAAGCCTGAGTGCGTCAGTGTATCACATTGGTAGTATGGTGATCCCTTAACTCTAATTTTCAATTGTGATATAATTATGAAATTTTAGGCAACTATTAGGGACTATAGTAAGAGGTGTCGATTTTTCGACTTTCAAGGACAATTATGTTGCGGACGATATTATGTATGGACGTGGGCGATTGTGGGCAAGAATCGGGAAATTCGAATCTCGTTTAGATTGTTTCAGAATTGTGACCATTGTGAATCAGCATTTTCGCTTGAAGAAGAATCAGGATTTTCGCTTGTATCATGTATATATCATTGTATATGATATTGACTCAGTAGGACAGGGATAATGGGATGCCCAACTCTTTCCAGTGTGAGAGCGCCTCAAAATGAGCGTTTTTTATAACATTATCCATTGTAGCCAGATCGGACAAAATAATAATTTTTGGGAATTTAAATTAAAATACCCATCATTTATAAAGATTAAATGTTATTATACATGTATCCGTTAAACATATGCAGAAACTTTTTATACTCTTTTTTTGTGATTTTGTGATATATTAAAGAGTTGATTTTTTAACTTTCAATACGTAATCAAAAGAACAAATGTATTAGCTCTCAATTAATAAATGTTTTTAAAAATTTGCAATTGAAAATCAATACCACTTAGCATGACATCATAAAAGATATCATCACATACATTTCAATTTCGCGTTTTCTTTCATTTTCATTGTTTTCCAATTTTTGTTAGTGATCTTCAACAGCAGCACAAATCTCTCTGTTTACATATTTTTCTGTAGGATTTTAGTCTGGCCGTCCCTCTTTTTCCAATTGCTAAACGTCAGACCTACTGAACTTTGACAGTTGCTTGAGTTCAGTAGGTTTTGACGTTTATCAATTGCGCTCTCATTTCCAGTGAGAGACGAGTTGGGCATCTCTTTATCTCTGCAGTAGGATATGAAAAATGGTCAGATATCGCATTCCATTGGATCCCTGCGTTTTTATGTTGTAGTGCCCTAACTACTGTACTGCCAAATTTAAGGAAATTAGTGTACAACAAATTTTCTTTTGGAATTTTTAGTAATATATTTGGTTGAATTATGTATATTTGTGTTTTCAATACTGAGTTTGTCAGAAGAAGCTCTGACTTGGTTTTTTATGCCTATTCGTGGAGTGTTGGAAAATTGTGGCCTTGGTGGTAGTCCTACGACGTACTGGCCATTATTTGATCGAGTAATTGTGGCTTTGTAGAAGTCTTCACAATACTGATCTTCTGGGGTTGTAATTGATATCAGGGGGCGTTTTTCTAACTCCCTAAATTTCCTCAATTTTGAATTAACGTATTCTTTAGAGTTTTCGTCAACTTGAGTTGTTGATGTGGAAACTGGTTCTGTAACTAGTACACTTAGAATGCAACCAAATATGGTATTTTGGGCTAGAAGGGTGGTTGAAATTTTTTCAACACCCTAAATTATTATTTGCGGTATAAGGTCGCTGCCTACTTATATACTTAGCTATTTGAGCGGGGGCATTGCAGTTGGGATCTGCTAGTGAAACCTTTTGCCAATGCTTGCTATTTGTGGACTAGCTTGGAAGCATATTTGTAAGTTGCGCTAAGGCTATAGCTTCTGCTTGAATTAAGGTATTGGGGCAGATTTTTTTTTTATCCTTGGTCTATTGAGGCTCTAAGTTTAAACAGTTCTCTTCGGCTTTTGATGGAGACGACTGCTGTGGGTAGTAGTACTCTACTTTGATTTTCGCTGTATAACGTTTAAGTTTTTAATGCCTTTGAGCAGCATGGTGCTTTTTGGCAATTTTCGTAATTTTGGTTTTTGGCAGTTGTTGTTAAAACTATCACTGTTTTTCTTTTTGTATAAGCGCTTCTTTGGGGTGATATGGGAAATTACTGTAACGAAGCATTGTGTGGTGTCTTTTGTGACAATAAAGGCAATTGAATTTGCTTTTGCAAATGTGACAAGCAATTTGTACAAAGTCTTTTTCATCTGACAAAGATATTTCGTTCATTAACTTTTAAGTTTTTATACTCCTCGCAAGATTGTAGTTTATGCCTTCTTGTGCATAATTCGCATGACGTATGTTTATTCTGTTCGGATGTGAACGATTGAGTTTTGTAAAAGCTTCTGTTTAATTTGTTTTTGCTACTAGCTTGGGTCTATTGTAGTTTCTTTTTAAGTCGTGTTGAACCATTTTTGTTGAAATTAGTTTTTTGTCTACCCTTTCAGCGATTTCGTACTGGGTAGTTAGAAAGTCTTTCATTTGTTGCCACGAGGAGCATTTCTTTCGTGATGAAAGGGATTGCTACCATAAAAGCAACGATTTTTTTGATAATGCGGCGTTGTTATGTTTACCAGTGCGGCGTTGCATATGTTTACCAGTATTGGATCCCAGCTTCATATCTTGCTTTTAGAGCTAGCAAAGCCAAATTAAAATTGTCGTAATTTAGTGCGATCTGTTTTACTATTGCACCTGCTTGACCGTTAGTTTTGTATCGGAGGTGATACGATTTTTGCGCTTTTGATAATTTTGGATGGTTGATGTATACGGCTGTCAACATGACCCGGAAGGACGGCCAATCTCCATTGAATATTTCGGTGTCACATGCGGGTACTTCGAGATGGATGCCTGAACTTGCCTCCTGACTTTGAATTTGTGGTAGCTTTACTCTCGAACGTGGAGTAGGTGCAATCGCTTTTATTAGCTTTAATTGATCGGAGATCATAGCTTTTGTAGCTTCATACTGGTGTAAGCAGTTTTCATAATTCGCGAAAGCCGTGGTTTTCAAATTTTGTGGCAGATCTGATGACTCAGTTTCTATTATGGCGTCATGAGCCGTTTGGAGACGTGCCCAAAATTTTCGAGGTTTTAATTTTGATATTTATTAAATCTAGATTATAGATGAAAATCTACTGGAGTATGTTATTAACCTGTCTGAAATATCATTTTATTATCATTCATTATTTGTCACTTTTTCTTTAATTATAATTTTATTGTCCTTATATGGGTATGCCATAATATAATATATTGACTTGTTTATACGCAGTTATGTTCTTTTGCAATTGAGAGCTCGTTGAAGAGATCAATGCGCCTTTTTTTGTGTGCAATCCTTCTTGTTTTTGTTTGCCAAAGAACAAGGGGTATTGCCGGATAATTGCCAATGTGGACTTTAAAATTTGTATTTATTACATTGTATGAAGAAGTATGTAATATTGACTATATTTTGTTGGTGATTATATATATTTTTTTAAAAACATACTATATCGCTTTATTACCGTTTAATTATTTGTGAATTTTATGATCTTTGTATTTGATTAGTTGTATGTGTTTTTTTTTTTTGGTAATTATTTTTAATTAATAATGTAATAATACCCCGTGAAGGGTAAGAAAGAGAGATTCAAGGCCGTGTGTATGTATAAATTGCACTTCTATTTTATATTTTGGCAAAATAAGAAGAGCGCGAAAAAGGAGTTGATAATGTGCAGGTATTTTCCTAAAGCACTTGTATAAATGTATGTTTGTAAGCTTGTTTTATGGTTTATGCTTATTATGCACTTTATAATTATGTTTTATATATTAAGTATTCATAAATCGATATAATATTTGTTGATGATGTATATGTTTTGCGCTTGGCAATTATAAGTCATTTGTAAAAACATAAGTGTTGACAGCATTAGGTACATATATGTATATGTTAGAACAAAGTGGATATGCGTATATGTGTATGTTTTGCTTTGTTTTTATTTAGGCTATTTGCTCTCTTAATTTTTGTGTTATAATTTTAATTTTGCCTTTGTTTACTTATTCATAGCAATCCTGCTTACTGCTTTATTAAGCATACAGGGGAATTGCCGTAACTCTGTGCAAGTAAATACTTGAATTTAGTTTCATAAATATTATTTTGTATTTGTTAAATTAGTGTGTTTGAATACACAAAGGTAAGCATATAAGGTGTTTATTTATAATTTTTTTTTATTCCTACAGTTTTATTTTTACTAATCAATTGTAACCTTTAACATACATAGATGCATGATGAAATAAAATAGGAAACGATAGGACTCACTTTATGTTCCCTCAAGGGTTTTGATAATGCTAATTTCAATGTTAAGAAATTTATGCTTACAGATTCGTATATTTACATTTATTATTTATGTCTTTTGTTTTCTTGTCAAAGAGTCACTGTGTCGAAGGACTTTGTTTCATGGGAAACCATGAACACATTTACAAACATATTTCGCATATGGGTAAGTGCAAAAAATTCGAATATTTACATTCTTTGTGCAAGTGCCAAAACCAATTTGCAGATTTTTTGTGCTTTGTAGTACATAAGCGATTGTGGTACTTAAGCGAGTGATACCCAAAAATAATAATTTCTATGTATTTAAAAAAAAATTACCGTTTTCCATAAAAAATTAAAAAAAAAAAAACGTGAGATGCAGCAAGACACAGGCAGATAAGAGGGATTGGAGGAGTGATACTTAACGGGGACTTACAGTATACATACATCAAAGGAATATTGAATATTTTCTTTAAGAAGTTTCTTGAATTGTAAACCGACAAATATACAATGTTATCACTTTTATTCTAAAATATTTTAATACTCTAATTTGCGGAGTTGTCACTTTTCCCTTCTAGAGGGAATATCAGAAATTTGTTCAATTTATAATTTTTAGCTTTTGCCATCGTCGTGAAAAGACGCTTGCTTGTTAAAAGTACGCCTGCGTTCATGAATGAAAATGTTGTTGTTGTATATTTTACTATAAATTTGGGATTCGGCTATTTGGCTGACATATTGACTTGTCATGAATATTGTTTTTGTCGAACAATGTTTGTAGTTTTTGCGGGTGACATATATACATATGTACGCATAGACATACATATGTAGGTTGGTTTGTGTATACATTATTTGTTCGGCAATGTCATTTATACATATGTATATGTGTGTACATATAAATCAATGCGCGCACATATATTGTGTTGATATATGATAAAATTATGATTTGAATTTCTGAATCCGCACATTCAAATGTGCTAGTGCAGATATATGTACATATGATTATATATAAATTAATATGATAAAAGATGTACATATGTACATATACATATATTGTAATAAATTTAATCTCTATTAGGAAAGTATAATATATTATGTAAAAACTAAATAAAATCATTAAATTCCCAAATTGACTATATATAACATTTTTAAAATTACATAATTTTATTAGAATGTTATCAGTTTTGCATGTTTTCATAAAAATTCGCAAAATGATATTCATATCAATAAATATGATTGCATATACGCGTATAAAAATATAAGCCAAAAGAGTAACATGCGGCTGTAAAATCAACGCAAGTCTCTGAGCATAATTTTTATTCAATGCTCAGCTCTGTTCACTCGTCACTGTTAAAATTTCTCCTTCCGAGCCGACTGTGGTGAAACACGCTCATCGCATTTTGATAGGTTTTGACAATTCACACGCTGGTCCGTAGTTGGACCTTCTCTATATTTTACGTTCTCTGCTAGAACATTCTGACAACTACGAATTCGCTGTCTAGTTGCTTCTGGCAGATTATCGTTCCATAAATTCTTTTAAAATATTAAATAAAATAAGGTTTGTATTATTACCGTAATACAATATAGGTTTGATGATTACACACAACATATGTATGGAAATAAGTATGTACACTCATTGCTTCATGTGGAATCTACATTGACAACAGCAGCTAATGCTTTTTATTTTCATGTCAAAGAGCGGCCCACTTCATATGTTCATATGCGTTTAATTAGGTAGTTGTAACATTAATTCGTAAACTTTTTTACTGCATATTAAGCGCTATTATTTCAACGGCAGCGTCACTTGAATGGCTTGGCTTCTACTGAAACATATTTAAGCATTGACAAATATTTTAAATCGAAAAAACATCTGTTGCCACCTCTGTCCCCATATTTCCTGTGTTTTGCGGAGTTGTCACTTTTCCTTTCTGAAAGGAACATCACAAAGTTTATAAATTTATGATATTTAAATTTTCGCGAAAAGCTAATTTATGAGTGAACTTTGCTTGTGGAATGTGTGCTTGCGTGCAAAAATAAAAATGTTGTTTTTGTATGATATACTATAAGTTTTTAACTGCCATATTGACTTGTGATACCGATTATGCTATTTGAGATGAATGTTGTTGTTGCAAAACAATGTTTGCAGGTCATACATATGGTACCTATAATCTTATAGAGCAGTACGCGCACATGTAATTTACTGATAAGTGCGAAGTCTTTGCTGTTTGAAGCAAATGTCATTTGGTTTCAATTAATATGTAAATATTTTATTTTCAAAAATTGAAAGAACATGAGTGCTGCTGTGAGAGTATTGCAAATTAATGACTTCACGTTAAAAAGATTAGAAATAGGCTTTTCAGGTTAATTAAAATTCGTTTAAAGTTACCTATGTTCTGTTTTAATAATTTTATTGACCGTGTTTATTTCCCATAAAATTGAGTATAATTGTCACCTGTTCTATATGTTTGTGTTTGTCGCTACGGAGTAGCAAAATTACGCATACATTTTAACATTCACTCCAGATAATGGGGGAAAATAACGTATCACGGCAGGAAAAACCTTGATTGCTCTGCGATTGGAAGCGTCGGTGGACAAACAAATGAATCAGACTTGAGGCATTCCAATGCGTAAGGTGCAACACATTGTTGTTGTTGTTGTTGTAACGATTATCTAATCCCCGTTTGGGTGATAAATTCTAGATTCGTTGTCGTCGAGGTCATCTAACGGCCCAGGAAACGAGCTGTTTCGACGGGGTCGGACCATAGGGAGAGGGGTGTTAGATGAGTGGGGTTTGTTGGGCATGCAAAGAGGTGGGTTAGTGTCATGCGGAGACTCATTGCATGCAGGACATGTGTTTGGTATGTCAGGGTCTATTCTGGATAGGTAGGAGTTTAACCTGCTACAATATCCAGAACGAAGTTGCGCGAGGGTCACTCTAGATTCGCGAGGCAACTCGAGCTCTGTGTCTGCAATGGGTGGTGGTTTGACTCGTATTACGCCATTCACTGAGAGGGAGTCGGTGAAGGTGTTAATGGCTCCACTGTGAATGGCGGTCAGTGCTTGTCTGAAGTTAGTTGCGTCCGAAGTCTGGTCGGCGTGCTGTCTAATGTCGTCGACGTAGTCAAGGAAGGACCTCTTGATGTTCCTAGGAGGCTGCTCCGCTACAAGCAGGGGTGGTTTCTACGAAAACATCCCAGCAGAAACTGCTTGGAGAGGAGCTCGTTATGTTCCTTAAACGGAAGCATACGGGCCTCGCTATGTAGGTGTTCGATTGGAGACATCAAGAGGCATCCCGTGATAGTCCGGAGTGCAGTGTTCTGACAAGTCTGGAGCTTCTTATTCTGCGTGTCACTGCATCCAGGCGACCATATTGCGGCTGCATAATTGAGGACCGGCCGGCCGATTGCCTTGTATGTTGCCAACAACGTTTCTTTGTCTTTTCCCCATGAGCTGCCGGCAAGCGACTTGAGGATTTTGTTGCGGCTCTGTACTTTGGCAGTTATCGCGGTCGTATGAGGAGTGAAAGAGCACAGACTGTCCAAAGTGACGCCTAAAATTTTAGGGTTATTTACCGTCGGAATTTTTGTGCCATCGACTGAAATGTTCAGGTCCAGTCTGTACTCCTTCGTCCAATTGGTGAAGATGGTCGCTGTGGATTTAGTGGGGGAGAGTGTTAGGTTCCTTGCAGAAAAGAAGCGAGAAAGATCGGAGAGGTAGCCGTTTACTTTTGAATACATGCCATCGATTCCATTGCCCGACGTCAATATCGTACAGTCATCTGCGTACGAGGTCATTGAAATTCCCGCTGGTGGCTGGGGGAGTTTTGAAATATAGAAATTAAACAGAAGCGGGGAGAGGACACCGCCCTGCGGAACCCCCTGTTTAATTTTCCTGAGTTTGGAGTTTTGACCTCGAAATAGTACGGATGAGTGTCGACCGCTCAGTTAGCTCATGGTCCACCGCTTCAACCCTGGAGGGAGCGTTGATTGTTCCAGGTCCTCAAGTAGCGTTGCGTGATTGACTGTGTCAAAAGCTTTTGACAAGTCCAACGCTACGAGGATCGGCCTCTCGCAGGGTGGCTTCTGGTTCAGGCCATGAACTATCTGGGCGTTTATGACGCTAAGTGCTGTGGTGGTACTGTGCACTTTACGGAAGATGGTCTGCTAGGCTCAGGTGGTGGGTGAATGACGGGAGTAACAAGGCCTCAAGTGTCTTCACTACTGGGGAGAGGAGAGTTATCGGGCGATAAGACTCCCCTTTGTTGGCGGGTTTCCCAGGTTTCAGCAGTGGGACCACTCTTCCGACTTTCCACACATCGGGTATTTGAAGAGTGGATATCAACAGGTTGAGGACCTTGGTGAGGTAGTTTACTCCCGTTGGGCCTAGATGTTTTAACATCAGCATGCTTATTCCATCAGGGCCGATGGATTTAGACGATTTTCGGATGGCGTAAGGTGTCGCGCTCCTTCGCTAATACAGCTGCTTCGGCTGGGAAATTAGGGCGGAGTTCCGCTATTCTTCCAGCCGGTATGAAGCGAGCAGTAGCAGCAGCGATCACCTTGCGGAATTGACGCTCGCCAACGATGACGTCCGTAGGATTGGATAGGGCGTTGAAGGTGCTCTCAGTAAATTCTGTGAAGCCGACCCAGTTAGCTTTGTTAAAGTTAACATAAGTGCGGTTATCCACAGAAATAAAATCAGGAGGTTTCTCGATCGAGATAATTATAGGCAGATGGCCTGATGCAAGAGTTAGCATAGGTCGCCAGGTTATACTATTTATCAGACCACCGCTAGCGATGGTAATATCTGGCGAGCTATTACAGGTGTCCATAATTTTGGTGGGGGCTTCGTCGTTCATTGTGCAGAATGTCGAATCGTCTATCTGTTCCGCCAGCTCCATCCCCCTACGATCGTTTGACAGGCAGGAATGCCAAAGATCGTGATGCGCGTTAAAGTCGCCTAGCACCAGACGGTTTTCACCACGAAGTAGCGCATCTATATTCGGGTGATATCCTGTTGGGCAACATGTAACTGGGGGGATGTATATATTAAATATTTCGAGCTCGACATCGCCTGACCGGACAGCTATACCCTGACATTCTAGGGTGGTGTCCCTGCGGTCGATGTCAACATCGATTAGACGATATTGCACGGTGTTGTGCAATATGAAGGCTAGGCCTCCACCATTATCCCGCTCGCGATCCTTACGTAAAACGTTGAAACCTGCACAACTCAGAAGATCTGAGCGGCTGTTTAACTTGGTTTCTTGGACCGCAGCTATCGTTACGCGCTCCCGGCTCATAAATGCAACTATCTCCTCGATCTTGCTCTGGAGTCCGTTGCAGTTAAATTGTAAGAGTCGCGTTTGTCGCGGGTGTCCAGTCGTGATCCTAGGGGTGAGTGGGGTGGTGGTTGTTGCAACTGTGCTATCCGCATGGGCGGTTGTCGCACTGTGGTGTTGGTTGGCGACGCCACTGTATGTGATTGCGGGGGCAGACTCCTATAGCATGGGGCAACATACGACGCACTCCACTCTCGTGTGGTGCAACACGACAGAAAGTGACACCAGCCAGTACAAGAATTGCACTTGACTGATGTGACATTCCGGCGTATTATGGTCTGACACACGGAACAGACTGTGCGAGGAACCAGGAGTTGCTGTGTGGTTCTCGCACGAGGATTGGAGCTGGATGAAGGTTGGGGGGGCAGCAGTAGAATACCTCGGGGCCCGGGTTGGACTCGATGCCAGCACGGGTCAGGAGGATACGGAGCAACCCTGCTGCTAGGCGTTGCTCCAATGACGACAAACTTAATCTAAAACTTACCGATCCAAACAGGGTTAGATCGTCGAAATAACAGAAAAAATTTGCACCGGACGATAACTGCTGTTTTTAAATAAGTTATTGAATAACAAACCTGAAACTGTGACGATGGAAGGCGTGTCTTATCAAATTTTTTCATCGGAGGGAAATCAGATTTGAGTCTATCAACGATGAAAGGCGTGTGGGCGTACCACACAAATTTCTGATAGACTCAAATCTGTTTTCTCTCCGATGAAAAAATCTGATATGATTGGGGTTTGAAGTTGCTGCAACTTTGTGCTTCTTTGCCTTCAAATGATTTTCAATATCATTGCCTGCACCAACAGCAACCGGAAAAGTTCCATTACATTTGTCGCAACGAACGTTGGAATCGTGCCATAAGTGACTGTCAAAATTTTTTCTTCAAATTAGCGTTGAAAACACACTTTCGTTTCGACATTTCCCACAGTATTATTTATTCGTAAATATTTATGCTTCAAATTCACAAAATTATCTTATGTTTCACTTAGAATGTTGAATAAAAGTAATGAGTTGTCAGTGAACAACGCCGACGTTCGCGTCAAAATCTACTACAGAATTCAATACATTCAAACCGAATGTAAAATGTAGAAATAGAACATACAATGGAGCATCTACATTGTTGTATTTTTGTTCCGTTTATTGAGAAATTTTCTTTTTTGTTTAATTTCTTACCCCGGAACGCTTAACTTATCCCGACCAAACTATTAACCAGCTAATGTTACACCCTCTAGTATTTTTTCGCGTAAAACTCATTCTTGCGTTGGCGGTGTTGGTTGGGCATCTCTTTATCTCTGTCCTGCACATTATCAACTCCATTTTCGCGCTCTTCTTAATTTGCTAAAATATAGAATAGAAGTGCAATTGATACATACACACGGCCTAGAATCTCTCTTTATTACCCTTCACTGGGTATTATTACATTATTAATTTAAAATAACTACCAAAAAAAAAAAACACAACTAATCAAATACAAAGATATATTCAATATAGTTACATACTTCTTTATATCTAATAAATACAAATTTTTAAAGTCCACATTGGCAATTATCCGGCAATACCCTTTCTTCTTTGGCAAACATAAACAACAAGCAGGATTGCACACAATTGCAAAAGAGCATAACTGCGTATAAACAAGTCAATATACAATATTATATTAGGGCGTACCTATATACCCCAACATAAGGACATTAAAATTATAATTAAAGAAAAAGTGTGTTTTTTTTTTTAAATATTTAAACTAAATAAAGCAATACATTCAAATAAAATCTCTACAAAATCATAACGCAAGTAAATACAGTTAACACGAAAAAAAAAACAATAATAACAATAATTCATTGAAACATCATATAAAAACAAATAATGAATGATAATAAAAATCAAAATACACCTGCAGGAGCTACACGCTCAAAACGGGTTGCTAAATTTATTTCAGAAAGTGACAGTGACATAACATACACCACTAGAATTTCATATAGAATCTAGATTGCATAGATATCAAAATTAAAACCTCGAAAATTTTTGGACACGACTCCAACGGCTCATGACGCCATAATAGAAACTGAGTCATTAGATATGCCACAAAATTTGAAAAGGTCGGCTTTCGCCAATTATGAAAACTGCTTACACCAGTATGAAGCTACAAAAGCTATGATCTCCGATCAATATATACATATTCTTTTTATAGTTTCTACTATGCGTATATGTACAAATGGATCTATTTCATGATGAATTCCATTAAATCTTTTGAAATATTAAATAAAATACCTTTATATTAATAAATTACCTTTATATTCAGGCAATAATACAAACCTTAATACTGTGGCGAACACGAGTACCAGAACAAATCAGAATTAACGATAAACTGCCAGAAGCAACTAGACAGCGAATTCGTAGTTGCCAGAATGTTCTAATAGCGAACTTTTGTTAAAAATTTACTATATAAGGGCTGCCGGATTCTGCAGCAGACACAGTTCTAAGAGTGTTGCCGTGTAAAGAGCAATATGGTTAAAAGCAATAAGTTGTAAGTTCGAATAGCGAGCAATAAGTGTTAAGTTGTTGGAATTGGAAATAAAGATAAGTGTATAGCATTAAATTGGGACTTTAATATCACAATCCAGTGATCGAGCTCAAGAGTGAGTTATAGTTAGACGATTTATCGAGAAATCCGTTACAATTGGTGTCAGAAGTGGGATTGTCAAATAAATTCCCAAGGAGATAATTATTTGAAAATGGCCAAGTTAAACGATCTAAAGATTCCACAACTGAAAAAGGAGCTGGAGCAACGTGGTTTGGCGACTAATGGATTAAAAACTGAATTACAATCACGGTTGAGAGAGGACATGGAGGCGGAAAACATTAATGTTGAGGAATATGCCTTTCACATGGAATTAGAGGAAGAGACAACAAAAATTGAAGAAAAGGAAGAGGCTCAATGCTCGTCAAAGATTGTGGACATAAACATGATTTTTGCTGCAATATCGCAGATGGGGAAAGAGATGTCAACACAAATGTCGACACAATTTAAAGAGCAGGATACACGTATGTCTCAAATGGAAACGCGATTGTCAACACATTTGGAAAAGCAGTTCGCAGCGCAAGATGCACGTATATCAGCACAGGTGTCCTCACAGTTGAAAGAGCAGGACGCACGGATATCGCAGGTGACCTCCCAAATAGCAGAAGTGCCTCATCGATTTCGGAAGAGCGGGATGAAATTAAAACTGAAGTGGATGAATTGAGAGATCGTCTCCGGGAGCTACAATTAAATCGGCCAATTATGTCGTCAGCTTCTGCTAAGGTAAAACCTCCATCCTGTGATGGCACTGTTCCGTTCCACGTTTTTAAACTTCAATTCGAAAAGACGGCATCTTCAAATAATTGGAACGCTGAAGCTAAAGTAGCTGCATTGTTTGTTGCATTAAAAGCCGGAGATATTACAGATTTACAGACCATTCCAAACTGCGAGGCTGATGGGTGCATTAGAAAGACGGTATGGTAGTGAGCACAGGAAGCAGTTCTTTCAAATCGGGTTGCGAAATCGCCGCCAGAAAGCCATTGAATCTCTGCAGGGGTTTTCTACAGAGATTGAGAGGTTAGCTTACTTAGCTTATGCACATAAATCCATGGAATACATCGAGGACACGAAAATTCAGTCTTTCGTCAATGGAATACGAGATAACACTACACGGTTCGCTGCATTAGCATGTCCGAAATTGACGTTTGCAGAAACCGTTTCGTTTGCTCTGACACAGGAAACTGGATCTCTGCTTTGCAATCAAACATTTAAAGCTCACAAAGTAGAAATAGAGAAACACACTTGGGCGAATCAATTACTTGAAAAAATTGACAACCAGCCCAATAATCCAGTTGGACGTAAACGCAAAGCTGAGGAAGATCAAGCAAATTTCAAATCAAACCATTCGTTAAACTAAAGCGAGCCAGCCGAAAAGGGCACGGGCTGGCTCCCGCAAGTAAATGCCCTGTAATCCACATTTCACAAATAAGCAGGAATACGAGTAACGTTACCGTTAGTGGATGTGTAGACGGCAAAAAGCGCATACTGATTGGGCGCATCACATTCCATAATTCGATCTGATCTGGTTGAGAAAGAAGTGAGACCGTTAGCTGGGCGCAAAGTTGCGTACTGCAACTGGAGAAGATACCCTAGTTCTCGGAAAGGTAACGTGCTAGATCGTAATTGGAAAGGCAGCCATGTTACACAATTTTATAGTGGCAGATATCGTCGACGAAGTCATAATTGGAGTAGACTTTCTAGCGAATCAAGGAATCAAAATTGACACGAAAAACCGGATTATGTCCTATAGAAATATGGAAGTACCACTTATGTTCGGTTACGATAATAAGTACAACGTTAGACGAGTGATAACAACAGAGAGCCAGCAGACTCCACCAACATCAGAAGCAGTTATTTGGGCAAAAATAGATGGAGACTATGAGCCAAACAAGTGGTGCATTATTGAGGCCACAAAAGAATCTACACCAAACTTTCTTATAGGCAAAACCCCGGCTATGACAAGACAAGATAAACGTGTTCCAGTAAGAGTATTTAACGAGTGCAAATTACCAATCAACCTCTCCAAAGGAGCTATATTAGAGCAGTGTCAAGAGATTGAGGCCGTGATAAATAGCGAAATAGGTTTTGAGGAAGATTCCATGGGTGAAAACGATATATCAAGCGAAATTAACGCATGGACCGAGGAATTAGAGGCAAACTATCAAACTACGGCTAAGAAACTTCTTCTCAGATACTCATCCATATTTGATAAAGACGATGCCGAACCAGGAAGAACCTAAGTTGTGAAACATTTTATTAACACAGGTAATGCAAGACCAATCCGCCAGGCTCCTTGAAGCGTTCCTTTAGCCAAACGAGAAGTTGTAAGCCAGACCATACGTGAAATGAGCGAAAGCGGCGTAGTCGAACCATTGGAGAGTCCGTGGAGCTCACCTGTAGTACTTGTAAAGAAGAAAGATGGCAACATGAGATTTTGTGTGGACTATAGAAGGTTGAATGATGTAACGAAGACAGTTATCCACTACCTAGAATCGATGATACACTGGACTCGTTAACGGGCACAAAATGGTTCTCAACACTTGATTTGAAAAGTGGTTATTGGAAAGTGGCTTCCCGCGTTTGAGATGGTCTATGGCAATTTGCCATAATGCCCTTTGGATTATGTAACGCTCCTGCTACTTTTGAGAGACTTATGGACCAAGTATTAAAAGGATTACACTGGAAGACCTGTTTGGTATACCTCGACGATATCATCGTCTTGGGTAAAAGCTTCGATGAACACCTTAAGAACTTGAAAGAGGTTTTCCAACGGATAGATTCAAAAAGGAGAGTATTTGCACAGCGAATGAAAAGATCAAGGCAGTAAGAGATTCGCCCACTCCTTAAAATTTACATGAATTGCGAAATTTCCTTGAACTGTGTACTTATTATAGACGATTCGTTCCAAACTTTGACAGCGTAGCTTGTAGCCTCCATTAACTCATGAAAAAGAACAGAGTTTTTGAATGGAATAAAGAACAGGAAGTGGCTTTCCAAACCCTGAAGAAACGGTTAAGTACTGCGCCAATGTTAGCATACCCGGTCCCAGGATCAACGTTTAATCAAATAATTGATGGGCATGAGGAAGTGCTTGCTTATTACAGTCAGACCATAAGCAAGCCAGAGAGAAATTTTTGCGTTACTCGGAGGGAATTACTGGCGTTGGTGAAGTGCATCAAACATTTTCATAAGTACCTTTATGGCCAGCGAGTTTGGGTGAGGACAGATCATGCAGCATTAAAATGGCTTCTGCAATTCAGGAACCCTGAAGGGCAGTTGGCGCGGTGGATTGAGAGACTCAAAAGTTACGACTTCTCTATTGAACATCGCAGAGGTAGTAGTCATGGAAATGCTAACGCCATGACCCGCCGTCCCTGTAATCTGGAATGCAGACATTGCTCAAAAGGTGAGGCCAAAGAAGACATTATAGATGTCCGATTAATGACTATAACATCAGAATGGGATCCGGAGAAGCTACGTAAACGTCAGCAAGAGGATCCAGATTTGAAAAGTGTAATACACGGATTGAAGATGAATAAACGGCCAACGATAGAAGAAATAGCTGCAGAAAGTCCAGTCGTAAAGGCTTATTGGGCACAATGGATTAGTTTGAAGTTAATGTCTGGCTGCTCAACGAGCTGCACTACGGTCCAAGTGGAGGACACATGGGTATCAATAAAACCTTGGAGAAATTAAAACAAAGATTTTATTGGGTTAGTTGTCGTCAATCAGTTACGGAGTGGATCGCCAATTGTGTCGAGTGCATTGCTGCAAAAGGGCCGCGGTCCAGGAGTCATAGTAAGATGAAGCAGTACAATTTATTTGCGCCGTTTGAGCGAGTAGCCATGGATGTAACACTTGGGTATCGAGATATGGTGTTCCAATAGAATTCTGACCAAGAGAGAAATTTTGAATCAGCACTAAACTACATTCGCAGTCCGATGGCATAGTAGAACAACTCAATCGAACTTTGGAAGAACATTTGAGGAAAGTTGTGGACAAGTATCAAAAAGATTGGGATACGCATATATCCTTGTTCCTGATGGCTTATCGGTCCACTGTACATGAAACAACGGGGCAGACTCCAGCAAGAGTAATTTTTGGTAAGGATCTTCAACTACCGATTGATTTAAAATTTGGAATTAACGAAAACGGAGGAAGGAATACTAAGGAATTCAGTAGCATCCTAGAAGACGAGATGAGGGATATACATGCTATGGTGAGACAGCGCACCAAAATTATGAGCGATAAGATGAAAGCAAAATACAACAAGGCAATAAACTCTGAGGGTTTTATTGAAGGCGATTGGGAATTATTATATAACCCACAACGAAAGAAAGGGCTGTCTCCCAAATTACAGTGTAATATGGTATAACCATACCAGGTTATTAAACGACTCAATGATGTAGTGTATCGCATACAGACCATTGGAAGACCAAGGAATAAAATGAAGGTAGTTCATCTGGATTGGCTTGCAGCGTTTGGTACCGCAAATATGTCTAATCGGGACGATCAGACTTAGGTAGAGGGCAGTGTGGCGAACACGAGTACCAGAACAAATCAGAATTAACGATAAACTGCCAGAAGCAACTAGACAGCGAATTCGTAGTTGCCAGAATGTTCTAATAGCGAACTTTTGTTAAAAATTTACTATATAAGGGCTGCCGGATTGTGCAGCAGACACAGTTCTAATTAGAGTGTTGCCGTGTAAAAAGCAATTAAGCTTAATTAAGCAATAAGTTGTAAACTCGAGTATCGAGCAATAAGTTTTAAGTTGTTGGAAATAAAACTAAAGATAAGTGTATAGCCATTAAATTGGGATTTTAATTTAACAATCTAGTGATCGAGCTCAAGAGTGAGTTATAGTTAGACGATTTATCGAGAAATCCGTTACAATTGGTGTCAGAAGTGGGATTGTCAAATAAATTCCCAAGGAGATAATTATTTGAAAATGGAAAAGTTTAACGATCTGAAGATTCCACAACTGAAAAAGGAGCTGGAGCAACGGGGTTTGGAGACCAATGGATTAAAAACTGAATTACAATCACGGTTGAGAGAGGCCATGGAGGCGGAAAACATTAATTTTGAGGAATATGTCTTTCACATGGAATTAGAAGAAGAGACATCAAAGATAGAAGAAAAGGAAGAGGCTCAATGCTCGTCAAAGATTGAGGACATAAACATGGTTTTTGCCGCAATATCGCAAATTTCAACGCAAATATCGACCCAAATTAAAGAACAGGATACACGTATGTCTTAAATATCAACGGATATATCGACACAAATTAAAGAGGATACACGTATGTCTCAAATATCAACAGAAATATCGACACAATTTAAAGAGCAGCACAGGTGTCCTCACAGTTGGAAGCGCAGTTCGCAGCGCAAGATGCACGTATATCATTGCAGGAGACCTCCCAAATAGCAGAAGTGTCCTCACAGATTTCGGAAGAGCGGGATAAAATTAAAACTGAAGTGGATGAATTGAGAGATCGTCTCCGGGAGCTACAATTAAATCGGCCAATTATGTCGTCAGCTTCTGCCAAGGTAAAACCTCCATCCTGAGATGGCACTGTTCCGTTCCACGTTTTTAAACTTCAATTCGAAAAGACGGCATCTTCAAATAATTGGAACGCTGAAGATAAAGTAGCTGCATTGTTCGTTGCATTAAAAGGATCTGCAGCAGAGATATTACAGACCATTCCAAACTGCGAGGCGCGTCTTTATGAAACGTTGATGAGTGCATTAGAAAGACGGTATGGTAGTGAGCACAGGAAGCAGATCTTTCAAATCGAATTGCGAAATCGCCGCCAGAAAGCCAATGAGACTCTGCAGGAGTTTTCAACAGAGATTGAGGTGTTAGCTCACTTAGCTTATGCACATAAATCCATGGAATACATCGAGGACACGAAACTCACTGTTCGGTTACGATAATAAGTACACCGTTAGACGAGTGATATCAACAGAGTGCCAGCAGATTCCACCAACATCAGAAGCAGTTATTTGGCAGAAATAGATGGAGACTATGGGTCAAACAAGTGGTGGATTGTTGAACCCACAAAAGAATATACACCAAACTTACTTATAGGCAAAACCCTGGCTATGACAAGACAAGATAAACGTGTTCCAGTAAGAGAACTTAATGAGTGCAAGTTACCAATCAAACTCTCCAAAGGAGCTATATTAGGGCAGTGTCAAGAGATTGAGGCCGTGATAAATTGCGAAATATGTCTCGAGGAAGATTCCATGGGCAAACCCGATATATCGAGTGAAATTAACGCATGGACTGAGAAACTAGAGGCAAACTATCAAACTATGGCTAAACAACTTCTTCTCAGATACTCATCCATATTTGATAAAGACGATGCCAAACCAGGAAGAACCAAAGTTGTAAAACATTTTATTAACACAGGTGATGCAAGGCCAATCCGCCAGGCTCTTCGAAGCGTTCTTTTAGCAAAACGTGAAATTGTAAGCCAGACCATACGTGAAATGAGCGAAAGCGGCGTAGTCGAACCATCAGAGAGTCCGTGGAGCTCACCTGTAGTACTTGTGAAGTAGAAAAATGGCAACATGAGATTTTGTGTGGACTATAGAAGGTTGAATGATGTAACGAAGAAAGGCAGTTATCCACTACCTAGAATCGATGACACACTTGACTCGTTATCAGGCACAAAATGGTTCTCAACACTTGATTTAAAAACTGGTTATTGGCAAGTGGAGCTAAACGAAGAAGACAAAGAAAAGACGGCTTTCAGCGTTGGAGATGGTCTATGGCAATTTACCGTAATGCCCTTTGGATTATGTAACGCTCCTGCTACTTTTGAGAAACTTATGGACCAGGTATTAAAAGGATTACACTGGAAGACCTGTTTGGTATACCTCGACGATATCATTGTGTTTGCTAAAAGCTTCGATGAACACCTTAAGAACTTGGAAGAGGTTTTTCAACGGATAGCTTGCGCTGGTCTGAAGCTGAGTCCAAAGAAGTGTTCCCTTTTCAAAAAGGAAGTAAGCTACTTAGGGCACAAGGTGACAACGGAGGGCATTTGCACAGCTAATGAAAAGATCGAAGCAGTAAGAGATTGGCCCACTCCTCAAAATTTACACGAATTGCGGAGTTTCCTTGGACTATGTACTTATTATAAACGATTCGTTCCAAATTTCGCCAGCGTAGCTAGTAGCCTCCATGAACTCACGAAAAAGAACAGAGTTTTTGAATGGACTAAAGAACAGGAAGTGGCTTTCCAAACTCTGAAGAAACGGTTAAGTACTGCGCCAATATTGGCATACCCGGTCCCAGGATCAACGTTTATTTTGGATACGGATGCTAGTGGATTTGCAGTAGGAGGCGTTCTATCACAAGTCATTGATGGGCATGAGAAAGTTGTTACGTATTACAGCCAGACCATAAGCAAGTCAGAGAGAAATTATTGTGTTACTCGGAGGAAATTACTGGCGTTGGTGAAGTGCATCAAACATTTTCATAAGTACCTTTATGGCCAGCGTTTTCGGGTGAGGACAGATCATGCAGCATTAAAATGGCTTCTACAATTCAGGAGCCCTGAAGGACAGTTGGCGCGGTGGATTGAGAGACTCAAAAGTTACGACTTCTCTATTAAACATCGCAGAGGTAGTAGTCATGGAAATGTTAACGCCATGTCCCGCCGTCCCTGTAATCTGGAATGCAGACATTGCTCAAAAGGTGAGACCAAAGAAGACATTATAGATGTCCAATTAATGACTATAACATCAGACTGGGATCCGGAGGAGCTACGGAAATGTCAGCAAGAGGATCCAGATTTGAAAAGTGTAATACACGGATTGAAGATGAATAAACGGCCAACGATAGAAGAAATAGCTGCAGAAAGTCCAGTCGTAAAGGCTTATTGGGCACAATGGATTAGTTTGAAGTTAATGTCTGGCTGCTCAACGAACTGCACTACGGTCCAAGTGGAGGACACATGGGTATCAATAAAACCTTGGAGAAATTAAAACAAAGATTTTATTGGGTTAGTTGTCGTCAATCAGTTACGGAGTGAATCGCCAATTGTGTCGAGTGCATTGCTGCAAAAGGGCCGCGGTCCAGGAGTCATAGTCAGATGAAGCAGTACAATTTATTTGCGCCGTTTGAGCGAGTAGCCATGGATGTAACACTTGGGTATCGAGATATGGTGTTCCAATAGAATTCTGACCAAGAGATAAATTTTGAATCAGCACTAAACTACATTCGCAGTCCGATGGCATAGTAGAACAACTCAATCGAACTTTGGAAGAACATTTGAGGAAAGTTGTGGACAAGTATCAAAAAGATTGGGATACGCATATATCCTTGTTCCTGATGGCTTATCGGTCCACTGTACATGAAACAACGGGGCAGACTCCAGCAAGAGTAATTTTTGGTAAGGATCTTCAACTACCCCTTGATTTAAAATTTGGAATTAACGAAAACGGAGGAAGGAATACTAAGGAATTCAGTAGCATCCTAGAAGACGAGATGAGGGATATACATGCTATGGTGAGACAGCGCACCAAAATTATGAGCGATAAGATGAAAGCAAAATACAACAAGGCAATAAACTCTGAGGGTTTTATTGAAGGCGATTGGGAATTATTATATAACCCACAACGAAAGAAAGGGCTGTCTCCCAAATTACAGTGTAATGGTATAACCATACCAGGTTATTAAACGACTCAATGATGTAGTTTATCGCATACAGACCATTGGAAGACCAAGGAATAAAATGAAGGTAGTTCATCTGGATTGGCTTGCAGCGTTTGGTACCGCAAATATGTCTAATCGGGACGATCAGACTTAGGTAGAGGGCAGTGTGGCGAACACGAGTACCAGAACAAATCAGAATTAACGATAAACTGCCAGAAGCAACTAGACAGCGAATTCGTAGTTGCCAGAATGTTCTAATAGCGAACTTTTGTTAAAAATTTACTATATAAGGGCTGCCGGATTGTGCAGCAGACACAGTTCTAATTAGAGTGTTGCCGTGTAAAAAGCAATTAAGCTTAATTAAGCAATAAGTTGTAAACTCGAGTATCGAGCAATAAGTTTTAAGTTGTTGGAAATAAAACTAAAGATAAGTGTATAGCCATTAAATTGGGATTTTAATTTAACAATCTAGTGATCGAGCTCAAGAGTGAGTTATAGTTAGACGATTTATCGAGAAATCCGTTACAATTGGTGTCAGAAGTGGGATTGTCAAATAAATTCCCAAGGAGATAATTATTTGAAAATGGAAAAGTTTAACGATCTGAAGATTCCACAACTGAAAAAGGAGCTGGAGCAACGGGGTTTGGAGACCAATGGATTAAAAACTGAATTACAATCACGGTTGAGAGAGGCCATGGAGGCGGAAAACATTAATTTTGAGGAATATGTCTTTCACATGGAATTAGAAGAAGAGACATCAAAGATAGAAGAAAAGGAAGAGGCTCAATGCTCGTCAAAGATTGAGGACATAAACATGGTTTTTGCCGCAATATCGCAAATGTCAACGCAAATATCGACCCAAATTAAAGAACAGGATACACGTATGTCTTAAATATCAACGGATATATCGACACAAATTAAAGAGGATACACGTATGTCTCAAATATCAACAGAAATATCGACACAATTTAAAGAGCAGCACAGGTGTCCTCACAGTTGGAAGCGCAGTTCGCAGCGCAAGATGCACGTATATCATTGCAGGAGACCTCCCAAATAGCAGAAGTGTCCTCACAGATTTCGGAAGAGCGGGATAAAATTAAAACTGAAGTGGATGAATTGAGAGATCGTCTCCGGGAGCTACAATTAAATCGGCCAATTATGTCGTCAGCTTCTGCCAAGGTAAAACCTCCATCCTGAGATGGCACTGTTCCGTTCCACGTTTTTAAACTTCAATTCGAAAAGACGGCATCTTCAAATAATTGGAACGCTGAAGATAAAGTAGCTGCATTGTTCGTTGCATTAAAAGGATCTGCAGCAGAGATATTACAGACCATTCCAAACTGCGAGGCGCGTCTTTATGAAACGTTGATGAGTGCATTAGAAAGACGGTATGGTAGTGAGCACAGGAAGCAGATCTTTCAAATCGAATTGCGAAAACGCCGCCAGAAAGCCAATGAGACTCTGCAGGAGTTTTCAACAGAGATTGAGGTGTTAGCTCACTTAGCTTATGCACATAAATCCATGGAATACATCGAGGACACGAAACTTCAGACTTTCGTCAATGGAATACGAGATAACACTACACGATTCGCTGTATTAGCATGTCCAAAATTGACGTTTGCAGAAACCGTTTCGTATGCTCTGACACAGGAAACTGCATTTCTGCTTTGCAATCAAAATCAATTTAAAGCTCACAAAGTAGAAATAGAGGAACACACGTGGGTGAACCAATTACTTGAAAAAATTGACAACATGCAGAAAGCACTGAAAAAAAACTACGGAAGCGCATAAGAAAAATGGTGGTGTGCTTAAATGCTTCAACTGCGGAAAAAGTGGCCATATTGCACGCAACTGTAACCAGCCAAATAATCCAGTTGGACGTAAACGCAAAGCTGAGGAAGATCAAGCAAATGTCAAATCAAACCAATCGTTAAACTAAAGCGAACCAACCGAAAAGGGCACGGGCTGGCTCCCGCAAGCAAATGCCCTGTAATCTCCATTTCACAAATAAGCAGGAATACGAGTAACGTTACCGTTAGTGGATGTGTAGACGGTAAAAAGCGCATACTGACTGTGGATATGGGCGCATCACATTCCATAATTCGTTCTGATCTGGTTGAGAAAGAAGTGAAACCGTTAACTGGTGCAAAGTTGCGTACTGCAACTGGAGAAGATACCCTAGTTCTCGGAAAGGTGACGTGCGAAATCGTAATTGGGAAGGCAGTCGTGTTACACAATTTTATAGTGGCAGATATCGTTGACGAAGTCATAATTGGAGTATACTTTCTAGCGAATCAAAGAATCAAAATTGACATGAAAAACCGGATTATGTCCTATGGAAACATGGAAGTGCCACTTATGTTCGGTTACGATAATAAGTACACCGTTAGACGAGTGATATCAACAGAGTGCCAGCAGATTCCACCAACATCAGAAGCAGTTATTTGGCAGAAATAGATGGAGACTATGGGTCAAACAAGTGGTGGATTGTTGAACCCACAAAAGAATATACACCAAACTTACTTATAGGCAAAACCCTGGCTATGACAAGACAAGATAAACGTGTTCCAGTAAGAGAACTTAATGAGTGCAAGTTACCAATCAAACTCTCCAAAGGAGCTATATTAGGGCAGTGTCAAGAGATTGAGGCCGTGATAAATTGCGAAATATGTCTCGAGGAAGATTCCATGGGCAAACCCGATATATCGAGTGAAATTAACGCATGGACTGAGAAACTAGAGGCAAACTATCAAACTATGGCTAAACAACTTCTTCTCAGATACTCATCCATATTTGATAAAGACGATGCCAAACCAGGAAGAACCAAAGTTGTAAAACATTATATTAACACAGGTGATGCAAGGCCAATCCGCCAGGCTCTTCGAAGCGTTCTTTTAGCAAAACGTGAAATTGTAAGCCAGACCATACGTGAAATGAGCGAAAGCGGCGTAGTCGAACCATCAGAGAGTCCGTGGAGCTCACCTGTAGTACTTGTGAAGTAGAAAAATGGCAACATGAGATTTTGTGTGGACTATAGAAGGTTGAATGATGTAACGAAGAAAAGCAGTTATCCACTACCTAGAATCGATGACACACTTGACTCGTTATCAGGCACAAAATGGTTCTCAACACTTGATTTAAAAACTGGTTATTGGCAAGTGGAGCTAAACGAAGAAGACAAAGAAAAGACGGCTTTCAGCGTTTAAGATGGTCTATGGCAATTTACCGTAATGCCCTTTGGATTATGTAACGCTCCTGCTACTTTTGAGAAACTTATGGACCAGGTATTAAAAGGATTACACTGGAAGACCTGTTTGGTATACCTCGACGATATCATTGTGTTGGCTAAAAGCTTCGATGAACACCTTAAGAACTTGGAAGAGGTTTTTCAACGGATAGCTTGCGCTGGTCTGAAGCTGAGTCCAAAGAAGTGTTCCCTTTTCAAAAAGGAAGTAAGCTACTTAGGGCACAAAGTGACAACGGAGGGCATTTGCACAGCTAATGAAAAGATCGAGGCAGTAAGAGATTGGCCCACTCCTCAAAATTTACACGAATTGCGGGGTTTCCTTGGACTATGTACTTATTATAAACGATTCGTTCCAAATTTCGCCAGCGTAGCTAGTAGCCTCCATGAACTCACGAAAAAGAACAGAGTTTTTGAATGGACTAAAGAACAGGAAGTGGCTTTCCAAACTCTGAAGAAACGGTTAAGTACTGCGCCAATATTGGCATACCCGGTCCCAGGATCAACGTTTATTTTGGATACGGATGCTAGTGGATTTGCAGTAGGAGGCGTTCTATCACAAGTCATTGATGGGCATGAGAAAGTTGTTACGTATTACAGCCAGACCATAAGCAAGTCAGAGAGAAATTATTGTGTTACTCGGAGGAAATTACTGGCGTTGGTGAAGTGCATCAAACATTTTCATAAGTACCTTTATGGCCAGCGTTTTCGGGTGAGGACAGATCATGCAGCATTAAAATGGCTTCTACAATTCAGGAGCCCTGAAGGACAGTTGGCGCGGTGGATTGAGAGACTCAAAAGTTACGACTTCTCTATTAACCATCGCAGAGGTAGTAGTCATGGAAATGCTAACACCATGTCCCGCCGTCCCTGTAATCTGGAATGCAGACATTGCTCAAAAGGTGAGACCAAAGAAGACATTATAGATGTCCCATTAATGACTATAACATCAGACTGGGATCCGGAGGAGCTACGGAAATGTCAGCAAGAGGATCCAGATTTGAAAAGTGTAATACACGGATTGAAGATGAATAAACGGCCAACGATAGAAGAAATAGCTGCAGAAAGCCCAGTCGCAAAGGCTTACTGGGCACAATGGAATAGTTTGAAGTTAGTGTCTGGCTACTTGCATCGCGTATGGGAAAGCGAAGGGGGGCAAAGTTCACGAGCTCTGATGATTGTTCCAAAAGTAAGAGTTCCTGAAGTTCTCAACGAGTTGCCCAACGGTCCAAGTGGAGGACACATGGATATCACTAAAACCTTGGAGAAATTAAAACAAAGATTTTATTGGGTTGGTTGTCGTCAATCAGTTACAGAGTGGATAGCCAATTGTGTCGAGTGCATTGCTGCATATATCCTTGTTCCTGATGGCTTATCGGTCTGCTGTACATGAAACAACGCGGCAGACTCCAGCAACGGTAATTTTTGGTAATGATCTTCGACTACCGATTGATTTAAAATTTGGAATTAACGCCAACGGAGGAAGTAATACTAAGGAGTTCAATTGCATCCTAGAATACGAGATGAGGGATATACATGCTATGGTGAGACAGCGCACCAAAATTATGAGCGATAAGATGAAAGCAAAATACAACAAGGCAATAAACTCTGAGGGTTTTATTGAAGGCGATTGGGAATTATTATATAACCCACAACGAAAGAAAGGGCTGTCTCCCAAATTACAGTGTAATATGGTATAACCATACCAGGTTATTAAACGACTCAATGATGTAGTGTATCGCATACAGACCATTGGAAGACCAAGGAATAAAATGAAGGTAGTTCATCTGGATTGGCTTGCAGCGTTTGGTACCGCAAATATGTCTAATCGGGACGATCAGAATTGACGATAAACTGCCAGAAGCAACTAGACAGCGAATTCGTAGTTGCCAGAATGTTCTAATAGCGAACTTTTGTTAAAAATTTACTATATAAGGGCTGCCGGATTGTGCAGCAGACACAGTTCTAATTAGAGTGTTGCCGTGTAAAGAGCAATAAGGCTAAAAGCAATAAGTTGTATGTTCGAATAGCGAGCAATAAGTGTTAAGTTGTTGGAATTATAAATAAAGATAAGTGTATAGCATTAAATTGGGACTTTAATTTAACAATCCAGTGATCGAGCTCAAGAGTGAGTTATAGTTAGACGATTTATCGAGAAATCCGTTACAATACAATATAGGTTTTATAGGTACACACAACAAATTGTACTTAGGTATGTAAATATGTTCACTCATTGCTTCATGTGAAATCTACAATATATTGACACGAAAAAACGGAGCTAATGCCTTTTATTTTCATGCCAAAGAGTTGTATTTAATGTAGTGCGTTCCCACTGCAATAGGCGCTGTCCCTACGTGCGCCTATACATATTCATTTCATATGTTCATATGCGTTTAATTACGTAGTTATAACGTTATTACATAAATTTTTTCAATGCATATAAAGCGCATTTATTTCAACGGCAGCGTCACTTGAAATGGCTTGCCATCTACTGAAAGATATATTAGCATTGACAAATATTTTAAATCATCCCCATATTTTCTGTGTTTTGCGGTGTCACTTTTCCTTTCTGGAACAAACATCAAAAAGTTGATAAGTTTATGACTTTTAAATTTTCGCAAAAAGCTGACTGTAGGCAAGCGCACGTTCGGGAAGATGTGATAATTTTTGCTCTTGTTCCAGAAATAGAATGAAATTGGTGTGATTCCTTTATTTTCGAATGATTTTAATCAAGATGTTTTGTAAATACGAATGATTTTATTATTTTATATATAAAATTTTTTTGAAAGAACATAAGTGCTGCTGTGAGAGTATTGCAAATTAACGACTTTACGTTAAAAAGGATTAGAAATAGGCTTTCCAGGGTAATTCGAATTCGTTTAAAGTTACTTATATTTTATTTTAATAATTTTATTGACTGTGTGTATTCATCATATCAACTATATTTTAACTGTCTCGACAAGCGAACCGGAATGTTAAATTTAATTTCAGACAGGAGAAAATTACCGCAAACTGTTCCATTCAGGATTTTTACCAAGAATACTATGCCAAGAATTTCCCTACGACTAGTAAGTGTAGGTATATTTATAAGTTTTAAAGAACTAGGCTATGGAGGTAGACTTAACCTAAAATTCCATCGGAAGTGCCCTGGCAAATAGTAAACATTGTTTTTAAACAGACTTTAACTTGTCAGAATGGATTTGGTAACTAAGGTTACATACAACAAATCTATATTCCAATATAGGTCTAACCAAATTTGTAAAAAGTGTTTCAGTAACATAAGGTCCTCTAAATTCTTTAGATCAACGATAAACCAAACTGAGAACATCTTTTGCTTTCAAGACTATTGTATCAATATGAAGATTAAACTTTAGCGGAACAGACGATGTGCTGTCTTACATGTTTTGAGATTCAATGACAACTCATTTCTATCACAAAAAGCAACCAAATTGTTTAAGTCTGTTTGCAACAAACACCTTTCATCAGTTAAAGTATATGATTTAAAAAGTTTTATGTAGTCGGCATATAATAAAATTTTTGAGTAGTTCGCGTTTTCGGAACAAGGGACTACCTTACCGGAAACCTAAAGAGACATTAATTGAGTCTAAAAGAGTATCATCAAATATTACTCGCTGTGTTTTATTATAAAGATAAGAAGACACCCGTTGAAGAAATCTTGGTTGAAAACCCAGAAGATCAAGTTTATATACGACAGTCGACAGAATTTAATGGCGAAATCGAAAAAATTATGTTTTATATACTGACTATATAACTGAGAGTTTTGCAATACCCCTATAGTTTTCAATGTATGACCTTAATTGACTTTAATGCAAAGTGATTATAAATGACAGTTTCCATATTGAAGGAAAAATACCTTGTTTACGAGAGGAACTATACATATGTATACATGTATATGCTCGTCAAAGGCAATCATGGCCATTATTAAAAGATGGTTTAAATATTGAGTACGTATTAATAGGAAAGGAGAATTAGTACAGTAGTTTGACCTGAAAAATTCTGCAAACATATTGGAAATAATCTGATTGTCACATGACATGATAGAATTGTATTTCATCGCGAAATTTAGAAATCGTGCTTTTTGAGTAAGCGAAATCATAAAACAGTTTTGGATTACGTACAATATTTTGTTTTACCTTATTTAAGTATATATTATAAAATTTTTTGTTTAGAATAGTCGACAAGTAAAACAATTTTTTTATATGTTTAAAAGCTCGAGTTTTTCTGTTTTTTAAATTTTTATATCTCTTCCGAGAACCACGTACTTAACCATGTACTTTAACTTTTATTAGCAATTACTATTGGAACATACTTTTCACATAAATGTACAAGTAGACACTCAATTCAATATTTCCACTGTAATTAGGGCATGTTACAGTAGAAAGATCGCTTTTTAACTTTTTAAAGTTAGCTTTTGTACAGAAGCTAGAAGTTTGATGATTATTATTTGCTCTTTATTATTATTGTTTCTAAAGCAGGATGATACGAGTCCTCTGGAAAACAAGAAGATTACTCTGAATAACGGAACACTTTGAAGGGGTATCTACTTACACTAAATCTAAGAATGTACCAAGTTTGCTTAGCATTATATGAATTTGGTTCAGACATTTTTTCCAAAAATTCATTAAAGTATGACCGATTGCAAATCGACACAATATATTCATCGAAAGCTTTTCATGAGGCACACTGTAAATTGAAATCCCCCAAAACCATTGTGGAAACTGAATAATTTGTCATCGAGACAGCATATATACAGTCTGATCGGGAAGGTGTATAAGACAAAGTTAAATAATTAAAGCAACTATTAACACAAACTCTAATACATTTAAATTCAAATGAGTCAGTACAAGGAACGAGGACATCTTCAGAAGGAATAGAAGAATGTACGGTAAATAGAACAATAGAACATCTTCTCTGATTTTGTTCAGTCGATCACATCTAATTATTTGAAATTCGCTGTTTAAAATCTCGTTCTCAAATATATGAGGTTTTAACCATGTTCCTGTCAATTAAATTATATGAAAATTACAATTAGTTTAACTAAAAATCAGTTAATTTAGTATTAAGACCTCTAACATTTTCGGTATTTTAATAATACTTTCCTCTGTAGGATTTCTTTGTTTCGGCACAAATTCACGTCCAAAAGCCCCAGGGGACCAGAACTTACGGATATGTACTTTAATTATGTCAATTTCTAGATACGCCAAAAATACCTCGGTTGAGGACATAATGTCACTTAAAATATTTGAATAATTGTCCCTAATATCTTAATTGTTTGTTGAGAGTTACAAGATCTCGACCGATTTCTTTGAAGCCATTGCACGTCTGCTTATAGACTTAAAATAGATTAATTTCTATGGATCTACAATTTAAACAGGACCAATGCAATCCCTTACCGTCATAAATAAAATCTATCAGTGAGTCCCTCATATTTAAGATGGGCAAACCGATCACAAGGCCAGCATGAAACATAGCAATCTGAGCAGTGAATGTGAAAATAAAATGAAACAATATGAAACAAAAGATCGCTCGGCACCGAAATACGAATATCAAAGCTTTAAGTTAATACACAAAACTTAAGAACACCTATACTTAGCTTGAAACTTCAATCAAATCACTAAATATTCATCAAATCCCTAAATAAAGTTATTATAATTGAAAATTTTCGTAAAAGAAAACACAAAACAACCCAAAAATTTACAGCTTCCAGTTAAAGTGTTGCCACCTTTTTTTAGGTTAGGCAATCAGACTAATATCCATAAAGTCACGAGCATCTATTATCAATTCGAGCCAGTTTGCCAAGTTTGTAGACGGTATCATTACTAAGTTGCTTTAACTATAGTTTAGCAAAAGTTGGAAGAAAGGTCTAGATCTTATCACCTCAACTTTCTCCATAGAGCTTAAAAAATTTGCGGCGTTTGTACTTTAGAATCTTTAGCCTCACTCCGAAAGTCACAATAAGACAGTGTCCAATAAGAACTCATATCAATGCGGTGAGGTAAACCTTGCTAAGAGCAGGTAATTCAAAGGACATCCCAAATTCATCTTTGGACCAGAAAGATCTCGCTGTCGCACAGATCCACTGCTAGAATGCTAGGGGCCAGAGGAGCGCCAAATCAGTCTGTTGAGATTGGGGTAAACGTGTCCTTTCTCAGTTTATCAGCTTTGCAGTTTCCAGCGATTTCATTATGACCACGCACCCAAATCAGCAAGATAACGAAGTAACCATGAGCGAGCCAGCATTGCAGATTAATGGCACGCTCCTCTAAATGAAGCAGAACTTTGAAGCAGTGCATATACTGGTACTTTAACTGCAATCACTTTTACTTGAAAACTACTATCGTGGTCTGGTAGCCTGGAGCAAAATATAAAGCAGAGCTCTCGCAGGTAACTCCCTTGTGAGTATGTTTAAAATTATTTAATCAGAACCCTGCCAATCAAAAGTGATTAAAAAATTAGTGAAACACTAGGTTTTCAAACCTTCGAAACCGGTGAACTCGCTATAGGCGGCGTGACAATCTTCACCACTTTCTCCGTCCACGTACGTGTGAGCAGGCATCCCGGCTGCACTCATGCAGCAGTACCATATAAAAAACATATAGCTGAACTGCTTTAATTTCCTCAATTTTCAGCCGACGCAGGATTACACTTTCGGATTGGTAATTTAAAATATTTTTAAAATTTTTAAATTTGCAATTCGCTTTACATATATTTTGTTTTACATACTTCTACAGTTAGTTACAACGTAAAGTTAACCCAAACTGATTATTACGCTTTTCCTCGGATGCGAGAACAAAATAGAATTGACAAAAAATTAACTAAACAGCGAAATTCATAGTTGCCATAATGGTCGAGCGGCGAAGTTTTCTTAAAGATCTACTATTTAAGTTCTGCCGGATTGCGGAGCAGACACAGTTCTTGTTAGAGTGTTGTCGTGTAAAGAGCAATTGAGATATAAGAAAGAAGTTGAAAGCTCGGATAATGAGAAGTAAAACGTTAACTAGTTGGAATTAGAAATAAATATAAGTGTATAGCCATTAAATTGGGACTTTTATTTAAAAATCCAGTGATCGAACTCAAGAGTGAGTTACAAGGTAGACAATTGTTCGAGAAATCCGTTACAATATAATCGGAAATAACATATAGACTGTTATAGCTATATACCTATAACACCAAACAAAATATAAACAAACTCGCTTAATAACTTAATACACATCATTATATAGCTTATATCACGGCCCATCAAGACGTAGACGTTCACGACGTACATACATACATCATACATATTTCACTGGAATTAAACCTTGAGCTATATTTCATTTGTTTGGGGGAATGAGTTCACATTTGTGGCCCAGGAAAGAAATGATTTCCTTTAAATACAAGTTAACAATAGTTAACTAAACTAGTCTTTTGAGCTGCCAAAACTGCAATCCATGCAGTTTGATCGCGCATGATTCAAATGAACTGTATGACCGGCAACTGCAATTCGATACAAGTTAACAGTAGTTAACTAAATCAGTTTCTTGAATTGCCAAAATTGCAACGTGTACAGTCTGGATTTCTGTATGAACGGCAACTGCAATTCAATACATTACAGTAGCCGTCAACCATGTGACTGTCAGGTGTAACTCAATATCTCGCACAGGTATTGAACTCAGCAGAAACATTCGCTGCGTCAACGCCAGCAGCGGTAGTTCTAGTTGTAATAGTAGGTTATAAATAAGGGAAATATAATTTTAATAAATCAGTTTTAGAACGGAACTCAAATCGTTATCATTTAAAATAAAATAATTTTGCGGTAGTCGACAACACCGTCGCTACCGAATAAACTAACAGGAAATACAAATAAAAAATAACTTACATATTAAGGAGTGCATGCTTGCTTCTGTTCTATCACTGATATTGCTATACGCTTAATAATGATACATAAGATTATACAAAATAGCATTACATCTTTTTCTAAATTTTCCCAACAACAAGCTATCGCTAAAGAATTTTGACCAGAGGAACGTTTGTATTCCAGGAAATAAAATACATTGTTATCTATTCAGTTATTCCACTTTCTATAATTGACTGACACCCAATGTTTCTGAGTAGATTGTTATGCTAGAAAAGAAAATGAAAAAAATTTGGATATACAAAAATTTATAAAAAGACAGTATCGCATACATACATAAAAACCGCATAACGATATTCATATTGTAACGGATTTCTCGATAAATCGTCTACCTTGTAACTCACTCTTGAGTTCGATCACTAGATTGTTAAATAAAAGTCCCAATTTAATGGCTACACACTCTTTATCTCTAATTTAAACAACTTTACCCTTTACTACTCATTATCCGAATTCACAACTCACTTATATCTTAATTGCCCTTTACACGGCAACACTTTAACAAGAACTGTGTTTGCTGCACAATCCGGCAGCACTTATATAGTAGATTGCTAATAAAACTTCGTTACTCGAACATTCTGGCAACTACGAATTTTGCAATCTACTTCGTTCTAGCAGTTTATCGTCGATTCTGATTTGTTCCGAGATTCGTGTTCGCCCACTGCCCTCCACCTAAATCTATTCGTCATGATTAGACATATTTGCGGTACCAAACGCTGCAAGCCCTCCAAGATAAACTACCTTCATTTAATTCCTTGGTCTTCCAATAGACTGTATGAGATACACTACATCGTTGAGTCGTTTAATAAGCTGGTATGTCTCTTCCCAATTACACCGTAGTTTGGGAAAGAACCCTTTCATTTGTTGCGGGTTATACACCAATACTCAATCGCCTTAAATAAAACCCTGCCTGCCCTGTTGTTTCATGTACACCAGACCGATAAGCCATCAGTAAGAAAGATATATGGGTATCCCAATCTTTTTATTACTTGACCACAATTTTCCTCAAATGCCAAAGTTCGATTCACTTATTCTATCAAGCCTACGGTTGTAGTGCAGTTCGTTGGGAACTTCAGGAATTCTTACTTTCGGAACAATCATCAGATCTCTAGCCCATCTTCGCTTTCCAATAAGCCATGCAAGCAGCCAGACACTAGCTTTAACTATTTCATTGTGCCCAATAAACCTTTGCGACTGGGCTTTCTGCAGCTATTTCTGCTCTCGTTAAACGTTAATTCATCTCAAATCCATGTATTACACTTTTCAAATCTGTATCACCTTGCTGGTATTTCCGTAGCTCCTCTGACCCAGTCTGATGTTATAGTCATTAATCGGACATCTTTAATGTCTTCTTTGGCCTCATTCGAGCAATGTCTGCATGCCAAATTACAAAGACGGCAGGACATGGCATCAATATTTGCATCATTACTACCTTTGCGAAGTTCTATACGGAAATCGTAACTTTAGAGTCTCTCGAAATCGCTGGCCATAAAGGTACTTATGAAAATGTTTGATGAACTTCACCAACGCCAGTAATTTCCTCCGAGTAACACAATAATTTCTCTCTGACTGACTTATTGTCTGGCTGTAATACGCAACCACTTTCTCATGCCCATCAATGACTTATGATAGAACGCTTTCTACTGCAAACCCACCAGCATTCGTATTAAAAATAATCGCTGCTCCTTGGACCGAGTATGCTAACATTGGCGCAGAACTTCCGTTTCTTCAGAGTTTGCAAAGCCGCTTCCTGTTATTTAATGGATTCAAGAACTCTGCTATTATATCCGAGTTCATAGAGGCTACTAGCTACGCTGGCAAAATTTGGAACGAATCGTCGATAATAAGTACAAAGTCCAAGGAAACTAAGCAGTTCATATAAGTTTTTAAAAGTGGGCCAATCTTTTATAGCCTCTATTTTTTCATTAGTTGTGTTCTAAGAAGCTCACTTCTTTTTTGAAAAGGAACACTTCTTTGGACTCAGCTTTAGACCAGCGCTAGCTATCCGTTGGAAAACCTCTTCCAAGCTCTTAAGGTGTTCATCGAAGATTTTACCCAACACGATGATGTCGTCGATGTATACCAAACAGGTCTGCTATTGGAATCCTTTTAATACCTGATCCGTAAGTCTCTCTAAAAGAACGCTTCGAGCCTGGCGGATTGGTCTTGCATCACCTATGTTAATAAAATGTTTCACAACTTTGATTCTTCCTGGCTTGGAATCGTTTTTATCAAATATGGATGTGTATCTGAGAAGAAGTTGTTTCGCCTTATTTTGATGGGTTGCCTCTAGCTCCTCGGGCCATTCGTTAATTTCACTCGATATGTCGTTTTCGTCCATGAAATCTTCCTAAAGATCTATTTCGCAATTTATCACGGCATCAATCTCTTGACATTGCTCTAATATAGCTTAAGGTTTTGCCTATAAGTAAGTTTGGTGTAGATTCTTTTGTAGCCTCAACAATCCACAACTTGTTTGGCCCATACTCTCTATCTATTTCTGCCCAAATAACTGCTTTTGATGTTGGTGGAAATTGCTGGCACTCTGTTGTTATCACTCGTCTAACGTTGGTCTTATTATCGTAACCGAACATCAGTGGCACTTCCATATATGTATAGATGATTGTTCTCCATGTCAATTTTGATTCCTCGATTCGTTAAAAAGTCTACTCCAATTATGACTTCGTCGTCGATATCTGCCGCTATGAAATTGTGTAACACGGCTGATTTTCAATTACGATTTCGCACGTGACTTCTTTGAGAACTTGAGTATCTTTTCCAGTTGTAGTACCCAGCTTTGACCCAGCTAATGGTCTTACTTCTTTATTAACCTGATCATCGAACTACAGAATGTGACGCGCCTGTATCCACAGTCAGTATACGCTTTTTGTCATCTACACATCAACTCACGGTAACGTTACTTGTACACCTGCTTATTTTGTGAAATAGAGATTACAGGGAATTTGCTTGCAGCAGCAATTGCTTTTTCAAGTAATTGGTTAACCCAGGTGTACTTGATGAGCTTTGAATGTTCGATTGCTAAGCAGAGATGCAGTTTCCTGTGGCAAAGCATACGAAACGGTTTCCGCAAGCGTCAATTTTGGACATGCTTATGCAGCGAAGCGTGTAGTGTTATCTCGTATTCCAAAAACGAAAGCCTGAATTTTCGTGTCCTCGATGAACTCCACGAATTTGTTTGCATAACTAAGTGAGTTAACATCCTAATCTCTGTAGAAAACTTCTGCAATGACTCATTGGCTCTCTAGGGACAAGTTTGCAACTCGATTCTTAAGATCTGCTTCCTGTGCTCAGTACCATACCGTCTTTCTAATGCACCCATCAACGTTTCATAACTACTCGATTCACAGCTTGGAATGGTGAACAATGCAGATACTTTATCTTCAGCGTTCCAATTATTTGAAGATGCCGTCTTTTGGGATTAAAACCATGGAACGGTTAGTTCCATCAAAGGATGCAGGTTTTACCTTGGCAGAAGCTGACGACATAATTGGCCAATTTATTTGTAGCTCGCATAGACTATCTTTCAATTCATCCGCTTCAGTTTTAATTTTATCCCGCTCTTTCGAAATCGATGATGACACTTCTGCTATTTGTGAGGTCCCCTGCGATATCCGTGCATCCTGCTCTTTCAACTGTCAGTGCTGATATACGTGCATCTTCCGCTGCAACTGTTCTTCCAAATGCGCTGACAACCGCGTTTCTAACTGCGACATTTATAGGATCAGACGTACATCCTGCTCTTTAAACTGTGTCTATATTTGTGTCGACATCTGCGGCACGGCAGCGGATATCATACCCACAATCTTTGACGAGCATTGAGTATCTCCTTTTCATCTATCTTTGTAATCTCTTCCTCTTTTTCCAATTGGAACACATATTCGTAAATTTAATGTTTTCTTCTTCCATGACCTCTCGTAACCGCTTTTTCCAGCTACTTTTTCAGTTGTGGAATCTTCACATCGTTAAACTTTGCCATTTTAAAACTCTTATTAGGAATTTATTTGACAATCCCACATCTGACACCAATTGTAACGGATTTCTTGATAAATCGTTTATTGTGTTACTAACTCTTGAGTTCGTTCACTGGATTAAAAATCCCAATTTAATGTCTTCACACTAATCTTTACTTCTAATTCCAACAACTTAAAGCATTACTACTCATTATACTCGTTTCACGCTTCTTACTTATATTTCAATTCCTTTTTATACGACAACACTTTAACCAGAACTGGGTTTGCTGCACAATTCTGCAGCCCTTATATAGTAGATTGCTGTGTTCGCCACAATATTGTAACGGATTTCTCGATAAATCGTCTACCTGTAACTCACTGTTGAGTTCGATCACTAGATTGTTAAATTAAAGTCCCAATTTAATGGCTATACACTTATCTTTACTTTTATTTCCAGCAACTTAACACTTATTGCTCGATATTCGAGTTTACAACTTATTGCTTATTGCTTATATCTTAATTGCTTTTTACACGGCAACACTCTAATTAGAACTGTCCCTGTTGCACAATCCGGCAGCCCTTATATAGTAAACTTTTAACAAAAGTTCGCTACTAGAACATTCTGGCAACAACGAAGTCGCTGTCTAGTTACTTCTGGCAGTTTATCGTCGATTCTGATTTGTTCTGGTATTCGTGTTCGCCACACTGCCCTCTACCTAAGTCACCCTCATTCTATTCCTTGGTCTTCCAAAGGTCTGTATGCGATACACTACATCATTGAGTCGTTTAATGACCTGTTATGGTCCTTCCCAATTACACTGTAATTCGGGAGATAACCCTTTCTTTCGTTGTGGGTTATATAGCAACACCCAATCGCCTTCAATAAAACCCTCAGAGTTTACTGGCTTGTCGTATTTTGCTTTTATCTTATCGCTCATAATTTGGTGCGCTGTCTCACCATAGCATGTATATCCCTCATCTCGTCTTCTAGGATGCTACTGAATTTCTTAGTATTCCTTCCTCCGTTTTCGTTAATTCCAAATTTTAAATCAATCGGTAGTTGAAGATCCTTACCAAAAATTACTCTTGCTGGAGTCTGCCCCGTTGTTTCATGTACAGTGGACCGATAAGCCATCAGGAACAAGGATATATGCGTATCCCAATCTTTTTGATACTTGTCCACAACTTTCCTCAAATGTTCTTCCAAAGTTCGATTGAGTTGTTCTACTATGCCATCGGACTGCGAATGTAGTTTAGTGCTGATTCAAAATTTCTCTCTTGGTCAGAATTCTATTGGAACACCATATCTCGATACCCAAGTGTTACATCCATGGCTACTCGCTCAAACGGCGCAAATAAATTGTACTGCTTCATCTGACTATGACTCCTGGACCGCGGCCCTTTTGCAGCAATGCACTCGACACAATTGGCGATCCACTCCGTAACTGATTGACGACAACTAACCCAATAAAATCTTTGTTTTATCATGTGTCCTCCACTTGGACCGTAGTGCAGCTCGTTGAGCAGCCAGACATTAACTTCAAACTATTCCATTGTGCCCAATAAGCCTTTACGACTGGACTTTCTGCAGCTATTTCTTCTCTCGTTGGACGTTTATTCATCTTCAATCCGTGTATTACACTTTTCAAATCTGGATCCTCTTGCTGACGTTTACGTAGCTTCTCCGGATCCCATTCTGATGTTATAGTCATTAATCGGACATCTATAATGTCTTCTTTGGCCTCAGCTTTTGAGCAATGTCTGCATTCCAGATTACAGAGACGGCGGGTCATGGCGTTAGCATTTCCATGACTACTACCTCTGCGATGTTCAATAGAGAAGTCGTAACTTTTGAGTCTCTCAATCCACCGCGCCAACTGCCCTTCAGGGTTCCTGAATTGCAGAAGCCATTTTAATGCTGCATGATCTGTCCTCACCCAAACTCGCTGGCCATAAAGGTACTTATGAAAATGTTTGATGCACTTCACCAACGCCAGTAATTCCCTCCGAATAACGCAAAAATTTCTCTCTGGCTTGCTTATGGTCTGACTGTAATAAGCAAGCACTTCCTCATGCCCATCAATTATTTTATTAAACGTTGATCCTGGGACCGGGTATGCTAACATTGGCGCAGTACTTAACCGTTTCTTCAGGGTTTGGAAAGCCACTTCCTGTTCTTTATTCCATTCAAAAACTCTGTTCCTTTTTATGAGTTAATGGAGGCTACTAGCTACGCTGTCAAAATTTGGAACGAATCGTCTATAATAAGTACACAGTCCAAGGAAATTTCGCAATTCATGTAAATTTTAAGGAGTGGGCCAATCTCTTACTGCCTTGATCTTTTCATTCGCTGTGCAAATACTCTCCTTTTTGAATCTATCCGTTGGAAAACCTCTTTCAAGTTCTTAAGGTGTTCATCGAAGCTTTTACCCAAGGCGATGATATCGTCGAGGTATACCAAACAGGTCTTCCAGTGTAATCCTTTTAATACTTGGTCCATAAGTCTCTCAAAAGTAGCAGGAGCGTTACATAATCCAAAGGGCATTATGGCAAATTGCCATAGACCATCTCAAACGCGGGAAGCCACTTGCCAAAAACCACTTTTCAAATCAAGTGTTGAGAACCATTTTGTGCCCGTTAACGAGTCCAGTGTATCATCGATTCTAGGTAGTGGATAACTGTCTTCGTTACAGCATTCAACCTTCTATAGTCCACACAAAATCTCATGTTGCCATCTTTCTTCTTTACAAGTACTACAGGTGAGCTCCACGGACTCTCCAATGGTTCGACTACGCCGCTTTCGCTCATTTCACGTATGGTCTGGCTTACAACTTCTCGTTTGGCTAAAGGAACGCTTCAAGGAGCCTGGCGGATTGGTCTTGCATTACCTGTGTTAATAAAATGTTTCACAACTTAGGTTCTTCCTGGTTTGGCATCGTCTTTATCAAATATGGATGAGTATCTGAGAAGAAGTTTCTTAGCCGTAGTTTGATAGTTTGCCTCTAATTCCTCGGTCCATGCGTTAATTTCGCTTGATATATCGTTTTCACCCTTGGAATCTTCCTCAAAACCTATTTCGCTATTTATCACGGCCTCAATCTCTTGACACTGCTCTAATATAGCTCCTTTGGAGAGTTTGATTGGTAATTTGCACTCGTTAAGTACTCTTACTGGAACACGTTTATCTTGTCTTGCCATAGCCAGGGTTTTGCCTATAAGAAAGTTTGGTGTAGATTCTTTTGTGGCCTCAATAATGCACCACTTGTTTGGCTCATAGTCTCCATCTATTTTTGCGCAAATAACTGCTTCTGCTGTTGGTGGAGTCTGCTGGCTCTCTGTTGTTATCACTCGTCTAACGTTGTACTTATTATCGTAACCGAACATAAGTGGTACTTCCATATTTCTATAGGACATAATCCGGTTTTTCGTGTCAATTTTGATTCCTTGATTCAATAGAAAGTCTACTCCAATTATGACTTCGTCAACGATATCTGCCACTATAAAATTGTGTAACACGGCTGCCTTTCCAATTACGCTCTAGCACGTTACCTTTCCGAGAACTTGGGTATCTTCTCCAGTTGCAGTACGCAACTTTGCGCCCAGCTAACGGTCTCACTTCTTTCTCAACCAGATCAGATCGAATTATGGAATGTGATGCGCCCAATCAGTATGCGCTTTTTGCCGTCTACACATCCACTAACGGTAACGTTACTCGTATTCCTGCTTATTTGTGAAATGTGGATTACAGGGCATTTACTTGCAGGAGCCAGCCCGTGCCCTTTTCGGCTGGCTCGCTTTAGTTTAACGATTGGTTTGATTTGAAAGTTGCTTGATCTTCCTCAGCTTTGCGTTTACGTCCAACTGGATTATTGGGCTGGTTGTCAATTTTTTCAAGTAATTGATTCGCCCAAGTGTGTTTCTCTATTTCTACTTTGTGAGCTTTAAATGTTTGATTGCAAAGCAGAGATCCAGTTTCCTGTGTCAGAGCAAACGAAAAGGTTTCTGCAAACGTCAATTTTGGACATGCTAATGCAGCGAACCGTGTAGTGTTATCTCGTATTCCATTGACGAAAGTCTGAATTTTCGTGTCCTCGATGTATTCCATGGACTTATGTGCATAAACTAAGTAAGCTAACCTCTCAATCTCTGTAGAAAACCCCTGCAGAGATTCAATGGCTTTCTGGCGGCGATTTCGCAACCCGATTTGAAAGATCTGCTTCCTGTGCTCACTACCATACGGTCTTTCTAATGCACCCATCAGCCTCGCAGTTTGGAATGGTCTGTAAATCTGTAATATCTCCGGCTTTTAATGCAACAAACAATGCAGCTACTTTATATTCAGCGTTCCAATTATTTGAAGATGCCGTATCTTCCAATTGAAGCTTAAAAACGTGGAACGGTTATGTGCCATCAAATGATGGAGGTTTTACGTGGGCAGAAGCTGTTGACACAATTGGCCGATTAAATTGTAGCTCGCGGAGATAATCTTTTAATTCATACATTTCAGTTTTAATTTCATCCCGCTCTTCCGAAATCTGTGAGGACGCTTCTGCTATTTGTGAGGTCACTTGTGCTGATATACGTGCATCTTGCGATGCGAACTGCTCTTCCAACTGTGAGGACACCTGTGCTGATACACGTGCATCTTGCTCTGCGAACTGCTCTTCCAACCGCGTTTCTAACGAGGACAATTGGGTTTGTTGTGTCAACATTTGTGATGACACCTCTGCTATTTGTTGGGTTAAACGTGCATCCTGCTCTTTAAATTGTGTCGATATTTCTGTGGATATCTGCGTTGACATCTGAGACATACGTGCATTCTGCTCTTTCCCCATCTGCGATAGTGCAGCATAAATCATGTTTATGTCCACCATCTTTGACGAGCATTGAGCCTTTTCCTTTTATTCTTTTTTTTGTTGTCTCTTCCTCTAATTCCATGTGAAAGACATAATCCTCAATATTAATGTTTTCCGCCTCCATGGCCTCTCTCAACCGTGATTGTAATTCATGTTTTAATCTATTTGTCGGCAATTCACCTTGCTCCAGCTTTTTTAGCAGTTGTGGAATCTTCAGATCGTTAAACTTGGCCATTTTCAAATTATCTCCTTGGGAATTTATTTGACAATCCCACTTCTGACACCAATTGTAACGGATTTCTCGATGAATGGTCTACCATCCGTGTTTGTCACAGTATGATAGCTTATACTATGTTCGCACCGAATTGAAATCCTCTTGAAAACACAATTTGTGCATTGTGGAACCTTTTTCATTGACAGTTCACACATCTATTTGTTTACATTTGCCATGTACCCTACAAGAACAGTGACGGTCATCTGATGGGTAATATGACAGTCATAGCTGAAAAAATTGTATCAGCGCGCAGAACAAAGTTTCTATTATTTTCTAAAGAGTCTTGTTTTCTTTTTGTTTGTTTGTTTTGTTTTTTCTGAGTCATTGCGGACTATAAATCCGTCATAGCTGAAAATTGTCAGTTATGACTGAAACGCTATCAGAAGGGAAAAAGTCTTTTGCGCAGTAGATAATATAATTTTTATTTCTTTAATAAATTTCAAACTTTTAATCAAAATTAGTTATAAAAATATACTTAAATATAACAAGTAAGGAAGGGTTAAGTTCGGATGTAACCGAACATTTTATACTCTCGCAAAGTCAAATGGTATACTCGTTTGAGATTTATTTGTGGATTGACTGATATTTTCGGTAGAAGGTCAACTATAGGCACTGGGGTCCACATATTCAGTACCTAGTGGCTTGAACAGTTTTGGTTCGATTTAGATAATTTTTGGTCACAAGGTGGCATACTTTAAACGTATTATTCACGCAAAGTTTTACGCCGATATAATCATTGTTGCTTGATTTGCATAGTGGAAAGTGAAAGAATCAAGTGGTATTTAAAATGGTGTCATATGGAAAATAGGCGTGGTTGTAATCCGATTTCGCCCATTTTCGCACTATGACATAGAAACCTGAAAAGAACGTTACGCACCGAATTTGGTTGAAATCGGTTAAGCAGATCTCAAGATATGGGTTTTCACCTAAAAGTGGGCTGTGCCACGCCCACTGTCTAATTTTGAACGCGCTTCCTATAAAGTCATCTTATACCATCTCAGAGATAAAATTTAATGTCTCTGACGTATTTAGTGCTTGATTTATCGCGCTTTTAGTTGTTTTTAACAGTACCGTTAAATGGGGAGTGGGCAGAGTTGCCACCCGATTTCAACTATTTTCACACCGTCAATAGAAGTGCTAAAAAAATTTGCTTCTAGTGAATTTTGTTATTATAGCATTAGCGGTTTAGGAGATATGCACATTAAACCTATTAGAGGCGGGACCACGCCCACTTTTTAAAAAAAGTTTTAACTGCAGATGCCCCTCCCTAATGTGATCCTGTGTACCATATAACAGTCTTGTATCTTATTGCGGAGCTTAGTTATGGCAAGTTATTTGTTTTGGATTATTGGCGTTTTGTGGGCGTGGCAGTGGTCCGATTACGCCGATCTGCAATACCAACCGTCCCACGGTACCAAGAAACATGTCTACCAAGTTTCATAAAGATATCTCAATTTTTACTCAAGTTAGAGCTTGCACGGACGGACGGACAGACAGTCACCCGGATTTCAACTCGTCTCTTCATCCTGATCATTTATATATATATAACCCTATATCTAACTCGATTAGTTTTAGGTGATACAAACAACCGTTAGGTGAACAAAACTATTATACTCTGTAGAAACAGGTTGCGAGAGTATAAAAAGGAATGCAACAAAAAATATAATAAAATATGAATATATGAAAATAAATTTTTACTTGATGCCATCTCCTCCTCTCAATAACTCTGCGTACGTCTTTCTCCAATCAGTGGATAGTTCTGAATTTAAAAATGCAAATGTAAATTAACAGTACTGACATATCAAATGTGAGTGGATTGGTGAACCCATCAGCAGTTTCTTGTAGGGTACGTTTAGAAGAATTATGGAATGTAAACAAATTGTCAACTGACATTTAGGGCTGGCAAAATATGTCTTCTAATAATATCGATAAAACTAGAGCAGGCACCGATCATAAAGAGTGGAATGTAAGTTTCAAGAGGTTTTCAGCGAAAACTGTGTTTTCGTTTGACAGATTTTGTATGGATGAAAACACAAGTTTTCGCGTGAAAACCTCTTTTGTCTATGAAAACACGAATTTTGTGTCGGTACGAACATGGTATTATAAATGAATAAACATATAAACCAAAGGCTAGCAGCCGGCTGAAATATCAATGCAAATGTCTGAGCATAATTTTCATTCAAAGCTGTTAATGCGCGACTTAATACGTTTCCTTCCGGGCTGTCTGTAGAGAAACACGCTCCGCATTTGATAGCATGCAACAATTCACACGCTTCTCCGTAGTTGGACCTTCTCTATAATATAAGTTCTCTGCTATTATTCTTGCTCTTTATTTGAGTTTACAACTTATTACTTATAACTAATTTACACAGTCTAGTTACAACAGTGTCTGCTGTCAATCCGGCAGCCCTAATTTAGTAGTTAGGTAATTTTGGCACGAATTATAGGCAATCGAAGTTAAAGTTGTCTGGTTTATTTTGCCAAATTACCAATAAAATAAAAATAAACCAATTAAAACAAATATTGTTGTTATAGCGGTTATCTGATCCCCGCTTGGGTGGTAAGGTTAAATTGTCGTCGAAGTCGAAGGCATGAGGAGACTTATTGCATGCTGTAAATATTTTTGGTATGTCAAGGTCAATTCTGGATAGGTAGGAGTTTAACCTGCTACAGTATCCGGAATGAAGTTGCGCAAGGGTCACTAAAGATTTTTGTGGTAACTTCGGAAGCCCTGGTTGCCACGAAAACATCCATGTAGAAACTGCGTGGAGAGGAGCTCGATGTGTTCCTTAACCGGAAACATACGGGCCTCGCTGTGTTAGTGTTAGTCTGCAGTGCAGTGTTCTTACATGTCTGAAGCTACTTCGTCTGCATTGTACTACATCCAGGCGACGATACCAGTACAGCGTAGCTTAAGACCGGCTGGCGTGTGGCCTTGTATGTTATCAAGAACACTTCTTTGTCTTTTCCCCATGAACTGCCGACAAGTTATCGCGGTCGAGTTAGGAGTGAAGGAGCACAGGGGTTCAAAGGTAACATCTAAAATTTTGGGGTTACTGACCGTCGAAACACAGATTGCAGTGTTTAGATCCAGTCTGTACTCTTTCGTCCAATTCGAGAATATGGTCGCTGTGGATATAGTGGCGGAGAGTGTTAAGCTCCTTGCAGCGAAGAAACGAGAAAGGTCGTAGAGATAGTCGTTAACTCTTACCTCTGTTAGTTCAGGGAGTTTCGAGATATAGATGTTAAAGAGTATCGGAGAGAGGACACCACCTTGCGGGACCACTGTTTAATTCCCATTATTTTGGAATTTTGACCTCAGAACAGTACGGATGAGTGCCGACCGCTGAGGTAGTTCATTGTTCACCCCTTCACCGCTGAAAGTGCGTATATTATTCGATGTCTTCAAGTAGCGTTGTATGGTTGACTGTGTCAAAAGCTTTTGAAAAGTCCAACGCTATGAGGATCGTCCACTCACAAGGTGGCTTTTGGTTTAGGCCTTGAAATATCTGGGCGTTTAAAACGCTAAGTGCTGGTAGTCTGCTAGACTCAAGTGATGTGTGAATGTCCGGAGTCACAAGGTCTCAATTGTCTTCACTACTGGGAAAAGGAGATATAACTCACCTTAGCTGACGGTAAGGAAAGCTCGCATACTGCTTCGGGTCCTTCGAATTGAATTTCAACCCGGTCGTCATGTCTTCTCGGATTAGACAAGGCCTTGACAGTAGTCCAAAGCTTACTTACACTGGTGGAGAGGCTGCAACACTTCAGATGCTCTACCCATTTTGTCCGCTTATGTTAGTTTACCATGTGCCTAATCTCTAAATTTAGATCCCTTATTCGGGGATCACAGGGATCGATATGGAGTAAGGTGTCGCGCTCGTTGGCTAAAACAGCTGCTTCATTCACCACCTGATGACTGTACGATATTGACGTCGGGCAATGGAATCGATGGCATGTGTTCAAAAGTAAACAGCTACCTCTCCGATCTTTCTCGCTTCTTCTCTGCAAGGAACCTAACACTCTCCCCCACTAAATTTACAGCAACCATCTTTACAAATTGGACGGAGTACAGACTGGACCTGAACATTTTAGTCGATGGCACAAAAATTCCGACAGTTAATAACCCTAAAATTTTAGGCGTCACATTGGACAGTCTGTGCTCTTTCACTCCTCACACGACCGCGATAACTGCCAAAGTACAGAGCCGCAACAAATTCTGAAGTCGCTTGCCGGCAGCTCTTGGGGAAAAGACAAAGAAACGTTGTTGGCAACATACAAGGCAATCGGCCGGCCGGTCCTAAATTATGCAGCCCCAATATGTTCGCCTGGATGCAGTGACACGCAGAAGAAAAAGCTTCAGACCTGTCAGAACACTGCACTACGGACTATCACGGGATGCCTCTTGATGTCTCCAATCGAACACCTACATAGTGAGGCCCGTATACTTCCGGTTAAGGAACACAACGTACTCCTATCCAAGCAGTTTCTGCTGGGGTGTTTTCGTAGAAACCACCCCTGTAGTCGCCTGTTTGTAGCGGAGCCGCCTCCTAGGAACATCAAGAGGTCCTTCCTTGATTACGTCGATGACATTAGACAGTACGCAATGAACTTCAGACAGGCACTGACCGCCATTCACAGTGGAGCCATTAACACCTTAACCGACTCCCTCTCAGTGAATGGCGTATTACGAGTCAAACCACCACCCATAGCAGAAGTAGAGCTCGAGTTGCCTCGCGAAACCAGAGTCTTTACATGCGCAACAAACCCCACTCATCTAACACCGTTCTTCCTATGGTCCGACCCCGTCGAAACAGCTCGTTTCCTGGGCCTCCCGTTAGATGACCTTGACGACAACGAATCTGGAATTTATCACCCTAACAGGGACTAGGTAGTCGTTACAACAATAACAACAGCGGTAGCAGCAGCGCTCACCTTGCGGAATTGGCGCTCGCCCAGCTAGCGAAAGTAGTATCTGGCGAGCTATTACAGGTGCCCATATTTCTGGAGGGAGCTTCGTCATTCATTGTGCAGAATGTCGAATCGTCTATCTGTTCCGCCAGATTCCTCCTATGATCACTTGACAGGCAGGGGTACTAAAGGTCGTGATGCGCGTCAAGTTTCACAACGAAGTAGCGCACATATATTCGAGTGATATCCTGTTGGGCAACATGTAACAGGTGGGATGTATATATCAAATTTTTCGAGCTCAACATCTCCCCACCGGATAGCTATACCCTGACCCGATTGGTCACACTGGGAGTCATGCTGCCTATGTGACCTCCTTAGGACCGTGGATGTCCATTCTTAGGACCGTGGATGTCCATTCTCGACTGGAGGGGCGGCGCAGTGCGATTAAAGGTAGTAAAATGGATAAGATATTCTTCGAATAGATATTCTTTTGAGAATTGTACATAAATGCCTAAGTTAGACGGGGGGTAACCTTCGAAAGTCTGTACGATTTTATTGTGTAGTGTGTACGCCTGATTACAAAATTTTAAACTGTGTTTTGGCAATAATTTCAAAAGATCATATGTTGGCAGCGGTTAAAGTTTCAATGAATTTATTTAGTTATGCAATATTTTATTGGTTAATTAAAATATATGCCCTTGTACTCAGTTATGAATTTATAGTTTTCTTAAATTCTTTTCGACGTTTAAAAAACAAATTTAGTTCGTCTAACGTCGCCATTTAATTAGTCCTATCTTGCGAATGTGTATTTGTGTAATGGGACAGAAAATTGAATAACATAGTATACTTATGTAAAATTAAGTGATAACAAATGCGGTAGTTGATGCTACTTTTATAATTTTATTTAGTATTAAACGGAACGTGGCAGATTGAACTCTTTGCAAGATAACACTTTGTTCCGTTTTTAGTGTACAAATTTAGTAGAGGATAGAACGTGGCAGGGTAAAGTCGTGGTGTTTTTAAGTACGTGATTGTGTAATCAGGTGAACATTGTTATTCAGATTACAAAATATTTGTTTATTTTTATGTTTGTCAATATCATGGTTTGTTATGTAACCTTGAGATAACATTGCATTTAGTTTAACAGTGCGTACAATTTTTTTTATATGTTATAACTGCTTAAGTCACAAAGTGTTTGATTAACAGCGGTCTTCTGTCCGCTAAAGATAATATATAGAAATGGTTTCAATTTAGGGTTAGTGAGTCGAGTGAGAGGTTTCGTGATTCCTCCCTCTTACGCTATTAGATAGCCGATGAACTCGGAACTGATAGCAGTCGGCTCCTATAATACACTTGAAAATTAATATTTTCCTCCTGTGATACACTTGAAATTATAATTGCAGGTTTTTGGCAAAACTACGATTTCTTCTGCTAAGGTTCCTATAATACACCTGAAAATGAATATTTGGGTCGGCATTAGAATACCCTCACAGGGTTCCGAGGATAAAATGGGTATGGGCGGAAAGGGGAGGTCATCCAGATCAAGAATATATATAGATATAGCCGCTAACGTATAGCTTTCGAGATATTTACGTTTAAGTTGAAATTTTCAACTATTTAAAGTACGTATTTTTCGATTTAAAATGAATTATACACTTGGTTTTTTTTACTTTTATATCCACTAACACTTCAGTAATTCGTTTTTACACAATTTTTATTCTCTATGATGTAAAAATAGCTTTATTTCAATATTTAAATTATTCTTCAATTCTATTAAATTGGACAACCAACAAAAAGGTTGGAAATGTCAAAAAACCAGTGTTGCCATATAATATATTTTGTAAACGAAGAAAAATAAAATAAAAATAGAGATTATACCCCAAATGGAGGAATTTACGACCCCGAGGTTATTTTTTTGAAGCGCCACCATTTTATTTTTAATTTTATATCCAGTAACACTTCACTAATTTGTTTCCACACTTTTATTTAATATTGAATAGTGCAAAAATAACTTCAAATCAATATATTTAACTTTTGTTTAATTCATTTTATTCACACAATAACAACGTTTTGGTATTGAGGAATAGTGGAAGCCACTATTTGATCTGAAACGCATAAATAAGTTTAAAATAATCATTTATGACTAATGTAAGCAATTATCGAAGCTTTTATATAATTGAACAAAAGAAGTTTTGTAAAAGACCTATTAGCAATTTATAACTGTAATTTTGTTACAGGACATACAGCTTTGACGTTTAAATGTAAGAGAAATGGGAAAAATACCGACGAAATATAGTCGTAAGTGCTTAGAAAGTATGCCAAAAAGCTTAGAAATTGTTTTCAAAAACATAGGTCTAAATATTTCGTAAATAAATTCATATGTCTTTACTAGTCTGAAGCTAAACACTTTTGTGAACAATTGATATTAAATATAGTGAAGTGTTAGTGGATATAAAAGTGGAAAATATAAGTGTATAATTCATTTGAAATCGAAAAAATGCGTACTTTAAATTGTTGAAATTTTCAACTTTAAACGTAAATATCTCGAAAACCATTAGTTCCCCGCGGATATATCTGTATATATTCTTGATCTGGAGGATCTCCTCTATCCGCCCATACCCATTTTATCCCCGAAAGCCTGGGACGGTATACTAAAGTTTTCCCCTTTTTTTAACTGAGCCTCTACTGTATTAAGAAATCTTCCATATCAATTCAATAATTGTTATTAAACAAAATTGTGATTGAATTAAAATTTTTTTGGCAACTTATTAACTTAGAAGACTTATTAGCTTAGAAGACTTATTAACTTATTAACTGGCAGGAGAAGTCTCTTTACTACATTTTGTTTATATCCTAGATATATTGAATTCTCGATGTCTGTCCGTCTGATAAATTATCTTGTAGAAGCTTTGTAGACATGTCCCTTGACACTATGATGAGGTCGGACCACTGCCATGTGTAACTAAATGCCGTTAAATGAAAAATATTAAGTGTTAAAACTATGCCAATTCAAGTTAGAAATTTGATAGATCACAGCAGCAAAATTTGATAATAACTACGCCTTCTATAACCAAAAACATTGTAGGGATTAAGTGTAAATTTAAGGATAATACAGCACTTTTGAATAAGTTTAAGTGTTAAAATTGATTTTTTAATGGCAAAAGCGAGTAAAATGTTTGTACATATATAGCTAAATGATTTCCTGAACGATCGTTTTTTTTTTATGATATATACCTTATATGGTGGGAAGATCAATGTTCAAAAAACGCATTTGTGAAAAATCGTGAATGATATGACGTACGCCTTCCTTAAAAATTCAAATCGAAATTCGAATTTTCGCGAAGTTGTCTAACCAGAGAACTTTGAAGAACGAGAAAGTGCAAATTGTATTTTGTATGATGGTCGATTGGACGGCTAACAGAGCTGAAAAATTGAGATCAAGGAGTTCACCATTTTCTGTAATATTTGCTGTTATTTAACAGAAATGAGAATTTATAACAACGTTCTCTGATAAAATACGTATCTTCCAACGTAAAGAGAAAAATTAAATCTTTTAAACAAAAAATACAGATGCCACTTCACATATGCATGGTTATTTTTTGTCATATAAACGATTTTTATGATCAAAATTGATAAAATATGATTTTTTTTGCACAAATGAGGCTTGATAAAATGCGAAAGATTATGCAAAAAAAATATATTTTACTTTTTTAATAGTTTTCTAATTTCAATTGTTACAGAACTAATAATTTAAGTATGTACATATGTACATCAATATGTTATATTATATAATATAATAATATATTATCACTTATCAATAAATACATGTGCGCGCACTGCTCTATATGTAAGTATGTATGCACAAATATGCTATATGTAAGTATGTATGCAAAAAATACAAACGTTGTTATACAAAACAACAATTCTCTCAAATAGCATGAGCAGCGTCAGAAATCAATATGGCAGCCAAATGGACAAATCCTAAATTTGTAGCAAATCACACAACAACAACATTTTCATTCATGAACGCTGGCACACATGCAATAAGCTAAGTCGTTTCATTCATAAAAGCAAACGCCTTAAACATCTCCCCGAGCATGCGCTTGCCTACAAGCGTCTTTTCGCGACGAAGGCAAAAGCTAGAAGTAGAAAAATTTAACAACTTTTTTGTGTTCCCTCTAGAAGGGAAAAGTGACAACCCTGTAAGCCCACAAAACACAGAAAAAAATGACAAAAGCGGCAACAAAGCTTATGTCGATTTAAAATATATCATAATTCTAAAATATTTTTCCGTGACTCGCAAAAATCTGCGTCAATATGTATGGATGCTCATATATAAACATACATATTTACAATGATTTGTGGGAAAAGCTGTTAGAGCGGCAAGGGAAGCGGTGACAATAGGCGAGCGTTCTCAGCACATCGCGGATTTTCTACCAACAACACAATATTGTAACGCTTTGTCGTCGCGTCAGTCCTTTGACTCGTTGATATTAAAGCAAAAAACGTGAGTTTCGATCATGGGCGACCGTGTCAACGGAGATTTCACATTAAGTAATAAGTGTTCATATCTACATACATATTGTATGTTTGTAGACAAATTTACAAATATTTTTCTTTCATATTTGTTTACATGTACACATGATATAAAAATGCCGACGGCAAAACACAATTCTGTACTTTTTTGACTCCATAATGGTGTCAAGTACATGAATTATTTTAAGAAATATATCAAAATACTTTACTAGTAATAATTTAAAAGAATTTTAATATATTTCTCATAATAAAGAAAAAATTAATTAACATAAAATAGTTTAAAAAATAATAAATAATAGTTCAATAAAAGGGAATATATTTCAAATGGCATATCAATATTCCCAGTTTGGCATACATATTATATTCTCTTCAATATTCGCCGGTTGGTTATGTTAAGAAAGCGTATGTGTACAGATTCACCGCTGTTATAAGAGCGAGAAATGTTATTTGTTTCTCCTGCGTGTGAGGTGAACTCCTTGATAAAATTTTACATCTACAGCAATTTTTCCTCAAATGGCAGACCTGCAAAAAGGAATAAAATTAGATATAAATTGTTTGTAAAAAAGGTTGCCATTATACAAAATATATTTTTGAGTTGCTAACCAATATTTATATTTATTATATCATAATTCGTTCAAAATATCTGTCAAAGTCAGGTACGTGATTTACGCTCTCAACTTGCAATGAAAGATACTGATTTTCATTTTAAAAATTAGGATATCATTTTTCACTTTTGGCATTTGGTATCAAAAATAAACCAAATCGATTAATTTCATCAATATCCACACTGTTGGAAGAAGCGCCGAAAAGATTTGTTTCGAGCAAATGGCTTGGTTGATATAGCTTGGCGTTTTGTGAGACATGTATGTGTATTACACTTCGTAGGTGGCGGGGCCAGGCGCACATATTAAAAACTTTCAAATCAGAGATGCCCCTCATTCTCGTTCTGTTAATAATGAAGAAGGGCTAAAACGTCTTCTTCTCAGAAAGTTTGGATGAGTTAGCTTTAGCCGTTTGAAAGATATATACATTTAGCCATCTACATACAGTGGCTCTCAGCCAAAGCGATGCAGCCGTAAAAGAAAGACTGAAGCAAGTAAAAAAACTAAACACATTTTCCAAAAACATAAACGCTACTTAACAACGATCATAAACTTTTTGAATTTGTTAGGAGCAAATATATTTCGTTCTACTTACACGGCTTGTTCTATGCGGACAGTTCCGGTGTTCTAATGTATTCTAAATGTCTAATAATTCGAATTTTTTATGATCTGGCAATAACGACTAACTGTAATAAGCTCTGTAAACCAAATTAGGTAATACCGGCTCTAACTTGAATACTGGCTTTAACTTAAAATGAGGCAAAGTGCGTGAAACAGCGGAACAGGAAATAATTCATACTACTTGACTGATTAAGGCCCCTATTACGGTTTTCAACCCAACTGTATTTTGGTTGAAGTTTTGAAATTCGGTATTATGATTTTGAACTCAACCCGTCAAAAAAAAAAATTCAGTTGAAGTGTTGTCAAACACTTGTGATCCGCCACCGTCAAAGGATATTGAAACCTTACTCAAGAGACACTTTGAACGTTTTACAACAAATTATGAACGTGAGTTCAGGGACCTAAAAAAATCAGTTGTAAGTGAAATCAAGGACTTAAGAAAAGAGGTAAGCATACTGTCAAAACAAAACGTCTCGCTATCAAATCAATGTTGTGCCCTGGATGACAGACTTACTTCAGTTGAAGACGAGCTAAACGTAGATCTGAGGCTGCCTACCAGTCAGAAAGAGTTTTTCACTAAACTGTCGGAACGAAAACGCCGTGAAACCAACGTGATTGCCCTAAATATTCCTGAGTCTGATAAAGCTGCTGGAAAGGACCGTTTAGAGGATGACAGAACAAAGTTAGTCACAGCTTTGCCTCTCAGTCTCAAGGATGAGGCCACTGAACTCAAGTTACGTAGACTGGGTCGTCCTACACCTGGACGTACACGTCCTCTTCACATTACCACCCGCTCAGCAGCCGATGCATTTTCCATTATCAAATACAGACCAACAGACGTAAACTCAGGTTTTATTTTCAAGACTGATCTAACTCCCTCTCAACAACTTCATCTGAAAAATTTGCGTCAAGAGCTTGATTCAATCGTGAAGAGTGGTGATGAGAGTAACACAATTAAATATATCCATGGTGTCCCAAGAATCGTTAAAAGAAATTTTCGTCCGCTCAACGAGCAAGAAGAAAGTATCTTACGTCCACCTGTGCTACCAGAACGTCAGAGGTCTGCGTACAAAACTCTCAACATTTCAAACCGCATTAGCGGTTAACCAGTACGACGTTGTATGTATTTCGGAATCCTGGCTTCACTCATCCATATGTGATGGTGAAGTCATTGATTCAACATATAGTATTTACCGTAAAGATATTACCTTGGACACTCATTAGACTATTCAAGTCACTTGTACTACCAATTTTACAATATGGTTCGGTAATCTGGTCTCCCTACACTAACACGACAATCGATAAAGTTGAAAAGGTGCAGCGTAAATTCTGTAAGTCACTGGCCTATAAACTATCTTCACCAAGTCACATCTGCTCTACTGATGAGGTCTACCAGTGCTACTGTATAAACAAACTGTCTTCTCGTCGACAGGTCGCTGACCTATGCTTTTTCTACAAAGTAGTCAATAACATCACTGATGCTCATGAGATCCTAAACAGTTTTGAACTCGCCCCTGCTGGTCTTACCCTGAGGCGAAATAGATTACTAAAAACATCGAAATCCAAGAACAATTATGTTATCCATGGTCCTCAGAATAGACTGGCTAATTTAGTACATTCACTTCAAGGTGAAATTGATTTCTATGGAGGAACATACGCTGCTTTTACCGAAAACACCAGGAGACACCTGCTCGTCTGAATTACATCTAAATCAAGTCTGAATTACATATTAACTTACAATTATTTAAATATTTTCCAGATATTACAATAATATACCCTAGCTACTTTTGTATAATACTTTAATTCTTTATTATATCGATGTATATTGCCGATTGGCGTTTAAATAAATAAATAAAGAGTCGATACAACATACTACTTCTAGGAATATGCTCCTTTTCAGTCATTGGTGTTTTATCCACATCGCACAAAAACGGTGTTCATAATATTTAAAAGCAGATTTTGTAACAACCATAGATATCGTAAAGTTCGAATTTATTAAAATGCATTTGTGATAACTACCCGCAGGAAGGAAATGGATAGTTTGTGGTAACGTTCCTTCACATCATTTAGTAAGAAACAAAATGATTCCTCGTTTAAAAGAAAAAAAACTTATAAATCTGCAATAAAAATGATTAAGGACCCATTTAATTTTCAAAAAAACTTTGGCTTACCTGGTGTTAAGAAGTTCGAATGGATTTGAGTTATCACGAAGGCTTTTCCTTATGCGCTGCACAAAAGTTTCGGCCCCAACATTTTTGTCATCGTAATATAATATAAATCAAAACTAATGTCCATTTTAATAAGTATTCACTTTTTTGTGAGCAAAAACTTAATTAAATAGTTTTGATTTTTTGATTTAAAGTTTGATTTTTTAGTTTGGAAATACCAATCAAACTTCGACCGAAAATAGTTGAAAATCGTAATACATAAAAAGAGTTGGGTTTATCTGAAGTTGAGTTAGTTCAACTTCAATTCAACCAAGTAGAGTTGGGAACCATATTAATAAATTAACGTTATGTAAGTTTCGTTGTTGATATAAGATTGAGATTGAACGCTATTTCGGTAAAAAGTGTCCATCGGTTACTGAGGGCTTAATAAGTTATGGTCGGATAACGACCGTTATAAAAAGTTAGATGCCATATCTTAAAGGCAGTATTTGTACAAAGTTTTCTTCCGATAACTTCTTTGGTGTTTGATTTTCTTACTGTATAATAAAGGAAATGGATGGAATTTAAAATTTTGTTATATGGAAAGTAGGCGTGATTGTATAGTGTTAGATATCCATGTCAATATAAAGCTATTTAACGAGTTTGGTTGGAATTGGTCCAGTAGTTTCTGAAATATACAACTTCACCTAAAGGTGGTGGTACCACATCCATTGTCCAATTTTTATTTCGGCTTCTATGAAGCCTTTCCAACTACCTTATTTGTGAAATTTGATAGTTCAGGAGTATTTATTTAGTGAGTTATCAGAGTGCGTGTGGTGACTATCCGATTTCCTGTTTACATTTTTTCTAATCAAAAAAGAAGTTAAATCAATGTATTCCAATAAAACTGTATAAAATACATATGTTCATAACTTCCCCAAGCCTTCTTATCTTATATGTTGATTGATATCAAATGTAAGTTTAAGCAGCATTTCGTCATCGATGAATGTGTGAATAATTAAGTTCTTAGCCGTAAGGCAATAAGCATCTAAGAAAACTTAATTTGTATCTTGTTGACATTAATATTATATACTATTTGAATATTTACTTATGTACCTCTCACTTTGTTAAGCTATTTGTATATTTTCCCTTTATAGGATCTAGAATGAGTCCTCCAAATGTTTTAGTAACCGGAGGTGCGGGATATATAGGCTCCCACACAGTCTTGGAGATGTTGAATGCAGGTTACAACGTGATTTGTATAGATAACTTAAGTAATGCGTATAGCTCAGGGTCGTCTAAGCTACCTGAGTCATTAAATAGAGTTCAAAAACTGACTGGAAAGACTTTAATTTACTATTGCATAGATATTACGGATAGAGATCAAGTTCGTTCAGTTTTTCAAGAGGTAAGTTTATTGCTTTATATTTAATGTGACAATTCCTTTCAATTTTTAACTATCCACAATGTATTAAAATAAGAAGTGTATTCATTAAAGTACAGTATTGTATCAATCAGGGTTGTGAATTTTTTAATGGAACAATTTTGGATTAACAATTAGATTTTAAATTTTAAATCTCAACATCATAGATTAAAAATTATATCTGTAGTCCATTTTTTACATATTTTTTAATTAAAAATCTAATTTTTATTCAAGAAATTTGGGATTAAAAATTTTGAATTGAAAATTTTTATTTTAAATTTTAATTAATAATTAATCTTGGGATTTATTTTTTTTAATCCGGTACTACGGATTAAAAATTAAAAACAAATTTATAAAATCCACAATGCTCAGCATGAACAGTTTTTTACGATGGATTTCGGTCATATATTGATTTATTACTATTTATTTTGTGTGCACGATTCTGATTTCCACGTTCTTTGGTTTTGATTATACATACAAGGTGCGTTCTAAAGTAAACAGAACTTTAAAAAAAAAAGACAGAACAAATAGTTTTATCGGCAAAATCAATTAATTTTATTCAAAATAGTCTCCTTCTCGAAGCATGTCGAACGAGTGTTGTAGCTCGTTGCCCGGTATGGCCGCCAGTATGCCGTTGCAAGCCTTTTGAATGGTCTCCGTTTGCATAACGCTTTCCTTTCATCGGCAAATGCATTAATCCGAAAAGGTAGAAGTCGCACGGTGCCATATCAGGTGAATACGGGGAGTGGTTGATTGTTAACAACAAACGCCAACTTCCACCTTCGCGATATTCGGGCCGAAGGTAGAATACCGCATTATCGTTTTGGCTGGGTGGAACAAATTCTTTGTGGACAATACCCTTGGAAGCATAAAAACAAATCAGCATTGTTTTCACTTTTGACTTCTCCAGGCGCGAATATTTGGGTTTCGGCTCATTTCTCATTTATGTCCTCACGACCACTTTGAAAACGTTGAAACCACTCGTGCACTCTGCTTCAGGATAGGCAATAATGCTACAGGATAGGCAATAAACAATTGAAACGTTTCGGTAAAAGTTAAACCAATTTTAAAACAAAATTTAATGTTGGCTCTTTATTCGAAGCTCATTTTCGCACCGATGACAAAAACATACTGACTCTTAAAAGTCAATAACTTCACTTCCAATAGATAAAATGTCATGAAATTTTTACTGGAAGTCGGATAGCAGATTCTAACGCACTAGTCGACATATAGATGGCGCCACTAGAGTTTACTCTGTTACTTTTTTACTGTTTACTTTGGAATGCACCTTGTATGTACATATATAGACCAAATAGTGCAGTCCTATTGTCTATTAAAAATCTCTGCTTGCAATGACTCTGGTTTTTCGAACCTCAAGACTACCAGGTTCGTTCTGCTATCATCTAGCTACGTATCCAAAAAAATTAAAAAACTGTATTAGATATGTACCCAAGTGATCTAACACCCCTATAGTCTAAATATAGTTGATTAAAATTGTTCTTTTGCTTGCGTTGGATACTGAAACTGGATTGTTACATAGAAAAATGGAAAACAATGGCGTACATTACAATTAAAAATAATTATATTTAGTAAAATTGAATTAATTTATACGTTTGTCGTGAAATTACTAAATTTCTGTGTAAATTGTAATTATTACAATTATAAATACTAGTTTCAGCATATAATTGCATCAGTTTCTATTGGTGAGAAATCAAAAAAAGGGTGAATATAATTGTTACTTCCAAAATTCAATCACGGAGCAATGTCATTTTTGAAGATCAAATTTGGTAAATTATTTAGTAAAAAATGTTCGTAAATAAATAAAAGATAAAGTATGCATATTTTTTTAAAGATATTCAATGTATTATTACTCAACAAGTCGCAAAATAATGTAGACAGTTACTATTGATCAGTTCCCTGATTTTGAAATTTCTACCGACCCAAACTCCACTATTGAATGTTCCAGTGTAATATGTGCAAATATCTACACGAATATTCGTACCATTTTAACGCATCTCATACCTATCAAATTAAAGGCAAGACAAACAAACTGAATGGCGACGCACAATCATAGCTTTATATTTGTAGCAGCGCGCTGTTACGGAAAAAAATCAAAGTGTACCACATGTACTCAGTCTCTTCGCTTTTCCTAGTCGTTCCCTCGCCCACGATAACCGATTTGGGCGGCAAAAGGAGTCCTCGTCTGAACTTGCACATACATAGTTTATGACGTTCGGACTGTTTTGTGTGTTCACAATGCAAGTTTTGTGAACTGTCTGCAGGTTTCTTCTTCTTTACTTTAGAAAAGCAATATAGGAATTGCCAAGTAGTAACACCACATCCTGAAACTATATATTTTCTATCAAAAATCTAAAATATTTATGCACAACATTTTTATTCTACTTGCCATAGGATCGGATTTTCCCAAATTTTACCTAAAAAAATGGTGTGTGTAGAACCGTGATATAGAATATTTTATAAATATTGTTTATTACTTGGTAGATTGGTTTCTATATATTCTTAAACATTTTCATTAATATTTTCCACTAAAAATACCTTTTCAGAAGAAAAAAAGTTATAATATAATATTACACTCCTTTTATTTAAATCTCTGTACCCAAAAAACGTTGATTTTGAAACTTTTCTTGGAAACCATATGATTCTTTGTTTACTTGTATGCCTGTACAATGATTTACATACTGTAAGATAATGTTATGCACCAAATTTGCTTGCGTCGTTTCTAAATTATGGGATTTAATTTAATAGAGAGCTGTGCACTGCCAATTGTTCAGTTTCGAGACCGATTCCTTTCGTCCTTTATTGTGCTTCTGGTATTTTCTTCAGCGATTTAAGGGCGCCGTCAGAATAGGTACGTTGATTCCGCAGCGGAAAAGTATGCAACTGACAACTGAGTTAAATGTGTGCATTTATATAGATAGCGACGGAATCACATGAATGAAGCATCCATTCCATTCATTGTGTCATACGTCTGGGTAACGTACGACACTTCATTCGCATACTTATCCGTCGCCGACATAGTGTAGCAAATACCCATTCTGACGCCGCCTTAACTCACTTTTAGTAGTTTTTAAAACAACGATTTGACATATTTACTCAATGTGTGAGGAGGTGTGGGAAAGATTTGCTCTGAACAAGTTTTTTCATATAGTTTTTATGTTTGCGAGATACAGTTTGTCAATTAATTCTATGCAAAATAAAAAACAATGTGAAAATTCAGGTTTAGACTTACCTTTATTAAATATCTCTAATAGCGTAAATATAGCTGCTTTTCGACAACAGAATACTAAAATTTACATTACGAGAGAATATCGTCTACCTACCGCGGTTCGCCTGTCGCCATTTTGTGTACCAAGCCTTTTTATATGAGGTAAAAATGTCAAAAAAAATGCATATATAATTTTGCAAATTTTAGAATTTGAGTACATTGAATATCTTTAAAGGAAATACGTATATTTTATAATTGTTTTTCTATTTACAAACGTTCGCAACGAATTAATTGACCAAAGTAGAAAAAAAAGTCCTTGCTATTTAAAGAAAATTATTATTATATTGTACAATTTTTTTATTATATATAAAATAATTTTTAGGAATTTAAATTTTCTATTAATGCATATATAAGGTAAAATTAATATTTATAATTGTAAGAATTTTATTTAAAGGCAGATTTCTTATAAATTGATAATTAGTAAATAAATCTTAAGATTATTTGAATGAACTTCATTGTTTCCTATTTTTGTATGTTTCTCTTTACTATTTATTTAAAAAATTTGATCAATGCTGTCAATGTCTTTCAAAATATCGTCGAATAATGAATAAATTCGTGTGTAACATTTTTAAATATAATTTTAACTTTAACACCTGGTTATATGCTCTTTGATCTTTAAAAATTACAAGAGTTTTACATGTTCGGCTGCGCCAAAACTTAGCATATTTGTATTTTCAATTTTCAAATCGATTGGAGAAAAATTGCCGAAGTTATCAGTATTTTTAAACCTTAAATAAATATTACATAGTTACATCACAATCAAAACTTTAAAGCGTTTTCTTCACAACTTATGTTTTCAAAGGCAGTGTATTTCAGAACTACTACACCGACATAACACCGATTCTTTTGTACATACTTAACGAGGTAAAGCTGGAGAGTTATTTCGAAATTGGTTAACAATTTTTATTTATAATAACAAATTAGTCGTCTTTTCGCAAAAAATTGCATATTTTCCTTCAGTGTTTCAAAATAATTATAAGATTGAAATATCGATACTGTTTATTAGTTTATTTACCATTAGTTTTACTAAAGAGATGTTAACTGTTTCATCACACAAAATTTACAAAAATTTGTCTGTTTTTGCATGATTTTCGTGGCAAGACGGGTGTCTGTTAGCCAACGTGGTAGCGAATTGTTATTGTTCACTTATGCATACGTTAAACTATTTGTTACTTTAGTTCAGAGATTGGGAAAAAAGTAACACATCGCCACAACACATTGCAATTATGGCATGCTGTCTCGTTCTAAGTTACCTCTCATATGCGTACCTTGTTTGTTATGTTTTGGTTAACAGAATGACATACATTGGTTATTAAATTTGTTTACAGTCCGTTAAAGGTAACAAATACTTTTGTTAGCGAATAGGTTACCTATGTGTTACCCATAAAAACACATTTGTTAGCAAAAAGGTTACCGAAATGTTATCCATAACAAAAGTATTTGTCACCCAAGTTGCTGTTAGTGTTATTGTTTTGGTTAGCAGGTTGCAACCTTTAACATATAAACATGTTAGCGTATTTTTTATCTATAACAAGCATATCTATTAGCTCGATTTTCCTCGGCTACTCATTTGTTACTTCTAAAAAATTCATGTGTGTATCGGTTACCCTTTTATTACCAAAACCAATTCCAATTCTTTAAAATGAAAGACTGGGACGAACACGGATGATAGAACCAAATCGAATCGAAGATAAACTGCCAGATTCCAGTTAGTGAATTCGTAGTTGCCAGAATGTTCTGAAGGCGATGTTTTGTTAAAGATCTACTATATAAGGGCTGCCAGACTGTGCAGCAGACACAGTTCTAGTTAGAGTGTTGCCGTGTAAAGAGCAATTAAGATGCTGCGTTGGAATCGTTCTGGGAGCGAGCAAGAAGCTTGTATACCAGCACAAGTGTCCTCACAGTCGAAAGAGCTGGGTGTGCGTATACCAGCACAAGTATCCTTGCAGTTGGAAGGGCACGAAGCGTGTATAGTTGCGGGTAGCTGAAATGGTCTAACCTTTTCGGAAGTTGAAACATAAAGAGGAATGTCTTCACGCTGTTAGGGCACAATAGACCCGGGTCGCAGTGCAAACCTCATATTCATTCTATTCTATTCTTCACGCTGGTGCGTTACGTTCCACTTCAATTGTGGAATGTGGGAAGTGTGGGACGCATTACGTGACCTTCACCCTCAGATTCAACGGTCTCTGTTAATTTGATTGGGTGTCGTTGCATTTGTCGGTATTTATATCTTTTTGTTTTTAATTCAAATATATTAAATCTTGTTCAGTATTTAAATGCCGTATATTCCTTAGCGGACAGTGAAATCCGGCCACTAAAAAATTATAGTTTTTCCTTACTATATTAGTCAAATGTTTAATTTTATTTTTTTTTAAACAATAAATTATGGTTAATACAGTTATACAGAGTTATTAGTGTAAACAAAGTCAGTGTTGTGCATTGCACAAAATTTTTTATTTTTCATTCATTTTAGATATTTTATCATTTTGGTAGTCAACAATATAAAAATAAAAAACAATCTCATTAGTGTTTTGTCGAACCTTCTCTACTTGTAATAACGGCTTTTACACGCTTTGGGCATTGAATTAATGAGGATTTGTAAAGTTCCTGCTACGATACAGTTGTGTGGTATTTCTTCGAGAATTGTGTCTAATTCGGCTAAAGTTTTTGGTCTTTTCTGTGCCACCTAAGCCTTCATTATAAACCAAAGCCTCTCAATGGGGTTGAGATTCTGACAATTGTCCCTGAACCGGTTCTCCTTCTAACGTAGGACATACCGTCGCCGAAAAAAGGTTAAATTTAGACTCATCTGAAAAGATAAAATTTCGCCAATTAAGATGAGTCCAGTTTTGATGTTCTTTTGCCCATCGAAAATGGTTTTTTCGCATTTTTGAGGTTTAAAGTGGGTTTTTGGCGGCCCGACGAGCGTTCAAACCAACGTTTTGAAGACTCTGACGAACGGTTCTTGCGCTAACTTCGGTACCGACACCTTTACTAACTCCACTTTATTTGAAATAACGTCTGTACTATCCGTTTCTGCACTATGAACTGTATCGACATCTTCATCAGTAAGTTCGTTTATATAAGTTTCTAGTTGTCTAGCTGGGCGTCCGTATCGTATACTATTCTTCTAAGTCCGTCCACTATTACGTTTTCTTCTCCTTTTATATATTCTTTTTGGAATTCAAATTTGTTTAATTTTATTTTCCAGCGTGAAATTTGCTATTCGGTTCTTTTACATTAGTTAGCCCCTACGAGTGGGCGATGGTCGGTTTTTATTATGTTCTTTCTCGATCGTGCTATAATTCTTTTCGTGTACGTTGAGAGATGTTCTAGCTTAGCAAACTAATTTGCCAAACCAAAGTTGTTAGCATCGGTGACTAATCGGAAGCGTTGTTGAAAATCGGGGTGTGTGGAGATTTGTTCTGATTTAATAAATCCTTTTAATTTCTTGAATGCATCTATAAATTTTGTATCTTTGTATTTTTCTTTAAATATTTTACGAGTGGGTAAGTTATTTTAGATTAATCCCGGATAAATCGCCTGTAATAACCCGTTATGAATAAACATGCTTTTTATCTCTTTTTGGTTTTTGGGAAGCCTAATTTTGTCAATTTCTTCAACTTTCTTTAGTTTCGTTTTATTCCTTCGTGCGAGATGTCGTGCCCTAAAAATTTAGTTTGTTGTTTTAAAAAGATACACTTGGTCACTTGGACTTTTAAATTTGCTTTATGTAGGCAGTACAAAATTTTATGTACTATTGCATGCTTGTAGAAAACACAAGTATGTCATCTAAATATACTATACAAATTTTTCCGATAAATTCAAAACATCATTCATTAGTCTCTGAAACGTGGCTGGTGGCATTACGTAAGCCGAAAGGCATACGTAGAAACTCATAGTAACCGTTGGCTGTAGAAAATGCTGTTTTATGGATATCGCTTTCATTCATTTCGATTTGGTGAAAGCTTTTCGCCAGGTCGAGTGCTGTAAAGTAAAGGCATCTCCCTAGCTCATCAAATATATCTTCTATATTTGGAATATGGAATCTGTCTTCTACAGTGGTGTTATTCAACTTTCAGTAGTCGATGACGATGCGACACTTTAATTTATTAGACGCGTCAAGCTTCTCGGAAGCTTATGTATCTCTGGGTCCTGTACATTTTGGAATAAATGGGAATATCGTTGTGTGTAGTTATTTTATGTTTTATTATAGTAGTGAATGGCAGGCTGTCGTTTTCATGATAATATATATCTTTGTATCTTCATAACAATAGTTATTAATTTATAACTTATAACTTATGTGTTCCCAAATTTTTTTATATTTTACTGTGTTTGTGAGAATTTCTATCGCACTACCTTTAAAACTGTTATTCGGATACGCTTCTTCCTCCTTATTCATAAGAAATTTATGAATGATTTTCTTGTACTCAAAAATCTGCTTGGGTAGTTTATATTACAATCGATTTCAATGAAAATATTGTTTCCTAACAGTCCGTTGAAGTATTTACTGAAATTGCATTCAAGGAATTGAAACGTGTTATTTGCTTCACTGAAATCTGTAAAATTTGATACTGTGCAAAAAGTCTTAAGTTCGTGTTCTTTCCATTTAGGGTTGCAAATTCCCTCATATATTAAACTGAGTTCCACCCCTGTTTCTATAACGGAATATAGTGGTCCTAAGTGTGTTTTTACTATTATAGAAGGAAGTTGTTTCTTCCGTGTACGTGAAATCTGAGTCCATAGTCTCTGGTCTTCTCATTCGAGTTTGATTGGAGTCAGTTCATATTTATGTTATCCTGTTGGGGTTGTAGTTATTATTTTAATGGTAAGTATCGTTAAAATTTCTATCATTGTGGACGTTGTACTTTTTTCGCTCGTTCTTATTCTGATTTTGATTGTAAAAATAACCGTATTGTCTATTGTTCCGCATGTTGTTTTGGTAACAATTATTGCTTTCCGGGCTATTGCTAAAATTTCTATTTGTTTGGGCAGTTGAATTTTTACTTATGGCTCCGTAGGAAGTATAGGCGTGTTGTCTCGCTTCTGCGATTATTTTGTAAGCGTTTTCTAACGTTTGTATCCCAGAAGGTTATATTTTTGTGTCGGTGAATTGCTTCTCTGGTTTTACCAACATATTTATTTTTGACATAGCCAAAAAGTATACTACTACTGTTATTGTCAAATTCTACGATAGATGGTAGGATGTTCTCTATTTGGTTTATGAAGTCTGGCAGTTGATTAGGGTCATTGCCGTCAAAACTCTTTATATATTTTAGAAGTTTTAGGACAAGTGAATATTAACTGAAATTGCTTATTTGCGTCGCTTCCATTGTTTTTTTCCGCAAAATTAGCCTGATCTACTTTTCGTATGAATAGTTTTTTCAAAAATAACTAATAAGTAGATTGAGACGTTCTTTACAAGCACCCCTATTTATTTTCGTTTAAGGTAAGAGTATCAAATACCTATTTCAATATTTTCGATTTAAAAAAAAAGAGGTTTAATTGTTTTTAAGATTCAACGACAATTTAAAGTTAACTTAAAATGTAAATACAGCTATCTTAGATTTCCCTCGGATATTTCTTGTTTGTTTTTGGTGTTCGCATCGTATTATCATCGGTGTTTCATCGGTTATTTCCTTGCTTTTTGTCCTTTTCGCTTGTTTCTACTAGACGTATTAGTCATTGAAGATGTTCATATTTTGTTTTAAATTTCACTTTTTTTGTCGTGGATTTCTTTGTCTTATGGTATTTTAATTTGTTTTACTTTTTGCGCATTTTTCGATTTCATTTTGCGTCCCACTATCTTTTCTTCCGGTATTTTAAATTGTTCTACTTTTGGCAATTTTCGTTTTTTCCAATGTCATTTTGCCTTTTACCGTCTTTTCTTATGTTATTTTTATTTGTTTAAATTTTTTCTTATGTCATTTTTTCAATGTCATTTTGCGTTTCAACGTCTTTTGTATGTATGTTAATTTAATTTGTTCTCCTTTTTGCTTATTTTCGTCTTTTTCAATTTCATTTTGAGTTCGCTTTGTTTTAAATTTAAACTCTTGTTAAAACAAAAAATTGTTAAAATTTTGATTAATTTTTTTTTCTTTTTAACGTGTTTGCCGAATGCGATTTGTTTTGAATTTCAACTCATTTTAAAACAAAAAATTATAAACGCTTTGATCCGCCAGTTTTGTTGCGGGTAGCTGAAATGGTCCTGCCACTTCGGAAGTTAAAACAGAAAGAGGAATGGCTTTACGCCGATTTGCTACATTCTCCCTCAATTGTGGAATGTAGGAAGTGTGTTGCTTAATGCTTGAAGTGGATTTGAACCGATGTACAACGAGTGGAGGAATAACTACAGGAAGGCAAGTTGCGAAAGAATATTGGGCAGAGGTGAGGAGTGTGGCTGCTTGCATCGAGTATGGAAAAGCGAAGATGTTCAAAGCTCTCGAGCACTTATGGTTGTTCCGAAGGTTAGAATTCCTGAAGTTCTTAACGTGCAGTACCAAGGTCCAAGAGATGGGCACTTGTGAATCACGAAAATCTTGGAGAAATTGGACTGGTTGTCGTCAATCAGCTATGGAGAGGTTTGCAGAATATACTGAGTGTATTGTATCTAAAGGGTCAAGGTCCAGAAGTCCTGGCCACATGAAACAGTACAATTCGGTTCCACCAGTTGATCAATTTAGAGTGGATGAAAATGGTCCATTTCCCAAAAATAAATTAGGAAATAGTCATGTTCTGGTAGTCAATAATCATTTCAACGAATGGCCAGAATTACTAGTCAAGAGACTGAACCAGTAGCGGACGTATTCAGCAACAAGTGGGTAACGAGATTCGGTGTTCCAATGGAATTACGTTCTGGTCAACAATGAAATTCACAAGTCAGCTTTAAGGCAAGGGATGTACCAGAAACTGGGTATCCGGAAAACGAATGAAATTAACTCCAACAAAACAAAGACTGTTAAAGAAGCTAACATCATCCTAGAAGACGAGACGGAACGGACTAGCGAATTCGTAGTAGCCATAATGTTTAGAGGCGATGTTATGTTGAAGATCGAATATATTATATAAGGTCTGCCGGATTGTGCAGCAGACACAGTTCTACTTAGGGTGTTGCTGCTATAAGAGCAATTAAGATATAACTAAGAAGTTGGGAATTCGAATAATAAGTAGTAAGCGTTAAGTCTTTGGATTAGAAGTAAAGAAATTATCATTAAGTTGCGATTTTTATTTAACAATCCAATGATTGAACGCAAGAGTGAGTTACGATTACTATTTATCGAGAAATCCGTTACAATACCACTTTTTTTAAATTAATTCGATTTATTTAATTATAGAAACGTTATTTCTTAAACTAAATATTAAAATTAATTAATACTTTATATGTATGGTATGTATATATTTAATTTATATATTTATGTATTATAGACCAGACCAACTTTCGTGTCGTATTATCGTCTTGATACCTGCAACAAATTGTGTTGAAATTGCATTATTAGTTCTTTTTATATTAAAATTATAATATGGTATATATTATTATTATCAGATATGATCAAATTATTCATAATTATATATTATTATAATGCCGTTATATGTCCTCAATTATCTAACTATATCATCTAGAAAAGTTATATAATTTACTTGTATTCATTAAGTACAAGCCGCTGCACACCATTCATTTCGTTTTCAACCAATTTACGTACTACTCCTATGCCCAACACATGGAGGATTTAAATTCGATACGCAGTTACCATGGCGAAATTCCTCTGGTCCTCAGTCCACCAACAAAATGGAAAGTGTTGAGTGTCCTCTACAAACACTTAACAAATACTTTATAAACAACATAAAATTCAAGTACTTACCTTCTTTATAAACGCCTTTGGGTGTTATAAAATAAAATAAAATAACATTATATATGTCGGGGTACTCGACGTTGAGTTTGCCGGTGTGCCAAATAAAATAAAATGTTAATTAAAATTCAACAAAATTTAACTTTAATTAATTTGAGTATATAGGGAATAAATATATAGACAATTTGGGTTAATTGTACAATATTTATGTGTGTGTTTGTAAGGAGTTCAATTTATGTGTTATATGTTAGTTAGACTTAAATAATATAAATTAACTAAAAACTTAATTGTAACCTGATGTGGGTTGATAATCCCGCGTAGATTTTGGTGGTTCTGCTGTTGTTGTTGTTGTTGTGCTGCTGGGGCGATCTGATTTTCGTGCCTTTTTATGTCCGTCCGCGTTGATATCTGCTCCTGCCTGCTGATTTATTATTAATTCCTTATTGGAATTATGAGCTATGTTGGTGCTGTTGAGCCTTTTACATTGTCCTCTAATTCGTATTTATACGAATTTGGAGAACAATGCAGGGATGTGTTCATTCGGTATGATCATCCCGGCCGCTTTGCAGGGTCTGCGAATATAAAAGTTATTAGATCTATTTCGCTTTGGGTTAATGAATATTGTTTTAAAATGGGTTGAGTGGTTACTTAGGGTTTAAATTAGGGATGGTAACAGCGCGCGAAAAGTCGACTTTCGATTTTAGAATCGACTTGGAATTTTATGACTCTTAAAGTCGATTAATCATTGCTAAAAGTCGATTCTTTAATCGACTTTTTTAAAAATTAAACAATTATATTTCCGTCAGTTATGTTATACTATGCTTATTTTAAACGGTTAACAAGGATCCCAGCGATGATGTTTATTTTTGTCCAATCAGAAAGAGGTTAGTTTAACGATAAGGTATAAAAAAATATAAAAGAGTCGGTACATGGAAACGATACAAACTGTACTACCATCGAATGTTATAACTGTTAACAGAAAAGTCGAAGTCATCGAGTGAAAATCGATTTTAATCGACTTGAAGCATTCAAATTCGATTCTAAAAAGTCGATTATTTTAAGTTAAAAATCGATTCTTGACCAAAGTCAGAGTCGACTTTCCTATCCCTAGCTTAAATCGCACAAGCCCCGGTTAGAGTCCAACCGAGTGCGGTGCTTTGTGCGATCACGGTGCTGTTGTCTGGGTTGAATAATCCGGGTTTCATTATCCTTGGGTAGATGTCTGCTCCCAGTTCCATCATGATTTTATCATCCTTGTGAAACATAGGGTCGGCTAGGACTAAATGGTCGAATCTCTTCAAGATTTCGCCACCTATATCACGATTGTAGGGTCGGGTCGGTAATTCCTGCGTCATAAGACAATTGACTTCGACATGCCAGTCGAGATCAGTTAGTGACCCTATGACGATTTTACATATACGGTGAAAGTCGAGGTATGTTTTCGGCAACCTCAATCCCTGAACCAAGACCTAGACAATTATTGTTACTTTTCGGGTCAGGATAATTATGGCATGTATTTTATTCCATCTGCCATCGTGTTTTATTTTTATCATGGCAGTGGGTATAAGGGTCGACTTGGCCAGTAGCGTTGGAATCTCTTGGTCTTTGTGCAGTCTTTTGTCGCTATTTGTTGTTTTGGTTGTCTCTTTGCAGTAAAACCTGGGGTGTCCGTGTAGGGTTGAATGATGCTCCCCGTTACACATGCTACATCGTTTTGCGCTTTGTGTTGAGTGCGATCTGGGCAAGCAGTTGACGCAGTACTTATACTTAGTTACTGCGTCAAACTTTTCGTGAATGTTCATTTTTGTAAATTGAACATATCACCAATCGGTGATCCTTTTTACACAATCCACAGGCGACGTGTTTATGTGTGCGTTTTGATGAATGGGTGATAGTTCGCTGTGCGGTAGGCGCTTCCTCTTTCTTCTCGAATGGGGGAGAGGGTCGCTTTAAAGCGATGTAAGCGTCTAGCCAGGGTCCCATTTTCGGAGAGTGGGGTGATGCTTCGGGTGACGCTGAGTGATCGTACGGTGAAGGCTGGATTGGTCTGTCGGCTGCAGATTGGTTTGATGCTATTTTGAGGAGCCATGTCACTATAAAGAATTATTTTTAGTTATTTGACAAGGTGACTATTTTGGTTATTGAGCGGGTAATTGTTCCTTGAGAAGTACGTATGTCAACTGCTCTGGTCTTATTGTCTGCACCGAGATAGGTTTTTTCGATGCGACCAAGTTTCCATTCATTTGGGGGTAGAGTTTCTTGGCGTATAACTACCATATTATTGACCTATATATTGCGTTGAGGGTATTTCCACTTATACCGTTTGTGGAGTTCTTTTAGATATTCTTCTTTCCATCGTTTGCAGAAGTGTCTTTAACTTTTGCCATCTATGTGCGATGCTTAGCTGTGTAAGTTCTAATTTGGGTTCTGCTGGGGTTAATAAAATGGTACCTATTAAGAAATGGCCTGGAGTTATAGGTTCTATATTCCTGGAGTCTTCACTTAGTGGGCTTAAAGGTCGAGAATTCAAGCAGCTTTCGATTCGGGTTAGAAGGGTAGATAATTCTTCGAAAGTGCATTTTTGGATTTGGGACACCTTTTTAAAGTGGCTCTTTAAACTTTTCACTCCTGCTTCCCAGAGTTCACCCATGTGTGGAGCTCCTGGAGGATTAAAGTGCCAGTTGATGTTTTGGTGAGCTTCACTTGTTGTTACTTGTGTTTTTAGTGATTTTATGAATTCTCGTCGATGTTTGATTAGAGTTTAGACGCTCCCACGAAATTAGTACCATTGTCCGAATAGATATCGGCGGAAAATCCGCGCCTGGAAAAGAATCGTTCCGCTGGAAGAGCTGCCATGATTTGAGTAGTTTCTCTCTTCTTGTGTAAGACGGAAGTTTTGCACTGATGGATAATGGTCTTGATGAGCGTTTTAAGCTTCGGTGTCCAAAACTCCGTACGCATGAGTCGTAAAACTAGCTAGTTGCCACCATGTAGGGTAATTGAGTGGGTAAATTGGGTGAGTAGTTTTGTTAATCGTCTGCTATAGGGCAGTACAATATAATCGGATGCCGCTCGTTATTTGATAATGCGGCTGAATTGCTCAATCGGCCATTAACTCGCCTTATTCCTTTGGGATCGATTAAAGGGTTTAGGGTCAAAATTCTACTTTTTCTGTGTACGCTGGTGTTTTGAGTTAAAGCTTCATACTCCTTCTAGAAGTGCTTTCTTTGGGTTTAAATAATTAACTTCGTGCGGGTAGTTTTGAACTCGTCTGGGGTTATATCCAACGTTGTGTATGGCTGTTATGATCTGTTGGGTGACGCATTCGAGCAGAATCTGAATAAATATGCTATGACTCGAATGGCTTTGGGTAGTGATGAAAATCTATCCAGTATATCCTCTTGTGTTGTGTTGACGAAAGTCTTGATTGGCCGCAGTTCCAGTGTTGTATCGGTTGATTTTCGTGTAATTGGCCAATGTATCGAGTTTTAGCCATTGGGGTCCGTGCCACCGAGGTCATTGTTAACTATTTCCAGAGGTGTGCATCTGCGACTACCCAGATCTGCCGGATTCTCCTGGCTTTCGATGTGATGCCAATTTTCGGTTCCAACCTTTTCTGCAATTGTGGCAACTCGATGGGATACAAAGGTTGTCCATGAGCATGGGGGTTTGCTTAGCCAAGAAAGGACAATTGTAGAATCCGTCCAAAGGGGAGTGCGGTACTGAGTAATGTTTAATTGGGGTAGGGTCGCATCCACTAGATTCGCCAGAAGAACCGCTCCGCAAAGTTCTCGCCTTGGTAAAGATATACTTTTTATTGGGGACACACGAGCCTTGGATATCAAAAGAGTTGTGCAGGTGTTTGTGTTTGTAGAAACACTGATGTATAGGTTTGCTGCGTAAGCTTTTTCTAATGCGTCAAGGGCTTTAGATGTCGAAAGGGTTTTAAACTTTAATTCCAATCGGATTTATCGAGCCATATTTGTTGCATTATTATTTTGGCTGTGATTACAACGGGACTGAGCCAACCAGCTGGGTCGAACAATTTTGCTATAATCGATAATACGTCTCTTTTAGTAAACGATGTCTTATCGTGAATAGGGTTGATGAGAAAAAAGCATGCATATTTTTTTGCATTCCATCTGATCCCCAGTATTTTTGTGCTATTGGATTCCGGTAAACTGAGTAAATTGGTATCCAACAGGTGTTCTTGTGAGATTCCAGATAAGACTTTTGGGTCATTTGAGGTCCATTTGCGTAGAGCAAATCCTGCGGACTCCAAATATGAAGTGAGTTCGTCTCGTGCCATCTTCGCAGTTGCTACGTCATGTGCTCCTGCAAGTACATCATCGACGTACATTCCGTTTCGAAGTATCTCTGCTGCCATGGGGTGGGTTCCTTGTACATCCTCCGCTAATTTCCAAGCTAAATATGGGGCACAGTTAATACCAAAGGTAACAGTTTGTAGTTCAAAATCTTCTCTGGGGTCGTTAGGCGATCTTCTAAATAAGATTCTTTGAAATGGAGTGTGTTTGCTTTCAACAAGTATTTGACGATACATTTTTTGAATATCTGCATTGAATACGATTGGAAACATACGCCACTTTACCACTAGCATTACCAGGTCTGCTTGCAGAATAGGCCCAGTGTGTAATACATCGTTGAGGCTGTTTATATTTGAGGTGGGGCATGATGCGTGGAGTACCACTCGCAGTTGGGTCGTTAAGCGATCGGGTTTGATGACTGCGTGATGTGATAGATAGTATGCTTTCGTATTCTCTGCGGGGTCATATTTTATTTTGGTCATATGATCGAGTTCCAGGTACTCGTTGATGGCCTTTTTGTATTCTGTTTTTATTTCAGGTTTTCTAGATAGGGATTTTTTATTTCTTAGAAACTGAGCTAAAGCTATATGTCTTGACTTGCCCAAGTCTATTTTTTCTAGGGTTTTAAAGGGTAATGTTACCACGTAGCGCCCAGTTGAGTGTCTTCGGGTTGTTTTATGAGGGTGAGATGGGTTTTTCAGGTGTGGGTCCGGAAAGAATCCAACCGAATTCTGTTTCTTGGGCTAGTAATGACCCGAGTACATTTCTATGTACGCCACTGAGAATTATTTGTAAGTACAGATCACTTTCGATAAGGATGCCGACAGGTCTGGGTTTATAGAAGTGAGGGTCAGCTAAGCTAAAACCGAATTCTTTATTACAAATTATTCTATCAAGTGAGTGCGTAGGTAAGTTATCGGTTAAAGTTCTTAAGATAAACGAGTGGGTTGTTATCTTAAATTCCCTTTTTGTTGGTGAACGAAGGGTGAGTTCGCAACTTTTGGTAGCTGTTGTCACTTGTGCGTTTCTCTTGAATGTTGGTATGTCCAATTTTCTGTGGAACTTCTCGGAAATGAAGGTAGCTTCTGACCAATAAACTTGCACTATAGAAGTACCTAGCAAAACCTGCTTCCTACTTGAGTTGTGTGAGTCTTGAGTTTTATTTTCAGTGGACTGTAAGAGGGTTGTGTAGGCTTGCGGATTTGTATTGGGATTAAAGGTTTGGGAGGTACTACTATTGGTAGAGTCAAGAGGCGGGTTCGAGGCTCTTGATCCTTGCGGGATGAGTATTTGCTCTATGCGATAATGCAAGGCATTAAAACAGTAACCATTATTTTTTATTACGTTTATTCGGGTCTCGACATTCATTTGTAAAAACTTTGGGCATTCTTGAATGGAATGTTGGGTTCTACATAATTTACAACTCTAAAAGTCTTGGGGTTTTTTTGAGATGATGCTGCCTCTTACAGGGCTTTCCCTAGCGTGTAAAAAACTCAATTTCGCAGTTCCAGAGACGTTCGCGTGAAAGGTATTAAACTTCCTGTCTTTTCCTTTTCTATAAGGCCACTTGTCGGATTGGGTAACTGGAACGGGGTCAGTTAGATTTCCCACTGCTTCTAAAGATTTGTATCTATAGGTGAGAAACGCGTCTTCTAGGGTGTCCTCGAATTGATGAAGTAAAGTTTTAGGTAGTTTCAATCCACATAAGATTAAGATTGAATCCCAACTACTCGTGTCTATGTATACATTATGAAGATTTGTAAGACAATTGTTGACGGTCCTTTGAAGGTGTTTAAAAGCGCTTCCACTTTCCTGGTTTGCTTGGGGTAAATTGAACAAAATTTTTAATTGCGCGTTGACTTGAACTTGTTGGTTTTCGTATTGCGATACCAGGTCCCTCCGTGCCATCAAGAAACCATCATTTATTAATGGTGCGTTTTTAACTATTGCTCTTGCTTCTCCTCGGGTTTTTTGAATTAAGTGAAACAGTCTCTCCACGTTAATAATTTTGTGATTGTTTACATATATGGCCGTAAACATGTCTTTGAATGAGGGCCAGGTTACGAAGTCGCCATAAAATATGTCCGTGTCACAAGGGAAGTAGATGAATTGAAGATCCTATGCTCCGCGATGTGTTTTCATCTGAAGCTCGTTCTTTTATTGTGGGGGTTTGGGTCTTAAGATCATCAATAGCTTGGTTAATGGATCCTTAACATTTCAAATAAAATTGATGACCTGTTATAAATTTTTCTTTAACTTTTGAGAAGTCAATAGTTTCACCGGGTTTTTGTGGGGTTCTACGAAAGGCATCGTACGACTTGTTTGCCTTGTCGTAAATAGCATTGAGTTCAACTCTTTTTATTTCCAGAGTATAAACGGATTCATCTTCGGGATGGGTTTCGTAATGGTCTTCGATATATTCGAATTTGTTTATTTATTTATTATATAGATTTTTATGTATATATCGCAACAATTTATAAAATTGAAATGAAACAAATAATAAATTTTAAGTAATTTTTCTTTATTTAAATTTTAACAAACAAATTCCCAAATGCTGGCGAATTTCCACAAAAAAAAATTTTTTTTGTGTGTGTCTTATATATGCACAATATTTAAAATTCCGATGAACGAAAAATTTCCTACTGGGTCTTTCGATTTTTTTCCTACAGGGTTTTTTGCATGATCGCAATGCACTGCTGTTGTTGTTGTTGTTGTGCTGCTGGGGCGATCTGATTTTCGTGCCTTTTTATGTCCGTCCGCGTTGATATCTGCTCCTGCCTGCTGATTTATTATTAATTCCTTATTGGAATTATGAGCTATGTTGGTGCTGTTGAGCCTTTTCCATTGTCCTCTAATTCGTATCTATACGAGTTTGGAGAACAATGCAGGGATGTGTTCATTTGGTATGAACAATATATAAAAAGCAAATCAGACAAAGCGCTTAACTTAAAATTTTTTTCCAAATAATGCCAGCCGTTGTTAATGAAACATGGAATAGCTTTAGGTGCATCTCTTTCTTAAGCATTCAGAAGATATGACGAATGTTGCTACTCTTAAAACAGAATATTAAATTTAAACCAAAAAGATAGCTTTAAATATGTAGTGGTCATCCGTCTTGTAGGGTAACCTTACTCCTCCCTTAATTGTAGCATAGCTTCTTAGTTATGTTAAGATATTCGACATATTAACCACTTAAAATTCTCTCTTTTTTTCTTTTGTTTTCTGCTATTAATTCGTTATCCACATGGCACAATCAAAAATGTATATGTTGATTAACTTTCAGCACAAAATCGATATGGTGGCTCATTTTGCTGCGCTTAAAGCAGTTGGAGAATCTTGTCGTATACCGCTTCAATACTATCATAATAATATGACGGGTACAAATGTTCTCCTGGAAGCTATGGCTGATAACAACGTGTTTAAATTTGTGTATAGCTCCAGTGCCACTGTTTATGGTGAACCCAAATTCTTGCCTGTAACTGAAGATCATCCAACCGGCAATTGTACAAGCCCCTATGGCAAAACAAAGTATTTTACCGAAGAAATTTTGAAGGATCTATGTAAATCCGATAAGGTGAGTGATTCTTTTATTTTCAATTGTTATATTAACTTATACTGTTTTTAGCGTTGGGCAGTTGTGTCATTGCGTTACTTTAATCCAGTTGGAGCGCATCCGAGCGGATGTATTGGCGAAGACCCCAACGGAGAGCCTAATAACTTGATGCCATTTATTGCTCAAGTGGCCGTCGGCCGTCGGGATGTTTTGAAAATTTATGGTTCTGATTTCCCAACAAAAGATGGAACCGGAGTTCGCGATTATATTCATATTGTAGATCTTGCAGAAGGACACTTAAGAGCTCTGGAAAAATTAAGAAATGTAGCCGAGACTGGGTTTTTTGCATATAACCTTGGCACTGGTGTTGGATATTCTGTTCTTGAAATGGTGCATGCCTTTGAAGAGGCTAGTAATCGAAAAATTGATTATGAAATGACCGATCGGCGATCTGGTGATGTGGCAACTTGTTTCGCCAATGCTACGCTGGCTGAAGTTTCTCTTGGTTGGAAAGCTAAACGCGGCATAATTGAAATGTGTGCTGATACTTGGCGTTGGCAGAGCAATAACCCTAATGGATATGCTTCAAAATAATTTAATTTATTTTGACAATCAATAACATCAGTTATTAATAAGATTGTTCGATAATACAAAATTTTTAATAGTAATTTCTAGTATATACAATTTATCCTTCGATAGAGTCGGAAAAAAATATTATAAAAGTGTGAAACCAAAATAATATATAATAAACATATTACAGATATTGTGCATAATAATATTTTAACTAACCAAATTATTGATAATGAAAACATAGTTAGATTGAAATTTTAAGCTTATATCTTGTTTTTGCATTTCTTCTGGGTGGTCCGTTACATTTATTAATACAAGTATTCAACTAATATTAAACAAGTAAGGAAGGACTAAGTTAGGAAGTAACCGAATAGTTTATACTATTGCCTGCTACTATTGGTCGAATAGTTACTGCAATCTAAAGATGGACGGATACCACATCCATTGTTCAATTTGAACACCGACTCCTATGAGGACCTTCTGTACCATATACAGGTCGTGCCTTTTAATGCTTCTGATGATTTTGTTTAGTGAGTTATCGCACTTTTAGTATTTTTAACATAACCGTTATATTGGGTGGTGTCGAAAAAATTTTATGTGAGCAAATTCGACTTCGACTAATCGCACTCTAAACATGCTAATAATAAGGGTGCGTTCGAGATGGCAATCACGACAGCAGTGTTGCAAATTTGTCAAAGTATCACGTTCTGCATCATCAGCAAAGTATCCACAAATATGCAACACAGTAGCTGTACTGCTGCAATTATTACGTAGCTCAAACGCACCCTATATTTTTTACTGATTTCTTATACTCCTTTCAAGCACTTACTTTCGGTTTAAGAATATATATCTTCAACATCCACAAAATCTTATTAGCTAACGATGATCATTAGTTTTGGATCTCAAGAGTCAATCTCTTGGGATCGAAATATAATATGAATATTTGAATTGATATTATTATGAATCTGCAAACACTATATTTTATAAGCGCTTTAAGTTTCAAATCATTGTATAAATTTACAAGTAACCAATCCTAAGATTCACTAATACACACGCAAAAATGTCACACTTCCTACTAATAGTTTACTACTACAACCAGAGAATGTAGATTATACAGAATGTTATTTCACTTTCCGCAGGGGAACTGAAAACGATGAGCGTGTTTCACCACAGAAAATTATTGGCCACAATTAACATCAGGGGACTGAAAAATAGCAGAATTGAGCATTTTCAATGTTAATTGAAAAAAGTAATGCTAATTTCAATGTTAAGAATGCGCAAACGACTTTGCATATAATTTGAAGATATTCTGCCTATACAGGGTGGCTGACGAATCGTGCTACAATTTCATTTTATTTAAATAATTAATTATTCTTCCATGCTCAACCGCGCATATGCGACACCTAATTGCCTCAATTATCTATTTAATGGACTGCTTCAGTTCAGTCAGATTTCTGGGTTTGATTTTGTACACCTCTTGCTTGACATAACCTGATAAAAAAAGACCAAGCGGTTCCAAATACTCTTAAACCAAGATATATGTATACAAGGTGCGTTCCAAAGTAAACAGGACTTTAAAAAAAATACAGAACAAATGGTTTTATCGGCAAAAATCAATTAATTTTATTCAAAATAGTCTCCTCCTGCTTTAATACAGCTTTTTGCACGGTCCAAAAGCATATCGAACGAGTGTTTTAGCTCGTTGCCCGGTATGGCCTCCACGTCTGCATAACGCTTTTCTTTCATCGGCAAATGCATTTTTCCGAATAGGTAGAAGTCGCACGGTGACATATCAGGTGATCGATGAGACGGCGCATTATCGTGCAACAAATGCCAACTTCCATCTTCGCGATATTCGGGCCGAAAACGTCGAATACGGCGCACCAAATGCTTGAAAACTCCAAGGTAGAATACCGCATTAACGTTTTGGCCGGGTGGAACAAATTCTTTTTGGACAATACCCTTGGAAGCATAAAAACAAATACGCATTGTCTTCGATTTTTTGGGTTTCGGCTCATTTCTCATTTATGTCCTCACGACCACTTTGAAAACGTTGAAACCACTCGTGCACTCTACTACGGGATAGGCAATAATCGCCATAAACTTGTTTCATCAATTGAAACGTTTCGGTGAAAGTTTTAGCAATTTTAAAACAAAATTTGATGTTGGTTCTTTATTCGAAGCACGTTTTCGCACTGATGACAAAAACATACTGACACGTAAAACGCAATAACTTCACTTCCAATAGATGAAATGTCAGGAAATTTTTACTGGAAGTCGATAAAGGGTAGCAGATTCTAACGCACTAGTCGACATATAGATGGCGCCAATAGAGTTTACACTTTGTTACTTTTTTACTTTTTACTTTGGAACGCATCTTGTAATTATGTGTGCATGTGAACAAATATGAAAGTACCCATTATAATTGTTAATTTGTCTATATGCAACGTATGTATGTAAATAGGTACACTCAATGTTTCATGCGAAATCTCCGTTGCCACGGACAACCAATGACCGAAGCTCACGTTTTTTGTTTTCTTGTCAAAGAGTCACTGTGTCGAAGGACTGACGCGACGACAAAGCGTCACAACATTGTGTTGTTGGTAGAAAATCCAAACTGTGCCAAAAAAAAATTAAGGAATGGCCGCCGGGTGTCACCGCTTTCCTTGCCGCTCTAACAGCTTTGCCAACAAACTATCGTAAATATGAATGTTTATGTATGAGCATGCATACATATTGACGGAGATTTTTGTAATGGAAAAATATTTTTGAATTGTAAAATATTTTAAATCGACAAAAGATTTGTTGCCACTTTTGTCACTTTTTTTCTGTGTTTTGTGGGCTTGCGGGGATGCAACTTTTCCCTTCTAGAGGGAACATCAGAAATTTGTTCAATTTATGATTTTTAGCTTTTGCCATCGTCGCGAAAAGACGCTTGTAGGCAAACGCATGCTCGGGGAGATGAGAGGGTGTCTGTTGTAATGGATGAAGCGAGGTTGCTTTCATGAATGTAAATGTTGTTGTTGTGTGATTTACTATAAATTTGGGCTTCGGCTATTTGGCTTGTAACAATTGTTGATTTTGTAGAACAATTTTTGTAGTTTTTGCGGGTTACATATTTACATGTGTACGGATATTCATATGTATTTAGGTTGGTTTGTGTATGCATTATTTGTTCGGCAATGTTATATATACATACATATATACAAGTATGTTGACATATAAATCAATTCGCGCACATATAGTGTATTGATAAGGGATAAAATTATGATTTGAATTTCTGAATGTGTACATTCAAATGCGTATGTTCAGATATATGTACATATGACTATATAAGATTAATATGATAACAGATATACCATTATAATACAAAATATTTATTAGGAACGCATATTATGTAAAAACTATATAATATTAATAAATGCCCAAACTGACTATATATTATTTTGAAAATTACATAATTTATTAGAGTCTTATCAGTTTTGCATGCATTCATAAAAATTGGCATAATGATATTCATATCATAAAAATATGATTGCATATACGCGTATAAAAATGTAAGTCAAAGGAGTAACATGCGGCTGTAATATCAATGCAAACTTCTGAGCATAATTTTTATTGAATGCTCAGCTCTGTTCAGACGCCACTGTTAAAATTTTTCCCTCCGAGCTAGCTGTGGTGAAACACGCTCATCATATTTTGTTAGGTTTTGACAATTCACACGCTGCTACGTAGTTGGACCTTCTCTATACTTTACATTCTCTGCTACAACGTCCAAATTCCTCAAATCTGCTACAGTGTGTTGCCGTGTTATGTTTTAAAATTTATAACTTTAAGAATGTTTTTATTACAAATTCAAATATTTTTCAATTATTTAAATTCCTAAAGATTAAATTAACATTTAATAAGTATATCGCTGTTAATGATATAGAATATTTTGTAAATATTATTTACTAATTAGTACAGTGTTTGGATTATTATTATTGTTGTTCATGAATTGTACCAGGTTTTATATATTCATTTTGGTTTTTGTTTAAATTGATTATTTAAACTTATATTGTTAATGTAATTTCTCTTCATAAAGTGTACCAGATTTTATATATACATTTTTTTCTAGTTAGATTTGGTATTTTTTTTCTAGTTAGATTTATTGTATTTAGAACTGTATATATTATATGGGTAAATTAAGGCCTTCTGGGGAACCGAACACCCAAAAAAGATCGATAACACGTCTACATTGCATCCTCAAAAGTAGTGAGGAAAAACAATAAATATGCAATAAACTTTTGTTTCGAAAATATTCTCTAAAGTTTTTTCCCACTCACCGTAGACATTAAAGCCTTCACTAAAGAACCGGACTGTATTTAGTTTTCTTTAAAAAATTAAGTTCACAATTTTATTTATTTTATATTTATAAAATAAAACTAGTAAATCTTTTGCCGTTACGGATGCCAAGCGGGGGTCGTGTATAGCGCGTATATCTATTCGATGGCGTTGCGAAAGAGAGCTTTGAGGTCGCTCGTTGTTCTCTTGTACTTCTTTCGGTGTGGTGTATGTTGTGTCCTCTTGTATGGTGGATCCTGGTGGTTCGATCGGTGCATGGCGAATGAAGTTGTCATGGTGGTAACTGCTTCCGTAACTAGTCTATTTAGGATCCAACCACAAATAGTATATTGTGGCTGAAGTGTGTTTGAAATGTTCTTAATACCTTCGAATATTACCTGTGGTATAAGATCGCAGTTGGGATCTTCTATATTTAGGTGTGAAACCTTTTGCCAATGCTTGTTATTTATGTGATAGCTTGGAATAATGTGTTTTGCTTGAATGCTCTTATCCGCTTTGCGGAAAATTAGGGTAATGGGGCAGATTTTGTTTAAGTTTCGGACTACTGTTTTGCCCATCCCCGTGATTTAAAAATCAGCTAGTTTTGTGGGCAGTTGTAGCCTATTTTGTGACATAGACGCTCTTTTCATATTCGCGCTGTTTGGGGGTGAGCTGGAAAATGTGCTGTAATGAAGCATTTAATGATGTCGCATATCATAGTAAACGCAATTATTTGCTATCGCAATAAATGTGCTATCGCACTTTTTAAGTGTATGCGCATTTGACAGGCAGTTTGTACAAAGTCTTTTTGTTTTTACAAAATTGTTTCGGTAGATAATACATACTCTGTACATAGTTCGCATGACGTTTGTTTGTACTGTTCGGATGTGAAAGTTTGATTTTTGAAGAAACTTCTATTTAATTTCATTTACCATGAAAGATTTCTGTGTCTACTCTAATACCGGCTGTGGTGCAATTGCTTTGATTAATTTTAATTGGTCAAAAATCATTGTTTTTGTTTCGTTAAACTGGTCTAAACAGTTTTCGTATTTGGCGTAAGCCGAGGATTTGAAATTTTCCGGTAGATCGGAGTCTACTATCAGATTCTACAAATGCGTCATATGCAGCTTGGAGACGAGTTCAAAAACTGTTAATTGTGAATTGTGTACATTAAAACAAGGTTAATAACCTTTTTACATAAGCATGCACATTATGTTCGTATTTATGTGCATATATAATATGATTGAATGTTTTGTTTGCAATCCTGCTTGCTTGTGTTTTAACAAGAACAAGGGGTATTGCGAAGAACGTGCAGATATGAACTTTGAATATACGTGTGTACCACTAATTATGTGCTATTCCCTACAAGTATAACATATTTTTGTTTTTTGTACAATTTTCCTTTGTCTTATATTCTATTTTACTTAGTTCTAAAAGTGACATTGTCAGCATTTGTAGAGTTGTTTGTACTCGTTTATGAAGACTTTTGAAAAATTATATTTCTCGGAAAAATCGGAAGCAAAATTATTTGTAAAGTCTTTTCGTAAGTTTATGAAGACTTTTGAGAAATTGTATTTAGCGGAAAAATTGAAAGCAAAATTATATGTAAAGTCTACTCGTAAATGTTTGCATAACTTGACCATTGCTGAATTTCATTTTGTATTTATTTTGTTATTAATGTTTGCATTAACTCTTCCCCTCTTAAGTCGATTGTTCTCAATCGTTTTTATAGTTAATTTAATTTGCTGTTGAAATTTGTAGAAATGGTCCGTTTTTCTCACTTGAGACAGTATTTGTAGTTATTTGTGGTTTTGATACTATGTACCATTTCCGTTTATGTGAATAAAACAAATGCTATGATGAAAAGAGTTATATATATCAAAAATTTTCCTTTTTGTTTTATGATTTACATCTTTGAAGTTTTTAAATACAACTATTTCTTGAACAACTTCTTTTACATCAGCGATTTCTAATTTCTCAAGTTCACAGTGTGCTTCCTTAAAATCTATACTATAGATTTGTTTTGAATAGTTGGCAGGGGTTCAAATATTATTTTAGATAGTACAATACATTAGGAGAAAATTGAGCTATAAGTAGTGTTAATATTATGTTATTATTTTGAAAAAGCACTGCAATTTTTATTTTACTATAGCTGTCAAAGTCTGTGATCAGGTTTAGTTCTTTCTGTGTCAAAATGTCAGTGGGGATAACTCCTAACTTGCAAGAAAATATTATTTGTCCGATATCCATGATGTGATTGTTTAAAAGTAATATTATGTGTCATTGTTAATTTTCAAGATTGCTTGATATTGTTTTTATGAACTACTCTTCCTGTTTTGGTTATAACTGTAGTATTAAGATTCTGTGCTATTGTTTCCTTTTTATACTTGGCCGCGAGTTTGTTTCCTAGTCTTTTATTTATTTTTACAAAAATTTCCTCTCCTTCTGTACATTATTTTGGGGGTGCCCTGTTTTCGTTATGGTAAGTGGTATCTCTGGTTCTCTACGAGTTTTTTAATTCTCTTTTCTTTGTCTTTTGCTAGTAGTCCGGGATTCGAGCTTACCCGTATGCCAAAAAATGCTTCTAAGGGTTTTTTTCCTGTAACTGTATGAATAGATAGGTTGTATTCGTTTACGGATCTGTCTAGGAGTTCATGATATGATCGATGTATTTTTTCTGTTTGTAAACAACGCATGATTTCTTGTAAGGTGGAATTAAATCGTTCTATTTGACAGTTAGAACAACTAGTGTAGGGGGCTGTACGAAAGATTTTTATTCCAAATTCATTTTCTATCATGAATTTTTTATAACATACTTGGAGAATTCGTCAATTGCTGTGAATACCCGCTCTTTTCCAACTAAGAATATGTCCATGTGGACTATCTGTCCTGGAAACTGAGGAATAGGTGTGGCTTGGATTTGTGGCTTCATTGGAAGCGCATTTTTTATAATATTTTTAATTTTCCTTGTCATATCTGGAAAGTTGTTATTTTATAAGAATTGTAATTTATTTTCCATACGCTTCTGTAAGCGCGCTTGTGCACTTTTAAGATAACTTCTTCTTGCTCTTGTTCACTTTTAATATCTCTTACTAGTTTATTCGGAAATCTAATCTTATAGTTTGGGAAATGTTCTAGAAATATTTCTTTTATTATTCCTATAGTTGGTTCGGAAGCTTTTATACAATTTAGGGTCAATGGATAAAGATTTCTTTAAAATTTGCACCAAATTATCGAAATTTTGATTGATTTATTGAGGTTGGGATGTTGTATGCCTATGGTAGGTAGGAAAAACGATTTCGAACTTATAATCTGGGGTGGGGGCTATATTGAGAAAGATTTGGTTCTTAAATGCGTTTATGGGAGCGTCAACATGACATATCAGATTATGAGCAGAACTTTCAGCACTATTTGTTGCCATGGATAGTGTTTGAACATCTCGTGGTATTCTGGAGAGGGCGTCAGCAACGAGATTTGCTCTTCCTGACTTATATAAGAGTTCATAATTGTGTTCTTCGAGAATGGCCTTCCACCGATTCATCTTACTGTTATTATTCTTGTTGCTTAGAGAATATTTGAGAAGTTGGTGGTCCGTGTATATTTTTACGTTTGCTGATCCGTATAGGTAGTTTCGAAATTAATTTAGTGCCTATATTATGGCAAGAAATTCTTTTTCATTGACGGCGTAGTGCTCTCCGCCTTATTCAGAGTTCTCGAAATAAAGGAAATAGGTTTGTTGTTCTGTGATAGAACTGCACCTTTTTTTCTTTAGCTTCTAGGTTTAGATTTATTGAAACAAAGAAAGATTTTTTCTTCGAGATTCTACCTTCTTCCCCTCTTAAGAGTGATGTCAAGGGCTTAGCCAATTTTGCATAGTCCCTAACAAATTTTCGGTAATACCCAGACAATCCTAGAAAAGATCGAAGTTCCTTTAGTGTTTCAGGTCCCAGTTGTACTTTTAAATTGGCATCCTCCAAAGTTTTAAAATTTTTTAAAATATTATTTGTGTGCTCGTCTTCCCTTTTACTGAAGATAATGATATCATCTATATAAACGTAACATTTCTTTCCGATATGTTAACGGAGGATGTCATCGAGAGCTCGTTGAAAAATCGACGGAGCGTTTTTAAGTCCGAAAGGTAACCTAGTGAATTCGTTCTTGCCGTTGCAAACAGAAAACGATGTTTTTTCGTAATCTGCCGGTTTCAGAGGGATTTGGTGAAACTTACTTTCTAAATCAATTACCATAAAAAATTTGTTATCCCGCAGCTGCGATGTAACGAGATTTATTTCTGGTATTGAATACCTGTCCGAAATTGTCACGGAGTTTAATTTCCTATAATCGATTACCATTCTGTACTCCCTTGTTACCTGCCGAATCAGGTTTTTTACCTACAATCCATACGGGAGAGGTGTACGGGGAACGTGAAGGCCTAATAATTCCATCATGAAGTAACTTATCAATTTGTGTTTCAATTTCAGCTTTTAAAGCAATAGGATAGGGCTAAAATCTAGTGTAAGTAGGAGAGTCAGACTTCGTACGGATTTCACCTACTACTTTTGTGGTAAATGTAAGTCTTTCATCCGGATCTGAAAAGAGTTTCGGGTGTCTTGCCACTAACATACCTAGTTTTTTTTTTTGTGACGATGTAAGGTGTTCGTCCCATTTCTATTGAGTTTAAGGGGGCATGAGACGCAAATTGTTTAATTTTTACTTTATTACCATTTTTAATTTGTAAGAAGTTATTTCCTGGGTGGATGACAGCTTCGAACTGCTTTAGCGTGTCGTTCTCTAAAATGCCATTGAATATTTTCAATGATGGCGTTATGTAAAACTTAATATTTTCTTTAATATAGAATAAATTAGCAAAGGAGTGTTCTTTGATTTCTACATCGCCTGCTACCGATTTTGCATAAAAAGCATTCTTATTTGCTATAGGTTTCCTTACGAATTGTGGTTGAATATAGTTTTTTGTTGACCCGGTGTCGACTAAAATTTTTAGGGTTTCGCCGCTCTTCGTTGTAAATTCTATGTAGGGTAACAAAGAGCTTATCATCCTAAAAAATGAATATCGCTAAATTCTAGATATTGGTTATCTGGTTGTTGATAATTGTATTGTCTGTTTGGTATGTATCTTTGTTGAGGATTAAATAAGAATTTCTCGCGAGGCCCTTGGGGACAGTAAGTGAGTTGAGAATAAAATATTTTGGACGAGGAGGCAGTGGTGGGGTGCGTAGAGGTTGTAGTAGTTGCGTTGTAGTTGGTTTTGGAAATTTCCTATTGAATTATTGTTAAGAGCATAATTTGCTCTATAAGTTTAATTTTCAAGTTTCAAAGAATTTTGACTCGTTTCTAAGAATTTTGACAAATCACCATTTAGACCGCGGATAAAGGTATCTAATGCCCTGTAACTATATGTTTGAGTCAATAAGTTTACAGACTCTTTTGATACATTTAAGCTTCCTAATTTGTTCAATATTAATGATAATTGTCTATAAACTTTTTGGGAAAAATCTTGCACTGAGAACCTACCCCATATTAATGAAGTCATTTGGTACTCGGGAGTCGCTAGATCTCTCTTATCAGCGTAATGCAGTGATAAACATTTTGAGATGGCTGTCCAATCAGGTAGAGTGTTGTAAGATTTCAAAGCAATATTTGCTTCTCTCACTATTTTATTTCTAATGGTATTTAAAATACCATAATATTTGGGTGTGCCTTTTGTGTGTTCATATATTTGTAGGATATGTTGTACACTCTTTCTCTATGAATTATATTCACCTTGACTTCCTAAGAATTCGCGAAGACATTTTACTATGTCGGAAATCTTGTCAAGATCTCCCAGATCATTTCTAAATTGTTCTTCTATTACTTGGTAGAAAATTATATTCGGTCCTGCATTAGGATTGAGTGTTGCCTGTACTATTTGTGGTCCTTGTCGTGTAAATATTTCTGTCGCTATGTTTAATATTAGGGTGTATAGTTCGATGTGCATTAGGTGGTGTATTTTTTAGGACATATGACATTTTTAAGCACTCTTTTTTTCTAATTTCTGAAGCTTAACATATATTTTTCATACATTTATAATAATTTTTATTAAATAATAGTTTTAAATATATTCACGGGTATTTCAACTATTTAAAAGTTGTTTTTTTACATAAATTAAAATAATTTTTATTTATAATTTACCTAGGTTCAATTATGGATTCCCTCGTTGTTTAAAGTTTGTTGGATAGTTGTTACTGCTACTTGGGCACCGTTTATCTATCACACTGTCACTTGGGACTTTTTGGATTTTGCTTTCACTTCAGCGTTTTGTTAATTTCCGCAGTTTTCAGTTGGGCTTTGTATTCAAAACTAATGTCTCACTTTTATTCTTGTTGTGACTTTTTATAAAAGTTATGATTTGGAGTATTTTGGGTTCCTTGCGATTTCACAAGTTTATGGATACATTCTCGCACATTATCAATATGCCGTATACCATACGCGATATGTTTCCGGTTTTTTAACTTCAGCTACGCACCGTACTAATTGAGGACGTTTCACGCGATAAGCTAAGTATTTAGTCCTTTGTAACAGCACTGCTTGAGGGCTTTTTGTTAAAAAATAACTCCCGGTTTTTAAATTTTGCTCGGGCGCCAATCAATACCTTCCATTGTGACGGAAGTAAAAAAAAACACCCTAGTTTATTTTTGGTCAGTACGACCGCACTTTATTATTATCCAAATCAAACTGACCGAAATTACAATTTTCCTTCGTCTTATATTCTATTTTACTTAGTTCTAAAAGTGGCATTGTCAGTACATGTAGAGCTGTTGTATTCGTTTATGAAGACTTTTGAGAAATTATATTTCTCAGAAAAATCGATAGCAAAATTATTTGTTAAGTCTTTTCGTAAGTTTATGAAAACTTTTGAGAAATTATATTTCGCGAAAAATTTAAAGCAAAATTATTTGTAAATTCTTTTCGTAAACGTTTGCATAACTTGACAATTGCTGAATTACTTTTTGTAATTAATGTTTGCAGAACGAATGTTGGCATTGCGCTCAGGCCTGTTGACGAAACGAATTGTTTTAGCGAATGATGATCCAGTTCCTTTTGTATAATTGGTGAAGTCAGATGTCATCGTACGTGGTTTTCTTAATGGTTGAGTGTGGCGGTGTTGTCGTTTGTGGTGAGATCCTGTGAGTGTTCTCAGATTTGTTCCCACTTGTGGTGTATATGATGGTTTATATTGGGGCGTGCCATTAGTTTCCCAGGTGGAGCGGTATATTTGGAGGAGGAAGTTTATACTCATTTAGTAGTACATATATGCTGTAAATGTACCAGGTATCACGGGGTACTGCTGTTGGAGTACTCGAGGGCGCGGTATGCATGTGAATGCAGTAGTGGTATAGCCATATTTATCTGTAGATAAAACATAAAAGAAGATTTTGGTTTTATATCAAAATTTGTATTTTTATGTTGGTACTAGTGCTTAGATAAGATAAGCAACTTTATTGTACGTGAGGGGGTAATATGGATATACCCTTAATATGAATTTTCTGGCTTGACTTATTATTATGTGATACTTATATATATGTTATTTTAATTGGCGGTTATTCATTATTTCTTTATTATCGGCTTATAGGATAGCGACTCCACGCCTGGCTCAGACATTGAAAAAATGGGTGCTCCTTTGAAACCTTTGAAGAGGGATCTTGGGAGAGTACAGTGATTAGCCGTGAATTGAGAATGGTTTTTTCTAACGGAAGTAATGTGGTAAATTCGATATATTATATTTATATTTGTAATATCTATCTACTTTAGGATTTGAAGCTTTTTATAGCTGATTCCCATAAATCAACCACCCATATTAGCAGCGCTTAGATAGATGCGATAAGTGCCACCTTTGCTATTTGTAAGTCTAGGTGCGTCACTGTATCACATTGGGAGTATGGTGGTCCCCTAACTTGATTTTGAATTATTTTATAATTATAAAAGTTTTGACAACTATGAGGCACTATTGTAAGAGAGGTGTCGATTTTTTTCGACTTTCTTAGAATAATTTTGTTATATGGCAGCAAGGGGAGGAAGTGCGGTAATAATCAATGAAAATCTCAACCATAATGAGCAAATGAAACTGGAAGCGGAAGATATACAAGCAACGGCAATAAACATTAAAACAAAGAATGGTAACATTACGGTAGTTAGCTTGTACAGCCCCCCGAAACACAATATTAAGTGTGATAGATATGAAGAGTTCTTCAAAAACATAGGAAAACGATTCATCATTGGTGGAGATTTTAATGCTAAACACACGCACTGGGGATCGAGGCTCATCACAACTAAAGGAAGGGAGATATTAAAAGCGGTTCAAATATATGGGTGTGAAACCTTATCGGGCAACGGGCAAACCCACATACTGGCCTACTGACCCAAACAAGGTTTCTGATCTTATTGATAAAAGATGTTTCAAGCAATTACATAAAAATAGAAGATCTTCTCGATTTAAATTCAGATCATTCGCCGATTGTTCTAACTTGAAGTGAAAACGTTATAATGAAGCCAGCTAACCCATATCTGACTAACAAATGGACTGATTGGGAAAGCTTTAGAATTTTACTTGACCAAAGAATTGAATTAGCAGTTCCATTACAATCTGAAGAACAGTTAGATCTGGATGTAAAAAAACTGACCAATGATATCCAGTATTCAGCGTGGCAAAATACATCTGAAGTTTGTTTAAGACCAAAAGGTAACAATTATCCTAAAGAAATATTGGAACTAATTTTTGAAAAAAGAAAAGTGAGGAAAAAATGGCAACAATCCAGAGTCCCACTAGATAAAACTAGACTGAATAACTTAACGTCTCAATTGAGAAACGAAATTAAACAATTTAAGAACGATACCATGAGTGCGTTTCTATGTGAACTTACAAATGACTCAAGTACTGAATATTCACTTTGGAAGTCTACCAAAAGACTGAAAAGACCAATTATGCAAACCCCTCCAATTAAAAACATTGATGGTAGCTGGGCTAGAAATAACTATGAGAAAGCATCCAGATTTGCTGAACACCTTGAAACGATTTTTCAACCCAACACGATGGATGACACTACACTGTTACCAAACATTATTGCACAAGAAAGTATGGAAATACCACGGGTCACTCTAGCTGAAATCAAAAAAGAAATTAAAAATACCATGAACCCTAAAAAAGCTCCTGGTTTCGACCTGATTACCGGCCAGATACTTAGAGAACTACCAAGGAAAGCATTACTTAAAATAACCAATCTGATTAATGCATCATTCAGACTACAATATGTACTGTCATTATGGAAAGTGGCTGAAGTTATTATGATACCCAATCATTCATTGTTACTTGATTTGCATAGTGGAAAGTGAAAGAATCAGATGGAATTAAAAATGGTGTTACATGGGAAGTAAGCGTGGTTGTAGTCCGATTTCGCCCATTTTCGCACTATGACATAGAAACATGAAAAGAACGTTATGCACCGAATTTGGTTCAAATCGGTTGAGCAGATCTCAAGATATGGGTTTTCACCTGTGCCACGCCCACTGACTAATTTTGAACGCGGTTCCTATAAAGCCAATTTATACCATCTCAGAGATAAAATTTAATGTCTCTGGCGTGTTTAGTGCTTGATTTATCGCGCTTTTAGTAGTTTTTAACAGTACCGTTATATGGGGAGTGGGCGGAGTTGCCACCCGATTTCAACTATTTTCACACCGTCAATAGAAGTGCTAAAAACATTTGCTTCTAGTGAATTTTGTTATTATAGCATTAGCGGTTTAGGAGATATGCACATTAAACCTATTAGAGGCGGGACCACGCCCACTTTTAAAAAAAAAGTTTTAACTGCAGATGCCCCTCCCTAATGTGATCCTGTGTACCAAATAACAGTCTTGTATCTTATTGCGGAGCTTAGTTATGGCAAGTTATTTGTTTTTGATTAATGGTAATTAGTACCAAGAAACATGTCTACCAAGTTTCATAAAGATATCTCAATTTTTACTCAAGTTAGACTTTCACGGACGGACGGACAGACAGTCACCCGGATTTCAACTCGTCTCTTCATCCTGATCATTTATATATATATAACCCTATATCTAACTCGATTAGTTTTAGGTGATACAAACAACCGTTAGGTGAACAAAACTATTATACTCTGTAGCAACAGGTTGCGAGAGTATAAAAACATTAGAAGAAAAAAAAGTGTGCTCAGCAATATTTCTTGAGTAGCACAAGCTTTCGATAAAGTTTGGCATGCAGGATTGAACTATAAACTTAAAATGTTACTTCCAACACAATTCTCGAAAATTCTGAAATCATATATATCAGAACGCTATTTCAGAATCAAACAAGAGGACGCTTTTTCTGTCCTAAAAAAAATCCAAGCGGGAGTTCCGCAAGGTAGTGTATTGGGACCAGTTCTTTATCTCTTATATACTAGTGACCTACCAACATTTAACGAAAATATTGTTGCTACATTTGCTGATGATACTGCAATTTTAGCCGTTGGCGACAATAATATTGAGTCAACAGAAAAATTACAAAAAGCCATTGCAGAAGTACAACGCTGGACAACTACTTGGCGCATTAAGCTAAATGAAACCAAATCAGTGCATATCGATTTCATCAATAAACGTATACAGCACAAACCAATATTTATGAACCAAAAAATAGTTCCGTATGAGAATACAGCAAAATATCTTGGTATGACCCTTGATACTAAACTTAGGTGGAAATCACATGTCAAAAAAAAACGAGAAGAATTAAAACTTAAGTACAGAAAAATGTACTGGCTATTTCCAATATCAATCCGGTAGAGTGTTGTAAGATTTCAAAGCAATATTTGCTTCTCTCACTATTTTATTTCTAATGGTATTTAAAATACCATAATATTTGGGTGTGCCTTTTGTGTGTTCATATATTTGTAGGATACGTTGTACACTCTTTCTCTATGAATTATATTCACCTTGACTTCCTAAGAATTCGCGAAGACATTTTACTATGTCGGAAATCTTGTCAAGATCTCCCAGATCATTTCTAAATTGTTCTTCTATTACTTGGTAGAAAATTATATTCGGTCCTGCATTAGGATTGAGTGTTGCCTGTACTATTTGTGGTCCTTGTCGTGTAAATATTTCTGTCGCTATGTTTAATATTAGGGTGTATAGTTCGATGTGCATTAGGTGGTGTATTTTTTAGGACATATGACATTTTTAAGCACTCTTTTTTTCTAATTTCTGAAGCTTAACATATATTTTTCATACATTTATAATAATTTTTATTAAATAATAGTTTTAAATATATTCACGGGTATTTCAACTATTTAAAAGTTGTTTTTTTACATAAATTAAAATAATTTTTATTTATAATTTACCTAGGTTCAATTATGGATTCCCTCGTTGTTTAAAGTTTGTTGGATAGTTGTTACTGCTACTTGGGCACCGTTTATCTATCACACTGTCACTTGGGACTTTTTGGATTTTGCTTTCACTTCAGCGTTTTGTTAATTTCCGCAGTTTTCAGTTGGGCTTTGTATTCAAAACTAATGTCTCACTTTTATTCTTGTTGTGACTTTTTATAAAAGTTATGATTTGGAGTATTTTGGGTTCCTTGCGATTTCACAAGTTTATGGATACATTCTCGCACATTATCAATATGCCGTATACCATACGCGATATGTTTCCGGTTTTTTAACTTCAGCTACGCACCGTACTAATTGAGGACGTTTCACGCGATAAGCTAAGTATTTAGTCCTTTGTAACAGCACTGCTTGAGGGCTTTTTGTTAAAAAATAACTCCCGGTTTTTAAATTTTGCTCGGGCGCCAATCAATACCTTCCATTGTGACGGAAGTAAAAAAAAACACACTAGTTTATTTTTGGTCAGTACGACCGCACTTTATTATTATCCAAATCAAACTGACCGAAATTACAATTTTCCTTCGTCTTATATTCTATTTTACTTAGTTCTAAAAGTGGCATTGTCAGTACATGTAGAGCTGTTGTATTCGTTTATGAAGACTTTTGAGAAATTATATTTCTCAGAAAAATCGATAGCAAAATTATTTGTTAAGTCTTTTCGTAAGTTTATGAAAACTTTTGAGAAATTATATTTCGCGAAAAATTTAAAGCAAAATTATTTGTAAATTCTTTTCGTAAACGTTTGCATAACTTGACAATTGCTGAATTACTTTTTGTAATTAATGTTTGCAGAACGAATGTTGGCATTGCGCTCAGGCCTGTTGACGAAACGAATTGTTTTAGCGAATGATGATCCAGTTCCTTTTGTATAATTGGTGAAGTCAGATGTCATCGTACGTGGTTTTCTTAATGGTTGAGTGTGGCGGTGTTGTCGTTTGTGGTGAGATCCTGTGAGTGTTCTCAGATTTGTTCCCACTTGTGGTGTATATGATGGTTTATATTGGGGCGTGCCATTAGTTTCCCAGGTGGAGCGGTATATTTGGAGGAGGAAGTTTATACTCATTTAGTAGTACATATATGCTGTAAATGTACCAGGTATCACGGGGTACTGCTGTTGGAGTACTCGAGGGCGCGGTATGCATGTGAATGCAGTAGTGGTATAGCCATATTTATCTGTAGATAAAACATAAAAGAAGATTTTGGTTTTATATCAAAATTTGTATTTTTATGTTGGTACTAGTGCTTAGATAAGATAAGCAACTTTATTGTACGTGAGGGGGTAATATGGATATACCCTTAATATGAATTTTCTGGCTTGACTTATTATTATGTGATACTTATATATATGTTATTTTAATTGGCGGTTATTCATTATTTCTTTATTATCGGCTTATAGGATAGCGACTCCACGCCTGGCTCAGACATTGAAAAAATGGGTGCTCCTTTGAAACCTTTGAAGAGGGATCTTGGGAGAGTACAGTGATTAGCCGTGAATTGAGAATGGTTTTTTCTAACGGAAGTAATGTGGTAAATTCGATATATTATATTTATATTTGTAATATCTATCTACTTTAGGATTTGAAGCTTTTTATAGCTGATTCCCATAAATCAACCACCCATATTAGCAGCGCTTAGATAGATGCGATAAGTGCCACCTTTGCTATTTGTAAGTCTAGGTGCGTCACTGTATCACATTGGGAGTATGGTGGTCCCCTAACTTGATTTTGAATTATTTTATAATTATAAAAGTTTTGACAACTATGAGGCACTATTGTAAGAGAGGTGTCGATTTTTTTCGACTTTCTTAGAATAATTTTGTTATATGGCAGCAAGGGGAGGAAGTGCGGTAATAATCAATGAAAATCTCAACCATAATGAGCAAATGAAACTGGAAGCGGAAGATATACAAGCAACGGCAATAAACATTAAAACAAAGAATGGTAACATTACGGTAGTTAGCTTGTACAGCCCCCCGAAACACAATATTAAGTGTGATAGATATGAAGAGTTCTTCAAAAACATAGGAAAACGATTCATCATTGGTGGTGATTTTAATGCTAAACACACGCACTGGGGATCGAGGCTCATCACAACTAAAGGAAGGGAGTTATTAAAAGCGGTTCAAATATATGGGTGTGAAACCTTATCGGGCAACGGGCAAACCTACATACTGGCCTACTGACCCAAACAAGGTTTCTGATCTTATTGATAAAAGATGTTTCAAGCAATTACATAAAAATAGAAGATCTTCTCGATTTAAATTCAGATCATTCGCCGATTGTTCTAACTTGAAGTGAAAACGTTATAATGAAGCCAGCTAACCCATATCTGACTAACAAATGGACTGATTGGGAAAGCTTTAGAATTTTACTTGACCAAAGAATTGAATTAGCAGTTCCATTACAATCTGAAGAACAGTTAGATCTGGATGTAAAAAAACTGACCAATGATATCCAGTATTCAGCGTGGCAAAATACATCTGAAGTTTGTTTAAGACCAAAAGGTAACAATTATCCTAAAGAAATATTGGAACTAATTTTTGAAAAAAGAAAAGTGAGGAAAAAATGGCAACAATCCAGAGTCCCACTAGATAAAACTAGACTGAATAACTTAACGTCTCAATTGAGAAACGAAATTAAACAATTTAAGAACGATACCATGAGTGCGTTTCTATGTGAACTTACAAATGACTCAAGTACTGAATATTCACTTTGGAAGTCTACCAAAAGACTGAAAAGACCAATTATGCAAACCCCTCCAATTAAAAACATTGATGGTAGCTGGGCTAGAAATAACTATGAGAAAGCATCCAGATTTGCTGAACACCTTGAAACGATTTTTCAACCCAACACGATGGATGACACTACACTGTTACCAAACATTATTGCACAAGAAAGTATGGAAATACCACGGGTCACTCTAGCTGAAATCAAAAAAGAAATTAAAAATACCATGAACCCTAAAAAAGCTCCTGGTTTCGACCTGATTACCGGCCAGATACTTAGAGAACTACCAAGGAAAGCATTACTTAAAATAACCAATCTGATTAATGCATCATTCAGACTACAATATGTACTGTCATTATGGAAAGTGGCTGAAGTTATTATGATACCCAATCATTCATTGTTACTTGATTTGCATAGTGGAAAGTGAAAGAATCAGATGGAATTAAAAATGGTGTTACATGGGAAGTAAGCGTGGTTGTAGTCCGATTTCGCCCATTTTCGCACTATGACATAGAAACATGAAAAGAACGTTATGCACCGAATTTGGTTCAAATCGGTTGAGCAGATCTCAAGATATGGGTTTTCACCTGTGCCACGCCCACTGACTAATTTTGAACGCGGTTCCTATAAAGCCAATTTATACCATCTCAGAGATAAAATTTAATGTCTCTGGCGTGTTTAGTGCTTGATTTATCGCGCTTTTAGTAGTTTTTAACAGTACCGTTATATGGGGAGTGGGCGGAGTTGCCACCCGATTTCAACTATTTTCACACCGTCAATAGAAGTGCTAAAAACATTTGCTTCTAGTGAATTTTGTTATTATAGCATTAGCGGTTTAGGAGATATGCACATTAAACCTATTAGAGGCGGGACCACGCCCACTTTTTAAAAAAAAGTTTTAACTGCAGATGCCCCTCCCTAATGTGATCCTGTGTACCAAATAACAGTCTTGTATCTTATTGCGGAGCTTAGTTATGGCAAGTTATTTGTTTTTGATTAATGGTAATTAGTACCAAGAAACATGTCTACCAAGTTTCATAAAGATATCTCAATTTTTACTCAAGTTAGACTTTCACGGACGGACGGACAGACAGTCACCCGGATTTCAACTCGTCTCTTCATCCTGATCATTTATATATATATAACCCTATATCTAACTCGATTAGTTTTAGGTGATACAAACAACCGTTAGGTGAACAAAACTATTATACTCTGTAGCAACAGGTTGCGAGAGTATAAAAACATTAGAAGAAAAAAAAGTGTGCTCAGCAATATTCCTTGAGTAGCACAAGCTTTCGATAAAGTTTGGCATGCAGGATTGAACTATAAACTTAAAATGTTACTTCCAACACAATTCTCGAAAATTCTGAAATCATATATATCAGAACGCTATTTCAGAATCAAACAAGAGGACGCTTTTTCTGTCCTAAAAAAAATCCAAGCGGGAGTTCCGCAAGGTAGTGTATTGGGACCAGTTCTTTATCTCTTATATACTAGTGACCTACCAACATTTAACGAAAATATTGTTGCTACATTTGCTGATGATACTGCAATTTTAGCCGTTGGCGACAATAATATTGAGTCAACAGAAAAATTACAAAAAGCCATTGCAGAAGTACAACGCTGGACAACTACTTGGCGCATTAAGCTAAATGAAACCAAATCAGTGCATATCGATTTCATCAATAAACGTATACAGCACAAACCAATATTTATGAACCAAAAAATAGTTCCGTATGAGAATACAGCAAAATATCTTGGTATGACCCTTGATACTAAACTTAGGTGGAAATCACATGTCAAAAAAAAACGAGAAGAATTAAAACTTAAGTACAGAAAAATGTACTGGCTATTTCCAATATCAATCCGGTAGAGTGTTGTAAGATTTCAAAGCAATATTTGCTTCTCTCACTATTTTATTTCTAATGGTATTTAAAATACCATAATATTTGGGTGTGCCTTTTGTGTGTTCATATATTTGTAGGATACGTTGTACACTCTTTCTCTATGAATTATATTCACCTTGACTTCCTAAGAATTCGCGAAGACATTTTACTATGTCGGAAATCTTGTCAAGATCTCCCAGATCATTTCTAAATTGTTCTTCTATTACTTGGTAGAAAATTATATTCGATCCTGCATTAGGATTGAGTGTTGCCTGTACTATTTGTGGTCCTTGTCGTGTAAATATTTCTGTCGCTATGTTTAATATTAGGGTGTATAGTTCGATGTGCATTAGGTGGTGTATGGTTTAGGACATATGACATTTTTAAGCACTCTTTTTTTCTAATTTCTGAAGCTTAACATATATTTTTCATACATTTATAATAATTTTTATTAAATAATAGTTTTAAATATATTCACGGGTATTTCAACTATTTAAAAGTTGTTTTTTTACATAAATTAAAATAATTTTTATTTATAATTTACCTAGGTTCAATTATGGATTCCCTCGTTGTTTAAAGTTTGTTGGATAGTTGTTACTGCTACTTGGGCACCGTTTATCTATCACACTGTCACTTGGGACTTTTTGGATTTTGCTTTCACTTCAGCGTTTTGTTAATTTCCGCAGTTTTCAGTTGGGCTTTGTATTCAAAACTAATGTCTCACTTTTATTCTTGTTGTGACTTTTTATAAAAGTTATGATTTGGAGTATTTTGGGTTCCTTGCGATTTCACAAGTTTATGGATACATTCTCGCACATTATCAATATGCCGTATACCATACGCGATATGTTTCCGGTTTTTTAACTTCAGCTACGCACCGTACTAATTGAGGACGTTTCACGCGATAAGCTAAGTATTTAGTCCTTTGTAACAGCACTGCTTGAGGGCTTTTTGTTAAAAAATAACTCCCGGTTTTTAAATTTTGCTCGGGCGCCAATCAATACCTTCCATTGTGACGGAAGTAAAAAAAAACACACTAGTTTATTTTTGGTCAGTACGACCGCACTTTATTATTATCCAAATCAAACTGACCGAAATTACAATTTTCCTTCGTCTTATATTCTATTTTACTTAGTTCTAAAAGTGGCATTGTCAGTACATGTAGAGCTGTTGTATTCGTTTATGAAGACTTTTGAGAAATTATATTTCTCAGAAAAATCGATAGCAAAATTATTTGTTAAGTCTTTTCGTAAGTTTATGAAAACTTTTGAGAAATTATATTTCGCGAAAAATTTAAAGCAAAATTATTTGTAAATTCTTTTCGTAAACGTTTGCATAACTTGACAATTGCTGAATTACTTTTTGTAATTAATGTTTGCAGAACGAATGTTGGCATTGCGCTCAGGCGTGTTGACGAAACGAATTGTTTTAGCGAATGATGATCCAGTTCCTTTTGTATAATTGGTGAAGTCAGATGTCATCGTACGTGGTTTTCTTAATGGTTGAGTGTGGCGGTGTTGTCGTTTGTGGTGAGATCCTGTGAGTGTTCTCAGATTTGTTCCCACTTGTGGTGTATATGATGGTTTATATTGGGGCGTGCCATTAGTTTCCCAGGTGGAGCGGTATATTTGGAGGAGGAAGTTTATACTCATTTAGTAGTACATATATGCTGTAAATGTACCAGGTATCACGGGGTACTGCTGTTGGAGTACTCGAGGGCGCGGTATGCATGTGAATGCAGTAGTGGTATAGCCATATTTATCTGTAGATAAAACATAAAAGAAGATTTTGGTTTTATATCAAAATTTGTATTTTTATGTTGGTACTAGTGCTTAGATAAGATAAGCAACTTTATTGTACGTGAGGGGGTAATATGGATATACCCTTAATATGAATTTTCTGGCTTGACTTATTATTATGTGATACTTATATATATGTTATTTTAATTGGCGGTTATTCATTATTTCTTTATTATCGGCTTATAGGATAGCGACTCCACGCCTGGCTCAGACATTGAAAAAATGGGTGCTCCTTTGAAACCTTTGAAGAGGGATCTTGGGAGAGTACAGTGATTAGCCGTGAATTGAGAATGGTTTTTTCTAACGGAAGTAATGTGGTAAATTCGATATATTATATTTATATTTGTAATATCTATCTACTTTAGGATTTGAAGCTTTTTATAGCTGATTCCCATAAATCAACCACCCATATTAGCAGCGCTTAGATAGATGCGATAAGTGCCACCTTTGCTATTTGTAAGTCTAGGTGCGTCACTGTATCACATTGGGAGTATGATTTTGAATTATTTTATAATTATAAAAGTTTTGACAACTATGAGGCACTATTGTAAGAGAGGTGTCGATTTTTTTCGACTTTCTTAGAATAATTTTGTTATATGGCAGCAAGGGGAGGAAGTGCGGTAATAATCAATGAAAATCTCAACCATAATGAGCAAATGAAACTGGAAGCGGAAGATATACAAGCAACGGCAATAAACATTAAAACAAAGAATGGTAACATTACGGTAGTTAGCTTGTACAGCCCCCCGAAACACAATATTAAGTGTGATAGATATGAAGAGTTCTTCAAAAACATAGGAAAACGATTCATCATTGGTGGTGATTTTAATGCTAAACACACGCACTGGGGATCGAGGCTCATCACAACTAAAGGAAGGGAGTTATTAAAAGCGGTTCAAATATATGGGTGTGAAACCTTATCAACGGGCAAACCCACATACTGGCCTACTGACCCAAACAAGGTTTCTGATCTTATTGATAAAAGATGTTTCAAGCAATTACATAAAAATAGAAGATCTTCTCGATTTAAATTCAGATCATTCGCCGATTGTTCTAACTTTAAGTGAAAACGTTATAATGAAGCCAGCTAACCCATATCTGACTAACAAATGGACTGATTGGGAAAGCTTTAGAATTTTACTTGACCAAAGAATTGAATTAGCAGTTCCATTACAATCTGAAGAACAGTTAGATCTGGATGTAAAAAAACTGACCAATGATATCCAGTATTCAGCGTGGCAAAATACATCTGAAGTTTGTTTAAGACCAAAAGGTAACAATTATCCTAAAGAAATATTGGAACTAATTTTTGAAAAAAGAAAAGTGAGGAAAAAATGGCAACAATCCAGAGTCCCACTAGATAAAACTAGACTGAATAACTTAACGTCTCAATTGAGAAACGAAATTAAACAATTTAAGAACGATACCATGAGTGCGTTTCTATGTGAACTTACAAATGACTCAAGTACTGAATATTCACTTTGGAAGTCTACCAAAAGACTGAAAAGACCAATTATGCAAACCCCTCCAATTAAAAACATTGATGGTAGCTGGGCTAGAAATAACTATGAGAAAGCATCCAGATTTGCTGAACACCTTGAAACGATTTTTCAACCCAACACGATGGATGACACTACACTGTTACCAAACATTATTGCACAAGAAAGTATGGAAATACCACGGGTCACTCTAGCTGAAATCAAAAAAGAAATTAAAAATACCATGAACCCTAAAAAAGCTCCTGGTTTCGACCTGATTACCGGCCAGATACTTAGAGAACTACCAAGGAAAGCATTACTTAAAATAACCAATCTGATTAATGCATCATTCAGACTACAATATGTACTGTCATTATGGAAAGTGGCTGAAGTTATTATGATACCCAAACCTGGAAAGCCACCCCATGAAACCACATCATACCGACCAATTTCTCTGCTTCCGGTTATGTCCAAATTGTTTGAAAAACTTTTATTGAAAAGATTAAAACCAATAATTGATGAGAAAAATCTTATTCCAAATCATCAATTTGGTTTTCGGAATCAACACTCTACGATTGATCAGGTTCATCGAATAACTGATACAATTGAAACAAGTAAGGAAGGGCTAAGTTCAGATGTAACCGAACATTTTATACTCTCGCAAAGTCAAATGGTATACTCGTTTGAGATTTCTTTGTGGATTGACAGATATTTTCGGTAGAAGGTCAACTATAGGCACTGGGGTCCACATATTTAGTACTTAGGGGTTTGAACAGTTTTGGTTCGATTTAGACAATTTTTGGCCGCAAGGTGGCATACTTTAATTGCTATTAATCATTGTTACTTGATTTGCATAGTGGAAAGTGAAAGAATCAGATGGAATTAAAAATGGTGTTACATGGGAAGTAAGCGTGGTTGTAGTCCGATTTCGCCCATTTTCGCACTATGACATAGAAACATGAAAAGAACGTTATGCACCGAATTTGGTTCAAATCGGTTGAGCAGATCTCAAGATATGGGTTTTCACCTGTGCCACGCCCACTGACTAATTTTGAACGCGGTTCCTATAAAGCCAATTTATACCATCTCAGAGATAAAATTTAATGTCTCTGGCGTGTTTAGTGCTTGATTTATCGCGCTTTTAGTAGTTTTTAACAGTACCGTTATATGGGGAGTGGGCGGAGTTGCCACCCGATTTCAACTATTTTCACACCGTCAATAGAAGTGCTAAAAACATTTGCTTCTAGTGAATTTTGTTATTATAGCATTAGCGGCTTAGGAGATATGCACATTAAACCTATTAAAGGCGGGACCACGCCCACTTTTAAAAAAAAAGTTTTAACTGCAGATGCCCCTCTCTAATGTGATCCTGTGTACCAAATAACAGTCTTGTATCTTATTGCGGAGCTTAGTTATGGCAAGTTATTTGTTTTTGATTAATGGTAATTAGTACCAAGAAACATGTCTACCAAGTTTCATAAAGATATCTCAATTTTTACTCAAGTTAGACTTTCACGGACGGACGGACAGACAGTCACCCGGATTTCAACTCGTCTCTTCATCCTGATCATTTATATATATATAACCCTATATCTAACTCGATTAGTTTTAGGTGATACAAACAACCGTTAGGTGAACAAAACTATTATACTCTGTAGCAACAGGTTGCGAGAGTATAAAAACATTAGAAGAAAAAAAAGTGTGCTCAGCAATATTCCTTGAGTAGCACAAGCTTTCGATAAAGTTTGGCATGCAGGATTGAACTATAAACTTAAAATGTTACTTCCAACACAATTCTCGAAAATTCTGAAATCATATATATCAGAACGCTATTTCAGAATCAAACAAGAGAACGCTTTTTCTGTAATAAAAAAAATCCAAGCGGGAGTTCCGCAAGGTAGTGTATTGGGACCAGTTCTTTATCTCTTATATACTAGTGACCTACCAACATTTAACGAAAATATTGTTGCTACATTTGCTGATGATACTGCAATTTTAGCCGTTGGCGACAATAATATTGAGTCAACAGAAAAATTACAAAAAGCCATTGCAGAAGTACAACGCTGGACAACTACTTGGCGCATTAAGCTAAATGAAACCAAATCAGTGCATATCGATTTCATCAATAAACGTATACAGCACAAACCAATATTTATGAACCAAAAAATAGTTCCGTATGAGAATACAGCAAAATATCTTGGTATGACCCTTGATACTAAACTTAGGTGGAAATCACATGTCAAAAAAAAACGAGAAGAATTAAAACATAAGTACAGAAAAATGTACTGGCTATTAGGCAGATATTCTGCCTTGTCAATATACAACAAGCTACTCTTGTATCAACAAGTCCTTAAACCGATCTGGACTTATGGTATTCAACTCTGGGGATGTACCAGTCAAAGCAACAGATTAATTATCCAAAGATTTCAAAACAAAGTACTTTGTGGTATTGTTAATGCACCCTGGTACATTCGCAATGACAACTTGCATACGGATCTGAATGTAGAAACTGTTGACACCGTCATCAAAAAGTATGCTCAAGGTCATGCACAACGACTCCAACAACATATCAACATTGAGGCTCTCCAGCTCCTTAATAATGATGGCCTTACCAGAAGATTAAAGCGAGAAAAACCTTTCGAACTTGTGTAAAAAAAAAAAAAAAAAAAAAATTAACTATAAAATAAAATAATCATTGTTCAGGTCTCACTAAAATAGTGACTATAATACATAGATATGTATAAGTTTAACATCTGAAATGAATATCATAGGATAAGCATTTTGTAATTTTAAAACCGTATAAATTTAAGTCAGAAACAAATAGTTTATTAGTATTAATTTACTAGATTGCTATAAAACAAATTCCCCAAAGGGGTGTTTTTACAAAATAAAAAAAATAAAAAAAAATATGTTATGTTAAGTGCGTATGCCCTAATTTGGCAAGTAGTAGCGCGCCACATGACTCAAGATTTTTGAAGCAGGATTTTTGTATCATTATTGGCAAGAGCCATCCTGCGGGGTCGAAAAGTTACATATTTGTGTTTTTAAACCTGATCTTGTCAGAAGGGACTCTGACTTTGTTTTTTCTGCCAATTCGTGGAGTGTTGGTAGATTGTGAATTTAGTGGTACTCGTAGGACGTACAGGCCATTATTTGATTGAGTAGTTGTGGCTTTGTAGAAGTCTTCACAATACTGACTTCTGGAGTTGTAATTGATATCAGGGGGCGTTTTTCTAACTGCCTAAATTTCCCTGAATTGTGAATTAACGTATTCTTTCGACTTTTCGTCAACTTGAGTTGTTGATGTGGAAACTGGTTCTGTAACTAGTTCACTTAGAATGCAACCAAATATAGTATTTTGGGCTAGAAGGGTGGTTGAAATTTTTTCAACACCTTAAATTATTATTTGCGGTATAAGGTCGCTGCCTACTATTATACCTATTTGAGTGGGGGCATTGCAGTTGGGATCTGCCAGCTTCAGGTGTGAAACCTTTTGCAAATGCTTGCTATTTGTGTCCTAGCTTGGAAGCATATTTGTAAGTTGCGCTAAGGCTATAGCTTTTGCTTGAATGTTCCTATCCGCTTGGGGGAAATTAAGGTAATGGGGCAGATTTTGTTTGAGTTTTGGACTACTCTTCCACCCATTCCCGTAATTTCAAAAATATATTGTTTTGATGGCAGTTTTAGCCTATTTTGCACCCTAGACACTATGAAAGATCGTTGTGATCCTTGGTCTATTGAGGCTCTAAGTTTAAACAGTTCTCTTCGGTGTTCGATGGAGACGACTTGTTGTTAAAACTAAACCTGTGGTTCTTTTTGTATAAGTGCTTCTTTGGGGTGATATGGAAAATTACTGTAACGAAGCATTGTGTGGTGTCTTTTGTGACAATATAAGCAATTGAATTTGCTTTTGCACTTTTTAAGTGTATGCGCATGTGACAAGCAATTTGTACAAAGTCTTTTTGATCTGACAAAATTATTTCGTTCGTTAACTTTTAAGTTTTTAAACTTCTCGCAAGATTGTAGTTTATGCTCTCTTGTGCATAGTTCGCATGACGTATGTTTATTCTGTTCCGATGTGAACGATTACGTTTTGTAAAAGCTTCTGTTTAATTTGGTTTTGCTACTAGCTTGGGTCTATTGTAGCTTCTTTTTAGGTCGTTTTGAACCAATTTTGTTTAAATTAGTTTTTTGTCTAAAAGTAACGATTTTTCTGATAATGCGACGTTGCATATGTTTACCGGTATTGAATCCCAGCTCTCTGTGGGAATATTTTGTGTCGATAGATCCGACAAACAATTTGAAACAGTGGATTGTAGTCTTATAAATTATTCACTTGCTCCTTTCTGAATTTTAGGTAAGTTTATAAATTCTTCATTTGTTTGTTTTTAAATCCTAGGTAAGTTTATTAGTATCGTTACTTGTTTACGACCGATATTCTTTCATTTTCACATCTTGCTTTTAGAGTTTCCCAAATCGAATTGAAATTGGCGTCATTAAGTGCGAATTGTGTTATTATTGCGCCTGCTATAAACATGTCCCGGAAGGACGGCCATTGTTTATAACCTCCTCCTCTGAACTTGCCTCTTGACTTTCTATTTGTAGCAGCTCTGCTCTCGAATGTGGAGTAGGTGCAATTGCATTTATTAGCTTTAATTGATCAGAGATCATAACTTTTGTAGATTCATACTGGTCTAAGCAGTTTTCATATTAGGCGTAAGCAGAGGACTTAAAAATTTTGGGGTAGATCTGAATCGTCAGATTCTACTATGGCGTCATCAGCCGCTTGAAGACGTGTCCAAAATTGTCGAGATTTTTAATTTTGATTTGGTGCAGTATCTTGTTAACCTGTTTCTTTCCGAAATAAATTTAGTAACCTGTTTTGAAGGGGAAGCTCCTGCAGGTGTAGTTTGATTTTTGTCGTTATTAACCATTTTTGTTATATTATGTAGTTATATGTATATGTGTCAAAGTTTAATAAAATTTCCTTAGTGTAAACTGATTTAAACGTAGCGATAAATGATAATTAATACCTTATATAAGAGTTACTTTTCGGCTTCATATTTACCAGAAAAACAAATATCTTAATTTGGATTTTATTTTTTATATTTTGTTGTGACTGTAATTTTAATTTTCTTAATTTATTTCTTAAGAACTTTTGATTTAACAATACTTTTTATGTCCTTATGTTAAAATATTTAGGTACACCCTAATACACGGACTAGTATGTATACATTATGTGCTCGTGCAATTGAGAGCTCGTTGAAGTGATCAATGCGCTTTGTAAATATGAAAGTATGCAAAAATTATGTGAGGATGCAATATGCTTTTATGTTTTGATATGCCAATGTGGACTTTGAAAAGATGTACATAGGCGTATGACTTACATATGTATGTTATTTATTTATTTAATATTATTATTTTTTTTTTTTTGAGAGATTTCTTTTTTTGTTTGTGGTTTAATAAAAAATAATATTAAGTAAGTTTTAATTTACCACCATGTTTATTTATTCGCAATATTCAAATCACTTTTTAGTGAATGTTTAAAATGTTAATAGTTTAATATTACCCAGCGTAGGGTACAAAGAGACAGGCAGATACTATGATTATATATAATATGCGTACAGATGTTTGCAATACGAAGAAAGCGCCAAACGAAACTAGCAGGTACTTATGCAATTATGATTATATGTTATTATACTTATGTTAAAGTTAGTATAAATATAATAGGTATGCATATACCATATGTATGTATGTTAGATTTTTTTGTTTTCTCTTTAATATTTTTATACTCTCGCAACTTGTTGCTACAGAGTATAATAGTTTTGTTCACCTAACGGTTGTTTGTATCACCTAAAACTAATTGAATTAGATATAGGGTGATATATAGATAAATGATCAGGATGTCCGTCCGTCCGTCCGTTCGTCCGTTCGTCTGTGCAAGCTGTAACTTGTGTAAAAATTGAGATATATTAATGAAACTTGGTACACATGTTTCTTGGTACCGTAGGACGGTTGGTATTGCAGATGGGCGTAATAGTACCACTGACACGCCCAAAACCCGCCATTAATCAAAAACAAATAAATTGCCATAACTAAGCTCCACAACAAGATACAAGACTCTTATTTGGTACACAGGATTACATTAGGGAGGGGCATCTGCAGTTACTTTTTTTTTTAAGTGGGCGTGGTCCCGCCCCCTAATAAGTTTAATGCGCATATCTCCTATACCACTGAAGCTATAATAAAAAAATTCACTGGGACAATTGTTTTTATCATCTCCATCGACGGTGTGAAAATGGGTGAAATCGAGTGACAACCCCGCCCACTCCCCATATAACGGTACTGTTAAAAACTAGATGATTTTATAGGAACCAAGTTCAAAATTAGATAGTGGGCACCGCCCACTTTTAGGTGAAACCCCATATCTTGGGATTTGCTTAACCGATTTCAACCAAATTCGGTACATAATATTCTTCTCATATTTCTATGTTATATTACGAAAGTGGGCGAAATCGGATAACAACTAAGCCCATATAACCTAATTTTAAATTCCATCTGATTTTTTCACTTTCCAGTATGCAAATCAAGCAACAATGATTATATCGGCGTAAAACGCTGCGTGAATAATACGTTTAAAGTATGCCACCTTGTGACCAAAAATTATCTAAATTGAACCAAAACTGTTCAAGCCCCTAGGTACTGAATATGTGGACCCCAGTGGCTATAGTTGACATTTTACAGAAAATATTGGTCAACATAGAACAAGGTGGCAAGATAAACAAAAAAATCTAAAACGAGTATACCATTTGACTTTGCGAGAGTATAAAATGTTCGGTTACATCCGAACTTAGCCCTTGTTTTGTTTAGGTTATGTTTTATGGTGCTTTAGTTTCGCGCCAAATTTATGTAGGTTTTTAATTTAGCTTTTCTTTTTTTTTTCGCGGCAATTTTTGTAGGTTTTTGTTTGTTTTTATTGCATATCCATAGGTATGTAACATATAATGGTAATCTGAGTCTACTATCAGATTCTACAATTTCGTCATATGCAGCTTGGAGACGTGTCCAAAAACTTTTTTGGTCCGAAATCATTTTGGTACTTTTAAATATTGATTTAGTTCAGATTCCTTAGAATCTGCGTTCATTTAAAAATATTTAGTTCCGCATTTATTTTGTTTTCTCTATGTTATATTATTTATCTTTACGTTCTCGTTTGTATGTATGTTACTTGTGTATATTAACGCTTTTAAATCGAGGTTTATAAGTTTTGTACATAAGCGTGCAAGCTATGTGCGTATTTATGTGCATATATAATATGATTGGATGTTTTGTTCGCAATCCTGCTGGCTTGTATTTTAACAAGAACAAGTGGTATTGCGAGGAACGTGCCGATATGAACTTTGAATATATGTATGTATGTATAATTGCGTGTGTACCACTATTTATGCGCTATTCACAACAAGTATAACTATTTTTTTCTTTATTAACTGTTCTTGTGCCTTTTGTTTCGAATACATTTTATTTCAATTTAAATTTTTAATAATTCCTACTTATGTACCGCAACGGTTAGTTTTTCGAAATTTGGTTATTATTGAGTTTAAAGGATTTATTATTATTAGCAATCATTTTAATATTATACCCTATGTATGCAGGTGCCTGTGCATAGGTAAATTTTGTGCCGTATATGTTTATACAAAAATGTTTCGCTTTGTAACTTGCTACGTATATGTAAAAAGTATATAAAATACAGTACTTGTATGTTCTTGACAGGTAACCGGGCCGATATGTATATTGTTTTTTTTTCTGTTTATCATTTGATTTTTATTTATTTTTATACTCTCGCAACCTGTTGCTACAGAGTATAATAGTTTTGTTCACCTAACGGTTGTTTGTATCACCTAAAACTAATCGAGTTAGATATAGGGTTATATATATATAAATGATCAGGATGAAGAGACGAGTTGAAATCCGGGTGACTGTCTGTCCGTCCGTCCGTCTGTCCGTCCGTCTGTCCGTCTGTCCGTCCGTCCGTGCAAGCTCTAACTTGAGTAAAAATTGAGATATCTTTATGAAACTTGGTAGACATGTTTCATGGTACCGTGAGACGGTTGGTATTGCAGATGGGCGTAATCGGACCACTGCCACGCCCACAAAACGCCATTAATCAAAAACATATAACTTGCCATAACTAAGCTCCGCAATAAGATACAAGACTGTTATTTGGTACACAGGATCACATTAGGGAGGGGCATCTGCAGTGAAAATTTTTTTTAAAAAAGTGGGCGTTGTCCCGCCTCTAATAGGTTTAATGCGCATATCTCCTAAACCGCTAATGCTATAATAACAAAATTCACTGGAAGCAAATATTTTTAGCACTTCTATTAACGGTGTGAAAATAGTTGAAATCGGGTGGCAACTCCGCCCACTCCCCATATAACGGTACTGTTAAAAACTACTAAAAGCGCGATAAATCAAGCACCAAACACGCCAGAGTCATTAAATTTTATCTCTGGGATGGTATGAGATGACTTTATAGGAACCGCGTTCAAAATTAGACAGTGGGCGTGGCACAGCCCACTTTTAGGTGAAAACCCATATCTTGAGATCTGCTTAACCGATTTCAACCAAATTTGGTGCATAACGTTCTTTTCATGTTTTTATGTCACAGTGCAAAAATGGGCGAAATCGGACTACAACCACGCCTACTTTCCATATAACACCATTTTAAATTCCATCTGATTATTTCACTTTCCACTATGCAAATCAGGCAACAATGACTGTATCGGGATAAAACTATGCGTGAATAATGCGATTAAAGTATGCCACCTTGTGGCCAAAAATTGTCTAAATCGAACCAAAACTGTTTAAGCCCCTAAGTACTAAATATGTGGACCCCAGTGCCTATAGTTGACCTTCTACCGAAAATATCAGCCAATCCACAAAGAAATCTCAAACGAGTATACTATTTGACTTTGCGAGAGTATAAAATGTTCGGTTACATCCGAACTTAGCCCTTCCTTACTTGTTTTATTTTGATTTTTCGTTCAAAAAATTTTTTGTTCGCTGTGTAGTGGGAGAAAAAAATTATTCCACAAACAAAAGAAATATACGTTCACGTTATTAATGCAAATTTGAATTTTTTTATTATTTTATTCATTGTCCAATTTGCCTTAGCTTACTTAGGTGTGTTATATGTGCGTGTACGTGTGGGGTGTGACATAGTATAACTATTTTTTTCTTTATTAACTGTTCTTGTGCCTTTTGTTTCGAATACATTTTATTTCAATTTAAATTTTTAATAATTCCTACTTATGTACCGCAACGGTTAGTTTTTCGAAATTTGGTTATTATTGAGTTTAAAGGATTTATTATTATTAGCAATCATTTTAATATTATACCCTATGTATGCAGGTGCCTGTGCATAGGTAAATTTTGTGCCGTATATGTTTATACAAAAATGTTTCGCTTTGTAACTTGCTACGTATATGTAAAAAGTATATAAAATACAGTACTTGTATGTTCTTGACAGGTAACCGGGCCGATATGTATATTGTTTTTTTTTTCTGTTTATCATTTGATTTTTATTTATTTTTATACTCTCGCAACCTGTTGCTACAGAGTATAATAGTTTTGTTCACCTAACGGTTGTTTGTATCACCTAAAACTAATCGAGTTAGATATAGGGTTATATATATATAAATGATCAGGATGAAGAGACGAGTTGAAATCCGGGTGACTGTCTGTCCGTCCGTCCGTCTGTCCGTCTGTCCGTCCGTCCGTGCAAGCTCTAACTTGAGTAAAAATTGAGATATCTTTATGAAACTTGGTAGACATGTTTCATGGTACCGTGAGACGGTTGGTATTGCAGATGGGCGTAATCGGACCACTGCCACGCCCACAAAACGCCATTAATCAAAAACATATAACTTGCCATAACTAAGCTCCGCAATAAGATACAAGACTGTTATTTGGTACACAGGATCACATTAGGGAGGGGCATCTGCAGTGAAAATTTTTTTTAAAAAAGTGGGCGTGGTCCCGCCTCTAATAGGTTTAATGCGCATATCTCCTAAACCGCTAATGCTATAATAACAAAATTCACTGGAAGCAAATATTTTTAGCACTTCTATTGACGATGTGAAAATAGTTGAAATCGGGTGGCAACTCCGCCCACTCCCCATATAACGGTACTGTTAAAAACTACTAAAAGCGCGATAAATCAAGCACTAAACACGCCAGAGTCATTAAATTTTATCTCTGGGATGGTATGAGATGACTTTATAGGAACCGCGTTCAAAATTAGACAGTGGGCGTGGCACAGCCCACTTTTAGGTGAAAACCCATATCTTGAGATCTGCTTAACCGATTTCAACCAAATTCGGTGCATAACGTTCTTTTCATGTTTTTATGTCACAGTGCAAAAATGGGCGAAATCGGACTACAACCACGCCTACTTTCCATATAACACCATTTTAAATTCCATCTGATTATTTCACTTTCCACTATGCAAATCAGGCAACAATGACTGTATCGGGATAAAACTTTGCGTGAATAATGCGATTAAAGTATGCCACCTTGTGGCCAAAAATTGTCTAAATCGAACCAAAACTGTTTAAGCCCCTAAGTACTAAATATGTGGACCCCAGTGCCTATAGTTGACCTTCTACCGAAAATATCAGCCAATCCACAAAGAAATCTCAAACGAGTATACTATTTGACTTTGCGAGAGTATAAAATGTTCGGTTACATCCGAACTTAGCCCTTCCTTACTTGTTTTATTTTGATTTTTCGTTCAAAAAATTTTTTGTTCGCTGTGTAGTGGGAGAAAAAAATTATTCCACAAACAAAAGAAATATACGTTCACGTTATTAATGCAAATTTGAATTTTTTTATTATTTTATTCATTGTCCAATTTGCCTTAGCTTAATTAGGTGTGTTATATGTGCGTGTACGTGTGGGGTGTGACAATGCAGATAAATCCGTTCCTTCCTTACTACCTTCCTAGCATGCTTTTGTTGTTCTATGTTCCGTAGATATGTTCCTTAGTTTGTTGTATTTGTATTTCGTTTTTATACTCTCGCAACCTGTTGCTACAGAGTATAATAGTTTTGTTCACCTAACGGTTGTTTGTATCACCTAAAACTAATCGAGTTAGATATAGGGTTATATATATATAAATGATCAGGATGAAGAGACGAGTTGAAATCCGGGTGACTGTCTGTCCGTCCGTCCGTGCAAGCTCTAACTTGAGTAAAAATTGAGATATCTTTATGAAACTTGGTAGACATGTTTCTTGGTATCGTGAGACGGTTGGTATTGCAGATGGGCGTAATCGGACCACTGCCACGCCCACAAAACGCCATTAATCAAAAACAAATAACTTGCCATAACTAAGCTCCGCAATAAGATACAAGACTGTTATTTGGTACACAGGATCACATTAGGAAGGGACATCTGCAGTTAAAATTTTTTTTTTTAAAGTGGGCGTGGTCCCGCCTCTAATAGGTTTAATGTGCAATTCTCCTAAACCGCTAATGCTATAATAACAAAATTCACTAGAACCAAATGTTTTTAGCACTTCTATTGACGGTGTGAAAATAGTTGAAATCGGGTGGCAACTCCGCCCACTCCCCGTGGCACAGCCCACTTTTAGGTGAAAACCCATATCTTGAGATCTGCTCAACCGATTTCAACCAAATTCGGTGCATAACGTTCTTTTCATGTTTCTATGTCATAGTGCGAAAATGGGCGAAATCAGACTACAACCACGCTTACTTCCCATGTAACACCATTTTCAATTCCATCTGATTCTTTCACTTTCCACTATGCAAATCAGGTAACAATGATTATATCGGGGTAAAACTTTGCGTGAATAATGCAATTAAAGTATGCCACCTTGCGGCCAAAAATTGTCTAAATCGAACCAAAACTGTTCAAACCCCTAAGTACTAAATATGTGGACCCCAGTGCCTATAGTTGACCTTCTACCGAAAATATTAGTCAATTCACAAAGAAATCTCAAACGAGTATACCATTTGACTTTGCGAGAGTATAAAATGTTCGGTTATATCCGAACTTAGCCCTTCCTTACTTGTTTATATTTGTTTTCGTGCCCGGTTATTATTTAATTATGCTGGTATGTATAAATTGTGTTAAATAATCCCGCCCGTTTAGTTTTGTGCATATGTAGGTTTCGCGCCCGGGTTTTGAAATGTTTTATATTTTTGCCCTTAACCTTTGCCTCCTTTTTTGCCACAGACTGTGTGTAAATATGTTTGCCCTTTTTATAATTTTTTCTGTTGTGTATTTATTTATTAGTTTGATAACTGCACAGTTTGTGTCACATATGTATTTATATAGATATTCATTTATGTATGTATGTGTATCTTTAGTTTTTACCGCACTTTTTCATGTATGTATACATTTATGTAAACAGTGATGGTACAGGTGGCAACGCTGCAGGCAACTGCAGGACAATTGGTAAGAGTGAACGAGCAAAAAGAAGTTGGCGAGAGTGATCGAGCATGAAGAAGTTGAAAAGAGTAATCAAGGGGAAGAAAAAGTGAAGCGTCGCGGAGTAGTCGTAGAGTTGAATTTTTTTTCTGATAAACTTACACAAATAATTTACAATTTTAAGGCTTAAGTTTATAAACAAACATTAAAATATAAACGTTTCAATAAATATTACATTTGGGGGCTCAACCGCCGAACTAAAGTGAAATTGCGTCAGAAAACTGAAATGTTATATATGTGTTGTTTCGAAGAAAAGTAACGGTAAAAGACAGACAGACAAATGCCAAGTACGCCGCGTTCAAAAGCGATTGCAAGAAAAAGAGGTGTAAAAGAAACAATAGCAGACGACTGTGAAACACCAAAAACGTCGCAACAAATAAATACACTAAGGCAAGCACAAGTGGAAAAAGAAGAAGTGATGGAAAATCAAGTACAATTACAACAACTTATTCAACTACTGTGTTTGAAAATTCAAGCTGATGAGGTGGTGCAAAACACTCCAAAAGTCTCAATGGAGGGTTTTGGTAAAGTTGTAGCAGATTTTGACGGCGAGACGGTGCCGGTCGAAAATTGGCTTGAAAATTTCGAGTTAAATGCTGATGCGTATGGGCTAAAGAGAGGCAAAAATATGCTCAAGCGCTGTCAAAGATGACAAAAACAGCGCAGTTGTTCTTGGAATCGGAGCTGGTAGGCTCGTACGAAGAATTAAAAGCAGCGCTGTTGACAGAATTTCAACGAAAATTAGGAAGTGCGGAGGTACATGAGAAACTGGCAAATAGGAAGAAACTGCAAACAGAGAGTTTCCACGAATATGTTTTACAAATGAAGAAAATAGCCGCACTGGGCAATGTTGAAATCAAGTCTGTCATACGTTATATAGTTAACGGATTGGGAATCAAAGACGAATATAAACTCATAATGCATGTTTGTAAAACTTACGATGAACTCAAAGAGCGGTATGAAAATTTTGAACTGATAGATAAGAGCACGACAAAAAAGCAGCATTACAGTGGTGGCCAGCAAAATCAGAACAGCAACAATAAAAGGACGGTTCGTTGCTTCAATTGTGGATCGCCTGAACACATGAAGAAAGATTGTAATGTTGGAACGAAGTGCTTCAAGTGTGACGCTGTAGGCCATATATCAACAAGTTGCCCGCAGTCAGTAAAATTGGTGCGAGTGGTTAAAGATTGCAAACGGCTCAAGAACATTATATTAAATGGTTTTGAAGTTGCGTGCCTGGTTGACACGGGTGCTGATGTTACGATTGTGAAGCATTCTGTGTACATGAAGCTAGTTGATGTTGTGTTAAGTCCATGTCGTTCTTTGTTGCGTGGACTGGGCAAAACGGGCATTGTGCCGCTGGGAATATTTACGGGAGCTGTTCAAATAGACGATATGGAGACTGTGCAAAATTTCATCGTGGTGGCAGAATAGAAGATGATGCTCTACTGGGATATGACTTTCTCGCAAAGTTTCAATTTACACTGGATGCAAATGGGTTTAAGTTTTCGTCATTGTCAGCTTGCCCGGAAATAGCTGACGTTAATCAGATAAGTATTCATGATTATGATTGTACTGTAAGTAATGTGAATGCTCCTCTCCAGTTTGCACCCATGATACGGAATCTGATAGAGGAATATCGGCCAACCTCGCTACTTGTTGAGTCACCTGTGCAGCTAAGAGTTGTCCCGGATGACAAAATTAAACCATTTCGCCATCAACCAAGTCGACATCCTCCAGTTGAAGCTGAAGCCGTTAAAAAGCAAGTTGATGATTGGTTGAAAGAAGGAATCTTTCGACCATCTACCTCCAGCTTCGCCAGCAGAACCGTCGTAGTGAAGAAAAAAGACGCCACTTACAGAATTTGTATTGACTATCGCCAATTGAACAGCATGGTGCTGAAGGATTGCTTTCCTGTGCCGATAATAGAAGATGTACTCGAGAAGCTGCAATCCGCCAAGGTGTTTGTGTCATTGGACTTAGAGAACAGTTATTTTCACGTCCCAGTAGAAGAATCAAGTCGAAAATATACTGCGTTCATCACCAAAGAAGGCTTATATGAGTTCAATAGAACGCCATTCGGATTCTGCAATTCTCCTGCGGCGTTTATAAGATTCATAAACCACATATTTCAGGAGTTTGTATCACGGAACATTCTACAGCTTTACATGGATGATATTATAATATATGGCCAGACTAACAACGAATGTATTGAGAAACTCAAGTTGGTGTTATCTGAATCAGCTAAGTTCTGTTTACGTATAAAGTGGAAGAAACGTCATTTCCTTGTTAACAAAATCCACTTCCCAGGACATACAGTACAAGATAGAAAGATTTGGCCTGGCAAAGAAAAAACAATTGCCCTGAAACAGTTTGCAGTACCTAAGAATGTGAAAGCTGTTCAATCTTTTTTGGGTCTAACGGGATTCTTCAGGAAGTTTGTGAAAAACTATGCCATTATTGCGCGACTTTTGACCAATCTGTTAAAAAAGGATGCCATTTTCAAATTGGAGTCTAAAGAATATGCAGCTATTGAGAATCTGAAGAGTGCATTGTGTGAAGACCCCGTTTTAAGGATTTATTGTAGAGGTGCATCGACGGAGTTGCACACAGATGCTTCAAAGGACGGGTTTGGTCCCACATTGTTACAAAATTTTGAAGATCAATTGCACCCTTTTGGAGCAAAAAGACGAGCCCAAGTGAATCAGGACGAAACAGTTATAGTTTGGAAGTAAAGGCTGCTTATCTAGCTATGAAGAAATTTCGCCATTATTTGCTTGGTGTACTGTTTAAGTTGGTTACTGACAACATAGCGCTCACACAAACCATTCAGAAGAAAGACGTTCCACGAGAGGTAGCAGAATGGATTTTGTACATGGCAGACTTCGACTTCAAGACGGAGCATCGGGCGGGTGAAAGAATGCGTCACGTGGATTGTCTCAGCCGTTATGCCAAAGAGATTTTCGTCGTATCCTCAGAGATATCTTGTCGGTTAAAGGCTGCACAACAAAAAGACGAATATATAATATTCAGGCCATACGCACGATATTAGAAGAACGACCCTACAACAACTTTAAAGTGAAGGGAGGAATTTTGTTCAAGTTTGTCCAAGGAAATGATTTGATTGTTGTACCTAAAATAATGGAACGTGAAATTATCAGCGCATGTATTCTGTGTATTATTGCCAACAAGAAGCTGGGAAAACAGAATGGACTTTTATGCTGCATTGAGAAAGGTGACAAGCCGTTACATACTTTGCATGCTGATCACTAAGGACCGATGGACTCTTCTTTGAAACAGTATAAGTACATATTCGCACTTGTTGACGGATTTTTAAAATTTGTGTGGATTTATACAACAAAGTCAACAGGAGCTGACGAAGTTTTGAAAAAAATGGAAGAATGGTCAAATGTCTTTGGGAATCCGAGCAGAATAATAACAGATAGAGGAGTCGCGTTTACCTCAGGTGCATTTCAAGATTACGCCAAAACAAATCGAATCGAGCATGTCTTAACAACAACTGGTGTTGCCAGAGGAAATGGGCAGGTGGAGAGAATAAATAGGTCTATCTTATCCATTATTTCTAAATTGTCGGCTGAAGATTCTTCAAAGTGGTATAAGTTCACTTCACAGGTGCAAAGGGCTATTAATTCCCATATAAGTTGCTCTACAAAGAAATCACCTTTTGAGATAATGTTTGGAGTAAAAATGCACAATAAATCCAGCGACAGACTATTGGAACTTTTGGAGAATGAAATGTTTGAAGAATTTGACAAAGAGAGGCAAACAGTGCGACAGACGGCTAAGGAGCAAATACAAAAGGCTCAAGATATGTATAAAAAACAGTATGATAAAAAACGCAAAGAAGAAGTCATATACAAAGAAGGTGATCTGGTTGCGTACTCAGTTTGTAGCTGGAAAGAAGTTGGCAAGCGCTTTTCTAGGATCATATGAAGTAAAAAAAGCAAAACGCAATGGCAGATATGAAGTTCGAAAAGCTGTCCAAGGAGAAGGCCCCAATAAAACGCATACGAGTGCTGATAATATGAAGCTATGGAAGTATGCTGAAAACAATGAAGATGACTTATCGTCTGGGGCAGACGATGTTGAGCAGGATGGCCGAGTGTAAACAGTGATGGTACAGGTGGCAACGCTGCAGGCAACTGCAGGATAATTGGTAAGAGTGAACGAGCAAAAAGAAGTTGGCGAGAGTGATCGAGCAAGAAGAAGTTGAAAAGAGTAATCAAGGGTAAGAAAAAGTGAAGCGTCGCGGAGCAGTCGTAGAGTTGAATTTTTTTCTTACACAAATAATTTACAATTTTAAGGCTTAAGTTTATAAACAAACATTAAAATATAAACTTTTCAATAAGTTTTACATTTATTTATTATATATGTGGCTAAATAAGTTAAGCTTTTCGCCCTGAAGAACTCAATTACACTGCACAACACACCACTCACAAGACAACACTGGCACCACACCACACCTGGAAACAGCCGTACACCCCACACACCAATGCAACACTACTGGAAGCAGCCGCATTCACACACACACAGTAGGATCTCTACACAGCCCAACGAACAAAACATCTGTCCCCAAAGCGAACATACATCTTCTTTACATCGAATTTCGAGCATCTAACACGGACGGACTTTCTTTTTTACGCGCGAATCACCTTGTCTTCTCATCGATTTTTATACTCTCGCAACCTGTTGCTACAGAGTATAATAGTTTTGTTCACCTAACGGTTGTTTGTATCACCTAAAACTAATCGAGTTAGATATAGGGTTATGTATATATAAATGACCAGGATGAAGAGACGAGTTGAAATCCGGGTGACTGTCTGTCCGTCCGTCCGTCCGTGCAAGCTCTAACTTGAGTAAAAATTGAGATATCTTTATAAAACTTGGTAGACATGTTTCTTGGTACCGTGAGACGGTTGGTATTGCAGATGGGCGTAATCGGACCACTGCCACGCCCACAAAACGCCATTAATCAAAAACAAATAAATTGCCATAACTAAGCTCCGCAATAAGATACAAGACTGTACACAGGATCACATTAGGGAGGGGCATCTGCAGTTAAAACTTTTTTTAAAAAGTGGGCGTGGTCCCGCCTCTAATAGGTTTAATGTGCATATCTCCTAAACCGCTAATGCTATAATAACAAAATTAACTAGAAGCAAATGTTTTTAGCACTTATATTGACGGTGTGAAAATAGTTGAAATCGGGTGGCAACTCCGCCCACTCCCCATATAACGGTACTGTTAAAAACTACTAAAAGCGCGATAAATCAAGCACTAAATACGTCAGAGACATAAAATTTTATCTCTGAGATGGTATAAATTGGCTTTATATTCGGTGCATAACGTTCTTTTCATGTTTCTCTGTCATAGTGCGAAAATGGGCGAAATCGGACTACAACCACGCTTACTTCCCATGTAACACCATTTTCAATTCCATCTGATTCTTTCACTTTCCACTATGCAAATCAGGTAACAATGATTATATCGGGGTAAAACTTTGCGTGAATAATGCAATTAAAGTATGCCACCTTGCGGCCAAAAATTGTCTTAATCGAACCAAAACTGTTCAAACCCCTAAGTACTAAATATGTGGACCCCAGTGCCTATAGTTGACCTTCTACCGAAAATATCAGTCAATCCACAAAGAAATCTCAAACGAGTATACCATTTGACTTTGCGAGAGTATAAAATGTTCGGTTATATCCGAACTTAGCCCTTCCTTACTTTTTATATATCATTTTATTTCCTCTCCACTGGTATACAACCAGGGAGTGATTTCGTTGAAATAACCTTTGAATAAATATTATAATATAAAAAATAAATAAATTTTGTAAACCACTTTAAAAAAAAAACATATAATTTGCCTTCGAGCCATTCTAAATGGCACTATTGTGAAAAACCAAAATAATATAATAAAATTGGTGACAAACAAATTCAAAAAATATTAGATGTGCTTAAAGAGATTTAACAGTGTATACATTCATATGTATATATAAAAATAAAAAAGTATAAATAGAAAACCTAAGTAAACCCATAACTGTGTGCTAGCGAAAAGCCCAAAAGCAAAGTTTACAGCGTTTTTCAAAACAATAAATACTTGTATATACGGAGATACATGCGGTGACAAAAAAGCAAAATACAAAATAGTGCAGTGACCACAACCAAAAAAAAATAATTATATACATATGTTTTTTGGTGCATATGTATAATTAACAGTGCAGTGACTGAAAGAAGCAATACTTATACGACGAGCGGACGAACGGACGGACGGACGGACATCCTGATCATTTATCTATATATCACCCTATATCTAACTCAATTAGTTTTAGGTGATACAAACAACCGCTAGGTGAACAAAACTATTATACTCTGTAGCAAAAAATTGCGAGAGTATAAAAATATAAAAGAAAAAACAATGAGAGAAAAAAAAAACATACATACATATGGTATATGCATTCCTATTATATTTATACTAACTTAACATAAGCCTAATAACATATAATCATAATTGCATAAGTCCTGCTAGTTTCGTTTCGCGCTCTCTTCGTATTGCAAACATCTGTACGCATATTATATATAATCATAGTATCTGCCTGTCTCTTTGTACCCTACGCTGGGTAATATTAAACAATTAACATTTTAAACATTCACTAAAAAGTGATTTGAATATTGCGAATAAATAAACATGGTGGTAAATTAAAACTTACTTAATTTTATTTCTTATTAAACCACAAACAAAAAAAGAAATCTCTCAAAAGAAAAAAATTAATAATAATAAATAAATAAATAACATATGTAAGTCATACGCATATGTACATCTTTTCAAAGTCCACATTGGCATATATCAAGCAATACCCTTTGTTCTTGTTAAAACACAAGCAAGCAGGATTGCATACAAAACATAAAAGCATATTGCATGCTCACATAATTTTTGCATACTTTCATATTTACAAAGCGCATTGATCACTTCAACGAGCTCTCAATTGCACGAGCACATAATATATACATACTAGTCCGTGTATTAGGGTGTACCTAAATATTTTAACATAAGGACATAAAAAGTATTGTTAAAAGTTTTTAATAAATAAATTAAGAAAATTAAAATTACAGTCACAACAAAACATTAAAAATAAAATCCAAATTAAAAAGTTTTGCTGGTAAATATTAAGCCGAAAAGTAACTCTTATATAAGGTATTAATTATTAAATATCGCTACGTTCAAATCAGTTTACACTAAGGAAATTTTATTAAACTTTGACACATATACATATAACTACATAATATAACAAAAATGGTTAATAACGACAAAAATCAAACTACACCTGCAGGAGCTTCACCTTCAAAACAGGTTACTAAATTTATTTCGGAAAGAAACAGGTTAACAAAATACTGCACCAGATTTTCATCTTCACCGATTGAAGGCTACTCTGAATCGGTACTAGATATCAAAATTAAAAATCTCGACATTTTTTGGACACGTCTTCAAGCGGCTCATAACGCCATAGTAGAAAAGACGATTCAGAAATCGTCCCCAAAATTTTTAAGTCCTCTGCTTACGCCAAATATGAAAACTGCTTAGACCAGCATGAATCTACAAAAGCTATGATCTCTGATCAATTAAAGCTAATAAATGCAGTTGCACCTACTCCACATCCGAGAGCAGAGCTGCTACAAATACAAAGTCAAGAGGCAAGTTCAGAGGAGGAGATTATAAACAATGGTTGTCCTTCCGGGACATGTTTATAGCAGTATACATGAACCATCCAAAACTATCAGACGCGCAAAAATTGTATCACCTCCGATACAAAACTAAAGGTCAAGCAGGCGTCATATTCAAAAAGTTCGCATTAAATGATGAGAATTTCAATTTGGCTTGGGAAGCTCTTAAATTAAGATACGAAAATAATAATGAATATTGTTCGATAAGCAAATAACGATATTAATCCAAAAAAATTCCCAAAGTGGCATCAAATTAAAGAATTTCTCACTGCCCAGTACGAAATCGCAGAAAGGGTAGACAAAAATATCACCAAAACAAAAAGTATTAAACACGACCTCTATAGAAGCTTCCACAGACCCCATGCCAATAGCAACAACAGCTTAAATAGAAGCTTCTTCAAAACGCAATCGTTGTCATCTGAACAGAATAAATATACGTCTGGCGAACTATGTACAGGAGGGCATAAGCTTAAATCTTGCGAGAGATTAAAAAAATTGAACATTATCGACCGAAACAGTTTTTTAAAAACAAAAAGATTTTGTAGAAACTGCTTGTCACATGCGCATTTAGTTGCAATAGGAAAAACCCGAATTGCGAAATCCTGAAAATTGCCAAGAAGCACCATGTTGCTCAAAGGCATTAAAAACTCAAACGTTACACAGCGAAAACCACAGTAGGGTACTACTACCCACAGCAGTCGTCTCCATCGAACACCGAAAAGAACTGTTAGGGCCTTAATAGACCAAGGATCACAACGATCTTTCATAGCGTCTAGGGGAAAAAATAGGCTACAACTGCCAACAAAACAAGACAACTTTGAAATTACTGGAATGGACGGAAGTAGTTCAAAACTCTAATAAAATTTGCCCCATTACCCTAATTTCCCCTTAAGCGGATAGGAGAATTAAAGCAAAAGCTATAGTCTTACCGCAACGAACAAATATGCTTCCAAGCTATAATATAAATAGCAAGCATTGGGAAAAGGTTTCACACCTCAAGTTAACAGATCCCAACTGCAACACCCCCGCTCAAATAGACATTATAATAGGAAACGATCTCATACCTCAGATAATACTCGAGGGTGTTGAGAAAATTTAAAACACATTATTGGCACAAAATACCATTTCCGGTTGGACCCTAAGTGGACTAGTTGCTGAACCAGTTACCACCATGACAACTGAAGTTGAGGAAATATCAAAAGAATAACTTAATTCACAATTAAAGAAATTTTGGGAGTTAGAAAAGCTCCCCCATATATCAATTACAACCCCAGAAGACCAGTATTGTGAAGACTTTTACAAAGCCCCAACTACTAGATCAGATAATGGTCGGTACGTCGTACGTCCACCACTAAAACAAGAATTTCTCAACACAATTGCCCTAGGTCACTCTCGCACCTATGCAATACAGCAGATTCAAAGTATGTAAAAAGAGCCTACTTAAAAAAGGTGAGCTCAAACCATAATATGATGGTGTGTTCCATTTGGACCATATGGAGGAAGTAAGCCATTTACTCATTTTACTTGCCGCATCATGCAGTAGTGAAGCCAGACAAAAAAACAACTAAAGTAAGAATGGTCTTCAATGCCTTATAGCCACTAGCTCAGGAAATTCCCTAAATGATAATCTATTTACGGGCCCACACTCCAATCAGATTTAATGCTCCTCATTTTAAATTGGCGTATATACAAATACGTATTTAACGGAGACGTCGAAAAAATGTATAGACAAATAGTCGTAAAAATCTTCCAATAGTCCACTCCGCTACTATAAGTTAAAAACAGTAACCTTTGGCGTCAATTGTGCTCCATATCTAGCCATTTGAGTTTTCATACACTACACAGTCAGTATCTGCATTATCCGGCATAACAAAGCGACAAATTCCATCCTCTGTGATTTCGACTCCGCAGGATGGCTTTCGCCAATTATGGAACCGACTGGGACGAAAAAGTCAAACCACTTAGTTTAGAAAAATAGTCTCAGTTTGCGAGCAATATAAATGATATCTCACAGATACAAATCCCTCGATGGGTAAATTATGCCCCAAACTCTGAAAAGGCATATTGCGCCACTATATACGTTCGTACACAAAGCGGCACTGCGACCGCAAGCCACTTACTAGTAGCAAAAGTAAAAGTGGCTCCTTTAAAAACAATAAGTCTATTACGACTTGAACTGTATGGAGCGCTACTACTCGCCAAACTAGTATCCATGGTGCAAATGCATTTAACCATGGCAAAATACAAATTGTATTTGTGGTCCAATTCTGAAATTAGACTGGCCTGGTTAGAAAAACCACCACATGCATGGAAGACGTATATTTCCAATCGAACGTCTCAAATACTTGACCTAATATGATCAGCCACTTGGCGACATGTAGCCAGTGCTGACAATCCTGCTGATCTGGGTACAAGACTGTGCAAACGCCTGCATCTTGCCACCACCAGCCTCTGGTGGAATGGCCCCCGATGGTTAACAGAATCTGCTGATTCTTGGCCACAATCGCCCATGCGCAATATAATTGCCCCAGAAAGTCTAAAAATCGACTCCTATAACACAACGATGCAGGATAACGACATACTTGAACGATTTCCCTCGTACTTCCGAACTCTCAGGGTAATCGCTTATATGCTAAAGTTCATAGAGCGACTCAAAATTAAAGTTAAGGGAGTAAACTAAGTACACCCCCAATGCGATACAGTGACGCACCTAGGCATACAAAAAGCAAAGGTCGCTCTTATCGCATCTACTCAAGCGCGTTACTTCAGCCGGGAAATATCTTTACTAAGAGATTTGAAGCCGATTGATAAAAGTAGCTCACTCTTAATTCTCAAGCCTGACGTATAACGAACGTCATCCCATAGTTATATTAGAGAAATCACAACTTGCCACCTTATACCTTAACTATGTCCATGTGCTATTGCTGCACGCAGAACATCACCTCATGCAACAAATAGTATTTCCAAAGTAAAGGCGTCCATGTTAAGGTCTCCCACCACCAGATGAAAGGCTATGTGGCTATCTTTGTCTGTTTTACGACAAAAGCAGTGCACCTCGAGCTATGTACGAATCTGACAAAGGAGGCTTTTCTCTCGGCATTTGCTCGCTTCGTCGAACAACGCGGTTTTCCGTCAAAACTGAATTTTATCAAACAAGTCTCACCTGAGATTGTACAACTCCAAGGTATTAATTGGCAGTTTATCCCTCCAAACGCTCCTCATATGCGTGGATTATGAGAATCAGCTGTAAAAAACCTTCAAATCCCACTTTAAAAAGTAGCTGGAATCTACAAATTTAGTTATGAAGAATTTAGAACATTATTAATTCGCATTGAAGCCGTTCGCAATCCCTTAGATATCACAGCCCTCACTCCAGGGCACCTTCTTAAAGGAGCACCCATTCTGGCCATACCTTAGCCAGGCGTGGAGTCGCTATTCTTACAAAATAGATGGGGAAAAAATTTAAATTCTCCATCATGATTTCAGCCGCCGATGGAAGGAGAAATATATTAAGGACCTTCATAAAAGGTACAAATTGCATCACTATGATCTCTTCAAGGCCATGTCGCCGACACAACGCCAGCAGGTTGCCCAGGCGCATGGACAATGCCACGATTTTGCAAAATTGCAACAGCTCCGCCTAGGGGGGCGGAATGGCTAAATGAGTTAAGCTTCCCGCCCTGAAGAACTCAATTACACCGCACAACACACCACTTACAAGACAACACTGGCACACGAGAATTCGCGCGAGTATACAAGTTATCAGCAGAGACATCTATCGAATCCAAAAAAGAAGAGAGAAACAAAAGCATGAAAAGCGAGTTCGCGGGGAGACGGGGCGGATCAAAAAATTGAGTTCTGACAAAACGTTGAAAAAAACCAAATGACAACTTTGCTGACAAACATACATACATACGAGCTCTCATACATATTGACTCCGAATTTTGCACATCGTTGCGGTGTTAACAAAATTTGTTTGAATTGACAATTTTGCTACAATGTCGGTCGGCTATGTTATCACGCTGTCGTTTTTTGCAGTGCTTTGATATTTAAAATAGACTTATGCTCTTTTGAAATGTTAACGTTACCAATTGGGCTGCATTATCACAGCGTCGTATTTATATAAATTGGGCTAAATCGAAAAACTATGAAATAATGATAATAAGTAAACATATAAAAGTACTATATGCAGTGTGCTTAGAATATATAGAAGTAATAAAGGATTTCATATAAATGGCTATTTTATATCTGTAAATTTTATAATTCGATGCCATATATAGTGCATAATATGAATAAATTACATTAATATTTTAGGTCGCTCATAGGCCATGTTACCGATTCTCCTTTCTGAAGGGAACATAAGACAAATTCTTCAATTTCTGATTTTTAGCATTATCGTGTGGAAACAGCTAGTAGGCAACATACATATACGAGGGAAATGGTAGGATCAATTGTAAAATTGAAATTTGGCTGATTTTTCAATTTTACTGAAGACAATCAAATTTAATCTCATTCATTTTATTTAAACATCATTTTTGCGCGCTTTTGCGAGAAGGTCTTCCATATGAAAATCAAATATTGTTGACCAGGCGCACAGAAAAAAGAGCGCAGTGCAAGTTATAAACGATCGCACGCGCGTTCCTTATGAATGAATTTGTTGTCGTTGTTATATGAAATATTATATTTAGAAAATATGGCATAAGCTTGCTCTACGATTTTTTTGTCGCTTGCGCAAATGTTTGATTTTATACAAAAGGCATATTGAAGGACCTACATCCATACGTGTACATACATATGCAAATATATTTAGACATGCGAATGGAGGAAAGGCAATTTCGCGAATATTCTCATACAAATTGGTCATTTGAAACTAGTAAACAAGAAACAATCTCATTATTGCAAATTACATTAAATATTTTACCTGAGTTCAAATCCTATCAGATGTAGTTTTATTCCTTTTATAATTTTTATAAACCTTTTCATTAAATTTATTTTAATTTAATTTTAATATTCCTCTCATTATATAAATGTTCTTCAAAATTTAAACACGCATGCAAAAGAACATCTGCGCATACATACATTTGCCTTATATAGGATGGTTATAATTTGCCTGGTTCCTTTTTAGAGTGATGTAATTTGTTGAGTTCGATTATCATGAGGTGAAGGTTCCTTTTTGACGTGGTGTAATTAAATTTTCGAATTTGCGTATTTTCGATGTTCCCTTTTAATAATTTAGGTTTTAGCACAGCTTACATTTGCGCCCTCTTTATTTATTTACATTCTCTGCTTTTACTTAATTCGGTGTGGTGTATGTTGTGTTCTCATGTGGGCTGTGATCCTGGTGGTTGGATTGGTGCATGGTGAAATGATGTGGGGTGTATTTGAGATCGTGTGTTGGAACTCAGACTCATTAACCAAGTGGCAACCGTGTTTCTTTTGTTTCTTTTCTTCAACTTACGAATCAGCTGATTGTTTGGCAGCGTTTGAAGCACTCATTTGGTCATACAAGGACTCAAAATAAGTCAAGTGAAAGAAAGTAAGTAAAACCAGCCAGCATTAGGCCAGGGCCTTTACTTGGTGTTAGGAAGTTCGAATGGATTTAAGTGATTACGAAGGCGTTTTCTTATGCGCAGCTTATCATTTTGACCCCAAAATTTTTGTCATCGTAGTATAAATCAAATCTAATATCCATTTTAATAATTATTCACCATTTCGTGAGTAATAACTATCCAATTCGATTTTTCGTTTAAAAATTTTGTTGTTCGGTGTGTAGTGTGAGAAAAAAGTTAAATATATTTTTCCACAAATAAAAGAAATATACGTTCAAGTTATTAATTAAAAGTTTATTTTTTCTTTTTTTTTATTTCCCTTGAGATCATACACATTTTTAGTTTAGTACATTTTTCAGGTACACGAGTATAGGTACATGTTATACATATTTCATTTAGTATAACTTTATACTGATATGTATGTATCAAAACAAATATTGGACACTCTTCAGGCTTATGTGCTTATTTATACTCTATATATATATAATATATACTCTATATATATATATATATATATATATTATATCAAAACAAAAATAGGATCAAGTATTTTAAATTACGAAATTTTAAGAGCATTTAAAAAATCTCTTGCCGACCAAATGTAATGAGAGTGTTCATAAATAGAACAAATTTATGAAGATAAATCTTCAAGTATTACCAAATATCTTGATAATAAAGTTTTTTTTGGATGAAATTTTGATTTCTTTTTAATATCTTCACTTTATGACTTTGATGATATTTTTTATAAAAAAATATACACATTGATTTTTGACATTAATCTTTACTACTGCAACACTGAACTTGTCCCAGCTGTTTAGTGTTACTAGATTCGATAACTTGGAGAACAGTCGGGAAACTATTTAGCACCATTGCCACTGAACATGATTGTGTCGATAGTAAAATAAACCCTGTTCATTTATTGCATAAAGAAAATCTCCTAAAGCATTGCATTCAAAATGGACCATTTTACAACGTGATGTACCAATAACCCAGGAGAAAAAAAATTTACCAAATTTAGTCTAAATCGATCAAAACGGTAACCGTGCATAGCCCAATTGTGCAAGTTAACTTCACATGTATGCTAACGATTTATCGTTCAGTCGTTGTCGAGACATCGTATGGCCGTGTCGCTAAAGCAAATGTGCCCTGCACAAAATTCTTTATGATTATGAATGCTATTTGTTGTTATGAATTTCATTTTGTGTTTTAGGTTATTTAAGTACAATAAAGTTAAAGTTTTTAGAATCCAATATAAATCCTTTAAGCGTAATCTATTTAAAATTAATAAAAAAGGGCACGGAATTGCTTATTTTACGAAAGAATAAAAGTATTGTCAAAATGTAAGGTTGCATAGTTCTCAGTGGGGGTCTTTATTTTTGTGCTCACTCTCACTTTCGCAGTTCCTCTCATGCCGAGAACAGTGACAGTTATCTCACCGGTAATATGACAATCACAGCTGAAAAACGTTTGTCAGTGCGCAGAACAAAGTTTCTATCATTTTCTTAAGAGCCTGGTAAAAAACTGATGGAAACAACCTCATGTGTGGGATTTTGAATCTCTCTTTAACACATGGATATTCGGAATTGATTCATTATATATTTGTGCTGCTCATTCTCATGCCTTTTCCTGAATCAATCCTGATCACAAATCCATCAATGCTAAAATTTTTCAGTTAAATTAGTTACAATTATATGCATATATATAAAAAAGGATTGCAACAAAAATGAATTTAAATAATAAATTATGAAAATAAATTTTCATTTGATTCCATGCTAACTCCTCTCAAAAGCTCTGCTGTACGTGTTTCTCCAGTACATGAATATTTCGGAATTTAAAAATGTTTAATAAAAATGAGAATTAACTAAAAGTATAATTTTAACTGACTCTTAATAATAACTTATATATATTATTTTTGAAAACTCTTTCGTTATTTTATTTTTTTTTAACACAAAAAGAGTTATAGCACAGGAGCACGTAAGACTTTTGGTTTATCGCACGGAATAGCAGCTACATATGTAGGTATTTCACAACTTTGCAAAATTTGCTTCTGGAAAAATCGTAAACATTGACAGTCATTTTACTGTTTGTGGGAATAGTACGAAAGAATGCAGCTATTTCATTCTTACATATGTAAAATTATGGTAAACAATACTGCTGTCTCTTTTCTACGTATACAAAATTTGCTTCCGGAAAATTCGTAAACATTGACAGTCATGTTACCGTTTATTTGACTGTTAGTGCCGTGCAGATATGTATGTTGGTTATTTTGTTTATTGTAAATTTTTTAGTTTTTATTCATACGCAATTTTAATTTCGTACATTTTTTAGATACATAGGTAAATGTTTTTTTGTTTTTGGTGGGTGAGGGGGTAAAAAAAAGTCTTCCGCATAATTACTGCTGTCGTCGCAGCAGCGGTATGTGCCGCTTGCAGGTCACTAAAAAACCCCCCTCTAGGGAACCGTCGCACACCCTGGAACCGCGTTTGCATTATTTCAGAGTGGCGTTCCATTTTCCTCATTGAGAGATTTACATCTGCGCACCTGCGTCCAGGTCCCGCTTTTTGCTGGGTAGCAAATTTGCGGCGAATTTCGGGATGATCCCCCAGATTTCTTCGCTCTCCAGCATGACGCTGATTAAATTGTCCGTGTTTATTGGACCAACCCGACGGCGGTACGTTCCCATTGCCATCGCGTACATTCAAAGAATGTCGGTTCAGCGTCGTCTTCTGTCGCGTCGTTATATGGGAATGACGACTCTTCGACTATTCTCATTCTGTGGAGATACTTTTTGAAATATCCGTGACCGGATAGCAGTTGTGTCATGAAGAAGTCGACTTCTCCAAATTTCCGGCTTGTCCATAAGGTTACATCTTTATGAGTCTGGCCGTCCATCTGCCGCGACTCTCATTCTCCCATCTCCGTTGCCATGCTGACATCGTATCTTTCTTTATTTGTTCGATTGCCCTCTTATTATTCTCAGATGTTTTCTTTAGCTCCCACAACTTGGGGGTAGCCATATAGCGTCGGTGTAGCTGCTATCTTCTAGCCAGGTTCCACTCTCTTTTTTCCTGTATTGTTCGCTTATGATGATTAAATCATAGCCGTTCTCCATCACCATCTGGGAAAGTAGTGCGTCAGCAGCCTTGCATCTGTGCATATTGGCCTGTAGGATATTCAATTATGCAGGTAATTCCTATATACTACGCATTTTGCAAAGACCGGTATATGGTCACCTAGTCCGTGTTTGGCTTCTGTACAGAGGCAGCATGATGAAGGCTTTGTGCACTCTTTCAGTATGTGACCTGATCGCATTTTATGCAGATGCCTTGCCCTCTTCTATCGGGTCCTTTGCAGTCCCAAGTTAGGTGTCCTGGTCCAAAGAAGCGGAAGCTCCTCTTTGTGTTTTCTTTGAGTCGCAGTCTACAGTAAACCCAGCCAATTTTGATGCGTGCCTGTCGCATCAGCGCTTCTGCTTTCTCATTATGGAGCGTTATGTATGCCCTTACCTGCTCTCTTGTGTTAGGTGATGTCAAGTTTATCTTGATGTCTTCGTTGCAGTCCTGAATCGCCTCTTTTACAGCTTCTTCGACTTTTTTTTTGTTGTGAGGGAGTCGAGGTCTCTGATCTCAATGGTAGTCTTTGGTTTAAGGTCGGCCACCATTGCAGATTCTCGAAGGGTGCTTTTGAGTGCCTCGCAGAAGCTGGCCTTTGTAGTTTGCCCCTTTTCCAGTTCTAGTAGTATGGCCCCGTCTCTTGTTTTGCGGATCCCTTTGATCTTAACCACTGCGTCTTTAAGATTCACCTTGTTTTTGATATTCTTTAGGACCTCGGCGTTGCTATTACCTTCTGTTGGCCTAATGATCACGGCGTCTGATTGCCACTTGATGGTGTTATTTGTATTCAGATTTGCAGCTGTGTTCTTTCTTTGTGGTCTTACTTCTACCTGTTTAAGTGCTTTCGGAACATTTCCTCCATCGGCCTGGGGTTTTTTCTTGCTTTTAGGCAGAACTTTTTGCCACTCGCCGTCCTTTTCGTTTCGCGAGGTTCCACAGGGCTTGTCGCGCGTCCCTTAGAGGTTGTTGACTCTGGGGTTGCGATACGTCTGCTTAGATGCCCCCGTCTTGGTTCTTTTTCCGCGATAAGCCAGTTTCTGCGGTAACTCTTGATTACGTCAAAGAGTTCGTAGAGCTGTGCGTTCCATTCTTGACATCCATGCTAACATTCTTTTGTTTTGCCATCGCCATCTTCATTTTTTGTACGATACCCTTGCACCTCTCTAGAGATTCCTCTTCTGCCCGTCTCATTTGGGTAAACTCTTCCTTCGGTCAATTTTAAATGGCCCGAAGAGTGCTCCCCGCTTCTGTTTGTGTTGTTGGTGTATGCATTTTATGCTATATATGGGTCTCCGCTTCAAGTCGCTATCTCCGCACGTTGTAACAGTTGCCCTGTGTGAACGCCGTGATTATCTATGCAAGCAGGGAGGTTACGAAAGGGTTGACACAAGTCCTTATGGGAGCTTGTGTTCAGAGCCGGGTTCAGGCACGAATCAGGAGTTCGCCTCAACTGAACCTGTATGGCCAAATTAATGGCAACGTGTTTGAACGTACTTGAAGACCTGCCAGGGTTTTAACGAGACGGAGGTGATTACAGCATTAGCCTGTCAGCCATTTCAGCGAGATTTCACTCTTACCTACTGAGGTGACAGAATGCTGCTCTCACCAGCCCTTTGTCTACCTAATCCGTTCCGTGTTTCCAGTATACCATAATCAGAATCTTACTGGCCTCGATTATGATGGGCGCTTGCCCGGAGTTTCTCTGACGTCTAATTTTGATCGATATATCTGCTAAGGATATTCTAAGATGAAATATACAATTATAATATATATAAAACACCAAAAAAATGTTAACAGTTCTCAATAAAATACGCTCAATACACTCGTTTTTATTTCTTTGAGTAGATATTCGCACTAATATACATGTGGCCGTCACCACCGATTTTAAAGAAATTATACATTGAGTGCGAAAATTAGGCACTCCTGCAGTTCTCAGCTTCAAGTATATCGTAACGTTAAAGAAAAGTTATCGAAATTTTAAATCAAAATTAAGAACGTATGATAACGCCCGATAGCACCATTGTATCTTTGTTGTTTGTTATTTTGATGAAAATATTTGAACAATTTTGTGAATTTCGCTACTATAAGAAATAATACAATAATAATAATAATAAAACTCCTCATTCTGTTGCTCTAGCTTCGGATGTGTTGTGTATCATTTATTTTTCTTTATTCCATACCTTAAATATATAAACATCCATACTAATATTACAAATGTGAATGTATAGTAAGTATGTTATGTTTGTTACGCTTTCACGCGGAAACCACTTAACCAATAATCTTGAAAATTTTTACACATATTGCTAAGAGTATTAGAAAGGACATAGGATTACGGATGGCAAGATTAATCAAATGATTATCATCAATCGAGTATTTTTCTTCAGAAAATGATTTAATTGCATCGAATTTCACATTTTCTTCATATCAAAATTCGGGTTTCATCTCGCTTCAAAATTGACCAATCCGGCATCTCTGCTTCAAAATGACAGAACCCAGCCAATTCTTAAAGTGATATCACTGATTTCAAAGTAAAAGCAAATCACCGACGATACAAATTTTGTAAAATGCACTCATTGCGCGAAAATGCTAAAATATTTCAATAACACAACCAACATGATTCAGCGGTTTTTGAGAAATGAAATGGAGGATGCAGACGAAACTGAAAGCGGAAGTGAAACATCAAAAGAACCTTTAGAAAATGATTTTGATTTATAGATCCTTTATAAAACATCAGTTCATGGAATAATGATACGTTTCCTCCAGACGAACGAAGTTTTTATTTGAATTGCCAAGTTTAAGTTCGGAAACGAGCTTTATCGACTTTCCCAAAAATTTTCGCACTAGATTGGTACACCAGTTCCCACGGAACATCTATTTTCGGAAGCTGGGTAGCTTGTAGCTTCGGTAAACTGAAGTTTAACAACCAGAGGGCTTTCAAAACTATTGTTTTTGCAATCGTACTTGGAAAGTAATTGTAAGTGATATACGTAATATATGCGGTTATAATAAAAAAAAATTTGAAATGAAGTTATTTCATTACATTAACATTGGACACAAAAATAATCGAAAAGGTCGATTAATGAATTAATATTGTGGCGAACACGAATACCCGAACAAATCAGAATCGACGATGAACTGTCAGAAGCAACTAGACAGCGAATTCGTAGTTGCCCGAACATTCTAGTTCCGAACTTCTGTTAAAAATTTACTATATAAGGGCTGCCGGATTGTGCAGCAGACACAGTTCTAATTAGAGTGTTGCCGTGAAATAAGCAATTAAGCTATAAGCAATAACTTGTAAACTTTAACATCGAGCAATAAGTGTTAAGTTGTTGGCATTAGAAATATAGATAAGTGTATAGCCATTAAATTAGGACTTTAATTTAACAATCCAGTGATCGAACTCAAGAGTGAGTTAGACGATTTATCGAGAAATCCGTTACAATTGGTGCCAGAAGTTGGATCGTCAAATAAATTCCCAAGGAGATAATTATCTGAAAATGGCCATGTTTAACGATCTGAAGATTCCACAACTGAAAAAGAAGCTGGAGGAACGTGGTTTGGCGACAAATGGAAAAAACTGAATTACAATCACGGTTGAGAGAGGACATGGGGGCGGAAAACATTAATGTTGAGGAATATGCCTTTCACATGGAATTAGAGGAAGAGACAACAAAAATTGAAGAAAAGGAAGAGGCTCAATGCTCGTCAAAGATTGTGGACATAAACATGATTTTTGCTGCAATATCGCAGATGTGGAAAGAGCAGAATGTACGTATGTCTCAGATGTCAACGCAAATATCAGCAAAAATGTCGCGGTTGTCAACGCAGTTGGAAGAGCAATTCGGACCGCAAGATGCACGTATATCAGCACAGGTGTCCTCACAGTTGAAAGAGAGATGACCTCACAAATAGCAGAAGTGTCGTCACAGATTTCGGAAAATCGGGATAGAATTAAAACTGAAGGGGATGTATTGAAAGATCGTCCCGCGAGCTACAACAAAATCGGCCAATTATGCCGTCAGCTTTTGCCAAGGTAAAACCTCCATCCTTTGATGGCACTATTCCGTTCCATGTTTTTAAGCATCAATTCGAAGAGACGGCATCTTCAAATAATTGGAACGCTGAAGATAAAGTACCAACATTGTGCGTTGCATCAAAAGGATCTGCAGCGGAGATATTACAGACCATTCCAAACTGCGAGGCGAGAGCTATGAAACGTTGATAGGTGCATTAGAAAGACGGTATGGTAGTGAGCACAGGAAGCAGATCTTCCAAATAGAGTTGCGAAATCGCCGCCAGAAAGCTAATGAATCTCTGCAGGAGTTTTCTGCAGAGATTGAGAGGGTAGCTCACTTAGCTTATGCAAATAAATCCATGGAATACATCGAGGACACGAAAATTCAGACTTTCGTCAATGGAATACGAGATAACACTACACGCTTCGATGCATTAGCATGTCTAAAATTGACGTTTGCGGAAACCGGTTCGGATGCTCTGACACAGGAAACTGCATCTCTACTTAGCATATTATTTTATTATTTAATTTCAATTCAGTTACTTAAATAGAATATTTTACTCACTAAAATAATTAGAAAAGGCCATGAAAATATGTTCACATGTTTAGGTTTATTGAATATTCCTTTATTGATGCGTATTTATACAAATGTGAAAATCACACATATATTAGTAAGTACACGTTCGCTCATACTTGCTTCTCCTTGCCTGCACAAAAACTATTTCTTCACTTTTTGCTTTTTACGAGAACAGCTGGAACGAAGAAAGTTGAACGATCGCAAACAAGGAGGGGTCCGGGGTTGCACTACCACATAATTATTTCAGATATATTTTTATTAATCGAGTTTATTTTAAAAACGTTTTAAAAAAGTATGAATTTATGTGCATATACATTTTTACGTTAATATTATAATATTATGTAAATAAGACATAAGATATCAGTGTTTCTCAATACGAATTAAGCAATATAATAATATGATGAAAAGCATCCGTTGTAACGCCTCTGACCATGATGGCATGTCGTGGGAGCATCGGCGAGTTCGCGGGGAGACGGGGCGGATCAAAAAATTGAGTTCTGACAAAACGTTGAAAAAAACCAAATGACAACTTTGCTGACAAACATACATACATACGAGCTCTCATACATATTGACTCCGAATTTTGCACATCGTTGCGGTGTTAACAAAATTTGTTTGAATTGACAATTTTGCTACAATGTCGGTCGGCTATGTTATCACGCTGTCGTTTTTTGCAGTGCTTTGATATTTAAAATAGACTTATGCTCTTTTGAAATGTTAACGTTACCAATTGGGCTGCATTATCACAGCGTCGTATTTATATAAATTGGGCTAAATCGAAAAACTATGAAATAATGATAATAAGTAAACATATAAAAGTACTATATGCAGTGTGCTTAGAATATATAGAAGTAATAAAGGATTTCATATAAATGGCTATTTTATATCTGTAAATTTTATAATTCGATGCCATATATAGTGCATAATATGAATAAATTACATTAATATTTTAGGTCGCTCATAGGCCATGTTGCCGATTCTCCTTTCTGAAGGGAACATAAGACAAATTCTTCAATTTCTGATTTTTAGCATTATCGTGTGGAAACAGCTAGTAGGCAACATACATATACGAGGGAAATGGTAGGATCAATTGTAAAATTGAAATTTGGCTGATTTTTCAATTTTACTGAAGACAATCAAATTTAATCTCATTCATTTTATTTAAACATCATTTTTGCGCGCTTTTGCGAGAAGGTCTTCCATATGAAAATCAAATATTGTTGACCAGGCGCACAGAAAAAAGAGCGCAGTGCAAGTTATAAACGATCGCACGCGCGTTCCTTATGAATGAATTTGTTGTCGTTGTTATATGAAATATTATATTTAGAAAATATGGCGTAAGCTTGCTCTACGATTTTTTTGTCGCTTGCGCAAATGTTTGATTTTATATAAAAGGCATATTGAAGGACCTACATCCATACGTGTACATACATATGCAAATATATTTAGACATGCGAATGGAGGAAAGGCAATTTCGCGAATATTCTCATACAAATTGGTCATTTGAAACTAGTAAACAAGAAACAATCTCAATCTATATTTTTCCACAAATAAAAAAAATATACGTTCAAGTTATTAATTAAAAGTTTATTTTTTCTTTTTTTTTATTTCCCTTGAGATCATACACATTTTTAGTTTAGTACATTTTTCAGGTACACGAGTATAGGTACATGTTATACATATTTCATTTAGTATAACTTTATACTGATATGTATGTATCAAAACAAATATTGGACACTCTTCAGGCTTATGTGCTTATTTATACTCTATATATATATAATATATACTCTATATATATATATATATATATTATATCAAAACAAAAATAGGATCAAGTATTTTAAATTACGAAATTTTAAGAGCATTTAAAAAATCTCTTGCCGACCAAATGTAATGAGAGTGTTCATAAATAGAACAAATTTATGAAGATAAATCTTCAAGTATTACCAAATATCTTGATAATAAAGTTTTTTTTGGATGAAATTTTGATTTCTTTTTAATATCTTCACTTTATGACTTTGATGATATTTTTTATAAAAAAATATACACATTGATTTTTGACATTAATCTTTACTACTGCAACACTGAACTTGTCCCAGCTGTTTAGTGTTACTAGATTCGATAACTTGGAGAACAGTCGGGAAACTATTTAGCACCATTGCCACTGAACATGATTGTGTCGATAGTAAAATAAACCCTGTTCATTTATTGCATAAAGAAAATCTCCTAAAGCATTGCATTCAAAATGGACCATTTTACAACGTGATGTACCAATAACCCAGGAGAAAAAAAAATTACCAAATTTAGTCTAAATCGATCAAAACGGTAACCGTGCATAGCCCAATTGTGCAAGTTAACTTCACATGTATGCTAACGATTTATCGTTCAGTCGTTGTCGAGACATCGTATGGCCGTGTCGCTAAAGCAAATGTGCCCTGCACAAAATTCTTTATGATTATGAATGCTATTTGTTGTTATGAATTTCATTTTGTGTTTTAGGTTATTTAAGTACAATAAAGTTAAAGTTTTTAGAATCCAATATAATTCCTTTAAGCGTAATCTATTTAAAATTAATAAAAAAGGGCACGGAATTGCTTATTTTACGAAAGAATAAAAGTATTGTCAAAATGTAAGGTTGCATAGTTCTCAGTGGGGGTCTTTATTTTTGTGCTCACTCTCACTTTCGCAGTTCCTCTCATGCCGAGAACAGTGACAGTTATCTCACCGGTAATATGACAATCACAGCTGAAAAACGTTTGTCAGTGCGCAGAACAAAGTTTCTATCATTTTCTTAAGAGCCTGGTAAAAAACTGATGGAAACAACCTCATGTGTGGGATTTTGAATCTCTCTTTAACACATGGATATTCGGAATTGATTCATTATATATTTGTGCTGCTCATTCTCATGCCTTTTCCTGAATCAATCCTGATCACAAATCCATCAATGCTAAAATTTTTCAGTTAAATTAGTTACAATTATATGCATATATATAAAAAAGGATTGCAACAAAAATGAATTTAAATAATAAATTATGAAAATAAATTTTCATTTGATTCCATGCTAACTCCTCTCAAAAGCTCTGCTGTACGTGTTTCTCCAGTACATGAATATTTCGGAATTTAAAAATGTTTAATAAAAATGAGAATTAACTAAAAGTATAATTTTAACTGACTCTTAATAATAACTTATATATATTATTTTTGAAAACTCTTTCGTTATTTTATTTATTTTTAACACAAAAAGAGTTATAGCACAGGAGCACGTAAGACTTTTGGTTTATCGCACGGAATAGCAGCTACATATGTAGGTATTTCACAACTTTGCAAAATTTGCTTCTGGAAAAATCGTAAACATTGACAGTCATTTTACTGTTTATTTGACTGTTTGTGGGAATAGTACGAAAGAATGCAGCTATTTCATTCTTACATATGTAAAATTATGGTAAACAATACTGCTGTCTCTTTTCTACGTATACAAAATTTGCTTCCGGAAAATTCGTAAACATTGACAGTCATGTTACCGTTTATTTGACTGTTAGTGCCGTGCAGATATGTATGTTGGTTATTTTGTTTATTGTAAATTTTTTAGTTTTTATTCATACGCAATTTTAATTTCGTACATTTTTTAGATACATAGGTACATGTTTTTTTGTTTTTGGTGGGTGAGGGGGTAAAAAAAGTCTTCCGCATAATTACTGCTGTCGTCGCAGCAGCGGTATGTGCCGCTTGCAGGTCACTAAAAAACCCCCCTCTAGGGAACCCTGGAACCGCGTTTGCATTATTTCAGAGTGGCGTTCCATTTTCCTCATTGAGAGATTTACATCTGCGCACCTGCGTCCAGGTCCCGCTTTTTGCTGGGTAGCAAATTTGCGGCGAATTTCGGGATGATCCCCCAGATTGCTTCGCTCTCCAGCATGACGCTGATTAAATTGTCCGTGTTTATTGGACCAACCCGACGGCGGTACGTTCCCATTGCCATCGCGTACATTCAAAGAATGTAGGTTCAGCGTCGTCTTCTGTCGCGTCGTTATATGGGAATGACGACTCTTCGACTATTCTCATTCTGTGGAGATACTTTTTGAAATATCCGTGACCGGATAGCAGTTGTGTCATGAAGAAGTCGACTTCTCCAAATTTCCGGCTTGTCCATAAGGTTACATCTTTATGAGTCTGGCCGTCCATCTGCCGCGACTCTCATTCTCCCATCTCCGTTGCCATGCTGACATCGTATCTTTCTTTATTTGTTCGATTGCCCTCTTATTATTCTCAGATGTTTTCTTTAGCTCCCACAACTTGGGGGTAGCCATATAGCGTCGGTGTAGCTGCTATCTTCTAGCCAGGTTCCACTCTCTTTTTTCCTGTATTGTTCGCTTATGATGATTAAATCATAGCCGTTCTCCATCACCATCTGGGAAAGTAGTGCGTCTGCAGCCTTGCATCTGTGCATATTGGCCTGTAGGACATTCAATTATGCAGGTAATTCCTATATACTACGCATTTTGCAGAGACCGGTATATGGTCACCTAGTTCGTGTTTGGCTTCTGTACAGAGGCAGCATGATGAAGGCTTTGTGCACTCTTTCAGTATGTGACCTGATCGCATTTTATGCAGATGCCTTGCCCTCTTCTATCGGGTCCTTTGCAGTCCCAAGTTAGGTGTCCTGGTCCAAAGAAGCGGAAGCTCCTCTTTGTGTTTTCTTTGAGTCGCAGTCTACAGTAAACCCAGCCAATTTTGATGCGTGCCTGTCGCATCAGCGCTTCTGCTTTCTCATTATGGAGCGTTATGTATGCCCTTACCTGCTCTCTTGTGTTAGGTGATGTCAAGTTTATCTTGATGTCTTCGTTGCAGTCCTGAATCGCCTCTTTTACAGCTTCTTCGACTTTTTTTTTGTTGTGAGGGAGTCGAGGTCTCTGATCTCAATGGTAGTCTTTGGTTTAAGGTCGGCCACCATTGCAGATTCTCGAAGGGTGCTTTTGAGTGCCTCGCAGAAGCTGGCCTTTGTAGTTTGCCCCTTTTCCAGTTCTAGTAGTATGGCCCCGTCTCTTGTTTTGCGGATCCCTTTGATCTTAACCACTGCGTCTTTAAGATTCACCTTGTTTTTGATATTCTTTAGGACCTCGGCGTTGCTATTACCTTCTGTTGGCCTAATGATCACGGCGTCTGATTGCCACTTGATGGTGTTATTTGTATTCAGATTTGCAGCTGTGTTCTTTCTTTGTGGTCTTACTTCTACCTGTTTAAGTGCTTTCGGAACATTTCCTCCATCGGCCTGGGGTTTTTTCTTGCTTTTAGGCAGAACTTTTTGCCACTCGCCGTCCTTTTCGTTTCGCGAGGTTCCACAGGGCTTGTCGCGCGTCCCTTAGAGGTTGTTGACTCTGGGGTTGCGATACGTCTGCTTAGATGCCCCCGTCTTGGTTCTTTTTCCGCGATAAGCCAGTTTCTGCGGTAACTCTTGATTACGTCAAAGAGTTCGTAGAGCTGTGCGTTCCATTCTTGACATCCATGCTAACATTCTTTTGTTTTGCCATCGCCATCTTCATTTTTTGTACGATACCCTTGCACCTCTCTAGAGATTCCTCTTCTGCCCGTCTCATTTGGGTAAACTCTTCCTTCGGTCAATTTTAAATGGCCCGAAGAGTGCTCCCCGCTTCTGTTTGTGTTGTTGGTGTATGCATTTTATGCTATATATGGGTCTCCGCTTCAAGTCGCTATCTCCGCACGTTGTAACAGTTGCCCTGTGTGAACGCCGTGATTATCTATGCAAGCAGGGAGGTTACGAAAGGGTTGACACAAGTCCTTATGGGAGCTTGTGTTCAGAGCCGGGTTCAGGCACGAATCAGGAGTTCGTCTCAACTGAACCTGTATGGCCAAATTAATGGCAACGTGTTTGAACGTACTTGAAGACCTGCCAGGGTTTTAACGAGACGGAGGTGATTACAGCATTAGCCTGTCAGCCATTTCAGCGAGATTTCACTCTTACCTACTGAGGTGACAGAATGCTGCTCTCACCAGCCCTTTGTCTACCTAATCCGTTCCGTGTTTCCAGTATACCATAATCATAATCTTACTGGCCTCGATTATGATGGGCGCTTGCCCGGAGTTTCTCTGACGTCTAATTTTGATCGATATATCTGCTAAGGATATTCTAAGATGAAATATACAATTATAATATATATAAAACACCAAAAAAATGTTAACAGTTCTCAATAAAATACGCTCAATACACTCGTTTTTATTTCTTTGAGTAGATATTCGCACTAATATACATGTGGCCGTCACCACCGATTTTAAAGAAATTATACATTGAGTGCGAAAATTAGGCACTCCTGCAGTTCTCAGCTTCAAGTATATCGTAACGTTAAAGAAAAGTTATCGAAATTTTAAATCAAAATTAAGAACGTATGATAACGCCCGATAGCACCATTGTATCTTTGTTGTTTGTTATTTTGATGAAAATATTTGAACAATTTTGTGAATTTCGCTACTATAAGAAATAATACAATAATAATAATAATAAAACTCCTCATTCTGTTGCTCTAGCTTCGGATGTGTTGTGTATCATTTATTTTTCTTTATTCCATACCTTAAATATATAAACATCCATACTAATATTACAAATGTGAATGTATAGTAAGTATGTTATGTTTGTTACGCTTTCACGCGGAAACCACTTAACCAATAATCTTGAAAATTTTTACACATATTGCTAAGAGTATTAGAAAGGACATAGGATTACGGATGGCAAGATTAATCAAATGATTATCATCAATCGAGTATTTTTCTTCAGAAAATGATTTAATTGCATCGAATTTCACATTTTCTTCATATCAAAATTCGGGTTTCATCTCGCTTCAAAATTGACCAATCCGGCATCTCTGCTTCAAAATGACAGAACCCAGCCAATTCTTAAAGTGATATCACTGATTTCAAAGTAAAAGCAAATCACCGACGATACAAATTTTGTAAAATGCACTCATTGCGCGAAAATGCTAAAATATTTCAATAACACAACCAACATGATTCAGCGGTTTTTGAGAAATGAAATGGAGGATGCAGACGAAACTGAAAGCGGAAGTGAAACATCAAAAGAACCTTTAGAAAATGATTTTGATTTATAGATCCTTTATAAAACATCAGTTCATGGAATAATGATACGTTTCCTCCAGACGAACGAAGTTTTTATTTGAATTGCCAAGTTTAAGTTCGGAAACGAGCTTTATCGACTTTCCCAAAAATTTTCGCACTAGATTGGTACACCAGTTCCCACGGAACATCTATTTTCGGAAGCTGGGTAGCTTGTAGCTTCGGTAAACTGAAGTTTAACAACCAGAGGGCTTTCAAAACTATTGTTTTTGCAATCGTACTTGGAAAGTAATTGTAAGTGATATACGTAATATATGCGGTTATAATAAAAAAAATTTGAAATGAAGTTATTTCATTACATTAACATTGGACACAAAAATAATCGAAAAGGTCGATTAATGAATTAATATTGTGGCGAACACGAATACCCGAACAAATCAGAATCGACGATGAACTATCAGAAGCAACTAGACAGCGAATTCGTAGTTGCCCGAACATTCTAGTTCCGAACTTCTGTTAAAAATTGACTAAATAAGGGCTGCCGGGTTGTGCAGCAGACACAGTTCTAATTAGAGTGTTGCCGTGAAATAAGCAATTAAGCTATAAGCAATAACTTGTAAACTTTAACATCGAGCAATAAGTGTTAAGTTGTTGGCATTAGAAATATAGATAAGTGTATAGCCATTAAATTAGGACTTTAATTTAACAATCCAGTGATCGAACTCAAGAGTGAGTTAGACGATTTATCGAGAAATCCGTTACAATTGGTGCCAGAAGTTGGATCGTCAAATAAATTCCCAAGGAGATAATTATCTGAAAATGGCCATGTTTAACGATCTGAAGATTCCACAACTGAAAAAGAAGCTGGAGAAACGTGGTTTGGCGACAAATGGAAAAAACTGAATTACAATCACGGTTGAGAGAGGACATGGGGGCGGAAAACATTAATGTTGAGGAATATGCCTTTCACATGGAATTAGAGGAAGAGACAACAAAAATTGAAGAAAAGGAAGAGGCTCAATGCTCGTCAAAGATTGTGGACATAAACATGATTTTCGCTGCAATATCGCAGATGTGGAAAGAGCAGAATGTACGTATGTCTCAGATGTCAACGCAAATATCAGCAAAAATGTCGCGGTTGTCAACGCAGTTGGAAGAGCAATTCGGACCGCAAGATGCACGTATATCAGCACAGGTGTCCTCACAGTTGAAAGAGAGATGACCTCGCAAATAGCAGAAGTGACGTCACAGATTTCGGAAAATCGGGATAGAATTAAAACTGAAGGGGATGTATTGAAAGATCGTCCCGCGAGCTACAACAAAATCGGCCAATTATGCCGTCAGCTTTTGCCAAGGTAAAACCTCCATCCTTTGATGGCACTATTCCGTTCCATGTTTTTAAGCATCAATTCGAAGAGACGGCATCTTCAAATAATTGGAACGCTGAAGATAAAGTACCAACATTGTGCGTTGCATCAAAAGGATCTGCAGCGGAGATATTACAGACCATTCCAAACTGCGAGGCGAGAGCTATGAAACGTTGATAGGTGCATTAGAAAGACGGTATGGTAGTGAGCACAGGAAGCAGATCTTCCAAATAGAGTTGCGAAATCGCCGCCAGAAAGCTAATGAATCTCTGCAGGAGTTTTCTGCAGAGATTGAGAGGGTAGCTCACTTAGCTTATGCAAATAAATCCATGGAATACATCGAGGACACGAAAATTCAGACTTTCGTCAATGGAATACGAGATAACACTACACGCTTCGATGCATTAGCATGTCTAAAATTGACGTTTGCGGAAACCGGTTCGGATGCTCTGACACAGGAAACTGCATCTCTACTTAGCATATTATTTTATTATTTAATTTCAATTCAGTTACTTAAATAGAATATTTTACTCACTAAAATAATTAGAAAAGGCCATGAAAATATGTTCACATGTTTAGGTTTATTGAATATTCCTTTATTGATGCGTATTTATACAAATGTGAAAATCACACATATATTCGTAAGTACACGTTCGCTCATACTTGCTTCTCCTTGCCTGCACAAAAACTATTTCTTCACTTTTTGCTTTTTACGAGAACAGCTGGAACGAAGAAAGTTGAACGATCGCAAACAAGGAGGGGTCTGGGGTTGCACTACCACATAATTATTTCAGATATATTTTTATTAATCGAGTTTATTTTAAAAACGTTTTAAAAAAGTATGAATTTATGTGCATATACATTTTTACGTTAATATTATAATATTATGTAAATAAGACATAAGATATCAGTGTTTCTCAATACGAATTAAGCAATATAATAATATGATGAAAAGCATCCGTTGTAACGCCTCTGACCATGATGGCATGTCGTGGGAGCATCGGCGAGTTCGCGGGGAGACGGGGCGGATCAAAAAATTGAGTTCTGACAAAACGTTGAAAAAAACCAAATGACAACTTTGCTGACAAACATACATACATACGAGCTCTCATACATATTGACTCCGAATTTTGCACATCGTTGCGGTGTTAACAAAATTTGTTTGAATTGACAATTTTGCTACAATGTCGGTCGGCTATGTTATCACGCTGTCGTTTTTTGCAGTGCTTTGATATTTAAAATAGACTTATGCTCTTTTGAAATGTTAACGTTACCAATTGGGCTGCATTATCACAGCGTCGTATTTATATAAATTGGGCTAAATCGAAAAACTATGAAATAATGATAATAAGTAAACATATAAAAGTACTATATGCAGTGTGCTTAGAATATATAGAAGTAATAAAGGATTTCATATAAATGGCTATTTTATATCTGTAAATTTTATAATTCGATGCCATATATAGTGCATAATATGAATAAATTACATTAATATTTTAGGTCGCTCATAGGCCATGTTGCCGATTCTCCTTTCTGAAGGGAACATAAGACAAATTCTTCAATTTCTGATTTTTAGCATTATCGTGTGGAAACAGCTAGTAGGCAACATACATATACGAGGGAAATGGTAGGATCAATTGTAAAATTGAAATTTGGCTGATTTTTCAATTTTACTGAAGACAATCAAATTTAATCTCATTCATTTTATTTAAACATCATTTTTGCGCGCTTTTGCGAGAAGGTCTTCCATATGAAAATCAAATATTGTTGACCAGGCGCACAGAAAAAAGAGCGCAGTGCAAGTTATAAACGATCGCACGCGCGTTCCTTATGAATGAATTTGTTGTCGTTGTTATATGAAATATTATATTTAGAAAATATGGCGTAAGCTTGCTCTACGATTTTTTTGTCGCTTGCGCAAATGTTTGATTTTATATAAAAGGCATATTGAAGGACCTACATCCATACGTGTACATACATATGCAAATATATTTAGACATGCGAATGGAGGAAAGGCAATTTCGCGAATATTCTCATACAAATTGGTCATTTGAAACTAGTAAACAAGAAACAATCTCAATCTATATTTTTCCACAAATAAAAAAAATATACGTTCAAGTTATTAATTAAAAGTTTATTTTTTCTTTTTTTTTATTTCCCTTGAGATCATACACATTTTTAGTTTAGTACATTTTTCAGGTACACGAGTATAGGTACATGTTATACATATTTCATTTAGTATAACTTTATACTGATATGTATGTATCAAAACAAATATTGGACACTCTTCAGGCTTATGTGCTTATTTATACTCTATATATATATAATATATACTCTATATATATATATATATATATATTATATCAAAACAAAAATAGGATCAAGTATTTTAAATTACGAAATTTTAAGAGCATTTAAAAAATCTCTTGCCGACCAAATGTAATGAGAGTGTTCATAAATAGAACAAATGTATGAAGATAAATCTTCAAGTATTACCAAATATCTTGATAATAAAGTTTTTTTTGGATGAAATTTTGATTTCTTTTTAATATCTTCACTTTATGACTTTGATGATATTTTTTATAAAAAAATATACACATTGATTTTTGACATTAATCTTTACTACTGCAACACTGAACTTGTCCCAGCTGTTTAGTGTTACTAGATTCGATAACTTGGAGAACAGTCGGGAAACTATTTAGCACCATTGCCACTGAACATGATTGTGTCGATAGTAAAATAAACCCTGTTCATTTATTGCATAAAGAAAATCTCCTAAAGCATTGCATTCAAAATGGACCATTTTACAACGTGATGTACCAATAACCCAGGAGAAAAAAAAATTACCAAATTTAGTCTAAATCGATCAAAACGGTAACCGTGCATAGCCCAATTGTGCAAGTTAACTTCACATGTATGCTAACGATTTATCGTTCAGTCGTTGTCGAGACATCGTATGGCCGTGTCGCTAAAGCAAATGTGCCCTGCACAAAATTCTTTATGATTATGAATGCTATTTGTTGTTATGAATTTCATTTTGTGTTTTAGGTTATTTAAGTACAATAAAGTTAAAGTTTTTAGAATCCAATATAATTCCTTTAAGCGTAATCTATTTAAAATTAATAAAAAAGGGCACGGAATTGCTTATTTTACGAAAGAATAAAAGTATTGTCAAAATGTAAGGTTGCATAGTTCTCAGTGGGGGTCTTTATTTTTGTGCTCACTCTCACTTTCGCAGTTCCTCTCATGCCGAGAACAGTGACAGTTATCTCACCGGTAATATGACAATCACAGCTGAAAAACGTTTGTCAGTGCGCAGAACAAAGTTTCTATCATTTTCTTAAGAGCCTGGTAAAAAACTGATGGAAACAACCTCATGTGTGGGATTTTGAATCTCTCTTTAACACATGGATATTCGGAATTGATTCATTATATATATGTGCTGCTCATTCTCATGCCTTTTCCTGAATCAATCCTGATCACAAATCCATCAATGCTAAAATTTTTCAGTTAAATTAGTTACAATTATATGCATATATATAAAAAAGGATTGCAACAAAAATGAATTTAAATAATAAATTATGAAAATAAATTTTCATTTGATTCCATGCTAACTCCTCTCAAAAGCTCTGCTGTACGTGTTTCTCCAGTACATGAATATTTCGGAATTTAAAAATGTTTAATAAAAATGAGAATTAACTAAAAGTATAATTTTAACTGACTCTTAATAATAACTTATATATATTATTTTTGAAAACTCTTTCGTTATTTTATTTATTTTTAACACAAAAAGAGTTATAGCACAGGAGCACGTAAGACTTTTGGTTTATCGCACGGAATAGCAGCTACATATGTAGGTATTTCACAACTTTGCAAAATTTGCTTCTGGAAAAATCGTAAACATTGACAGTCATTTTACTGTTTATTTGACTGTTTGTGGGAATAGTACGAAAGAATGCAGCTATTTCATTCTTACATATGTAAAATTATGGTAAACAATACTGCTGTCTCTTTTCTACGTATACAAAATTTGCTTCCGGAAAATTCGTAAACATTGACAGTCATGTTACCGTTTATTTGACTGTTAGTGCCGTGCAGATATGTATGTTGGTTATTTTGTTTATTGTAAATTTTTTAGTTTTTATTCATACGCAATTTTAATTTCGTACATTTTTTAGATACATAGGTACATGTTTTTTTGTTTTTGGTGGGTGAGGGGGTAAAAAAAGTCTTCCGCATAATTACTGCTGTCGTCGCAGCAGCGGTATGTGCCGCTTGCAGGTCACTAAAAAACCCCCCTCTAGGGAACCCTGGAACCGCGTTTGCATTATTTCAGAGTGGCGTTCCATTTTCCTCATTGAGAGATTTACATCTGCGCACCTGCGTCCAGGTCCCGCTTTTTGCTGGGTAGCAAATTTGCGGCGAATTTCGGGATGATCCCCCAGATTGCTTCGCTCTCCAGCATGACGCTGATTAAATTGTCCGTGTTTATTGGACCAACCCGACGGCGGTACGTTCCCATTGCCATCGCGTACATTCAAAGAATGTAGGTTCAGCGTCGTCTTCTGTCGCGTCGTTATATGGGAATGACGACTCTTCGACTATTCTCATTCTGTGGAGATACTTTTTGAAATATCCGTGACCGGATAGCAGTTGTGTCATGAAGAAGTCGACTTCTCCAAATTTCCGGCTTGTCCATAAGGTTACATCTTTATGAGTCTGGCCGTCCATCTGCCGCGACTCTCATTCTCCCATCTCCGTTGCCATGCTGACATCGTATCTTTCTTTATTTGTTCGATTGCCCTCTTATTATTCTCAGATGTTTTCTTTAGCTCCCACAACTTGGGGGTAGCCATATAGCGTCGGTGTAGCTGCTATCTTCTAGCCAGGTTCCACTCTCTTTTTTCCTGTATTGTTCGCTTATGATGATTAAATCATAGCCGTTCTCCATCACCATCTGGGAAAGTAGTGCGTCTGCAGCCTTGCATCTGTGCATATTGGCCTGTAGGACATTCAATTATGCAGGTAATTCCTATATACTACGCATTTTGCAGAGACCGGTATATGGTCACCTAGTTCGTGTTTGGCTTCTGTACAGAGGCAGCATGATGAAGGCTTTGTGCACTCTTTCAGTATGTGACCTGATCGCATTTTATGCAGATGCCTTGCCCTCTTCTATCGGGTCCTTTGCAGTCCCAAGTTAGGTGTCCTGGTCCAAAGAAGCGGAAGCTCCTCTTTGTGTTTTCTTTGAGTCGCAGTCTACAGTAAACCCAGCCAATTTTGATGCGTGCCTGTCGCATCAGCGCTTCTGCTTTCTCATTATGGAGCGTTATGTATGCCCTTACCTGCTCTCTTGTGTTAGGTGATGTCAAGTTTATCTTGATGTCTTCGTTGCAGTCCTGAATCGCCTCTTTTACAGCTTCTTCGACTTTTTTTTTGTTGTGAGGGAGTCGAGGTCTCTGATCTCAATGGTAGTCTTTGGTTTAAGGTCGGCCACCATTGCAGATTCTCGAAGGGTGCTTTTGAGTGCCTCGCAGAAGCTGGCCTTTGTAGTTTGCCCCTTTTCCAGTTCTAGTAGTATGGCCCCGTCTCTTGTTTTGCGGATCCCTTTGATCTTAACCACTGCGTCTTTAAGATTCACCTTGTTTTTGATATTCTTTAGGACCTCGGCGTTGCTATTACCTTCTGTTGGCCTAATGATCACGGCGTCTGATTGCCACTTGATGGTGTTATTTGTATTCAGATTTGCAGCTGTGTTCTTTCTTTGTGGTCTTACTTCTACCTGTTTAAGTGCTCTCGGAACATTTCCTCCATCGGCCTGGGGTTTTTTCTTGCTTTTAGGCAGAACTTTTTGCCACTCGCCGTCCTTTTCGTTTCGCGAGGTTCCACAGGGCTTGTCGCGCGTTAGAGGTTGTTGACTCTGGGGTTGCGATACGTCTGCTTAGATGCCCCCGTCTTGGTTCTTTTTCCGCGATAAGCCAGTTTCTGCGGTAACTCTTGATTACGTCAAAGAGTTCGTAGAGCTGTGCGTTCCATTCTTGACATCCATGCTAACATTCTTTTGTTTTGCCATCGCCATCTTCATTTTTTGTACGATACCCTTGCACCTCTCTAGAGATTCCTCTTCTGCCCGTCTCATTTGGGTAAACTCTTCCTTCGGTCAATTTTAAATGGCCCGAAGAGTGCTCCCCGCTTCTGTTTGTGTTGTTGGTGTATGCATTTTATGCTATATATGGGTCTCCGCTTCAAGTCGCTATCTCCGCACGTTGTAACAGTTGCCCTGTGTGAACGCCGTGATTATCTATGCAAGCAGGGAGGTTACGAAAGGGTTGACACAAGTCCTTATGGGAGCTTGTGTTCAGAGCCGGGTTCAGGCACGAATCAGGAGTTCGTCTCAACTGAACCTGTATGGCCAAATTATTGGCAACGTGTTTGAACGTACTTGAAGACCTGCCTGGGTTTTAACGAGACGGAGGTGATTACAGCATTAGCCTGTCAGCCATTTCAGCGAGATTTCACTCTTACCTACTGAGGTGACAGAATGCTGCTCTCACCAGCCCTTTGTCTACCTAATCCGTTCCGTGTTTCCAGTATACCATAATCAGAATCTTACTGGCCTCGATTATGATGGGCGCTTGCCCGGAGTTTCTCTGACGTCTAATTTTGATCGATATATCTGCTAAGGATATTCTAAGATGAAATATACAATTATAATATATATAAAACACCAAAAAAATGTTAACAGTTCTCAATAAAATACGCTCAATACACTCGTTTTTATTTCTTTGAGTAGATATTCGCTATAATATACATGTGGCCGTCACCACCGATTTTAAAGAAATTATACATTGAGTGCGAAAATTAGGCACTCCTGCAGTTCTCAGCTTCAAGTATATCGTAACGTTAAAGAAAAGTTATCGAAATTTTAAATCAAAATTAAGAACGTATGATAACGCCCGATAGCACCATTGTATCTTTGTTGTTTGTTATTTTGATGAAAATATTTGAACAATTTTGTGAATTTCGCTACTATAAGAAATAATACAATAATAATAATAATAAAACTCCTCATTCTGTTGCTCTAGTTTCGGATGTGTTGTGTATCATTTATTTTTCTTTATTCCATACCTTAAATATATAAACATCCATACTAATATTACAAATGTGAATGTATAGTAAGTATGTTATGTTTGTTACGCTTTCACGCGGAAACCACTTAACCAATAATCTTGAAAATTTTTACACATATTGCTAAGAGTATTAGAAAGGACATAGGATTACGGATGGCAAGATTAATCAAATGATTATCATCAATCGAGTATTTTTCTTCAGAAAATGATTTAATTGCATCGAATTTCACATTTTCTTCATATCAAAATTCGGGTTTCATCTCGCTTCAAAATTGACCAATCCGGCATCTCTGCTTCAAAATGACAGAACCCAGCCAATTCTTAAAGTGATATCACTGATTTCAAAGTAAAAGCAAATCACCGACGATACAAATTTTGTAAAATGCACTCATTGCGCGAAAATGCTAAAATATTTCAATAACACAACCAACATGATTCAGCGGTTTTTGAGAAATGAAATGGAGGATGCAGACGAAACTGAAAGCGGAAGTGAAACATCAAAAGAACCTTTAGAAAATGATTTTGATTTATAGATCCTTTATAAAACATCAGTTCATGGAATAATGATACGTTTCCTCCAGACGAACGAAGTTTTTATTTGAATTGCCAAGTTTAAGTTCGGAAACGAGCTTTATCGACTTTCCCAAAAATTTTCGCACTAGATTGGTACACCAGTTCCCACGGAACATCTATTTTCGGAAGCTGGGTAGCTTGTAGCTTCGGTAAACTGAAGTTTAACAACCAGAGGGCTTTCAAAACTATTGTTTTTGCAATCGTACTTGGAAAGTAATTGTAAGTGATATACGTAATATATGCGGTTATAATAAAAAAAATTTGAAATGAAGTTATTTCATTACATTAACATTGGACACAAAAATAATCGAAAAGGTCGATTAATGAATTAATATTGTGGCGAACACGAATACCCGAACAAATCAGAATCGACGATGAACTGTCAGAAGCAACTAGACAGCGAATTCGTAGTTGCCCGAACATTCTAGTTCCGAACTTCTGTTAAAAATTGACTAAATAAGGGCTGCCGGGTTGTGCAGCAGACACAGTTCTAATTAGAGTGTTGCCGTGAAATAAGCAATTAAGCTATAAGCAATAACTTGTAAACTTTAACATCGAGCAATAAGTGTTAAGTTGTTGGCATTAGAAATATAGATAAGTGTATAGCCATTAAATTAGGACTTTAATTTAACAATCCAGTGATCGAACTCAAGAGTGAGTTAGACGATTTATCGAGAAATCCGTTACAATTGGTGCCAGAAGTTGGATCGTCAAATAAATTCCCAAGGAGATAATTATCTGAAAATGGCCATGTTTAACGATCTGAAGATTCCACAACTGAAAAAGAAGCTGGAGAAACGTGGTTTGGCGACAAATGGAAAAAACTGAATTACAATCACGGTTGAGAGAGGACATGGGGGCGGAAAACATTAATGTTGAGGAATATGCCTTTCACATGGAATTAGAGGAAGAGACAACAAAAATTGAAGAAAAGGAAGAGGCTCAATGCTCGTCAAAGATTGTGGACATAAACATGATTTTCGCTGCAATATCGCAGATGTGGAAAGAGCAGAATGTACGTATGTCTCAGATGTCAACGCAAATATCAGCAAAAATGTCGCGGTTGTCAACGCAGTTGGAAGAGCAATTCGGACCGCAAGATGCACGTATATCAGCACAGGTGTCCTCACAGTTGAAAGAGAGATGACCTCACAAATAGCAGAAGTGTCGTCACAGATTTCGGAAAATCGGGATAGAATTAAAACTGAAGGGGATGTATTGAAAGATCGTCCCGCGAGCTACAACAAAATCGGCCAATTATGCCGTCAGCTTTTGCCAAGGTAAAACCTCCATCCTTTGATGGCACTATTCCGTTCCATGTTTTTAAGCATCAATTCGAAGAGACGGCATCTTCAAATAATTGGAACGCTGAAGATAAAGTACCAACATTGTGCGTTGCATCAAAAGGATCTGCAGCGGAGATATTACAGACCATTCCAAACTGCGAGGCGAGAGCTATGAAACGTTGATAGGTGCATTAGAAAGACGGTATGGTAGTGAGCACAGGAAGCAGATCTTCCAAATAGAGTTGCGAAATCGCCGCCAGAAAGCTAATGAATCTCTGCAGGAGTTTTCTGCAGAGATTGAGAGGGTAGCTCACTTAGCTTATGCAAATAAATCCATGGAATACATCGAGGACACGAAAATTCAGACTTTCGTCAATGGAATACGAGATAACACTACACGCTTCGATGCATTAGCATGTCTAAAATTGACGTTTGCGGAAACCGGTTCGGATGCTCTGACACAGGAAACTGCATCTCTACTTAGCATATTATTTTATTATTTAATTTCAATTCAGTTACTTAAATAGAATATTTTACTCACTAAAATAATTAGAAAAGGCCATGAAAATATGTTCACATGTTTAGGTTTATTGAATATTCCTTTATTGATGCGTATTTATACAAATGTGAAAATCACACATATATTCGTAAGTACACGTTCGCTCATACTTGCTTCTCCTTGCCTGCACAAAAACTATTTCTTCACTTTTTGCTTTTTACGAGAACAGCTGGAACGAAGAAAGTTGAACGATCGCAAACAAGGAGGGGTCTGGGGTTGCACTACCACATAATTATTTCAGATATATTTTTATTAATCGAGTTTATTTTAAAAACGTTTTAAAAAAGTATGAATTTATGTGCATATACATTTTTACGTTAATATTATAATATTATGTAAATAAGACATAAGATATCAGTGTTTCTCAATACGAATTAAGCAATATAATAATATGATGAAAAGCATCCGTTGTAACGCCTCTGACCATGATGGCATGTCGTGGGAGCATCGGCGAGTTCGCGGGGAGACGGGGCGGATCAAAAAATTGAGTTCTGACAAAACGTTGAAAAAAACCAAATGACAACTTTGCTGACAAACATACATACATACGAGCTCTCATACATATTGACTCCGAATTTTGCACATCGTTGCGGTGTTAACAAAATTTGTTTGAATTGACAATTTTGCTACAATGTCGGTCGGCTATGTTATCACGCTGTCGTTTTTTGCAGTGCTTTGATATTTAAAATAGACTTATGCTCTTTTGAATATAAATTGGGCTAAATCGAAAAACTATGAAATAATGATAATAAGTAAACATATAAAAGTACTATATGCAGTGTGCTTAGAATATATAGAAGTAATAAAGGATTTCATATAAATGGCTATTTTATATCTGTAAATTTTATAATTCGATGCCATATATAGTGCATAATATGAATAAATTACATTAATATTTTAGGTCGCTCATAGGCCATGTTGCCGATTCTCCTTTCTGAAGGGAACATAAGACAAATTCTTCAATTTCTGATTTTTGGCATTATCGTGTGGAAACAGCTAGTATGCAACATACATATACGAGGGAAATGGTAGGATCAATTGTAAAATTGAAATTTGGCTGATTTTTCAATTTTACTGAAGACAATCAAATTTAATCTCATTCATTTTATTTAAACATCATTTTTGCGCGCTTTTGCGAGAAGGTCTTCCATATGAAAATCCAATATTGTTGACCAGGCGCACAGAAAAAAGAGCGCAGTGCAAGTTATAAACGATCGCACGCGCGTTCCTTATGAATGAATTTGTTGTCGTTGTTATATGAAATATTATATTTAGAAAATATGGCGTAAGCTTGCTCTACGATTTTTTTGTCGCTTGCGCAAATGTTTGATTTTATATAAAAGGCATATTGAAGGACCTACATCCATACGTGTACATACATATGCAAATATATTTAGACATGCGAATGGAGGAAAGGCAATTTCGCGAATATTCTCATACAAATTGGTCATTTGAAACTAGTAAACAAGAAACAATCTCAATCTATATTTTTCCACAAATAAAAAAAATATACGTTCAAGTTATTAATTAAAAGTTTATTTTTTCTTTTTTTTTATTTCCCTTGAGATCATACACATTTTTAGTTTAGTACATTTTTCAGGTACACGAGTATAGGTACATGTTATACATATTTCATTTAGTATAACTTTATACTGCTATGTATGTATCAAAACAAATATTGGACACTCTTCAGGCTTATGTGCTTATTTATACTCTATATATATATAATATATACTCTATTTATATATATATAATATATACTCTATATATATATATATATATATTATATCAAAACCAAAATAGGATCAAGTATTTTAAATTACGAAATTTTAAGAGCATTTAAAAAATCTCTTGCCGACCAAATGTAATGAGAGTGTTCATAAATAGAACAAATTTATGAAGATAAATCTTCAAGTATTACCAAATATCTTGATAATAAAGTTTTTTTTGGATGAAATTTTGATTTCTTTTTAATATCTTCACTTTATGACTTTGATGATATTTTTTATAAAAAAATATACACATTGATTTTTGACATTAATCTTTACTACTGCAACACTGAACTTGTCCCAGCTGTTTAGTGTTACTAGATTCGATAACTTGGAGAACAGTCGGGAAACTATTTAGCACCATTGCCACTGAACATGATTGTGTCGATAGTAAAATAAACCCTGTTCATTTATTGCATAAAGAAAATCTCCTAAAGCATTGCATTCAAAATGGACCATTTTACAACGTGATGTACCAATAACCCAGGAGAAAAAAATTTACCAAATTTAGTCTAAATCGATCAAAACGGTAATCGTGCATAGCCCAATTGTGCAAGTTAACTTCACATGTATGCTAACGATTTATCGTTCAGTCGTTGTCGAGACATCGTATGGCCGTGTCGCTAAAGCAAATGTGCCCTGCACAAAATTCTTTATGATTATGAATGCTTTTTGTTGTTATGAATTTCATTTTGTGTTTTAGGTTATTTAAGTACAATAAAGTTAAAGTTTTTAGAATCCAATATAATTCCTTTAAGCGTAATCTATTTAAAATTAATAAAAAAGGGCACGGAATTGCTTATTTTACGAAAGAATAAAAGTATTGTCAAAATGTAAGGTTGCATAGTTCTCAGTGGGGGTCTTTATTTTTGTGCTCACTCTCACTTTCGCAGTTCCTCTCATGCCGAGAACAGTGACAGTTATCTCACCGGTAATATGACAATCACAGCTGAAAAACGTTTGTCAGTGCGCAGAACAAAGTTTCTATCATTTTCTTAAGAGCCTGGTAAAAAACTATTTAAAATAGACTTATGCTCTTTTGAAATGTTAACGTTACCAATTGGGCTGCATTATCACAGCGTCGTATTTATATAAATTGGGCTAAATCGAAAAACTATGAAATAATGATAATAAGTAAACATATAAAAGTACTATATGCAGTGTGCTTAGAATATATAGAAGTAATAAAGGATTTCATATAAATGGCTATTTTATATCTGTAAATTTTATAATTCGATGCCATATATAGTGCATAATATGAATAAATTACATTAATATTTTAGGTCGCTCATAGGCCATGTTGCCGATTCTCCTTTCTGAAGGGAACATAAGACAAATTCTTCAATTTCTGATTTTTGGCATTATCGTGTGGAAACAGCTAGTATGCAACATACATATACGAGGGAAATGGTAGGATCAATTGTAAAATTGAAATTTGGCTGATTTTTCAATTTTACTGAAGACAATCAAATTTAATCTCATTCATTTTATTTAAACATCATTTTTGCGCGCTTTTGCGAGAAGGTCTTCCATATGAAAATCAAATATTGTTGACCAGGCGCACAGAAAAAAGAGCGCAGTGCAAGTTATAAACGATCGCACGCGCGTTCCTTATGAATGAATTTGTTGTCGTTGTTATATGAAATATTATATTTAGAAAATATGGCGTAAGCTTGCTCTACGATTTTTTTGTCGCTTGCGCAAATGTTTGATTTTATATAAAAGGCATATTGAAGGACCTACATCCATACGTGTACATACATATGCAAATATATTTAGACATGCGAATGGAGGAAAGGCAATTTCGCGAATATTCTCATACAAATTGGTCATTTGAAACTAGTAAACAAGAAACAATCTCAATCTATATTTTTCCACAAATAAAAAAAATATACGTTCAAGTTATTAATTAAAAGTTTATTTTTTCTTTTTTTTTATTTCCCTTGAGATCATACACATTTTTAGTTTAGTACATTTTTCAGGTACACGAGTATAGGTACATGTTATACATATTTCATTTAGTATAACTTTATACTGATATGTATGTATCAAAACAAATATTGGACACTCTTCAGGCTTATGTGCTTATTTATACTCTATATATATATAATATATACTCTATTTATATATATATAATATATACTCTATATATATATATATATATATTATATCAAAACCAAAATAGGATCAAGTATTTTAAATTACGAAATTTTAAGAGCATTTAAAAAATCTCTTGCCGACCAAATGTAATGAGAGTGTTCATAAATAGAACAAATTTATGAAGATAAATCTTCAAGTATTACCAAATATCTTGATAATAAAGTTTTTTTTGGATGAAATTTTGATTTCTTTTTAATATCTTCACTTTATGACTTTGATGATATTTTTTATAAAAAAATATACACATTGATTTTTGACATTAATCTTTACTACTGCAACACTGAACTTGTCCCAGCTGTTTAGTGTTACTAGATTCGATAACTTGGAGAACAGTCGGGAAACTATTTAGCACCATTGCCACTGAACATGATTGTGTCGATAGTAAAATAAACCCTGTTCATTTATTGCATAAAGAAAATCTCCTAAAGCATTGCATTCAAAATGGACCATTTTACAACGTGATGTACCAATAACCCAGGAGAAAAAAATTTACCAAATTTAGTCTAAATCGATCAAAACGGTAATCGTGCATAGCCCAATTGTGCAAGTTAACTTCACATGTATGCTAACGATTTATCGTTCAGTCGTTGTCGAGACATCGTATGGCCGTGTCGCTAAAGCAAATGTGCCCTGCACAAAATTCTTTATGATTATGAATGCTTTTTGTTGTTATGAATTTCATTTTGTGTTTTAGGTTATTTAAGTACAATAAAGTTAAAGTTTTTAGAATCCAATATAATTCCTTTAAGCGTAATCTATTTAAAATTAATAAAAAAGGGCACGGAATTGCTTATTTTACGAAAGAATAAAAGTATTGTCAAAATGTAAGGTTGCATAGTTCTCAGTGGGGGTCTTTATTTTTGTGCTCACTCTCACTTTCGCAGTTCCTCTCATGCCGAGAACAGTGACAGTTATCTCACCGGTAATATGACAATCACAGCTGAAAAACGTTTGTCAGTGCGCAGAACAAAGTTTCTATCATTTTCTTAAGAGCCTGGTAAAAAACTATTTAAAATAGACTTATGCTCTTTTGAAATGTTAACGTTACCAATTGGGCTGCATTATCACAGCGTCGTATTTATATAAATTGGGCTAAATCGAAAAACTATGAAATAATGATAATAAGTAAACATATAAAAGTACTATATGCAGTGTGCTTAGAATATATAGAAGTAATAAAGGATTTCATATAAATGGCTATTTTATATCTGTAAATTTTATAATTCGATGCCATATATAGTGCATAATATGAATAAATTACATTAATATTTTAGGTCGCTCATAGGCCATGTTGCCGATTCTCCTTTCTGAAGGGAACATAAGACAAATTCTTCAATTTCTGATTTTTAGCATTATCGTGTGGAAACAGCTAGTAGGCAACATACATATACGAGGGAAATGGTAGGATCAATTGTAAAATTGAAATTTGGCTGATTTTTCAATTTTACTGAAGACAATCAAATTTAATCTCATTCATTTTATTTAAACATCATTTTTGCGCGCTTTTGCGAGAAGGTCTTCCATATGAAAATCAAATATTGTTGACCAGGCGCACAGAAAAAAGAGCGCAGTGCAAGTTATAAACGATCGCACGCGCGTTCCTTATGAATGAATTTGTTGTCGTTGTTATATGAAATATTATATTTAGAAAATATGGCGTAAGCTTGCTCTACGATTTTTTTGTCGCTTGCGCAAATGTTTGATTTTATATAAAAGGCATATTGAAGGACCTACATCCATACGTGTACATACATATGCAAATATATTTAGACATGCGAATGGAGGAAAGGCAATTTCGCGAATATTCTCATACAAATTGGTCATTTGAAACTAGTAAACAAGAAACAATCTCAATCTATATTTTTCCACAAATAAAAAAAATATACGTTCAAGTTATTAATTAAAATTTTATTTTTTCTTTTTTTTTATTTCCCTTGAGATCATACACATTTTTAGTTTAGTACATTTTTCAGGTACACGAGTATAGGTACATGTTATACATATTTCATTTAGTATAACTTTATACTGATATGTATGTGTCAAAACAAATATTGGACACTCTTCAGGCTTATGTGCTTATTTATACTCTATATATATATAATATATACTCTATTTATATATATATAATATATACTCTATATATATATATATATATATTATATCAAAACAAAAATAGGATCAAGTATTTTAAATTACGAAATTTTAAGAGCATTTAAAAAATCTCTTGCCGACCAAATGTAATGAGAGTGTTCATAAATAGAACAAATTTATGAAGATAAATCTTCAAGTATTACCAAATATCTTGATAATAAAGTTTTTTTTGGATGAAATTTTGATTTCTTTCTAATATCTTCACTTTATGACTTTGATGATATTTTTTATAAAAAAATATACACATTGATTTTTGACATTAATCTTTACTACTGCAACACTGAACTTGTCCCAGCTGTTTAGTGTTACTAGATTCGATAACTTGGAGAACAGTCGGGAAACTATTTAGCACCATTGCCACTGAACATGATTGTGTCGATAGTAAAATAAACCCTGTTCATTTATTGCATAAAGAAAATCTCCTAAAGCATTGCATTCAAAATGGACCATTTTACAACGTGATGTACCAATAACCCAGGAGAAAAAAATTTACCAAATTTAGTCTAAATCGATCAAAACGGTAATCGTGCATAGCCCAATTGTGCAAGTTAACTTCACATGTATGCTAACGATTTATCGTTCAGTCGTTGTCGAGACATCGTATGGCCGTGTCGCTAAAGCAAATGTGCCCTGCACAAAATTCTTTATGATTATGAATGCTTTTTGTTGTTATGAATTTCATTTTGTGTTTTAGGTTATTTAAGTACAATAAAGTTAAAGTTTTTAGAATTCAATATAATTCCTTTAAGCGTAATCTATTTAAAATTAATAAAAAAGGGCACGGAATTGCTTATTTTACGAAAGAATAAAAGTATTGTCAAAATGTAAGGTTGCATAGTTCTCAGTGGGGGTCTTTATTTTTGTGCTCACTCTCACTTTCGCAGTTCCTCTCATGCCGAGAACAGTGACAGTTATCTCACCGGTAATATGACAATCACAGCTGAAAAACGTTTGTCAGTGCGCAGAACAAAGTTTCTATCATTTTCTTAAGAGCCTGGTAAAAAACTGATGGAAACAACCTCATGTGTGGGATTTTGAATCTCTCTTTAACACATGGATATTCGGAATTGATTCATTATATATTTGTGCTGCTCATTCTCATGCCTTTTCCAGAATCAATCCTGATCACAAATCCATCAATGCTAAAATTTTTCAGTTAAATTAGTTACAATTATATGCATATATATAAAAAAGGATTGCAACAAAAATGAATTTAAATAATAAATTATGAAAATAAATTTTCATTTGATTCCATGCTAACTCCTCTCAAAAGCTCTGCTGTACGTGTTTCTCCAGTACATGAATATTTCGGAATTTAAAAATGTTTAATAAAAATGAGAATTAACTAAAAGTATAATTTTAACTGACTCTTAATAATAACTTATATATATTATTTTTGAAAACTCTTTCGTTATTTTATTTTTTTTTAACACAAAAAGAGTTATAGCACAGGAGCACGTAAGACTTTTGGTTTATCGCACGGAATAGCAGCTACATATGTAGGTATTTCACAACTTTGCAAAATTTGCTTCTGGAAAAATCGTAAACATTGACAGTCATTTTACTGTTTATTTGACTGTTTGTGGGAATAGTACGAAAGAATGCAGCTATTTCATTCTTACATATGTAAAATTATGGTAAACAATACTGCTGTCTCTTTTCTACGTATACAAAATTTGCTTCCGGAAAATTCGTAAACATTGACAGTCATGTTACCGTTTATTTGACTGTTAGTGCCGTGCAGATATGTATGTTGGTTATTTTGTTTATTGTAAATTTTTTAGTTTTTATTCATACGAAATTTTAATTTCGTACATTTTTTAGATACATAGGTACATGTTTTTTTGTTTTTGGTGGGTGAGGGGGTAAAAAAAGTCTTCCGCATAATTACTGCTGTCGTCGCAGCAGCGGTATGTGCCGCTTGCAGGTCACTAAAAAACCCCCCTCTAGGGAACCGTCGCACACCCTGGAACCGCGTTTGCATTATTTCAGAGTGGCGTTCCATTTTCCTCATTGAGAGATTTACATCTGCGTCCAGGTCCCGCTTTTTGCTGGGTAGCAAATTTGCGGCGAATTTCGGGATGATCCCCCAGATTGCTTCGCTCTCCAGCATGACGCTGATTAAATTGTCCGTGTTTATTGGACCAACCCGACGGCGGTACGTTCCCATTGCCATCGCGTACATTCAAAGAATGTAGGTTCAGCGTCGTCTTCTGTCGCGTCGTTATATGGGAATGACGACTCTTCGACTATTCTCATTCTGTGGAGATACTTTTTGAAATATCCGTGACCGGATAGCAGTTGTGTCATGAAGAAGTCGACTTCTCCAAATTTCCGGCTTGTCCATAAGGTTACATTTTTCTTTAGCTCCCACAACTTGGGGGTAGCCATATAGCGTCGGTGTAGCTGCTATCTTCTAGCCAGGTTCCACTCTCTTTTTTCCTGTATTGTTCGCTTATGATGATTAAATCATAGCCGTTCTCCATCACCATCTGGGAAAGTAGTGCGTCAGCAGCCTTGCATCTGTGCATATTGGCCTGTAGGATATTCAATTATGCAGGTAATTCCTATATACTACGCATTTTGCAGAGACCGGTATATGGTCACCTAGTTCGTGTTTGGCTTCTGTACAGAGGCAGCATGATGAAGGCTTTGTGCACTCTTTCAGTTTGTGACCTGATCGCATTTTATGCAGATGCCTTGCCCTCTTCTATCGGGTCCTTTGCAGTCCCAAGTTAGGTGTCCTGGTCCAAAGAAGCGGAAGCTCCTCTTTGTGTTTTCTTTGAGTCGCAGTCTACAGTAAACCCAGCCAATTTTGATGCGTGCCTGTCGCATCAGCGCTTCTGCTTTCTCATTATGGAGCGTTATGTATGCCCTTACCTGCTCTCTTGTGTTAGGTGATGTCAAGTTTATCTTGATGTCTTCGTTGCAGTCCTGAATCGCCTCTTTTACAGCTTCTTCGACTTTTTTTTTGTTGTGAGGGAGTCGAGGTCTCTGATCTCAATGGTAGTCTTTGGTTTAAGGTCGGCCACCATTGCAGATTCTCGAAGGGTGCTTTTGAGTGCCTCGCAGAAGCTGGCCTTTGTAGTTTGCCCCTTTTCCAGTTCTAGTAGTATGGCCCCGTCTCTTGTTTTGCGGATCCCTTTGATCTTAACCACTGCGTCTTTAAGATTCACCTTGTTTTTGATATTCTTTAGGACCTCGGCGTTGCTATTACCTTCTGTTGGCCTAATGATCACGGCGTTTGATTGCCACTTGATGGTGTTATTTGTATTCAGATTTGCAGCTGTGTTCTTTCTTTGTGGTCTTACTTCTACCTGTTTAAGTGCTTTCGGAACATTTCCTCCATCGGCCTGGGGTTTTTTCTTGCTTTTAGGCAGAACTTTTTGCCACTCGCCGTACTTTTCGTTTCGCGAGGTTCCACATGTCTTGTTGCGCGTCCCTTAGAGGTTGTTGACTCTGGGGTTGCGATACGTCTGCTTAGATGCCCCCGTCTTGGTTCTTTTTTCGCGATAAGCCAGTTTCTGCGGTAACTCTTGATTACGTCAAAGAGTTCGTAGAGCTGTGCGTTCCATTCTTGACATCCATGCTAACATTCTTTTGTTTTGCCATCACCATCTTCATTTTTTGTACGATACCCTTGCACCTCTCTAGAGATTCCTCTTCTGCCCGTCTCATTTGGGTAAACTTTTCCTTCGGTCAATTTTAAATGGCCCGAGGAGTGCTCCCCGCTTCTGTTTGTGTTGTTGGTGTATGCATTTAATGCTATATATGGGTCTCCGCTTCAAGTCGCTATCTCCGCAAGTTGTAACAGTTGCCCTGTATGAACGCCGTGATTATCTATGCAAGCAGGGAGGTTACGAAAGGGTTGACACAAGTCCTTATGGGAGCTTGTGTTCAGAGCCGGGTTCAGGTACGAATCAGGAGTTCGTCTCAACTGAACCTGTATGGCCAAATTAATGGCAACGTGTTTGAACGTACTTGAAGACCTGCCAGGGTTTTAACGAGACGGAGGTGATTACAGCATTAGCCTGTCAGCCATTTCAGCGAGATTTTACTCTTACCTACTGAGGTGACAGAATGCTGCTCTCACCAGCCCTTTGTCTACCTAATTCGTTCCGTGTTTCCAGTATACCATAATCAGAATCTTACTGGCCTCGATTATGATGGGCGCTTGCCCGGAGTTTCTCTGACGTCTAATTTTGATCGATATATCTGCTAAGGATATTCTAAGATGAAATATACAATTATAATATATATAAAACACCAAAAAAATGTTAACAGTTCTCAATAAAATACGCTCAATACACTCGTTTATATTTCTTTGAGTAGATATTCGCACTAATATACATGTGGCCGTCACCACCGATTTTAAAGAAATTATACATTGAGTGCGAAAATTAGGCACTCCTGCAGTTCTCAGCTTCAAGTATATCGTAACGTTAAAGAAAAGTTATTTTGATGAAAATATTTGAACAATTTTGTGAATTTCGCTACTATAAGAAATAATACAATAATAATAATAATAAAACTCCTCATTCTGTTGCTCTAGCTTCGGATGTGTTGTGTATCATTTATTTTTCTTTATTCCATACCTTAAATATATAAACATCCATACTAATATTACAAATGTGAATGTATAGTAAGTATGTTATGTTTGTTACGCTTTCACGCGGAAACCACTTAACCAATAATCTTGAAAATTTTTACACATATTGCTAAGAGTATTAGAAAGGACATAGGATTACGGATGGCAAGATTAATCAAATGATTATCATCAATCGAATCATTCTTCACAAAATGATTTAATTGCATCGAATTTCACATTTTCTTCATAACAAAATTCGGGTTTCATCTCTGCATCTCTCATGGAATAATGATACGTTTCCTCCAGACGAACGAAGTTTTTATTTGAATTGCCAAGTTTAAGTTCGGAAACGAGCTTTATCGACTTTCCCAAAAATTTTCGCACTAGATTGGTACACCAGTTCCCACGGAACATCTATTTTCGGAAGCTGGGTAGCTTGTAGCTTCGGTAAACTGAAGTTTAACAACCAGAGGGCTTTCAAAACTATTGTTTTTGCAATCGTACTTGGAAAGTAATTGTAAGTGATATACGTAATATATGCGGTTATAATAAAAAAAAAAATTGAAATGAAGTTATTTCATTACATTAACATTGGACACAAAAATAATCGAAAAGGTCGATTAATGAATTAATATTGTGGCGAACACGAATACCCGAACAAATCAGAATCGACGATGAACTGTCAGAAGCAACTAGACAGCGAATTTTCTAGTTCCGAACTTCTGTTAAAAATTTACTATATAAGGGCTGCCGGATTGTGCAGCAGACACAGTTCTAATTAGAGTGTTGCCGTGAAATAAGCAATTAAGCTATAAGCAATAACTTGTAAACTTTAACATCGAGCAATAAGTGTTAAGTTGTTGGCATTAGAAATATAGATAAGTGTATAGCCATTAAATTAGGACTTTAATTTAACAATCCAGTGATCGAACTCAAGAGTGAGTTAGACGATTTATCGAGAAATCCGTTACAATTGGTGCCAGAAGTTGGATCGTCAAATAAATTCCCAAGGAGATAATTATCTGAAAATGGCCATGTTTAACGATCTGAAGATTCCACAACTGAAAAAGAAGCTGGAGAAACGTGGTTTGGCGACAAATGGAAAAAACTGAATTACAATCACGGTTGAGAGAGGACATGGGGGCGGAAAACATTAATGTTGAGGAATATGCCTTTCACATGGAATTAGAGGAAGAGACAACAAAAATTGAAGAAAAGGAAGAGGCTCAATGCTCGTCAAAGATTGTGGACATAAACATGATTTTTGCTGCAATATCGCAGATGTGGAAAGAGCAGAATGTACGTATGTCTCAGATGTCAACGCAAATATCAGCAAAAATGTCGCGGTTGTCAACGCAGTTGGAAGAGCAATTCGGACCGCAAGATGCACGTATATCAGCACAGGTGTCCTCACAGTTGAAAGAGAGATGACCTCACAAATAGCAGAAGTGTCGTCACAGATTTCGGAAAATCGGGATAGAATTAAAACTGAAGGGGATGTATTGAAAGATCGTCCCGCGAGCTACAACAAAATCGGCCAATTATGCCGTCAGCTTTTGCCAAGGTAAAACCTCCATCCTTTGATGGCACTATTCCGTTCCATGTTTTTAAGCATCAATTCGAAGAGACGGCATCTTCAAATAATTGGAACGCTGAAGATAAAGTACCAACATTGTGCGTTGCATCAAAAGGATCTGCAGCGGAGATATTACAGACCATTCCAAACTGCGAGGCGAGAGCTATGAAACGTTGATTGGTGCATTAGAAAGACGGTATGGTAGTGAGCACAGGAAGCAGATCTTCCAAATAGAGTTGCGAAATCGCCGCCAGAAAGCTAATGAATCTCTGCAGGAGTTTTCTACAGAGATTGAGAGGGTAGCTCACTTAGCTTATGCAAATAAATCCATGGAATACATCGAGGACACGAAAATTCAGACTTTCGTCAATGGAATACGAGATAACACTACACGCTTCGATGCATTAGCATGTCTAAAATTGACGTTTGCGGAAACCGGTTCGGATACTCTGACACAGGAAACTGCATCTCTGCTTAGCAATCAAACATTTAAAGCTCATAAAGTATGCATGCAGAAAGCACTGGAAAAATCTACGGAAGCGCATAAGAAAAATGATGGTGTGCTTAAATGCTTCAACTTATGCCACTTATGTTCGGTTACGATAATAAGCACAACGTTAGACGAGTGATAACAACAGAGTGTCAGCAGATTCCACCAACATCAGAAGCAGTTATTTGGGCAGAAATAGATGGACACTATGGGCCAAACAAGTGGTGGATTGTGGAGCTCACAAATAAATCTACACCAAACTTACTTATAGGCTAAACCCTGGCAATGACAAGACAAGATAAACGTGTTCCAGTAAGAGTACTTAATGAGTGCAAGTTACCAATCAAACTCTTCAAAGGAGCTATATTAGGGCAGTGTCACGAGATTGAGGCCGTGATAAATTGCGAAATACGTCTTGAGGAAGATTCCATGGACGAAAACGATATATCGAGTGAAGTTAACGCATGGACTGAGGAACTAGAGGAAACTATGGCTAAACAACTTCTTCTCAGATACTCATCCATATTTGATAAATACGATGCCAAACCAGGAAGAACCAAAGTTGTGAAACATTTTATTAACAAGGTGATGCAAGGCTCCTCGAAGCGTTCCTTTGGCAAAACGAGAAGTTGTAAACCAGACCATACGTGAAATGAGCGAAAGCGGCGTAGTCGAACCATCAGAGAGTCCGTGGAGCTCACCTGTAGTACTTGTGAAGAAGAAAGATGGCAACATGAGATTTTGTGTGGACTATAGAAGGTTGAATGATGTAACGGTTCTCAACACTTGATTTGAAAAGTGGTTATTGGCAAGTGGAGGTAAACGAAGAAGACAAAGAAAAGACGGCTTTCAGCGTTGGAGATCTAATAGGTTTAATGATGTAACGAAAAAAGACAGTTATCCACTACCTAGATTCGATGACACGTTATCAAGTACAAAATGGTTCTCAACACTTGATTTGAAAAGTGGTTATTGGCAAGTGGCTTTCCGCGTTTGAGATGGTCTATGGCAATTTATCGTAATGCCCTTTGAATTATGTAACGCTCCTGCTACTTTTGAGAGACTTATAGACCAGGTATTAAAAGGATTACACTGGAAGACCTGTTTGGTATGCCTCGACGATATCATCGTGTTGGGTAAAAGCTTCGATGAACACCTTAAGAACTTGGAAGAGGTTTTCTAACGGATAGCTAGCGCTGGTCGGAAGCTGAGTCCAAAGAAGTGTTCCCTCTTCAGAAAGAAATTATTATGTTACTCGTAGAGAATTACTGGAGTTGGTGAAGTGCATCAAACATTTTCATAAGTATCTTTATGGCCAGCGATTTCGGGTGAGGACAGATCATGCAGCATTAAAATAGCTTCTACAATTTAGGAACCCAGAAGGACAGTTGGCACGGTGGATTGAGGACTTCAAAGTTACAACTTCTCTATAGAACATCGCAAAGTTAGTAGTCATGGAAATGGTAATGCCATGTCCCACCGTCCCTATAATCTGGAATGCAGACATTGCTCAAAAGCTGAGCCCAAAGAAGATGTGGGGATGTCCGGTTAATGACTATAACATCAGACTGGGATCCGGAGAAGCTAGGGAAATGTCAGCAAGGGGATCCAGATTTGAAAAGTGTAATACACGGATTGAAGATGAATAAACGTCCAACGAGAGAAGAAATAGCTGCAGAAAGCCCAGTCGCAAAGGCTTATTGGGCACAATGAAATAGTTTGAAGTTAGTGTCTGGCTGCTGGCATCGCGTATGGGAAAGCGAAGATGGGCAAAGTTCACGAGCTCTGGTGATTGTTCCAAAAGTAAGAATTCCTGAAGTTCTCAACGAGCTGCACAACGGTCCAAGTGGAGGACACATGGGTATCACTAAAATCTTGGAGAAATTAAAACAAAGATTTTATTAAGTTGGTTGTCGTCCATCAGTTACGGAGTGGATCGCCGATTGTGTCGAGTGCATTGCTGCTAAAGGGCCGCGGTCCAGGAGTTATGGTCAGGTAAAGCAGTACAATTCAGGTGCGCCGTTTGAGCGAGTAGCCATGGATGGAACTGGTCTATTTCCTATCAGTAAATTAGGAAACAGATATGTTTTGGTATTCATGGACTATTTCAGCAAATGGCCAGAGGTATACGGAATTCCTAACCAAGAGGCAGGAACAGTAGCGGATGTATTCATCAACAATTGGGTATCGAGATATGGTGTTCCAATAGAATTCTGACCATGAGAGAAATCTTGAATCAGCTCTTATACAGGAGATATGCCAGAAGCTATCCGTACAACTGCACTACATCCGCAGTCCGATGGCATGGTAGAACGATTCAATCTTTGGAAGAACATTTAAGGAACGTTGTAGACAAGTATCAAAAAGATTGGGATACCCATATATCCTTGTTCCTGATAGCTCATCGATCTGCTGTACATGAAACAACGGGGCAGACTCCAGCAAGGGACGCCAACGGAGGAAGGAATACCAAGGAATTCAATAGCATTCCAGAAGACGAGATGAGGGATATACATGCTATGGTGAGACAGCGCACCAAAATTAAGAGCGATAAGATGAAAGCAAAATACAACAAGGCAATTAACTCTGAGGGTTTTATTGAAGGCGATTGGGTATTGTTATACCATCCACAAAGAAAGAAAGGGGTTTCTTCCAAATTACAATGTAATTGGGAATGAGCATACCAGGTTATTAAACGACTCAATGATGTAGTGTATCGCATACAGACCATTGGATGACCAAGGAATAAAATGAAGGTGGTTCATCTGGACCGGCTTGCAGCGTTTGGTACCGCAAATATGTCTAATCAGGACGATCAGACTTAGGTAGAGGGCAGTGTGGCGAACACGAATACCAGAATAAATCAGAATCGACGATAAACTCCCAGAAACAACTAGACAGTGAATTCGTAGTTGCCAGAATGTTCTAGTAGCGGACTTTTGTTAAAAATTTACTATATAAGGGCTGCCGGATTGTTCAGCAGACACAGTTCTAATTAGAGTGTTGCCGTGTAAAAAGCAATTAAGCTTAATTAAGCAATAAGTTGTAAACTCGAGTATCGAGCAATAAGTTTTAAGTTGTTGGAAATAAAAGTAAAGATAAGTGTATAGCCATTAAATTGGGACTTTAATTTAACAATCTAGTGATCGAATTCAAGAGTGAGTTATAAGTTGAAGATTTATCGTGAAATTTGACAAATTGTTTGCAATTAATCATTTGATACATTTTTCGATTCATAAATTTTTTTTTGCCACCCCTACATAGGATACTTATTTAAAAAATGTAAATTTTTTACGAATTGGGAAAAATCTGTTTTGGCAAATTTGATTGTTTGGTTTGTTGATAAATTGCAAAATTAATCATAACAAAAAATGCCGCACAAGCACAAATCGAATGTATCCAGAAGTTCAGTGTGGTAAGAGCAGCACATACGCATATTTAGACGCAAGTTCGTTTAGCAAGGCAAGCTAAACAACATGCAGCTAGAAAAGCGATGGAAAGTCAAGAGTAAACACAAGCGAGAAGAATTATTGGTAAATGTATAGTTTAGGTCCCCTAACTAAGGAGGCCAAAAAATTAAAAAAAAAATTTTAAATCGTCTTAATTTTACGCGTAGATTACAAATCCGTAAGCGGAAAGTGAATTTTTAAAATATTATATGTATATTTCTCAAAATTTATTTAGAACAGTTTGCACATATAACATATTCAAGTCACTTCGTGGTTGTTGTTGTAGCAGCAAAATTCTGTAGAATTCAGATAAATTAGCTGTAATTACCAGTTCAGCGTGTTAAACATTTTCTTATGAAAAAAATATACTGAAGAAATGTAAAAGTCACAATTTCTTTTGCGCTGTGATCTGATGGTATGGACGAATATCGTAGATCGTCGAACTCCTTTCCGCACTGGCGCTTCAAAAAAATAACCCTGGTCGGTCCAACACCTGGGTGTTCATAATTCAATCGCATCAAACTCCTTTCTGCATTGGCGGCCTTCGGCCGCGCTTCAAAAAAATAACCCTGGTCGATCCAACACCGGGGTGTTCATAATTCAATCGCATCAAACTCCGTTCTGCATTGGCGGCCTTCGGCCGCGCTTCAAAAAAATAACCCTGGTTGGTATAACACCGGGGTGTTCTTAATCAATCGCGTCAAACTCCTTTCTGCACTGGCGGCCTTCGGCCGCGCTTCAAACAAATAACCCTGGTCGGTCCAACACCGAGGTGTTCATAATGTAATCGCGTCAAATTCTTTCTGCACTGGTGGCCTCGGCCGGCCATAATACATATGGCAACACTTGTTAGCTGTCAACATGGAACCCATTTGTTATTATTCATATAACGAAAATTGTGTAAAAATTAAATGCTTATTTAAAACAAATACTTAAATATTTAATATAAAATAAATGTGTAGTAACATTGAAGTGAAGTGTATAAGAAGTGCATAATATAAAAGAAAAGTTAACCATAAATCGAGAAATTGTAAAATAAAATTTGTGAAATTTTCAACTTTAAATGCCAATATTTCGAAAACTATAAGTGTCCGGCTTCAATATATTCGGGATCTGGAGAATCTCCTCTATCCAACCATACCCCTCTTAACCCTGAAATATAGGGATGCTAAACTAAAGCCGACCCTTTAAATGTATCACAATTTTTTACTTTTAATGCATATTTATAAAAAAAAAATAAAAAAACGATTTTTTTTTTGAAAAAATTAAAAAAAAATTTACTTTCCGCTCACGGATTTGTAATCTACGCGTAAAACTAAGACAAATAAAAAAAATTTAATTTTTGAGGCCTCCTTAGTTGGGGACCTAAACTATACATTCACCGAAATGTAGCTTATCAAAATTTCATAAGAAAGGTTTGGTCAATATTTAATGGTACAGTATTTTAATATGATCATTCAATTGAATTTCATAGTCATCATTTAATAACTATTGGCTCAATGGATTAAACATGTGAGTATTGCGATGCAAGCCTTACAGATAAGTCAAAACATTTTCTAAGCAAAATTTGCTTTTAAATGACGCCCTTTGTATTGGATAAAGTGATAGAACTGCCCGCATTTTCACCAACTTTTACTTTGCAAGGGCAGATTTACCATCGATTGGGTCACTTCACTATCACCTTTCCAGGTGATAATAAACAGCATAGTGGTCAATTAAGTTGCCGTCGTGGTTACTGGTGACTTCTGTTCTTCATATAGACACACGATAAAATATCAAAAAAACGCGTAGCTGATAATCGTAAATTTTATGATGCATTACAGTACCCAATAATTTTTAGTAAAGGTGAAACTCGCTATAATTTTAATGTTCATATACATAGCTCATCAAACAACAAGGCAGCCAGTTGCAAATAAAACAGTTTCCTGTATGGACTTTTATGCGTATCACATGGTGCTTCGAGAGCATGACTTCCATCTCCTCCTTCGAACAAATCAACTTTTTCATCAATCATTATATTAAAGTAGAGAAACGAAGACGTTCACGTTATATTTCTATAAATTAGACATAAGAACGTGCTGAAAATTACATTAATCTGCAAGATACGATTAGCACAGATGATAATATTAGACCTAATGACATAGAAATAATTGTTGTTTTGCCGTCTACTTTTGTGAACAGTCCCCGTTATCTGCATCAGTACACTCAAGGTGCTTTCACTTATATACGAACTTTCGAAAGACCTGATCTCTTCATAATAGATTTAAATAAGAGCTTATGTCTGGGCAAAAAGCCAATGATCGACATGACATAGTTGCCCGCGTACTTCATTTCAAAGTTATAAGTTAAAGTTATATATATACTGAATGTTATGACAAAGGGAAAAGTATTTAGTGACTTCCAGTGTAAAATGTACTCCAATGAATGGCAGAAACGAGGTCTACAACATGTGCACATTTTAATTTTGGTTCAAAGAGAAGCTATAACCTAACCAAATCAGCTAAATATTTAGTGCTGAAATTGCAGATAAAAATAGAGATAAAATTCTGTTTAACACGGTAATTAAATTAAATTCATGGTCCCTGTGGAGATAGCAATCCAGCATCACCTTGCTTGAGACTTAGCAAGTGTACAAAAAAGTATCCTCGGGAAATCATACACAATGCTATGAGTTATCCGTTATATAGACAAAAGGCGCCTGAAGATGGTCACAAAAAAGTTTCGATAATAGTTGGGTTGTGCCCTATTCGCCGATTTTGTGTAAATTATTTGACGCCCACATTAATGTTGAAGCCTGCAAGAAATCTGCGTAATGAAGGTACTGTACAGCCACTAAATTATATACAAACATATCAAGCAGGAAGTCAGTAGCAATGAAGTAGTGTGGCTGCTTGGCTTTCCATTACATGAAAGATATCCGACTGATTTATATCTAGGAGTACATTTATAAACGGACAGCGTGTTTATTTTAATAAGAGTGCATTCGACGAAGGATTTAGGTCCTTCAAAAACCACACTGACTGAAGTTTTCAAACTTTGTCAGAACGATACTTTCGCCACGACATTATTGTACTCTGAGGTTTCCAGTTATTATACATGGAACACCTCAAAAAAAGAATTACGCCGTCGTGTTCAAGGCATATCTGTTCAAAATCATATTGGGGTTAAAGCATCGGATGCCCTTGGTCGTGTCTATACGGTACATGTTAAAAATTTTGAACAAAAAATTTTTTGCTTTTGTCTGCGTATGTTACTATATCATGTTCGAGGTCTTACAAGCTTTATATACCTTAAAAGTTTCAGTGGTCAGGAATATCAAATTTATATAGAAGCATGTGAAGCTCAGCGACTGTTAGAAAATGATAATCATTGGGACGAAACCATGAAGACATCTGTACAATGTCAATTACCAGATAAAATTAGGGAACTTTACGCAACGCTTTTATCTTTATGACGTTTTTCTAATCCTCAATTACATTGGGTTAGGTTAGGTTAGGTTAGATTAGGAGGTCGATCCCAAAAAGCATCCCACTTGGACAGCTTAAGGCGCCGGTCTGTTGTGATACCTACAAAACTCCTATAATCTGGATCAAAAGACCCTTACAAGTCGACGAGACGCTTTGTGCTTACTACAAACTTGTTAAGACGGCCAATATCCATTTCGGATAAGTATTCAAAGTGTGATTGCCGAAATATTTCAATCGCAGCTTAGCGAAAGTCGGACATTGGAGGAGAAAGTGCCGGGATGATTCCACCTCGCCCTCCTCCATGCAACTTTGGCAACTAGCATCGGGTAGTACTCCAAGCCGGACCGCATAAGTGCCTATTGGACAGTGTCCAGTGAGAACTCCTACCATAGCGGCGAGATGCACTTTGCTCAGGGCGAGAAGTTCCCCCGACCTTCTACGATCCACTCTTGGCCAGAAGGATCTCGCGGTCGCACAGGACCTAGTTGTCGACCAGCGTCCGCTGAGTGCACGCGAGGTCCACAATTGGAGTGGAAGCTCACTTCTACAAACGAGGCTGCACTACGCAGCAGTACTTCTAACGCCACCTTGATAACAGCCACTTTCGCCTGAAAAACACTACAGTGATCCGGTAGCCTGAAGCTAAGACTGACGGAGAGCTCCTTGCAGAAAAGCCCCCCTCCAACCTTCCCTCCTAGCCTCGATCCATCCGTGAAAAAGCTCACCGCGCCTCTTCTCCAGCGGCTTCTTCCCATCCACATGTCCCTCGTTGGAATATGAGCGGAGAAGGATCCGCCTCGAGTGGCCTCAGTGACGCAGTGATCTATATTTTCCGGAATACCGCTGAAGGAGGAAAGAATTTCGGAGTGTCCTTGTTCGGACCTCTTCATAAGCCCAGCTTCCCTGAGCCTTAGAGCACACTTCGCGGCAATGCACCTGCTGGCAATGTCCACAGGTGCTATGTTTAAAATAGCATTAAGAGCTATTGTAGGTGTGGTCTGCAGTGCACAGGAGATTCCGATGTGCGCCGCTCTTTGGACCCTTTCAAGCTTTTTAGCCAGTGTGGACCTTTCGAGCGCCCTCCACCAGACGAACACACCATAGAACATTATTGGCTTAACTACGGTTTCGTAGAGCCAGAACACCACCTTAGGTGAGAGTCCCCACCTTTTCCCTATAGCCCCTTTGTAACAGTGTAGGGCAACCGATGCCTTCTTAACTCTCTCCTCAATGTTTGGCCTCCAGGAAAGTTTACTATCGAGGATGAGCCCTAGGTATTTCACTTTCTCAGCAGGTTGAAGAAGTGAACCCCCGAAGAAGAGGAGAGACACATTTGAGATCTTATACCTCCTAGTAAATAAAACCGTTTCGGTTTTACTTGGGTTGACGGCTAGGCTGCTTCTATTCGCCCAGCTAGATACCACGTTCAGGTACCCCTCGGTGAGCTCGTAGACGGTATTCAGGAACTTTCCCTTAACCATAAGAACCACATCATCAGCGTTGCGCCTCGAGTTCTATAAGTAGGTCGTTTACCACCATTATCCAGAGCAGTAGGGAGAGTACTCCCCCGTGCGGAGTTCCCCTATTCACTTTTCTGGTTGTCTTGGCACCACCCTACTCCGCTGCGACAGTTCTATCGCAAAGACGACTAAAAATAAGGTGCTTGAGGTTGATTCCACCTCAAACTTTTCGAGGGCTTTAAACACTGCCTCTGGTCGCACATTGTTGAAGGTCCCCTCGATGTCGAGAAAGGTGCCCACAGCAAATTCCTTGTGCTTGAGAGCTATCTCCAGCCATGACACTACATCATGCAAAGCAGTGTCGGCCGACCTGCCTTTGATATATTTATATGCTGCGCCCGTAACAGTTTACCCCTCGGTATTCTGCTCCTAATGTACAGATCCATAAGCCTCTCTAATGTTTTCAACAGAAACGAGGATAGGCTGATGGGTCTAAAATCTTTTGCACCGACGTGAGAGCTTTTGCCGGTTTTCGGAATGAAAGTAACCTTAACCTGTCTCCAGACCTTCGGGACATGGCCTAATCTGACACAGTTCGCGTAGATGGGGGCCAGCCAGCTCAAAGACATCTTAATCGTACGCTGTAATTGCGCTGGAATAATGCCATCGGGCCCCGGGGACTTAAAGGGTTTGAAGGATTTCAACGCCCAGGTAAGGTGACGATCGTCCAGAAGGTCCAAGAAGGCTGTATAGCCCTCCTGCAGCTCCCCCAGTGGCACTTCTTCAGCAGAGTGATTTAGTGAAAAATGAGCATCCAGGAGTAGTTTCAGAGACTCCTCGCTGCTCGTTGTCCAACTACTATCTGCATTTTTTAGATACCTCACTGGAGTAGAATTTTTTGCAAGAATGCGCCTGAATCGTGAGGACTCATGACAGCCCTATACACTACCGCAGAAGGCTCTCCACGAAGCTCTCTTCTCTTTCTTCAACTCGGACTTGTAGATGACCAGTCCGGCCATGTACAACGCCCAGTCGTCACTAGAGCCGCTTTTACGGGCTTTGTTGAAAAGTCTTCTGCTCGAAGATCTGATCTCCGTTAGCTCCGAAGTCTACCAAGGGGGTTTCCCTTTGATTTTCTGAGTTCTCAGAGGACAGGAGCTGTCAAGAGTAGTTCTACTAATAGAGCTGAAAATGTCGACGAGCTCATCGACCGCATCCGCCGATAGGATCGAATCCCTGTCGGGTGCGATTGGAAGAGCTGATCGAAGCTTCCTGCAGTACAGGACCCAGTTGGTATTTCTAAAATATCTATAGGTTTTGAGCTCCGGGCGAGAGGCTTTTAAGCCGAAACCAATATATTTATGATCCGAGAATGAATGGTCGTCTAGAACCCTCCATTCCGAAATCAAGGGAGCGATTTCCCTAGAGGCTAGCGTAATGTCAAGGCGTTTCCGGCGGCAATAATTATATATATTCGTGATCTGGAGAATCTCCTCTATCCAACCATACCCCTCTTAACCCTGAAATCTAGGGATGCTAAACTAAAGCCGACCCTTTAAATGTATCACAATTTTTTACTTTTAATGCATATTTATAAAAAAAAATAAAAAAAACGATTTTTTTTTGAAAAAATTAAAAAAAAATTTACTTTCCGCTCACGGATTTGTAATCTACGATAATAAGACGAATAAAAAAAATTTAATTTTTGAGGTTTCCTTAGTTGGGGGACCTAAACTATACATTCACCGAAATGTAGCTTATCAAAATTTCATAAGGAAGGTTTGGTCAATATTTAATTGTACAGGATTTTAATATGATCATTCAATTGAATTTCATAGTCATCATTTAATAACTATTGGCTCAATGGATTAAGCATGTGAGTATTGCGATGCCAGCCTTACAGATAAGTCAAAGCATTTTCTAAGCAAAATTTGGAAGTCTAACTATTGCTTTCAAATGACGCCCTTTGTATTGGATAAAGTGATAGAACTGCCCGCATTTTCACCAACTTTTACTTTGCAAGGGCAGATTTACCATCGATTGGGTCACTTTTTCCAGGTGATAATAAACAGCATAAATCAAGTATATCGTCGTGGTTAGTATATCGAAGGAGTGGAGAGAGATATAGTATTTGAAATTCGACGAATGTTACACAGACACAACTGCTTAGTAAATATATTTAAAAGTGTAATAGATAATTGGCCTTCAGATAATTACAAAGAATGATAATTCATGCTGTTTGGACTTCACGTGGTGAACATGGGAGGCGTTATAATATGCCATTGGTCAATTAAGTTGCCGTCGTGGTTACTGGTGACTTCTGTTCTTCATAAGACATTCTGTTCTTCATATAGACACACGATAAAATATCAATAAAACGCGTAGCTGATAATCGTAAATTTTATGATGCGTTACAGTACCCAATAATTTTTAGTAAAGGTGAGACACGGTATAATTTCAATGTTCCTATAGCTCATCAAACAACAAGGCAGCCAGTTGCAAATAAAACAGTTTCCTGTATGGACTTTTATGCATATCACATGGTGCTTCGAGAGCATGACTTCCATCTCCTCCTTCGAACAAGGCAACTTTTTCATCAATTCTTATATTAAAGTAGAGAAACGAAAACGTTCACGTTATATATCCATAAATTAGACATAATACCGTGCTGAAAATTACATTAATCTGCAAGATACGATTAGCACAGATGATAATATTAGACCTAATGACATAGGAATAATTGTTGTTTTGCCGTCTACTTTTGTGAACAGTCCCCGTTATCTGCATAAGTACACTCAAGGTGCTTTCACTTATATACGAACTTTCGAAAGACCTGATCTCTTCATAATAGATTTAACTAAGAGCTTATGTCTGGGCAAAAAGCCAGTGATCGACATGACATAGTTGCCCGCGTACTTCATTTCGAAGTTATAAGTTAAAGTTATATATAATATATAATGAATGTTATGACAAAGGGAAAAGTATTTAGTGACTTCCAGTGTAAAATGTACTCCAATGAATGGCAGAAACGAGGTCTACAACATGTGCACATTTTAATTTTGGTTCATAGAGAAGCTATAACCTAACCAAATCAGCTAAATATTTAGTGCTGAAATTGCAGATAAAAAAAGAGATAAAATTCTGTTTAACACGGTAATTAAATTAAATTCATGGTCCCTGTGGAGATAGCAATCCAGCATCACCTTGCTTGAGAATTAGCAAGTGTACAAAAAAGTATCCTCGGGAAATGATTAAAGAAACCATACACAATGATATGAGTTATCCGTTATATAGACAAAAGGCGCCTGAAGATGGTCACAAAAAAGTTAACATTCAGACTCGAATAGGTGTGATAAAAAGTTTCGATAACAGTTGGGTTGTGCCCTATTCGCCGATTTTGAGTAAATTATTTGACGCCCACATTAATGTTGAATCCTGCAATTCTTTACGCGCGATTAAATATATTTGCAAGTATATCAATAAAGAAATCTGCGTAATGAAGGTACTGTACAGCCACTAAATTATATACAAACATATCAAGCAGGAAGATATGTCAGTAGCAATGAAGTAGTGTGGCTGCTTGGCTTTCCATTACATGAAAGATATCCGACTGATTTATATCTAGGAGTACATTTATAAACGGACAGCGTGTTTATTTTAATATGAGTACATTTGACGAAGGATTTAGGTCCTTCAAAAACCACACTGACTGAAGTTTTCAAACTTTGTCAGAACGATATTTTCGCCACTACATTATTGTACTCTGAGGTTTCCAGTTATTATACATGGAACACCTCAAAAAAAGAATTACGCCGTCGTGTTCAAGGCATATCTGTTCAAAATCATATTGGGGTTAAAGCATCGGACGCCCTTGGTCGTGTCTATACGGTACATGTTAAAAATTTTGAATGTTTTTGTCTGCGTATGTTACTATATCATGTTCCAGGTCTTACAAGCTTTATATACCTTAAAAGTTTCAGTGGTCAGGAATATCAAATTTATATAGAAGCATGTTAAGCTCAGCGACTGTTAGAAATTGATAATCATTGGGACGAAACCATGAAGACATCTGTACAATGTCAATTACCAGATAAAATTAGGGAACTTTACGCAACGCTTTTATCTTTATGACGTTTTTCTAATCCTCAATTACATTGGGTTAGGTTAGGTTAGGTTAAGTTAGGAGGTCAATCCCAAATAGGATCCCACTTGGACAGCTTAAGACGCCGGTCTGTTGTGATACCTACAAAACTCCTATAATCTGGATCAAAAGACCCTTACAAGTCGACGAGACGCTTTGTGCTTACTACAAACTTGTTAAGACGGCCAATATCCATTTCGGATAAGTATTCAAAGTGTGATTGCCGAAATATTTCAATCGCAGCTTAGCGAAAGTCGGACATTGGAGGAGAAAGTGCCGGGATGATTCCACCTCGCCCTCCTCCATGCAACTTTGGCAACTAGCATCGGGTAGTACTCCAAGCCGTACCGCATAAGTGCCTATTGGACAGTGTCCAGTGAGAACTCCTACCATAGCGGCGAGATGCACTTTGCTCAGGGCGAGAAGTTCCCCCGACCTTCTACGATCCACTCTTGGCCAGAAGGATCTCGCGGTCGCACAGGACCTAGTTGTCGACCAGCGTCTGCTGAGTGCACGCGAGGTCCATTGATCCAAAGTTAGAGCGCAAGACGCTAACGGAGATCCAACCCGATCCTATTCCGATGTGAGCGGGGCAAAGGTGCCCCCCCCCCCCTGGCTAACTCATCGGCTGTGCAGTTTCCAGCGATTCCGCTGTGACCAGGCACCCAAACGAGCCTGATGTTGAAATATCCAGACGCTATCTCCAATGAGGACAGACACTCCTTGACTAGCTTTGATTGCACGGTTCGCGTTCAAAACTAGTATTGCCGCTCACTTTTACAAACGAGGCTGCACTACGCAGCAGTACTTCTAACGCCACCTTGATAACAGCCACTTTCGCCTGAAAAACACTACAGTGATCCGGTAGCCTGAAGCTAAGACTGACGGAGAGCTCCTTGCAGAAAAGCCCCCCTCCAACCTTCCCTCCTAGCCTCGATCCATCCGTGAAAAAGCTCACCGCGCCTCTTCTCCAGCGGCTTCTTCCCATCCACATGTCCCTCGTTGGAATATGAGCGGAGAAGGAGCCGCCTCGAGTGATATATTTATATGCTGCGCCCGTAACAGTTTACCCCTCGGTATTCTGCTCTTAATGTACAGATCCATAAGCCTCTCTAATGTTTTCAACAGAAACGAGGATAGGCTGATGGGTCTAAAATCTTTTGCATCGACGTGAGAGCTTTTGCCGGCCTTCGGAGTGAAAGTAACCTTAACCTGTCTCCAGACCTTCGGGACATGGCCTAATCTGACACAGTTCGCGTAGATGTGGGCCAGCCAGCTCAAAGACATCTTAATCGTACGCTGTAATTGCGCTGGAATAATGCCATCGGGCCCCGGGGACTTAAAGGGTTTGAAGGATTTCAACGCCCAGGTAAGGTGACGATCGTCCAGAAGGTCCAAGAAGGCTGTACAGCCTTCCTGCAGCTCCCCCAGTGGCACTTGTTCAGCAGAGTGATTTAGTGGAAAATGAGCATCCAGGAGTATTTTCTCGACGAGCTCCCCTGCCGGGTGCGATTGGAAGAGCTGATCGAAGCTTCCTGCAGTACAGGACCCAGTTGATATTTCAAAAATTTCTATAGGTTTTGAGCTCCGGGCGTAAGGCTTTTAAGCTGAAACCAATATATTTATGATCCGAGAATGAATGGTCGTCTAGAACCCTGCATTCCGAAATCAAGGGAGCGTTTCCGGCGTCAATAATTATATATATTCGTGATCTGGAGAATCTCCTCTACCCAACCATACCCCCCTTAACCCTGAAATCTAGGGATGCTAAACTAAAGCCGACCCTTTAAATGTATCACAATTTTTTACTTTTAATGCATATTTATAAAAAAAAAATAAAAAAACGATTTTTTTTTTGGAAAAGTTAAAAAAAAATTTACTTTCCGCTCACGGATTTGTAATCTACGCGTAAAAATAAGACGAATAAAATAAATTAAATTTTTGAGTCCTCCTTAGTTGGGGGACCTAAACTATACATTCACCGAAATGTAGCTTATCAAAATTTCATAAGAAAGGTTTGGTCAATATTTAATTGTACAGGATTTTAATATGATCATTCAATTAAATTTCATAGTCATCATTTAATAACTATTGGCTCAATGGATTAAACATGTGAGAATTGCGATGCAAGCCTTACAGATAAGTCAAAGCATTTTCTAAGCAAAATTTGGAAGTCTAACTATTGCTTTCAAATGACGCAATTTGTATTGGATAAAGTGATAGAACTGCCCGCATTTTCACCAACTTTTACTTTGCAAGGGCAGATTTACCATCGATTGGGTCACTTTTTCCAGGTGATAATAAACAGCATAAATCAAGTATATCGTCGTGGTCAGTATATCGAAGGAGTGGAGAGAGATATAGTATTTGAAATTCGACGAATGTTACACAGACACAACTGCTTAGTAAATATATTTAAAAGTGTAATAGATAATTGGCCTTCAGATAATTACAAAGAATGATAATTCATGCTGTTTGGACTTCACGTGGTGAACATGGGAGGCGTTATAATATGCCATTGGTCAATTAAGTTGCCGTCGTGGTTACTGGTGACTTCTGTTCTTCATAAGACATTCTGTTCTTCATATAGACACACGATAAAATATCAATAAAACGCGTAGCTGATAATCGTAAATTTTATGATGCGTTACAGTACCCAATAATTTTTAGTAAAGGTGAGACACGGTATAATTTCAATGTTCCTATAGCTCATCAAACAACAAGGCAGCCAGTTGCAAATAAAACAGTTTCCTGTATGGACTTTTATGCGTATCACATGGTGCTTCGAGAGCATGACTTCCATCTCCTCCTTCGAACAAGGCAACTTTTTCATCAATTCTTATATTAAAGTAGAGAAACGAAAACGTTCACGTTATATATCCATAAATTAGACATAATACCGTGCTGAAAATTACATTAATCTGCAAGATACGATTAGCACAGATGATAATATTAGACCTAATGACATAGGAAGTATTGTTGTTTTGCCGTCTACTTTTGTGAACAGTCCCCGTTATCTGCATAAGTACACTTAAGGTGCTTTCACTTATATACGAACTTTCGAAAGACCTGATCTCTTCATAATAGATTTAACTAAGAGCTTATGTCTGGGCAAAAAGCCAGTGATCGACATGACATAGTTGCCCGCGTACTTCATTTCGAAGTTATAAGTTAAAGTTATATATATAATGAATGTTATGACAAAGGGAAAAGTATTTAGTGACTTTCAGTGTAAAATGTACTCCAATGAATGGCAGAAACGAGGTCTACAACATGTGCACATTTTAATTTTGGTTCATAGAGAAGCTATAACCTAAAAAAATCAGCCAAATATGTAGTGCTGAAATTGCAGATAAAAAAGAGATAAAATTCTGTTTAACACGGTAATTAAATTAAATTCATGGTCCCTGTGGAGATAGCAATCCAGCATCACCTTGCTTGAGAATTAGCAAGTGTACAAAAAAGTATCCTCGGGAAATGATTAGAGAAATCATACACAATGATATGAGTTATCCGTTATAAAGACAAAAGGCGCCTGAAGATGGTCACAAAAAAGTTAAAATTCAGACTCGGATTGGTGTGATAAAAAGTTTCGATAGCAGTTGGGTTGTGCCCTATTCGCCGATTTTGTGTTAATTATTTGACGCCCACATTAATGTTGAAGCCTGAAATTCTTTACGCGCGATTAAATATACTTGCAAGTATATCAATAAAGAAATCTGCGTAATGAAGGTACTGTACAGCCACTAAATTATATACAAACATATCAAGCAGGAAGATATGTCAGTAGCAATGAAATTGTGTGGCTGCTTCGCTTTCCATTACATGAAAGATAACCGACTGATTTATATCTAGGAGTACATTTATAAACGGACAGCGTGTTTATTTTAATAAGAGTACATTCGACGAAGGATTTAGGTCCTTCAAAAACCACACTGACTGAAGTTTTCAAACTGTGTCAGAACGATACTTTCGCCACGACATTATTGTACTCTGAGGTTTCCAGTTATTATACATGGAACACCTCAAAAAAAGAATTACGCCGTCGTGTTCAAGGCATATCTGTTCAAAATCATATTGGGGTTAAAGCATCGGACGCCCTTGGTCGTGTCTATACGGTACATGTTAAAAATTTTGAATGTTTTTGGCTGCGTATGTTACTATATCATGTTCGAGGTCTTACAAGCTTTATATACCTTAAAAGTTTCAGTGGTCAGGAATATCAAATTTATATAGAAGCATGTGAAGCTCAGCGACTGTTAGAAAATGATAATCATTGGGACGAAACCATGAAGACATCTGTACAATGTCAATTACCAGATAAAATTAGGGAACTTTACGCAACGCTTTTATCTTTATGACGTTTTTCTAATCCTCAATTACATTGGGTTAGGTTAGGTTAGGAGGTCGATCCCAAAAAGAATCCCACTTGGACAGCTTAAGACGCCGGTCTGTTGTGATACCTACAAAACTCCTATAATCTGGATCAAAGGACCCTTACAAGTCGACGAGACGCTTTGTGCTTACTACAAACTTGTTAAGACGGCCAATGACCATTTCGGATAAGTATTCAGGTCCGCCAAAAGTGTGATTGCCGAAATATTTCAATCGCAGCTTAGCGAAAGTCGGACATTGGAGGAGAAAGTGCCGGAATGATTCCACCTCGCCCTCCTCCATGCAACTTTGGCAACTAGCATCGGGTAGTACTCCAAGCCGTACCGCATGAGTGCCGATTGGACAGTATCCAGTGAGAACTCCTACCATAGGTGCCCCCCGCTGGTTAGCTCATCGGCTTTGCAGTTTCCAGCGATTCCGCTGTGACCAGGCACCCAAACGAGCCTGATGTTGAAATAGCCAGACGCTATCTCTAATGAGGACAGACACTCCTTGACTAGCTTTGATTGCACGGTTCGCGCGCCCAAAACTAGTATTGCCGCCCTACTATTGGAGTGGAAGCTCACTTCTACAAACGAGGCTGCCCTACGCAGCAGTACTTCTAACGCCACCTTGATAACAGCCACTTTCGCCTGAAAAACACTACAGTGATCCGGTAGCCTGAAGCTAAGACTGGCGGAGAGCTTCTTGCAGAAAAGCCCCCCTCCAACCTTCCCTCCTAGCCTCGATCCATCCGTGAAAAAGCTCACCGCGCCTCTTCTCCAGCGGCTTCTTCCTATCCACATGTCCCTCGTTGGAATATGAGCGGAGAAGGAGCCGCCTCGAGTGGCCTCAGTGACGCAGTGATCTATATTTTCCGGAAAACCGCTGAAGGAGGAAAGAATTTCGGAGTGTCCTTGTTCGGACCTCTTCATAAGCCCAGCTTCCCTGAGCCTTAGAGCACACTTCGCGGCAGCGCACCTACCGGCAATGTCCACAGGTGTTATGTTTAAAATAGCATTAAGAGCTATTGTAGGTGTGGTCCGCAGTGCACCGGAGATTCCGAGAAGCGCCGCTCTTTGGACCCTTTCAAGCTTTTTAGTCAGTGTGGACCTTTCGAGCGCCCTCCACCAGACGAACACACCATAGAACATTATTGGCTTAACTACGGTTTCGTAGAGCCAGAACACCACCTTCGGTGAGAGTCCCCACCTTTTCCCTATAGCCCCTTTGCAGCAGTAAAAGGCGACCGATGCCTTCTTAACTCTCTCCTCAATGTTTGGCCTCCAGGAAAGTTTTCTATCGAGGATGAGCCCTAGGTATTTCACTTTCTCAGCAGGTTGAAGAAGTGAACCCCCGAAGAAGAGGAGAGACACATTTGAGATCTTATACCTCCTAGTAAATAAAACCGTTTCGGTTTTACTTGGGTTGACGGCTAGGCTGCTTCTATTCGCCCAGCTAGATACCACGTTCAGGTACCCCTCGGTGAGCTCGTAGACGGTATTCAGGAACTTTCCCTTAACCATAAGAACCACATCATCAGCGTTGCGCCTCGAGTTCTATAAGTAGGTCGTTTACCACCATTATCCAGAGCAGTGGGGAGAGTACTCCCCCCTGCGGAGTTCCCCTATTCACTTTTCTGGTTGTCTTGGCACCACCCTACTCCGCTGCGACAGTTCGATCGCAAAGAAGACTAAAAATAAGGTGCTTGAGGTTGATTCCACCTCAAACTTTTCGAGGGCTTTAACCACTGCCTCTGGTCGCACATTGTTGAAGGTCCCCTCGATGTCGAGAAAGGAGCCCACAGCAAATTCCTTGTGCTTGAGAGCTATCTCCAGCCATGACACTACATCATGCAAAGCAGTGTCGGCCGACCTGCCTTTGATATATTTATATGCAGCGCCCGTAACAGTTTACCCCTCGGTATTCTGCTCTTAATGTACAGATCCATAAGCCTCTCTAATGTTTTCAACAGAAACGAGGATAGGCTGATGGGTCTAAAATCTTTTGCACCGACGTGAGAGCTTTTGCCGGTTTTCGGAATGAAAGTAACCTTAACCTGTCTCCAGACCTTCGGGACATGACCTAATCTGACACAGTTCGCGTGGATGGGGCCAGCCAGCTCAAAGACATCTTAATCGTACGCTGTAATTGCGCTGGAATAATGCCATCGGGCCCCGGGGACTTAAAGGGTTTGAAGGATTTCAACGCCCAGGAAAGGTGACGATCGTCCAGAAGGTCGAAGAAGGCTGTATAGCCCTCCTGCAGCTCCCCCAGTGGCACTTCTTCAGCAGAGTGATTTAGTGGAAAATGAGCATCCAGGAGTAGTTTCAGCGACTCCTCGCTGCTCGTTGTCCAACTACTATCTGCATTTTTTAGATACCTCACTGGAGTAGAATTTTTTGCAAGAATGCGCCTGAATCGTGAGGACTCATGACAGCCCTCTACACTACCGCAGAAGGCTCTCCACGAAGCTCTCTTCTCTTTCTTCAACTCGGACTTGTAGATGACCAGTCCGGCCATGTACAACGCCCAGTCGTCACTAGAGCCGCTTTTACGGGCTTTGTTGAAAAGTCTTCTGCTCGAAGATCTGATCTCCGTTAGCTCCGAAGTCCATCAAGGAGGTTTCCCTTTGATTTTCTGAGTTCTCAGAGGACAGGAGCTGTCAAGAGTAGTTCTACTAATAGAGCTGAAAATGTCGACGAGCTCATCGACCGCATCCGCCGATAGGATCGAATCCCTGTCGGGTGCGATTGGAAGAGCTGATCGAAGGTTCCTGCAGTACAGGACCCAGTTGGTATTTCTAAAATATCTATAGGTTTTGAGCTCCGGGCGTGAGGCTTTTAAGCCGAAACCAATATATTTATGATCCGAGAATGAATGGTCGTCTAGAACCCTCCATTCCGAAATCAAGGGAGCGATTTCCCTAGAGGCTAGCGTAACTTCAAGGCGTTTCCGGCGGCAATAATTATATATATTCGTGATCTGGAGAATCTCCTCTATCCAACCACACCCCTCTTAACCCTGAAATCTAGGGATGCTAAACTAAAGCCGACCCTTTAAATGTATCACAATTTTTTACTTTTAATGCATATTTATAAAAAAAAAATAAAAAAACGATTTTTTTTTTTGAGGCTTCCTTAGTTGGGGGACCTAAACTATATATTCACCGAAATGTAGCTTATCAAAATTTCATAAGGAAGGTTTGGTCAATATTTAATTGTACAGGATTTTAATATTCAATTGAATTTCATAGTCATCATTTAATAACTATTGGCTCAATGGATTAAGCATGTGAGTATTGCGATGCAAGCCTTACAGATAATTCAAAGCATTTTCTAAGCAAAATTTGGAAGTCTAACTATTGCTTTCAAATGACGCCCTTTGTATTGGATAAAGTGATAGAACTGCCCGCATTTTCACCAACTTGTACTTTGCAAGGGCAGATTTACCATCGATTGGGTCACTTTTTCCAGGTGATAATAAACAGCATAAATCAAGTATATCGTCGTGGTTAGTATATCGAAGGAGTGGAGAGAGATATAGTATTTGAAATTCGACGAATGTTACACAGACACAACTACTTAGTAAATATATTTAAAAGTGTAATAGATAATTGGCCTTCAGATAATTACAAAGAATGATAATTCATGCTGTTTGGACTTCACGTGGTGAACATGGGAGGCGTTATAATATGCCATTGGTCAATTAAATTGCCGTCGTGGTTACTGGTGACTTCTGTTCTTCATAAGACATACAGTTCTTCATATAGACACACGATAAAATATCAATAAAACGCGTAGCTGATAATCGTAAATTTTATGATGCGTTACAGTACCCAATAATTTTTAGTAAAGGTGAGACACGGTATAATTTCAATGTTCCTATAGCTCATCAAACAACAAGGCAGCCAGTTGCAAATAAAACAGTTTCCTGTATGGACTTTTATGCATATCACATGGTGCTTCGAGAGCATGACTTTCATCTCCTCCTTCGAACAAGGCAACTTTTTCATCAATTCTTATATTAAAGTAGAGAAACGAAGACGTTCACGTTATATTTCTATAAATAAGACATAAGAACGTGCTGAAAATTACATTAATCTGCAAGATACGATTAGCAAGATGATAATATTAGACCTAATGACATAGGAATAATTGTTGTTTTGCCGTCTACTTTTGTGAACAGTCCCCGTTATCTGCATAAGTACACTCAAGATGCTTTCACTTATATACGAACTTTCGAAAGACCTGATCTCTTTATAATAGATTTAACTAAGAGCTTATGTCTGGGCAAAAAGCCAGTGATCGACATGACATAGTTGCCCGCGTACTTCATTTCAAAGTTATAAGTTAAAGTTATATATATAATGAATGTTATGACAAAGGGAAAAGTATTTAGTGACTTCCAGTGTAAAATGTACTCCAATGAATGGCAGAAACGAGGTCTACAACATGTGCACATTTTAATTTTGGTTCATAGAAAAGCTATAACCTAACCAAATCAGCTAAATATTTAGTGCTGAAATTGCAAATAAAAAAAGAGATAAAATTCTGTTTAACACGGTAATTAAATTAAATTCATGGTCCCTGTGGAGATAGCAATCCAGCATCACCTTGCTTGAGAATTAGCAAGTGTACAAAAAAGTATCCTCGGGAAATGATTAGAGAAACCATACACAATGATATGAGTTATCCGTTATATAGACAAAAGGCGCCTGAAGATGGTCACAAAAAAGTTAACATTCAGACTCGAATTGGTGTGATAAAAAGTTTCAATAACAGTTGGGTTGTGCCCTATTCGCCGATTTTGTGTAAATTATTTGACGCCCACATTAATGTTGAAGCCTGCAATTCTTTACGCGCGATTAAATATATTTGCAAGTATATCAATAAAGAAATCTGCGTAATGAAGGTACTGTACAGCCACTAAATTATATACAAACATATCAAGCAGGAAGATATGTCAGTAGCAATGAAGTAGTGTGGCTGCTTGGCTTTCCATTACATGAAAGATATCCGACTGATTTATATCTAGAAGTACATTTATAAACGGACAGCGTGTTTATTTTAATAAGAGTACATTTGACGAAGGATTTAGGTCCTTCAAAAACCACACTGACTGAAGTTTTCAAACTTTGTCAGAACGATATTTTCGCCACGACATTATTGTACTCTGAGGTTTCCAGTTATTTTACATGGAACACCTCAAAAAAAGAATTACGCCGTCGTGTTCAAGGCATATCTGTTCAAAATCATATTGGGGTTAAAGCATCGGATGCCCTTGGTCGTGTCTATACGGTACATGTTAAAAATTTTGAATGTTTTTGTCTGCGTATGTTACTATATCATGTTCGAGGTCTTACAAGCTTTATATACCTTAAAAGTTTCAGTGGTCAGGAATATCAAATTTATATAGAAGCATGTGAAGCTCAGCGACTGCTAGAAAATGATAATCATTGGGACGAAACCATGAAGACATCTGTACAATGTCAATTACCAGATAAAATAAGGGAACTTTACGCAACACTTTTATCTTTATGACGTTTTTCTAATCCTCAATTACATTGGGTTAGGTTAGGTTAGGTTAAGTTAGGAGGTCAATCCCAAAAAGGATCCCACTTGGACAGCTTAAGACGCCGGTCTGTTGTGATACCTACAAAACTCCTATAATCTGGATCAAAAGACCCTTACAAGTCGACGAGACGCTTTGTGCTTACTACAAACTTGTTAAGACGGCCAATATCCATTTCGGATAAGTATTCAGGTCCGCCAAAAGTGTGATTGCCGAAATATTTCAATCGCAGCTTAGCGAAAGTCGGACATTGGAGGAGAAAGTGCCGGGATGATTCCACCTCGCCCTCCTCCATGCAACTTTGTCAACTAGCATCGGGTAGTACTCCAAGCCGTACCGCATGAGTGCCTATTGGACAGTGTCCAGTGAGAACTCCTACCATAGCGGCGAGATGCACTTTGCTCAGGGCGAGAAGTTCCCCCGACCTTCTACGATCCACTCTTGGCCAGAAGGATCTCGCGGTCGCACAGGACCTAGTTGTCGACCAGCGTCTGCTGAGTGCACGCGAGGTCCATTGATCCAAAGTTAGAGCGCAAGACGCTAACGGAGATCCAACCCGATCCTATTCCGATGTGAGCGGGGCAAAGGTGCCCCCCCCCCTGGCTAACTCATCGGCTTTGCAGTTTCCAGCGATTCCGCTGTGACCAGGCACCCAAACGAGCCTGATGTTGAAATATCCAGACGCTATCTCCAATGAGGACAGACACTCCTTGACTAGCTTTGATTGCACGGTTCGCGTTCAAAACTAGTATTGCCGCTCACTTTTACAAACGAGGCTGCACTACGCAGCAGTACTTCTAACGCCACCTTGATAACAGCCACTTTCGCCTGAAAAACACTACAGTGATCCGGTAGCCTGAAGCTAAGACTGACGGAGAGCTCCTTGCAGAAAAGCCCCCCTCCTAGCCTCGATCCATCCGTGAAAAAGCTCACCGTGCCTCTTCTCCAGCGGCTTCTTCCCATCCACATGTCCCTCGTTGGAATATGAGCGGAGAAGGAGCCGCCTCGAGTGATATATTTATATGCTGCGCCCGTAACAGTTTACCCCTCGGTATTCTGCTCCTAATGTACAGATCCATAAGCCTCTCTAATGTTTTCAACAGAAACGAGGATAGGCTGATGGGTCTAAAATCTTTTGCATCGACGTGAGAGCTTTTGCCGGTTTTCGGAATGAAAGTAACCTTAACCTGTCTCCAGACCTTCGGGACATGGCCTAATCTGACACAGTTCGCGTAGATGGGGCCAGCCAGCTCAAAGACATCTTAATCGTACGCTGTAATTGCGCTGGAATAATGCCATCGGGCCCCGGGGACTTAAAGGGTTTGAAGGATTTCAACGCCCAGGAAAGGTGACGATCGTCCAGAAGGTCCAAGAAGGCTGTATAGCCCTCCTGCAGCTCCCCCAGTGGCACTTCTTCAGCAGAGTGATTTAGTGGAAAATGAGCATCCAGGAGTAGTTTCAGCGACTCCTCGCTGCTCGTTGTCCAACTATTATCTGCATTTTTTAGATACCTCACTGGAGTAGAATTTTTTGCAAGAATGCGCCTGAATCGTGAGGACTCATGACAGCCCTCTACACTACCGCAGAAGGCTCTCCACGAAGCTCTCTTCTCTTTCTTCAACTCGGACTTGTAGAGGACCAGTCCGGCCATGTACGACGCCCAGTCGTCACTAGAGCCGCTTTTACGGGCTTTGTTGAAAAGTCTTCTGCTCGAAGATCTGATCTCCGTTAGCTCCGAAGTCCACCAAGGGGGTTTCCCTTTGATTTTCTGAGTTCTCAGAGGACAGGAGCTGTCAAGAGTAGTTCTACTAATAGAGCTGAAAATGTCGACGAGCTCATCGACCGCATCCGCCGATAGGATCGAATCCCTGTCGGGTGCGATTGGAAGAGTTGATCGAAGCTTCCTGCAGTACAGGACCTAGTTGGTATTTCTAAAATATCTATAGGTTTTGAGCTCCGGGCGTGAGGCTTTTAAGCCGAAACCAATATATTTATGATCCGAGAATGAATGGTCGTCTAGAACCCTCCATTCCGAAATCAAGGGAGCGATTTCCCTAGAGGCTAGCGTAACGTCAAGGCGTTTCCGGCGGCAATAATTATATATATTCGTGATCTGGAGAATCTCCTCTATCCAACCACACCCCTCTTAACCCTGAAATCTAGGGACGCTAAACTAAAGCCGACCCTTTAAATGTATCACAATTTTTTACTTTTAATGCATATTTATAAAAAAAAAATAAAAAAAACGATTTTTTTTTTTGAGGCTTCCTTAGTTGGGGGACCTAAACTATATATTCACCGAAATGTAGCTTATCAAAATTTCATAAGGAAGGTTTGGTCAATATTTAATTGTACAGGATTTTAATATTCAATTGAATTTCATAGTCATCATTTAATAACTATTGGCTCAATGGATTAAGCACGTGAGTATTGCGATGCAAGCCTTACAGATAAGTCAAAGCATTTTCTAAGCAAAATTTGGAAGTCTAACTATTGCTTTCAAATGACGCCCTTTGTATTGGATAAAGTGATAGAACTGCCCGCATTTTCACCAACTTGTACTTTGCAAGGGCAGATTTACCATCGATTGGGTCACTTTTTCCAGGTGATAATAAACAGCATAAATCAAGTATATCGTCGTGGTTAGTATATCGAAGGAGTGGAGAGAGATATAGTATTTGAAATTCGACGAATGTTACACAGACACAACTACTTAGTAAATATATTTAAAAGTGTAATAGATAATTGGCCTTCAGATAATTACAAAGAATGATAATTCATGTTGTTTGGACTTCACGTGGTGAACATGGGAGGCGTTATAATATGCCATTGGTCAATTAAATTGCCGTCGTGGTTACTGGTGACTTCTGTTCTTCATAAGACACTCAGTTCTTCATATAGACACACGATAAAATATCAATAAAACGCGTAGCTGATAATCGTAAATTTTATGATGCGTTACAGTACCCAATAATTTTTAGTAAAGGTGAGACACGGTATAATTTCAATGTTCCTATAGCTCATCAAACAACAAGGCAGCCAGTTGCAAATAAAACAGTTTCCTGTATGGACTTTTATGCATATCACATGGTGCTTCGAGAGCATGACTTCCATCTCCTCCTTCGAACAAGGCAACTTTTTCATCAATTCTTATATTAAAGTAGAGAAACGAAGACGTTCACGTTATATTTCTATAAATTAGACATAAGAACGTGCTGAAAATTACATTAATCTGCAAGATACGATTAGCATAGATGATAATATTAGACCTAATGACATAGGAATAATTGTTGTTTTGCCGTCTACTTTTGTGAACAGTCCCCGTTATCTGCATAAGTACACTCAAGATGCTTTCACTTATATACGAACTTTCGAAAGACCTGATCTCTTCATAATAGATTTAACTAAGAGCTTATGTCTGGGCAAAAAGCCAGTGATCGACATGACATAGTTGCCCGCGTACTTCATTTCAGAGTTATAAGTTAAAGTTATATATATAATGAATGTTATGACAAAGGGAAAAGTATTTAGTGACTTCCAGTGTAAAATGTACTCCAATGAATGGCAGAAACGAGGTCTACAACATGTGCACATTTTAATTTTGGTTCATAGAAAAGCTATAACCTAACCAAATCAGCTAAATATTTAGTGCTGAAATTGCAAATAAAAAAAGAGATAAAATTCTGTTTAACACGGTAATTAAATTAAATTCATGGTCCCTGTGGAGATAGCAATCCAGCATCACCTTGCTTGAGAATTAGCAAGTGTACAAAAAAGTATCCTCGGGAAATGATTAGAGAAACCATACACAATGATATGAGTTACCCGTTATATAGACAAAAGGCGCCTGAAGATGGTCACAAAAAAGTTAACATTCAGACTCGAATTGGTGTGATAAAAAGTTTCGATAACAGTTGGGTTGTGCCCTATTCGCCGATTTTGTGTAAATTATTTGACGCCCACATTAATGTTGAAGCCTGCAATTCTTTACGCGCGATTAAATATATTTGCAAGTATATCAATAAAGAAATCTGCGTAATGAAGGTACTGTACAGCCACTAAATTTTATACAAACATATCAAGCAGGAAGTCAGTAGCAATGAAGTAGTGTGGCTGCTTGGCTTTCCATTACATGAAAGATATCCGACTGATTTATATCTAGGAGTACATTTATAAACGGACAGCGTGTTTATTTTAATAAGAGTACATTCGACGAAGGATTTAGGTCCTTCAAAAACCACACTGACTGAAGTTTTCAAACTTTGTCAGAACGATACTTTCGCCACGACATTATTGTACTCTGAGGTTTCCAGTTATTATACATGGAACACCTCAAAAAAAGAATTACGCCGTCGTGTTCAAGGCATATCTGTTCAAAATCATATTGGGGTTAAAGCATCGGACGCCCTTGGTCGTGTCTATACGGTACATGTTAAAAATTTTGAATGTTTTTGTCTGCGTATGTTACTATATCATGTTCGAGGTCTTACAAGCTTTATATACCTTAAAAGTTTCAGTGGTCAGGAATATCAAATTTATATAGAAGCATGTGAAGCTCAGCGACTGTTAGAAAATGATAATCATTGGGACGAAACCATGAAGACATCTGTACAATGTCAATTACCAGATAAAATAAGGGAACTTTACGCAACACTTTTATCTTTATGACGTTTTTCTAATCCTCAATTACATTGGGTTAGGTTAGGTTAGGTTAAGTTAGGAGGTCAATCCCAAAAAGGATCCCACTTGGACAGCTTAAGACGCCGGTCTGTTGTGATACCTACAAAACTCCTATAATCTGGATCAAAAGACCCTTACAAGTCGACGAGACGCTTTGTGCTTACTACAAACTTGTTAAGACGGCCAATATCCATTTCGGATAAGTATTCAGGTCCGCCAAAAGTGTGATTGCCGAAATATTTCAATCGCAGCTTAGCGAAAGTCGGACATTGGAGGAGAAAGTGCCGGGATGATTCCACCTCGCCCTCCTCCATGCAACTTTGTCAACTAGCATCGGGTAGTACTCCAAGCCGTACCGCATGAGTGCCTATTGGACAGTGTCCAGTGAGAACTCCTACCATAGCGGCGAGATGCACTTTGCTCAGGGCGAGAAGTTCCCCCGACCTTCTACGATCCACTCTTGGCCAGAAGGATCTCGCGGTCGCACAGGACCTAGTTGTCGACCAGCGTCTGCTGAGTGCACGCGAGGTCCATTGATCCAAAGTTAGAGCGCAAGACGCTAACGGAGATCCAACCCGATCCTATTCCGATGTGAGCGGGGCAAAGGTGCCCCCCCCCCCTGGCTAACTCATCGGCTTTGCAGTTTCCAGCGATTCCGCTGTGACCAGGCACCCAAACGAGCCTGATGTTGAAATATCCAGACGCTATCTCCAATGAGGACAGACACTCCTTGACTAGCTTTGATTGCACGGTTCGCGTTCAAAACTAGTATTGCCGCTCACTTTTACAAACGAGGCTGCACTACGCAGCAGTACTTCTAACGCCACCTTGATAACAGCCACTTTCGCCTGAAAAACACTACAGTGATCCGGTAGCCTGAAGCTAAGACTGACGGAGAGCTCCTTGCAGAAAAGCCCCCCTCCTAGCCTCGATCCATCCGTGAAAAAGCTCACCGCGCCTCTTCTCCAGCGGCTTCTTCCCATCCACATGTCCCTCGTTGGAATATGAGCGGAGAAGGAGCCGCCTCGAGTGATATATTTATATGCTGCGCCCGTAACAGTTTACCCCTCGGTATTCTGCTCTTAATGTACAGATCCATAAGCCTCTCTAATGTTTTCAACAGAAACGAGGATAGGCTGATGGGTCTAAAATCTTTTGCATCGACGTGAGAGCTTTTGCCGGCCTTCGGAGTGAAAGTAACCTTAACCTGTCTCCAGACCTTCGGGACATGGCCTAATCTGACACAGTTCGCGTAGATGTGGGCCAGCCAGCTCAAAGACATCTTAATCGTACGCTGTAATTGCGCTGGAATAATGCCATCGGGCCCCGGGGACTTAAAGGGTTTGAAGGATTTCAACGCCCAGGTAAGGTGACGATCGTCCAGAAGGTCCAAGAAGGCTGTACAGCCCTCCTGCAGCTCCCCCAGTGGCACTTCTTCAGCAGAGTGATTTAGTGGAAAATGAGCATCCAGGAGTAGTTTCAGCGACTCCTCGCTGCTCGTTGTCCAACTATTATCTGCATTTTTTAGATACCTCACTGGAGTAGAATTTTTTGCAAGAATGCGCCTGAATCGTGAGGACTCATGACAGCCCTCTACACTACCGCAGAAGGCTCTCCACGAAGCTCTCTTCTCTTTCTTCAACTCGGACTTGTAGATGACCAGTCCGGCCATGTACAACGCCCAGTCGTCACTAGAGCCGCTTTTACGGGCTTTGTTGAAAAGTCTTCTGCTCGAAGATCTGATCTCCGTTAGCACCGAAGTCCACCAAGGGGGATTCCCTTTGATTTTCTGAGTTCTCAGAGGACAGGAGCTGTCAAGAGTAGTTCTACTAACAGAGCTGAAAATGTCGACGAGCTCATCGACCGCATCCGCCGATAGGATCGAATCCCTGTCGGGTGCGATTGGAAGAGCTGATCGAAGCTTCCTGCAGTTGGTATTTCAAAAATTTCTATAAGTTTTGAGCTCCGGGCGTAAGGCTTTTAAGCTGAAACCAATATATTTATGATCCGAGAATGAATGGTCGTCTAGAACCCTCCATTCCGAAATCAAGGGAGCGTTTTCGGCGTCAATAATTATATATATTCGTGATCTGGAGAATCTCCTCTACCCAACCATACCCCTCTTAACCCTGAAATCTAGGGATGCTAAACTAAAGCCGACCCTTTAAATGTATCACAATTTTTTACTTTTAATGCATATTTATAAAAAAAAAAAATAAAAAAACGATTTTTTTTTTTGGAAAAATTAAAAAAAATTTACTTTCCGCTCACGGATTTGTAATCTACGCGTAAAAATAAGACGAATAAAAAAATTTAATTTTTGAGGCCTCCTTAGTTGGGGGACCTAAACTATACATTCACCGAAATGTAGCTTATCAAAATTTCATAAGAAAGGTTTGGTCAATATTTAATTGTACAGGATTTTAATATGATCATTCAATTAAATTTCATAGTCATCATTTAATAACTATTGGCTCAATGGATTAAACATGTGAGTATTGCGATGCAAGCCTTACAGATAAGTCAAAGCATTTTCTAAGCAAAATTTGGAAGTCTAACTATTGCTTTCAAATGACGCCCTTTGTATTGGATAAAGTGATAGAACTGCCCGCATTTTCACCAACTTTTACTTTGCAAGGGCAGATTTACCATCGATTGGGTCACTTTTTCCAGGTGATAATAAACAGCATAAATCAAGTATATCGTCGTGGTCAGTATATCGAAGGAGTGGAGAGAGATATAGTATTTGAAATTCGACGAATGTTACACAGACACAACTACTTAGTAAATATATTTAAAAGTGTAATAGATAATTGGACTTCACATAATTACAAAGAATGATAATTCATGCTGTTTGGACTTCACGTGGTGAACATGGGAGGCGTTATAATATGCCATTGGTCAATTAAGTTGCCGTCGTGGTTACTGGTGACTTCTGTTCTTCATAAGACATTCTGTTCTTCATATAGACACACGATAAAATATCAATAAAACGCGTAGCTGATAATCGTAAATTTTATGATGCGTTACAGTACCCAATAATTTTTAGTTAAGGTGAGACACGGTATAATTTCAATGTTCCTATAGCTCATCAAACAACAAGGCAGCTAGTTGCAAATAAAACAGTTTCCTGTATGGACTTTTATGCGTATCACATGGTGCTTCGAGAGCATGACTTCCATCTCCTCCTTCGAACAAGGCAACTTTTTCATCAATTCTTATATTAAAGTAGAGAAACGAAGACGTTCACGTTATATTTCCATAAATTAGACATAAGACCGTGCTGAAAATTACATTAATCTGCAAGATACGATTAGCACAGATGATAATATTAGACCTAATGACATAGGAATAATTGTTGTTTTGCCGTCTACTTTTGTGAACAGTCCCCGTTATCTGCATAAGTACACTTAAGGTGCTTTCACTTATATACGAACTTTCGAAAGACCTGATCTCTTTATAATAGATTTAACTAAGAGCTTATGTCTGGGCAAAAAGCCAGTGATCGACATGACATAGTTGCCCGCGTACTTCATTTCGAAGTTAAAAGTTAAAGTTATATATATAATGAATGTTATGACAAAGGGAAAAGTATTTAGTGACTTTCAGTGTAAAATGTACTCCAATGAATGGCAGAAACGAGGTCTACAATATGTGCACATTTTTATTTTGGTTCATAGAGAAGCTATAACCTAACCAAATCAGCCAAATATGTAGTGCTGAAATTGCAGATAAAAAAAGAGATAAAATTCTGTTTAACACGGTTATTAAATTAAATTCATGGTCCCTGTGGAGATAGCAATCCAGCATCACCTTGCTTGAGAATTAGCAAGTGTACAAAAAAGTATCCTCGGGAAATGATTAGAGAAACCATACACAATGATATGAGTTATCCGTTATATAGACAAAAGGCGCCTGAAGATGGTCACAAAAAAGTTAAAATTCAGACTCGGATTGGTGTGATAAAAAGTTTCGATAGCAGTTGGGTTGTGCCCTATTCGCCGATTTTGTGTAAATTATTTGACGCCCACATTAATGTTGAAGCCTGCAATTCTTTACGCGCGATTAAATATATTTGCAAGTATATCAATAAAGAAATCTGCGTAATGAAGGTACTTTACAGCCACTAAATTATATACAAACATATCAAGCAGGAAGATATGTCAGTAGCAATGAAGTAGTGGGGCTGCTTGGCTTTCCATTACATGAAAGATATCCGACTGATTTATATCTAGGAGTACATTTATAAACGGACAGCATGTTTATTTTAATAAGAGTACATTCGACGAAGGATTTAGGTCCTTCAAAAACCACACTGACTGAAGTTTTCAAACTTTGTCAGAACGATACTTTCGCCACGACATTATTGTACTCTGAGGTTTCCAGTTATTATACATGGAACACCTCAAAAAAAGAATTACGCCGTCGTGTTCAAGGCATATCTGTTCAAAATCATATTGGGGTTAAAGCATCGGACGCCCTTGGTCGTGTCTATACGGTACATGTTAAAAATTTTGAATGTTTTTGTCTGCGTATGTTCCTATATCATGTTCGAGGTCTTACAAGCTTTATATACCTTAAAAGTTTCAGTGGTCAGGAATATCAAATTTATATAGAAGCATGTGAAGCTCAGCGACTGTTAGAAAATGATAATCATTGGGACGAAACCATGAAGACATCTCTACAATGTCAATTACAAGATAAAATTAGGGAACTTTACGCAACACTTTTATCTATATGACGTTTTTCTAATCCTCAATTACATTGGGTTAGGTTAGGTTAGGTTAAGTTAGGAGGTCGATCCCAAATAGGATCCCACTTGGACAGCTTAAGACGCCGGTCTGTTGTGATACCTACAAAACTCCTATAATCTGGATCAAAAGACCCTTACAAGTCGACGAGACGCTTTGTGCTTACTACAAACTTGTTAAGACGGCCAATATCCATTTCGGATAAGTATTCAGGTCCGCCAAAAGTGTGATTGCCGAAATATTTCAATCGCAGCTTAGCGAAAGTCGGACATTGGAGGAGAAAGTGCCGGGATGATTCCACCTCGCCCTCCTCCATGCAACTTTGGCAACTAGCATCGGGTAGTACTCCAAGCCGTACCGCATGAGTGCCCATTGGACAGTGTCCAGTGAGAACTCCTACCATAGCGGCGAGATGCACTTTGCTCAGGGCGAGAAGTTCCCCCGACCTCCTACGATCCACTCTTGGCCAGAAGGATCTCGCGGTCGCACAGGACATAGTTGTCGACCAGCGCCTGCTGAGTGCACGCGAGGTCCATTGATCCAAAGTTAGAGCGCAAGACGCTAACGGAGATCCAACCCGATCCTATTCCGATGTGAGCGGGGCAAAGGTGCCCCCCCCCCCCCCCCCCTGGCTAACTCATCGGCTTTGCAGTTTCCAGCGATTCCGCTGTGACCAGGCACCCAAACGAGCCTGATGTTGAAATAGCCAGACGCTATCTCCAATGAGGACAGACACTCCTTGACTAGCTTTGATTGCACGGTTCGCGTTCAAAACTAGTATTGCCGCTCACTTTTACAAACGAGGCTGCACTACGCAGCAGTATTTCTAACGCCACCTTGATAACAGCCACTTTCGCCTGAAAAACACTACAGTGATCCGGTAGCCTGAAGCTAAGACTGGCGGAGAGCTTCTTGCAGAAAAGCCCCCCTCCAACCTTCCCTCCTAGCCTCGATCCATCCGTGAAAAAGCTCACCGCGCCTCTTCTCCAGCGGCTTCTTCCTATCCACATGTCCCTCGTTGGAATATGAGCGGAGAAGGAGCCGCCTCGAGTGGCCTCAGTGACGAAGTGATCTATATTTTCCGGAATGCCGCTGAAGGAGGAAAGAATTTCAGAGTGTCCCTGTTCGGACCTCTTCATAAGCCCAGCTTCCCTGAGCCTTAGAGCACACTTCGCGGCAGCGCACCTACCGGCAATGTCCACAGGTGCTATGTTTAAAATAGCATTAGGAGCTATTGTAGGTGTGGTCCGCAGTGCACCGGAGATTCCGATGTGCGCCGCTCTTTGGACCCTTTCAAGCTTTTTAGTCAGTGTGGACCTTTCGAGCGCCCTCCACCAGACGAACACACCATAGAACATTATTGGCTTAACTACGGTTTCGTAGAGCCAGAACACCACCTTAGGTGAGAGTCCCCACCTTTTCCCTATAGCCCCTTTGTAACAGTATAGGGCAACCGATGCCTTCTTAACTCTCTCCTCAATGTTTGGCCTCCAGCAAAGGTTTCTATCGAGGATGAGCCCTAGGTATTTCACTTTCTTAGCAGGGAAGGGGAGAGACACATTTGAGATCTTATACCTCCTAGTAAATAAAACCGTTTCGGTTTTACTTGGGTTGACTGCTAGGCTGCTTCTATTCGCCCAGCTAGATACCATACCATATTCAGGAACTTTCCCTTAACCATAAGAACCACATCATCAGCGTTGCGCCTCGAGTTCTATAAGTAGGTCGTTTACCACCATTATCCAGAGCAGTGGGGAGAGTACTCCCCCGTGCGGAGTTCCCCTATTCACTTTTCTGGTTGTCTTGGCACCACCCTACTCCGCTGCGACAGTTCTGTCGCAAAGAAGATTAAAAATAAGGTGCTTGAGGTTGATTCCACCTCAAACTTTTCGAGGGCTTTAACCACTGCCTCTGGTCGCAGATTGTTGAAGGCCCCCTCGATGTCGAGAAAGGTGCCCACAGCAAATTCCTTGTGCTTGAGAGCTATCTCCAGCCATGACACTACATCATGCAAAGCAGTGTCGGCCGACCTGCCTTTGATATATTTATATGCTGCGCCCGTAACAGTTTACCCCTCGGTATTCTGCTCCTAATGTACAGATCCATAAGCCTCTCTAGTGTTTTCAACAGAAACGAGAACAGAAAATCTTTTGCACCGACGTGAGAGCTTTTGCCGGTTTTCGGATTGAAAGTAACCTTAACCTGTCTCCAGACCTTCGGGGCATGGCCTAATCTGACACAGTTCGCGTAGATGGGGGCCAGCCAGCTCAAAGACATCTTAATCGTACGCTGTAATTGCGCTGGAATAATGCCATCGGGCCCCGGGGACTTAAAGGGTTTGAAGGATTTCAACGCCCAGGTAAGGTGACGATCGTCCAGAAGGTCCAAGAAGGCTGTATAGCCCTCCTGCAGCACCCCCAGTGGCACTTCTTCAGCAGAGTGATTTAGTGAAAAATGAGCATCCAGGAGTAGTTTCAGAGACTCCTCGCTGCTCGTTGTCCAACTACTATCTGCATTTTTTAGATACCTCACTGGAGTAGAATTTTTTGCAAGAATGCGCCTGAATCGTGAGGACTCATGACAGCCCTATACACTACCGCAGAAGGCTCTCCACGAAGCTCTCTTCTCTTTCTTCAACTCGGACTTGTAGATGACCAGTCCGGCCATGTACAACGCCCAGTCGTCACTAGAGCCGCTTTTACGGGCTTTGTTGAAAAGTCTTCTGCTCGAAGATCTGATCTCCGTTAGCTCCGAAGTCCACCAAGGAGGTTTCCCTTTGATTTTCTGAGTTCTCAGAGGACAGGAGCTGTCAAGAGTAGTTCTACTAATAGAGCTGAAAATGTCGACGAGCTCATCGACCGCATCCGCCGATAGGATCGAATCCCTGTCGGGTGCGATTGGAAGAGCTGATCGAAGCTTCCTGCAGTACAGGACCCAGTTGGTATTTCTAAAATATCTATAGGTTTTGAGCTCCGGGCGTGAGGCTTTTAAGCCGAAACCAATATATTTATGATCCGAGAATGAATGGTCGTCTAGAACCCTCCATTCCGAAATCAAGGGAGCGATTTCCCTAGAGGCTAGCGTAACGTCAAGGCGTTTCCGGCGGCAATAATTATATATATTCGTGATCTGGAGAATCTCCTCTACCCAACCATACCCCTCTTAACGCTGAAATCTAGGGATGCTAAACTAAAGCCGACCCTTTAAATGTATCACAATTTTTTACTTTTAATGCATATTTATAAAAAAAAGAAAATAAAAAAACGATTTTTTTTTTGGAAAAATTAAAAAAATTTACTTTCCGCTCTCGGATTTGTAATCTACGCGTAAAAATAAGACGAATAAAAAAATTTAATTTTTGAGGCCTCCTTAGTTGGGGGACCTAAACTATACATTCACCGAAATGTAGCTTATCAAAATTTCATAAGAAAGGTTTGGTCAATATTTAATTGTACAGGATTTTAATATGATCATTCAATTAAATTTCATAGTCATCATTTAATAACTATTGGCTCAATGGATTAAACATGTGAGTATTGCGATGCAAGCCTTACAGATAAGTCAAAGCATTTTCTAAGCAAAATTTGGAAGTCTAACTATTGCTTTCAAATGACGCCCTTTGTATTGGATAAAGTGATAGAACTGCCCGCATTTTCACCAACTTTTACTTTGCAAGGGCAGATTTACCATCGATTGGGTCACTTTTTCCAGGTGATAATAAACAGCATAAATCAAGTATATCGTCGTGGTCAGTATATCGAAGGAGTGGAGAGAGATATAGTATTTGAAATTCGACGAATGTTACACAGACACAACTACTTAGTAAATATATTTAAAAGTGTAATAGATAATTGGACTTCAGATAATTACAAAGAATGATAATTCATGCTGTTTGGACTTCACGTGGTGAACATGGGAGGCGTTATAATATGCCATTGGTCAATTAAGTTGCCGTCGTGGTTACTGGTGACTTCTGTTCTTCATAAGACATTCTGTTCTTCATATAGACACACGATAAAATATCAATAAAACGCGTAGCTGATAATCGTAAATTTTATGATGCGTTACAGTACCCAATAATTTTTAGTTAAGGTGAGACACGGTATAATTTCAATGTTCCTATAGCTCATCAAACAACAAGGCAGCTAGTTGCAAATAAAACAGTTTCCTGTATGGACTTTTATGCGTATCACATGGTGCTTCGAGAGCATGACTTCCATCTCCTCCTTCGAACAAGGCAACTTTTTCATCAATTCTTATATTAAAGTAGAGAAACGAAGACGTTCACGTTATATTTCCATAAATTAGACATAAGACCGTGCTGAAAATTACATTAATCTGCAAGATACGATTAGCACAGATGATAATATTAGACCTAATGACATAGGAATAATTGTTGTTTTGCCGTCTACTTTTGTGAACAGTCCCCGTTATCTGCATAAGTACACTTAAGGTGCTTTCACTTATATACGAACTTTCGAAAGACCTGATCTCTTTATAATAGATTTAACTAAGAGCTTATGTCTGGGCAAAAAGCCAGTGATCGACATGACATAGTTGCCCGCGTACTTCATTTCGAAGTTAAAAGTTAAAGTTATATATATAATGAATGTTATGACAAAGGGAAAAGTATTTAGTGACTTTCAGTGTAAAATGTACTCCAATGAATGGCAGAAACGAGGTCTACAATATGTGCACATTTTTATTTTGGTTCATAGAGAAGCTATAACCTAACCAAATCAGCCAAATATGTAGTGCTGAAATTGCAGATAAAAAAAGAGATAAAATTCTGTTTAACACGGTTATTAAATTAAATTCATGGTCCCTGTGGAGATAGCAATCCAGCATCACCTTGCTTGAGAATTAGCAAGTGTACAAAAAAGTATCCTCGGGAAATGATTAGAGAAACCATACACAATGATATGAGTTATCCGTTATATAGACAACCACCACCACCACACTGACTGAAGTTTTCAAACTTTGTCAGAACGATACTTTCGCCACGACATTATTGTACTCTGAGGTTTCCAGTTATTATACATGGAACACCTCAAAAAAAGAATTACGCCGTCGTGTTCAAGGCATATCTGTTCAAAATCATATTGGGGTTAAAGCATCGGACGCCCTTGGTCGTGTCTATACGGTACATGTTAAAAATTTTGAATGTTTTTGTCTGCGTATGTTCCTATATCATGTTCGAGGTCTTACAAGCTTTATATACCTTAAAAGTTTCAGTGGTCAGGAATATCAAATTTATATAGAAGCATGTGAAGCTCAGCGACTGTTAGAAAATGATAATCATTGGGACGAAACCATGAAGACATCTCTACAATGTCAATTACCAGATAAAATTAGGGAACTTTACGCAACACTTTTATCTATATGACGTTTTTCTAATCCTCAATTACATTGGGTTAGGTTAGGTTAGGTTAAGTTAGGAGGTCGATCCCAAATAGGATCCCACTTGGACAGCTTAAGACGCCGGTCTGTTGTGATACCTACAAAACTCCTATAATCTGGATCAAAAGACCCTTACAAGTCGACGAGACGCTTTGTGCTTACTACAAACTTGTTAAGACGGCCAATATCCATTTCGGATAAGTATTCAGGTCCGCCAAAAGTGTGATTGCCGAAATATTTCAATCGCAGCTTAGCGAAAGTCGGACATTGGAGGAGAAAGTGCCGGGATGATTCCACCTCGCCCTCCTCCATGCAACTTTGGCAACTAGCATCGGGTAGTACTCCAAGCCGTACCGCATGAGTGCCCATTGGACAGTGTCCAGTGAGAACTCCTACCATAGCGGCGAGATGCACTTTGCTCAGGGCGAGAAGTTCCCCCGACCTCCTACGATCCACTCTTGGCCAGAAGGATCTCGCGGTCGCACAGGACATAGTTGTCGACCAGCGCCTGCTGAGTGCACGCGAGGTCCATTGATCCAAAGTTAGAGCGCAAGACGCTAACGGAGATCCAACCCGATCCTATTCCGATGTGAGCGGGGCAAAGGTGCCCCCCCCCCCCCCCTGGCTAACTCATCGGCTTTGCAGTTTCCAGCGATTCCGCTGTGACCAGGCACCCAAACGAGCCTGATGTTGAAATAGCCAGACGCTATCTCCAATGAGGACAGACACTCCTTGACTAGCTTTGATTGCACGGTTCGCGTTCAAAACTAGTATTGCCGCTCACTTTTACAAACGAGGCTGCACTACGCAGCAGTATTTCTAACGCCACCTTGATAACAGCCACTTTCGCCTGAAAAACACTACAGTGATCCGGTAGCCTGAAGCTAAGACTGGCGGAGAGCTTCTTGCAGAAAAGCCCCCCTCCAACCTTCCCTCCTAGCCTCGATCCATCCGTGAAAAAGCTCACCGCGCCTCTTCTCCAGCGGCTTCTTCCTATCCACATGTCCCTCGTTGGAATATGAGCGGAGAAGGAGCCGCCTCGAGTGGCCTCAGTGACGAAGTGATCTATATTTTCCGGAATGCCGCTGAAGGAGGAAAGAATTTCAGAGTGTCCCTGTTCGGACCTCTTCATAAGCCCAGCTTCCCTGAGCCTTAGAGCACACTTCGCGGCAGCGCACCTACCGGCAATGTCCACAGGTGCTATGTTTAAAATAGCATTAGGAGCTATTGTAGGTGTGGTCCGCAGTGCACCGGAGATTCCGATGTGCGCCGCTCTTTGGACCCTTTCAAGCTTTTTAGTCAGTGTGGACCTTTCGAGCGCCCTCCACCAGACGAACACACCATAGAACATTATTGGCTTAACTACGGTTTCGTAGAGCCAGAACACCACCTTAGGTGAGAGTCCCCACCTTTTCCCTATAGCCCCTTTGTAACAGTATAGGGCAACCGATGCCTTCTTAACTCTCTCCTCAATGTTTGGCCTCCAGCAAAGGTTTCTATCGAGGATGAGCCCTAGGTATTTCACTTTCTTAGCAGGGAAGGGGAGAGACACATTTGAGATCTTATACCTCCTAGTAAATAAAACCGTTTCGGTTTTACTTGGGTTGACGGCTAGGCTGCTTCTATTCGCCCAGCTAGATACCATACCATATTCAGGAACTTTCCCTTAACCATAAGAACCACATCATCAGCGTTGCGCCTCGAGTTCTATAAGTAGGTCGTTTACCACCATTATCCAGAGCAGTGGGGAGAGTACTCCCCCGTGCGGAGTTCCCCTATTCACTTTTCTGGTTGTCTTGGCACCACCCTACTCCGCTGCGACAGTTCTGTCGCAAAGAAGATTAAAAATAAGGTGCTTGAGGTTGATTCCACCTCAAACTTTTCGAGGGCTTTAACCACTGCCTCTGGTCGCAGATTGTTGAAGGCCCCCTCGATGTCGAGAAAGGTGCCCACAGCAAATTCCTTGTGCTTGAGAGCTATCTCCAGCCATGACACTACATCATGCAAAGCAGTGTCGGCCGACCTGCCTTTGATATATTTATATGCTGCGCCCGTAACAGTTTACCCCTCGGTATTCTGCTCCTAATGTACAGATCCATAAGCCTCTCTAGTGTTTTCAACAGAAACGAGAACAGAAAATCTTTTGCACCGACGTGAGAGCTTTTGCCGGTTTTCGGATTGAAAGTAACCTTAACCTGTCTCCAGACCTTCGGGGCATGGCCTAATCTGACACAGTTCGCGTAGATGGGGGCCAGCCAGCTCAAAGACATCTTAATCGTACGCTGTAATTGCGCTGGAATAATGCCATCGGGCCCCGGGGACTTAAAGGGTTTGAAGGATTTCAACGCCCAGGTAAGGTGACGATCGTCCAGAAGGTCCAAGAAGGCTGTATAGCCCTCCTGCAGCACCCCCAGTGGCACTTCTTCAGCAGAGTGATTTAGTGAAAAATGAGCATCCAGGAGTAGTTTCAGAGACTCCTCGCTGCTCGTTGTCCAACTACTATCTGCATTTTTTAGATACCTCACTGGAGTAGAATTTTTTGCAAGAATGCGCCTGAATCGTGAGGACTCATGACAGCCCTATACACTACCGCAGAAGGCTCTCCACGAAGCTCTCTTCTCTTTCTTCAACTCGGACTTGTAGATGACCAGTCCGGCCATGTACAACGCCCAGTCGTCACTAGAGCCGCTTTTACGGGCTTTGTTGAAAAGTCTTCTGCTCGAAGATCTGATCTCCGTTAGCTCCGAAGTCCACCAAGGAGGTTTCCCTTTGATTTTCTGAGTTCTCAGAGGACAGGAGCTGTCAAGAGTAGTTCTACTAATAGAGCTGAAAATGTCGACGAGCTCATCGACCGCATCCGCCGATAGGATCGAATCCCTGTCGGGTGCGATTGGAAGAGCTGATCGAAGCTTCCTGCAGTACAGGACCCAGTTGGTATTTCTAAAATATCTATAGGTTTTGAGCTCCGGGCGTGAGGCTTTTAAGCCGAAACCAATATATTTATGATCCGAGAATGAATGGTCGTCTAGAACCCTCCATTCCGAAATCAAGGGAGCGATTTCCCTAGAGGCTAGCGTAACGTCAAGGCGTTTCCGGCGGCAATAATTATATATATTCGTGATCTGGAGAATCTCCTCTACCCAACCATACCCCTCTTAACCCTGAAATCTAGGGATGCTAAACTAAAGCCGACCCTTTAAATGTATCACAATTTTTTACTTTTAATGCATATTTATAAAAAAAAAAAATAAAAAAACGATTTTTTTTTTGGAAAAATTAAAAAAATTTACTTTCCGCTCTCGGATTTGTAATCTACGCGTAAAAATAAGACGAATAAAAAAATTTAATTTTTGAGGCCTCCTTAGTTGGGGGACCTAAACTATACATTCACCGAAATGTAGCTTATCAAAATTTCATAAGAAAGGTTTGGTCAATATTTAATTGTACAGGATTTTAATATGATCATTCAATTAAATTTCATAGTCATCATTTAATAACTATTGGCTCAATGGATTAAACATGTGAGTATTGCGATGCAAGCCTTACAGATAAGTCAAAGCATTTTCTAAGCAAAATTTGGAAGTCTAACTATTGCTTTCAAATGACGCCCTTTGTATTGGATAAAGTGATAGAACTGCCCGCATTTTCACCAACTTTTACTTTGCAAGGGCAGATTTACCATCGATTGGGTCACTTTTTCCAGGTGATAATAAACAGCATAAATCAAGTATATCGTCGTGGTCAGTATATCGAAGGAGTGGAGAGAGATATAGTATTTGAAATTCGACGAATGTTACACAGACACAACTACTTAGTAAATATATTTAAAAGTGTAATAGATAATTGGACTTCAGATAATTACAAAGAATGATAATTCATGCTGTTTGGACTTCACGTGGTGAACATGGGAGGCGTTATAATATGCCATTGGTCAATTAAGTTGCCGTCGTGGTTACTGGTGACTTCTGTTCTTCATAAGACATTCTGTTCTTCATATAGACACACGATAAAATATCAATAAAACGCGTAGCTGATAATCGTAAATTTTATGATGCGTTACAGTACCCAATAATTTTTAGTTAAGGTGAGACACGGTATAATTTCAATGTTCCTATAGCTCATCAAACAACAAGGCAGCTAGTTGCAAATAAAACAGTTTCCTGTATGGACTTTTATGCGTATCACATGGTGCTTCGAGAGCATGACTTCCATCTCCTCCTTCGAACAAGGCAACTTTTTCATCAATTCTTATATTAAAGTAGAGAAACGAAGACGTTCACGTTATATTTCCATAAATTAGACATAAGACCGTGCTGAAAATTACATTAATCTGCAAGATACGATTAGCACAGATGATAATATTAGACCTAATGACATAGGAATAATTGTTGTTTTGCCGTCTACTTTTGTGAACAGTCCCCGTTATCTGCATAAGTACACTTAAGGTGCTTTCACTTATATACGAACTTTCGAAAGACCTGATCTCTTTATAATAGATTTAACTAAGAGCTTATGTCTGGGCAAAAAGCCAGTGATCGACATGACATAGTTGCCCGCGTACTTCATTTCGAAGTTAAAAGTTAAAGTTATATATATAATGAATGTTATGACAAAGGGAAAAGTATTTAGTGACTTTCAGTGTAAAATGTACTCCAATGAATGGCAGAAACGAGGTCTACAATATGTGCACATTTTTATTTTGGTTCATAGAGAAGCTATAACCTAACCAAATCAGCCAAATATGTAGTGCTGAAATTGCAGATAAAAAAAGAGATAAAATTCTGTTTAACACGGTTATTAAATTAAATTCATGGTCCCTGTGGAGATAGCAATCCAGCATCACCTTGCTTGAGAATTAGCAAGTGTACAAAAAAGTATCCTCGGGAAATGAGTAGAGAAACCATACACAATGATATGAGTTATCCGTTATATAGACAAAAGGCGCCTGAAGATGGTCACAAAAAAGTTAAAATTCAGACTCGGATTGGTGTGATAAAAAGTTTCGATAGCAGTTGGGTTGTGCCCTATTCGCCGATTTTGTGTAAATTATTTGACGCCCACATTAATGTTGAAGCCTGCAATTCTTTACGCGCGATTAAATATATTTGCAAGTATATCAATAAAGAAATCTGCGTAATGAAGGTACTTTACAGCCACTAAATTATATACAAACATATCAAGCAGGAAGATATGTCAGTAGCAATGAAGTAGTGTGGCTGCTTGGCTTTCCATTACATGAAAGATATCCGACTGATTTATATCTAGGAGTACATTTATAAACGGACAGCATGTTTATTTTAATAAGAGTACATTCGACGAAGGATTTAGGTCCTTCAAAAACCACACTGACTGAAGTTTTCAAACTTTGTCAGAACGATACTTTCGCTACGACATTATTGTACTCTGAGGTTTCCAGTTATTATACATGGAACACCTCAAAAAAAGAATTACGCCGTCGTGTTCAAGGCATATCTGTTCAAAATCATATTGGCGTTAAAGCATCGGACGCCCTTGGTCGTGTCTATACGGTACATGTTAAAAATTTTGAATGTTTTTGTCTGCGTATGTTCCTATATCATGTTCGAGGTCTTACAAGCTTTATATACCTTAAAAGTTTCAGTGGTCAGGAATATCAAATTTATATAGAAGCATGTGAAGCTCAGCGACTGTTAGAAAATGATAATCATTGGGACGAAACCATGAAGACATCTCTACAATGTCAATTACCAGATAAAATTAGGGAACTTTACGCAACACTTTTATCTATATGACGTTTTTCTAATCCTCAATTACATTGGGTTAGGTTAGGTTAGGTTAAGTTAGGAGGTCGATCCCAAATAGGATCCCACTTGGACAGCTTAAGACGCCGGTCTGTTGTGATACCTACAAAACTCCTATAATCTGGATCAAAAGACCCTTACAAGTCGACGAGACGCTTTGTGCTTACTACAAACTTGTTAAGACGGCCAATATCCATTTCGGATAAGTATTCAGGTCCGCCAAAAGTGTGATTGCCGAAATATTTCAATCGCAGCTTAGCGAAAGTCGGACATTGGAGGAGAAAGTGCCGGGATGATTCCACCTCGCCCTCCTCCATGCAACTTTGGCAACTAGCATCGGGTAGTACTCCAAGCCGTACCGCAATTGGACAGTGTCCAGTGAGAACTCCTACCATAGCGGCGAGATGCACTTTGCTCAGGGCGAGAAGTTCCCCCGACCTCCTACGATCCACTCTTGGCCAGAAGGATCTCGCGGTCGCACAGGACATAGTTGTCGACCAGCGCCTGCTGAGTGCACGCGAGGTCCATTGATCCAAAGTTAGAGCGCAAGACGCTAACGGAGATCCAACCCGATCCTATTCCGATGTGAGCGGGGCAAAGGTGCCCCCCCCCCCCCCCTGGCTAACTCATCGGCTTTGCAGTTTCCAGCGATTCCGCTGTGACCAGGCACCCAAACGAGCCTGATGTTGAAATAGCCAGACGCTATCTCCAATGAGGACAGACACTCCTTGACTAGCTTTGATTGCACGGTTCGCGTTCAAAACTAGTATTGCCGCTCACTTTTACAAACGAGGCTGCACTACGCAGCAGTATTTCTAACGCCACCTTGATAACAGCCACTTTCGCCTGAAAAACACTACAGTGATCCGGTAGCCTGAAGCTAAGACTGGCGGAGAGCTTCTTGCAGAAAAGCCCCCCTCCAACCTTCCCTCCTAGCCTCGATCCATCCGTGAAAAAGCTCACCGCGCCTCTTCTCCAGCGGCTTCTTCCTATCCACATGTCCCTCGTTGGAATATGAGCGGAGAAGGAGCCGCCTCGAGTGGCCTCAGTGACGCAGTGATCTATATTTTCCGGAATGCCGCTGAAGGAGGAAAGAATTTCAGAGTGTCCCTGTTCGGACCTCTTCATAAGCCCAGCTTCCCTGAGCCTTAGAGCACACTTCGCGGCAGCGCACCTACCGGCAATGTCCACAGGTGCTATGTTTAAAATAGCATTAGGAGCTATTGTAGGTGTGGTCCGCAGTGCACCGGAGATTCCGATGTGCGCCGCTCTTTGGACCCTTTCAAGCTTTTTAGTCAGTGTGGACCTTTCGAGCGCCCTCCACCAGACGAACACACCATAGAACATTATTGGCTTAACTACGGTTTCGTAGAGCCAGAACACCACCTTAGGTGAGAGTCCCCACCTTTTCCCTATAGCCCCTTTGTAACAGTATAGGGCAACCGATGCCTTCTTAACTCTCTCCTCAATGTTTGGCCTCCAGCAAAGGTTTCTATCGAGGATGAGCCCTAGGTATTTCACTTTCTTAGCAGGGAAGGGGAGAGACACATTTGAGATCTTATACCTCCTAGTAAATAAAACCGTTTCGGTTTTACTTGGGTTGACTGCTAGGCTGCTTCTATTCGCCCAGCTAGATACCATACCATATTCAGGAACTTTCCTTTAACCATAAGAACCACATCATCAGCGTTGCGCCTCGAGTTCTATAAGTAGGTCGTTTACCACCATTATCCAGAGCAGTGGGGAGAGTACTCCCCCGTGCGGAGTTCCCCTATTCACTTTTCTGGTTGTCTTGGCACCACCCTACTCCGCTGCGACAGTTCTGTCGCAAAGAAGATTAAAAATAAGGTGCTTGAGGTTGATTCCACCTCAAACTTTTCGAGGGCTTTAACCACTGCCTCTGGTCGCAGATTGTTGAAGGCCCCCTCGATGTCGAGAAAGGTGCCCACAGCAAATTCCTTGTGCTTGAGAGCTATCTCCAGCCATGACACTACATCATGCAAAGCAGTGTCGGCCGACCTGCCTTTGATATATTTATATGCTGCGCCCGTAACAGTTTACCTCTCGGTATTCTGCTCCTAATGTACAGATCCATAAGCCTCTCTAGTGTTTTCAACAGAAACGAGAACAGAAAATCTTTTGCACCGACGTGAGAGCTTTTGCCGGTTTTCGGATTGAAAGTAACCTTAACCTGTCTCCAGACCTTCGGGGCATGGCCTAATCTGACACAGTTCGCGTAGATGGGGGCCAGCCAGCTCAAAGACATCTTAATCGTACGCTGTAATTGCGCTGGAATAATGCCATCGGGCCCCGGGGACTTAAAGGGTTTGAAGGATTTCAACGCCCAGGTAAGGTGACGATCGTCCAGAAGGTCCAAGAAGGCTGTATAGCCCTCCTGCAGCACCCCCAGTGGCACTTCTTCAGCAGAGTGATTTAGTGAAAAATGAGCATCCAGGAGTAGTTTCAGAGACTCCTCGCTGCTCGTTGTCCAACTACTATCTGCATTTTTTAGATACCTCACTGGAGTAGAATTTTTTGCAAGAATGCGCCTGAATCGTGAGGACTCATGACAGCCCTATACACTACCGCAGAAGGCTCTCCACGAAGCTCTCTTCTCTTTCTTCAACTCGGACTTGTAGATGACCAGTCCGGCCATGTACAACGCCCAGTCGTCACTAGAGCCGCTTTTACGGGCTTTGTTGAAAAGTCTTCTGCTCGAAGATCTGATCTCCGTTAGCTCCGAAGTCCACCAAGGAGGTTTCCCTTTGATTTTCTGAGTTCTCAGAGGACAGGAGCTGTCAAGAGTAGTTCTACTAATAGAGCTGAAAATGTCGACGAGCTCATCGACCGCATCCGCCGATAGGATCGAATCCCTGTCGGGTGCGATTGGAAGAGCTGATCGAAGCTTCCTGCAGTACAGGACCCAGTTGGTATTTCTAAAATATCTATAGGTTTTGAGCTCCGGGCGTGAGGCTTTTAAGCCGAAACCAATATATTTATGATCCGAGAATGAATGGTCGTCTAGAACCCTCCATTCCGAAATCAAGGGAGCGATTTCCCTAGAGGCTAGCGTAACGTCAAGGCGTTTCCGGCGGCAATAATTATATATATTCGTGATCTGGAGAATCTCCTCTACCCAACCATACCCCTCTTAACCCTGAAATCTAGGGATGCTAAACTAAAGCCGACCCTTTAAATGTATCACAATTTTTTACTTTTAATGCATATTTATAAAAAAAAAAAATAAAAAAACGATTTTTTTTTTGGAAAAATTAAAAAAATTTACTTTCCGCTCTCGGATTTGTAATCTACGCGTAAAAATAAGACGAATAAAAAAATTTAATTTTTGAGGCCTCCTTAGTTGGGGGACCTAAACTATACATTCACCGAAATGTAGCTTATCAAAATTTCATAAGAAAGGTTTGGTCAATATTTAATTGTACAGGATTTTAATATGATCATTCAATTAAATTTCATAGTCATCATTTAATAACTATTGGCTCAATGGATTAAACATGTGAGTATTGCGATGCAAGCCTTACAGATAAGTCAAAGCATTTTCTAAGCAAAATTTGGAAGTCTAACTATTGCTTTCAAATGACGCAATTTGTATTGGATAAAGTGATAGAACTGCCCGCATTTTCACCAACTTTTACTTTGCAAGAGCAGATTTACCATCGATTGGGTCACTTTTTCCAGGTGATAATAAACAGCATAAATCAAGTATATCGTCGTGGTCAGTATATCGAAGGAGTGGAGAGAGATATAGTATTTGAAATTCGACGAATGTTACACAGACACAACTACTTAGTAAATATATTTAAAAGTGTAATAGATAATTGGACTTCAGATAATTACAAAGAATGATAATTCATGCTGTTTGGACTTCACGTGGTGAACATGGGAGGCGTTATAATATGCCATTGGTCAATTAAATTGCCGTCGTGGTTACTGGTGACTTCTGTTCTTCATAAGACATTCTGTTCTTCATATAGACACACGATAAAGTATCAATAAAACGCGTAGCTGATAATCGTAAATTTTATGATGCGTTACAGTACCCAATAATTTTTAGTAAAGGTGAGACACGGTATAATTTCAATGTTCCTATAGCTCATCAAACAACAAGGCAGCCAGTTGCAAATAAAACAGTTTCCTGTATGGACTTTTATGCATATCACATGGTGCTTCGAGAGCATGACTTCCATCTCCTCCTTCGAACAAGGCAACTTTTTCATCAATTCTTATATTAAAGTAGAGAAACGAAAACGTTCACGTTATATTTCTATAAATTAGACATAAGAACGTGCTGAAAATTACATTAATCTGCAAGATACGATTAGCATAGATGATAATATTAGACCTAATGACATAGGAATAATTGTTGTTTTGCCGTCTACTTTTGTGAACAGTTCCCGTTATCTGCATAAGTACACTCAAGATGCTTTCACTTATATACGAACTTTCGAAAGACCTGATCTCTTCATAATAGATTTAACTAAGAGCTTATGTCTGGGCAAAAAGCCAGTGATCGACATGACATAGTTGCCCGCGTACTTCATTTCAAAGTTATAAGTTAAAGTTATATATATAATGAATGTTATGACAAAGGGAAAAGTATTTAGTGACTTCCAGTGTAAAATGTACTCCAATGAATGGCAGAAACGAGGTCTACAACATGTGCACATTTTAATTTTGGTTCATAGAAAAGCTATAACCTAACCAAATCAGCTAAATATTTAGTGCTGAAATTGCAAATAAAAAAAGAGATAAAATTCTGTTTAACACGGTAATTAAATTAAATTCATGGTCCCTGTGGAGATAGCAATCCAGCATCACCTTGCTTGAGAATTAGCAAGTGTACAAAAAAGTATCCTCGGGTGTGATAAAAAGTTTCGATAACAGTTGGGTTGTGCCCTATTCGCCGATTTTGTGTAAATTATTTGACGCCCACATTAATGTTGAAGCCTGCAATTCTTTACGCGCGATTAAATATATTTGCAAGTATATCAATAAAGAAATCTGCGTAATGAAGGTACTGTACAGCCACTAAATTATATAAAAAACATATCAAGCAGGAAGATATGTCAGTAGCAATGAAGTAATGTGGCTGCTTGGCTTTCCATTACATGAAAGATATCCGACTGATTTATATCTAGAAGTACATTTATAAACGGACAGCGTGTTTATTTTAATAAGAGTACATTTGACGAAGGATTTAGGTCCTTCAAAAACCACACTGACTGAAGTTTTCAAACTTTGTCAGAACGATATTTTCGCCACTACATTATTGTACTCTGAGGTTTCCAGTTATTATACATGGAACACCTCAAAAAAAGAATTACGCCGTCGTGTTCAAGGCATATCTGTTCAAAATCATATTGGGGTTAAAGCATCGGACGCCCTTGGTCGTGTCTATACGGTACATGTTAAAAATTTTGAATGTTTTTGTCTGCGTATGTTACTATATCATGTTCGAGGTCTTACAAGCTTTATATACCTTAAAAGTTTCAGTGGTGAGGAATATCAAATTTATATAGAAGCATGTGAAGCTCAGCGACTGTTAAAAAATGATAATCATTGGGACGAAACCATGAAGACATCTGTACAATGTCAATTACCAGATAAAATAAGGGAACTTTACGCCACGCTTTTATCTTTATGACGTTTTTCTAACCCTCAATTACATTGGGTTAGGTTAGGTTAGGAGGTCGATCCCAAAAAGGATCCCACTTGGACAGCTTAAGACGCCGGTCCGTTGTGATACCTACAAAACTCCTATAATCTGGATCAAAAGACCCTTACAAGTCGACGAGACGCTTTGTGCTTACTACAAACTTGTTAAGACGGCCAAAATCCATTTCGGATAAGTATTCCGGTCCGCCAAAAGTGTGATTGCCGAAATATTTCAATCGCAGCTTAGCGAAAGCCGGACATTGGAGGAGAAAGTGCCGGGATGATTCCACCTCGCCCTCCTCCATGCAAATTTGGCAACTAGCATCGGGCAGTACTTGAAGCCGTACCGCGTGTGTGCCCATGGGACTGTGTCCAGTGAGAACTCCTACCATAGCGGCGATATGCACTTTGCTCAGGGCGAGAAGTTCCCCCGACCTCCTACGATCCACTCTTGGCCAGAAGGATCTCGCGGTCGCACAGGACCTAGTTGTCGACCAGCGTCTGCTGAGTGCACGCGAGGTCCATTGATCCAAAGTTAGAGCGCAAGACGCTAACGGAGATCCAACCCGATCCTATTCCGATGTGAGCGGGGCAAAGGTGCCCCCCCCCTGGCTAACTCATCGGCTTTGCAGTTTCCAGCGATTCCGCTGTGACCAGGCACCCAAACGAGCCTGATGTTGAAATAGCCAGACGCTATCTCCAATGAGGACAGACACTCCTTGACTAGCTTTGATTGCACGGTTCGCGCTCAAAACTAGTATTGCCGCTCACTTTTACAAACGAGGCTGCACTACGCAGCAGTACTTCTAACGCCACCTTGATAACAGCCACTTTCGCCTGAAAAACACTACAGTGATCCGGTAGCCTGAAGCTAAGACTGACGGAGAGCTCCTTGCAGAAAAGCCCCCCTCCAACCTTCCCTCCTAGCCTCGATCCATCCGTGAAAAAGCTCACCGCGCCTCTTCTCCAGCGGCTTCTTCCCATCCACATGTCCCTCGTTGGAATATGAGCGGAGAAGGAGCCGCCTCGAGTGATATATTTATATGCTGCGCCCGTAACAGTTTACCCCTCGGTATTCTGCTCTTAATGTACAGATCCATAAGCCTCTCTAATGTTTTCAACAGAAACGAGGATAGGCTGATGGGTCTAAAATCTTTTGCATCGACGTGAGAGCTTTTGCCGGCCTTCGACGCTGTAATTGCGCTGGAATAATGCCATCGGGCCCCGGGGACTTAAAGGGTTTGAAGGATTTCAACGCCCAGGAAAGGTGACGATCGTCCAGAAGGTCCAAGAAGGCTGTATAGCCCTCCTGCAGCTCCCCCAGTGGCACTTCTTCAGCAGAGTGATTTAGTGGAAAATGAGCATCCAGGAGTAGTTTCAGCGACTCCTCGCTGCTCGTTGTCCAACTACTATCTGCATTTTTTAGATACCTCACTGGAGTAGAATTTTTTGCAAGAATGCGCCTGAATCGTGAGGACTCATGACAGCCCTCTACACTACCGCAGAAGGCTCTCCACGAAGCTCTCTTCTCTTTCTTCAACTCGGACTTGTAGATGACCAGTCCGGCCATGTACAACGCCCAGTCGTCACTAGAGCCGCTTTTACGGGCTTTGTTGAAAAGTCTTCTGCTCGAAGATCTGATCTCCGTTAGCTCCGAAGTCCACCAAGGGGGTTTCCCTTTGATTTTCTGAGTTCTCAGAGGACAGGAGCTGTCAAGAGTAGTTCTACTAATAGAGCTGAAAATGTCGACGAGCTCATCGACCGCATCCGCCGATAGGATCGAATCCCTGTCGGGTGCGATTGGAAGAGCTGATCGAAGCTTCCTGCAGTACAGGACCCAGTTGGTATTTCTAAAATATCTATAGGTTTTGAGCTCCGGACGTGAGGCTTTTAAGCCGAAACCAATATATTTATGATCCGAGAATGAATGGTCGTCTAGAACCCTCCATTCCGAAATCAAGGGAGCGATTTCCCTAGAGGCTAGCGTAATGTCAAGGCGTTTCCGGCGGCAATAATTATATATATTCGTGATCTGAATTCGTTAACCCTGAAATCTAGGGATGCTAAACTAAAGCCGACCCTTTAAATGTATCACAATTTTTTACTTTTAATGCATATTTATAAAAAAAAAATAAAAAAACGATTTTTTTTTTGGAAAAGTTAAAAAAAAATTTACTTTCCGCTCACGGATTTGTAATCTACGCGTAAAAATAAGACGAATAAAAAAAATTAAATTTTTGAGGCCTCCTTAGTTGGGGGACCTAAACTATACATTCACCGAAATGTAGCTTATCAAAATTTCATAAGAAAGGTTTGGTCAATATTTAATTGTACAGGATTTTAATATGATCATTCAATTAAATTTCATAGTCATCATTTAATAACTATTGGCTCAATGGATTAAACATGTGAGTATTGCGATGCAAGCCTTACAGATAAGTCAAAGCATTTTCTAAGCAAAATTTGGAAGTCTAACTATTGCTTTCAAATGACGCAATTTGTATTGGATAAAGTGATAGAACTGCCCGCATTTTCACCAACTTTTACTTTGCAAGGGCAGATTTACCATCGATTGGGTCACTTTTTCCAGGTGATAATAAACAGCATAAATCAAGTATATCGTCGTGGTCAGTATATCGAAGGAGTGGAGAGAGATATAGTATTTGAAATTCGACGAATGTTACACAGACACAACTGCTTAGTAAATATATTTAAAAGTGTAATAGATAATTGGCCTTCAGATAATTACAAAGAATGATAATTCATGCTGTTTGGACTTCACGTGGTGAACATGGGAGGCGTTATAATATGCCATTGGTCAATTAAGTTGCCGTCGTGGTTACTGGTGACTTCTGTTCTTCATAAGACATTCTGTTCTTAATATAGAGACACGATAAAATATCAATAAAACGCGTAGCTGATAATCGTAAATTTTATGATGCGTTACAGTACCCAATAATTTTTAGTAAAGGTGAGACACGGTATAATTTCAATGTTCCTATAGCTCATCAAACAACAAGGCAGCCAGTTGCAAATAAAACAGTTTCCTGTATGGACTTTTATGCATATCACATGGTGCTTCGAGAGCATGACTTCCATCTCCTCCTTCGAACAAGGCAACTTTTTCATCAATTCTTATATTAAAGTAGAGAAACGAAGACGTTCACGTTATATTTCTATAAATTAGACATAAGAACGTGCTGAAAATTACATTAATCTGCAAGATACGATTAGCAAGATGATAATATTAGACCTAATGACATAGGAATAATTGTTGTTTTGCCGTCTACTTTTGTGAACAGTCCCCGTTATCTGCATAAGTACACTCAAGGTGCTTTCACTTATATACGAACTTTCGAAAGACCTGATCTCTTCATAATAGATTTAACTAAGAGCTTATGTCTGGGCAAAAAGCCAGTGATCGACATGACATAGTTGCCCGCGTACTTCATTTCAAAGTTATAAGTTAAAGTTATATATATAATGAATGTTATGACAAAGGGAAAAGTATTTAGTGACTTCCAGTGTAAAATGTACTCCAATGAATGGCAGAAACGAGGTCTACAACATGTGCACATTTTAATTTTGGTTCATAGAGAAGCTATAACCTAACCAAATCAGCTAAATATTTAGTGCTGAAATTGCAGATAAAAAAAGAGATGAAATTCTGTTTAACACGGTAATTAAATTAAATTCATGGTCCCTGTGGAGATAGCAATCCAGCATCACCTTGCTTGAGAATTAGCAAGTGTACAAAAAAGTATCCTCGGGAAATGATTAGAGAAACCATACACAATGATATGAGTTATCCGTTATATAGACAAAAGTCGCCTGAAGATGGTCACAAAAAAGTTAACATTCAGACTCGAATTGGTGTGATAAAAAGTTTCGATAACAGTTGGGTTGTGCCCTATTCGCCGATTTTGTGTAAATTATTTGACGCCCACATTAATGTTGAAGCCTGCAATTCTTTACGCGCGATTAAATATATTTGCAAGTATATCAATAAAGAAATCTGCGTAATGAAGGTACTGTACAGCCACTAAATTATATACAAACATATCAAGCAGGAAAATATGTCAGTAGCAATGAAGTAGTGTGGCTGCTTGGCTGTTCATTACATGAAAGATATCCGACTGATTTATATCTAGGAGTACATTTATAAACGGACAGCGTGTTTATTTTAATAAGAGTACATTTGACGAAGGATTTAGGTCCTTCAAAAACCACACTGACTGAAGTTTTCAAACTTTGTCAGAACGATACTTTCGGAGGACAGACACTCCTTGACTAGCTTTGATTGCACGGTTCGCGCGCTCAAAACTAGTATTGCCGCCCTACTATTGGAGTGGAAGCTCACTTCTACAAACGAGGCTGCACTACGCAGCAGTACTTCTAACGCCACCTTGATAACAGCCACTTTCGCCTGAAAAACTCTACAGTGATCCGGTAGCCTGAAGCTAAGACTGACGGAGAGCTCCTTGCAGAAAAGCCCCCCTCCAACTTTCCCTCCTAGCCTCGATCCATCCGTGAAAAAGCTCACCGCGCCTCTTCTCCAGCGGCTTCTTCCCATCCACATGTCCCTCGTTGGAATATGAGCGGAGAAGGAGCCGCCTCGAGTGGCCTCAGTGACGCAGTGATCTATATTTTCCGGTATGCCGCTGAAGGAGGAAAGAATTTCGGAGTGTCCTTGTTCGGACCTCTTCATAAGCCCAGCTTTCCTGAGCCTTAGAGCACACTTCGCGGCAGCGCACCTACCGGCAATGTCCACAGGTGCTATGTTTAAAATAGCATTAGGAGCTATTGTAGGTGTGGTCCGCAGTGCACCGGAGATTCCGATGAGCGCCGCTCTTTGGACCCTTTCAAGCTTTTTAGCCAGTGTGGACCTTTCGAGCGCCCTCCACCAGACGAACACACCATAGAACATTATTGGCTTAACTACGGTTTCGTAGAGCCAGAACACCACCTTAGGTGAGAGTCCCCACCTCTTCAATATAGCCCCTTTGTAACAGTATAGGGCAACCGATGCCTTCTTAACTCTCTCCTCAATGTTTGGCCTCCAGGAAAGTTTTCTATCGAGGATGAGCCCTAGGTATTTCACTTTCTCAGCAGGTTGAAGAAGTGAACCCCCGAAGAAGGGGAGAGACACATTTGAGATCTTATACCTCCTAGTAAATAAAACCGTTTCGGTTTTACTTGGGTTGACGGCTAGGCTGCTTCTATTTGCCCAGCTAGATACCACGTTCAGGTACCCCTCGGTGAGCTCGTAGACGGTATTCAGGAACTTTCCCTTAACTATAAGAACCACATCATCAGCGTTGCGCCTCGAGTTCTATAAGTAGGTCGTTTACCACCATTATCCAGAGCAGTGGAGAGAGTACTCCCCCGTGCGGAGTTCCCCTATTCACTTTTCGGGTTGTCTTGGCACCACCCTACTCCGCTGCGACAGTTCTGTCGCAAAGAAGATTAAAAATAAGGTGCTTGAGGTTGATTCCACCTCAAACTTTTCGAGGGCTTTAACCACTGCCTCTGGTCGCAGATTGTTGAAGGCCCCCTCGATGTCGAGAAAGGTGCCCACAGCAAATTCCTTGTGCTTGAGAGCTATCTCCAGCCATGACACTACATCATGCAAAGCAGTGTCGGCCGACCTGCCTTTGATATATTTATATGCAGCGCCCGTAACAGTTTACCCCTCGGTATTCTGCTCTTAATGTACAGATCCATAAGCCTCTCTAATGTTTTCAACAGAAACGAGGATAGGCTGATGGGTCTAAAATCTTTTGCACCGACGTGAGAGCTTTTGCCGGCCTTCGGAATGAAAGTAACCTTAACCTGTCTCCAAACTTTCGAGACATGGCCTAATCTGACACAGTTCGCGTAGATGGGGGCCAGCCAGCTCAAAGACATCTTAATCGTACGCTGTAATTGCGCTGAAATAATGCCATCGGGCCCCGGGGACTTAAAGGGTTTGAAGGATTTCAACGCCCAGGTAAGGTGACGATCGTCCAGAAGGTCCAAGAAGGCTGTACAGCCCTCCTGCAGCTCCCCCAGTGGCACTTCTTCAGCAGAGTGATTTAGTGGAAAATGAGCAACCAGGAGTAGTTTCAGCGACTCCTCGCTGCTCGTTGTCCAACTACTATCTGCAGTTTTTAGATACCTCACTGGAGTAGAATTTTTTGCAAGAATGCGCCTGAATCGTGAGGACTCATGAGAGCCCTCTACACTACCGCAGAAGGCTCTCCACGAAGCTTTCTTCTCTTTCTTCAACTCGGACTTGTAGATGACCAGTCCGGCCATGTACAACGCCCAGTCGTCACTAGAGCCGCTTTTACGGGCTTTGTTGAAAAGTCTTCTGCTCGAAGATCTGATCTCCGTTAGCTCCGAAGTCCACCAAGGAGGTTTCCCTTTGATTTTCTGAGTTCTCAGAGGACAGGAGCTGTCAAGAGTAGTTCTACTAATAGAGCTGAAAATGTCGACGAGCTCATCGACCGCATCCGCCGATAGGATCGAATCCCTGTCGGGTGCGATTGGAAGAGCTGATCGAAGCTTCCTGCAGTACAGGACCCAGTTGGTATTTCTAAAATATCTATAGGTTTTGAGCTCCGGACGTGAGGCTTTTAAGCCGAAACCAATATATTTATGATCCGAGAATGAATGGTCGTCTAGAACCCTCCATTCCGAAATCAAGGGAGCGATTTCCCTAGAGGCTAGCGTAACGTCAAGGCGTTTCCGGCGGCAATAATTATATATATTCGTGATCTGGAGAATCTCCTCTATCCAACCATACCCCTCTTAACCCTGAAATCTAGGAATGCTAAACTAAAGCCGACCCTTTAAATGTATCACAATTTTTTACTTTTAATGCATATTTATAAAAAAAAAATAAAAAAACGATTTTTTTTTTGAAAAAATTAAAAAAAAATTTACTTTCCGCTCACGGATTTGTAATCTACGCGTAAAAATAAGACGAATAAAAAAAATTTAATTTTTGAGGCTTCCTTAGTTGGGGGACCTAAACTATATTTTCACCGAAATGTAGCTTATCAATATTTCATAAGGAAGGTTTGGTCAATATTTAATTGTACAGGATTTTAATATGATCATTCAATTGAATTTCATAGTCATCATTTAATAACTATTGGCTCAATGGATTAAGCATGTGAGTATTGCGATGCAAGCCTTACAGATAAGTCAAAGCATTTTCTAAGAAAAATTTGGAAGTCTAACTATTGCTTTCAAATGACGCCCTTTGTATTGGATAAAGTGATAGAACTGCTCGCATTTTCACCAACTTGTACTTTGCAAGGGCAGATTTACCATCGATTGGGTCACTTTTTCCAGGTGATAATAAACAGCATAAATCAAGTATATAGTCGTGGTCAGTATATCGAAGGAGTGGAGAGAGATATAGTATTTGAAATTCGACGAATGTTACACAGACACAACTACTTAGTAAATATATTTAAAAGTGTAATAGATAATTGGCCTTCAGATAATTACAAAGAATGATAATTCTCACTGTTTGGACTTCACGTGTTGAACATGGGAGGCGTTATAATATGCCATTGGTCAATTAAGTTGCCGTCGTGGTTACTGGTGACTTCTGTTCTTCATAAGACACACGATAAAATATCAATAAAACGCGTAGCTGATAATCGTAAATTTTATGATGCGTTACAGTACCCAATAATTTTTAGTAAAGGTGAGACACGGTATAATTTCAATGTTCCTATAGCTCATCAAACAACAAGGCAGCCAGTTGCAAATAAAACAGTTTCCTGCATGGACTTTTACGCATATCACATGGTGCTTCGAGAGGATGACTTCCATCTCCTCCTTCGAACAAGGCAACTTTTTCATCAATTCTTATATTAAAGTAGAGAAACGAAGACGTTCACGTTATATTTCTATAAATTAGACATAAGAACGTGCTGAAAATTACATTAATCTGCAAGATACGATTAGCAAGATGATAATATTAGACCTAATGACATAGGAATAATTGTTGTTTTGCCGTCTACTTTTGTGAACAGTCCCCGTTATCTGCATAAGTACACTCAAGATGCTTTCACTTATATACGAACTTTCGAAAGACCTGATCTCTTCATAATAGATTTAACTAAGAGCTTATGTCTGGGCAAAAAGCCAGTGATCGACATGACATAGTTGCCCGCGTACTTCATTTCAAAGTTATAAGTTAAAGTTATATATATAATGAATGTTATGACAAAGGGAAAAGTATTTAGTGACTTCCAGTCTGCTCTTAATGTACAGGGCAGCTGATGGGTCTAAAATCTTTTGCACCGACGTGAGAGCTTTTGCCGGCCTTCGGAATGAAAGTAACCTTAACCTGTCTCCAGACCTTCGGGACATGGCCTAATCTGACACAGTTCGCGCAGATGGGGGCCAGCCAGCTCAATGACATCTTAATCGTACGCTGTAATTGCGCTGGAATAAGGCCATTGGGCCCCGGGGACTTGAAGGGTTTGAAGGATTTGAACGCCCAGGTAAGGTGACGATCGTCCAGAAGGTCCAAGAAGGCTGTACAACCCTCCTGCAGCTCCCCCAGTGGCACTTCTTCAGCAGAGTGATTTAGTGGAAAATGAGCATCCAGGAGTAGTTTCAGCGACTCCTCGCTGCTCGTTGTCCAACTACTATCTGCATTTTTTAGATACCTCACTGGAGTAGAATTTTTTGCAAGAATGCGCCTGAATCGTGAGGACTCATGACAGCCCTCTACACTACCGCAGAAGGCTCTCCACGAAGCTCTCTTCTCTTTCTTCAACTCGGACTTGTAGATGACCAGTCCGGCCATGTACAACGCCCAGTCGTCACTAGAGCCGCTTTTACGGGCTTTGTTGAAAAGTCTTCTGCTCGAAGATCTGATCTCCGTTAGCTCCGAAGTCCACCAAGGGGGTTTCCCTTTGATTTTCTGAGTTCTCAGAGGACAGGAGCTGTCAAGAGTAGTTCTACTAATAGAGCTGAAAATGTCGACGAGCTCATCGACCGCATCCGCCGATAGGATCGAATCCCTGTCGGGTGCGATTGGAAGAGCTGATCGAAGCTTCCTGCAGTACAGGACCCAGTTGGTATTTCTAAAATATCTATAGGTTTTGAGCTCCGGGCGTGAGGCTTTTAAGCCGAAACCAATATATTTATGATCCGAGAATGAATGGTCGTCTAGAACCCTCCATTCCGAAATCAAGGGAGCGATTTCCCTAGAGGCTAGCGTAACGTCAAGGCGTTTCCGGCGGCAATAATTATACATATTCGTGATCTGGAGAATTTCCTCTATCCAACCATACCCCTCTTAACCCTGAAATCTAGGGATGCTAAACTAAAGCCGACCCTTTAAATGTATCACAATTTTTTACTTTTAATGCATATTTATAAAAAAAAGATAAAAAAACGATTTTTTTTTTTTTAAATAAAAAAAAATTTACTTTCCGCTCACGGATTTGTAATCTACGATAATAAGACGAATAAAAAAATTTAATTTTTGAGGCTTCCTTAGTTGGGGACCTAAACTATATATTCACCGAAATGTAGCTTATCAAAATTTCATAAGGAAGGTTTGGTCAATTTTTAATTGTACAGGATTTTAATATGATCATTCAATTGAATTTCATAGTCATCATTTAATACCTATTGGCTCAATGGATTAAGCATGTGAGTATTGCGATGCAAGCCTTACAGATAAGTCAAAGCATTTTCTAAGCAAAATTTGGAAGTCTAACTATTGCTTTTAAATGACGCCCTTTGTATTGGATAAAGTGATAGAACTGCCCGCATTTTCACCAACTTGTACTTTGCAAGCGCAGATTTACCATCGATTGGGTCACTTTTTCCAGGTGATAATAAACAGCATAAATCAAGTATATCGTCGTGGTCAGTATATCGAGGGAGTGGAGAGAGATATAGTATTTGAAATTCGACGAATGTTACACAGACACAACTACTTAGTAAATATATTTAAAAGTGTAATAGATAATTGGCCTTCAGATAATTACAAAGAATGATAATTCATGCTGTTTGGACTTCACGTGGTGAACATGGGAGGCGTTATAATATGCCATTGGTCAATTAAGTTGCCGTCGTGGTTACTGGTGACTTCTGTTCTTCATAAGACACACGATAAAATATTAATAAAACGCGTAGCTGATAATCGTAAATTTTATGATGCGTTACAGTACCCAATAATTTTTAGTAAAGGTGAGACACGGTATAATTTCAATGTTCCTATAGCTCATCAAACAACAAGGCAGCCAGTTGCAAATAAAACAGTTTCCTGTATGGACTTTTATGCATATCACATGGTGCTTCGAGAGCATGACTTCCATCTCCTCCTTCGAACAAGGACACTTTTTCATCAATTCTTATATTAAAGTAGAGAAACGAAGACGTTCACGTTATATATCTATAAATTAGACATAAGAACGTGCTGAAAATTACATTAATCTGCAAGATACGATTAGCATAGATGATAATATTAGACCTAATGACATAGGAATAATTGTTGTTTTGCCGTCTACTTTTGTGAACAGTCCCCGTTATCTGCATAAGTACACTCAAGGTGCTTTCACTTATATACGAACTTTCGAAAGACCTGATCTCTTCATAATAGATTTAACTAAGAGCTTATGTCTGGGCAAAAAGCCAGTGATCGACATGACATAGTTGCCCGCGTACTTCATTTCGAAGTTATAGGTTAAAGTTATATATAATATATAATGAATGTTATGACAAAGGGAAAAGTATTTAGTGACTTCCAGTGTAAAATGTACTCCAATGAATGGCAGAAACGAGGTCTACAACATGTGCACATTTTGGTTCATAGAGAAGCTATAACCTAACCAAATCAGCTAAATATTTAGTGCTGAAATTGCAGATAAAAAAAGAGATAAAATTCTGTTTAACACGGTAATTAAATTAAATTCATGGTCCCTGTGGAGATAGCAATCCAGCATCACCTTGCTTGAGAATTAGCAAGTGTACAAAAAAGTATCCTCGGGAAATGATTAAAGAAACCATACACAATGATATGAGTTATCCGTTATATAGACAAAAGGCGCCTGAAGATGGTCACAAAAAAGTTAACATTCAGACTCGAATTGGTGTGATAAAAAGTTTCGATAACAGTTGGGTTGTGCCCTATTCGCCGATTTTGTGTAAATTATTTGACGCCCACATTAATGTTGAATCCTGCAATTCTTTACGCGCGATTAAATATATTTGCAAGTATATCAATAAAGAAATCTGCGTAATGAAGGTACTGTACAGCCACTAAATTATATACAAACATATCAAGCAGGAAGATATGTCAGTAGCAATGAAGTAGTGTGGCTGCTTGGCTGTTCATTACATGAAAGATATCCGACTGATTTATATCTAGGAGTACATTTATAAACGGACAGCGTGTTTATTTTAATAAGAGTACATTTGACGAAGGATTTAGGTCCTTCAAAAACCACACTGACTGAAGTTTTCAAACTTTGTCAGAACGATATTTTCGCCACGACATTATTGTACTCTGAGGTTTCCAGTTATTATACATGGAACACCTCAAAAAAAGAATTACGCCGTCGTGTTCAAGGCATATCTGTTCAAAATCATATTGGGGTTAAAGCAACGGACGCCCTTGGTCGTATCTATACGGTACATGTTAAAAATTTTGAATGTGTTTGTCTGCGTATGTTACTATATCATGTTCGAGGTCTTACAAGCTTTATATACCTTAAAAGTTTCAGTGGTGAGGAATATCAAATTTATATAGAAGCATGCGAAGCTCAGCGACTGTTAAAAAATGATAATCATTGGGACGAAACCATGAAGACATCTGTGTGGACCTTTCGAGCGCCCTCCACCAGACGAACACACCATAGATTATTATTGGCTTAACTACGGTTTCGTAGAGCCAGAACACCACCTTAAGTGAGAGTCCCCACCTTTTCAATATAGCCCCTTTGTAACAGTATAGGGCAACCGATGCCTTCTTAACTCTCTCCTCAATGTTTGGCCTCCAGGAAAGTTTTCTATCGAGGATGAGCCCTAGGTATTTCACTTTCTCAGCAGGTTGAAGAAGTGAACCCCCGAAGAAGGGGAGAGACACATTTGAGATCTTATACCTCGTAGTAAATAAAATCGTTTCGGTTTTACTTGGGTTGACGGCTAGGCTGCTTCTATTCGCCCAGCTAGATACCACGTTCAGGTACCCCTCGGTGAGCTCGTAGACGGTATTCAGGAACTTTCCCTTAACCATAAGAACCACATCATCAGCGTTGCGCCTCGAGTTCTATAAGTAGGTCGTTTACCACCATTATCCAGAGCAGTGGGGAGAGTACTCCCCCCTGCGGAGTTCCCCTATTCACTTTTCTGGTTGTCTTGGCACCACCCTACTCCGCTGCGACAGTTCGATCGCAAAGAAGACTAAAAATAAGGTGCTTGAGGTTGATTCCACCTCAAACTTTTCGAGGGCTTTAACCACTGCCTCTGGTCGCACATTGTTGAAGGTCCCCTCGATGTCGAGAAAGGAGCCCACAGCAAATTCCTTGTGCTTGAGAGCTATCTCCAGCCATGACACTACATCATGCAAAGCAGTGTCGGCCGACCTGCCTTTGATATATTTATATGCAGCGCCCGTAACAGTTTACCCCTCGGTATTCTGCTCTTAATGTACAGATCCATAAGCCTCTCTAATGTTTTCAACAGAAACGAGGATAGGCTGATGGGTCTAAAATCTTTTGCACCGACGTGAGAGCTTTTGCCGGCCTTCGGAATGAAAGTAACCTTAACCTGTCTCCAAACTTTCGAGACATGGCCTAATCTGACACAGTTCGCGTAGATGGGGGCCAGCCAGCTCAAAGACATCTTAATCGTACGCTGTAATTGCGCTGAAATAATGCCATCGGGCCCCGGGGACTTAAAGGGTTTGAAGGATTTCAACGCCCAGGTAAGGTGACGATCGTCCAGAAGGTCCAAGAAGGCTGTACAGCCCTCCTGCAGCTCCCCCAGTGGCACTTCTTCAGCAGAGTGATTTAGTGGAAAATGAGCAACCAGGAGTAGTTTCAGCGACTCCTCGCTGCTCGTTGTCCAACTACTATCTGCAGTTTTTAGATACCTCACTGGAGTAGAATTTTTTGCAAGAATGCGCCTGAATCGTGAGGACTCATGAGAGCCCTCTATACTACCGCAGAAGGCTCTCCACGAAGCTTTCTTCTCTTTCTTCAACTCGGACTTGTAGATGACCAGTCCGGCCATGTACAACGCCCAGTCGTCACTAGAGCCGCTTTTACGGGCTTTGTTGAAAAGTCTTCTGCTCGAAGATCTGATCTCCGTTAGCTCCGAAGTCCACCAAGGAGGTTTCCCTTTGATTTTCTGAGTTCTCAGAGGACAGGAGCTGTCAAGAGTAGTTCTACTAATAGAGCTGAAAATGTCGACGAGCTCATCGACCGCATCCGCCGATAGGATCGAATCCCTGTCGGGTGCGATTGGAAGAGCTGATCGAAGCTTCCTGCAGTACAGGACCCAGTTGGTATTTCTAAAATATCTATAGGTTTTGAGCTCCGGACGTGAGGCTTTTAAGCCGAAACCAATATATTTATGATCCGAGAATGAATGGTCGTCTAGAACCCTCCATTCCGAAATCAAGGGAGCGATTTCCCTAGAGGCTAGCGTAACGTCAAGGCGTTTCCGGCGGCAATAATTATATATATTCGTGATCTGGAGAATCTCCTCTATCCAACCATACCCCTCTTAACCCTGAAATCTAGGAATGCTAAACTAAAGCCGACCCTTTAAATGTATCACAATTTTTTACTTTTAATGCATATTTATAAAAAAAAATAAAAAAACGATTTTTTTTTGAAAAAATTAAAAAAAAATTTACTTTCCGCTCACGGATTTGTAATCTACGCGTAAAAATAAGACGAATAAAAAAAATTTAATTTTTGAGGCTTCCTTAGTTGGGGGACCTAAACTATATTTTCACCGAAATGTAGCTTATCAATATTTCATAAGGAAGGTTTGGTCAATATTTAATTGTACAGGATTTTAATATGATCATTCAATTGAATTTCATAGTCATCATTTAATAACTATTGGCTCAATGGATTAAGCATGTGAGTATTGCGATGCAAGCCTTACAGATAAGTCAAAGCATTTTCTAAGAAAAATTTGGAAGTCTAACTATTGCTTTCAAATGACGCCCTTTGTATTGGATAAAGTGATAGAACTGCTCGCATTTTCACCAACTTGTACTTTGCAAGGGCAGATTTACCATCGATTGGGTCACTTTTTCCAGGTGATAATAAACAGCATAAATCAAGTATATAGTCGTGGTCAGTATATCGAAGGAGTGGAGAGAGATATAGTATTTGAAATTCGACGAATGTTACACAGACACAACTACTTAGTAAATATATTTAAAAGTGTAATAGATAATTGGCCTTCAGATAATTACAAAGAATGATAATTCTCACTGTTTGGACTTCACGTGTTGAACATGGGAGGCGTTATAATATGCCATTGGTCAATTAAGTTGCCGTCGTGGTTACTGGTGACTTCTGTTCTTCATAAGACACACGATAAAATATCAATAAAACGCGTAGCTGATAATCGTAAATTTTATGATGCGTTACAGTACCCAATAATTTTTAGTAAAGGTGAGACACGGTATAATTTCAATGTTCCTATAGCTCATCAAACAACAAGGCAGCCAGTTGCAAATAAAACAGTTTCCTGCATGGACTTTTACGCATATCACATGGTGCTTCGAGAGGATGACTTCCATCTCCTCCTTCGAACAAGGCAACTTTTTCATCAATTCTTATATTAAAGTAGAGAAACGAAGACGTTCACGTTATATTTCTATAAATTAGACATAAGAACGTGCTGAAAATTACATTAATCTGCAAGATACGATTAGCAAGATGATAATATTAGACCTAATGACATAGGAATAATTGTTGTTTTGCCGTCTACTTTTGTGAACAGTCCCCGTTATCTGCATAAGTACACTCAAGATGCTTTCACTTATATACGAACTTTCGAAAGACCTGATCTCTTCATAATAGATTTAACTAAGAGCTTATGTCTGGGCAAAAAGCCAGTGATCGACATGACATAGTTGCCCGCGTACTTCATTTCAAAGTTATAAGTTAAAGTTATATATATAATGAATGTTATGACAAAGGGAAAAGTATTTAGTGACTTCCAGTGTAAAATGTACTCCAATGAATGGCAGAAACGAGGTCTACAACATGTGCACATTTTAATTTTGGTTCATAGAGAAGCTATAACCTAACCAAATCAGCTAAATATTTAGTGCTGAAATTGCAGATAAAAAAAGAGATGAAATTCTGTTTAACACGGTAATTAAATTAAATTCATGGTCCCTGTGGAGATAGCAATCCAGCATCACCTTGCTTGAGAATTAGCAAGTGTACAAAAAAGTATCCTCGGGAAATGATTAGAGAAACCATACACAATGATATGAGTTATCCGTTATATAGACAAAAGTCGCCTGAAGATGGTCACAAAAAAGTTAACATTCAGACTCGAATTGGTGTGATAAAAAGTTTCGATAACAGTTGGGTTGTGCCCTATTCGCCGATTTTGTGTAAATTATTTGACGCCCACATTAATGTTGAAGCCTGCAATTCTTTACGCGCGATTAAATATATTTGCAAGTATATCAATAAAGAAATCTGCGTAATGAAGGTACTGTACAGCCACTAAATTATATACAAACATATCAAGCAGGAAGATATGTCAGTAGCAATGAAGTAGTGTGGCTGCTTGGCTGTTCATTACATGAAAGATATCCGACTGATTTATATCTAGGAGTACATTTATAAACGGACAGCGTGTTTATTTTAATAAGAGTACATTTGACGAAGGATTTAGGTCCTTCAAAAACCACACTGACTGAAGTTTTCAAACTTTGTCAGAACGATATTTTCGCCACGACATTATTGTACTCTGAGGTTTCCAGTTATTATACATGGAACACCTCAAAAAAAGAATTACGCCGTCGTGTTCAAGGCATATCTGTTCAAAATCATATTGGGGTTAAAGCAACGGACGCCCTTGGTCGTATCTATACGGTACATGTTAAAAATTTTGAATGTGTTTGTCTGCGTATGTTACTATATCATGTTCGAGGTCTTACAAGCTTTATATACCTTAAAAGTTTCAGTGGTGAGGAATATCAAATTTATATAGAAGCATGCGAAGCTCAGCGACTGTTAAAAAATGATAATCATTGGGACGAAACCATGAAGACATCTGTGTGGACCTTTCGAGCGCCCTCCACCAGACGAACACACCATAGATTATTATTGGCTTAACTACGGTTTCGTAGAGCCAGAACACCACCTTAAGTGAGAGTCCCCACCTTTTCAATATAGCCCCTTTGTAACAGTATAGGGCAACCGATGCCTTCTTAACTCTCTCCTCAATGTTTGGCCTCCAGGAAAGTTTTCTATCGAGGATGAGCCCTAGGTATTTCACTTTCTCAGCAGGTTGAAGAAGTGAACCCCCGAAGAAGGGGAGAGACACATTTGAGATCTTATACCTCGTAGTAAATAAAATCGTTTCGGTTTTACTTGGGTTGACGGCTAGGCTGCTTCTATTCGCCCAGCTAGATACCACGTTCAGGTACCCCTCGGTGAGCTCGTAGACGGTATTCAGGAACTTTCCCTTAACCATAAGAACCACATCATCAGCGTTGCGCCTCGAGTTCTATAAGTAGGTCGTTTACCACCATTATCCAGAGCAGTGGAGAGAGTACTCCCCCGTGCGGAGTTCCCCTATTCACTTTTCGGGTTGTCTTGGCACCACCCTACTCCGCTGCGACAGTTCTGTCGCAAAGAAGATTAAAAATAAGGTGCTTGAGGTTGATTCCACCTCAAACTTTTCGAGGGCTTTAACCACTGCCTCTGGTCGCAGATTGTTGAAGGCCCCCTCGATGTCGAGAAAGGTGCCCACAGCAAATTCCTTGTGCTTGAGAGCTATCTCCAGCCATGACACTACATCATGCAAAGCAGTGTCGGCCGACCTGCCTTTGATATATTTATATGCTGCGCCCGTAACAGTTTACCCCTCGGTATTCTGCTCTTAATGTACAGATCCATAAGCCTCTCTAATGTTTTCAACAGAAACGAGGATAGGCTGATGGGTCTAAAATCTTTTGCACCGACGTGAGAGCTTTTGCCGGCCTTCGGAATGAAAGTAACCTTAACCTGTCTCCAGACCTTCGGGACATGGCCTAATCTGACACAGTTCGCGCAGATGGGGGCCAGCCAGCTCAATGATATCTTAATCGTACGCTGTAATTGCGCTGGAATAAGGCCATTGGGCTCCGGGGACTTAAAGGGTTTGAAGGATTTGAACGCCCAGGTAAGGTGACGATCGTCCAGAAGGTCCAAGAAGGCTGTACAACCCTCCTGCAGCTCCCCCAGTGGCACTTCTTCAGCAGAGTGATTTAGTGGAAAATGAGCATCCAGGAGTAGTTTCAGCGACTCCTCGCTGCTCGTTGTCCAACTACTATCTGCAGTTTTTAGATACCTCACTGGAGTAGAATTTTTTGCAAGAATGCGCCTGAATCGTGAGGACTCATGAGAGCCCTCTACACTACCGCAGAAGGCTCTCCACGAAGCTCTCTTCTCTTTCTTCAACTCGGACTTGTAGATGACCAGTCCGGCCATGTACAACGCCCAGTCGTCACTAGAGCCGCTTTTACGGGCTTTGTTGAAAAGTCTTCTGCTCGAAGATCTGATCTCCGTTAGCTCCGAAGTCCACCAAGGGGGTTTCCCTTTGGTTTTCTGAGTTCTCAGAGGACAGGAGCTGTCAAGAGTAGTTCTACTAATAGAGCTGAAAATGTCGACGAGCTCATCGACCGCATCCGCCGATAGGATCGAATCCCTGTCGGGTGCGATTGGAAGAGCTGATCGAAGCTTCCTGCAGTACAGGACCCAGTTGGTATTTCTAAAATATCTATAGGTTTTGAGCTCCGGGCGTGAGGCTTTTAAGCCGAAACCAATATATTTATGATCCGAGAATGAATGGTCGTCTAGAACCCTCCATTCCGAAATCAAGGGAGCGATTTCCCTAGAGGCTAGCGTAACGTCAAGGCGTTTCCGGCGGCAATAATTATACATATTCGTGATCTGGAGAATTTCCTCTATCCAACCATACCCCTCTTAACCCTGAAATCTAGGGATGCTAAACTAAAGCCGACCCTTTAAATGTATCACAATTTTTTACTTTTAATGCATATTTATAAAAAAAAGATAAAAAAAACGATTTTTTTTTTTTTAAATTAAAAAAAAATTTACTTTCCGCTCACGGATTTGTAATCTACGATAATAAGACGAATAAAAAAAATTTAATTTTTGAGGCTTCCTTAGTTGGGGACCTAAACTATATATTCACCGAAATGTAGCTTATCAAAATTTCATAAGGAAGGTTTGGTCAATTTTTAATTGTACAGGATTTTAATATGATCATTCAATTGAATTTCATAGTCATCATTTAATAACTATTGGCTCAATGGATTAAGCATGTGAGTATTGCGATGCAAGCCTTACAGATAAGTCAAAGCATTTTCTAAGCAAAATTTGGAAGTCTAACTATTGCTTTTAAATGACGCCCTTTGTATTGGATAAAGTGATAGAACTGGCCGCATTTTCACCAACTTGTACTTTGCAAGGGCAGATTTACCATCGATTGGGTCACTTTTTCCAGGTGATAATAAACAGCATAAATGAAGTATATCGTCGTGGTCAGTATATCGAGGGAGTGGAGAGAGATATAGTATTTGAAATTCGACGAATGTTACACAGACACAACTACTTAGTAAATATATTTAAAAGTGTAATAGATAATTGGCCTTCAGATAATTACAAAGAATGATAATTCATGCTGTTTGGACTTCACGTGGTGAACATGGGAGGCGTTATAATATGTCATTGGTCAATTAAGTTGCCGTCGTGGTTACTGGTGACTTCTGTTCTTCATAAGACACACGATAAAATATTAATAAAACGCGTAGCTGATAATCGTAAATTTTATGATGCGTTACAGTACCCAATAATTTTTAGTAAAGGTGAGACACGGTATAATTTCAATGTTCCTATAGCTCATCAAACAACAAGGCAGCCAGTTGCAAATAAAACAGTTTCCTGTATGGACTTTTATGCATATCACATGGTGCTTCGAGAGCATGACTTCCATCTCCTCCTTCGAACAAGGACACTTTTTCATCAATTCTTATATTAAAGTAGAGAAACGAAGACGTTCACGTTATATTTCTATAAATTAGACATAAGAACGTGCTGAAAATTACATTAATCTGCAAGATACGATTAGCATAGATGATAATATTAGACCTAATGACATAGGAATAATTGTTGTTTTGCCGTCTACTTTTGTGAACAGTCCCCGTTATCTGCATAAGTACACTCAAGGTGCTTTCACTTATATACGAACTTTCGAAAGACCTGATCTCTTCATAATAGATTTAACTAAGAGCTTATGTCTGGGCAAAAAGCCAGTGATCGACATGACATAGTTGCCCGCGTACTTCATTTCGAAGTTATAAGTTAAAGTTATATATAATATATAATGAATGTTATGACAAAGGGAAAAGTATTTAGTGACTTCCAGTGTAAAATGTACTCCAATGAATGGCAGAAACGAGGTCTACAACATGTGCACATTTTAATTTTGGTTCATAGAGAAGCTATAACCTAACCAAATCAGCTAAATATTTAGTGCTGAAATTGCAGATAAAAAAAGAGATAAAATTCTGTTTAACACGGTAATTAAATTAAATTCATGGTCCCTGTGGAGATAGCAATCCAGCATCACCTTGCTTGAGAATTAGCAAGTGTACAAAAAAGTATCCTCGGGAAATGATTAAAGAAACCATACACAATGATATGAGTTATCCGTTATATAGACAAAAGGCGCCTGAAGATGGTCACAAAAAAGTTAACATTCAGACTCGAATTGGTGTGATAAAAAGTTTCGATAACAGTTGGATTGTGCCCTATTCGCCGATTTTGAGTAAATTATTTGACGCCCACATTAATGTTGAATCCTGCGATTCTTTACGCGCGATTAAATATATTTGCAAGTATATCAATAAAGAAATCTGCGTAATGAAGGTACTGTACAGCCACTAAATTATATACAAACATATCAAGCAGGAAGATATGTCAGTAGCAATGAAGTAGTGTGGCTGCTTGGCTTTCCATTACATGAAAGATATCCGACTGATTTATATCTAGAAGTACATTTATAAACGGACAGCGTGTTTATTTTAATAAGAGTACATTTGACGAAGGATTTAGGTCCTTCAAAAACCACACTGACTGAAGTTTTCAAACTTTGTCAGAACGATATTTTCGCCACGACATTATTGTACTCTGAGGTTTCCAGTTATTATACATGGAACACCTCAAAAAAAGAATTACGCCGTCGTGTTCAAGGCATATCTGTTCAAAATCATATTGGGGTTAAAGCAACGGACGCCCTTGGTCGTATCTATACGGTACATGTTAAAAATTTTGAATGTGTTTGTCTGCGTATGTTACTCTATCATGTTCGAGGTCTTACAAGCTTTATATACCTTAAAAGTTTCAGTGGTGAGGAATATCAAATTTATATAGAAGCATGCGAAGCTCAGCGACTGTTAAAAAATGATAATCATTGGGACGAAACCATGAAGACATCTGTACAATGTCAATTACCAGATAAAATAAGGGAACTTTACGCCACGCTTTTATCTTTATGACGTTTTTCTAACCCTCAATTACATTGGGTTAGGTTAGGTTAGGAGGTCGATCCCAAAAAGGATCCCACTTGGACAGCTTAAGACGCCGGTTCGTTGTGATACCTACAAAACTCCTATAATCTGGATCAAAAGACCCTTACAAGTCGACGAGACGCTTTGTGCTTACTACAAACTTGTTAAGACGGCCAATATCCATTTCGGTGTGATTGCCGAAATATTTCAATCGCAGCTTAGCGAAAGCCGGACATTGGAGGAGAAAGTGCCGGGATGATTCCACCTCGCCCTCCTCCATGCAAATTTGGCAACTAGCATCGGGCAGTACTCGAAGCCGTATCGCGTGTGTGCCCATGGGACTGTGTCCAGTGAGAACTCCTACCATAGCGGCGATATGCACTTTGCTCAGGGCGAGAAGTTCCCCCGACCTCCTACGATCCACTCTTGGCCAGAAGGATCTCGCGGTCGCACAGGACCTAGTTGTCGACCAGCGTCTGCTGAGTGCACGCGAGGTCCATTGATCCAAAGTTAGAGCGCAAGACGCTAACGGAGATCCAACCCGATCCTATTCCGATGTGAGCGGGGCAAAGGTGCCCCCCCCCTGGCTAGCTCATCGGCTTTGCAGTTTCCAGCGATTCCGCTGTGACCAGGCACCCAAACGAGCCTGATGTTGAAATAGCCAGACGCTATCTCTAATGAGGACAGACACTCCTTGACTAGCTTTGATTGCACGGTTCGCGCGCTCAAAACTAGTATTGCCGCCCTACTATTGGAGTGGAAGCTCACTTCTACAAACGAGGCTGCACTACGCAGCAGTACTTCTAACGCCACCTTGATAACAGCCACTTTCGCCTGAAAAACACTACAGTGATCCGGTAGCCTGAAGCTAAGACTGACGGAGAGCTCCTTGCAGAAAAGCCCCCCTCCAACCTTCCCTCCTAGCCTCGATCAATCCGTGAAAAAGCTCACCGCGCCTCTTCTCCAGCGGCTTCTTCCCATCCACATGTCCCTCGTTGGAATATGAGTGGAGAAGGAGCCGCCTCGAGTGGCCTCAGTGACGCAGTGATCTATATTTTCCGGAATGGCGCTGAAGGAGGAAAAAATTTCGGTGTGTCCTTGTTCGGACTTCTTCATAAGCCCAGCTTCCCTGAGCCTTAGAGCACACTTCGCGGCAGCGCACCTACCGGCAATGTCCACAGGTGCTATGTTTAAAATAGCATTAAGAGCTATTGTAGGTGTGGTCCGCAGTGCACCGGAGATTCCGATGAGCGCCGCTCTTTGGACCCTTTCAAGCTTTTTAGCCAGTGTGGACCTTTCGAGCGCCCTCCACCAGACGAACACACCATAGAGCCAGAACACCATCTTAGGTGAGAGTCCCCACCTCTTCAATATAGCCCCTTTGTAACAGTATAGGGCAACCGATGCCTTCTTAACTCTCTCCTCAATGTTTGGCCTCCAGGAAAGTTTTCTATCGAGGATGAGCCCTAGGTATTTCACTTTCTCAGCAGGTTGACGAAGTGAACCCCCGAAGAAGGGGAGAGACACATTTGAGATCTTATACCTCGTAGTAAATAAAATCGTTTCGGTTTTACTTGGGTTGACGGCTAGGCTGCTTCTATTCGCCCAGCTATATATTACGTTCAGGTACCCCTCGGTGAGCTCGTAGACGGTATTCAGGAACTTTTCCTTAACCATAAGAACCACATCATCAGCGTTGCGCCTCGAGTTCTATAAGTAGGTCGTTAACCACCATTATCCAGAGCAGTGGGGAGAGTACTCCCCCCTGCGGAGTTACCCTATTCACTTTTCTGGTTGTCTTGGCACCACCCTACTCCGCTGAGACAGTTCTGTCGCAAAGAAGACTAAAAATAAGGTGCTTGAGGTTGATTCCACCTCAACCTTTTCGAGGGCTTTAACCACTGCCTCTGGTCGCACATTGTTGAAGGCCCCCTCGATGTCGAGAAAGGTGCCCACAGAAAATTCCTTGTGCTTGAGAGCTATCTCCAGCCATGACACTACATCATGCAAAGCAGTGTCGGCCGACCTGCCTTTGATTTATTTATATGCTGTGCCCGTAACAGTTTACCCCTCGTTATTCTGCTCTTAATGTACAGATCCATAAGCCTCTCTAATGTTTTCAACAGAAACGAGGATAGGCTGATGGATCTGAAATCTTTGCCAGTGATCGACATGACATAGTTGCCCGCGTACTTCATTTCGAAGTTATAAGTTAAAGTTATATATAATATATAATGAATGTTATGACAAAGGGAAAAGTATTTAGTGACTTCCAGTGTAAAATGTACTCCAATGAATGGCAGAAACGAGGTCTACAACATGTGCACATTTTAATTTTGGTTCATAGAGAAGCTATAACCTAACCAAATCAGCTAAATATTTAGTGCTGAAATTGCAGATAAAAAAAGAGATAAAATTCTGTTTAACACGGTAATTAAATTAAATTCATGGTCCCTGTGGAGATAGCAATCCAGCATCACCTTGCTTGAGAATTAGCAAGTGTACAAAAAAGTATCCTCGGGAAATGATTAAAGAAACCATACACAATGATATGAGTTATCCGTTATATAGACAAAAGGCGCCTGAAGATGGTCACAAAAAAGTTAACATTCAGACTCGAATTGGTGTGATAAAAAGTTTCGATAACAGTTGGATTGTGCCCTATTCGCCGATTTTGAGTAAATTATTTGACGCCCACATTAATGTTGAATCCTGCGATTCTTTACGCGCGATTAAATATATTTGCAAGTATATCAATAAAGAAATCTGCGTAATGAAGGTACTGTACAGCCACTAAATTATATACAAACATATCAAGCAGGAAGATATGTCAGTAGCAATGAAGTAGTGTGGCTGCTTGGCTTTCCATTACATGAAAGATATCCGACTGATTTATATCTAGAAGTACATTTATAAACGGACAGCGTGTTTATTTTAATAAGAGTACATTTGACGAAGGATTTAGGTCCTTCAAAAACCACACTGACTGAAGTTTTCAAACTTTGTCAGAACGATATTTTCGCCACGACATTATTGTACTCTGAGGTTTCCAGTTATTATACATGGAACACCTCAAAAAAAGAATTACGCCGTCGTGTTCAAGGCATATCTGTTCAAAATCATATTGGGGTTAAAGCAACGGACGCCCTTGGTCGTATCTATACGGTACATGTTAAAAATTTTGAATGTGTTTGTCTGCGTATGTTACTCTATCATGTTCGAGGTCTTACAAGCTTTATATACCTTAAAAGTTTCAGTGGTGAGGAATATCAAATTTATATAGAAGCATGCGAAGCTCAGCGACTGTTAAAAAATGATAATCATTGGGACGAAACCATGAAGACATCTGTACAATGTCAATTACCAGATAAAATAAGGGAACTTTACGCCACGCTTTTATCTTTATGACGTTTTTCTAACCCTCAATTACATTGGGTTAGGTTAGGTTAGGAGGTCGATCCCAAAAAGGATCCCACTTGGACAGCTTAAGACGCCGGTTCGTTGTGATACCTACAAAACTCCTATAATCTGGATCAAAAGACCCTTACAAGTCGACGAGACGCTTTGTGCTTACTACAAACTTGTTAAGACGGCCAATATCCATTTCGGTGTGATTGCCGAAATATTTCAATCGCAGCTTAGCGAAAGCCGGACATTGGAGGAGAAAGTGCCGGGATGATTCCACCTCGCCCTCCTCCATGCAAATTTGGCAACTAGCATCGGGCAGTACTCGAAGCCGTATCGCGTGTGTGCCCATGGGACTGTGTCCAGTGAGAACTCCTACCATAGCGGCGATATGCACTTTGCTCAGGGCGAGAAGTTCCCCCGACCTCCTACGATCCACTCTTGGCCAGAAGGATCTCGCGGTCGCACAGGACCTAGTTGTCGACCAGCGTCTGCTGAGTGCACGCGAGGTCCATTGATCCAAAGTTAGAGCGCAAGACGCTAACGGAGATCCAACCCGATCCTATTCCGATGTGAGCGGGGCAAAGGTGCCCCCCCCCTGGCTAGCTCATCGGCTTTGCAGTTTCCAGCGATTCCGCTGTGACCAGGCACCCAAACGAGCCTGATGTTGAAATAGCCAGACGCTATCTCTAATGAGGACAGACACTCCTTGACTAGCTTTGATTGCACGGTTCGCGCGCTCAAAACTAGTATTGCCGCCCTACTATTGGAGTGGAAGCTCACTTCTACAAACGAGGCTGCACTACGCAGCAGTACTTCTAACGCCACCTTGATAACAGCCACTTTCGCCTGAAAAACACTACAGTGATCCGGTAGCCTGAAGCTAAGACTGACGGAGAGCTCCTTGCAGAAAAGCCCCCCTCCAACCTTCCCTCCTAGCCTCGATCAATCCGTGAAAAAGCTCACCGCGCCTCTTCTCCAGCGGCTTCTTCCCATCCACATGTCCCTCGTTGGAATATGAGTGGAGAAGGAGCCGCCTCGAGTGGCCTCAGTGACGCAGTGATCTATATTTTCCGGAATGGCGCTGAAGGAGGAAAAAATTTCGGTGTGTCCTTGTTCGGACTTCTTCATAAGCCCAGCTTCCCTGAGCCTTAGAGCACACTTCGCGGCAGCGCACCTACCGGCAATGTCCACAGGTGCTATGTTTAAAATAGCATTAAGAGCTATTGTAGGTGTGGTCCGCAGTGCACCGGAGATTCCGATGAGCGCCGCTCTTTGGACCCTTTCAAGCTTTTTAGCCAGTGTGGACCTTTCGAGCGCCCTCCACCAGACGAACACACCATAGAGCCAGAACACCATCTTAGGTGAGAGTCCCCACCTCTTCAATATAGCCCCTTTGTAACAGTATAGGGCAACCGATGCCTTCTTAACTCTCTCCTCAATGTTTGGCCTCCAGGAAAGTTTTCTATCGAGGATGAGCCCTAGGTATTTCACTTTCTCAGCAGGTTGACGAAGTGAACCCCCGAAGAAGGGGAGAGACACATTTGAGATCTTATACCTCGTAGTAAATAAAATCGTTTCGGTTTTACTTGGGTTGACGGCTAGGCTGCTTCTATTCGCCCAGCTATATATTACGTTCAGGTACCCCTCGGTGAGCTCGTAGACGGTATTCAGGAACTTTTCCTTAACCATAAGAACCACATCATCAGCGTTGCGCCTCGAGTTCTATAAGTAGGTCGTTAACCACCATTATCCAGAGCAGTGGGGAGAGTACTCCCCCCTGCGGAGTTACCCTATTCACTTTTCTGGTTGTCTTGGCACCACCCTACTCCGCTGAGACAGTTCTGTCGCAAAGAAGACTAAAAATAAGGTGCTTGAGGTTGATTCCACCTCAACCTTTTCGAGGGCTTTAACCACTGCCTCTGGTCGCACATTGTTGAAGGCCCCCTCGATGTCGAGAAAGGTGCCCACAGAAAATTCCTTGTGCTTGAGAGCTATCTCCAGCCATGACACTACATCATGCAAAGCAGTGTCGGCCGACCTGCCTTTGATTTATTTATATGCTGTGCCCGTAACAGTTTACCCCTCGTTATTCTGCTCTTAATGTACAGATCCATAAGCCTCTCTAATGTTTTCAACAGAAACGAGGATAGGCTGATGGATCTGAAATCTTTCGCACCGACGTGAGAGCTTTTGCCGGCCTTTGGAATGAAAGTAACCTGTCTCCAGACCTTCGGGACATGGCCTAATCTGACACAGTTCGCGCAGATGGGGGCCAGCCAGCTCAATGACATCTTAATCGTACGCTGTAATTGCGCTGGAATAATGCCATCGGGCTCCGGGGACTTAAAGGGTTTGAAGGATTTGAACGCCCAGGTAAGGTGACGATCGTCCAGAAGGTCCAAGAAGGCTGTACAGCCCTCCTGCAGCTCCCCCAGTGGCACTTCTTCAGCAGAGTGATTTAGTAGAAAATGAGCATCCAGGAGTAGTTTCAGCGACTCCTCGCTGCTCGTTGTCCAACTACTATCTGCATTTTTTAGATACCTCACTGGAGTAGAATTTTTTGCAAGAATGCGCCTGAATCGTGAGGACTCATGACAGCCCTCTACACTACCGCAGAAGGCTCTCCACGAAGCTCTCTTCTCTTTCTTCAACTCGGACATGTAGATGACCAGTCCGGCCATGTACAACGCCCAGTCGTCACTAGAGCTGCTTTTACGGGCTTTGTTGAAAAGTCTTCTGCTCGAAGATCTGATCTCCGTTAGCTCCGAAGTCCACCAAGGGGGTTTCCCTTTGATTTTCTGAGTTCTCAGAGGACAGGAGCTGTCAAGAGTAGTTCTACTAACAGAGCTGAAAATGTCGACGAGCTCATCGACCGCATCCGCCGATAGGATCGAATCCCTGTCGGGTGCGATTGGAAGAGCTGATCGAAGCTTCCTGCAATACAGCACCCAGTTGGTATTTCTAAAATTTCTATAGGTTTTGAGCTCCGGGCGTGAGGCTTTTAAGCTGAAACCAATATATTTATGATCCGAGAATGAATGGTCGTCTAGAACCCTCCATTCCGAAATCAAGGGAGCGATTTCCCTAGAGGCTAGCATAACGTCAAGGACTTCCGACCTGCTAGCAGTCACAAAGGTAGGGCTGTTCCCCATATTACATATAAAAAGATCTACACTACAAATAAAGTCAAAAAGTGACTCACCTCTTGCGTTAATGTCCGAGCTCCCCCAGACGGTGTGCCTTGAATTAGCATCCGAGCCTATTAAGACTCCGGCCCCTTTGCGTCTGGCCTCTGCCAGAGCTTTTCTCAGCAGGTATGGAGGTGGCTCCACCTCGTCGGCGTGCGGCATGTAGGCTGAGACAAGCCAAAATTCTCGAGCGCTGTCTTCCAGTCTAGCAGTGACGACATTCTCGTTTCTGAAATTAGGCAAAAGAAAAACGTTAAGTTCGTTTCTGATCAACAAGCAGGCTCTGGTTCTACCTGTACTGTTTGCCGCCAGGAGCTTGTGGCTCTTTGTTCTTAGACCAGAGATACCGTTGCTGCTTAGCCACGGTTCCTGGATAAGGACAACGTCGGCTTCGTCCCGTCCTAGACGAATCACTAGATCGGCGGAGGCCGCCTTTGAGTGCTGGAGGTTAATTTGGAGGATCCTTATCCACCAAACTCCTCTCCAGCAGTGCGAGTTCCGCACCATCATCCGTACCATCGACCCCAGCATCCTCGAACAGGCGCTCGCGACTGGAGACGGATCCATCATCGCCTGACGATCATCAGATTTCTGGTCAACCTGCTTGCCACCGTAACGCTCCAAAATCTTGGTAGCCAGCCGACGGTCCGACTTCAGCTTTTTAGCTGTGGTCAGGCGTTTCCCCCCGGAACCCTTAGCTTTCGCTGAGACCCCGCGCCCCCCATGTGCTTAACAGGGGTTCCTCTGCTAGTGCTGGCGATTCCGCCGCGCACTTTTGCCCTGCCTAAGGTGTCAGTCGGCAGATTCCTGCCCACTCCCGGTAAGCCGGGCACCCCCGGAATTTTTCTCCTCACCCTTAGGCGGAGACGGTTTCGTTCCCAAAGGTGAGGATGCCCCTCCCCAGGGAACTGTCCACTTTTGAAGAGGTCGGTTTCGACCCGCTTTCTCCCTCGTCCTTGGTTATAAAGTTGTTCATTGTAATTGGGTCCCCACTCAGAGCCGCTATCCGTCTCCTGGAAAGGTAGTCGCCTTTCAATGGTCCCAAGGTTGTCTCGGTTACGAGGCCAAGGCGAGGGTTGACGCACGCCCTTATGAGGCAGTATGTTCAGAGCCGACCAGCGCAAAGAAGGAGTATTCTCAACAAACACCAACCACACCAACTTAATGATGACAGGAGGGAAACATACTCTGAGGCCTGCCATGGTTTTAACGGGACGGAGGCGACCTTGGCATTAGCCCATCAGCCATTTCTGCAGGGTATCACCCCTGCATACTCAGGTAACAGAATACCACGACCACCAGCCCAGGGTTCCACCGAATCCATCTAATTGTCAAAGCTATGTCCAGGTCGAGCAAAGGTCAGATCAGGAGTTTCAAGGCCGTAGAGGCCCCAGTTCATTTAGCGTTACCCAGGATGCACCGCGTGGAGGCAAACCTGCTCTACATCCCAATTACATTGGGACAAATACAAAAAATTCATGGCGGAGATATATTACATAAATTGCAGCAAATTTATCCAGATATAACTTTCTCTGAACATATATATAACAAAACGCTTGTTATAATTGAAAACAAGGTTTTATCAATGGTCAGAAAAAACTAGATAATTTTAGGATGCAAAATCATGGACGAGGTAATGGCGATTCTTTTAATAATGATATTAATCGAGGATTTAAGCTTTGATTTGAGAACATTGCAACATCAAGTGATAGAGTTAATTCCAAAATTATTTAGGAAAATCGTGCCTTAAATCAAGTTATAAGTAAAATTAAATCTGGCAACGGAAGGAAGTTGATCTTATTTCTCATGGTTTTCCGCAATTGCAACAAAATTTTAATAGTTATTAGTGGTCAGTCAGAGGAATATTGACTCCATCAAATGAAGTGGTTAATAGAATAAAAACCGACATTTTGAAAGTACAAGGAAAAATTAAGGAGTATTTGTCAATGGATACAATCATAGAATCAGAATTAAATACTACATATCCTGTGGAGTTTTTAATTTCACTTTAAATATCAGGTGTTCCGTCACATAAATTAAAATTGAAACAAAATTAACCAATAATGTTACGCATAAACAGAACATAGATGTTCCGAGTTTATATAATGGAACAAGGTCTCGGATTACAAAATTGGGACAAAATATGTTTGAAGCCACTATATTAACTGGTGTAGGTAAGGGAGAAAGTGTTATCATTCCTCGGATACCGATTATTAGACAGAGGGGAATATATTCCACTTCAATTTAAAATGATTCAATTTCCCGTCAAGCTCAGCTTTGCTGTTACTATAAACAAATCACAAGGGGAGACATTACAGGTAGTAGAGGGGAATTTAGAAAAACAATGCTTCTCTCACGGTTAACTATATGTAGCCTGTTCTCGAGTGTCAAATGCCCAGAATTTACACATTTATGCACCGGACGGTATAATACTCTGTCCTGGAATAATTCTCTGTTGTAGTAAATTATTTCAATAAAGCTAGTTTTAAGTTTTTGAAAATTCATTAAATGTAGTAATATTCATATTCACTTTAAATAAACGCGCTCGTTTTTCTCGCTCTCAATTACTACAACGACAAGAAACGACTGAGGCCATTGGTCCATCAATAAATGAACAGGGTTTTTTTCATTATCGTCACAATCATATTCAGTGGCAGCGTTGCTAAATAGTTTTCCGACTGTTATCCAAGTTATCGAATCTAGTAACACTAGACAGCTGTAAAATTTGAAGATTTTTTTATAAACTTAAAGTCATAAAGTGAAGATAATAAAACGGAATTAAAATTTTATTTAAAAAATCTTAATTTTCAAGGTATCTGGTAATACTACTCTTATTCATATCTCAATTGTCCTCAGAAAATGTAAATTATAGAGAATTATATATTTCGTTTTCGGAGGGTAACTGAAAACGATGAGAAAATTATTGGCGTGTTTCGATCATTGAGAAAATAATGCAACTTCCAATGTGTACATTTCGTAACATTGCAGATTCCTTAATTTACAATGTATGTAATTTATAAATAAACTTTATATATTTGATATCAAAGAACATAAGTATATAATACGTATGTTCAATTTGACTTATTTTATGATGATCCCCATAAATCCTTTTGAAACATACATGTATAATAAATTTGTATTATTACCTACATATTAAATTTATATATATAGGTTTTATAAATAATATATTTATATATTTATTTGCTATAGACATTAAAATGTTTGATAACATCTAAAAAGACTAAGCGGTCGCTCATATGCTCATACATATATTGTGGAATCTTCAGATCGTTAAACTTGGCCATTAATTATTATCTCCATGGAAACTTATTTTACAATCCCACTGCTGACACCAGTTGTAACGGATTTCTCGATAAATCGTCTACCTTGTAACTCACTCTTGAGTTCAATCACTGGATTGTTAAATAAAAGTCCAAATTTAATGGCTATACACTTATCTACTAAGGATCATACCAAGTATCTGGGAGTAATTTTGAGGCAACAAGATGCTAGTGTTATACTTACGGGGCTTTGGTGTATTGGTCCGCTACCAGTCAATTAGCATACAGTTGGAGCGAATCCAACGGCTCACCGCTCTCTGCATAACGGAGTCCTAACAACCTCTCCAACGGCTGCACTTGAAATATTACACAACCAATTCACATACCCTCAAGCTTTATCTGGGAGAGAGGATTTCAAGTCACGCTAAAAGAGAGTGGATCCATCAGCGGACGTATCAAAAATGGCTGATGGAATGGGCACCGGGATATATTGCGCGGAGTTAGATTGCAGGCGGGGATGTAGAGCAGGTTCGCCTTCGCGTGGTGCATCCTGGGTAACGCCAAATGACCTGGGGCCTTTACGGCCTTGAAACTCCTGATCTGACTTTTGCTCGACCTGGACATAGCTTTGACAATTAGATGGATTCGGTTGAACCCTGGGCTGGTGGTCTTGGTATTCTGTCACCTGAGTATGCAGGGGTGATACCCTGCAGAAATGGCTGATGGGCTAATGCCAAGGTCGCCTCCGTCCCGTTAAAACCATGGCAGGCCTCAGAGTATGTTCCCCTCCCGTCATCATTAAGTTGGTGTGGTAGGTGTTTGTTGAGATGACTCCTTCTTTGTCGGCTCTGAACGCATTGCCTCATAAGGGCGTGCGTCAACCCTCGCCTTGGCCTCGTAACTGAGGACCATAAAAGGCGACTACCTTTCCGGGAGACGGATAGCGGCTCTGAGTGGGGACCCAACAAAACAAAATGCAGACAAACATAAACACTAAGGACGAATGAGGAAGCGGGTCGAAGCCGACCTCCGCTGTAGTGAACGGTTCCCTGGGGGGGACACTTTCACCGAAGGGGACGAAATCGTCCCCGGTTAAGGGTGAGAAAGGTATTCCAGGGGGTAGGGGGAGTCGGCAGGAGTCTGCCGACGGCAACCCGCGGTAGGGCGGAAGTGCGAGGCGGAATCGCCAGCACTAGCAGAGGAACCTCTGCTAAATTCATGGGGGTCACGGGGTTCTCGGCGAGCGCTAAGGGCCCGGTGGGGAAGCGAGTGACTGCAGCTAAAAAGCTGAAGTCTGATCGTCGACTCGCTGCCAAGATTTTGGAGCGCTACGGTGACAAGCAGGCTGATCAGAAATCTGACCAGCATGCTAGCACACTGGAGTGGGCCAAAAAGGTGCTGAGCGACGTGGGCGACGGTAAAGTGGGGCCGAGCGGGCCCCAAACCTCAATAAAGCGGCAGAGATCGCAGGAGGGGGAATCCTCCCTCGGCAAAAAGCCTCGGGTCGGACCTGCACCTATGTTTAGCGAAATCGGTAAACTCGCAAGCTCAGTTGAGCTTGGGGTGTACGACCGAAGCAGAGGAGGTGGAGCCATCTCCCATGACGAGTGGAAGCGGGTAGCGGCTGCTATCTCCGCTGTTTTCATGAAGGTGGTCAGGGGAAACCCTGGACCACCCGCTAGATGTGAAAGCGCTGGGTGGAACCTCGGCATTCACAAACTCATTAGGTGTGCCGACGAGCGGTCGGCTCTCCTTTACAAGGAGGCGGTAGCCAGGGTAGGGGAGGTGTGGAAAGGAGCAAGGCTCGAGGCGGTGGTCAAATCGGATCTCCCGATGCGGCCTCGGGCTCGGGTCTGGCTTCGGGCCGAACCTTCCACCCCGGCCGGAATTGAAGAGATGTTGCGGTACTGCAACCCATCTCTCCCCACCCAAGACTGGAGGGTGATCAGGCTGGAGAGGACCGATCCTCCAAATTAACCTCCAGCACTCAAAGGCGGCCTCCGCCGATCTAGTGCTTCGTCTAGGAAGGGACGAAGCCGACGTTGTCCTTATCCAGGAACCGTGGCTGAGTAGCTATGAGATATCTGGACTAAGGACAAATAGCCATAAGCTCCTGGCGGCAAGCAGCACAGGTAGAACCAGAGCCTGCCTGTTGGTCAGAAATGAACTTAACGTTTTTCTTTTACTTAATTTCAGCAACGAGGACGTCGTCACCGCTAGGCTGGAGGACAGTGCTTGGGAAATCTGGCTTGTCTCAGCCTACATGCCGCACGACGACGAGGTGGAACCACCTCCGAACTTGCTGAGGATGGCTCTGGAAAAGGCCAGACACAAAGGAGCCGCAGTTATTATAGGCTCGGATGCCAACTCAAGGCACACCGTCGGGGGAGCTCGGACACATACGCAAGAGGTGAGTCATTTTTTTATTTTATTTGTGATGTAGACCTTTTTATCTGTAATAGGGGAAACTGCCCTACTTTTGTGACAGCTAGCAGGGCGGAAGTCCTTGATTTCACGCTAGCCTCTAGGGAAATTGCTCCCTTGATCTCGAAATGGATAGTTCTAGACGACCACTCCTTTTCTGATCATAAATATATTGGGTTCAGCTTGGACGCCTCGCGCCCGAAGCATAGAACCTACAGAAACTTCAGGAATACCAATTGGGTCCTGTATTGCAGGAAGCTTCGATCAGCTCTTCCAATCGCACCCGACAGGGATTCGATCCTATCTGCGGACGCGATTGAGGAGCTCGTCGAGGTTTTCAGCTCTGTCTGCTCTGCTAGATCTGCTCTTGAAAGCTCCTGTCCTCTGAAAACTCAGAAAAGTAGAGGAAAACCCCCTTGGTGGACTTCGGAGCTAACGGAGATCAGATCTTCGAGTAGACGACTCTTCAATAAAGCCCGTAAAAGTGGCTCTAGCGACGACTGGGCGTTGTACAAGGCCAATGGCCATTTACAAGTCCGACATGAAGAAAGCCAAGAGGGCTTCGTGGAAAGCCTTCTGCGACAGTGTAGAGGGTTGTCACGAGTCCTCAAGGTTTAGACGCATTCTTGCGAAAAATCCTACTCCGGTGGGGTATCTAAGAAGTGCAGATAGCGGGTGGACTACGAGTAGCGTGGAGTCGCTCCTAGATGCTCATTTTCCACGAAATCGCTTAGCTAAAAGAAGTGCCACTGGGGGAGCTTCAGGAAGGCTGTACAGCCTTCTTGGACCTTCTGGATGAGCGTCATCTTACCTGGGCACTGAAATCTTTTAAGCCCTTCAAGACCCCGGGTCCTGATGGCATCATACCGGCGCAACTACAGCGAACGGTTAAGGTGTCATGTAGCTGGCTGGCCCCTATCTACGCGAACTGTGTTAGATTGGGCCATGTCCCGAAGGCCTGGAGACAGGTTAAGGTTGCGTTCATTCCGAAGGCCGGTAAAAGCTCTCATGTCGGTGCAAAAGATTTCAGACCCATCAGCCTATCTTCGTTTTTGTTGAAAACGCTGGAGAGACTTATGGATCTGTACATCAGGTGCAGAATACCGAAGGGTAAACTGTTACGAGCGCAGCATGCCTATAACAAGGGCAGGTCGGTCGACACTGCTTTGCATGATGTAGTGTCATGGCTGGAGACAGCGCTATTGCAAAAGGAATTTGCAGTGGACACCTTTCTCGACATCGAGGGGGCCTTCAATAACGTTCGGCCCGAGGCAGTGGTTAAAGCCCTCGAAAAGTTTGAAGTGGAATCGAACCTCAAACATCTCATTTTTAATCTTCTTTGTGACAGAACTGTCGTAGCGGAGTGGGGTAGTGCCAAGTCAACCAGAAAGGTAAATAGGGGAACTCCGCAAGGAGGAGTACTCTCCCCACTGCTCTGGATAATGGTGGTAAACGACCTACTTATAGAACTCGAGGCGCAACATTGATGATGTGGTTCTTATGGTTAAGGGAAAGTTCCTGAATACCGTCTACGAGCTCACCGAGGGGTACCTGAACGTGGTATCTAGCTGAGCGAATAGAAGCAGCCTAGCCGTCAACCCAAGTAAAACCGAAATGGTTTTATTCACTAAGAGGTATAAGATCCCAAATGTGCTTCTCCCCTCCTTCAGGGGTTCACGTCTTCAACCTGTTGATAAGGTGAAATACCTAGAGCTCATCATGGATAGAAAGCTTTCTTGGAGGCCGAACATCGAGGAGAGAGTCAAGAACGCATCGGTCGCCTTATACTGCTGCAGGGGAGCTATAGGGAAAAGGTGGGGGCTTTCACCAAAGGTGGTGTTCTGGCTCTACGAAACCGTAGTCAAGCCAATACTGTTCTATGTTGTGTTCGTCTGGTGGAAGGCGCTCAAAAAGACTTCCCTGGCTAAAAAGCTTGAGCAAGTCCAAAGAGCGGCGCTCATCGGAATCTCCGGTGCACTGCGAACCCCACCAACGATAGCTCTCAACGCTATATTAAATATAGCACCCGTGGACATTGCCGGTAGGTGCATTACTGCGAGGTGTGCTATTAGGCTCAGAGAAGCTGGTCTTGTGAAGAGGTCCGAACAAGGACACGCCACAATTCTCTCCTCCTTCGCCTGCATTCCTGAAAATTTGGCTCACTGCGTCACAGCGGCCTCTCGAGGATGGGTCGAAGCTAGGAGGGAAAGTTGGAGGGGGGTTTTCTGTTACGTAGTGTAGCTTCGTTTAGAGAGGTGGGCATTCACTCCGACAGCAGAGCGGCAATACAAGCCTGAGTGCGCGAACCGTGCATTCAAAGCTAGTCAAGGAGGGTCTGTCCTCGCTAAAATTAGCATCAGGCTACTTCAATATCAGACTCGGTTGGGTGCCTGGTCACAGCGGAATCGCTGGGAATTGCAAGTCCGATGAGCTGGCCAGGGGGGGGTACCCTTGCCCCGCTCACATCGGAATGGGATCGAGTTGGTTCTCCACTAACGTCTTGCATTCTCTCTCTGGACCAATGGACCTCGCAGGAGCTCAGCAGACGCTGGTCGGCGACCAGCTCCTGCGCGACTGCGCGATCCTTCTGGCGGAGAGTGGATCGCAGGAGGTCGTGGGATCTTCTCGCCTTGAACAAAGTTCACCTCGCCGCCATGGTAGGAGTTCTCACTGGGCACTGTCCAATGGGAACTCATGCGGTGCGGCTTGGAATACTACCCGATGGCAGTTGTCAAAGCTGTATGGAGGAGGGTGAAGTGGAAACATCCCGGCACTTTCTCCTCCATTGTCCGGCTTTTGCTAGGTTGAGATTAAAACATCTCTGCAATCATACTTTTGGCGGTCCAGAAGATCTGGCCGAAACAGATAATGGCCGTCTCAACAAGTTTGTCATAGGCACAAAGCGCTTTGTCGACATGTAAGGGTCTATTGATCCGGCTCATAGGAGTTTTGGGTACCACAACGGACCGGCCTTTAAGCTGTCCAAGTGTGATCCTTCTTAGGATCGACCCGCTAACCTAACCTAACCTAGATTGCAGGCGACACTTCAAGCTTCCGGAATACTGCAGTATGTTCCAGGCAAAATTCTTTGCGGTTAGGAAAGCTGCTGAGATAGCTACCAGCAAAGGAAATGACAGAAAGAATATCATTATATACGTCGATAGCCAAGCGGAAATTTAAGCAATAATCTCACATCGCATTGCGTCGGAGAGTGTCATTAGAAGCAGGAAGGTAGTAGATATAATATAGCTCAAGAAAAAATCGTTAAAAACGATAAACAACGAAATTTCCGACAGCGCTGACAGACGGATGAGAGTGAGATGGAATGCCTTAGGAGCATACAAGATCACCAAGATCATATGCAAGAGAGCAGAAGGAAAACACCCAAGTTTTCTACTCACACGATCTTTGAAAGACTGCAGGACAGTTGTTGGCGTAGTCACAAGTTACAACTTACTGGTATCACATGCGAGCCGTATGGGCATTATTAACGAAGCCACATGTAGGAAGTAGGCATGAGAGAGACGCTGGAACACCTCCGGCTTTATCTAGAGCTCGGCTTAGATATCTAGGGGCTTCGTAGTTCAAAGACTGGGTGAAGTATCAAAATTAGATATCAAGTCTCTATTTAAATTCGCAAAAGGTATTAAAATCTTGCACGACGTAAACTTCAGCTCCTATTAATATTAATAAACCTCCATCTAGCATTACAAAAGACCTGTAGGTGTAGTATGCATGACAGCCAACTAGTATAACCTAACCTATCACTTGGAATTCAACTTAACTTGTAATCCTGTTTACTTATGGTATTTTTTTAGTTTTAAGTGCTACAAACAACCTAAGGTGAATAATACTATTGTTAGTTCAAGGAAGGTTAAATATTAAAGTTGTTCCTCGGTCGGCAAAACGCACAATACTTTTTACTATAGTGTAAAAAGTTCTCCGGTGTTAACTTTAAGCTTGAGGAAGGAAAATATAATACTATAAGATGCCGTCTTTGCACATTGGCGGTTAGTCTGGAGGATTTTCAACCTCCAAAGTCCTCTGCAGCAGGTCCACATTTTCGTTTCATTCGTCTCCCCAGTCTCTTGCACATCATGAACCTAATAGATTCTCTACTGGTGCTGGTGAATAGCTTGCACATTATCCGTAGTTTAAAAGTAAACGTGTGTGCAGTCCAAAACGCCTTTTCGCAAAAGCGCCCTTCGGTCTAGCTTAAAACCCTGATCGCCATTGACAGTAATTTCTTTGCAAACTTATTTGCATACAGTCGTGTTTCGAATTTCTCGCTAAGCCGTTAATTTTTATTCTAGACACTTTCATATGGTTTTCAGAGTAAAAGGTCGAAATCTCCATAGTAACTAACACATTACAAAATTGTATAATTAAGTTAAGTTTAATTATAACTTGAAGTTATACTCTTTGGAATAATATTCTTTAATAAATCGAACATTATACTATTATATTATAACTGGTTTATTAATAATCCCATTTTAGAAATATTTTATTTTAATTTCATTCAACATGCAAAACCTAACGAACTGTTCCTACAACAAGTAATGAAGGCCTAAGATTGGATGCAGCCGAACATTATATACTCTCGTAATTTTCAAGAATTAACTTCTATAATAAAAATGGGTACATATGGAATAATAATAATCGAAATATGTTCTTGTTATTTTATTCAGATACTAGCTTTACCCCCGCCTTCCTTCGCATTGAATCCCTTACATACTTGTACATAAGTATGTATAACGCAGACGCTTTCGATTATTTTGTTAGTTTGCTGGAAGTTGAAATTTTTCGACGAATTTTTTTAAACGAGCAGATGTGATCTAAGAAAATAAATTTTTTCACAATCCGTAAAATATAAATATGTATTTTTTTAATAATAAGTGTCCTATGTCGCCTCTAGTACCATAAAGAATATGTGTACAAAGTATATGTATTTGGCATATAGTCAATCAGAGAAGCGGAATTCGTTATATTAGATATATGGGGCTAGGCCAAGATCTAGACCGAATGCTGAATTTAGGAACATAGTCGACTATCTCTACCCTCCGCGCGCCACCAACTAAATTAAGTTTAAGGGAAGATAATACATAAAGATTTACTTAATTTTGCGTAATTTCATTGATTTTGTTTATTTCGAAATACAAAATTACACTGGATAAGTTGTAGTGTAAGTTGAGTAAAGAAATTTTGAGTGAGCCGGACATGAATTTTATAATTTACATTGGAATGGCAGTGGCGCCATCTGTCGAAAATTGGTCGTATCAACTCAGAAACCTCCTTTAGCCCATGCACAGCAACTTTGCTAATGCTTATCACTTGATCAAATGCAAAATTTTACGATTCTATGAAGGACATACAGAAAATCATTAATTTTTATACTCTTGCAACATATTGCTACAAAGTATAATTAACCTAACGATTGTTTGTATCGACTAAAACTAATCGAGATAGATATAGGGTTATATATTTGAGCAGGATGACGAGACGAGTTGAGATCGGGTGACTGTCTGTTCGTCCTTCCGTCGATCTGTGCAATTGAGATATCGTAATGAAACTTTGTACATGTGATCGCTGGCAAAAACGGAAAGACGGTAGTGTAAAGGGGCGTAATTGAACCACTGCCACGCCCACAAAACGCCATTAACCGAAAACCTATAAAGTCGAAAAACATCTCGGTAATCATACATTCGGCGGATCTGAAGACTTAGTCGAAACGGACATTGGCCGTCTCAGCAAATTAGTTATAGGCTCAAAGCGCTTTACCGACATGTAAGGTACTTTTGATCCAGCTTTATAGGAATTTTTAGATCCCACAACGGACCGGCGTTTAAGCTGTCCAAATGTGATCCTTCTTAGGATCGACCTTCTAACCTAACACATAACTAAACAATAAAGCAGGATATAAAATTTAATGATTTGGTACAGTTGATCGCAGTAGCAAGAGACTCTTGCTCTCGTATAAGTTTAATGGTCATATCTCCTAAACCACTAAAGCTACAATAGCCAAATTTACTCAGGACAAATCCTTTTAACACCTTTACCCACAATCTAGACAGAGTGAAACTGGATGAAGTCGGATAATAACCCCTCCCACTCCCCATATATTAACACCTAAGATATTAGCGATGGGCTTTATGGGACATAGTGTACAAATTGCACAATTTACCTTTAGGTGATATATATCCTATATCAATTGATCACCACGCCTACTACCCATATAAAATTGTAAATTAAATTTCATCTGTTTCTTTCACTTTCCAGTACACAAATCAAGCACCAATGAATATATCGGAATAAAACTTAGCACAAATAATGGCTTTGAGCTATTTTATCTTACGCCCAAAAATTCGGACTTTTTCAAGGAATCAGAGACCAAATATATGACCAATATATAAAAATTCCTAATACAATTCAGAAAGAATCTCTTTCTAATAACAAGATTTAAGTGGATATGCCTAATATATATTTATTTATTTATGTAACACACGTACGCCAATCAGCATTATACAATAGTAATAATTATATAAAATGTAAATCAAGGGGAAAAGAAAAATATTGATTCAAATTAATTTAAGTTAATATTAAGTGCAAGAACAAAAAAATAAACAGGAGAAATAAATCAGGCTAGGGGCATTGTAGCAGACGGGGTTTAATATTAGAAAGGAAGGTACTGAGTGACAGGTCCATTGTAGGGACAGGTCCATTGTAGTGATAGCCTGGGTGCATTATGCAATACATGGATAATTAAGTTGCTGAAACAGAGGTCAAGTATGTTATTATTATCGACGTCGACGTTGTTGAATTGACGGCATTCGATTAGGGAAAGTCCTTCGTACAGAAGTCTCTCACAGTCAGCGCGTGGCGCACTAGTGGGAAGATTGAAATCGCCAGTAATTAGAAAATTACTATTGCTATGTTTATCTTTTAAGTATTGCAACGTGCCGATAAGTGACTGATAGACATCGATTGAGGCTCTAGAGGGAATGTAGACACATCCCATATAGACTTGTTCAAGGTTGTTGTCAAGGATGGAGACACTCTCAGCGTGTATATAGTTTTTCGTAGCGATAAAAACACCTTCCCCCGTTCATTGTCACTAGTTGAGCTTCTTCTGTCCTTTTTAAAGATATTAAAAGAATTGTCTATACTACTAACTGCTTTCCGAGTTTGGTGCGGAGCCCTCTCACGTTCTGATAGTGAAGATGCATTATTGCCTGAGTTGCCTTTATCGTTGACCGGGCGAAAATTCTTATTGACTAGTTTCGGAACTCCATTAACGTACTTTATAGTTTTTGAAGAATCACCATTTTATATCAAAGCATCAAGCTGGTCTCGAAGATGATCTGACTTAAATAAAACATGATCAGATCCATCATCAGGTACCTGAGGCTTGGATTTCAGTATAGCGCGAGCACTAGTTGCTACATCGCAATAAGTATTCTTTTATTAAAAAAGTATTATTATAATTAAAATGACGCCTCTGTAAAAGCTCTTTATTTGTAGTTTGGTATTAATCCATAACAAAATAAATTACTTTGTATTTAACTGGTTCAATACCTTTATATAATTAATTCGGACATTCCATTCGAAAGATATAACGAATTTAAAAATGTAAGTACGAGTATAAGAAAGTCGAGTGTCATGGAATAAAGTGCCGCGCGGGTCACTCGCGCATTTGGCTCCCCACGAAGAGGTTCCTCCTAGTCTAAGATAATCGAACAGGTGATTCACATAACACTCGAGTTCCGTATTTGTGGACATATTTACTTGCACTAAAACAAGTACAAAATGCTGCAGAAAATTATATTATTTTATCTGGACATACCTAAATATTACTAGATACAATCACAAAACGCCATTAATCAAAAACCAATAAATTGCCATAACTAAGCTCCGCAATAATATACAAGACTGTTATTTGGTACACAGGATCACATTAGGGAGGGGCATCTACAGTAAATTTTTTTTTTTTAAATGGGCGTGGTCCCGCCCGTAATAAGTTTAATATGCATATCTCCTAAACCGCTAATGCTATAATAAAAAAATTCACTGGAAGCAAATGTTTTTAGAAACTCTACCTACAGTGTGAAAATAGTTGAAATCGGGTGGCAACTCCGACCACTCCCCATATAATGGTACTGTTAAAAACTACTAAAAGCGCGATAAATCAAGCACGAAACACGCCAGAGACATTAAATTTTATCTTTGGGATGGTATGATATAACTTTATAGGAACCGCGTTTAAAATAAACAGTGGGCGTGGCACCGCCCACTTTTAGGTGAAAACCCATATCTTGGGATCTGCTTAACCGATTTCAACCAAATTCGGTGTATAACGTTCTTTTTATATTTCTATGTCATAGTGCGGAAATGGCGAAATCGGACTACAACCACGCCTATTTCCCATATAACACCATTTTCAATTCTATCTGATTCTTTCACTTTCCACTATGCATATCAAGCAACAATGATTATATCGGGGTCTTTGCGTGAATAATACGTTTAAAGTATGCCACCTTGTGACCAAAAATTGTCTAAATCGAACCAAAACTGTTCAAGCCCTTAAGTACTAAATATGTGGACCCCAGTGCCTATAGTTGACCTTCTACCGAAAATATCAGTCAATCCACAAAGAAATCTCAAACGAGTATACCATTTGACTTTGCGAGAATATAAAGTGTTCGGTTACATCCGAACTTAGCCCTTCCTTACTTGTTTAGCAATGCTTTACATGTATTTTTTTTATTGTATAGAAAATTTTATTTTATTTTATACAATTAATTATTTATCCATGCTCAGCCACGCATATGTTACACCTAATTAGAAAATTATTGCGATCTGAAGGGTTGAAGTCGCCAATGCCTCAATTATCTATTTAACGGACTGCTTCAGTTCAGTCAGATTTCTGGGTATGATTTTGTACACCTCTTGCTTGACATAACCCCATAAGAAAATACCAAGCGGTCGCAAAAATTCTTATACATATATATATGTTTAATTATGTGTGCATGTAAACAAATATGAAAGTACCCATTCTAATTCTTAATTTGTCTACTTGCAACGAATGTATGTAAATATGTACACTCATTGTTTCAAGCGAAATCTCCGTTGTCAGGAACTACCAGTGGCAGATTCAGAATTTTTTCCTGGAGGAAATAATTTCCTGCCAACATATTTTTAATATTGATATTACTTCGTATGTTCATCTGAATTTGAATTAGAATTATTCGACGTGCTCTGGTTTTATGAAAATTCAAACTTCTGTGCATAATTTACATTCAATGCTCAGCTCTGTTCACGCGCCACTGTTAAAATTTTTCCTTTCGAGCTTGCTGTGGTGAAATCCACTAATCGAATCTTGTTAGGTTTTGACAATTCACACGCTGGTCCGCAATTGAACCTTCTCTATAATATACGTTCTCTGGTGATTTCGACAGAGAATATTAATAAATAGAAAAAGCGCAAATGTTAGCTATGATAAAAACTAAATTATTAAAAGGAAACATCGAAAATACGCAAATTCGAAAATTAAATTATACCACGACAAAAAGGAACCTTATGATTATCGAATTCAACAAACTACACCGCTCTAAAAAGGAACCAGGCAAATTTTAACCACCTTATAAGGGAACGGCAAATGTATGTATGCGCAGATGTTCTTTGGCATGCGTGTTTAAATTATGAAGAACATTTATATAATAAGGGGAAAATTAAAATAAATTTAATAAAAAAGGTTTATAAAAATTATAAAAGGAATAAAACTACGTCTGATAGGATTTGAGCTTAAGCAAAATATTTGATGTTATTTGCACTAAGGAGCTGTGCTATACAAGTAGCACAGCTAACACCATGTGTAATTGGTAGTCCAATGAGGCGAGATAGTTTTGTAATTTATTACATAAAATTTGATATACTAATTCATAAAGTATTTGAATAACCAAAATTATTTTACTATATTTATACTGCGCTGTGTATAACTTTAAATTTAGTAATTTGAACATGTCTATATTGTATTTTATAATTTCTTCTTTTGTTGGAATATTTTCGTTCATTATATTGGGGCTAGAAGCGGCAATATTATTTTGTAATAAATCAATTTTATCTTTTAAGATTCTTACTTTTAACAGTAAATCGAAATAAATGAGTTGTTTCTCCAAGAGTCCATTTTCTACGCCTAGTCCGTTTATACCAGCTTCAATTTTTTTTCTATCGTCTTTTATTTTCTTTTTAATGTCTGTAAATTTTTTATTGAAAAAGTTATTTATTTATATATTTCTATTTAAGTTAGAAATGGCTCTATGATTATTTTTATCTATTATTTTAAGATATTCCTATATCTCCATTACTTTCTGGTCATCCATTGTGCCATATAACCAATATATTCCTGTTCCTACTATATTGGCAAGTCTTCTTTTGATTCTATGTGTTACGAGTGTTTGCATGTTGTAAATAAGTGTGCTCAGTTCACTATGCAGATAGTCGTAGTTTTCGTTGTGTGTTAAAATTTCAATGTTTGATTCTAAAGTGTTTATGAGATGTTTTTTATTTCGGATAGGTCTATGATGTGTAATATTGTGTTGTAATTATTTATGATATGTTTTCCAAAAGGATATCTATGTACCCTCGTTGTTTTAGATGTTTTCTACGATGAGTGTGGCCGTAATTGTCTGTGGCATTGTCATTAGTATGAAAAGAATTAGTGTCCAGAGTGCCTGAAAATTGAGTTATTCTTTTTATATTTGCTGGATGTATATTATCTAAGTGTAATTTTCTATATTTGGGTTCATTTTATGCCTAAGTGCTCTGTAGTTCTTGACATATCCTTCTTCATCTCTTGCATTTTATAGTTGAGTAAAAGGAGTTGTTGTACCATTCTTTTGTACATTTTCTCTTGAGTTGTCAGTCTGGGTTCTTCTATTTCTAAAATTCCCATCTTTTGGCCTAAAGAACTGTGAAACCTTTCAATGTCGGCGTTCCCTGTATGGCTATTTGGTTTTGTATAGTATACCTCGATTGATTGTTCGTTTAAAAAATCTTTAATGTTTACTGAGTTGAATTCGTTGTCCATTATAAACTTTCTTGGCTTTCCTTTTAGTGAAAAATACAGCCGTAGTTTCGATCATCCAAGTACAGTATTACAGTATGTTTAGAAAATGTGTCAATGAACGTTAGGAAACTGAAGTGTCTTTTTTTTGTTAATATAAATGTCTACGTGAACTATCTGATTGCATTCACTTGGGGTCTCTGTATACTTAAATTTTGGTTTAATCGGCTTTCTGTCATATTTTGCCCTACTACATATGTATGTCACAATTGTTAATACATTTTTGAATCAGTTTCTTCAGATCCTTATAGTATATTGCTCTCTTCAGCCCTTCATAGTTTTCACCTATTCCGGCGTGTCCTGTTTCCTTTTTGTGGTAGTTCGCTATCCACTTATGGGGTTTCTTGTTCGGTTTCTAAATCTAAAGCGTGATACTAACATTTGTAAAATTTTCCCAGCTTTTTGCTGGGAAGAGTTCTAGTAATTTCTGCTGAACCTTGTTGTACTCGCCATCTGGTAATTCTGAAAAAATTACTACTTTCCCGTTTTTTAGGAATCTTCTAAATATATCTGCCATATTATTTCTATCTATATCTTCTTGATTTAAGAAAATTTTGCGTTTTAAATTTACTGACTGAAGCCTGACTTCTGTGTTGCGTAAGTATTATTTGTGTGTGGAAACGATTTACTATTGTGTCTAGGATGGCGAAATAGTCGTTTTGCTCCTCGGCTTGCGAATGTATAGTGGCGTTGGTACTAATGTTGTCTTCTTCTATTGAGGGACCCTGATTGGTATTGTTATGAGTTGTGTTATCAGATATTGCATTAATTTCGCCAGTATTTACCTCTATTCTGCTCAAATAGTCTGCTACTTTATTTTGACATAACTTATATTAAAGTCATATTCGCCCAATTTTAAAGGCCATCTCTGGTCCTTGTCATTGTATTTGGACTTAAGCCAAACCAACGGTTGATGATCTGTTTCCAATTCGAATTTTCTGCCATAAACGATAGGCCTAAAGTAATTTACTGCCCAAACTATTGTGGCTAAATGACCACTCAATTCCCCCTCACCATAAAACACTGTACACCACATAAATTCACATCCACATCACCACACATACTTACCATACAACCAACATCACTACACTATACACCAACACGCACACAAATACAACATCACCACGATCACACCACCATGAAGACATCAACAGATATATAAGGGACTAAAAAAAGGATTCCGCTCGCTTTTTATCATTCGATTCGCCAACGATCGCATCTTTTTCGGTTCAAGCACCCGCCTAAATCGGCTTCGTTTTTTTCATTGTTCAACTGATTTTACGAGTGGTGAGTAAACTTAAAATTAATTTATTAGTTGTTTTAAATATGGTCCTTCGATCCCTAGTGGACGGCACTATGGGTTATAAAAAATAAAAAAAAATAATAAAATAACGTGAACAAAAAATAATGTGAAAAAAATGGGCCAACAGTGAAAAAAAAACAGATGCAATGACAAAGTGAACAAAAAAAAAGAGAAAAAAAAACCAAGCCAGTGCAGTGACAGTTATTGAAAAAAAAGGTGCAGTGTGATAATATAAAGAAATACAAGTATATACACTTATTGTATATGTTATACGTGTACATAAAGAAAATATATGTATATATTTATATACATACATACATACACATGGAAAAGTGAAGTTGAGAGTTGAGTGACCGAACATATATTTGAACACATACACATACATATATAACATAATAAAAGTGGGAAAGTGTCAAAACATATTGAATGTGCCAAAAAACAAACATATGAAATCAAAAAAATACTTCAACACAAAAACAAACGGGCGCGAAACCAAAAAATAAAAAAAAAAGGATTCATCAAAAACGGTTAATGACCTCTTCACCATTTCAATTCACATCCACATTAACACACCTACTTACCATACATTCCACATCACTACACCTTGCACCAATACGCACACAAATACAACATCACCACGATCACACCACCATGAAGACATCAACAAATATATAAGGAACTAAAAAAAGGATCCCGTTCGCTTTTTAGGATCGATTCGGTTAGGACTCACATATCATCTTTCGCCTTCCCTACATTCGAAAACAAAAAAACAAGGTGCAGTGACATTTATTAAAAAAAAAAAATATAAAACAAAAAAGTGAAGTACCATATAAAGAAAATATATGTACATATATATACATACATAAATATACAAAAAGTGAAGTTGAGAGTTGAGGGACCGAACATATACACATTCACATACATGTATGGCAAAACATATTAAATGTGCCAAAAAACAAAATCATAAAATCAAAAACTACTTAAGCACAAAAACGAACGGGCGCGCAAAAAACAAAGAAATTAAAACGGGCGCGAAACCCAAACAAAAAAAACATTAATAATAATAAAACTCGGGCGCGATATTAACAACAACAATATACTAACGCAGCAAAAACACAGGGAGAGGCTGCACAGGCTGCATAACAGGCATCGGATCATCTGGAGTTTAGGAGAGAAGGAAGGAAACAGAAAACCAAAAAAACCAAAACCATACAATAATATATACATACATTCTCCCCAAAAACCCCTAGAGGCGAGACGAAGTAAGTGTATCGTTTTCATTTTTTTATTAATTACATATGTATGTTTGTTAATCCTGTATACTGGTTAAACTAGAAATATCCATTTTAACAGGTTGAAAAAACGGGTACAGGAAACGTTAACGGAAAATATATGAAGAAAAAAAAGGAACTAAAAATTTTAGTACTAAATGCTTATATTTTTCCTAACGTTAACGGAAAATTCCAAAAAACCGATATACCAAAAAAATCCGGAAAATATACTTATATAATACTTATATTTCCATATATGTATATATATATATATATATTATATTATATTATCAAATTATTGCTTGCCTTAACTTATGCGCTTTCATTTGTATATACAAGTATATATATAATATATACACAACAATCACAAAAAAAAATTTCAAGTATTTAAATTTCATGACATTTCATCTATTGGTAGTGAAGTTTTTGAGTTTTAAGTGTCAGTATGTTTTTGTCATCGGTGCGAAAATGAGCTTCGAACAAAGAGCCAACATTAAATTTTGTTTTTTAAATTGGTAAAACTTTTACCGAAACGTTTCAATTTATGAAACAAGTTTATGGCCGAAACTCAAAAAATAGCGCCTGGAGAAGTCAAAAGTGAAAGATAAAACTATTTGTTCTGTCTTTTTTTTTTTAAGTCCTGTTTACTTTGAAACGTACTTTGAATTTACGTACATTCGAATATATTAACATAAGCGCAGTCGGTACCTGCGTATTATAACTTTTTTTACACTTTTCTCTCACGCCGAAAATATAACGCGTTCACATTCATACGTATACACATTTGTACATACGATCTGAATATGGTCGTATACCCAATATACAGAGGGTAAAATTACATATTTTTTAATTCATTTATTCGTTTAAAAATCGGTTATTTTGAAACTAATTAAGCGGAGCGATTAAATTATACTATCAAATAAATAACTTATTCCATAAACAAACAAAAAATTGCTAAAAGATCAAAAAATTAATTAAATAAAAATATCTCTTCATTCCATTTTAGCATATGCCCCGCAATATCCCTTGTTCTTGCAAACAAAAACAAGCAGGATTGCGCACAAATAATTCGTGCATACCTAGTTACAAAGTGTATTGATCTCTTTAACGAGCTCTCAATTGCATAAGTACATAAATATATACCTACAAGTCCACGCACGGATGTAGGGGTATGTAGCCCTAAATAAGGACATAAAAACGTTAAATAAATAAAAGTTCGATTGTTAATACATTAAAAAATAAATACGACCGGTAACTATAAAAACTAAATCCGCGTAACAAAGAGTTCGCGGTTATACATACATACGGAATTTAAAATTAATTTTTTCGAAAAAAAAATAAATTTACTTAAAAGAGTTTCGTTATATACGAGGATATAGCTTGAATCTGGTCGGCACTGAGGAATTTTAAATTTATTTCAATCTTTTCTAAATGAGCTCAGATTCAAAAGAATCCAAAACAGTCTCTTAAAGTACCCAAAATGATTTCTGAAGAAAAACTCCATATACACCTGCAGAAGCTACACGCTCAAAGCAAGGTGCTACATAGCAAAAACGAGTGAAAGATATTTCATACACCAAATTTATCTCTGAGAGTGACAGTCTAATACGATACTGCACTCGATTTTCATCTTCGCCGATTCAGGACAATTCTGAATCGATATTAGAAATCAAAAAGGGAAATCTTATTAATTTTTGGACACGTCTCCAATCTGCATATGACGCAAGAGTAGAATCTGACGGCTCTGATCTACCTGAAAATTTTAAATCCTCGGCCAGCTTAGACCAGTTTGAAGAAACAAAAGCAATGATTTCGGATCAATTGAAATGAATTAAAGCAATTGCACCTACTCCATATCCGAGAGTAGAGCTGCCATAAATTGATTGTCAAGAGTCAAATTCAGGCATCCATCTCAAGGTGCCCGCAGATGATACAGAAATCTTTCATGGTGGTTATGAACTATGGCCGTCCTTCCGGAACATGTTTACAGCCGTATACATAAACCACTCAAATTATCAAATGCACAAAAATTGTATCACCTCCGATACAAAACGAAAGGTCAAGCAGGCGTCATAGTCAAACAGCTCGCACTAAATGACGATAATTTTAATATGGCTTGGTAAGCTCTAAAAGCAAGATACGAAAATGAAAGAATATTGGTCGATAAGCAAGTAACGATAGTAATTAACTTGCCTAAAATTCAGAAAGAAACAAGTGAAGAATTTATAACACTACAATCCACTGTTTCTAATTGTTTGTCGGTTCTATCGACACAAAATATTCCCACAGGCAGCTAGGACCCTATTCTGGTAAATATTATATATGCACCGCAGCCTTACCAGAAAAATCGTCACTTTTGTGGGAGAAATCGCTCTCATCCCAGAAAAAATTCCCAATGTGGCAGCAAATGAAAGAATTTCTAACTACCTAGTATGAAATAGCAGAAAGGGTAGACAAAAAACTAGTTAGAACTAATAACGTTCCAGAAGCAACAACAATTTAAATAGAAGCTTTTTTGAAAATCAATCGTTCACATCTTAACAGTATAAACAAACGTCATGCGAACTGTGTACAGGGCATAACCTCAAATCTTGCGGGAAATTCATAGCATTAAAATTGCCGATAGGAACAATTCTGAGAACAAAAAAACTTTGCACAAACTGCTTGTCACGTGAGCATACTCTAAAAGAGTGTGAAAGCCGCAAAAGACATCATTCAGTGTTACATATCACAAAATTTTCCAGCTCACCTCACATTAATCATAAAATGACTTTGGGATTAATTGCAACAGCAAATCCCGAAATACGAAATCCCGAAAATTGCCAAGAAACACCATTCTGCTCAAAGACATTAAAAACTCAAACGCTAAACAACGAAAACCAAAGTAGGGTACTACTACCCACAGCAGTCGTCTCCATCGAACTCCGAGGAGAACTGCTTAAACTTAGGGCCTCAAAGATCACAACGATCTCTTATAGCGTCTAGGGCACAAAATAGGTTACAACTGCCATTCTACCTGCCTCATCACGCAGTAGTAAAGCCAGATAAAAAAACAACAAAAGTCACAGTGGTCTTCAATGCCTCAAGATTCACTAGCTCAGGAAATTCCCTAAATGATATTCTTTTTACGGGACCCACACTCCAACCAGATTTAATGCTTCTCATATTAAATTGGCGTCTATTCACCTTGAGAAAATGTATCGACTATAAATTAAAAACAGTTACCTTTGGCGTCAACTGTGCTCCATATTAAGCCATTCGAACACTGCACGAATTGGCAGAAAACACAAAGTCAGAATTTCCTCTGGCAACCGAAGTGTTAAAAACTCAAACGTATGTAGACGATATCCTGTCTGGAAGTCACAGTCGTTCACAAGCATACGAGTCACTAGCACAAGTGACACAAGCCCTCAAAACCGCAGGGCTTCTGTTAAAAAAGATAACGGCGAAATCCCTAATATCTTAAAGGACATACCTAAAGAAAATCAGTTGGACACTAGTTTCCTTAAATTCGAAAAGGAAAGTACAACAAAAACTCTGGGGGTACAATGGAATGCGATATCTGACCAGTTTTCACATACTAAAGAATCAATATCATTTCGACCCCGCAGGATGGCTTTCGACAATTATGATATAAGCCAAAATCCTAATACAAAAATTATGGTTAGATGGAACCGATTGGGATGAACAAGTAAAACCACTTCGTTTAGGTAAACTATGCCCCAGAGCACAAAGTCGAACTACACGGCTTCTGTGACGTCTCTGAAAAGGCATATTGCGCAACGATATATGTTCGCTCTCAAAGCGACACTGCGACCACAAGCCACTTACTAGTAACAAAAGCCAAAGTAGCTCCTGTACAGACAATAAGTCTACCACGACTTAAACTGTGTCAAGCGCTACAACTAGAAAAACTAGTATCCATGATGCGAATGCAAGTTCATAGAGCGACTCAAAACTAAACATAACCTCTTAATATTCCCAATGCGATACATTGACGCACCTAGGCTTACAAAAAGCAAAAGTCGCTCTTATCGCATATACTCAAGCGCACTACTTCAGCCGCGATATATCACTATCGAGAGAATCAAAAACTTTTGATAAGAGAAGTCCCCACTTAGTTCTAAACCTATTCCTCGACACGAAAGGTCTTCTTCGTGTGAATGGTCGGCTTGTCAATTCAAGCCTAACGTATAACGAACGCCATCCCATAATTGTACCAGAAAAGTCTCGACTTGTCACATTACTCATCAGTTATATCCACATATTAATGCTTCATGCCGATCATCGCCTTATGCAACATATGGTCCGCCAGGAATTTACATTCCCCGACTTAAGCCCCAAATAAAGAAGTGCATTTTCTTGTGCAAAATCTGCACCACGCACAAGCAAAAGATGCGAACACAGATTATGCCTTTCTCCATCACAGGTGTCGATTTTGCTGGGCCTTTTCAAATAAAGGCGTCAATGTTAAGGTCCCCCACTCTGATGAAAGGCTATGTGGCTGTCTTTGTCTGTTTTACGACAAAAGCAGTGCACCTTGAGCTTTCTACTAATCTGACAAATGAGGCCTTACTTGCGGCATTTGCTCGCTTCATAGCACGACGCGGCTTTCCATCGAAGATAATGAGGAACAATGGTAAGACATTTATCGGCGCTCAACGAGCCACCAAAAAACAATTGTGTGCACTTTATTAAACAAATCTCACCTGAGATTGTAAAAAAGTACGCGCCTCAAGGCATTAATTGGCAATACATCCCCCCAAGCGCTCCTCATATGGGTGGTTTATGGGAATCGGCTGTATAAAGCTTCAAAATCCACTTCAAAAAGGTAGCTGGAAATTACAAATTTAATTACGAAGAATTCACAACATTTTTAATTCGAATTGAAGCCGTTCACAATTAACGGCCTCTTACAATCCATTCGCAAGATCCCTCCGATTTCACAGCCTTAACACCTGGGCATTTTCTCAACGGAACACCCATTCTGGCCATAGCTGAGCCAGGCCTGAAGTCGCTATCCGTATTAAATTCCTGGGAAAGAATTAAAACTCTCCATCACGATTTCAACCGCCGATGTAAAGAAGAATACATAAAGGATCTCCACAATAGATACCGTTGGAAGACCCCTGAACAAGCGCCAAAACTTGGAGATTGTGTCATCATCCATGATGATTGTCTACCTCCTACCGAATGGCGAATTGGGCGCATAGAAAAGCTACATTACGGCTCCAACGGTCACATACGAGTAGTTGATCTGCGTACGCAAAGTGGAATGCTAACCAGACCGCTCGTGAAGCTATGCTTTCTACCAACCGCCGATAATAGGGACAAAGCAATTCGCAAACAATTAACCGATACTACCGCAATACAATAAAATAATCAAATCAAGAAGAAAAAACCGAAAAACTCGTTAATAACCGTTAAAAATAACAAATAACTAATAAAAAATGGGCGATCAATACGACGACCCATTCATTCCACATAGCGTGGCACGATCATCCATATAGTTTATATGACAAATCTACATAATCAAACAACTCTTTTATACAGATTAATATGAATATGGATACGCCAATGACTCCAACGCCAACTGTGCGATCGGCTACCAACGTGCCACGCACTGGGCCTTCCATAACGCCACTAGGCCTTCCCCGAGCCGCAGCTGCAACTACCCCTGCAACAGCACCTGCAACGACACCGGTAACGGCACCAGCTCCTCGTGGTGGCACACGACCACCATCACTGCCTTCAGAGGCAAATTGTATACGATGTCCCATATGTCGGCGCCCACACCGCCTGCAACATTGTTAAAGGTATGCGACCGTGCTGTGCCAAATTTGCAGCAGACCACATCACACGCTACTTCATCGCAGCTCGAGGCGCGACGTCGGTCGGCCACCTACCCTTCGAAGCCTCGCAACAAGACCTCAACTCGTGCGGTACACCCGTGGAATGGAACCGCAACAACCTCGTTCCACGGGTCTGAACAGCGATGTAGCAACGCTACAACAGCTGCAGCGACTACTAGGCTAATCATTTGCCTAGGGGGCTGGGATGGCTAAATGACCACTCAATCCCCACTCACCATAATAACACTGCACACCACATCAATTCACATCCACATCACCACACCTACTTACCATACATTACACATCACTACACCAACACGCACACAAATACAACATCACCACGATCACACCACCATGAAGACATCAACAGCATATAAGGGACTAAAAAAAGATCCCGCTCGCTATTTAGCATTCGATTCGCTAACGATCGCATCTTTTTCGGTTCGAGCCCCCGCCTAAATCTACTTCGTTTTTTTTTCATTGTTCCACTGATTTTACGAATGGTGAGTGAACTTAAAATTAATTTATTAGTTGTTTTAAATATATTGCTAGGAGTTCTTTTTCTATGGTAGCATATCTTTTTTCATGTTCATTGAGTGTTCTACTAACGAAACTGACCGGATGATTATCTTGGAGTAAGACAGCTCCGATAGCATGATTACTTGCGTCGGTGGAAATTTTAAACTTTTTATGTAAATCTGGGTATTTTAATATTGGTGGGTTGACTAAAAGGGTTTTTAAATTTTCAAATGAGTCGACATATTGTGGGTCTTTCAAATTTATTTTGATGTCTTTCTTTAGATATGTAGTCAAGCCGTAGGCAATTTTCGCATAGTCTTTCACGATTTTGGTAATTGGAGTTTTTGAATAGCCTGTATTTTTGCTGTGCCTGGTTTAACTCCCTCTGTAGTCAATACGTGCCCTAAATAGTATGTTGTTTTAGCGAAGAAGTTACATTTATCTATTTGTAATTTTAAATTATGTTTTCTCAACCTTTCGAAAACTTTATTTATGCTTGTTACATGCCCTTGTATAGAACTGCTTAATATTATACATATTTTATAATATTAGGATATCGTCTAGGTATATGACGCATATCACAGCAATTAAATCTCTTAATATGAAATTCACTAATCGTTGAAAGGTTGGCGGGGCATTCTTTAATCCGAAAGGCATTCTTTTGAATTCATAGTTCCCAAATGGTGTGAAAAATGCTGTTTTCTCTCGGTCGTTTTCATTTATTAGTGTCGTGAAGTACTGAGCTCGAAATTCATCGTTACCGTAACTTCGTTCAGTTTCCTGTAATCAATAACGATGCGCCACTTTTTTTGTGCTGAATTATCTAATTTTTTGGGCACAATCCACAAGGGTGAATTGTAAGGTGAGTTACTCTCTGTGATTATACCGTGATCAAGCATTTCGGCTATTTGCCTTTTTAATTCCTGCTCGTGTATTTGGGGATACCTGTATATTTTGGAATATATGGGTTTATCGGTGCATAGGATAGTTTTTGCCCTTCCTGAAAGAATAAATCGCTATTTTTTGAAATGATAGTTTTGAGGTATTCTGCTTCCTCGGAATTCGTTTCCTCTCTAATTAACTTTTTATAAAGTTCTTCGTCGGCATTAATTGTTTCTAGTGCATGTACTTCATTGATATTAAAAGGGCATGTACCAACGAATTTCGTTCGTATGTTATTGATTTCGATGTATTCGTCCTCGAGGTTTATATGTGCCTTTAAGGGTGTAAGGATATTATTTCCTATTATCCCTTCAAGCTCATTAGGTTTTCGTCATTAAATTCTTTCGGTAATTCTGTTATAATTTCGTATTTAACTAGTGTTTGCCCGCTTAAGGTATTAAATGTAAAAATATTTTCTAGTTTTATTCGTTTATATTGTGGTAAACAGAATTTATTTAATAATGATGTCGTTGAGCCAGTATCTAGTAAACATCTAATTTTATTTTTAATTTCGTATTTAACTTGTGTTTGCCCGCTTAAGGTATTAAATGTATAAATATTTTCTAGTTTTATTCGTTCATATTGTGGTAAACAGAATTTATTTAACAATGATGTCGTTGAGCCAGTGTTTAGTAAACATCTAATTTTATTTTTGCCTATAGTGAGTTCTACTATCGGTAAACATGTCGATGGGTGGCTAAGTGAAAATGTGGTCTACCTCCATCGGCTCTGGTGCGGTGTAATTATTATGTCTCATTTGTCTTTATAAATGATCGGGTTGCCTATATTGCCTGGAGAAGCGATCATGTTGTGCTGAGTTATGATGATTTTGCCTGTATTGTCCTGAGAAACGGTCTTGTTGTCTTGAATTATAACTGTTTTGTCTGTATTGTCCAGAAGAACGGTCTTGTTGTCCTGAATTATAATTGTTTTGTCTGTATTGTCCAAAAGAACGGTCTTGTTGTCCTGAATTATAGTAGTTATGGCTTTGTGGCCCTTGGGACTGATCTTGATGGCCTGAAGTTCTAAAATTCTGCCTAAATTGTATTGAGGTACGTGACTGTCTATTGTAGTTTTTATCGTATCGTGAAAGTAAACCTGTTTCTTCGAGTGTATAATAAGCTTCCCTCAAATTATTTATATTCCTACTATGAATGATGCTACTCAAAGTGGGATCTATGCCGCTCAGATAAATTTTTAAAATTAATGATTCATTTTTCGTTTATATATTATATTATGTTTCGCTTATTTGGTTTTTTATATATTTTATTTATATATATATATTATTTATATTAATTTTATTTTAATATATATTCTTTCTTATTATTTTGTTTTTCACTAGAACATAATTTGATTATTGTCCTTTCATTATGTTTTTTCACTCGGACTAAATTTTGAGTCCTTTTGTATATCTTAGGATATATTTTCCGCACTGGACATAACTTCGGTTATTGTCCATTCTTATGTATCTTTGGATACATTATTTTTTAACCAACTGCGCCAATTAGGTCGAATGTACCGGCGGGAACCAAAAAAAACAATTAGTCGTTTGTTGTTAATGGATATACTTTATTTTATATTCTCCCATTTTGTTATTACAATTGTTCGCTTATATTCTACAGTAATGCTTACTTAGCTAAATATGCGATTTGGTAATGCAAATGAATTTCAAAGTTGAGAATACCATTAGGCAATACGGGTTGCTGACACTTTGTGTTTACGTAGCCAAACATGCATTTGTAGTCATTCTGACGAAATCGGAGTTATTGTTGCAATTGGGTCATTGGCTCCAACAAACTTGTAGTTTGTCATCATTACTTATTTGGGTTTTGGATTGCGTTGCGGTGACGTAACCAGCGCGTTGAAACTTTCGTCTCAATCGGCTGACAGTCCTCCTCTCCGAGGTTAACTCACGTGTCCACCATTTGATTTTCCTAACCATAACACTTTCACACTTCTTATGTAACCTATCGTTCACCCCCCACACTACCTCATAAAAACGAGCAACCTGCTCGTCAACCCCCAAATCCTCAAACACTATATATATACCTAATACCGCTTTCCTGACAGATCGTCCATATTGGTTCCAGTCCAGAAGTACGCTATCGCCGCAATGGATTCTCATACAGCGAGGGAGGGGATTTGGGAGTAACCATAATTTGGATCAAATTATGATCACTCAATCCCCACACTCCCCAGGCTTTTAGCCACTACCCATTCACTTAATGCCTCCCTCCACCCACAACAACGACAACGCCCCTCTTTTCCTGTTCCCCTTCTCCAAGTTACCCTTCACCGTGGTAATCTTGGCAGCATCTACCTCCACAACTTTAATTTCCGCGCCCGTTTGCTCCCCGTTGTTTTCGGCAAGAACACTCTCCTTCGCAGTTGTGTTGTCAACACTGCCCTTAGAACCGTCATGTGAGCGCGCTAACGATGGCGACTCAACGCGCGCTACTCTCTGCGGTGGGGACCTAACCGAAGGTCCCGCCCCTTCAACCGACGTGGAATCATCCCCTACCGTCGAAGCAGCGGATTCTCCGCTTCCAGCGAGGGTCTAACCCTCCTTTTCCGTGGAGGGGGCATCTCAGCCACGACTCCCTCCCAATCTGACTGATGCGCTGGCGTATCACTGACGCAAAAGACTCACTGACAGGAAGGATTCTGAAGCAGCTGCTCTCTGGGTGCGTGCGTCTGAACGCACTGGAAAATTCGACTCGCGCGTAGGCCTGTTCAGTAGCAGCGACCACCCAAGCGGTCGATTTACGCGATCTCGCAGGGGCGACAGTTAACAGTTCACTGCGTGGGTTAACATTTCACTGCTACACAATAATCGCAAACTCCAATACTGGGACAGACACCGGGACCCTTTGGGCAATCCTGTCCAGAACCTCCTAACACAGAGACTACTGAACTCCATATGCTCGAAACAGTACTCCTGGTCAGCAAAGATGCCAACAACACGATCCTAAACTGGAACCGTGCGATTATCCACCAACAACAACGTGTATGACCACGTTACGCAAATACCTAATGGTAAGCCTATACAATTCACAATGTGCACTTACCGCAATAACCGTTACCTGTTCACCAAATATATGCACAAATATTCACAAAAACGCGCAAAAGCATGCACTCGACCGAAAAACACACTCGCGGTTCCGTACCCGAGCAATAACAACGTACACGTTATTAGCGAATGCCCGCACAAAACAAAGTTCCACAATAAGGATATCGAAAATATCGCTTAAAAAATCGCAACTATACGCACGCACGTCTATCCGCGGCGAAATCCAAACAACGAATCTGAGGAAAGGGCACACAGAGTCAACAACTTCAGAAATCATAGCAAAACGAACTGGCTGGTGCACATGCAAGAGCTGGAAAAACGTTTCCCTATGATTCCGCCGTTTCAGCCCAAAAGCAAGGAGGAGCACAAAGTCGAACTACACGGCTTCTGTGACGTCTCTGAAAAGGCATATTGCGCAACGATATATGTTCGCTCTCAAAGCGACACTGCGACCACAAGCCACTTACTAGTAACAAAAGCCAAAGTAGCTCCTGTACAGACAATAAGTCTACCACGACTTAAACTGTGTCAAGCGCTACAACTAGAAAAACTAGTATCCATGATGCGAATGCAAGTTCATAGAGCGACTCAAAACTAAACATAACCTCTTAATATTCCCAATGCGATACATTGACGCACCTAGGCTTACAAAAAGCAAAAGTCGCTCTTATCGCATATACTCAAGCGCACTACTTCAGCCGCGATATATCACTATCGAGAGAATCAAAAACTTTTGATAAGAGAAGTCCCCACTTAGTTCTAAACCTATTCCTCGACACGAAAGGTCTTCTTCGTGTGAATGGTCGGCTTGTCAATTCAAGCCTAACGTATAACGAACGCCATCCCATAATTGTACCAGAAAAGTCTCGACTTGTCACATTACTCATCAGTTATATCCACATATTAATGCTTCATGCCGATCATCGCCTTATGCAACATATGGTCCGCCAGGAATTTACATTCCCCGACTTAAGCCCCAAATAAAGAAGTGCATTTTCTTGTGCAAAATCTGCACCACGCACAAGCAAAAGATGCGAACACAGATTATGCCTTTCTCCATCACAGGTGTCGATTTTGCTGGGCCTTTTCAAATAAAGGCGTCAATGTTAAGGTCCCCCACTCTGATGAAAGGCTATGTGGCTGTCTTTGTCTGTTTTACGACAAAAGCAGTGCACCTTGAGCTTTCTACTAATCTGACAAATGAGGCCTTACTTGCGGCATTTGCTCGCTTCATAGCACGACGCGGCTTTCCATCGAAGATAATGAGGAACAATGGTAAGACATTTATCGGCGCTCAACGAGCCACCAAAAAACAATTGTGTGCACTTTATTAAACAAATCTCACCTGAGATTGTAAAAAAGTACGCGCCTCAAGGCATTAATTGGCAATACATCCCCCCAAGCGCTCCTCATATGGGTGGTTTATGGGAATCGGCTGTATAAAGCTTCAAAATCCACTTCAAAAAGGTAGCTGGAAATTACAAATTTAATTACGAAGAATTCACAACATTTTTAATTCGAATTGAAGCCGTTCACAATTAACGGCCTCTTACAATCCATTCGCAAGATCCCTCCGATTTCACAGCCTTAACACCTGGGCATTTTCTCAACGGAACACCCATTCTGGCCATAGCTGAGCCAGGCCTGAAGTCGCTATCCGTATTAAATTCCTGGGAAAGAATTAAAACTCTCCATCACGATTTCAACCGCCGATGTAAAGAAGAATACATAAAGGATCTCCACAATAGATACCGTTGGAAGACCCCTGAACAAGCGCCAAAACTTGGAGATTGTGTCATCATCCATGATGATTGTCTACCTCCTACCGAATGGCGAATTGGGCGCATAGAAAAGCTACATTACGGCTCCAACGGTCACATACGAGTAGTTGATCTGCGTACGCAAAGTGGAATGCTAACCAGACCGCTCGTGAAGCTATGCTTTCTACCAACCGCCGATAATAGGGACAAAGCAATTCGCAAACAATTAACCGATACTACCGCAATACAATAAAATAATCAAATCAAGAAGAAAAAACCGAAAAACTCGTTAATAACCGTTAAAAATAACAAATAACTAATAAAAAATGGGCGATCAATACGACGACCCATTCATTCCACATAGCGTGGCACGATCATCCATATAGTTTATATGACAAATCTACATAATCAAACAACTCTTTTATACAGATTAATATGAATATGGATACGCCAATGACTCCAACGCCAACTGTGCGATCGGCTACCAACGTGCCACGCACTGGGCCTTCCATAACGCCACTAGGCCTTCCCCGAGCCGCAGCTGCAACTACCCCTGCAACAGCACCTGCAACGACACCGGTAACGGCACCAGCTCCTCGTGGTGGCACACGACCACCATCACTGCCTTCAGAGGCAAATTGTATACGATGTCCCATATGTCGGCGCCCACACCGCCTGCAACATTGTTAAAGGTATGCGACCGTGCTGTGCCAAATTTGCAGCAGACCACATCACACGCTACTTCATCGCAGCTCGAGGCGCGACGTCGGTCGGCCACCTACCCTTCGAAGCCTCGCAACAAGACCTCAACTCGTGCGGTACACCCGTGGAATGGAACCGCAACAACCTCGTTCCACGGGTCTGAACAGCGATGTAGCAACGCTACAACAGCTGCAGCGACTACTAGGCTAATCATTTGCCTAGGGGGCTGGGATGGCTAAATGACCACTCAATCCCCACTCACCATAATAACACTGCACACCACATCAATTCACATCCACATCACCACACCTACTTACCATACATTACACATCACTACACCAACACGCACACAAATACAACATCACCACGATCACACCACCATGAAGACATCAACAGCATATAAGGGACTAAAAAAAGATCCCGCTCGCTATTTAGCATTCGATTCGCTAACGATCGCATCTTTTTCGGTTCGAGCCCCCGCCTAAATCTACTTCGTTTTTTTTTCATTGTTCCACTGATTTTACGAATGGTGAGTGAACTTAAAATTAATTTATTAGTTGTTTTAAATATATTGCTAGGAGTTCTTTTTCTATGGTAGCATATCTTTTTTCATGTTCATTGAGTGTTCTACTAACGAAACTGACCGGATGATTATCTTGGAGTAAGACAGCTCCGATAGCATGATTACTTGCGTCGGTGGAAATTTTAAACTTTTTATGTAAATCTGGGTATTTTAATATTGGTGGGTTGACTAAAAGGGTTTTTAAATTTTCAAATGAGTCGACATATTGTGGGTCTTTCAAATTTATTTTGATGTCTTTCTTTAGATATGTAGTCAAGCCGTAGGCAATTTTCGCATAGTCTTTCACGATTTTGGTAATTGGAGTTTTTGAATAGCCTGTATTTTTGCTGTGCCTGGTTTAACTCCCTCTGTAGTCAATACGTGCCCTAAATAGTATGTTGTTTTAGCGAAGAAGTTACATTTATCTATTTGTAATTTTAAATTATGTTTTCTCAACCTTTCGAAAACTTTATTTATGCTTGTTACATGCCCTTGTATAGAACTGCTTAATATTATACATATTTTATAATATTAGGATATCGTCTAGGTATATGACGCATATCACAGCAATTAAATCTCTTAATATGAAATTCACTAATCGTTAAAAGGTTGGCGGGGCATTCTTTAATCCGAAAGGCATTCTTTTGAATTCATAGTTCCCAAATGGTGTGAAAAATGCTGTTTTCTCTCGGTCGTTTTCATTTATTAGTGTCGTGAAGTACTGAGCTCGAAATTCATCGTTACCGTAACTTCGTTCAGTTTCCTGTAATCAATAACGATGCGCCACTTTTTTTGTGCTGAATTATCTAATTTTTTGGGCACAATCCACAAGGGTGAATTGTAAGGTGAGTTACTCTCTGTGATTATACCGTGATCAAGCATTTCGGCTATTTGCCTTTTTAATTCCTGCTCGTGTATTTGGGGATACCTGTATATTTTGGAATATATGGGTTTATCGGTGCATAGGATAGTTTTTGCCCTTCCTGAAAGAATAAATCGCTATTTTTTGAAATGATAGTTTTGAGGTATTCTGCTTCCTCGGAATTCGTTTCCTCTCTAATTAACTTTTTATAAAGTTCTTCGTCGGCATTAATTGTTTCTAGTGCATGTACTTCATTGATATTAAAAGGGCATGTACCAACGAATTTCGTTCGTATGTTATTGATTTCGATGTATTCGTCCTCGAGGTTTATATGTGCCTTTAAGGGTGTAAGGATATTATTTCCTATTATCCCTTCAAGCTCATTAGGTTTTCGTCATTAAATTCTTTCGGTAATTCTGTTATAATTTCGTATTTAACTAGTGTTTGCCCGCTTAAGGTATTAAATGTAAAAATATTTTCTAGTTTTATTCGTTTATATTGTGGTAAACAGAATTTATTTAATAATGATGTCGTTGAGCCAGTATCTAGTAAACATCTAATTTTATTTTTAATTTCGTATTTAACTTGTGTTTGCCCGCTTAAGGTATTAAATGTATAAATATTTTCTAGTTTTATTCGTTCATATTGTGGTAAACAGAATTTATTTAACAATGATGTCGTTGAGCCAGTGTTTAGTAAACATCTAATTTTATTTTTGCCTATAGTGAGTTCTACTATCGGTAAACATGTCGATGGGTGGCTAAGTGAAAATGTGGTCTACCTCCATCGGCTCTGGTGCGGTGTAATTATTATGTCTCATTTGTCTTTATAAATGATCGGGTTGCCTATATTGCCTGGAGAAGCGATCATGTTGTGCTGAGTTATGATGATTTTGCCTGTATTGTCCTGAGAAACGGTCTTGTTGTCTTGAATTATAACTGTTTTGTCTGTATTGTCCAGAAGAACGGTCTTGTTGTCCTGAATTATAATTGTTTTGTCTGTATTGTCCAAAAGAACGGTCTTGTTGTCCTGAATTATAGTAGTTATGGCTTTGTGGCCCTTGGGACTGATCTTGATGGCCTGAAGTTCTAAAATTCTGCCTAAATTGTATTGAGGTACGTGACTGTCTATTGTAGTTTTTATCGTATCGTGAAAGTAAACCTGTTTCTTCGAGTGTATAATAAGCTTCCCTCAAATTATTTATATTCCTACTATGAATGATGCTACTCAAAGTGGGATCTATGCCGCTCAGATAAATTTTTAAAATTAATGATTCATTTTTCGTTTATATATTATATTATGTTTCGCTTATTTGGTTTTTTATATATTTTATTTATATATATATATTATTTATATTAATTTTATTTTAATATATATTCTTTCTTATTATTTTGTTTTTCACTAGAACATAATTTGATTATTGTCCTTTCATTATGTTTTTTCACTCGGACTAAATTTTGAGTCCTTTTGTATATCTTAGGATATATTTTCCGCACTGGACATAACTTCGGTTATTGTCCATTCTTATGTATCTTTGGATACATTATTTTTTAACCAACTGCGCCAATTAGGTCGAATGTACCGGCGGGAACCAAAAAAAACAATTAGTCGTTTGTTGTTAATGGATATACTTTATTTTATATTCTCCCATTTTGTTATTACAATTGTTCGCTTATATTCTACAGTAATGCTTACTTAGCTAAATATGCGATTTGGTAATGCAAATGAATTTCAAAGTTGAGAATACCATTAGGCAATACGGGTTGCTGACACTTTGTGTTTACGTAGCCAAACATGCATTTGTAGTCATTCTGACGAAATCGGAGTTATTGTTGCAATTGGGTCATTGGCTCCAACAAACTTGTAGTTTGTCATCATTACTTATTTGGGTTTTGGATTGCGTTGCGGTGACGTAACCAGCGCGTTGAAACTTTCGTCTCAATCGGCTGACAGTCCTCCTCTCCGAGGTTAACTCACGTGTCCACCATTTGATTTTCCTAACCATAACACTTTCACACTTCTTATGTAACCTATCGTTCACCCCCCACACTACCTCATAAAAACGAGCAACCTGCTCGTCAACCCCCAAATCCTCAAACACTATATATATACCTAATACCGCTTTCCTGACAGATCGTCCATATTGGTTCCAGTCCAGAAGTACGCTATCGCCGCAATGGATTCTCATACAGCGAGGGAGGGGATTTGGGAGTAACCATAATTTGGATCAAATTATGATCACTCAATCCCCACACTCCCCAGGCTTTTAGCCACTACCCATTCACTTAATGCCTCCCTCCACCCACAACAACGACAACGCCCCTCTTTTCCTGTTCCCCTTCTCCAAGTTACCCTTCACCGTGGTAATCTTGGCAGCATCTACCTCCACAACTTTAATTTCCGCGCCCGTTTGCTCCCCGTTGTTTTCGGCAAGAACACTCTCCTTCGCAGTTGTGTTGTCAACACTGCCCTTAGAACCGTCATGTGAGCGCGCTAACGATGGCGACTCAACGCGCGCTACTCTCTGCGGTGGGGACCTAACCGAAGGTCCCGCCCCTTCAACCGACGTGGAATCATCCCCTACCGTCGAAGCAGCGGATTCTCCGCTTCCAGCGAGGGTCTAACCCTCCTTTTCCGTGGAGGGGGCATCTCAGCCACGACTCCCTCCCAATCTGACTGATGCGCTGGCGTATCACTGACGCAAAAGACTCACTGACAGGAAGGATTCTGAAGCAGCTGCTCTCTGGGTGCGTGCGTCTGAACGCACTGGAAAATTCGACTCGCGCGTAGGCCTGTTCAGTAGCAGCGACCACCCAAGCGGTCGATTTACGCGATCTCGCAGGGGCGACAGTTAACAGTTCACTGCGTGGGTTAACATTTCACTGCTACACAATAATCGCAAACTCCAATACTGGGACAGACACCGGGTCCCTTTGGGCAATCCTGTCCAGAACCTCCTGACACAGAGACTACTGAACTCCATATGCTCGAAACAGTACTCCTGGTCAGCAAAGATGCCAACAACACGATCCTAAACTGGAACCGTGCGATTATCCACCAACAACAACGTGTATGACCACGTTACGCAAATACCTAATGGTAAGCCTATACAATTCACAATGTGCACTTACCGCAATAACCGTTACCTGTTCACCAAATATATGCACAAATATTCACAAAAACGCGCAAAAGCATGCACTCGACCGAAAAACACACTCGCGGTTCCGTACCCGAGCAATAACAACGTACACGTTATTAGCGAATGCCCGCACAAAACAAAGTTCCACAATAAGGATATCGAAAATATCGCTTAAAAAATCGCAACTATACGCACGCACGTCTATCCGCGGCGAAATCCAAACAACGAATCTGAGGAAAGGGCACACAGAGTCAACAACTTCAGAAATCATAGCAAAACGAACTGGCTGGTGCACATGCAAGAGCTGGAAAAACGTTTCCCTATGATTCCGCCGTTTCAGCCCAAAAGCAAGGAGGACCTCGACATCCTAGTTAATGATTCATGGTATCTTGCCGGCAAGCATTAAAATTGGCTGGTCCAATAACACGAAGTAGGGGTAGAATTAGGGCCCCATGGTGGTCTCCCGAACTTAAAAAATTACAGGAAGAATGCAGAAAGCAGAAAGCAATCCTAACTAAAGGAAGATTGAGATAATAATTACCACCTCCTAAAGACATACAAAAAGGAGGTTAGGAGAACAAAACGAAATTCTTGGAAATCTTTTTGCAATCTTGACTTTGGAAAATAATGGCACAATCGGTGCACAGAATTGGATATCTTCAGAAGCCAGACCACAGCTGAACGCTATCCAGTGAAGAGTTACTAGGCTTACTAATGGATATCCACCTCCCACGTAGCTCAGAAAACCATACAGTGGAGTATACACAAGACAGTGGAGCAGAGATAGACTACACATATAGTGTCAAAAATCAACGTACGCTGGGCGATAAAAAGTTTCAAGCCGTTCAAGTCGTCGGAACCAGACGGTCCATTTCCGGCTCAATTACAGTAGGTGCAGAATAATATAATGGATTGGCTAGTTACCATTCTTAAGGGGGCGCTGCAATTAAACCATGTCCCTTCGCTTTGGATGAAAGTCAAGGTAATATGCATACCTAAGGCAGGCAAAAGCTCGCATACAAGTCCAAAGGATTTCAGACCAATTAGCATCTCCTCATTCCTTCTAAAAACGTTGGAAAGGCTAATAGAATTACATATAAGAAACAAAAGAAAATTAGAAAAGTTGGCTGGTTCACAGCATGCGTATTTTAAAAGAATATCCACAGAAACAGCGCTAAGCTCTGTGGTGGCGGAGACTGAAAAACCTCTGAAAGGTAAAGAATACACTTTAATTGTCTTCTTAGATATAAAAGGAGCCTTCAATAATATCCAGTCTAGGGCCATACTGAGTGCGCTTAAGGTTCTGGACATCTCTGAAGCTTTCAGAAAATTAATTGAACAGATGCTTACGAGCAGGTCAATAATTTCAACGCTGAGAGCGTTAACGATGTGCATATCTGTCCACCTCAAGGAGGTGTGTTATCCCCACTTCTCTGGATCCTGACAATGAATAAGTTCCTGTTGGATCTAGAAAAGAAATGGGTAAATGTTGTGACCTACACTGACGATGTGGGTGTTTCGGTTAGAGGTAAATTCCCGAATACTCTTTCAAACCTTGTGTAAATAATCTTAGACGATATAAGTCGTTGGGTCGGACTAAACTTAAATGCTGGTAGGACGGAAATTGTTCACCAGAAAACATAATACTCCAATTGTTACGGCACCAGTATTAAATGGTAGCAGGCTAACAATTGGAGATAGCTACTTAGGACTGAGATAATAGAAAGGAAGCTTTCATTGAAACAAAACATGAATGCTGGGGTGAAGAAAGCAGCTACGGCACTCTACACCTGTAAAAAAATGGTGGGTTCCAAATGGGAGCTAACGCCTCGGAGAGCTTACTGGCGCTACACAGCAGTTGTTAGACCAATCATCACATACGGTATATTGGTATGGTGGCCAATAATGGAAAAGAAATACGCGGTGGGAGAGCCAGTATATGCATTAGTGAAGCTCTTAAAACAACGTCAAGCCAGGCACTAAACGTTATTTTACATTTACTGCCAGCAGATCTGTTCTGTAAGCAAGGGGCAGTAAAGTCAGCTCTCAGACTGAGGGAATCCTCCCAATTAGTCGCCTGCAGCAAGGGGCACTCTAAGGTACTCAGTAAATTTCCGTTTCTACCCATAACCACGGATTTCCACAATCCATTAGAATTTAATCTAAATTTGGTCCACAATATTGCCCACCAGAGAGGAGTGAAAGGGACGAGGTGGACAGGAATGAGGAAATTAGCATCTACACGGATGGATCCAAACTAGATAATCGAATGGTAGTGGTGTTTTTCAGCAAAATTAAAGACCAAAATCGCCCTCCGTTTACCAGACCACTGCAGTGTCTTCCAGGCAGAGATCACAGCAATCAAAGAAAGCCTTGTCGTATTTGCAAAAAGTGTACTCACAATGATAACACCAGCACTTACTTGACACTTTCACCACTGAGATTAAATTAATATCCGGAATAAATGGCTTTTGTTTTTTCAAAAAGTTCACACAATTTATTTCTTTTTTAATAATTACAAAAGGATTATTTCAACGCACACACTCCTTGATCGCATACCAGTGGAGACGGTGTAAATTTATATAAAAAATCGATGAAAGAAAACGAAGTGACTCGCGCGCCAAAAGAAAGTCCGTTGCTTGTTGCTCGAAAGTCGCTGAGAGAAGGGCCGTCCGCATCGAGGACAGATATTTTTGTACTGTGTGTTGTGTAGAGATCCTAGTCGGTGTGTGTGTGTGTGCGGCTGTATGATGAGTTGTGTGTGGTGTGTGGGTGTTCTGCGGTTTCCAGGTGTGGTGTGTGTGCCAGTGTTGCCTTGTGTGTGGTGTGTTTGAGTTCTTCGGGGCGGGAATCTTAACTCATTTGGCCATCCCGGCCCCCCTAGGCGAATGTTCAGCCTAGCAGTCGCTGTAACTGTTGCAACGTTGCCACAACGTTGCTGAGTCCGGACGTGCGGCGATAGTTCGGCCTACGCCTAGTAGGTGCGATGTGTTGCTGACTCCATGGACGGGACTCAGATCGGGGTGCCGTTCTTCGGCGACGTGCCACGCGATTGGTTTGCTGCAGTCGGTTTGCGCCACGGATGCGTTGGGCAGGCTGCCGATTGACCTCTCGTCTCGGGTGAAGCAGCGTGTGATGCTGCCTGCAACACACATTTAACACAAAGCCCCGGATTCACATTCCTGCGTCGTATGGCTATGTACCAGACAATTGTGGCAATGCCCATGAGCCTGGGCAACCTGCTGACGTTGTGTCGGCGACATGCCCTTGAAGAGCCCACAGTGCTGCAACTTGTGTGGACGGCAACAAAGTGGGCATCGGATGCGATGGGGCTCCTCTGGTGGAGACGGAACGGCTGTGGATGCTCATGTACCGCTACGAGCGGTGGTTAACGGTGCGGTTGCGGCTGATTTACGGGGCGCCGCTGTTGGAATAACCCCAAGGCGATGCACAGTGATGGCCGATCGCATCGTTGTCGTTGGGGTGGAATGCATCTCTGTATCCATATCTATCTGTATGGAGAAAAAGGCGTGTTTAGTTACGATTCAGTGGTATAGAGTATGGATATTTTTCTATATGTGACCAACTTTATTTGGTTTGGTGATCGTATTAGTCTACCCATTATTTTATTAGTATATATGCTTGTAATTTGTCATATTATATTTGCGGTTTTTTATTTCTCTTTTCGGTTATTTAGACGGATATTTCGATTTTTGCTTGTAGGTATTATTGAACGGATGGTTTACTACTTGCGTTTTCGCTATTATTTGAGATTGGCAGGAAGCATAGTTTAACGAGCGGTCTGGTTAGCGTTCCGTTTCGAGTACGGAGGTCAACTACTCGTATATGACCGTCGGAACCATGATGTAGCTTCTCTATGCAACCAAGCCGCCATTCTGTAGGGGGAAGACAATCGTCATGGATTAAGACAAAATCTCCAAGCTTGGCGCGGAGTTTTCCAGCGGTACCTTTTATTAAGGTCCTTTATATACTCCTCCTTCCATCGGCGGCTGAAATCATGATGGAGAACTTTAATTCTTTCCCATCTATTTTGTAAGGATAGCGACTCCACGCCTGGCTCAGGTATGGCCAGAATGGGTGCTCCTTTTAGAAAGTGCCCTGGAGTTAGGGCTGTGAGATCTTGCGAGAGTGTCGTTAGTGGCCGTGAATTGAGAACGGCTTCAATGCGAATTAATAATGTTGTAAATTCTTCATAATTAAATTTATAGTTTCCAGCTACTTTTTTAAAGTGGGATGTGAAGCTTTTTACAGCTGATTCCCATAAACCACCCATATGAGGAGCGCTTGGAGGGATAAACTGCCAGTTAATACCTTGGGGAGCGTACTTCTGTACAATTTCAGGTGAAACTTTCCTGACAAAATTCACGAACTGTTTTTCTCTGGCTCTTTGAGCTCCTATAAATGTCTTGCCATTGTCGCTCATGAGTTTTGACGGAAAACCGCGTCGTCCCACGAGGCGAGAAAATGCCGCGAGAAAAACCTCCTTTGTCAGATTCGTACATAGCTCGAGGTGTACTGCTTTTGTCGTCAGACAAAGACAGCCACATAGCCTTTCCTGAGGGTGGGAGACCTTAACATGGATGCCTTTATCTGAAAAACCCCAGCAAAGTCGACACCTGTAATGGTGAAAGGCAGAGCGAAGTTACAGCGTTCCGTTCTGGAAGTGCTGCCATAATCTGCGTTCGCATCTTCTGCTTATGCATAGTGCAGATCTTGCACATGAAAATGCATTTCTTAATTTTGGGCTTGAGTCTTGGAATATAAAACTCTTGACGGACTATTTGTTGCATGAGGCGATGTTCTGCGTGTAGCAATAGCACGTGGACATAGTTAAGGTATAAGGTGGCAAGTTGCGATATCTCTGGGATAACTATGGGATGACGTTCGTTATACGTCAGACTTGAATTGGCAAGCCGACCATTCGCACGGAGTACTCCTTTCGTTCTCTTCTTATCTATCGGCTTCGATTCTCTTAGTAATGATATTTCTCGGCTGAAGTAACGCGCTTGCGTAGATGCTATAAGAGCGACCTTTGCTTTTTGTAAGTCTAGGGGCCGTCCACCAGGGCTCGAAGGGTAATATGATAAGACCAGCACTTACTTGACACTTTCACCACTGAGATTAAATTAATATCCGGAATAAATGGTTTTTGTTTTTTCAAAAAGTTCAGACAATTTATTTCTTTTTTAATAATTACAAAAGGATTATTTCAACGCACTCACTCCCTGATCGCGTACCAGTAGAGACGGTGTAAATTTTATAAAAAATCGATGGAAGGGCGTAGTGATAGCCCTGGTAACTGCGAAGCAGATAAACTAGCCCGAACAAGTACCACTTTACAATTAACCTCTGAAAAAGAGGAAACTTTGATGCCCATGACAACTTGTAAACACTTAATTAGCAAACAAGTTATAAATCTAGCTGAGTCTCGGTGGAGACAATCACTAACTTGCTCAACTAGAAGACAAACTGAGATATCTTGATGGAACTTGGTACACATGTTCTTTGGCACCCAAGAGAGGTTGGTATTGCAGATGAACATAATTGGACTATTGCTATATCCACAAAGTGTCATTAAGCGAAAAACTGTAAAAAATTATAACTAAACTCCAAATCAAAACATAAAACTGAAATTTGGTACTGGGGATCCCATGAGGCCACAGATTTATCTGTGGACTGAAAGTTTGTAAAAAGTTGGCGTAGCCCCGGTCTCTAGTTGGTTTAATCTACATATCTCAACATCTCTTTTAAGTTATATCAACCAAATTGACACCGGACAATTATTTTCGGTACGACCTCCGACAGTTGACATCGGATAACAACCACGCCCACTCCCCATATAACGGTTATCCTGAAATTTCCTTAAAGGGTGGTAACTCAATAAATATATAGGTCACCAACATTAAATTTTACAAGCAAGATAATATTTGAAGGCTTCATAGGAGCCGGTATCAAAATTGGACAATGGTCATGGCGCCGGCCACATTTAGGTAAAATCCCTTATGTCAGGACCTGCTCTACCAATTTCAACCAATTCGGTACCCAACGCTGTTCATTCACATATAACGGTGTGAAAATAAGCGAAATCGGACCACAATTACGCCTACTTCCCATTTAAGAAAATTTAAAATTCCATATTATTCTTCCAATTTACCGTATACTAATCAGGCACCAAAGAATTTATTGGGATAAAACTTTGCACAAATAGTGCATTTATGGTATTTTATGTCAAGTCTAAAATTGGGTATAATCCAATCATAACTTTTCAAGACCACATATACCGATCGTATTATATGGGATTTAATGCAGAAAAAGGGTAAAATTAGTCAACGAATTACGTCAGCTACCATATAGATAACAATTTGAGGACCAGCTAAGATATTTTAAATATATTGATTTCGTTATTTTAGCAGACTTTTCGCCACACATGTCGGTCAGTGTTTGTGTTATCTTCATATAAAATTGCGTGGAAACATGTTCTCAAATATACTAGAGTAATGCCACAAGTTAACTCAATCAGTAGAGACCTTCTTCTGACCCAAATACACCTGATATAATCAGAGGTGTGGTAGAATCTGAAAGCTGTTGGAATCAGAATTGAAACCGATATAAAAATGTATAAGGTGTCATAAATTCAGATATTATTGGTTTGGCGTTTGAAACAGAAATTGTATCAGTTTATCAGTCACGGAAATCAATTTTATCGGTTTTTTCATCAGAAACAAGGCAAGAGGATAGTCGTTGACAGATTTGAAATGTAAGTTAAGAAATTAATTTATTTTATTGTTAACAATTAATTTATTTTTATTTCTATAGGAAAAAACGTAAGAATAAAAGACAAAACGTCATAATTAGATATCTTAAGAGGATTTACAAAACGTAATAAGCGTAATTTAACACCCAAGTGCGTTTTTATTGAGTCGATAATGTGATATAAAATCTTTAAAGCAAGCATGTATACAAGCATACAAGTAAATGCAAGCCAAATTTCACATTCCATTAAGTGGATTACTGTATATTCTTAATATCTTCCTTTTAATTTTTCGTTGCTTTTTTCCAATAAAATAAAAGCTAAAATAGCGCAACTCATTGCAAACTTTAGTAGACTTTATTCAGTATTTTAAATTTATCAAACGCTTCCAAATTTATTCATTTGCAAGTTTTTCTTGATTCGAATATTGGTTTTGCATATGCTCGAAAAGACGAAAATTCAATCAGATCATGTGACACCCCTGAATAATTTCCGACTTTCAAGCTCACTGTAACCCGTTTTCATAATCATATTGTGGTCTAAATCCTTATTCGTAATATAATGATTTCCGTTTAACTGGCCAATTTTTCCTCATATACCGAATATATAACATTTAGCTTCTTTGGTTGAATTTATATCACATACATACATATATCTCATTTGAGTTAACTAGGTTGGTTTTGGTATCAATATCAAGTATATGAAGCAAAATATAGCAGTGAGGCTAAGGGAATCTACTACCTATAATATAATTTAATAATATTTCCAATATTTGATGATTCCCAGAGGATTAATATAGAGAATCAATTTCAACGTGCTTTGTTAGCAATGAAACGAAGTTTATTCGAAAGTGAAATGTGTATAGAGAATATTTGGGTGAATGAATCTTTATCTCTGGATGCATTCGCAGCAAGCAATCGAAAGAAAGTCGCGAATGAAAACTACAAAGCAACTATATATTTTATAAAATGTCGTCAATATAATGAGTATTCGGTTAAAGTACGGAAATTCAATGGTACAATTCGGCTTTCTGGCATTATTTTTTCCAGAGTTTGGTGCAGCAGTAAGAACACCTTGGGTGAGTTACGCGATTTGTGCAGAATGATATATAATATTACGTTCATTAGCGGCCAGAATTCAAGTTTACTGTGATGGATTAACCGATCCTCATGTTAGCAACGACTCTGTATTTATAAGTGAACCTCCGCGTCGTGTTTTCTTTAACTTATTCGTTGATGGAACAATCAATCCAATACAATTCTCAGAATATATATTTCGCGGAGAAGCTTCAACAGTAGCTGTGGCCCAAGCTAAACAAGTTCTTGATTTAGATATTAGTTTAGAAAATATTGTTGCAGACTTAGAAGGTTTACCCGATGATGAAATATATAGTGATATATCGTTTTCTAATTTACATAAAAATTCTACGCAACCCCTGGTTAATGCAGAAAAATACTTAACACGTTCCATGTACATTTTAAGTATAACCATCTCTCTTTTAGTGCTCTTATGTTCTATTTGGCTGCATTATTTCTTTCCTTAATTATACGTGAACTAAGGATAAATTTAAAAATAACTAAGCTAAAATTTAAAAAACTTTCTTTGTTTGTTAAATATTCAGTTTTATTTATATTAAATCATGTACATTATATCATGTCTTGTAAACAAAAGGAATTTTGTACCATATATTTAACAATTCTAAAAATGGTTAATAAAAAAATAAAAATTTTTTCGTATATCTATTGTATAATACGTTTTTTTTTTTGTTTGTCTAAATCAATTTTAATAAGTTCAGTGTTCCTGAGTTCAGTGCATCTATTAGCAAACAAGGTAAGCATTTATGTACATTTTAATACACACTTCCTTTGAAAAGCTCAAAAGCATATTAAATTACCAGCAGACTACTATGTCTGTAAGAGATTTGAAGAGGAAAAGACAAGTTGCTTTGCAAACTACCGAGAGATCGTTTCAAAATTTGAATTTTACAATCATGTATGTAATATATAAATATTCATAATATAACAGAAATATTTTACAAAAAAATAAAATATCAGAAATATTTTTTGCAACTTAAATTTTAAAAAGTGATATGAAAGGAATGCAGAAAATTGTCCGAATCAAGTTGTCGGACTCGTGTCGCCTGTGTGGACGTAATGAGCGACACCAAAAGAGAATTTGCCGATAATAAGGGACAAAAGAATTCGTGTATGAACCGAGTCCAATGAAACAACATCGCGGACGACCGTGCCGCTAAGCAAATGAGGCCTAAGCGAAATTATTTATGAACTATGGTCGCCAGTGATGGAAATTGAACCAATAAAAAATGCAATTTATTAACTCGCGTTCTATATTGAACAGCACTGGAAATAGTTTGGCATACGATCATATGCTGTGGCCATGGTTCCTGCTCTGTGATAAAATATGCCGTAAGTTTTGAAAATATAAATTCCTCTTATAACTGTGTTAGAAAAATTAGCTTTCGAACTGACCATAGCATAGGCCGAATTGTAGTTTCGAATATTGTTTATTGGTTTTTCTTTCTAATTATCATATCATATAATGAATTAAAATCATCATTTTAAGTTAATAGTAAAAACATTTGATTTTTCCCGTAGACACGAGTAAGCTGCGAGCAGTGTTACCAGCTTGAATTGTAAAAAATACTTGTTTGTGACTTTTAAAGCTTTTTTTCGTGGTTTTATTAATAAAAACAAATAATTTTAATTTAATAACTATTTCAAAGAAACTAACAAGAATGAACTAAATTATGAATTTTTACAATAAAAATAAAAACGAATTGTCGGCTGAACAGCGGGATTTAACTGAGGAATTATTGTAATTAGAGTTATTAAATTACTTTTATTAAATATGAAATTAAATTTTACTTAAAATTAATAAATTTTTTTATATCAATACAAGCTTTTTACTATTTTATTCTTTAAGAGAATACATATTTTGGTTAAATAATTTGAAGTGAGCTTCAGTGGGTACAGGTTGGTCAGAGCTTTCTTTAATAAATTTTTTTGTATGTAGAAGTCCTTCCAAAGTATTAGTAGAATGTACGGAAGGGAAAAACGTCGGTCACTGTTTAAAGCATTCGTGTGCTACTCAATTGCATATTTTCTCTATATCTTTGTCTCTTCACTTTCTCCCTCTAATACTGCGTTCAGATGGGGCTCTTTTGTCGCTCGTTACCTGCAAATTCTCTTTTGGTGTCGCTCTGTGCATTTACTCGAGCGAAAATAATCCAGCAACTCGAGTCGAGTTTTTCTGTCACTCCTTTCCATACAATTTTCGTAACTATTTGACCTGTTCGGCTTGGCGACACTTAGAGCGTGTCGCATGGTTCATTTTTATGTTGGTCTCACATTTTGCTTACAAGAAATTACAATAAATGTGGTAGAACAATATGCACAACACCCGATTAAAGAAATACTTAAGTTGGGAATTTCGTAATCCACAAGAATGTTTTTAATATGCTACTAATATTTTCAAATCCAAATTTATGACACGAATTTCCTAATATTTCAAGAAGTATTAGGTTAGGTTAGGAGGTCGATCCTAAGAAGGATCACACTTTGACAGCTTAAACGCCGGTCCATTGTGGGTCCTAAAAACTTCTATTAGCTGGATCAATAGACCCTTACATGTCGACAAAGCGCTTTGTGGCTATAACAAACTTGTTGAGACGGCTAATATTCATTTCGGCTAAGTATTCAAGTCCGCCGAAAGTGTGATTGCCGAGAAGTTTCAGTCTCAGCCTAGCAAAAGCCGGACAGTGCAGGAGAAAGTGCCGGGATGTCTCCACCCTACCCTCCTCCATACATCTTTGGCAACTAGCATCGGGTAATTTTCTAAGCTGTACCGCATGAGGGCCCATTGGACAGTGTCCAGTGAGAACTCCTACCATAGCGGCGAGATGTACTTTGCTCAGGGCAAGAAGTTCCCCCGACCTCCTGCGATCCACTCTTGTCCAGAGATAGAGTTGGTCGTCGACCAGCGTCTGATGAATGCACGAGAGGTCCATTGATCCAAAGCTAGAACGCAAGACGTTAATGGAGTTTTAACTCGATCCCTGAAAAACACTACAGTGGTCTGGTAGCCTGAAGCTAAGACTTTCGGGACATCCACATGCCCCTCGTCGGAATATGATAAGAACCCGTCATCAGCATAGGCTGTATTCGAGTTCTATAAGTATGTCGTGTACCACCAAGATCAGTGCAGTGGGGAGAGTACCCCACCTGCGGAGTTCCCTATTTACTTTTTTTTGATTGACGAAACGAGGATAGGTTGATGGGTCTACCGGCCTTCGGAATAAAAGTAACCTTAACCTGTCTCCAGACCTTCGGGACATGGCCCAATCTAACACAGTTCGCGTAGTTGGGGATGATATCTTGACCGTACGTTGTAGTTGCGCAGGAATAATGCCATCAGGCCCAGGGGACTTGAAGGTAAGGTGACGATCGTTCAGAAGGTCTGATTTAGCGGAAAATGAGCATCTAGGAGTAGCTTCAACGACTCCTCGCTGCTCGTTGTCTAACTACTTTCTGCATTTCTCAGATAACCCAAAGGAGTAGGATTTTTTGCAAGAATGCTCCTGAACCGTGAGGTCTCATGACAGCCCTCTACACTACCACAGAAGGCTCTCCCCGAGGCTCTCTTGGCTTTCTTCAACTCGGACTTGTAAATGGCCAGTCCAGCCTTGCACAACACCCAGTCGTCACCAAAGCCACTTTTACGGGCTTTGATGAAAGATCTTCTGCTGGAAGATCTAATCTCCGTTAGCTCCGAAGTCCACCAAGGGGGTTTCTCTTTGCTTTTCTGACTTCTCAGAGAACAGGAGCTTTCAAGAGTAGTTCTACTAACAGAGTTGAAAGCCTCGACGAGCTCATCAACCGCATCCGCAGATAGAATCGAATCCCTGTCTGGGGCGGTTGGAAGAGCTGATCGAAGCTTCGTGCAGTACAGGTCCCAGTTCTTATTCCTGAAATTTCTATAGGTTTTGACCTCCAGGGGCGAGGCGTTCAAGCTGAAACCAATATTATTATGATCGGAGAAGGATTGGTCTTCTAGAAGCCTCCATTCCGAAATCAAGGGATTAATTTCCCGAGAGGCTAGTGTAACGTGAAGGACTTCCGCCCTGCTAGCTGTTAGAAAGGTAGGGCTGTTTCCCCTATTACATATAGTAAGATCTATACTGCAAATAAAATCAAAAAGTGACTCACCTCTTGCGTTGATGTCCGAGCTCCTCCAGACGGTGTGCCTTGAATTAGCTATCCTCCAGTCCAGCGGTGAAGACGTCTTTGTTGCTGAAATTAAGTGAAAGAAAAACGTTCGTTTCTGATCAACAAGCAGGCTCTAATTCTACCTGTGCTGCTTGCCGCCAGGAGCTTATGGCTTTTGTCCTCAAACCAGAGATACTCAGCCACGGTTCCTGGATAAGGACAACGTCGGCTTCGTCCCGTCCTAGACGAAGCAATAGATCGGTGGAGGCCGCCTTTGAGTGCTGTAGGTTAACTTGGAGGATCCTCATCCTCCAAACTCGAGACTGAGGACGGATCCATCATAACCTGACGATGCCTTGCTCCCTTCCAAACTTCCCCCACCCTGGCTACCGACTCCTTATAATGGAATGCCGACCGTTCATCGGCACACCTTTTATGTTTGTGTATGCCGAGGTTCCACCCGTCACTTTCACATCTTGGGGGTGGTCCAGGGCTTCCCCTGACCACCTTCATAAACACAGCGGAGATAGCAGCCACTACCCGCTTCCACTCATCATGGCAGATGGCTCCATCTCCCCTGCTGCTGTCGTACACCCCGAGCTCTATTGAGCTGGCGAGTTTAGGGATTTTGCTAAACATCGGTGCGGCTCCGACCCGAGGCTTCTTGCCTAGGGACGCTTCTTCCTCCTGCGACCTCTGCCGCTTCATCAGAGTGTGGGGCTAGCTCGGCCCCACTTTCCCGTCATTCGCATTGATACTCCTGTTAGTTCACCAACTCACCATACATATTCACCAGATTTGTCCTTCAGCCTATGGAAAAAAACCTTAACTTTAAAGATCTCGCAACTTCACACTATTGAACCGATAAGGAAATGGTATAAGACTTTCATAACCATTTGATGAAATCTTTGTAATTTTAGGTGGATTGGTGGAATCACAGAATAAAACTAAAACCAGCAACAAACTCCAAATTTAGTCGCTTAACTTCAAAGACAATTAATGAATGAACAAAATATGAATGTGCAACAATATCAACATCACCAAGCTCCATATTAAGATAGTAATAAATTAAATATCGAAAAGTACTGTATAACAAACATATATATTTATGTAACTTAATTTTTCCGCTATAAGTGAACATTGCAAGTTTTTCATAACTCACTTCATTTTTAATTGCGAAAAACTGTGTGCTCTTTTATTACACAAATATTTGTATAATATTACAAACTTATTACTTTAAATGGTATAAATTTATTATTTTGAAAAGTATTTCATCAGGCCTCCTAGTCATTTAATAACGCAGTTTTAAGTCGATAGAAAAAACATGCTTTTAAGGAATACCATATCGACAGATACATGAAAAAATTACAATTTTAAATCATTTTTTTTACAAGTAAATTATTTTATTTCATAAAAGTACAAACATAGCAACAATGATTATGTTAATATTTAAAATAATTTTAAAAGCAGTGGCTGTTTGTGTTGATCCAGTTTCAACCGAAGCTTGCGGTGACCATCACTAATATTTGTAGATTCATCTAAAATCAATCGGAAAACAAAAATTTGTTTTACTAATAAAAACTAAACCAAAATCGCCGTTCGGCTGTGCACTGCAGTGTCTTCCAAGCGGAGGTGTCAGCAATTAAAGAAAGCCTTCTTTTACTGATAAGTAGTGTGATCACAACAAGAAATATATTTATATATACAGAAAGCCAGGTGGCTTTGAGATCTCTAATGTCTTATAGGATTTCGTCTAAGACAGTGAAGGAAGGCGTTGATCCTTTAGCGGATCTGATGTCGGCGGAGCTAAGGACTTCTAAGCGCTGGATCAAGGTGTCATGCGCCGTAATAATATAGACTTACTTGCGTAGCGGCGGCTATGCCTAATCGAAGATACTTTCCCCTACACTCGTAGGACCTATTATGGACCTGAATTACAAGAATAAAATAACAATAACAAACACAAATGTTAAGAAGCCAGGATCTCCTACAAGAAATCCGGAGGGAGTTAGTTGCTCCCATAAGAAAGCAGTGTTTGGTACGAGCTCAAAAGCGACCAGCATGAGGACAGGAGCAAAGCTTGGTCCTGGCGAAAAGTGGCGGGGAATCAGTTATGGATTCACGAAGGTGAGAATCACGACCTACAAGTCGGATGTTGATGCTGCAGACCGCCTAACATCGGAAAACGAGGTTGGCGAAGTTGATGGAGTCTATGGAAGTCCTATGGGTCCTGAAGTGATGTTAAAAGTTAGAGAAAGCTGAGTTTTCTTCCGAGTCTGAGCTTGCTGACAGACTCTTAAACCTTTTTGCTGAGAGAGCTCTTAAGTGAGTCTCGGGAAGATGTAGATATAGCAATTGTTAATGCGTCTTCTACAAATTAATCTCCATCACAGCAAACTATCTTCAGTAGCCCTAGTTAATTGCGTGGCAATAGAACAGCCTGAGTTTGTCCTCGTTCAAGAGTCATGGGTTAATGGAGGGTATTTGCGGATTGAGGACACCGAACTACAAGCTATATATGGCTAACTGTGAAAGTAAAGTCAAAGCAAGTATAATAACAAATAAAACGTTTTGGTGTTACATCGTTATAGCAACCGTGACACCGCATGGTGTCAAGTTATATGCCATACGTCGAAAGCATGTGCCACCTCTGCTGCTAAAAGAGTTGGTACGGGATAGCGAGGCATCCAAGTGCATGACTATACTTAGATGTGACTCATGCGCGCACCGTACAATCTGGGGCAGCACAGGTGTCAGAGGTGACAGAGGTGAGTGTGTTTTTAGTGTGCCAAATTTTTTCACAAGAAACCGACAAGAAGTACTAGATATCGCACTTGTGTTGCAAGAACTGCTTAAAATTGTAACCCAATGGAAATTTCTTGAAAAACACTTCTTTTCGGATCACCGACATATTGAATGTATTATTGAGGAAAGGACAGATAAACTCAACAAGTTCAGGAATCATAGAAACTGGAGCACAAGCAAGAGCTGAAAAAACGTATCTCTATGATTCCGCCGTTTCAGCCCAAAATCAAGGAGGACCTCGACATTCTCGTTAAACGATTCACGGAAGCTTGCCGGCAGGCATTAGAGGTGGCTTGTCCAATAACACGAAGTAGGGGTAGAATTAGACCCTGGTCGTCTCCCGAACTTAAAAAATTACAGAAAGACTGCAAAAAGCAGTTAAATTTAGATAAGCTATCCTAAGGCGAGAAGGGTTTGCAATGATAGCGAGAATACGGCGGAAGCGTTTCGACTTAGGAAAAAATGGCGCAATCGGTGCACAGTTTTAGATATCTTCAAAAGCCAGACCACACAAGAGTCACTAGGCCTACTAATGGATACCCACTTCCCAGGTAGCTCTGAAAGTCATACAGGGGAGTATACACAAGACAGTGGAGTAGAGATAGACTCCACTTGAGATATAGTGTCGGAAAGCAATGTACGCTGGGCGATAAAATGCTTCAGCTTGCAATTAAGCTATATTCCTTCGTTATGGTGAAAATTCTACACATAAGGAACAAACTGAAACCAGAAAAGTTGGGTGTTTCGCAGCATGCATATTCTAAAGGAAAATTCACAGAAACAGTACTGAGCTCAGTGGTGGCGAAGATTGAACAATCTTTGGAAGTTAAATAGACTATAATTGCCTTCTTAGATATAGAAGGTGCTTTAAATAATATCCGGCCTAGGACCATACTGAGCGCGGTTAAAGATCTGGTCACCTCTGAACCTCTTAGAAAATTAATTGAACAGATGGTCACGAGTAGGTCAATAATTTCAGCGCTGGGAGCTTCAACGATGTGCAGATCTGTCCAAAGGGGAACACCTCAAGGAGGCGTTGTATCCCCACTTCTCTGGCTCTTAACAATGAATAAGTTGCTGTTGGATCTAGGAAAGAAGGAAGTACATGTGTTGGCCTACGCTGACGATGTGGCAGTTAGGGTCAGAAGTAAACCCCCGAAAACTCTCGCTAACCTTATGCAAACAATTTTAAACTATAAAAACCGAAGAGGTGAACAGGAATGCAAGGATTAGAATCTATTCAGATGGCTCCAAGCTAGATAATCGAGTGGGAGGAGGATTCACGATAAACCTGCAATGGATTCTAGTTCATAGTGATATCCCTGGTAACTGCGAAGCAGATGAACTAGTCAGGAAAGGCACCACTCGACTATTAGCCTCTGAAAAAGAGTAAACTTTGATGCCTCTGACAACTTGTAATAATTTAATTAGCAAACAAGTTATAAATCTAGCTGAGTCTTGGTGGAGACAATCACTAACTTGCTTAACTAGCAGACAAACTGAGATATCTTGATGGAACTTGGTACACATGTTCTTTGGCACCCAAGAGAGGTTGGTATTGCAGATCGACATAATTGGACTATTGCTACATCCACAAAGTGTCATTAAGCGAAAAACTGTAAAGAATTATGACTAAACTTCAAATCAAAACATAAAACTGAAATTTGGTACTGGGGACTCCATGAGGCCACAGAATCATCTGTGGACTGGAAATTTGTAAAAAGTTGGCGTAGCCCCGGTCTCTAGTTGGTTTAATCTACATATCTCAACACCTTTTAAGTTATATCAACCAAATTGACACCGGACAATTCTTTTCGATACGACCTCCAACAGTATTGAAATCGGATAAAAACCACGCCCACTCCCCATATAACGGTAATAAGCAGGATAATATGGGAAGGCTTCATAGGAGCCGATATTAAAATTGGACAATGGTCATGGCACCGGCCACCTTTAGGTAAAATCCTTTATGTCAGGACCTGCTCTACCAATTTCAACCAAATTCGATACCCAACGCAATCGGACCACAGTTACGCCTACTTCCCATTTAACAAAATTTAAAATTCCATATTATTCTTCCAATTTACCGTATACAAATCAGGCACGTCTAAAATTGAGTATAATCCAATCATAACTTTTCAAAACCACATATACCGATCGTATTATATTGGATTTAATGCAGAAAATGGGTAAAATTAGTCAACGAATTACGTCAGCTACCATATTTAGATAACAATTTGAGGACCAGCTAACATATACTGAATATATGGATTGCTCACTTAAAACCATTTATACTGATGAACTTCATCGGAAGCACAAGGTGGTTCAGAGAGGAGACAATAGAGTGAGGGAGCATTAGTCCCGGTGGTATCATAATGGGCCTCCTATAGGCCTAGGTGCGCCGTCACAAGCCACTCTACCTACCTATCTACCTAGCGGATCTGATATCCTATTTCACGATAAACCTGCAATGGGTCCCAGGACATAGTGATATCCCCGGGAACTGTGTAGCATATGAACTAGCCAGAACAGACACCACCCTACAACTAGATTCCGGTAGAGAGGACATATATATGCTTCTGGCTACTTGTAGATAAAATAGCTGAGTCTCAGTGGAATCAATCCCTAACTTGCTCAACAAACAGGCAAACGTGGCATGAAGGGAATATGAGCCGTACAAGCCGACTGTTAAAATTCAAACAATATGATTTAAGAACTCTAGGTGGAGTACTAACAGGCCACTGTCTAATAGGCAAACATGCAAGCAGACTTAGAACGTCATATAACGACTATTGTAGAAGCTGTCAGGAGACCGTTAAACATCTTCTATACGAATGTAAGGCTCTCTGTAGGAAAATAATCGCAGCCCTCGGTAGAGGGTTTCTTGACGACGTCTCGGAGGTTGCACGGATAAAACTTGTCTTACTGATGAAGTACGTGGTGGTTCAGAGAGGAGCCAATAAAGTGCGGTGACTTTGGTGGTATCACAGTGGACCTCCTAAAGGTCTAGGTGTGTCGAAAGACAACCACTCTACTTACCCATCTATTAATAGACTTATCAAAATGGCGTCTTCTGAAATTTTTTTTCCAGTTTTTTGTTTATCAAAAATCGAAATAAAAAAACCTTCGATTAGGCACTAGTTCTTTTTCAAAAAGCTGTATAAAATTTATTGAAATCTACGTTTAAGAGTGACCACTGTCACCTGTTCTAAAACCATAGTTTTGGGAAAAACGCCATTGAAGTTTTACACTCAATATATGTACCGTTTTACGGTTTTCAACTACATTCAGTTGAAATGAAATTGAACCAATTCAACTTCTGATCAACCCAACTCTTTTTTGCTCATTGATAACATGATACGAAACTATTCGACTCGAGAGAGCGTTGTCAAAGTTCACATTTTTTATAACATTTGACACTGGTCGCACTATGAAAAAAATTTAGTTTTGAGATTTTTAATGTATTTTATAAGAATTTTTCGGTTTCCATTTAACAGAAAAGTACACATTATTAACATTTTTGTGGTCGGTTTGAGAGTAAATACAATATACATATATTTTAGTAACAAAGGATTTTCAAAATTATTTATTATTATTTTATACCTCAATATAACAAAATATTTTAAGATTTCAAAACAATTAAATTTTTTAAATAACCTTAACTTACTCTTCGACAATTTATTCGGAAGTCAAAGTTTAAATAACGTTTGCGGTGAACTCTAACCAAATTATGTACAATTATTCGTTGACTTTGATACTGCTAAGCAAAACAAATGTGCGGCAATTACCCGCTCTTTCTTAACAAAAGTCCTATTAATACTTTTTAAATAAAGAAACATACGTAAAATTTATTTAAAAATCCGATTTCACAAATAACCCACTGTTTTCGCAATTTATTTCTGCGGGATTCTTAGTGGCAGTTCGTTGTTTTGGTTGTCATCTGTTCAGTAGCTAATGAACTTTCAGTGCTACAAAATTGAACCACGAGATCATGAGCTCTTTCAACTCTCTCTCTCGCAGGTTCATTGGGGCTGCGCATCAAAAAAATTAAAATTAGATAACTAAACAGCTGAAAATTTTTTAACGAAAAATCAAAACCATTCGATTCAGTTATTGCTCACGAAAAAGTGAATAATTATTAAAATATACATTATTTTAAATCTGTAGCTGTCCCTCTCTGCTTGGAGTTAATTCCATTCGTTTTGCGGATACCCAGTTCTGATACATCCCTTGACTTAAAGCTGACTCGAGATTCCATTCTTGATCAGAATGTAACTCCATTGGAACACCGAATCTCGTTACTCACTTGTTGATGAATGCGTCCGCCACTGGTTTAGCCTCTTGATTAGGACTTGTGTATAATTTTGGCCATTCGCTGAAATGGTCCTTGACTACCAAAACATGACTATTTCCTAACTTATTGGTGTGAAATGGACTATCTTCATCCACGCCAATTTGTTCAACTGGCGCATCTGAATTGTACTGTTTCATCTGGCCATGACTCCTGGATCTTGATCATAGAGCTACTAAGCATTCAGCATATTTCGCAATCATCTACATAGATGATTGACAACAACTAGCCCAATAAAACCTTTGCTTCAATTTATCCTAAGTTTTCGTGAATCTCAAGTGCCCTCCTCTTGGACCTGTTTACTGCGCGTTAAGAACTTTAGGAATTCTAACCTTTCCCATTTCCGCTTTTCCATACTCGATGCAAGCAGACACACACCAACTTATATTATTGCAAAGAGTCAACCGTTTCCGGTTAACTTTATCCTGCTATTCCACCTGTGAGGACACCTGCGATGTTATACAAGCTTTTTGCCCTTCATACTGTGAGAACCCTGGTTCACACGCTTCCGCCTCTTCCAACTGTGAGGATATTTTCGTTGACATATGTACGTCCAACTCTGTGAGGACACCTGTGCTGACATACATACATACATACATACTTACATCCTGCGCTGCGAACTTCTCCTCCAACCGCGTTTCTAACTGCGACATTTGTAGGGTCATACGTGCATCCTGCTCTTTAAACTGTGTCGACATTTGTGTTGACATCTGCGATATTGCAGCAAAAATCATGTTCATGTTCACAATCTTTGTTGAATTGCCAAAACTAAGCTCCACAATAAGATACAAGACTGTTATTTGGTATACAGGATCACCTTATGGAGGGGCATCTTTTCTAAAAAATGGGCGTGGTCCCACCCCCTAATAGATTTAAAGGGGATATCTCCTAAACCGCTAAAGCTATAATTACAAAATTCACTGTGAACAAATGTTTTTGTACCTCTATCCCCGCCCACTCTCCATATAACGATACTGTTAAAAAGTACTAAAAGCGCGATAAATCAAAACACGCCAGAGATTAAATTTTATCTCTAACATGGCTTGAGATGACTTTATAGGAACAGAGTTCGAAATTCGACAGTGATCGTGGCACCGCCCACTTTTACGTGAAAACTCATATCTTGGGATCTGCTTAACGTATTTCAACCAAATTCGGTACATAACATTTTTCTCATATTTCTATGTAATAATGCGAAAAAGGGCGAAATCGGATTACAACCACGCTATTTCCCATATAACACCATTTTAAATTCCATCTGATTCTTTCACTTTCCACTATGCAAATCAAGCAATAATGATTGTATCAGGGTAAAACGTTGCGTGAATAATGTGTTTACGCGTATGCCACCAAGTGACCAAAAATTGTCTAAATCGAACCAAAACTGTTCAAGCCCCTAGGTACTGAATATATGGACCCCAGTACCTATAGTTGACTTTCTACCGGAAATATCGGTCAATGTGTAAGATATATAATTGAAATTCATATAATAAAACAAATAAATGAAACTCTCGATAATAGTATGTTTGTGTCAAAAATGGGTAGAATCGGATCAATACTTCATATAGCCCTCATATAAATAATATAAAGATTTTTGAACTTCCGGGTGACTTTATACCGCATATATCGGCCAATATGTGAGTAATCTCAATGAAAATGAGGGAGCGTAACAAGGTATCTTTGTGCCTAAAATTAATCAAATCGGGTTATAATTTTACCCAACCCCTCATGTAACTAATATCAGGATTTTCAAACATTCGTCTGACTTTACTCCATATGATTGATGATGGTATGTGAGGTACCTTAATGAAACAGTGGGAGCATTTTATTAGTCTGTGGCATGTAAGTAGTATGTCGTATTGGCAAAAATTTATAAAATCGGGTTAATAATAACCTCAACTTCCATATACTACTTATAATGCATTTCGTTATTCTAATCAGTTTTATGCCGAATATGAATATTAATATTTTTTTTTCTCAAAAGAGTATAACATTCGACTTTGCTTAATTTTTTTCACTTTGCCAGTTACTGACAAACAGAATCGCACAGAGATATATCGAGTGGATTAGCTTTAAGTCTCCTCGATGACGAGATTAACAGGTGTAATTTTTGTATGCCGAAATTTTTATAACGACGCATCTTCACAGGCAATGTACATTGCTAACCATATGTGAAATACACTGCCATTGGGGTTGGCAATGTTCTTATGTGGGCATTTGAGCTTTTGAACCGTTTAAAAGTATTATGAGGATGTCAAAAATTTATGTGAAAGATACTTTTTCCTCAGACGTATTCTTTGGAAAAATAAGATTTCATATTTTAAGACTTAAATAATTGTTGGATCAAGTTTATTTACCTATTCAATAATTAAATATGAGCGATAATATTTACATATGCTAACAATTATCATCAAACCGCTAGATGGCGCGCAACATTACTTAATGTTTATTATATTCAGAGACTGCGCTCAGCATCACCTAGCGGTTGCAAAAAAATGTTTTGGCTTTTGAAAGATCATTAACCAGAATGTTAATAAATAGAGAAGGCGCAAATGCAGTGGATGTTAAAAAATAGAAAAGGCGCAAATGCAGAGAATATGGAACTCCTTCTCGCAAAGCGCGAGTTGATAATAAAAATAAATGAATGAAATTGAATGTCTTCAGTAAAATTGAAGAATCAGCAAAAGTAAAATTTTACAATTTGTATCACTGAAAATTCTACCATATCCCTCGCATTTGTACATTGCCCCCAAGCTTCTTCCCCACAACATTTGCAAAAAATCAGAAATTGAAGAGTTTGTCTAATGTTCGTTTCAGAAAGGAGAATTGACAACATGGTCTATTAGCGACTTAAAATATTATTTTAATTTACTTCATATAATACATTATATATGATATTATATTATAAAATGTATATAAAATTGTCATTTGTATGAAATCTTTTATTACTGCTATATATTCTAAGCACACTGCATATAGTACTTTTATATGTTTACTTATTATTATTACTTCATAGTTTTTTGATTTAGCCCATTTGGCTAAATACGACGCATGAAAATGCAGCGAAATAGGTAGTCGTAGTATTTCAAAAGAGCATAAGTTAATTTTCAATAGCAAAGCACTGCAAAAACAACAAACGCGACAACATAGCCGACCGACACTGTCGCAAAATTGTGAATTCAAACAAATTTTGTCAACTTCGCGACGATGCGCAAAATTCGGCGTCAATATGTGTGCGAGCTCGTATGTATGTATGTTTGTCGGCAAAGTTGTTTTGTTTTTTTAACGTTTTGTCAGAACTCAATTTTTCGCTCCGCCCCGTCTCTGCGCGAACTCGCCGTTACTTCAACGGCATGCCATCATGGACAGAGGCGTTTCAACGGAGGATTTATATTGTATTATCATATTGATTAATTTGTATTGAGAAATACTGATATCTTAGGGCTTATTTATATATTATATTATTATTTTAAATGTATACTTATTTAAAAGTTTTTAAAATAAATTCGATTAATAAAAATATATGTGAAATAATTACGAGGCAGTGTGCCCCTGATCCCTCCTTGCCTGCGATCGTTCAACTCGCAAAAAGCAAAAAGTGTAGACAAAAGTCATTGTTTGTGCGGGGCAAGAAGAAGAAAGCATCAGCGTCGTGTATTTAAGAATGTATGTGTGATTGTCACATATGTGTAAATACACTTAAATAAGGGAATATGCAATAAACCCAAACATATGAACATTTTTTCCTGAAATATTCTAATTATTTCAGTGAGTAAAATATGTTATTTAAGTAACTGAATTGAGATCAGCTAAATGTTAAATAATAAAATAAAATAAAAATTTATATTAAGTCTCATGAGTTTCAAGGATCCGAATGTAAGCGTTTGTATTCGGAATGGCTTAACTCCTTCACGCTTACGACCTAAGCCACCACAGAAGTAAAATTGTGGTCGCTTAGCCATTGTTTTATTGTTATCCTTTGCCTATTAGATATTGTTCATGCAACGCACAAAATTGTGTTGAAGAATTTATCTATTAATTACTTATTTTGTTGTAAATTCTGCGGCTTTAACCAATAATTCTCTTATATAATTTGAAAGATTATTTTAAATTACAAAAATTATAATTTTTGGTAATATGCAAATATAAAGCGTGGTGTATTTTCTCTTAATGAATGAAAATGTAACAATTTATTATATTGTAACTATAAATCTTAGCTGTTGAAATTTTTGTTTCTGTAGCTGAGCAGTTTTAGATCTCAACACTTAAAAAACTCTCTTACCTTTTCTGACTCGGCTAATTCCGCACGTATGCGGATTGCGCCCCTCGCGTCGGTTGGGCGGGAGGAGGGTAATCGTTGGGTTATTATTATTTCAAAAGAGTCGAAGTTGTATTTTTCGATGTTTCCTCTTATGAAAAGCTCAAATTAGTACTTTTTAACATTTGCTCCTTCTTTATTTATTAACATTCTCTGGCAAATGTTAGCTGTGTTAAAATGTTAATTGCTATGAGGGAACATCGAAGAAAATATAAATAATGAGGGAAATGATAAGAAAATATAATTAAAATATCATTTAAAAAAAAAGGGTTCTAAAAATAAAAAGAGAGTATGTAAAAATATCTGATAGAATTTGAACTATTAAAATATTTCAAGTTGCAATAAGGAAGTGTGCTATACCAGCACCACCGCAGACGATATTCGATCAACTTTGTCTAATCTATGAACTCAAACAGGTATTATTGTTAACTTGCTTCAAATGTTCATATATTTATACAAGTATGTGAATATTCTTGAAATTGCCTTCCTTCATTCGAATTCTCCAAATATATTTGCATATATGTACATATGTATGACCCTCAATATGTCAAGCAAATTAGCGGCATATTTTTTAAGTATTTCCTATTACAACGCTAACAAATTCATTCATAAGAAACGTGCGTCTGCTTCAAAGCAAATTGCGTTCGTTCATAACTCTCCGCCGCGCTATTTTTTCTGTGCGCCTGGTCTACCACATTTAGTTTTCATACGGACACGCACGCAAATGTGCGAAAATTAAGTTTAAAAAATGAATGAATGAAATTGAATTTGAATGGTTTCAGTAAAACGAGAAAAAATTAATTTTACAATTTGACAGCCACCACTGAAAATCCTACCTAGCCCCTCGCGTTTGCATGTTGACCACAAACAAGCAAAAAAATCAGAAATTGAAGAATTTGTCTGATGTTCCTTTCAGAAAGGAGAATTGGCAACATGACCTATTATCGAGTTCAAATAATATTTTAATTTTTTTCATATTATGCTCTATATATGGCATTATATTATAATATTTATATAAAATTGCCATTCATATGAAATCTTTAACTACTTCTATATATTCTAAGCACACTCCATATAGTACATTTATATGTTGACTTATTATCATTGTTTCATATTTTCTCGATTTAGCCCATTTTATCTAAAAACGACGCTATGAAAATGCATCCTAATCATAAGCATAAGTAAATTTTTAATATTATTGCACTGCAAAAAGGACAAACGAGGCAACATAGCCGAGCTACATTGTCGCAAAATTGTTGATTCAAACAAATTTTGTTAACTCCGTGACTATTCGCACAATATGTATGGGAGCTCATATGTATGTTTGTCGGCAAATTCGTCCTTTGGTTTTTTTCAACAATACAATGTCCGCGCGGACTCGCCGTTATTTCTTTGGCTTGCCACTATGCACAGAGGCGTGTCAAGTGAGGACTCATAATATATTATTATGTTGCTTAATTTGTATTGAAAAATACTAATTCATTAATGACTTATTTTCGTAATATAATTAATATATACGTAAAAATAAAAATACAAATAAATTCATACCTACGAGTATCATCGTTTTTAAAAAAAATTCGATTAATAAAAAATATCTGAAATAATTATGTGGCAGTGCGCCCCTGACCCTTCCTTGAATGCGATAGGTCAACTCGCAAAAAGCAAAAAGTGTAGACAAAAGTCATTGTTTACACATTTGTGTAAATACGCATAATAAGGGAACATTCAATAAACCTAAACATCCAAAGTAAACAGGACTTTTAAAAAAAAGACAGAACAAATGGTTTTATCGGCAAAATCAATTAATTTTATTCAAAATAGTCTCATTCTGCTTTAATACAGCTTTTTGCACGGTCCAAAAGCATGTCGAACGAGTGTTTTAGCTCGTTGCCCGGTATGGCCGCCAGTATGCCCGTGCAAGCCTTTTGAATGGCCTCCACGTCTGCATAACTCTTTTCTTTCATTGGCAAATACATTTTTCCGAAAAGGTAGAAGTCGCACGGTGCCATATCAGGTGAATACGGGGAGTGGTTTATTGTTAAAATGTGATTTTTGGTCAAATAATCGGCCACAATCGTCGATCGATGAGACGGCGCATTATCGTGCAACAAACGACAACTTCCATCTTCGCGATATTCGGGCCGAACACGTCGAATACGACGCACCAAACAATTTAAAACTCCAAGGTAGAATACCGCATTAACGATTTGGGGGGGTAGAACAACATTGTCTTTGTGGACAATACCCTTGGAATCATAAAAACAAATCAGCATTGTCTTCACTTTTGACTTCTCCAGGCGCGATTTTTTGGGTTTCGGCTCATTTCTCATTTATGTCCTCACGACCACTTTGAAAACGTTGAAACCGGAACGGTTTTTACCAATTTTAAAACAAAATTTAATGTTGGCTCTTTGTTCGAAGCTTATTTTCGCACCGATGACAAAAACATACTGACGCTTAAAACGCAATAACTTCACTTCCAATAGATGAAATGTCATGAAATTTTTACTGGAAGTCGATAAAGGATAGCAGATTATAATGCACTAGTCGACATATAGATGGCGCTACTAGAGTTTACTTTGTTACTTTTTTACTGTTCACTTTGGAACGCACCTTGTATTTTCCTGAAATATTTTAATTATCTAAGAAAGTAAAATTTGCTATTAATGTAATTGAATTGAGATATGCTTAGATTCCAATTAATAAAATAAAAAATTAAATTAAATTTAAGTTTCATGAGTTTTAGGATTCGAACGTATAGGCTCGTATTCGAATGGAGCTTAACTCCTTCACGCTTACGACCTCAGATACCTTAAAAGTGGAAACGGGGCCGCTTAGCCACCGTTTTATTGTTATTCTTTGCTTAAAAAGCAATTGCTCACGCAACGCACATACATTAAAAAAAAAATTGGAAAAATTTAGGAATAATCCTAATGAAAAATCGTTGTGTCTATTTATAACATTTCGCACATTGCGTGTTGCATTTTTCTTCTTCGAAGTTATATTTTTCGATGTTCCCTCATCTGGAATGACAAATTAGTACTCAAAAAGATTTGATTTAACATTTGCGCCTTCTCTATTCATTAACATTTTCTGGAAAATTTTAGCTGTGTTCAAATCTAAATTCTTAAAAGGAAACATCGAAAATACGCAAATTCGAAAATTAAATTACACCACGTCAAAAAGGTACCTTTCCCTCATGATAATAGAATTCAACAAACTACATCATTTGCTTGATTCCTTTTTAGAGTGGTGTAGTTTATTGAATTCAATTACCACGAGGGAAAGGTCCCTTTTTGACGATGTGTAATTTAATTTTCGAATTTGCGTATTTTTGATGTTAATTTTAATAATAATGTCAGAACTAGAAATAATCCGTGTCCTCTTCACTACCCGAGGATCCTTTCATTTCTGCAGTTTCAGTGGGTTCAGAACTGTACTCATCACTTGCACCGAATTCATATTGATCTTCTTCGGAGGACACCTCAGAATAGCCCTCAATGGGTTATCAGTGAAGTATTATATTTGCTATTAGAGATATAGAGGCGAAGCAAATATATAAGGATTGTTTACGTAATCAGCTAACCAGTCGGGTTCCGTAGAGATAGGTACACCACATATGAATCTCAAAAAGTGGAAGGTTTAGCGGAGAGAACCTGTGTGTATAAAGTCTTTAGAAGAAATTTTTAATTTATGATGCAAAATGGTTGAAATCTATTGAGCGATTTTCGAGATATTTCATTGCAAAGTTTGAGTTCCGTCAAATTGACGGGTCCCATAAACCTAGTGTTAATCTCACAACCGAGGAGATTTAAAGCTAATCCACTCGAAATATCTCTGTGCGACTCTGTTTGTCAGTAGGAAATTTTTTTACATTACCACACCTGATTTAGACACTACAAACTGCCAAAGTGAAAAAAATTAAGCAAAAAAATAAAATAAAAAGTAAAAAAGGCCAGTCTACATTGGTGTATAGAATTTAATCTGATCACTTAAAATTTTTGATGGGAACATGGTATAACAACTATAGATATCGTAGTTTGCGTTAGCCCAAAGTTATAATCATTTTAATTGCATTTTTGATAATTACAGGCAAACGGAGAGTTTAGCTTAATTTCCAAGCAGGAAGCATGACTTTTTCTCGCACACGTTTGTGGAAATGTTCCTTCATCTAATTTAGTAAAATATAAAATGCTTCTATATTTAAAATAAAATAACACATAAATCTGCAACAAACATTATTTAAAAGCCTTTTAATTGTCAATAAAACTTTGGCTTACTTGGTTTAGGATCGTGCAGCTTACGTGCAGCAAAAATAATGTCTATTTTAATAAGTATTTACTTTTTCGTGAGCAATAACTGAATCCAATGGTTCAGATTTATCATTAAAAAATTTTCAACTGTTAGATTATCTGTCAAATTTTTTATATTTTATGTGGGCAGCACCAATGAATCTTCGAGAGAGAGTTGAGAGAAAAAGTTCATGAGTTACTAAACAGATGACCACCAAAACAACGAATTACCATTAAGAATCCCGCAGAAATAAATTGCAAAAACAGCGGATTATTTGTGAAATCAGATTTTTAAAATAAATTTTACGTGTCTTTCTAGTCTTTATTTAAATAGCTTTAATAGGAATTTTGTTAAGATTTGTTTTGCTTAGAAGTATCAAATGTCAACGATAATTGTACATATTGTAACGGATTTCTCGATAAATCATCTACCTGTAACTCACTCTTGAGTTCGATCACTGGATTGTTAAATTAAAGTCCCAATTTAATGGCTCTACACTTATCTTTATTTCTAATTTTAACAACTTAACACTTATTGTTCGTTATTTGAGCTTACCACTTCTTGCTTATGCCTTAATTGCTCTTAACACGACAACACTCTAACTAGAACTGTGTCTGCTGCACAATCCGGCTACGAATTCGCTGTCTAGTTGCTTCTGGCAGTTTATCGTCGATTCTGATTTGTTCTGGTAATCGTGTTCGCCACAATATTTTGGTTAGAATTTACCACAAATGTTATTTAAAGTTAGACTTCCGAATAAATTAGCTAAGAGTATTTGTTTATTATTTATATAATTTGCCTAGTAAGAGAAGTGATGTTCATGTTAAGGTTCTTTAAAACATGTAATTGTCTTGAAAAAAATATATGTTCATATATTGAGTTTTAAAAGTTAATTTTGAAAATCCTTTTTGACTAAAATGTATATGGTATTTATTTATATTAGATTCTAATATATTCCTCTAATACCGACCCCAAAAATGTTAATTATATGTATTTTCTGTGGAATGGAAACCGAAAAATACTTACAAAGCACATTAAAATTCTCAAAACTAACTTTTTTTCATAGAGCCCCCAGTGTCAAACGTTATAAAAAATGTGAAGGGTGCTTCTGAGAGCTCATGAACTTTCAGTGTTGCCAAAAAACCACGAGTTCATGAGCTGCCGAACAGATGACAAGCAAAACAATAAACTACCACTAAGAGTCCCGCAGTCATGAGCTCTATCAGAAAGCAAAGAGAGGACTTTCGTATCATGTTATCCATGATTTTATCCATGGCAAATATGCAACACAGTAGCAGAGAATGTTAATAAATAGAGAAGGCGCAAATGTTAAGAAGTACTAAATTGAGCTTTTCACAAGAGGGAACATCGAAAAATACAACTTCGACTCGTTGAGAATGTTCTTAAATGAATTTTGCGCTTGCTGATTTACATTTGCATATTACCAAAAATTATAATTTTTGTAATTTTTTAAATTTACTAATGCGTGTAGCCCAAAACATAAAGACAATAACAAATACAAAAGGGTTTAAACAAACAAAATGTCACACAAACGGGCGCGAAATACAAAAACACCTAAATATAATACAACAACATAAATAAAAACAACGCGAATTTAAAACAAACGATAATAAACAAAAACACACTCACTAAAACCAAGCACAACTGGAAGCGGAGCAAAATGAATTGACAACAAAGGAATACACACACGTACATACATATATTATATATTATCCCCTCAAAAAACCCTTCTGGGAGCAAAATGTGAGTCGTATCGTTTCCTATTATTTTATTTTATCGTGCATATATGTATGTAAAAATTACAGTTTTATATATATAGAACCTGTAATAATAAATACGTTTACCAAAAAAAAACGGTTACCAAAATGTCTCAGTTTCGAGTTTTTTTTGCGGGAAAAACCGAACACAGTCTGGTATAACATATATTTCAAAAAACATACTTATATATTAAAACAAAAAAAATTTAATATTACTTTGTTGCCTAACTACAAGCTTACCTTTGTGTATTCAAACACACCAATTAACAAACACAAAAAACAAATTCAAGTATACCTATACTTGCACATTTCTCCCGCCATACCCCTTATGTTTAAAAAAAAAAAAAACAATAAGCAGGATTGCATGAACTAAGTAAGCAAAGGCACAAGTATAAATCAAAATTCTAATATTTATAAAAAACAAAAAGAGAGAAAACAAACAAAAGCATACATATATGCATATTTGCTTACATCTTATACCTATATATATTTTTGTTATACATATTTACTTACCAAAACATAATTGTAATACTACAAGAGAAAACGTTAGCTATAATACCCTTCACAGGTGCATTTCTTTTAGTAACTACTATATGTATGACTATATTTGAAAACGTGACTTGCCAACGGTTTGCATCCAACGGAAAGCATTTTGCCAGCTCTTTCTAGCCAGATTCTTTGCTATAAACAATCTTCTATTCGAATTAAAGTTAGTTATTGAGGTAAATAGATCTTTCAGACATTTACATAAATTTTAATTTTTTAAGCTGATTGATTATTCACATTAAATTAATGGAAAACAAAACAAATTATAATATTTATAGAAATTAGGAAATATATAACATATAATAATATTTATTATTCTGTAATACTTTTTTATATGATATATAAATTACAATAATTACATCTATGACTTACACTTTATATTATAATACAAACTTAAATTTAATAATATTAAATCTAACATATATCTATATATATAATATATCTATTTTCTAAAGCTTAAAAATATTCCGTCATGGTCACTATATGGTGTTTCATATGTGATACATGAGGTCATTGCAGAATCCATGTTTGTCCATACCCAATCTATTGCTGTTTCCTGTTTTGTTGTGGCGACCTTAGCCAATGAAGATTGAAATCCTAACTGTTGCAATCGAGCCTCCAAATCATCAGTTGCTGTTAGGCGACATATGTTAAAGTCACCAAGGACTACTGACGGTCCATTATACTGTTCAGTTATCTGACGGATATTATTTTCCACTTGGTTTCTAAATTCCGGAAGTCTATAGCGGGGGTTCCTGTACACAAGTGATATGGAAACTGTTGAATTGTTTACGTTTAATAGTTGGTAAACGTTTGTTAAACCGGTGTCGTTTCTTGAAAATGATCCTTCTGATAGACCTGGGCACCTATCTTGCTTGTAGTATATTATAAGGCCGTTGGCAGGGCGTCGTCGGGATGATCTTGTTTCTCCATCAAGGCGTGCAATAACACTGTAGCCTTCTATTGGGAATTCTTCTTGAGGTAAGGCCCATGTCTCGGCAAAGCACAGAATATCAGCAGAACAAATCAGCTTGTCTGATCTGATATCTTCAATATGCTTGTTTAGGCTCCTTACATTTTGATAATAAATATCTAGACGTTGTTCCGATTTTTCAGTCAAAAATCTGTAGCATGTCGTCAATGCTCCTTCTGTCTTCAACCTATTAAGTTGAGTTTTAATTGGATCCTGCGGTCCAAATGGGTTCGGGGGAGAAAATGTCCCGATTATATACAACCCATTGGCACTTGTGGCTCTGCTACATCCTACATATAAAGCTGATCTACTTACTCTACCCTCTAGACGAACAGCCACTTGTGTGTATGTTCCACCTTGACTTTTATGTATCGTGATGGCTTCAGCTGGAATGACCGGAAACTGTCTGCGTTCTATGGTTATTTGCTCATTTCTCTTGTATTGGAATGATCGGACCACGCTCATGATTGGTGTCCAATCTGCATTGCGACTGTGAGGCTGCTTGGAACGTGCAAAGCTTCCAACTCTTGATTCTGCGAATTTTATCCATAGTCGCACCACTGAACTTTCAGATCTTTGTGATTCGGAATCAACCTGCATTAGTTCCCCCGTAGCACCATTGACGAGACCATCACTTATGCTTATGTTGACTGTCACCATATATTTGATCGAAGTCTTGAGCAGCAATGTATAAAGCATTCCTTGTGTTTCCGATGGCTTAAAAGACTTCACAGCTTCTAAAATGTTTGCCCTGCTGCGTTCTGTTAGGGAACTGGACTTAATTATATCCTTCGCAGTCGAAATGAACTCCTCGGTCATCGTGTTCGCCAGTTTAGTTAAATTAAAATCATTTGCTCCAGCATTTGAATAAAATAGATGGATGGCTTCGTTCGGTATCTCATTAGAGGTCTTTTCCCTGATTTTGATTAATTGGATGTCAGCGTGTGTCATATTTCCGTCTGACATGTTATTTAAAGCGATAGCAAATGCTTGATCTTCACGCTGGCGCATTATTTCAGTGAGCTAAAAAGTACCGAAATTGATCCCAAAGCGGTGTTCCTGTAATTGTACTGTAATTATCATTCCTATTCGGCGCAAATATCCATCGATCTCCTACTGGCGGCAGCTGCTTTAAGTCACCAAACACGATAATTGGTATGCCTCCAAAGTAAGCGGTGCTCCTGAAAATTTGCTTTAGCCTGCAATCTAAATATGCAAACATCTTTGCTCCAACCATTGAAATTTCGTCAATTATAATAAGCCTAATATCTATGAGATTGGCATGAATTGTGTTTAATGTGTCACTATTTAGCGGCCGAAGATCGCCGGAAGACTGGTTGACAGGGAGTGAAAAAACCGAATGAAGGGTTAGGCCCCCAATTCCAAATGCTGCTTTGCCAGTGGGTGCGCAGAGTCACACCTTGGCTGTTTCAGGGTTGGTTCCTGGTACACTATTAGCTCGCAATGTCAACGATTGATATATAGTTGTTATAAGCCGACTCTTGCCCACTCCAGCACCGCCTCCGACATATTCGAAGAAGATTTCCCTTTTACTGACATTGTGCATTACATGAGCAAAATATTTTCTCTGTTTGCTGTTAAGTGACTGCACCATTGCCAGTAAATGGTCTTCTAATATTAGAGGTGGGAGTTTAATTAATCGAACCGCCTCTTCCTCTTCCTCTGTATTGTTGTGCTCTTGAAAAACATTAATGTCTCCTGTTTGCTCTGGAACGGCTAGAGCTCTAATTCGGAATCTAAAAGTTGTGAGGCAGCTCGATCATCAGCTGTTTCTTCCGCTGTGACATGAAGGTTTTCCAAAATCCGGTCTAGTTCGTTCTATGAAAATTTGTCATATATGAGCTTATTCAGCTCAATTTACTCCTTGTGTGAATTGCAAATACTCTCGACGTCATTATTTAATAAGTCTGTTTCCTCATTTCTCTTGAACTTTCAACGCTAAAAAGTTTCCAACGCAGAATAAGGGCTTGCTTCCTTTTCCTTAGAAATCCTGATCCATCCTGAATGCCATTGGAAGTGCAGCTGTCGTGTCATCCTCGTTCTCTACTTCGTTGTATTCTTCGTTATTATCAGAAACATTTCTGCTTGTTTCGCAAAATCTGAACCATGCTGCAAAATCTGCTAAGCATAGTTTTTCCAATTGATCGGGCCTTTGAGAGTAGTACTCCAGCACACTCGGCACATATATGTCCGTAGAGTCCTCCTGTAAAGCATTCAATTCAAGTCGGGGCTTTATCATCCTTACTCGGTTGTTTGGATGTGATGTATTTATAAAATAATATTTCCCCATTACTGGCTTCTGATAAATGCAGTCCCAAAATATTATAAGCTGCTTCTTGAGCCGATATTTCCGATCCATTTACAAATTTGTTTCCGATGTGCTGCAGTTTTCTTTTAATGGAGAAATTCCCTGCATTTATTTCCTCCATGGCTTGTCTCAATAATGTTGATACTCCTCTATTGGATTTATTTATATAATTAATGATATAGCTGCAGCAAGCGTATGCGTCCAGAATGAATTGAATGTCCATATTTGCTCAATGCAATTTAAGGATATTTTTATTATAGGAGCCTGTGTGAAAATTTTCTCTTTAGGAAAATGTGTGGCTTTTTTACAGATGAGCGAAGAGCAAGCTTGTATCCTTCATAATCAGTGTTGATTCGCTCATCCGCCAAAAAATTTTCGAAGCAGTTCAACCGTATTATAATATTGCTTCCTCTGGGAGATCCGTTAGAGTTAATAGTTCCTGTATTTTTTGGAATTGAGCTTTGTGTTGCTCAATACCTTCCTCATTCTCCAGAGGGAAAAGTATTTCTGTCGTGGCATCGGCGGATATGGCATGTTGAATCGGCACACTTGTTTTCCATGTAGGTCTCTTAGGCAAGCTCGACCATGTCTGTGTTTTTGATACAGAATGAATTCCAGTAAGTCCAAATCATCCCCATCGGTTGTGATGTGTCGATCGATCAATGTTTCAACATCATTTGTGTTTCCATCACTTTCCAATTGTGGTGCGTTACTTAGCCAGTACATGCCATGCATGCCATCCCCTATGCTGGAATTCTACTAAACTCTCTCCAAATAGCCCGTTTTGTAATAATTTTAGCATTTGGCGGAATCGATTGTCGAAATACCTGGAACATGTAACTGGATCTGTCCTTATCAGTCTCGCCTTTTCAGAGCTTGATAGAGCAATAGCTTCCTCTTCCGAAATGTCTACTTTATCCACCAGTTTCTTCAATATGACTAACAACTCAGGCCATTTTGTTTCTGCAGCAGACATTGTGATAAAAAATATTGGCAAATCAAACTGGCGGATCATGGCAAAAACTTTCTTCTTTTCAGCCTCCCAATGTGCAGGTGAGGATCGAAGTCCTTTGAGTACATGATAGCCTTCATCATGCTGGATAAGGTTGCTGACAAAATTTTCATCCCTCACATTTGCAGCAGTTATATTCCTCGATCCAGACTTTTTACGCAGGCAAATGGAAATTGCATTTTTAATGCGCTCCAACTCGTAGAACTTATAAATATACAGGAGCACGTCCACGCGCACACAACGCCGATCATAGCGTCGAATTTCAGAACGTGCAATTTTACTATAAGTTGTTGTAGTTGTCCTCTTTTTTCCGCAGTAAATCGTTGGATACGACAATTCCTGAGCATCGTCGTCGGTTGTAACGTCCCTTGGGCATCTACCTTGTCCTGGTGCCATTGCAACCCGTTCAATGGATCGATTTTCAACGGGTTCATTGTCCATTAAAGTCTCCTGACCACCTGGATTTAAATCCTCGTCCATTTCAAGCGGTACATTTTCCTGACGGGCATTAAGAAGGTCTCTTACTTCTGCCTCATCTGCAGGATGATATGGATATTATGCTTGACGTAGAGCTCTGTACCCAGCAGATAGTTTACTGCCTCCAATATTTTTGCTGGTCGCACTGTCTCCATCAAAAAATTTTGTTCATATTCCAATCGACGTTTCATTTGCACTTGAATAATATGGCTGTTATCAAATCTTCGTGGAAGCATGGTGACTGTCTCTACAACTGAAATGGGGATATTCACCACTGCTCCACGAATAGCACATTGTCGTTCATATCCTAAGGAGATGATGCGCATAAATAGGATCCTCGGTGATATCAGTCTTTCTTCCAGACACGTTAAATCCTCCAAACTCCAACCCGATAGGCAGATATTTGGTATCTTGCCCTTCCTAACAATACGATAGCATGTGTTGCAAAAGTTGTACTTTTGGTTCGAAGACGGAAATTTTGATGACAGATAATACACTTTTCTAGCATCTTCTGAGCGCGCAAATTTTGTTGAAGTCTGACATTTTTCTAGTTTTTTCACTTGATGAGGGAACCAAGTGCCACCGCAACAGACGCATATTTCAGTGGGTCCTTTCTTTATCAACAATGCGTACATATCAAAGATATTGGCAGCTCGACGTTGACGTTGACGTTCTTGTTCTTCTAGCTGTGCTTCAGGAGAAAGTTCACGACGTCTTCTTATATTCCTCCTGGTTTGCCTCTTGCTTTCTAACTGACGATTTGCGGGATTCGATCTATGCAATTGTACTCTTTCCAACGTTGATTCCTGCTCGTTTGCTAGTTGTTGCCTGGTTTGCTGGCGGGGGTCACTCTTCTTTGAGAAGAATTTAAAATTTGCGGTGTTGCGTTCCTGCTCTTCAGTTCTATATTCCGGATCCAAGCGCCTGACCGAATGTCCTATTGTGTCGCGCTCCTGCTCCGCTGCTCTATATTCCGGATCCAAGCGCCTGTTTGAATGACCCATTGTGTTGCGCTCCTGCTCCGCTGCTCTATATTCTGGATTCAAACGTCTATTTGAATGACCTACTGTAATACGCTGCTGCTCTTCAGCTCTGTGAAGTAGGTTCTGTCGTCTAGTGGAACGTGCAGAACTATCACGAGTTCTCTCCTCATTGCGGTACTCCAAATTTGAGCTGCGTAATTCTGCAATATAGTCAGCGTTCCTTTGTCTATTATTTTCCAAATTTTGTCTATATTGTCGTCGGCTTCGATTCAGAGCATTGCGACGTCTTTGTTCCTGCGATTGCCTAGATACTCTTGGCATTTTCAAAAATTATTATAAAATATTATACAAATAAAAAATATACTAAAATATTAATAAATTAAGTAATAATAATTTAATTAAAAGAATGCGTATTATTTAAAAAAAGGATTTTTTCGTTGATTTTGAAAGTTATTTGCGTTGTTGAAAGTTTAAGCTGCTCGCGTAAACTGAAGTGATCCGATGCGTTGGGTCCTATTTATTGAATATTTTAGATCCCGACTTCACATCTGTAAACTCTTTTGCCCTTCTTGGTATCATCAAGCAACTTTCGTAGGAATACTAATGTGTTAATTACAGAAAGTGTATTGTAGAGGTTCTTTTTTACCTAGGTTATACTTTCTACCTAACTTGCAAACTATGTTTACTTCCTACCTACTCTTCTACCTAGGTTTTGTTTTGTACCTACCCATCAGTTAATTAGGGTTTTAAAACTGAATAATTATCTTTAGATAGTTCTCTATTATTATTAATAAATAATAATATATCTTGAATAATTAGGGATTTATTTATTTTATGGGTAATTAAATAATATTTTTGCTCCTTACTCTTATGTATCTATTCTTAACACATTTTTCAACTTATTGTCCCAATTAGCTACATGTTACACCTTACTTTTGGCACAAGCAAAACAGTTTTTGGCAGATATAAGATAATTTTTATTGAAAGCTCAAATTGGACAGTATAAATAATTATTTAATCTGATTTGTTTATAATATATTATTTGTAAAGTGGTTAAATCTGACAGCTGTATGCTATATATATTCTTTCGTGAAGATATTTTACCTAATGAACAATTTTTCCATGCAAGAACTTGATTCCGATCGTTCCGCTTATATGGCAGCTATATGCTATAGTAATCCGATGTGAAAAATTTCTTTGGAGATTGCATTACTTCTTCTAGCAAAAACTTATGCCAAATATTGTGAACATATCTCGTCGAATAAAAAAGTTTTCCATGCAAGCACTTGATTCCGATCGTTCAGTTTGTAAGGCAGATATATGCTATAATGATCCGATCTGAACAATTTCTTCGGAGATTGCATTACTTCTTTTAGCAAAAACTCATGCCAAATATTGTGAACATACCTCGTCAAATGAAAGAGTTTTCCATGCAAGCACTTGATTCCGATCGTTCAGTTTGTATGGCAGATATATGCTATAGTGATCCGATCTGAACAATTTCTTCGGAGATTGCATTACTTCTTCTAGCAAAAACTCATTCCAAATATTGTGAACATACCTCGTCGAATGAAAAAGTTTTCTATGCAAGTACTTGATTCCGATCGGTCAGTTTGTATGGCAGATATATGCTATAGTGATCCAATCTGAACAATTTCTTCGGAGATTGCATTACTTCTTCTAGCAAAAACTCATTCCAAATATTGTGAACATACCTCGTCGAATGAAAAAGTTTTCCATGCAATTACTTGATTCCGATCGTTCAGTTTGTATGGCAGATATATGCTATAGTGATCCGATCTGAACAATTTCTTCGGATATTGCATTACTTCTTCTAGCAAAAACTCATGCCAAATATTGTGAACATACCTCGTCAAATGAAAACGTTTTCCATGCAAGTACTTGATTCCGATCGTTCAGTTTGTATGGCAGATATATGCTATAGTGATCCAATCTGAACAATTTCTTCGGAGATTGCATTACTTCTTCTAGCAATAACCCATGCCGAATTTCGTGAACATACCTTATCAAATGAAAAAGTTTTCCATACAAACACTTGATTCCGATTGTTCAGTTTACATGGCAGCTATATGCTATAGTGATCCGATATCGGCGGTTCCGACAAATGAGCAGCTTCTTTGTGAGAAAAGGACAGGTGCAAAATTTCAGATCGCTATCTCAAAAACTGAGGGACTAGTTCGCGTATATACAGACGGACGGACAGACGGACGGACAGACAGACGGACATGGCTAAATCAACTCAGCTCGTTACGGTGATCATTTATATATATACTTTATATGGTCTCCGACGTTTCCTTCTGGGTGTTACAAACTTCGTGGCAAAATTAATATACCCGTTCAGGGTATAAATACAAAGTGCATACGGGAACATACCTGCACATTATTCACTTCGCTTTCGCGCTCTCTTCGCAGTTCGAACATACATATTTATACATACGGCATATAATCTATGCCTATGCTTATATACCCTATATACATTGGGTCAATTACACATTGAAAATTTACAAAATTACAAAGTTGTAAAATTAAATGAAAAATAAAACAATAAACGTTGTGGTAAAGATAACACTACTAGATATTAAAAAATTAAAAATAATAAATAACATATTAAAACATATACAATTATAGTTGTACATATTTTCAAAGTCCACATTGGCATACACCCCGCAATACCCCTTGTAACAAACAAGCAGGATTGCGTACATAAAAAACTAAAAGCACATTGATCTCTTCAACGAGCTCTCAATTGCATTAGAAAGTATGCATACATACGCACAACCAATTGATCTCTTCAACGAGCTCTCAATTTTACGAGCACATAAATATATAAGTTAATCTATTTATTGGTAGATTCTTTTAAAAAAACAAATTTTTGTTTTTTTGCGAGCGGGTTGCTCACTTTATTGTTTCAAATAAAAATTAGATCTAAACTACATTTTTGGTCTTACAGCTAATTTATGCTAGTAAGTCACGTTGAAAAGCAGGTGCAATTGCACATTGTTGTTGTTGTGGGCTGGCTGGCCAGACGTTCTCATGTGGCGACAGTGTGGAGTCAGTATTTTGGCAATTGCGCGTGTGGTGTCGTTTGACTGTGGAAGTTATTTTGTTGCCTAAGCTAAGGTAGATCGTGGGAAAGGTATTTCGGCGTATACCGTGTTAACTCCTCCCCCTTTAAAACATGCAGCGTCCTCAACTTGGATGTGGATTTTTCCTTTTCGGTTTGCAATTATTCTTTTTAGTGCCATTGTTAGGACCATTGCCACAAGGAGTATAATTATAACCGATTCAGTAAAAACGCTGATTTTATGCTTTGTGTTGATGGCATTGATTTCTCTGATGTTTACAACATTAAGCTCTTTCAAATATTGCAGCGAGAGAACTTCTTCCAAATTTGCTGTGGTATTTGCGGAATTAACGACTGCTGGTAGTGGTTTCGCAAAAAATTGGCTTTTATTTATATAGCTTTTACCATTAACTGTTACGGTTGCGTTGTCGTATTTGATTAGGAATGTGCCATGCAGATTGATGATGTCTTGATCTACTTCTATCGTGCCATTGTAACTATTAATAAGTATAAGGCCATGATTTATCTCTTCTATTGTTGGTATATGATGCCCATTGATGGTTGTGCAGTTTGCTGAATATCCCTTAAGTAAATTCGGTATGCAGCTGCTTTGTGTGACTTCTTCTATGTTTTCTTGTTTACATATAGATACATCATTTAGGTTCTTACAACTATTTTTTATATTATATATATTCTTCTGACAAACAATTAAATTTTTATTTTCTAGTTTAATAACTTTATTATCTTGTTTTACAGGTTTTATTATTAATGATTTACAATTTTCTTCGCTTGTAATAGGTACCTTTACAATGTAAATAATAGATGATAAATTTGATGCGATTTTTACATTACTAAATTCTATAGCTTCTATTACATTTATATAAGGCATTTTTTGCCTTTCCAATTTCTCCTTAATAACATTAATTTCTTCATTCGACAGTATAAATGAATTAACAATTTTGGCTTTTGCCCATTGAATTAAATAGTCTACATTCTTTAAATCTTCCTTAATATATTTTAATTTTCTTTCGATATTTCTTTCTAATTCTAACTTTATAGCATCATTCGCTTTTACTTCGCTTAAGATTATATTTGTAATATGTGTTAAGTTATTTATTCTTTCTAATACAGATTTATTAATTACTATTTGTTGGTTATTCATCGTGATTGTCACTATGTTACTGTTCGTATAATCAAAAATTTGGGTTTCCGCATTGCACAAGGCATTTATATATATTATCCTGTAATGGTAATGTAGTCATTCTTTAGTTTTTAATGTGGCTTTTGTGTACAATTCGACCTGATTTTGTTAATATTGTACATCCTTTATCTACCTGTACTAATTCCTTCTTATACTTAGGTGTGAGTTTGTTACCTAGTATTTTATTGATACTCACATATATGGTATCGTCAGTATTGTATGTCTTATATTCTGTCCTGTTTTTATTATGATACTCTAAGTCTTTTTCCTGCTTTTCACAGATTTTCTTAATGTTGTCTAGTCTGTCTTTTTCTAATTGTGCTGGGTTAGTAGTAACTCTTCGTCCAAAAAAGGCTTCTACGGGTTTTTTATTGATAGTTGAATGAATCGAATTGTTATATTTGTGAATGGCTCTAAAAAGTAAATTTTCAAATGAGTTGTGGGTTTTTTCGCTTTTTACGCAGCATATTATTTCTGTTAATGTACTGTGAAACCGTTCTATTTGTCCATTTACGGTACTAGTGTAGGGCGGTGTTTTGTATATCTGAATTCCATACTGGCTTTCTAGCATGAATGTTATGGGGGTTGCACTAAGAGATTTTTCGTTATCTATTACTATGTTTGCAGGTATGCCAAACATTGTGAGAAGTTCCTGCAGGGGTAATTTTATATCTTCTGAAGCTCTGGATTTCACTATCTTTGCCTGAGCATATTTAGAGAATTTGTCTATTGCGGTAAGTATGACTTTGTTATTAGTGTGATACAGATCAATGTGAACGATTTGGCCTGGATATTCTGGGATTGGGGAAGCTTTCAATATTGGTTTTGCCGGATGTCTCTGATATTTATTTTCTTGACAAACTTTACATTGTTTTGTGATATTCTTAATTTTCGCGTTCATCTGAGGAAAATAGTATTTTTCAAGTAGTTGAATTTTGTTCTCTGTCGCATTCCTGTGTACTCTGTTATGTTCCTTTATAATTTCCGTTTCCTGTTCTGATTCGTTTGTTAGATCTTTCACTATTTTTCGCGTGTATTTTACTCTATATCTGCTGAAATTTTGTGAGTAGATATTTTGGATTTTTCGTAATATGCTGGTGCAATTCGTTACGGAAGGGTTAAGGTATCTTTTTAGTAGTGCTGTGAGACTTTCTTCTGTAAAACTTCTCTCTATTATAATATGCCTATGATAAGTTGGGAAAGTTATTTGGAATTGGTATGATGCTGTTTCGTCGGTAGAAATGAAAATTTGATTCTTAAATACGTTGATAGGTGCGTCAATGTATTGTATTAAGGTCTGTCTTGAGCTTTCGTCACTATGTTGGGTTGCTGTCATAGAATTTACTTGCTGTGGCGGTCTAGAAAGTGCGTCGGCGACGACATTGGTGTGACCGGGTTTATATTTAATTTCGTAGTTATATTCTTCTAAAATGGATTTCCATCTTTTTAGTTTGTTGTTGGTATTTCTATTACTAAGGGAATATGTTAGCGGTTGATGATCAGTGAAAATTTTGACTGTTGCAGATCCGTAAAGGTAATTCCTAAAAGTTTTCAGAGCCCATATTATGACTAAAAGTTCTTTTTCATTAGTCGCGTAGTTTTCTTCGGTTTTTGTCAATGTCCTAGATATGAACGTTATGGGTTTGCCGTCTTGTTCGAGGACTGCTCCTATTGCATGGTTCGATGCGTCCGTGGTTAAGTGAAATTCTTTACTGAAGTCGGGATATTGTAGCATGACGTCTGTAGATACTAGTGAATTTTTTAATTTGCTGAATGCTTCTTTTGCTTTATCGTCTAGAGCAATTTTTATTTTGGATGATTGATTTTTTGACATGCGTCCCTCCTCCCCTCTTAAAAGTATTGTTAGGGGTTTTGCGAGTTTCGCATAGTCTTTAATGAAACGGCGGTAATAACCAAAGAGTCCAAGGAAGGATCGAAGTTCATTTATTGTTTGTGGTGATGGGAAGTCTAAAATTGATTTTACTTTTGTTGGATTTGTTTTTAGTCCATTTTGAGAAATAACGAATCCCAAAAATTCTACTTCTGTTTTTAGAAATTCGCATTTGTCAATTTGGATTTTCATATTAGCTTCTTGTAATGTTTGGAAAATGGTTTGAACGTTTTGTAAATGAGACTCCTCGTCTTTGCCAAAAATTATAATATCGTCTATGTAAACAAAGCATATTTTTCCGATATATTTTCTTAGTATATCGTCTAATGCTCTTTGGAAAATTGCGGGTGCGTTTTTTAAACCGAATGGTAGTCTGGTAAATTCATATTTACCGTTGTTGACCGAAAAAGCTGTCCTTCCACTATCAGATTCAACTAATGGAATTTGATGAAAGCCACTTTTCAGATCTAGGACTGTAAAAAATTTATTTTTGCCAAGTTGGGATAGAACTTCGTTTGTGTCTGGGATAGGATAACGATCGGGTATTGTGACTAAATTTAGTTTCCGGTAATCGATGACCATTCTGTATTTTTTGTGCCAGATGCATCGATTTTTTTTGGTACTATCCAAATTGGTGAATTGTAAGGAGATCAGGAAGGTCTTATTATTCCGTCCTCGAGTAATTTTGCTAATTGTTTTTTGACTTCGTCCTTAAGGCACATAGGATAAGGGTAATATCTAGAATAAACTGGGTCTTGGGTGGTAGTTCTTATTTCAGCTTTTACTGTGGTAGTATAAGTTAATTTCTCGTCCGGTTCGGAAAAAAGATTTGGGTATAAATTGCATAATTTACAAAGTTTTTCTGATTGTCTATTTTTGAGGTGTTCCGTCCTTAATTGGATATTGTTAATTGATTTTGATTCCTGTTGTTTTATTGCAATTTTTATATTGTTTTTTATCATCATGTAATTTTTTGAAGTGAATATTGTTGCTTCCAATTGTTTTAAACTGTCATTACCTAAAATACCATCAAAGGATTTTAAGGTGGGTAGGATAAAAAATTTAAGGTTTTCGTCTTTCATTCCGAAAAGATTGATAAGGGTATGGTGAGTTATTTTAATATTTCCTGCTACTGAACTTGCGAGGAAACTTTCGTTGTTGGGTATAAGGTTTTTTGCAAGTTGGGGTTGAATATAGTTCTTATTTGAACCTGTGTCTATTAGAATTTTCAATATTTTTCCATCACTATCCTTGCATTGAAAATAAGGAAGTGTGGAGTTCGTCAACCTAAAAAATGTATATCTGAAAACTCGTTAGTATCTTCATCTGGTATGTTGTCCTGAGAAGCATACTGTTGGTAGTAGTCTTCCCATGATTGCTCATTTTGTCCTTGGTCTGATTGTCCTGAGTCTATCAGTGTATCGTCAACGGGTTCTATGTGATTAACTCGTTGTTGCTTAAATGGTTGATGCATTTGGTGTGATGGGACTATTGGTCTTTTTCCGGCAAAGGGATTATTAGTAGGTCTGTTCATATAGTTTATATTTTTGGTCCTTTGTGATTGGTCTACGTCCACTGGCACTGGTGGTTTGGGTTGAGTGGGTCTTGGCGGTGGATTATTAAAATAATTAGGTCTAGATGTTGGTCTGTGAGGGTATGCGAAGTTTTGTGGATAGTTTAAGTTTTGTCGGTATTGAAGATTAGTTGGGTTTTGGTTAATTGAATTTCTTTGGTATAGTGGATATTGGTTATTTGTATTCCTGTTTGAATTTAGTTGTCCATAGTAGGGAGTTGGTTGGGGTAGGTATGCTAAATTTGGGAAAAATGGTTGTGGTTTCTTTGGTGGAATATGTGGGGTGTTTAGTTTTCGCTGTGAGGGTTGGTAACTAAAAGCGTGTTGCGTCCTGAAATTCTGGTTCTGTAATTTCATACACAATTGGAGTGCTTGGGGTAAGTCAGTAGGTTCTTTTATTCCTAGTAATTTTGGAAGTTCTCCGTTCAGTCCTCTTTGCTTGTCGCGGTAGGTTTTAGTAAGGATTTGTATGGATTCCGGTCCTACATCCATGCATGAAATTTTATTTAAAATTAGTGAAAGATGTGAAAATACATCCTGGTAGAATTCATTAAAAGATTTATTGCCTTGGAATAGGTATGACATCTGGTACTCTAAGGTACTGATATCGCGCTTATCATCATAGTGTGTGTTTAAACATTTAGAAATTGCCGTCCAGTTTAACGGAGTGTTGTATGATTCTAAAGCGACGTCGGCATTGCCCGTTATTTTGTTTCTTATGACATTTAAAATGCCAAAATAACGTGGAGTGCCTTTTTCGCTGTCATATATCCTTAGAATTCTTTCCACGCTTTTCTTCCAAGATGCGAATTCTCTAGGATCTCCAGAGAAATCTCGGAGACATCTAACGACATCTGGTATTCTATCTAAGCCTGCAAGGTTGTTAATATGTCCTGGGTCTATATTCTGATCGGTTATTATTTCATTCGTAGGATGGATGATATTATCTATAAGAGAAGGTGCTTCTTCCAAAATCATCTGTGAGACAATATTTCTAATGAGGCTTGCTAGTTCTGGAGTTGTTTGGGGGTTGTTTGGTAGTGTTTGACCATTGTTAAATGGTCCTGGTTGTCTAGTAGCGTTTTGCGGAATGGTGGGTGGAGGCGGGACATTTATATAAAGGACAGGAGGCCTAATTAATTCTGGATTACTCATTTTAAAGGTTTTATTTTATTTTACCCAATTTTTTTTTCTTTTTTTTTTTTTTTTTATTACGTCAATCTCTGGAGGGTCCCCCTTAAAGGTGGTGAATCGCGGCCTTGCTTTTACTTATTTATTGGCTGTACAAGCCTTTAATTTATATAATTTTTTATTTAAGTATTTAATCTTTAAAATCTAAATATTTTACTTTGATTCACAAAGCTATTTTTTTTTTTAAATAACTTAAAGTTAGATTTAAACCCTAAGCAGAAATTGATGTATCTTTGCTATTTGGTGGGCGTCTTTACGTCGCCAAAGTGATCTAAGTATTTATATAATTCTTTAAGTTTATTTATGTATTTTGTTTTTTTATTCTCTTTTTTTATTTCTTTGCAATTTTTACTACTTTAATTTTTTTACTTTAGTTGCTAAATATGAATTTTGTTTCTTTAATTAAAATATTTTAAGTTTTATTTTCTTTCACTTTTACTTTTTTTTTCTCTATTATTATTTATCTGTAATATCTTGGTCTATGCTTACATAAATCCTAATTTGTCCCACATGTGACTGCTGGGCTGCTCCGTTTTGTACTGCTTTCCTACTTCGGTCCAACGATGCCACAATTCCGTGGGGTGTGGTTTTTTCCTATTGGATTTTACCACTTGAGGGTCCTGCCGCGAGCGGGCTTTATTGCAGCTTTATTGTTTCAAATAAAAATTAGAACTAAACTACATTTTTGGTCTTACAGCTAATTTATGCTAGTAAGTCACGTTGTAAAGCAGGTGCAATTGCACATTGTTGTTGTTGTGGGCTGGCTGGCCAGACGTTCTCATGCGGCGACGGTGTGGAGTCAGCATTTTGGCAATTGCGCGTGTGGTGTCGTTTGACTGTGGAAGTTATTTTGTTGCCTAAGCTAAGGTAGATCGTGGGAAAGGTATTTAGGCGTATACCGTGTTAACTTATACTAACAAGTCCGTTTATTAGGGTGTACCTAAATACATCAATATAAGGACATAAAAAGTATTATTGAATTAAAAGTGCGATTTTTAATAATTAAATAAATTAAAGCAATACATTCAAAATAAAACCACAACAAAATCATTTTGCGAGCAAATACAGTTTACACTGAGAAAATTTTAATAAATTTTGACAAATATTTTAACATACAATAAAAAAATGATGAATGTGGATAAAATTCAAATTACACCTGCAGAAGCTACACGCGCAAGACAGGTTACCACAAAGCAAACAAAAGGCAAAAATATTTGTGCCACCAAATTCATTTCTGAGAGTGACAGATTAACACGATACTGCACTTGATTTTCATCTTCACCGATTCAAGACATCTCTAAATCGTTATTAGAAATAAAAATACAAAATATTGACAATTTTTGGACTCGTCTCTAAACGGCTCATGACGCCATAGTAGATTATGACAATTCAGATCTACCACACGATTTTAAATCATCGGCTTACGCACTATACGAAAACTGCTTGACCAGTACGAAGAAACAAAAGCTATGATTTCTGATCAATTAAAGCTAATAAAAGCGATTGCACCTACTCCACATCCGAGAGTAGAGCTGCCACAAATTTAAAGTCAAGAGGCAAGTTCGGGCATCCATCTCGAGGTGCCCGCATGTGACACAGAAATATTTTATGGAGGTTATGAAGAATGGCCGTCCTTCCGGCACATGTTCACTGCCGTATACATCAACCATCCAAAATTATCAAAAGCGCAAAAATTGTATCACCTCCGATACAAAACTAAAGGTCAAGCAGGCGCAATAGTAAAACAATTCGCACTAAACGACGACAATTTTAATTTGGCATGGGAAGCTCTAAAATCCAGATATGAAAATGAAAGAATATTGGTCGATAACCAAGTAACGACACTATTAAACTTGCCTAAGATTCAAAAAGAAACCAGTGAAGAGTTTATAAGACTACAATCCACTGTTTCAAACTGTTTGTCGGTTTTATCGACACAAAATATTCCCACAGACAACTGGGACCCTATACTGGTAAACATATGCAATGCCGCATTACCAGAAAAATCGTTACTTTTATGGGAGCAATCGCTCTCATCACGAAAGAAATGCCCCACGTGGCAACAAATGAAAGACTTTCTAACTACCCAGTACGAAATCGCTCAAAGGGTAGATAAAAAACTAATTAAAACAAAAATTGTTCAACGCGACCTAAAAAGAAGCTTCAATAGACCCCAAGCTAGTAGCAAAAATAAATTAAACAGAAGCTTTTACAAAACGCAATCGTTCACATCCGAACAGAATAAGCATACGTCATGCGAACTTTGCACAAGAGGGCATAAACTACAATCTTGCGAGATATTTAAAAAATTAAAAATTCACGAAAGAAACAATTTTATTAGAACAAAAAGATTATGTACAAATTGCTTGTCACATATGCATACTCATAAAAATTGTAAAAGCAAATTCAATTGCATCTACTGTCGAAAAAGACATCACACAATGCTTCACTACAGCACATTTCCCAGCTCACCCCAAAAGAGTGCATATATTAGTATAAAAAGAACCACGGGTTTAGTTTCAACTACAAATCCCGAAAACCACGATACCGAAAATTGCCTAATGACACCATGTTGCTCAAAGGCACAAAACACTCAAACGCTACACAGCGAAATACAAAATAGGGCATTACTACCCACAGCAGTCATCTCCATCGAACACCGGGAGAACTGTTTAAACTTAGGGCCTTAATAGACCAAGGATCACAACGATCTTTCATAGCGTCTAGGGCACAAAATAGGCTACAACTGCCAACAAAACAAGCCAACTTTGAAATCACGGGAATGGGCGGAAGAGTAGTCCAAAACGCAAATAAAATCTGCCCCATTACCCTAATTTCCCCCCAAACGGATAAGAGAATTAAAGCAGAAGCTATAGTCTTACCGCAGCTAACAAATATGCTTCCAAGCTATCATACAAATAGCAAGCATTGGCAAAAGGTTTCACACCTGAAGCTAGCAGATCCCAACTGCAATACCCCCGCTCAAATAGATATAATAGTAGGCAGCGACCTTATACCGCAAATAATGCTTGAAGGTGTTGAAAAAATTTCAACGACCCTTCTAGCCCAAAATACTATATTCGGTTGGATTCTAAGTGGACTAGTTACTGAACCAGTTTCCACATCAACAACTCAAGTTGACGAAAATTCAAAAGAATACCTTAATTCACAATTAAGGAAATTTGAGAAGTTAGAAAAATGCCCCCTCATATCAATTACAACCCCAAAGGATCAGTATTGTGAAGACTTCCACAAAGCCACAACTACTCGATCAAATAATGGCCGGTACGTCATACGACTACCACTAAACTCCCAATGTTCCAACACTCCACTAATTGGCAGAAAAAACCAAGTTAGAGTCCCTTCTGGCAAGATCAGGTTTAAAAACACAAATATGTATAATAACTTTTCGACCCCGCAGGATGGCTTCTGCCAATAATGATACAAAAATCTTGAGTTATGTGGCGCGCTACTACTTGCCAAAATCGCACTTCACATAACATATAACAAAATTGTCCAAAGATTGTCGAAAAATCGACACCTCTCTTACTATAGTGCCTGATAGTTGACAACATTTTTATAATGTATAAAACTTCAAAAATAAAGTTAAGGGATCACCATATTTACAATGTGATACAGTGACGCACCCAGACTTACAAAAAGCAAAGGTCGCACTTATCGCAACTATCTAAGCGCTCATCAAACGGGTAGTTTATGGGAAACACTTGTAAAAGTTGTAAACCTCACTTCAAAAAGTGGGCGAAAATCCCAAATCTCACTCTCGCAAGATCCCTCTTCAAAAGTTTCAAAGGAGCACCCATTCTGGCCATATCTGAGCCAGGCGTGGAGTCGCTAACCGTAATAAACCGATGGTAAAGAAGTTTTAAACAAACAATACAGATAATAAAATTTTAAAAGAAACAACCGCAATACAGTAAGTATGAAAAGCACATACAAACTCAAAACCCGCAAAGTTAACATACAGTTACATATCTTTTGCACGCACAGCAAAATGCATACCGAATATGCCTTCTGCCCATACAGGTAAATATGGATATAACTCTATCACCATGTATGCCGCGCCCTCGGCTACTCAACAGTTAAATGAGTTTAAACTCCCTCCTACAAGTGCACCACTCTACTCGGGAAAAGCTGACACACCCTAATGAAACACACCACACCTGTGAACACTCAAGGAATTTCACCCCACACAACGACACCACCGCACTCTGCCTCTGAGGACAACATGCACGAAGACACCTAAGAAAAAAGGACGGGATCATCGCAAAACGGACATTCGATTTTTGGACAGCTGCTACAGCGATCCTATATATTGGTTTTCGCTATACGAACCTGGGCGCTACCTTTTTTGACGCATTTTCAATTCGTTATATAAACAAATTTGTGCTTTTATTCATTGTGTATACAACATTAAATATACAACATATTGTATAGAAGTGAAATAAATTGTTTACGCCCCATATGCGGGCATTTTGATTAAAAAGTATTTGCGAGCGTTTCTCTGAAATAAAGCAAGTGTTAATTTTAGATAAATAGTGTGTGCTCCCCAATATCTTGGGTACAACTTTACTCAACTTGTATCTAAACTTTTTGCTTTTTGCGTAAAGCATGATCGCAGGCAAGGAAGGTCAGGGGCGCACTGCCACATAATTCTTTCAGATATATTTTTATTAATCGAATTTATTTTAAAAACGTTTAAATAAGTATGAATTTATGTGTATTTATATTTTTACGTAAATATTATAATATTATTTAAATAAGCCCTAAGATATTAGTATTTTTCTATACAAATTATCAATACAATAATATAATATATATCCTCCGTTTAAACGCCTCTGTCCATGGTGGCACGCAATGGAAATAACGGCGAGTTCGCGCGGACATTGTGTTGTTGATAAAAACGAAATGACGACTTTATCCACAAACATACATATATATATACATACATACATACATATGAGCTCGCATACATATTTCGCGGAGTTGACAAAATTTGTTAGAATCGACAATTTTGCGACAATGTCAGTCGGCTATGTTGTCGCGTTTGTCGTTTTTGCACTGCTTTGCTATTGAAAATTGACTTATGCTCTTTTGAAACACTGCGATTACCGATTGGGGTGCATTTAGGTAGCGTCGTGTTTAGATAAAATGGGCTAAATCGAAAATCAATAAGGGGTGTTGTGGAATCCAAGACAGATTTCCGTAGTTGTCAGAATTGCAAACCAATTCTGATTTTGAATGGTGTCACAGAATCTGATTGGGGGTGCGTTCAAGCTACGTAATAATTGCAGCAGTACAGCTACTGTGTTGCATATTTTCTGATACTCTGCTGATGACAGCAGAACGTGATGCTGCTGCATCTTTGACAAATTTGCAACACTGCTGTCGTGATTGCCATCTCGAACGCACCCTGGATTTGCGTCTTTTCGAACATATGCAAAACCAATATTCGAATTAGCTGTTTACTATTGTGAACTTTGAAAGCAATTATAGAAAAGTTTAAAATGAGTTCCGCAATTTTAGCTTTTGTTTTATTAGAAGAAGAAGGAAACGAAAAAATTAAAAGGAAAATATTAAGAGACCACAGTAACCCACTTGATGGCCCAGTGAAATTTAGCTTGTATTTACTTATCAGCTTTTATATATTTAAACGCTACTTTACAGATTTATATCACCTTATCGACTGAATAAAGACGCATTTCTTATGGTGTTAAATATCATCGAACCACATTTGCAGCCCTCGACGATTCCGCCTATAATTCAATTGGCAGCAACACTACGATTTTTAGCAGAGCGGGCTTACCAACGGGGAATAGGACGTCATTCTTGCATCAGTTTGGCAAGAAGCAAGGTGTCGCAGATTTTAACGCAAGTGATATGCCTCTTCGAGAAGTACATTTGCGGTAAGTGGATAAAACTTTCTATGGATGAAAACGAAAAGTTTATTTCCAGAAATCACTATTTTTGAAAGTACAAAATACCCGGAATTGTCGGTTGTATAGATGGAACACACATCAAAACAATAAAGCCAACTGATGATGAGCATTTTTATTTTAACCGAAAGGGATATTTTAGTATAAATGCGATGATAGTAAGTATAATCAATAAATTAATATTCAAACATATTTATAAACCTAATATATGTATTTCTTTTATCCAAAGATTTGTGACAACGATATGCAAATACGGGCCGTAGATGCATGGTATTCCGGTTCAAGTCACGATGCTTTCATCTGGGGTATGAGTCACGCTAAACAATATTTCCGTACGCAATATGAGAGTGGACAGCGCTCATTGAGGTTGCTGGGCGATTGCGGCTACGGAATTGAACCGTTTTTATTAACACCATATAGAGATCCACAGTTTAACTCCAAGGAGTATAAATTCAATATACCACATACGGCTGCTCGGAATATTGTGGAACGAACAATTGGAGTTTTGAAAAGCCGTTTCCGCTGTTTAATACTATGTTCGCACCGACACAAAATTCGTGTTTTCATAAACAAAAGGGGTTTTCACGCGAAAACTTGTGTTTTCATCCATACAAAATCTGTCAAACGAAAACACAGTTTTCGCTGAAAACCCCTTGAAAACTTACCTTCCACTCATTATAATCGGTGCCTGCTCTAGTTTAATATATATTTTTAGAAGACATATTTTGCCAGCCCTAAATGTCAGTTGATAATTAGGTTACATTCCATAATTGGCCTAAACGTACCCTACAAGAAACTGCTGATGAGTTCACCAATTCACTCACATTTGATATGTCAGTACTGTTAATTTACATTTGCATATTTAAATTCAGAACTATCCACTGATTGGAGTAAGACGTATGCAGAGATATTGAGAGGAGGAGATGGCATCAAGTGAAAATTTATTTTTATATGTTCATATTTTATTATATTTTTTGTTGCATTCCTCTTTATATTTAAGTATATCATTATAACTAATTTTGATTAAAAGTTTGAAATTTATTAAAGAAAAAAATATATATTATCTACTGCGCAAAAGAATTTTTCACTTCTGATAGCGTTTCAGTCATAACTGACAATTTCCAGCTATGACGGAGTTATGGTCAGCTTTGACTGTCATATTACCCATCAGATGACCGTTACTATTATTGTAGGGTACATAACAAATGTAAACAAATAGATGTGTGAACTGTCATTGAAAACTCATCGAAAACACACAATGTCGGTCAGAACGACTTTGGTTCCACAATCCACAAATTTTTTTTCAAGACGATTTCAATTCGATACGAACATAGTATTATGTGTACATTACATTATCGCCCTGAAAAAGTTGTTAAAATTGTTAACGTCTGTTGTGCGTTACACAACATCTGCAGACGTTAAAACATTGAACACAATCAAGAAGTTGTATTTCTTGCAAATGAAACTAATGAGGACAATTTGTCATCTGATAATGGTTCAATGCAAAGCGAAGGCCGGAGAATAAGAGACGAAATAGCATATACTTTGTAATTCAATGATTTTTTTTTTTATTTTGAATATAACAGTCTTCATGACTAAACTAAATTCAGTCTTAATTTTTAATTTCAGGTACAATCAAGATCTTTGATTTAACAATATACTTATTAATTAATCTCCTTTTCTTGCGTTATTTTGTTTTTTGTATTCGAACTTAAAAATTTCTAGATTTATTTGCTCTTTTTTAATCTTATTTTTTTCAATAATACTTTTAAGCAATTGAGAACTTATGCTATCAAACTCATCTTTCATTTCGGTAATAGCTCTTCCAACAGTTTTATTATTATTTTCTAATGCTTGGTATATACGCCTCAAGCTGCTAGAATTTTTAGTCTGCAGTTCTTTTAATTTATCAATTTTCTCAACATTGGGGTTGTTGGTTTCCTAATCAAAAAATCTATTTAAACAATCTGGTGTAATATCTAATTTTTCTAATCAGAAGGTAAATTTTCTATATGTTGCTCTAGCGATGAGGAAGATAAATCTATATCTGGATTCACTGCAATTGCAACATATACATACATTCTCATTGACGGGTTGGGTGTCAAGAGAAACGCCTGGTACGCCTTCCACGGTTTGCGAAATGCCGCAAAGACGCACAATTGTTTCTTCATTTTGAGTGAGCTGATATTTACAAAAGGTCCACCCCCTGTTGCTCGACTCTCAATTTTGTTGTGAGCTAATTTTCTTTTAATTTCGCTCTTCCACTCAGTTATGACCTATAAAAATAAACTGCAGTTTAATTTTCACTGAAATTCATTTATTTACCTTTTTCCACCCGGAGACATCTTTATGTGGTGGACCTGCAGCATTTAGGGATTCCGTTAATGCCTGCCATAATTCATCTATAATTGGCTTATTGCGTTTTGTAAATCCTCTTATAATGTCTGGATTTTTTTCCATAAACTCAATTATTAGTGTATTTTGAGTTTGGTTCTTATGTTTTCCTAACAGCGCACAGAAATAACAACGCAATATTTAAATTTGTTAGCGAATATCCTCTTGCTTTATTTCTGAAATCAAAACCGATAAAATTGGTTTCGATGACACCCAAATCCGTTACAAATTCTGTTTCGAACATCAAACTAATAATATCTGAATTCATGACACCTTCAACATTTTTTTATCGGTTTCAATTCTGATTCTGACAACTATCAGATTCTACAACACCCCTGAATGAAATTATAATATTAAGTAAACATGCATAAGCACCATATGAAATGTGCTTAGAACTAATATAAGTAATAAGGAATTTCATATAAATGGCAATTTTATATACATTTTATAATATAGTTCATAATATGAAATAAATTAAAATAATATTTCAAATCGCTAATAGGTCATGTTGCTAATTCTCCTTTCTGAAGGGAACATCAGACAAATTCTTCAATTTCTGATTTTTAGCAAATGTTGTGAGGAAGCAACTTGTAGGCCACATACAGGACGAGGGGGATGGTAGGATTTTCAGTGATACAAATTGTAAAATTGAAATTTTGCTGATTCTTCAGTTTTACTGAAAACATTCAAATTCAATTTCATTCATTTTTATTTAAACTTCATTTTTTCGCATTTGCGGTAGGAATTCTATATGAAAACTAAATTTGGTTGGCCAGGCGCACATAAAAAAGAGCAGTACATAGTTATAAACGATCGCACTTCGTTTTGTAGCGTTCGTTATGGATAAATTTGTTGTCGTTGTAATATGAAATACTTCGAAAATATGGTGCGAGTTTGCTCGAATCTTATTGGTAGATGATGGTGCGTCTGCGTTTTTTTTTGTAGCTTGCGCAAATGTTTGATTTTTTTACAAAAGTCATATTGAGGGACAAGGCAATTTCGGGAATATTCACATACAAACTCAAAACCCGCAAAGTTAACATACAGTTACATATCTTTTGCACGCACAGCAAAATGCATACCGAATATGCCTTCTGCCCATACAGGTAAATATGGATATAACTCTATCACCATGTATGCCGCGCCCTCGGCTACTCAACAGTTAAATGAGTTTAAACTCCCTCCTACAAGTGCACCACTCTACTCGGGAAAAGCTGACACACCCTAATGAAACACACCACACCTGTGAACACTCAAGGAATTTCACCCCACACAACGACACCACCGCACTCTGCCTCTGAGGACAACATGCACGAAGACACCTAAGAAAAAAGGACGGGATCATCGCAAAACGGACATTCGATTTTTGGACAGCTGCTACAGCGATCCTATATATTGGTTTTCGCTATACGAACCTGGGCGCTACCTTTTTTGACGCATTTTCAATTCGTTATATAAACAAATTTGTGCTTTTATTCATTGTGTATACAACATTAAATATACAACATATTGTATAGAAGTGAAATAAATTGTTTACGCCCCATATGCGGGCATTTTGATTAAAAAGTATTTGCGAGCGTTTCTCTGAAATAAAGCAAGTGTTAATTTTAGATAAATAGTGTGTGCTCCCCAATATCTTGGGTACAACTTTACTCAACTTGTATCTAAACTTTTTGCTTTTTGCGTAAAGCATGATCGCAGGCAAGGAAGGTCAGGGGCGCACTGCCACATAATTCTTTCAGATATATTTTTATTAATCGAATTTATTTTAAAAACGTTTAAATAAGTATGAATTTATGTGTATTTATATTTTTACGTAAATATTATAATATTATTTAAATAAGCCCTAAGATATTAGTATTTTTCTATACAAATTATCAATACAATAATATAATATATATCCTCCGTTTAAACGCCTCTGTCCATGGTGGCACGCAATGGAAATAACGGCGAGTTCGCGCGGACATTGTGTTGTTGATAAAAACGAAATGACGACTTTATCCACAAACATACATATATATATACATACATACATACATATGAGCTCGCATACATATTTCGCGGAGTTGACAAAATTTGTTAGAATCGACAATTTTGCGACAATGTCAGTCGGCTATGTTGTCGCGTTTGTCGTTTTTGCACTGCTTTGCTATTGAAAATTGACTTATGCTCTTTTGAAACACTGCGATTACCGATTGGGGTGCATTTAGGTAGCGTCGTGTTTAGATAAAATGGGCTAAATCGAAAATCAATAAGGGGTGTTGTGGAATCCAAGACAGATTTCCGTAGTTGTCAGAATTGCAAACCAATTCTGATTTTGAATGGTGTCACAGAATCTGATTGGGGGTGCGTTCAAGCTACGTAATAATTGCAGCAGTACAGCTACTGTGTTGCATATTTTCTGATACTCTGCTGATGACAGCAGAACGTGATGCTGCTGCATCTTTGACAAATTTGCAACACTGCTGTCGTGATTGCCATCTCGAACGCACCCTGGATTTGCGTCTTTTCGAACATATGCAAAACCAATATTCGAATTAGCTGTTTACTATTGTGAACTTTGAAAGCAATTATAGAAAAGTTTAAAATGAGTTCCGCAATTTTAGCTTTTGTTTTATTAGAAGAAGAAGGAAACGAAAAAATTAAAAGGAAAATATTAAGAGACCACAGTAACCCACTTGATGGCCCAGTGAAATTTAGCTTGTATTTACTTATCAGCTTTTATATATTTAAACGCTACTTTACAGATTTATATCACCTTATCGACTGAATAAAGACGCATTTCTTATGGTGTTAAATATCATCGAACCACATTTGCAGCCCTCGACGATTCCGCCTATAATTCAATTGGCAGCAACACTACGATTTTTAGCAGAGCGGGCTTACCAACGGGGAATAGGACGTCATTCTTGCATCAGTTTGGCAAGAAGCAAGGTGTCGCAGATTTTAACGCAAGTGATATGCCTCTTCGAGAAGTACATTTGCGGTAAGTGGATAAAACTTTCTATGGATGAAAACGAAAAGTTTATTTCCAGAAATCACTATTTTTGAAAGTACAAAATACCCGGAATTGTCGGTTGTATAGATGGAACACACATCAAAACAATAAAGCCAACTGATGATGAGCATTTTTATTTTAACCGAAAGGGATATTTTAGTATAAATGCGATGATAGTAAGTATAATCAATAAATTAATATTCAAACATATTTATAAACCTAATATATGTATTTCTTTTATCCAAAGATTTGTGACAACGATATGCAAATACGGGCCGTAGATGCATGGTATTCCGGTTCAAGTCACGATGCTTTCATCTGGGGTATGAGTCACGCTAAACAATATTTCCGTACGCAATATGAGAGTGGACAGCGCTCATTGAGGTTGCTGGGCGATTGCGGCTACGGAATTGAACCGTTTTTATTAACACCATATAGAGATCCACAGTTTAACTCCAAGGAGTATAAATTCAATATACCACATACGGCTGCTCGGAATATTGTGGAACGAACAATTGGAGTTTTGAAAAGCCGTTTCCGCTGTTTAATACTATGTTCGCACCGACACAAAATTCGTGTTTTCATAAACAAAAGGGGTTTTCACGCGAAAACTTGTGTTTTCATCCATACAAAATCTGTCAAACGAAAACACAGTTTTCGCTGAAAACCCCTTGAAAACTTACCTTCCACTCATTATAATCGGTGCCTGCTCTAGTTTAATATATATTTTTAGAAGACATATTTTGCCAGCCCTAAATGTCAGTTGATAATTAGGTTACATTCCATAATTGGCCTAAACGTACCCTACAAGAAACTGCTGATGAGTTCACCAATTCACTCACATTTGATATGTCAGTACTGTTAATTTACATTTGCATATTTAAATTCAGAACTATCCACTGATTGGAGTAAGACGTATGCAGAGATATTGAGAGGAGGAGATGGCATCAAGTGAAAATTTATTTTTATATGTTCATATTTTATTATATTTTTTGTTGCATTCCTCTTTATATTTAAGTATATCATTATAACTAATTTTGATTAAAAGTTTGAAATTTATTAAAGAAAAAAATATATATTATCTACTGCGCAAAAGAATTTTTCACTTCTGATAGCGTTTCAGTCATAACTGACAATTTCCAGCTATGACGGAGTTATGGTCAGCTTTAACTGTCATATTACCCATCAGATGACCGTTACTGTTATTGTAGGGTACATAACAAATGTAAACAAATAGATGTGTGAACTGTCATTGAAAACTCATCGAAAACACACAATGTCGGTCAGAACGACTTTGGTTCCACAATCCACAAATTGTGTTTTCAAGACGATTTCAATTCGATACGAACATAGTATTATGTGTACATTACATTATCGCCCTGAAAAAGTTGTTAAAATTGTTAACGTCTGTTGTGCGTTACACAACATCTGCAGACGTTAAAACATTGAACACAATCAAGAAGTTGTATTTCTTGCAAATGAAACTAATGAGGACAATTTGTCATCTGATAATGGTTCAATGCAAAGCGAAGGCCGGAGAATAAGAGACGAAATAGCATATACTTTGTAATTCAATGATTTTTTTTTTTATTTTGAATATAACAGTCTTCATGACTAAACTAAATTCAGTCTTAATTTTTAATTTCAGGTACAATCAAGATCTTTGATTTAACAATATACTTATTAATTAATCTCCTTTTCTTGCGTTATTTTGTTTTTTGTATTCGAACTTAAAAATTTCTAGATTTATTTGCTCTTTTTTAATCTTATTTTTTTCAATAATACTTTTAAGCAATTGAGAACTTATGCTAACAAACTCATCTTTCATTTCGGTAATAGCTCTTCCAACAGTTTTATTATTATTTTCTAATGCTTGGTATATACGCCTCAAGCTGCTAGAATTTTTAGTCTGCAGTTCTTTTAATTTATCAATTTTCTCAACATTGGGGTTGTTGGTTTCCTAATCAAAAAATCTATTTAAACAATCTGGTGTAATATCTAATTTTTCTAATCAGAAGGTAAATTTTCTATATGTTGCTCTAGCGATGAGGAAGATAAATCTATATCTGGATTCACTGCAATTGCAACATATACATACATTCTCATTGACGGGTTGGGTGTCAAGAGAAACGCCTGGTACGCCTTCCACGGTTTGCGAAATGCCGCAAAGACGCACAATTGTTTCTTCATTTTGAGTGAGCTGATATTTACAAAAGGTCCACCCCCTGTTGCTCGACTCTCAATTTTGTTGTGAGCTAATTTTCTTTTAATTTCGCTCTTCCACTCAGTTATGACCTATAAAAATAAACTGCAGTTTAATTTTCACTGAAATTCATTTATTTACCTTTTTCCACCCGGAGACATCTTTATGTGGTGGACCTGCAGCATTTAGGGATTCCGTTAATGCCTGCCATAATTCATCTATAATTGGCTTATTGCGTTTTGTAAATCCTCTTATAATGTCTGGATTTTTTTCCATAAACTCAATTATTAGTGTATTTTGAGTTTGGTTCTTATGTTTTCCTAACAGCGCACAGAAATAACAACGCAATATTTAAATTTGTTAGCGAATATCCTCTTGCTTTATTTCTGAAATCAAAACCGATAAAATTGGTTTCGATGACACCCAAATCCGTTACAAATTCTGTTTCGAACATCAAACTAATAATATCTGAATTCATGACACCTTCAACATTTTTTTATCGGTTTCAATTCTGATTCTGACAACTATCAGATTCTACAACACCCCTGAATGAAATTATAATATTAAGTAAACATGCATAAGCACCATATGAAATGTGCTTAGAACTAATATAAGTAATAAGGAATTTCATATAAATGGCAATTTTATATACATTTTATAATATAGTTCATAATATGAAATAAATTAAAATAATATTTCAAATCGCTAATAGGTCATGTTGCTAATTCTCCTTTCTGAAGGGAACATCAGACAAATTCTTCAATTTCTGATTTTTAGCAAATGTTGTGAGGAAGCAACTTGTAGGCCACATACAGGACGAGGGGGATGGTAGGATTTTCAGTGATACAAATTGTAAAATTGAAATTTTGCTGATTCTTCAGTTTTACTGAAAACATTCAAATTCAATTTCATTCATTTTTATTTAAACTTCATTTTTTCGCATTTGCGGTAGGAATTCTATATGAAAACTAAATTTGGTTGGCCAGGCGCACATAAAAAAGAGCAGTACATAGTTATAAACGATCGCACTTCGTTTTGTAGCGTTCGTTATGGATAAATTTGTTGTCGTTGTAATATGAAATACTTCGAAAATATGGTGCGAGTTTGCTCGAATCTTATTGGTAGATGATGGTGCGTCTGCGTTTTTTTTTGTAGCTTGCGCAAATGTTTGATTTTTTTACAAAAGTCATATTGAGGGACAAGGCAATTTCGGGAATATTCACATACAAATTGACTATTTGAAACTAGTAAACGACAATAGCTGTTTGAGTTCACCTATTAGACATCACTTTTTAATTATTGTCTGTGGTGCTGCTTGTTTAGCACAGTTCGTTTTTTCAAATTTACATCAAATATATTGCTTGAGTTCAAATCCTAACACAGATGTAGTTTTATTCCTTTTTTAATTGTTATAAACCTTTTTTATTAAATTTATTTTAATTTCATTTTAATTTTTGCCTCATTGTATAAATGTTCTTCAAAATCTATTATTTCTTTTTGTTATTCTAATTTTCTCTAACACGCATGTCAAAGAACATCTGCCCATACATATATTAGCCATTCCTTTATAATGTTTTAATTTCATTTCAATTTTTGCCTCATTGTATAAATGTTCTTCAAAATCTATTATTTCTTTTTGTTATTCTAATTTTCCCTAACACGCATCTCAAAGAACATTTGCACATACATATATTAGCCATTCCTTTATAAGGTGGTGACAATTTACTTGGTTCCTGCTTAGAGTTGTGTAGTTTGTTGAATTTGATTATGATGAGTTGGTTTTCTCTAAAACGTAGATTTCAATGAAATTTATACAGCCTTTTCAAAAAAATAAAAACTAGTGCCTGATCGAAGGGTTTTTTTAATTTAGATTTTTGATGAACAATTAAGTGTTGGTTTTCCCGAAAAACTGTAAAAAAATTTCAGAGGCCGCCCTTTTGTTAATTTATTAAAAAGCTTTCAAATGTATTAGATAATCTATTAGTAAAACTATTTTTTGTTCTCCTATTGATTTTAGATATTTATAGTTTTTTTTTTAATTTAATGTTGCTATGTATTATAAAATAAAATAAAATAATTTGCATGCAAAAAAAATATTTAAAATTGTAATTTTTTCATGGATCGACGATTCCGTACTCCTTAAAAGTTTATTTTTTATATCGACTTGAAACTGCTTTATTAAAAGACTTGGAGGCCTGTTAAAATACTTACCTTGACTTTTTCCATTTAAAGTAATAAGTTTATAATACAAATATTTGTGTATTAAAAAATCACACAATTTTTCGCAATTTAAAATGAAGTGAGTTATGGAAAACTTGCAATGTTCACTGATAGCTGAAAAATTAAGTTACATAAATATATTATATATGTTTGTTATACAGTACTTTTCGATATTTAATTTATTACTATTTTAATATGGAGCTTGGTGATGTTGATATTGTTGCACATTCATATTTTGTTGATTCGGTAATTGTCTTTGAAGTTGAGCGACTAAATTTGGAGTTTGTTGCTGGTTTATAGTTTGATTCTGAGATTGCACCATTCCACCTAAAATTTCAAAGATTTCGTCAAATGGTTATGAAATTGTAAAACTAATCTAGGTCTAAACCTATAAAGAATATTTGTTTCCAAACTCTCTTAGACTACTAACATTGGAATATATAAATGATTATTTCTTTAGTTCAGTTTTTTCGGTTCTACTAGCATATTTTTAACTATTACAACCCAAAACAGATGATTTTACTTTCAGTGCACGTGAATAAAAAGTATTTGGCCTAAAAATTAAAGAACGTTGTTTTTATACCCTGAACAGGATATATTAAGTTCGCCGCGAGGTTTGTAACATCCAGAAGCAAACGTCGGAGGCCCTATAAAATATATACATAAATGATCAGCATGATGAGCGGAGTTGATTTACCAACGCCCGTCTGTCTGTATATGTGCAAACTAGCCCCTCAGTTTTTAAGCTATCGATCTGAAATTTTGCACTTGTCCTTTTCTCACTAAGAAGCTGCTGATTTGTCGGAATGGCCGATTTTGGACCACTGTAGCCATACAAACTGAACAATCGGAATCAAAATCTTGTATTGGAAACTGTTTTATTTGACGAGGTATCTACACGAAATTTGGCACGGATTATTATTTAAGGAAATAATGCAATCTCCGAAGAAAATGTATAGATCGGATGACTATAGCATATAGCTGCCATATTAACTAAAAGATCGGGGTAAAGTGCTTGCATTTAAAACCTTTTCATTTTACGAGGTATCTTCACAAAATTAGGCATAATTTATTGTCTAAGGCAACAATATAATCTCCGAAAAAAATTTTCAGATCAGATCACTGTAGCATACAGCTGCCATACAAACTGAACGATCGGAATCTAGTGCTTGTATGGAAAACTCTTTCATTTAACGAGGTATCTTCACAAAATTTGGAATAATGCAATAATGCAAATCGGAATCAACTGCTTGTATGGAAAACTTTGACAAGGTATCTTCACGAAATTTGGCATGGATGATTATTAAAGGCAACAAAGTATTATCCGCAAAAATTGTTCAGATCAGATCATTATATCATATAGCTGCCATACAAATTGAATGATCGGAATCAAGTTCTGTGAAGGGTATTATAGCTTCGGTGCAATCGAAGTTTTCCTTTTTTTCTTGTTTTCTTGTTGAATGAATATAATTATGGCTTTATTCCTCGACATGAGCTACATTTGCAGTAATTACTTGACTGTAAGTCTTCGACCATTTCCATATCGGTTCGATAGTTTGAAGATGCGAGGTCTTTACAATTATGGTTTTTTCCATTGGCCGAGGGACAAATCTAGTGAGTTGGTGACTAGATCATGGCGAAATTCCTTCAAACTAACGGGTGTATCACGTTTATTCAAAAACCGTGGCACCGATGATCCCTAAAGCGATGATAAGTAAAATTGTCGAATTCTTTAAGATGTCAATGATATTAACTAAATCATTCAATTTTATTTCACTACAGCATTATATAATATAACCCTTTATGGTCTATTTGTGAATATCTTGGGTATCATTTAGATATATTATCTATTGAATGATATATACGGTATAAATCTAAACCCAAATTTGAAAATCCTTTTATTAGGTTTATGGAGGCTGGGGATGTATTGATCTAATTTGATCGATTTGGGAATGTTATTATCAGTTTACGACGCGAAAGGTTTGTTTGGCCATTTTTTACCATTAAAAAAAATTAAACAACGATTTGTGTTTCCAATGAAATCACGTCTACGGAATCTACTTTTTCACGAACACAAGTATTTCATTGTATCGAAAAAGTTAAAGAAACAGACCTTGAAAGACACGACTATGTTATACTAAAGAGATAGCAGAGGATCTTAACAACGCTTATGGATCGACTCAACACATTGTGGTTGTTTTAGGTATGTCAATGTTAGATATGTACAAAATGGTCTGCAAAAAGCTCGTCGAGTATGTAAAGGTCGCAAAAGAGATGATTGACAAATGAGGCGTGGGTTTGTGAATATGACGTCGAAACTGTCTAACAATATGGCGAATGGCGGTTCAAAAATGAGCCGAAAGCCGAGTGAAGGCCATCCGATCTGTTTTGACAGTTCTATAAATTTTATCCGATTGCGGACGGTCACAAGGTGCCGAGCATCGATCACTCTACAAAAATTTTGTTTGTTTGTATATATACAACATATGTTATCTAAAACTCCATACACTTGTAGTGCGTATCCACAATAGAACGCACAATTTTAATACAAAAACTTCAAGTAGTTTTCTACTATGGTAAATGTAGCAGGGCCACAGTTATTTACCAGAGGCAAAATAGAGAGGAAAACCGCTATAGTGAAGTTACCTCATTTTACTGGTTGTTGTCGAAATTCGAAATGTAAAAATTTAACAGAAATGGGAAGAAACAGCTTAAAAACTACCTGTACCAGCTTAAAACTTTTAACTGTGGGTTAACTATGGGTATACAAAGGCACGTCAGAATGATCAATGATTTGTTTTTTATTTTGAATATAACAGTCTTCATGACTAAACTAAATTCAGTCTTAATTTTTAATTTCAGGTACAATCAAGATCTTTGATTTAACAATATACTTATTAATTAATCTCCTTTTCTTGCGTTATTTTGTTTTTTGTATTCGAACTTAAAAATTTCTAGATCTATTTGCTCTTTTTTAATCTCATTTTTTTCAATAATACTTTTAAGCAATTGAGAACTTATGCTAACAAACTCATCTTTCATTTCGGTAATAGCTCTTCCAACAGTTTTATTATTATTTTCTAATGCTTGGTATATACGCCTCAAACTGCTAGAATTTTTAGTCTGCAGTTCTTTTAATTTATCAATTTTTTCAACACTGGGATTGTTGGTTTCCTCATCAAAAAATCTATTTAAACAATCTGGTGTACTATCTAATTTTTCTAATCAGAAGGTAAATTTTCTATATGTTGCTCTAGCGATGAGGAAGACAAATCTATATCTGGATTCACTGCAATTGCAACATATACATACATTCTCATTGACGGGTTGGGTGTCAAGAGAAACGCCTGGTACGCCTTCCACGGTTTGCGAAATGCCGCAAAGACGCACAATTGTTTCTTCATTTTGAGTGAGCTGATATTTACAAAAGGGGCCACCCCCTGTTGCTCGACTCTCAATTTTGTTGTCTGTTAAACTGCAGTTTAATTTTCACTGAAATTCATTTATTTACCTTTTTCCACCCGGAGACATCTTTATGTGGTGGACCTGCAGCATTTAGGGATTCCGTTAATGCCTGCCATAATGCATCTATAATTGGCTTATTGCGTTTTGTAAATCCTCTTATAATGTCTGGATTTTTTTTCATAAACTCAATTATTAGTGTATTTTGTGTTCGGTTCTTATGTTTTCCTAACAGCGCACAGAAATAACAACGCAATATTTAAATTTGTTAGCGAATATCCTCTTGCTTTATTTCTGATATCAAAACCGATAAAATTGGTTTCGATGACACCCAAATCCGTTACAAATTCTGTTTCGAACATCAAACTAATAATATCTGAATTCATGACACCTACAACATTTTTTTATCGGTTTCAATTCTGATTCTGACAACTATCAGATTCTACAACACCCCTGAATGAAATTATAATATTAAGTAAACATGCATAAGCACCATATGAAATGTGTTTAGAACTAATATAAGTAATAAGGAATTTCATATAAATGGCAATTTTATATAAATTTTATAATATAGTTCATAATATGAAATAAATTAAAATAATATTTCAAATCGCTAATAGGTAATGTTGCCAATTCTCCTTTCTGAAGGGAACATCAGACAAATTCTTCAATTTCTGATTTTTAGCAAATGTTGTGAGGAAGCAGCTTGTAGGCCACATACAGGACGAGGGGGATGGTAGGATTTTCAGTGATACAAATTGTAAAATTGAAATTTTGCTGATTCTTCAGTTTTACTGAAAACATTCAAATTCAATTTCATTCATTTTTATTTAAACTTCATTTTTTCGCATTTGCGGTAGGAATTCTATATGAAAACTAAATTTGGTTGGCCAGGCGCACATAAAAAAGAGCAGTACATAGTTATAAACGATCGCACTTCGTTTTGTAGCATACGCGCGTTCGTTATGGATAAATTTGTTGTCGTTGTAATATGAAATACTTCGAAAATATGGTGCGAGTTTGCTCGAATCTTATTGGTAGATGATGGTGCGTCTGCGTTTTTTTTGTAGCTTGCGCAAATGTTTGATTTTTTTACAAAAGTCATATTGAGGGACAAGGCAATTTCGGGAATATTCACATACAAATTGACTATTTGAAACTAGTAAGCGACAATAGCTGTTTGAGTTCACCTATTAGACATCACTTTTTAATTATTGTCTGTGGTGCTGCTTGTTTAGCACAGTTCGTTTTTTCAAATTTACATCAAATATATTGCCTGAGTTCAAATCCTAACACAGATGTAGTTTTATTCCTTTTTTAATTGTTATAAACCTTTTTTATTAAATTTATTTTAATTTCATTTTAATTTTTGCCTCATTGTATAAATGTTCTTCAAAATCTATTATTTCTTTTTGTTATTCTAATTTTCCCTAACACGCATGTCAAAGAACATCTGCCCATACATATATTAGCCATTTCTTAATAATGTTTTAATTTCATTTTAATTTTTGCCTCATTGTATAAATGTTCTTCAAAATCTTTTATTTCTTTTTGTTATTCCAATTTTCCCTAACACGCATGTTAAAGAACATCTGCGCATACATATATTAGCCATTCCTTTATAAGGTGGTGACAATTTACTTGGTTCCTGCTTAGAGTGGTGTAGTTTGTTGAATTTGATTATCATGAAATTTATACAGCTTTTTCAAAAAAATAAAAACTAGTGCCTGATCGAAGGGTTTTTTTAATTTAGATTTTTGATGAACAATTAAGTGTTGGTTTTCCCGAAAAACTGTAAAAAAATTTCAGAGGCCGCCCTTTTGTTAATTTATTAAAAAGCTTTCAAATGTATTAGATAATCTATTAGTAAAACTATTTTTTGTTCTCCTATTGATTTTAGATATTTATAGTTTTTTTTTTAATTTAATGTTGCTATGTATTATAAAATAAAATAAAATAATTTGCATGCAAAAAAAATATTTAAAATTGTAATTTTTTCATGGATCGACGATTCCGTACTCCTTAAAAGTTTATTTTTTATATCGACTTGAAACTGCTTTATTAAAAGACTTGGAGGCCTGTTAAAATACTTACCTTGACTTTTTCCATTTAAAGTAATAAGTTTATAATACAAATATTTGTGTATTAAAAAATCACACAATTTTTCGCAATTTAAAATGAAGTGAGTTATGGAAAACTTGCAATGTTCACTGATAGCTGAAAAATTAAGTTACATAAATATATTATATATGTTTGTTATACAGTACTTTTCGATATTTAATTTATTACTATTTTAATATGGAGCTTGGTGATGTTGATATTGTTGCACATTCATATTTTGTTGATTCGGTAATTGTCTTTGAAGTTGAGCGACTAAATTTGGAGTTTGTTGCTGGTTTATAGTTTGATTCTGAGATTGCACCATTCCACCTAAAATTTCAAAGATTTCGTCAAATGGTTATGAAATTGTAAAACTAATCTAGGTCTAAACCTATAAAGAATATTTGTTTCCAAACTCTCTTAGACTACTAACATTGGAATATATAAATGATTATTTCTTTAGTTCAGTTTTTTCGGTTCTACTAGCATATTTTTAACTATTACAACCCAAAACAGATGATTTTACTTTCAGTGCACGTGAATAAAAAGTATTTGGCCTAAAAATTAAAGAACGTTGTTTTTATACCCTGAACAGGATATATTAAGTTCGCCGCGAGGTTTGTAACATCCAGAAGCAAACGTCGGAGGCCCTATAAAATATATACATAAATGATCAGCATGATGAGCGGAGTTGATTTACCCACGCCCGTCTGTCTGTATATGTGCAAACTAGCCCCTCAGTTTTTAAGCTATCGATCTGAAATTTTGCACTTGTCCTTTTCTCACTAAGAAGCTGCTGATTTGTCGGAATGGCCGATTTTGGACCACTGTAGCCATACAAACTGAACAATCGGAATCAAAATCTTGTATTGGAAACTGTTTTATTTGACGAGGTATCTACACGAAATTTGGCACGGATTATTATTTAAGGAAATAATGCAATCTCCGAAGAAAATGTATAGATCGGATGACTATAGCATATAGCTGCCATATTAACTAAAAGATCGGGGTAAAGTGCTTGCATTTAAAACCTTTTCATTTTACGAGGTATCTTCACAAAATTAGGCATAATTTATTGTCTAAGGCAACAATATAATCTCCGAAAAAAATTTTCAGATCAGATCACTGTAGCATATAGCTGCCATACAAACTGAACGATCGGAATCTAGTGCTTGTATGGAAAACTCTTTCATTTAACGAGGTATCTTCACAAAATTTGGAATAATGCAATAATGCAAATCGGAATCAAGTGCTTGTATGGAAAACTTTGACAAGGTATCTTCACGAAATTTGGCATGGATGATTATTAAAGGCAACAAAGTATTATCCGCAAAAATTGTTCAGATCAGATCATTATATCATATAGCTGCCATACAAATTGAATGATCGGAATCAAGTTCTGTGAAGGGTATTATAGCTTCGGTGCAATCGAAGTTTTCCTTTTTTTCTTGTTTTCTTGTTGAATGAATATAATTATGGCTTTATTCCTCGACATGAGCTACATTTGCAGTAATTACTTGACTGTAAGTCTTCGACCATTTCCATATCGGTTCGATAGTTTGAAGATGCGAGGTCTTTACAATTATGGTTTTTTCCATTGGCCGAGGGACAAATCTAGTGAGTTGGTGACTAGATCATGGCGAAATTCCTTCAAACTAACGGGTGTATCACATTTATTCAAAAACCGTGGCACCGATGATCCCTAAAGCGATGATAAGTAAAATTGTCGAATTCTTTAAGATGTCAATGATATTAACTAAATCATTCAATTTTATTTCACTACAGCATTATATAATATAACCCTTTATGGTCTATTTGTGAATATCTTGGGTATCATTTAGATATATTATCTATTGAATGATATATACGGTATAAATCTAAACCCAAATTTGAAAATCCTTTTATTAGGTTTATGGAGGCTGGGGATGTATTGATCTAATTTGATCGATTTGGGAATGTTATTATCAGTTTACGACGCGAAAGGTTTGTTTGGCCATTTTTTACCATTAAAAAAAATTAAACAACGATTTGTGTTTCCAATGAAATCACGTCTACGGAATCTACTTTTTCACGAACACAAGTATTTCATTGTATCGAAAAAGTTAAAGAAACAGACCTTGAAAGACACGACTATGTTATACTAAAGAGATAGCAGAGGATCTTAACAACGCTTATGGATCGACTCAACACATTGTGGTTGTTTTAGGTATGTCAATGTTAGATATGTACAAAATGGTCTGCAAAAAGCTCGTCGAGTATGTAAAGGTCGCAAAAGAGATGATTGACAAATGAGGCGTGGGTTTGTGAATATGACGTCGAAACTGTCTAACAATATGGCGAATGGCGGTTCAAAAATGAGCCGAAAGCCGAGTGAAGGCCATCCGATCTGTTTTGAGAGTTCTATAAATTTTATCCGATTGCGGACGGTCACAGGGTGCCGAGCATCGATCACTCTACAAAAATTTTGTTTGTTTGTATATATACAACATATGTTATCTAAAACTCCATACACTTGTAGTGCGTATCCACAATAGAACGCACAATTTTAATACAAAAACTTCAAGTAGTTTTCTACTATGGTAAATGTAGCAGGGCCACAGTTATTTACCAGAGGCAAAATAGAGAGGAAAACCACTATAGTGAAGTTACCTCATTTTACTGGTTGTTGTCGAAATTCGAAATGTAAAAATTTAACAGAAATGGGAAGAAACAGCTTAAAAACTACCTGTACCAGCTTAAAACTTTTAACTGTGGGTTAACTATGGGTATACAAAGGCACGTCAGAATGATCAATGATTTGTTTTTTATTTTGAATATAACAGTCTTCATGACTAAACTAAATTCAGTCTTAATTTTTAATTTCAGGTACAATCAAGATCTTTGATTTAACAATATACTTATTAATTAATCTCCTTTTCTTGCGTTATTTTGTTTTTTGTATTCGAACTTAAAAATTTCTAGATCTATTTGCTCTTTTTTAATCTCATTTTTTTCAATAATACTTTTAAGCAATTGAGAACTTATGCTAACAAACTCATCTTTCATTTCGGTAATAGCTCTTCCAACAGTTTTATTATTATTTTCTAATGCTTGGTATATACGCCTCAAACTGCTAGAATTTTTAGTCTGCAGTTCTTTTAATTTATCAATTTTTTCAACACTGGGATTGTTGGTTTCCTCATCAAAAAATCTATTTAAACAATCTGGTGTACTATCTAATTTTTCTAATCAGAAGGTAAATTTTCTATATGTTGCTCTAGCGATGAGGAAGACAAATCTATATCTGGATTCACTGCAATTGCAACATATACATACATTCTCATTGACGGGTTGGGTGTCAAGAGAAACGCCTGGTACGCCTTCCACGGTTTGCGAAATGCCGCAAAGACGCACAATTGTTTCTTCATTTTGAGTGAGCTGATATTTACAAAAGGGGCCACCCCCTGTTGCTCGACTCTCAATTTTGTTGTCTGTTAAACTGCAGTTTAATTTTCACTGAAATTCATTTATTTACCTTTTTCCACCCGGAGACATCTTTATGTGGTGGACCTGCAGCATTTAGGGATTCCGTTAATGCCTGCCATAATTCATCTATAATTGGCTTATTGCGTTTTGTAAATCCTCTTATAATGTCTGGATTTTTTTCCATAAACTCAATTATTAGTGTATTTTGAGTTTGGTTCTTATGTTTTCCTAACAGCGCACAGAAATAACAACGCAATATTTAAATTTGTTAGCGAATATCCTCTTGCTTTATTTCTGATATCAAAACCGATAAAATTGGTTTCGATGACACCCAAATCCGTTACAAATTCTGTTTCGAACATCAAACTAATAATATCTGAATTCATGACACCTACAACATTTTTTTATCGGTTTCAATTCTGATTCTGACAACTATCAGATTCTAAAACACCCCTGAATGAAATTATAATATTAAGTAAACATGCATAAGCACCATATGAAATGTGTTTAGAACTAATATAAGTAATAAGGAATTTCATATAAATGGCAATTTTATATAAATTTTATAATATAGTTCATAATATGAAATAAATTAAAATAATATTTCAAATCGCTAATAGGTCAAGTTGCCAATTCTCCTTTCTGAAGGGAACATCAGACAAATTCTTCAATTTCTGATTTTTAGCAAATGTTGTGAGGAAGCAGCTTGTAGGCCACATACAGGACGAGGGGGATGGTAGGATTTTCAGTGATACAAATTGTAAAATTGAAATTTTGCTGATTCTTCAGTTTTACTGAAAACATTCAAATTCAATTTCATTCATTTTTATTTAAACTTCATTTTTTCGCATTTGCGGTAGGAATTCTATATGAAAACTAAATTTGGTTGGCCAGGCGCACATAAAAAAGAGCAGTACATAGTTATAAACGATCGCACTTCGTTTTGTAGCGTTCGTTATGGATAAATTTGTTGTCGTTGTAATATGAAATACTTCGAAAATATGGTGCGAGTTTGCTCGAATCTTATTGGTAGATGATGGTGCGTCTGCGTTTTTTTTGTAGCTTGCGCAAATGTTTGATTTTTTTACAAAAGTCATATTGAGGGACAAGGCAATTTCGGGAATATTCACATACAAATTGACTATTTGAAACTAGTAAACGACAATAGCTGTTTGAGTTCACCTATTAGACATCACTTTTTAATTATTGTCTGTGGTGCTGCTTGTTTAGCACAGTTCGTTTTTTCAAATTTACATCAAATATATTGCCTGAGTTCAAATCCTAACACAGATGTAGTTTTATTCCTTTTTTAATTGTTATAAACCTTTTTTATTAAATTTATTTTAATTTCATTTTAATTTTTGCCTCATTGTATAAATGTTCTTCAAAATCTATTATTTCTTTTTGTTATTCTAATTTTCCCTAACACGCATGTCAAAGAACATCTGCCCATACATATATTAGCCATTTCTTTATAATGTTTTAATTTCATTTTAATTTTTGCCTCATTGTATAAATGTTCTTCAAAATCTTTTATTTCTTTTTGTTATTCTAATTTTCCCTAACACGCATGTTAAAGAACATCTGCGCATACATATATTAGCCATTCCTTTATAAGGTGGTGACAATTTACTTGGTTCCTGCTTAGAGTGGTGTAGTTTGTTGAATTTGATTATCATGAAATTTATACAGCTTTTTCAAAAAAATAAAAACTAGTGCCTGATCGAAGGGTTTTTTTAATTTAGATTTTTGATGAACAATTAAGTGTTGGTTTTCCCGAAAAACTGTAAAAAAATTTCAGAGGCCGCCCTTTTGTTAATTTATTAAAAAGCTTTCAAATGTATTAGATAATCTATTAGTAAAACTATTTTTTGTTCTCCTATTGATTTTAGATATTTATAGTTTTTTTTTTAATTTAATGTTGCTATGTATTATAAAATAAAATAAAATAATTTGCATGCAAAAAAAAATATTTAAAATTGTAATTTTTTCATGGATCGACGATTCCGTACTCCTTAAAAGTTTATTTTTTATATCGACTTGAAACTGCTTTATTAAAAGACTTGGAGGCCTGTTAAAATACTTACCTTGACTTTTTCCATTTAAAGTAATAAGTTTATAATACAAATATTTGTGTATTAAAAAATCACACAATTTTTCGCAATTTAAAATGAAGTGAGTTATGGAAAACTTGCAATGTTCACTGATAGCTGAAAAATTAAGTTACATAAATATATTATATATGTTTGTTATACAGTACTTTTCGATATTTAATTTATTACTATTTTAATATGGAGCTTGGTAATGTTGATATTGTTGCACATTCATATTTTGTTGATTCGGTAATTGTCTTTGAAGTTGAGCGACTAAATTTGGAGTTTGTTGCTGGTTTATAGTTTGATTCTGAGATTGCACCATTCCACCTAAAATTTCAAAGATTTCGTCAAATGGTTATGAAATTGTAAAACTAATCTAGGTCTAAACCTATAAAGAATATTTGTTTCCAAACTCTCTTAGACTACTAACATTGGAATATATAAATGATTATTTCTTTAGTTCAGTTTTTTCGGTTCTACTAGCATATTTTTAAATATTACAACCCAAAACAGATGATTTTACTTTCAGTGCACGTGAATAAAAAGTATTTGGCCTAAAAATTAAAGAACGTTGTTTTTATACCCTGAACAGGATATATTAAGTTCGCCGCGAGGTTTGTAACATCCAGAAGCAAACGTCGGAGGCCCTATAAAATATATACATAAATGATCAGCATGATGAGCCGAGTTGATTTACCCACGCCCGTCTGTCTGTATATGTGCAAACTAGCCCCTCAGTTTTTAAGCTATCGATCTGAAATTTTGCACTTGTCCTTTTCTCACTAAGAAGCTGCTGATTTGTCGGAATGGCCGATTTTGGACCACTGTAGCCATACAAACTGAACAATCGGAATCAAAATCTTGTATTGGAAACCGTTTTATTTGACGAGGTATCTACACGAAATTTGGCACGGATTATTATTTAAGGAAATAATGCAATCTCCGAAGAAAATGTATAGATCGGATGACTATAGCATATTAACTAAAAGATCGGGGTAAAGTGCTTGCATTTAAAACCTTTTCATTTTACGAGGTATCTTTACAAAATTAGGCATAATTTATTGTCTAAGGCAACAATATAATCTCCGAAAAAAATTTTCAGATCAGATCACTATAGCATATAGCTGCCATACAAACTGAACGATCGGAATCTAGTGCTTGTATGGAAAACTCTTTCATTTAACGAGGTATCTTCACAAAATTTCGAATAATGCAAATCGGAATCAAATGCTTGTATGGAAAACTTTGACAAGGTATCTTCACGAAATTTGGCATGGATGATTATTAAAGGCAACAAAGTATTATCCGCAAAAATTGTTCAGATCAGATCATTATATCATATAGCTGCCATACAAATTGAATGATCGGAATCAAGTTCTGTGAAGGGTATTATAGCTTCGGTGCAATCGAAGTTTACGTTTTTTCTTGTTTTCTTGTTGAATGAATATAATTATGGCTTTATTCCTCGACATAAGCTACATTTGCAGTAATTACTTGACTGTAAGTCTTCGACCATTTCCATATCGGTTCGATAGTTTGAAGTTGCGAGGTCTTTACAATTATGGTTTTTTCCATTGGCCGAGGGACAAATCTAGTGAGTTGGTGACTAGATCATGGCGAAATTCCTTCAAACTAACGGTTGTATCACGTTTATTCAAAAACCGTGGCACCGATGATCCCTAAAGCGATGATAAGTAAAATTGTCGAATTCTTTAAGATGTCAATGATATTAACTAAATCATTCAATTTAATTTCACTACAGCATTATATAATATAACCCTTTATGGTCTATTTGTGAATATCTTGGGTATCATTTAGATATATTATCTATTGAATGATATATACGGTATAAATTTAAACCCAAATTTGAAAATCCTTTTATGGAGGCTGGGGATGTATTGATCTAATTTGATCGATTTGGGAATGTTATTATCAGTTTACGACGCGAAAGGTTTGTTTGGCCATTTTTTACCATTAAAAAAATTAAACAACGATTTGTGTTTCCAATGAAATCACGTCTACGGAATCTACTTTTTCACGAACACAAGTATTTCATTGTATCGAAAAAGTTAAAGAAACAGACCTTGAAAGACAAATGGTCTGCAAAAAGCTCGTCGAGTATGTAAAGGTCGCAAAAGAGATGATTGACAAATGAGGCGTGGGTTTGTGAATATGACGTCGAAACTGTCTAACAATATGGCGAATGGCGGTTCAAAAATGAGCCGAAAGCCGAGTGAAGGCCATCCGATCTGTTTTGACAGTTCTATAAATTTTATCCGATTGCGGACGGTCACAAGGTGCCGAGCATCGATCACTCTACAAAAATTTTGTTTGTTTGTATATATACAACATATGTTATCTAAAACTCCATACACTTGTAGTGCGTATCCACAATAGAACGCACAATTTTAATACAAAAACTTCAAGTAGTTTTCTACTATGGTAAATGTAGCAGGGCCACAGTTATTTACCAGAGGCAAAATAGAGAGGAAAACCACTATAGTGAAGTTACCTCATTTTACTGGTTGTTGTCGAAATTCGAAATGTAAAAATTTAACAGAAATGGGAAGAAACAGCTTAAAAACTATCTGTACCAGCTTAAAACTTTTAACTGTGGGTTAACTATGGGTATACAAAGGCACGTCAGAATGATCAATGATTTGTTTTTTATTTTGAATATAACAGTCTTCATGACTAAACTAAATTCAGTCTTAATTTTTAATTTCAGGTACAATCAAGATCTTTGATTTAACAATATACTTATCAATTAATCTCCTTTTCTTGCGTTATTTTGTTTTTTGTATTCGAACTTAAAAATTTCTAGATCTATTTGCTCTTTTTTAATCTCATTTTTTTCAATAATACTTTTAAGCAATTGAGAACTTATGCTAACAAACTCATCATTCATTTCGGTAATAGCTCTTCCAACAGTTTTATTATTATTTTCTAATGCTTGGTATATACGCCTCAAGCTGCTAGAATTTTTAGTCTGCAGTTCTTTTAATTTATCAATTTTTTCAACACTGGGGTTGTTGGTTTCCTCATCAAAAAATCTATTTAAACAATCTGGTGTACTATCTAATTTTCTAATCAGAAGGTAAATTTTCTATATGTTGCTCTAGCGATGAGGAATACAAATCTATATCTGGATTCACTGCAATTGCAACATATACATACATTCTCATTGACGGGTTGGGTGTCAAGAGAAACGCCTGGTACGCCTTCCACGGTTTGCGAAATGCCGCAAAGACGCACAATTATTTCTTCATTTTGAGTGAGCTGATATTTACAAAAGGGGCCACCCCCTGTTGCTCGACTCTCAATTTTGTTGTGAGCTAATTTTCTTTTAATTTCGCTCTTCCACTCAGTTATGACCTATAAAAATAAACTGCAGTTTAATTTTCACTGAAATTCATTTATTTACCTTTTTCCACCCGGAGACATCTTTATGTGGTGGACCTGCAGCATTTAGGGATTCCGTTAATGCCTGCCATAATGCATCTATAATTGGCGTATTGCGTTTTGTAAATCCTCTTATAATGTCTGGATTTTTTTTCATAAACTCAATTATTAGTGTATTTTGTGTTCGGTTCTTATGTTTTCCTAACAGCGCACAGAAATAACAACGCAATATTTAAATTTGTTAGCGAATATCCTCTTGCTTTATTTCTGATATCAAAACCGATAAAATTGGTTTCGATGACACCCAAATCCGTTACAAATTCTGTTTCGAACATCAAACTAATAATATCTGAATTCATGACACCTACAACATTTTTTTATCGGTTTCAATTCTGATTCTGACAACTATCAGATTCTAAAACACCCCTGAATGAAATTATAATATTAAGTAAACATGCATAAGCACCATATGAAATGTGTTTAGAACTAATATAAGTAATAAGGAATTTCATATAAATGGCAATTTTATATAAATTTTATAATATAGTTCATAATATGAAATAAATTAAAATAATATTTCAAATCGCTAATAGGTCAAGTTGCCAATTCTCCTTTCTGAAGGGAACATCAGACAAATTCTTCAATTTCTGATTTTTAGCAAATGTTGTGAGGAAGCAGCTTGTAGGCCACATACAGGACGAGGGGGATGGTAGGATTTTCAGTGATACAAATTGTAAAATTGAAATTTTGCTGATTCTTCAGTTTTACTGAAAACATTCAAATTCAATTTCATTCATTTTTATTTAAACTTCATTTTTTCGCATTTGCGGTAGGAATTCTATATGAAAACTAAATTTGGTTGGCCAGGCGCACATAAAAAAGAGCAGTACATAGTTATAAACGATCGCACTTCGTTTTGTAGCATACGCGCGTTCGTTATGGATAAATTTGTTGTCGTTGTAATATGAAATACTTCGAAAATATGGTGCGAGTTTGCTCGAATCTTATTGGTAGATGATGGTGCGTCTGCGTTTTTTTTGTAGCTTGCGCAAATGTTTGATTTTTTTACAAAAGTCGTATTGAGGGACAAGGCAATTTCGGGAATATTCACATACAAATTGACTATTTGAAACTAGTAAACGACAATAGCTGTTTGAGTTCACCTATTAGACATCACTTTTTAATTATTGTCTGTGGTGCTGCTTGTTTAGCACAGTTCGTTTTTTCAAATTTACATCAAATATATTGCCTGAGTTCAAATCCTAACACAGATGTAGTTTTATTCCTTTTTTAATTGTTATAAACCTTTTTTATTAAATTTATTTTAATTTCATTTTAATTTTTGCCTCATTGTATAAATGTTCTTCAAAATCTATTATTTCTTTTTGTTATTCTAATTTTCCCTAACACGCATGTCAAAGAACATCTGCCCATACATATATTAGCCATTCCTTTATAATGTTTTAATTTCATTTTAATTTTTGCCTCATTGTATAAATGTTCTTCAAAATCTTTTATTTCTTTTTGTTATCCTAACACGCATCTCAAAGAACATCTGCACATACATATATTAGCCATTTTTTTTAAGGTGGTGACAATTTACTTGGTTCCTGCTTAGAGTGGTGTAGTTTGTTGAATTTGATTATCATGAGTTGGTTTTCTCTAAAACGTAGATTTCAATGAAATTTATACAGCTTTTTCAAAAAAATAAAAACTAGTGCCTGATCGAAGGGTTTTTTAAATTTAGATTTTTGATGAACAATTAAGTGTTGGTTTTCCCGAAAAACTGTAAAAAAATTTCAGAGGCCGCCCTTTTGTTAATTTATTAAAAAGCTTTCAAATGTATTAGATAATCTATTAGTAAAACTATTTTTTGTTCTCCTATTGATTTTAGATATTTATAGTTTTTTTTTTAATTTAATGTTGCTATGTATTATAAAATAAAATAAAATAATTTGCATGCAAAAAAAAATATTTAAAATTGTAATTTTTTCATGGATCGACGATTCCGTACTCCTTAAAAGTTTATTTTTTATATCGACTTGAAACTGCTTTATTAAAAGACTTGGAGGCCTGTTAAAATACTTACCTTGACTTTTTCCATTTAAAGTAATAAGTTTATAATACAAATATTTGTGTATTAAAAAATCACACTATTTTTCGCAATTTAAAATGAAGTGAGTTATGGAAAACTTGCAATGTTCACTGATAGCTGAAAAATTAAGTTACATAAATATATTATATATGTTTGTTATACAGTACTTTTCGATATTTAATTTATTACTATTTTAATATGGAGCTTGGTAATGTTGATATTGTTGCACATTCATATTTTGTTGATTCGGTAATTGTCTTTGAAGTTGAGCGACTAAATTTGGAGTTTGTTGCTGGTTTATAGTTTGATTCTGAGATTGCACCATTCCACCTAAAATTTCAAAGATTTCGTCAAATGGTTATGAAATTGTAAAACTAATCTAGGTCTAAACCTATAAAGAATATTTGTTTCCAAACTCTCTTAGACTACTAACATTGGAATATATAAATGATTATTTCTTTAGTTCAGTTTTTTCGGTTCTACTAGCATATTTTTAAATATTACAACCCAAAACAGATGATTTTACTTTCAGTGCACGTGAATAAAAAGTATTTGGCCTAAAAATTAAAGAACGTTGTTTTTATACCCTGAACAGGATATATTAAGTTCGCCGCGAGGTTTGTAACATCCAGAAGCAAACGTCGGAGGCCCTATAAAATATATACATAAATGATCAGCATGATGAGCGGAGTTGATTTACCCACGCCCGTCTGTCTGTATATGTGCAAACTAGCCCCTCAGTTTTTAAGCTATCGATCTGAAATTTTGCACTTGTCCTTTTCTCACTAAGAAGCTGCTGATTTGTCGGAATGGCCGATTTTGGACCACTGTAGCCATACAAACTGAACAATCGGAATCAAAATCTTGTATTGGAAACTGTTTTATTTGACGAGGTATCTACACGAAATTTGGCACGGATTATTATTTAAGGAAATAATGCAATCTCCGAAGAAAATGTATAGATCGGATGACTATAGCATATAGCTGCCATATTAACTAAACGATCGGGGTAAAGTGCTGGCATTTAAAACCTTTTCATTGTACGAGGTATCTTCACAAAATTAGGCATAATTTATTGTCTAAGGCAACAATATAATCTCCGAAAAAAATTTTCAGATCAGATCACTATAGCATATAGCTGCCATACAAACTGAACGATCGGAATCTAGTGCTTGTATGGAAAACTCTTTCATTTAACGAGGTATCTTCACAAAATTTGGAATAATGCAATAATGCAAATCGGAATCAAGTGCTTGTATGGAAAACTTTGACAAGGTATCTTCACGAAATTTGGCATGGATTATTATTAAAGGCAACAAAGTATTATCCGCAAAAATTGTTCAGATCAGATCATTATATCATATAGCTGCCATACAAATTGAATGATCGGAATCAAGTTCTGTGAAGGGTATTATAGATTCGGTACAATCGAAGTTTACGTTTTTTCTTGTTTTCTTGTTGAATGAATATAATTATGGCTTTATTCCTCGACATAAGCTACATTTGCAGTAATTACTTGACTGTAAGTCTTCGACCATTTCCATATCGGTTCGATAGTTTGAAGCTGCGAGGTCTTTACAATTATGGTTTTTTCCATTGGCCGAGGGACAAATCTAGTGAGTTGGTGACTAGATCATGGCGAAATTCCTTCAAACTAACGGGTGTATCACGTTTATTCAAAAACCGTGGCACCGATGATCCCTAAAGCGATGATAAGTAAAATTGTCGAATTCTTTAAGATGTCAATGATATTAACTAAATCACTCAATTTAATTTCACTACAGCATTATATAATATAACCCTTTATGGTCTATTTGTGAATATCTTGGGTATCATTTAGATATATTATCTATTGAATGATATATACGGTATAAATCTAAACCCAAATTTGAAAATCCTTTTATTAGGTTTATGGAGGCTGGGGATGTATTGATCTAATTTGATCGATTTGGGAATGTTATTATCAGTTTACGACGCGAAAGGTTTGTTTGGCCATTTTTTACCATTAAAAAAAATTAAACAACGATTTGTGTTTCCAATGAAATCACGTCTACGGAATCTACTTTTTCACGAACACAAGTATTTCATTGTATCGAAAAGTTAAAGAAACAGACCTTGAAAGACACGACTATGTTATACTAAAGAGATAGCAGAGGATCTTAACAACGCTTATGGATCGACTCAACACATTGTGGTTGTTTTAGGTATGTCAATGTTAGATATGTACAAAATGGTCTGCAAAAAGCTCGTCGAGTATGTAAAGGTCGCAAAAGAGATGATTGACAAATGAGGCGTGGGTTTGTGAATATGACGTCGAAACTGTCTAACAATATGGCGAATGACGGTTCAAAAATGAGCCGAAAGCCGAGTGAAGGCCATCCGATCTGTTTTGAGAGTTCTATAAATTTTATCCGATTGCGGACGGTCACAGGGTGCCGAGCATCGATCACTCTACAAAAATTTTGTTTGTTTGTATATATACAACATATGTTATCTAAAACTCCATACATATGTAGTGCGTATCCACAATAGAACGCACAATTTTAATACAAAAACTTCAAGTAGTTTTCTACTATGGTAAATGTAGCAGGGCCACAGTTATTTACCAGAGGCAAAATAGAGAGGAAAACCACTATAGTGAAGTTACCTCATTTTACTGGTTGTTGTCGAAATTCGAAATGTAAAAATTTAACAGAAATGGGAAGAAACAGCTTAAAAACTACCTGTACCAGCTTAAAACTTTTAACTGTGGGTTAACTATGGGTATACAAAGGCACGTGAGAATGATCAATGATTTTTTTTTTTATTTTGAATATAACAGTCTTCATGACTAAACTAAATTCAGTCTTAATTTTTAATTTCAGGTACAATCAATATCTTTGATTTAACAATATACTTATCAATTAATCTCCTTTTCTTGCGTTATTTTGTTTTTTGTATTCGAACTTAAAAATTTCTAGATCTATTTGCTCTTTTTTAATCTCATTTTTTTCAATAATACTTTTAAGCAATTGAGAACTTATGCTAACAAACTCATCATTCATTTCGGTAATAGCTCTTCCAACAGTTTTATTATTATTTTCTAATGCTTGGTATATACGCCTCAAGCTGCTAGAATTTTTAGTCTGCAGTTCTTTTAATTTATCAATTTTTTCAACACTGGGGTTGTTGGTTTCCTCATCAAAAAATCTATTTAAACAATCTGGTGTACTATCTAATTTTCTAATCAGAAGGTAAATTTTCTATATGTTGCTCTAGCGATGAGGAATACAAATCTATATCTGGATTCACTGCAATTGCAACATATACATACATTCTCATTGACGGGTTGGGTGTCAAGAGAAACGCCTGGTACGCCTTCCACGGTTTGCGAAATGCCGCAAAGACGCACAATTATTTCTTCATTTTGAGTGAGCTGATATTTATAAAAGGGGCCACCCCCTGTTGCTCGACTCTCAATTTTGTTGTGAGCTAATTTTCTTTTAATTTCGCTCTTCCACTCAGTTATGACCTATAAAAATAAACTGCAGTTTAATTTTCACTGAAATTCATTTATTTACCTTTTTCCACCCGGAGACATCTTTATGTGGTGGACCTGCAGCATTTAGGGATTCCGTTAATGCCTGCCATAATGCATCTATAATTGGCTTATTGTGTTTTGTAAATCCTCTTATAATGTCTGGATTTTTTTTCATAAACTCAATTATTAGTGTATTTTGTGTTCGGTTCTTATGTTTTCCTAACAGCGCACAGAAATAACAACGCAATATTTAAATTTGTTAGCGAATATCCTCTTGCTTTATTTCTGATATCAAAACCGATAAAATTGGTTTCGATGACACCCAAATCCGTTACAAATTCTGTTTCGAACATCAAACTAATAATATCTGAATTCATGACACCTACAACATTTTTTCTGATTCTGACAACTATCAGATTCTACAACACCCCTGAATGAAATTATAATATTAAGTAAACATGCATAAGCACCATATGAAATGTGTTTAGAACTAATATAAGTAATAAGGAATTTCATATAAATGGCAATTATATATAAGTTTTATGATATAGTTCATAATATGAAATAAATTAAAATAATATTTCAAATCGCTAATAGGTCATGTTGCCAATTCTCCTTTCTGAAGGGAACATCAGACAAATTCTTCAATTTCTGAATTTTAGCAAATGTTGTGAGAAAGCAGCTTGTAGGCCACATACAGGACGAGGGGGATGGTAGGATTTTCAGTGATACAAATTGTAAAATTGAAATTTTGCTGATTCTTCAGTTTTACTGAAAACATTCAAATTCAATTTCATTCATTTTTATTTAAACTTCATTTTTTCGCATTTGCGGTAGAAATTCTATATGAAAACTAAATTTGGTTGGCCAGGCGCACATAAAAACGAGCAGTACATAGTTATGAACGATCGCACTTCGTTTTGTAGCATACGCGCGTTCGTTATGGATAAATTTGTTGTCGTTGTAATATGAAATACTTCGAAAATATGGTGCGAGTTTGCTCGAATCTTATTGGTAGATGATGGTGCGTCTGCGTTTTTTTTGTAGCTTGCGCAAATGTTTGATTTTTTTACAAAAGTCATATTGAGGGACAAGGCAATTTCGGGAATATTCACATACAAATTGACTATTTGAAACTAGTAAACGACAATAGCTGTTTGAGTTCACCTATTAGACATCACTTTTTAATTATTGTCTGTGGTGCTGCTTGTTTAGCACAGTTCGTTTTTTCAAATTTACATCAAATATATTGCTTGAGTTCAAATCCTAACACAGATGTAGTTTTATTCCTTTTTTAATTGTTATAAACCTTTTTTATTAAATTTATTTTAATTTCATTTTAATTTTTGCCTCATTGTATAAAAGTTCTTCAAAATCTATTATTTCTTTTTGTTATTCTAATTTTCTCTAACACGCATGTCAAAGAACATCTGCCCATACATATATTAGCCATTCCTTTATAATGTTTTAATTTCATTTTAATTTTTGCCTCATTGTATAAATGTTCTTCAAAATCTATTATTTCTTTTTGTTATTCTAATTTTCCCTAACACGCATCTCAAAGAACATCTGCACATACATATATTAGCCATTCCTTTAGAAGGTGGTGACAATTTACTTGGTTCCTGCTTAGAGTGGTGTAGTTTGTTGAATTTGATTATCATGAGTTGGTTTTCTCTAAAACGTAGATTTCAATGAAATTTATACAGCTTTTTCAAAAAAATAAAAACTAGTGCCTGATCGAAGGGTTTTTTTAATTTAGATTTTTGATGAACAATTAAGTGTTGGTTTTCCCGAAAAACTGTAAAAAAATTTCAGAGGCCGCCCTTTTGTTAATTTATTAAAAAGCTTTCAAATGTATTAGATAATCTATTAGTAAAACTATTTTTTGTTCTCCTATTGATTTTAGATATTTATAGTTTTTTTTTTAATTTAATGTTGCTATGTATTATAAAATAAAATAAAATAATTTGCATGCAAAAAAAATATTTAAAATTGTAATTTTTTCATGGATCGACGATTCCGTACTCCTTAAAAGTTTATTTTTTATATCGACTTGAAACTGCTTTATTAAAAGACTTGGAGGCCTGTTAAAATACTTACCTTGACTTTTTCCATTTAAAGTAATAAGTTTATAATACAAATATTTGTGTATTAAAAAATCACACAATTTTTCGCAATTTAAAATGAAGTGAGTTATGGAAAACTTGCAATGTTCACTGATAGCTGAAAAATTAAGTTACATAAATATATTATATATGTTTGTTATACAGTACTTTTCGATATTTAATTTATTACTATTTTAATATGGAGCTTGGTGATGTTGATATTGTTGCACATTCATATTTTGTTGATTCGGTAATTGTCTTTGAAGTTGAGCGACTAAATTTGGAGTTTGTTGCTGGTTTATAGTTTGATTCTGAGATTGCACCATTCCACCTAAAATTTCAAAGATTTCGTCAAATGGTTATGAAATTGTAAAACTAATCTAGGTCTAAACCTATAAAGAATATTTGTTTCCAAACTCTCTTAGACTACTAACATTGGAATATATAAATGATTATTTCTTTAGTTCAGTTTTTTCGGTTCTACTAGCATATTTTTAACTATTACAACCCAAAACAGATGATTTTACTTTCAGTGCACGTGAATAAAAAGTATTTGGCCTAAAAATTAAAGAACGTTGTTTTTATACCCTGAACAGGATATATTAAGTTCGCCGCGAGGTTTGTAACATCCAGAAGCAAACGTCGGAGGCCCTATAAAATATATACATAAATGATCAGCATGATGAGCGGAGTTGATTTACCCACGCCCGTCTGTCTGTATATGTGCAAACTAGCCCCTCAGTTTTTAAGCTATCGATCTGAAATTTTGCACTTGTCCTTTTCTCACTAAGAAGCTGCTGATTTGTCGGAATGGCCGATTTTGGACCACTGTAGCCATACAAACTGAACAATCGGAATCAAAATCTTGTATTGGAAACTGTTTTATTTGACGAGGTATCTACACGAAATTTGGCACGAATTATTATTTAAGGAAATAATGCAATCTCCGAAGAAAATGTATAGATCGGATGACTATAGCATATAGCTGCCATATTAACTAAACGATCGGGGTAAAGTGCTTGCATTTAAAACCTTTTCATTGTACGAGGTATCTTCACAAAATTAGGCATAATTTATTGTCTAAGGCAACAATATAATCTCCGAAAAAAATGTTCAGATCAGATCACTATAGCATATGTGTGAAGGGTGTTATAGCTTCGGTACAATCGAAGTTTACGTTTTTTCTTGTTTTCTTGTTGAATGAATATAATTATGGCTTTATTCCTCGACATAAGCTACATTTGCAGTAATTACTTGACTGTAAGTCTTCGACCATTTCCATATCGGTTCGATAGTTTGAAGCTGCGAGGTCTTTACAATTATGGTTTTTTCCATTGGCCGAGGGACAAATCTAGTGAGTTGGTGACTAGATCATGGCGAAATTCCTTCAAACTAACGGGTGTATCACGTTTATTCAAAAACCGTGGCACCGATGATCCCTAAAGCGATGATAAGTAAAATTGTCGAATTCTTTAAGATGTCAATGATATTAACTAAATCACTCAATTTAATTTCACTACAGCATTATATAATATAACCCTTTATGGTCTATTTGTGAATATCTTGGGTATCATTTAGATATATTATCTATTGAATGATATATACGGTATAAATCTAAACCCAAATTTGAAAATCCTTTTATTAGGTTTATGGAGGCTGGGGATGTATTGATCTAATTTGATCGATTTGGGAATGTTATTATCAGTTTACGACGCAAAAGGTTTGTTTGGCCATATTTTACCATTAAAAAAATTAAACAACGATTTGTGTTTCCAATGAAATCACGTCTACGGAATTTACTTTTTCACGAACACAAGTATTTCATTGTATCGAAAAAGTTAAAGAAACAGACCTTGAAAGACACGACTATGTTATACTTAAGAGATAGCAGAGGATCTTAACAACGCTTATGGATCGACTCAACACATTGTGGTTGTTTTAGGTATGTCAATGTTAGATATGTACAAAATGGTCTGCAAAAAGCTCGTCGAGTATGTAAAGGTCGCAAAAGAGATGATTGACAAATGAGGCGTGGGTTTGTGAATATGACGTCGAAACTGTCTAACAATATGGCGAATGGCGGTTCAAAAATGAGCCGAAAGCCGAGTGAAGGCCATCCGATCTGTTTTGAGAGTTCTATAATTTTATCCGATTGCGGACGGTCACAGGGTGCCGAGCATCGATCACCCTACAAAAATTTTGTTTGTTTGTATATATACAACATATGTTATCTAAAACTCCATACACTTGTAGTGCGTATCCACAATAGAACGCACAATTTTAATACAAAAACTTCAAGTAGTTTTCTACTATGGTAAATGTAGCAGGGCCACAGTTATTTACCAGAGGCAAAATAGAGAGGAAAACCACTATAGTGAAGTTACCTCATTTTACTGGTTGTTGTCGAAATTCGAAATGTAAAAATTTAACAGAAATGGGAAGAAACAGCTTAAAAACTACCTGTACCAGCTTAAAACTTTTAACAGTGGGTTAACTATGGGTATACAAAGGCACGTGAGAATGATCAATGATTTTTTATTTTATTTTGAATATAACAGTCTTCATGACTAAACTAAATTCAGTCTTAATTTTTAATTTCAGGTACAATCAAGATCTTTGATTTAACAATATACTTATCAATTAATCTCCTTTTCTTGCGTTATTTTGTTTTTTGTATTCGAACTTAAAAATTTCTAGATCTATTTGCTCTTTTTTAATCCCATTTTATTATTTTCTAATGCTTGGTATATACGCCTCAAGCTGCTAGAATTTTTAGTCTGCAGTTCTTTTAATTTATCAATTTTTTCAACACTGGGGTTGTTGGTTTCCTCAAATAATATATTTAAACAATCTGGTGTACTATCTAATTTTTCTAATCAGAAGGTAAATTTTCTATATGTTGCTCTAGCGATGAGGAAGACAAATCTATATCTGGATTCACTGCAATTGCAACATATACATACATTCTCATTGACGGGTTGGGTGTCAAGAGAAACGCCTGGTACGCCTTATACGGTTTGCGAAATGCCGCAAAGACGCACAATTATTTCTTCATTTTGAGTGAGCTGATATTTACAAAAGGGGCCACCCCCTGTTGCTCGACTCTCAATTTTGTTGTGAGCTAATTTTCTTTTAATTTCGCTCTTCCACTCAGTTATGACCTATAAAAATAAACTGCAGTTTAATTTTCACTGAAATTCATTTATTTACCTTTTTCCACCCGGAGACATCTTTATGTGGTGGACCTGCAGCATTTAGGGATTCCGTTAATGCCTGCCATAATGCATCTATAATTGTCTTATTGCGTTTTGTAAATCCTCTTATAATGTCTGGATTTTTTTTCATAAACTCAATTATTAGTGTATTTTGTGTTCGGTTCTTATGTTTTCCTAACAGCGCACAGAAATAACAACGCAATATTTAAATTTGTTAGCGAATATCCTCTTGCTTTATTTCTGATATCAAAACCGATAAAATTGGTTTCGATGACACCCAAATCCGTTACAAATTCTGTTTCGAACATCAAACTAATAATATCTGAATTCATGACACCTACAACATTTTTTTATCGGTTTCAATTCTGATTCTGACAACTATCAGATTCTACAACACCCCTGAATAAAATTATAGTATTAAGTAAACATGCATAAGCACCATATGAAATGTGTTTAGAACTAATATAAGTAATAAGGAATTTCATATAAATGGCAATTTTATATAAATTTTATAATATAGTTCATAATATGAAATAAATTAAAATAATATTTCAAATCGCTAATAGGTCATGTTGCCAATTCTCCTTTCTGAAGGGAACATCAGACAAATTCTTCAATTTCTGAATTTTAGCAAATGTTGTGAGAAAGCAGCTTGTAGGCCACATACAGGACGAGGGGGATGGTAGGATTTTCAGTGATACAAATTGTAAAATTGAAATTTTGCTGATTCTTCAGTTTTACTGAAAACATTCAAATTCAATTTCATTCATTTTTATTTAAACTTCATTTTTTCGCATTTGCGGTAGAAATTCTATATGAAAACTAAATTTGGTTGGCCAGGCGCACATAAAAACGAGCAGTACATAGTTATGAACGATCGCACTTCGTTTTGTAGCATACGCGCGTTCGTTATGGATAAATTTGTTGTCGTTGTAATATGAAATACTTCGAAAATATGGTGCGAGTTTGCTCGAATCTTATTGGTAGATGATGGTGCGTCTGCGTTTTTTTTGTAGCTTGCGCAAATGTTTGATTTTTTTACAAAAGTCATATTGAGGGACAAGGCAATTTCGGGAATATTCACATACAAATTGACTATTTGAAACTAGTAAACGACAATAGCTGTTTGAGTTCACCTATTAGACATCACTTTTTAATTATTGTCTGTGGTGCTGCTTGTTTAGCACAGTTCGTTTTTTCAAATTTACATCAAATATATTGCTTGAGTTCAAATCCTAACACAGATGTAGTTTTATTCCTTTTTTAATTGTTATAAACCTTTTTTATTAAATTTATTTTAATTTCATTTTAATTTTTGCCTCATTGTATAAATGTTCTTCAAAATCTATTATTTCTTTTTGTTATTCTAATTTTCTCTAACACGCATGTCAAAGAACATCTGCCCATACATATATTAGCCATTTCTTTATAATGTTTTAATTTCATTTTAATTTTTGCCTCATTGTATAAATGTTCTTCAAAATCTTTTATTTCTTTTTGTTATTCTAATTTTCCCTAACACGCATCTCAAAGAACATCTGCACATACATATATTAGCCATTCCTTTATAAGGTGGTGACAATTTACTTGGTTCCTGCTTAGAGTGGTGTAGTTTGTTGAATTTGATTATCATGAGTTGGTTTTCTCTAAAACGTAGATTTCAATGAAATTTATACAGCTTTTTCAAAAAAATAAAAACTAGTGCCTGATCGAAGGGTTTTTTTAATTTAGATTTTTGATGAACAATTAAGTGTTGGTTTTCCCGAAAAACTGTAAAAAAATTTCAGAGGCCGCCCTTTTGTTAATTTATTAAAAAGCTTTCAAATGTATTAGATAATCTATTAGTAAAACTATTTTTTGTTCTCCTATTGATTTTAGATATTTATAGTTTTTTTTTTAATTTAATGTTGCTATGTATTATAAAATAAAATAAAATAATTTGCATGCAAAAAAAAATATTTAAAATTGTAATTTTTTCATGGATCGACGATTCCGTACTCCTTAAAAGTTTATTTTTTATATCGACTTGAAACTGCTTTATTAAAAGACTTGGAGGCCTGTTAAAATACTTACCTTGACTTTTTCCATTTAAAGTAATAAGTTTATAATACAAATATTTGTGTATTAAAAAATCACACAATTTTTCGCAATTTAAAATTAAGTGAGTTATGGAAAACTTGCAATGTTCACTGATAGCTGAAAAATTAAGTTACATAAATATATTATATATGTTTGTTATACAGTACTTTTCGATATTTAATTTATTACTATTTTAATATGGAGCTTGGTGATGTTGATATTGTTGCACATTCATATTTTGTTGATTCGGTAATTGTCTTTGAAGTTGAGCGACTAAATTTGGAGTTTGTTGCTGGTTTATAGTTTGATTCTGAGATTGCACCATTCCACCTAAAATTTCAAAGATTTCGTCAAATGGTTATGAAATTGTAAAACTAGTCTAGGTCTAAACCTATAAAGAATATTTGTTTCCAAACTCTCTTAGACTACTAACATTGGAATATATAAATGATTATTTCTTTAGTTCAGTTTTTTCGGTTCTACTAGCATATTTTTAACTATTACAACCCAAAACAGATGATTTTACTTTCAGTGCACGTGAATAAAAAGTATTTGGCCTAAAAATTAAAGAACGTTGTTTTTATACCCTGAACAGGATATATTAAGTTCGCCGCGAGGTTTGTAACATCCAGAAGCAAACGTCGGAGGCCCTATAAAATATATACATAAATGATCAGCATGATGAGCCGAGTTGATTTACCCACGCCCGTCTGTCTGTATATGTGCAAACTAGCCCCTCAGTTTTTAAGCTATCGATCTGAAATTTTGCACTTGTCCTTTTCTCACTAAGAAGCTGCTGATTTGTCGGAATGGCCGATTTTGGACCACTGTAGCCATACAAACTGTTTTATTTGACGAGGTATCTACACGAAATTTGGCACGGATTATTATTTAAGGAAATAATGCAATCTCCGAAGAAAATGTATAGATCGGATGACTATAGCATATAGCTGCCATATTAACTAAACGATCGGGGTAAAGTGCTTGCATTTAAAACCTTTTCATTGTATGAGGTATCTTCACAAAATTAGGCATAATTTATTGTCTAAGGCAACAATATAATCTCCGAAAAAAATTTTCAGATCAGATCACTATAGCATATAGCTGCCATACAAACTGAACGATCGGAATCTAGTGCTTGTATGGAAAACTCTTTCATTTAACGAGGTATCTTCACAAAATTTGGAATAATGCAATAATGCAAATCGGAATCAAATGCTTGTATGGAAAACTTTGACAAAGGTATCTTCACGAAATTTGGCATGGATGATTATTAAAGGCAACAAAGTATTATCCGCAAAAATTGTTCAGATCAGATCATTATATCATATAGCTGCCATACAAATTGAATGATCGGAATCAAGTTCTGTGAAGGGTATTATAGCTTCGGTGCAATCGAAGTTTACGTTTTTTCTTGTTTTCTTGTTGAATGAATATAATTATGGCTTTATTCCTCGACATAAGCTACATTTGCAGTAATTACTTGACTGTAAGTCTTCGACCATTTCCATGTCGGTTCGATAGTTTGAAGCTGCGAGGTCTTTACAATTATGGTTTTTTCCATTGGCCGAGGGACAAATCTAGTGAGTTGGTGACTAGATCATGGCGAAATTCCTTCAAACTAACGGGTGTATCACGTTTATTCAAAAACCGTGGCACCGATGATCCCTAAAGCGATGATAAGTAAAATTGTCGAATTCTTTCAGATGTCAATGATATTAACTAAATCACTCAATTTAATTTCACTACAGCATTATATAATATAACCCTTTATGGTCTATTTGTGAATATCTTGGGTATCATTTAGATATATTATCTATTGAATGATATATACGGTATAAATCTAAACCCAAATTTGAAAATCCTTTTATTAGGTTTATGGAGGCTGGGGATGTATTGATCTAATTTGATCGATTTGGGAATGTTATTATCAGTTTACGACGCGAAAGGTTTGTTTGGCCATTTTTTACCATTAAAAAAAATTAAACAACGATTTGTGTTTCCAATGAAATCACGTCTACGGAATCTACTTTTTCACGAACACAAGTATTTCATTGTATCGAAAAAGTTAAAGAAACAGACCTTGAAAGACACGACTATGTTATACTAAAGAGATAGCAGAGGATCTTAACAACGCTTATGGATCGACTCAACACATTGTGGTTGTTTTAGGTATGTCAATGTTAGATATGTACAAAATGGTCTGCAAAAAGCTCGTCGAGTATGTAAAGGTCGCAAAAGAGATGATTGACAAATGAGGCGTGGGTTTGTGAATATGACGTCGAAACTGTCTAACAATATGGCGAATGGCGGTTCAAAAATGAGCCGAAAGCCGAGTGAAGGCCATCCGATCTGTTTTGAGAGTTCTATAATTTTATCCGATTGCGGACGGTCACAGGGTGCCGAGCATCGATCACCCTACAAAAATTTTGTTTGTTTGTATATATACAACATATGTTATCTAAAACTCCATACACTTGTAGTGCGTATCCACAATAGAACGCACAATTTTAATACAAAAACTTCAAGTAGTTTTCTACTATGGTAAATGTAGCAGGGCCACAGTTATTTACCAGAGGCAAAATAGAGAGGAAAACCACTATAGTGAAGTTACCTCATTTTACTGGTTGTTGTCGAAATTCGAAATGTAAAAATTTAACAGAAATGGGAAGAAACAGCTTAAAAACTACCTGTACCAGCTTAAAACTTTTAACTGTGGGTTAACTATGGGTATACAAAGGCACGTGAGAATGATCAATGATTTTTTTTTTTATTTTGAATATAACAGTCTTCATGACTAAACTAAATTCAGTCTTAATTTTTAATTTCAGGTACAATCAATATCTTTGATTTAACAATATACTTATCAATTAATCTCCTTTTCTTGCGTTATTTTGTTTTTTGTATTCGAACTTAAAAATTTCTAGATCTATTTGCTCTTTTTTAATCCCATTTTTTTCAATAATACTTTTAAGCAATTGAGAACTTATGCTAACAAACTCATCATTCATTTCGGTAATAGCTCTTCCAACAGTTTTATTATTATTTTCTAATGCTTGGTATATACGCCTCAAGCTGCTAGAATTTTTAGTCTGCAGTTCTTTTAATTTATCAATTTTTTCAACACTGGGGTTGTTGGTTTCCTCAAATAATATATTTAAACAATCTGGTGTACTATCTAATTTTTCTAATCAGAAGGTAAATTTTCTATATGTTGCTCTAGCGATGAGGAAGACAAATCTATATCTGGATTCACTGCAATTGCAACATATACATACATTCTCATTGACGGGTTGGGTGTCAAGAGAAACGCCTGGTACGCCTTCCACGGTTTGCGAAATGCCGCAAAGACGCACAATTATTTCTTCATTTTGAGTGAGCTGATATTTACAAAAGGGGCCACCCCCTGTTGCTCGACTCTCAATTTTGTTGTGAGCTAATTTTCTTTTAATTTCGCTCTTCCACTCAGTTATGACCTATAAAAATAAACTGCAGTTTAATTTTCACTGAAATTCATTTATTTACCTTTTTCCACCCGGAGACATCTTTATGTGGTGGACCTGCAGCATTTAGGGATTCCGTTAATGCCTGCCATAATGCATCTATAATTGTCTTATTGCGTTTTGTAAATAATCTTATAATGTCTGGATTTTTTTTCATAAACTCAATTATTAGTGTATTTTGTGTTCGGTTCTTATGTTTTCCTAACAGCGCACAGAAATAACAACGCAATATTTAAATTTGTTAGCGAATATCCTCTTGCTTTATTTCTGATATCAAAACCGATAAAATTGGTTTCGATGACACCCAAATCCGTTACAAATTCTGTTTCGAACATCAAACTAATAATATCTGAATTCATGACACCTACAACATTTTTTTATCGGTTTCAATTCTGATTCTGACAACTATCAGATTCTACAACACCCCTGAATAAAATTATAGTATTAAGTAAACATGCATAAGCACCATATGAAATGTGTTTAGAACTAATATAAGTAATAAGGAATTTCATATAAATGGCAATTTTATATAAATTTTATAATATAGTTCATAATATGAAATAAATTAAAATAATATTTCAAATCGCTAATAGGTCATGTTGCCAATTCTCCTTTCTGAAGGGAACATCAGACAAATTCTTCAATTTCTGAATTTTAGCAAATGTTGTGAGGAAGCAGCTTGTAGGCCACATACAGGACGAGGGGGATGGTAGGATTTTCAGTGATACAAATTGTAAAATTGAAATTTTGCTGATTCTTCAGTTTTACTGAAAACATTCAAATTCAATTTCATTCATTTTTATTTAAACTTCAGTTTTTCGCATTTTCGGTAGAAATTCTATATGAAAACTAAATTTGGTTGGCCAGGCGCACATAAAAACGAGCAGTACATAGTTATGAACGATCGCACTTCGTTTTGTAGCATACGCGCGTTCGTTATGGATAAATTTGTTGTCGTTGTAATATGAAATACTTCGAAAATATGGTGCGAGTTTGCTCGAATCTTATTGGTAGATGATGGTGCGTCTGCGTTTTTTTTGTAGCTTGCGCAAATGTTTGATTTTTTTACAAAAGTCATATTGAGGGACAAGGCAATTTCGGGAATATTCACATACAAATTGACTATTTGAAACTAGTAAACGACAATAGCTGTTTGAGTTCACCTATTAGACATCACTTTTTAATTATTGTCTGTGGTGCTGCTTGTTTAGCACAGTTCGTTTTTTCAAATTTACATCAAATATATTGCCTGAGTTCAAATCCTAACACAGATGTAGTTTTATTCCTTTTTTAATTGTTATAAACCTTTTTTATTAAATTTATTTTAATTTCATTTTAATTTTTGCCTCATTGTATAAATGTTCTTCAAAATCTATTATTTCTTTTTGTTATTCTAATTTTCCCTAACACGCATGTCAAAGAACATCTGCCCATACATATATTAGCCATTTCTTTATAATGTTTTAATTTCATTTTAATTTTTGCCTCATTGTATAAATGTTCTTCAAAATCTTTTATTTCTTTTTGTTATCCTAACACGCATCTCAAAGAACATCTGCACATACATATATTAGCCATTCCTTTATAAGGTGGTGACAATTTACTTGGTTCCTGCTTAGAGTGGTGTAGTTTGTTGAATTTGATTATCATGAGTTGGTTTTCTCTAAAACGTAGATTTCAATGAAATTTATACAGCTTTTTCAAAAAAATAAAAACTAGTGCCTGATCGAAGGGTTTTTTTAATTTAGATTTTTGATGAACAATTAAGTGTTGGTTTTCCCGAAAAACTGTAAAAAAATTTCAGAGGCCGCCCTTTTGTTAATTTATTAAAAAGCTTTCAAATGTATTAGATAATCTATTAGTAAAACTATTTTTTGTTCTCCTATTGATTTTAGATATTTATAGTTTTTTTTTTAATTTAATGTTGCTATGTATTATAAAATAAAATAAAATAATTTGCATGCAAAAAAAAATATTTAAAATTGTAATTTTTTCATGGATCGACGATTCCGTACTCCTTAAAAGTTTATTTTTTATATCGACTTGAAACTGCTTTATTAAAAGACTTGGAGGCCTGTTAAAATACTTACTTTGACTTTTTCCATTTAAAGTAATAAGTTTATAATACAAATATTTGTGTATTAAAAAATCACACAATTTTTCGCAATTTAAAATTAAGTGAGTTATGGAAAACTTGCAATGTTCACTGATAGTTGAAAAATTAAGTTACATAAATATATTATATATGTTTGTTATACAGTACTTTTCGATATTTAATTTATTACTATTTTAATATGGAGCTTGGTGATGTTGATATTGTTGCACATTCATATTTTGTTGATTCGGTAATTGTCTTTGAAGTTGAGCGACTAAATTTGGAGTTTGTTGCTGGTTTATAGTTTGATTCTGAGATTGCACCATTCCACCTAAAATTTCAAAGATTTCGTCAAATGGTTATGAAATTGTAAAACTAGTCTAGGTCTAAACCTATAAAGAATATTTGTTTCCAAACTCTCTTAGACTACTAACATTGGAATATATAAATGATTATTTCTTTAGTTCAGTTTTTTCGGTTCTACTAGCATATTTTTAACTATTACAACCCAAAACAGATGATTTTACTTTCAGTGCACGTGAATAAAAAGTATTTGGCCTAAAAATTAAAGAACGTTGTTTTTATACCCTGAACAGGATATATTAAGTTCGCCGCGAGGTTTGTAACATCCAGAAGCAAACGTCGGAGGCCCTATAAAATATATACATAAATGATCAGCATGATGAGCCGAGTTGATTTACCCACGCCCGTCTGTCTGTATATGTGCAAACTAGCCCCTCAGTTTTTAAGCTATCGATCTGAAATTTTGCACTTGTCCTTTTCTCACTAAGAAGCTGCTGATTTGTCGGAATGGCCGATTTTGGACCACTGTAGCCATACAAACTGAACAATCGGAATCAAAATCATGTATTGGAAACTGTTTTATTTGACGAGGTATCTACACGAAATTTGGCACGGATTATTATTTAAGGAAATAATGCAATCTCCGAAGAAAATGTATAGATCGGATGACTATAGCATATAGCTGCCATATTAACTAAACGATCGGGGTAAAGTGCTTGCATTTAAAACCTTTTCATTGTACGAGGTATCTTCACAAAATTAGGCATAATTTATTGTCTAAGGCAACAATATAATCTCCGAAAAAAATTTTCAGATCAGATCACTATAGCATATAGCTGCCATACAAACTGAACGATCGGAATCTAGTGCTTGTATGGAAAACTCTTTCATTTAACGAGGTATCTTCACAAAATTTGGAATAATGCAATAATGCAAATCGGAATCAAATGCTTGTATGGAAAACTTTGACAAAGGTATCTTCACGAAATTTGGCATGGATGATTATTAAAGGCAACAAAGTATTATCCGCAAAAATTGTTCAGATCAGATCATTATATCATATAGCTGCCATACAAATTGAATGATCGGAATCAAGTTCTGTGAAGGGTATTATAGCTTCGGTGCAATCGAAGTTTACGTTTTTTCTTGTTTTCTTGTTGAATGAATATAATTATGGCTTTATTCCTCGACATAAGCTACATTTGCAGTAATTACTTGACTGTAAGTCTTCGACCATTTCCATGTCGGTTCGATAGTTTGAAGCTGCGAGGTCTTTACAATTATGGTTTTTTCCATTGGCCGAGGGACAAATCTAGTGAGTTGGTGACTAGATCATGGCGAAATTCCTTCAAACTAACGGGTGTATCACGTTTATTCAAAAACCGTGGCACCGATGATCCCTAAAGCGATGATAAGTAAAATTGTCGAATTCTTTCAGATGTTATTAACTAAATCACTCAATTTAATTTCACTACAGCATTATATAATATAACCCTTTATGGTCTATTTGTGAATATCTTGGGTATCATTTAGATATATTATCTATTGAATGATATATACGGTATAAATCTAAACCCAAATTTGAAAATCCTTTTATTAGGTTTATGGAGGCTGGGGATGTATTGATCTAATTTGATCGATTTGGGAATGTTATTATCAGTTTACGACGCGAAAGGTTTGTTTGGCCATTTTTTACCATTAAAAAAAATTAAACAACGATTTGTGTTTCCAATGAAATCACGTCTACGGAATCTACTTTTTCACGAACACAAGTATTTCATTGTATCGAAAAAGTTAAAGAAACAGACCTTGAAAGACACGACTATGTTATACTAAAGAGATAGCAGAGGATCTTAACAACGCTTATGGATCGACTCAACACATTGTGGTTGTTTTAGGTATGTCAATGTTAGATATGTACAAAATGGTCTGCAAAAAGCTCGTCGAGTATGTAAAGGTCGCAAAAGAGATGATTGACAAATGAGGCGTGGGTTTGTGAATATGACGTCGAAACTGTCTAACAATATGGCGAATGGCGGTTCAAAAATGAGCCGAAACCCGAGTGAAGGCCATCCGATCTGTTTTGAGAGTTCTATAATTTTATCCGATTGCGGACGGTCACAGGGTGCCGAGCATCGATCACCCTACAAAAATTTTGTTTGTTTGTATATATACAACATATGTTATCTAAAACTCCATACACTTGTAGTGCGTATCCACAATAGAACGCACAATTTTAATACAAAAACTTCAAGTAGTTTTCTACTATGGTAAATGTAGCAGGGCCACAGTTATTTACCAGAGGCAAAATAGAGAGGAAAACCACTATAGTGAAGTTACCTCATTTTATTGGTTGTTGTCGAAATTCGAAATGTAAAAATTTAACAGAAATGGGAAGAAACAGCTTAAAAACTACCTGTACCAGCTTAAAACTTTTAACTGTGGGTTAACTATGGGTATACAAAGGCACGTGAGAATGATCAATGATTTTTTTTTTTATTTTGAATATAACAGTCTTCATGACTAAACTAAATTCAGTCTTAATTTTTAATTTCAGGTACAATCAAGATCTTTGATTTAACAATATACTTATCAATTAATCTCCTTTTCTTGCGTTATTTTGTTTTTTGTATTCGAACTTAAAAATTTCTAGATCTATTTGCTCTTTTTTAATCCCATTTTTTTCAATAATACTTTTAAGCAATTGAGAACTTATGCTAACAAACTCATCATTCATTTCGGTAATAGCTCTTCCAACAGTTTTATTATTATTTTCTAATGCTTGGTATATACGCCTCAAGCTGCTAGAATTTTTAGTCTGCAGTTCTTTTAATTTATCAATTTTTTCAACACTGGGGTTGTTGGTTTCCTCAAATAATATATTTAAACAATCTGGTGTACTATCTAATTTTTCTAATCAGAAGGTAAATTTTCTATATGTTGCTCTAGCGATGAGGAAGACAAATCTATATCTGGATTCACTGCAATTGCAACATATACATACATTCTCATTGACGGGTTGGGTGTCAAGAGAAACGCCTGGTACGCCTTCCACGGTTTGCGAAATGCCGCAAAGACGCACAATTATTTCTTCATTTTGAGTGAGCTGATATTTACAAAAGGGGCCACCCCCTGTTGCTCGACTCTCAATTTTGTTGTGAGCTAATTTTCTTTTAATTTCGCTCTTCCACTCAGTTATGACCTATAAAAATAAACTGCAGTTTAATTTTCACTGAAATTCATTTATTTACCTTTTTCCACCCGGAGACATCTTTATGTGGTGGACCTGCAGCATTTAGGGATTCCGTTAATGCCTGCCATAATGCATCTATAATTGTCTTATTGCGTTTTGTAAATCCTCTTATAATGTCTGGATTTTTTTTCATAAACTCAATTATTAGTGTATTTTGTGTTCGGTTCTTATGTTTTCCTAACAGCGCACAGAAATAACAACGCAATATTTAAATTTGTTAGCGAATATCCTCTTGCTTTATTTCTGATATCAAAACCGATAAAATTGGTTTCGATGACACCCAAATCCGTTACAAATTCTGTTTCGAACATCAAACTAATAATATCTGAATTCATGACACCTACAACATTTTTTTATCGGTTTCAATTCTGATTCTGACAACTATCAGATTCTACAACACCCCTGAATAAAATTATAGTATTAAGTAAACATGCATAAGCACCATATGAAATGTGTTTAGAACTAATATAAGTAATAAGGAATTTCATATAAATGGCAATTTTATATAAATTTTATAATATAGTTCATAATATGAAATAAATTAAAATAATATTTCAAATCGCTAATAGGTCATGTTGCCAATTCTCCTTTCTGAAGGGAACATCAGACAAATTCTTCAATTTCTGAATTTTAGCAAATGTTGTGAGGAAGCAGCTTGTAGGCCACATACAGGACGAGGGGGATGGTAGGATTTTCAGTGATACAAATTGTAAAATTGAAATTTTGCTGATTCTTCAGTTTTACTGAAAACATTCAAATTCAATTTCATTCATTTTTATTTAAACTTCAGTTTTTCGCATTTGCGGTAGAAATTCTATATGAAAACTAAATTTGGTTGGCCAGGCGCACATAAAAACGAGCAGTACATAGTTATGAACGATCGCACTTCGTTTTGTAGCATACGCGCGTTCGTTATGGATAAATTTGTTGTCGTTGTAATATGAAATACTTCGAAAATATGGTGCGAGTTTGCTCGAATCTTATTGGTAGATGATGGTGCGTCTGCGTTTTTTTTGTAGCTTGCGCAAATGTTTGATTTTTTTACAAAAGTCATATTGAGGGACAAGGCAATTTCGGGAATATTCACATACAAATTGACTATTTGAAACTAGTAAACGACAATAGCTGTTTGAGTTCACCTATTAGACATCACTTTTTAATTATTGTCTGTGGTGCTGCTTGTTTAGCACAGTTCGTTTTTTCAAATTTACATCAAATATATTGCTTGAGTTCAAATCCTAACACAGATGTAGTTTTATTCCTTTTTTAATTGTTATAAACCTTTTTTATTAAATTTATTTTAATTTCATTTTAATTTTTGCCTCATTGTATAAATGTTCTTCAAAATCTATTATTTCTTTTTGTTATTCTAATTTTCCCTAGCACGCATGTCAAAGAACATCTGCCCATACATATATTAGCCATTTCTTTATAATGTTTTAATTTCATTTTAATTTTTGCCTCATTGTATAAATGTTCTTCAAAATCTTTTATTTCTTTTTGTTATTCTAATTTTCCCTAACACGCATCTCAAAGAACATCTGCACATACATATATTAGCCATTCCTTTATAAGGTGGTGACAATTTACTTGGTTCCTGCTTAGAGTGGTGTAGTTTGTTGAATTTGATTATCATGAGTTGGTTTTCTCTAAAACGTAGATTTCAATGAAATTTATACAGCTTTTTCAAAAAAATAAAAACTAGTGCCTGATCGAAGGGTTTTTTTAATTTAGATTTTTGATGAACAATTAAGTGTTGGTTTTCCCGAAAAACTGTAAAAAAAATTTCAGAGGCCGCCCTTTTGTTAATTTATTAAAAAGCTTTCAAATGTATTAGATAATCTATTAGTAAAACTATTTTTTGTTCTCCTATTGATTTTAGATATTTATAGTTTTTTTTTTAATTTAATGTTGCTATGTATTATAAAATAAAATAAAATAATTTGCATGCAAAAAAAAATATTTAAAATTGTAATTTTTTCATGGATCGACGATTCCGTACTCCTTAAAAGTTTATTTTTTATATCGACTTGAAACTGCTTTATTAAAAGACTTGGAGGCCTGTTAAAATACTTACCTTGACTTTTTCCATTTAAAGTAATAAGTTTATAATACAAATATTTGTGTATTAAAAAATCACACAATTTTTCGCAATTTAAAATGAAGTGAGTTATGGAAAACTTGCAATGTTCACTGATAGCTGAAAAATTAAGTTACATAAATATATTATATATGTTTGTTATACAGTACTTTTCGATATTTAATTTATTACTATTTTAATATGGAGCTTGGTGATGTTGATATTGTTGCACATTCATATTTTGTTGATTCGGTAATTGTCTTTGAAGTTGAGCGACTAAATTTGGAGTTTGTTGCTGGTTTATAGTTTGATTCTGAGATTGCACCATTCCACCTAAAATTTCAAAGATTTCGTCAAATGGTTATGAAATTGTAAAACTAGTCTAGGTCTAAACCTATAAAGAATATTTGTTTCCAAACTCTCTTAGACTACTAACAATGGAATATATAAATGATTATTTCTTTAGTTCAGTTTTTTCGGTTCTACTAGCATATTTTTAACTATTACAACCCAAAACAGATGATTTTACTTTCAGTGCACGTGAATAAAAAGTATTTGGCCTAAAAATTAAAGAACGTTGTTTTTATACCCTGAACAGGATATATTAAGTTCGCCGCGAGGTTTGTAACATCCAGAAGCAAACGTCGGAGGCCCTATAAAATATATACATAAATGATCAGCATGATGAGCGGAGTTGATTTACCCACGCCCGTCTGTCTGTATATGTGCAAACTAGCCCCTCAGTTTTTAAGCTATCGATCTGAAATTTTGCACTTGTCCTTTTCTCACTAAGAAGCTGCTGATTTGTCGGAATGGCCGATTTTGGACCACTGTAGCCATACAAACTGAACAATCGGAATCAAAATCTTGTATTGGAAACTGTTTTATTTGACGAGGTATCTACACGAAATTTGGCACGGATTATTATTTAAGGAAATAATGCAATCTCCGAAGAAAATGTATAGATCGGATGACTATAGCATATAGCTGCCATATTAACTAAACGATCGGGGTAAAGTGCTTGCATTTAAAACCTTTTCATTGTACGAGGTATCTTCACAAAATTAGGCATAATTTATTGTCTAAGGCAACAATATAATCTCCGAAAAAAATTTTCAGATCAGATCACTATAGCATATAGCTGCCATACAAACTGAACGATCGGAATCTAGTGCTTGTATGGAAAACTCTTTCATTTAACGAGGTATCTTCACAAAATTTGGAATAATGCAATAATGCAAATCGGAATCAAATGCTTGTATGGAAAACTTTGACAAGGTATCTTCACGAAATTTGGCATGGATGATTATTAAAGGCAACAAAGTATTATCCGCAAAAATTGTTCAGATCAGATCATTATATCATATAGCTGCCATACAAATTGAATGATCGGAATCAAGTTCTATGAAGGGTATTATAGCTTCGGTGCAATCGAAGTTTACGTTTTTTCTTGTTTTCTTGTTGAATGAATATAATTATGGCTTTATTCCTCGACATAAGCTACATTTGCAGTAATTACTTGACTGTAAGTCTTCGACCATTTCCATGTCGGTTCGATAGTTTGAAGCTGCGAGGTCTTTACAATTATGGTTTTTTCCATTGGCCGAGGGACAAATCTAGTGAGTTGGTGACTAGATCATGGCGAAATTCCTTCAAACTAACGGGTGTATCACGTTTATTCAAAAACCGTGGCACCGATGAACCCTAAAGCGATGATAAGTAAAATTGTCGAATTCTTTAAGATGTCAATGATATTAACTAAATCACTCAATTTAATTTCACTACAGCATTATATAATATAACCCTTTATGGCCTATTTGTGAATATCTTGGGTATCATTTAGATATATTATCTATTGAATGATATATACGGTATAAATCTAAACCCAAATTTGAAAATCCTTTTATTAGGTTTATGGAGGCTGGGGATGTATTGATCTAATTTGATCGATTTGGGAATGTTATTATCAGTTTACGACGCGAAAGGTTTGTTTGGCCATTTTTTACCATTAAAAAAAATTAAACAACGATTTGTGTTTCCAATGAAATCACGTCTACGGAATCTACTTTTTCACGAACACAAGTATTTCATTGTATCGAAAAGTTAAAGAAACAGACCTTGAAAGACACGACTATGTTATACTAAAGAGATAGCAGAGGATCTTAACAACGCTTATGGATCGACTCAACACATTGTGGTTGTTTTAGGTATGTCAATGTTAGATATGTACAAAATGGTCTGCAAAAAGCTCGTCGAGTATGTAAAGGTCGCAAAAGAGATGATTGACAAATGAGGCGTGGGTTTGTGAATATGACGTCGAAACTGTCTAACAATATGGCGAATGGCGGTTCAAAAATGAGCCGAAAGCCGAGTGAAGGCCATCCGATCTGTTTTGAGAGTTCTATAAATTTTATCCGATTGCGGACGGTCACAGGGTGCCGAGCATCGATCACTCTACAAAAATTTTGTTTGTTTGAATATATACAACATATGTTATATTCGATCTAAAACTCCATACACTTGTAGTGCGTATCCACAATAGAACGCACAATTTTAATACAAAAAATTCAAGTAGTTTTCTACTATGGTAAATGTAGCAGGGCCACAGGTCTTTACCAGAGGCAAAATAGAGAGGAAAACCACTATAGTGAAGTTACCTCATTTTACTGGTTGTTGTCGAAATTCGAAATGTAAAAATTTAACAGAAATGGGAAGAAACAGCTTAAAAACTACCTGTACCAGGTTAAAACTTTTAACTGTGGGTTAACTATGGGTATACAAAGGCACGTCAGAATACCGGCAATAATATTCAATGATAAAAAAAACGATTCATATTATAATATAATAATCCCTCCGTCATTTGGTATCGGATGTATAATATCGAATATTTGTATAAAAGTTATTTCAAAAAATAAACATAACACAATTAGTTTTGCTTGCCTTGAATTTGCATCATTTGATGATGTAATCTCTGCTGTTGAAATTGCTGCTGTGTCGAAACTACACTCGGTTTTCCACCTGCACATTGTTGCCTTGAAAAAGGCTGTATAGTATTCTGTCCTATAATATTTCCCATGGTTACATTGGGAGTCGGATTGACAAACTGACCACGATTATTAGTTACAGGGTTAGTTCCGCGTTGTTGAAGATAATCTGAAGAACCGCTCCTTTGGCTCATTTGATTGTAGGAGCCTACAATGTTAGAGGGTGGAACCTGGCTACTTCCGCCACTATTCATAATTCCAGATTGCTGATACTGATTAAAATTATGAAATGGATTCGTTGGTTGATTAATGATGTTTTGATTCGAATTTCCAGCACCTATGTTAATATTTTGCTGCAAAACATTTCCTGACCCTACCAATCCAGATGCAGATTGAACATTCATCAAGCTGTTTTGATTATTTGATGACGTATTTATGATACCTGTATTTGGGGTCATTGGCATTGTTTGATTACTAGCTTGTGAGTTTACATTCTGGCCGCCCTGCTGCGCAGCCAGGATTCCGTTTGGATTTAATCCTTGAGATATATTACCAATAGTGCTTGTTAGCTGGTTCTGATTTGATGTTATTCCTCGCATTCCTCCTCTAACGAATTGTTGTTGGACGGAACTAACAGCGCCTTGCGTTTGTAGTCCTTGTGTCTGTCGTATTTGTTGATGCTGCTGAAGAGCGTTAAATGATGATGAATTATTTTGATTAAAATTAGGCTGACGCTGCCGAAGCATATTGCACAAAGCCTGCTTGGATTGATTATGTTGCGGGCGCTCAAAACGATTTGCTATTCAATGAGAATTAATACAGAATTAATGAAAAGTTATAACTATAGGCCCTGTGGTAAAATGTATTCAATAACTATATAAGTTAAAAAATATTTGCATACCTTGATGAGGATAAAATTGTGGTTGTTGCTGCATCTGGTGGTATTGATTTTGTCCTATCCATTGTTGTTGATTTTGACCAGTTAATTGTGTTACTCCCTGGGGCACGTTTCCCATAAAACCTATTTGTGTATTTTGTGCAGTGCTAAGCTGCTGTAGATTACCTTGCATTTGTTGTTGCATCATTATAGCAGAATTTTGTTGAAGGAGTTGATTAGAATTAAATTGTGGAACAGTAGCCTAAAATGGATATGAAAACAAGTAAGGAAGAGCTAAGTTCGGATGTTACCGAACATTTTATACTCTCGCAAAGTCAAATGGTATACTCGTTTTAGATTTCTTTGTGGATCTTGCCGCCTTGTTCTATGTTGACCGATATTTTTGGTAAAAAGTCAGATATAGGCACTGGGGTCCACATATTCATTACCTAGGGGCTTGAAAAGTTTTGACTCGATTTAGACAATTTTTGGTCACAAGGTGGCATACTTCAAACGCATTATTCACGCAAAGTTTTACCCGATACAATCATTTTTGCTTGATATGCATAGTGGAAGGTGAAACAATCAGATGGAATTGAAAATGGTGTTATATGGGAAATAGGCGTGGTTGTAGTCCGATTTTGCTCACTATGACATAGAAATATGAAAAGAACGTTATGCATTTGGTTGAAATCGGTTAAGTAGATCTCAAGATATGGGGATATGGGTTTTCACCTAAAAGTGGGCGGTGCCACGCCCACTGTCTAATTTGAACGCGGTTCCTATGAAGTCATCTCATACCATCCCAGAGATAAAATTTAATGTCTCTGGCGTGTTTACTGCTTGATTTATCGCGATTTTAGTAGTCTTTAACAGTACCGTTATATGGGGAGTGGGCGGAGTTGCCACCCGATTTCAACAATTTTCACACTGTAGGTAGAGGTTCTAAAAACATTTGCTTCCAGTGAATTTTGTTATTATAGCATTAGCAGTTTAGGAGATATGCACATTAAACCTATTAGGGGCGGGACCACGCCCACTTTAAACAAAAAAGTTTAACTGCAGATGCCCCTCCCTATTGTGATCCTGTATACCAAATAAGAGTATTGTATCTTGTTGTGGAGCTTAGTTATGGCAATTTATTTGTTTTTGAATAATGGCGTTTTGTGGGCGTGGCAGTGGTCCGATTACGCCCATCTGCAATACCAATCGTCTCACGGTACCAAGAAACATGTCTACCAAGTTTCATAAAGATATACTCTGTAGCAACAGGTTGCGAGAGTATAAAAATGCACCTTTTAAATATCATTAAGAACATATTTTACACTTTACTGCGAAATTTATTATAATCAATTATATTATCTAGAACTCTCAAGATTAAGGAGGAATCTTTATATATGAAAAAAGAAATTATACCTGTGTATTCATTTGCAGGTGATTCATTTGACCTTGCGGGTTCATTTGTTGCGGTGTCTGTGATTGAACTTGAGGTTGATGCGATTGCGGAACCACCTGGGTATGCGTTGGGATATTTGTGGGAGAAGTTTTCGAAACTTTCGGCTTACGCTTACGAGTGGTTCCCTTTCCTCGTGTTCTCCCAGTGGTAACTGCACTAGGTGATTGATCAATTGATGAAGGAGTATCTGGCTTCATCTCGTCTTTCTAAGATGTATAGAAAATTTTAATAAATAAATCAACAACTACACAATTCTGCTTCTGTTACAATGCAGATCTTTTCCGGCACGGGATCTATGTCTTCTGGAGGTAGCGGCAAGGATTCATAAAAATAACTAATGGGTTTAACTAAACTATGGGCGTGATATTTAAGACTGCGATGTGTTTCTTCATATGCTAAGCTTTTTCTTTCAGATTTGACTGCACCAAACCAGACCCATGATAAGGGCGCTGGATTCTTATGACCTTCCAATATATCCCAAACACTTATACGTTGCTTGTCTGAAATACGAAGTTGTTTCTTGTCCATATCACATATTTTGTTTCCTTTCATATCGATACCGGCCGGCTCACATGATATAACCTGCAATGTACATAGATTACAACTTGAAATTTGTACATTCGTTGTTAAATTACTAAATTTCTTATTAAAGTTGATTAATATCGGCAATTGTAGAGAATCTAACAAACTATAAGATTCGAGGCCGACCGAAAACCTCTTCCGTTTTCGGGTACGGAACTCAGTTGCTTGTGCAACTTCTTTTTCGAACTGAAAATTCAGTCCTTCCAGCATTTAGGTTTAAACCACAGCCACCACGATACTCCCCAAAGGGCCGAACCCAATGAGCAGATTGAACGAAGTCCAAGGACATTCTGCTCCCCGTGGTACCAGAGTTGAGTCTCCGGTCAGACTGTGTAGCCGAAACTACTTCCAGTTGAGCTACCCATTACTCAATGACTGGTGACATTTGTCGCTTGAACTTCAAATGTCTTTTTATTTGGAATCTCATTTAAAGTCTATAATATCAGTTCAAGCTGAGTATTATAGCACTATTTCTGACATTATTTACTATACTGATAAGTCTGGGAAAAATAAATTAACAGTCATAGTGCATTTGGCTTTTAGTCGCCTTTTACGACAGGCATGCATGGAAGTCCAGGCGGGCAGGAAGCCTTAAATGGTACCTCAGGGACCTCCAGGAGGGAAAAACTCCGGAGGAAGCCGAAAAGTTGGCGCGTAACAGGGTGAGAGGAAACAATGCCTCCCCTGCCTCGGAGAAGCGGAAGGGTGGCAATACCGCGTCTAGCAGTAAAAGGAGTAGCGGAAATCGAAGCCAACGCTCGGTTAACGCAACTCAGGCCGCAAGGCGGGGTTGCGAAAGGGCAGCTCCTTCGACCACCCAAGCCGCGAAGCGCAAGAGTGGGCAGCTAACGCCACAGGAGCCGAATAACACCAAGCGGCAGAGAGGCAGCAATGCACAGGGGACCGGAGGCAATCACTCCGCCCAGGTCGAGAATTCAGCGTGGAGGCTCAATCTCTGCATCGATGTCGAATCGTATAAATTCGTCAGGAGAGCGAGCTTCCGACTGATTTACAGATTCAGCTCGGTGGTCCTGAGGCCATTTAAGCCTAAGACGGCCACCGAAAGCGAAACGGGGGAGAAGATGCTGGTAGATGAGATTGCGACTCATCCCGGCACCAGTACATCGGAGCAGGTGGCAACTGCCGAGACCATGGTGAAGGTCCCTACGGAGAAGGCTGGCGAACAAGGGGGGACGCTACCCTCCACGGACGAGCTTCTCGACGGACTCAAGGACCTAGCGGGTGGCAACGCGGAGGACGGCGAAGGTGAGGAGCTCCTCATGGAACCGATCCTATAGTGGGTCCACAAACAGAAGTTGCCCAGATGAACCTGCACCACGCGGCGTCGGCCTCGGCTATCATCGCGAGCAGGTTCACAGCGGATGGTCTGGGCATATTGCTGATCCAGGAGCCATGGATCTACAAAGGAGAGGTCAGAGGCCTCAAAACGGTGAATAATAAGGTAATCTGGGATCTCTAAAGTGAGAGACCTAGAACCTGTATAGTAGGTAGGAACGATATTGATTTCTTTTGTATTTCAGAGTTCCTAACACAAGACCTGGTCGCTGTGCTGGCAAAAAAGTAACGAAGGAGCGCATTTCGTCCCGGCAGCGGCCTACTTTCCGGGAGACACGCTGACAGCACCACCAGAGGCCGTCGGTAACCTCGTGGAATACTGCAGGAAGAACAACCTGCCCCTCGTCCTGGGATGCGACGCCAACGCCCATCACATGGAATGGGCCAGCACGAACTGCAATACACGGGGTGAGTCTTAACTTGAATTTATAGTCAGTAGGAATCTAAGTATTGTAAACGTGGGGTGCGAACCCTCCTTTATAACCAGTGTAAGAAGGGAGGTGCTTGACATCACTCTTGGTAACGAACTCACGACAGGGCTGATCGGGCAATGGAGAGTGTAATCGGAACCCTCCATGTCAGATCACCGCATCATAAGACTCGCACTAGGGGTAGAGGTCAGGCAACTCCCTCCCAGGCGTATCCCCAAAAACACAGACTGGACCACCTTTAGGGATACGCTTGAAATAAATGTCAATAGGAGGGGGCAGCTGGACGGCAGTGCCACTGCTTCTGGACTGGAGAGCAGATTGTCTGCGCTAAATCAGTCTATTATAGAGGCATATAATAGTAGCTCCCCCTAAAGACGACCACCAAGAACCGCAGCTGTCCCTGGTGGTCAAGTAGGCTCTCAGACCTAAGGAAAGCGGTACGCAAGCTATTTAAAAGGGCTAAGCGTACCGGGGACTGGGAGAACTACAGGTGCGGCCTAACTGCTTACAACAAGGAGATTAGGTCAGCAAAGCAGAAGAGCTTCAGGAAGTTCTGTGAAAGCGTCTCCTCAACGCCAGAGTCTGCAAGGCTGCATAAGGCTCTGGCTAGGGGCAAGACCGACACAGTACTAGCAATTAAAAGACAGGATGGGACCTATACGGCCAGCGCAGAGGAAAGAGCCACGGCCCTTCTACTTGCGCACTTCCCGGAGACAATTCGAAAAGACCGAATTCGACCCAGGGTCGAACGAAAGCCATCTCGCTTAGATTGGACAGTCGCAAAACAGCTCTTCACTGCGGACTCCATCAAGTGGGCTGTGGGGATAGCCTGGCGCTGGCATATATCCCAGAACATTGGCGCAATGCAAAGGTGATCTTCATACCCAAGGAAGGAAAGACTATTCGTTGGCAAACTTCTTTAGACCAATAAGTCTAACTTCCTTCTTACTGAAAAGTATGGAAAAGATCATCGATCACGAAATAAGATCAAAGGTGCTGAAGGCTGCACCGCTACACGCGATGCAGCATGCTTACAGAGCAGGCAGATCAACCAATACTGCTCTGTATCAGCTAACTTCAGAGATCCGAAGTTCGTTAGACGGGGGTGAGGTGTTATTATGCGCCTTCCTTGACATCGAAGGTGCTTTTGACAATACGTCTCACGAGAGCGTGTCAAGAGCACTAGACAAAAGGGGGTGTGGCGGTGCCGGTGCGCAGATGGATTGAAGCAGTACTGCGCACCAGGATTGCTGAAACCACAGTAAGCGACATTAGGATTCGTCTTGGCACAACAAGAGGCTGTCCACAGGGTGGAGTGCTATCCCCCCTACTTTGGAGCCTAGTTGTGGACGATCTTCTCGAGCTGCTAACTAGCAACGGAATCCGCTGTCAGGCATATGCGGACGATATTGTTATATTAGCTAGGGATAAATTCGCAATTATTGTACAAAGGGGATTGAGGCTGGCAAAGAAATGGTGTAGTGGGGTTGGCTTAAATATCAACCCCTCCAAAACTACAATCATACCGTTTACCAGACGCAGGTTGCTGCCAGGCCTCAGGAACCTATCCCTAGGCGGTATGGAGCTGGAGATGGCCAACACGGTCAAGTACATAGGCCTCACGCTGGATTCCACTCTTCAGTGGAAACAGCATGTGGACCTGACCTTAGCCAAAGCTAAGAAAGCGCTCATGGTGTGCAATCGACTTGCAGGGAAATCATGGGGCTGCTACCCAAGGATTTTCAGATGGTTGAACACCATGATTGTGAGACCGATCATAACATATGGAGCGGTGGCCTGGGTTTCCAAAGCATCGCAGACCTCGGTAGGACTTCCGACTATCGAAGCTGCAACGACTTGCCTGCATCTGCGCGTCGGGCGCGATGCGTACGTGTCCGACAACAGCACTGGAAGTAATGCTGGAGCTAACACCGTTACATATAGTGATCGAACAGACGGCCAAACAGACCTTGCTTCAAATGTCAGCAGAAGGGTTTGGCAAAGGGAAGGTAATCTCGTCGCAGCAGATGAAGGCCCTAAGTGACGCAATGCCACTGGCCCTTCTTCCAAGGGACAGCATTACCAAAACAGTAAGCTTCACTAGGAAGTTCAAGGTTACCCTTGGCAGTAAGGCGGAATGAAACGATTCCACGCTGGACCTACTGCTAAGGGACAAAACTATCAAATGGTACACCGACGGCTCGAAAACGGCGGAAGGGATTGGTCCAGGGGTCGCAGGACCATGGGAAGTTTTCCTAGCATATTCCAGGCGAAAGTATATGCTATAAGTCGGTGTGTAGAGATAAACCTTCAACGCGACTATCGCAATAAGAGTATCGCCATACTCAGCGATAGTCAGGCGGCACTTGAAGCGATCTCAGCTTTTGAGGTCAAAACCAGAACCGTGCGTAGCGGTTGATCCACACACCATTAAAGAGCTGCTCCGTAAAGAGGAAAGAGCAGGCAGGGAGAGACATTGGCAACATCTCCAAGGCATGCGCCATGCCAAGTTGCTAATCGGAGGTCATAACCTCAGATGGTTTAAAACCGTAATCAATCTCCCGAGGAACAAATTCCGGCTACTGGTCGCGTTCTACACCGGACATTGCAGGCTCAACAAGCATTAATTTAACATGGGCTTGGTCTCTTCTGCAAACTGCCGGTTCTGCGACATGGAGACGGAAACCCCAGAACACCTGATAGTGGACTGCACAGCAGTCTGCAGACGCAGAGTTAAGGCCATGGGATCCATGTTTCCAAACAGGGATGGCATCGCTTCACTAGCACCTAGCAGTATATTGTAACACAATAGACCATAGGTCGCGGTGCATACCTCAATCTTTATCTGTCTATCTATCTATCCAAGAAAAAGGAAATTTTTATTTGTCATAAAAATATTGTATAAAATATTCAAAACAAACCGAAAAGCATTGAAAATAGCTGTTATACCACTTTAATGAGGTATCCGCATACTCTTTTGTACGAATTCAACTTGATAACTTTATTATTGCTTTTACTTCTAATTTTTTGACAAAAAAAAGCAGCGCACACAGACAGCGAGCAGAGAAATGGTTGGAGATCGACAGAGCGCACTTTAGGGTTTGTTCTTTTCAATTTTTTTAAACAATATTATTAATTTTTTATGGTCAATAAAAGAAATATGACCGTTCTTTTTTACAATAGGTAACTATATAGACATACCTCGGTTGTCTGCTTGTAAAGTGGCAGTAACTGGCGAATAACTTTTATCGAAGCATTATTTTTTTCACCAATTTCTTTTTTTAACTTTTTCATTAGGTTAAGGTACAGTTTTTTATTTTCATCTCGTTCAGAATGATTCTCTGTTAATAATGTCGAGTGAACCAACGTAACTAACATATCCACTACTGTAGTAAAGAGTTCTCTAAAATGGAAAACAGAAATATTTGGATATGGTAAATTAATAATTTAAAAAAATATATACATATATATATTTAAAATATATTTCAAATAATAATAGCAAAGATTATAATTTAATTCATTTAGTTATATTTTATTATTGAAAGAAGAATCATACTTCCTTGGTTGCCTAGAAATACGTATGTATATAGAACATATAAGAATGTCTGTCAAAAGAAAAATACACTCTAGAGCGTTTTCTGAAACTGAAACTTAAGACAACATTACGGTTTATTACATGTCGGAGATCTACTTTCCACTATTAAAAAATCACTTTTATGTCTATAACTACTACTTATTATTTGCTTATGGTATTTTTTATATTATTTCAATACTACATTGTTAATGTTGGACTTAAGCTTTCTAACATTTTTGCAAAACTTCGTTCAAATTCAATTTGGAGGACGTTTGCAAATATTTGTACCAATTGAAAATTGAAATAGATTTATTAAAAAAAATATGAAGGGGTTTTGAATGAAGAATTCTAGACCTCGATGAAGTATTTTAGGTGATACTTTTAAAATCAAAACAAAATGATAACAATTATGTTGTATTATTATTAATGAATTAAAAAAACAACAGTTTCAAAAAACACTCCAGGTGGGTGATTTAGTTTAGGCCTATGCTGTATATAAGCCTATTAAAATACGTATACCTATACTAAAGAGCTCTTTAGCTTCGCTTAAGGGATTAGACCAATCTAGAATCCTAAAAATGCTTAGCAATTTATTTTGGATGTTAGGAAAATAGAATCGGACTTCTATCTTACAGGCTTTATTAAACATGTATTTGTTGTTGTAACGGTTACCTAGTCCCCGTTTGGGTGGCAAATTCCAGATTCGTTGTCGCCGAGGTCATCGAGGCCCAGGAAACGACATAGGGAGAAGGGTGTTAGATGGGTGGGGTTTGTTGGGCATGCAAAGAGGTGGTTAGTGTCATGCGGAGACTCATTGCACGCAGGACATGTGTTTAGTATGTCGGGGTCAATTCTGGATAAGTAGGAGTTTAACCTGCTACAGTATCCGGAACGAAGTTGCGCGAGGGTCACTCTGGTTTCGCGAGGCAACTCGAGCTCTATGTCTGCTATTGGTGGTGGTTTGACTCCTATTACGCCATTCACTGAGAGGGAGTCTGTGAAGGTGTTGATGGCTCCACTGTGAATGGCGGTCAGTGCCTGTCTGAAGTTCGTTGCGTCCGAAGTCCGGTCGGCGTACTGTCTAATGTCGTCGACGTAGTCAAGGAAAGACCTCTTGATGTTCCTAGGAGGCGGCTCCGCTACAGTCAGGCGACTGCAGGGGTGGTTTCTACGAAAACACCCCAGTAGAAACTGCTTGGAGAGGAGTTCGTTGTGTTCCTTAACCAGAAGCATACGGGCCTCACTATGTAGGTGTTCGATTGGAGACATCAAGAGGCATCCCGTGATAGTTCGGAGTGCAGTGTTCTGACAGGTCTGTAGCTTCTTCTTCTGCGTGTCACTGCATCCAGGCGACCATATTGGGGCTGCGTAAGTTAGGACCGGCCGGCCGATTGCCTTGTATGTTGCCAACAACGTTTCTTTGTCTTTTCCCCAAGAGCTGCCGGCAAGCGACTTGAGGATTTTGTTGCGGCTCTGTACTTTGGCAGTTATCGCGGTCGTGTGAGGAGTGAAAGAGCACAGACTGTCCAAAGTAACGCCTAAAATTTAGGATTATTTACTGTCGGAATTTTTGTGCCATCGACTTAAATATTCAGGTCCAGTCTGTACTCCTTCGTCCAATTTGTGAAGATGGTCGCTGTGGATTTAGTGGGAAAGTGTTGGGCTCCTTGCAGAGAAGAAGCGAGAAGAGAGATCGGAGAGGTGGCTGTTTACTTTTGAACACATGCCATCGATTCCATTTCCCGACGTCAATATCGTACAGTCATCAGCGTACGAGGTCACTGAACCGCTGGTGGCTGGGGGAGTTTCGAAATATAAAAATTAAACAGTAGTGAGGAGAGGACACCGCCCTGCGGAACCCCCTGTTTAATTTTCCTAAGTTTGGAGTTTTGACCTCGAAACAGTACGGAAGAATGCCAACCGCTCAGGTAGTTCATAGTCCACCGCTTCAGCCCTGGAGGGAGCGTTGATTGTTCTAGGTTCTCAAGTAGCGTTGTGTGATTGACTGTGTCACAAGCTTTTGACAAGTCCAACGCTACGAGGATCGTCCTCTCGCATGGTGGCTTCTGGTTCAGGCCATGAACTATCTGGGCGTTTATGACGCTAAGTGCTGTGGTGGTACTGTGCACTTTACGGAAGCCATGGTGATGGCCTGCTAGGCTCAGGTGGTATGTGTATGACGGGAGTAACAAGGCCTTAAGTGTCTTCACTACTGGGGAAAGGAGAGTTATCGAGCGATAAGACTCCCCTTTGTTGGCGGGTTTCCCAGGTTTCAGTAGTGGGACCACTCTTCCGACTTTCCACACATCGGGTATTTGAAGAGTGGATATCGACAGGTTGAGGACCCTGGTGAGATAATTTACTCCCGTTGGGCCTAGGTGTTTTAGCATCAGCATGCTTATTTCGTCAGGGCCAATGGATTTAGACGATTTCGCCTTTTACTCTTACACTCTGAACCTCCCCATCGGTGGAAGTAAGTGGTGCGCAGTCTTTTGGCATTTTGCGCAGCCGTCGGGTAACACGTCGTTTGGCCTTGTCAGTCGAAGAGTGCAGTGTAAATTGTCGGCTGAAATAGCTCGCGCACTTCTTCGGGTCCGAGGAGGCATGACCATCGAATTGAATTTCAACCCGATCGTCATGTCTTCTCGGATTTGACAGGGCCTTGACAGTAGTCCAAAGCTTACTCACACCGGTGGAGAGGTTGCAGGACTTCAGGTGCTCTATCCATTTTGTCCGCTTATGATGAGTTACCATTTGCCGAATCTCCAAATTGAGATCCCTTATTCGGGGATCACAGGGATCGGCATGGCGTAAGGTGTCGCGCTCGTTTGCTAATACAGCTGCTGCGGCTGGGAAATTAGGGCGGAGTTCCGCGATTCTTCCAGCCGGTATGAAGCGAGCGGTAGCAGCAGCGATCACCTTGCGGAATTGACGCTCGCCAACGATGACGTCCGTAGGAATGGATAGTGCGTTGAAGGTGCTCTCAGTAAATTCTGTGAAGCCGACCCAGTTAGCTTTGTTAAAGTTAACATAAGTGCGGTTGTCCACAGAAATAAAGTCAGGAGGTTTCTCGATCGAGATAATTATGGGCAGATGGTCTGATGCGAGAGTTAGCATAGGTCGCCAGGTTATACTATTTATCAGACCACCGCTAGCGATGGTAATATGGCGAGCTATTACAGGTGCCCATAATTCTGGTGGGGGCTTCGTCATTCATTGTGCAGAATGTCGAATCGTCTATCTGTTCCGCCAGCTCCATCCCCCTACGATCGTTTGACAGGCAGGAATGCCAAAGATCGTAATGCGCGTCGTCTAGCACCAAACGTTTTTCACCACGAAGTAGCGCATCTATGTTCGGGTGATATCCTGTTGGGCAACATGTAACTGGGGGGATGTATATATTAAATATTTCGAGCTCGACATCGCCTGACCGGAAAGCTATACTCTGACATTCTAGGGTAGTGTCCCTACGGTCGATGTCAACATCGATAAGACGATACTGCACAGTGTTGTGGAGGTTGGTCAGACTGGGAGTCATGCTGTCTGTATGAGCTCCTTAAGGCCGTGGAGGTCCTATCATGGCCACTCGACTAGAGTGGCAGCGCAGTGCGCGAACATGGTGCAGGTTGCACAGCCGTTGAGGCAGATGTCGCATTATTGCGTTGACAGCATGGGGCCACTTAACTTGTGGTCCACTCCCTATGTGTCTTAAGGCCTGAACAGGTCTTAAGATGGCTCCATCCATTGCATGTATTGCACCTAACCGAGGTGGAGTTTGGATGGAGCCTTTTAGCGCAAACGCAGCAGTAAAATTCCTCGGGGCCCGGGTTGGACTCGATGCCAGCACGGGTCAGGAGGATACGGAGCAACCCTGCTGCTAAGCGTTGCTCCAATGACGACAAACTTAATCTAAAACTCACCGATCCAAACAGGGTTAGATCGCCGAAATAACAGCCCTTGGCCGGATAAAATCTGGGTCAATTCCGGTACCGCAGAATCGGCTGTTGTGGGAATTGAAACTTGTATTTGAGTACATTTACCATACCATACAAAAAAAACACAAAAAAAAAGAAAATACTACACCATAAAAAATGTCGATTTTAATTTTAATATAAAAAGACGGCTACTGAATGACGATGACGGCGGAATTATAAAAAGTGGTTTAGCTTTACCGAAAAAAATTAGTAGCAAAAAAGGGATATATTCGGTGGTACCAAACATACTCACGCAGTTACCTAACATCAAAACTGGGAAAACTTTTAGGTGATTGGAAAATTTTATATTAAAAACATGTGGATAAGACATCAACATTCAGTATTCGACGAAACTGTAAATTGATTACAATTATATTATTAACCTTATTAACTTATACTCACACAGTTTGCTTCGTGTCCGTGATATTTATATTAAGATCAACATAATTAACTCAAATGAGATACATTACGAATAATCAGATTATTCAATTCAATCAGCTAACGATTTTATCTTTGCGTATGTGGGTGGGGAAAGGTTGGGGGGAGTAGTTTTTTGTTGGGAAATCTCCAATACCTTAAGCTTAGGATTTTCAAGTGCATATATCATTGCAATTAAGGTGCCAATAGATTCACTGCTTCGAAGTTCTGCTTCATTAAGACAGGTTTGCATTCAATCCAACAGCACCCTTAGCTCAATCTCATCACACTTGGAATGTGTCGGCGCTCCGCTTCTGTTGCATACTCAGTAAGCAGGTAGAACGTAGGAGGTGCATCGAAATACTAGGTCTTATCAAGGTTCATCTCACCGCCATGACAACATTATACAAAAGCCACTTAATAACTGTTTAGTTATCTGTCAAATCTTCACTTTTTTAGCTTGACCACATCAATGATACTTCGACTGAACTAAGTTGAACTGAGTCGAGTTGCAAACCGTAATAGTGTATTAATCAATAGAATGCAATTTTTTTTACCGAAGCAAAAGGTTTCGAATGCATTTTATATAACGTACAATTTACTCACCGATTTGAACTTGCATCAATTACTCCTTGGCAGACCAGCTGCGCCAGTAATATGGCCCACTCCGTAGTAGAATTTCCATTTTTTTGTATTGTTTCAAACATCCCACCTACCAGGGAAAAACGTAATTGAAGCGCATCTAAAATTTCTTCTCGGTCTAGAAGATCATTAATTCCATTCGAAGAATCATACTAAAATTATGAAAAAACAAAATCGCTTTAATCAGTGTAATCAATGATTTTCTACTAAAATTTATTTTAAATTATAATACTTATAGAAATTTCGAAACACGTTTTAAACATCGACATGGGTCATGTTATGGATCGAACTATAATTCCAAGGAAAATTCCATTAGTTAAAATTTAGCTTTAAACAAGAAAAAACTTTAACTTCGGCTGCAGGTATATACATACATTTTATAAGGTCTCTAACGTTTTTCCTTCTGGCGTTTCTGAATAGCTTCTGTGCAACCAAAGCTAATATTTTTTCTTGTTATACCTGTCTTATGAACAGATTTCAAAACTTTAAAGCGTTTTCGTCATAGCTCATGTTCAAAGTCAGTGCCCCTCGTATTTTAAAAACTACTGCACCGATCATTTTGAAAATTTGAACACTATTTCGAAACATAATTTACGAGGGAAATTTAATAATATTTTTCTTTTTACAATAACACATTAACCGATTTTGTCCCAAAAATCGCATTTTTTTCTTCAAAGTGTTCATAAAAAGTAAAAGTTTAAAATTTCCTAAAACCATCTCAGCATTACCTGAACAAAGCGATTATCTAACGATATAATTTTAATTTCAGTTGATCTAGCACCGAGTTATGTGCGTCTTTCCTCCGAGTCGCTCCAGAGTAATTGCCGTATTTTTTAAAATTTGTACATGAAAATTTAACAGAATATTCTTCAAATGTCAGAATAGAATAATGTACCAATGGTTTTTATACTCTTGCAACATGTTGTTACAGAGTATAATAATTTTGTTCACCTAACGGTTGTTTGTATCACCATAAAATAAGCGACTTAGATATACGGTTATATACCTATATATATATATAAATGATCCGGGTTATAAGTGTGAGTGCTGTCTGTCTTTCCGTCTGTCAAATAAAAATTGGGTTATCTTAATGAAACTTGGTACGTGTTACTTGGTAAAAAAAAAAAAAAATTAGGACAACTTCGTAGATGGGCGTAATCGCAACACTGCCACGCCCACAAAACGCCTTTAATCGAAAGTGCCATAACTAAGCCGTAAATGAAAATAGAGAACTCAAATTTGCACCTGTTGTCTTAAAAAAGTGGGCGTGGCGACACTCCTCACAAGTTTAATGTATATAGCTTCCAAACCAATAAAGTTATATTATCCAAATTTTCACAGGACACATTTTTTCAACGCTTCTTACGATAGATCGGATGATAACTCCCAGTGGCTATATGGTACGATGACTTTTTATCCTTTCCTGATAACAGTATGTCTGAATGTCAAAAAATAGGTTGAATCGAGTCTATACTACCCTGAGCTCCCATATACCTAAAGTAAAGAATTTCATACCGCATATATCGGCAAATATGCAAGTTATCTAAATAAAAATGAGAGAGCGTGTTTTTCTTATAACAGAGTATCTTTGTGCCTAATTGGGTGAAAACTTCACCTAGCCCCTAAATAATTAATACCATAATTTCGAACATACCGTTCGTTTAATGTGTAAATTATATATTTAAAAAATTCATTGAAAATATGTTCGTCCCTTTTATGGTCACCAATATACGAGTACTCCATATAATGATTTCCGTCTTTTCACCTGACTTTAAGTCGTTCCGGTTGGTGAAAATTTAATATTTTAATGAAATTAAGTGGACAAGTCTTTAAAATTATTAAGCACTGAATTAGAATTGAATTGGTCTAGACCTTGGTCTAAACCTCATATCCTTAATATAATGAATTCTCTGGTTGACGTTTTCCACATTAGCTCAATATATATTAAATTTGGCCTCTTCGGTTGAGTTGAAATCATTCTAGCAAGTTGCAAGAGTATAAAATGTTCGGCTACACCCTAACTAAGCCCTTCCTTACTTGTTGTACATAGATTTAAACAGCTCACTAACATAAAAATGAGATTGTTTTACACGAATTAACTCTACACTTGCATTTGATACATATAGCTAAAGTTACAGATTTCGGAGGATGAAAACTTTTTGAACCTAATTATACCGACCCAATTGTTTGCAACGGCATAAGCACTTCATTAACAAACTGCAAGTCCAGCCTAAGTCTTTAATAAGTAAAACTAAATTATGTTTTAAACTGACAAACCTTAAAAGTTCATCTAGCGTAAGGTTAAATATATATATATGAATATACTGAATATAATATATATATATATATACTAGGCGCCCTCCGCTGCGCTCCGGGACGCTCGCTCGCCTACGTCCGCCCCCCGCCGAGCGCGAGCTAGCTCGCTCTTATGTTAGTTGATTCTCGACAGCAGCAGAAAACTTTTATATATAATAGAGAGATATATACTAAATATAATAATATATATACATATATACTGATATAATAATATATATGTATATGTATACTGAATATAATATATATATACTGAATATAATAATATATATATATATATATATATACTGAATATAATAATATATATATATATATATATATACTGAATATAATAATATATATATATATCCCAAGAATCGTTAAAAGAAATTTTCGTTCGCTCAACGAGCAAGAAGAAAGTATCTTACGTCCACCTGTGCTACCTGAACGTCAGAGGTCTGCGTACAACACTCTCAACATTTCAAACAGCATTAGCGGCTAACCAGTACGACGTTGTATGTATTTCGGAATCCTGGCTTCACTCCCTACACTAACACGACAATCGATAAAGTTGAAAAGGTGCAGCGTAAATTCTGTCGCTGACCTCTGCTTTTTCTACAAATTAGTCAATAACATCACTGATGCTCATGAGATCCTAACGAAATAGATTATTAAAAACATCGAAATCCAAGAAAAATTATGTTATCCATGGTCCTCAGAATAGACTGGCTAAATTAGTAAATTCACTTCAAGGTGAAATTGATTTCTATGGAGGAACATACGCTGCTTTTACCGAAAACACCAAGAGACACCTGCTCGTCTAAATCAAGTCTGAATTACATATTAACTTACTATTATTTGAATATTTTCCAGATATTACACTAATATACCCTAGCTACTTTTGTATAATACTTGAATTCTTTATTATATCTATGTATGTTGCCGATTGGCGTTTAAATAAATAAATAAATATATATACTGAATATAATAATATATATATATATATATATATATATATTGATACTGAATATATTAATATATATTGCATATTTACCTCAGTAAATGACTGCAAGCAATGAGAAAGTTGCGAGTATAAAGAGCTCAAAAGACTTTCTTTGTATTCGTCCTGACCATTTAAACAGGAAAGAATTAATCCTAAGAAAGGTTGATAGTTTAACGAGAACTTTTTAAAACCAGTAGAGTTGTTGAATCCGCTTAGAGAGTAATTAACAGAGGTACTACTTCGTTCTCTTTCTTCTCCATTGTTATTACCATTATCAGATTTCGGTATTTTTGCACAAAAATTCATACTCTCGAGTGCTCGCCCCGCGACGCGTAAAATTCGCCCTTTCACTGCTGGTGTGAGTTTTGAAATTAGGGGAACTATTAACCACGTAGATTGGTTTTCACTATATACTTCTTTTGATTCAGAAGATAGGGCATCTTTCTGAAAAACGGCAATTGCAGCTTTGGCAACGGTGTCTAACCAATTATTAAGTTCAGTTTGGTTGTTCATAATTTGACGGTGCATTAATTCCAAATCTAACCATGATATTCGAAGAGTCCACTGTTCTAGATTTTCCAAAATTCGAATAATCATTGATCTCTGATCCATTTCGGAAATTATATTATACTCAGCTTCCGGATAACAAATCATATATAATACTCGCTGAACTTGTTTTGTAGTGAGCATATCGTCTATTATCATTTCACATAAATTATCAGCATGTTTCAAACAGCGTTCTAATACATGTTCTTGTGAACATATTTGTTTCAAAACATGATTCGCAAATTCAAGTAAAGATACCTGCTCCAAAGATTTTATACTACTATTTCCAGAATTTGGTTTATTGACATCTTGATCAGTGCCATTACTAACATTTGACAAATCACTAGTACCAAGTATTTGGCTCAAATCGGCGGGTCTGTCCATATTTTTCGGAGTACTCCCTGGATGCACAGGTGTATTAACACCACTTCGCTTGCCACTACTTATAGCAACAGAGTTATTGCTTGCTATAGTTGGTGTTTTTAGATCAACAACAATTAATATTGCCTTTATGACAGCCAAAACAGCTTGTATTGGTATATTTTTGTGTGCACCCACTAATAAGTGACGATCGCAGCTTAACTTTATGTTGAAAGAATCTTCAATAACGTTTACAGGATTCGGAGAAGTGCTCACAGAATACATTCTTGGTTGCGGTATTTCAATTGTTTTAAATAATTTCAAGACTAAATGGCAGGTAAGACGAGCGCCAGCTTCAGCATCAGTGGTAAATTCACCGCCTACTGGATATGCATATGCTAAGGTTGGTAGTGCGAATTTAAGCACAAAATCAGCCAATGAAAAACAGTGCCTTGCTACCAAAATGCAAATGAAAACAGCTAACGAGTTGTGAATTTTGTTATCATGTATGTCCACTTGTTCAAAAAGATGGGGATATCGAAGTTTTTTCGAGGCGTTGCAAATACTTTGCAGCGCAGCTATCCATTCTTCAGAAAGACTGTTACACGAAGCCGTTAACTCTGCACATGAAATGGCGATTTCGTTTAAATGATCGTTATCAGTTGCGTGACAAACAGCCAAAATAGCGTTCGATACAAAACTATAAACATTGGCTGTGGACTCTTGCAATTGACGAATGCAATGATATTCAATTCTACCGGCACGTTTAGGAGAAATAAACAATTCTTGTAAAAAGTTCGGATTATATAACTGCGGTGCGGCACTGAAAATACATATAATATTAGATTTTATTCAAAAATATATAAATATTGTGTTTTACCTTAATTGTTCTGGTGAATTGTAGATGTCTTTAAACGCTTTCATTATTCCAATTAATGAAAAATACTCCGTCTCATTCTCATCAGATTTAAGTAAATCGCACATTTCATACAAATCGGACAAATACGCGAGTATACAACGTTCTGCTGAGCTGCATTCTTTTGGATTGTTTACGTGTTTAATTGTTTTGCACAACCCTTCGAATACTGATAAAGTTTCTTCTGTGCTCAGCAAAAGGCATGAATGATATCTACGTAGTATGCCAACGATATAAAGAGCTAAAGAAGTTGTATATATTCGAACCAAAATAGACTTCTTAGCTTGTAATTGATTTTCAATCTCTGGCAATTCCTTTAAAATGTGATCACAGAAATCTAGCAAGCTATGTATATTCAAAGCCATTTCCATCAGATCAAACAAAAACGCAACGTGTTCTTGAACTGGCAAATAATTATTACTACAGGTTGCAAAGCCATTGAGTTGTTCCAAAACAATAATAGCACACTGAGATGTAACTACATGTTGTTCAAAATACGACATACTCTTGCATTTGCTAGTGGTGGCTTCGAAATTGAATTCATTTCGAGAATGCTTCTTAACTTTGCCACCTTCGGCGATGTCAATACTGAACTTTTTAGAGAAGAGTTTACAAATTTCCTTAGACATTTTCTTAACTGCGTGCTTTTTTTCATCACGTTCTTTTCCGACGCCAAATAGTAAAATATATCTCTGATTACATTCATTGCTATAAGATACACATGCCTCCTCCTGAGGTATGGGGAAATGTTTGGTATATATGTAGTGACGTGAAATGAGATATCCATTCAAAGTCATGTGCGAGTTATCAGCTATTTTCGGACTATCTGGAGTTTCTAATGCACTTTGCTGTCCTTTTTCTTTAATATTTTGTAACAGTTTCCCCAAATCATCATCAACGTTTGAATCATCAAACTCACTATGTTTGAAATCAATTGCAGAACTGAATTCATCCTCAAAATTATGAGAAGGAGAAGGTTTGTTATCTACCGACTCTAACCCACATACCGAATAAACTTCATTTCTATTTACGTGCTCTAATTCTGGGACACAGTTTTCTCTTAAAAGATCACCACGTGAAATCAAGGTGTGCATATAGGCATTATGAGAAAATACGTCATAACGAATTAATGAGCTGAAAAGATGCACAAGATTTATAAATTGTGTACGATTTTGTATTGTACTATTTTCATCCAGGACTGGAGCATCGCGATCTAGAAAATCCATTAAAACGGATTGAAATACTGGAAGTCCACCAATCAATCCAACTCCAGAATTTATAGAATCTTTCTCATCCGGTGCATTTGAATTTTGTTGAGGATCGATATCTACTACTGAAGTAACTTCAATTTGTCGTTTATCAAGCAATATAGCAACAGCTATTGCACGGTGTTCGCCCCATCTAAATAAATTATATCTTCAATATATGTTAGCAATACGTATGTATGTATGTCTTACCTTTGATTAGAAACCGCCCATTCACATAATATTTTTACAGTGGCAGCGTCTTTGTCAGAATTGTAAGTATATTTTTGACGTCTTTGTTCAGCGTCATCGTATTTTAAATCATAATTAGGAAAAATTTTTGAGTAAAGCGAGTCTATATTATTATCCTTATCTCTGCGATCAAAACAGTGGGTGTCCAAATTGTCGAGAATATCTAGTACGTGGGTAAAACAATTTACTTTGGAACTGCGCCATTTTTCCGCAAACCAATGATTTTCGGCATGTTTAGACCTCAATGCAATTTCAGCTTCTGCGATTTGTAATTGCCGCCTTATATTTTGATTCGAATTTTCGCACTTAAATGGCATTGGAAGTTGAGAAGGAACAACAGAAATGAAATCAAGTGGACTACCACACAATGAAGATAGAGCTCGACTTTCATTGATTCCATTCCATATCAAAGCGGTAGGACATTCTAAAGTTATGGTTTGAAGTATAGTACTTAAATATATTACTATATCACGGTGATGGGGGCAATTCTTACAATCACCTAAAGGTAATTCTAAATTATTTTTTGTATTTTTATCCTCTGGATTGGAGACTTCCGTGGTTGCTGCGCTTACCTCATGATGTTTTGTTGGGGCCATACTTCCTGAACCCAGTTCCAAAAGCATACCCAAATTTTTTGCAGCCAGGACTGCCAATTTTCTACTTAATCGCTCTGATTGAACAAAATCCGGCATGTATTGTAAAGCAAAAACAAGTATTAACTTTTTTAAAGACATATCAAATGAAATTTGTGAACGCATTTTTTCTATTAATTCCAATATCCAGTTGAGGAATTCTTGTCGATCAAGCAGTGATTCTTCGTGCATATACTTGCAAAGACGTGTGCAGTATTTCCAATATTTCAATGCATTTCGGCAATCCTCGAAGTTGCTGCCAATACCAGATATAGGTGATCCTGATCCAGAACACAGTATACTTCCAGATGGGTTTGCTGAAGAATTTGTTGAATATGAGGGGCAACTTGTAGAGGTCAATGGACTATGAGCAGTTACAGGACTACTGACAGAGGGAGCTGATATCATATGACCTAAATTTATTCCCGAACTAACATTGTTACAACCCTGGATATTTTTATCAGTTCCAACTGAAAATAATATTTATTTAGAATTTTCGAAATTTGTTCATATACACATATCCTTACGTTGAAAATACTCGTGAAGTTTTGGTAAAAGTTCTCTCATAAATTTTACTATGTTTCCAGTCCATTCTACAGCAGGATCATAAATACTTCGTTTTTTATTTTTTGATTCGGTGAAGCTCAATGTGTAGGCTGCACTTAATTTAATAAACCATGCAGCACGTTGCATATTTACTTGGTTATCACAGAGAACTATTAAAATTTCTTCCTTTTTATTAAATGACGGTGCTTTTTTAGCTAAACTCAATAGAGGTTTATTTCCTGCAAGATCTTTGAACCAAGCATCCAATGCAGTTTTTGTACGGGGCGATACTGGCCAAAAATTATCTTTACAATTAATTTGTTGTTTTTTTCTCATAGTATCTTGTAAGGTCATAAGCTCTTCCTTTTTAGATAAAATAGAATTAATAAAAGATCCTACTTTACTTGCATTCATATTTGAGTTATGAGCAGTTCCAAATTCATCCGCCAATGGAGGCGTAGTTGCAAAGCCATGTTTCACATTTGTCGGCGTTAATTCATCTTCTCTTTGCTTAGCTTCTTGAGGATATACATCTGGTGGTCCCAAACGAGCTCTTTTTAAAGGTCGCTTTTCTTGTAATAATGACAACATTACAGCAAAATGCGATTTATAAATTTATAAATAAACAAATAACAAATGTAGCACTTATCCCAAACACTCAAATCTTGCAAACATTATCCAAACTAAAGCATAAATACTTGGCGATATACATCTTTTTTATTCCATGGTAAAATCGATCACAACAATCGAAATAGCCTATCTATAAAAATAAATCCATTTATAACATTGGCAATAATTATTGCCAACTAAAAGTTGAACCTATACCATAAAAAAATCAATTGGGAAATGATCGAGCTATACATGCGTTTAATAATCAGATGAAAAATGTATAAAATGTTGAACAAAAATAAGTTATTGAAGGCAAATATATTTGTCTTAAAAAGTATTTTATCATCCTTTTGGACCCAGCTCTAAAACCGTATTTGGAAACTGTCCTCCATGCCACCAAACCTGCAAGTATCAAAAGAATCAGCTGTGTTCTAAGAACTTTACACAGCTGAGATCACCTGATCGACATCTGTCTTTTTTGAGCACAGTGATGTAAACAAAAGAAATGTATTAAAATAACTCTTTTGTGAAAAGGTATTTGTAATGAAAACCTTTATGAACACTTTTAGTATTTTCGAAACAAAAGTTTATTGTTTTTCCTCAACACCTCTGAGGTTGCAATGCAGGCGCATTACCGATATATTTTGGGTGTTTCTCAGGATGCCTACAATTCACCCATATAATATATTCAGTTAGTAATTACATTAACAATCTAAGTCGAAATAATCAACTTGAAATAGTTTAAGCTAAAAACCAAATTAAATATATAAAATCAGGTATAATTCATTCGTTAAAAAATACAAGTCAAACAATCCACTTGTATTAATTTCAACAAAAACCAGGTACAGTTCAGAAACAACAATAATAATAATCAAAACAATTACTTAAGTAATAAATAGTGTTTACAAAATAATCTAATCACCCACAGCAAAATACTTATTAAAAATCCCTATCAAAGGAATAGTGGTGGATAAACAGGTTCTTTTTATACCTGGTTCACGAAAACATTTAAAAAACAAAAAATAAAAATCAATAAGCGTATAAATCTAATCGCAAAAATTCTCATATCAAAATCATCGATAAACATTTTGAGAATTAGAAAGTTATTTAGACTGACAGACATATATATAAATTTCGACATATGTGCCGATGGCGCTAAGAAAATAAAAAACCGTCAAAGCTGCGAGTACATCTAGTCTCAAACTGTTAATCTTTCAATATTCTTTCGATCAACTGAAGTGTTTTCAACCACTCATTCCAAAATCCCAAGAGAAACGCTATGAGAGTATTTGTTGAGACTTAAATGAAAAATTTAGCATGACGAAATAAATACTTGATTTTTCATTCTCGTCATCCTTTTGTCATTTGAAACTCCATCCAAGAATACTCCACAATCCATGTAAATTTTGAAGAGTGGGCCAATCTTTCCTGCCTCTATCTTTACATGGGCAAATGCCCTTCGTTTTCCTTTTGTGTCCTAAGTGTTCCTATCAGTTGGAAAACCTGGTTCAGCTTTTTAAGGTGTTCATCGAATCTTTTACCCAACACGACGATAAGGAGGTACACCAAAAGGGTCTTCAAGTGCAATCCTTTTAATACCTGGTCCTCAAGTCTATCAACGGTGAACCAATCCGAAGGGTGTTTCGGTAAATTGCCATAGACCATCTCTTACGGTTAAGGCCGTCTTTTCTTGTCTTCTTTGTTTACCTCAACTTGTCAAAAAGCACTTTTCAAATCAAGTGTTGAAAACCATTTAATGCTGGAAAACGAGTCCAGAATGTCATCGATTCTAGGTAGTGAATAACTTCTTCATAATAATAATAATAATCCACACAGAACCTCCTGTTGCCATCTTTCTTCTCCACCAGCACTACAGGTGAGTTTCATGGACTCACGAATCGTTCGATTACGCCGCTTTCACTCATTTCGCGTATGGTATGGTTTTCAACTTCAGGTTTAGCTAGTGGACGCTACGAGGAACCTGTAGGATTGGTCTTGTATCACCTGTATTAATAAAATGTTTCACAACCTCGGTTCTTCCTAGTTTGAGCAGGAGTTGATTCGCCTTATTTTAATGATCTGCCTTTAGTTCCTCGGTCCATGTGTTAATTTCGATCGAGGTGTCGTTTTCATCAAAAGAATTTCCCTCAAGATGGGTTTCGCATTTTATTACGGTCTCCTGACACTATCCTAATAAATCTCTTTTGTTAAGTTTGGTGACTTGAACTCATTAAGTACTCTTACCCGAACACGTTTGTGTTGTCTTTTTATAGCCAGGATTTCGCCTATAAGTTTGATGTAGACTTTTCTGCAGCCTCAACAAATCACAAGTTGTTTGTCCCATAGTCTCCATCTATATTTGTTCTGTTATTATTCCTCGGCTATCGGGTTATTGTTATCATATCCGAACATAACTGGCATTTTTATATTAATATAAGTCATAATCTTATTTTATGGTGATTTTAATTCCTTGTTTTGCTAGAAAGTCTTCTCCAATTATAACTTCGTTGACCATATTTAGTACTTTAAAATTGTGTAACACAACCATATTTGTGAAATGGATATTACAGGGCATTCTCTTGCGGATTCCAGCCAGTGCTCTTTTTGGCCGGTTCGCTTTAGTTTTACGATTGGTTGCATTTGACATTTGATTGATCTTCTTTAGTTTTGCGTTTGCGTTCAGCTGGATTATTAGACCAATTAAAATCAATATGCCCGCTCTTCTCGCAGTTGAAGCATTTAACTACACAATAATTTTTCTTACACATTTCGGTAGATTTTTCCAATATTTTCTTCCTCCTTTCTACAGATATTTAAAGTAATTGGTTCAACCAGGTGTGTTCTTTTATTTCAACTTGATGAGCTTTAATTATTCGGCAGAGTTGCAGTTTCTTTTTTCAGAGCATACAAAATGATTTCCGCAAACGTCAATTGGACATGATACTGCAGCATAGCGTGTATTCTTATTCTGAACACATAGACGACAAGCGACAGGCAGTATCTGTCAAATATTAAAATATACACGTTCTTATAGGCACAATTATTTAGACAACAGTACGACTTCACGGCCAACGACAACGGCTGTAGTGATGCCACTAATATGTGAAATGAAAAATTATTCCAAAATAGCTTTGATATATCATTTGTAATAACAATTGATAACTTAAAACAAATGAATGGACCAACTTACTCATTTTTTGCACAAAAAAACTTCACTTTGAACGAAATATATAATTTTCATTGATGTGAAAGGTTTTAGTATGGCAACAACGAAATTGTGTATATCAGTTGTTTGATATGTCGGTGCCGTCTTAAAAATGTTAAAGAAGTTGTCGTGCAGTCGTCTTTGTGTTCAAAGCATTACATGAGTTTGAAAATTAAAAAAAAAAAAAAAAAATTGCCTCAATAAATAGAACAATATGCTTAAAATATTATCTTTAAATTTCAAATCCATCCAAGTAAAATTCTAAGACATAGACCTTTTGGAAGTTTCTCCCAGCAGCCCACGTTAGCGCAGCGCTTCACACTTAAACATGTACGTTGTTTTTTTGTTCAAAGTCTGTTAAAAATTAAATTTTTTATAATTTATTTCCTTCGTCCAATAACGAGATTTATCTATGTACTAACGAAATTCAGATGAAATCAAAAAACCAAAAATATGCTGCCCAAGGTAAGAACTTTTTTTGAGACGTCAAAAGAGATGGGGTACAAACAGCTAAGTTTTCTGAATTTGTAATTAACAATACTGTTTAAATATGTGTATTTGACATACTGAATTATTTAAATTAAATACATGATTGTACATATATATTAAAAACGATAGTAACATTACCTATTTTTTAAACCTCTGAAACCCACCTATCCCCTTAAGAAAGCTCTGAATTTTTATATCCTCGGTATACTCCTTAGATTTGTGTGCTTGACCCAAATTAGCTAACCTTTCAGTCTTCGTCGAAACTTATTGGCTTTTTGACGGCGATTCAGCAAGTCGATTTTGAAGATCTGCTACTGTTGTCACGATGCCGTGGTGCAGGGGCTTAGGTCGCAAGGCATTCTCGGCATCTCTCAACCAATGGGAGTAGTGCTGCCTAGTACCTCTCACGCGGGTTGTCAGAAGCCGCATGCGTGCGACAACCAAGAGCTGCCACCTCCTAATCCAGGGTGTTATGCGGCTCCCGTGCCCATTGGACGATTTGCAGCCAGGAGGTAAATTCGGCTGTATTCTAACGGAGCCTTCCCAATACCGGGCCGCATTGGGAAGTAACGGTGGCCTTACCGCGTCATGGGGCTCTGGCGCGGTGGACTTTCGCTTCCCCTCACTAAACGTTGACCGGACGGCTCGCCATGTCGAGCCTACGGTCGTAAGAACCAGATGGAGACAATCAAACAAAAAACAAAAAACTCAACAACGGACACAAAAGGGCAACAACAACAGCAAACGGACAAGGACAAGGCCAAAAAAACCAGCGTCGGTGCAGGTAAGGGAGCTTCAGGGGCTAAACAAAAGTTTAGCTTCCTGGACGTCCTTCCGCCAGAAGAGCGGGGGCTGTTCGAGGAGCATGCAAGGGATGACGATGACGACATGCCCTCGTGCAGCGGCGCTCAGCAGGTGAAATCTACTGCGGCTGGCGCTGAAAAAGCGAACCCCAAAGAGGCTCTCCCGAGCAGGATCACCTGCTCGGAATCGAGCGACTCGGAACGGGCATCTACCGGGGGGGTTCGCAAACGGAAGCGGAAGAGGGGAGGCAGACTACCCCCTCTACCACCAAATGGGAGTCCAGGCGGACAGGACGATCCCAGGAGGGCAGGCATGAGCGGCGCCAGCCTCAAATGGTACCTCAGGCACCTCCAGGAGGGGAAGACTCCGGAGGAAGCCGAAAAGTTGGCGCGTAACTGGATGAGAGGAAACAATGCCTCCCCTGCCTCGGAGAAGCGGAAGGGTGGCAGTACCGCGACTAGCAGCAAAAAGAGCAGCGGAATGCCAACGCCCGGTTAACGCAACTCAGGTCGCAAGGCGGGGTTGCGAAAAGGGCAGCGCCTTCGACCACTCAAGCTGCAAAACGCAAGAGTGGGCAGCTAACGCCACAGGAGCCGCCAAGCACCAAGCGGCAGAAAGGCAGCAACACACAGGGGACCGGATTCAGGGGATTCAGGGTGGAGGCTCAATCTCTGCATCGATGACGAATCGTACAAATTCGTCAGGAGAGCGAGCTTCCGACTGAATTATAGATTCAGTCCGGTGGTCCTGAGGCCATTTAAGCCTAAGACGGCCACCAAAAATGAAGCGGCGGAGAAACTGCTGGTAGATGAGGTTGCGACTCATCCCGGCACCAGTACATCGGAGCAGGCGGCAACCGAGAACATGGTGAAGGCGTCAGCCTCGGCCGTCATCGCGAGCAGCTTCATAGCGGATGGTCTGGGCATTCTACTGATCTAGGAGCCATGGATCTCCAAAGGAGAGGTCAGAGGCCTGAAAATGGTGAATAGCAAGGTAATTTGGGTCTCTCATGTGAGAGACCCAGAACCTGTATAGTAATTAGGAACGATATTAATTACTTTTGTATTTCAGAGTTCCTAACACAAGACCTGGTGGCTGTGCAGGCAAAATGTAACGAAGGAGCGGACTTCGTCCTGGCAGCGGCCTACTTTCCGGGAGACACGCTGACAGCACCACCAGAGGCCGTCGGGAGCCTCGTGGATTACTGCAGGAGGAACAACCTGCCCCTCGTCATGGGATGTGACTGCAATACACGGGGTGAGTCTTTACTTGAATTTATAGTAAGTAGTAATTTAAGCATTTTAAACGTGGGGTGCGAACCCACCTTTATAAGAAGGGAGGTGCTTGACATCACTCTTGGTAACGAACTCATGACTGGGCTGATCGGGAAATGGAGAGTGTCATCGGAACCCTCCATGTCAGATCACCGCATCATAAGACTCGCACTAGGGGTAGAGGTCAGGCAACTCCCTCCCAGGCGTATCCCCAAAAACACAGACTGGACCACCTTTAGGGATACGCTTGAAATAAATGTCAATAGGAGGGGGCAGCTGGACGGCAGTGCCACTGCTTCTGGACTGGAGAGCAGATTGTCTGCGCTAAATCAGTCCATTATAGAAGCATACAACCGTAGCTGCCCCCTAAAGACGACCACCAAGAACCGCAGCTGTCCCTGGTGGTCAAGTAGGCTCTCAGACCTAAGGAAAACGGTACGCAAGCTATTTAACAGGGCTAAGCGTACCGGGAACTGGGAGAACTATAGGTGCGACCTAACTGCTTACAGCAAGGAGATCAGGTCAGCAAAGCAGAAGAGCTGCAGAAATTTCTGTGAAAGTGTCTCCTCAACGCCAGAGGCTACAAGGCTGCATAAGGCTCTGGCTAGGGGCAAGACCGACACAGTACTAACAATTAAAAGACAGGATGGGACCTATACGTCCAGCGCAGAGGAAAGAGCCACGGCCCTTGTACTTGCGCACTTCCTGGAGACAATTCGAAAAGACCGAATTCGACCCAGAGTCGAACGAAAGCCATCTCGCTTAACAGCTCTTCACTGCGGACTCCATTAAGTGGGCTGTGGCCTCCTTCGAAAAATATAAGTCTCCGGGTGCGGATGGCATCCTTCCAGCTTTTATGCAACAGGGGGGGCAGGTCCTCCATCCCCACCTTGTTCTGCTGATGAGGGATAGCCTGGCGCTGGTAGGAAGGAAAGACTATTCGTTGGCAAAATCCTTCAGACCAATAAGTCTAACCTCCTTCCTACTGAAAAGCATAGAAAAGATCATAGACCACGAAATAAGATCGAAGGTGCTGAAAGCTGCACCGCTACACGCGACGCAGCATGCTTACAGAGCATGCAGATCAACCAATACTGCTCTGTATCAGCTGACCTCAGAGATCCGAAGTTCGTTAGACGGGGGTGAGGTGCTGCTGCACGTCTCACGAGAGTGTGTCAAAAGCACTAGAGAAAAGGGGTGTGGCGATGCCGGTGCGCAGATGGATTGAAGCAGTACTGTGCACCAGGATTGCCGAAACCACAGTAGGAGACACTAAGATTCGTTTTGGTACAACAAGAGGCTGTTCACAGGGTGGAGTGCTATCCCCCCTACTGTGGAGCCTAGTTGTGGACGATCGTCTCGAGCTGCTAACTAGCAACGGAATCCGCTGTCAGGGATATGCGGACGACATTGTTATATTAGCTAGGGGTAAATTCGCAAACACTCTCTGCGATATTGTACAAAGGGGATTAAGGCTGGCAAAGGAATGGTGTAGTGGGGTTGGCCTAAACATCAACCCCTCCAAAACTACAATCATACCGTTTACCAGACGCAGGTTGCTGCCAGGCCTCAGAAACCTATCCCTAGGTGGAACGGAGTTGGAGATGGCCAGCACGGTAAAGTACCTGGGCCTTACGCTAGACTCCACTATACGGTGGAAGCAGCATGTGGACCTGACCGTAGCCAAAGCTACGAAAGCGCTCATGGTGTGCAATCGACTTGCTGGGAAATCATGGGGCTGCAACCCAAGGATTTTCAGATGGTTGAACACCATGATTGTGAGACCGATCATAACATATGGAGCGGTGGCCTGGGTTTCCAAAGCATCGCAGACCTCGGTAGGACTTCCGACTATCGAAGCTGCAACGACTTGCCTGCATCTGCGCGTCGGGCGCGATGCGTACGTGTCCGACAACAGCACTGGAAGTAATGCTGGAGCTAACACCGTTACATATAGTGATCGAGCAGACGGCCAAACAGACCTTGCTTCAAATGTCAGCAAAAGGGTTTGACAAAGGGAAGGTAATCTCGTCCCAGCAGATGAAGGCCCTAAGTGACGCAATGCCACTGGCCCTTCTTGCAAGGGACAGCATTACCAAAACAGTAAGCTTCACTAGGAAGTTCAAGGTTACCCTTGGCAGTAAGGCAGAATGGAACGATTCCACGCTGGACCTACTACTAAAGAACAGTACTATCAAGTGGTACACCGACGGCTCGAAAACGGCGGAGGGGATTGGCGCAGGGGCCGCAGAACCACGCACCAAGCTCTTCATTCCCATGGGAAGTTTTCCTAGCATATTCCAGGCGGAGGTATATGCTATAAGTCGGTGTGTAGAAATAAACCTCCAACGCGACTACCGCAATAAGAGCATCGCCATACTCAGCGATAGTCAGGCAGCACTTAAAGCGATCTCGGCTTTTGAGGTCAAATCGCTACTAGTGCAGGAGTGTATAGAACGGCTGAACAGCTTATCAAGTCTCAACATAGTGCGCCTCATCTGGGTGCCTGGTCGCAGGGGTATAGCAGGAAACGAACTTGCTGACGAGTTAGCCCGCTCTGCAGCCTCTACAAACATGGTAGGACCAGAACCGTGCGTAGCGGTTGGTCCACATACCATTAAGGAGCTGCTCCGTAAAGAGGAAAGAGCAGGCAGGGAAAGACATTGGCAACATCTCCAAGGCATGCGCCATGCCAAGTTGCTAATAGGGGGTTATAACCTCAGACGGTTTAAAACCGTAATCAATCTCCCGAGGAACAGATTCCGACTACTGGGCGCGTTCTACACCGGACATTGCAGGCTCAACAAGCATTTATTTAACATGGGCTTGGTCTCCTCTGCAAACTGCTGGTTCTGCGACATGGAGTCGGAAACCCCAGAACACCTGATAGTGGACTGCACAGCAGTCTGCAGACGTAGAGTCAAGGCCCTGGGATCCATGTATCCAAACAGGGATCGCATCGCCTCATTGGCACCAAGCAGTATATTGGAGTTCATCAATATGCTAGGGCTAGATGAGTCGCTGTGACTTAGGGGAGGGCACAATAGACCACAGGTCGCAGTGCATACCTCAATCTCAATCAATCAATCAATCATACAGTCTTTCTACAGCGTTCATCGTTTCATAGCTACTCGACTCGCAATTAAGATGGTTTGTAAGATTTCTGCTGTAGATTCTTTAGTACAATTAATTTGCAGCTGCCGTCTTTGGAATAGAATTGTGCTGTCAAAGATTGTAACTCGCGGAGACGATCTTTCAATTCGTCCATTTCAGCTTTAATTTTATCCTGCTCTTTCGAAGTTAGTTGGGACACTTCTGCTATTTGTAAGGCCCCGGCGATATACGTGCGTATATTTTATTTTTATCCATTGCTTGTGTTCATGGACTTAACAATTGCTGAACACTGAGTCTTCTCTATTCAGGAATCTTTTTTTTTCTTTAGTCTGTGTGTCTTCTGCTACAGTTGCAAGTAATAATAGGTTGTTTGAACCTGAGGGATTAATGTGCCTAATTTGATAGTCGAATTAGGTTACTTGTAATTTACCTAAAAACTAGGTATAGGAGCTAAATTTATATCCGCAACCGCAGTTTTTGACAGTTTTTTCAATAACTGCACTTCATTTGAGAAGCGACATATATATATATATAAAAATATTTCTGATTAATTTATTATAGTTATGAAAAATGATTTCTAAATTTTACAAAATAATTATATATTACTATTAATTAAAATAATTTACCAACCAGTGTCCATCCATTTTTTGTTAGTTGTTGTTAGTTATTGAAAAACCGCCTCCTTCCCACACACCGATTCTTAGGGCAATTTCCTCAATATCTGGTTAATAATATACTTAACCGCTGGTAGCTTAACTGGATGATAGCTTTAACTTACACAACCGTTTTCCCCAAGTGGTGGTTAGCTGACCTACATATAGTTCGATTATTGTGAATGCTTCGCGAAAACAGTTTGCAAAACTATATTGTAAAAACGTAAAATTGTGTAAATGTATGTGCATGTTCAGACTAAGGCATTTTTGCTGCCCAAAACCGTTTTCGTAGGGGAAGGAACGACGAGGAGAGACTGCGGCGCATGGGTGGAACGCTTTGTCTTATTTTTCGTAACAGTTCGCTGCTACTCAATTCGGCATTTCTTTTCTTAAACCTTTCATGGTAGCAACAGTGGTCGGTTTCAAAAGAATATTTACCTCATGTTCGGATATTTAAATCCGTTTACTCTTTTTTGTATGTAAAGTGCATATATGAATGAATATATGCTTAATATAATATATAAAAATAACGCGCGAATAGATTTTATAGCTGACAGCTGTCATATCATGTTATGATTAAAAACTAATCAAGACTCCTTTTTTCGGTCAAGTTTAAAAGAAGTTAACTGAAATAATAAACTTAGCAATATTATATTCAATAAACACAATTATAAAATTTGTTTAAATTTATATTCAGTCACTTTATTTTGTTGCTTACGATCATCCTTTTCTTATGAAAAATTAAGAATTGATTTTGTTAGTTATTTTTAACACCATGAAGTGGCAGTGCTGCCAAATTCAACTTTGAGATCATGGTCTCTCTCAACAAGCTGAGGAATTTCGCCCGAGAGTTTTTTTTGGGGAATTATCCGATAGTTTGCTTAGTGTGCTTATACATTGGGACTCTTTTGTAACCCAAACCGGTTTATTGTTGGCAAAGGGACGACGAGGAAAGACGAAGGGACCGTGCCTATCGTCTTCGGGTGGCACGCTTAGTGTTTTTGTTAGTTTCAGCTCGCTTCTACCCTTTTCAGCATTCCTTTTCACTTTCAAATTCTTTGAACGGTTGCAAGAGCGCTCGGTTTCAAATGAATTCGTTCACAAAGTTGAATTCTGTTATCTATCTTTTGTATGTAAGATGCAAATATGTATGCATAGAATAATAGAAATATTTTTAAAAATTGTAAATAAGGAGGAAATTAAGATATAGATTATGGAGTAATGAAATTATGAATTTTTAATACGGAGTAAGGAAATATCGAATTCTTAATACTTAATGATTAGAAAATTCTTGTTATAAATTTGGCTTTAAAAATATTAGTAGCGGATATTCAATACATTCTGGTGGATTAGGGAATTCCCGTCTTAAGTATTTCTTTGAAACTTTTAAGCGGGTAGGTATTATGCACATTGTTCTACCATATTCATGGTAATTCATTGCAAGTAAAATGTGTGACCATCATCTCAACATACAAATGAAATATGCAGCACGCTCTAAGTGTTGCGCAGTCGAACCGCACAAATATTTACGAAAATTTTGTGAAAAGGAATGCAGAAAAACTAGACTCGAATTGCTGGACTCTTTTTGGGTGGGCTTTAGTTTAGCATCCCACGATTTCAGGGTTAAGAGGGGTATGGTTGGCTAGAGGAGATTCTCCAGATCACGAATATATATAATTATTATATATATTATATAACTTATAGTTTTCGAGATATTTGCATTTAAATTTGAAAATTTCACAAATTTCATTTTACAATTTCTCGAATTATGGTTATCTTTTCTTTTATATTATGCACTTATTATACACTAACTTTTCACTTCAATGTTTCTGCATATTTATTTTATATTAAATATTTAAGTATTTGCTTTAAATAAGCATTTAATTTTTACACAATTTTCGTAATATGAACAATAACAAATGGGTTCCATGTTGTCAGATAATAAGTGTTGCAATATCTATTATATATATATATATTTTGAAAGCGAATTAAAATGAACAATAAAAGAGGATTATACCCCAAATACATGAACTATAATTTTGTTCATTCTCTTCTATTGATTAATTATGGATTGGTCAGGGTTACTTTTTTAAAGCGCGGCCGAAGGCCGCCAGTGCAGAAAGAAGTCTGACGCGATTGAATTATGAACACCCCGGTGTTTGACCGACCAAGGTTATTTTTTGGAAGCGCGGCCGAAGGCCGCCACTGCAAATGAAAAATCTTAAAAAAAAGCAATGTTAAAGAGAATATATCACTCTCTATAAACTTCAATTTTTATTAAGAATAATTATAATAACAGTGAAGATTTTGAAAATTTGATATATGAATACATATGGCGTAAAAATATAGTAAATCAGCATCATGATCCATTTGTGAAATTATCAGATGCAATAAAACATACGTTTAAGCCATAAAACCTTTTTCTTTTATTAAAATGGTAAATTAAGTTCATAATATTTTGTAGGGGGTGATTGGGTTTTTTATTTATTTTGATTGCTTTCATCCGTTTGGATATGGCAACACTTATTATCTGACAACATGGAACCCATTTGTTATTGTTCATATTACGAAAATTGTGTAAAAATTAAATGCTTATTTGAAGCAAATACTTAAATATTTAGTATAAAATAAATATGTAGAGAATTTGAAATAAATGAGGGTCAAAAGAGTCCCAATGTTAAAGCACACTTACAGTATTATATTTAAAATCGTTTGTGCCGTTTCACATTGGGATTCAAAAGAGTCTGATGTTTTTCAAATTTTCTTTTGGTGTCGCTCTGGGCATTCACACGGTCAAAAAGAGTCCAGCAACTCGAGCCTAGTTTTTCTGCATTCCTCTTCACAAAATTTTCGTAAATATTTGTGCGGTTCGACTGCGCAACACTGCGTGCTGCGTATTTCATTTGTATGTTGAGATGATGGTCACACATTTTGCTTGCAATGAATTACCATGAATATGGTAGAACAATATGCATAATACAAGTACCTACCCGCTAAATAGTTTTAAAGAAATACTAAAGACGGGAATTTCCTTATCCACAAGAATGTATTGAATATCCGCTACTAATATTTTCAAGGCCAAATTTATAATAGGAATTTCCTAATCTTTAAGTATTAAAAACTCATAATATCTTTACTCCGCATTAAAAATTCATAATTTGTTTACTCCATAATCTATATCTTAATTTTCTCCTTATTTACAATTTGTCATAATATTATATATCTATTATTCTATGCATACGTATTTGCATATTACATACAAAAATAGATAACAGAACTCAAATTTGCGATCGAATTCATTTGAAACCGAGCGCTCTTGCAACCATTCAAAGAATTTGAAAGTGAAAAGGAATGCTGAAAAGGATAGCAGCGAGCTGTTACGAACAAGAACACAAAGCGTGCACCCGAACACGAGTGGCACGGTCCCTTCGTCTTTCCTCGTCGTCCCCTCGCCCACAATAAACTGGTATGAGACTCTTTTGAGTCCCTGTGTGAAACGGCACTGACAAAACCGATAATACTGGGTATATAAACTCCCAACTGATTATTCGCTTACATCCCTATTTGATTTGAAAGACATAATGCTGTTTTGTAATATTTTGCGACAGAAACTTGTTTTACTGGATACCAAGCCATTTTCATCTTTGGTACAGTCAAAGGCCTTTATAAATGGGAATTGGATTAATGCAAGCTGTAATAAAACGTTTGAAGTCATCAATCCAGCTAATGGAAGTGTGGTCGGATCTGTTCCTAATATGGATGTTAATGATGCTGCTCTCGCAATACAAGCAGCTAAGAATGCGTTTGAACAATCTGAGTGGCCTAAATTTACGGCCAAAGAACGTTCGAGTTTGTTGAAGGTGGCGTTTTATTTACTAATACTTATTTGGAATTTTATAGTACAATAAAATAAACCAACTCAAACTTTATATTGCAGAAATGGTTTCATATGATTGATAAAAATGTAAATGAAATATCTTCTATTATGAGTGCGGAATCTGGAAAACCAATTCATGAAGCTCGTGGAGAAGTTGCCTATGGTAATGCTTTTATTGAATGGTTTGCGGAAGAAGCGCGCCGAATTTATGGGGACATAATACCGAGTCCGGTTAAAGATCGAGAAATAATTGTAATGAAACAGCCTTTAGGTGTCGCAGCTCTTATTACTCCGTGGAATTTCCCTTTAGCTATGATAACTCGAAAGGCCGGTGCGGCATTGGCAGCAGGTTTGAAATAATGCATGCAAAAAGTCCATTCGAATTTGATTTTTCATAACGATGAATAGATTGGAAATGAACAAATATCTTAAAGTAAAAGTTTCTAGGCGAATAGAAATCCCTGAAGAAGGTTATTACAGTCTTAAAAGGCGGGATTCTACTGAAAAATAGTATATATTTTAATGGTGCCAAATATTTTTGAAGTTTTTAAAATATATACATTTAAATTTCGGGTAAATTTTAGATGAGCATCCCCAAATTCGGTATTTTTCATATTTTAATTGGTATGGGCGGATAGAGTTGGTTCTATAGATTAGAAATATGTATATATGTATGTGTATATAAGCTGGCGCTGCCGCTTTTGCAAATTACATATGTGTATTTAGGGAAAACTTTAGTTTAGCATCCTACGATTTCAGGGTTAAGTGGGGTATGGTTGGATAGAGGAGATTCTCCAGATCTCGAATATATATAATTATTGCCGCCGGAAACTTATAGTTTTCGAGATATTTGCATTTTAAGTTGAAAATTTCACAAATTTCATTTTACAATATACCATCCCATGATTCAGGGTTAAAAGGGGTGCGGTTGGAGATAGAGAAGATTCCGAAGATCAAGAATATATATAATTATAGCCGCCGGAAACTTATAGTTTTCGAGATATTTGAATTTGTTGAAAATTTGACAAATTTTATCTAGCAATTTTTCGATTTATAGTTAATTTTTCATTTAAATTATACACTTAATATATACTAACACTTATCTACATTGTTTCTACATATTTATTTTATATCAATTCTTTTAAAATTTGCTTTTAATAAGCGTTTTATTTTTACACAATTCTCGTTATATGCACAATAAAAAAAGGGTATGCAACCCTTGACTCCCATGTTGACAAATAATAAGTGTTGACTTTTTCAAACGAATGAAAGCAATCAAAATAAAAAAAAAACCCAATCACCCTCTACAAAATATTACGAACTTAATTTTATATTTTAATAAAAGAAAAAGGTTTTATGGCTATAACGTATGTGTTATTGTTGACAAATAATAAGTGTTGACATTTTCAAACGAATGAAAGCAATCAAAATAAATAAAAAAAAACCCAATCACCCTCTACAAAACATTATGAACTTAATTTTCCATTTTAATAAAAGAAAAAGGTTTTATGGCTTAAACGTATGTTTTATTGCATCTGATAATTTCACAAATGGATCATGATGCTGATTTACTATATTTTTACGCCATATGTATTCATATATCAAATTTTCAAAATCTTCACTGTTATTATAGGTAATTATCCTTATATTCACTTATTATCTGACAACATGGAACCCATTTGTTATTGTTCATATTACGAAAATTGTGTAAAAATTAAATGCTTATTTAAAGCAAATGCTTAAATATTTAATATAAAATAAATATGTAGAAACACTGAAGTGAAAAGTTAGTGTATAATAAGTGCATAATATAAAAGAAAAGATAACCATAAATCGAGAAATTGTAAAATGAAATTTGTGAAATTTTCAACTTAAAATGCAAATATCTCGAACTAAGTTTCCGGCGGCAATAATTATATATATTCGTGATCTGGAGAATCTCCTCTATCCAACCATACCCCTCTTAACCCTGAAATCGTGGGATGCTAAACTAAAGCCGACCCGAAATAAATTTGAAGAGATGAACTAGTAAAGTGGTAGTGGATATAAAACTGTAAAATTAATTATAAATCGGTAAAAATACGTTCCTGAAAAAATAGCGTTTTTGAATTTTAAATACATTTATTTTAAAAACTATAAGTCAGCGGCATATATATATATATATATTAATCACATCTCTATTCGTCCATACTAATTTTAACTCCGAATTCGGGGATGCAATTGTTCGTTTAGTTAAAACACAAACAGAGTTTGGAGAACAACTAAGAAATTTAAAAATATCAGAATATTTCAGTAATTTTAAAACGGTGACCAAGTTGTTGTTGTAGCGGCAGAATTTTGCCGAGTAAACAGTCCTTGGCCGGAAAAAATCGGGGTCCGGCGGCCAGGTCAGGATTAACGGTCAGGAATACCATTTATCCATTACATAATCCTAAAAGTCTGTCTCAATTGTTCTCTTATAATAAGAGATAAGAGTTCGTTGTGAAGTTGATGCCTTGAAAAGCAATAAAGAGATAGAAATTTAACTAAACCCAAAAATTTTGTTTGTTCTAATTTTCATATGTATCTATCTCGATTAGTTTTAGGTGTTACAAAGAACCATTAGATGAACAAAACTGTTATAATCTCTTCCAGCATGTTGTGAGAAACTGTGAAATGTGTATGGTTTAATTGAACAAATTTTAGATTTTTAATTGCAACAATCAGGGTGTTGTAGAATCCAATACAGATTTGCTTAGTTGTCAGAATTGCAAACCAGTTCTGATTTTCAATGGTGTCACAGAATCTGATTGGATTTTCGTCCTTTCCAAAAAACGAAAAATCAATATTCGAATCAGCTGTTGTGAAAAAACTTGCAAGTGGATAAATTTGGAAGCAATTCTATTAAAGTTTACAATGAGTTCCCCAATTTTATTATTTGTTTTATTGGAGGAAAAAAGCAACGAAAATATTAAAAGAAAACTATTAAGAGATCACAGTAATCCACTTGATGGCCAAGTGAAATTTAGTTTGGGCTTACTTGTATGCTTATGTATTTAGTAGCCTACTTTACAGATTTATATTACATTATCGCCTGAACAAAGATGCATTTGTTGTGGTGTTAAATTACGTTTTGTAAATCCTATTAAAATATCTGGTTTTTTTTTCCATAAAATCAATAGTTAGTGCATTTTGTGTTCTAATCTTATGTTTTCCCCTATTGAAATAGACACAAGTTAACTCGTAACAATAAAATAAATAAATTTCTTAACTTACATTTCAAATTTGTCATCGACTATCTTCTTGCATTATTTCTGATAACAAAACCGATATAATTTCTGTTTCGAACATCAATGTAATAATGAATTCATGACATCTACTGCATTTTTATACCCTGAACAGGGATATTAAGTTTGCCACGAAGTTTGTAACACCAATAAGAAAACGTCGAAGAGCCTATAACATATCTACATAAATCATCAGCATGATGAGCTGAGTTGATTTAGCCATGCCCGTCTGTCTGTCAATCCGTCCGTCCGTCTGTATATATGCAAACTAGTCAATCCGTTTTTAAGCTATCGATCTGAAATTTTACACCTGTCCTTTTTTCACTAAGAAGCTGCTCATACGTCGGAACGACCGATATCGGACCACTATAGCATATAGCTGCCATACAAACTGAACAATTGGAAGCAAGTCCTTGTATCGAAACTTTTTTATTTGACGTAATATCTTTACGAAATTTGGCATGAGTTATTTTCTAAGGCAACAACGTAATCTTCGAAATAAACTGTTTAGATCAGATCACTATAGCGTATAGCTGCCATACAAACTGAACGATCGGAATCAAGAGCTTGTATGGAAAACTCTTTCATTTGACGAGATATCTTCACGAAATTTGACACACATTATTATTTAAGGCAATAGTGCAATCTTCGAAGAAATTGTACAGCTCGGATGGCTATATCATATAGCTGTCATATTAACTGAACGATCGGAGTAAAGTGCCTGCATGGAAAACTTTTTTATTTATTTTGGAATCAAGTTATTGTATTTGTATCTGTGAAGGGTATTATAGCTTCGGTGCAACCGAAGTTAACGTTTTTTCGTGTTTATTATTGGTTTCAATTCTGATTCCGACAACTATCGGATTTTACAACAACCTTGATAATGCATAGTTTTTGTTGATATCTTTATGTGTATTCAGTTGTCTCAATACTGGATTTGGTATTTGTTATATAAGAAAAATAGTTGAGAATATCACTTACTCGCGTCGGTAGCTTTAAGACATCATAATATTTAGCTTTTGTGAGTATAATACAGTTAGTATTTAGATTAATACATAATTAAAAAAAAATCTTACCTTTGAAGAAAAAAGGGTGTTCACAACATTAAACATACGTTGTTCGAAACTTGTGTGTGCTCATTACCACTCTAGCACGTCGATATTTCAATGTACTTTAATAAATAAAGGTAAGTTTATAATTTTTTTTTTTACCAGTATATGTTATTTTATAAAAGTAAAAACATAGCATCACTAAATAAGGTTTCGACTTGACTTAACAGAAATTTGAAAAAAAATTATGGTTTTAAAAGTAATAGCTGTGTGTGTTGATTCAGTTCCAACCGAAGTTTCGTGCGGGGACCATCACTAATCGTTAGAGTCTCCTCTAAAATCAATCGGAAAAAATAGTTTTGCGTGATGGAAGCTTTTTATTTATTTAACAAATAGGCGGTCTTAGGACTTTTGTTTTAAGATTTTCGGAATAAAACCAACAGTTAATTGCGTATAAAAAATCGAAACTACCCTATCCTACCATGATTATTACATTATAATACGATAGTTTGGACAGCATTAAGCGTATTAAAGGATATGGAAGTTATCACTGATGGTTGAGAAAACAGGGCAAATTTTTGATACGTATGACCAAGAAATCGTGCTAAGAGCATATTTGTTTGAAACCCCATATAATTTAAATTATTCTAAAGCATATTATTTATGCCCATTATTTTGTATAAATTAAAATTAAGTTTTTTAATAGGCTGTACTATTGTGATCAAACCGGCTGAGGACACGCCACTTACAGCTCTAGCCCTTGTTAAACTGGCGGAGGAGGCTGGTTTTCCGGATGGAGTGATTAACATTGTAACGACGAATAATGCAGCGCCCATTGGTGATTTGTTTTGTAAGAGTCCTGATGTTAAGGGTATATCTTTCACTGGGTCTACAGAAGTTGGGAAATGGTTATTCCGAAATTCATCAGATGGAATTAAACGTATATCATTAGAATTAGGTGGAAATGCTCCATTTATTGTGTTTAACACTGCGAACTTAGAAAAGGCTGCGGATGCTGCAATTGCTTCGAAATTTCGAAACTGTGGGCAGACTTGTGTATCAGCAAATCGCTTCTTTTTGCAACATGAAATACATGACAAATTTATTGATTTAATAAAACAACGGGTTGAATCACTAAAAGTTGGAGATGGTTCAAAGCCAGATGTTCAAATCGGTCCACTTATAAATAACATGCAATTTAAAAAGGTAAGGCGATACAATTATTTCAATAGAATTACTGATGATAACTGTTCCCAATTTAGGTTAGCTCATACGTTGAAGACGCTCGTTCAAAAGGTGCTGAAATATTATTTGGTGGTAACCCACTAGAAAAGTTGGGAAAGCTATTTTACTCGCCGACAATAATCTCAAATGTGCCAGCTAATGCTAAGTTGTATACGGAGGAAGTTTTTGGACCCGTTGTCTCAATAGTCAAATTTAAAACCGAAGAAGAGGTTATACATGCTGCTAACAATTCCAGGCGGGGTCTTGCTGGATATTTTTTCAGTGAAAATATACAGCAAGTATTTCGTGTTGCTAGACTTTTGGAAGTTGGTATGGTTGGTGTTAATGAGGGATTAATTTCTGCCGCTGAAGCACCGTTTGGGGGTGTTAAAGAATCAGGTATTGGTCGCGAAGGTAGCCATCATGGTATTGACGAATACGTCGAAATTAAATATATTTGCATGGGAAACTTGAAATATTAAAAATTACCGTTTTCACTATTAAATGGTTATCAATTAGATTACTATATTAGAACATAATTAATTAATATGTACTAATGAAATATAATAATAATAAAGTAATATAAAAGTATAAATTATGAATTATGTAGCAAAATTTATCTAAAATTTATACATATATGAATATATATTAATGTATATTTTAATATGTTATAAGTGGTCATATGTCATATGTGTTAATTTTCTTGTCTTCCAATAAACTATTATGAAAAGCGCATGCTGCATCTATAAGTACTTGTCGTAACAAGTAATTTTTACAGTCAACATTACAGTTTTACTGTGACTGCATTCATAATATGTCGCGTTATATACGTAGGTGACCTTTTATATTTCGTGATTTGACAACCCTAATGTTGCGATCTGACATCTCACAACTATATCGTAAAGTTTCAACTTTTTTATGTTTAACATATTCAGAAAGTTTTAATGTACGAGCGATATTTGTGTTGCTTACAGTTACTTAAAATATTCATCTCGGCAAAAATGGAATTAAATCGGGAAGTTTTCGCCCGATTATTTTTTACAACTTCTGACATGGAATAACTCAGTAACAGTGCATCGATGAACTTAATTAAATTTTTGTAGATGAAACTCCATCAAAGTCCGGTGTTTATCGATGGTTTGGTGAATTCAATCGAGGTCGTAGATCAATCCAAAACGAATTTCGTAAAATTAAGTTATTGTTCCTATAGACATTATGGGACCAGCATACATTCAATATTGCGTGAACATTTGATTGCAAAAAAATTTGTTCATGTTGGATCCCACGCAAACTTGTTCGCACACAAAAAACGTTCAAATAAATGGTTGCCTGTTCTGTTGGACATGTCGGAACCATACCACTAGAACAACGTGGAACAATAAGTTCTGAGTGGTACACAACCATTTGTTTGCCAGTTGTCTTTTAAGAAATCAGGAAAACTAACCGCCGAAAATGGATCACTATTTACCACGACAATGCGAGCTCTCACACATCGCTTGAAGCAACTGTATTTTTGAGCACTCAAAACGTCGAGTTGGTGAGTCAGCCACCGTATAGTCCTAGCCTGGCAACGAATGACTTCTTTTATTCCCCTACGTAAAAAATAAACTATGAGGTCAACGTTTTTCGACACCTGAAGAGGCGCTCAGATCTTAATGGAGAATATTTTGCAAAACAATAAAGCGATTTTCGATTATTATATTTGTTCTTGTTCTATAATCCCGAAACATAAGAACTGTTCGTAGAAATTGTATCACGGAATAACATTGCACATCAACCGAGGGTTTGAAAACCTCTTATAAGTTCTTAAGGTGTTCATCGAAGATTTTACAACACGATGATGTCGTCTAGGTATACCAAATAGGTCTTACAGTGTAATCCTTTTAATACCTGGTCCATAAGTCTCTCAAAGATAGCAGGAGCGTTACATAATCCATAGAGCATTATGGTCTATTGCCATAGACCATCTCCAACGCTAAAATATGCCTTTTCTTTGCCTTCATTGTTTACCTCCACTTGCCAATAACCACTTTCAAATCAAGTGAGAACCATTTTACATCTGATAACGAGTCCAGTGTCATCAACAGTTATCGATTCTATTAGTGGATAACTCTTTCTTCGTTACATCATTCAACCTTCTATATTTCACACAGAATCTCATGACTTTTCTTCTTTACCAGTATTACAGGTGAACTCCATGGACTCGCTGATGGTTCGATTATTTCACGTATGGTCTGGCTTATAACTTCACGTTTTTGCTAAAGGAACGCTTCCAGGAACCTGGCGGACTGGTCTTAAGTTACCTGTGTTAATAAAATGTTTCACAACTTTGGTTCTTCCTGGTTGGGAATTGTCTTTATCAAATATGGCTGAGTATCTGAGAAGAATTTGTTTCGCCTTATTTTGATGGTTTGCCTCTAGTTCCTCGGGCCATGCGTTAATTTCGCTAGATATGTCGTTTTCGTCCATGGGATCTTCCTCAAGATCTATTTCGCAATTTCTCACGGCCTCAATCTCTTGATACTGCTTTAATATATATCCTTTGGAGAGTTTGGTTTTACTGGAACACGTTTATCTTTTCTCGTCATGGCCAGGGTTTTGCCTTTAAGCAAGTTTGGTGTAGACTCTTTTGTGGCCTCAACAATCCACAACTTGTTTGGCCATAGTCTTCATCTATTTCTGCCCAAATAACTGCTTCTGATTTCGGTGTAATCTGCCACTATAAAATTGTGTAGCACGGCTGCCTTTCCAATTACGATTTCGCACGTTACTTCTCCGAGAATTTGAGTCAGTATACGCTTTTTGCCATCTACACACCCACTAACGGCAACGGTTTTCGTATTCCCGCTGCTTTGTGAAATGGAGATTACATTGCGTTTGCTTGCGGGAGCCAGCCCGTCCCTTTTCGGCTGGCTCGCTTTAGACTACAGATTGGTGGGATTTGCCATTTGCTTGACTTTTCTGAGCTTTGCGTTTACAGTTACAGTTGCGTGCAATATGACAACTTTTTCCGCAGTTGAAGCATTTAGCAGTACTTTCTGCATATTTTCTTCAATTTTTTTAAGTAATTGGTTCCCCCAAGTGTGATTTTCTATTTCACGAAGGCCTGAATTTTCGTGTCCTCGATGAACTCCACGGACTCATCCTGTAGAGACTCATTGGCTCTCTGGCGACGATTTTGCAACTCGATTTGGAAGATCTGCTTCTTGTGCTCCCTACTATACCGTCTCTCTAATGCACCCATCAACGCCTCATAACTACTCGAATCGAAGCTACTCAAATTGAAGCTTAAAAATATTGAACGGAACTGTGCCATCAAAGGATGGAGGTTTTACCTTGGCAGAAGGCGACGACATAATTGGCCGATTTAATTGTAGCTCGCAGAGATGAACTTCCAATTCATCCACATCAGTTTTAATTCTATCCCGCTATTCCGAAATCTGGGAGGACACTTCTGCTGCGTGTGAGGTCACCTGCGATATCCGTGCATCCTGCTCTTTCAATTGTGAGGTTACCTGTGCTGATATACGTGCATCATTACGCTGCGAACTGCATTAACGATTTACTACTCATTATCCGAGTTTACAACTTCTTCCTTATATCTCAATAGCTCTTTACACGGCAACACTGGTAATTTATTGTCTATTCGATTTTGTTCTTTAATTCGTGATCGTCACAATATGTACTAACGCCAAAAGTAGATAAAATGGGGTCAATATTATCCTTATCTCTCTTATATCTATTAAAATATTTTCAAACTTCCGTTTAGCTTCATACCGTATATAGCGGTCAATATATAAGATATATATAGAGTAATGCTGAAAGTATGATATGTGAAAGTGGTCTATGAATTATTCAAACTTTACTGATCCTCTGGTTGACGTTTTGCACATTTACTCACTATATTAAATTTAGCCTCTTCGGTTGAGTTCATATCACATCCGTATATCACATTTGAAGATTATTTTAATATTGTAACGGATTTCTCGATAAATCGTCTACCTGTAACTCACTCTTGAGTTCGATCACTGGATTGTTAAATTAAAGTCTCAATTTAATGGTTATACACTTATCTTTATTCCAACAACTTTACAACTTATTGCTTAAAGCTTAATAAGAACACTCTAATAAGAAATGTGTCTGCTGCACAATCCGGCAGGCCTTATATAGTAAATTTTTAACAAAAGTTCGCTACTAGAACATTCTGGCAACTACGAATTCGCTGTCTAGTTGCTTCTGGCAGTTTATCGTCGATTCTGATTTCTTCTGGTATTCGTGTTCGCCACACTGCCCTCTACCTAAGTCTGATCGTCCCGATTAGACATATTTGCGGTACAAAACGCTGCACGCCGTTCCAGATGAACCAGCTTCATTTTTATTCCTTGGTTTTCCAATGGTCTGTATGCGACCTGATATGGTTCTTCCCAGTTGCACTGTAATTTGAGAGATAACCATTTCTTTCGTTGTGGGTTATATAACAATACCCAATCGCCTTCAATAAAACCCTCAGAGTTTATTGCCTTGTCGTATTTTGCTTCCATCTTATCGCTCATAACTTTGGTGCGCTGTCTCCCCAAAGCATGTATATCCCTCATTAACTCTTCTTTTAGGAGGCTATTGAATTCCTTGGTATTCCTTCCTCCGTTGGCGTTAATTTCAAATTTTAAATCAATCGGTAGTCGAAGATCATTACCAAAAATTACCCTTGCCGGAGTCTGCCCCGTTGTTTCATTTACAGCAGACCGATAAGCCATCAGGAACAAGGATATATGGGTATCCCAATCTTTTTTAAAATTGTCCACAACTTTCCTGAAATGTTCTTCCAAAGTTCGACTTAAATGTTCTACCATGCCATCGGAATGCGTATGTAGTGTAGTTGTACGGGTTTTCCGGATACCCAGCTTCCGGCAGATCTCCTGTATTAGAGCTGATTCAAAATTTCTCCCTTGGTCAGAATTCTATTGGAACACCATATCTCGATACCCAATTGTTGATGAATACATCCGCTACTGTTCCTGCCTCTTGGTTAGGAATTGCGTATACCTCTGGCCATTTGCTAAAATAGTCCATGACTACGAAAACATATTTGTTTCCTAATTTACTGACAGGAAATGTACTAGCTACATCCATGGCAATTCGCTTAAACGGCGCACCTGAATTGTACTGCTTCATCTGATCATGACTTCTGGACCTCGGCCCTTTAGCAGCAATGCACTCGACAAAATTGGTGATCCACTCCGTCACTGATTGGCGACAACCAACCCAATAAAACCCTTGTTTTAATTTCTCCGAGGTTTTAGTAATACCCATGTGTCCTCCACTTTGACCGTTGTGCAGTTCGCTGAGAACTTCAGGAATTCTTACTTTTGGAACAATCTTCAGAGCTCGTGAACTTTGCCCATCTTCGCTTTCCCATACGCGATGCAAGCAGGCAGATACTAACTTCAAACTATTCCATTGTGCCCAATAAGCCTTTGCGACTGGGCTTTCTGCAGCTATTTCTTCTCTCGTTGGACGTTTATTCATCTCCAATCCGTGTATAACACTTTTCAAATCTGGATCCTCTTGCTGACATTTCCGTAGCTTCTCCGGATCCCAGTCTGATGTTGTAGTCATAAATAGGACATCTATAATGTCTTCTTTGGCCTCAGCTTTGCGCTTACGTCCAACTGGATTATTGGGCTGGTTACAGGTGTGTGCAATATGGCCACTTTTTCCGCAGTTGAAGCATTTAAGCACACCATCATTTTTCTTATGCGCTTCCGTAGATTTTTCCAGTGCTTTCTGCATGTTGTCAATTTTTTCAAGTAATTGGTTCACCTATGTGTGTTCCTCTATTTCTACTTTGTGAAATTTAAATGTTTGATTGCAAAGCAGAGATCCAGTTTCCTGTGTCAGAGCATACGAAACGGTTTCTGCAAACGTCATTTTTGGACATGCTAATGCAGGGAAGCGTGTAGTGTTATCTCGTATTCCATTGACGAAAGTCTGAATATTCGTGTCTTCGATATATTCCATGGATTTATGTGCATAAGCTAAGTGAGCTAACCTCTCAATCTCTGTAGAAAGCTCCTGTAGAGACTCATTGGCTTTCTGGCGGCGATTTCGCAACTCGATTTCATAACACTCGCCTCGCAGTTTGGAATGGTCTGTAATATCTCCACTGCAAATCCTTTTAATGCAACGAACAATGCAGCTACCTTATCTTCAGCGTTCCAATTATTTGAAGATGCCGTCTTTTCGAGTTGAAGCTTAAAACCGTGGAACGGAACAGTGCCATCAAAGGATGGAGGTTTTACCTTGGCAGAAGCTGTTGACAAAATTGGCCGATTTTATTGTAGCTCGCGGAGACGATCTTTCAATTCATCCATTTCAGTTTCAATTTCGGCCCGCTCTTCCGAAATCTGTGAGGACGCTTCTGATATTTGGGATGTCACCTGTGCTGATATACGTGCATCTTACGCTGCGAACTGGTCTTCCAACTGTGAGGATACCTGTGCTGATGTACGTACATCTTGCGCTGCGAACTGCTCTTCCAACCGCGTTTGTAACGAGGACAATTGGGATTGTTGTGTCAACATTTGTGATGACACCTCTGCTGTTTGTTGGATTCTACGTGCATCCTGCTATTTAAATTGTGTCGATATTTGCGTTGACATCTGAGACATACGCGTATTCTGCTTTTTCCCCATCTGCGATATTGCAGCAAAAATCATGTTTTTGTCCACCATCTTTGACGAGCATTGAGCCTCTTCTTTTTCTTCTATTTTTGTTGTCTCTTCCTGTAATTCCATGTGAAAGACATATTCGTCAACATTAATGTTTTCCGCCTCCTCTCAACCGTGATTGTAATTTAGTTTTTAATCCATTTGTCGCCAAATCACGTTGCTCCAGCTCCTTTTTCAGTTGTGGAATCTTCAGATCGTTAAACTTGGCCGTTTTCAAATAATTGTCGCCTTGGGAATTTATTTGATAATCTCACTTCTGACACCAATTGTAACGGATTTCTCGATAAATCATCTAAGTGTAACTCACGCTTAATACTATGTTCGCACCGAATTGAAATCCTCTTGAAAACACAATTTGTGGATTGTGGAACCAAGTCCTTCTGACCGACATTGTGTGTTTTCGATGAGTTTTCATTGACAGTTCACACATCTATTTGTTTACATTTGTTATGTACCCTACAAGAACAGCGACGGTCATCTGATGGGTAACATGACAGTCATAGCTGAAAAAATTTTGTCATCGCGCAGAACAAAGTTTCTACCATTTTCTTAAGAGCCTTGTTTTCTTTTTGTTTGTTTGTTTTATTTTTTTAGAGTCATTGCTGACCATAAATCCGTCATAGCTGAAAATTGTCAGTTATGACTGAAACACTATTAGAAGTGAAAAATTCTTTTGCGCAGTAGATAATATAATTTTTATTTCTTTAATAAATTTTAAACTTTTAATCAAAATTAGTTATAATAATATACTTAAATATAAAGAGGAATGCAACAAAAAATATAATAAAATATTAACATATAAAAATAAATTTTCACTTGATGCCATCTCCTCCTCTCAATATCTCTGCATACGTTTTACTCCAATCAGTGGATAGTTCTGAATTTAAAAATGCAAATGTAAATTAACAGTACTGACATATCTAATGTGAGTGAATTGGTGAACCCATCAGCAGTTTCTTGTAGGGTACGTTTAGGCCAATTATGGAATGTAACCTAATTATCAACTGACATTTAGGGCTGGCAAAATATGTCTTCTAAAAATATCGATTAAACTAGAGCAGGCACTGATTATAATGAGTGGAATGTAAGTTTTCAAGGGGTTTTCAGCGAAAACCTCTTTTGTCTATGAAAACACAAATTTTGTGTCGGTGCGAACATAGTATTATGTTTAGAGTAGGGATAGACCTACTGAACTTTGACAGTTGCTTGAGTTCAGTAGGTTTTGACGTTTAGCAATTGCGCTCTCATTTCCAGTTAGAGACGAGTTGGGCATATCTTTATTGAGAGCAAGGCAATTGTTAGGGCGTGTGTTGCCAGTTTCTCGTGATTAGTACCTATTTTCCTAAAAAATGGATACAGCCATAAGCTCTTTAGAATTAAGATTTTTCCAGATTTCTGAGCACTGTAAATATTTTGCTTTTTTGTATAACATATATGCCTTAAGAGAACTACCAAAGGATGAATTGCTAGAACATTGTAAGAATCTAAAAAAAATATATCAATATCTGTGAAATTCCTTGTAAAGTCATACATTGTATACTTACTAACCTAAAAACACTCATCAACTTTCGTATAGCTACTTCTTCAGAAGGTCCAATAGACTGACGTGAATACTATAGGTAGGTATAATCCCAACAATATCACGTATTTTATGTAGATACTTGTAAAGTTAGCATTCCCCAACAAAACTAGCTCATGACTTATATAGCTTTGTGTTTGTAAAGGGCGGCGAAATGATCTTTGCCCGGAGCGGCTAAATAGCTAGATCGGGCCCTGCCTCGACTATATCTTTCTTCTGCGTGATTTCGTCCTAGTCGTGAATTTCGACCGTTTCCATCATCCATCATTCAGGTATTCATGAGTACTTCCTGTTTGCGCTCTTCTTAGCTCGACTAAGATCTTTCCTTAGGCTTCCTTAATCACGAGTAATTTTCGCTCAATTGCTTAAGGTCTTATTTAGGAAACGTCTCTAGTTTTCGCTATAACTAGAGCATCAGGCCGATTTGGCAATGGCTTGGTGTCTTCTTTTTTCTCTTTCATAGTTTTTTTCTTTTAGGTTTTATACATACATGGATTCGTCCCTTGGTGTTTTATTTTTCCTTACCTTGGGCACAATTTCTCCTATTTCCTCTAAGTTAACAATTTTCCATCGGCATCGCTTCGTCATGGGAAGTTTTGGACCTTTTTAGAGCCGTCTTGCAACTCACTTGTTTGATCTTTCGTAGCCTTTTCTTAGGGCTTTTACAACAGTCAGTAATATCCGGTTATTTGAGATGGAGTTCTTAAGTTTTGCATGATCTTTTTGCGCACATGCATGCAGCTTCGAGGTCGGGATGAGGAGTTCTCTCATAGGATTATTTATAGAGCGTTGTGGGAGATCATGCTTGTCAGGCATTTCAATACGGATCCGAAATGACAATTCGTACGTTTTTGTCTTAGGTGTTCTGCTATTCGTTTGATTTCATTTGATTTAGAATTTAAATTCAAAACAGCAGAGAAAACAAACAAAATGAACTCTGGGGTCAAAATCTGAAATAATTTGAAATTAAATAGATATGAATAAAGAAACAATGTTTTTTGTGGCCACTTTGATGGAACTCAAGTAGCTCTGGTAAAACTCTTTGTGAACGAACATCTTTTTTTTTAAGAGAAAATAATTTTTCAGCGTAAGTGCAATGATTGTACGAGTTTAATTTTACTACCTATGATTTACAGGTTTCTGATTCTCGTATGACAATTCGAGCAGTAGAGGATCGCCCGGTGCAAGCCATGATGTTTTTGAATTCAGTATGAGCAGTGCAAAACAATATGATCTCTCACAATATGAAGCTGGTAAGTGAGGGTCTTGGCTACTAGGATATTCTGGTTATAGCATAGAACCATTCTTACATACTTCATATGGAAAGGATCACTAGAACACAGATTCAACCAGCAACACGCAAAGGTTCGTAACATCCTAGAGCGCGTTATAGGACTTACCTTGCCGTATACGCCTCTAAAAGATAATCAATGTTCATATGTTGTGCATTACATATAATATGTAGATGTTGTAAAATAGATGATTTTGAACCAGAAATGGGGTTAGAAACCGATGCAATTACCGCGAAAATAGGTGAAAATGGGTAAAGCAACAGTTTAAATTATATTGGTCAAAATTTAGGAGAATCCATTGTAAGAAATTTGCTATTATAAAACGCAAAAATTTTAATATAATACATAGCAAATAGTGCGTTTCTGGGAATTTTAAAGGGAAAAACGCGAACATTTAAGAACAAATCGGTTAATTTGTTACTGTAAAATGAAAAATTTTAAAAAGTTCAAAAAGATTTGCCGGATTGCTTTGCAAATTATGTATAGAAATAGTTTTCAATATTTTAAATCGATCGGTGGAGCAGTTTTGAAGTTGTGGGAGGCATTGACTTTGAAAATGTGAGTTGTGGTGAATATGCTTTGAAGTTTTAAACATTAAAGATATGAAGTAAAACGTGCATAATGCAGGTTTAAAAATACTTGTAACTTCTAAAAATTTGCTAGGATGGATTTTAAATTTGGACACAACATTTTTGAGACGAAAAATTCAATAACAAATTTAAAAACCATACTCTTGATAAATTTTGTACAAATTTTTCTCGGATGCAATATAGGATGTAAAATTTTATTTGTGTACAACTCCGTCATTACAAAAATTGCTGAAGGGCAATATGATTGGTTTTGGTGGTCCAGACGAAATTATGTAAAAATCTTGTTTAATAACTCTTAATTTTTTTACAATAATATCAACAAAATTTCTTGACTTGCTGACTATAAAGAGAAAAGACATTTGTACACTTTTGCATGCATCAGAAAAATTAGCACTGATTTGACATTTCTAGTTCTGCACCGTTAATATCGAGTCGGCGTTCTAGTTCTAAAGTGAGAGTTTGGTAGTAAAAAAGTGTGAACATATTGCGTCTTGAAAGCAATGTCTTGCTTGTGTAACGCCAAGATAACATCGATAACGATAAAACTTTTTCGACACATCTTCAAGACCTTGCAGTTTGTATACGAAGTGGAAGTTTATTGAAAATATGGATATCAAAAGGAGTACATTCAAAGTTAAAAGTAACTCCAAAGTAAGTCGAAATAGATAATTCGAGATCATGATTGTGCTGTAAAATCTTAAGAGAAGAAAGGCTTTGTTAAATAAGACTAAAAAGTCAAGTCGAGGAGGGACTTCAGAATGGGAATATACAGTGGCGAACAATATGTTCGGATGTTTGAAGGGGGAAAATTTAGTATAGCATCCCCCGAGTTCGGGGATAAAACCGCTCTAAGCGGATAGAGCATGCTCTCCAGATCTAGAATTTATATATACATATATGTATATATACATAAATACATAAGTCGCCGTAATTCTGGAGACAAGTAATATGATGAAAGCAAATTTGTCATAAAAGTCGAAAAATTGTGTGGCGGAAGTCAGGAACTGACCTTGAAAAGCAAAATCTTGGTACAATTAAACACTGAGGTGGCGGAATTATGGCGTGGGGTTGCATGTTGTTGTTGTTGTTATAGCGGCAGAATTCTACCGAGTTGACAGTCCTTGGCCGGAATAAATCCGGGTCCGTTCCGGTTACGTAGACCCGACTGTCGTGGGAACGGCGTGGGGTTGCATAGTCGCTGGTGGTGTGGGTCAGCTTGAACTTATTGAATCCAGAATGGATAAGTGATATTTGAACATTTTAAAAAAACAATTTGAAACAAATTGCAGAGAATCCTGAATCATCTTCGACGTTTTGGTTACAATAAGATAATAACCCGAAGCATACTGCGGAAATAGTTAGACTTTGGCAAGCCAGATCGCGATTTTGACGTTAAAATTCCAGTATTTTTTTTTTGTTTACGACGCGCTGGACAGAAGAATACGTTCTTCCAATAGTTTGCCCAATTTTTCTGAAACTTTCGCCATCTTTCCACAACTTTATTTCCATTCCAGTTTCCATTTTATTGAATATTATTAAAACGCGTCACGAGCTCTTTAAACGACTTATTATATTAAAACACAATAGAATTTACGCAAAAAGAAGGAACAAATTCATGAAAAGTAACGGTATTTCTAATTCATGCTAACTGAACGCAGACTTTCTGGTGCCTATATTTACTTGTTATTTCCTAAAATCCCGTTGCCTCAAAAATGAAAAATAGGAATATATCTTTTTGTTTTTGCATTTTGAACTTAAGAATATAAAGAAGAAATATAATACATGTCAAAAATTTGAACTGAATTACCTATTTACATTGTGTTTTTACTTAACTTAAAAAAATGGGTCGGGTGAAGGCAGACTTTATTGGCTATGTGTATATATATATTTATATTTTTCAAACGAATTAAAATGAATAATAGAGGATTATACCCCAAATACATGAACCATTATTTTAATCGTCCCGACGCGAAAAGGAATAACGACCACCCTGGTGTTGGACCTTTTCTATTATAATTATAGCATATTAGTTAATTTTGTAGAGGGTAATTTGGTACTTTATTTATTTTGATTGCTTTCACTCGTTTGGATATGGCAACACTTATTATCTGTCAGAATGGAACCCATTTGTTATTGTGCATATAACGAAAATTGTGTAAAATAAAATACTTATTTAAAGTACATATTAAAATAATTAATATAAAATAAATATGTAGAAACATTGTAGTGAAGTGTAAATGTATAATAAGTGCGTAATATAAAAGAACAAGAAAAAACGTTAACTTAGGTTACACCTAAGCTATAATACCCTTTACAAATACTAAGGCCCCTTACATGAACTTGACTCCGAACGTTCAATTTGTATGGCAGCTATATGATATAGTGATCTGATCTGACCAATTTCTGCCGAGAATAATTTGTTGCCTTAAGCAACAACTCGTGTCTAATATCGTGAAGATACCTCGTCAAATAAAAAAATTTTCCATGCAAGCACTTTACTCCGATCGTTCAGTTAATATGGCAGCTACATGTCATGGTCATCCGATCTATACAATTTCTTCGGCGATTAAATTATTGCCTTAAATAATAATCCATGCCAAATTACGTGAAGATACCTCGTCAAATGAAAGAGTTTCCCATACAAGCACTAAATTCCGATTGTTCAGTTTGAATAGCAGCTATATGCTATAGTCATCCGATCTTTACAATTTCTTCGGAGATTGGATTAATGCCTTAAATAATGATACGTGCTAAATTTTGTGAAGATACCTCGTCAAATGAAAGAGTTTTCCATACAAGCACTTCATTCCGATTGTTCAGTTTGTATGGCAGCTATATGCTATAGTCACCCGATCTGAATAATTTCTTCGGAGATTAAATCGTTGCCTTAAATAATAATCCGTGCCAAATTTCGCGAAGATACCTCGACAAATGAAAGAGTTTCCCATACAAACACTTGACTCCGATTGTTCAGTTTATATGGCAGCTATATGCTATAGTGGTCCGATATCGGTCGGTCCGACAAATGAGCAGCTTCTTTGTGAGAAAAGGACAGGTGCAATTTCAGATCGATAGCTTAAAAACTGAGGGACTAGTTTGTATATATACAGACAGACGGACAGACGGACATGGCTAAATCAAGTCAGCTCATCATGCTGATCATTTATATATACATTTTATAGGGTCTCCGACGTTTCCTTCTGTATGTTACAAACTTCGTGGCAAACTTAATATACCCTGTTCAGTGTATAAAAATTAACTATAAATTGACAAATTGTAAGATAAAATTTGTGAAATTTTCAACTTAAAATGCAAATATCTCGAAAACTATAAGTTTTCGGCTATAATATATATATTATATATATTCTATATCTGGAGAATCTTCTCTATCCAAACATACCCCTCTTAATCCTGAAATCGTGGGATGGTATACCAAAGTTTCCCCACCAGTGATACCATACTAACATATTTTGCAGACAAAGAAAAATAAAATAAAACAGAAAGATGATGCTCCAAATACTGGAACCATAATCGTTTGTGGACAATAATAAATCTTTCAGTATTTTCGGGTCGGCTTTAGAATACCATCCCAGGATTTCGGGTTTAAAATGGGTACGGGCGGATAGAAAATGCTCTGCAGATCAAGAATATATATGGAAAAACTTAAGAATCGTCCCAAAATTTCGGGCATAATTGGGGTATTAAACAACTATTAAGTTACCATACCTATATATTACAAATGAACAAAAATAATTAAAATGGAATATATGAAACTGCAAATACAGGAAACAAATAGTTAAAAAAAAGTAATTGTTATAAAGAGAGTTATATCCTCCAAAAATTTCTTAGTAGATCCAACACCGGTATGTTCAGAGTTCTTTCGCGTCGAACTATTTTCTGCATTTGCGGCCTCCGCCCGCGCTTCAAAAACAATAACCCTGGTCGATCCATCAGCGGTGTGTTCAGAGTTCTTTTGCGACGTACTACTTTCTGCATTGGCTTCCTTCGGTCGCGGTTTAAAAAAAATCTTAGTCGATCCAACAACGGGGTGCTCAGAGTTCTTTCGAGTCAAACTATTTTTTGCATTGGTGACCTTCGGCCGCCGTTCAAAAACAATTATCTTAGAATAACATCCCCCAAATTAGGGGCCAAAATGGGGAAAACTTTAGTTTACCGTCCAGATTCTCCAGATCAAGAAGCCGTGGGAAACTGATAGTTTTCGAAATATTTACGATAAAAGTTGAAAATTTCAACTATTTAGCGTACGCATTTTTCGATTTCAAATGAATTAAACACTTATATTTTTCACTTTTATATCCACTAACACTTTACTAATTCATTTGTACACATTTATTTTACATTATATAGTACAAAAATAGTTTTATTCAACATTTAATTTATTGTTAAATTCTATTAATTCTGTCAATAACAAAAGGGTTGCAAAATGTCAAATAACCAGTGTTACCTTATAAACAACTTTTGTAAATGAACGGAAAGAAATGAAAACAGATAATACCCCAAATACAGGAATCCAAAAGCTAGAAAAATAAACTATTAGAGAGCATTGACGTTAAGAATTATGTTATATCCTCTATGACAATGTTACTTTTTCTTGTAGAACTTCTTTTTGCGTTGGCGGCCTTCGGCCACGCTTCAAAAAAAAAATAACCCTGGTCTGTCCAACACCGGGGTGTACCAAAATCTTTTCGCGCAGAACTCTGTTTTGCGTTGGCGGCCTTCGGCCGCACTTCAAAAAAATAACCCTTATCGATCCAACACCGGGGTGTACCAAGGGTTTTTTCGCGCAGAAATTCTCTTTGCGTTTGTGGCTTCGGCCGCGTTTCAAAAAAAAAAAATAACTCTTGTCAGTCCAACAACGGTATCTTGATCTGGAGGATCTCCTCTATACGCCCATACCCATTTTATCCCCGAAAGCCTGCGACGGTATACTAAAGCCTTAGGGGTCGGCTTGGTGGGGGGATGGGTATGTAGAGGAAGGTCTCCAAATTAAGAATATATATAGTTATATATACATATATAGTTGCCGCTGACTTATAGTTTTTGAGAATTTTGCATTTAAAGTTCAAACATTCAACTATTTAAAGTGTGTGTTTCTTCGATTTTTAATGAATTTTACACTTCACTAAATTTTTTTACAAATTTATTTTATATTAAATAGTGCAAAAATAACTTATATTCAACATCTATTATATGTTTAATTCTTTTTATTTACACGATAACATAAGGGTGCATTCTAGAAAATAAAGAGAAAAGATAAGAGCCCAATAACATTAAATAAATAACTCATTATTAGTTTTTCGCATAGATATCCTTGTTGCCTCCAAAATTTTCGGCCGCGCTTCAAGAAAAAATAACCCTGGTCGGTCCAAGGGCGGGGTGTCCTCAGTTCTTTCGTGTAGAAATTCTTTTCGCGTTTTCGGTTGTTGTAGTAACGGTTGTCTAGTCCCCGCTTGGGTGGTAAGTTTCAGTTTGGTTGTCGTCCAGGTAATCTAACGGGAGGCCCAGAAAACGAGCTGGGTCGGTCCATAGGGAAATGGGTGTTAGATGCGTGGGATTCGTTGGGCATGCAAAGAGGTCGTTAGTGTTATGAGGAGACTCATTTCATGCCGGACTTATATTTTGTACGTCGGGGTCGATTCTGGATAAGTAGAAGTTTAACATGCTATAGTATCCAGAAAGAAGTTGCACAAGGGTGGCACCTCGAGCTCTACGTCTGCGAAGGGTGGTGGATTCACTGAGAGGGAGTCGGTGAATGTATTGATGGCTGCATTTTGAATAGCGGGCAGTGCATGCCTAAAGTTCGTTGCGTCTGAAGTCTAGTCGGCATACTGTCCAATGTCGTCGACTTAATCAAGGAAGGACCTCTTGATGTTCCTAGGAAGCTTCAGCCGAAACTGCTTGGAGAGGAGCTCGTTATGTTCCTTAACTGGAAGCATACAGGCCTCACTATGTAGGTGTTCCATTGGGGACATTAAGAGGCATCCTATGATATTCCGGCGTGCAGTGTTTTGACATGGCTGAAGCTTCTTCGGCTGCGTTGCACTACATTCAGGCAATCATATTGGTGCAGCGTAGTTTAAGACCGGCCGGCCGATTGCCTTTTAAGTTGCCAGCAATGTTTTTTTTTGTCTTTTTTCCAAGATGTGTCGGTAAACGATTTGTGGATTTTGTTGCGGCTCTTTACTTTGGCAGTTATCACGGTCTTGTGAGGAGTGAAGGAGCACAGGCTGTCAAATGTAACACTAAAATTTTAGGGTTGTTGAACGTCAGAATTTTAACGCCATCGACTGAAATGTTTAGATCCAGTCTGTACTCCTTCGTCCCGTTTGTAAAAATGGTCGCTGTGGATTTAGTTAGGAAGAGTATCAGGTTCCCTGCAGAGAAGACGCGAGAAAGGTCGGAGAGATAGCCGTTTACTTTCGAGCACATGCCATCGATTCGATTGCCCAACGTCAATATCGTGCAGTGATCAGCATACGAGGTCATGGAAATTCCCTCTGGTGGTTGGGGGAGTTTCGAGATGTATAAATTAAATAGTAGCGGGAGAGGACTTTGCCCTGCCGAACCCCTTGATTAATTCTTCTATGTTTGGAGTTTTGACCTCGAAATAGTACGGATGAATGCCGACCGCTCAGGTAGTTTATAGGCCACCGCTTCAGCCCTGGAGGGATCGTGAATTGTTCTATGTCCTCAAGTAGCGTTGTGTGGTTGAGTGTATCAAAAGCTATTGACAAGTCCAACGATAGGAGGATCGGCTTCTCGCATCCCTGCATTGTTCTCCAAACTCGTATAAATACGAATTAGAGGACAATGCAAAAAGCTCATTAGCACCAACATAGCTCATAATTCCCAATAAGAATAAATCAGCAGGCAGGAGCAGATATCAACGCGGACGGACAAAAAAGGCGCGAAACATAGGTCGCCCCAGCAGCACAACAACAACAACAGCAACACCACCAAAATCTACGTGGTAAGGGAGAGTTATTGGACGATAAGACTCCTCTTTGTTGGTGGGTTTCCCAGGTTTTAGTACGGGGACCACTCCCCGTATTTGAAGAGTGGTCAGCGACCTTGGCAGTTATCGCGGTCGTATGGATTGAAGGAGCACAGGCTGTCAAATGTTACACCTGAAATCTTAGGTTTATTAACAATCTGAATTTTAATGCAATCGACCTTAATGTTTAGATCCAGCCTGTAATCCTTTGTCCAGTTAGTGAATATGGTCGCTGTGGATATTGTGGGCGAAAGTGTTAAGCTCCTTGTAGAGAAGAGAGAAAGGTTGGAGAGATAACCGATTACTTTTGAACATTTGCCATGTTGTTGTCGTTGTAGCGGCAGAATTCTGCAGAGTTGACAGTCCTTGGGGGGGGGGATAGAAATTCCATCTGGTGGTTGAGGGAGTTTCGATATATAGCAATTGAACAGTAGCGCTCTCCCAGGGTGACTTTAGGTTTAGGCCTTGAACTATCGGGGCGTGTATGACTCTAAGTGCTCTGTGTAAGTAAGTGGCGCGCAGTCTTTTGGCATTTTGCGCAGCCGTCGGGTAACACATCGTTTGGTGTTGTCTGCCGAAAGGTGCATGTGAATTGAATCAAATTTCAACCTGGTCGTCATGTTTTCTGGGATTAGACAAATCCTCGACAGTAGTCCAAAGCTTACTTACACCGGTGGGGCGGTTGCAGGATTTCAGATGCTCTACGTATTTTTTCCGCTTATGTTGGTTTACCATTTGCGGAATCTTCAAATTGAGATCCTTTATTCGGGGATCACAGGGATCGACATGGCGTAAGGTGTCGCACTCGTTAGTTGAGACAGCTGCTTCGTCAACGATGACGTCCATTGCAATAGGTAGTGCGGCGAAGGTGCTCGGTAAATTTGGTGAAGCCGACTCGAAAGGTGCGGTTGTCCATAGAAATAAAGTCGGGTGGTTTCTCGATAACCATAGGCAAGTGGTCTGATGCGAGATATAGCATAGGTCGCCAGGTTCCCGCTAGCGATGGTAATATCTAGCGAGCTATTTTAGGTGTCTATAATTCTTGTGGGGGCTTCGTCATTCATTACGCAGAATGTCGCGGGTTTCAACACGAAGTAGCGCACCTATCTTCGAGTTATATCCTATTGGGCAACATGTAACAGGTGGGATGTATATATCAAATATTTCGAGTTCGACATCGCCCGACCGGATAGCTATACCCTAACATTCAAGCTTAGTATCCCTGCGGTCGATGTCGCCATCAAAGAGATCAGTTGTTGTGGAATATGAAGCAAATTGTAGTAGTCGAGTTTGTCGCAGGTGTCTAGTGGTGATCCTGGGGGTGAGAGAGTGGTGTGTAGGCGGTGGTTGTTGCAGCTGCATTACCCGCAGGGTCGATTGTCGCACTATGGTGTTGTTTGGCGACGCCACTGTAGGGTGTTGCGGGGCAGACTCCTGCAGCACGTCGCAACTACACACTGCACACACGCGTGGTGCGTAGGCCGGAACACGACGGAAAGTGACACCACCAGTACAAAAGTTGCACTTGACTGATGTGACGTGAGGAACCAGGAGTTGCCGAGTAGTTCTCGCACGATGATTGGAGTGGGATGAAGGTTGGTGGGAGGACGGACTAATCAGACTGGGAGTCATGCTACCTGCTTGAGCTCCTTGGGACCTAGTGGTCCTTTGTTGGCCACCCGACTGGAGTGGCAGCGCAGTGCGCGAACTGGATGCAATTTTCACGGCCGTAGAGGTTCATTCCCTATATATCTTAAGGTCTGAGCAAATATTAAGATAGCTCCAACCATTGCATGTGCTACACCTAACCGAGGTGGAGTTTGGATGGAGTCTTTTAGCGCAAACGCAGCAGAAAAATTCTTTCATGTCCGGGTTGGACTCAATGCCAGCACGGGTCAAGAGGATGCGGAGCAACTCTGCTACTAGGAGTTGCTCCAGTGATGGCAATCTTAACCTAAAGCTCACCGTTCCAAATAGCGTTAGATCGTCGTAATAATAGCCCTTTACCGGGTAAAATCCGATGCTTGTCATATGGAACGGTTGACTTGTAAAAAACTCTAAATTAACCCCTAAGGGACGCTACTCAAGTTATTATCAAGCCAGCCAGCAAATGGATAGTCAGAAGATCGTTGCAAAAAATTTGCCAACAAAGGAAACATGCTCGCACTTTTATACCAGGTTATGTTTTTGAGTGAATAAAAAGAATTGAACACAAATTAGGTATTGAATTAAAGTTATTTGTGAACTATTTAATATAAAATTAATTAGTCTCAAAAACTATACATCAGCGGCAACTATATACATATATATTTCCTTAATCTGGAGAACTTCTTCTATCCATACCTACATAATCCTGAATTCGGGAGAAGCTTTTCTAAAATTTACCAGTTTATGATTAAAAAACGTAGGGTTTACCCAATTCTTTGAAATTTTCTTAATTTTTCCAAATTTTAATTTTTAAAGCCACTGTATATATATAATATATATATATCTTTACATATACAAATCGTTTGTTTGTAATGGAACTCCTGAACGGCTGGACCGATTTTGATAAACATTTTCTTGTGTATTCAATTGGGTTTGAGAATGGTTTAGATTCACAATTCGATCAACTAGATAATATTTTAACAATGAATTTTTTGCAATATAGAATTCAGAGCAACGCAATCAACGTCTTCGCGCTGTTGCATTAAGGAAACGAGAGGCGCGTCAACGAGTAACCGTAATCACAGAGTAAATGAACGAAAGCGGGTGCAATTTATCGAGCACTGGCACGAGTATCGTTTAATCTCCTTGCCTTTGAATATGATCCTGAAATATACTATTCATCACATTCGCTAATCATGATTGGTAGTATGGATAAAGAATGTCATGCTTTCAAATACAAAGGTGAATCGGCCGGTTTATATTGCGCATCTGGAAAAATGTCACTATCATCACTAAATCCGCCACCAGAACCTTTGAAAACGCGATTAGCTGGAAACACATCTCAATCAAAGTTGTTTTTGCGTAAAATTCGTAAATGTCGGCTAGTATATATATATTATATATATATATATTTGAAAACACACACAGCAATTTATTGAAATTACCAAGAACGTAAATATTACAGCACAAACAGTCACCGACGTTCCTCCCTTCCGTACTTACCGCCCGTTTCAAACCAAATTCGTTAAAAGTTATGCCCGTAGTTGCAATGCAGAAATCAGTTGTACTCACACATTTAGTTTTTAGTTATAATTTTTCATAATGTGAAAGCTCAAAACTAAAATCAACTATTAAAAATAGTTTACCTATTTAAATATATTCAAGTTCATTTTTTAATTACTACAAAATATCGATATATTGCTCTCTCACGGACGGTAGAAGCAGTGGTGACTGTTCATTTATTTACATTGCGCTCTCATAAGATAGGTCGTAGAAGCTGACGTACGGAAGGGAGGAATGTCGGTGACTGTTTGAGTTATTAATCCAATTCTGATAAACTTACCATGCAAACCAAATATCGGTTAAATCCCCGGCTAATTACGCAACAGCCCTACGAGAGATTAATTTAAAATTTAATCCAGCATACCGGATTAAAAAAAGTTTTTAATCACCTCATACCGGAAATTTATTTTTAATTTTTAACCCCATATATACAATATAAAATATAATCCAAAATTTTTGAACGAAAAAAATTCGCAATCCTGCTTATTCATATAAAACTTCGCTTTGCTTCAGACCTTTGCTTTGACAGAAAAGTTTGCTGTACGCTCTTGGAAGTGTATGTTCACATCGAAGCAAAACGCAACAGAGCGAAGCAATATGTTGGACAACTTTCATATTTTTACGCTTTACCAAACAACATTCGTCGTTGTAATTAACGAGTAGCACGGAAAGCAAGGCGTTCATTCTGACCTACCCTTTGCTTTCTTCGCTTTGTTGTTAAAATATGAATTGTCAAGCAAAGCGGGGAAAGCTGTATGTGAATCGGTCATTAAGGCCAAATTGACAATTCTAACCGAAAGTCTTGTGTACGTGCGATGTTTCATTCCTTTCTTACTCATTGCTTTAGCAGTGAATATGTGAGTCTTGCGCAATTTGGGTAATACTCTCGGTGAATTCATCGCTTAAATAATTGAGACATCTACGCTATAAATCGGTTAAAGTAGCCATACGCGGCACGCTTGTGTCACCATCAAGGATGACATGATGCGAGACTATCTCATTTTCGATTTGATTATTAAAATCAGGGAATTTCGAACAGCTGATGTCAAAAAAGGCGGGATGCCAGGAATAAACCCGCTAAAAATAGCTAACAAAAGCAGTACGAAACGAAATTTCAAGGAACGACACAAATACTTTTAAATAACGTGCAACTAAATTTTATTTGTTAATTTATTTTCAAACGTTCATTATAAAACCATGATCTTTTATTATGACTTGTATTGTTTCTTTGTTATAATTTTTTTATTTATATGCTATTTTTTTATGTTATATGATTTTTTAAAAATGTATAATATAAATACAAGTATATAGGGATGTATATGCGTTATATAGGCCTACTCGGGCACCTAAAAATAATATCGATATGCAAAATACCCACAAGTTTTTTTTATAATACCCAATCCATTTTCGTTCGACAGTAGCATGATTGGCAAATGTTACAAAAAATGTGGGTTTTGACAGCTCTCTCTCGATTCAAAGAGTCTCGCATCATTTCATCCTTGTCACCATTGTTAAAACTATCCGAAATTTCTCTCCTTGCTTGTTGAGAGAGCTCATGATCTTATGGTTTAATTTCGCAGCACTGAAAGTTCATGAGCTACTGAACAGATGACAGGGAAAACAACGAACTACCATATAAATATATCCGCAGAAATAGTCTCGCATCATTTCATCCCTGTCACCATTGTTTAAACTATCCGAAATTTCTCTCCTTGCTTGTTGAGAGAGCTCATGATCTTATGGTTTAATTTGGCAGCACTGAAAGTTCATGAGCTACTGAACAGATGACAAGGAAAACAACGAACTACCACTAAGAATTCCGCAGAAATAAAATAGGAAACCAATAGGTTATTTGTGAGATTAGATTTTTTAAATTGATTTTTAGATATGTCTATAACTTTTATTTAAAGAGATATATATATAATATATATTTTTTTAGAAAGGTTGGATTTTATTGCAGAGTATTGTTTTACTTAGCAGTACAAAATGGTAATTAAAACTCCAAATTAAAAAAAAAAAAATCCTTTGTGGGTAAAATATAATATATAATATATGTATATCAGAAAACTCGATAATTCATTAAAATGTGTTCAATAACCGCTGTTAATATATTCAAAACAAATTTTTTAAGCCATATTTTTGTAAATATTACAAAACATTTATGAATTAACTGTATTTCTGATTTTAAATAAAATTAAATAAAAATTTTAAATATAAAAAAGTAAAAGTATTCCAGTTGTATTAAAAATCAATTATATATATTGTTACATTTAATACTGCTAAATGGTATTACATATTTTTAAGTTTCTTGTTTTTATTTTTATTCACCATTTCCCAAAATATTTCCATTATAAAGATAACAAAATTCAAATTTCTGAACGAATCGTATATATTCATTTGAAACCGAGCGCCGTTGCAACACTGAAAAGAGTTTCAAAATAAAAAGAAATGAAGAAATAGGTAGCAGCGAGCTGTTACGAACAAGAACACAAAGTTGTATTTCTTTTACACACTCTTCGTTTTTATTTGCACAGATTTGTTATCAAAAAATGTATAAGTAAAACAAAAATTAATGATAAGCAGAGACAAGTACAAAAAAATACACATGATCAGCAGCCGGTGTACTTATGTATTTGGTCTTTAATCTTGTTGTATTTTTTTCTTGGCTTTAGATTTTTGAGCGTTGCTTGTTGATAACGTAGACATTTCTTTTGTGTATTGTATATGCTGAACGTATTCTCAAATTGTATTATTCGTTTTAGAGTATTCTTAGCATATACATATTATATATCGATCAACTATTTTTGTAAGTTAATTTTTAATAATTTATTTTTGAATAAAACCATTCATGCATATATTTATATATATACAAATTACTATATAAGACCAACATGTGTCTTATTTCTAAATCTAATATTTAATAAATAAATCTGGTTATTACTGTTTAGTAATTTTTTTTTACAACACATAAATATATGTATGTATATGTATACCAGGAAAACGAAGCTGCCACTATGAAAGGTTATAAAAATGCGCATTTTAAGAGCGCTCTTTCGAATCAATGAGTTTCGTACCATGTTATCCATGCATCTTATGATCGTCGTTCAATGGATAATCATAAATTAAGCGCATAATTGAATTGTATTTTATTATTATAGTAAACATTTCTTATAATAGCATTTTTATGTATTTGACTATAAATTATCCCAAAATTTATTTTTTTCTTTTCATTATTACTTCAGTTTTGTCATTTTTTATTTTCCAAATTTTTGTTTGCACACCGATCGTAAAAAATCGAAAACTTTCGCCAACATGGGTTCATATGCACGCAAGTATATACACGAGTAAATTTTCTTTGTGCACATACCGATTGAACGCAGATGTACTATGAACCAAATTCAAAGCATCTCGTTGTACACGTTTTTTTTTGGTACACTGTATGTTGTGTATGGCCACTTTCAGACCCAATCAACATACATATATTCTTTCTGTTAAGGGGTTATATAATTCTATAACATCTCTAGAATATTGTCCCAAATTCTCATGTTGATATCAGTAATAGTGTTGGAGATACAGCTTTGAAAATTCGCAGAAAATACCAAAACTTAACCGATATTTCGTAGTATTGCCCAAAATTCCAAATGAAAATATATACACAAAATAAGTAGTTTTAATAGTCATTTTACATTAATATATTTTTGTAAAATCTACTATTAATTCATTGCACTATATCTAATTTAATACATACATTAATTTTACATACCTATAATAAGAATTACTTTATTCTTAAGATAGGTTACATTTTCATTCATGAATAAAAAAGTCGTATATCTCCGAAATTCACACCTGGTACCACAATGTATACGTTGTTGGATTCTGACACTTCGAACAGATTCAATAAATCTTTTCAGAAAGTATATCGCAAATGGAAAGTCAACAATTATTCACTATTGTGAAATCAATTTTAATAATATCTAACAAGAGAATCAATTCGTAAATAAATGCGTTATACAACAAGCGCCATGTTGAGTTCAACTTGGATGTTGCTTTTTTCTCATTCACTCATTCATAAGAGAGAAGAGCTAGGGAAAATGTTTGTAATAATTCACCATTTGTTGCATATGGGTGTGTAAGTATTAGTCACTAAAATTGTTTCAAGTCGCAATACTTTGAACAGTGTTTCCCAAAAGTGTAAACTCAGGGTTTCGGCACTTTCAAGTATTCTTAATTACGCATTTACACTAGCCTTAATAAGTCTACGCTCCTTTGCAACATAAGTATTTACTGCTTTAAATCTTAAGAGGCATTGCTAATAACTGAAATTTTTATATATACAATACTATTGTTTTCAGTAAGCTTAATTACTAACGGTACTAATCATTCCACATAGACAGACGAAGCAATAGATATTGGGACTAGAGCATATAAGACATTATTCTTTGAAGGTTGTGAAAAAATCTCAAAGTCAGTCGTTAAATTATGCCACTGATATTTGTTGATTTTAATTTGTGTGGATAATATCGGTTTTTATTCTTTTTTGGCAGTGTTTTGACCATACACATAAACAGCTGAACACTACAGCGCAGGAGAAACTCTTCCTGCATTTGTTTGAAACAAATACTGAGATTGTAATTATTGATGAATAAACCGACACAGAATAATTTTTCACAAGCATCTTACACATAACACACACCTTATAGCACTCAAATTTCCTTCAGGGGCTATGTGTAGTCAGATACATGAAACAACTAATATTTTAAATATTTTTTTTTTTGCAGTAAATTATTTTATTTTATAAATGTAAAAACATAGCATCATTAAATATGAAATTTGAAAAAAAAAATAATAATTTTGAAACGAATCTCCATTGGGTGACCATCACTAATCCTTGGAGATTCATCTAAAATCAATCATATAAAAAAAACATGGTTTTATTAATAGACTAGCAAAAAATTCCTCCACAGTTTCAGTAAGATACCTTCACATATTAACCTATATATAAAATGAAAAGTCAATCGGATGTTTAAAAATCAAGTTGGTTGAAAAGTTTCTGCTCAAGAAATAGCACTACTAGCTCCAATTTCTTTTTCTTTATCACGATCACACCAGAAATCATTGAGCAAGTTCATAATACTGTTAGTGAAGATCCAAGTATGACTAAGCGTGAAATTGCTGACATAGGCATCTCAGACGAACGAGTACTTCATATTTTACATGGAGAACGTTAATAATTCATCAAAAACTGAATCGAAAACAAATTTCTCAGCATAATTTTTAGCGTTTTAAGCAGAATTAAACTGTTTTCTTGCGTTGTTTAATAACTATGGATGAGACTTGGATCTAGCACCATGATCCTAATTGAACAAGAACGTTTATAGTGGACTGAAGCTGGTTGTTTGCTCCAAAGCAGGTGAAGTCACAACAATCAGCAAAGAAGGTTATGGCATCAGTTTTTTGGGATGAAATAGGAATTTTATTGATTGATTATCTGCAGAAAGGTAAAACAATAAATTCTGAATATTATTGCAGCCTTTTGGATCAGCTGGATGAAAAAATTCATAAGAAAAGACCTGGTTTGCAGCTCAAAAAAATAACTTTTCATCAAGACAATGCACCTGTTCACAACGGTGTCTTTACAATGACAAAATTCAGCAAATTAAGGTACGATTTCTACGTTTTTCGTGAAAAAAAGAAGCTATTACAGGCAGAAACTCAACCAACCTGTAATGATATTTAATTCCGCACTCGACCGCGTCTTATTTATTTCTTGAAATTGACTTCCCACCCGTGCGCCAATGACGCCTACATAGCATATTATGTTGCAGCCTAGCCAACGGGGTCGTTGCTCACCACGCAACTTTTTTCTAACACTTACATATTTTAAATTCGTGATATATTTCTAATAAAATAATCGAATCAAATAATTCAAAAAGTTGTATAAAGGTATTGAATCAGTTTTGAATATGAGGTAATGAATTTTGATAAGAATTTATACCAAGGTACAAATAAAAAGCTTTTAGAGAGGCATTTAAATTATTATTTCTTAAATAAAAGAACACTTATTGTGACATAGCTATAACAGTTAGGCAATAGTATTCGCAGTGTAAGAAATTTTTTAGGTAATTTTTTACACCTTGGATTGCATTATTGGCGTTTTAGTATGGGTCCATAACTTTTTAAAATATAATATAGTCTATATTCACCGGAGATGGTGTAGCATCCCAACGACCAAATCCGTCAAGTAGTTTCGGAGTCTATTCAATTCAAATAAACAAACAATCAATTATTTCCTTTTTATAATATTAGTATAGATAATATGCGTGATCGAAGCTTTTGTCTATTAATTATCATTTATAACATAATGGCAGGCACAGTTCAAAAATTATAGTTTTAAGAAAAACGCATTTGAACTCTGGTTCCGTTGCTAATTATCGAATAACTCGAAAATTTTACCTAGAATATTTCTTAGTAATTACATACAGTTTCGTGGTATTTCATTTGTCAAAAAATTACACCACTCTGTTGTTTTTGTTCAAAATGAAATGATTGAATTCCAACTAAACATTTTAAAAATGTATTCAAAATCCTTAGTTTAGGTATTAATTATGTTTTGTTATGTTATTTGTGTATCAATGCATTAAAAAAAAACTTAAAATACAATTGTTTTATTATTTAGCCTTCCAACAGCCGTCGTAGTGCCGAACTTCTTGGTACACAAACTGGAATTGCATTTCCTACACAATCAAAGAAAAACAATCGACCAAATGAAATATCGCATTTTTCTGACTGCACTACTAATAAAAACCTTCAAAATGCAATTCGTAAGCTCAATAAAAAAGATCCAACTACTAAAAAAAGGGCTTTGGAAGAGCTTATTCATGATATAAAAGAGACGAATGTCGAGGAACTTGTGGTCATTTTACCGCTTTGGACTAAAATCTACCTTGAATTTTCATATGATCCGATACACAACATACGCGAACTTACACAACAAGTACAAAAAATGCTGACATCGAAATGTAAACGCATGATAGCCCCATATTTAAAGGAATTAGTACCCGTTTGGATTTATTCTCAATTTGATAATTACGGTCCAGCTGCTAATATTGCTCGTGCCAGCTTCTTCAATATATTCAATGCAAAAACAGACCGTGTAGAGGAAGTCTGTTTACATTGCCAATCAGAGATTCTAGAATACATATTTAATAATCTTTTAGAATCGTTAGATAACAAAAATGGTACTGACACTTATGTGTTTGGCTATAATAAGGTTTACGGAAGCCTCGAACTTCTTTCTTTTTTTACTGAGCAAACGAAAACAGCAGATTTGTCTTCGAAGTCACACATTATATTACGTTCCATTATAGAGTCAAAAATCTTTTGGAATTGGGGAAGAAATGGCAATAAAATAACTAGGTAAGTAAGAGTTAATGTATGAAGTTATGTTGGTAACTACTTAAAGTGGTATAAGAAATTATCTTACATCTTTATGGTACGCTGCGCAAATAAGCGGAATTGTGGCCAAAACCACGCCTACTTTTGATCACATAATTTTTTCACTTTAAAATATATATATAAATTAAGGAGCAACGACGATATCGGAATAAAAATCCATAATATGGTTTTCAACTCAAGTGCTACAATTTTAAAACAGTAAAAATAAAATTAAGGGGCCGTGGGAAGTGTTTCGAACATCGTCAATGCAATCTACTATTTTCAGTAATGCCTTCTTATGTAAATTTATTTTAAAATTTTCGAAGCGTTTTGCTCTTTTTCAGTCGTTTGTGCTTTATATTTTAAAACTATAGATATCGTAGACTGCGCCACTCAAAGTGTAAATTATTTAAACTGCATTTTGGATAACTACTGTCAGCAAGGAAATGGAGAGTTTGTGGTAATGTTTCTATATAGGGTGAAATTTTTTGAAAAGGGGATGTAGCTCCACCACCTAATAGGTTTAATGTATATATCTTACCAACCTCTAAAGCTACATACATATATCAAACAAACTTGCTGAGGATGATTCTTTCCAGCACCTCCAAAATGGGTGAAATCAGATAGTAACCACGCCCACTCTCCATATAATGGTTGTGTTGAAACTACTAAATGTGCGATAAGTCATTAAGTAACTACACAAGAAGCATTAAATTACTCATATGTATGTCACTATACGGAATAGCTTCATAGTAGCCCGTGACAAGGTTGGACAGTGAGAGTGGCACCGCCCACCTTTATGTGAAAATCCATATCTCAAGACCTAATTGACCAATTTCAACCTAATTCAGAACATTCTCCTGATTTTCCGATATTACGGTGTGAAAATGGACGAAATCAGATAAAAACACGCCTACTTCCGCCATAACAATTATGAAATAAATTCCTATGATATGAACAATATTATAAATTCCTTATGATTCTTTCACTTTCCAATACGCAAATTAAGTTACAATGAACATATCGAGATAAAACTCAGTCAATCTTTGAATTATTTTACTTAAATACAGAGAAAATATGTTCATGATAATAGTATGCCTGTCTGTTCGTATTGGGTAGAATCGAGTCAACACTTCACTTAGCCCTCATATAATGAATATAAAGAATTTTGAACCTCCAATTGACTTTACACCGCATATATAGCTCCCATATAACTAATATAGTTTTTTTAGATGTCAAAATGAATAAAATTTTAAACTTCCTGTTGGCTTTATACCGTATATATCGGTCAATATGTAAGGTCTCTTTCAAGTGGTCCATCCGTTAAGTCCAATTTTCGATGACTCGTTCTAGCCCAAAACGTGAAATTATCTGCTTATTGAAGTGTTCTCTGAATAAATCCACTGATTGATGCGATTTGTGGGAAGTGGCGCTGTCTTGTTGAAACCAAATGTCGCCGAGACCACGACCTTTAATTTTAGGCATCAATTAGTCGGTTATCGTGGCGCGTTAACGGTCACCATTGACGGTTACGTTATTTAGGCGTTAAGTCTTTCCATGATGAAATGCCAAACAATACTGAACAAAAATAACATGACAGCTTGACACGACTCACGCGTGATGACTGTTGGAAAAAGTACCTCTACATGGATCACCCGTTATATACATATCTCTTTTGACTTAACTAGATCGATATTAATATAATATATTGAGTCTGACATACAATATAAGTTAATAATATACCAAATTTGTTTGCAATCCATGCGGTTTCTGAATGTTTAATTTTTGCGCAACATTTTTAATGTAAAGTTTTCCAACACCTGAAGGTATTTTCCCACCTTTGATCCATATGAGAGTATCAATTTTCGGTTACACTGGAACTTAGCCCTTCTTCACTTGTTTAATACAAAGTGTTCACTTTTTTTTAACTTTGTTCTCACCTTTTCGTTCCACAAACGCTTCACGTATTTTTTTAAAAACAGAATTAGAAAAATTGTACACAATTTTCTTTGTATTTATTGTTAAAAATATTAATATAGATATATTATGTTGTAAATTGCGTTAAAACGACAGGAAAAAAGGCAGAACTTCAAAACTACGACTTCTCTGCTAACGCTTTCGATAAAAAAGAGATCGTCTTTAATTTCCACAATACTCCAACCACAATACTCGCAAAGCCAAAATTAAACAAAAAAAGACAAACTTTTTTTTGAATGCGTAAAATGAAATAACTTTTGAAATTAGATGAACTGATTTTTCTCTATTTAATGTTGTTAGTTTGACAAACGAAATACATATTTTAAAAGGCTGTACCGATCGTCTGTAATAAAGTATGTATATATATATTCTTATAGGAGAGGATGGTTCAAAACAATACACAATATGATTTTAAACATATCTCTAAACGCCATAATTTCTGAACGGAAAAAAGATATCATTGAAATATGTTTTGCTGGAATTAATGAAAGCGATCGAATATTGTCTCTACATATATGGCAGTGCACATTACTTGTACAATCAACCTATGATGATTGGTAAGTTCAAACATATTATAATTTACGGCATTTAGTAATAAGAACAAGAAGTAAGATTATTACTTATACATTTAAGCGTTAATGCATAAGTCTTATTTATGTTATTTTTCTTATATAAATTTTAAATTTTTGCCCGTGCTATGGTCTGATAAGAATAGTTTTTTGATTTTGGATACTTAAATTAGTACTCTGCTGAAGCTCTTTTTGACATAAGTTTATGATCCAAACAATTAATTAATTTTTTTACTAGCTAGATGAGAATACCAATATTTAAAACAAACTTTAAAATAGGGAATAATATTACCTATTATATACTATATTAGAAAGCGGTCCTTGAAGTTATAATTATCATAGTTCATTAAAGCTATAATATTCATAATTCCATGTATTTACTAATATTTTAATAATAAATGGATTCTATTTGCAGGTATATACTTTTGGACTTCAACAATGCGGTTGAATACAGGCTGTGGAGTTTGCTTCAAAATAATTTCTTTAATAACTATGAAAACATCTGTCCTAAAATGTTACCGTTTTGTTCAGCTTTGATATCAGTGCGTACTAATAATTTCAACTGGTATATTTTTATGAAATTGTTTTTAGAGAAATTTAAATATGTTTTTTGTTCCGAGAATGTTAATGCTAGTGGAACAGATCACAAAGTTGTGTTGAATTCATATTTTGACTGTTTAAAACTGGTATTAAATAAGGTGATAAACAGTACAGAAATGCCACTTGATGAGAAACAACAAAATGCCTTCGAACTTCTACATAAAAACATACTTGATCCTACAAAATGCTTACTCAGAGCAAATAGAAATTGTGCTTGTAAATCATTTTTTGATTTAACTCTTCAAATGTTAGCTGACATTAAAATAGAAAGAGAAGCTAATGAACAGATACAAGCATATCTTCTAAAGGAATTCTGGATATCGATATTTGATTTAGTAACTTCACTTATTACTGATATAGAACATTGTCCTGAGGGGATTATTGATATCTTCCAAAGTCTAGTTAAATTTGATCAAGAAGGCTTAAGTGATAAATTGGATTTATTATTACCAAATGGGCAAAAAGATAGAAATAAGAGTAAATTAAAAAACCTAGCCTCCGATCTAGTTAGCCATTGCTTAAAACGAATTGCTGGCAAAGAATGCGAATCTTGCCTAAAACACCTGTTGTTATTTATGGATATATTTTCTGACACCAAATTCAATATAAATATTACAAACAACTTTGATGTTACAAAATCTTTAGAAATATTAATTGACTTAATACCTATTTCGAATGAAAATCTTTACGTTGATATTGCCGAAATTATTTTCAAATTTTTACATTATTTGGATGGTGATCAACAATTCGATTTTATCAACAATATACTCATCTCCGTAAGTGGTTTAAAATTTTTTGCTTAACTTGATAACAAAGCATGATTTCAATTTTCAGGTGTCCTCTTGGCGTATGCAAATTTTGTTTATTGAACGTTTATTGTTGCAACCATTGAAAATTGGAAAACGTAAAGATATGCTGTTATCCAGCCCAGCTGTCAGGACAATAATAAGCGATATAACAAGAGAAGCACTACTTGAAAAATCAGAAGAAAAAATTAATTGGTTGCAAACACTGTTTTTACAAAATGATGGTGGTAATTTCTTTATTGGTTCCACAACAGTGGATGAATTCTTAAGCATCATGTTTGAGCATCTTGAAAGAGATGACAACTATGAGTTGGTTGAATTATGCGGACAAATTATTTCTAAAGTTTTGCCGAAGATATTTTCATGCGGAAGTGTTTTTAATGAAACAAAAACAAAGGCATTCTTGAAACTATTCTCGTTTTTGATTCAATCTTCAGCAATTAATTCAATTAGGGAAGAAACCCTTTCTGAGTGCTGGGAAAGTGTGTTATGCGATGAACATATCGTAAATGAGGTGGCAACTTTACATTGTATTTCAAATTTGCGAGTGATGAACACACTTACGGTGTCAAATACATCAAAAAGTGCAGATTTAATAATTCGTTTTATATTCCGCAGTACTGCCAAATACAATGCACCTAAAATCAGATTTACAGCACAAAATAATCTAATAAATATGTTTACTACGACTAAGGACATTTCTGCATTGCAGGAAAAATTTAAAAATTACATTTTATTTATGGAAGCCATAAATGGCATTGTTTCCACAAAACAAGAAGTGCACTATGAATGTTTAGAGCTTCAGACAATAATCATAATCTTACAGCGATCACTTTTGAATGTGTATATTATCAAACGATTTCAAGAAAATGTTTGCAAAGAAATGAGCATAATAAATCGCAATTTATACCACGAATTGCTCAATTGTATAGTTTTTACATCTGCTGCAGAAAGTGTTCTAAACATCAAACCGGAGGTAAGATTTATTTGTGTATTTCATCGTTTATATATGTAAAAATATTTATCTATCCTTATCTATATCAAAACTAATTTATATTCTGAATAATGTTGTTGATTGCAAGCTTCAAGAAATATTGAACTGCTTCTATACCCTAAACATGGTATATTAAGTTTGCCACACAAGTGTTTCTACAAGTATGTCTCCTTACATACTGATGATAACCTCTCATATTGTAATCATTTGATAACCGAGCCCACTCTCCATATATCGGTTACATTGAAGACTATTAAAAAAGCGATAACTCACTAAATAAATAGGTCAGAGGCATTGAATGATGATGGCATGGAAAAAATGAAGACGAGCCGGTGTTAAAATTGAACAACGGCCGCAGTACCACCTATACTTCAGGATCTACTTGATCAATTTCAACCATATTTTTATATTACATTGTCAAAATGGACGAAATCGGATGAAAACCACGCTTCCATATAACAATCTTTCAAATCCAACTGATTCCTTCACTTAACAGTATACAAATCAAACATCAATGATCAAGATATCAGAATAAAACTTTCAATCGAGATAATACTTACCTTAGCCCCATATACATACCACATATAAATATAATATTTTTGTACTTCCGATTGACTTTATATCGCGTCTATCGGTCAATATGTAAGAAAACTTTCAACAGCAGTTCTTTTTAGTAACAGTATATTCTCTTGCATAAAATGGACTAAAATCAGGGCAATATTTCCCCAAATACCTAATATACAGATTTTCAAACATCCGCTTGATTTTATACCTTATATATTGATAAATCTGTTCGGTTTCTTATTGGAATTCAGAGAGCATCTTTGTCTGCTAATGATATGTCATAATACCAAAACTGGATAAAATCAGGTTAAAATGTTAGCACCATATAAGTGTGTACCTTATATAAAAAAATTTATATGAATTATATAAGGATTTCAAGCTTCCGGTTGGCTATATACCGTATATCGGTCAATATGTAAGATGCCTTGGCAATATATATGTGTATAAATAAAGTATAATATAAGATATACTATATTTAAATTCCAAAAATGTGCGATATTGATCCACGAACTACTCCATCTTCTATATGCTATACATAATGATTTTCATTAGTACAGAAATTGGGATTTCCTATCCTATAGCTTTGATTGAGTTTATATCACATATATCACATTTGAGTTAATTAGGTCGATCTTACTATTAATATTTCGGACATGCGAAATGTAGTAATGAAACTAAGTGAGTCTACGTCTTATGGTATAATGTACAGAAGTTAATAGGATACCAAATTTGAATGTTGAATTATTTCACAAAAAGGCTTTGATCCTTGCAAGTTACGAGGGTATAAAATGTTCGATTACACTCAAACTCAGCCCTTGGCGTGGTTGTAGTCCGATTTTGCTCATTTTCGCACTTTCACATAATAATATCAGAATAATGTTACCTACCGGTTAAATTGGTCGAGATATCGGGTATAACCTAAATGTGGGCGGTGCCAAGCGCAACGTCCTATTTTGACAGCGCCTCTAATGAAGACCTCTTGTACCATCTCGGGTGTAAGATTTTATGTCTGACGCATTTATTTATTGATATATCGTTTTTAACAAAACCGTCGACGGAGTGGACGGGGTTATTATCCGATTTCACCCATTTCCATACCGTCGGTAAGGGTGCCAAAATTATTTGCCCTGTGTGAATTTCGTTATTATAGCTTTAACGGTTTAGGCAGATGCCCCTCCCTGATGCGATTCCTTATACCAAATAACAGCCTTTTATCTAATTGTGGAGTTTAGTTATGGCTTTATTGGTTTTCGATTAATGGCGTTTTGTGGGCAATGCAATGATCCGATTACGCCCATCTACAATTTCAATCTTCTTATGATGCCAAGATTTCAACTTGTCTCTACATTTTGATCAATTATATTATATATTAATAATATAATATTATATACAACTAACTCGATTAGGGGAACAAAACTATTACACTCTGTAGCAACGTGTTGCAAGAGTATAAAAAATTCATTAAGTGCTTAAAGAGTAACGATTTGTTTAATGATCTATTACGGTAAATTTTTCAAATAGAAAATAGAATATCTACCATAATAATTGTTGGTAGTATTCGATAATAGACACAATTGTCTGCGGTAGGTAGACGATATTATCGAGTAATGTGCATGTGGTATTTTGTTGTCGAATAGCAGCTGTAAGCGCGCAATTATAGATGCGTAATAGAGGGGTATGACTCCGTGGTGTTAGCATTATATTAGTATGACGTGTTATTGGTAATATGTACTTTAAAATACAATTAATTTTTGATGATCTTCTATTTAATAATATTAATTTTTCAGGAAGGTGTTGCTCTGAAGGTTTGGATTGAAGAATTACAGGATCAAATCAAAATTTTGATTCAAAATGAATCTACTCTATCGGAAAAAGTACATGAAATTCTTCTTCGAAATGCTATAGAAGCTGACAATATATTGTATTGTCGAGCTCTTCACATTTTACTTTCACATTATCGATACTTGCCGTTTGAAGAAAGCGCATCAATCGTTTTTAACGAGGAACTCTTCAAACATCTAATTGCTAAAGACGGCTTATCAGCTTACATTAATTTCTTACAGGTACATATTTATAAAATTTAGTTTTTCGACGAACTTTTATAAAAACAAAGTTTAAACCAATTTAAAAACTTATTGAGCTCGTGGAGAACAATGCAAAAACTGGACGAACCAAGGCACAATTTGGAAGCAGTAAAAATAAAATTAAGTAAATGTGTAGTGTCATTAAATTTTTGAAGCGTTTGGCTCGTCTTCAATCATGTGGGTTTTAATTCACTGCCCACAAATACGATGTTCCGTAAGATTTGAAACCTGTTATAATTGTTAAATAGGTATTGTGTTGACATTTAATTGTCAAAAAATCCTTGGCTTACCTGCTGTTCGGAAGTTAATTTGTTTTAATGTTGTTCATAAAACCATAGTGGAGGTATAAACTTTGGCTTGCACCTAAAAACACCAGCCTTGCGAATTGCAAGAATATGAAAGGTCGGTTACGCCCGAACTTAGATCTTTCTTACTTGTTATGTGATGGAGATACATATGTATATTATGTAATAAACTTTCCGTTCTACTTGTAGACGAATATAATCAGTAGTAACATTTTACTGTACAACTTATACGCCTGTATAGTTGATAGTATACTCACCTTGACTAATATATATATTCAAATTTAATCATTTAAACTGCGTGCAACCGAATCTATAAAAAATTTTACCCTAAAAATCTTATTTTTTTAAGATCGCGTGCAGTTTGATTTGAGTATGTCTACTAGTGTGACTTTGGCTGCTGTCTGTTTAGGACCCAATCTGGCGATTTTTAGCATGAAAAAAATATGAACAATGAGTTTCTTTGAAATTTTGTGTTTTCAACTTTCTACTTTATCTCGAACATAAGTATTTGATTGTTACCAGGCATTCAGTAAAGGTCGTGAGTTCATCAAAAACTTGCCTTATGCGAGTCGTCCATCCAGCTGTCTGTTAAGGGGTTATACCTAGTCAGGCGGTCGATTTTTTTCTTAAAGTATTATAGATATTATTTTTTTTTAAGTTTTTCTATATAATATACATCTTTTAATGTGTTAAAAAATATTTTTAATAAACAAAAATAAAAATTTTTCTGTCCTCTGTATGCAATCTCCCAAGGGTACTTGAAAAATGTGTCTCGCGGTGACCAACATATCCTTTAAGGATCATCTGAAATAAAAAAAGTCATGTAGATTCTGTTTATAAAAAGATGTTGTCGTTAATCGAAGGAATTAGAAAAATATAATTAATAATTCTTAAGAAAACAATTTTATTTTCCTGAAAAAATCGTCTTAAATAGTTGATTAAATTAATAATTTTATTTAAAAATCCTTCGATCAACGACAACAAAATGTATTTTTTGAGCTTGTGTGAAATTTGAGCTCAATCGGCTCAGCGGTTTTTCAGATATTGTGGTCACCGACTTAAAAAACGTGGTTTTGAGAAAAACGAATTTAAAGTTTCATAAACATGCTACTCTGTACGGCGCCGACTTGCTCTTGTAATCGATTTGTTAAAAAATGTTCAAATGAATCAAAGATATATACATTTTACAAAACTGTAAAAAAAATTGATTTTTTTAAAAACGTGACTTGGTATAACCCCTTAATGTCGATAACATCACTTGTTAAAAATAGTCGTGTTGTCATCAGAGAAATAGTAAGTGGATCTCAGCATCTCTTATGGATCAAGTACATGCATGTTGCTTTTTTTGTAGAGCGGAAAATTTTGTAATAAATTATCACTTTTTTAAAGTTGTAAATTTATTTACTATGGAGATAAAAATTTTGTTGGAAAATATCAACAAATCCCATATACAAGTATATGGGAGAAGTAAAATGAATTAGGTGCGGTTTAAAATAAAAGTCGAGAGCTTACAAGAGACATTTTTGTAGAGCAGTAAATTTCCTACAAAACTTTGAGCTTTCCGATTTATGATGATTTTTTAATTGAATTATAAAATTCAAACGAAAAAATGTTCTTTAAAATAATCAAACTTCAATAATTAATATCTGATAATATTGATTAGGTTTACGAAAAAATCGTATGAGACTTTTTTATAGACTAGATTTACTACAAAGTCCATAAAACGAGATACTTTTTTAAGTACATAGTTAAAAACGAGTTTTTAATTTTTCTATCTGATAATAAGAAAACTGTAAGGCGGAGGACCTTCCCGTTAAAATTAAGAACTCATTCTTGGAGAGATTTTCTTAGAGGAGTCTAGGAACCTATTTTATAGAGTACCAACCGAAATAAATAATTCGATTTTTTGACCCCCAATAATGTTTATAGGTTGCTAAAAGTATAATATAATTTGGGCATAAGTCAACATTTATTTATTTTTAATTAATTTTAGTATCAAACTCCGCTCCTGAATTACCGCAGCATTACCGTAAGCAATATTTTTGATTGTGCAAAATCAACAGATATTTGGATAAAATGTGCAGCGTTGCGCTGCCTTGTAATAAATAATTTCAATTGCGATGAATTGAGAATCGGTGACAGAAATGTAATTAAGCAGTTGTTGGAATCTGTTCGATCAATAAATGAAAAATTTTATATACAAAATAAAGTGTAAGACTTACTACTTACTTACTACATATATTTACCATAGAGTGGACAAAATAATTATTTAGAATATATTTTTAGAGAAATAAACGAACTTGAGTACACAGCCGTTATAGAACTAATTGAATACATTCGACTGCTAAAAGAAATACTTATAAAAATACCTTTGAGTCTAGGTGCTAAAGACTGGGATAACATTATCATTGGACTAGGTTCTTGGATACCAAGCGTACATAAATCGATGGAAAATATTGAAAATCCAAAGGTTTGTAAAACTGTGTAGTGTGTAATGTAATTATTCATATAAGTTCTATTTTCCTTAACAGATCGCGTTATTTACGATTAATATCTGTCGGCTACTCTCTACGTTCCTAGAGTTTATAAAAGCCGAGAAGGACCGTAGTTCAACCGCATTGGTACAAAATATGGCAGATGAATGGGAGTCATTATTTTCAAAGGACACAATTTGCAAGATATTCGAATCGTTTTATGGTCTGTTACATCTACAAGGTAAATATTTACAAAGCGAAAATTGAAAACGCCAGGCTTGGTTAAACAACGTAATTAACTTTGCCTTTTTACTTTGTGAAAACGCCTCACTAACTTATTTATGTTTTTCAGGGTTGTTGTTGTGGAAACAAAGTCAAATATGCTTATTTGCCAGAATTGCAAACTAATTCTGATTTTCATTGGTGTCACAGAATATGATGGTTGTTCGTTTTTTTATATCCTTGCAACATGTTGTTATAGAGTATAATATTGTTATATATATAGTTTTGTCCACCTAACGGTTGTTTGTAAAACTTTAAACTAAACGAGATAGATATAGAGTTATGTCCGTCCGTTTGTCTGTGCAAGCTGTGACTTGAGTAAAAATTGAGATATCGTTCAAATTGGGAGAACGAGTTCATAGATGGGCATAATTGGACCACAGCCACGTCCACAAAACGCTATTAATCGAAAACATATAGAATGTCAATATTGAGGGCGTCTGCGGTTTGAAAAGCTTTAAAAGGTCGGCGTGGCTCCGTTATCAAATAGATTTGTTGTGCTTAGGATAAATTTTTCAGTTCTTGTGTGCGAAAGTGTGAAAATATGTAAAATTGGATGATAACTCCATCCACCTTCCATATAACGGTTTGGTTGAAAACTACTAAAAGTGCGATAAATCAATAACTATGGTAAATGCGTTAGATACATTAAATTTTATACGCAGGATGGCACAGGAGGTGTCAAAGCCACCCGCCCACATTTAGGTGAAATCACATATCTCTAGACCTGCTACACCAACTTCGATTAAATTCGGTAGATAACATTATCCTGACATTTCTGTGATACAGTGCGAATTCGGACTGCAACCACGCCCGCTTCCCATATACCACAAATTTAGATTCTATCACATTCTTTCATTTTTCAGTTATAAATCACGCACTGAAGAATATATCGGGATACAACTTTGCACAAATAGTGTCTTTAAGATATGCCATCCCAAGCCTAAAACTTATCAAAATCGGACCATGACTGTTCCATCTCCCCATATACCGAACATTTGGACCACATTTCCCGCGGCTGACTTTTTGCCGAAAATATTCATCAATATGTGAGATCTATTTTTGAAATTCGGAGCTAATACTTTCCTGATAGCGATATGTCTGTATGTAGAATTGGATGAAATCGGGTCAATACTTTATTTAGCCCCCATATATCTAACAGAAAGATTTTCGAACTTCCGGTTGACTTTATATCGCATATATTGGTCAATACGTATAATGACAAAAATAGATAAAATGGGGTCAATACTACTCGTTTCTTCCATATACCCAATATAAGATTTTCAAACTTGAGGTTGGCGGAAGTGAGTGTTTGCATTTGAGTGTTAAATTACGGTGGATTTTTTCCATTAACTCAATAGTTATGACATTTTGTGTTTTATTCTTATGTTTTCCCCTATAAAAATAAAGATAAATTAAATCGTAACAATAATATAAATTAATTTCTTAACTTACATTTCAAATCTGTCAGCTATTTCTGTTTTGAATCGGTTTCAATTCTGATTCCTAAAATTATCAGATTCTACAACCCCCCTGAGTGCAATATACAACCTATAATAATTTTTGTTATTATAGCTAACCTTATGTCGAATATGTCGGTCATTTTGTAAGTTATATATTTACTAGCTTTTACCCGCGGCTTCGCTCGCATCGAATCCATCAAATAAATAACTGATATCATTATAGTAGATATGGATCCATATAAAGAATATATTTTATTGCTTGGCTTGGATTACTAAATGCAATGAATTTTCAAATTTTAAAATATACTTTATTGAATCAATACAACAAAGATATATTTCATTATAACGAAATTACATAATTTAGAAATGGAACAATTTAAAATAAGCAATATAGATGATTAATCCAGTATATTTTTATAAACTATATTATACGTTTTTCCGTTTGGTGCAAATATGTGTAAATTTCGGGCATTAGATACACGCGAACAGGCTACATATAGTTGACCATGTGAAAAGCATGACTTTTCTAAATGCACTCCTGCCACTTTTAATGTTTGCCCTTGTGCTTTGTTTATAGTTACGGCAAGGCTAAGCTTGACGGGAAACTGAACTCTTTTAAATTTGAATAGAAGGTCAGTGGGAATAATTGGAATCCGAGGTATGATCACACTTTTTCCTTTACCAACACCTGTTAATATAGTAGCGCCAAGTATGTTCTGTCCCAATTTCGTTATCCGAAGTCGTGTTCCATTACATAGCAAAGGAGCATTTAAATTTCGCATAAGCATCACTGGTACATTTAGTTTCAATTTAAGCTTATGTGATGGTACACCCGACAGTTCAAATGAATTTAAAAACTCAAAGTCCCGAATCCACGTCATTATGAAGATACACTCTCATATTCGTTTTGAGACTGAGTTTTTCAACTCTCGACCATAAGCTTGATGATTTTAAGCATGCTTGAATTTCATCTGCTGGTGTTCCCCTCTGTATAACCGGAAGAGTTTGTCGAAAATCACCAGCCAGTAAAACTACCATTCCTCCCATTATATCCGTACTATCTCGCAGGTCCTAAAGAGTTCTGTTTAAAGCTTCTATAACCTTTTTGTGAGACATTGTACATTCATCCCACACTAAAAGCTTACATTCTCGCAGCATCCTACCTCGAGAACTATTTTTACTGAAATTACAGATGGGTGAATCTTCCTGTGCAAGATTTAATGGTAATTTCAAAACGGAATGTGCCGTATGGCCGCCGTTTAAAAGCGTTGCTGCAATACCCGAAAAAGCTACTGCAACTGCTATTTGTCTGTTTTTTCTGATGTACATTAATAATAAGTTGAGCAAAAACGTTTTTCCTGTTCATCCTGGTGCATCGAGAAAGAAGACTCCACCTTTGCCGGATTCTATTCTATATAAAAGTTGACGGAAAACATGAGCTTGCTCTGGAAGTAAATGAGGGATTAATTCTTCAACTTGTTGCTGCAGTGCTATGAAATCATAATTTTGCTCTCGAGCAATTTCATTGTTAAAATCATCCTCATTATCTCTTCGAGGACTTTTCATTCCAAAATCATCTAAGTTTTTCCCAACCATTGTAAAAACCTTGTTTTCAATTAGAATTAGCGTTTTGTTGTAAATATTTTCATTGAAAGTCATATCTGTTTGTACTTGCTGAAGTTGATGTAAAATATCTTCAGCCATGTATTCTTTGTACTGATCCCAAAGAGTTTGAGGGTTAGAAATACCGCAAGATGATAAAAGTGTAGCGTAAAGTTCCCTTATTCTATCTGGTGATCGACATTGTACGGCTTCCTCCATAGTTTTGTCCCAATGATTATCGTTTTCTAACAATTTTCTTGCCTCACATGCTTCTCTGTATGTTTGACATCTCTGACCATTAACAATTTTAAGATCTGCAAAGCTAATTGGACCTCTAACATGGTGCAATAACATACGCAGACAAAAGCATTCGAAATTTGTAACGTGCACGGTATAGAAACGACAAAGAGCATCTGATACTTTAACCCCAGGTTGATTTTCTACAGGTGTACCTTGAATGCGACGTTGCCATTGTTTGTTTGAGTTGTTCCATCTATAATAACGGGGGACCTCAGAGTACAATAATGTCTTTGCAAAATTATCATTCTGACAAAACTTGAAAAACGCAGTCAGTGTTGTCTCAGGGGGAGACAAAACTCTGTCTTGAAAATTATTGTCATTAAAAAAAACACGCTGTCCGTTTTCTAAATGTACTGCAAGATGTATAACAGTAGGATATCTTTCATGCAGTGGAAAGCCAAGAAGCCGCCATGCCGCTTCGTTGCTACTAACATATCTTCCCGCTTGGTAGGTTTGTATTTCATTGTGGACCTGCACAGCATCTTTATTATGCAAATTGAAGATTGCCTGATCACTTCCTTTATTGATATACTTGCATATATACTTAATCGCACGTACATAATTACATGCTTCAACATTTATGTGTGCGTTGAAAATTTTACACAAAATTGGCGAATAGGGCACAACCCTGCTAATATCAAAACTCTTTAATTCCGCACTGTGAGTCCGAATGTTAACATGTTTACCACCATCAGCAAGCGCCCTTCGTCTATATAACGGGTAACCCTTATCACTATGAACTGTTTCTCTAATCAGTTCTCGAGGATATTTTTTTGAACACTTGCCATCTTTCATGCAAGGTGATGCAGGGTTTCGAGTTCCACAGGGACCGTGAATCATGTTTTTAATAACCGTGTCGTACAGATTTTTATCTTCTTCTGTATCTGGAATTTCAGCGCTAATTATTTTGTCTATTTGATTAGGAAGTAGCTTCTGTTTTAACCAAATCAATATGTGCACATGTGGTAGACCTCGTTTTTGCCATTCAATGGAGTACATATGGCACTCAACGTCTCCAAAAATTTTTCCTTTTGTCACAACGTTCATTAACTTCTGAACCTTTAAACGAAATACGCGAGCAACTATATCGTGACGATCAGTTGCTTTTTGACCAGGCATAAGTTCTTGAGTTACATTCTGCCACGAAGGATTACAGGTAAAAGTTACGAAGAGGTCATGCCTTCCATAAGTTCGTACATAAGTAAATGCGTCTTGAGTGTACTCATGCAGATAACGTGGACTGTTCACAAAAGTGGATGGCAGAATAACCATTTTGCCAATGTCATTAGGTCTAATATTGTCATTTGCGTTAATCGCATCTTGTAGATGTATGTAATTTTCAGCACGTAATTTTTTCTGATTTAGAGAAATGTAACGAAGACGTTCACTCTCCACTTTAATATACATATCTACTAAACATTGATTGAAGAGTTGCCTTGTACGTAGAAGAAGATTGAAGTCATGCTCTCGATGCATCATATAATACGCTTAAAAGTCCATACAGGAAACTTTTTTATTTTGAATTGGCTCGTTCGTTGTCGGATTGATGACTGAAATATTGAAATGATATCCTAATTCACCTTTACTGAAAATTAATGGATACTGCAAAGCATCATAAAATTTATGAGTATCAGCTACGCGCTTTAACGCATTATCATGTTCTCGTAACTCTATGTCTTGAGGTGAGCACGGGTCACCAGTAACCAAAACAGCGACTTCATTGACCATTGGTGCATTATAACGCCTCTCATGTTCACCACGTGGAGTTCGATCAGCATGAATGACAACTTTGTAATTATCTGAAGGCCAGTTGTCTATCGCACTTTTAAAAATCTTCACCAAATCATTGTGACTGTGTAACATTCGTTGTTTCTCTTTCTACTCCATCTATATACTGGCAACGACGATTTACTTCATTTTGCTCATCACCCATAAAATACACCTGCAAAAATTTATGCTGATCATTATTTCCTGGAAATAGTGATCCAATGCGATGATATATTTGCTCTTGTGCAGTAAAGGTTGGTGCTCCTGGCATTCTTATCACTTTATCAACTCCGAAGGATGTCATTTTAAAGCAAGAATTATACTTCCTTATTTTACTTAGAAATCGTTTTGACTCATCTGTGACACTAAACAATAAAGTTTTTAAAGGTTCTTCTGGTTCACCAAGTAATGGAAGTGAAACTTTACCAGTGCTGCAGCACATTCCAGCATTTTCATCTTTCCATTTAAAAGCATCACAATACTGACATTTTTTATCCATTGAGCCCAAATCAATTAAGGGATGATTAGAATACTCAACTAAAGGATCATATTGAAAACCAGTACCAATAAATACAGACCAATTCTTAGTTATTAAATTACGACGACGCGTGGTTCTTACTTCTGCATCATTAATTTTTCTTGCCTGCAATTGTTCTTGCGTTTCCGTTGCTCTTCTAGCTTCCTGCTGCTTAGCTTGTCTTTTCGAACGTACTCGTGCCTGATGAGAAGTTTCAGCTGCTCTCAAAACACGTTGTCGATCTGCTTGCTGTTGCCTTCTCAGCTCTGCTTGAACTTCACATTCTTTATTTCGTGTAACTTTAGCCTTACGCACCGGCGTAGAATTTCTTGACAGCGCCGATTTCCGCTTTCGAGGCATTTTTATATTTAATAAGAGTAACTAATAATATTTGTGTTATTTCTCTGATTTACGTTTTTTATACATTTATGTTTTTTTCATTTTTAATTTTTTCGACAAACAATCATTTCTGCCAAACTTTTTTTTTTCAATTTCAAAATTTTCAAATTTATTTTCCAAACATATATAATCTTCCAAAATAATTTTTTTAATAATTCGTAAAAAATTTATAAATTTTGTAATAAAAAGTATCCTATGTTCATTCTGACACCTCTAAGAGTATATGTACAAAATTTCATGATGATCTGTTAAGTAGTTTTTGCGTGAAAGCTTAACAAACAAACGGACTTTCGCATTTATAATATTAGTATAGAAGTATAGATAAAACTTTTTAAAACTAAGCTATCGAGTACACCTGAGTATTCTCAAAGGTTAATGCAACAAGCCCAAAATACACACTGTATCGTGATTTTCGGTTTTCCCCCTGACCTCAAATTATTTAGGTTGGTCAAAATGTGTGATATTTTAACGAAATTAAGTGAACAAGTATTATTAAAAATTATAAAATTATATTAAAGGTTTAGCGTTGAATATTAATGGAGTTGATTCAGACTTTGGTATCAACCTCATATCCCTAATATAATAAATTACGGTCCTCTGGTTGATCTTTTCCACATCAACTCAATATATTAAATTTAGCGTCTCGGTTGAGTTTACATTAAATATATCACATTTGAAGATGATTTTAATATAATTTTAGCTAACGCGCAGTAAAATATAACATGAAAACTAAGTTCTATGACCTATAATGTAACATAATAAAATACCAAATTTTAAATTTAAGCATTTCTCTTGATGAGTTCTGGCGAAGATCAATTGTTTTGAAAACTTTTTTTTTTTTAGAAAGGAGTGGTTTCTAGCAAGTCTACAGGATATTTTTAAGCCCAATTATTTATACAGCAGCATCCGCATGCCGTTTTATGTTGTCTAGACTTCCGAATCCTGCCTTTGACCAATACATGGGGATTCTCCACACATAATTTGATGACGTTGTTTACTTTGTTACAAGAATTTCGCATTAGTTTAGCAATTTCGGCCACTTTTTTCAGTTTTTCATATATTTTCCAAATTAGTCTCCTTCTATTGTGGTATGTTTACCAGATCCCATTTCATGTGATTTGTTACGTTAAAATACCTTTAATTACTTATTTTTTAATAACACAATGAATGTTATTATATTAAAATATACGCGAGGAATCTGTGCCATTTATGTGTCCACTTAAAATCAGCATTGAGTACGCATCATTGATAACGGTAAAGAAAAAACAAAACATAACGGAATATTTGAGCAGTACAGTACAACTCTGGTACAGCAGCACAAAATTGAATGCAAAATTTTTACATATTAATCAAATTCCAAATTTAGCAATTATATGAAATTAGACTTGGTGCCATTTAAGTCTCCATAGCTGTGTATTGCATATGCACGTATATAATACATACATATATACTATTATATACCATCAGATGTGTCAACAAAATTAAGCAAAAATATTTCGGATAGTATTATATTGGTGATCTATTTAGAAATCAGTGTTTCAGTTGATGAAACTTGGAGCACGGGTTCTTTGACAGTATGAGAATTGCGAGAGTACAATTACTTGGAAAATTTAAAAAGAATTAGGCGGAGATCGGTGATAACTCAAAAAAAATATATAGGGTATTCACAAGTTGCCAGATTGTGTCATATCGTCGTATTGTCTTATTTTCTTATGACTGTCATATCAACACTGTTGTTGTTTCCCATACAAAATTGAAATACGACAAATACAACACGGTGAGGTATGTTTTTTGAGTGTGCTATTCTATCAGCGTATCTGTTTACTTTATTTTATTGTTGATGTTTAGGTGTCTAAAATGAATAAAATAAATAAATTTCATCAATTTTTTTAATAATATGGAAGGAATCCACGATATTCAGGTAAATTAAGTTGAAGAAAGTGAAATATAAAAATATTTTGTTGTTTCTGTGGTTGCAGTGTGAACCAAAATGCTGCCGTTTCAACATTAAAAAGCTTTAATTTTATTTTTGTCACTTTCCCGTGGCATTTTTGTATTCTTAATTTTTCACTACCAGCTGGTGAAGTGTAGAAATATTACATTTTATGACATACAACAATTAAGGGGTGCTTACAAGGGTCGTATTTTTTAAGCTATTGAAATACAACCAAGAGATAAGACGAAGCTTGTAAATTACCTAATAGTATTTAGAAAATTAATAGGCACAGTCATACAATATCCCCAAATTACTCCCTTTTAAGATTGCAACAGCATCGAATTAAATTGGCAACTAATTATTTATTACGACTTAAAAATAGTAAGTTAGGCTAAATATTAAATTTTAAAACTTATCATTAAACAAGAACAACTTATCATTAAACAAGAACAAGTAATATTACATTTTAAAACATATCATTAAACAAGAGCAAGATAATAAAGTTTAAGTTTTTTGTTATTATTTATGACTACCGCTAATACCTGTGACAGATATATGGTAACAGTACTATACTACGAACGAATACCAGATATGTATCACCAAATACCAGAACTTTACCATGAAAGCAATGTAGTATTTTCCTGGTAACAATTTCATTGTAGTATTTTAAGAAACACAGCTAAAAAAGTTAAGGAACTTTGATAAAATTTTTTAAACAAAAGCTCTTCAAAATATTCTGTCAAAATGCCTTAAAAAATTAATTAATAAAACGGAAAACAAAATATTTTTCACACTTTTTTTTTGAAATACATGGACTGCCTTATTTATGGCGACTTTTTAGGCACACTTTAACCAATTCTGTTTCTTGTGAAGAAAATACACCCGTTTGAATTATTTGAAATAATATTACTCACTTTATCCATTACGCATATGTACATCTTTATTGTTGACTTTTTTTTGACATATGTGTCTATTTTTTATGATACAAATATTGGTATTTGGGTTTACTACATTTCGATATGGGACATCTACGGTAGTACACAAAATACCATAATATTTGTATTATGGTATTGTTACCACATGTGTGTCACATTCATAAGCATCCGTTCATTCTCTTTGTTTTTTCCCATGTGTTCATTATGACATTCTTTTATTTTCAGAGAAGTTCACACCAGAATACTTTATGGTATTATTTAGGGAATTAAAAAGGGTAGTACTACTTTCTGATTTTGATGTCATTTATAACGTAAGTGTTCATTATATTTCATTGATAATTTATATGATTCATATTTTATCTAGTTTTGCAAGCATTCTCGAACTCCATCTACGGAAAATGTTTTCAACATTTTGCTCAAAAACTTCTTTACCCCTAACATCTTTTTAAAAAGGACATGTTATCATATTTTGCAAGAATTAACTCATGCCTACGTTGTTGACGACATTAAGAAGGTTCCCACATTAAGTGACGACTTGAGTCATGGAGGAAAAACTCAGCATTATTTAAAGTTATTTGAAGGGGTTTTAATATCTCAACTTATTTTTGTTAATAAGTATATATCAGATTTCAGGTAATTATATAATGTTGTAATATTTATTTTGAATTAATTATTTTTTGATTTTTTATATAGTTTCAAAATATCTGAAATAGATGCATTCGAACCTATTGACGTTGAAATGGGATTTAGCTATTTCTTGATGTGGGACTGCATAATACACACCTGTGTCAAATCTCCACTCAATATACGGAATATTTATACTTCCTGGCTTTATGAGAATAAATTTTTCGAGGTAAATTGTTAAGTTTCATACCTTATTTTATAAACTAGAGTTGTAAATATGAACATATGAAGCATTTACGTATTTCTTATACCATTGTGTAGTCCAGGGGGGCTTACGGCATAGCTCTTTGGGCTCCGTTTGGCTTATCATCTTTTTTGATCACAGTACGAAAGTTTTCTTGCGCTGGCGTCGTTTGGTTCGAAACTAACGGGATAATGGTCTTTCATTCAGTGCTGGCTGACATTGGCTGGCATTCACTTAGCTATAGCATGAGACGACTTTTATTTGTCATTCTGAGAACAATATTGTAATTTGTATAGATGTTATTGTGTGACTCCGAAGTTAAAGTTTTTGGCCACCCCATATTCATGCTCATCTTCTAGATATATTTTGACGTAAAAAATAGTATATGCATAAACATTCCTCGCTGGGTCCAACATTGCTTATTATTATTATATTTTACCCTTGAAAATGTCAGCAAAATGCCGATGCAGAGTGTCGAAAAGAAACTTTTAGAATTATTTGGCTACTAACAAAAAGCTATTTAAATAATTATTATATTATATTTAAAAGCTTATTATTTTGTTGAAATTTTTCTATTTAATAAATTTTTATAAAAACATTTTCATCTAAAAAATATATATCAAATTAGGAATTAAGATCGAAGGTAAATATCAAAGTTTCTGATATTAGTGTTTAATTTTCTTATATATATACAAAAATAAGTTTTCACCATCGAATTGGTAAACTAAGAAAAACTGAATTATACTCAAATTATATAAATACAAAACTTGTAACGATATTAATATTTAAAAAACTGGGATAAGATATTTATTTAATATAATATACTCATAAAATGAATTATTTAAAAAAATGTCATACTCTATTGAAACGTCATACTCTATTTGGTGAAAGTAGTTCTATCCCATATTACTTCTATATATTTTTCTAATACTTGGCGTAGAATAATGAACAATACATTTTTACAATAATGTTCCATTCTAGAACTTCCGAGACTTATTAGGAGTTAGTTGTAGTCAGTCTATGCGAATGTAAGGTTCTATACAGGAAAAGGATCGCAACTATCGGTCGAGGGTTTTTGCACGACATTTCGGAAGTTGCTCAGATAAAACTATTTGTACAGAAGTACGGGTTGGTTCAGAGAGGAGACAATAGAGTGAGGGAACATTAGTCCCGGTGGAATCACAATGGGTCTAGGTGCGCCGTCAGACAGCCACTCTACGTATTTACCACCCTAGTTGTAGTCAAAGACATGAAAAAATTACAAATTTAAAGAATTTTTTTGCATGTACATAAATTATTTTATTTTTAAAAGTAAAATCATAGCCGCGACCATCACTAATTTTTCGAAACTCATCTAAAATCAATCGGACAAAAAAAAAAGTTTTATTAATAAATAATCTAAGACTTTTTTGTTTATTAAGTTAACAAAAATTAAAAAAAAATTCGAGCAAGCACCAAGAGTTAATTGTTGATAATAAATCGAATTTAATCGATCAGGCACTAGTAAGTGTTTATGCTTTCAAAAAGCTGTATAAATTTCATTGAAAATACCGAGCAGTTCTCGAGCTATAATGGTCTCCAGTTCAAAAAATATAGTTTTGAGAAAAACGAACCTAAAGTTTAGGAGACAATCACACTAAGTTAATAAATTCTTAGAAATACGAATCTATTTGCGAAATCAGCTTCAAATTTTCGGATAATGTAATATCTTAAAAATAATAATTGCAAAAATAAAAAATTGATTTTTTTTTTAATTCTGGGGTAGTCATTTTGTTTTATTAATAAATTAAACAGATAAATTTCTTCTCATAAGAAATGAAAATTGGTTTTTGCCAAAAATAGAGCCTTTTCGAAAAGTATCTCTGTTTATATATTTTTAACAGACTGCAGCCGAAACTTTTTTATTAAGTTCGCTAACAAACGCCTATCCGACGATAAAATTCAATTATTATACTCTCGCAACCTGTTGCTACAGAGTATAATAGTTTTGTTCACCTAACGGTTGTTTGTATCACCTAAAACTAATCGAGTTAGATATAGGGTTATATATATATAAATGATCAGGATGAAGAGACGAGTTGAAATCCGGGTGACTGTCTGTCCGTCCGTCCGTGCAAGCTCTAACTTGAGTAAAAATTGAGATATCTTTATGAAACTTGGTACCGTGAGACGGTTGGTATTGCAGATGGGCGTAATCGGACCACTGCCACGCCCACAAAACGCCATTAATCAAAAACAAATAAATTGCCATAACTAAGCTCCGCAATAAGATACAAGACTGTTATTTGGTACACAGGATCACATTAGGGAGGGGGGCATCTGCAGTTGAAATTTTTCTTTTAAAGTGGGCGTGGTCCCGCCCCTCAAAAGTTTAATGTACATATCTCCTAAACCGCTAATGCTATAATAATAATTCACTGGAAGCAAATGTTTTTAGAACCTCTATCTACAGTGTGAAAATGGGTGGCAACTCCGCCCACTCCCCATATAACGGTACTGTTAAAAACTACTAAAAGCGCGATAAACCAAGCACTAAACACGCCAGAGACATTAAATTTTATCTCTGAGATGGTATGAGATGACTTTATAGGAACCGCGTTCAAATTAGACAATGGGCGTGGCACCGCCCACTTTTAGGTGAAAACCCATATCTTGAGATCTGCTTAACCGATTTCAACCAAATTCGGTGCATAACGTTCTTTTGATATTTCTATGCCATAGTGCGAAAATACTACAAAGACTACAACCACGCCTATTTCCCATATAACACCATTTCCAATTCCATCTGATTCTGTCACTTTCCACTATGCATATCAAGCAAAAATTATTGTATCGGGGTAAAACTTTGCGTGAATAATGCGTTTGAAGTATGCCACCTTGTGACCAAAATTGTCTAAATCGAGTCAAAAGTGTTCAAGTCCGTAGGTACTGAATATGTGAACCCTAGTGCCTATAGCTGACTTTTTACCGAAAATATCCGTCAACATAGAACAAGGCGGCAAGATCCACAAAGAAATTTAAAACGAGTATACCATTTGACTTTGCGAGAGTATAAAATGTTCGGTTACATCCGAACTTAGCCCTTCCTTACTTGTATTGTAATTATTATTGTTTGAGGATTCACAACTTACCAAATGTAATTTGAACATAATTTTTAATGGTTGGCAAATCTCACAACTCACGTTTTTTTTAAATAATATTCGAAACAGCAACTACATGCCATTTTTGTTTTAATTTTAGATAATCATTTTCTATACAAGCTCATGAGTAAAATGGTGTATCTTTGAACAATCCTTCAAACTTTACTTATTGTGTTGTAATTTATTTATACAAAAGTGCTTGTGAATTTCGGAGCTTGTTGAATTAATTTGTTTTAATGATTAATATTTTTCAGAAATTTTTGCATTTTGTTATACGAGCGATGCCAGTAGAAGTTTTAAAAAACCATGACAGTAAATTTCTATCGTGTGAAATTTTCAACCGTCTGTCCCGGAAACAACTTAATGGTTTGTATTAGTTATTGTATCTTCAGTATTGTACAAAAAATCATTATCTTCATCCTCGGCAGAAAAATAAATATTTTGTTCCGTCTGGTATTCTTCACTCTCAATCAATTCTGAACATGATATATAATCTTTGACAGGCAAAAATGTATCAGGTTTTAAGTTTTCCGTTAAAACTGGGGGTGGCGCCAGATGTATGTTGAGATTAGATATAAATTTATTTATCCATACTGTGAGATTGTTTGCTAAGACTTGTTGATATTCTCTTAGGTTACTTGTAGTGTAGAACTCATTATCTACGTTTTGAAATTTTAATAAAAAGAATTATGCTAACATTATATTAATAATCGGAATATACCAATTAGTTTCACTAATATTTATATACACATATTTTATATTATTATTTTAAAAAGTGTGATTATTATTTATAGGAAATCGACGCTTGTAAAAATTAGATGTTTAAAACTTACGTACCTGTAAAATTCCTAATTTGTTCCAATATAACTGCGCAAAGAGTTGACCGCTCATCTATCAAAAACTGATCGTTAAGTAAAAAATCTCTCATTTCCTCAAATAACACACAAATAATCTTCCTTATTTGTCGTCGCTGCTTACGAAGTATATGCTTTTTGAGTCTCCGACATTGTCGCTTTTGCAACGCTTTAGCAACTCTTTGTAATCGCTTTTCTTCTTCAATATATGAAAGCGCAGTATTTATGCTATAGGACACAATTTTGGATTTATGATCCAAATGATGTTTTAACGACTTAATTTGTCGTTTTCTAAGAAAACTCCTATGTACGTCTAGTGTATAACGGACACGCTTTACATCGGGCATAGCCAATTGCTCTATGCGTGTCGTACAATTTGGCATAATAATTTTTTTCTGGTAATATCTAGGTCTCTTTCGAGGAGCAGCCAAATTTTCTCGCGGTGTGGATAAGTAACACATATGTTCCTCTTTGGTAAGAACATCACGGTCAATTATTACGCTACCGGTATGCTTACATGCATATTCGGGGTTGTATTGCGGGCAAACGCAAAAGAATTTGTATCCATATAAAAGTGGAGCCCGTTTGGGTCTTTTGTATTTATATTTTATGGATGAGCACTGAGTTTTTCGCTGATGAAGTAATGCTTTGGCGGCCTCGAGTTCTTGTGAAACGGTTAGTTTCTTGACTGGATCTAGTTGAATTTCGATAACACTAGGAATTTTATCAAATGTTGAATACATTTTAAACATTTGATGATCTTCACAAACTTAAAAAACAGAATAAAAATAATATTTTTTCTGACATTTGATTTTTCTTTATTTTTTGTTTTATAGATGAAAACTTAACTCTTCAAAGGTATGCTTGTCATTTATATATAGAAGTTTTGAAAAGACTACCAGCAGTAGTTCGGAAGTGGTGGAGTGTTTCCCCATCCCGCCAAAAAGCTTTTGTAGATAAATTGACTATTAATTATATTTCACCTTTAATCTGCGAAGAGGAGTTAAAAGCAATAGGTGCTACTAAAGAAAGGCATGAAAATATGCAAGTAAGTATAATATTCATATTTAATAAATCTATATTTATCGTAAATATATAAACATTTGCAAAGGTGTCTGTCCATTACTCAACAAGAGAAGTTATAGCCACCTATTTTATTGATGATGTACGAACGGAACTTACGATTACGCTTCCATCTAATTATCCATTAGGCCCGATTAAAGTTGATTGCGGGAAAAGTATTGGGGGGCGCTTATCATCACGCACCGATGGCATGCAGCTAGCATTATTCTTAATGCATCAGGTACGTTCTTATTAAATTCATATTATATTTGATCAATTTCAATTAAATAAGTAACAAATATCTTAAAGTTATTAACGAATAATGTTTTGTTGTTTAAAACCATAGCAAAAGTACTTTGTACTCTAATATATTGTTCACGACCAATGAATCCTGATTAACGCAAAATCAAAATAACACTTTACCATTGAATTTTTAGTCTCCTTTTAATTTAAGCACAAATTTTAATTAGAAAACAAGTAAAAACGTTGCACCGAAGCTACAGGGGGGCTCATGAATGATGCTACAAAAACCACCCGTAATAACTTTTTTTTTAATCAATACAGTAAATTTTTTTTATTCTATAGAAAATTTTATTTTATTTTATATAATTAATTATTTTAAAAAATTAAGGACCGTAAATGGCCTCCTTGCTCATCCACGCAATACCTAATTAGAAAATTATTCATTGCGGCCTGAAGGGTTGAAGTCGAGATTGGCTTAATTATCGATATAATGGACTGCTTCAGTGCAGTCAGATTTCTGGGTTTTGTTTTGTACACTTCTTGCTTGACATAACGCCATAAAAAAAGTGGTGCTGTCAGGTGAACTTGGAGGTCAGCGGAAAGTGCAGTTTCTTGATATTAATTTGTTTTTATATTTTCGTAAGAGCTCCGCAACAACCGCTCTGGTTATGTACTTCCATTTGCTCCGTTTTGCTAGAACTAAACGCTATTGAAAGGAATATGTCTTCAGCGCAGTTCTGGGTGAAAAAAACTCATTCAACATTTTTAAATAACGGTGCCCATTGACAGTTACTGTTAAAGTGTTAAAGAAGTATGGCCTGACAATACTCCTTGATGAAACTGCGCACGACAAAGTGACTCGTTTTGGGCAAAATTCCGTCTCGTGGATTATATCTGGATTTGATTCACTCATTATACGGGAATTTTGCTTGTTTACTTTTCCTTTTATATAAATATTGGCCTTTTCAGACATAAACAGGCAATTTATGAAGTTATTGTCTTTTTCGGCCATTCCAATAATTTTTTGGCAAAATTCAAGGCGAATAGACAAATCTAGACGGTTTAACCGGTTTGTTATTTGAACTTTGAACAGAAACAGGTTTAAGTCATCATGAATTATCCGTTGTAATGACCCTCTGCTAACTCCAAGTTGCGCCGATAAGTAGGGAGTCAAAACTCTTGGATTTGAATATATCGATCTCGATGGTATGGTCTTCTTGCGATACTTCCAGATTCGGCAAATATGTTTACCAACTTCATAATGGTTCATCTACTCGGGGGAGTGCTGCCAAAATCCCGTCTGAATTCCTTTTGGACTAAAATGACGAACTGCAAGTCATGGTACTGCTGTACTATACAAACCCTTTTTTTCGGTATCCCAAGCATTCGTTTTTATAAACTTAAATAACAACCTGCCAAATAAAAAAATGAGGTCGATTCAGACACAGAAAAAAGTTATTACGCTTTGTTCTGTAGAAAACCTTTCACAAAATACAAAAGATTCCATATAAGAACTTGATTTTGATCGTTCAGTTTGTACGACAGCTTTTTGCTTTAGTGGTTCGATATCGGCGGTTCCGACAAATGAGCAGTATCTTGGGCCGAAAAAGACATGTGAAAAGTTTCAGAGCGATACCTCTAAAACTGAGTTCGCTTATATACAGACAGACGAACATGGCTTAATCAACTCAGCTCGTTACGCGGATCATTTATATAAAATTTTCAAGCGTCTCCGCGTAGATAGATAATGATTGAGGTATGCACCACGACCTATGGTCTATTGTCCCCTCCCCTAAGTCACAGCGACTCATCTAGCCCCAGCATATTGATGAACTCCAATATACCGCTAGGGGCTAGTGAGGCGATGCGATCTCTGTTTAGAAACATGGATCCCAGGGCCTTAACTCTACGTCTGCAGACTGCTGTGTAGTCCACTAGTAGGTGCTCTGGGGTTTCCGACTCCATGTCGCAGAACCGGCAGTTTGCAGAGGAGACCAAGCCCATGTTAAATAAATGCTTGTTGAGCCTGCAATGTCCGGTGTAGAACGCGACCAGTAGTCGGAATTTGTTCCTCGGGAGATTGATTACGGTTTTAAACCGTCTGAGGTTATAACCCCCTATTAGCACGCACGGTTCTGGTCCTACCATGTTTGTAGAGGCTGCAGAGCGGGCCAACTCGTCAGCAAGTTCATTTCCTGCTATACCCCTGTGACCAGGCACCCAGATGAGGTGCACTCTATTGAGACTTGATAGGCTGTTCAGTCGTTCTATACACTCCTGCACTAGTAGCGATTTGACCTCAAAAGCCGAGATCGCTTTAAGTGCTGCCTGACTATCGCTGAGTATGGCGATGCTCTTATTGCGATAGTCGCGTTGGAGGTTTATCTCTACACACCGACTTATAACATATACTTCCGCCTGGAATATGCTAGGAAAACTTCCCATGGGAATGGAGAGCTTGGTGCGTGGTCCTGCACCCCTGCGCCAATCCCCTTCGCCGTTTTCGAGCCGTCGGTGTACCACTTAATAGTGCTGCGCCTTAGCAGTAGGTCCAGCGTGGAATCGTTCCATTCTGCCTTACCGCCAAGGGTAACCCTGAACTTCCTAGTGAAGCTTACTGTTTTGGTAATGCTGTCCCTTGAAAGAAGGGCCAGTGGCATTGCATCACTTAGGGCCTTCATCTGCTGGGACGAGATTACTTTCCCTTTGCCAAACCCCTTCTGCTGACATTTGAAGCAAGGTCTGTTTGGCCGTCTGCTCGATCAATATATGTAATGATGTTAGCTCCAGCATTACTTCCAGTGCTGCAGTCGGACACGGACGCATCGCGCCCGACGCGCAGATGCAAGCAAGTCGTTGCAGCCTCGATAGTCGAAGTCCTACTGAGGTCTGCGATGCTTTGGAACCCCAGGTCACCGCTCCATATGTTATGATCGGTCTCACAATCATGGTGTACAACCACCTGATAATCCTTGGGTTGCAGCCCCATGATTTCCCAGCAAGTCGATTGCACACCATGAGCGCTTTCGTAGCTTTGGCTACGGTCAGGTCCACATGCTGCTTCCACCGTAGAGTGGAGTCCAGCGTGAGGGCCAGGTACTTTACCGTGCTGACCATCTCCAGCTCCGTAATACCTAGGGATAGGTTTCTGAGGCCTGGCAGCAACCTGCGTCTGGTAAACGGTATGATTGTTGTTTTGGAGGGGTTGATGTTTAGGCCAACCCCACTACACCATTCCTTTGCCAGCCTCAATCCCCTTTGTACAATATCGCAGAGAGTGTCTGCGAATTTACCCCTATCTAATATAACAATATCGTCCGCATATCCCTGACAGCGGACTCCGTTGCTAGTTAGCAGCTCAAGAAGATCGTCCACAACTAGGCTCCAAAGTAGGTGGGATAACACTCCACCCTGTGGAAGTTAGACTTATTGGTCTGAAGGAGTTTGCCAACGAATAGTCTTTCCTTCCTACATTGGGTATGAAGATCACCTTTGTAGTGCGCAAAGGTTCTGAGATATATGCCAGCGCCAGGCTATCCTTCATCAGCCGAACAAGGTGGGGCAGTAGGACCTGCCCCCCTGTTGCATAAAAGCTGGAAGGATGCCATCCGCACCCGGAGACTTATATTTTTCGAAGGAGACCACAGCCCACTTGATGGAGTCCGCAGTGAAGAGCTGTTTTGCGGCTGTCCAATCTAAGCGAGTTGGCTTTCGTTCGACCCTGGGTCGAATTAGGTCTTCTCGAATTGTTTTCGGGAAATGCACACGTAGAAGGGCCGTGGCTCTTTCCTCCGCGCTGGACGTATAGGTCCCTCCGGTCCCCTGTGCAGTGCTGCCTCTCTGCCGCTTGGTGTTTGGCGGCACCTGCCCACTCTTGCGCTTCGCGGCTTGGGTGGTTGAAGGCGCTGCCCTTTCGCAACCCCGCCTAGCGGCCTCAGTTGCGTTAACCGGGCGTTGGCTTCGATTTCCGCTGCTCTTTTTACTGCTAGACGCGGTATTGCCACCCTTCCGCTTCTCCGAGGCAGGGGAGGCATTGTTTCCTCTCACCCTGTTACGCGCCAACTTTTCGTCTTCCTCCGGAGTCTTCCCCTCCTGGAGGTACCATTCGAGCCTGGCACCGCTCATGCCTTTCCTCCTGGGATCGTCCTGCCCGCCTGGACTGCCATTTGGTGGTAGAGGGGTCTTCCTCCCCTCTTCCGTTTTCGTTTGCGAGCCTTAAATTTAGTATTTCAAAAATAAATACTGAAACAATGAATATTATTATAAATATTATATTAATACAATTTAAAACTATAATTTTTCTGTAAGGTTATGGAAAGCCGCGTTGCAAAAATTTCGGGCAATCATAAAGGATCCATAACGTTGTATATTTCTGCTTGCGCTTTTGCTGCTATCTTGTTGGAATTTAATTTTTTCTTTCAGCCTAATTAATTTGTTATTTAAGGAAGGCTTTTCTTTAAAATATATGCTGTGATAATATATTCAATAACATTTTACATTTCCAATCGTTCTATACATTAGTCTTCGCTGAAATAACCTTCCACCCAGATTTGTATACGCATATCTGATATATTTTAAACAAGTGCGCAATAAACGCAATCAATAACAAGGAACTGTTCTCAAACTTCGTTGCATAAGTCAGTGCGTTTGTCCCTATTATTTCTGCCTCTAGTGTATGATCCTTGACACTTTGAGAGGTTCGGTTTTGTAGATGAGCGGTTACGGAATACTGCTACGCTCAGAAAATGCCATTATTCGAGAACCTATAAAGTACCATAACTAAGCCGACAATAATGATACAAAACTTTATTTTGGTAATTTGATACAACGAATCGTATTAAGGAGGGACACATGTGGTTTGAAAAAATCTTAAATTGTTTACTGTTTAATGGATTGTACGGGTTGCAAAGTTTGATTTGCAATTGTACAACAACAAATAACAAAAAATATTCCATGCCTGCAAAATACAAGGTACTATTCAAAAGTTCCTAGTGGCGCCATCTGTCTGAAATTGTTATTCCTCAATTGTGTATTCTTCAGTGTTGTCGTATAAAATTTATATAACAGCTGACTTGTATAACAGCTGAGATATCGCGCTACATGTGACATTACATTTGTAGTGTCGGTCGGAAAATGAGCATCGAACAAAGAGCCAACATTAAGTTTTGTTTTAAACTTGGTAAAACTTTTACCAAAACTCATCAAATGATGAAACAAGTTTATGGCGATGATTGTCTATCCCGTAGCCGTATTCACGAGTGGTTTAAACGTTTTCAAGAGGGACGGGAGGACTTGAAAGACGACGAGCGTTCGGGCCGGCCGAAAAAAACACGGAAATTGTGCGTGATTTCATTAAAAAAGAGCCGAAATCATCGCTTAAATATATGGAATCGGAATTGTCAATATCCGCAGCGTCGATTTATCGTATTTTGACAGAAAATTTGGGCCTCAGAAAGGTTTGTGCTCGATTTGTCCCGCACACTTTGAAACAACATGAAAAAGACCTCAGAATTCAACATTCAAGAGACATCATTAAAGAGGCCAAAAAGGACCCAAACTTTTTGTATTCGATTGTGACTGGTGATAAAACATGGTGCTTTGAATATGAGCCCGAAACCAAGCGCCAAAGTGCGAAGTGGCAGTCTTCAGAGGAGGGGAGGCGCCATCCTCAACGCTATATATGTCGGTAAAAAAGTCATTCAATAACCTTCTTGAACGTGCAAAACGTTGTATTCAGGCGGAAGGAGACTATTTTGATTTTTCAAAAAAAAAAAACAAATAACATTCATTTTTTAATAATAGTCCTGAAACTTTTGAATTGCACCTTGTATACTTCACCAAAATCTATGTTAATTTTCGTGCTATGAGGCAAAACAAAATAATTTAACTCTGTTCCAACTGTAATATTACATATACACACATACATTTCACTTCTCGTGCATCTCTTGCATATTTTTGTATATAATTTTTTACATTTCGTGCTATCTTGCAAGAGTAAGAGAATTCTTCTAATATTACCGAACTGAATAATATAGCACATTATTAATTATTTTTCATACAGAACGGAACAATAATAGATGGATTAGCGCTGTGGAAGAATAACTTGGATAAAAAGTTCGAAGGTGTAGAAGAGTGTTACGTGTGTTATACCGTTATTAATCAAGATACCTATCAGTTACCGAAACTCACATGCAAAACTTGCAAAAAGAAATTTCATGGTTCGTGTTTGGTAAGTACCACTTTTTATCACTATATTTGACAAAAGGTAAAATTTGAAGTGAATTTAGTCATCTAATCTATGTTGAAAAAAATTAAGATTCGTAACTATGTTGAAATTATTTTTTGGTTTCGAAAATTCCATTTCCTATTTTGTAAGGTTAAAATTCTACAAATTATTCCCCCACTCTTCCTATACACTGTATTTAGTTATGTGCCCATAAGTTTTCGATTGGGTTGATGACAATATTTTTGCTTGGGATGATTATCTGATATCTACATTATAATATCAATGTATTCGGATTTACCGGATCAGTGGACCGGAGTAATGCATGCTTCTTCATGAATGTTTTGAAAATGTTTAAACACATTTTATTTGTCATATTATCTTCAATATTTTGCTTTCACCAACACCGTACCTTGAAAATATATTACCACCAGGGTTGCAATTATGCATTAAAAAATAATTGAATTAACATTTAAATTAATTTTTTTTGCAAACCTTAAAATCTTAATTAAATATAATACAGGATTGAAAAAAATTTTAATCCCAAGTTTATATTTAAAAATTAAAAAAAAAAAAAAACCAATTGTTTTTGAATTTACATTTTTTCACGCTTGCGTACTTATTCCCATTTTGAACTCGAGCTCGCACAGAGCACTAACCAAACTTACTAATTCATGTCTTTCTTTTCATTTTTTCATTATGATTTCATGTAATTCATGGAACTAATTCCTTTGAATTTGTTTAAAAAAGAAAAAAACCAAACAATAATAAATACCTGTATGATGCTGTACCACATAAATGACAACCATTAACTTTAAAAGTGAAATGTGGTCTTGCAAAGTGTGCATTAATTACCTCAATTCAATAAAATGGGTCGCTGGGAAGCGTAACGGTCAGCAGAAGAGCAAAATTTACGTTTACGTTCTGCTAGCAAAAGCTATTTAGAAATTTGTGAAATAATGAAGTTAAGTCGTTTCACTATTCGGAGTATAATCAAGCGTTTTAAAGATGTGCGTTGTCTTCATAGTTTCGAACGTTTGGGCCGCCCGCTTAGTTTAGTTCTAGGAGAGGGGGAGTATGTAGTTCGTAAAATAAAATTAAAAATTCAAAACTAACTTGAAAAAAGATGGTTGCGGAGCTTAAGGAAAAATTAAATAAACATGTTCATGCGAAAGCAGTGCGGCGTGTGCTTATTCGTAACTGGTACAAATCTAGAAGTTTGAAAAGCACAACGTAACAATATTGGATCTGAGGTGACATGTAAGATGGTGCACTTCATGTCAAATCGTTTAAATGAAGTTATTAAACTCAAAGGTTCAAATACCCTTTATTAAATTTGCCCGTTATTTTCCATCTTCAAATAAAACTTCTAACAGTGCTTGAACTTTTGTCCACTGAAATATATTCGGTTTTTATTTAAATTATGGTAACAAAATAACCATACCCATTGCATAAATGAAATTAAGCATAGAGATAGATAACACAAAGCTAAGTATATGACTAGTACACTATTTGAATCTGCTTTTTATATTAACGAAACTTCAGGGAACTAAAGGAATCAACATCCGCTGTGCCAAAACTTTTGTCCGTTAGTGTATATGTACGAAATTTTAAGCTTCTGCCATCTTACATATTCAAGTTGTAACTAAAATTAAAATTTTGTTTCCATATGAGTGGTTTCCATTGAATATCAGGTTTTCTTTTTCATGTAAATGTTTTCATTTTTAGTGACGATTTGTAGTTTGAAACGAACTCTTCATACTCTAGCATTGTATTTGTCGCTGTTGCTTTGGCAACTACTAACTGTAGAATGGGAAAAGTTTGGAACACCGCTTTCTTCTTGTGATTTATTACTGGTTGGGCTTCACGTGAGCTTAACCAGCTTTGGTCACCTCTTATTACTTGCGCAAACACAAGATTCTTCTCTTCGCCCTTAGCAGGGTCACCTTTCAGGAGATGTAGTTTTTACAAGTTGTACAATGGTAGTTGTACACGAATTACAATAATATTAAAAACATGGCCCGTTTGTTTGAAAGAGGTGGGATCATATCAACACTTTTTTGACTGTCCCACATTTGCATATTCAGGAAATCACGTGAACTAGCAGAAATTAAAATTTTTAAGCAGATTTGTGATAGGTTTAAAGCACATTACCGAAACATGATATCCAATAAATTATTAAATGTCAAAAGACATTATACAAATTATATATTTTATTACGATTAGGCTGTAAATAAATTGTATTATGTTAACATACAACTTTAATATTTAAAAATACTAAATGTTTTTTATTTACTTAACTTTTATTGCAGTACAAATGGTTTACAACCAGCAGTAAATCAACATGCCCAATCTGTCGAAATGTTTTCTAGTGATAGAAATGAGTCGACTATTAAAAAAAAAAAACAAGCAATTCATGAAGAGGGGCGGATGTTGTTCATTCCAAGGCTGCTTACAAATAAAATTAATGGAAACTATACCTATATGTACTAATAAATATTCATAATGATATAAACACTGTATATGTATATCTATGGAACTGACTATCGGTTGTTTATTCAAAGCACAACCCCTATACCTTCAAAACTGTTTTGTAAAAATATATATTTGTTATAATACATTTTTGTTTATTCAAAGCACAACCCCTATACCTTAAAAACTGTTTTGTAAAGATATATATTTATTATAATACATTTTAGATTGTTTATAACTTGTTATTGCGTTGAGCTATGTGGAAATTTTTAATTTCTAGTGCATCATCCCTGTCGGAGTAACGTAAATAGGTGACAAACGCAAAAGTAAAATTGCTTATATAAAACGAGTAAGGAACCGCTAAGTTCGGTTGTAACCGAACATTTCATACTTTTGCAACTGGCAAGGACCAAAGCCGGCTAAATAACTTCAGATGTTGGTAATATCCATAATTTTGCGAAAGGGTTCAACATTATTGTTCGGCGAGATTACAATAAAGTAGCCTGCCTTAGTTTTATTACTATACTTTACTTCCCGTCAGCGAAAATTATACTAAAATCATTGTGGGCAAAGAAATGGAACGGCTGATTGCATTAATTTTTGACATTGCTAAGGTATACTTGAGAACTTATATTCAAGTCATTTTATAAATATAAACATATATAATATATGGAGGAAAGACACAAAGATACATTGTTATTAAAAACACACGCTCTCATTTCAATAAAATAAGTCCCTCATTGGCTGATGTATATGGTATAAAATCAACTGGAAGTTCGAAAATCTTTTTATTACTTGTAGGTATATGAAATACCGATTTAACCAATTTTTGACATAAGGATATATGTATTTTTATCAAAGATTTTCAATTTATATCATACAGATTGACCGATATTTTCGGCAAAAAGTCAGCCATACGCACTGGGATCCACATATTTGGAGTCTGGGTTCTTCAAAAGTTATGGTACGATTTAGACAATTTTTGGGCGTAAGATGAAATACCTTGAGGATGAAGGCACTATTTGTGCAAAGTTTTATTTGGATACGTTGATTGGTTCCTGTTTTGTATGCTGGAAAGTGAAAGAATTAGATGGAATTTAATTTGTGTTATATGGGAAGTAGGCGGGGTGTTTGTCTGATTTCACCGGCGGCGCCACACGCACTTTTAAAATTTTTTTTAGCCCACAGGTGCTTCTTGCTAGTGCTTAGTTATGGCATTTTTTTCCAAAAAAGTTTCATTACGATATCTCAATTTTTACTCAAGTTACAGCTTGCATGGACAGATGGACGGATAGACACTCACCCGAAATTCAATTCGTCTTGTCATCCTGATTTTTTTAACCCTAAATCTAACTCGATTATTTTTAGGTGATACAAACAACCGTAAGGTAAACAAAACTATTATATAGACATGTTGCAAGAGTATAAAAATTAAATGAATAAGTAAGTTTCCCCTCTTACAGATAAAAAGGTCTTCGCTACTAGAGAAATGAAAGCGCTACTAGAGTGCTACCTACTAGTAGCGCTACCCCAGCTGGAGTGTCTTAAGTTCGCACCCGAGTTAATAATGACATTGGTTCTTCTTTGCCTAGTCTTAGCAAGAGTCCTATTCAGCAGCGCTCGATACTGAAGACGTATTCCTCGATCGGAGATCTCAACGGAGTTCTCTCAACCTACACCTACCACATCGACTTTATTATGACGGGAAAGGAAAGTACTCCGAGGATTGCCAGGGTTTCATACTCAGGTAACCGAATACCTCGACACAAGCGTTCAGTGAACACTGTTCACCAAATTCAAACTTTAGTTTTAAACATAATCTGTGTAAAATCCCAGGTCAGATGTCTGTTAGGAAAGTAAATGTAAAACCCCAAGTCTGATGATCGTTAGGACTTTTTCAGACCATGAAGCCCGCAGGTCATTTAGCCACCGACATACGCTGTGTTCAAGATGTAGACAAATGCAGTCCTGTGCACAATTAGCAGGCACAAAAACCGATACCACTAGTTGATTGCTCAAAAATCTTTGTATTGGGTATATTGATGTTGGAGGAAATATTGAACCGATTTTACTAATTTTTTACACAACAGCAGAATATTATAGATATATTATGTTTTCTGAATTTCAGTAATATATCTCACCAATTCTCTGGTATTTTTGATGAAAACTTAGATTGTGGCACTTAGGTTTTAATACGTTTAGTATCAATGCGCTATTTTAGGACTGATCCTCGTACCAAATGTAACGCAGAATCCCACTTACATAGCTTTGAAAACGCAAGTCTTTTGTTTTACTCCAAAAGTCCTAGATATGGATCACCAGGCCTTTATAAATCCAAGAAGCGCTTTGAGTATATTATACATTTTTTAAGTCGGTTAAATCCCAGCAATTTCGTGAGATTCCTCGAAAGTGTGTCTACCGAGATGTTTTGAACTCAGCGTTGCAAAAGCTGAACAGTTGAGAAGAAGTGTTTAGATGATTCCACCTCGGTTTCTTTCATACAGCTTTGGTAATTTATTCGTAGGACAAGATATGTAACCTCACTCCATGTGAGCCTATTGAACAGTTTACAATCAGAATGCTTACCATGCCGGCGAACTGAACCTTGCTAAGCGAAAGTAGTTCAAAGGACCTCACTCGTTCCACTTTGGCCTGAAGACACAGATCCAACGCTAGAGTGTAAGAGGACAGCGATTCGTTGCCAATATGATAAATTTGGGGTCAGGGTGCCTAATCTAGTGAGCGATTCCGCTGAGACCCGGCACTCAAACAAGTTGCATAACAAAGTATATGATACTATTGATAAAGATGTCAAGCATTTCTTGACAAGTCGTAAACGTACTGCCAGCGAGCTCAAGCTCAAGTATGACAGTTCGCTATAGGTGCAGTACATCTACAGCTACCTTGATAACAGCCATTTCCGCTTGAATGACACGGCAGTATACTGATAGTCTGATGCTAGAGTAGATGGAAAGCTCCAACATTGCAGCTGCTTACAAAGTGTGGTTTTTCTAGCGCTTTAACCAAGCAACAACCACATAAAAGAAATGGTCATTGAAATTTTTTCCAATTAGATATCAAATGTGCACTTTCCCTTGATGCCTAGATCTTCCCTGTTCCAGATAAAAAGGTCTTCGCATCCAATAAAACCGAAAAGCTACTCACCTCCAGCGCATATATCCGAGCTCATCCAGACGGTGTGTCTTGAGTTCGCGTCCGAGCCAATTATGATATTAGCTCTGCTTTGCTTGGACTCAGTTGTATCCCAATGATCCTGCCATTCGTTTAGACTATTTTGCCATTATTCGTAAATGTTCGTACGAGTACTCTTGAACCACACTCTTTTCAACTCAAGCGACATGATATCTGGTGCAATTATACCAGATGTGATACTAACAGCTTCATGCGAAACTGCGCAAAAAGCATGTTAGCCTGAACAGCGAATTTACCAGCTATACGTAAACTTCATATGTTAGTGCCGGGTCTTATACATTTTTCACACATAGGATAATAGCTTGGCTAGTTTTTGTCAAAAGTAACATCTCTTTTTAATTTTGACAACCTATAATGGCCATATTTCGCGGTAAGACCGAAATTACTCGATAAGCTTTTTCACAGCTTTTTTTCATATGCGTTTTGTACCTCAATCAACCTTCAGAGTATTGGTCTCTCATTATTCTTCGGCTCGTAATCAGTACTGCTACGGTTTTCTGTCCCGCTGGTGAAGTGACTGCACACATGTTTTCTATTTGATGCAACTATTTTGCTACTATTTCCGCAGCAATTTCATCCGCATATCCTATAATTTTCGCTTCTTTCGACAGAGGGAGGCGGTATATTCCGTTATGGAGTATATTCCATAACAGGGTCCCAACTTGTATCCATGTTCACGCTTCCTGCGAAGCCCGTATTGATTTCTACATTAAGATTACACCATCTAAAACAACACCAACACTAAACACCATCAATTAAAAATTTTGTGTAGACCTCTGTAATGCGTATTGCGATCTTCAGAACCCGATTTGGGATGACATTAGGCTCTGTTGCTTTTAGCATTGCCGAAACGTGCAGCGGCATTTCTGACTGCTGTGTTAGTAACCATTGATATACTTATTATGCTCCAAATTTTCGCTGGGTAATATCTCTTATTCCCGCACTTGTACAGGAAAAACTGTTTTAACTACATTTTAGAGAGAGTTGGACGGGTCGGCACTTGTGCTGAAGGACCTCAAACATTGGCCATGATCAGAATATGTTCTCGCAAAGTTCTTTGAAGTAGGGCGCTTTAATTTTTTTGTAGCCTTTTTCAGTTCTTTTTGTTTGGTTTTGACGATTTCCGAAGTCTTTCATGGTCCACCGCTGGTACTGTCGCCTCGCTTTATTGCAAGCGCTTCTGAGTTGTTCGATATCGCTGCTCCACCAATAAGCTGGCTTTCGTTTGAAGTTTTGGTTTTTTTCGAATTAAGAGGGATTCGCAGGCTTTGAGAACTTGTGGTACTAGTTTTTCTTGTTGATTTGCATATTCTTTCATATCACACACCCGCCGCTCTGTCATTCGTATTATATATAATAGAACAAGGACCTTTATTTACAAAAGTGTTCCTAAAATATCAAGTAGACAAAAGGCTTTGAGTAAATCATGCTCTCGCTGATTTGTGCTTCTGCTTCCCTGTTCTAGGGCCTACTCCTACAATTTATCAACAATCTTTCCAAAAGCAGGCTGCGAAAGACTTGATGGTAAGTAACAGCTATAAATGTATATTCTAAATATTTTTACTCTCGTATAGAAGGATTTATTCGTCAGTGGTGTGACTCGCATCATTTTGTCGCCCCTTGCCCAAAAACACTTTTTTTTTATTATCAGACACCCATGTAGTAGAGTTCGAAATTTTGTATTGCTCACAGATAATTACGACATGTATTTTCTTTGCGTACACGGTTTGGTTTAAATATTCTGGGTAGTATTTTCCTTGCTTTACTTTTTTGTAGACCTTTACGTAAATAGGACATCCTCTGCTGTCAATTTGGTGATTTCTGCTCGCTCTTTCCTCGGTTTTACATAAGACTCAAATTTGTTCTTTATGACTGTCCTTCGAACAATATCCAATTTCTCCGTATTTCATGGAACATTTACTGTTTAAAATATCGGTATCAGTTTTTTATACTCTTGCAACATGTTGCTACAGAGTATAATAGTTTTGTTCATCTAACGGTTGTTTGTATCACCTTAAACTGATCGAGATAGAAATACAGTTTTGTATATATAAATGATCACGATGATGATACGAGTTTGATCCGTTTAACTTTCTGTCTGTCCGTGCAAGCTGTAATTCAAGGAAAAATTTAAATATTTTGATGAAAGTTGGTACAAATATTCCTTGGTACATTACGAAGTTCGGTATTTTATATGGACGAAATCACCACTGCCACGCCCACAAAACGCTATTAATCGAAAACATATAAAGTGCCATAACTCAGCAATGTATAATATCTCCTATATCACCCAAATTTGCACACGACAAATCCATTCGACACCTCTTACGACAGTGTGAAAACAGATGTAATCGGATGATAAAACCGATCACTCCCCATAAAACGGGCTTGTTCAAAACTACTAAAAGTGCGAAATATCAAAAACTAATTATGTCAGAGGCATTAAATTTTACTTCCGGGATGGTACTAGAGGTGTGTATAGGAGCCGGTATCAAAATTGGACGGCCCACCTTTAGGTGAAATAACATATCTCGAGCAATATCAACCAAATTCAGTAGGTAACATTATTCTGTTCTACCTTAGATACAGTGCTAAAATGAGCGAAATCGTACCACTACCACGTATATATCCCTAATATAACAATTTTCAACTCAATCTGATTCTGTCACTTCCGGTATATAAAACAAGAACCAATGAATATGTCAGGATAACACAAATAGTACTTTTAAGGTATGCCATATTAAGACTAAAAATCAGTTTTGAGGGTTCAAACCGTATAAATACCGAAGATGTCACCCCAGTGCCAATGGCTGATTTTTTACCGAAAGTAGAAAACCTCTTGATAATAGTATGTCTTTATGCTAAAAATTTTTTGAATCATGTCAATACTTCCCTTAACCCCATATACCTAATACAAAGATTTTCGAACTTCCGGCTGACTTTATTCCGCATATATCGGCCAAAATATGTGTTATCGTAATAATATTGAAAGAGCGTGATTTTTTAATAACGGTGCATCGGTAGAAAGATTGCCCCAGCCCCCATATAAATAATAACAGTATTTTGAAACATCCGGTTGTTTTTACTCCTTATATATTGGCGATGGAATTTGAGGTACCTTAATGAAACTCAGAGAGCATCTTTTTATACTCTCGCAACCTGTTGCTACAGAGTATAATAGTTTTGTTCACCTAACGGTTGTTTGTATCACCTAAAACTAATCGAGTTAGATATAGGGTTATGTATATATAAATGATCAGGATGAAGAGACGAGTTGAAATCCGGGTGACTGTCTGTCCGTCCGTCCGTCCGTCCGTACAAGCTCTAACTTGAGTAAAAATTGAGATATCTTTATGAAACTTGGTAGACATGTTTCTTGGTACCGTGAGACGGTTGGTATTGCAGATGGGCGTAATCGGACCACTGCCACGCCCACAAAACGCCATTAATCAAAAACAAATAACTTGCCATAACTAAGCTCCGCAATAAGATACAAGACTGTTATTTGGTACACAGGATCACATTAGGGAGGGGCATCTGCAGTTAAAACTTTTTTTTAAAAAGTGGGCGTGGTCCCGCCTCTAATAGGTTTAATGTGCATATCTCCTAAACCGCTATTGCTATAATAACAAAATTCACTAGAAGCAAATGTTTTTAGCATTTCTATTGACGGTGTGAAAATAGTTGAAATCGGGTGGCAACTCCGCCCACTCCCCATATAACGGTACTGTTAAAAACTACTAAAAGCGCGATAAATCAAGCACTAAACACGCCAGAGACATTAAATTTTATCTCTGAGATGGTATAAATTGGCTTTATAGGAACTGCGTTCAAAATTAGTCAGTGGGCGTGGCACAGCCCCATTTTAGGTGAAAACCCATATCTTGAGATCTGCTCAACCGATTTCAACCAAATTCGGTGCATAACGTTCTTTTCATGTTTCTATGTCATAGTGCGAAAATGGGCGAAATCGGACTACAACCACGCTTACTTCCCATGTAACACTATTTTTAATTCCATCTGATTCTTTCACTTTCCACTATGCAAATCAGGTAACAATGATTATATCGGGGTAAAACTTTGCGTGAATAATGCAATTAAAGTATGCCACCTTGCGGCCAAAAATTGTCTAAATCGAACCAAAACTGTTCAAACCCCTAAGTACTAAATATGTGGACCCCAGTGCCTATAGTTGACCTTCTACCGAAAATATCTGTCAATCCACAAAGAAATCTCAAACGAGTATACCATTTGACTTTGCGAGAGTATAAAATGTTCGGTTACATCCGAACTTAGCCCTTCCTTACTTATTCTGTTAATAATATTGTAACGGATTTCTCGATAAATCGTCTACCTTTTATCTCTCTCTTGAGTTCGAACACTGGGTTGTTAAATAAAAGTTCGAATTTAATGGCTATACACTTATATTTATATCTAACTCCAATAACTTAATTATTTATTACTGATTATCCGAGCTTACTACTTCTTACTTATATCTCAATTGCTCTGCACATTCCGGCAGCCCTTATATAGTTGATCTTTAACAAAAGTTCACCACTAGAACATTCTGCATCTACGAATTCGCTGTCTAGTTGCTTCTGGCAATTTATTGTCGATTCGATTTTGTTCTGTAATCCATGTTTGTCACAATATGTACTAATGCCAAAAATAGATAAAATGGGGGATTTTAATATAATTTAAGCTGACGCGAAGTAAAATATAGCAATAAACTTAAGTGAGTCTATGACCTATATACATATATATAAATTAATAAAATACCAAATTTTAATATAATCCATTCACGATTTCATCGGAAAACGAATGCTGAATTCTTTCTCAAAATTTTTTAACACCTAAAGGTATTTCCCCGGTGAATCCGAACTTAGCTTTCCCCTTTTTTTTAAACTTGCTTTTCTCGTATTCTGCATACTAGCCAACCAGTCATAATATAATATTTGGTCGCTTAACAATAGCCTCGCTTGTTGTACTGGGATACTTATTTGCCCTATTAATTTTACGAAGGGATGGCCTCGACTATGTCTCCCTTCGGCGTGATTTCGTCCTAGTCTCGAATTTCTAACGTTTCCACAACAGTCAAAGTTCTTACATACTCCTGGTCTCCTAATACCTATCTATTTCATCTAGGTATTCATGAGTACTTCCTGTTTGTGCACTTCTTAGCTCGACGAAGACCTTTTCTTAGGCTATCTTCCTTAATCACGAGAGATTTTTGCTCAACTGCTTAAGATCTTATTTTTTCTTTTGGGTTTTATACCATTTTTTCTTTTGGGTTTTATACCAGGATTCGTCAGTTGGTGTTTTATTTTTCCTTTCCTTGGGCAAAATTTCTCACTTGTTTGTTTTTCTAAGTTTTTAAGTTTTGCATGATCTTTTTGCGCACATGCATGCAGCTTCGAGGTCGCGATGAGGAGTTCTCTCATGGGATTATGATTCCTTTCTGACAGTTTGACAAAACAAATAAAAAGAATTCGTTGGTTCAAATTTTGAAATTAAATATATTTTAATAATACCTTTCGCAGTATGAAGCTGGTAATCGGGGGACTTGGCTACTAGAATATTCTGGTCATAGTATAGAATTATTCTTACTTACTCCATTTGGAAATCCCGACCCAGGTTCACTAGAACGCAGATTCAACCAGCAACACGCAAAAACATCGTAGAGCGCGTTATAGGAGTTATAAAAAGTCGTTTTCTTTGTTTAAATCCTACCTTGCCGTAAACGCTACATGTACATATGTATGTTGTGCCCTACATAACAAATAATATGTAAATGTTATAAAATAGATGATTTTGAACCATAAATGGGGTTAGAAGCCGATACAATTGACGAGGAAATAGTTGTGAATAAGGAAAGCAACAGTTTAAATAATATTGGTAAACATTTAAGAGATTCCGTTGTAAGAAATTTGCTATTACAAAAAGCATAAATTTAAGTAAAATACATACAAATTGTTTGTGCATAAGTAACTGGAGTGTATTTATTTTGATAATTCATTTTTAAGCATTCTCGTTTTTATTTTAACTTTTTCTTGTTGTAACTGCTCCATTCTGATGTTATGCCTTTTTCCCCTCTAAACTCTGTGCTTTTATTCATAATTTTTTGCTGGCACTCACTAATCCACATGGAATGTTGTGGTAATTTTTTTCATGAGAATCTTGAATGCCCTCAACGGCCGCGAAAATTCCACAAATCTTAAAAACACATTCGTCGCTATTTGTTAATATTATATATGCTTATTGAAGGGTCCACTCCATGTTGCTCTAGACTCCAAATTGTTTGCACATAACGCCTTTTTAACATATACCATATCTTAATAATTAACATAAACATACATCTTCAAATTCATTCATTTTATATTCAATCAAATACCACTTACTTTTTTCCATCCCTAACGTTCCTTCAGGAGTGGCCCTTCAGCATTCAGCAATGTGGCTAGCTCCTTCCACTTCTCATTAACAGCCATTCTGTATGCGTTTCCATAAATTCAACTAATATTCTTGTTTTGATTAATTGCGTTTTTAAGTTTAAAGAATAACGTTTACATATATATTTTGTTTATTTTTATTTTATCTGTATATAATTAGACTGGATAAAATTTATACCGTTGGAAAGGAGAATACGTGTAGAAGTGCACAACTGCAAGCGCATTGTTGTACTTTGTGTGTAGCACACTGATCTTTGTTAAAATTACATTTTTATTGTTTGTGAAAAATAAACACACATTGAAGTGGAATTAACCTTTGATATTATTCGTTTTATTTTGGGTAGTTAGAAATTTTTTGATTAATTTTAAGAGCATTGTGTGATAGTTAATTTTTTGAAAAAATGTTTTCAAGGTCAATTTTATTTAGTTGGGTGATTGATTAGATCAACAACAATAACGAAATACAAGCAGGAAGTAATAGAATTTTTTCCCGTTTTCTTTGCATGAACTTAATTGCTTGCAACTTTTATCGAAAATTGAATTATCAGCGATCATTTTATTTTGGTGCCTTAAAAATTTTTAAAAACAAAACAATAGAGAAACTATGCAATTGAATAGAACACGAAATGTAATTAATACTACAAATTGGTGAATTTGATGAAGTTGTTTTTTTTCTACAACTTTGTTTAGATTTTGTTCAAATTCTTCAATTGAATTTTCTTTTGGTCGAATTTCGACCACTGGCGACACAGCGGAAGCGGATTTTCTTTTTGCAGTGTGGGTGGGGACGACCTTACTCGTACGTGATTTAGCCATTGGCCACCACAGTAGCGCTGTGTAATGCCTCGTTGTATAAATTCACAGTTGGAAATTATAAAAAATTTATTTATTGATTACCAGTTAAAAAATTTAATTTACTTCATTTATTTTTGATAGTTCAAAACTCGGCTGATTTAATGTACCACATAATAAAAAAAATTATTTAAATACCCTACAACACGGTGGTAACCAATTCACTACCACACTCGTAAAATTTCACTTCTTATCCCACTAACCTTTTAAATGAAAAACTCTGCTGTAAGAGTAGCAACATTGATCATGCATGAATGCTAAAAAATGAGACGCACATATAGATTTACCATTTTCCATCAACAATGGCCGGCAATATTTGTAAACAAATTTTGAGGTAAGCGCGTGTTTTGATATGCTCGGTAAAATTTATATTATATTACTTTGTTTTATAGATTCAAAAGGCGTTTATAAAGAAAGCAGGTTCTTGAATTTTATGTTTTTTCTAAAGCATTTATTAAATATAATTACAGAGGAAATCAAGTGATATTTTTCTCAATGGTGATTCCAAGGTAGGTTGCCTTATTTTGTGATTTAAGGTTGGAAATAATACTTACATTTTCTTGCCTCGTCTAGGTTGTATTGCTTTGCTATTTGCAGCGCATGATTCACGAAGTATGTAGTGACCGAGGCCTTCAGATGGTTGATTGGTGATATTGATACGCGTTTTCGGCAGGCATTTCCTAACCCTGGCGAAACAGTGGGTACTCTGGTTTGGGTGAACGTGCTTCACAGTTAAGCGTGGTTGCGCGATGCTTAAATGAACTACTTATTCATTTACTTTGTGTATTTTTTAAGTGTTGTTAGATGACACTCAACAATTTCCATTTTATTGCTGAGTCGTCATATAACGCAATATTGAGTTGTGAGAAGGCTACAAATACAAACAACAGACAAAACCGAAAAGAGAGGAGGAACAAAATTGGCGACAGATGTATGATAATATACATACATACATCCTCCGTAAACGTCCCTTGAGGAAAATCAAAGAGAGCGTGTTCATTTCATCTTTTAATTATTATATGTACTCACACATATTTGTTCGTATACAATTGCATATTGCATATTCAAAGTCCACATTGGCACATTTCTAGCAATACCCCTTATTCTTGTTAAAACATAAGCAAGCAGGATTGCATACAAAACATAAAAGATTACATGCTCACATATTTCGTGCATACTTACATACATATGTACCAAGTGCATTGATCTCTTCAACGAGCTCATAAATATATACGTCGTGTATTAGGGTGTACCTAAATTCGTCAACATAAGGACATAAAAAGTATTGTTAAAATAAAAATGCGGTCCTTAATAAAACAATTAAGAAAATATTATTTAAAATCGGGATAAGTAAATACAAAAATGTATTAATAACACTGAAAACACGTTTTTAAAATATAATCCGAAATATCAAAGCTTTATTCACCTAAAAGAGTATTTGGTAACAATTATCATTTATCGCTTCATATACATAAATCAGATATACACTGAGAAAAATTTAATTCGTTTTGACAAATATTTCAACATACTTCAGAGAGATACCCCGCAGGACAGGTTGCAAATGGCAAAGATTTTTCAGTTCTGAGACTGAAAGTCTAATACGATACTGCACTCGCTTTTCTTCTTTACCGATTCAAGACAACACTGAATCGTTTTTAGAAATAAAAAAACCAAATCTTGACAATTTTTGGACTCGTCTCCAAGCGGCTCATGACGCTATAGTGGATTCTGACGATGGAGATCTACCACAAAATTTTAAATCATCGGCTTACGCAATATACGAAAATTTCTTAGACGAATATGAAGCTACAAAAGCTATGATATCCGATCAATTAAATCCAATAAAAGCTATTGCACCTACTCCATATCGCAGAGTAGAGCTGCCACAAGTACAAAGTCAAGAGGCAAGTTCAGGCATTAACCTCGAGGTATCCGCATGTGACACAAAAACATTTTTGGGAGGTTATAAAGAATGGCCGTCCTTTCGGGACATGTTTGCAACCGTTTACATCAACCATCCTAAACTATCAAAAGCGCAAAAATTGTATCACCTTCGATACAAAAGAAAAGGTCAAGCAGGCGCAATAGTAAAACAGTTCGTACTTAATGACGACAATTTCAATTTGGCTTGGGAAGCTCTAAAATCTAGATATGAAACGAAATATTGGTCGATAAACAAGTAACGATATTAATAAATTTGCCTAAAATACAAAAATGAACAAGTGAAGAATTTGTTAAACTACTATCCACTGTTTCAAATTGTTTGTCGGTTCTATTGACACAAAATATTCCCACCGACAATTGGAACCCTATTCTGGTGAATATATGCACCGCAGCATTACCAGAAAAATCGTTACGTTTGTGGGAGCAATCGGTCTCATCGCGAAGAAAATGCCCAAAGTGGCAACAAATGAAAGGTTTCCTAACTACCCAGAATCGCTGAAAGAGTAGATAAAATACTAATTAAAACAAAAATTGAAAAATTAAACAGAAGCTTTTACAAAACGCAATCGTTCACATCCGAACAGAATAAACATACGTCATGCGAACGATGCACAAGAGAGCATAAACTACAATCTTGCGAGAAGTTTAAAAACTTAAAAGTTAACGAACGAAATAATTTTGTCAGATCAAAAAGACTTTGTACAAATTGCTTGTCACATGCGCATACATATAAAAATTGTAAAAGCAAATTCAATTGCTTCTATTGTCATAAAGGACACCACTCAATGGGCTCATATCCCAGTACACCCCAAAGCAGCGCTTATAAGAAAAGAACCACGGATTTATCTGCAAAAGAAAATAGGCATTAAAAACACAAACACTACACAGCGAAATTCAAAGTAGGGTATTACTACCCACAGCAGTCATCTCCATCGAACATCGAGGAGAACTCTACAAACTTAGAGACTTAGATACCAGGGATCACAACGAACTTCATAGCGTCTAAGGCACAAAATGGGCTAAAACTGCCAACAAATCAATCATATTTTGAAATTACGGGAATGGGCGGAAGAGTAGTCCAAAACTCAAACAAAATCTTCCCCATTACACCTCAAGCGGATAAGCGAATTGTAGCAGAAGCTGTCCTACCGCAACTTTGTAACATACTTCCAAGCTATCACATAAATAGCAAGCATTAGCAAAAGGTTTCACACCTAAAGCTAGCAGATCCTAACTGCAACACCCCCGCTCAAATAGATATTATAATAGGCAGCGACCTTATACCGCAAATAATACTTGAAGGTGTTGAAACAATTTCAACCACTCTTCTAGCCCTAATCCTATTGTTGGTTGGATCTTAAGTGGATTAGTTACGGAACGTTACCACCATAATCACTCCAGTTGATGAAAATTCACCTTATTTCACAACTAAGGAAATTTCGGGAGTTAAAAACACTACCACCCCCCATATCAATTACAACCTCAAAAGATCAGTATTGTGAAGACTTTTACAAAGCCACAATTACTAGATCAAATAATGGCAGGTACGTTATACGACTACCACTAAACTCACAATGTTCCAACACTCCACGAGTTGATAGTCAAAACAAAGTCAGAGTCGCTTCTGACAAGATCAGGTTTAAAAACACAAATATGTAACTTTTCGACCCCGCACGATGGCTCTTGAGTGCTCTTAAATGGCACGCTACTACTTGCCAAATTTTTGCATACGCACTTAACATAACATATAACAAAATTGTCCGAAGAAAGTCGAAAAATCGATACCCCTCTTATTCATAATTATGTACATAACAATTTAAATATACAGTATCGCACCTAGACTTACAACAAGCAAAGGTCGCACTTATCGCAACTATAAAAGCGCTCTTTATATGGGTAGTTTATGGGAAACACTTGTAAAGGTTGCAAATCTCAGTGAGATCCCCCACAGGTCAATATGGATATAACATTATTCCATCACCATGTGACCCCCCGCGCGCTCGATTACTTCAAAAGCAGTATGCCGAAGTACATACATATACCATTTTAGTAAATATGTTTAAAACTAGGCAATATATTCGCCTAGGGTGCCCAGGATTTAAGCCTCCCTCTACATGTACACACCCGGTAAAAACTGGCGCACCCTACAAATACACACCCCACCCGAGAACACCACCACACTCAGCAAGATGTCACCAAACGACGACACCCCATACCACCAAGCAACAAAAAGGAGGTCACCACGTTTTTACACTTCAACACGTTTTTACACTTCAATACGAAAGCGATCGATTCAACCGCGCGCGACAATTCGATTCAACCACCAAGAACCAAGTCAACATTTTTCGATGACAACAGCAATCCGGCACTACAAGTATATACCTTTTTGATCGACAACGATACGGCTTCGTTCAATCCGTTTTTCGGCATCGACCTTCGAAATAGACAAATAAATGTTCAAGCTTAGGTGAGAAAATAAGCATTATCTATACTAATATTATATATGCGAAAGTCCGTTTGTTTGTTAAGCTTTCACGCAAAAACTACTTAACAGATCATCATGAAATTTTGTACATATACTCTTAGAGGTGTCAGAATGAACTTAGGATACTTTTTATTACAAAATTTATAAATTTGTTACGAATTATTAAAAAAATTATTTTGGAAGATTATATATGTTTGGAAAATAATTTTGAAAATTTTGAAATTGAAAAAAAAAAGTTTGGCAGAAATGATTTTTTGTCGAAAAAATTAAAAATGAAAAAAACATAAATGTATAAAAAACGTAAATCAGAAATAACACAAATATTATTAGTTACTCTTATTAAATATAAAAATGCCTCGAAAGCGGAAATCGGCGCTGTCAAGAAATTCTACGCCGGTGCGTAAGGCTAAAGTTACACGAAATAAAGAATGTGAAGTTCAAGCAGAGCTGAGAAGGCAACAGCAAGCAGATCGACAACATGTTTTGAGAGCAGCTGAAACTTCTCATCAGGCACGAGTACGTTCGAAAAGACAAGCTAAGCAGCAGGAAGCTAGAAGAGCAACGGAAACGCAAGAACAATTGCAGGCAAAAAGAATTAATGATGCAGAAGTAAGAACCACGCGTCGTCGTAATTTAATAACTAAGAATTGGTCTGTATTTATTGGTACTGGTTTTCAATATGATCCTTTAGTTGAGTATTCTAATCATCCCTTAATTGATTTTGGCTCAATGGATAAAAAATGTCAGTATTGTGATGCTTTTAAATGGAAAGATGAAAATGCTGGAATGTGCTGCAGCACTGGTAAAGTTTCACTTCCATTACTTGGTGAACCAGAAGCACCTTTAAAAACTTTATTGTTTAGTGTCACAGATGAGTCAAAACGATTTCTAAGTAAAATAAGGAAGTATAATTCTTGCTTTAAAATGACATCCTTCGGAGTTGATAAAGTGATAAGAATGCCAGGATTTTCACCAACCTTTACTGTACAAGAGCAAATATATCATCAAATTGGATCACTATTTCCAGGAAATAATGATCAGCATAAATTTTTGAAGGTGTATTTTATGGGTGATGAGCAAAATGAAGTAAATCATCGTTGCCAGTATATAGATGGAGTAGAAAGAGAAACATTATTAAAAATTCAACGAATGTTACACAGTCAGAATGATTTGGTGAAGATTTTTAAAAGTGCGATAGACAACTGGCCTTCAGATAATTACAAAGTTGTCATTCATGCTGATCGAACTCCACGTGGTGAACATGAGAGGCGTTATAATGCACCAATGGTCAATGAAGTTGCCGTTTTGGTTCCCGTCAACTTTTATATAGAATAGAATCCGGCAAAGGTGGAGTCTTCTTTCTCGATGCACCAGGATGAACAGGAAAAACGTTTTTGCTCAACTTATTATTAATGTACATCAGAAAAAACAGACAAATAGCAGTTGCAGTAGCTTCTTCGGGTATTGCAGCAACGCTTTTAAACGGCGGCCGTACGGCACATTCCGTTTTGAAATTACCATTAAATCTTGCACAGGAAGATTCACCCAACTGTAATTTCAGTAAAAATAGTTCTCGAGGTAGGATGCTGCGAGAATGTAAGCTTTTAGTGTGGGATGAATGTACAATGTCTCACAAAAAGGCTATAGAAGCTTTAAACAGAACTCTTTAGGACCTGCGAGATAGTACGGATATAATGGGAGGAATGGTAGTTTTACTGGCTGGTGATTTTCGACAAACTCTTCCGGTTATATAGAGGGGAACACCAGCAGATGAAATTCAAGCATGCTTAAAATCATCAAGCTTATGGTCGAGAGTTGAAAAACTCAGTCTCAAAACGAATATGAGAGTGTATCTTCATAATGACGTGGATTCGGGACTTTATGCTGAAATGTTGTTAAAAATTGGAAATGGTTGTTTAGATGTTGATGCTGAAGGTTATATATCACTTACAAGAGAATTTTGTAATTTAGAAGAAAATGATGTGGATCTCATTGCCAATGTTTTTCCAGAATTGCAACAAAATTTGAGTAGTACCCAGTGGCTGTGCGCAAGAGCAATATTAGCAACAAAAAATGATGTATGATAAATAAGGACATATTGAAAGAGGTGAAAGGGGAAATGGTGGAATATTTGTCAATGGATACAATTATGGATACAGAATTAAGCACATCATATCCTGTTGAGTTTTTAAATTCATTTGAACTGTCGGGTGTACCATCACATAAGCTTAAATTGAAACTAAATGTACCAGTAATGCTTATGCGAAATTTAAATGCTCCTCTGCTATGTAATGGAACACGACTTCGGATAACGAAATTGGGACAGAACATACTTGGCGCTACTATATTAACAGGTGTTGGTAAAGGAAAAAGTGTGATCATACCTCGGATTCCAATTATTCCCACTGACCTTCTATTCAAATTTGAAAGAGTTCAGTTTCCTGTCAAGCTTAGCCTTGCCGTAACTATAAACAAAGCACAAGGGCAAACATTAAAAGTGGCAGGAGTGCATTTAGAAAAGTCATGCTTTTCACATGGTCAACTATATGTAGCCTGTTCGCGTATATCTAATGCCCGGAATTTACACATATTTGCACCAAACGGAAAAACGTATAATATAGTTTATAAAAATATACTGGATTAATCATCTATATTGCTTATTTTAAATTGTTCCATTTCTAAATTATGTAATTTCGTTATAATGAAATATATCTTTGTTGTATTGATTCAATAAAGTATATTTTAAAATTTGAAAATTCATTGCATTTAGTAATCCCAGCCAAGCAATAAAATATATTCTTTATATGGATCCATATCTACTATAATGATATCAGTTATTTATTTGATGGATTCGATGCGAGCGAAGCCGCGGGTAAAAGCTAGTAAAGTTTATAATATCGTTAATAAATTTTGTTATACATTTGGTAACAGGGGCATTTTTATTTCTTTTGTGTGGTTAGGTTAGGTTAGGTTAGGAGGTCGATCCCAGAAGGGATCCCACTTGGACAGCTTAAGACGCCAGACCGTTGTGATACCTACGACTCCTATAGTCCGGATCAAAAGACCCTTACAAGTCGACAAGACGTCTTGTGCTGACTACAAACTTGTTAAGACGGCCAATATCCATTACGGATAGGTATTCAGGACCGCCAAACGTGTGATTGCCGAGATATTTCAATCGCAGCCTAGCGAATGCCGGACATTGGAGGAGAAAGTGCTGGGATGATTCCACCTCGCCCTCCTCCATACAACTTTGGCAACTGGCATCGGGTAGTACACCAAGCCGTACCGCATGAGTGCCCATTGGACAGTGTCCAGTGAGAACTCCTACAATAGCAGCTAGATGCACTTTGCTCAGGGCGAGAAGTTCCCCCGACCTCCTGCGATCCACTCTTGGCCAAAAGGATCTCGCGGTCGCACAGGACCTAGTCGTCGACCAACGTCTGCTGAGTGCACGCGAGGTCCATTGATCCAAAGTTAGAGCGCAGGACGCTAACGGAGATCCAACCCGATCCCATTCCGATGTGAGCGGGGCAAAGGTGCCCCCCCTGGCTAACTCATCGGCTTTGCAGTTTCCAGCGATTCCGCTGTGACCAGGCACCCAAACGAGCCTGATGTTGAAATAGCCAGACGCTACCTCTAAAGAGGACAGACACTCCTTGACTAGCTTTGATTGCACGGTACGCGCGCTCAAAGCTAGTATTGCTGCCCTACTATCAGAGTGAATGCTCACTTCTACAAACGAGGCTGCACTACGCAGCAGTACTTCTACCGCCGCCCTTATAGCAGCCACTTCCGCCAGAAAAACACTACAGTGATCCGGTAGCCTGAAGCTAAGACTGACGGAGAGCTCCTTACAGAAAACCTCCCCTCCAACCTTCCCTCCTAGCCTCGATCCATCCGTGAAAAAGCTCACCGCGCCTCTTCTCCAACGGCTTCTTCCCACCCACATGTCCCTCGTTGGGATATGAGCGGAGAAGGAACCGCCTCGAGTGGCTACAGTGACGCAGTGATCTATATTTTCCGGGATGCCGCTGAAGGAGGAAAGAATTTCGGAGTGCCCTTGTTCGGACCTCTTCAAAAGCCCAGCTTCCCTGAGCCTTAGACCACACTTCGCGGCAATGCACCTACCGGCAATGTCCACAGGTGCTATGTTTAAAATAGCATTAAGAGCTAGTGTCGGTGTGGTCCGCAGTGCACCGGAGATTCCGATGAGCGCCGCTCTTTGGACCCTTTCAAGCTTTTTAGCCAGTGTGGTCCTCTCGAGCGCCCTCCACCAGACGAACACACCATATAACATTATTGGCTTAACTACGGTTTCGTAGAGCCAGAACACCACCTTAGGTGAGAGTCCCCACCTTTTCCCAATAGCACCTTTGCAGCAGTATAAGGCGACCGAAGCCTTCTTAACTCTCTCCTCTATATTTGGCCTCCAGGAAAGTTTGCTATCGAGGATGAGCCCTAGGTATTTCACTTTCTCAGCAGGCTGAAGAAGTGAACCCCCGAAAGAAGGGAGAGGCACATTTGGTATCTTATACCTCCTGGTAAATAAAACCAATTCGGTTTTACTTGCGTTGACGGCTAGGCCGCTTCTATTCGCCCACCTAGATACCACGTTCAGGTACCCTTCGGTGAGCTCGTAAACGGTATTCAGGAACTTTCCCTTAACCATAAGAACCACATCGTCAGCGTATGCTGTCACCCGACAGCCTTGCCTCTCGAGTTCTATAAGTAGGTCGTTAACCACCATTATCCAGAGCAGTGGGGAGAGTACTCCCCCCTGCGGAGTTCCCCTATTCACTTTTCTGGTGGCCTTGGCACCACCCCAATCCGCTGCGACAGTTCTGTCGCAAAGAAGACTAAAAATAAGGTGCTTAAGGTTAGATTCCACCTCAAACTTTTCGAGGGCTTTAACCACTGCCTCTGGTCGCACATTGTTGAAGGCCCCCTCGATGTCGAGGAAGGTGCCCACAGCAAATTACTTGTGCTTGAGAGCTATCTCCAGCCATGACACTACATCATGCAAAGCAGTGTCGACTGACTTGCCTTTGATATATGCATGCTGCGCCCGTAACAGTTTACACTTATGTGTGTGAGTACTATTCAATTTGAATCATTTCAGTTTACATACGGGGCTTGTTAAAATAAAAATAAAGTAGTGTGCGCTCCCAATATATGAAATACAAAATTAAATAGATTATTGTTAGTTTATGAAAAATGTTGTCGTTGATCGAAGAAATTAGTTTAAAAAATATCACTTTCTCACAAAATGCCACCTTTGTAAGAAAAAAAATTAATTTGCATTAAAAATTCGGTTCAACGTTTTTTCAGATATTGTAGTCACCGACTATAAAAACGTAGTTTTGAGAAAAACGAGTTTAAAGTTCAATTCAAATTTATTTAAATAAGTGCACAATACATTGCGATAAAATGATAACATTTTTAAGTTATAATTAATTTATTCAATTTACATTATTTTCCATTGTTTTATAAACTTTGTTGGGCATGGAGTTTATAAGGTTTTGCATTACGTCAGAGCGAATTTGTCACCAAATTGCAACATTTAGTTCTTCAATTGATCCGTACTGTTTATTTTCGGCATACACCTGGCAAACTAGCAGTCTTCATAACATTCATTAGGGAGAACGTGTTGGACAGTCAAGCAATTCAATATTGTGGTCTACAAACCACTGCCTTGTGGATCCACTTACATGAATTGCTGCGTTATCTTGTTACAAAATGAAATTTTTGTCGGAATTTTCAGCAAGATAAGGTAGCAAACCGTCAGAGAGAACACTCTGATACTCCAGGTTGTTCATCCGATTTGATGAAAAGTGGAGTTCTGAGGTACCACTGGCGACCCACACCATCAACGAACCTTCGCCAAAATTCCGCTTCGAAAAGCATATTGGTTCCTTACGTAAATCTCGCCAATAATAGTTGAAACCGTCTGGTCCATCAAGAATAAATTTCAGCCGAAAAAATTATCTGAAAAATAATATGTGCATTAATTTAAACGTACTTGTATTTTTAAATTGTTTACCTGATGCTAGTTGGTCCTCATATTCCTTTTAGCGAACTCCTTGCGCTTTAGTTAAATACGGCACTTCTTTTTAATTTATATCGTACAATGTGTGGTTGAGCATTGATAGATCTCTGAATTGTCCTAATGGATGCTTTTAGATAAAAGATATTTCTTAATTGTTGCTGCACTTTTCAAAGAGTTCGAAGCCATTCGGGAAAGAGCACGGGTATCATAATCTTTGGCCGACCTGTACTTTTTAATTTCCGGTAATTTTCTTTGTTTTTGACAAAATTTTAAATGATGCACAAAGATTTGCACAAACTTTTTGCAATTTCTGTCATGCTTATTTTCTGAGTACACAAAGAAGAAAATTGTCCTTGTACATAGCCAGAGAGCAACTTACTACGTTCCATTTCCTCCTTTTAATACTCAAGTTTTGAATACAAAAGCTTTCTGTATCGAAACTAATATCCAGCGCACTAATCAACGGCTTTTTAAAGACTGATCTTATCATTTTGTCGCAATTTATTGTGCACTTATTTAAATAAACGCATTTTTATTAAATCTAACGGTATCTTTCTACGTCCTAATGCTGGTTTTTTCACTGTCATTTAGATATACATTTATTTTTTACTATGGTTACCATTTTCAAGGAATTTCCGTTTTCTTAGACTGTACTAACTACGAATTGACCTTATTATTTTGTCGCGCACCTTATATAATATTATATATATACTTTAAGAAATTGCAAAAAAAGTCGAATTTTTAAAAATCGTGACTAGGTATAACCTCTTAATGCTATCCTAAAAGGATCGGGGAAATAATCACCATTTTGTTGGTAATCACTATTTTCGAAACTAAAAAGATAAAAAAAATTAAAACAATAAAAACGCCCACATACTACACTACATAAGTCGCAATAAAAACTTACACTGGTTGCGCTTAAAGTAAAATTTCAACAAATAAATTAAACCCCAAAGTACAAAGGCATTACCGTTGTGTTTGAACATATTAAAAAAATTTGTATTTGTACAACCAAGCACATCACAATTGCTTTCTAAAATTATATTTTTAAAAAATTGATAAAAATAACAAAAAAGTACGTATCTAATTTATAAATGCCTTGTCGTGCTTTAAAATATAATAAAATACTATTATATTATATAAGTATTAAAAAAGCAAATCATGTATGTATCAATAAAACTGTATTTTGTTGTTTATCTCATGATTTTTATGTTCACATTTTAATAACTTTGTGTGATTTACAATCTATTCCCATTTTCATTGGTTGAAGTTTATTAAAGCTAAATGTTTATGAAATACATTTGCTGCTACTGTTCCCTTGCTAGCTCGGAAGGCTTCGTGCGTTTCAACCGGATTTCTCGTCCAGCAGTTTCGATGAGTCTTGAAGCCTCCTCATTAACATGCTGTCTAAGCCTCAGTTCGTGAGACTTTGCAATTTTGGTTATTTCCTGTACCACTGAATTCACGCCTAGATTACGGTGTAGGTCAGTAGATCTAATGTACCAAGCAGCAATAACTAAAGTCCCTAGTACCTTACTTTAAAAGGGCTGATTGCAGGCAATAGAGCTTTGACTTGAGCAACCCCATATTTGGGCTCCGTAGGCCCAAACTGGCTTTACAAATTGATTGTTTTGGACTGAAAAACTGGATCTCCTGCCCACTAGGTGGTAACGTTTAGCAAATTTCATATTAAGCTCAATCCTTTTTTTTTTGACATGGTCTTTTCAACGAAGCTTAGCATCTAAGGTGATACCTAGGCACTTAGAACTGTTATGATGTGGTATGGGAGTATTATTTATAATATAAATTGGAGGTTTTTTTTCAATATAAAGTCGACTTAACGCTGTTACATAACTTGGGTCAGTTGGGATGTCACTGGTAAAAAGCAAATAAAGCATTGACCCCAACACGCTTCCGAGGGGAATACCTGCGTCTATCGGTTGCCAGTTAGAGTAGGATGTATACTTGTTGAATGCGGAAGTATCTATATTTTAAGTAGGAAGCAATTATTTCGCAATATTGTTTGGTGCCAAACTTTGTCAAAAGCTTGAGACACGTCTAAGAAGACCGCCAAACAAACATTCTTTTTATCTAATGTATTTTCAACGAAATTAACAATTTATTGCACCTGATCAATTGTTGAATAGAGGTCACGAAAGCCAAATTGATGTGCTAGTATGAGATGTTTACGATCGATTATTGGTTTGAGCCTATTTATGAGTACATTCTCAAAGGTTTTAGATAAAGTTGGCAGCAACGATATTGATCTTTATGATGTATGACTTCAGATAATTTCCAAAGTGATGGGTCATATCTTAGGCATAATGCACAGTTTATAACGGTAAGGTTATATAGGTTGAAATATATGAACAATTTATTTTTGAATTATAAAATCAAAACAATGCAAAGCAAAACGGCTGATTTTGACATTATAGATCCAATTACTTTTGATAAATTGTTGTTTTTGCGCTATCGACACAACTTTATATAATTGAATGGCTTAATATTGTGTATGATGAATGTTGCTACTCTTTGAACAGAACTTTGAGGTTAAAAACAAAATGTTAGCTTTAAATATGTAGTGGTGTAAGAGGTGAAATTTAACAAGTGTAATAGTGAATTGGTGAGCTCAGTCTTGTAGGACTGTTTTTGCAATACTCTGGGTTATCTGCGTTTTGAAGTAGACTGGCTTCTTTAGCCTTCCGCAAATAACAATCTCGTTATAGTATTTATCGCAAGCATAACGCAACTATAATCCACGCTGCTTCCGTAATAGGGGTCTTAGCCTTGTCTATCTGCGGTGCGAAAAAAATTTGCCATTTTTAAAAAACTTCCGAACTTCTTCGGGAAGAAATACCATCGATTTAAAATGTGTCTCTAGTTGCCAGAATGTTTTAGTTGTGAAGTTTTGTTAAATATCTACTATATAAGGATGCCGGATTGTGCAGCAGGCACAGTACTAATTAGAGTGCTGCTTAGTAAAGAGCAATTAACTTATAAACACTAAGTTCTAAACTCGAATAACGAAACTAGTGATCGAACTCACAAGTGAAATAAAAAATAGCCGATTTCTTGAGAAATCCTTTACAATATGCATACAACAACGACAACAACTTGGAAACGACAAAGGGAATAGGCCCGAATATAAATAAAATATCTATAAAAAAAGTCAGCTCTAAGAATATCAATAAAGAACACGCTCATGCTTCCTTAAGCAGGCAAGGTATTTAATAATCGTAAAAGGTAAAACAATTTGTAAACATATTATTCCTTTATTTATGACTAGTTTACTACAATTTATCTTTAAAATGCTGAATTCTCTGCCTACGATTTGAAATCGATCATCGCTGCTTTTCTAGTCCTCAACTTCATCCAGTGGTATTGTTGCTTAAATTTTTCATAAGTCGTAAACTCAAATGGTTTTTTCAGACTTGTTGCATAAGTTAAACTGCACCCCTATTGCGGAAGTGGATAATAGTTGCAGTTATGCTTGAGTTGAATGCTGAAACAGGATTATTATTTATGGAAGGCTACAGAAATCGGTCTACATGAAAACGCAGATAACAACACCGAAAAATTGTAAATTCGGAAGCGATTCGATTTGGCAGCATTGCTAAACGTTTTTACAGAAATCGTAAAGTGAAACATAAAGAAATGGGAAATAATGAAGAAGAAACTTCCAAAAACCCTAAAGCATTGAATCTTCCAGCAAGATTCTACACCAACACACAAGGCAAAAACCATCCAGCAATGGCTTAGAAGCAATATTCCTGGTTTCATAGCTGAATATTAGTCGTCGGAGTTGAATAAATTGAAATATAATTTGTGGTCAAAATTGGAGAACATGCTCTGTGGAATAGCTTTAGTGCTGTTGATGCATTCTCTTTTATCTATATCATATAAAATTTTAAATCAAAAATCTAGAAATATAATAAAACAATAATGCTAAAATTATATTTAACTTAAATAACTTACAATGACATTTTTTATAACTAATTTTTAAATGTTGCAAGTTCTCTCGGTTTTGCGCAACAGCTACGATAGTGATGCTTCTTTGAACTTTCAATTTTGGTAAAAATGCCAGATTTGAATTTTCGAACTGGTTGCATCTTGCATACTTCGCAGTTTGAATTTCCGAAAACGCCCTTAGTTTGTTTTTTCCACTTTTAATTGTGTTTGGAGCTTGCGTGTTGCAACACTGAATTCTGTAACAATTACATTTTTAATGCACCTTAAATTTCAAGTATTGTTTATGAAAAAAACACATTCAAGTGGAAATAACATTTGATATTATTCGTTTTAATTGGTCGAGTTAGAAACTTTTTCTCAAAGGTTAATTTTAGGTAGCTGGTTTAATCGACAATATCAACTAAAACAACGAAATAAGAAGTGAATAAATTTTTTTCCGTTTTCTTTCCATGCGTTTGGCTTGTTGCAACTTCTAACGAAAGTTGAATTGACAACGTGTATTTTATTTTCGTGATTTAGAAATTTTTAGTTAAATTTTAAGTGCGTTGTTTGATAGGTTTTACCATGTTTTTTCCAATGGAAATTAGTTGGTTGAATCGACATCAACAGCACTTTAATTTGAGAGATAGTTTTTTCGTGTGTTTTGACGATAACCCATTACTTCCATTATTATTGTTGAGTTTATTTGTTTTTTATTTTCAATTTGTAAACAAAATTATGAACATAACAGTATGTTCTGAAGACGATATTTATAGCTAATCAGTCATTCATTTAATTAATAAAAATTTTTGGAAGTGTAGCGTCGTCGATGTGTACACATCTATTTCATCATGCCTTACCGTAAATAGCTTAGTCCTAGTTCCCACACGGCCTCTTTTGTCGCCCAAACCGGTTTTTTGCGAGCGAGGGGACGACGAGGAAAGACGAACGGACCGTGCCGCTCGGGTGGCACGCCTTGTGTTCTTGTTCGTAACAGTTCGCTGCTACGTAATTCAGCATGCCTTTTCATATTGAAATTCTTTTCATAGCTGCAATAGCGTTCGGTTTCAAATGAATATTTGAATTTCGTTATCTATTTTTTGTATGTAATATGCAAAAAATCTATCCATAGAATAATAGAAATATTGTGAATAAGAAGAAAATAAAGATACTCAAAAATGTTTAATTTAAATGTTTAATAACATTTAGCGGTATTTAATGTAATATAAAATACATGTATACATAAATGAATTCTAAACGATGCTTTCATAATTTTTTCTTTTAATAGCAAAGGATTTAGTTCGAATATCATTTTAAATAAAATTTAAAATAAGATTTGTAATTAATTCATGAATGTTTTATAATAAATAGAAAAATATTTGCAGTTAAAAAATTATAGGTTTGTAATACTTCCCGCTGTGGGCACTTTTCTCGATATCGAGGGGGCCTTCAATAACGTGCGACCAGAGGCAGTGGTTAAAGCTCTGGAAAAGTTTGAGGTGGAATCGAACCTCAAGCATCTCATTTTTAGTCTTCTTTGCGACAGAACTGTTGAAGCGGAGTGGGGTAGAACCAAGTCAACCAAAAAGGTTTTCAGAGGAACTCCGCAGGGACGGATACTTTCCCCACTGCTCTGGATATTGGTGGCAAACGACCTACTTATAGAACTCAAGGAACAAGGCTGTTGGGCGATAGCCTATGCTGATGATGTGGTTCTTATGGTTAAGGGAAAATTTCTCAACCAAAGTAAAACCGAAATGGTTTTATTTACTAGGCGGTATAAGATCCCAAACGTGCTTCTCCCCTCCTTCGGGGGTTCACGACTTCAACCTGTTGATAAAGTGAAATACCTAGAGCTTATCCTGGATAGAAAACTTTTATGGAGGGCAAACATTAAGGAGAGAATTAAGAAGACATCGGTCGCCTTATATTGCTGCAGGGGAGCTTTAGGAAAAAGCTCGAGACTCTCACCAAAGGTGGTGTTCTGGCTCTACGAAACCGTATTCAAGCCAATAATGTTCTATGGTGTGTTCGTCTGGTGGAAGGCGCTCTAAAGAGCTCAAAAGCTTGAGTGGGTCCAAAGAACGGCGCTCATCGGAATCTCTGGAGTACTGCGAACCACACCAACGATAGCTCTTAATGCTATTTTAAACATAGCACCTATGAACATTGCCGGTAGGTGCATTGCTGCAAAGTGTGCTCCAAGGATAAGGAAAGCTGGGCTTATTAGGAGGTCCCAACAACGACATGCTGAAATTCTTTCCTCCTTTCCTCGAGATGGCTTTTTCTATGCTCATATTCCGACGAGGGAGATATGGTTGGGAAGAAGCCGCTGGAGAAGATACGCGGTGAGCTTTTTTTACGGAGGGAAGGTTGAAGGGGGTGTTTCTGTAAGGAGCACTCCGCCAATCTTAGCTTCAAGCCACTGTAGTGCTTTTCAGGCGGATATGGCTGCTATCATGGTGGCGGTAGAAGTCCTGCTAAGTAGTGCAACCTCGTTTAGAGAAGTGACCATTTACTGCGACAGCGGGGCGGCAAAACTAGCGAGCGAACCGTGCAATCAAAGGATCAAGGAGTATCTGTCTTTACTAGAAATAGCATCTGGCCACTTCAACATAAGGCTCGTTTGGGTGCCTGGTTATAGCGGAATCGCTGGCAACTGCAAAGCCGATGAGCTAGCCAGGGGGTCCACCCTTGACCCGCTCGGAATGGGATCGAGTTGGAGCTCTATCGGATCAATGGACCTCACGGCTCTCAGCAGACGCTGGTCGACGACCAAGACGCTGTGCGATCGCGAGATCCTTCTGGCCAAGAGTGGAGCGCAGAAAGTTGGGGGAACTTCTCGCCTTGAGCAAAGTGCATCTCGCCGCTATGGTAGGAGTTCTCACTGGACACTGTCCAATGGGCATTCACGCGGTACAGCTTAGAAAACTACCCGATGCTAGTTGCAAAAAATGTATGGAGGACGGTGGGGTGGAGACATCCCGGCACTCTCTCCTGCACTGTCTGGCTTTTGATAGGCTGAGACTGAAACTTCTCGGCAATCACACTTTCGGCGGATCTGAATACTTAGCCGAAATGAATATTAGCCGTCTAAACAAATTTGTTATAGCCACAAAGTGCTTTGTCGACATTTAAGGGTCTTTTGATCCAGCTTATAGAAGTTTTTAGGACCCACAATGGATCGGCGTTTAAACTGTCAAAGTGTGATCCTTCTTAGGATCGACCTCCTAGCCTAACCTAATACTTCTTGAAATATTAGAAAATTCGTGTCATAAATTTGGATTTGAAAATATTAGTAGCATATTAAAAACATTCTTGTGGATTAGAAAATTCCCAACTTAAGTATTTCTTTAATCGGGTGTTATGTATATTGTTCTACCACATTTATTGTAATTTCTTGTAAGCAAAATGTGAGACCAACATACAAATGAACCATGCGACACGCTCTAAGTGTCGCCAAGCCGAACCGCTCTAATAGTTGCGAAAATTTTATGGAAAGGAGTGACAGAAAAACTCGACTCGAGTTGCTGGATTATTTTCGCTTGAGTGAATGCACAGAGCGACACCAAAAGAGAATTTGCAGGTAACGAGCGACAAAAGAGCCCCATCTGAACGCAGTATTAGAGGGAGAAAGTGAAGAGACAAAGATATAGAGAAAATATGCAATTGAGTAGCACACGAATGCTTCAAACAGTCACCGGCGTAAGATTGTTCTCTTACTCTCAGCCAGTGTTACCAACTCTACCTACTTATAGGTAGATCTACCAACTTGTTTAATTTTATTTTTGTAAAAATAATATGTTAAGACCTTTACTTTTTATCACCAATCAAATTATTTATTTTTGATAGGAATTTGATTCGCACACTGCGTGCTCCTTTATTTTTGTAGCAATGAGGAATCGGGGACCATATTTTTGCAATAATTCGATACTCAGTTAACTTCACTCTTATTTTTATTTTATCTATTTTAATGTAGATTATGTATTTACATAAGTATTATATATGTATTAATATATAACAGTCATACGTCATAATTGTTAGTAAACAATAGTCGAGAGTGGAGTTATTAAGACACATGACGTTTTCTTTTAATACGGAAAAAGTTAATCACTGATAAAAAAGGCAATAATTCACAAATGTTTCCCCTGTTGATTGAATTTGTAAAGCAAATCTATTGAAAACTACTAGTCGTAATAACTTATCTACTAATACTTTGGAAGGACTTCTACATACAAAAAAATTTATTAAAGAAAGCTCTGACCAACCTGTACCCACTGAAGCTCACTTCAAATTATTTAACCAAAATATGTATTTTTTTAAAGAATAAAATAATAAAAAGCTTGTATTGATATAAAAAAATTTATTAATTTTAAGTAAAATTTAATTTCATATTTAATAAAAATAATTTAATAACTCTGATTACAATAATTCCTCAGTTAAATCCCGCTGTTCAGCCGACAATTCGTTTTTATTTTTACTGTAAAAATTCATAATTTAGTTCATTCTTGTTAGTTTCTTTGAAATAGTTATAAAATTAAAATTATTTGTTTTTATTAATAAAACCACGAAAAAAAGTTGATAGATCTACCTTACCAATTTAAACATAGTGAAATCATCCACCTTTTAAAGTCACAAACAAGTATTTTTTACAATTCAAGCTGGTAACACTGCTGGCAGCTTACTCGTGTCTACAGAAAAAATCCAATGTTTTTACTATTAACTTATTATTTTTTTAATTCATTATATGACGGTCTCACATCTAATGATGAATTAGAAAAAGAAAAACCAAAAACAATATTCGAAGCTACAATTCGGCCTATGCTATGGTCAGTTCGAAAGCTAATATTCTTAACACAGTTATAAGAGGAATTTATATTTTCAAAACTTACGGCATATTTTATTACAGAGCAGGAACCATGGCCACAGCATATGGTCGTATGCCAAATTATTTCCAGTGCTGTTCAATATATTTTTAATTCATTATATGACGGTCTCACATCTATTGATGAATTAGAAAAAGAAAAACCAAAAACAATATTCGAAGCTACAATTCGGCCTATGCTATGGTCAGTTCGAAAGCTAATATTCTTAACACAGTTATAAGAGGAATTTATATTTTCAAAACTTACGGCATATTTTATTACAGAGCAGGAACCATGGCCACAGCATATGGTCGTATGCCAAATTATTTCCAGTGCTGTTCAATATAGAACGCGAGTTAATAAATTGATTGCATTCCTTCATATCACTTTTTCAAATTTAAGTTGCACAAAATATTTCTGATATTTTATCCTTTTCTAAAATATTTCTATTATATTATGCATATTTACATATTACATACATGATTGTAAAATTCAAATTTTGAAAAGTTCTTACAGACATAGTAGTCTGCTGGTTGTTGTTGTTGTTGTTATAACGATTATCTAATCCCCGTTTGGGTGATAAATTCTAGATTCGTTGTCGTCGAGGTCATCTAACGGAAGGCCCAGGAAACGAGCTGTTTCGACGGGGTCGGACCATAGGGAAAGGGGTGTTAGATGAGTGGGGTTTGTAGGGCATGCAAAGAGGTGGTTAGTGTCATGCGGAGACTCATTGCATGCAGGACATGTGTTTAGTATGTCGGGGTCTATTCTGGATAGGTAGGAGTTTAACCTGCTACAGTATCCAGAACGAAGTTGCGCGAGGGTCACTCTAGATTCGCGAGGCAACTCGAGCTCTGTGTCTGCAATGGGTGGTGGTTTGACTCGTATTACGCCATTCACTGAAAGGGAGTCGGTGAAGGTGTTAATGGCTCCACTGTGAATGGCGGTCAGTGCTTGTCTGAAGTTAGTTGCGTCCGAAGTCTGGTCGACGTGCTGTCTGATGTCGTCGACGTAGTCAAGGAAGGACCTCTTGATGTTCCTAGGAGGCTGCTCCGCTGCAAGCAGGAGTCTGCAGGGGTGGTTTCTGCGAAAACATCCCAGCAGAAACTGCTTGGAGAGGAGCTCATTATGTTCCTTAACCGGAAGCATACGGGCCTCGCTGTGTAGGTGTTCGATTGGGGACATCAAGAGGCACCCCGTGATAGTCCGGAGTGCAGTGTTCTGACAAGTCTGGAGCTTCTTATTCTGCGTGTCACTACATCCAGGCGACCATATTGCGGCTGCATAATTGAGGACCGGCCGGCCGATTGCCTTGTATGTTGCCAACAACGTTTCTTTGTCCTTTCCCCATGAGCTGCCGGCAAGCGACTTGAGGATTTTGTTGCGGCTCTGTACTTTGGCAGTTATCGCGGTCGTGTGAGGAGTGAAAGAGCACAGACTGTCCAAAGTGACGCCTAAAATTTTAGGGTTATTTACTGTCGGAATTTTTGTGCCATCGACTGAAATGTTCAGGTCCAGTCTGTACTCCTTCGTCCAATTGGTGAAGATGGTCGCTGTGGATTTAGTGGGGGAGAGTGTTAAGTTCCTTGCAGAAAAGAAGCGAGAAAGATCGGAGAGGTAGCCGTTTACTTTTGAACACATGCCATCGATTCCATTGCCCGACGTCAATATCGTACAGTCATCTGCGTACGAGGTCATTGAAATTCCCGCTGGTGGCTTTTGACAAGTCCAACGCTACGAGGATCGTCCTCTCGCAGGGTGGCTTCTGGTTCAGGCCATGAACTATCTGGGCGTTTATGACGCTAAGTGCTGTGGTGGTACTGTGCACTTTACGGAAACCATGCTGATGGTCTGCTAGGCTCAGGTGGTGGGTGAATGACGGGAGTAACAAGGCCTCAAGTGTCTTCACTACTGGGGAAAGGAGAGTTATCGGGCGATAAGACTCCCCTTTGTTGGCGGGTTTCCCAGGTTTCAGTAGTGGGACCACTCTTCCGACTTTCCACACATCGGGTATTTGAAGAGTGGATATCGACAGGTTGAGGACCTTGGTGAGGTAGTTTACTCCCGTTGGGCCTAGATGTTTTAACATCAGCATGTTTATTCCGTCAGGGCCGATGGATTTGGACGATTTCGCCTTTTTGATGACATTCTGAACCTCCTCATCGGTGAAAGTAAGTGGTGCGCAGTCTTTTGGCATTTTGCGCAACCGTCGGGTAACACATCGTTTGGCCTTGTCGGTCGAAGGGTGCAGTATAAACTGCCGGCTAAAGTAGCTCGCGCACTTCTTCGGGTCCGAGGAGGCATGGCCATCGAATTGGATTTCAACCCGATCGTCATGTTTCCTCGGATTTGACAGGGCCTTGACAGTAGTCCAAAGCTTACTCACACCGGTGGAGAGGTTGCAGGACTTCAGGTGCTCTATCCATTTTGTCCGCTTATGATGGTTTACCATTTGCCGAATCTCCAAATTGAGATCCCTTATTCGGGGATCACAGGGATCGGCATGGCGTAAGGTGTCGCGCTCATTTGCTAATACAGCTGCTTCGGCTGGGAAATTAGGGCGGAGTTCCGCTATTCTTCCAGCCGGTATGAAGCGAGCTGTAGCAGCAGCGATCACCTTGCGGAATTGACGCTCGCCAACGATGACGTCCGTAGGAATGGATAGTGCGTTGAAGGTGCTCTCAGTAAATTCTGTGAAGCCGACCCAGTTAGCTTTGTTAAAGTTAACATAGGTGCGGTTATCCACAGAAATAAAGTCAGGAGGTTTCTCGATCGAGATAATTATGGGCAGATGGTCTGATGCAAGAGTTAGCATAGGTCGCCAGGTTATACTATTTATCAGACCACCGCTAGCGATGGTAATATCTGGCGAGCTATTACAGGTGTCCATAATTCTGGTGGGGGCTTCGTCATTCATTGTGCAGAATGTCGAATCGTCTATCTGTTCCGCCAGCTCCATCCCCCTACGATCGTTTGACAGGCAGGAATGCCAAAGATCGTGATGCGCGTTAAAGTCGCCTAGCACCAGACGGTTTTCACCACGAAGTAGCGCATCTATATTCGGGTGATATCCTGTTGGGCAACATGTAACTGGGGGGATGTATATATTAAATATTTCGAGCTCGACATCGCCTGACCGGACAGCTATTCCCTGACATTCTAGGGTAGTGTCCCTGCGGTCGATGTCAACATCGATTAGACGATATTGCACGGTGTTGTGCAATATGAAGGCTAGGCCTCCACCATTATCTCGCTCGCGATCCTTACGTAAAACGTTGAAACCTGCACAACTCAGAAGATCTGAGCGGCTGTTTAACTTGGTTTCTTGGACCGCAGCTATCGTTACGCGCTCCCGGCTCATAAATGCAACTATCTCCTCGATCTTGCTCTGGAGTCCGTTGCAGTTAAATTGTAAGAGTCGCGTTTGTCGCGGGTGTCCAGTCGTGATCCTGGGGGTGAGTGGGGTGCGTGTAGGTGGTGGTTGTTGCAGCTGTGCTATCCGCATGGGCGGTTGTCGCACTATGGTGTTGGTTGGCGACGCCACTGTTTGTGATTGCGGGGGCAGACTCCCACAGCATGGGGCAACATACGACGCACTCCACTCTCGTGTGGTGCGCAGGCCAGAACACGACAGAAAGTGACACCAGCCAGTACAAGAATTGCACTTGACTGATGTGACATTCCGGCGTATTATGGTCTGACACACGGAACAGACTGTGCGAGGAACCAGGAGTTGCTGTGTGGTTCTCGCACGGGGATTGGAGCTGGATGAAGGTGGGGGGGGGGAGGTTGTTCAGATTGGGAGTTATGCTGTCTTTGTGAGCTCCTTAGGACCGTGGAGGTCCTATTTTGGCCACTCGACTGGAGTGGCAACGCAGTGCGCGAACATGGTGCAGGTTGCACGGCCGTTGAGGCAGATGTCGCATTATTGCGTTGACAGCATGGGGCCACGTAACTCGTGGTCCACTCCCTGTGTGTCTTAAGGCCCGAGCAGGTCTTAAGATGGCTCCATCCATTGCATGTATTGCACCTAACCGAGGTGGAATTTGGATGGAGCCTTTTTGCGCATACGCAGCAGTAGAATACCTCGGGGCCCGGGTTGGACTCGATGCCAGCACGGGTCAGGAGGATACGGAGCAACCCTGCTGCTAGGCGTTGCTCCAGTGACGACAAACTTAATCTAAAACTTACCGATCCAAACAGGGTTAGATCGTCGAAATAACAGCCCTTGGCCGGATAAAATCCGGGTCAATTCCGGTATCGCAGAACCGGCTGTTGTGGGAATTGTAGTCTGCTGGTAATTGAATATGCTTACCTTGTTTGCTAATAGATGCACTGAACTCAGGAACACTGAAGTTATTAAAATTGATTTAGACAAAAAAACGTATTATACAATAGATATACGAAAATTTTTTTATTTTTTTATTAACCCATTTTATAATTGATTAAATATATGGTACAAAATTCCTTTTGTTTACAAGACATGATATAATGTACATGATTTAATATAAATAAAACTGAATATTTAACAAACAAAAAAAGTTTCTTAAATTTTAGCTTAGTTATTTTTAAATTTATCCTTAGGTTCACGTATAATTAAGGAAAGAAATAATGCAGCCAAATAGAACATAAGAGCACTAAAAGAGAGATGGTTATACTTAAAATGTACATGGAACGTGTTAAGTATTTTTCTGCATTAACCAGGGGTTGCGTAGAATTTTTATGTAAATTAGAAAACGATATATCACTATATATTTCATCATCGGGTAAACCTTCTAAGTCTGCAACAATATTTTCTAAACTAATATCTAAATCAAGAACTTGTTTAGCTTGGGCCACAGCTACTGTTGGAGCTTCTCCGCGAAATATATATTCTGAGAATTGTATTGGATTGATTGTTCCATCAACGAATAAGTTAAAGAAAACACGACGCGGAGGTTCACTTATAAATACAGAGTCGTTGCTAACATGAGGATCGGTTAATCCATCACAGTAAACTTGAATTCTGGCCGCTAATGAACGTAATATATCATTCTGCACAAATCGCTTAACATCACCCAAGGTGTTCTTACTGCTGCACCAAACTCTAGAAAAAATAATGCCAGAAAGCCGAATTGTACCATTGAATTTCCGTACTTTAACCGAATACTCATTATATTGATGACATTTTACTGGTAAAAATATAGTTGCTTTGTAGTTTTCATTCGCGACTTTCTTTCGATTGCTTGCTGCGAATGCATCCAGAGGTAAAGATTCATTCACCCAAATATTCTCTATAAACATTTCACTTTCGAATAAACTTCGTTTCATTGCTAACAAAGCACGTTGAAATTGATTCTCTATATTAATCCTCTGGGAATCATCAAATATTGGAAATATTTCATCCAATTCATAGCAACATTCAAAAGTATGCCAGTCTATAAATTTTTCAATGTACTGACAATTCATGGAAGTAAAAGAGCCGCCCCTACAAAAAATAAAAGCAATAATAATAAATTTCCAAGTAAACAAGTCTCAAGAACACCAATAAAGTAAACGCAAAAATATATGTTTTTACCTATAACCGCTGTGACCACGCCTTGGGACCGCGAGCGAAGCCAGCTTCTCTGCTTTCGCATGCAAGCACCAATCTCAAATGTGGTATAGGAAATCGATTTTTTTAACCATGATTTCATGGGCAAATACTATTTTAAGGTGTTGGCAAAACTTTATATTTAAAAAATGTTGGGACTTTAGACTTCAACATTCATTATTCGCCGAAAAAGAGAGAGGATATCTTATTAAATTATATTATAGGTAGTAGATTCCCTTAGCCTCACTACTATATTTTGCTTCATATACTTCATATTGATACCAAAACCAACCTAGTTAACTCAAATGAGATATATGTATGTATGTGATATAAATTCAACCAAAGAAGCTAAATGTAATATATTCGGTATATGAGGAAAAATTGGCCAGTTAAACGGAAATCATTATATACGAATAAGGATTTAGACCACAATATGATTATGAAAACGGGTTAGAGTGAGCTTGAAAGTCGGAAATTATTCAGGGGTGTCACATGATCTGATTGAATTTTCGTCTTTTCGAACATATGCAAAACCAATATTCGAATCAAGACAAAACTTGCAAATGAATAAATTTGGAAGCGTTTGATAAATTTAAAATACTGAATAAAGTCTACTAAAGTTTGCAATGAGTTGCGCTATTTTAGCTTTTATTTTATTGGAAAAAAGCAACGAAAAATTAACAGGAAGATATTAAGAATATACAGTAATCCACTTAATGGAATGTGAAATTTGGCTTTCATTTACTTGTATGCTTGTATACATGCTTGCTTTACAGATTTTATATCACATTATCGACTGAATAAAAACGCTCTTGGGTGTTAAATTACGCTTATTACGTTTTGTAAATCCTCTTAAGATATCTAATTATGACGTTTTGTCTTTTATTCTTACGTTTGTTCCTATAGAAATAAAAATAAATTAATTCGTAACAATAAAATAAATTAATTTCTTAACTTACATTTCAAATCTGTCAACGACTATCCTCTTGCCTTGTTTCTGATGACAAAACCGATAAAATTGATTTCCGTGACTGATAAACTGATACAATTTTTGTTTCAAACGTTAAACCAATAATATCTGAATTTATGACTCCTAATACATTTTTCTATCGGTTTCAATTCTGATTCTAACAGCTTTCAGATTCTACAACACCCCTGATTATATCAGGTGTATTTGGGTCAGGAGAAGGTCTCTACTGATTGAGTTAACTTATGGGATTACTCTAGTATATTTGGGAACATGTTTTCACGCAATTTTATATGAAGATAACACAAACACTGACCGACATATGCGGCGAAAAGTCTGCTAAAATAACGAAATCAATATATATAGTATATGTTAGCTGGTCCTCAAATTGTTATCTAAATATGGTAGCTGACGTAATTCGTTGACTAATTTTACCCATTTCTGCATTAAATCCAATATAATACGATCGGTATATGTGGTTTTGAAAAGTTATGATTGGATTACACCCAACTTTAGACTTGACATAAAATACCATAAATGCACTATTTGTGCAAAGTTTTATCCCAATACATTCTTTGGTGCCTGATTAGTATACGGTAAATTGGAAGAATAATATGGAATTTTAAATTTTCTTAAATGGGAAGTAGGCGTAATTGTGGTCCGATTTCGCTTATTTTCACACCGTTATATGTGAATGAACAGCGTTGGGTACCGAATTGGTTGAAATTGGTAGAGCAGGTCCTGACATAAGGGATTTTACCTAAATGTGGCCGGCGCCATGACCATTGTCCAATTTTGATACCGGCTCCTATGAAGCCTTCAAATATTATCTTGCTTGTAAAATTTAATGTTGGTGACCTATATATTTATTGAGTTACCACCCTTTAAGGAAATTTCAGGATAACCGTTATATGGGGAGTGGGCGTGGTTGTTATCCGATGTCAACTGTCGGAGGTCGTACCGAAAATAATTGTCCGGTGTCAATTTGGTTGATATAACTTAAAAGAGATGTTGAGATATGTAGATTAAACCAACTAGAGACCGGGGCTACGCCAACTTTTTACAAACTTTCAGTCCACAGATAAATCTGTGGCCTCATGGGATCCCCAGTACCAAATTCCAGTTTTATGTTTTGATTTGGAGTTTAGTTATAATTCTTTACAGTTTTTCGCTTAATGACACTTTGTGGATGTGTCTATCTACAATACCAACTTCTCTTGGGTGCCAAATAACATGGGTACCAAGTTTCATCAATATATCTCAATTTTTACTCAAGTTATTGACTACACGGAAAGACGGACAGACAGTCACTCGAAGTTCAACTCGTCTTATCGTCCTGATCATTTATATATACCGTAATTGACAAAACTGAAGCATCCTCTACTTTGGTTTGTTTCAGCTCAGATGTTTTCAAAAAATAATAGCAAATAAAAGTAAAATTTTGACGGTTTTCAAATAGTTGCTTATTAATTTTTATTAAAATAAAGCATTTCTTTTTCAGTCTTTAGTTATAATTCTTTACAGTTTTTCGCTTAATGACACTTTGTGGATGTGTCCATCTACAATACCAACCTCTCTTGGGTGCCAAATAACATGGGTACCAAGTTTCATTAATATATCTCAATTTTTACTCAAGTTATTGACTACACGGAAAGACGGACAGACAGTCACTCGAAGTTCAACTCGTCTTATCGTCCTGATCATTTATATATACCGTAATTGACAAACCTGAAGCATCCTCTACTTTGGTTTGTTTCAGCTCAGATGTTTTCAAAAAATAATAGCAAATAAAAGTAAAATTTTGACGGTTTTCAAATAGTTGCTTATTAATTTTTATTAAAATAAAGCATTTCTTTTTCAGTCTTTTGAAATAAAAAAGTTTAAACAACAAAAGCATTTTCTGTTTAAAACTTAACTGGGCAAAACTAAAACGCCCCTTTCATCAGTTTGAAAATAATATCTAAAAATTAATATTTTGTAGTAAATCCTTAATTTTGGATGACTGAATTGCGTTGGTCAGTTTAAAACATCAACTTTGTTTATTCGCAACTTAGTTTTGCAATGCCTAGAGCTATGCTTGGGATCATTGTTCTGCTGAAACATCCATTTTAGTGGCATTTCCTCTTCAGCATACGGTAACATCACTTTTTTTAAAATGTCGTTGTAAACAAACCGGTCCATTATTCGATTGTTTCAATGTATAGGATCAATCCCGTGCACATGGAAACAGACCATAACATTACCATATTGAGCCATCCGAATCTTTAATATTATATTTTGAATCATTTGATAATAAAATTGTATTCTATTTCTGAATACTCCAATCGAGATGAGCTGTGACAAATTCAAGTCTGGCCTTTCCATTTTTGCTGAAATAAAGGTTTTCTAGCTGGACGCCGACAGATCAACCCGGCCTCAACAGCTCATCTTCTAATTGTTCGTGCATTAACTGGTAAACAAAACTGTTTCTGTATTTGATTGAAAGAGACTGTTACATCTTTTTTTTTAAATTTTGAGAATTTGAAAATGATTGATAAAAATTTTCTTACATTTGTTATGAAGCACAAATAAAGTATATGGTTTTTAATTGTAAACATTTTCAAATTCAATTTAATATAGCTCTTTGGTATCGTAAATTCTGACAGTATCAATAGAAAACGTGGCAACAGGATAATTTCTCTAATAAATTTTCTGGGCAAAATGGTTGCTACAATAATATTTCCTGTAATCTTTTTGATTACCAAACCTGTACCGTTGTATAATTGAGTTGGATTGAAATTACGCTGAACAATATAATTAGTGAACCAATTTTCATCTGAAGATTATGTGATGTGGGTATATCTAGATAATTTACGTTTTCATTTTCATTAACCACAGTAGCGAATGATTTTAAATACATCATATAGCCTGGCAACAACTGTTGTATCTGGAAATTATTTTCTCAACCTCTACATTTTTGGCCACAATGTAGCCTGATTATTGAGCCAGTTATGATCCATACAATTAATTTTTGCTTTCAGAAATATGCTCTCAATTAATAAAAATTATAGTGCAGAAATTGTATAGCAGAATATGCAAATATTTGGCTGCACTTCACCATAATAGCGATTGCTTAAATATAAGTTGAAGGATGACCAGGCTGTCGGCAATCACCAGACAGTGGTAAGACAGCACCACCGAAAACTTCATCGTTGCGTTTAAGTATTGCATTGTTCTGTGCAATGCTTCGAGAATATTTGTGAGCCATTATGCACTCGTCTCAAATTATAATTGGACTTTTTATCAATACTCTAGACAAATAAGATTATCTTTTGTGATATTAAAGATGTATACGAAAACTATGTGTTGTTATTTGTCGTTTAGTCGTTTTTTTGTTGAACTAATAAAATATTCAAATGAATTTTGAACACATGGTTATAATTTGAAATATATTTTTTTTATATATAAAATGTTTTGATTCTTAACATAAAGAAGTAAAAAGTATCCTATGTTCGTCCCCTGGCTACCTCCCCACCAATTTTCAACGGCCCTTGAGTTATAAATAGTGTCAAGATAGTTACACTTGCTTTTATATACATATATGGATATATACATAATTGTAACCCATAATAACTGTCCTACTAATGCTTTTATTTTTTTTTTAAATTTAGGGATAAAACCCAAAGGTTTAGTTTAGTTTTGCCCACTACTGCATGTAACCCTATATCTACAGCTGTGTTCATAAAAATAGCAGTGCGGGAAATGCAATCAAGTAATGTTATTTTTTTTCAAGTTCCGTTACGATTATTCCAACTTCTACGCATTGTTGTTGTAGAATGGAATGTGTATAAAGAAGAAACGAAAAAATCCCGTTAGATTTGCGAGATTTAAGCAAATGAATAACTCTTTTTGCTAGAAGCACCAGTCTTTGGCTGTTCATTAAAATAGCAGTGCGTATCTTGATATGCCAAAAAAAATTTTGTTAAGACGTTTAATTGATAAAAAGTAAGTGGTTTTGTGTTAGTGACTATTATTAACATTAGAAAACACTAAAATAAATTTATATTTTTTAACTTAGTGGGCAGGGGCAAACATTGTACTCCTGAAAAAAGAAATATTATAGTGCAACTAAGAAACCTGGGAAAAACATATAAAGACATCCAAGAAATATGTGGATGTTCTGCTAAAATGATTCATAATGCTTTAAACTTTAAAGAAATTACAGAAAATCGTGGTATCAGACGTAAAACTACACCTCATGAGGACCGATCTATTGTGCGATATAACAGGGCGCAGCCATTTGCATCGTCCAGCAAGATAAAAAATGACTTAAGCTTGAATGTTATGGCGTTACTATTCGGCGACGTCTTAAAGAATAAAATCTCAAAGCGTGCCATCCACGAAAAGTTCCACTGTTAGCCACCAGACATGTCAAAGCACGTTTGGAGTTCGCCAAAAGTCACCTTAATTGGCCCATTACAAAGTGGCGAAATATTTTATGGAGTGACGAAAGTAAAATTGTGTTATTTGGAAAGGGCTCCAGACAATATGTCAGACGTCCACCTAACACAGAGTACGATCCTAGGTACACTTTGAAGACAGTTAAACACGGCGGATTGAGTATTATGGTATGGGCATGTTTTTCTTACAGTGGAGTGGGTACTATATTCATGATTGATGGGATCATGGATCGATCTGCGCAGTCTCCGGATTTAAATCTAATTGAAAACCTATGGGGAGATGTTAAACGATATGTTGCAAATGCAAATCCAACATCTCGATCACAGCTTTGGGAGGTTGTTCAAAAATCATGGGAGCGGATCCCTGTCAAGCGCTGCCAGGACTTGGTGGATTCTGTGCCTCGGAGATGCCAGGCCGTAATAAAAAATAATGGGTACACGACTAAGTACTAACCCATGCAAACAAATTAAAATAGTTTTTTGGAGTTCAACAATGTTTTTTTCAACTAATTCCACTGTTTTCATTACTCACTGCTATTTTTATGAACAGCTGTAAACAGCACTTTTTTGTTTAAATTAATAATGTAAAAAAAAATAACATTTTGAATAATAAATTGATTTGTTTTTGTTTAAAATAATCACAAAGTTAAAACAAAATTAAATTTGTGAACATTCATTTACTTTTTGATATATAAAATTAAGTTTGAAGTTGCAGCTCATGAGCACTGCTATTTTTATGAACACAGCTGTATCTCGATTGGTTTTAGTTAAACCAACAACCGTTTAGTGAGCAAAACGGTTATACTTTGTAGCAACATTTTGCGAGAGTATAGAAAGTTTAAAAAATAAACCTTGTTTTTATACTTACGTCATATCATGCCTATAAGCTTGACAAATTGCTTTCTTGCTCGCTGCTGAATATGCTAGAAATATCAAAGTTAGATTTCCTTCATCAACTGAGGCACAGAAAACATTGCCTTGAAAAAGTATACTGTAATAAAAAAATTTAATTTGTTGTTATCTTTACGATGGAAGGCCTTCTTACTTGTACAACTCGTGAAACATTTTCTTTGCAGCAATATTTGTATTTTCATCATCAAAGTTCTGCTTCTCACTGGTAACAAAAACGCCTTTTAAAATAAGCGCATAAGAAATAAAATTATTTAAAACATTGTTTTGAATAAAAAGTATGATACAAGTATCTTTATTACTGTTATGAACATAGTTTATGATGATGGTCATACTTTTTTGGTAATTCGATAATAACTAGATTATCTATTAATAAGACGAATTTTTTCTTCCGATTGATTTTAGATGAATCTCGAAGGATTAGTGATGGTCACTGCAAGAAGCTTCAGTTGGAACTGGATCAACGAAAACAGTCATTACTTTTAAGATAATTGTTTTTTTTCTAAATTTCTTTCAAGTTAAGGCCTTAACATTATTTAATTATGCTATACTTTTACTTTTATAAAATAAAAAAATTTTCTGGCAAAACAAATTCAAATTGTTATTTTTTCATGTCTCAGACTACACCTAAATAAATTTGTTATTCAAATGACAGCATGGATAGTTGATGCTGTTAGCTGCAAGTTTTACGCGCAATTTTTATTTTATTCTAGTTTTTTTTTTGCAGTGCATATCTAACTTGTAATTCTTTTGTCACACAGTGCCTTTCCGTTTCAGTGCCATTGAAATAAGTTACAAACATACAGGTGCATCTAATAAAAGCGTTATAAAGTCAGTGGTCTTTAAGAAAACAATTTAATCAATACTATTGATTTTTTGCTGAAATATGTCTCTTTCTATAAAGGGGAATAACTTGATAACTGTTCACTGCATAATTTAATATTTTTATAATTTAATAATTTTTGTTATTCTTATTCGTTATAAAGAGTACAATAAACTTATGAACATATTTTGACAAACAATATTAGAAGCACTCTCTCTAAATTTTTTTGATATTTTCACTGATCAAGTACCAGTTACCTATAATAAGGTAATACAACTTCGGTCAAATGTTTGTCCATTGTTTTTCAACTGATTTACATTACAACACCTGTGTTCTTATTGTTTGTTCTCCGGCGAACTATTGTTAATAAGTTCGATTTCAATAATACTCGCAGCAAGTTATGAAATCTTACAAGCTTATGTACGATTTTTATGCCATTTGGTATGAACTACATTTTAATGATATTGTCGTTTTCCGTCTTTCAATGAATACACCAAACAGGAAAATACAACCCTTACAAATGATTTACATCATTTACTACCATATAGTCGAAATGTATAAAAATTGCCTCTAATCGGTTTTTACTGAAAATCTAACGGTGCTTTCTGAAAATAGAATTAAAAGCATGGATACGTGTTCATTTTCAAAGCACATCTAAGCTTTGGTGAAATATTTCGAAGCAAGAGCTTCAAGGCACTTCAAATTAGTTTGGTAATTATTCGAGTTAACAAATTACAATTATTTTTAATGAACTTTGAAGCTAAAGACATTTTATCAGATTTGTACACTTTGTGAAATTAGTGTTTTATGCCACCTATTTATTTGTACCTTTTTTTGCGACTTCAATGTTTACATAATTTTCCTGTTTTGCACCTAACGGTTGTTTGTATCACCTAAAACTAGTCAAGATAGATATCGAGTTATATATATGTATATATGATCAGGATGACGGGAACAGTTGAAATCCGGGTGACTGCCCGTCTGTCCGAGCATGCGATAACTTATGTAAAAACTGAGATATCTTGATAAAACTTGGTTGGTATTGCAAAGGAGGACGGAATCGGATTATTACAACGTCCACAAAAAGCCATTTAAAAAAAACCCTTAAAGTGCCATAAATAAGCCGCAAATTAAGATACAAAATTGTAATTTGGTACAGGAGATCGCAGTAGCCAGGAACACCTGTGGACTTAAAATTTTTTAGAAGTGGGCGTCGCTCCGCTCTAAATGGTTTAATGTACATATCATCCAAACCGCTCAAGATATATCAATTAAACAAGTCCTTTTATTCCCTCTTCAAATTCTGTGCAAAAGGGGTAAAATTATAACCACGCCCACTCCCCATATAACGCGGGCGAAATCGGACGGCAACAACGCTTAATTCCCATATAAATTTTTAATTCCGTCTGATTCTTTCACTTTATAGTATACAAACAAAACATCACTAAAGTTATGTATCCTTAAAGTATTTCATCTTACGTAAAAGCAGGGTCCCTTAGCTCCATATACCTAACATAAATATTTTCAAACGTCCGATTCCCTTTGTACAGCACTTATCGGTCAATACGATACTTTCCATAGTTTGGTATAAATTTTTGCCAAAACCTGTAGGTATTCCTTCGACTTATTCCTTGCAAGTTCCAAGAGTATGAAATGTTCGGTTACACCCGAATGAACTAAGCCCTTCCTTACTTGTTTAATATGATTTTTCTTTTATAGGTGCATCATCGGATTAGATGGGGAACGAATTTAACGACAAATCATGTTCAGCTATTCCCCCACTTTCTTAAATATTGTTCAAAGCCTTATTGAAAGGTTGGCGTTCTGCTACTATGTTAAGTATTTTTGCGCATCATCGCCATATAAGTGCACTTAATGTGCTATGTGAGCTATAGGATGTATTCGTCCGATAGGGCCAATCTTTTTTATTGTAAATATATATTTAAAATATTCTTTTTTTAGATTTTTGGTGAAAATTTCATAGCGATATCTCAACGGAAAGTATCTATTGGTTAAATCCTTCAATTACCCCATTATGAATTCTTATTGGTGCGACATTTTTGAATGATCAATAATATCCCATGTTTTATTTGTGTGTACGAATTTACTTGTTTATGAACATTTCGCAGTTCTTTTATTTGATCTGTTAAAGAAATAATTGTATTATTTATTTATGTATGAAAGTTAGACTCATTTCTAATAAATCTTTTATAACAGTAGGTAGCATTAAGGTCTTTGTATATTTTATTATTTTTACTAAGTGATCTATTTCTTCGAAATATTTGTAATTAAAATGTTAGAAGTTTGTAATTTGATGTTGTTGTTGTAACGGTTTTCTAGTCCCCGCTTGGGCGGTAACTTTCAGTTTGGTTGTCGTCTAGGCAATCTAACGGGAGGCCCAGGAAACGAGTTGTTTCGACTGGGTCGGATCACAGGGAAATGGGTGTTAGATTAGTGGGATTCGTTGGGCATGCAAAGAGGTGGTTAGTGTTATGAGGAGACTCATTTCATGCAGGACATATATTTTGTATGTCGGGGTCGATTCTGGATAAGTTTAACCTGCTACAGTATCCAGAACGAAGTTGCACAAGGGTCACTCTAGATTCACGTGGCACTTCGATCTCTACGTCTGCGAAGGGTGGTGGTTTGACTCCAAGTACGCCATTCAGTGAGATGGAGTCGGTGAAAGTGTTGATGGCTCCATTGTGAATGGCGGACAGTGCATGTCTAATGTTTGTTGCGTCCGAAGTCTGGTTGGCGTACTGTCCAATGTCGTCGACGTAATCAAGGAAATACCTCTTGATTTTCCCAGGAGGCGATTCTGCTTCAAGCAGACGACTGCAGGGGTGGTTTCTACGAAACCCCATTGGTGAAAGTAAGTGGTGCGCAATCTTTTGGCATTTCGCGCAGCCGTCGGGTAACACATTCTATGGTCTTGTCTGACGCAGGGTGCAGTGTAAATTGCCGGATTAAATAGCTCGCGCACTTCTTCGGGTCCGAGGAGGCATGGCCATCGAATTGAATTTCAACTCGGTCGTCATGTTTCCTCGGATTAGGCAAGGCCTTGATAGTAGTCCAAAGCTTACTCACACCGTTGGAGAGGTTGCAGAACTCCAAGCCAAGGATCGCCAGCGAGATAATGGTGGAGGCCTAGCCTTCATATTGCACAACACCGTGCAATATCGTCTAATCGATGTTGACATCGACCGCAACACACTACCCTTGAATGTCAGGGTATAGCTGTCCGGTCAGGCGATGTCGAGCTCGAAATATTTAATATATACATCCCCCCAGTTAGATGTTGCCCAACAGGATATCACCCGAACATAGATGCGCTACTTCGTGGTGAAAACCGTTTGGTGCTAGGCGACTTTAACGCGCATCACGATCTTTGGCATTCCTGCCTGTCAAACGATCGTAGGGGGATGGAGCTGGCGGAACAGATTGACGATTTGACATTCTGCACAATGAATGACGATGCCCCCATCAGAATTATGGGCACTTGTAATAGCTCGCCAGATATTACCATCGCTAGCAGTGGTCTGATAAATAGCATAACCTGGCGACCTATGCTAACTCTCGCATCAGACCATCTGCCCATAATTATCTCGATTGAGAAACCTCCCGACTTTATTTCTGTGGACAACCGCACTTTTGTTAACTTTAACAAAGCTAACTGGGTCGGGTTCACAGAATTTACCGAGAGCACCTTCAACGCACTACCCATTCCAACGGACGTCATCGTTGGCGAGAGTCAATTCCGCAAGGTGATCGCTACTGCTACTGCTCGCTTCATACCGGCTGGAAGAATCGCCGAACTCCGCCCTAATTTCCCAGCCGAAGCAGCTGTACTGGCAACCGAGCGCGACACCTTACACCATGCCGATCCCTGTGATCCCCGAATAAGGGATCTCAATTTGGAGATTCGGCAAATGGTAAACCATCATAAGTGGACAAAATGGATAGAGCACCTGAAGTCCTGCAACCTTTCCACCGGTGTAAGTAAGCTTTGAACTACTGTCAAGGCCCTGTCAAATCCGAGCAGACATGATGATCGGGTTGAAATTCAATTCGATGGTCATGCCTCCTCGGACCCGAAGAAGTGACACTTGAGGCCTTGTTACTCCCGAAGTTCACTCACCACCTTAACCTAGCAGAACATCAGCATGGCTTCCGGAAAGTGCACAGCAACACCACAGCACTTAGCGTCATAAACGCCCAGATAGTTCATGGCCTAAACCAGAAGCCACACTGCGAGAGGACGATCCTCAACCACACAACGCTACTTGAGGACATCGAACAATCTACGCTCCCTCCAGGGCTGAAGCGGTGAGCCATGAACTACGTGAGCGGTCGGCAATCATCCGTACTGTTTCGAGGTCAAAACTCCAAACTGAGAAGAATTAAACAGGGGTTCCGTAGGGTGGTGTCCTCTCCCCTTTACTGTTTAACTTCTACATCTCGAAACTCCCTCAACCAAAAGAGGGAATTTCCGTGACCTGCACGATATTGCCGTCGGGCACGATATGGAATAGATGGCATATGCTCGAAAGTAAACAGCTATATCTCTGATCTTTCTCGCTTCTTCTCTGCAAGGAGTCTGACACTCTCCTCCACTAAATTCACAGCGACCATATTTACGAACTGGACGAAGGAGTACAGACTGGATTTAAACATTTCAGTCGATGGCACTAAATTCCGACAGTAAACAACCCTAAAATTTTAGGAGTTAAACTAGACAGTCTTTGCTCCTTCATTCCTCACACGTCCACGATAACTGCCAAAGTACAGAGCTGCAACAAAATCCTCAAATCGCTTGCCGGCAGCTCTTAGGGAAAAGACAAAGAAACGTTGCTGGCGACATACAAGGCAATCGACCGGCCGGTCCTAAATTATGCAGCTCCAATATGGCCGCCTGGATGTAGTGCCACGCAGACGAAGAAGCTCCAGACCTGTCAGAACACTGCACTCCGGACTATAACGGGATGCCACTTGATGTCCCCAATCGAACACCTACACAGTGAGGCCCGTATGCTTCCGGTTAAGGAACATAACGAGCTCCTCTCCAAGCAGTTTCTGCTGGGATGTTTTCGTAGAAACCACCCCTGCAATCGTCTGCTTGTAGCAGAATCGCCTCGTAGGAACATCAAGAGGTATTTCCTTGATTACGTCGACGACATTAGACAGTACGCCGACCGGACTTCGGACGCAACGAACTTCAGGAAGGCACTGACCGCCATTCACAGTGGAGCCATCAACACCTTCCCCGACTCCCATTCTGTGAATGGCGTATTACGAGTCAAACCACCACCCATAGCAGACGTAGAGCACGAGTTGCCTCGCGAAACCAGAGTGACCCTCGCGCAACTTCGTTCTGGATATTGTAGCAGGTTAAACTCCTACTTATCCAGAATAGATCCCGACATACCAAACACATGTCCCGCGTGCAATGAGTCTCCGCATGATACTAACCACCTCTTTACATGCCCAACAAACCCCACTCATCTAACACCCTTTTCCCTATGGTCCCACCCCGTCAAAACAGCTCGTTTCCTGGGCCTCCCGTTAGATGACCTCGTCGACAACCAATCTGGAATTTATCACCCAAACAGGGACTAGGTAACCGTTACAACAACAACAACAACATGGCTCCATTCATTGCATGTATTGCACCTAACAGATGTGGAGTTAGGATGGAACCTATTAGCGCAAATGCACCAGAAGAATTCCTCGGAGCCCCGGTTGGACTCGATGCCAGCACGGGTCAGGAGGATACGGAGTAACCATGCTGTTAGGTGACGACAGTATTATTACTTGTCGATCCAAACAGGGTTAGATCCTTGAATTAACAGCCATTGGCCGGTAACGTAGAACCGGCTGTTGTCGGAATTTGTTTTTGTGATCACAGTTGCTACCACTCGCTTAATCCCAGCGGGGAAAATCGTGGACCTCCACCACGATTTCGAAGCCAAAACAGAAGTTTTAGCAAGCGAGCGCAATACTTTACGCCAGATCGATCCCTGTGATGTCCGTATAAGGAATCTCAATTCGGGATTCGGCATATAGTAAATGAGCATAATCGGTTATATCTATATCAAGTTAGGAAGAGAGGTCCCACACCCACTTTTTGTTTTCAATTTTCAGCCCACAGATGCCTCTATCTACAGTATGTAGGCGAATCACACTAATTATAGTTTCGTATCTTAATTCTTAACTTAGCTATGGCATTCTGTGGATGTGACAGTAGTGCGATTGCATCCATTTACAATACCGAATCTTATGATGCCAAGAAATATGTGTAGAAAGTTTCATCATAATATTTTAATATTTCAAGTTACAGATTGCACAGACGGACGGACAGACAGACAGTCGCCCGGATTTAAACACGGCCGGCAGATTATCAACTACGCAGTACCTGCAGGTTTACCGGGCTTTAAAACGCAGAAAAAGAATATAAATACATGCGAAAACCCCTCACTTCGAACCAAAATATTATGCCTCGTGAATAAAACATGATGTCATAGATTATTTTTCCATAAATGTAGCTGTATCGAGGCACTACACTAAGCTCCGGGCAATTACACTATCAACTTCCGGTTTATTTACTTGGACTCAAACTGGGTATAATTAAGAGCCCAACCAAGTCGAAAGTTTATGCTCCAATAAAAGCACCAAAAGTCTATACTAACATTATAAGTTTATAATGACACATATAAACTTTTCTTACGTACCTTGTACATTAAAAGATCCAGGACACATTTTGCTGGCGGCAGTCCACTGCGTAGCTAAAGCTTGCGTACTGATATCGACTATGCAGGTAGGTCCCTGTAATAATTCATTCTCGTTGGCTTTTAGCAAGATTTCCATGTCTTCTTCACAGTTTTTTGCAAGATGAACTACTAAGAAGCTTTCCGATTTAACAATCTATAAATATAAAATCACAAAAATTATCCGAATATTAGGGATTGATGAGAAAATAATGAAGATTTGCTAAGTGGTCATAATAGCAACCCAATTCTGATTTTCAAGGACCTCGCAGGATATGATTAGATTTTAGTCTTCAAAAGTCTTCATTACAATCACATTTGGTATTTTATTAACTTATATTATAGATTAAAGATAGTTTAGGGCTAGACGAACATATGGACTAATTGTATTCCCTTTTAGCATTGCTAAGTACGTATACTCGAGAACAAGCTTGCATCCAATTTTGTGAAGATAACTCATACGCTGTGTGGTATATTCGGCATAGTCTGCTAGAATTACGAATATTATTATATATAGTATAGTACTGGCGTAGTTCATAAACCGATTTTATACATTTTCGACATTAAACTATAGTATATCGAATAGTATTCGTTCAATTAATTTTGCTTACGTATTGCACGTTTGAAATTCTTAGTTTAGGTATGTATATAGGGCCTACGGATGGTATTGACCCGATATTATACATTTTTGGCATAACGACACATCATGAACAGAAAAAACGATTTATGAGTTTCATTAATAATACTAACATATGCTATCTAAAGTTTATGAAGATAACTCAAATATAGACCGATATATGTTTTAAGTCAACCGGAAATTCGAAGATCTTTAAATAATATTTCGATAGTCTTTTGTTTTAATTTGTAGTGAAAGAGTTAGATGGAAATTGTGCTATAATGTTAAGCACCAAATTTGATTGAAACCGGTCAAGTAGTTTCTGAAGTTTTAACTAAAGGTGGGCGGTTCCACGCCTATTAAAACCGGTTCCTATGGAGCCCTCCTATACCATGTCGGAGGTAGAATTTAATGTGTTTGCCGCATTTACTTATTGATTTAGTTCTTAATATAACCGTTATATGAAGAAGTGCTAGGAACTCTTTCACAGTAAGCTTTAGTGGTTTGAGAGATATGCACAATAAACTCATAAGAATTTTTCACAGTAAGCTTGGTTGAAATAGCTTTAATGGTTTGAGAGATATGCACATAAAACTTATTGGAGGGCAGGACCACGCCGACATGAAAAAAAAAAATTGTTGCAAATACCCTTCCATAATTTTTGTTTTTTTATTAACATTTTGTGAGCGTGGTAATAATCCAACTCTGCCCAATATGCAATACCAACCTTCTTATGATGACATGTGTAGAGAGTTATCTAATTTTTTATTTAGGTTTCATATATAATATATTATTACATACATACACGAAGGTTTCGACTGCAAAGCAGAAAATAGACATTATTGTGTTTAAAAAGCGAGAAATGACAAATGTTGATTTTTCTCAAAAAGTTTGTTGTAACGAATTATCCGTGAGGTGAAATATGTGACAGTGTCCTCCACCAGCCTGAAAGCGGTCGTGGAAGAACTACGAATCAAAGAGAAGACAGGGAGCGACTGCGGAGCTTAAAGATGCTCACCAAATAGGAATAAGCAGCTCAACTGTCAAATTTTATTTTCAAGCGAACGAAGAATCACGAATGTGTTCGAATTTTGATTATGCTATCGTGAACTTCCGCAATCTGTCACACATGTTTTTGTTTTGATTTTGCGGCATCTAAAATCGTACGTGTTGACTTTAAACTTAATTAATTTTTATATTAAAATGAATAGTGTATACTTGCGACTTCGTATATTGGAAAAGGAAAACAATTCCCGCCAGCAGTTGGCTGAAAGGATTTACCGAAGTAATTTAAGAGACAATACCAATCTTTTTGAATTACCCAATACAAGATAAATTTAATTTATTTTTTAAATCATTTCTACCTTAATTTATAGTTTTAAATAGTTATACAGAATGAATAAGCCCACGTTTTAATACTTGTTGAAAGTGTTACAAAATAAATTGCCAATGGAGAGTAAGCATTTTCCAATAGATACCATTGTATAACTATCAGCTTGTTTGCGATTTCTTGGAGAAGGAGCGCCACCAGCTCCAAATTTGTTGCAAGTCATTCTGTCAATAATTCTTTGTTTACAGGCCATTTGAAATTGACGTGTCAGAATATTTTTTTTATATGGAAAACATTTAATATCTCGCAGTGATTAGATTATTTGTTTTAAAAGTTTAAAAGCAAAGGAAATTTATGAACAATTGTTAGAAGTGTATAAGGAGTCATCAACTTCAAAACGCACCGTTGAATTTTGTGCTGGTGGATTGAGACGTGGTCATACTAGGCTTGAACACGATCCACGCGAAGAATATTATATTATTTTCTGTAAGGAAAATAAACGTTTTCTCATTTTTTTCCCAGCGAGTTTATCAGTGAGTAGCAACCAAATAGTTTTACATGAGCCAACTGTTGAGTCCATGCCTCATGATGTTCGTAGCAATCACCTGATTGACAAATTGAAGACAATTCAAAATGAGAAAACAAAATTTGAAATTGTTTCGCATTTACTTAAAATTGCATCAAGTCATAGTGTTCTTTCCTCAGGTTCTCTATTTCCGCTTTTACTTGCAACGGAAAGTAATTGTTTTGGTTGGATGTTTGCAAATTGTTCATTAAATGTTACAAGGTAACTAACCTAAAATGATGAGATAATAATTAAATAATTTCTCGATTTTGGGAAAATTTCAGTTAATAAAAAAATGTTTTCACCTGTTCATGAACAATAATGAACCAAAGCTTGGATAGTGGATTACTGAAAGAAAGTCGGATACATCTGGCTTTATTGAGGGGCAAAGGAAGGTCGTAGAAATACGTTTTCAAAGGTTGGAACATTCGATTGATTTTCCGCAAAGCTTATCTCAAGCCAATGAACCGAGTTTTGCAGTAACAAACCAGTTGATCGTATTCGTCTTCATAAATCTTACAGATTGACTTTAATGTTTCTGTGCGAATTGTGTGGATGTAAAATGAGTGTAGATCTGAACAACAATGCTCTCTATTTCAACATCAAGTGCATTACATGCGTTAAGAATCGTACTATGCACAACATGCTTTGCACAACCTACGCCAACTATGTTCGATTTTAATTTTTTTTAATTTTTCTTAACTTTTATAACCAACGCGGCAGAAATAAGCGATCAATTTATCAGGTAAATCGAAAGTTTCCAAGACCCTTTAATCAATGAAAAATTCATATCCGACGTTTCACCTTTTTCTGGACAAAGTTCAATTATTTTAATATTCATTCCAGATAATGGAAGAAACTAACGAATGATGACAGGAAACATCTTGATTCTGTATATCAGACTTCAGGCATTCCAAAGCGAATGGTGCAAAAACATTGGTTATTATCGATTCACTTTTTGTTCTTGAACACGAAATTTTTTTCATTTGGAAACAGGTTCGAAATATTTTGCTTGCGCAGTCGTTTCATCTACAATAAAAAGTTTGAAAAATCTTGAATCGGACGATAACTGCGGTTTTTGAAATGATTTTTTGAATAACAAACCTAACACTGTGATTCTCTCTCAAATCTGGTTTATCTCCGATGCAAAAATCTGATATGATTGAAGTTTGCATTTGCTGCCACTTTGTTCTTCTTTGTATTCAAATGATTATCAATATCAATGCCTCCAGCAGCAACAGAAAAAGTTGCATTACATTTGACGCAACAAACGTTGGAATCGCCATAAGTGGCTTTTAAAAAATTACTGTTTCTTCAAATTATAGTTGAAAGAACCCTTTTGTTTCAACAATTCACAAAGTAATATTTATTCGTAATTATTAATACTTAAAATTCATAAATTATCTTGTGTTTCACTTTGAATGTTGTCAGTGAACAACGCTGACGTTCGCGCCATTTAAACCAAATGTTGAATGAAGAAATGGAGTATACAGGGTGGGCCATCTACTTTGTTCCGTTTATTGAGAATTTTTTAAATTTAATTTCTGAGCCCGGGACGCTTAACTCGGAATAAGGGACTGTCCCCACCAAACCGGGGCGAATGACACCTAACTCTAAACACAAATCATTGCTCTCATCCTCTACCATCTCCAGTACCGAATGACCTTAGACTCTCCTGCCTGAATTATGAAAAAATAAGTAAACATGTCTAATTTTATGTATTTGTATATTATTACTTTTATTATATTTTTGTTTTCCGAATTTGCTTTCATCTATATGTACGATTTTTTTTTTGGCATGTAGAGCAGGTTCGCCTCCGCGTGGTGCATCCTGGGTAACGCCAAATGACCTGCGGCCTTTTCTTGAACTCCTGATCTGACCTTTGCTCGACCTGGACATAGCTTGGACAATTAGATGGATTCGGTTGAACCCTGGGCTGGTGGTCTTGGCATTCTGTCACCTGAGTATGCAGGGGTGATACCCTGCAGAAATGGCTGATGGGCTAATGCCAAGGTCGCCTCCGTCCCGTTAAAACCATGGCAGACCTCGGAGTACGTTCCCCTCCCGTCATCATTAAGTTGGTGTGGTAGGTGTTTGTTGAGATGACTCCTTCTTTGCGCTGGTCGGCTAACTGAGACAACCTCGGGACCATAAAAGGCGACTACCTTTCCGGGAGACGGATAGCGGCTCTGAGTGGGGACCCAACAAAACAAAATGCAAACAAACAAAAACACTAAGGACGAGGGAGGAAGTGGGTCGAAACCGACCTCCGCTTTCACCGAGGGGGACGAAATCGTCCCCGGTTAAGGGTGAGAAAGGAAATCCAGGGGGTGCCTGGCTTACCGTCACGGGGGGCGGTAAAGCTGGGGGAGTCGGCAGGAGTCTGCCGACGGCAACCTTGGGTAGGGCGGAAGTGCGAGGCGGAATAGCCAACACTAGCAGAGGAACCTCTGCTAAGTTTATGGGGGTCACGGGGTCCTCGGCGAACGCTAAGGGCCCGGTGGGGAAGCGTGTGACTGCAGCTAAAAAGCTGAAGTCTGATCGTCAATTGGCTGCCACGATTTTGGAGCGCTGAAATCTGACCAGCATGTTAGCACACTGGAGTGGGCCAAAAAAATGCTGGGCGACGGGAACGTGGGGCCGAGCGGGCCCCATACCTCAATAAAGCGGCAGAGATCGCAGGAGGGGGCATCCTCCCTCGGCAAAAAACTTTGGGTCGGACCCGCACCTATGTTTAGCGAAATCGCTAAACTCGCAAGCTCAGTGGAACTTGGGGTGTACGACCGAAGTAGAGGAGATGGAGCCTTCTCCTATGACGAGTGAAAGCGGGTAGCGGCTGCTATCTCCGCTGTTTTCATTAATGTGGTCAGGGGAAGCCCTGGACCACCCCCTAGATGTGAAAGTGCCGGGTGGAACCTCGGCATTCACAAACTGATTAGGTGTGCCGACGAACGGTCGGCTCTCGTTTATAAGGAGGCGGTAGCCAGGGTAGGGGAGGTGTGGAAAGGAGCAAGGCTCGAGGCGGTGGCCAAATCGGATCTCCCGATGCGGCCTCGGGCTCGGGTCTGGCTTCCGGCCGAACCTTCCACCCCGGCCGAAATTGAAGAGATGTTGCGGTACTGCAACCCATCTCTCCCCACCCAAGACTGGAGGGTGATCAGGCTGGAGAGGACCGAGGCACCATATCGGCAAGCGCTGATAATCCTAAACAAGGAGTCCCTCGCTCCTCTCAGTGTCACAAAGGGGGCCATAAGCTATGGCTTCGAGAGGGTCGTTCTCAAGACGCTCCCAACAGAAGCCAGGGCGGATGGCCCGCTGCCTCCTGTGGGGGCGGAAGAGAGTGGGAAAGTTCCCCTCTCGAAAATGGATGTCGACCCTGTCCTCTCGGACGCGGTGAGGACGGGGGGCGGATCGTCAGGCGATGATGGATCCGTCTTCAGTTTCGAGCATCTGTTCGAGGAGGCTGGCGTCGATGATATGGACGATGGTGCGGAACTCGCACTGCTGGATCTTCATCCTCCAAATTAACCTCCAGCACTCAAAGGCGGCCTCCGCCGATCTAATGCCTCGTCTAGGAAGGGACGAAGCCGACGTTGTCCTTATCCAGGAACCGTGGCTGAGCAGCTATGGGATATCTGGACTAAGGACAAAAAGCCATAAGCTCCTGGCGGCAAGCAGCACAGGTAGAACCAGAGCCTGCCTGTTGGTCAGAAATGAACTGAACGTCTTTCTTTTACCTAATTTCAGCAACGAGGACGTCGTCACCGCTAGGCTGGAGGACAGTGCTAGGGAAATCTGGCTTGTCTCAGCCTACATGCCGCACGACGACGAGGTGGAACCACCTCCGAACTTGTAGAGGATGGCTCTGTCAGAGGCCAGGCGCAAAGGAGCCGCGGTTGTAATAGGCTCGGATGCCAACTCAAGGCACACCGTCTGGGAAAGCTCGGACCCAAACGCAAGAGGTGAGTCACTTTTTGATTTTATTTGTGATGTAGACCTTTTTATCTGTAATAGGGGAAACTACCCTACTTTTGTGACAGCTAGCAGGGCGGAAGTCCTTGACGACACGCTAGCCTCTAGGGAAATTGCTCTCTTGATCTCGAAATGGAGAGTTCTAGACGACCACTCCTTTTCTGATCATAAATATATTGGGTTCAGCTTGGACGCCTCGCGCCCGAAGCATAGAACCTACAGAATCTTCAGGAATACCAATTGGGTCCTGTATTGCAGGAAGCTTCGATCAGCTCTTCCAACCGCGCCTGACAGGGATTCGATCCCATCTGGGGACGCGATTGAGGAGCTCGTCGAGGTTTTCAGCTCTTTAGCAGATCTACTCTTGAAAGCTCCTGTTCTCTGAAAACTCAGAAAAGTAATGGGAAACCCCCTTGGTGGACTTCGGAGCTAACGGAGATCAGATCTTCGAGTAGAAGACTCTTCAATAAAGCCCGTAAAAGTGGCTCTAGCGACAACTGGGCGTTGTACAAGGCCGGATTGGCCATTTACAAGTCCGACTTGAAGAAAACCAAGAGGGCTTCGTGGAAAGCCTTCTGCGGCAGTGTAGAGAGTTGTCCTCAAGGTTTAGACGCATTCTTGCAAAAAATCCTACTCCGGTGGGGTATCTAAGAAATGCAGATAGCGGGTGGACCACGAGTAGTGAGGAGTCGCTGAGGCTACTCCTAGATGCTCATTTTCCACTAAATCGCTTTGCTGAAGAAGCGCCACTGGGGGAGCTTCAGGAAGGCTGTACAGCCTTCTTGGACCTTCTGGATCAGCGTCACCTTACCTGGGCGCTGAAATCTTTTAAGCCCTTCAAGTCCCCGGGTCCTGATGGCATCATACCGGCGCAACTACAGCGAACGGTTAAGGTGTCATATAGCTGGCTGGCCCCTATCTACGCGAACTGTGTTAGATTGGGCCATGTCCCGAAGGCCTGGAGACAGGTTAAGGTTGCGTTCATTCCGAAGGCCGGTAAAAGCTCTCATGTCGGTGCAAAAGATTCCAGACCCATCAGCCTATCCTCGCTCCTGTTGAAAACGCTGGAGAGACTTATGGATCTGTACATTAGGTGCAGAATACCGAGGGGTAAACTGTTACGGGCGCAGCATGCTTATATCAAAGGCAGGTCGGTCGACACTGCTTAGCATGATGTAGTGTCATGGCTGGAGACAGCGCTGATGCACAAGGAATTTGCAGTGGGCACCTTTCTCGACATCGAGGGGGCTTTCAATAATGTGCGACCAGAGGCAGTGGTTAAAGCCCTCGAAAAGTTTGAGGTGGAATCGAACCTCAAACACCTCATTTTCAGTCTTCTTTGCGACAGAACTGTCGTAGCGGAGTGGGGTAGTGCCAAGTCAACCAGAAAGACCTCTTGGAGGCCGAACATCGAGGAGAGTCAAGAAGGCATCGGTCGCCTTATACTGCTGCAGGGGAGCTATAGGGAAAAGGTGGGGACTCTCACCAAAGGTGGTGTTCTGGCTCTACGAAACCGTAGTCAAGCCAATACTGTTCTATGGTGTGTTCGTCTGGTGGAAGGCGCTCGAAAAGACTACCCTGGCTAAAAAGCTTGAGCGAGTCAAAAGAGCGGCGCTCATCGGAATCTCCGGTGCACTGCGAACCACACCAACGATAGCTCTCAACGCTATATTAATTATAGCACCTGTGGACATTGCCGGTAGGTGCATTGCTGCGAGGCGTGCTATTAGGCTCAGAGAAACTGGGCTTCTGAAGAGGTCCGAACAAGGACACGCCGCAATTCTCTCCTCCTTCACCAGCATTCCTGAAAATGTGGATCACTGCGTCACAGCGGCCACTCGAGGCAGTTTTTTCTCTGCTCATATCCCGACGACGGAGATGTGGAGGGGAAGAAGCCGCTGGAGAAGAGGCGCGGTGAGTTTTTTCACGGATGGGTCGATGCTAGGAGGGAAGGTTGGAGGGCAATTTTCTGTAAAGATCTCTCCGTCAATATTTGCTTCAGGCTACCGGACCACTGTAGCGTTTTTCAGGCGGAAGTGGCCGCGATCAAGGTGGCGGTAGAAGTACTGTTACGTAGTGTAGCTTCGTTTAGAGGTGAGCATTCACTCCGACAGCAGAGCGGCAATACAAGCCCTAAGTGCGCGAACCGTGCATTCAAAGCTAGTCAAGGAGTGTCTGTCCTCGCTAGAATTAGCATCAGGTTACTTCAATATCAGGCTCGTTTGGGTGCCTGGTCACAGCGGAATCGCTGGGAATTGCAAGGCCGATGAGCTGGCCAGGGGGGGGTACCTTTGCCCCGCTCACATCGGAATGGGATCGAGTTGGTTCTCCTCGCCGCCATGGTAGGAATTCTCACTGGGCACTGTCCAATGGGAACTCATGCGGTGCGGCTTAGAATACTACCCGATGGCAGTTGTCAAAGCTGTATGGAGGAGGGTGAAGTGGAAACATCCCGGCACTTTCTCCTCCATTGTCCGGCTTTTGCTAGGTTGAGATTGAAACATCTCGGCAATCACACTTTTGGACCAGAAGATCTGGCCGAAACAGATATTGGCCGTCTCAACAAGTTTGTCATAGGCACAAAGCGCTTTGTCGACATGTAAGGGTCTATTGATCGGGCTCATAGAAGTTTTGGGTACCACAACGGACCGGCGTTTAAGCTGTCCAAGTGTGATCCTTCTTAGGATCGACCCTCTAACCTAACCTAACCTATATCTACGATTTTACCTGAGCCACCAGCATTCCTAGAAATTACTTAAGTGTTGTTTTCCGACACTACAACAGCAACGGCATTTTCCTTTGCGGCAAATTTCGAGGAATGATGCCGAGTTGACAGTCCATTGCGGTATAAAAATCCGGGTACGTTGCGGTTACTTAGACCCGACTGTCGTTGGAATAGTGTATGCCCGCTAATGCTAGCACTATAGGTATTTTGTGCGAACGGCACAATTTTCGGGACAATGTCAGACCCTGTTCTTCTGCATAAGCTACGCACTCTTCCATGGTGCTGAAAGTTTCGACAACTTTACTAATGTTTCACATTTTTTCAGTTATACCACGGTGAGTATATTTGTTGTACTCCTTCGTACACCGCGGCTGGTGGAAGGTTCATCGAAATCTATATATAATTCGGTAAATGTATAGTTTAAGGCCCCCAACTAAGGAGGTCCCAAAATTAAAATTTTTCTTAATTTTACGCGTAGATTACAAATCCGTGAGCGGAAAGTGAATTTTTCTATTCTTTTTAAATTAAAAAAAAAAAAAAATCAAAAAAAAAAACGTTTATTTTTTTTTTAAAAAGCATTAAAAATAAGAAATTGTGATACATTTAAATTAATTGTTTTATTTTTTTCTTTGAAAAAATCACTAATTGTTCAAGTTTTTTGGTGTATTTACTCCTCTACTGATGAGTCGCTGTGACTTTGGGGAGGGCACAATAGACCATAGGTCGCGGTGCATACCTCAATCATTATCTAATCTAATCTACTCCTCTTCTTCATAAACGTTTCTGAAACTTTATATTAAAATATCAATGTTAGTGCACTTTTATTGTGATATTAATAATAACACATACTCTGCATCGTGATGAAAATTGTCATCGAGGTTGAGAGCAGCGAAAAGGAGGGGTCGGCTTTAGTATACCGTCCCAGGCCGATATCGGGGATAAAATAGCCGCAGAGGAGATCCTCCAGATCAAGAATTTATATAGATATAGCCGCGGGAAACTTATAGTTTTCGAGATATTTACGTTTAAAGTTGAAAATTTCAACTATTTAAAGTACGTATTTTTGCGATTTGAAATGAATTTTATAAACTTATATTTCTCACTTTTATATCCACTAACACTTGACTAAATCGTTTTTAGACATTTCTTTTATATTAGAAGCTGCAAAAATAGCTTTATTTCAATATTTAAATCATTCTTCAATTTTATTAATTTTGACAATAACAAAATGGTTGTGAATGTCAAAACACCAGTGTTGCCATACTAATATATTTTGTAAACGAAGAAAAATAAAATAAACAGAGAGATTATACCCTAGATACAAGAACCAACGCAAAAATAATTTCTGCGCAAAAAACCTTGGTACACCCCGGTGTTGGACCGACAAGGGTTATTTTTTTGAAGCGCGGCCGAAAGCCGCCAACGCAAAAAGAAGTTCTGCGCAAAAAACCTTGATACACCCCGGTATTGAATCGACCAGAGTTATTTATTTGAAGCGCGGCCAAAGGCCGCCAACGCAAAAAGGAATTTTACGCGAAAAGACCTTGTTACATCTCGGTGTTGGACCGACCAGGGTCGCAAAAAGAAGTTCTACAAGAAAAAGTAATATTGTCATAGAGGGTATAACATAATACTTAGAATCAATGCTCTGTAATAGTTTATTTCTCTAGGTTTTGGATTCCTGTATTAAGGGTATTATCTGTTTTCATTTCTTTCAGTTCAATTACAAAAGACGTCGATAAGGTAACACTGGTTATTTGACATTTTGCAACCCTTTTGTTATTGTCAGGATTAATAGAATTTAACAATAATTTAATTATTGGATTAAACTATTTTTGCACTATATAATGTGAAATAAATGTGTACAAACGAATTAGTGAAGTGTTAGTGGATATAAAAGTGGAAAATATAAGTGTATAATTCATTTGAAATCGAAAAAACGCGTACTTTAAATAGTCGAAATTGTGAACTTTAAACCCAAACATCTCGAAAACGCGGTAGAACTATGTTTCCCGCGGCTTTATCTATATATATTCTTGATCTGGAGGATCTCTTCTATCCGCACATACCCATTTTATCCCCGAAAGCCTAGGATGTCATACTAAAGTTTTCACCGGATTTGTAATCTACGCGTAAAAATAAGACGATTTAAAAAAAAAAAATTCATTTTTGAGGCCTCCTTAGTTGGGGGACCTAGATAGATATATTAATTTTGAGGTATGCACCGCGACCTATGGTCTATTGTGCCCTCCCCTAAGTCATATCGTATCATCTAGGCCCAGCATGTTGATAAATTCCAAAATTCTGCTGGGTGCTAGTGAGGCGATACAATCCCTGTGTGGAAACATGGATCCCAGGGCCTTGATTCTGCGTCTGCAGACTACTGTGCAGTTCATCAGCAGATGTTCAGGGGTTTCCAGCTCTATGTCGCAGAACCGGCAGTTGGCAGAAGAGGCTATGCCCATGTTGAAGAGGTGCTTCTTAAGCCTGCAGTGGCCGGTGTAGAACGCGACAAGTAAGCGAATTTGTTCCTCGGGAGATTAATTATGCTTTTGAACCGTTTGAGGTCGTAACCCCCCATTAGCAGTCTGGCTGGGGGACCTAAACTATACACTTACCAAAACTGCTTGTTTTAAATATATAATTTACGACGATTAAAAAAAATGTAATTTTCGCGGCTTCATTCGTTTGGGGGACTATACATTTACTTTAATTTCTTCAAAAGACAAGTAATAAGTGGCTAAGTTAGAGTGCAAACGAACATGAAATATATATATGTCAAACATAAACTAAATTCCGATTATGGAAATTATCTACTGCCTCTAAAATTAGCTTTGTTTTTGGATTTAAATTCACCCAATAGCAAACACCCGATGACCCTCATTAGAGGGATATACATCAACACATTTGAACTTACCTGGCTTATGATAATGCCATAATTAAGACCACTATCGCCACTGCACTTCTCAAGATATCCAACATCCAGTTTGCTTAACAAAACAGACGCCATTATCATGTAGTCGTAATACACAATTAACAATATCTACAGCAACAAAAGCTTATATCAGATTCATCAAATCATACAAATTAACACGTTTCAAATGTCGAAACTATGTATAGACGATAGTTATACTTTACATCCCCTGCAACCAAATTATCGGTTGAATCGCCTAATACCATGTTCCCACATATACTTATGCATTAAACACATTGAAGACGACAAGCAGCATCTGTCAGATATTGGAGTACACACGTCCTTATGGTCACAGTTCATTAGACAACAGCACGCTTCATACCAACAGGCTTGCAATTGGAGCTGTCACTAATTTAAAACTATTTCTAATTACGTGCAAAACATTTTTGTTTTTCGTTTGTGTTCTCTGAGGCAAAATATTGGACACGTATTTTTTTTATTTCGATATAATTTGAAAATTTTTGGAGTTATGAAATTTCAATTTAACATAGTACCTTCAAACATTTGCGTATACGAAGAAAAGTATTCCATTATAAAAATATCTAGCCGGCTTAAAGTTTATGCTTTTTTCATAGCTTTCCAATGAGATATACGTTAAATTTATTTAAAAAAATGATAACCAAAACCTACACTCGTACAACAAATATTTTTTTTTATTTAAATATGGAACTATTTTTATCGTGTTTTTCTTATTGAAAAATGTACATGTACGGGTTTATTACTGAGAATTTTAGGCAACGTACTTTTTTCTTTAATACTTCCATTTTTTATATACATATACATTTGTACATAGTCATATCTTTATATGAAGATCTTTTCTTTGATAATATCATTGCGATACAGCACGTTTAAAAAAATCGTGTAAATTTCATATTTTTTTGCAACAATCAAACGTCTGATATTTGAATTTTAAAAATAACGTTCCATATATTGATTCTTATCTTATTTAATGATCTTTTCTATAGTTAATGACGTCTTACTGTTTTTTGTATTAAAGGAATGAAGCACGGCCCTAATATTTTCTATAAGTAGTAAAAATATCCAAACCTAGATAAATGGAAATGTTTTTGTAAATCTAAAATAACTAACGACTGCCTTTTTACTATCGCTTGATAAATAAAATTAGTTCTTTTGCATGATCCCTTTAAATATAATATATAACAAATAGTACTATTAAATGAAATATTACTAATTAATAAAATTAAATATTATAATTATCATTTCTCTCTTTTTGATCGCATATCTGTATATGTAAGTTGTCAAAACTTTACGTTCTTACGTTCGAATTCACCTCAAACATTTTCAGAATTTCACTTTCATCTGTCAGGATTTTAATTTTTCATTAGCGCTGCGTCTTCACAACGAATAGTTACGGGAAATTAAGTTGTTTGCAGTCTTTGAATTTATAATTTAAAGCTGTTTAATTCAGCTAGTAATTAATCAGAATATGCATTTTTACGACGCCTGAATATATATTTATTTTATTGGCCGTTACTTATTCTGAGTTATTTAAACAGGTTCCCAATATCACAGCATCTACAGGGTGGTTTATAAATCGTGCTACAAGAATAAACCGTAATACCTTTTTTTCTGTATGAGTAATCGACTTACTTTATTTTTATTTGGCAGGTTATTATTTAAATTTTTTTAAAATGAATGCTTTGGATAGTGCAGCTATACCATGCTTTGCAGTCCCTCATTTCCGTCCAAAGGGAGTTTAGACGGGATGGACCATTATGAGGTTGTCAAACATGTTTGCCGAATCTGTAAATATCGCAAGAAGACCGTATCATCGAGATTTGTATGTTCATGTTCAAGAAACAATCGCGGCTGTTGCATCGGCAAATCCAAGAGTTTCCACTCGCAAATTATCGGTGCAGCTTGGAGTTAGCAGATGGTACAACGGATAATTCATGATGACATAAACCTGTTTCTGTACAAATTTCAAATAACAAGCCTTTCAAAACATTTATATTTGTAAATTAGCCTGGAATTTTGCAAAAAAAAAAGATTGAAATGGCTGAAGAAGACAATAAATTGATCAATTGCCTATTTATGTCTGATTTGGCCCATTTGGATCTAAAAGGAATTGTAAACAAGCAAAACTGCCGTCATGAAACTCTAATTTCCGCTGGCCCCAAAGGTTACCTGACCTGACTGCACCAGACTTTTTTATGGGGTTATGTCAAGCACTTGGTGTATAAAACAAAACCCACAAATCTGACTGAATTGCAGCAGTCATTAAATTGATAATTGAGACAATCCCAACCTCAACCCTTCAGGCCGCAATCAATAATTTTTTAATTAGGTGTCTCATATGCGTGGCTGAAGTCATTTACGGTTCATAATTTTTCAAAATAACTAATAATATATATTAATATAAAATTCTTATTTTCTTGCAAATTAAATATAATTTCGTGAGCATGATATAGCTTAAACAGAAAATATCAAATCTACTGATTTACGCTTAATAATACTTATGTTATTACAGTTTAAACAAATAGTACATTTTGAACAAATTGGACTTTCTTAGACTTAGACTCAAACTCGATTTTCTTGCAAATTCTACATTAATCACTTGAGCAAGGTACCGTTTATACAGAAAAACATAAATATTACTGACTTGCGCTAAAGTAAAAGTTCCATGTTATTACATTTTTAACAAATTCTTAAAGCAATGCATTTCGCAAAAAAATGCATTTTCCTAGATTTGGAATCAAAGTCGACTTTCTTGTAAATTGTATATAAGTTACTTAAGCAAGGTACCGCTTATACCGAAAAATATCAATTGTACTGATTTACGCATAAATAAGACTTTCATGGTATTACAGTTTTAACAAATTCTTATAATCAGTGCATTTCGAAAAAATTGCACTTTCTTAGATTTAAAATCAAAGTCGACTTTCTTGTAAATTGTATAAAAGATACTTGAGCAAGGTACCGCTTATATCGAAAAATATCAATTTAACAGCTTACGCTTAAATAAGACTGTCATGGTATTATAGTTTTAACAAATTCTTATAATCAGTGCATTTCGAAAAAATTACACTTTCTTAGATTTAGAACCAAAGTCGACTTTCTTGTAAATTGTATATAAGTTACTTGAGCAAGGTACCGCTTATACCGAAAAATATCAATTGTACTGATTTACGTTTAAGTAAGAATTTTTTGTTATTTCAGTATTAACATTTTTTTATAATCAGTGCATTTCGAGAAAATTGCCCTTTCTTAGATTTAGAGTCAAAGTAGATTTTCTTGAAATTTGTATATTCATTTCTTGGGCGAGGTACCGCTAATACAGCAAAATATCAGTTTTACTGATTTACGCTTAAATAAGACTTTCAAGTTATTACTGTTTTAACAAATTCTTATAATCAGCATTTCGAAAAAACTGCACTTTCTTAGATTTAGACTGAAAGTCGATTTTCTTTCTTGCAAATTTTATATTGATTACATGATTAGGGTATGGCTAATACAGCAAAATATTAATTGTACTGATTTACATTTATATAGGACTTTCATGTTTTTACTGTTCCAACAAATTCTTATTAAATAATACACTCGATTGCACTCACCGTTTAAATGCGTTTATTGCAAGCACAAAAAATTAAAATGGATTTTTCGGCGGTATCCGCTTTGTTTATAAAGGCTGCAGATTTCACTTAAGGTACTCGGGCGAGAAGTTGCTGCGACCGGCGGACGTCACTACGGCTCGAAATGCGCATGAAAAAGAAAACCTCTGATCTCCCTTTTGAGTGTTGGGTTGTGTAAAGTTGTGGTGTGATGTGTATGTGTGGGTAGTCTGAGTGGTGTGATGTTTGCAGGGGTGCTGTGTGTTTGTGTGTGTTAGTGGGTGGGGAGGCGTAACTTATCTAGCCATCCCGGCCCCCCTAGGCGAATTCTAGCCTAGCAACCGCTGTAGTTGCTGCAGCGTGGCAACAACGCTGCTGAGGCCAGTGGAGCGGTGGTTTGTTGGCCTGGGCAGCCGACGCTGCGTTGATGCCTCCTGTCGCCTCGGTTTGGATGGAGGTGGAGCTACTGGTCTTCAGAGGCGATCCGGATGGCTGCTCTGCTGTGATCTGCAGCTTGGGGCGAGTTGTCGCCTGACGGCCCGCTTTGGGGTGCGGTGCAGCATGGTGTGGTGCTGTCTATTACACAGTTTGCAAAGCGTAACGGACGTACACTCCGGAGTCGTGTGAACCGTAGCCAAACAATTGAGTCAGTGCCCGTGAGCTTGGGCAACCTGCTGACGTTAGATGGGCTGCATACCTTGAAAAATGCTGCATTGTTGCAGCCGGTGTGGTCGTCGACACAGTGGGCTTCGGCTGCGTTGAGGTACCGTTGCTGGTGCTGATGAAGGTGCTGATTGCCGCTGCGGTTCGTGGTGCTGGAGGTGCCCCAGGGCGCGGCACATTGATGGCGGACCTCACAGCTGGTGTTGGTGTTGTGGCCATATCTACATTCATTTTTATCTGTATGAAGAAGTTAGAATGGTTAAATTTTAGGCATGTAAATTTTTGGCGAACACATCATAGACAATCATTGTGTATGATGACACATTCTCCAAGCTTTGGTGCCTTTTCTGGAGTTTTCCATCGGTACCTTTTATGAAGGTCCTTGATGTACTCTTCCTTCCAACGGCGGCTGAAATCATGATGGAGAATTTGGATTGTTTTCCATCGATTTAATAAGGATAGCGACCCCACGCCTGGTTCAGGTATGGCCAGGGATCTTGCGAGAGTGTTGTGAGTAGCCGTGAATTGAGAACGGCTTCAATTCGGATTAATAAGGTTGTGAATTCTTCATAATTGAATTTAAAATTTCCAGCGACTTTTTTAAATGGGATTTGAAGCTTTTTACAGCTGATTCCCATAAACCACCCATATGAGGAGCGCTTGGGGGGATAAACTGCCAATTAATGCCTTGGGGAGCATACTTCTGAACAATTTCAGGTGATACTTGTTTAATAAAATCCATAAACTGTTTTTCACTGGCTCTTTGGGCTCCAATGAAGGTTTTGCCGCTATCGCTCATTAGTTTTGAGGAGAAGCCGCGTCGTCCGACGAAGCGAGCATATGAAAGTGGATATAATTGAGGAGTAACGTGGCAAGTCGAGATTTCTCTGGTATGATTAGAGGGTGGCGTTCGTTATACGTGAGCAGACCTTTCGTGTCTAGGAATGGGTTAAGAACTAAGAGTGAACTCCTCTTGTCAATGGGTTTTGATTCTCTTAGTGTTATATCGCGGCTGAAGTAGCGCGTTTGAGTTGATGCGATTAGAGCAACCTTTGCCTTCTTCAATTCTAGGCGCGTCAATGTATAGCATAGGTACTCTGAGGGAACTCCCTTAACTTAAATTTTAAGTCGCTCTATGAACTTCAACATATAGGCGATTACTCTGAGGATTCGGGAGAACGATGAAAATCGCTCAAGGATGTCAATATCCTCCACTGCTGTGTGAAAGGAGTCGATTTTTCGACTTTTTGGGGCTATTATATTGCGCATGGACGATTGTGACCAAGAATTGGGAGATTCGGTTAACCATCGGAAACCATTCCACCTGAAGGTGGTGGTGGTAAGGTCCAGCGGTTTGCACCTTCTTGTACCTAGATCGGCAGGATTGCCAGCACTGGCTACGTGTCGCCAAATGGCTAATCCCACTAGGTCAAGTATTTGAGACGTTCGATTAGCAATGTACGTCTTCCATGCATGGTTTTTCCAAACAGGCTAGAACAATTTCAGAATCGGACCAGAGATACAATCTATATTTCTTCATGTTTAAATGGGTCTGCACCATGGAAACTAATTTTGTGAGTAGTAGCGCGCCACAGAGCTCAAGTCGAGGTAGACTTAGCGTTTTTAAAGGAGCCACCTTTGCTTTTGCTACTAATAAGTGGCTTGTGGTCGCAGTATCGCTTTGTGTGCGCACATAGATGGAAGAAGCCGTGTATTTCGACTTTGTGTTCTGGCAAATAGTTTACCCATCGTGGGATTTGTATCAGGGAAATATGAAAATAAATATGAAGCACAGTTGACGCCAAAGGTTACTGTTTTTAGTTTATAGTCGCGTAGTGGCCTATTGGGAGATTTTCGGAAAATAGTTCGCCGAAAATCTGGGTCGTCTTTATGTACGACTATTTGTCGATACATTTTCTCGAGGTCCCCGTTGAAAACTTATTTGAATAGACGCCAATTTAATATGAGAAGCATTAAATCTGGTTGGAGTGTGGGTCCCATAAATAAAATATCATTTAGGGAATTTCCTGAGCTAGTGGATCTTGAGGCATTGAAAACCATTCTGACTTTTGTTGTTTTTTTATCTGGCTTTACTACTGCGTGATGAGGCAAGTAAAATGATAATATGCCATTTATGATTTTTTCGCCTGCGCTTACTTCCTCCATGTGGTCTTAATGGAGGTACTCTTCTAACACGCCTTCATATTCTCGCTTAAGCTCAGCTTTTTTAAGTAAGTTTTTTTCCATACTTAAAAACTGCTGTATTGCAGAGGTGCGAGAGTGACCTAAGGCGAGTGTGTTAGGAAATTGTTCTTTTAGTGGTAGTCGTATGACGTACCGACCATTATCTGATCTAGTAGTTGTGGCTTTGTAAAAGTCTTCACAATACTGATCTTCTGGGGTTGTAATTGATATAGGGGGGAGCTTTTCTAACTCCCAAAATTTCTTTAATTGTCTATTGAGGTATTCGTTTGAGATTTCCTCAACCTGAGTGGTCATGATTGTAACTGGTTCCGTAACTAGTCCACTTAGGAACCAACCAAAAATAGTATTTTATGCCAGAAGTATATTTGAAATTTTCTCAATACCTTCGAGTATTACCTGTGATATGAGATCGCTCCCAAATAGAAGATCTATTTGAACGGGAGTGTTGCAGTTCAGATCTGCTAACTTTAGGTGTGAAACCTCTTGCCAATGCCTGCTATTTATGTGATAGCTTGGAAGCATATTTGTAAGTTGCGGTAAGACTATAGCTTCAGCTTGTATGTGCTTATCCGCTTGGGGGGAAATTAAGGTAATGGGTCAGATTTTATTTGAGTTTTGGACTACTCTTCCGCCCATTCCCGTAATTTTAAAATTAGCTAGTTTTGTGGGCAGTTGTAGCCTATTTTGAGCCCTAGACGCTATAAATGATCGTTGTGATCCTTGGTCTATTAAGGCCCTAAGCATAAACAGTTCTCCTCGGTGTTTGATGGAGACGACTGCTGTGGGTAGTAGTACCCTATTTTGGTTTTCGCTGTGTAGCGTTTGAGTTTTTAATGCATTTGAGCAGCATGGTACTTCATGACAATTTTCGGAATTTCGCACTTCGCGATTTGCTGTTGCAACTAAACTCGTGGCTCTTTTCTTATTTGCGCTGTTTGGGGGTGAGATGGAAAAATTGTTATAATGAAGCATGATGAACGATGTCGTTTATGACAATAAACGCAATTAACTTTGCTTTCGCACTCTTTAAGTGTATGTGCATGTGACAAGCAGTTTGTGCAAAGTCTTTTTGTTTTTACAAAATTGTTTCGGTCGATAATATTCAATTTTTTGAATCTCTCGCAAGATTTGAGCTTATGCCCCCCTGTACATAGTTCGCATGACGTTTGCTTGTACTATTCGGATGTGAACGTTTGATTTCTGAAGAAGCTTCTATTTAAGAAATCTTTAATTTGTTGCCACGTTGGGCATTTTCTTCGTGATGAGAGTTATTGCTTCCATAGAAGTAATGATTTTTCTGGTAATGCGGCGGTGCATATGTTTACCAGTATAGGGTCCCAGCTGTCTGTGGGAAATATAATAGGCAAATTCATTAGTATCGTTACTTGCTTATGGACCAATATTCTTTCATTTTCGTATCTTCCTTTTAGAGCTTCCCAAGCCAGATTGAAATTATCGTCATTTAGAGCGAACTGTTTGACTATGACGCCTGCTTGATTTTTCGTTTTGTATCGGATTTTTGTGCATTTGATAATTTTGGGTGGTTTATGTAAACGGCTGTAAACATGTCCCGGAAGGACGGCCATTGTTAACCACCATGAAAGATTTCTGCGGGCACCTTGAGATGAATGCCTGAATTTGACTCTTGACATTGAATATGTGGTAGCTCTACTCTCGGTTGTGAAGTAGGTGCAATTACTTTAATTAATTTTAATTGATCCGAAATCATTGCTTTTGTTTCTTCAAACTGGTCTAAGCAGTTTTCGTACTTGGCGTAAGCCGAGGATTTTAAATTTACAGGTAGATCTGAGTCGTCAGATTCTACTATTGCGTCATATGCAGCTTGAAGACGTGTCCTGAATCGGCGAAGATGAAAATCGAGTGCAGTATCTTATTAAACTGTCACTCTCGGCAATGAGCTTACTGTATGTAATGTCTTTCCCCCTTTTTTGCTTTGTAGCACCTTGCTTTGAGCGTGTAGCTTCTGCAGGTGTACATGGACTTCTTTCGTCAGAAATCATTTTTGGAACTTTTAGCAACTGAGTTGTTTTAGAATCTTTCGAGTCTGAGCTCATTTAAAAGATGTGCCGAAATAAAATAAAATATTTTCAATGTAAGAAATATATGTATATGTTTGAAACCTCTTTTAAGACAAGAAGAATAGTTTTTTTTTAGGAGAAATTAGTAAATTAATGACGTTTTTAAACTCGTATGAGTAACTGAACTCTATTAAGATGATAAGAGTTTTTATTTATTGAAATGAATAAATTACGCGTATTTCGTGTTTTTTCGCTTTTATATTAAATACAATTTTTTTTTTGTTTATTTTTTTTTAATTTAATATTATTTAATTGATTATTAATAAACGCAAATGTTTTTTATTTTTAATTTTATTTGTATGTATTATGCGTCCGTAATTCCTATAGGGTATACCAATAACGGATCAGCTGATACATATGTACTTGTCGTTATGCGTAATTGAGTGCTCGTCTTAGAGATCAATGCACTTTGTTCATATGTATGTATGTAATATATTATGTTTTAATATGTTTTGCGCAATCCTGCTTGTTTTTGTTGGTCAAAGAACAAGGGGTATTGCGAATATGTGCCAATGTGGACTTAGAATATTATATGTATATATGCAATCCAACTTGTTTTTGTTTAACAAATGTGGAGTTTGAAGCGAAGTACTTATGTATGTTTGTATACCTGAGCGTGTATATATGTACGCAGTGCGAAGAGACCGTGAAAAGGAAATAATTTACCGCAGGTATTCTTGTAAAATTTTATGGATCTGTATGTATATCAATTATTAGTAATACATGTATGTATGCAATTATTAGTATTATATGTATGTTTGTATGTTTTCATACATATGTTAATGCTGAAAACGGAGGTTTTCTCCTAATATAGTATGTATATATTTATAAATATATGTTAAATATAATATGTATATTTATGTATCATAAATTGTATTGGCCTTTATGTATGTATGTTTAAAATTATCCTGTAAGTTTTTGCTTTTTTTTCTTGCTTTTGATTTGCCTTTGTTTATTCTACGCAATCCTGCTTATACTTGATAAAGTATAAGAGCTATTGCTGGATAAGTAAATACTTGAATTATTTTGTTGTAGAGATATTTTTGTGTGTTTGAACACAACGGTAAGCAATTAGGCAATCAAGAGTTCGTTGGATATATATTTTTTACCAAACTGTTTTATCTGTTTGCGGTATTTCGGTTTTTACCGGAAAATAAACCGAAATAAAGAAACAGTTTGGTAACCGCTTTTTTTTGTTGTGGCCTTTATTAAGACGGATTTATGTAGTAAATAAACCGCAAAAGCATAAATTTTAACATACATATAATTTTTGAATATATACAGATACTAAATAGAATCGATACGACTCACTTAGATTTCCGCCAAGGGATTTGGGGACAATGTTAGATACATATGTGCTTGTGCGTGTGCTGTTCGTTCTGTGGCCCAGTCCTTTGCTGTTTGGCTGCGCTGACTTTGGTGAGCTGGTATGGTTGTTGTTGTGAGCTGGTAAGGTTTTTTTATTTTAATTCGCGCCCGTTCTGTTTTTTATGTATATATTTCTTTTTTTTTTTTTGATAGTTGTTGCTTTTCACACCTTCTTTAATGTATATATGTTTGTGTCACTCCACAATTCACTCACTTTCTTCTTTTTTTTTTGTTTTTCTGTGTATATATGTGTTAAGTCACTACACTGCACAGCACGTATATATTGTAGTATATATATATATTTTTTTTTTTCGTTTGTGTGTATATCAACCTTTAGACACTTCACAGCACTTTTTTTTCTCACTTAAGTTATATATATATATTTTTATTTTCTGTTTTCGTTTTTAGAGGTGTTTTTTTTGTTTTTTGTTTACTCCATAGTGCCGCTCACTATGGCTCGAAAGACCATAAATAATACACTCGATTGCACTCACAGTTTAAATGCGTTTATTGCAAGCAGAATAAATTAAAATGGATTTTCAGCGGTATTCGCTTTGTATATAAAGGCTGAAGATTTAACTTAAGGTACTCGGGCGAGAAGATGCTGCGACCGGCGGACGTCACTACGGCTCGAAATGCGCATGAAAAAGGAGACCTCTAGTCTTGTCCCTTTTGAGTGTTGGGTTGTGTAAAGTTGTGGTGTGATGTGATGTGTATGTGTGGCTTGTGGATCGTGTTGATGTGGTGTGTTGGCGCTCAGTGGCGTGTATGAAGCGGGGAGGCGTAACTCATCTAGCCACTTATATTCAGTGCATTTCGAAAAAATGGCACTTTCTTATATTTAGACTCAAAGCCGTTGTATGTAATTGCAAGTTGTATGTAATTTCTTGAGCAAGGTACCGCTGATACAGAAAAATATAAATTTTACTGAATTACGCTCAAATAAGAATTTTATGTTATTACAGTTTATACACATTTTTATGATCAGTGCATTTCGAAAAAATTGCACTTTCTTAGATTTGGACTCAAACTAGATTTTTGGGCAAATTTTATATTAATTACCTAAGCAAGGCTCCGCTAATACTAAAAATATCTATTTTACTGATTTGCGCTAAAATAAACTTTTTATGTTGTTACAGTTTCAACAAATTCATATTCATTTCGAAAAAATTGCACTTTCTTTGATTTAGACTCAAGTCGATTTTCTTGTAAATTGTACATACATATATTAATTACTTGAACAAGGTACCGCTGATTCTGCAAAATGTATATATTACTAACTTGCGCTAAAGTAAGATTTTCATGATATTACAGTTTTAGCAAATTCATATATCCACTGCATTTCGAAAAAATTGAACTTTCTTAGATTTAGACTCAAAATCGATTTTCGTGTAAATTGTTTAATAATTACTTGAGCAAGGTACCGTTTATTCTGCAAAATATCGATATTACTGACTTGGGCTAAAGTAAGATTTTCATGTTATTACAGTTTTCGCAAATTCATATAACTTTTTAGATCTATACTCAAAATCGATTTTCGTGTAAATTGTATATTAATTACTTGAGCAAATTTACTGATCTGGACTAAAGTAAGATTTTCATGTTATTACAGTTTTCGCAAATTCATATATCCACTGCATTTCGAAAAAAGTGGAACTTTCTTAGATTTAGACTCAAAATCGATTTTCGTGTAAGTTGTATATTAATTACTTGAGCAAGGTATCGCTTATTCTGCAAAATATCAAATTTACTGATCTGCACTAAAATAAGATTTTCATGTTATTACAGTTTTAACAAATTCATATAGCTAGTGCATTTCGCAAAAATTGCGCTTTCTTAGATTTAGACTCAAAATCGATTCTCGTGTAAATTATATATTAATTACTTGAGCAAAGTACCGTTAATACAGAAAAATATCAATTTACTGATTTTCGCTTAAATAAGACTTTCATGGTAATACAGTTTTAACAAATTAACCAATGAATTTCGAAAAAATTGCAATTTCTTAGATTTAGTCTCAAAGTCGACTTTCTTGTAAATTGTACATACATATATTAATTACCTGAGCAAGGTACCGTTTATACTGAAAAATAATAATATTACTGACTTGTGCTAAATTAAGATTTTCATGTTATTACAGTTTCAACAAGTTCTTAAATCCACTGCATTTCGAAAAAATTGAACTTTCTTAGATTTAGACTCAAAATCGATTTTCGTGTAAATTATTTAATAATTACTTGAGCAAGGTATCGCTTATTCTGCAAAATATCAAATTTACTGATCTGCACTAAAGTAAGATTTTCATGTTATTAGAGTTTTAACAAATTCATATATCCACTGCATTTCGAAAAAAATGGAACTTTCTTAGATTTAGACTCAAAATCGATTTTCGTGTAAATTGTATATTAATTACTTGAGCACGGTATCGCTTATTCTGCAAAATATCAAATTTACTGATCTGCACTAAAGTAAGATTTTCATGTTATTAGAGTTTTAACAAATTCATATAGCTAGTGCATTTCGCAAAAATTGCGCTTTCTTAGATTTAGACTCAAAATCGATTTTCGTGTAAATTGTATATTAATTACTTGAGCAAGGTATCGCTTATTCTGCAAAATATCAAATTTACTGATCTGCACTAAAGTAAGATTTTCATGTTATTAGAGTTTTAACAAATTCATATATCCACTGCATTTCGAAAAAAATGGAACTTTCTTAGATTTAGACCCAAAATCGATTTTCGTGTAAATTGTATATTAATTACTTGAGCAAGGTATCGCTTATTCTGCAAAATATCAAATTTACTGATCTGCACTAAAGTAAGATTTTCATGTTATTAGAGTTTTAACAAATTCATATATCCACTGCATTTCGAAAAAAATGGAACTTTCTTAGATTTAGACTCAAAATCGATTTTCGTGTAAATTGTATATTAATTACTTGAGCACGGTATCGCTTATTCTGCAAAATATCAAATTTACTGATCTGCACTAAAGTAAGATTTTCATGTTATTAGAGTTTTAACAAATTCATATAGCTAGTGCATTTCGCAAAAATTGCGCTTTCTTAGATTTAGACTCAAAATCGATTTTCGTGTAAATTGTATATTAATTACTTGAGCAAGGAACCACTTATTCTGCAAACTATCGATATTATTGACTTACGCTAAAGTAAATTTTCATGCTATTGCTATTTTAACAAATTCATATAACCAGTGCATTTCGAAAAAATTGCACTTTCTAAGATTTAGACTCAAAGTCGACTCTTTGTAAATTGTATTTTAATTACTTAAGCAAGGTACCGCTAATACAGAAAAATATCAATTTTTCTGATATACGCTTAAATAAGACTTTCATGTTATTACTGTTTTAATAAATTCATATATCCACTGCATTTCGAGAAAATTGAACTTTCTTAGATTTAGACTCACAATCGATTTTCGTATAAATTGTATATTAATTACTTGAGCAAGGAACCGTTTATTCTGCAAACTATCGATATTATTGACTTAGGCTAAGGTAAATTTTCATGTTATTACTGTTTTAACAAATTCATATAACCAGTGCATTTCGAAAAAATTGCACTTTCTCAGATTTAGACTCAAAGTCGATTTTCTTGTAAAGTGTATATTAATTACTTGAGCAAGGTACCGCTTATGCGGCAAAATATCGATATTACCGACTTGCACTAAAGTAAGATTTTAGCCATTCATATTTCGAAAAAAATTGAACTTTCTTAGATTTAGACTCAAAATCGATTTTCGTGTAAATTGTATATTAATTACTTGAGCAAATTACGGCTTATTCTGAAAAACATATATTGTATATTACTGACTTGCGCTAAATAAAAATTTTCATGTTATAATATTTTTAACAAATTCATATAATCAATGCCTTTTTTTAGTTTAACTTTCTTAGATATAGGTAGCAGTGCCATCGCAGCTGTTCAGAGAGATGGTACGAGACACCGATGCATCCAAGTGTTCGATTATACTTGGGTGCTACTCCAATGCGCACCATGGGGAAGCACGGATATTATTGAAAGGGGTGAGTTGCTCTTTAATTATTTAATAGGAAGTAAGCTTTTGTTATGTAACAAAGGTAGTACGCCTACATATATAACCAGAAACCGACAGGAAGTATTAGATATAACACTAGTATCGGAAGAACTGGTGGATAAAATAACACATTGGAGGGTATTTAAGGAACACTCCTTCTCAGATCACCGCTACATTGAGTTTATAATTGAAGAAAATGTAGTTAGAGAAGAGAAATTTAGGAATCATAGGACTGGTTTAACAACCATGTTTAGAGGGGCACTGAAATTAAACTATATTCCCTCGATATGGAGGAAAGTCAAGGTGATATATATACCAAAGGCTGGCAAAAGCTCACACATTAATCCAAAGGATTTTAGACCAATTAGTCTTTCATCATTTCTTTTAAAAACGCGGGACAGACTAATAGAAATAGATATAAACGACATACTAAACCCAAGAAAAATGGCAGTTTCGCAGCATGCAAGGGTAGATCCACAGAAACGGCATTAAGCTCAGTGGTAGCAGAGATTGAAAAGTCTCTGGAAATAAAAGAATACACCCTCGAAGCCTTCCTAGACATAGAAGGTGCCTTCAACAATATCCAGCGGAAGGCCATATTGAGCGCGCTTAAAGATCTTGGCATCTCTGAGCCTCTCCGGAAATTAATTGAACAGATGCTCTTGGGCAGGTCAATTATTTCAACGCAGGGAGCTTCAACGATGCACAGATCTGTCCGAAGGGGTACACCCCAAGGAGGCGTGTTATCCCCACTTCTCTGGATCCTGAAAATAAATAAAATGCTTGTGGGTATAGAAAAGAAGGGGGTACATGTTGTGGCCTGCGCTGATGATGTGGCAGTCTCGGTTAGGGGCAAGTTCCCGAACACCCTCGCTAGCCTTATGCAGACAATATTAAACGATACTAATCGATGGACCGTATCATGCGGACTGAATTTAAATGCTAGCAAGACAAAACTAGTACTGTTCACAAAGAAACACAGTACTCCAGAAATCACGCTGCCATTTTTAAATGGCACCAGGCTAACGGTAGGAGATAAAGCAAGCTACTTGGGACTAGTCTTGGACAGGAAGCTTTCTTGGAAACAAAACTTGGATACGAGGGTAAAGAAAGCAGCTACAGCACTTTACACATGTAAAAGAATGGTGGGGCCCAGATGGGGACTGACACCTCGGGTGGCTCACTGGCTGAACAAATCAATTGTAAGGCCGATTATAACCTACGGTATAGTAGTATGGTGGCCAATTACAGAAAAGAAATATGCGATCAGAAGCATGGAAAGTATACAAAGAGCAGCTAGTATTTGCATCAATGGAGCTCTCAGAACTACGCCAAGCCAGGCACTCAACATAATTTTACACTTAAAACGCCAACAGTTCTGTATTGCAAGCAAATGACAGCGAAGTCAGCTCTGAGATTGAAGGAATCCTCCCTACTAGTCGCCAGCAACAAGAGGCATTATATGATACTCAGTAAGTTCCCGTTTCTTCCCATAACTACGGATTTTCGCAATCCTATGGAGCTGAACCCAAATCCGGTCTTCAGTATTGCCTTCCCCTCCAGAGAGGAGTGGGAAAGGGACGTAGTGGACAAGGAAGCAGGGATAAGCTTCTATACGGATGGTTCCAAACTGGATAACCAAGTAGGTGGCGGTGTCTTCTCGGCTAAACTAGATACCAAAATCGCCTTCCGGTTACCAGACCACTGCAGTGTCTTCCAAGCGGAGGTTACTGCAATTAAAGAAAGCCTTCTTGTACTAACAAAAAGTGTAATCACAACAAGAAGTGTATTTATATACACAGACAGCCAGGCGGCTTTGAAATCTCTGATGTCTCATAGGATTTCGTCGAAGACAGTGAAAGATTTCTATGATCTTCTAGCGGATCTGTCATCCTATTTCACGGTAAATCTGCAATGTGTCCCAGGACACAGTGACATACCTGGGAACTGCGTAGCAGATGAACTAGCCAGAACAGGCACCACCCTACAACTAGATTCTGGTAAGGAGGACATAAATATGCCTCTGGCTACTTGTAGATACTTAATCGACAAACATGTCATTAATGTGTGTGTCAGTGGAATCAGTCCCGGACCTGCTCAACTGGCAGGCAAACGTGGCAAGAATGGAATATGAGCCGCACATGCCGCCTGTTAAAATTCAAGAGGAATGATATAAGAACTCTAGTAGGAGTACTAACAGGCTACTGTCTAATAGGCAGACATGCAAGTAGACTTGGCACGCCATATAACGACTATTGTAGAAGCTGTCAGGAAGTAGAAGAGGAGGAGACCATTAAACATCTTCTATGCGATTGCGCAGCACTGTATAGGAAAAGAATCGCAACCATCAGTTGCACAGATAAAACTTGTCTCACTGATGACGTTCATCTGAGTGCGGGGTGGTTCAGAGAGGAGCCAATAGAGTGAGGGGATCACAGCCCCAGTGGTATCACAATGGGCCTCCTAAAGGCCTAAGTGTGTCGACTGACAGTCACTTTACCTACCTACCTACCTACCTAGATACAGTGATAAAATTAGTCCCAAGTAGCTTGCTTTATCTGGCATTCTTTCACTGTCTTAGACGAAATCCTCTGAGACATCAGAGATCAGTGCATTTCGAAAAAATTTAAATTTCTTAGATTTAGACTCAAAGTCGATTTTCTTGTAAATTGTATATTAATTTCTTGGCAAATACCGCTTATACAGAAAAATATCAATTTTACTGATTTACTCTTAAATAAGACTTTCATTTTATTACAGTTTTAACAAATTCTTATAATCAGTGCATTTCGAAAAAATTGCACTTTCTTAGATTTTGACTCAAAGTTGATTTTCGTTCAAATTGTATATTAATTACCGGAGCAAGGCTCCGCTTATACTGAAAAATATCAATTTTACTTATTTGCCCTAATGTAAGTTTTTCATGTTGTTACAATTTTAAAAATTCATATAATGAATTAGTTTCGAAAAAGTCCCACTTTCTTAGATTTAGACTCAAAGGCGACTTTCTGGTAAATTGTATATTTATTACTTGAGCAAGATTCCGCTTATACTAAAAAACATAAATTTCTTGCGCTAAGGTAAAATTTTTATATTATTACATATTTAACAGATTCATATAGTCAATGCATTTCAAAAAAAATTTCGCCGAGGACGTATCCTTTTCAATGGCGTTTGGTTAAAGCAAGATAGAGAAACTGCACACATAGCCAAGTTTGTAATCTCCACATTCCGCTGGCCGCAAGGTCACCTGACCTGACCGCACCAGACTTTTTTTTATGGGGTTACGTCAAGCAATAAGTGTACAAAGCAAAACCGAGAAATCTGACTGAATTAAGTCTATTAAATTGATAATTGAGGCAATCCCAACTTCAACCCTTCAGGCCGCAATGAATAATTTTCTAATTAGGAGTCGCATATGCGTAGCTGAGCATGGAGGTCATTTTCAGTCAATAATTTTTAAAAATAATTAATTATATATAATAAAATTAAATAAGCTATACAATAAAAAATTTAACGCATGAATTAAAAAGAAAAGTTATTACGGTTTGTTTCTAAGAACATCGGCGTTTTAACTCTTTTTAAAATTACGTCTTAGCCATTGTATCGGTAAAAATCTGTAGAAAATGCATAAGTCTTTCAAAAAAAATTTTAAATCTGTCTTGGTAAATACGAACATTAAAATTTTTGCTTACTTGTTGATCAGGTCAGCTAATCAATCATATATAATTATAAACGACGAAATAACACATTTTAAAGGAAAAATCAATCATATAAATCGAATCAATATACTTGTAATATCATTTTAATGCATTACATTTTATTTAATTCAAAGGGAAGCATGCATAAAATAACTATTAGTGTGAATAAAGAAAATAATGCAGAATTACGCTTTATTTATTATTAGCAGATCTTAATAGACTTTTATAAATTTATGTTGAAATGTGATAGCAAAATTCTGGCAACCAAGGATTACATACCCTATAGGTACAAATTGCAAAGCTTGGTCGAATGGTAAAAATTCTGTTCCACTATAAAATAGGTCGGACCATAGGGTGAAGGGTGTTAGAAGAGTGGGGTTCGCTGGGCATGCAAAGAGGTGGTTAGAGTCATCCGGGGACTTATTGCACGCTGGTCATATATTTGGTTTGTCGGGGTCGATTCTGAGTCTAGTCTGGAGTTTAACATGCTACATCATCCAGAACGAAGTTGCGCAATGGTGGCTCTAGATTCTCGGAGCAACTCGAGCTCTTCGTCGTATCTAAAATTCTTTACGTTCGAAGTTTGGTCGGCGTACTGTTCGACATAGTCCCGGAAAGACGTTTTGATCATCTTAGGAGGCGTGTCTGTTTCCAGCAGTAGACTGCAGGGATGGTTTCATCCCAACAGAAACTGCTTGGAGAGGGGTTCATTATGTTTCTTGACCGAAAGTATGCGGGCTTCGCTGTGTAAGTATTCGGCAAAAGACATTAGGAGGCATACTGTTATCGTTCGGACTGCAATATTTTGACACGTCTGAAACTTCTCCGTCTACGTTTCACTACATTCAGGCGACCGTATCGGCGCAGCGTAATTTATGTTCGAATCCATAGTTGGTGTGGGACTGTTTAGCAGTAGGATGGTAGTCGAGTTTCTACAAGTAATTTTGGAGATTTTAGTTTCTCATCATAATCCTGTTTGGATCGGAAAGTAGTTAGTTTGAACTGCCATCCTTCGAGAAAAAGCTTTCTGCAGTGTTGCTCTTTATTCTCCTGATTCGTTTACCTGAAAAAGTGCGCGAGTAATTTAAGTCGATAACTAGTAATGCACCCATCGACGAACAAAACCATAAGACTGTGCGCCACTTACTTTACCGATGAGGAGGGTCAAGGTGTCATCAACAAGGCATCTTGATAGTGAAGCACCTATGCTCGAAGAGTTGTCCCACTCTTGAAACCGGCTATCCGAAGGGAGTCTTCTCGCCCGATAACTCTCCATCCTTAGTAGTGAAAGGCACTTGAGGCGTTAGTACAAAAAGCCAAAGAAACGTTGTTGGCAACTTGCAATGCAATCACTATTAGCTATGCAGCACCGGTACTGCACTCCGTGCAAGAACCGGATGCCTGTTGATGTTCCTATCGAACACTAACATAGTGAAGCCGGTGTGCTTTCGATTAAGGAACCACTTTAGCAGAAATCATCCCTGCAGTCATTTGCTTGGGGTGAATGCACTTTTTAGGAGCACCTATAGTGCATTCCTAGGCTATTTCAACGACATTGAACATCAAACCGACCAGACTACGAGGCAGCTGATTCAGACACACTAAACGCAATTTCTTTGCACTGAACGCAATTCACAGTGAAGCTATTGGTACCTTCTTTAACTCACGCTCTCGTGCAACTCATTTAGCTCACTTTTCCTTATGGTCTGACTTCATCTAAATAGCACGTTTTCTGGGTTCCTGTTAGATGAATTTGTTGACAATTAACTTGTGACTTTACACCCAAACTAGGTCAAGATAATCGCTAGTACAAAAACATCATGATGTAGAGGCGAAGCATCCATAGTTGCACCCTGCAGTGTGACAATACTATTTTCTATTTTCTAAAAGCGTTACTCTCCAGCGAGCCGAACAAGATATACCAGATGCTAAAACAAACGGGCAGATCTTGTGTTAGTGTTAGTGTTATGATTTTTTCTTAGTGGTTTTTAGTGTTAAAACGTTCCTCTAATCTTTTATTTTGGTTATCTATAAGTTACTGTACCATCCAAAATAGTAAAACTGATCTAAAATATGCAAAACAAAACTTGGTAGCATTGAAGATAGATACACCACTTTAATGAGGTATCCGCATACTCTCTTGTACAAATTCAACCCGAAACTTTGTTGTTTTTTTGACAAGAGAGCAGAAGCGGGCAGAGAAATGGCGAATAAAAGACAGCTATCGGATAAGAGTAAGCACGAGTAAGTAAATAGCCTTACAGTGGTTATTTTGGATAATCCGCAAGCTTGTTGAATGATTGTTGATTTTTTTGGTATTGTGTTAAGTTCTGGGTCCTGTAATGTTAGTGGAGCCATTTGACTGAGATGAAAGAAAATTTTTAAGTTCATTTATTTTTATTGGATCCATTTGACTAAGAAGAAAGAAAACCTTTAAGTTCATTTATTCTTAGTACAACAATTTTAAAGACGAAATAAGAAAAAAATCCCTCTGAGGAATTCTTGTTTTGGATTTTATCATAACCTATCATAAACTGTTCAAAAATTATGGCATTTTTAATGAAAACATACATGAAAACCGAACTAGAATGTGTTTCCACTAAGAGAAAGATCTTAAAGTGTGTAGTTCAACTTTATGATCCACACGGTTTAATTTCATCATTAACTATCTTAGACAAAGTAATTATACAAAACATCTGGCGCGTCGGTTTAGATTGGGACGAGCCCGTAGCTTTTGAAATATCGACAAGGTAAAAATATTGTATTGTTTATAGTACTTATAAATTTTGTGCTTGACAGATGGGTCGCTGCAGACGGCTTTACAAGTTGGAACGTCATTTGTGAGTGCAGCTAGAAAGACATGCAAGGCAACGTATTTCAGAATTAAACGGTTAAGGTATGGGATGGCGATTTATGACACCTTCATCGCTCTACCAGAGTGAAATTTATAAGGCTGTGGTAAAATCGATGAAGTATCATCTAGCTCGAGCGATTCGTATGCCTGTGCAGTCTTTTGAACAACAATCAACTTTACTTACCCATATCGTAGCAATACTTAATTCACTTCCTTTATATTCGCTGAATGATAATCCCTTTGACCTCTAAGTACTGACACCTAGGCATTTTTTATAAGAAAACTTCGTTTTCTTCCATTTGCAGTTCCAGAAGGTTCAACAGCATGGGATATTAAACAGTGGAAAGAGACAAACTATTATAAAGTCGTTTTGGGTCAGTTTATAGAACGAAAATTTGACCACACTGCAGGAATGCAATAAGTAGCGTGGTGAATCAAAGCGCGTGCGATTGTGGCAGTTGATGCTGATTAAATGTGAGAATTTTGCACAATAGTTTAACAGAACTTCATCCAAGTAGTGATAATTTGGTACGTTCTGAATTCGATCTGCAACAAATATTTCACACAGCAAGTGCAGAAGATATGTATTCTTCCCATAGACTCAGTAAATAAATGGAATTTTAGACGTTGCAGTCGCCGATCATCTATGAAAAGCTTACGAGTAGTATAGTGGCCACTGCTACCATTACACCCCGATTTATACATGGCTTTGAAGCAATCGTTGTTGAGGCTTTCAAATTCTGTTGAAAATCCCTTTACGAGTATTATGCGTGAAATAGTGTGGTCAACAAGAGAGTGCAAATTCACTTCAGCTGATTGTTCAGTTACGCGTATGCCATTGGGGTAACACTCCCTTTTAGGTTCACTTAAACACCGTAGCTCGGATAAATACTGCAGTGTAGAGTAGCCTCCATCTAAAAAGGAAGCCAAAGCTTCCTCAGGTTTGTAAATAAATAGAGGTTTTTTGTCATCATCTAAACTTTTAATATTCAACAATATTTTAAATACTTACGCGCGCTGCTACCATTAACCCTTCGTGTGGGTTATAATCAATCACAGATGCAATTTTTTTGTTTGAGTCTAAGCTGCGCACTTCGCAAAAGATTTGTGTTTACATTGATCAATGGCTGCTTTAGGAAAAATTAAATCTCCATTTTACCATTATTTAGTGCTCTTGTGACTCGTTTTCTACTAGTCCACCAATTTATTAACAAAGTTTCTTATTTTTTTCATTTGTTTGCATTGCTGACATTGAATCTAAAAAACGCACAAGTTACAGAAATCTGCAGATAATTTTTCAACTTGACATACATAATTGATCAAATCGAATCACCCCATCTTTTGTGTTACAGAAAATTGGGTTACATATGCTAAACATTTTATTACAAAAAGCATTTTTACTACGATTACCCACTATAACATATAAGCAAAGATCACAAACACATTTTTTAAATTTAATACATACCAAATACTGATATGCATGCTGGACACGATGGGAAAAACACTGAACGAATAATTTGCGTACGCATTAAACAACATGTGAAAAAAAACTACCGAGCCTGGCCGAAAACCAATACGGATTTCAAAAAAACAAGTCAACATTTGATGCAATACAATACTAACGGATGTCGCGAAAAATGCAATAGAAAGAAAAGGTGGGTGTATGGTTCCAAAGAATATTGTGCAGTAGTCACGTTCCATGTGAGAAACGCTTTCAATTCGGCCTATTGGCCTCATATAAAAAGAGCTTTAGAAATCAAGAAAACTCCGATGTCTGAAAATAATTTCCAACTACCTGTGGGATAGGTTGCTACTATATGACACAGACTAAGGACCACAAAGCTATAAGATAACTGGTGGAGTACCACAAGGCTCCGTCCTGGGTCCCCTATTGTGGAATATGCTATACGATGGAGTTCTGTGCCTCCCGCTTCCTAAGGAGGCACAAATAATTGGTTATTCTGACACACAAATACAGTAATTTTGGCGGCGAAGGAATTCTGTTTAATAAATGTGTATGCAACCAGGCGGCAATAACATAAAATACATGACTCACAATAACTAAGCTTCAGTTATCAGTTCAAAAAACTGAAGCAATTCTAAATACGAATTGGAACAAACTAGGGGTTGATACATTAATTATTTATAATATTCCAACACACAACAGTCCGTGAAATATATCGATGTGATGATAGACGCGATAAATGAGTATGCAACCAGGCGGCAATAACATTAAATACATGACTCACAACAACTAAGCTTCAGTTATCAGTTCAAAAAACTGAATCAATTCTAAATACGAATAGGAACAAACTAGGGGTTGCTACATTAATTATTTATAATATTCCAACACACAACAGTCCGTGAAATATTTCGATGTGATGATAGACGCGAAGCTAAACTCGAGAAAACCTGTAAGAAAGCGGCAGGGTGACGGCAGCCTACTAAGGATAACGGACAACATTGGTGGATCTAGCCAAAACTGACGCGCGTTCTTGGCCAAAGTTAGCCAGTCTGTCCTAATGTACGCCGCACCTATATGGAAAATGGTACTGCAGCAAAGACGAAGTCAATATATCGGCTAAGCGCCACCAGGTTTGCTTGCGCTTTCCGGATGGTATCTCACGAGCGGTTGCAGTGATTGCTGGTCTCAAGCCTATAGACATACTGGCCATGGAATATAAAAGAATTTTTGGCTAAACCAAAAGCGCTGTCTTCTTTGTGTGCCCGCGTTATAAACGGAGATAAAGATCTTTATATTAAAGCGATTGAACCCAGGGAATATAGTACCGCACATGATCCGATCTCAACAAGTATGAAACAAAAAGAGAGAATGATGCGCGATAGCCCTAATCCTAAGAAAAACGATTGGGACAGCGAAAGACGATCGACGAACCAGATGTGGTAGATTTATATACATAGATGTCGCACCAATCGGGTAAAGCTTTTTCTTGTGAAGAAATGGTATAGAAGCCAAAAAAAAAATCCATTGATCAACATTGGTATTGAATATTTAGTTGCACAAAAAAAAAACTTTGCGGGATTCGAAAATATATGATTTCGCTAAAACTCCACCAAATTGGCCATTTTTCCCACAGAGACATGTGTGAAGTTCGGGGAAGATACTGGCTGCGGACAAAAGAAAGAGATCATATCGATATATTCTACATGTAGAATTTCAATACGCGCACTATTACAGGCAATAATGGGACAATTACCTAATGATCGATTAACAACATTTATGAGAACATTTTCATAAATAGCGTTTCGTTTAACTTGTGTATATAGTTTCGTTTAACATAACACTGCAATGTTTTGTTCTCGAGCAATTCAATTCATGAGAGCACTGAGAGCAGCAAATGCAATAACATGCATAACATTTTTCTTCCTAAGCATTGCTGTTTCAAAAGAATACTGCAGGAGAATAAATATATATAAAGGCAAAACGTAATGAAAATCCAGTCAATAACAACGAGTACAAGGCTATCGTTGTGAGCCACAGACTGTTTTGACAGTCGCGTCTATTGCAGACATCATAAATAATGACTATTCCTCATCGACTTCGTAACTGAACTCTATCTGGTATCATAACGGACCAAGACTGGTATATGTCTGGCTCATAAGTCTACCAGACTAACCTAACCTATGTTATTTATAAACTAAGATACTCGAACACTTTTGTATATACTTATATTCAATTAAACTGTCTGTGTCAAAACCAATATTTATATTTAAAAACATTATTTCTTTCACAGCTATTGAATTTTAACCACTTGTAGTTCTTTTCCCGTCTCCGTTTTCCGTTCTAGTCCCTGGAATCGCTAATATGTTACAAATAACCCTGTATAGCGAACTCTTTTTGATGAATATGGCACCAGTGAAGATGATCAAAATCGTCATAACCACATTTATATTTTGATACATGCTTAATTTTATACCCATTTTGTCTTCTGTATTTTGAACTAGAGCTATCGATAGTTTTACCCCTTATAATCTTTATAAAGTAAATGTTGCAAACATTAAGACCAGAAAGTTTCCGGAAATTGTAAATAAGACGAAAATTTAACCTTCTTAATTAACTTAATCTTCAGCAATATTTATTTTGTCGCCACCTCTTTTACCGATTATTGAAACATGCCTAATCGGCGTTGTCCGAGATCGCCTTCAGTTACCTCTGCGAACTTTCTTTTACGGAAACAATCGAGTCGAAACTGGTTCCACGGAGTGGTAACTTAAGTTTTGGAAACTAAAAAGTCGCATGGTTTTTGGTCTTAAAATCATTTATAACTACAGCTCAGTGTGATGGCGCATTATCGTCATGAAAAATCTATGAATTGTTGGGCCACAATTCCGGCCATTTACGACGGAAGTTTTCGCGCAAACGCCTGAAAAAAATAATTTCTGGAAACTTTCTTGTCTTAATGTAATGTATACAACTTTTGACGAGTTATAACAATATACATTTTTTATACATTTACTACAGTAATATAAGTTTAATCCGTATTCCCAACTCTAGACTCTCCTACGAAACCACCTGATTAAGTATTACTTCGTTTGTGTATGTATAAGTATGTATGTACATATGTATATTGTGAAATTCGAAACAGAATGTTCTCATAAAGTGTTTCAGTTTCATAATTTTATTTTCCAAAATTAGGAGTACTAAATAAAATGGAGGTTTCTTTAAAATTTTCTGGCATATCAGAAAATTAGAAATTCTTACCTCCTTGTTAATATTATATTTTCGAAATTCTTCTAATGCATTCAACATCTAATTAAAGTGTAAAAAATAGTTATATTTAACAATTTAATTATTATTGCCGTCAAGGCAAGAATGAAACCTATCTGTTAATTCACCGGTTAATCACCCAACAGCGCTATCAGAGATATCTGTTAATAGTCCAGTCATTTAAGCTTACATTACGTAAGAATCTCGGAATTCAGATACCTAGCTGTAAATCTGTAAATACTTGTATATTGACACCCTAAAAGTTGTCTCAAAACCTACATATGGTAGGGTGTACGCAACTATTAAATTTCAAGGTCAAAGGTCACAAAATTGGTTTTTTGCGCTTTTTTTGTAAATATCTCATTTCCTATGGGTTTTTTGCTATTGGTATTTATTATCAATATTGTAGAATACAAAATTCTCTACAAATTTTGTTTAGACATTTTCATACGGTGAACCGTTTTCGAGATAGAGGGCTTAGAGCGCGCGGTCACAGCATCACTTCAGGTCAACCGGTGCCTCCGGTCAAAAACGCGCCATATATAGTTGATGAACTATCGATAAATCAATGATTATAAATATTTGTTAATTTTTATTAACTATTATAGTATATTTTATCATTTTCTTCATGCGTTAAATCTTTATCTATTCAATAATACTGATCACCGTTTCCTAAAATTAAAAAATAATGAAGGGAAAAACTTAAATCTTACTATAATTATATTCCCATTAACACTAATGACATTTTAATTAGAAAATAATTAAGTGCATCTTCTTTAAAATCTGTAAATTTGTAAATAATAGGACAAGATATTAATTTACTCATCATTTTAATTGGGCGTACACTGTCATACGAACAAGAAATTTTCTTTAAAAAAGTTGGGAAAGGCAATGTAAAAAACGGAGATATACTCGACTAAAAGTTTTGATAATTATCCTCATTCCAAAACACATATTTTATTTCTGCACGCATTAAGTGGATGTGACACAACTTCTGCGCTTTTTAAAAAGGGAAAAAAAAACATTTTTAAAAGTTTTTGAGAAACTGACCAATTTGGATGAACTAGCTGCAGCATTTGAGGAAAAAAATTGTTCGGCCCAGAGATTATTAGAGAGTGGAACGCAAACCTTATTGGCAGTCTATAATGCTCCAAAATCTGTGAAAAGTCTCGATCATCTTCGTTATATGCATTACGTCAAGTCTACAAAACTTAATAAACCTGTGCAGATTTCAAATATTCCACCAACAAGTGCAGCTGCTCATCAACATTTCGAACGTGTATATTATCAAGTTCAAACTTGGTTAGGGCATGATTTGGAACCCCAGGTATGGGGTTGGGCAATGCGAAACGATTTTCTGGAGCCTATCATGACAATTTTACCACCTGCTCCAGAACGTTTGCTAAATACAATTTTCTGCAACTGCAAGAGTGGTTGTGGTTCGCGATGCGGATGCAGGAAAGCGGGCTTGCAATGCTCTTTAGCTTGTGGCCAATGTAATGGGCAAGCTTGTCTCAATGCTCTACCATATCAGAGCGACATTAACGAAGATGGAACTTTTGACCCCGAAATCATGGAAGAACTTGAAACAAATGTCGTTGAAGACGATAATGAAGACCAGTTTGAAATTTACCAGCAGCCGGAAGACGACGATGATTAAAATTATAAATTGTAGTTTTTGTACCCTTTATTCCATTTTTTTACTTTTAATAAAAATAAATGTATTGAATGATATTTTTTAATATATTTTTTATATTTTTTTTTTATCATGTAAGAAGTTATTAATATTAATAAGGTTTAAATTCAAATATAGTTCCTATATTTTCATTAACAATTCTGCAATTTCATGGGCAGGTAAGTGTTGTTAAATAAATTAATACTGAATAAAAAGTGGATAGGTTAGGAAAAAATTATAAAATATAATATAATAGTTAATAAAAATTGACAAATATTTATAATCATTGATTTATCGATAGTTCATCAACTATATATAGCGCGTTTTTGATCGGAGGCACCGGTTGACCTGAAGTGATGCTGTGACCGCGCGCTCTAAGCCCTCTATCTCGAAAACGGTTCACCGTATGAAAAACATTTTTGAACAAAATTTGTAGAGAATTTTGTATTCTACAATATTGATAATAAATACCAATAGCAAAAAACCCATAGGAAATGAGATATTTACAAAAAAAGCGCAAAAAACCGATTTTTGTGACCTTTGACCTTGAAATTTAATAGTTGCGTACACCCTACCATATGTAGGTTTTGAGACAACTTTTAGGGTGTCAATATACAAGTATTTACAGACTTACAGCTGGGTATCTGAATTCTGAGGTGAACTTACTATAATGACTGGACTATAAATTTTCTATGAGTTTCATAAGGCACTATTGACAATTCTAAGCGAAACTCTTGTGTACGTGCGATCGTTCATCCCTTTCGTACGCATTGGGCTTATAAGTTACACGGTGTGTAGGTGTTAGTTTCGGAGCTAATTCCTTCAATATATTGACTTTCTGTGATCGTAACTTGTTAGGCAGTTTTCTAAAATTAAACTTCACATTTGCTATCTTGCTTTATTAAGTAAAATTTATTTAGAAAATTGTTGGTAAATCTAGTTAAGGTGACCTCACCTTTTTCAGGTGAATGATCCAATATTTTCATTACTTCTTTGCATTCAATCATAATATTATTCTTTTATATTCATTCAAATAACTTAAATTGTTTGCTGGTTGGTATAAAAATAAAATTATTTTCCGGGAAATGCTAATATTTTCTAAAATTCTTGTATCGAAAATTTGTTTTATTTTAACTTTTAAATTTTTATCAATGTTAGAATCTTCATTATTAATTTTAATTTTAATTAACAAGAGTGTTTTTAAGTGTATATGGTAAATGAGAGATAAATTGTTGGGAAATGCTCACCTTCTCCCTCCTAAAACGGTTTTAAAACCTTATTGGAAGAATCATGAACGACAAATTAGCAGCTGCTTGGAGAGAAAAGGACGTATGCAAATCGATATCTCAAAAACTAGTCGGGTATATACATACGGCAGCTCTCCCCGCTGATATTTATATTATATGTATATTTTCCTTCTGGGAAACTTATTATATCCTGTTAAGGGTATAAAAAAATACACACAGTGTTGGCAAAATCTATAGAAACTCCAAATTTCTTCTTTGATTAATATCACAGTAAAAAATATATGGATTAGTGCCAAAATCGAGTTATAAAGAATTGAAAACTTGTTAATCCATTTCGAGTATTAAGTGAACAAAAAAATCTTTGTTTCCTCGCTTTTTGATATATTTTGGAGAAATAAACAAGTAAATAATATACAAGTACGAACGTTGTAAACACAACGCATTCTTCTATTGCTCGGTTATTACTCCAAAATATATCAAGAAAGGATAAACCATAACGCTTAATCATAACTGTAAATGGTTTTTTGTTTTAAATGCGTATTTTGTCACTTTAACGCGTGAACGTGAATCAAGTATCGTGAATATATACAATTGTTATACGGGTAAAAAGTGATTAATTATGAATAATATATTTAATTATTTATAAAGAATGTGTGAAAATATGTATTCTAGCCGTCACTCAAGGCAAATAGTGAGAAAAGAAAATGGAAAATGTTCTATCAGTAATCGAGAGTAGTTCGACTAATGGTATAGGTAAATGCATTAAATTGCCCTAATTTACATTAAATACTATTCTAAAAAAAAAAATTAAGAATTTCTCTAAGCGATAAAAAATGTGGAAAATAAACTTGATTGCCTCTCAGCCGAAATCGGAACGTTAAACGAAATTATGCGCAAACACATAGTATTGTAACGGATTTCTCCATAAATCGTCCACCTTGAAACTATCCTAAGAGTTCCATCAGTGCCTGTGCAGAAGGATGTCTTAAAATTTGTCTTAACATTTTGATCGATTTTGGATGCAGTAAATCGAAGGTTTTGCTTTACACTTTGTAAAACGTTATGAATTTCACGCTGTGCTAATATTTTTACTGCCCTGGCCGAGATACAAAAACGCTGGTATGTTTGTAATTTTTTAATTACTCTTGGTATGAAAAAATGAGTTCTTCCAACAATTCGGTTACAGGGTATATTTTTCCTTCTTCGAAAAGTTTAACCATTATTTCCCTTTCAGAGGGGCTTATTTTATTTCATTTAGGCGAGATTCGATATTCTAAATTTAATAACAAACTGAATAGAACAAAAATCTTTTCAAATTGATACTTTTATACGGTATGCGTATTTAACATATTGTACATATGTAATATATCGTTGGCCGTTTTGGACGTAGTCAACAGCGATTAATTGTAACGAGTTACATTTATTAATTAACGCAGTGGTTCTCTCTGACATTCGTTTCGGTGTATTTAGTTTTCAATTTCGGAGCGCCGAAGGGAGTGGTTTAGACCAAAATATCTTAAAATTAGCGTTGCTTATAAGATTTTGCATTGTATCCCGATCCGACAAAGTAATAATTTTTGGGCATTTAAACTAAACCTTCTAACACTTAATAATATTAAAAATTAATTTATGTTGACCATTTAATATATGAGCCATTTATTTTGAAAGTGATTTTAGTCCATTTTTCAACAATCACAATTCTACAAGTATATAATATTTGTTTTTTTATTAACAATTTGAGTCCAGTATCATTAAAATCGCTATGGTGTACTTGAAAATTAGCTAGTTAACGAAATGCATAACCCTGAAACTACTTCAAATCCATTAAAAGAAATTATTTATCAAAATAGAATGTCTTATGTAGACCACAGAAGTTCAACAAAATAAAATTAACAGCAATATACAAAAATGTACGTCCCATTTCAACTCCTAAGTATAAGGATATGATAGAGTTACGAAGGTATGTACCACCTATGCACCATGAATATTTTAACAACCTCACACATAATATAAATGGAGAGAAATAATATGGCCAAATTTTTAATATTATCATTAATAAATAATTGTTAGTTTAATTTTTTAATTAATGAATTAATATATACTTTTAAATACATGTTTTTCTAATGTATATCTAAATTGAAAGCTTTCCTATTTATTTTAAAGCTATTACATTCATCTACATCAAAAATAAAATATTTACAATTTTTACTATTTAATTTCTTTAAAATAATAATTAAATAAGAACTTACCTTAAAAATATAGCTATTTAGAGGAATCAATTTTATCAATCAAATTTACAATTCTTAATTAAATTTTTCAATATTATTGTGAAACTAACGTATTTTGTTTGCTAATCAACTCCATGTAATAATTATATTGGAGTTATATAAACGTAGTAAAGTGACTTTAAGTGAAAAAATTAACTGATAATAATGTTAAACAAAGAACGCAAAGTGGAATTATTCCTTTTCATAAACAAAAAAGTCATATGAAAGTCGTTTATGTCCATTTTAGTTTCTGAAACACAGCATATTTTTCTAGTAAAGTTTACAAAACGTATTACGTTATGTATTCTAACATGTTTACGGACACAAAGCCCTAAAAACAATTTAATACCAATTAACAATATTTTTGAAACAATTTAAAACCCCTTAAATATCACGATATAAGAAAACATGGATTTAAACCACTTTCAAAATAAACGGCTCATATGGAGGAAATATTTAAATATATTTTATGATTCTACTAGCTTTACACGCGGCTTTGCTCGGATTGAATCCTTTCAATAAATATCAAAGATCCTTACATTTTAATAAAAATTTGTATTTGAAAATTACTACATATAAAGAATTTCCAAAAACCGAAAATATGTCTAATTGAAATAATTAACTACAACCAAAGTTAAAATATATTTCAACAGAGTATTATTGTAGGATATTATCTTACAACATAGTAAGTTTTTCCGCCCGGTGGAAAAATGTGTAAGTTACTTGCTTTGACATTTTCGAATTTAGTTGACCGTAAGAGAAGCATGACTTTTCTAAATGCATCCCTCCTACCTATAATGTCTGCCTTATGCGTTTATTATACCAACAGAAAAGCTGAGCTTGACGGGAAACTGAACAGATTATCCGTTTTTTTATCTGGAAATTTTCTTTATTTTGAATTCAGTCGATTTGGTTGGGTAGTTAGTTCTAGCCTGCATTTCTGCAAGCATAATTCTTCGCCCCTGCGACTGTTCTTGTTACTACCGTTTTCTAATCTCTGCATGCAAAAGTAACCTTAACAAACGAGATAAAAATTTAAGTACAGTATATATAATATATATATATATCTATACATGTAATATATAATAGTGTGTATATCATACAAGTATATACAATTTATTATGAACCAAACTACGTTTTTAATACATATGTTTCCTATTACTACAGAAATGGACGTAGAAGATATCCACACACATACACCATAGTACACCTGTTCATACCAAATGAACACAGTTTTCTTATAAAATCTAAACCGAAGTTTACAACGCGACACAAAGAAGCCGGCCAGATTAAACAGAAAAAGTGAAGTGAAATGGAAAAAAATAGATCGCTTTCACATCAGCAAAGTCATCGCGGGTATAGGCACCCATATATAGGTCATGTTATGTTTATCTAAAAAAATAAGTAATTACAATATAAATTAATACCTTCATACCAAACAAATTCATACTAATTACAAAATTAACCCTATTTGTATTCGCTTATACCTTAAATATTATAATTAATTTATATATTTTAATTGGAACACCGGCTATATCAACGTCCAGCCCTCGACAACACCCAAGACTGTGAGGTTTGTGATTGCTGCCCCTAGAGCATCGGCTCCACCCGTCTGCCGCTGAAGTCAGGGGTATAAGAGAAGACCAGCAGTTGAAAAATCCACAACCTTAGTTTTTCCTTAACACATACTCAAAAGTGTCATACACTAATTATCTCTCCTAAAACGTAAAATTTATAACTTTAAGAATGTTTTTATTATATTTGAAAATATTAATTATTACTAAGCTTTGATTGTCGTTCCTGAATTGTACCTGATTTTTTATATTGATTTTGTTGAAGTTAATACAAATTAGCAGTACATTTGTTGAATTCTTTCGTAACATTTTTCAATATAAAGTTTTGCAAGACCTGAAGGTATTTGCCCGGTTTTGAGTCTTGTAAGATGCAAGAGTATAAAATGTTCGGTTACACCCGAAATTAGCCTTTCACTACTTGTTATAATTAAAAATTTAAGCTGATTCAAGTATAAAATGACACAAACACATTTAAAAGACAGTGGAAAGTAACCAATTTCGTGAACCAACTTCGTCATCAAACATATGATTGCAAAGTTGTCGTAACATTTTCTCTATCAACGTTGCTAGGTTTCGTAGTTTTTTACATAGCTTAAGAAATCTTTGGAGCTAAAAATATATTTTTCAAGCATGCATAAGCGACATTGAAAGGAGATTTTGAATTCGTCTTGCTTGTTGAGTTTCCAGCTGTCTTCGATTCTCCATTTCTCTGCTCGCTTCTGCTCTCTTCTCAAAAAAATTACATATAAAAGCAACAACAAAGTTATCAAGTAGAATTTGTGGAAGAGAACATCCGGATCTCATTACAGTGATATGCCCGCTATCTTCAATGCTAGCAGACTTTGGATATTTTAAATCAGTTTTACTATTGTGAATGGTACAAATGACAAGTAAAACTACTTTATTATTATATTTTCAAAACTTAAGACTTAAAATCAATTATAATAATTTATAGAAAACAAAAAGTGACAGTAGCCTTTATTAACGCGAAAAACCGAGTTCCCCCCTAAGAAAGAATCACAACACTATTGCGCATGCGCAAGAAGACATGTTAGCGCAAGGTTGTACTACAAGTGCTGCCCGTTTGTTTGAGCATCTAGTATAGTTTGTTCGACTCGCTGGAGAGTAACGCTTGGCGAATCAAAGACAGCTTCTATAAGATAAGCAAATATCTTGTGCTATCAGACATAATGTCGTTACCATTGGCTCTTAAAACATTGACAAATCGTTTTAGCTATAGATTTAGGAACTTCTTGTTGTTAAGGTTCAACATTATTCGTTCTGAAATTTACAAGACCTTGTAACGAAGCTTTTTGCTGCCCCCGCTTTTTGTATTTGCTGAGGTATACTCGCCTTGTTCATGGTTCGTTACAATAAATTTGTAAACTGTGGGGATCTTTTTCCAAATCGTACTTTCTTAAATTTCCTTTACTCCTTACCGCAGTAACGTCATCCGCCTTTCCGCGCTTCCGTTAAATAGCTCTTATACGATAGCGTATTCTACTCTGCCGCGCTCTGGGTGTGCTAAGCGACTTAGGCTTCGACGACGATTCTGTCGCAGCTCGTTTAGGCTTCGATGGCGGTTCTGCTGCTACTCGTGTAGGCTTCGATGGCGATTCTGCCGCAGCTCGTGTAGGCTTCGACGGCGGTTCTGCTGCTACTCGTGTAGCCTTCGATAGCGATTCTGCCGCAGCTCGTGTAGACTTTGATTCCGATTCTGCCGCCGCTCGTGTATAGCCGTGAAAAATAATCCCGGACAACAAGAGATTATGTTGGCGAACGAAAGTTAAGGGTTGAGTCGGTCAGAGGATCAACTCACTACCGAGCTCACCCTTAACGAACGGCGTTCACAACTTAAGACACTAAGACTAGCCAGAGGATCGACTCACTGCTGGGTCTAGTGTCATGTGTGTGATTGCTGTTACAGTCCTGTGCTGACTGACTGATCATCGGCCTGCTTGCTTTCCAAGCCGTGTGTTGCTTGCTCGTCCGTTTGCAACATGTTGTTTTAGGATGGCGGGTGTTGCTAAAAGTGGCGTGGTTTTCCCCGTTGGAGCCCAATACTTGTTGTGTTGTTTACGTGGCGTGGTTTAACTGTTGTGTATGAGAATTTGTATCCTCGCAGTGTTGTATTTATTTAACAGGGTGCGTCTTCATGTGTTGTGTGGGCTAAATTCCTTATGGATATTTAGTTCTCATACTCCCGCCCCCTCCCACTTCGGTGAGTTTTGCTTCAGATCAGATGCAAAATTTAATCTAAGTTACAATATTTCTTTTCTTTTTGTAAATTCAACCAAATCTTTTATACAAGTTTTTTTCGTAAAATTTACGCTACATTAATTTTCTTAAATTAAATTTCAAATTTTGTTTTTGTTTTATCCTTCCTTTAGTTTCAGTTTCATTTCCAATATTAACACTTATTTTGTGGTTTTTCCTCTTCATTTTCTATTGCAATTATCTTTCTCCAATTACATTAACTTATAAATTCGAATTTGCTTTTTTTTGATTAATTAAGTATAGATTCTTAAGTAATGTTTTTTTCACATATATCCAATTTTTTTGTTTTTTGGAAAAAAAAATTTTCAATTAATTTAAGTTATAAATTTGTAATTCTCCTGTTTGTTTATTTTCTTTAGTCGGGTTTTGTAGCTGTTTTCGTTGCTGTTGGCTTCCTCCGAATGTGTACGGCCACTTGATATTTGTCGGTACTAAAGTTCAGCCGGTGCTTCCCTGTGCCGGTCGTGAGGTCTGTGAAGCTCCTTCTAATTCTTTCGGCGATCTGTGGGAAGGCCTCGAGTCCTGTTCCGTGTGCGTCGGCTGTCCCGCCGCGGATGGTTATGGTAAAGGTGGTGACTTTATTACTTCTGTGTCATTGGTCGTCGTTGCGTCTTGATGGTGTCTGAAGGTAGCTAACATATGAGCGCACTTTTTTGCTGCCATCTCCGCCGTGAAAGGCTCGGAGATGTATCCAGGTGCTCCTTCCCCTGGTCCTACATAGCGCATAACTCGCTTCACGTTTCCAGTACGTAAATGCCGCAATCGTCTGTATTTTCTTGTTGTGGCACATCTAAAAGGAGTTCCCGGAAATCGAATGTTTCCTGGCCGTAACTCTCCTTGTACTCCCACTGGAGGAATTCACGATAGGCCGTGGTTGCATGGGTGACCTTGCCCCTCGTCCAGGAATCTGCTGTCCATAACTGGTGTGGATATGGCAAGCACATACCAGTGATGAGCGATATTGTGTGGTGCCAGAACTACATGCTGTCCGATGATGTCGATGTTTCGGATCCAGCGGTGAATGCGGCGGAAATTTTCTTCTCGTCCCCCTGGTTGGTGCAACTGCCAGACAACAAAGGGGTTGAGTATCGTGCCTTTTGGGTCAAATTCGGTCTCCAGGTGCTTCGTCCAGGCGTCGATCACGGTGTCTGTTAGCCAGGATCCATCTTCCAGGAAGAGTAAGTCCGCTCGATACAGGGTAACTCCACCTTGTCCCTGTGGAAAGGTTAGTTCCACCCTCTCCCTCTTAGGTTCGTTATTCTCTTGGTCTGAAGAGAGTTCGACCACCGGTGATTGTCGTGGTACTGTGGTATCGTCTGAGCTAGACGTATCGTTACTAGTCTTGCTGCTGTCGTTTGATGCTCTTCTACTGGTCGGACTTCTGTGGGTTCCTTCGTGATTTGGTTAACTTACTTCTTGGACAGTCACTCGGCCGACTATACATGGCGTTGTGGCTGGGTTGGTCCTCAACGAGGCTGCAGACCAGGTCGATCTACAGGTCCTGACTTGCATTGTTCGTGCTTCAACTGCAATTATGGTGGGTTTGTGGTCGATTAGTTGTGTGGTGGTGTTGACGGCCTTGGATACGTTGGCGGTGCTAGGATTGGCTTCGAATGTCGTGTTGTTGGCATGTGTTAGTTTTAGGTGTCGCGACGCCGCGTACATAGCGTCTGCACGTGATGAGCAAGCACTTCTGGTGCCTGTGGTGGTGGCTACTTCCAGCGCCTGTGTCCTGGGAAGCTTTATCTTCTCCTCCTCCATCCGTTCATGAAACCGCTTTAAACTATTTTCCCACTTCTCGTCGTTACTCATATTTTTTTTGCTCCTGAAATGGCCGGTAAGTCTTGCCTTGCTGACAGCTCGTGGTTGAATGAATGTGACCACCTCGATTGGTCACAAAATATGCTCATTTAAATATTTTTGTATTTTTTTTGTTGTAAACTGTTACGGCTTGTGGTATGGTTTCAATTCGCTGATGTTCACCGTTTTCTCCTTTCCACCGTCAATTTTTCGAAGTTGAACGATCACTGGTGAGATTTACCTGAGAATTTGATAAGGGCCATCATACTCGGGGCTAACTTTGCGGCGAAACCCTCAGTAGCTTTATAGAGGTGATGCTCTTTTGCGAGAACCAGTTCTCTGATCGCGGGGGTCCATTTTCTGCGTCTCAAGTTATAATGACGGGCTTGATCCGTTGTCGCCCTCTCCATATTTTGCCGGATAATTTTGAAGGCTTCCTGCATCCTATTGGACTTTTTCTCAGCCGTCGTGGATGTCATGCCTGTGCCGATATTAAGTTCGTCGAAGAGTGCCTTTGGCAGTCGCGGCTCTCGTCCTTGTACGAGGAATGCCGGGATATACCCCGTTGATGCCGAAATGCTGGTATTCACTGCGAGCTCGATCTTTGGCAGAAAATCGTCCCATCGCTGGTGTCGAGCTTTACTGAGTTGTGCTATAATTCGTTTAATTGTCCGACTGGCTCGTTCCATGGGATTCTATTGAGGGGTGTAAGGTGCGGTGAATTGCTGGCGTACTCCTAGTTCCTATAGGTAGTGTTGCCATAGCGTGCTAGTAAATTGAACGCCGTTGTCCGAAATAAGAAACTTCGGGACGCTAAATCTTGCGAGGATTCGTCCTCTGAATGCGCGACGAAGTCCTTCTGCTGTAGTGCGCCTCACGGGGACCAATTCTACAAACTTGCTGAAGCGGTCGATGAATACTAATAACATAGTATTACCATGCGTAGATCGCGGTAAGGGTCCGTTGAAGTCAGTGCAAACTGGAGCAAACGGTTCTTGTGCCACCTACGAAAGCAGCTTTCTTGCTGGTTTCTGCTGTCCTTCTTTGTATCTCTGGCAGGACTCACATTGGCGTACGTAACGCCTAATGTCGCGGAACATCCTTGGCCAGTAATATCAGTTAGCCACCCGGGCTACTGTCCAGCGTATACCCATGTGTCCGGCGCTAGGTATATCGTGGTTCAAGGCACACATAGCTTCCAGGGTACAGCCTTTTCATCCTGGGATCGACACGAAATGTGGCGATAGAGTGGGCCATCCTTTTCCATGTAGTCTACGGGGTTGGCGCGTACTTCCCCTACTCACTTCCGCCACCAGTTGCGTTGTGGCGCCACCGTCGTCGCTTGTCGTATGGTTTATAGTGGCTGCCGGGACAGTGCGTCCGCTACTAGGTTGAGTTTCCCTTTGCGATACTCGATGTCGAAAGTATGTTGCTGTAATTCTAAAGCTCATTGTGCTATACGACCGGAAGGGCTTTCTATGGAATTCAGCCACTTCAGTGATAGGTGATCCGTTATCACCTTGAATTTATATCCCACTAGGTATCTCTGCCTTATTCCTTTTGCGACTGGCGTAGGCTATTACTCGTTCGCCTCCTTCCAAATTTTGTGTCAGCACTGCACCAAGGCCGATGTTGCTAGCGTCCGTCTGCAAGGTAAATGTCTGGCTGAAGTCCGAACATGCGAGGATAGGAGCCTCTGTTAGCTTGTACTTGATGCTTTCAAATGCTTCTTGTTGTTCAGCTCCCCATTTCCAGTGTCTCCCTTTCTTTAAGAGGGCAGTGAGCGGCTGGCTCATCGTCGCGAAGTCGGGTACAAAGTGGCGATACCAGGAGGCTCCTAGATTGCTTTCTCGGGGTCGGTGTGGATGCCTTTGTCACTGACCACGTGACCTAAATACCGGAGTTCCTTCTTGAAAAACTCGCATTTATCAGGATTGATTCGTAGTCACTGCAGTAACTTTCGTAAATTCTGTATGTGTTCCTCGAATGTAGAGCCTATGACAATTATGTCGTTGAGGTAAGTAAAGGCGTGTGGTTCTATCTCACGGCCTATGACCTGGTCGAGTACCCTCTGGAACGTTGCAGGTGCCGAATGTAAACCGAATGGCATGACGCGCCATTGGAATAGGCCAAGCCCAGGTACGGTGAAGGCTGTGTATGTGCGGCTGCTTTGCTCTCAAGGTATCTGCCAGTAGCCGTTCTTGAGGTCCAGACTGCTAATATACCTTGCTTGTCGTAACTTGTCTAATATGTGTTGTGTCCTAGGTAAGGGGTATGCGTCGGGCACTGATCGGGCGTTGAGTTGCCGATAATCCGTTTTTCTTCCGGGCCAATACAATCGGCGCGCTGTGTGGCTGTGAGACGGCTCGATGCATCCCTTCGATAGCAGCTCATAGATCTCATTGTTGCTAATAGCTTGCATCGCTGGATTTCGTGGAAAATATCGTTGCTTGATGGGGCGGTTGCCGGTCATAGTGATTTTATGCTCCGCCACTGCAATCACTCCACTCATGGTTTCAAATTTTTGAACCTCCTCCGCTAAGAGGAGCCGCTTCGTTTCTCTGGTTGGTGGTCTGTCTAGGCTCGACTCTATTAATCCTCCTGCACTTTAGCTTACGTGTTTTGTTGCGCTTCCTCCTACTGGATTTTAGTAGTCGGCTATTTGGTGTAGTTGGGGTTGCGTTGTCTACCATTTCTGATGGCATGGTGTAGAAAGCCGCTGAATACTGAGCATCTACCGCTCTCAGCACTACCTGGTGACATCCGCAGGACAACTTAGCTCCCATGCTCCCCAGTGTATCTAATCCGAGTATGACGTTATTAATTGCACCGGGCATAACATGTAACACTTCTTGCAGCGATGACTGTCCGAGTTGGATGTTGGTTTCTACGGCGTCGCAAATCTTGCTGGTGGTGCCGTCGGCCATTTGTATTTACATGACCACGGTTACCTTCTTGCCACTCCCGGTTGCTTCCATACTTTCTTCAACTCGTGACGATACGAAACTTTTTGAGACGCCGGTGTCGATGACGGCTTCCGCCGGCTCTCCGCCAAGCTTGATCAAGGCATATAACCGGCCGCGCTCCTGAGGCGCTGAGTTCTGTGGGTCCGCGGCCTTTTTTTTTTTGGAAGAACCCTCGGCCGTTTCCTTGCAATCGGTCGCAACATTCTTTGGTTAGCACAACCGATCGGCTGGGAATGTCCCAGCAAAATATCTTTCTGGGATTACGGCACATCCTATCATAGTGTCCTTCCTGGCCACATCTCCTGCATGTGTTTCCACGCATAAAAGGTTGGCTCGTGGGTGGTTGTTGGTGATGCGCGTTTACCGTCGTATTGTGTTGGGAAATCGTGTGACGCTGATGTGAACGTGCTGATGCAGATTGGACTGGTGGGTGGTCCGGCCGAGTTGTATTTCTTACCTCGTGGTCACCTCCAACTCTTAAAATGTTCGTTGTTGATGCGATACCATTGGAGAGCGGTACCGCACAGTAACTCGGGCATGGTTCTTGGAAGAAGGTCTGTGTTTATCATGAAAACTTCAGATAGCTCTTCCAACCGTTCGATGAACGCTAATGGGTCTCCCGCACCGTCGTATTTTTCGGACCACTTCCTCACCTGGTCGGTGATAGGTGCGAATGTAACTATCTGGTTCTGTGGAAGTGACATGCCGTTATGGTTGATGGCGGCGGATGGTTTTTGATGGCGGCTGTCGTCGTGATGATTCCACGAAAATGTCCGCGGTTCCTCTGCCTTATCTGGTAAAAGTGGTGTCTTCTGATCCCCTTCGTCTCGTGAAGCGAACTCATTTGCTTGTATGCAGCTTCCATTTAAAATTTTTTTTTTTTGCCATGGTTTAACTGTTGTGTATGAGAATTTGTATACTCGCAGTGTTGTATTTATTTAAGAGGGTGCGTGTTCATGTGTTGTGTGGGCTAAATTCCATAAGGATATTTAGTTGTCACAACCTTCCACCTTATTAACTACAACATTTAAGTTACTGGTGTTCTGGGTTTGAACAATTAGACTGCTTATGTTTACTGGGGTACTTCACACATCTTGGTTTTTTGCTATAATAGTTTTTTTTTAGTCCAATTACGTCCACTACCTATTCACAAACCGTTTCAGATCCAAATGTTCTTTTTACTTTTACGGTTAAAGAAACAAATACACATACGTTCGAAAAAAAAGTCGTCTCGTCAACTCATACATTTTGATACATATAAGGTGGCAACACTTTAATCTGTAAAGCTGTAATTTTTTTGCTGTGAACTACTGTGTTTAATTTTGCAAAATTCTCAAACTTTAATTGATTTTTTAGTGATTTAATTCAATATTTAGTGATTTAACTCTGAGTTGCAAGCTAAGTTTAAATGTTCTTAAGTTTTGTGCATTGTTAAAAAGTTAAAATTTTCGAATTTTTGGTGCCGAGTCAGCTTTTTGTTTCATTTTGTTATATTTTATTCTATTTTCTCTCTTTATTTATCTGATTTACTTCTTTATTCACAGCTGTGTTGCTTGTAGCTTTTTATTTGTTCCAGTGCATCTAAAACTGCTCGCTATATTGCTTTTTCAAACTGACTTGGTTTTGAAAAAAATAAAAAAATTGTTATTGTTTTTGCGTTTGTTCTTAATTGAATTTATTATTATTAATATTTTATTAACACACTAATTTATTCTACATCCATTAAATTTTGTTTTACTTACTTTTTTATTTGATTTTCATTCTTGTTGTTATTATGTCTTGTAACTTCCCCTATTGTAACATTAAAGGCGAGTCAGATCGCTATGTCTCATGCTGGCTTTGTGATGGGCTTCCCCATATTAAATGTGCTGGACTGACAGATAGAATCTTAGATTCTATTCTCGGCTGTTAGGGATTGCGTTGGTCCTGTTTAAATTGTAGATCTATTGAAATCGATCTATTTAAAGTTTATAGAGAGACACGCAATGGCTTTAACGAAATCGGTCAAGATCTTGTAGCCCTCACTAAAAAATTTAGGCACTATGAAAAATTGTTCAAATCTTTTAAGTTAATGATTCTCATGAATCCTCCAAACCTGCTCCTAAGCGTAAACGTCCTTCCGATGAAGTAACGCTTAGTTCTTCTGTAGAGAAAAGAACGTCTCCGCCCAATGACCTAATAAATCTCTCTTCTCCTTTCCCTCAAGGTGATAAGCCGTCAACTTCCAAAGAGCTCAATTCCCCAAAAGCTCTATCTAATAGTAATAAGTGTCTCACAATTCCAGAGGCTCCCCCTAATAACTTAGTAACATCTATTAAAAATTTGATAGTTTTTCCACCTAAAAAGTCTATATTTATTTCTAGACTTGCCAAAGATACCTTGGTCGAGGACATTAAGTCTTACAGTTCGTCACGTTTTAAAATTGATGATATCAATATCCGTAAATTTTACTTCAATTATGATAGAAGTATATCATCGTTTAAAATAGACGTATCTCTTGACACATTCAAAAAGATCTTAGATAGTTCATTCTGGCCACCTGTGGCTTTTGTACGCGAATTTAAGCCTAAACTTAGCAGTCAAACTGAGGAAAACATTGCTAAATTACCAAAAGCAACCACCGATATAAAAAACTGATTGGTAAAAATTCGCTAGCATTTATTATCAAAATGTTAGAGGTCTTAATACAAAATTAACCGACTTGTATTTAAACAGTTCCAATTTTAATTTTCATATAATTGGATTTACAGAAACATGGTTAAAACCTCACATTTTTGATAATGAGATTTTAAACAGCGCATTTCAAATATTTAGATGTGATCGACTGAACAGAATCGGTGGAGGTATTCTATTTGCCGTACATTCCTCATTCCCATCTGAAGATGTTCTTGTTCCAGGAACCGACTCATTTGAATTTAAATGTATTAGAGTCTATGTTAATAGTTGCTTTATTTGTTTAACCCTGTCTTATATATCACCCCATTCGGACTTATCTGTCTGTATACATGCAGCATGCTTCTTTAATAAATAGCAAATAATGCAGATTCAATAATCGTATTAGGAGATTTCAATTTACCGTGTGCTTCGTGGAAAGCTTTCGATGACTATATCCTACCGATTTGCAATCGGTCATGTTTTCATTAGTTTTTCGAAAAAATGTCCGAGTTGGGTCTGAACCAAATTAATTTGATTCCGAATAAGTTTGGTAAATGCTTAGATTTAGTATACGTTGATACCTCTTCAAAGTGTTCCGTTATTCAGAGTAATCCTCTTGTTCTACCAGAGGACTCGTATTATCCTGCTTTGGAAATATCTGTCGAAATCATGAGCAATGTACGCGATAATAATTATCAAACTTCGTGCTTCCGTACTCGGTTCAACTTGGGTCTAAAGAATTTAGAGATCCGTATGTTACTAAAACACTTTATACAACTTGGGTTATACCTATCTTGGAATGTGGCTCTGTTGTATGGAACTCTAACTACCAAATCCATTCTGACAAGTCAGAGTCTGTTCAAAAACAATTTTTACTTTTCGCCTTAGCGCATTTCCAATGGGATTCTAGGGTAAGTCTACCTCCACACACTAGTCGTATAAAACTTATTAATCTACCTACACTTTCTAGTCGTAGGGAAATGCTTGGCATAATATTCTTAGTGAAAATCTTAAATGGAACAGTTTGCAGTTCTTTTCTCTTGTCTGAAATTAAATTTAATATCCCGATTCGCTTTTCGAGGCAGTTTAGATTAAATTTTGAGCCATTCCGCCGTATATGTCATGATTTTAATTCTCATTCCAGCACATTTGACTTATCTGACTCACTTTTCAAAATTAAAAAGACTTTATTGTTTTCTCTTAATGAATGAAAATGTAACAATTTATTATATCCTAACTATAAATCTTAGCTGTTGAAATTTTTGTTTTTGTAGCTGAGCAGTTTTAGATCTCAACACTTAAAAACTCTCTTGCCTTTTCTGACTCGGTTAATTTCGCACGTATGCTAATTGCGCCCCTCGCGTCGGTTGGGCGCGTTATTATTATAGTTCGATATCTATCTTGATAAGTTATACCCTGAACAGGGTATATTAAGTTCGCCACGAACTACGTAACACTCAGAAGGAAACGTGGGAGAACCTATAAAATATAATATATACATATCTACATGTGATTAGCGTGATAAACTACGTTGATTTAGCAATGTCCTTCTGTCTGTATATACGCAAACTAGTCCATAAATTTTTGAGATATCGCTCTAAACTATAGCATATAGCTGCCATACAAACTGATCAAACTCAAGTCCCAGTATGGAAAACTTTTTTTTTGACATGGATTATTGTCCGAGGCAACGGTACAATATCCGAAAAAATTGTGCAGATTGGACCACTATAGCATATACATATCTGCCGTACAAACTGAACAATCAAAATATAGCCACAATATCTAAAGAAATTTTCCAGATCGGACGAGAATTGACAACTAAATAACATTTAACTCAATTATTCATACATATAATTTAAAATTTTTTACTGATAAAAATAAAAATAAACTAATTTTATTACCGGACAAGAGTTTAAGAACCAAGTTTTTGATTGCGTGTTTAGAACAAATTCCACTCTAATAAGCGGACGCTCACACTTCTTCTTCACTTCAAGACTCTAGGCCAAGGATATAATAACCGTTGACAAAACTTTAACACTGAACCGAACATTTTATAGAATTATGTAATTTGCAAACTCAAAGGCGGGGAAATACTTTCTGGTGTTGCAAAACTTTATATTAAATATTTTGCGAAACAGTTCAACATGCATGATTCGAAGAAACCGAATGGATTACAAGCTGGGCTAGGATATATTTTGACCCGTTTTTATTCAGTTTTTGCATCACGACAAATAATCACAAGAAAAAGAGGGAAAAGCGTGGGGCGCTCGATATACGAAAATTTTGGCATAAAACGCCCAAGCTTTTTCCTTAATTATACTAGTATTTTTTATGTTAAATTCTGATTCAATGAATGTTAAATTCTTCTCGAACAACGTAATAAAATTTGAAGCGTTAAAGTAATATTGATGCAGATAGTATAATGAATTTGGTTGAAATCGGTTAAGCAGTTCCCAAGATATGGGTTTTCACCTAAAAGTGGGCGGTGCCACGCCCACTGAGTAATTTTGAATGCGGTTCCTATAAAGTCATCTCATACCATCCTAGAGATAAAATTTAATGTCTCTGGCGTGTTTAGTGCTTGGTTTATCGCGCTTTTAGTATTTTTTAACAGTACCGTTATATGGGGAGTGGGCGGAGTTGTCACCCGATTTTCACACTATAGGTAGAGGTGCTAAAAACATTTGCTTCTAGTGAATTTTGTTATTATAGCTTCAGCGGTTTAGGAGATATGCACATGAAACTTATTAGGGGGCGGGACCACGGCCACTTTTTAAAAATAATTTAACTGCAGATGCCCCTTCCTAATGTGATCCTGTGTACCTAATAACAGTCTTGTATCTTATTGGGGAGCTTAGTTATGGACATTTATTTGTAAAGGAGAGTTACAAACTGACAGATATACATACAAGTAAAGCTAATAAAAGCGTGTTAAAAAGGTAATCGTTTTGATTTTCATACAGATTTCTTGCATATTACATAATATTACCTGAAACAAATTGAGATAGATATGGAGATATATATATATATATATATATGTATATATTTTATATATACAATATATATAGATACATATAAATATATATATATAAATAATCAAAATGACGAGACGAATTGTAATTCGGGTGACTGTCTGTCCATCCGTTCGTCCGTCAGTCTGTGCAAGCTGTAACTTGAGTAAAAATTAAAATATCGTCATGAAACTCTTCCAAGTGTTCCCTGGTCAAATCTGGAGGACGGTATTCTAGATGTGCGTAATCGTACCATTACCACGCCCTTTAAACGAAAAACTATAGAGTGCTATAACTAAGCACCAGAGGATCCCAGAAGTGAGGAGCACATGTAGTCTGAAAATTTTAAAAAGTGGGCATAGCTCTGCCTCGTAATAGGTTTATTGTATATATCTTACAAATCTCTAAAGCTATATCAGTTAAACTAGCTGAGGATGATTCCTTTTAGCGCCCCCCATATAACGATTATGTTGAAAACTAACATACTATATTCGCGATAACTCATTAAGTAAATATGTCAGAAGTATTAAATTTCACATCCTATATGGCACAAAGGGCGTTATATGAGCCCCTGACAAAATCAAACAATAGGCTTGGCACCGCCCACCTTTATGTCAAACTCCGGTCATTTCTAAATTACGGTGTGAAAATAAATAAACTCGCACAAAAACCACGCTTATTTCCCAAACATTACAATTATAAATTCCATCTGATTCTTTCATTTTTTTAAATGGTTTATGTACGTACGGGAAGTCGGAGAAGAGATGTACACATAATAATTCCAACAGTTAATTTACTTTGTGCAGACACTGGCGAAGTTATCAAATGTATAGAGTTGAACCAGCGCAAAATTCAGTTCTCATATACCTATATATTATCAGTAAAATATATGGTGAATTGCACTAGCTTCACATGTTCTCTTCGATATAATTACCCGTTTGAACCTAACAGTATAATGAACCTTGAAATTTCCCTTCTATAATCAGTTTATGTTTATCTACATGGTACATACTTGTGCAGTATGTACATGTAGACATACAAAAATTTGCCTAACCCAATTTTATGTAGGAGAATTTGGATTTCATCTCGATAATGCTTGCCGTATAAGAACTTACGTGATTATCATTAATATTAATGTGCGCAAAAAATAATATCTATTCTTTAAACGTAATCGATATAAACTTAGTGCAATATAATACCGATTAAAAATACTGCACGAGTATGTACATGTTGACATACAAAAATTTGCCTAACCAAATTTTATGTAGTGGAATTTGTATTTCATCTCGATAATGTTTGCTGTATAAGAACTTACGTGATTATCATTAATATTAATGTTCGCAAAAAATAACTGCCATGTTTTAAACGTAATCGATATAAACTTAGTGCATTATAATACCGATTAAAAAAAAAATATGTATACCAATAAGTTAATTTGATAGATACCGGGAAACAATCAGTATATACTGTAAGACCCCGCCTAACGCTTAGGATACGTTCCATCAAAGTAGAGCGTAATGTGCTAAACGGAACTATCTTAACGTGTAAATAATGGGGTTAGAGGAAGATGGACAGACATTTGGTTAGGTATTAAATTTAATAGTAATGTTTTTTTTTGTAACCAAACAATTATTTCTTAAATTTTTAAACTAATGTCAAAATTTGGATCATTTTCAATGAATTGGTTCATAATTTCAGTAATAGTCTTCGCTCTTACTTAAATCTGGCCAAATGTTATTCATAAATCTTTCAAAAATCTTTTCGTTATCTCATTCCAATAAAGGTTTATGTTTTCTACAGCATTCATGAAATTTTAGTTTTTCCAAAATTCGCTTATTGATTGCTTCTTTTCTGGTTCTATTTTTTCAAATATCTGTTCGATGTTAGTCTCAAGTAATAAGGCTTAAAATTGTATACAACGCGTTGGTCCATTGATTAGATTAATGAACATATGTATGTGTGTATTGATTGATTTCAGTGAACCCCCGGGTTGAAATAAAAGAGTGCTAAGCCGAAACAGCGTTTAGCGTTTAGCGTTAACACTAACTCAATTTCTCAGGATCAAAGACAGGGAAATATTATAATACAATACAAGTAGATAACAATAATTTTTACTATAAAGGAAGTGTTTAAACCGATTTCCACTTTATCTTGTTAATATATTATACAGATTGACCGATATTTTCGATATAAAGTCAGAAGAACTGAGGTATTCATATTCGTTATTTGATGGCTGGAAAGGTTACAGTCCAATCTCGACACTTTTTAGTGGTTCTATACTTTAAGGCACTAATTCTGCAATAACTTAATTAGTTCTTACTTTATATATATAGAATTTAAAAATTTTTGGGACATAAGAATTCCCATATAATGGTCGAGTAATGTCTGAGACATGAGATTTAGTGGTTCTTACATTTTTCTATAGAGAGTTAATGCATTTTTAGAAAATTGTACTGTATACTGCGAGATTATAAAAATTTTTCGACCAGTCTAATGTGCATAAGAATTAGAAAATTTCAAACCTAAGCGGTGTATACACGTATATGTACATATATGTCTTATCACATATTAAAAATGTATGTACGTATGTATGTATATATCGTACACTATGAATTTATCAGAACTCAGCTCACTTCAACACACATGGTCTCGTGCTTTCACACACAAATAAATTTGTATTCGTACATGTATATAGGAAGTTTCTTATAAAAATTATTAGTGAATATTGTTTTAATTAACACTTTATTCCAAGGCGTATTAAGAGCTTGTTTGAGTAATTTCCACCAATAATTAACTTTTCAAAGCCAAACTGTTACATTAAAGGTTTTCGTTGGAAAACTTAACTTTTATTTAGTGTATTCTTCTGAATTTAGAATGCAGAAGGCTCTTTTGATTATATTTACTTTGTGTTGCATCTATGAAAAAACCGCCGGTAAGGTAGGCAATAACAATTGTCCAATAGGATGTACTTGCCACGTCCAAACTATACGCTGCTCGCAAGCAGGTTTGGATTATATTCCGGAGAATATCAGCAATGATGTCCAGATGATGTAAGTGAATTTACTTTTTGATTATTTAAAGAAACCGCTCTCCTTGAAGTCACCTTTCTAGACATAAATTACGTTATCTATCTGGTCAAAATTAGTTGAAATTTTCATGTGTTGCACTCTTAAACAAAATTCGTCCAGATACAGGTTTTTACTTTACTTTGATTTCTTTTCAGTTTATGGGTTTAAGGGGTTAGGTGTAGTCAGAGACATGAAAAATTTAAATTTTTAATATTTTTTTTTGTCAGTACATTATTATATTTTATAAAAGTAAAAACATAATTTGAAAAAAATAACATAATAATTTCAAAAGTAATGGCTATTTATGTTGATCCAGTTCCAACCAAAGCTCTTTGCAGTGACCATCATTAATCCTTGATTTTTCTTCTAAAATCAATCAGACAAAAACAAAGTTTTATTAATAGATCAATCTAGGTCATCATCGAAGTTTTTTCAATTAACAATATGGCGGCATCAGGAAGATTTTCTTCCTGATTTTCCAGAAAAAACAAACAGTTAATTATTTATAAAAAATCGAGATTAAAAAATCCTTGATCAGGCACTAGTTTTTCATGTTCTCAAAAAGTTGTATGAATTTAATTGAAATCTATAGAGTGGTTTTGCTAATTATCGAGTAACTCGAAAAATATTTACTTCACATATGCAGAGAATATTTCTTATTATACTTTAAGAAAATTAAAAAAACAACCAAAACCGATTTATTGAAAACTCTGCCTACCCCCAACCCCATAAATAAAATAGCCACATTAGCCTCTAATAACTACAATTCCTATTTTCTTATATGAACCAGAAGATCAACGCTCACAAAATGTCGTTAATCGAAAACTTATGAAGGGATATAACAGAAAACTTTAATTTGGTACAGGGGATCGTAGTAGTGAGGGGCATCTGTGGGCTAAAAAATTTCAAAAAGTGGGTGCCCCTAACTGAGTAAAGGAAGTTAAAGAATTCTTTTGACACCTCCTTATACAGTTAGTTAAGCTTGATGAAAGCATTGGTTTTCTCAATCTCAACCTATTAAAATGAGAAAGAAAAAAATATGATAATAATAAGACCACCTCATACAGTTTTGTTCAAATCTATTTAAAGAGCAATATTTGCTTACTGATTAGCGCCAAATTAGCGAAATTTTATTGTATTTGTGACAAGTTTATTCACTTCTTTATGCATCAGTTTAATGATCGTTCCATACATTATCGTAGCCCCAATCTATGCCAAAGTATAATAATTTCAGAAAGTCCGGTTCAATGTGGTATAAATGGGTTTGATATTTAACGATATTTATAATAGAAAGGAACTTAATTTAAAGGCAATTCCTACAACAAACAGTTCCCAATTTAGACTAATAACGATAACAGATTTCATATTAAAGATTTACTTACAGTTTCGAAGAATATTTAGCATCAACTGCACACTCACTTAGCCCTTTATTACTTCTTACCGTTATATTTATCTAGCACCCCGTAGTTGAAATATATTAACATATTTGTACCTCCAAGAAGTATTGCTCTGTCTTAATTTGTTACATCTACTGATACATAGATATGGAGTTGACCTGGTACAGTTTTGATAAAAAAAGAAGTGGAAGTACTATAAATACCCTTAAATTTCTTATAATTCCAGTTTTTTGGGAAATAAGTGCAAGTTTCTGCTGTTCCAATAACATAAGTATGTATAACTGAAGCAAAATTACCATATATTTATACTGGAAATGTGTGGAAGTTTACAATCTTTTCTGATTTTCAAAATATCATCTAATCCGTTTTAGGTATTTATAAAGAGAATTATATATAAAAATTTTTATATTTTGTTTTAAAAATCAGCACGAGCTTTAAATTATAAAAATCTAAAATTAATCGAGATAGCTATAGGGTTATATAGATACATATATCGAATTAATAAAGATGCCGAGACGATTTGAATTTAATGTTTACAATGAGTTCGTACCATAATAGTAATCCTAAGTGAGTGGTATACCCACTAAAACACTCCTCTCTTCTATCATGGATTTCCTTTTGCCCTAGGTCCGATTTTGCATTACTTCAGGGCAAGATTTCCAATATGGAGTCATGACGCGTCAGTTTCTACTCTCCCTGCGTCCAGGGATGCCTAAAGTTTTGTATCCAGCATCAGGCTGACTCTCTCCTATTGTGTGGAATTGGTCGGATGATCCGCGTTCATGTCTCTTTTCTTAATGCGTATTAAATGTTCCACGTATGAGGAAATTTTCTGCCAGTTTTTGTCGTTAGCTATCATTTTTAATATTAGGTTTTCCGTGTTAAGCTATCCAGCTTTGACCTATAAACTTCTCCAATCTTCAATCCATCGATGGCACTTAAAGAAGGTATGTTTTGCATCACCAAGTGGTTCGTCTCCGTAAATACATGCAGGGCTCTCGGCTTTTCCCATGTTGTACAAGTATTTTCGGAAATACCCGTGGGTGGAGAGAATCTGTGCTAAATAGTAGTTGACTTCGCCTTGTTTTATACTGTGTCATATCTCTACATCTTTGATCAATTTGACGGTCCATTATCCTTTGCGTTCCCTTGTCCACCGATTTTGCCAGAGTTCGAGTGTTTTCTTCCATGCTTGTTGTCTTGCTGGCATGTGTTTTTCCGTTCCATTTTTCTTCCATAACCATAACCAGAGTTGTCTTCTATCCTTTGCGAGTAGGGGTTGGGATGACGCTGCTTATCACTAGCACTGCGGATTCGGATACAGTGCGGTAAGCCGAGGCGACTCTCACGGCTGCTGTCCTCTGCACCTTAGCAAGCTTTTTCTGTCTATGTTTCACGTTTAGTGTATCGGCCCATAGTTCACTACTCTCACACTCACTTCATTTAATAGCATGCTGAATTTGAGCCCAGTACGTCAGTTTGTTGTCCATTCTTATACTTACGTATTTTAGGATTTTCGTTTTTTGTATGGTTTCCGAACGAACTTGCATGTTCACCTCCCGTGGGACGTGTTTCCTAAAGAGCCGGATTAGCTCGGTTTTTTCCGCGGCTAGACTAAGGCCATGTGAGTCCAACCATGTCTGTTTTCGCAGCATGACTTGTGTTAGTTTGCGTCTAGCTATTTCGGTGTTACCAGCTGTTATGACGGCGGCGAACTCGGCCGCGTACATAACGAGGTAACACTCGTCTGGCATTTCGACGTTTAAAATTCCGTCGTACCTGGCGTTCCATAGGTCTGGTCCAAGTATGGATCTCTGCACTACTCTGGAAGTGATTTTTTTCTTCGAAGGCCATCACTTGTATCGTATAGCAGTTCCCTGCCTTTAAGATCGCTTCGTATCATTTTCATCTAGTAGGGGGCGTTTTCAATAGGCTTTCTAGTGCATCTATCATATTTATCCACTTTGCGTTATTTAATGCATATATTTATTGTTGCGAGGAGGACTATTGGCCTCGAGAAGTTGTTCTTTCGGCGGGCTTCCTTCACGCTGCGCATGACGTTCTCAAGGACTCTAATGGTGGACCTGCCTAGTCTAGAGCCATGTTATCGCTCTGATAGACCACCAGCGTTGTACATGGCGACTATTTTGTGAGGTTTCAATAGTCTTTCTAGTAGCTTTCCTGCTGTATCTAGCATGCCCAGAGGTCTGTATACTGATGGTGTTTCTGGGTCTCCTTTGCCCTTACTTACCAGAGGTCAGATGTTGTCTCTTGCATACTTCTATTTATCGATAACAATAATTGGGGCGTTTTGCGGCGGTTAACTTTATCAATTCCACCGGTATTCCGTCAGGGCCGGGGCTTTTTTGGTCTTTAAAGTGCTTGCGGCCGTGCTCATTTTCTCCAAAGTGGCAGGTGGCCATAAGGTCTCTTGCGTATACTCTGGTGGTACGATGTGCTTTATGACAGCAGCATTTAACTCTAGAATGGACTGTTTCGCACCGTGTTTTTTCATTACGATCTTGTATTCGAGATCCAACGGATTTTTGTATATGCCGCTACGTCGCTCTTCCCATTTATCTTTCTATGTCTTCTCAGTTTTCGCAGCTTTATATTCCTTATGCTCTTCCATTTCGTTTCTACTTCTCCTTCTAGCCCTTGTATATCGTCGTCTTTTACGCAGGAAAGTTTGTCTCAAATTTCGTATTTCGTCCGTCCACCAATAAACTGCTTTCTTTGGATGCCCGCCTTTTTTTTGGGCATTGCTGCCTTACATGCCTCTGTGATGCTGCTCAGTCTTTCTTTGGCAATAAACCTAGCTGGGTTACTTTGGTGGTGTTTTAACCACTAATCTTTTTTCTTCACTCACCGTAAAAGCGTTAATAAATAACCGAATCGAATTAAGGGAAGGCGAAAGATGCAATGTGCGTCCTAAGCGAATTGATACTACAAAGCGAACGGGATTCTTTGTTTAGTCCCCTATATATCTGTTGATGTATTCAGGGTGGTGTGATCGTGGTGATGTTGTATTTATGTGCGTGTTGGTGCTTGGTGTAGTGATGTGCAATTTATTGTAAGTAGGAGTGGTGGTGTGGATGTGAATTGATGTGATGTGACAGTGTCTTATGGTGAGGGGGGACTGAGAGGTCATTTAGCCATTCCGGCCCCCCTAGGCAAATGATTAGAATAGTAGTCGCTGCAGCTGTTGTAGCGTTGCCTCAACGCTGCTCAGACCCGTGGAACGACGTTGTTGCAGTCTAGGCTGTCGACGCCGTATTGATGTTCCATTCCGCGGGTGTACCGCACGAGAAGGGCAGGTGGCCGACCAACGTCACGCCTCGAGGTGCGATGAATTAGCTTGTGATGTGGTCTGCTGCGAATTTGGCACAGACCCGTGGACTCACACTCTTGAGACCCATGCGTATGCGATAGGCAGTTTAAACAATGCCCTTGTGTCTGGGCAACTTGCCGTCGTTGCAACGGTCGCATACCTCTAGGAATCCCACAATGTTGCAGGCAGTATGGGCGCCGACATATGGGACATCATATCCGATGTGCCTCCCACGAGGAGCTGGTGCTGATACCGGCGTCATTGCAGGTGCTGTTGCAGGGGTAGTTGCAGCTGCAGTTCGAGCGTTGTTGAAGGCCCGGTGCGTGGCACGTTGGTAGCCGACCGCAGAGTTGGCGTTGGAGTCATTGGCGTATCCACATCCATGTTAATCTGTATATAAGAGTTGTTTGATTATGTAGATTTGTCATATAAACTATATGGATGATCGTGCCACGCTATGTGGCATGAATGGGTCGTCGTATTGATCGACAATTTTTTATTAGTTATTTGTTATTTTTAACGGTTATTAACGAGTTTTTCGGTTTTTTCTTCTTGATTTGATTATTTTATTGTATTGCGGTAGTATCGGTTAATTGTTGGCGAATTGCTTTGTCCCTATTATCGGCGGCTGGTAGAAAGCATAGCTTCACGAGCGGTCTGGTTAGCATTCAGCTTTGCGTACGCAGATCAACAACTCGTATGTGACCGTTGGAGCCGTAATGTAGCTTTTCTATGCGCCCAATTCGCCATTCGGTAGGAGGTAGACAATCATCATGGATGATGACACAATCTCCAAGTTTTGGCGCTTGTTCAGGGGTCTTCCAACGGTATCTATTGTGGAGATCCTTTATGTATTCTTCTTTACATCGGCGGTTGAAATCGTGATGGAGAGTTTTAATTCTTTCCCAGCAATTTAATACGGATAGCGACTTCAGGCCTGGCTCAGCTATGGCCAGAATGGGTGTTCCGTTGAGAAAATGCCCAGGAGTTAAGGCTGTGAAATCGGAGGGATCTTGCGAATGGATTGTAAGAGGCCGTTAATTGTGAACGGCTTCAATTCGAATTAAAAATGTTGTGAATTCTTCGTAATTAAATTTGTAATTTCCAGCTACTCTCTTGAAGCAGAATTTGAAGCTTTTTACAGCTTATTCCCATAAACCACCCATATGAGGAGCGCTTGGAGGGATAAATTGCCAATTAATGCCTTGGGGCGCGTACTTTTTTACAATCTCAGGTGAGATTTGTTTAATAAAGTGCACACAATTGTTTTTTGGGGGCTCGTTGAGCGCCGATAAATGTCTTACCATTGTTCCTCATTATCTTCGTTGGAAAGCCGCGTCGTGCGATGAAGCGAGCAAATGCCGCAAGGAAGGCCTCCTTTGTCAGATTAGTACAAAGCTCAAGGTGCACTGCTTTTGTCGAAAAACAGACAAAGACAGCCGCATAGCCTTTCATCAGAGTGGGACACCTTAACATGGACGCCTTTATTTGAAAAGGCCCAGCAAAATCGACACCTGTGATGGAGAAAGGCAGAGCAAAGTTGCAGCGTTCCGGGGAAGTGCTGCCATAATCTGTGTTCGCATCTTTTGCTTATGCGTGGTGCAGATTTTCCACAAGAAAGTGCACCTCTTATATGGGGATTAAGTCAGGGAATGTGAATTCCTGGCGGACCATATGTTGCATAAGGCGATGTTCGGCATGAAGCATTTATAAGTGGATATAACTGATGAGTAATGTGACAAGTCGAGACTTTTCTGGTACAATTATGGGATGGCGTTCGTTATACGTTAGGCTTGAATTGACAAGCCGACCATTCACACGAAGAAGACCTTTCGTGTCGAGGAATAGGTTTAGAACTAAGTGGGGACTTCTCTTATCAAAAGTTTTTGATTCTCTCGATAGTGATATATCGCGGCTGAAGTACTTTTGCTTTTTGTAAGCCTAGGTGCGTCAATGTATCGCATTGGGAATATTAAGAGGTTATGTTTAGTTTTGAGTCGCTCCATGAACTTGCATTCGCATCATGGATACTAGTTTTGCTAGTAGTAGCGCTTGACACAGTTTAAGTCGTGGTAGACTTATTGTCTGTACAGGAGCTACTTTTGCTTTTGTTACTAGTAAGTTGCTTGTGGTCGCAGTGTCGCTTTGAGAGCGAACATATATCGTTGCGCAATATGCCTTTTCAGAGACGTCACAGAAGCCGTGTAGTTCGACTTTGTGCTCTGTGGTTTTACTTGTTCATCCCAATCGGTTCCATCTAACCATAATTTTTGTATTAGGATTTTGGCTTATATCATAATTGTCGAAAGCCATCCTGCGGGGTCGAAATGTTTTGCTACAGAGGATAAAATTTGGCGTTTTGTTATGACTGATAACGCTGATATTGATTCTTTAGTATGTGAAAACTGGTCAGATATCGCATTCCATTGTACCCCCAGAGTTTTTGTTGTACTTTCCTTTTCGAATTTAAGGAAACTAGTGTCCAACTGATTTTCTTTAGGTATGTCCTTTAAGATATTAGGGATTTCGCCGTTATCTTTTTTAACAGAAGCCCTGCGGTTTTGAGGGCTTGTGTCACTTGTGCTAGTGACTCGTATGCTTGTGAACGACTGTGACTTCCAGACAGGATATCGTCTACATACGTTTGAGTTTTTAACACTTCGGTTGCCAGAGGAAATTCTGACTTTGTGTTTTCTGCCAATTCGTGCAGTGTTCGAATGGCTTAATATGGAGCACAGTTGATGCCAAAGGTAACTGTTTTTAATTTATAGTCGATACATTTTCTCAAGGTGAATAGACGCCAATTTAATATGAGAAGCATTAAATCTGGTTGGAGTGTGGGTCCCGTAAAAAGAATATCATTTAGGGAATTTCCTGAGCTAGTGAATCTTGAGGCATTGAAGACCACTGTGACTTTTGTTGTTTTTTTATCTGGCTTTACTACTGCGTGATGAGGCAGGTAGAATGGCAGTTGTAACCTATTTTGTGCCCTAGACGCTATAAGAGATCGTTGTGATCTTTGAGGCCCTAAGTTTAAACAGTTCACCTCGGAGTTCGATGGAGACCACTGCTGTGGGTAGTAGTACCCTACTTTGGTTTTCGCTGTTTAGCGTTTGAGTTTTTAATGTCTTTGAGCAGCATGGTGTTTCTTGGCAATTTTCGGGATTTCGTATTTCGGGATTTGCTGTTGCAATTAATCCCAAAGTCATTTTATGATTAATGTGAGGTGAGCTGGAAAATTTTGTGATATGTAACACTGAATGATGTCTTTTGCGGCTTTCACACTCTTTTAGAGTATGCTCACGTGACAAGCAGTTTGTGCAAAGTTTTTGTTGTTCTCAGAATTGTTCCTATCGGCAATTTTAATGTTATGAATTTCCCGCAAGATTTGAGGTTATGCCCTGTACACAGTTCGCATGACGTTTGTTTATACTGTTAAGATGTGAACGATTGATTTTCAAAAAAGCTTCTATTTAAATTGTTGTTGCTTCTGGAACGTTATTAGTTCTAACTAGTTTTTTGTCTACCCTTTCTGCTATTTCATACTAGGTAGTTAGAAATTCTTTCATTTGCTGCCACATTGGGCATTTTTTCTGGGATGAGAGCGATTTCTCCCACAAAAGTGACGATTTTTCTGGTAAGGCTGCGGTGCATATATAATATTTAGCAGAATAGGGTCCTAGCTGCCTGTGGGAATATTTTGTGTCGATAGAACCGACAAACAATTAGAAACAGTGGATTGTAGTGTTATAAATTCTTCACTTGTTTCTTTCTGAATTTCAGGCAAGTTAATTAGTATCGTTACTTGCTTATCGACCAATATTCTTTCATTTTCGTATCTTGCTTTTAGAGCTTACCAAGCCAGTTAAAAATTATCGTCATCCAGTGCGAGCTGTTTGACTATGACGCCTGCTTGACCTTTCGTTTTGTATCGGAGGTGATACAATTTTTGTGCATTTGATAATTTGAGTGGTTTATGTATACGGCTGTAAACATGTTCCGGAAGGACGGCCATAGTTCATAACCACCATGAAAGATTTCTGTATCATCTGCGGGCACCTTGAGATGGATGCCTGAATTTGACTCTTGACAATCAATTTATGACAGCTCTACTCTCGGATATGGAGTAGGTGCAATTGCTTTAATTCATTTTAATTGATCCGAAATCATTGCTTTTGTTTCTTCAAACTGGTCTAAGCTGGCCGAGGATTTAAAATTTTCAGGTAGATCAGAGCCGTCAGATTCTACTCCTGCGTCATATGCAGATTGGAGACGTGTCCAAAAATTAATAAGATTTCCCTTTTTGATTTCTAATATCGATTCAGAATTGTCCTGAATCGGCGAAGATGAAAATCGAGTGCAGTATCGTATTAGACTGTCACTCTCAGAGATAAATTTGGTGTATGAAATATCTTTCACTCGTTTTTGCTATGTAGCACCTTGCTTTGATCGTGTAGCTTCTGCAGGTGTATATGGAGTTTTTCTTCAGAAATAATTTTGGGTACTTTTAGAGACTGTTTTGGATTCTTTTGAATCTGAGCTCATTTAGAAAAGATTGAAATAAATTTAAAATTCCTCAGTGCCGACCAGATTCAAGCTATATGCTCGTATATAACGAAACTCTTTTAAGTAAATATATTTTTTTTTTCGAAAAAATTAATTTTAAATTCCGTATGTATGTATAACCGCGAACTCTTTGTTACGCGGATTTAGTTTTTATAGTTACCGGTCGTATTTATTTTTTAATGTATTAACAATCGAACTTTTATTTATTTATCGTTTTTATGTCCTTATTTAGGGCTACATACCCCTACATCCGTGCGTGGACTTGTAGGTATATATTTATGTACTTATGCAATTGAGAGCTCGTTAAAGAGATCAATACACTTTGTAACTAGGCATGCTCGAATTATTTGTGCGCAATACTGCTTGTTTTTGTTTGCAAGAACAAGGGATATTGCGGGGCATATGCTAAAATGGAATGAAGAGATATTTTTATTTAATTAATTTTTTAGCAATTTTTTGTTTGTTTATGGAATAAGTTATTTATTTGATAGTATAATTTAATCGCTCCGCTTAATTAGTTTCAAAATAACCGATTTTTAAACGAATAAATGAATTAAAAAATATGTAATTTTACCCTCTGTATATTGGGTATACGACCATATTCAGATCGTATGTACAAATGTGTATACGTATGAATGTGAACGCGTTATATTTTCGGCTTGAGAGAAAAGTGTAAAAAAAGTTATAATACGCAGGTACCGACTGCGCTTATGTTAATATATTCGAATGTACGTAAATTCAAGGTGCGTTCCAAAGTAAACAGGACTTAAAAAAAAAAGACAGAACAAATAGTTTTATCTTTCACTTTTGACTTCTCCAGGCGCGATTTTTTGAGTTTCGGCCATAAACTTGTTTCATCAATTGAAACGTTTCGGTAAAAGTTTTACCAATTTAAAAAACAAAATTTAATGTTGGCTCTTTGTTCGAAGCTCATTTTCGCACCGATGACAAAAACATACTGACACTTAAAATTCAAAAACTTCACTTCCAATAGATGAAATGTCATGAAATTTAAATACTTGAAATTTTTTTTTGTGATTGTTGTGTATATATTATATATATACTTGTATATACAAATGAAAGCGCATAAGTTAAGGCAAGCAATAATTTGATAATATAATATAATATAATATAATATATATATATACATATATGGAAATATAAGTATTATATAAGTATATTTTCCGGATTTTTTTGGTATATCGGTTTTTTGTTAGGAAAAATATAAGCATTTAGTACTAAAATTTTTAGTTCCTTTTTTTCTTCATATATTTTCCGTTAACGTTTCCTGTACCCGTTTTTTCAACCTGTTAAAATGAATATTTCTAGTTTTAACAGTATACAGGATTAACAAACATACATATATAATTAATAAAAAAATGAAAACGATATATATATATACTTGTATATACAAATGAAAGCGCATAAGTTAAGGCAAGCAATAATTTGATAATATAATATAATATAATATAATATATATATATACATATTTGGAAATATAAGTATTATATAAGTATATTTTCCGGATTTTTTTGGTATATCGGTTTTTTGGAATTTTCCGTTAACGTTAGGAAAAATATAAGCATTTAGTACTAAAATTTTTAGTTCCTTTTTTTTCTTCATATATTTTCCGTTAACGTTTCCTGTACCCGTTTTTTCAACCTGTTAAAATTGATATTTCTAGTTTTAACAGTATACAGGATTAACAAACATACATATATAATTAATAAAAAAATGAAAACGATACACTTACTTCGTCTCGCCTCTAGGGGTTTTTGGGGAGAATGTATGTATATATTATTGTATGGTTTTGGTTTTTTTTAGGTTTTCTGTTTCCTTCCTTCTCTCCTAAACTCCAGATGATCCGATGCCTGTTATGCAGCCCTCTCCCTGTGTTTTTGCTGCGTTAGTATATTGTTGTTGTTAATATCGCGCCCGATTTTTATTATTATTAATGTTTTTTTTGTTTGGGTTTCGCGCCCGTTTTAATTTTTTTGTTTTTTGCGCGCCCGTTTGTTTTTGAGTTTAAGTAGTTTTTGATTTTATGATTTTGTTTTTTGGCACATTTAATATGTTTTGCCATACATGTATGTGAATGTGTATATGTTCGGTCCCTCAACTCTCAACTTCACTTTTTGTATATTTATGTATGTATATATATGTACATATATTTTCTTTATATGGTACTTCACTTTTTTTTTTTTATTTTTTTTTTTTCAATAAATGTCACTGCACCTTGTTTTTTTGTTTTCGAATGTGGGGAAGGCGAAAGATGATATGTGAGTCCTAACCGAATCGATGCTAAAAAGCGAACGGGATCCTTTTTTTAGTTCCTTATATATTTGTTGATGTCTTCATGGTGGTGTGATCGTGGTGATGTTGTATTTGTGTGCGTATTGGTGCAAGGTGTAGTGATGTGGAATGTATGGTAAGTAGGTTAGTTAATGTGGATGTGAATTGAAATGGTGAAGAGGTCATTTAGAAAGGTGGGGTTTTGTCTATGCTCGCGAAGAGCTTTTCTGAGTCTGGCTTGGAAACTTTCCATTTACGTGGTCCTTTTCTTTTACTTGTAGTTGTTGTTTGACTTTCATGTGGACCTATGAGGTAGTATATGTATTGGTGATAACTACCTGTGTAGTCTTCTAGCCCTTTCCATTCGCGTAGCTGATTTGCGAATCCTTCAGACACTAACGAATAATCGGGGGTTGTTTCGTTGCATCCTGGTCTCCTGAAAATTTTTTCGGATCCTCTGTTGGCAACGATAAGTCCCAATCTAGCTGTCATGGCAAGGATTTTGCGTAATCTCGAATTTGTTGTCGGTGTACCCCATTCCATGGCCTTGCCGTTGAAATCTCCGGCTATATTTAAGTGACGGTTTGTGTGATGCGCGGCGTCCTCTATGGCATCGAGCTTTGCTAGGAAATCTGAGAGAGGATCGCTCGGTGTCAGGTAGCAGCTAATTTTCGTGATATTTTCCTTGCTTAACCAGACAAAATCATTTCGCCTCCTGCTGTTTGCTTTTTTGAAGCTGCTTTCTTAGATAACGTGATCAAATTTGGTACACGTGTTCCCAGCCACTCTAAGGAAGTTGATATAGCAGATGGGTAAAATTAGACTGATGTCGCGCTCATAAAGTGCCGATAATCGAAAGCTTACAAAGCGTTATAATTAAGCCAACAATGAATACAAAAAAAGTGTAATTTGCTGCTACAATCGAACCGGTGCCCCTCCCTGTGGGTAAAACATTTTTCACAACTCACTACAGCTGTAACAATTAAATGATGGCAACGCTAACTTTTTAAGCTAAATCCTCGAAAAATTTTAACCAAATGGTACATAACATGAACGCGACATTCTTATATGTCATTGTGAAAATGGGTGGAATCGGACTATACGAACCCTTACTTCCCTCATAGCACAAATTTAAATTCCATACTATTTTTTCAATTTACAGTATCTAAATAAAGCACCATTGTAATTATGGGAACGTACTTCATCTCAGTGGTTTCCGAAATGAGACCATCGATCTTCTAGACCCTAGATACCAAATATGTGGGCCCCTGTGCCTGTGTTCTACTTTTTTCCGAATATATGCCAAATATTTATATAATCGGATCCAAAATTCCTCTGGCTCCCAAGATTGCCTTTAGCTATACCGCATATACAAGCCAATATGTAAAATATCTTAACCAAATTAAATGAATGTAAATTATTGGAAATACTATGGTTTAATGTCGAAAATGTATGAAGCCATGCCCTTTGTATTGACCATAAAAGGTTTGATATTTTAGCGAAATTAAGTGGACATGTTTTCTTAAACATTATGTGGTTTAGCGCTGAAAATGAATGATACCGCTTCAGAACTAATGTAATGATTTCTCATTCTCTGGTAGATTTTTTTCATAAACCCAAAACAATTGCACGTAGGATACTGGACTATTGCTACGACCACAAAACGCCATTTAACGAAAATCTATAAAGTGGCATAACTGAACCAATTAAGATATAAAACTGTCATTTGGTATAGGGGATCGTAGTAGCGAGTTGCACTTGTAGGCTTCCAATCGTCGAAACACGTCTCAAACTCGATCTTTTGGGTAGCCTTTAGCTCTTCTAGCATGCACTTTTAATGTCTTCTATGCTTGTAAAACAACGGCTCCTTAAGGTTCTCTTAATTTTTGGAAATAGGGAAAAGTCACACGGAGCCCTGTCTGGCGAATATGGAGGGTGGGGCCTCGTTATAAAGTATATATAGTTAGTATTGCTTTTGACCAGGAATTCACGAACATCATTATTATAATTTCTTTCTAATCATTATTATAATTTTCACGTCTAACCAAAGTAAACAATTAATACTGCTGAATATTTTATCGTAATTTAAGGGTATGTATTACAACATAATAATTTGATAATTGGACTCTCCAAACCAAGCCCGCGAAATTGTAAATTTATACATCATATACAGTCACACAGATATGTAAATGGAAGAACTCCCTATCGACATTAAAGAACGCCTTCAAATCGACCAAATGGACGCTAATTTTAAGGGCCCTGAAAGAGCTAAAGGTCCCGGATTACCTTTGTCGAATTGTGACAAGCTATTTCGAAGACAGAGTTCTGGTTTACGATACTGAACATGTTCCCGAACCATAAAAAGTTACTGGCCATGTCCCACAGGGATCAGTTCTTGGTCCTGTCTTGTGGAACATAATGTATGACGCAGTTCTAAGAGCTGCGGAGCCGGGTACAGTAAAAATAGTAGGATACGCGGACGATATCGCAGTCGTAGTCGTAGCGAAAACTCTAAATAAAGCGAAGAACAATTGTAGTGAAGCCATAAAATTAAAAACTGGCTAGAGACCGTCGACCTAGAACTAGGCACAAAAAGTGGTGCTAATGAGTAGTCGAAAGAAAGTTGAAATGATTGAGATCAGCATTGATGGGCACACCATAAAATCGAGCCTTCACCTCAAATACTTCGGAGTCATCCTGGAACACAGACTCTCATTCAAACAGCACCTAATCGCCACCCATATCAAAGCGGCGCGGGCTGTGTCGGCAGTCGAAAGGATAATACCCAAAGCTCTTAAATGTGTCAGTAACTCAATAATTTTGTATGCGGCAACAGTTTGGCTACCAGCAACCAAATACAGTTCTTATAAGAGATGATTGGTCTCAAAACACAGACTAGCATCACTAAGAACGTGCTATGCGTTTTCTCAGGTAGACTACCCGTAGACATAGCAGCATTGCGTTGTTCACTAGTGCGTGACATTCGACACGTCAAAACATCCAACCAGTGTGCTCAAGAACTTTAAAAAATCTACGAGAAGTGCCTCGCTCAATGGCAGAAAAGGTGGAATGAGTCAAGTAAAGAAAAGGGGAGCCACTCTCTGATACCCAATATTCAAGAGTGAATTATGCGTGAACCCGGCGAGGTGAACTTTGAAAATTACATTGAAACGGTAAATTACCTCGTTGTAAAATGTGTTCGTTTCCGAAATGAAAGACCAATACTATCTGAGAAACTAGGGAAACCGCTACTACCACGTTCCATTGATATAATTAATAATAAGTAGTTTCGCATTATTGTATATAATGTACTTTTTATTGTACAGTGAATCGGGCATAATTGATGGTATCTTTGAAAGATTTACACCCACCTTTGGCGTATCCATAAAAAAAAACATAAATGTACGTACCCCACAACATTTCCTTGTTGTGCCAAAAATTAAAAGTACCATAAATATACCAGAAAAAATGCAATCCCATACCAACATCACTGCTATTCTTAAAAATGTGAAAGTTTTATGGTTAGGAATATCAAGTGGTGGACGCGTGAGTTAACCTCGAAAAGGAGGACTGTCTGGCGATTGAGGCGAAAGCTTCAAGGCACTCAACGGCCAAATTCTGAGAGGCTGTCCCAGCCATTTATGATAAGTGCGTGTCGGAGGGTTAGATTCCACGTGTTCCCAGGTTTTGACGCTCTGAACGGAGAGATGTGCAAGAGCTTGTGGATGTTCATTCCGGAATACTTGGAGGACATTTATGATTAGTTTATGTGGGAGGGTTATTTTCCATGTGTCTTTGGCATTTTTGTTGACTTTAAGAGAGTATTTGATTATCTAAGCTGGGATTGAGTGTTGCAACGACTATCAGAGCAAGCGGGAGAACAATTTTTATAAATTGTAAATAGTTGGGTTTTAAGTGGAGGTTGACATATCGATGGACGAAACGGTGACAATGCTGCTTAAGGGCAGACCCTACAACCTCGATTGAATTCACCATACCATCGATAAATACTGATCCTTCATGGAGATTTATCGCCCAAAATTTAATTAAGTTCATCAATGCACTGTTGCTGAGTTAATCCACGTCAATCCACGTGGAAAATTGTTGATCAAAAGACATCACGTTGGCGATGGTACCAGCAGAGCTAGGGCTTATTTCGGAGTGTAGTAGTGCATGTGAAGTTTGGTCAAAATTGGAATCGACATTCCAAACTAAAGGGCGAGCTAGAAAAGCGACGCTACTTAAGTGTAGTAACGAATTAAGTTTAGCAAATAATTGTTCGACAAAAATATGTGGTGTTGGTAAAATGTACACTATGGTAGAAGTTCGCGTAAAAAAATACCTATTGTTGATATGTCCAGGTGTATGATGAAGTCTGCGAGTGCACCTTCATTATTTTAGGCTAAAGCGGTGAATACGGTTACATTCAACATCGTGTCATACCGGGTATGTACTAAGCGTTTATACTTAATAGAAATAATGCAAAAGGAAACTTTGACTCGCGCGCCGAGGAGTGAATATTCGTCGGCTATTCAAAGGCATACCGGTTAAATTCAAAGAATAAAAAGCGTGTTATTATAAGCCGCAATGTAAAGTTTATCAACAAATCTGGTTTTGATGGACCATTTGAGAACTTCAAAAATGAACATAAAATGGAGGAGATGGTTTAAAAAAAAATACAGATAGTGCGATCGAGTATAGTAACGACGAACCGTTAGATGTATCTAGTTGTGAAATAAGTGCGGATAATTCTTCACGCGACCACGAAAAGTATATCATAGCTGACATCGGTTCAGAGGAGGACCCTGTTGATTCAGACGACTTTTATATAGGCAACAAAAGCACGCCTTTTCACTGACGATCTTCAACCTTTAGCGGACTCATTGAAATCCAAAGATGCATCTGTGGGTGTAAAGGTGCTCGAAGATGAGTTCTTGAAATACCTTCGAACCGTAAAATAATTGGCTACAAATTAGTGTTCAGTATAAAGATGAGCATTTAAAAAATATATGACTATTAGCAAAAAGTAACGCTCAGCGCTCAGGGGAAGGCTTTCATGATTTCCAGGATTTCCTGAGTGCAGAAAACAATCTCCAAGCACATCAAGGTTTGACGAAGCATAGCAGCGAAATACAGTGAACTGTAGAAGAGTGGCAAGCATCATTACAACAAGCAAACCCTGTGTGTCCAATAAAGAAAGGACTGTACCGATTTCATCAGTCAAGGTTAATGAGGTATCATAAAGTATGATTAACCCTCAACAAAATTGGATTAAACGGAACGAAATTTGTTAAAAACAACAAAGAGGATGCTCTCGCAACATTTCGATATGAAAGCTATCGGAAAAGTTAATCGTATATATTTTCATCAGAATCTGGAGAAAGGCGAGATATTTATATCACAACGGTCATATGCTAAATCAATATTGGACCGATTCGGCATATCAGAGTGCAATCCTTCGAAAACATGAATAGAAGCGAATTGCAAAGTTATCATGCCTAAGGCGAAAAACGAGGCCATTAAAGCATTATTGAACGCAACTCAGAAGTATGAACTCTCTAATAATAGTCAATATAATTAAATGAACATGCACTTAAAATTACATATGTATATGTGCCTCTTCCAACCCTGCAAACTATTCTTGTACAATACTTTCTTTCTTTTTATCATTCATACATTGTAATGTTCTTGTACACATCAGTCGTTATTATATCCTCTGAACTATACATTTCTAAATAAATTCTATAGTATAGTAAAGTATCTTTCACATTATTGTTGTCAATTATATTGTTCTTTTGTACGCTTATGATGCTGAACCTTAGTATTATTATTGATGAGAAATTCTTAAAGATCCTTGGGTTCAAACTACATAGATCCACATTTATATAGTCAATTCACTAAACACATTCAATTGTGCCTTATTTTAGGTCTTCTATAAAGATTCTATAGAATATGTTGTGTAAAAATGAAACTTTTAAACCAGTTATTTCTTTTATCTTCTTAACATAACTTTAATTTATTTCTGTCTATATATATGTGTAGTCTCTCAGTTTTTGAGATATCAATTTGAAGTTGGCGCTCGTCTTTTTATTTCCAAGAAGATGCACTTTTTTCGGAACCGCATCTATCGGACCACTATAGCATATAGCTGCTATACAAACGGAACAATCAAAATACAGTCTTTGTAAGGAAAACTTTTTTATTTGATAAGATATCTCAACGAAATTTGGCATACTATAGCATCTAGTTGCCATACAAGCTGACCGTTCAAAACTAATATTAAGATCTTTTTATACCTAATTATAATTATAATAAAAATTTTAAAATAAAATCCATTACATTTAAATAATTATAATATTATTTGTACGATATAAACCAAGACATAACATGTGTGCTTAAATAAATAATAAAAATAAATAAACATAAAAATTAAATTATGTACCAAACATATTTTCTATTTTTGTAGAGATTTGCGTTATAATAATTTGCGTGACATACCAGCTGCTGCCTTCCGTGGATTATCATTTCTGACAAGACTTTTTCTCAACTACAATGGTATAAAAACAATAGACAAAAACGCTTTTGTGGACTTGAGTAATTTAAAGCAATTATATTTGGGGAATAATAAAATTAAGGACATTACAGTCGATTTGCTTCAGCCATTTAAAAATGTTAAAGCCATGTAAGTAAAAATACTGAGATGAGTATTTCCATTCTTAAATACTCCACACTTAACTTAATTTTTATTTTGAAGCCATAGTTTGATTACACAAGTATCCTATATCGTCGGCAAATGTAAATAAATTTAACCACTTAGATTTGATTTTACAATTTTATTAAAAACAGCAATATTCAAAAAATAAAACTGAATGGTTAACACATTCGACCCCATAGTTAACTGTGAGCAATTTCATTTGCTTAACCGCAAGTGGTAAGCGTTCTTTTTGTTTTCATATCCTCATTTTTCATGAAAACGGTTCATTTATGTGTTTACACTAATATTTGTAGATTATTAGTAGTATTAAACTGAGTAATCTACTTCTCATTTTCTAAAAATTTATTTGTTCTTGGTGTTATTTAATTTATTAGTTCTTGATGTTGAATTGATTCCAACATACTTAATATACTTGAGTGGATAACAGGGTGATTTGAACTTCACAGTGTATTTGAATAGAAAACAATACTTTGAAAATCTGTAACCAGTGGCAGATCCACGGGAGGTTTTGGGTGTTCATTGTCTAATCAATTATAAAAATATTTTTTTTAATGATTTATACTTCTTATGTTTACAGATACTTGGACAACAACATGATAGCAAGAATTCACAAAGGAACATTCGCACATCTAACGGATCTTAGCTATTTGTAAGTAATATTTCATCCTCATATAACATTCATTTATAGACTTAATTTTCAGGTTAAAATTAAATTTTAATTAATAATATAGTTCAATTATGTATCCTCTTATAACCGGACAAAAGTTGGGAACCATGTTTTTCATTGCGTGTTTAGAACAAATTCCACTTTAATGATCGGACACTCTAATAAGCGGACGCGGATACTTTTTTCCTATTTTTATGTTTTCAACACTTTTACTAAGCGGACGTGGACGTCCTGTTAACGGACAAGTAAAATATGTTATTAAACAAAAGTGTGAACAAATCAATAAAAACCTCTGATAAGCAGACGTGAAACTTTTATTCGAGAATCAACTTACATATGTACTTACGTACGTTAACTCAAAACGCGGTCTATGTGTAACGATTTGTGGCTTCTTGTATAACAAGAACGCAAATTATGCACCATTTAAGTTGCATTGCAAAACGTTTTCTTCGCGTTAATTGGAGTGCGTACAAGACTGAGCATGTCACAGCAAAAAAAAAATACTTTCCATTAAGAAAAAAATGGAAATCATAAATGTATTAGAAAAAGAAAATTTATATGTTCGTGCTCTGGGAAAGAGGTTAGTGCCTTAGAACAGTATTTTTTGAATCAAGTTAATTTAATAGGGTTTCTTTAGTTTGACTTTTATAGACAAAGTTGGAAAACCCCAGGTTGCCACTATTGTTAAACAAAAGAAAGACATTAAAAAGATCTAGCTGAACGCTGATAACGTTGATAAAAAGAAAAGATTCTTAAATGGGGATGGCTCAAAAACAGACCACTTGCGTTTTGAGTGGTTCGCTAAAGCGAGAAGCCAAAATATACCAATATCGGGTCCTATTATAAAGGAAAAGGCAAAGGAAAGCGCTGTTTTAGTATACATTCAAAATTTTTCTGCTTGAAATGGATGGTTGGATGAATGGCGTAGGCGTCATAACGTGAAGTTCAAAAGCGTATGTGGGGAATCTGCCGATTTTAATCCCGAGGATGTGCAGCAATTCAAACAAAAATTTCCAAATATTGGCAAAATTAGGAGACATTCCAATGGACAGAGTTTCAAAAACTTTTGACATCATGGAAGCTGTTTAATTTATTAAATGTGAATGGGACAACGCAACGACAGAAACAATTGAGAACTGTTTTCCAAACGCCGGTTTTCAAATAACTCCGTGTGAAATTTCTGGTTTGTAAAGGATGATATTTATATATCGACGCTATCGGCTTTGATAAAGACTTTAAATGAAAATGGGAAAGATCAGTATCCGGAAGACTTTTTGTCAATCGACGAAGTTCTTAATACAAAAGACAATAATATTAATATTGTTATTGACGAAATAATTACTGATGAAATGTCTGACGGAGAAACCGAACACTTAAATGAAGTACGTGTCTAAGACGAAGGACAAATTAAGTCATATCCTGAAGCATTAGATCAACTTCGTCGCATAAGCAATTTTGTTAGTGACGACATTATTTGATTCCAATACGCCAAAACTTTAGAATGCCGTCTTGAAAGTTATTTTATAAACAAAAATAGGAAAAATTGCGACGGACTACGGTAGATGAATTTTTTAAACCCCAAATATAAATTGATATGTTTATCAATATACATAAATTAGTTCTTAAAATAATCATGAAATAAAATGACCGGTTACAATGAAAAGTAATGTTAAACGTGAGTTAATAAATATTACTTTCCATTTTGTTTTTCAACCCCCATAAGCGGACAAAAATTGTGGAACCGTGAGTGTCCGTATTCATATTTTTAATTAATAACCCAACGATTACCCTCCTCCCGCCCAACCGACGCGAGGGGCGCAATCCGCATACGTGCGGAATTAGCCGAGTCAGAAAAAGCAAGAGAGTTTTTTAAGTGTTGAGATCTAAAACTGCTCAGCTACAGAAACAAAAATTTGAACAGCTAAGATCTAAAGTTACAATATAATAAATTGTTACATTTTCATTTATTAAGAGAAAACAATAAAGTCTTTTTAATTTTGAAAAGTGAGTCAGATAAGTCAAATGTGCTGGAATGAGAATTAAAATCATGACATATACGGCGGAATGGCTCGTTTAGTTCAAAATTTGACTAACAGGATTTTAGCAGTAAAGGTCTAAACTGCCTCGAAAGGCGAACCGGGATATCAAATTTAATTTCAGACAGGAGAAAAGAACTGCAAACACTTCTATTCAAAAGTTTCACTAAGAATGTTATGCCAAGCATTTCCCTACGACTAGAAAGTGTAGGTAGATTAATAAGTTTTAAACGACTAGTGTATGGAGGTAGACTTACCCTAGCATCCCATCGGAAATGCGCTAAGGCGAAAAGTAAAAATTGTTTTTGAACCGACTCTAACTTGTCAGAATGGATTTGGTAGCTAGGGTTCCATACCACAGAGCCATATTCCAATATAGGTCTAACCAAAGTTGTATAAAGTGTTTTAGTAATGTACGGATCTCTAAATTCTTTAGACCAACGTTTAACAAAACTTAGGACAGGTTTTGCTTTCAAGACCAACTCCCAAATCAACATAGTTAAAAACTTGCTCTAGAATATGGTGTTTTATTACATAAGAAGAGGGGTGCACAGATCTACGGGAAAAGCACATCGTCTTACATTTATTGAGATTCAAAGGCAAATCATTTCTATCACACCATGCAACCAAATTGTTTAAGTCAGACAGCAACAGACACCTTTTTTCAGTAGAAGTGTATGATTTTAAAAGCTTTACGTCGTCAGCGTATAATAAAATTTTTGAGAATTCTATTACTGAAGAGATATCGTTAATAAACAACAAGAACAGAATCGGGCCAAGATGGCTACCTTACGGAAGACCTGAAGAAACATTAATTGTATCTGAAGGTGTATCCTCAAATATCACTCGTTGTGTTCTATTATAAAGATAGGAAGATACCCATTGAAGGAATCTTGGCTGAAAGCCCAGCAGATCAAGTTTATGTATGAGAATCGAGATATTTACTTTATCGAAAGCTTTGCTAAAGTCTGTGTATATAACATCGGTATGCTTATGTTGTGGTTTACAAATTCAAGTAAGTTTGTTATAGTCGAGTTCCCTTTACGAAATCCATGCTGAGATGAGGAAATTAACGGAGAAATCGAAAAGGTTATATGGTCAGTGATGATAGCTTCAAAAAGTTTAGGTATAACTGATAGTTTTGCGATACCTCTATAGTTTTCAATGTTGGATCTAAATCCACTTTTATGCAAAGGGATTATAAATGACTGTTTCCATATTGAAGGAAATATACCGTGTTTAAGAGAGGAATTAAATATCCTTGTCAAAGGCAAGTAAATATATTTGGCACTATTTTTTAGGAAGCATGAGGGTATCATGTCGGGACCATAACTAAAAGATGGTTTTAACTTATTTAAATTAAAAAGGACGTCTTCTTTAGAAATAATTGGAGCGTTAATTAAAGTATTCGAACACAGCACGTGCTGATAAGAAAAAGTTTTGGAAGAATTATTACAGTAGTTTGACTTGAAAAATTCTGCAAACATATTAGATATAATATCATTGTCACTTGAAATGATAGATTTGTATTTCATTACAGACGGAAATTTGGAAATCCTGCGTTTGAAGTTGACGAAATCATAAAACGATTTTGGATTACTTACAATATTTTTTTTTTACTTTATTTAAGTAATTATTATAACATTTTTTGTTTAGGTCAAAATATTGTCGACGCAATAGAGAATATTTAGATTAGTCGACAAGTGAACCGTTTTTTTTAAATGTTTAAAGTCTCGAGTTTTTCTGTTTTTCAATTTATATTACTCTTTCGAAAACCACGGACTTATACTTATGCTTTTATTAATAATTACTATTGGAACATACTTTTCAAATAATTTCATAATAATGTTATTAAAATGAGAGACACTCAATTCAATGTCACCATTATAATTAGGCCATGTTATTGTAGAAAGTTCTGTATTTAATTTTTTTAAATTAGCTTTTGCAAAGTTGAACCGAGTACGGAAGCACGAAGTTTGATAATTATTATCGCGTACATTGCTCATGATTTCGACAGATATTTCCAAAGCAGGATAATACGAGTCCTCTGGTAGAACAAGAGGATTACTCTGAATAACGGAACACTTTGCAGAGGTATCAACGTATACTAAATCTAAGCATTTACCAAACTTATTCGGAATCAAATTAATTTGGTTCAGACCCAACTCGGACATTTTTTCGAAAAACTCATTAAAACATGACCGATTGCAAATCGGCACGATATAGTCATCGAAAGGTTTCCACGAAGCACACGGTAAATTGAAATCACCTAATACAATTATTGAATCTGCATTATTTGCCATCGAGGTAGCAGTATTTATTAAAGAAGCATGCTGCATGTATACAGATAAGTCCGAATGGGGTGGTATATAAGACAGGGTTAAATAAATAAAGCAACTATTAACGTATACTCTAATACGTTTAAATTCAAATGAGTCGGTCCCTGGAACAAGAACATTTTCAGATGGGATAGAGGCATGCACGGCAAATAGAACACCTCCACCGATTCTGTTCAGTCGATCACATCTAAAAATTTGAAATTCGCTGTTTAAAATCTCATTATCAAAATTGTGAGGTTTTAACCAAGTTTCTGTAAATCCAATTATATGGAAATTAAAATTGGAACTGTTCAAATACAAGTCAGCTAATTTTGTATTAAGACCTCTAACATTTTGATAATAAATGCTTAGCGAATTTCTACCAATCAGTTTTTTATATCGGTGGTTGCTTTTGGTAATTTAACAATGTTTTCCTCAGTTTGACTTCTAAGTTTAGGTTTAAATTCGCGTACAAAAGCCCCAGGTGGCCAGAATCAACTATCTAAGATCTTTTTGAATGTTTCAAGAGATACGTCTATTTTAAACGATGATATACTTCTATCATAATTGAAGTTAAATTACGTATATTGATATCATCGATTTTTAAACGTGACGAAATGTAAGATTTAATGTCCTCCACCAAGGTATCTTTGGCAAGTCTCGAAATAAATATAGACTTTTTAGGTGGAATAACTATCAAATTATTAACTGATGCTACTAAGTTAATAGGGGGAGCCTCTGGAATTGTGAGACACTTATTACTATTAGATAGAGCTTTTGGGGAATTGAGCTCTTTGGAAGTTGACGGCTTATCACCTTGAGGGAAAGGAGAAGAGAGATTTATTAGGTCATTGGGCGGAGACGTTCTTTTCTCTACAGAAGAACTAAGCGTTACTTCATCGGAAGGACGTTTACGCTTAGGAGCAGGTTTGGAGGATTCATGAGAATCATTAACTTAAAAGAATTGAACAATTTTTCATAGTGCCTAAATTTTTTAGTGAGGGCTACAAGATCTTGACCGATTTCGTTAAAGCCATTGCGTGTCTCTCTATAAACTTTAAATAGATCGATTTCAATAGATCTACAATTTAAACAGGACCAACGCAATCCCTAACAGCCGAGAATAGAATCTAAGATTCTATCTGTCAGTCCAGCACATTTAATATGGGGAAGCCCATCACAAAGCCAGCATGAGACATAGCGATCTGACTCGCCTTTAATGTTACAATAGGGGAAGTTACAAGACATAATAACAACAAGAATGAAGATCAAATAAAAGAGTAAGTAGAAAAAAATTTAATAGATAAATAATAAATTAGTTTGTTAATAAAATATTAATAATAATAAATTCAATTAAGAACAATTTTTTTTTTATCAAAGTTTAAAGCCAAGAAGCAATATAGCGAGCAGTTTTAGAAGCACTGTAACAAATAAAAAGCTAAACGCAACACAGCTGTGAATAAAGAAGTAAATAAGATAAACAAAGAGAGAAAATAGAATAAAATAAAACAAAATGAAACAAAAGGCTGACTCGGCACCAAAAATTGGAAAGTTTAAAATTTTTAATACCGCACAAAACAGAACATTTAATACTTATCATGAAACTGAGAGTTTAATCACTAAAAAATTGTATTAACACGGTAATAAAAATCAATTAAACTTCAAGACTTGTTTTAAAAACACAAATGTACACAGCTTAAAAATTACAGCTTAAGAGCGTGAAGTGTTGCCGTATTGTAACGGATTTCTCGATAAATAGTTTACCTTGTAATTCACTCTTGAGATTGTTAAATAAAAGTCCCAATTTAATGACTATATACTTATTTTTACTTATTCCAACATTTCAACGCTTTACTACTCATTATCTGAGTTCACAACTTCTTACTTGTATCTTGATTGCTCTTAACACGGCAACACTCTAACTAAAAATGTGTCTGCTGCACAATCTGGCAGCCCTAATATGGTAGATATTTAACAAAGCTTCATCTCTAGAATATTCTGGTAACTACGAATTCGCTGTTTAGTTGATTCTGGCAATTTATCGTAATTACGATTTTGTTCTATCATCCGTGTCCGTCACAATATAATTTAAATTTTCGTTTATTCGTCAATAAATTCCATCGATAGTAAATGTATTAGCTCTCGATAAATAAATGTTTTTCATTATTTTCATTTGAAAATACTACTAAGCATGGCATCACAACAGATTTTGTTAAATAATTAATTTACCAGCTGGTAGAGTTCTCAATGCCGTAACTTTAAATATGCATAAACAAAGATAATTATAAACGGAATGAATGATAAAAGGGGAGATGACAAATATAAAACATAGATAACACAGTATTGTCAGATCAAAACTTGACATTATTAGAAAATAAACTTTTAAACTAATGTAAATAATCCTAAACATCCTGCCCGGTCGAGTCGGTTGACTCGAAATCCTCCTTCTCTGTCAATAAACATAGTTTCTGGATGGCTCGTTTCATGTATCCTCTAGCGGTTCTCAACGCAACATTGCGGACCACTCCATTAGCTCCGGGGTGAAGTGTTATCACTCGACCCAGGCACCAGTGACTGGGAGGCAGGTTCTCTTGTTTGACTAGAACGATATCGTTCACCCTTATATTCCTAGTGCGTTGAAACTATTTATATCGCTCCCAGAATCCTTGTTAAATTTGACACATCCATTGCCATAGTTTTAACCGGTTGCCAGGAATATGTTTGATGTCTGGTTCAGGGACCGCTACGAGTGGTGACCCAATCAGGAAATCACCTGGTGTTAATGCAAGTTTCTCTTCAGGATCGTCATAGAGTGGTGTAATAGGACGGAAATTGAGACAGACCCCCTTGATGTGGCGCACTGGGTGTGATGAAATGCCACTGTGTGCCCGAATCTGCTAACGATCGCTGATTATTTTCACCCTGCCAAGCTGCGAGATCTTTCTTCAAGAGTCGGTTGGCACCAACAAAGGCTGTACCATTATCAATATATGAATTCCGACAGGGACCGCGGCGGCTGATGAAACGAGCAAAAGCATCTAAAAAGACCTGTGCCGATAGGTCATCAGCCACCTTAATGTGTACGGCTTTGATGACCATGCATACGAATATTACGAGATACGTCTTGATGAGCGTTCGAGAGCGTTTCGTTCCGATACGTAGTGTAAAAGGCCCACAGTAATCGACATCAGATGATATGAACGGCCTTGCTGCTCTGATCCTCTGCCCGGGTAAAGAAGCCATTTGTTGCTTCAGGGCTTCCCCTCTATGATGGCGGCATACAGCGCAGTTATGGATGAAACTCTTTACTGCTTGCCTGGCACTGAGAATCCAGAAGCATGAGTTGGGTGCTTCCGTGCAGTGTAACCTCACGCGCCTGAGTTAGTAAAATCTTGACCAATGGCGTTGGTTCTTGACTGTGAATACATTTAAAGGTATTATCCGACTGGAAAATGACAAACCTGAACTCGGCGTCAGTTGTCGAATGTCATCTGCAAAATGCTCCTCTTGCTCTAAACGGATTATAGTGTATAATGCGTCCTCCAATTCCTGAGCAACGATCACCCGTTGACGAAAGTGTCGACGTCTTCTTAACCAGCGCAAGATATTGGCCAATGTACCCTACAATCGAGTGATACTACTGAACCGTTCAGTTAACAGAATAATATGTCCGTTTGGACGACGAGTATATAACGGATGTGAAACGAGTACAATAAATTTGGTTGTATTTCGGTTTTCGGCGAGTAAGACATTTGACTCATCCTTGCTGAGAGGAACATCACTACCGTCTGAAAACATCATCTCTACTCTCTCCTCAAAGAGGATGTACTAATAGCTCGGCGGGTGTGATGCCTCTACTGGCACAATCAGCTGGGTTCTGGGCCGAACGAATGTGATACCATCGGGCGGGGGATGTCAGCTCCTGTCTTCTACAAACCCGATTTGATAGAAAGGTTTAAGTGTTGGTGAATTCTTCTTCAGCCAACACAATACGATCGCTGAGTCCGATCAAAAATAGTACGGAACGTACACTAATCGCAAAGAATCTCGCACGTTCTGGAATGTCTCTAGCTCTAGCGGCGCTTCGTTGGAATTTCTACTCTTTGACATAGATCGACGCGAAAGAGTAACTGATCTTTCAGTGCGTCCCATCTTAAGCCCAAAACGCAAGCTTCACCAGAATGCAAAATATAACTAGAAAGTGACAGCTCATTAGATAAACGTATCATCACCTGACTATCGTTCAAGTTTCATCTCCTTAGAGTGAACTGTCCCGCAGATAAGATGGCGTCCATGTTCTTCGCCAGCTCCACTGCCTCGGTAACGCATTCGCAACTTGTTAAGAAGTCGTCAACATAAAACGAGGTAAATATTGCAGTTCGAACACAAGTCGCTTGTTGTATGTCGGAAACCACAGTGAAATTATCATAAGCACATTGTTGTAGAGTTCGTACTGCATAGTAAGGACTGAATGCCATGCCATATGTGTCTTCAGGAGACTCTCGCCATATAATTCGTTGATAGTCGCGATGTTCAGATGCAACCAACACTTGTCTGAACATCTTTTCTATGTCCGCAGTTATCGCCATCGATAGCGACGAAAATGTAAAAGTATACTACTAAGCGAATACTGAAGTGTTAGACCTACCAGTTAAACATCGTTTAGTAAGATTCCAGTGCTGATAGGTGCCGAAACGTTGAATAGCAATTAGTATGATCGTAAGGTGGTTGTACCAGTTCCATATGTCCGCTGCATGCTCCCTCATAAATGAAATGTAGTTTTCCTTCCGGCCATCTGAGGTAAGGCTATGAGTGGTCTCGAAGATCTGTCCACATTCATTCTCTGACAGATCGTCAACCACTGCGATTTCCTCCATTTTCCAAAAGTTACTCACCAGTTCCTCCAACCGGTGGTCCTCCTTGTCTAGCAAGGTGGTGAGTGTGAGGAATGATTCCTTTGCAGGAAGTGTCACTGCTGGTGGACCTAATACCACCCATCCAAAGCGGGTCGAGTCGAAGAAGTAATGGACGATAAAAGTAAGGCATCAATTCACATTTTAAAGTTAGTTGTTGTTAATCTAAGAGTGAGCGTAACGCTGCCTTTCACTCGAGTATTGATGGGAGCACCTACACCTTCTTTCCAATTTTCATCGATACAGCTGCAAACAGTTTGCTAGACGATCCGTCACAAAGCTAACTTGTGATCCGGGATCGCATAGAACTCGTGCCAATCGTTGCACTGATACTTCTCCAAAGGCATACGCACAAGCGGTTGCTAAAAGGGTTATCGGCTTTAGGTGGGCAGCGAGGGGCCTTGCAGGTGCTGCTAGTCATGCTCTTGTGGTTGTTGGCACCTCCGCATTTACCCCATTGCATTCGGTCGGCGTCGTTGTAGAAGCAAGCGTTGACGTCTTGTTGAACTTGTCTCGACATAGGATTGTGTTGTGCTTACGACCATAATTTCGACAGCTACCAGAGTAAGCAGTTGTAACACATCTTCATTCTCTTTAGGGCTTCAAATCGTTGCTCGATACTAAGATCCAATAATGTAGGAGACCTGATGATTCGGTGCGCTAACCCGCAATGACCACACAGAGCTGCATCCGTGGTAGCCACATGCGTCCTCACTGGTCGTTGCTAACGGCAAACCATTAATAAGACCGATGGTTTAGGAGCAAGGCTATGAGTACGTCATTTCAAAAGGTCTTCTAACTATACTTGCCACCACTATTGGTACAGCTAACGGGATTCGTTATTGTTTATATGGATATCCATATCACGCAATGCACGCAGCGACTTATGAACCGTGTCCACAATAGTCAATAACCATTGTGATGACTCCTGGGTAGCTGTTTTAAGGTTAATACAACGGGATACGTGTATTTCCGCTAGCTGCTTCATATTGTCATAACGGTCCTTAAGAGCCTTCCACCGTAAGGACGGAGGACGGAGGACGTAACTCCTGCAACCTTAATCATTGGTTCTCCATGAAGTGCTCAAAATGTGATTCAAGCGACTTGAGCTCTTGTTGAAAGTGAAACACATCACGACCTTCCATGACACCTTCCGAGACACGTGCATGTATGCACTTTTTGCTTTCACTGCTGATGTATGCCAATTGAGCTCCGCCATGAAATCCCAAAACCGCAATTACAAAACGAAATTAAAAATATTTGTCCTCACAGGAGGCACCAAAATGTTAAATAATTAATTTACCCGCGGGAAGAGTTCTCAATGTTTTATTGGGATTAGTACGATTGTGAACGGTTTGCTTGACACCAAACCAGAGATGAGTGCAATCAGCACCGAGTTACAATCAGAGAAGAGTTGATACACACAGGTCCTCCGACATTTATAGGAGTTCAACGGAATTTAAAATACCCTAACATTAAATATGTACATATATGTAACCATACAGTTAAACAACAAAAAAATGCTTATATCTAGCTTTAACAGTCTCTGGGGGCAAGTTTATGTGCCATATTGTGAAAATCAAATTCGAAGTACATTGAAACTGTGTGCATCGGATGGTTTTTGGAATTAGACTGAGTCAGTTCCGAATCCACTAATTTCTTTAAATAACATGATACAACAAGTCGGTGCTACACATTTTTATATAACGAAATTAGATCTTCAAATAGTCTAGCAGGTTCAACGTTATCGCTATCAAAAAGGTTGGAAAATAATAAAAATATGTCAAATTGTCAGAGCGTAAAGATGAGAGTTACACAAAAATTTGTGAACGTTATCTGTAACTTAGTTTTCAGTATAAAAAATGAATATTTAAAGTAAAGAAAACTCTTAAAAATACCCTTAAAAAATCCCATTCGACTCATAAGTTTAGGGGGAAACCCCCAAGTTGGTAACACTGCACTTCCATTTGGCATTTGCATATATGATATTTCACATTTGTGTGCTCTCACAAACATTAAAAAACTGCCGAATTTCTGAGGCTATCTATATGCTGTCTGAAGTATAACTGCGGTTTTACATGAGAAAAATACACCACCATAAGAAGGTATCGTTCTCTACACAAATACATTTTTTTGTTACTTTTAATTAACAGTTTTTCAAAATTAGGCGTTGTAATATATTATATATGGGTTTTTACTTTCAAAATAACTATCAAATAAAAGAGAGTTAGAGTCATATCACATTTTGCTGACGGTGCCTTAACAAATTGCTTTGTCATAATTTAGAACGAAATCATTTTCCCTAACTTCTGTATTGTTATATAAGATAACTTTTGCTGCAAATTAAAGTTATTTTTCTTTAAAATAAAGGAAAAGTATAAATTGTTTTCATATCATGGAATACCGTATATTAAAATAATCAACTACGTATAAGTTTTTAAAATATTTAAACATATAACAATAAGAAATACATAGTGACAGTAAGCTAATTTTTTTAAGCAGGCATTTTTAATATTTCCATATTTCAAGAATTAATTATTGTACTTTTAATCATTTGTTATAATTTGGTGTAATGTTCCTCACAAATATACACATTATCTCTTCTATATAAACAGTACTCGAACCGAAATTTTGATTGAAGTCGACAATTTATTAGCTACCCATGTTATCACTAAGTATTGCTAATATGCCTCCACGATTGTTCTTAACCAAACAGTACAACAAGTTGAATATCTATCACAGTAAACGTAATTTTTGTTTATATCTTTGGGAATAAAATGCTTAAAAACTACTACTACCGCGCATTCAAGATTTCAGTGTTCTATGCCGATAAATATTTATTTTATTAGCTTAATCTTTTGTAATGTAGCATTTATAAGATTGGTTTTCTATTTGGTTATTTCGAGATATTCACATGTCTGAACAACGCTGAAGACAAATTAAAAAACGCAAGTGCAACAATAAGATGAATGACCACTGCCCACTTATAACATTTATACTCTTGCAACAAGTTGCCACAGAGTATAATAGTTTTCTTCACCTAACGGTTGTTTGTATCACCTAAAACTAATCGCGATAGATATAGGGTTATATACATTTAAATGATCATGATGACAAGTATAGCTGAAATCCGGGTGATTGTTTGCCCGTCCATCCGTCTGTTTGTACAAGATGTAAAAGTTGTGATATCGTCATGGATCTTTGTACGTGCGTTTCTTGGCGCCCAAAGGAAATCGGTATTGCAGATGGACGTAATCGGCCCAATGCCACGCCATTAAACGAAAAATTATAAAGTGCCATAACTAACCTTTAAATTAAGATTTATAAGTTGATCTTACTATTATAGTAGTAAAAAATCTATATATAATTACCCTAAGAAAAAAGTTTGTGTTCCCCTTTCGACTGTGTTGCCGTTGACATATATGGGTAATATTATACCGACGGAGAAGACGTGCAGAAGTGCATGGCGTTATTTTTTTGCATGTACGTGTGAGGTAAAAATGCGTTGGGGTAAATTAGGACAGTAGTATACAGAAGTATATTTAGTCGCTGTTCTCTATAAGTAGCAAATACATACTTACATCGGATAATTCTATATCGTTTTATTGTGTTTGAATTTTGCATGTTGCAACACTGAATTCTGTTTAATTACATTATTACGCAGGTTAAATTTCAAGTATTGTTTGTGAAAAAACATTGAAGTGGAGTGGTTATGCCTTTGATATCATTCGTTTCATTTCGGTGAGCTAGAAATTTTGAAATTAATTACAAGTGCATTGTGTAATACTTGTAGTTAATTTTTCGAAACATTTTTCTCCAAGGTTAATTTAATGTAGTGGTTGAATCGACAATATCAACTACAACTTCGAAATAAGAAATGAAAGAATTTTTTTTTTCTGTTTTCTTTCCATGCGGTTGGCTTGTTCCAACTTTTAACGAAAGTTGAATTGACAACTTGTATTTTATTTTCGTGATTTAGAAATTTTTAGTTAAATTTTAAGTGCGTTGTTTGATAATTCAACTTTTTACCATTTTTTTCCCAATGTTAATTAGTTGGTTGAATCGACATCAACAGCACTTTAATTTGAGAGATAGTTTTTTCGTGTGTTTTGACGATATCCCATTACTTCCTTTATTATTGGCGATTTTTTTTATTAACTTTCAATTTGTAAACAAAATTGTGAACATAATTTGTATGTTGGGCGATATTTATTCCTAATCAGTCATTCATTCAGTTTTTTTTTTTTTTTGGAAGTGTAGTGTCGTCGATGCGCACACATACGTCTATTTCATCATGCCTTACCGTAAATAACTTACAGGGAGAGTACAGAGACCAACAAATAGAGAAAATATGCAATTAAGTAGAATACGAAATGTAATTAATATGAATTATAAATTCGAATTTTTTTTTGAAATTTATTTTTGTGACTTGTTTTCTACAACTTTCTTCAGATTTTGTTCAAATTCTTCACAAAATTTTATCACTATTAACATCGTTAATAAAGTGCATTTTTTATTGGTTTATTGGAATTTCGACCATGGCGACCGCATACATAAATTACGCCCACAATATGCCATTAAAGGAAAACATCTAAAATGCTATAACTACGCACTAAATTAAGATATAAACCTGTAACTTGGTACAGGGAATTGCTATATAAAGGGGCACCTGTGCTCTAAAAATTTAGAAAAAATGTGGCCCCGCCCTCTAATAGGTATAATGCACATATCTCTTAAGCCTCTGAAGCTAAAATTACCAAATTCGCTAGAACTATTCCTATAAGAACTCCTACCAACAGTGTGAAAATGAATGAAATCGAATTGTAATCCCGCCATCCCCCCATAAAACGGTTTTGTAAAAAACTACTAAAAACGCGATAAATCAATAACTTAATCCTCCAGGGAAATTAAATTTTACACCCAGGATAATACAAGAGGGCTTAATAAGATCCGGAGTCAAAATTGGGTGATGGGCGGGACACCGCTCACTTTTATTTGATCAATATCAACCAAATTCGGTACATAACATTATCTTAACAGTTCTATGATACATTGTGAAATTGGACGCAATTGGATTACAACCACGCCTACTTTCCTTATAGCACATTTTAAATTCCATATGATTCTTTCACTTCCAGTACAAAAATCAAGCCCTAATGAATATATTCGGATAAAATTTTGCACAAATAGTTCTTTGAGATATACCATCACAAGTCTTAAAATTGTCAAAATCGGACCACAACAATTGAATCTTCCACATACCGAATATGTCGACCTCAATGCGTAAGACTAGCTTTTTGCCGAAAATATCGGTGAATCTGTGAGATATATTGTTGAAATTCTGGGAAAATGTTTCTTTGATAATAATATACCCTTGTGCTTAATCTGTATTTTTATAATAACAGTGTATCTTTGTGCCTAAAGTGGTCGAAAATCGGGCGGAAACTTGCCTTAGCATCCATGTAACTGATATCCAGGATTATTAAACATCCGGCTGACTTTACTCCATATGTATATTTACATATAAAATTGCTTGAATATAAATTCTCAAGTATACCTGAGCAATGTCAAAAATTAATGCAAACAGCCCTTCCATTCTCTGCCCCGATATATCCTATAAAATGATTTCCGACTTTCTATCTGACTTAAGCCGTTTAGATTGGTCAAAATGTGTAATATTTTAATGAAATTAAGTGGACATGTTTTCTTAAGAGTAATAAAATTTTATTAATGGTTTGGCGCTCAATACAAATGAATTGAGTTTTGGTGTAAAACTCGTATCCCTAATACAATATAATGATTTTTCACACAAACTCAATATATTAAATTTAACCCCTTCAGCTGAGTTTATATCCAATATTTCTCATTTGAGGATGATTTTAGTATAATTTTCGCTGACAGGAAGTAAAATATAGTAATAAAACTAAGTGAGTCTATGACCTTCAAAATATGTTAATATGATACCAAAGTTAATTGTAATCCACACACGATTTCGTCGAACAATGAATTTTAACCTTTCGCTACATTTTTATACTCTCACATCTTGTTGCTACAGAGTATAATAGTTTTGTTCATCTAACGGTTGTTTGTATCACCTAAAACACTTGAAATCCGGGTGACTGTCTGTCCGTCCGTCTGTGCAAGCCGTAACTTCAGTAAAAATTGAAATATCTTTATGAATCTTTGTACACATGTTTCCTGGTAACGTAAGACGGTTAGTATTGCAGATGGGCGTAATGATTTTATAGGAACCACGTTCAAAATTAGATAGTGGGCACCGCCCACTTTTAGGTGAAACCCCATATCTTGGGATCTGCTTAACCGATTTCAACAACATTCGGTACATAATATTCTTCTCATATTTCTATGTTACAGTACGAAAATGGGCGAAATCAATTTACAACCACGCCTATTTCCCATATAACATCATTTTAAATTCCATCTGATTTTTCACTTTCCAGTATGCAAGTCAAGCAACAATGATTATATTGGCGTAAAACTTTGCGTGAATGTGTACGTTTAAAGTATGCCACCTTGTGACCAAATATTATCTAAATTGAATCAAAACTGTTCAAACCCCTAAGGAACTGAATATGTGAACCCCAGTGCCTATAGTTGACTTTTTACGGAAAATATCGGTCAACATAAAACAAGGCGGCAAGATCCACAAAGAAATCTAAAACGAGTATACCATTTAACTTTGCAAAAGTATAAAAAGTTCTGCCAACAGCTGAAAGCATTGCTCCTTGCAAAATGCAATGGTATAAAATGCTCCGTTACGCCTGAACGCATCTCTTCCTTACCTGTTTTTTTTTATCTGTTTCGAATGAGAATAAATAATGTTGGACATACTCTGAAAAATTAGGCAAAAGTTCATCAAAAATATATGCTTTATTTTTTTAGATCTTTAAACAATAACGAACTTGTGAATATTCCATCCGACGAGTTTACGGGCTTACCAAGGTTACAGTATTTGCAAATTGATAACAATCCCTTAAGATGCGATTGCGCAGTGCATTCATTATGGAAAAAATATTTTAACGGACCTAAAAAAACTATTAATCAAATCATACTATCGTGCGGATCATCTTCAGCGACATATAAAAAGTTCGCAACACTTGAACCAGAGGACTTCGAATGCAGTAAGTAAAAATAATATTATATCGCAACAGCTTCATAATTCTCCTACCGTATGGCCTGCCATATCATTAATCTTGCTAGCTGGCTCACAATTGAATTATTGTTCATCATCCTACGTGCTAAAAAATAATAATTTATTATATCATAAAATAAATCGTTCAGATATCCTTCGATTTATAGTTAAAATAATTACGGAAATATGATCGTAGAGATAGATATTATATTTACTAAAAATTTCTGCGAATTTTACCAAAATCTGAATGCTAGTTTAACCAAACTGAATGGGAAAAGTGTCAAATTGGGTAAAATCGAATAATAACCACATCCTCCTCCAGCAAAAATGGTTATGTTGAAAACTACTTAAAGTGCGTTATGGGACACACATAGTGTGAGGGCCTAAAAAAGGCTATTATTGAAAATTAAAAAACAAAAAAAAAAGCTATTGTATCAGTTGTTTCAAAAATTTAAGCGTATATAAATTTTAAGACTACAAAGTATAATTTTTTACGAAAAAAATAAGATATTTTTTGACTTACACGCGATTTTCCACTGCTGCGGGGATTCCGTCCTTTGTGGATAAAACCCCAAAACAGAAATCTAGGAGGTTGTTATTCGTACAATGACGTATGGTGGCGGCGTTTTTACATTGTATAGTGGACTGTCTACAGAACATAGAAAAAAAATTGGATAGTGATCGTTGATTCCGAGTAATCACTCATGGAAATTTTAAAAATGTAGTTTGGAGAAAAACACGTTTAAATATAAATTGATGGATGATTGAACTGAGCAGCTACACTTTAGAAGACTTTATCTCAAGATTTATTTAAATATTGATTAAAATTTTGACTTTGTTATTTTTAAAAGTACAACCTATCGATGTGATAAAGTGTTTTTTTTTTAATTTCACAATTGACGGTGTCTGTCATTTAGTGAGAAATATTTCATTCTAAATTTATTTCAGTATTTTTTATATACCTATACTATTTTTAAATTCTGTGTTGACATGTTACATAACGGTTCACTATAACTATGCGCCTTCCTGTGTTGTATTAATGAGTCTAATTCGTCTACCACCAGCACGTCGTTGAGAACGTCTCCTTTGGGTTGGTATAAACCATATATATTAGAAACATCTGCGACTACCTAGCGTACAGGCCCCTTTTATGTACCTGCCTATTGTAAATGCTCCCTTCTAATGTATTTAGCTGTGTAAATCAACATTGTGGTTTTTTTTATACCTGAAATGTAAATTTTTATTTTTGGAATGGATATTAAATTTTATAACAGTATTTTCAGCAATTTCTGAATATGTGAAATGTAAATTAAACAGTTGAAAACAAAAAATAAAAAAAAATACAAAAAAAAACTCTCGGTGGAAAAGGCTAACTTATTGGAAAGATGATCGATAAGTTGACAGTTTATTATGGCTTAGCAATAAGGAGAAATTGTGATTCCATTAAAAAAATTTATAATGGTATTATTAGTTAATCAAAACAACGAGAGCCAGAGTCAACTGATTTGGTAAATCTCTCCCAAAATTGTTTCGGCCGATTCGAAAACTCTGGAAATCGCTTCCGGCATATTTAATAAAGGAATGGCATCAATACTGAATTATATGAAGGCAATAGGAATGAAACTTGGGCCTAATGCGCATTCATTTCCGATCGCAGAGCGCCTGAGAGCATCCGAGAGGGAAGAATGACTCGCAAGCAACATCAGCTCGAGTTGTTGGAAGCTGTCGAATCGGCGGAGGGTCTCTTATATGAAAAAAAATGTTATCCCACTCCAAACTTTAACTCGTTTTTCTCAGAATGGTGTTTTCACCTTTCGCCTTCTTTTTATTACTTAATGTGTTTTTTTGCATCCTTTGTTTTTGTACGATATTGATGACCTAAGCACAAAGATATTCTATTTCTTTATTAATAACTTTTATATTATATTTGCAGTAAACAAATTTCCACAAAAGCTTAATGTATATTTTGTATTTTTCAAGCTTATTGTCATTGGCCGTATTCAGTTCTGTTTCTGCTTCTATAATAATTTGGTAACAAAAGTTCTTGATTGGATTGCCTCTGTGCTATTCGTTAGCTTTGTGTCAATCTATTCGGACCTTGACCTTTTAGCTTGAGCTCTTTTGGCTCTTGTACCAATTCTGTAACATTGCCAAGTAATTCTCTTTTATTTTTTGAGAATTATACTACTGGCGCTTGATCTCGTTACACTCTAGGGATTAAAGGATGATATTGCCTGTATGCTTATCAACAAGACTTTTAATTTTTGATTTGTATAATTCTTAAATATGACTTTTAAGGTTCGGTTCGTAAGACCAATTGATGTATATTGCCTGTTTGCATACACGACTTCTAATTTTTGGCTTGAGCTTCACATCCGGCTCGAAAGACCAAATGACGAACAAGCTAAACAATATTGTCTTACCTCTGGTGGGGGACTAAAATTGACAGACACCGACATCTAGTAAGAAACATTTCATTCTGATTTTATTTTACTTAATTCATCGCTTATATACTAGTTTTAAGATCTATTTTATCTACCTAAATGTGCGTATGGTATGTGTACATTGTTTTGTTATGCATGTGCATGTGTATTACATTGTATTGCGTAGATAATATGTTTGCATATCTGTTTAATATTTTTAATAATTTTTAATCTACGTAAATATTTTTGTATTGATAAGTGTTGAATGCATGTGTATTGCATACATAGATTTCTTTTGTGTGTCGGAAGCGTTTTACTTGTATTTTACAAATAAAATAGTACGTAGGTGATACATGTGAAGCGGTGTATAAATTGGACAATGAGCGTGCTACTGACCACTTTTTGGCGTATCTTAACGACCAATATAGCCAAATTTGAGGCGTAACCTTATCTTAATGTTACACTTTGAAAATAGGTGATATCGACGTGTTTCCTATAGAACACAATTTGAAATTCCATCAGATTACAGTATACAAATCAAGCATTTGCAAACATATCTGAATAAAACTTTTGACAAATATGTTGAAATCAAACTATACCTTTCCAAGTCTCAGATATCGGACATGAGTGCCTATGGCTACAAATTCCGCCGAAAATATTTGTCCAACTGTGTATAGTGTATTAAAGGGGTATCTTTTTCTGCTAAAAATGTTTCGGTTCAGAACTACCTATAGCTTGACAATTACGAAATTGGCACTACTGACTGAACGAAAAAGAACGAAGCGTCCATCATAGCGGCCTAAGAAATGGTAGCGGTCGATATAGATTTTAGCATATAAGGGAGAAGGATGGTAACCATTGAAATGAACGGACGCTAATGTTTTATTGGCGAGTTGTTATAATACTTTCTAGTTTAACTAAATAAACTGTGAATAAACTAAATGATACTAGTGTTGTGCAATTTTAATATTTATATACTTTGGACTTAACTAGAACCCTACAAATGGGGGCTCAACCGGGATCAAACGTAAAATAGTGAAGTAAAGGGCAAAAAAGAAAAGAAAACATACAGTTTTTTGAGTGCGCAAGTGACTACCCAGTGCGCCATCGCTGGTAGTTGATCAGCGCAGCCCCAGTGAAGTAAATATACAGTTTTTTATTGGGGATGCGTAGGCGACTGTACCAGCACGTTGGTCAGCGCAGCCCCGGTGAATTTGTGCTTTTTGAAGAAGCATTTCGTGCAAAGAAGAAAAGAGAACATACAGTTTTTTGAGTGCGCAAGTGAATACCCAGTACGCCATCGCTGGTAGTTAATCAGCGAAGCCCCAGTAAAGTAAATATACAGTTTTTAATGGGCATGCGTAAGCGACTGTACCAGCACGTTGGTCAGCGCAGCCCCGGTGAATTTGTGCTTATTGAAAAACCGGTATTTCAGCGAACACGTAGGGTATCGCAGGCGGATCAGCAACGTATTGACGAAGACTTTGCTCGGATGCTTAAGGAGGGTATTATACAGAATAGTGTGTCGAAATACGCATCGCCAGTTGTGTTAGTTACAAAGAAAAACGGAACAAACCGGTTTTGTTGTGATTTTTGCAAAATTAACGAACAAATAATAAGAGAAATTTGTCCAATGACAGTCGTGGAGGAAGCGTTAGACAGATTGCAGGGTGCAAGTGTCTTCACTACATTGGGTTTGAAGAACGGATTTTATCATGTGCCAATAGTAACGGGTTCTCGAAAGTACACGTCTTTCGTAACCCAAAACGGCCAATATTCTTCTTTCTGAATTTGTGCCTTTTGACATCAATAATTCACCGGCGGAACTGTTATAATTTAAATGGACGATATCGTCATTCCCGCCAAGGATGAGATAGAAGGTCGAGAGAAATTAGGAAGAGTATTAAAGCATGCAAGTGAAAACGGGTTACACACCGTTTATCGTGGAAAACGGTAGAATTCCTTCCTTCAAAATTGCAAGAAGCAATTACAGCGATTCAGAAGTACATTCGGATTCGTCAAAATTCGGGTATGGCGCAGTGTTATTGCAAAGAGACCCAGAAGACAATCTATTGCATCCTATTGAATATATGAGCCGTAAAACATTGAGGACAGAAGAAAAGTACAGTGCGTTTGAACTTGAGGTTCTGGCAGCTATGAAAGCTTTTAAAAAATGGCGGATATACTTAAGAGATATTAGGTTTAAAATAGTAAGAGATTGTTAAGCTTTCACTATGACGGTCAAGAAACAAAATGTACCTGACAGGATTATGAGGTGGGCAATGCACCCGCAAGAATACAATTATGTAGTTGAACATAGGTCAGGAACTCGCATGAGACACGTAGATGCTCTTAGTCGCGCATACTGTTTGTTAGGAAAAAACTCGTTATAAGTAAGTATAGGATAAGGGATGCGCAAATGGGGTAACTGGATAAGAGCGGTAAGAAAAGTTATGGAAGTAAGCCATACGATAAGTTTTTTTTGCAGGAATGAGTTACTTTACAGTGACCCCGTCAAGGAATTGTTAGTAGTACCGGCCAGTATAGAAGACGAAATTATTATGCTAGTTATGTAACCAAGGTCATTTTGCAGCAAAAATGACACAGGAACTGGTGGAAAGAAATTATTACATACCAAACTTGAACGAAAGGGAGCAAAGTGTAGTAAATTCATGTGGGGAGTGCATGATTGTAGATTTGAAGAGGGGTAAGAAAGAGGGCTTGTTGACACCGATCGACAACACCTGTCAACCACTAGGGACTTACCATTACGACCATGTGGGTCCTTTAACTGAAACATGTAAAAGGTATAACCATATTTTAGTTTTTAGCGTTTTCGAAGTTTGTTTGGCTAGGGTAGGAGAAGTAATTGATAAATTAGAGAAACAATCGACAGTTTTCGGCAATCCGAAAAGAATCGTAACGGACAGAAGGATGGCTTTCACATCAAACGCTTTCAACGAGTACTGCACTAAAAAGGAAATACAACACCTGTTGATTGCAACCGGTGTCCCACGAGGCAATGGTGGAACGCGTTCACAGGACCGTGGTTCCAATGCTATCTAGGGAATGTCAAAGTCACCCGACTCAGTAGTATAAACACGTCGCAAAAGTACAGATTTTAAACAACACTGCACCTTACAGCACCAAAATGACACCCTTTAGAATTCTCACAGGATTGAACATGCGTGTGACAGACTACCCAGATTTACAAGGAATTTTAAGAGACCTAGAAATAGGGGAGTTGAAAGTAGAACGCGACTCAATACGACAAAGTTCTCACGAAAATATAATACAGAAAGAAAACACACGGAAACAAGGATTTAAATACAACATAGGGATATTGTAGCTATTAAGAGAACTTAGTTTGGATTATCTACGAAATTGAGACCGAAGTGTGTGAGACCGTACAAGATAGTCGCTAAACTAATTCATGACAGATACGAGGTCGAAAAGGTATGAAATACGGAAGGACCAAAGAAAACGATGACAGTTGCGGAAAATATGAAAAATTGGACTTAATTATTCGAGGTCGAATAATAGGTCAGGACGGCCATTGTAGGAACAATATGGTAGCTTGTAGCATATTATATATATATTTTCCCAGAGTTTCTGGGAGGAACACTTAGCCTCAATAAACAAATTATAATTCTGTTTATTTAATGCTAATTTGTCTCCAGGAGCGGCCTGTTTCTTGCGACTCTGTTTCATGTAAATCTTGATCTATCCCTGTATCTTGATAAAACGGGATATACGAGTTCCTTGGTGTTGTAGATAAGCGAAATCGGGTCATTGCACCTCCAACAAAATATCGTTAATCTGAAACCTAAAAAATTCTGTAACTAAGCCGCAAAATAAGATACAAACCTGTAAATTAGTATAGCGAATCGCAGATATAAGGGAATCGTGGGTGCCATTTAGCTTGATTATAAATCTTGCAAGTCAATATTATAGCGTTTGTCATTTAGTGGTAACTTTCCTAGATTTGTATTGTGCGAAATAAATCATAATAGAATCGGCGATAATCTGCTAAAATCAACTAGACAGCGAAATTCGTAGTTTGCCAGAATGCCAAAAATTGGACGAGCCAGCCGTGTCGGTCATAGGCCAGAAATCATATTTAAAATGTACTGCCACAAGATTATCTTGCGAATAAATAAAATTCATGCCAATCGAACAATCCATCGTTGTTTTATTGCAATTTAAAGCTCTATGCCCCTAAAAAAACACCCTTTATATATATTGCGTAGGTTCTTTTCCAGTTTTATAATGAAATTGATATTGATATTTTTGTAAGGTTTTAGTTAATTACCCTGGTATGAGCCTATATATGTAAATAAAACCACCTTTAGTCTTGATGAAGTGCATCAATTCAATAATTTTATATGTGCGATAGTTACGGTTCTTTTCTCATACAAAGCAACCTCTTTGTCAGAACAAGTAGGTATTCTTCAATTGCTGTGATCTCCGCTTGAAGACACTGCAATGATCTGGTAGTCGGAAGGTGATTTTAGTATCTTACTTTGCTAAAGGACACCACCTTCCACTCGATATTATCCTGTTTTGACCTGTCGTATAAGTACTTATCTCTGTGTCTTTGTCAACGTTTTGTATTTGATTTGGTGTTGTGCTAAGAGTCTCACAGAGTCGTATAATTGCTGCTCTTGGTATACTTTACATAAGCCTTACCGCGTATTTCTTTTTCATTATTTTCCACCCGACCAATATATATATCAGAATCGAACTTACAACTGCTGTGTACTTGTAGAAGCAATGAGTTCCGCTAGGCGTTAGTCCCCATTTCCGCCCCACCATTCTCTTGATCTTGCCAAATTGCAAATGTTTCACGCCGCCATTAATAAATGTTCTCAGGCTATCAATAATCTGGAATTCTGTTTTTCCTGGTGAACAATACTAGCTCTGTTTTGCTAGCATTTAAATTTGTCCGCACAATTCAACTTATCAATTTATATTTTTTAATATTGTTTGCATAAGGTTAGCGAGGGTGTTTGGGAATTTACCTCTAACCGAAACCACCACTTCATCAGCTTAGGCCACAACATGTATGACTAGTATGAGACGTTTTGACTTTCCTCCATAATCCGGGATTATAGTTTAACTACAGCGCTTCTTTGAGAATGATTACTAACAACAAGCCGAAGGATTACTGTAATTTAGCCGTGAATATATTGTCAGGTAATATCGATTTGAGGAGCTTGAAACTGCTTATTGCCAAGCATATACTATATAATAATAATAATAACCCAACGATTACCCTCCTCCCGCGCAACCGACGTGAGGGGCGCAATCCGCATACGTGCGGAATTAGCCAAGTCAGAAAAGGCAAGAGAGTTTTTTAAGCGTTGAGATCTGAAACTGCTCAGCTACAAAAACAAACATTTCAACAGCTAAGATTTATAGTTAGGATATAATAAATTGTTACATTTTCATTTATTAAGAGAAAACCGTAAAGTCTTTTTAATTTTGAAAAGTGAGTCAGATAAGTCAAATGTGCTGGAATGAGAATTAAAACCATGGTTCGTTTAGTTCAAAATTTGACCTACAGGATTTTAACAGTAAGGGTTTAAACTGCCTCGAAAAGCGAACCGGGATATTAAATTTAATTTCAGACAGAAGAAAAGAACTGCAAACTGTTCCATTCAAGATTTTCAATAATAATATTAGTTCAAGCATTTCCCTACGACTAGAAAGTGTAAGGCGAAAAGAAAAAATTGTTTTTGAACAGGCTCTAACTTGTCAGAATGAATTTGGATAGCATACCCGGTCCCAGAATCAGCGTTTATTTTAGATACGGATGCTAGTGGATTTGTAGTAGGCGGCGTTCTATCAAAAGTCATTGATGGGCATGAGAAAGTGGTTACGTATTACAGCCAGACAATATGCACGCCAGAGAGAAATTATTGTGTAACTCGGAGGGAATTACTGGCGTTGGTGAAGTACATCAAACATTTTCATAAATACCTTTAGGGCTAGCAATTTCGGGTGAAGGCAGATCATGCAGCATTAAAATGGATTCTATAATTCAGGAACCCAGAAGGGCAGAGCGGCACGGTGGATTAGGAGACTCCAAAGTTGCGACTTCTCTAAAGAACATAGCAAAGGTAGTAGTCATGGAAATGCTTATGACATGTTCCGCCATCCCAGTAATTTGGAATGCAGACATTGCTCGAAAACTGAAGCCAAAGAAGACATTATCGATGTCCGACTAGTGACAATAACAACTGACTAGCATCCGAAGGAACTGCGAAAATATGAGCAAATATATCCAGCTTTGAAATATGTAATACATGGATGGGAGCTGAATAAACGTCCAACAAGAGAAGAAATAGGTGCAGAAAGCCTATTCGCAAAGGCTTATTGAGCACAATGGAATAGTTTAAAGTTAGTATCTGGCCGCTTGCATTACGTATGGGAAGGCGAAAGTGGGCAAAGTTCCCTATCTCTGATGATTGTTCCAAAAGTAAGAATTCACGAAGTTCTCAACGATCTACCTAACGGTTCATGTGGAGGACACATGAGTATCACTAAAACCTTGAAGAAATTCAAACAAAGATTTTATTGGGTTGGTTGTCGTCAATCAGTTATGGAGTGATTGCGTCGAGTGCATTGCTGCTAAAAGAGCTCTAGGAGTCATGGTCAGATGAAGCAATACAATTCAGGAGCGCCGTTTGAGCAAATTGCCATGGATGTAACTGGTCCATATCCTATCAGTAAATAAGATTTTAAATCAGCTCTTATTTAGGAGATGTGCCAGCAACTGGGTATCTGGAAAACCCATACAACTGCACTACATCGCAGTCCGATGGCATGGTAGAACGATTCAATCGAACTTTCGAAGAACATTTGAGGAAAGTTGTGGACAAGTATCAAAAAGATGGGGATACCCATATAACATTGTTTCTGATGGTTTATCCGTCCGCTGTACATTAAATAACGGAGGAGACTTCAGCAAGGGTAATTTTTGACAATGATCTTCGACTACCGATTGATTTGAAATTTGGAATTAACGCCAACGGAGGAAGGAATGCTAAGGAAGTCAAGAGCACCCTAGAAGACGAGATGAGGGATATACATACTAGTGAGACAGCGCACCAAAATTATGAGCGATAACATGAAAGCAAAATACGACAAGGCAATGAACTCCGAGGATTTTATTGAAGGTGATCGGGTATTGTTATATAACCCACAACGAAAGAAATGGCTGTCTCCCAAATTACAGTGTAATTGGGAAGGACCATACCAGGTTATTAAACGACTCAACAATGTAGTGTATCGCAAGCAAATCATTAAAAGACTAAGGAATAAAATGAAGGTAGTTATCCGGAATGACTTGCAGCGTTTCTTACCACAGATATGTCTAATCGGGATGATCAGATTTAGGTGGAGGGCAGTGTGGCGAACAAGAATGCCAGAACAAATCAGATGCTAGAACCTACTAGATAGCAAAATTCGTAGTTTTGTTAACAATCTACTATATAAGGGCTGCCGGATTATGCAGTAAATACACTTCTAATTAGAGTGTTGCTGTGTAAAGAGCAATTAAGCTATAAGCAATAAGTTGTAAACTCGAATACCGAGTAATAAGTGTGAAGTTGTTGGAATTAGAAATAAAGATAAGTGTATAGCTTTAATTTGGGACTTTTATTTAACAATCCAGTGATCGAACTCAAGAGTGAGTTACAAGGTAGACGATTTATCGAGAAATCCGTTACAGTATGTTAGTTTTAAAGGTATTAACTATCGAAAATCGATTATTTGAAAATGTCACACTAGGTGTGCCTCTTAACTCATACATGTGATAGCGGTAGGCAAAAATTAGCAACTATCAAGTTTCTGTTTAAGAAATATACAAACTCCATTAATAAGACCTGTCCTTGATGATGTGCCTTATGTTCTAGATTCTAGCCTGCAAGCGCGTTCTAAATGGCCTTTGTATGTTACCTTACTGGTGAGCCGGCATCTGTTTTCGATTTTAGGTGAGAGTTCTTTGAATTGAGCTCTTACTTATAGGAAAGCATTGTTTCCAAGGGCCAAAAAAATAGCTTCAAGAACATACATGGTATCTCTCATACTTATGTAAGCTGTCTACCGCCACAACTAATTTTGGAGTGAAGAAGTCTTTCTGAATTGATATTTTGGTTTCTTTGGGTTCCTACGTCCGAATCAGATGATTCTTACATAAGATAATTTGATGATGTCTATGGGGTTGGGTAGATTGCCGTTTCTATTCCTCTCTCCTATTTATCGGTTAATTTTTTGTTCCCAGTACCAGAGTGACCTAGTCGACGTGGATCCCACTGTCGTTGCAAGAAAGATTTATGTTTGTTTGTTTTTATTAATGGTGTGTTTAATGTGTAAGAAACACAAAGTATAATTAAATTATTCTGTGCAAATCGACACTGATCATAGTAATCCTACCTACACCAAACTTAGGGGAAATTTTTTCAACATGACTCACACAAATTTATAAGGACGCTAACCTTAATGAACTTAAATTTTTTTGGAACACACTAATACACAGAAATTTATCTGAATTTTGATTCAATTGAGAAGTTAGAAAGATTTTTTTTTTTTAATTGTAGTGTTGAACATATCAGAAATAACGCCACGTCTTACAAAAATGAAAATGAAATCTTACAAAATAATCACCTGAGATCATAAAGCGTGCTTTATATAAAATAAAGACTTATGGCAGAAGAAGTTCAAAAAATGTAAATTTTTAAAAGATTTTGATTTTAATGATGGCCGTTTATAGACACTGCTTATGATGTAAGGGTTTGGTCGTTGGTAATGGACTAATCACAATTAGTTTCGGGTTATGGGGCAGCCATAAACTGCAGACTGGCAGGCTATTTAAACGGATCAATGTTAAAAATAATAGTATTTGTCTAACAAAAGCGAGTGTCAGAGAAAGTTTTCATGAGTTGGTGAGTGGTATACTCAAAAGTTAGGTACTTCGCTTGGATTTGTATATAATATTTATTACCAAATTGCCAAGACTCCATTATCTGAATGGGTTGAATGGAATTGACAGGTTTTGCTAAGTTTGTTATTTGAAACAGTGAGTATAATCATCTTAAAATTCCTCAAGAATATTACAGTCCATAATACTTTAGAAACGACCTGCTATTGTAACGCAAACTTTTAGGTTTGTAGTCGAATAACAAAACTAGCTTTAAAAATATATATATATATACTAATGTTAGACTATACAGCCTATCTGTTTTGAGAAAAGTTTGAGCCAATGAAAAAATATTTCAATAAAATTTGGATGTTGTGTTGAGTGTGGATTGATATATCATATAAAAAGGATATGCTTTAGATTAACGAGCTTCACTGGTTAAAAATATCGAACTTTATCAGAAATACTAGTGCAAGATATTGACTGTGATTCTGTAATTTCGTTACGGTCGCGAGTGCCAGTAAAAATAGTAAGTACGAAGTCTTCATTGATAGGTAAAAAACAAGCTGTCGCGAAAAAGGGTAAAAAGCTGATATGGGCGTCGAACAAGAATTTAACAACTTTAATTTAACTCACAAATTTCTGCTACCAAAACTACCTTTCTACGACATATAAGGTCTAGTAAAAATAAATTCCTTACTTTTTGCAATAAAATTAAGGTTTTATTTAGCAAAGTAGAAACCTTCATCGCAATTAGCAAAAAAAAGCTGAAACAGTCGATTTTCACAAGCTTCTCTTTAGCATAATTTTTTAGCTGCAAAATACTCGCTATAGACAGGAACAAGAGAATCACTCAGAAGCAGGTCCGAACTGTTCGATTAATGTATACGAACGTTCCAGCCAAGCTCCTGGAGATTCGAGTCAGTATCGTCTTGTGTGGCCTGGCGTTGTCCTAATGGAACACATTTTTACTTCTATTGGCCAAAACCAGCCGCTTATAGGCTATTGCTTCTTTTAGACGGTCCAATTGTTGACAGTATAGGTCCGAATTAAGAGGCTGGTCAGACGGAAGCAGCTCATAGTAAATTATTCCCTGCCAATCTCATCAAAAACACAGCAAAACCTTCTGAAAATTTTTACTTATAAACTTTTAATAAACAAGAAAGCACGTTAACTTCGGCTGCACCGAATCTATAATACCCTTCACAGGTTATTGCAAGAACTTAATTTTGATCGATTAGTTTGTATGGCAGCTATCTGCTATAGTGGTCCGATCTGAATAAATTCTTAGAAAATCGTATTTGTAGAATAATCCATGTAAAATTTCGTGAAGATATCTCACCAAATAAAAAAGTTTTCTATACAAGGACTTGAGTGTGATCGTTCAGTTTGTATGGCAGCTATATGCTATTGTAGTCCCACGTCGGCAGTCTCCTTTTTGGAGAGAAAAGGACGTGTGTAAAATTTCATATTCGATATCTCAAAAACTGAGGGAGTATATACAGATAAAAGGACAGACGGACTGACAGACCAACACACCGACGTACATAACTCTAAATCGCCTCAGCGCGTCACTCTGATCATTTATGTATATGTATATATTTGTAGAGTCTCCAACGTTTCCTTGTTTGTGTTACGAACTTCGTGACAAACTTTATAAATTTTGTTCAGCGTATACTAATGACAAGCACTATACCTTTTACTTTTATGAGTCACTTGTAACCGGGTAATTTTTAGTGATTTAATCTTGATATTAACCCATGTAGTCGAAAATTTTCCATTTGTAAACCATACTAATCTTAAACTAATTACATATATCATTCAACAAAATCAGACAATAGCAGAATAAGTGCCACACAGTGCCTATTGCTGACTTTATACCAATTATTATATTATATATCGGTCAATCTGTGAGGTGTCTTAGTGAAACTCAGACACCATATTTTTCTGGTCAATACTACTATATACGTATAATATTGTATATTATGTAGTTTAATATATAAAATGTGTGAAATCGATCTACGAATTACCACTTACTTAGGTTGCCTTTTATATTTCGGTAGCAATGTGGCAATTCACAACTTTGTCGTAAGGTTCGACATTGTTGTTATACATACTCAGAACAGAAAACTGGACGTGCCGCAACCATACCACAGAACAACGCTCTTCTTTAATCCCCACTACATACTAAAATTTTTTGTTATTTTAGCAGACTCTATATCAAGTAAATCGGTTATTGTATGAGTTACCTACTTTCGTGGAAACATGTTCTCGAGTATAAAACTCTTTGCTTCTTTTAATTAATTAGGTATTTTTTATGTAGATTCATACATATGAACTTTTTTTCCTACTTTCAGATCTGCCAGAAATTATTTTGGCTCCAGAAAATCAATTAGTAATTGCTGGAAAATCGATCACTTTGGAATGCGATGCAGATGGTGAACCTGACCCAGTCATAAAATGGTATTTTAACGGAAAACCATTAACAACTGATGAACGCAGAATATTAGATAACGAAAACACCGAATTAAACATAAATAATGTAATAAAAAATGACGCAGGTAAGTCTCTCTAATATCCAAGAAATATCCACAGAGCATGAATAAAATTAAAGAATACCCAAAAAAGGCTCAATGTTACTCGTTTGAATATGTACATTAAATCTATTAGAGGTCGGCACCATGTACACCTTTTACAAATTTACCTACTTCGATCCCCTATATTAAAATACCGTTTTATATCTTAATTTGAAGCATAGTTATAGCACTTCATAAGTTTTCGTTTAATGACGTTTTATGGGCGTGCCAATAGCTGCATGTTCGGACAAACAGACGGACGGACAGACAGTCATTCTGATGTCAACTCATCTCGTCATCTGGATCATTTAGATTTATATACATATATATATAACTCCGTATCTCGATTAGTTTTAGATAACACAAACAACCGTTAGATGAACAAAACTATTATAATCTGTAGAAACATGTTGAGAGAGTGAAATAAGTTATCTTGATGAAACTTTGTGTACGTGTTTCATGTCATAATAAGAAGGTCGGTATTCTAGATAAGCGAAATCGGAATACTGTCACGCTCATAAAAATGCCATTAAGCGAAAACTTATAAAGTGCTATAATTAGGCTCCAAATTACGATACGGAGTACCGAGGAGCATACGTGGACTGAAAATTAAAAAAAAAGCGGGATTGACTTCGCCCGCGAATCGGTTGCATGTATGCATATGTACATATATTGTATATCTTACAAATCACTAAAGCTATATCAACTATACATGATGCGAAAATATTGTAAAATACCAAAAGTGCGATAATTCTCTAAGTACCATAATTTATTCAGACATTAATTTGCTTAAGCCCTTCAAAGGAATCGGTGAATTATACAATGGGCGTGACACCGCCCTGATTTACGTGAAATCACATATCTAAGTAACTACTTCAAATTTGAAATTGAAACAAATTTGGCACATACCGGTGTACCGGTATGAAATATTTACTCAAAGTATTGAACATTGCTTTTCACACATTTTAACCACGATTTTGGCAATTTGTGGATAGAAATGTTTGTATTTTGATGGAAACCAATCAGACATCCATTTTTCGATTTCTGCGTAGGAATCGAAGAGCTGCTCAGCCAATGCATGTCCCATCGATAAAAACAAATGGTAATCGGAAGGGGCTCAGTCTGGTGAATACGGCGGGTGTGGTAGCAGCTCCAAGCTAACAACATTGATTGTATCCTGAACCGAATTTGCTTTGTGTGCAGGTGCATTGTCGTGTAGCAAAATTACTTTACCGTGCCTTTTGGCCCGTTCTGGTCGCTGTTCGATCAATGCATGGTTCAAATTGATCATTTGCTGTTTTTAGCAATTAGTATTAACAGTTTCACTAGGCTTTAGAAGCTCACGATATACCACACCCTTCTGATCCCACCAAACACAGAGCATTGCCTTCTTACCGAATCGATTTATTTTTGCAGTCGATGTTGATGGTTGTCCCGGATTAATCCATAATTTTATCCGTTTAGGATTTTTAAAATAAATTCATTATTCATCGTCAGTGACAATTCGATACAAGACTGATTTTCTTTCGTGCTCTTGAAAATCAACATTTCACAAGCGTTTTTTCGGTTTTCCATTTGTCTCTTATTCAATTCATGTGGCAGTCATGTTCCACACTTTTGAATCTTTCTCATTTGCTTTTGACTCAAATTTTTCTTTCATTTAATTAATGTGGCACCCATTTTCCACACTTTTGGATCTTTCTCATTTGCTTTTGACCTAATTTCATGTTCTTAATTTCTTACATCCAAATCATATCTGTAAATCGTTGAAACCATATTGTGCATGTTGCTTCTGATAGAGCATGATCACTATATGCCTCGACAAGAATTCAATGCGACTCTGCAGCACTTTTCTTCAAATGGAAACAAAAAATTAATGCTTTCCCCAAACCATCACTTTTCGGTACAAAAAAAAAACAACGAATATGTTGTTGTTTGTTCAATGGCTGTAAAGATATATCTGACAGTTGTCATGCCAACCAAACAGAAAAAAAAATAAGGCTCATTCACAACAAATATTCCCTACCAACACATTTACATATATCTTAACGCACACTTTATACCGGTGCCTACTTCCCATATATCGATATTACATATTTTACTAGATTCACACTACAGCATATGAAACAAAAACCAATAAAGATATCACGTCCAAAAATTGTCGGGTCCAGACCACAACTATTCAAGTACCTATGGCTGATTTTTCATAGAAAATAAAACCTAATATAAAGATTTTCGAACTCCCGGTTGACTTTATACGGTCAATATATGAATAATCTTAATACAATTCAGAAGTCTGTTCTTAATAATAACAGTGTTGCCTTGTACCTACAATACTTAATAATATTAATGGCTTTTCAACCTATCGGCCAATCTCTGAGATTACTTATAAGATCTGTCATAAAGGCCCGACGGAAAAGTATTATACACAACTGAAATAAGAATAAAACATGGAAGACTAATACATTTTTACTTTTTTATAACATTCATACTAATATTACATCGCCTTTACTTTGCGCTACTACGTGAATAGCTTTTTATTCTGGCGTTCTTTAAAAGTTTAACATATACAATACAAACTCTAACAGCATAAATAGCCAAGATCTCTCCCTAGCCCACTTATACTTCAACAACGTAAGGAAAGAAGGATATATCAATTAATTTAAATATAGCATAGTAATTTTGAAGAGGTAATAAATGATGGAAAGGCCTTACGTTAGCGAGTAACTAGACGGAGTTGGGGAAAAGCTAAAAAAATTCAAGAGAACATTGTAAGTATTTACAAAGTATAAGCTAAAAAAATTCAAGAGAACATTGTAAGTATTTACAAAGTATTATATATGGTTGACCCAAGTGGAAATTTGACGAGTTTGATTGAGTACTACTATGCGTTGTTAAAGCTTGGAAGAGGAGGTAAAGTAGTGAGAAAACAGGCAACATTCAAATTGGGTTGTGATGAACGCGATTTTTTAAAAATATACAAGTTTGGTTACAGCGAGGTGACGCAGGTGGTATACAAAAACATTCTCGTTTATTTTAATTAAACAATTTAAAATTAAACTTATTCTTATTACAAAAATTACTTACTAACTAATTTCACTTATAATTTTTTGAAATCGTTTAATAATAATAAATTATATTTTGGTCTGATACTTCTTAAATAATTTCATTGTACTTTTGGTTTCATATATTTTATTTGCTTAAAATTTTAGATATCATCTATAAATATGAATGCTTCATGTTCGTTTTTCTATTTTTATTTTTTTTTCATCTTTGTTTTTTTGGGTATTGGAAGAATCGTTCTTATTTTTACATTTTCAACCTAACCTAAAACTAATGCAAGCGAATACGTTAGTAAAAATTTAGACATAGTTATTAAACTTTGTACTTTTGATTGGAGTAATCGGACTATTGACATGCCTACAAAATACCATTAAGGGACAATTTATGTGTTATAACTAAGCTCCAAACTAAGATACAAACTGTAATTTAGATTGGGATCGTAGTAGTAAGGGGCATCGGTGGGCTGAAAATTTTAACAAAGTGGTTGTGGCCACACCTACGCCCACTTCCCATATAAGACAATTTTCAATTCCATCTCATTCTTTAATTGTACAGTTCACAAATAAATCTTTACACAAATAGTGCCTCAAGGGATCACATCTCATGTCAAAAATAGTAAATCATAACTTCTCTGTAGCATTTTAGTATCGGTGGGTCTCGGCCTTTGTCCATACTTTTTCGGCAAGTGAAGAAACAAAGTAAATAAATATACATACATATGTATAGTATATTAATAACCCTTTACAAATCTAAAAATTCAAATTTACTTTTTCTTCATGTCAGATATTTTGAAATATTGTAATTTCAATTTTAGTTGACAGTTTTTGCCCGCATTCTCAACACAATTTATATTTCAGCTAAAATATTATATAAGCTAAATGCGTTGTATTTATTAGAGGTTTAACTATTAGCTTCTGACAGTCGAACAAAGCACGCCTATTTCTAATATTAACTTCATAAATTCTTTTTAATTTCTTAAAATATATGTATACTTGCAGGTATTTATACATGTATAGCTCAAAACTATAATGGCAACGTGTCAATACAAGCGAATGTGACAGTATATGATAATAAGCAAAAGCCGCGACTAAGTATAGAACCCTATGACTTAGAGGTTATACTGGGAACAATTTTTGAAATACCTTGTAAGGCAACGGATCATAGCGATGTTCAGGTATATATAATATATACTATAATAAAATTTAATGGTAGTTAACACTTTATCTTGATTGATTTATAGAAGTTTAACTAGCATAGCAGATGTACAAGTATATTAAAAATTTTGTTTCCAGTTATTACCAGTGTTTGTCCATTGTTTATTTTACCTTTGTTTTTATGGGGACAATTCCTCTATTTTGTCGATAATGGGGATAATGCATGGGCGATCATATTTACGTCAATGAATGATAATGTCATTATAGAGTATCTGACCAATTTTTTTCGATGGTTGATGATCATTATAATTTGAGTATTATTCTTTGTCTTTCGGCAATTAATATGAGCTCCCTAAGGTTCACGGAATCAAATTAGTATATAGATTATGGCTCCCATTTCCCCATTTGTTAATACTGAAAAGCAAACACCTGGAATTGAAAATTGAAAAAAACGTTTTTTATTAAAAAAATTGGAAAAATTTATTTTTCCAATTACAAGTTGGTATGAAATGGGATAAAAAAGGAAAGATTTATAGATTTCCTCCTGAAACATTTTTTTTCTGGGGAGGTTGAGAAAAATGTCTACCGCATCGTCATTGTTTCGTCACAGCAATGGTATGTGCCACTTGCAGGTCACTAAAAAACTCTCCTATAGGGAACCGTAGCCCACCCTGGAACCGCTTTCGCATTACTTCAGGGTGGCGTTCCATAGTAGTACGTTTTCTATATATTTTTTCACGTTCTTCCAGTTTTCCTCGTTTGGAAGCATGACGGGCATGATGTTATCCGCCTCCTGAAATATTAAAATAAAATCAATTTAATGTCATTAACAAGTAAGGAAGTTCTAAGTTCGGGGTAACCTAACATTTTGTACTCTCGAAACTTGCAGGGATCAAAGCCGGGAAATTACTTCAGGTGTTGGCAAAATTTTATATTAAAGGAAGTATTGATTCGATTCAACCCATTTTTGACACAAAACATACTATTATCGAGACTTTCATTTATTTTATTATATAAATTTCAATTATATATCTTACATATTGACCGATATTTTCGGTAAAAAGTCAACTATGGGCACTGGAATCCACAAATTCAGTACCTAAGGGCTTGAACAGTTTTGGTTCGATTAAGAGAATTTTATGTCACAAGGTGGCACACTTTAAACGCGTTATTCACGCAAACTTTTACCCCGATACAATCATGGTTGTTTCATTTGCATAGTGGAAAATGAAAGAATCAGATGGAATTTAAAATTATGTTACATGGAAATAGGCGCGGTTGTAATACGATTACATCCATAATATAGAAATATGAGAAAAATCTCATGTACTGAATTTGGTTGAAATCGGTTAAGCAGATCCCAAGATATGGGTTTTCACCTAAAAGTGGGCGGTGCCACGCCTACTGTCTAATTTTGAACGCGGTTCCTATAAAGTTATCTCATACCATCCCAGAGAAAAAATTTAATGGCTCTGGCGTGTTTAGTGCTTAATTTATCGCGCTTCTAGTAGTTTTTAACAGTACCGTTATATGGGGAGTGGACGGGGTTGTCACCTGATTTCACCCATTTTCACCCCGTAGGTAGAGGTGCTAAAAACATTTGCTTTTAATGAATTTTGTTATTATAGCTTTAGTAGTTTAGGAGATATGCACATTAAACCTATTACGGGCGGGACCACTCCCACTTTTTAAAACAATTTAACCTGGAAATGACCCTTCCTAATGTGATCCTGTATACTAAATAACAGTCTTGTATCTTATTGTGGAGCTTAGTTTTTGCAATTTATTTGTTTTTTATTAATGGCATTTTGTGGGCGTGGCAGTGATCCGATTACGCCCATCTGCAATACCAACGTTCTTACGGTACCAAGAAACATGTGTACCAAGTTTCATAAAGATATCTCAATTTTTATTCAAGTTACAGCTTGCACGGACGGACGGACAGACAGTCACCCGGATATCAACTCGTCTCTTCATCCTTATTATTTATATATACATAACCCTATATCTAACTCGATTAGTTTTAGGTGATACAAACAACCGCTTGGTGAACAAAGCTATTATACTCTGCATCAACAGGTTGCGAGAGTATAAAAATAAGCTTTCACTTTCAAAAGATAACCAACTAGTCCAGTCATTTAAGCTTAAATTAGGTAAGAATCTCGGAATTCAGATACCCAGCTGTAAGTCTGTAAATACTTGTATATTGACACCCTAAAAGTTGTCTCAAAACCTACATATGGTAGGGTGTACGCAACTATTAAATTTCAAGGTCAAAGGTCACACAAATTGGGTTTTTGCGCTTTTTTGTAAATATCTCATTTCCTATGGGTTCTTTGCTATTGGTATTTATTGTCAATATTGTAGAATACAAAATTCTCTACAAATTTTGTTTAAAATTTTTTTTCATACGGTGAACCGTTTTCGAGATAGAGGGCTTAGAGCGCGCTGTCACAGCATCACTTCAGGTCAACCGGTGCCTCCGATCAAAAACGCGCCATATATAGTTGATGAACTATCGATAAATCAATGATTATAAATATTTGTCAATTTTTATTAACTATTATGTTATATTTTATAATTTTTTCCTAACCTATCCACTTTTTATTCAGTATTAATTTATTTAACAACACTTACCTGCCCATGAAATTGCAGAATTGTTAATGAAAATATAGGAACTATATTTGAATTTAAACCTTATTAATATTAATAACTTCTTACATGATAAAAAAAAAATATAAAAAATATATTAAAAAATATCATTCAATACATTTATTTTTATTAAAAGTAAAAAAATGGAATAAAGGGTACAAAAACTACAATTTATAATTTTAATCATCGTCGTCTTCCGGCTGCTGGTAAATTTCAAACTGGTCTTCATTATCGTCTTCAACGACATTTGTTTCAAGTTCTTCCATGATTTCGGGGTCAAAAGTTCCATCTTCGTTAATGTCGCTCTGATATGGTAGAGCATTGAGACAAGCTTGCCCATTACATTGGCCACAAGCTAAAGAGCATTGCAAGCCCGCTTTCCTGCATCCGCATCGCGAACCACAACCACTCTTGCAGTTGCAGAAAATTGTATTTAGCAAATGTTCTGGAGCAGGTGGCAAAATTGTCAAGATAGGCTCCAGAAAATCGTTTCGCATTGCCCAACCCCATACCTGGGGTTCCAAATCATGCCCTAACCAAGTTTGAACTTGATAATATACACGTTCGAAATGTTGATGAGCAGCTGCACTTGTTGGTGGAATATTTGAAAGCTGCACAGGTTTATTAAGTTTTGTAGACTTGACGTAATGCATATAACGAAGATGATCGAGACTTTTCACAGATTTCGGAGCATTATAGACTGCCAATAAGGTTTGAGTTCCACTCTCTAATAATCTCTGGGCCGAACAATTTTTTTCCTTAAATGCTGCAGCTAGTTCATCCAAATTGGTCAGTTTCTCAAAAACTTTTAAAAATGTTTTTTTTCCCTTTTTAAAAAGCGCAGAAGTTGTGTCACATCCACTTAATGCGTGCAGAAATAAAATATGTGTTTTGGAATGAGGATAATTATCAAAACTTTTAGTCGAGTATATCTCCGTTTTTACATTGCCTTTCCCAACTTTTTTATAGAAAATTTCTTGTTCGTAAGACAGTGTACGCCCAATTAAAATGATGAGTAAATCAATATCTTGTCCTATTATTTACAAATTTACAGATTTTAAAGAAGATGCACTTAATTATTTTCTAATTAAAATGTCATTAGTGTTAATATGAATATAATTATAGTAAGATTTAAGTTTTTCCCTTCATTATTTTTTAATTTTAGGAAACGGTGATCAGTATTATTGAATAGATAAAGATTTAAGGCATGAAGAAAATGATAAAATATAATATAATAGTTAATAAAAATTGACAAATATAAATTTATAATCATTGATTTATCGATAGTTCATCAACTATATATGGCGCGTTTTTGATCGGAGGCACCGGTTGACCTGAAGTGATGCTGGGACCGCGCGCTCTAAGCCCTCTATCTCGAAAACGGTTCACCGTATTCAAAAAATTTTTAAACAAAATTTTTAGAGAATTTTGTATTCTACAATATTGATAATAAATACCAATAGCAAAAAACCCATAGGAAATGAGATATTTACAAAAAAAGCGCAAAAAAACGCTTTTTGTGACCTTTGACCTTGAAATTTAATAGTTGCGTACACCCTACCATATGTAGGTTTTGAGACAACTTTTAGGGTGTCAATATACAAGTATTTACAGACTTACAGCTGGGTATCTGAATTCCGAGGTGAACTTACTATAATGACTGGACTAAACATGGTAAAGGACGAAGGACGCAAACGGGAAGAACAGTCAATTATAATTTAATTTTTTTTTAATTATTCCGGAAAAGACGCAGAAGAAAACTCTCAGGCAATTTTTTTCACAAGATTTCCAAATTTTCATTAAGACCAGAAAGTTTCCGGGAATTGTTTTTTTTCGATATTCGCGGTTTGGTTCATCAGGAATTCGTTACAACGAGACAGACGGTCAATAAAGAGTATTACTAGATCATTTTGAGGCATTTGCGCGAAAATATCCGTCGTAAACGGTCAGAATTATGAGCCAACAATTCAAGTACTTTCCATGACGATAATGCGCCATCGCACCGAGCTATAGTTGTGAACGATTTTAAGACCAAAAACTCGTTCAAGACCATCGATCAACCACCGTATTCACCGGATTTGGTGTCATGCGTTTTTTGGTTCAAAAGCTTAAGTTACCTACTCGATTGAGCCGTAAAAGGAAATTCGCAGAGGGAACTGAAGGCGATCCTGGACAGCGCTTACATCGACCTTAAAAATGAGTACATTGTTGTTGTGCTCGTTTGTTTATCCTGCATGCTCTAGTAGAGTACTGAGTACACAGCCAAAGAAAATGCATGCATACAATATGTACAAAACAAAAAAGAATCAACCCGTGTCGACTTATACAGTAATATAAACGTTATGTACATATCCATTTATACTATTCGATAAGTTACTAAGTTTGTATTTACAGGTGATATGGAGACACGATGGAAGAGTTATAACCGAAAATATATTTTCAAACCATAAATATCAAGTTAGCGGATACGGAAGTCTTCTTGTCAAAAATGTCACTACTGCGGACGGAGGTCGTTACGAGTGTACGTTAAAAAATCAATATGGACGTGTTACCGCTTCATCTCTTGTAAAAGTGAAGTAAGTTATCGTTTGCATAGCCATTTATAGCTTTTTTCCTTTTTAAATATATTCTTTTATAAAGTATTACAAATTCATGTAAAAAGCTAAATCAACTGGAAATACCTGAAGAGTACAGGTATGCGTTATAGGAACATACTACATCCATTTATTAACAAAGGCTTGAGAGGTTTTTCAAATATCTTAAAAGTTTCATTAGTAACTAGATTTATTACAATTTCCACGGAAATGTTATGTATAGGAACATAAATATATTTGATAAGTGGTGCAGTTTAAAATTGTTATACTTTAAAATGTTGTTAAAACAATTTTCATATTTCTTCTCGATAGTTCATAGAATAATAGTCACAATTTTTACATGACAACATGGTGTTTACCTAATAAAACTGCTCCCACAATGTAAGGGTCTAACATCTTCAATTTAATTATATTAAAGTTAATTACAGCTAAAGTTAGTTTAATTTAATTAAAGTAAAATTGCTAAATGTTTAATGTTTGCAGATGATATAAAATTTTGAAGAACATAAAAACATGCTTTATTATATCCCATTCCACAATCAATTGTATTACACCTAGTTATAACCTTTGTGGTTGATTTTAAGGCATTACTATAAGATAATGACTCAGTACTAATTTTAAACTTCACGGTCGATAATGAAATTCAAATGGTAATGAATAATATGATGAGTAAAATTTTAGTCATTATATTAGGGATGTGAGTTTTAGGTCCAGGTCTAGACCAATTCGATTTACATTCAACACTTAACCATTACTTAACTTATTTTTAATAAATCTACTTAATAGCATTAATATATCAAACACATATGGGGTATTCACAAAATTTAAATACGACAAATTCAACACGGCCAGGTATGTTTTTTGAGTGCGTTATTCTATCAACAAATCTGTTTACTTTTTTTATTGTTGATGTTTAAGTGTCTAAATAATAAAATAATTAAATTTCATCAATTTCTTTAATAATAGAAGAAGGAAGCCACTATATTCAGGTAAATTAAGTTAAGGAAAAGTGAAATATAAAAATATTCTGGGCTTTCTGTGGTTGCAATGTGAACCAAATTGCGCCGTCTCAACATAATTTATTTTTATTTGGTTTGTGTCACTTTCTCGTGGCATTTTTGTATTTTAAATTTTTCATTACCAGCTGGTGAAGTGTAGAAATATTACATAATATGACATAAAGCAATTAAAGCGTGCTCACAAGTGTCGTATTTTTTAAGACTATTGAAATACGTCATAAGACATAAGACGAAGCTTGTGAATAGCCTAATAGTTTAGGAAATTAGCTGTAATATATGTATCTAATATTATACGTTCTCTCACTTTTGCTAAGGCATCTTACTTATTGACCGATATAAATTTAACCGAAAGTTTTTAATTCGTTTATAAGGTATTTGAGGGCTAGGGTTATTATTGGCGGAATTTTATCCATTATAGGCACAAGAACACACTGTTATTAGAGCGAGACGCTCTCTTAATTTTTATAAAAATCTTTCTATTAGGTGTATGGGAGCTTGGAGAAATGTTGAGCCGATGTTATCCATTTTTGGAATCACGACATATTATTTCCAGAAAAATATGATGTCTAACTTTCATTAAGGTACCTCACAGATTGACCGATATTTTCGGTAAAAAATCGGTCATAAGCACTGAGCTCCACATATTCGGTATTTGGGGACTTGAATAGTTATGGACTAATTTCGACTATTTTTGGACGTAAGATCGCATGCCTTAAATTTGTTTTGTGTGCAAAGTTGTACATCGACAATGTCAATGATTCTAGATTTATATACTGTAAAGTGAAATAATCAGCTGGAATTAGAAATTGTGATATATGGGAATTAAGCGTAGTTGTAGATCAATTTCACTAATTTTCCCAACATAACATAGGCAATCAAAATATTGGTATTCATAAAATTTGGTAGAAATTTATCAAGTAGTTCATGCAATTTGGATTTTACTACAATATAGGCGGTGCCGCGTGTATTGTACTATTTTTACCATCATGATTGTAAAATTTAATATCTCTGACGCATTTACTTATTGAGTTATCGCACTTTTAGTAGTTTTGAACATAACAGTTATATGGATAGTGGGCGTGATTATCATCTAATTTCACTTATTTTAACAGTGTTTGAAGAAGTGCCAGAAAGAATTTTCCTCAACCAGTTTTAAGATTTGTGAGATATGCAGATTAAACATACTAGTTTTTAATTAAAAAAAGTTTTAAACCTTAGATGCCCTATGCTAATTCCTCCACAAATTGGCGGGAAGTTATTTATGATAACTTATATGTATATGTAACTCATAGATATTGAGTTTTCGATTGGTTTTGAGTGTCACAAACAACCGTTAGGTGAACAAAACTACTATGCTCTTTAGCAATATGTTATATTTTAAAATCCGCTGGATCAGTTGTAATAAATGTTGCTTTTGCTAAAAAAAAAACACGTTGCGAGAGTATAAAAGCTTTTTTTAATGTAATATTTCGTATATCTGTGATTTGCCAACTCCGTATTTCAAAAATTAGATAAGCTTAAAAGTGGAGCTGCTGGCAGGTGTGTTGATAAATTTACTACAACTGTACATAACCCAGGTCTTGCACAATAAAAGTTGGTATTTTTAAGTCATTGTTCTGGAACAGCTTTTATTTAAGTTTGCTTGATTCTTGGAAATTTTCAAACCCAAACTAAACCTCGTTTCTGGTTAGTTAATATTGATATTCTTCCAACTTGAGTAACAAATGAGATATATTGAGGAACTTGGTACACATATTTCTTGGTTGACAGATTAACCAATGATATTCGGTCATTAATCGAAAACCTATAAAGTGCAACAACTAAGCTCCACAAAAAGTACAAAACTGTAATTTAGTACAAGGAATCGCATAAGAAGAGGCATCTGTGGTTTGAAAAATTCTGAAAAACTGATTTCTGATATTCACAATACCTGACCATACCATGTGTTCAAGTTTTATCAAGATAAATTAATTTTTAGTCAAGTTATCCCAAACACAGCAAACGGATGGAGAGACAAACATCCGGGTTTCAGTTTATCTCTCTCCCCTGACTATTTTCATATAGATAAAAGTATTTTGCGATTAATTTTAGGTGTCGCAAACCACTCTTAAATGAATAACTCAGGGGTAAAGGGATGCCCAACTTTTTTTTGTGACTTTTTGATACATTAAAGCATCTGATTTTTAAACTTTCAATACTTAATTAGGGGAATTAAACGTATTATCTCTCAATTAATACATGTTTCTTTTATCATTTTTAATTGAAAATTGATACTATGAGGCATGACATCACAAAAGATTCCATCGCTCTTTAGAGAAATTCGTAATCGTGTCAGTGATCAAAATGTACGGATACAGATGAACTCCATAATAAATGGCTGTTCTGAGAGAGTAGTTGATTTTCCATTACAGATTTTTTTTCTGTATGATGACCATTTAGCCGACATTTTGTCCAAATCATAAATGGCATAAAATTATCTGCATAACAAAACAAACAGGACACATTTTAACCAAATATGAGTATTTTATTTCATTTTAACATCACGTCGTTCTTGTTGGTAGACCCTTTACATATGTATGTAGTTGACATATAAATATAAGTATGTTTATACCTATGTCACTTAAATACCGGCAATGATAACGTCCAAATTATAATCACAAAGCCAACATAAAATAATGTATATACTATAAATACATATGCCTACATATGTATATAATATTTGTACCACGATATATTTCAAAAAATTAACAATACAATTGTTGTAATATCCAAATTATAACCATGAAGCTCACTACCAACAAATTAAAAAAAAAAACATTTTGAAATTTATTTTCTAAGCAAATCTTTACTTTTTTATTATAGGGGCAGTATGAGCAAATCACCAGGTGACAATTACGTTCGAATAGCTTTTAACGAGGCTTTGATGGAAATTGATTTGGCTATCAATAGCACTATAGATGCACTTTTTACAAAACGTAATCGAAATTCAAATGGAAACCCCAACTATGCCGATCTCTTACGAGTGTTCCGATTTCCTAAAGGTGAAGCGCGTCAACTTGCTAGAGCTGCTGAGATTTATGAACGAACTCTTGTAAACATTAGAAAACATATTGCAAAGGGGGATGCTCTTAGTATGTCAAGTCAAAATTATGAGTTTAAAGACCTTCTTTCACGCGAGCACTTACGTTTATTGGCGGAGCTTTCAGGTTGCGTAGAACATCGCGAAATGCCTAATTGCACAGACATGTGCTACCACTCGAGATATCGTAGTATAGATGGTACTTGTAATAATATAAAAAATCCTTGGTGGGGAGCATCTCTTACAGCATTTAAACGAAATGTGAAACCAATTTATGAGAATGGTTTCAACACCCCTGTTGGTTGGACCAAAAAAAAATTATACGGAGGTTTTTTAAAACCCAGTTCTCGATTGATTTCAACTTCTGTTATTAGAACCAAGCGAATAACTCCAGATAACCGAATTACTCATATGGTAATGCAGTGGGGACAATTTTTAGATCATGATTTGGACCATGCTTTGCCATCAGTAAGTTCGGAAAGTTGGGATGGAATAGATTGTAAAAAAACGTGTGAGTATGCACCTCCTTGCTTTCCTATTGAAGTCCCTCCCGGAGATCCTCGCATAAAAAATCGCCGGTGCATCGATGTTATTCGAACAAGCTCTGTTTGTGGTTCCGGTATGACGTCAATATTTTTTGATGGAGTCCAGCATAGAGAGCAAATAAATCAACTCACTTCTTATATTGATGCATCTCAGGTTTATGGTTATAGCTATGACTTCTCAGTCGAACTTCGAAATCTTACAACTGATGATGGACTTCTAAGGACAGGAGTACAATTTCCTGGACAAAAAGATATGTTACCTTTCGCTGCACCTCAGGATGGTATGGATTGTCGGAGAAATCTGAATGAAAATACAATGAACTGCTTCGTCGCTGGCGATATAAGGGTTAATGAACAAATTGGCTTACTAGCTATGCACACTATATGGATGCGTGAGCATAATCGAATTGCTATAAAATTACGCGACATAAATCCACATTGGGATGGTGATACTATATATCAAGAGGCGCGTAAAATTGTGGGTGGCCAAATGCAACATATTACTTATAAATATTGGTTACCCTTAATTGTCGGTGAGAGTGGTATGAAATTGTTGGGCGAATATAGAGGATACGATCCTAATATAGATGCATCAATAGCTAATGTTTTTGCCACAGCCGCATTACGTTTCGGCCATACTATCATAAACCCAGTACTTCATCGTCTTAACTCTACCTTCCAACCCATACCCCAAGGCCATTTACCATTGCACAAAGCTTTTTTTGCACCTTGGCGAATTGCATATGAAGGTGGTGTTGATCCTCTCATGCGAGGCATGTTCTCAATTCCAGCTAAATTAAAAACTCCCGAAGAAAATCTAAATAGTGAACTAACTGAAAAATTATTTCAGACTGCACATGCAGTTGCATTAGATTTAGCAGCTATTAATATTCAGCGCAGCAGAGATCATGGGCTGCCAGGTTACAATGTTTACAGAGAATTTTGCAACCTTTCAATAGCAGCAACTTTCGATGACATGGAAAATTATATTAAAAGCGCTGATGTGCGTAAAAAAATTCAAGAGATTTATGGACACCCGGATAATATTGATGTCTGGGTTGGTGGTATTTTAGAAGACCAAGTTGAGGATGGAAAAGTTGGACCCTTATTCCAATGCTTGCTTGTGGAACAATTTCGTAGACTTCGTGACGGAGACAGGTTTTATTACGAAAATAGTGGCGTTTTTCTTTCACAGCAACTAAATCAAATAAAACAAGCAAATTTAGGACGTATAATTTGTGATAATGGTGATAATATAAAAGAAGTTACATCGAATGTTTTTCTTTTACCAAAAATACAGGGTGGTTTTAAAAAATGTACTGATATGCCAGATATAAGTTTAAATTTTTGGCAAGATTGTGGAACATGTAAAAGTTTACCTACTCTTCTAGAAGCATCAGAGTTATTAAATGACCATGCCCTAATGAAGAGGTCACTACATTCTTTTAAAAATACATTTGAGCAATCCTGGGATCTTAATGAAACTCGTCAATCACGTATAAATAGTTTACAGGAAACTATTAACAAACTACAAAATGAGTTCGAAGAATATAAAAAAAGAGTTCAAAATCTCGAAAACTAATGTTTATTTGCAAAGACGCAACAATTTCATGAATAAATAAATGTAATTCTTAAAAATTGTGTAGTAATATTTCGTTTATTTATACAATTGTCATAAGCTATATTTTCTTTGGACACCCTCTTGTGTGTTGCCCAGAAAACCTGATATTTTAGGTTTTGTTCATCATTCTGTCGTTTTTAACAACCAAAACCATATGATATTGATAAAGACTTGTAAAAAGCTAGTTATTTAATAGCCACCTCAAATGTATGTATATGGTATATTAAGGGTTTATATTTTTCAGCAGCAACTCACTCACCATAGACAGACACAGGAAGGTATGATTTGGTGCCAGGTCCGGACACCTTATATGTTTTGACACCACTATGTACTCGATGTTAGTACTCATTTTAAAGTATCAGAGATAGTACTCGATGCTATGGAAAGTACTGTAGGATGATACTCACTTCTACATACTTTGTATTTGAAAGCACCTCCAGCTTTAAATTCCAAATTATTTTTAGTTAAAAAACAAAAAGTGCCAAATTTTATATGTAACAGAGTTATAATTTAATATAACTTCGTCCATATTTTCTCTTTGCTTATTTTGTAGTAAAACACGTTTGCTGTGGTGTTTCCAAAAATTATAACATCTTCAAAAATTGTACACGCTTGAATCAAGTATGGTAGCAATGCCACTATGGTACTCAAATTGTTTTTAAATTCCTAAAGTAACTGTTGCTATCAAAGCTAAAAAAGCTCGTATTGAACTTTTCGTTTCCTTAATTTGGAAAGTTATACAATTAACGATAAGTCTTACTTTAGAAATTACATCTTTAACGTCATTTAATTTTAATCAAGTTTCCACACTTAAGTTTAGAGTGTGAGCAAAACATGGTTATTCAAAAACTCTTTATTCGTAGATCAGGGGATCAGGTGCTGTTTCCTTTGATACAAAGGTGAAGTCAAGGACTTCTTCCCTGCTCGACGCTACACAAGTAGGGGAGTTTTCTTCGTTACAGAAAATAGGTTTTTGCTACCAATACAATCAAAAAGCGGCTTACTTCTATTGTGAGTCTTACCCAGACGGTGAGTCATAAATTCGCGTCCTAGCCAATTGTGGCATTAGCTCTCTGCGTCGTCTTCCATCATAACAGGCGTCAGGTGCTGCAGTTTGTGTGCTGAATTTTAGTCTGAAGTATCTTCAGCCTTCATTTTTGTCTCCAGAAGTTAGAATTCCACACCAGCAGCACTCCAGGCTCGATCCTGTTTGAACAATCGCTTAAAACTGAAGAGGGATTCGTCGATCGATGATCCGCCGCCAACACTCACAACGTCCGAAGCAAACGAGTCGACTTGGCAGCTCTGTAGTCTTCATCTCACTCAAGTGTGCTGGAATGCAGCATAGATTCCTAAACAGTCTGCATGTCTACGTTGCGCCCTACAATCTTGGCTGCCATACGACATCCGACTTCAGTTTTCTTGCTGTCATCGTCTGCTTTCTTCCGAGGCCGATGAGGTCACGAAATCACCTCTGAATCGAGCAGAGGCTCCTCTGTTGGTGCTTGCGATTCCACATCACAAGTCATCCCTACCTACATTACCAGTCGGCTGGTTTCTGCCTACTCCCACTCACTTGTTATCCGCTGCTGGGGCTTTTGTACTACCTTTAATGGAGACGATTTCGTTGCCCAAGCAGTGTCCCACCCGAGACACCGTCCGATGTCCGAGATGCCCATAAAAGTATCAGGATTACGGTACTTCATAAAAACGATTATATTGAGGCCATGGAACCTGATTTTTTCCCTCCTTACTAGCCATTATGTACGAGGTGCTCAAAAGTTGCAACCCCCTCTTTATTTTTCAAGGGTCTATATCACATTGGGACAACTGTTAATTGTCAACAAGGCTGGGAAGACACATACTGACCAATGGAAATGTTTGGTGCTTCAGATGCCAGATAACTTGGGAGCATCCTTTATTCAGAAATCGTTGGCCTTTAAAGACATAGTTTTTCTGACTTTCAGAACTTTTACCCTAGACCTCGATTTTGTGCAAGCTATAAGTAAAGTGGGGGATGTAATCTTAATATCGTCCTAGTTCCTCAGAGAGTCGACTGAGGTTCCAACAGAAAAAGTAAAACGACAGGTTCTGGAAATAACAATAGATTTAAGGCAGAACGAAACTTAGTAATAAAAAGGATTACTTGATGATCGAACTAACTATCCACATAACCTACGGATTGGAGGATGGGAAGGAAAATATTTACCATTTACATTGGGAAATCAGCGCTATTACTAAATATAAGACGGCAGGAGCAGACGGAAATTTTTTCAGCCTGTGATGGTCAGTAAATCTACTGAGAGACTGCTTAGCGCTAGCTTATATTTCAAACAAGTTGAAAACTGCAATAGTTCTCCATACCTAAAGTGGCATGAAAGGTCTACCTACTGACAAAATCCCACAAGCTGATTAGATTAGTCTTCCTTCTTTTTATAGAACTGCCCTGGAACAAAATCCATTACATCTAAACCAACATGCGTACTGAACTGGTAGATCTACGAACACTGCGCAGTATTGTTTGTTTCCAAAAATCGAGGATGCCTCTATGAACAGGGAAGTGGTACAATAAGCCTGCTTTGATATCGAAGAGGGGTTTAACAAGACCTCGGTTCTCATAACGACAATTACTGAAACCAATAGCCGATGCGTATTAAATTGTTGTAATAGCAAGCGGCAAATTTCACCGCACGCTCTGTGATCTAGCGAAACATCAAAGTGGGACTTTTCATTAACCAGTCAAAAGGGCTATCTTTTCTTTTACGAGAAGTAGATTATTCTGGCCTTCAGTCAGCCACTCAATGACGAGGAAGTGGCTAAGGCAAAGAAAAACTTCATGGAGAGAATTGTTGCAATCGCAACAAAATTGATACATTTCAGAAGCGGATTGTGAATAAAATTGGGTCACTTAGGTATGTCAATTTCGAGCGAAAATTGTTATGGTTGGATCGCGGTGTGCCGACGCAAACGGTGGCCAAGCCAGGGTTAGCGATCAGGAATATTTTGCATTGATCTTGGTGGATTCTCAAGGAATTATCTACTATTATCTGCTCCCATACGGCTAAACTCTTAATTTAAAGAAGCAATTGCGTCCCATCAAGCTAAGCCAAATATAACGATAGTACCCCGCCTGAAGCTTTGGGAGCAGGGATGTTCTTGGGATGTTCCGATACCAGTATTTCAAAGTAAATACTCGATATCTTTTACTAAAACCGAGTATTCTTGTACTTTGATACGTGTGCACAAATACTTGGTAGGTATCGAGTACATTGTACAAGTATTTACTCGTTGCAAATTTTGCACACAAAGGCTTACACTTTTTAAGAAAATGACGCCCATATCAAAATTTTGGGAACATTTCGAAAAAATTAACAAAAAAGATACTATATGCATTCATTGCAAATGTGTGATACAGTTTTGTGGAGTTGGGATGTAGAAAAATACAAAATACGCTATATTGTAACTAATAATGGACAAAACATGGCAAATCGCCAGATTTTTCAACCAAATAAACTGCAGAATTTACCATGTTTTGTCCATTATTAGTTACAATGCAGCGTATTTTGTATTTTTCTACATCCCAACTCATAAAATTTCAATTAAATACGGCTGCAATGTTGTCTACGGTGGACTTCAATTTTAAATCCTTTGGAGCAAGGTTGCAGCCTTGTATATTTACGCATATGTTTCGGTTCGGTTTTCGGAAATCATACTTTTTTTCTTCCAAATTCCTAGGTCTAAGCTAACATGTAATAAGATTTCTACTTTCTCCTCTTGTAAAACACCGTACTGATTTACTGTGGAGGCAGTATCGCTGTTGTTACTCATGTATCGACTAAGCAATCGACTGTAGAATAGCCGGAAATGGAACGTGCGGACATGGCTAAATTTAGTCGTAGAGAGCTGTACTATTAACACAGTGATCACAATTGGATCAGCCCTCTTGTTCAGACGAAAACACACATTTCAGCTTCTGCTCCACCATCCACCAAAATTAGTAGTTAACATATTGTTGAAAGCGGACCATAACATTTAAAGTCCTCACATACCGAAGCTTTCAGTTCCTATAGATGACATTTTACCGAAAATATCGGGCAATATGTAAGATATATTAACAAAATTCAGAGAGAGTATATATCTGATAAAACTGTACCCATTTTTCAGAAATGGATAAAATCGGGTCAATATTTCCGCTAGACCCCATATACCTAATATTAAGACTTCCGGTTCTTAAAGAAATTAAAACAGCACCTCCATTTATTACAGTATTTCCATATGTCTAAAAAGGATAACATGGAGCCAATACTATCCCTAGCCATTATATACCTTACTTTATATAGTATAAAAATAATGTGGTCTATTTCAAACATTTCTGACAGAACACTACGTTATATCAGAGATAAATTTGTGAAGATATCTTGTATTATGCCCAATATAAGGCTATAGAAATTTAACCTGGCATTTATACCGCGCGCAAACCGAATCGCTAAACATTTTTGCCTGGATTTGTACAACATTTTTTATGTTCGCGTGAGGTTTGATATCCATATCTCAATTAGTGTTTGTTTTGCAGCAGTTTATTTACAATGCTTATGAAGTTTATATTAGAGAGTTATAGTACTTTTGGTAGTTTTAAGCTTTACCGTTATATGGGGGTGGATAGGGTTATTATTCGACTTTACCTATTTGCCCATTTGGGAAGAAATTTTCCTTTGGTATCAACTAGTTTCTGTTCTTATAAGACATGTATATTTCTAATAGAGAGAAGGGAGATACCTACTTATCAAAATGTTTAACCACAATAATTTGTGACTAAGTTATAACACCTTATATTTTTTCAATTTAAGGTATTTAGTGGTCGTGTCATTAAAATATATACTTTTTACAATATTTGTCTCGATTAATGGGGAGCCAGGTAGAAATGACTTTCTTATGGAAAAAAGTCCGATTCGCACAATTTGTATCGGACATTATGGGTTTTTATACATGTTATGGTACATCATATGAAGTATAAAATAAAATTCGACCATTTTGGTCAAGATCCGTTGGATCCCCGACTTCAGCCGACTGAAGTAGCCATTTTGAGTAGTGGTTGACACATTCCTCGATTTTGGATGATCTGAAATAAACGAAACATACTTCATTTTGAAATGGCTATCGCACGAACTACAACTGTAAAAAAATATTAATAAATAAACAAGTAGAGCTATTTTTCAGTTTTCGGCCTGTTTTTGCCATTGTGTTATAATTTTGTTAAATAGCGAAGGACAATGATGGTTGTAATTCGTGCTAATTCATTACTAAACCTTTAAATAAAATTTTAAGCAAATCAGTTCAGTAGATCCGCTGGATTCGTGTCAACCAGGTCAAAAAATACAGTTTCGATAAAAATTTGATTTAAGTTAAACTCTACGCTCCTAGTGTGCGACTCGAGCGCTCGAGACATCTGAGGTACAGGAAGGTTTCTACATTATCCCTAAGAGTTTTAAGTGTCCGTCCTCTAACATACGTTAGGTGCACAAAAGTTGGGAAGTATAAATGATTAATGTATGATAGAAACTCAACACTATATACTAACCCTTTAATTAAAAAAATTACTACTCTGATTCCTGGATAGTTGAATCTAACACATCAGTAAGTAAAGGTATTGGTTTTTCGGAGTCAGTAGCTTGCCTTCTTAGCACTTAGGCTTAATATTATATTTGCATAAATTCTTCCTAATAAATTAAAATAATAGAAAGATAGGGTTTTATGATAGCGACTAGAAATTATTATAAGCACATTAGTAAAAATCTATCTACACCCGGAAATGTCCAATACTTGCAGAAACACACAGTCACACGTAGTATTTACCACAACACCATACTACCAATCGACAACACAAACAACTTGAAAACGAAAACTTCAAATTATACTCTGATAAAACCACATATACAAACAGGACAATGCCATGCAACAGATAAGGAGGAAAATATATACACAACTGATAGTAATAAGCATACCTAAGATTCATAACATACACAGCAAATACATAGAAAAATACACCGAACTCGCCCAAGAAATTAAAAATATTTGGAATCAAAATGGAATTTAAAAAATACGAATAATAATTTCTGCAACGGGAAAATTACATATAACATTTGTTAAAAACCTAAAAAACTTAAATAAGAAGAAAACATATTCAAAATACGCTTATACTAAAACCAAGTAGCATACGAGGTGTGTTCAAAGGAAAAGGTGGATTTTAAATTTTTTGGAAAGTATGTATTAATTAAGCAATATCTATTTTAATCCTTTCAAAGTAGTCCCCCTTAGATATAATACACTTGTGCCAACGCTTTTTCCAATCGTCGAAGCAATTCTGAAATGCGCTTTTCGGTATGGCCATCAGCTCTTTCTTCGATTCTGACTTGATCTCATCAATTGCGGCATAACCCTTTCCTTTCATTGGTTTCTTTAGTTTTGGGAATACAAAAAAGTCACTGGGAGCCAAATCTGATGAATACGGTGGTTAAGGCATGATTACGGGTTTGTTTTTGGCCAAAAAAATCTCGAATAAGCATTGATGTGTGAGATGGTGCATTATCGTGATGCAGAATCCATGATTTATTTTTCCAAAATTGAGGGACTAGTTCGCGTGTATACAGACAGACGGACATGTTTCAACTGTTCGCGCTGATCGTTTATATATATTCTGTTTAGGGTCTGCGACGTTTCCTTTTGGGTGTTACAAATATCGTGGCAAACTTAACATACCCTGTTCAGGGTAAAATAATGTCTACTTGTATATTGTTTATATGACCTTCCGTCGTATTGGGAATGCACCCCGTCTCGCACGAAATGATAATAGGTTATGCTACATATGTTTCTAAAAAACTTATTTAAAACTCAAATATGTTTGCCATTTATTTGTAAAATAAATCATAGAAAAGATTACTTGTTTGCTTTGCTGCGTATCTGTTATTACCAAGCAAATTAAGTCAAATTATTATAAAAGTGTATGTGAAAACTATGTAAGTTCACGCATATGGAATACAAACATGATATTATTGACGGATTTTAGTTGCAGAGATACAACAATTATTATAACATATATACATGTGAACTAAGGTGAATCCATCAGTATATAAAGAATGTGAATTTGGTAATATATATACCCGACATAAAAACTTTTAAGTTTGTATATGAACTAACACTAAGATAACTATGTACATATAATGTTCAAACAAATTTAAAGTCAAAAAGAGACTTTAGTTTCATTTGGATTGCTATTTAAACAACAGTGTTGTCCTCTTAAACCCGAAAATAAGCGTTGGTTATAAATCTACCAAAATTATTACATAATAAGTGAGTTTACCTAATTAACTTTTTCTAAGTAAAGTTGATTGCATTCTTATATTATAAATATATCTGATAAATAGGTATTTAATAAGGTATTAGTAAAAGTGATTTGAATTAATCGCTTACTACACAGTCTACATCTTAACATCTCACAACCATGAATACACGCATAATTTCCGCTACCAAATTTATAATACTTTATGGCACTTCAAAACTACACTATTTTATTACATTTACATTCTTTATATTTACAAACATGTACATGCTACCAAACTCTAAATTTATATTGAAATTTATGTATATATTGGTAACCATTTAGTATAATTACAAAAACATTGCAAGCGCATGTAAATGTAGTGTAAACATGTGAAGTATTGAATGACACACTTTTTGGCGTTAAGTGAAAGTGAATGCATTCATTGCCAACTTACAAAATCTATAATAAAAAAATACTAAACATTGGTTGGTATTATGTGAGTAAATTTTGAATGTGATGATACAATATAAAAATTATGTTTGGAATTATTGGTAATATTATATATGTATCTAAAAATCCGGTCACTGTCATAAAAATAAATTTCCTGTTAAAGAAAAATAACCCATTTTGAAGAAAATATAAATAATAATAATAACCCAACGATTACCCTCCTCCCGCCAACCGACGCTAGGGGCGCAATCCGCATACGTGCGGAATTAGCCGAGTCAGAAAAGGCAAGAGAGTTTTTTAAGTGTTGAGATCTAAAACTGCCCAGCTACAGAAACAAAAATTTCAACAGCCAAGATTTAAAGTTACAATATAATAAATTGTTACATTTTCATTTATTAAGAGAAAACAATAAAGTATTTTTAATTTTGAAAAGTGAGTCAGATAAGTCAAATGTGCATATACGGCGGAATGGCACGTTTAGTTCAAAATTTGATCTACAGGATTTTAGCAGTAAAGGTCTAAACTGCCTCGAAAGGCGAACCGGGATATTAAATATAATTTCAATCAGGAGAAAAGAACTGCAAACTGTTCCATTCAAAATTTTCACCAAGAATATTATGCCAAGCATTTCCCTACGACTAGAAAGTGTAGGTAGATTAATAAGTTTTAAACGACTAGTGTATGGAGGTGGACTTACTCTAGAATCCCATCGGAAATGCGCTAAGGCGAAAAGTAAAAATTGTTTTTGAACAGACTCTAACTTGTCAGAATGGATCTGGTAGCTAGGGTTCCATACAACCGAGCCATATTCCAATATAGGTCTAACCAAAGTTGTATAAAGTGTTTTAGTAATATACGGATCTCTAAATTCTTTAGACCAACGTTTAACAAAACTGAGGACAGCTTTTGCTTTCAAGACCATGGTATCAATATGAAGACTAAAATTAAGCTTAGGGTCCATATTAACTCCCAAATCAACATAGTTAAAAACTCGTATGGTGTTTTATTACATAAGAAGAGTGGTGCACAGATCTACGGGAAAAGCACATCATCTTACATTTATTGAGATTTAATGGCAAATCATTTCTATCACACCATGCAACCAAATTGTTTAAGTCAGACAGCAACAGACACCTTTTTTCAGTTGAAGTGTATGATTTTAAAAGCTTTACGTCGTCAGCGTATAATAAAATTTTTGAGAATTCTATTACTGAAGAGATATCGTTAATAAACAACAAGAACAGAATCGGGCCAAGATGGCTACCTTACGGAAGACCTGAAGAAACATTAATTGTATCTGAAGGTGTATCCTCAAATATCACTCGTTATGTTCTATTATAAAGATAGGAAGATAAGCTTTGACGAAATCTTGGCTGAAAGCCCAGCAAATCAAATTTATATATGAGAATCGAGAGATTTACTTTATCGAAAGCTTTGCTAAAGTCTGTGTATATAACATCCGTATGCTTATGTTCCCTAAAACCCAATGGTATATGCTTTACAAATTCAAGCAAGTTTGTTATAGTCGAATTCCCTTTACGAAATCCATGCTGAGATGAGGAAATTAACGGAGAAATCGAAAAGGTTATATGGTCAGTGATGATAGCTTCAAAAAGTTTAGGTATAACTGATAGTTTTGCGATACCTCTATAGTTTTCAATGTTGGATCTAAATCCACTTTTATGCAAAGGAATTATAAATGACTGTTGCCATATTGAAGGAAATATACCGTGTTTAAGAGAGGAATTAAATATCCTTGTCAAAGGCAAGTAAATATATTTGGCACCATTTTTTAGGAAGCATGAGGATATCATGTCTGGGCCATAACTAAAATATGGTTTTAACTTATTTAAATTAAAAAGGACGTCTTCTTCAGAAATAATTGGAGCGTTAATTAAAGTATTCGAACACAGCACGTGGTAATAAGAAACAGTTTTGGAAGAATTATTACAGTAGTTTGACTTGAAAAATTCTGCAAACATATTGGATATAATATCATTTTCACTTGAAATGATAGATTTGTATTTCATCGCGGACGGAAATTTGGAAATCCTGCGTTTGGAGTTGACGAAATCATAAAACGATTTTGGATTACTTACAACATTCTTTTTTACTTTATTTAAGTAATTATTATAACATATTTTGTGTAGGTCAAAATATTGTCGACGCAATACAGAATATTTAGAATAGTCGACAAGTGAACCAGTTTTTTTAATATATTTAAAGGCTCGAGTTTTTCTGTTTTTCAATTTATATATATTTTTCAATATATATTTCGAAAACCACGGACTTATACTTTTACTTTTTTTAACAATTACTATTGGAACATACTTTTCAAATAATTTGGTAATAATGTTATTAAAATCAGAGACACTAAATTCACCATTATAATTAGGCCATGTCATTGTAGAAAGTTCTGTATTTAACTTTTTAGAATTAGCTTTTGCTAAGCACGAAGCTTGATGATTATTATCCCTTACATTGCCTGAGATTTCGACAGATATTTCCAAAGCAGGATGATATGAGTCCTCTGGTAGAACAAGAGGATTACTCTGAATAACGGAACACTTTGAAGAGGTATCAACGTATACTAAATCTAAGCATTTACCAAACTTATTCGGAATCAAATTAATTTGGTTCAGACCCAACTCGGACATTTTTTCGAAAAACTCATTAAAACATGACCGATTGCAAATCGGCACGATATAGTCATCGAAAGGTTTCCACGATGCACACGGTAAATTGAAATCACCTAATACAATTATTGAATCTGCATTATTTGCCATCGAGGTAGCACTATTTATTAAAGAAGCATGCTGCATGTATACAGATAAGTCCGAATGGGGTGGTATATAAGATAGGGTTAAATAAATAAAGCAACTATTAACGTATACTCTAATACGTTTAAATTCAAATGAGTCGGTCCCTGGAACAAGAACATTTTCAGATGGGATAGAGGAATGCACGGCAAATAGAACACCTCCACCGATTCTGTTCAGTCGATCACATCTAAAAATTTGAAATTCGCTGTTTAAAATCTCATTATCAAAAATGTGAGGTTTTAACCAAGTTTCTGTAAATCCAATTATATGGAAATTAAAATTGGAACTGTTCAAATACAAGTCAGCTAATTTTGTATTAAGACCTCTAACATTTTGATAATAAATGCTTAGCGAATTTCTACCAATCAGTTTTTTATATCGGTGGTTGCTTTTGGTAATTTAACAATGTTTTCCTCAGTTTGACTTCTAAGTTTAGGTTTAAATTCGCGTGTTTCTAGAGATACGTCTATTTTAAACGACGATATACTTCTATCATAATTCAAGTAAAATTTACGGATATTGATATCATCGATTTTTAAACGAGACATTTTCGTAAGATTTAATGTCCTCGACCAAGGTATCTTTGGCAAGTCTCGAAATAAATATAGACTTTTTAGGTGGAATAACTATCAAATTATTAACTGATGCTACTAAGTTATTAGGGGGGCCTCTGGAATTGTGAGACACTTATTACTATTAGATAGATATTGGGGAATTGAGCTCTTTGGAAGTTGACGGCTTATCACCTTGAGGTCAAGGAGAAGAGAGATTTATTAGGTCATTGGGAGAAGACGTTCTTTTCTGTACAGAAGAACTAAGTGTTACTTCATCGAAAGCACGTTTACGCTTAGGAGCAGGTTTAGAGGATTCGTGAGAATCATTCAGGCACTTAAAAGATTTGAACAATTTTTCATAGTGCCTAAATTTTTCAGTGAGGGTTACAAGATCTCGACGGATTTCGTTAAAGCCATTGCATGTCGCCCTATAAACTTTAAATAGATCGATTTCAATAGATCTACAATTTAAACAGGACCAACGCAATCTCTAACAGTCGAGAATAGAATCTAAGATTTTACCTGTCAGTCCAGCACATTAAATATGGGAAAGCCGTCCAGTCCAGCACATTTATTATGGGTAAACGTAGCGATCTGACTCGTCTTTAATGTTACAATTGGGGAAGTTACAAGACATAATAAACAACAAGAATGAAGATCAAATAAAAGAGTAAGTAGAAAAAAATTTAATAGATATATAATAAATTAGTGTGTTGATAAAATATTAATAATAATAAATTCAATTAAGAACGCAAAAATAATAGCAATTTTTTTATCAAAGTTTAAAACCAAGACAGTTTTAAAAAGCAATATAGCGAGCAGTTTTAGAAGCACTGTAACAAATAATAAGCTAAACGCAACACAGCTGTGAATAAAGAAGTAAATGAGATAAATAAAGAGAGAAAATAGAATAAAATAAAACAAAATGAAACAAAAAGCTGACTCGGCACCAAAAATTCAAAAGTTTAAACTTTTTTATACTGCACAAAACTTAAGGGCATTTAATACTTATCTTGCAACTCAGAGTTAAATTACTAAAAATTGTATCAAATCAGTAAAAAAATCAATTAAAATTGAAGAATTTTGTAAAATAAAAACACAAAAGTTCACAGCCAAAAAATTACAGCTTAAGAGCTTGAAGTGTTGCCACTTTATCGACATAACATCAGTCATACAAATTACCTTGAACGATGTCTTTCTTTCACAATGACGGACGATAATCATTAGAAAAACTTGATGTATATCCGAGACACACTACTGGTTACAACCTAGCCACATGTTTCTACAGAGTATAATAGTTTTGTTCACCTAACGGTAGTATGTAACACCTAAAACTAATCGAGATAGTTATAGGGTTATATACATACATATATATTTAAATTTTTAACAAAACCGTTATATGGGGACTGGGCGGGTTTATATTCCGAAGGAAGAGCCTTAAATATTGGTTTTGAAAGCTAAAGATTTTCTTTTCTTTGTTAAACGTTCGCCTAAAGCTTTAGAGATCCGTATGTTACTAAAACTCTTTTTATAAGTTTGGTTAGGCCTATATTGGAATATCGTTCTGTGGTACGAAACCCTAGTTACCAGATAGAGCATGTTAAAATCAAATTTTAATTTCGCCTTAAGGCATTTCCGATGGGATTCTAGGTTAAGTCTAACTCTATACGCTAGTCGTTTAAAACTGATAATTCTACCTACACTTACTAGTCGTAAGGAAATGCTTGGCATAATAATCTTAATAAAAAATCCTGAATGGAACAGTTTGCATTTCTTTTCTCTTGTCTGAAATTGAATTTAATATTCCGGTTCGCTTTTCGGCGAAGTTTTGAACTGAACAAACCATTCCGCCGCATATGTCATGATTTTAGTTCTCATTCCTGCACATTTTATTTGTGTGACTCACTTTCTAAAATTAAAAAGACGTTTTTTTTACTAAATTAAATCATAGCTGTTGAAATTTTTGTTTTTATAGCTGAGTAGTTTTAGATCTCTTGTCTTTCATGGCTCGGCTAACTCCGCACTCATTGGTTTGCGGTTATTATTATGTATATATTTATAAAATTGCTTGAAAATATGTCCGGCTTTCCACCTGACAAAATGTGTGATTCTTTAATAAAATTAAATGAACAAGTTTTCTTAAAACTGTGTGGACATATGAATGGAATTGGTCTAGACTTTGGTCCAAACCTTATATCCCTAATATAATGAATTGTGATCCTCAGGTTGATGTTATCACACCAACTCATTATATTAAATTTAACTTCTGCCGTTCAGTTTATATCACATACATCTCATTTAAAGAAGATTGACGTGAAGTATAATATAATAATAAAACTAAATGAGTCTTTGACCTATAAAAAACTTAATGGAATATCAAATTTGATTGTAATCCATTTACGATAATGAATGGTGAATTGTTTCGCAATACCCTGAAATTCGCTGAATTCTTGGCCCTAAAATTAAATTATATGCCATTTCTCATTCATGGCTAAACATATTTAATGTATACTGCTTCGTGATTGGTGAGTAAATGTGCTCGCATAAAGTCTGGTCAACGGTTGTTAAAGTTTGTCAGACCTTATGAGTTCCAAATCTTTCGTACTGTAAGAGAGGTGTTAAGGCTACTAAAAGAAAAAGAAGTGATAACATTTTTATATGATATGTTTCATCTTCTTCTAACTTTCAACGTATAAATGGTATTACTCACTCTTCTGTAACACCCATTGAATAAAAACTGACCGACTTTGCAGAAATCGCTGTCACCTTTGCTCACATATCGTTTTTAATATACCGACGATAAATTTACCCCGAAAATCGTCAAAGAAAAGCTGAAAATACTTTCCATGTTGTACACATAATATAATACGTCTTTCCACAGCAGTACTTCACTTGGAAAATAAAATCACTTCAACAGCTAGAACCGAAGCACTAAGATAACTTCATTTCGTATTCGGTGTTCTCTTTGTGAGTAAATTCATTGATATATATTCTGATAATAAATTAAGCTTTAAGTGTCATGAGCACTTAACTTAAAAAAATTCCATTAGATAGGCTAAACAAAAATTCTTTAGCAATATATATACTTTATAAGTTATTTTCAATAACATCATAAGTCTACTCTCCGTCCCCACCTATGTTATGGACAAATTTACGTTTGAATATCCCAGCCAATACCAAAGCATAATCGGATAGGATCATAAATGAAGAAGTGTCGATAAAAAAATAAGCCCAATGAAGCGATATTCCAACAAAATATTTTATTAGTTGTAAAAACTATATTAGGTTATTTATACTGAACTAAGACAATTAACTGCGTTTGCAGTTACCATTTCAACCTTGCCCTTTAATTGTAACATCTCAGTACCTATGGCTTACTTTGTTTGTGAATATTTTTTCAAGCATAATTTAGTTTAATTTAAATCAGTTCAGACCTTCCCCATGCTCTAATATTTATAAAATGATACCTATTATGATCGAAACAGATGTCGGTCTAGCCGCAATAACCCTAATTTAATGATTACCACCCCTCCGGTTGACTTTTCTAAATATTGAATTTTGTTAATTTTGGTTTTGTATACCATGTATTATTTACAATTTCAAGAAAATATCAATATTATATTAACACGAAACATTTTTATACTCTCAAAATTATCAAAATTACAAGACGAGTTGAATTCTGAGTGTCTGTCGTCCGTGCAAGCGATAATTTAAGTCAAAATTAAGATGTCTTCATGAAACTTGGTATAAGCCATTGCCACACAATGCAGTTACTTATAAAGTGTTAAAAGCTGAGCTCGACATTAAGATACAAAACTTTAGTTTGGCACAGGGGGTCGAATTAGAGAGAGGCATCTTGGAGCTAAACATTGCTAAAAAGCCAGCTCGTCCTAATAGGCTTAATGTACATATCTCACAAGTGTCTACAGTTATATTAACCACACTTACTAAGAACACATCTCTGTAGAACCTCTTCATACACTGTGAATCAGATGATAACCAAGTGCACTCACTCATATATTCGTTATATTGAAAACTACTAGGAGTGCGATATCTCACTAAGTAAACATATCATAGACATTAAATTTTACACCCAAGATGGTACGGACGGGCTTCATACGAGCCAGTGCCAAAATTGGACAATGAGCACTTGTAACGCTCACCGTTTGAATTTATAGCTTATATATTTGTATATTAGTAAGATGGCTTATTAAAATTAAGTGAACGTATAATATTGGATATACTAAAGCTTAATTCCGAAAATATGTGCAATCGGTCCACGCACTAAACCAACACCCATAATCTACATATATAATATATCATAATTTTCGGTATTCTATCAGACTTTATGATGAATATATCGGTCAGTGTGTGAGTTAGCCTAAAATCACTTGGAAATCGAGTACACTTGAGTAATGACAAAACTTAATGCAATCAGTCCTGGTTTTCTCCTAGCGGTGAAATTGGCCTAGATCTTGTTCTAAACCTTGTATTTCTAATATAATGACTTTCGATTATTTTGTTGGCCTTTCCCTCATAGGTTACCCAAATAAACTAAATTTATTCTCTTTCATTGAATTTGCGTCACATTTATTACTTTTAAGTTATCCAAATGTATAATAAGTGGGTCTACGACCCATAATAAATAAAACATAAGTTAATAAGATACGAAAATTGATTGTAATCCTTTCACGTTGCATCGAATAACGAATGTTAAATTCTTACGCAAGTTTTATCGTTTACCGAAAAGTATTTTCCCACCTTTGATCCTTGCAAATTGCGAAAGTATAAAATGTTCGGTTACACCCGAATATTGCCCTTCCTTAAACCTTAAAATAGTTACAAGAATTTGAGTTTTGTAAATTGCAACATTATAAAATGTTTGGTTGCATCCGAACTTAGCTAAGGTATGTAAGTTTGAAATTAAGATTTTAGATATTATTTTACTATAACCTAGTTTACTATAGTAGATTTTTTTTTATATACAGGTATAACTGCAATATCTAAATAATTTTATATCATTTTCCAGTGTTGGAAGCCGAAACAAAGCACAAATCCGAAGCTACCGAATATGAATCTTCTGAATTTGTTGATCCTTATTTATGTTCTTTAAGTCCAGCGCTGAAATTAATCGCAAGAGCAGAACTGCACGAAGATGATAATATACGCCACCAAGCCCTACATCAGTTTCGTGAATGGATATCGAAGCACCCGCGAATCAAAAAGTGTCGTACAGATTCCCTTTTCTTACTACGATTTTTAAGAACAAAAAAGTTCTCTGTTTCGGAAGCATGTGAAATGCTTGAACGGTATTTAACTATACGTCAATTATTCCCACAATGGTTTTCAAATCTAGATATTTTGGATCCAAATATCAACGAAATTTTCAATAACGGGTACCTAGTACCCCTGCCACAGAGGGATGATAAGGGCAGACAAATAATACTATCGGTGGCAAAAAATTTTGATCCATATAAATACACTTCTGCTCAGATGGCGCGTGTGCACTCATTGATATGTGAAGGTTTATTAGATGATGAACCGTCACAAGTGGCTGGCTATGTATATGTTAACGATGAAAGTGGGATAAATATGGGTTTTGCAAGTCTTTGGTCTCTTTCAGATTTAAGAAATATGGTTAAATGTATACAAGTAAGTAAATGTTAATTAACTAAGTATGAAATTTCATTGAGTTCTATTTATAGAACTCTACTCCAATGCGTCATAAAGCAACACATTTTGTTAATATACCACATTTTGCGAACCGTATTATCGAATTAGGAGTATCATTACTTAGCGAAAAACTAAAAAACCGTATAACTGTAAGTTCTAATGTATATTGATGTGTAATTCGCACTAATTATATTTCTTTAAAGATACACAAATCGGTGGATGCATTGAAAGAGAGAGTTAAACCTGAAATCCTTCCAAAAGAATATGGGGGTAGCATTCCTATGGCAGATATTATAAAGGACTTTAAATTGAAACTTCTTCAAAAACGAGCTTCTATATTAGCCCTTGATGAAATGTGCATTGAATTAACTAAAGACTGTAACAGCCCATCAATAAAGATTATTAGCGACATTGATGGTGGAGTTATAGGAAGTTTCCGAAAGCTGGAGGTTGATTGAACAATAGAGTCCTCAATGATGTTAATTAAAGACCACAAACATATTTGGTATAATGTTTTTTTTAAAAAGTTATATTTTTTATTTTAAAAAGTCGTTATTGTAAATACAATACAATCATTGTCTTGTTGTTATGTTAATGTTGTGCATAACTTGAGAATTGCATATGTGCTAATATATTTTAATTTTTAAATTTAATATTATACCCTAATAGAGGATATTAAATTAACCACAAAGCTTGTAACACCCAGAACGAAACATCGGAGACCCTATAAAATATGTGTTTATGTATATAAGTGATCAGTGTGACGAGCTGAACCGATTTAGCTATGTCCGTTTGTCTGTCTGTACAAGGTGCGTTCCAAAGTAAACAGTAAAAAAGTAACAAAGTAAACTCTAGTGGCGCCATCTATATGTCGACTAGTGCGTTAGAATATGATATCCTTTATCGACTTCCAGTAAAAATTTCATGACATATCATCTATTGGAAGTGAAGCTATTGCGTTTTAAGTGTCAGTATGTTTTTTGTCATCGGTGCAAAAATGAACTTCGAACAAAGAGCCAACATTAAATTTTGTTTTAAAATTGGTAAAACTTTTACCGAAACGTTTCAATTAATGAAACAAGTTTCTGGCGATGATTGCCTATCCCGTAGAAGAGTGCACGAGTGGTTTCAACGTTTTCAAAGTGGTCGTGAGGACATAAATGACGATGAACATGTGGGCCAACCAAAATCCGTGATCACCAAAAACTCCATCGAAACTGTGCGTGAATTTATAAAAAATCAGCTGAAATCATCATTGAAATTCATGGAATGAACATCTCCAAAACAGCGATTTATCGCATTTTGACCGAACATTTGGCCTTACAAAAGGTGTGTGCACGGTTTGTTCCGCACAAATTGACTGACGACCAAAAATTGCTCAGAATTCAACATTCGAAGGTTTGATGAAGAGGCAAAAAAAACTCGAACTTCCTTTAAAAGATTGTGACTGGTGACGAAACGTAGTGTTTACAATATGATCCCAAAACGAAACGCCAGAGTGCTGAATGGAAGCGCCGGACGAGCCAAAACCCAAAAAATCGCGCCTGGAGAAGTCAAAAGTGAAGACAATGCGTATTGTTTTTATGATTCCAAAGGTATTGTCCACAAAGAATTTGTTCCATCCAGCCAAAACGTTAATGCGGTATTCTACCTTGGAGTTTTGAAGCGTTTGGTGCGAGGTATTCGACATGTTCAGCCCGAATATCGCGAGAGATGGAAGTTAACGTTTGTGCACGATAGTGCGCCATCTCATCGATCGACGCTTGTGGCCGATTATTTGACCAAAAATCACATTTTAACAATCAACCACTCCCCGTATTCACCTGATATGGCACCGTGCGGCTTCTACCTTTTCGGACAAATGCGTTTGCCGATGAAAGGAAAGCGTTATGCAGACGACATACAAACTGACCGATCAAAATCAAGTTCTTGTATGGAAACTTTTGTATTTCTTAAGGATAGTTTAGCTTCAGCCAATCTTCAAACATGTTAAATTATCTGTTTGTAATACTTTTCTACACCATTTTATTTGTTTCATTGCGTGTGTATTGCCAATATAAGTAGTTACCATACATACATATGTGTTTCTTGGTTAAGCTGAAAATGTATAATATATAAAATACGTAAAAAGTGCACTGCTTTCTAGTTTGTAAATTTTGATTATACATTTTATAATGAGCTTTCAATTCGTTTATTTCGGGTATACTCGTATTCCTACTTTTTAAAATGCTACAAAAGAATGTATGCATTAACTCTTTGTTTGAAACTGTGTTGGCGTGCATATGGTAATAAAAATCGCACAGCTTCAAAAGCTCGAAAACAAAAACATGGGTGCGTGCAGTGCCCCTTTCTATTGCAATTTCCTGTACCAAGTTTCAGGTTTATATTCTAATTTAGTGCGTAATTATGGCATTTTAAAATTTTTCGAATAATGGCATATTGTGGGCGTAATTTATGTATACGCTCGCCAGTGGTCGAAATTCGACCAATAAAAAATGCACTTTATTAACGATATTAATAGTGATAAAATTTTGTGAAGAATTTGAACAAAATCTGAAGAAAGTTGTAGAAAACAATTCACAAAAATAAATTTCAAAAAAATTCGAATTTATAATTCATATTAATTACATTTCGTGTTCTCTGTACTCTCCCTGTAAGTTATTTACGGTAAGGCATGATGAAATAGACGTATGTGTGCGCATCGACGACACTACACTTTCAAAAAAAAAAATAACTGAATGAATGACTGATTAGGAATAAATATCGCCCAACATACAAATTATGTTCACAATTTTGTTTACAAATTGAAAGTAAATAAAAAAAAATCGCCAATAATAAAGGAAGTAATGGGATATCGTCAAAACACACGAAAAAACTATCTCTCAAATTAAAGTGCTGTTGATGTCGATTCAACGAACTAATTAACATTGGAAAAAAATGGTAAAAAGTTGAATTATCAAACAACGCACTTAAAATTTAACTAAAAATTTCAAAATCACGAAAATAAAATACACGTTGTCAATTCAACTTTGTTGAAAGTTGGAAAAAGCCAACCGCATGGAAAGAAAACGGAAAAAAATTCATTCATTTCTTATTTCGTTGTTGTAGTTGATATTGTCGGTTCAACCACTACATAAATTAACCTTGGAGAAAATTTTTTCGAAAACTTAACTATTATGCAATGCCCTTGGAATTGATTTAAAAATTTCTAACTCATCAAAATAAAACGAATGATATCAAAGGTTATTTCTACTTCAATGTTTTTTTCACAAACAATACTTGAAATTTAATTGTAACAGAATTCATTCGACATCAATTCGTGTTGCAACACGAGAATTCAAACACAATTAAAAGTGGAAAAAAATCGCAACCATAAATCCGCCGTAAACGATACACAATTATCCGATATAAGTATGTATTTGCAACTTATAGAGAACAGCGACGAAATATACTTCTGTATACTACTGTACTAATTTACGCACTTCTGCACGTCTTCTCCTTTCCAACGGTATTAATATTACCCATATATGTCAACGGCAACATAGTCAAAAAGGCAACACAAACTTTTTTGTTAGGATAATTATATACTTGTATAGATTATAAGTCGTAGACTCACTTAGTTTCATTACTACTTTAATAGTAAGATCAACTTATAAAAGTTTTGTGGGCGTGGCAATGGGCCGATTACGTCCATCTGCAATACCGATTTCCTTTGTCATTAATCATTTAAATGTATGTAACCCTATATTTATTTCGATTAGTTTTAGGTGATACAAACAACCGTTAGGTGAACAAAACTATTATACTCAGTAGCAACAGGTTGCGAGAGTATAAAAAAGGTTGCATGTTCAGAAATTGAAGCCTCCTCTAGCCTCACTTACCAAATAAATTGATTTTTAACTTTTGCGTTAACTTCGTGAAGATATTTTGAAAAAATTAAGTGAACCTTTTTCTACACCACAATATGATTTGCTTCAAAATGGATAACATCTTTTAAGGCGTTAAATATTTCAAATATATTTATTTCTTTTTCGATTAGTTAGAATTAAATTACATTATATCCTTTTCTGGATGTTTCAAACAACAGTTGGGTGTAACATATTGCGAGATTCCGAATATGGTAAAAATTGGACTAATAATATACATATGTCAATTTGTTAGATTTCAGAAATCTTAACAACATCAAGCAAATATAAAATTTTGCATACACTATAGTTGGCGCCGGAAATGAAACTGGAATCCGTCCATTCTTTTTTTTCGGAAATCGTTATGTTAGGATTAGGGGAAATATTGACCCGATTTTACATGTTTGATACAAGGGCGCATTATTATTGGAAAGAAGTTGATCAGTGAATTATAATATTACAGTCCTCAGACCAAAGATAATTTCAGTTAAAAAGAGGCGTGAGATGGCATAGACGCTGGTTCAGCGATAAATACTAAGCCTAGAGCAAAACCAAGAAAGGAGGGGATGAAAGGGAAAGCGATCAACATAGCAGCAGTCAAAGTCCATTGAAGACTTAATTGCAAGTTCAACCGGCCAAAGAAAGAGGAGGAAAAGCTGGCTTGGGCTGCGGGAAAATTAACGAAGGCCGAGCATACTATGCGACGCGGCCGCAATTCGCATCCATGCATCTTTTCTAATTAAAATAAATAAAAAAAATAGTTAAAAGCTAAATGTTGCCTAAAAACAATTTACCCCTGAATTCACGCCTAGATAACGGTGTAGGTCAGCAGATCCAATGTACGAAGGAGCATTAACTAAAGTCCTTAGTGCCTTACTTTGAAAGCGCTGAATGCAGGGCTTTGACTTGAGCAACCCCATAGTTGGCCTCCATAGGCCTAAACTGGCTGTAGAATTTGATTCTTGATGGACTTGATTGTATATTAACAACTTGTTTTGGACTGAAAAACTATATCTCCTGCCAACTAGGTTGTAAAGTTTAGCAAATTTCATATCAACCTTAATCCTTTTTTTAACATGGTCTTTCCGGCGAAGCTTAGCATCTAAGGTGATACCTAGGTACTTTGAATTCTTATGATGTGATATTTTTTCAATGTTAAGTCGACGTGATTTGATTTGAAGTCGTTCAATTTAATGCGCCCGTTAGATGCCCATTTGGTAATTGCATTGACTGTTGTCTGCACTCGTCGAGTAGATACTAAGGTTGTTTCTCCAGCTGCTAACAATGCTGTGTCATCCGCAAATGCCGCTGTTACATAACTTGGGTCTACTGGGATGTCACTGGTAATAAGCAAATAAAGCATTGGATCCAACACGCTTCCCTGAGGAACACCCCCGTCTATCGGATGCAAGTTAGAGTAGGATACACTTGCTTAATGCGGCAGTATCTATCTTTTAAGTAGGAAGCAGTTATTTCGAAATATTGTTTGGGTAACATGTATTTTAATTTGAGCAGCAGACCCGATGTCCAACTTTGTCAAAAGCTTAAGACACGTCCAAGAAGACCGCCGAACAAACATTCTTTATATCAATTGTATTTTCAACGAAACTAACAATTCGGTGCACCTGATCAATTGCTTAATGGTGTTCAGGAAAGCCAAATTGATGTGCTGGTATGAAATGTTTACGATCGATAATTGGTTTGGGCCTATTTATGAGAACATTTTGAAATATTTTGGATAAAGCTGGCAACATCGATATTGGCCTATACGCGGCTTAGGTATCATTATGACTTCAGATACTTTACTTATAAAAGTTTTGTGGGCGTGGCAATAGGCCGATTACGTCCATCTGCAATACCGATTTTCTTTGTCATTAATCATTTAAATGTATGTAACCCTATATTTATTTCGATTAGTTTTAGGTGATACAAACAACCGTTAGGTGAACAAAACTATTATACTCAGTAGCAACAGGTTGCGAGAGTATAAAAAAGGTTGCATGTTCAGAAATTGAAGCCTCCTCTAGCCTCACTTACCAAATAAATTGATTTTTAACTTTTGCGTTAACTTCGTGAAGATATTTTGAAAAAATTAAGTGAACCTTTTTCTACACCACAATATGATTTGCTTCAAAATGGATAACATCTTTTAAGGCGGTAAATATTTCAAATATATTTATTTCTTTTTCGATTAGTTAGAATTAAATTACATTATATCCTTTTCTGGATGTTTCAAACAACAGTTGGGTGTAACATATTGCGAGATTCCGAATATGGTAAAAATTGGACTAATAATATACATATGTCAATTTGTTAGATTTCAGAAATCTTAACAACATCAAGCAAACATAAAATTTTGCATACACTATAGTTGGCGCCGGAAATGAAACTGGAATCCGTCCATTCTTTTTTTTCGGAAATCGTTATGTTAGGATTAGGGGAAATATTGACCCGATTTTACATGTTTGATACAAGGGCGCATTATTATTGGAAAGAAGTTGATCAGTGAATTATAATATTACAGTCCTCAGACCAAAGATAATTTCAGTTAAAAACAGGCGTGAGATGGCATAGACGCTGGTTCAGCGATAAATACTAAGCCTAGAGCAAAACCAAGAAAGGAGGGGATGAAAGGGAAAGCGATCAACATAGCAGCAGTCAAAGTCCATTGAAGACTTAATTGCAAGTTCAACCGGCCAAAGAAAGAGGAGGAAAAGCTGGCTTGGGCTGCGGGAAAATTAACGAAGGCCGAGCATACTATGCGACGCGGCCGCAATTCGCATCCATGCATCTTTTCTAATTAAAATAAATAAAAAAAATAGGTAAAAGCTAAATGTTGCCTAAAAACAATTTACCCCTGAATTCACGCCTAGATAACGGTGTAGGTCAGCAGATCCAATGTACGAAGGAGCATTAACTAAAGTCATTAGTGCCTTACTTTGAAAGCGCTGAATGCAGGGCTTTGACTTGAGCAACCCCATAGTTGGCCTCCATAGGCCTAAACTGGCTGTAGAATTTGATTCTTGATGGACTTGATTGTATATTAACAACTTGTTTTGGACTGAAAAACTATATCTCCTGCCAACTAGGTTGTAAAGTTAAGCAAATTTCATATCAACCTTAATCCTTTTTTTAACATGGTCTTTCCGGCGAAGCTTAGCATCTAAGGTGATACCTAGGTACTTTGAATTCTTATGATGTGATATTTTTTCAATGTTAAGTCGACGTGATTTGATTTGAAGTCGTTCAATTTAATGCGCCCGTTAGATGCCCATTTGGTAATTGCATTGACTGCTGTCTGCACTCGTCGAGTAGATACTAAGGTTATTTCTCCAGCTGCTAACAATGCTGTGTCATCCGCAAATGCCGCTGTTACATAACTTGGGTCTACTGGGATGTCACTGGTAATAAGCAAATAAAGCATTGGATCCAACACGCTTCCCTGAGGAACACCCCCGTCTATCGGATGCAAGTTAGAGTTGGATACACTTGTTTAATGCGGCAGTATCTATCTTTTAAGTAGGAAGCAGTTATTTCGAAATATTGTTTGGGTAACATGTATTTTAATTTGAGCAGCAGACCCGATGTCCAACTTTGTCAAAAGCTTAAGACACGTCCAAGAAGACCGCCGAACAAACATTCTTTATATCAATTGTATTTTCAACGAAACTCACAATTCGGTGCACCTGATCAATTGCTTAATGGTGTTCAGGAAAGCCAAATTGATGTGCTGGTATGAAATGTTTACGATCGATAATTGGTTTGGGCCTATTTATGAGAACATTTTGAAATATTTTGGATAAAGCTGGCAACATCGATATTGGCCTATACGCGGCTTAGGCATCATTATGACTTCAGATACTTTCCGAAGCGATGGGAATTGGCATAATGCACAGTGTATAATGTTTACGAGTTTCTTTATATAATTCTTTAGTAAATTGAGTAATATTTCTCCGGTTATTAAATCGAACCCAGGTGATTTTTTGAGCCTTGTGGTCCCGATAAGGTTTTTAACTTCTTTACTAGTAACTGGAGAATTGCTGACGTGTAGATCCAACCAACTATTTCCACAGCTTATCTCATATCCATCGTTGGCCGTAAAAGAGGTTCTCAAATTATTTGCAAATACGGCAGCTTTATGTTCATTAGTTTTGGCCCATGAAGTTTCAGTTAGTTTTATTAGTGCGACATGTTTTATTTGTTTATTCATATTTTTTGCAGCTTTCCAGAGAGAATACTTAGTGGATTTATAAGCTGTAAGTTTTGCAACATAAGTTCTAAATGAATAATTTTTAAACTGTTAAATTTGTGGCCTTAGTTGAGTTGTACATCTATTAAACTCAGTTTTGAGAGCAGATGACCTAGTTTGCTGCCATCTCCGTTGAAGTTTGTGTTTTTTATGGATACATTCTAAAATATATTTTGAGTATTTGTTTCACTTATATTCACACGAGTATTTGGTGTGCTCTTCCACGCGGCATTTTGAATTATATTTGTGAAATATTCAGCTTCACAGTCCATGTGTGCTTAAGCTTTAAGTCGACATTATTCAGTGTACTCTTAAATTTATACCAATTAGTATGTTTATTACAAAACGTAGGCTTGCCGGGTTAGTAAGACGGGTGAATGGTCAGAGCTAAGGTTTGAGCTATCTTTAATACTTAAGTTGATTTTCGGTAGTTTAATGAGTAGCTTTGAGAAGTTCTCGGCCTTTGGTTGTAGTTAAACGAGATCACCAATAAGTGTGCTTTGCGTTAAAATCGCCACCCATGATGTACCTTCCGACATATTTTTTTAATAAATTCATATGCGTATCTATTTTTATATTATGTCTAGGCGGACTATACAAAGCAGTAAGAAACAATGGGTGTTTGTGCACTTTAACTGAAATTGTTGTAGCTTGATTTTCTACCGTTCTAAACGGATCTTCCTCGGAGTGTTCAATATTGCTTTTGATTAATATCGCACTCTCCCCTCGTGCTTAGTGATTATTTGCTTAACAAATTTATCGGGAAGCACATAACTTTCCCACTCTATTCAAATTTTAAAAATAAAAGTTTCCGTTGAACTTAGTATTTTGACCATTTCGGTTAAACCACAAGTTTATTTAAAATTATAACAACAATGTTTATGCAAAGTAACAATTCCTCGAAACGACTTTCGGATGATGGCGATCAAAATCAGGAGGTATCGGTGTCCAACAGTTGTCAACGAACAGTTGCGCGTAAGATCCCTACCTTGTCGAATCAGGTGTATATGCGAATGATGATGTGACGTTCAGGCCCGTAGACGAAAACGAATGAAATGGTATGTTGTGTTGTCCTGTGTGGTGTCATCTGGTGTGGGGTGAAATTCCTTGAGTGTTCACAGGTGTGGTGTGTTTCACTAGGGTGTGTCAGTTTTTCCCGAGTAGAGTGGTGCACTTGAAGGAGGGAGTTTAAACTCATTTAAACACTTAGTTTGCTGGGTGTGGAGTGAGATATAATTCATAGTTTTTAAATTTTTAAAATGAATGGTTCGTAAAATGCGTTTCGGACAACAGACATATATCAATATTTCTGTCGTGTAGAATAACTTTTAATTCATTTTTACTTTTGGAAAAACCATTAGCATTCCCTTGCATGTAAGTAGATGTTAGGGTCGACATCGTACGCAATACCGGTCCTCATACATTGATCTTACACAGCGGTAGACAAGCCAATCTTGCTTTGTGGTGCTAGTGGCTAAGATATAAGTTAACACAAAAATATTTATTTCAACATAGCAATATTCATTTCAACAATGCAATTAATTGCAAAATTATTAAAGTTCAACAACATAAAGAGATTTGCTAAAACAAACATCCGCTCCAACTCTCGAAATCGATAGCTATTAACAAAGCATAAAATATTAATTCTTCTGACCATTAAATATAAAAAAATATCCACTTCAACTCTCAGAATCTATCGATATTAGCAACGCATAAGCTGCAAGTGCTGCTGACCATTGAATATCCGCTAAACTTTGCCGCCAATAATTCCGACGACGCTGCCGTTGACCCACAGCTAGCTAAGGGTATTTTAGGAAACATTTTTAATTTTATTATCTTATACGTCGATAGCCAAGCGGCAATTAGGGCAATAATCTCACTTCGTATTACGTAAAAAAAAACTTCGAAGTAGAGAGGCAGTAGATGTAGTGGCTACCGGAAGACAGCTGTGCAGGTTCCGTATCATAAGGGCATTCCGGGAAACGAAATAGCTGATCAGATTATCAAAAGTGTCATACGTCTGGCTACCGAAATGGTACAGGAAATGGCCTTAGGGACATCGCCAAGGTCATATCCTTGGAAGATCCTGGACCAATTTATTTTGTTGAGGGAACTATGAATGGCGAGCAGTACATCAATTTACTTCAACGTGTTTTTGTACCGTATTTGGCAACATTGAACCCTCCAGCATCCCAATACACTCTTATGCACGATGGGGCATCCTGCCACGCCTCCCGACGTACGACTGATTTCCTTCACAACTGCGATATTGATATATTACCTTGGGCGGGCAATTCACCCGACCTAAACCCCATCGAAAACTATTGGGCGTTCCTTAAATCGAAGGTGTATTCACGAAGAAATCCTACAGTAGCCGCACTCAAAGATAACATTAAGGATGTGTGGCTAAAAGACCCGGATTTAAAAATAATGATAAAGAATTGTTTAACTAGTATGCCTCAAAGAGTGAAGGCAGTTATTAAAAATAAAGCTTTGTCAACCAAATACTAAAAAAATTAAAGTTTTATTCAATTTTATGAAAATAGAATATTTCAAATAAATATTCTACAAAAAATTGCATTCACATATCGTAATAATTTTTGGTTTATTTGGCTCTGAACGCAAAATTATATGAATCATTTTCCATGTTTCTAATGGGTTGGCGTGGTACTGTAAAAGGGCCCCGAAGAAACACATTTACTTTTTACTTACATGGTACATTTTACTTGCTTTGTAACCGGCTTTTATAAAGCCCGTTTGTACCATCTGAGGGGTGAAACCTAATGTTTCTGATATTTATTGAGTTAACGCATTTTTAGTATTTTTCAATATAACAGTTATATAAGGAGTGGTCGGTATTATAATTCGATTTCCCGCACCTTTACTTTGTCGATGGAGGTGATAAAAAGATTTGTCTTGAACAAATTTGCTTTATAAAGCATAGTGGTTGGGAAGAAATGTACATAAAACTTGTTATTGGGCGAAGCCACGCCTTCTCTCTCAAAAGTTTTCAATCCACATATGTCCATCCCTCTTGAGATTCTTTGTACCAAATTACATTTTTGTCTCTTATTGCGGAGCTTAGTTAAGGCACTTTCTAGGTTTTCGATGAATGGCATTTTGTGTATGTGGCAAAGATCCAATTCCGCCCATATGCAATATCAGCCTTCTCATGGTGGCAAGAAACATGTGTTACAAGTATTAACAAGATATCTCAATCGGTATAGTCTTTCATCAAATAGTGCCTTAACCTAATATATGAATATTCATTATTCCGGTTGACTTTATGGTGTATATACAAGTACGAGTATTTAAGCTATGTCTGTGAAATTAAGTTAACGTATAATCTTGGGTATATTACACTCTGATGGCGAAAAGGGAGAAAATTTGTTCATTAATTACCCTAGCCCTTATAAAACACATATAGAAATTTGTTTTATTCTAGTGGACTTTTTGTGAATATATAGGTCAAATTGTGAGTTACCGTAGTAAAATTTAGGGGAAGTATGTTCTAACAAATTTTGCGTTACCTTAATAATATTGCGTGGAAACACATTCTCTAACGTATTTTAGTTTAATGTCAGATGCAAATGCAATCAATTCAGGTCTTCTCCCAGCTCCGCTGTGTCCGATGTGTCTGCTTATTTGTTTGAATTTATTTCAACAGAAGATGTCTCAATAAAACTAAACGAGAATATTTTGATTGTCTCACTGGCTGATAAAAAGTATGGATATCACTACGCTCTTACCCCCAGCATATAACACAATCATTTGTGTTATTTAAGTTGATTTGAGCATTTGTATGTAATATCTTGGACATAAAATGTAGTAATGAAACTAAGTGAGTATATGACTTATGACGTAAGAAACCAAATAAGATTGTAATTTATTGACGATTTCGGCGAATAATGAATGTTGAATTGAATTGCCACATTTTTAATTCAAAATTTTGCCAAACCCTGAAAATATTTTTCCACATTTCATCATAGCAAATTGCCTGAGTAAGAAATGTTATGGTTACGCCCGAACTAAGCACTTCCTTACTTCTTTAGATTTAAATCTCAACGTTGCCTGTCATGTAAGTTTTTAACATTGTGTGCCCATATATGTTAGGGAGATTTTTAGTGCACTAATTTCACTTTATATACATTAATTGCGCCATAATTGAATTAGACAACTACTTGCAAAGAATCTTGTAATATGAATGTGTCCACACAAAAATATGTTTATACTCTTGCACCATGTAGCAAAAAGTATACTTGTAATAGCTAATTTACTGAAAAGATTAGAATTTCGTCGCAAATTATGTATTAACTTCGAACTCCACTTGACCTTAAAATACCTAGGTAAGTATAAGATCAATCAATTCATATTTATGAAATTTAGAAGGCCCATACATAAGATATTTTGAAAATCGGTTCGATTAGTTCTTATGTTCTGTTGCAACCAGACATAGATCTTTCTTACTTTTCTTAAATATTGCATATAAGGAGATACAAATATTATTCTTTTGACAAACGATATTGAAAATGGGGGTTAGGAGGTTATTAGTTTTAAACTTGTCACTATTTCTAATTTTTTCGTTTAATAAAGTTTTAAAATTTTCCAATGGTTTAACAGACCAAATGAGTCGTGAGAGATACGAGTTTAGTGACAAATTTTCAATGACTCAACACAACAACTCTTGCAAATTAAGCGCGTGTGAAGTTTTGAATTACTTATCTACACAATTTGTAAAGGTAAAAACTTTCATTGACAGTGATTTTGAAAGATGGTTAAAAGTTAGTTCCGCGGATGCTTTAAATTCACCCATAAATCTTGAAATGGTAAATCGAGTACGCCAGATTGAAAACAGGTTAAGATCAATAGAACAACCAGTCTGGCGTCTAGTTTCAGCAAGTCAAAGAGAGTGGAACCGATGCACTTCAGGAGTATGTCGCTGTTCTCCCGAAACTAAAAGCTTTACATGCTGGAATGCAAATTTTATATCTTTACCTGTTTCACAAGTAATACCAATGAATATGGAATCAATGTAAGTATATTTATAGAAGACTAACGAAACAAATATGTGGCAACGTATATTGGTAAAATATGTATATATTTAAGAGTGTCACGACAAGGTAGGATATTGGATTACGGATAATTTTCAAATATTATGCAGGGAATATGTATAGAGTACAATTTAACGTTTGTATTTGATTAAAATATTCATTTTTGTTCCGCTGACACAGTTCAAATATATTAAAAAATTAAATTTACAAATAAGAAATGCCTACATTCAGGTGTAACCAAACGTTTTATATTCTCTGAATTTTCAAAAATCCATGTCGAAGACATATTTACCGGCGTTGACAAAAATACTTATATACATACAATAAACAAAAATGAAAGGCTAAGGCTTTATACTCTCGCAATTTGCAAGAATCAAAACCGGGAAAACACTTTCACGTAATGATATAAACTCAACTTAAGGGCACTATATTTAATATAATAGGTATACCATAATTAAATTAAACAAACGCGAAAACATTCGTCGTAAACGCCCGGAATTGTGGGCCAACAATTCATGGATTTTTCATGACGATAATGCCCCATCTCACTGAGCTATAGTTGTGAATAATTTTAAGACCAAAAACTCGTTCAATACCATTGATCGACCACCGTATTCTTTGGATTTGGCCCCATGCGACTTTTGTTCCAAACTCCAGTTACCGCAAAGGAAACTGAAGGCGATCCCAGATGGCGCCTACAAGACATATTTTGATGATTGGAAAAAGAGGTGGCATATGTGTATCGCTTCAGAAGGAGCATATTTTCAAGGCAACCAAATAAATATTGATGAAGATTAAAAATTTTTCTGTTTATTTACAATTTCCGGAAACTTTCTGGTCTTAATGTATATATGGTCTCCGACGTTCCCTTCTGGGTGTTACAAACTTCGTGGGAAGCTTAATATACCTTGTTAAGGGTATAAAAATGATAGTCATTGCATTTAGTATGTGGGAGCTTGAGTAATTCGTGGACCGATGTTACACATTTTCGGTATTAACCATAAGATAGTGCATTATTATGCGTTCACTAAATTTTGAAGAAAGAAAATCTCTTACATACTGACCAATATACTTGTGTATGTATGTTATAAAATGAACCGAAAGTTTAAGAATTTTGTGTCTGGTATGTGGTAGCTATGGTTTGTATTGACCCATTTTTATTCATTTTAGGCACAAAAATACACTGTAAAAAGATATGCTCTCTATATTTCGCGACTCCCTACATTTTCTCGACCTCAGATCATCCGTAACAATTTACGGATGCTTGTCATTTTATTTTTGTTTCAGTGATCGGAAATTTCTTTCTCTTTTATCATTTTCAAAGGCTTCTGCACTAGTCTAATAATAGTCTGTAGCAACATGTTGCGAACTCAACATAAACTATTTGAAAAAACCGTAAAAAATCGAAATTATATTAGCGATATGAGGTTTAGGCCAATGTCTATTTTTTTATATTTAACACTAAATGCCATAAGTTTTAAGAAATCTACGTATATTTATTGAAATATGATACCTTCTTATATATAACGTTTTTTTTTTGAGGTATAGAACTTGAAGTAGGCATAACTGTTCAAGATGGCGGCCGATTTAACAGCTGTCAAGTGATTTATTCTCAATTTAGTTTGGCAATTAATCATGAATGGACTCTCGCCTGAATAACGCGGAATACGTATCGCGCACTACGTTCATTTTATCCTATGATGCGATGAAGCGCACTTCTGGTTGAATGGCTACGTCAACAAACAAAACTGCCGCATTTGGAGTGAAGCTAATCCTCAAGTGTATGTCAAAACACCGCTACATCCAGAAAAACTGACTGTTTGGTGCACTTTATGGGCTGGTGGAATCATCGGTCCGTACTTCTTCAAAAACGATGATGGCCAGAACATTACTGTCAATATTGTTCGGTATGGAGCCATGATTACTAACTTTTTTATTCCTGAATTGAACAACTATGATGTCCAGGAGCTGTGGTTTCAACAAGACGGCTCAACATGTCACACAGCTCGTGCCACAATAGATAAATTGAAAGACACGTTTGGTGACTGCCTAATTTAACGTTTTGGACCTGTAAATTGGCCTCCAAGATCTGGTGATTTAACACCGCTAGACTACTTTCTGTGGGGTTATGTAAAGTCATTGGTCTATGCGCATAAGCCACAAACGCTTAACCATTTGGAAGACAACATTCGCCGTGTTATTGCCGAAATACGGCCACAAATGTTGGAAAAAGTCATCGAAAATTGGACGTCCAGATTGGACTACATCCGAGCCAGCCGTGGCGGTCATAGGCTAAAAATCATATTTAAAATGTAATGCCTCAAGATTATCTTGCGGATAAATAAAATTCATGTCAATCGAATAATCCATCGTTGTTTTATTGCAATTTAAAGTTCTATACCTCTAAAAAAACACCCTTTATATATTGCGTAGGTTCTTTTCCAGTTTTATAATCAAATTGATGAGAGAACTCTTCTACAAATGCAAGCTATTGGGTCCTATTTATTAGTCCAAATCCAAGCAATTGCTCAGATTTTGAGCATTTGCTAAATTTTATATGATACAAAACTTATTTGAGCAAATGCTATATTCGAGCATTATACTCCCGCTAGTGGTTGAAAACGAAGCTCGAGAGAGAAAGCATTACAAATTAAGAAAAGTTGAAGGCGATAGAAATTTTAAACAATTATATTGGATTACCTGCCAAAATGTAGATTTTTTGGCAGAACAGTTTTTGCCTGCACATTCGGAAATATGCATTGGTGCTCTTACAAATATACAAAAAATTAAGTCCTTTTTATGCTACAAAGCCGATCCATGCTTTCAGATAAACATATTTCTTCATATTCATACATACCAGTATATTAATATAAGAATTTATATTAGGTGGTGTATACGAAGATCTTAGGGTTCATCAAACTAACGAATTGGTATGTGTGCCAAAAAATAGCCGGAAAAGCGTTGGAATGGGTAGTTTTATAGAATTCTCCTCATTTTCTGTTAGTATTAACCTCCATAAGACAGTTGTTAAAATTTTATGACATTCTACTTATTAGTTTGCGAGTTATTGACGCTACTTTTGTTATTTTAAATACAATGGATGATAACCAATTTCACGTTTAAATTTTACACTGCTTCTTGATATGAAAAAATACCGTTCAAACGAAACAATGGCTCGAAAATGTTATGGGAATCCGCACCATCAGAAACCACAATAAAACGTTGGTTTGCTGACTTCAAACATGGTTGTAGAGCCACCAATGATGCAAAACACAGTGGGCGTCCAAATGAGGCTGTAATACCAGAAAACATAAAAAAAAAAACCATAAAATCATTTTGAATGATCGGAAAGTAAAGTTCCGTGTTAAAGCTGAAATCGTAAAGATTTCAAAAAACCGTGTTGGTTTTACACTGCATAAGCATTTGTCCATGAGAAAGCTTTGTTCATAGTGGCTGCCGCGTTTGCTGAGTGTTGATCAAAAACAGCCACGTGTTAATGATCTACGTCGATATGTAACAATGGATGAACCCTGGATCCATCTGAGTGGACAGCAGCTGGTGCACTTTGTCCAAAGCGCCCGAAAGTAGAACTATCAGCTGGAAAGGTTATGGACTCGGTGTTTTGGGAGTAGCAAACACGCACCGTGTCACAAGTTTATCAAAGCAATGACAAATATGTATGAATTGCACTTTGTATTACTGCCGCATCCACCTTATTCTCCAGCGACCTCAAGAAAATGCTCGCCGGTAAGAAATTTCGCTAGAATGAAGAGGTCATCACTGAAACTGAGGCCTATTTTGAGGCAAAATTCAAATCGTTCTACAAAAGTGGTATTGAAATGTTAGAGCGGCGCTGAAATGATTGTGTTGCTCTTGATGGAGATTATATTGATGAATAAAGCCAATTTTGAACAAAAAACATCGTGGTTTCTTTGTTAAGCCCGGGACTTTACAGTCCATTTATATGTATATATAATAATTACCTGTCACGTTTAATCCGGGGTAAGCTGAACCGATTTTCATAAAATATTGCACACTGTGTCCAGTTTGATCGAACTTAAAAAATAGGATAATAAATAAATAACTAAAGAATGGCTAAGTTCGGGTGTAACCGAACATTTATACTCTTGCAATTTGAAGGATCAAAGCCTGGGAGAAGGTGTTGGCAAAATATCCTATTAAAAATGCAGCGAAAGAGTTCAACTTCGTGAATGACATATGAGGTTTAGACCAAGATATAGACCAAATACATTCATATTCAGCTCTAAACCACACATTTTAACCAACCTGAATTGTTTAAAGTCAGGTGGAAAGTCGGTAATAAGTGTAAAGGCTATATTGGGGCCAGAGAAAGGTATGGGCTTGTTGCATTAACCTTTGGCATCGCTCAGGTATACTCCAGAACATTTTTTCAAGCAATTTATAAATAACTAACTCACACACTGACCGACATAATCGACACAAAGTCTGCTAAATTAAGAAATTCATTATGTATAGTATAGGGAATTTGGGTAATTCGTGGACCAATTTTACACATTTTCAAAATTAAGCTGGAGCATATCCAATATTAAGCGTTCGTATACTAGGTATATAGGATAGTTTAGACTCGATTTTAGGTTACAATGTTATGATTTGACTCAAGGCATACTATATCAGGAAAATATTCTTCTTGAATTTCCATAATATTCCTCAGAGTCTTATCGGTATTTTCGGAATAAAATAAAGCTATAGGCTATGAGGATCACATGTTCGGTGCCTGGACACTTGAAAAGTTATTGTCCAATTTCGGCTATTTTTGGACATAAGATGGCATACCTCAAAAGTAGAATTTGCCCAAGGTCTTATTCTCATCACTTTTAGTCTAGGCCAGAAACCTTTGAAAATGATAAAAAAAATAAGATATAAATTTATAGCAGGTTGAACCCCGTCGGAAACGGAAGATAAAATAACAAACACCAAAGGAAAAATAATTTACGCGTGATCTGAGGCCGGAAAAAGGAAGGGCCGAGGCGTGGTGGAGTTAGATTAGATTAGATTAGATTAGTTTCGAGGTATGCACCGCGACCTATGGTCTATTGTGCGCTCCCCTAAGTCATGTCGTATCAGCTAGGCCCAGCATGTTGATAAATTCCAAAATTCTGCTGGGTGCTAGTGAGGCGATACGATCCCTGTGTGGAAATATGGATCCCAGGGCCTTGATTCTGCGTTTGCAGACTACAGTGCAGTTCATCAGCAGATGCTCAGGGGTTTCCGGCTCTATGTCGCAGAACCGGCAGTTTGCAGAAGAGGCTATGCCCATGTTAAAGAGGTGCTTCTTGAGCCTGCAGTGGCGGGTGTAGAACGCTGCCAGTAGCCGGAATTTGTTGCCAATGTATCTCCCTGCCTGCTCTTTCCTCCCTTCGGAGAAGCTCTTTGATGGTATGTGGACCAACCGCTATGTATGGTTCCGGCCCTACCATTTTTGTAGAGGCTGCAGAGCGGGCTAACTCGTCAGCTAGTTCGTTCCCAGCTATACCCCTATGGCGAGGCACCCAAATAAGGTGCACTCTGTTGTGCTCAGATAGGCTGTTCAGCCGTTCTATACACTCCATCACTAGAAGAGATCTGACCTCATAGGCAGAGATCGCTCTTCGTGCCGCCTGACTATCGCTGAGTATAGCAATACTTTTATTGCGATAGTTGCGTTGGAGGTTTATCCCTACACACCGACTTAAAGCATAGACCTCGGCTTGGAAAATGCTCGGGAAACTTCCCATGGGAATGGAGAGTTTGGTGCTTGGCCCAACGACCCCTGCACCAATCCCCTCCTCCGTTTTCGACCCGTCGGTGTACCACTTGATGGTGCTACCCCTTAGCAGCCGGTCCAGTGAAGAGTCATTCCACTCAGATTTGCTGCCAAGGGTTACTTGAAACTTCCTGCTGAAGTTTACTACTTTGGTAATGCTATCCCTTGGGAGAGGGGCTAGTGGTATTTCCTCACTTAGCTCTTTCATCTGTTGGGATGAGATTACCTTCTCTTTGCCAGCTCCCTCTGCTGTCATTTGGAGCAGAGTTCGTTTGGCAGTCTGTTTGATTACCAGGTGTAGCGGTGAAAGTTCTAGCATGACTTCCAGTGCTGCGGTCGGACACGTTCGCATTGCTCCCGACGCGCAGATGCAGGCAAGTCTTTGTAGCTTCGACAGTTTAAGTCCTACCGAAGTCTGCGATGCGTTCGAACCCCACGATACCGCTCCATATGTGATAATCGGTCTCACGATCATAGTGTACATCCACCTGATAGTCCTTGGGGAGCACCCCCAGGATTTTCCAGCAAGTCGATTGCACACCATGAGTGCTTTAGTAGCTTTGGTTAAGGTCTGGTTCACATGCCGATTCCATCGTAGTGTGGAATCCAGCGTGAGGCCCAGGTACTTGACCGTGCTGGCCATCTCAACCACTCTGCCGTCCAGGGATATACTCCTGAGGACCGGCAGTAACCTCCGTCTGGTGAAGGGAATGATTGTAGTTTTAGCGGGGTTGATGCTTAAGCCAACCCCACTACACCATCCCTTTGCCAGTCCCAATCCCCTCTGACCGATATCGAAGAGTGTGTCTTCAAATTTTCCCCTAGCTAAGATAACAATGTCATCCGCATATCCCTGACAGCGGATTCCATTGCTAGTCAGCCGCTCAAGGAGATCGTCCACAACTAGGCTCCAAAGTAGGGAGGATAGCACTCCACCCTGTGAGCAGCCTCTTGTTGTTCCCAGACGAATTTTAGTTTCTCCTACTGCGGTTTCCGCCACCCTAGTGCGCAGTACGGCTGTAATCCATCTGCGCACTGGTTCTGCCACACACCTTTTCTCCAGTGCTCTTGAGACGTGTTGTCAAAGGCACCTTCTATGTCGAGGAAGGCGCATAGCATCACCACGCCCCCATCTAACGAATTCTGGATCTCTGAGGTTAGCTGGTACAGAGCAGTGTTTGTTGACCTGCCTGCTCTGTAAGCATGTTGCTTCTCATGAAGCGGTGAAGCCTTCAGCACCTTCGATCGTAGTTCGTGGTCTATGATCTTTTCCATACTTTTCAGTACGAAGGAAGTAAGACTGATTGGCCTGAACGATTCCGCCAATGAGTAGTCTTTCCTCCCTACTTTGGGTATGAAGATCACCTTTGCGGTGCGTCATGGTTCTGGGATATACGCCAGCGCTAGGCTATCCCTCACCAGCCGAACAAGGTGGGGCAGTAGCACCTGCTCCCCCTGTTGCAGAAAAGGATACCATCCGCCCCCGGTGTCTTATATTTTTCAAAGGAAGGCAGGCGCCCACTTGATGGAGTCTGCAGTTAAGAGATGTTTTGCGACTGTCCAGTCCAAGCGTGCCAGCCTTCGTTCGACCATAGGTCGAATCTGGTCTTCTTGAATCGTCTCCGGGAAATGCGCTAGTAGAAGAGCCGTAGCTCTTTCTTCTGCGCTAGACGTATAAGTCCCATCAGATCGTTTAATCGCTAGTGCTGTGTCCGTCTTGCCTCTAGCCAGAGCCTTATGCAGTATAGCTGCCTCTGGGGTTGAGGAGACGCTCTCACAGAACTTCCTAAAGGTCCTAATCTCCTTATTATAAGCAGTTAGGCTGCATCTGTAATCCTCCCAGTTTCCGGTGCGCTTAGCCTTATTGAATAGCTTGCGCACCGTTTTTCTTAGTACTGAGAGTTTACTAGACCACCAGGAGCATTTACCGCCCTTGGCGGTTGTCTTTAGGAGGCAGCTGCTATGATAAGCTTCTATAATGGATTGGTTTAGGGCAGACAGTCTGCTCTCCAATCCAGAAGCCGTTGCGCTTCTATCCAGCTGCTGCCTACTGCTAATTTTTGTTGCAAGCGATTCCTTAAAAACGGCCCAGTCCGTGTTCCCAGGGATACGTTTAGGAGGGAGTTGCTTGACCCCCCTCCCCAGCACGAATCTTATAATACGGTGATCCGACATGGAGGGTTCCGATGATACCCTCCATTGTGAGATCAGCCCTACCTCAGACTCGTTACTGAGAGTGATGTCAAGCACCTCTCTTCTGACACTAGTTACAAAGGTGGGTTCGCACCTTACGTTTGCTATACTTAAATTCTTACTGACTATAAACTCGATAAGAGACTCACCCCGTGTGTTGCAGTCCGTGCTGCCCCATTCGGTGTGGTGGGCATTCGCGTCGCAGCCCATGATGAGGGGCAGCTTATTCCTCCTGCAATACTCCACCAGGTTGCCGACTGCCTCTGGGGGTGCTGTCGGAGTCTCCCCCGGAAAATAGGCCGCTGCTACGACAAAGTCCGCTCCTTCGACGTTCCTCGCTTGCACAGCGACCAGGTCCTGAGTTAGGAACTCTGAAATACAGAAGAAGTCAATACCGTTCCTAAGTACTATGCAGGTTCTAGGTCTCTCACTTGAGAGATCTCAGATTACCTTATTTGACTCCGTTTTGAGGCCCCTGACCTCTTCTTTATTGACCCATGGCTCCTGGATCAGCAGTGTGCCCAGTCCATCCATCGTGAACCTGCTCGCGATAACCGCTGAGGCCGACGCTGCGGGATGCAGGTTCACCTGGGCAACTTCTAAGCGCGGCCCCACTACAGGATCGGCTCCATGAGGAGTTGGTCCTCATGCTCACCGTCCTCCGCGATGTCTCCCGCCAGGTTTGTGAGCCCCTCCAGAAGCTACTGAGTGGAGGGTAGCGCCCCTCCTTGCTCGCCCGTCTTCTCGGAAGGGACCTTCGCCATTGTCTCAGCAGTTGCCGCCTGCTTCGACGTACTTGCGCAGGGTTGAGTCGCAACCTCATCCACCTGCATTTTCTTCCCCGCATCGGTGATCGTTTTTGGCTTGAACGGCCTCAGGACCACCGAGCTGAACCTATAGTTCAGGCGGAAGCTCACCCTCCTGACGAATTTGTATGATTCGTCATCAATGCAGAGGTTGAGCTTCCATCCTGAATCCTCCGCTATGCTATTGGTTACCCGCCAGGCCGATGTGTCGAGGCCATCATTCTGATTGCGAATGAGTCCTAAAGCAAACTCGTAAGACTTTCCTGCGCATCTGGGGAGGAAAACCGTCATGCTGTGCATGGGCGGAATTTCGTCCCTCTTTTTCGCGCAGAGGATGGGGCCGTTCCAGCCTGTTAGCTTGGGAGCGATCTCCCTCAGCCAACAAGCCGACCTCTCATCCTTGCAGTCAACCTGCAGCATGCCTCCCTTGTAATATACCCCATGGAAGGAGGCCTTGTATCCAGACCCAGTCTTGGAGCGATGTGAGCTCCTCCGCACCCAGCGCCTCCGCCGAGTAGTTCAGCGGCAGCACAGCCATGCGAATGCCTTTGAGGGCGTCCGTATACCTGCGCTGTCCCTCCACTAGCCGGGGGGGGTTTGGGGCGGAGCGGTGGCCACTAGTCGCCTGTGCGTTGTTGCCCCTCTGCCGCTTGGTGTTGTTCGGCTCCTGTGGCGTCAGCTGTCCGCTTTTACGCTTAGCCACTTGAGTGGTCGAGGGAGCTGCCCTTTCGCAACCTCGGCCGGCGGGCTAAGTTGCGCTTTCTGGGCAGTGGGCTCGATTGCTGCCATTTCGCTTTTTAGTGGCCGCAGTATTACCACCCTTCTGCTTTCCTGAAGCCGGGGAGGTGCTGTCACCTCTCACCCTGTTTCTCGTCACCACTCATTCCCTTTCTTCTGAGATCGTCCTGTCCTCCCGGACATCCCGTTGGTGGCAGGGGGTGTAGTCTGCCTCCCCTCTTCCTTTTCCGTTTGTGAGCACCACCAGTGATTGCCCGTTGCGACTCCTCTGTGTTCGAGCAGTTGCTCCTGCTCGAGAGAGTCTCCGTCGGGTTCTCCGTTCCATTTCCCGCAGCGGCCTAAGTAGAAATCGCCTGCTGAGCGTCGCTGCACGAGGGCATGTCATCTTCGTCATCCCTGGCATGCTCCTCGAACAGCGCTCGCTCCTCTGGCGAAAGAGCGTCCAGGAAGCTGAACTTCCGTTTAGCCAATGATTCGCCCTTACCTGCACCGCTGCTCTTGTTGTTTCCGTTTCCGCTGTCCAAAGTCGTTTGCTGTTGTTGTTGTCTGGTTTCTGTAGTTATAGTTGTTGTGGTTTTAGTTTTTGTCTTGTTCATCTTGTTCTTACGACCCTTGGCTCGACAGGGCGAGCCGTCGGGTCAAATTTTGTATAGGGGAACAGAGAGTCCGCCGCGCCAGAGCCCCTTGATGCGGTAAGGCCACCGTTACTTCCCAGTGCGGCCCGGTGTTGGGAAGGCTCCGTTATAATACAGCCGAATTAACCTCCTGGCTGCAAATCATCCAATGGGCACGGGAGTCGCATAACACCCTGGATTAGGAGGTGGCAGCTCTTGGTTGTCGCACGCATGCGGCTTCTGACAACTAGTGTGTGGGTGCAAGCACCGCTCACACCGAGTAGGATATACCGAGATGCCTTGCGACTTAAGCCCCTGCACCACGGCAAGGTGCCTGCCATTCGCAGAGGGTGGTGCAGTTTTTAAGGGTTATCTCGATTTACGGCAATTTTGTAGGTAATGAAAAATCGAAACCTTTATATAAAGACTTCTTTCACATAACCTCAATATTTATGTGAAAAGTTTTTGGGTTTTTATTTATATCTTGTACAAAATGTTTTTTTTTCTTTCACGAAATTTGGAGAAAACTTACCTACTTTAAGTTCCAAATACACTTTACATTTTTAAAATTTAAAATATTACAGAGGAAACCTTATTTCGACTTAAAATCGAAAAAAGTCCTAACTTTCAATCAAAAAATATCTAGTCAAAATTTAAGATCTTTTAAAAAAGTCAGTAGGCTTCATGTTTGTTGACATTTCTACTTTCGGATGGTATAAAAATAAATTAATTACTATGGTAAATTTGCTCAGAAAATTAAAAAAAACTCTAATCCCATCATTTTTAGTCTAGGGCAGAAACCTTTGAAAATGATAAAAAAAAAGATATAAATTTATAGCAGGTTGAACCCCGTCGGAAACGAAAGATAAAATAACAAACTCCAAAGGGAAAATAATTTACGCGTGATCTGAGGCCGGAAAAAGAAAGGGCCGGGGCGTGGTGGAATTTTTAAAGGTCATCTCGATTTACAGCAATTTTGTAGGTAATGAAAAATCCAAACCTTTATATAAAGACTTCTTTCACATAACCTCAAAATTTATGTGAAAAGTTTTTGGGTTTTTATTTATATCTTGTACAAAATTTTTTTTTTTTCTTTCACGAAATTTGGAGAAAACTTACCTACTTTAAGTTCCAAATACACTTTACATTTTTAAAATTTAAAATATTAAAGAAGAAGCCTTATTTCGACTTAAAATCGAAAAAAGTCCTAACTTTCAATCAAAAAATATCTAGTCAAAATTTAAGATCTTTTAAAAAAGTCAGTAGGCTTCATGTTTGTTGACATTTCTACTTTCGGATGGTATAAAAATAAATTAATTACTATGGTAAATTTGCTCAGAAAATTAAAAAAAACTCTAATCCCATCATTTTTAGTCTAGGGCAGAAACCTTTGAAAATGATAAAAAAAAGATATAAATTTATAGCAGGTTGAACCCCGTCGGAAACGAAAGATAAAATAACAAACTCCAAAGGGAAAATAATTTACGCGTGATCTGAGGCCGGAAAAAGAAAGGGCCGGGGCGTGGTGGAATTTTTAAGGGTCATCTCGATTTACGGCAATTTTGTAGGTAATGAAAAATCCAAACCTTTATATAAAGACTTCTTTCACATAACCTCAAAATTTATGTGAAAAGTTTTTGGGTTTTTATTTATATCTTGTACAAAATTTTTTTTTTTTCTTTCACGAAATTTGGAGAAAACTTACCTACTTTAAGTTCCAAATACACTTTACATTTTTAAAATTTAAAATATTAAAGAAGAAGCCTTATTTCGACTTAAAATCGAAAAAAGTCCTAACTTTCAATCAAAAAATATCTAGTCAAAATTTAAGATCTTTTAACAAAGTCAGTAGGCTTCATGTTTGTCGACATTTCTACTTTCGGATGGTATAAAAATAAATTAATTACTATGGTAAATTTGCTCAGAAAATTAAAAAAAACTCTAATCCCATCATTTTTAGTCTAGGGCAGAAACCTTTGAAAATGATAAAAAAAAGATATAAATTTATAGCAGGTTGAACCCCGTCGGAAACGAAAGATAAAATAACAAACTCCAAAGGGAAAATAATTTACGCGTGATCTGAGGCCGGAAAAAGAAAGGGCCGGGGCGTGGTGGAATTTTTAAGGGTCATCTCGATTTACGGCAATTTTGTAGGTAATGAAAAATCCAAACCTTTATATAAAGACTTCTTTCACATAACCTCAAAATTTATGTGAAAAGTTTTTGGGTTTTTATTTATATCTTGTACAAAATTTTTTTTTTTTCTTTCACGAAATTTGGAGAAAACTTACCTACTTTAAGTTCCAAATACACTTTACATTTTTAAAATTTAAAATATTAAAGAAGAAGCCTTATTTCGACTTAAAATCGAAAAAAGTCCTAACTTTCAATCAAAAAATATCTAGTCAAAATTTAAGATCTTTTAACAAAGTCAGTAGGCTTCATGTTTGTCGACATTTCTACTTTCGGATGGTATAAAAATAAATTAATTACTATGGTAAATTTGCTCAGAAAATTAAAAAAAAACTCCTAAGCAGCTGAAAAACGATTCAAAGCTGATTTTTTTTATTTTATCTACCTATTAGCAGTAAAAATCAGCAGTTATAAATCATTTTTACTTTTGGAAAAACCATTAGCATTCCCTTGCATGTAAGTAGATGTTAGGGTCGACATCGTACGCAATACCGGTCCTCATACATTGATCTTACACAGCGGTAGACAAGCCAATCTTGCTTTGTGGTGCTAGTGGCTAAGATATAAGTTAACACAAAAATATTTATTTCAACATAGCAATATTCATTTCAACAATGCAATTAATTGCAAAATTATTAAAGTTCAACAACATAAAGAGATTTGCTAAAACAAACATCCGCTCCAACTCTCGAAATCGATAGCTATTAACAAAGCATAAAATATTAATTCTTCTGACCATTAAATATAAAAAAATATCCACTTCAACTCTCAGAATCTATCGATATTAGCAACGCATAAGCTGCAAGTGCTGCTGACCATTGAATATCCGCTAAGCTTTGCCGCCAATAATTCCGACGACGCTGCCGTTGACCCACAGCTAGCTAAGGGTATTTTAGGAAACATTTTTAATTTTATTATCTTATACGTCGATAGCCAAGCGGCAATTAGGGCAATAATCTCACTTCGTATTACGTAAAAAAAAACTTCGAAGTAGAGAGGCAGTAGATGTAGTGGCTACCGGAAGACAGCTGTGCAGGTTCCGTATCATAAGGGCATTCCGGGAAACGAAATAGCTGATCAGATTATCAAAAGTGTCATACGTCTGGCTACCGAAATGGTACAGGAAATGGCCTTAGGGACATCGCCAAGGTCATATCCTTGGAAGATCCTGGACCAATTTATTTTGTTGAGGGAACTATGAATGGCGAGCAGTACATCAATTTACTTCAACGTGTTTTTGTACCGTATTTGGCAACATTGAACCCTCCAGCATCCCAATACACTCTTATGCACGATGGGGCATCCTGCCACGCCTCCCGACGTACGACTGATTTCCTTCACAACTGCGATATTGATATATTACCTTGGGCGGGCAATTCACCCGACCTAAACCCCATCGAAAACTATTGGGCGTTCCTTAAATCGAAGGTGTATTCACGAAGAAATCCTACAGTAGCCGCACTCAAAGATAACATTAAGGATGTGTGGCTAAAAGACCCGGATTTAAAAATAATGATAAAGAATTGTTTAACTAGTATGCCTCAAAGAGTGAAGGCAGTTATTAAAAATAAAGCTTTGTCAACCAAATACTAAAAAAATTAAAGTTTTATTCAATTTTATGAAAATAGAATATTTCAAATAAATATTCTACAAAAAATTGCATTCACATATCGTAATAATTTTTGGTTTATTTGGCTCTGAACGCAAAATTATATGAATCATTTTCCATGTTTCTAATGGGTTGGCGTGGTACTGTAAAAGGGCCCCGAAGAAACACATTTACTTTTTACTTACATGGTACATTTTACTTGCTTTGTAACCGGCTTTTATAAAGCCCGTTTGTACCATCTGAGGTGTGAAACCTAATGTTTCTGACATTTATTGAGTTAACGCATTTTTAGTATTTTTCAATATAACAGTTATATAAGGAGTGGTCGGTATTATAATTCGATTTCCCGCACCTTTACTTTGTCGATGGAGGTGATAAAAAGATTTGTCTTGAACAAATTTGCTTTATAAAGCATAGTGGTTGGGAAGAAATGTACATAAAACTTGTTATTGGGCGAAGCCACGCCTTCTCTCTCAAAAGTTTTCAATCCACATATGTCCATCCCTCTTGAGATTCTTTGTACCAAATTACATTTTTGTCTCTTATTGCGGAGCTTAGTTAAGGCACTTTCTAGGTTTTCGATGAATGGCATTTTGTGTATGTGGCAAAGATCCAATTCCGCCCATATGCAATATCAGCCTTCTCATGGTGGCAAGAAACATGTGTTACAAGTATTAACAAGATATCTCAATCGGTATAGTCTTTCATCAAATAGTGCCTTAACCTAATATATGAATATTCATTATTCCGGTTGACTTTATGGTGTATATACAAGTACGAGTATTTAAGCTGTCTGTGAAATTAAGTTAACGTATAATCTTGGGTATATTACACTCTGATGGCGAAAAGGGAGAAAATTTGTTCATTAATTACCCTAGCCCTTATAAAACACATATAGAAATTTGTTTTATTCTAGTGGACTTTTTGTGAATATATAGGTCAAATTGTGAGTTACCGTAGTAAAATTTAGGGGAAGTATGTTCTAACAAATTTTGCGTTACCTTAATACTATTGCGTGGAGACACATTCTCTAACGTATTTTAGTTTAATGTCAGATGCAAATGCAATCAATTCAGGTCTTCTCCCAGCTCCGCTGTGTCCGATGTGTCTGCTTATTTGTTTGAATTTATTTCAACAGAAGATGTCTCAATAAAACTAAACGAGAATATTTTGATTGTCTCACTGGCTGATAAAAAGTATGGATATCACTACGCTCTTACCCCCAGCATATAACACAATCATTTGTGTTATTTAAGTTGATTTGAGCATTTGTATGTAATATCTTGGACATAAAATGTAGTAATGAAACTAAGTGAGTATATGACTTATGACGTAAGAAACCAAATAAGATTGTAATTTATTGACGATTTCGGCGAATAATGAATGTTGAATTGAATTGCCACATTTTTAATTCAAAATTTTGCCAAACCCTGAAAATATTTTTCCACATTTCATCATAGCAAATTGCCTGAGTAAGAAATGTTATGGTTACGCCCGAACTAAGCACTTCCTTACTTCTTTAGATTTAAATCTCAAGGTTGCCTGTCATGTAAGTTTTTAACATTGTGTGCCCATATATGTTAGGGAGATTTTTAGTGCACTAATTTCACTTTATATACATTAATTGCGCCATAATTGAATTAGACAACTACTTGCAAAGAATCTTGTAATATGAATGTGTCCACACAAAAATATGTTTATACTCTTGCACCATGTAGCAAAAAGTATACTTGTAATAGCTAATTTACTGAAAAGATTAGAATTTCGTCGCAAATTATGTATTAACTTCGAACTCCACTTGACCTTAAAATACCTAGGTAAGTATAAGATCAATCAATTCATATTTATGAAATTTAGAAGGCCCATACATAAGATATTTTGAAAATCGGTTCGATTAGTTCTTATGTTCTGTTGCAACCAGACATAGATCTTTCTTACTTTTCTTAAATATTGCATATAAGGAGATACAAATATTATTCTTTTGACAAACGATATTGAAATTGGGGGTTAGGAGGTTATTAGTTTTAAACTTGTCACTATTTCTAATTTTTTCGTTTAATAAAGTTTTAAAATTTTCCAATGGTTTAACAGACCAAATGATTCGTGAGAGATACGAGTTTAGTGACAAATTTTCAATGACTCAACACAACAACTCTTGCAAATTAAGCGCGTGTGAAGTTTTGAATTACTTATCTACACAATTTGTAAAGGTAAAAACTTTCATTGATAGTGATTTTGAAAGATGGTTAAAAGTTAGTTCCGCGGATGCTTTAAATTCACCCATAAATCTGGAAATGGTAAATCGAGTACGCCAGATTGAAAACAGGTTAAGATCAATAGAACAACCAGTCTGGCGTCTAGTTTCAGCAAGTCAAAGAGAGTGGAACCGATGCACTTCAGGAGTATGTCGCTGTTCTCCCGAAACTAAAAGCTTTACATGCTGGAATGCAAATTTTATATCTTTACCTGTTTCACAAGTAATACCAATGAATATGGAATCAATGTAAGTATATTTATAGAAGACTAACGAAACAAATATGTGGCAACGTATATTGGTAAAATATGTATATATTTAAGAGTGTCACGACAAGGTAGGATATTGGATTACGGATAATTTTCAAATATTATGCAGGGAATATGTATAGAGTACAATTTAACGTTTGTATTTGATTAAAATATTCATTTTTGTTCCGCTGACACAGTTCAAATATATTAAAAAATTAAATTTACAAATAAGAAATGCCTACATTCAGGTGTAACCAAACGTTTTATATTCTCTGAATTTTCAAAAATCCATGTCGAAGACATATTTACCGGCGTTGACAAAAATACTTATATACATACAATAAACAAAAATGAAAGGCTAAGGCTTTATACTCTCGCAATTTGCAAGAATCAAAACCGGGAAAACACTTTCACGTAATGATATAAACTCAACTTAAGGGCACTATATTTAATATAATAGGTATACCATAATTAAATTAAACAAACGCGAAAACATTTGTCGTAAACGCCCGGAATTGTGGGCCAACAATTCATGGATTTTTCATGACGATAATGCCCCATCTCACTGAGCTATAGTTGTGAATAATTTTAAGACCAAAAACTCGTTCAATACCATTGATCGACCACCGTATTCTTTGGATTTGGCCCCATGCGACTTTTGTTCCAAACTCCAGTTACCGCAAAGGAAACTGAAGGCGATCCCAGATGGCGCCTACAAGACATATTTTGATGATTGGAAAAAGAGGTGGCATATGTGTATCGCTTCAGAAGGAGCATATTTTCAAGGCAACCAAATAAATATTGATGAAGATTAAAAATTTTTCTGTTTATTTACAATTTCCGGAAACTTTCTGGTCTTAATGTATATATGGTCTCCGACGTTCCCTTCTGGGTGTTACAAACTTCGTGGGAAGCTTAATATACCTTGTTAAGGGTATAAAAATGATAGTCATTGCATTTAGTATGTGGGAGCTTGAGTAATTCGTGGACCGATGTTACACATTTTCGGTATTAACCATAAGATAGTGCATTATTATGCGTTCACTAAATTTTGAAGAAAGAAAATCTCTTACATACTGACCAATATACTTGTGTATGTATGTTATAAAATGAACCGAAAGTTTAAGAATTTTGTGTCTGGTATGTGGTAGCTATGGTTTGTATTGACCCATTTTTATTCATTTTAGGCACAAAAATACACTGTAAAAAGATATGCTCTCTATATTTCGCGACTCCCTACATTTTCTCGACCTCAGATCATCCGTAACAATTTACGGATGCTTGTCATTTTATTTTTGTTTCAGTGATCGGAAATTTCTTTCTCTTTTATCATTTTCAAAGGCTTCTGCACTAGTCTAATAATAGTCTGTAGCAACATGTTGCGAACTCAACATAAACTATTTGAAAAAACCGTAAAAAATCGAAATTATATTAGCGATATGAGGTTTAGGCCAATGTCTATTTTTTTATATTTAACACTAAATGCCATAAGTTTTAAGAAATCTACGTATATTTATTGAAATATGATACCTTCTTATATATAACGTTTTTTTTTTGAGGTATAGAACTTGAAGTAGGCATAACTGTTCAAGATGGCGGCCGATTTAACAGCTGTCAAGTGATTTATTCTCAATTTAGTTTGGCAATTAATCATGAATGGACTCTCGCCTGAATAACGCGGAATACGTATCGCGCACTACGTTCATTTTATCCTATGATGCGATGAAGCGCACTTCTGGTTGAATGGCTACGTCAACAAACAAAACTGCCGCATTTGGAGTGAAGCTAATCCTCAAGTGTATGTCAAAACACCGCTACATCCAGAAAAACTGACTGTTTGGTGCACTTTATGGGCTGGTGGAATCATCGGTCCGTACTTCTTCAAAAACGATGATGGCCAGAACATTACTGTCAATATTGTTCGGTATGGAGCCATGATTACTAACTTTTTTATTCCTGAATTGAACAACTATGATGTCCAGGAGCTGTGGCTTCAACAAGACGGCTCAACATGTCACACAGCTCGTGCCACAATCGATAAATTGAAAGACACGTTTGGTGACTGCCTAATTTAACGTTTTGGACCTGTAAATTGGCCTCCAAGATCTGGTGATTTAACACCGCTAGACTACTTTCTGTGGGGTTATGTAAAGTCATTGGTCTATGCGCATAAGCCACAAACGCTTAACCATTTGGAAGACAACATTCGCCGTGTTATTGCCGAAATACGGCCACAAATGTTGGAAAAAGTCATCGAAAATTAGACGTCCAGATTGGACTACATCCGAGCCAGCCGTGGCGGTCATAGGCTAAAAATCATATTTAAAATGTAATGCCTCAAGATTATCTTGCGGATAAATAAAATTCATGTCAATCGAATAATCCATCGTTGTTTTATTGCAATTTAAAGTTCTATACCTCTAAAAAAACACCCTTTATATATTGCGTAGGTTCTTTTCCAGTTTTATAATCAAATTGATGAGAGAACTCTTCTACAAATGCAAGCTATTGGGTCCTATTTATTAGTCCAAATCCAAGCAATTGCTCAGATTTTGAGCATTTGCTAAATTTTATATGATACAAAACTTATTTGAGCAAATGCTATATTCGAGCATTATACTCCCGCTAGTGGTTGAAAACGAAGCTCGAGAGAGAAAGCATTACAAATTAAGAAAAGTTGAAGGCGATAGAAATTTTAAACAATTATATTGGATTACCTGCCAAAATGTAGATTTTTTGGCAGAACAGTTTTTGCCTGCACATTCGGAAATATGCATTGGTGCTCTTACAAATATACAAAAAATTAAGTCCTTTTTATGCTACAAAGCCGATCCATGCTTTCAGATAAACATATTTCTTCATATTCATACATACCAGTATATTAATATAAGAATTTATATTAGGTGGTGTATACGAAGATCTTAGGGTTCATCAAACTAACGAATTGGTATGTGTGCCAAAAAATAGCCGGAAAAGCGTTGGAATGGGTAGTTTTATAGAATTCTCCTCATTTTCTGTTAGTATTAACCTCCATAAGACAGTTGTTAAAATTTTATGACATTCTACTTATTAGTTTGCGAGTTATTGACGCTACTTTTGTTATTTTAAATACAATGGATGATAACCAATTTCACGTTTAAATTTTACACTGCTTCTTGATATGAAAAAATACCGTTCAAGCGAAACAATGGCTCGAAAATGTTATGGGAATCCGCACCATCAGAAACCACAATAAAACGTTGGTTTGCTGACTTCAAACATGGTTGTAGAGCCACCAATGATGCAAAACACAGTGGGCGTCCAAATGAGGCTGTAATACCAGAAAACATAAAAAAAAACCATAAAATCATTTTGAATGATCGGAAAGTAAAGTTCCGTGTTAAAGCTGAAATCGTAAAGATTTCCAAAAACCGTGTTGGTTTTACACTGCATAAGCATTTGTCCATGAGAAAGCTTTGTTCATAGTGGCTGCCGCGTTTGCTGAGTGTTGATCAAAAACAGCAACGTGTTAATGATCTACGTCGATATGTAACAATGGATGAACCCTGGATCCATCTGAGTGGACAGCAGCTGGTGCACTTTGTCCAAAGCGCCCGAAAGTAGAACTATCAGCTGGAAAGGTTATGGACTCGGTGTTTTGGGAGTAGCAAACACGCACCGTGTCACAAGTTTATCAAAGCAATGACAAATATGTATGAATTGCACTTTGTATTACTGCCGCATCCACCTTATTCTCCAGCGACCTCAAGAAAATGCTCGCCGGTAAGAAATTTCGCTAGAATGAAGAGGTCATCACTGAAACTGAGGCCTATTTTGAGGCAAAATTCAAATCGTTCTACAAAAGTGGTATTGAAATGTTAGAGCGGCGCTGAAATGATTGTGTTGCTCTTGATGGAGATTATATTGATGAATAAAGCCAATTTTGAACAAAAAACATCGTGGTTTCTTTGTTAAGCCCGGGACTTTACAGTCCATTTATATGTATATATAATAATTACCTGTCACGTTTAATCCGGGGTAAGCTGAACCGATTTTCATAAAATATTGCACACTGTGTCCAGTTTGATCGAACTTAAAAAATAGGATAATAAATAAATAACTAAAGAATGGCTAAGTTCGGGTGTAACCGAACATTTATACTCTTGCAATTTGAAGGATCAAAGCCTGGGAGAAGGTGTTGGCAAAATATCCTATTAAAAATGCAGCGAAAGAGTTCAACTTCGTGAATGACATATGAGGTTTAGACCAAGATATAGACCAAATACATTCATATTCAGCTCTAAACCACACATTTTAACCAACCTGAATTGTTTAAAGTCAGGTGGAAAGTCGGTAATAAGTGTAAAGGCTATATTGGGGCCAGAGAAAGGTATGGGCTTGTTGCATTAACCTTTGGCATCGCTCAGGTATACTCCAGAACATTTTTTCAAGCAATTTATAAATAACTAACTCACACACTGACCGACATAATCGACACAAAGTCTGCTAAATTAAGAAATTCATTATGTATAGTATAGGGAATTTGGGTAATTCGTGGACCAATTTTACACATTTTCAAAATTAAGCTGGAGCATATCCAATATTAAGCGTTCGTATACTAGGTATATAGGATAGTTTAGACTCGATTTTAGGTTACAATGTTATGATTTGACTCAAGGCATACTATATCAGGAAAATATTCTTCTTGAATTTCCATAATATTCCTCAGAGTCTTATCGGTATTTTCGGAATAAAATAAAGCTATAGGCTATGAGGATCACATGTTCGGTGCCTGGACACTTGAAAAGTTATTGTCCAATTTCGGCTATTTTTGGACATAAGATGGCATACCTCAAAAGTAGAATTTGCCCAAGGTCTTATTCTCATCACTTTTAGTCTAGGCCAGAAACCTTTGAAAATGATAAAAAAAAATAAGATATAAATTTATAGCAGGTTGAACCCCGTCGGAAACGGAAGATAAAATAACAAACACCAAAGGAAAAATAATTTACGCGTGATCTGAGGCCGGAAAAAGGAAGGGCCGAGGCGTGGTGGAGTTAGATTAGATTAGATTAGATTAGTTTCGAGGTATGCACCGCGACCTATGGTCTATTGTGCGCTCCCCTAAGTCATGTCGTATCAGCTAGGCCCAGCATGTTGATAAATTCCAAAATTCTGCTGGGTGCTAGTGAGGCGATACGATCCCTGTGTGGAAATATGGATCCCAGGGCCTTGATTCTGCGTTTGCAGACTACAGTGCAGTTCATCAGCAGATGCTCAGGGGTTTCCGGCTCTATGTCGCAGAACCGGCAGTTTGCAGAAGAGGCTATGCCCATGTTAAAGAGGTGCTTCTTGAGCCTGCAGTGGCGGGTGTAGAACGCTGCCAGTAGCCGGAATTTGTTGCCAATGTATCTCCCTGCCTGCTCTTTCCTCCCTTCGGAGAAGCTCTTTGATGGTATGTGGACCAACCGCTATGTATGGTTCCGGCCCTACCATTTTTGTAGAGGCTGCAGAGCGGGCTAACTCGTCAGCTAGTTCGTTCCCAGCTATACCCCTATGGCGAGGCACCCAAATAAGGTGCACTCTGTTGTGCTCAGATAGGCTGTTCAGCCGTTCTATACACTCCATCACTAGAAGAGATCTGACCTCATAGGCAGAGATCGCTCTTCGTGCCGCCTGACTATCGCTGAGTATAGCAATACTTTTATTGCGATAGTTGCGTTGGAGGTTTATCCCTACACACCGACTTAAAGCATAGACCTCGGCTTGGAAAATGCTCGGGAAACTTCCCATGGGAATGGAGAGTTTGGTGCTTGGCCCAACGACCCCTGCACCAATCCCCTCCTCCGTTTTCGACCCGTCGGTGTACCACTTGATGGTGCTACCCCTTAGCAGCCGGTCCAGTGAAGAGTCATTCCACTCAGATTTGCTGCCAAGGGTTACTTGAAACTTCCTGCTGAAGTTTACTACTTTGGTAATGCTATCCCTTGGGAGAGGGGCTAGTGGTATTTCCTCACTTAGCTCTTTCATCTGTTGGGATGAGATTACCTTCTCTTTGCCAGCTCCCTCTGCTGTCATTTGGAGCAGAGTTCGTTTGGCAGTCTGTTTGATTACCAGGTGTAGCGGTGAAAGTTCTAGCATGACTTCCAGTGCTGCGGTCGGACACGTTCGCATTGCTCCCGACGCGCAGATGCAGGCAAGTCTTTGAAGCTTCGACAGTTTAAGTCCTACCGAAGTCTGCGATGCTTTCGAACCCCACGATACCGCTCCATACGTGATAATCGGTCTCACGATCATAGTGTACATCCACCTGATAGTCCTTGGGGAGCACCCCCAGGATTTTCCAGCAAGTCGGTTGCACACCATGAGTGCTTTAGTAGCTTTGGTTAAGGTCTGGTTCACATGCCGATTCCATCGTAGTGTGGAATCCAGCGTGAGGCCCAGGTACTTGACCGTGCTGGCCATCTCAACCACTCTGCCGTCCAGGGATATACTCCTGAGGACCGGCAGTAACCTCCGTCTGGTGAAGGGAATGATTGTAGTTTTAGCGGGGTTGATGCTTAAGCCAACCCCACTACACCATCCCTTTGCCAGTCCCAATCCTCTCTGACCGATATCGAAGAGTGTGTCTTCAAATTTTCCCCTAGCTAAGATAACAATGTCATCCGCATATCCCTGACAGCGGATTCCATTGCTAGTCAGCCGCTCAAGGAGATCGTCCACAACTAGGCTCCAAAGTAGGGAGGATAGCACTCCACCCTGTGAGCAGCCTCTTGTTGTTCCCAGACGAATTTTAGTTTCTCCTACTGCGGTTTCCGCCACCCTAGTGCGCAGTACGGCTGTAATCCATCTGCGCACTGGTTCTGCCACACACCTTTTCTCCAGTGCTCTTGAGACGTGTTGTCAAAGGCACCTTCTATGTCGAGGAAGGCGCATAGCATCACCACGCCCCCATCTAACGAATTCTGGATCTCTGAGGTTAGCTGGTACAGAGCAGTGTTTGTTGACCTGCCTGCTCTGTAAGCATGTTGCTTCTCATGAAGCGGTGAAGCCTTCAGCACCTTCGATCGTAGTTCGTGGTCTATGATCTTTTCCATACTTTTCAGTACGAAGGAAGTAAGACTGATTGGCCTGAACGATTCCGCCAATGAGTAGTCTTTCCTCCCTACTTTGGGTATGAAGATCACCTTTGCGGTGCGTCATGGTTCTGGGATATACGCCAGCGCTAGGCTATCCCTCATCAGCCGAACAAGGTGGGGCAGTAGCACCTGCTCCCCCTGTTGCAGAAAAGGATACCATCCGCCCCCGGTGTCTTATATTTTTCAAAGGAAGGCAGGCGCCCACTTGATGGAGTCTGCAGTTAAGAGATGTTTTGCGACTGTCCAGTCCAAGCGTGCCAGCCTTCGTTCGACCATAGGTCGAATCTGGTCTTCTTGAATCGTCTCCGGGAAATGCGCTAGTAGAAGAGCCGTAGCTCTTTCTTCTGCGCTAGACGTATAGGTCCCATCAGATCGTTTAATCGCTAGTGCTGTGTCCGTCTTGCCTCTAGCCAGAGCCTTATGCAATATAGCTGCCTCTGGGGTTGAGGAGACGCTCTCACAGAACTTCCTAAAGCTCTTCTGTTTCGCGGTCCTAATCTCCTTATTATAAGCAGTTAGGCTGCATCTGTAATCCTCCCAGTTTCCGGTGCGCTTAGCCTTATTGAATAGCTTGCGCACCGTTTTTCTTAGTACTGAGAGTTTACTAGACCACCAGGAGCATTTACCGCCCTTGGCGGTTGTCTTTAGGAGGCAGCTGCTATGATAAGCTTCTATAATGGATTGGTTTAGGGCAGACAGTCTGCTCTCCAATCCAGAAGCCGTTGCGCTTCTATCCAGCTGCTGCCTACTGCTAATTTTTGTTGCAAGCGATTCCTTAAAAACGGCCCAGTCCGTGTTCCCAGGGATACGTTTAGGAGGGAGTTGCTTGACCCCCCTCCCCAGCACGAATCTTATAATACGGTGATCCGACATGGAGGGTTCCGATGATACCCTCCATTGTGAGATCAGCCCTACCTCAGACTCGTTACTGAGAGTGATGTCAAGCACCTCTCTTCTGACACTAGTTACAAAGGTGGGTTCGCACCCCACGTTTGCTATACTTAAATTCTTACTGACTATAAACTCGATAAGAGACTCACCCCGTGTGTTGCAGTCCGTGCTGCCCCATTCGGTGTGGTGGGCATTCGCGTCGCAGCCCATGATGAGGGGCAGCTTATTCCTCCTGCAATACTCCACCAGGTTGCCGACTGCCCTTTTCTTCCCCGCATCGGTGATCGCTTTTGGCTTGAACGGCCTCAGGACCACCGAGCTGAACCTATAGTTCAGGCGGAAGCTCACCCTCCTGACGAATTTGTATGATTCGTCATCAATGCAGAGGTTGAGCTTCCATCCTGAATCCTCCGCTATGCTATTGGTTACCCGCCAGGCCGATGTGTCGAGGCCATCATTCTGATTGCGAATGAGTCCTAAAGCAAACTCGTAAGACTTTCCTGCGCATCTGGGGAGGAAAACCGTCATGCTGTGCATGGGCGGAATTTCGTCCCTCTTTTTCGCGCAGAGGATGGGGCCGTTCCAGCCTGTTAGCTTGGGAGCGATCTCCCTCAGCCAACAAGCCGACCTCTCATCCTTGCAGTCAACCTGCAGCATGCCTCCCTTGTAATATACCCCATGGAAGGAGGCCTTGTATCCAGACCCAGTCTTGGAGCGATGTGAGCTCCTCCGCACCCAGCGCCTCCGCCGAGTAGTTCAGCGGCAGCACAGCCATGCGAATGCCTTTGAGGGCGTCCGTATACCTGCGCTGTCCCTCCACTAGCCGGGGGGGGTTTGGGGCGGAGCGGTGGCCACTGGTCGCCTGTGCGTTGTTGCCCCTCTGCCGCTTGGTGTTGTTCGGCTCCTGTGGCGTCAGCTGTCCGCTTTTACGCTTAGCCACTTGAGTGGTCGAGGGAGCTGCCCTTTCGCAACCTCGGCCGGCGGGCTAAGTTGCGCTTTCTGGGCAGTGGGCTCGATTGCTGCCATTTCGCTTTTTAGTGGCCGCAGTATTACCACCCTTCTGCTTTCCTGAAGCCGGGGAGGTGCTGTCACCTCTCACCCTGTTTCTCGTCACCACTCATTCCCTTTCTTCTGAGATCGTCCTGTCCTCCCGGACATCCCGTTGGTGGCAGGGGGTGTAGTCTGCCTCCCCTCTTCCTTTTCCGTTTGTGAGCACCACCAGTGATTGCCCGTTGCGACTCCTCTGTGTTCGAGCAGTTGCTCCTGCTCGAGAGAGTCTCCGTCGGGTTCTCCGTTCCATTTCCCGCAGCGGCCTAAGTAGAAATCGCCTGCTGAGCGTCGCTGCACGAGGGCATGTCATCTTCGTCATCCCTGGCATGCTCCTCGAACAGCGCTCGCTCCTCTGGCGAAAGAGCGTCCAGGAAGCTGAACTTCCGTTTAGCCAATGATTCGCCCTTACCTGCACCGCTGCTCTTGTTGTTTCCGTTTCCGCTGTCCAAAGTCGTTTGCTGTTGTTGTTGTCTGGTTTCTGTAGTTATAGTTGTTGTGGTTTTAGTTTTTGTCTTGTTCATCTTGTTCTTACGACCCTTGGCTCGACAGGGCGAGCCGTCGGGTCAAATTTTGTATAGGGGAACAGAGAGTCCGCCGCGCCAGAGCCCCTTGATGCGGTAAGGCCACCGTTACTTCCCAGTGCGGCCCGGTGTTGGGAAGGCTCCGTTATAATACAGCCGAATTAACCTCCTGGCTGCAAATCATCCAATGGGCACGGGAGTCGCATAACACCCTGGATTAGGAGGTGGCAGCTCTTGGTTGTCGCACGCATGCGGCTTCTGACAACTAGTGTGTGGGTGCAAGCACCGCTCACACCGAGTAGGATATACCGAGATGCCTTGCGACTTAAGCCCCTGCACCACGGCAAGGTGCCTGCCATTCGCAGAGGGTGGTGCAGTTTTTAAGGGTTATCTCGATTTACGGCAATTTTGTAGGTAATGAAAAATCGAAACCTTTATATAAAGACTTCTTTCACATAACCTCAAAATTTATGTGAAAAGTTTTTGGGTTTTTATTTATATCTTGTACAAAATGTTTTTTTTTCTTTCACGAAATTTGGAGAAAACTTACCTACTTTAAGTTCCAAATACACTTTACATTTTTAAAATTTAAAATATTACAGAGGAAACCTTATTTCGACTTAAAATCGAAAAAAGTCCTAACTTTCAATCAAAAAATATCTAGTCAAAATTTAAGATCTTTTAAAAAAGTCAGTAGGCTTCATGTTTGTTGACATTTCTACTTTCGGATGGTATAAAAATAAATTAATTACTATGGTAAATTTGCTCAGAAAATTAAAAAAAACTCTAATCCCATCATTTTTAGTCTAGGGCAGAAACTTTTGAAAATGATAAAAAAAAAGATATAAATTTATAGCAGGCTGAACCCCGTCGGAAACGAAAGATAAAATAACAAACTCCAAAGGGAAAATAATTTACGCGTGATCTGAGGCCGGAAAAAGAAAGGGCCGGGGCGTGGTGGAATTTTTAAAGGTCATCTCGATTTACAGCAATTTTGTAGGTAATGAAAAATCGAAACCTTTATATAAAGACTTCTTTCACATAACCTCAAAATTTATGTGAAAAGTTTTTGGGTTTTTATTTATATCTTGTACAAAATGTTTTTTTTTCTTTCACGAAATTTGGAGAAAACTTACCTACTTTAAGTTCCAAATACACTTTACATTTTTAAAATTTAAAATATTACAGAGGAAACCTTATTTCGACTTAAAATCGAAAAAAGTCCTAACTTTCAATCAAAAAATATCTAGTCAAAATTTAAGATCTTTTAAAAAAGTCAGTAGGCTTCATGTTTGTTGACATTTCTACTTTCGGATGGTATAAAAATAAATTAATTACTATGGTAAATTTGCTCAGAAAATTAAAAAAAACTCTAATCCCATCATTTTTAGTCTAGGGCAGAAACCTTTGAAAATGATAAAAAAAAAGATATAAATTTATAGCAGGTTGAACCCCGTCGGAAACGAAAGATAAAATAACAAACTCCAAAGGGAAAATAATTTACGCGTGATCTGAGGCCGGAAAAAGAAAGGGCCGGGGCGTGGTGGAATTTTTAAAGGTCATCTCGATTTACAGCAATTTTGTAGGTAATGAAAAATCCAAACCTTTATATAAAGACTTCTTTCACATAACCTCAAAATTTATGTGAAAAGTTTTTGGGTTTTTATTTATATCTTGTACAAAATTTTTTTTTTTTCTTTCACGAAATTTGGAGAAAACTTACCTACTTTAAGTTCCAAATACACTTTACATTTTTAAAATTTAAAATATTAAAGAAGAAGCCTTATTTCGACTTAAAATCGAAAAAAGTCCTAACTTTCAATCAAAAAATATCTAGTCAAAATTTAAGATCTTTTAACAAAGTCAGTAGGCTTCATGTTTGTCGACATTTCTACTTTCGGATGGTATAAAAATAAATTAATTACTATGGTAAATTTGCTCAGAAAATTAAAAAAAAACTTCTAAGCAGCTGAAAAACGATTCAAAGCTGATTTTTTTTATTTTATCTACCTATTAGCAGTAAAAATCAGCAGTTATAAATCGTTGCTTGAAAGTTAGAGATTATTCGATTTTATCGCGAAATAAGGTTTCTTCTGTAATATTTTTAATTTAAAACAAGTAAGTAAGGGTTAAGTTCGGATGAAATCGAACATTTTATAATCACGCATAGTCAAATGGTATAGTGTTGCCTTAGTTATTTACATTCACAGTATTTGTGTATATATTTTATATAATTTATTTTACTTAGAATGAATTACAACTGTATTGGGGAGTATGTAAATAACTCGTTTTTTGACAATGAATAACATTTTTTTTTTTTTTTTATCGATATTATTATATGTGTTTAGCTTTAAAACAATAAATATTAACAACTTTAAAAATTAAATTAAAATTATGGAATAAAATTTGAAGTCCTGATGTTCGCGAAATCTTAAACTGAAACTTGTTGTCAAAGCTTTATTTGTGTTCAATTCCCTCAGTTTCCTAAATACAGGATCCGATTCAGAAATTTTGTTAGGAGGTATAAAATTTCCTATGATGAATAGTAGTAACTCGACTGCAAGCGACATATATTGAAGCTCTGGGCATTCTGGGTCGAGTATGAACTACAACTTTATTGAACTGACTTGACTTTATGAATAGTTATTCCCTCAGCCGGAACAACTGGAAGCTGATTTCTTTCAATTGAAATTTGTTCATTTCTTTTACATTGAAAAGATTTTAAAACTTTTGCAATTGGTGTACAAGAACTTTCTAGAGGATGAGGCTATTTTGATCGTGCTATCAAACCAACATAGGTAGGGTAGGTAGAGTGGCTGTCAACATAAGGTTCCAAAAATTTAATTCACAGAATTGTTGGAAAAGAACAATGGAAATCAATTTGCATAAGTTGTCCAGCTGCTCCATTAACCGTGATGGCTTGGTGTATACGTGTTTATATTCACAGTAATCATAGGAGGTTTTTAGTGTCAATTCATAAGCCATTCCCTGCGTTCAGAAAATTTAAAAAGTTTATATCAATTCCTTTAACTGAGTCTTTTGCAGTTGAAAGGATAGCTTCAATTGGGATTCGACTGAGCTTAAGGGCGGTTTAATGCAATTGCAAAGGTCTGATCCTCCCGTTGTCTCATTATTTCTGTTAATTTAAAGTATTTAAATAACTCCCACAAACGGGAACCAACTAATGTGCTGTATGTATCATTGGGATTAGGAGAGAATATCCACCTATCTCCAACAGGTGAGAGTTGCTTCAAATCACCAAACACTATGATCGGTGTACCACCGAAGGAGCTGTCTGTTTTGAAAATTTGTTTTAATCTCGCATCAACAGAGCTAAACATACGAGCCCCTACCATCGATATATCATCAATTATGATTAATTTTAAATCGATAAGTCTGGAATACAACGAATTACTTGTGTCATTGCTAAGTGGTTAATATATTGCAGAAATCAAACGACTCTTTCCTACACCTGCACTGCCGCCAATGAACGTATAAAATGGGCGTCAAAAGTGTCAAATAGGTTCTTTGCTTAGTATTTAGACTTTGAACTTAAGAAAATAATTCCCCAACTAGAATTGAATGGGGTAGTTTAATAAGTCTAGTATTGCAATCAGAATCAGTGCCAATATCTGTTTAATTTTTACCGTGCAAGTCCAGCAAATTTATATTTGTGTTTATTTCTGGAAGTGCCAACACTCTGAACTCATTTTCCACGATAGGTATTTAATTTTGAGCACCTTCCTTGAAGTCTATTTCATTATAAAAACTTTCTACAACATTTTCAAGTTCTCTTTGCTCAAAAGCATCATATTTTCCTTGATTCTCCTTAATTAGAATACGATGTGTTATGCAAGTCTGCTCATTATCGTTTTCCATGTGATCTTGCTATTCATTCTGTCATGGATAGTAAAGCATTACCAAGTCGAGAGGAATTTATTAATATTTCTGCATTACTTGCTTCTAAAAGATAGAGCCCAATGCAGTTTTTGCTTAACAGTATAATTTCCAGCATTAACCTCCGATATAGCTTCATTTAAGAGCCTAGAAATTTCCCTGTTAAACTTGTTAATATAATTAATTATATATGAACAGCAAGCATATGCATCCGGTAAATATTGGATATCTATGTTTGCTCTATGGAGTTCCTAAATCAGAGGATCATAACCGTTTTTAAAACGACCCTGTTATTATCTTTTTAAAAAAATATTGGGGTTTGCTAAACTTGATCAAAGGGCTAACAAATAGCCACCAAAAAACATATTTCTTCTTCTATCAGACAGGAAATGTACAAAATCTTTTAAATTAGAAATTTTTTCTGTAGTCATACTTGATTTGAAAAGGTTTTGAATTTTGAAAAAGTTTTCCTTGTGTCTTTCTGAGTTTTAACTTTTTTCTGTAAGAGGTAGCAGTATTTGCGTTGAAGGCATTGGTGGATTGGTATACCAAAACGACAAAACTGTTGTCTTCATATTTCCCTGGTACAAGACTGACTGTAGTTATGCTTTTGATAACCCAAATAATTTTCTAAGTGGTTGACCGAACCATCTGTAGAAATATAATTGTCAATAAAAGTAATGAAATCAGGGATTGTCTGAGGATCTTGAAGGTAAATCCTGGGAGAATTATTAAGCCAATACGTGGAACCTCTCTATTGAAACTCCACTCTCCAGTAGAAATTTGTAACAAAATGCTCTCAAAAATGCCGGCATTATCTTTAAAAAGCTTTAGGAATCTGTAGATAGTGGTAGTGAAAATATCTATCACAAGTAACACAAAGTCTGAACGAATTAAGCGATATCTATCTTGGGTTTTCGTTTAATAGATTTTGGGCCGTAACTCGGTTGCGACCTGAAAACTTTCTAAGGCAAATAAATGGACTATTCTTAATTTGTAGCAGTTCTAATCATAGAACAACTTTGGAATGGTACAAGTTCTTCAGTCAAAATGGCGAATTTCAGAACGTTTTATTTTGCTATATGTTTCAGAGCATGTTCTGCCCAACGTAGATTGTTTCAAATAACAACTCTTCTGAATTATGTCAATTGGTCTTTGTCCTTCACCTGGAGCTATAACTAAACAGTTATAGTCTAAGTTTTCTACAGGAATATTGTCCAAAAGAATTTCTTTACCGCCTGGATTTAGTTCTGAAGGTAAAAGACCCGTGGGAATATTATTGACTGAGGGATTATCATGAGAAGTTTGAATGTTGAATGTTGCGGAATTCTCTGCAGATGCAACAAACGGAACTTCTTCTTGTTTGTTAAGTTTGTATATTGTGCTCACGATAAAGAGGGGTATTCACTAAAAATTGCAAAGCTTCTATAATCTTTGCGGGGCGTATGGTATGGATCATGTTTTCATGATTGTATTCCAAACGCCTTTTTCAGTGAATTTGTATTACATGAGTCTCATCAAAGGACCTTGGTAGAGATGTCACAATATTGTTAACAGAAATTGGCATATTAACAACAGCACCTTTGAGCAAACTCTAAACGGACGAATTGTCATAAAAGGCAATCTAGGCATTATTAGAGGGGTTAAATCTTTCAAACAATCCGGTATTTCAAGAAATTTTTGGAACATTCTTTTTAACAATCGCATTTTTGCAAATAGCAAAAAATTATAATTTCCATCTTCTGAAGAAGTTTCGAAATTTAATATGCGAACTATGTGAAAACCATAATCCGTCGCAGCAAATACATATCTCAGTAGGGCCCTTATTTATATTTTGGAAATTGTCCCTATAATCAGTTTCTATAACATTATTTTCTCCCGGTAATCGAATTCGTTGGTACCCAACATATCGTACCTCGGGGTCTTTACGCCGAGATCTATAACCCCGAATATTTCTTATTTGCTTTTCAGAGCGAATTTGTGGATCTTGCCTCCCTGTTCTATGTTGAACAGTATTTACAACTTGTTCAACATATCGAATCTCGGGATACTCTCGCCGAGATCTATGTCCCGAGTATTTCTGTTTTGCTCTTCAGAGCGGATTTGGGACTTAGACGTCTTGCCCTGTGTTGGACAGTATTTAAATTTTGTTCAAATGACCGAACCTCGAGATTTTCAAGGCTGGTTCTATGTTAATTTTAATCTACGATTAGCGTGACTTACAGTATCTTGTGACTGCTCACTATCTCTATATAAAGAGTTTGCACGAAAAACTCTCATATGTCTTTTATTCTGAAGACGACTTAGTAATACAGATTTTCTACTTAATCTTGGCATAATTAATAAATAATAAATGGCTTAATATATAAAATACTTATGCTCTCTTTCACTGTAATTGAGTTCTTGCTATGACTCCTTTCCTGTTCGGTGTATAGGTACTACGGTATACTGGTGCACATATGTATATGTGTTTGCTCGCCACTGTATATAATAATAGTTTAAACACTATATAACTAATACACTCAAATTAGTTTGAATAAAGCACTTTGCTGATCAAGAAATCTAGTGTATATTTTTGTACACACAACTTACGTGCTTTTGTATACCTATTTATTACTCAGTTATTCACTATCATAACAATACATAATATTTAGTTATGTTTAAATTTTAGAAAATAGTAGTTTATTTCATTGTACTGAAATTAAGTGCTCGGAAAACCTCTCCGTAAATTGCTTTTGTCTAATGCTTTTAAAACAGGGGGTCTATGGTATCTATTTTGAAAGGTCTGCTCATGAAGGCTAAATTAACAATAATCAACCTATAATTAAGTATGGTACACACATATCTAGATTTTCTCTTTCTGTCTTAATATCTAAACTTTTCATAAGCTGCCAACGTCGTTGGGTAAATCCCAAAAAGTACTTAAATGTAATTTTCTTGAGTTTACAGTTCACCTCATGACCTTCATATTAAAATGTGTCGCAAAACTGAAATAATAGATAATAGCATTTTAACCGATAGGGTCGCAGTTTATCTATTACCACATAAAAAGAATCTTTAGTCCTTTTGATACTACACAACTAACATTTATCTCACGCGATTTTTACTAGAAAGATATTTTTGCTCTATACAAAGTCCAGCACTCTAAGAAAATATACTTATCCACTGGTTATCACCAAATATTAGAAGAAATATTTGTAGATAGAAATCTATATCTATCTCGATTAGTTTTAGGTGATGCAAACAACCGTTTTGTGAACAAAACTATGCTCTGTTGCAGCATTTTGCGAAAGTATAAAAATGTTGCGAAAGAATTCAACATTTATTATTCGATTATTATTTGGTATATTACTAACTTATGTTATTGATCATAGATTTATTTAGTGTCAATACTATTTTTTTTCTCCGAAATGTTAACCTTAACAAAAAGAAGCTATTTAACTCAAACATGCTATATGTGATATAAACTGAACCAAAGGAGTTAGATTTAATATGTGGGGTATATGAGGTTCCTGTTGTTCAGAGGAGCGGAAATCAGTATATTAGGGTTATAAGGTTTAAACAAAGGTCTAGACCAATTTCATTCATATGCAGCGATAAACTACAGTATTTTTAAAAACACTTAAATGGACAGTTTTCAATCAAATTAATGAAAAAAAATTATACCATACATGTGAGCTGGGGAATTTCGTGGACCGATTTCCCACATTTTCGACATTAAACTATTGTTTATCTTACATTTAACGTTTATATAAAGACAAACGGATATTTGAAGTTTTTAAATAAAGTATGTTTAGGCTGGGGTCAATACATTCCCGATAATGGGTACTAGGGTGGAACCGAGAATTTTATACTCTTGCCATTTGCAAGAATCAAAGGCCAGGAGATTCCTTCAGGTGTGGCAAAACCTTATATTAAAAAAAATGTTGAGAAATAATTAAACATTCATTATTAAATGAAATCGTGATTTAATTACAATCAAATTTGGTATATTCTTGACTTATAATTAGGGCCATAAACTTAGTCTCAGCTTTATTGCTATATTTTAATTCGCGTCAGCGAAAATTATACTTAAACAAAACATCTTGAAGTGAGATATACATAGGTATGTATGAATATGATACTCGACCAAAGTGGCTAAATTTTATATTATAAGCTTATGTGGAAAACGTCAACCAGAGAATTGGTATTCATTTTAAGAAGGTGTGAGGCTTAGACTAAGGTATATACTATTTTCATTCTAATTCATCGTCAAACCACATAATTTTTAAGAAAATTTATCCACTTAATTTCATTAAAATGTCACATTTTGATCAACCGGAACGGTTTAAAGTCAAGCGGAAATCATATATTATATATAATATATTGAGGATAGAGAAAGATATTAAATTTGACATTGCTCAGCTACACGCGAGCATAGATAACATATTTTGAAGCAATTTTATATATAAAAATTTTTTTAATACTCACTAACCGACATATTCGGCATAAAACTGGTTATTATAAGTTGTATATGAAAGTAGAGGTTAGTAATAAACCGAATTTATCAATTTTTGACAATACTACATACTATTAACATGACATATACTAATAAAATGCTCCCACTGTTTCCTTAAGGTACCTCACATACCATCACCAATCATATGGAGAAAAGTCAGGCGAACTTTCGAAAATCTTGATATTAGTTACATGGGGGCCAGGTAAAATGTTCACCCGCTTTCATCCATTTTAGGCACAAAAACACCTTGTATGACTTATGCTCTTTCATTTTCATTGAGATAACTCACATATTGGCCGATATATGCGGTATCAAGTCACCCGGAAGTTCAAAAATCTTTATATTAGGTATATGAGGGCTATAGGAAGTATTGATCCGATTCAACCCATTTTTTGACACAAACTTACGTTTATCGATAGTTTAATTTATTTATTTTATTTTATGAATTTCAATTATATATCTTACTCATTGACCGATATTTTAGGTAAAAAGTCAACTTTAGGCACTGGGTTCCACAAATTCAGTACCTAGGGGCTTGAACAATTTTGATTCGTTTCAGATAATTTTTGGTCACAAGGTTGCATACTTTAAACATATTATTCACGCAAAGTTTTACGCCGAAGTGCTGGAAAGTGAAAAAATCAGATGGAATTTAAAATGTCTTATATGGGAAACAGGCGATGTTGTAAACCGAAATCGCCCATTTTCGCACTATAATATATAAATACAAAAAAGAATGTCATGTACCGAATTTGGTTGAAATCGGTGAAGCAGATCCCAGATATGGGTTTTCAACCATAAGTAGGCGGTGCCACGCCCATTGTCTAATTTTGAAGTCGGTTCCTATAAAGTTATCTCGTAGCATCCCTGAGTTAGAATTTAATGACTCTGGCGTGTTTAGTACTTGATTTATCGCGCTTTTAGTGGTCACCCGATTTGTTCTTAGTGAATTTTGTTAATATAGCTTTAGCGGTTTATAAGATATGCACATTTAACCAATTTAGGGTCGGGACTACACCCACTTTTTAAAAACATTTTAAACTGAAGATGCCCTTCCCTAATTTGATCCTGTATACCAAATAACAGTCGTATATCTTATTGTGGAGCTTAGTTAGAACAATTTATTTGTTTTTGATGGCGTTTTTTGGGCGTGGCAGTGGTCCGATTACGCCCATCAGCAATACCAACCGTCTTATGGTACCAAGAAACATGTGTACCAAGTTTAATAAATATATCTCAATTTTTACTCAAGTTACAGCTTGCGCAGACGGATAGACGGACGGACGGACAGACAGTCTCTTCATCCTGACCATTTATATATACATAACGCTATATCTAACTCTATTAGTTTTAGGTGATACAAACAACCGGTAGGTGAACAAAACTATTGTATTATACTCTGTAGAGACAGGTTGCGAGAGTATAAAAATACAATGTATTTAGGACATAATTAGGTAAGTTTACTCTAAATTTTGTGAAAGAAACAAAATTTTTGTACAAGATAAAAATAAAAACTCAAAAACTTGGGTATTTGAATTTTTCACACAAATTTTATAGATCTTTTTATTACCTACAACATTGGCATATAACTTTTTTCTATAAGACTCGTAGTTTTGTCGGAAATCAAGAGAAACCGTTTTTGATTCTTAAAAATTCTACCACGTAACATACGAATCTTAGGTTAATACACACATCAAATTTGGTTGTATAGGTAGTTCCTGGGATATAGGATTAGGTAGGCGGCGCCACGCCCATTGTCCAATTTTTACAACTGATCCTATAAAGCCATTTCATACCATTTTGCTTATGGCATTTGTTGTTATTTGATTTTACCTTTTTTTACAGTATATTAAGAAGTGCTAAAAATACTTACTGCGAGGAAGTTTGGTTTATTTAACATCAGCGGTTTGGAAAATATGTACATTCCACCATTTAGAGGGCGGGGCTATGCCCACTTTAAAAAAAATTTTTGCCCACAGGTGTCCCCTGTATTAAATTTTTTTTCTTGTATTGTATCTTACTTTAGTGCTTAACATAGTTGTAACACTTTATAAGTTTTCATTGAATGGCATTTTGTGGGCAAGGCAATAGTCCGATTACCAAGTTTCACGAAGATATCTCGAGTTTTACTCAAGTTATCGCTTGCATGGGCAGACGGACAGTCGGATAAACAGTCATCCGGATTTCAACTTGTTTCGTCATTCTTATCATTTATACAAGTATAATATATGAATATATAACCCTATATCTTATTTATTGTAGTTTTACAAGTAAGTAAAACAAACAACCGTTAGGTAAACACAACTATTATATACTATATTTCTAAACATAACGATGTGTTCTAAATTAAAAAAAAAAAACATTATTGTTATTATAATTTTGAGTGACGTACCAAGTGCTGAGAAAAAAAATCAATTCTCCACAATAACTCGAAGCATTGCACAGAAGAATGCCAGATTAAAATGGAAACGATAAACTTTTCAATGGTGCTGATGGAAAAAACTTTTGATCATCGAAGAGTTGACTAGAAATATTCATAACGCGCATTTTGACTGCGAAGTTTATTAAAGAAATGATTCTCTTGCAGACCAGTCTTCAGAAAGCTACAGTTTCCTATTTATTCAGCGCCAAAAGAAGCATTTTTCAGTTTAGGTTTTGAAAACTTTTTGTTTTTTCCATTGACAAATATTTGTATCAATCTTGGATTCTTATACCCGCATTACCGTTTCCTTCTTAATTTGTAAATAATATTTTCAAAGCATTATATAATATTTACTAGTATACGCTATTAATTCAACCGGAAATTTTAAATTTGTTGTTGATCCATTCTAGACACAAGGACACAATGTTATTAGCGATACGTTTTTTAAATTTATTTAAGATATCTCATATTAAGACCAGTTGACACGATATAAAGTCAGTTCGAAAATCTTTATATTAGGTTATGGGGACTAGCGGATGTATGGAATCGATTTTACGCACTTATGGTATCACTACATATAATATTATTTTTGGATTATTTATTTCACCTAAAGGTGAGTGCTGCCACCCCCATTGTTTAATTTTGATTCCAGGTCCTATGGAGCCCTTCCGTATCATATAGGATATGAAATTGAATGCTTCTGATGTATTTATTTAATGAGTTATCGTATCTTAGAAGTTTTTAACATAATCGGGCATGGTTATCATTTGATTTCATCCCTTTTCACAACGAATGAAGAGAAATTAGAAGTACATCACCACAGCAAGATCGAGTGAAATAGTTTAAGTGATTTGTGGGATATACACATTAAACCAATAAGAGGGCGGGGCCAAGCTCACTTCCCCAGACCACCCCACCTTCTATTCTGTGAATAACTATATCAAATTATAGTTTCGTATCTTAATTTTCGGCTAATTTATGGCGTTTTATATTATTATTATTTATAAATATATACTTAAACAGCTCCATATATAAGTCGATTAGTTTAAGATGTGCCAAAAAACCGTTAGATGAAAAAAATTACAATATTATTAAGCATACGATAGTATAAAAAACAAAGGTAGAGCGGCAGGAGTGGTACTTTTAGAAGTGGTTTAAAATACTCCTTTTTGCGAGTTTCACGTAAAATGTTTTGTCCTCTTTTAACAAACATAACATATATCATCAATTTTCCAATATAAAGTTTTAATATCTTTGTAGTGACCTTTCAAGGAATCATTTTTCAACTTTCCATAAAGACACTTTTCGTGGTTTGACTTTGCTGAAAGAACTGGACCTATCCAATAACATTCTAAACTTTATTCCAGCGAATCTCTTTCAAGACCTAGATAGTCTCTTACAATTGTAAGTTCATTGAAATTGCCAAGCATTATGATTTTATTAACGTTATTTTATGATTTGCATGTATACATATATTTAGGCGGCTTCAAAACAACCATTTGGAGAACTTAGCTTCAGTAACATTTTGGAAGCTTCGTAACTTAAATTTAATAGACATTAGCAAAAACCTGTTATCCGATTTGCCAACAAACTTATTCGGTCATAGCCAACTTTTGATTGTCATTAACTTAAGCCAAAATAGAATACAACATTTTTCACCGGAATTACTTCGGGATCAATTAGTGCTAGAGGACTTAGACCTGTCTCGGAATGAAATTTTGGAACTTCAATCTGGATGTCTAAAAAATTTAAAAACTCTAAAAATGATCGATTTTTCTTTTAACTTTATTTGTAAGTACATATGACAATTATATGCTATTTGTTATTTATATATGTCAATAGATCGTGGCAAAGTATTCAGAAAGCTCATAGATTTTAGTATTTTTCATACCAATAATAATGTTCAGAGTTTAGCATTACCTCTAGAGAGAATAATGCTGTTGCAACATTAAAATTTATCAAAAACTATTGTGTCTTGAGAATACTTTCACGCTTGGTATTAATGTGCAGAATACAAAAAAAAAATCGGCTAACCTTCATATATCCGGTCAAATATGCTAAATAAAAGATGCGAAAAAAACAAATATTTTATCCGGATTTTTACCCAATAATCTTTCGCACGATGAATATGCACGTACCACTGCGATTAGGTGTTACAATGTTGCATAAATTTCGAGTGACTGTCTGTCCATCCGTCCGAGCAAGCGATAACTTGAGTACAAATTAAGAAATCGTTATTAAACTTGGTTGGCACCCAAGAGAGGTTGGTATTGTCATTAATTGAAAACATATAATGTGTCATAAATAAACTTCCCAATAAAGCATTCTTGTTCTTTGTTACTACGGATCGAATTAGAAAGGAGAAAAACGGTAGGTAACGTTATCTAGACATTCCTATTTTACGGTGTGAAAATTGGCGAAATTTTCACAACTTTTAAATTCCAAATCCACCATTGAATATATCGGGATAAAACTTTACGCAAATAGTGTCTTTAAGATATGGCATCTTAAGTCTAAAAATTGTCAAAATCAGACCATAACTGTACAAGCCCCCAGATACCAAAAATATGGACCCCAGTGCCAATAGCTGACTTTTTCCCGAAAATATCGGTCAATGTGTGAAATATATTATTGAAATTATAAGAAGAATCTTTTTTCTAATAAGACTGTACCCCGGTGTCAAAAATTAATAAAGTCGGGTCAATACTCTCCCTCGCCCCCATATACACAATGTATTAATAACCCGATTTTAACCAATTTGTATCTTACGACACATTTTTACCAAAAAAATGTGCTCTATTTCATTAAGATCTGGAAGTTCGAAAAACTTTATATAAGGGGACGTATTGACGTATTGCGTATTGACACAATTTTACCGTTTTTAACACAAGGGTACAGTTAGGGTTAGGGTTAGTTATGGCACTTTATAGGGTTTCGATTAATGTCGTTTTCTGTGTGTGGCAATGGCAGATAACGTAAATTATAGAGAAGATTCAACTGACAAAATGCGATTTCACCACAGTGATTATACTTAAATGTATGCATTGACATTACAGTTGCATGTTAGCCTATTGACTTATATTTTTATATATGCAACCAATTTTGTTGATATGAATATAATTTTGCGAATTTTTATGAATGCATGCAAAAAATATGAATTCTAATTATATTATTTAATTTTCAAACGAATATTTGTAGTCAATGTGCAAATAATACCTACTTTTTATATATTCCTTATTTTTGATAATATAATATATGTACTTTCATATATATATATATAGTGATTGATATGTATACTATATATGTTCATAACATACGATCATAATACAGGAATAAATATAAATCATATCTCTTATCATTCAAAACTTACATACGTATGTATCATATACAGAGCAATAACATGTGCGACCACTGCTCTATATTGTATGTACATAGTTACATATGTGCGTATGATATTGCCACACAAATAATGCATACCCAAACATACATAAGTACGAGTATATGGATAGACATATAAATCTGTCACGCGTAAAAACTACAAACAATGTTCTACAAAAACAACAATCGTTCAAATGACATAAGCAGCATCAGAAATCAATATGCCGAATTTCTGAAACAAAATTTATTTTGAATCATGCAACAACAACATTTTCTTCGGAAGCTTCGCTAACTCATAAAAAGAGACATCATCACATCTCCCCGAACATGGATTTGCCAACAAGAGTCTGTTTGCGACGATGGCAAAAGCTAAAAATCAAAAATTGAACAACTTTCTGATGTTCTCTCTAAAAGGGAAAACTGACAACCACGCAAACCGACATAACACAGAAAAAATTGTCAGCATAGCTTTTGCCGATTTAAAATATTTTTCCGTGGCTCGCAAAAATATGCGTCGATATGTACGCATGCTCAATAATCCTACAAGAAACTGCTGATGGGTTCACCAATCCACTCACATTTGTTATGTCAGTACTGACGGTCAATTTACCCGTCAAGTGACCATCACTGTTACTGTTAGAATGAGACACTTACGATTTATATTGCTTACTATATCTTTACATATGTAAGTATGAAATAGCTGCATTCTTTAGTACTGTCACCACTGAGAGTCAAATCAACAGTAAAATGACTGTTCTAAAAGCAACTTTTATATACGTCGAAGGAGACAGCACACATTTCCATAGGAGTTTCGAGAAGTTGTGAAATACCTAAGTATGTAACTGTTATTCCGTGCGATAAACTAAAAGTGTTGCGTGCTCCTGTGCAATAACTCTTTTTCTGTTAAAAAAATAAATATATAACGAAGGAGTTTTTAAATATAATATACGTGAGTTATTATTAAGTTTCAAATAAAATTATATTTTTAGTTAATTTAAATTTTTATTTAAGCATTTTTAAATTCCGAAATATCCATGAACTGGCGACATATATAGCAGAGCTTTTGGGAAGAGCAAGCATGGAATCAAGTGAAAATATCTTTTCATAGTTTATTACTTAATTATATTTTGGTTGCACTCCATTTTTATATTTATGTATATTACTGTAACTAACTTTAACTAAAAGTTTTGAGTTTATTAAAGATATAAAAATTGTATTATATACTCCGCAAAAGAATTTTAACCCTTATGCAAATTTACAAACATTATGCGTATGGTTCCTTGTTTATTTTGTTTACACGCTTACTTAAAGATGTATGTATGATCATATATGCGACCGCTTGGTCCTTTCAGAGGTTATCAAATCTTTTAATGACCAAATTAAATAAATATATGTATATATTATTTATAAAACCTATGTATATTAATTACACATTTAGGTAATAATACAATACTTACTTTATCATATATTTCAAAAGATTTTATTGACTTCATCATGATTCATGAAATAGCTCAGTTTGAATATACTTGTATGTATATACTTATGTGCTTTGATACCAAATATATACAGATTATCTAAAAAGTATATGCAGATTCGTTTGTGGATTGTAAATAAAGGAATATATACGCGTACATTCCTTAACATTGGAATTTTCTTAATTTTTCTCAATTAACACTGAAAATGTTCAATTCTGCTATTTTTGAGTCAGTCTCCTTATGTTAATTTTGGTGAAACACGTTCATCTTTTTCAGTTCCCCTTTGAAAACTGAAATATTTTGATAATGGCCGTGCCATGAATTTTCTCTATGATATACGTTCTCTGGCAATGGAGATTCTGCCTATCTACCATACGAACCTTCTCATGGTGTTAAGAAACATGTATACCAAGTTTAATCAAGATATCTAAATTTTTAATCAAATTTTCGCTTGCACAGACGGGTGGACATACAGCCCCAGAATTTCTACTCGTTTAGATTAGTTTTAGGTGATGCAATCAACCGTTAGGAGAACAAAACTATTATACTCGTAGCAACCACATGTATATATAACATATACGAGGGCATTAAAAACCATACTAAACATACCATTGTAATTTATGTTCTTACAGCAAGCATTTCGGATGACTTCTTTTCTGACCTGAAGAACCTGCGGAGCTTGATTCTCCATAATAATCGAATTTCATCGCTGTCCATGGAATTATTAAAAAATTTGAAAAGCTTAATTAGTTTGGATCTAAGTACAAATCGAATTTCGAAGGTAATTTCAATTAATTTCATTTACACAATACTTATTTTTGTCACAACATTCCTCTCCTAGATTGATGGCAATGCATTCTCCGACCTAAAAAATTTGCGGGAGCTGCTCTTAGGACAAAACTATCTTTCTGACATACCCGATGGTTTGTTTAACAATGTGAATTCATTAATAAGTCTTAATTTGTTTTCTAATAATCTTACTACGATTGAGTCAAGTGATTTTCAAGGGTTAGTTATTTTAGAAAAACTTATGCTAAACAACAACATACTAAAAAAGATGGAAGACGACGTTTTCACGCCTATGGGAAAGTTGGAAAAATTGTAAGTATTTTCGAATGTATAAATTATAGTGTGCGCTGGAACTTGTGTGAACATATGGAACACACACTCGGGGGTTAAGAGTCCAATTTTATATTGACTACTCTGTAGCAGGAACGATTAAGCGTTGAATATCGTAATAATCGGAGTTCTTCAAAAATTAATTTTTAAAGAGCGCAAAAATTAGAAAAAACTGAGAGAAATAGTAACTGTAAATCGAATAATTGTAAATACTGCAGATCTGTCTTTGCTTAATATTTCAATGTGTTTCTTTGTATTTTCAAGTGAAAATGAAAAGTCATAATATAAGTGATAAAGTTAAAATTTAATTTTTGATATACAAGTATGCATTTAATGGGCCGAAAGAAATACTACAGTCATATTACTAATATACTTGCCATGCAGAAATTTCTTGAGATAGGAGTGCAAAAATCGAAAATAAAGACTCTTTACTTTGTAAAATTGCTTAATGTTTTCGCATTCCATTCGAAATTATTCAAACAGTTTACTTTTTTAATTGTACTATTAATTATAATTCTTTTAAATAAATATGTTAAAAATTTGGAATATGAGTGGTTATTTATTAACAAAATGACTTTGACTTGAATTTTCAAAAATTATAAATTTTGTTATTAAGGTAAAATAGGCTTACAGGGGGGAAAATTTTGCATTTGCCTAAGGCGGTAAAATATTTCGGGGTGGCCCTGTCCCTACCAGCCGCGGCTAACCACTTTCCCCTTAAAGTTTCAACATAATTTAAAATTATTTTCTTTAATGACAAACACCACGCACACATTTACACCCAACGAAAAATACGAGACCAACATAAACAATATAGTTTATCTAACTATACGAATAGGGAAACGATAAACCATATTACAAACATGTGTACTAGATAGTAATATAAAAATACCAATTTTAGGAAAAGCGAGAAATATTTCCTGGTGAAAAAAAATTCAATTTGGATGGTCCAGATATTCTGGCCCAACAAACGTAAGAAGATGGAAGAAAGACTAGTGCGCAATTTTATTGGAGGATCAGTTATGGTGTAGGTAGCGATTGAAGCCAATGGAATGCCAGAAATACATCGGGCATCTGGACGAAATACTTTCAAGTTTTGGTGACAACATTTCCAAAAAAATTGAATATTCGAGCACGATAATGCAACAGTTCATTTTTAAGACCAAGAATGTATTAAAATCCAATACCAGTTATTAATTAATTTCTTTTTCACGATTTTTTGCTACGTTATTAAAAAACATGATGTTGGTCTTATATTTTTTTCGTTCTAGATGAATAATTTTGTTCCTCGAATTTCACAAAAAATTATGTAAATATATATATTTTTTCATAATTCTATATATATAATTAACATAATATGCAAAAATTAATGAAGTGACAATGTTTTTTGATACATTTAAATAACACAAATTTAAAGTTTTGTTTTGGTCCTAAATAGGTATATTTCGCTAGGTGCAGTACATTATTTTTTTTTCTAACCATAAGGCGATACGAAAAAAATTGGTCTAAATGACTTAGAAATGTGTTCCTCCAAACTCAAATTAATCACACTAGTCGTAACGTATTTCGAATTTCCAAAAAATGGTAAAACTTTTTATCTTATTTCTTCGCCTATTGACAGAGTGCGAATAAGAAAACATAAAACCAGTGCCAAATGAAATATTTCAAAAAGAAAAGTAAAAAACGAGTAAGAAGTTTAAGTAATTTGCGTTCAAAAAATGTGGGGGGTGCTCAACTCTATACGGTGGAATTCAAATTGCACGAAGTCGAAACGACATTGGATCACACTAGCAGTCTCAATAGCGTTGTTTCATAGAACTGTTCGAGCCCATGGCGGAGATAATATTCTGAGCATTGCTGGAAAGTCGAAAATTGCCACATTGGATATATTGTTTTTAGGAGGACTGATGGAATTACCTATATTAATAAACTAAAGTATGTTTCAGAATAATCAATTTTATTAAGATTACTCACACATTAACCGATATAATCGATATAAAGTTCACTTGAATAACGAAAATCCTTATATGTTGTATGCAGTAGTGGGGGTAGGTAGGTAAAGTGGCTGTCATTCGACACACTTAGGCCTTTAGAAGGCCCATTGTGATAGCACTGGGACTGTGATCCCCTCACTCTATTGGCTCCTCTCTGAACCACCCCGTACTTCTGATAAACTTCATCAGTGAGACATGTTTTATCTGTGCAACCTCCGAGACGTCGTCAAGAAACCCACGACCGATGGTTGCGATTCTTTTCCTATATAGTGCTGCGCAATCGCATAGAAGATGTTTAATGGTCTCCTCCTCTTCTACTTCCTGACAGCTTCTAAAATAATCGTTATATGGCGTGCGAAGTCTACTTGCATGTCTGCCTATTAAACAGTGGCCTGTTAGTACTCCTACTAGAGTTCTTATATCATTCCTCTTGAATTTTAACAGTCGGCATGTGCGGGTCATATTCCATTCTTGTTACGTTTGCCTGCTAGTTGAGCAGGTCAGGGACTGACTCCACTGACACTCGGCTATATTAATGACATGTTTGTCGATTAAGTATCTACAAGTAGCCAGAGGCATATTTATGTCCTCCTTACCAGGATCTAGTTGTACGGTGGTGCCTTATCTGTTGGCATCAAGTGTAAAATTATGTTGAGTGCCTGGCTTGGCGCATATTTCTTTTCTGTAATTGGCCACCATACTACTATACCGTAGGTCATAATCGGCCTTACAATTTCTGTATACAGTCAGTGAGCCACCCGAGGTATCAGTCCCCATCTGGGCCCCACCATTCTTTTACATGTTTAAAGCGCTGTAGCTGCTTTCTTTACCTTCGCTTCCAAGTTTTGTTTCCAAGAATGCTTCCTGTCCAATATTAGACCCAAGTAGCTTGCTTTATCTCCTATCGTTAGCCTGGTGCCATTTAAAAATGGCGGTTTCTAGACCCACCAGCATTTTATTCATTGTCAAGATCCAGAGAAGTGGGGATAACACGCCCCTTCGAACAGATCTGTGCATCGTTAAAGCTTCCAGCGTTGAAATAATTGACCTGCCCAGAGACGTCGGGATAACACGCCTCCTTGGAGTATACCCCTTCGAACAGATCTGTGCATCGTTGAAGCTCCCAGCGTTGAAATAATTGACCTGACCAAGAGAATCTGTTCAATTAATTTCCGGAGAGGCTCAGAGATGCCCAGATCTTTAAGCTTGCTCAATATGGCCTTCGGCTGGATGTTGTTTAAGGCACCTTCTATGTCTAGGAAGGCTACGAGGGTGTATTTTTTTATTTCCAGAGACTTTTCAATCTCTGTTACCACTGAGCTTAATGCCGTTTCTGTGGATCTGCCCTTCGAGTAGGCATGCTGCGAAACTGCCATTTTTCCTGGGTTTAGTATGTCCGTTATATGTATTCCTATTAGTCTCTCCAGCATTTTTAAAAGAAATGATGAAAGACTAATTGGTTTTAAGTCCTTTGGATTAATGTGTGAGCTTTTGCCAGACTTTGGTATGTATATCACCTTGACTTCCCTCCATATCGAGGGAATATAGTTTAATTTCAGTGCCCCTCTGAACATGGTTGTTAACCAGTTTATTGTGTAGCTCAGGGACTGCTGTAACTGAGCCGGGAATAGTCCGTCTGGTCCCGGCGTTTTATAAGGCTTGAAGCTGCCTATTGCCCAATAAACATTGCTATCTGACACTATGCCTAGCGGATGGGACTCTGAGCCTACTTCACTCTCCATTATATGTCCCCCTATGAGGTTCTCGGAACTGTCTGGGAAGTGAGTATCCATTAGTAGGCCTCGAGTCTCTTTACTGGATACCGTCCAGCTGTGCTCTGGCTTCTGAAGGTATCCGATGCTATGTTTCGACTGTGTCATTATCTTTCTCAGTCGAGACGCATCTGCCGTATTCTCGATGTCATTACAAAAAGATTTCCACAAATTCCTTTTTGCTTTTCTTACCTCCTTTTTGTATGACCGTAGGTGTTTATGATAGTTATCCCACTCTATATCTTCTTGGGATAATTTGGCAAAATTGAATTACCTCCTGCACTTTTTCTGCATGTTCTTAAATATGGGAGACCACCAAGGAGGTCTAATTCTTCCCCTACTGTACGTTAATGGACAAGCTACTTCTAGGGCTTGACGACAAGAATCTGTGAATTGTTTAACGAGGATGTCTAGGTCCTCTTTCTTTTCCGGTTGAAATTGTGGATTCATAGGAATGCGATTTTGTAGCTCCTGCATGTGCATCTGGCAGTTCGTTTCCCTATGATTCCTAAATTTCTCTTCCCTAACTACATTTTCTTCAATTAGCGGTGATCTGGGAAGGAATGTTCCTCCAATACCCTCCAATGTGTTATTTTATGCACCAGTTCTTCCGATACCAGTGTTATATCTAATACTTCCTGTCGGTTTCTGGTTATAAATGTTGGCGTACTACCTTTGTTACATAGCAAAAGCTTACTTTCTATTAAATAATTAAAGAACAACTCACCCCTTTCATTAATATCCGTACTTCCCCATAGTGTGTGGTGCGCATTGGAGTCGCACCCAAGTATAATCGAACACTTGGATGCTTCGGTGTCACGTACCAGCTCTTACAGCTGTGATGGTACTGCTACCTCGTCGTACGGCATGTAGCATGATGCCAGCCGGTATTTCTTCTCAGCCGTCTCCCAGCTTACTACTGTAGTGTCGTTACTACTGTAACTGTGTAGTAAAAAGACATTAAGCGTTTTGCTAGGCAATATACATGTCCTAGGCTTACCTACATAACCATTCGCGTATAAATTATATCCCGGTGTCCTCAGGCCGCAAATACGCCCTCCATTAACCCATGGCTCCTGAATGAGGACGAAGTCAGGCCGTTTTTATGCCATGCGGTTAACTAGGGCTAGAGACGCTAGTTTGCTGTGGTGTAGATTCATTTGGAGAAGACGCATTAGTTATTGTCTTCTCTGCATCAGCATGAGAGTCGCTTAAAAGATCACTCTCAGTGTAAAGTTTAGGGAGTCTGTTCGCAAGCTCAGACCCCGAAGTACACTCTCCTTGATCTGTGTTCTATGCGTCGTTCGAGAACTCCGCTGGATCTTCCTCGACTTCGCACTCCGATTCCGATGCCAAGTTCTCTCCTGCATCGGCGTCTGACTTGTAGGTCATGACCTTCTTTTTTGTGAATCCGTAGTTGATCTCTCCGCCACTTTTCGCTAGCGGTTTTACAGATTATTTTGTTAGAAGCAACAAAATCTGCATTGTGGCTCGTTTCGTCTCCACACGAGATTCCGCTGCGGGGTCGTCAAAGGCTTTGACGAATCTCCATCTCCCAGTTGGCAGATTCGGGTTGCAGGCTCTTATGAGCTGCATTAATTGGTCCGGCTGCGATGGTGTAGCCGGGATCCATACCCTTGCCCTCGGTCGAGATGGGATGTCTTTTCTGTCGACCTCCCCCACCTTAGCTATTGCTGCCTTATATAGCTGGACAGATCTCTCGTCATCACACGCTATCATCTTTATCTGCCCTTGATACCATCCGGCATCCGCACATGACAGGGATGGACCTAGATTGCTTAGTAGCACTTCCAAAGCCACATTTGTCAGTGCGGCTTGCACCCATTTCCATTGGTCTCTGGGGATTTTTCCTTCGGGGTCACCCTCATCCTACCAATGACAATGCGGTTTCGGGCCACATCAGCAAAAGTTCTTGCGGGCGTCACGCCCTTAGTTTTCGCTCTCTTAGCTAAGCCCTCTTAGCCTCTTCAGCTGACCTTTGTCTTTTAGCCGCCACTACCGGCGCTTCTAGCTTGAAGTTAGGTAGAATAGCTCTCGCGTAATCAATGGATTCCTGGAGCTCCTTTGTGAGCTCCTCATTGGTTGCCGGTTGCAGCTCCATCTTCTTCAGCAGGTATGCAGCGCGTCGCCTCTCTGCATACTTCGCTTTTGCTGGGTCAAATTCTCTGGCTGACCCACTACTGGCAGCATCGCTTTTGGCGTCTCTCTCCTTCTCCTGCTTAGCTGCCAAGCCTTGGCTACAGGGGTTGGTATGGGCTGCCTCCAGCGCTGCTGCTTTCTTGGCGCCAGTCTTGGCTTCTACCCCTTTAGTATTTGGCTTTGCTCCAGGACCAAGCTTCGCTCCTGTCCTCGCTTTGGCTGTTGTCGAGCTCGTGCCAAACGCTGCGCTCCTTTGGGAACAACTCGCTCACTCCGGTCTTTTTGAAGGAGGTCCGAACTCCTTTTTGTTTTTGTTGTTTTTGTTTATAAAGTTTTGGCTCAAAATTTTTGACCCACGAGGGTAAGGGAAAGTATGTCCGCTTGCGCATAGCCCCCGCTACGCAAGTAAGGCTATCTTATTACGGAGGACGCTCCGTGCGAGACTGGATTATTTAAGGGCCCCCAGCCAGGTTGATCTTCGGCACGGGTCGCATGATACCTTGATCCAGCCCTTTATATACCTCCTACCATGGTAAGACCTCCTATCTGGATGCTGCACTATTGAAGAGTACCGAACACCCAGATATTAAGCCTGACTTTAGCTAGATACCTCACTACTACAACAGGGGCGAACTGCTGCCAGCTCGCCCTTGCCCACGTCGTGAACCTGTGGTATCTATTCCCAGTCGGCACCCCCGTGGAGGGTTCAGCGGAGGATTTTGCCAACCAAAAGTGGGGGTAATTCATGAACCTAATTTTGACCCCAAGCTATTTAATATCTAAGATTTAAAGTTCAGATAATCTTTCTAAGATATCTATGGACCGATTTATATGGTATAAAGCATATAGGAAGTTTGAGTTTCGATTTATTTCATTTCATTTTTTTAGGAAGAGATACCCTTTGAATTCCATTAAGAGTACTGAGGTCCTCATATTTCTCCTAATTTCCGTCAAAGAAAACTTATTATATTTTACCAAGATATCTTTATTTTCAGATAAGTTATCGTCATCTTGATGTGTTTCAAACAACCACTATTATACAATATTATACTTTATGCAATATCTTTCGAAAATATAAAAGTACCGCACAATGTATTCTTGGATTTTTTCGCATTCAGTCCTTACTTTCACAATTGTAAAAGATAATTTTTTTTTTTTGCAGACGAATTGACTCGAATAAATTGCAATATTTACAAAACGGGGCGTTCAGTAGTTTAAAAAAGTTAGTCGCAGTCAAACTGGATAAGAATCCCTGGCATTGTGATTGCAAGGTTTTGTATTTAGCGCGATGGATACGGGAGTTCTCTGGAAAATTGTGGGATGGTCAAGTGGCGGTATGCCGCGGACCTGGCAGTCTTGGTGGACACGAAGTAGGTTTTCTTCGATACGATGACCTTTGCGAAGGACAATGGGCCAGTATGTTGTCCTTATCTCCAAGACTTCCTTTAAGAAAACATCGCATTATGGCTCATATGAACTATACAACATATTTTAATTTATACTTGAGCCATATATATACGACTACAATCAGCGGCAATTAGTGTTAAGTAGACGTGCATTTAAATGTTTCATTTTGGTACTAAAGTCGGTGTGAATCCGTTTAACACTAATTCTTAATGTGTTGGCTCTTTTAATGTAATAAACAGCTTTTTCACATATAAAAATTTAAATAATAATATTTATATAGCCATATATAGTTCTTTATAAACATACGAAACACGATTGTATAGTTTATGAGTAAATTTGTATGAAAAAATAAAAATATTATAATATTTAAGATTCGAAGCTACAAAGTAAATATGTAAACAATTATGAAATAATTGGTTTTATTTTAATGGGTAAATCTTTGAAGAGCACTTAAAACTTTTGCAAACTATTGTTTGGAAATTCCACTATTTTCAACATATTAAGTCGATTTTTTCTAATATAATCTAATTGTTCTAGATAGACATATTGGAGTATGATACAAAACCATACAGTCCCACTTTGAATTTTTGTTCCAAGCCAACGCAGTCGGAACTTAAGTATCGAGCAAGAAATCATAGAAAATGTATTGTGTTGTTCAAGGTACAATGATGGTGAGTGCGTTCATTAATCAAAGCCTTTAGATTTTCTGTCACAACAATACGCTTTCTATAATTTTGACATCAAGCAAACAAATTTTAATTCAAAAAAATTAGAAGTCAAAATAAAAATAAAGACTACCAAATTCAGAATATGTTCCAGATCATAACTTTATAGCAGTTTGTTCGGGTTATGTAAATTAAATTGCTAAAAAGGGGCTGAAATTCCAAAATGTCTATACAGCCTAGTGTGGAGTTTAGGTTTTACTCTGGTATCGCTACACATACCTTTAATAATTGGTCCCCAAGATTCTTACATCTTAGACCGGTTCGACCAGAGGATGAGAAGAGGTGGTTTGTAGAGTGTGTGGAACCTTGGGACCGTGCAATGACCGTGGAACCGGCAATAGCTCCAAAATAGAACGATTAGCAAAATAATCTGGTTATTAAAAGCTCGTTATGATGAAGCAGATGAGTGTTAAAATCATAACATACCAAATATGTGTTACTAAACATGTACATGGTTTTCTGATATTTCATTGTTGTACATTGATATTAAAAGCTTTACTGCTGCTGCGGTCGTTACGTACATACGCTGTTGCCGTTCTCGTTGCTACCGTGGGCCAACACATATGGTATGGCATTGAATGTGGGAATAGGAATTTGCAGACTCATGCCACGCACTGCAGTCGTAGAGATCTTTACCAGTATTCGATTTGCTGACTCAGGAATTTGTTTTCGCTTTTCACGATTATTCTATCACTCCTAATAAATGGGTGCCTAACATATTTGACTTTACCGCAAAGTGTAAAGTTTGAGGCCATTTCCTTAACCTATTTTCCATTTGACATTTTTGCGCGGTGAGACGCAATCTCAAAAATATTTCGAATGCATTACAAAAGAGTATACTTTGTTCTTACACGTTGAAATTGATGTTGAAACTTTTAATCCTCAATATCTCATTATATAAAATAACAAACAATATAAACATTAACTTCGGTTGCACCGAAGCTTAGATACACTACACAAATACAAGATTCCAAATGTTAAAGACAGACATATGGTTTCTGTACAACAATGTTCAATAAAAGCTCAGGAAACCATATTGGTATGATGGTATATGTTTGACTTATCAGCTGATGCAAAAAAATTTAATTCAACTACAAACAAAAATAAACACAAACCTGGCATGAACCAAATTGCTTATGACAGCAAAGAATCTTATAATATTTTATTACCTGAGGAGGAAAACGAATTATTTTACACTATCTCTATGGGCATTAAAAAAGACCAAGCAATATTGCCTTGCAACAACATTTTTTCGATTTTTTTTATTTTTTTATAATATTTCCGGTTATTTTAGTTTTTAAGCTTTAAGCTTTGAGTGTGTTCAGTGGAATACATAATGGTACAATATAGAACACCATATAATTTCATTGGTTTTTTGAACACTATTGTAGTACAGAACTCCATTTGCTTTGGAACAAAAATTGGTTTACCATTTATACAATTTGTTTCTGTAGCATACTAAAATATGTCTGTCTTTGGCATTACAAACACTAGATTCCGATGGTTTAGTTTGTATGACAGCTTTAGTGATCCGATCTGAACAATTTCTTCGAAGATTGCACCATTGCCTCGAACAATAATTCGTGCCATATTTGGTAAGGATATTTCGTAACATGAAAAAGTTTTTCATATAAGCACTTGATTCCGATCGATCGGTTTGTATTGAAGCTATATGCTTTAGTGATCGTATATGAACAATTTCTACGGAGATTGCACCATTGGCTTGAACAATAATCCGTTCCAAATTTGATGTAGATGAACAATTTCTTCGGAGATTACACCATTGCCTTAAACAATAATCCGTGCCAAATTTTGGTGAAGATATTTCGTTAAATAAAAAAATTTTCAATTTGTCTGCCGTTCCAGACGCTGATCACTTGCATATAAACATTATAATGTCCCCGACCTTTCCTTTAGGGTGTTACAATCATCGTGACAAACTTAATAAACTCTGTTCAGGGTATAAAAAAGTATAAAGCAAATTGAAAAAAAAATATTGATTAAATATTAAACTTTTTATCATTTTAATATGGTAAATTTATTTTTTGATAAAATTTCAACATAGTTCAGAACATTTTTACATTAAAATACGTAGAGTTTTTTTTTCATTTGGAAATGTTTTAATTTTTCCTTTTCATTCCACATTTTGATTTAAAAATTTCTTATATTATTTGTTACACCAATTTTTAAATTAAAACAATTTTATCAATTTGTAGTTCTAATTTTGAGACTAAATAAATATTTCTAATATTTTTCCGATTTTGGAAAATTTATTTTTACATCTTAACTTTTGTGTTATTAAATTCGCAACCCTGATCCATCGAATAAGTGAGTTATTGTTCAGGTTCAGAATGAAGGGAATTTATAAACAGGGCCTCAACTACTAAGTTGTCTTTCCCTCGCTTATAATGACGTTTAGCATTATAGCTTGCTATAAAAGCTTTCCACATTTTTATTTTTGGCTTAGAATTTCGATCGGATACTGCCGAAATGTTCTCGCAATAATTATTAAACACATTTATTTGGTATTGATCAATGGGAATTTTATTTTTTTAAATTGAGAGGACGAAACCTTACGAAATCAACCTCTAAAGACATAGAGTAAAGGCTTGGCAAATTCCGCGTAGTGGAGCACAAAGCACCCAGACATTTCTAGAAAATACCGAACACCCCTTAAGCTTGTTGGTTGAGGAATGTTTTGGATTGCTCAAATTTTCTGCTGGTAGGTCTTAATTCCTCCTTTTGATATCCGAATGGAAAAATATTCTAGTTCTGGTTTATTAAAATTTGAGAAACTCTGAAGATTTTTTTTTTCTTTTTTTGCTGTCGACCACTATGGTTTTTATACTTTGGCAATATGTTGCTACATGGTATAATAGTTTTGATCACGTAACGGTTGAACGACGAGATCAGACGAGTTGAATTTTGAGTGACTGTCTGTCTGTCCGTCCGTTCAAGCGATAACTTGAGTAAAAATTTAGATATCTTGTATAAAATTTTTAATTTGTTAATACTAATCTCTACAGACAACAAATGATAAATTTGAGCGATGTATTGAGACAAAAACGACCAGAACGAGCCAAAAGACATGGTAAAGTAATTTTGTTACACCACAATACACTTGCAAACAAAGCAAAATCGGTGCAGGCCTTATTCAGGTGGCCGTATTCACCAGGCACCTTCCGATTATCATTTGTTTTTATCGATGGGACACGCATTGACTGTACAGCACTTAGATTCCTACGCAGAAATCGAAAATTGGGTGTCTGATCGGTTTGCTTCAAAATACGAACATTTCTATTGGAATGGTATCCACAAATTCCCAGAAAGGTGGTCAAAATGTGTGAATAATATTTAAATTATCCTATTTAGCTGCTGCTACACCAATAAAAAATATAATTGTAATATGCTGCTTTCTTGTTTTTGATAGACGGACCAAAACTATTGAGTTCCTCGGCCATAATTTTCCAAAATGTTGTTGCTTCTTCATTAGGGCACTTTGTAAAACCCTGCGCCATTTCGGGTTTTTGTTGTAAAATATCAATCATAAGCGCATTTTTGGTTGTAATTATTTTATACCTGGTAAACATGAAATGTTATTTTACTCGTAACAAATACAGTTTTAGTTTCATTTGAATAAAAACATACATTTTCTACTTTTTCGATTTATTTTTCCGCAACCAAAAACTTGTCGTAGACAAATTCCGCGAAAATTAAAAATTTAACGTTTCGAGTGTATTCAGTGAATTCCACTCTGTGAGTTTCAAACTTACGTTTGGAGATGTTCGAATTGCATGATAGCAATTTCGTAAAATTCCCAGAAACACAGTATACGATGGATAGCGTGATAGAGCTGAATATATCAGAATAAAAATTTGCTCGCATATTTCCTTGAAGGTATGCCATTTCAGGTCTAAAAATTGACAAAATCGGACCATGAATACGGAATCGGACCATTAAATAGTTTCAATTTTGCCAACACCTGAAGGGTATTTCCCCGTCTTTGATCCTTGCAAGTTGCAAAAAAATTGAGCTCAATTATTTTAGTCAAAAATATTTAACACTTCCTTAACAATTCAAAAGAAGCCTTAACTTAATTGTGTAACTACAAGTGCATTACTTATTTTATGTTCCGTTCTTTATCGTATAATAGTGAGTATTGATGATAATCTCAACTTTGGTGAATTGTACAATTTCAAGGATTTTTTCCACTCTTCCAAAAAGAAATTCGTTCCATGTTGACTAAGTTGATTAATAACACTAGTTTACAGTCATTTTGCGACTATGATGTTAGAGGCTGTTTCTTGCTAATGTTGGGTTGCTAAAACCGAAAATTATAGTAAAAATTTCCTAACACGTAGGATTTTTGGTGTTGACGTCAAGGGGTACTATTTAATAGCGAAGGAACATTTTTGAATTCAAATTTGTAATCAAGACACATTAAAGAAAGACCGTTAATCACATCAGTCGTATATTTTTTCTACAGATTTGTTGAGTAGTGTAATAAGACGTTTTCACTTATTTTTCAGGAATGCCCAACATTGGGCACCAGTAAAGATTAAACTTGGGTATTACCATATTCATTATTTTATTTATTGCATGGAAAGAATAACTAAACAGCTTTAAAATTTTGTTTCGCACTAAATTGTCAGTTACTTTTAGTGGGTTTATTTTTGGCATCACGCCCTTTTTATATCATCTGTTCGAAGATCCCTGATTTTCATCGCCACAAAACTTAACAAGACGCGTTTAAGAAAAAATTTGGAGAGTTTCTCATCGTGTCATCATGTCATCGGTGCTTTTACATGTACATTTTTTGAAAAGAAAGTATCACCCAAAGATAGTTAAAACAAAAATACGGAAGAGTTTGAATGTACATAAATATATACATACTGTCGGACAAAAGAAAGAGATTGATACACTAGCAAGTTCAAAAATCGAATGTACAATAAGTAGCGAGAACTCTCAGAAAAAAACTTTTCAGATGTGAGATAACGCTACGAGTATATAAGGACCAAGTCAAAGGCTATCGCAAATTCAGTTGAATATTCGTAGAGCAATATTTTCTGAACTATCTTAATGTATTCGCTGAATGTTAGAACATGTTACGTGTTTACGTCGTAACATCATTGTTCAAAAGAAGTGTCGTCAATATTTACTATTATTGCATTTTAAAGTATGTAGGTCGGAATGAGAGGAACTACGACTGTGTGAGTGAGCACTCAAATAAAGACACCAACACAGAACTATGTAACCTTACATTTTGAGAATATTCTTATTCTTTCGTGAAACAAGCAATTCTATGCAATTCTATGCATTTTTATTCATTTATATATTACTATTAAAATAATTATGTTAGACCCTAAAGACCTTAATCTTATTGTCTTATATATATAACTATTAAAAGAATTATGTTAGACCCTAAAGACCTTAACTTTATTGTCTTTAAATAATCATAAAGGAATTTCTTGCAGGGCACATTTGCACACGATGTGTACCAGAGAATTGTTTGAATGCCCAATTTTCTTACTCAAAGTATACTTGCGTGTAGGTGAGCACGAACTTAAACTACACCCAGTGAGAACTTTGTTACGATGAATTTTGTGAATCTCTTTCATTATTTGTATAAACAAGTAGTCTCACGCTTCCTGATTTATTTTATATATTGTACGATTAAAATAAATATGTTAGATCATAAAAATCTTAGTTTTAAGTAATATATAAATAAAGCATTCATAATGACAAACAATTTCGTGCATTCCAAATTTCCCTTAGCGACATGACTATGTTGTGCCGCTGTCTTAAATTTTTGTAGTTTGAAATAACAGCAGCTGATTCTGCTTTTACCTAATTTTTTTTTTGATTGGGATCTGGAACGAGGACCGTATTTGATTCTTGTTAATGCGTAGTTAAATTTGATTGAGTAAAAAAAAAACTATGTAGTTTGTTATAGTGGGGGCTATTTAAAAAATTTAACTTTTTATGTTAGATTTTGGCAGCTTGGGAGCGGTGGAGTCATCTGATGATGCAACTCGCGTAAAAACGCCAAGAATGAAGGAACTAATGATTTTTAAAAGGGTTGCCATGTTATTCAAAATAAACTTTATATTTGGTGTTACCAGCCTACTAATATGTAGCTACATAAGTGAAATTTTGCGATTTTATGAAGATTGTTGCGTTGCTAAGTCATAAGAAGCATAAAAACCACTGATAGTCACTATAAAATATCGATGCTAGCAATAGTCCCATCGATTGTTTTGTAGCTCTATCCCGCAGAAATAAATTACGAAATCAGTGGATTAATTGTCAAATTAGATTACGTGACTTGTTTAGTGATTTTTACGTGTGTTTCTAATCTTTATATAAAGGGATTTAAAATGGTGTTTTGTTTTTAAGAAAGAACTTTTAATATGTCGTGTTTTTGTTTGTGTTTTTGTTAATTTTGAAAATCCTTTGTGATTAAAATATTTTAGAGTAAAAAGTTCGTTCGGTTTTTATCTAAGAGATGGCGTTATTGTCCATACAAAGCAAAGAGAAAACTCGCTATATATTACAATTTTTCTTCGATCAAGGCGAAAAAGAAGCCAAAGCGGCTGAAAAAATTAATTTAGTTTATCGGCCCGATACTGTAAAGGAACGTGCAGCACAAAAGTGGTTTGCTAGGTTCCGTTCCGGTAATTTCGATGTCAAAGATGCACCACGCGTCGGGAGGCCTGTCGTCGAAAATTGCGATAAAATCATGGAAATAGTGGAAACAGACCGTCACGTGAGCACTTATTTAATTGCTGAGGAAATAAAGATAAGCCAGAAAACCGTTTGGAACCATTTGCATAACCTAGGATTCAACTGAAGCTCGATGTTTGGGTGCCACACGCACTATCGCAAAAAAACATGATGGACCGGCCCAGACGAAAGCCAAGACCGGATTGACGGCCAGGAAGGTTTTGCTGTGTGTTTGGTGGGATTGGCAAGGAATCATCTACTACGAGATGCTCCCCTATGGCCAAACGCTCAATTCGGCCCTCTATTGTCAACAACTGGACCGCTTAAAGGCAGCACTCATCCAGAAGAGGTCATCTTTGATCAACAGAGGCCGAATTGTGTTCCATCAGGACAACGCCAGGCCACACACGTCTTTGGTGACACGCCAGAAGCTCCAAGAGCTCGGATGGGAGGTCCTAATGCACTCACCTTATAGTCCGGACCTGGCACCACGTGATTCCTGCCCATGGCGAACGCGCTTAATGGTGAGAAGTTGGCCTCAAGAGAGGCCTGTGAAAATTGGCTCTCCGAGTTTTTTGCCAATAGGGACGCAGCCTTCTACGAGAAGGGTATAATAAAATTGGCAACAAGTTTACGAACAAAACGGCGCATATTTGACTTAAATCGGACAAATGTACACAAAGTTATCATCTTTTGAAAAATCAATAATGACAAAAATATGATATGTACATATATTTAGGCCTTATATAGGATATTACACTTTTTAAACTAATTTTAATTATGCATTTTTTTCTGTAAAATGGAAACCGAAAAATACCCATGAAATACATTAAAGAATCTCAAAACTTATTTTTCTCTTAGTAGCACCACTGTCAATTGTTATAAAAAATGTGAACTTTGAAAGCGCTCTCTCGATTCAAAGAGTTTCATGTTATTCATGGTTGTAGCGACAGCGGCACAACATAGTCATGTCGCTAAGGGAAATTTGGAATGCACGAAATTGTTTGTCATTATGAATGCTTTATTTATATATTACTTAAAACTAAGATTTTTATGATCTAATATATTTATTTTAATCGTACAATATATAAAATAAATCAGGAAGCGTGAGACTACTTGTTTATACAAAGAATGAAAGAGATTCACAAAATTCATCGTAACAAAGTTCTCACTGGGTGTAGTTTAAGTTCGTGCTCACCTACACGCAAGTATACTTTGAGTAAGAAAATTGGGCATTCAAACAATTCTCTGGTACACATCGTGTGCAAATGTGCCCTGCAAGAAATTCCTTTATGATTATTTAAAGACAATAAAGTTAAGGTCTTTAGGGTCTAACATAATTCTTTTAATAGTTATATATATAAGACAATAAGATTAAGGTCTTTAGGGTCTAACATAATTATTTTAATAGTAATATATAAATGAATAAAAATGCATAGAATTGCATAGAATTGCTTGTTTCACGAAAGAATAAGAATATTCTCAAAATGTAAGGTTACATAGTTCTGTGTTGGTGTCTTTATTTTAGTGCTCACTCACACAGTCGTAGTTCCTCTCATTCCGACCTACGTACTTTAAAATGCAATAATAGTAAATATTGACGACACTTCTTTTGAACAATGATGTTACGACGTAAACACGAAATTGTTTTTTTTTGAAATTGCATATTGTTTTTTCAGTATGTATATATTTATGTACATTCAAACTCTTCCGTATTTTTGTTTTAACTATCTTTGGGTGATACTTTCTTTTCAAAAAATGTACATGTAAAAGCACGGATGACATGATGACACGATTAGAAACTCTCCAAATGTTTTCTTAAACGTGTCTTGTTAAGTTTTGTAGCGATGAAAATCAGGGATCTTCGAACAGATGATATAAAAAGGGCGTGATGCCAAAAATAAACCCACTAAAAGTAACTGACAATTTAGTGCGAAACAAAATTTTAAAGCTGTTTAGTTATTCTTTCCATGCAATAAATAAAATAATGAATATGGTAATACCCAAGTTTAATCTTTACTGGTGCCCAATGTTGGGCATTCCTGAAAAATAAGTGAAAACGTCTAATTACACTACTCAACAAATCTGTAGAAAAAATATACGACTGATGTGATTAACGGTCTTTCTTTAAGGTGTCTTGAATACAAATTTGAATTCAAAAATTTTCCTTCGCTATTTTCGCCACTTTTGTAAATAGTAGCCCTTGACGTCAACACCAAAAACCCTACGTTCATAGTCGCAAAATGACTGTAAACTAGTGTTATTAATCAACTTAGTCAACATGGAACGAAGTGGAAAAAATCCTTGAAATTGTACAATTCACCAAAGTGGAGATTATCATCAATACTCACTATTATACGATAAAGAACGAAACATAAAATAAGTAATGCACTTGTAGTTACACAATTAAGTTAAGGCTTCTTTTGAATTGTAAAGGAAGTGTTAAATATATTTGACTAAAATAATTGAGCTCAATTGCTAATCTGTATGATAAAACGAGAATATGGGGTATTCATTAGACTAGACTAGTTCTAGATTTTCGTAAATTGAATAAAAAACAAGTAAGGAAGGGCTAAGTTCTGGTGTAACTGATCATTTCATACTATTGCAACTTGCAAGGATCAAAGACGGGGAAATACCCTTCAGGTGTTGGCAAAATTGAAACTATTCAATGGTCCGATTCCGTATTCATGGTCCGATTATGTCAATTTTTAGACCTGAAATGGCATACCTAAAAGGAAATATTCGAGCAAATTTTTATTCTGATATATTCAGCTCTATCACGCTATCCATCGTATACTGTGTTTCTGGGAATTTTACGAAATTGCTATCATGCAATTCGAACATCTCCGAACGTAAGTTCGAAACTCACAGAGTGGAATTCACTGAATACACTCGAAACGTTAAGTTTTGAATTTTCTCGGAATTTGTCTACGACAAGTTTTTGGTTGCGGAAAAATAAATCGAAAAAATTAGAAAATGTATGTTTTTATTCAAATGAAACTAAAACTGTATTTGTTACGAGTAAAACAACCTTTCTGTTTAACAGGTCTAAAATAATTACAACCAAACAGCAAAATGCGCTTAGGATTGATCTTTTACAACAAAAACCCGAAATGGCGCAGGGTTTTACAAAGTGCCCTAATGAAGAAGCAACAACATTTTGGAAAATTATGGCCGAGGAACTCAATAGTTTTGGTCCGTCTATTAAAGACATTTCCAGCTGAAAGAAAGCAGTACAAGTGTATTGCCTTCTTACCGAACCGATCTGTTTTTGCAGTCAATGTTAATGTTTGTCCCGGATTAACCCATGATTTTCTCCGCTTGGGATTCTTAAAATAAATAAATTTTTTATCGCCAGTGACAATTCGATACAAATCTGATTTTCTTTCGTGTCTTTGAAGTAAAATTTCACAAGTGTTTTTTCGGTTTTCCATTTGTCTTTCATTCAATTCATGTGGCTCCCATTTTCCACACTTCTGGATCTCTCCCATAGCTTCAAACGGTCTGTAATTAATTGTTGTGCAACATATAACATGGCTGCTATTTGCTTTTGCCTTAAAGTATCATCTTCATCCTTTTTTGGTGGTCTTCCATGTCCAAAATCATTACCTCTGAACCGCTTAAGCCATCTTTTGTATGTTGCTTCTGATATGCCTCGAAACGCATTCGCTGCGACTATGCAGCACTTTTCAATCCATCTTTTGTTCGTAAATTCAATTTTAACCTAAACGATTTCAGCTCTATTTATCAAAATATAAATTTTTTCTTCTACCCAGCTGATTTCGATATGCCAAAATTAAATATTTAAATATGGTAATAAAAATTTCGAGTTCACAATGATTCAGTGGTAGCAAATTATTCGTATGCGTAGCGGACATTCATATTCGTAACTTTGCACTATGGATTGCGTGATAGGGCTGATTAATTAGTGCTTGATTACATAAGAATGTCAAAATAATCTTATATACCAAATTTGGTAGAAATTGGTGTAGTAGGTTCAAGGTATTTGATCCACTCCTGCTTCTAGCAGCCCTTTTCTTTCATTTGGATGTAAAATTTAATGTCTCTGACACATTTCGTTATTAATTTATCGCAGTTTTAGTAGTTTTTAACAAAACCGTTATATGGGGAGTGGGCATGATTATCATCCGATTTTTCCTATTTTCATGTTGTCGGAGGAGGTGTCTTGTGCAAATTTGGGTGATGTAACTTAAATAGTTTGAGAGATATATATGTATAAATTAAAAATTTTATACAAGATATCTAAATTTTTACTCAAGTTATCGCTTAAACGGACGGACAGACTGACAGTCACTCAAAATTCAACTCGTCTGATCTCGTCGTTCAACCGTTACGTGATCAAAACTATTATACCATGTAGCAACATGTTGCCAAAGTATAAAAACCATAGTGGTCGACAGCAAAAAAGAAAAAAAACAAACTTCAGAGTTTCTCAAATTTTAATAAACCAGAACTAGAATATTTTTCCATTCAGATATCAAAAGGAGGAATTAAGACCTACCAGCAGAAAATTTGAGCAATCCAAAACATTCCTCAACCAACAAGCTTAGGGATGTTCGGTCTTTTCTAGAAATGTCTGGGTGCTTTGTGCTCCACTTCGCGGAATTTGCCAAGCCTTTACTCTATGTCTTTAGAGGTTGATTTCGTAAGGTTTCGTCCTCTCAATTTAAAAAAATAAAATTCCCACTGATCAATACCAAATAAATGTGTTTAATAATTATTGCGAGAACATTTCGGCAGTATCCGATCGAAATTCTAAGCCAAAAATAAAAAGGTGGAAAGCTTTTATAGCAAGCTATAATGCTAAACGTCATTATAAGCGAGGGAAAGACAACTTAGTAGTTGAGGCCCTTTTTATACATTCCCTTCATTCTGAACCTGAACAATAACTCACTTATTCGATGGATCAGGGTTGCGAATTTAATAACACAAAAGATAAGATGTAAAAATAAATAATTTAAGATGTAAAAAGAACTACAAATTGATAAAATTGTTTTAGTTTAAAAATTGGGGTAAATTTGGTGGAAAAATTAAAACATTTCCAAATGAAAAAAAAACTATACGTATTTTAATGTAAAAATGTTCTGAACTATGTTGAAATTTTATCAAAAAATAAATTTACCATATTAAAATGATAAAAAGTTTAATATTTAATCAATATTTTTTTTTCAATTTGCTTTATACTTTTTTATACCCTGAACAGAGTTTATTAAGTTTGTCACGATGATTGTAACACCCTAAAGGAAAGGTCGGGGACATTATAATGTTTATATGCAAGTGATCAGCGTCTGGAACGGCAGACAAACTGAAATTTTTTTTATTTAACGAAATATCTTCACCAAAATTTGGCACGGATTATTGTTTAAGGCAATGGTGTAATCTCCGAAGAAATGGTTCATCTACATCAAATTTGGCACGGATTATTGTTCAAGCCAATGGTGCAATCTCCGTAGAAATTGTTCATATACGATCACTAAAGCATATAGCTTCAATTAAAACTGATCGATCGGAATCAAGTGCTTATATGAAAAACTTTTTCATGTTACGAAATATCCATACCAAATATGGCACGAATTATTGTTCGAGGCAATGGTGCAATCTTCGAAGAAATTGTTCAGATCGGATCACTAAAGCTTTCACACAAACTAAACCATCAGAATCAAGTGTTTGTAATGCCAAAGACAGACATATTTTAGTATGCTACAGAAACCACTTGTATAAATGGTAAACCAATTGTTCATACCAAATGAACACATCCCTGCATTGTTCTCCTAACTCGTATAAATACGAATTAGAGGACAATGCAAAAGGCTCAACAGCACCAACATAGCTCATAATTCCAATTGGAATTAATCAGCAGATCGAGGAGCAGATATCAACGCGGACGGACAGAAAGGGCGCGAAAATTAGATCGCCCCAGCAATACAACAACAACAGGAGCACCACCAAAATCTACGCGGGATTATAAGCCACATCAGGTTGTAATTAAATGTATAGTTAATTTATATTATTTTAGCCTGACCTAAAAATAACATATAAATTGAATTATACATATAACACTTAACAAACGCACACATAAATATTGTACAATTAACCCACACAAATTGTCTATATTTCTACCCTATATACTAAAAGTAATTAAAGTTACATTTTGTTGTTATTTTATTTGGCACACCGGCAAACTCAACGTCGAGTAACCGACATTTTGGTCTTTCGAGCCGGATCCGTTCCCGATAAAATAAAACCCACCCAATTAAACATCGTTTTCTTATTATACATTCACCCACCCAATCAACCATCGTTTGGATCATCAAAAATAATATATTCGCCCACCCAATCAACCACAAACTTGGATCAGAAATGCAAGAAGGATTATATACGTGGAAAAAATTGTGAGTACATAAACCCAAATTTTTAAAAATAATATAAAACAAATATAAATAATAAAATAAATATTGTGCTTAACAGGTATTAAGTGCAAAGTATTTGCGAATTTATTATTGTCATATTCCGTTTAGCACTTACTCATAATACATACATAAGTACGTACTTACAATATATAATATATATTTTTTGAGAGCCAAGCAACGTTACTCTTGGTACCTAGTCGTACATAAACGTATATATATATTCAAATTGCATTGCCCGCTCTCTTAAATATTCATTGCTAGTGCATTGCGAGCAAGCAAAAAACCCTGTAGGAAAAAATTCAAATAACCCAGTAGGAAATTTTTCGTTCATCGGAATTTTAAATATTGTGCATATATAAGACACACACAAAAAATTTTTGTTTTGGAAATTCGCCAGCTTTCGGGAATTTGCTTGTTAAAATTTAAATAAAGAAAAATTACTTGAAATTTATTATTTGTTTCATTTAAATTTTATAAATTGTTGCGATATATACATACCTATCTATATAATAAAGAAATAAAGAAATTTTCTATCGAAAATGGAAGAAGTTAAGTTCTGTATTTCGGATTTATTCGAATATATCGAAGAACATTACGAAACCCACCCCGAAGATGAATCCGTTTATACTTTGGAAATAAAAAGAGTTGAACTCAACGCTATTTACGACAAGGCAAACAAGTCATGCGATGCCTTTCGTAGAACCTCACAAAAACCGGGTGAGACTATTGACTTCATAAAAGTTAAAGAAAAATTTAAAACAGGTCATCAATTATATTTGAAATGTTTGGGATCCATTAACCAAGCTATAGATGATCTTAAGACCCCAACCCCCACAATAAAGGAACGAGCTTCAGCAGAAAACACATCGCGGGACATAGGATCTTCAATTCATCTACAACCTTGTGACACGGACATATTTTATGGCGACTTCGTAACCTGGCCCTCATTCAGAGACATGTTTACGGCCATATATGTAAACAATCACAAAATTAGTAACGTGGAGAGACTGTTTTACCTAATTCAAAAAACCCGAGAAGAAGCAAGAGCAATAGTGAAAAACGCACTATTAACAAGTGATGGTTTCTTGATGGCATGGAGGGATCTGGTATCGCAATACGAAAACAAACGAGTTCAAGTCAACGCGCAATTAAAAATTTTGTTCAATTTACCCCAAGCAAACCAGGAAAGTGGAAGCGCTATTAAACATCTTCAGAGGACCGTCAACAATTGTCTTACAAATCTTCATAATATATATATAGACACGACTAGTTGGGACCCAATCTTAATCTTCTTATGTGGATTGAAACTACCTAAAACTTTACTTCATCAATTTGAGGATACCCTAGAAGTCAACTCCGAAATACCATCATGGAAAACTTTCGACGCATTTCTCACCCATAGATACAAATCTTTAGAAGCAGTAGGAAATCTAACTGACCCCGTTCCAGTTACCCAACCCGACAGTGGGACTTATAGAAAAGGAAAAGACAGGAAATTTAATACCTTTCACCCGAACGTCTCTGGAACTTCGAAATTGAGTTTTCCACACGCTAGTGAAAACCCTGTAAGAAGCAACATCATCTCAAAAAAACCCCAAGACATTGAGAGTTGTAAATTATGTAGAACCCAACATTCCATTCGAGAATGCCCAAAGTTTTTACAAATGAATGTCGAGACACGAATAAACGTAATAAAAAATAATGGTTACTGTTTTAATTGCCTTGCATTATCGCATAGCTTCAAGGATTGCAAGAGCAAATACTCATGCAGAATATGTAGAAAGAAACATAACACTCTTCTGCATCGTATGCCCCATCCCGCTCCCAATCCCTCCCGCAGGGATCAAGAACCCCGAACCCGCCTTTAGACTCTACCAATAGTAGTACCTCCCAAACCACACAACTCAAATAGGAAGCAGGTTTTGCTAGGTACTGCTATAGTGCAAGTTTCTTACAAAGCGCAATTATATACAGCTCGAGCACTAATCGACTCTGGGTCAGAAGGTACGTTCATTTCCGAAAAGTTCCACAGAAAATTGAACATACCCACATTCAAGAAAAACGCACAAGTGACCGGATTGAACAACACAGTCTCCGCAACAGCTACCAAAACTTGCGAACTCACCCTTCGTTCACCAACAAAAAGGGAATTTAAGATAACAACCCACGCGTTTATCTTAAAAACTTTAACCGATAACTTACCCACTCACTCACTTGATAGAATAATTTCTAATAAAGAATTCGGTTTTAGTTTAGCTGACCCTCACTTCTATAAACCCAGACCTGTCGACATTCTTATCGGAAGTGATCTGTACCCACAAATAATTCTCAGTGGCGTACAGAGAAATGTACTCGGGTAGCCCAAGAAACAGAATTCGGTTCCCATCTCCCAACCAACCCATCTCACCCTCAATATTGTCATTTTTCAATAAGACGACCCCAGACAAGTTGCTCACACAATTTTGGGAAGTCGAAGAAGTTGCGAAAAAGCCTCTACCCTCAACTTCGGATATACTGTGTGAGCAACATTATCAAAAAACAACCCGAAGACACTCAACTGGGTGTTACGTGGTAACATTACCCTTTAAAACCCCAGAAAAAATAGAATTGGCAACTCAAGACATATAGCTTTAGCTCAGTTTCTAAGAAATGAAAAGTCCCTATCTAGAAAACCTGAAATAAAAACAGAATACGACAAGGCCATCAACGAGTACCTGGAACTCGGTCATATGACCAAAATAGAATATGACCCCGCAGAGAATACGAAAACATACTATCTACCCAACTGCGAGTGGTATTCAACGCATCATGCCCCACCTCAAATAGAAATAGCCTCAACGATGTATTACACACTGGACCTATTCTGCAAGCAGACCTGGTAATCCTAGTGGTAAAGTGGCGTATGTTTCGAATCGTATTCAATGCAGATATTCAAAAAATGTATCGTCAAATACTTGTTGAAAGCAAACACACTTCATTTCAAAGAATCTTATTTAGAAGATCGCCTAACGAGCCCATAGAAGATTTTGAACTACAAACTGTTACGTTTGGTATTAACTGTGCCCCATATTTAGCTATCCGTACCCTCCTCAAATTAGCGGATGATGTACAAGGAACCCACCCACTGGCAGCAGAGATACTTCGAAACGGAATGTACGTCGATGATGTACTTGCAGGAGACGAACTCACTTCATCTTTGGAGTCCGCAGGATTTGCTCTACGCAAATGGACCTCAAATGACCCAAAAGTCTTATCTGGAATCTCACAAGAACACCTGTTGGATACCAATTTACTCAGTTTACCGGAATCCAATAGCACAAAAATACTGAGGATCAGATGGAATGCAAAAAAAGATGCATTCTTTTTTCTCATCAACCCTATTCGTTTACTAAAAGAGAAGTATTATCGATTATAGCAAAATTGTTCGACCCAGCTGGTTGGCTCAGTCACAGCCAAAATAATAATGCAACAAATATGGCTCGATATTTCCGATTGGGATGAAAGTTTAAAACCCTTAACTCTCCATTGCTGGAAAACCTTCATAAAGGATTACGAAACCCTAAATCTGATTGAAATTCCTCGGTGGACCCACTTTTCGACATCCGCGATCATCAATTTCCACGGATTTTCTGACGCATCAGAAAAAGCTTACGCAGCAAACCTATGCATCAGTGTTTCTACAAACACAAATACCTGAACAACTCTTTTGATATCCAAGACTCGTATGTCCCCAATAAAAAGTATATTTTTACCAAGGCTAGAACCTTGCGGAGCGGTTCTTCTGGCGAATCTAGTGGATGCGACCCTACCCCAATTAAACATTACTCAGTACCGCAGTCACCTTTGGACGGATTCTACAATTATCCTTTCTTGGCTAAGCAAACCCCCATGCTCATGGACAACCTTTGTATCCCATTAAGTTGCCACAATTGCAGAAAAAGTTGAAACCGAAAATTGGCGTCACATCTAAAGCCAAGACAATCCGGCAGATCTGGGTAGTCGCGGATGCACACCTCTGGAAATGGTTAACAATGTTCTCTGGTGGCACGGACCCCAATGGTTAAAACTCGACCCGAAACATTGGCCAATTACCCGAAAATCAATCGATACAACACTGGAACTGCGGCCAATCAAGACTTTCGTCAACACAACACAAGAGGAAATACTGGATAGATTTTCATCACTACCCAAAGCCATTCGAGTCATAGCATATTTATTCAGATTCTGCTCAAATGCGTCACGCAACAGATCACAACAGCCATACACAACGTTGGAAATAACTCCAGACGAGTTCAAAACTACCCGCACGAAGTTAATTATTTTAACCCAAAGACAGCACTTCCAGGAGGAGTATGAAGCTTTAACTCAAAAAACCAGCATACACTGAAAAAGTACAATTTTGACCCTAAACCCTTTAATCGATCCCAAAGGAATAATGCGAGTCAATAGCCGATTAAACAATTCAGAAGCATTATCATATAACGAGGGTCATCCGATTATACTACCCTATAGCAGTCGATTAACAAAACTACTCACCCAATTTACTCACTCAATTACCCTACATGGTGGCAACCAACTAGTTTTACGACTCATGCGAACGGAATTTTGGATACCGAAGCTTAAAACGCTCATCAAGTCCATTTTCCATCAGTGCAAAACTTGCGTCTTACACAAGAAGAGAGAAACTACCCAAATAATTGCAGCTCTGACATAAAAAATTACACCGGCAGAGCGTGCTTGATCACAAAAGGTTATGTATGCGTATTTGTTTGTTTTGCAACCAAAGCAATACACCTGGAGGCAGCAAGCGATCTCACCACCCAAGCATTCATGGCCGCAATCGCACGATTCTTTTCTAGGCGCGGATGTCCCGCCGATCTTTATTCTGGCAATGGTACTAATTTCGTGGGAGCGTCTAAACTCTTAATCAAAGATCGACGAGAATTCACAAAAACACAAGTAACAACAAGTGCAGCACACCAAAACATCAACTGGCACTTTAATCCTCCAGGAGCTCCACATATGGGTGGACTCTGGGAAGCAGGAGTGAAAAGTTTAAAGAGCCACTTAAAAAAGGTGTCTCAGATCCAAAAATTCACTTTCGAAGAATTATCTACCCTTCTAACCCGAATCGAAAGCTGCTTGAATTCTCGACCTTTAAGCCCACTAAGTGAAGACCCCAGGAATATAGAACCTTTAACTCTAGGCCATTTCTTAATTGGTACCCCTTTATTAACCCCAGCAGAACCCAACTTAAAAGATACACAACTAAGCATCGCACATAGATGGCAAAAGTTAAAGATACTCCATCAACACTTCTGCAAACGATGGAAAGAAGAATATCTAAAAGAACTCCACAAACGGTATATGTGGAAATACCCTCAACGCCAAGAAACTCTGCCCCCAAATGAATGGAAACTTGGTCGCATCGAAAAAACCTATCTCGGTGCAGACAATAAGACCAGAGTAGTTGACATACGTACTCTCAGGGAACAATTACCCGCCAAATAACCAAAATAGTCATTGCGCCTTACCAAATAACTAATCTCATTTCTTTATAGTGACATGGCTCCTCAAAATAGCATCAAATCTATCTGCAGCCGACAGAGCAGCCCAGCCTTCACCATACGATCACTCAGCGTCACCCGAAGCATCACCCCACTCTCCGACAATGGGACCCTGGCTAGACGCTTACATGGCTTTAAAGCGACCCTCCCCCCCATTCGAGAAGAAAGAGGAAGTACCCACCGCACGGCCCGACGAACTATCACCCATTCATCAAAACGCACACATAAACACGTCCCCTGTGGATTGTGTAAAAAGGATCACCGATTGGTGACATGTTCAAAATTTACAAAAATGAACATTCATGAAAAGTTTGACGCAGTAACTAAGTATAAGTACTGCGTCAACTGCTTGGCCAGATCGCACTCAACACAAAGATGCACAAGCGCAAAACGATGCAACATGTGTAACGGTGAGCATCATTCAATCCTACACGGGCACCCCAGGTTGTTCTGCAAAAAGACAACCAAAACAACAAATAGCGACAAAAGACTGCACAAAGACCAAGAGATTCCAACGCTACTGGCCAAGCCGACCCTTATACCCACTGCCATGATAAAAATAAAACACGAGGGCAAATGGAATAAAATACGTGCCATAATTAACCCGACCCGAAAGGTGACAATCATTGCCTCAGAGCTAGTTCAGAGATTGAGGTTACCGAAAACGTACCTTGACTCTCCCCGCATATGTAAAATCGTCATAGGGTCACTAACTGATCCCGACTGGCATGTCGAAGTTAACTGCCTTATGACGCAGGAATTACCGACCCGACCCTACAATCGTGATATAGGTGGCGAAATCTTTAAGAGATTCGACCACTTAGTCCTAGCCGACCCTATGTTCCACAAGGATGATAAAATCATGATGGAACTGGGAGCAGACATCTACCCAAGGATAATGAAACCCGGATTATTCAACCCAGACAACAGCACCGTGATCGCACAAACCACCGCACTCGGTTGGACTCTAACCGGTGCTTGTGCGATTTAAACCACTCAACCCATTTTAAAACAATATTCCTTAACCCAAAGCGAAATAGATCTAATAACTTTTATTTGCAGACCCTGCAAGGCGGCCGGGATGTTCATACCAAATGAACACATCACTGTACTCTCCTAACTCGTATAAATACGAATTAGAGGACAATGCAAAAGGCTCAATAGCACCAACATAGCTCATAATTCCAATTGGAATTAATCAGCAGATCAAGGAGCAGATATCAACGCGGACGGACAGAAAAGGCGCGAAAATTAGATCGCCCCAGCAATACAACAACAACAGGAGCACCACCAAAATCTACGCGGGATTATAAGCCACATCAGGTTGTAATTAAATGTATAGTTAATTTATATTATTTAAGCCTAACCTAAAAATAACATATAAATTTAATTATACATATAACACTTAACAAACGCACACATAAATAATGTACAATTAACCCACACAAATTGTCTATATTTCTACCCTATATACTAAAAGTAATTAAAGTTACATTTTGTTGTTATTTTATTTGGCACACCGGCAAACTCAACGTCGAGTAACCGTCTTTCGAGCCGGATCCGTTCCCGATAAAATAAAACCCACCCAATTAAACATCGTTTTCTTATTATACATTCACCCACCCAATCAACCATCGTTTGGATCATCAAAAATAATATATTCGCCCACCCAATCAACCACAAACTTGGATCAGAAAAGTACATAAACCCAAATTTTTAAAAATAATATAAAACAAATATAAATAATAAAATAAATATTGTGCTTAACAGGTATTAAGTGCAAAGTATTTGCGAATTTATTATTGTCATATTCCGTTTAGCACTTTACTCATAATACATACATAAGTACGTACTTACAATATATAATATATATTTTTTGAGAGCCAAGCAACGTTACTCTTGGTACCTAGTCGTACATAAACGTATATATATATTCAAATTGCATTGCCCGCTCTCTTAAATATTCATTGCTAGTGCATTGCGAGCAAGCAAAAAACCCTGTAGGAAAAAATTCAAATAACCCAGTAGGAAGTTTTTCGTTCATCGGAATTTTAAATATTGTGCATATATAAGACACACACAAAAAATGTTTGTTTTGGAAATTCGCCAGCTTTCGGGAATTTGCTTGTTAAAATTTAAATAAAGAAAAATTACTTGAAATTTATTATTTGTTTCATTTAAATTTTATAAATTGTTGCGATATATACATACCTATCTATATAATAAAGAAATAAATAAATTTTCTATCGAAAATGGAAGAATTTAAGTTCTTTATTTCGGATTTATTCGAATATATCGAAGAACATTACGAAACCCACCCCGAAGATGAATCCGTTTATACTGTGGAAATAAAAAGAGTTGAACTCAACGCTATTTACGACAAGGCAAACAAGTCATGCGATGCCTTTCGTAGAACCCCACAAAAACCCGGTGAGACTATTGACTTCATAAAAGTTAAAGAAAAATTTAAAACAAGTCATCAATTATATTTGAAATGTTTGGGATCCATTAACCAAGCTATAGATGATCTTAAGACCCCAACCCCCACAATAAAGGAACGAGCTTCAGCAGAAAACACATCGCGGGACATAGGATCTTCAATTCATCTACAACCTTGTGACACGGACATATTTTATGGCGACTTCGTAACCTGGCCCTCATTCAGAGACATGTTTACGGCCATATATGTAAACAATCACAAAATTAGTAACGTGGAGAGACTGTTTCACCTAATTCAAAAAACCCGAGGAGAAGCAAGAGCAATAGTGAAAAACGCACCATTAACAAATGATGGTTTTTTGATGGCATGGAGGGATCTGGTATCGCAATACGAAAACAAACGAGTTCAAGTCAACGCGCAATTAAAAATTTTGTTCAATTTACCCCAAGCAAACCAGGAAAGTGGAAGCGCTATTAAACATCTTCAGAGGACCGTCAACAATTGTCTTACAAATCTTCATAATGTATATATAGACACGACTAGTTGGGACCCAATCTTAATCTTCTTATGTGGATTGAAACTACCTAAAACTTTACTTCATCAATTTGAGGATACCCTAGAAGTCAACTCCGAAATACCATCATGGAAAACTTTCGACGCATTTCTCACCCATAGATACAAATCTTTAGAAGCAGTAGGAAATCTAACTGACCCCGTTCCAGTTACCCAACCCGACAGTGGGACTTATAGAAAAGGAAAAGACAGGAAATTTAATACCTTTCACCCGAACGTCTCTGGAACTTCGAAATTGAGTTTTCCACACGCTAGTGAAAACCCTGTAAGAAGCAACATCATCTCAAAAAAACCCCAAGACATTGAGAGTTGTAAATTATGTAGAACCCAACATTCCATTCGAGAATGCCCAAAGTTTTTACAAATGAATGTCGAGACACGAATAAACGTAATAAAAAATAATGGTTACTGTTTTAATTGCCTTGGATTATCGCATAGCTTCAAGGATTGCAAGAGCAAATACTCATGCAGAATATGTAGAAAGAAACATAACACTCTTCTGCATCGTATGCCCCATCCCGCTCCCAATCCCTCCCGCAGGGATCAAGAACCCCGAACCCGCCTTTAGACTCTACCAATAGTAGTACCTCCCAAACCACACAACTCAAATAGGAAGCAGGTTTTGCTAGGTACTGCCATAGTGCAAGTTTCTTACAAAGCGCAATTATATACAGCTCGAGCACTAATCGACTCTGGGTCAGAAGGTACGTTCATTTCCGAAAAGTTCCACAGAAAATTGGACATACCCACATTCAAGAAAAACGCACAAGTGACCGGATTGAACAACACAGTCTCCGCAACAGCTACCAAAACTTGCGAACTCACCCTTCGTTCACCAACAAAAAGGGAATTTAAGATAACAACCCACGCGTTTATCTTAAAAACTTTAACCGATAACTTACCCACTCACTCACTTGATAGAATAATTTCTAATAAAGAATTCGGTTTTAGTTTAGCTGACCCTCACTTCTATAAACCCAGACCTGTCGACATTCTTATCGGAAGTGATCTGTACCCACAAATAATTCTCAGTGGCGTACAGAGAAATGTACTCGGGTAGCCCAAGAAACAGAATTCGGTTCCCATCTCCCAACCAACCCATCTCACCCTCAATATTGTCATTTTTCAATAAGACGACCCCAGACAAGTTGCTCACACAATTTTGGGAAGTCGAAGAAGTTGCGAAAAAGCCTCTACCCTCAACTTCGGATATACTGTGTGAGCAACATTATCAAAAAACAACCCGAAGACACTCAACTGGGTGTTACGTGGTAACATTACCCTTTAAAACCCCAGAAAAAATAGACTTGGCAACTCAAGACATATAGCTTTAGCTCAGTTTCTAAGAAATGAAAAGTCCCTATCTAGAAAACCTGAAATAAAAACAGAATACGACAAGGCCATCAACGAGTACCTGGAACTCGGTCATATGATCAAAATAGAATATGACCCCGCAGAGAATACGAAAACATACTATCTACCCAACTGCGAGTGGTATTCAACGCATCATGCCCCACCTCAAATAGAAATAGCCTCAACGATGTATTACACACTGGACCTATTTTGCAAGCAGACGTGGTAATCCTAGTGGTAAAGTGGCGTATGTTTCGAATCGTATTCAATGCAGATATTCAAAAAATGTATCGTCAAATACTTGTTGAAAGCAAACACACTTCATTTCAAAGAATCTTAATTAGAAGATCGCCTAACGACCCCATAGAAGATTTTGAACTACAAACTGTTACGTTTGGTATTAACTGTGCCCCATATTTAGCTATCCGTACCCTCCTCAAATTAGCGGATGATGTACAAGGAACCCACCCACTGGCAGCAGAGATACTTCGAAACGGAATGTACGTCGATGATGTACTTGCAGGAGCACATGACGTAGCAGCTGCGAAAATAGCACGAGACGAACTCACTTCATCTTTGGAGTCCGCAGGATTTGCTCTACGCAAATGGACCTCAAATGACCCAAAAGTCTTATCTGGAATCTCCCAAGAACACCTGTTGGATACCAATTTACTCAGTTTACCGGAATCCAATAGCACAAAAATACTGAGGATCAGATGGAATGCAAAAAAAGATGCATTCTTTTTTCTCATCAACCCTATTCGTTTACTAAAAGAGAAGTATTATCGATTATAGCAAAATTGTTCGACACAGCTGGTTGGCTCAGTCCCGTTGTAGTCACAGCCAAAATAATAATGCAACAAATATGGCTCGATAAATCCGATTGGGATGAAAGTTTAAAACCCTTAACTCTCCATCGCTGGAAAACCTTCATAAAGGATTACGAAACCCTAAATCTGATTGAAATTCCTCGGTGGACCCACTTTTCGACATCCGCGATCATCAATTTCCACGGATTCTCTGACGCATCAGAAAAAGCTTACGCAGCAAACCTATGCATCAGTGTTTCTACAAACACAAATACCTGAACAACTCTTTTGATATCCAAGACTCGTGTGTCCCCAATAAAAAGTATATTTTTGCCAAGGCTAGAACCTTGCAGAGCGGTTCTTCTGGCGAATCTAGTGGATGCGACCCTACCCCAATTAAACATTACTCAGTACCGCAGTCACCTTTAGACGGATTCTACAATTATCCTTTCTTGGCTAAGCAAACCCCCATGCTCATGGACAACCTTTGTATCCCATCGAGTTGCCACAATTGCAGAAAAAGTTGGAACCGAAAATTGGCGTCACATCTAAAGCCAGGACAATCCGGCAGATCTGGGTAGTCGCGGATGCACACCTCTGGAAATGGTTAACAATGTTCTCTGGTGGCACGGACCCAAATGGTTAAAACTCGACCCGAAACATTGGCCAATTACCCGAAAATCAATCGATACAACACTGGAACTGCGGCCAATCAAGACTTTCGTCAACACAACACAAGAGGAAATACTGGATAGATTTTCATCACTACCCAAAGCCATTCGAGTCATAGCATATTTATTCAGATTCTGCTCAAATGCGTCACGCAACAGATCACAACAGCCATACACAACGTTGGAAATAACTCCAGACGAGTTCAAAACTACCCGCACGAAGTTAATTATTTTAACCCAAAGAAAGCACTTCCAGGAGGAGTATGAAGCTTTAACTCAAAAAACCAGCATACACTGAAAAAGTACAATTTTGACCCTAAACCCTTTAATCGATCCCAAAGGAATAATGCGAGTCAATAGCCGATTAAACAATTCAGCCGCATTATCATATAACGAGGGTCATCCGATTATACTACCCTATAGCAGTCGATTAACAAAAGTACTCACCCAATTTACTCACTCAATTACCCTACATGGTGGCAACCAACTAGTTTTACGACTCATGCGAACGGAATTTTGGATACCGAAGCTTAAAACGCTCATCAAGTCCATTTTCCATCAGTGCAAAACTTGCGTCTTACACAAGAAGAGAGAAACTACCCAAATAATGGCAGCTCTGACATAAAAAATTACACCGGCAGAGCGTGCTTGATCACAAAAGGTTATGTATGCGTATTTGTTTGTTTTGCAACCAAAGCAATACACCTGGAGGCAGCAAGCGATCTCACCACCCAAGCATTCATGGCCGCAATCGCACGATTCTTTTCTAGGCGCGGATGTCCCGCCGATCTTTATTCTGGCAATGGTACTAATTTCGTGGGAGCGTCTAAACTCTTAATCAAAGATCGACGAGAATTCACAAAAACACAAGTAACAACAAGTGCAGCACACCAAAACATCAACTGGCACTTTAATCCTCCAGGAGCTCCACATATGGGTGGACTCTGGGAAGCAGGAGTGAAAAGTTTAAAGAGCCACTTAAAAAAGGTGTCTCAGATCCAAAAATTCACTTTCGAAGAATTATCTACCCTTCTAACCCGAATCGAAAGCTGCTTGAATTCTCGACCTTTAAGCCCACTAAGTGAAGACCCCAGGAATATAGAACCTTTAACTCTAGGCCATTTCTTAATTGGTACCCCTTTATTAACCCCAGCAGAACCCAACTAAAAAGATACACAACTAAGCATCTCACATAGATGGCAAAAGTTAAAGATACTCCATCAACACTTCTGCAAACGATGGAAAGAAGAATATCTAAAAGAACTCCACAAACGGTATATGTGGAAATACCCTCAACGCCAAGAAACTCTGCCCCCAAATGAATGGAAACTTGGTCGCATCGAAAAAACCTATCTCGGTGCAGACAATAAGACCAGAGTAGTTGACATACGTACTCTCAGGGAACAATTACCCGCCAAATAACCAAAATAGTCATTGCGCCTTACCAAATAACTAATCTCATTTCTTTATAGTGACATGGCTCCTCAAAATAGCATCAAATCTATCTGCAGCCGACAGAGCAGCCCAGCCTTCACCATACGATCACTCAGCGTCACCCGAAGCATCACCCCACTCTCCGACAATGGGACCCTGGCTAGACGCTTACATGGCTTTAAAGCGACCCTCCCCCCCATTCGAGAAGAAAGAGGAAGTACCCACCGCACGGCCCGACGAACTATCACCCATTCATCAAAACGCACACATAAACACGTCCCCTGTGGGTTGTGTAAAAAGGATCACCGATTGGTGACATGTTCAAAATTTACAAAAATGAACATTCATGAAAAGTTTGACGCAGTAACTAAGTATAAGTACTGCGTCAACTGCTTGGCCAGATCGCACTCAACACAAAGATGCACAAGCGCAAAACGATGCAACATGTGTAACGGTGAGCATCATTCAATCCTACACGGGCACCCCAGGTTGTTCTGCAAAAAGACAACCAAAACAACAAATAGCGACAAAAGACTGCACAAAGACCAAGAGATTCCAACGCTACTGGCCAAGCCGACCCTTATACCCACTGCCATGATAAAAATAAAACACGAGGGCAAATGGAATAAAATCCGTGCCATAATTAACCCGACCCGAAAGGTGACAATCATTGCCTCAGAGCTAGTTCAGAGATTGAGGTTACCGAAAACGTACCTTGACTCTCCCCGCATATGTAAAATCGTCATAGGGTCACTAACTGATCCCGACTGGCATGTCGAAGTTAACTGCCTTATGACGCAGGAATTACCGACCCGACCCTACAATCGTGATATAGGTGGCGAAATCTTTAAGAGATTCGACCACTTAGTCCTAGCCGACCCTATGTTCCACAAGGATGATAAAATCATGATGGAACTGGGAGCAGACATCTACCCAAGGATAATGAAACCCGGATTATTCAACCCAGACAACAGCACCGTGATCGCACAAACCACCGCACTCGGTTGGACTCTAACCGGTGCTTGTGCGATTTAAACCACTCAACCCATTTTAAAACAATATTCCTTAACCCAAAGCGAAATAGATCTAATAACTTTTATTTGCAGACCCTGCAAGGCGGCCGGGATGTTCATACCAAATGAACACATCACTGTACTCTCCTAACTCGTATAAATACGAATTAGAGGACAATGCAAAAGGCTCAATAGCACCAACATAGCTCATAATTCCAATTGGAATTAATCAGCAGATCAAGGAGCAGATATCAACGCGGACGGACAGAAAAGGCGCGAAAATTAGATCGCCCCAGCAATACAACAACAACAGGAGCACCACCAAAATCTACGCGGGATTATAAGCCACATCAGGTTGTAATTAAATGTATAGTTAATTTATATTATTTAAGCCTAACCTAAAAATAACATATAAATTTAATTATACATATAACACTTAACAAACGCACACATAAATATTGTACAATTAACCCACACAAATTGTCTATATTTCTACCCTATATACTAAAAGTAATTAAAGTTACATTTTGTTGTTATTTTATTTGGCACACCGGCAAACTCAACGTCGAGTAACCGACATTTTGGTCTTTCGAGCCGAATCCGTTCCCGATAAAATAAAACCCACCCAATTAAACATCGTTTTCTTATTATACATTCACCCACCCAATCAACCATCGTTTGGATCATCAAAAATAATATATTCGCCCACCCAATCAACCACAAACTTGGATCAGAAAAGCAAGAAGGATTATATACGTGGAAAAAATTGTGAGTACATAAACCCAAATTTTTAAAAATAATATAAAACAAATATAAATAATAAAATAAATATTGTGCTTAACAGGTATTAAGTGCAAAGTATTTGCGAATTTATTATTGTCATATTCCGTTTAGCACTTTACTCATAATACATACATAAGTACGTACTTACAATATATAATATATATTTTTTGAGAGCCAAGCAACGTTACTCTTGGTACCTATTCGTACATAAACGTATATATATATTCAAATTGCATTGCCCGCTCTCTTAAATATTCATTGCTAGTGCATTGCGAGCAAGCAAAAAACCCTGTAGGAAAAAATTCAAATAACCCAGTAGGAAATTTTTCGTTCATCGGAATTTTAAATATTGTGCATATATAAGACACACACAAAAAATTTTTGTTTTGGAAATTCGCCAGCTTTCGGGAATTTGCTTGTTAAAATTTAAATAAAGAAAAATTACTTGAAATTTATTATTTGTTTCATTTAAATTTTATAAATTGTTGCGATATATACTATATAATAAAGAAATAAATAAATTTTCTATCGAAAATGGAAGAATTTAAGTTCTGTATTTCGGATTTATTCGAATATATCGAAGAACATTACGAAACCCACCCCGAAGATGAATCCGTTTATACTCTGGAAATAAAAAGAGTTGAACTCAACGCTATTTACGACAAGGCCAACAAGTCATGCGATGCCTTTCGTAGAACCCCACAAAAACCCCGTTAGACTATTGACTTCATAAAAGTTAAAGAAAAATTTAAAACAAGTCATCAATTATATTTGAAATGTTTGGGATCCATTAACCAAGCTATAGATGATCTTAAGACCCCAACCCCCACAATAAAGGAACGAGCTTCAGCAGAAAACACATCGCGGGACATAGGATCTTCAATTCATCTACAACCTTGTGACACGGACATATTTTATGGCGACTTCGTAACCTGGCCCTCATTCAGAGACATGTTTACGGCCATATATGTAAACAATCACAAAATTAGTAACGTGGAGAGACTGTTTTACCTAATTCAAAAAACCCGAGAAGAAGCAAGAGCAATAGTGAAAAACGCACCATTAACAAATGATGGTTTCTTGATGGCATGGAGGGATCTGGTATCGCAATACGAAAACAAACGAGTTCAAGTCAACGCGCAATTAAAAATTTTGTTCAATTTACCCCAAGCAAACCAGGAAAGTGGAAGCGCTATTAAACATCTTCAGAGGACCGTCAACAATTGTCTTACAAATCTTCATAATGTATATATAGACACGACTAGTTGGGACCCAATCTTAATCTTCTTATGTGGATTGAAACTACCTAAAACTTTACTTCATCAATTTGAGGATACCCTAGAAGTCAACTCCGAAATACCATCATGGAAAACTTTCGACGCATTTCTCACCCATAGATACAAATCTTTAGAAGCAGTAGGAAATCTAACTGACCCCGTTCCAGTTACCCAACCCGACAGTGGGACTTATAGAAAAGGAAAAGACAGGAAATTTAATACCTTTCCCCCGAACGTCTCTGGAACTTCGAAATTGAGTTTTCCACACGCTATTGAAAACCCTGTAAGAAGCAACATCATCTCAAAAAAACCCCAAGACATTGAGAGTTGTAAATTATGTAGAACCCAACATTCCATTCGAGAATGCCCAAAGTTTTTACAAATGAATGTCGAGACACGAATAAACGTAATAAAAAATAATGGTTACTGTTTTAATTGCCTTGCATTATCGCATAGCTTCAAGGATTGCAAGAGCAAATACTCATGCAGAATATGTAGAAAGAAACATAACACTCTTCTGCATCGTATGCCCCATCCCGCTCCCAATCCCTCCCGCAGGGATCAAGAACCCCGAACCCGCCTTTAGACTCTACCAATAGTAGTACCTCCCAAACCACACAACTCAAATAGGAAGCAGGTTTTGCTAGGTACTGCCATAGTGCAAGTTTCTTACAAAGCGCAATTATATACAGCTCGAGCACTAATCGACTCTGGGTCAGAAGGTACGTTCATTTCCGAGAAGTTCCACAGAAAATTGGACATACCCACATTCAAGAAAAACGCACAAGTGACCGGATTGAACAACACAGTCTCCGCAACAGCTACCAAAACTTGCGAACTCACCCTTCGTTCACCAACAAAAAGGGAATTTAAGATAACAACCCACGCGTTTATCTTAAAAACTTTAACCGATAACTTACCCACTCACTCACTTGATAGAATAATTTCTAATAAAGAATTCGGTTTTAGTTTAGCTGACCCTCACTTCTATAAACCCAGACCTGTCGACATTCTTATCGGAAGTGATCTGTACCCACAAATAATTCTCAGTGGCGTACAGAGAAATGTACTCGGGTAGCCCAAGAAACAGAATTCGGTTCCCATCTCCCAACCAACCCATCTCACCCTCAATATTGTCATTTTTCAATAAGACGACCCCAGACAAGTTGCTCACACAATTTTGGGAAGTCGAAGAAGTTGCGAAAAAGCCTCTACCCTCAACTTCGGATATACTGTGTGAGCAACATTATCAAAAAACAACCCGAAGACACTCAACTGGGTGTTACGTGGTAACATTACCCTTTAAAACCCCAGAAAAAATAGAATTGGCAACTCAAGACATATAGCTTTAGCTCAGTTTCTAAGAAATGAAAAGTCCCTATCTAGAAAATCTGAAATAAAAACAGAATACGACAAGGCCATCAACGAGTACCTGGAACTCGGTCATATGACCAAAATAGAATATGACCCCGCATAGAATACGAAAACATACTATCTACCCAACTGCGAGTGGTATTCAACGCATCATGCCCCACCTCAAATAGAAATAGCCTCAACGATGTATTACACACTGGACCTATTCTGCAAGCAGACCTGGTAATCCTAGTGGTAAAGTGGCGTATGTTTCGAATCGTATTCAATGCAGATATTCAAAAAATGTATCGTCAAATACTTGTTGAAAGCAAACACACTTCATTTCAAAGAATCTTATTTAGAAGATCGCCTAACGAGCCCATAGAAGATTTTGAACTACAAACTGTTACGTTTGTTATTAACTGTGCCCCATATTTAGCTATCCGTACCCTCCTCAAATTAGCGGATGATGTACAAGGAACCCACCCACTGGCAGCAGAGATACTTCGAAACGGAATGTACGTCGATGATGTACTTGCAGGAGCACATGACGTAGCAACAGCGAAGATAGCACGAGACGAACTCACTTCATCTTTGGAGTCCGCAGGATTTGCTCTACGCAAATGGACCTCAAATGACCCAAAAGTCTTATCTGGAATCTCACAAGAACACCTGTTGGATACCAATTTACTCAGTTTACCGGAATCCAATAGCACAAAATAACTGAGGATCAGATGGAATGCAAAAAAAGATGCATTCTTTATTCTCATCAACCCTATTCGTTTACTAAAAGAGAAGTATTATCGATTATAGCAAAATTGTTCGACCCAGCTGGTTGGCTCAGTCCCGTTGTAGTCACAGCCAAAATAATAATGCAACAAATATGGCTCGATAAATCCGATTGGGATGAAAGTTTAAAACCCTTAACTCTCCATTGCTGGAAAACCTTCATAAAGGATTACGAAACCCTAAATCTGATTGAAATTCCTCGGTGGACCCACTTTTCGACATCCGCGATCATCAATTTCCACGGATTCTCTGACGCATCAGAAAAAGCTTACGCAGCAAACCTATGCATCAGTGTTTCTACAAACACAAATACCTGAACAACTCTTTTGATATCCAAGACTCGTGTGTCCCCAATAAAAAGTATATTTTTACCAAGGCTAGAACCTTGCAGAGCGGTTCTTCTGGCGAATCTAGTGGATGCGACCCTACCCCAATTAAACATTACTCAGTACCGCAGTCACCTTTGGACGGATTCTACAATTATCCTTTCTTGGCTAAGCAAACCCCCATGCTCATGGACAACCTTTGTATCCCATCAAGTTGCCACAATTGCAGAAAAAGTTGAAACCGAAAATTGGCGTCACATCTAAAGCCAGGACAATCCGGCAGATCTGGGTAGTCGCGGATGCACACCTCTGGAAATGGTTAACAATGTTCTCTGGTGGCACGGACCCAAATGGTTAAAACTCGACCCGAAACATTGGCCAATTACCCGAAAATCAATCGATACAACACTGGAACTGCGGCCAATCAAGACTATCGTCAACACAACACAAGAGGAAATACTGGATAGATTTTCATCACTACCCAAAGCCATTCGAGTCATAGCATATTTATTCAGATTCTGCTCAAATGCGTCACGCAACAGATCACAACAGCCATACACAACGTTGGAAATAACTCCAGACGAGTTCAAAACTACCCGCACGAAGTTAATTATTTTAACCCAAAGACAGCACTTCCAGGAGGAGTATGAAGCTTTAACTCAAAAAACCAGCATACACTGAAAAAGTACAATTTTGACCCTAAACCCTTTAATCGATCCCAAAGGAATAATGCGAGTCAATAGCCGATTAAACAATTCAGAAGCATTATCATATAACGAGGGTCATCCGATTATACTACCCTATAGCAGTCGATTAACAAAACTACTCACCCAATTTACTCACTCAATTACCCTACATGGTGGCAACCAACTAGTTTTACGACTCATGCGAACGGAATTTTGGATACCGAAGCTTAAAACGCTCATCAAGTCCATTTTCCATCAGTGCAAAACTTGCGTCTTACACAAGAAGAGAGAAACTACCCAAATAATGGCAGCTCTGACATAAAAAATTACACCGGCAGAGCGTGCTTGATCACAAAAGGTTATGTATGCGTATTTGTTTGTTTTGCAACCAAAGCAATACACCTGGAGGCAGCAAGCGATCTCACCACCCAAGCATTCATGGCCGCAATCGCACGATTCTTTTCTAGGCGCGGATGTCCCGCCGATCTTTATTCTGGCAATGGTACTAATTTCGTGGGAGCGTCTAAACTCTTAATCAAAGATCGACGAGAATTCACAAAAACACAAGTAACAACAAGTGTAGCACACCAAAACATCAACTGGCACATTAATCCTCCAGGAGCTCCACATATGGGTGGACTCTGGGAAGCAGGAGTGAAAAGTTTAAAGAGCCACTTAAAAAAGGTGTCTCAGATCCAAAAATTCACTTTCGAAGAATTATCTACCCTTCTAACCCGAATTGAAAGCTGCTTGAATTCTCGACCTTTAAGCCCACTAAGTGAAGACCCCAGGAATATAGAACCTTTAACTCTAGGCCATTTCTTAATTGGTACCCCTTTATTAACCCCAGCAGAACCCAACTTAAAAGATACACAACTAAGCATCGCACATAGATGGCAAAAGTTAAAGATACTCCATCAACACTTCTGCAAACGATGGAAAGAAGAATATCTAAAAGAACTCCACAAACGGTATATGTGGAAATACCCTCAACGCCAAGAAACTCTGCCCCCAAATGAATGGAAACTTGGTCGCATCGAAAAAACCTATCTCGGTGCAGACAATAAGACCAGAGTAGTTGACATACGTACTCTCAGGGAACAATTACCCGCCAAATAACCAAAATAGTCATTGCGCCTTACCAAATAACTAATCTCATTTCTTTATAGTGACATGGCTCCTCAAAATAGCATCAAATCTATCTGCAGCCGACAGAGCAGCCCAGCCTTCACCATACGATCACTCAGCGTCACCCGAAGCATCACCCCACTCTCCGACAATGGGACCCTGGCTAGACGCTTACATGGCTTTAAAGCGACCCTCCCCTCCATTCGAGAAGAAAGAGGAAATACCCACCGCACGGCCCGACGAACTATCACTCATTCATCAAAACGCACACATAAACACGTCGCCTGTGGATTGTGTAAAAAGGATCACCGATTGGTGACATGTTCAAAATTTACAAAAATGAACATTCATGAAAAGTTTGACGCAGTAACTAAGTATAAGTACTGCGTCAACTGCTTGGCCAGATCGCACTCAACACAAAGATGCACAAGCGCAAAACGATGCAACATGTGTAACGGTGAGCATCATTCAATCCTACACGGGCACCCCAGGTTGTTCTGCAAAAAGACAACCAAAACAACAAATAGCGACAAAAGACTGCACAAAGACCAAGAGATTCCAACGCTACTGGCCAAGCCGACCCTTATACCCACTGCCATGATAAAAATAAAATACGATGGCAAATGGAAAAAAATACGTGCCATAATTAACCCGACCCGAAAGGTGACAATCATTGCCTCAGAGCTAGTTCAGAGATTGAGGTTACCGAAAACGTACCTTGACTCTCCCCGCATATGTAAAATCGTCATAGGGTCACTAACTGATCCCGACTGGCATGTCGAAGTTAACTGCCTTATGACGCAGGAATTACCGACCCGACCCTACAATCGTGATATAGGTGGCGAAATCTTTAAGAGATTCGACCACTTAGTCCTAGCCGACCCAATGTTCCACAAGGATGATAAAATCATGATGGAACTGGGAGCAGACATCTACCCAAGGATAATGAAACCCGGATTATTCAACCCAGACAACAGCACCGTGATCGCACAAAACACCGCACTCGGTTGGACTCTAACCAGTGCTTGTGCGATTTAAACCACTCAACCCATTTTCAAACAATATTCCTTAACCCAAAGCGAAATAGATCTAATAACTTTTATTTGCAGACCGGGATGTTCATACCAAATGAACACATCCCTGCATTGTTCTCCTAACTCGTATAAATACGAATTAGAGGACAATGCAAAAGGCTCAACAGCACCAACATAGCTCATAATTCCAATTGGAATTAATCAGCAGATCAAGGAGCAGATATCAAAGCGGACGGACAGAAAAGGCGCGAAAATTAGATCGCCCCAGCAATACAACAACAACAGGAGCACCACCAAAATCAACGCGGGATTATAAGCCACATCAGGTTGTAATTAAATGTATAGTTAATTTATATTATTTAAGCCTAACCTAAAAATAACATATAAATTTAATTATACATATAACACTTAACAAACGCACACATAAATATTGTACAATTAACCCACACAAATTGTCTATATTTCTACCCTATATACTAAAAGTAATTAAAGTTACATTTTGTTGTTATTTTATTTGGCACACCGGCAAACTCAACGTCGAGTAACCGACATTTTGGTCTTTCGAGCCGAATCCGTTCCCAAAAAAATAAAACCCACCCAATTAAACATCGTTTTCTTATTATACATTCACCCACCCAATCAACCATCGTTTGGATCATCAAAAATAATATATTCGCCCACCCAATCAACCACAAACTTGGATCAGAAAAGCAAGAAGGATTATATACGTGGAAAAAATTGTGAGTACATAAACCCAAATTTTTAAAAATAATATAAAACAAATATAAATAATAAAATAAATATTGTGCTTAACAGGTATTAAGTGCAAAGTATTTGCGAATTTATTATTGTCATATTCCGTTTAGCACTTTACTCATAATACATACATAAGTACGTACTTACAATATATAATATATATTTTTTGAGAGCCAACAACGTTACTCTTGGTACCTATTCGTACATAAACGTATATATATATTCAAATTGCATTGCCCGCTCTCTTAAATATTCATTGCTAGTGCATTGCGAGCAAGCAAAAAACCCTGTAGGAAAAAATTCAAATAACCCAGTAGGAAATTTTTCGTTCATCGGAATTTTAAATATTGTGCATATATAAGACACACACAAAAAATTTTTGTTTTGGAAATTCGCCAGCTTTCGGGAATTTGCTTGTTAAAATTTAAATAAAGAAAAATTACTTGAAATTTATTATTTGTTTCATTTAAATTTTATAAATTGTTGCGATATATACTATATAATAAAGAAATAAATAAATTTTCTATCGAAAATGGAAGAAGTTAAGTTCTGTATTTCGGATTTATTCGAATATATCGAAGAACATTACGAAACCCACCCCGAAGATGAATCCGTTTATACTGTGGAAATAAAAAGAGTTGAACTCAACGCTATTTACGACAAGGCAAACAAGTCATGCGATGCCTTTTGTAGAACCCCACAAAAACCCGGTGAGACTATTGACTTCATAAAAGTTAAAGAAAAATTTAAAACAAGTCATCAATTATATTTGAAATGTTTGGGATCCATTAACCAAGCTATAGATGATCTTAAGACCCCAACCCCCACAATAAAGGAACGAGCTTCAGCAGAAAACACATCGCGGGACATAGGATCTTCAATTCATCTACAACCTTGTGACACGGACATATTTTATGGCGACTTCGTAACCTGGCCCTCATTCAGAGACATGTTTACGGCCATATATGTAAACAATCACAAAATTAGTAACTAACTGACCCCGTTCCAGTTACCCAACCCGACAGTGGGACTTATAGAAAAGGAAAAGACAGGAAATTTAATACCTTTCACCCGAACGTCTCTGGAACTTCGAAATTGAGTTTTCCACACGCTAGTGAAAACCCTGTAAGAAGCAACATCATCTCAAAAAAACCCCAAGACATTGAGAGTTGTAAATTATGTAGAACCCAACATTCCATTCGAGAATGCCCAAAGTTTTTACAAATGAATGTCGAGACACGAATAAACGTAATAAAAAATAATGGTTACTGTTTTAATTGCCTTGCATTATCGCATAGCTTCAAGGATTGCAAGAGCAAATACTCATGCAGAATATGTAGAAAGAAACATAACACTCTTCTGCATCGTATGCCCCATCCCGCTCCCAATCCCTCCCGCAGGGATCAAGAACCCCGAACCCGCCTTTAGACTCTACCAATAGTAGTACCTCCCAAACCACACAACTCAAATAGGAAGCAGGTTTTGCTAGGTACTGCCATAGTGCAAGTTTCTTACAAAGCGCAATTATATACAGCTCGAGCACTAATCGACTCTGGGTCAGAAGGTACGTTCATTTCCGAGAAGTTCCACAGAAAATTGGACATACCCACATTCAAGAAAAACGCACAAGTGACCGGATTGAACAACATAGTCTCCGCAACAGCTACCAAAACTTGCGAACTCACCCTTCGTTCACCAACAAAAAGGGAATTTAAGATAACAACCCACGCGTTTATCTTAAAAACTTTAACCGATAACTTACCCACTCACTCACTTGATAGAATAATTTCTAATAAAGAATTCGGTTTTAGTTTAGCTGACCCTCACTTCTATAAACCCAGACCTGTCGACATTCTTATCGGAAGTGATCTGTACCCACAAATAATTCTCAGTGGCGTACAGAGAAGTGTACTCGGGTAGCCCAAGAAACAGAATTCGGTTGAATTCTTTCCGGGCCCACACCTGAAAAACCCATCTCACCCTCAATATTGTCATTTTTCAATAAGACGACCCCAGACAAGTTGCTCACACAATTTTGGGAAGTCGAAGAAGTTGCGAAAAAGCCTCTACCCTCAACTTCGGATATACTGTGTGAGCAACATTATCAAAAAACAACCCGAAGACACTCAACTGGGTGTTACGTGGTAACATTACCCTTTAAAACCCCAGAAAAAATAGACTTGGCAACTCAAGACATTAAATATTCATTGCTAGTGCATTGCGAGCAAGCAAAAAACCCTGTAGGAAAAAATTCAAATAACCCAGTAGGAAGTTTTTCGTTCATCGGAATTTTAAATATTGTGCATATATAAGACACACACAAAAAATTTTTGTTTTGGAAATTCGCCAGCTTTCGGGAATTTGCTTGTTAAAATTTAAATAAAGAAAAATTACTTGAAATTTATTATTTGTTTTATTTAAATTTTATAAATTGTTGCGATATATACATACCTATCTATATAATAAAGAAATAAATAAATTTTCTATCGAAAATGGAAGAATTTAAGTTCTGTATTTCGGATTTATTCGAATATATCGAAGAACATTACGAAACCCACCCCGAAGATGAATCCGTTTATACTTTGGAAATAAAAAGAGTTGAACTCAACGCTATTTACGACAAGGCAAACAAGTCATGCGATGCCTTTCGTAGAACCTCACAAAAACCGGGTGAGACTATTGACTTCATAAAAGTTAAAGAAAAATTTAAAACAGGTCATCAATTATATTTGAAATGTTTGGGATCCATTAACCAAGCTATAGATGATCTTAAGACCCCAACCCCCACAATAAAGGAACGAGCTTCAGAAGAAAACACATCGCGGGACATAGGATCTTCAATTCATCTACAACCTTGTGACACGGACATATTTTATGGCGACTTCGTAACCTGGCCCTCATTCAGAGACATGTTTACGGCCATATATGTAAACAATCACAAAATTAGTAACGTGGAGAGACTGTTTTACCTAATTCAAAAAACCCGAGAAGAAGCAAGAGCAATAGTGAAAAACGCACCATTAACAAATGATGGTTTCTTGATGGCATGGAGGGATCTGGTATCGCAATACGAAAACAAACGAGTTCAAGTCAACGCGCAATTAAAAATTTTGTTCAATTTACCCCAAGCAAACCAGGAAAGTGGAAGCGCTATTAAACATCTTCAGAGGACCGTCAGCAATTGTCTTACAAATCTTCATAATGCATATATAGACACGACTAGTTGGGACCCAATCTTAATCTTCTTATGTGGATTGAAACTACCTAAAATTTTACTTCATCAATTTGAGGATACCCTAGAAGTCAACTCCGAAATACCATCATGGAAAACTTTCGACGCATTTCTCACCCATAGATACAAATCTTTAGAAGCAGTAGGAAATCTAACTGACCCCGTTCCAGTTACCCAACCCGACAGTGGGACTTATAGAAAAGGAAAAGACAGGAAATTTAATACCTTTCACCCGAACGTCTCTGGAACTTCGAAATTGAGTTTTCCACACGCTATTGAAAACCCTGTAAGAAGCAACATCATCTCAAAAAAACCCCAAGACATTGAGAGTTGTAAATTATGTAGAACCCAACATTCCATTCGAGAATGCCCAAAGTTTTTACAAATGAATGTCGAGACACGAATAAACGTAATAAAAAATAATGGTTACTGTTTTAATTGCCTTGCATTATCGCATAAATTCAAGGATTGCAAGAGCAAATACTCATGCAGAATATGTAGAAAGAAACATAACACTCTTCTGCATCGTATGCCCCATCCCGCTCCCAATCCCTCCCGCAGGGATCAAGAACCCCGAACCCGCCTTTAGACTCTACCAATAGTAGTACCTCCCAAACCACACAACTCAAATAGGAAGCAGGTTTTGCTAGGTACTGCCATAGTGCAAGTTTCTTACAAAGCGCAATTATATACAGCTCGAGCACTAATCGACTCTGGGTCAGAAGGTACGTTCATTTCCGAGAAGTTCCACAGAAAATTGGACATACCCACATTCAAGAAAAACGCACAAGTGACCGGATTGAACAACATAGTCTCCGCAACAGCTACCAAAACTTGCGAACTCACCCTTCGTTCACCAACAAAAAGGGAATTTAAGATAACAACCCACGCGTTTATCTTAAAAACTTTAACCGATAACTTACCCACTCACTCACTTGATAGAATAATTTCTAATAAAGAATTCGGTTTTAGTTTAGCTGACCCTCACTTCTATAAACCCAGACCTGTCGACATTCTTATCGGAAGTGATCTGTACCCACAAATAATTCTCAGTGGCGTACAGAGAAATGTACTCGGGTAGCCCAAGAAACAGAATTCGGTTGAATTCTTTCCGGGCCCACACCTGAAAAACCCATCTCACCCTCAATATTGTCATTTTTCAATAAGACGACCCCAGACAAGTTGCTCACACAATTTTGGGAAGTCGAAGAAGTTGCGAAAAAGCCTCTACCCTCAACTTCGGATATACTGTGTGAGCAACATTATCAAAAAACAACCCGAAGACACTCAACTGGGTGTTACGTGGTAACATTACCCTTTAAAACCCCAGAAAAAATAGACTTGGCAACTCAAGACATATAGCTTTAGCTCAGTTTCTAAGAAATGAAAAGTCCCTATCTAGAAAACCTGAAATAAAAACAGAATACGACAAGGCCATCAACGAGTACCTGGAACTCGGTCATATGACCAAAATAGAATATGACCCCGCAGAGAATACGAAAACATACTATCTACCCAACTGCGAGTGGTATTCAACGCATCATGCCCCACCTCAAATAGAAATAGCCTCAACGATGTATTACACACTGGACCTATTCTGCAAGCAGACCTGGTAATCCTAGTGGTAAAGTGGCGTATGTTTCGAATCGTATTCAATGCAGATATTCAAAAAATGTATCGTCAAATACTTGTTGAAAGCAAACACACTTCATTTCAAAGAATCTTATTTAGAAGATCGCCTAACGAGCCCATAGAAGATTTTGAACTACAAACTGTTACGTTTGGTATTAACTGTGCCCCATATTTAGCTATCCGTACCCTCCTCAAATTAGCGGATGATGTACAAGGAACCCACCCACTGGCAGCAGAGATACTTCGAAACGGAATGTACGTCGATGATGTACTTGCAGGAGCACATGACGTAGCAACAGCGAAGATAGCACGAGACGAACTCACTTCATCTTTGGAGTCCGCAGGATTTGCTCTACGCAAATGGACCTCAAATGACCCAAAAGTCTTATCTGGAATCTCACAAGAACACCTGTTGGATACCAATTTACTCAGTTTACCGGAATCCAATAGCACAAAATAACTGAGGATCAGATGGAATGCAAAAAAAGATGCATTCTTTATTCTCATCAACCCTATTCGTTTACTAAAAGAGAAGTATTATCGATTATAGCAAAATTGTTCGACCCAGCTGGTTGGCTCAGTCCCGTTGTAGTCACAGCCAAAATAATAATGCAACAAATATGGCTCGATAAATCCGATTGGGATGAAAGTTTAAAACCCTTAACTCTCCATTGCTGGAAAACCTTCATAAAGGATTACGAAACCCTAAATCTGATTGAAATTCCTCGGTGGACCCACTTTTCGACATCCGCGATCATCAATTTCCACGGATTCTCTGACGCATCAGAAAAAGCTTACGCAGCAAACCTATGCATCAGTGTTTCTACAAACACAAATACCTGAACAACTCTTTTGATATCCAAGACTCGTGTGTCCCCAATAAAAAGTATATTTTTACCAAGGCTAGAACCTTGCAGAGCGGTTCTTCTGGCGAATCTAGTGGATGCGACCCTTCCCCAATTAAACATTACTCAGTACCGCAGTCACCTTTGGACGGATTCTACAATTATCCTTTCTTGGCTAAGCAAACCCCCATGCTCATGGACAACCTTTGTATCCCATCAAGTTGCCACAATTGCAGAAAAAGTTGAAACCGAAAATTGGCGTCACATCTAAAGCCAGGACAATCCGGCAGATCTGGGTAGTCGCGGATGCACACCTCTGGAAATGGTTAACAATGTTCTCTGGTGGCACGGACCCAAATGGTTAAAACTCGACCCGAAACATTGGCCAATTACCCGAAAATCAATCGATACAACACTGGAACTGCGGCCAATCAAGACTATCGTCAACACAACACAAGAGGAAATACTGGATAGATTTTCATCACTACCCAAAGCCATTCGAGTCATAGCATATTTATTCAGATTCTGCTCAAATGCGTCACGCAACAGATCACAACAGCCATACACAACGTTGGAAATAACTCCAGACGAGTTCAAAACTACCCGCACGAAGTTAATTATTTTAACCCAAAGACAGCACTTCCAGGAGGAGTATGAAGCTTTAACTCAAAAAACCAGCATACACTGAAAAAGTACAATTTTGACCCTAAACCCTTTAATCGATCCCAAAGGAATAATGCGAGTCAATAGCCGATTAAACAATTCAGAAGCATTATCATATAACGAGGGTCATCCGATTATACTACCCTATAGCAGTCGATTAACAAAACTACTCACCCAATTTACTCACTCAATTACCCTACATGGTGGTAACCAACTAGTTTTACGACTCATGCGAACGGAATTTTGGATACCGAAGCTTAAAACGCTCATCAAGTCCATTTTCCATCAGTGCAAAACTTGCGTCTTACACAAGAAGAGAGAAACTACCCAAATAATGGCAGCTCTGACATAAAAAATTACACCGGCAGAGCGTGCTTGATCACAAAAGGTTATGTATGCGTATTTGTTTGTTTTGCAACCAAAGCAATACACCTGGAGGCAGCAAGCGATCTCACCACCCAAGCATTCATGGCCGCAATCGCACGATTCTTTTCTAGGCGCGGATGTCCCGCCGATCTTTATTCTGGCAATGGTACTAATTTCGTGGGAGCGTCTAAACTCTTAATCAAAGATCGACGAGAATTCACAAAAACACAAGTAACAACAAGTGTAGCACACCAAAACATCAACTGGCACATTAATCCTCCAGGAGCTCCACATATGGGTGGACTCTGGGAAGCAGGAGTGAAAAGTTTAAAGAGCCACTTAAAAAAGGTGTCTCAGATCCAAAAATTCACTTTCGAAGAATTATCTACCCTTCTAACCCGAATCGAAAGCTGCTTGAATTCTCGACCTTTAAGCCCACTAAGTGAAGACCCCAGGAATATAGAACCTTTAACTCTAGGCCATTTCTTAATTGGTACCCCTTTATTAACCCCAGCAGAACCCAACTTAAAAGATACACAACTAAGCATCGCACATAGATGGCAAAAGTTAAAGATACTCCATCAACACTTCTGCAAACGATGGAAAGAAGAATATCTAAAAGAACTCCACAAACGGTATATGTGGAAATACCCTCAACGCCAAGAAACTCTGCCCCCAAATGAATGGAAACTTGGTCGCATCGAAAAAACCTATCTCGGTGCAGACAATAAGACCAGAGTAGTTGACATACGTACTCTCAGGGAACAATTACCCGCCAAATAACCAAAATAGTCATTGCGCCTTACCAAATAACTAATCTCATTTCTTTATAGTGACATGGCTCCTCAAAATAGCATCAAATCTATCTGCAGCCGACAGAGCAGCCCAGCCTTCACCATACGATCACTCAGCGTCACCCGAAGCATCACCCCACTCTCCGACAATGGGACCCTGGCTAGACGCTTACATGGCTTTAAAGCGACCCTCCCCCCCATTCGAGAAGAAAGAGGAAGTACCCACCGCACGGCCCGACGAACTATCACCCATTCATCAAAACGCACACATAAACACGTCCCCTGTGGGTTGTGTAAAAAGGATCACCGATTGGTGACATGTTCAAAATTTACAAAAATGAACATTCATGAAAAGTTTGACGCAGTAACTAAGTATAAGTACTGCGTCAACTGCTTGGCCAGATCGCACTCAACACAAAGATGCACAAGCGCAAAACGATGCAACATGTGTAACGGTGAGCATCATTCAATCCTACACGGGCACCCCAGGTTGTTCTGCAAAAAGACAACCAAAACAACAAATAGCGACAAAAGACTGCACAAAGACCAAGAGATTCCAACGCTACTGGCCAAGCCGACCCTTATACCCACTGCCATGATAAAAATAAAACACGAGGGCAAATGGAATAAAATACGTGCCATAATTAACCCGACCCGAAAGGTGACAATCATTGCCTCAGAGCTAGTTCAGAGATTGAGGTTACCGAAAACGTACCTTGACTCTCCCCGCATATGTAAAATCGTCATAGGGTCACTAACTGATCCCGACTGGCATGTCGAAGTTAACTGCCTTATGACGCAGGAATTACCGACCCGACCCTACAATCGTGATATAGGTGGCGAAATCTTTAAGAGATTCGACCACTTAGTCCTAGCCGACCCAATGTTCCACAAGGATGATAAAATCATGATGGAACTGGGAGCAGACATCTACCCAAGGATAATGAAACCCGGATTATTCAACCCAGACAACAGCACCGTGATCGCACAAAACACCGCACTCGGTTGGACTCTAACCGGTGCTTGTGCGATTTAAACCACTCAACCCATTTTAAAACAATATTCCTTAACCCAAAGCGAAATAGATCTAATAACTTTTATTTGCAGACCCTGCAAGGCGGCCGGGATGTTCATACCAAATGAACACATCCCTGCATTGTTCTCCTAACTCGTATAAATACGAATTAGAGGACAATGCAAAAGGCTCAACAGCACCAACATAGCTCATAATTCCAATTGGAATTAATCAGCAGATCAAGGAGCAGATATCAAAGCGGACGGACAGAAAAGGCGCGAAAATTAGATCGCCCCAGCAATACAACAACAACAGGAGCACCACCAAAATCAACGCGGGATTATAAGCCACATCAGGTTGTAATTAAATGTATAGTTAATTTATATTATTTAAGCCTAACCTAAAAATAACATATAAATTTAATTATACATATAACACTTAACAAACGCACACATAAATATTGTACAATTAACCCACACAAATTGTCTATATTTCTACCCTATATACTAAAAGTAATTAAAGTTACATTTTGTTGTTATTTTATTTGGCACACCGGCAAACTCAACGTCGAGTAACCGACATTTTGGTCTTTCGAGCCGAATCCGTTCCCGATAAAATAAAACCCACCCAATTAAACATCGTTTTCTTATTATACATTCACCCACCCAATCAACCATCGTTTGGATCATCAAAAATAATATATTCGCCCACCCAATCAACCACAAACTTGGATCAGAAAAGCAAGAAGGATTATATACGTGGAAAAAATTGTGAGTACATAAACCCAAATTTTTAAAAATAATATAAAACAAATATAAATAATAAAATAAATATTGTGCTTAACAGGTATTAAGTGCAAAGTATTTGCGAATTTATTATTGTCATATTCCGTTTAGCACTTTACTCATAATACATACATAAGTACGTACTTACAATATATAATATATATTTTTTGAGAGCCAAGCAACGTTACTCTTGGTACCTATTCGTACATAAACGTATATATATATTCAAATTGCATTGCCCGCTCTCTTAAATATTCATTGCTAGTGCATTGCGAGCAAGCAAAAAACCCTGTAGGAAAAAATTCAAATAACCCAGTAGGAAATTTTTCGTTCATCGGAATTTTAAATATTGTGCATATATAAGACACACACAAAAAATTTTTGTTTTGGAAATTCGCCAGCTTTCGGGAATTTGCTTGTTAAAATTTAAATAAAGAAAAATTACTTGAAATTTATTATTTGTTTCATTTAAATTTTATAAATTGTTGCGATATATACTATATAATAAAGAAATAAATAAATTTTCTATCGAAAATGGAAGAAGTTAAGTTCTGTATTTCGGATTTATTCGAATATATCGAAGAACATTACGAAACCCACCCCGAAGATGAATCCGTTTATACTCTGGAAATAAAAAGAGTTGAACTCAACGCTATTTACGACAAGGCCAACAAGTCATGCGATGCCTTTCGTAGAACCCCACAAAAACCCCGTTAGACTATTGACTTCATAAAAGTTAAAGAAAATTTTAAAACAAGTCATCAATTATATTTGAAATGTTTGGGATCCATTAACCAAGCTATAGATGATCTTAAGACCCCAACCCCCACAATAAAGGAACGAGCTTCAGCAGAAAACACATCGCGGGACATAGGATCTTCAATTCATCTACAACCTTGTGACACGGACATATTTTATGGCGACTTCGTAACCTGGCCCTCATTCAGAGACATGTTTACGGCCATATATGTAAACAATCACAAAATTAGTAACTAACTGACCCCGTTCCAGTTACCCAACCCGACAGTGGGACTTATAGAAAAGGAAAAGACAGGAAATTTAATACCTTTCACCCGAACGTCTCTGGAACTTCGAAATTGAGTTTTCCACACGCTAGTGAAAACCCTGTAAGAAGCAACATCATCTCAAAAAAACCCCAAGACATTGAGAGTTGTAAATTATGTAGAACCCAACATTCCATTCGAGAATGCCCAAAGTTTTTACAAATGAATGTCGAGACACGAATAAACGTAATAAAAAATAATGGTTACTGTTTTAATTGCCTTGCATTATCGCATAGCTTCAAGGATTGCAAGAGCAAATACTCATGCAGAATATGTAGAAAGAAACATAACACTCTTCTGCATCGTATGCCCCATCCCGCTCCCAATCCCTCCCGCAGGGATCAAGAACCCCGAACCCGCCTTTAGACTCTACCAATAGTAGTACCTCCCAAACCACACAACTCAAATAGGAAGCAGGTTTTGCTAGGTACTGCCATAGTGCAAGTTTCTTACAAAGCGCAATTATATACAGCTCGAGCACTAATCGACTCTGGGTCAGAAGGTACGTTCATTTCCGAGAAGTTCCACAGAAAATTGGACATACCCACATTCAAGAAAAACGCAAAAGTGACCGGATTGAACAACACAGTCTCCGCAACAGCTACCAAAACTTGCGAACTCACCCTTCGTTCACCAACAAAAAGGGAATTTAAGATAACAACCCACGCGTTTATCTTAAAAACTTTAACCGATAACTTACCCACTCACTCACTTGATAGAATAATTTCTAATAAAGAATTCGGTTTTAGTTTAGCTGACCCTCACTTCTATAAACCCAGACCTGTCGACATTCTTATCGGAAGTGATCTGTACCCACAAATAATTCTCAGTGGCGTACAGAGAAGTGTACTCGGGTAGCCCAAGAAACAGAATTCGGTTGAATTCTTTCCGGGCCCACACCTGAAAAACCCATCTCACCCTCAATATTGTCATTTTTCAATAAGACGACCCCAGACAAGTTGCTCACACAATTTTGGGAAGTCGAAGAAGTTGCGAAAAAGCCTCTACCCTCAACTTCGGATATACTGTGTGAGCAACATTATCAAAAAACAACCCGAAGACACTCAACTGGGTGTTACGTGGTAACATTACCCTTTAAAACCCCAGAAAAAATAGACTTGGCAACTCAAGACATTAAATATTCATTGCTAGTGCATTGCGAGCAAGCAAAAAACCCTGTAGGAAAAAATTCAAATAACCCAGTAGGAAGTTTTTCGTTCATCGGAATTTTAAATATTGTGCATATATAAGACACACACAAAAAATTTTTGTTTTGGAAATTCGCCAGCTTTCGGGAATTTGCTTGTTAAAATTTAAATAAAGAAAAATTACTTGAAATTTATTATTTGTTTTATTTAAATTTTATAAATTGTTGCGATATATACATACCTATCTATATAATAAAGAAATAAATAAATTTTCTATCGAAAATGGAAGAATTTAAGTTCTGTATTTCGGATTTATTCGAATATATCGAAGAACATTACGAAACCCACCCCGAAGATGAATCCGTTTATACTTTGGAAATAAAAAGAGTTGAACTCAACGCTATTTACGACAAGGCAAACAAGTCATGCGATGCCTTTCGTAGAACCTCACAAAAACCGGGTGAGACTATTGACTTCATAAAAGTTAAAGAAAAATTTAAAACAGGTCATCAATTATATTTGAAATGTTTGGGATCCATTAACCAAGCTATAGATGATCTTAAGACCCCAACCCCCACAATAAAGGAACGAGCTTCAGAAGAAAACACATCGCGGGACATAGGATCTTCAATTCATCTACAACCTTGTGACACGGACATATTTTATGGCGACTTCGTAACCTGGCCCTCATTCAGAGACATGTTTACGGCCATATATGTAAACAATCACAAAATTAGTAACGTGGAGAGACTGTTTTACCTAATTCAAAAAACCCGAGAAGAAGCAAGAGCAATAGTGAAAAACGCACCATTAACAAATGATGGTTTCTTGATGGCATGGAGGGATCTGGTATCGCAATACGAAAACAAACGAGTTCAAGTCAACGCGCAATTAAAAATTTTGTTCAATTTACCCCAAGCAAACCAGGAAAGTGGAAGCGCTATTAAACATCTTCAGAGGACCGTCAGCAATTGTCTTACAAATCTTCATAATGCATATATAGACACGACTAGTTGGGACCCAATCTTAATCTTCTTATGTGGATTGAAACTACCTAAAATTTTACTTCATCAATTTGAGGATACCCTAGAAGTCAACTCCGAAATACCATCATGGAAAACTTTCGACGCATTTCTCACCCATAGATACAAATCTTTAGAAGCAGTAGGAAATCTAACTGACCCCGTTCCAGTTACCCAACCCGACAGTGGGACTTATAGAAAAGGAAAAGACAGGAAATTTAATACCTTTCACCCGAACGTCTCTGGAACTTCGAAATTGAGTTTTCCACACGCTATTGAAAACCCTGTAAGAAGCAACATCATCTCAAAAAAACCCCAAGACATTGAGAGTTGTAAATTATGTAGAACCCAACATTCCATTCGAGAATGCCCAAAGTTTTTACAAATGAATGTCGAGACACGAATAAACGTAATAAAAAATAATGGTTACTGTTTTAATTGCCTTGCATTATCGCATAGCTTCAAGGATTGCAAGAGCAAATACTCATGCAGAATATGTAGAAAGAAACATAACACTATTCTGCATCGTATGCCCCATCCCGCTCCCAATCCCTCCCGCAGGGATCAAGAACCCCGAACCCGCCTTTAGACTCTACCAATAGTAGTACCTCCCAAACCACACAACTCAAATAGGAAGCAGGTTTTGCTAGGTACTGCCATAGTGCAAGTTTCTTACAAAGCGCAATTATATACAGCTCGAGCACTAATCGACTCTGGGTCAGAAGGTACGTTCATTTCCGAGAAGTTCCACAGAAAATTGGACATACCCACATTCAAGAAAAACGCACAAGTGACCGGATTGAACAACATAGTCTCCGCAACAGCTACCAAAACTTGCGAACTCACCCTTCGTTCACCAACAAAAAGGGAATTTAAGATAACAACCCACGCGTTTATCTTAAAAACTTTAACCGATAACTTACCCACTCACTCACTTGATAGAATAATTTCTAATAAAGAATTCGGTTTTAGTTTAGCTGACCCTCACTTCTATAAACCCAGACCTGTCGACATTCTTATCGGAAGTGATCTGTACCCACAAATAATTCTCAGTGGCGTACAGAGAAATGTACTCGGGTAGCCCAAGAAACAGAATTCGGTTGAATTCTTTCCGGGCCCACACCTGAAAAACCCATCTCACCCTCAATATTGTCATTTTTCAATAAGACGACCCCAGACAAGTTGCTCACACAATTTTGGGAAGTCGAAGAAGTTGCGAAAAAGCCTCTACCCTCAACTTCGGATATACTGTGTGAGCAACATTATCAAAAAACAACCCGAAGACACTCAACTGGGTGTTACGTGGTAACATTACCCTTTAAAACCCCAGAAAAAATAGAATTGGCAACTCAAGACATATAGCTTTAGCTCAGTTTCTAAGAAATGAAAAGTCCCTATCTAGAAAACCTGAAATAAAAACAGAATACGACAAGGCCATCAACGAGTACCTGGAACTCGGTCATATGACCAAAATAGAATATGACCCCGCAGAGAATACGAAAACATACTATCTACCCAACTGCGAGTGGTATTCAACGCATCATGCCCCACCTCAAATAGAAATAGCCTCAACGATGTATTACACACTGGACCTATTCTGCAAGCAGACCTGGTAATCCTAGTGGTAAAGTGGCGTATGTTTCGAATCGTATTCAATGCAGATATTCAAAAAATGTATCGTCAAATACTTGTTGAAAGCAAACACACTTCATTTCAAAGAATCTTATTTAGAAGATCGCCTAACGAGCCCATAGAAGATTTTGAACTACAAACTGTTACGTTTGGTATTAACTGTGCCCCATATTTAGCTATCCGTACCCTCCTCAAATTAGCGGATGATGTACAAGGAACCCACCCACTGGCAGCAGAGATACTTCGAAACGGAATGTACGTCGATGATGTACTTGCAGGAGCACATGACGTAGCAACAGCGAAGATAGCACGAGACGAACTCACTTCATCTTTGGAGTCCGCAGGATTTGCTCTACGCAAATGGACCTCAAATGACCCAAAAGTCTTATCTGGAATCTCACAAGAACACCTGTTGGATACCAATTTACTCAGTTTATCGGAATCCAATAGCACAAAAATACTGAGGATCAGATGGAATGCAAAAAAAGATGCATTCTTTTTTCTCATCAACCCTATTCGTTTACTAAAAGAGAAGTATTATCGATTATAGCAAAATTGTTCGACCCAGCTGGTTGGCTCAGTCCCGTTGTAGTCACAGCCAAAATAATAATGCAACAAATATGGCTCGATAAATCCGATTGGGATGAAAGTTTAAAACCCTTAACTCTCCATTGCTGGAAAACCTTCATAAAGGATTACGAAACCCTAAATCTGATTGAAATTCCTCGGTGGACCCACTTTTCGACATCCGCGATCATCAATTTCCACGGATTCTCTGACGCATCAGAAAAAGCTTACGCAGCAAACCTATGCATCAGTGTTTCTACAAACACAAATACCTGAACAACTCTTTTGATATCCAAGACTCGTGTGTCCCCAATAAAAAGTATATTTTTACCAAGGCTAGAACCTTGCAGAGCGGTTCTTCTGGCGAATCTAGTGGATGCGACCCTACCCCAATTAAACATTACTCAGTACCGCAGTCACCTTTGGACGGATTCTACAATTATCCTTTCTTGGCTAAGCAAACCCCCATGCTCATGGACAACCTTTGTATCCCATCAAGTTGCCACAATTGCAGAAAAAGTTGAAACCGAAAATTGGCGTCACATCTAAAGCCAGGACAATCCGGCAGATCTGGGTAGTCGCGGATGCACACCTCTGGAAATGGTTAACAATGTTCTCTGGTGGCACGGACCCAAATGGTTAAAACTCGACCCGAAACATTGGCCAATTACCCGAAAATCAATCGATACAACACTGGAACTGCGGCCAATCAAGACTATCGTCAACACAACACAAGAGGAAATACTGGATAGATTTTCATCACTACCCAAAGCCATTCGAGTCATAGCATATTTATTCAGATTCTGCTCAAATGCGTCACGCAACAGATCACAACAGCCATACACAACGTTGGAAATAACTCCAGACGAGTTCAAAACTACCCGCACGAAGTTAATTATTTTAACCCAAAGACAGCACTTCCAGGAGGAGTATGAAGCTTTAACTCAAAAAACCAGCATACACTGAAAAAGTACAATTTTGATCCTAAACCCTTTAATCGATCCCAAAGGAATAATGCGAGTCAATAGCCGATTAAACAATTCAGAAGCATTATCATATAACGAGGGTCATCCGATTATACTACCCTATAGCAGTCGATTAACAAAACTACTCACCCAATTTACTCACTCAATTACCCTACATGGTGGCAACCAACTAGTTTTACGACTCATGCGAACGGAATTTTGGATACCGAAGCTTAAAACGCTCATCAAGTCCATTTTCCATCAGTGCAAAACTTGCGTCTTACACAAGAAGAGAGAAACTACCCAAATAATGGCAGCTCTGACATAAAAAATTACACCGGCAGAGCGTGCTTGATCACAAAAGGTTATGTATGCGTATTTGTTTGTTTTGCAACCAAAGCAATACACCTGGAGGCAGCAAGCGATCTCACCACCCAAGCATTCATGGCCGCAATCGCACGATTCTTTTCTAGGCGCGGATGTCCCGCCGATCTTTATTCTGGCAATGGTACTAATTTCGTGGGAGCGTCTAAACTCTTAATCAAAGATCGACGAGAATTCACAAAAACACAAGTAACAACAAGTGCAGCACACCAAAACATCAACTGGCACATTAATCCTCCAGGAGCTCCACATATGGGTGGACTCTGGGAAGCAGGAGTGAAAAGTTTAAAGAGCCACTTAAAAAAGGTGTCTCAGATCCAAAAATTCACTTTCGAAGAATTATCTACCCTTCTAACCCGAATCGAAAGCTGCTTGAATTCTCGACCTTTAAGCCCACTAAGTGAAGACCCCAGGAATATAGAACCTTTAACTCTAGGCCATTTCTTAATTGGTACCCCTTTATTAACCCCAGCAGAACCCAACTTAAAAGATACACAACTAAGCATCGCACATAGATGGCAAAAGTTAAAGATACTCCATCAACACTTCTGCAAACGATGGAAAGAAGAATATCTAAAAGAACTCCACAAACGGTATATGTGGAAATACCCTCAACGCCAAGAAACTCTGCCCCCAAATGAATGGAAACTTGGTCGCATCGAAAAAACCTATCTCGGTGCAGACAATAAGACCAGAGTAGTTGACATACGTACTCTCAGGGAACAATTACCCGCCAAATAACCAAAATAGTCATTGCGCCTTACCAAATAACTAATCTCATTTCTTTATAGTGACATGGCTCCTCAAAATAGCATCAAATCTATCTGCAGCCGACAGAGCAGCCCAGCCTTCACCATACGATCACTCAGCGTCACCCGAAGCATCACCCCACTCTCCGACAATGGGACCCTGGCTAGACGCTTACATGGCTTTAAAGCGACCCTCCCCCCCATTCGAGAAGAAAGAGGAAGTACCCACCGCACGGCCCGACGAACTATCACCCATTCATCAAAACGCACACATAAACACATCCCCTGTGGATTGTGTAAAAAGGATCACCGATTGGTGACATGTTCAAAATTTACAAAAATGAACATTCATGAAAAGTTTGACGCAGTAACTAAGTATAAGTACTGCGTCAACTGCTTGGCCAGATCGCACTCAACACAAAGATGCACAAGCGCAAAACGATGCAACATGTGTAACGGTGAGCATCATTCAATCCTACACGGGCACCCCAGGTTGTTCTGCAAAAAGACAACCAAAACAACAAATAGCGATAAAAGACTGCACAAAGACCAAGAGATTCCAACGCTACTGGCCAAGCCGACCCTTATACCCACTGCCATGATAAAAATAAAACACGAGGGCAAATGGAATAAAATACGTGCCATAATTAACCCGACCCGAAAGGTGACAATCATTGCCTCAGAGCTAGTTCAGAGATTGAGGTTACCGAAAACGTACCTTGACTCTCCCCGCATATGTAAAATCGTCATAGGGTCACTAACTGATCCCGACTGGCATGTCGAAGTTAACTGCCTTATGACGCAGGAATTACCGACCCGACCCTACAATCGTGATATAGGTGGCGAAATCTTTAAGAGATTCGACCACTTAGTCCTAGCCGACCCTATGTTCCACAAGGATGATAAAATCATGATGGAACTGGGAGCAGACATCTACCCAAGGATAATGAAACCCGGATTATTCAACCCAGACAACAGCGCCGTGATCGCACAAAACACCGCACTCGGTTGGACTCTAACCGGTGCTTGTGCGATTTAAACCACTCAACCCATTTTAAAACAATATTCCTTAACCCAAAGCGAAATAGATCTAATAACTTTTATTTGCAGAGCCTGCAAAGCGGCCGGGATGTTCATGCCAAATGAACACATCCCTGCATTGTTCTCCTAACTTGTATAAATACGAATTAGAGGACAATGCAAAAGGCTCAACAGCACCAACATAGCTCATAATTCCAATTGGAATTAATCAGCAGATCAAGGAGCAGATATCAACGCGGACGGACAGAAAAGGCGCGAAAATTAGATCGCCCCAGCAATACAACAACAACAGGAGCACCACCAAAATCTACGCGGGATTATAAGCCACATCAGGTTGTAATTAAATGTATAGTTAATTTATATTATTTAAGCCTAACCTAAAAATAACATATAAATTTAATTATACATATAACACTTAACAAACGCACACATAAATATTGTACAATTAACCCACACAAATTGTCTATATTTCTACCCTATATACTAAAAGTAATTAAAGTTACATTTTGTTGTTATTTTATTTGGCACACCGGCAAACTCAACGTCGAGTACCCCGACACCAAATTTTGTTCCAAAGCTGTTTATTTAATTAATAAATTAATTTTCACTTCACTCACCTTTAGCACAAAATAATTAAAAAAGAAAGAGAGTCGATTTCGGCGGGTGCTTAAGGAACTAATCGCTAGCGAGTCGATGCAAAAAAGGGGAGCGGGATCCTTCTTTTGGTCCCTTATATATCTGTTGATGTCTTCATGGTGGTGTGATCGGTGTTAAGTTGTATTTGTGTGCGTGTTGGTGCATGGTGTAGTGATGTGGAATGTATGGTATGTAGGTGTGGAATGTATGGTAAGGACGTGTGGGGATGTGGATGTGAATTGGTGTAGTGTGACAGTGTCTTACGGGGAGGGGGGATTGAGTGGTCATTTAGCCATCCCGGCCCCCCTAGGCGAATTATTAGCCTAGTAGTCGCTGCAGCTGTTGTAACGTTTCCACAACGCTGCTCAGTCCATTGGAACGACGTGGTTGCGGTCTAGGCTGTCGACGCCGTGGTGTTACATTCCGCGGGTGTACCGCACGAGTGGAGGGTCGAGGTCCTGTTGCGCGGCTTCGCAGAGTAGGTGGCCGACCAACGTTGCGCCTCGAGCTGCGATGAAGTAGTGTGTGATGTGGTCTGCTGCAAATTTGGCACAGACCCGTGGACACACACTCTTGAGTCCCATGCGTATGCGATAGGCAATTTAGACAGTGCCCATGTGCCTGGGCAACTTGTTGTCGTTGCAACGGTCGCATACTCCTGAAAATCCCACAATGTTGCAGACGATGTGGGCGCCGACAAATGGGACATCGTATACGATGTGCCTCTGAAGGCGGCGATGATAGCGTCGGGGAAGGTCGCGTGCCACCGCGAGGAACTGGTGCTGACCTAGGTGTCGTTGCAGGTGCGCTTGCAGGGGCAGTTGCAGCTGCAGATCGGGGCGTTGGGGTAGGCCCCGTGCGTGGCACGTTGGAAGCCGACCGCACAGTTGGCGTGGGAGTAGTTGGCGTATCCACATCCATGTTAATCTGTATGAAAAAGTTGTTTAATGATGCAGACTTGTCATAGAAAGGATATGGATGATCGTGCCACGTTATGTGGCATGAATGGGTCATCGTATTGATCGACCATTTTTTATTAGGTATTTGTTATTTAAACGGTTATTAACGAGTTTTTCGGTTTTTTACTTATTGATTTGGTTATTTTATTGAATTGCGGTAGTATCGGTTGATTGTGTGCGATTTGCTGTGTCACTATTATCGGCGGTTGGGAGAAAGCATAGCTTCACGAGCGGTCTGGTTAGCATTCCGCTTTGTGTACGAAGATCAACCACTCGTATGTGACCGTCGGAGCCGTAATGTAGCTTTTCTATGCGCCCAAGCCGCCATTCGGTAGGAGGTAGACAATCATCATGGATAATGACACAATCTCCAAGCTTTGGTGCTTGTTCAGGAGTCTTCCAACGGTATCGTTTATGGAGATCCTTTATGTATTCTTCTTTCCATCGACGGCTGAAATCGTGATGGAGAATTTTAATTCTTTCCCAGCGATTTAGTAAGGATAGCGACTCCACGCCTGGCTCAGGTATGGCCAGAATGGGTGTTCCTTTGAGAAAGTGCCCTGGAGTTAAGGCTGTGAAATCGGAGGGATCTTGCGAAAGGATTGTAAGAGGCCGTGAATTGAGAACGGCTTCAATTCGAATTAATAATGTCGTGAATTCTTCGTAATTGAATTTGTAATTTCCAGCTATTTTTTTGAAGTGGGATTTGAAGCTTTTTACAGCTGATTCCCATAAACCACCCATATGAGGAGCGCTTGGGGGGATGAATTGCCAATTAATGCCTTGGGGCGCGTACTTTTGTACAATCTCAGGTGAGACTTGTTTGATAAAGTCCACAAATTGTTTTTCGGTGGCTCTTTGAGCACCGATAAATGTTTTACCATTATCGCTCATGATCTTCGATGGAAAGCCGCGTCGACCGACGAAGCGGGCAAATGCCGCAAGGAAAGCCTCCTTCGTCAGATTAGTACAAAGCTCAAGGTGCACTGCTTTTGTCGTAAAACAGACAAAAACAGCCACATAGCCTTTCATCAGAGTGGGAGACCTTAACATGGACGCCTTTATTTGAAAAGGCCCAGCAAAGTCGACACCTGTGATGGAGAAAGGCAGAGCGAAGTTGCAGCGTTCCGGGGGAAGTGCTGCCATAATCTGTGTTCTCATCTTTTGCTTGTGCGTGGTACAGATTTTGCACAAGAAAATGCACTTCTTTATTTGGGGCTTAAGTCGGGGAATGTAAAATTCCTGGCGGACCGTATGTTGCATGAGGCGATGTTCGGCATGAAGCATTAATATGTGGATATAATTGATGAGTAGTGTGGCAAGTCGAGACTTCTCTGGAACAATTATGGGATGGCGTTCGTTATACGTTAGGCTTGAATTGGCAAGCCGACCATTCACACGTAGAAGACCTTTCGTGTCGAGGAATGGGTTTAGAACTAAGAGGGGACTTCTCTTGTCAATAGGTTTTGATTCTCTCAGAAGTGATATATCGCGGCTGAAGTAGCGCGCTTGCGTAGATGCGATAAGAGCGACCTTTGCTTTTTGTAAGTCTAGGTGCGTCACTGTATCGCATTGGGAGTGTAATGAAGTTACTCCCTGAAGTTTAATTTTGAGTCGCTCTATGAACTTGAGCATGTAAGCGATTACCCTGAGTGCTCGGGGATACGATGAAAATCGTTCGAGGATGTCAGTATCATCCACTGTTGTGTGAAAAGAGTCGATTTTTCGACTTTCTGGGGCAATTATATTGCGCATGGGCGATTGTGGCCAAGAATCAGGAGATTCTGTTAACCATCGGGGGCCATTCCACCAGAGGGTGGTGGTGGCAAGATGCAGGGGTTTGCATCCTCTCGTACCTAGATCAGCAGGATTGTCAGCACTGGCTACATGTCGCCAAGTGGCTGATCCTACTAGGTCAAGGATTTGAGACGTTCGGTTTGAAATATACGTCTTCCATGCATGTGGTGGTTTTTCTAACCAGGCTAGTACAATTTCGGAATCGGACCATAGATATAATTTATATTGTGCCATGTTTAATTGCGTTTGTACGATGGACACGAGTTTGGCCAGTAGTAGCGCTCCACATAATTCAAGTCGTGGTAGACTTATTGTTTTTAAAGGAGCCACTTTTGCTTTTGCTACTAGTAAGTTTCATGTGGTCGCATTGGCGCTTTGTGTGCGAACATATATAGTTGCGCAATATGCCTTTTCAGAGGCGTCACAGAAGCCGTGTAGTTCGACTTTGTGCTCTGGGGCATAATTTACCCAACGTGGGATTTGTATCTGTGAGATATCATGTAGATTGCTCGCAAACTGGGACCACTTTTCTAAACGCAGTGGTTTTACTTGTTCGTCCCAGTCGGTACCATCTAACCATAATTCTTGTATTAGAATTTTGGCTTGTATCATAACTGGCGAAAGCCATCCTGCGGGGTCGAAAAGTTTCGCCACAGAGGATAGAATTTGCCGCTTTGTTATGGCAGATAATGCCGATATTGACTCTGTAGTGTATGAAAACTGGTCAGATATCGCATTCCATTGGATCCCCAGAGTTTTTGTTGTACTTTCCTTTTCGAATTTAAGGAAATTAGTATCTAACAAATTTTCATGTGGTATATTTTTTAGAATATTAGGGTGGTTCGCCGTTATCTTTTTCAACGGAAACCCTGCGGTTTTGAGGGCTTGTATCACTTGTGATAGTGACTCGTATGCTTGTGGAAGACTGTGACTTCCAGACAAGATATCGTCTACATACGTTTGTGTTTTTAACACCTGGGTTGCCAGAGGAAATTCTGACTTGGTGTTTTCTGCCAATTCGTGCAGTGTTCGAATGGCTAAATATCGAGCACAGTTGACGCCAAAGGTAACTGTTTTTAATTTATAGTCGCGGAGTGGACTATTGGGAGATTTTCGGAAAATAATTCGCTGAAAATCTTGATCGTCTTTATGTACGACTATTTGTCTATACATTTTTTCGACGTCTCCGTTAAATACGTATTTGAATATACGCCAATTTAATATGAGGAGCATTAAATCTGGTTGGAGCGTGGGTCCCGTAAATAGAATATCATTTAGGGAATTCCCCGAGCTAGTGGATCTTGATGCATTAAAGACAACTCTTACTTTAGTTGTTTTTTTGTCTGGCTTTACTACTGCATGGTGCGGCAAATAAAATGAGTAGTATTTGCCGTTGATGATTTTTTCACATGGGCTTATTTCCTCCATGTGGTCTAAATGGAGATATTCTTCCAACACACCATCATATACTGGTTTGAGTTCGCCTTTTTTAAGTAGGTTTTTTTCCATACTTTGAAACTGCTGTATTGCAGAGGTGCGAGAGTGACCTAAGGCGATTGTGTTGGGAAATTGTTGTTTTAGTGGTAGTCGTACGACGTACCGACCATTATCTGATCTAGTAGTTGTAGCTTTGTAAAAGTCTTCACAATACTGATCTTCTGGGGTTGTGATTGATATGGGGGGGAGTTCTTCTAACTCCCAAAATTTTTTCAATTGTGAATTGAGGTATTCGTTTGAGATTTCCTCAACCTGAGTGGTCATGGTGGTAACTGGTTCCGAAACTAGTCCACTTAGGATCCACCCAAAAATAGTATTTTGTGCCAGAAGTGTATTTGAAATTTTCTCAATACCTTCGAGTATAATCTGTGGTATGAGATCGCTTCCTAATAGAAGGTCTATTTGAGCGGGAGTGTTGCAGTTGGGATCTGCTAGCTTTAGGTGTGAAACCTTTTGCCAATGCTTGCTATTTATGTGATAGCTTGGAAGCATATTTGTAAGTTGCGGTAAGACTATTGCTTCTGCTTGTATGTGCTTATCCGCTTGGGGGGAAATTAAGGTAATGGGGCAGATTTTATTAGAGTTTTGAACTACTCTTCCGCCCCTTTCCTGTAATTTCAAAGTTGGCTTGTTTTGTTGGCAGTTGTAGCCTAATTTGAGCCCTAGACGCTATAAAAGATCGTTGTGATCCTTGGTCTATTAAGGCCCTAAGTTTAAACAGCTCTCCTCGGTGTTCGATGGAGACGACTGCTGTTGGTAGTAGTACCCTACTTTGGTTTTCGCTGTGTAGCGTTTGAGTTTTTAATGCCTTTGAGCAGCATGGTGCTTCTTGGCAATTTACGGGATTTCGCACTTCGGGATTTGCTGTTGCAACTAAACCCGTGGCTCTTTTCATATTTGCGCTGTTTGGGGGTGAGCTGGAAAATGTCCTGTAATGCAGCATTGAATGATGTCGTTTATGACAATAAACGCAATTAAATTTGCTTTCGCACTCTTTAAGTGTATGTGCATGTGATAGGCAATTTGTACAAAGTCTTTTTGTTCTCACAAAATTGTTCCTATCGACAATATTTAATTTTTTGAATTTAACGCAGGTAACACAGTTCGCATGACGTTTGTTTATACTGTTCTGACGTGAATGATTGATTTTTAAAGAAACTTCTATTTAAATGGTTATTGCTACTGGTTTGGGGTCTATTAAAGCTTCTATTGAGGTCGTTTTGAACGTTTTTAGTTCTAACTAGTTTTTTGTCTACCCTTTCTGCTATTTCATATTGGGTAGTTAGAAATTCTTTCATTTGCTGCCACGTTGGGCATTTTTTCCGAGATGAGAGCGATTGCTCCCACAAAAGTAACGATTTTTCTGGTAATGCCGCGGTGCATATATTTACCAGAATAGGGTCCCAGCTGTCTGTGGGAATATTTTGTGTCGATAAAATTGACAAACAATTAGAAACAGTGGATTGTAGTCTAATGAATTCATCACTTGTTTCTTTCTGAATTTTAGGCAAGTTCATTAGTATCGTTACTTGCTTATCGACCAATATTCTTTCATTTTCGTATCTCGCTTTTAGAGCTTCCCAAGCCAGATTGAAATTATCGTCATTTAGTGCGAACTGTTTTACTATGACGCCTGCTTGACCTTTTGTTTTGTATCGGAGGTGATACAATTTTTGCGCATTTGTTAATTTTGGGTGGTTTATGTAAACGGCTGTAAACATGTCCCGGAAGGACGGCCATTGTTCATAACCACCATGAAAGATTTCTGTATCACATGTGGGCACCTTGAGATGGATGCCTGAACTTGCTTCATGACTTTGAATTTGTGGCAGCTCTACTCTCGGATGCGGAGTAGGTGCAATCGCTTTTATTAGCTTTAATTGATCAGAAATCATAGCTTTTGTTTCTTCAAACTGGTCTAAGCAGTTTTCGTACTTGGCGTAAGCCGAGGATTTAAAATTTTCAGGTAGATCTGAGTCGTCAGATTCTACGATTGCGTCATATGCAGCTTGGAGACGTGTCCAAAAATTGTCAAGATTGTCTTTTTTAATTTCTAATACCGATTCAGAATTGTCCTGAATCGGCGAAGATGAAAATCGAGTGCAGTATCGTATTATACTGTCACTCTCAGAGATAAATTTGGTGTATGAAATATCTTTCACCCGTTTTTGTTTTGTAGCACCTTGTTTTGAGCGTGTAGCTTCTGCAGGTGTACATGGACTTTTATCATCTGAAATCATCTTTGGTACTTTTAACAATTGAGATGTTTTTGATTCTTTTGAGTCTGAGCTCATTTAAAAATTGTGTGAAATAAATTCAAAATTCCTCAGTGTCGACTGATGGATAATTCAGGAAATTTCTTCGTATATAGAAATCTGAACGAAAGCTCTTTTTAGTGAGTAGAGTTTTCCACTTTAAACAAAATTAAGATTAATTTTCGTATATATGTATAACCGGAAAATTTTTTTTTTTTTTGTTAATTAGCGTTCTTAATTTGAAAATAACTGAAATACCCGGATTCAGTTGTTATAGATACCGGTGCGTATTTATTTTTAATTTAATTTAACAATGTATTGAATAAATTGTTTATCTATTTTATTTTTTATTTTTTGATGTCCTTATTTAGGGGTATGTAGGTATACCCTAATGCTTGGACTTGTAGTTATGTATATATGTACTTGTGCAATTGAGAGCTCGTTGAAGAGATCAATGCACTTTGTACCTATGTACTAGTAAGCACGAATTATTTGTGCTGGAAAATTTTGTACGCAATCCTGCTTGCTTGCTGCAAGGGGTATTGCGGGATATATGCCAAAGTGGACTTTGAATATAAATATAAATTTAGTTTGAACCAATATGTATGTATATTGTTCAAAATTTTGTATTATTTATATAAAATAGTATGATTTTTATTAAATAATCCGCGTTTTATTTACCGAACCGTATTTACCCTATGTACATATATAGGGTATATAAGTATAAGCGTATTGTATACTGTAAGTAATGCAAAAAAGCGAATCAAGTATAATCGTAAAAGAGCGCGAGAGAGAAATTGGCAATAGCAGGTAATGTCGCAATTTTCAATAAGCACTGTATGTACGTATGTAAGGTTTTTATTGTATGTATAAATGATGTATAAGATATATACATATGTATGAAAAATACGATATGTTGTATACGATATTAATGATTAATATTTAATATTTAGAATACATATGTATGTATACGTAACTATGCACTGTATATAATTTTACATATATAATTGTTATATATATGTTAGAAGTAAATGAAGTACTCCTTTTGGTACTTATATATATATATATATATTTTGTTTTTTTTTTTCTTTTTTTTTCCGTTTAACTTCGTTTATTGTATATATGTATGTATATTTATTTTGCCTTTTATGCTTTAAGTTTGACTTTTCCTTTGCTCACATATATTTCGCAATCCTGCTTACTGCTTAATTAAGCGTAAGGGGTATTGCCGGAAAAATTTGTAAGTATTGAAATACTTAAATTTGGTTTTTTTTTGTTTTTGTATATTGTGTTTTAATACACGAAGGTAAGCAGGTAGTCAATTATTATATATTATATACATATATATGTCTGTCGTATATATGTATGTGTATGAATGTACATATATAATACAATAAACGGTTTTTCGTTATTTTAACCCGCAATTTAAAACCGGTACGTTAGACCAAATTGGCACCCGTTACCAAGATATTGAACGGTTTTTTAATGTTTTATTACAGTTTTTTGTTCAAAATATAATCTGTAATTCGCAATGAATATACATATGTATGTGCATAAATATAAGAAAAGGAATCGAATGGACTCACTTTGATTTCCTCCAAGGGCTTGTGGGGAATATATGTACTTGCGAGTGGGTAATTAGTTACGTGTATGTACGTCTATGTGTTCTTCTGTGTTTCTTTCCGATTCCTTTGTCCTCTGTTGTTTCTGAGTTTGTATGCTAGGTGTTGCCTTTGTGTATTTGTTTTTGTTAATTCGCGCCCGTATGTGTTGTTTGTATAAACTTGTAAGATTAAATTTGGTTTTAGGATCGCGCCCGCAATTGCTTTGTGATTATTTTCGCGCCCGTTTTGTGTTTATTGTTGTTATTTGTATGTAAATTAATATGTATTTTGACACTTTTATCTCTCTGTTTTTTATGATTTTGTCACACCACTTTTAAGACACTGTTTATTTTATGTTATATATGTATAGGTATATATATATATATATTTTTTTTTTTTTTTCGGAAAACACTGTGCATATATGTATGTATAATAACTTTTTATATAATGTGTTTAATACACTTCACCGCACTTTAGATGTTTTTTGTTTTCACTGTCCACTGCACTTTGCGTTCTGTTCATACAATACACAATTCTATGTACATACAATATAGATATATATATATATTTTTTTTTTTTTTTTCCACTGCACTTGTTGTTTGTTTGAATGCACCGGTTCTTTTTTTTTCACTGTTTGTTAATTTTTATTATTATTATTATTTATTTTTTTTTTTTTCCACGTTATTTAAACATTTTTTCTTTTTTTTTTTTATGTTTTGTACCCCATAGTGCCGTCCACTAGGGCTCGAAGGACCATGTTTATTTAATTAATAAATTAATTTTCACTTCACTCACCTTTAGCACAAAATAATTAAAAAATAAAGAGAGTCGATTTCGGCGGGTGCTTAAGGAACTAATCGCTAGCGAGTCGATGCAAAAAAGGGGAGCGGGATCCTTCTTTTGGTCCCTTATATATCTGTTGATGTCTTCATGGTGGTGTGATCGGTGTTAAGTTGTATTTGTGTGCGTGTTGGTGCATGGTGTAGTGATGTGGAATGTATGGTATGTAGGTGTGGAATGTATGGTAAGTAGGTGTGGGGATGTGGATGTGAATTGGAGTAGTGTGACAGTGTCTTACGGGGAGGGGGGATTGAGTGGTCATTTAGCCAAAAGCAAATGGAGTTCTGTACTACAATAGTGTCAAGAAACCAATGAAATTATATAGTGTTCTATGTTGTACCATGATGTATTCCACTGAACACACTAAAAACTAAAATAACCGGAAATATTATAAAAAAATATAAAAAAATCGAAAAAATGTTGTTGCAAGGCAATATTGCTTGGTCTTTTTTAATACCCATAGAGATAGTGTAAAATAATTCGTTTTCCTCCTCAGGTAATAAAATATTATAAAAGTCTTTGCTGTCATAAGCAATTTGGTTCATGCCAGGTTTGTGTTTATTTTTGTTTATAGTTGAATTAAATTTTTTTGCATCAGCTGATAAGTCAAACATATACCATCATACTCATATGGTTTCCTGAGCTTTTATTGAACGTTGTTGTACAGAAACCATATGTCTGTCTTTAACATTTGGAATCTTGTATTTGTGTAGTGTATCTAAGCTTCGATGCAAACGAAGTTAATGTTTATATTGTTTGTTATTTTATTTTTCAATGAGATATTGAGGATTAAAAGTTTCAACATCAATTTCAACGTGTAAGAACAAAGTATACTCTAACGTAATGCATTTGAAATATTTTTGAGATTGCGTCTCACCGCGCGCCTCAAGAAAATGTCAAATGGAAAATAGGTTAAGGAAATGGCCTCAAACTTTACACTTTGCGTTAAAGTCAAATATGTTAGGCACCGATTTATTAGGAGTGATAGAATAATCGTGGAGAGCGAAAACAAATTCCTGAGTCAGCAAATCGAATACTGGTAAACAGCTCTACGACTGCAGTGCGTGGCATGAGTCTGCACATTCCTATTCCCACATTCAATGCCATACCATATGTGTTGGCCCACGGTAGCAACGAGAACGGCAACAGCGCATGTACGTAACGACCGCAGCAGCAGTAAGGCTTTTAATATCAATGTACAACAATGAAATATCAGAAAACCATGTACATGTTTAGTAACACATATTTGGTATGTTATGATTTTAACACTCATCTGCTTCATCATAACGAGCTTTTAATAACCAGATTATTTTGCTAATCGTTCTATTTTGGAGCTATTGCCGGTTCCACGGTCATTGCACGGTCCCAAGGTTCCACACACTCTACAAACCACCTCTTCTCATCCTCTGGTCGAACCGGTCTAAGATGTAAGAATCTTGGGGACCAATTATTAAAGGTATGTGTAGCGATACCAGAGTAAAACCTAAACTCCACACTAGGCTGTATAGACATTTTGGAATTTCAGCCCCTTTTTAGCAATTTAATTTACATAACCCGAAAAAACTGCTATAAAGTTATGATCTAGAACATATTCTGAATTTTGTAGTCTTTATTTTTATTTTGACTTCTAATTTTTTTGAATTAAAATTTGTTTGCTTGATGTCAAAATTATAGAAAGCGTATTGTTGTGACAGAAAATCTAAAGGCTTTGATTAATGAACGCACTCACCATCATTGTACCTTGAACAACACAATACATTTTCTATGATTTCTTGCTCGATACTTAAGTTCCGACTGCGTTGGCTTGGAACAAAAATTCAAAGTGGGACTGGATGGTTTTGTATCATACTCCAATATGTCTATCTAGAACAATTAGATTATATTAGAAAAAATCGACTTAATATGTTGAAAATAGTGGAATTTCCAAACAGTATTTAGCAAAAGTTTTAAGTGCTCTTCAAAGATTTACCCATTAAAATAAAAACAATTATTTCATAATTGTTTACATATTTACTTTGTAGTTTCGAATCTTAAATATTATAATATTTTTATTTTTTCATACAAATTTACTCATAAACTATACAATCGTGTTTCGTATATTTATAAAGAACTATATATGGCTATATAAATATTATTATTTAAATTTTTATATGTGAAAAAGCTGTTTATTACATTAAAAGAGCCAACACATTAAGAATTAGTGTTAAACGGATTCACCCTGACTTTAGTACCAAAATGAAACATTTAAATGCACGTCTAATTAACACTAATTGCCGCTGATTGTAGTCGTATATATATGGCTCAAGTATAAATTAAAATATGTTGTATAGTTCATATGAGCCATAATGCGATGTTTTCTTAAAGGAAGTCTGGGAGATAAGGACAACATACTGGCCCATTGTCCTTCGCAAAGGTCATTGTATCGAAGAAAACCTACTTCGTGTCCACCAAGACTGCCATGTCCGCGGCATACCGCCACTTGACCATCCCACAATTTTCCAGAGAACTCCCGTATCCATCGCGCTAAATACAAAACCTTGCAATCACAATGCCAGGGATTCTTATCCAGTTTGACTGCGACTAACTTTTTTAAACTACTGAACGCCCCGTTTTGTAAATATTGCAATTTATTCGAGTCAATTCGTCTGCAAAAAAAAAAAATTATCTTTTAAAATTGTGAAAGTAAGGACTGAATGCGAAAAAATCCAAGAATACATTGTGCGGTACTTTTATATTTTCGAAAGATAACTTATCTGAAAATAAAGATATCTTGGTAAAATATAATAAGTTTTCTTTGATGGAAATTAGGAGAAATATGAGGACCTCAGTACTCTTAATGGAATTCAAAGGGTATCTCTTCCTAAAAAAATGAAATGAAATAAATCGAAACTCAAACTTCCTATATGCTTTATACCATATAAATCGGTCCTTAGATATCTTGGAAAGATTAACTGAACTTAAAATCTTAGATATTAAATAGCTTGGAGTCAAAATTAGGTTCATGAGTTACCCCCATTACTGCATACAACATATTATATTATATTATATAAGGATTTTCGTTATTCTAGTGAACTTTATATCGATTATATCGGTCAATGTGTGAGTAATCTTAATAAAATTGATTATTCTGAAACATACTTTAGTTTAATGACATAGGTAATTCCATCAGTCCTCCTAAATACAATATATCCAATATAGCGATTTTCGACTTTCCAGCAATGCTCAGAATATTATCTGCATGTGTGATGTAGTTACTGTTGTGTGGAACAGAAAAATGGTTAGTCTCAAACTCCGTCACTCAGAGACTCCAAGAATTCATTATAAATGAAATATTTGTAGAATATTCTGGTCAGAAACTAGAAGAAAGAGGAACTCGTATTGACGTTAAGTAAAGTGCAGAAAGAGGTCATATGGATAGGTTATACCCGAAGAAAGACTCCAGACAGCATCACTTGGAATCCATAAGGAAGTAAACATTTCGATTAGGCAAAACTTTCATTCGAGTCTATGACCTATAGTATAAGTTAATAAGAGGCCAAATGTGATGATTATAACATTTACAAAAAAATATATTGTTATTAACTGAATAGATTGTGATTACGTCTACCCTGGTCTTAAACGTTGACATAGACAGCATCTTAAAAGTACATTTTGTGAGGCTTTTTCGGATCTTTTGAATATCTGTTGCATTTTGCGCAGCGTATCGATTGCAAAGCGTTATCGATGCACCGACGTATATTCTATACCAGATAATGTTATTCCGCCTTGATCTCCGCCATGGACTCGAACAGTTCTATGACACAACGCTATCGAGGCTGCTAGTGTGATCCAATGTCGTTTCAACTTCGTGCAATTTGAATTCCACCGTATAGAGTTGAGCACCCACCACATTTTTTGAACGGAAATTACTTACACTTCTTCCTCGTTTTTTACTTTTCTTTTTGAAATTTTTCATTTGTCACTGGTCTGATGTTTTCTTATTCGCACTCTGTCAATAGGCGAAGAAATAAGATAAAAAGTTTTACCATTTTTTGGAAATTCGAAATACATTACCACTAGTGTGATTAATTTGACTTTGGAGGAACACATTTCTAAGTAATTTAGACCATTTTTTTTCGTATCGCCTTATGGTAAAAAAAAATATTGTACTGCACCTAGCGAAATATACCTATATAGGACCAAAACAAAACTTGGAATTTGTGTTATTTAAATATATCAAAAAATATTGTTACTCCATTTATTTTTGCATATTATGTTAATTATATATATATAATTATGAAAAAAATATATATTTACAGTAATTTTTGTGAAATTCGAGAAACAAAATTATTTATCTAGAACGAAAAAAATAGATGACCAACATCATGTTTTTTAATAACAAAGCAAAAAATCGTGAAAAATAAATTTATTAATAACTGGTATTGGATCTGTTTTTTTAATTTTAATACATTCTTGGTCTTAAAAATGAACTGTTGCATTATCGTGCTCGAATATTCAATTTTTTAAAAATGTTGTCACCAAAACTTAAAAGTACTTCGTCCAGATGCCCGATGTATTTCTGGCATTTCGTTGGCTTCAATCGCTACCCACACCATAACTGATCCTCCAATAAAATTGCGCACTAGTCTTTCTTCCATCTTCTTACGTTTGTTGGGCCAAAATATCTGGACCATCCAAATTAAATTTTTTTCATCAGGAAATATTTCCCGCTCTTCCTAAAATTGGTATTTTTCTATTACTATCTAGTACACATATTTGTAATATGGTTTATCGTTTCCCTATTCGTATAGTTAGATAAACTATTTTGTTTATGTTGTTCTCGTATTTTTCGTTGGGTGTATATGTGTGCGTGGTGTTTGTCATTAAAGAAAAAAAATTTAAATGTTGAAACTTTAAGGGGAAAGTGGTTAGGCGCGGCTGGTAGGGGCAGGGCCGCCCCGAAATATTTTACCGCCTTAGGCAAATGCAAAATTCTCCCTCCTTCTAAGCCTGTTTTACCTTAATAACAAAATTTATAATTTTTGAAAAATATTGAAGTCATTTTGTTAATAAATAACCACTCATATTCCAAATTTTTAACATAATTATTTAAAAGAATTATAATTAATAGTACAATTAAAAAAGTAAACTGTTTGAATAATTTCGAATGGAATGCGAAAATATTAAACTATAATTTTTGTATATTCTATACAAATGAAATAAATAAAGTAGTTTATAAATTGTTTTATATTTTATTTAAGTAAAATCAAATAAATAAATAAAATATGTTAAGAAAATTAGCCAAAATGACAGACCTAAAACTCCTGCGACATAGGCAATTACCTAACTTGCTTATGTGGGCGGGTCGGCGTGGGCAGATTCAATGCAAATACAAGTGTGTATGTATGTTTGGTATTAGGTATTTATTTAAATTTTCTAGTTGCTAATCCAAAAATAGTCCTTTATCCCGGTTTGTAATAAATATTATCCCAAATCATTGTACAATGCATTCTGTTCTTGTTCCTTGTTACTGTTCCCTCAACAACGTAGCGCCATCTCACACGGGTTCTCATTGAGGGTTGTAGTCTTTGCGGCGTCCCGGATGATTATTGCATCGGCTAATTGGCGCATGGCATCGACCTTGTCCATGTTATTGTCGGTCAAGACTTCTGCTTCCTGGTGGATTCTAGTCAAGCTACATCCTCGTAAAGCTGTTTGGAGCCTTCCTTGAAGTATGGCCTATTTAGCGCCATTTTCTGTGTTTTATTTGATAAGTACGGGTTCCACTTTTGTTAATCTCCATAGCGCTTCATTGCTAATAATTTTGGCCCAATATATTGTGCGCGATGATTTGTAGGTACTTGTGGATGAATTCATAAAATCTCTAAATGATGGAGTTCGAGCCCAACCTTGTTTCGCTTTCGTACAACAGTATATTTTGAGCTGTGTGCTTCTGCAGATTTGCGAGCTATGATGCAAAGCGTGTTTTCTTGGTCAGCAGAGCTGACTTTAACCATGTTGGAGGTATTGTTTCGTTGTGCCAAGCCGCACAGATGTGAGAATGCAGGACTTTGGCTAAAATTTTCGGGTCGACCATTAAAAGTTCAGCTTGTATGCCGTCCCTCTGGGTAACGTGAACGTAATTTTTATGAAAATCGGTACCCAAAGCCAAAATGTGTATATTATCAATATCACATTCTATACTCATATATAAATTGTTTTAATTAGCTTTCTAAAACATATCACTAATTGCAATTTTACAAAGTAAAAAATCTTTATTTTCGACACCGATTTATGCACTCCTATCTCAAGAAATTTCTGCATGGCAAGTATATTAGTAATATGACTGTAGTATTTCTTTCGGCCCATTAAATGCATACTTGAATATCAAAAATTTAATTTTAACTTTATCACTTATATTATGACTTTTTATTTTCCATGGAAAATACATTGAAATATTAAGCAAAGACAGATCTGCAGTATTTACAATTATTCGATTTACAGTTACTATTTCTCTCAGTTTTTTCTAATTTTTACGCTCTTTAAAAATTAGTTTTTGAAGAACTCCGATTATTACGATATTCAACGCTTAATCGTTCATGCTACAGAGTAGTCAATATAAAATTGGACTCTTAACCCCCGAGTGTGTGTTCCATATGTTCACACAAGTTCCAGCGCACACTATAATTTATACATTCGAAAATACTTACAATTTTTCCAACTTTCCCATAGGCGTGAAAACTTCCATCTTTTTTAGTATGTTGTTGTTTAGCATAAGTTTTTCTAAAATAACTAACCCTTGAAAATCACTTGACTCAATCGTAGTACGATTATTAGAAAACAAATTAAGACTTATTAATGAATTCACATTGTTAAACAAACCATCGGGTATGTCAGAAAGATAGTTTCGTCCTAAGAGCAGTCCCGCAAATTTTTTAGGTCGGAGAATGCATTGCCATCAATCTAGGAGAGGAATGTTGTGACAAAAATAAGTATTGTGTAAATGAAATTAATTGAAATTACCTTCGAAATTCGATTTGTACTTAGATCCAAACTAATTAAGCTTTTCAAATTTTTTAATAATTCCATGGACAGCGATGAAATTCGATTATTATGGAGAATCAAGCTCCGCAGGTTCTTCAGGTCAGAAAAGAAGTCATCCGAAATGCTTGCTGTAAGAACATAAATTACAATGGTATGTTTAGTTTGGTTTTTAATGCCCTCGTATATGTTATATATACATGTGGTTGCTACGAGTATAATAGTTTTGTTCTCCTAACGGTTGATTGCATCACCTAAAACTAATCTAAACGAGTAGAAATTCTGGGGCTGTATGTCCACCCGTCTGTGCAAGCGAAAATTTGATTAAAAATTTAGATATCTTGATTAAACTTGGTATACATGTTTCTTAACACCATGAGAAGGTTCGTATGGTAGATAGGCAGAATCTCCATTGCCAGAGAACGTATATCATAGAGAAAATTCATGGCACGGCCATTATCAAAATATTTCAGTTTTCAAAGGGGAACTGAAAAAGATGAACGTGTTTCACCAAAATTAACATAAGGAGACTGACTCAAAAATAGCAGAATTGAACATTTTCAGTGTTAATTGAGAAAAATTAAGAAAATTCCAATGTTAAGGAATGTACGCGTATATATTCCTTTATTTACAATCCATAAACGAATCTGCATATACTTTTTAGATAATCTGTATATATTTGGTATCAAAGCACATAAGTATATACATACAAGTATATTCAAACTGAGCTATTTCATGAATCATGATGAAGTCAATAAAATCTTTTGAAATATATGATAAAGTAAGTATTGTATTATTACCTAAATGTGTAATTAATATACATAGGTTTTATAAATAATATATACATATATTTATTTAATTTGGTCATTAAAAGATTTGATAACCTCTGAAAGGACCAAGCGGTCGCATATATGATCATACATACATCTTTAAGTAAGCGTGTAAACAAAATAAACAAGGAACCATACGCATAATGTTTGTAAATTTGCATAAGGTTTAAAATTCTTTTGCGGAGTATATAATACAATTTTTATTTCTTTAATAAACTCAAAACTTTTAGTTAAAGTTAGTTACAGTAATATACATAAATATAAAAATGGAATGCAACCAAAATATAATTAAGTAATAAACTATGAAAAGATATTTTCACTTGATTCCATGCTTGCTCTTCCCAAAAGCTCTGCTATATATGTCGCCAGTTCATGGATATTTCGGAATTTAAAAATGCTTAAATAAAAATTTAAATTAACTAAAAATATAATTTTATTTGAAACTTAATAATAACTCACGTATATTATATTTAAAAACTCCTTCGTTATATATTTATTTTTTTAACAGAAAAAGAGTTATTGCACAGGAGCACGCAACACTTTTAGTTTATCGCACGGAATAACAGTTACATACTTAGGTATTTCACAACTTCTCGAAACTCCTATGGAAATGTGTGCTGTCTCCTTCGACGTATATAAAAGTTGCTTTTAGAACAGTCATTTTACTGTTGATTTGACTCTCAGTGGTGACAGTACTAAAGAATGCAGCTATTTCATACTTACATATGTAAAGATATAGTAAGCAATATAAATCGTAAGTGTCTCATTCTAACAGTAACAGTGATGGTCACTTGACGGGTAAATTGACCGTCAGTACTGACATAACAAATGTGAGTGGATTGGTGAACCCATCAGCAGTTTCTTGTAGGATTATTGAGCATGCGTACATATCGACGCATATTTTTGCGAGCCACGGAAAAATATTTTAAATCGGCAAAAGCTATGCTGACAATTTTTTCTGTGTTATGTCGGTTTGCGTGGTTGTCAGTTTTCCCTTTTAGAGAGAACATCAGAAAGTTGTTCAATTTTTGATTTTTAGCTTTTGCCATCGTCGCAAACAGACTCTTGTTGGCAAATCCATGTTCGGGGAGATGTGATGATGTCTCTTTTTATGAGTTAGCGAAGCTTCCGAAGAAAATGTTGTTGTTGCATGATTCAAAATAAATTTTGTTTCAGAAATTCGGCATATTGATTTCTGATGCTGCTTATGTCATTTGAACGATTGTTGTTTTTGTAGAACATTGTTTGTAGTTTTTACGCGTGACAGATTTATATGTCTATCCATATACTCGTACTTATGTATGTTTGGGTATGCATTATTTGTGTGGCAATATCATACGCACATATGTAACTATGTACATACAATATAGAGCAGTGGTCGCACATGTTATTGCTCTGTATATGATACATACGTATGTAAGTTTTGAATGATAAGAGATATGATTTATATTTATTCCTGTATTATGATCGTATGTTATGAACATATATAGTATACATATCAATCACTATATATATATATATGAAAGTACATATATTATATTATCAAAAATAAGGAATATATAAAAAGTAGGTATTATTTGCACATTGACTACAAATATTCGTTTGAAAATTAAATAATATAATTAGAATTCATATTTTTTGCATGCATTCATAAAAATTCGCAAAATTATATTCATATCAACAAAATTGGTTGCATATATAAAAATATAAGTCAATAGGCTAACATGCAACTGTAATGTCAATGCATACATTTAAGTATAATCACTGTGGTGAAATCGCATTTTGTCAGTTGAATCTTCTCTATAATTTACGTTATCTGCCATTGCCACACACAGAAAACGACATTAATCGAAACCCTATAAAGTGCCATAACTAACCCTAACCCTAACTGTACCCTTGTGTTAAAAACGGTAAAATTGTGTCAATACGCAATACGTCAATACGTCCCCTTATATAAAGTTTTTCGAACTTCCAGATCTTAATGAAATAGAGCACATTTTTTTGGTAAAAATGTGTCGTAAGATACAAATTGGTTAAAATCGGGTTATTAATACATTGTGTATATGGGGGCGAGGGAGAGTATTGACCCGACTTTATTAATTTTTGACACCGGGGTACAGTCTTATTAGAAAAAAGATTCTTCTTATAATTTCAATAATATATTTCACACATTGACCGATATTTTCGGGAAAAAGTCAGCTATTGGCACTGGGGTTCATATTTTTGGTATCTGGGGGCTTGTACAGTTATGGTCTGATTTTGACAATTTTTAGACTTAAGATGCCATATCTTAAAGACACTATTTGCGTAAAGTTTTATCCCGATATATTCAATGGTGGATTTGGAATTTAAAAGTTGTGAAAATTTCGCCAATTTTCACACCGTAAAATAGGAATGTCTAGATAACATTACCTACCGTTTTTCTCCTTTCTAATTCGATCCGTAGTAACAAAGAACAAGAATGCTTTATTGGGAAGTTTATTTATGACACATTATATGTTTTCAATTAATGACAATACCAACCTCTCTTGGGTGCCAACCAAGTTTAATAACGATTTCTTAATTTGTACTCAAGTTATCGCTTGCTCGGACGGATGGACAGACAGTCACTCGAAATTTATGCAACATTGTAACACCTAATCGCAGTGGTACGTGCATATTCATCGTGCGAAAGATTATTGGGTAAAAATCCGGATAAAATATTTGTTTTTTTCGCATCTTTTATTTAGCATATTTGACCGGATATATGAAGGTTAGCCGATTTTTTTTTTGTATTCTGCACATTAATACCAAGCGTGAAAGTATTCTCAAGACACAATAGTTTTTGATAAATTTTAATGTTGCAACAGCATTATTCTCTCTAGAGGTAATGCTAAACTCTGAACATTATTATTGGTATGAAAAATACTAAAATCTATGAGCTTTCTGAATACTTTGCCACGATCTATTGACATATATAAATAACAAATAGCATATAATTGTCATATGTACTTACAAATAAAGTTAAAAGAAAAATCGATCATTTTTAGAGTTTTTAAATTTTTTAGACATCCAGATTGAAGTTCCAAAATTTCATTCCGAGACAGGTCTAAGTCCTCTAGCACTAATTGATCCCGAAGTAATTCCGGTGAAAAATGTTGTATTCTATTTTGGCTTAAGTTAATGACAATCAAAAGTTGGCTATGACCGAATAAGTTTGTTGGCAAATCGGATAGCAGGTTTTTGCTAATGTCTATTAAATTTAAGTTACGAAGCTTCCAAAATGTTACTGAAGCTAAGTTCTCCAAATGGTTGTTTTGAAGCCGCCTAAATATATGTATACATGCAAATCATAAAATAACGTTAATAAAATCATAATGCTTGGCAATTTCAATGAACTTACAATTGTAAGAGACTATCTAGGTCTTGAAAGAGATTCGCTGGAATAAAGTTTAGAATGTTATTGGATAGGTCCAGTTCTTTCAGCAAAGTCAAACCACGAAAAGTGTCTTTATGGAAAGTTGAAAAATTATTCCTTGAAAGGTCACTACAAAGATATTAAAACTTTATATTGGAAAATTGATGATATATGTTATGTTTGTTAAAAGAGGACAAAACAAACCACTTCTAAAAGTACCACTCCTGCCGCTCTACCTTTGTTTTTTATACTATCGTATGCTTAATAATATTGTAATTTTTTTCATCTAACGGTTTTTTGGCACATCTTAAACTAATCGACTTATATATGGAGCTGTCTAAGTATATATTTATAAATAATAATAATATAAAACGCCATAAATTAGCCGAAAATTAAGATACGAAACTATAATTTGATATAGTTATTCACAGAATAGAAGGTGGGGTGGTCTGCGGAAGTGAGCTTGGCCCCGCCCTCTTATTGGTTTAATGTGTATATCCCACAAATCACTTAAACTATTTCACTCGATCTTGCTGTGGTGATGTACTTCTAATTTCTCTTCATTCGTTGTGAAAAGGGATGAAATCAAATGATAACCATGCCCGATTATGTTAAAAACTTCTAAGATACGATAACTCATTAAATAAATACATCAGAAGCATTCAATTTCATATCCTATATGATACGGAAGGGCTCCATAGGACCTGGAATCAAAATTAAACAATGGGGGTGGCAGCACTCACCTTTAGGTGAAATAAATAATCCAAAAATAATATTATATGTAGTGATACCATAAGTGCGTAAAATCGATTCCATACATCCGCTAGTCCCCATAACCTAATATAAAGATTTTCGAACTGACTTTATATCGTGTCAACTGGTCTTAATATGAGATATCTTAAATAAATTTAAAAAACGTATCGCTAATAACATTGTGTCCTTGTGTCTAGAATGGATCAACAACAAATTTAAAATTTCCTATATATGTCGCCAGTTCATGGATATTTCGGAATTTAAAAATGCTTAAATAAAAATTAAAATTAACTAAAAATATAATTTTATTTGAAACTTAATAATAACTTACGTATATTATATTTGAAAACTCCTTCGTTATATATTTATTTTTTTAACAGAAAAAGAGTTATTGCACAGGAGCACGCAACACTTTTAGTTTATCGCACGGAATAACAGTTAGATACTTAGGTATTTCACAACTTCTCGAAACTCCTATGGAAATGTGTGCTGTCTCCTTCCGACGTATATAAAATTTGCTTTTAGAACAGTCATTTTACTGTTGATTTGTTTCTCAATGGTGACAGTACTAAAGAATGCAGCTATTTCATACTTACATGTGTAAAGATATAGTAAGCAATATAAATCGTAAGTGTCTCTTTCTAACAGTAACAGGATTGACCGTCAGTACTGACATAACAAATGTGAGTGGATTGGTAAACCCATCAGCAGTTTCTTGTATTATTATTGAGCATGAGTACATATCGACGCATATTTTTGCGAGCCACGGAAAAATATTTTAAATCGGCAAAAGCTATGCTGACAACTTTTTCTGTGTTATGCGGGTTTGCGTGGTTGTCAGTTTTCCCTTCCTCGGTGGTCGATGAATATCCTGTACATAGTTCGTATGACATTTGTTTGTACTGTTCAGATGTGAACGTTTGATTTTTGAAGAAGCTTCTATTTAAATTGTTGTTGATACTGGCTTGGGGTCTGTGGAAGTTTCTATTCAGGTCGCGTTGAACGCTTTTCGTTCTGCCTAGTTTTTTGCCTACACTTTCTGCGATTTTGTACTGGGTAGTTAGGAAATCTTTCAATTGTTGCCACGTGAGGCATTTTCTTCGTGATGAGAGCGATTGCTCCCATAGAAGTAATAACTTTTATGGTAATGCGAGGGTGCATATATTTACCATTCTAGAGTCACAATTGTCTGTGGGAATATTCTGTGTCGATAAAACCGACAAACAATTTGAAACAGCGGATTGAAGTTTGATGAATTCTTCACTTGTTTCCGTTTGTTCATTGTTATCGATATTAGTTTATCAACAAAAAATTTTTCGTTTTCGTATCTCGGAGGTGATACAATTTTTGTGCATTTGATAATTTTGGGTGGTTTATGTAAACGGCTGTAAACATGTCCCGGAAGGAAATTTGAAACAGTGGATTGAAGTTTGATAAATTCTTCACTTGTTTCCTTTTGAATTTTTGGAAAGTTCATTAATAGCGATATTTGCTTATCGACAAATATTTTTGCGTTTTCGTATCTTTATTTAAGAGCTTCCCAAACCAAATTAAAACTATCGTCATTTAATGCGAACTGTTTTACTATTACGCCTGCTTAACCTTTTGTTTTGTATCGGAGGTGATACAATTTTTGAGCATTTGATAATTTTGGATACTTTATGTAAACGGCTGTAAACATGTCCCGGAAGGACGGCCATTGTTTATAACCACCATGAAATATTTCTATGTCATATGCGGGCACCTTGAGATGGATGCCTGAACTTGCCTCTTGACTTTTTACTTGTGGCAGCTCTACTCGCTGATGTGGAAAAGGTGCAATTGCTTTAATTAGTTTTAGTTGATCAGAAATCATTGCTTTAGTTTCTTCAAACTGGTCTAAGCAGTTTTCGTATTTGGCGTCAGCCGAGGTTTTGAAATTTTCCGGTAGATCAGAGCCGTCAGATTCTACGATTGCGTCATATGCAGTTTGGAGACGTGATCAAAAATTGTCAAGATTGTCTTTTTTTGATGTCTAATACCGATTCAGAATTTTCCTGAATCGGCGAAGATGAAAATCTAGTGCAGTATTTTACTAAACTGTCACTTTCCGAAATGAATTTTTTGTAAGAAATGTGTTTACCCTTTTTTTGTTTTGTAGCACCTTGCTTTGAGCGTGTAGCTTCTGCGAAATCATTTTTGGTACTTTTAGATATTGAGTTGGTTGAGATTCCTTAGAATCTGCGTTCATTTAAAAAGACAAAGTGTTTTATTATTTATTGTTACGTACTCGTTTGTATGTATGTTAATTGTGTATATTACCGCTTTTAAAACGAGGTGAATAACGTTTTTACATAAGCGTGCACATTATGTGCATATGTAATATGCTTGTGTGTTTTGTTTGCAATCTTACTTGCTTGTGTTTTAACAAGAACAAGGGGATTGCCAGAAACGTGCCGATATGGACTTTGAATATATGTACAATTGCGTGTGTACCACTAATAATGCCCTATTTCCACCAAGTATAACAATTTGTTTTTTGGTTTTTTTCTTCTTCGTCTGTTAAACCGATGTTCTTGTGTTTTTATTCGAATAAATTTTATTTCAATTTAATAATTCCTACTTATGTATCGTGACAGTTAATTTTTCTAAATTTTATTATTATTAAGTTTAAGGGCTTTTATTATTAGCAATAATTTTAAATATAGTAATATTTTAAATATTGTACCCTATGTACGTAGGGTATACAGTCATAGGTAAATTTTAAGCTGTGTGTATGTCGCTATAAGAATAACGCGGGAAAAGAAAATTGATAATGTGCAGGTATGCACTTTTGTGTATATATGTAAAAAAATTATTCGCTTTGTAACTTGGTTAGTTACGTATATAAATATAATATATATAGTATGTAGAGATGTATGTACTTGGCAGGTAACCGTGCAGATATGTATGTTTTTTTTCTTTATCGTTTGAGTTTTATTGATTTTTTCAATATGCCTTGCTTACTTATTTTGCGCAATCCTGCTAATGATGTATTAAGCATAGGGATATTGCCGGAAAATGTGGTCAAGTAAGTTTTTGAAATTTTGTTTCTTATATATATGTATTCTTTATTTTATATATATATATATATATATATATATCATATTATATATTGCATATATGGATGTATATGATCCACCAAATTGTTTTTGGTTTTCCCGGAAATTCACCGTACGTTAAAACAGTTTGGCCGCAACCGCTATATTTAAATATAAACCGATTTTATTACAGTTTTTTAACAAGTTGAACTTTAAATTTTAACATAGATATACGCAAACAAATAAATACAAATTATAAGTAAGAGTAAAAGGAATCTATACGACTCATTTTGTATACGTGTGGGGTGTGCCAATGCAGAAAAATTCGTTTCTTCCTTTTTTTATCTTTTTAATTAAATATTTTATTGGTGTATTTATATATTAGCTTGATAACTGATTTTGTGTCATGTATGTGTATATTTATTTTCCGCACTCTATGTATATATGTATCTATTTTTAGGGCACTGCATATATATGTATATTTTTATTCTCGGCACTTTTTTTTCATACTCCTGAAACCTGTTGCTACACAGTATAATATTTTGTTAAAATAACGGTTGTTTGTATCACCTAAAACTAATCGAGATAGATATGAAGTTATGCGTATATAAATGATCAGGATGAAGAGAAGAGTTAAAATCCGGGTGACTGCTTCTCCGCCCGTCCGTCCGTCCCCTAATAGTTTTAATGTGCTTATATTCTAAACCGCTAAAGCTATAATAATAAAATTTACTTAGAACAAATGTTTTTAGCACCTCTATCGACAGTGTGAAAATGGGTGAAATTGGGTGACAACCCCGCCCACTCACCATATAACGGTACTGTTAAAAACTACTAAAAGCGCGATAAATCAAGCACTAAATAAGTCAGAAACATTTACTTTAATCTCTGAGATAATATGAGATGACTATATAGGAAACGCGTTCAAAATTAGGCAGTGGGGGTGGTACCGCTTACTTTTAGGTGAAAACTCATATCTCAGGATCTGCTTAACCGATTTCAAGCAAATTCGGTACATAACATTCTTCACATATTTTTATGTTATAGTGCGAAAATGGGCGAAATCAGATTACAACCACGCCTATTCCCCATATAACACCATTTTAAATTCCATCTGATTCTTTCACTTTCCACTATGCAAATCAAGCAACAATGATTGTATCGGGGTAAAAGTTTGCGTGAATAATGCGTTTAAAGTATGCCCCTTGTGATCAAAAATTATCTGAATCGAACCAAAACTGTTCAAGCCCTAGTTACCAAATATGTGGACCCTGGTGCATATATTTGACTTTTTAAAATATCGGTCAATTTGTAATTCAATTGAAATTCAATAATAGAATATATAAATAAAGCTCTCGATAATAATATGTTTTTGTGTCAAAAAGAGATTGAATCCGATCAATACTTCCTATAGACCTTATATACCTAATATAAAGATTGTAGAACTTCCGGGTAACTTTCTACCGCATATATCGGCCAATATGTGATATTATCTCAATGAAAATGAGAGAGCGTGTTTTACTCATAAAAAGGTATATTTGTGCCTAAAATGAATCAAGTCGGGTGGAAATTTTACCTAGTCCCCATCTAACTAATAGCAGGATTTCCGAACATTCGTCTGACTTTACTCCATATGATATATGTGAGGTACCTTAATGAAACGGTGGGAGCAATTTATTAGTCTGGGGCATGTTAGTAGTATGTGGTATTGGCAAAACTTGATAGAATAGGGTTTGTTTAGGATTATTTACATTAGTTTAAGTTTATTTTCTAATAATGTCACGTTTTGATCTGGCAATACTGTCTTACTTAAGTTTTATATTTGACATCTCTCGTTTATCATTCATTGTCTTTACAATTATCTTTGTTTATGCATATTTAAAGTTACAGTATTTTAAATTCCGTTAAACTTCTATAACTGTCGGAGGACAACGAATTCTTCTCTGATTGTAACTCGGTACTGATTGTACTCATCTATGGTTTGATGTCAAGCAAACCGTTCACAATCGTACAAATCCCAATAAAGCATTGAGAACTCTACCCGCTGGTAAATTAATTATTTAACATTATGGTACCTCCTGTGAGGACAAATATTTTTAATTAATCGCGGTTTTGGGATAAAAATGTCGCTGACGGAGCGCACATTTGTCCCACAATCTCAAATTGGCGTCAGCTACCCCGTTATTTGATGGAGACATGTGTAAATGGTTAGCGTTCAAAGACGCCTTTGAAACACTGGTACCTAATTCGGCATACCCAGAAGCCTTCAAATTGGGAAAACTTCGTCACGCTACTGTTCCTTTAATTGGTGGAATATACTCGGATGGCTATCAAGAGGTGTGGAAGGCTCTCAAGGACCGCTATGACAATAAGAAGCAGCTAGCGGAAATACACGTATCCCGTTTTCTTAAGCTTAAAACAGCTACCCAGGAGTCATCACAATCGTTATTGCCTATTGTGGACACGGTTCATGAGTCGCTGCGTGCATTGCGTGTTATGGATATCCATATAAATAAGTGGGATGCGTTAGCTGTACCAATAGTGGTGGCAAAGCTTCCAGCGATAACTAAGCGAGATTGGTGTATTGCTGCAGTACAGAAATACCACAGTTAGAAGAACTTTAAACTTCCTTACTTGTTTTTTTTTATATATGTATGTATATTCATTTTCACTTCACTTGTTTGTGTCACTGTACGCTTTTGATTTTTTTTAAATTTTTTTATATGTATATGTAAATATATGATCCCCGCACTTTTGTACTTATATTTTATTGATTTATTTATTTTTTCCTTTGCCTTTTCGTAAGGCTCGAAGGAACAATGTTTAATTTATGCACCACCTTGGTTAGAACTCACCTTTTATACTTTATCTTCACTAACATACCGGTTCTTTTTTGTTTTTTAAGAAGTTCACAATTTTATTTATAAGAGAAAACAAAAAATTAATAGACAAATTATTTAAATGAAAAAGGGCCGTGACGGTTGATAAGCGGAAGTCGTGTTTATCGTACAATGACGTCGCGCAAGAGGGCCTTTTGGTCGCTTATCGGTCCCTTTTCCTTCGGTGTGGTGTGTGGTAGTGTGTCCTCATGTGTGGTGTGATTGTGGTGGTTGGATTAGTGTGGAATGTGTGTGGGATGGTGTGTTCGAATTCATTGCGCTGCTCTTACAGTTATTTCGACTGGCGTACCTTTCTATATTTATATATATATATTTAAACATTTAAAAAAAACCGGTTTACTTGTCGACTATTGTAAATATTCTGTATTGCGTCAACAATATTTTGACCTAAACAAAAAATTTTATAAAAATTACTTAAATAAAATAAAAAATAATATTGTAATTAATCCAAAATCATTTTATGATTTCGTCAACTCCAAACGCAGGATTTCCAAATTTCCATCCGCGATGAAATACGAATATATTACCTCAAGTGACAATGATATTATATCCAATATGTTTACAGAATTTTTCAAGTCAAACTACTGTAATAATTCTTCTAAAACTTTTCCCTATCAGCACGTGCTGTGTCCGAATACTTTAATTAACGCTTCAATTATTTCTGAAGAAGACGTCCTACTTAATTTAAATAAGTTACAACCATATTTTAGTTATGGCCCAGACATGATACCCTCATGCTTCCTAAAAAATAGTGCCAAATATATTTACTTGCCTTTGACCAGGATATTAAATTCATAATAAATCATTCGTAATAAATCAATTTTGATTTCACTCACCGTTCGTACAAAGAAAGAAAGCGAAGTGAAGTGGCGGGTGCTCGAATAGAGAGATGTGGTCGTAACCGAGTCAAATGATAAAAAACCAGCGGGATCCTTCTTCTAGTTCCTTATATATTTATGTCTTCATGGTGGTGTGATCGTGGTTAATTGTATTTGTGTGCATGTTGGTGCATGGTGTAGTGATGTGGAATGTATGGTAAGTAGGTGTGGTGATGTGGATGTGAATTGGTGTGGTGTGACAGTGTCTTATGGTGAGGGGGGGTTGAGTGGTCATTTAGCCATCCCGGCCCCCTAGCCTAGTAGTCGCTGCAGCTGTTGTAGCGTTGCCACAACACTGCTCAGACCCGTGGAACGACGTCGTTGCGGTTTAGGCTGTCGACACCGTGGTGTTACATTCCGCGGGTGTACCGCACGAGTTGAGGTCCTGTTGCGCGGCTTCGAAGGGTAGATGACCGACCGGCGTCGCGCCTCGAGGTGCGATGAAGTAGCGTGTGATGTGGTCTGCTGCAAATTTGGCACAGACCCGTGGACTCACACTCTTGATTCCCATGCGTGTGCGATAGGCAGTTTAGACAGTACCCGTGTGCCTGGGCGTGTGTCGTTGCAACGGTAGCATACTTCTAAAAATCCCACAATGTTGCAGGCGGTGTGGGCGCCGACATATGGGACATCGTATACGATGTGCCTTTGAAGGCAGTGATGGTAGCGTCGGTGAAGGTCGCGTGCCACCACGAGGAACTGGTGCTGGTATCGGTGGCGTTGCAGGTGCGCTTGTAGGGGTAGTCGCAGCTGCAGATCGGGGCGTTATGGTAGGCCCCGTGCGTGGCACGTTGGTAGCCGACCGCACAGTTGGCGTGGGACTAGTTGGCGTATCCACATCCATGTTAATCTGAATGAAAGAGTTGTTTAATTATGCAGATTTGTCATATAAAGGATATGGATGATCGTGCCACGCTATGTGGCATGAATGAGTCATCGTATTGATCGACCATTTTTTTATTAGTTATTTGTTATTTTTAACGGTTATTAACGAGTTTTTCGGTTTTTTGCTTCTTGATTTGATTATTTTATTGTATTGCGGTTGTTTAGGTTGATTGTTTGCGTTTTGCTGTGTCGCTATTATCGACGGTTGGGAGAAAGCATAGCTTCACGAGCGGTCTGGTTAGCATTCCGCTTTGTGTATGAAGATCAACCACTCGTATATGACCGTCGGAGCCGTAATGTAGCTTTTCTATGCGCCCAAGCCGCCATTCGGTAGGAGGTAGACAATCATCATGGATGATGACACAATCTCCAAGTTTTGGTGCTTGTTCAGGAGTCTTCCAACGGTATCGTTTATGGAGATCCTTTATGTATTCTTATTTCCATCGGCGGCTGAAATCGTGATGGAGAGTTTTAATTCTTTCCCAGCGATTTAATAAGGATAGCGACTCCAGGCTTGGTTCAGGTATGGCCAGAATGGGTGTTCCTTTGAGAAAGTGTCCTGGAGTCAAAGCTGTGGAATCGGAGGGATCTTGCGAAAGGATTGTAAGAGGCTGTGAATTGAGAATGGCTTCAATTCGAATTAATAATGTCGTGAATTCTTCGTAATTGAATTTGTAATTTCCAGCTACTTTTTTGAAGTGGGATCTGAATCTTTTTACAGCTGATTCTCATAAACCACCCATATGAGGAGCGCTTGGGGGGATGAATTGCCAATTAATACGTTGGGGCGCATACTTTTGTACAATATCAAGTGAGACTTGTTTGATAAAGTCCACAAATTGTTTTTCGGTGGCTCTTTGAGCGCCTATAACTGTTTTACCATTATCGCTCATTATCTTTGATAGAAGCGGGCAAATGCCACAAGGAAAGCTTCCTTCGTCAGATTAGTACAAAGATAAAGGTGCACTGCTTATATCGTAAAACAGACAAAAACCTTGGGAGACCTTATCATGGACGCCTTTATTTGAAAAGGCCCAGCAAAATCGACACCTGTGATGGAGAAAGGCAGAGCAAAGTTGCAGCGTTCCAGGGAAGTGCTGCCATAATCTGTGTTCGCATCTTTTGCTTGTGCGTGGTACAGATTTTGCACAGAAAATGCACTTCTTTATTTGGGGCTTAAGTCGGGGAATGTAAAATTCCTGGCGGACCATGTGTTGCATGAGGCGATGTTCGGCATGAAGCATTAATATGTGGATATAATTGATGAGTAATGTGACGAGTCGATCATTCACACGAAGAAGACCTTTCGTGTCGAGGAATAGGTTTAGAACTAAGGGGGGACTTCTCTTTTCAATAGGTTTTTATTCTCTCAATAGTGATATATCGCGGCTGAAGTGGCGCGCTTGAGTATATGCGATAAGAGCGACCTTTGCTTTTTGTAAGTCTAGGTGCGTCACTGTATCGCATAGGGAATATAATGAGGTTACTCCCTTAAGTTTAATTTTGAGTCGCTCTATGAACTTGAGCATATAAGCGATTACTCTGAGGGCTCGTGGGAACGATGAAAATCGTTCGAGGATGTCGGTATCATCCACTGTTGTGTGAAAATAGTCGATTTTTCGACTTTTTGGGGCAATTATATCGCGCATGGGCGATTTTGGCCAAGAATCGGGAGATTCTGTTATCCATCGCCAATATGCCTTTTCAGAAGCGTCACAAAAGCCGTGTAGTTCGACTTTGTGCTCTGGGGCATAATTTACCCATTTTGGAATTGGTATCTGTGTGATATCATTTAGATTGCTCGCAAACTGGGACCACTTTCTTAAACGAAGGGGTTTTACTTGTTCGTCCCAGTCGGTTCCAACTAACCATAAATCTTGTATTAGGATTTTGGCTTGTATCATAATTATCGAAAGCCATCCTGCGAGGTCGAAAAGTTTTGCTACATAGGATAAAATTTGGCGTTTTGTAATAGCGGATAATGCTGATATTGACTCTGTAGTGTATGAAAACCGGTCAGATATCGCATTCCATTGGATCCCCAGAGTTTTTGTTGTACTTTTCTTTTCGAATTTAAGGAAATTAGTGTCCAACAGATTTTTTTTAGGTATGTCCTCTAAGATATTAGGGGGTTCGCCGTTATCTTTTTTAATGGAAACCCTGCGGTTTTGAGGGCTTTTACCACATGTGATAGTGATTCGTATGCTTGTGAAAGACTGTGACTTCCAGACAGGATATCGTCTAGAGGAAATTCTGACTTGGTGCTTTCTGCTAATTCGTGCAGTGTTCGAATGACTAAATAGGGAGCACAGTTGACGCCAAAAGTAACTGTTTTCAATTTAGAGTCGCGGAGTGGACTATTGGGAGATTTTCGGAAAACAATTCGCTGAAAATCTTGATCGTCTTTATGTACGACTATTTGTTTATAAATTTTTGCGACTTCTCCGTAAATACGTATTTAAATATCCGCCAATTTAAAATGACTAGCATTAAATATGGTTGGAGCGTGGGTGCCGTAAATAGGATATCATTTAGGGAATTCCCCGAACTGGTTTCACAGTATATGGGGTATGTGAGCATAGGCACATCGTATGCCGTATGTACAAGTGTTTTTTTTTTGTGGCGAGATGTGAAAAAATCATCAAAAGACACGGTTGCCCTTACAACAGTAGTGTGAGACTTTAACCCACTAAAAAAAACATCTCAAGAACATATATCATAGCTTTTTTATGATTCCCCTGCGGAACTACCGTAAGTATTACATCGCAGGGGTAGCTAGGCCTATTGGCTACAACGTCTTAGGGATTTTAAAGCTGATTTTGGCTATTTGCCGCACTATATCGCAGTCGCTCTAATCTTCGCTGCTCTTCAAGAACCTTTGTGGCCCAACATCTTACATAATCCCACACCTGCTTTGACCGTTGCATGTGTAGAACCAGATTTTCTGGCATCAGTCTCTCAAAAATTTGGGTTTCCAAATTCTTTCTATCTGTCGCATATTGCGGACAAAGGAAAAAGACGTGTTCTGCATTATCTTTCTCACCGCCACAATATGAGCACATTTCTGCCTCATCGTGACTATATTTATAAAGGTATTCCCTAAAACAACCCTGCCCGCTTAGGAGCTGCGTCAAGTAAAAGTCAACATTGCCATGTTTTCTATTACACCAGGTTTTAACGTCTTTGATCAACCTGTGCGTCCATCGTCCTTTGGGCGCTGTATCCCACCGTGCTTGCCATTCATTTACACTCTTCTGTCTTTCTTCTTCGCGCTTTTTAGCTGTTAGAGGCCTGCCCAGATTTTTACTTTTATCGTAAACTCTCTTATGCTCCAGAGCTATTATGTCAGGTGGCATTATACCAGATATCACTCCAGCGGCTTCGTGCGACACTGTGCGGAAAGCGCTGGCAACCCTAAGTGCACTTAACCTGAACAAGGATCTTACTGGTTCGGCGTATGATTTTTGCTTTAGAGCGTTAACCCACACTGGCGCTGCATACATTGCTATTGATTGGGTTACTATTGTCAATAGTAGCCTTCTGTTCTGACTAGGTCCGCCTATGTTAGCCATTATTCGACTTAAGGCCGTGTTTACTCGTGCAGCTTTTTCGAAAGCTTTCTCGACATTTGTTTTATAGTTTATTCTCGCGTCAATTATTACGCCTAAATATTTGAGAAAAGGCTGTGACGTGATGCTATGTCCGTCAATATTTAGGGTGATGGCTTCCATTTTCTTCCTGCTTGAAATTAATAAGGCTTCTGTTTTTTGCCCTGCCAGTTGCAACTTCGCTGTTGTTAGCCATACTTTAATTTTTTGTGCAACAGTACTGCATATGCGTCAATTTGGTGCAGTTCTTTTGCCACGATTGTCACCGCAATATCGTCAGCATACCCAATTATTTTTACTTCTGTCGGCATTGGAAGGCGAAGGATTCCGTCATATAATATGTTCCATAGAAGTGGACCCAGTACCGATCTTTGTGGTACTCCACCAGTCACTTTGTACCGCTTGACACCGTCATCTGTGTCATATAGCAACACTCTATTGTATAAATAACTTTTAATAATTCGCCGGAGATACAATGGCATTTTAAGGGTCTCTAAAGCTTGAGTTATGTGGTCCCAACACGCAGAGCTGAACGCATTTTTAACATCCAAGGTAACGACTGCACAGTATTCCTTGGAGCCATACAACACCTAGTGCCCTCAACAGCTTTGCCTGCTATTTCGGTCAGTTTTTTATCGCGTCAATTGTCGAGCGTTTTCTGCGAAAACCGTATTGATAGTCAGATAGGCCCGCTACTTCTTCAAGGTGTTTTTCTATCCGATCACATATGATCCGTTCAAAGATCTTACCACTGGTATCGATAATACAAAGTGGCCTGTACGAACTTGGGTTTCCTGGTGGCTTGTAGGTTTTGATAGCAGAACCAAACGTTGTCGTTTCCAAATATTCGGAAAAACTCCATCCCGCAGACACTTATTGAAAAGTTCTGTGAAGTATTTAGTTTTGACCTTTATAGCTGTTTTTAAGGCTCCGTTTGGAATGCCATCCAAGCCAGGCGCTTTTGCATTACCAAAACGATCCGATGCTTGCACTACCTCATTGTCATCGACTGGTAAAAAAACGGGGCGTTCTAGGTTGTCAGAGGGTTGTTCCCCCCTTGCTTGCGTTTGTTGTGCTGGAAACAGGGTTTCTACTACAGCCTTTAGTAATACAGGGCAGGTCGGCATTTGCCCTTTATCGCCTCTAATTTTTGACATTACAACCTTATACGCTCCACCCCATGGGTTTTCATCTGCTTTGTCACAGAGTTATTTAAAGCATGTGGATTTGCTTTTCCTAATTGCTGCTTTAAGTTCTTTTCGTTTTCTTTTAAAACTCTCGCGCAGCCGCTCATATTCCACGGTACCTCTACTTCTTTGATATTGTCGCCTAACTCTGTGACAGCTACACCTCAAATCAGCGATTTCGCTATTCCACCAATAGACTGGGTTTCGACGGCGGTCTTGCTTTTTCCTTGTCATAGCAGCATCGCAAGCTCTGCTGAGATGATCAATTAGTAATTTTGCTTGTTTATACGCGTCATTTACGTTGCTTATTTCTTTGTCCAACATGAAGGTAAATACATCTTCGTCCATGGTTTCGTGTTTCCATCCTTTACTTTGTGCTTTTTTCGCCCGCACGCTTCTCCCTTTGCGTTCGTTATTATTGCCAACTTCTATCATTATGGCTTGGTGGTCGCTATGTGTGTACATTTCACACATCTGCCACTTCGTGTTGCCTGATAGGGATCTACTGACAAACGCTATGTCAATTATAGAGCCATATCATTTCTTTTCAAAAGTGTTCTTGGATCCCGTGTTTAGCAGTACCACGTCAAGTAGTGAGACTGCCTCAAGCAAGGCATTTCCAGGTTTATTTGTTTTTCGACTTCCCCACTCCAGAGCCCACGCGTTGAAGTCCTCTGCTATTAGATTTGGTGTTGTTGTTTGAACATCCCTGACTAGGTCGTCAAGAAACTTTTCAAAGTCTGCTAGCGATACGCTTGGTGGCACGTAACAACTATAGATATTTATACCACATACTTTTACTCTTACGTTAAACGATTTACCAAGCAGTGGACTATCTTGCACCGCTTTACCCACCCGGCACCCATATTGCCACTTTTCCTGTGTTAGGGTTACAACCCATGTTCCTGCTTTTAGGCTTTTATATTGTTCGCAGATTATAACGACGTCAATTTTTTTTTCATACACCGTTTGTTTCAGCAATTCTTGTGCTGCTTCACAATGGTTAAGGTTAATTTGCAGGCATTTCATTTTCCAATCTTACATGCTGCTATGTAAACTGGGCATCTTTTACTACCAATTTGGTGGTTTGTATTTGTCCTTCCAGCGTTTTTGCAGGATATACAGAAAGGTTCCTTGCTACAGCTTTTAGCAAAGTGCCCCTTTGCTCCGCACTTAATACAGCATCCGCTCCTGTCTTCTGGGTTAGTGCATCTTTTGGCTACGTGCCCACATTCCAGACATCTGAAACATTTTTTAAGGTTTGACCTTTCCCGGATTCTGCACACAACCCACCCAACTTTCATCTTTCCCACATCTAATAGTTGCGATGCTTCTCGCACCGGAAGACTTAAAGTTGCGGTTTGTGTTCCTGCATACGCTTTCCTTATGCTCTTGATGGAATTTTCACCGAGTTTGAGTTGCTTGAACTGCGAATTAATAGCTTGGGCTATATCGTCTTTTGTGGTGACATCACTTAAGTCCCGGATTTCTAATAATTTAGTGTGCGTTAGCACTTTAATTTCCGCCTTATTGCCCAGCACTTTGCATATTTCCTCCTTGTACTCATCGGCACTCCTTTTTTTTACTCTCATTAGCTCAAGCAAGATCTCTCCTTTGGCTGTCTTTCGTATTCGTGACACATTTTCACCCAATTGATGCAAAGTGTCATCTTTTTTTACCGCCTTGAGGATATCACTGTAAGACATGTCACCGGTTTTTTCGATTAACAGGGCATCCGGTTTCGGTGGGGGCCTGTGGTTGGTCTTACTCTTTTCATTGCTCTTCTCCTTGGTTTTTTTCCCTTTGTATTTAACAGTAACCCAATTTTGTTTTCTTGGCGTTTTTGTTTTTTTCTCATGACAGGGGCTAATGCCATCCTTTTTCCTTCCTCGTTTGTCGACTCCACTCCATGGGATACTTTACTTTTCTTTGGGGGAGTTTTCCGATAATTTTGTGTCTCCTCACGGATTCTCTTTAGTGTTGCTTCTGCAACCACTTTAGCGAGAGTGGGAGTTTGATCGGCCTTCTTTGCATTGATGTTTTGCTCTTGTGCTCGTGCATACAATCTCGAAATAGCACTTAAGAGCTCCTTCATACCATTGTTTATTGAGCGTTGAGGAGGACGCATCAAACTTACCAGCTTGTTTATGTTATCCCTTAACTCTGCATATAATCTCTACCAGAGTTCACTATTTCCACAGGAGGCGTACTTCCTTGTTGCAATGTTGGCGGGGACGATCTTGCTCATGCAGGTCTTCCCATTAAGGTTGCCTTTTCTGGGGTCCGGGCTATTTTCGAACCACGTTTAAAGGGGTCTACTGCTGCGCTTTCTATGTTGCTTGTGGCATTATCTGATACGCTGGCCAAGTGTGCCACCAACGTATCATTGCAGTCGCTGGATACCGACGGCCGGGAGCCTGCTTGCTCACCCCCTAAAACCGCCGGCACTGGGCATTTTACACCCTGCACCGTAACTTTACTTTCTGTTTTACTTGTCATGGCTTATTTTCTGGGACCCTACCCATATCATTTTATACCTACTGACAGGTAACGATTTCAGCCGCTCTTAATCTGGGGACAGACGCTGCCCATTGAGCCGCAGAATTTGAGTCAGACGCTCCCTTTTTTTGTTTTTTAGGCACTTAGTTATGGGTGGTGTCATTTCACCCCATCACATAGACTTCATCGGGTATATATAGCCTTTTAAGCTACACCCTCCATCTCTGCTGCTTTGGTCGGGGACTGCTTATTGGGATATTCGCAGCTAACCTACATATCTGGAGGCCGTTCAGCTATCCGCCACCTGCTGACCCCCACAGTAGCTTAAGCTAGCCTTGTGAACGTGTGTATGTACAAGTGTGTATGTGTATGACTGTGCACGCGTGATATTTTTCGGCGTGAGAGAAGAGTGTGGAGAAAAATAAAAATTGTAATACGCAGGTATCGTTTTTGGTTTTTTTATTGTTCATTTTGTCACTGCACTTGGTTTTTTTTCCTATAAATGCAACGGTTCTTTTGTTTTCACTGTTTGTTCATTTATGTGTTTTTTTGTTTTGTTCACCTTGTCACTGGAGAAAAATAAAAATTGTAATACGCAGGTATCGTTTTTGGTTTTTTTTTGTTCACTTTGTCACTGCACTTGGTTTTTTTCCAATAAATGCAACGGTTCTTTTTTTTCACTGTTTGTTCATTTATGTGTTTTTTTTTGTTGTCACTGCACTTATTTTTTTTTTTTGTACACTTTGTCACTGCACCGGTTCTTTTTTTTAATTTTTTATTTTATGTTTTGTACCCCATAGTGCCGTCCACTAGGGCTCGAAGGACCATATTAAATTAGTTAATAAATCAATTTTGATTTCACTCACCGTTCGTACAAAGAAAGAAAGCGAAGTGAAGTGGCGGGTGCTCGAAGAGAGAGATGTGGTCATAACCGGATCGAATGCTAAAACACCAGCGGGCTCCTTCTTCTAGTCCCTTATATATTGTTGTCTTAATGGTGGTGTGATCGTGGTTAAGTTGTATTTGTGTGCGTGTTGGTCCATGGTGTAGTGATGTGGAATGTATGATATGTAGGTGTGGAATGTATAGTAAGTAGATGTGGTGATGTGATTGTGAATTGGTGTGTTGTGACAGTGTCTTATGGTGAGGTGGGATTGAGTGGTCATTTAGCCAACAATATATTTCAATATGGAAACAGTCTTTTATAATTCCTTTGCATAAAAGTGGATTTAAGTCCAACATTGAAAACTATAGATGTATCGCAAATCTATCAGTTATACCTAAACTTTTTGACGCTAACATCACTGCCCATATAACCTTTCCGATTTCTCCGTTAATTTCCTCATCTCAGCATGGATTTCGTAGAGGAAAATCAAGTCTAATAAACTTGAATTTGTAAACCATGTATCATTGGGTTTTAGCGAACATAAGCATACGGATGTTATGTACACAGACGTTAGCAAAGCTTTCGGTAAAGTAAATCTTTCGATTTTTATACATAAACTTGATCTGCTGGGCTTTCAGCCAAGATTTCTTAAATGGTATATAAAAGCTTCTTATCTTTATAATAGAACACAACGAGTGATATTTGAGGATACTCCTTTAGATACAATTAATGTATCTTCAGGTGTTCCGCAAGGTAGTCATCTTGGCCTGATTCTATTCTTGTTGTTTATTAACGATATCTCTTCAGTAATAGAATTCTCAAAAATTTTATTATACGCTGACAACGTAAAGCCTTTTAAATCATACACTTTAACTGAGGAAAGGTGTCTGTTGCAAGCCTAGTCGTAGATTTTACGGTTAAAATCCTGTAGATCAAATTTCGAACTAAACGAACCATTCCGCCGTATATGCCTTGATTTTAATTCTCATTCCTTTTCTGACTCGACTAATTCCGTACGTATGCGGATTGCGCCCCTCACATCGGTTGGGCGGGAGGAGCGCACTCGTCGGGTTATTATATTATATAATACTAAATATATATCTAGCATGCAATTAGTCTCCGCATGAGGCCCAACGAACCCCAGTCATCTAACACCCTTCTCCCTATGGTCCAACCCCGTCGAAACAGCTCGTTTCCTGGGCCTCCCGTGAGATGACCTCGACGACAACCAAACTGAAACTTACCACTCAAGCGGCGATTAGATAACCGTTACAACAACAACAGGAAAAAGTTTTAGAATTATTACAGTAGTTTGACATGAAAAATTCTGCAAACATATTAGATATGTGATTTTCACGTGACATGATTTGTATTTCATCTCGGTTTGGAGTTAACGAAATCATAAAACAATTTTAGATTATTTTTTACCTTATATAAGTAAATGTTATAAAATTTTTGGCTTAGGTCTAAATACAGAATATTTAGAATAGTCGACAAGTGACAAGTTTATAAATAAAGTAATACCTGAAAATATGTATCTTTAATTCATGAAGTTATAGTTTCTTTCCTTTTTATTCGATTCCAATTTTCAAAAAAATATCCCCAGATTAACAGATTAAGTGAAATTTTAATTTTATTCAAGGCGGAGGTGCTAAAATATAATTATACATATATTTTATTTACACCACTACAAAAACAGTAAATTTAAAAAAATTAAATGTTAATGTTTTGAGTCATATGTATGTACTTGTATGTATGTATACTAGTTTCAACGTAAATTATTTAAATCTGAAAATTATATTTGTTTTGAAAGCGTAATTAGGAATATAATAATAATAATAGTTAAAAGTGTTCACTTACCGCATTACAGTTCGTAATTTTTGGTGAATACGATTGGTCGTTGATTAGGTTTAAGCCTATGTTATTGTGACTGTGTGGAGTGCCATAAAATATTGGATCAAGATTATTTAATGGAGTAATTGGATTTTCAAGCTGAAAAAAAATTAACGTTAATTTATTCATTAATATAATATTTAAATAAAAAATTTTAGATTAGAACTAAACAGCGATAAATAAATATTTAAAAACAAACCGTTAATTCGCTATTATTTCAATGTTTATGAAAAAATAGTATTTCATTAGTTTTATATCTAACAGGTAATTTCAGGTGCAGCCGAAAGTTGCAGTCTCGTATTAAAATAAAAAACAATAGACGTGAGAAAATGTTCGAGTGTCTGAAAATCGTTATATTAAATAAGTGTAATCAAACATTAGTTATTAGCTGAAACAGCAAATACAAAATATTAAAATTCATATCAGTAGGATAGGAACCAAATATTACATGCTGTAAAGAAGTAAGGAAGGAAAACAACTTGCAAGAATCAAAGCCCGGGAAATTTCTTCAGGTGTTGGTAAAACCTTATATTAAACAAGTAAGGAAGGGCTAAGTTCGGATGTAACCGAACATTTTATACTCTCACAAAGTCAAATGGTATACTCGTTTGAGATTTCTTTATATGTTTTAATAATTTTAAGTAGAAACAGTTGCCTCAGTTATTTACAGCCATAGTGAAATTAATTACAACAATTTGTAAACTAAATTTACTAATACACAACTGTATTGAGGAGTATAAAAAGAAATCCTTTTTTGACAATGAATAAAATTTTTTATTTATTACATCGAGATTATTATATATATTTACCTTAAAAACAATAAATATTAACAACTTTAAAAATTATATTAATTTGTATATAATATTTACAATATTAAACATACATTCTATTGTATATCTATCTATATTATATGCTTATACATATATCCAAATTATATTTCTTTACTCCTTATACTATTTAATTTCTGTCATATGTTTATACAATGTTTTATATATTAACAAATTATACATATAATTTAAATTTTCTTAAGTAACTTATTTACATATTTTTCTTATTGTCTTAAAAACTACTGAAAAAATTGCTATACCATTCTAATTCGATTATATTTAAAAAAAAATTAAGAACTATTGTAGTTTAAATTTCCAAAAATTAGCACATATTGATTGCATAACTCAGAAGTAAGGACTTCCTGAAGTTCTGATGTTCGGGAAATCAAAAAATTTAAACTTGTTGTCAGAGCTTTATTTGTGTTCAATTCACTCAGTTCCATAAATACTGGATCCGATTCCGAAAATTTGTTAGGAGGAATTAAATGTACTATGATGAATAGATCTTCTTCAGTGGTAGCTCGACTACAAGCGACAAGTATTGAAGAACTAGGCATTCTGGGTCGAGTATGAACTACAACTTTATTATATGGCACCCTGACTTTTATGAATAGTTATTCCCTTAGCCGGAAGAACTGGATCTGATTTCTTTCAATTGAAACTTGTTCATTTCTTTAATATTGAAAAAATTTTAGAACCTTTTCAATCGGTGTCCAGGAACTTTCTAGAGGATGAGGCTTTTTTGATCGTGCTATCAAACCAACAGAAGGTTCCAAAAATTTATTTCACAAATTTATTTCCGAAAATTTGTTCATTTGACGGAGGTTTTTAGTGTCAAGAGCATACGGCAGTCCTTGCGTTTCAGAAGTCTTGAAAAGTTTAATTCTTTCCAAAATATTCACATTTTCACTTATACCAATTCTCAACCACCCCTTAACTGAGTCTTTTGCAGTTGAAACGATAGCTTCAATTGGGATTCAACTGAGCAGAATTGCATTGAAATTATTTGTCTGTTCATTGCACCAAAATAAATGTATGGCACCATCGGGAACTTTCTCGAACTTAACTACTCGAGCTTTAATGAGTGATATGTCCTCATTTGTCATAGTACGAGATGCCATACGGTTTAATGCAATTGCAAAGGCCTGATCCTCCCGTTTTCTTATTATATCTGTTAATTCAAAGTATTTAAGTAACTCCCACAAAGGGGAAACACCTAAAGTTGGTATGTATGCATCATTGGAATTAGGAGAGAATATTCACCTATCTAACAGGTGAGAGTTGCTTCAAATCACCAAACACTATGACCGGTATACCACCGAAAGGGCTGTCTGTTTTTATGATTTGTTTTAATCTCGCATTAACAGAGCTAAACAAACTAGCACCTATCATCGATACTTCATCAATTATGACCAATTTTAAATCGATAAGTCTGGAATACAATAAATTACCTGTGTCATTGCTAAGTGGCCTCAACTCTCTATTCAACTGATTAATAGGTAAAGAGAATATTGAATGAAGGCTCATTCCACCTATTCCGAATGCAGCTTTAAACCTAGGTGCGCAAAGAAGAACTTTTAAGGAACTTGGATTTGATCCAGGTGTAGAATTGTAATGATGGTTAAGAGCTTGATATATTGCAGATATCAAACGACTCTTTCTTACTCCTGCACCGCCGCCAATGAACTCAAAAAATGGGCGATTTGTTTTAAGCTGGTGCATCAAATGTGTTAAATAGGTTCTTTGCTTAGTATTTAGACTTTGAACTAAAGAAAATAATTCCCCAACTGATATTAAACGGGTAGTTTATTAAGTTTAATATTGCAATCAGATTCAGTGCCATTATCTGTTCACCATGCAAGTCTAGCAAATTTATATTTGGGTTTATTTTTGGAACCGCCAACACAAATTCCACGATAGGGAGCACCTTCCTGGCCAAACCTTCTATACCGAATTATACAATTATACACGTCTTTAAGAAGCATGACAACCAGGCTTTCTGGTAAATTATTGTCTTCCCTCTCTTCTTCTTCATGATCACTGTATTGTGCTCTTCTACTATATTTAAAATATTTATAACTAGATGAAAAATCAGCTAAACAAAGAGTTTCTAACTGATCGGATCTTTGAGCATAACGGTCTAAAATAGCGGCTACGAATATTTCAGTCGAACCTGAAGGCAAGTCCTGAAGTTCTGCTCTAGGTTTTACCATTCGAACACGTTCCTTAGGTCGAGAAGTATTTATAAATACCGAAAGATGGAGCCCAATGCATCAATATACTGCTTCTTGTGCTGCTATTTCTGTACGTGATATAAATTTGTGACCTATATGTTTATGAACAGCAAGCATATGCATCCAGTATAAACTGGATATCCATATTTGCCCTATGGAGTTCCAAAATCAGAAGATTTTAAGCGTTTATAAAACTGTTGTCCTCTTATTTCCCTATTACAAAACCGACTGTGGTTATGCTTTTGATGACCCAAATAATTTTCTAAGTGGCTGACCGAACCATCTATAGAAATATAATTGTCAATCAAACTAATGACATCAGGAAATGTCTGAGGATCTTGAAGGTTGATCTTGGGAGCATTATAAAGCCAATACATGACATGTACATGCGGGGAACTTCTCTGTTGAAACTCCACTCTCCAGTAGTAATTTGTGACAAAATACTCTCCAAAAATGCCCGCATTATCTTTAAAAGGCTTAAGAATTTGTCGATAGCGGTGGTCAAAATATCTAGCAGAAATAACCGCATCTGACCGAATTAAGCGATATCTATCTTGGACTGTTAAAATATTGGCTTTCTCTACCGAAATATCTTTAAAATCAAAAGTTTTAGAGAGGATGACCAAAAGCTCAACCCATTGAGATTTTGCAGCCAATAAAGTGATAAAGGTTGGAAGCCCAAAATTGGCAACAACAAACAAAGTTTCCGTTTAATAGATTTTGGCCCGTAACTCGGTTGCGACCTCAAAACTTTCTAGGGCAATTGCATGTACTAATCCTGAATTCCTAACAATCTCATTTTTACAAGTAGCACAAAAATTGTGATTTTCATCTTCTGAAGGAAATTTTTGCATTAAAAAGAAGGCAGATGCAGCATTCGGGTGACCTTGCGCAATAGTTTCGAAATTTAATTTGTGAACTTGGTGTGAAACCCATAAATCGCCACGCAAATTCATATTTCAGTAGGGCCCTTCTTTATATTTTGGAAATAAATGTTTTTGAATCTGTTAAATTGACACTATAATCAGTTTCTATAACATTATTTTCTCTCGTTAATCGTATGCATTGGGACAGCCTTTCGTTTTCAATTTGCCTACTGACCAGGTTATCTCTATAAAGGCGAACTTGACTTTGTCTAAGACGTTTCTTCCCTCATACCCCTCCTGCTAAGCTGTCGACGTTGTCTTTCTCTATCACGCTCCTTTCTCCTTATTTCAGGATTTCTTCTTGCATATTCTCTTAGCATTTGATCACGAATGCGCTCTAAATTCCTATACTCACGATAAATGGCTTACCAAACTATATAAAATTCCGTCCGTCCGGGTGTGAAAAGTTGGATCCTAGGTGCTGATCTCTTTCACTGTAATTGAGTCCTGGCTATGACTCCTTTTCTGTTCGGTGTATAGGTACTTTGGTTGAATATACTGGTGTAAATGTGTGCACATACAAGTATGTATGTATAGTAATATTTTAAACGCTATATAAGTGATACACTGAAATTTATATACATGAGTAGATTTTCTTCTTTCTGTCTTAATATCTAAACCTTACATAAGCTGCCAACGGCGCTGGGTAAATCCCAAAAAGTACTTAACTGTAATTTTCTTGAGTTTACATGACCTTCATATTAAAATGTGTCGCAAAACTGAAATAATAGACAGTAGCATTTAAACCGATAGGGTCGCAGTTTATCTGTTAGCAAATTGTTTAAATGAGCTAAGCCTCAGTAACTAAACACACCACTCTATTCGGCAAAAATCCCACGCAAATTAAGTATAGAATTGTTCATGGCCCTCCGAGCCTTAACGAAATGCACTATAATTTACGTCCAAGACACAAAAATTTTAAAAACAGTGGTGACAAAAAACAAAAATAAATTAAAAAGGCGAGATACACTACACAAGCTTAAACACAAACCTACCAAAGGTATAGTGAAGTGCAGTGGCAAACAAAATAATATATATAAACGTATACAAAACTACTTAGGAAGAGTGCAGTGACGCAAAAACCTATATACATGTAGATATATGTACATAAAAGGTGTGTGTCAACCAAAACAAATAAATACAAAAGGTTTTGACAAACTAACTCATAAATCGGGCGCGAAACCGACAAACTTCAAACAAAAAGCTAGATACACAAATCGGGCGCGAAATACCAAAACAACAAAACATACATAAATACCAACAACTTAAACGGGAGCGAATTTAAAACAAACGATAATAATTAAAAACAACACTCACTAAAACCAGGCACAACTGAAAGCGGAGGAAAAGAAATTGACAACAAAGGAATACACACACGTACATATATATTATCCCCTCAAAAAACCCTTGAGAAAAAATAAAGTGAGTCGTATCGTTTCGTATTCTTTTATTTTATCATGCATTAATGTACATACGTAAAAATTGCAGTTTTATATTTATATATAGAACCTATAATAATAAATACGTTCACCAAACTACAACAGTTCGGTAAAATATACATGCATATATACACCAACATATAAATGTAGTATATAATATATATTGTAATATATATATATATATGTATAATAAAAAATAAAAAAATTTTCCATTATGGTAAATTGAAATATAATGTCCTTAATTTTATTTTTTATTAAAACACAAACGAACAATCAACAATCTCTCAAAAAGGAAAAAAAAATACAATAACATAAGTACATACGCATATGTACATCTTTTCAAAGTCCCTATTGGCATATATCCCGCAATACCCCTTGTAACAAACAAGCAGGATTACGTACAAAAAAAAACTAAAAAACGTATAAAAAAAATCTCTTCAACGAGCTCTCAATTGCATTAGAAAATATACATACATACGCGCAAACAATCCGCAAACAATCTCTTCAACGAGCTCTCAATTTCACGAGCACATAAATATATTCATACAAGTCCGTGTATTAGGGTGTACCTAAATACATCAAGATAAGGACATAAAAAGTATTTTGAAATTAAAAGTGTGATTCTTAATAATTAAATTACGAAAATTAAAATTACACTCAAAAGAAAATATGTAAAATAAAATACAAATTAAAAAATTTATTTCGCAAGTAACTAATTATCTAATCCGAAAAAAAAACTTTTACAAAAAATTTTACATACATAAAAGAGTATTCGGTATTAATTATCATTTATCTCTGCGTTTAAATCAGTTTACACTGAGAAAATTTTAATTAACTTTGACACATATAGTAATAAATAACATAACAAAAATGGTTAATGACGAAAAAAATCAAACTACAGTTCTGAGAGTGACAGGTTAATACGATACTGCACTCGATTTTCATCTTCACCGATTCAAGACAACTCTGAATCGTTATTACAAATAAAAAAGCAAAATCTTAACAATTTGTGGACTCGTCTCCAAGCGGCTCATGACGCCATAGTAGAAACTGAGTCATCAGATCTACCACAAAATTTTAAAACCTCGGCTTTCGTCAATTATGAAAACTGCTTAGACCAGTACAAAGCTACAAAAGCTATGATCTCCGATCAGTTAAAGCTAATAAAAGCTATTGCATCTAATCCACAACCGAGAGTAGAGCTGCCACAAGTACAAAATCAAGAGGCAATTTCAGGCATCCACCTCGAGGTGCCCGCATGTGACACAGAAATATTTCATGGAGGTTATGAAGAATGGCCGTCCTTCCGGGATATGTTTACAGCCGTTTACATCAACCATCCGAAATTATCAAAAGTGCAAAAATTGTATCACCTCCGATACAAAACTAAAGGTCAAGCAGGCGCAATAGTAAAACAGTTCGCACTAAATGACGATAATTTCAATTTGGCTTGGGAAGCTCTAAAAGCAAGATATGAAAATGAAAGAATATTGGTCGATAACCAAGTAACGACACTAATAACCTTGCCTAAGATTCAAAAAGAAACCAGTGAAGAGTTTATAAGACTACAATCCACTGTTTCAAACTGTTTGTCGGTTTTATCGACACAAAATATTCCCACAGACAGCTGGGACCCTATACTGGTAAACATATGCACTGCCGCATTACCAGAAAAATCGTTACTTTTATGGGAGCAATCGCTCTCATCACGAAAAAAATGCCCCACGTGGCTACAAATGAAAGACTTTCTAACTACCCAATACGAAATCGCTGAAAGGGTAGACAAAAAGCTAATTAAAACAAAAAATGTACAACACGACCAAAAAAGAAGCTTCAATAGACCCCAAGCTAGTAGCAAAAATAAATTAAACAGAAGCTTTTACAAGTCTCAATCGTTCACATCCGAACAAAATAATCATACGTCATGCGAACTATGCACGAGAGGGCATAAACTAAAATCTTGCGAGAAGTTTAAAAACTTAAAAGTTAACGAACGAAATAATTTGGTCAGATCAAAAAGACTTTGTACAAATTGCTTGTCGCATGCGCATAAGTATAAAAATTGCAAAAGCAAGTTCAATTGCTTATATTGTCACAAAAGACACCACTCAATGCTTCATTACAGCGAATTTCCCATATCACCCCAAAGAAGCGCTTATACAAAAAGAACCACAGGTTTAGTGGTAACAACTCCCAAAAACCGAAATCCCAAAAATTGCCAAAAGACACCATGTTGCTCAAAGGCACAAAAAACTCAAACGCTACACAGCGAAATACAAAATAGGGTATTACTACCCACAGCAGTCATCTCCATCGAACACCGAGGAGAACTGTTTAAACTTAGGGCCTTAATAGACCAAGGATCACAACGATCTTTCATAGCGTCTAGGGCTCAAAATAGGCTACAACTGCCAACAAAACTAGCCAATTTTGAAATTACGGGAATGGGCGGAAGAGTAGTCCAAAACTCAAATAAAATCTGCCCCATTACCCTAATTTCCCACCAAGCGGATAAGCACATACAAGCAGAAGCTATAGTCTTACCGCAACTTACAAATACGCTTTTCGTTCTGCCTTTTTTTTTGCCAACCCTTTCTGCGATTTTGTACTGGGTAGTTAGGAAATCTTTCAATTGTTGCCACGTGAGGCATTTTCTTCGTGATTAGAGGATTGCTCCCATAGAAGTAATAAATTTTTTTCCCGGAAAATGTTTTCAAGTAAGTACTTGAAATTTTGTTATATATATATATAAAACAAATATAATATACATCCATATATACAATATATCATATGATATATATATATATATCATATTATAGACATATATATAAATTGTAACGGATCTTTCATAGCGTCTAGGGCACAAAATAGGCTAAAACTGCCATCAAAACAATTGAATTTTGAAATTACGGGAATAGGCGGAAGAGTAGTCCAAAACTCAAATAAAATCTGCCCCATTACCCTAATTTCCCCCCAAGCGGATAGGAGAATTAAAGCAGAAGCTATAGTCTTATCGCAGCCAACAAATATGCTTCGAAGCTATCATACAAATAGCAAGCATTGCCAAAAGGTTTGACACCTGAAGCTAGGAGATCCCAATTGCAATACCCCTGCTCAAATAGGTATAATAGTAGGCAGCGACCTTATACCGCAAATAATGCTTGAAGGTGTTGAAAAAATTTCAACGACCCTTCTAGCCCAAAATACTATATTCAGTAGTATTCTAAGTGGATTAGTTTTTGAACCAGTTTCCACATCAACAACTCAAGTTGACGAAAATTCAAAAGAATATCTTAATTCAAAATTAAGGAAATTTCGGGAGTTAGAAAAATGCCCCCTCATATCAATTACAACCCCAAAAGATCAGTATTGTGAAGACTTCCACAAAGCCACAACTACTCCATCAAATAATAGCCGGTACGTCATACCACTACCACTGTATTCCCAATGTTCCAACACTCCACGAATTGGCAGAAAAATAAAATAAAATAAAGTCAGAATTTCCTTTGACATCCCAGTATTAAAAACACATACATATATAACTTTTTGACCCCGCAGGATGGCTTTCGCCAATTATGATACAAGAATTATGCCAAATTAGTATCCACGTATGTAGCATTTCAACCTGGTAAAATATAAACAATCTCGCTGCTCCAATTCCGAATAGCCTGGCTAGAACGACTACCGTGTGCATGAAACACATTCCATCGCACGTACACTCGTCCATGCGCCCCATAATTTTCTAGTATAATAAATTCTCAAATTTATAGAACAACACCAAAAAAAATAAAGGGATCACCATACTCCCAAGGTGATACAGCGGTTCTAGATTTGCAAAAAGCAAACGTCGCATTTATCTAAGCGCCTCTCATATGGGTAGTTTATGGGAATCAGCTATAAAAAGCTTCAAATCGCACTTCAAAAAAGTGAGCGAAAATCACAAATCTCACTCTCGCAAGATCCCTCAAAGGTTTCAAAGTCGCACCCATTCTGGTCATATCTGAGCCAGGCGTGGAGTTGCTAACCTTAATAAGCCGATAGTAAAGAAATATTAAACAAAGAATACAAATAATAATAATATTATTATTATTATTATAAAAGAAACCCGCAAAATAAAGTTACTTACCTTAAAGCACCTACATACATATTAAAATGCATACAAGATATGTTTTTAAAACCAAAGCCGTTTTATACACTACAGATAAATATGGATATAACATTACTCCATCACCACTACTAAGTTCGATTCCGTCCACAAATCAATATAATTTTTTATGTTATCTATTGAATTTCGCTTATGTAAAATACATTATTATTATGTTGCGGAATAAACCAAAATTATTGATACACCGAGACCCTTACTTTTATTATATTAATATTGGATCAGTGGTGTGTGCTCCCACGCAAATTAAGTATAGAATTGCCCTTTTAATACTACACTACTAATATTAATTTCATGCGATTTTTTCTAAGAAATTTGTTTCACTTTAAGAAATTTGTTTACATTGTAGTCCATTATAAGTTCAACATGATGACTGAGCAAATATACCTATCCACTCATTATCACCAAATATTAGAAGAAATATGTGTCGATAAGTCTGGAATACAATAAATTACCTGTGTCATTGCTAAGTGGCCTCAACTCTCTATTCAACTGATTAACAGGTAAAGAGAAGGGTCATTCCACCTATTCCTAATGCAGCTTTAAACCTAAGTGCGCAAAGAAGAACTTTTAAGGAACTTGGATTTGATCCAGGTGTAGAATTGTAATGATGGTTAAAAGCTTGATATATTGCAGATATCAAACGACTCTTTCCTACCCCTGCACCGCCGCCAATGAACTCAAAAAATGGGCGATTTGTTTTTAGCTGGTGCATCAAATGTGTTAAATAGGTTCTTTGCTTAGTATTTAGACTTGGAACTAAAGAAAATAATTCCCCAACTGATATTAAAGGGGTAGTTTATTAAGTTTAATATTGCAATCAGATTCAGTGCCATTATCTGTTGAATCTTCACCATGCAAATCCAGCAAATTTACATTTGGGTTTATTTTTCGAAGTGCCAACACATTTTCCACGATAGGGAGCACCTTCCTGGCCAAACGTTCTATACCGAATTATACAATTATACACGTCTTTAAGAGGCATGACAACCAGGCTTTCTGGTAAATTATTGTCTTCCCTCTCTTCTTCTTCATGATCACTGCCTTGTGCTCTTCTACTAGAATTAAAATATTTATAACTAGATGAAAAATCAGCTAAACAAAGAGTTTCTAACTGATCGGATCTTTGAACATAACGGTCCATAATAGAGGCTACGAATATTTCAGTCGAACCTGAAGGAAAGTTTTAAAGTTCTGCTCTAGGTTTAACCATTCGAACACGTTCCTTAGGTCGAGAAGTATTTATAAATATTTCTGCATTATTTGCTTCCGAAAGATGGAGCCCAATGCATCAATATACTGCTTCTTGTGCTGCTATTTCTGTACCTGATATAAATTTGTGACCTATATGTTTAAGTTTTTGCTTAACAGTATAATTTCCAGCATTTACCTCTGATATAGCTTCATTTACGAGCCTAGAAATTCCCCTGTTATATTTGTTAATATAGTTAATTATATTATATATGAACAGCAAGCATATGCATCCAGTATATATTGGATATCCATATTTGCCCTATGGAGTTCCAAAATCAGAGGATTTTAAGCGTTTATAAAACTGTTGTCCTCTTATTTCCCTAGTACAAAACCGACTGTGGTTATGCTTTTGATAACCCAAATAATTTTCTAAGTGGCTGACCGAACCATCTGTAGAAATATAATTGTCAATTAAATTAATGACATCAGCGAATGTCTGAGGATCTTGAAGGTTGATCCTGGGAGCATTATTAAGCCAATACATGACGTGTACATGCGGGGAACTTCTCTGTTGAAACTCCACTCTCCAGTAGAAATTTGTGACAAAATGCTTTCCAAAAATGCGGGCGTTATCTTTAAAAAGCTGAACAATTTGTCGATAGCGGTAGTCAAAATATCTAGCACAAGTAACCGCGTCTGACCGAATTAAGCGATATCTATCTTGGGCTGCTAAAATATTGGCTTTCTCTACTGAAATATCTTTAGAATCAAAAGTTTTATAGAGGATGACCAAAAGCTCAACCCATTGAGATTTAGCAGCCAATAAAGTGAGCGATTGCCTTTTTTTCCCATCATCGTGTTAAATCAACAACAAAGTTTCCGTAACTCGGTTGCGACCTCAAAACTTTCTAAGGCAATTGCATGTACTAATCCTAATTTCCTAACAATAGCACAAAAATTGTGATTTTCATCTTCTGAAGGAAATTTTTGCATTAAAAAGAAGGCGGATGCAGCATTCGGGTGACCTTGCGCAGTAGTTTCGAAATTTAATTTGCGAACTAGGTGTCAAACCCATAAACCGCCACGCATATATCAGTAGGACCCTTCTCTATATTTTGGAAATAAATGTTTTTGAATCTGTTAAATTGACACTATAATCAGTTTCTATAACATTATTTTCTCTCGTTAATCGGATTCATTGGGACAGCCTTTCGTTTTCAATTTCCCTACTGACCATGTTATCTCTATAAAGGCGAACTTGACTTTGTCTAAGACGTGTCTTCCCTCATACCTCCTGCTAAGCTGTCGACGTTGTGTTTCTCTATCACGCCCCTTTCTCCTTATTTCAGGATTTCTTCTTGCATATTCTCTTAGCATTTGATCACGAATGCGCTCTAAATTCCTATACTCACGATTTCTTCTTTCGGGGTCTTCGCGCCAAGATCTATGACCTCGAATATTCCTTTTTTTTTGCTTTTCAGAACGAGAAAAAAAAATTTGTTCAGAAGACCGTACCTCGAGATTTTTCCACCTGGTTCTATTTAGATTTGTATTGATAAGTTACTCGAACAGACGTACATCGGAATCTAATCTACGATTAGCGTGACTCACGTCACTATCTCTATATAAAGAGTTTGTACGAAGAACTCTCAAACGTCTTCTATTCTGAAGACTACTTAGCAATATACACCTTGTACTTAATCTAGGCATAATTATTAAACAATAATTGGATTACCAAAACATATAAAATACTTATAATTTCATATAATACTTAAAAGATTCCGTCCGTCCGGGTGTGAAAAGTTGGATCCTAGGTGCTGCTCTCTTTCACTGTAATTGAGTCCTTGCTTTGACTCCTTTTCTGTGCGGTGTATAGGTACTTTGGTTGAATATACTGGTGTAAATATGTGTACATATGTATGTATAGTAATAGTTTAAACACTATATAAGTGATACACTGAAATGTGTTTGAAGAAAGCACTTTTTTGGTCAAAAAATCTAAGGTAACTGAAACTACAAACAGTGTACTGATATTTATTATACTCTTCCAACATGTTGCTACAGAGTATAATAGTTTTGTTATGGTATATTTTTGTTCACACAAACAAGAAAACACGAGGATCGATGGTACCTATTTTGAAAGGTCATGAAGGCTAAATTATCTTAATATCTAAACCTTTCATAAGCTGCCAACGGCGCTGGGTAAATCCCAAGAAGTACTTAACTATAATTTTCTTGAGTTTACATGACCTTCATATTAAAATGTGTCGCAAAACTGAAATAATAGACAGCAGCATTTTAACCGATAGGGTCGCAGTTTATCTGTTACCAAATAAAAAGCGTATCTTGCCCCTTTAGTAATACACTACTAACATTTATCACCCGGCCCAGGCACCAGTGAGTGGGAGGCAGGTTCTCTTGTTTGACTAGAATGATATTGTTCACCCTTATATTCCTCGTGCGTTGAAACTATTTATATTGCTCCCAGAATCTTTGTTAAGTTTGTCGCATCCATTGCCATTGTTTCAACTGGTTGCCAGGAATATGTTTGATGTCTGGTTCAGGGACCGCTAGCTAGTAGGACGGAAATTGAGACAGGCCTCTATTCTTACGGCCAGTATCTGCAGCTGACTACACCACATAACCTGCGCACCCACTCAGCGTGTCAAATGATGCTTAGCGGACTTCACAGCATCCTCCTTGGTGTGGCGCACTGGGTGTGATGAAATGCCAATGTGGGCCCAAGTCTGCTAACGATTGCTGATTATTTTCACCCTGCCAGGCTGCGAGATCTTCCTTCAAGAGTCGGTTGGCACCAACAAAGGCTGTACCATTATCACTATATGAATTCCGACAGGGACCGCGTCGGCTGATGAAACGGGTGAGGACATCTAAAAAGACCTGCGCCGATAGGTCACCACCTCAATGTGCTTCATCAATACAGCTGCAAACAGTTTGCTGATGTGTGGGGGCGACTCATAGAAGGTGAAGTCGTCGGTGGAGGACCAGACGAACTTTTTTCCCAGCGTACCCGCTTTGGATGGGTGGTGTTTGGTCCAGCAGCAGTGACACTTCCTGCAAAGGAATCATTGCTGACATTCACCACCTCGCTAGACAGGAAGGACCACCGGTTGGAGGAACTGGTGTCCAACTTTTGGGAAATGGAGGAAATCGCAGTGGTTGACGATCTGTCAGAGAATGAATGTGGGCAGATCTTCGATACCACTCGTAGCCGTACCTCAGACGGGCGTTATTTCGTACACTTACCCTTGCGACGAAAGGCAACGGGACTAGGTGACTCTTACGCACTGGTACTACGGCAATTCCATAGACTAGAGCGTCGCACGGTTGTAGATCTAGTCCTTAAGAAAAACTACATTTAATTTATGGGGGAGTATGCAGCACTCGAATATATGGAACTGGTACAACCACTTTACGATCATACTAATTGCTATTACATTCCTCATCATGCGGTCACAACGAAGTTTTGCGTGGTGTTCAACGCTTCGGCACCTACCACCACTGGAATCTTACAGAACGATGTTCAACTGGTAGGTCCAACACTTCAGTATTCGCTGAGTAGTATATTTTTACGTTTTCGTCGCTATCGAGTGGCGATAACTGCGGACATAGAGAAGATGTTCAGACAAGAGTTGGTTGCACCTGAACAACGCGACTATCAACAATTATATGGCGAGAGTCTCCTGAAGACACATATGGCATGGCATGTAGTCCTTACTATGCAGTACGAACCCTACAACAATGTGCTTATGATAATTCCGCTGTGGTTCCCGACATACAACAAGCGATTTGTGCTCAAACTGCAATATTAACCTCGTTTTATGTTGACGACTTTTTAACAAGTTGCGAATGCGTTACCGAGGCAGTGGAGCTGGCTAAGAACGTGGACGCCATCTTATCTGCGGGACAATTCACCCTAAGGAAATGAAACTCGAACGATAGTCAGGTGATGATACGTTTATCTAACGAGCTGTCTCTTTCTAGTGATATTTTGCATTCTGGTGAAGCTTCCGTTTTGGGCTTAAGATGGGACGCACTGAAAGATCAGTTACTCTTTCGCGTCGATCTATGTCAAAGAGTAGAAATTCCAACGAAGCGCCGTGTACTTAGCGAGGTGGCACGACTCTGCGATCCTACTGGATTATTATCGCCTGTTATCGTAACTGGGAAAATATTCATTCAGCGACTGTAGTCTGCGGGTCTATCCTGGAACTCCCCATTGCCAGAGGATCTTTGCCGCGATTGGCTAAACTATCGGTCACAGCTTCAGGGGCTCAATCAAATTCGTATCGAACGGTGGATCGGAATGATTCCACGCGTTCAGACAGACATCATTTCACGGGTTTTGCGATGCTAGCTCACATGCTTATGCCGCAGTTATTTATGCGAAGACGTCGAACGCACGGTTCGGTGCGTTTCACACTTCTGACGGCACGCACCAAGATAGCACCACTCAAAACTGCTACCATTCCACGCCTAGAGCTAGAGACATTCCAGAACGTGCGAGATTCTTTGCGATTAGTTGACGTTCCGTACTATTTGTGGTCGGACTCAGCGATCGTATTGTGTTAGCTGAGGAAGAATTCACCAACACTTAAACCTTTCTATCAAATCTGGTTCGTAGAATACAGGAGCTGACATCCCCCGCCCGATGGTATCACATTCGTTCGGCTCGGAACCCAGCTGATTGTGCCAGTAGAGGCATCACACCCGCCGAGCTATTAGTACATCCCCATTGGAGGCATGGACCTAAGGAAGCAGAGATGATGTTTTCGGACGGTAGTGATGTTCCTCTCAGCAAGGATGAGTCAAATGTCTTACTCACCGAAAACTCGTTTCACATCCGTTATATACTCGTCGTCCAAACGGTCCCACTATTCTGTCAACTGAACGGTTCAGTAGTATCACTCGATTGTTCGCTACATTGGCCAATATCCTGCGCTGGTTAAGAAGGTGTCGACACTTGCGTCAACAGGTGATCGATGCTCAGGAATTGGAGGACGCATTATACACTATAATCCATGGGGGGAAAATCCAAATCCTCCGTGTCGGGGGACACATCCATCAGGCCGAACTAGGGCATGATCAACGATTCCCGATTATTCTGCCTAAATCAACGCCATTGGTCAAGATTTTACTAACTCAGGCGCATGAGGTTACCTATACACCGAACAGAAAAGGAGTCAAAGCAAGGACTCAATTACAGTGAAAGAGAGCAGCACCTAGGATCCAACTTTTCACACCCGGACGGACGGAATCTTTTAAGTATTATATGAAATTATAAGTATTTTATATGTTTTGGTAATCCAATTATTGTTTAATAATTATGCCTAGATTAAGTACAAGGAGTGTATTGCTAAGTAGTCTTCAGAATAGAAGACGTTTGAGAGTTCTTCGTGCAAACTCTTTATATAGAGATAGTGACGTGAGTCACGCTAAACGTAGATTAGATTCCGATGTACGTCTGTTCGAGTAACTTATCAATACAAATCTAAATAGAAGCAGGTGGAAAAATCTCGAGGTACGGTCTTCTGAACAAAATTTTAATACTGTTCAACATGAAAGAAGAAATCGTGAGTATAGGAATTTAGAACGTATTCGTGATCAAATGCTAAGAGAATATGCAAGAAGAAATCCTGAAATAAGGAGAAAGGGGCGTGATAGAGAAACACAACGTCGACAGCTTAGCAGTAGGGGTATGAGGGAAGAAACGTCTTAGACAAAGTCAAGTTCGCCTTCATAGAGATAACCTGGTCAATAGGCAAATTGAAAACGAAAGGCTTTCCCAATGCATACGATTAACGAGAGAAAATAGTGTTATTGAAACTGATAATAGTGTCAATTTAACAGATTCAAAAACATTTATTTCCAAAATATAGAGAAGGGCCCTACTGAAATATGCGTGGCGGTTTATGGGTTTGACACTAAATTCGCAAATTAAATTTCGAAACTACTGCGCAAGGTCACCCGAATGCTGCATCCGCCTTCTTTTTAATGCAAAAATTTCCTTCAGAAGATGAAAATCACAATTTTTGTGCTATTGTTAGGAAATTAGGATTAGTACATGCAATTGCCTTAGAAAGTTTTGAGGTCGCAACCGAGTTACGGAAACTTTGTTGTTGATTTAACACGATGATGGGAAAAAAAGGCAATCGCTATGATTCGCCAATTTTGGGCTTCCAACCTTCTTTATCACTTTATTGGCTGCTAAATCTCAATGGGTTGAGCTTTTGGTCATCCTCTATAAAACTTTTGATTCTAAAGATATTTCAGTAAAGAAAGCCAATATTTTAGCAGCCCAAGATAGATATCGCTTAATTCGGTCAGACGCGGTTACTTGTGCTAAATATTTTGACTACCGCTATCGACAAATTGTTCAGCTTTTTAAAGATAACGCCCGCATTTTTGGAAAGCATTTTGTCACAAATTTCTACTGGAGAGTGGAGTTTCAACAGAGAAGTTCCCCGCATGTACACGTCATGTATTGGCTTAATAATGCTCCCAGGATCAACCTTCAAGATCCTCAGACATTCGCTGATGTCATTAATTTAATTGACAATTATATTTCTACAGATGGTTCGGTCAGCCACTTAGAAAATTATTTGGGTTATCAAAAGCATAACCACAGTCGGTTTTGTACTAGGGAAATAAGAGGACAACAGTTTTATAAACGCTTAAAATCCTCTGATTTTGGAACTCCATAGGGCAAATATGGATATCCAATATATACTGGATGCATATGCTTGCTGTTCATATATAATATAATTAACTATATTAACAAATATAACAGGGGAATTTCTAGGCTCGTAAATGAAGCTATATCAGAGGTAAATGCTGGAAATTATACTGTTAAGCAAAAACTTAAACATATAGGTCACAAATTTATATCAGGTACAGAAATAGCAGCACAAGAAGCAGTATATTGATGCATTGGGCTCCATCTTTCGGAAGCAAATAATGCAGAAATATTTATAAATACTTCTCGACCTAAGGAACGTGTTCGAATGGTTAAACCTAGAGCAGAACTTTAAAACTTTCCTTCAGGCTCGACTGAAATATTCGTAGCCTCTATTATGGACCGTTATGTTCAAAGATCCGATCAGTTAGAAACTCTTTGTTTAGCTGATTTTTCATCTAGTTATAAATATTTTAATTCTAGTAGAAGAGCACAAGACAGTGATCATGAAGAAGAAGAGAGGGAAGACAATAATTTACCAGAAAGCCTGGTTGTCATGCCTCTTAAAGACGTGTATAATTGTATAATTCGGTATAAAACGTTTGGCCAGGAAGGTGCTCCCTATCGTGGACAATGTGTTGGCACTTAAAAATTTAACCCAAATGTAAATTTGCTGGATTCGCATGGTGAAGATTCAACAGATAATGGCACTGAATCTGATTGCAATATTAAACTTAATAAACTACCCCTTTAATATCAGTTGGATAATTATTTTCTTTAGTTCAAAGTCTAAATACTAAGCAAAGAACCTATTTAACACATTTGATGCACCAGCTAAAAACAAATCGCCCATTTTTTGAGTTCATTGGCGGCGGTGCAGGGGTAGGAAAGAGTCGTTTGATATCTGCAATATATCAAGCTTTTAACCATCATTACAATTCTACACCTGGATCAAATCCAAGTTCCTTAAAAGTTCTTCTTTGCGCACTTAGGTTTAAAGCTGCATTAGGAATAGGTGGAATGACCCTTCTCTTTACCTGTTAATCAGTTGAATAGAGAGTTGAGGCCACTTAGCAATGACACAGGTAATTTATTGTATTCCAGACTTATCGACACATATTTCTTCTAATATTTGGTGATAATGAGTGGATAGGTATATTTGCTCAGTCATCATGTTGAACTTATAATGGACTACAATGTAAACAAATTTCTTAAAGTGAAACAATTTTCTTAGAAAAAATCGCATGAAATTAATATTAGTAGTGTAGTATTAAAAGGGCAATTCTATACTTAATTTGCGTGGGAGCACACACCACTGATCCAATATTAATATAATAAAAGTAAGGGTCTCGGTGTATCAATAATTTTGGTTTATTCCACAACATAATAATAATGTATTTTACATAAGCGAAATTCAATAGATAACATAAAAAAGTATATTGATTTGTGGACGGAATCGAACTTAGTACGGGTTGATACCACGTGGTGATGGAGTAATGTTATATCCATATTTATCTGTAGTGTATAAAACGGCTTTGGTTTTAAAAACATATCTTGTATGCATTTTAATATGTATGTAGGTGCTTTAAGGTAAGTAACTTTATTTTGCGGGTTTCTTTTATAATAATAATAATATTATTATTATTATTTGTATTCTTTGTTTAATATTTCTTTACTATCGGCTTATTAAGGTTAGCAACTCCACGCCTGGCTCAGATATGACCAGAATGGGTGCGACTTTGAAACCTTTGAGGGATCTTGCGAGAGTGAGATTTTTGATTTTCGCTCACTTTTTTGAAGTGCGATTTGAAGCTTTTTATAGCTGATTCCCATAAACTACCCATATGAGAAGCGCTTAGATAAATGCGACGTTTGCTTTTTGCAAATCTAGAATCGCTGTATCACCTTGGGAGTATGGTGATCCCTTTATTTTTTTTGGTGTTGTTCTATAAATTTGAGAATTTATTATACTAGAAAATTATGGGGCGCATGGACGAGTGTACGTGCGATGGAATGTGTTTCATGCACACGGTAGTCGTTCTAGCCTGGCTATTCGGAATTGGAGCAGCGAGATTGTTTATATTTTACCAGGTTGAAATGCTACATACGTGGATACTAATTTGGCATAATTCTTGTATCATAATTGGCGAAAGCCATCCTGCGGGGTCGAAAAGTTATATATGTATGTGTTTTTAATATTGGGATGTCAAAGGAAATTCTGACTTTATTTTATTTTATTTTTCTGCCAATTCGTGGAGTGTTGGAACATTGGGAATACAGTGGTAGTGGTATGACGTACCGGCTATTATTTGATGGAGTAGTTGTGGCTTTGTGGAAGTCTTCACAATACTGATCTTTTGGGGTTGTAATTGATATGAGGGGGCATTTTTCTAACTCCCGAAATTTCCTTAATTTTGAATTAAGATATTCTTTTGAATTTTCGTCAACTTGAGTTGTTGATGTGGAAACTGGTTCAAAAACTAATCCACTTAGAATACAACTGAATATAGTATTTTGGGCTAGAAGGGTCGTTGAAATTTTTTCAACACCTTCAAGCATTATTTGCGGTATAAGGTCGCTGCCTACTATTATACCTATTTGAGCAGGGGTATTGCAATTGGGATCTGCTAGCTTCAGGTGTCAAACCTTTTGGCAATGCTTGCTATTTGTATGATAGCTTCGAAGCATATTTGTTGGCTGCGATAAGACTATAGCTTCTGCTTTAATTCTCCTATTCGCTTGGGGGGAAATTAGGGTAATGGGGCAGATTTTATTTGAGTTTTGGACTACTCTTCCGCCTATTCCCGTAATTTCAAAATTCAATTGTTTTGATGGCAGTTTTAGCCTATTTTGTGCCCTAGACGCTATGAAAGATCCGTTACAATTTATATATATGTCTATAATATGATATATATATATATATCATATGATATATTGTATATATGGATGTATATTATATTTGTTTTATATATATATATATATATATAACAAAATTTCAAGTACTTACTTGAAAACATTTTCCGGGAAAAAAAATTATTACTTCTATGGGAGCAATCCTCTAATCACGAAGAAAATGCCTCACGTGGCAACAATTGAAAGATTTCCTAACTACCCAGTACAAAATCGCAGAAAGGGTTGGCAAAAAAAAAGGCAGAACGAAAAGCGTTCAACGTGACCTGAATAGAAACTTCCACAGACCCCAAGCCAGTATCAACAACAATTTAAATAGAAGCTTCTTCAAAAATCAAACGTTCACATCTGAACAGTACAAACAAATGTCATGCGAACTATGTACAGGGTGACCACCGAGGACCGACCACCGAGGAGAACTGTTTAAGCTTAGAGCCTTAATAGACTAAGGAGCGCAACGATCATTTATAGCATCTAACATCCAAAATAGGCTACAACTGCTAACAAAACAAGCCAACTTTGAAATTACAGGGCGGAAGAGTAGTTCAAAACTCTAATAAAATCTGCCCCATTACCCTAATTTCCCCCAAACGGATAGAAGAATTCAAGCAGAAGCTCTAGTCTTACCGCAACTAACAAATATGCTTTCAAGCTATCATATAAATAGCAAGCATTGAGAAAAGGTTTCACACCTCAAATTAGCAGATCCAAATTGCAACACCCCCGCTCAAATAGACATTCTATTAGGCGGCGATCTCATACCTCAGATAATACTCGAGGGTGTTGAGAAAATTTCAAACATGCTATTGACACAAAATACTATTTTTGGTTGGCTTCTAAGTGGACTAGTTACGGAATCAGTTACCTCAATGACAACCCAAATTAAGGAAAGCTCAAATGAATACCTCAATTCACAATTAAAGATATTTTGGAAGGTAGAAAACTCCTCCCCATATCAATCACAACCCCTGAAGATCAGTATTGTGAAGACTTTTACAAAGACACAACAGATCACATAACGGTTGGTATGTCGTACGACTACAAATACAATACTGCAATTTCAAAGTATGCAAAAATTGATTTTGTCTGGTTAAGCAAGGAAGATATCACGACAATTAGCTGCTACCTGACACCGAGCGATCCTATCTCAGATTTCCTAGCAAAGCTCGATGCCATAGAGGACGCCGCGCATCACACAAACCGTCACTTAAACATAGCCGGAGATTTCAACGGCAAGGCCATGGAATAGGGTACACCAACAACAAATTCGAGATTACGCAAAATCCTTGCCATGGCAGCTAGATTGGGACTTATCGTTGCCAACAGAGGATCCGAAAAAATTTTCAGGAGACCAGGATGCAACGAAGCAACCCCCGATTATTCGTTGGTGTCTGAAGGATTCGCAAACCAGCTACGCGGGTGGAAAGGGCTAGAAGACTACACAGGTAGTGATCACCAACACATATACTACCTCATAAGTCCACATGAAAGTCAAACAACAACTGCAAGTAAAAGAAAAGGACCACGTAAATGGAAAGTTTCCAAGCCAGACTCAGAAAAGCTCTTCGTGAGCATAGACAAAAACCCACCTGGCTAAATGACCTCTTGACCATTTCAATTCACATCCACATTAACACACCTTTTTACCATACATTCCACATCGCTACACCTTGCACCAATACGCACACAAATACAACATCACCACAATCACACCACCATGAAGACATCAACAAATATATAAGGGACTAAAAAAAGGATTCCGTTCGCTTTTTAGCAACGATTCGGTTAGGACTCACATCGCATCTTCCCCTTCCCCACATTCGAAAACAAAAAAACAAGGTGCAGTGATAAAGGTGCGTTGCGAAAAAGTGAAAAAAAACAAAAAGGTGCAGTGACATTTATTGAAAAAAAAAATAAAAAACAAAAAAGTGAAGTACCATATAAAGAAAATATATGTACATATATATACATACATAAATATACAAAAAGTGAAGTTGAGAGTTGAGGGACCGAACATATACACATTCACATACATGTATGGCAAAACATATTAAATGTGCCAAAAAACAAAATCATAAAATCAAAAACTACTTAAACACAAAAACAAACGGGCGCGCAAAAAACAAAAAAATTAAATAATAATAAAAAATCGGGCGCGATATTAACAGGCATCGGATCATCTGGAGTTTAGGAGAGAAGGAAGGAAGCAGAAAAACAAAAAAACACAAAACCATACAATAACATATACATACATTCTCCCCAAAAACCCCTAGAGGCGCGACGAAGTAAGTGTATCGAAATATCCATTTTAACAGGTTGAAAAAACGGGCACAGGAAACGTTAACGAAAAATATATGAAGAAAAAAAATGAACTAAAAATTTTAGTACTAAATGCTTATATTTTTCCTAACGTTAACGGAAAATTCCAAAAAACCGATATACAAAAACAATCGGACGAATATACTTATATAATACTCATATTTCCATATATGTATATATGTATATATATATTTTATATTATCAAATTATTGCTTGCCTTAACTTATGCGCTTTCATTTATATATACAAGTATATATATATACACAACAATCACAAAAAAAATTTCAAGTATTTACTTGCAAAAAATTTCCGGCAGTGCCCCTTAGGCTTAATAAAACAATAAGCAGGACTTCATGACAATAAGTAAGCTAAGGCACAATAACAACTAAAGCTAGAATCTACAGCAAAAAGACAAAAATACAAACATACATATACAAGTATATACATTTAATCGGCAAACAATATGCAAATTTATATATTTACATACAAGGTGCGTTCCAAAATAAACAGTAAACAAGTAACAAAGTAAACTCTAGTGACGCCATCTATATGTCGACTAGTGCGTTAGAATCTGCTATCCTTTATCGACTTCCAGTAAAAATTTCATGACATTTCATCTATTGGATGTTTTTGTCATCGGTGCGAAAATGAGCTTCGAACAAAGAGCCAACATTAAATTTTGTTTTTTAAATTGGTAAAACTTTTACCGAAACGTTTCAATTGATGAAACAAGTTTATGGCGATGATTGCCTATCCCGTAGCAGAGTGCAAGAGTGGTTTCAATGTTTTCGAAGTGGTCGTGAGGACATAAATGAGAAATGAGCCGAAACTCAAAAAATCGCGTCTGGAGAAGTCAAAAGCGAAGACAATGCCGATTTGCTTTTATGATTCCAAGGGTATTGTCTACAAAGAATTTGTTCCACCCGGCCAAAATGTCAATGCGGTATTCTACCTTGGAGTTTTGAAGCGTTTGGTGCGCCGTATTCGACATGTTCGGCCCGAATATCGCGAGAGATGGAAGTTAACGTTTGTGCACGATAATGCGCCGTCTCATCGATCGACGCTTGTGGCCGATTATTTTACCAAAAATCACATTTTAACAATCAACCACTCCATTTGCCGATGAAAGAAAAGCGTTATGCAGACGTGGAGGCCATTCAAAAGGCTTGCACCGACATACTGGCGGCCATACCGGGCAACGAGCTTAAACACTGGTTCGGCATGCTTTTGGACCGTGCAAAAAGCTCTATTAAAGCAGAAGGAGACTATTTTGAATAAAATTAATTGATTTTGCCGACAAAACTATTTGTTCTGTCTTTTTTTTTTAAAGTCCTGTTTACTTTGGAACGCACCTTGTATATACGTACATTCGAATATATTAACATAAGCGCAGTCGGTACCTGCGTATTATAACTTTTTTTACACTCTTCTCTCACGCCGAAAATATAACGCGTTCACATTCATACGTATACACATTTGTACATACGATCTGAATATGGTCGAATACCCAACATACAGAGGGTAAAATTAAATATTTTTTAATGTATTTATTCGTTTAAAAATCGGTTATTTTGAAACTAGTTAAACGGAGCGATTAAATTATACTAACAAATAAATAACTTATTCCATAAATAAACAAAAAATTGCTAAAAGATCAAAAAATTAATCAAATAAAAATATCTCTTCATTCCATTTTAGCATATTCCCCGCAATATCCCTTGTTCTTGGCAAACAAAAACAAGCAGGATTGCGCACAAATAATTCTTGCATACCTAGCTACAAAGTATATTGATCTCTTTAACGAGCTCTCAATTGCACAAGTACATAAATATATACCTACAAGTCCACGCACGGATGTACCTACATACCCTTAAGTGAGGACATAAAAACGAAATATAAATAAAAGTTCGATTGTTAATACATTAAAAAATAAATACGACCGGTAACTATAAAAACTAAATCCGGGTAACAAAGAGTTCGCGGTTATACATACATACGGAATTTAAAATTAATTTTGTCGAAAAAAAAATATATTTACTTAAAAGAGTTTCGTTATATACGAGCATATAGCTTGAATCTGGTCGACACTGAGGAATTTTAAATTTATTTCAATCTTTACTAAATGAGCTCAGATTCAAAAGAATCCAAAACAGTCTCTAAAAGTACCCAAAATGATTTCTGAAGAAAAGACTCCATATACACCTGTGTGAGAGATATTTCATACACCAAATTTATCTCTGAGAGTGACAGTCTAATACGATACTGCACTCGATTTTCATCTTCGCTGATTCATGACAATTCTGAATCGGTATTAGAAATCAAAAAGGGAAATCTTGTTAATTTTTGGACATGTCTCCAATCTGCATATGACGCAAGAGTAGAATCTGACGGCTCTGATCTACCTGAAAATTTTAAATCCTCGGCCAGCTTAGACCAGTTTGAAGAAACAAAAGCAATGATTTCGGATCAATTAAAATGAATTAAAGCAATTGCACCTACTCCATATCCGAGAGTAGAGCTGCCACAAATTGATTGTCAAGAGTCAAATTCAGGCATCCATCTCAAGGTGCCCGCAGATGATACAGAAATCTTTCATGGTGGTTATGAACTATGGCCGTCCTTCCGGACCATGTTTACAGCCGTATACATAAACCACTCAAATTATCAATAGTCAAACAGCTCGCACTAAATGACGATAATTTCAATCTGGCTTGGTAAGCTCTAAAAGCAAGATACGAAAATGAAAGAATATTGGTCGATAAGCAAGTAACAATACTAATTAACTTGCCTAAAATTCAGAAAGAAACAAGTGAAGAATTTATAACACTACAATCCACTGTTTCTAATTGTTTGTCGGTTCTATCGACACAAAATATTCCCACAGGCAGCTAGGACCCTATTCTGGTAAATATATGCACCGCAGCCTTACCAAAAAATCGTTACTTTATTGGGAGCAATCGCTCTCATCCCGGAAAAAATTACCAACGTGGCAGCAAATGAAAGAATTTCTAACTACCTAGTATGCAATAGCAGAAAGGGTAAGCAAAAAACTAGTTAGACTAATAACGTTCCAGAAGCAACAACAATTTAAATAGAAGCTTTTTTGAAAATCAATCGTTCACATCCTAACAGTATAAACAAACGTCATGCGAACTGTGTACAGGGCATAACCTCAAATCTTGCGAGAAATTCATAAAATTAAAATTGCCGATAGGAACAATTCTGAGAACAAAAAAACTTTGCACAACCTGCTTGTCACGTGAGCATACTCTAAAAGAGTGTGAAAGTCACAAAAGACATCATTCAGTGTTACATATCACAAATTTTTCCAGCTCACCTCACATTAATCATAAAATGGCTTCGGGATTAATTGCAACAGCAAATCCCGAAATACGAAATCCCGAAAATTGCCAAGAAACACCATGCTGCTCAAAGGCATTAAAAACGCAAACGCTAAACAGCGAAAACCAAAGTAGGGTACTACAACCCACAGCAGTCGTCTCCATTGAACTCCTAGGAGAACTGCTTAAATTTAGGGCCTCAAAGATCACAACGATCTCTTATAGCGTCTAGGGCACAAAATAGGATACAACTGCCATTCTACCTGCCTCATCACGCAGTAGTAAAGCCAGATAAAAAAACAACAAAAGTCACAGTGGTCTTCAATGCCTCAAGATCCACTAGATCGGGAAATTCCCTAAATGATATTCTATTTACGGGACCCACACTCCAACCAGATTTAATGCTCCTCACATTAAATTGACGTATATTCAAATACGCATTCAATGGGGACGTTGAGAAAATGTATCGACAAATAGTCGTACATAGAGACGAAAAGATTTTCAACGAATTATTTTCCGAAAATCTCCCAATAGTCCACTGCGCGACTAACAATTATAAACAGTTACCTTTGGCGTTAACTCTGCTCCATATTAAGCCATTCGATATCCTGTCTGGAAGTCACAGTCGTTCACAAGCATACGAGTCACTAGCACAAGTGACACAAGCCCCCAAAACTGCAGGGGTTCCGTTAAAAAATATAGCAGCGAACCACCCTAATATATTAAAGGACATACCTAAAGAAAATCAGTTGGACACTAATTTCCTCAAATTCGAAGAGGAAAGTACAACAAAACTCTGGGGATACAATGGAATGCGATATCTGACCAGTTTTCATATACTACAGAGTCAATATCAGCATTATCCGCTATAACAAAGCTACAAATTCTATCCTCGGTGGCAAAACTTTTCGACCCCGCAGGATGGCTTTCGCCAATTATGATACAAGCCAAAATCCTAATACAAGAAATATGGCTAAATGGAACCGACTGGGACGAACAAGTAAAACCATTCGTTTAGAAAAGTGGTCCCAGGATACAAATCCCACGATGGGTAAATTATTCCTGTGATGCCTCTGAAAAAGCATATTGCGTCACTATATACTTGTACGTTTGTACAAAAAGCGACATTGCGACCACAAGCTACTTACTAGTAGCAAAAGCAAAAGTTGCTCCTTTAAAAACTATAAGTCTCCCACGGCTGGAACTATGTGGAGCGCTACTATAAGCAAAACTAGTGTCCATCGTACAAACGCATTTAAACATAACAGAATATAAATTATATCTATGGTCCGACATGTAGTCAGTGCTGACAATCCTGCAGATCTAGGTACAAGGGGGTGCAATCCACTGCACCTTGCCATCACCACTCTCTGGGGGAATTGCCCCCGATAGTTAACAAAATCTCCCGATTCTTGGCCACAATCGCTCATGCGCAATATAATTGCCCCAGAAAGTTGAAAAATCGACTCTTTCCACACAACATTGCAGGATACGATATCCTTGAGCAATTTTCATCGTACCCCTGAGCCCTCAGGGTAATCGCTTACATGATCAGGTTCATAGAGAGACTCAAAATTAAAGTTAAGGGAGTAACCTCAGTATACTCCCACTGCAATGCAGTGATGCACCTAGACTTACAAAAACAAAGGTCGCTCTTATCGCATCTATTCAAGCGCGTTAGTTCAGCCGAGAAATATCATTACTAAGAGAATCGAAGCCGATTGATAAAAAGAGCTCACTCTTAGTACTAAATCCATTCATGGACACGAAAGGTCTTCTTCGGGTGAATGGTCGGCTTGCCAATTCAAGGCTAACGTTTAACGAACGCCATCCCATAATTATACCAGAGAAGTCTCGACTTGCCACATTACTCCTAAGTTATATCCACATATTATTGCTTCACGCCGAACTTTATATTCCCCGACTGAAAACCCAAAATAAGAAGTGCATCTTCATGTGAAAAATCTTCACTACGCGCAAGCAGAAGATGCGAATACAGATTATGGCAGCACTTCCACCGGAACGTTGCAACTTCGCTCTGCCTTTCTCCATCACAAGTGTTGATTTTGCTGGAGCTTTTCAGATAAAAGCGTCTATGTTAAGATCTCCCACTCTGATGAAAGGTTATGTGACTGGTTTTGTTTGTCTTCAAATCTGAAAAAGGAGGCTTTCTTTGCGGCATTTGCTCGCTTCGTCGGACGACAAGGGTTCCCATCGAAGATAATGGGCGACAATGGTAAAAGCTTTTTCGGCTCTCAAAGAACCACCGAAAAACAGTTTGTGAACTTTATCATACAAGTCTCACCTGAGATTGTACAAAAGTACGCACCCCAAGGCATTAATGGGCAATTTATCCCCCCAAGCGCTCCTCATATGGGTGGTCTCCCACTACAAAAAGGTAGCTGGAAATTACAAATTTAATTATAAAGAATTCACAATATTATCAATTCGAATTGAAGCCGTTCTTAATTCAAGGTCTCTCACAACACTCTCGCAAGAGCCCTTAGATTTGACAGCCTTAACTTCACGGCATTTTCTCAAAGGTCACCCTTTCTGGCCATAACTGAGCCAGACGTGGAGTCGCTATCCCTACTAAACAGATGGGAAAGATTTAAAATTCAGCATCATAATTTCAGCCGCCGATGGAAAGAAGAATATTCAAAGGACCTCCCCAAGAGGTACCGATTTAAAACTCAGCCGCCGGATACAACATCAACGGCCAGCTGCCACAGCACTATCCGAAGTGTGAAGCAACGCTGCAACAGTTACAGAGTTTGCTAGGCTAAATATTTGCTTAGGTGGGCCGGGATGGTTAAATGAGCATTGATAGGAAATGGTTTTATTTTTAAAATTTTAAAAACAATTGATTTCGAAAAAATGGTAATAATATTGGAAAACATTAGAACATCAACCCTGAATCAAAGAAAAAAGAGAAATTGAAAAACTTTATTTACTCATTTACAAAGGACATACTCACAAGTGCAAAAGAGGTGGTGCATGAAATAAAAACAGTAACGGATCATGAAGAGGAAGTAAGAAGACAAATTTGTGAATTTGGAGAGCAAGGAATAATTAGGAAAAGTCACAGTAGATATAGCTCACCAATCTTAATAGTACCAAAGAAGATAGATTATTCAGGAATTCAGAAATTCACGTTAGTAGTCGATTATAGGAGATTAAATAAATTAACTGTAGACGATAAGTATCCTCCACCAAATATCGAAGGAAACATGGATAAATTGGGCAAAGCACAGTACTTTAGCACAATAGATTTTGCAAAAGGTTACTACCAGATTTCAATGGCAGAAATGGCATCGAGAAAACAGCTTTAGTTACTCCGGCCTGACTATATAAATACGTTGGAATGCCTTTGGGTTGAAAAATGCCCCAGCTACATTTTACAGATTTATGAACGACATAATGAGGGAATACATAATAAAATATGTGCTGTATATTAAGACGACATACTAAGTTCTTCAACTTCATTAGATGCATTGAAACTCATGGAGGAAAATATTTTTGAAATTACAAGAAAACAAATTATAAATACCGGCAGATAAATGCAATTTTCTTCAAAGAGAAACTAAATTATTAGGGCACATATTAACAGAAGAAGACATCAAGCCTAATCCAGATAAAATTGTAGTAATTCAAAAACTACCAATACCTAAAACTAAGAAACCTTTAAAAAGATTTTTATTAGCAACAGGATATTACAGAAAATTAATGAAAAATTATTCAAAAATAGCTTATCCCATGATAAAATATTTGGAAAAGGCAATAAAATAAACGCCAAAGACCCACAATATATTGAAAGCTTTGAGAACTTAAAAGCACAATTTTCATCTCACCCAATTCTAAAATTCCCAGAGTATGATAAAGAATTCAGTATCACAACTGATACTAGTGACTATGCCATTGGAGCAATAATTTTTTCAATCACATATTTTCGACCATATTGTCATACATTTTCGACCATTAGTGGTGGTTATTGAAATTGCAGGAGAATAACTTTGAAATAGAATACGTAAAAGGAAAAAATAATGTTGTACTTGTAGTTGATTTCTTGAGTCGAATTGAGAACTCACCAAAAATAAAAGAAGGTAACGACAATGAATCAAACCTGGAATTGTCAGAAACACTTCATTCAACAGATGAAGAACTGCTTGAGCACTTCCCAATTAAAGAAAAAATTGTAAATAAGTACAAAATTCAAATTATATTGACACGTAGCCCAAAATCTCAGCTGCAAAGAATCCAGAGAAATAGTTGAAATAAACTCAATGGATGAAGAAGAAGAGAACAAGGAAACATTAAAAAAGTGTATAAAAGGAAGCGGAATAGCGGGAATATTTTCAGAATTATCTGAAGCAAATTATCATAAAATACAGAAACTACTCACTGAAATGTTTGCTCAAGATAGAAGTTTAAAATTTGTAAAATGCACAAAAAGAGCTTCAGAAAAAGAAGAAGAAGAGGAATTTCATAACAAATATCACTGTACCATACAAAGGAATCTATGCATAGTGGCATAAATGAAATAATACATTAAAAGATAAAATATATTATCCAAAATTCCAGGAAGGCATACAATTGATAATAAACAACTGCCAAAAATGCATAACAACAACAAATAAAAATTAGATAATTCATAAAGACTGATTCCATTTCAACAAACAATCATTTGTTACAGCGATTGATAAATTAACCAAATTTGCAGCAGCTTACAGAATAACAGATAGAAATTGGAGAGCTAAACAGACAATAATTATGGAACATTTTGCAAAATTCGGTAAACCTAAGAAAATTATTATGGATAATCAATTTAGAGCAGAGCAATTAATACAATATTTAAAGGCCGAAAATATAGAAGTCCATCACACAAAAAGGAAATGCAGATATTGAGAGACTTCACTCAACCTTCTTTCAAATGACAATGCAAATTGTTATATAAAACTATAACGTTCTCCAAGAGACGCCAAAGAAAACATTTGTCCATTCATATTACAAGATAGAATAAATATGGTAAAACAAAAAACAATAGCCAAGTTCAATCTAAACAGAGAAGAACATTACTGAATTAATCCACTGCAAAATGTTCATCCGGCAAATATAAAAAGACCAATGAAATTGGCAAATAAAGAAAACACAAACGAGAAAGATGATGACGCATTTAATGGAGATAGTAACACTTAAAAACAAAAATTTCATTACATGATTTTTGTTCTACCCCAGTGGGTACGGGGTTTTTCAAGAATATACCCATGGTAAGTGATAACTGTCGTAAGAGGCGACTAAAATCCAACGGAGTAATAAATAATAAAATATCGAAAACTCTTACGTATAGAGACAATTAATCAAAACCCAAACGGTTATAAATTTTTATTTTTACAGATGACGGGGATAATTATTTGTTTAACAATAATCATAACATTAGTGGCAGCACTTTTGCAAATCACACCAATAATAGAAGAAACGGCTATATAATGATACAAACGGCGGACATAGCATTCGACATAGAAATAGTTAATGAAATAAGTACAGTTATACACCAGATAAATCCGAACAAAATTACAGAAATAGTTGACCGGATTAAAGAAAAGATCGGACAGCTAAATATTGAAAAATTTTTATAATGAAATAAAAAATATAAAAGCAAAGATTACATCTATAACACCATATATCAAAGAAAGAAAAAAAAGAGGCTTAATATATAAATATTATAGTATATAAATGGATGTTTGGAGTTATGGATGATGATGACAGGCGAGACATTGTGGACCATTTAAAAATTATTGAAGAAAATGGCCATAATGCTATTGTAAACTTAAATAAACAAATAGTAATTAATGTTCAAGTAGTGATCCAAGTATGTTAAGAAAGAAATGGAAAAATACTAAATTGATTTTTATAAATTAAAATTGGCAAAAGTAGGAGAAGTAGTATACAATAATATTTGCAATTCAGATACTAAGGACCTTGTTTCAAACTAAAATTCAATGAATAACTCCATTGCCAAAAAAAAATATATTGAGATAAAAATTCGTTACCAAGATTAGCGAAAGCTATTTTGGTTTCGAAAAAAATAACTAATTTAAAAATTTTAAATTGAGTATAAGCTGTATATTTTCAATTACATGTGTGAATTTATATACAATAACAAAACAACAATACAAGAGATAAGCGATGATACAATATTAATAAGAAATACCAGAAACGATACAATAAAAGAGAACTGGGATGATAGAAAAATCGCACTAAAAAATAATTATACAATTAAAGTTGTAAATTGAAAAATAGAAATTTTACAATGGGAATATAAAAAAATATACAATCGTATACCCTGTCGAAAAATTATTGATCATATTGCAATAAGAAATATTGAAAATATAAAAGAAATTGCAGAATTATCATAAAAATGTATCATATGGTATTAATATAACATTGATAATCTAGTAATGGTGGTAGTAGTAATCCTTATAAGAACGGCAAAGAAAAAAACAACAAAACAAAAAATCGTATATACAAAAACTTAGGAGAGTTCTTACAGTAACGCTGGGAGAGTTGTGTCATCAGATGACTCCACCGCTCCCAAGCTGCCTAAACCTAACATAAAAAGAAGTATTTTTTAAATAGCCCCCACTGTAACAAATAACATACATAGGTAAGTGAATATTATAAGTTATTAATATGTATCATACCCACTTGTATATGCACTATACATTTTAATATGCTGTTGCAATAGCATAATGAAATTTGGTGCCACACTTGGGTATATACATACCATACCAACATACATTTAATATCATATTACTACACAAGGAATATTTCATATTGATTATCATACATACATTTAATATTATATTGTCACATAAGGAATATTTCATATTGATTATTTAAATTATGCCGAGTCGTCGATGTTGACAAACGTCGAGTCAGCACAACGGCTCCAAGTAAACTAACAAAAGGTAATAAACTACCCGGTAAGTCGCGTAAGCCTGTTAAGTGATCTGAAAACTGACGGGTTTTTATTATCTAATTGTGATAGAGCTCTTATAAATACGTCTTTTTCATTACGAAAACCGCACCGTCACAAACATGGCCACTATTTTGGATGCACGGTTCAAAAGAGAAGGGTTTGGTTCCTCTTCAATCGCTGATTGTGCAGCAAAAGCGGCAGAAGGTGAAATAGCTGGTATGAATGCAAGCCAACCAGTACCTCAGTGTATAGAACACTCATTCAACCTCAAAAAAAAAATAAGGAGAAGATTAAATCAAACAGAGTGGATGCGAGAATTTCAGTTCGTCCCTATCTCGAGCGGGCAAATGATTCCCCAGATTATTCACCTTTGGACTATAGGAATGTAATTACTTGTATAGGTCTAAAAGTAGTAAAGTAGTCATCTTTGGATATAGAAACATATGTTTATGTAATGTATAGTTTTAGCACCGAATGTGTCTTATACATTTATTTTTATTTCCATTACAGAGCAACGAAAATGCTTCAATTTCCCTCAGCATCTGTGCCAGTCGATAATATCAAATAGGAGAGCAGCATTAAAGACTAAAAACGTCAATAAATTACTATTTTTAAACAAAAATAAGTGGATTATTGATGAATAAAGTAGTTTATGGAATCGTTTAAATAATAATATTTAAGATGCAATTTTTTGAATGACAAATAAAAATATGGAATTTAATAAAAATTTAATTAATAAAAATAAATTATTCAATATTCGGAGTCATAATATTAGTAACATTATTATTAAGCAATTGCAAAGCTTTTATCGCCGCTTTAAGTGCGGTAACCGCAGTAAGAAATTCCGTAACGAAAATAAATCTAACACGCATAATGTTTGTATATCTGTCTACATGCAACATATAATATGTACATAAATGTACACTAATTGGCTCGTGCGAAAGGTTTATGTATGAGCAAGCAATATATTGTCGTAGATTTTGCGAGCCATGGAAACATATTTTAGCAGTCAAAATATTTCAAATCGACAAGAACTATGACGCCATTTTTGTCACTTTTTCTGTGTTTGCGGGTTAGCGGGGTTGACACTTTTCCCTTCCAGAAGGAACATCAAAAAGTTGTTCAATTTATGATTTTTAGCTTTTGCCATCGTGGCGAAAATATGCTTGTAGGCAAACGTATGTTCGGTAAAAAAAAGTACGCGTAAAATTCGTGTATTAAGTGTTTTAAATATAAATAAACAAAGTGCATTTAGCAATGAAGAAAGTAATGAAAAAATACTGAAAGAAAATAAGTGTGTACTCTATATACATATATACATTTTATTATTACGACGATCAAACTCTTAATATCGTTCTTTTTGTTCAAATTTTTTGAATGCACAACATTTAGCACAACTTTATACAAGAATCCTATTTAGAATTGTTTCCTATTTAAGTAGCAAGTCCCTTTTAATTTTTTTTATAAGTTTACCGGTTTAGCATCTACCTTGTTAGTTTTCTTTAGACTAAGAGTTAACGGAGAATTTTTATATTTAAAGCAATTGCATAGCTTTTATCGCGGCTTTGAGCGCGGTGACCGAATCAAAAAATTTCGTAACGGAAATTAACCTAACACAATCACAAAGTATTCGCAGAATGTTTGCTTACTTTTGGGCGTATTTTTGCATATTTCAAGCTGAACAAATCAATTTAAAGCAGGGTGATTCAAAAATAATAATATTTAAGATATAATTTTTTTAATGGCAAATAAAAATATAGAATTTCATAAAAATTTATAGATATAAATAGAAAATAAATTATTCAATATTGGGAGTCATAATATTAGTAACATTATTATTATTTTGGTAAATAGCTACCCCACCTTTTGGAACAGTATCTCGCTTAAATTGAACAATACAATTGAAATTATGTATTTCAGTCGGATTATCAATGGTAATCAATTTACACTTATCTTGGCTGGCGATTTCAGCATCAACTTCGCTGATAAAATCAGAGTGATTGACAACTTTTATTTCAGAAAAACTGAATTTGAAAATGAATAATGATCCACAAGAATCCACAACAAAATATGGGACCACCATTGATGCGGTATTTTCCAGATATTTAAAGAACTCTCAAACTTATGTTACTTATTTCAGTTACCATAAACCTATAGTTTCAATGTTAAAAACTTCTGAGTAACCTACATATATTGTAAGATAATAAAAATATTTCAAACAATATAAACTTCTCGTTTATTCAATATAAGAAAACAATTTGTCTCTGCAATTTGTTTTCTTATCGGTCACCACGCTCAAAAAGTGTTACTTCAATTAATATCAAAAATAAATAAAGTACTGTATAAAAAATAAATAAATAATTATAATTGCATAAATGCAATGCAATAGCTTTACCGCGACAGTCCCCGAGTGCCACACGTAATTTTAATAATAAATTTATTGATCTCATTTTACATAAAAGTATACAAAAGTATCTTTTCCTACTTCGTCAGTCTCAGAGCAATTTATATAATAACATGAATAAAATTTAAATGTAACTTTATTAACTTTTTTATGTACGTGTACAAGCGATAGTCTCTTAATCATTGTATAAAACTACGCTTATACAATGCTCTTAATTTAAACGAAAAAGTAGATTTCAAGAGGAAAACTATGGATAGTATAGGTAGTATTTTTTTAAACTATCGAAACTCTTGAGTAGTCCTATCGACAGTTTTGCAACTCTACTGCGGGGTTCTTAGTGGTAGTTCGTAAGTTTGCTTGTCATCTGTTTAGTAGCTCATGAACTTTCAGTGCTGCCAAAGTAAACCATGAGATAATAAGCTATATCAAAAAGCAAAGAGAGGAATTTCGAATCGTTTTGTCCTGAACGATAGAGCCAGTGCTGCCATGCTGTAAGTCCGCACATCGAGAGAAAAATGGTGGAGCAGGGAGTTGAAAAATCCGACTTTACATATTTTCTATATAAAATGTCCTGAGGGTACTATTTTTATAACCTATTACATTCGAAAGTATAATGTCTTTTTATTTTTATATGGTGCTCTTTCTCTCCTCTGTGCTCTAAATTTAAAAAAAGGCTTCTGGAGCATATACATACTATATATTATTTTAACGTTGGAATTTTCAAAAAAAATTTTTATTTAAAATTTAGCTTTATTACATTCTTTAAAAAGAATTGCTCAAATTTTCTGTTGACAAATTGTTGCGCTTTTCAGTTATATTCAAATTGATTTGGAATAAAATTATCTCGCAATTGGCGGAAAAAATATGGTACTCCAATCTTTTCAACTAATTTTGAAACTAGTGGAAACTATTGGGAACCATCGCCAAGTGTTCTAACTGCGACGTTCTGCGTTCGCTGTGAGTTTCCTCTAGATCGAATCCGAAAAACCAGCAACTTTCTGCAACAACTGCATTTCTGACGAAAGAAATCGACATCTTTGATTTGCTATTTCTTTCGAACTCATACCGTACAAAAAAAGATAATAGATCATTTGATACGTTCAAAATATGAAAAAGCTTGGGTAAAATATAAAATCCGGCAAATCCGAAAATCTGGCAGCACTGGACATAGCATAAGCGTATTAGCACATATACATACGGTGTGCAAGAATCTACTCATAGTAGTAGTTATATTTCTTTTACACACTCTTCGTTTTTATTTTCATAGACTTGTGTCGATCTAACTTATCAAAAAATGTATAAGGAAAAAAAAAATGACTATTTAAGGCCAACTTATGTATTATTTCTAAGTCTAATATTTAATAAATAAACCAGTTTATTACTGTTTAACAATTTTTTTTCAAATCCACTTTGTTTACAACGGTCCTTGTCCAAAGTGAATGGCCTTTGTTGAGGTTTGCTGTTTGCATAGTCAGCAGCTCGTGGCAGCGGCTGCTGTGGTGTATTGCCGGCAATACCGACTAGTGCTAACTCCTCCCTTTCTAAATGAATAGCGTCCACATACCTTTGGATTACTATACCCACCACGATACTGATAGCCCGCTTTGCAACATTTATTTCATTATTGCAAAACATCCCGCAGCCAACACCGCGACCCCTTACGCCGAACATACCGTAAATTTAGTTTTCGTACTGATTCCTGCTGCAGAGTGCCGATGTGTAAAAATTTTGGGCAGTTAATTATCGCATATATTCTTTCAAAATGTTAAATTCCGTTTCCGTTTCCGTTGTGCTCCATATAAACTGAGTTTCTTACAGATATCTTTAATTTTAGAGTATTTAATATTAAAATACAAACAGTTTTTGCTTTGCAATACCTTAGTTTTAGACATTCCCAGTGTTTCAGTTATACTATTAATATTACCTGTTAGGCGCCTGCTTCACCCAAACTTTTTTCCAATTTTAAGCATCTGGCTATTTCTATTAACATACTATGGAACCGCTCCACTTGACTGTGGTGGTGAATTTGTAATTTGAATGTTGATTTTAGAGTTTGTGAATTCTCGTTGTCGCAATATATGGTTTTGGTATTGTTAAAGATAATCTTTTTTTTTACATCCTTTATTGTCCTGGAGTCTATTTTTTCTATTGAAAATTTTGAAATTTTTTCCATGCAAGTAAGATAATGTTTATTATCAGTAAAGAAAATGTTGATATGGAGAAAAGGGTATTTGTGTTTCTGCAGTAGTTTGCCTTTTGGGTGTCGCTCGTACTTTACTTTTGTGCAAATTCTACAGTTCGAGACTATTTATCTTGCCATTTTTAGAAAAAAGTATTGATTCGAGATTTGCTTCACGTTTTCTTGGGCTGCTCTGTGAGTGCGGTTATTTGCAGCAACTACTATTTCTACTTGATCATTAGGATTAGAAATCTCCGTTATGAATTTTTGAGCGTATCGAAACTTTGTCAATGGGTGAAGTTTCACTAGTTCGTGTTGGATCCTTGCCCAATGTATAAAGCTAAAATGCATTACATTAACGACGCCATCGTTTACCACCTCGTGTAGAGATTTCATTAAGTGTGTAAAAAAACCAAATGCATTTCTGTTTTTTTTCTCAAAGAGTAAAAATGTTATTCTTGACTGTATGTTGCCTTCTATATTATAATTTGGTTTCTGTAACAATTTACCGGTTTGTCAATAGACTCAATAGAGTAGGTAAGGTACTCCTCACTATGAATTGTGGCACATTCTGAAGTGGCATCTATTTTCATTGGATTAATATGTTGGCTAAGATATTGATATCGTGATGATTGATGTGACAGTACACCCCCCAAACCCTTGGACGAAGCATCGGTTATCAAATTAAAAGGTTAGGTAAAATCGGAATATGCTCTCTTTTCGTTGACATTATCGTCCTGTGATTGTTAAATGCACTCATACTATCACCATCATGATTTATTTGAATTTTTTTTGTTTGGCTAGCGCTTACTTTACCGTTTTCTCTATTTAGGAGATCCGTCAAGGGTTTCGCTATGCTGAAAAAATCCTTTATGAAGCAGTTTTAGTAGCTTCAAAGTCCCGAGAATGACCGAAGAGGGGGTTTCTCATAATTCTTAATCGCAGGTACCGTTTTAGGACACATCTTTATGCCACCCTTGGATCCTAACAATTCTAAATATTCTACTTTTTTTTGATTTGAACGAAATTCGCATATTAGCAATATAAAGACTCTTTTATACCCATTCAATGTCGTGGATGTGCTGCTCATAAGTTTTCGAATAAATAATTACATCGCCGAATAAAACATGACAGATTCTGCCAATTTGCTCCCTAAGAACATCGCCTTTTGCCCTTTGGAAGCTGCTTGGCGCATTCTTGAGATCAAAAGGAATACATCAATTTGCCATTGTTTATGGAAAAGGAAGATTTCTCAATGTCCCTTTCGGCTAGCTCGCTTGTGATTTCAGTTCGATTGTTGTATAATACTCTGCACCTCTCATATTGGTATGGGGTATTTATCTTCAATGGTTTGGTCGTTTAGCTTTCTATAGTCCAATATTTTCTTTTTGTTTCTAGGTGGGTCGACGCTTTTTTATCCGCAACCCAGATGAGGCTGGTATATGGGGACCTACAAAGCCGAATAATGCCGTAAGCTGAAGGTATTTTATCTCGCTGTTCACGAAACCCGCAAGTCCTACTGGGTACGGGTAAAACATAGAATATATGGGTTACTTGTTCGAATGGTTGCTATAACATTAGTGTTAAAAGGAAGTGACTCGTTAGGGTCAGCAAACGCTTTTGCATTCCTTATAATCATTTTGTAGAACAGGTCGCGTACTGCAGATGGCATTTCGTCGTCAATTGCATTGGTATAATGCACGTTTTTGCAATACTTCTCAACTCCAAAATCATGCTTTACTCGGGCGTTACTTATGTCTATTTTGGTCAAGAAGATCAAGCCCAACTATACTATCGAATGTGTTGATTTTCGGTAGTATGCAACTTATTTCCGCTTCTGACTACTGATCATATTTGGTTCTATCTTCATGGCACAAATTGTTAACCCTTTGTACCTTTGTTCCAGAGATTCCTACAGAGTCAGCCTGCCTTTTATTTCGGAAATAACGGTTGGAATTAAAGTTTCTGTCCCACTCTAAGCTATTTGATCTAATTTTTTTCGAATTGTGGAATGTTCTTTGCGAAGGACTTCCATGTATGTGAATCGTCTAGCAATAATTGCTTCAAAGTTCAAGACTGCGTTGAACGATGCTAACACCACATTTACAGTGTCCCCAATTTTGTTTCTTGTAATTCGAATCTGGCAACGATTTTACTTGTTCTAATGATTCTTCGCATATAACGTCTGGGTCAATTGTCACTGGGTCGTATGTTGTAACCGTTTGACTCGCTGTCAATGCACTAATTTGTGTGGTCAATTGTTGAATTTGTTGCAGTAGGTATTGCCGCTTGCACTATGCTCACTAATTGTTCCGGTTTCATTTGTTTGCTTTTTAAAGGAAAAACGATCTTAGCTCTGTTTATTATTTTTACAAAAGTAAGTATAAGTTTTTTCTTATTAACTTTTTTTCACAATTTTAACTACCTTTTTTTCTATTCTGCTCTGAAAGTCTTAGCCAAGGCGATCAACAAATTTTCTATGTTTTGTTAGCTATTTTTGATTAATTGAGTTTCTCAGTTAATATCCAATCTTTAAATTAATGCATTTTTAGAGTCTCATTAATAATGTAATTAACAAAACAAAGTTTTTCCTTTTAATTTTATTCATTTTGAGAATATATTTAATAATTAATGTCCAAGATGCTATTGCGTTTTTTTGAATTAAAATTTTCCAAATTTTACTTTTCATTTGGCACAGCAAAATGTAAAATTTGTTTACACCATAGGAAATTTTTTCACCCCAACTCAACACAGATAAAAAGGTTGATATTTGGCACGCATCCTTATGTATCCAAATAGTCCAGTCATTTAAGCTTAAATTAGGTAAGAATCTCGGAATTCAGATACCCCGCTGTAAGTCTGTAAATACTTGTATATTGACACCCTAAAAGTTGTCTCAAAACCTACATATGGTAGGGTGTCCCAACTATTAAATTTCAAGGTCAAAGGTCACAAAAATCGGTTTTTTGCTCTTTTTTTGTAAATATCTCATGGGTTTTGGATTTGGTATTTATTATCAATATTGTAGAATACAAAATTCTCTCCAAATTTTGTTTAAAAATTTTTTTCATCCGGTGAACCGTTTTCGAGATAGAGGGCTTAAAGCGCGGTCACAGCATCACTTCAGGTCAACCGGTGCCGCCGATCAAAAACGCGCCATATGTAGTTGATGAACTATCGATAAATCAATGATTATAAATATTTGTCAATTTTTATTAACTATTATATTATATTTTATCATTTTTTCCTAACCTATCCACTTTTTATTCAGTATTAATTTATTTAACAACACTTACCTGCCCATGAAATTGCAGAGTTGTTAATGAAAATATAGGAATTATATTTGAATTTAAATTTTATTAATATTAATAACTTCTTACATGATAAAAAAAAAATAAAAAAAATTTATTAAAAAATATCATTCAATACATTTATTTTTATTAAAAGTAAAAAAATGGAATAAAGGGTACAAAAACTACAATTTATAATTTTAATCATCGTCGTCTTCCGGCTGCTGGTAAATTTCAAACTGGTCTTCATTATCGTCTTCAACGACATTTGTTTCAAGTTCTTCCATGATTTCGGGGTCAAAAGTTCCATCTTCGTTAATGTCGCTCTGATATGGTAGAGCATTGAGACAAGCTTGCCCATTACATTGGCCACAAGCTAAAGAGCATTGCAAGCCCGATTTCCTGCATCCGCATCGCGAACCACAACCACTCTTGCAGTTGCAGAAAATTGTATTTAGCAAATGTTCTGGAGCAGGTGGTAAAATTGTCATGATAGGCTCCAGAAAATCGTTTCGCATTGCCCAACCCCATACCTGGGGTTCCAAATCTTGCCCTAACCAAGTTTGAACTTGATAATATAAACGTTCGAAATGTTGATGAGCAGCTGCACTTGTTGGTGGAATATTTGAAAGCTGCACAGGTTTATTAAGTTTTGTAGACTTGACGTAATGCATATAACGAAGATGATCGAGACTTTTCACAGATTTCGGAGCATTATAGACTGCCAATAAGGTTTGAGTTCCACTCTCTAATAATCTCTGGGCCGAACAATTTTTTTCCTTAAATGCTGCAGCTAGTTCATTCAAATTGGTCAGTTTCTCAAAAACTTTTAAAAATGTTTTTTTCCCTTTTTAAAAAGCGCAGAAGTTGTGTCACATCCACTTAATGCGCGCAGAAATAAAATATGTGTTTTGGAATGAGGATAATTATCAAAACCTTTAGTCGAGTATATCTCCGTTTTTACATTGCCTGTTCTTCTTGTTTCTTGTTCGTAAGACAGTGTACGCCCAATTAAAATGATGAGTAAATTAATATCTTGTCCTATTATTTACAAATTTACAGATTTTAAAGAAGATGCACTTAATTATTTTCTAATTAAAATGTCATTAGTGTTAATGGGAATATAATTATAGTAAGATTTAAGTTTTTCCCTTCATTATTTTTTAATTTTAGGAAGCGGTGATCAGTATTATTGAATAGATAAAGATTTAAGGCATGAAGAAAATGATAAAATATAATATAATAGTTAATAAAAATTGGCAAATATTTATAATCATTGATTTATCGATAGTTCATCAACTATATATGGCGCGTTTTTGATCGGAGGCACCGGTTGACCTGAAGTGATGCTGTGACTCTAAGCCCTCTATCTCGAAAACGGTTCACCGTATGAAAAAAATTTTTAAACAAGAAAGAATTTTGTATTCTACAATATTGATAAAAAATACCAATAGCAAAAGACCCATAGGAAATGAGATATTTACAAAAAAGGCGCAAAAAACCGATTTTTGTGACCTTTGACCTTGAAATTTAATAGTTGCGTACACCCTACCATATGTAGGTTTTGAGACAACCTTAAGGGTGTCAATATACAAGTATTTACAGACTTACAGCTGGGTATCTGAATTCCGAGGTGAACTTACTATAATGACTGGACTAAAAACGATCGGACAACGAAGAACAAAGTGCTGGTTAATACACATTCTGCTCTTGCTCTGATGGCACGCTTTGTCTCTTGTTCGCTACTATACAATTCAGCATTCCTTTTCGTTTTGAAATTCTTTTTATGGTTGCAATAGTGCTCCGTTGTAAATGACTTTATTATATTCACATAAAATTATTAAGATGCATTTATATTTATTTCTATTAACCCCAATTATATAATTATAAGATTATTTTATTGTATTTAAAACAAGAAATGTAATTATGGGGTAAAAAAATATGGGTACTTAATACTTACCGATAGATTTGGAGACTCGCGTCATAAATTTGGTTTTGAAAATATTAATAACGGGGATTCGAAACATTCTAATGGATTAAAGAATTCCCGTCATACGTTTTTCTTCGAAAATATTAATAGCAGGTATTCTAAATATTGTTCTATTTAAAACAAGAAATGTAATTATGGGGTAAAAAAAATATTGGTACTTAATACTTGCCGATAGATTTGGAGACTTAATAACGGGGATTCGATACATGGATTAAAGAATTCCCGTCGTACGTTTTTCTTTGAAAATATTAATAGCGGGTATTCTAAATATTGTTCTGCCACATTCATATAATCAAAATGAGAGACCATTATATTAACATACAAATGAACTATGCAACACGCTGTAAGTGTCACGTAACCGAACCGCACAAATATTTGCGAAAATTATGTTAAAAAGAATGACAGAAAAACCTCGACTCGAGCTGCCGAAGTCGTATCGCTCGCGTAAACGCGCCGAGCGACACCAAAAGAGAATTTGCCGATTACGACAAAAGAGTCCCTATCTGAACGTCGACTACTGCCTTATCAACAAGAGTGAACGTCGGCCGATAGGTTCAGCACCAATATACACAAGGTAGGTGAATATATGATGACAGAAAAACCTCGACTCGAGCTGCCTCATACAAATGGCGCTTAACGATATGTATGTTAATATTTTGCTCATTCCACTTTTTCAATGACCAACGATAATGGGAAATTCGATATCGTTCTTCTAGTATACCGCCTAATAAGCTGATAGAGCTACGCTGCATCATAGGCGCTACACTGACAAGTTTTAACTACAAATCCTTTCAGAAAAAATTATTGAGAATTTTTCGAACAGTCAACAGCGGCGGGGCGGCAGCAGTTATTAAAGATATGATTCTAGGCGATCAACGTCAAACGTCATGGAATGTTACATAATCACACGCAAGGGGTTCTGGCGCTTAGTGAAGTTTCTAACCTGAAACTTGAAATAGCATAACTTTAATGGTAAGGACATATATAAGGTTTTTAGTAACAAAGGGTCCAGTTTTGGTTGGCCGTTTTGATCTAGGTCCTGTGGACCCCTACGCCGTTAGATAAATCCAACAGAACGATCTGTAGGTATCAATTACATTTGGCCTGAAGACAATTAAATGTCGAGAGCCGTGTAAGTTAGTATGATCGAAGAAATCTTTATAGGCTCGCTGTGCTACCGATTAATTCCGATTTCGCCCTTTTTCACATGTTATAATAATATCAATATAATTTTATATACCGAATTTGGTTGAAAATGGTAGAGTAGTTCCTGAGATATAAGATTTTACCTGAAGGCGGGCGTGCTACACCCATTGTCCAACTTTTATACCGGCGTACATTTAATACTACTAAATTATATCGAAGAAGAGTTCCTGAGATATAAGATTTTACCTGATGGCGGGCGTGCCACACCCATTGTCCAACTTTTATACCGGTGTACATTTAATACTACTAAATTATAACAAGAAATGAAAACTTAAATCAACTAAAATAAATAAATTAGAATCCAAATTTTTTTCAAATTTATAACTTTAAATATCTTTTTGGTACATTTTCAAATATTTTTCGAGTACTAAAGTTCCTCAAGATTAATGTTACGTTGTTTAAATCAAGTTATTGTCAGCTTTCACACTTTTATTTAAATCTCTGTGCCCAAAGAACGCTGATTTCGATCAGGTGATCACAGCTGTGTAAAATTCTTGGAAACCATATGATTCTTTGTTTACTTGTAAGCCTGTAAGCAGCTCTCCGAGTATTGAGCGAATTTATTAGACAGCGTTCAAGTAGGGACTCTTTTGTCGCTCATTATCGGAAAATTCTCTTTTGGTGTCGCTCAGTGCATTTACACGGGCGATAAGACTCCGGTAGCTCGAGTCGAAGAACCCAAAGCGTGCCACTCGAGCGCACTCGTTACGGTCCATTCGTCTTTCCTTGTCGTCGCCTCGCCTACAAAAAACCGGTTTGGGCGATAAAAGAGTCCTGGCACTTACAACCGTGACGTATGTTCGACTAAAATATATTTTGTATCTTTTAGGAGCACGTATGTGTTGCTTGTATGATTTGCATTTTTTGCAGGATTTCGGTGAATTCTCTCTCCATTTTTTGAGCTACTATAAGCTTATCATTAAATACTATAATTAAATTAAACCACGCAACATTTTTCACGATTAAAAATTATTATATGTATATTGGATGTTTAATACATGGAGAAACTATTTAAATCTTTTTTATGATCTTATGGTATATTAACTTTAACTTAACTCTGACTTTTGAACTTTTAATACTTAATAAAGTGATTTAAGCTTGATAGCTTTTAATTATAAAATGTTTTTAATAATTTTAAATTGAAAATTAATACTATGATGCATCACATTACCTAACAGTTCATCAAATACATTTAAATATCGTATCTTCTTTAATTTTCATTGTTTATTAGTGATTTTAAACGGCGGCAAAAAATCCCTCTGTTCACATATATTTTTCGTAGAATTTCAATCAGGCCGTTCCAGTCGTTCCAATTGCCTAACGTCAAAACATACCCGATCCAGTCAACAGTCAAAGTCGAGCAAGGGAATTGTCCTCTCATTTTCAATGACAGGATAATTGGGCATTTCTTTATCTCTGCAACAAATCACACTAGATATGAGAGAGCAATAGCTACACGTCAAAATCTCCTGAACTCAGGTAATTGACAAAGTTTAGGAGGTCTGAGGTTTAGCAATTGGAAAACGATGGAGGGATCCCGCAAAATTATAATTCGAATGGACACATTTTTAATTTTTTTCTCTCCATTTGTAACGTGTTATTTAAATAAAAGTTTATGTGTTTTGGCACTTTTTGCACTATTATTATAATATACATTTTATATTATTTTATAACTTGGGTATATTATGTGTTTTTTCAAAAGGCGTAAATGTTGGCTCAGACGTTAAGGTGTTTCTGAAAGATTTTATGAAGAAATACCTAAACACATTTTGGCTTGCGAGCGGCATTTTTCCAAAACATTCACCACGCCAAAAAATTGTGTCCAAGGGCCCTTCCGAATACATATTTAATTGTCGAACCTACATTTAACGCCTCAAATTATTCTCAACCGAGCACCCAAAAATAACTTCCGTTACGCGCCCTTTGCGTAACTCATAGGTGGTATTGAAAATGCAAATTGGGTGTTTTACAAAAAATGCTCAAAACCAATTTTTTTCCAATCTGGCTATAATGAAAAACGTTATAAACACCGCTAATTTTGAGGCGCTCTCGCACTGAAATGTTTCTATTCAATTTTGTGCTGGGGATTTTTTTCTGGTATGGAGCCCGTACAAATCTCCCTAGGGATACTTTCAAGTAAACTTATCGTTTTCGTTACCTGAATTATTTATATTTGCTTACACTCGAATCGAAATGTAATACTTTCTTATTTTGTTATTATGTTTAATGCGGAGAAGCAGGTGTGTGAAGAAAAGTAAAAAATTAAAAAAAAATAAATAAAACGGAAAGGAGGGAAATAGGTTGCCTAGGCAGAAATGAGACACCAAAGAAGTCAAAAATTTGCACGGAGAGTTCTTTCATCGTACTGTATTCATATAATACACGATGTCGTTTGGGCAACTCAGAATGTATAAATCACTTGTATGAATGCTCAAGTCATGTAGTTATAACTTTTAGATTTAAAGGAGTGTTTCTATGAAAAAAATTCATTAAGGCCTTTTATGTAGAGCGGAAATTTTTGTAATAAACTATCACTTTTTCAAAGTTGTAAATTTTCTTGCTTAATTCCTCACCACCTCTAAGGATGCAATGTAGACACGTTACCGATCTTTTTGACAGTTTGGTTCCACAAGAGGCCTATATTCACCCATATAATACATACATTTCTAGATCAATTTTCTTTCCAAAACGAATGTATCTAGAAAAAAAAAATATATATATAAAATCAGGTACACTTCATGGATAGTAATTACATTAACAGGTCGGCAGAAATCCCCCGCTGCACCCTCTCCGAGGGTGCCGACTGGTAGTAGATACCACAGTTTCACGACGTAAGCAAGGACGGGCTGGTAACAGTCTGCCCCTGTCGTAGGTGTGAGGATTCTAGCCAGATTTCTTACCTGTGTGTTCGTTGTTCCTCAATAGCACAGCATAGAGATAAGGAGCCTTACTATGGTCGAGGGTGTTTAAAAGGGCTGGATCAAGGTCCAAGAGGATAAAGGAGGAGGCACGGAGGCGCCCTCCGTAATAAGATAGCCTTTCTTGCGTAGCGGACATACTTTCCCCTACATTCGTGGGACCTGTTATGAGCCTAAATTTAAAAAACAATAAAACAAACACAAAAGTGCAAAAGAGCCCCGATCTACAAGAACACCGGAGGGAGCTAGCTACAACCAAAAGACCGCAGCATTTGGTACGAGCTCGAAAGCGGAGAGGCGATGCGGAGAGGGACGCCCCGCATACCTACTGAAAAAAGTGGAGATGCAACCACCAGCCAAAGACGCACTCTGTAAAGCTGCTATAGCCAAGGTAGGGGAGGTATATCCCGGAGCTAAATTGGTAGCAGTAGACAAAAAGGACATACTGTTCACATCAAGGGAAAGGGTCTGGATCCCGGCTACACCATTACAGATTATGCAGCTCATAAGAGCCTGCAATCCGAGTCTGCCTAAGGAGGGGTGGAAATTTGTCAAGGCCTTCGAGAACCCCGTAGCAGAATCTTGCGTGGAGACCCAAAGTGCCACGGTGCAGATTCTGCTCTTACTAACGACAGAATCCATCGTACCGCTGGCGAAAAATGGATCACACTTCACAAGTCGGACGCCTAGCTGACAGACTCTCAAACCTTTGTACTGAGATAGAGCTTTTAAGTGGCTCGCAAGAAGACGCAAATATAACAATAGTAAATGTGTCTTCTACAAATTAAGCTTCATCACAGCAAATTAGCTTCAGTAGCCCTAGTTAACCGCGTGACAATATGGATAGAGGTATGCACCGCGACCTATTGTGTCCCCAGTGGCAATAAAACAGCCTGAGTTTGTCCTTATTCAAGAGCCATGGTTTAACGGAGGATTGAGGACACCGAACTACAAGATTTTTATGGCTAATTATGAAGGTAAAGTCAGAGCCTGCATAATGGCAAAGAAAAACCTTAACGATTTTTTGTTACATCGTTATAGGAACCAAGGCACAGCAGCAGTAAGCTAGAAAACGGGCTCAAGTAATTACCGGCTGGTGTCTTGTTATATGCCATACGACGAGGAGCATGTGCCAACTGTGCTGGTAAAATAGTTGTTACGGGATAGCGAGACATCCAAGTGCATGACTATACTTGGATGTGACTCAAACGAGCATCATACAATCTGGGGCAGCACAGATGTCAATGACAGAGATGAGTTTGTCTTTCATTCCTTACTAGGCACCAATCTTCTGTTGTGTAATAAAGGTAGTATGCCAACGTTCAGCACATGAAACCGATAAAAAGTACTAGATATCATACTTGTGTCTGAAGAACTGCTTAACAGGGTAACCCAATGGAGACTTCTCGAAGCCTGTTTTTTTATTATTGATCTATAGAAATGTTTATAAGGTTAGATTATATATTATATTATACTGATAAATTGATAATATTGTTATCCATATATGAATCTCAAGGCTTTGTTTTATATGATTATAGATATCTAGTAATTAATTGAATATTTGTATGTATATATACATATATCTATTAATCCTCCTTTTCGGATCACCGATATATTAAATGTATTATTGAGGAAAAGGCATGGAGAGTCAATAACTTCAGAAATCATAGGAAAATGAACTGATTGGTGCATATGCATGAGCTGGAAAAACGTATCCTTATGACTCCGCCGTTTCAGTCCCAAAGCAAGGGGAATCTCGACATCCTCGTTAAACGATTTAAAGCAGTTCAATGTAGCTAAGATGTCCCAAGGCGAGTTAGATTGCGTTAATTATTACAACCTCTTAAGGTTATACAAAAAGAAATTCTTGGAAATATTTTTGTAATGATATCGAGAGTTCGGCGGAAGCTGTTCGACTTAGGAAAATAATGGTACAATCGCATATCTTCAGAAGTCAGACTACAGCTGGACGGTATCCAACGAAAAATCTTTAGGCCTATTAATGGACACCTACTTTCCAGGTAGCTCTGAAAGCCATACTGAAGAGTATACACAAGACAGCGGACGGTCTATTCCCGGCTCAACTACAGCAGTCGCAGAATTACATAATAGATTAGCTTGTAACCAACCTTATTCCTCCTATAAACGTTGGAAAGGCTAAGATAAATACATATAAGAAACGAACCAAAACTAGAAAAGTTAATGGTTTCGCAGCATGATTCTAAGGGAAAATCCTTAGAAACAGCACTAAACTCTGTGGTAGCGAGATTAAAAAATTATCTGGAAGTTAAAGAATACTCTCTAATTGCCTTCTTAAATATAGAAGGAGCCTTCAATAATATTCAACCTAGGGCCGTACTGAGCGCGCTTAAAGATTTGGACATCTCTGAACCTCTCAGAAAACTAATTGAACAAATGCTCACGAGCAGGTCAATAATTTCAACGCTGGGAGCTTCAACGATCTGCAGATCTGTCCAAAGGGGTACACCTAAAGAAGGCGTGTTATCCCCACTTCTCTGGATCTTGAAAATAAATATCTTGTTGTTGAATTTAGAAAAAAGGGGGTACATGTGGTGGCCTATGCTGACAATGTGGCAGTTTCGGTTAGAGGTAAATCCCGAACACTCTCGCTAACCTTATGCAAACAATTATTAAATGGTAGCAGACTAACAATTGGAGATAAGGCTAGCTACGTAGGACTAATCTTAGACAGAAAGCTTTCATGGAAACCAAACTTGTATGCTAGGGTGAAGAAAGCACCTACGGCACTCTACACCTGCAAAAGGAGGCCCCAAATGGGGACTGATGCCTCGGATAGCTTATTGGCTCTACACAGTAGTTGTTGGACCAATCATGGCATACGGTATATTGGTATGGTGGCCAATAATGGAAAAGAAATACGCAGTGACGCGCATTGAAAGCATACAAAGAGCAGTCAGTATATACATCAGTGGAGGTCTTAGAACTACGCCAAGCCAGGCACTAAACGTCATTTTACAATTACTGCCAACAGACTTGTTCTATAAGTTCAGACTGAGGGAATCCTCCCAATTAGTCGCGTGCAAAAAGGGATATTCTAAGATACTTAGTAAGTTCCCGTTTCTACCCCCAAGCACGGATTTCCTCAATCCAACAGAATCGAATCTAAATCCGGTCCACAATATTGCCTTCCTCACCAGTAAAGAGTGGGAAGTGGACGAGGTGGACAGGAATACAGGGATTAGCATCTGCATTCAGCAAAATTAAACACCAAAATCGCCTTCCGTTTACTAGACCACTGCAGTGTCTTCCAAGCAGGATAAACGGATAGCCAAGCAGCCTTGGAATCACTCAAACCAATAAATCCTTTTTTTTTACAATGAATAAAATTTTTTATTTATTCTATCGATATTATAATACATGTTTTGCTTAAAAATAATAAATATTAACAACGTTAAATATTATATTAGTATAATTATTTGTATATAACATTTACAATTTTAAACATACATTTTTATAGAGATTCTTATACATACCTATATCCAAATTATATATATTTTCTCCTTATACTATTTAATTTCTATCATATATTTATACAATAATGTCTTATATAATAAAAAAATATATAATTATATAAATTTTAGAACTTTTTCAATTGGTTTCCAGGAACTTTCTAGAGGATGAGACTTTTTTGATCGTGCTATCAACCAACAGAAGGTTCCAAAAATTTATTTCACAGAGTTGCTGGAAAAAAACAATAGAAATCAATTTGCATAAGTTGTTCAGCTGCCCCATTAACCAAGCCATCACACGTGTGTATATTCACAGTAATCATATATTTGGCGGAGGTTTTTAGTGTCAATTCATAGGGCAGTCCCTGCGTTTCAGAAGTCTTGAATTCTTTCCAAAATATTCACATTTTCACTTATACCAATTCCTAACCACCCCTTAACTGAGTCTTTTGCAGTTGAAACGATAGCTTCAATTGGGATTCGACTGAGCTTAAGGGCATTGAAATTATTTGTCTGTTCATTGGACCAAAATAAATGTATGGCACCATCGGGAACTTCCTCGAAATTAACTACTCAAGTTTTAATGAGTGATATGTCCTCATTTGTCATAGTACCAGATGCCATATGGTTTAATGCAATTGCAAAGCCCTGATCTCGTTGTCTCATTATTTCTGTTAATTAAAATTATTTAAATAACTCCCACAGAGGGGAACCAACTAAAGTTGGTATGTATGCATCATTGGGATTATGAGAGAATATCCACCTATCCTAAACAGGTGAGAGTTGCTTGAAATCACCAAACACTATGTTGGGTATACCACCGAAAGGGCTGTCTGTTTTAGAAATTTGTTTTAATCTCGTATCAACAGAGCTAAAATACGATACGTCTGGAATACAATGAATTAACAGTGTCATCAATTATGATTAAAAGAAGAACTTTTAAGGAACTTTTATTTGGTTTTATTTATGGAAGTGCTACAACTCTGAACTCATTTTCAAGATAGGTAGTTAATTTTGTGCACCTTTCTCTAAGTCTATCTCATTATAAAAACTTTCTAGAACATTTTCAAGTTTTCTTTGCTCAAAACCATCATATTTTCTTTGAATTTTCTCAATTATAATACGATGTGTTATTCAAGCCAGCTCATTATCATTTTAAATGAGATCTTGCTGTTCATTCCGCCATGGATAGTAAAGCATTAACATTTCGCGGAAATACTCAACTCTGGTCAAATCTGGGTTAAACCTTCTATACCGAATTATACAAGGTTTGGTATGTTTTTTAACAAAAGGCTAAAGTCTTTAAGAGACATGACAACCCCGCTTTCTGGTAAATTATCGTCTTCCCTCTCTTCTTCTTCATGATCACTATCTTGTGCTCTTCTACTAGATTTCAAATATTTATACCTAGATGCAAAATTAGCTAAACAAAGAGTTTCTAACTGATCGGATCTTAGAACATAACGGTCTAAAATACCGGCTACGAATATTTCAGTCGAACCTGAAGAACGGTTCTGAAGTTCCGCTCTAGATTTTACCATTCGAACACGTTCCTCAGGTCGAGAGGTATTTATAAATATTTCTGCATTACTTGCTTCCGAAAGATGGGGCCCAATGCATCAATATACTGCTTCTTGTGCTGCTATTTCTGTACCTGATATAAATTTGTGACCTATATGTTTAAGTTTTTGCCTAACAGTATAAATTCCAGCATTAACCTCAGATATAGCTTTATTTAAGAGCCTAGAAACTTCCCTGTTAAATTTGTTAATATAATTAATTATATATGAACAGCAAGTATATGCATCCAGTAAATATTGGATATCCATGTATGCTCTATGAAGTTCCAAAATCAGAGGATTATAAGCGTTTATAAAACGATCCTGTAATTTTCTTTTTAGAAAAATATTGGGTTTTGCTAAACTTGATCAAAGGGCTAACAAATAGCCATCAAAATACATATTTATTCTACTATCAGACAGGAAATTTTCAAAATCGTTTAAATTAGAAATGTCTTCTGTAGTTATATTTGAATTTGAAAAAATTTTGAGAAAGTTTTCCTTGTGTCTTTCTGAATTTTGACTAGTTTCTGTAAGAAGTAACAGTATTTGCGTTGAAGGCTTTGTCGATATGGTATACAAAAACTGTTATCCTCTTACTTTTCTAGTACAAGACTGACTGTGGTTATGCTTTTGATAACCCAAATAATTTTCTAAGTGGCTAACCGAACCATCTGTAGAAATATAATTGTCAAAACTAATGACATCAGGATTGTCTGAGGATCCTGAAAGTAAATCCTGGGAGCATTATTAAAAAAAGCTTAAGAATTTGTCGATTGCGATAAATATCTTTAGAATCAACAGTTTTAGAGAGGATGACCAAAAGCTCAACCCACTGAGATTCTGCAGCCAATAAAGTGATAAAGAAGGTTGGAAGCCCAAAATTGGCGTACCGTAGCGATTGCCTTTTGTTTTACCATCATCGACCTCAAAACTTTCAAAGGCAAATGTATGTACTATTCCTAATTTCCTAACAATCGCATTTTTACAAGTAGCACAAAAATTGTGATTGTTCTATATTAAACAGTATTTACATATTGCTCATCAAATCGTACCTCGAAGTCTTCGCGCCGAGATCTATGACCTCGAGTATTTCTTATTTGCTCTTCAGAGGGAATTCGTGGATTTCGCCCCTTGTTCTACAAGTATATTGAACAGTATTTACAACTTGCTCAACAGATCGAACTTCGGGATTTTCGCGCCGAAATCTATGTCCCCTAGTATTTATGCTTTGCTCTTCAGAGCGGATTTAGGGATTTAGACGGTTTGCCCTACGTTGAGCAGTATTTAAATTTTCTTTTAAAGAAAGTGCCTCGAGATTTTCCCACCTGGTTCTATTTTGATTTGCATTGATAAGTTGCTCGGACAGACGTACATGGGACTCTACTACGATTAGCGTAACTTACAGTATCTTGTGACTGCTTACTATCTCTATATAAAGAGTATGCACGAAGAACTGTCATACGTCTTCTATTCTGAAGACGACTTAGTAATACGGACCTTCTACTTTATCTAGGTATAATTAATAAATTATAAATGGCTTAATATATAAAATACTTACATATAATACTTAGATAATTCCGTCCGTCCGGGTGTGAAATTCATATAATAATATATAATATTTAGTTAGATATATATTTTATAAATTAATAGTTTACTTCATTGTATTGAAATTAAGTGCTCGGAAACCCCTCCGTAAATTGCTTTTGTCTAACGCTGTTTAAAACAGGGGGATCTATGGTACCTATTTTGAAAGGTCTGCTCATGAAGGCTAAATTAACAATAACTTACATACTTGTATAATTAAGTATGGTCAAAGAATGTTAATGAATAGAGAAGGAGCAAATGTTAACTGAAAACTTTTTGAGTACTAATTTGTAATTCCACATGAGGGAACATCGAAAAATATAACTTCGAAAAAGAAAAATACACCACACAATGTGCGAAATGCTATAAATAGACGCAACGAATATTCCTATATGAAAAATCGTTGCGCATACCTATTTAGATTTATGTTTTCAATTTCTATGATATGACAAATTTATAATTATGAAAAGCCTTTTGAATTAAAAAGGAGGATTACTGGCAAAAACCCCAGAATTCATAATAAAATAACCTTTGATAAGCAATTTTTCCAACTTTTGTATATGCGTTGCGTAAGCAATATACTTATCAAACAAAAGACAATAAAACAGTGGCTAAGCGGGCGCGTTTCCATTTATATAGTGGCTTAGGTCGTAGGCGTGAAGGAGTTAAGCTCAATCCGAATACGAGCATATACGTTCGAATCGTAAAATACATAAAACTTAAAATTTTATTTAATTTTTTTATTTTATTAATTGGAGTCTAAGCATATCATAATTCAATTTCTTTAATAGCATATTTTACTTCCTAATATAATTAAAATATATCAGGAAAATATTTTCATATGATTAGATTTATTGAATATTTTCTTATTATGCGTATTTACACATATGTGATAATCACACATGCATTCTTAAATACACGTACGCAGATGCTTGCTTCTTCTTGCCCCGCACAAGCAATGACTTTTGTCTACGCTTTTTGCTTTTTGCGGGTTGAACGATCGCAGGCAAGGAGGGATTGGGGCGCACTGCCACATAATTATTTCAGATATATATTTTATTTATCGAATTTAGTTTAAAAACGATTATAGGTATGAGTTTATGTGTATTTATATATATATATAATATATATTATAGTACGAAAATAATTCATAAATGCATCAGTATTTTTCAATACAAAATAAGCAACATAATAATATACTAAGAGTCCTCAGTTAGAACGCCTCTGTGTATAGTGGCAAGCCAACGAAATAACGGCGAGTTCGCGCAGACATTGTGTTGTTGAAAGTAACCAAATGACGATTTTGTCGACAAACATACATATATACATATGAGCTCGCATACATATTGACGCCGAATTTTGCGCATCGTGGCGGAGTTGACAAAATTTGTTTCAATCGACAATTTTACGACAATGTCGATCGGCTATGTTGTCTCGTTTGTCCTTTTTGCAGGGCTTTGCTGTTGAAAATTGACTTATGCTCTTTTGAAATATTGCGATTACCGATTGGGCTGCATTTTCATAGCGTCGTATTTAGATAAAATGGGCTAAATCGACAAACTATGAAATAATGATAATAAGTAAACATATAAAAGTACTATATGGAGGGTGCTTAGAATATATAGAAGTAGTTAATCATTTCATATGAATGGCAATTTTATATAAATTTTATAATTTAATGCTATAAATAGTGCATAATATGAAAAAAATTAAAATAATATTTCAAATCGCTAAGAGGTCATGTTGCCAATTCTCCTTTCTGAAGGGAACACCAGACAAATTCTTCAATTTCTGATTTTTAGCAAATGTTGTGAGGAAGCAGCTTGTGGGCAACATACAAATGCGAGGGGAATGGTAGGATCAGTTGTAAAATTGAAACTTCTTCAATTTTATTGAAGACATTCAAAATTCAATTTCATTCATTCATTTTTTATAAAATTTTGCGTAGGAATTCTATATGCAAACCAAATGTGGTTTACCAGGCGCACAGAAAAAATAGCGCGGCGCAGAGTTATGAACGAACGCACTTTGCTTTGAAGCAGTCGCACGTTCCTTATGAATGAATTTGTTGTCGTTGTAATATGAAATACTTAGAAAATAAGCCGCGAGTTCGCTTGAATATTATTGGCCGATGGTGGTGCGTCTACGTTTTTTTGTCACTTACGCGAATGTTTGATTTTTTGCGAAAGACTTATTGAGGGACATACATATGTACATATGTGTACATATATGCAAATATATTTGGACATGCGAATGAAAGAAGGCAATTTCAAGAATATTCACATATGGACATATGAACATTTGAAGCAAGTAAACAATAATAGCTGTTTGAGTTCACAGATTAGACAAATTTGCTCAGAGATTGTCTGTGGTGCTGCTTGTATAGCACACTTCTTTATGGCAATGTAAAATATTTTGCCTAAGTTCATATCCTATCACATATTTTTATATACTCTTTTTTTATTTTTATAACCCTTTTTTATGAAATGATATTTGAACTCTATTTTAATATAATTTCCCTCATTATTTACATTTTCTTTTCATAAGTCAATTATTCTCCATTTTATTACTTTAATTTTTGTTTATGCGCATATCAAAGAACATCTCTGCATATGTATGTATATACATTTTGCTTATAGAGTGGTGTAGCAGAGAACTTAGAACAATGAGAAGGTGCAAACAGAGAACTTAGAACAATGAGAAGGTGCAGGTTCGACAGCGAACAATTTGTAGGAATTTATCAAGGAGTTCACCACAGATGCACGAGAAACAAATAACATTTTTCGCTTTTATAACAGCGGTGAATCTGTAAACATACGCTCTCTTAACATAACCAAACGGCGAATATTGAAGAGAATATAATATGTATGCCAAACTGGGAATATTGATATGCTATTTGAAACATATTCCTTTTATTGAACTATTATTTATTATTTTTTAAATTATTTTATGTTTATTCATTTTTACTTTATTATGAGAAATATATCAAAATACTTTTAAATTATTACTAATAAAGTATTTTGATATATTTCTTAAAATAATTCATTAATTGTACTTGACACCATTATGGAGTCATAAAAGTACAGAATTGTGTTTTGCCGTCGGTATTTCACATTCATGCTTCAATTTTTCTTTTCAAATGCATGTGTAAACATATGTAACAGGACATACATATATTATGTCGTTTACACATTTGTATGTATTTTTATGTAGATATGTACACTCATTACTTCATGTGAAATCTCCGTTGACACATTTTTTGCTTTTATGTCAAAGAGTCAATCTGTCGAAGAACTGACGCGACGACAAAGCGTCACAACATTGTGTTATTGGTAGAAAATCCGAGATGTGCCATGCACACTCTTACAAACATACATCGCATATGGGCAAGTGCAAAGTCAATGTGTGTACAAAAAATTCGAACGTACTTACGTAAATTCTTTGACAAATACAGTCAATCCCGGTTAAGTGCCAAAACCAAAGATGCAGATTTTTTGTGCTTTGTAGTACATAAGCGATTGTGGTACTTAAGCGAGTGGTACCAAAAAAAAATTATTTCTATGTATTTAAAAAAGAATTACCGTTTTCTTTAAAAAATTAAGAAAAAAAAAGTGAGATGCAGCAAGACACCGGCAGATAAGAGGGATTGGAGGAGTGATACTTAACCGGGGTTTACTGTATACATAAATCAGAGGAATATTGAATATTTTCTTTAAAAAGTTTCTTGAATTGTAAATCGACAAATTTACTATGTTGTCACTTTTATTCTAAAATATTTTAATACTCATATTTGAGGGGTTGTCACTTTTCCCTTCTAGATTTTTTGTACAACAATGTTTGTATTTTTCTTATTGGCTGACGTACTTACATTTGTACGCTTAAATGTATGTAGATTTGTGTATGCATAATTTCTTTTGCGCGGTCATATGCATATTTGTACATACATACTTACATATAGAGCAGTGCGCTCACATGTATTTATTGATAATTGATAATATATTATTATATTATATAATATAACATATTGATGTACATACATAAATTATTAATTCTGTAAAAATTGAGATTAGAAAATTATGAAAATAGTAAAATATCATTTTTTGCATAATCTTTCACATTTTATCAATGTAGCATTTGTGCAAAATAATAATAATTTATCAATTTTTCATCATAAAAATCGTTTATGTGGCAAAAAATAATCATGCATATGTGAAGTGGCATTTGTATTTCTTGTTTTCTCATTCATTTCATTTCATTTTTCTCTTTATATTGGTAGATACGTATTTTGTCAGAGAACGTTGTTAACATTCTCATTTCTGTTAAATAACAGCAAAACTGTACAGAAAGTGGTGAACTCCTTGATCTCAAATTTTCAGCCAACCAATCGAGCATCATACAAAATTCAATTTGCACCAGAGAACTTAGAACAATGAGAAGGTGCAAATTGAATTTTGTATGATGCTCGATTGGTTGGCTGAAAATTTGAGATCAAGGAGTTCACCACTTTCTGTACAGTTTTGCTGTTATTTAACAGAAATGAGAATGTTAACAACGTTCTCTGACAAAATACGTATCTACCAATATAAAGAGAAAAATGAAATGAAATGAATGAGAAAACAAGAAATACAAATGCCACTTCACATATGCATGATTATTTTTTGCCACATAAACGATTTTTATGATGAAAAATTGATAAATTATTATTATTTTGCACAAATGCTACATTGATAAAATGTGAAAGATTATGCAAAAAATGATATTTTACTATTTTCATAATTTTCTAATCTCAATTTTTACAGAATTAATAATTTATGTATGTACATCAATATGTTATATTATATAATATAATAATATATTATCAATTATCAATAAATACATGTGAGCGCACTGCTCTATATGTAAGTATGTATGTACAAATATGCATATGACCGCGCAAAAGAAATTATGCATACACAAATCTACATACATTTAAGCGTACAAATGTAAGTACGTCAGCCAATAAGAAAAATACAAACATTGTTGTACAAAAAATCTAGAAGGGAAAAGTGACAACCCCTCAAATATGAGTATTAAAATATTTTAGAATAAAAGTGACAACATAGTAAATTTGTCGATTTACAATTCAAGAAACTTTTTAAAGAAAATATTCAATATTCCTCTGATTTATGTATACAGTAAACCCCGGTTAAGTATCACTCCTCCAATCCCTCTTATCTGCCGGTGTCTTGCTGCATCTCACTTTTTTTTTCTTAATTTTTTAAAGAAAACGGTAATTCTTTTTTAAATACATAGAAATAATTTTTTTTTGGTACCACTCGCTTAAGTACCACAATCGCTTATGTACTACAAAGCACAAAAAATCTGCATCTTTGGTTTTGGCACTTAACCGGGATTGACTGTATTTGTCAAAGAATTTACGTAAGTACGTTCGAATTTTTTGTACACACATTGACTTTGCACTTGCCCATATGCGATGTATGTTTGTAAGAGTGTGCATGGCACATCTCGGATTTTCTACCAATAACACAATGTTGTGACGCTTTGTCGTCGCGTCAGTTCTTCGACAGATTGACTCTTTGACATAAAAGCAAAAAATGTGTCAACGGAGATTTCACATGAAGTAATGAGTGTACATATCTACATAAAAATACATACAAATGTGTAAACGACATAATATATGTATGTCCTGTTACATATGTTTACACATGCATTTGAAAAGAAAAATTGAAGCATGAATGTGAAATACCGACGGCAAAACACAATTCTGTACTTTTATGACTCCATAATGGTGTCAAGTACAATTAATGAATTATTTTAAGAAATATATCAAAATACTTTATTAGTAATAATTTAAAAGTATTTTGATATATTTCTCATAATAAAGTAAAAATGAATAAACATAAAATAATTTAAAAAATAATAAATAATAGTTCAATAAAAGGAATATGTTTCAAATAGCATATCAATATTCCCAGTTTGGCATACATATTATATTCTCTTCAATATTCGCCGTTTGGTTATGTTAAGAGAGCGTATGTTTACAGATTCACCGCTGTTATAAAAGCGAAAAATGTTATTTGTTTCTCGTGCATCTGTGGTGAACTCCTTGATAAATTCCTACAAATTGTTCGCTGTCGAACCTGCACCTTCTCATTGTTCTAAGTTCTCTGGGTGTAGTTCGTTGCGTAAATTGACAGGTGTGGTGACATTTTATTTTCGAACTTGCGCGTTTTCGATGTTCCTCCATCGTAATTAACATTTTAGAACAGCTAACATTTGCTCCTTCTCTATTCATTAACATTCTCTGGTATGGTATACACATATGTAGAGCAGGTTTGTAGATATTCTCTTTTCTGTCTTAATATCTAAACTTTTCATAAGCTGCCAACGGCGCTGGGTTAATCCCAAAAGGTACTTAAATGTAATTTTCTTAAGTTTACAGTTCATTATATGACCTTCACATTGAAATGTCTCGGAAAATTGAAATAATATTAACACATAAAAAAGGTATTTAGCCCTTTCCTCCAACACTCTAAGAAACTTTTTTACATTGTTGTCTGGTATATTTTGTTATAAGTTTATTAGCCATTTTGATACTACACCATTAATATTTTTTTCATGCGATTTTTTCTAGATAGATATTTTTGCTCTATACAAAGTCAAGCACTCTAAGAAACTGTTTTACATTGTTGTCTGGTATATTTTGTTATAAGTTCAACATGATGACTGAGAAAATATTCCTATTCACCGATTATAAGATATCAAAAATTAAAAGTAATATATGTATATTGAAATCTATATCTATCACGATTAGTTTTAGGTGATGCAAACAAACGTTTGGTGAACAAAACTGTACTCTGTTGCAACAGGTTGCGAAAGTACAAATATGTTGCGGGAGAATTCAACATTCATTATTCGATTATTATTTGGTAACTTATTAACTTATGTTATTGGTCATAGATTTATTTAGTTTCAGTACTATTTTTTTTCTCCGAAATGTTAACTTTAATAAAAAGCAGCTATTTAACTCAAACTTTCAATTAAACTGCCAGAAGCAACTAGACAGAGAATTTGTAGTTGCCAGAATGTTTTAGTAGCGAATTTTGTGTTAAAAATTTACTATATAAGGGCTGCCGGATTGTGCAGCAGGAACAGTTCTAATTAGAGTGTTGCCGTGTAAAAAGCAATTAAGCAATAAGTTGTAAATCGAATATCGAGCAATAAGTATTAAGTTGTTGGAAATAAAAGTAAAGATAAGTGTATAGCCATTAAATTGGGACTTTAATTTAACAATCCAGTGATCGAACTCAAGAGTGAGTTACAGGTAAACGATTTATCGGGAAATCCGTTACAATTGGTTTCAGAAGTGGGATTGTCAAATAAATTCCCAAGGAGATAATTATTTGAAAATGGCCAAGTTTAACGATCTGAAGATTACACAACTTAAAAAGGAGCAGGAGCAACGTGGTTTGGACAAATGTATTAAAAACTGAATTGCAATCACGGTTGAGAGAGGCCATGGAGGCGGAATACATTAATGTTGAGGAATATGTCTTTCACATGGAATTGAAAGAAGAAACAACAAAGATAGAAGAAAAGGAAGGGGCTTAATGCTCGTCAAAGATGGGGGACATAAACATGATTTTTGCTGCAATATCGCAGATGGGGAAAGAGCAGAATGCACGTATGTCTCAGATGTCAACGCAAATATCGACACAAATGTCGCAGTTAGAATCGCGATTGTCAACGCAGTTGGAAGAGCAGTTCGCAACGCAAGATGCACGTATATCAGCACAGGTTTCCTCACAGTTGAAAGAGCAGGATACACGCATATCGCAGGTGACCTCACAAATAGCAGAAGTGTTGTCACAGATTTCGGAAGAGCGGGATAGAATTAAAACTGAAGTGGATGAATTGAAAGATCGTCTCCGCGAGCAAAAATTAAATCGGCCAATTATGCCGTCAGCTTTTACCAAGGTAAAACCTCCATCTTTTGATGGCACTATTCCGTTCCATCTTTTTAAGCTTAAATTCGAAAAGACGGCATCTTCAAATAATTGGAACGCTGAAGATAAAGTCGCAGTTCGTTGCATTAAAAGGATCTGCAGCGGAGACGTTACAGACCATTCCAAACTGCGAGGCGAGTAGTTATGAAACGTTGATGGGTGCATTAGAAAGACGATATGGTATCGCCGCCAAAAAGCCAATGAGTCTCTGCAGGAGTTTTCTACAGAGACTGAGAGGTTAGCTCACTTAGCTTATGCACATAAATCCGTGGAATACATCGGAGACATGAAAATTCAGACCTTCGTCAATGGAATACGAGATAACACTACACGCTTTGCTGCATTAGCATGTTCAAAATTGACGTTTGCGGAAACCGGTTCGGATGCTCTGACACAGGAAACTGCATATCTGCTTAGCAATCAAACATTTAAAGCTCATAAGTAGAGGAACACACTTGGGTCAACCAATTACTTGACAACATGAAAAGGGCACGGACTGGCTCCCACAAGCAAATGCCCTGTAATCTCCATTTCACAATTAAGCAGGAATACGAGTAACGTTATCGGCTAGTGGATATGTAGACGGCAAAAAGCGCATACTGACTGCGGATACGGGCGCATCACATTCCATAATTCGATCTGATCTGGTTGAGAAAGAAGTGAAACCATTAGCTAGGGCAAAGTTACGTACTGCAACTGGAAAAGATACTCCAGTTAGTACACAATTTTATAGTGGCATATATCGCCGACGAAGTCATAATTGGAGTAGACTTTCTAGCGAATCAAGGAATCAAAATTGACATGGAAAACAGAATTATGTCCTATAGAAATATGGAAGTGCCACTTATGTTCGGTTACGATAATAAGTACAACGTTAGACGAGTGATAACAACAGAGTGCCAGCAGATTCCACCAACATCAAAAGCAGTTATTTGGGCAGAAATAGATGGATACTATGGGCCAAACAAGTGGTGGATTGTTGAGCTCACAAAAGAATCTACACCAAACTTACTTATAGGCTAAACCCTGGCTATGACAAGACAAGATAAACGTGTTCCAGTAAGAGTACTTAATGAGTGCAAGTTGCCAATCAAACTCTTCAAAGGAGCTATATTAGGGCAGTGTCACGAGATTGAGGCCGTGATAAATTGCGAAATACGTCTTGAGGAAGATTCCATGGACGAAAACGACATATCGAGTGAAATTAACCCATGGACTGAGGAACTAGAGGCTAACTCTCAAACTATGGCTAAACAACTTCTTCTCAGATACTCATCCATATTTGATAAAGATGATGCCAAACCAGGAAGAACCAAAGTTGTGAAACATTTTATTAACACAGGTGATGCAAGACCAATCCGCCAGGCTCCTCGAAGCGTTCTTTTAGCAAAACGTGAAGTTGTAAGCCAGACCATACGTGAAATGAGCGAAAGCGGCGTAATCGAACCATAAGAGATTCCGTGGAACTCACCTGTAGTACTTGTGAAAAAATAAGATGGTAACATGAGATTTTGTATGGACTATAGAAGGTTGAATGATGTAACGTAGAAAGACAGTTATCCACTACCTAGAATCGATGATACACTGGGCTCGTTACCAGGCACAAAATGGTTCTCAACACTTGATTTAAAAAGTGGTTATTGGCAAGTGGAGGTAAACGAAGAAGACAAAGAAAAGACGGCTTTCAGCGTGGGAGATGGTCTATGGCAATTAACCGTAGTGCCCTTTAGATTATGTAACGCTCTTGCTACTTTTGAGAGACTTATGAACCAGGTATTAAGAGACCTGTTTGGTATACCTCGACGATATCATCGTGTTGGGTAAAATCTTCGATGAGCACCTTAAGAACTTAGAAAGGGTTTTCTACCGGATAGCTAGCGCGGTTCTGAAGCTGAGTCCAAATAAGTGTTCCCCTTTCAAAAAGGAAGTAATCTATTTCGGACACAAAGTGACAACGGAGGGCATTTGCATGAATTGCGGAGTTTTCTTGGAGTGTGTACCTTTTATCGCTGATTCGTTCCAAATCTTGCCAGCGTAGCTAGTAGCCACCATGGACTCTTGAAAAAGAACCAAGTTTTTGAATAGAATAAAGAACAGGTAGAGACTTTCCAAACTCTGAAGAAGCGGTTAAGTACTGCGTCAATGTTAGCATTCCCGGTCTCAGGATCAGCGTTTATTTTAGATACGGATGTTAGTAGGTTTGCAGTAGGAGGCGTTCTATCACAAGTCATCGATGGGCATGAGAAAGTGATTGCATATAACAGCCAGACAATAAGCAAGCCCGAGAGAAATTATTTTTTACTCGGAGGGAATTACTGGCGTTGATGAAGTGCATCAAACATTTTCATAAGTACCTTTATGGGCAGCGATTTCGAGTGAGGACAGATTATGCAGCATTAAAATGGCTTTTACAATTCAGGAACCCAGAAGGACAGATGGCACGGTGGATTGAGAGACTCAAAAGACACTGTTACAACTTCTCTATAGAACATCGAAAAGGTAGTAGTCATGAAGATGCTGATGCCATGTCCTGCCGCTGAGGTCAAAGAAGCCATTATAGATGTTCGATTAATGAGTAAACCATCAGACTGGGATCCGGAGGAGCTACAGAAATGTTAGCAAGAAGATCCAGATATGAAAAGTTTAATACATGGATTGAAGATGAATAAACCTCCAACGAGAGAAGAAATAGCTGCAAAAAGCCCAATCGCAAAGGCTTATTGGGCACAAAGGAATAGTTTAAAGTTAGCTCTGATGATTGTACCAAAAGTAAAAATTCCCGAAGTTCTCAACGACGTGCACAACGGTCCAAGTGGGACACATGAGTATCCTTAAATCCGTGGAGAAATTAAAACAAAGATTTTATTGTTTGGTTGTCGTCAATCAGTTACGGAGTGGATCGCCAATTGTGTCGAGTGCATTGCTGCTAAAGGGCCGCGGTCCAGGAGTCATGGTCAGATGAAGCAGTACAACTCAGGTGCGCCGTTTAAGCGAATTGCCATGGATGTAGCTGGTGCATTTCCTATCAATAAATTAGGAAACAAATATGTTTTGGCCAGAACAGTAGCGGATGTATTCATCAACGATTCAATCGAACTTTGGAAGAACATTTGAGGAAAGTTGAGGGCCAGTATCAAAAAAAATTGTGATAGCAATATTTCCTTGTTTCTGATGACTTATCGGTCTGCTGTACATGAAACAACGGGGCAGACTCCACCAATGAAATTTGTGGTAACCATCTTCGACTACCGATTGATTTGAAATTTGGAATTAATACCAACGGAGGAAGGAATACTAAGGAATTCAACAGCATCCGAGAAGACGAAATGAGGGATATACATGCTATGGTGAGACAGCGCACCAAAATTGTGAGCGATAAAATGAAAGCAAAATTCTACAAGGCAATGAACTGTGAGGGTTTTACTGAAGGCGATTGGGTATTGTTATTTAACCCACAACGAAAGAAAGGGTTGTCTCCCAAACTACAGTGAAATTAAAAAAGACCATACCAGGTTAGTGAACGACTCAACGATGTTCTGTATCACATACAGACCATTGGAAGACCAAGGAATAAAATGAAGGTAGTGCATCTAGAACTGCTTGCAGCGTTTGGTACCGCAAATATGTCTAATCGGAACGATCAGACTTCGGTGGAGAGCAGTGTGGCGAACTCGAATGCTAGAACATATCCGAATTGACTATATATAACTTGATAGCGTAGTTGCCAGAATGTTCCAGTAGCGAAGTTTAGTTAACAATCTACTATATAAGGGATTGTGCAGCAAGGACAGTTCTAGTTAGATTATTGTCATGTTAAGAGCAATTGAGACATAAGCAAGAAGCTGAAACTCGAATAACGAGCAATAAGTGGTAAGTTGGTGGAATTAGAAATAAAGATAAGTGTATATACATATATATATATATAAATTGGGATTTTTATTTAACAATCCAGTGATCGAACTCAAGAGTGAGTTATCGGTAGACGATTTATCGAGAAACTCGTTACAATATATTGGTTACAGCTTGGACACCTCGCGCCCGGAGCTCAAAACCTATTGAAATTTCAGAAATACCAATTGGGTCGTGCATTGCAAGCAACTTCGATCAGCTCTTACAACCGCGCCCGACAAAGGTTCGATTCTAACTGGGGAGGCGAATGATGAGCTCGTCGAGGCTTTCAGCTCTGTTAGTAGGACTACTCTTGAAAGCTCCTGTTATCTGAGAAGTCAGAGAAGTAAAGGAGTCAGTAAATTGAAACCCCCTTGGTGGACTTCGGAGCTAACAGAGCGCTGTACAAGGAAGGTTAGTGTAGAGGGTTGTTATGAGTCCTTACGGTTTAAGCGCATTCTTGCGAAAAATCCCATACCATTGGGGTATCTGAGAAATGCAGATAGTGGTTGGACAACGAGCAGTGAGGAGTCGTTGAAGCTACTTCTGGATGGTCATTTTCCGCTGAATCGCTCTGCTGAAGAAGTGCCACTGGGGGAGCTTCAGGAAGGCTGTACAACCTAATTGGACCTTCTGGATGAACGTCACCTTACCTGGGCGTTGAAATCATTCAAATCTTTCAAGTCCTCAAGTACTGATGGCATTATACCGGCGCAGTTACAGCGTACGGTCAAGGTGTCATACATCTGGCTATATTCCATCTACGCGAACTGTGTTAGATTAGGCCATGTCCGGGAGTCCTGGACAGGCTAAGGTTATGTTTACACCGAAGGCCGGTAAAAGCTCTTATGTCGGTGCAAAGGATTTCAGACCCATCAGACTATTCTCGTTTCTGTTAAAAACGTTGGAGAGACTTATGGATTTGTATATTAGATTGTATTTTTTTTTTTGTATTACTTTGCATGATGTAGTGTCATGACCGGAGATAGCTCTTACAAGGAATTTGCTGTGGACACCTTTCTCGACATCGAGCGGGCCTTTATCAACGCGAATGCCAGCTTCTCTGTTTGCATGTATACAAGAGACAAGAGACAGAACAGGACCTTGTGCGAGCACCAATTGTAAACATTGTTTACGTAGGGAATAGCTGTTTTTAGCCGTTAACAAAGAAGCATCCCATTACGCGTCATAAAATATTTGATATTACAATATTGAATATTAGTTGTTTTTTCCGTGAATCAAAATTATGTCGTCGAAATTGTAGTATGTGTTTTGTGCCAAGAAAATGAAGTGCTTTTGTTTTCTGAGCAACAATTAAAAAATTAAACATTTACAGAAACGAAAATTTCATAAATTTAAATATTAAAATACCGTTTTACCAAGTGATATTTTTAAAGCAGGATATAATACAGGTCGCTTTCATCATTAAAAACATGTTTTTTGGAACCAGTAAAAAATAAGCTGTACCAACAACTCAATCGTGTGTTCTATCAGAATATAATATATCAAATGAGCAGCCCCCATTATCTGCGAGTTGCTCAAAAATTACTCATACTACAGTGCAAGATTCAACTTTAGAAAAAATATCTAATGTAAGTGAAAACGTAGATGAAAATCCGGAACAAAAAATATTACTGGAAGAAACAACTGATCTGCTTTCGAAGTCAACAAGTGCAACAACTGATATTCCAAGTGGATGGATATATTTTGCCTCGTATTTACGTAAGCAATATATTCACTCATTCACTGAAGTAAATAATTAGGAAACGTCAATTGTCTTTACAGCACCTTATTTGGAAGAAAAAATGTGAAATGAATTTATAGATCAAATTCATATACTGCATTCAAATAAAAAAGAGTCGTTGCATCATTAAAAAGCTTTTGAAAGCTCAAGAATTTATTTGCAACATGTACAACGCGAAGAAATGCAAAGACCTAGATGACAGCCCTTTTCAATTCTTTGTCGACAACTACAAAGCTTTTAACATTAATGAAGACTTAAATGCAATAAAAAAAGAGATTTGATGTTAGCTTGATATCTCCATACGAATCTGAACACCACTAGCAATTTTTGAGGGCTTATGATATTTCCCTTTGGAATTGGGGCATAAAAAACAAGATAAGTTATGTTAGTCATCTTGCTCAGGATGGACCAGACAATTGTGTTATACTAAAGTATTTTTTCATTTTATTGATTTACCGTATACTTTATTTCTACAGACTATTCAGCAAATAACAATGAAGATGATGAGCAAGGTGATGAGTTTTATAGAAGTAAACATGATTCCGAAGATGTAGCTGATGAATAATAACACATATGTATCTAAATAAAGACGCTTTTATATGTATTTTTTATATATTTATCTGTATTTTTTTCCATAAACTCAATAATTATGACATTTTGTGTTTTATTCTTATATTTTCCCCTATAGAAATAAAAAAAAATAAATTGTAAAAATAATATAATTAATTTTTTAACTTACATTTCAAATCTGGCAGCGACTATCCTCTTGCTTTGTTTTTGTTAACAAACCCGATAAAATTGATTTGCACCCAAAACCAATAGAATTTCTATTTCGAACGTCAAACCAATTTTAATTCATGCCACCTACGACATTTTTTTTGTCAGTTTCAATTCCGATTCCCTGAATAACTTTTTCATTAATATTTTGCCTTATATTGTTATAAACTGGTACGTATCAATGTTTGTTATAATTGTCAGAGTATTTTCGATTGCATACATTATAGAAGTACAAATAATTACAGTATATCAGAAGCAGTGGGATTCCGATAAGGTCTTTTTACCCTGAGTAAATTTTTTCATCTCTTCAAGTAACAACATATAGAAGTCTTTGATCTGCATAAGTATAATAAATGGATTAAAATATCAACTGAATTTCCTTGAATTTTTGAGAGAGAGAGTCGATGGCAATTCGTTAACGAAATTATATATTTAGGTTAGGTTAAAGTATTTTTGCCACTTTTTTAGCGATTCGAATTGTCTATTTTTTAAGACTTAACACTAAATTTTATTTTGTAAACCTATGGAGCGATTTTTAAATGTACCAAGTTGTTGAGTATGCTTTCTGTATTTCAAAAACTGAAGTGAATTGAAAGCCAACTTAAAAATCGGTTGAGCCTCCAGTTAATATCGGCGTTAAATAAATATCTTGTTTGCTAAGCTGAAACCGGCACACAAAATAAGCAGTCCTCCCTCGATAAGAAGTCACGAGTGAAAGTGGTACCAACCGAATTGTTATGTTTGCCGACTGCATCGAATCGGTGTGAGTAGAAGAGGAGAATGGAGTTATGAAGAAGCTAGGAACCGAGGTCAATCTCAAACGACTTCAATATTAAAGCACATTTTTACAAGGAATCCTTGAAATATCTGGGGGCTGAGGTTGGTAACTGTGCTTTATGTAAAATTAACTTGGAAAAAGAGGATTCGGGTCATTATCTAGGCAGACAACGTAGATCTTATGGTAAGATGAAAATTACTATTAATCGAAGTAGGATTGAATTAATTTGATTTATATATGTATATTGTTTGTCACGAAGTTTGTAACACCCAGAAGGAAATGTCGGTTGAATAGTTTTAATTTTTCGTTCAAAAATTTTCAGGTGTTTAATTAGCGGATAAATCTTCACGTTTATAGATAAGCAATATCAAAAAAAATTTAATTTTTTTTAGTTCATAATACCAGAAATGAGTCTGGTTGAACTGAAGTAGAATTGTTTTAACTTTATTTCGCTAAGTCTAAATGCAAACCAGGGGTATTAACGTGATTTTTTCCTAGCACTCTCTAACATGGCCTAGCCACTCTATAATCCTTCGAAATTACGTCGCCGTCTACTCTTAGTGGTTTCCTCTACGCATTCATTACTGCGAGAAACATGTGGATAAAATGCAAGAAAAAGCGCACAATGAATTTTTTTTTTCAGGAATGGATTGAAACAGAGGTGACTGTTATTACAGTAGCAGCTCTATAATGCGGTCTCCTTCAAAGATGTGAGCATCTATTCCGATAGAGCGTCAGTATCAGCCTTGACCTCGCTGACAGTACGCTAACGATTGGTCAAGAAGTACAACAAAGCCATATAAACAAACCTACCAATCAAACACAAAACCGACAAAAATTTGTTGGTATAAAAAACAAATTGTTTTTCTTTTCTACTTGAGTATTACAAAAACATAATTATATAATTAAGTATATTATATGAATTTATTTATTATATAAACATTTGGGTACTATGAATAATTTCACAAATTAAGCAAATACTATCTTTACTAGGAATTTTCCAAAAATTATATTTTTAAACACACATAAACACTTACAAAACAATTAATTTGCTGAATGTACAAAACTATTATCGCTATATTCTAAACACAAATAGAAAATATCAAATTATTTAGAACTTAAACCTTCACTCTCTTTTTTACGTTCCTCACGGATACGCTTAAATGCTTCAGTTTTCACAAAATCTACTGAATTATAAACCACTCCGCTTTTTAAAGAATTTTCGGGTAATAAATCGACATTGCTAGACTCCTCCTTGGTTAAATTGCTTGTGCTTATACTCTGTCGATTTATTGTTGGTGGATTTGTTACATCTAAATCAAAATACTGTAGTCGATGTTCATTCCTTGTATTTTTTTGCAGAGGATTACATTTAACAGACTCTTGATACATTGAATTAGCTGCAGATTTTGACCGATGGTGTAAAACTGAAATATCTGTAGTCACGCCATTATTACTTCTATCCAAACGCGAAGTTATTTTCCTTGGTAAGGTACGAGTTTCTAATATACATTCATCTACTTCTGGCGTTATTTCTATTGAAAAAGACATATCTACGGAACGTCGCATTCCATGTTCCATTAATGATGAATTGACTGCCTGTAAATGAAAATATATAGAGCGATACATATATATGTTCTCCAAAACATCATAATGACTTACCTTATATACATTCGGTTTTAGATTTCTATCCACTGAAGGTGGCCTTGAAGATTCAATAAATGCTTTCTTTATAGGTTTCTCTGGTAAACATTGATTTTCGGATTCTCCCTCAGGTAGTTTATTGTTAATACTAGGTTTAGGTTTAAGTTTGCGGTTTACTGGTGGCAATTCGGTCTTTAAAAATAAAGATTTAACAATATATAATATTATCATATAGAAATTCTTTGATAAATTAAAATTGTGATATATTTTTACATCACAAATATATGAATAAAAGTAACTTCCTCTTGAAACATGCGATATTATCCGATCCATAAGTTCAGACGAACTAAGTTTTGAGGTTTGTTTGTGTATAGGTAAAATCAGAGGTTTATCATTGCCTTTCTCTTTTTTACGTTTATCGAAACTGTAATCGGACCACACCAACAACAAGGCGCACCGCTCCCTCTTTGCACCCTGAACAGGGCATTTAAAGTTTGCCACGAAGTTTGTAACATACAAAAGGAAACGTTGTAAATGATTAGCACGACGAGCTGAGCCGATTTAGCCATGCCCGTCTGTTTGTATACACGCAAACCAGTCCCTCAGTTTGAGATATCGATCTATAATTTTCTCTCTAAGAAGCTGCCCATTTGTCGGAACCGCCGATATCGCACCATTATAGCATATAGTTGCCATACAAACTAATCGATCAAAATTAAGGCCTTGTATGGAAAACTTTTTCATTTGAAAATATATCTTTACAAAATTCGGCACAGATTATTGTCCAAGACAAAACTACAATCTCCGCAGAAACTGTTCAGATCAGACAACTATAGCATATAGATGTCATCCAACTAAACGATCAAAATCAAGTTCTTGTATAAAATTTTTTGTATTTATGAATTTTGTTCAATCCAAGTTAACGTGTTTTCCTATTTTTATTTGTGTTGCTCACAAAAAAGATTTATTCAAGTTATTTATTAAACTCTGCGTAAAAAAGCTGTTTCATTTTACTAGGGAGTTTTATTTAAGGGCACCTGAATTAATAGAACGTAAGGTATATAGGGTCTACCAACAAGAACGACGTGATGTAAAAATGAAATAACACACTCAAATTTAAACAAAATGGGCTCTTTTTTTGTTATGTAGATAATTTTATGCCATTTATGATTTGAACAAAATGTCAGCCAAATAGCCACCACGGCTCCGTTTGCATATCTCCACCCATTTACGCCAATTTTCGATGACCCGGTACAACATTTTGATTATAGTGCGTTACATGTTGTCTTCGAGCTCCTCGAGCGTTGCTGGTTGATTGGCGTAAACCTTTGATTTAATATACCCCCAGAGAAAATAATCTAAAATTGTTAAATCGCATGATCTTCGAATGAATCGCCAAACTTTGCAAGCAATGTGTCCATGTTTAGACGTAAAACATGAGGCGACACACCTTCTTGATGGAAATAGAGATCGTCGGCGTCAACTTTATCAAATACCGGGAAAAAGTTGGTCAACATCATGTTATAACGCTCGCTATTGATGGTAATGGCATTTTCTGCCCAAGCGATCAATTTTTTTCAATTGCGTTTTCTGAACCACACGAGGGTTTGATTCAATAGCGACAATTCTATTCGTTTACGAAGCCATTAAGCCAGAAATGGGCCTTATCTGAGAAGACGATTTTTCGATGAACGTGAATTTATGAACTTTTTGGAGAACATGAATTTGGGTAATAATCTTGAACAATTTCCAAGTATTGTAGCAAAGTAAAACGTGACATGATGAAAAGGCCCACCTTACTGAACACACTGACAAATTTTGACACAAAACCGTAAACAAACATGGCCGCCACCCTATTGGTAGACGCTGTATATATATTGGGTAACTGTTTTTTATTTTCTTTAAGAAGAAAATAATTCAGCTATAAAACAATAGTTTTTACAACAGTTTTATATTGTTTCAAAAATTTAACTTACGTGTTGAATAAAATCATAACGAAAAACATTTCCTTCAAGTTTATTAGGCGCCGCGTTTGTATAGAAATGTTTTTGTAATTTCTTTTGAGTATTTGATTTCGAATGTTCTGTTGTAGCCAATTCATAATCTGAAAACTCTTCAGTTTCCGGGCTCCATATTTTTTCGTTAAATATTTGATCTATATTATGATAAGGCAACTGATGAGATCGTGGTATATCATAACTTTCGTCTACTATTGAATTGACATCCAGGGGCCCCATAGCTGGCGAAGTATTTTCCGTGTCGGATAGTTGTAATATTTCTTTTAAAGTTCTATGACCAATATTAAAATCTATTATGTATACTGTATTATTACGTTTAAAAGTTTTCTTTAAATACCTTTCATTCTTTTTAATATCTAGAGATAAATTTTGTTTATTTTTATATTTTTTGATTATTTTGAGCGGTTGATGTTTCTTTTCAGCGTCCACATAATATTTGAAAACATTGGCTTTATCACTAACATCATCAGGTAATTTAGAAAACCGCTGCGAATACGTTAAAACAAAGGATTCATTTTCAACGGAACTGTCGGAAGGCCTAGTATTTCGGTCTGAAGAAGAATTTGTAATTATATAAGTTACACAGCAATTAGTAATTTTAATACCTACCAACATTTTCACGTAAAGGCATAGGGTACGTCCAATCATCATCATCTGTAAAAACGCTTTCGGAATCCGAATCCGAACGGGTTACTGTTCCCCGATTTGTGGCAGTCGTTACTTGTGTCTAATTAATGAAAATATATTTATATGTAAAATTTAAATAAAACGTTTCCGAAAAGTGGAATAAATAGTCAACAAATATACATTATATAATATATTAATTAAGTCTTTATTTACAAGCTATTAGAAGTTGACGTGTCAGAGTATTTTTTATATGTGGAAAAAATTTATTATCGCGCAGTGTATAGATTCTTTGTTTTTAAAGGTTTAAAAGCAAAGGAAATTTATGAACAATTATTTTAAGTGTACCTATAAGTATAAGTATCCTCATCTTCAAAACGCACCGTAGAAATTTGGGCAGGTGAATTTAAACGTGGTCGTACTAGGCTTGAAGACGATCCACGCGAAGGACGACCAAAAACCGCAACCACACCAGAAGACATTGAGCAAGTTCATAATATTGATAGTGAAAATCCATGTTTGACTAAGCGTGAAATTGCTAATGCCCTAGGCATCTCAGACGAACGAATACTTCATATTTTACATGGAGCATTACATATGAAAAAGCTGTTTGGAAAGTTAGTGCCACACACGTTAACAATTCAACAAAAACTGGTTCGAAAACAAATTTCTCAGCATCTGCAGAAACGTAAAGCAATCAACTCTGAATATGATTGCAGCCTTTTAGTTCAGCTGGAAAAAAATTTGGTGAGAAAGAGAGAAAAGGTTTGCAGCACAAAAAAATCAATCGAAACAGTTTAGTGAAAAATATTCGGTGAACAGATCAGTCAGTCAGGTGTCGCGATTAATAAAGAAATTTCAGCAATTGGCAGTGTACTTACTCGGGACATCGGAGGAAGACACCGAAAAACTTCATAGAATAATTGGAATAATGGACCGGTTGGTTTACAGCGACATTTTAAACAATCTGATGCTACCGTATGCTGAAGAGGAAATACCAATAAAGTGGAGGTTCCAGCAGGACAATGATCTTAAAAATACCTCTCTCTAGGCATTGCAAAACTTGGTTGCGTAGAAACAGAGTTGATGTTTTAGACTGGCCGGCGAAATCAGCCGATCGCAACCCCATCGAGAACTTATAGGAGAACGTTAATTTCAAAATAAATAGGACTGAAGACTTTTTGAAGCTGTACAAATTGCTTGGAATGGCATACCACAGGACCTAATAAATAATTGAATTTCTTTACGCCGAAAAGTTGTGCTTTAGTCATCCAAAATAAAGGATTTGCTACAAAATATTAATTTTTAGATACTATTTCAAAAGAGGTGCTGTAGATTTGTCCAGTTAGGATTTAAACGGAAAATGCTTTTGTTGTTTAACCTTTTTTATTTTAGAAAAATTAAGAAGAGGTGTTTCTTTTTAATAAAAATTAATAAGCAACTAATTGAAAAAAATCAAAATTTTACTTCTATTGAAATAAACCTGGGTAGGGGTATTTTAAAATATATCTGGTTTAATACTAGCTTTTCCCGCAGCTTCGATCGCATTGAATTCCTTAAATAAATATCAAAGATTATTAACCAAACATCAAACTAAATGCATAAATGCATAAATACTATCCCTCTGATCATCTTCATGGTGGTGGTGGTAACCAGAAAACCCCACTTGTACAAAACATGTACACATAAACAACGCATTATGTTAACTGTAAATTCGGTTGCCTGCGAGCAACGAGGTTCTCTCTTACATACATATATATATGCGTATATAGTACTTTCATGACAGTCTCAAATAAACTGTGCATCTAATAGGTTATCGGCTCAGGCGAGGAGACAAATGAAATAAAATAATAATAATAAGTCGAATTGACTCAAAGTGAAATTTCTTGTAGAAGGTGAATGTGATCATTCTGGACTTTCTTGGACAAGTAGTTTGTACTAATTTTTTTTAAGTAAAATGCATTCCGTTATGCATTCTATTGAAAAGCTGAATGACCACAATTACAGCGCGTAGATCGTTCAGATGAAAAGCGTACTCATACACATACATGCAGAGTTAAGGACCGTGGTTTGTGGTCGTGTCGTAAAGAACGAAGAAGACACTGCAGAGGTAAAAGCTGCGTTTGATACAAAAGACGAAAAAGCATTAGCCAGCATTATGCTATGCATTAAGTCTTCACAGATAAATAATGTGAAAAATTGCCAAACGTCAAGGAGAGCAAAAAATATTATCTTCGCGAGGCGGAAATCAAGAGAGTGTAAAGGACGGTCAAGAACAAAGAAAAAACATAAGTTGCTGGTCGTGTGGCCGCCGTGGACACATTTCCAAGAATTGTCGAGGAAAAGTCAATGAAAAAAACGCGAGTGTCAAAGACAATAAAAATGAGAAAAACGACAAAGATCGAAAAAATCGTACTCTGTGTTTTCATGTTCTAACGGTGGTTTTGCAAAAAACTTTTGGTGCTTGGATAGTGGTGCAACAGCGCATTTGTGCTGTGATAAATCGAGTTTCATAAAATTCGAACGGCATACTGAGAAAGTTGTTTTAGCTGGAAACAATTACATTGTAGCCACTGGTCGTGGTTCAGTGCAACTGAATTGGCGTGAAAGCACAGTTGGCTCGGTAAACGTACTCTATGTGGAAGACCTTGAATGCAATTTCATATCTATACCAAAAGCAATCCATCAATCTGAATCCCTTTCAAGGGACTGTCAAGTTTAAACAAGAAGGTGCGTGCATTCAAAATCGTGACGGTGAAGTGATCTTAGTTGCCAAGTCGCAGCAAGATTTGTTTTTGTTCGCGACAACGATGCATTAAAATAAAAAATGTTAACATTTAAGTGTTTAATGACATATTGCGTTGAAAAAGAGTGTTAGAAATACACAAAACATGTACATATAAGCAACGCATTATGTACTATCTGTAACTGTAAATTCGGTTGCCTGCGAGCAACTTTCATGACAGTGTCAAATAAACTGTGCATCTAAAAATAAGTTTTTTCAAAATCCGTATAAAATTATATGTTTTTTAATACTTGTAATGAGTATCCTATGTACTTTCTAATACTATTAGGAATATGTGTACAAAATTTCATGATGATCGGTTAAGTGGTTTTTACGTGAAAGCATAACAAACAAACTTATATTAACATTTATAATATTAGTATGGATATAAATTTTAAAAGCGCTTAGCCCGTTTTAACACTAAATGAACCATATGTTTTTTAAATATATGAGCAACATACATATAAAAAATAACTTTCGACTAATGCCGTAAAAAAACACGTATTATTTGCTTCAATTCTTCAAGATAACTCCACTTTATTATTGTACCCTATGTAGGTATATACTTATTATTGTTTACTTAAAAATATTTCATTTCTTTGATACTTGGCATAGAAAATGTATTAAATTGTTATAAATTAGAGTCAACTATTGATCAAAATAATAATGTTAAAAAAATTACCAATATGCACATATTTATGTATTCTTATAGGAGCAATTTAGGATTAAAATCTGGTGTTTCTGGTTGTGTTTGAAGCTGAAAGGGAACGTTGTAGAGTAACTAAAGCTTAACTATGTCTGCTGTATACTGCATCAAGATTTCCTTATCGAGTTCCGTGCCCGTTTTTCGCCATAAAATCTTACGCCCCTTGATTTCAAAGACGCAAAATTTGCTTTCATCGGAAAAAATTACTTTCTGCCAAAACTCCCACGGCTTATTTAAGTGCTCTTTCGCGAAAACATTATGCACATACCTATTGACTAGCGATATGAATTAGTACTTGTGTGCGACTTGACCATAAAAGCCTGTTTTTAATTTTGCGAATGGTGTCAGTGCAGAAGGATTCCTTAACATTTTAATCGATTTTGGATGTAGTAAATCGAAGGTTTTGCTTCACACTTTACAAAACGTTACGAGTTATACAATGTGCTAGTATTTTTGGCCGCCATGGACGCGCCGAGATGCAAAAACGCCGGTATGTTTGTAATTTTTTATTACTCTTTGTGTGTGTGTGTTCTTCCAACAATATGACCGATTTCAGGGTATGTTTTTCCTTCTTCGAAAAGTTTAACCATTATTTCCTTTTCAGAGGAATTTTTTATACCCTGAACAGGGTATATTAAGTTTGCTACGAAGTTTGTAACACCAAAAGGAAACGTCGGATACCTTATAAAATATATACATATATGATCAGCATGATGAGCTGAGTTAATTTAGCCATGTTAGTCTGCCTGTATATATTTAAACTAGCCCCTCAGTTTTTAAGCTATCGATCTGAAATTTTGCTTTTGTTGATTTAGCCATGTTAGTCTGCCTGTATATATTTAAACTAGCCCCTCAGTTTTTAAGCTATCGATCTGAAATTTTGCACCTGTTCTTTTCTTACTAAGAAGCTGCTCATTTGTCGGATCGGCCGATATCGGATCACTATAGCATAAAGCTACCATACAAACTGAATAATCGGAATCAAGTGCTTCTATGCATAACTTTTTTGTTTAACATAATATATATTATATCTTTGACATGAGTTATTAGCTAAAGCAACAATGTAATCTCCAAAGAAATTGTTTCGATCGGATCACTATAGCAAATAGCTGCCATATTAACTGAACAATCGGAGTAAAGTAGTTGCATCAAATAAATTTTCATTTGAGGAGGAATATTCAAGAAATTAGGCATGAGTTATTTTTTAAGACAACAATGTATTCTCCGAAGAAATTGCTCAGATCAGATCACCTTATCATATAGCTGCCAAACAAACTGAACGGTCGGAATCAAGTGCTTGTATGGAAAACTCTTCCATTCGACGAGGTATCTTCACAAAGTAAGGCATGGATTATTTTCTAAGGCAACAATGTAATCTTTCAAGAAATTGTTCAGATCAGATCACTATAGCATATAGCTACCATACGAACTGAACGATCGTAATCAAGTGCTTGTATGGAAAACTCTTTCATTTGACGAGGTATCTTCACGAAATTCGGCATGAATTATTATTATTTAAGGCAATAACGCTATCTCTGCAGAAATTGTATAGATCGGATGACTATAGCATATAGCTGCCATATTAACTGAACGATCGGAATAAGGTGCTTGCTAGAAAACTTTTTCATTTGAGGAGAATATTCACGAAATTAGGCACGAGTTATTGTTTAAAAGTAATCTTTGAATAAATTGTTCAGATCTAATCACTATATCATATAGCTGTCATTCAAATTGATCATATCGGAAACAAGATCTGTAAGGAAGCTTTGTATTTGTGAAGGATATTATAGCTTCGGTGCAACCGAAGTTAACGTTTTTTCTTGCTTCTTTTCTTTTAGGCGAGAATCGATATTCTAAATTTAATAACAAACTAAATAGAACAAAAATCTTTTAAAAATTGCTACTATTACGAAAATAAGTACATCTATAACTTTCCGACACTTTTAAAATCCCCTTTTTACTATTTGTATGCAGACTTTTTCTGCGCTGCCAAATTACTATTTTTTGTAAATTTGTTTATAAAACCATGGTGTCAGACTTTCATTGCTTTAAATGCTATGGGATTACGCAATAGACTAGTGATAAAGCACTTAATATGATTATGCTCTAAAATTTAGTATATAAAAGTGATTTTTTTTTTGTAGATGTCCAACTTAGGTATAAACAAGTAAGAAAAAGATAAGTGCGGATGTAACCGAATATTTCATACATTTGCAACTTGGAAGGATCAAATACGGGGAAATACCTTCGTTGGTAAATCTTCATCTTAAACAAGTATTGAAGGGCTAAGTTCGGGTGTAACAGAATATTTCAAACAAAACTTTATATTAAGAAATGTGGTGAAAAGTTTCAACTTCATTGTCGGACGAAATAGTGAATGGATTACAATCAATTACAAATATCATATTAACTCACTATTATTTTGAAGGTCACTAAGTTTTATCACTGTATTTTACTTGCCGTAAGCGAAAATTATACTAAAATCATTGGGGGCATAGAAATGGAAGGGCTGATGCATTAGTTTTGGCATTGCTCAGGTATACTTGAGAACTTATTTTCAAGCAATTTTATAAATAATAACATATATATGGAGAAAGTCAGCCGGACGTTTCAAAATCGTAAATATCGTTTATATATGGGGGCTAAGGTAAGTTCTCGCTCGATTTTATCCATTTTATGCACAAAGATACACTGGTATTAGAAAAACACGCTTTCTCAATTTCTTTAAAATAATTAAAACATTGGCTTATATACATATGCGGCAAAAAGTCAACAGGAAGTTAGAAAATCTTTATATTAGGTATATGGGGATAAGGGAAGTATTGATCCGATTCAACCCATTTTTGATACAAGGGTATATTATTATCGAAAAAACATTTTCCCCGAATTTCAATTATATAACTCACAGATTAACCGATATTTTTGGCAAAAAGTCTGCCATGGGCTCTGGGGTCCACATTTCCGGTATCTGGGGGTTTGACTAATTATGATTCGATAAGACCTAAGATTACATACCATAAAGGAAATATTCGTGCATATTTTTATCCCAATGTATTAATTAGTGCTTGTTTTGTATACTGGAAAGTGAAAACATCATATGGAATTTAATGTTGTGTTATATGGGAGTAGACGTGGTTACTGTCCTATTTCGCCCATTTTTGCAGTGTAACATAGAAATGTCAAAATAATCTCATGTACCGAATTTGTTTAAAAAGGTCCGGAGATATGTGATTTTACCTAAATGTGGGCGGTACCATAACTATCGTCTAATTATAACACCTGTTCCTATAAAGTCCTCTTGTGTCATGCTAGGTGTAAAATTTAATGTTTGGACTCATTTATTTATTGATATATCGAACTTTTACTAGTTTTTAACAATACCGTTACATGGAGAGTGGTTTGGTTATCAGCATATTTTACCTATTTTCACACTGTTACAAGAGGTTTCAAAATTATTTGTCCTGTGCAAATTTGGTGATATAACTTGAATGGTTTGCGAGATATGTACATTAAACTTATTAGAGGGCGGTGCCACACCCACTTTTTAAAAATGTTCAAACCACAGGAGCTTTTCGTTATTGCGATTCGTTGCAACAATTAATTGTTTTGTAGCTTAATTTGTGTCTTAGTTATGAAAATGTATATGTTTTCGATTAATGGCGTTTTGTTGGCGAGGCAGGGATCCGATTACGCCTATCTAAGTACAGCTTACAGACGTACAGACGGACAGACAGTCAACCAGAATTCAACTCGTGTCGTCATCCTGATTATTGATATATCCATAGCCCTATATCTACCTCGATTATTTTTAGATGATACAAGCAACTGTTAGGTGAACAAAACGTTTATACTCTGCAGCAACATGTTGCAAGAGTATAAAAAGTACTCTTTGTATAATATTATTATTGATACAATTTGTTAAAAGCTTTAGCATAATTTCAACAATGTATATGCAATTATATATATATATGTGTAATGGAGATATTATTAATGCAAATAAATCCAGAATTAATTTCTCCATAAAAAAAATAAAAATCATTGAAAATATCTTATTTTCCAATTTATTTATTAATTTTATTATTATATAATAGGATAGTATTGTTATCAGCGAAATTCGACACACATCTGATTTTAATAACCCAACGATTACCCCTCACTCGCCCAACCGACGCAAGAGGCGCAATCCGCATACGTGCGGAATTAGTCGAGCCAGAAAAGGCAAGAGTTTTTTAAGCGTCGAGATCTAAAACTGCTCAGCTACAGAAGCAAAAGTTTCAACATTTATATATTACGATATAATTATATGTTACGATTTTATTTATTAAGAGAACTCAATAGTCTTTTTAATTTTGAAAAGTGAGTCAGATAAATCAAATACAGGAATAAGAATTGAAATCATGACATATACGGCGGAATGGTTTGTTTAGCTCAAAATTTGATCTACAGGATTTCAACAGTAAAGTTCTAAACTGCCTCGAAAAGCGAACCGGGATATTAAATATAATTTCAGGCAGGAGAAAAGAACTGCAAACTGTTCCATTCAAGATTTTTATTAAGAATATTGGGTCGGCTTTAGTATACCGTCCCAGGCTTTCGGGGATAAAATGGGTATAGACGGATAGAGGAGAGAACGCGAGAAACTTATAGTTTTCGAGATATTTACGTTTAAAGTTAAAAATTTCCACTTTTTAAAGTACGCATCTTTGCGTTTTAAAATGAATTATACACTTATATTTTTCACTTTTATATCCACTAACACTTCACTATTTCGTTTTAAGACATTTTTTAATATAATATTATATGCTGCAAAAATAGCTTTATTTCAATTTTATTAATTTTGACAATAACAAAAGGGTTGTAAATGTCAAAACACCAGTGTTGCCATACTAATATATTTTGCAAACGAAGAAAAATAAAATAAACAGAGAGATTATACCCTAGACACAGGAACCAACGCAAAAATAATTTCTGCGCGAAAAAACCTTGGTATACTCCGGTGTTGGATCGACCAGGGTTATTTTTTTTGAAGAGCGGCCGAAGGCCGCCAACGCAAAAAGAAGTTCTGCCAAAAAAAACCTTGATACACCCCGGTGTTGGACCGACCAGGGTTATTTTTTTAGAGTACGGCCAAAAGCCGCCAACGCAAAACAGAAGTTCTACAAGAAGAAGTAATATTGTCATAGAGGGTATAACATAATACTTAACATCAATGCTCTCTAGTAGTTTATTTCTCTAGGTTTTGAATTCCTGTATTTGGGGTATTATCTGTTTTCATTTCTTTCATTTCAATTACAAAAGATGTCGATAAGGTAACACTGGTTATTTGACATTTTGCAACCCTTTATTAATGTCAGAATTAATAGACTTTAACAATAATTTAAATATTGAATTAAACTATTTTTGCACTATATAATGTAAAATAAATGTGTACAAACGAATTAGTGAAGTGTTAGTGGATATAAAAGTGAAAAATATAAGTGTATAATTAATTTAAAATCGAAAAAATGCGTACTTTAAATAGTTGAATTTTCAACTTTAAACGTAAATATTATATCTCGAAAACTACAAGTTTCCCGAGGCTATATCTATATATATTCTTGATCTAGAGGATCTCCTCTATCCGCTCATATCTATTTTATCCCCGAAAGTCTGGGACGGTTACTAAAGTTTTCCCAGAATATTATGCCAAGCATTTCACTACGGCTAGAAAGTGAAGGTAAATTAATAAGTTTTAAACGACTAATGTATGGAGGCAGAGTTACCTAGAAACCCATCGGAAATGCGCTAAGGCGAAAAATAAAAATTGTTTTTAACAGACTCCAACTTGTCAGAAAGGATTTAGTAGCTAGGGTTCCATACAACAGACCCATCATCCCGCTCCAATCCTTGTGCGCAAACCACTCAGCAACTCCTGATTCTTCGCACAGTCTCTTCCGTGTGTCAGACCGTCATACGTCGGAACGTCACATCAGTCAAGTGCAATTCTGGTACTGGTTGGTGTCATTTTCCGTCGTGTTGAGGCCTGCGTACCACACGTGTATGAAGCGCGTCGTATGTTGCCCCGTGCTGTAGGAGTCTGCCCCCGCAATCCCATGTACTGGCGACCAAACAAAACCACAGTGCGACAACCGCCCCTGCGGATATTACAACTGCAACAACCACCACCAACACGTATCACCCTCACCCCCAGGATCACCACAAGACACCCGAGACAAACCCGACTCTTACAATTCAACTGCAATGAACTCCAGAGCCAGATTGAAAAGATAGCTGCATTATGAGACGGGAACGCGTATCGATAGCTGCGGTTCAAGAAACCAAGCAAATTGCCGCTCAACGTTGCAGGTTTCAACATTTTACGTAAGGCTCGCGAGCGAGATAATGGTGAAGACTTCATACTGCAAAACACCGTGCAATATCATCTAATCGATGGTGACCGCAGGGATATTACCCTAGAATGTCAGGGTATAGTTATCCGGTCAGGCGATGTCGAACTCGAGATATTCAATATATACAATACATCCCCCTCCATTTACATGTTGCCCAACAGGATATCACCAGAACATAGGTGTGCTACTTCTTGGTGAAAACCGTTTGGTGCTAGGGGACTTTACACTACCTATTCCTACGTACGTCATCGTTGTAGCGTAAATTCCGCAAGGTGATTGGCCTTGTCTAATACGAGGAAACATGACGAACGGGTTGAAATTCAATTCGATGACCATGCCTCCTCGGACCGGAAGAAGTGCGCGAGCTATTTCAGCCGGCAATTCACACTGCAAGATCAAACGATGTTTTACCTGACGGCTGCGAAAAATGCCAAAAGACTGCGCGCCATTTACTTTCACCGATGGGGAAGTTCAGAGTGTCATAAACAAGGCAAAATCGTCCAAATCCATTGGACCTGGTGGAATAAACAAACTGTTGCTTGAACACATAGGCTCGATCCGAAAAAGCTATCTCACCAAGGTTCTCAACCTGTCGCTGACCACTCCTCAAATACCCAATAACTCTCCTTTCCCCTTCTCCCGACATTCACTCACCTCCGTAGTCTAGCAGACCTCCAGCATGGCTTCCGAAAGGTGCACAGCACCACCACAGCACTTAGCGTCTCAAATGCCCTGATAGTTTGTGCCATAAGCCAACACACACACTTGAAAGCTAATTTTAAAAGTTAAATAGAGAACTTTCTACATTAACATGGCCTAATTATAATGGTGATATTGAAATGAGTGTCTTGCATTTTAATAACATTATTACGAAATTATTTGAAAAGTATGTTCCAATATTAATTGTGAATAAAAGTAAAAGTATAAGTCCGTGGTTTTCGAAAGAGCTATATGAATTAAAAAACAAAAAAATCAACCCTTTAAACATTTAAAAAAATACCGGTTTACTTGTCGACTATTCTAAATACTCTGTATTGCGTCGCCAATATTTTGACCTAAACAAAAATGTTATAATAATTACTTAAATAAAGTAAAAAAGAATATTGTAATTAATCGAAATCGTTTTATGATTTCGTCAACTCCAAACGCAGGGTTTCAAATTGCCGTCCGCGATGAAATACAAATCTATTACTTCAAGTTACAATGATATTATATCTACTATGTTTACAGAATTTTTCAAGTCAAACTACTGTAATAATTCTTCTAAAACTTTTCCCTATCAACACGTGCCGTGTCCGAATACTTTAATTAACGCTCCAACTATTTCTGAAGAAAACGTCCTACTTACATAAATAAGTTAAAACCATTTTTTAGTGTTTGGCCTAGATTCCCTCATGCTTCCTAAAAAATAGTGCCAAATATATTTACTTGCCTTTGACCAGGATATTAAATTCTTCTCTTAAACACGGTATATTTCAATATGGAAACAGTCTTTTATAATTCCTTTGCATAAAAGTGGACTTAGGTCCAACATTGAAAACTATAGAGGTATCGTAAAACTATCAGTTATACCTAAACTTTTGAAGCTATCATCACTGACCATATAACCTTTTCGATTTCTCCGTTAATTTTCCCATCTCAGTATAGATTTCGTAAAGGAAAATCGACTCTAATAAAGTTGAATTTGTAAACCATGTATCATTGGGTTTTAGCGAACATAAGCATACGAATGTTATATACACAGACTTTAGCAAAGCTTTCGATAACGAAACCTTTCGATTTTTATGCATAAACTTGATCTGCTGGGCTTTCAGCCAAGATTTCTTAAATAGTAAATAAAAGCTTCTTATCTTTATAATAGAATACAACGAGTGATATTTGAGGATACTCCTTTAGATACAATTAATGTCTCTTCAGGTGTTCCGCAAGGTAGTCATCTTGGCCCGATTCTGTTCTTGTTGTTATTAACGATATCTCTTCAGTAATAGAATTCTCAAAAATTTTAGGAAAGGTGCCTGTTGCAAGCCTAGTCGTAAATTTTACGTCTAAAATCCTGTAGATCTAATTTCGAACTAAACGAACCATTCCGCCGTATATGCCATGATTTTAATTCTCATTTCTTTTCTGACTCGGCTAATTTCGTACGTATGCGGATTGCGCCCCTCACATCGGTTGGGCGGGAGGAGCTCGGCTTATTATATTATATAATACTAAATATATATCCAGCATGCAATTAGTCACCGCATGATACGAACCACCTCTTGCATGTCCTACGGATCCCAGTCATCTAACACCCTTCTCCCTATGGTCCGCCCCCGGCGAAACAGCTCGTTTCCTGGGCCTCCCGTGAGATGACTTCGACGACAACCAAACTGAAACTTACCACCCAAGCGGCGATTAGATAACCGTTACAACAACCACAGGAAAGAGTTTTAGAATTATTACAGTAGTTTGACTTGAAAAATTCTGCAAACATATTGGATATGTGATTTTTATGTGACATGATTTGTATTTCATCTCGGACGGATATTTGGAAATCTTCCGTTTGGAGTTAACGCAATCATAAAACAATTTTAGATTACGTATAATATTCTTTTTACCTTATATAAGTAAATGTTATAACATTTTTGGTTTAGGTCTAAATACAGAATATTTAGAATAGTCGACAAGAGACAAGTTTTCGTACGTAGTATAATATTGTTAACATAGGTATGTCGGTTATAGGTATAAATTAAGTAATACCTGAAAATATGTATCTTTAATTCATGAAGTTATAGTTTCTTTCGATTAGAATTTTCAAAAAAATATCCCCAGATCAACAAATTAAGTGAAATTTTAATTTAATTCAAGGCGGAGGTGTTAAAATTTAATTATACATATATTTTATTTACACAAAAAAAGGAAATTTAAAAAAATTAAATGTTAATGTTTTGAGTCATATGTATGTACTTGTATGTATTCATACTAGTTTCAACGTAAATTATTTGAATCTGAAAATTGTATTTGTTTTGAAAGCGTAATTAGGAATATAATAATAATAATAGTTAAAAGTATTCACTTACCGCAATACAGTTCGTAATTTTTGGTGAATACGATTGGTCGTTGGTAAGGTTTAAGCCTATGTTATTGTGACTGCGTGGAGTATCATAAAATTTTGGATCAAGATTATTTAATGGAGTAATTGGATTTTCAAGCTGAAAAAAAAGGAACGTTAATTTATTCTTTAATATATTTAAATAAAAAATTTTAGATTAGAACTAAACAGCGATCAATAAATATTTAAAAACAAACCGTTATTTCGCTATTATTTCAATGTTTATGAAAAAATAGTATTTCATTAGTTTTATATCTAACAGGTAATTTCAGGTGCAGCCGAAAGTTGCAGTCTCGTATTAAAATAAAAAACAATAGACGTGAGAAAATGTTCGAGTGTCTGAAAATCGTTATATTAAATAAGTGTAATCAAACATTAGTTATTAGCTGAAACAGCAAATACAAAATATTAAAATTCATATCAGTAGGATAGGAACCAAATATTACATGCTGTAAAGAAGTAAGGAAGGAAAACAACTTGCAAGAATCAAAGCCCGGGAAATTTCTTCAGGTGTTGGTAAAACCTTATATTAAACAAGTAAGGAAGGGCTAAGTTCGGATGTAACCGAACATTTTATACTTTCACAAAGTCAAATGGTATACTCGTTTGAGATTTCTTTATATGTTTTAATAATTTTAAGTAGGAACAGTTGCCTCAGTTATTTACAGCCATAGTGAAATTAATTACAACCATTTGTAAACTAAATTTACTAAATACACAACTGTATTGAGGAGTATGAAAAGAAATCCTTTTTTGACAATGAATAAAATTTTTTATTTATTATATCGAGATTATTATACATATTTAGCTTAAGAACAATAAATATTAACAACTTTAAAAATTATATTAATTTGTATATAATATTCTTATACATATATCCAAATTATATTTCTTTGCTCCTTATACTATTTAATTTCTATCATACATTTATACAATGTTTTATACATATAATTTAAATTTTCTTAATTTTATTAATTAACTTATTTACATATTTTTCTTATTGTCTTAAAAACTACTGACAAAATTGCTATACCATTCTTATTCGATTATATTTAAAAACAAGTAAGGAAGGGCTAAGTTCGGATGTAACCGAACATTTTATACTCTCGCAAAGTCAAATAGTATACTCGTTTGAGATTTCTTTGTGGATTGACTGATATTTTCGGTAGAAGGTCAACTATAGGCACTGGGGTCTACATATTTAGTACTTAGGGGCTTAAACAGTTTTGTTTCGATTTAGACAATTTTTGGCCACAAGGTGTCATTCTTTAATCGCATTATTCACGCAAAGTTTTATCCCGATACAGTCATTGTTGCTTGATATGCATAGTGGAAAGTGAAAGAATCAGATGGAATTTAAAATGGTGCTATATGGGAAGTAGGCGTGGTTGTAGTCCGATTTCGCCCATTTCGCACTATGACATAGAAACATGAGAAGAACGTTATGCACCGAATTTGGTTGAAATCGGTTAAGCAGATCTCAAGATTTGGGTTTTCACCTAAAAGTGGGCTGTGCCACGCCCACTGTCTAATTTTGAACGCGGTTCCTATAAAGTCATCTCATACCATCCCAGAGATAAAATTTAATGTCTCTGGCGTGTTTAGTGCTTGATTTATCGCGCTTTTAGTAGTTTTTAACAGTACCGTTATATGGGGAGTGGGCGGAGTTGCCACCCGATTTCAACTATTTTCACATTGTAGGTAGAGGTTCTAAAAACATTTGCTTCCAGTGAATTTTGTTATTATAGCATTAGCGGTTTAGGAGATATGCACATTAAACCTATTAGAGGCGGCACCATGCCCACTTAAAACAAAAAATTTAACTGCAGATGCCCCTCCCTAATGTGATCTCGTGTACCAAATAACAGTCTTGTATCTTATTGCGGATCTTAGTTATGACAATTTATTTGTTTTTGATTAATGGCGTTTTGTGGGCGTGGCAGTGGTCCGATTACGCCCATCTGCAATACTAACCGTCTCACGGTACCAAGAAACATGTCTACCAAGTTTCATAGAGATATCTCAATTTTTACTCAAGTTAGGGCTTGCACGGACGGACAGACAGTCACCCGGATTTCAACTCGTCTCTTCATTTTGATCATTTATATATAACCCTATATCTAACTCGATTAGTTTTAGGTGATACAAACAACCATTAGGTGAACAAAACTATTATACTCTGTAGCAACAGGTTGCGAGAGTATAAAAATTAAGAGCTATTGTAGTAAGTCTGAAAACTTTAGTTTGAAATAGAAACATAAATACTGTCATGATAGCTGTGTACTGTCCTCAAAGTAATTGCATTAACATGGGAAGGATCCATGTTTGAAAATGTCCAATCAATTTGTGTACCGGCAGGTGTAGTTGAATATTCTACACCAATCAGGGAACTAAAGTTTTTTCTTAGAGCAGATTTCCTATTGTAGTCCCTGTAGATATTAAACAAATGTTTAAATTTCCAACAATTAGCACATATTGATTGCATAACTCAGAAGTAAGGACTTCCTGAAGTTCTGATGTTCGGGAAATCAAAAAATTTAAACTTGTTATCAGAGCTTTATTTGTGTTCAATTCACTCAGTTCCATAAATACTGGATCCGATTCAGAAAATTTGTTAGGAGGAATTAAATTTCCTATGATGAATAGATCTTCTGCAGTGGTAGCTCGACTACAAGCGACATGTATTGAAGAACTAGGCATTCTGGGTCGAGTATGAACTACAACTTTATTATATGTGGCACCCTGACTTTTATGAATAGTTATTCTCTCAGCCGGAACAACTGGAAACTGATTTCTTTCAATTGAAATTTGTTCATTTCTTTTATATAGAAAAGATTTTAGAACTTTTTCAATTGGTGTCCAAGAACTTTCTAGAGAATAAGGCTTTTTTGATCGTGCTATCAAACCAACAGAAGGTATCAAAAATTTAATCCACAGAATTGTTGGAAAAGAACAATTTTAATCAATTTGCATAAAATGTCCAGCTGCCCAATTAACCAAGCCATCACACGTGTATATATTCACCGTAATCATATATTTGACGGAGCTTTTTAGTGTCAAGGGCATAGGGCAGTCCCTGCGTTTCAGAAGTCATGAAAAGTTTAACTCTTTGACAAAATATTATCATTTTCATCTATAGCAATTCCCAACCACACCTTAACTGAGTCTTTTGCAGTTGAAAGGATAGCTTCAATTGGGATTCGACTGAGCTTAAGGGCATTGAAATTATTTGTCTGTTCAATAGACCAAAATAAATGTATGGCACCATCGGGAACTTCCTCGAAATTAACTACTCGAGTTTCAATGAGTGATATATCCTCATTTGTCATAGTACGAGATGTCATACGGTTTAATGCAATTGCAAAGGCCTGATCCTCCCGTTTTCTTATTATATCTGTTAATTTAAAGTATTTAAGTAACTCCCACAAAGGGGAACCACCTAAAGTTGGTAGTTATGCATCATTGGAATTAGGAGAGAATATTCACCTATCTAACAGGTGAGAGTTCATATCACCAAACACTATGACCGGTATACCACCGAAAGGGCTGTCTGTTTTGAAAATTTGTTTTAATCTCGCATCAACAGAGCTAAACAAACTTGCACCTATCATCGATACTTCATCATGTATGACCAATTTTAAATCGATAAGTCTGGAATACAATAAATTACCTGTGTCATTGCTAAGTGGCATCAACTCTCTATTCAACTGATTAACAGGTAAAGAGAATATTGAATGAAGGGTCATTCCACCTATTCCGAATGCAGCTTTAAACCTAGGTGTGCAAAGAAGAACTTTTAAGGAACTTGGATTTGATCCAGGTGTAGAATTGTAATGATGGTTAAGAGCTTGATATATTGCAGATATCAAACGACTCTTTCCTACCCCTGCACCGCCGCCAATGAACTCAAAAAATGGGCGATTTGTTTTTAGCTGGTGCATCAAATGTGTTAAATAGGTTCTTTGCTTAGTATTTAGACTTTGAACTAAAGAAAATAATTCCCCAACTGGAATTAAAGGGGGTAGTTTAATAAGTTTAATATTGCAATCAGGTTCAGTGCCATTATCTGTTGAATCTTCACCATGCAAGTCTAGCAAATTTATATTTGGGTTTATTTTTGAAACTGCCAACACATTTTCCACGATAGGGAGCACCTTCCTGGCCAAACCTTCTATACCGAATTATACAATTATACACGTCTTTAAGAAGCATGACAACCCCGCTTTCTGGTATATTATTGTCTTCCCTCTCTTTTTCTTCATGATCACTGTCTTGGGCTCTTCTACTAGATTTTAAATATTTATAACTAGATGAAAAATCAGCTAAACAAAGAGTTTCTTACTGATCGGATCTCTGAACATAACGGTCTAAAATAGCGGCTACGAATATTTCAGTCGAACCTGAAGGAAAGTTCTGAAGTTATGCTCTAGGTTTTACCATTCGAACACGTTCCTTAGGTCGAGAAGTATTTATAAATATTTCTGCATTATTTGCTTCCGAAAGATGGAGCCCATGCATCAATCTACTGCTTCTTGTGCTGCTATTTTTGTACCTGATATAAATTTGTGACCTATATGTCTAAATTTTTGCTTAACAGTATAATTATCAGCATTTACCTCTGATATAGCTTCATTTAAGAGCCTAGAAATTCCCCTGTTATACTTGTTAATATAGTTACTTATATTATAAATGAACAGCAAGCATATGCATCCAGTATATATTGGATATCCATATTTGCCCTATGGAGTTCCAAAATCAGAGAATTTTAAGCGTTTATAAAACTGTTGTCCTCTTATTTCCTCTAGTACAACACCAACTGTGGTTATGCTTTTGATAACCCAAATAATTTTCTAAGTGGCTGACCGAACCATCTGTAAAAATATAATTGTCAATTAAACTAATGATATCAGCGAATGTCTAAGGATCTTGAAGGTTGATCCTGGGAGCATTATTAAGCCAATACATGACATGTACATGCGGGGAACTTCTCTGTTGAAACTCCACTCTCCAGTAGAAATTTGTGACAAAATGCTTTCCAAAAATGCTGGTATTATCTTTAAAAGGCTTAAGAATTTGTCGATGGCGGTGGTCAAAATATCTAGCAGAAGTAGCCGCATCTGACCGAATTAAGCGATATCTATATTGGCCTGCTAAAATATTGGCTTTCCCTACTGAAATATCTTTAGTTCAAAAGTTTTAGAGATGATGACCAAAAGCTCAACCCATTGAGATTTAGCAGCCAATAAAGTGATAAAGAAGGTTGGAAGCCCAAAATTTGCGAATCATAGCGATTGCCTTTTTTTTCCCATCATCGTGTTAAATCAACAACAAACAAAGTTTCCGTTTAATAGATTTTGGCCCGTAACTCGTACTAATCCTAATTTCCTAATAGCACAAAAATTGTGACTTTCATCTTCTGAAGGAAATTTTTGCATTAAAATAAGGCGGATGCAGCATTCGGGTGACCTTGCGCAGTAGTTTCGAAATTTAATTTGCGAACTTGGTGTCAAACCCATAAACCGCCACGCAAATTCATATTTCAGTAGGGCCCTTCTCTATATTTTGGAAATAAATGTTTTTGAATCTGTTAAATTGACACTATAATCAGTTTCTATAACATTATTTTCTCTCGTTAATTGGATTCGTTGGGACTGCCTTTGGTTTTCAATTTGTCTATTGAGTGGGTTATCTCTACGAAGGCGAACTTGACCTTGTCTAAGACGTCTCTGATTCAAAATTTCTTCCCTCATACCCCTCCTGCTAAGCTGTCGATGTTGTGTTTCTCTATCACGCTCCTTTCTTCTTATTTCAGGATTTCTTCTTGCATATTCTCTTAGCATTTGATCACGAATGCGCTCTAAATTCCTATACTCACGATTTCTTCTTTCGGGGTCTTCGCGCCAAGATCTATGACCTCGAATATTCCTTTTTTTTTGCTTTTCAGAACGAATTTGAGGATTTAGACGTTTTGCCTTATGTTGAACAGTATTAAAATTTTGTTCAGAAGACCGTACCTCGAGATTTTTCCGCCTGGTTCTATTTAGATTTGTATTGATAAGTTACTCGAACAGACGTACATCGGAATTTAATCTACGATTAGCGTGACTTACAGTATCTTGTGACTGCTCACTATCTCTATATAATGAGTTTGCACGAAGAACTCTCAAAAGTCTTCTATTCTGAAGACAAAATATATAAAATACTTATAATTTCATATAATACTTAAAAGATTCCGCCCGTCCGGGTGTGAAAAGTTGGATCCTAGGTGCTGCTCTCTTTCACTGTAATTGAGTCCTTGCTTTGACTCCTTTTCTGTTCGGTGTATAGGTACTTTGGTTGAATATACTGGTATAAATGTTTGTACATATGTACGTATAGTAATAGTTTAAACACTATATAAGTGATACACTGAAATTTGTTTGAAGAAATCACTTTTTTGGTCAAAAAATCTAAGGAAACTACAAACAGTGTACTGATATTTATTATACTCTTGCAACATGTTGCTACAGAGTATAATAGTTTTGTTATGGTATATTTTTGTTCACACAAACAAGAAAACACGAGGATCGATGGTACCTATTTTGAAAGGTCATGAAGGCTAAATAATCTTAATATCTAAACCTTTCATAAGCTGCCAACGGCGCTGGGTAAATCCCAAAAAGTTCTTAACTATAATTTTCTTGAGTTTACATGACCTTCATATTAAAATGTGTCGCAAAACTGAAATAATAGACAGCAGAATTTTAACCGATAGGGTCGCAGTTTATCTGTTACCAAATAAAAAGCGTATCGTGCCGCTAAGTACTAACATTTATTTCATGCGATTTTTTCTAGAAAGATATTTTTGCTCTATACAAAGTCCAGCACTCTAAGAAATTCGTTTACATTGTAGTCTGTTATAAGTTCAACATGATGGCTGAGAAAATATACCTATCCACTCATTATCACCAAATATTAGAAGAAATATATGTATATAGAAACCTATTGTATATCTATCTCGATTAGTTTTAGATGGTACAAACAACCGTTAGGTGAACAAAACTATACCCTGTTGCAACATGTTGCGAAAGAATTAAACATCCATTATTTGATGAAATCGTGAAAAAATTACGATCAAATGTGGTATCCTATAAACTTATTTTGAAGGTCATAGACTCACTTAGTTTTATTATTATATGTTACTTCCCGTCAGCGAAAATTATATAAAAAACACCTTCAAATGATCAAATATATGTTGGTGATATAAACTCGACCAAAGTGGCTAAATTTTATATTTAAGCTTATGTGGAAAACGTGAGTCAACCAGAGAATCGGAATTCATTATGTGAAGGTGTGAGGTTTAGACCAAGGTATATACTAATTTAATTCTTCATAATTCAACGTCAAACCACATAATCACGTATCACTTAGTTTCATTAAAATATGATATTTTGATGATTAATTTTGACATTGCTCAGCTATACTCGAGAACATATTTTGAAGCAATTTCATATATAAACAAGTAAGGAAGGGCTAAGTTCGGATGTAACCGAACATTTTATACTCTCGCAAAGTTAAATGGTATATTCGTTTGAGACTTCTTTATATATTTTAATAATTAGAAGTAGGAACTGTTGCCTTAGCAGGGAACTAAAGTTTTTTTCTTGGAGCAGATTTCTTATTGCAGTCCCTGTAGACATTAAACAAATGTTAAAATCTCCAACAATTAGCACATTTTGATTGCCTAACTCAGAAATAAGGACTTCCTGAAGTTCTACAATTAATTGTCTAACAGAGAAAGCTGAATTTCTATATAGAACCAGAATATTAATATTGAAACATTCAAACAAAACCGCTTCTAAAACTTTGCGGTCTGAATAAATTTTCTTTACAGCCTTTGATTCTATAGAGCAAGCAATGCTATGCTTTTCATATATTATAATGCCCCGTTTATTTCTGTTGGTTGTTTCCGTGCTATCTATCCTCAGCTCGTTAATTGGAATAAATCCTGGTATATCAAAACTTTCGCAAGGATAACTCCAAGTTTCTACAAAACATAAAATATCTGAAGATAGCATCAAACAGTCGCTTTTTATATGATTAATGTGAGCGTGAAGACTCTGAACATTATGGAATAAAATTTGATGTCCTGATGTTCGGGAAATCATAAAATTGAAACTTGTTGTCAAAGCTTTATTTGTGTTCAATTCCCTCAGTTCCCTAAATACGGGATCCGATTCAGAAAATTTGTTAGGAGGAATAAAATTTCCTATGATGAATAGATCTTCTGCAGTGGTAGCTCGACTACAAGCGACATGTATTGAAGAACTAGGCATTCTGGGTCGAGTATGAACTACAACTTTATTATATGTGGCACCCTGACTTTTATGAATAGTTATTCTCTCAGCCGGAACAACTGGAAACTGATTTCTTTCAATTTAAATTTGTTCATTTCTTTTATATAGAAAAGATTTTAGAACTTTTTCAATTGGTGTCCAAGAACTTTCTAGAGGATGAGGCTTTTTTGATCGTGCTATCAAACCAACAGAAGGTATCAAAAATTTAATCCACAGAATTGTTGGAAAAGAACAATTTTAATCAATTTGCATAAAATGTCCAGCTGCCCAATTAACCAAGCCATCACACGTGTATATATTCACCGTAATCATATATTTGACGGAGCTTTTTAGTGTCAAGGGCATAGGGCAGTCCCTGCGTTTCAGAAGTCATGAAAAGTTTAACTCTTTGACAAAATATTATCATTTTCATCTATAGCAATTCCCAACCACACCTTAACTGAGTCTTTTGCAGTTGAAAGGATAGCTTTAATTGGGATTCGACTGAGCTTAAGGGCATTGAAATTATTTGTCTGTTCAATAGACCAAAATAAATGTATGGCACCATCGGGAACTTCCTCGAAATTAACTACTCAAGTTTCAATGAGTGATATATCCTCATTTGTAATAGTACGAGATGTCATACGGTTTAATGCAAGTGCAAAGGCCTGATCCTCCCGTTTTCTTATTATATCTGTTAATTCAAAGTATTTAAGTAACTCCCACAAAGGGGAACCACCTAAAGTTGGTAGTTATGCATTATTGGAATTAGGAGAGAATATTCACCTATCTAACAGGTGAGAGTTGCTTCATATCACCAAACACTATGACCGGTATACCACCGAAAGGGCTGTCTGTTTTGAAAATTTGTTTTAATCTCGCATCAACAGAGCTAAACAAACTAGCACCTATCATCGATACTTCATCATTTATGACCAATTTTAAATCGATAAGTCTGGAACACAATGAATTCACTGTGTCATTGCTAAGTGGCCTCAACTCTCTATTCAACTGATTAACAGGTAAAGAGAATATTGAATGAAGGGTCATTAGAATTGTAACGATGGTTAAGAGCTTGATATATTGCAGATATCAAACGACTCTTTCCTACACCTGCACCGACGCCAATGAACTCATAAAATGGGAGATTTGTTTTTAGGTGGTGCATCAAATGTGTCAAATAGGTTCTTTTCTTAGTATTTAGACTTTGAACTAAAGAAAATAATTCCCCAACTGGAATTAAAGGGGGTAGTTTAATAAGTCTAATATTGCAATCAGATTCAGTGCCATTATCTGTTGAATCTTCGCCATGCAAGTCCAGCAAATTTATATTTGGGTTTATTTCTGGAAGTGCCAACAATCTGAACTCATTTTCCACGATAGGTAGTTCATTTTGAGCACCTTCGTCCAAGTCTATTTCATTATAAAGACTTTCTAGAACATTTTCAAGTTCTCTTTACTCAAAAACATCATATTTTCTTTGATTTTCCTCAATTATAATACGATGTGTTATGCAAGAATGCTCATTATCGTTTTCAATGAGATCTTGCTGTTCATTCCGCCAAGGATAGTAAAGCATGAACATTTCGCGGAAATACTCAACTTTGGCCAAATCTGGGTTAAACCTTCTATACCGAATAATACAAGGTTTAGTACGTTTTTTCACAAAACCGCTACCGTCTTTAAGAGGCATGACAACCCCGCTTTCTGGTAAATTATCGTCTTCCCTCTCTTGTTCTTCATGATCACTATCTTGTGCTCTTCTACTAGATTTCAAATATTAATACCTAGATGCAAAATTAGCTAAACAAAGAGTTTCTAACTGATCGGATCTTAGAACATAACGGTCTAAAATACCGGCTACGAATATTTCAGTCGAACCTGAAGAATGGTTCTGAAGTTCCGCTCTAGATTTTACCATTCGAACACGTTCCTCAGGTCGAGAGGTATTTATAAATATTTCTGCATTACTTGCTTCCGAAAGATGGGGCCCAATGCAGCAATATACTGCTTTTTGTGCAGATATTTCTGTGCCTGATATAAATTTGTGACCTATATGTCTAAATTTTTGCTTAACAGTATAATTTCCAGCATTTACCTCTGATATAGCTTCATTTAAGAGCCTAGAAATTTCCCTGTTAGACTTGTTAATATAATTAATTATATATAAACAGCAAGCATATGCATCCAGTATATATTGGATATCCATATTTGCTCTATTGAGTTACAAAATCAGAGGATTATAAGCGTTTATAAAACGATCCTGTAATTTTCTTTTTAGAAAAATTTTGGGTTTTGTTAAACTTGACCTAAGGGCTAACAAATAGTCATCAAAATACATATTTATTCTACTATCAGACAGGAACTGTTCAAAATCGTTTAAATTAGAAATGTCTTCTGGAGTCATATTTGAATTTAAAACGTTTTGAATTTTGAAAAAGTTTTCCTTGTGTCTTTCTGAATTTTGACTTGTTTCTGTAAGAGGTAACAGTATTTGCGTTGAAGGCATTGATGGATATGGTATACCAAAACGACAAAACTGTTGTCCTCTTATTTCCCTAGTACAAGACCGACTGTGGTTATGCTTTTGATAATAATTTTCTAAGTGGCTGATCGAACCATCGGTAAAAATATAATTGTCAATAAAACTAATGACATCAGGGAATGTCTGAGGATCTTGAAGGTTGATCCTGGGAGCATTTTTAAGCCAATACATGCCATGTACATGCGGGGAACCTCTCTGTTGAAACTCCACTCTCCAGTAGAAATTCGTAACAAAATGCTCTCCAAAAATTCCGGCGCTATCTTTAAAAAAGATTAAGAATTTGTCGATAGCGGTAGTCAAAATATCTAACACAAGTAACCGCGTCTGACCGAATTAAGCAATATCTATCTTGGGTTGTTGGCTTCCTCTTCCGAAATATCTTTAGAATCAACAGTTTTAGAGAGAATGACCAAAAGCTCAACCCACTGAGATTCTGCAGCCGATAAAGTGATAAAGAAGGTTGGAAGCCCAAATTGGCGAATCATAGCGATTGCCTTTTTCTTCTCAGCTTCCCAGTGCGCAGGTGAGGATCTAACGCCTTTCAAAACCTTGTAACCATCATCGTGTTGAATCAAGTTTTGAACAAAGTTTTCGTTTAATAGATTTTGGGCCGTAACTCGGTTGCGACCTGAAAACTTTCTAAGGCAAATGGAATGGTACACGCTCTTCTGTCAAAACGGCGAATTTCAGAACGTATTATCTTGCTATACGTTTCAGAGCATGTATGCTTCTGCCCAACGTATATTGTTCCAAATGACAACTCTTCTGAATTATTATCTTGAATTATGTCAATTGGTCTTTGTCCTTCACCTGGCGCTATAACTAAACAGTTATAGTCTAAGTTTTCTACAGGAATATTGTCCAAAAGAATTTCTTTACCGCCTGGATTTAGTTCTGAAGGTAAAAGACCCGTGGGAATATTATTGACTGAGGGATTATCATGAGAAGTTTGAATGTTGAATGTTGCGGAATTCTCTGCAGATGCAACAAACGGAACTTCTTCTTGTTTGTTAAGTTTGTATATTGTGCTCACGATAAAGAGGGGTATTCACTAAAAATTGCAAAGCTTCTATAATCTTTGCGGGGCGTATGGTATGGATCATGTTTTCATGATTGTATTCCAAACGCCTTTTTCAGTGAATTTGTATAACATGAGCCTCATCAAAGGACCTTGGTAGAGATGTCACAATATTGTTAACAGAAATTGGTATATTAACAACAGCACCTTGGAGCAAACTCTGACCTTGATATCCTAACGGACGGATTGTCATAAAAGGCAATCTAGGCATTATGAGACGTTCTTCAATTGGGGTTAAACCTTTCAAACAATCCGGTATTTCAGGAAAGTCTAGACCGTTAGCTAAACATATTTTTGGAACGTTCTTTGTAACAATCGAATTTTTCCAAGTAGCACAAAAATTGTAATTTCCATCTTCTGAAGGAAATTTAGTTTCGCAATAGTTTCGAAATTTAATTTGCGAACTTGGTGTGAAAACCATAAGCCGCCGCAGCAAATACATATTTCAGTAGGGCCCTTATTTATATTTTGGATATAAATGTTTTTGAAATCTGTTAAATTGCCACTTTATCAGTTTCTATAACATTATTTTCTCTCGTTAATTGGATTCGTTGGGACTGCCTTTGGTTTTCAATTTGTCTATTGAGTGGGTTATCTCTACGAAGGCGAACTTGACCTTGTCTAAGACGTCTCTGATTCAAAATTTCTTCCCTCATACCCCTCCTACTAAGCTGTCGACGTTGTGTTTCTCTATCACGCTCCTCTCTCCTTATTTCAGGATTTCTTCTTGCATGTTCCCTTTGCATTTGATCTAGAATGCGCTCTAAATTCCTATACTCAGGATTTCTTGCGCGAAGTTCTCTATGATCCCTAGTGTTCCTACGTTGTTCATCATAACGTACCTCAGGATTTTCTCGACGAGATCTATGACCTCGAGTATTTCTTATTTGCTCTTCAGAGCGAATTTGGGGATCTTGCCGCCTTGTTCTATGTTGAACAGTATTTGCAACTTGCTCAACAGATCGAACCTCGGGGTCTTTACGCCGAGACCTATGACCTCGAGTATTTCTTATTTGCTCTTCAGAGCGAATTTGGGGATCTTACCGCCTTGTTCTATGTTGAACAGTATTTGCAGCTTGCTCAACAGATCGAACCTCGGGGTCTTCACGCCGAGACCTATGACCTCGAGTATCTCTTATTTGCACTTCAGAGCGAATTTGCGGATTTTCCCGCCTGGTTCTATGTTGATTTGTATTGATAATTTGTTCGGACAGACGTACATCGGAATCTAATCTACGATTAGCGTGACTTACAGTATTTTGTGACTGCTCACTATCTCTATATAAAGAGTTTGCACGAAGAACTCTCATACGTCTTCTATTCTGAAGACGACTTAGTAATATAGATTTTCTACTTAATCTAAGCATAATTAATTAATAATAAATGGATTAATATATAAAATACTTATAGATAATACTTATATAATTCAGTTCGTCCGGGTGTTAAAAATTGGATCCTAGGTGCTGCTCTCTTTCACTGTAATTCCTTGTAAGTCCTTGCTATGCTATTGCTCGTCACTATATACTGTACTGTGTAATACACTAAAATTAGTTTGAATGAAGCACTTTGCTTGTAAAGACATCTAGTGAAACTGAAACTACAAACACGGTGTACTGATATTTATTATACTCTTGCAACATGTTGGTACAACTTACCTACTTTTGTATACCTATATATTACTTAGCTATTCACTAACATAATAATATATAATATTTAGTTATATTTATATTTTAGAAATTAGTAGTTTATTTCATTGTATTGAAATTAAGTTCTCGGAAAATCCCTCCGTAAATTACTTTTGTTAAACGCTTTCTAAAACAGGGGGATCTATGGTCCTATTTTGAAGGGTCTAACCATGAAGGCTAAATTAACAATAACTTGCATATTAAGTATAGTATACACATATGTAGAGCAGGTATGTAGATTTTCTTCTTTCTGTCTTAATATCTAAACCTTTCATAAGCTGCCAACGGCGTTAGGTAAAAATGTAATTTTCTTGAGTTTACAGTTCACCTCATGACCTTCATATTAAAATGTGTCACAAAACTGAAATAATAGACAGTAGCATGTAAACCGATGGTCGCAGTTTATCTATAACCACATAAAAAGGGTCTTTAGCCCTTTTGATACTACATTACTAATATTTATTTCATGCAATTTTTTCTAGAAAGATTTTTTTGCTCTATACAAAGTCCAGCACTCTAAGAAACTTTTTTAGCATTGTTGACTGGTATATTTTATAATAAGTTCAACATGATGGCTGAGAAAATATACCTAACCACTGATAATCACCAAATATTAGAAGAAATATATGTATATAGAAATATATATCTATCACTTTAGGTGATGCAAACAACTCTTTGGTGAACAAAACTATACTCTGTTGCAACATGTTGCGAAAGTATAAAAATGTTACGAAAGAATTCAACATTCATTACTCGATTATTATTTGGTATCTTATTAACTTATGTTATTGATCATAGATTTATTTTGTGTCAATACTATTTTTTTCTCCGAAAGATATAAGATTATAAAAAGAAGCTATTTAACTCAAACATGGTATATGTGATATAAGCTGAACCAAAGAGTTAGATTTAATATGTGGGGTATATGAGGTTGCTGTTGTACCAGAGGAGCGGAAATCAGTATATTAGGGTTATAAGGTTTAAACAAAGTCTAGACCAATTTCATTCATATGCAGCGATATACATTATTTTTAAGAAAAACTGTCCATTTAATTTCATTAAATTATCAAATTGACGAAAAAAATTATACCATAAGTGGTACATGTGAGCTGGGAAAATCAAAGGCCAGAAAATTCCTCCAAACCGTGTATTAAAAAATGTTGAATTAAACATCCATTATTAAATGATATCGTGATTAAATTACAATCAAATTTAGTATCTTCTTGACTTATATTAAAGGCCATAAACTTAGTCTCAGTTTTATTGCTTGAAGTGAGATATACATAAGTATGAATGAAAAAGATCCCAAGATATGGGTTTTCACCTAAAAGTGGGCGGTGTCACGCCCACTGTCTAATTTTGAACGCGGTTCCTATAGTCATCTCATACCATCCCTGAGATAAAATTTAATGTCTCTGGCGTGTTTAGTTCTTGATTTATCGCGCTTTTAGTAGTTTTTAACAGTACCGTTATATGGGGAGTGGGCGGGGTTGTCACCTGATTTCACCCATTTTCACACCGTAGGTAGAGGTGCTAAAACCATTTGCTTCCAGTGAATTTTGTTATTATAGCTTTAGTAGTTTAGGAGATATGCACAGTAAACCTATTAGGGGCGGGACCACGCCCACTTAAAAAAAATTTTAACTGCAGATGCCCCTCCCTAATGCGATCTCGTGTACCAAATAACAGTCTTGTATCTTATTGCGGATCTTAGTTATGACAATTTATTTGTTTTTGATTAATGGCGTTTTGTGGGCGTGGCAGTGGTCCGATTACGCCCATCTGCAATACCAACCGGCTTACTGTACCAAGAAACATGTGTACCAAGTTTCATAAAGATGTCTCAATTTTACTCAAGTTACAGCTTGCACATACCGACAGACGGACGGACAGACAGTCACCCGGATTTCAACTCGTCTCTTCATCCTGATCATTTATATATACCTAACCCTATATCTAACTCGATTAGTTTTAAATGATACAAACAACCGTTAGGTGAACAAAACTATTATACTCTGTAGCAACAGGTTGCGAGAGTATAAAAATTAAGAGCTATTGTAGTAAGTCTGAAAACTTTAGTTTGAAATAGAAACATAAATACTGTCATGATAGCTGTGTACTGTCCTCAAAGTAATTGCATTAACATGGGAAGGATCCATGTTTGAAAATGTCCAATCAATTTGTGTACCGGCAGGTGTAGTTGAATATTCTACACCAATCAGGGAACTAAAGTTTTTTCTTAGAGCAGATTTCCTATTGTAGTCCCTGTAGATATTAAACAAATGTTTAAATTTCCAACAATTAGCACATATTGATTGCATAACTCAGGTAAGGACTTCCTGAAGTTCTGATGTTCGGGAAATCAAAAAATTTAAACTTGTTGTCAGAGCTTTATTTGTGTTCAATTCACTCAGTTCCATAAATACTGGATCCGATTCAGAAAATTTGTTAGGAGGAATTAAATTTCCTATGATGAATAGATCTTCTGCAGTGGTAGCTCGACTACAAGCGACATGTATTGAAGAACTAGGCATTCTGGGTCGAGTATGAACTACAACTTTATTATATGTGGCACCCTGACTTTTATGAATAGTTATTCTCTCAGCCGGAACAACTGGAAACTGATTTCTTTCAATTGAAATTTGTTCATTTCTTTTATATAGAAAAGATTTTAGAACTTTTTCAATTGGTGTCCAAGAACTTTCTAGAGGATGAGGCTTTTTTGATCGTGCTATCAAACCAACAGAAGGTATCAAAAATTTAATCCACAGAATTGTTGGAAAAGAACAATTTTAATCAATTTGCATAAAATGTCCAGCTGCCCAATTAACCAAGCCATCACACGTGTATATATTCACCGTAATCATATATTTGACGGAGCTTTTTAGTGTCAAGGGCATAGGGCAGTCCCTGCGTTTCAGAAGTCTTGAAAAGTTTAACTCTTTGACAAAATATTATCATTTTCATTTATAGCAATTCCCAACCACACCTTAACTGATTTTTTTGCAGTTGAAAGGATAGCTTCAATTGGGATTCGACTGAGCTTAAGGGCATTGAAATTATTTGTCTGTTCAATAGACCAAAATAAATGTATGGCACCATCGGGAACTTCCTCGAAATTAACTACTCGAGTTTCAATGAGTGATATATCCTCATTTGTCATAGTACGAGATGTCATACGGTTTAATGCAATTGCAAAGGCCTGATCCTCCCGTTTTCTTATTATATCTGTTAATTTAAAGTATTTAAGTAACTCCCACAAAGGGGAACCACCTAAAGTTGGTAGTTATGCATCATTGGAATTAGGAGAGAATATTCATCTATCTAACAGGTGAGAGTTCATATCACCAAACAATATGACCGGTATACCACCGAAAGGGCTGTCTGTTTTGAAAATTTGTTTTAATCTCGCATCAACAGAGCTAAACAAACTTGCACCTATCATCGATACTTCATCATGTATGACCAATTTTAAATCGATAAGTCTGGAATACAATAAATTACCTGTGTCATTGCTAAGTGGCCTCAACTCTCTATTCAACTGATTAACAGGTAAAGAGAATATTGAATGAAGGGTCATTCCACCTATTCCGAATGCAGCTTTAAACCTAGGTGTGCAAAGAAGAACTTTTAAGGAACTTGGATTTGATCCAGGTGTAGAATTGTAATGATGGTTAAGAGCTTGATATATTGCAGATATCAAACGACTCTTTCCTACCCCTGCACCGCCGCCAATGAACTCAAAAAATGGGCGATTTGTTTTTAGCTGGTGCATCAAATGTGTTAAATAGGTTCTTTGCTTAGTATTTAGACTTTGAACTAAAGAAAATAATTCCCCAACTGGAATTTAAGGGGGTAGTTTAATAAGTTTAATATTGCAATCAGGTTCAGTGCCATTATCTGTTGAATATTCACCATGCAAATCCAGCAAATTTACATTTGGGTTTATTTTTCGAAGTGCCAACACATTTTCCACGATAGAGAGCACCTTCCTGGCCAAACGTTCTATACCGAATTATACAATTATACACGTCTTTAAGAGGCATGACAACCAGGCTTTCTGGTAAATTATTGTCTTCCCTCTCTTCTTCTTCATGATCACTGCCTTGTGCTCTTCTACTAGAATTAAAATATTTATAACTAGATGAAAAATCAGCTAAACAAAGAGTTTCTAACTGATCGGATCTTTGAACATTACGGTCTAAAATAGAGGCTACGAATATTTCAGTCGAACCTGAAGGAAACTTCTAAAGTTCTGCTCTAGGTTTAACCATTCGAACACGTTCCTTAGGTCGAGAAGTATTCATAAATATTTCTGCATTATTTGCTTCCGAAAGATGGAGCCCAATGCATCAATATACTGCTTCTTGTGCTGCTATTTCTGTACCTGATATAAATTTGTGACCTATATGTTTAAGTTTTTGCTTAACAGTATAATTTCCAGCATTTACCTCTGATATAGCTTCATTTACGAGCCTAGAAATTCCCCTGTTATACTTGTTAATATAGTTAATTATATTATATATGAACAGCAAGCATATGCATCCAGTATATATTGGATATCCATATTTGCCCTATGGAGTTCCAAAATCAGAGGATTTTAAGCGTTTATAAAACTATTGTCCTCTTATTTCCCTAGTACAAAACCGACTGTGGTTATGCTTTTGATAACCCAAATAATTTTCTAAGTGGCTGACCGAACCATCTGTAGAAATATAATTGTCAATTAAACTAATGACATCAGCGAATGTCTGAGGATCTTGAAGGTTGATCCTGGGAGCATTATTAAGCCAATACATGACGTGTACATGCGGGGAACTTCTCTGTTGAAACTCCACTCTCCAGTAGAAATTTGTGACAAAATGCTTTCCAAAAATGCGGGCGTTATCTTTAAAAAGCTCAACAATTTGTCGATAGCGGTAGTCAAAATATCTAGCACAAGTAACCGCGTCTGACCGAATTAAGCGATATCTATCTTGGGCTGCTAAAATATTGGCTTTCTCTACTGAAATATCTTTAGAATCAAAAGTTTTATAGAGGATGACCAAAAGCTCAACCCATTGAGATTTAGCAGCCAATAAAGTGATAAAGAAGGTTGGAAGCCCAAAATTGGCGAATCATAGCGATTGCCTTTTTTTCCCATCATCGTGTTAAATCAACAACAAAGTTTCCGTAACTCGGTTGCGACCTCAAAACTTTCTAAGGCAATTGCATGTACTAATCCTAATTTCCTAAAAATAGCACAAAAATTGTGATTTTCATCTTCTGAAGGAAATTTTTGCATTAAAAAGAAGGCGGATGCAGCATTCGGGTGACCTTGCGCAGTAGTTTCGAAATTTAATTTGCGAACTAGGTGTCAAACCCATAAACCGCCACGCATATATCAGTAGGACCCTTCTCTATATTTTGGAAATAAATGTTTTTGAATCTGTTAAATTGACACTATAATCAGTTTCTATAACATTATTTTCTCTCGTTAATCGGATTCATTGGGACAGCCTTTCGTTTTCAATTTCCCTACTGACCATGTTATCTCTATAAAGGCGAACTTGACTTTGTCTAAGACGTGTCTTCCCTCATACCTCCTGCTAAGCTGTCGACGTTGTGTTTCTCTATCACGCCCCTTTCTCCTTATTTCAGGATTTCTTCTTGCATATTCTCTTAGCATTTGATCACGAATGCGCTCTAAATTCCTATACTCACGATTTCTTCTTTCGGGGTCTTCGCGCCAAGATCTATGACCTCGAATATTCCTTTTTTTTTTGCTTTTCAGAACGAGAAAAAAAAATTTGTTCAGAAGACCGTACCTCGAGATTTTTCCACCTGGTTCTATTTAGATTTGTATTGATAAGTTACTCGAACAGACGTACATCGGAATCTAATCTACGATTAGCGTGACTCACGTCACTATCTCTATATAAAGAGTTTGCACGAAGAACTCTCAAACGTCTTCTATTCTGAAGACTACTTAGCAATATACACCTTGTACTTAATCTAGGCATAATTATTAAACAATAATTGGATTACCAAAACATATAAAATACTTATAATTTCATATAATACTTAAAAGATTCCGTCCGTCCGGGTGTGAAAAGTTGGATCCTAGGTGCTGCTCTCTTTCACTGTAATTGAGTCCTTGCTTTGACTCCTTTTCTGTGCGGTGTATAGGTACTTTGGTTGAATATACTGGTGTAAATATGTGTACATATGTATGTATAGTAATAGTTTAAACACTATATAAGTGATACACTGAAATGTGTTTGAAGAAAGCACTTTTTTGGTCAAAAAATCTAAGGTAACTGAAACTACAAACAGTGTACTGATATTTATTATACTCTTCCAACATGTTGCTACAGAGTATAATAGTTTTGTTATGGTATATTTTTGTTCACACAAACAAGAAAACACGAGGATCGATGGTACCTATTTTGAAAGGTCATGAAGGCTAAATTATCTTAATATCTAAACCTTTCATAAGCTGCCAACGGCGCTGGGTAAATCCCAAGAAGTACTTAACTATAATTTTCTTGAGTTTACATGACCTTCATATTAAAATGTGTCGCAAAACTGAAATAATAGACAGCAGCATTTTAACCGATAGGGTCGCAGTTTATCTGTTACCAAATAAAAAGCGTATCTTGCCCCTTTAGTAATACACTACTAACATTTATCACCCGGCCCAGGCACCAGTGAGTGGGAGGCAGGTTCTCTTGTTTGACTAGAATGATATTGTTCACCCTTATATTCCTCGTGCGTTGAAACTATTTATATTGCTCCCAGAATCCTTGTTAAGTTTGTCGCATCCATTGCCATTGTTTCAACTGGTTGCCAGGAATATGTTTGATGTCTGGTTCAGGGACCGCTAGCTAGTAGGACGGAAATTGAGACAGGCCTCTATTCTTACGGCCAGTATCTGCAGCTGACTACACCACATAACCTGCGCACCCACTCAGCGTGTCAAATGATGCTTAGCGGACTTCACAGCATCCTCCTTGGTGTGGCGCACTGGGTGTGATGAAATGCCAATGTGGGCCCAAGTCTGCTAACGATTGCTGATTATTTTCACCCTGCCAGGCTGCGAGATCTTCCTTCAAGAGTCGGTTGGCACCAACAAAGGCTGTACCATTATCAATATATGAATTCCGACAGGGACCGCGGCGGCTGATGAAACGAGTGAAAGCATCTAAAAAGACCTGTGCCGATAGGTCATCAACCACCTCAATGTGTACGGCTTTGTTGACCATGCATACGAATATTGCGAGATACGTCTTGATGAACGTTCGAGAGCGTTTCGTTCCGATACGCAGTGTAAAAGGCCCACAGTAATCGACAACAGATGATATGAACGGCCTTGCTGCTCTGATCCTCTGCCCGGTTAAAGAAGCCATTTGTTGCTTCAGCACTTCCCCTCTATGACGGCGGCATACAGCGCAGTTATGGATGAGACTCTTTACTGCTTGCCTGGCACTCAGAATCCAGAAGCGTTGACGAAGAGTATGCAGCATGAGTTGCGTGCATCCGTGCAGTGTAACCTCATGCGCCTGAGTTAGTAAAATCTTGACCAATGGCGTTGATTTAGGCAAAATAATCGGGAATCGTTGATCATGGCCTAGTTCGGCCTGATGGATGTGTCCCCCGACACGGAGGATTTGGTTCTTGTCTGTAAATGGATTTAAAGGTATTATCCGACTGGAAGATGACAAACCTGAACGCGAATTCAATTGTCTATTTCCTGAGCAACGATCACCTGATGTGGGCTAGCATCGCAAAACCCGTGAATTTGATTGAGCTCCGGAAGCTGTGACCGATAGTTTAGCCAATCGCGGCAAAGATCCTCAGGCAATGGGGAGTTCCAGGATAGACTCGCAGACAACAGTCGCTGAATGAATACTTTCCCAGTTACGATAACAGGCGATAATAATCCAGTAAGATCGAAGAGTTGTGACACCTCGCTGAGTACACGGCGCTTCGTTGGAATTTCTACTCTTTGACAGTGCGTCCCATCTTAAGCCCAAAACAGAAGCTTCACCAGTTTGGAAAATATAACTAGAGAGTGACGGCTCATTAGATAAACGCATCATCACCTGACTATCGTTCGAGTTTCATTTCCTTAGGGTGAACTGTTCCGCAGATAAGATGGCGTCCACATTCTTAGCCAGCTCCACTGCTTCGGTAACGCTTTCGCAACTTGTTAAGCAGTCGTCAACATAAAACGAGATTGATATCGCAGTTCGAGCACAAGTCGCTTGTTGTGTCGGGAACCACAGCGGAATTATCATAAGCACATTGTTGTAGGATTCGTACTGCATAGTAAGGACTACATGCCATGCCATATGTGTCTTCAGGAGACTCTCGCCATATAATTCGTTGATAGTCGCGATGTTCAGATGCAACCAACACGTGTCTAAACATCTTCTCTATGTCCGCAGTTATCGCCACTCGATAGCGACGAAAACGTAAAAATATACTACTCAGCGAATACTGAAGTGTTGAGCCTACCAGTTGAACATCGTTCAGTGATATTCCAGTGCTGGTAGGTGCCGAAGCGTTGAACACCACGCAGAACTTCGTTGTGACCGCATGATGAGGAATGTAATAGCAATTAGAATGATCGTAAGGTGGTTGTACCAGTTCCATATGTCCTAGTGCTGCATACTCCCTCATAAATTAAATGTAGTTTTCCTTAAGTACTGGATCCGCAACCATGCGACGCTCTAGTCTATGGAATTGCCGTAATGCCAGTGCGTAAGAGTCACCTAATCCCGTTGCCTTTCGTCGCAAAAGTAAGTGTACGAAAAAACGGCAGTCTGATATACGGCTCTGAGTGGTCTCGAAGATCTGCGCACATTCATTCTCTGACAGTTCGTCAACCACTGCGATTTCCTCCATTTCCCAAAAGTTGGACACCAGTTCCTCCAACCGGTGGTCCTTCCTGTCTAGCGAGGTGGTGAATGTGAGCATTGATGCCTTTGCAGGACGTGTCACTGCTGCTGGACAAAAAACCACCCATCCAAAGCGGGTACGTTCGTATGGTCCTCCGCCGATGACTTCACCTTCTATGAGCCGCCCCACACGTCAGCGCCGATAAGAACGTCGATAGTTCCAAGCGCACCGAACCGGTTGTCCGCCAAATCTATGTATCTCAAATATGGCCATTGGTTCATGTGAATATTCACTGCTGGAGTCGCAGAAGTAATGGACGATAAAACCAAGGCATCAATTCGCATTTCAAAGTTAGTTGTTGTTAATCTAGGAGTGAACGTAAAGCTGCCTTTCACTCGAGTATTGATGGTAGCACCTACACCTTCTATCCTCACATCAAATTTTCATCGATAGAGCTGCAAACCGTTTGCTAGACGATCCGTCACAAAGATAACCTGTGATACGGGATCGCATAGAACTCGTGCCACTCGCTGAACTGATGCTTTTCCAAAGGCATACGCACGCGCGCTTGCTAAAAGGGTTATCGGCTTTGGGTTGGCAGCGAGGGGCCTTGCAGGTGCTGCTAGTCATGCTGTTGTGGTTGTTAGCACCCCCGCAGGTACCCCAATGCATGCGGTCGGCGTCGTTGTATACGCAAGCGTTGACGAGTTGTTGAACTTGTCTCGACATAGGATTGTGTTGTGCTTACGACCACAATTTCGACAGTTACCAGATGAACACTATCGATGGGAATGACCAGTACGTAAGCGGTTGTAACACATCTTCAGTCTCTTTAGGGCTTCAACCGTTGCTCGATACTAAGATCCAATAATGTAGGACACCTCACGATTCGATGCGCTAACCCGCAATTACCACACAGAGCTGCATTCGTGGTAGCCACATGCGTCCTCACTGGTCTTTGCTGACGCCATACCATCAATGAGACCGATGGTTCAGGAGCAAGGCTATGACACGTCTCTCCAGAAATTTCAAAAGTTCTTCTAACTGTGGTATTTTTGTACTGGAGCACCTCATACATCAATCTCGCTTAGTTATCGCTGGAAGCTTTGCCACCACTATAGGTACAGCTAACACATCTCACTGATTTATGGGGATATCCATATCCACACAATAGCCAATAACGATTGTGATGACTCCGGGGTAGCTGGTTTAAGGTTAAGAAAACGGGATACGTGTATTTCCGCTAGCTGCTTCTTATTGTCATAGCGCTCTTTGAGAGCCTTTCACACCTCTTGATAGCCAACCGAGTATATTCCACCATTTAAAGGAACAGTAGCCACATTGACTACCTGACGAAGTTTTCCCAATTTGAACGCTTCTGGGTATGCCGAATTATGTACCAGTGTTTCAAAGGCGTCTTTGAACGCTAACCATTTACACATATCTCCATCATGCTCCTCGACTGATTCCAAAATTTCATCATGAGGCCCAATCTCGGAGGACGTAGCTTCTCCAACCAGACGATTATGGTTCTCCATGAAGAACTCAAAATTTGATTCAAGCGACTTGAGCTCTTGTTGAAAATGAAACACATCACGACCTCCCATGGCACCTTCTGAGACGCGTGTATGCGCTTTATTGGTTTTAATGTTGATGTACGCCAATTGAGCTCCGCCATGAAATCCCAAAACCGCACTTACAAAACGAAATTAAAAATATTTGTCCTCACAGCAGGCATCAAAATGTTAAATAATTAATTTACCAGCGGGTAGAGTTCTCAATGCTTTATTGGGATTTGTACGATTGTGAACGGTTTGCTTGACACCAAACCATAGATGAGTACAATCAGCACCCAGTTACAATCAGAGAAGAATTCGTTGTCCTCCGACAGTTATAGAAATTTAACGGAATTTAAAATATTGTAACTTTAGATATGCATAAACAAAGATAATTGTAAAGGCAATGAATGATAAACGAGAGATGTCAAATATAAAACTTAGATAAGACAGTATTGCCAGATCAAAACGTGACATTATTAGAAAATAAACTTAAACTAATGTAAATAATCCTAAACAAACCCTATTATATCAATTTTTGCCAATACCACATACTACTAACATGCCCCAGACTAATAAATTGCTCCCACCGTTTCATTAAGGTACCTCACATACATCATATGGAGTAAAGTCAGACGAATCTTCGAAAATCCTGATATTAGTTAGATGGGGGCTAGGTAAAATTTCCACCCGATTTGATCCATTTTAGGCACCTTGTTATGAGATACCTTGTTTTGAGTAAAACACGCTCTTTCATTTTCATTGAGATAACTCACATATTGGCCGATATATGCGGTATAAAGTCACCCGGAAGTTCCATACTCTTTTCGATATTTTCATTAAATTACAATCATTGTTGCCTGATTTGCATAGTAGAAAGTGAAAGAATCAGATGGAATTTAAAATGGTGTTATATGGGAAATAGGCGTGGTTGTAATCCGATTTCGCACATTTTCGCACTATAACATAGAAATATGTGAAGAATGTTATGTACCGAATTTGCTTGAAATCGGTTAAGCAGATCCTAAGATATGAGTTTTCACCTAAAAGTGGGCGGTACCATGCCCACTGTCTAATTTTGTCATAAAATATATAAAGTCATCTCATACCATCTCAGAGATAAAAGTAAATGTTTCTGACTTATATAGTGCTTGAATTATCGCGCTTTTAGTAGTTTTTAACAGTACCGTTATATGGGGAGTGGACGGGAATCACCCGATTTCACCCATTTTCATACTGTCGATAGAGGTGCTTTAACTGAATTTTGTAATTATAGCTTTAGCGGTTTAGAAGATATGCTCATTAAAACTATTAGGGGGCCGGCCCGCCCCCACCTTAAAATAATATATAAAAAAATTATGGCAATTTATTTGTTTTTGATAGGCGTGGTAGTGGTCCGATTACGCCCATCTACAATACAAACCGTCTTACGGTACCATGAAACATGTGTACCAAGTTGTATAAAGATATCTCAATTTTTACTAAAGTTACAGCTTGCACGGACGGACGGGTGGAGAAGCAGTCACCCGGATTTTAACTCTTCTCTACATCCTGATCATTTATATACGTATAACTTCATATCGATCACGATTAGTTTTAGGTGATACAAACAACCGTTATTTGAACAAAACTATTATACCCTGTAGCAACAAGTTGTGAGAGTATAAAAAAAGTGCCGAGAATACTTGTATATGCAGTGCCCTAAAATATATACATAAAGTGCGGAAAATATATATACGCATAGCCAATAAAGTCTGCGTTCACCCGACACATCTTTTTAAGTGAAGTAAAACCACAATGTAAATAGGTAATTCAGCTCAAATTTTCTGCAGGTATTGCTTCTTTATATTCTTAAGTTCGAAAGGCATAAAAAAAATGTACAGTCGCCAGAAAAATTATCCGTACACCTCGACATGAAAACAATAAACTGAGAAATTTGTGATCAAATAACTTATTATGTATAAAAATAGTATCCAAAAGTTTTATTCAGTATTTTTACTACACTTTCCATGAGTTTTTTTTTTAGACATACACTTTAAAAAAAATTTCACAGAACAAAAACAAAAAAAGCTCACATAATGAAACAGAAAAAGTATTCGTACATTTTGATTATAATTAAATATAATTTAATTATTTTGGAAAAATTTAATATCCTAATAACTAGTAGGATAGCCCTTACGTTTTAGGACCTCGGCAAGTCGATGTGGCATTGAATGAACTAGTTTGGATGTGTCATGATTTGTAATTTTCGCCCATTCATTTATGATAACATTTTTGAGCATTTCTCTGGAGGTTATGGTGTGTTGGCGGATTCTGCGCTCCAGTAAATCCCACAAATGCTCGTTATAACAACGAGTTTGCCTACTCCTTCTGCCGCCATACACCCCCATACCATCACACCTCCTCCGCCATGTTTGACGGTGGGTAAAAGATTTTCTTTATCAAGTGCAGTACCACTCTTACGCCACACCAACTTTTTTCTTTTAATGCCAAAAGCACAAAACTTGCTTTCGTCGGTGAATAAGACACGTTCCCAAAACTCCCGAGGCTTGCTGATATATTTGTTTGCAAAATCTATACGTTTCTGTCTATTTACTTCGGATATAAAGGGCTTCCTACCCGCTACACATGCGTGATACCCATCTTTCTTCAAAAATTTTCGTACAGTATCTTCATGGAGATCCTTGTCGAACAAATTTTTAATATTTTCGAGGCAGTAAGTCGAGGATTTGCTTTTACTGACTGTAATATTGTTCGTTTTGGCACAATCGACTTAGTTTTTTTGAATGCTTCCACCACATACTGCACAGAATAATGTGTCCTTGCTATCATTTTACCTATTTCTCGGAATGATTTGCTTTCTTTTCTGAGTTTAAGAATAATTTTTCTTTCGCTAGCACTAACCTGTTTAATTTTAGGGGTCATCGCGAATTTATGCACAATGAAAAATTATAATAACTTTAAGGTCAACCGTCAAGTTCGAGATCAATTATACAATACAATATAAGCGCTTAAGGGAATGTATTTGTCACCATATTACAAGGGAAATATCCCGTTTTGATATGTACGGATACTTTTTCCGTTGAATTTAAGTAACTGTGTATAGTTTTTGTTCTGGGAATTTTTTTAAAGTGTTTGTCTAAAAGTTAAAAACGTATGGAGAGTGTAGTAAAAATATTAAATAAAACTTTTGTATACTATTTTTATACATAATAAGTTATTTGATCACAAATTTATCAGTTTATTGTTTTCATGTCGAGGTGTACGGATAATTTTTCTGGCGAGTGTATATTCCTATTTTCATTTTTGTGATAACGTGATTTTAGTGTAAGAACAAGTAAACATAGGCAGATTAAGTCTGCGTTCAGTTAGCTTGAATTGGAAATACCGTTACTTCTCATGAATATTTTCGTTGTTTTTGCGTAGATTCTATTGTTCTTTAATATATTGTAATTAGTCGTTTAAAGAGCTCGTGACGCGTTTTAAAAATATTTTAAAAAATGGAAACCAAAGGGAAAGATATTAGTCTGCCGGAAAGAAAAATTATCATTAAGTTGTGGAAAGATGGCGAAAGTTTCAGAAAAATTGGGCAAACTATTGGAAGAATGTATTCTTCTTCCTTCCTTCCAGCGAGTTGTAAATAATTAAAAAAAAAAAAACCGACCGACATTTGTGTGCCGCAAGTCAGGAACCGCCCTTGAACAGCAAAATCTTGTTGCTACAATTAAACACGGAGATGGCGGAATTATGGTGTGGGGCTGCATCCACAATGGATAAATGGCGTTATTTAAACATTTTTAAACAACAAGATAATGACCCGAAGCCTACTGCGGAAATAGTTAGACTTTGGCTCTTGTACAATGCTCCTAGATAACTTAAAACGCCCCCTCAATAACCTGACCTCAATCCTATTGAGCATATATGATATGTTGGAAACAAGAATTCGTCAGAATACAATAACAAGTAAAGTAGCTTTGCGAAGTGTTATGAAAGAAAAATGGTCCCAGATTACAGCTGAGGAAACAGATAAGTTGGTAAGATCAATGCCAAATCGATTGAACGAGGTTTTAAAACAACGCGGCTATCCAACAAAATATTGAATTTAATTTTTCTTTATCATTTTTAATACTTTTGTAACTAATTTTAAAGCTGAACGCAGACTTAATGGTGCCTATGTTTACTTCTCCTTGCTCTAAAATCCCTTTATCACATAAATGAAAATAGGACTACACATTTTTGTTTTTGCATTTTGAACTTAAAAATATAAAGAAGAAATACATGTAGAAAATTTGAACTGAATTACCTATTTACATTGTGTTTTTACTTCACCTTATTTACTGTCTGTGAACATATATAAAACATTTCAAACCCCGGGCGCGAAACCTATGTAAAATTAAAACAAATCAAACTGGCGCGATTATTAAACACAACATACATACCAACATAATTAAATAGTAGGACAGTAAGATGAAGAAGCGGATTTTTCTGCATTGGCACACCCCAGACGTATACACAATATATAATATATAAATCCCCCAAATACAAATATGATACAAAGTGAGTCGTATAGATTCCTTATAATTTGTATTTATTTATTTGCATATATGTATTTTAAATTTAAAGCTCAACTTGTTAAAAATCTGTAATAAAAGCGGTTTATATTTAAATATAGCGGTTGCGGCCAAACTGTTTTAACGTACGGTGAATTTCCGGGAAAACTAAAAACAATTTTGTGGATCATATACATCCATATATACAATATATAATATGATATATATATATATATAAATATAAAACATACATATACGTTAAGTTTTTTATTTATTTAATGGTTTTTTAAAAATAGCGGACTTGCGTCCGCGGTCTTTATTATTTTAATGTTATTAAAAGACTAAATATAATTCATTTCTTAACTCTAAATTAAACCTAAGTCCGTGCCGGGTCACGTTGCCTAAAGTTTGGTAAAGGTTTTGGTTCAAGTTACTGACCGATGGTGAGAACTGGCTGACCGTGTGAACTGCTGTGTTAACTCCTCCCCTCTTAAATATGATCGTCCTCGATCATCAATAGAAAGGTAAATCAGTAAATTTTATATGATTTGGAAAATTGTTATTTGCTACCGGCGGGAAAACTCCTTGACTAATATTTGGCCTTTTTGTCTCTTTTTCGATATAGTCTCTTTTAATATTTCTTCTTCGTACCAAGGTTAGTAGTATAATGGTTGTAATTAAAGCTACCGATGTCAGACTGCCAATAGATAACGTAGCTTTCTTGAGGAAATTTGTTCGTTTGATGTTAGTTAGGTGTAACTCTTTTAGAGCTCCCAATGATAGTAATTCGATTCGTTCTTTTTCCCGTGGGGCTGGTTGCAAAATTGCGGGAATTGCTTCAATTGATTTTACTTCAATATTGCCAAATATTTGATTGTTAATTTTGATTGTTGTGTTGCAGAATATTACAACATTGGTTCCATTTACTTCTTGAGTTGTCCCATTTGCATCTATCTTTTCATTGAATTGATTTAGTAGTATTATTCCTGTTTTGATTTCTTCAACTGTTGGCACGTGATTCCCGTTTGTAAATATACATGTTGAATTTAGACTATTTACTATTCTACTCAAACATTCATCATTACTTAAATCTATTAAATTAGTTTCTTTACAAATTGCTAGTTCATTAATATTTTCACAATCACTTTTAATTCCGTATATTTTATTTCTTCCTTTTAGAATTTCTTTATAATCGGTTTTAATTATAACATTATTTTCTTTTTTAACCGGTCTTATAATTATTCTTTCAAATGTTTCGTATAATGTTAATGGAATTTTTATCATGTACAAGATAGTCATTTCTTTACTTAATACATTTATTTTTGAAAATTTTAATGCTTCTTCGGCATTTTTAAAAGGCATTTTTTCTTCTTTTACCTTCTTTATGGAAAGTTTAATTTCGTCATTGCTTAAAATTATTGAGTTTACTATATTCTTCTTTGCCCATTGAATGGCATATTTTATATTAATTAATTCCTCTTTTATCAATCTGATTCTATTCTGTAGATTTATCATTATTTCTGTTATAATGTCTTCGTCTTTTTTTATAGTATTTAGCATTTTATTGACAATATTATTTATGCGTTTTTCGAATAAATTGTTAATAATTATTTGATTATTATTATTTTGGTTTAGATTATTCAAATTATCATTTATGATATTAAGATCATTGTGATCAGGAGATCCGGCTATATATTTCCATGCCGTTCCTAGTATGTCAATCGATCTCCTTCTTTTGCTGTTTTCTACGGGTTTAAGGGTGTTAAGGATTTCGAATGTTTGGGTGGTTTCGTGTTGGAGGATAGGATAAAGGAAATGATCTTTAGGGACTTGAGTCGTTATTTCGTCATTAGTTTGTCTTAAGAAATGTTCGTAACGGTCTAGGTCAATTAGGTGTATCAGTCTTAGGGTACCGTCTTGTATTTTTGCATTTCCGTTGTCTATTGTAACAAGTTGAGCCTTACTGTAATCCAAAATTTTTACATCTGCTTGTAAAGATGTAATTGCAGTGGAAATAATTATAAGTTTTAATGAATCCATTTTTCCTAAAAGAGATAGTTCAAGTTTTTATTAGGGATTTATGTATTACACGTCCTGATATTGTTTTCACAGTTGTTCTATTGTTTTCGGATACTATTTCTTTTCTAAATTTTTTTGTTAATTTTTATTATATCACCTGGAGAGTAATCTTTAGGTTCTGTTCTTTTACTGTTGTAATAAGCAAGATCTTGTTCCTGTTTTTTTCTGAGTAATCTAATATTTTCGTTCCTTTGCTCTTCTAAGTGTTGGGGGTCTGTAAAGATTCTATTTCCAAAGAATGTGGCTAAAGGTTTATTTTGGTTGTTGAGTGTATTGATGCATTGTATTCTTGCACCGATTTGAATAATAGTTCTTCGAATGTGATTCCTATATTGTTAGCTTTTAAGCATCTCATAATTTCGGAAAGGGTGCTATGAAATCTTTCAACTTGTCCGTTGCTGGTGCTACTGTAGGGTGGTGTGGTATAAACATTTATAGACATTTGGTCTTTAAGTAAGGTTGATATTGTGGCAGAATTAAGAGATTTTTCATTATCTACTATAACTTGTTTTGGTATACCGATGCGATCATATTAATTCTCGTATTGGGTTTTTAATATGTTCTATTGCTTTAGACTGTATAATTTTGATCTGTGCGTATTTGGAAAATTTATCAATGGCCGTGAGTATTAGCCTTTTTTCTGTCGAGTAAATGTCGATATGAACAATTTCTCCTGGAAACTTCGGAATGGGAGTGTTTTGTATCTGTGGTTTTGGAGGATGTCTGTCATATTTATGCTCGCAACATGTGGAACATTGTCTAACTATTTTTTCAATTTTAGAATGCATACTTGGTAAGTAAAATGTCCGTAATATTTGTGTTTTATTTTCGCGACTATTTCTATGTGCTCTTTGATGTTCCCTAATAATTATTTCTTCCAGTTCTGTGTGACACGATATCCTGGAGTAGAGATTGTGTAAATCGAATTTTTATATTTGCAAAGTGAAGTGGGTATATTTCTTGAATTTTTCCCATTAAGCTTTCTGTGGTGTATAGTCCATTAACTAATGCTGGGTCAAGTTGTCGTTTGAATATGTCTGTTGTTGTTGTTGTAACGATTATCTAATCCCCGTTTGGGTGGTAAATTCTAGATTCGTTGTCGTCGAGGTCATCTAACGGAAGGCCCAGGAAACGAGCTGTTTCGACGGGGTCGGACCATAGGGAGAGGGGTGTTAGATGAGTGGGGTTTGTTGGGCATGCAAAGAGGTGGTTAGTGTCATGCGGAGACTCATTGCATGCAGGACATGTGTTTGGTATGTCAGGGTCTATTCTGGATAGGTACGAGTTTAACCTGCTACAGTATCCAGAACGAAGTTGCGCGAGGGTCACTCTAGATTCGCGAGGCAACTCGAGCTCTGTGTCTGCAATGGGTGGTGGTTTGACTCGTATTACGCCATTCACTGAGAGGGAGTCGGTGAAGGTGTTAATGGCTCCACTGTGAATGGCGGTCAGTGCCTGTCTGAAGTTAGTTGCGTCCGAAGTCTGGTCGGCGTGCTGTCTGATGTCGTCGACGTAGTCAAGGAAGGACCTTTTGATGTTCCTAGGAGGCTGCTCCGCTGCAAGCAGGCGTCTGCAGGGGTGGTTTCTGCGAAAACATCCCAGCAGAAACTGCTTGGAGAGGAGCTCGTTATATTCCTTAACCGGAAGCATACGGGCCTCACTATGTAGGTGTTCGATTGGAGACATCAAGAGGCATCCCGTGATAGTCCGGAGTTCTGACAAGTCTGAAGCTTCTTATTCTGCGTGTCACTGCATCCAGGCGACCATATTGCGGCTGCATAATTGAGGACCGGCCGGCCGATTGCCTTGTATGTTGCCAACAACGTTTCTTTGTCTTTTCCCCATGAGCTGCCGTCAAGCAACTTGAGGATTTTGTTGCGGCTCTGTACTTTGGCAGTTATCGCGGTCGTGAGAGGAGTGAAAGAGCACAGACTGTCCAAAGTGACGCCTACAATTTTAGGGTTATTTACTGTCGGAATTTTTGTGCCATCGACTGAAATGTTCAGGTCCAGTCTGTATCCTTCGTCCAATTGGTGAAGATGGTCGCTGTGGATTTAGTGGGGGAGAGTGTTAGGTTCCTTGCAGAAAAGAAGCGAGAAAGATGTTCCAGGTCCTCAGGTAGCGTTGCGTGATTGACTGTGTCAAAAGCTTTTGACAAGTCCAACGCTACGAGGATCGCCCTCTCATAGGGTGGCTTCTGGTTCAGGCCATCAACTATCTGGGCGTTTATGACGCTAAGTGCTGTGGTGGTACTGTGCACATTACGGAAGCCATGCTGATGGTCTGCTAGGCTCAGGTGGTGGGTGAATGACGGGAGTAACAAGGCCTCAAGTGTCTTCACTACTGGGGAAAGGAGAGTTATCGGGCGATAAGACTCCCCTTTGTTGGCGGGTTTCCCAGGTTTCAGCAGTGGGACCACTCTTCCGACTATCGACAGGTTGAGGACCTTGGTGAGGTAGTTTACTCCCGTTGAGCCTAGATGTTTTAACATCAGCATGCTTATTCCGTCAGGGCCGATGGATTTAGACGATTTCGCCTTTTTGATGACACTCTGAACCTCCCCATCGGTGAAAGTAAGTGGTGCGCAGTCTTTTGGCATTTTGCGCAGCCGTCGGGTAACACATCGTTTGGCCTTGTCGGTCGAAGGGCGCAGTATAAACTGCCGGCTAGAGTAGCTCGCGCACTTCTTCGGGTCCGAGGAGGCATGGCCATCGAATTGAATTTCAACCCGATCGTCATGTTTCCTCGGATTTGACAGGGCCTTGACAGTAGTCCAAAGCTTACTCACACCGGTGGAGAGGTTGCAGGACTTCAGGTGCTCTATCCATTTTGTCCGCTTATGATGATTCACCATTTGCCGAATCTCCAAATTGAGATCCCTTATTCGGGGATCACAGGGATCGGCATGGCGTAAGGTGTCGCGCTCATTTGCTAATACAGCTGCTTCGGCTGGGAAATTAGGGCGGAGTTCCGCTATTCTTCCAGCCGGTATGAAGCGAGCTGTAGCAGCAGCGAGGAATGGATAGTGCGTTGAAGGTGCTCTCAGTAAATTCTGTGAAGCCGACCCAGTTAGCTTTGTTAAAGTTAACATAGGTGCGGTTATCCACAGAAATAAAGTCAGGAGGTTTCTCGATCGAGATAATTATGGGCAGATGGTCTGATGCAAGAGTTAGCATAGGTTGCCAGGTTATACTATTTATCAGACCACCGCTACCGATGGTAATATCTGGCGAGCTATTACAGGTGCCCATAATTCTGGTGGGGGCTTCGTCGTTCATTGTGCAGAATGTCGAATCGTCTATCTGTTCCGCCAGCTCCATCACCCTACGAACGTTTGACAGGCAGGAAGATCGTGATGCGCGTTAAAGTCGCCTAGCACCAGACGGTTTTCACCACGAAGTAGCGCATCTATATTCGGGTGATATCCTGTAGGGCAACATGTAACTGGGGGGATGTATATATTAAATATTTCGAGCTCGACATCGCCTGACCGGACAGCTATACCCTGACATTCTAGGGTGGTGTCCCTGCGGTCGATGTCAACATCGATTAGACGATATTGTACGGTGTTGTGGGAGTTATGCTGTCTATATGAGCTCCTTAGGACCGTGGAGGTCCTATCTTGGCCACTCGACTGGAGTGGCAGCGCAGTGCGCGAACATGGTGCAGGTTGCACGGCCGTTGAGGCAGATGTCGCATTATTGCGTTGACAGCATGGGGCAACGTAACTCGTGGTCCACTCCCTGTGTGTCTTAAGGCCCGAGCAGGTCTTAAGATGGCTCCATCCATTGCATGTATTGCACCTAACCGAGGTGGAATTTGGATGGAGCCTTTTTGCGCATACGCAGCAGTAGAATTCCTCGGGGCCCGGGTTGGACTCGATGCCAGCACGGGTCAGGAGGATACGGAGCAACCCTGCTGCTAGGCGTTGCTCCAATGACGACAAACTTAATCTAAAACTTACCGATCCAAACAGGGTTAGATCGTCGAAATAACAGCCCTTGGCCGGATAAAATCCGGGTCAATTCCGGTATCGCAGAACCGGCTGTTGTGGGAATTGAATATGTCTGTAATGTCCTGTGTTGAATAGTCTTGTTTGATAATTGTGTGTCTGCGAAAACTGGGAAATGGTATTTCGAACGTATAGTTGTCTTCGACACCAAGTAATATGAATAGCTGGTTTTTGAAGGCATTTATTGGTGCTTCTGTGGCTGGGATAAGCCGATGTGCGAAACTTTCGTCGCTATGGTCAGTAGTCGTTAGAGTATTAACGTCAGTCTGTGGAGGTCTCGATAGCGCGTCGGCTACCACGTTTGTCTTTTCTGGTTTGTACTTCATTTCATAGTTGTACTCTTCAAGGATGCATTTCCATCTTTTCATCTTTCCGTTATAGTTTTTATTACTCAATGCATAGGTTAAGGGTTGGTGATCTGTGAAAATTATTACTTTGGGTGAACCATACAAATAACTTCTGAAACTATTAAGTACCCATGTTATCGCCAATATTTCTTTTTCATTTTCTGCGTAATTTTCTTCGGCTTTACTTAGTGAACGAGATATGAATGCTATGGGTTTGCCTGATTGTTCTAAAACTGCTCCGAGAGCATAATTAGATGCATCGGTGGTAAGGTGGAAGTCTTTATTAAAGTCAGGATATGCCAGTGTTACTTTTTTTGAAACAAGTGAGGATTTTATTTTGTTGAAGGCTTCTAGTGCTGCGTTATTGAGTATTATCTGCTTTTTACTGGATGCATTTTTTAAAATGCGTCCATCCTATCCTATTAAGAGCGAAAAGGAAAAGGCCAAGGAAAGATCTTAAGTCTTTCAAAGTTTTCGGACATGGGAATTTTTGTATAGCTTCAACCTTTGAGGGGTTAGTTTTTACACCATTTGGTGAAATGATGAAGCCTAGAAATTCGACTTCATTTCGGAAGAATTCGCATTTGTCAAGTTGCACTTTCATATTTGCTTCTTTGAGAGTGTGAAATATTTGTTCAATATTTTGGAGATGGCTTTCTTCGTTTTCACTGAAAACTATTATGTCATCGATGTAGACATAGCAGATTTTACCTATATAGTTTCTTAGAATATCATCTAGGGCTCTTTAAAATATTGAAGGCGCGTTTTTCAGCCCGAATGGGAGTCGTGTAAACTCATATTTGCCATTATTGACAGAAAATGCTGTTTCCTTAATGTCGGATTCTTTTAAAGGAATTTGGTGGAATCCGCTTTTTAGATCCAATACGGAAAAGTATTTATTATTCCCTAATGGCGCAATGATTTCATTTATTTCGGGTATGGGGTATTTGTCGGAAATAGTGACATTATTTAATTTCCTATAATCAATTACAAGTCAAAATTTTTTTTTCGCCAGAAGCGTCTAGTTTTTTGGGACAACCTACACGGGTGAGTTGTATGGAGAACGTGATGGTCTTATTATCCCATCTTTGAGTAAGGTTTGGACTTCCTTAGTGACAAACTCTCTCATGCCAATAGGATATGGGTAATATCTAGTGTAAACGGGTGTATTTGTAGAAGTTCTGATTTCGCCTACTACGGTGGTAGTGTAAGTCAGTCTTTCATTTGGATCGGAAAATAACTGAGAATATTTATTTGTAAGTTTATGAATATGAAATTTCTGAGAAGGTGTCATATGTTCTGTTCTAACGTCAATATTATTTACTGTAGGAGAAAGTTTCTGCTTGATTTTTATTTCTTTACCATTGCCAAACCTAATTATGTCATCACGAATGTTTATAGTAGCATTGAGGTATTTGAGGCTATCGTTTCCGATAATACCGTCAAAAGATTTCAGTCCTGGTAGAATGAAAAATTTCAAATTCGAATTATCTATGTGGGCTAGATTAAGTATGGTATGATGGGTAATTTGGATTTTTCCTGCTATGGAATTTGCAAAAAAAAGGTTCTTCATTCGGAATGGGTTTAGCTACAAGCTCTGGTTGTATGTAATTTTTGCTTGATCCTGTATCAATAAGTATTTTTAAAAATGTTCCGTTCTTAGTTCTAAATTCTATATATGGTAACGAAGAACTTTTCATCCTAAAAAATTAACATCTATGTAGTCGGGTTGGTTATGTTCGGATTGTTCTTGGACTAGTTGTTCAATCTGTTCATTGTCTAGCATTGTGTCGTATTCTTGTTCGGTTGAAATTCTGTTCGTCATGTTGGTATTGTTGATCACATGGATATTGTTGGTCGTATGTGGCTTGTTGGAAGTAAGGACCTTCCGTACCGGTTTCTATATGAAAGTTCCTCTGTTGTTTGAAAGGCACTTGTTGAGATAAATTTGATGGTCGTTTCCATGCTTGGTTATTGGGTGCATTTCTATTCATGTAGTTAACCACTTTTGAATGTAGAGAGCGGTCTACATCCATTGGCTCTGGACGTGGGAGTCCGAAAGGTCGTGGGTGCTGTGGCCTAGCAGGAGGTTGATATGTTGGCCGAAAATTTGGAGAATTGCGATGATTAGCTGTGGTCGTTGCTGCGGCATGAAGTTCTGTTTAGGTAAATATGGTTTAGGAATATAAGCCAATTGTGGATAGAACTCGTTGGTTACTTTCCTAGGTGGAAGAGGTGGCTTAAAGTCTTGGGCTTTCTTAATATGAGAATTATTATTGATAGCGTAATGCGAACGGAATTTCTGATTTTCCAACTTAAAGCATAAGTGAAGGGCTTGAGGGAGGTCTACGGGTTCCCTCATGCCAAAGAGTCTTGGCAAATCACCATTAAGTCCTCGAATAAAAGTGTCAAGGGCTTTGTCACGATATGTTCGTGTAAGTAAATGCATAGATTCAGCACTAACTTCCATGCAACCAAGTTTATTAAGAATAAGAGATAAGTGGGAATATACCCTTTGGTAGAATTCCTGAATGGTATAGCTACCCTGAACTAATGATGTCATTTGGTACTCTAAGGTACCTATGTCCCTTTTATCCGCGTAATGGAGAGTAAGACATTTTGAAATAGCCTTCCACTCCAAAGGTGTGTTATATGATTCAAGAGCAATGTCTGCGTTGCCCACGATTTTGTTTCTTATAACGTTAAGAATACCATAGTATTTTGGCGATCCTCTTTGAGGTTCGTATATTTCTAGTATTCGGTCTAAGCTCTTCTTCCATGAATTGAATTCGCCTGGATTCCCGGAAAATTCGCGAAGGCATCTTACCACATCGGGGATTTTGTATAGTTCGCTAATGTTTTTTGTTAATGTGGGGTCTATGGTGACGTCCGTTGTGTTTGAAAAGTTTGCATTCGGATTAAGGGCGGCCTGAACTAGGTTCAGTCCCTCTTGTCTTAAAATATTTATGACTACGTTACTTATAATGTTTGTCAATTGTTCTAGATTCATTTCGTTAGGATTAGGAATAGGATGGGATGGTTGGGTATTGCCTGCAGTAGGTGCGTTCAGCACACCAGGTCTTATGGGTCTTATGGGATTGGTTGCCATATTTTTTTAAATATTTGCAATGATTTTATTTTATATTGGTTAGGTGTCCTTATACTCTGAAGGGTCCCTTTGGTGGTGAATGAGAGTTGGACTCTAGTTATTTAGAACCGGAGGGTCAACCGTTAGGTGGTGAGTCGCGGTTCCTTTTTTTATTCTTGTAAGTTATTGGCTGTACGAGCCTTTTTTTATTTTGATTTGTAATTTAAAATTCTCTGGAAGGTCCCTTAGGTGGTGAATCGCAAAGAATTTTATTTTTATAAGCTGAAGGGTCCCCCCGAAAGTGGTGAATCGCAGCTTCTATTTTTATTTATTTTTATTGGCTGTACGAGCCTATTAATATTTATATGTATTATTTAGGGTTAGTAAATATACAAGTTTTAGATTTTAATTTAATTAATAGTAATTCGCAAAACAGAATACATTTTAAATTCTTAAAATTTTTCTTTAAATATTTTTTCCTTTTCAGTTTCCTTCTTACTTTTTTTTTTTAAATGCTTAGAAAATTTCAACAGAATACTTTTTAAATTCTTAAACTTTTTTCTTTAAATATTTTTCTTTTTCAGTTTCTTTCTTACTTTGTCTTCTTTAAATGCTTAGAAAATTTTAACAGAATACCTTTTAAATTCTTAGAATTTTTCCTTTAAATATTTTTTCTTTTCCAATTTTTCTCTTACTTTGTTTTATTAAATGCTTAGAAAATTTCTTAATATTAGGTGCTTACTTATTACTAGCCTCCTGGCGCATCGGGTGTCCTCCCGTTTGTCCTTTACTACTAATTTCCCTCGTTGCGCACGTATAGAGGGTGCGTTTCTTCCTACTGGATCTTAACGCGTGGTTGACGAACCAGCTCGTTTGGTCCGAGTGCCTTGGTGTCTTTATTTCTCGACCGTCCTTCCACGGGCGATTTTAATGTTGAATCTTCTTCAGCCGTCCTTCCACGGGTGATTTTTATGTTGAATTTCCTTCGGCCGGCCTTCCACGGGCGATTTGGATATTATCACAACACGATTCTAACACCGCACTTAGACGCTTGGGCACCAGTTAAGTTTTTTATTTATTTAATGGTTTTTTAAAAATAGCGGACTTGCGTCCCCGGTCTTTATTATTTTAAGATTAAATATAATTCATTTCTTAACTCTAAATTAAACCTAAGTCCGTGCCGGGTCACGTTGCCTCAAGTTACCGCGTCAGCAGTTGATCGGACGCGCGTGTGAAGTCGTCAAGTTAATATCGCTGATGCAGCTTCAGCAATTGGTCGGTTTCGGTTCAAGTTACTGACCGATGGTGAGAATTGGCTGACCGTGTAAACTGCTGTGCTAACTTATATATAAGAAACAAAATTTCAAGTAGTTACTTGACCACATTTTCCGGCAATACCCCTTATGCGTAATTCATCATTAGCAGGATTGCCCAAAATAAGTAAGCAAGGCATATTGGAAACATCAATAAAACTCAAACGATAAAAAAAACATACATATCTGCACGGTTACCTGCCAAGTACATACATCTCTACATACCTTATATATTATATTTATATACGTAACTAACCAAGTTACAAAGCGAATAATTTGTTTACATATGTACACGAACGATACGAACACAAAAGTGCATACCTGCACATTATCAATTTTCTTTTCCCGCGTCATTCTTATAGCGAAACTAACAAGGATGTACGTACATACACACAGCTTAAAATTTACCTATGACTGTATACCCTACGTACATAGGGTACAATATTTAAAATATTACTGTATTTAAAATTATTGCTAATAATAAAAGCCCTTAAACTTAATAATAATAAAATTTAGAAAAATTAACTGTCACGATACATAAGTAGGAATTATTAAATTGAAATAAAATTTATTCGAATAAAAACACAAGAACATCGGTTTAACAGACGAAGAAGAAAAAAACCAAAAAACAAATTGTTATACTTGGTGGAAATAGGGCATTATTAGTGGTACACACGCAATTGTACATATATTCAAAGTCCATATCGGCACGTTTCTGGCAATCCCCTTGTTCTTGTTAAAACACAAGCAAGCAGGATTGCAAACAAAACATACAAGCATATTACATATGCACATAACTTGCACGCTTATGTACAAAGATTATTCACCTCGTTTTAAACGCGGCAATATACATAGTTAACATACATACAAACGAGTACGTAACAATAAATAATAAAACATAAAGAAAAACAAAGCGAAAAAACGAAATATGCGTTTGTTATTGACGAAGTCCGGATACAATTATCAGTATGCACTGAGAGAAAAAAAATTTAAATTCATTTCGGAAAGTGACAGTTTAATAAAATACTACACTAGATTTTCATCTTCGCCGATTCAGGACAATTCTGAATCGGTATTAGAAATCAAAAAAAGACAATCTTGACAATTTTTGGTCACGTCTCCAAACTGTGATCTATCGGAAAATTTCAAATCCTCGGCTTACACCAAATACGAAAACTGCTTAGACCAGTTTGAAGAAACTAAAGCAATGATTTCTGATCAACTAAAACTAATTAAAGCAATTGCACCTACTCCACATCAGCGAGTAGAGCTGCCAAAAGTACAAAGTCAAGAGGCAAGTTCATGCATCCATCTCAAGTTGCCCGCATATGACATAGAAATATTTCATGGTGGTTATAAACAATGGCGGTCCTTCCGGGACATGTTTACAGCCCAAAATTATCAAATGTACAAAAATTGTATCACATCCGATACAAAACAAAAGGTTAAGCAGGCGTAATAGTGAAACAGTTCGCATTAAATGACGATAGTTTCAATTTGGTTTGGGAAGCTCTTAAATCAAGATACGAAAACGAAAAAATATGTGTCAGTAAACAAATATCGATAATAATGAACAAAAGGAAACAAGTGAAGAATTTATCAAACTTCAATCCACTGTTTTAAATTGTTTGTCGGTTTTATCGGCACAGAATATTCCCACAGACAATTGTGACTCTAGAATGGTAAATATATGCACCCTCGCATTACCATAAAAGTTACTACTTCTATGGGAGCAATCGCTCTCATCACGAAGAAAATGCCTCACGTGGCAACAATTGAAAGATTTCCTAACTACCCAGTACAAAATCGCAGAAAGTGTAGGCAAAAAACTAGGCAGAACGAAAAGCGTTCAACGCGACCTGAATAGAAACTTCCACAGACCCCAAGCCAGTATCAACAACAATTTAAATAGAAGCTTCTTCCAAAATCAAACGTTCACATCTGAACAGTACAAACAAATGTCATGCGAACTATGTACAAGCTTAGGGCCTTAATAGACTAAGGAGCACAACGATCATTTATAGCATCTAGCACCCAAAATAGGCTACAACTGCTAACAAAACAAGCCAACTTTGAAATTACAGGGCGGAAGAGTAGTTCAAAACTCTAATAAAATCTGCCCCATTACCCTAATTTCCCCCAAATGGATAGAAGAATTCAAGCAGAAGCTCTAGTCTTACCGCAACTAACAAATATGCTTTCAAGCTATCATATAAATAGCAAGCATTGAGAAAAGGTTTCACACCTCAAATTAGCAAATCCAAATTGCAACACCCCCGCTTAAATAGACATTCTATTGGGCGCCGGTCTCATACCTCAGATAATACTCGAGGGTGTTGAGAAAATTCCAAACACACTATTGTCACAAAATACTATTTTTGGTTGGCTTCTAAGTGGACTAGTTACGAAATCAGTTACCTCCATGACAACTCAAGTTAAGGAAAGCTCAAATGAATACCTCAATTCACAATTAAAGAAATTTTGGAAGGTAGAAAAACTCCTCACCATATCAATCACAACCCCTGAAGATCAGTATTGTGAAGACTTTTACAAAGACACAACAGATCACATAATTCGGTATGTCGTACGACTACCAGCAAAATAACAATTTCCCAACACCATCGCCGTAGGTCACTCTCGCACCTCTGCAATACAGCAGTTTCAAAGTATGCAAAAAACTTACTTAAAAAAGGTGAGCTTAAACCAGAATATGATGGTGTGTTGGAAGAGTACCTCTATTCGGACCACATGAAGGAAGTAAACCCATGGGAAAAAATCATCAATGATACTACTAACTTTTCTTGCCGCATTATGCAGTAGTCAGGCCAGACAAAAAACAACTAAAGTAAGGGTTGTCTTCAATGCCTCAAGAAATTTAAAAACAATTGATGTCGAAAAAATGGTAATAATTTTGGAAAACTTTAAAACATCAACCCTGAATCAAAGAAAAAAGAGAAATTAAAAAACTTTATTAATTCACTTACAAAGGACATACTCACAAGTGCAAAAGCAGTGGTGCATGAAATAAAAACAGTAACGGATCATGAAGAGGAAGTAAGAAGACAAATTTGTGAATTTGGAGAGCAAGGAATAATTAAGAAAAGTCACAGTAGATAGAGCTCACCAAACTTAATAGTACCAAAGAAGATAGATTATTCAGGAATTCAGAAATTCACCTCTAGTAGTCGATTATAGGAGATTAAATAAATTAACTGTAGACGATAAGTATCCTCTACCAAATATCGAAGGAATCTTGGATAAACTGGCCAAAGGACAGTACTTTAGCACAATAGATTTTGCAAAAGGTTACCTCCAGATTTAAATGGCAGAAATGACATCGAGAAAACAGCTTTTGTTACTCCGGCCACACTATATGAATACGTTCGAATGCCTTTTGGGTTGAAAAATGCCCCAGCTACATTTCACAGATTTATGAACGACATAATGAGGGAATAAATAATAAAATATGTGCTGTATATTAAGACGACATACTAATTTCTTCAACTTCACTAGAAGAGCATTTAAACTCATGGAGAAAAATATTTTTGAAATTACAAGAAAACAAATTATAAATACCGGCAGATAAATGCAATTTTCTTCAAAGAGAAACTAAATTATTAGGGCACATATTAACAGAAGAAGACATCAAGCCTAATCCAGATAAAATTGTAGCAATTCAAAAACTACCCATACCTAAAACTAAAAACCTTTAAAAGAATTTTTATTAGCAGCAGGATATTACAGAAAATTCATGAAAGATTATTAAAACATAGCTTATCCCACGATAAAATATTTGGAAAAGGCAATAAAATAAACGCCAAAGACCCACAATATATTGCAAGCTTTGAGAACTTAAAAGCACAATTTTCATCTCACCCAATTCTAAAATTCCCAGAGTATGATAAAGAATTCAGTATCACAACTGATGCTAGTGACTATGCCATTGGAGCAATACTTTTTTCAATCACATATTTCCGACCATATATATGGCAATAAAGTTAAAATAATAACAGATCATTGTCCAATCAAATATCTTCTTAATAAATATAAAGGAAAGGAATTTTCTCAACGCCATTAGAGGTGGTTATTGAAATTGCAGGAATATAACTTTGAAATAGAATACGTAAAAGGAAAAAATAATGTTGTACTTGTAGTTGATTTCTTGAGTCGAATTGAGAACTCACCAAAAATAAAAGAAGGTAACGACAATGAATCAAACCTGGAATTGTCAGAAACAATTCATTCAACAGATGAAGAACTGCTTGAGCACTTCTCAATTAAAGAAAAAATTGTAAATAAGTACAAAATTAAAATTATATTGACACGTAGCCCAAAATCTCAGCTGTAAAGACTCCAGAGAAATAGTTGAAATAAACTCAATGGATGAAGAAGAAGAGAACAAGGAAACATTAAAAAAGTGTATAAAAGGAAGCGGAATAGCGGGAATATTTTCAGAATTATCTGAAGCAAATTATCATAAAATACAGAAACTACTCATTGAAATGTTTGCTCAAGATAGAAGTTTAAAATCTGTAAAATGCACAAAAAGAGCCTCAGAAATAGAAGAAGAAGAGGAATTTCATAACAAATATCACTGTACCATACAAAGGAATCTATGCATAGTGGCATAAATGAAATAATACATTAAAAGATAAAATATATTATCCAAAATTCAAGGAAGACATACAATTGATAATAAACAACTGCCAAAAATGCATAACAACAACAAATAAAAATTAGATAATTCATAAAGACTGATTCCATTTCAACAAACAATCATTTGTTACAGCGATTGATAAATTAACCAAATTTGCAGCAGCTTACAGAATAACAGATAGAAATTGGAGAGCTAAATAGACAATAATTATGGAACATTTTGCAAAATTCGGTAAACCTAAGAAAATTATTATGGATAATCAATTTAGAGCAGAGCAATTAATACAATATTTAAAGGCCGAAAATATAGAAGTCCATCACACAAAAAGGAAATGCAGATATTGAGAGACTTCACTCAACCTTCTTTCAAATGACAATGCAAATTGTTATATAAAACTATAACGTTCTCCAAGAGACGCCAAAGAAAACATTTGTCCATTCATATTACAAGATAGAATAAATATGGTAAAACAAAAAACAATAGCCAAGTTCAATCTAAACAGAGAAGAACATTACTGAATTAATCCACTGCAAAATGTTCATCCGGCAAATATAAAAAGACCAATGAAATTGGCAAATAAAGAAAACACAAACGAGAAAGATGATGACGCATTTAGTTTAAGAGCATTTAATGGAGATAGTAACACTTAAAAACAAAAATTTCATTACATGACTTTTGTTCTACCCCAGTGGGTAACGGGTTTTTCAAGAATATACCCATGGTAAGTGATAACTGTCGTAAGAGGCGACTAAAATCCAACGGAGTATTAAATAATAAAATATCGAAAACTCTTACGTATAGAGACAATTAATCAAAACCCAAACGGTTATAAATTTTTATTTTTACAGATGACGGGGATAATTATTTGTTTAACAATAATCATAACATTAGTGGCAGCACTTTTGCAAATCACACCAATAATAGAAGAAACGGCTATACAATGATACAAACGGCGGACATAGCATTCGACATAGAAATAGTTAATAAATAAGTACAGTTATACACAAGATAAACCCGAACAAAATTACAGAAATAGTTGACCAGATTAAAGAAAAGATCGGACAGCTAAATATTGAAAAAATTTTATAATGAAATAAAAAATATAAAAGCAAAGATTACATCTATAACACCATATATCAAAGAAAGAAATAAAAGAGGCTTAATATATAAATATTATAGTATATAAATGGATGTTTGGAGTTATGGATGATGATGACAGGCAAGACATAGTGGACCATTTGAAAATTATTGAAGAAAATGGCCATAATGCTATTGTATACTTAAATAAACAAATAGTAATTAATGATCAAGTAGTGATCCAAGTATGTTAAGAAAGAAATGGAAAAATACTAAATTGATTTTTATAAAAAAGTAGGAGTAGTAGTATACAATAATATTTGCAATTCAGATACTAAGGACCTTGTTTCAAACTAAAATTCAATGAATAACTCCATTGCCAAAAAAAAATATATTGAGATAAAAATTCGTTACCAAGAATAAAAAATAATTATACAATTAAAGTTGTAAATTGAAAAATAGAAATTTTACAATGGGAATATAAAAAAATATACAATCGTATACCCTGTCGAAAAATTATTGATGATATTGCAATAAAAAATATTGAAAATATAAAAGAAATTGCAGAATTAAAATAGCATAAAAATGTATCATATGGTATTAATATAACATTGATAATCTAGTAATGGTGGTAGTAGTAATCCTTATAAGAACGGCAAAGAAAACAAGTAAGAAAGGGCTAAGTTCGGATGTAACCGAACATTTTATACTCTCGCACAGTCAAATGGTATACTCGTTTGAGATTTCTTTGTGGATTGACTGATATTTTCGGTAGAAGGTCAACTATAGGCACTGGGGTCCACATATTTAGTACTTAGGGGTTTGAACAGTTTTGGTTCGATTTAGACAATTTTTGGCCGCAAGGTGGCATACTTTATTTGCATTATTCACGCAAAGTTTTATCCGATATAATCATTGTTACCTGATTTGCATAGTGGAAAGTGAAAGAATCAGATGGAATTGAAAATGTTGTTACATGGGAAGTAAGCGTGGTTGTAGTCCGATTTCGCCCATTTTCGCACTATGACATAGAAATATGAAAAGAACGTTATGCACCGAATTTGGTTGAAATCGGTTGAGCAGATCTCAAGATATGGGCTTTCACCTAAAAGTGGGCTGTGCCACGCCCACTGTATAATTTTGAACGCGGTTCCTATAAAGTCATTTCATACCATCCCAGAGATAAAAAGTCTCTGGCGTGTTTAGTGCTTGATTTATCGCGCTTTTAGTAGTTTTTAACAGTACCGTTATATGGGGAGTGGGCGGAGTTGCCACCCGATTTCATCTATTTTCACACGTCAATAGAAGTGCTAAAAAAATTTGCTTCTAGTGAATTTTGTTATTATAGCATTAGCGGTTTAGGAGATATGCACAATAAACCTATTAGAGGCGGGACCACGCCCACTTTTAAAAAAAAAGTTTTAACTGCAGATGCCCCTACCTAATGTGATCTTGTGTGCCAAATAACAGTCTTGTATCTTATTGCGGAGCTTAGTTATGACAATTTATTTGTTTTTGATTAATGGCGTTTTGTGGGCGTGGCAGTGGTCCGATTACGCTCATGTGCAATACCAACCGTCTCACGGTACCAAGAAACATGTCTACCAAGTTTCATAAAGATATCTCAATTTTTACTCAAGTTAGAGCTTGCACGGACGGACAGACGGACGGACGGACAGACAGTCACCCGGATTTCAACTCTTCTCTTTCTCTTCATCCTGATCATTTATATATATATAACCCTATATCTAACTCGATTAGTTTTAGGTGATACAAACAACCGTTAGTTGAACAAAACTATTATACTCTGTAGCAACAGGTTGCGAGAGTATAACAATATAAACTTCTCGTTTATTCAATGTGAGAAAACAATTTGTTTTCGTATCAGTCACCACGCTCAGAAAGTGTTACTTGAATGAATATCAAAAATAAATAAAGTACTGTATAAAAAAAAATAAATAATTATAATTGCATAAGTTGATCAAAAATGCCATGCAATAGATAAATTTATTGATATCATTTTACATAAACGTATAAAAAAGTATCTTTTTCTACTTCGTCAGCCTCAGAGCAATTTATATAATAACATGAATAAAATTTAAATGTAACTTTATTAACTTTTTCATGTACGTGTACAAAGCCATAGCTCTTAATTTAAACGAAAAAGTAGATTTCAAAGGGAAAACTATGGATAGTATAGGTAGTATTTTTTTAAACTATCGAAACTCTTGAGTAGTCCAATCGACAGTTTTGCAACTCTACTGCGGGATTTTTAGTGGTAGTTCGTAAGTTTGCTTGCCATCTGTTTAGTAGCTCATGAACTTTCAGTGCTGCCAAAGTAAACCACGAGATAATGAGCACTATCAAAAAGGAAAGAGAGGAGTTTCGGATCGTTTTGTCCTGAACGATAAAGCCAGTGCTGCCACGCTGTAAATCCGCACATCGAGAGAAATATGGTGGAGCAGGACTTTACATATTTTCTATATAAAACGTCCTGAGGGTACTATTTTTATAACCTATTACATTCGAAAGTATAATGTCTTTTTATTTTTATGTGATGCTCTTTCTCTCCTCTCTATTCTAAATTTAAAAAAGATTTCTGGAGCATATACATACTATATATTATTTTAACGTTGGAATCTTCAAAAAATATTTTTTATTTAAAATTTAACTTTATTACATTCTTTAAAAAGAATTGTTCAAATTGTCTCTGGTGACAAATTGTTGCGCTTTTTAGTTATATTCAAATTGATTTGGAATAAAATTATCTCGCAATTAACGGAAAAAATATGGAAGTACTCCAATATTTTCAACTAATTTTGAAACCATCGCCAAGTGTTCTAACTGCGACGTTCTCCCAGAACTTCAGAGGGTTTGCGTCTTTCTGAAACAATCTTTTTACTGCTCTGAATTTGCTGTGAGTTTCCTCTAGATCGAATCCGAAAAACCAGCAACTTTCTGCAACAACTGCATTTCTGACGGAAGGAATTCATACTATACAAAAAAAGATAATAGATCATTTGATACGTTCAAAATACGAAAAAACTTGGGTAAAATATAAAATCCGTCAAATCCGTCAAATCCGCAGATCTGGCAGCGGTGGATATAGCATAAGCGTACGTGTCAAGTTAGCACATGTACATATGGTGTGCAAGAATCTATTCATAGTAGTAGTTGTATTTCTTTTACACACTCTTCGTTTTTATTTGCATAGACTTGTGTCGATCTAACTTATCAAAAAATGTATAATGAAAACAAAAATGACTATTTAAGGCCAACTTGTGTATTATTTCTAAGTCTAATATTTAATAAATAAACCAGTTTATTACTGTTTCACAATTTTTTTTTCAAATCCACTTTGTTTACAGCGGTCCTTGTCCAAAGTGAATGGCCGTTGTTGACGTTTGCTGTTTTCATAGTCAGCAGCTCGTGGCATCGGCTGCTGTGGTGTATTGCCGGCGATGCCGACTAGCGCTAACCCTCCCCTTTTAAATGAAGAGCGTCCACGTACCTTTGGATTACTATACCCACCACGATACTGATAGCCCTTTATGCAACATTTATTTCATTATTGCAAAACATCCCTTACGCCGAACATACCGTAAATTGAATTTTCATACTGATTCCTGCTGCAGAGTGCCGATGTGTTTAATATTTTTTTCACTTAATTATCGCATATAGGGCATACTAAAGGCTTCTCGATGTTGATCAATATTTATACGGGGTGCAGTTGGTGCTCCCGGTTTTCGTTTCGAGACGTTGCTAAGATTGCAATGCTCAATGCCATTTACTTCGATACAATCTTCGAATGTAAGCAAATATGTCCCATCTCCGTTCAAAATTCTTTTTGTTTGTGATTGCAGCAGCAATGTTGTTGATTATTAGTATTCCATCATCGACCTCTATTATTTTGCTTCGGTCGTTCGCAATTTGTCTACAATTCGCTTATTGCAGAATATCACGGATGATTGATGTCTTACATTCGACAGCTACGGTGTATCATATGTAGTGTAGTGTAGTGTAGTATCTAATTAATACTCTCGTCTCATTCTTTACTGAATCAGACCAATTAAAGTTGGTAAAGTGAGTCAGGTAACCAAACTGCTCCCACATGACCGCGTCCCCATCCATAATTGGGATGTAATTTGAATGAGTGTAGTCAACCAGTTTTTCTGCCTTAGCCATTAAAGCTAGAACCGCGCCCACAATTAATCTGGAACTGGATTTATTATACGTTTAGACACAAAGTTAACAGTTGCGCAGGTTATCCTTTAGACAATTCTTCCTTTTATAATAACGATGGTACCCAGATCTTTTTCAACTATTTCTTTGGTGCATAAATCAAACAGTTTATTACCTAATATCACATTGATTTTAACAAGGACCCTGTCACCTGCCTTAAATATTCGACTTTGTCCGTTTTTGTTATGATATTCTAAATTTGTCGTCTGTGTATTTTCTAAACGTACTTTAATTTCAATTGCAGCTGTTGCTGAATAATGCAAAAGTATGCCACTTGGTCTTTTGTTTGTGACCGAGTGAATTCATTTATTATATTCGAGGGTTGCCAAAAGGATCAACTCACCTGTTTCACCCAAACTCTTTTCCAATTTTAAGCATCTGGCTATTTCTATTAATATACTATGGAACCGCTCCACTTGACCGTGGTGTTGCATTTATAATTTGAATGTTAAAGTGATTAAGTAAAATTGATTTTAGAGTTTGTGAATTCTCGTTGTCGCAATTTATGATTTTGGTATTGCTAAAGATAATCATTAATTGCATAATTGTTTTTCTATTGCAAATTTTGAAATTGATAATGTTTACTATCAGTAAATAAAATGTCCATATGGAGAAATTCCCCTGGGTAAGAGAGTATTTGTGTTTCTGCAGTAGTATGCTTTTTGGGTGTCGCTCGTATTTAGCTTTTGTGCAAATTCTACAGTTCGAGACTATTTATCTCGCCATTTTTAAAAAAAAGTATTCATTCAAGATTTGCTTCACGTTTTCTTGGGCTGCTCTGTGAGTGCGGTTATGTGCAGCCACTACTATTTCTACTTGATCATTAGGATTAGAAATGTCCGTTATGAATTTTTGAGCGTATCGAAACTTTGTCAATGGGTGAAGTTTCACTAGTTCCTGTTGGATTCTTGCCCAAAGTATAAAGCTACAATTAACGACGCCATCGTTTACCACCTAGTGTAGAGATTTCATTAAGTGTGTAAAAAAAAACCAAGTGCATTTCTGATTTTTTTCTCAAAGAGTAAAAATGTTCTTAATAATAATAATAACCCAACGATTACTCTCCTCCCACCCAACCGACGCGAGGGGCGCAATCCGCATACGTGCGGAATTAGCCGAGCCAAAAAAGGCAAGAGAGTTTTTTAAGTGTTGAGATCTAAAACTGCTCAGCTACAGAAACAAAAATTTCAACAGCCAAGATCTAAAGTTACAATATAATAAATTGTTACATTTTCATTTATTAAGAGAAAACAATAAAGTCTTTTTAATTTTGAAAAGTGAGTCAGTTAAGTCAAATGTGCTGGAATGAGAATTAAAAACATGACATATACGGCGGAATGGCTCGTTTAGTTCAAAATTTGATCTACAGGATTTTAGCAGTAACTGTCTAAACTGCCTCGAAAGGCGAACCGGGATATTAAATTTAATTTCAGACAGGAGAGAAGAACTGCAAACAGTTCCATTCAAAATTTTCACTAAGAATATTATGCCAAGCATTTCCCTACGACTAGAAAGTGTAGGTAGATTAATAAGTTCTAAACGACCAGTGAATGGAGGTAGACTTACCCTAGAATCCCATCGGAAATGCGCTAAGGCGAAAAGTGAAAATTGTTTTTGAACCGACTCTAACTTGTCAGAATGGATTTGGTAGCTAGGGTTCCATGCAACAGAGCCTGTTCCAATATAGGTCTAACCAAAGTTGTATAAAGTGTTTTAGTAATATACGGATCTCTAAATTCTTTAGACCAACGTTTAACAAAACTGAGGACAGCTTTTGCTTTCAAGACCATGGTATCAATATGAATACTAAAATTAAGCTTAGGGTCCATATTATCTCCAAAATCAACATAGTTAAAAAATTTGCTCTAGAATATGGTGTTTTATTACATAAGAAGAGTGGTGCATTATTAAATAGAAAAAAGTGTTCTTCTTGACTGTATGTTGCCTTCTTCAACTATAATTTGGTTTTTGTAACAATTTACCGGTTTGTCAATAGACTCAATAGAGTAGGTAAGAGACACCTCACTATGAATTGTGGCACATTCTGAAGTCGCATCTACTTTCATTGGATTAATATGTTGGCGGGACAAAGCGTCCGCCACGAAATTTTCTACTCCGGGCTTAGAATGCAGTTTTGATTTATATTCCTCAATGATGGATTTCCATCACTTTATTTTTGCATTCGAAATTTTATCTCACACCGTAAACGTAATGGCTGGTGATCAGTGTAAATGTTTGTGCCTTTATCTGTGCCATATAAGTAATTTCTTAAACTTTTCAGAGCCCATGCAATAGCAAAGAGCTCACGCTAGTTTGTTGCGAAGTGGTTTCATTGCTTCTAAGATCTTGATATTGTGATGATTGATGTGACAGTACACCCCCCAAACCCTTTGACGAAGCATCGGTTATCAAATGAAAAGGTTAGGTAAAATCGGGATATGCTAAGAGCGTATTTGTGTTGACATTACCGTCCTGAGGTTGTTAAATGCACTCAAACTATCACCATCAAGATTTATTTGAATTTTTTTTGGTTTGGCTAGCGCTTACTTTACTGTTTTCTCTATTTAGGAGATCCGTCAAGGGTTTCGCTATGCTGAAAAAATCCTTTATGAATCAGCTTTAGTAGCTTCAAAGTCCCAAGAATGACCGAAAAGTGGGTTTCTCATAATTCTTAATTGCAAGTACCTTTTTAGGACACATCTTTATGCCACCCTTGGATCCTAACAATTCTAAATATTCTACTTTTTTTTTATTTGATCGAATTTCGCATATTAGCAATATAAAGACTTTTTTATCTAAGTTTTTTATATAAGTTTTCGAATAAATAATTACATCGCCGACTAAAACATGACAGATTCTGCCAATTTGCTCCCTAAGAACATCGCCTATTGGAAAAGGAAGTTTTCTCACTGTCCCTTTCGGCTAGCTCGAACTGGTGAAATTATGATTTCAGTTCGATTGTTGTAAAATACTCGGCACCTCTCATATTGGTATGGGGTACTTATCTTCAATGGTTTGGTCGTTTAGCTTTCTATAGTCCAATATATAACAATATATTAATTATATAACACCTTAAACAATATATATAAAAAAATTATGGCAATTTATTTGTTTTTGATGGGCGTGGAAGTGTAGTGGTCCGATTACGCCCATCTACAATACCAACCGTCTTACGGTACCAAGAAATATGTGTACCAAGTTGTATAAAGATATCTCAATTTTGACTCAAGTTACAGCTTGCACAGACGAACGGCCGGACAGACAGTCACCCGGATTTCAACTCGTCTTTTCATCCTAATCATTTATATATATTATATATTATACTTGTAGTATTAACAAATAAATATAACCAAGGCATTTTAAAAGAATAGCACTTTCTTAGATTTGGACTAATACTGAAAAATATCAATTTTATTGATTAACGCTACAGTAAAATTTCCATGTTATTGCAGTATTAACAAATAAATATAACCAAGGCATTTTAAAAGAATAGCACTTTCTTAGATTTAGACTTATACTGAAAAATATCAATTTTACAGATCTGCGATAAAGGTAAATTTTTATGTTATTGCAGTATTAAAAATTTTTTATTACGTGTGCATTTCGAAAAAATAGCACTTTCTTAGATTTGGACTAATACTGAAAAATATCAATTTTGTTGATTAACGCTACAGTAAAATTTTCATGTTATTGCAGTATTAACAAATAAATATAACCAAGAAATTTTTAAAGAATAGCATTTTCTTAGATTTGGACTAATACTGAAAAATATCAATTTTATTGATTAACGCTACAGTAAAATTTTCATGTTATTGCAGTATTAACAAATAAATATAACCAAGGCATTTTAAAAGAATAGCACTTTTTTAGATTTAGACTTATACTGAAAATGATCAATTTTACAGATCTGCGATAAAGGTAAGTTTTCATGTTATTGCAGTATTAAAAAATTTTTATAACCTGTGCATTTCGAAAAAATAGCACTTTCTTAGATTTGGACTAATACTGAAAAATATCAATTTTATTGATTAACGCTGCAGTAAAATTTTCATGTTATTGCAGAATTAACAAATAAATATAACCAAGGAATTTTAAAAGAATAGCACTTTTTTAGATTTAGACTTATACTGAAAATGATCAATTTTACAGATCTGCGATAAAGGTAAATTTTCATGTTATTGCAGTATTAAAAATTTTTTATAACCTGTGCATTTCGAAAAAATAACACTTTCTTAGATTTGGACTATTACTGAAAAATATCAATTTTATTGACTTGCGGTAAAGTAAAATTTTCATGTTATTACAGTATTAACAAGTTTATATAACCAGTGCATTTCGCAAAATAGCACTTTCTTAGATTTGGACGAATACTGAAAAACATCAATTTTACTGATTTCTGCTAAAGTAAAATTGTCATGTTATTGCAGCATTAACAAATTTCTGTACACAAAGCATTATGAAAAAATCCCACTTTCTAAGATTTATACTTATACTGAAAAACATCAATTTTAGTGATTTGCGCTAAAGTAAAATTTTCATGTTATTGCTACATTAACAAATTGATAAACCAGTAATTTAAACCTTAGATTAAATTCATACTGAAAAACATCAATTTTACTGATTTCCGCTTAAGTTAAATTTTCATATTATTGAAGTATTAACAAATTTATATAACAAGTGCATTTCGAAATAATAGCACCTTATTAGAGTAAGACTTATACTGAAAAGCATCAATTTTACTAATTTGCGCTAAAGTAAAATTTTTATGTTATTGCCGCATTAGCAAATTTATATAACCAGTGCATTTCCAAAAAACTGCACTTTCTTAGATTTGGATTTATACTGAAAAACATCAATTTGACTGATTTCATGTTAATATACTTGTAGTATTAACAAATAAATATAACCAAGGCATTTTAAAAGAATAGCACTTTCTTAGATTTGGACTAATACTGAAAAATATCAATTTTATTGATTAACGCTACAGTAAAATTTTCATGTTATTGCAGAATTAACAAATAAATATAACCAAGGAATTTTTAAATAATAACACTTTCTTAGATTTGGACTAATACTGAAAAATATCAATTTTACAGATCTGCGATAAAGGTAAATTTTCATGTTATTGCAGTATTAAAAAATTTTTATAACGTGTGCATTTCGAAAAAATAGCACTTTCTTAGATTTGGACTAATACTGAAAAATATCAATTTTGTTGATTAACGCTACAGTAAAATTTTCATGTTATTGCAGTATTAACAAACAAATATAACCAAGAAATTTTTAAAGAATAGCATTTTCTTAGATTTGGACTAATACTGAAAAATATCAATTTTATTGATTAACGCTACAGTAAAATTTTCATGTTATTGCAGTATTAACAAATAAATATAACCAAGGCATTTTAAAAGAATAGCACTTTTTTAGATTTAGACTTATACTGAAAAATATCAATTTTACAGATCTGCGATAAAGGTAAATTTTCATGTTATTGCAGTATTAAAAATTTTTTATAACCCGTGCATTTCGTAAAAATAGCACTTTCTTAGATTTGGACTTATACTGAAAAATATCAATTTTGCTGACTTGCGGTAAAGTAAAATTTTCATGTTATTACAGTATTAACAAGTTTATATAACCAGTGCATTTCGCAAAATAGCACTTTCTTAGATTTGGACGAATACTGAAAAACATCAATTTTACTGATTTCTGCTAAAGTAAAATTGTCATGTTATTGCAGCATTAACAAATTTCTGTACACAAAGCATTATGAAAAAATCCCACTTTCTAAGATTTATACTTATACTGAAAAACATCAATTTTAGTGATTTGCGCTAAAGTAAAATTTTCATGTTATTGCTACATTAACAAATTGATAAACCAGTAATTTAAACCTTAGATTAAATTCATACTGAAAAACATCAATTTTACTGATTTCCGCTTAAGTTAAATTTTCATATTATTGAAGTATTAACAAATTTATATAACAAGTGCATTTCGAAATAATAGCACCTTATTAGAGTAAGACTTATACTGAAAAGCATCAATTTTACTAATTTGCGCTAAAGTAAAATTTTTATGTTATTGCCGCATTAGCAAATTTATATAACCAGTGCATTTCCAAAAAACTGCACTTTCTTAGATTTGGATTTATACTGAAAAACATCAATTTGACTGATTTCATGTTAATATACTTGTAGTATTAACAAATAAATATAACCAAGGCATTTTAAAAGAATAGCACTTTCTTAGATTTGGACTAATACTGAAAAATATCAATTTTATTGATTAACGCTACAGTAAAATTTCCATGTTATTGCAGTATTAACAAATAAATATAACCAAGGCATTTTAAAAGAATAGCACTTTCTTAGATTTAGACTTATACTGAAAAATATCAATTTTACAGATCTGCGATAAAGGTAAATTTTCATGTTATTGCAGTATTAACAAATAAATATAACCAAGGCATTTTAAAAGAATAGCACTTTCTTAGATTTAGACTTATACTGAAAAATATCAATTTTACAGATCTGCGATAAAGGTAAATTTTCATGTTATTGCAGTATTAAAAATTTTCTGACCTGAAGAACCTGCGGAGCTTGATTCTCCATAATAATCGAATTTCATCGCTGTCCACGGAATTATTAAAGAATTTGAAAAGCTTAATTAGTTTGGATCTAAGTACTAATCGAATTTCGAAGGTAATTTCAATTAATTTCATTTACACAATACTTATTTTGGTCATGCATTCTCCGACCTAAAAAATTTGCGGGAGCTGCTCTTAGGACAAAACTATCTTTCTGACATACCCGATGGTTTGTTTAACAATGTGAATTCATTAATAAGACTTAATTTGTTTTCTAATAATCTTACTACGATTGAATCAAGTGATTTTCAAGGGTTAGTTATTTTAGAAAAACTTATGGTAAACAACAACATAATAAACAAGTAAGGAAGGGCTAAGTTCGGATGTAACCGAACATTTTATACTCTCGCAAAGTCAAATGGTATACTCGTTTGGGATTTCTTTGTGGATTAACTAATATTTTCGGTAGAAGGTCAACTATAGGCACTGGGGTCCACATATTTTGTACGTATTATTCACGCAAAGTTTTACCCCGATATAATCATTGTTGCTTGATATGCATAGTGGAATGTGAAAGAATCAGATGGAATTGAAAATGATGTTCTATGGGAAATAGGCGTGGTTGTAGTCCGATTTCCATTTTCGCACTATAACATAGAAATATGAAAAGATCGTTATGCACCGAATTTGGTTGAAATCGGTTAAGCAGATCTCAAGATATGGGTATTCACCTAAAAGTGGGCTGTGCCATGCCCACTGTCTAATTTTGAACGCGGTTCCTATAAAGTCATTTCATACCATCCCAGAGATAAAAAGTCTCTGGCGTGTTTAGTGTTTGATTTATCGCGATTTTAGTAGTTTTTAACAGTACCGTTATATGGGGAGTGGGCGGAGTTACCACCCGATTTCAACTATTTCCGCACCGTCAATAGAAGTGCTAAAAACATTTGCTTCCAGTGAATGTTTATATTATAGCATTAGCGGTTTAGGAGATATGCACATTAAACCTATTAGAGGCGGGACCACGCCCACTTTAAATAAAAATTCTAACTGCAGATGCCCCTCCCTAATGTGATCCTGTGTACCAAATAACAGTCTTGTATCTTATTGCGGAGCTTAGTTATGGCAATTTATTTGTTTTTGATTAATGGCGTTTTGTGGGCGTGGCAGTGGTCCGATTACGCCCATCTGCAATACCAACCGTCTCACGGTACCAAGAAATATGTCTACCAAGTTTCATAAAGATATCTCAATTTTTACTCAAGTTACAGCTTGCGCAGACGAATAGACGGACGGACGGACAGACAGTCACCCGGATTTCAACTCGTCTCTTCATCCTGATCATTTATATATATATAACCCTATATCTAACTCGATTAGTTTTAGTTAATACAAACAATCGTACATATTCGAAAAAAATAGAAAGAAAAGGCTAAAATTTGCATTTAAAAAAGCCTGAAGAAATCTGGCAAAGGGTAAATTGCATAATTTTGATTCGGTAATTATTATAACAGTGTTATATTATATTATATATTATTTTTTAAGGTTCTTTTCACAGACGAAAGCAAGTTTAACTTGCAGGGATTTGATAGCTGCAGTTTTGTATGGCGGCGTAAAAACGAAGCTTACTTGCCAAAACATACTAGGGAAACTCTTAAGCACGGTGAGTCGGTAATGGTTTGGGGATGTATATCGGCTAAAGGACCGGGCAACCTCCATTTTGTGGAAGGTATTATGGATCGTTTCGAATATGTTAAGAACACACAACTAACCACATAATTGTTAAGAAAAATTTTCCACTGTATTTCATTAAAATATCACACATTTTGACGGACCTAAAAGGTTTGAATTCAGGTAGAAAGACTATTTTATGGGGTATATTGGGGATAGAGAAAGGGACGGGCTGATTGTATAAATTTTGACATTGCTCAGGTATACTCGAGAGCACATTTTGAAGCAATTTTATGCATAAATAATACTCACTGACGGACATATTCAGCATAAAACGTGTTAGAATAACGAAAAGGGGTAGTATTGACCCGATTTTATCAATTTTTACCAATACCACATACTACTAACATACCACAGGCTAATAAATTGCTCCCACTGTTTCATTAGGGTACCTCAGAAACCACCTCCAATTATACGGAGTAAAGTCGGCCAGTTGCTCGAAAATCCTGATATTAGTTACATATATGGGTGTTTGGTCAAGTTTTTGCCGAATTTCATCGATTTTAGGCACAAAGATATGAGTAAAACACGCGCTGTCATTTTCATTAAGATTCATTCACATATTGACCGATATATGCAGTATAATGTCACCTGAAAGTTTAAAAATCTTTATATTATGTATATGGGGGCTAAGGGAAGCATTGACTAAATTCAACCCAATTTTATCATACGGACATACTTTTATCCGAAAAGGATCCTGTCTAAATTTCAATTATATATCTCACACTATGACCGATAGTTTCGTTAAAAAGTTTACTTTAAGTACTGGGGTCCACATATTCGGTACCTAGGAGCTTGAACAGTTTTGGTCATAAGGTGGCATACTTTAAAGGCAGTATTCGTGGAAAGTTTTTTCACGATACACTCATTGGTGCTTGATTTGCATAATAAAAATTTAAAGAATTTAAAATTTTGTTATATAGGAAGTACGCGTGATTGTAGACCGAATTCGCACTGTAAAATAGGAATGGTTGAAATCTGTCAAGTAAGTCCCGAGATATGTGATTTCTCCTAAAAGTGGGCCAGTTTTGCTTTAAGTAGGGACATTCATCAGATTTCATCCATTTTACAGTGTCGGTAGGGGTGCTTAAGGGATTTCTGAGAGATATGTACATTAAACCTTTTAGAGGCCCCACGCCCATTTTTTAAAAGTTCAACCCGCAGATACCCCTTGTTACTACGAGCCTTGTGCCAAATTAAAGTATTTTCACCACAGTGCGGCTGCGAGCGGGCGTCAGCCTTGAAGCAAGCGACTCGTTATATAAATGTGTACAAATGTTTATACTAGTTTTCTAGCGAGGTAGTGCGCTGGGTTTGGCACCTGCCACGTACCACTCTCAATGAAAAAGAGAGCCTCGGATGAAAGACCCCACTTTTGATGACGACCAATGCAAAAATGTGAGAGACAATGATTTAAGGACATGCACCTGTAATGTCCGGTCCCTAAATTGGGAAGGTGCCACTGACCAGCTGGTTGATGTCCTCGTAAGTGTAAAACTGGATGGGACAAGGACAGAGGCGAGTAGGTCCTTGTGACATTTACTAGAGCGGCATTATAAATGAGATCAAATTCGGTGTGGGTTTGTGGTGGGAGAAAGACTCAGTCGTCGAGTCCTGGCATTCACTCCGGTGAATGATCGTCTAGCCACAATCCACATCGGAGCAATTTTTTTCAACATAACACTGATTCGCGCCAATGTCCCGGTGGAAGAGAAGGACGATATGACCAAAGATGCCTTTTTTGAGCGTATGGATAATATGATAACTGCTACCGCCACGATGTCGAAATTGTGCTTGGTGATTTTAACGCACATTTAACAGTTGAAAAATTCAGCCTCCATGACGAAACTTTCCAAATAAGCTGAGGCTAATCGACTTCGCCAGGGCCCGAAATATGGTTGTCTGTAAACTAGATTCCAGCACAAGAAAATAATCAAGCTTATTGGCTGTCTCCAAATCGAAAAGTTCAAAACCAGATCGATTATGTGAGTACGCTCCGAGGGCCTAACATAGACTTGGACCATATTTTGTTATGGCACCCACCTCTGTGCAGCAAAGTACGCCCGTCAACAAACACAAGAAATGTTCGACATCGAGAAGCTATCGCAACCGACAGCAGAACGATTTTCTACCCGACTTGCACTCCTGCTCTCTGAGAGCACTTATAACTGTGAGACGACATATCAAGCTCCTTACTTAGAGTTACAAGCAAAACCATTGGTTTTCGGAAAGTTCGAAAGAACAAGTACGATGAGGACTGTCGTATCGCAGTCGAGAGAAAGCGGACAGCAATTGTGGGATAGATACTGAAAGTTGAAAAGGGAAGCAAAACGCTTATGCAAACAAAACAAAAAAGAGGCCATAATGCGTGAGTATAAAGAGCATGAGAAACTAGTCGACAGGGGTAATGCTCCAAAATTCTACGATAAGATGCGGCGACTAACGGAATGTTTCAAGACAGGATCATACTCTTGTATGACCCAAAGAGGTGATCACGTGGCTGATGGCTTCTTCAGCCTGCTAACATCTGGAGATGGCGAACCCGATTCCCCAATAGACACTCCATTTCGCGACTATGAAGATGGATTTCCGGCCGAGCATTTTAAATACGGCGGTAAAGAACTGAAAAGGTACATGCATCAGCTTCTATGGTGGGATGAAACCATTCCCGACGATTGACACCCAAGTGTTCTCTGCCCAATCCCAAAAAAAGTGGGACCCCACAATCTGCACCAATTACCGTGGGATAAGCCTCCTCAATATCGCATAAAGGGTCCTATCGAGCGTAGTGTATGTAAGGCTGAAGCCCATCCTCAACAAACTGATTGGACCTGATCAGTGTGACTTTAGATCTGGAATATCTACTATCGACCAAATTTTCATCATGCGCCAAATCTTGAAAAAGATCAGTAAAAAGAAGATCGACACACACCACCTCTTCGTCGATTTTAAAGCCGTCTTCGACAACACGAAAAGGATCTGGCCGCTATGTCTGAACTTGGCATTCCCGCAAAATTAATACGGCTGTGTAAACTGACCTTGAGCAACACCAAAAACTCCGTCAGGATCGGGAAGGACCTCTCCGAGCCGTTCGATGTTAAGCGAGGTTTCAGATAAGGAGACTCCGTATCGTGTGACTTCTTCAATCTATTGCTGGAGAAAATATTACGATCTGCAGAGCTAAATAGAGAAGGTACAATATTCTATTAGAGTGTACAGCTGCTGGCCTACGCTGATGATATTGATATCATTGGCCTCAACAACCGCACCGTTAGTTCTGCTTTTGCCACACGTCACTGTTGACAGTCATATTTTAGAAGTCGTAGATGATTTCGTCTATCTTGGAACCAGTATTAACTGTCCTGCTATATAGTGTGGAGGCATGGACAATGACAACATCCCACATCCCGTTCCCACTAGAGTCGGACCCGGATTTTTATCCGACCAAGCACTGTCAACTCGGCACCATTCCTCGAAATTACTTCAGGAACCTTTTCTGCACCTATAACAACAACAAAATCTGATGAGTCGGCGTTAGAAGTGTGCGAGAAAAATGTTTTGCGGAAGATTTATGGTCTTTTGCGGTTTGCCAACGACAAATACCGCGGTCGATGGAACGATGAGCTATGCGAGATATACGGCAACATTGACATAGTTCAGCGAATCAAGAGACAGCAGCTACGCTGGCTAGGTCAAATTGTCCGGACGGATGAGAACACTCCAGCTCTAAAAGTATTCGATTCAGTAACCGCCGGTGGCAGCATAGGACGGATCAGGTACAGAAGGACCTGGCTACACTTGAAGAAAAGAAGAAGAAACAGCTGCCGCTGTTGTTAACTCGGCTTTAACCACGTAAGCGGTGTCTACGCCAGTAAAGAAGAAGAAACGATATTACGTCCATCAATATAACGAAGGCCTTGGGAGGTAACAGTTGACGTATCGCACCGTAGGACTCTGATGTGACCATCCTTGAGTTATTTCTCGACAACTTAATAACTGTGAAAAACACTAACACTAACGGCAGCAACTCCGGGAACAGCTTTTCGGTGGCATCTCTTAAGAACTCGCGAAGGATGACGACGTTACCTCTTTAAGCGTTGTTGCGGTAGTCTTTACACTAACAGGTCCCTTGGTACATCTGTTCGAATACTAGATACTCACTGTCCCGGAAATATGTTGTTTCTAAACGACCTTGCATGGATACTACTTCCATTATGAACTCCCCTAGTTAAGGGGTGGCGGTCCTTATACGGTGTTTACTTAAGGTGGTATTAGTTGAATATAAAGTCGAACAATCGAACAGGAAAGGCATTTGCGGTTTGAAATTTTTTTTAAAGTTGGTGTTTCCCCACCTTTTAATAGGTTTAATGTACATATCTCCCAAACCACCAAAGCCAAATAAATCAAGTTTGGTCAAAAAAAAATGATTTTATAATCCCCTCCTTAGGTGTTGAAATAAATTAAATCGGATTATATCCCCGCCCACTCCCAATTAGCGGTTGTTATAAAAAGTACTAAGTGTGATAAATCAATAGCTAAATAAGTCAGAAACTTTACAATTTTACACCCGGGATGATGCAAGAGAGTTTTATATAAGCCGTGTCACCGACCAACTTTAGGTGAAATCATATATCTTCAGACCTACCACCACGCCTATTTCTCATATAACAACTTTATATTCCATCTCATTCTTTCACTCCCCAGTATACAAATTAAACACCAAAAATATACAGGGATAAAACTTTGTACAAATAATGACTTTAAGGTATGACATCTCAAGTCTACAAATTGTCAAAATAAACGGCGGGGACCATATAAAGTATATATATAAATGATCACCGTGACGAGCTGAGTTGATTTAGCCATGTCCGTCTGTCCGTCCGTCCGTCTGTATATACGCGAACTAGTCCCTCAGTTTTTGAGATATCGATCTGAAATTTTGAACAAGTCTTTTTCTTACCAAGAAGCTGCTCATTTGTCGGAACAGCCGATATCGGACCACTATAGCATATAGCTGCCATACAAACTGAACAATCGGAATCAAGTGTTTGTATGGAAAACTCTTGCATTTGACGAGGTATTTTCACGAAATTTGGCACGGATTATTATTTAAGGCAACAATGTAATCTCCGAAGAAATTAATCAGATCGGATGACTATAGCATATAGCTGCCATACAAACTAAACAATCGGAATCAAGTGTTTGTATGGAAAACTCTTGCATTTGACGAGGTATTTTCACGAAATTTGGCACGGATTATTATTTAAGGCAACAATGTAATCTCCGAAGAAATTAATCAGATCGGATGACTATAGCATATAGCTGCCATACAAACTAAACAATCGGAATCAAGTGTTTGTATGGAAAACTCTTGCATTTGACGAGGTATCTTCACGTAATTTGGCACGGATTATTATTTAAGGCAACAATGTAATCTCCGAATATAGCTATAGCATATAGCTGCCATACAAACTGAACAATCGGAATCGAGTGTTTGTATGGAAAACTCTTGCATTTGACGAGGTATCTTCACGAAATTCGGTATTGGTTTTTGTTAAATAAAGCTATGCAATCTCCAAAGAAATTGTATAGATCGGATGACTATAGCATATAGCTGCACTTGCATGAAAAACTTTTTCATTTGACGAGATATCTTATCGAAATTTGGCATAGGTTATTGCTAGAAGTATTGCAATATCCGAAAAAATTGTACAGATGGGATCACTATAGCATATATCTGCCAGACAAACTGAACGATCGGAATCAAGTGCTTGCATGGAAAAATTGTTCATTAGGTAAGATATCTTCACGAAATCCGGCATGGATTTCTCTCAATGGCATATAGCTGCTATACTAACTGACAATCTAAATTAAGTTCTTATATGAAAAAAATTTTTTACGGCAAGTTATCTTCACGAAATATGGCATGGATGATGATTGTCCAAGATATCGCTACAATCTTCGAACGAATTGTTCATATCAGACCACAGCTATCATAGAAACGGACCGATTAAAATAGGTTTTTGTATGGAAGTTTTTAGTATGAATTATTGCTTAAGATATGACTTCAATCTTCGAACGAATTGTTAAGATCGGACCACTATAGCATACAGCTGTCATGGAAACTGACCGATCAAAATCAAGATCTTGTATGGCCAATTTTTTATGTGACAAAATATCTTCACAAAGTTTGGCATGACTTACTTTTTTCATTAAATAGAGAACCCATTTTTTCCGAAATGTAATATAGTTTGTAATAGAAAATTAAACCCTTAAATTTTTTCTATATGGTAAATAGTGAATAACATAACTAATCAATCTTCTCCAATATATTTACATTGTAATCAGATTTAACCACTTTACAAAAAATATATTATAAACAAATCAGATTAATTAATAATTTATACTGTCCAATTTGAACTTTCAATAAAATTTTTCTTATATCTGCCAAAAACTGTTTTGCTTGTGCCAAAAGTAAGGTATGACATGTAGCTAATTGGGGCAATAAGTTGAAAATTGTGTTAAGAATGGATACATATGAGTAAGGAGCAAAAATATTATTTAATTAACCATAAAATAAACAAATCCCTAATTATTCAAGATATATTATTATTTATTAATAATAATTGAACACTAACTTTAAAAACATAATTATTCAGTTTTAAAACCCTTATTAACTGATGGGTAGGTACAAAACATTCTAGGTAGAATAACAGGTAGGAAATCAACATTGTTCGAAGCGTAGCTCAAAAGCATAACCTAGGTAAAAAACACTTCGATAATGCCCCTTTTGTATTTAACGTCTTAATATTTCCACTAAACTTACTGGATGAAATTTGGCATGGATTATTGGCCACGGTAACAATAAAATATCATAAGAAATTTTTCAGATCTGATGACTGTATCATATAGTTGCCATACAAACTGATCGATCTAAATGAATTTTGGTATTGAGGTAAGTAGACAATTATGTTAAGAATATATACATAAGAGAAAGGCGAAATAATATTTTTAATACCCATTAAATAAATAAATCCCTAATAATTCAAAATATATTATATAATATTTATTAATAATAATTTTAAAACCCTAATTAACTGATGGGTAGGTACAAAACAAAACCTAGGTAGAAAGTAAACATAGTTCTTAGAGGAGGTAGAAAATATAACCTAGGTAAAAAAGAACCTCTACAATGCAACTTTTGTAATTAACGCCTTAACATTTCTTCGAAAATTCCTTGATGATACCAAGAAGGGCAAAAGAGTTTGCAGATGTGAAGTCGGGCTCTAAAGGATTCAATAAAGAAAGTAAACATAGTTCTTAGAGGAGGTAGAAAATATAACCTAGGTAAAAAAGAACCTCTACAATGCAACTTTTGTAATTAACGCCTTAACATTTCTTCGAAAATTCCTTGATGATACCAAGAAGGGCAAAAGAGTTTGCAGATGTGAAGTCGGGCTCTAAAGGATTCAATAAATAGGGCGCAATACATCGGATCACTTCAGTTTACGCGACCAGCTTAAACTTTCAACAAGGCACACTTTCAAAACAACGAAAAAAATCCTTTTCAAATAATGAGCATTATTTCAAAAATATTATTATTTTTTAAGAATAAGCATTACTTTAATTCTATTATAATTTTTTCACTGTTTATTTTTAGTATATTATATTTTTCATTTGTATAAATATCTTATTAATTTATAAAAATGCCAAGAGTATCTAGACAATCGCAGGAACAAAGACGTCGCAATGCTCTGAATCGAAGCCGACAACAATATAGTCAAAATTTGGAAAATAATAGACAGAGGAACGCCGACTATATTGCCGAATTACGCAGCTTAAATTTGGAGTACCGCAATGAGGAGAGAACTCGTGCCCGTTCTGCACGTTCCACTAGACGACAGAACCTACTTCACAGAGCAGCAGCGTAATACAGTAGGTCATTCAAACAGACGTTTGAATCCAGAATATAGAGCAGCGGAGCAGGAGCGCAACACAATAGAACATTCGAACAGGCGCTTGGATCCGGAATATAGAACTGAAGAGCAGGAACGCAACACCGCGGAACATTTAAATAGGAGAACCAATCCGGAATATAGAGCGGAACAGGAGCGCAAAACAATAGGTCGTTCGAACAGGCGCTTAGAACCGGAATATAGAACTGAAGAGCAGGAACGCAACACTGCGGAACATTTAAATAGGAGAACCAATCCGGATTATAGAGTAGCGGAGCAGGAGCGCAACACAATAGGACATTCGAACAGGCGCTTGGATCCGGAATATAGAACAATTAAATAAAGAGCAGGAACGCAACACCGCGGAACATTTAAATAGGAGAACCAATCCGGAATATAGAGCAGCGGAGCAGGAGCGCAACACAATAGAACATTCGAACAGGCGCTTGGATCCGGAATATAGAACTGAAGAGCAGGAACGCAACACCGCGGAACATTTAATTAGGAGAACCAATCCGGATTATAGAGTAGCGGAGCAGGAGCGCAACACAATAGGACATTCGAACAGGCGCTTGGATCCGGAATATAGAACAATTAAATAAAGAGCAGGAACGCAACACCGCGGAACATTTAAATAGGAGAACCAATCCGGAATATAGAGCAGCGGAGCAGGAGCGCAACACAATGGAACGTTCTGTACGGCGTCTGCAATAATAAGGGAAGAAGAGAGGCAACGAGATACAGCATTGAGGAGAAGTCATCGAGAAGATCCAATAAGAAGACGTCGTGATCAAATTTTAAATTCTTCTCGAAGAAGAGTGACCCGCCAGCAAACCAGGCAACAACTAGCAAACGAGCAGGAATCAACGTTGGAAAGAGTACGATTGCATAGATCGGATCCCGCAAATCGTCAGCTAGAAAGCGAGAGGCAAATCAGGAGGAATATAAGAAGACGTCGTGAACTTTCTCCTGATGCACAGCTAGAAGAACAAGAACGTCAACGTCAACGTTGAGCTGCCAATATCTTTGATATGCACGCATTGTTGATAAAGAAAGGACCCACTGAAATATGCGTGTGTTGCGGTGGCACTTGGTTCCCTCATCAAGTGAAAAAACTAGAAAAATGTCAGACTTCAACAAAATTTGCGCGCTCAGAAGATGCTAGAAAAGTGTATTATCTGTCATCAAAATTTCCGTCTTCGAACCAAAAGTACAACTTTTGCAACACATGCTATCGTATTGTTAGGAAGGGCAAGATACCAAATATCTGCCTATCGGGTTGGAGTTTGGAGGATTTAACGTGTCTGGAAGAAAGACTGATATCACCGAGGATCCTATTTATGCGCATCATCTCCTTAGGATATGAACGACAATGTGCTATTCGTGGAGCAGTGGTGAATATCCCCATTTCAGTTGTAGAGACAGTCACCATGCTTCCACCAAGATTTGATAACAGCCATATTATTCAAGTGCTTTTGAAACGTCGATTGGAATATAAACAAAATTTTTTGACGGAGACAGTGCGACCAGCAAAAATATTGGAGGCACTAAACTATCTGCTGGGTACAGAGCTCTACGTCAAGCATAATATCCAAATGTCAAGTGATTGACTGGCAAATGCTGGAAACGAGGAAACTGTGCCATTTAAATCCAGGTGGTCAGGAGACTTTAATGGACAATGAACCCGTTGAAAATCGATCCATTGAACGGGTTGCAATGGCACCAGGACAAGGTAGATGCCCAAGGGACGTTACAACCGACGACGATGCTCAGGAATTGTCGTATCCAACGATTTACTGCGGAAAAAAGAGGACATCTACAACAACTTATAGTAAAATTGCACGTTCTGAAATTCGACGCTATGATCGGCGTTGTGTGCGCGTGGACGTGCTCCTGTATATTTATAAGTTCTACGAGTTAGAGCGCATTAAAAATGCAATTTCCATTTGCCTGCGTAATCAGTCTGGATCGAGGAATATAACTGCTGCAAATGTGAAGCATGAAAATTTTGTCAGCAACCTTATCCAGCATGATGAAGGATATCATGTACTCAAAGGACTTCGATCCTCACCTGCACATTGGGAGGCTGAAAAGAAGAAAGTTTTAGCCATGATCCGCCAGTTTGGTTTGCCAACATTTTTTATCACAATGTCTGCTGCAGAAACAAAATGTCCTGAGCTGTTAGTCATATTGAAAAAACTGGTGGATAAAGTAGACATTTCGGAAGAGGAAGCTACTTCTCTGAAAGAGCTCTGAAAGGCGAGACTGATAAGGACAGATCCAGTTACATGTTCCAGGTATTTCGACAATCGATTCCGCCAAATGCTAAAATTATTACAGAACGGACTATTTGGAGAGAATTTAGTAGTCCGTTACTACCACAGAATTGAATTCCAGTATAGGGGATCACCACATTGTCATGGCATGTACTGGCTAAGTAACGCACCACAATTGGAAAGTGATGGATTAACCAACACAAATGATGTTGAAACATTCATCGATCGACACATTACAACCAATGGGGATGATTTGGACTTACCGGAATTCATTCAGTATCAAAAACACAGACATGGTCGAGCTTGCCTAAGAGACCTACATGGAAAACAAGTGTGTCGATTCAACATGCCATATCCGCCGATGCCACGGACAGAAATACTTTTCCCTTTGGAGAATGAGAAAGGTATTGAGCAACACAAAGCTCAATTCCAAAAAATACAGGAACTATTAACTCTAACGGATCTCCCAGAGGAAGAAATAACACGGTTGAACTGCTTTGAAAATTTTTTGGCGGATGAGCGAATCAACACTGACTATGAAGGATACAAGCTTGCTCTTCGCTTATCTGTAAAAAAGCCACACATTTTCCTAAAGAAAAAAATGTTCAGACAGGCTTCTAAATGCCTATAATAATAATATCCTTAAATTGCATAGAGCAAATATGGATATTCAATTCATTCTGGACGCATACGCTTGCTGCAGCTATATCGTTAATTATATAAATAAATCCAATAGAGGAGTATCAACATTATTGAGACAAGCCATGGAGGAAATAAATGCAGGGAATTTCTCCATTAAAAGAAAACTGCAGCACATCGGAAACAAATTTGTAAATGGATCGGAAATATCGGCTCAAGAAGCAGCTTATAATATTTTGGGACTGCATCTATCAGTAATGGGGAAATATTTATAAATACATCACATCCAAACAACCGAGTAAGGATGATAAAGCCGCGACTTGAATTGAATGCTTTACAGGAGGAAGAATACAACGAAGTAGAGAACGAGGATGACACGACAGCTGCACTTCCAATGGCATTAAAGGATGGATCAGGATTTCTAAGGAAAAGGAAGGAAGCCCTTATTCTGCGTTGGAAACGTTTTAGCGTTGAAAGTTCAAGAGCCGATTTCTTCAGAGAAACCGCCATGATGTTTCACCCATGAAGAAATGAGGAAACAGACTTATTAAATAATGACGTCGAGAGTATTTGCAATTAACACAAGGAGTAAATTGAGCTGAATAAGCTCATATATGACAAATTTTCATAGAACGAACTAGACCGGATTTTGGAAAACCTTCATGTCACAGCGGAAGAAACAGCTGATGATCGAGCTGCCTCACAACTTTTAGATTCCGAATTAGAGCTCTAGCCGTTCCAGAGCAAACAGGAGACATTAATGTTTTTCAAGAGCACAACAATACAGAGGAAGAGGAAGAGGCGGTTCGATTAATTAAACTCCCACCTCTAATATTAGAAGACCATTTACTGGCAATGGTGCAGTCACTTAACAGCAAACAGAGAAAATATTTTGCTCATGTAATGCACAATGTCAGTAAAAGGGAAATCTTCTTCGAATATGTCGGAGGCGGTGCTGGAGTGGGCAAGAGTCGGCTTATAACAACTATATATCAATCGTTGACATTGCGAGCTAATAGTGTACCAGGAACCAACCCTGAAACAGCCAAGGTGTGACTCTGCGCACCCACTGGCAAAGCAGCATTTGGAATTGGGGGCCTAACCCTTCATTCGGTTTTTTCACTCCCTGTCAACCAGTCTTCCGGCGATCTTCGGCCGCTAAATAGTGACACATTAAACACAATTCATGCCAATCTCATAGATATTAGGCTTATTATAATTGACGAAATTTCAATGGTTGGAGCAAAGATGTTTGCATATTTAGATTGCAGGCTAAAGCAAATTTTCAGGAGCACCGCTTACTTTGGAGGCATACCAATTATCGTGTTTGGTGACTTAAAGCAGCTGCCGCCAGTAGGAGATCGATGGATATTTGCGCCGAATAGGAATGATAATTACAGTACAATTACAGGAACACCGCTTTGGGATCAATTTCGGTACTTTTTAGCTCACTGAAATAATGCGCCAGCGTGAAGATCAAGCATTTGCTATCGCTTTAAATAACATGTCAGACGGAAATATGACACACGCTGACATCCAATTAATCAAAATCAGGGAAAAGACCTCTAATGAGATACCGAACGAAGCCATCCATCTATTTTATTCAAATGCTGGAGCAAATGATTTTAATTTAACTAAACTGGCGAACACGATGACCGAGGAGTTCATTTCGACTGCGAAGGATACAATTAAGTCCAGTTCCCTAACAGAACGCAGCAGGGCAAACATTTTAGAAGCTGTGAAGTCTTTTAAGCCATCGGAAACACAAGGAATGCTTTATACATTGCAGCTCAAGACTTCGATCAAATATATGGTGACAGTCAACATAAGCATAAGTGATGGTCTCGTCAATGGTGCTACGGGGGAACTAATGCAGGTTGATTCCGAATCACAAAGATCTGAAAGTTCAGTGGTGCGACTATGGATAAAATTCGCAGAATCAAGAGTTGGAAGCTTTGCACGTTCCAAGCAGCCTCACAGTCGCAATGCAGATTGGACACCAATCATGAGCGTGGTCCGATCATTCCAATACAAGAGAAATGAGCAAATAACCATAGAACGCAGACAGTTTCCGGTCATTCCAGCTGAAGCCATCACGATACATAAAAGTCAAGGTGGAACATACACACAAGTTGCTGTTCATCTAGAGGGTAGAGTAAGCAGATCAGCTTTATATGTAGGATGTAGCAGAGCCACAAGTGCCAATGGGTTGTATATAATCGGGACATTTTCTCCCCCGAACCCATTTGGACCGCAGGATCCAATTAAAACTCAACTTAATAGGTTGAAGACAGAAGGAGCATTGACGACATGCTACAGATTTTTGACTGAAAAATCGGAACAACGCCTAGATATTTATTATAAAAATGTAAGGAGCCTAAACAAGCATATTGAAGATATTAGATCAAACAAGCTGATTTGTTCTGTTGATATTCTGTGCTTTGCCGAGACATGGGCCTTACCTCAAGAAGAATTCCAAATAGAAGGCTACAGTGTTACTGCACGCCTTGATGGAGAAAAAAGATCATCCCGACGACGCCCTGCCAACGGCCTTATAATATACTACAAGCAAGATAGGTGCCCAGGTCTATCAGAAGAATCATTTTCAAGAAACGACACCGGTTCAACAAACGTTTACCAACTGTTAAACGTAAACAATTCAACAGTTTCCATATCACTTCCGGAATTTAGAAACCAAGTGGAAAATAATATCCGTCAGATAACTGAACAGTATAATGGACCGTCAGTAGTCCTTGGTGACTTTAACATATGTCGCCTAACAGCAACTGATGATTTGGAGGCTCGATGGCAACAGTTAGGATTTCAATCTTCATTGGCTAAGGTCGCCACAACAAAACAGGAAACATCAATAGATTGGGTATGGACAACCATGGATTCTGCAATAACCTCATGTATCACATATGAAACACCATATAGTGATCATGACGGAATATTTTTAAGCTTTAGAAAATAGATATATTATATATATAGATATATGTTAGATTCAATATTATTAAATTTAAGTTTGTATTATAATATAAAGTGTAAGTCATAGATGTAATTATTGTAATTTATATAGGTATCATATAAAAAAGTATTATAGAATAATAAATATTATTATATGTTATATATTTTCTAATTTCTAAAAATATTAAAATTTGTTTTGTTTTCCATTAATTAATTGAATTGAATCATTGAAAGATCTATTTACCTCAATAACTAACCTTAATTCGAATAGAAGATTGTTTATAGCAAAGAACCTGGCTAGAAAGAACTAGCAAAATGCTTTCCGTTGGATGCAAACCGTTGGCAAGTCACGTTTTCAAATGTAGTCATACATATAGTAGTTACTAAAAGAAATGCACCTGTGAAGGGTATTATAGCTTCAGCACAGCCGAAGATAACGTTTTCTCTTGTTTTCCTTTAACCTCATAAGTAATAAGCTTATAAAGTCACCAAATGAGGTAAGAAACATTATGCTGTCAAACAGCTGTTTTATAAAAATAAACAAAGAAAAATTGAGAAATGGATAACCAAGATTAGTAATTAATTTCGCAAATTTAATCATTTTGATGTAAATATAATGATTTCATTTATTTTTATGCGTACAAAATGTGGTTTTAGGATATTTCACTATTTTCCTCGATTCTATACTATTTTAGAAATCTATCTTATATATATCGTTTTTCTTTTTTGTGTACAACTCAATGCATGTGTATTTTTACTTATTCTAAAACTAGCTAAACATGTTTGTATTGTTAAATGTTGAATGCATGTTGCATGCATATTCTTCTTTTGTACTTGTATATTGTCTCGTATTGTATGTGTTCTCGTAATAGTTAGGATTACATATTTTCTCGTGGATAATTCACCAAATCTTTGAGAATGCTATTACTACATATGTACTATATGTATGTATATGGGTCATTCCATGTCAAATCGAAAAATAGTTGGACGCGACCCCCACCGATTTGGATGAATTTTGGCAGTGAGTTTTGTCTCATCATAAAACGAAGTTCTGCCAAAGGAAAAAATTTAAAAAAATGTTTCCTAAAAGTTATTCAAAATTGAAATTTTCACTGTTTTTCCGATTTTATGAGTTTATTTATTCAATATTTGAGAAACTATTGTATATTTTGAAAAAAACGCTGGTGCGTTCATAGAGGACACTAAAAGGTATAGGAAATTTTTTTTTTCAAAATTGTTAAAAGTACCCGTCGCGGGAAAATTTTGGCCTCAAAATTTTTTTATCATACCTCTAACATATCTAAATAAATTCTAAAATTTTCAGAGGTGTTTTATTTTTTGTTTTAAAGATATAAATTTTTGAATTTGAAATGTTGAAAAAATAGAAAAATACTATTTCGCCGAAATTCAAAAATGTATATCTTTGAAACGAAAAAGAACACACCTCTAAAAATTTCAGAATTTCTCTTAAATCACATAGAAGCCTTTTTATTCATACTTAGGAACTTGAAAAAAGTTCCTCCATTCTATTTCAATCAAATATTTACAAATTTCTTATAAATATTGAAATAAACAAAACATACACAAATGTTGTATTGTGAGGGTTGCTTTCAGACGTCACAAAAATGTGAGGAAATTGTAAGCATTTGAGCTTTTGAATTTACGCCAACATAAGGTAAAGCTCACAAAATTCAAAAACCTCACAATAGTGGGGGTGGTGACTATTGTGAGGCTATGTGAACAGAGCTGTAAATTGGTTAAAACGCGGTGAAAACACCCCCCAGCCTTGTTACCAATATCAGGGTTTTCAAACACCTAGTTGACTTTACTCTTTATAAATTGGTGAAATGAAAATCAGAGAGCACTTTTTTCTGTTAACAATAGTAATTCCAAAAATAGATAAAATCGGGCACTTCTTTTATGTCCCAAATATAAGGTAATCAAACTTCCGGTTAGCTTTATATCGTACATATCGATCATATATAATATTTAAACCGTTAAGGTGGGTCAAAATGTGTAATATTTAAATGAGGTTCGGACTAAGGTCCAGACCAATTCCATTTATATTCAGCTGTAAATCACATAATTCTTAAGAAAACTAGTTAAATGCAGCTCATAGTTAAATGCACTAGTTTTCTTAAAAATTATGTGATCTACAGCTGAATATGAATGGAATTGGTCTGGATCTTGGTCCGAACCTCATATCCCTAATATAATGAATTTCGATCCTTTACTTTACGTTTTCGACATCAACTCAATATATTAAATTTAGCCTCTTCGGTTAAGTTTACGGTATATCATATATATCTTATTTGAGAATACTTTTAATATAACTTTCACTGACGCGAAGTAATATATAGTAATAAAACTAAGTGGATCTGTGACCTTCAATATAAGTTAATAAAATACCAATTTTGATGGTAATCCATTCACAAGCTGAGTTGATTTAGCCATGTCCGCCTGTATATACGCGAACTGGTCCCTCGGACCACTATAGTATAAAGTTGCCATACAAACTGAACAATCGGATTCAAGTGCTTGTATGGAAAACTCTTGAATTTGACGAGGTATCTTCACAACATTTAATCGTATTATAGCAACTTCGGTGCAACCGAAATTAACGTTTTTTCTTGTTAATAAATAATTTTGCCAACAGCTGAAAATATTTCTCCAGATTTGATCCTTGCAAAATGCGATAGTATAAAATGTTTGGTTATACGCGCACTAGCCCTTACTTGTTTAATATTATATTAATTATTTATAATAATTACTCACATATTTTGGTGTGCCAGAGAAACATTCGCTAATTGGAATATATGGACCAGAGCAGGTGCTTAATGAAGGAGATGATTGTACACTAAGTGTCAATGTTTCTAATAAAGGTGAGTTCTGCAGTTTTAAATTTTCTGGAACTTTTCGCGTTGCACCATTCGTTTCATGATTTTGATGAGATGTTATAGATGTATTAAGATAAATATTACTTTCATTGTTCGAAACTGCAGTAGTTAGATTGATTGTATTTGTGGTTTCTCGAGCAGTATTTGAAACCGAACTTAGATTATTTTGTTCCGAGTTGGCATAAGTCGACTTTCTATTTTTAGAAACGTTATTGTAATATATCGGTGACGGCATTAAAATACCTAGTTTCTCTTCACTTATTTCTCTATTTTGATTATCTTTTCGTGGTAATGTATTATTCGGCGCTTCTACAGAATTTTCATTTTTATTGTTTGACGCACGCGATTTAACTGAAATGAAGATAAAAAAGTATTTATCCAGTACATTTTGTAGTATACATTTTACAACATAATAGGGTATTCTCAATCCGGCCAAAAAAAAAGCATAGATAAAATGATCCGAAACTCCTCTCTTTGCCTTCTAAAAGAGCTCATGAACTTTCAGTGCTGCCAAGAAAAACGAGTTCATGAGCTACTAAACAGATGACAAGCAAAACCATGAACTACCACTAAGAATCCCGCAGAAATAAATTGCGAAATCAGTGGGTAATTTGTGAGATCAGATTTTTTGTTGCCTTTTACGTATATTTGTAATATTTATTTAAAGAGATTTAATATAGTTTTGTTTTTAAGAAAGAGCGGTATTTTGTCGCAGAGTATTCTTTTGCTTAGCAGTACCAATTGCCAACGTATAAACTTATTTTGGTTAAAATTCCCAGCAAATGTTATGTAAACTTTGACTTCCGAATAAATTATCAAAAGATATTTGTTAATTGAGTATATAAAAAAGAAATTAGGATCATGTTTAGGTTATTTAAAACTTGTGTGTTTTGATTATTATAAAATATTTTGTTAAATTTATTTTGTATCGTTAATTTTGAAAATCTTTTGTGATTAAAATATACATGTACTTATATTTAGAAGTCATATAGGATATCTAGCTTGTTAAACTAATTTTAATTATGTATATTTTTCTGTAAAATGGAAACCTAAAAGTACCCAAGAAATACATTTTAAAACCTCAAAACTTACTTCTTCGTTAATGGCACCACTGTCAAATGTTATAAAAAAATGTGGACTTTGACAGCGCTCTCTCAAATCAAAGAGTTTCGGATCATTTTATCCATGAAAAAAAGTCCAGTAGCTACACGTGACTGAAAAACTAAACTCTATGTACATATGTACAGGGGCTACCATGAGTATTTTTCATAACACCTCTCTAAATAATATTGAATAGCACAATTAAATGTCATAAAAATAACATACTTGTGTAATAACATATAAGCAATCCCACTTAGTACCAGCTCACACACGGACGCTTTTGTCGCCCCAACCGGTTTTTTGTGAGCGGGGGACGACAAGGAAATACGAAGGGTTTTCTTGTTCGTAACAGTTCGCTGTTGCCCAATTCCGAATTCCTTTTCATTTTGAAATTCGTTTCACGGTTGCAATAGCGCTCGGTTTCAAATGAATATGTACGATGAGTTCGGAAATTTGAATTTTGTTATCTATTTTTTGCATGTAATATGCAAATATGCACAGAATAATAGAAATATTTTGAAAAATTGTGAATAAGGATAAAATTAAGATACTCAATATATTTAATTTCAATTTTTAATAACATTTAGGAGTATTAAAAATTAAGTTACTTTTACCTTTTATATATTTACATAAAACATTAAGATGCTTTCATATATATTTCTTTCAATTTACATTTTATTTATAACAAGAAATGTAATTAATTCAGGAATGGGGTTTTAATAACTCCCGACAGATTAGGAAATTCGCGTCATACATTTAGCCTTGAAAATTTATAGCGGCATTCAATACATACTGATGGATTATGGAATTCCCGTCATAAGATTTTCTTTAAAAATATTATTAGCGTGTATTCTAAATATTGTTCTACCACTTTCATGGTGATTCCTTGTAAGCAAAATCAGAGACAACCATACCAATATACAAATGAACTATGCAATACACGCGTAACCGAACTGCACAAACATTTGCGAAAATTTTATGAAAAGGAATGACAGAAAAACTTGACTCGAGTTGCTGGACTTTTTTCGCTCATGTGAACGCATATAGCGACAGGAAAACAGAATTTACCGATAATGAGCGACAAAAGAATCCCCATCTTATTGAACATATACATAAGTAAGTATGCATCAAATAATACGTCGAGAGAGCAAATTCATACCGCAGGAATAAGTGATAAAAGGATATCCATCTAATTTCATTGTGAGAGGAAACAAAGTATACACATACTACAACCAAAAATCCGAAGTGTTGCATTTTCTCAGTATATTAAAAAAATAAATTCAAATTTTAGCAGCTGATATAGTGGGGGTCTGAAAAAATTAGTGCGTGACCATCCTCACGATTTCAACCCTCCCAGCAATCTAAAATCAAAACGGAAAAAATTTATTAATCTGGAATAATGTCGCAATATCTGGAACTACTAAAGAGTTTGAAAAAAAATTTCACGAAATGGCGACAGTCTGAAAAATAAACAAAAACAATTTTTGTACCATCTTTTACTGTTTCGTTTCAAATTTTTTGAAAATAGTAAAAATTTAGGAATAGGGCTGGTTCCAGACATAGACAAGTCAATAAAAAGAAAACTCTCTAAAATTTCAGGTAAATTTAAGTATTTAACAAGGCCAACAAAGAGAGTAGGACAGCAAAACATAGGGGTTTCAGGAAGATCAGTGAAAAGGTCTCCTCAACACCAGAAGCCAAAAGGCTGCATAAGGCACAGTACTAGCCATTTAAAGATTGGATGGGACCTATACGTCCAGCGTTGAAGAAAGAGCCACAGCTCTTCTACATGCGCATTTCCCGAAGACAATTCGAGAAGACCAGCATATTATAATGCATATAGCATTGGATAGTCGCAAAACAGCTCTTCACTGCAGAGGACTATGGCTTCTTTTGAAAAATACAAGTGCCCGGATACGGATGGCATTTTTCCAGCATATATTCCAGAACCATGGCGCACTGCAAAGGTAATACTCATACCCAAGTTAGGAAGGAAAGACTATGACGAAATTTTTTAGGCCAATTAGTCCTAGACATCAAAGGTGCTTTTGACAATACGTCTCACGAAAGCGTGGCAAGAATATCTAGGTCTCACGCTGGATTCCAGTCTACGGTGGAAGCAGCATGTGGACCTGACCTTAGTCAAGGCTACGAAAGCACTCATGGTGCGCAACCGACATGCCGGAAAATCCTGGGGCTGCAACCCAAGGATTATAAAGTGGATGTACACCATGATCGTGAGACCGATTATCACATATGGGACGGTGGCTTGAGTTTCTAAAGCATCGTAGACTTCAGTAGGACTCCAACTATCGAAGATGCAACGACTTGCCTGCAAATGCGCGTCGCGTGCAATGCGTACGTTCCCGCAGCACTGAAAGTGAACAGCCTATCAAAACGCAGCTAAGTGCACCTTATTTGGATGCCTGGCTGACGAGCTAGCCGGCTATGCAGTTTTCACCAGAATGGTAGGACTAGAGCCGTGTATCGCCGTTGGTCCACATACCATAAAGGAGCTGCTCCGTAATGAGGAAAGAGTAGGCAGGGAGAGGCATTGGCAACAACTCCAATGCATGCGCCATGCCAAATTGCTAATGGGTGGTTACGAGCTCAGCAGGTTTAAAAATGTAATCAATCTCCCTAGAAATAAATTTCGGCTACTTGTCGCGTTCTACACCGGCCATTGCAAGCTCAAAAAGCATCTATACAACATGGCCCTAGCCTCTTGTTCAAACTGCTAGTTCTGCGACATTGAGATGGAAACCATACAAGTAGAACACCTGCTAATAGACAGCATAGCAGTTTGCAGACGCAGAATTAAGGTCCTCGGATCCATGTTTGCGAATAGGGATCACAACGCCTCATTAGCACCTATCAGTATATTGGAATTGATCCACGTGCTGGGGCTAAGTGAGTCGTTGTGACTTAGGGAAGGGTACAATAGAACTTAGGTCGCGGTGCATACCTCATATCTATTCTATTCAATAAGCAATCGATGCAAATCGTGCCGCTTAGTAGAAAATAGTTAAACGAGTTGCACTGGTATGTGCAAAATGATGTATTTGTTTTTTGACTGTCGCGCCGTCAACATCTCTACTATCGGACTCATAAAAATAACTAAGGAGAGAGTATGCATAATGAGTTGCTCCAAAATCAAGGCGGAATTAGGTCACAAGTGTCAAGACAACGTGTGAATCAAATTTTGAAAGAGGACTTAAATCTTATATATGAATCGAAGTGCCTAAATTCCACTTGTTAGATCGCCATAAAATGGCACGCATTTCCTTTTTCTAAAAATACATATTCTGGAAAGAAGGGATTCACGGCACCCTTAAAAATCTTGCTATTAGCGTAAACATGGCGGTGGCTCTCTAATGCAGTCTACTTTTAGCGCTAAAGAGAATTCTCCCATTTGCTTTGATCCGAGTCGTATGACAGCAAAAAAAAAAAAATGTGGAATTGCTAATCACATTTGTTGCGGAATATCATGACGACAACTGGGTATTCCAGCAAGATAACGCGCCTATCCACGTCGCAAGATACTTCACTGGCCGGCATTAAGTCCTGATCTGAATCCAATAGAGATTTGTGGGGCATACTTTTCTCAAAAATGTTTAGGTCAACAAAGCGGTATGACTAGCTAAAACAAGCCATTGAGAAGGAATGGGCGAAATAGACGGTTAATACTGCAAAAATTTGCCAATTCACAGACACATCGTATTTTGGGTCCCTGAAAAGCTTGTGAAAAATTTTATTCTGATAACTTTATTAATGTTTAATTTGTATACTGCAAAGTGTTGTCATTCGATTTCATCCATTTTGATAGCAACATTCAATTTCCAACAAAATCTATGACACGATATATTTATTCAAGTAGTTGGAAGTGTGATTTGAATTTTTATCCGATAATAAGAAAAAATATAAAACTGCGAAGCAGAGGATATTCTCGTTACCATTAAGAGCTCATACTTGGAGAGACTTTCTTAGAGCTGTTTAGGAACCTATTTTTCAAATCACCAGCATTTTTTCTACAAACCCTAATGTACATTTAACCATTTAGATCTGCAATTCCGATCTATCGTGGGTGCTAACGAAAATATGTAGCAAGTTTCAACAAGATAACTTAATTTTTCTGCAATTTATAGATTGCGCGGACAGACAGTATAACTCCATATCTATCTCGATTAGTTTTAGGTGATACAAACAACCATTAGGTGAACAAAACTACTATACTCTGTAGCAACTTGTTGCGAGAGTATAAAAAAGTTGAGTAAAAGTTCAACATTCATTGGTTGACGAAATCGTGAACGAATTACAATCATATTTGGTATCTTATTAACTTATATTATATTATAGGTCATACGTTTACTTAGATTCACCATTACACTTTATTTCGTGTCCGAGATATTTATATTTAAATCTAATTTTAATATATTGAGTACATGAGAAAAACATCCACCAGAGGAAAGTATGTGTTGATCGCATTAGCTTTTGAAATTACTCAAGTACCTATACTTGAGAACATTTTCCACTAATTATTATTTTTTTAAAAATAACTCACACACTGTCCGTCATATTTAACATTAAGTCTGCTAGAAAATTGTTATTAGGACATGTAGTATATGGGAGCCGGGATAATTCACGGACTGATTTCACACATTTTCGACAATAGACCATATTGTATTTAGTATTATACGTACACTTCATTTTGCAAAGATATCTCATCATTTATCGATATTTAACCAATCCAATGTTTGAAATTCGTACGAGTGGTATTGACCCGATTATATTTAATTTTGGGATTACGACACATCATTACCAGGAAAATTGCTCTCTGAGTTTCATTAAGATAACTCACATAATTACCAATATATAAGATATATAAAGTCACCCGGACGTTTGAAAACATTTATATTATATTAACGAAAATCTTTACATTATGTATATGGGGACTAGGAGAAGTATTGACCACATTTTACCCATTTTTGAATCAAGGGGTACTCTTGTTTAGAAAAAAAATCCTTTTATTTTTATTTTTTTTATTTTCATTTTTTTTATTTATAGCTTCACAATTCAAGAATATGTCTACAAGAGAATTTTTGAATATTAAAATTATTTTCGGAGATATACATAGGTATTTTGCTGCCCCGAATTCATCAGCTGCTAGTTGTGGAAATTTTTAACCTTTTTTATTTTTTCCGGTATTCTTTTGTTGTTAATAAATATGTAACTAACTAAGATATCCCTCAAGCGAATGCTTGTTATCATAAAAACATCCTCACTGAATTTCAATATTAGATCTCACGGATTGACCGATATTTTCGGTAAAAAGTCTGCCATAGAAGTCCACATATTCGTTATCGGGGGCCTGAAAAGTTAAAATCCGATTTCAACAATTTTTGGACGTAATTTTTACATAAATTACTCTCGATTTATGGTATATGTGGTATATTGGTTGAAGTCCAAATATTATTGATTATTAGGTCAAACAATTTTAATACCAAAGGAACGCAGTAAAATCTTTAGAAGCCCATCCATGTCTGCCATTTCAGATAGAAATTTCACTGTACGAAACAAAATATTACACAAAAACTGTCTCTGAATAACAACGCCGTATTCTTCAGACCTCAGAAATATAAATTAAAACTGGGAACGACCTGAGATTTATGAGAAAAGACAATTTTTGAAAAAAAAGTTACTTAAAATAATTAAAGCAGTCGTTTACATTTTCTCTCATACCGACCACTAAAATACGGACAAATCAAGTGAGTCGGACGGCATTAAACAGGGATATCCAACTTATTTCAATGTGAGCACGCTTCAAATGATTATTTTATTTTACATTGTAGCCCTATCGGACAAAATATTCATTTTAGATTATTTTAATAAAAACCGCTAACATTTTTGACGATTTAAAATTATTCTATATTGAACGTTTAAGATATAGAGTAACTATTTACATATTGTTATAATTTTATGGAAATAAAACATCCGGTTTTGAACTTTTAATAATAAATAAAGTAAATTAAAATTGTAATCCCATCAGATGGACAACAAACACAGAGGGTGTTCAAATTTTAAATATCACTTTTACGGACCAATGTGATATTTCAGTATTCAGAATTTACACAAGGAATTAACTGCCGAACTTCTAGTACTGGAGGAAAACGTTTTACACCTAACCATAGTTAACATTGGATGGAGACTTTCATTGCACACGTAGCAGATACATTGCTTCAAAATTGGGTTAGACTCAATGCCAGTTCGAATCAGACGGTGCGCAGCAATCCTGATGCTAGGTATCGCACTTCTCTTAGTCCCCTTAATACATATTACTAAAAAAAACCGTTCCTACAACATTCAGGTATACCCAAGCGGAACGGACCTGATTTTCACCCCGCCAAAGACTATGAACCCGCTACCATTCTTCGAAATTATTTTAGGAATGCTTTCTGTCGCTACAATGGGTAGGGTTAGAAGCTCAAAAAGACTGTCGTAGTTTCGTTTCAATTCTAGTAACATATAAGTAAAAACGGCTGTGTTGAAAGTTAGTGCGCACATCCGTGTTTACAGCTATTTCCTTTTAATAACGTTAAAAGAAAAACTATAAAGTGCCATAACTAGGCACTAAATTAAGATTAGCACTGTAAATTGGTACCTGGGATACCTATTGGCTGATATTTTGTTAAAATTAGGCGTATCCCCGCCCCCTAAATGGTTTCATGTACATATCTTTCATACCGCTGAAGCTAACTCAACCAAATTTGCTGGGAGTAAGTCTTTTTAGCATACGCTGTGAAATGGGTATAATCAATTAATAACCACGCCCACTAAGCATTAAATTTCACAAGCAAGATGGTAGGGAAAAGCGTTATAGGAGGTGTAAAAATTTAAAAATGGGCGTGGCACTACCAACCTTTAGGTGAAATCCTAAATTTTAGGAACTATGGAACTAATTTAAACCAAATTTCGTATGTGAAACGTCGTATTCATACTGTCATTTGAATAAGAAATTTACTCAAACGCCTCCTTAAAGAAAGTGAAAACACCACGTGTGTCTAAAGATTAAGTATGATTTAAAATACTGAAAACATGCTTTTAAAGCATATTAATTTAAAAATAGTTCCTTACATTGTATAACTAGACATACAAGTAGTTTTCGGTCAGTTTATATAAGGAATTATTTTTCACTATTTAGTTTGTTTAAAAGCGTATTTTTTTTTTAACTATATTTATTTTGATAAATTACCAAAGTAAAATTAAGATTATACACCTTAAATCATATTTTTGATTTGATTAGGTCTCTTTAAAATAAATAAACAAAAATTACCGTTATCTTCCAATGAATGATTAGTGTCGTGCAAGTGGCATACTTGGCAAATACAATTAACCCAATCGCGCATGTCTTCTGCAGAATCAGCAGCTAAATAATAGGTCCGTTTCGGTGTTTTAATATCAAACATGTATTGAAATTTTTGTTTCCTGTTTTCCAACCGAAGACCACAATCAACCTGCTCACATTGATCTAAATCAATTATGCCCTTAAGTTTTCGACAGTTACGATCAGTGTAGTATTCAAGGCAAAATTGTTCAGGTATTTCTCCTTGCTTTAGTGTAAACCAACGACGACGCCAACGCTGCAAGACAGAATATAAAAGCAATAATATAGTTTTGTTTTTAACTTTTCATGACTAACATTGCCATGATCTTAATAAGAGTTAAAATATACATATACTGCTTTTTGTTTATTTATACAATGAATGATTAAATTAAAGGGTTAACTGTAAACCCAAGTATTATAGTAATGCTTTACTAAGAGGCCGGATTTTAATCCTACAAATGAAGGGCACCTAGATAACGTTCCTCAACCATTTTTTATCGATATAACAACAGCATGACAAAGAAGAAACATCCTATAATCATTAGGGGAAATTTGAACAAAGGCTGGAACGTTTAACCAGATAGCCATCTTACATATATTATATACTACAATAACATAAAATGAACGGATAAATATTCAATTGTAATGAAGCATTTGATTGGAAAGTCTAAAGATATCCGAAAGTAGCCAAAGGAGTAACACAGACAATAACAGTTAGACCCCATACACTAAGATGGTAAAGGACATTTTATGAGGCAATATAGGAGTAATCTCCAAACAAATTTCTATATCAGCAGGGTAAGAAAAACGGATCTCACAATTTCTGCAAGAATCAATGGTTGTAGACCGCTCGTCTTAATACGTAAGGCAAATACTGTGGTCGCGGATTCGGGGTAATCTGAGAATCGCTGAGCTGTAGATAAATAAACGGGTCGCAGTTTTCGAATAGTGAAAAGCTGCGAATAACCAATAAGCAGTCCGGACAGCATTCAGCAGCTAGGGGAGAGAGAATCTGAGAGAGGTTTTTGGTTGCATTGAATTCTTCATATGTGCTGAGTACCTATATAATAACCACTCAGGCTAGCAATCTATGCTTTAATGCATAGCCAGTCCCCACATGACTGGGTGGGCTTATGTCATAGGCACGGCAGCGGATGAGCTCTCAGTGGGCCAACCGTATCATCCACAGAATGGTTTTGGAGAAGACTGCGCACCACTTATTTTCCCCGATGAAGAGGTTCAGAGTGTCATCAAAAAGGCGAAATCGTCTAAATCCATCGGCACTGACGGAATATGCATACTGATGCTAAAACACCTAAGCCCAACGGGAGTAAACTATCTCACCAAGGTCCTCAACTTGTCGATATCCACTCTTCAAATACCCGATGTATGGAAAGTCGGAAGAGTGGTCCCACTATTCTTATTCACTTATCGCCCGATAACTCTCCTTTCCCCAGTAGTGAAGACACTTGAGGCCTTGTTACTCCCGTCATTCACTCACCACCTGAGCCTAGCAGATCATCAACATGGCTTCCGAAAAGTGCACACTTAGCGTCATAAACGCCCAGATAGTTCATGGCCTGAACCAGAAGCCACCCTGCGAGAGGACGATCCTCTTAGAGGTGGATTTGTCAAAAGCTTTTGACACAGTCAATCACACAACGCTACTTGAGGACCTAGAACAATCAATGCTCCCTCCAGGGCTGAAGCGGTGGACTATGAACTACCTAAGCGGTCGGCATTCATCCGTACTGTTTCGAGGTCTAAACTCCAAACTTAGGAAAAATAAACAGGGGGTTCCGCAGGGCGGTGTCCTCTCCCTACCACTGTTTAATTTCTATATTTCGAAACTCTCCCAGCCACCAGCGGGAATTTCAGTGACCTCGTACGCTCATGACTGCACGATATTGACGTCGGGCAATGGAATCGATGGCATGTGCTCAAAAGTAAACAGTTACCTCTCCGATCTTTCTCACTTCTTCTCTGCAAGGAGCCTAACACTCTCCCCAACTAAATCCACAGCGACCATCTTCACAAATTGGACGAAGGAGTACTGCACATTTCAGTCAATGGCACAAAAATTCCGACAGTAAATAACCTTAAAATTTTACGCGTCACATTGGACAGTCTGTGCTCCTTCACTCCTCACACGACCGCGATAATTGCCAAAGTACAGAGCCGCAACAAAATCCTCAAGTCGCTCGCCGGCAGCTCTTGGGGAAAAGACAAAGAAACGTTGTTGGCAACTTACAAGGCAATCGGCCGGCCGGTCCTAAACTACGGATCTCCAATTTGGTCGCCTGGTTGTAGTGCAACGCAGACGAGGAAGCTTCAGACTTGTCAAAACACTGCACTCCGGACTATCACGGGGTGCGTCTTGATGTCCCCAATTGAACACCTACATAGTGAGGCTCTTATGCTTCCGGTTAAGGAACATAATGAGCTCCTATCCAAGCAGTTTATGCTGGGGTGTTTTCGTAGAAATCACCCATGCAGTCGCCTGCTTGAAGCGGAACCGCCTCCTAGGAACATCAAGAGGTCATTCCTTGATTACGTCGACGACATCAGACAGTACGCCGACCGGACTTCGGACGCAACGAACTACAGACAAGCACTGACCGCCATTCACAGTGGAGCCATTAACACCTTCATCGACTCCCTCTCAGTGAATGGCGTACTAGGAGTCAAACCACCACCTATAGCAGACGTAGAGCTCGAGTTGCCCCGCGAAACCAGAGTGACCCTCTCGCAACTTCGTTCCGGATATTGTAGCAGGTTAAACTCCTACTTATCCAGAATAGACCCCGACATACCAAACACATGTCCTGCATGCGATGAGGCCCCGCATGATACTAACCACCTCTTTGCATGCCCAACAAACCCAACTCATCTAACACCCTTTTCCCTATGGTCCGACCCCGTCGAAACAGCCTGTTTCTTGGGCCTCCCGTTAGGTTACTTCGACGACAACCAAACTATCACTTACCATCCAAGCGGGGACTAGATAACCGTTACAACAACAACAATAACATCCGAACTTAGCCCTTCCTTAATTATTTTTTATTAATCATATTTTTTGTTATTGTAACATGGCTGTTAATTTTCCAACATGTAATTATAAAGATTAGTCTGGTCGCTTTGTTTCATGTTGAAATGTCTTAGATTCTATTCATTGCGTTGGTCTTACTTAAAATGTACATCGACTGAAATCGATCTATTTAAGGTTTATAAGCAGAAGCGCATTGGCTTCAAAGAAATCAGACAACTTGAAACTAAACATAAACATCGATCTGATAACGATTCAACCAGTTCTTTTGTTCAGCAGAGTATTTCTCTTCCGAACATTGATCACATACATTTTTTTGCAAAAAAAAAACGTTTTATACTTTCGCTTCTGCTGCACTGCTATTTCAACACAGCTGTATGTATTCCAGCACTTCCACCAATCATTGAAAAACTTAACAAAATCGAATTTTGGGATAACCTTTAGCTCTTCTAGTATGCACTTTTAATCCATTCTATGATTGTAAAACGACGGCCTTTTAGGGTTCTCTTTATTTTTGGAATTGGAAACGTCACACGGAGCCATGTCTATCGAATATAGAGGTTGGGCATTGTTACAGTATTGTTTTTGGCCAAGAATTTAAGAGCGTTGTTTTGGTGCAAATGCAATGACTTGTTTTTCCACAAATGCGGGCGTTTTTTTCGGATCGTTTCATTACAAACTTAGCACGGGCCTTTATTAAAATTTCTAATACTTTTTAAAGTTAATTTTTTTCGCATAATCTTTTCCATATCTTTGAACAAACGAAAATCGCCTATCTCATAAAAACACATCCAACTTAAGCGCCTGCTACAGACAACATGAGCAATGATTACAGTTGAAAATTTGATCGTACTTCAGGGCAATGTATATCAACATAATAGGGAGTAGGCCACAAATTATGTGACTCCATGCTGACAACGCACAACAATATAAGTGTATAATTCATTTTAAACCGCAAAAATACGTACTTTAAATAGTTGAAATTTTCAAGTATAAACGTAAATATCTAGAAAACTTTAAGTTTCTCGCGGCTATATCTGTATATATTCTTGATATGGAGGATCTCCTCTATCCGTCCATACCCATTTTATCCCCGAAAGCCTGGGACGGTATACTAAAGCCGACCCTTTAAATGTGCTAACAAGCAGTTGTAAATTCTTAGCTACTCTACCCTATTGGCACAAAGTTGTAAACCAAAATGCAGTTGAGTCTTGAGTTGAGTTGAAAAACATGGTACCGAAACTTCAACCAAAATGTAATTGAGTTGAAAACCGTAATAGGGACCTAAGACTACTTGAAACATCGGATTTACTAATTCCCTTCTCGGTCAATAAACCATGCACTGTACCACATAAATATAAAAAGCAGAGTATATTTACATGTAATGTACCTCATTATGAGAAAACAAGCAAATATTTTATATGCATTGATTTTATGCAAATGATAAACACTTTCTTAACATACCGATCTCCATATCCTCTTAGAAGGTGGTGACTTTATCAACCAACCTTCGTAGTGAACTTCTTTATTCATAACGGCTAATTTTAAAGTAATAAGTATTTCACGCCAGTTATGAAAACCAAGAAAGCAAATGTATTTAAAAACCGATTGATTGGTTTATACAGCTTTATGAATAAATAATCCAACAAATTTAATAACAAAATTATTACTGCGGCGAAAGTTATCGATTATTCGGTATTGTGTCAGAAAATATGACAATGACAATCTGTTCCAACAGAGCTGCAGATAAGTATATAAGTATAGATAAGATACCGTGTTTCTTTATTCAATCTAACAAATTCAAAATCCTGTCCTGCTATATAATATAATGCTATACACTTATCTTAATTTCCAATTCCAACAACTTAACACTTATTGCTCGCTATTCGAACTTACAACTTATTGCTTATAGCTTAATTGCTCTTAACACGGCAACACTCTAATTAGAACTGTGTCTGCTGCACAATCCGGCAGCCCTTATATAGTAAATTTTTAACACAAGTTCGCTACTAGAACATTCTGGCAACTACGAATTCACTCTTTAGTTGCTTCTGGCAGTTTATCGTCAATTCTAATTTGTTCTGGTACTCGTGTTCGTCACACTGCCCTCTACCTAAGTCTGATCGTCCCGATTAGATATTTGCGGTACCAAACGCTGCAAGTCGTTCCAGATGAACAACCTTCATTTTATTCCTTGGTCTTCCAATGGTCTGTATGCGATACACTACATCATTGAGTCGTTTAATATACTGGTATGGCCCTTCCCAATTACACTGTAATTTGGGAGATAACGCTTTCTTTCGTTGTGGGTTAAATAACAATACCCAATCGCCTTCAATAAAACCCTCTGTTAATACCACCACTTACTTGTCACTTTATTCCGCAAATGAGAAGCGTATGTTTCTTCGTTTCAAAATTATTCACAAACTTTTATTTTGATAATTGCAAAAATTACAAATTATTTTGATAATTGCAAACTCAACGCACTCCCTGGTCACAATCCAGTGGAGAGGTAATAAAACGTGGTTGATAGCCGGGATAGATTGACACGCGCGCCAAAGGAATGGTGTTTCGTACTCGACAGTCGCTGAGAGAAGAGACTGTCCGCTTCGAGGACAGATGTTTTGTTCGGTGTGTTGTGTAGAGATCCTTGTGTGGTGTGTGGGTGTTGTGTGTGGTGTGTGTGCCAGTGTTGTCTTGTGTGTGGTGTGTCTGCGTTCTTCGGGGCGGGAATTGTAACTCATTTGGCCATCAGGGCCCCCCTAGGCGAATGTTCAGCCTAGCAGTCGCTGTAGCTGTTGCAACGTAGTTCAGCCTACGCCTAGTTGGTGCTACGTTGTGCTGACGCCATGGACGGGACTCAGATCGGGGTGCCGTTCTTCGGCGACGTGCCACACTCTCGCCTCGGAGTACGGTGAAGCAACGTGTGATGCTGCCTGCCACACGTTTGGCACAAAGCACCGGAGTCGCATTCCTGCGTCGTGTGTGTATGTGCCAGACAATTGTTGCAATGCCCATGCGCCTGGGCAACCTGCTGGCGTTGTGTCGGCGACATGCCCTTGAAGAGCCCACAGTGCTGCAACTTGTGGGGACGGCAGCAAAGGGGGCATCGGATGCGATGGGGCGCCTCAGGTGGAGACGGAACGGCTGCGGATGCTCGAATACTATTACGAGCGGTGGTTGACGGTGCGGTTGCGGCTGGTGTTCGGGGCGTCGCGGTTGGCATAATCCCAAGGCGAGGCACAGTGATGGCCGATCGCATTGTTGGCGTTGGGGTGGAATGCATTTCAGTATCCATATCTATCTGTATGGAGAAAAAAGGCGTGATTAATACGATTCAGTGGTATAGAGTATGGATATCTTTCTATATGTGACCAACTTTATTTGGTTTGGTGATCGTATTAGTCTACCCATTATTTTGTTAGTATATATGATTGTAATTTGTAATATTATATTTGCGGTTTTTTATTTCTGTTTTCGATTATTTAGACGGATATTTCGATTTTTTTCTTGTAGGTATTATTAAACGGATGGTTTACTACATGCGTTTTCGCTATTATTTGAGATTGGAAGGAAGCATAGTTTAACGAGGGGTCTGGTTAGCGTTCCGTTTCGAGTACGGAGGTCAACTACTCGTATATGACCGTCGGAACCATGATGTAGCTTCTCTATGCAACCAAGTCGTAGGGGGAAGACAATCGTCATTAATTAAAACAAAATCTCCAAGCTTTGGCGCCTTCTCGGGAGTTTTCCAGCGGTACCTTTTATGAAGGTCCTTTATATACTCCTCCTTCCATCGGCGGCTGAAATCATGATAGAGAATTTTAATTCTTTCCCATCTATTTTGTAAGGATAGCGACTCCACGTCTGGCTCAGGTATGGCCAGAATGTGTGCTCCTTTTAGAAAGTGCCCTGGAGTTAGGGCTGTGAGATCTGAGGGATCTTGCGAGAGTGTCGTTAGTGGCCGTGAATTGAGAACGGCTTCAATTCGAATTAATAAGGTCGAGAATTCTTCATAATTAAACTTGTAGTTTCCAGCTACTTTTTTGAAGTGGGATTTGAAGCTTTTTACAGCTGATTCCCATAAACCACCCATATGAGGAGCGCTTGGGGGGATAAACTGCCAATTAATGCCTTGAGGTGCGTACTTCTGTACAATTTCAGGTAAGACTTGTATGATAAAGTCCACAAACTGTTTCTCAGTGGCTCTTTTGGCTCCAATAACCGTTTTGCCGTTGTCACTCATTATTTTTGAAGGAAAACCACGCCGTCCGACGAAGCGAGCGAATGCCGCGAGAAAAGCCTCTGTCGTCAGATTTGTACATAGCTTAAGGTGAACAGCTTTTGTCGTAAAACAAACAAAAACTGCCACATAGCCTTTCATTAAAGTGGGAGATCTTAACATTGAAGCCTTTATCTGGAAAGGCCCAGCAAAATCGACACCTGTTGTTGTGAAGGGCAGAGCAAAGTTGCAGCGTTCAGGTGGAAGTGCTGCCATTATCTGCGTTCGCATTTTTTGCTTGTACGTTGTGCAAACTTTGCACATGTAAAAGCACTTCTTTATTTGAGGCTTAAGACGGGGAATATAAAACTCTTGGCGGACTATTTGTTGCATGAGGCGGTGCTCGGCGTGTAGCATCAGTATGTGGACATAATGCAGATATAATGTGACAAGCCGTGCTTTTTCTGGTATGATTATGGGATGTCGTTCGTTGTATGTCAGGCTGGAGTTGACAAGCCGACCATTCGCACGAAGCAAACCCTTTGTGTCCAGAAATGGATTTAGTACTAAAATTGAGCTCTTTTTATCGATTGGCTTCGAATCTTTTAGCAATGATATTTCTCGGCTGAAGTAGCGCGTTTGAGTAGATGCGATAAGAGCGCCCTTTGCTTTTTGTAAGTGTAGGTGCGTTAATGTATCGCATTGGGGGTATATTGGAGGTGTTTCGTTAACTTTAGTTTTGAGCTGCTCTATAAATTTGATCATGTAGGCAACTACTCTGAGGGCTCGGGGGAACGATGAGAATCACTCAAGGATGTCAGTATCATCCGATGTTGCATGAAAGGAGTCGATTTTTCGACTTTCCGGGGCAATTATATTGCGCATGGGCGATTGTGGCCAAGAATCAGGAGATTCTGTTAACCATCGGGGGCCATTCCACCAGAGGGTGGTGGTGACAAGGTGCAGGGGTTTGCACCCTCTTGTACCTAGATCAGCAGGATTGTCAGCACTGGCTACATGTCGCCAAGTGGCTGATCCTACTAGGTCAAGTATTTGAGACGTTCGGTTGGAAATATACGTCTTCCATGCATGTGGTGGTTTTTCTAACCAGGCTAGTACAATTTCGGAATCGGACCATAGATATAATTTATATTGTGCCATGTTTAAATGTGTTTGTACGATGGACACGAGTTTGGCTAGTAGTAGCGCTCCACATAATTCAAGTCGTGGTAGACTTATTGCTTTTAAAGGAGCCACTTTTGCTTTTGCTACTAGTAAGTGGCATGTGGTCGCAAAGTCGCTTTGTGTGCGAACATATATAGTTGCGCAATATGCCTTTTCAGAAGCGTCACAGAAGCCGTGTAGTTCGACTTTGTGCTCTGGGGCATAATTTACTTATCGTGGGATTTGTATCTGTGAGATATCATTTAGAGTGCTCGCAAACTGGGACCACTTTTCTAAACGAAGTTGTTTTACTTGTTCGTCCCAGTCGGTTCCATCTAACCATAATTCTTGTATTAGGATTTTGGCTTGTATCATAATTGGCGAAAGCCATCCTGCGGGGTCGAAAAGTTTTGCCACAGAGGATAAGATTTGCCGATTTGTTATGGTAGATAATGCAGATATTGACTCTGTAGTGTATGAAAACTGGTCAGATATCGCATTCCACTGGATTCCCAGAGTTTTTGTTGTACTTTCCTTTTCGAATTTAAGGAAATTAGTATCCAACAGATTTTCTTTAGGTATGTCCGTTAAGATATTAGGGTGGTTCGCCGTTATCTTTTTTAACGGAAACCCTGCGGTTTTGAGGGCTTGTGTCACTTGTGCTAGTGACTCGTATGCTTGTGGAAGACTGTGACTTCCAGACAGGATATCGTCTACATACGTTTGTGTTAACACCTGGGTTGCCAGAGGAAATTCTGACTTGGTGTTTTCTGCTAATTCGTGCAGTGTTCGAATGGCTAAATATGGGGCACAGTTGACGCCAAAGGTAACTGTTTTAAGTTTATAGTCGCGTAGTGGACTATTGGGAGATTTTCGGAAAATAATTCGCTGAAAATCTTGATCGTCTTGATGTACGACTATTTGTCTATACATTTTTTCGACGTCTCCGTTATATACGTATTTGAATATACGCCAATTTAAAATTAGTAGCATTAAATCTGGTTGGAGCGTGGGTCCCGTAAATAGGATATCATTTAGGGAATTCCCCGAGCTAGTAGATCTTGATGCATTAAAAACAACTCTTACTTTAGTTGTTTTTTTGTCTGGCTTTACTACTGCGTGATGAGGCAAGTAAAATGAGTAATATTTGCCACTTATGATTTTTTCGCATGGACTAACTTCCTCCATGTGGTCTAAATGGAGATATTCTTCCAACACAATATCATATACTGGTTTGCGTTCGCCTTTTTTAAGTAGGTTTTTTTCCATACTTTGAAACTGCTGTATTGCAGAGGTGCGAGAGTGACCTAAGGCGATGGTGTTGGGAAATTGTTGTTTTAGTGGTAGTCGTACGACGTACCGACCATTATCTGATCTAGTAGTTGTGGCTTTGTAAAAGTCTTCACAATACTGATCTTCAGGGGTTGTGATTGATATGGGGGGGGAGTTCTTCTAACTCCCAACATTTTTTCAATTGTGAATTGAGGTATTCGTTTGAGATTTCCTCAACCTGAGTGGTCATGGTGGTAACTGGTTCCGAAACTAGTCCACTTAGGATCCACCCAAAATAGTGTTTTGTGCCAGAAGTGTATTTGAAATTTTCTCAATACCTTCGAGTATTATCTGTGGTATGAGATCGCTGCCTAATAGAAGGTCTATTTGAGCGGGAGTGTTGCAGTTGGGATCTGCTAGCTTTAGGTGTGACACCTTTGGCAATGCTTGCTATTTATGTGATAGCTTGGAAGCATATTTGTAAGTTGCGGTAAGACTATAGCTTCTGCTTGTATGTGCTTATCCGCTTGGGGGGAAATTAGGGTAATGGGGCAGATTTTATTTGAGTTTTGGACTACTCTTCCGCCCATTCCCGTGATTTCAAAATTGGCTAGTTTTGTTGGCAGTTGTAGCCTATTTTGAGCCCTAGACGCTATGAATGATCGTTGTGATCCTTGATCTATTAAGGCTCTAAGTTTAAACAGCTCTCCTCGGTGTTCGATGGAGACGACTGCTGTGGGTAGTAGTATTCTACTTTGAATTTCGCTGTGTAGCGTTTGAGTTTTTTGTGCCTTTGAGCAGCATGGTGCTTCTTGGCAACTTTCGGGATTTAGCACTTCGGGATTTGCTGTTGCAACTAAACCCGTGGCTCTTTTCATATTTGCGCTGTTTGGGGGTGATCTGGAAAAATTGTTATAATGAAGCATAGAATGATGTCGTTTATGACCATAAACGCAATTAAATTTGCTTTCGCACTCTTTAAGTGTATGCGCATGTGACAAGCAGTTTGTACAAAGTCTTTTTGTTTTTACAAAATTGTTTCGGTCGATAATATTAAATTTTTTGAATCTCTCGCAAGATTTGAGCTTATGCCCTCCTGTACATAGTTTGCATAACGTTTGTTTATACTGTTCGGATGTGAACGTTTGATTTTTGAAGAAGCTTCTATTTAAATTGTTGTTGCTACTGGCTTGGGGTCTGTGGAAGCTTCTATTTAGGTCATGTTGAACGGGTTTTGTTCTGACCATTTTTTTATCTACCCTTTCTGCGATTTCATATTGGGTAGTTAGGAAATCTTTCATTTGTTGCCACGTGGGGCATTTTCTTCGTGATTGCTCCCACAAAAGTAACGATTTTTCTGGTAAAGCGGCGGTGCATATATTTACCAGTATTGGGTCCCAGCTGTCTGTGGGAATATTTTGTGTTGATAGAACCGACAAGCAATTAGAAACAGTGGATTGCAGTTTTATAAACTCTTCACTTGTTTCCTTTTGAAACTTGGGCAAGTTCATTAGTATCGTTACTTGCTTATCGACCAATTTTCTCTCATTTTCATATCTAGATTTAAGAGCTTCCCAAGCCAAATTGAAATTATCGTCATTTAGTGCGAACTGTTTTACTATTACGCCTGCTTGACCTTTTGTTTTGTATCGGAGGTGATACAATTTTTGTGCATTTGATAATTTTGGGTGGTTCATGTAAACGGCTGTAAACATGTCCCGGAAGGACGGCCATTGTTCATAACCACCATGAAATATTTCTGTGTCACATGCGGGCACCTTGAGATGGATGCCTGAACTTGCCTCTTGACTTTGTACTTGTGGCAGCTCTACTCGCTGATGTGGAGTAGGTGCAATTGCTTTTATTAGCTTCAGCTGATCGGAAATCATTGCTTTAGTGTCTTCGAACTGGTCTAAGCAGTTTTCATATTTGGCGTAAGCCGAGGACTTAAAATTTTCTGGTAGATCTGATTCGTCAGATTCTACTATGGCGTCATATGAAGCTTGGAGACGTATCCAAAAATTGTCGAGATTTTCTTTTTTGATTTCTAATGTCGATTCAGAATTATCTTGAATCGGAGCAGATGAAAATCGAGTGCAGTATCTTATCAAACTGTCACTCTCAGCAATGAGTTTACTGTATGTAATGTCTTTCCCCCTTTTTTGTTTTGTAGCACCTTGCTTTGAGCGTCTAGCTTCTGTACATGGACTTTTTTCGTCCGAAATCATTTTTGGTACTCTTAATAATTGTGTAGATTTAGAATCTTTCGAATCTGCGTTTATTTAAAAAAAGAAAAAAAATTCAATTAATAAAATGATTTCTCTCAGTGTAAACTGATTAAATTTAAGCGAAATTCGTAATTTTAACGCGTAATCTCGGATTAAATAAGATAGCGTGTTTCGTTGTTACGGTATTTAATTATTATTTATCTCGATTATATTGTTTATTTCAACAATTATTCAAATTGCAATATCTATTTTTATATCTTTATTGTGTTCGTATGCGTTATAGGGTATACCTATAAGCGAATTAGTATATGTCAATGAGAGCTCGTATAAGAGATCAATGTACTTTATACATATAGGTATATGCAATCCTACTTGTTTTTTTGTTTGCCAAACAACAAGAGGTATTGCCGAGTATGTGCCAAATTGGACTTTGGAATATATTGAATTAAATTGTATAGAAGCAATGTATGTAATATTGTTCACAATTTTTTATTATTGTTATTATTTTTATTGATAGAAATATAAATACTTATTTTAATTTTTTTTTTTTTTTTGTTGTTATGAATTCGTTTTGTGAAGTTCTTTAACTTGTAGTTTTACCCTAGTAGGGTATAATAATATGTCCCGTACTTGTATAAGTACGTATGTAAACGAGCGGACGTTGTTTCTCAGTTACGAAAGAGCGCATAAACGTAATTAGCAACAAAGTAATCGTATGTACACTACGATTCGTAAATATGCACTCTCGGTATTGGATGTAAATATGTACGTATGTATAAGAGTAAAATAATGTGCGTATATTTTATATGTTTAAAAATTTTCTATTTTCTTTACCTTTCTCTCTCTTCTCCCTTTTTTTTTTGTAGGCAAAATATGTTAATAATATTGCATGCGCTCAAAATTATAATTTGCTAAACATTTTGGTATATATTGTGCAAAATATGTAAATATGTATGTAATGAGAGTCTTGGCATATAGGTAAGCAATTCTTAAATTTTTTTTGTTTTTTGAGAATATTCTTTTCTTTTTATTCGTTATATGTTGCTATGTGGGTATATGTATATGTGTGTGTTTTTTTTTTTTTTATCTGCCTTAGCTTACTTGTTTTAGGCAATCCTGCTTATTACTTGATCAAGCATAAGGGGTATTGCCGGATATTTTTGCAAGTAGAGTACTTGAATTTCATATATATGCATATCATATATTTGTGTTTTGGATTTAGAATATTTGTGTTAAACACGAAGGTAAGCTTTCCTAGGCAAAAAAAAAAATATATATATATATTTAGATATATATATATATAAATTAAAAAGGTTTATATGTATATTATGTGTCTAAATTTTTTCGGTAAAACCCGAAATACCGCAAATAAAACAGTTTAGCAACCGTTTTTGAAAACCGTAATAAATATACATATACCCTTCAGTAATGAGGTACAAAACGGAATCGATACAACTCACTTGAATATCCGTCAAGGGATTTTGGGGACTATAGCCTGTATTTCGTATGTGGATGCCTGTAGGTGTATCCAATCCTTTCCTGGGATGTGGGTCCTTGAGGTTTTTGATTGGTTTTTGTTGTATTATTTTCGCGCCCGATTTATGTTAATATGTATATACATATATATGGGTTTTGATTCGCGCCCGTTTTCAGTTACTGCACTGTTAATTATGCCCCAAAAGCATATGTATATTTTTTAGTTGTTGTGGTCACTGCACTTTTTATGCACCATAGGCATATGTATATATATATTTATTTATTTTTTTGTTGTTGTGGTCATTGCCACAAAAAGCATATGTATATATATATATTTTTTTTCTTGTTGTTGTGGCCACTGCATGTTTCATGCACCAAAGCATATGTATATATACATATATATATATACATATATATTTTTTATTTTTTTTGTTTTTCTGGTCACTGCACTCTTTTTTTTTTTTTTCACTGTTTGTTTAACATTTTTTGTTTCCGTTCACTTTGTCACTGTATTTTTTTTTTTTTGCCAATAAATTCACCGGTTATTGTTTTTTTTTCACGTTCTTTTAAACCTTTTTATTTTATGTTTTGTAACCCATAGTGCCGTCCACTAGGGCTCGAAGGACCATATGTTAATACCACCACTTACTTGTCACTTTATTCCGCAAATGAGAAGCGTATGTTTCTTCGTTTCAAAATTATTCACAAACTTTTATTTTGATAATTGCAATAATTACAAATAATTTTGATAATTGCAAACTCAACGCACTCCCTGGTCGCATACCAGTGGAGAGGTAATAAAACGTGGTTGATAGCCGGGATAGATTAACACGCGCGCCAAAGGAATGGTGTTTCGTCCTCGACAGTCGCTGAGAGAAGAGACTGTCCGCTTTGAGGACAGATGTTTTGTTCGGTGTGTTGTGTAGAGATCCTTGTGTGGTGTGTGGTGTGTGGGTGTTGTGTGTGGTGTGTCTGCGTTCTTCGGGGCGGGAATTGTAGCTCATTTGGCCACCCTCAGAGTTTATTGCCTTGTCGTATTTTGCTTTCATCTTATCGCTCATAATTTTGGTGCGCTGTCTCACCATAGCATCCCTCATCTCGTCTTCTAGGATGCCATTGAATTCCTTAGTATTCCTTCCCCCGTTGGCGTTCATTCCAAATTTTAAATCAATCGGTAGTCGAAGATCATTACCAAAAATTACCCTTGCTGGAGTCTGCCCCGTTGTTTCCCGTACAGCAGACCGATAAGCCATCAGGAACAAGGATATATGGGTATCCCAATCTTTCTGATACTTGTCCACAACTTTCCTCAAATGTTCTTCCAAAGTTCGATTGAATCGTTCTACCATGCCATCCGACTGCGGATGTAGTGCAGTTGTACGGTTTTTCCGGATACCCAGCTTCTGGCCCATCTCCTGAATTAGAGCTGATTCAAAATTTCTTCCTTGTTCAGAATGTAGTTCTATTGGAACACCATATCTCGGTACCCAATTGTTGATGAATACATCCGTTACTGTTCCTGCCTCTTGGTTAGGAATTGCGTATACCTCTGGCCATTTGCTGAAATAGTCCATGACTACTAAAACATATCTGTTTCCTAATTTACTGGTAGGAAATGGACCAGCTACATCCATGGCTACTCGCTCAAACGGCGCACCTTAATTGTACTGCTTCATCTGACCATGACTCTTGGACCGCGGCCCTTCAGCAGCAATGCACAATTGGCAATCCACTCCGTAACTGATTGACGACAACCAACCCAATAAAATCTTTGTTTTAATTTCTCCAAGGTTTTAGTGATACCCATGTGTCCTCCACTTGGACCGTTGTGCAGCTCGTTGAGAACTTCAGGAAATCTTACTTTTGGAACAATCATCAACACTTTTCAAATCTGGATCCTCTTGCTGACATTTCCGTAGCTTCTCCGGATCTAAGTCTGATGTTAATGGAATCTGCCGGCTCTCGGTTGTTATCACTCGTCTAACGTTGTACTTATTATCGTAACCGAACTTAAGTGGTACTTCCATATTTCTATAGGACCTAATCCTGTTTTTCATGTCAATTTTGATTCCTTGATTCGCTAGAATGTCTACTCCAGTTATGACTTCGTCAACGATATCTGCCACTATAAAATTGTGTAACACGGCTGCCTTTCCAATTACGATCTCGCACGTTACCTTTCCGAGTACTAGAGTATCTTTTCCAGTTGCAGTACGCAACTTTGCCCCAGCTAACGGTCTCACTTCTTTCTCAACCAGATCAGATCGAATTATGGAATGTGCTGCGCCCGTATCCACAATCAGTATGCGCTTTTTACCGTCTACGCATCCACTTACGGTAACGTTACCCGTTTTCCTGCTTATTTGTAAAATGGAGATTACAGAGCATTTGCTTGCGGGAGCCAGCCTGTGCCCTTTTCGGCTGGCTCGCTTTAGTTTTAACGATTGGTTTGATTTGACATTTGCTTGATCTTCCTCAGCTTTGCGTTTACGTCCAACTGGATTATTTGGCTGGTTACAGTTGCGTGCAATATGGCCACTTTTTCCGCAATTGAAGCATTTAAGCACACTATCATTTTTCATTTGCGCTTCCGTATATTTTTTCACTGTTGCATGTTGTCAATTTTTTCAAATAATTGGTTCACCCAAGTGTGTTCCTCTATTTCTACTTTGTGAGCTTTAAATGTTTAATTGCTAAGCAGAGATGCATTTCCTATATCAGAACATACGAAACGGTTTCTGCAAACGTCAATTTTGTACATGCTAATGCAACGAATCGTGTAGTGTTATCTCGTATTCCATTGACGAAAGTCTGAATTTTCGTTTCCTCGATGTATTCCATGGATTTATTTGCATAAGCTATGTGAGCTAACCTCTTAATCTCTGTAGAGAACTCCTGCAGAGACTCATTGGCTTTTTGGCCGCGATTTCGCAACTCGATTTAAAAGATCTGCTTCCTGTGCTCACTACCATACCGTCTTTGTAATGCCCCCATCAACGTTTCATAACTACTCGCCTCGCAGTTTGGAATGGTCTGTAATATCTCTGCTGCAGATCCTTCTAATGCAACGAACAATGCAGCTACTTTATCTTCAGCGTTCCAATTATTTGAAAATGCCGTCTTTTCGAATTGAAGCTTAAAAACGTTGAACGGGCCATCAAAGGATGGAGGTTTTACCTTGGCAGAAGCTGACGACATAATTGGCCGATTTAATTGTAGCTCACGGACGAGGATTGCTGTACGGAACCTTTCACATCTGTTGAGAGGGACAGAAAGTCGTTACTCTATTGTCTCCTCTCTGAACCAACCTGTGCTTCTGATGAAGTTCATCAGTATAAATAGTTTATGAGCAACTTCCTTTACGTCGTCAAGGAACCCTCGACCGATAGTTGCGATTACGTGAAAATCTAAAAATGTGGCAAATTCCTCCTGTCATTGGGGTATTATCTGTTTTCTTTATTTCTTTTGGTTTTTTTTGCAAAATATGTGGATAGGATAGATAGATAGATGCTAATAGAGGTATGCACCACGACCTATGGTCTTTTGTGCCCTCCCCTAAATGCATATCATATATTTTAATCATTAATCGGCTTGTTTTTAGTATGTAATAACGAGTATCCTCCTTTCAAATTTAAGACTTTAAATATTTACCCAATATAAGAAAAATATGTGTTGATAAGAATGATAGGACAAAAAATCTAATTTTGTTACATACTTTATTGTTTTGTTACGGATAAATTACCGTAAACATTTAAATTATCTATTCAAACTAAACTTTTATTGCGGAATACTTCGAAAATATTACTAAAATCAATACAGTACCAAATTTTAAGACGCAATCATCTAAAATGACTTTTCCCTTGTTTTTGAAGTAAACATGAGACGCAAATCTCGTTTGTATCGCCGCTCTATATCTATCTCACGAACTCAATGCGTCGAAGCAATGTATGTGTAGGCATATAAGGAATAATATCAAAAATCAAATCGCACTGTAGAACTATATTTCAATTGTGTTAAATTTTTGAATTTCTGTCAAATTTTCGAAACTCGTATTTGGTGTGTATAATAATCAGGTATGTTCTGGAATTCGAGTGAAAGTGGAAATTAATATCAATACAAAAACGAATGAATTTGGTTTTGGTGTCCTGAAAAACGAGAAGCTTTCAAATTATTGAAAAAATAAAATACATCAAAATAATAACAAAAAATTAGTATGTTAAATATATTTGCAGCGATTGTAATAGAAGATGAGCTGAATGCTGAAAAAACTAGTGGTTGCGGGGATGGTGAATTTATCAAATGGGCCCTACCAGTTTCTCTAGCTTGAGAAATGCTGTGGCCAACTTGTTTCCTAATGAAAGCCTTTCAGTCCTTCCACACCTGATGACCTTAAGAAAATCTTCTTAGAATAGCAAAATTACTGGTTTTTTTTTTATTTTAGAGGCGTCCTCAACAGTTCTGCTGACATTCTCTCAACACACAAGGGTGCAATGCAAAAAACGCAAAGAATACGATCGTTTATGCTGTAATGGCTGGTATGTCGGATTTTAAAGAAAGACGTGATACACATGTAAATAAGGCGCGTAAATCATTTGAAGTCGAGTTTTTGGCAAAAAAAAACCCCGAAGAACTAATGTAATGTGACATGGTGCGTTATCGTGAAGGAATGACGAAATCATATTTTTTTTTGCCTATAGATTAATAATTGTAGTATAAGTAATTATTTATTATATTGGAGATGTACTTTACTTGTTTAAGTATAAATTTTAAGTGATAATATCTAAATTTAACATTTTTATAGTGTTAATATTTATGTTTAAACTATATAACTTATATAAATTAAATATATACATATAAGGTTTAATTATTTTTAATATTTTGTTTATAAATACGTTTTTATAACAAAATAAATCGAAATAATAGAAAAATATTTTTTTTTTTTTTTTTTTTAAATAATTGGAATTGGTTATAGTAATAATATATGCATATGTTAGAAGTAACAAATGGGTAATAAACAAAATAACATATCGAGAAAAATCTAGGTAACAGATATGCTTGTTATAGGTAACAAGTAGGTAACAAATACGCTAACCTGTTTATATGTTAAAGGTAACAAACTGCTAACCAAAACAATAAAACTAACAGAAATTTGGGTAACATTTAATTTTGTTATGGATAAGACATAGGTAACCATAGCATTCCATAATTGCAATTAGATAGAACGAGCAAACTATGGGACTTCAAATGGCGATGTGTTACTTTTTGAAGTGGAACTTCTAATGGGAGTTCGGAAAAGGTTGCCATAAATGATAACGCCCAGTGGTTAGCAATGGCACAAATTAAAATTGGTATTTAGTGGGATATCCCTTATTTTAGACAGCAGCACGACCTTACCGCAGCGGACTTGCCGTTGTCGCAATCTCTAACTTGAAACCATTTCCTAATTTGAAGACGACAACGGGTGTAGCCACTAATCTGTGAAATGTAAAATTATTCAAAGCTCAAGCAAATCTAATGTTATTTTACCAACAGAAGCATAATATATCAATGATATATCATGTGTGATTACAATTAATAATTGAATGTAAATTAGTCGACCTATTTACTTACTTTTTGCACAACAAATTACATTTGAACAAAAGAGGTTTTAGTACGGCAACAACGAAATTGTGTACATCAGCTGTTTGATATGAAAATTTCGTTGAGCTGCAGTTGTCTTTGTGTTCAAAGCATTACAATTGTATAAACTCCACACGTGCGCTTACGCTCTATTGTTCAGTCGTTGTCTAGACCATAGATAACAATATCCTGTGACGAACACGGATGATAGATCAAAATCGAATCGACGATAAGTTGCCAGAATCAACTAGAGAGCGACCATATTTACAATGATTTGTTGGCAAAGCTGTGAGAGTGAAAGTTGTGACAGATTTTATACCATAGAAACGATAAGTACCAGTTGCGCATCCATGTATGATCAAAAATCAACGATTTTATATGCCCTTTAATATTGCGTAGAAATTAGTTTTTTTTTTGTACAACATTTAAATATATATTGAATTTGTTAGATGTATCCGTTGTCAATTGCTCATAATTAATAATGCAATTATTTATATCGGGTGGGCTTTAGTTTAGCATCCCACGATTTCAGGGTTAAGAGGGGTATGGGGTAGAGGAGATTCTCCAGATCACGAATATATATAATTATTGCCGCCGGAAACTTATAGTTTTCGAGATATTTGCATTTTAAGTTGAAAATTTCACAAATTTTATTTTAAAATTTCTCGATTTATGGTTAACTTTTCTTTCATATTATGCACTTTTTATACACTAACACTTCACTACAATGTTTCTACATATTTATTTTATGTTAATTATTTAAATATTTGCTTTAATTAAGCATTTTATTTTTACACAATTTTGGTTATATGCACAATAACAAATGGGTTCCATGTTGACAGTTAACAAGTGTTGCCATATCTATTATATATATATATAGATATATTTATATTTTGAAAGCGAATAAAAATGAATAATAAAAGAGGATTATACCCCAAATACATGAACAATTTATAATTTTGTTAATTCTCTTCTATTGATAAGTTATGGTGTTGGACCGACCAGGGTTATTTTTTTTAAGCGCGGCCGAAGGCCGCCAATGCGGAAAGAAGTTTCACGCGATTGAATTTTGAACACCCCGGTGTTGGACCGACCAGGGTAATTTTTTTGAAGCGCGGCCGAAGGCCGCCAATGCGGAAAGAAGTTTCACGCGATTGAATTTTGAACACCCCGGTGTTGGACTGACCAGGGTTATTTTTTTGAAGCGCGGCCGAAGGCCGCCAGTGCGGAAAGAAGTTTCACGCGATTGAATTTTGAACACCCCGGTGTTGGACCGACCAGGGTTATTTTTTTGAAGCGTGGCCGAAGGCCGCCAGTGCAAACAGGAAATCTAAATACAAAAAATTAATGTTAAAGAGGGTATATCACTCTCTTTAAACTTCAATTTCTATAACGTAATTTTCTACAACTAAACAAGGTACCGTTTCTTTTTTTGTCCGTTTTGCCATTATTTTCATATTCAAATTTAATTGGTGAATATTGTGCATATAAATCATTCCGCAAGTGTTTATATTTTTTACATAATTTTTTAAATTGTGATAGTTTTTGAGAAAATGAGTGGAAATACATCAGGTATGTTATTAGAAATTTAAAATTATAACAAATATTACTTAAGACTTTTAAATAGATTGTAACGAACCGTCAACCAGCCGTGGTGCGGTAAAAAAAACAAACGTTCTCAAAGTGTCCGAAATTAAGGAAATGTGGAATTTCCCTAAAATAATTCAAAATTTCGACACAACTGAGAAATGTATATCGTTTGCAGAGGAGGAGGGTTTAATTTTAAAAAGCAAACTATGTCGTACGCATAGGATACCTATGTTGGTATCCTTATCAGATAGGAGCACGGTTGGCATATTCCGATGCCGGAAAGGTGCCTGCCGTAAACGGACTGCGGTGTCGAGGTCGAGTGGGACATGGTTTGAAAACGCAAAAATACCACTGCCTCAGATTTTTTATATAATGTTTGCATTTGCATCGCACTGGTCCCATTCGCAAGTTCGAAAGAACAGTTTTATTAAGGAGCCAATTTTATCCAGCGCTACCATATGTGATTGGTACAATTACTGCCGCGAAGCTGTAGTTTTATACCAGGTTGATCACCAGGTAGCGGTAGGTAAAATTGGCGGCCCTGGTGAAATTGTTCAAATAGACGAGAGCAAATTCGGGAAACGAAAATATAACAAAGGTAATAATAAATACATTATTATTTATTATTAATTATTTAATTTTTTCTTTTTTAGGACGGAGAGTGGAAGGCCACTGGGTTTTAGGGATGGTAGAGGATGGGAGTGACGACCTTCGGCTGGAAGTGTGTCCCGATAATGTGAGGTCTGCTGATATTCAGAGACACGTTTTATAAGGTAGCATCATATGTACTGATTGTTGGAAGGCGTACGACTGCCTGTCCAGTCACGGGTATGAGCACCGACGCGTTAACCATAGCGATCCAGAAAATCCGTTTGTTGCCGAAGATGGAACACACACGCAGAGGATAGAATCCCAGTGGCGCGTTATCAAACGGTTTTTTTTAAAAGACAATTATAATAACAGTGAAGATTTCTCGAATTTGATTTATGAATACGTATGGCGTAAAAATGTTGCAAATCAGCATCACGATCCATTCGTAAAACTATTAGATGCAATAAAACATACCTTTAAGCCATAAAACCTTTTTCTTTTATTAAAATGGAAAATTTAGTTCATATTACTTTGTAGAGGGTAATTGGGTTTTTTATTTATTTTGATTGCTGTCATTCGTTTGGATATGGCAACACTTATTATCTGACAACATGAAACCCATTTGTTATTGTGCTTATAACCAAAATTGTGTAAAAATAAAATGCTTAATTAAAGCAAATATTTAAATAATTAACATAAAAAAAATATGTAGAAACATTGTAGTGAAGTGTTAGTGTATAAAAAGTGCATAATATAAAAGAAAAGTTAACCATAAATCGAGAAATTTTAAAATAAAATTTGTGAAAGTTTCAATTTAAAATGCAAATATCTCGAAAACTATAAGTTTCCGGCGGCAATAATTATATATATTCGTGATCTAGAGAATCTCCTCTATCCAACCATACCCCTCTTAACCCTGAAATCGTGGGATGCTAAACTAAAGTTTTCCCGAAAAATCTTGCCAAACTTCAGAAGAGCTTGCAGCATCTTCAACCAACCATTTCGAAATGTTCAAAATCAGGCGGATACATTCAAAAGCAAGGAAATTGGATGTCATATGAATTAAGTTTGCTTGTCAGAAATAGTTCTTAAACACTAAAAAAGGTAAAGAGTCATAAGTGAAACCTTTCCAGCTAGCCAAATCAACGGCAAAGTCGAATATCCATGACGACAAGCTAATTAGGTGAGGTCAGAAAGGCGTACTGTATTATTAGCTTTCTTCTAAAACCGTTATGTCAACACTTGCCTCGACCGGTTAAAACTATTTGGAAAACAACAGCTGGAAAGCCTTATAGCCCTGACGTTGACATAATGAGGGCCGCTCTTTGAACATATTTCACCTGGTTAGCGCCTAAGTCTAAAAAACACTATAAACTCAACTATGGTTTCATAGACTCAGAAAACTACTTTGGATGAGAGTCACCAAATTTTCCCAATTGCTCCTTCCTCAAATTCCACTCCACATTTTTTCTTCCAGGAAAGCTTTCTGTCTAGGATAAGCCCAAAGCATTTCATTCTGGTTGCATGTTAATAAGTAGAACCTCACAATGCGGGGAAATAAACATGTATTCATCGAGTGAATAAAAGAACACTTATTCCGTAAATTGAATTCGCAAAAAGTGACTATAGTGACTAATCGCTGTTCAAAGTCCAGTCATTGGCTTCATTTTTCAAATAATTTGACTACATTGATTCCTTTGCAAGAATACACCTAAACCTAGAGGAATTCGAACTTAACCTGGGATTTTAAGAAAAATCATATGCCGCGGAATATTTTGTAAAATTAATAGCAGGTTTTACATCAATTTCTATGTAAGGATTTAAGCAAACTTTTATACAACACAGCGCAACATGTTACTACAGATAGTTTTGTTCACCTAACGGTAGTTTGTATCACCTAAAACTAATCGAGTTAGATATAGGGTTATATATAGATAAATGATCAGGATGAAGAGACGAGTTGAAATCTGAGTGACTGTCTGTCCGTCCGTCTGTGCAAGCTGTAACTTGAGTAAAAATTGAGATATCTTTATGAAACTTAGTACACATGTTTCTGGGTACCTTAAGACGCTTGGTATTGCAGATGGGCATAATCGGACCACTGCCACGCCCACAAAACGCCATTAATCAAAAACAAATAAATTGCCATAACTAAGCTCCACAATAAAATACAAGACTGTTATTTGGTATACAGCATCACATTAGGAAGGGGCGTCTGCAGTTTAAGTCTTTTTAAAAAGTGGGCATGGCCCCGCTACCTAATAGATTTATTGTTGATATCTCCTAAACGGCTTAAGCCATAATAACGAAATTCAATGTTTTTAGTCTGTTTATCGACAGTGTGAAAATGGGTGAAATCGTGTCACAACTCCGCCCTCTCCCCATATAACGGTACTACTATAAACCACTAAAAGCGCGATAAATCAAGCACTAAACACGACAAAGGCAATCTGAGATGGTACGAGATGACTTTATAGGAACCGCGTTCAAAATTAGAAAGCTGGCGTGGTACCGCTCACTTTTATGTAAAAAACCCATATCTTGGGATCTGCTTAACCGATTGCAACCAAACTCGGTATATAACATTCTTCGCATATGCCTACGTTACAATGTGTAAGAGTGTCTGAGCTATTTTAGCTGGCAGTTCACACAGCACCCTTCCACAGACAATGCCAAACGATGTGTTCGAAGGCTGCCCAAAATACCAAGAGACTGCGCGCCACTTACTTTCTGCATGGTACCACCACCCAGATAGCTCATGGCCGTCAAAAGCCTTTGACACAGTTAATCATACAACGCTACTTGAGGACAGAGAACACAACACTCTCTCCAGGACTGAAGACCATAAACTTTTAGAGCGGTGGACAATCATGCGTACTGTTTCAAGGTCAAAACTCCAATTTAAGAAGAAATAAACAGGGGGTATCGCAGAGTGGTATTCTCTCCCCATTACTGTTTAATTTCTACATTTCGAGACTCCCTCACTACTCTCCACTAGAGGGATTTTTCACCACCTCGTACGATGATGATTGAACGATATTGGCATTAAGCAATCGAATCGATGGCATGTGTTGGAAAGCAAATGGCTGTCTATCCGACCTTTCTCTTGGATTTTTATACAAGCAATAACTTTTTTGCCACTTTGTTAATTATATTTTAACTTATTTTATTGTAATAGTATTTAATGTGTATCATAGTCACAGCAACGCGTTTAGGAATGAACTAGTATTGTATAAATATTAATTTGAGGAATTTCAAAATGAAAAGGAATTTTATTAAATAGGTTCTTATTACTATTTGGTTGTCTACAATATTTTTTCCAGAAATTAAAATTGCTCCTGGTTTTATTTCTTCTATTTAAAGTTCTTTTCTTTTAATTTTTTGCACCTTCCTTGTTTTTTATTTAATATTTCTAACAAACATATACTTTTCTTATTTAATTTACAATATGTTTTCGTAATTTCGGTTTTACAATTTTGTATGTTGAAAAAACTATTATTATGTAATGTTCTGGTCAATTATAAGCTTACCAACGAGTTGAGCTATGGCTCTTATATCACAGTACTTACATGTTAATTCTATCTTAGGATATTTTATAAAAAGTACAATTATGTTACCTTATGAAACTATTTTAAATCCATTAAGTCTCTAATTGTCATTGTACCGTGCGGTAATATGATATATTTTTTTTAGTTCATCAAAATATATGTAATATTGGATTTTAAACTCCTATTTTAGCAAATGTTAATATATTTTCATATAATAAATTCTTTTCTTTTAATTTTTCTGGTTGTGTATTATTATTATGAGTTCATCTAAAATATTATTAATTTTTCCGAAATCGTCATAGTCTGGAGGTTCCGCTATCCTTTTCAAAAGTGTTCATAAGTCATTTATTGGCCTGTTTTGTGTAACATGGTTTTTTAAGCTATTCTAAGAGAAAACCTCACAACTAATTTGAAAAGAAAAATTAGTGAAGTTTGTTATCGAGGTTATTTTTGCTTGAACCTCATAAAAAAAAGGTTAAAAAAGTCACCCCATGAGGTAAAAAGCAGTTTGCTGTTAAACAGTTGCTTTATAAAAATAAACAAAGCAAAATAAAGAAATGGATAGCCAAGAAAGGTAAGTATTTTTGCTAATTTGATATACATATATTTGTATGTATATTATTTCAGAAATCTACCTTGCCTACATAAATGTGTGTGTGTGTGCATTGTATTGTGCTGCGATATCGGTTGTTTTTAAGTATACAACTCAATGCATGTACATGTTGGTTTATATGCAAGTTCTTAAACTAGGTAAACATGTTTGCATTGTTAAATGTTGAATGCATGTGTATTGCGTGCATATGTTTCTTTTGTATTGTCTTGTATTGCATGTGTTCTTATAATAGTATATAATATAATTGAGAATGCTATATTACATATTACACATGTATGTACTATATGTATATAATGCTGAAACCGAGATAAGACGGGGACATTTAAACAGGCGCATAACGACCCCGGAGCCAATAACTTGGAAGCGACGCGCGTCAAGCCCTGTGGAGCCTCGAGAAACAGTGCGACCACGAAACGAAAAGGAGGGCCAGTGGCAAAAAGTTTTGCCTAAAAGGACGAAGAAAACCCACGCAGAAGGAGGCAAGGTGGTGGAAGTACTCAAAACCACAGAAGAGAGGCAACAAGCGAAGAATATAGCTGCAAATCAGAGAGCTAATAATAGGCCCAAGCGACAAACAGAGGCCGTGATTATAAAGCTAGCAGAAGGCAATAGCTACGCTGATGTCCTTAAGAACATCCGTAGAAAAGTAAATCTGAAAGAAGCAGATGTTAAGATTAAAGGGATCCGCAAAACAAGAGCCGGGCGCTACTATTAGAGCTGGAGAACGGACAGACTGCAAAATCCAACTTCTGTGAGGCACTCACGCATACCCTTCAAAAATCCGCAACTGTGGCCGACCTTAAACCAAAGGCTGCTAAAGAGATTGGAGACCTCGATTCACTTACAACAAAAAACAAAGTCGCGTAGGCTGTAAAAGAAGTGGTACAGGACCCCATCGGAGACTTGACGATAAATATAACCGCACCTAACATAAGAAAGCAGGTAAGGGAGTATATAACGCTTCATCAGGATAAAGCTGACACACCGCTGCGAAAGACACGCATTAAAATTGGCTGGGTTAACTGCAGAAAATGCAAAAAGGTGCTACCGCTGCTTTGGACCAGGGCACTTGACCTGGGACTGCAAAGGACCTGACCAGAGAGGGCAAGGTACTTGCATAAAATGCGGCCAACCAGGTCACAAATTAAAAAACTGGACAAAACCCCCCTCAAGCTGCCTCTGCGAAGGGGCCAAACACGAAAAAGTCGACCATATCCCGAGCTCCGCAAAATCTTCAGTATATAGGAATTACCAGTATAAATTAATATTATACAGGCCAATATGCATAGATGCAAGGCTGCTGACCATTACTCTCGCAAATGGTGACGGAGAATGATTTCGACTTAATCATCATAAGCGAGCAATATAAAAAGAAGGAAAGCGGAATCTGGTTAAAAGATAGCAGTTCAACCGCAGCAATATGGCTACCACCTGGTAGCAACGTCGGCACTATAGTTAAAGGGAACGGCAACGGTTTCGTATGCTACTTGACGTCAAGCGACAGCATACAAGAATTTTAAGAAAAGCTCGACAATATAGAGGATTCAGCCAGGTCTATAGAAGGTTAATTAATTATCGCCGGAGACCTAAATTCGAAAGACTTAGGGTCGGGCATGCCAAACACGGATTCCAGAGGAAAGCGCATTCTAGAAACAGCTGCGCGGCTTGATCTAATAGTGCTTAATACGGGAAATGTAACCACGTTTAGAAGACCGGGATGTGAGGAAACCACACTAGACATCACCATATCAACAGAACGCATGGCAGGCTTAAAAATACAGAATAAAGAAATTGAGAGTCCTAGAAGAGTTCACTAGCAGCGATCATCAGTACCTCTCTTTTACGGTGGACACCGGAACAAACGCCAACAGTACAGGAAAAATACTGGAACCCGAAAACGGAACGTCTCAAAACTAAACACTTCGAAATTAATCTTCACAATAGACGAACACATAAAGCTTAATATAACAAGAGCCTGTCACAAATCAATGCCCAAAGCTTATCGCCCAACTCAGACGCACATGCCTTCGCCTTCGTAGATGGTATACGAGATCCAGGCGCAACTGGCCTCTGGCAAGCTTAAGAGAAATAAATCACCTGCTCTACCAAACCAGAGAGGGATCACGACAGATAGCGGTTACGTCAGGAGCTGCTCAAGGCTACAAAATTTCGAAATGTTACGCGGACGACATCGCAGTATGACTGGACCCCAGATTAACTTTCTGGGTACAAATTCAGCACGCAGCGAAAATCTCCTCCCAACTCAGTAGACTAATGGCCAACATAGGGGCCCAGCCAAGAAAAAAGAAAGCTCTTAATGTCCACGGCCATCAGCGTCCTTTTATATGGAGCAGAGATTTGGGCAGATGTGTATCCTTTTTTAACACCGGCGTAAGATATTAGGCAGAGTATACCTCACCGCAGCCCTCAGAGTTACCTCAGCTTACCGAACAGTGTCAAGTGATGCAATATTAGTTATGAGCGGTAATGCCCCAGTTGACCTTCTGGCATTTGAGAGGAAAAAGCTGTGGGAGCTAAAGAAAAAGCCTGAATTTTACAAGAGCGCATTAAAACAAATAAAGAAAGATACTATATCAGCATGGCAACGAAAATTGGAAAACCAAAGTGACGGCCAGACTTATAAGAGACCTAAACTTATGGACAAGTCGTAAAGTCAGTGAAGTCGACTTCTACATAACACAACCACTATCCGGCCATGGAGATTTCAAAAAGTACCTCTACAGAATGGGAAAAGTCGAAAAGACCTATACAACGATACGACTGAAGACGACGTTAAACACATTCTTTAAATGTGAGCGATGGCAAAAGGAACGCACTGCCGTAGAAGACCTGGTCGATCCAATAAACGCGAACAACTTAATCTCTCAATGAGGAAAATGGAACGCCCCCCTGAAGTAATGCAAACGCGGTTCCAGCTGAGCTACGGTTCCCTAGAGGGGGGTTTTTAGTGACCTGCAAGTGGCATTACCGTTGCTGTGACGACAGCACTGATGATGTGGAAGGCATTTTCCACCTCCTCACACGCAAAAACAAAAAATATGGATATATAATAAAATAACAGAATTATTTAAACAAAAATATAATTATTTGTCCATGCATTAAATACATACATATTTACAAATAAAATCTTGACCGAATTATTTAAAGATAGCTTTCTTGTTATTCATACTCAGAAGGAAGCAAAATGTACAAAAACCGTAAGTAACATATTTATTGTTAGAATAAATACGTATATTTATAATATATGACGCCCTCCCTAAAAATATTGAAATAAACAAAACAAACACAACTGTTTTTGTATTGTGAGGGTTGCATTCAAGCGTCACAGATTTTTGAGGAAATTGTGAGCATTTATGCTTTGCGATGAGGTGTTTCACCACAGCTAGCTCGAAAGGAGAAATTTTAACAGTGACGCGTGAACAGAGCTGAGCATTGAATAAAAATTATGCTTAAAAGCTTGCTTTGATTTTACAGCCGCATGTTAGTCTTTTGGTTTATATTTTTATACGCTTATATCAAATAATATTTATTGATATGAATATATGTATTTAATTTTGCGAATTCGTATGAATGCATGCAAAACTGGTAACATTCAAATTAAATTATGTAATTTTCAATGTAATATTTGTAGTCAATGTGCGAAAAACACCTAATTTTCATATATTTCTTATGTTCGCTAATAGATATATTTTCATATACATATATGCATACATGCTATATGTATACTATAAACTTAATATATAACAATAGTAATTACCATACCTACTACATTTTATCATTTAAAACTTACAAATACACATACGCCTGTATCATGCAAATTAACTTCCTTCGTTTAAGAAGTGTTAAAAAAATAGCTTGCCGCAAATGCGCGGAAGAAAGTGATCCTGATGGATAACTGATCTCTTTATTTTAAATTACTCTTATTTATAAACTTTTCTTATTTGCCTTACAATAAATGTCAGTTAAAATATTCAGTAATTAGTTTTATTGTTTACATTTTGTGGCTGGTCTTAGCTTAATAAAAAATAATATTGGTTACTTAAATAAGCAAAGATGCTTATTAAGAAGCTGTGGTCTTAGCTTAATGAAAACGAATATTGATTACTTAAATAAGCAAAGATGCTTATTAAGAAGCTGTATTATTGCTAAGTGCAAAGATACAGTTTTGTTTATAATTAGCGTAAAGCTACTTTGTGGAGGCTGCTCCCCCCTCTCTAAGATTAATCGTCCCCGACTCAATATTATTTTCCGATAGGTTATTTATTTTATCCAAAATAGCGTTATATGATATTCTTTGAGATTCTAAATTTCTCTTTATTTTAGAAGTTTTATAAGATTTGTTTAATTTTACAATCCTATAAATTATGTACATTATTAACAAAATTACAAGTATGTACCATAAAAATGAATGATGTTTAAAAACTTTAATATATTCTTTTTTGCATTTTGCAATTTCTTTGCCAATTACTAATTTACCGTCTTCTTGTGTGATTGCTCTTACTTCATAGTATTTGTAATCATTTAAAATTTTTGGATACTTAATATATATAACAATTAAATCCTTATTATGTAATATCTTAAAGTTAGAAATGTCCATTAAATCAGTTATAGCCAATCGTCCGTGTTAATTTTGTATTATATTTTTTATCTCATCTAAATGTAAAATTGCAGGATTTAAAATTCCTATTTTTGCCATAGTTATCGTATGAACCATATTTTGTAGTTCAGTTATTGATATTTCCTTTTCATTTAATTTTAACATGTTAACTTTTGTTTACATTTTTAATTGTTTCTGTTAATTGACTGATCATTTTAAAAATTTCAGAGTTAGTCGTGTATTGTTTATTGTTATTTTCAATATGTTCGTTTAACTTTTTATTTATTAACACTAAATTGTCATGATCTGGTGTTCCTGCTATCCACTTCCATAGTGTCCCTAATTCATTTATCCCTCTTTTATATCTTGTATCTTTCTTTTGTATATGCTCTAATAAAGTTTCGATAATTTTAATTTCTGGTTCTGTATCTAAATCATTTATATATGCTACCTGGCTAAATGAGCCTACGTTGTCCCGAAAACTTACACCAACACACCTCACACATCACTGACACGCAACATTCACCACATCACCTCTCGCATCATTCACCACCTCACCTCACGCAACATACACCTCACACAACGACACTACCACCCAGAATACACAACACACCGGGCGATCACCCCACCACCCATCAACAAAACCACGGACACTAGAATCGGCTGACCCCTTCTTCGTATTGAACTCGCAGCGAACACACCGTCATCCGTGGATTCCCGTCCTCGGTCGAAAACCTGCAATCGTGTCACATCAGCGGATCTGATCCGATCAAGTGAAATTTCTATACATAATCAAAAGCATTTATATACATTTTTTTTTCTCTGCGCTGGGTCGCAAGTGATTGTGGTATTAAGGGAGTGATTAAAACCCGTAATTTCATTTATAAATAAAATTATAATTGTACTAAAAGCGAAAGGTGGTGAGTGTGTAAGTTTTTCTTTGAAAAGTTTGAAAAGAATTATTAGTTTGAAAAGAATTAAATATGGTCCTTCGAGCCTAAAAGAAAGGCACTATCGATTTACAAAAAAAAAACAAAAAAACCAAAGTTATATATTATATGTATATGCAAAAAGCCAAAGTGCAGCGAAACAGTGAAAAACCAAAAAAAAACAAAGCTACCAAAAGTGTCAGTGCAGTGCAGTGTTAAAACAAAACAAGCATCTAAAATGCTGTGTAGTGTACTAAACATATAAAAGCATATCTACAGAAAGTTATATACATATACATATATACAAGGTGTTTCCCTTGGTGAACAAAAAAAAAAACAAAAAAAATATAATAATAATATCGACTTAAAAGTGGTGTGACAAAAAACAGAAAATATTAGATAAAAACTTAAACTACATATTAATTTACATACAAATAACAACAATAAACAAAACGGGCGCGGAAATAATCCCAAAATCAAACCGGGCGCGATCCTAACAACAAATTTAATATCATACAAATATACATTCGGTAACAAAAAACACCACAAAAAAGCAACACCTAGCACACACAAATTCCAAGGGAAAGGACAAAGGAATTGGAAAGAAGCACAGAAGCACACATAGACGTACATACACGTAACCATTGTATATACACGCAATACATATATTCCCCAAAAGCCCTTGGAGGAAATCAAAGTGAGTCCATTCGATTCCTTTTTCTTATATTTATGCACATACATATATATTTATTGCGAATTGCAGTTTACATTTGTACAAAAAACTGTAATAAAATACCAAAAAAACCGTTCAATATCTTGGTAACGGTTGGCAATTTGGTATAACTTACCGATTTTAATTGCGGGTTCAAATAACGAAAAAACGTTTATTGTAATATATAATATATGTACAGTCATACACATACATATATACGGCAGATATATATATGTATATAATATCTAATAATTGACTACCTGTACCTGCTTACCTTCGTGTATTCAAACACAATATACAAAAAAAAAAAAATTTAAGTATTTCAATACTTACAAATTTTTCCGGCAATACCCCTTACGCTTAATTAAGCAGTAAGCAGGATTGCGTAATATATGTGAGCAAAGGTATAGTCAAACTTAAAGCATAAAAGGCAAAATAAATATACATACATACATACAATAAACGAAGTTAAACGAAAAAAAATATATAATAATATATATATATAATATATACGTACAAAAATGAGTACATACATTTACTTCTAACGTATATATAACAATTATATATATAAAATTATATACAGCGTGCATAATTACGTATACATACATATGTATTTTTAAGTATTAAATATTAATATCGTATATCACATATCGTATTTTACATACATATGTATATATCCTATGCGTCATTTATACATACAATTAAAAACTTGCATACGTACATACAGTGCTTACGGAAAATTGCGCCATTACTTGCTATTGCCGATTTCTCTCTAGCGCTCTTTTACGATTATACATAATTCGCTTATTTGCATTACATACAGTATACAAACCGCTTACTTATATACCCTATATAGGTACATAGGGTACAACTATAAGAAAACCAATCATTTCGCATAAATTCGGTTCGGTAAATAAAACGCGGATTATTTAATAAAAATGATACTATATTATATATAAAATACAAAATTTTGAACAATATACATACATATTGGTTCAAACTAAATTTATATTTTATATTCAAAGTCCACTTTGGCACATATCCCGCAATACCCCTTGCAGCAAGCAAGCAGGATTGCGTACAAAACTTTTCAGCACAAATAATTCGTGCTTACTCGTACATAGGTACAGAGTGCATTGATCTCTTCAACGAGCTCTCAATTGTACAAGTACATATATACATACCTACAAGTCCACGCATTAGGGTGTACCTACATACCCCTAAATAAGGACATAAAAAAAAATATATATATATATATATAAAATAAATAAAAACATTGTCAATAAATTGTTAAATAAAATTAAATTAAAAATAAATACGAACCGGTATCTATAACAGCTAAATCCGGGTATTTCAGTTATTTATTGGAAATTAAGAACGCTAATAAAAAAAAACAAATTTTTTTTTGCGGTTATTCATACAAGTATATACGGAAATTAATATTAATTTGGTTCGAAGTGAAAAACTCTATTCACTTACAATAGCTTTCGTTCACACATTTATATGTACGAAGATATTTTCTGAATTATCCATCAGTCGACACTGAGGAATTTTTAATTTATTTCATACAATTTCTAAATGAGCTCAGACTCAAAAGATTCAAAAACAACACAGTCTCTAAAAGTACCAAAAATGATTTCGGACGAAAAAAGTCCATGCACACCAGCAGAAGCTACACGCTCCAAGCAAGGTGCGACAAAACAAAAAAGGGGTAGAGACATTTCTTACACAAAATTCATTTCGGAAAGTGACAGTTTAATAAGATACTGCACTAGATTCTCATCTTCGCCGATTCAGGACAATTCTGAATCGGTATTAGAAATCAAAAAAGACAATCTTGACAATTTTTGGTCACGTTTCCAAGCTGTATATGACGCAAATCTTCGGCTTACGCCAAATACGAAAACTGCTTAGACCAGTTCGAAGAAACTAAAGCAATGATTTCCGATCAACTTAAGCTAATAAAACCAATTGCAGCTACTCCACATCAGCGAGTAGAGCTGCCACAAGTACAAAGTCAAGAGGCAAGTTCAGGCATCCATCTCAAGGTGCCCGCATGTGACACAGAAATATTTCATGGTGGTTATGAACAATGGCCGTCCTTCCGGGACATGTTTACAGCCGTTTACATGAACCACCCAAAATTATCAAACGCACAAAAATTGTATCACCTCCGATACAAAATACAAAGGTCAAGCAGGCGTAATAGTAAAACAGTTCGCACTAAATGACGGTAATTTCAATTTGGCTTGGGAAGCTCTTAAATCAAGATTCGAAAACGAAAGAATATTGGTCGATAAACAAACATCGATAATAATGAACTTGCAAAAAATTCAAAAGGAAACTAGTGAAGAATTTATCAAACTTCAATTCACTGTTTCAAATTGTTTGTCGGTTTTATCGACACAAAATATTCCCACAGACAGCTGGGACCCTATACTGGTAAACATATGCACTGCCGCATTACCAGAAAAATCATTACTTCTATGGGAGCAATCGCTCTCATCACGAAGAAAATGTCCCATCTGGCAACAAATGAAAGATTTCCTAACTACCCAGTACGAAATCGCAGAAAGGGTAGATAAAAAAATGGGCAGAATGAAAACCGTTCAACACGACCTAAATAGAAGCTTCCACAGACCCCAAGCCAGTGGCAACAACAATTTAAATAGAAGCTTCTTCAGAAATCAAACGTACACATCCGAACAGTACAAATAAACGTCATGCGAACTGTGTACAGGGGGGCATAAGCTCAAATCTTGCGAGAAATTCAAAAAAATTAATATTACCGATCGATACAATTATGTAAGAACAAAAAGACTTTGTACAAATTGCCTATCACATGTACATACACTTAAAGAGTGCGAAAGCAAATTTAATTGCGTTTATTGTCATAAACGACATCACTCAATGTTGCATTACAGCACATTTTCCAGCTCATCCCCAAACAGCGCAAATATGAAAAGAGCCACGGGTTTAGTTGCAACAGCAAATCCAGAAGTGCGAAATCCTGAAAACTGCCAAGAAGCACCATGCTGCTCAAAGGCATTAAAAACCCAAACGCTACACAGCGACAATCAAAAAAGAGTACTACTACCCACAGCAGTCGTCTCCATCGAACAACGAGGAGAACTGTTTAAACTTAAGGCCTTAATAGACCAAGGATCACAACGATCTTTCATAGCGTCTAGGGCTCAAAATAGGCTACAACTGCCAACAAAACTAGCCAGTTTTGAAATCACGGGAAAGGGCGGAAGAGTAATCCAAAACTCAAATAAAATCTGCCCCATTACCCTAATTTCCCCCCAAGCGGATAAGCACATACAAGCAGAAGCTATAGTCTTATCGCAACTTACAAATATGCTTCCAAGCTATCACATAAATAGCAAGCATTGGCAAACGGTTTCACACCTAAAGCTAGCAGATCCCAACTGCAACACTCCCGCTCAAATAGACCTTCTATTAGGCAGCGATCTCATACCACAGATAATACTCGAAGGTGTTGAGAAAATTTCAAATACACTTCTGGCACAAAATACTATTTTTGGGTGGATCCTAAGTGGACTAGTTTCGGAACCAGTTACCACCATGACCACTCAGGTTGAGGAAATCTCAAACGAATACCTCAATTCACAATTGAAAAAATTTTGGGAGTTAGAAGAACTCCCCCCCATATCAATCACAACCCCTGAAGATCAGTATTGTGAAAACTTTTACAAAGCCACAACTACTAGATCAGATAATGGTCGGTACGTCGTACGACTACCACTAAAACAACAATTTCCTAACACACTCGCCCTAGGTCACTCTCGCACCTCTGCAATACAGCAGTTTTTAAGTATGGAAAAAAACTTACTTAAACAAGTAAGGAAGGGCTAAGTTCGGCTGTAACCGAACATTTTATACTTTCGCAAAGTCAAATAGTATACTCGTTTGAGACTTCTTTGTGGATTGACTGATATTTTCGGTAGAAGGTCAACTATAGGCACTGGGGTCCACATATTTAGTACTTAGGGGCTTAAACAGTTTTGGTTCGATTTAGACAATTTTTGGCCACAAGGTGGCATACTTTAATCGCATTATTCACGCAAAGTTTTATCCCGATACAGTCATTGTTGCCTGATTTGCCTAGTGGAAAGTGAAAGAATCAGATGGAATTTAAAATGGTGTTATATGGGAAGTAAGCGTGGTTGTAGTCCGATTTCACCCATTTTCGCACTATGACATAGAAACATGAAAAGAACGTTATGCACCGAATGAGTTTGAAATCGGTTAAGCAGATCTCAAGATGTGGATTTTCACCTAAAAGTGGGCTGTGCCACACCCACTGCCTAATTTTGAACGCAGTTCCTATAGAGTCATCTCATACCATCCCAGAGATAAAATTTAATGTCTCTGGCGTGTTCAGTGCTTGTTTTATCGCGCTTTTAGTAGTTTTTAACAGTACCGTTATATGGGGAGTGGACGGAGTCGCCACACGATTTCAACTATTTTCACACTGTAGGTAGAAGTTCTAAAAACATTTGCTTCCAGTGAATTTTGTTGTTATAGCATTAGCAATTTAGTAGATATGCACATTAAACCTATTAGCGGCGGGACCACGCCCACTTAAAAAAAAAATTTAACTGCAGATGCCCCTCCCTAATGTGATCCTGTGTACCAAATAAGAGTCTTGTATCTTATTGCGGAGCTTAGTTATGGCAAGTTATTTGTTTATGATTAATGGCGTTTTGTGGGCGTGGCAGTGGTCCGATTATGCCCATCTGCAATACCAACCGTCTCACGGTACCAAGAAACATGTCTACCAAGTTTCATAAAGATATCTCAATTTTTACTCAAGTTAGAGCTTGCACGGACGGACGGACAGACAGTCACCCGGATTTCAACTCGTCTCTTCATCCTGTTTATTTATATATATATAACCCTATATCTAACTCGATTAGTTTTAGGTGATACAAACAACCGTTAGGTGAACAAAACTATTATACTCTGTAGCAACAGGTTGCGAGAGTATAAAAAGGTGAGCTTAAGCCAGAATACGATGGCGTGTTAGAAGAATACCTCCATTTAGATCACATGGAGGAAGTAAGTCCATGCGAAAAAATCATAAATGGCAAATATTACTCATTTTACTTGCCTCATCACGCAGTAGTAAAGCCAGACAAAAAAACAACTAAAGTAAGAGTTGTCTTTAATGCATCATGATCTACTAGCTCGGGGAATTCCCTAAATGATATTCTATTTACGGGACCCACGCTCCAACTAGATTTAATGCTACTCATTTTAAATTGGCGTATATTCAAATACGTATTTAACGGAGACATCGAAAAGATGTAGAGAAAAATAGTCGTACATAAAGACGATCAAGATTTTCAGCGAATTATTTTCCGAAAATCTCCCAATAGTCCACTCCGCGACTATAAATTGAAAACAGTTTCCTTTGGCGTCAACTGTGCTCCATATTTAGCCATTCGAACACTGCACGAATTGGCAGAAAACACCAAGTCAGAATTTCCTCTAGACGATATCCTGTCTGGTAGTCACAGTCTTTCACAAGCATACGAGTCACTAGCACAAGTGACACAAGCCCTCAAAACCGCAGGGTTTCCGTTAAAAAAGATAACGGCGAACTGCCCTAATATCTTAAAGGACATACCTAAAGAAAATCTGTTGGATACTAATTTCCTTAAATTCGAAAAGGAAAGTACAACAAAAACTCTGGGGATCCAATGGAATGCGATATTTGACCAGTTTTCATACACTACAGATTCAATATCTGCATTATCCGCCATAACGAAGCGACAAATTCTATTCTCTGTGGCGAAACTTTTCGACCCCGCAGGATGGCTTTCGCCAGTTATGATACAAGCCAAAATTCTAATACAAGAATTATGGCTAGATGGAACCGACTGGGACGAACAAGTAAAACAACTTCGTTTAGAAAAGTGGTCCCAGTTTGCAAACAATCTAAACGATATCTCACAGATACAAATCCCACGATGGTTAAACTATGCCCCAGAGCATAAAGTCGAACTACACGGCTTCTGTGACGCTTCTGAAAAGGCATAATGCGCAACTATATATGTTCGCACACAAAGCGACTTTGCGACCACAAGCCACTTGCTAGCAGCAAAAGCAAAAGTAGCTCCGTTAAAAACAATAAATCTGCCTCGACTTGAACTGTGTGGAGCGCTACTACTAGCCAAACTAGTATCCATGGTGCGAATGCATTTAAATATGGCAAAATACAAATTATATCTATGGTCCGATTCCGAAATCGTATTAGCATGGTTAGAAAAACCACCACATGCATGGAAGACGTATATTTCCAATCGAACGTCTCAAATCCTTGACCTAGTAGGATCAGCCACTTGGCGACATGTGGCCAGTGCTGATAATCCTGCTGATCTAGGTACAAGAGGGTGCAAACCCCTGCATCTTGCCACCAACACACTCTGGTGGAAAGGCCCCCGCTGGTCAACAGAATCTCCCGATTCTTGGCCACAAGCGCCCATGCGCAATATAATTGCCCCAGAAAGTCGAAAAATCGACTCTTTTCATGCAACATCGGATGATACTGACATCCTTGAGCGATTCTCATCGTTCCCCCGAGCCCTCAGAGTAGTTGCCTACATGATCAAATTTGTAGAGCAGCTCAAAACTAAAGTTAACGGAACACCTCCAATATACCCCCAATGCGATACATTAACGCACCTACACTTACAAAAAGCAAAAGGCGCTCTTATCGCATCCACTCAAGCGCGATACTTCAGCCGAGAAATATCATTGCTAAAAGATTCGAAGCCAATCGATAAAAAGAGCTCACTTTTAGTATTAAATCCATTTCTGGGTTTGCTTCGTGCGAATGGTCGGCTTGTCAACTCCAGCCTGACATACAACGAACGACGCCCCATAATCATACCAGAAAAAGCACGGCTTGCCACATTATATCTGCATTATGTCCACATACTGATGCTACACGCCGAGCACCGCCTCATGCATCAAATAGTCCGCCAAGAGTTTTTATTCCCCGTCTTAAGCCTCAAATAAAGAAGTGCTTTTACATGTGCAAAGTTTGCACAACGTACAAGCAAAAAATGCGAATGCAGATAATGGCAGCACTTCCACCTGAACGCTGCAACTTTGCTCTGCCCTTCACAACAACAGGTGTCGATTTTGCTGGGCCTTTCCAGATAAAGGCTTCAATGTTAAGATCTCCCACTTTAATGAAAGGCTATGTGGCAGTTTTTGTTTGTTTTACGACAAAAGCTGTTCACCTTAAGCTATGTACAAATCTGACGACAGAGGCTTTTCTCGCGGCATTCGCTCGCTTCGTCGGACGGCGTGGTTTTCCTTCAAAAATAATGAGTGACAACGGCAAAACGGTTATTGGAGCCAAAAGAGCCACTGAGAAACAGTTTGTGGACTTTATCAAACAAGTCTCACCTGAAATTGTACAGAAGTACGCACCTCAAGGCATTAATTGGCAGTTTATCCCCCCAAGCGCTCCTCATATGGGTGGTTTATGGGAATCTGTTGTAAAAAGCTTCAAATCCCACTTCAAAAAAGTAGCTGGAAACTACGCAAGATCCCTCCGATTTTACCACCCCATTCCTGGGCATTTTCTCAAAGGAGCACTCATTCTGGCCATACCTGAGCCAGACGTGGAGTCGCTATCCTCATTAAACCGATCGGAAAGAGTTCATCACAATTTTAGCCGGCGATGAAAAAAAGATTTTTTAAAGGACCTCCACAAGAGGTACCGCTGGAAAGCTCCAGAAAAAGGAGCCAAAGCTTGGAGATTGCGTGCTAGTACACGATGATTGTCTCCCCCCTAGCGAATGGCGGCTTGGCCGTATAGAAAACCTTCACCATGGTTCCGACGGTCACATCCGAGTAGTTGATCTCCGTACGCAAACCGGAACATTAACCAGACCGCTCGTAAAGCTTTTTACCCACAGCCGATAATACCGAACAAACGTAAATAATAACCCGATAAGAACCAAAAACCGCTAAAATTAATAAATCAAAATAAAAAAACCTAAATCCGGTAAAAGGTTGATCGAACAAACGACCCATTTATGCCACTTAACGCGGCCCAAATTTCCAACTCAATCATGCGACAAACTTATAATCTAAATACTTTTTTCCCATATAGATCATTATGGACGGAAATGCACCAACACCAACGCCAGCAATACGTTCGGCCGTTAATGTGCCACGCCCTGGGGCAAATCCTGCACCCCGAACTACAGCTACCACAGCCCCTCCAATCGCTCCTCGTAGTGGCACGCGGCCACTACCCCCGTCAACATCGCTGTCCGCGGAGCAGCACCGCCTCCGATGCCCGCTATGTCGTCGCCCCACCGGTTGCAACATTGCGACACATTTAAAGGTATGCCACCAGTCCAACGACAGCAAATCGCCCAGGCACATGGACACTGCCTGAATTGAACATCACACACTCCTTCACCGTACCACGAGGCGCGACAATGGTCGACTAACTGCCTCCCACCGCCGCGGCGTAGTCTGGCGACTCCCAAGGCAGGCATCAGCACGACCCGCAGCAATTACGCGCCAGTCAGCTTCGGTCACAACCCCGCCGTGCCACTGGGCTGAGCAGCGTCGTCTACACGCTGCAACAACTTTAGCGTCTGCTACACAATACACCGGGCGATCACCCCACCAACCATCAACAAAACCACGGACACTAGAATCGGCTGACCCCTTCTTCGTATTGAACTCGCAGCGAACACACCGTCATCCGTGGATTCCCGTCCTCGGTCGAAAACCTGCAATCGTGTCACATCAGCGGATCTGATCCAATCAAGTGAAATTTCTATACATAATCAAAAGCATTTATATACATTTTTTTTTCTCTGCGCTGGGTCGCAAGTGGTTGTAGTATTAAGGGAGTGATTAAAACCCGTAATTTCATTTATAAATAAAATTATAATTGTACTAAAAGCGAAAGGTGGTGAGTGTGTAAGTTTTTCTTTGAAAAGTTTGAAAAGAATTATTAGTTTGAAAAGAATTAAATACTACCTCATTTTAATTATTCCCTTGTGAATTATTATATCTGTATTTTTTATTACTATAACTTTTGTCTGAATTTATAAGTTCTCTAAAATAAGTTAAATTATTATTGTGAAAAATGTCGCCATATTCATTATATAAAGCTAAGTCTCGGTCCTCTAATAAGACATAATCCTCTCTTGTATAGTCCACGATGTCCGCCATTGTTTGAACAATTAATATTAAAAAGATTAAGGGTATCATTTTCTGAAAATATATATTCAAGATTTAATATTATCATTATGTACTATTCTATTTCTGTAGTTAATTGTAACCTTATTCCCTAAATCTTCTTTTATTACTTGTTTCTTTTCTCCACATAAATATGTTTTGTTTAATCTATTTTTATTTTGTCTTTCTAGCATCCTAGTTTGCGCGACTCTATATATTGATTCCGAGAAGCTGATGATTTTATGTTCTTGTTTTATACAGCGCGATATTTCAATTATTGTTGATCTCTCTCTATCTGACCATTTGTGGTGCTATGATTTGGGTTGCACAAATAAATTTCAATCTGAAGCCTCTGCATCACGGATTTAAATTCTACCGTAGTAAATCCTGCTTCATTATCCAATGTTATTCTCTTTACATTCGGGAACCCTTGTATATCTCTAACACTTTATCGTCTAAATTAATCTTATCTTCAATTTGTTTATTAACCAAAAACTTTGAATAACTATCGATACATGTAATGAATTTTAATAATTGTGCATACAAATTTTTCTATGTGTATTTGTATTCCCTCCTCTTTAGGTATAGGGACCTCTCCAATAGGCTTTATGGGATGTCTACCATATTTATTTTTATTACAAATTTCACGATTTCTAATGTATTCTTTAAATTTTTTATGCATTTCTGGCTAATAGTAAAAAGTTGAGATTTGTTTAATATTTTCGTCAAAGCCCCTGTGCGCTCTGTTATGTGTTTGCTCTATTATTGTTCCCTGGTCTTCCTTGTTTGGTATATCAATGGGAAAATTTTTTGTAAATAAAAACTTGTTAGTAAATGTTTCCTTTTAATTTATCCCTTATTTCATATAAGTCTTTAGGTGTACAATATATTGCAGTTAAAAGATTTGGTTGTAAGAATTCTTTTAGAATAGTCATTGAATTTTCAAGTGTGTCATATTCAATAATATGCCTAGTTTTATTAAAGTATTTACATTGGGACTCTTTTGACCCTCATAATCGGGAAATTTTCTTTTGGTGTCGCTCTGTGCATTCACATGAGCAAAAAAAGTCCAACACATTGACTCTTTGACATGAAAGCAAAAAACATGAGCTTCGGCCATTGGTTGTCCGTGTCAGTGGAGACTTCGCATGAAGCAATGAATGTACTTATTAACATACAAAGTTGTGTGTAGACAAATTTACAAACATTATGGGTATGGTTCTTTCCCTTTTACCCTGATTATCGGAAAATTCTCTTTTGGTGTCGCTCTGTGCATTCACACGTGCAAAAAGAGTCCAGCAACTCGAATCGAGTTTTTTGTCATTACTTTTCATAAAATTTTCGCAAATGTTTGTGCGGTTCGGCTACTCGACACTTAGACATCACATCTTTACTCCATATATTTGTCTATTTATTATAAAACATCCTTGAATTAATTACAATTCTTGTTTTAAATAAAATGATATTCGAACTAAATTCTTTGTGGTTAAAAGAAATAAATATGACAGCATCTTCATATTTTATTGAAATATAAAACAGTAAAGTTACCATTTTTATTAGAATTCTTTTATGTAGGCTGGTATATTATTACATTTAATACCGCTATATGTAATTAAAAATCTAAATTGAATATTTTTGAGTAACTTAACTTTCTCCTTATTTGATATTTTACAAAATATTTCTATTATTCTATGCAGACATATTTGCATATTACGTACAAAAAATAGATAACAGAATTAAAATTACTGAAAATATGATATAGATTTTTTTGAAACCGAGCGCTCTTGCAACCATTAAAAAAACTTGAAAGTGAAAAGGAAAGCGTGCCATGGTCTTTTCGTCTTTCCTCGTCGTCTCCTCGCCAACACTAAACCGTTTGGGTTACAAAAGAGTCCCAATGTAAACACACTATTATATGCTTACATGCACACATTTTTATATGTGTATGAGCATATGTGCGACAACCTGTTTTTTCCAGATGTTATCAAAAATTTTAATGACAAACGTAAATAAATATATTATTAATAAAACCTATGTATATTAATTAAATATTTATTTAATAATACAATCCTTACCTTAATATATAGATAGATAGATATGAATAGAGGTATGCACCGCGACCTATGGTCTATTGTGTCCTCCCCTAAGTCACAACGACTCGTCTAGCCCCAGAATATACTAGATGAACTCTAATATACTGCTAGGTGCTAGTGAAGCGATGCGATCCATGTTGGAAAACCTGGATTGCAGGGTATTAATTATGCGTCTGCAGACTGCTGTGCAGTCCACTAGCAGATGTTCTGGGGTTTCCGGCTCCATGTCACAGAACCGGCAGTTTGCAGAAGAGACTAAGCCTATGATGAATAGATGTTTATTGAGCCTGCAATGGCCAGCGTAAGGCGCAGCAAGTAGCCGGAGTCTATTTCTCGGGAGATTTATATAGATAGCAACCTGGCATGGCGCATGCCTTGGAGATGTTGCCAATGTCTCTCCCTGTCCACTCTTTCCACTTTACGGAGCAGCTCCTTAATGGTGTGTGGACCAACCGCTATCCATGGTTTTGGTCCTACCATTTTTGTAGAGGCTGCAGAGCGGTCCAACTCATCAGCCAGTTCATTTCCGGCTTTACCCCTGTGAGCAGGCACCCAAATGAGGTGCACTCTATTGTGGTTTGCTAGGCTGTACAACCATTCTATGTACTCCTGCACTAATAGCGATTTGACCTCAATAGCGGCGATCGCTTTTAGAGCCGCCTGACTATCGCTGAGTATAGCAAAACTTTTATTGCGATAGTTGCGTTGGAGGTTTATCTCTACACACCGACTTATAGCATATACTTCCGTCTAAAAAATGCTAAGAAAACTTCTTATGGGAATGGGGAGCTTGGTGCTGGGTCCTGCGACCCCTGCACCAATTCCCTTCGCCGCTTTCGAGCCGTCGGTGTGCCACTTGATACCACTTCGCCTTACTGCCAAGGGTAACCTTGAACTTCCTAGCGAAGCTTACTGCTATAGTAAGGCTGTCCCTTGGGAGAAGGGCTAGTGGCATATCGTCGCTTAGGACCCTCATCTGTTGGGACGAGATTACCTTCCCTTTGCCCAATCCTTCTGCTGTCATTTGAAGCAGGGACTGTTTGGCCGTCTGTTCGATCACTATATGTAAAGAGGTGAGTTACAGCATTACTTCCAGTGCTGCAGTCAGACACGTACGCATCGCCAACGTGCAGATGCAGGCAAGTCGTTGCAGCTTTGATAGTTGAAGTCCTACCGAAGTCTGGGATGCTTTGGAAAGCCAAGCCACCGCTCCACATGTTATGATCGGTCTCTTAATCACGATGCACAACCATTTGATAATCCTTGGGTTGCAGCCCTATGATTTCCCAACAAATCGATTGTACACCATGAGCGCTTTCGTAGCTTTGGCTAAGGTCAGGTCCACATGCTGCTTCCCCCGTAGAGTGGAATCCAGCGTGATGCCTAGGTACTTGACCGTGTTACCCATCTGCAGCTTCCCGCCGCCGAGGGATAGGTTTCCGAGGACTGGCAGTAACCTGCGCCTGGCAAACGGAATGATTGTAGTTTTGGAGGGGTTGATGTTAAGCCAATCCCACTACACCACCTCTTTGCCAGCCCCGTCCCCTTAGTACAATATCGCAGAGAGTGTTTACGAACTCACCTCTGGCTAAGATAACAATATCATCCGCATATCCCTGACAGCGTATTCCATTGCAACTCAAGGAGATCGTCCACAACTAGGCTTCAAGGTAGGGGTTATAGCACTCCACCCTGTGGAGAGCCCCTTGTTGTACCAGGACGAATTCTGGTATCGCTTACTGTGGTTTCAGCTATCCTGGTGCGCAGTATGGCTTCTATCCATCTGCGTAGCGGTGCTGTCACATTCCTTTAATCACACGCTTTTGTGAGAAGAATTGTCAAAAGCACCTTCGATGTCTAGGAAGGCGCATAACAACACATCACCCCCCTCTAACGAACTTTGGATCTCTGAGGTAAGCTGATACAAAGCAGTATTGGCTGACCTGCTTGCTCTGCGTGTAGCGGTGCAGTCCTCAGTACCTCAGATCTTATTTCGTGATCAATGATCTTTTCCATACTCTTAAGTAGGAAGGAAGTTAGACTGATTGGCCTGAAGAATTTTGCCAACGTGTAGTCTTTCCTTCCTACCTTGGGTATGAAGATCAACCTTGCAATGCGCAAAGGGTCCGGGATATATGCCAGCGCTAGGCTGCCGAAAAAGGTGGATCAGTAGGCTCTGCTCCCTCTGTTGCAGAAATGCTGGAAGGATGCCGTCCATATCCGGAGACTTATATTTTTCGAAGAAGGCCACAGCCCACTTGATGGAGTCTGCATTGAAGAGCTGTTTTAAGACTGTCAAATCTAAGCGTGATGGTTTCCTTCGACCATAGGTCGAATCTGGTCCTCTCGAATTACCTGCGGGAAGTGCGCTAGGCGAGGCTCTTTCCTCTGCGCTGGACGTATAGCTTCCATTCGATATTTTTATTGCTAGTACTGTGTCCGTCTTGCCTCTGGCCAGCCCTTATGCAGCCTTGCAGCTTCTGGCGTCGAGGAGACGTTTCACAGAACTTTCTGAAGCTCTTCTATTTTGCTGACCTAATCTCCTTGTTGTATGCAGTTAGGCTGCACTTGTAGTTGTCCCAGTTTCCGGTACGCTTGGCCTTGTTAAATAGCTTGCATACCGTTTTTCGTAGTTCTGAGAGCCTACTTGACCACCAGGAACAGCCTCAGCTGGTCGTCTTTAGGGGGCAGCTGTCGTTATATGCCTCCATAATGGACTAGTTTAGCGCAGAAAATCTGCTCTCCAGTCCAGAAGCAGTGGCACTGCCGCCCAGCAGCCCCTCCCATTTACATTTATTTCAAGCGTATCGTTGTCTGACTTCTAACCCTAGTGCGAATCTTATGATACGAAGATCTGACATGTAGGGTTCCGACGACACCCTCCATTGCCCGATCAGCCCCGTCGTAAGTTCGTTACCAAGGTGCTTGACATCGCTTCTTACACTAGTTACGAATGTGGGTTCGCACCCTACGCTTACAATACTTAAATTCCTACTAACTATAAATTCAAGGAGAGACTCACCCCGTGTATTGCAGTCCGTGCTGCCCCATTCCGTATGATGGGCGTTGGCATCGCATCCTAGGACGAGGGGCAGGTTATTCCTTCTGCAGTATTTCACCAGGTTACTGACAGCCTCTGGGGGTGCTGCTAGTGCGTCCCTCGAAAAGTAGGCCGCTGCCAGAACAAAGTCCGCTGCTTCATTGTTTTTAGCCTGTACAGGGACCAGGTCTTGTGTTAGAAACTCTGAAATGCAAAAGAAATCAATATCGTTCCTGACTACTATACAGGTTTTAGGTCTCTCACTAGAGAGGTCACAGATTACCTTAACTCCCATTTGAGACCTCTGACCTCTGCTTTATATATCCAGTGCTTCTGGATCAGTAGTATGCCCAGACTATCCGCTGTGAACCTGCTCGCGATGACAGCCGAGGTCGACGCCGCGTGGTTCAGGTTCACCTGGTCAACTTCCGTGTGTGGACCCACTACAGGATCGGTTCCATGAGGGACTGGTCCTCATCTTCGCCGTCCACCGCGTTGCCACCCGCTAGGTCCTAGAGTCCCTCGAGGAGCTCTTGCGTGGTGGGTTGCACCCACCCTTGTTTGCTAGCCTTCTCAGTGGAGATCTTCACCGTGGTCTCAGCAGTTGGCGCCTGAGTCGCAACCTCATCTGCCAGCATCTTCTCCCCCGTTTTGGTTTCGGTGGTCGTCTTTGGCTTGTATGGCCTCATGACCACCGAGCTGAACCTATAGTTATATCGCCTCTCATCTTTGTACAGAGGACGGGGCCATTTCAGCCTGCCAGCTTGGGAGCGATCTCCCTCATCCAGTTTGCTGACTTTTCGTCCTTGCAGTCAACCTGCAGCATTCCTCCCTTGAAATATACCCCATGGAAGGAGGCCTTGTATCCTGACCCTCTGAATACCTCCTCCATGAGTAGGTCTTGGAGCACGGTGAACTCCTCCGACCCCAGCATCTTCGCCGGGTAGTTTTGAGGCAGCCGAGCAGTTGATCCTGCTCGAGGGAGCCTCGATGGGGTTCGCTTTATCAGCACCGGCCGCAGACAATCTCGCCTGCTGAGCGCCGCTGCACGAGGGCATGTCGTCGTCATCGTCTCTTGCATGCTCCCCGAATAGCGCTCGCTCTTCTAATTAAAGGGAATCCGGGAAGCTGAACTTTCGGTAAGTCCCTGAGTCACCCTTTCCTGCGCTGTTGCTGGTGTTATCATCTTTGTCCGTGTCCGTTCGCTGTTGTTGTTGCCTTGATCCGTTGGTTGTTGTTGTTTCCACTTGTACATACTACCTTAGGCTCGACAAGGCGAGTCGTCGGGTCAGCGTTTGTTCAGAGGAACACAATGTCCGGCCACCGTTTCTTCCCAATGCGGCGCGGTGTTGGGAAGGCTCCGTTCAGCGACCACCAAATGTATGTATGCGGCTTCGGCTAACCCGTGTAAAAGGCGCTAGTCAACACTCCTCACCCCGGTTGGGAGATGCCGAGAATGCCTCGCGACTTCAAGTCCCTGCACCACGGCAAGGTGCCTGCCATAGGTCAATTTGAACTTACGTATGTGTATATACTTATGTGCTGTGATATCAAATATATACAGATTATCTATAAATTATATGCAGAGTCGTTTGCGCATTGTAAACAAACGAATCTGCGAGCGTATATTCTTAACATTGGCATTAGCATTTTTTCTCATATAATTGTAATGAAAAACGCTAATAACTTTCCGTGGTGAAACACGCTCATCGTTTTCAGTTCCCCTTCGAAAAGTGAAATATTTTGATAATGGCCGCACGGTAAACATTCTCGATGATATACGTTCTCTGCAGAAATTTTCAATTAATAATAATTCTGAATATGTTTCTTGTAGGCTGATTTCTCATAACGTATACGGCTATATAAATCTCCTTTTTCTACTGCTATTATTGTTTTAAAATAATTATAAATGAATAATGGATTAAAAAAAAAATTTCGTGAATGTCCCGAAATTGGGTAGCAACTTGAAACTCGATAGTCACCTTTTTTCATTCTGAAATCGATTTCGATGGTGGCTTCTTGCTATTGGAAGAATTATGTAACTTCATTCAAAATACGTGTACTTTCTAGTAATTTTATTTTTTAAAACTTTCCCTATATCAGATTTTCGGCTTACTGTTGACCAAAAAAGTCAGCTGTATATTGTTAATAGGCCTTAGATCATATAAAGAAGTTTTTAAAATCAAATAAATACTTAGTTATTACAGTATGCTTACATTTTATTGATAGTTTTTCCCAACTAACAATTTTATGAAATTTTCGAATATGAGAGATTTTTCCCATGTTTACAATAAGACTGATTATTTTATTTCCAAAATTTTCCTAACTTTCTTTTATTTTATACCTAGGTTGTAGTTTGTTTCTCTCCCTATTATTATGTTCTTCTTTGAGCAGTTTTCTCAATATCTGGTTAATAATATCCTTAACCGCTAGTAGCTTACCTGTATGATAGCTTTAACTGACAGAACCGTTGTGGTTAGCTTACCTACAGATAGTTTGCTTACTGTGAATGCGTGGGGAAAACACTTCACAAAGCATGCATTGTGAACACGCAAAACTTTGTCAAAGTCATGAGCTATGTATGTGCATGTCAGACGAGGACTCTTTTTGCCGCCCAAACCGGTTTCGTAGGCGAGGATAGAGACAAAGAGACCGAGTCCTCGTATAAACGCCGTCTATGAAGCTGTTTTTTCTTATAGATTTTACAGCTGACAACTGTCATTTTATGTATGTTCTGGTTAGAAACTAACCAAGACTCGTATCAGTAAAGTTTACCAGAAATTACCATAAATGGCAGATATTGAGAAACACATTTTTCTACATGTTGCCCGACAAAGTTCTGTTAAACGCTTAACCAGACATTGAGTAAACGGTCCTTAGTATATTACGTATACGTATATAGTTTTTCTTTACGCATCTGGTGAAGGGATATGGATATCGGACCCTTAATTTCACCATTTGTGGTTTCAGAATTTTTTACCAAATAATTCATAAATATATTTATTTATTATAAGATTGCTGGTAAAATCTTCGGTTAATTTTATAAAAACTTAATGTTCCTTAAATTTTTAATTTATATTTATGATGAAAGAAATTTCTTGTTGTATGGAAAAATTTTTTTTCATGATATAATAATAAAAACAAAAAGTTAGTTTTGAATATCTAGTGGTGTAAGAAGTGAAATTTTACAAGTGTGGTAGGAAATTGTTACCACCGCATTGTCGGAAAGTAACAATTTTTTTAAATTTAAACGCGAGTGAACAATAACAAGTAGTAAACACGTTTGCTAACAGATATCCGTTTCGCAGGGTAGCAGTGATCGGAACCGTACGATAATTATCGTACATATGCGATAATTTCATGCCTACGTACGATGTACGATATGATATCATTATCGTACGCAGATTGTACGATAATTTTCATTATGATGCATTAAGAATGTATATTATTTCTACCCTCGCCGACAATTGGGCGATTTTTTTATTCATAGGAAAAAAGAGGAGAAGGCGCCAGCTCTTGGCTCTTACTGCTAGCAAATATTTTTTCCGTCTTTTTGCTCACAACGCCATCTACTGGTTCGTTCAACGAACAAATAATATCGATATTGTAACGGATTTCTCGATAAATCGTCTACCTGTAACTCACTCTTGAGTTCGATCACTGGATTGTTAAATTAAAGTCCCAATTTAATGGCTGTAAACTTATCTTTATTCCAACTACTTAACATTTATTGCTCGATATTCGATTTTACAACTTATTGCTTATAGCTTAATTGCTTTTTACACGGCAACACTCTAATTATAACTGTGTCTGCTGCACAATCCGGCAGCCCTTAAATAGTAAATTTTTAACAAAAGTTCGCTACTGGAACATTCTGGCAAGTACGAATTAGCTGTATAGTTGCTTCTGGCAGTTTATCGTCCATTCTGATTTGTTCTGGTATTCGTGGTCGCCCCAATATACTCTATTATTAATATATTTTTAATTTTGATTGTTAAACTTTTATTGTTTTCAATATTAGTTACATTTAATCAATTCTTAAGAAAAAACGTAAAATTCACGAACTTACCGTCTTTATAAACGCCCTTTGAATCTAGAAAACAAATAAAAATTATATAAATTTTAACACAAATATCAAAAAATGCACTTGTCTCAAAAAATTTCCAAAAAATGCCGTCCATTATTAAAGGAAAATGGTAAATATATTATATTAATGTTTTTATTTATGCCGATATTTCTCTCTTCTGGTTTTGAGGAATTTTTATATTCCTGTGTGGAATGTGGTTATGACCCTTAGTTTAGATTTTCTTATTTTTTTGTTATTTCCTTCTTCAGTTATGCCGATATATACCTCGGCTGGTACTTCAGAAAACTCTTTCTCCAAAGTAAATAATTTGAGTAATTGTCCTTTAATTTTTTGTCAGTAAAATCGACTGGTGTTGTAGAACTTTTATGTTGGCAATATATGCTATATATGTTACCGGTATTATCATCGGCTGGCGTTGTAAAACATTTTTGTTCCATAATATATTTTTTGTAATTATTATCTTTATTGTACTGGTATAAAGCTTCATCTGGCGCTTTAAGAGTCGTTGCTCCTAAAGTAGTTTTGTTTTCCTTAATATTATATTTTCAACTTCTTTACTCTTCTTCTCTTTCATTATTTATTATCAAAATTATTTTTTTTCAAGTTGATCATTGTAATAATATCCTTCAAAACCTTGTATCCGATAAATAATTCTGCTTTAAAATTTTCGATTTCATAGAAAATTTGGCTTTTACCAAAAAGGGTTATAATATTGATAATATCGTATTGTCGAAAATTATTATTACTTATTCGTTTTTAATTTTATAAATTCCTTATTTAATATAGCTACTTGTTGCTCCCGTATCTACAAGTATTTCAAAATTTTCCATCAACCCTGTCATGTAGAAAAATATTAGGTAAAGTAAAAAGTTCGTTCGGTTTTTTATTAATTTTTCAAAAGATGATAACTTTGTGTGCATTCGTCCGATTTAAGTCAAATATATGCCGTTTTGTTCATAAACTTGTTGCCAACGAGATGCCAACTTCATTATACCCCTCTCGTAGAAGGCTGCGTCCCTATTGGCAAAAAACTCGGAGACCCAATTTTCACAGGCCTCTCTTGAGGCTAACTTCTCACCCTTAAACGCGTTCGCCATGGACAGGAAAAGATGGTAATCACTTGGTGCCAGGTCCGGACTATAAGGTGGGTGCATTAGGACCTCCCATCCGAGCTCCCGGAGCTTCTGGCGAGTCACCAAAGACGAGTGTGGCCTGGCGTTGTCCTGATGGAACACAATTCGGCCTCTGTTGATCAAGGATGGCCTCTTCTGGATGAGTGCTGCCTTCAAGCGGTCCAGTTGTTGACAGTAGAGGGCCGAATTGAGCTTTTGGCCATAAGGGAGCAGCTCGTAGTAGATGATTCCTTTCCAATCCCACCAAACACACAGCAAAACCTTCCTGGCCGTCAATCCGGTCTTGGCTACTGTCTGGGCCGCTTCCCCGAGCTTTGACCACGACCGTTTGCGCTCGATGTTGTCATAAGTGACCTATTTTTCATCGCCAGTCACAATCCGCTTCAAAAACGGGTCGATTTTGTTGCGATTCAGCAGCGATTTGCAGATGGAAACTCGGTACATCATGTTTTTTTGCGTTAGTTCGTGTGGCACCCAAACATCGAGTTTTTTTTTGAATCCAAGGTTATGCAAATGGTTCCAAACGGGTTTCTAGCTTATCTTTAGTTCCTCAGCAATTAAATAAGTGCTCACGTGACGGTCTGTCCACTATTTTCATGATTTTATAGCAATTTTCGACGACAGGCCTCCCGACGCGTGGTGCATCTTTGACATCGAAATAACCGGAACGGAACCTAGCAAACCACTTTTGTACTACACGTTCGTTTACAGTATCGGGCCCATAAACTAAATTAAATTTTTCAGTCGCTTTGGCTGCTTTTTCGCCTTGATCGAAGGAAAATTGTAAAATATAGCGAATTTTCTCACAACGTACTGAGTCAATCAATCGAAAAACTGTCAAAGACAAACTTTTACCGCGAATAAACGTTTTCAGCGCCGTAGAGTATGACATGAGGCGACACGTAACACTAGTACTATGGACAATAACGCCATCTCTTAGATAAAAACCGAACGAACTTTTTACTTTACCTAATATATGGCAGAGTTAACTTTGGTCTAAAAAATACTTTCCTTAAAGTTGTTAACGCATTGTGTATTTAGCGGATGCTTCACATTCTGCTGTATACTGCCATGTGCTTTTTTTTATTAACTTGTATTATTGTTTTGGCTAAAGTTTCTGGTTTTTGCTGTATTCGGTTTCGTGTGTGGATGCTTGAATCGACGTCCATTGGTGTAGGACGTGGTTAAATATTATGCTGAACTATCCTTTGAATTTAGCCTCTTTGAAGTTGGGCTTGTGGAAACCGTAAATAGACATTAAAATTCCTGTTATTGAATTATTATTATTGGTAAAAGTTAAATGAATCAGATTTTTCCCAAATTGTAATGCGAGAGTTGCTCGTATATTATTTGATTGCAATTTCGGTGCTTTTGCCAAAGCATTTTATAAATGATTTGGCGATAATTAAAATAATATGTATGTTAAATTTCCATTTAGACCTGTTATATATACACGCAAAGCATCCCGCCCTTTTTGCGTTACCGCACTATCCGATTAGTAAGTCATTATTGTTTTATTAATCAGCAAGGTTAATTTCTCATTATTCTTATTATTATACTTTATAATTAAATAATTGCCATGGCGCACAATACGAATTTGCTCAATAATATGAGCTGATCGCTTGTCAGTGAAATCAAGTCCTGCCAAAATGGCATCAAGATTAAGTACCGTACCGTGGTTAGACAATATATCATTAGTACCATGTGTAACTTTATTCCTCATTAGTGGCAAGGCAGCAAAAAACTATTATTAGCTGATTCTCTCCAGCTAACATATTTGTTGTTTGCCAGAAAATTCTGATAATGATTTTATTACTTCTAATGATTCGTCGCAGTGAATTTCAAAATTAATCACTTTTGGTGTGTAATCTGTTATCGTTGCTGATTTCTTTAAGTCTTCAATTTGTCTTCGCATTTCTCAAATTTCTAATCTAAGTGATGCATTTGTTACAGCAATCAGTCTAGCAACTAGAGACTTGCCATTTCTAGAATTTGGTTTTAGTTTTCCTATGTTTATATAATATATTAATTCATACTTTTACTTTCCTTTGAATAGGGGCAATTTTTAATTCTATGGCTACCTTACAATGATAATAATATTGTTTAAACTATATCACACGGATACCACTCAACAATTTCTTTTACTTATCCGGTTTTAGTAATGAACACGCTTTTTATAAGTTTTCAATTTAAATTAAATTTTAGTTTATTTTTCCTAAGTTCACAACTTTGTTAAGAACTAGTAAGATTAGTGGAATGTGTGTCTTCTAGGCAAATATTTAGCCGAGCAAATTCTGCAGTTGTTGCAACGTTGCTACAACACTGCTGAGGCCAGTGGGGCGGCGGGATGATGCTCTGGGCCGTCGGCGCCGTGCAGGTGTTTCGTTCCTTCCATTTCTTGGACGATACTGTGGAGCGGCAGCTGGGCGTTGATGTTGTATCGGGTAAGAGGGACTTCTCTTGTCAATAGGTTTTGATTCTCTCAAAAGTGATATATCGCGGCTGAAGTAGCGCGCTTGCGTAGATGCGATAAGAGCGACCTTTGCTTTTTGTAAGTCTAGGTGCGTCACTGTATCGCATTGGGAGTGTAATGAAGTTACTCCCTTAAGTTTAATTTTGAGTCGCTCTATGAACTTGAGCATATAAGCGATTACTCTGAGGGCTCGAGGGAACGATGAAAATCGTTCGAGGATGTCGGTAGCATCCACTGTTGTGTAAAAATAGTCGATTTTTCGACTTTATGGGGCAATTATGTTGCGCATGGGCGATTGTGGCCAAGAATCGGGAGATTCTGTTAACCATCGGGGGCCATTCCACCAGAGGGTGGTGGTGGCAAGATGCAGGGGTTTGCACCCTCTTGTACCTAGATCAGCAGGATTATCAGCACTGGCCACATGTCGCCAAGTGGCTGATCCTACTAGGTCAAGGATTTGAGACGTTCGATTGGAAATATACGTCTTCCATGCATGTGGTGGTTTTTCTAACCATGCTAATACGATTTCGGAATCGGACCATAGATATAATTTGTATTTTACCATATTTAAATGCATTCGCACCATGGATACTAGTTTGGCTAGTAGTAGCGCTCCACACAGTTAAAGTCGAGGCAGATTTATTGTTTTTAAAGGAGCCACTTTTGCTTTTGCTACTAGTAAGTGGCATGTGGTCGCATTGTCGCTTTGTGTGCGAACATATATAGTTGCGCAATATGCCTTTTCAGAAGCGTCACAGAAGCCGTGTAGTTCGACTTTGTGCTCTGGGGCATAATTGACCCAACGTGGGATTTGTATCTGTGAGATATCATTTAGATTGCTCGCAAACTGGGACCACTTTTCTAATCGAAGTGGTTTAACTTGTTCGTCCCAGTCGGTTCCATCTAACCATAATTCTTGTATTAGGATTTTGGCTTGTATCATAATTGGCGAAAGCCATCCTGCGGGGTCGAAAAGTTTTGCCACAGAGGATAAGATTTGCCGATTTGTTATGGTAGATAATGCAGATATTGACTCTGTAGTATATGAAAACTGGTCAGATATCGCATTCCATTGTATCCCCAGAGTTTTGTTGTACTTTCCTCTTCGAATTTGAGGAAATTAGTGTCCAACTGATTTTCTTTAGGTATGTCCTTTAATATATTAGGGTGGTTCGCCGCTATATTTTTTAACGGAATCCCTGCAGTTTTGGGGGCTTGTGTCACTTGTGCTAGTGACTCGTATGCTTGTGAACGACTGCGACTTCCAGACAGGATATCGAATGGCTTAATATGGAGCAGAGTTAACGCCTGGTAACTGTTTATAATTGTTAGTCGCGCAGTGGACTATTGGGAGATTTTCGGAAAATAATTCGTTGAAAATCTTTTCGTCTCTATGTACGACTATTTGTCGATACATTTTCTCAACGTCCCCATTGAATGCGTATTTGAATATACGTCAATTTAATGTGAGGAGCATTAAATCTGGTTGGAGTGTGGGTCCCGTAAATAGAATATCATTTAGGGAATTTCCCGATCTAGTAGATCTTGAGGCATTGAAGACCACTGTGACTTTTGTTGTTTTTTTTTATCTGGCTTTACTACTGCGTGATGAGGCAGGTAGAATGGCAGTTGTATCCTATTTTGTGCCCTAGACGCTATAAGAGATCGTTGTGATCTTTGAGGCCCTAAATTTAAGCAGTTCTCCTAGGAGTTCAGTGGAGACGACTGCTGTGGGTTGTAGTACCCTACTTTGGTTTTCGCTGTTTAGCGTTTGCGTTTTTAATGCCTTTGAGCAGCATGGTGTTTCTTGGCAATTTTCGGGATTTCGTATTTCGGGATTTGCTGTTGCAAATAATCCCGAAGCCATTTTATGATTAATGTGAGGTGAGCTGGAAAAATTTGTGATATGTAACACTGAATGATGTCTTTTGTGACTTTCACACTCTTTTAGAGTATGCTCACGTGACAAGCAGGTTGTGCAAAGTTTTTTTGTTCTCAGAATTGTTCCTATCGGCAATTTTAATTTTATGAATTTCTCGCAAGATTTGAGGTTATGCCCTGTACACAGTTCGCATGACGTTTGTTTATACTGTTAGGATGTGAACGATTGATTTTCAAAAAAGCTTCTATTTAAATTGTTGTTGCTTCTGCAATGTTATTAGTCTAACTAGTTTTTTGTTTACCCTTTCTGCTATTGCATACTAGGTAGTTAGAAATTCTTTCATTTGCTGCCACGTTGGTAATTTTTTCCGGGATGAGAGCGATTGCTCCCAATAAAGTAACGATTTTTTGGTAAGGCTGCGGTGCATATATTTACCAGAATAGGGTCCTAGCTGCCTGTGGGAATATTTTGTGTCGATAGAACCGACAAACAATTAGAAACAGTGGATTGTAGTGTTATAAATTCTTCACTTGTTTCTTTCTGAATTTTAGGCAAGTTAATTAGTATTGTTACTTGCTTATCGACCAATATTCTTTCATTTTCGTATCTTGCTTTTAGAGCTTACCAAGCCAGATTGAAATTATCGTCATTTAGTGCGAGCTGTTTGACTATTGATAATTTGAGTGGTTTATGTATACGGCTGTAAACATGGTCCGGAAGGACGGCCATAGTTCATAACCACCATGAAAGATTTCTGTATCATCTGCGGGCACCTTGAGATGGATGCCTGAATTTGACTCTTGACAATCAATTTGTGGCAGCTCTACTCTCGGATATGGAGTAGGTGCAATTGCTTTAATTCATTTTAATTGATCCGAAATCATTGCTTTTGTTTCTTCAAACTGGTCTAAGCTGGCCGAGGATTTAAAATTTTCAGGTAGATCAGAGCCGTCAGATTCTACTCTTGCGTCATATGCAGATTGGAGACGTGTCCAAAAATTAACAAGATTTCCCTTTTTGATTTCTAATACCGATTCAGAATTGTCATGAATCAGCGAAGATGAAAATCGAGTGCAGTATCGTATTAGACTGTCACTCTCAGAGATAAATTTGGTGTATGAAATATCTTTCACACAGGTGTATATGGAGTCTTTTCTTCAGAAATCATTCTGGGTACTTTTAGAGACTGTTTTGGATTCTTTTGAATCTGAGCTCATTTAGTAAAGATTGAAATAAATTTAAAATTCCTCAGTGTCGACCAGATTCAAGCTATATGCTCGTATATAACGAAACTCTTTTAAGTAAATATATTTTTTTTTCGACAAAATTAATTTTAAATTCCGTATGTATGTATAACCGCGAACTCTTTGTTACCCGGATTTAGTTTTTATAGTTACCGGTCGTATTTATTTTTTAATGTATTAACAATCGAACTTTTATTTATATTTCGTTTTTATGTCCTCACTTAAGGGTATGTAGGTACATCCGTGCGTGGACTTGTAGGTATATATTTATGTACTTGTGCAATTGAGAGCTCGTTAAAGAGATCAATATACTTTGTAACTAGGTATGCAAGAATTATTTGTACGCAATCCTGCTTGTTTTTGTTTGCCAAGAACAAGGGATATTGCGGGGAATATGCTAAAATGGAATGAAGAGATATTTTTATTTGATTAATTTTTTGATCTTTTAGCAATTTTTTGTTTGTTTATGGAATAAGTTATTTATTTGTTAGTATAATTTAATCGCTCCGTTTAACTAGTTTCAAAATAACCGATTTTTAAACGAATAAATGAATTAAAAAATATTTAATTTTACCCTCTGTATATTGGGTATACGACCATATTCAGATCGTATGTACAAATGTGTATACGTATGAATGTGAACGCGTTATATTTTCGGCGTGAGAGAAGAGTGTAAAAAAAGTTATAATACGCAGGTACCGACTGCGCTTATGTTAATATATTCGAATGTACGTATATACAAGGTGCGTTCCAAAGTAAACAGGACTTTAAAAAAAAAAAGACAGAACAAATAGTTTTGTCGGCAAAATCAATTAATTTTATTCAAAATAGTCTCCTTCTGCTTTAATAGAGCTTTTTGACGGTCCAAAAGCATGTCGAACCAGTGTTTAGCTCGTTGCCCGGTATGGCCGCCAGTATGTCGGTGCAAGCCTTTTGAATGGCCTCCACGTCTGCATAACGCTTTTCTTTCATCGGCAAATGGAGTGGTTGATTGTCAAAATGTGATTTTTGGTAAAATAATCGGCCACAAGCGTCGATCGATGAGACGGCGCATTATCGTGCACAAACGTTAACTTCCATCTCTCGCGATATTCGGGCCGAACATGTCGAATACGGCGCACCAAACGCTTCAAAACTCCAAGGTAGAATACCGCATTGACATTTTGGCCGGGTGGAACAAATTCTTTGTAGACAATACCCTTGGAATCATAAAAGCAAATTGGCATTGTCTTCGCTTTTGACTTCTCCAGGCGCGATTTTTTGAGTTTCGGCTCATTTCTCATTTATGTCCTCACGACCACTTCGAAAACATTGAAACCACTCTTGCACTCTGCTACGGGATAGGCAATCATCGCCATAAACTTGTTTCATCAATTGAAACGTTTCGGTAAAAGTTTTACCAATTTAAAAAACAAAATTTAATGTTGGCTCTTTGTTCGAAGCTCATTTTCGCACCGATGACAAAAACATCCAATAGATGAAATGTCATGAAATTTTTACTGGAAGTCGATAAAGGATAGCAGATTCTAACGCACTAGTCGACATATAGATGGCGTCACTAGAGTTTACTTTGTTACTTGTTTACTGTTTATTTTGGAACGCACCTTGTATGTAAATATATAAATTTGCATATTGTTTGCCGATTAAATGTATATACTTGTATATGTATGTTTGTATTTTTGTCTTTTTGCTGTAGATTCTAGCTTTAGTTGTTATTGTGCCTTAGCTTACTTATTGTCATGAAGTCCTGCTTATTGTTTTATTAAGCCTAAGGGGCACTGCCGGAAATTTTTTGCAAGTAAATACTTGAAATTTTTTTTGTGATTGTTGTGTATATATATACTTGTATATATAAATGAAAGCGCATAAGTTAAGGCAAGCAATAATTTGATAATATAATATATATATATACATATATACATATATGGAAATATGAGTATTATATAAGTATATTCGTCCGATTGTTTTTGTATATCGGTTTTTTGGAATTTTCCGTTAACGTTAGGAAAAATATAAGCATTTAGTACTAAAATTTTTAGTTCATTTTTTTTCTTCATATATTTTTCGTTAACGTTTCCTGTGCCCGTTTTTTCAACCTGTTAAAATGGATATTTCGATACACTTACTTCGTCGCGCCTCTAGGGGTTTTTGGGGAGAATGTATGTATATGTTATTGTATGGTTTTGTGTTTTTTTGTTTTTCTGCTTCCTTTCTTCTCTCCTAAACTCCAGATGATCCGATGCCTGTTAATATCGCGCCCGATTTTTATTATTATTTATGTTTTTTTTTTGTTTGGGTTTCGCGCCCGTTTTAATTTTTTTGTTTTTTGCGCGCCCGTTTGTTTTTGTGTTTAAGTAGTTTTTGATTTTATGATTTTGTTTTTTGGCACACTTAATATGTTTTGCCATACATGTATGTGAATGTGTATATGTTCGGTCCCTCAACTCTCAACTTCACTTTTTGTATATTTATGTATGTATATATATGTAAATATATTTTCTTTATATGGTACTTCACTTTTTTGTTTTTTATTTTTTTTTCAATAAATGTCACTGCACCTTTTTGTTTTTTTTCACTTTTTCGCAACGCACCTTTATCACTGCACCTTGTTTTTTTGTTTTCGAATGTGGGGAAGGGGAAGATGCGATGTGAGTCCTAACCGAATCGATGCTAAAAAGCGAACGGAATCCTTTTTTTAGTCCCTTATATATTTGTTGATGTCTTCATGGTGGTGTGATTGTGGTGATGTTGTATTTGTGTGCGTATTGGTGCAAGGTGTAGCGATGTGGAATGTATGGTAAAAAGGTGTGTTAATGTGGATGTGAATTGAAATGGTCAAGAGGTCATTTAGCCAGGTGGGTTTTTGTCTATGCTCACGAAGAGCTTTTCTGAGTCTGGCTTGGAAACTTTCCATTTACGTGGTCCTTTTCTTTTACTTGCAGTTGTTGTTTGACTTTCATGTGGACTTATGAGGTAGTATATGTGTTGGTGATCACTACCTGTGTAGTCTTCTAGCCTTTTCCACCCGCGTAGCTGGTTTGCGAATCCTTCAGACACCAACGAATAATCGGGGGTTGTTTCGTTGCATCCTGGTCTCCTGAAAATTTTTTCGGATCCTCTGTTGGCAACGATAAGTCCCAATCTAGCTGCCATGGCAAGGATTTTGCGTAATCTCGAATTTGTTGTTGGTGTACCCTATTCCATGGCCTTGCCGTTGAAATCTCCGCCTATGTTTAAGTGACGGTTTGTGTGATGCGCGGCGTCCTCTATGGCATCGAGCTTTGCTAGGAAATCTGAGATAGGATCGCTCGGTGTCAGGTAGCAGCTAATTGTCGTGATATCTTCCTTGCTTAACCAGACAAAATCAATTTTTGCATACTTTGAAATTGCAGTATTGTATTTGTAGTCGTACGACATACCAACCGTTATGTGATCTGTTGTGTCTTTGTAAAAGTCTTCACAATACTGATCTTCAGGGGTTGTGATTGATATGGGGAGGAGTTTTCTACCTTCCAAAATATCTTTAATTGTGAATTGAGGTATTCATTTGAGCTTTCCTTAATTTGGGTTGTCATGGAGGTAACTGATTCCGTAACTAGTCCACTTAGAAGCCAACCAAAAATAGTATTTTGTGTCAATAGCATGTTTGAAATTTTCTCAACACCCTCGAGTATTATCTGAGGTATGAGATCGCCGCCTAATAGAATGTCTATTTGAGCGGGGGTGTTGCAATTTGGATCTGCTAATTTGAGGTGTGAAACCTTTTCTCAATGCTTGCTATTTATATGATAGCTTGGAAGCATATTTGTAAGTTGCGGTAAGACTATAGCTTCTGCTTGTATGTGCTTATCCGCTTGGGGGGAAATTAAGGTAATGGGGCAGATTTTATTAGAGGTTTGAACTACTCTTCCGCCCATTCCTGTATTTCAAAGTTGGCTGGTTTTGTTGGCAGTTGTAGCCTATTTTGAGCCCTAGACGCTATGAAAGATCGTTGTGATCCTTGGTCTATTAAGGCCCTAAGTTTAAACAGCTCTCCTCGGTGTTCGATGGAGACGACTGCTGTTGGTAGTAGTACTCTACTTTTCGCTGTGTAGCGTTTGGGTTTTTAATGCCTTTGAGCAGCATGGTGCTTCTTGGCAATTATCGGGATTTCGCACTTCGGGATTTGCTGTTGCAACTAAACCCGTGGCTCTTTTCATATTTGCGCTGTTGGGGGATGAGCTGGAAAATGTGCTGTAATGCAGCATTGAGTGATGTCGTTTATGACAATAAACGCAATTAAATTTGCTTTCGCACTCTTTAAGTGTATGTGCATGTGATAGGCAATTTGTACAAAGCCTTTTTGTTCGTACATAATTGTTTCGATCGGTAATATTCCTTTTTTTGAATTTCTCGCAAGCTTTGAGCTTATGCCCCCCTGTACACAGTTCGCATGACGTTTGTTTGTACTGTTCGGATGTGAACGTTTGATTTCTGAAGAAGCTTCTATTTAAATTGTTGTTGCTACTGGCTTGGGGTTTGTGGAAGCTTCTATTTACGTCGTGTTGAACGCTTTTAGTTCTTACTATTTTTTTGTCTACCCTTTCTGCGATTTCGTACTGGGTAGTTAGGAAATCTTTCATTTGTTGCCACGTGGGGCATTTTCTTCGTGATGAGAGCGATTGCTCCCATAGAAGTAATGATTTCTCTGGTAATGCGGCAGTGCATATGTTTACCAGTATAGGGTCCCAGCTGTTTGTGGGAATATTCTGTGTCGATAAAACCGACAAACAATTTGAAACAGTCGATTGAAGTTTGATAAATTCTTAACTTGTTTTCTTTTGAATTTTTGGCAAGTTCATTAATATCGATATTTGTTTATCGACCAATATTCTTTCGTTTTCGAATCTTGATTTAAGAGCTTCCCAAGCCATATTGAAATTATCGTCATTTAGTGCGAACTGTTTTACTATTACGCCTGCTTGACCTTTTGTTTTGTATCGGAGGTGATACAATTTTTGCGCATTTGTTAATTTTGGGTGGTTTATGTAAACGGCAGTAAAAATGTCTCGGAAGGACGGCCATTGTTCATACCCACCATGAAAGATTTCTGTGTCACATGCGGGCACCTTGAGATGGATATCTGAACTTGCCTCTTGGCATTGGATTTGTGGCAGCTCTACTCTTGGCTGTGGAGTAGGTGCAATTGCTTTGATTAATTTTAATTGGTCAGAAATCATTGCTTTTGTTTCTTCGAACTAGTCTAAGCAGTTTTCGTATTTGGCGTAAGCAGAAGATTTGAAATTTTCCGGTAGATCTGAGTCGTCAGATTCTACGATTGCATCATATGCAGCTTGGAGACGTGTCCAAAAATTGTCAAGATTGTCTTTTTTAATTTCTAATGCCGATTCAGAATTGTCCTGAATCGGCGAAGATGAAAATCGAGTGCAGTATCGTATTAGACTGTCACTCTCTGCAATGAATTTGGTATATGAAATTTCTTTTATCTTTTTTTGTTTTGTAGCACCTTGCTTTGAGGGTGTAGCTTCTGCAGGTGTACATGGACTCTTTTCGTCCGAAATCATTTTTGGTACTTTTAGATGTTGAATTGCTTTAGATTCCTTAGAATCTGCGTTCATTTAAAAAGATGAAAGTAAAATTAAAAATTTAATTTTTTTTTTGTTTAGATATATTTTATCTATTTTTTCTCTCAGTGTACACTGATGATATTGGATAAATGAAGAGATTACCTTTTAGATAAATAGTATATATTTTTTTGTTGTATCCGGACTTCGCCAATAACAAACGCGTATTTCGTTTTTCTTATTATCGGGTTTTATTTAGTTCCGCTTTTTTTTCTCCTCTTTGTATTTTATAATTTATTGTTACGTACTCGTTTGTATGTATTTTAATTGTGTATATTACCGCATTAAAAATGAGGTTATTAACCTTTGTACATAAGCGTGCACGTTATGTGCGTTTTTTTGTGCATATGTAATATGCTTAAAAGTTTTGTTTGCAATTCTGCTTGTTTGTGTTTTAACAAGAACAAGGGGTATTGCAAGAAAAGTGCCGATACGGTCTTTGAATATATGTACAACGCTATTATGCACTATTCCCACCAAGTATAACTTTGTCTTTGTTTTTTGTTGTAATAAATTTTAATTCTGTTTAAAAATTTAATAATTCCTACTTATGGACCGCAACGCTTAGTGTTCGGAAATTTTGTTATTATTTTGTTTAAAGTCTTTTATTATTAGCAATATTTTTAATTAAAATAATTTTAAATATTGTACCCAATGTATGTAGGGTATACAGACAAAGGCAAATTTTAAGCCGTGTGTATGTATGTATGCTTGTTAGGTTGGCTAAAGGAATGACGCGGGAAAAGAAAATAAACAATGTGCAGGTACACACTTTTTAGTTCGTACCGTTCGTGTATATATGTTAAGAATTATTCTCTTCGTAACTTTGTTAGTTACGTATATAAACGTATATTAAATGAAATATATATAGTATATATTTGTAAGTACTTGGCAAGTAATCGTGCATATATGTATGTATGTTTTTCTCTCTTTTTTTTCGTTTGAATTTTATTTATTTTTCCAATTTGCCTTGCTTACTTATTTTTCGCAATCCTGCTTATGATTTATTAAACATAAGGGGTATTGCCGGAAAAACTGGTCAAGTAAGTACTTGCAAATTTTTATTTTTTTGTTTGTGTTTATTAAATTTGTGTGTTTGGATACACAAAGGTAAGCATGTATAGGCTTTGGTTTCTTTAAAATAAATATGTTTTATATATACATATATATGGATGTATATAATGCACCAAACTGTATTCGGTTTTCTCGAAATTAACCGTACGTTAAAACAGTTTGGCCGTAACCGCTATATTTGAATATAACCCGATTTTATTACTTTTAACATACATATATGCCAATAAATTATAAATAAGTAAAAGGAATCGATACGACTCACTTTGTACCGCCTCAAGGGTATTTTGGGGGGTTTTAGATGTGTGTGTGTGTGCCAATGCCGAAAAGTCTGTTTCTCTCTCCACTGTCACTGACACGAGCTTGCTGTTGTTGTCCTTTGTCCCGCAGGTATGTTCCTTAGTTTGTTGTAGAAGATTTGTGTGTTTTTATTTTTTATTTTGCGCCCGGTTACTATATAATTATGTTGGTATGTATTATATATTATGTTTAGTAATCGCGACCGTTTAATTTGTGTTATTGTAGATAGGTTTCGCGCCCGTTTTTTATATGTTTTATGTTTGTTCACAGGCAGTATGTGAAAGGTTTGTTGCACTTTTTTATGTATTTTATTATATATATTTTTTTGTGTATTTATATCTTATCTGTTTATCTATTTTTCCGCACAATTTGTATATATGTATTTATTTTTACGGCACTGAATGTATATATATGTATAATTTTGTCTTCGGTACTATTTTTTTATTTTATTTTTTTTTTTTTTTTTTATATATATAAGATGTATATTCACTTGTACCGCGCTTGCTTGTTTCACTGTACACTGTTTTTTGCTTTAGGTATATGTATTTTATATGTAAGTAAGATCTCCGCACTTTATTTAATATAATTATTTATTATTATTATTTTATTTTATTTATTTTTTTTTCCAATAGTGCCTTTTCTTAAGGCTCGAAGGACCAATGTTTAAACTATATCACACGGATACCACTCACCAATTTCTTTTACTTATCCGGTTTTAGTAATGAACACGCTTTTTATAAGTTTCCAATTTAAATTAAATTAGAATTTATTTTTCCTAAGTTCACAACTTTGTTAAGAACTAGTATGCGCTTTTAATAACAGCCGGTAGCGGAGATGGCGACGTTAACACGATGTAGCGAAAAAAGGGCCTTGTGGTAACTCGTCGTCCCCCTTTTAACTCCTTCGGTGTGGTGTGTAGGGTGTTTTCATGTGTGGGGTGATCGTGGTGATGGGTTGGTGTGGAATGTGAGTCTTCATGTGTGAGGTGATCGTGGTGGTGGGTTGGTGTGGAATGTGTGTGGGATGACATGTCGAATTAGTCATTTAACCAAATTGTTTAAATGAGTTCCCTCCTCCAAGTGCACCGCTCTACTCGGGAAAAACTGGCACACCTTAATGAAACTCACCACACCTGTGAACACTCAAAGAATTTCACCCCACACCAGATGACACCACACAGGACAACACAACATACCATTCTCATTCGCTATATATCATTCGTTTCGTCCACAGGCCTGAGCGCCAAGTCAACATTTTTGATACGAAAGCTCCTGTGTGCAACCTGCGAAGTGAACATCGTTTTTTTCGACTTTTTCTCTGCGGAATATTTAATTTAATTTGTTAAAGTTCAAGTTACTTGTATTAAAAGATTTTAATACATTTTAAATTTGTAAACCTTTTTCATCACATTTTCCTTGCTTTATTCGGAAATAAGTGTTAAAGGCTTTGTGCAAATTAGTATCAATTTATTCATGGTCCTTCGAGCCATAGTGAGAGGCACTATGGAGTGAAAAAACATTTAAAAAAAAAAAAAAAAAAAAAATTTAGTTACATATACACAGTGACCAAATACGAACCAAACAAAATAAACATAAACATACATATATAACTTATCGAAAAGGTTGAAGTGCTGTGACAAAAATAAGTGCGGTGAAAATAACAAATACATAAATATACAGTGCAAAATTTGCTAAACATCTTAAACAACTAACTAATACAACACAAATCGAGCGCGAAAACTGAAATAAACTAAAAGCATACATAAATTGAGCGCGAAACTAATGCACCATACAACAAAATCTAAACAAAAACACATATTCGGGCGCGAGCAAATTTATCCACAAAAATACAAACAACAAACACGCATAAGGAGCTAGCCAGCTGGATGCCGAAGAAGACAGACACTGGGACAAACGCACAAGCACGTAACTTGTATATACATATATACGCCCTCCAAAAGCCCCTTGAGGAAAACCAAAGTGAGCGTATTTATTTCACTTATTATTTTATACACTAATATAAAATAAGATTACCAAACTGGTATAGATCACGGTACAAATCGAAATACCGCTGACATTAAAACCAGTTTGGTACAATATACTTATATATCCAAATATATATTATGTTAATAGTTATTGTATGCCTATAAGCTTACCTTTGTGTTTTCAAACACACATATTTCACAAACACAAAAAACAAAAACAGAATTCAAGTATTTACTTGCAAATATTTTCCGGCAATACCCCTTATTTTTAACAAAAACAGTAAGCAGGATTGCCTTAAATAAGTAAGCAAAGGCACAAACATATAACAAAAATTTTAAAGACAAAGAAGAAGAAACAAAATAAATACAAACGACATATTTATATATTTTCAAAAACCAAGTACATATTTACATCCATATATGTGCATACGGAGAATATCTGCACATTATCAATTCCTTTTTCGCGCTCTCTTTCTATTGCAAAATATAGAAGCCCAGTTTATACATACATACGGCATACAATCTACCTATATTCTTATACCATACTCAACATTGGGTAATATTAAATTATTAAAATTTTAAACATTCACTAAAAGGTGATTTTTAAATTGCGAATGAATAAACAAAGTGAAATAAAATTTCCTTTATTTTATTTTTTATTAAAAGCAAACAAAAAAACAAACAAACAAAAACAAATAAAAAAAAAAAATATATATATAAGGTTGGAAGGTATCTCTCTTCCGCTTTATTGTCTTTTGAATTTCGCGGCTATGTACAAGGCGCTACAGAGCTCGTATCTGGCAACACTATACATAATTTGAAAGGTCTTGACATAACCTACAAAACAACGCTATACATGATTAGTTTGGATATTACGTTCAACAGTTATAGACGTGCAAACATGGAGTTTACTAACGCCGAAATTCGCGCTATTTTAAAGTTTTCCTTCGTTAAAGGCAAATCCGCTAGTGAAACGTTCCGTGAGATTAATGGTGTTTTGGGGGATGGCACTCTATCACTTCGAAACGCGGAGGATTGGTTTCGACGATTCAGAGCCGGTGAAAACGACCCATGGCTAAGCCAGCCGGCGGAAGACCTGTGACGACAAATACCGATCAAATCATGGAATACATCGAGTTAGACCGGCATATGGCATCTCGTGACATCGCCCAGGAGATGGGAGTTAGTCACCAAACCATTTTGAACCATCTGCAGAAGGCTGGATACAAAAAAAAGTTTGATGTTTGGGTGCCGCATAATTTGACGCAAAAAAACCTTCTGGACCGAATCAACGCCTGCGATATGCTGCTGAAACAGAACGAACTCGTCCCATTCTTGAAGCGGATGGTGACTGGCGACGAAAAATGGATCACATACGACAATATCAAGCGAAAACGGTCGTGGTCGAAGGCCGGTGAATCGTCCCAAACAGTGGCCAAGCCGGGATTGACGGCCAGGAAGGTTTTGCTGTGTGTTTGGTGGGATTGGAAGGGAATCATCCACTATGAGCTGCTCCCATATGGCCAGACGCTTAATTCTACCATCTACTGCGAACAACTGGACCGCTTGAAGCAGGCGATCGACCAGAAGCGTCCAGAATTGGCCAACAGGAAGGGTGTAGTGTTCCACCAGGACAACGCCAGACCACACACTTCGTTGATGACTCGTCAGAAGCTACGGGAGCTCGGATGGGAGGTTTTATCGCATCCACCATATAGCCCGGACGTAGCGCCAAGTGATTACCACCTGTTCCTGTCCATGGCGAATGCCCTTGGTGGTGTGAAGTTGAACTCAAAAACAGATCATCGAACAAAACGACGCATATTTTAATTAAATCCGATCACTGTAACACTTTTTATAAAGCATTGAATGAAGAGCAAAAAAGCGGAAGGGAGATACCTTCCAACCTTATATATATATAAATATATATACATACGCATATGTACATCTATTCAAGCAAAACCTCTTGATCTTGTTAAAACACAAGCAAGCAGGATTGCGAATCAAACAAAAACGCATTGATCTCTCTAACGAGCTCTCAATTGCACACAAACAAAAATAATATTTAAATATATATACATATTAAAACATATACAATTATAATTGTACATATTTTCAAAGTCCACAATTGGCATACATCCCGCAATACCCCTTGTAACAAACAAGCAGGATTGCGTACACAAAAGTAAAAGCAAATTGATCTCTACAACGAGCTCTCAATTGCATTAGAAAATATACATACATACGCACAAACAATCCGTGCATACTTATATACAAAGTGTATTGATCTCTTCAACGAGCTCTCAATTTCACGAGCACATAAATATATACTAACAAGTCCGTGTATTAGGGTGTACCTAAATACATCAACAATAAGGACATAAAAAATATTGTTAAATTAAAAGAGCGATTCTTAATAATAAAATTAAGAAAATTTAAATTACACTCACAACAAAATATTTAAAATAATTTACAAATTAAAAAATTTATTTCGCATTTAAATATTTATCTAGTCCGAAAAAAACTCGTATACAAGTATACGTAAAAGAGTATTCGGTAAATAACATAACAAAAATGGTTAATGACGATAAAAATCAAATTACACCTGCAGAAGCTACACGCGCAAGACAGGTTACCACATAGCAAATAAAAGGCAAAAATATGTGTGCCACCAAATTCATTTCTGAGAGTGACAGATTAACACGCTACTGCACTCGATTTTCATCTTCACCGATTCAAGACATCTCTGAATCGTTATTGGAAATAAAAAAACAAAATATTGACAATTTTTGGACTCGTCTCCAAACGGCTCATGACGCCATAGTAGATTATGACAATTCAGATCTACCACACGATTTTAAATCGTCGGCTTACGCACTATACGAAAACTGCTTAGACCAGTACGAAGAAACAAAAGCTAAGATTTCTGATCAATTAAAGCTAATAAAAGCTATTGCACCTACTCCACATCCGAGAGTAGAGCTGCCACAAGTACAAAATCAAGAGGCAAGTTCAGGCATCCATCTCGAGGTGCCCGCATGTGACACAGAAATATTTTATGGAGGTTATGAAGAATGGCCGTCCTTCCGGGACATGTTCACTGCCGTTTACATCAACCATCCAAAATTATCAAAAGCGCAAAAATTGTATCGCCTCCGATACAAAACGCAAGGTCAAGCAGGCGTAATAGTCAAACAGTTCGCACTTAATGACGACAATTTCAATTTGGCTTGGGAAGCTCTAAAAGCAAGATATGAAAATGAAAGAATATTATAAGAAGTAACGACACTAATAACCTTGCCTAAGATTCAAAAAGAAACCAGTGAAGAGTTTATAAGACTACAATCCACTGTTTCAAACTGTTTGTCGGTTTTATCGACACAAAATATTCCCACAGACAGCTGGGACCCTATACTGGTAAACATATGCACTGCCGCATTACCAGAAAAATCGTTACTTTTATGGGAGCAATCGCTCTCATCACGAAAGAAATGCCCCACGTGGCTACAAATGAAAGACTTTCTAACTACCCAATACGAAATCGCTGAAAGGGTAGACAAAAAGCTAATTAAAACAAAAAATGTACAACACGACCAAAAAAGAAGCTTCAATAGACCCCAAGCTAGTAGCAAAAATAAATTAAAGAGAAGCTTTTACAAGTCTCAATCGTTCACATCCGAACAAAATAATCATACGTCATGCGAACTATGCACGAGAGGGCATAAACTAAAATCTTGCGAGAAGTTTAAAAACTTAAAAGTTAACGAACGAAATAATTTGGTCAGATCAAAAAGACTTTGTACAAATTGCTTGTCGCATGCGCATAAGTATAAAAATTGCAAAAGCAAGTTCAATTGCTTATATTGTCACAAAAGACACCACTCAATGCTTCATTACAGCGAATTTCCCATATCACCCCAAAGAAGCGCTTATACAAAAAGAACCACAGGTTTAGTGGTAACAACAACTCCCAAAAACCGAAATCCCAAAAATTGCCAAAAGACACCATGTTGCTCAAAGGCACAAAAAACTCAAACGCTACACAGTGAAATACAAAATAGGGTATTACTACCCACAGCAGTCATCTCCATCGAACACCGAGGAGAACTGTTTAAACTTAGGGCCTTAATAGACCAAGGATCACAACGATCTTTCATAGCGTCTAGGGCTCAAAATAGGCTACAACTGCCAACAAAACTAGCCAATTTTGAAATTACGGGAATGGGCGGAAGAGTAGTCCAAAACTCAAATAAAATCTGCCCCATTACCCTAATTTCCCACCAAGCGGATAAGCACATACAAGCAGAAGCTATAGTCTTACCGCAACTTACAAATATGCTTCCAAGCTATAACATAAATAGCAAGCATTGGCAAAAGGTTTCACACCTAAAGCTAGCAGATTCCAACTGCAACACTCCCGCTCAAATAGACCTTCTATTAGGCAGCGATCTCATACCTCAGATAATACTCGAGGGTGTTGAGAAAATTTCAAACAAACTATTGGCACAAAATACTATTTTCGGCTGGATCCTAAGTGGACTAGTTACAGAACCAGTTTCCACAACAACAACTCAAGTTGACGAATACTCTAAAGAATACCTTCATTCACAATTAAGGAAATTTTGGGAGTTAGAAGAGCTCCCCCCCATATCAATCGCAACCCCTGAAGATCAGTAATGTGAAGACTTTTACAAATCCACAACTACTAGATCAAATAATGGCCGGTACGTCATACGACTACCACTAAATTCCCAATGTTCCAACACTCCACGAATTGGCAGAAAAAATCAAGTCAGAGTCCTTTCTGAAAAGATCAGGTTTAAAAACACAAATATGTAACTTTTCGACCCCGCAGGATGGCTCCAGCCAATAATGATACAAAAATCCTGCTTCAAAAATCTTGAGTTATGTGGCGCGCTACTACTTGCTAAAATCGCACTTAACATAACATATAACAAAATTGTCCTAAGAAAGCCGAAAAATCGACACCTCTATAGTGCTTGATAGTTGACAACATTTTTATAATGTATAAAACTTCAAAAATAAAGTTAAGGGATCTCCATATTTACAATGTGATACAGTGTCGCACCCAGACTTACAAAAAGCAAAGGTCGCACTTATAGAAACTATCTAAGCGCTCATCAAACGGGTAGTTTATGGGAAACATTTGTAAAAGTTGTAAATCTCACTTCAAAAAAGTGAGTGAAAATCACAAATCTCACCCTCGCAAGATCCCTCTTCAAGGTTTCAAAGGAGCACCCATTCTGGCCATATCTGAGCCAGGCGTGGAGTCGCTAACCGTAATAAACCGATGGTAAAGAAATTTTCAACAAACAATACAGATAATAAAATTATAAAAGAAACAACCGCAATACAATAAGTATGAAAAGCACATACAACCTCAAAACCCGCAAAATTAAGTTACATATCTTTTGCACGCACAGCAAAATGCATACCGAATATGCGTTCTGCCCATACACGTAAATATAGATATAACTATATCACCATGTATGCCGCGCCCTCGGCTACTCAACCAGCAGTACGCCGAAATACATGCAATATAAGCATATACGTGTAATACTAGGCAAAATATTCGCCTAGGGGGCCCAGGATGTTTAAATGAGTTTTAACTCCCTCCTCCAAGTGCACCGCTCTACTCGGGAAAAACTGACACACCTTAATGAAACTCACCACACTTGTGAACACTCAAGGAATTTCACCCCACACCAGATGACACCACACAGGACAACACAACATACCATTCTCATTCGCTATATATCATTCGTTTCGTCCATAGGCCTGAGCGCCAAGTCAACATTTTTGATACGAAAGCTCCTGTGTGCAACTTTTCGACCGTCCGCCGTCATCGTTAACCTGCGAAGTGAACATCACTTTTTCGACTTTTTCTCTGCGGAATATTTAATTTAATTTGTTAAAGTTCAAGTTACTTGTATTAAAAGATTTTAATAAATTTTAAATTTGTAAACCTTTTTCATCACATTTTCCTTGCTTTATTCGGAAATAAGTGTTAAAGGCTTTGTGCAAATTAGTATCAATTTATTCACAAATATAATAATACAACCCTTCGTATTTTGGTGTACTTTTTCCTTCTTTTTTGAAACCTGGATCATCGCTACCGTTTTTAATACTGTTGTTTACATTAAAAGTTTTCGACGCGAAGCCAAGCAACAGTCGCCATTTTTATTACAGAAAAAAACTGAAAGCAAAGCGTTCATTGAAGCATACTCTTTGCTTTCTGCGCTTCGTTGTTTCAGTATAAACTGTCACTTAAAACGAGGAAAGTTGTATTCTCGTCTCTTGTCCCTCGTTGGCAACGCTTCGGTTTAGCGTGCAATTCCTCAATTTAAATTTTTTATTTTTTCATCTTAACTTTTTTTTACTGAATTTTTTATATTTTAATTAGCTTATGGGTTGTATAAAGTTTATACATTTTTATTTTAGATTACTTGTAAGCTACGATTTTTTATCAAATTTGGACTTTGGTTTCTTGTTATCATTTGCAATTATTTCACAAGAAAATTCAAATATTTCTACTAAATCAAAAACTAGTTTTAGAATAAAATAATTTATAAATATTACTAATACCTTATAAATATTACTGCGGTTCCTGCTGTTTATTTAATTGTTTTTATTTCTATTTTTTGTACACGTTTATGTGTTGCCGATTTTTAGCTTTACTTTTCTCCTCTCGTAAGGATTCTTGATTGCTAAAGAAATTTTATTCGAGACGCCACTGTCGATAATTTCATGGCTAGGGATACTTAGTAGTTTTCTCCTTTTGTCCTGCTGAGGATATCACTTGTGCTCAAATTTTTGGAATCAGGATCGATTATTCCCTTTTTAACGAGGGTACTTTGAAAAATAATTCTCTCTTTTTTTAACTTACTTTTATTTATACATTTTGTTCTTATTTACTTAAAGCTACTTCACAAAAATTATTAAATCCAGTACAAAAAAAGTGTCAATGAAAATTTAAGCTTTTCAGCACATTTTAGTTGAACGTTTTGATAATAATCGATTATTCCACTCAGAATGGAAAAAGCATATCGATTTAATAAAAATTTTATTTATGCGACTGCATAATTAATCCCCCTCGGATACAATACACTTGTGCCAACGCTTTTTCCAATCCTCGAAGCACTTCTGAAATGCGCTTTTCGGTATGGCCATCAGCTCTTTCTTCGATTCTGACTTGATCTCATCAATTGTGCCAAAACACTTTCCTTTCATTGATTTCTTCTGTTTTGGGAATAGAAAAAGTCGCAGGGAGATTAGGCATGGTTACGCTTTTGGTTTTGGTTTTGGGACTGCTAAGCCATACTAATACGACATTGATTTTATTCAAAATTTAGACATTTCAGAACATACATCGCTGCTATACGTTTCATGCCCAAAACATTAGAGAAAATTTAATGGCAGGGCTAGATTGATATGCCAACACTCTCTGAAACTTCCCTAATAGTGACTTGATGATTTTCAAGAACCATTTTTTTAACTGTTTCGATGTTTTCTTTGCTTGTTGGCGTGTCGCACATCCAGGATGCTCATCATCATCATCTTCTCGGCCTTTTGTAAAGCGCTTGTACCACTTATAAACACTATTTTGAGACAAAGTGGACTCACCGAATGCCACAGTCAACATTTCAATTGGCTTTGCCTTCCATTTTGCCTTTTAAAACACCTCGTATTTTCTTACTTGAAGAGAGGAAGGAAATATCTTACTTTATCTCTACGGGCATTTAGAGGGACCAAATACTACACAAGCTTGATTTCCTGGGCTTTGTAACAACCTTTTCTCTAATATTTGATTCTAATTTTTGCGTTTATTTTGAATTTTAATATTTTTTACATGTCAAAGTGACGGAAAATTTATGATTTTAGCAGAAGAGCTAAGGCGCTGGGTGTGTTCAATGTAATCTATCGTAGACCATTACACAACAACAAATAATATCAATGGTTTCTTGAACCATTGCATAAATCTATAAGCTTATACAATGTCTTGAACGCTATTGTGGTATAGAAATCCATTTGCGTTAGAACAAAAATTGAAAATTCGGTTGTAACACACTACAATAATTACTATATATCTATCTTTGACATTGGGCAACTCTTTGTTTGGAGACTTCTACACAGCAATAAAAGTATCATGATAAAAGCCATTGCCTGTCGATGGCCTAAACTTAGTCGAGTATAGTTCATGCAAAAAATATCCTAAAAATATACTGTAGACATTTTTGTAAAAATCTACAACTACAGAATCAGCTGTTTTCCTATCTATGTGAAACAGATGAGATTACCTGATGGAATCTGCCTTTTTTTACACAGAGATTTAAATAAAAGGAATGTACTTTAACAACTTGTTTGTGAACATATATATGTAATGGAGCATATTAATGAAAGCTTTCACGAATATTTTCGAAGGTTATTATATATTTTTTGCTTTTCTTCACTACTCAAATATGGGAAAATTTTAGTTGAGCATCCCACGATTTCAGGGTTAAGGGGGGTATGGGTGGATAGAGGAGATTCTCCAGATCACGAATATATACAATTATTGCCACTGGAAACTTACAGTTTTCAAAATATTTGTATTTTAAGTTGAAAATTTCAAAAATTTTATTTTACAATTTCTCGATTTATGGTTATCTTTTCTTCTATATTATGCACTTATTATACACAAACTTTTCACTACAATGTTTCTACATATATATGTTATATTAAATATTTAAATGTTTGCTTTAAATAAGAATTTTATTTTTACACAATTTTCGTAATATGAACAATAGCAAATGGGTTCCATGTTGTCAGATAATAAGTGTTGCCATATCCAAACGGATGAAAGAAATCAAAAAAAATAAAAAACCCAATCACCCTCTACAAAATATTATGAACTTAATTTTTCATTTTGATAAAAGAAAAAGGTTTTATGGCTTAAACGTATGTTTTTTTGCATCTGATAATTTCACAAATGGATCATAATTCTGATTTACTATATTTTTACGCCATATGTATTCATATTTCAAATTTTCAAAATCTTCACTGTTATTATAATAATCCTTAATAAAAATTGAAGTTTATAGAGAGTGATATACCCTCGTTAACATTACTTTTTTTTGGTTGAGATTTCTTATTTGCACTGGCGGCCTTCGGCCGCCCTTTAAAAAAATAGCCCTGGTCGGTCCAACACCGGGGTGTTCATAATTCAATCGCATCAAACTTCTTTCCGCACTGGAGGCCTTCGGCCGCGCTTCAAAAAATTAACCCTGTCACTTAAAAACATACGTTTAAGCCATAAAACCTTTTTCTTTTATTAAAATGAAAAATTAAGTTCATAATATTTTGTAGAGGGTGATTGGGTTTTTTATTTTTTTTGATTTCTTTCATCCGTTTGGATATGGCTACACTTGTTAGCTGTCAGCATGGAACCCATTTGTTATTGTTCATATAACGAAAATTGTGTAAAACTTAAATGCTTGTTTAAAGCAAATACTTATATATTTAATATAAAATAAATATATAGAAACATTGAAGTGAAAAGTTAGTGTATAATAAGTGCATAATATAAAAGAAAAGATAACCATAAATCGAGAAATTGTAAAATAAAATTTTTGAAAGTTTCAATTTAAAATGCATATCCAACCTTACCCCTCCTAACCCTGAAATCGTGGAATGCTAAACTAAAGCCCACCCCAAAATATTCTAAACCACCCACAGCGATATACTTATTAAATGTAAATTTAATCTTTAAGAATCGAAAACTATTTGAATATGTAATAAAAACATTATTAAATTTATAAATTTTAAAGCAGAACACGGCAACACACCGTAGCAGATTTGAGTCAATTGGACGTTTTAGTAGTATAATATTAGTTAGCAACCCGTTCCAAGTGTGACTTTAGTGCGTGTGGATTAGTCAAAATCTTGGGATAGGTCACTTGCGAATTTATTAACAATGGTAAAAATGGCGACAACAAACAAAAAAGGTGTCGATTTTATTAAAGCTATAACAAGCATAATATCTAAATCAACTGGGTTCGAGAGCACTTTGAAAAAGGTGAAAAAAGTTTTCTACCAAAATATGAAAATAGCTTCGTAGCCTAATGGTTTAACTCTGTAGTGTATGAAGGCAATTTGGGTAGCTGATTCTTATTATCAACTACCTCTTCCTAAACTTATTGAGTGCTATTTATTGATCGGCGAAACTGTGAATCTGGATAAAGAATAAAATAAAGGTTTATGGGTTAATGGTAAATGTATAGTTTAGGTCCCAAAACGCAGGAGGCCTCAAAAATGAAGTCGGCTTTAGTATACTGTTCTACGAGTTCAGGGTTAAAAGGGATATGGTTGGATAGAGAAGATTCTCCATATCAGAAATATATGTAATTATACTTGCCGGAAATCGAGATATTGGCATTTAAGGTAGAAATTTTGACAAATTTTATCTTGCAATATAGGTAAGTTTTCTTTTATATTATGCACTTATTATACACTAACACTACACTACATTGTTCCTACATTTTATTTTATATCAATTATTTTCATATTTGCTTGAAATAAGCATTTTATTTTGAACACAATTTTCGTTGTATCCACAATAACAAATGGGTTCCATGTTGACAAATAAGGGAAAACTTTAGTATAACGTCCCACGCTTTCGGGGATAAAATGGGTATGGGCGGATAGAGGAGATCCTCCAGATCAAGAACATATATAGATATAGCCGCGGGAAACTTATAGTTTTCGAGATATTTGGGTTTAAAGTTCAAAATTTCGACTATTTAAAGTACGCATTTTTCCCATTTCGAATGAGTTATACACTTATATTTTCCACTTTTATATCCACTAACACTTCACTAATTCGATTGTACACATTTATTTTACATTATATAGTGCAAAAATAGTTTAATTCAATAAGTAAATTATTGTTAAATTCTATTAATTCTGACAATAACAAAAGGGTTGCAAAATTTCAAATAACCAGTGTTACCTTATCGACATCTTTTGTAATTGAACTGAAAGAAATTAAAACAGATAATACCCCAAATCCAGGAATCCAAAAACCTAGAGAAATAAACTATTACAAAGCATTGATGTTAAGTATTATGTTATACCCTCTATGACAATATTACTTTTTTCTTGTAGAACTTCTTTTTGCGTTGGCGGCCTTCGGCCGCGCTTCAAAAAAATAACCCTGGCCGGTCCAACACCGGGATGTATCCAAATATTTTGCGCGCAGAATTTCTTTTTGCGTTGGCGGCCTTCGGCCGCACTTTAAAAAAATAACCCTGGTCGGTCGAACACCGAGGTGTATCAAGGTTTTTTTGCGCAGAACTCGTTTTTGGGTTGGCGGCCTTCGGCCGCGCTTAAAAAAAATAACCCTGGTCGGTCCAACACCGGGATGTATCAAAATATTTTTCGCGCAGAATTTCTTTTTGCGTTGGCGGCCTTCGGCCGCACTTTAAAAAAATAACCCTGGTCGGTCCAACACCTCGGTGTATCAAGGTTTTTTTGCGCAGAACTCGTTTTTGGGTTGGCGGCCTTCGGCCGCGCTTCAAAAAAAATAACCCTGGTCGGTCCAACACCGGGGTGTATCAAGGTTTTTTTGCGCAGAACTCATTTTAGCGTTGGCGGCCTTCGGCCGCTCTTCAAAAAAATAACCCTGGTCGGTCCAACACCGGGATGTATCAAAATATTTTTCGCGCAGAATTTCTTTTTGCGTTGGCGGCCTTCGGCCGCACTTTAAAAAAATAACCCTGGTCGGTCCAACACCGAGGTGTATCAAGGTTTTTTTGCGCAGAACTCGTGTTTGGGTTGGCGGCCTTCGGCCGCGCTTCAAAAAAATAACCCTGGTCGGTCCAACACCGGGGTGTATCAAGGTTTTTTTGCGCAGAACTCGTTTTTGGGTTGGCGGCCTTCGGCCGCGCTTCAAAAAAATAACCCTGGTCGGTCCAACACCGAGGTGTATCAAGGTTTTTTTGCGCAGAACTCGTTTTTGGGTTGGCGGCCTACGGCCGCGCTTCAAAAAAAATAACCCTGGTCGATCCAACACCGGGGTGTTCCAAAGTTTTAACGCGCAGAAATTCTTTTTGCGTTGTTTCCTGTATCTAGGGTACAATCTCTGTTTATTTTATTTTTCTTTGGTTACAAAATATATTAGTATGGCAACACTGATGTTTTGACATTCACAACCATTTTGTTATTGTCAAAATTAATAAAATTGAAGAATGATTTAAATATTGAAATATAGCTATTTTTGCAGCATCTAATATAAAAAAAAATTTTAAAAACGAATTAGTCAAGTGTTAGTGGATATAAAAGTGAAAAATATAAGTGTATAATTCATTTTAAATCGCAAAAATACGTACTTTAAATAGTTGAAATTTTCAACTTTAAACGTAAATATCTCGAAAACTATAAGTTTCCCGCAACTATATCTATATATATTCTTGATGTGGAGGATCTCCTCTATCCGCCCATACCCATTTTATCCACGAAAGCGTGGGACGTTATTCTAAAGCCGACCCACAAATAATAAGTTGCCATATCTATTATATGTATATATATATATAAATATATATGTTTATATTTTGCAAACGAATTAAAATAAATAATAAAAGAGGGGTGGGCTTTAGTTTAGCATCCCACGATCAGGGTTAAGAGGGGTATGGTTGGATAGAAGAGATTCTGCAGATCACGAATATATATAATTATTACCACCGGAAATTTATAGTTTTCGAGATATTTGCATTTTAAATTGAAAATTTCACAAATTTCATTTTACAATTTCTCGATTTATGGTTATCTTTTCTTTTATATTATGCACTTATTATACACTCACTTTTCACTTCAATGTTTCTACATATTTATTTCATATTAAATATTTAAATATTTGCTTTAAATAAGCATTTAATTTTTACACAATTTTCGTAATATGAACAATAACAAATGCGTTCCCTGTTGTCCGATATAAATATATATTTTGAAAGCGAATTAAAATGAACAATAAAAGAGGATTATACCCCAAATACATGAACTATAATTTTGTTCATTCCCTTCTATTGATACATTATGGTATTGGATTGGCTAGGGTTTTTTTTTTTAAAGCGCGGCCGAAGGCCGTTTGACGCGATTGAATTATGAACACCCTGGTGTTGGACCGACCAGGGTTATTTTTTTGAAGCGCGGCAGAAAGGAGTTTGACGCGATTGAATTATGAACACCCCGGTGTTGGACAGATCGGGATTATTTTTTTGAAGCGCGGCCGAAAGCCGCCAGTGCAAATAAAAAATCTTAACAAAAAAAAAGTAATGTTAAAGAGAATATATCACTCTCTATAAACTTCAATTTTTATTAAGGATAATTATAATAACAGTGAAGATTTTGAAAATTTGGAAAATTTTTAAAATGGAAAATTAAGTTTAATTAATAATATTTTGTAGAGGGTGATTAAGTTTTTTATTTATTTTGATTGCTTTCACCCGTTTGGATATGGCAACACTTATTATCTGACAACATGGAACCCATTTGTTATTGTTCATATTACGAAAATTGTGTAAAAATTAAATGCTTATTTAAAGCAAATACTTAACTATTTAATATAATATAATATATTTAATATAAAATAAATATGTAGAAACATTGTAGTGAAGTGTTAGTGTGTAATAAGTGCATAATATAAAAGAAAAGATAACCATAAATCGAGAAATTGTAAAATAAAATTTGTGAAATATTCAACTTAAAATGCAAAAATCTCGAAAACAATAAGTTTCCGGCGGCAATAATTATATATATTCGAGATCTGAAGAATTTCCTCTATCCAACCATACCCCTCTTAACTCTGAAATCGTGGGATGCTAAACTAAAGTTTTCCCTAAAAGAGTACCAAATAACCATAATATCACAATTCTTTTCGTTCCCTTCTCTTGATAAATCACGGTGTTGGATCGGCCGGGGTTATTTTTTTGAAGCGCCGCCGAAAGCCGCCAATGCAGAAACAAGTAATACGCGAAAGGTATAACGACCACCCCGGTGTTGGATCGGTCAATGTTATGTTTTTGAAGCGCGGCGGAAGGCTGCCAATGCAGAAAGAAAACCTAACCAAAATAAAAAACCCATACGCAGCGAATAGAGTCAATAAAACATACTTATAATCCTTAAAACACTTTTCTTTTATTAAAATGGAAAATTTAGATGATAATATTATGTAGAGGGTATTTTTTATATTATTTATATTTATTTTGATCGCTATCATTCGTGTGGATATGGCAACACTTATTAATTGTAAACATACAGCCCATTTCTTACTGTTCATATTACGAAAATTGTGTACAAAAAAAAATGCAAATATGAAATAATTGATATAAAATAAATATGTAGAAACAATGAAGGGAAGTTTTAGTGTATAATAAGTGCATAATATAAAATAAAGATAGATAGATAGATATATTAGTTTTGAGGTATGCACCGCGACCTATGGTCTATTGTGCCCTCCCCTAAGTCATATCGACTCATCTAGCCAGATCATATTGATAAACTCCAATATTCTGCTTGGTGCTAGTGAAGCGATACAATCCCTGTTTGGAAACATGGATCCCAGGGCGTTGATTCTGCAGACTGCTGTGCAGTTCATTAACAGATGTTCTGGGGTTTCCGGAAAATACTTGGAAAACTTCCCATGGGAATGGAGAGTTTGGTGCTTGGCCCAGCGACTTGATAGTGCTTTCCCTTAGCAGCAGGTCCAGCGATGAATCATTCCATTCCGCCTTACTGCCAAGGTTAACTTTGAACTTCTTAGTGAAGCTTTGGTTGTTGTTGTAGCGGCAGAATTCTACCGAATTGACAGTCCTTGGCCGGAATAAATCCGGGGCCGTTCCGGTTACGTAGACCCGACTGTCGTGGGAACGGTGAAGCTTTGGTAATGCTGTTCCTTTGGGAGAAGGCCCAGTGGCATTTCCTCACTTAGCGCCTTCATCTGCTGGGACGAGATTACCTTCCCTCTGCCAACTCCCTCTGCTCTCATTTGGAGGAGAGTCTGTTTGGCTGTTTGTTTGATTACCATATGTAGCGGTATAAGTTCCAGTATTACTTCCAGTACTGCAGTCGGACACGTACGCATTGTTCTACCTAAGTCTACGATGCTTTAGAAACCCAAGCCACCGCTCCATATGTGATAATCGGTCTTTCGATCATGGTGTACATCTACCTGATAGTCCTTGGGGAGCACCCATCGGATTTCCCAGCTAGTTGGTTGCACAGGTTAGGATCAGGTCCACGTGCTGCTTCCACCGTAGAGTGGAATCCAGCGTGAGGCCCAGGTACTTGACCGTGCTGGCCATCTTCAACACTGCCGTCAAGGGATAGATATCTGAGGCCTGGTAGTTTTAGATGGGTTGATGTTTAGGCCAACCAGATTCCACCATCGCTTTTCCAGCCTGTACGATATCGCAGAGTGTGTCTACAAATTAACCCCTAGCTAAAATAATGTCATCCGCATATCCCTGACAGCGGATTCCATTGTTAGTTAGCAGCTCAAGGAGATCGTCCACAACTAGGCTCCAAAGTAGGGAGGATAGCACTCCACCCTGTGGGCAAGTAGACTTTCTGCCGCTACAACAAAAACAAGAACCCCCTGTGAGCAACCTCTTGTTGTGCGAAGACGAATTTTAGTATCTCCTACTGAGGTTTCAGCTACCCTGATGCGCAGTACGGCTGTGATCCATCTGCATACTGGTACTGCCACACTTCTTTTCTCCAGTGCTCTTGACACGCTACCTGAGACGTATTGTTAAAAGCACCTTCGTTGTTAAGGAAGGCGCATAACATCACCTCACCACCATCTAACGAACTCTGGATCTCCGAGGCTAGTTGATACAGAGCAGTATTTGTTGATCTGCCTGCTCTGTAAGCATGCTGCTTCGCATGAAGCGGTGAAGCCTTCAGCACTGTACAGAAAAACTCTTTAATTTATTAAAACTTCTTTCTTAAATACATTTTTTAATTCTAATCTCTTTACTAGGTATATTTGTATATGTGTATGCTTAAAAGTACATATGCGTAAATATGTATATTATTTTTATTGCATACTTCAGATACCAATGCATTGATATTTTACAACTGTTTAGATTCACTGTGTGACTTAGTGCATCTAACGCACTTATATACATACGTACACACACATGATACTATCTTATCGGTTGCTGCTTGTGTGCATTAGTATTTGGAGTACGTATATTTTGTGTATTTATATTAGTTTTATGTATACACTAATTTATGTGTTTTGTTCGATAAGCAATGATTTTCACATTTGTATAATTGATTTGTAAGACCAATTATTAAACTCACTGAAGATTCTAATTGCCTTACCGCTGGTGGGGGACAGAAAAAGACTTCATTGAGCTGAGAACTTATTCATTCTAATTTTATTTTATGAAATGGATGGCTTATATACTATTTACAAATCTTACTATCTAATTAAATGTATATATATGTATATGTGTATGTGGCATGCACACCACATAGGGTTGTTTTTAAGTACAACTCAATACATGTGTGTGTGTGTATGTCCGTATGTATGTAGCACATTGTTTATGCTACATGTTATGGAATTGTTTTCAAGTGCACATGTGCACTTGTAATCAATTGCCTAAATATATATCTTAGGTCTACAAGTTATCATATGAGTGTATATTTGTTTGTGTTTGCTTATGTATGTATGTATGCCTGTTAAATATATTTGAGTATACATATTTAGGATTAGTGGACTGTATATTCTAACATGTTTCTTATCTTAATATGAAAAATAATAAAACTAAATTTATTGCTGCACGCCGTCTAAGTGGGGCCCTTGTGGCCCTAACGCACATGTTCATTTTTGAACATACTCCAGGGCGACAAAGTGACGGCTGGAAAGATGCCCGCAGCATGTAGTCGTGTCATGTTCGTCAACTAAGTGACGTCGTAGCTGGTGGCTGCATATTCGTCTTTCTGCCATTTAAATCTTGACATTTCAAATAACATTTCACGATTACTATGCGCCTTCCTGTGTTGTATTAGTGATAATATACTTGTAACTATTTCTTCATATTCGTCGCAAAGGTATTCTGTCGGTCTTCTCTCTCTCTCATCAGACGGCGGTGTACCCTTGATTTTACCCTTCTTTATTTGTGACTTACCATACTCCTCCTCACTGCTTGGCGGACGTCTCATACGTTTCTTCTCTTTGGGCTTTGGGTTCCGTGTTGTTGCGGCCGTTGATTTGCGTCTACTTGGTCTACCATCAGCACCACGTTGAGAACGTCTCTTTTTGATTGTAGTACCAAACTTAAAATCATCTAAGTCATCTTTATTTGTTATGCCTCCATCGTCGGAGACTTTAATTTCCATATCTTCATATGGCTCTTCATCAGGAGGATCAGGATCCAATGTTGTGTCTATGACAACATAACCAGTCTCCCTAATTCCTCCAAAGTGGGGACTCTCCGAGGATATAAAATGCCACTTGATGTCTTCTCTTTCTATAGTTGGTGTAATCACTCGTTCTTTCTTTGCTTTTGCATCAATTTCAACATCCATTTCTTTTGGAAATTTTATATATGTAAGGTCTTCATAAATGTGTTCGATCACTTGAGCTGCATCCTCATCTTTAAACGTTGTAATATTAGTTTCTTCTTTTACTTCTGCCAGCCTGCATTGCTTGTGGTCGTGTTGCGTTGGATTTATTGACTCGTCATCAGCTACTATTGGGTCGTGCTCTTCCATTGTGACATCAACTTCAACATCTATTACTTTAGGAAATTTTATATATGAAAGATCTTCATAAATTACTTGAGCTGCATCCTCAAATATATTTTCCTTCTCAAAGGTAATGTTTTCTAAGCGTAGTTTCTCAAAGGTAATATCTTCCACGCGTAGCTCGCCTTCCTTGATTTCGGGCTCTTCTTGTAATATTTTTTTACAATTTTCAAGCGCCTTGTAATATTCCGCAATAATTTCAAGGTACAATTCGTCAACTTCAAGAGAGAAAATTCTCTCTACGTACTTTGTGTAAAAATTGTCCATTTGAAAATATACAATTTTCAAAAGCTTGATGTGATTACTGTTTATTATTTTATTGTTTAGAACATCCATAACTTTTCTGAGGTATTGAATTTTACTCTCGAAAATGGAGATCAGCACGGTATCCGATTCTAATCGAGCATCTTGACTTTGGCTATGTTCAAAAACTCGATACATGGGTTCCTCACGAATTGAAAGAGACGCATTTAACGCAACGCATTACCAGCTGCGATTTACTAAAGAAACGAATGATAACTGGCATTGAAAAATGGGTTGTTTACAACAATATCGAGCGGAAAAGATCGTGAAGCACCCCAGGTAAACCAGCTCAAACAACATCAAAAGCTGGTATTCATCAAAAGAAGGTTTTGTTATCAGTTTGGTGGGATTATAAAGGAATTGTCTACTTTGAACTCTTACCACCCAACCGAACGATCAGTTCTGTTGTCTACATTGAACAACTAACGAAATTAAACAATGCAGTTGAAGAAAAGCGGCCCGAATTGATAAATCGAAAAGGTGTTGTATTCCATTATGACAATGCAAGGCTACACACATTTTTGGTCACTCGGCAAAAATTATTCGAGCTTGGTTGGGATGTTTTGCCGCATCCACCATATAGTCCTGACCTTGCACCATGGGATTACTTTTTGTTTCGATCTTTACAAAACTCCTTGAATGGTAGAAATTTCAATAATGATGCTGATGTCATTGAAAAAGGTCATTGATCAAAATGGGCAATACATTATAGAATAAAATTTTTTAGTTCCATGAAAAAATTTTCTTTGATTTTAAAAAAAAAATTCGCAATTACTTAGTTGCCAGCCAATATGTTAAGTCATAAAAAAAAGATAAAACACTAAAAAAAATGTTTATTAATACGCAATTATTTGTGTAACAAAATTTTTTATTTTATATTATTATTAGTAAATACTAATCACATTTATTTTTCCCAGTGAGACTCCTTTTGGTACATTTTCGCTTGTAGGAAACATCTGGAAAGTCTATGAAACGTCCAATAATAGTCTGTCATCATTGACACACTCCATCTTCCCTGCTATCTTTTTCCCATTTCCTTAATATCTTGGTGAAGTCCTAAGAACTTTGACACTAAGTATTAGAGGCAATTTTCATCTCTTGGAAGTGACTTAACAAATTGCTTCATCAATCCCAACATTATGTGAAGCGGAGGTAGAAGAACTTTATGGGGAGACACCAGAGGCACCAAAACAAAATACAAGGGAATTTGGTAAACCCAGATTGTTATCCGAGCAACGAGCTGATTACCCATTGCGGTATGAAATTGACTGCTTGCGTTTTTAATTATACCCTTTCAATTTACACGAATAAAAGTAACAATCATAACTATGGTTCTTTTGCTTGCGCCATACCATAGGAATCGCATATCAGAAAGCTAATACTAAACAAATATAACAGAAACTGTCAAATAAATTAACACACCGCACAGATGGCATTTTAATTTTAAACCAAGATATATAAAACGGTGACGAGTTTTCACGTTATTGTACCGCGCGTTAATATCGTCTATTCGAAATGAGTCATTAAAGATATACTTTTGAGCTGCGCCGAAATATGTACTCTTTATTGATATTCATAACACTAACTTGTTACCTAGATCTTACTGCTATTTATACTAAATGCTATGTTTACTTATTACTAGTTGATAGTTTGTTTACATACATATTATATAACATATTGTTTGCTTTACTATATTTCCTTTGTTTTAAGATTAGGTTTTGATGTATTTTGTTCAATGTTGTTTTGATACATTATCTTGGTTCAAAGATAAGGTTGTTTTGATGCTTGTTTGCTTACGATATTTTGGTGATATAATGTTATAAATAACACGTTCCTTAACTCGCGCCACTGCCAACACTATCGGAGCGTACGTCCCCATGTCATGGAAGGTATCCGAAATCATTATGATACAAAAACCTAGAAAAAGCGCATATGAAACCTCGTCATATAAAGTTAAAAATCATAAATTGAACAACTTCCTGATGTTCCTTCGGGAAGGGAAAAGTGACAACCGCCAAACACAGAAAAAAGTGAAAAAATTACAGCATAGCTCTTGTCGCTTTAAAATATATGTCAAATCTAAAATATTTTTGCATAGCTCGCAAAAATCCTCGTTGATATGTATGCATGCTCATACATAAACAAACATATTTATGATGGTTTGTAGGTAAAGCTGTTGTGCACAATGTTGTGACCCTTTGTCGTCGCGTCAGTCCTTCGACACATTTACTCTTTGACATGAAAACAAAATACATAAGCTTCGGCCAATGGTTGTTCGTCTCAATTTGGTTTGTGCATGAAGCAATGACTGTACATACATACGTTGCATGTAAACAAATTATCAAATGTCACAATAAACGTCCAAACTAACCGGGAAATAGTAAAATCTGTCGGTAGAAGTAGGGCGCTGTAACCGGTATTTTCCATATATTTTCATAGGATGGCTTGTCTTTGTGTTTAGTGTTTTACTTGTGTAACAGTGAAGTGAACAATTAGAAAATGCTCCACACTTTATGTGCAGGGCAAAGAAAATAAGTTATTTATAATATTTTATTGTTGAAAGATTAATTGGCGCCCAACATGGGGCTGCAGTGTTAAAATTATTCAGGAATAAAATTCTTAAAGGAGCAGTCAAAAGAAAGGACATAGTCCTATACAAAATAAAGGAAGTAAAACATATAAATAGTGGAAAATAATAAAATAGGTATACAAAAATGGCAACAGCAGCAGACTATAATGCATTGCAAACCATCATAACAGAATTACAACAGCGGCTGGCGATAGTGGAAGCAGAAATTCTAGTACCCCAGTTCCTGTAATTGAACAATTATTCAACTACGTAAATCCAATCGAAGTAGACTTAAACATTTTCCCGAAACTGGTAAAAAAAATTGCCCTTACACTAATAGATACAATTAAACAATTGGAAGGATTTAACATACATATATGCCCCAGCATTAATAATTGTCAGAGGAAATCCTAAGCAATGCAGCCCAAATCAACGTCCTGGAAGAGGAGATGATGAAAATTAGAGAGTATAATAATTCCCTCCACGTGTACTATGTCCAACTAAATCAGGCATTGCATGTGATTCTTTCAAAAATTGAAATGACTCACAAAAACAAAAATGTAGCTAATGCACTAACGAAAGAAATACATAGCATAGCATGTACGATGCAACACGACTCGCATTATCACCAACTCGAATACACATAAAAAATATGAGCTCACCATTTACTTCCTCCAAGACACAAATATAATTAATTAAATCACATAAAAATACATTAGACTCAACCACACCTTTTCCTAAACACGAACACTTTGTGATACGATTCACTACGTTATACTATATAATCGAAATTGCAACAAGAGTTATGGAACCAAAAGTAATGACAGCATTTCACACAGATTCAGAAACATGGCATGAAATACGCACTACATTAAAAACAATATTTGAAGCTTTTCCAGAGGTATTCACACAACATAAGCTACATGACATCACAGCATCTAGGAATGCAAAAAACAATCAAAATATTAGAAACCTGTGATTGGACACCCTAAAAACATACAGAAAAATTAGTACGCTACTGCGTAAACCGTACAGAAAATAAATATGAACAAAAACCACTAAGACACGTATTAGGCAAAACACCTACACCAAATTTAGCAGGTACTTCAATACATATGGATGTATTTCACATACAAAACGTACAATATCTCTAATGTATTGATAGGTACTCTAAATACGCTTATCTACGAAAATTGGACACGAAACTACATTTTCATGAAATACTCGATGAAGTTATCGCTCAAATATTTCCTCTCTGCAACGAAAACATGCTACAAATAAAACATACACGAATAGCACACAACCATTCAACCTCTAACGCACAAATCCATAAAAACAGCGCCAGCGCTATTCTTTGACGTCTACAACACCTGCCTGAAGGAAGGGACTTTTCCTCGAAAGTGGAAACAGCATCGACTGGAGCTACTCCCCAAAGGAAAAAAAAACCCCAGAAGAACCGTCTTCTTACCGTCCACTTTGCATGTTAGACACAGCGAGTAAAATAATCGACCGTATCATTCATCAGAGAATTGAAGCAGTAGTCGATCCACTCCTAGCAGAAAAGCAGTCGTCCGAAAAGGACGATCAACCCTGGATGCAATCAATCTGGTTGTTAACACGGCCAAGGAGACAATTGCACGAACCAGGTGGAAGGGTGGTACAAAGAAGTATTGCCTGGGAGTCGCCTTAGACATCAGAAATGCCTTCAACTCCGCCAACTAAGACTGGATCATGCAAGCTCTCCGAGAGAAAAAAGTGCCAGAATATCTGTGTAAAATAGTGGCTAGCTACTTCACAGATAGAGTCCTAAAATACGACACGAGGAATGGTCCAAATGAGTACGATATTACCGGAGGTGTACGCCAGGGATCAGTACTTGGCCCACTTCTATGGAATATCATGTACGATGGCCTACTAAGACTGAAACTGCCAAAAAGCGTCAAACTCGTAGCATATGCGGGCGATGTAGCCGTAATGATCAACACGAAACACCTTGACCACCATATGCTTGGCATCACTTTTGAGCGAGTTAACCGCTGGATGGATACAGTGAACCTCCAACTGGCTAAACAGAAGACCGAGGCTGTGCTTATTACTAGCAGGAAAGTGGTGGATACAATCACGCTAAAAGTCGGAGACCAAGAAATCACATACAACCTTATATCCGATATATGGAAGTGATGCTTGATGCCCGACTCAATTTCAAGCAACAAGTCGAACATGTGACCAACAAAGCATCAGAATAGGTGATTACTACTGTCATCAGTAGTCACATCAGTACTGACTTGTGGAATATCCATCTGGGCAGACGCGCTGAACACCCAAGATTAATGGCGAAAAGCTGGACCAGTATATCGTCTGAGTGCCTTAAGAATAGCCAGCGCCTTCCACACAATATCTGAGGAGGCAGTATGCGTTATTTTCGGAACTTTGTATATTAAGGTTCTTGCTGAGGAAAGACAGAACCTTTACCATCGAAAAAGGTCAACATCACTGAGCACTGATGAACTCGGAACAAGAGAAAGGCAAAAGAGCATCGCACGTTGGCAACTACAGTGGGAAGGGTAGATGGACAGTAGCTAAATCTCCTCGCGGCGGTTCCGGGCCTGGCATACGTAATTGTATTTCCTCCTCTATAAAAAAAAAACCCCTACTGTGTTCAAAATTCTCCTGGCGATGAAAATACTTATGGTCTTTTGGAACTTTACTATGCAAAAAATTCACAAGGCACACTACCCTCCTCAGTTATCTTTGTGTCAGCTTAGGAGAACGTCTAAATCTTGGCATTGAAGGGATTATTCCTCCGTTTGCAAAGTTTTGGATAGTTGTAATACCTGATTTTTAGATTCTACCGACGGGTTTTACTATTTACCCATTATTTTGGCCCTTTATTGTGCAATTTAATAATAATTTGCCAGGGTCTGCGCTAAGTAGACGCCAATCTCTAGAAAACCACAATTTGGTATTCTGTTGTTGAACGGCAGCTGTACTCCGGCAATTATATATGCATAATAGGAAGATTGTTACCCATTTCATAGCTAGACAAATGCATATTAGGATATTCAAGTACTAAGCTTTTTATGTCTCCTAATGTTTAAAATGAATCCTGTTTCTTTCCCAGGTTCAAATAATCGATGGAGCTGACGGTAAATGCACTGTTGAATTCAAGGTAGGACCTGAGCATCTCAATCGCGGTGGATTTTTACATGGCGGATTCACAGCTACAATAGTGGATATGGTGACCACGTACGCATTAATGTCTAAGCCTTGCAATCCCGGTGTTTCAGTTGATTTGCATGTCACTTATTTAAAAGCAGCCAAAGAAGGAGACACAATACTAGTTTCTGCAAATACAATAAAAGCGGGCAAAAAACTAGCTTTTATTGAATGCGTTTTAATGCAGAAAAATGATGGAGCCATTGTAGCCAAAGGAAGTCAAACGAAATTTGTGGAATCTCTGCAGTACTAATAATTTACCAAAATCTTTAGAGTCGCTTGATTGTTAAATAAATGTCACTAATTTCCTGGTACATCTACATTTCGATTGACTTTTTTTTTAATAATAATTTATTTTATTTGGCCTGGTAACACTTCATGCGGTACGGTTCATAAAATTTTGGCCCTTTAAATTTTGGGCATTGATTACGTATATTTTTTATTTCAATAAATTTAAATAATTTAATTAAAAATTATTAGTCTATTTATTGCGTGATTCATATGAGAGCTAAGTATTAGTGCTTTTAATGCTATATTGTGCTTTAATTTAAAGAGTACATTTATTATTCTAATATATTTCCGGGTCCTCTTTCATAATGGTGGATATTGTTGCTACTTTTATAAACATTGCAGTTTGTGATCGTGTACACCCTTTATTCACAGCTGTGCTGGGTGTTTTCTGTTTTTTGTTTTTGTTTTAATGTTTTAGTGCATCTCAAACTGATCGATGCATTGATTCTCTCAAATTTTGGTTTTAAAATTAAATTAACAATGGTTATTTTTATTACGTATATTTTCAATTGTAATTTTTAGCGACCTTTTTCAAAAACTTGATTGAAATACTACCGAAGAAATCGGTGTTCATCTCCAGATTCGCCAAGGATATCTCGGTTTTTGATAGTAAGTCTTAAATTCCATCGCATTTAAAAATTGATGATATTTAAATTCGTAAGTTGAACTTTGGGGCTGACTGAAACATATAAAGCAGATTATCTGCAAAAATGGGGCACGGATTACTATATTTTCCAATCGGTGCAGTGCTCAGTGGGCCAGATTTTCAAAAAAGCTGGGCAAAACTCAAAAAAATAAAAGTGAACAAAAATGGTTTAAACAAGTTATTTTCTAATCTTTAATGCATTGACTTTAAGCATGTAAAAGCATTTTGATGTATCTTGTTTAGTTTCTTAGTAATGTGATATTATTTATTTCGTAATTTTATTAATTTACATGTAAATTAAATGGGAACAATAAAAGGAATTTTTCCTTTTCTACAACAAGTGTTCCGTGCATTTCCGCGCAGTACCACGGTCAGGAACTTCTTAAGGGCACTTAAGAGTGTGACCTCAAATCAAAAAATCTTGCGACAACTTGCGACTTAGTGATTTTTCAACCATCCAGTTTAAGGGCAGTTATCAGAAGAAGCACAGGAGTCAGGTAACCAAAATTATAAAATGTACAGGCTAAGTCACACAAGGAAGTTTTCACGAACTCATACAAACCAAGATTTATTAAATATTCTTCTTGTCTCATCAGATCCTTTAATTTCGAGCTTACAAAAAACTCCAAGAAAAAAATCTAAATCATTTTCAGCTGATGTCATTGCTCTTTTGAAAATGCCTGATATTCCACAAACTATCACACAAAACGAAGAATCGGAAAACGATGAAACCTCAGATGAGGAATAAAACAAAGTTTATTAAAATTTAAAAAAATTTTAAAATTTAGAAAATTAAAAAAATAAAAAATAAAATTAAAAAAAACAATAAAAATATGTAAAAAATACCAAAAAATATATAAAATATAAAAAGTAAAAAAAAAACTAAAAAAAAAATAGAAAAAAAATGAAATGCGTTTAAAAGTCCCACCCCATACCTTCTCGTGGTAAAGCGCGTAAGTAAATTTATAAAATTGAAACTAATTGGGCGAGGGCAAATTTTCAAATTAAGTATAAAGGTAGCCTATATATATGTTTCTTTACTGCGGCTATCAAAGTTTTAAGTACACAAATTTTCAGTGTTGAATCTTAATTTTTCAGTCGTTTAACCTCAGAAGAACTTTAGAAAATTGTTGAATTATCTTGAAACCATGTTTTTCAAATTCAGCGCATCAACAAACATAGGTATACTAATTTTTAGTTCGAAATTCGAATTTTTTTAATGTTTTACCTTAAAATGACCTTGAAGAACTCGTTCAATCATCTTAAAACTATGTTTTTCGAAGTCGGCGCATCAAAAAACATGGGTATACTAATTTTTGTACCGTTATCTTATTAATTAGAGTTTTGGCCAGCTTTTTTGAAAATCTGGCCCACTGTGCAGTGGCACAACAACAAAACACACGCAATGAAAATATACAATACCTCAAAATATGCTACACCAAACCTATATTAATTTTTATGTAATTAGACGTAAGTTGAATGGGGAAATTTTTAATTTAAAACTAATTCATTCTAAAAGGAAAAAGTTATATACATTAAAAAATAGAAAATCTAGAAATACAAATATAACATGTCGTGGGATAACCACATTATTTCCAACATGTTAACAGAATTATTAAAGTCAACTTACCGTACTAATTTTTCAAAAAAAAAAATTAAAATCAACACGAGCTGCGACCAATTATTAATTGATATTCTAATTCGAATATGATAATATAATATAAAGTAATTTCGAGGAAAAGTGCCGAGTTACTTGGCCAGTTGTTATGGGAACGACTATTCAATTTATCTCTTTCTTCGGTATGGAAACAGTCATGATACCTTTGCTTAAAAGGTGGGATAATCCTTTGAAAACTATAGGGGATTTGCAAGCTATTATCACAGACAAAACAACTTTTTCTATTTTACCTTTAATTTATTGATCTCGGTACAGATTTCATAAAAGGAAACCCCCTCAAACAAATTTATTTGAATTTCATTTGATCATTCGACTCTCGTGCAAAAACCTGATATTTTTGGAACTCTGCCAGTATTTCTTCAAAGGGTACCTTCTTATCTCAAAATAGAAAACAGCGAATGTTATTTAATAGTACTCTTTTAGAAGCAATTAATGTATCTTCCTTACTTCAATATGTACTACAATGAAACCCCAGGAAACTATGTACCAGCAGGGTAACACACATATGGTTAGCTGTGAATATGACACAAACTATCCGTGGTAGAACATTACACAAATATAATCTCAATGATTTCTTGAACACTATTGAGGTACAGAACTCCATTTGCTTTTGAACAAAAATTCAAAATACGTGTGTCAACACATATGGTTTCCGTAGCATACTATAATATGATTAAACTAGCGAAAAACAAACCAATACATTTCGTCATTACTCATAGTAAGTGTTTAAACTGATATTGTAACGGATTTATTGATAAATCATCTACTTATAAATCACTCTTGAGTTCCTTGTAACTCACTCTTGAGTTCGATCACTGGATTAATAAATAAAAGTCTCAATTTAATGGCCATACACTTATCTTTATTTCTAATTCCAACAACTTAACACTTATTGCTCTATATTAGAGTTTACAACTTATTGCTTATAGCTTAATTGCACAATCCGGCAGCCCATATATAGTAAATCTTTAACAAAAGTTCGCTACTAGAACATTCTGGCAACTACGAATTCGCTGTCTAGTTGCTTCTGGCAGTTTATCGTAGATTCTGATTTGTTCTGGTATTCGTTTTCTTCGCCGTATATTTGGGCTTCGGCTATTTGACTAACTATTGACTTGTGATGATTGTTGTTTTTGTAGAACAATCTTCGTAGTTTTTGAGAGTGACATATTTACATGCGTACGCATATACATATGTAGGTTGGTTTATGTATGCATCATTTGTTCGGCAATTTTATATATACATGCATATATGTGTGTACGTATAAATCAATGCGAGCACTATAGTGTATTGATAAGTGATAAAATTATGATTTGAATTTCTGAATCCGTACATTCAAATGCACTTGTGCAGATATACATATGATTATATAAGATTAATATGATAAAAGATGTACATATGTACATATATGTTGTAATAATTTTAATCTCTATTAGTAACAATTATGATACAAAATATTGGGTGGGCTTTAGTTTAGCATCCCACGATTTCAGGGTTAAGGTTGGATAGAGGAGATTTTCCAGATCACGAATATATTGCCGCCGGAAACTTTCGAGATATTTGCATTTTAAGTTGAAAATATCAAACATTTCATTTTACAATTTCTCGATTTATGGTTATCTTTTCTTTTATATTATGCACTTATTATACACTAACTTTTCACTTCAATGTTTCTATATATTTATTTTATATTAAATATTTAAGTATTTGCTTTAAAAAAACATTTAAGTTTTACACAATTTTCGTTATATGAACAATAACAAATGGGTTCCATGTTGACAGCTAACAAGTGTAGCCATATCTATTATATATATATATACAATATATATTTATATTTTGCAAGCGAACTAAAATGAACAATAAAAGAGGATTATACCCCAAATACATGAACTATAATTTTGTTCATTCCCTTCTATTGATAAATTATGGTATTGGATTGGCCAGGGTTATTTTTTTGAAGCGCGGCCGAAGGCGCGTTTGACGCGATTGAATTATGACCACCCCGGTGTAGGACCGACCAGGGTTATTTTTTTGAAGCGCGGCCGAAGGCCTTCAGTGCGGAAAGAAGTTTGATGCGATTGAATTATGAACACCCCGGTGTTGGCCCGACCAGGGTTATTTTTTTAAAGGGCGGCCGAAGGCCGCCATTTCAAATAAGAAATCTCAACAAAAAAAAAGTAATGTTAACGGGGGTATATCACTCTCTATAAACTTCAATTTTTATTAAGGATAATTATAATAACAGTAAAGATTTTGAAAATTTGCTATATGAATACATATGGCGTAAAAATAAACCAAAGCAGCATCATGATCCATATGTGAAATTATCAGATGCAATAAAACATACGTTTAAGCCATAAAACCTTTTTCTTTTATTAAAATGGAAAATTAAGTTAATAATATTTTGTAGAGGGTGATTGGGTTTTTTCATTCGTTTGGATATGGCAACACTTATTATCTGACAACATGGAACCCCTTTGTTATTGTTCATATTACGAAAATTGTGTAAAAATAAAATGCTTATATAAAGCAAATATTTAATCTAAAATAATATGTAGAAACATTGTAGTGAAGTGTTAGAATGTAATAAGTGCATAATATAAAAGAACCGTTAACCAAAATTGAGAAATTGTAAAATAAAATTTGTGAAATTTTCAACTGAAAATGCAAATATCTCGAAAACTATATATATGCGTATATAATTATATATATGCGTTATGTGGAGAATCTCCTCTATCCAACCATACCCCTTTTAACCCTGAAATCGTGGTATGCTAAACCAAAGTTTTCCCAAAATATTTATTAGAAAAATATATTATGTAAAAACTAAATAAAATCATTAAACTCCCAAATTGACTATATATAATATTTTGAAAATTAAATAATGCATGCATTCATAAAAATTGTAATGAAACTCATATCAATTTATGTGATTGCATATAAATATAATATATATAACAAAAATATAAGCCAAAAGAGTAACATGCGGCTGTAATATCAATGCAAACTTCTGAGCACAATTTTCATTGAATGCTCAGCTCTGTTCACGTGCCACGTTAAAATTTCTCCTTCCGAGCTAGCTGTGTTGAAACACGTTCATTTTATTTTGTTATGTTTTGACAATTCACACGCAGGTCCGTAGGTGAACCAGAGAACTTAAAATAACGAGAAGGTGCAATTTGAATTTTGTATGATGCTCGATTGGTTGGCTGAAAAATTGAGATCAAGAAGTTCACCATTTTCTGTAATATTTGCTGTTATTTAACAGAAATGAGAATTTATAACAGCGTTCTCTGACAAATTACGTATCTCCCAACATAAAGAGAAAAATGAAATTAAATGAATGAGAAAACAAAAAATACAAATGCCACTTCACATATGCATGATTATTTTTTTGCCATATAAACGATTTTTATCATGAAAAATTGATAAAATATGATTTTTTTGCACAAATGCTTCATTGATAAAATGTGAAAGATTATGCAAGAAATGATATTTTACTATTTTCATAATTTTCTAATTTCAGTTGTTACAGAATTAATAATTTATGTATGTACATATGTACATCAATATGTTATATTATATTATATAATATACTTGTAATAATATATTATCAATTATCAATAAAAGAATGTGAGCGCACTGCTCTATATGTAAGTATGTATGTACAAATATGCGACCGCGCAAAATAAGTAATGCATACACAAATCTACATATGTACATTTAAGCGTACAAATGTAAGTCAGCTAATAGGCAAAATACAAACATTGTTTTACAAAAATAACAATTGCCTCAAATAGTCGCAGAAATCAATATGGCAGCCAAATTGACAAATCCTAAATTTGTAGTAAATCCCACAACAACAACATTTTCATTCATGAACGCTGGCGCATAATCAATAAGCTAAGTCGTTTCATTCTTAAAAGCAAACGCCTTACACAACTTCCGGAGCATGCGTTTGCCCACAAGCGCCTTTTCGCGACGATGGCAAAAGCTAGAAATCATAAATTGAACATCTTTCTGATGTTCCCTCTAGAAGAAATCAATGACAAAAGTGGCAACAAAGCTTTTGTCGATTTAAAATATTTAACAATTCTAAAATATTTTTCCGTGGCTCGTAAAAATCTTCATCAATATGTATGCATGTTCATATTAAAACATACATACAACAACACAATGTTGCGACGCTTTGTCGTCGCGTCAGTCCTTCGACAGATTGACTCTTTGACATAAAAGCAAAGAACGTGAGCTTCGATCATTAGTTGACCGTGTCAACGGAGATTACACATGAAGTAATGAGTGTTCATATCTACATACATAACTTGATTAAAGTTCTCAGGTTTGTAGACAAATTTACAAATATTTTTACACATGATATGAAAGTGCCGACGGCAAAACACAATTCTGTACCCCATAATGGTGTCAAGCACTTGAATTATTTTAAGAAATATATCAAAATATGTTTAAATTATTATTAATAACTCACAAGAAAGTAAAAATGAATTAACATAAAATAATTTAAAAATAATAATAAATAATAGTTCAATAAAAGGGAATATGTTTCTAATAGCATATCAATATTCCCAGTTTGGCATACATATTATATTCTCTTCAATATTCGCCGTTTGGTTATGTTAAGAGAGCGAAAATGATCGAAATCAAACCACAATATTGTGACGAACATAGATGATGGAACAAAATCGAATGAACGATAAACTGCCAGAAGCAACTAGTTAGCGAATTCGTAGTTGCCAGAATGTTCTAGAAGCAATGTTTTGTTACAGATTTACTATATAAGGGCTGCCGGATTGTGCAGCAAACACAGTTCTAGTTAGAGTGTTGTCGTGATAAGAGCAATTAAGCTATAGCAAGAAGTTGTAAGCTTGAATAACGAGCAATAAGTGTTAAGTTGTTGGAATTAGAAATAAAGATAAGTGTGTAGCCATTAAATTGGGACTTTTATTTAACAATCCAGGGATCGAACTCAAGAGTGAGTTACAGGTAGACGATTTATCGAGAAATCCGTTACAATATCGATATTATTTGTTCGTTGAACGAACCAGTAGATGGCGTTGTGTGCAAAAAGACGGAAAAAATATTTGCTAGCAGTAAGAGCCAAGAGCTGGCGCCTTCTCCTCTTTTTTCCTATAAAAAAAAAAATATCCCAACTGTCAGCGAGGGTAGAAATAAGATACATTCTTAATGCATCATATAAAAATTATCGTACAATCTGCGTACGATAATGATATCATATCGTACATCGTACGTAGGCATGAAATTATCGCATATGTACGATAATTATCGTACGGTTCCGATCACTGCTACCCTGCGAAACCGGTATCTGTTAGTAAACGTGTTTACTACTTGTTATTGTTCACTCGCGTTTAAATTTAAAAAAATTGTTACTTTCCGACAATGCGGTGGTAACAATTTCCTACCACACTTGTAAAATTTCACTTCTTACACCACTAGATATTCAAAACTAACTTTTTTTTTTTAAATAGAAAACATTTGTTGTAAGAGAAACAACATTCATCATGCAAAATTTTTGAATGCGACAAAATGAGACGCACATACATATAATATATATTTACCATTTTCCTTCAATAATGGCCGGAATTTTTTGGAAATTTTTTGAGACAAGTACATTTTTTGATAGTTGTGTTAAAATTTATATAATTTTTATTTGTTTTCTAGATTCAAAGGGCGTTTATAAAGACGGTGAGTTCGTGAATTTTACGTTTTTTCTTAAGAATTAATTAAATGTAACTAATATTCAAAACAATAAAAGTTTAACAATCAAAAATAAAAATATATTAATAATGTAGTATATTGGGGCGACCGCGAATACCAGAACAAATCAGAATAGACGATAAACTGCCAGAAGCAACTATACAGCTAATTCGTACTTGCCAGAATGTTCCAGTAGCGAACTTTTGTTAAAAATTTACTATTTAAGGGCTGCCGGATTGTGCAGCAGACACAGTTATAATTAGAGTGCTGCCGTGTAAAAAGCAATTAAGCTATAAGCAATAAGTTGTAAAATCGAATAACGAGCAATAAATGTTAAGTAGTTGGAATAAAGATAAGTTTACAGCCATTAAATTGGGACTTTAATTTAACAATCCAGTGATCGAACTCAAGAGTGAGTTATGGGTAGACGATTTATCGAGAAATCCGTTACAATCTTGTGACGAATATAGATGATAGAACAAAATCGAATGAACGATAAACTGCCAGAAGCAACTAGTTACCGAATTCGTAGTTGCCAGAATGTTCTAGAAGCAATGTTTTGTTACAGATTTACTATATAAGGGCTGCCGGATTGTGCAGCAAACACAGTTCTAGTTAGAGTGTTGTCGTGATAAGAGCAATTAAGCTATAAGCAAGAAGTTGTAAGCTCGAATAACGAGCAATAAGTGTTAAGTTGTTGGAATTAGAAATAAAGATAAGTGTGTAGCCATTAAATTGGGACTTTTATTTAACAATCCAGTGATCGAACTCAAGAGTGAGTTACAGGTAGACGATTTATCGAGAAATCCGTTACAATTGGTGTCAGAAGTGGGATTGTCAAATAAATTCCCAAGGAGATAATTATTTGAAAATGGTCAAGTTTAACGATCTGAAGATTCCACAACTGAAAAAGGAGCTGGAGCAACGTGGTTTGGCGACAAATGGATTAAAAACTGAATTACAATCACGGTTGAGAGAGGCCATGGAGGCGGAAAACATTAGTGTTGAGGAATATGTCTTTCACATGGAATTAGAAGAAGAGACAACAAAGATTGAAGAAAAGGAAGAGGCTCAATGCTCGTCAAAGATTGTGGACATAAACATGGTTTTTGCCGCAATAACGCGATTGTCAACGCATTTGGAAGAGCTGTTCGCAGCGCAACATGCACGTTTTTCAGCACAGTTGTCAGCACCGAAAGAGCTCGACGTGCATATGTCAGCGCAGGTATCCTCACAGTTGGAAGAGGAGGAAGCATGTGAACCAGGATCTTCACAGTATGAAGAGCAAGAAGCTTGTATACCAGCAAAAGTGTCTTCGCAGTCGGAAGAACTGAACGGGCGTATGCCAGCCAGGTGTCCTCACAGTCGGAAGAGGAGGAAGCGTGTGTACCAGTACAAGGGTCCTCACAGTCGAAAGAGCTGGAACTGCGTATGTCAGGGCAGGTGTTCTCACAGTTGGAAGAGGAGGAAGCGTGTGAACCAGTAAAAGGTTCCTCACAGTTAGAAGAGCAAGAAGCTTGGATACCAGCACAAGTGTCCTTACAGTTGGAAGAGCAGGAAGCGTGTATACCATCACAGGTGGAAGATCAGCATAAAATTGAACCTGGAACGGATGACTCTGTGCAAGAAGATCCAGAATTGAAAGGTGCATTACATAAGGTGGAGTTGAACCAATGTACAACGATTGGAGAAATAACTACAGGAAGGCCAGTCACAAAATCATATTGGGCAGAACGGCACAGTTTAAAGTTAGTGTATGGCTGCTTGCATCGAGTATCCAAAAGCGAAAATAAGCAACCCTTCCGAGTACTTATGGTTGTTCCAAGGGTTGGAATTCCTGATGTTCTTAACGTGCAGTACAAATGTCCAAGAGGAGGGCACTTGAGAGACATGAAGTCCTTGGAGCATTTGAAGCAAAGGTTTTATTGGACTGGTTGTCAATCAGCTATAGAAAAGATTGCGAAATATGCTGAGAACATTGTAGCTAAAGGATCAAGGTCCAGGAGTCATGGGCAGATGAAACAGCACAATTCGAGTGCGCCAGTTGAGAAAATAGGCGTGGATGAAGATGGTCCATTCCCCACCAATAAATTAGGAAATAGTCATGTTTTGGTAGTCAAGGACCATTTCAATGAATGGCCACAAGTATACACAATTCCTAACCAAGAGACTGAACCAGTGGCGGAGGCATTCATCAACAAGTGGGTACCGAGATTCGGTGTTCCAATGGAGTTACGTTCTGATCAAGAATGGAATCTCGAGTCAGCTTTAAGTCAAGGGATGTACCAGAAACTGAGTATCCGGAAAACGGATAGAATTAACTCCAAGCAGAGAAGGACGGCTAACGATGTCAGCACCAGCCTAGAAGACGAGATGGGGGACATAAAAGCGTGTGTTTGGTATCGCAAATATGTCTAATCGGGACGATCAGACTTATGTGGAGGGCAGTGTGACGAATATAGATGATAGAACTAAATCGAATCAACGATAATAAACTGCCAGAAGCAACTAGTTAGAGAATTCGTAGTTGCCAGAATGTTCTAGAAGCAATGTTTTGTTACAGAATTACTATATAAGGGCTGCCGGATTGTGCAGCAAACACAGTTCTAGTTAGAGTGTTGTGATAAGAGCAATCAAGCTATAAGCAAGAAGTTGTAAGCTCGAATAACGAGCAATAAGTGTTAGGTTGTTGGAATTAGAAACTAAGATAAGTGTGTAGCCATTAAATTGGGACTTTTATTTAACAATCCAGTGATCGAACTCAAGAGTGAGTTACAGGTAGACGATTTATCGAGAAATCCGTTACAATATGTATAAATTTTAGCCAATAAAAATATTGTAAGAAGGAAGGTTTTGTAATGTATATACATATATGTATGAACACTAAAATTTGAAATCTAATATAAAATAATTACAAAAAATTTTTTAAATTATTGTAATTAAGAAAATTTAGTGTGTAATGTATAAAGGCTGATATTGTATAAATATATATATGCATAATAATACTAATACTTAAAAACTAAACCAAAATAATTACTAAAAGTTTGTAAAAATAGAAAAGAAAAATAGAATCATAATGATTAAAGAAATAAAAATTAAATGCGAATTTCAATTGTTTTATTTGTGAGGAAAAAGGTAACCGATATGTTATTCAGTGAATAACCAAACAAATTCAAATCAATATTGGTTTAAAGATGCCGTCGTCAAGGAAACAACTAAAAATTCTAGGATCTATGTAAAATTTGCTAGAAATAAAAAATTTTATGGAAAAAGATACAAAAAAAAATGTACAAGAAAAAATAAATGGATGAAACCGTTTCTAGTAACAAGGTGCGTAAATACACATTACCATCGTTCGGAATTTGTTTTTAAATGTATTTATTTAAAAGGATGAAACATGATTTGGAGTGTTATTTTTTAAAGTGTTTAGTATGGGACGGCGATGACAGTGAAATCATAAATTTTACACGTATTTATATAAATTAGTTTGAAAACTTACTCCAAACAGTAAAGATTTAGATGATTTAGAACAAAATAATAAAAGTACAGGGAAAACTTTAGTTTAGCATCCCACGATTTCAGGGTTAAGAGGCATATGGTTGGATAGAGGAGATTCTCCAGATCACGAATATATATAATTATTGCCGCCGGAAACTTATAGTTTTCGAGATATTTGCATTTTAAGTTGAAAATTTCACAAAATTCATTTTACAATTTCTCGATTTATGGTTATATTTTCTTTTATATTATGCACTTATTATACACTAACTTTTCACTTCAGTGTTTCTACATATTTATTTTATATTAAATATTTAAGTATTTGCTTTAAATAAGCATTTAATTTTTACACAATTTTCGTAATATGAACAATAACAAATGGGTTCCATGTTGTCAGATAATAAGTGTTGCCATATCCAAACGGATGAAAGCAATGAAAATAAATAAAAAACCCAATCACCCTCTACAAAATATTATGAACTTAATTTTCCATTTTAATAAAAGAAAAAGGTTTTATGGCGTATGTTTTATTGCATCTGATAATTTCACAAATGGATCATGATGCTGATTTACTATATTTTTACGCCATATGTATTCATATATCAAATTTTCAAAATCTTCACTGTTATTATAATTATCCTTAATAAAAATTGAAGTTTATAGAGAGTTATATATTCTCTTTAACATTGCTTTTTTTTGTAAAGATTTTTTATTTGCACTGGCGGCCTTCGCGGTTCAAAAAAATAACCTTGGTCGGTCCAACACCGGGGTGTTCATAATTCAATCGCGTCAAACTTCTTTCTGCACTGGCGGCCTTCGGCCGCGCTTCAAAAAAATAACCCTGGTCGGTCCAACACCGGGGTGTTGATAATTCAATCGCGTCAAACTCCTTTCTGCACTGGCGGCCTTCGGCCGCGCTTCAAAAAAATAACCCTGGTCGGTCCAACACCGGGGTGTTCATAATTTAATCGCGTCAAACTTCTTTCCGCACTGGAGGCCTTCGGCCGCGCTTTAAAAAAATAACCCTGGCCAATCCAATACCATAATTTATCAATAGAAGGGAATGAACAAAATAATAGTTCATGTATTTGGGGTATAATCCTCTTTTATTGTTCATTTTAATTCGCTTTCAAAATATATATTTATATATATATATATATATATAATAGATATGGCAACACTTATTATCTGACAACATGGAACCCATTTGTTATTGATCATATTACGAAAATTGTGTAAAAATTAAATGCTTATTTAAAGCAAATACTTAAATATTTAATATAAAATAAATATGTAGAAACACTGAAGTGAAAAGTTAGTGTATAATAAGTGCATAATATAAAAGAAAATATAACCATAAATAGAGAAATTGTAAAATGAATTTTGTGAAATTTTCAACTTAAAATGCAAATATCTCGAAAACTATAAGTTTCCGGCGGCAATAATTATATATATTCGTGATCTGGAGAATCTCCTCTATCCAACCATACGCCTCTTAACCCTGAAATCGTGGGATGCTAAACTAAAGCCCACCCAAAGTACATATTAATTTCTATAACAAGGTTCAAAACCGGCTTAAAAAAAGGACACGGTAATGCGAGCAGCTATTACACCCCGAATGAAATTGTGTGTGACTCTAAGGTACTTAGGTACTGGAGACTCTTACAAATCCTTAGAGTTTTTATTAAGAAGTCTTCAACCGTCTTAAATAAAGGTTAGATATATAGAGTTTTAACAAAAATAATTAATTTAATTTTTTCAACATATGTATATTTCTTTAACAATTCATATAACTGAATCAAAACTAAAATATAAGTACAAATTCCTTGCATACACAGTAAAGAAAATTAAAAGCATTTCATTCTAAATACATAAAACTATATGTACTAAGGGAACTATGCAGACTTCTTCCAATATCTCGACCTTTGAAAACACGGTGTTGATGTTCTACTAAGCATTTTCTCTTCTCGGATATTCTTGAATAGTTCCAGTTTTCTTTTTGTTAAACTTAAATATCAGCCATAGTTTGATAAGCATCAAAAGTTTCAAATACACTGTTTTCGTTTTTGTTCTTTTTGCGGAAGATGGCGCTTCTTCAATGCATTGCTCAATATATGATGAATCGGAAAGTAATATTTCGTTCGTGTCGGAGCCCATGCTTTCTTTCTTTTCCTGAAAATATTAAAATTTTAATATACATACAACCAATATTGAATTGAAAATTTTATATTATTTTGATTTCAGATGCCCACTACGGTATGCGAATGGCAGCAAATAACTAATGATTTTGAAAACTTGTAGCAATTCCCCCATACATTGGGTGCGATCGATGGCAAGCATATTAGAATTAAAGCCCCAGAACACACAGGCTACCAATTTTATAATTTTAAAGAATATCTTAGCGTTGTCCTATTTCTTGCTGTTTCACATGCTGTTTTGCACACGTGAATATAGGTAGCAATGGCAAGTTATCACACAACAGTATTTATAGTGACATTTATTTATACCATCCTCTGAAGAGAAACACCTTTAATACAACTCAGCTTGTTGTCGGCGAAGGAAATAAAATCCTATATTTTTTTATTGGGGACGAAGCTTTCGCTTTGGACTGGCACCTTATAAAACTGTGAAGTCAAAGCTCGAAATTGAGTGTGCCCCAGGAAATTTTCAATTACAGTCTATGTCGCAAGGATGACAGTCGAATGTGCTCTCGGGCGAGAGTCACATAGGTTCAGAATTTTTCAAAGACCCATTGAGGTGCAACGCAAGACGGCGGACGCTTTGCTAAAGTCTTGTTATGTGCTTCACAACTATTTAACACCACTAAGAGCGGTAGGAAAAGTACCACAATCAGATTAAAATTTAATTGTAGAATTATTTCAGCAATTGGTGTTCAAAACCACAAAACATATAGGTATGCATGCAAAGCTAGAGACGAGTTGTCACAATATTTAGCCATATATGGAAATGTTGAGTTCCAGGTGCAAGAGATAAATATAAATTAAACAATATCTGGAAAAATTAAACACACAGTTTTCCGATTAATAAGAGAAAACTCCAGGAAAGCCATCTCGTTATACCAAAATACGGTTGGAGTATATAAGGAGTCTGTACCACATCCACATTTTTGGCTCCTTTACACCTTACTGCTCTCTGCATTGTATGCTGTGCGAAGAGATTTGACTTTCTTTTTTTCATTCTCCACATGCATTTTAGTTTCAGCCGAAATTGAGTCATAAACTTTAATTTTTATGTAAATTCGGCGATAACACGAAAGATTCGTAACCAATAGAACTGTATGGCTTTTATATACGGTAAACTTACTTTAAAATGTGATCAGCTGTTCAAAAAAGATCGTTAACTTGCCACTCGGCTTGAATGAAAAAATTGATATCAAGACGGCTTTCAAGTTCGAAAAGTGAGAGTTTGGTAGTAAAAAAGTGTGAAAGTGTTGCAACTTTCAAGCAATTCCTTGATCGTGCAACGTCCGGATAAATTAGGCTGGAAACAGTCATCGACATTCCGCCTTTACCGCCCATATCAAAAGAAATTTTTTAAAAGTTATGGCCATAGTGGCAACGTAAACATCAGTTGCTCTCTTTTGTTTTCATTTCACCAATGTTGCCATTGATCAATTTGTATACATGATTTTGCACACATTTAGTTTTTAGTTATATTTTTTTTATAATTTTCATTTCCCAGCTATTAAAAATAGTCTACCTATTTATAAATAAATGTATTCGGCTGTGACTTTTAAGAATATTTCAAATATATTCAAGTTTACTTTTTAATTACTACAAAATACCGAGAGGTGCAACCCTGCGTTGCAAGAAAGCAATCAGCTCACTACAGGAAAAAATTCGTTTCTACAGGAAAAATCCAATTTTCGTGGATATCCTACCGTACGGTATGTATAAGGGGAGGGTATAACCGGATGAGTATCATTTGCATTGCGCTTTCATAAGATAGGTCGTACCAGCTTATTCGGCCTACGTTTTGCGTCGGTGACTGTTTCTAGCATTATAGGTACCCTACAAGATGAGTTAAAGTTAGGTTTATTATTAATTATCGATAGGTTGTCATTAATTAATGCATTAGTTATTCGATAGGTTATTTTTGTTCTAGTCTCGGGAAAAAAGTAACTTTTCCTCCTCTTTCACTACACGTCGGTGTGATTATGTTATTCGCTCTCTCTCATTACTTTTGCGGAAATACTACACATATTTTACTGCTTTAATTTGCCAACTATTTTGGAAAACTATCTGTTATTCTTTGGTCAACAGCGTCTTTTTCATTCCTATTTGTTGGATTAGCCATCTGTTACTGCAAATAGTTTGTTTGGTTACTGTTATGGTTACATATAAGTTACAGAAAACTGATTCATAGGTTATTTGTTCGGTTAGCCATTGGTTACTGAAAACTGGTTGATCAATTACCACGTTAACTTCTATAGTAATAGATACCACAGTTTCACGACGTAAGCAGGGACGATCTGGTAACAGTCCGCCCCGGCCGTAGTCGTGAGGAATCTGGTTAAGGTCACCTGTGTGTTCGTTGTTCCTCAATAGCACAGTATACAGATAAGGAGCCTTACCATCGTCGGGGGTACTATAAAGGGCTGGATCAAGGTGTCGTGCGACCCGTGCCGAGGGTCAACGGAGCCGATGGATACCTGGCGCCCTCCGTAATAAGATAACCTTATTTGCGTAGCGGGATCCCACCGATTGGCTGCGCAAGGACAGTCATACCAAATTTCAAGCTGGAACCGCCAGTACAGGCTGCCAAACGGCAAAGATCAGCTGAAGAGGCTAAGCCGTCAGCCAAGAGTGCGACGATAAAGGGCATAACGCCCGCAAAATAATTTGCCGATATGGCCCGAAACCGAATTATCAATGGCGTTATGAATGAGGGCGATCCCCCGGGTTCGCCACCGTCATGCACACATGCCGGCTGGTACCAGGGCCAAATCAAAATCATTGCATGCGACGACGGGAAATCGGTCGCTTTATACAAAGCTGCTATAGCCAAGGTAGGGGAGGTATAATCGGCACATAATAGGTAGCAGTAGATAAAAGGGATATACCATCCAGACCAGGGCAAGGGTATGGATCCCGGCTACACCATAACAGCCGGATCAGATTATGCGGCTCATAAGAGCCGAGAGGTGGAAGTTCGTCAAGGCATTTATTGGTATCGAAAAAATTGGACGCCGATGCTGCAGACCATCTAGCATCAGAAAACGAGATACGCAAAGTCGAGGAAGATCCTATGGAGTCTTCGAGTGATGTGGAAAGTATAGAGCAAGGTAAGTTTCTTCCGAGTCTGAGCTTGCTAACAAACCTTCAAACATGTATACGGAGAGAGCTTTTAAGCGACTCTAACAATAGTTAATGCGTCTTCTATAAATAAATCTTTATCACAGCAAACTAGCTTCAGCAGCCCTAATTAGCCGCGTGCTTACAGTAAAAGTAAACAGCTATCTCTCCAACCTTTCTCTCTTCTTCTCTGCAAGGAGTCTGACACTCTTCCCCACTAAGTCCATAGCGACCATTTTTACAAACTTCAGACTTGTCAAAACACTGCACCCCGGACTATCACGGGATGCCTCTTGCCCAATAGAACACCTGCACAGTGAGGCCCGTATGCTTCCGGTTAAGGAACATAACGAGCTCCCCTAGGAACGTCAAGAGGTCCTTCCTTGATTACGTCGACGATATCAGACAGTACGCTGACCGTACTTCGGACGCAACGAACTTTAGACAAGCTGACCGTCATTCACAGTGGACACATCACGACCTTCACCGATATAGCAGACGTAGAGCTCGAGTTGTTGATACTTTATCAAAAGCTCCTGTAAAGGAAACGGTACCAAATAAAATTAATGATGATTTGAAGTTGCACTGCAATATGATAATTTCAGAAATTGCACTTCCATCAAGAAAAGTTGATTAAATTAAAATATGTAGAGGAAACGAGGAGACTTTTAAAAAAAAGTTTAGAGTTAGTTAAAATAGGTTGACCATCTAAAAAGCAATGGGAGACAAAAAAGTTATACCTTACTTTAAAATAAAAGACGAAATTTGTGTTATTGATGGATTTTTTTTTTAAATAAACAAATATTAATTCCACAGTGTACCCAAAGTTTAGTGCAACAAAAAAAATTTGGTCTCTAACTGTGAAATATGCATGAAATTTCGAAATTCTAACCTTAGACAAGATTTAAATCCCATGAATGCGTTGATGTTTCGTGGTTAAAGCTTGGTTCTGATATTTTGCAGTTTAACAGTAAAACATGTTTACTTGGTGTTGATTATTTCTCCAAATATTATATATTGAAATTGAGGTTTTAACTAATGGATTTTTAACAAGCGAAGTCAAAACCAAATTAAAATCAATTTTCTCCAGACATGGAATTCCACAAGTATTAATTACAGATAATGGCTCAACATATAATTCAAAAGAATTTCAAAGTTTCTGCTCTGAATGAAATACATCAAGTCCCTATTTAGCTAGCTCCAACGGAATAGCAGAAGGTTCAGTTTAGACTATAAAAAAATGCTAAATAAATGTAACGAGTCCCAAATAGATCCATATGTTGCTATATTGAACTATCAAAACACACCTAAGGGTAATATGCCAAGCCCCGCACAGTTGCTCATGTCGAGAAATCTTAAAATTAAGATCCCTCTTCTTCCCATAACCTAAGGCCAAAAGTTATTGATATTGAGAAATACAAACAGCTTTTAAAACTTAGTATTTAGTAAAAAATTTGCCAAATAGTTTAATAAACGAACAAAGAGTCTAAAGCCAGTTGAAAAACGTGAACAAATTATGTTTAAGAAAACACCGGCGGCTGTATGGTTTCCGGGAGTTATCGTTGATAGTTGTGATCAGCCTCGTTCATTTTTAATTCAAGACGTAGACAGAGCGACTTATTGAAGAAATAGGGAGCATATCTATAAAATGGTCATGCAAGAAAAACATAATGAAGAAAACAGACAGACAAAAGAATCCAAAGGGAATTGAAATACTTAAATAGATAAATTAGAAGCCGTAGCTCGGTCGGTGAAACTGATAATATAAGAACAACAAAGAAAGATAATCATAATTATATAACAATGCGAGGTAGAAAGATAAACCCTCCATCTAAGCTAGAATATATGTAAATAGATTGGAAAACTATGATTATATTATTCATACGTATATATTATTATAATGCCAATATATGCCCTCTTATTATTTATAACATCTAGAATATATAATTTACTTACTTGTATTCAGTAAGCTGTCATTACCTCATACAAGACCAAAAGACGGACGAAGGAACCGATTTACTCACAGCCTCTATGCCCTACACAAAGCGGAATGCGTGTTGGATTGAAATCGGGCATAGTAGACACAATCCTCTGAGATGACAGTTCTCTGCGTATAAATAGCAGTGTTGACCGTCACCTTTCGCAAGATGGTGTGCTCCAAACGACATAGCACATTTGTAGCTTTCTTGGCGACCCGCGCTGCACCACCAGTAAGAATACTGTTAGAGAGTTCTTGGTTTCTTGGAGATATTAAGGATTTCCTTTACACGTCGCATACCCAATGATACATTATTTGATGACACACCTGTAAAACGGATAGTGTTGAGTTTCATCTAAAACACACTTAAAAAATACACAAAGTAAATAAATAAGTAGTTAATTTAAGCCTTCTACAGCAATTCTTATTTGGACATGCGCTTATTGATGTGGAATATTTTTCGCATAATAGTCCACCAAACACTGAAACAGTAGTACGGCGTACTCATTGGCCTGTTTCGAAAGATGATCGTTGCGCACCACGACGTCACAGCCCTGCAAGGCAATACAGCTCAGAAGAGGCAAGACAATGTAAGTTATGGGTTTTCGAACCTTGGAATCTCCATTGGAAAATATCTCACGCAACATTTCATGATCGCCACACAATTTATACCACTCGATTTCCTTTTCGAACAACGCATTGCCGCTCTCGCTCTACTCTTTGGTCACATCATCGGTGAAAACATTTGAGGTTCTGGGGACCCGCACAAGCTAACCCTGTGAAAAAGTTATATTAATAATTTTGTTCCCATACTTGGATATAGTCATCAGGCCAAAATATTCTTGATTCTGATTTTTTCTATACTTCCGACTTTGATTGACGCCGTGTGTCTAGGTGAGTTACGCCTCCCCCTCAACGCACACCACTGAGCGCCAAAACACAACATCAACACAATCCACAAGAAGACTCCACTCACTTAAACACACAAACATACACCACCAATGCAAACATCACACCCCACGCAGACCACCCACACATACCAACCACAACTCTACACTACCCAACAGTCAAAACGGACTGCCCAAGATCCAGAGACCAATTTCGTTTTGCACCATTCGAGCCGTCAGGACGTACGTCGACCGCAGCAATACACATCTTCTCGCCCGAGTGCAGATACATATATTAATTTTAATTTTAATTTTGTTTATATATTTTTTAATAAACGAAGCGGATATCGTCGGGTAATTGAGATAAGATATTAAAACTTTTACTCTCACTTTCTTTTAAATAACTTTTGGTTTGTCCTCTTGGTTAAAGTGGTAAAAGGTGAGTGTATAACTGAAAAAAATATTCATGGTCCTTCGAGTCATAGTGAGAAGCACTATGGAGTATTAAATATTTAAAAACGAAAAGAAAGGACCCAATACCCATTGTGCAGTGGCCTAACTTAAGTGATTAAAAGTGCTGTAAAATGACTGAACGTAGATACATATATACATAATAATATAATATATATATTATATATACATATGTATATGTAACAAGTGACTATGCAGTGGATTAACAAACATACTTGTATACATCATACGGGCGCATTTATACAAACATACACACGAGAAAGCATCGAAAAAAAAAATTATATACCCTATTGACATTTAGAAAAAAAAATTAACCGGCGACAATTTGTGATCTAATAAAACAAAAAAAAATTTTTGGGTTTATTTGTTAACATTTGCGTATATTGGTATATACGTGTATATTTATCGCTTTAAATTCCACATTGGCAAATATCCCGCAATATCCCTTATTCTTTGTCAAACAAAAACAAGTAGGATTGCGTATATATATAATATTCTAGTTCCACATTAGCACATATCTGCAATACCGCTTGTTCTTTTCCCAACAAAAACAAGCAGGATTGCGCAAAACATATTAAAGCTTAATGCATACATACATATGTATTGTACAAAGTGCATTGGTCTCATATGTACATATGTATAAGCTGATCCGTTTATAGGTATACCCTATAAGATTTACGGACACATTATACATCCAAATAAAAAAAAAACCCTTTGCGTTTATTAATAAACTATTAAATAAAATAATATTAAAAAAAATTAATTCACAGCGATATCATTAAATACGAAATACGCGTACTCTTCTCATTTTTATTGGAAATAAAAACTCTTATTAACTTAAAAGAGTTTTCGGTTAAACATACGAGTATACACGGAAATTGAAAACGTTCTTGTTTTTTAAAGATATTTGAAGCACCAAATTTATTTCCGAGAGTGACAGCCTAATATACTGCACTCGATTTTCATCTTCGCCGATTCAGGACAATTCTGAATCGGTATTAGAAATCAGAAAATAAAATCTTGAAAATTTCTGGACATGTCTCCAAGCTGCATATGACACAATCGTAGAATCTGACGAATTAGATTTACCGGAAAATTTCAAATCCAGCGCTTTAGCCAAATACTAAACCGGTTTATACCAGCTTGAAGAAACAAAAGCAATGATTTCTGACCAATTAAAATTAATCAAAGGAATTGCACCTACTCCACAGCCGATAGTAGAGCTGTTACAAATCCAGTTCACGCATCCACCTCAAGTTGCCCGCATGTGACACAAAAATCTTTCAGGATGGTTATGAATAAAGGCAAATTTCCTTCCGGGACATGTTTACTGCCGTTTACATAAACCATCCTAAATTATCAAATGCACAAAAATTATATCACCACCGATTCAAAACAAAAGGTCAAACAGTTCGCACTAAATGACGATAATTTCGATCTGGCTTGGGAAGCTCTTAAATTAAGATACGAACACGAATGAATATTGTTCGATAAGCAAGTAACGATATTAATTAACTTGTCGAAAATTCAAAAAGAAACAAGTGAATAATTTATAAGACTACAATCCACTGTTTCAAATTGTTTGTTGGTTCTATTGACACATAATAATCTCACAGACAGCTGGGATCCAATACTGGTAAATATATGCCCAGCGACATTACCAGAAAAAATATTACTTCTATGGAAGCAATCGCTCTCATCACGAAGAAAGTGCCCCACCTGGCAACAAATGAAAGATTTCCTAACTACCCAATACGAAATCGCAGAAAAGTTAGACAAAAAAATATTCAGAACGATAAGCGTTCAACACGACCTAAATAGAAGCTTCAATAGACCCCAAGCCAGTAGCAACAACAATTTAAATAGAAGCTTTTTTAAAAATCAATCGTTCACATCCGAACAATATAAACAAACGTACAAACAAAATCTGCCCCGTTACCCTAACTTCTCCCAAAAGCGCATAAGCGCATTCAAGCAGAAGCTATTGTCTTACCTGTTAGTTGCGGTTCCAAGCTATCATATAAATAGCAAGCATTGGCAAAAGGTTTCACACCTAAAGGTAGCTGATCTCAACTGCAATACCCCCGCTCAAATAGATCTTCTCTATTTTCTATTAGGCAGCAATACCACAGATAATACACGAAGGTTTTTAGAAAATCTCAAACACACTTCTGGCTCAAAATACTAATTTTGGTTGTATCCTAAGTAGCCTAGTTACGGAACCAGTTACCACCATGACCATTCGAGTTGAGGAAATCTCAAATGAATACCTCAATTGACAATTAAAGAAATTTTAGGAGTCAGAAGAGCTCCTCCCATATCAACCACAACCCCTGAAGATCAGTATTGTGAATACTTTTACAAAGCCACAACTACTTGATCAGATAATGGTCGGTACGTCGTACGACTACCACTAAAACAAAAATTTCCTAACACCCGCTGTTTAAAGCTGAACAGGTGCGTTGGGACCAAAAGGGCTCCATTTCGACGGCGTGCAACAAAAAATTTATATATATATATATCAAGATAGGAGTTAATAGAGTCCACTAATCATAAATATGTATGTTCAAATATAATATATTTAACATACATACATACATAAACAAACACATAAATATATATGCATTCATATGATAACTTGTAACCTAAGATATACATTTAGGTAATTGATTACATGTGCACATGTGCACTTGAATGTGCTTCATACATATGAACACACACACACAAATGTATTGATTCCTTCCAGTAGGTATAAAATGGTACGGGTAGGATCCCGGAAAAACAAAACATGGCTGCGTTCGAAAAATTAAAAGTTACTGTGCAGGGTGTAAAAAGTCCAGTGCCGGCGGTTTTGGGGGGGAGAAAGCAGGCTCCCGACCGTCGATATCCAACGACTGCAATGATGCGATGGTGGACCACTTGGCCATTGCATCAGATAAAACTACAAGTTTGAGCAAATGTCGAAGAACAAGTACGAGCTTGGTCTTCTCCAAACGCGCTACAAAAGGAAATCCCGACACTGCACCAAAAAAACGATGTCATGCAAGATCATATGCATGAACTGGGAGGAAACATAAATAAGTTAATAAGCATGATGAGTCTCCCACAACGCTCTATTAATAATCCGATGAGAGAGCTTCTGAACACGATTGCGAAGCTACATGCAAGTGCACAGAAGGACTTTGCTAAGGTTAAGGAATCCAATTCACAAAATCAGTCCTTACGGAATGCTGTAGGAGGAAACGGAGAGCGTAGAGGAAATATGTGAGAATCCAGCTAGTGTAGGGAAGAAAGGAACACCCCAAGAACAAGAAAGCGAAGAAGAAAAATGCCACCGCAGCCACCATGACCGGATGCTCTAGTCATAGCAAAAACTGGAGATATGTCCTACAGTGGCATACTGAGAGCGGTCAAAAAGGATGTAAACCTGAAACAGCTTGGAGAAAACGTGTCGAGGATAAGAAAGACCGCCAAAGGAGAGACGTTGTTCGAACTAAGAAGAGCACGAACAGGGAGTACCCATGAATACCGGAATGAAATAAACAGGGTATTAGGAGACCAGGCGCAGATTAGAACTCTGAGCTAACTGTTGAAAGTCGCGATTCGGACGAAATCACAACAAAGGACGACATAGTCGAGGCCATCCACTCGCAAATCAAAGAGCTGAATCTCTGCGTCGATTCAATAAAACAGGTAAGGAAGGCATACGCAGATACACAGAAGGCGGAGAGAAGTCTCTCAGCACAACAGGCAAGGCACAAAAAATTAAGGTTGGTTGGGTTGTGTGTAGAGTTCGAGAAAAAGTAAACCTAAAAAAATGTTACCGATGCTTTGAATTCGGGCATGTCGCAAAATCGTGCACGAATCCTGATGACAGGAGTAAATGTTGCATGAAATGCGGAGAAGCCGGACACTAAGCGAAGGACTGTAGTAAAGAGCCCCTCTGTGTAAAAGCAAAGGAAGAGCGAGGACGAACCATCAAATTTTGAGCCGGATATGACCTATTTTCTTAGAAGCCTGCAAAAAGAAAAGGAAATGAAAATATTAAAGATCAACCTAAACCACTGCTAAGCCGCACAAGAACTGTTGACGCAAACCGTGTACGAAAGGAACGTAGATGTTGTAATAATATGTAAGCAATACAAAAACCTGAGCTCTGATACGTGGATTTCAGATAACACAAAAAAAGCAGAAATTTGGGCCTGCGGTGATAAAATGATACAAGACCAACCATTGACACACAAATCCTACTACACGAGAGTAAAAATCGGCGGAATACACTTTTACAGCTGTTACTTGCCACAAAGCCTTCCGCAGTCAGTCTTCGAAAAGGTTCTCGATGAGTTGGTTGGGCATGCCTACACAACCAAACCAAACATAATAGCAGGAGACTTCAATGCATGGGCCTTAGAATGGGGAAGCAGAAGCAGAAACCAGCGAGGACATGCGTCAAAGCCTTCGGGCTACGTCACATTGTCCTTCTAAACACAGGCTTTAGAAACACTTTCGAAAAAAATGGTCGTGGTTCTATTATCGATATAACGTTTGCCAGCAAATCTCTAGCTCGAACGGTAGAGTGACAGGTGTGTGACACGTACACACACAGTGAAAATTTCGCAATCATGATAGATTTCGCAACCGCTCCGTAAGCCAAAAAAGATGGCCGCGTGTAAAAAAGGTACAAGCTAAAGGGTGGAAGGAAAGCACAATCGATTAGGATTTATTGAAACTCGTGTTGACAAAAGACATACCTGAATCAGAAGACACCAATCAACTGGCTAAGTTGCTTGTGCAACATATCTCAGAGCCTGTGGCGCCGTCATGATTCGAAGAAAACAACACCCCACACGAAAGCCAGCATACTGGTGGAATAATGAGATCCAACAATTACGAATAGAAGCGAGGCGACAGTACCAGAGAAGTACAGGCACGGCAAATCAAAAGGGATTACGTGAAAACTTCAAGGCCAGACGCAAGCAACTGAAAAATGCTATTAAAAATAGCAAAGCTACGTGTTTCAAAGAGCTATGTAACAAGATCGATGAAAATCCTTGGGGCGGTGCGTACAAGCTGGTCATGTCTAAAGTACGAGGTCCTAAAGGACAAGCGCCGACCTGCCCAGTCCTTCTAAAACATATTGTGGAAACACTTTTTCCAAAACAGCACATGCGAGAAGAAGAGCGGTTTCTCCCAGAAGAACCAGCTATACCAGTAGTTACCGATATGGAGGTAATAAATGCTGGTGCACGTTTTGGTAATGCTAAAGCACCGGGGTTGGACGCCATCCCAAATCGTGCTCTGAAGATTGCACTACAAAAAACCCAAAATGCTTTACCCAGCTATACACGAAGTGCTTATCCGATGGTATTTTTCCAAAAATATTTAAAAAACTACGTTTGGTCTTATTAAAAAAACCAAAAAAAAAACAGTTGGGGATCCTAGTGCGTATCGACCACTGTGCATGATAGACACAATTGGGAAAATTCTAGTGTGATTACTTTGTGAACGTCTTGAAGCGCACCTGGAAGAAGTGGAAGATGGTTTATCTATCAACCAATACGGGTTTCGCAGGAAGCGCTCGACCATCGACGCAATCAAAAAGCTGACCGGAATAGCAGATAAAGCAATAGAAGGTACTAGGTGGATGCATGGCACGAAAGAATACTGCGCAATCATCACTTTGGACGTGAAAAACGTGTTTAATTCAGCATACTGGCCCCACATAATACGAACCTTAGAGAACCTCAAAACTCCGGTATATATATTGCGGATTATAAGAAGTTATTTGTCCAACAGGCTGCTGTTATACGACACTGAGGAAGGTGTGAAAAGTTATGCGGTAACTGGTGGAGTGCCACAAGGCTCCGTTTTGGGCCCAATGCTATGGAATATCTTGTACGACGGAATACTGCGCCTCCCACTACTAAAAGAAGCTAAAATAATTGGATACGCGGATGACATTGCGGTGGCAATAGTTACGTCTCAGAAAATTAAAAACTGGCTCGACGCGTTAAAACTTCAGCTAGCGGGGCAGAAGACAGAAGCAGTCCTGATCTCGAGTAGGAAAAAACAAGAGGCTATTACCTTAAACATTGACGGGCATGCAATTAGAACTCAGCCATCTCTAAAGTACCTGGGTGTCATAATTAATATGAGACTCAACTACAAGATGTATATCGAAAAAACCTGCGAAAAAGCTGCGCGAGTGACTTCGGCACTAGCGCGAATTATGGCTAACATTGGTGGAACAAGCCAAGCGAGGTTATTTTTAGCAAAAGTCAGCCTATCAGTTATGCTGTATTGGCACCTGTATGGGCACAAGCGCTGACCCATAAATATATGCCAAAATGGTGATTTCGCTGTGTAGACTAAGCACCATCAGAGTAGCCAGTACATTCCGCACAGTATCGCAAGAAGCTGCTAGCATTATATCCGGTATAATGCCACCAGATATAATGGCTCTTGAGCTCAAAAGAACATATGATGAGCAAAATACTCGGCAGGTCGGTAACAATAGAAGAACGAAAAGAAGAGAGACAAAAGAGTCTTAACGAGTGGCAACAGAGTGTAAACAGGGATGCAACAACCAAAGAGCGATGGACGCACCAGCTTATCCAAAATGGAAAAACCTGGGTGGATAGAAAGCACGGACAAGGACTTTTATATGACGCAGTTCCTCACTGGCCATGGCTGCTTTAGACAGTACCTGTACAAGTATGGCCATAAAAACGGAGTGACGTGTTCCTTTTGTGCTAACAGAAATGCAAATGCTCTGCACATCTTTTACCCATCTATTGCCCGAAATATAATGTGGAAAGGACCTTGCTTGAACATCAGATAGCAGAGCCCGTATCACCGGATAACATAGTACCACATATGCTGCGATCTGAGCAGGTGTGGCTCACCGTAAAAGACTTGACCGAAAAAGCCCTGATAGAACTGAGAATAGCAGAACGGCTGCGAAAGAGCGAAACGAGAGCAATAAATAGAGTATAAGTACAATGAGATGCAAGAGCCCATAGGCTAAGCTTATCTTGCGAAAAATACTTAACGGTAGTCCCGCGAGGTACATACGAAGCTGACGGAGTTAAGGGTTTAGCACGTAGGCGTACCGATGCGCGAGTTGGGCATATTAAATAATATATACCGGGCGTGGTCCCGAAAGAGGTGCACTAAGCGTACGGTATGAATCGTGCATGCTGTCACTGGTGACAGTATCTTTCAGAAGATTCCCCTTTCGGATAAAAAATAAAATAAAAATAAAAACACACATGTATTGAGTTGTGTACTTAAAAACAACCCCATGTGGTGTGCATGCAATATACACATATATATACACATAATTAGATAGTAAGATTTGTAAATAGTATATAAGAGAAGAATTTAATAAAATTAAGTTAGAATGAATTTATTCTCAGCTCAATCAAGTCTTTTTCAGTCCCCCACCAGCGGTAAGACAATTAGAATCTTCATTGAGTTTAATAATTTGTCTTACACTCGCCTTAGGTCACTCTCGCAATGCAGCGGTTGTTAAGTATGGAAAAAAACTTACTTAAAAAAAGTGAGCTTAATCCAGAATACGATGGCGATCCATTTAGATCACATGGAGGAAATAAGCGCAGGCGAAAAAATCATAAACGGCAAATACTACTCATTTTAATTGCCTAATCACGCAGTAGTAGTAGTAGTCATTGCCTCAAGATACACTAGCTCACGAAATTCCCTAAATGATATTATATTTGCTGGAACCGGATTTACTGCTCCTCATATTAAATTGGCTTATATTCACATACGGGGACGTTGAAAAAATGTATCCACAAATAGTCGTACATAAAGACGGCTTACCTTTGGCGTCAATTGTACTCCATATTTAGCCATTCGAACACTCCACGAATTGGCAGAAAACACAAAGTCAGAATTTCCTCTGGCAACCGAAGTGTTAAAAACTCAAACGTATGTAGACGATATCCTGTCTGGAAGTCACAGTCTTCCACAAGCATACGAGTCACTATCACAAGTGGTACAAGCCCTCGAAACCGCAGGGTTTCCATTGAAAAAGATAACGGCGAACCACCCTAATATTTTGAAAAATATATCAAATGAAAATTTTCTAGATACTAATTTTCTTAAATTTGAAAAGGAAAGTACAACAAAAACTTTGGGGATCCAATTGAATGCGATATCTGACCAGTTTTCATACACTACAGAGTCAATATCAGCATTATCCGAAACAACAAAGCGACACTGCGACCACAAGCCACTTACTAGTCGTGTTTAAATGAGTTTAAACTCCCTCCTCCAAGTACACCATTCTACTCGAGAAAAACTGGCGCACTGTAATAATGCCCACCACATACTCACCAATACACCACACAGGACAACACAACATACCATCTTACACTCGCTTATCGTCTACGAACACCACATCAACATTCGCTTATGACTTTTCGACAACAACGATCCTGTGCGCTACTCTTGCCGATTATAAACCCGTCGATCGACATCGGCCCAAAATATTACTTTCCAGATATGTATTAAAAGCAATAATAATAACTGGCTTTTATATGTAATAAAATATTGTATATTGTAAACGAAAAAAATCGCATTGTTATTTTTAATTTTAAACGCGAGTGTATTGAGTGTCAGCATTTTTAAGACAGTGGTGGGTGCTCCCATACAAATTCTGTATCGCTATGTTTATGGTCCTTCGAGCCATAGTGAAAGGCACTATGGAGTGAAAAAACTTTAAAAACAAAAAAAATTTAGTTACACATACACAGTGCGGTGACCAAATACAAGTAAAAAAAAAGTGCGGTGAACCAAACAAAATAAACATAAACATACATACATAACTTATCGAAATGGTTGAAGTGCGATGACAACAACCAAATGTGCACAATAATAAATACATATATTTGCCAAAAACAAATGCGGTTAATTTAAGTTATAATAACAATAAAGCGCAAACGAAAAAAATATATGCACATACATATGTACATGCATAGCTACATATATACATATTTTAAAATATACAAAGCCAACTTCAAAAAAAAATTCACCGATAGCCTAACACATAGGCCTAACAAGTGCAGTAAAATAGAAAAAAAAAAACATATTAACAAACGAATTTAAATAAAGTGCGTCAATACACAAACAAAAAAAGGGATCAACAAACTAATACAGCGCGAAAACTAAAATACCTGATTGCATACATAAACACCAACAACTTAAACGGGTGCGAGTCTAAAACAAATGATAATAAACAAAAACAACACTCACTAAAACCAAGCACAACTGGAAGCAGAGGAAAAGGAATTGACAACAACGGAACACACATGCGTACATACAAACAGAAACCTACCCCTGCAAAACCAAAGAGCGTATTCATTTCACGTACTATTTTATATATGTATGTCAAACATATTTATATAACATAAAACCTGTAGCAGTAAAACCGTTTTTACTAATATAAAAAACGAATATCAAACTGGTATAAATCACAGTAAAACTCGAAATAATCGAACCGCTGACATTAAAACCAGTTTGGTACAATATATATAATATGTAAATAATTATTGTATGCCTATAAGCTTACCTTTGTTTTTTCAAACACACATAATTCAAGTATTTACATGCAAATATTTTCCGGCAATACCCCTTATTTTTAACAAAAACAGTAAGCAGGATTGCCTAAAATAAGTAAGCAAAGGCACAAACATGTAACAAAAATTAAAATACAAAGAAAGAGAAGTGCATATACGGGAAAACATCGTGTTTTACCAATTCTATTTTCGCGCTCCCTACGTCGCTTAAATATGTATGCAAATTTTTATAAACTTACGGCAAAGAATCTACCTATCTTTCTACACCCTACATTATGTTTTATTGAACAGCAATATTAAATTTTAAATCTTGCAAAAGAGGTGATTAAATGATTTGGTAAATAAAGTAAAACCAAATATTAAAAAATATATTTGTTACCACGCAAACAAAAAAAAAACATAAAATTTATGTTTAAACAAAAACTTAAGTACATACGCATATGTAAATTTTTTCCTTGTAACAAACAAGCAGGATTGCGTACAAAAAAAATAAAGGCACATTGATCACTTCAACGAGATCTCAATTGCATCACCTTCGATACAAAACAAAAGGTCAAGCAGGCGTAATAGTAAAACAGTTCGCACTAAATGTATCCGCATGATCAGAAGATGCGAACACAGATTATGCCAGCACTTCCACCGGAACGCTGCAACTTCGCTCTGCCTTTCTCCATCATAGGTGTCCATTTTGCTGGGCCTTTTCAGATAAAGGCGAACATGTTAAGGTCTCCCACCTGCATGAAAGGCTATGCGGCTGTCTTTGTCTATTTTACGACAAAAGCAGTGCACCTCTAGCTATGAACGAGGTCTTACTTCCGGCATTTGCTCGCTTCGTCGGACGACGCGGTTTTCCGTCAAAAGTAACAATTGTCAGTTTATCCCTCTAAGCGCTCCTCATATGGGTGGATCATGGAAACCAGCTGTAAAAAGCTTCAAATCTTACTTTAAAAACGTAGCTTCTACAAATTTATTTAGATTTTATTCAGATAATAGCGAAAACGCAAATAAGAAACCATCCGTACAATAAAATTTACACGCAGAAGTCGAAACATCCGTCTAATAATCTAAAACCGAAATAAACCGCAAATATGAGAAATCACAACCATATATACTAATACAATAATGGGTAGACTAATACGACCCCCACAAACCAAATAAAGTTGGTTACATATAAAAATATATACATAACCTATACCATTGAGTCATAACTAAACTCGCCCTTTTCTCCATACAGGTAGCTATGGACGCTGAAATGCCAGTTACACCAACGCCAATCATACGTTTGGCTGTTGTGCCCTGGTTCTACTCCCGTAGCAGCGGCTCGGAACAACCACGGCAACAACTGCACCGACCGCTGCACGAAGTGCCATGCGCCCAACGCCGACTTTAGTTTCGAAGCTGCCCGTCTCCGATGCCCGCTCTGTTGCCGTTCACACCGGCTGCAGCACTACCCCATTTTTAAGGGTATGGCGCCCAATCAACGGCTACAGGTGCCCCAGGCACATGGGCATTGTTTGAATTGTTTGGCCCATACGCATGACACACAGGAATGCGTGTCCGACATCACGTGCCAGCATATGTGACAGACCGCATCATACCTTGCTGCATAGAAATCCAAGACGCCTTGTTGCACGGCCCTCCGTACCCCGCAGTCATGATGCACCCCGGCGTCTGCAGCCGAGCCGTGCAGGGCGACCCCGTCGACGACAAGCACTCGCTGCACCCCGTACCTGGCGCCAACTCAATGGCACCTCGACGCGACACCAACCCTTAAGGCCGCGAACCTGCCGCAGGACAGACCACAGCAACGCTGTGGCAAGGCTGCAACAGCTCCAGCTTCTGCTAGGCTGAACAAGATGTTTCATCTATGGGGGCCGGGATGGCTAAATGAATTAAGTTTCCCACCCTGATGCATTCAACATACAACACAACACACCACACAAGACAATACTGGCACACCACACCATTAAAAAATGCACTTAAAGGACTCCGTTGTATCCTCTTCGTAAAAGTGGTAAAAGGTGAGTGTTAAAGTGAAAAGAATATTCACCGCGATTTGATAGTAGATGGATAGATGAGTTTCTCCAGATTAAGAAATATGCAATGCAAATTAATGCATGCTGATTCACTGAGTTAACCACACTATGCGCATATTTTTCACTTCATTTTCACTTATCAAGTTGATATGAACACTTATCACCATGTACATATCTGTTTTGCCCGCAATTTCAGCAGGATTTAAATTTGTTAAATTCAACTGTAATCCAATCAACTCGCAATCCAAAAAACCTAAAGAAATTCATAATATATTATATTAGTATATAATATAAAAGATATTCTATTATAAAAATTTTAACATAACCACATTAACCAAATTGGTTCCTAATTATAAACTTTACATATATGTACTATGTATGTACACATAGCCAATAAAGTCTGCGTACACCTGACACTATTTTTTAAGTAAAGTAAAAACACCATGTTAATAGGTAATTCAGTTCAAATTTTCTACATGTATTTGTTCTTTATATATTTAAGTTCCAAAAACAAAAACAAAAAAACTGCTTTTCAAGCAGAGGTAGCTGCAACATCATTTAGAGAGTTGTACATTCACTTCGATAGCAGAGCGGCACCACTGACCTTGAGCTCTCAAGATTTTTACTAAGGTTCATCTCGTTAAAATAATAAGACAATCTCCTAGTGATACTCGGTCTGTGCGGTCAAAGATTGTGAAGAATGCAAATTTTCAAAGTTGCACGGAGGAGCAGGTGAATCGGCTTAAATTAATATTAGAGGCCTCAAGAAATTTCTAACAGGCTCAATGCCATCGTTTCTAGCTGTCCAAGTGCGATCATTCGTGACCTTACGAATATCAATACGAGTGGGGCCATGAAAAAGCAAATAAAGTAATACACATAAAACAGGACCAAAAAAGTATTATTAATTTAGAAATCAGTTAGACGAAAACAATGACTTTACTTGTTATTATAAAATATATTATATATATGTATATATTTATATGCATTTTAGCATACAATATTCACTTTTATATACACATATGTTTTTCTATACATTTAATTTATATTATATTGCAATTCAAAGAAAGTTTTAAGGATGATATTGCAGGACATAAACCTTATTGAATTTGCTCCATATTATGCTATGCGCTTAAAATAAAAAAGTTTCCATTATTTCCATTAAATGGAGAATTAAAATTACCACAAAGTACGACGTTGAAATGTTTTCTTATAATAAATCTTGAACGACGTGAATATATAATATCTCGAACGGTAGGGAGGACGGACGTTACTGAACATATTAACGGTTATCTAACCACCACAAATTTTTTGTCGGAACATGGTGTTATGTGGAACGTGTTATCTCTCAGGCACCTGTCGGTGCCAGTTCAGATACTTACTTTTTTGTCGCCCGAACCGAGTTTTTGTACCGAGTTTGTTCGCAACAGTTCGCCGCTACACAATATACGTTATGTTCAGAAATATGAATTTTTTGTATGTAATATGCACATATGCATAGAATAATAGAAACATTTTGAAAATTGAGATCAAATTAAGATACTCAAAAATATTTGATTTAAATTTTTAATAAGATTTAGCATAATTAAATGTAATAATGTTATATATATATAAATGAATTTTAATATAAATTGAGTTACTTTTACTTTTTAATATTTACATCAAATATTAAGATGCTTTCATATTTATTTTTTTTTACCGCAAATAATATATTTTTATTATCATTTTACACTTAATGTGGAAGATTCGGGCCCACCCTAATATTATATTTAATTTCTATGTTTATTTTACAGTTATATATTTCAATTCCAATTTCTGTATATGCTCTTGAATTGTCTCGCATTCGATTAACATACATACATTTCACGCTATACAGTTTCTGTTTCGTGTTTGTGCGATTTATATGTTTGCCATTTTCCCTTCACATAAACATGTAGGCCCAAACTACATATTGTAAGTTATCTACATGCTTGTCGGTCGTAAATTGCAGTGTGCAGTTCTTATATTCTCTTGTGCTGATCTGTACGGTAAATGCCAATATTTGTGCATATAAACTGTGGCAAATCATATTCGAACTTTGTCATCGATCAGCCAGCCAGGAAGGTGGAAGGACACACTGCGGTAAGTGAAATATATATACTTCTTTGCAAGTGCATAGTTTCGTTGTCGCAGCATACTGATTCCCGTTCCACTCCGCCACACTTTGGAATAGGTAGAGCTGCTATAAGCCACATGTACAGTTCAACTAATTTAGGGATGGATATGCCTTTGATCCAGTCTAATTCAACAACAATCATACCATTTGCAACATCTGTATGTAATATTTGTGTTTTTTGGCAATGAGCAAACGTGTTGAGTGGGCAGGTTTCGTAGCGCTTATACAGCCATATGCAACAGTGAAATATTTCAGTGAGTGGTTAATGAAATTAGAGAATAAAATTTGTACGGTATTGGTTGATACTTCGTCAAAGAAATCGAAGTTCTGCCCGGTTCAGCACACATTCCAGCAGCACCGGGCAACGAGATGCCCAATTTGTCAGGGGCATGATAAGCCAGTACAGTTTGGGCGTTTTCTAGAATGTTCGGTGCCAAACAGATGGACAGAAGCGAAACTACATCGCTTGTCTCAATTTGGGTTACAGTACACGAAATTGCCAACGGACATGGGGATGTGTGGATGTGAGCAGCATTTGAATGTTCAGTAGTTTATAGCACATGCCGTGCAGGAGTCAACGTTTCTGGTAGGCTTGCTTATAAGTGGTGCCGGTATGCAAAAACAACACAAACTTCGCAATGTGTATGCCGTATCAAATGTGCAGATTCCTCTGCAGAGTTTAACCAAGGACGATTTGGATCACAACTTGAAACATGTAAGCCAACTTCCAGTACAACCTTATGCCCAGGTCAGGCCCAGACTATTGATTGGTCTTAATCATTGCCATCGATGGGATTGCCATCGACAACTATGAATGTAAACTCGCATGGTCCCTTTATTGCTAATACGGAGTTGGGATAGGTGGAGTTTGGTCCAACTTCAACTACGATACCATCCCCAGCATCGTGTTTGTTTATGAACCGCTAAGGTTCTCTCTCCACAATATGGGAGTTGCCTTCTTCAAGACCGACAATTTCGGTGTCAGAGCTGCGCCTGCTATATATAGTGATGCGGATACTCGGGCCAGAACTATTCTAAAGTCCGCCACATGCCGCGTCGATGGACGGTTTGAAAAAGTCTCATATGGAGAACTGACAACGTATGGTTACCTGACAGCTACAACATGGCGTTGAAACGTCTGGTCAGCGGAGCGCAAAGGATGTGTCGATAGAAGCCGCTATGTCTACCGCTAAGACTTGGAATTTGGCGCACTTTGCCGTTGCCAGTCCCAACAAACCCGGAAAGCTACGCATGATATTTGACGCCGGTTCTGAGGTAAGTGGAATCTCCCTCAATTAACAGCTACTGAAGGGTCCGTAAGAATATCGGTCATTGCCGTTGATATTATTCCATTTTCGTGAAGGCGCGATCGCCGTATGTGGAGACATCAAGGAGATGTTCCACTAAGTCCTTATACCAGAAGACGTTAGATGCGTACAGCGGTTTCTCTGGCGTTGTTGTGACGCCTCTCATTCGCGGACGTTTACGAAAAAAGTTAACGCGTTGGAGTACCAAGATGATCGCCAAACCACCGCCCGTGCGGATAAGGCGATATTGGACCACCACTATGTCGATCACTTTGTTCATAGTTTCTGCTCGGAAGAGGAGGCCATTTCTATATCCCAAGAGTTCCAAACGATTCATATGGATGCTGGTTTTGAGCTTCAAAATTTTACATCCAATGTCTTATGTCCAATTGATAATAAAGAAGGTTTCGTTGGAGAGCGGGTGCTTGATTTCTTTTGGCGGGTGTTAGATTGTTTTGAAATGAGAACTCCTTAGCATTGTTATATCCATTTTCAAGATTTTCTGAGCAACTTCGTCATTGGCGCTAAACTACTTATGCGTGAGTTATGGAAACATGACCACTACGACCCTTTGCCAAACGCCGTTAACGCTATCCTAACACCATTCCTCGTTTTTATTTTGGAAATGGCGTTCCTCAAATTTTTCAGATCCACGTATTTGTCGACGCTAGTAAAGGTGCTTTTGCCGCTGCTGCCTATCTTTATTAGGTAAAATTAATGTTACATTCGTTTCTTCTAGGTCTAAATGCGGGCCAATGAAAACTCTTATTGTGTCACGGCTTCAACTTCAGGCAGCTGTTTTGGGCACACGTCTCATGCAGTGCATCCGCGACGAACACTCTTTTGGCATCACAGACTGCATTCTGTAGAGTGACCCAAAAACGGTCATCAAATGGATTCAAAGTGAGCATCGTAATTACAAGCCTGTCGTACAGCTACAAGCGTTTCCAATTGGCTGCCTACTAAGCTAAACGTAGCCGACGAAGCTACTCGTATAAATTATTGAATCAATTTTAGTCCCACGGCGCGTTGGTCACGTTGTCCCCATTCCTGCAGCAGGATCCCAGGCTTTTACGCTTTTATATAGACGAGGAAGGCGTTCTCCGAGTGCAGGCTCATGACTTGAGTACCGACTCCTGTATCATTGCTATACGTAATTTTGTGAATCGACGACGTGCACCCTTAAGAATTGACAATGGAAAGAATTTCGTTGATGTTGACCGAAAAGCCAAGCGATTCACAGAAGGGTTCGACTGCGTTTACAAAGTGAATTATCGCAGAAAAATATCCAGTCGGTATTAATTCACCATGTAGTCCATCGGAACGTGGTGCATGGGAGAGAATGGTACAGTGTGTCAAGCGAGTTTAATTTCACACTTTGAAAGAGGTTGCACCAAGGGAGCATACCCTGAATAGTTTTCTTATTGAAACCGTTTAAAGAAGGGGACTGGGTGTTCATATGCGGCCCTAGTGTTCCACGGCGAGAATGGTGCCGAGGGAAGGTAAAGCTAGTGTACTCTGGGCTTGATGGAGAGATACGACGAGCAGACATACGAACTTCTAGAGGAGTGAAACGACGCGCAGTCTCAAAACTTGCTGTTCTGGACATTAATGGTGGTGAATCAGGTTAATTCACGGAGGCGGGGAGTTTGTAGATTAAAGCCTACCCTAATATTATATTTAATTTCTCTGGTTATTTACAATTGTATGTTTCAACTCCAATTTCTTTACATTGTAACGGATTTCCCGATAAATCGACGTCTGTCGTCTCACACGACAACACTTTAACTATAAATGTGTGTGCTGCACAATCTGGCAGCCCTTATATAGTACATCTTTAATAAAACTAGAACATTTTGGCAATTACGAACTCACTGTCTAGTTGCTTCTTGCAATTTATCGTCGGTTCTATTTTGTTATTTGTGCGATTTATATTTTTTCCATTCTCTCTTCGCATAAACAGGTAGGCACAAACTACATATGTTAAGTTATGCTAGTTGTTTGTAAACTGCAATGTGCAGTTCCCCTATTCTCCAGTGCTAATCTGTATGATAAATGGTTCATATAAGCTGGGGCAAATCATATTCGAATTTTGTCATCGATCAGCCAGCCAGGAAGGTGGAAGGACACACGGTAAGTGAAATATATAATAATTCTTTGTAAGTGCATAATTTAAATGATTGTGTATTTAGAAGTAAACCATAAACCAAACATGCGTAACAAAATATGAGACCACCATAATAATATACAAATGAACTATGCAGTACACTCTAAGTGTCGCGTAGACGAACCGTAGAAACATTTGCGAAAATTTTATGAAAATATATGACAGAAAAACTCAAACCGAGATGATGCACTCTTTTCGCGACAAAAGAGTCCCCATATCAATACGTTCAATATACATTCTGATCTTTGCACTGTGATTCATAAGGCGATTGATGAATCGCGAGTAAATACTACCCGTTCAATAGTTGTCACGTTCGTATTCATTTGAATTTTATCGGGATTTGCAATATATTTTTTTTAAAGAGTTTTGCTTATTTCTTTAATTTTTTGTTCGTTTAATGTCGAAAGAAAACTGATGAAAAGTTTTGCAGCAAAAAATGCAGGCAACCATTGGGAAGAATTCACTATATCTTTGAAAATACAAAATTTATTATATAATAGCGCAATTCAATAAGCAATCTCTAGTTACTGCTTGAGATATTTTGAAGTAAAGTGTCATTTTGTGAAAAGTTACTATTCATGATGTAGTCTTCAGTCTTTAATCACAAACTATTATCTCAAATTCGTTACCTGATAGTGTGCTTTTACATTGGGACTCTTTTGACCGTCATTTTTTCAATGTCAAGAGATTGAGGCCGTGATAAATTGCGAAATAGGTCTTGAGGAAGATTCCATGGACGAAAACGATATATCGAGCGAAATTAACGCATGGACCGAGGACCTAGAGGCAAACTATCAAACTACGGCTAAACAACTTCTTCTCAGATACTCATCCATATTTGATAAAGACGATGCCAAACCAGGAAGAACCAAAGTTGTGAAACATTTTATTAACACAGGTGATGCCAGGCCAATCCGCCTCGGAGCATTCCTTTAGCAAAACGTGAAGTTGTAAGCCAGACCATACGTGAAATGAGCGAAAGCGGCAATCGAACCATCAGAGAGTCCGTAGAGCTCACCTGTAGTACTTGTGAAGAAGAAAGACGGCAACATGAGATTTTGTGTGGACTATGGAAGGTTGAATGATGTAACGAAGAAAGACAGTTATCCACTACCTAGAATCGATGATACACTGGACTCGTTCCCAGGTACAAAATGATTCTCAGCACTTGATTTGAAAAGTGGTTATTGGCAAGTGGAGGTAAACGAAGAAAACAAAGAAAAGACGGCTTTCAACGTTGGAGATGGCCTATGGCAATTTAGAACAGGAAGTGGACTTCCAAACTCTGAAGAAGCGGTTAAGAACTGCGCTAATGTTAGCATTTTCAGTCCCAGGATCAGCGTTTATTTTGGGTACGGATGGCAGTGGATTTGCAGTAGACGGCGTTCTATCACAAGTCATTGATGGGCATGAGAAAGTGGTTGCGTATTACAGCCAGACCATAAGCAAGCCAGAGAGAAATTATTCATCAAACATTTTCATAAGCACCTATATGGCCAGCGATTTTAGGTGAGGACAGATCATGCAGCATTAAAAACACTTCTACAATTCAGCAACCCTGAAGGACAGTTGGCACGGTGGATTGATAGACTCCAAAGTTACGACTTCCCTATAGAACATCGCAAAGGTAGTAGTCATGGAAATGCTGATGCCATGTCCCGCCGTCCCTGTAATCTGGAATGCAGACATTGCTCAAAGGCTGAGGCCAAAGAAGACATTATAGATGTCCGATTAATAACTATAACATAAGACTGGGATCCGGAGAAGCTACGGAAATGTCAGCAAGAGGATCCAGATTTGAAAAGTGTAATACACGGATTGGAGATAAATAAACGTCCAACGAGAGAAGAAATAACTGCAAAAAGCCCAATCGCAAAGGCTTATTGGGCACAATGGAATAGTTTGAAGTTAGTGTCTGGCTGCTTGCATCGCGTATGGGAAAGCGAAGATGGACAAAGTTCACGAGCTCTGATGATTGTTCCAAAAGTAAGAATTCCTGAAGTTCTCAACGAGCTGCACAACGGTCCAAGTCGAGGACACATGGGTATCACTAAAACCTTGGAGAAATTAAAACAACGATTTTATTGGGTTGGTTGTCGTCAATCAGTTACGGAGTGGATCGCCAATTGTGTCGAGTACATTGCTGCTAAAGGGCCGCGGTCCAAGAGTCATGGTCAGATGAAGCAGTACAATTAAGGTGCGCCGTTAGAGCGAGTAGCCATGGATGTAGCTGGTCCATTTCCTACCGGTAAATTAGGAAACAGATATGTTTTGGTAGTCATGGACTATTTCAGCAAATGTCCAGAGGTATACGCAATTCATAACCAAGAGGCAGGAACAGTAACGGATGTATTCCTCAACAATTGGGTACCGAGATATGGTGTTCCAATAGAATTACATTCTAAACAAAGGAGACATTTTGAATCAGCTCTAATTCAGGAGATGTGCCAGAAGCTGGGTATCCGGAAAACCCGTACAACTGCACTACATCCGCAGTCGGATGGCATGGTAGTACGATTCAATCGAACTTTGGAAGAACATTTGAGGAAAGTTGTGGACAAGTATCAGAGAGATTGGGATACCCATATATCCTTGTTCCTGATGGCTTATCGGTCTGCTGTACAGGAAACAACGGGGCAGACTCCAGCAAGGGTAATTTGTGGTAATGATCTTCGACTACCGATTGATTTAAAATTTGGAATTAACGCCAACGGGGGAAGGAATACTAAGGAATTCAATAGCATCCTAGAAAACGAGATGAGGGATAAACATGCTATGGTGAGGCAGCGCACCAAATCTGAGGGTTTTATTGAAGGCGATTGGGTATTGTTATATAACCCATAACGAAAGAAAGGGTTATCTCCCAAATTACAGTGTAATTGGGAAGGACCATACCAGGATACTAAACGACTCAATTATGTAGTGTATCGCATACAGACCATTGGAAGACCAAGGAATAAAATGAAGGCTGTTCACCTGGAACTGCTTGCAGCGTTTGGTACCGCAAATATCTAATCGTGACGATCAGACTTAGTTAGAGGGCAGTGTGGCGAACACGAGTACCAGAACAAATTAGAATGGACGATAAACTGCCAGAAGCAGCTAGACAGCGAATTCGTATTTGACAAAATAGCAATTAAGTAAAAAGCAATTAAGCTATAAGCAATAAGTTGTTAACTCGAATATCGAGCAATAAGTGTTAAGTTGTATATGATACTAGGGTATCTTCTCCAGTTGCAGCACGCAACTTTGCCCCAGCTAAGAGTCTCACTTCTTTCTCAACTAGATCAGATCGAATTATGGAATGTGATGCGCCCGTATCCACAGTCAGCATGCGCTTTTTAGCGTCTACATATCCACTAACGGTAACGTTACCCGTATTCCTGCTTATTTGTGAATTGGAGATTACAGGGCATTTGCTTGCGGGAGCCAGCCCGTGCCCTTTTCGGCTGGCTCGCTTTAGTTTTAACGATTGGTTTGATTTGACACTGGCTTGATCTTCCTCATCTTTGCGTTTACGTCCAACTGGATTATTGGGCTGGTTACAGTTGCGTGCAATATGGCCACTTTTTCCGCAGTTGAAGCATTTAAGCACACCATCATTTTTCTTATGCGCTTCCATAGATTTTTCCAGTGCTTTCTGCATGTTGTCGATTTTTTCAAGTAATTGGTTCACCCACGTGTGTTCCCCTATTTCTACTTTGTGAGCTATAAATGTTTGATTGCAAAGCAGAGATGCAGTTTCCTGTGTCAGAGCATACGAAACGGTTTCTGCAAACGTCAATTTTGCACATGCTAATGCAGCTAAGCGTGTAGTGTTATATTGTATTCCATTGACAAGAGTCTGAATTTTCGTGTCCTCGATGTATTCCATGGATTTATGTGCATAAGCTAAGTGAGCTTACCTCTCAATATCTGTAGAAAACTCCCTTTATTCCAACAACTTAACACTTATTGGTCGATAAAACACAATTAATTTTAAATCGTGATTAAAGTTTTCTTAAATTTGACATATTTACACAATAACAAAACGGTTGCATGTAAACAAATAGTAAGATTTATCATACCCGAATTGTGCATGAACAAAAATTAATGAAATGGAATAGATGGAACTGCAAATACAGGAAGTAAATAGTAAAAGAAAAGTAATTGTTATAAAGAAGAATCCTCTATGACATTATTAGTCGATTTTCGATATTTCGGAATAGCTTACAAGATATTTCACGGCTTCGTATTCGTCGTTGGCTGGGTATACGAGTGGGCTCTTTAGTGCATTTACACGGCTTTTGCGATGCTAGTAGTAAAGCATACGCGGCAGTCGTATATGTTCAAACCATCGATAACAGCGGAACGTCACGCACCGTTCTTGTTTCAGCGAAGTCGAAGATAGCACCAATTAAGGATGTGACTATACCGCGCCTCGAACTAAGTGGTGCCCATCTTCTAACCAAGACGCTAAATAACGTACGTAAGGCTCTAGATTTAAAGGACGCCCCATGTACGAGCGATTCCACTATTGTATTATGCTGGATCCGCAAAACGCCATCCACGTTCAAGCAATACGTATCCAATCGTGTAGCTTACATCCATGCCAACTCAGACATTAATGCTTGGAAACACATTCGCTCGGATTCGAATCCAGCCGATTGGGCAAGCAGGGGTCTCTCTCCTGCTCTCTTAGCAGAGAATCACCTTTGGTGGACGGGACCGACGTGCATACATCGAGGTGTGGGCTGTACAATGAGCCTACCCGCTTTGACGGAAGAGCAACTCTCTATAGCTGAATCTCGTCCGGTCTCCATCTTCGTTTCTAGAGCTGATTACCAGTGGATTATGACATCCACGAAAGACAAGCGGATACCTCTCGTAGAAAAAATTTAGCAAATTGAGTCGTTTACTCAACACCACTGTTTGGTTAAGGCGATGGTTACCGAAATATCGTGGTTACAGGAACGATGTAGTTTCTCTCGAAGAGCAGCGATGGACGTTACTTCTGCACGTTCGACAAGCACAAGGTAATAATTTTAAAGACTAAACTAAATCGCTTGCATTGCATTCCAGGATTGTGGGTCGTAGTCAAATCATAGCACTTAATCCATTCCTGGATATTGACGGCGTACTGAGAGTAGGTGGTCGACTCACCAGCACCGACTTAGACGAAGCTCTTCGATATCAAATTATAATTCCACGTGGGGCCCTGGCTTACTTGCTAGTCTCTGATGCGCATACACGTTGCCTACATGGTGGTATACAACAAATTCTGCAGTTTCTTAGACAACGTTTCTGGCTTATAGGGGCACGAGCTCAAATAAAGTCTTTCATCTGGACATGCACTACATGTCGTAGGCACCTTCAAATTCTACAACGCCAGCAAATGGCTTCGCTTCCAAAAGAGCGAGTATTAGTGGCACCACCATTTTCTCGTAGCGGATTGGATTACTGCGGGCCATTCCATGTCCGTGTGCATCGTGCTACCCCGACTACAAAAACATACGCTGCCATATTTGTTTGTATGGCTTCACGAGCGGTACATATTGATCTGGCAGAGGACTTGAGTACACAGGCATTTATAGATGTTTACGATCGCTTCATTAGTCGAAGAGGTATATGCACCACTTTATACAGTGATAATGGAACACAATTCGTAGGCGCGAAACGTCAAATGCAGGAGGACTTAAGAAATTTGGTAGCGACATATGCTCAACAACATTTGGCAGCTGAAGGTACCTGTTGGAAGTTAATAACCCCTTCCGTACCTCATCATGGGGGTCTATGGGTGGCGGCAGTTCGTTCGGCTAAAAAGCATCTACTGCGGGTCATGGGCAGCCAGACGCTGCTTTACACTGAGTTGTCCACTCTCTTGACTCGCATTGAAGCGTGTCTGAATTCGAGACCACTGATAGCTCTCTATTATGATCCTGAAGGTGGGATAGCTCTAACTCCGGGGGACTTCCTGATCGGGCGTCCACTTAATTGCCGCCCAGATCCTCCATTACCTGAAGCTCCAAAAAAACGTCTTCGGTATTGGCAACGACTCCAGAAAATGCTGGAGCACTTTTGGCGTCGCTGGCAATCCGAATACCTACAAACTCTCCAAACTCGGAATAAATGGACTAGAGCGGAACCCAATGTGCAGCGTGGTGACATCGTTCTTATACGTGGTGAAAATCTACCACCATCGGTTTGGCGTATGGGACGTGTGATTGACGTTCACCCGGGCAGTGATGGCCTGGTACGTACCGTGATGATAGAGTACAATGCAAACCAGAGATCATCGGATGGAATTCCTATTAAACAGCGGTGTCAGCGACCGGTGCAAAAATTATGCCGCCTAACAGGTCCCGCAGAAGAAATACTGAACCGCGAGGGTTAAGCCGGGCAGGATGTTCAAGATTTAAGTACATTAGAATTGCTGAATGATCAGCATAATTGTGTCCTCCTTTTAGCATTGAATTCTTAGACTAGTCACTCCACTCTAGCGTAGGGAATATAAATGGGAACTATCCTTACATATATGTAAATATGTATCATATGGCGTGATGCTATATCCCGTTAATCAAAATGTATATTTAAGAAGGAATTGAATAAAGAAGCGGCCTATTCCGTGACAGACGTGTGTAAGATCTAGACGACTTCTCTTTTATTTGGTGGAAATTGATGCATATATTATACATCTTTTAATATCTCGAAATCATATGTTTATTTATTAACTTGTTCTTATATTTTTGAATATCTTCATTTTTCTCTTGGTCTGTTAATATTATATATCATTTAATGTTATTAAATTTATTGTTTTCAATTGTTCATCTACATTTTTATTAACTTCTATTATTGAGTTTCTGCTCAAACAATCGGCCTCCAAATTATTCTTTCCTGGTGCGTATATAATTTCGAAATCATATTTTGATAGATAATAGGATAAATCTCCTAACTCTTCGTCTGTTCTAGATTTTATATTTAAATTTTCCAATGGGTTATGATCGGAATGTACTGTGAAAGGTTTTCCTATAAGCCAGTACTGCCAGTATTTTATGGCCTCTTTAAAAGCTAAACATTCTAAATATATAGCCTTTTCCTTCTTTGTGCTGGATTTGTTTTTTTTTTAGAAATATGCTATAGGGTTTTCTTTTCCGTCTGGCGGAGTTTGCTTGAACACTGCTCCAATACCTTCTAATGATGCATCTGTATATATGTTTATTGGTAGGTCTTGATCAACAATTTCTAAGATTGGTTTTGAACACAGTCTTCTCAAAAGCTTCTTGACAGTCGGTTGACCATATAAATTATTGGTGCTTTCTTAATTAATAATATAATGGTTCTAAAATTACTGAACTATTAGGTATGTACTCGCGATAGAAATTGATTTTTCCTAATAGTTGTCTAATATTTTTCCGATCCTTCGGTATTGGGAAATATCTTATTGAAATTAAATTATCTCTTACTGGTTTTACTGTATTATTTTCTATTATATGTCCGAGGTATTTTACTAACTTCGTTCCAAATCGACATTTTGCAAACTTAAGTCGAAAACCTTTTTTTTCTTATCGCCTTTAAAATCTGTGATAAGTGATTTATATGCTCGGTATAGGATTTTGAAAATATTAAGATGTCATCAATGAAATTTACAGCAAATTCTGTTAACATGTATTTTCTCAGTATGTTGCTTAGTATTCTTTGAAATATAGCTGGGGAAGTCTTCAAACCGAACGGCAAACATTTCCACTGGTAGTGGCCTTCCTGGGTAACAAAAGCAGTTTTCTTCCTGTCTTAAATTCGATAGACCCGAACGCAGAATTTATATCTAAAATTGAAAAGTACTTACAGTTTCTGGTTTTTGTTACTAGATCCTCAATCAAAGGAAATGGTTGAGATTGAGGAACCACGATTTTATTTAAATCTCTAAAATCAATACACAATCTTGTTCTTCTATTATCTTCTTTTTTCTAGAGTTACTGGAGCAGCAAATGGGCTGTACGATTCTTCTATTAGATTTCTTTTAAGCAATCTTCTTACTTGCTCTTCCATCTCTAACTTATCCTCCATTGAACATCTGTAAGGTCTTTTACTGCAGTATTTGTCTACAAGTAGATCAATGCATGCTTCATAATCCTTAACTGTCCCAATATTATATTTATCTTTAGCAAAGCTTGATTTGTATGTTTCAATAAGTTTATTTATTTCGATTTTTTTTTTTTTACTATTTAAATGACTTAGATCCATTATAAATTCTCTTTCTTTTATATGCTCATTAAAGTTTATAAAGTTCAAGTTTATTTTATCATTAATTTCAGGATTCTCTTTAATATTTAGTTCATCCTTCGTAAAGTCTTGTTCAGGTTTTTGTTTTATTTCCAACTTTTCATTCTGAATAAAATTAAACTCTTTTATAGCATCAAGTCCAATTAGAAAATCGTATTTGAAGTATTTTCCATCTACAACATAAACATCGATTTTTTTCTCTATATTAAAAACCTTAATTTTTATTGTTGTTAAACCTTTTGTGTTTTTTACACCATTAATTGTTAGTAAATTTGTATTTTTGTGTATATTTTCGCCTTCTTTCTTTAGTCTTAATAATTTGGAATTTATCAAGGAGGCGTTAGAGCCGGAATCATATATACCAAATATGTCTAATTTTCCTTCTAATGTTAATTTTACTTTAATTAATTGTGTAATTATTTGTTTTTTTGTTCAAAATCGCTTAACGTCTAATACAATATTGTTTACATTTTTATTATAATTTCTCTTGTTCCCATAGTTATCGGTCCGCTTAAACCAGCACCAAGGTGGAAACGGCACCCTTTATTTAGTTTTTCACAAATTTTGCAAGGCTTAATTCTTTCAACTCTTATTTTATTATCAAATGTATTTCTCTTGAATTATATTATTATTATTATTTTTATTGATTGTTTGTTCATGTTGACCAATTTCAATGAAAAGTTTTGCCGTTGATGTTATTGACTCCTTATCCATTTTATACATTATATAATCAGGTAGACCCATAACAATAAGATGAATCATTGTCTGTGTGTCTATATTTTTATTTATCTCTAGTAACAATCTTTCCTCTTTTGTGGCTTATTCCCGTAATGAACCTAATTGTAATTTATATGAAAATGCATATTTAACTTGTGACCAACCTTTGTTTCCGTATGTTTCACAAAAATTTGTTTTCCATGTTTCCCATCCAGCGTTTACTGAAAATTTTATTATAATACTAGTGTACCAATCCAGGCATTGCTTTTCAAGTAAATATTGTACCATGTAACATTTCAATTTTTTCGGCCTCCTTTAATATCTCGAAACGTGTGCATTCTCAAAATCACTGATCCAATGGTTAACATTTGATGTTTTTTCCGAATACTTCTCGAGTAAAAATCTTTCAGTTATTTTTCCTAGATTTATATTTTCAGTGCCTTTACTAGTACTACTACCAGAAAGCTTCGTTTCATGTATAGTTTCATCTAGGTATTGGTCACCAAATTGCAAATTCTCACCTTCATCTAAGTAAGTTTCTCTTAAAGCTTGGGTCATAGGAATCCATATTCTCCATGTTTGATGTCTTCTCTTTAGAGTGTTCTTAATTTTAGTAAAACATCCATACTGGTTATGGCGGTGTGTTTGCTTGCGGGTTTTAAATCATCAGGAATATCATATACCTGTCCATCGGGTGTCTCAATTGATGTTATGCAAAGCACATTGGTTTTTCCCTCAGAATTTGCTAAAACTGCAAATGTAAATCGCAACATTTCCATTTTTCTTCACTAAAAATGTCGTTTTATAGGACAATAAGCCTATTTTGTTGCTATTCGGTTTTTATCTGACAAATTAAGCCATGTGTTTAACAGAGCAACACATGGCTTAATTTGTAAAAGAATTATTTTTTTATTTTAATTTTCAAATTCACAATTAAAAAAGGTTCACACATAACCTGTTAAACAAAGAAACGACATTTAAAGTCAATTTGTCGATCTTTTCAATTTAATTCAAACTAAGTTCTTTTCTTCTAAGATTTTTGAAGCCATCTCATATCAAAATGATACGGCGGTTTTTCTAATTTATATGGCGCCATCTACCGAGTTAGTTATATCAACACATCAGTGACATCCGATAATGTCACACAATAATTAAATATTAAATAATCCTAGATACGTCTAGGTATTCTTTTACATACATATACCTATATACATATTCAACATAGAAATATACAATATTGGGTAGTTATGATTATATGATTCTTACGTATATATTATTTTAATGCTAATATATGGCTCAATTATATATAACATCTAGAATAAGTAATTTACTTACTTGTATTCAGTAAGCTGTTATTATCTCACACAAGACCAAAGGACGAAGGAGGAACCGATTTACTTACAGCCTCTATGCCCAACACATGGCGAAATGCGTGTTGGATAGAAATCGACCATCGGGCATAGTAGACATGATCCCCTGAGATGCCAGTTTTCTGCGGATAAATAGCAGTGTTGCCCGTATCCTTTCGCAAGATGGTGAGCTCCACACGCACATTCTTAGCCTTCTCGGTGTCCCGCGCTGTTTCATTAGTAAGAATACTGTTAGAGAGTTCTTGGTTCCTTGGAGATATTAATGATTACCTTAAGACGTCGCATACCCAATGGTACATTATTTGACGACACACTAGCAAAACGGAAAGTGGTGAGTTTCATCTAAAACACACTTAAAAACTACAAAAATAAATAAGTAGTTAATTTAAGCAGTGCACAGCAATTCTTACCTTGACATGCGCTTATTGATGTGGAATATCTTTCGCTTAATAGTCCACCAAACAATAAAACAGTAGTACGGCGTTCTCATTGGCCGGTTTCGAATGATGATCGTTAGCTACCACGATGACACATCCCTGCAACGCAATACAAACTAGAGGAGGCAAGACAATGTAAGTTATTGGTCTTTCGAACTAATTAATGTACTCGCTTGCACTCACCGTGTATATGCGTTTATCGAAAGCAAAAAAATTAAAATAGATTTTCCGGCGGTATCCGCTTTGTTTATTAGGCAAAACATATATAAAAGTTGGAAATTCCACTTAAGGTACTCGGGCGAAAAGTTGCTACGATCGGTAGTGTAATTGATTGGATCAGTTCCACTGATGTAAAATGCTGCAGGTACTCGACCGACAGAATCAAAAACGATGACCGTGTGCTCGCTTCGAATTGGATGCGAAAATAAGGGCCGGCCGCTTAATATGTCGATAGTTTTATTGATGGTTGGTGGGGTGATTGCCAGGTGTGTTGGCTTATCCTGGATGGTGGTGTCGTTGTGTGAGGTGTATGGTCCGTGAGGTGAAGTGGTGAATGTTGCGAGAGGTGATGTGAGGAATGTTGTATGTCGGTGATGTGTGATGTAGATTGTGTCTGTTAGTGTGGGAGGTGTGTTGGTATGTATGGTTTTCGGGGCAACGTAGGCTCATTTAGTCATCCCGGTCCCCCTAGGCGAATATTAGCCTAGCAGACGCTGAAGTTGTTTCAGCGTGTATACGATGCTGCTGAGTCCAGTGGCACGGCGGGGTTGGAGCATAAACTGGCTGCGCCGCGTCACTATTTCGTTGCGTGGGCACCATGAACGCGGTTCCGGAGGGGGTGCGAGGCCGAGCTGATGCGTTTCTTTGGAGTCGCTTGACTACTTCGCGCCGGTGGGAGGCAGTTGGTTGACGACTGTCGCGCCTCGCGGTACGGTGAAGGAGTGTGTGATGTTGCTCACCACACATAGGCCCCTAGACTCACATGCGGTTTTTGCATGGGTGTGCGCCAGACAATTCAGGCAGTGTCCATGGGCCTAGGCGATTTGCTGCCGTTCGATTGATGGCATACCTTTAAATATGCCGCAATATTGCAACCGGTGTAGGCGACGACAAGCGGGCATCGGAGGCGATGCAGCTCAGCGGATAGCGATGTGTACATGGTTAGTAACCGCGTGCCACTACGAGTTGCGATTGGAGCGGCTGTGGTAGCCGTAGTTCGGGGAACTGGATTTGACCCAGGGCGTGGCACATTAACGGCCGACCGTTTTGCTTGCGTTGATGATGGTGCATCTCCATACATATTTACCTATATGGGAAAAAAGTTATTTAGATTATAAGAATGTCACATGATTGAGTTGGAAATTTGTGCCACGTTATGCCATCGTTAGTTCGATCGACCTTTTACCGGATTTAATTGTTGGATTTATTAATTTTAGCGGTTTTTATTTCTTCTCATCGGGTTATTATTTACGTTTGTTCGATATTATCGGCTGTGGGTAAGTAGCATAGCTTTACGAGCGGACTAGTTAGTGCTCCGGTTTGCGTACGGAGGTCGACTACTCGGATGTGACTGTCGGAGCCATGGTGAAGGTTTTCTATACGGCCAAGGCGCCATTTGGGAGGGGGAGACAATCAGCGTGTACTAGCACGCAATCTCCAAGCTTTGGCTCCTTTTCTGGAGCTTTCCAGTGGTACCTCTTGTGGAGGTCCTTTAAAAAATCTTTTTTTCATCGCCGGCTAAAATTGTGATGAATTCTTTCCGATCGGTTTAATGAGGATAGCGACTCCACGTCTGGCTCAGGTATGGCCAGAATGAGTGCTCCTTTGAGAAAATGCCCAGGAATCAGGGTGGTGAAATCGGAGGGATCTTGCGAGAGGATTGTGATTGGCCGTGAATTGAGAACGGCTTCAATTCCGATTAATAAGGTCGTGAATTCGTCATAATTAAACTTGTAGTTTCCAGCTACTTTTTTGAAGTGGGATTTGAAGCTTTTTACAACAGATTCCCATAAACCACCCATATGATGAGCGCTTGGGGGATAAACTATCAATTAATGCCTTGGGGTGCGTACTTCTGTACAATCTCAAGAGAAACTTGTTTAATAAATTCCACAAACTGTTTTTCTGTGGCTCTTTTGGCTCCAATAAACGTTTTGCCGTTGTCACTCATTATTTTTGAGGGAAAACCACGCCGTCCGACGAAGCGGGCGAATGCCGCGAGGAAAGCCTCTGTCGTCAGATTTATACATAGCTCAAGGTGAACAGCTGGTATGATTATGGGATTGCGTTCGTTGTATGTCAGGCTGGAGTTGACAAGCGACCATTCGCACGAAGCAGACCCTTTGTGTCAAGAAATGGGTTTATTACTAAAAGTGAGCTCTTTTTATCAATCGGCTTCGAATCTTTAAGCAATGATATTTCGCGAATGAAGTAGCGCATTTGAGTTGATGCGATTAGAGCGACCTTGGCCTTTTGCAATTCTAGGTGCATCAATGTATCGCATTGGGGGTACTCTGAGGGAACTCCCTTAACTTTAATTTCAAGTCGCTCTATGAACTTTAACATATAGGCAACTACTCTGAGGGCTCGGGGGAACGATGAAAATCGCTTAAGGATGTCAGTATCCTCCTCTGCACTCTCTGCTGTGTGAAAGGAGTCGATTTTTCGACTTTCTTTGGCAATTATATTGCGCATGGGCGATTGTGCCAAGAATCGGGAGATTTTAGCAACTATAGGAGGCCATTTCCACCAGAGGGAGTTGTGGCAAGGTGCAGGGGTTTGCCCCTTCTTGTATCTAGATCAGCTGGATTGTCAGCACTGGTTACGTGGCGCCAAGTGGCTGATCCTACTAGTTCAATTATTTAAGACGTTCGATTAGAAATGTACGTCTTCCATGCATGTGATGGTTTTTCCAACCAGGCTCGAACAATTTCAGAATCGGACCAGGGATACAATCTATGTTTCTTCATGTTTAAATGGATCTGCACCATGGAAGCTAATTTTGCGAGTAGTAGCGCGCCACATAGCTCAAGTTGAGGTAGACTTAGCGTTTTTAGAGGAGCCACTTTTGCTACTAATAAGTGGCTTGTGGTCGCGGTATCGCTTTGTGTGCGCACATAGATAGTGGCACAGTATGCCTTCTCAGAGGCATCACAAAAGACGTCTAATTCGACCTTGTGTTCGGGGAAATAATTGACCCATCGTGGGATTTGTATCTGGGAAATGTCTTCCAGATTGTTTGCGAAGTGGGACCATTTTTCCAAGCAAAGAGGTTTCACTTGTTCGTCCAAGTCGGTTCCGTCCAGCCATAATTCTTGTATCAAGATTTTTGCTTGTATCATAATTGGCGAAAGCCATCCTGCGGGGTCGAAAAGTTTTGCCACGGAGGATAAAATTTGGAGTTTCGTTATAGTGGATAATGCTGACATTGACTCTGTAGTGTATGAAAACTGGTCAGATATCGCATTCAATTGGATCCCCAAAGTTTTTGTTGTACTTTCCTTTTCAAATTAAGGAATATAAGTATCTAGCAAATTTTCATTTGGTATATTTTTTTAAAAAATATATTTTTCGAGGGCTTGTACCCCTTGTGATAGTGACTCGTATGCTTGTGGAAGACTGTGACTTCCAGACAGGATATCGTCTACATACGTTTGAGTTTTTAACACGTTCGAATGGCTAAATATGGAGTACAGTAAACGCCAAAGGTAAGTCGTCTTTATGTACGTCTATTTGTGGATACATTTTTTCAACGTCTCAATTGTTTACGTATTTGAATATAAGCCAATTTAATATGAGGAGCATTATATCCGATTGGAGTGTGGGTCCCGTAAATAGAATATCATTTAGGAAATTTCCTGAGCTAGTGGATCTTGAGGCAATGAAGACCACTCTGACTTTTGTTGTTTATTTTTGTAGTAAAGACAACTGCGTGCAGAGGCAAGTAGAATGGGTAGTATTTGCCGTTTATGATTTTTTCGCCTGCGCTTATTTCCTCCATGTGGTCTAAATGGAGGTATTCTTCTAACATGCCATTCTGTATTCTGGCTAAAGCTCACTTTTTTAAAAGTTTTTTTCCATACTTAAAAACTGCTGCATTGCGAGAGTGACCTAAGGCCAATGTGTTAGGAAATTGTTGTTTTAGTGGTAGTCGTACGACGTAACGACTATTATCTGATCTAGTAGTTGTGGCTTTGTAAAAGTATTCACAATACTGATCTTCTGGGGTTGTAATTGATATAGGCGGAGCTCTTTAAACCCTCAAAATTTCTTTAATTGTGAATTGAGGTATTCGTTTGAGAGTTCCTCAACTTGAGTGGGCATGGTGGTAACTGGTTCCGTAACTAGGCCACTTAGGATCTAACCAAAAATAGTTTTTTGTGCCAGAAGTGAATTTGAAGTTTTCTCAATACCTTCTAGTATTATCTGTGGTATGAGATCGCTGCCTAACAGAAGATCTATTTGAGCAGGAGTGCTGCAGTTGGGATCTGCTAGCTTTAAGTGACCTTTTGAAACCTTTTGCCAATGCTTGCTATTTATGTGATGGCTTGGAATCAAGTTTGTTAGTAGCGGTAAGACAATAGCTTCTGCTTGAACGCGTTTATCTACTTTGGGGAAAGTTAGAGTAATGGGGCAGATTTTGTTTGAGTTTTGGACTACTCTTCCGCCCATTCCCGTGATTTCAAAATTGGCTAGTTTTGTTGGCAGTTGTAGCCTATTTTGTGCCCTAGGCACTATAAATGATCGTTGGTCTATTAAGGCCCTAAACTTAAACAGTTCTCATCGGTGGTCGATGGAGACGACTGCTGTGGGTAGTAGTACTCTACTTTGATTTTCGATGTGTAGCGTTTGAGCTTTTAATGCCTTTGAGCAGCATGGTACTTCTGGGCAATTTTCAGGATTTCCAACTTCGGGATTTTCTGTTGCAACTAAAGTAGTGGCTCTTTTCATATTTGCACTGTTTGGGGGTGAGCTGGAAAAATTGTTAATATGAAGCATTGAATGAAGTCGTTTATGACAATATACGGTTCCTTTTTTTTTTTAGTTTTTTTGTCAGCCACTTGTATATATTTGTTTTTTTTTTCGTTTGTGTGTATCTATTGACGTGTAGCCACTTCACAGCACTTTTTTTCTCGCTTAAGTTATATATATATTATTATTTTTTGTTTGATGCGTATATATGAGCGTTAAAGCCACTTTTCAGCCCTTCACTTAAGTTATATATATAATATATATATTTTTTTGTTCGTTTGTAAAGCTTTTTCATTCGATTGTGCCGCTCACTATGGCTCGAAGGACTATGATAAATGTACTCGCTTGCACTCACCGTTTATATGCGTTTATCGAAACCAAAAAAAATTAAAATAGATTTTCCGGCAGTATCCGCTTTGTTTATTAGGCAAAAAATATATAAAAGTTAAGAACTAAACTTAAGGTACTCGGGCAAAAAGCTACGATCGGCGGACGTCTTGACGTCGTAAATTGATTGGAACAGAATCAAAAACGTTGACCGTGTGTTCGTTTCGAATTAGATACGAAAAAAAGGGCCGGCCGCTTAACATGACGATAGTTTTGATGATGGTTGGTGGTCTATATGTGCATGTCTTTCTTACGCATTTAAAAAATACGTTTAATGAATGTTGCTACATTTACAACATAATTTTTCTTTTAACAACAAAACGTTAGATGTGGTTATGCTGTGGTGTAAGACGTTACAAGTGCAGTAGTGAACTGGTTACCTACGTCTTGTACCAAACAAACTATTTTCAGTAACAGATAGCTAACCAAACAAATTATCAATGAAAAGGACGCTGTTAACTAAGGATTAACAGAGAGTTTTCCAAAATAGTTGGTAAAGGAGATCAGTACAATGTATGTAGCATTTGCGCCAAAAAAAAAGTGAGACAGCGAGCATTAGAGCGAGAGAAATAGTTACTTTTTTCCCGAGGCTAGAACAAAAGTAACCTATCGAATAACTAATGCACTAATTACTGATAACACGGGTCAACAAAAAAAATAATTGTTGCTTGTCCTAAACTTTATACTATGATTTTTCGATTACTTAGACACAAAAACGAAAAGAAAATACTTTTTTTTGGTATAAAGTTTGCTTTTGCGATAGTTATAATAATAATACATTTTATTCAATTTTTTTAAAATTTTTATTAGTTTTAATACATTCAAAAATACCGCGAGATTGGAGTGGCCTCAAGTGATAAATAACGATCAGGTGTTTCGTACATATCCAGAAAACATTAAAATGTCATCGAGAATGTGTAAATACGATGCTGATGCATTTTGTTATATACGTGGTGAATTTATGAGTTAAAGTCATGTCAAGTTCTCTGCGATGCCTATGAAGCATATTTTGACTGTACTGTTCGAAATCAAGATAAATCATGGACTCCACATGTTGCTTGCGGTTATTGTAAAGAATGTTTGGAAGGTGAGCGATTTTTAATTGAGCGGTGAATGTGGTGAAAATGGGCGAGGTGAAAATGGGTTTTATGAAGTTTGCGACACCAAGAATTTGGCGTAAACAAAGGAAAAATGTCCATGATTGCTACTTTTGTATTGTTAACCCGAGTAAACGACGTAAAGGTAAAAATGCAAAACCTGTCGAATATCCTGACCTTGCATCTTCTTCTGCTCCAATTCCACATGACCCGACTCGACCAGTGCCTGAGCCACCTAAGAATCTATCTCAAAAAAGTAACTACTCTCTGAGTTCATATAAAAGTAATTCCGATAGAGTTTTTACCTACCTCAGAACAACCAAAATACCATCTTATTACCACAGAAGATTATAATGACCTAATGAGAGATTTAAATTTACCAAAAAATAAAGCTGAGCTTTTAGGCTCTCGGTTAAAACAGTTGGCCAATTTGCTTGATGATGTTAATATAATATAACAGATCAGCGAACTAGGCATGAGACATTTTCAACGTTTTTCACAAAAGAAGATGGACTTTATTTTTGCAATTGCATCGAAGGTATGTTTGAAAAGAATCGACTGCTCTCACAAAAGCTTGAAAGCCGTTTTATTACACAACGGAAATAAATTTCCATCCCTTCCAATTGCTCACTCGGTACATATGAAAGAAAATTATGATAGTGTTAAAATCTTGCTTGACGCAGTAAAGTATGACGAGTACAATTGGCAGTTGATTGGTGATTTTAAAATGGTCGAGTTTTTAATGGGATTACAGAGCGGATATACCAAGTTTCCGTGCTATCTGTGCTTATGGGACAGCAGAGTGGATGCTAAGCACTACATTCAACGGTCTTGGCCTGAAAGAACCGAATTTTGTATCGGGAAACAAAACGTAAAATTCAGTTCTGTTGTGGAAGCAGAAAAAGTGTTAATGCCACCTCTAGATATTTAGTTGGGATTGATGAAACAATTCGTGAAAAAACTCGACCAAACTTCAGAAGCTTTTGAATACTTAAGAAAATGTTTTCCGAAATTATCAGAAGCAAAGGTTAAAGCTGGGATTTTTGTTGGTCCACAAATTAGAAAAATTTTCGCCGATGAGTTATTTGAATAGTGAAACCTAATAAAAATGATAAATACATTTATCTATGTAGTTCTATCTTAAATTAAACATTAAAAATACAGATTTTGAGAAAATTCGTTTAATTAGTTTCCTGACCACAAAAGAAAAGTTTTGAAGGTCATATATTTTTTTTCGTGTATTTGTGACCTAAACTAAAAAAATTTTACACTTTCAAGTCAAGGTCAAATTTCGTGTTGACCCGTGTTACCTATCGGTAGCCAGTTAGCTAACTTTTACCCGACTTAAAGGGTTTTGTTCAGCGATTGTCAAAAATGTAACCCATTGCCCGTTGGATGTTCAATGTCTTTCTACTCTATGTATTTACAATAATGGCAGGTTATCTCTTTCTATGATACCTCTTCTGTGTGAATCCTATTGGTTTTGATTTTGTTAGCAGTATAGCATACATTGGAATCTGCTATGTTAACTGTCGGTTAGATGAATTGTACAAATATATCCATCGACGTGTTACTCTACCGGTTATCCATCTGTAACCTCTAATAAATACATATGTTAGCATATCGGTTACCTTTTTGTTACCAGAAATGTTTCCTGATTGTCTAAGAAAGTCACACAGCAATACTAGGTCTGAGAAAGCTCGGGGATTAATACTAGCGGCGCTTTTTATTTGTAATAAGAGGAAGTCTCCCACATTTTTGGTTTATGGTAGGCAGAAAGATCTTGAAGAGAAATCGCAGCATTGCTCTTAAGTTGGAGTGTTCTTAACGATCACTCTTTCTTTGATCATAGGAACCTGAGTTTTAGCTGGAATGAAACGCGATTAGCTAGCACACATTTGTTTCAGGAACCTTAGAAACAAAAATTGGGATCTCGCTTCAATTGAGCACGCTGGAACGGCTAATCGACTTGATTATCAGGAACTGAATACCGAGGAATAAAATAGTGGCGACTGAGTATACCTACAGCAAAGGCAGGTCGTTAGACACTGTAAAGCCAATAACATTTTATGGTGTAGGTGCTTCAGTTCACCGGACTACCACTGCTTTTCAAGCAGAGGTAGCTGCAACATCATTTAGAGAGTTGTACATTCACTTCGATAGCAGAGCGGGACTACTGACCTTGAGCTCTCAAGATTTTTACTAAGGTTCATCTCGTTAAAATAATAAGACAATCTCCTAGTGATACTCGGTCTGTGCGGTCAAAGATTGTGAAGAATGTAAATTTTCAAAGTTGCTCGGAGGAGCATTAAATGAAAAAAATTGGAAAAATTTTATTTCAGTGTCCAGTTTTAACTAGACTAAGGTTGAACCATCTCAGTAATCACAACTTCTGCGACCCAGGTGAATCGGCTTAAATTAATATTAGAGGCCTTAAGAAATTTCTAACAGGCTCAATGCCCTTTGTTATTATACGACGGTCTTTTTAATTCAGATATAGGAGTCCACACCATCGTTTCTAGCTGTCCAAGTGCGATCATTCGTGACCTTACGAATATCAATACGAGTGGGGCCATGAAAAAGCAAATAAAGTAATACACATAAAACAAGACCAAAAAAGTATTATTAATTTAGAAATCAGTTAGACGAAAACAATGACTTTAATTGTTATTATAAAATATATTATATATATGTATATATTTATATGCATTTTAGCATACAATATTCACTTTTATATACACATATGTTTTTCTATACATTTAATTTATATTACATTGCAATGCAAAGAAAGTTTTAAGGATGATATTGCAGGACATAAACCTTATTGAATTTGCTCCATATTATGCTATGCGCTTAAAATAAAAAAGTTTCCATTATTTCCATTAAATGGAGAATTAAAATTACCACAAAGTACGACGTTGAAATGTTTTCTTATAATAAATCTTGAACGATGTGAATATATAATATCTCGAACGGTAGCGAGGACGGACGTTACTGAACATATTAACGGTTATCTAACCACCACAAATTTTTTGTCGGAACATGGTGTTATGTTGAACGTGTTATCTCTCAGGCACCTGTCGGTGTCAGTTCAGATACTGACTTTTTTGTCGCCCGAACCGAATTTTTGTAGGCGTGGGGACAACGAGGGATGAGGAAGAGATCGTGCCGTTTTGTGTTCTTGTTCGCAATAGTTCGCCGCTACACAATATACGTTGTGTTCAGAAATGTGAATTTTTTGTATGTAATATGCACATATGCATAGAATAATAGAAACATTTTGAAAATTGAGATCAAATTAAGATACTCAAAAATATTTGATTTAAATTTTTAATAAGATTTAGCATAATTAAATGTAATAATGTTATATATATATAACTGAATTTTAATATAAATTGAGTTACTTTTACTTTTTAATATTTACATCAAATATTGAGATACTTTCATATTTATTTTTTTTTACCGCAAATAATATATTGTTATTATCATTTTACACTTCATGTGGTAGATTCGGGCCCACCCTAATATTATATTTAATTTCTATGTTTATTTTACAGTTATATGTTTCAATTTTAATTTCTGTATATGCTCTTGAATTGTCTCGCATTCGATTAACATACATACATTTCACGCTATACAGTTTCTGTTTTGTGTTTGTGCGATTTATATGTTTGCCATTTTCCCTTCACATAAACATGTAGGCCCAAACTACATATTGTAAGTTATCTACATGCTTGTCGGTCGTAAATTGCAGTGTGCAGTTCTTATATTCTCTTGTGCTGATCTGTACGGTAAATGCCAATATTTGTGCATATAAACTGTGGCAAATCATTTTCGAACTTTGTCATCGATCAGCCAGCCAGGAAGGTGGAAGGACACACTGCGGTAAGTGAAATATATATACTTCTCTGCAAGTGCATAGTTTCGTTGTCGCAGCCTACTGATTCCCGTTCCACTCCGCCACACTTTGGAATAGGTAGAGCTGCTATAAGCCACATGTACAGTTCAACTAATTTAGGGATGGATATGCCTTTGATCCAGTCTAATTCAACAACAATCATACCATTTGCAACATCTGTATGTAATATTTGTGTTTTTTGGCAATGAGCAAACGTGTTGAGTGGGCAGGTTTCGTAGCGCTTATACAGCCATATGCAACAGTGAAATATTTCAGTGAGTGGTTAATGAAATTAGAGAATAAAATTTGTACGGTATTTGTTGATACTTCGTCAAAGAAATCGAAGTTCTGCCCGGTTCAGCACACATTCCAGCAGCACCGGGCAACGAGATGCCCAATTTGTCAGGGGCATCATAAGCCAGTACAGTTTGGGCGTTTTCTAGAATGTTCGGTGCCAAACAGATGGACAGAAGCGAAACTACATCGCTTGTCTCAATTTGGGTTACAGTACACGAAATTGCCAACGGAAATGGGGATGCGTGGATGTGAGCAGCATTTGAATGTTCAGTAGTTTAGGGCACATGCCGCGCAGGAGTCAACGTTTCTGGTAGGCTTGCTTATAAGTGGTGCCGGTATGCAGAAATGTACAGATTCCTCTGCAGAGTTTAACCAAGGACGATTTGGATCACAACTTGAAACATGTAAGCCAACTTCCAGTACAACCTTATGCCCAGGTCAGGCCCAGACTATTGATTGGTCTTAATCATGGCCATTTGGGACTGCCATCGACAACTATGAATGTAAACTCGTATGGTCCCTTTATTACCAATACGGAGTTGGGATGGGTGGAGTTTGGTCCAACTTCAACTACGATACTATCCCCAGCATCGTGTTTGTTTATGAACCGCTAAGCTGATTAGTCTCTCCACAATATGGTAGTTGCCATCTTCAAGACCGAGAATTTCGGTGTCAGAGCTGCGCCTCCTATATAGAGTAATGTGGACACTCGGGCCAGAACTATTCTAAAGTCCGCCACATGCCGCGTCGATGGACGGTTTGAAAAAGTCTCATATGGAGAACTGACAACGTAAGGTTACCTGACAGCTACAACATGGCGTTGAAACGTCTGGTCAGCGGAGCGCAAAGGATGTGTCGATAGAAGCCGCTATGTCTACCGCTAAGACTTGGAATTTGGCTAACTTTGCCGTTGCCAGTCCCAACAAACCCGGAAAGCTACGCATGATATTTGACGCCGGTACTGAGGTAAGTGGAATCTCCCTCAATTCACAGCTACTGAAAGGTCCGTAAGAATATCGGTCCTTGCCGTTGATATTATTCCATTTTCGTGAAGGCGCGATCGCCGTATGTGGAGACATCAAGGAGATGTTCCACTAAGTCCTTATACGAGAAGAATTGGCGTAAACCACTACCAAAGGTTGTGAAATACGCCATTCCTCGTTTTTATTTTGGAAATGGCGTTCCTCAAATTTTTCAGATCCACGTATTTGTCGACGCTAGTAAAGGTGCTTTTGCCGCTGCTGCCTATCTTTATTAGGTAAAATTAATGTTACATTCGTTTCTTCTAGGTCTAAATGCGGGCCAATGAAAACTCTTATTGTGTCACGGCTTCAACTTCAGGCAGCTGTTTTGGGCACACGTCTCATGCAGTGCATCCGCGACGAACACTCTTTTGGCATCACAGACTGCATTCTGTAGAGTGACCCAAAAACGGTCATCAAATGGATTCAAAGTGAGCATCGTAATTACAAGCCTGTCGTACAGCTACAAGCGTTTCCAATTGGCTGCCTACTAAGCCCACGTCGCGTTGGTCACGTTGTCCCCATTCCTGCAGCAGGATCCCAGGCTTTTACGCTTTTATATAGACGAGGAAGGCGTTCTCCAAGTGCAGGCTCATGACTTGAGTACCGACTCCTGTATCATTGCTATACGTAATTTTGTGAACCGACGACGTGCACCATTAAGAATTGACAATGGAAAGAATTTCGTTGATGTTGACCGAAAAGCCAAGCGATTCACAGAAGGGTTCGACTGCGTTTACAAAGTGAAATATCGCAGAAAAATATCCAGTCTGTATTAATTCACCATGTAGTCCATCGGAACGTGGTGCATGGGAGAGAATGGTACAGTGTGTCAAGCGAGTTTAATTTCACACTTTGAAAGAGGTTGCACCGAGGGAGCATACCCTGAATAGTTTTCTTATTGAAACCGTTTAAAGAAGGGGACTGGGTGTTCATATGCGGCCCTAGTGTTCCACGGCGAGAATGGTGCCGAGGGAAGGTAAAGCTAGTGTACTCTGGGCTTGATGGCGAGATACGACGAGCAGACATACGAACTTCTAGAGGAGTGAAACGATGCGCAGTCTCAAAACTTGCTGTTCTGGACATTAATGGTGATGAATCAGGTTAATTCACGGAGGCGGGGAGTTTGTAGATTAAAGCCTACCCTAATATTATATTTAATTTCTCTGGTTATTTACAATTGTATGTTTCAACTCCAATTTCTTTACATTGTAACGGATTTCCCGATAAATCGACGTCTGTCGTCTCACACGACAACACTTTAACTATAAATGTGTGTGCTGCACAATCTGGCAGCCCTTATATAGTACATCTTTAATAAAACTAGAACATTTTGGCAATTACGAACTCACTGTCTAGTTGCTTCTTGCAATTTATCGTCGGTTCTATTTTGTTATTTGTGCGATTTATATTTTTTCCATTCTCTCTTCGCATAAACAGGTAGGCACAAACTACATATGTTAAGTTATGCTAGTTGTTTGTAAACTGCAATGTGCAGTTCCCCTATTCTCCAGTGCTAATCTGTATGATAAATGGTTCATATAAGCTGGGGCAAATCATATTCGAATTTTGTCATCGATCAGCCAGCCAGGAAGGTGGAAGGACACACGGTAAGTGAAATATATAATAATTCTTTGTAAGTGCATAATTTAAATGATTGTGTATTTAGAAGTAAACCATAAACCAAACATGCGTAACAAAATATGAGACCACCATAATAATATACAAATGAACTATGCAGTACACTCTAAGTGTCGCGTAGACGAACCGTAGAAACATTTGCGAAAATTTTATGAAAAGATATGACAGAAAAACTCAAATCGAGATGATGCACTCTTTTCGCGACAAAAGAGTCTCCATATCAATACGTTCAATATACATTCTGATCTTTGCACTGTGATTCATAAGGCGATTGATGAATCGCGAGTAAATACTACCCGTTCAATAGTTTTCACGTTCGTATTCATTTGAATTTTATCGGCATTTGCAATATATTTTTTTTTAAAGATTTTTGCTTATTTCTTTAATTTTTTGTTCGTTTAATGTCGAAAGAAAACTGATGAAAAGTTTCGCAGCAAAAAATGCAGGCAACCATTGGGAAGAATTCACTATATCTTTGAAAATACAAAATTTATTATATAATAGCGCAATTCAATAAGCAATCTCTAGTTACTGCTTGAGATATTTTGAAGTAAAGTGTCATTTTGTGAAAAGTTACTTCATGATGTGATGAGTTATTCATGATGTAGTCTCCAGTCTTTAATCACAAACTATTATCTCAAATTCGTTACCTGATAGTGTGCTTTTACATTGGGACTCTTTTGACCGTCATTTTTTCAATGTCAAGAGATTGAGGCCGTGATAAATTGCGAAATAGGTCTTGAGGAAGATTCCATGGACGAAAACGATATATCGAGCGAAATTAACGCATGGACCGAGGAACTAGAGGCAAACTATCAAACTACGGCTAAACAACTTCTTCTCAGATACTCATCCATATTTGATAAAGACGATGCCAAACCAGGAAGAACCAAAGTTGTGAAACATTTTATTAACACAGGTGATGCAAGGCCAATCCGCCTCGGAGCATTCCTTTAGCAAAACGTGAAGTTGTAAGCCAGACCATACGTGAAATGAGCGAAAGCGGCAATCGAACCATCAGAGAGTCCGTAGAGCTCACCTGTAGTACTTGTGAAGAAGAAAGACGGCAACATGAGATTTTGTGTGGACTATAGAAGGTTGAATGATGTAACAAAGACAGTTATCCACTACCTAGAATCGATGATACACTGGACTCGTTACCAGGTACAAAATGATTCTCAGCACTTGATTTGAAAAGTGGTAATTGGCATTGGAGGTAAACGAAGAAAACAAAGAAAATACGGCTTTCAACGTTGGAGATGGTAATGCCCTTTGGATTATGTAACGCTCTTGCTACTTTCGAGAGACTTATGGACCAGGTACTAAAAGGACTACACTGGAAGACCTGTTTGGTGTACCTCGACGATATCATCGTGTTGGGTAAAAGCTTCGATGAACACCTTAAGAACTTGAAGGAGGTTTTCCAACGGATAGCTAGCGCTGGTCTGAAGCTGTGTCCAAAGAAGTGTTCCCTTTTCGAAAAAGAAGTAAGCTACTAAGGACACAAAGTGACAACGGAGGGCATCTGCACAGCTAATGAAAAATCGAGGCAGTAAGAGATATGCCCGCACCTAAAAATTTGCATTAATTGCGGAGTTTCCTTGGACTATGTACTTATTATAGACGATTCGTTCCGAATTTTGCCAGCGTAGCTAGTAGCCTCCATGAACTCACGAAAAAGAACAGAGTTTTTGAATGAAATAAAGAACAGGAAGTGGACTTCCAAACTCTGAAGAAGCGGTTAAGCACTGCGCTAATGTTAGCATTTTCAGTCCCAGGATCAGCGTTTATTTTGGGTGCGGATGGCAGTGGATTTGCAGTAGACGGCGCTCTATCACAAGTCATTGATGGGTATGAGAAAGTGGTTGCGTATTACAGCCAGACCATAAGCAAGCCAGAGAGAAATTATTCATCAAACATTTTCATAAGCACCTATATGGCCAGCGATTTCAGGTGAGGACAGATCATGCAGCATTAAAAACACTTCTACAATTCAGCAACCCTGAAGGACAGTTGGCACGGTGGATTGATAGACTCCAAAGTTACGACTTCCCTATAGAACATCGCAAAGGTAGTAGTCATGGAAATGCTGATGCCATGTCCCGCCGTCCCTGTAATCTGGAATGCAGACATTGCTCAAAGGCTGAGACCAAAAAAGACATTATAGATGTCCGATTAATAACTATAACATAAGACTGGGATCCGGAGAAGCTACGGAAATGTCAGCAAGAGGATCCAGATTTGAAAAGTGTAATACACGGATTGGAGATAAATAAACGTCCAACGAGAGAAGAAATAACTGCAAAAAGCCCAATCGCAAAGGCTTATTGGGCACAATGGAATAGTTTGAAGTTAGTGTCTGGCTGCTTGCATCGCGTATGGGAAAGCGAAGATGGGCAAAGTTCACGAGCTCTGATGATTGTTCCAAAAGTAAGAATTCCTGAAGTTCTCAACGAGCTGCACAACGGTCCAAGTCGAGGACACATGGGTATCACTAAAACCTTGGAGAAATTAAAACAACGATTTTATTGGGTTGGTTGTCGTCAAACAGTTACGGAGTGGATCGCCAATTGTGTCGAGTGCATTGCTGCTAAAGGGCCGCGGTCCAAGAGTCATGGTCAGATGAAGCAGTACAATTAAGGTGCGCCGTTAGAGCGAGTAACCATGGATGTAGCTGGTCCATTTCCTACCGGTGAATTAGGAAACAGATATGTTTTGGTAGTTATGGACTATTTCAGCAAATGGCCAGAAGTATACGCAATTCATAACCAAGAGGCAGGAACAGTAACGGATGTATTCATCAACAATTGGGTACCGAAATATGGTGTTCCAATAGAATTACATTCTAAAAAAGGGAGAAATTTTGAATCAGCTCTAATTCAGGAGATGTGCCAGAAGCTGGGTATCCGGAAAACCCGTACAACTGTACTACATCCGCAGTCGGATGGCATGGTAGTACGATTCAATCGAACTTTGGAAGAACATTTGAGGAAAGTTGTGGACAAGTATCAGAGAGATTGGGATGCCCATATATCCTTATTGCTGATGGCTTATCGGTCTGCTGTACAGGAAACAACGGGGCAGACTCCAGCAAGGGTAATTTGTGGTAATGATCTTCGACTACCGATTGATTTAAAATTTGGAATTAACGCCAACGGGGGAAGGAATACTACGGAACTCAATAGCATCCTAGAAGACGAGATGAGGGATAAACATGCTATGGTGAGGCAGCGCACCAAATCTGAGGGTTTTATTGAAGGCGATTGGGTATTGAAATATAACCCATAACGAAAGAAAGGGTTATCTCCCAAATTACAGTGTAATTGGGAAGAACCATACCAGGATACTAAACGACTCAATTATGTAGTGTATCGCATACAGACCATTGGAAGACCAAGGAATAAAATGAAGGTTGTTCATCTGGAACTGCTTGCAGTGTTTGGTACCGCAAATATCTAATCGGGACGATCAGACTTAGGTAAAGGGCAGTGTGGCGAACACGAGTACCAGAACAAATTAGAATTGACGATAAACTGCCAGGAGCAGCTAGACAGCGAATTCGTATTTGACAAAAAAAGCAATTAAGTAAAAAGCAATTAAGCTATAAGCAATAAGTTGTAAACTCGAAAATCGAGCAATAAGTGTTAAGTTGTATATGTACCAAACGCTACAAGCCGTTCCAGATGAACCACCTTCATTTTATTCCTTGGTTTTCCAGTGGTCTGTATGCGATACACTACATCATTGAGTCGTTTAATATTCTGGTATGATCCTTCCCAATTACACTGTAATTTGGGAGATAGCCCTTTCTTTCGTTGTGGGTTATATAACAATACGCAATCGCTTTCAATAAAACCCTCAGAGTTTATTGAATTGTCGTATTTTGCTTTCATCTTATCGCTCATAATTTTTATGCGCTGTCTCACCATAGCATGTTTAACCCTCATCTCGTCTTCTAGGATGCTATTGAATTCCTTAGTATTCCTTCTTCCGTTAGCGTTAATTCCAAATTTTAAATCAAGCGGTAGTCGAAGATCATTACCAAAAGTTACGCTTACTGGAGTCTGCCCCGTTGTTTCCTGTACAGCAGACCGATAAGCCATCAGCAACAAAGATATATGGGTATCATAATCTTTTTGATACTTGTTCACAACTTTCCTCAAATGTTCTTCCAAAGTTCGATTGAATCGTTCTACCATCCCATCGGACTGCGGATGTAGTGCAGTTGTACGGGTTTTCCGGATACCCAGCTTCTGGCATATCTCCTATATTACAGCTGATTCAAAATTTCTCCCTTGGTCAGAATCTAATTCTATTGGAACACCATATCTCGATACCCAATTGTTGATGAATACATCCGTTACTGTTCCTGCCTCTTGGTTAGGAATTGCGTATACCTCTGGCCATTTGCTGAAATAGTCCAAGACTACCAAACCATATCTGTTTCCATATTTACTAATAGGAAATGGACCAACTACATCCATGGCAACTCGCTCAAACCGCGCACCTGAATTCTACTGCTTCATCTGAGGTTTTAGTGGTCAGAGGTGAGGTCAAGGTTTTAGTCATAACCATGTGTACTCCACTTGGACCGTTATGCAGCTCGTTGCGAACTTCAGGAATTTTTATTTTAACTATTGTTATCACTCGTCTAACGTTCTACTTAATATCGTACCCGAACATATTTCTATAGGACAGTATCCTGTTTTTGATGTTATCTTTGATTTCTTGATTCGCTAGAAAGTATACTCCAATTATGGCTTCGTCAACGATATCTGCTACCATAAAATTGTGTAACACGGCTGCCTTTCCAATTGCGATCTCGCACGTTACCTTTCCGAGAACTAGGGTATCTTCTCCAGTTGCAGTACGCAACTTTGCCCCAGCTAACAGTCTCACTTCTTTCTCAACCAGATCAGATCGAATTATGGAATGTGATGCGCCCGTATCCACAGTCAGCATGCGCTTTTTAGCGTCTACATATCCACTAACGGTAACGTTACCCGTATTCCTGCTTACTGCGAGGCGAGTAGATTGTTAAATAAAAGTCCCAATTTAATGGCTTTACACTTATATTTATTCCAACAACTTAACACGTTGCATGCACACAAATAGTAAGATTTATCATACCCGAATTGTGCATGAACAAAAATTAATGAAATGGAATAGATGGAACTACAAATACAGGAAGTAAATAGTAAAAGAAAAGTAATTGTTATAAAGAAGAATCCTCTATGACATTATTAGTCGATGGTCGATCCAAGACCGGGGTGTTCAAAGTTCTTTCGCGTCGAGCTCCTTTTTGAAAGGGCGGCCTTCGAGCGCGCTTAAAAAAAGTATCCTGGTTTAGACAACAACGGGAGATATCAAGAAAAGGAAAATACTGGAAGATTTTACGTAAGCCATCACACGATTACGGATTCTGTTTTTGCTGCAAAAGTCTCTTCTATTTGTGTATTTTTATTCATTTGCAAAATGTCGGTAAGATAATCTATTACTTATTAATTGTTAAAATGCAACCGTTTTGTTACTGTGCAAATAATTAAAATTTAAGAATACTTTAATTACGATTTATAACTATATGTGCACTATTTATGATTAAAGAAATGTGTGAAAACTATTTACTGATAATATAACCATGTTATATATAAGTATAACACTTACTAAGCAAAGAATAATTACATAATTTTTGGATTTTTTGCGCGAATATTTCGAAAACTATAAGTCTCCTTTATATACATATATAATCTGGAAAATACCTTCTATTCGCCCATTTCCATTTTATCCCTAATTTATGATGCTGTACTAAAGATCAGCCTAATAATAATATAATACTTTCTACCGTCGTGTGGCGAATTTACATACAAAATGTCGTGGATTGCTGTATCAGTAATGAACGATCCGCGATCCTGAAACTGGCTCTTAATATTATATACAAATATTGTTATATGGGGCAAAATCAATCAAGATGTAGCATGCAATCTTTCATAAATATCGCAATCCTGGTTCCCGTTTAATATATATTGAGCATGCAGTCACTGTTTTCTAACGAACGATAACGTTTAAATAAGCCGTTACCGATAACTCGTCCAATAAAATTGGGTTATATCCCGTTTGTAACGGATTATTTTTGGTAAATCGTTTGACCGTGGTGTTGAATTTGAACATTTAATACTTGGTAAAAATGTTTGCATCTGAATTACCCAAGCTTTCACCTACTTGGGGCTTGTGCACTTTGTGTCATAGGAAAGCGGAGTGGTCTTGTGAACGTTGCGTTGATTTATATTGTTCCATGGAATGTCAGAAAAAGGATTGGCAACGTCACCGTTATATTTGCTTTCCCATGCCAAGTTTGGTACCACTTAGTCACACAGAGGATATGTTAATGCGGAAAAAATTAATATCAGAGTCCAAAGGAAATGATTTAAGTTGTACGTCAGCCGATGAGTTATTGAAAAGGGATTACGCTTTAAAGAATACAAAACTCAGCAATAAAATAAATAGTTCTACAGAAAAAGTTATTTTGGTGAAATTCCTTTCAACAAATAAATGTTTGGTGCGTGCGCATATACAGCCAGATAATTTCACAGATATTCTAAAGGAAATACATGCAGTTGGAAAAACTGCTCCTGAATTAACCGCTTGCCCATCTGTGGGATCTGTTGCTCTTATATTATATAAGGGTACATATACTCGAGTTGAATTGTTATCAATCCAGGACGATGGACACATTAAATTATTATACTGCGATTATGGCTGGATAGCAACTATAGCTAAAACTGATGTCAAAATGGCGGTAGATGATGTTCTAAAATTTCCCCGTTTGTCAGCAGTTATAAAACTACATAATGTGGGCGAATGTTTTGATTCAAAAGTAATATCTTTGCTCGAAAAGTTTGAAGGGCTAGAGTGCGAACTGCGTAGAAGTGTCGAGCAGAGCATTAGTGAAATCGGAGAGGAAGTTACTTTAACATGTGGAAGCAAAAACATAAATGAAGAAATAAATAAATTATGCTCCGACACACATTTTAAAAAAGTGTTCGAAAACGTTCAAAATTCTCAAGATATCGAAATTAAAAATATTAATAACAACCAGGACCTTTTGCTGGATCTTTGTTTTGATGAACCTTGTCAGAAGGAAAAACCAATTTTATCACCACCATTTGACATATATATATTTAAAACTAATTTGACAAATTTCAAAGTTGTAGTTTTGGACACCTCAGCTTTGAGTTACGGGTATATAGGTTGCATAGCGGAAACTGATTTGAAATATCTAGTTACTGTTCAAGAGTATTTGAATAATTATGAAGATAATGGACAATTTTATAATCCAAAGCTTCATGAATATTGCTTGGCTAAGTTTGAGAATGAGTGGTATAGAGCCAGAGTTGTGAAAATAATAGGAAGCTCATGTTATACTGTTGTGTATTTGGATTTTACTAATGAAATCACAATAACTTCACAGGATATACGACGTTATCCTAAAGATTTGAATGGACCGTGTCGTACTAACTTGTGCTTAATTGATGGATTACCTACTACACTTAATGCCGATCATATAAACTTCTTAAAAAAAGAGATAACGACAGAATGTAAAATGGTTATTGATAAAGTTAAAGAAGTTGTTCAACAAATTGTTGTAGTTGAATGCCCGTCTATTATTAAAAAAATGAGCACCATTGAATTAAATTAAATGTAATTTTTTATAATTATACAATAATAAACCAGTGAATAAAAATTTAATTTGTTTTTGATACATGTTCCGTTAAAAGTTTATTATTTTAACACTGGGACGACGAACCGGTCAAAATGACCGATCGCATCATTTATTCATACCATTTCCTCTTCATTCCTATTTAATATTTTACGATAATGTCATGATTCTTATTAAATTTGTGTATAGAATAATATAGATTATTTTGTTCTTACGCTTCTAATATTCAGTAAGAGAGAGACTTATTTGAAATAGGTATATGGTAAATCCTCGTAAGTCTAGTGTTAATTTAGGTAAGTATAATGCAGGAACTGTATTCAACCAGAACATAAGCTTGAGGATCTTCTTGTGGCTCTGTACTTAGGCAAGAATTATGGACGTATGCTGAGTTAAATGGGAGATTTGTTAAAAGTCAACTATATCGTCCAGTTAGTGAAACCTTTTCTCAACTTAGGGATGGGCGGTTACAGCGTGGCTTTAGAATAGGAACAACGGTTGGCATCGGATAACCTGGGCGCTGGGTTAAAGTCATAACTAACGGAAGATATTCAAAAGTTGACGGTTACAGCCAGCAAAACGAAGTAAGTGTTGGTAGTGGGCGCTGATGCTAACGCCCACCACATGACTTGGGACAGCTCCGACATCAATCAGAGAGGTGAATCTCTATTCAATTTTATTTTATAGTATATTTAGTCTAGCGATAGCCAACCGAGGTGAGGAACCTATCTAGGAACCAGCGCTAGACACGTCATCGACATGACATTCTATACCAGTAGCATTGCAATGGTATAGAATTGGAGAGTGCTAAGTACACCGTCATTATCTGACCATAGGTACATTACTTCTCCATTAGATCAGAAGCAAAAATTAGACATGTGGTTAAGCTAGATACGAGAAATAGAAACTAAGACCTCTGAAGGAAGGCTTGCAGACGCAGGGTACGAGAGCTTTCTTCTAAGGTAGTAGAACGCGAGGACTGCTGAAACGAGTGTAAAAATCATTTACGAAAATAAAAAAGTTCGTGCGCAGAACCAACCGAAAGACTTGAAAGAACTTATGTAGTATATCCGTGTCGTGATTAAAGACGATTTTTAGGTTCAGCTATATGTCACACTCATGGAGAAAAGTTTTCATAACGAAGTGTTTTATCAGACGTTTAGCAATTTAAACGACTGAACGGCCAGACCGAAATACTCCTAAAAGCACATGAGAACGGAAAGATTTGCTGCCTCTGTTCAAGATCATTAATAAAAATGTAAAATAGTGGAATTAGAGAAAACCTAAAATCTACTACATGTAATGATATGCTTTAGAAATGAAGATTGTTTCTCCTAAACTTTATCTGCTTTCCCACAAATATTTGTACTTGATCAGTACCCGCGGAACGTCTATTGTCTAATGCTGGGCCATTAGTTTATTAAAACCGAAGATGGGGTCGTCTTTTATATACCGTCTCAGGCTTTCGGGGATAAAATGGGTATGGGCGGATAGAATAGATCCTCCAGATCAGGTAGATATAGCCGCGGGAAACTTATAGTTTTCGAGATATTTACGTTTAAAGTTGAAAGTTTCAACTTTTTAAAGTATGCATTTTTTCGATTTAAAATGAATTATACACATATATTTATTTTCACTTTTATATCTACTAACATTAATTCCTTTTTATGGCAAAAGCTTTTTTTAAATCATTCTTCAATTTCATTAATTTTGACAATAACAAAAGGGTTGTAAATGTCAAAAAACCAGTGTTGCCATACTAATATATTTTGAAAACGAACAAAAATAAAATAAAAAGACAGATTATACCCTAGATACAGGAACCAACACAAAAAGAATTTCTGCGCGAAGAAACCTTGGTACACCACGGTGTTTGACCGACCAGGGTTATTTTTTTGAAGTGCGGCCGAAGGCCTCCAATGCAAAATGAAGATATGCGCAAAAAAACCTTGATACACCCCGATGTTGGATCGACCAAGGTTATTTTTATGAAGTGCGGCCGAAAGCCGCCAACGCAAGAAGAAGTTCTGCCCAAAAAAAAACGATTATTTTTTTGAAGCGCGGCCGAAAGCCGCCAACGCATAAAGAAGTTCTGCGCGTAAAAACTTTGGTACACCCTGGTGTGGGACCGACCAGGGTTATTTTTTTCGAAGTGCGGCCGAAAAGCATTTTCTAAACAAAATTGGAAAGTATAACGCTTGCTTTCAAATGACGTCCTTTGGAGTAGACAAAGAGATAAAACCTGCCCGGATTTTTACAAATTTTTACTGTGTAAGGACAGATCTTCCATCAAATTTTGGTCACTTTTTCCAGGTAATAATGAACAGCATTAAGTTTTTCAGGTGTATTTTACGGTACTTAAACAAAATCAAGTAAATCGTCTATGTCAGCATATCGAAGGAGTCGAAAGAGATATAGTACTTAAAATTTGACGAATATTACACAGACACAACTATGTATGTTACTTAGTGAATACAGCGTGTGAAGCTCGCCGACTGTTATAAAATGTTAGTCATTTGGACGAAACTATAAAGAAAGCTGTTCAATGTCAATCATCAGATAAAATATGGAAACTTTAGGCAACGCTTCCATCTTCTTGCGTTCTTTATAATCCTCAATACATTGGAAAGACTTCATGGCGGAAGATATTTTGCATGAACTGCAGTAAGTGCATTCGGATATGACTTTCACTAAACATACATATAAAAGTATAACAAAACGCTTATTATAATCGAAAACCAGGTTTTATCAATGGTCGAAAAAAAACTAGATCATTTTGGAATGCAAAGTCCTAGGCAAGGCAATAAAGATGATTTAATAATGAAAATAGTGGAGAATTAAACTATGATTTTAAAGCACTGCAACATGAAGCGATAGAGTTAATTCAAAAATTACTTCTGGAGCAAAATCATGGCTTGTAAGCTTTTAGTATGGGATGAAAGTACAATGTCTCTTCAAGACTTACGAGATAGTATAGATGTAATGAATAGTGGTTTTATTGGCTGGTTATTTCCGACAACCTCTCATAGTGTTTCAGAAGGGGACACAAGCAGATGAAATTAAAGCAAGCATTAAATCATCAAGCTTATGGTCAATAGTTAAAAATTCAGTTGGAAAACGAATATGAATGTACATCTTTATAATGACGTAGATTCCGAACTTTATGCAGAAATTTTGTTGAAAATCGGTGATGATTGTTTAGAAGTTAACGATGATAGTTTTATTTATTTCACTTTCCAGATAAAGTGGGTATTAATATAAATAGCGACATTTTGAAAAAAGTGCAAAGAGAAATTAATATTTGTCAATGGATACAATCATAGGATCATAATTAAGAACTTCATATACTGTGGAGTTTTTAAATTCACTTCAAATATCAGGTGTACCGTCACATAAACTTAAATTGACACTAAATGAACCAAAGTAGCTTATGCATAATATAGATGCTCGAGGTTATATGATGGGACAAGGTATCGGATATTAATTATTCCCTTTGACCTTCCATTTCAATTTAAAACGGGTTATTAACAAAAAACCGTGGCAGCACTTCAAGCTTTAAAGCTGTAATTTTTTTTCTGTGTACTTTTGTGTTTTATTTTGCAAAATTCTTAAACTTTAGTTGATTTTTTAGTGATTTAATACAATATTTAGTGATTTAACTCTGAGCTGCAAGCTAAGTATTAAATGTTCTTTGTTTTGTGCATTATTAAAAAGTTTAAATTTGGTGGAATTTTTGGTGCCGAGTCAGCTTTTTGCTTCATTTTGTTTTAATTTATTCTATTTTCTCCCCTTATTTATTTCATTTACTTCTTTATTCACAGCTGTGTTGCGTGTAGCTTTTTATTTGTTCCAGTGCATCTAAAACTGCTCGCTATATTGTTTTTTCAAATTGTCTTGGTTTTGAACTTTAATAAAAAAAATTGCTATTATTTTTGATTTGTTCTTTATTTAATTTATTATTATTAATGTTTTATTAACACACTAATTTATTATATATCTATTAAATTTGGTTTTACTTACTCTTTTATTTGATCTTCTTGTTTGTTTATTATGTCTTGTAACTTCCCCAATTGTAACATAAATGGCGAGTCAGATCGCTATGTTTCATGCCGGCTTTGTGATGGGCTTCCCCATATTAAATGTGCCGGACTGACAGGTAGAATCTTAGATTCTATTCTCAACTGTAAGGGATTGCGTTGGTCCTTTTTAAATTGTAGATCTTTTGAAATCGATATATTTAAAGTTATAGGGAGACACGCAATAGCTTTAACGAAATCGGTCGAGATCTTGTAACCCTCACTGAAAAATATAGGCACTACGAAAAATTGTTCATATCTTTTAAGTGCCTGAATGATTCTCATGAATCCTTCAAACCTGCTCCTATGCGTAAACGTTCTTTCGATGAAGTAACACATAGTTCTTCTGTACAGAAAAGAACGTCACCTAATAAATCTCTCTTCTCCTTGCCCTCAAGGTGATAAGCCGTCAACTTCCAAAAAGCTCAATTCCCCAAAAGCTCTATTTAATAGTAATAATTGTTTCACAATTCCAGAGGCTCCCCCTTATAACTTAATACATCTATTAAAAATTTATTAGTTATTCCACCTAAAAAGTCTATATTTATTTCGAGACTTGCCAAAGATACCTTGGTGAAGGACATTAAATCTTACATTTCGTCACGTTTAAAAATCGATGATATCAATATCCGTATTAATTAATTAACTTCAATTATGATAGAAGTATATCATTGTTCAAAATAGACGTATCTCTTGAAACATTCAAAAATATCTTAGATAGTTCATTCTGGCCACCTGGGGCTTTTGTACGCGAATTTAAACCTAAACTTAGAAGTCAAACTGAGGAAAACATTGTTAAATTACCAAAAGCAACCACCGATATAAAAAACTGATTGGTAGAAATTCGCTAAGCATTTATTATCAAAATGTTAGAGGTCTTGATACAAAATTAACCGACTTGTATTTGAAGAGTTCCAATTTTAATTTCCATATAATTCGATTTACAGAAACATGGTTAAAACCTCACATTTTTGGTAATGAGATTTTAAACAGCGAATTTCAAATATTTAGATGTGATCGACTGAACAGATGGTGTTCTATTGCCGTACATTCCTCTATCCCATCTGAAGATGTTCTTGTTCCAGGAACCGACTAGTTTGAATTTAAATGTATTAGAGTCTATGTTAATAGTTGCTTTATTTATTTAACCCTGTCTTACATACCACCCCATTCGGACTTATCTGTATACATGCAGCATTCCTCTTTAATAAATAGTGCTACTTCGATGGCAAATAATGCATATTCAATAATCGTATTAGGAGATTTCAATTCACCGTGTGCTTCGTGGAGAGCTTTCGATGACTATATCCTGCCGATTTGCAATCGGTCATGTTTTAATGAGTTTTTCGAAAAAATGTCCGAGTTGGGTCTGAACCAAATTAATTTGATTCCGAATAAACTTGGTAAATGCTTAGATTTAGTATACGTTGATACCTCTTTGAAGTATTCCGCTATTCAGAGTATTCCTCTTGTTCTACCAGAGGACTCGTATCATCCTGCTTTGGAAATATCTGTCGAAATCATGAACAATGTACGGGATAATAATTATCAAACTTCGTGCTTCCGTACTCGGTTCAACTTTGCAAAAGGGAAATCGACTCTAACAAACTTGCTTGAATTTGTAAACCATATATCATTGGGTTTTAGGGAACATAAGTATACGGATGTTATATACACATACTTTAGCAAAGATTTCTATAAAGTAAACCTCTCGATTCTCATACATAAACTTGATCTGCTGGGCTTTCAGCCAAGATTTCTTAAATGGTAAATAAAAGCTGATAATAGAACACAACGAGTGATATTTAACAATACTCCTTTAGATACAATTAATGTCTCTTCAGGCGTTCCACAAGGTAGTCATCTTGGCCCGATTTTGTTGTTTAATTTGATTCCAAATAAATTTGGTAAATGCTTAGATTTAGTATACGTTGATACCTCTTCAAAGTGTTCCGTTATTCAGAGTAATCCTCTTGTTCTACCAGAGGACTCATATCATCCTGCTTTGGAAATATCTGTCGAAATCTAAGGCAATGTACGGGATAATAATCATCAAACTTCGTGCTTCTCTACTCGGTTTAACTTTGCAAAAGCTAATTTTAATAAGTTAAATACAGAACTTTCTACAATATCATGGCCTAATTATAATGGTGATATTGAATTGAGTGTCTCTCATTTTAATAACATTATTACGAAATTATGTGAAAAGTATGTTCCAATAGCAATTGTTAATAAAAGCAAAAGTATAAGTCCGTGGTTTTCGAAAGAGTTATATAAATTGAAAAACAGAAAAACTCGAGCCTTTCAACATTTTAAAAAAACCGGTTCACTTGTCGACTATTCTAAATATTCTCTATTGCGTCGACAATATTTTAACCTAAACAAAAAATGTTATAATAATTACTTAAATAAAGTAAAAAAGAATATTGTAAGTAATCCAAAATCCCTTTTATGATTTCGTCAACTCCAAACGCAGGATTTCCAAATTTCCGTCCGCGATGAAATACAAATCTATCATTTCAAGTGACAATGATATTATATCCAATATGTTTGCAGAATTTTTCAAGTCAAACTACTGTAATAATTCATCCAAAACTTTTTCTTATCAGCACGTGCTGTGGCCGAATACTTAAATTAACGCTCCAATTATTTCTGAAGAAGACGTCCTACTAAATTTAAATAAGTTAAAACCATCTTTTAGTTATGGCTTCCTAAAAAATAGTGACAAATATATTTACTTGGCTTTGACAAGGATATTTAATTCCTCTCTTAAACACGGTATATTTCCTTCAATATAGAAACAGTCATTTATAATTCCTTTGCATAAAAGTGGATTTAGATCCAATATTGAAAACTATAAAGGTATCGCAAAACTATTAGTTATACCTAAACTTTTTGAAGCTATCATCACTGACCATATAACCTTTTCGAATTCTCCGTTAATTTCCTCATCTCAGCATGGATTTCTTAAAGGGAAATCGACTCTAACAAACTTGCTTGAATTTGTAAACCATGTTTCATTGGGTTTTAGGGAACATAAGCATACGGATGTTATATACACAGACTTTAGCAAAGCTTTCTATAAAGTAAACCTCTCGATTCTCATACATAAACTTGATCTGCTGGGCTTTCAGCCAAGATTTCTTAAATGGTAAATAAAAGCTTCTTATCTTGATAATAGAACACAACGAGTGATATTTAACGATACTCCTTTAGATACAATTAATGTCTCTTCAGGTGTTCCACAAGGTAGTCATCTTGGCCCGATTTTGTTTTTTTTGTTTATTAACGATATCTCTTCAGTAATTGAATTCTCAAAAATTTTATTATACACTGACGACGTAAAGCTTTTTAAATCATACACTTCAACTGAAGAAAGGTGTCTGTTGCAAACAGACTTACACAATTTGGTTGCATGGTGTGATAGAAATGATTTGCCATTGAATATGAAATATAAGACGATGTGCTTTTCCCGTAGATCTGTGTACCTCTCTTCTTATGTAATAAAACACCATATTCTAGAGCAAGTTTTTAACTATATTGATTTGGGAGTTAATATGGACCCTAAGATTAATTTTTGTCTTCATATTGACCCCATGGTCTTGAAAGTAAAAGCTGTCCTCAGTTTTGTTAAACATTGGTCTAAAGGATTTAGAGATCCGTATATTACTAAAACACTTTATACAACTTTGGTTAGACCTATATTGGAATATGGCTCTGTTGTATGGAACCCTAGCTACCAAATCCATTCTGACAAGTTAGAGTCTGTTCAAAAACAATTTTTACTTTTCGCCTTAGCGCATTTCCGATGGGATTCTAGGGTAAGTCTACCTACATACACTAGTCGTCTAAAACTTATTAATCTACCTACACTTTCTAGTCGTAGGGAAATGCTTGGCATAATATTCTTAGTGAAAATCTTGAATGAAACAGTTTGCAGTTCTTTTCGCCTGTCTGAAATTTAATTTAATATCCCGGTTCGCCTTTCGAGGCAGTTTAGACCTTTACTGTTAAAATCCTGTAGATCAAATTTTGAACTAAACGAGCCATTCCGCCGTATATGTCACTATTTTAATTCTCATTCCAGCACATTTGACTTATCTGACTCACTTTTCAAAATTAAAAAAACTTTATTGTTTTCTCTTAATAAATGAAAATGTTACAATTTATTATATTGTAACTATAAATCTTAGCTGTTGAAATTTTTGTTTCTGTAGCTGAGCAGTTTTAGATCTCAACACTTAAAAACTCTCTTGCCTTTTCTGACTCGGCTAATTCCGCACGTATGCGGATTGCGCCCCTCGCGACGGTTGGCGGGAGGAGGATAATCGTTGGGTTATTATTATTATTAAAAAAACACAGAATAATAAAAAATAAAAGCATTCGTTTTTTTATTTTTATTTTGTGGATACTTTCACTATTTTCTATTTATTTTCAAAACTTCTCTTTACATAACAAAGGCATTTAAAATGATGAAGTTTTGGATGTAGACGAGCGGGGCGGCGAGAGTCCAAATCATGAGAACCGTATTGTATGAGGCTGCGAAACGGGGTCGATTGAAGTTTTTTTTTTAACGAATAAAATGTAGCGCGTTTGATCGCTGTCGAAAAACACTGGTGATCGAATTAGCTGATGTGGGGATGACGTGTGCAAAAAACTGCGTTAATGAATTGTCTGTCCAAACGAATGAAGTGGCAGCGATGATCCAGTCCTTTCTGTTGCTGGGTAGCGTGGGGAGTCGTCGTGTTCTATTCTCCGTTGTTGAGTATAAGTGGAGATACTTTGAGTGTTCCCGCTTGTAACTAACATAATGCATGCAGGAACGAACGATGCGACGAGCGACATCTCTAACGTTGACAATCCAAAATTCTAATCTAATGAAGACGACCAATGCATTTAGGCCTGCGTGAAAATTGCGTAAATGTAGGTGTCAAACGTACTTTAGTACAAATTGAGAATCGCTGGGTAGTAGAATCGGGTGCTTCTGAAAGTTTGGTTAGTCTGCAAAATCTAGACGTCCCCCAACCTTTAAGAGTTCAAACCCGTTTACGTTATCCAGAAATGGAGTGAGAAACTTCAAGTTACTTTTTATGGCTTAGGTTTTGCGAAGCAATTAAATGTCGTTTTAAAAATGTTGTTGCTGAATATTGAAGATAAGGCAACATGATGCGCGTTTGTCTGCATTTATCACTGAACCGAAAGAGCCAGGCGATGATGCCATTAATGACATCGATCAAGTAATTTGCGTCCTTAGCTACAGCAAATGTCTTCTAGCTTTTCTCTGCGTTCACAAAGTTCATGTCAAGCTCAATATCGCATGTGTGCTTTGGCCAATTCAGTGCAATTTCCCGCATAAGCTAAAGGCCACAAAACCATATCGAATCAATCGATTTCAGCTCAGCAGCAGGCAGCCTCGAGATACTAGGTCGGCTGGATTCTTTTTGGAACGCACGTACCTCCATTGTCCACTTGCAGTCACGTCCTGTATGTCAGATACCCTTTTGTCCACAAACGTTGACAGCGTAACAGAGTGTTGGTTTAACCAATGCAGAACTAATTTCTAGTCAGTCCTAAAGAAAGTAGTTCCAGGAACAGATGTGAATATATCCTTTACCTTAGCATACAGGCGAGCGAGAAGGTGGGCACCGCAAAGTTCCAGTTTGGAAGAGATGATATACTGCAATCGTCGGAATCTTCTGTGCGTATGTAAATCGCCAATCCGTATGCACAAATTGATGCGTCGCAAAACCCATGTAACTTTGTTTGAGGTTATCATGACTGTTGAAAGCACTCCAAGTGGATCGAACAGTGATGAAGCGATGGACAACTTTCGTTGTTGATTTACGTGAGTACCTGCCGGTGACGGCCTTACCTCACGGTGTTCCAAAACACAGCGTATCAATACAATGCGTTGATAAGCGCCCCAAACAATACGAGCTGTTTGCAAGTATTTATTTGGATACCAGTGGCAGTGTGTCTGGGTCCACACTACCATCTTGGTGTGATTCGAGACCGACCTAAAACCTCTTCCGTTTTCGAGTACGGAACACAGTTGCTTTTTGCAACTTTATTTTAGAACTGAAAAAACAGTTAGGCTGAATTTTCAGTTCTTCCTGCATTTAGGTTTCAACCACAGCCACCACGAATCTCCCCAAAGGGGCCATAACCCAATGAGCAGATTGGACCGAAGTCCAAAGGCTTTCTGCTCCCCGTGGTACCAGAAAGTCTCCGGTAAGACTGTGTAGCCGAAACTACTGCCAGTTGAGCAACTCAATGACTGGTGACATTTGTCGCTTGAACTTCAAATGTATTTTTATTTGCTTTTTCATTTAAAGTCTATAATATCAGTTCAAGCTGAGTAGTATAGCACTATTTCTGACATACTTTGCTGATATTACTGAGCAAGGTACATAATAACAGTCATAGTGCATATTGGCTTTTAGTCGCCTCTTACGACAGGCATGCCTTACCGCAGGTAAATTCTTACCCCTACCCGTAGGGGAGAAGCGATGGACAGTATTGTGCGCTTTATAACAGGCTTATGAACTTGTTATGATATGAATGTTAACAACAACGTATCGCTGCGTTGATTTCATGTCATGCCAAATCAACCGTACCACACAGAAGATCATTAGCATAAAACGAAGTCTTTACAGCCGCAGCGCCCATTAGAAATTCACTTATATGCTTTTTCTGCTGAAGGCTTCGTACTGCTAGATATGGAGCTAAGACAGCAGAGAATGTAATGAAACTTACAACATTTTCAAGTATACTTGCCTGTACATTTCAGTGATATCTGCGGTGATAGCGTAACGATGCAGATGGAAGCGCAGTAGCAACATGAACAGCTCTGTTTGAATCGTTGGTCCAACCAAAAATAAGTCGTTTAACGATGTTTTTATTGTATTGTAGTTTGCCAAGAGACGTCGAACACTACTCGAAACATTGTTGATGCGCTTGTAGGTTTCAGTACGCAGTGATATGGTATGTAATAGTGTGGTTCATCTAAGTTCGGCGTTATCACTACAGACATGTGATCAAGGCGTTTGTACTCTTCCATGAACGAGACGTACTAGAATAAGTGTCTGGCGAATGCCAAAGACAGCGTTTGATTGCAAGGAATCGGCGATGTGCGATGTCAAATGAGGCTCCAAGTGTAGCGGGATTGTCCGGGAACCCTTGACTGATAGTTGCGATTCTGTTCTTGTATTGAGCGTTACCTTCAATTTTTATAGTCGGTTTGTGCGGCTTATGTTCCATTCCTGCCACGTTTGCTTGCTAGTTGAGCAAGTCAGTGATTGCCTCCACCGAGACCAGGCTAGATTTATAACATGTTCGCTGATTAAGTGTTTACAATTTGGCAGAAGCATACAAATTTCATCTTTTTCAGAGGTTAATTGTAGAGTGGTACCTGTTCTGGACAGTTCATCTGCTAAGCAGTTACCAGGAATATCACTATGCCAAGAAACCCATTGCAGGTTTATCGTGAGGTAGGATGTTTGATCGTCGAATAACATAGGAGACTGCAATGATTTCAAGGCCTTATTGTGAGCACACTTTTTGTCAAAACAACAAGGATTTCTTTGACTGCTGTGATCTTCATTTGGAAGACACTGCAGTTGTCTAGTAAACGGAAAGTGATTTTGGTATCTAATTTTGCTGAAGAAAGACACCACCTCCCACTCGATTATCTAGTTTGGAAACATCAGTGTAGATGGGGAAAGCAATATTGTCGACCGAATTTAGTTTCACTTCTATTGGATTGGAAAAATCCGTGGTTGTGCATAGAAACGGAAACTTACTGAGTATCTTAGAATGCCAGGCGACTTATTGGGAGGATTCCCTCAGTCTGAGAGCTGACTTTGCTGCCACTTTTTTACAGAACTTGTAAAATGACGTTCAGTGCCTGACTTGGCGTTGTTCTAAGAGCTCCACTAGTGCATATACTGGCTGCTGTTTGTATACTTTCCAGACGCCTCAACGTGTATTTTTTTTCCATTATTGGCCACAATACCAATGTACCGAATGCTATGATTGGTCTAACAACTACTGTGAAGAGCCAATAAGCTATCCGAGGCGTTAGCCCCCATTTGGGGCCCATCATCCATAGCTATAGCTGCTTTCTTCACCATAGAATATGGGGTGTGATACCAAACTGAAGCGAAAGTTGAAAGTTCGAGATTTAAGATTGGTAACTGAATCACCTATACTGCGAATGTCAATGTGATATTTCTTTCAACGAAGGTGAAGCCTTTGTGCGAATTCATCAGTCATGAAGTTTACTTGGGAACATGAGTCGAAAAGAGCTCTTCCAAGCTTGTACAAACCCGTGGAATCTTTGACTAGAACTAAAGCTGTTGCTTAAATGACCTGCCCGTGTTCCGAGTCACCATATGCGAATGCGTGACTGCTAGCTAGTTGTATGTATGAGGTTTGTTCGAATATAATGTCGACGAAGTTTGAAACGATTGCGAAATGGGAGCAGATATTGGAGTTGCAAGTGTAGGCAGGGCTGCGTTGTCATGATGCAAGAGCGTATGATGCGTTCTGTTACTGGTGCGACAGCGATGTTTCGACACACACTGAACTACGCTGTGGCCATTGCTGACAGTGGCGTGCTAAAACTTGGGTGAAAGCGATTTGTTGTCTAGCGATTCGGTCCATTTGTTACGAGTTTGCTGATCCATTTACCAATGACAATGTAAATCAGCATTGCTTGCGCGATATTGGAGATTGTGCCCAACGATTCTAACGAACTGAATTTAATTGATGCCTTGTCAATCAAACTAAGCAGTTGTTGATAATATACCAATACCTTCCAAATAAATCAGAGTTGGGTAATCTAAGCTTACCCTGAGTTTTCGGGTAGTTTTAGCTGGCTACCTGGAAGGCTCGTACGGTTTCCAGAGCTGGACAGGACAATTAATAATAAAATATTTCTTTATTTGAAAGTCTAGGTTCACGAGCGATAAGTTGAGTGACAGATGCAATAAAATTTGTGTATTCTACCGCTAAAGGTATGCAGGACAATCTTGGCAAGTGTGATGGCGTGGAAACAGGAGATGGAACTGTTGTCTCGGCATAGCTAACTGTAAGGTGCCCTTTCTCCCCAAGCTGTGCTTGAATGCAAAGTTTGGCTATAACATAGCTATCCTCTAAATCTGCGCGACGTGTGCCTGATGGATCCAAATCTTCAATGTCAGCTTGAGCTGAGAGTGCTTGCTTGAAGTATAACTCTAATATTCCCAGCCGACATTGTAACTCCGCATGTGAAGGTTTTTTTATCCTTTAACTAAAGATTTAATACGTGTTATATTGCGTTTTATGTTAGCGGGGTTGCGTTTGTAGTGCTTATGAAAAAAAAAATTTAGAGAATGCATATAACGAATAAAGTGAGCGACAATAACTACTGCTAGCAGCAGTGCAGTTTAGCGATAGTAGCGTAGCGTTGGCAGAACAGCGACTACGGTGCAGCAGTCAAGCGCGTAACGTTTCCAATTGCCGGCAGAGCTACGAACGTTCAGCTGAGCAGTGCAGTGTGGGCAGAGTAGCACGACACTGCGCAGTGGTGATTTATGTTGAGTATGTGACGATCTGCTAACAAAAGCAGCAAAGGCAACTCCGATAACCTAATTGTTCCAATCGATAATTTAGCGAATATAAATATATGCATGTAAACGAGTAAACATATATATGTATAATAATAAAAAAATTTTGTTTTTATGTTTACGCTTTCCAGTGAGCGGTAAATTCAGCAACAATACAAGACCTTATTATCTCACTAGACAAATCATCCCATTGCAAAACAGCAATGTGTAAATTCAACACGAATCACTAGTCCAAGTGACCTACCAATAACCGAGAATATAACTGCAACGCACTTATGAAATGTTGTGAATGAGATCATAAATATGATATTAACGCATTCAAATTATATTTTAATTAATGCACGAATCTAGTATTTGTCTTTTTGAGTACACAGGTATCTTTTTCTGCAATTGATGCAATATATTGTTTGATTAGTACAATCAAGTTTTCTTTTGCACAAGAATTTAGTCTGTTGTTTTACACACATGCCCCACGTTGGGCGTCAATAATTTTATTGCAATAAGCGTTTTTCTTGCTTTTTTCTTAATATTATAATAATATGGAATGTGAAGTCAACGGCGACGTGCAAAAAACCCAAAGTGGAGAAAACGTCTCCTGTTAACAATTCATTAGCTAATAAATTATTTTAATAGTTGATCATATGTACATATATACAAATTGTTCTCTTTACAAAGTTTGAGAAAGAAATAAAAATATATTGTAACGGATTTCTCGATATATCGTCTAACTATAACTCACTCTTGAGCTCGATCACTGGATTGTTAAATTAAAGTCCCAATTTAATGCTATACACTTATCTTTATTTCCAATTCTAACAACTTAACACTTATTGCTCGCTATTGAAACTTATAACTTATTGCTTATAGCTTAATTGCTCTTTACACGGCAACACTCTAATTAGAACTGTGTCTGTTGCACAATCCGGCAGCCCTTATATAGTAAATTTTTAACAAAATTTCGCTACTAGAACATTCTGGCAACTACGAATTCACTGATAAGTTGCTTCTGGCAGTTTATCGTTAGTTCTGATTTGTTCTGGTACTCGTGTTCGCCACACTGCCCTCTACCTAAGTCTGATCGTCCCGAATAGATATTTACGGCACCAAACGCTGCAAGCAGTTCCAGATGAACAACCTTCATTTTATTCCTTGGTCTTCCAATGCTCTGTATGCGATACACTACATAATTGAGTCGTTTAGTATCCTGGTATGGTCCTTCCCAATTACACTGTAATTTGGGAGATAACCCTTTCTTTCGTTGTGGGTTATATAACAATACCCAATCGCCTTCAATAAACCCTCAGAGTTTATTGAATTGTCGTATTTTGCTTTCATGTTATCGCTCATAATTTTGGTGCGCTGCCTCACCATAGCATGCTTATCCCTCATCTCGTCTCCGAGGATGCTATTGAATTCCTTAGTATTCCTTCTCCCGTTGGCGTTAATTCCAAATTTTAAATCAATCGGTAGTCGAAGATCATTACCACAAATTACCCTTGCTGGAGTCTGCCCCGTTGTTTCCTGTACAGCAGACCGATAAGCCATCAGGAACAAGGATATATGGGCATCCCAATCTCTCTGATACTTGTCCACAACTTTCCTCAAATGTTCTTCCAAAGTTCGATTAAATCGTACTACCATGCCATCCGACTGCGGATGTAGTGCAGTTGTACGGGTTTTCCGGATACCCAGCTTCTGGCACATCTCCTGAGTTAGAGCTGATTCAAAATTTCTCCCTTTTTTAGAATGTAATTCTCTTGGAACACCATATCTCGGTACCCAATTGTGGATGAATACATCCGTTACTGTTCCTGCCTCTTGGTTATGAATTGCGTATACCTCTGGCCATTTGCTGAAATAGTGCATGACATATGTTTCCTAATTTACCGGTAGGAAATGGACCAGCTACATCCATGGCTACTCGCTCAAACGGCGCACCTTAATTGTACTGCTTTATCTGACCATGACTCTTGGAACGCGGCCCTTTAGCAGCAATGCCCTCGACACAATTGGCGATCCATTCCGTAACTGATTGACGACAACCAACTCAATAAAATCTTTGTTTTAAGTTCTCCAAGGTTTTAGTGATACCCATGTGTCCTCGACTTGGACCGTTGTGCAGCTCGTTGAGAACTTCAGGAATTCTTACTTTTGGAACAATCATCAGAGCTCGTGAACTTTGCCCATCTTCGCTTTCCCATACGCGATGCAAGCAGCCAGACACTAACTTCAAACTATTCCATTGTGCCCAATAAGCCTTTGCGATTGGGCTTTTTGCAGTTATTTCTTCTCTCGTTGGATTATTCATCTCTAATCCGTGTATTACACTTTTCAAATCTGGATCCTCTTGCTGACATTTCCGTAGCTTCTCCGAATCCCAGTCTTATGTTATTGTTATTAATCGGACATCTATAATGTCTTCTTTGGCCTCAGCCTTTGAGCAATGTCTGCATTCCAGATTACAGGGACGGCGGGACATGGCATCAGCATTTCCATGACTACTACCTTTGCGATGTTCTATAGGGAAGTCGTAACTTTGGAGTCTCTCAATCCACCGTGCCAACTGTCCTTCAGGGTTGCTGAATTATAGAAGTCTTTTTAATGGTGCATGATCTGTCCTCACCCGAAATCGCTGGCCATATAGGTGCTTATGAAAATGTTTGATGAATAATTTCTCTCTGGCTTGCTTATGGTCTGGCTGTAATACGCAACCACTTTCTCATGCCCATCAATGACTTGTGATAAAACGCCGTCTACTGCAAATCCACTGCCATCCGTACCCAATATAAACGCTGATCCTGGGACTGAAAATGCTAACATTAGCGCAGTTCTTAACCGCTTCTTCAGAGTTTGGAAGTCCACTTCCTGTTCTTTATTTCATTCAAAAACGCTGTTCTTTTTTGTGAGTTCATGGAGGCTACTAGCTACGCTGGCAAAATTCGGAACGTATCATCTATAATAAGTACATAGTCCAAGGAAACTCCGCAATTCATGGACATTTTTAGGAGTGGGCCAATCTCTTACTGCCTCGATTTTTTCATTAGTTGTGCAAATGCCCTCCGTTATCACTTTGTGTCCTAAGTAGCTTACTTCCTTTTTGAAAAGGGAACACTTCTTTGGACTCAGCTTCAGACCAGCGCTAGCCATCCGTTGGAAAACCTCTTCCAAGTTCTTAAGGTGTTCATCGAAGCTTTTACTCAACACAATGATATCGTCGAGGTATACCAAACAGGTCTTCCAGTGTAATCTTTTTAATACCGGGTCCATAAGTCTCTCAAAAGTAGCAGGAGCGTTACATAATCCAAAGGGCATGACGGTAAATTGCCATAGACCATCACCTACGCTAAAAGCCGTATTTTCTTTGTCTTTTTCGTTTACCTTCACTTGCCAATAACCACTTTTTAAATCAAGTGTTGAAAACCATTTTGTGCCTGATAACGAGTCAAGTGTGTCATCGATTCTAGGTAGTGGATAACTGTCTTTCTTCGTTACATCATGTTGCCATCTTTCTTCTTCACAAGTACTACAGGTGAGCTCCACGGACTCTCTGATGGTTCGCTTACGCCGCTTTCGCTCATTTCACGTATGGTCTGGCTTAAAACTTCACGTTTTGTTAAAGGAATGCTCCGAGGAGCCTGGCGGGTTGGCCTTGCATCACCTGTGTTAATAAAATGTTTCACAACTTTGGTTCTTCCTGGTTTGGCATCATCTTTATCAAATATGGATGAGTATCTGAGAAGAAGTTGTTTAGCCATAGTTTGATAGTTTGCCTCTAGTTCCTCAGTCCATGTGTTAATTTCACGAGATATATGGTTTTCGTCCATGGAATCTTCCTCAAGACGTATTTCGCAATTTATCACGGCCTCAATCTCGTGACACTGCCCTAATATAGCTCCTTTGAAGAGTTTTATTGGTTACTTGCACTCATTAAGTACTCTTACTGGAACACGTTTATCTTGTCTTGTCATAGCCAGGGTTTAGCCTATAAGTAAGTTTGTTGTAGAGTCTTTTGTGAGCTCAACAATCCACCACTTGTTTGGCCCATAGTCTCCATATATTTCTGCCCAAATAACTGCTTCTGATGTTGGTGGAATCTGCTGGCACTCTGTTGTTATCACTCGTCCAACATTGTACTTATTATCGTAACCGAACATAAGTGGCACTTCCATATTTCTATAGGACATAATCCTGTTTTCCATGTCAATTTTGATTCCTTGATTCGCTAGAAAGTCCACTCCAATTATGACTTTTGTCGGCGATATATGCCACTATAAAATTGTGTAAAACTGGGGTATCTTTTCCAGTTGTAGTACGTAACTTTGCCTTAGCTAATGGTTTCACTTCTTTCTCAACCAGATCAGATCGAATTATGGAATGTGATGCGCCCGTATCCACAGTCAGTATGCGCTTTTTGCCTTCTACATATCCACTAACCGATAACGTTACTCGTATTCCTGCTAATTTGCGAAATGGAGATTACAGGGCATTTGCTTGTGGGAGCCAGTCCGTGTCCTTTTCGGCTGGCTCACTTTAGTTAGTTAGATTTGACATTTGCGTTTACGTCCAACTGGATTATCAGTCTGGTTACAATTGCGGGCAATATGTCCACTTTTTCCGCAGTTGAAACATTTAAGCACACCGTCATTTTTCTTATGCGCTTCCGTAGATTTTTCTAGTGCTTTCTGCATGTTGTCAAGTAATTGGTTGACCCAAGTGTGTTCCTTTATTTCTACTTTATGAGCTTTAAATGTTTGATTGCTAAGCAAAGATGCAGTTTCCTGTGTCAGAGCATCCGAACCGGTTTCCGCAAACGTCAATTTTGGACATGCTAATGCAGCAAAGCGTGTAGTGTTATCTCGTATTCCATTGACTAAGGTCTGAATTTTCACGTCTCCGATGTATTCCACGGATTTATATGCATAAGCTAAGTGAGCTAACCTCTCAGTCTCTGTAGAAAACTCCTGCAGAGACTCATTGGCTTTTTGGCGGCGATTTTGCAACTCGATTTGGAAGATCTGCTTCCTGTGCTATCATACCGTCTTTCTAATGTACCCATCAACGTTTCATAACTACTTGCCTCGCAGTTTTAAATGGTCTGTAACATCTCCGCTGCAGATCCTTTTAATGCAACGAACTGCGACTTTATCTTCAGCGTTCCAATTATTTGAAGATGCCGTCTTTTCGAATTTAAGCTTAAAAATATGGAACGGAATAGTGCCATCAAAGGATGGAGGTTTTACCTTGGTAAAAGCTGACGGCATAATTAACCGATTTAATTGTTGCTCGCGGAGACGATCTCTCAATTCTTCCACTTCAGTTTTAATTCTATCCCGCTCTTCCGAAATCTATGACAACACTTCTGCTATTTGTGAGGTCACCTGCGATATCCGTGTATCCTGCTCTTTCAACTGTGAGGACACCTGTGCTGATATACGTGCATCTTGCGCTGCGAACTGTTCTACCAACTCTGAGGGCACCTGTGCTGATATACGTGCATCTTGTGGTGCGAACTGCTCTTTCAACTGTGGGGACACCTGAGCTGATATATGTGCGTTGCGAACTGCTCTTTAAGCTGTGTCGATATTTGCGTTGATATCTGCGTTGATATCGGCGTTGACAGCTGGGACATTGCAGCCAAAATCATGTTGGTGTCCATAGCATTTGATTAGCGCGTCTCTTTCATATATTGTATCTTTGTCGTCTTTTCCTCTAATTCCAATTGAAAGACATATTCCTCAACATTAATATTATCCATTTCCCCTGGCCTCTCTAAACCGTGATTGTAATTCAGTTTTTAATCTATTTGTCGCCAAACCACGTTGCTCCAGCTTCTTTTTCAGTTGTGGAATCTTCAGATAGTTAAACTTTGCAATTTTCAAATAATAATCTCCTTGTTAATTTGTTAGACAATCCCATTTCTGACACCAGTTGTAACGGATTTCTCGATAAATCGTCTACCTTGTAACTAACTCTTGAGTTGGATCACTGGATTGTTAAATTAAAGTCCCAATATAATGTTATTTACCTTATTTCTAAATCCAACAACTTAACACTTATTGCTCGCTATTCGAGTTAACAAGTTATTGCTTATAGCTTAATTTCTCTTTTACGCTCTAATAGGAACTATGTTTGCTGCACAGTTCGGCAGCCCTTATATAGTAGATCTTTAACAAAAGTTCGCCACTGGAACATTTTGGCAAGTACTTGTAGGAATCCACTGTCTAGTTGCTTCTGGCAATTTATCGCCGGTATGAGTTTGTTCTATCATCCGTGTGGAAAACTTTAGTTTAGCATCCCACGGTTTCAGAGTTAAGAGAAGTATGTTTGGATAGAGGAGATTCTCCTTTTTTTTATTTTACAATATTTGTAAAATTTTTTATTACTCATATAACGAAAATTGTGTAAAAATTAAATGCTTATTTAAAGCAAATACTTAAATATTTACTATAAAAAAATATGTAGAAACATTGAAGTGAAGTGTTAGTGTATAATAATTGCATAATATAAAAGAAAAGTAATTCATAAATACATATTCGTGATCTGGAGAATCTCCTCTATCCAACCATACCCCTCTTAACCCGGAAAACGTAGAATACTAAACTAAAGCCGACCCGACAAAATATTTAAAGCTAAATTTTAGAATAGCATCCTCCGTATTCGTGGTTAAAATTGAAATGTGCGGTTAGAGGAGGCTCTCCAGATTAAGAAAATATATACATTTAGTTGCCGCTTACTTATAGTTTTTGCGATATGTGCATTTAAAGTTCAACACATTAAAGTGCGTTCTTCTTTGATTATAAAACAGTTTACACTAATATTTTTTGCTATTATTTTTACTAACACAAAGTAGTTTCCACACATATATTTTATGGCATATGGTATACGTTGGCAATATTGATTGCAATAAAGTTGTATAGGCCACATCGATTGCCTGTCGAGAAATCGAGTTAGGCTTTTGACAATTTGTGATATTATTTTACCCTACCGTTCACAAATTCAAAATAAAAAAGAGTGGTTTTTATATACTTAATTAATCATAAACCTCAAAAAAGTCAGATGGTGTATAAAATGTGTTTTATAAAACTTGTTGAAATATAAGATTTACCAGCACGAAGTAAGAATAATAATTTTATTGCTTTAAACTCATTTTTGATGTATTTATATTTAACTTATTTCATTGTATTACTCTATGATGATCCAGGACTTTACAGTTTTATTTAGTTCTTAAAAAAAGATTGGTGATAGGGGAAAGATGTGATAGCAGAAACAGTATTTAATGGTAAATTTTGGAATAGCATCCACCGTATTCTTGGCTAAAATGGGATTGCGCGGTTAGAGAAGGCTCACCAGATTAAAAAAAAATTTATATAAATTTAGTTGCCGCTGGCTTATGATTTTCGAGATACTTGCGTTTAAAGCTTAAAATTTCAACAATTTAAAGTGCGTGTTTCTTTGATTAATAATGAAATATGCACTGACATTTTTAGCTTTTACATCCACTAGCACTTCACAAATTAGTTTGTACCAATAGTGCAATAATAGCCTTAATTCTATAATTAATTCATTGTTCAATTTGGTTAATGTATAGTTTAGTTCCCCCAACGGTAAATGTATAGTTTAGGTCCCCCACATAAGGAGGCCTCAAAAATGAAATTTTTTTTTGGGAAATCTTTAGTATAACGTCCCACGCTTTCGGGGATAAAATGGGTATGGGCGGATAGAGGAGATCCTCCAGATCAAGAATATATATAGATATAGCCGCGGGAAACTTATAGTTTTCGAGATATTTGGGTTTAAAGTTCAAAATTTCGACTATTTAAAGTACGCATTTTTCCCATTTCAAATGAGTTATACACTTATATTTTTCACTTTTATATCCACTAACACTTCACTAATTCGTTTTTACACATGTTTTTTACATTATATAGTGCAAAAATAGTTTAATTCAATAATTAAATTGTTGTTAAATTCTATTAATTCTGACAATAAAAAAAGGGTTGCAAAATTTCAAATAACCAGTGTTACCTTATCGACATCTTTTGTAATTGAACTGAAAGAAATTAAAACAGATAATACCCCAAATGCAGGAATCCAAAACCTAGAGAAATAAACTATTACTAAAGCATTGATGTTAAGTATTATGTTATACCCTCTATGACAATAATCCTTATTTCTTGTAGAACTTCTTTTTGCGTTGGCGGCCTTCGGCCGCGCTTTAAAAAAATAACCCTGGTCGGTCCAACACCGGGGTGTATCAAGGTTTTTTGCGCAGAACTCCTTTTTGCGTTGGCGGCCTTCGGCCGCGCTTCAAAAAAATATCCCTGGTCGGTCCAACACCGGGGTGTATCAAGGTTTTTTGCGCAGAACTCCTTTTTGCGTTGGCGGCCTTCGGCCGCGCTTCAAAAAAATAACCCTGGTCGGTCAAAAACCGGGGTGTTCATAATTCAATCGCGTCACATATATCACCATGTTGTTGTTGTTGTAACGGTTACCTAGTCCCCGTTTGGGTGATAGATTCCAGATTCGTTGTCGTCGAGGTCATCTAACGGGAGGCCAAGGAAACGAGGTGTTTCGACGTCGGACCATAGGGTGAAGGGTGTTAGATGAGTGGGGTTTGTTGGGCATGCAAAGAGGTGGTTAGTGTCATGCGGAGACTCATTACACGAAGGACATGTGTTTGGTATGTCGGGGTCTATTCTGGATAAGTAGGAGTTTAACCTGCTACAGTATCCAGAACAAAGTTGCGCGAGGGTCAGTCTGGTTTCGCGAGGCAACTCGAGCTCTACGTCTGCTATGGGTGGTGGTTTGACTCGTAATACGCCATTCACTGAGAGGTAGTCGGTGAAGGTGTTGATGGCTCCACTGTGAATGGCGGTACTGCCTAATGCCGTCGACGAAATCAAGGAAAGACCTCTTGATGTTCCTAGGAGGCGGCTCCGCTACAAGCAGGCGACTACAGGGGTGTTTTCTACGAAAACACCTCAGCAGAAACTGCTTGGAGAGGAGTTCGTTCTGTTCCTTAACCGGAAGCAAACAGTCCTCACTATGTAGGTGTTCGATTGGAGACATCAAGAGGCATCCCGTGATAGTCCGAAGTGCAGTGTTCTGACAGGTCTGAAGCTTCTTCTTCTGCGTGTCACTGCATTCAGGCGACCATATTGGGGCTGAATAATTTAGTACCGGCCGGCCGATTGCCTTGTAAGTTGTCAACAACGTTTCTTTGTCTTTTCCCCAAGAGCTGCCGGCAACCGACTTGAGGACACCTCAAGTGTGTTCACTACTGGGGAAAGGAGAGTTATCGGGCGATAAGACTCCCCTTTGTTGGAGGGTTTCCCAGGTTTCAGTAGGGGACCACTCTTCCGACTTTCCACACATCGGGTATTTAAAGAGTAGATATCGACAAGTGGAGGACCTTCGTGAGATAGTTTACTCCCATTGGGCCTAGGTGTTTTAGCATCAGCATGCTTATTCCGTCAGGGCCGATGGATTTAGACGATTTCACCTTTTTGATGGCACTTTGAACCTCCCCATCGGTGAAAGTAAGTGGTGGCAGTCTTTTGGCATTTTGCGCAGCCGTCGGGTAACACATCGTTTGGCGCACTTCTTCGTCGTCATCGAATTGAATTTCAACCCGGTCGTCATGTCTCCTCGGATTAGACAAGGCCTTGACAGTATTCCAAAGCTTACTCACACCGGTGAAGAGATTACAGGACTTCAGGTGTTCCACCCATTTTGTCCGCTTATGTTTAGCAGCAGCGATCACCTTGCGGAATTGACGCTCGCCAACGATGACGTCCGTAGGAATGGGTAGTGCGTTGAAGGTGCTCTCAGTAAATTCTGTGAAGCCGACCCAGTTAGCTTTGTTAAAGTTAATAAAGGTGCGATTGTCCACAGAAAGATGAAATCTAGGCCTCTACCATTATCTCGCTCGCGATCCTTACGTAAAACGTTGAAATCTGCACAACTCAGAAAATCTGAGCGGCTGTTTAACTTGGTTTCTTGGACTGCAGCTATCGATATGCGCTCCCGGCTCATGAATGCAATTATCTCCTCGATCTTGCTCTGTAGTCCGTTGCAGTTGAATTGTAGGAGTCGCGTTTGTCGCGGGTGTCCGGTCGTGATCCTAGGGGTAAATGGGGTGCATGTATGTGGTGTTGATTGGCGACGCCACTGTATGTGATTGCGGGGGCAGACTCCTACATCATGGGGCAACATACGACGCACTCCACTCTCGTGTGGTGCGCAGACCGGAACACGACAGAAAGTGACACCAGCCAGTACAAGAATCGCACTTGACTGATGTGACTTTCCGGCGTATTACGGTTAGACATACGGAACAGACTGTGCGAGGAACCAGGAGTTGCTGGGTGGTTCTCGCACGAGGATTGGAGCTGGATGCAGGTTGGGGGGGAGGTTGGTCAGACTGGGAGTCATGCTGTCTGTGTGAGCTACATAGGGCCGTGGAGGTCCTATCTTGGCCACTCTACTGGAGCGGCAGCGCAGTGCGCGAACATGGTGCAGGTTGCACAGCCGTTGAAGCAGATGTCGCATTATTGCGTTGACAGCATGGGGCCACGTAACTCGTGGTCCACTCCCTATGTGTCTTAAGGCCTGAACAGGTCTTAAGATGGCTCCATCCGTTGCATGTATTGCACCTAACTGAGGTCGAGTTTGGATGGAGCCTTTTAGAGCAAACGCAGCAGTAGAATTCCTCGGGGCACGGGTTAGACTCGATGCCTGCACGGTTCAGGAGGATACGCAGCAACCCTGCTGCTAGGCGATGCTACAATGACGATAAACTAAATCTAGAACTTACCGATCCAAACAGGGTTAGATCGTCGAAATAGCAGCCCTTGGCCGGATAAAATCCGGAATGGTTTCGCAGAACCGGCTGTTGTGGGAATTGCCCACCATCGCTAGTTGTGGTCTGATAAACAGAATAACGTGGCAACCTATTCTAACCCTCGCATCAGAGCACCTGCCGATAATAATTTCGATCGGATAACTAATGACCTTATTTCTATGGAAAACCGTACCTTCGTTAACTTTACCAAAACTAATTGGGTCGACTTCACAGAATTTATCGAGAACCGCACTACCCATTCCTACGGACGTAATCGTCGGCAAACCTCAATTCTGCAATAAATCAGCAATCTTAGCGCGACTTCTTATGTCAGGTCTTTTCCTGTGACCTCCATATAAGGGATCTCAATTTAGAGATTCGACAACTGGTAGATCCACATAAGAGGACGAAACGGGTAGAGCACCTAATGTCATGTAATCTCTAAATCCCTGTAAATCCGAGGAGATACGACGATAACCGTGTCAACCATTAACATAGGGTTAACAGTATAAGGGAAATTATAGTTCTGAATTAAGGCCATGGTGGATTACTTAATTACTTAAAACAGCTATTTGCAGTATTAAGGAGTAATTTATTATATCCATTTATCTCGTTATCTTATCAATCTTATCCAAGAATATTTGGTACGTCTTAAAATTATAATTTTGTGTTAGAAAGTGTAAAATTGGTGCGATACAACAAAGAAACTGTTGCAAGCTAGGGGTGTTGATGCGTTAATAATTTTTTTTTTTTTTAAATTGATGAGTGATTTAGCCAAATTTTTGATGAAAAACAATATACATATGTCATAATAGCTAAAGTAAATATAGAACCATATTAATAACTTAAACTGTATACAATTTCGCGGTATTTGTTTCTGATATAATATTATAAAAGCTTTGAAAGGTGTTGGCAATATTGAAGCAGACGGTGATTGAGTTTCACCTAATATAGTTGCGAAAGTGTTTATAAACTTCCAAAACCTTATAAAAGCGAAATTCAAATAAAAATGCCGCCTAAGAAAATAAACACAACATCACAAGTTTGTGGTTATTGCTCTGAGTTAATACGGGACAGAACACAGCCAAGTATCCAATGTGCTGCATGTCGTCACTGGTTTCATTCCAAATGTACTGACCTCACACCTAAAGAGTTTAAAGCTACTGAAATTAGCATAAAGAGAAAATAGTGTGTCTGGAACTGCACCCACTGTCACAATGCTATTAGCGTCAAGACAGACCTCCGGAAATCTGATGATGGCAAACTACCACATAACCTGTCACCAGCTAACGAAATTGAGAGTATTTTGATCACTTTACTACTGATTACGATCGTAAGTTTAAAGATCTATAGGATAGCCAATGTTATTGCTCCGAACATTCCTGAATCAGACAAAGCTGTAGGTAAAGACCGTTTAGAAGACGACAGGGCGAACTCAGTAGCTGATCTGCCTCCTAGCTAATGAGTGTTGCCACTGAACTCGAGTTACGCCGACTTGGACGACATACATCGGTACGTATATGTCCTCTGCACTCCACCACTCGCTTACCAGCCGACGCACTCTCTATCATCAAGTATAGACCTCCTGATGGAAACACAAATTTCATCTTTAATGCTGATCTAACGCCTTCCCAACAACAGCACCTAAAAAACCTGCGCCTGGATTGAGACTCTATGGTGAAAGGGGTGTCGACAGCATGACAATTAAATATATTTATGGTGTGCCCAAGATCGTGAAAAAGAATTTTCACTCGTTGTAACGAAGCTTTTTTTGCTGCCCCTGCTCCTTCTAATTTGCTGAGGTATACTCGCCGTGTCCAGGGTTCATTACAATAAAATTGTAAGCTATAGGGCTTTTTACAAATCGTATTTTATTTATTGTAGTATAACTTTACAAAATGGTGTCTTGGATGTCGCTGTTTTCTGTTACAACGACGACGCCCGGATGTTTCTGCCGGCGCTTGTGTTGGCTTCGGAGAAGATTCTGCCGCGTGCGTTGACGGTCGTGTGTGCTACGGTGACGACTCTCGGGTGTTTCTGCCGGCGCTTGTGTAGGCTTCGACGATGCTTCTACAACGTGCGTTCGTGTATGAGTTGACGCTTGTGGGTGCTACGACGACGACGCTCGTGTATAGCCGTGAAAAAATAATCCCGGGCCGCAGGAGACTGTGTTGGCGACAGAAAGTTAAGGGTTGAGTCGGTCAGAGGATCAACGGTTCTTGTGTCATCTGCGAAAACATCTTTCCTGCTGGTTTCTGCTGTCCTTTTTGTATTTCGGGCAGGACTCATACTGGCGTCCGTAACGGTTCTCGATGGTTTTCTTGCAGGACTCTTTGGCCTAGGGGTTTAGGCACACATAGCTTCCAGGGTACAGCCTCTTAATCCTGGGATAGACACGGGATATGGCGATAGAGTTGACCATCCTTTTCCATGTAGTCCGCATACTTCTAGGGGTTGGCGAGTACTTCCCCTACTCGCTTTCGCCACCAGTTGCATTGTGGCGCCAGCGTCGTCGCATGTCTTATGGTTTCTAGTGGCTGCCGGGACAGTGCGTCCGCTACTAGGTTGAGTTTCCTTTGCGATACTCGATGTTGAAGATATGTTGCTGTAATTCTAAAGCCCATCGCGCTATACGACCGTAAGGGCTTTCTATAGAATTCAGCCGCTTCAGTGACATATGATCCGTTATCACCGTGAACCTATATCCCCCTAGGTAGGGTCTCATTTTCCGGATTCCCTAGACTATGGCGAGGCACTCCTTTTCGGTTACCGAATAGTTGGTCTCCGCCTTATTCAATTTGCGACTGGCGTAGGCTATTACGCGTTCGCCTCTTTCCAGTTTCTGTGTCAGCACTGCACCAAGGCCGATGTTGCTAGCGTGCGTCTGCAAGGTAAATGTCTGGCTGAAATTCGAACATGCGAGGACAGGAGCCTCTGTGAACCTGTAGATTAGATTAATTTTTGAGGTATGCACCGCGACCTATGGTCTATTGTGCCCTCCCCTAAGCCATATCGTATCATCTAGGCCCAGCATGTTAATAAATTCCAAAATTCTGCTCGGTGCTAGTGAGGTGATACAATCCCTGTGAGGAAACATGGATCCCAGGCCCTTGATTCTGCGTCTGCAGACTGCTGTGCAGTTCATCAGCAGATGTTTAGGGGTTATCGGCTCTATGTCGCAGAACCGGCAGTTTGCAGAAGAGGCTATACCCATGTTGAAGAGGTGCTTCTTAAGCCTGCAGTGGCTCGGGAGATTAATTATGGTTTTGAACCGTTTGAGGTCGTAACCCCGCATTAACAGTCTGGCACGGTGCATTCCCTGAAGTTGTTGCCAATGTGTCTCCCTACCTACTCTTTCCCCCCTACGGAGGAGCTCTTTAATTGTATGTGGACCAACCGCTATGAATGGTTACGGTCCTACCATTTTTGTAGAGGCCGCAGAGCGGGCCAACTCGTCAGCCAATTCGTTCCCGGATATACCCCTGTGGCCAGGCACCCACATAAGGTGCACTCGGTTGTGCTCTGATAGGCTGTTCAGCCGTTCTATACACTCCAGTACTAGAAGAGATCTGACCTCATAGGCAGAGATCGCTCTTAGTGCCGCCTGACTATCGCTGAGTATAGCAATACTACTCCCCCAGGATTTTCCATCAAGTCGGTTGCACACCATGATTGCTTTTGTAGCTTTGGTTAGGGTCCGGTCCACGTGCTGCTTCCATCGTAGCGTGGAATCCAGCGTGAGGCCCAGATATTTGACCGTGCTGACCATCTCCACCACTCTGCCGTGAAGGGATATCTGTTAACCTGTGCTTGATGCTTTCAAATGCTTCTTGTTGCTCAGCTCCCCACTTCCAGTGTCTCCCTGTATTTAATAAGGCGGTGAGCGGCAGTGATACTAGGAGGCTATCCCAAGATATTGGCGTACTTCTTTCACGCTAATTGGGGGCTTCAGCTCCTGGTCTGCTGATACTGTCTCGGGGTCGGTGTGGATGCCTTTGTCACTGATCACGTGACCCATATACCGGAGTTCCTTCTTTAAAAACTCGCATTTCTCAGGACTGATTCGAAGGTTGGCCTGTTGTTATCTCTGTAGTACCTTTCGTAAATTCTGTATGTGTTCCTCGAATGTAGAGCCTATGACGATTATGTCGTCAAGGTAGGCGAAGGCATGTGGTTTCATCACAGGGCCTATGACCTGGTCGAGTACCCTCTGGAACGTCGCAGGTGCTGAATGTAAGCCGAATGGCATGACGTGCCATTGGAATAGGCCACTCCCAGGTATGGTGAAGGCTGTGTATGGCCGGCTGCCTTGCTCTAAAGGTATCTGCCAGTAGCCGTTCTTGAGGTCCAGACTGCTAATATACCTTGCTTGTCGTAACTTGTCTAATATGTGTTGTGGCCTAGGTAAGGGGTATGCGTCGGGCACTGATCGGGCGTTGAGTTGCCAATAATCCACGCATAAACGCCACTTACCGTTCTTTTTCCGGGCCAATACAATCGGCGCGCTGTGTGGGCTGTGAGACGGTTCGATGCATCGCTGGATTGCGTGAAAATATAGTTACTTGATGGGGCGGTTGTCGGTCATGGTTTCGAATTTTCAAAGCTCCTCCGCTAAGAAGTCGCGTGTGCGGGCCGCTTCGTTTCTCTGGTTGGTGGTCGATCTAGGCTCGACTCAATTAATCCTCCTGCACTTTAGCTTACGTGTTTTGTTGAACTTCGTCCTACTGGGTTTCAGTAGTCGGATATTTGGTGTAGTTGGGGTTGCGTTGCCTACCATTTCTGATGGCATGGTGTAGAAGGCTGCTGAATGCTGAGCATCTGCCGTTGTCAGCACTACCTGGTGTCCTCCGCAGGACACCTTAACTCCCATGTTCCCCAGTGTATCTAATCCGGGTATGACGTCATCAATCGCACCGGGCATAACATGTATTACTGCTTGGAGCGATGACTGTCCGAGTTCGATGTTGGTCTTTACGGCGTCGTAAATCTTGCTGGTGGTACCGTCGGCCAATTGTATTTGCATGGCTACGGTTACTTTCTGACGCAACAAACTACAGACAAGCACTGACCGCCATTCACAGTGGCGCCATTAACACCTTTATCGACTCCCTCTCAGTGAATGGCGTACTAGGAGTCAAACCACCACCTATAGCAGAAGTAGAGCTCGAGTTGCCCCGCGAAGCCAGAGTGACCCTCGCTCAACTTCGTTCTGGATATTGTGGCAGGTTAAACTCCTACTTATCCAGAATAGACCCCGACATACCAAACACATGTCCTGCATGCAATGAGGCCACGCATAATACTAACCACCTCTTTGCATGCCCAACAAATCCAACTCATCTAACACCCTTTTCTCTATGGCCCGACCCCATCGAAACAGCACGTTTCTTGAGTCTCCCGTTAGATGACCTCGACGACAACCAAACTATCACTTACCATCCAAGCGGGGACTATATAACCGTTACAACAACAACAACAACATGACGGCTTCCGCCGGTTCTTCGCCAAGTTTGATCACTGCTAGTTCGGCGCTGAATTCTGTGGGTCCGCCGTGCCTTTTCCATGGCGGAACCCTCAGCCGTTTCCCTGTTGTCGACCGCAACATTCTTTGGTTAGCACACCCGATCGACCACATTCCCAGCAAAATATCTTTCTGGGATTACGGCATCTTCTAGCATAGTGTCCTTCCTGGCCACATCTCCAGCATGTGTAAAAAGTTTGGTTCGTGGGTGGTTGTTGGTGATCCGCGTTTACCGCCGTATTGTGTTGGGAAACCGTGTGACGCTGTTGTGAACGTGCTGATGCGGATTGGACGGGTGGATGGTTTGGCCGCGTTGTATTTCTTACCGCGTGGTCACCTATGATGTGTCTCGTCATCTCGGGGCGAGATGTCTCTACTGTTCTCCGATGTCCTTCATGAATGCCTTCGCACTCTTCTGCAAGCGTGATAAGTTCGAAATCTCGACGCCGAATGTAGCGTAGATAGTCGGTGTGGCTATTTCGGAAGATCCTTTCCAATCGCTGCTCCTGGTTATATTCAGCGTGTCTCATTAGATTCTGCACAGAGAGAACGTAATCTTTATATTTTTCACGCTGCTGTTGTCTTCGTTGCCGTATGTCATCTTCGAGGCGTTCGAAGTAACATGCTGGTAAAAACAATCGCACAAAATCTTTTTTGAAAGTAGTCCAACTCCTCCAATATTCGTTGTTGTTGCGATACCATTGTAACTCGGGCATGGTTCTTGGAAGAAAGTCTATGTCTATCATGTATAATTCGGTGAGCTCTTCCAATCGTTCGATGAACGCCAATGGGTCTCTACCGCCATCGTATTTTACGGAGCACTTCCTCACCTGGTCGATGATAGGTGCGCATGTAACTATCTGGTTCTGTTTATGTAACATGCCGTGACTTGGCATGACTATTAGTGGCGGCTGTCGTGGCGATGATTCCGCGAAAATGGCCACGGTTCCTCTGCCTTGATCTGCTCTGAGTGGCGTCTTCTGATCGCCTTCGTCTCGTGAAGCGGACTCATTTGCTTTGTATGCAGCTTCCATTTTTAAAATTTTGTTTTGTGTATTTCGGAGTCCTGTTGTTGTTGTTGTAGCGGCAGAATTGTGCCGAGTTGGCAGTCCTTGACCGGATAAAATCCGGGTCTGACTGTCGTGGTAACGGATTTCGGAGTCCACGTGCGTCTTGGCTGCCAGTGCAGTTATGCGTTTCCGAATCTCCCGCGGAGATTAATTGCTCCTTAGATACGTTGTCCAACCACAGATCTGTCATTTTGCGTTAAATCTCATCCTGATGTTAAACGATTTGCAGGGTCCCTGCTAGGGCGCCAATTGTAACGAAGCTTTTTTTTGCTGCCCCTGCTTCTTTTAATTTACTGACGTATACTCAGGGTCCAGGGTTCGTTACAATAAAATTGTAAACTATAGGGCTTTTTACAAATCGTATTTTATTTATTGTGGTATAACTTTACAAAATGGTGTCTTAGATGTCGATGGTTTCTGCTACAACGACGACGCCCGGTTGTTTCTGCCGGCGCTCGTGTAGGCTTCGACGAAGATTCTGCCGCGTGCGTTGACGCTCTTGTGTGCTACGACGATATAGCCGGGAAAAACTAATCCCGGACCACAGGAGACTGTGTTGACGCCGAAAGTTAAGAGTTGAGTCGGTCAGAGGATCAACTCACTACCGAGCTCACCTTTAACGGAGGGCATTCACAACTTAAGGCACTAAGACTAGCGAGAGGATCGACTCACTGCTGAGTAGCGTCGTACGTGTGTTCGCTGTTACAGTCCTGCGCTGACTGACTGATGTTCGGCCTTTTAGCTTTCCTCCAAGCCGTGTGTTGCTTGCTCGCGCGTTCGCAACATGTTGATTTAGGCTGGCGTGTGTTGCTAGAAATGGCGTGATTTTCCCATTGCAGCCCAATACTTGTTGTGTTGTTTACGTGGCGTGGTTTTACTGTTGTGTATGAGTTCTTGCTATGTCTTGCTTTTCCTTCTTCTTGTATACTTGCAGTGTTGTATTTATTTAACAGGGTGCGTATTCATGTGTTGTGTGGGCTGAATTCCGTATGGATATTTAGTTCTCACATCGTTCAGCGAGCAAGAAAAACGTATCCTACGTCCAACTGTACTAAATGCCTGGCATTTTCGGGGCGCCGAACAACGCATTGATTTGATCCGCTGTGAGCACCGTGGGGTAAGGCTGTCGTCAGAAGGTACCCACGTTAAACACACCGGACGTTGTCCAGCTGTACTATCAGAACGTACGAGGTCTACTCACAAAACTGACCCTTTCAGACAGCTACAGCAGCTAACAAGTTCAAGTGGTGGTGTTTTCATTGCCTATAAACGTTATCTCCATACTGTGCCAATCTCAAACAAACAATGATTTAGAGCGAATTTTTATCCGTTTCAAGGGTGCCTCACGTGATATAGTCATTGGCTGTGTCTACATACTTCCTCAATCACCTTACGAGATCTTCGATAAACACCTCGCCACCATTTCATCCAGGCATCCAAATTTTTGATAATCGGTAATTTTAACCTCCCAAGCAGCTCACATCGTGTGAACTGTGAAAAGCTACTTTACGATGGACACGCCTCCCTCAACTGTGATCCACGCAATTATATTCACAGCGCTCGTAACTCTTTCCTTGACTTATGTTTCAGTGATATTGATTCATCTCCAGAGCACTCACCTGCTCTGGTCCCAGAAGATAAATATCATCCTGCCCAGGATATCACGCTCAACTTCCAGCTCGAACTGGTCCCAAACAACTCTTCTTTCTACTTATTCAAAAAAGCTAACTACGCTGAGCTCAACACCTTCTACCTGAGAACAAATTGGAGTGTTCTCTACAAACTTAAAACAATTGATAGTAAGTTAGACTTTTTCTACGTAAACGTCTTTGAAGGGGTAAAACAGTTCGTTCCAATACATTTGCAAAAAACACAGTAACTTCCCATCCTGGTTCTCAAAAGAGCTAATTCACAAAATTAAATTGAAGAAAAAGAAAAACTAAGTCAAATTATTCTCGGTTCAGGCAGTGGCGGATTTAAAATTTCCACTCTATGACTTAAAAACTATGGTACGATATCAAATCCTTGATTATTTTTACATTAAGTAATTATGAAGAAATATCATTTTAAGCAAAGAAAATCTCAATCATGTACTTCTTTCAAAAAAAGTTAGGGTATGTCTTGAAACTATACAATACTTACATTAAATGAACAAAGCTTACAAAAAAAATGTCCACTCCAAGAACGTGTATAAATATTTTTTATTGCAATTACAATATAAAAACAATAATAATTCTACTTTTTCAATTATCTGTTAGTATTAAAAATATGGTTAAATTATAGAAGTATTACAATAACTTTCTGTGGGACTTTTAATTCGCAAAATCATTGATTATGTCGTCGAATGAAATATTGTTGATTAGTTCTGACTCTATGCATAAAAGAGCTAAAGTGTTTAGATTTTCTTTACTTAAAGTCGATCGTAGATAGTTCTTGACTCTCTTCAAGCAAGAAAAATTTCTCTCTCCAGAACAATTTTTTGCTGATGTACATAAAGCAATACGAAGTGCTATATCCAAGTTTGGATAAATATTTTATAAATTTTGTTGTCGCATGAACGAAGACAGACTTTTCAATGATCCAGACTTTGGTTTTATTAAAATTCTTTCAGAGGACAGGTAGGCTTGAAAGTGTACGCATTCCTGAACTAAGTCTGTTTCTAAATCATTAGGATACGTTTCTTCCAAAAAACTGGCTTTTTCTGTCAGACTTGATGGTTACAACTCATACATTTTAGTAAGAAATGAAAATTTCTCGTTAAATCCGTTATAAGCCTTTTGCCGTTTTGCTAATTCGGATATGAGTTTATCTGTGAGAACGAGAAACGTGTTAACCCTGAAGTTATCACTAGCAGCCATTCGAATATCTTCTTCGGAAGTTTTATCAAATCTGTTTTTTCTTTTTGGTTGTCGTTTACCCATCTCTTTTGTATATTGTTTTGATACACTCAATTCCAATGCCTTTTCATTAAAAAACTTAAACTTCTCTCGTTCAGCTACGGAGTGATTCGTAAAGATCAGCAACAGTTATTAAAACTATATTATAAGAATGAATTTGAACATTCAATTTGTTTATTCTCTCCAGAAAATCATTCCAAACAAAAATCATTACTGCCGTTTCCAGTTTTTGCAAATTCGAAAATATCCCTGCCGCTTCTTGTCGTGTCAGAGGCTTTTCGGTGCAATCAGCCTTGATTAATTCCAAAATTTTAAGAATTTCATGTCAAGATTCTTCCAAACTTTTGCATGCATCCTCTCTAGCTATCCAGCGTGTCAAATTTATTCTTTTAACGCTTTTGCCTTTTCCAATTTGATACATTAATTTTTGCCAGCGTTGTGTCGAGCTTACAAAAAAACGTAGATATCCTATAACAATATGAAAAAGTGACAGCTTCTGTAGTCAATTCAGCAGTTGTAGTTACTAGATTTAAAAAATGATCAGAACAAGGCACGTAAAAGACCAAAGGTGCTTGGTCGCGAATTTTCGCTTGCAAGCCATTGTACACGCCAGACATGTTACATGACTGTCCGCGACAAGCTTCAATATTTATACCCAGCGTTTTTAGTTCTAAAGTAACGGCAGAAAACATTTCTTCAGCTTATGTCGTATCTAATAACGAGCGTGAGTTGATCTATGTGGGCTATATCTGGTGTTGAATCGATGATTAGGGAAAAGTATTTTGCTTTTTTTATTTCGTCTCCAATCTTCTTTAAAACTTTCTGACCCATTAAGAGAGTAAATTCATCGCAAGTGGTGTTTGATAAGTAACTGGTACTGACTGATCCTTGATTTCCAAACCGTTCAATATGATTAGCCAGAAACGGATCGAATTCCGCTAATAGTTCCAAAACCATACAATAAGATCCACATATCCAATTTTTTTACTTTTCCTTCTAAAAGCGAGACCTCTAGAACACAATCGCGTTCACGACGGCAACAACTCTCATCAGAACGTTTCTCCAGTAAGTTATTTCTTCATCAATCTGGACCTGCAATAAATTAAGTCGGTCATCAATCTTATTTCTGTCTTTCAAACTAAGAATACTATATTTATGACGCGCAGAGTTTTCATACTGAGCTACTTGATGATCTGCATTTTTCCAGACATTGAATCCTCCGTTTTCAAATTTAATTCTACACTTTAAATGCCAGACACGGTCCACAATATACAGATCTGTTACTTTCAGAATAAACTAACCAATTTCGATTTTTCACTAAATTCTTTTGTAATTAAATTCTTGAATCAAATGTTAATTTCTTGTTTGAAGTTTTTAATTCTTAAAACAAAAATTTACTGGCAAATAAGATTACCCTTTAAGCAAAAAATGAATTCTTGTGGCAAGAAAATTCCTTTCTTGATCTTTAAAGTAGTCCCTCACCCCAAACTCTAAAAGTGAAAGTGGGGCCTCAGTTTAAATTTATGTTGATGAAAAAAATACATCACTGAGCATTGACGATTTAGCGCAGTAGCGTGCGACTCTGCTTCATACAGAGAAAATCGTGGGTTCGATCCCGACGGACGTTAAATTCTTTTCCAAAGCAACAATGCTTAGAAATTAATTTAAAATAAAAATTTTATTTACTTTTGCCAAAAATTCTTGAGCGAAGACAAAAATATTCTTGACACCAGAAAATTTACTTGACACAAGTTTATTAGAGCAAGAATCTAAAATTTCTCAGGACAAGAAAATATACTTGAATCAAGCAAAAAAGTTTACTTCGATCAAGAAAAGGAATTGGAAGACAATTTGTTATTTGATTCAAGTAAATTGTTTTTTCGCTGTGCATAGAGGAAAACTTATAGTAATTATTAATTATTCTCTGTACAAATGTTAATTTTTTTTTAATTCCGAAAATCGAAATAAAAAATTTTCGACCAAAATTTGCCTACTCAGCCTGCTGATAAATCCGCCGCTGGGTTCTGCAAACTGAGACTTGAATGTAAAAGGCTGAGTTCCGAGTGCTAAAAGAGCTACGTAGACAATGTTGAAAGTAAACTTAAATCGGATATTAAAGTCTTCTGGAATTTTGTTAAAGACAAAAACCGCTGCAGCAGTGTCATACCGCCACCATGGTATGCGACGATCGGTCGGACCGTTCCCATAACAGTCGGGTATACGTAACCGGAACGGACCCGGATTTTTCCGGCCAAGGACTGTCAACTCGATAAAATTTTGCCGCTACAACAACAACGATCGGTCGGCTGACTCCGGGCCTGAAATCTGCAACCTTTTTGCTTCTTTTTTCCACAGCATTTATGTAGCAAACAACTGCTACGTCGCAGATGCAGGTACTTTCAACCCGGGATCGCAATGCACGCATATGAACGATCTGATAGTATCTTTGGACGAAGTACTTAAACAGCTTTTTGCACTCGACCCCACAAAGGGTGCTGGACCTTATGGTCTACCCAATATATTCCTAAAGAACTGTGCGATTGGTCTATGTGAAGCCTTGACACATATATTCAGTGAATCCCTTAGCAGTGGTGTCTTTCCATCATACTGGAAGTTATCATACGTAACGCCAATACACAAGGACGGATCAAAAGCGATGGTCACCAATTATCGTCCTATCTGTATTCAGTCCGCCCTTACCAAGTTATTTGAGAATTTTGTGCTACCACAGCTATACAGTCATTTGAATACACCATAACCACCAAACAACATGGGTTCATTGGAGGCAGATCCACTACAACAAATTTGTTCCTATACATTAACAAATTGCAGTATTCATAGCATCTACACGGATTTTAGCAAGGCGTTTTAGCGTGTTGACCACGAAATACTTATGCCCGGTTTGAGTAGCTACGGCGTAGGAGGTAGTGCATTATCCTGGATACATTCTTCCTTATAGAAAGACGTCTTCAGCCGACGGCTATCTATTTCATGAATATGAAGTGATATTTGGTGGACCACAAGGGTCTCATTTAAGCCCGGGACTCTTCAATATCTTCATCAACGACATTGTTAATAATATTGTCTCAGACCATCTGTTGTATGCAGATGATCTTAAAACTTTCAGACCCATTGCCTGTATGACTGACATCTTAACTCTACAGCAAGATATTGATTGGTGCCATGTGAATAAACTTGACCTCAACGTCAACAAATGCGCTGCTATATCTTTCACTCGCTCGCAGCCACCAATCCATGCAAACTACAAAATCAACGACCTGGAGATTATGCAGGTTGAAGACGTAAAAGACACTGGTCATCATAGTTGATAATAAGTTCACCTTCTCTTAACATATTGATAAAATCGCATGCAAGACATTCAAAACCCCTTGCTCATTCACAGAAAGATTTCAGCACCCCACAGCCTGACTAGACTTTTCCAATCTTTGGTTCTACCTGTCCTTGAATATAGGTCAGTTATCTGGTCCTCTTTCTCAAATGTAATGAAAGGCACTGGCCTATAAATGGGCATCATCAAGTCACACCTACTCCTCTGATGAGGTCTACCAACGCTTTACATCTTTTGAATTTGCCTCAGTCGGCCCAACACTCAGACGTAATCGAATACTAAAAACTTCCAACTCCAATAAAAATTATGAGATCCATCAACCCCAAAATCGACTGGCTAAATCTATCAATTCACTTCTACGGAGGTACTTACATGGCTTTCATCGATAACATCAAGACAGCCCCCAACAGTCGGTTCTACGTTACCGGAATTGACCCGGATTTCATCCGGCTGTTATTTCGGCGATCTAACCCTGTTTAGATCGGTAAGTGTTAGTCTAAGTCTGTTGTCACTAGAGCAACACCTTGCAGCAGGGTTGCTCCGTATCCTCTTGCTGGCATCGAGTCCAATCCGGGCCCCGAGGAATTCTTTTGCTGCGTATGCGCTAAAAGGCTCCATCCAAACTTCACCTCGGTTAGGTGCAATACATGCAATGGATGGAGCCATCTTAAGACCTGCTCAGGCCTTAAGACCCATAGGGAGTGGACCACGAGTTACGTGGCACCATGCTGCCAACGCAATACTACGACACCAGCCTTAACGGCTGTGCAATCTGTACCAGGTTCGCGCACTGCGCCGCCACTCCAACCGAGTGGCCAAGAAAGGACCTCTACGGCCCTAAGGCAGCATGACTCCCAATATGACCAACCCCCCCCCTTCTACCTTCATCCTGCTCCAATCCCCGTGCGAGAACCACTCGGCAACTCCTGGTTCCTCGCACAGTCTGTCCCGTGTGTCAGTCCGTAATACGCGGGAACGTCACATCAGTCAAGTGCAATTCTTGCCACATGTAAGTGGAGTGCGTCATATGTTGCCCTATGCTGTAGGAGTCTGCCCCCGCAATCACTTACAGTGGCGTCGCCGAACAACACCACAGTGCGACAACCGCCCATGCGGGTATTACAGCTGCAACAACCACCATCTACACGTACCTCCCTCACCCCCAGGATCACGACCGGACACCCGCGACAAACCCGAATCCTACAATTTAACTGCAACGGACTCCAGAGCAAGATCGAGGAGATAGTTGCATATATGAGCCGGGAACGTGTATCGATAGCTACGGTCCAAGAAACCAAGCTAAACAGCCGCTCAGATCTTCTGAGTTGTGCAGGTTTCAACGTTTTGCGTAAGGATCGCGAGCGAGATAATGGTGGAGGCCTAGCCTTCATATTGCACAACACCGGGCAATATCGTTTAATCGATGGTGACATCGACCGTAGGGACACCACCCTTGAATGTCAGGGTATAGCTGTCCGGTCAGGCGATGTCGAGCTCGAGATATTTAACATATACATCCCCCCAGTTACATGTTGCCCTACAGGATATCACCCGAACATAGATGCTTCGTGGTGAAAACCGTTTGGTGCTAGGCGACTTTAACGCGCACCACGATCTTTGACATTCCTGCTTGTCAAACGAACGTAGGGGGATGGAGCTGGCGGAACAGATTGACGATTCGACATTCTGCACAATGAATGATGAAGCCCTCACCACAATTATGGGCACCTGTAATAGCTCGCCCGATATTACCATCGTTAGCGGTGGTCTGATAAATAGCATAACCTGGCGACCTGTGCTAACTCTCGCGTCAGACCATCTGCCCATAATTACCTCGATCGAGAAACCTCCCGACCTTATTTCTGTGGACAACCGCACTTTCATTAACTTTACTTAACACTACCCATTCCTACGGACGTCATCGTTGGCGAGCGTCAATTCCGCAAGGTGATCGCTGCTGCTACCGCTCGCTTCATACCGGCTGGTAGAATTGCGGAGCTCCGCCCAAATTTCCCAGCCGAAGCAGCTGTATTAGCAAACGAGCGCGACACCTTACGCCATGCCGATCCCTGTGATCCCCGAATAAGGTATCACAATTTGGAGATTCGGCAAATGGTAAACCAACATAACCGGACAAAATGGGTGGAACACCTGAAGTCCTGTAATCTCTCCACCGGTGTGAGTAAGCTTTGGAATAGTGTCAAGGCCTTGTCTAATCCGAGGAGACATGACGAGCGGGTTCAAATTCAATTCGATGAAGACGAAGAAGTGCGCGTGCTATTTTAGCCGGCAGTTTACACTGCACCCTTCGACCGACATGGCCAAACGATGTATTACCCGACGGCTGCGCAAAATGCCAAAAGACTGCACACCACTTACTTTCACCGATGAGGAGGTTCAGAGTGTCATCAAAAAGGCGAAATCGTCTAAATCCATCGGCCCTGACGGAATAAGCATGCTGATGCTAAAACACCTAGGCCCAACGGGAGTAAACTATCTCACCAAGGTCCTTAACTTGTCGATGTCCACTCTTCACATACCCGATGTGTGGAAAGTCGGAAGAGTGGTCCCACTACTGAAACCTGGGGAACCCGCCAACAAAGTCTTATCGCCCGATAACTCTCCTTTCTCCAGTAGTGAAGACACTTGAGGCCTTGTTACTCCCGCCATTTACTCATCCCCTGAGTCTAGCAGACCATCAGCATGGCTTCCGAAAAGTGCACAGCACCACCACAGCACTTAGCGTCATAAACGCAGATGGTTCATGACCTGAACCAGAAGCCACTCTGCGAGAGGACGATCCTCGTAGCGTTGGACTTGTCAAAAGCTTTTGACACAGTCAATCGCACAACGCTACTTGAGGACCTAGAACAATCAACGCTTCCTCCAGGGCTGAAGCGGTGGACTGTGAACTACCTGAGCGGTCGGCATTTATCCGTACTGTTTCGAGGTCAAAACTCCAAACTTAGGAAATTAAACAGGGGGTTCCGCAGGGCGGTGTCCTCTCCCCACTACTGTTTAATTTCTATATTACGAAACTCCCCCAGCCACCAGCAGGAATTTCAGTGACCTCGTACGCTGATGACTCCCCCACTAAATCCACAGCGACCATCTTCACAAATTGGACGAAGGAGTACAGACTGGACCTGAACATTTCAGTAGATGGCACAAAAATTCCGACAGTAAATAACCCTAAAATTTTAGGCGTCACATTGGATAGTCTGTGCTCCTTCACTCCTCACACGACCGCGATAATTGCCAAAGTACAGAGCCGCAACAAAATCCTAAGTCGCTTGCCGGCAGCTCTTGGGGAAAAGACAAAGATACGTTCTTGACAACTTACAAGGCAATCGGCCGGCCGGTCCTAACTACGCATCTCCAATTTGGTCGCCTGGTTGTAGTGTAACGCAGACGAGGAAGCTTCAGACTTGTCAAAACACTGCACTCCGGACTATCACGGGGTGCCTCTTGATGTCCCCAATTGAACACCTACATAGTGAGGCTCTTATGCTTCCGGTTTAGGAACATAATGAGCTCTTCTCCAAGCAATTTCTGTAGTCGCCTGCTTGAAGCGAAACCGCCTCCTCGGAACATCAAGAGCTTATTCCTTGTTACGTCGACGACATCAGACAGTACGCCGACCGGACTTCGGACGCAACGAACTACAGACAATCACTGACCGCCATTCACAGTGGAGCCATTAACACCGTCGAAACAGCCCGTTTCTTAAGCCTCCCGTTAGATGACCTCGACGACAACCAAACTATCACTTACCATCCAAACGGGGACTAGATAACCGTTACAACAACAACAACAAAATAACATCAAGAAACATTTAGTCTTGTAATTTTGGATTTTGATCTCCGCAACTCCCTCACCAGTAACTGCTACCACAACTCCCTATATATTATATATATTTATATTTTTTTTTTTTATGTATATTTTCTCAAATACCCTCAACTAACTATCTATGTTTTGTACTTGGCGTCTCAGACCCGAAGAAGTGTGCGCGCCCTTATATTCGACTATTCATACTGCACCCTTGGGTGGACAAGCCTGACGATGAATTCAGAGTGCCATCAACAAAGCGGAGGCATCTAAATTCATGGGCCCAGATGGTATAAGTATGTAAGTCATCTCACCAAGGCATTCAACTTCTCACGGAACCACACCAATATGGTCGTCTAGATGTAGCAGGACTCAGATGAGAAGATACGGACCTGCCAGAACACCGCACTTCAGGCTATAACAGGATGTTTCCTGATGTCTCCCATCAAACATATTTACAGTGAGGCCGAATGTTTCCAGTTAAGGAACACAACACACTTCTCTGCATCACTTACATGATATTTTGGTTCAGTCTATATCATTGGTAAAGCAAATGGCATGTGTCTGAGTTCTTGTTTAGCCCAACCTAATAGCAGTCTCGCACACCTTACACAACATTTATGTGAAACACAGGATTTATTTTGAATCCTCACAGGAAATCCAAAATATAGCACTGAACGACGTGAAATTACGACGCTGAGATTTTAAAGTTAATTCTCCACACACATAACAGAAACTGTCGTTATCAATATATAATATATGTAGATATTTGCACAACATCATGTTTATGAGTGTTAGTGACCATCGCCTGATAGTGACTGATTTTAAAGCAAGTATACTTTGAGTAAGAAAAGTAGGCACTCATGCAATTCTTTGGGGTACACCACCATAAACAAAAATCATCACATACTTCGTGTGACAACAACAGTGTTTGCCAGTGTTATATACTTGTATATGATTCTTCTAGCTTACCTTATACAAATGAAGCAGCAAACAATATATTGGGATAAAACTTTGCATAAATAGTGCCTTTATGATATGCTATCAAGTATAAACATGGTCATAAGCGGATCATAATTGCTCAAGCCCACAGATACCGAATATGTGGTCATCAGTGTGTATGTGTGACCTTTTTCGAAAATATTGGTCAATCTGTGAGTTATATTATTGAAATTCGGAGAGAGTCTTTTCCTGGCAATATGTTAATGTAGCTTCGTGTCAAAAATGCGTAAAATCGGGTCAATACTTTCTCCAGCTCTTAATAAGTAATTCAACAAATTACCCCACCTATATGTCGGTCAGAGTGTATAATATCTTAGGTTTATGTTCATAAATATATGTGAAATTTCATAAACATAATATGGTTTAGCGCTGAATATTGATAATATTGGTCTAAAGCGTGGTCAAAGCCTCTTATCCCCATTATAATGATTTCGGTTGCTTTTTCCTCATATACCGAAAATAGTGAACTTATCCTCTTTGGTCTAATTTACATCACATAGATCTCATTTTCGTTATTTGGTTGATTTTAATAGTAATATCTCGGATATGAAACAAAATGTGGTAATGAGAGTAAGTGAGTCTACGACCTATAATATAATTTAATAAGATACCAAATATGATTGTAATGCTTTCACCCTTTCACCGAATAATGAATGTTAAATTCTTTCGCAACATTCCTTAATATATAGGTTTACAACACCTAAAAATATTTCCCTGCTTTTGATTTTTCCAAATTGCGAGAGTAAAAAAAGTAAGGTTTCACACATACATAAATTAATATACAAAAAAACATAGCTCTTTAAAAACTTTGAAGTTTTCAAACTCTTTTACTTTCATATTATTTTCTTCAGAATTCACATTGTCTACTGATGTATTAATATGATTCAACTAACAATGGGAATTGTAGTAATAAGCCCTATACGCTGTAATTTATATGTTAATATTAAATAATTTTAAATCTTTAAATTCAGTCAACTGAGTCATTGAAATCACAGAAATCTAGTACTTTTGCGACGAACTTACAAATTAATTAAAACCTACCAGCCATAAAGATTTTAAATTTCATTGGACAATTATTGTTTTATATCCAAAATATTTCTACTAGAAGCAATTCATCTAACACAAATCAATATATTTAAAATATTTGTGCTGTGGAAATTGACATGCCTAAATCCCTAAATTTTGCTACCAAAAGACAGAATGATAATCAAAATATTATCGATTAATCTTGTGTTGTATTGTAACGGATTTCTCGATAAATCGTCTACTTATAACTCAGTTCAATCACAGGATTGTTAAATAAAAGTCCCAATTTAATGGTTATATACTCTGTCTATCCGTTCGTCCGTCTGTCTGTATATACCCGAACTAGCTCCTCAGTTTTTCAGATATTGATTTAAAATTTTGCACACGTCCATTTCTCCCCAAGAAGCTGCTCATTTATCGGAACCGCCAATACCGGAAAACTATAGCTGCCATACAAATTGAACGATCAAAACCATGTCCTTGTATGGAAAACTTTTATTAGACGAGATATTTACACGAAATTCGGCTTGGATTATTGTCCAAAGCAACAGTACAATCTCCGAACAAATTGTTCAGATCGGATCACTATATATGTCCTACAAACTGATTGATCAAAATCCAGTCTTTGAATGGAAACTTTTGACGAGATATATTCACGAAATTGGATTACTATTCAAAGCAACGGTATAATCTTCGAGGAAGTTAATCAGATCGGACTACTATAGCTGCCAGACTGACCAATCAAATCAATTTCTTTTATGGAATTTTTTTATTTATAAAGCGTATAGCCGCAGGACCACAAGTATTAAAGTTTTTTCTTTTTGCTACTATTTTTTCAGCAATTGTGACCTATTTCTATCATTAAAATAATTTCTCCATTTTCGAACTCAACGTGATCTTCAAGTTGGCTTTTACCCGTTAATGAGCCATTAAGCTAAGATAAAGACATTGAGTGAGCGAAGTTTAATGTGTTAAAGTAAAGACATTGAAAAAGGTACCCTTCTTTGTATTTTTTTTTTAGCTAACCGGCCATGACGTCCTTGAAACTTACCCAATTATATTTGTCGGAGGTAAAACAAGATATATTTGTGGACTTTGACTTAATATCCGGCGAAAATCTGATAGCATTACAATGTTCCAATAACCAGCTGATTATATTGGATCTTTTAGATTTATCAACAGAGTTAACTGATTTGCCATATAATTTATACTACGTTAAAATTCCTCAAACCTATAACTTGGAACCCTTAAAGAAAAACGAATTGAAACAATCTTATAATGACTCCACTTTGTTGGAACAGCATCGGCAAGTATTACAGTCAGCATATATGGCAAAATTTTCTTGTGAAACTCTGAAAGTAAATGCTTTGCAATTTAAACGGCCACCATGGAATACACCGACCGCAGAATCAGTTGCTGTTATTGTAACTAACAGTGGGTTGTGTCAAATATTAATAAAGATGACTGCTCCAAGTCGTCATTGGAATGAAATATGCAATGTTAATGAATTTTTTTTTAATGAAAAATTATCCTCCAAAATCAAAGGACTCACAAGAAGACATGCTGTTGACTGCTACATAACTGCAGCTGCTTGGCATCAAAAGGAACCAATATTATTGGTATCGTTTGAGAATGGATATATAGCAATTATTTTGTTCCAAGATGCAAAAAGTGCAAATATAAAAGACATTTGTATAACAAAAACACTCGAAAAAATATATGACATAAATTTATTTGACAATTTTTTGCTTATTGGTACTAGAGATGGTATTTTGCAATTATTTTCAGTAAATCTAATGAATGATATGCCTATTATAACTCCATTGGAAGATTTATGGAATAAAAAAGATAATATAGTTTGCAGCAAAGTAATTGTAAATAAGTTTTCTGCCAGTATATATCTAGTCGCTTTTAATAAAGGTCCTAATATAATCATATACTCGTTGACTACTAAAGGTGAAGTTATGCATTGTAAAGAGCTGCATATTGGTGGGATAAAAGTAACAGGTAAAATTTTTTCTGTTAACGTAGCAAAATAACTTTCTTATCTTCTATTGAATAGGAATCCAATTCATATCCCCCTCTGATTTTATCGTCACTACCATTACGAATGATGTGAGTTATTTTCAAATAAACTTCGTGGATCAAAGAGAATTTGAAATAATTGAACAAAGTATTGACACCGATTTCAAAACCTCAAACGTAGGAATTCTTGGTACACTCCCATCATCAAACACAAGTGTATTGACCTTTATATTATTTCGTAATGGGGAATATACACAACAATGTAAATATATGCATAGTAGTATATTTATAAATATTGCAAAATTGGAAAGACTCGGCTACCCAATCCAATCAACAATAACTAGCAAAAATGTAATTAATTCAAGTACCGATAATGCAACTATCTTGGGAATGGATGTATTTAATAATATGCAATATGACAATTACTGTTCTCTTACGGATATCATAAATACTCAATTACCTGCCGTTTTGGATGAAAGCTTTTTACGTCAACTTCAAACAAAATTTGTATTTGTTTCGAATTTCCTAAGCTATCAAAGGTAAGATATATCAGTAAAGTAATTTATCTAGATGAGTTCCCTTAAATATGATTTAATATTTTTTCTTTTGTATTCAGTTCTAAATTAGACATTTTTACTCTGTGTCATACCAACTCATGTTTTGAATACAAACACGACAGCACAACACACAATTTCGTTGTTGCCGTACTAAAACTTTTCACTTAAATGAAATTTAAATATTTTATTCAAAGTGATTTTGTGCAAAAGATAAGTAAATAATATGTCGATTCATTTGTTTTAATTATCAATTGTTATTACAAATGGTATATCAGACCTATTTTATGCTTCTGCTGGTAAAATAACGTTAGACTAGTTAGAGCTTTGAATAATTTTACATTTCACATATTAGTGGTAATACTACAGCTGCCCATTGTCGTTGGTTAAAGTAAAACTGTTTTTAATTTAGCGACAGCGACAACTACAAGCCTCTGCCGTGAAGACGTGCTGCTATCTAAATAACTGTGTCCATAAGAACGTGTTTATTTTAATTTTTGATAGATGCTGCCTGTCGCTAATTGGTTGATTGCCATATGTTTGCGCTATTTTATCGTTGAAACAGCTTAAAATTTTAATTACATTTTGCACTTCAAATACTTATTTAAGACTTCAAAAATATTTCGACTTAAAATAATTTCTTTATTATTAATCATAAAAATTTCAATAGAAAATAGGCGAGTATTTGTTGTGAAAAAAACTATTGACAAAAGTTTTGTGAGCGAGCGAATATTTGTTTGGAAAAAAATAATAAGTTAAAATTTTCTTAACTTAAAGAAGGCCGAGAGAACTAGTATACTGTCACCGCTAGTAAAAAGGTATTCCTATTATCTCTCGAAATAATATCTGAAGCTTATTTTAATTTTATTTTTATTTGGTTTTAGCAGGTTCCATTTATTTATCATACAGAAGAATTAGAAACTTGTGATAAATTTTTAAGAATATGGTTTCTTAAATGACAGACTTGCGCAGTTTATAGCTTCACATTAAAAATGTAACAGATCCTGTATCTCTTAATACAGATTTAACAGATAATGATTGTAATAAGAAACGCAAGAAAACAGGAATATAATTAATGATTTTATTAATATTTTCTCTGTAAGTACAACGATTTGGGTTTTATGACGTCAACGCTTGTAATCTTTTTACTATTAACCCTAATACCAATTGAATAAATTTTACAAATGTTAAAAATATAAATAGTTTGTCAAATACCTGGTACACTACTTTATCGTATATACATTGAATTACTTTTTAAAAAAGTTAATTGTCGGATTTACAATTTCACGCTAACCAATTTGTTTAGTTAGGAGTATTCTGTCAAATATCTTGGGTTCTATTTTATAGAGCTGGTTTCCCCAACAACAGTGTATATATTCAATAAGTAAGGAAAGACTAAGACCGAGTATAGCCGATAATGTTAACTTTCGACATTTGTGAGGCTCTAGAGTGGTGAAATATTTTCAGATGTTGGCAAAACTTTGTATTAAAAAATCTGATATCTGTTGATATTGTCAGTATGAAGTCAGCCAGAGGCATATTTGGTATCTGAGGGATTGAAAAGTCTTCAAAGCGATTTCGACTATTTTTCGATGACGGATATCTGGTTATATTTGTCTTAAGTTGTGAACCGATATATTCATGGATGCTTGATTTATATTCTGTAAAGTCAAAGCATCTGATGGGTTTCAAAATTGTATTATATGGGTTGTACTCCAATATTGCCAATTTTTATGATTTAACATGAACATGACAGGGTAATGTTATGTTCTAGCAGTTCCTGAGATATAAGATTACGCTTAAAAGTTGGCGGAGGCACATCCTTTGTTTAATTTTTACACCCATTTCTAAAAGGGCCATTTTGTTCTATCTTTATTGTATCTTACTGATTATGAGTTAAGCTTTAGTGAGATATTGCACTTCTAGTAGTTTTAAACTTCATTGTTGTATGTGCAAACAGAGCATTGGTTATTCTTTTATTTGTTTGTTAAAAGTAAATATTTTTTATACTGCTACAGAGTATAATAGTTTTGTTCACTTAACGGATGTTTGTTTATGTAAAGATATTGAATTGAGGTTTGCACCGTGACCTAAGATCTATTGTGCCCTCAATTCCCACAACAGCCAGTTCTGCGATACCGGAATTGACCCGGATTTTATCCGGCCAAGGGCTGTTATTTCGACGATCTAACCCTGTTTGGATCGGTAAGTTTTAGATTAAGTTTGTCGTCACTGGAGCAACGCCTAGCAGCAGGGTTGCTCCGTATCCTCCTGACCCGTGCTGGCATCGAGTCCAACCCGGGCCCCGAGGTATTCTACTGCTGCGTATGCGCAAAAAGGCTCCATCCAAATTCCACCTCGGTTAGGTGCAATACATGCAATGGATGGAGCCATCTTAAGACCTGCTCGGGCCTTAAGACACACAGGGAGTGGACCACGAGTTACGTGGCCCCATGCTGTCAACGCAATAATGCGACATCTGCCTCAACGGCCGTGCAACCTGCACCATGTTCGCGCACTGCGCTGCCACTCCAGTCGAGTGGCCAAGATAGGACCTCCACGGTCCTAAGGAGCTCACATAGGCAGCATAACTCCCAATCTGACCAACCTCCCCCCCCAACCTTCATCCAGCTCCAATCCTCGTGCGAGAACCACACAGCAACTCCTGGTTCCTCGCACAGTCTGTTCCGTGTGTCAGACCATAATACACCGGAATGTCACATCAGTCAAGTTGAATTCTTGTACTGGCTGGGGTCACTTTCTGTCGTGTTCTGGCCTGCGCACCACACGAGAGTGGAGTGCGTCGTATGTTGCCCCATGCTGTGGGAGTCTGCCCCCGCAATCACAAACAGTGGCGTCGCCAACCAACACCATAGTGCGACAACCGCCCATGCGGATAGCACAGCTGCAACAACCACCACCTACACGCACCCCACTCACCCCTAGGATCACGACTGGACACCCGCGACAAACGCGACTCCTACAATTTAACTGCAACGGACTCCAGAGCAAGATCGAGGAGATAGTTGCCTTCATATTGCACAACACCGTGCAATATCGTCTAATCGATGTTGACATCGACCGCAGGGACACCACCCTAGAATGTCAGGGTATAGCTGTCCGGTCAGGCGATGTCGAGCTCGAAATATTTAATATATACATCCCCCCAGTTACATGTTGCCCAACAGGATATCACCCGAATATAGATGCGCTACTTCGTGGTGAAAACCGTCTGGTGCTAGGCGACTTTAACGCGCATCACGATCTTTGGCATTCCTGCCTGTCAAACGATCGTAGGGGGATGGAGCTGGCGGAACAGATAGACGATTCGACATTCTGCACAATGAACGACGAAGCCCCCACCAGAATTATGGGCACCTGTAATAGCTCGCCAGATATTACCATCGCTAGCGGTGGTCTGATAAATAGTATAACCTGGCGACCTATGCTAACTCTTGCATCAGACCATCTGCCCATAATTATCTCGATCGAGAAACCTCCTGACTTTATTTCTGTGGATAACCGCACCTATGTTAACTTTAACAAAGCTAACTGGGTCGGCTTCACAGAATTTACTGAGAGCACCTTCAACGCACTATCCATTCCTACGGACGTCATCGTTGGCGAGCGTCAATTCCGCAAGGTGATCGCTGCTGCTACAGCTCGCTTCATACCGGCTGGAAGAATAGCGGAACTCCGCCCTAATTTCCCAGCCGAAGCAGCTGTATTAGCAAATGAGCGCGACACCTTACGCCATGCCGATCCCTGTGATCCCCGAATAAGGGATCTGAATTTGGAGATTCGGCAAATGGTAAACCATCATAAGCGGACAAAATGGATAGAGCACCTGAAGTCCTGCAACCTCTCCACCGGTGTGAGTAAGCTTTGGACTACTGTCAAGGCCCTGTCAAATCCGAGGAAACATGACGATCGGGTTGAAATTCAATTCGATGGCCATGCCTCCTCGGACCCGAAGAAGTGCGCGAGCTACTTTAGCCGGCAGTTTATACTGCACCCTTCGACCGACAAGGCCAAACGATGTGTTACCCGACGGCTGCGCAAAATGCCAAAAGACTGCGCACCACTTACTTTCACCGATGGGGAGGTTCAGAGTGTCATCAAAAAGGCGAAATCGTCTAAATCCATCGGCCCTGACGGAATAAGCATGCTGATGTTAAAACATCTAGGCCCAACGGGAGTAAACTACCTCACCAAGGTCCTCAACCTGTCGATATCCACTCTTCAAATACCCGATGTGTGGAAAGTCGGAAGAGTGGTCCCACTGCTGAAACCTGGGAAACCCGCCAACAAAGGGGAGTCTTATCGCCCGATAACTCTCCTTTCCCCAGTAGTGAAGACACTTGAGGCCTTGTTACTCCCGTCATTCACCCACCACCTGAGCCTAGCAGACCATCAGCATGGCTTCCGTAAAGTGCACAGTACCACCACAGCACTTAGCGTCATAAACGCCCAGATAGTTCATGGCCTGAACCAGAAGCCACCCTGCGAGAGGACGATCCTCGTAGCGTTGGACTTGTCAAAAGCTTTTGACACAGTCAATCGCACAACGCTACTTGAGGACCTAGAACAATCAACGCTTCCTCCAGGGCTGAAGCGGTGGACTGTGAACTACCTGAGCGGTCGGCATTTATCCGTACTGTTTCGAGGTCAAAACTCCAAACTCAGGAAAATTAAACAGGGGGTTCCGCAGGGCGGTGTCCTCTCCCCGCTACTGTTTAATTTCTACATTTTAAAACTCCCCCCCCCACCAGCGGGAATTTCAATGACCTCGTACGCAGATGACTGTACGATATTGACGTCGGGCAATGGAATCGATGGCATGTGTTCAAAAGTAAACGGCTACCTCCCCGATCTTTCTCGCTTCTTTTCTGCAAGGAACTTAACACTCTCCCCCACTAAATCCACAGCGACCATCTTCACCAATTGGACGAAGGAGTACAGACTGGACCTGAACATTTCAGTCGATGGCGTCACTTTGGACAGTCTGTGCTCTTTCACTCCTCATACGACCGCGATAACTGCCAAAGTACAGAGCCGCAACAAAATCCTCAAGTCGCTTGCCGGCAGCTCATGGGGAAAGGACAAAGAAAGGTTGTTGGCAACATACAAGGCAATCGGCCGGCCGGTCCTCAATTATGCAGCCGCAATATGGTCGCCTGGATGCAGTGACACGCAGAATAAGAAGCTTCAGACTTGTCAGAACACTGCACTCCGGACTATCACGGGGTGCCTCTTGATGTCCCCAATCGAACACCTACATAGTGAGGCCCGTATGCTTCCGGTTAAGGAACATAACGAGCTCCTCTCCAAGCAGTTTCTGCTGGGATGTTTTCGCAGAAACCACCCCTGCAGACGCCTGCTTGCAGCGGAGCAGCCTCCTAGGAACATCAAGAGGTCCTTCCTTGACTACGTCGACGACATCAAACAGCACGCCGACCAGACTTCGGACGCAACTAACTTCAGACAAGCACTGACCGCCATTCACAGTGGAGCCATTAACACCTTCACTGACTCCCTTTCAGTGAATGGCGTAATACGAGTCAAACCACCACCCATTGCAGACACAGAGCTCGAGTTGCCTCGCGAATCTAGAGTGACCCTCGCGCAACTTCGTTCTGGATACTGTAGCAGGTTAAACTCCTACCTATCCAGAATAGACCCTGACATACCAAACACATGTCCTGCATGCAATGAGTCTCCGCATGACACTAACCACCTCTTTGCATGCCCAACAAACCCCACTCATCTAACACCCCTCTCCCTATGGTCCGACCCCGTCGAAACAGCTCGTTTCCTGGGCCTTCCGTTAGATGACCTCGACGACAACGAATCTAGAATTTATCACCCAAACGGGGATTAGATAATCGTTATAACAACAACAACATCTATTGTGCCCTCCCCTCTGTCACAACGGGTCACATAGCCCAATGATATTGAACAATTCCAATATACTACCAAGTGCTATTAAAGAGAAGCGATTCCTATTCGGAAAGATGAATCCAAGGTCCGTAATCAGTACAGGTCCTCTCATAAGCAGATATCGCTTTAAGTGCTTGGCTATTGTTGAGTATGGCGGTACTTTCGTTTCGATAGTTGCGTTGGAGGTTTAACTCATGTAAAACTAATCGAGATCGATATAAGCTTATATATTCATATATATAAATGATATGGATGAAGATACTAGTTGAAATCCGGATTCGGTCCGTCCGTCAAAAATTTCCAAGCCCACAAAACGCCATAAATCGAAAACCTACAAAGTGCTATAACTAAACGCCACAATAGTATACAAGGCTGTTTATTACAACGAATTGGGGAGAAGCTTCTTTGGTTTTAAAAATATCGTAAAAGTGGGCGTGATCCAGTCCTCTAATAAGTTCAATATACATTTTCTTCTAAGCCACTAATGGCACCGCAACCAAATTTAGTCAGAACAATTTTTTTTGTTATCTCCTCCGAAGGTGGGAAAATGGATGAAATCGGATTATAAGCCCGCCCGGTTCCCGTATATCGGGTTTGTTAATAACTCCTAAAAGTGCGATAAATCAATAAAGAGAAACTTGAAATTATACAATAGGTGAAATCTGACACCAGCCTACTTCCTATATAACACAATTTTAAATTCCATCTCATTCCTTCACTTTTCAGTATACGATAAAGCACTAATGTAAAAATATTAAGGATTTTCATAAAAAATGTAAGAAAATGTCTGCGTTGGCAATATTAAGATTGTTTATGTTTGGTTTCATCATTTATTGTGATATTTTTGAGCTGCGACGAAAATCGTCCGTATTGTGTTTTACATGGCGCCAACACTCGGCGAAAATCCGTACGACGGCGTCGTCGAGTACGACGAATATTCGTCGTCGCCATATTGTGTTTATGCTATAATGCTTTGAAATTTTTAATATAAAGTGTTGCCAACATGTGAAGGTATTTCTCCGGCTTTGCTCCTGTCAAGTTGAGAGAGTATAAAATGTTCGGTTACACCCTTCATTACTTATTTATGCATATTTTCTTAATATAATATTTAAAATTATATTAAAAAATTAGTTAAGATTTAGTAGATGCCGCCATAATGATTTCCCATATGTTTTATGTTCGGCCAAGTTGGTTAATTAAAAGTGACTAACATTATCGTACAACTTATTTATAGTAAATTTATTTTTAAGTTATAATTTTCTTTGTACACAATCACTAATAGGTAGGTTTTTTCCAAAGAAATTTTTTTTTTAAATTCTCTTATATACGAATTTTTCAGCTAAAATAGCTATATTATTTATTTCTTGTCACCACAAGTGTTCTAAGCAATTAATCTCCCAGAGGTATGTGAATTCACCCTTCTATCGGCAGAGTCCCTTTCTTTAATCTAGAAAGTGTTTAACTGGAAATTATCAACCACAAACCTTCGAAATACTCACTTTATATCAACAGATCCCCTTAATACTAATATCAAAATAGGGTTTAAAAAAATTATTAAATTTCAACAAGTTTCGCTCTACAAGTACTTCGTACTGGTTTTGCGAACGTCCATAACATCAATGAATTAAAATTGTAGACAGTATTTTTCTACTAATGAGTAAAACTTTGCTTGTTTCTGAGTGATTTCTACAATATTTATATTTTATTTATCTTATTATTTTTCATACACTTGCTTTATCAGGGCCTTGCTCTGATCATATATAATTAGAAAAATATCAAAACTTTATTAATTTCTTTTTTTAGGTTCATGGCGAAAAAAAATCTGGAAACCACCGCATTTTCACTGAAGTTTCTGTCACTTAGTATTCAAATAACTCACGTAATATGTCGGCTTAAGTATTTATTTTCATTAAAATCATTAGCGTTGAGTGAATTTCAAATAGAATCCATTAATGTTTTTTTAAAGGAATATATTGTTTTGATTAGAATATTCAGAAAGCTTTTATTGCGGCATAATTTTGTAGAGCACACAAAAGAAAGATTTTTGAATTTTTTCACTAAAGAATTTGATGTGAATACCAAAAACAGTAAAACACATGTTGCCTGGAAAGAAAAGTGTTTATATTGCATGGACCTTACTAAATCGGACACTATGATGTGTGACAGAATTCATAAAGTAAAACGGTGTTATATATCATATATACAGGTAATTTGAGCGACTATTTTATTTGTGGTGCTTTAATGAGACACTTAAAAATTATTTTTATTAAATTGAATTACCTATGTCGCTTTACTTGAATAATATTTTGATTCGGTTTCATTCACATGATCATCCTGTCTATCCTATGGATAGACATACGTTGGTGCAAGTCGTGGTCAACCGTAAACCTTTCTTTGGTTAGTTAAACCAGGAACAAACCGGGTTATTGACATTAAATTAAAATATTGGTCAGAGTTATATGTTACTTTTTCAAAATTACAACCGTGTCAACTAATTTTTGTTAATCATTATAAGTACATGCCGACTAAAAATTCAGTACCATTAATACTTTTTTTTTAAATTTTCATTTTAAAAATTAGGTCACCAAAAAACTTAATTCCGGCGTCATACGACAACGACATCAATAAACAAATGTTAAAGTAGAGTTGTTTTTGTAGTTGCTGTCTCAAAACTAAAATAAATTAAATGCGTTTGCTACAGCTAAGTGAACCAAGGAATGTTGTTAGGAGTCAAAGGGTGCTACGGCGTGAACACCCTTGGTATAAAATATAAAGTTTATTACAACATAGTAAAACTCATACTTTTTTAAAATTCTTAACTAAGTTGTTGCTGGAAAGCATTTTTTCTGCTCTGAATGAATGTGACTGCGATAAACACACTTTTAGAGCGAACCTAGTTTAATTCGAACATTACTATAGACCATTATACTGATATAGTTAAGTAATACATCATTTGAAAGTGCTGATTTTTTTTTCAGTTACCTATCATATCTTCTCGTTACTGCCCTCGATGTCAATATTATGTACTGGAAGACTTATCGTTACTGCAACAACTCTTTTCGCAAAACGAAGTAATTAGATGTATATTTTGTCATTCTGTTTTTGTTAATGATTGTATTTAAAGATACAAAGTAAAATCTATACAACCAAAATATAGAGTGATTGAAAATTATAATTATCTTTTCTCAAATAAATAAAAAACATTTTAATAAATGAAACATTGTGCAATTGTGCTAGTTAGTTTAGTGAGTCTAGCTTAAGCGGAATTTACGATTTCGATATATTCTGGTATGAGAAACTTAAATGATTTGTTCGGCGAGTTGTATAGCATAAAAATCTAAGGCAGTGTGAAACTTAAAATACTTACGGCATCATCTTGGAAATTCGGAGAAAGACACATTATTTTCAAACATCAGTGTTTGATAGTCAGGTCCAACATATTTGCAATGATTTCTTCAGTTACTACTGTTACAAGGCTATAACACTAAAAGTAACGTGTTATCAAATGTGTTACATTGCTGCAACTTAAATTGGTAACAATATTTTAGAAAATATTCATGATAACTGAGTATTTATGTGAATGATAGTCGACATCATCAGTATGGCTGCCAAGTCTATTGCCGGTTATTCAACAAATCCTTTGGGTTATAGTTACAATTCAATCAGGGTTATCAGCCTACCGTTCTTTGTGTTGCTATTCATGGATCTAAAATTGGTGGTATTTTGCTGCCAATAACACGAACTGCGTGATAGCATCCTGTTCTGTATGTACATGTGATCCTTTGTGTATTCTGTCCACTACCTCTGTCGTTATTGTTTTCCATAACTTTATTTTTAATTTTAAGATTTCTGGCAAACATTTTAATTTTCCTCCAGTTCATTTACAAAATATGTCGATAAGGTAACACTGGTTATTAATATATTTTGTTATTGTCAGAATTAATAGAATTGAACAATGATTTAATAATTAAATTAAAGCTATTTTTGCAATTTATAATGTAAAATAAATGTCTACAAACGAATTAGTGAAAATAGTGGATATAAAAGTATTTGAAATCGAAAAAATACGTACTTTAAATAGTTGAAATTTTCAACTTTAAACGTAAATATTTCGAAAACTATAAGTTTCTCGCTGCTATATTTTTTTGATCTGGAGGACCAGGACCGAAATCCTGGGACTATTCTAAAGCCGACCCCAGTACTATAAAATGTAGTCTCTGCCTTTTCAAGTAGTCTGGATTTTGTAGCCTTACAATTATATTTCAGAATCCAAGGCAAGCATAACGATAACTAAGATAACTATTGCAAAATGAAGGTAAAACGTCACTGCTACGATCGATTCAAAAGCATTTATTTCTATTGCTATTTGGTCGAAAACTGATAAGTTATTGACTACTGAGAGAAAAAGATTTTAACTTTGCAATTTGGTTGAAGTTTTTAAATTCGGTATTATGGTTATCAATTTAACCCGTCAAAATAAACTTTCGGGTAAAGTGTTGTCAAACTTCAACTTCAAATTTTCCAAAGCGGCCGTCCAATTAGCTTTGACTCACGTACTTTAGCTGATCTGCTGTAGTGTGGTCAGTAAAACACTTCGGAACCGACCATGAACCTAACATAAAACTGCAAAGGTGAAAAAGTTTTCTTAACGAGTACGATTTTGATTTAACCTATATAAAAGGTAAAGACAACACGATTAGGGATAGTTTAAGCAGAGAACGTAAATGAACGAGAAGGTGCAAATTGAATTTTGCATGATGATCGATTGGACGGCTAGCAGAGCTGAAAAATTCCGATCAGGGAGTTCACCATTTGCTGCAGTATTTGCTGTTATTTAACAGAAATGAGAACTTATAACAACGTGCTCTGACAAAATACGTATCTACCAACATAAAGAGAAAAATGAAATACTTTAAACAAAAAAACAAATGCCACTTCACATATGCATGATTATTTTTTGTCATATAAACGATTTTTATGATAAAAATTGATAAAATGATCGTTTTGCACAAATGCGGCATGATAAAATGCGAATGATTATGCAAAAAAAATATATTTTACTTTTTTAATAATTTTCTAATTTCAATTGTTACAAAATTAATAATTTATATGTGTACATATGTTCATCAATATGTTATATTATATAATATAATATAATAATGTATTATCACTTATCAATAAATAAATGTGTGCGCATTACTCTATATGTAAGTATGTATGTACAAATATGAGAACTTGCGAAATAGGTAATGCATACACAAATCTACATACATATAAGCGTACAAATGTAAGTATGTCAGCCGATAGGAAAAATATAAACTGAAAGCCAAATTGACAAATCCTAAATTTGCAGTAAATCACACAACAACAACATTTTCATTTATGAACGCTGGCGCACATGCAATAAGCAAGTCGTTTCATTCATAAAAGCAAACGCCTTACACATCTCCCCGAACATGCGTTAGCCTACAAGCGTCTTTTCGCGACGTTGGCATAAGCTAAAAGTTATAAATTGAACAAATTTCTGATTATCTGAATTCTAAAATATTCTTCCGTGACTCGCAAAAATTCGGGCAATATGTATGCATGTTCATATTTAAACATATGTACATAATTACAATGATTTGTAGGCAAAGCTGTTACAGCGACACATCTCGGAATTCCTATCAACAACACAATGTGTGTCGTCGCGTCAGTAGTTCGACAGATTGACTCTTTGACATGAAAGCAAAAAACGTGAGCTTCGGTCATTGGTTGACCGTGTACATATCTACATATGTACATCTATATGTGGTTTTAAGACAAATTTACAAATATTTTTCTTTCGTATTTCTTGAAATGTACACATGATATGAAAATGCCGACGGCAAAACATAATTCTGTACTTTTGTAACTCCATAATGGTGTAAAGTACATATATTATTTTAAGAAATATATCAAAATATTTTTAAATTATTACTAATAACTCATAATAAAGTAAAAATTAATTAACATAAAATAATTTAAAAAAATAATTAATAATAGTTTAATAAAAGGGAATATATTTCAAATGGCATATCAATATTCCCAGTTTGGCATACATATTTAGGCAAATCTCAAGCTTCGTCTTATGTCTTCAATAATCTTAAAAAAAACGACACTTTTGAGCACCCCTTAATTGTTGTATGTCATATTGTGTAATATTTCTTCACTTCAACAGCTGGTAGTGAAAAGTTAAGAATATAAAAATGCCACGAGAAAGTGACAAAAATAAAATAAAGCTTCTATATGTTGAACATTGAAACCACAGAAACAACAAAATATTTATATATTTCATTTTTCTTCATCTTAATTTACCTGAATATCGTGGCTTCCTGCCATAATATTAAAGAAATTGATAAAATTTATTTATTTTTTTAATTTTAGACACCTAAACGTCAACAATAAAAAAAGTAGACAGATACAGCTGATAAAATATCACACTCAAAAAACATACCTAGTCCTGTTGTATTTGTCCTATTTCAATTTTGCATGGGAAATAACAAAAGTGTTGATATGTCAGTCATAAAAAAATAAGACAATATGACGATATGACACAATATGACACCTTGCGAATACCCTAATTATATTCTCTTTAATATTCGCCGGTTGGTTATGTTAAGAGAGCGTATGTATACAGATTCACCGCTGTTATAAAAGCGAGAAATGTTATTTGTTTCTCCTGCGTGTGAGATGAAATCCCGAATAGATACATAAAGAATGAGGATTGCAAAACCGCAATCGTATATAATAATGAAAATACTCAAAACGTTAACAATCGAAAACAGGTAGAGACATGGCCCACGGACTGGACTGGACTTCACAGTGCACAAGAAGATAACTTAAAATATATTTCTATTAGAGAAATTTTAGTTATGGTGAAACCGAAAAGTTTTTATAAAAATTGTACACAATCACATATTGTTGTAACAGAAAAGTCGAACTTAAAAGAAATAATGAGAAAAGTACTAATAGAAAGGCGGCTAATGTGCATTGTTTTATTAGAACGACGGGCTTTCCTAAATTTCGAAATATTTATACTAAAAACTTTCAACTTAAAGATTTAACATTTTATAGGTCAAAGATAAAACTTATAGAAATTACGGACAAACATGAAATACTAACTATAATAAAAAACGACAAATATTTAAAATAATAAACAAAGCCAAAAAAGAGCATTGATATTTACATATTCATACATATTTTAACGGATTTTTCGATAAATTGTCTACCTTGTAACTCACCCTTGAGTTCGATCACTGGATTGTTAAATAAAATTCCCAATTTAATGGCTATACACTTATCTTTATTTCTAATTCCATAAAACCTAACATTTATTACTCGTTATTCGCGTTCACAACTTATTGTTAATTACGCGAAAGTGCATTTAATAGCACATTTGGAAAACATTTAAATTCAAGGGATGAAGCAACAAAAAAAGGTTGCCGAACAATTACATATTTTATGAAGAAGGAAGCAATTTACCGTTTACTAGTGTAATACACCATAGCATTAGTACTAAGACAGATTCGCCAATTTATATCAAACTTTATAGATACCCATTGTGCCGAAGTACGCAGACAAATAAATGAGATGTTAGTGCAATTAAATATAATTATTTAATCAACAGTCCTTATAATTCGCGTTTATAGGTTGTAACAAAGAAAATTGACACCGCCGGCGAACAGAAGTGGCGTAAATGAAAATGTAGTTATTTTAGCACAATTGGCCTTGCTAAAAAAACGACATTTGCGACGGCAAGTGGCCACTAGGAGTTCAATCGTATGCCGTTGGGCTAAAACCTGCTCCCGCGACGCTTCAAATACGAATAGATCATATTTTAAGAGACTACGTTAATAAAATGGGTGTGGTATACTTGAACGATATTATAATTTTCTCTACTAGCTTTATAGAACATGTTTACTTCATAACGAATATTCTTAAGAAACTGAGAGAGTCAAATAAGAAAATTCAAGGCGAAAAGTGCCATTTTGCACCTTGTACAACGAAATTTTTGGGCCATGTTGTTTCAGTTGACGGTATCAGACCAGATTCATCAAAAATTCAAGCAGTCGCAGCGATGTCACCACCATCCAAGTTTACAAATTTTAGGCATCGGAAATTTACGTAACTGACGTATCTCAGTTTGTCATCGGGTCAGTTCTAAGCCAAAGCGGCCATCCAATTAGCTTTGACTCACGTACTTTAGCTGATCTGCTGTAGTGTGGTCAGTAAAACACTTCGGAATCTACCATGAATCTTTCACGTGGTTAAATAATCTCAAAGAACCTAACATAAAACTGCAAAGGTGGAAAAGTTTTCCTAACGAGTACGATTTTGATTTAACCTATATAAAAAGTAAAGACAACACGATAGGGGATAGTTTAAGCAGAGAACGTAAATGAACGAGAAGGTGCAAATTGAATTTTGTATGATGATCGATAGGATGGCTAGCAGAGCTGAAATATTCCGATCAGAGAGTTCACCATTTGCTGCAGTATTTGCTGTTATTTAACAGAAATGAGAACTTATAACAACGTGCTCTGACAAAGTACGTATCTACCAATATAAAGAGAAAAATGAAATACTTTAAACAAAAAAATAAATGCCACTTCACATATGCATGACTACTTTTTGTCATATAAACGATTTTTATGATAAATATTGATAACATGATCGTTTTAAACAAATGCGACATGATAAAATGTGAAAGATTATGCAAAAAAAAAATTTATTTTACTTTTTCAATAATTTTCTAATTTCAATTGTTACAGAATTAATAATTTATATATGTTCATATGTACATCAATATGTTATATTATATAATATAATATAATAATGTATTATCACTTATCAATAAATACACGTGGGCGCATTACTCTATATGTAAGTATGTATGTATAAATATGCGAATGACCTTGCGAAATAAGTAATACATACACAAATCTACATACATATAAGCGTACAAATGTAAGTATGTCAGACGATAGGAAAAATACAAACTGAAAGCCAAATTGACAAATCCTAAATTTGTAGTAAATCACACAACAACAACATTTTCATTCATGAACGCTGGCGCACATGCAATAAGCTAAGTCGTTTCATTCATAGGTAAAAGCAAACGCCTTACACATCTCCCCGAACATGCGTTAGCCTACAAGCGTCTTTTCGCGACGATGGTAAAGGCTAAAGGTCATAAATTGAACAAATTTCAGATGATCCCTCTAGAAGGGAAAAGTTGCAACCCTGCAAGCCCACAAAACACAGAACAAAGTGACAAAAGTGGCAACAAAGCTTTTGTCGATTTAAAATATTTTACAATTCTAAAATATTGTTAAATTTGCGTCAATATGTAAAATAGCGTAATTTGTAATTTTTGTAATTACGCGCAACCGAACCGATTTCACGGCAGAAATGAGACTGAATTTACTAATTGAAATATTAAATTAATATAACTTGAGTTTAGTTGCAGAAGGCAACAACAACTTGCCTCTTCCTATTGTTCTAGAAGCTGACATCAGCACTTAGCATTCTACCGGATGCGCGTGCAGTTGGTTGGTAACCAATAATTTAGCTGTTGCGCTAATTCTTCGATTGAAAAACAGGAAATGTGAAATAATATTAGTCAGCAATTAAAATTTCAACTGTGGGAATTTTTATTGCGGAGTAAGAATGTAAATATGTAATTTGATATATTTCAGCGGAAACAAAAGGTAAGCAAGTTATTGTGGCGATTGCCGAAAATATGTAAGTATGTAATTTTAAAGCAAAGGCAAAATGATAGTTAATTTATTATGTGTTAACTCCTCCGCCCTTAAAATCGAGTGTCCTCGATCGATGAGTTAACGTAAAATTTTGGTACGTCTTCTACTCCTATTTCTATCGTGTTTCGGTTGGGTAATTTCTCTTTATTTATTTTTCGTAAAAATCTTAATTTTAACATTGTACTAATAATAACTACTATAATAATTCCTATGGAGATTACATTAATAGCGAAATATAATTGATTACGGTTTTTTAATATTCCTAGTTCTCTTAGTTCATTTGTTTGTAACTCTTTAATTGACTTTAATGATAACATTTCTTCAATTTTCTTATGTTCGGCCATAGGCTGTAAAATAGCAGGCAAGGGTTTTTTCCCTGTTATGTCTTTAGAAAAGTAAAACTTATTACCTACTTCTATAGTTGTATTAACATGTTTTATTAAGTATGTTCCATTAATTTCTATACTTTCATTTTCGAATTTAACAAAACCTTGGTATTGGTTTAAAAAGATTAAATCATTTGACATTTCTTCTATAGTTTTTATATGCTTATTATTTATTTTTGTACAATTATCTAATTTACTTTTAAGCAGATGTGCTATGCATGTGCCGTTTGTAATATTTTCTACTGAATCTTTTGAACATATTGATAAATTATTATATGATTTACAATTTTTAGTTTTTCCATATACTTCGTTCTTACATACTAGTATAGATTCATATTCGATTTTATTTATGAATTTTCCTTTCTTTATTGGCCTAATTTCTCATGATTTGCAATCTTCTATTCTTGTTTTAGGTAAGTTTATTATGTAAATTAAGCTCTCTTTATTAGAGGCGATTTTTATATCGGCGAATTCTAGTGCTTCGTCAATATTTATAAAAGGAATATTTTCATCTTCTAAGAATTTCCTTGTTATTTCCATTTCTTTATCAGATAGAATATACGAACTTATTATGTTTGATTTTGCCCAATGAATGGCATAAACAATGTTTATTAATTCTTCTTTTATTGTTTCTAGTTTAAACTTTGTTTCTAGTAGTAATTCATTATCAATTTCTTTCTTTTCTTGAACTAGTTTAGATATTTTATTAGTATTCTCTATTACCTCATTAATTTTTTCATTGGTTAATTTATTTATTATTACTTGCCTATTATTATTCTCTAAAACGTTATTTATTTTCTCGACTATTATATTAAAGTCGCTATGGTCCGGATTTCCCGCGATCCATTTCCATGCGGATCCTATAAAATCTTTTGTTACACTAACTCTACGTAGATAATTTTTTGATTGATTGACGAGGGATAGAAGGATGGGTTTTAAGGGATGATTTCGGAGCTGTTCGTTAATTGTCGTCTCTAAGCGTCTGATAGTATTGTCATAGTCTTCTAATTCTATTATATGTATGATTTTAAAATTTCCTATTTGTAGTTTTGCTTGTCCTGATTCAATTGTCACGAGTTGGGATGATGAGTAGTCCAGAAGTTGTACGTTTGCTGAGGTTATCGTTATGATCGCAATCAATCGAAAAATTTCATAGTAAAAATAATACAATAATGTGCAAAATTCATTATTTTGACTATTTTTTCTTATTTTATGTCTTTTTTTTCTTACTTTCTACGTTATGCTTATTCAATATTTCTTTTCCCCTTTTTTGCTTCGAAAGGAAAAATGGAAAAAAAAAAAAAAAAAAAATGTTGAATTGTTTTAAAAAATGGAATCAAAAATTATTGTTATTATTTTTTTCTTTTGTTAATTTTTTTATTTTATTAGGCTTTTGTGAACCACTTTACCCGATTCTGTTAGGACTGTTGATGAGTTATTTTCTTTGACTATTTCTTTTTTGTAGCGAGGTGTAAGCTTTGTTCCATATCTCTTGTTAATTTTTACGTAGATGGTCTGTCCAGATTTGTAGTTCTTACAGGGTGTCTTGTTTTTGTTATGGTGTTCTAAGTCTTTTTCCTGCTTCAGTTTTAGTCTTTGTATATTATTTTGTCTAGCTGCTTCATACTGTTCGGGGTTAATGTAGACTTTGCGTCCAAAAAAGTTCTCTATTGGTTTCAGTCCAGTTGTAGAGTGGATTGAGAAGTTGTATTCATAAACGGCTCTGTCAAGCAATTCCTCAAAGGTCCTGTCTATTTTTTCGTTTTTTAAACATCTTAGAATTTCTGCAAGGGTTGAATGGAAGCGTTCAACCTGTCCATTTGCAGTATGAGTGTGTGGTGGGGTTTTGTAAATTTTTATTCTTAACTGGTCCTCGACCATGAAAGCTATTGAGTGCGAATTGAGGGATTTTTCGTTGTCAATTATAATCATTTGGGGTATTCCAAATGTAAAGAGAATTTGCCTTAGTGGTTCACGAATGTTTTCTGTTGATTTTGATTTAATAACTCTCGCTTGTGCGTATTTTGAATATTTATCTATGGCTGTTAGCACAAATTTTTTTTCTGCTATGAAAATGTCAATGTGGACGATTTGTCCTGGGTACTCTGGAATAGGTGTTTTTCGTATTTCTGGTTTATTAGGGTGCCTATCGTATTTATTTTCTGCACAAATTTTACACTGTTTCACGATTTTGTTAATTTTTGACTGCATTTGTGGGAAATAAAATTTTTGAATAATTTGTTTTTTGTTCTCTATTGCGTTCCTATGTGCTCTTTTATGTTCGACTAAAATTTGATGTTCCTGTTGTTCGATTGTGTTTAAGTCCTTGACTTGTGACTGTGTGAATCTAATTTTGAAATTGCTAAAGTGAATAGGGTATAGTTCTTGGATTTGACCCATTATTTTTTCAGAGGTAAATAAGCCGTTGATGACAGAGGGATTTAGATGCTGTTTGAGTAAGTCTTGTAGATCGTCCGTGGAGTACTGTGGTCTGGTAATTGTATGTCTGTGGTATGTTGGAAAGGGAATTTTGAAGTCTTTTGAATTTTCTTGGCCAACCATTATCCAAATTTGATTTTTGAAGACGTTGATCGGGGCTTCCGTTGTTGGTATTAAGTTGTGTCCTGAGCTTTCGTCTGAATGAGTCGCTATTGTTACTGTATTGAGTTCTGGTGGTCGGGAAAGAGTGTCGGCTACAACGTTAGTTCTACCTGGCTTATATTTGAGTTCGTGGTCATATTCTTCTAAAATTGCCTTCCATCTTTTCAGTTTTGAGTTGTCGTTTTTATTGCTGAGGGCGTAGGTCAAGGGCTGGTGGTCTGTGAATAATTTTATTTTGGCAGTCCCATATAAGTAGTTTCTTAGAGATTTTAATGCCCAGATGATGGCGAGCATCTCTTTTTCGTTCGTTGCGTAATGTTCTTCTGTCTTTGTTAAGGTCCTTGAAATGAAAGTGATTGGCTTACCATCCTGTTCCAAAACTGCACCGATAGCATGTTTTGAAGCGTCTGTGGTCAAATGAAATTTTTTTTGGTAATTTGGGTAAGTTAATATCACTTCTCTTGATATCAGTGAATTTTTTACTTGATTGAAAGCTTCGATGGCTTCCTTGTTCAATTGGATGAGCTTATTTTTTGATTGGTTTTTAGAAATTCTTCCTGCTTCTCCTCTCAGGAGATTAGTGAGGGGTTTGGTTATTTTGGCATAATCTTTTATGAATCTTCTGTAATAACCAGAGAGACCAAGAAATGATCTCAAATCTTTTAGTGTTTTTGGGCTTGGAAAGTCTACTATTGCTTGAACTTTTGTGGGATTTGTGGTAATACCTTCGGATGAAACTAGGAATCCTAGAAATTCTATTTCTTTTTTGAAAAATTCGCACTTGTCTATTTGTACTTTCATGTTAGCTTCCGTTAAGGTTTCAAAAACTTCACGGATGTTCTGGGCGTGTGTTTCCTCGTCCTTGCTGAATATGATTATATCGTCTATATAAACATAACAGATCTTTCCTATAAGTTTTCTTAGGATATCATCTAAAGTTCTTTGAAAAATTGCGGGAGCGTTTTTGAGACCGAAAGGCAAACGTGTAAATTCGTATTTGCCATTTTTCACTGAGAAAGCAGTTTTCTCGATGTCAGATTCTTTCAGCGGAATCTGATGGAAACCGCTTTTCAGATCTATAACTGAAAATAGGCTGTTTTTACCTAGTTGGGATAGGACTTCGTTTATGTCGGGGATTGGGTAACGGTCGGCTATTGTGATTGAGTTAAGTTTCCTGTAATCTATTACCAGTCTGTATTTCTTTTCGAGAGAAGCATCTTGTTTTTTTGGGACTATCCATATGGGTGAGTTATACGGGGACCGTGAAGGTCTTATTATGCCATCGTCTAATAATTTCTGAATTTGTTTTTCGACTTCTCCTTTTAAGGACATGGGATAAGGGTAATATTTTGTGTAAACTGGTTCGTTTGAGTTCGTCCTAATAGACGCGACAACTTTGGTGGTATAAGTTAATTTCTCATTGGGGTCAGAAAAAAGGTCATTATTTTGATGCACTATTGAGCTCATTGCTTGTTTTTGAAAATTGTTCATGTGTTCGTTTCGTATGGGCACATGGTTGACATCCTGTGAAAATAGTTGCCTAAGGCGTATTTTAAATGAATCGTTGATGGTCATAAAATTTTATTTCGTGTAAATCACTGCAGACAATTCCTTCAAACTGTCATTACCTAGTATTGCATGGGATGAGACGAGGGATGGCAAAAGATAGAATTTTAAGTTGATATTTGGCAAGTTAAAAAGATTTACATACGTATGGTGGGTAATTTCTATTTTTCCCCCTACTGAATTTGCAAAAAAAATGTTGTTATTTTGAATTTTCTTCTTTGCTAGTTGGGGCTGTATGTAGTTTTTGTTTGACCCAGTGTCGACCAAAATTTTTAAAATTTGTCCACTCTTCGTCCTGCAGTTAAAATAGGGTAACGAAGAGTTTCTTATTCTAAAAAATGGATGTCAGTAAAATCTGCATTTTCGTAGTTATAGGGATAAAATTGGGATTTTCGACTTCGTATTGTTCGTAGGTGATAGGTGGAGTATTATCTTTATTGTCGAACGAAGTTTCGGCTTCTTCTGGACTAGCGCTTAAATGGAAATTTCTTTGGGCTTTCATAGGCGGGTTTGTTAGGTTTGAATCGGGTTGTCTTTTCCCAGCGTATTTGAAGTTGGGTCTATTTGCATAGTTGATGGCATTTGTCCTTTTACAATTATAATCTATTACAAGGTCAATGTCCATCGGCTCCGGTTTTGGTTGTGGCTTCTGGGCTATAGGCCTAGGAGGTGGGTTATAGTATTGATTTCTCTGTGTCTGCTGCTGATTATAATTGTGGTATCCCTGTGGGTATTGGTATAATCCTGTTGGTTCGTTCGGTCCATGTTGGTATTGTGGTCTGTTGAAAATATTTGGTCTTTGAGGGTGTAGTTGTGGTCTTTGAGCTAGTTGGTAAGACATAAATCGTTGTTGAGGTTGTGGTAAATGTGCAAGTTCCGGATAGAACTGTGGTGCTTTCGGATAATTTCGAGGTGGCAGTGGTGGTCTAAAGTTGTAATTGTTGAATCCGTTCTGTTGGTTAGCGTGAGTACTCCTAAATTTTTGGTTTTCCAATTTTAAGCACAAATGAAGCGCCTCTGGAAGGTCTTTGGGTTCCCTCATTCCTAATAAACGTGGTAGGTCGCCGTTAAGGCCTCGAACAAATGTGTCTAGGGCTTTTATCCTGTACGTTTCCGTAAGGAGTCTAATGGATTCCTGGCTCACTTCCATGCATCCGATTTTGTTTAAGATTAATGAAAGGTGGGAATATACTTTTTGGTAAAAGTCCTGAACTGAGTTTCTGCCCTGAATCAGACCTGTCATTTGGTATTCTAATGTACCTAGGTCTCTTTTGTCCGCGTAATGTGTTGTGAGACACATTGAAATTGCCCTCCAATCTAGTGGCGTATTGTATGATTCAAGCGCGATGTCAGCGCTACCTACAATCTTATTTCTTATAACGTTTAATATTCCGAAGTATCTTGGTGTTCCTCTTGTGTGTTCGTAAATGTGGAGAATCCTTTCTACGCTTTTCTTCCAAGAGTTGAATTCGGCTGGTTTCCCAGAGAATTCCCTCAGTGACCTAACTACGTCGGGGATCTTGTCAATTTCTGTGAGATTGTTCCTATGCCGTTTGTCTATTATTTGGTCTGTAATTGGTATTGAGTTGGCATCTGTCCCTACTATATTTTGAATTATAGTACGTCCGTCGGTATTAAGTATCTGCGTCACTAGGTTCTTTACTAGATTCTGCAGTTCGGGTGTGGGTTGTAGGGCAGGGCTTGCGCCTGGCTGTGGGTTTTGGTCTGAATTCCCTAATACAGATGGCCTTACTAGGTTGTTGGGGTTCGCCATATTGAATTATATATATATTTTTTATTTTTTTTATTTTTTATTTATATTTTTATTTTTTTTATGAAGGTCTAAAAGAAAGGAAACTTCTATTTTCTTTTACAATTATAATCTATTACAATTTTTTCAAAAAAAAAAAAAAAAATTTAGTTTAAAATTTTAATTTCCTTTAGTTTTTTATTATTATTATATTAATCTAATTAGCCTTACGTTACTATGTGAGTCTGCATCCTGCTTTTATCCTGTGAGTGTAGTTCCTTTTCGCCGCTGCTACTTAGGCCTCTTCCTGGGATGTTTCGTTCCTCGGTTGGTGAATTTTTTGGAGTTGATTGTTGAATTTTTGTGTGGCACTTTTGTTTATATAGTGGCACTTTTTAGAGTTGATTTTTAGTTATTTGTAGCACTATTTTTTATATAGTGGCACTTTTTAGAGTCGATTTTTAGTTATTTGTGGCACTTTTATTATTTATATAGTGGCACTTTTTAGAGTTGATTTTTAGTTATTTGTGGCACTTTTATTTATATAGTGGCACTTTTTAGAGTCGATTTTTAGTTATTTATGGCACTTTTATTATTTATATAGTGGCACTTTTTAGAGTCGATTTTTAGTTATTTGTGGCACTATGATTTATATAGTGGCACTTTTTAGAGTCGATTTTTAGTTATTTGTGGCACTATTATTTATATAGTGGCACTTTTTAGAGTTGATTTTTAATTATTTGTAGCACTATTATTTATAGTGGCACTTTTTAGAATTGATTTTTGGTTATTTGTGGCACTATTATTTATATAGTGGCACTTTTTAGAGTTGATTTTTAATTATTTGTAGCACTATTATATATAGTGGCACTTTTTTTAGACTTAAGTTTTATTAATTTTGTGGCACTATTATTTTTGTAGTGGCACTTTTTTAGACTTAAGTTTTATTAATTTTGTGGCACTATTATTCTTGTAGTAGCACTTTTTTAGACTTAAATTTTAGTAACTTTGTGGCACTATTATTCTTGTAGTAGCACTTTTTTAGACTTAAATTTTATTAACCGGGTAATTTCTTTTCGATCGGGCGCCAAATAGCGTAATTTGTAATTTTTGTAATTACGCGCAACCGAACCGATTTCACGGCAGAAATGAGACTGAATTTACTAATTGAAATATTAAATTAATATAACTTGAGTTTAGTTGCAGAAGGCAACAACAACTTGCCTCTTCCTATTGTTCTAGACGCTGACATCAGCACTTAGCATTCTACCGGATGCGCGTGCAGTTGGTTGGTAACCAATAATTTAGCTGTTGCGCTAATTCTTTGAATTAGACAAGTTTACTAATATTTTTATTTCGTATTTCTTGAAATGTACACATGATATGAAAATGCCGACGGCAAAACACAATTCTGTATTTTTGTAACTCCATAATGGTGTCAAGTACATGAATTATTTTAAGAAATATATCAAAATATTTTTAAATTATTACTAATAACTCATAATAAACTAAAAATTAATTAACATAAAATAATTTAAAAAAATAATTTATAAAAGGGATTATATAATATTTCAAATGGCATATAAATATTCCCTGTTTGGCATAAATATTTAGGTAGTTCACAAGCTTCGTCTTATGTCTTATGTCGTATTTCAATAGTCTTAAAAAATACGACACTTGTGAGCACCCCTTAATTGTTGTATGTCATATTGTGTAAAATTTCTTCACTTCACAAGCTGGTAGTGAAAAATTAAGAATATAAAAATGCCACGAGAAAGTGACAAAAATAAAATAAATCTTCTATATGTTGAACCGCCGGCATTTTGGTTTACATTGCAACCACAGAAACAACAAAATTATTTATATATTTCATTTTTCATTATTCATCTTAATTTACCTGAATATCGTGGCTTCCTTCCATATTATTAAAAAAATTGATGAAATTTATTTATTTTTTTAATTTTAGACATCTAAATGTCATCAATAAAAAAGTAGACAGATACAGCTGATAAAATAGCACACTCAAAAAACATACCTAGTCCTGTTGTATTTGTCGTATTTCAATTTTGCATGGGAAACAGCAACAGTGTTGATATGACAGTCATAAAAAAATAAGACAATATGACGATATGACACAATATGACACCTTGTGAATACCCTAATTATATTCTCTTCAATATTCGCCGGTTGGTTATGTTAAGAGAGCGTATGTATACAGATTCACCGCTGTTATAAAAGCGAGAAATGTTATTTGTTTCTCCTGCGTGTGAGGTGAAATCCCGGATAGAAATGCTCTGGCTTAAGTAGATACATAAAGAATGAGGATTGCAAAACCGCAATCGTATATAATAATGAAAATACTCAAAACGTTAACAATCGAGAACAGGTAGAGACATGGTCCACGGATGGGACTGGACTTCACAGTGCACAAGAAGATAACTTAAAATATATTTCTATTAGAGAAAAAGCGGTTAACTATTACAAAAATCGAAACCATTTTAGTTATGGTGAAACCGAAAAGTTTTTATAAAAACTGTACGCAATCACATATTGTTGTAACACTAAAGTCGAACTTAAAAGAAATAATGAGAAAGGTACTAATAAAAACGCGGCTAATGTGCATTGTTTTATTAGAACGACGGGCTTTCCTAAATTTCGAAATATTTATACACGAAACTTTCAACTTAAAGATTTAACATTGTATAGGTCAAAGATAAAACTAATAGAAATTACGGACAAACATGAAATACTAACTATAATAAAAAACGAAAAATTATCTAAAATAATAACCAAAGCCAAACCATGAGCATTGATATATACATATGCTAACAATTATCCATACATATTCATACATATTTTAACGGATTTTTCGATAAATTGTCTACCTTGTAACTCACACTTGAGCTCGATCACTGGATTGGAAAACATTTAAATTCAAGGGATGAAGCCACAAAAAAAAAGGTGCTGAACAATTACATATTTTATGAAGAAGGAAGCAATTTACCGTTTACTAGTGTAATACACCATAGCATTAGTACTAAGACAGGTTCACCAATTTATATCAAACTTTATAGATACCCATTGTGCCGAAGTACGCAGACAAATAAATGAGATGTTAGTGCAAAATATAATTATTCCGAGCAACAGTCCTTATAATTCGCGTTTATAGGTCGTAACAAAGAAAATTGACACCGCCGGCGAACAGAAGTGGCGTAATAGAATACAGGAAGTCAAATGAAAATGTAGTTATTTTAGCACAATTGGCCTTGCTAAAAAACGACATTTGCGACGGCAAGTGGCCACTAGGAGTTCAATCGTATGCCGTTGGGATAAAACCTGCTCCCGCGACGCTTCAAATACGAATAGATCATGTTTTAAGAGACTACGTTAATAAAATGGGTGTGGTATATTTGAACGATATTATAATTTTCTCTACTAGCTTTATAGAACATATTTACTCCATAACGAATATTCTTAAGAAACTGAGAGAGTCAAATAAGAAAATTCAAGGCGAAAAGTGCCATTTTGCAGCTTCTACAACGAAATTTTTGGGCCATGTTGTTTCAGTTGACGGTATCTGACCGATGTCACCACCATCCAAGTTTACAAATTTTAGGCATCGGAAATTTACGTAACTGACGTATCTCAGTTTGTCATCGGGTCAGTTCTAAGCCAAAGCGGCCATCCAATTAGCTTAGACTCACGTACTTTAGCTGATCTGCTGTAGTGTGGTCAGTGAAACAACATATAACTGCAAAGGTGGAAAAGTTTTCCTAACGAGTACGATTTTGATTTAACCTATATAAAAGGTAAAGACAACACGATAGAGGATAGTTTAAGCAGAGAACGTAAATGAACGAGAAGGTGCAAATTTTTATGTTGGACTCGCAAAAATTTGCGCCAATATGTATGCATGTTCATATTTAAACATATGTGTACATATTTACAATGATTTGCAGGCAAAGCTGTTAGAGCGGCAAGGAGCGATAACAATCGGCGGGCGTTCGTTTATTTTTTCGGCACATCTCGGAATTCCTACCAACAATAGAATGTGTGTCGTCGCGTCAGTCGTTCGACAAGATGACTCTTTGACATGAAAGCACAAAACGTGAGCTTCGGTCATTGGTTGACCGTGTACATTTACATGTACACATGATATGAAAATGCCGACGACAAAACACAATTCTGTGCTTTTGTAACCCCATAATGGTGTCAAGTACGTGTATTATTTTAAGAGATATATCAAAATATTTTTAAATTATTACTAATTACTCATAATAAAGTAAAAATTAATTAACATAAAATAATTTAAAAACAAGAAAAAACGTTAACTTCGGCTGCGCCGAAGCTATAATACCCTTCACAGGTGCATTTCGTTTAGTAAGTACTATATGTATGACTACATTTGAAAACGTAATCGGCCAACGGTATGCATCCAACATTTTCTTTTTAACCAGGTTGTTTAATATAAAGAATCTTCTATTCGAATTAATGCTAGAAAATGAGGTAAGAAGACCTTTCAGACATTTACATAAATTTAAATTTTTTAAGCTGGTGGATTTTTATTCATACTAAATTAATGGAAAACAAAAACAAATTATATTTATAGAAAATAGAAAATATATAACATATAATAATATAAGGTTGTCATATATCTCCGTTCCGCTTTTTTGCTCTTCATTCAATGCTTTATAAAAAGTGTTACAGTGATTGGATTTAGTTAAATATGCGCCGTTTTGTTCGATGATCTGTTTCCATCTAGACGGCAACTTCAGAATACCTTCCTCGTAGAAGCCCCCCTCCTTATTTGCGAAGAATTTGGACAGCCACATTTCACAAGCCTCTTTTGAGTTCAACTTCACACCACCAAGGGCATTCGCCATGGACAGGAACAGGTGGTAATCACTTGGCGCTACGTCCGGGCTATACGGTGGATGCGATAAAACCTCCCATCCGAGCTCCCGTAGCTTCTGACGAGTCATCAACGAAGTGTGTGGTCTGGCGTTTTCCTGGTGGAACACTACACCCTTCCTGTTGGCCAATTCTGGACGCTTCTGGTCGATCGCCTGCTTCAAGCGGTCCAGTTGTTTGCAGTAGATGGTAGAATTAAGCGTCTGGCCATATGGAAGCAGCTCATAGTGGATGATTCCCTTCCAATCCCACCAAACACACAGCAAAACCTTCCTGGCCGTCAATCCCGGCTTGGCCACTGTTTGGGACGATTCACCGGCCTTCGACCACGACCGTTTTCGCTTGATATTGTCGTATGTGATCCATTTTTCGTCGCCAGTCACCATCCGCTTCAAGAATGGGACGAGTTCGTTCCGTTTCAGCAGCATATCGCAGGCGTTGATTCGGTCCAGAAGGTTTTTTTGCGTCAAATTATGCGGCACCCAAACATCAAACTTTTTTTTGTATCCAGCCTTCTGCAGATGGTTCAAAATGGTTTGGTGACTAACTCCCATCTCCTGGGCGATGTCACGAGATGCCATATGCCGGTCTAACTCGATGTATTCCATGATTTGATCGGTATTTGTCGTCACAGGTCTTCCGCCGGCTGGCTTATCCATGGTGTCGTTTTCACCGGCTCTGAATCGTCGAAACTATTCCTCCGCGGTTCGAAGTGATAGAGTACCATCCCCCAAAACACCATTAATCTAACGGAACGTTTCTCTAGCGGATTTGCCTTTAACGAAGGAAAACTTTAAAATAGCGCGAATTTCGGCGTTAGTGAACTCCATGTTTACACGTCTAACTGTTGAACGTAATATCCAAACTAATCATGCATAGCGTTGTTTTGTAGGTTATGTCAAGACCTTTCAAATTATGTATAGTGTTGCCAGATACGAGCTCTGTAGCGCTTTGTACATAGCCGCGAAATTCAAATTCAAATATAAATTACAATAATTACATCTATGACTTACACTTTATATTATAATTCAAATTTAAATTTAATAATATTGAATCTAACATATATCTATATATTTAATATAACTATTTTCTAAAGCTTAAAAATATTCCGTCATGATCACTATATGGTGTTTCATATGTGATACATGAGGTCATTGCAGGATCCATGTTTGTCCATACCCAATCTATTGCTGTTTCCTGTTATGTTGTGGCGACTTTAGCCAATGAAGATTGAAATCCTAACTGTTGTAATCCAGCCTCCAAATCGTCAATTGCTGTTAGGCGACATATGTTGAAGTCACCAAGGACTACTGACGGTCCATTACTTTGTTCAGTTGTCTGACGGATAATATTTTCTACTTGGTTTCTAAATTCTGGAAGTCTATAGCGGGGGTTCCTGTACACAAGTGATATGGAAACTGTGGAATTGGTTACGTTTAACAGTTGGTAAACGTTTATTGAACCGGTGTCGTTCCTTGAAAATGATCCTTCTAAAAGACCTGGGCACCTATATTGCTTGTAGTATATTATAAGGCCGTTGGCAGGGCGTCCTCGGGATGACCTTGTTTCTCCATCAAGGCGAGCAATAACATTGTAGCCTTCTATTGGGAATTCTTCTTGAGGTAAGGCTCAGGTCTCGGCAAAGCACAGAATATCAGCAGAAAAAATCAGCTTGTCTGATCTGATAGGTGTTGTTCCGATTTTTCAGCCAAAAATTTGTAGCATGTCGTTAATGCTCCTTCTGTGTTCTTTCTATTAAGTTGACTTTTAATTGGATCCTGCGGTCCAAATGGGTTCGGGGGAGAAAATGTCCCGATTATATATAATCCATTGGCACTTGTGACTCTGCTACATCCTACATACAATGCTGATCTGTTTACTCCATCCTCTAGATGAACAGCAACTTGTGTGTATGTTCCAAATTGACTTTTATGTATCGTGATGGCTTCAGCTGGAATGACGGGGAACTGCCTACGTTCTATGGTTATTTGCTCATTTCGCTTGTATTGGTGTCCAATCTGCATAGCGACTGTGAGTCTGCTTGGAACGTGCAAAGCTTCCAACTCTTGATTCTGCGAATTTTATCCATAGTCGCACCACTGAACTTTCAGATCTATGTGATTCGGAATCAACCTGCAATAGTTCCCCCGTAGCACCATTGACGAAACCATCTCTTATGCTCATGTTGACTATCACCATATATTTGATCGAAGTCTTGAGCTGCAATGTATAAAGCACTTGATTTAATTGTATCCTTCGCAGTCGAAATGAACTCCTCGGTCATCGTGTTCTCCAGTTTAGTTAAATTAAAATTATTTGCTACAGCATTTGAATAAAATAGATGGATGGCTTCGTTCGGTATCTCATTAACGGTCTTTTCCCTGCTTTTGATTAATTGGATGTCAGCGTGTGTCATATTTCCCTCTGACATGTTATTTAAAGCGATGGCAAATGCTTGATCTTCACGCTCAAAGTACCGAAATTGAACCCAAAGCGGTGTTCCTGTAATTGTACTGTAATGATCATTCCTATTCGGCGCAAATATCCATCGATCTCCTACTGGTGGCAGCTGCTTTAAGTCACCAAACACGATAATTGGTATGCCTCCAAAGTAAGCGGTGCTCCTGAAAATTTGCTTTAGCCTAGAATCTAAATAGGCAAACATCTTTGCTCCAACCATTGAAATTTCGTCAATTGTAATAAGCCTAATATCTATGAGATTGGCATGAATAGTGTTTAATGTGTCACTATTCAGTGGCTGAAGATCGCCAGAAAACTGGTTGACGGGAAGTGAAAAAACCGAATGAAGAGTTAGACCTCCAATTCCAAATGCTGCTTTGCCAGTGGGTGCGCAGAGTAAAACCTTGGCTGTTTCGGGGTTGGTTCCTGGTACACTATTAGCTCGCAATATCAACGACTGATATATAGTCGGTATAAGCCGACTCTTGCCCACTCCAGCACCGCCTCCGACATATTCGAAGAAGATTTCCTTTTTACAGACATTGTGCATTACAAGAGCAAAGTATTCCCTCTGTTTGTTGTTAAGTGACTGCACCATTGCCAGTAAATCGTCTTCTAATATTAAAGGTGAGAGTTTAATTAATCGAACCGCCTCTTCCTCTGTGATGTGCTCTTGGAAAACATTAATTTCTCCTGTTTACTCTGAAACGGCTAGAACTCTGAATTCGGGATATAAAAGTTGTGAGGCAGCTCGATCATCAGCTGTTTCTTCCGCTGTAACATGAAGGTTTTCCAAAATTAGTTCAAGTTCTTCGATGAAAATTTGTCATATTTAAGCTTATTCTGCTCAATTTGCTCCTTGTGTGCATTGCAAACACTCTCGACGTCATTATTCAATAGGTCTGTTTCCTCATTTCTCCATGGGTGAAACATCATGGCGGTTTCTCTGAAGAAATCGGCTCTTGAACTTTCAACGCTAAAACGTTTCCAGCGAAGAATAAGGGCTTGCTTCCTTTTCCTTAAAAATTGTGGTCCATCCTTTAATGCCATTGGAAGTGCAGCTATCGTGTCATCCTCGTTTTCTACTTCGTTGTAGTCTTCGTTATTATCCGAAACATTTCTGCTTGTTTTGCAAAATCTGAACCATGCTGCAAAATCTGCTAAGCATAGTTCTTCCAATTGATCGGCCGATCTGATTAAAGCATTTAATCTTTATCATCCTTACTCGGTTGTTTAGATATGATGTATTTATAAATATTTCCCCATTACTGGCTTCTGATAGATGCAATCCCAAAATATTATAAGCTGCTTCTTGAGCCGATATTTCCGATCCATTTACAAATTTGTTTCCGATGTGCTGCAGTTTTCTTTTAATGGAGAAATTCCCTGCATTTATTTCCTCCATGGCTTGTCTCAATAATGATGATATTCCTCTATTGGATTTATTTATATAATTAATGATATAGCTGCAGCAAGCGTATGCGTCCAGAATGAATTGAATATCCATATTTGCTCTATGCAATTTAAGGATATTTTTATTATAGGCATTTAGAAGCCTGTCTGAAAATTTTCTCTTTAGGAAAATGTGTGGCTTTTTTACAGATAAGCGAAGAGCAAGCTTGTATGCTTCATAATCAGTGTTGATTCGCTCATCCGTCAAAAAATTTTCGAAGCAGTTCAACCGTGTTATTTCTTTCTCTGGAAGATCCGTTAGAGTTAATAGTTCCTGTATTTTTTGGAATTGAACTTTGTGTTGCTCAATACCTTCCTCATTCTCCAAGGGGAAAAGTATTTCTATCTTCTATCAATCGACGCTTCAAGTGCACTTGAATAATATGGCTGTTGTCAAATCTTCGTGGCAGCATGGTGACTGCTCCACGAATAGCACATTGTCGTTCATATCCTAGGGAGATGATGCGCATAAATGGGATCCTCGGTGATATCAGTCTTTCCTCCAGACACGTTAAATCCTGAAGGCATTCCGGAATATCCAATCCTTCCGAGAGACAGATATTTGGTATCTTGCCTTTCCTAACAATCCGATAGCATGTGTTGCAAAAGTTGTACTTTTGGTTCGAAGACGGAAATTTCGATGACACTTTTCTAGCATCTTCTGAGCGCGTAAAGTTTGTTGAAGTCTGACGCTTTTCTAGTTTTTTCACTTGGTGAGGGAACCAAGTGCAATATTCCTGTGGGTCCTTTCTTTATCAACAAAGCGTATATATCAAAGATATTGGCAGCTCGACGTTGACGTTCTTGTTCTTCTAGCTGTGCATCAGGAGAAAGTTCACGACGTCTTCTTATATTCCTCCTGATTTGTCTTTCGCTTTCTAACTGACGATTTGCGTGATCCGATCTATGCAGTTGTACTCTTTCCAGTGTTGAGTCCTGCACGTTTTCAAGTTGTTGCCTGATTTGCTGGCGGGTCACTCTTCTTTGAGAAGAATTTAAAATTTACTCACTACGTCTTCTTATTGGATCTTCTCGACGCTCCTCCTCAATGCTGCATCTCGTTGCCTTTCTTCGTTTCATTGTGTCGCGCTCCTGCTCCGCTGTCCCATATTCAGGATTCATTCGTCTGTTTGAGTGTTCCGCTGTGTTGCGTACCTGCTCATTAGCTCTATATTCCGAAATCAAACGTCTATTTGAATGACTGATCTTGTCACGCTCCTGTTCTGTAGGTCTGTGAAGTTGGTTCTGTCGTCTAGTGGAATGTGCAAAACTGTCACGAGTTCTTTCCTCATTGCGATACTCCAAATTTGAGCTGCGTAGTTCTGCAATATAGTCAGCGTACCTCCGCCTATTATTTTCCAAATTTTGACTATATTGTCGTCGACTTCGATTCAGAGCATTGCGACGCCTTTGTTCCTGCGATTGCCTAGATACTTTTGGCATTTTCAAAAGTTATTAAAAAAATATTATACAAATAAAAAATAAACTAAAATATTAATAAATTAACTAATAATTTAGCAGTTAATTAGGGTTTTAAAACGGGATAATTATGTTTACATAGTTAGTTCTCTATTATTATTAATAAATAAGAATATATCTTGAAAAATTAAGGATTTATATATATTATGGGTAACTAACAAATATTTTTGTTCCTTGCTCTTATGTATATATTCTTAACATTATTTTCTACTTACCTTCATACAAAAATTCATTTAGATCGGTCAGTTTGTATGGATAACTATATTCTATAGTGTCCGATCTGAACAATTTTTGCGGAAATTTTATTATTACCTTAGACAATAACCCATGCCAAAGTTTGTAAACATATCTTGTGAAATGAAAAAGTTTACCATGCAAGCACATGATTCCGATCGTTCAGTTTGTATGGCAACTATATGCTATAGTGGTCCGATATCGGCCGTTCCGACGAATGAGCAGCTTCTTAGTGAGAAAAGGACAGGTGCAAAGTTTCAGATCGATAGCTTAACAACTGAGGGTCTAGTTTGTATATATACAGACAGAAGGACAGACGGACAGACAGACAGACAAAAAGACGGACATGGCTAAATCAACTCAGCTCATCATACTGATAATTTATGTATACATTTTATAGGGTCTCCGACCTACTCAGGGTATAAAAATAATTAATAATAGTTTAATAAAAGGGAATATATTTCAAATGGCAGATCAATATTCCATGTTTGGCATACATATTTAGGCAATTCACAAGTTAATAAAATGTGTGTGGTATACTTGAACGATATTATAATTTTCTCTACTAGCTTTATAGAACATATTTACTTCATAACGAATATTCTTAAGAAACTGAGAGAGTCAAATAAGAAAATTCAAGGCGAAAAGTGCCATTTTGCAGCTTCTACAACGAAATTTTTGGGCCATGTTGTTTCAGTTGATGGGTACCAGATTCATCAAAAATTCACGCAGTCGCAGCGATGTCACCACCATCCAATTTTAGGCATCGGAAATTTACGTAACTGACGCATCTCAGTTTGTCATCGGGTCAGTTCTAAGCCAAAGCGGCCATCCAATTAGCTTTGACTCACGTACTTTAGCTGATCTGCTGTAGCGTGGTCAGTAAAACACTTCGGAACCTACCATGAATCTTTCACCTGGTTAAATAATCTCAAAGAACCTAACATAAAACTGCAAAAGTGGAAAAGTTTTCTTAACAAGTACGGTAAAAGGTAAAGACAACACGATTAGGGATAGTTTAAGCAGAGAACGTAAATGAACGAGAAGGTGCAAATTGAATTTTGTATGATGATCGATAGGACGGCTAGCAGAGCTGAAATATTCCGATCAGGGAGTTCACCATTTGCTAAAGTATTTGCTGTTATTTAACAGAAATGGGAACTTATAACAACGTGCTCTGACAAAGTACATATTATATCTACCAACATAAAGAGAAAAATGAAATACTTTAAACAAAAAAACAAATGCCACTTCACATATGCATGATTAAATGTGAAAGATTATGCAAAAAAAAAATTAATTTTACTTTTTTAATAATTTTCTAATTTTAATTGTTACAGAATTAATAATTTATATATGTTCATATGTACATCAATATGTTATATTATATAATATAATATAATAATGTATTATCACTTATCAATAAATACATGTGGGCGCATTACTCTATATGTAAGTATGTATGTATAAATATGCGAATGACCTTGCGAAATAAGTAATGCATACACAAATCTACATACATAAGCGTACAAATATAAGTATGTCAGCTGATAGGAAAAATACAAACTGAAAGCCAAATTGACAAATCCTAAATTTGTAGTAAATCACACAACAACAACATTTTCATTGATGAACGCTGGCGCACATGCAATAAGCTAAGTCGTTTCATTCATAAAATGCATGCACATCTCCCCGAGCATGCGTTAGCCTACAAGCGTCTTCGCGAGGATGGCATAAGCTAAAAGTTATAAATTGAACAAATTTCAATTGCTCCCTCTAGAAGGGAAAAGTCGCAACCCTGCAAGCCCACAAAACACAGAACAAAGTGACAAAAGTGGCTACAAAGCGTTTATCGATTTAAAATATTTTACAATTCTAAAATATTGTTACACGACTCGCAAAAATTCGGGCAATATGTATGCATGTCCATATTTAAATATATGTACATATTTACAATGATTTGTAAATCACACACAATGTGTGTCGTCGCGTCAGTAGTTCGACAGATTGACTCTGACATGAAAGCAAAAAACGTGAGCTTTGGTCATTGGTTGACCGTGTACATATCTACATATGTAAATCTATATGTGGTTTTAAGAAAAATTTACAAATATTTTTATTTCGCATTTCTTTACATCTACCCATGATATAAAAATGCCGACGGCAAAACACAATTCTGTACTTTTGTAACTCTATAATGGTGTCAAGTACATGAATTATTTTAAGAAATATATCAAAATATTTATTAATATATATCATAAATTATTACTAATAACTCATAATAAAGTAAAAATTAATTAACATAAAATAATTAATAATAGTTTAATAAAAGGGAATATATTTCAAATGACATATCAACATTCGCAGTTTGGCATACATATTTAGGCAATTCACAAGCTTCGTCTTATGTCTTATGTCGTATTTCAATAGTCTTAAAAAAGACGACACTTGTGAGCACCCCTTAATTGTTGTATGTCATATTGTATAATATTTCTTCACTTCAGCAGCTGGTAGTGAAAAGTTAAGAATATAAAAATGCCACGAGAAAGTGACAAAAATAAAATAAAGCTTCTATATGTTGAACCACCGGCATTTTGGTTTACATTGGCAACAACAAAATATTTATATATTTCATTTTTCTTCATCTTAATTTACGTGAATATCGTGGCTTCCTTCCATATTATTAAAGAAATTGATGAAATATATTTATTTTTTTAATTTTAGACACCTAAACGTCAACAATAAAAAAAGTAGACAGATACATCTGAGAGAATAGCATACTCATAAAACATACCTAGTCCTGTTGTATTTGCCGTATTTCAATTTTGCATGAGAAACAACAAGAGTGTTGATACGACAGTCATAAAAAAGGAATCAATATGACGATATGACACAATATGACACCTTGTGAAAACCCTAATTATATTCTCTTTAATATTCGCCGGTTGGTTATGTTAAGAGAGCGTCGAACCTGCACCTTCTCGTTCTTCTAAGCCCTGGCTTAAGTAAATACATAGGGAACATGGTCCACGGACTGGACTGGACTTCACAGTGCACAAGAAGATAACTTAAAATATATTTCTATTAGAGAAAAATCGGTTAACTATTACAAAAATCGAATCCAGTTTAGTTCTGGTGAAACCAAAAAGTTTTTATAAAAATTGTACACAATCACATATTGTTGTAACAGAAAAGTCGAACTTAAAAGAAATAATGGGAAAAGTACTAATATAAAGGCGGTTAATGTGCATTGTTTTATTGAAACGACGGGCTTTCCTAAATTTCGAAATATTTATACACGAAACTTTCAACTTAAACATTTAACATTGTATAGGTCAAAGATAAAACTAATAGAAATTACGGAAAAACATGAAATACTAACTATAAGAAAAAACGAAAAATTATTTAAAATAATAACCAAATCCAAAACATGAGCATTGATATTTACACATGCTAACATATTTACATATGCATACATATTCATACATATTTTAACGGATTTTTTGATAAATTGTATACCTTGTAGCTCACACTTGAGTTCAATCACGGGATTGTTAAATAAAAGTCCCAATTTATTGGATATACACTTATCTTTATTTCTAATTCCAACAACCTAACTTATTATTACTCGATATTCGCGTTTACAACTTATTGCTAATTACGCGAAAGTGCATTAATAGCACATTTGGAAAACATTTAAATTCAAGGGATGAAGCAACAAAAACGGTGCTGAACAATTACCTATTTTATGAAGAAGGAAGCAATTAACCGTTTACTAATGTAATACAGCATAGAATTAGAACTAAGACAGATTCACCAATTTATATCAAACTTTATAGATACCCATTGTGCCGAAGAAGGCAGACAAATAAATGAGATGTTAGTGCAAAATATAGAAAAGTCCTTATAGTTCGCCTTTATTATTGAATCGAATAGATCATGTTTTAAGAGACTACGTTAATAAAATGTGTGTGGTATACTTGAACGATATTATAATTTTCTCTACTAGCTTTATAGAACATATTTATTTCATAACGAATATTCTTAAGAAACTGAGAAAGTCAAATAAGAAAATTCAAGGCGAGAAGTGCCATTTTGCAGCTTCTACAACGAAATTTTTGGGCCATGTTGTTTCAGTTGATGGGTACCAGATTCATCAAAAATTCACGCAGTCGCAGCGATGTCACCACCATCCAATTTTACAAATTTTAGGCATCGGAAATTTACGTAACTGACGCATCTCAGTTTGTCATCGGGTCAGTTCTAAGCCAAAGCGGCCATCCAATTAGCTTTGACTCACGTACTTTAGCTGATCTGCTGTAGCGTGGTCAGTAAAACACTTCGGAACCTACCATGAATCTTTCACCTGGTTAAATAATCTCAAAGAACCTAACATAAAACTGCAAAAGTGGAAAAGTTTTCTTAACAAGTACGGTAAAAGGTAAAGACAACACGATTAGGGATAGTTTAAGCAGAGAACGTAAATGAACGAGAAGGTGCAAATTGAATTTTGTATGATGATCGATAGGACGGCTAGCAGAGCTGAAATATTCCGATCAGGGAGTTCACCATTTGCTAAAGTATTTGCTGTTATTTAACAGAAATGGGAACTTATAACAACGTGCTCTGACAAAGTACATATTATATCTATCAACATAAAGAGAAAAATGAAATACTTTAAACAAAAAATACAAATGCCACTTCACATATGCATGACTATTTTTTGTCATATAAACGATTTTTATGATAAAAATTGATAAAATGATCTTTTTGCACAAATGCGGCATTATAGGTAGGTAAAGTGGGTGTCATTCGACACATCTAGGCCTTTAGGAGACCCATTGTGATACCACTGGGACTGTGGGCCCCTCACTCTATTGGCTCCTCTCTGAAACACCCCGTACTTCTGATGAACTTCATCAATGAGACAAGTTTTATCCGTGCAACCTCCGAGACGTTGTCAAGAAACCCACGACCGGTGGCTGCGATTCTTTTGCTATATATGCGCAATCGCATAGAAGATGTTTAATGATCTCCTCCTCTTGTACTTCCTGACAGCTTCCACAATAGTCGTTATATGGCGTGTCAAGTCTACTTGCATGTCTGCCTATTAGACTGTGGCCTGTTAGTACTCCTACTAGAGTTCTTATATCATTCCGCTTGAATTTTAACAGTCGGCTAGTTGAGCAGGCCAGGGACTGATTCCACTGACACTCGGCTATGTTGATGACATGTTTGTCGATTAAGTATCTACAAGTAGCCAGAGGCATATTTATGTCCTCCTTACCAGGATCTAGTTGTAGGGTGGTGCCTGTTCTGGCTAGTTCAGCTGCTACACAGTTCCCGGGGATGTCACTGTGTCCTGGGACCCATTGCAGATTTACCGTGAAATAGGATGACAGATCCGCTAGAAGATCATGGCATTCTTTCATTGTCTTCGACAAAATTTTATGAGACATCAGAGATTTCAAAGCCGCCTGGCTGTCTTTATATATAAATATATTTCTTGTTGTGATCACACTTCTTGTCAGTACAAGAAGGCTTTCTTTAATTGCAGTGGCCTCCGCTTGGAAGACACTGCTGTGGTCTGGTAACCGGAAGGCGATTTTGGAATCTAGTTTAGCCGAGAAGACACCGCCGGATCGGAGGATCGGATTTAGGTTCAGCTCCATAGGATTGCGAGAATCCGTGATTATGTTAAGAAACGGGAACTTCCTAAGTACATAGAATGTCCCTTGTTACTGGCGACTAGAAGGGAGAATTCCCTCAGTTTCAGAGCTGACTTCGCTGCCATTTGCTTTCAAAACAGATCTGTTGGCAGTTAGTGTAAAATTACGTTGAGTGCCTGGCTTGGCGTAGTTCGTCTTCTGTAGCTGCTTTCTCTACCCTCGCTTCCAAGTTTTGTTTCCAAGAAAGCTTCCTGTCCAAAATTAGTCCCAAGAAGCTGGCTTTATCTCCTATCGTTAGCCTTTTGCCATTAAAAATATCTGGAGTACTGCCCAAGAGCATCTGTTCAATTAATTTCCGGAGAGGCTCAGAGATGTCCAGATCTTTAAGCGCGCTCAATATGGCCTTCGGCTGGATGTTATTTAAAGCACCTTCTATGTCTAGGAAGGCTATGAGGGTGTATTCTTTTATTTCCAGAGACTTTTAATCTCTGTTACCATTGAGCTTAATCCCGTTTCTGTCGATTTACCCTTAGAGTACGCATGCTGCGAAACTGCCATTTTTCCTGGGTTTAGTTTGCCCCTTATATGTATTTCTATTAGTCTCTCCAGCGTTTTTAAAAGAAATGATGAAAGACTAATTGGTCTAAAATCCTTTGGATTAATGTGTGAGCATTTGCCTGCCTTTGGTATATATATCACCTTGACTTCCCTCCATATCGAGGGAATATAGTTTAATTGCAGTGCCCCTTTAAGCATGGTTGTTAACCAGTTTATTGTGTAGCTCAGGGACTGCTGTAACTGAGCCGGGAATAATCCGTCTGGTCCCGGCGTTTCATAAGGCTTGAAGCTGCCTATCGCCCAATAAACATTACTATCTGACACTATGTCTAGCGGAGGGGACTCTGAGCCCACTTCACCCTTCAGTATTTGCTCCCTTATGTGGTTCTCGGAACTGTCTGGGAAGTGAGTATCCATTAGTAGGCCTAGGGTCTCTTCACTGGATACCGTCCAGCTGTGGTCTGACTTCTGAAGGTATCCGATGCTATATTTCGACTGTGTCATTGGTTTTCTAAGTCGAGACGCTTTGCCGTATTCTCGATGTCATTACAAACAGATTTCCACGAATTTCTTTTTGCCTTTCTTACCTCCTTTTTACATGTCCGTAAGAGGTTATAATAGTTATCCCACTCTCTATCTTTTTGGGATAATTTGGCAAAGTTGAATTGCTTCCTGCAATCTTTCTGCATGTTCTTAAGTATGGGAGACCACCAAGGGGGCCTAATTCTTCCCCTACTGTTCGTTAATGGACAAGCCACCTCTAGTGCTTGACGAAAAGAACTTGTGAACTGTTTAACGAGGATGTCTAGGTCCTCTTTGTTTTCTGGTTGAAATGGTGGAATCATAGGAATACGCTTTTTTAGCTCCTGCATGTGCATCTGCTGGTTCGTTTTTCTATGATTCCCAAATTTCTCTTCCCTAACTACATTCTCTTCAAATATACACTCAATGTAGCAGTGATCTGAGAAGGAATGTTCCTCCAGTACCCTCCAATCTGTTATTTTATCCACCAGTTCTTCCGATGTTATATCTAATACTTCCTGTGGGTTTCTAGTTATAAATGTTGGCATACTACCTTTGTTGCCTAACAAAAGCTTACTTCATATTAAATAATTAAAGAGCAACTCATGTGCATTGGAGTCACACCCAAGTATAATCAAACTTTTGGATGCTTCGCTGTCTCGTATAATGCGGTTAACTAGGGCTAGAAACGCTAATTTGCTGTGGTGTAGATTAATTTGGAGAAGACGCATTAATTAGTGTCTTCTCTGCGTCTTCTTGAGAGTCGCTTAAAACCTCACTCTCAGTGTAAAGTTTAGAGAGTCTGTCTGCAAGCTCAGACCCCGAAGTACACTCACCTTGGTCAGTGTTCTCTACATCACTCAAGGACTTCATTTGATCTGCCTCGACTTCGTATTTCGATTCCGATGCCAAGTTTTCTCCTGCATCGGCGTCTGACTTGTAGGTCATAACTTTCACTTTTGTGAATCCGTAGTGGATCTCTCCGCCACTTTTCGCTAGCGGTTCTACGGATTCCTTTGTTAGAAGCAACTGCGGCTCGTTTCGTCTACAAACTAGGTTCCTCTGCGGGGTCATCGAAGGCCCTGATTAATCTCCATCCCCCGGTTGGCAAATTCGGGTTACAGGCTCCTATGAGCTGCATTATCTGGTCCGGTTGCGATGGTGTAGCCGGAATCCATACCCTTGTACTCGGTCTGGATGGGATATCTTTTTTGTCTATCGCTACTAGCCTGGCTCCGGGGTAGACTTCCCCAACCTTAGCTATTGCGGCCTTATAGAGCTGGACCGATCTCTCGTCGTCACACGCTATCATCTTTATCTGACCCTGATACCATCCGGCATCCGTACATGACGGATGTGGACCTGGATTGCTTAGTAGCACTTCCAGCGCCACATTCGTCAGTGCGGCTTGCACCCACTTCCATTGGGCTCTGGGGATTTTTCCTTCGGGGTTACCCTCATCCAGCACCCCAATGACAATGCGGTTCCGGGCCACATCAGCAAAAAATTTTGCGGGCGTCACGGCGCAATCAATGGATTCCTGGAGCTCTTTTGTGAGCTCCTAATTGGTTGGCGGTTGCAGCTCCGCGTCGCCTCTCTGCATACTTTGCTTTTGCAGTATCGTCAATCCTAAAGGAAGGCCACTCTCTGGCTGACCCACTGCTGGCAGCATCGCTTTTGGCATCTCCCTCCTTCCCCTGCTTAGCTGCCAAGCCTTGGCTACAGGGGTTGGTATGGGCTGCCTCCAGCGCTGCTGCTTTCATGGCGCCATTCTTGGCTTCTGCCCCCTTAGCATTTGCCTTTGCTCCAGGACCAAGCTTCGCTTCTGTCCTCGCTTTGTCTGTCGAGCTCGTGCCAAACGCTGCTCTTCTCTGGGAACAACTCGCTCCCTCCGGTCTTTTTGAAGGAGGTCCGGACTCCTTTTTGTTTTTGTTGTTTGTTTTTTTGAAAGTTTGGCTCATATTTTGGACCCACGAGTGTAGGGGAAAGTATGTCCGCTTGCGCATGGCCCCCGCTAAGCAAGTAAGGCTATCTTATTACGGAGGACGCCAGGTATCCGTAAGCTCCGTGCGAGACTGGGCTATTTAAGGGCCCCCAGCCAGGTTGATCTTCGGCACGGGTCGCATGACACCTCGATCCAGCCCTTTACATATCTCCTACCATGGTGAGACCTCCTATCTGGATGCTGCACTATTGAAGAGTACCGAACACCCAGATAGGGAGCCTGACCTTAGCTAGATACCTCACTACTACAACAGGGCCGAACTGCTGCCAGCTCGTCCTTGCCTACGTCGTGAAACTGTGGTATCTATTCCCAGTCGGCACCCTCGTGGATCGTTCAGCGGAGGATTTTGCCAACCTTTTTAATAATTTTCTAATTTCAATTGTTACAGAATTAATAATTTATATGTGTACATATGTATGTACATCAATATGTTATATTATATAATATAATATAATTAACTACTTATCAATAAATACATGTGTGCGCATTACTATATATGTAAGTATGTATGTACAAATATGCGTATGACCTTGCGAAATAAGTAATGCATACACAAATCTACATACATATAAGCGTAAAAATGTATGTATGTCAGCCAATAGGAAAAATACAAACGGAAAGCCAAATTGACCTAAATTTGTAGTAAGTCACACAACAACACCATTTTCATTCATTAACGCTGGCGCACATGCAATAAGCTAAATCGTTTCATTCATAAAAGCAAACGCCTTACACATCTCCCCGAGCATGCGTTAGCCTACACCCCTTTTTTCGCGACGATGGCATAAGCTAAAAGTCATAAATTGAACAAATTTCTGATGAACCCTCTGTAAGGGAAAAGTTGCAATTTTGCAAGCCCACAAAACACAGAGCAAAGTGGCAAAAGTGGCAACAAAGCTTTCGTCGATTTAAAATATTTTACAATTCTAAAATATTATTCCGTGACTCGCAAAAACTTGCGTGAATATGTATGTATGTTCATATTTAAACATATGTACATATTTACAATGATTTGTAGGCAAAGCCGCTCTAACAGGCAAGGTAAGCGATATCAATCGGAATTCCTACCAACAACACTATGTGTGTCGTCGCGTCAGTCATTCGACAGATTGGTTCTTTGACATGAAAGCAAAAAACGTGAGCTTCGGTCATTGGTTGACCGTGTACATACCTACATATGTACATCTGTGTTTGGTTTTTAGAGAAATTTACAAATATTTTTAATTCGTATTTCTTTACATGTACACCTGATATGAAAATGCCGACGGCAAAACACAATTCTGTACTTTTGTAACTCCATAATGCTGTCAAGTACACGAATTATTTTAAGAAATACATCAAAATATTTTTAAATTACTACTAATAACTCATAATAATGTAAAAATTAATTAACATAAAATAATTTTAAAAAAATATTTAATAAGAGTTTAATAAAAGGGAATATATTTCAAATAGCATATCAATATTCCCAGTTTGGCATACATATTTAGGCAGTTCACAAGCTTCGTCTTATGTCTTATGTCGTATTTCAATAGTCTTACAAAATACGACACTTGTGAGCACCTTAATTGTGGTATGTCATATTATGTAATATTTCTTCACTTCACAAGCTGGTAGTGAAAAATTAAGAATATAAAAATGCCACGAGAAAGTGACAAAAATAAAATAAAGCTTCTATATGTTGAACCGCCGGCATTTTGGTTTACATTGCAACCACAGAAACAACAAAATATTTATATATTTCATTTGTCTTCATCTTAATTTACCTGAATATAGTGGCTTCCTTCCATATTATTAAGGAAATTGATGAAATTTGTTTATTTTTTTAATTTTAGACACCTAAACGTCAACAATAAAAATAGTAAACAGATATAGCTGATAGAATATCACACTCAAAAAACATACCTAGTCCTGTTGTATTTGTTGTATTTCAATTTTGCATGGGAACAACAACAGTGTTGATATGATAGTCATAAAAAAAATAAAACAATATGACGATATGACACAATATGACACCTAATACCCTAATTATATTCTCTTCAATATTCGCCGGTTGGTTATGTTAAGAGAGCGTATGTGTACAGATTCACCGCTGTTATAAAAGCGAGAAATGTTGTTTGTTTCTCCTGCGTGTGAGGTGGAGTCCCCGATAGAAATGCTCGCTGTCGAACCTACACCTTCTCGTTCTTCTAAGCTCTCTGGCTTAAGTAGATACATAAGGAATGAGGATTGCAAAACCGCAATCGTATATTATAATGATGATCAAAGCGTTAACAATCGAGAACAGGTAGAGACATGGTCCACGGACTGGACTGGACTTCACAGTGCACAAAAAGATAACTTAAAATATATTTCTATTAGAGAAAAATCGGTAAACTATTACAAAAGTCGAATCCAGTTTAGTTCTGGTGAAACCAAAAAGTTTTTATAAAAATTGTACACAATCACATATTGTTGTAACAGAAATGTCGAACTTAAAAGAAATAATGAGAAAAGTACTAATAAAAAGGCGGCTAATGTGCATTGTTTTATTAGAACGACGGGCTTTCCTAAATTCTGAAATATTTATAGGTTTATAGGTCAAATATAAAACTATTAAAAATTACGGACAAACAGGAAATACTAACTATAATAATAAATGAAAAATTTAAAATAATAATCAAAGCCAAACCATGAGCATTGATATTTACATATGCTAACAATTATCCATACATATTCATATATTTCTTAACGGATTTTTCGATAAATTGTCTACCTTGTAACTCACACTTGAGTTCGATCACTGGATTGTTAAATAAAATACCCAATTTAATGGCTATAAACTTATGTTTATTTCTAATTCCAACAACCTTACATTTATTACTCGTTCTTCGCGTTACAACTTATTGCTCAATTGCTTTTTACACGGCAACACTCTAATTATAACCGTGTCTGCACAATCCGGCAGGGATATATAGTAGATCCTTAACAAAACTTCTCCACTAGAACATTCTGGCAACTACGAATTTCGCTATCTAGATGGTACTAGCAGTTTATTGTTGATTCTATTTTGTTCTGGCATTCGTTTTCGCCACAATATGTATTATATTACTATTTTCCATGTTTTTTTATTTATGATTTGAATATAGCTTTTTCCTGGCATCATACAACTGAAACTATGCATGTATGTACAATATATACATGTTGCCTTTATAAAATATTTGTGGAAAGGAAAACAGCTGTGTCAAACCACCAAAATGACAGCAATGGATGGAAGGATATTTATTTTGACATCTATTGCTAAATATTAGCAATGTGCAATCTCCATTGGCAATATTGCTAGCAATACAGATTTTTAGAAATCCTTAATTGTCTGTCGAGCTGTCTCGTTACCAAACAATTATCAGTAAACCAATTGTTTAAGCATAAAATATGACACACTTTGATTTTTAAATCATCTGCTAAAGATATACATAGACCACAAATAAATAATTTCCCATTAGCATTATAAAGCAACAACACTTATAGTTTTTTTTTTATTTAATAGCACGCTGAGTTGAATGAATTTTTAAGATCGAGGATTATTCATCCCGTTGCCTTTACTAGGCTCTCCGATTCAAAGTCTAACACGCAGAGTGGAAAAGATACAGAGTAGTTTGGTTTGGCCGTACTTTAAGATGCTGTTATTTCTATACCGAAAGGGTGGTCCCACTACTGAAATCTGGGAAGTCCGCCAACCTAGAGGAGTCTTATCGCCCGATAACTCAAGGAGAGTGTATCAGTAGTGAAATCATTGGAGACCTTTCGGCTCCCGACTTTTACACACCATCTGAGCCTAACCAAATACCAGCACGGTTTCCGTAAAGTGCATAACACTAGGCGTCATAAATTCCACGAAAGCTCATGGTCTCAACCAGTAATGCTCTGTTAGAGGACTGTCCTCGTAGCGTTGGACTTTTTTTACGCAGTCAACCATACAACCCTACTTGAAGAAATGTTTCCACGCCAGTCGGGTCTACGTAACCGGAACGGACCCGGATTTATTCCGGCCAAGGACTGTCAACTCGGCAGAATTCTGCCGCTACAACAACTTGAGAAAATCGCAAAAACTACGCTCCCTCCAAGACTTAAGAGGTGGATCATAAACTATCTGAGCGGTCTACAATTATCGGTATTATTTCGAGGTGAACAATCTAAATTATGGAGAGTTAAACAGGGGGTTTCACCGGGTGTTGTCCTCTCTTCGCTACTGTTTAATCACTTCATTTCGAAGCTCCCACAACCACCAGAGGGATCTATTACCTCATACGCAGATGATTGTACGATAATGACTTCGGACAATGGAACTGATGGCTTGTGTTCAAAATTGAACGCCTATCACTTAGAACTTTCTCGCTTCTTTGCAAGAAGCCTAAAACTCTTCCCTGGCAAATCTACGGCCACCCTGTTTAGAAACTGGACGAAGATGTACAGACTGGACCTCAACATTTCTATGGCTGACGTCGAAATTCCGATCCTAAAATTTTGTGAGCTACATTTGAAAGTCTAAGAAACGTTGTTGACAACATACAAGGCAATCGGTCGGCCGCAGACGAAGAAGTTTCATCCATTTCAGAACAGTACACTCCGGACTATCACGGGCAAATTCCAACAACAGCCGGTTCTGCGATACCGGAATTGACCCGGATTTTATCCGGCCAAGGGCTGTTATTTCGACGATCTAACCCTGTTTGGATCGGTAAGTTCTAGATTTAGTTTATCGTCATTGGAGCGACGCCTAGCAGCAGGGTTGCTCCGTATCCTCCTGACCCGTGCTGGCATCGAGTCCAACCCGGGCCCCGAGGAATTCTACTGCTGCGTTTGCGCTAAAAGGCTCCATCCAAACTCCACCTCGGTTAGGTGCAATACATGCAATGGATGGAGCCATATTAAGACCTGTTCAGGCCTTAAGACACATAGGGAGTGGACCACGAGTTACGTGGCCACATGCTGTCAACGCAATAATGCGACATCTGCCTCAACGGCTGTGCAACCTGCACCATGTTCGCGCAGTGCGCTGCCGCTCCAGTCGAGTGGCCAAGATAGGACCTCCATGACCCTAAGGAGCTCACACAAACAGCATGACTCTCAGTCCCAACCTTCATCCAGCTCCAATCCTCGTGCGAGAACACTCCCACAGTCTGTTCCGTGTGTCAGACCGTAATACGCCGGAATGTCACATCAGTCAAGTGCAATTCTTGTACTGGCTGGTGTCACTTTCAGTCGTGTTCCGGTCTATGCCCATGCTATAGGAGTTTGCCCCCGCAATCACATACAGCGGCGTCGCCAATCAACACCACAGTGCGACAACCGCCCATGCAGATAACACAGCTGCAACAACCACCACCAACACGCACCCCACTCACCCCCAGGATCACGACTGGACACCCGCGACAAACGCGACTCCTACAATTCAACTGCAACGGACTCCAGAGTAAGATCGAGGAGATAGTTGCATTCATGAGCCGGGAGCGCTTAACGATAGCTGCGGTCCATGAAACCAAGCTAAACAGCCGCTCAAATCTTCTGAGTTGTGCAGGTTTCAACGTTTTGCGCAAGGATCGCGAGCGAGATAATGGTGGAGGCCTAGCCTTCATATTGCAAAACACCGTGCAATATCGTCTAATCGATGTTGACATCGACCGCAGGGACACTACCCTAGAATGTCAGGGTATAGCTGTCCGGTCAGGCGATGTCGAGCTCGAAATATTTAATATATACATCCCCCCAGTTACATGTTGCCCAACAGGATATCACCCGAACATAGATGCGCTACTTCGTGGTGAAAACCGTTTGGTCCTAGGCGACTTTAACGCGCATCACGATCTTTGGCATTCCTGTCTGTCAAATGATCGTAGGGGAATGGAGCTGGAGGAACAGATTGGCGATTCGACATTCTGCACAATGAATGACGAAGCCCCCACCAGAATTATGGGCACCTGTAATAGCTCGACCGATATTACCATCGTTAGCGGTGGTCTGATAAATGGCATAACCTGGCGACCTATGCTAACTCTCGCATTAGACCATCTGCCCATAATTATCTCGATCGAGAAACCTCCCGACTTTATTTCTATGGACAATCGCACCTTCATTAACTTTAACAAAGCTAACTGGGTCGGATTCACAGAATTTACTGAGAGCACCTTCAACGCACTACCCATTCCTACGGATGTCATCGTTGGCGAGCGTCAATTCCGCAAGGTGATCGCTGCTGCTACCGCTCTCTTCATACCGGCTGGTAGAATCGCGGAACTCCGCCCAAATTTCCCAGCCGAAGCAGCTGTACTAGCAAACGAGCACGACACCTTACGCCATGCCGATCCCTGTGATCCCCGAATAAGGAATCTCCATTTGGAGATTCTGCAAATGGTAAACCAACATAAGCGGACAAAATGGGTGAAGCACCTGAAGTCCTGTAATCTCTAAACCGGTGTGAGTAAGCTTTGGAATACTGTCAAGGCCCTGACTAACCCGAGAAGACATGACGATCGGGTTGAAATTCAATTCGATGGCCATGCCTAATCGGACCCGAAGAAGTGCGCGAGCTATTTTAGCCGGCAGTTTACACTGCACCCTTCGACCGACAAGGCCAAACGATGTATTACCCGACGGCTACGCAAAATGCCAAAAGACGGCGCATCACTTACTTTCACCGATGGGGAGGTTCAGAGTATCATCAACAAGGCGAAATCGTCTAAATCCATCGGCCCTGACGGAATAAGCATGCTGATGCTAAAACACCTAGGCCCAACGGGAGTAAACTATCTCACCAAGGTCCTTAACTTGTCGATGTCCACTCTGCAAATACCCGATGTGTGGAAAGTCGGAAGAGTGGTCCCACTACTGAAACCTGGGAAACCCGCCAACAAAAGGGAGTCTTATCGCCCGATAACTCTCTTTTCCCCAGTAGTGAAGACACTTGAGGCCTTATTACTCCCGTCATTCACTCATCACCTGAGTCTAGCAGACCATCAGCATGGCTTCCGAAAAGTGCACAGCACCACCACAGCACTTAGCGTCATAAACGCAGATGGTTAATGACCTGAACCAGAAGCCACCCTGCGAGAGGACGATCCTCGTAGCGTTGGACTTGTCAAAAGCTTTTTACACAGTCAATCGCACAACGCTACTTGAGGACCTAGAACCATCAACGCTTCCTCCAGGGCTAAAGCGGTGGACTATGAACTACCTGAGCGGTCGGCATTCATCCGTACTGTTCCGAGGTCAAAACTCCAAACTTAGGAAAATTAAATAGGGGGTTCCGCAGGGCGGTGTCCTCTCCCCACTACTGCTTAATTTCTATATTTCGAAACTCCCCCAGCCACCAGCGGGAATTTCAATGACCACGTACGCTGATGACTGTACGATATTGACGTCGGGCAATGGAATCGATGGCATGTGTTCAAAAGTAAACAGGTACCTCTCCGATCTTTCTCGCTTCTTCTCTGCAAGGAGCCTAATACGCTCCCCCACTAAATCCACAGCGACCCTCTTCACAAATTGGACGAAGGAGTACAGACTGGAAGGAGTACAATATGGTCGCCTGGATGCAGTGACACGCAGAAGAAGAAGCTTCAGACCTGTCAGAACACTGCACTCCGGACTATCACGGGATGCATTTTGATGTCTCCAATCGAACACCTACATAGTGAGGCCGTTATTCTTCCGGTTAAGGAATACAACGAACTCCTCTCCAAGCAGTTTCTGCTGGGGTGTTTTCGTAGAAACCACCCCTGTAGTCGCCTGCTTGTAGCGGAGCGGCCTCCTAGGAACATCAAGAGGTCTTTCCTTGATTACGTCGACGACATTAGGCAGTACGCCGATCGGACTTCGGACGCAACGAACTTCAGACAGGCACTGACACAGTGGAGCCATCAACACCTTCACCGACTCCCTCTCAGTGAATGGCGTATTACGAGTCAAACCACCACCCATAGCAGATGTAGAGCTCGAGTTGCCTCGCGAAACCAGAGTGACCCTTCATTCTGGATACTGTAGCAGGTTAAACTCCTACTTATCCAGAATAGACCCCGACATACCGAACACATGTCCTGCGTGCAATGAGTCTCCGCATGACACTAACCACCTCCTTGCATGCCCAACAAACCCCACTCATCTAACACCCTGCTCCCTATGGTCCGACCCCGTCGAAACAGCTCTTTTCCTGGGCCTCCCATTAGATGACCTCGACGACAAAGAATCTGGAATTTATCACCCAAACGGGGACTAGGTAACCGTTACAACAACAATATCACTGGATGCCTCTTGATGTCTTCGGTCGCACACTTACACAGCGGGGCTCGTATGCTTCCGGCTAAGGAACACAAGGATCTCCTCTCAAAGCAGTTTTTACTGGAACGTTTTCGCAGAAACTACTCCTGCAGTCGTCTGCTTGAAGCAGAACCGCCTCCTAGGAACATCAAGAGGTCCTTCCATGGCTACGTCGACGACATTGAACAGTACACCGACCAGACTTCAGACGGAACAAATTTCAGATATGCACTGACAGCCATTCACAGTGGAACCATTAACACCTTCACCAATTCCCTCTCAGTGCATGGCGTTCGTGGACTAAAACCAACACCCATTGCAGACGTAGTTCGAGTTGCCACGAGAATGTTGTAGCGGCTCAAAACATTCCTGTAGTAGTTTCGGGGAATGGTGCCGATTTGACGGTCCTTGGCTGGATAAAATTCCGGATTCGCTTCGGTTACTTAAACCCGATTGTCGTGAAAATTAAAAGTGACCCTAATATTTTCGTTTTTCTCGACAATAGCGTTGCGACCCTGGGTGTGCGCGAGTGTTGTGGAAGAGGTTGTTGTCGCTGCTGGATTGCCCGCAGTTGCCTCACTACGTTATTTTGTGACGCCATCAAAGGTTGTTGCGGGGCAAATATAATACCTACAGTAAGGGGCAAGGGACATTATGCTCAAGTCATGTATTGTGTGCAAAAATTACACCTGGTTAAATGATTTTCCAACGTATTGCGGTGCGAGGAACCAAAACGATGTCTGAGGACCATTAAAATTCATTGTTAGCAGAATGTATGTGTGTTTTAACGGACTCCATCCATTGTTTGTGTTACGTATAAGCGAGGTAGGGTTTGGAAAACCATTTGACGCAAAACGCTGTTGAATTCCTAACTTGCTACTTACCGATATCAACTGAGGTTAGATCGACGAAAGAGCACCCTTAGCCGCATTTAGGTAATTCCGATAATGCAGGAAAAACGCTGTCGTAATGAATTAAGTTCTTTAAATTATAACCACTCCTCTTGTATATCGTTGAATAAAACGTTTTAATTTTTTTTAACGCCCACAACTTTTCAATATCGTTGTGGTTCACGCTCTAAACAGGCGTGTCAATCAATTTACTGTTATTGTGTAATACCCATCTTGGCCAAAAAAAAGTTTTGTTTTGAATCATTGTCCGTCATCAGATTGAAAACGACAACGGTTTGAAGAGACACAGTCCAAAAGCATAACAAAATACGTTGGTAACTGTAGTTTCTAAAGGCACTAGAGTTAATTAAGATTAGATTTTAATTTTTTAATGCATTTATTGAATGGTTATTAGGTATTTTTTATAATGTTACTCCGAGCTAACAAAATGGTCTGCATCAAAACTGGAATATATATGACCTTCTGATATCAAAAACTCTATAAGGGCGCTGAAAAATATATGATATAATATCAATGTTTACTTTTGAGAGAAAACTTACTTCAATTCATTTCCATTGATGTGATTGAATTTCTGTTGCAATTCTTTGCGGCTGATACCTTCCGTACTTATATTGCTTTTAACAGCTTGTAACACTGCCAACTGCTTTCCTTCCAAACCTAGAGAATCATCTAAACCAGTCTTGGAATTAAAGTCTATTGAACCGACATTTGTCGCGTACACGTGGCTTCCCTTACTAACAAATTCTTCAGATTTATACCTCGCATTAAGCACTTCCAATACATGCGTACAAACTTCGTTAGAATTCATTATTGCAATCATTTTAAAAACCATTAACATTTTCTGGGAGCCTTGTGTCCTAACACTACCAAATAGCTTGACATAATGATTAAGCATAATGTCAGGAGCCTTGGTTGAATCACCTTCTTCTAGCCAGTAATGTGCTTCTATCTGACCTGAATGATCCTCCAAGGAATATGTAATTTTTGTAGAAGACACATCAATAGAACGAACTAGGCATACACATGATACCATTCCAAATGTTATTCCATACAAGCTAAAATTCCCTTCAGGCGAATATAAGATTTGTTTAATAAAAACCGGAGCTATACCCTAAAATACATATAAACAAATAAACGTATAACCAATTATTTATATACTTTCTATATTACTTCAGCCGCAGCGCCACCACCGTATGCACCATTTAGCGTTGTTAATGAACTAACTGAATTATAAAAACAGCAACATATATAAAATATATTCATTAAAATACAAATAGGACATACCGGATATATCCATATTATTATTAGTAAATCTGTGGGAATTGTTTATATAGGCTCAACTTTTTTAAAATTTAGAGTTATTGCTGAAATATTACTCAGCGGCTCCACAGCCAATAAAAACACTACAAACTAGATCCCTGTTTAACGGTATGGCCACACATGCCAGTAAAAAGTCCGATTATCGAATATATTCGAACATACAATTTAACTAATTAACATTTTTTATTTTTCTTCATGAATGGGTATTTATCCCGGTAAATGTATAGTTTAGGTCCCCCACATAAGGAGGCCTCAAAAATGAATTTTTTTTTTAAATCGTCTTATTTTTAACTTAGATTACAAATCCGTGAGCGGAAAGTGAATTTTTTCAATAATTTATGTATATTTTTCAATATTTATTTACACACTTTGCACATATCACATATTCAAGTCACTTAGTTATTGTTGTTGTAGCCGCAAAATTCTGTAGAGTTCAGAGCACTTAGCCGTAATTACCAGTTCAGTGTGTTAAACATATTCTTATGAAAAAAATATACTGAAGAAATGTAAGAGTCAAAATTTCTTTTGTGCCGCGATTTGATGGTATGAACGAATATCGGAGATCGTCGAACTTCTTTCCGCACTGGCGGCCTTCGGCCGCGCTTCAAAAAAATAACCCTGGTCAGTCAAAACCGGGGTGCTCATAATTCAATCGCGTCAAACTCCTTTCTGCACTGGCGGCCTTTGGCCGCGCTTCAAAAATATAACCCTGGTCGGTCCAAAATCGGGGTGTTCATAATTCAATCGCGTCAAACTCCTTTCTGCACAAACAGCAGCGAAAAGGATTTTGACGCGATTGAATTATGAACATCCCGATTATGGACCGACCAGGGTTATTTCTTTGAAGCGCGGCCGAAGGCCGCCAGTGCAAAAAGGAGTTTGACGCGATTGAAAAAAAATAGAAATATTGAAAAAATTCACTTTCCGCTCACGGATTTGTAATCTACGCGTAAAAATAAGATAAGACCTATGGTTTTCAAGATATTTGGGTTTAAAGTTCAAAATTTCGACTATTTAATATTCATCATGAAATTTCATTTCATTATAGAATGAATTATACACTTATATTTTTAACTTTTATATCCACTAACACTTCACTAATTCGTTTTTACACATTTTTTATATTATATCATAAAAAATAGCTTTATTTTAATATTTTAATTATTCTTCAATTTTTGTGATTTTCACAATAACAAGATGGTTGTAAATGTCAAATAACCAGTGTTGCCATACTAATTTATTTTGCAAACAAAGAAAAATAAAATAAAAAGAGAGATTATACCCTAAATACAGGAATCATAATCGTTGATGGACACTAATAAATCTTTTAGTTTCCTTCTTTTGATAAACCCAGGTGTTGGACCGACCAGAGTTATTTTTTTTGCCGCCAACGCAAAAGAAATTTCTGCGCGAAAAAACTTGTGTACACCCCGGTGTTGGATCGACCAGGGTTATTTTTTTTGAAGCGCGGCCGAAGGCCGCCAACGCAAAAGAAATTTCTGCGCGAAAAGACCTTGGTACACCCTGGTGTTGGATCGACCAGGGTTATTTTTTTGGAAGCGCGGCCGAAAGCCGCCAACGCAAAAAGGAGTTCTACGCGAAAAAGTAATATTGTCATAGAGGGAATAACATAATCCTTAACATCAATGCTCTCTAACGGATATTAATACTGTTACTTTTGAAGAAAAGTACCGTTTCGTTTTTTCCATTTGCTATTTACTTCATATTTGGCAAATAAAATTCAAACGCGTTTAGTGAGTTGTGCTTAAATTGTGGAAAAGGATAAATTATAAAAGTTATTATTCAAGTTTTTTATTTTAAAAATGAGTGGAATTTCAACATATTTTAATTGGGGTATAATCTGTTTTCATTTCTTTCAGTTCACTTACAAAAGATGTCGATAAGGTAACACTGTAACACTTTAAACCCAAATATCTTGAAAACCATAGGTTTCTCGCGGCTATATCTATATTCTTGATCTGAAGGATCTCCTCTATCCGCCCATACCCATTTTATCCCCGAAAGCGTGGGACGTTATACTAAAGTTTTCCCTTAGTTTTAATTAAAAGTGTATAAAAACACATTATTAAAGGTTACAAGCAAAAATTAAACAAACTCGTTACGTTATAAATAAAAGTAAACAGTGTGTGCAGTTTTGATACATTCCTTATAAATTTCGTATAAAAATATTCTGCATTGATTCATCTAATGGTGCATAAAATGCGCCTCAGGATGTAAAATTTTATTTATGTATACATATTCACAACTCTGTCATGTTAAAAAGTGCTGAAGCGCTGTGCTGTTGGCTTTGGCAGTTCAAACGGAATTATGTAAAGAAATTTTAGTCAATCTAGTTCAACAATTCTGAATTGAATAACAATAATACGACACAAATTTCTTGATTTTATGATATAATCGGCCCTATTTCCGTTGTCGGTTTAATTGTTGTTTCCAAGTTGTAGTCGTTGTTATCGTCGCTTCTTTTCTATATTCGTATTCTTGAACTATATCGTAACGGCAACGAAAATTTATCGAAATTTTTAATTAAAATGAAGAAGGTACGATAACGCCGAATAGTGCCATTGTATTTGACGCTGTTAATTGGTGTTTTGAAGAAAATGTTTAAACCTTTTTCTGAATTTAAGTACATAATAAGTAAGACAATAAAAATAACTCCTCCTTCTGTGACTCTAGCTTCGGCTTTGTTGTGTTGGGGTTTTCCTTACTTTAAATATATTCATACATACATACAAAAATTATATATTGGACATCTAAGATTATATATGGAGAAATATATATATAATAAATATATACATACATCTTATAAATGGAGAAACTATTTAATTCTTTTTTTATGATTTTATGGTATATTAACTTTGACTTAACTCTGACTTTTGAACTTTCAATACTTAATAAAGTGATTTAAACCTGTTAGCTCTCAATTATTAAATGTTTTTAATCATTTTCAATTGAAGATTAATGCTATGATGTATCATATTGCAGAATATTTCATCAAATACATTTAAATTTCGCACTTTCTTTAATTTTCATTGTTCGAAATTTTTTATTAATGATCTTGAACGGCGGCAACAAATCCCTCCGTTCACATATATTTCTGGTAGAATTTCAATCTGGGCGTTCCAATTGCGAAACGTCACAACCTAGCCGCTATAGTCAACTTTCAAAGACGGGTAGGTGAGCTGTTCTCTCATTTCCAATGAGAGTAGAGTTGGCAAGGATGAAATGATGCGAGACTCTTTCAATCGAGAGAGAGCTGTCAAAACCCACATTTTTTATAACATTTGCCAATCATGCCACTGTCGAAAGAAAATGGATTGGGTATTATAAAAAAAACTTTTGGGTATTTTGTATTTTGATATTATTTTTAGGTGCTCCGTCCCTGAGTAGGCCTATATAACGCATATACATCAATATATACGTGTATTTATATTATAAAATTTTTAAAAAATCATATAACATAAAAAAAATTGCATATAAATAAAAAAAATTATAACAAAGAAACAAAACAAGTCATAATAAAAGATCATGGTTTTATAATGAACATTTTAAATTATATTAACAAATAAAATTTAGTTGCACGTTATTCAAATGTATTTGTGTCGTTCCTTGAAATTTCGTTTCGCACTGCTTTTGTTAGCTATTTTTAGCGGGTTGATTTCTGGCATCCCGCCTTTTTTGACATCAGCTGTTCGAAATTCCCTGATTTTAATAATCAGGGAAAAAGAATAACAGAAAAATCAGCGCAAACTAGAGAGTCTCGCATCATGTCATCCTTGGAGTTGGGCACAGAGATAAAGAGATGCCCAACTCGTCTCTCACTAGAAATGAGAGCGCAATTGCTAAACGTCAAAACCTCCTGAACCCAAGCAACTGTCAAAGTTCAGGAGGTCTGACGTTGAGCAATTGGAAAAAGAGGGACGGCCAAACTGAAATCTTACAGAAAAATATGTCAACAGAGAGATTTCTTGCCGCTGTTAAAGATCACTAACAAAAATTGTAAAACAATGAAAATGAAAAAAAACGCGAAATGTATGTGATGAAATCTTTTGTGATGCTTAACAGTATTGATTTTCAATTAAAAATTATAAAAAACATTTATTCATTGAGAGCTAATACATTTATTCTTTTGATTAAATATTGAAAGTTTAAAAATCAAAAGTTTTAATATATGACAAAATCACAAAACAGTGTTTAAATAGTTTCTGCATATGTTTAACGGATACATGTATATTAATATTTAATCTAAATAAATGTTAGGTATTTTAATATAAACGCCCTAAAGTTATTATTTTGACTGATCTGGCTACAATGCAAAATGTTATAAAAAACGCTAATTTTGAGCATTGTATAAATCTACAAGTAGCCAATCCTAAGATTTTCACTAATACACACGCAAAAATATCCCACTTGGTACGGGTTGCCTCGAAAATTCTACTACTAAGATCACACTTGGTATGGGTTGCCAACCAATATTCTGCTACTAAAAGCACACTTTGTACGGGTTGCCAACCAATATTCTACTACTAAAACGTTCAAATGACAGAAATCTGCTCTAGTGTGTTGCCGTGTTATGTTTTAAAATTAATAACTTTAAGAATGTTTTTATTCCATATTCAAATATTTTTCGGTTGTCTTAATTCCTAAAGATTAAATTTACATAGTATTATTTAAATTATTATTTATTGTATTGAAATATTATTAAATGTTTCCAATTTTATCTTTTTTAACTTACATGTTTATGTTTTTGTGAGTAAAAATTCTTTGTCTGTCCAATATTTAAATTCTTAGTTTACCGGTTTAGTCCTGGGGAAACAAACACCCAAAAAAGGTCTGTAACGCGCCTATATTGCAACCTCAGAGGTGGTGAGGAAAAGCAATGGGAATACTTTAGTTTAGCATCCCACGATTTCAGGGTTAAGAGGGGTATGGTTGGATAGAGGAGATTCTCCAGATCACGAATATATACAATTATTGGCGCCGGAAACGTATAGTTTTCCAGATATTTCCATTTTAAGTGCAAATTGTTACACTACAACCTTTTATTTAAAACTCTGTGTCAAAAAAAGGCATATTCGATCAGGTGATCACGGCTGTTTCACAAACATAAGAGATTCTTTGGCTACTTGTAGGCTTATACAATGATTTTGAGGCGCTCTCACACTGGAAAGAGTTGGGCATCCCATTATCCCTGGTTCGGCATCTCTTTATCTCTGATACTCGCTCTTAATTACTACAACGACGAGGAACGACTGTTACTATGTAGATTTCATAGTCGTTTCATAATGGGGAATACCAAATTATTTTCGATAATTGTTGATAACGCCAACAGGAATGCCACATAGCCATTCTTATTTCGTTTTAAAACGAAAATGACAACGGGAATAGGGCTGAATATTATTATTTTTATATTATATATTTATATTTACGTTTGAATACGCGCCTGGTGTGTATTTGACTTGACATTTGCTGGCACCATGTGTCAAAAGTTTACTGTCATTGAAATTTCTTTGCCAGGGCTCTTGCCAGTTCGAAAAATATGATGTGTTAGTAAAAAAATGTGTATGGATTGAGTTTTTCGAACAGCGTACATTTTTCTGTCAAAACGAATATCTGACGCAAAGCGAAGCAAAAGTTCTATGTGAATTGAGCATAATTCACACAGAAATTTTGCTTCGATTTGCGTCAGATATTCGTTTTCAAAGAAAAATGTACGCTGTTGTATGAGTGCGTTCAAATAAAAAGTTTTTGACGCGAAGCCAAGCAAAATGTTGTGCAACTCTCATAATCTTTTGCTTCGCCAAGAAACAGTCGCTATTTTCATTAGAGAAAAATACTGAAAGTAAAGCGTTCATTCATACTACTTCTCCCGAGAAATCATTTTTGAATCGCACATGCACATGAACGTATGGTCACGAAAGAAAACTTGCATGACAGTTCGAATATTTTCGGTAAAAATACGTATTTATTATTGACACCGAGCTACTGGCATGTGTGGCCGACGCAGAAGCCAACTGAGATTAGCTAAAATGTCATTGTAAATTATTTTTATACTCTTGCAACATGTTACCACAGATTATAATAGTTTTGTTCACCTAAAACTAATCGAGTTAGATAAAAGGTTATATTATATATATATATAAATGATCAGGATGAAAAGACGAGTTGAAATCCAGGTGACTGCCTGTCCGTCCATTCGTGCAAGCTGTAACTTGAGTAAAAACTGCGATATCTTTATGAAACTTGGTACACATGTTTCTTGGTACCGTAAGACGGTTGGATTGCAGATGGGTCTAATCGGACCACTGCCACGCCGACAAAATGCCATTAATCAAAAACAAATAAATTGCCATAACTAAGCTCCACAATTAGATACAAGACTGTTATTTTTGGACAAATTTTTTAGCACCTCTATCGACAGTGTAAAAATGGGGAAATTGGGGTTGCAACTCCGCTCATTCCCCATATAACTGTACTGTTAAAAAAGCGCGATAAATCAAGCACTAAACACGCCAGAGGCATTAAATTTTATCTCTGGGTTGGTATGAGGTGACTTTAAATTAATCGCTTTCAAAATTAGACAGTGGGCGGGGCAGCGCTCACTTTTAGGTTAAAACCCATATCTTGGGATCTGCTTAACCGATTTCAATCAAATTCGGTACATAACATTATTTTCTATGATATAGTGCGAAAATCAGCGCAATCGGATTACAATCACGCCTATTTCCCATTATAAATTCCAACTGATTCTTTCACTTTACACCATGCAAATCAAGCAACAATGATTGCCTTGCGTTTGAAGCTTTGCGTGATTAATGCGTTTAAAGTATGCCATCTTGTGACCAAAAATTGTCTAAATCGAATCAAAACTGTTAAACCCCTAGGTACTGAATATGTGGACCCCAGTGCCTATAGTTGACTACTTACCGAAAATATCGGTCAATGTGTAAGATATATAATTGAAATCCTTATAATAAAATAAATTAATGAATCTCGATAGTCAGGGGTGTTGTGGAATCCAAGACAGATGTGCGTCGTTGTCAGAGACTATCCTCTTGCTTTGTTTCTGATAACAAAACCGATAAAATTGGTTCCCGTGACACCCAAAACCGATCAATTCTGTTTCGAACGTCAAACCAATAATATCTTAATTCATGACACCTACTATATTTTCTTATCGGTTTCAATTCTGATTCCGACAACTATCAGATTCTGCAACACCCCTGAATAGTATGTTTGTGTTAGGTGAATCGGATCAATACTTCCTAAAGCCCTCATATACCAAATATAACGATTTTGGAACTTCCGGGTGACTTTATACCACATATTTCGGCCAATATGTGAGTTATCTCAAGAGAGCGTGTTTTACTCATAACAAGGTATCTTTGTGCCTAAAATGAATGAAATCGGGTGAAAATTTTAGCTAGCCCACATGTAACTAATATCAGGATTTTCGAACATTCGTCTGACTTTACTCCATATGATTGGTGATGGTATGTCAACCTCTTTGCACTTTAGCTTTTAAGGGGTTAAGGGTAGTCATAATTTTCAAAAAATCAATTTCCTTTATATTGCATTTTCATTACGTGTGATATGTTGAAAATATTCTCTTACTTTTTGAGTTATTCGACAAATAACAAAGTGCGGGAGAAGGTAGCTAGCGGCAGCTGCAAGCAACTTCAAATGTGTTGGAAAAATCTCAAGCCTTTTTGAGATGAAATAAAATGTTGGGATGCGCAACTTAAATAAAAAATACCAATTGCCTGTGCCAAAACGAAATGAAAATATCCGGTTAAGTCAAAGACGTGCGTTCGCGAGTGTGGTTTTATTACAATAGAACTCTTTATTTTAAGTATATTATAATTTAGCCTAAACCTTAAATTAACGGCCTAAACTAGTGGCAAGTTTGTATAAGAAAAGGGGTAAGTATAAGTTTCTTTCAACAGTTTCGTTAATTCATTGTAAAATATTATTGTAATAGATAATGTGTTATGTAATAAGGTAAGTATTTTTATAGCATAAAACATTTATAATTCATTTCAACATTATTCAATTAATCTTTATTTTTTTTAAGTTTATTTTTCACATATATTTTATTTTAGTTTCGAAAAGATGCTTGACGCAACACCGACCACCTTGACAGGATCATGATCCTTCAACATTGAGCAGGTCGAGCTTGTGAATAGGGCGATCAATTGTGTCTGCCTTGGTTGCCACGTCTGCCACTCGTACCTTGCCGTCTTGTCCTTCTACGGTTCCGACGACTCGTCCTAGTCCCCACTGCTGCGGTGGTATGTTGTCTTCGTGAACGAAGACGAGATCGTCGGGCTGAAGGTTCCGCTTCGGATACAACCATTTGTTGCGCTCCTGCAGGCTCGTAACGTACATTTTGGACCATTGTCGCCAAAACTGTTGCTTGAGACAGCAAACAAGTTGCCATCTCTCATAGCAACGAATTGAGTCCGTTGCCACTTATGCTGGTGGTAGTGCTCGGAGGGAGCACCCTATGAGTAGGTGTGCTGGAGTTAGCGCTTCGCCGTCGTTGGGGTCCTGACTCAACGGTGCGAGGGGTCGCGATTTGAGGATGGCCTCCACTTCGGACAGCAGTGTTCCCAGATCTTCGGCTGTGAGCAGCACATTGGCCATTGCGCGTACGATGAGGTGTTTGGCGGACTTCACTGCCGCCTCCCATAATCTACCGAAGTGCGGCGCCCTCGGTCGACGAATTTGAACCCTTCTTCGGCGGCGAATCCCATTAGTTCTGGAGACTGGGACAGAAACGCCTCTTTGAGTTCGCGCAGTTTGCGGTCGGCGCCGACGAAGTTGGTTGCGTTGTCGCTGTATATCGTTTGGGGCCTCCATCGGCGACCAATGGCCGGAATAAAGGGCGAAATTAAAAGAATTAGTCGAAAAGTCAGAAACTAATTCTAAATGTACAGCTTTTGAAGTGAAGCAAACGAAAACTGCGATATACGTTTTCACGGGGGGTCGACCGCGTATTTTTAATGTAGTATATATTGGACCACAAAAATCTACGAAATATATGAGATTATTTTTTTTATATTATATATTTATATTTACGTTTGAATACGCGCCTGGTGTGTATTTGACTTGACATTTGCTGGCACCATGTGTCAAAAGTTTACTGTCATTGAAATTTCTTTGCCAGGGCTCTTGCCAGTTCGAAAAATATGATGTGTTAGTAAAAAAATGTGTATGGATTGAGTTTTTCGAACAGCGTACATTTTTCTGTCAAAACGAATATCTGACGCAAAGCGAAGCAAAAGTTCTATGTGAATTGAGCATAATTCACACAGAAATTTTGCTTCGACGTTCAAATAAAAAGTTTTTGACGCAAAGCCAAGCAAAATGTTGTGCAACTCTCATAATCTTTTGCTTCGCCAAGCAACAGTCGCCATTTTCATTAAAGAAAAACACTGAAAGTAAAGCGTTCACTCATACTACTTCTCCCGAGATATCATTTTTGAATCGCACATGCACATGAACGTATGGTCACGAAAGAAAACTTGCATGACAGTTCGAATATTTTCGGTAAAAATACGTATTTATTATTGACACCGAGCTACTGGCATGTGTGGCCGACGCAGAAGCCAACTGAGATTAGCTAAAATGTCATTGTAAATTATTTTTATACTCTTGCAACATGTTACCACAGATTATAATAGTTTTGTTCACCTAAAACTAATCGAGTTAGATAAAAGGTTATATTATATATATATATAAATGATCAGGATGAAAAGACGAGTTGAAATCCAGGTGCTGCCTGTCCGTCCATTCGTGCAAGCTGTAACTTGAGTAACTGCGATATCTTTATGAAACTTGGTACACATGTTTCTTGGTGCCGTAAGACGGTTGGATTGCAGATGGGTCTAATCGGACCACTGCCACGTCTACAAAATGCCATTAATCAAAAACAAATAAATTGCCATAACTAAGCTCCACAATTAGATACAAGACTGTTATTTTTTGACAAATTTTTTAGCACCTCTATCGACTGTGTAAAAATGGGGAAATTGGGGGTGCACCTCCGCTCATTCCCCATATAACTGTACTGTTAAAAAAGCGCGATAAATCAAGCACTAAACACGCCAGAGGCATTAAATTTTATCTCTGGGTTGGTATGAGGTGACTTTAAATTAATCGCTTTCAAAATTAGACAGTGGGCGGGGCAGCGCTCACTTTTAGGTTAAAACCCATATCTTGGGATCTGCTTAACCGATTTCAATCAAATTCGGTACATAACATTATTTTCTATGATATAGTGCGAAAATCAGCGCAATCGGATTACAATCACGCCTATTTCCCATTATAAATTCCAACTGATTCTTTCACTTTCCACCATGCAAATCAAGCAACAATGATTGCCTTGCGTTTGAAGCTTTGCGTGATTAATGCGTTTAAAGTATGCCATCTTGTGACCAAAAATTGTCTAAATCGAATCAAAACTGTTAAACCCCTAGGTACTGAATATGTGGACCCCAGTGCCTATAGTTGACTACTTACCGAAAATATCGGTCAATGTGTAAGATCTATAATTGAAATCCTTATAATAAAATAAATTAATGAATCTCGATAGTCAGGGGTGTTGTGGAATCCAAGACAGATGTGCGTCGTTGTCAGAGACTATCCTCTTGCTTTGTTTCTGATAACAAAACCGATAAAATTGGTTCCCGTGACACCCAAAACCGATCAAATTTCTGTTTCGAACGTCAAACCAATAATATCTTAATTCATGACACCTACTATATTTTCTTATCGGTTTCAATTCTGATTCCGACAACTATCAGATTCTGCAACACCCCTGAATAGTATGTTTGTGTTAGGTGAATCGGATCAATACTTCCTAAAGCCCTCATATACCAAATATAACGATTTTGGAACTTCCGGGTGACTTTATACCACATATTTCGGCCAATATGTGAGTTATCTCAAGAGAGCGTGTTTTACTCATAACAAGGTATCTTTGTGCCTAAAATGAATGAAATCGGGTGAAAATTTTAGCTAGCCCACATGTAACTAATATCAGGATTTTCGAACATTCGTCTGACTTTACTCCATATGATTGGTGATGGTATGTCAACCTCTTTGCACTTTAGCTTTTAAGGGGTTAAGGGTAGTCATAATTTTCAAAAAATCTATTTCCTTTATATTGCATTTTCATTACGTGTGATATGTTGAAAATATTCTCTTACTTTTTGAGTTATTCGACAAATAACAAAGTGCGGGAGAAGGTAGCTAGCGGCAGCTGCAAGCAACTTCAAATGTGTTTGAAAAATCTCAAGCCTTTTTGAGATGAAATAAAATGTTGGGATGCGCAACTTAAATAAAAAATACCAATTGCCTGTGCCAAAACGAAATGAAAATATCCGGTTAAGTCAAAGACGTGCGTTCGCGAGTGTGGTTTTATTACAATAGAACTCTTTATTTTAAGTATATTATAATTTAGCCTAAACCTTAAATTAACGGCCTAAACTAGTGGCAAGTTTGTATAAGAAAAGGGGTAAGTATAAGTTTCTTTCAACAGTTTCGTTAATTCATTGTAAAATATTATTGTAATAGATAATGTGTTATGTAATAAGGTAAGTATTTTTATAGCATAAAACATTTATAATTCATTTCAACATTATTCAATTAATCTTTTTTTTTTTTAAGTTTATTTTTCACATATATTTTATTTTAGTTTCGAAAAGATGCTTGACGCAACACCGACCACCTTGACAGGATCATGATCCTTCAACATTGAGCAGGTCGAGCTTGTGAATAGGGCGATCAATTGTGTCTGCCTTGGTTGCCACGTCTGCCACTCGTACCTTGCCGTCTTGTCCTTCTACGGTTCCGACGACTCGTCCTAGTCCCCACTGCTGCGGTGGTATGTTGTCTTCGTGAACGAAGACGAGATCGTCGGGCTGAAGGTTCCGCTTCGGATACAACCATTTGTTGCGCTCCTGCAGGCTCGTAACGTACATTTTGGACCATTGTCGCCAAAACTGTTGCTTGAGACAGCAAACAAGTTGCCATCTCTCACAGCAACGAATTGAGTCCGTTGCCACTTATGCCGGTGGTAGTGCTCGGAGGGAGCACCCTATGAGTAGATGTGCTGGAGTTAGCGCTTCGCCGTCGTTGGGGTCCTGATTCAACGGTGCGAGGGGTCGCGATTTGAGGATGGCCTCCACTTCGGACAGCAGTGTTCCCAGATCTTCGGCTGTGAGCAGCACGTTGGCCATTGCGCGTACGATGAGGTGTTTGGCGGACTTCACTACCGCCTCCCATAATCTACCGAAGTGCGGCGCCCTCTCTCGACGAATTTGAACCCTTCTTCGGCGGCGAATCCCATTAGTTCTGGAGACTGGGACAGAAACGCCTCTTTGAGTTCGCGCAGTTTGCGGTCGGCGCCGACGAAGTTGGTTGCGTTGTCGCTGTATATCGTTTGGGGCCTCCATCGGCGACCAATGGCCGGAATAAAGAGCGAAATTAAAAGAATTAGTCGATAAGTCAGAAACTAATTCTAAATGTACAGCTTTTGAAGTGAAGCAAACGAAAACTGCGATATACGTTTTCACGGGGGGTCGACCGCGTATTTTTAATGTAGTATATATTGGACCACAAAAATCTACGAAATATATGAGATTATTTTTTTTATATTATATATTTATATTTACGTTTGAATACGCGCCTGGTGTGTATTTGACTTGACATTTGCTGGCACCATGTGTCAAAAGTTTACTGTCATTGAAATTTCTTTGCCAGGGCTCTTGCCAGTTCGAAAAATATGATGTGTTAGTAAAAAAATGTGTATGGATTGAGTTTTTCGAACAGCGTACATTTTTCTGTCAAAACGAATATCTGACGCAAAGCGAAGCAAAAGTTCTATGTGAATTGAGCATAATTCACACAGAAATTTTGCTTCGACGTTCAAATAAAAAGTTTTTGACGCGAAGCCAAGCAAAATGTTGTGCAACTCTCATAATCTTTTGCTTCGCCAAGCAACAGTCGCCATTTTCATTAAAGAAAAACACTGAAAGTAAAGCGTTCACTCATACTACTTCTCCCGAGATATCATTTTTGAATCGCACATGCACATGAACGTATGGTCACGAAAGAAAACTTGCATGACAGTTCGAATATTTTCGGTAAAAATACGTATTTATTATTGACACCGAGCTACTGGCATGTGTGGCCGACGCAGAAGCCAACTGAGATTAGCTAAAATGTCATTGTAAATTATTTTTATACTCTTGCAACATGTTACCACAGATTATAATAGTTTTGTTCACCTAAAACTAATCGAGTTAGATAAAAGGTTATATTATATATATATATAAATGATCAGGATGAAAAGACGAGTTGAAATCCAGGTGCTGCCTGTCCGTCCATTCGTGCAAGCTGTAACTTGAGTAACTGCGATATCTTTATGAAACTTGGTACACATGTTTCTTGGTACCGTAAGACGGTTGGATTGCAGATGGGTCTAATCGGACCACTGCCACGTCTACAAAATGCCATTAATCAAAAACAAATAAATTGCCATAACTAAGCTCCACAATTAGATACAAGACTGTTATTTTTTGACAAATTTTTTAGCACCTCTATCGACTGTGTAAAAATGGGGAAATTGGGGGTGCAACTCCGCTCATTCCCCATATAACTGTACTGTTAAAAAAACGCGATAAATCAAGCACTAAACACGCCAGAGGCATTAAATTTTATCTCTGGGTTGGTATGAGGTGACTTTAAATTAATCGCTTTCAAAATTAGACAGTGGGCGGGGCAGCGCTCACTTTTAGGTTAAAACCCATATCTTGGGATCTGCTTAACCGATTTCAATCAAATTCGGTACATAACATTATTTTCTATGATATAGTGCGAAAATCAGCGCAATCGGATTACAATCACGCCTATTTCCCATTATAAATTCCAACTGATTCTTTCACTTTCCACCATGCAAATCAAGCAACAATGATTGCCTTGCGTTTGAAGCTTTGCGTGATTAATGCGTTTAAAGTATGCCATCTTGTGACCAAAAATTGTCTAAATCGAATCAAAACTGTTAAACCCCTAGGTACTGAATATGTGGACCCCAGTGCCTATAGTTGACTACTTACCGAAAATATCGGTCAATGTGTAAGATCTATAATTGAAATCCTTATAATAAAATAAATTAATGAATCTCGATAGTCAGGGGTGTTGTGGAATCCAAGACAGATGTGCGTCGTTGTCAGAGACTATCCTCTTGCTTTGTTTCTGATAACAAAACCGATAAAATTGGTTCCCGTGACACCCAAAACCGATCAAATTTCTGTTTCGAACGTCAAACCAATAATATCTTAATTCATGACACCTACTATATTTTCTTATCGGTTTCAATTCTGATTCCGACAACTATCAGATTCTGCAACACCCCTGAATAGTATGTTTGTGTTAGGTGAATCGGATCAATACTTCCTAAAGCCCTCATATACCAAATATAACGATTTTGGAACTTCCGGGTGACTTTATACCACATATTTCGGCCAATATGTGAGTTATCTCAAGAGAGCGTGTTTTACTCATAACAAGGTATCTTTGTGCCTAAAATGAATGAAATCGGGTGAAAATTTTAGCTAGCCCACATGTAACTAATATCAGGATTTTCGAACATTCGTCTGACTTTACTCCATATGATTGGTGATGGTATGTCAACCTCTTTGCACTTTAGCTTTTAAGGGGTTAAGGGTAGTCATAATTTTCAAAAAATCTATTTCCTTTATATTGCATTTTCATTACGTGTGATATGTTGAAAATATTCTCTTACTTTTTGAGTTATTCGACAAATAACAAAGTGCGCTCGGGCACTTCAAAGCGTTCGGGAGAAGGTAGCTAGCGGCAGCTGCAAGCAACTTCAAATGTGTTTGAAAAATCTCAAGCCTTTTTGAGATGAAATAAAATGTTGGGATGCGCAACTTAAATAAAAAATGCCAATTGCCTGTGCCAAAACGAAATGAAAATATCCGGTTAAGTCAAAGACGTGCGTTCGCGAGTGTGGTTTTATTACAATAGAACTCTTTATTTTAAGTATATTATAATTTAGCCTAAACCTTAAATTAACGGCCTAAACTAGTGGCAAGTTTCGTTAATTCATTGTAAAATATTATTGTAATAGATAATGTGTTATGTAATAAGGTAAGTATTTTTATAGCATAAAACATTTATAATTCATTTCAACATTATTCAATTAATCTTTATTTTTTTTAAGTTTATTTTTCACATATATTTTATTTTAGTTTCGAAAAGATGCTTGACGCAACACCGACCACCTTGACAGGATCATGATCCTTCAACATTGAGCAGGTCGAGCTTGTGAATAGGGCGATCAATTGTGTCTGCCTTGGTTGCCACGTCTGCCACTCGTACCTTGCCGTCTTGTCCTTCTACGGTTCCGACGACTCGTCCTAGTCCCCACTGCTGCGGTGGTATGTTGTCTTCGTGAACGAAGACGAGATCGTCGGGCTGAAGGTTCCGCTTCGGATACAACCATTTGTTGCGCTCCTGCAGGCTCGTAACGTACATTTTGGACCATTGTCGCCAAAACTGTTGCTTGAGACAGCAAACAAGTTGCCATCTCTCACAGCAACGAATTGAGTCCGTTGCCACTTATGCCGGTGGTAGTGCTCGGAGGGAGCACCCTATGAGTAGATGTGCTGGAGTTAGCGCTTCGCCGTCGTTGGGGTCCTGATTCAACGGTGCGAGGGGTCGCGATTTGAGGATGGCCTCCACTTCGGACAGCAGTGTTCCCAGATCTTCGGCTGTGAGCAGCACGTTGGCCATTGCGCGTACGATGAGGTGTTTGGCGGACTTCACTACCGCCTCCCATAATCTACCGAAGTGCGGCGCCCTCTCTCGACGAATTTGAACCCTTCTTCGGCGGCGAATCCCATTAGTTCTGGAGACTGGGACAGAAACGCCTCTTTGAGTTCGCGCAGTTTGCGATCGGCGCCGACGAAGTTGGTTGCGTTGTCGCTGTATATCGTTTGGGGCCTCCATCGGCGACCAATGGCCGGAATAAAGAGCGAAATTAAAAGAATTAGTCGATAAGTCAGAAACTAATTCTAAATGTACAGCTTTTGAAGTGAAGCAAACGAAAACTGCGATATACGTTTTCACGGGGGGTCGACCGCGTATTTTTAATGTAGTATATATTGGACCACAAAAATTTACGCCATATATGAGAAAGGGTCGTAGCGCTCGAAGTCTTTCGACTGGCGAATTCCCCATTATTTTGGTTTGCAACTTCGTCTTGTAATGAAAACAGTGTGTACAGTTTCTTATTGTTCTACTGCATGCTTCTCTGGCATTAATCTGCCATATGCGTTCTCGAAGAAGCGCAACCAACGCTTTTGCCCAAGCTAGGTGGTTTCGAAAATGCAGGAACCGTCAATAAGTGTTAACGAAATGCGAATTTTTATTCAGTAATAAGGGAAATTCGGCATCGGAGGGAGAGGTGCATTTAATAGGCGACCTCCTACTCGGATTAATTTGAATGAAAGCAACATATCCGAGTACTCACGCAAAAACGGATTGAGGTTTTGCAAGTTTGTGGGTAGCGTGGTGCCTTTAGTCAGTTTTTGGATTTCATTCGCAAATTCTGAATGTTGGACCACCTGAACAATTTTCAAAAAACTCAAGTGTAGTTCGTCTGATGTCAGATCCCTTCCAACCAGTAGGCAATTTTGGTCGTCTAATCCACCGTAATAAATATGCGACCACACGAAGCAATTTTTGATGAGAAGAGATTTTTTCGATAAGGTCCATTATTGCATTATCTTTCCCATTCGCAGCTAGTGTGAAAGTATTTTTCTTCTTCTCTAATGCTTCGTCTTCTGGAGAGAGCTGGAAGTGAGTGTTACTCGGCCACAAAGCGGGGTCTTCTAGGAGGAACTATGGACCGCTAAACCATATCGAATTATTCAATTCGTTCACGTTGCAATCCCGAGACACTTGACCCGCAGGATTTTGTTTTTTTGGCACATGTCGCCTATGTACTTTGTCAGTCAATTCTTGGATTTCGGACACTCTATTTGCGACAAAGGTTTGTAATGTAAATGGATGTGTTTTAACCCAATGCAACACGATTTCAGAGTCTGTCCAAAATGTAATTTTCTCGAATCGTCGACTCAACATAGGCGCTACTCGTGACCATAATTTGGCAAGAAGATGTGCTGCTGAGAGTTCGAGACGCGGAAGAGACTTGGTCTTCAGCGGAGCCACTCTAGACTTTGCAGTAAGCAGCATACATTTGACACCACTAGCAGATTGGCTTCGTATGTATATGTAGCATCCGTACGCTCTTATAGAAGCGTCGGAGAAGCCATGTATTTGGCAGATAGCACTCGAGACACTCGAGATACACTTCAGTGCAGTCACTGTCGAAAAATTTGGAGTGGTTCGAAATCGTCATCAACATAAAAGTCTCTTTTTATGGTCAATGAACCGAGTGGATACTCAGTTGTATTAGCATCGCTGAGCATGTGTAAACACCGTGTTGCGTGAAATGGTGCAGGCGCAGTGCCGTAAGGGACGGTGTTAAGTCAAAAAATCTGAATTTGCTCTGAGGGATGCTCTCTCCACACAATAAGCTGACAGTTTCTATCTTCTTCAGGCATAATTATTTGGCGGTACATTTTTGTAATGTCTGCCGTTAAAGCGTACTTGTGTAAGCGAAAACGAAGAAGAGTTGAGTATAATTGTTCTTGGAGAGAATTTACCCGCGGTAAGGCATGCCTGTCGTAAAAGGCGACTAAAAGCCAAATGCACTGTTATTATGTACCTTGCTCAGTAATATCAGCATAGTATGTCAGAAATAGTGCTATAATACTCAGCTTGAACTGATATTATAGACTTTAAATGGAAAATCAAATAAAAAGACATTTGAAGTTAAAGCGACAAATGTCACCAGTCATTGAGTAATGGGTTGCTCAACTGGCAGTAGTTTCGGCTACACAGTCTTACCGGAGACTTTCTGCTACCACGGGGAGCAGAAAGCCCTTGGATTTCGGTCCAATCTGCTCATTGGGTTATGGCCCCTTTGGGGAGAGTCGTGGTGGCTGTGGTTGAAACCGAAATGCAGGAAGAACTGAAAATTCAGCCTAACTGTTTTTTTCAGTTCAAAAATAAAGTTGCAAAAAGCAACTGGGTTCCGTACCCGAAAACGGAAGAGGTTTTAGGTCGGCCTGGAATCATACCAAGATGGTAGTGTGGACCCAGACACACTGCCACTGGTATCCAAATAAATACTTGCAAATAGCTCGTATTGTTTGGGGTGCTTATCAACGCATTGTATTGAAACGTTGTGTTTTGGAACACCGTGAGGTAAGGCCGTCACCGGCAGGTACTCACGGAAATCAACAACGAAAGTTGTTCTTGGATGGTTGGATCTACCATCAAAAGTTCATTTAATGAAATTTGAGAAGAGGTACGACTCGACGCATCAAAGACAACTCGTAATTTTGTTGTTGTGCTCTCTGGCCTCAAAACGCACTGATGCGGAATGAAATAGTGTGGCTCACTCGGCATCTTATTATTTGTTGGGCTCATGCGACCCAGTGCTTTATAATCATTCATTCATTTTACGAAGTTCTGGATCTTTCAATGTTCTTCTCTTCAGAGCCTGAAACCGCCGAGCTACGGTTTCATAGGAGTGACCGAGTAACTTACGGTCAGCTTTAAAGGGCATTCTGACTTGAAGCCTTCCTGAAGGTAATACTTGAGTTGTATCAACGAAAAGCTTTTCACACTCTTTTTGTTCTGGTGTGAATTTGCTGCCATTAGTTTCTGAAGGAAGTTCCTCCAGAGCCCAAAACCTTTGGACTACTGAATTTATTGTCGTTAAGTCTTCTTCAGCATAATGTGCTATTTACTTCCGGAAGAGGACTTTTGTGCTGAATTTTCCAGCCATTAGCATTAATGTTATGGTCTGGATTATTTGGCGAAATACATCGCATAATTCAGAATTCCGCCGAAAATTCGAAACTATATACCGTGACTTAACAAATGCGCTCAATTTCGCCCCGACTTTCGTGTTGGAGTTTCCAATTCCTATCATATTTAACGTCCTGTTTTGACGTCGAATCCGCAATTTTTGGGCCAAATCCTCCATCATAAAGTTGACTTGTGATCCTGTATCCAACAATGCTCTAGCGGGCAGGTTTTCTTCACAGCTGGCTCTCACAAGAATAACTGCTGTTGCCAACATTACACGATCTAGTACACTTGTTGTATGCATGGCAGGTGTAGTTGTTGTTGGGTGTGGAGGAGGTGCAACAGCAAATGAAACGAGATACTGGTGCACAGCTCAACAGCTCAAAAAGTTTTGAAATTCTATTGAAAAATATAAACATTTATTATCGTAAACTTTTTTGTAACTTGCCAATGCCTTCGGATAATTTTCATCCGACATTTGAAATGCCTTTACCGTTCCCAAAGCTTCTCCAGATAGACAGTTAACCAAATGGTCAAATTTTTCAATATCTGGGATATTTGGATCATTATGAACCAAACTCTCAAACAAACTCATGCAATTTTTAAATTCCGAATATTCTCCCTTGACTTTGACTTGGTTAAAAATATGGTTAAAAATATGTCCTCTAACTCCCCTCGGGCCATGTCGTCTTCATCAATTTCTTCAATCTTAGATTGGCATTTCATCAATTTTTCACTATGTGAATTTAATATGTCGAGACGACATTCTAATTCGATTGGATCTAGAGCATAGTCTTCTCGAGAAGGCCTGTTTTTATGCGCAAAATACTACTTTTCGCCACCGTCCTTTGACGCTTTAAAGATTTTAAGTCGATCCACTACTTACTAGGAGAGAGGTTGGCGATAGTTGGCTTTGGTTTGCTCATTTTGCCTTTTTTCAATCAAAATTCACGATAGAAGTTGGTACAGAAATAAATCTGAAATATTAGGAATCGATTGACGAAAACGAAAAAAATATCGATTCCCAATTGTACGAACAACCAAACCAAAGATATGCAAAATGAGCAATAGCACAATTAGAAATTTTTTTTAATTGATAGTTTTTGGATAACCGAGAAAATTTGCCAAAAAACTGACCGAATTGTAAAATTTTATTAAATTTCCTGTAATGTTTTCGTATAAATAAGGACGCTACCGCGAATCCCACAATCCCTTTTTCACTTTAAAATGCATATGCACATATACGTATTTGAATAGTTTATATAATAATATGTATATAAAAAGTAGTGAATAAAAGGGAGAGCCAAAAACTGACAGTGTGCACTTGCTTTTGTTTTATTATAATTTTCTTATTTATCTTTTTCTTTTGTTCACACCACTTTCAGTAATTCGCACTCGTTACCTGTTGTGAATGCGTAGGCGGTTTTCCTGCCTTCACTTCCCTTTGGCAAAGGATGAGTTGCAGCTCATTCCCACGAAGCGTCAGCAGCAGTGGATGTAGCGTTAGCAGCAGCCGGCCGTTGTTGATGTTGACGCAGCAGCGGTGACAATGTTGGTGGCAGTTTTGTAGCACCTTACTTTGAGCGTGTAGCTTCTGCAGGTGTGCATGAACTTTTTTCGTCCGAGATCATTTTTGATACTTTTAATAGTTGTGTAGATATAGAATCATTAGAGTCTGAGCTCATTTAAAAGATGTGTTGAATTAGATAAAGAGTTTCTCAGTGAAAACTGATGAAATTTCTCAAATATTATAGTAAGTATGTAGTTATATGTGTTTGAGAGAAGACTCTTTGACTTAAATAACAGTTTCGAATAAAATTTAAAAAACAAGAATGTTTTCAATTTCTGGTTATACTCGTATGTTTAACCGAGAACTCTTTTAAGTTAATAAGAGTTTTTATTTCCAATTAAATGAATGAATTACGCGTACTTCGTGTTTAATCGCTTTGATATAAATTTTTTTTTAGATTTAATTTTATTTGGATTATATTAAAAAAGTGGCAACACTTCAAGCTCTTAAGCTGTAATTTTTTGGCTGTGAACTTTTGTGTTTTTATTTTATAAATCAAGTCAGCTTTTTGTTTCATTTTGTTTTATTTTATTCTATTTTCTCTCATTATTTATCTCATTTACTTCTTTATTCACAGCTGTGTTGCGTGTAGCTTTTTATTTGTTACAGTGCTTCTAAAACTGCTCGCTATATTGCTTTTTAAAACTGTCTTGGTTGTAAACTTTGATAAAAAAAATTGCTATTATTTTTGCGTTTGTTCTTAATTGAATTTATTATTATTAATGTTTTATTAACACACTAATTTATTATACATCTATTAAATTTTGATCTACTTACTCTTTTATTTGACCTTCATTCTTGTTGTTTATTATGTCTTGTAATTTCCCCAATTGTAACATTAAAGGCGAGTCAGATCGCTACGTTTCATGCTGGCTTTGTGATGGGCTTGCCCATATTAAATGTGCTGGACTGACAGGTAGAAACTTAGATTCTATTCTGGACTGTAAGGGATTGCGTTGGTCCTGTTTAAATTGTAGATCTATTGAAATCGATCTATTTAAAGTTTATAGGGAGACACGCAATAGCTTTAACGAAATCGGTCGAGATCTTGTAACCCTCACTGAAAAATATAGGCACTACGAAAAATTGTTCAAATCTTTTAAGTGCCTGAATGATTCTCATGAATCCTTCAAACCTGCTCCTATGCGTAAACGTCCTTTCGATGAAGTAACACATAGTTCTTCTGTACAGAAAAGAACGTCAGAACGCCTAATAAATCTCTCTTCTCCTTGCCCTCAGGGTGATAAGCCGTCAACTTCCAAAGAGATCAATTCCCCAAAAGCTCTATCTTATAGTAATAAGTGTCTCACAATTCCAGAGGCCCCCCTAATACCTTAGTAGCATCAGTTAATAATTTGATAGTTATTCCACCTAAAAAGTCTATACTTATTTCGAGACTTGCCAAAGATACCTTGGTGGAGGACATTTAATCTTACATTTCGTCACGTTTAAAAATCGATGATATCAATATCCGTAAATTTAACTTCAATTATGATAGAAGTATATCATCGTTAAAAATAGACGTATCTCTTGAAACATTCAAAAAGATCTTAGATAGTTCATTCTGGCCACCTGGGGCTTTTGTACGCGAATTTAAACCTAAACTTAGAAGTCAAACTGAGGAAAACATTGTTAAATTACCAAAAGCAACCACCGATATAAAAAACTGATTGGTAGAAATTCGCTAAGCATTTATTATCAAAATGTTAGAGGTCTTGATACAAAATTAACCGACTTGAATTTGAACAGTTCCAATTTTAATTTCCATATAACTGGATTTACAGAAACTTGGTTAAAACCTCACATTTTTAATAATAAGATTTTAAACAGCGAATTTCAAATATTTAGATGTGATCAACTGAACAGAATCGGTGGAGGTGTTCTATTTGCCGTGCATTACTCTATCCCATCTAAAAATGTTCTTGTTTCAGGGACCGACTCTGTTTAAATGACTTTAAACTCCCTCCTCCAAGTGCACCACTCTACTCGGGAAAAACTGACACGCCTTAATGAAACACACCACACCTGTGAACACTCAAGGAATTTCACCCCACACCAGATGACACCACACAGGACAACACAACATACCATTTCTCATTCGCTTATCGTCTACGGGCCGGAGCGCCACATCAACTTTCCGCTTTTTAGCATTTCGATTCGCTAGCGATCAGTTCGCCGAGAACCCGTATCAATCGACTCCTTTTTTCCTTAATAATTGTGCCAACGGTGAGTGAAGTTAAAATTAACTTAATAAGTAATTAAATAGACTCATTTGAATTTAAATGTATTAGAGTCTATGTTAATAGTTGCTTTATTTATTTAACCCTATCTTATATACCACCCCATTCGGACTTATCTGTATACATGCAGAATGCTTCTTTAATAAATAGTGCTACCTCGATGGCAAATAATGCAGATTCAATAATTGTATTTGGTGATTTCAATTTACCGTGTGCTTTGTGGAAACCTTTCGATGACTATATCGTGCTGATTTGCAATCGGTCATGTTTTAATGAGTTTTTCGAAAAAATGTCCGAGTTGGGTCTGAACCAAATTAATTTGATTCCAAATAAATTTGGTAAATGCTTAGATTTAGTAAACGTTGATACCTCTTCAAAGTGTTCCGTTATTCAGAGTAATCCTCTTGTTCTACCAGAGGACTCATATCATCCTGCTTTGGAAATATCTGTCGAAATCTAAGGCAATGTACGGGATAATAATCATCAAACTTCGTGCTTCTCTACTCGGTTTAACTTTGCAAAAGCTAATTTTAATAAGTTAAATACAGAACTTTCTACAATAACATGGCCTAATTATAATAGTGACATTGAATTGAGTGTCTCTCATTTTAATAACATTATTACGAAATTATTTGAAAAGTATGTTCCAATAGTAATTGTTAATAAAAGCAAAAGTATAAGTCCGTGGTTTTCCAAAGTGTTATATAAATTGAAAAACAGAAAAACTCGAGCCTTTCAACATTTTAAAAAAACCGGTACACTTGTCGACTATTCTAAATATTCTCTATTGCGTCGACAATATTTTGACCTAAACAAAAAATGTTATAATAATTACTTAAATAAAGTAAAAAAGAATATTGTAAGTAATAAAAAATCCCTTTTATGATTTCGTCAACTCCAAACGAAGGATTTCCAAATTTCCGTCCGCGATGAAATACAAATCTATCATTTCAAGTGACAATGATATTATATCCAATATGTTTGCAGAATTTTTCAAGTCAAACTACTGTAATAATTCATCCAAAACTTTTCTTATCAGCACGTGCTGTGTTCGAATACTTTAATTAACGCTCCAATTATTTCTGAACAAGACGTCCTACTAAATTTAAATAAGTTAAAACCATCTTTTAGTTATGGCTTCCTAAAAAATAGTGACAAATATATTTACTTGCCTTTGACAAGGATATTTAATTCCTCTCTTAAACACGGTATATTTCCTTCAATATAGAAACAGTCATTTATAATTCCTTTGCATAAAAGTGGATTTAGATCCAACATTGAAAACTATAAAGGTATCGCAAAACTATTAGTTATACCTAAACTTTTTGAAGCTATCATCACTGACCATATATCCTTTTCGATTTCTCCGTTAATTTCCTCATCTCAGCATGGATTTCTTAAAGGGAATTCGACTATAACAAACTTACTTGAATTTGTAAACCATGTATCATTGGGTTTTAGGGAACATAAGCATACGGATTTTATATACACAGACTTTAGCAAAGCTTTCGATAAAGTAAATCTCTCGATTCTCATACATAAATTTGATCTGCTGGGCTTTCAGCCAAGATTCCGTCAATGGGTATCTTCCTATCTTTATAATAGAACACAACGAGTGATATTTTACTCTTTCAGATAAAATAAATGTCTCTTCTGGTGTTCCGAAAGGTAGTCATCTTGGCCCGATTCTGTTTTTGTTGTTTATTAACGATATCTCTTCTGTAATAGAATACTGAAAAATTTTATTATACGCCGACGACGTAAAGCTTTTTAAATCATACACTTCAACTGAAGAAAGGTGTCTGTTGCAAACAGACTTAAACAATTTGGTTGCATGGTGTAATAGAAATGATTTGCCATTGAATCTCAATAAATGTAAGATTATGTGCTTTTCCCGTAGATGTGTTCACCACTCTTCCTATGTGATAAAACACAATATTCTAGAGCAAGTTTTTAACAATGTTGATTTGGGAGTTAATATGGACCCTAAGCTTAATTTTAGTCTTCATATTGATACCATGGTCTTGAAAGCAAAAGCTGTCCTCAGTTTTGTTAAACGTTGGTCTAAAGAATTTAGAGATCCGTATATTACTAAAGCACTTTATTCAACTTTGGTTAGACCTATATTGGAATGGCTTTGTTGTATGGAACTCTAGCTACCAAATCATTTCTGACAAGTTAGAGTCTGTTCAAAAACAATTTTTACTTTTCGCCTTAGCGCATTTCCGATGGGATTCTAGGGTAAGTCTACCTCCATACACTAGTCGTCTAAAACTTATTAATCTACCTACACTTTCTAGTCGTAGGGAAATGCTTGGCATAATATTCTTAGTGAAAATTTTGAATGGAACAGTTTGAAGTTCTTTTCTCCTGTCTGAAATTTAATTTAATATCCCGGTTCGCCTTTCGAGGCAGTTTAGACCTTTACTGCTAAAATCCTGTAGATCAAATTTTGAACTAAACGAGCTATTCCGCCGTATATGTCGTGATTTTAATTCTCATTCCAGCAAATTTGACTTATCTGTTCAAAATTAAAAAAACTTTATTGTTTTCTCTTAATAAATGAAAATGTAACAATATATTGTAACTTTAAATCTTGGCTGTTGAAATTTTTGTTTCTGTAGCTGGGCAGTTTTAGATCTCAACTCTTAAAAAACTCTCTTGCCTTTTCTGACTCAGCTAATTCCGCACGTATGCGGATTGCGCCCATCGGGTCGGTTGGGCGGGAGAAGGGTAATCGTTGGGTTATTATTATTATTATAGGTATGTCCTTATATCTTATAGAGTATAGGCTATAAGAGGAGAGCTGATAGGTACATTTGTATTCGTCGTTATACGCAATTGAGAGCTCGTCTTAGAGGTCAATGTACTTTGTACATATGTATGTATTATATTATGCTTTAATTCCAAATTGCCGCCGCTTAATTTTTTTATAAAGGTATAAGAAAAATGTATATCACGTTATATAGTTCGGCGGAATATGTGTATATATAGCGATTATTAGTAAGATATGTATGTTTGTATGTTCTCATACATATTAACTTTAATGCTGCAAACGGAGGTTTTCTCCTAATATAGTATATATTATAATATGTTAAATATAATATGTGTATGTATGTAAATCATAAATTGGATTGGCCTTTATGTATGTATGTTTAAATTTATCTTGTAAGTTTTCCCTATTTTTTTACTTTTAATTTTACCCATTCCTGCTCATTAAGGGTGTTTTTTTTAGAGGTAAAGAACTTTAAATTGCTATAAAACAACGATGGATTATTCGATTGACATGACTTTATTTATCCGAAAAATAATCTTGTGGCATTACATTTTAAATATGATTTCTGGCATATGATCGCCGCGGCTGGCTCGGATGTAGTCCAATCTGGACGTCCAATTTTCGATGACTTTTTCTAACATTTGTGGCCGTATATCGGCAATAACACGGCAAATGTTGTCTTCCAAATGGTTAAGCGTTTGGGGCTTATGCGCTAGACCAACGAATTTACATAACCCCACAGAAAGTAGTCTACCAGTGTTAAATCACAAGCTCTTGGAGGCCAATTCACAGGTCCAAAACGTGAAATTAGGCGGTCACCAAACGTGTCTTTCAATAAATCGATTGTGGCTCGAGCTGTGTGACATGTTGCGCCGTCTTGTTGGAACCACTGCTCCTGGACATCATGGTTGTTCAATTCAGGAATGAAAAAGTTGGTAATAATGGCTCTATACCGATCACCATTGACTATAACGTTCTGACCATCCCCCTTTTTGAAGAAGTGCGGACCAATGATTCCACCAGCCCATAAAGCGCACCAAACAGTCAGTTTTTCTGGATGGTGTTTCGACATACACGTGTTTCGACATACAGTTGAGGATTAGCTTCACTCCAAATGCGGCAGTTTTGTTTGTTGACGTAGCCATTAAACCAGAAGTACGCTTCATCGCTAAAAAAAATTGTCGACGATAAAATGAACGTAGTGAGCGATACGTATCCCGCATAGAATCATTATTTTCGAAATAAAATTGCACTATTTGCAAGCGTTGTTCAGGCGTGAGTCCATTCATGATGAATTGCCAAACCAAACTGAGAATAAATCACTTTACAGCTGTTAAATCAGTCGCCATCTTGAACAGAAATGCCAACTTAAAGTTCTATACCTCGAAAAAAACACCCGTATAAGAGGTATTGCCGGAAATAGGTGCAAGTAAATACTTGAATTGTGTTGTTGTAGAGATATTTTTGTGTGTATAAACACAACGGTTAGACAATCAAGAGTATCAAGATATTATATATTTGGATCTTGGATATATACCGGAAAATAAACCGAAATATTGAAACAGTTTGGTAAACACTCTTTTTGTTTTTGCTTTTATGAAAATGGATTTATGCAATAATTAAACCCCAAAATGTTTAAACTTTAATATACATATAATACTAGAAAATATACAAATACTAAAAGGAATCGATACGACGACTCACTTTGATTTCCGCCAAGGGGTTTTGGGGCAATATTGTGTACCGTATGTGTGTATGGTATACTTGTGCGATGCTTTTTCTGCTTGTGGCTCTCGCCCAGTTTCTGCTTCGCTGTGTCCGGTTGAGGTGGTTATGTTTTTTTTTTTGTTTAGATTTGACTCGCGCCCATTCTGTTTTAATTACGTATGTATTTTTGTTGCTATTCGCGCCCGTATAAAATTTTGTGATATTTTTTGTTTTTCACCTCTTGTACATAAGTTAACACATAAGAGTTAAATAACTTGTAGTTACCTTTACCCAATTGCTCCGCTGACGTATGAGTTCAGTGGCCTGATTACTAGGTCAGCTGCGGTAATCTGATATTTGATTATGCTGCTAATATCTACGTTATCGCTTATGCTGAGTCGGCTTGCTAACTGTAGCTTTGGAGCTTATGGGTTCAACCTTTAGGTTTAGCTTTAAGTTAATATCAGTTAGATCTAATCAGACTCAATAAAGCACAGAATTGCACTACACCATAACTTAAATGCAAGTCTTTTCGACAACATATGCGAAACTGTAGGTGCATTTAACGCAACACCGCTTAAGACTTCTGCACAGACGAAACAGTTCACTTGGAGAATACTAACAACATAACTGGCGCCCAACATACAAGGATTCTCCCCCTAGTTAGAATTAGAGTTACTTTACTTTCCACACCATGTAAGTTCGTTTAATAATGTCTTCAAATTACTTGCACCAAATTAGTTATAAAATACTAACAGTAACAGATGTAATTGTGAAATATCGAAATATGCTTTGTGTCAGCTAAAATAATTATTCCACAAAAAAAAACCTTTCTGAATAAATTCAAGCCACTGCTAATAATTTGTTTTATACACATGAGCACATGAGTTGGTTAGACGCGTTACGCCCTATAAATCCTAAAACAAACGAATTTCGTCATGGACGTAAACCAAGTGCAAGCATTAATAGTGACCGCTGATAGCGAAGCATTAGCGCAGCAAGAACAAATATTTCAAACACAGCTTAAGGCTATGAATGAGCGGGTAAATAACTTGAGTATCGAAGTACAAGTTGAACCCTATAAAAGAATTTCTGTGGACCCACAGATCAATTGCAATATTCCTCTGGACATAATAAAATCAGTCCCAGAATTTAAACGCTTCTAAATGATGAGGTTAGGACTTACGCGCTCCACGCTTTTATCTCAGGTTTTAAAAAAACCACTCAAAGCTAATAAATTTACGGATAAAAACGCTCTATTCGAAATTAAGAAACCACTCGTTAGTACCAACTCAGTAAACGCGATTTACTGATGTTGGCCAGTGTACAACATGATTTGATGTTAAATTTTCCGGCAACTAAGTTCTGGCACTGTATTCTTACATCGTTGTCGAGATTATAAACAAAGGTGAACAAACTGAAATTATCATCACTGAACACAAACGCGCGCATAGGGCATAGGGCCGCTTAAGAAAATATTAAACAAATCCTTTGTGATTATTATTTTCCAAAAATGGCAAAATAAGCCAATGAGGTGGTGATCAATTGCAAAACATGTACCAAAGCGAAATACGACAGGCACCCCAAAAAACAAATCCTTGGGGTCACACCAATTTCATCATATGCTGGAGAAATGCTCCACATTGACATTTTTTCAACGGACAGTAAATCGTTCCTTACTTGCGTTGACAAGTTCTCGAAGGTTGCCGTGGTATAACCGATCGCGTCTCGCACAATAATGGATGTAAAAATGTCGATTATCCAACTCCTCAAACAAAAACAATTTATTGCGACAATGAAGCCGCTTTCAATTCGGAGAAAATAAGATCACTGTTAAAAAACAGGTGTGACATAGACATTGTGAATGCACCACCTCTTCACAGTTGTTCAAATGGACAAGTAGAACGTTTCCATGGCACTCTTGCGGACATAGCTAGATCTTTTAAACCAGAAAAAGTTTCTAATGACACAGCCGAGTTAATTTTGAGGGCAACAATAGTCTACAATCGATCCATACACTCGGTCACAAGCCAAACCCCGATCGATGTGATTCACGGAGCATCTAGCGAACTCAGGCGAACCATAAAAAATAAAATCGCAAAATCCCAACACGATAAATTAAAAGATCTAACCCGAGCAGGCAAAACAGAGTTTTTGAAGTTGGCAAAAAAGTGTTCGAAAAAAAAAACAATAAACGGTTAGGAAATAAGTGAACACCGCTTTGCACAGAGAAAACGATTTAAGCAGACCTGGGAACGTCTGTTCTTATTAAAGAGGGGTGGTCCACAAAGACAACCTTAAGTAGCACTTACTTACACTCGAGAAAATCCCACAGACTAAGGTTAATATAATAGTTAAATTTGCAGTCCTTTTATTGTCAGGAGTCGTATATTTTCGGATTATCGACTACTCTCATTCCAATTATATTCCGGTGAAAGGGACTATTTAAGGCATTAACCTGACAGAATTTGCTAGCATGTTAGATGAGACAGCAGAATTAGCATAGTTATTCCCTCAATCGCATATGCGAAAGTTATTAGACATGGATATAGAACATATTAGAAATTTGTTGTCCGTAATAAAAGTGCACCATAGAATGGCAAGAAGTCTGGATTTCCTAGGCTCAGCACTCAAGGTAATAGCCGGTACACCAGATGTGACCGATCTTGAGAAGGTTAAATTGTCCGAGTCAAAGTTAGTCGATGCAAATAATAGGCAAATAGTAATTAATTTAGAAATACAGAAACAAATTAATAAACTCAAAGATACGATAAATGAAATCAAGGGTCAGTACAGACGATGGCCCAGAGATTATTACGAACGGGACACACCTCGTCACCTTCCGTTTCTTCGCAATCATCAATGGCACGAAATATGTGAACCAGCGTGAGATACTAAATAGGAAGCCAAGCATAGCGAGGCCCCCCCTGCTTAACATCGTTAGTCACGACCCAGTCTTGAGTATGCCGCAACTCCATAGAAAGAACAATGTCGATCTTCGTGTCATTCAAGATGACAAAGACGAGCTGGAATCCACCGACTCATTCAATACATGGATTATCGTTGGTGTTGCTCTCAGCGTCATCATAAGTGGCTTTATCATCATATGGTAAATCTCAAAGAAAAGACAAGCTTCGCAGGAGGTACAAAAGTTCATCAACAACTATAAAATAACCGAGGACGGTCATAGACTTGAGGAAGGAGTAGTTAACATATAAGAATTAAGAAACTTGTAGTTACCTTTACCCATTTGTTTCGCTGACGTATGAGTTTAGTGGCCTGATTACTAGGTCAGCTGCGGTAGCCTGATATTAGATTATGCTGCAAATATCTACGTTATCACTTATGCTGAAAAATATTCTGTTGACGCATGAGTTAGTTAATTTTGTAATATCAGTTAGTTCTAATCAGACTCAATAAAGGACACAAGTGCACTACGCCATAACTTATTCGCAAGTCCTTTTGTGAACAATTGCGAAACTGTACGCGCATTTAACGCAACACCGCTTAAGACTTCTACACAGACGTAATAGTTCACTTGGAGAATACTAATAACATAACTTATATGTTTGTGTCACTCCACACTTTCTTCTTTTTTTTTTTTTGAAATCAACTTTTTAACTTTTTTTTTGAAACCAACTTTTTAGCTATATTTTTTTGTTTCTATGTGCATATGTATGTCATTCCACTGCACAGCACTTTTTAGTCACTTTTATATATGTATGTTTTTTTGATTATTTTTTCGTTTGTGTATATATATTAACGTTTAGCCACTTCACAGCACTTTTTTCTTTTTCTTTTGTTCACTGCACTCACTATGGCTCGGAGGACCATTAATATTTTCTTCACTTTTACACTCACCCTTTTTGCACTTTAGAACTTAAAATCACAAAATTCAATAAATTTTTAGCATATTTATTTTTGAGTAAAATATAAAAAAGTTTCCAAAAAATATAAAACGGCTTCCAATTAGTAATCGGGCGAAAAATTGCGCATTTCTATACGGCTCGAAATGCGAACGAAAAGAACGGGCCTCTGGTCCTTTGTTAGTCCGTTTTGATGGTTTGATTGTGTAAAATTGTGATGATGTTGTCTTCGTGGTGTGATGTCTGCAAGGGTGGTGTGTGTTTGAGTGTGGTAGTGGGTGGAGTCTTCTTGTGGATTGTGTTGATGTGGTGTGTTGGCGCTCAGTGGCGTGTATGGAAGGGGATGGCTTAACTCATCTAGCCAGTATGTGAGGTACCTTAATGAAATAGTGGGAGCATTTTATTAGTTTGTGGCATGTTAGTAGTATGTAGTATTGGCAAAAATTGAAAAAATCGAGTTAATACTACCCTCTACTTCCATATACTACTTATAATACTTTTCTTTATTCTAACCAGTTTTATGCCGAATATGTCGGTCAGTGAGTATTAACATTTTTTTATATATAAAATTGATTCAAAATATGTTCTCTATGCTCGAGTATAGCTGAGCAATGTCAAAATTAATATATTTCTTTATCTCCAATATATATATGATTTTCGTTTCTCCACCTGACTTTAAACCGTAACAAGCTTATAATATAAAATTTAGCCACTTTGGTCGAGTTAATATCACATTTATACTTATGTATATCTCACTTCAAGATTTTTTTTTCTAATATAATTTTTGCTGTCGCGAACTAAAATATAGCAATAAAACCGAGACTAAGTTTATGGCCTTGAATATAAGTCAAGAAGATACCAAATTTGATTGTAATTTAATCACGATTTCATTTTATAATGGATGTTTAATTCTTTCTCCACATTTTTCAATATAAGGTTTTGCCACACCTGAAGGAATTTTCTGGCCTTTGGTTCTTGCGAATTGCAAGAGTACAAAATTCTCGGTTCCGCCTTAGTACCCATAATCGGGGATATATTGACCCTAGCTCCAACATACTTTATGTAAGAAATTCAAACTTCCGTTTGGATTTATATAAACGTAAAATATTAGATATACAATAGTTTAATGCCGAAAATTTGTGAAATCGGTCCACGAATTTTCCCAGTTCAAATGTACTACTTATGGTATATTCTTTTTTCGTTAATTTGATAATTTAATGAAATTAAATGGACAGTTTTTCTTAAAAATAATGTAGTTTATCGTTGCATATGAATGAATAATATGAATATATATACTGATTTCCACTCCTCTGGTGCAACAGCAACATGTTAAATCTAACCCCTTTGGTTCGGTTTATATCTCATATAGCATGTTTGTGTTAAATAGCTTCTTTTTGTTAAAGTTGATATTTCGGAGAAAAAAAATAGTAGTACACTAAAGAAAGCTATAATCAATAACATAAGTTAGTAAGATATCAAATATTAATCGAATAATAAATGTTAAATTCGTTCGCAACATTTTTATAGTTTCGCAACATGCTGCAAGAGTTTGTTCACCAAACGGCTGTTTACATCACCTAAATCTAACCGAGATAGATATAGATTTCTACATACAAACATTTCTTCTAATATTTGGTGATAATCAGTGGAGAAGTATTTATATTTTCTCAGCCATCATGTTGAACTTATTACAAAATATACCAAACAACAATGTAAAAAAGTTTCTTAGAGTGCTGGACTTTGTGTAGAGCAAAAATATCTTTCTAGAAAAAATCACGTGAAATAAATGTTAGTAGTGTCGTATCAAAAGGGCTAAAGATCGTTCTTATATGGTAATAGATAAACTGCGACCACATCGGCTTAAATGCTATTGTCTATTATTTCAGTTTTGCGACACATTTTAATATGAAGGTCATGAGATGAGCTGTAAACTCAAGAAAATTACATGTAAGTACTTTTTGGGATTTACCCAGAGCCGTTGGCAGCTTATTTTTATAGATATTAAGACAGGAAGAGGAAAATATATGTACATACTCTACATAAATATGTGTATACTATACTTTATTACATGTAAGTTATTGTTAATTTAGCTGTCATGAGCAGACCTTTCAAAATAGGTACCATAGATCCCCCTGTTTAAAAAGCGTTAGACAAAAGCAATTTACGGAGGGGTTTTCCGAGCACCTAATTTCAATACAATGAAATAAACTACTAATTTCTAAAATACAAATATGTATTATTATGTTAATGAATATCTATGTTATATATAGGTATACAAAAGTACGTAAGCTGTGTGTACAAAAATATACCATAACAAAACTATTATACTTTGTAGCAACATGTTGCAAGTTCTTCGTGCAAACTCTTTATATAGAGATAGTGAGCAGTCACAAAATTCTGTCAGTCATGCTAATCGTAGGTTAGATTCTGATGTACGTCTGTCCGTACAAATTATCAATACAAATCAACATAGAACCAGGCGGGAAAATCTCGAGGTACGGTTTTTTGAACAAAATTTAAATACTTTTCAACTAGGGCAAGACGTTGTAAATACTGTTCAACCTAGAACAAGGCGGCAAGATCCACAAATTCGCTCTGAAGAGCAAATAAGAAATACTCGAGGTCATAGATCTCGGCGCGAAGACCCCGAGGTACGTTATGATGAGCAAAGTAGGAACACTAGGGATCATAGAGAACTTCGCGCAAGAAGTAGAGCGTCTAGAGCACATTCGTGAGCAAATGCAAAAAGAATATGCAAGAAGAAATCCTGACATAAGCAGAGAAGAGCTTGATAGAGAAACACAACGTCGACAACTTAGTAGGAGGGATATGAGGGAAGACATTTTTCGTAGAGATAACCCGGTTAATAGGCAAACTGAAAACGAAAGGCAGTCTCAACGAATCCGATTAACGAGAGAAAATATTGTTGTAGAAACTGATTATAGTGTCAATTTAACAGATTTCAAAAACATTTATTTCCAAAATATTAATAAGGGCCCTACTGAAATATGTATTTGTGCCTTTTTGCAAAAATATAATTGTTAAAAAGAACGTTCCATAAATGTTTGGCCAACGGTCTAGACTTTCCTGAAATACCGAATTGTTTGAAAGGTTTAATTGAAGAACGTCTCATAATGCCTAGATTGCCTTTTATGACAATCCGTGCCTTTTGTGACATCTCTACCAAGGTCCCTTGATGAGGCTCATGTGATACAAATTCACTTAAGAAGGCGTTTGAAATACAATCATGATGTAAAGATTATGGAAGCTTTGCAATTCTTAGTGAAAACCCCTCGGTATCGTGCGCACAATATAGATATTAATGAGAACTGGATTTCAGAATTTAATAACCAAGATGATTTTTTGCATCTGCAGAGGATTTCCGATTGGTTCAATCTATTCGTGCGGCACAAACTTCTCACGATAATCCCTCATTCAATAATATTCCCACGGGTCTAGGCGGCCAAGAAACTATTTTGGACAATATTCCTGTAGAAAACTTTTACTATAACTATATATAGTCATAGCGCCAGGTTATGGACAAATACCAATTGACATAGTTCAAGATAGATAGATAAGAATAGTACATCCATTTGTCTTAGAAAGTTTTCAGACCGCAACCGAGTTACAGCTCAAAATATTTTAAACGAAAACTTTGTTAAAAAAAAAAAAATCATTTCAAAACTGTTGATTCTAAAGATATTTCGGAAGAGGAAGCCAACAGTTTAACAATCCAAGATAGATATCGCTTAATTCGGTCAGACGCGGTTACTTGTGCTAGATATTTTGACTATCGCAATTTCTTAAGCTTTTAAAAGATAAGTAGGGAAATAAGAGGACAAAAGTTTTGTCATTTTGGTATTCCATATCCACCAATGCCGTGAACGCAAGTATTGCTACCTCTTACAGAAACCAGTCAAAATTTAGAAAGACACAAGGAAAACTTGTTCACAACTCAAAATGTTTTAAATTCAAATATGACTACAGAAGACATTTCTAATTTAAGAGATTTTGAAAATGGTAGTGGAATAAATATGTCTTTTGATGACTATTTGTTAGCACTTAAATCAAGTTTCTCAAAACCTAAAATTTTTCTAAGATGGAAATTACAAAATCGTTTTATAAACGCTTAAAATCCTTTGATTTTGGAACTTCATTGAGCACATATGGATATCCAACTTATACTGGATGCATATGCTTGCTGTTCATATATTATATATTTAATCTTATTAGCAAGTAAAATGGAAATTTCTAGGCTCTAAAATGAAGCTATATCAAGAGTAAATGCTGGAAATTATACTGTTAAGCAAAAACTTAAACATATAGGTCACAAATTTATATCAGGCACAGAAATATCTGCACAAGAAGCAGTGTATTGATGCATTGGGCTCCACCTTTCGAAAGCAAGTAATGCAGACATTTTTATAAACACCTCACGACCTGAGGAACGTGTTGGAATGGTAAAACCTAGAGCGAAACTTCATAACTTTCCTTCAGGTTCGACTGAAATATTCGTAGCCGGTATTTTAGACCGTTATGTTCAAAGATCCGATCAGTTAGAAACTCTTTGTTTAGCAGATTTTGCATCTATAATATTTAAAAAATAGTAGAAGAGCACAAGAGGACAGAGAGGGAAGGCGATAATATATCAGAAATCGAGGTTGTCATGCCTCTTAAAGACGGTAGCGGTTTTGTGAAAAAACGTAACAAACCTTGTATTATTCGGTATAGAAGGTTTAACCCAGATTTGGCCAGAGTTGAGTATTTCCGCGAAATGGTAATGCTTTACTATCCTTGGCGAAATGAACAGCAAGATCTCATTGAAAACAATAATGAGCAGACTTGCATAACACATCGTATTCTAATTGAGGAAAATCAAAGAAAATATGATGTCTTTGAGCAAAGAAAACTTGAAAATGTTCTAGAAAGTCTTTATAATGAAATAGAGATAGAGGAAGGTGCTCAAAATGAACTACCTATCGTGGAAAACGAGTTCAGAGTGTTGGCACTTCCAGAAATAAACCCAAATATAAATTTGATGAACTTGCATGGTGAAGATTTAACGATAATAATGGCACTGAATATAATTGCAATATTAGATTTATCGAACTACCCTCTTTAATTCCAGCTGAGGAATTTTTTTCTTTAGTTCAAAGTCTAAATACTAAGCAAAGAATCTATCGCTTATTTTATTAGTTGGTTGCGCGCAGTGCAGGTGTAGGAAATAGTCGTTTGATATCTGCAATATATCAAGCTCTTAACCATCGTTATGATTCTACACCTGGATCCAATCCAAGTTCCTTAAAAGTTCTTCTTTGCGCCCCTACGGGTAAAGCAGCATTCGGAATAGGTGGAATGACCGTTCATTCAATATTCTCTTTACCTGTTAATCAGTTAAATAGAGAGTTGATTCCACTTAGCAATGACACAGCTAATTCATTGTATTCCAGACTTATCGATTTAAAATTAATCATCATTGATGAAATATCGATCGTAGGCGCTCGTATGTTTAGCTCTGTTCATGCGAGATTAAAACAAATTTTCAAAACAGACAGCCCTTTCGGTGGTGTATTGAACATAGTGTTTGGTGATTTGAAGCATTTCTCACCTGTTGAAGATAGGTGGATATTATCTCCTTATCCCTATGATTTATATAGCACTTTAGCTGGTTCCCCTTTGAATTAACAGAAATAATGACACAACGGGAGAATCGGGCCTTTGCAATTGCATTAAACCATATGCCACCTGGTACTATGACAAATGAGGACAATTCACTCACTGAAACTCGAGTAGTTAATTTCGAGGAAGTTCCTGATGATACCATACATTTTTTTGGTCCAATAAAGAGACAAATAATTTCAATGCCCTTAAGCTAAGTCGAATCCCAACGGAAGCTATCCTTTCAACTACACAATACTCAGTTAAAGAAATTGGTTTAAGTGAAAATGTGAATATTTTGGAAAGAATTACACTTTTAAAAACTTCTGAAACGCACGGACTGCCCTATGAATTGACACTAAAAACCTTCCCAAAATATATGATTATAGTGAATATAAACACGTATACACCAAGCCATCATAGTTAATGGGGCAGCTGCACAACTTATTCAAATTGATTTCTATTGTTTTTTTCCAACAACTCTGTGGATTAAATTTTTGGAACTTCTGTTGGTTTGATAGCACGATCAAAAAAGCCTCATCCTCTAGAAAGTTCTTGGACACCAATTGAAAAAGTTCTAAAGAAGTTCATTATAAAAGAAATGAACAAATTTCAATTGAAAGAAATAAGTTTTTTGTTGTTCCGGTGCCACATAAGTATAATAAAGTTGTAATTCATACTATTGTAGTCGAACTACTACCGCAGAAGGTCTATTCATCATAGGAAATTTTATTCCTCCTAACAAATTTTCTGAATCGGATTATGTATTTAGGGAACTGAGGGAATTGAACACAAATAAAGCTCTGACAACAAGTTTCAATTTTATGATTTCCCGAACATCAGGACTTTAAGTTTTATTCCATAATGTTCAGTCTTCACGCTCAAATTAATGACATAAAAAGAGACTGTTTGATGCTATCTTCAAATATTTTATGTTTTGTAGAAACTTGGAGTTATCCTTGCGAAAATTTTGATATACAAGGATTTACTAAATTAACGAGCTGAGGATAGATAGCACGGAAACTAGCAACAGAAATAAACGGGGAATTATAATATATGCAAAGTATTGCTCGCTCTATAGAACCAAATGCTGTAAAGAAAGTTTATTCAGGACAAAGTTTTAGAAGCAGATTTGTTTAAATGTTTCAATATTAATATTCTGGTTCTATACAGAAATTCAGCATACCCCGTCAGACGTTTAATTGTGGAACTTCAGGAAGTCCGTACTACTGAGTTATGCAATCAAAATGTGCTAATTGTTGGAGATTTTAACATTGGTTTAATGTCTACAGGGACTACAATAGGAAATCTGCTCCAAGAAAAAAAACTTTAGTTCCCTGCTTGGTGTAGAATATTTAACTACACCTGCCGAACTAAAGTTTTCAGACTAATTGCAATAGTTTTTAAGATGATTTTAAGAAAAATATGTAAATCCTAATTAAGAAAATTTAAATTATATGTATAATTTGTTATTATATGAGACATTATTGTATAAAGATATGATAGAAATTAATAGTATAAGGAGAAAAGGAATTTAATTTAGATATATTTGTTTAATATTGTAAGTATTATATACAAATTATTATAATAATATAATTTTTAAAGTTGTTAATATTTATTATATTTAAGCTGAACATGTATGATAATATCGATAAAATAAATAAAATATGTTATTCATTGTCAAAAAACGATTTCTTTTCATACATCAATACAGTTGCAATTCATTCTATATAAAATCGATTATAAGCGTATGCAAAAAAACACAAGAACGATTTACAAATTGTTCTAATTAATTTCACTGAATGTAAATAACTGATGCAACAGTTCCTACTTCTAATTATTAAAATATATAAAGAAATCTCAAACGAGAATGCCATTTGACTATGCGAGAGTATAAAATGTTCGGTTACATCCGAACTTAGTACTTCCTTATTTGTTTTAAATATAATTTTAATATTATTGTTTTATTACGAATGTGGATTTATCTTTAAATTTTATTGGATATCCGTTTGACTTTTAAGCTATTCACAATTATTAAACTTTTAATTTTTACACGATAAGTTCTCTTTTTGTACATTTCTAATAGAAATCGATAACTTTTGCTATCTAACTCGCCAGGGTGTGGACTAGTAGGGATTGTTTCTCATATTTCATTAATTTTTATGTTTCAAATTTCAAATTTTGAAATGCGCAGTTTTTAACCGTTGTATGCAGGGGCCTTAGCCAGCATAAAATCAGCAACGCGAACTACGTAGTTGCCAGTATTTTCGGCATGACAGAAAACGTCTCTTTATAACGTTTTCGTAAACAACAAAAATTTCAATTCTTAAAACAAAACAAGGATATTTGTACTAACTAATAAAAGGTAAACTATATATTTATTAATTTATTTGTCAAAAATTGTATTTTTCAGCTTTTGAGTATGCAATAGTTTAGACTGTCGAATTTCAAAATATCGAGTTGTGCTTTGTTAAGTATCAGCTTCTGTCTTTAATATGAGTTTTTAATTTTTAATATATAATAAAAAATCAGTGTCAGCTGTGCTAAAAAAAGCGCAAAAACCATGCTACTTTTCATGAGTGTCTTAGTATTTTGACAGATTTCTCGATAAATCGTCTGCCTTGTAACTCATTCTTGAGTTCTTTCACTAGATTGTTATTCGAGTTTACAACTTATTACTTATAACTCTTTACTAAGCAGTACTCTAATTAGAACTGTCTCTGCTGTACAATCCGGCAGCTCCTATTAGTAGATTGTTACAAAAACTTAGCTATTCGAACATTCTGTTAACTACGAATTTCTCTCCACCTAAGTCTGATTGTCCTGATTAGACACATGGCCGTACCATACGCTGCAAACTGGTCCAGATGAACTTCCTTCATTTTATACACCACGATACACTACATCGTTGAGACGTTTAATTACCTGGTATGGTCTTTCCAAACTACACTGTAATTTGGGAGACAGCGCAATGCACATATATCCCTCATATCGTCTTCTAGGATGCTATTTACTTCTTTAGCATTCCTTCCTTCGATAGCGTTAACTATCAACTTAAAATCAATCTGTAAACGAAGATCGTTACCAAAAATTACTCTTGCTGTTGTTTGCCCTGTTGTTTCATGTACAGCAAACCGGTCCGTCTTCACGTTTTGCTAATGGAACGCTTCAAGGAGCCTGGCGGAATGGTCTTGCATCACCTGTGTTAATAAATGTTTCACAACTTTGACTCTTCCTGATTTGGAATCGTCTTTACAAATATGGATAAGTCTCTGAGAGGGAGTAATTTAGCCTTATTTTAATGGTTTGCCCCTAATTTCTGGGTCAATGCATCAATTTGGACAATACCTTGTTTTCGTCAATGGAATCTTCCTCAAGACATATTTCGACCTCAATCTTTTGCCACTGCCCTAATATAGCTCCTTTGGATAGTTTGATTGGTGACTTGCACTCATTAAGTACTCTTACTGGAATACGTTTATCTGGTCTTGTCAAAGTCACGATTTTGCCTATAAGTAAGTTTGCAGCAGATTCTTCTGTTGCATCTACAACCCGTAATTTGCTTGTCCTATAATCTCCATCTATTTCTGCCCAAATAACTGCTTCTGATTTTGATGGAATCTGCGAGCTCTCTGTTATTTTAACTCGTCTAACGTATTACTTGTTATCCGAACCGAATATAAGTGGCACTTCCATATTTGTACAGATCATAATCTGATTCTTCATGTCATTTTGATTACTTGATTCGCCAGAAAGTCTACTCCAATTATGACTTCGTCGACAATATCTGAGACTATAAAATTGTGTAACATTGCTGTCTTTCCAATTACGACCTTACACACTACTTTTCCGAGAACTTGAGTACCTTCTTCAGTTGCAGCACGCAACTTTGGCCCAGCAAACGGTCTTATTTGCTTAATAACTAGATTAGATCGAATTATTGAATGTGACGCCCCCGTATCCAGTCAGTATGCGCTTTTTACCGTCTACATATCCAATTACGGCAAGGTTACTCGAATTCCTACTTATTTGTAAAATGAAGATTACATGGAATTTGCTTGCGGGGGGCAGCCCGTGCCCTTTTCGGCTGGCTCGCTTTAGTTTAACGATCGGTTTGATTTGACATTTGCTTGATCATCTCAGCTTTCCGTGCAATATGGCCATTTTTTCGAAGTTGAAGCATTTAACCACACCATCATTTTTCTTAAGCGCTTCTGCAAATTTCCAGTGCTTTCTGCATGTTGTTAATTTTTTCACGTAATTTGTATTTTTCTATTTCCAATTTATGGGCTTTAAGATTGCTAAGTAGGGATGCAGTTTTCTGTGTGAGATCATGGGAAACGGTTTCCGAAATGGTCAATTTTGAACATGCTATTCCAGTAATGAAGATCCGAATATTCGTTTCCTCGATGAACTCCGCGGACTTATGTGCATAAGCTAGGTGAGCTAACCTCTTTGTAGAAAACTCTGTACAGACTCGTTGATTTTCTTGGGGCGATTTTGCACCTCGATTTGGAAAATCTGCTTCCTGTGCTCACTATCATTCCGTCTTTCTAATGCACCCATCAACGTGTTATAACTTTTCGCCTCGCAGTTTGGAATGGTCTGTAATATCTCCAAATCCTTTCAATAGGTGTTAAATCATTCTCTCGTTCTAACCTTGGTTGCACGAAGGTTTCGATTAATTAGGTGTAAAATCATCCTTGGTTTGGCGTATGTACATTTTTAAAATAATAAAAATATTATTTAATACTACTATTTTATACACTTTTATTATGTTAGAACCATCCAAGCCATAGTGCCAATTTTATGGTGAAACGTGTTTAAGCAACCAGTGATTCAATTTCGAAAGGACTACTTTGTAACTCAAAGGCTCCATCACCACTCATTGCCGACGAGGTATTGATTTTAGCGGATTTATGCAAACCCCTTGCTCCTTTTTAAGATGCTACTGCGCAAACTTCATCTAGCAACACTGTCAGCATTTCTTTGATAATTCCACTATTTTCGTGAAAACATCTGCCGAGTTTGTATTGGCTAGTTTTTTGATAGAGCGCATAAAAATACGTCTTTTTCATTACGAAAACCGCACCGTCACAAAAAAGGCAAGTATTTTGGACGCAAAAGAGAAAATTTTCGTTCCTCCTCAATCGCTGATGTTTCCTCAATGAAAAAAAAATTAAGAGAAGATTGAATCAAACCGAGTGGATGCAATAATTGCAGTCCGTCTCGAGCGGCCAAATGCTTCATCTTTGGACTATTGGAAGGTAATTACTTTTAAAGGTATTTTGAAAACGTAAACATCTTTAGATATATAATATAAAAATATGTTTATGTAATGCATAGTTTTGGCACCAAATGTCTCTTATAAATTTATTTATTTTTCTATTACAAAGCAACAAAAATGATTCAATGTCTCTCAACATCTGTGCCAGTCGATACCTTTGTGTACCAGCTACTTCTACCACGTCGAAGAAAATATTTAGCCAGGCTGAAGTCTAAAACCGTCAATAAATTCTTATCTTTAAACAAAAATAAGTGGATTATTGACGAATAAAGTCTATGAAAACGTTTTTTAAGTATACATTTTTTATCTTATTTCACATAAAACTTAAAATTATATTTTTCTACCTCGTCAGCTCTCAGAAAAATTTATATAATAACATGAATACATTTTTTATGTAACTTTAATAACTATTTCGTGTTTTCTGCTATTTTTTTAAAATAAATATAAAGATTACTTCATAAAAATGAAATGTACAAAGCCATAGTCTCTTAATTTAAATGTAGATTTAAAGGGGGCAAACTATTGATAGTTTGCAGTTCTACTATAGACACCCCGGGGTTGGACCGACCAGGGTAAATCGACCGCAGACCGCCCGTTGCGGAAACAGTTCGAGGTTTTCCTCTATACGTCCATACCATCAGATCGCGGTGCAAAAGAAATAGTGACTGTTACATTTCTTCAGTATTTTACCGAATTTATTGTGATAAATGTATCGTTTAGGTCCCCCAACGAAGCCGACCTCAAGATCGAAATTCAAAAAATCAAGAAAAAAAACCTCGGTCGGTCCAACACCGGGGTTTTCACAATTCATTCGCGTCGAGTTCCTTTCTGTACTGGCAGCCTTCGCCGCGCTTCAAAAAAAATCCTAGTCGGTCCAACACCAGTTTCCACAGTTCTTTTGCATCGAACTCTTTTCAGCAGGCAAAAGAACTATGGATACCCCGGTGTTGAACCGACGAGGATTATTTATTTAAAGCTCCGCCGAGTTTGACGCAAAAGGATATGTACAAAGTGTGTATATTTTTTGTAAAGTTTTGGAAAAATTAAATTTAAATAGACTTTCCGCTCACTTATTTGTCATCTTCCCGCCAAATTAAGACGATTAAAAAAAATATAATTTTCAAGGCCTCCTCGTTGGGGAACCTAAACTATACATTTACCATAAATTGCACAGCCAATGTGATCAATAAGGACTTCATAGGAATCTCTGATGAAATCCTTTATCTCAGAAACTACTTGACCAATTTTAAGCAAACTTGGTTAACTTTTTACCGAAAATTTCGGTAACTATGTAAGATATCTTAGCAAAACTAATTGGACGTATGATACTAGATATATGTATGTAGGTATTATTCTGAATATGTGTGAAAACGTTCCATGAATTACCCATGCTTCTGTACACTTTATATAGAGTATTTTAGCTGACCTTATGCCAAATATTTGTGTAAGTTATCTTCATAAAATTGGTTGTTGCTCTCGAAAATACTTCGAGTTGTGCGAAAAGATATAGCAATCAGCCCAGACCTTACCTTTAACTGTTTAAGTTGATCAATATGTATGAATTCAATTAATTAGTTTTTTCTTTTTTGTTTTAAAATTTTACTTACCAATTAGCTGTCGTAAGCAGAATTCGTTTATTCACAAATAAAGATAAAGTTTTAATAAGATGCCAGGAAAGCAAACACTACATTAAAAAACAATATAAAATATATTAAGAATAACTAATTTCTTTATGTAGATAAATATTTGAAAACATTTACAATTGATTATTTGTTATATTTCTTGCGACAATCCAGATTTTCTTTTTCTGCAGAAAAGCCACTTTTTGCAGCAAAAACAATACATAATTACTGAAAATCTAAGCTTTTTTTGATACTTCATTATATTTTTTATGCCAATCCAGATTTTGTTTGACTACAGAGTCGCCACTTTTTGCAGCTTGTTTACCACTATAAACCATAATGCAGCAACCCAATACCGTAAGCGCTATCATTATATTTGCCACCCGAATTCGGATCCTATTACGAGAACGCTCCATTACATCATAACTATAAATAAAAATTAATGTATTAATTGATTACTTCATTAATATCACAAATATATAGAAATTGTTTCCATGCATTCTACATTATACATATTTGAATTGACGGAAAACATCTGCTGCAAACCTGGTAAACGATATAAGCTGTAAAAATGAGTTAAACAGGTAAAATATTATAGATGCCGTTAAAACGCTCGGTTCTTCGCAATCAAACTATTGGTCATAATGGAATAATGTCTGTAGTGACGGAGGAGCGCATTATTGAATTTCAATGAAGATTATTCTTTTCGTTTCATTTTACAAATTCTTGAACAATTTCAGTAAAATCAAGTATGTTGTCTCCATTCTAAAGAACTCTGAGAACAGAGGTCATAGGCAAGGCTCTAAAATTAATTGCCAGAACATCATAGCAGATGAATTAGAATAAGATTTTTCGGTAATGTAGTAAATACAGTTTGCACTGCTAATTTTATGCTGGCTGACGCCCTTGCATGAAAGTATTAAAAAGTTCGCTTTGAAAGTTTGCATTTTCAAACATAAAAATGTGCAAAACAATTCCTTTTAGTACTCACACTGAGGAGATAGATAGAAAAATAATCGATTTCTGTTAGAACGGCACAAAAAGAGAATGTAACGTGTAAAAATACGAATTTATTAATTGCGAATAACCTTAAAGTCAAACGGATTATTTCAAAAGTGATCTATTCTTGGCCTATCCTATAAAATTAAAAAAAAAATCCACAAATGTAATAAACAACAGAGATCCTTTTGCGAACTTTCAATTTTGATAAAGGTGCCAGATTTGCTTTTTCGAACTGGTTGCATCATGTATACTGTGCACTTTGTATTACAGAAAAAACCTTATGTCGCAGCAACTTAATATAAAGAACCCCAGTGATAAAGAAATGCGGAAGTGGCTAGTGATAAACTATATTACTATTTTAGACATTACTGAAACGCTGCTTTCTAAAATAATCCAAAAAACTCTTGGCAAAATTACAACTTTCACAAACTCCCGTACTGTCAGTAACAACTGATCCAAAATCCTTACACAAATCATTATCTTAGGGTCAAGATTTAAATGGAAACTCGCTTATCCAAGGATTTTCGAAATGAACTAAATATATGTTACATTAAATCAGTTGCGCTATATCAGTTAATTAATCGACTGCTGTTATAAAATTATATAAAATAAGAAAGCGTTAACTTATAAGAATTTGATTATTATCGGTCAGTTTGTATGGTAGCTATATACTTTAGTGGCCCAATCCGAAAAATTTACTCGGAAATTGTACCGTTATCTTAGAAAATAATCTAAGCCAGATTTCGTGATAACAACTTGTCAAATAAGAAAGTTTTCCATACAATATCAGACAAATGAGCACCTTCTTGGGAAAAAATAGACGTGATCAAAATTTAAGATCGATATCCCAAAAACTGAGGGATTAGCGCACGATTATACAGACGACAGACACAAAGGCGGATATGGATAAATCAACTCAGCTCGTCACGCTGATCATTTATATACAAGGGGTATGGGTCATTCCATCCAAAATTTAAATTCCAACATGTTTTTCGTATAAAATATTAAAAATGTTGTTCTTCAAATATTAATAGTCAGTGACAATTTAAAGAAAAAATAATAACAACGTAGAATCGTGAATGACATCTGAAACCCATTTGGGACACCCCAGGTAATCGGCCGGCTTTTATTGTTTGGAGCCGAGCATATGCCGTTCGAGAGAGAAAGAACAACTTAAGTTTATTTTTTTGTTTTCTATCGCGCACTAGATTTGAGCATTTTTTAGGATGTAACAGATTTTTGGTGCGAACAGGCGTGTTTCATTTGTTGTTCCCTTGACAGCGAAAAATAAAGCTATGGAAAAATTATCGAAACTCAATGTTTCAAATTATTTTCACTTAAATTTTAACATACATTTGGGAATTTGGTGTGGTCGTTCCTGCTGGTAACTCGGATTTGTCGCGTTTGCTTTTTACTAGGAGTCTTGCAAATTACACAAATGTGGACACCCTCTACCGCGCTTACCTGACAAGACTGCAATTCATCTATTGTCCAAAGAAGTTGAATATCAAAATTTTCTAACTCAACTTCATTAGTCCCTGCTCGGGCGCCAGTTAATTTTAAAGAAATTGTGTTTTCTTTTATTGAGTACAAAATAGTTTCTTAAATTTACTCTAGACTAGCAGTGCAAATTTACTCTAGATCTGCACCTTGTTCGCGCACTGCGCCGCCACTCCAGTCGAGGGGCCAAGATAGGACCTCCACGGTCCTAAGGAGCTCACACAGACAACATGACTCCCAGTCTGGCCCTGACGGAATAAGCATGCTGATGCTAAAACATCTCGGCTCGACGGGAGTAAGCTACCTCACCAAGGTCCTCAACTTGTCGATGGCCACTCTTCAAATACCCGATGTGTGGAAAGTCGGAAGAGTAGTCCCACTACTGAAGCTTGGGAAACCCGCCAACAAAGGCGAGTCTTATCGTCCAATAACTCTCCTTTCCCCTTTTCCCTTTCCTATCCGGAAAGTGCACAGCACCACCACAGCACTTAGCGTCATAAACGCCCAGATAGTTCATGGCCTGAACCAGAAGCCACCCTGCGAAGGGACGATCCTCGTAGCGTTGGACTTGTCAAAAGCTTTTGACACAGTCAATCACACAACGCTACTTGAGGACCTAGAACAATCAAAGCTCCCTCCAGGGCTGAAGCGGTGGACTATGAACTACCTGAGCGGTCGGCATTCATCCGTACTGTTTCGAGGTCAAAACTCCAAACTTAGGAAAATTAAATAGGGGGTTCCGCAGGGTGGTGTTCTCTCCCCTTTACTGTTCAACTTCTACATCTCGAAACTCCCCCAACCATCAGAGGGAATTTCCGTGACCTCGTACGCTGATGACTGCACGATATTGACGTTGGGCAAGGAATCGATAGGATGTGCTCAAAAGTAAATAGCTTCTCGCTTCTTCTCTGCAAGGAGTCTGACACTCTTCCCCACTAAATCCACAGCGACCATATTTACGAACTGGACGAAAGAGTACAGACTGGATCTAAACATTTCAGTTGATGGTACCAAAATTCCGACCGTAAACAACCCTAAAATTTTAGGCGATACATTACACAGTCTTTGCTCCTGCACTCCTCACACGACCGCGATAACTGCCAAAGTACAGAGCCGCAACAAAATCCTTAAATCAGTTGCCGGCAGCTCTTGGAGAAAAAACAAAGAAACGTTGTTGGCGACATACAAGGCAATCGGCCGGCCGGTCCTAAACTATGTAGCCCCAATATGGTCGCCTGGATGTAGTGCTACGCAGACGAAGAAGCTCCAGACCTGTCAGAACACTAACTCCGAACTATCACGGGATGCCTCTTGATATCCCCAATCGAACACCTACACAGTGAGGCCCGTATGCTTCCGGTTAAGGAACATAACGAGCTCCTCTCCAAGCAGCTTCTGCTGGGTTGTTTTCGTAGAAACCACCCCTAACGTATAAAGTATTCTAAGGAAAAGGAATTTATCGATTTCAGAATACTACGGTAGGTATGGTAGATAGGCATTTAACACTTATAATGAACAAGCAAATAATGACACACAGCGGGAACGCCGAGGTCATTACGGCTCTTAACAAGCGTGCAAGGAAGAATGCAATCCGCAATTCTATTTTGGGACGTCGTCGCCCTCTTTGCGATATTTTGTTTTCCTTTTTTTTTTTTTTTTTTCGAAGGACTTGTCTTCTGCATTAGGTGCCAGAAGCTCAAGACGAATTAGCGTTACGATTTTGCGCAAACATTTGCCAAGGGTAACTTAGTAAGACCAGCAATACCCCGGTACACATTTTCCCAGCCCTATCTTAAGAAGCTCCCACCAAGTATGAATATTAGACCAACTGTGATGGACGTCGATTTCGGTTCTTCCATTTATCGAAGTCGCCCAGCGCATCAGAACAATATTCATTTCATAAACCAAACAACGACCAATCTCAGCCTCACGTCTTTTTGACACAGCATCAACACACACAACCTCACCATCTAGTATTTAAACGTTCTCGTGGTCAGTCTGGTTCCTTTCAAAAACCAAACTCAAAGGTTCAAAAGGTTAATTATATATTATAAATATAATATAAGAAGTTCCGATTTTGACGAATCCGATATTTGCGATGACCATTACAGTCCTCATTCGCATATTGACAGTTGCCACCGCGGCAACTCAAGTAAAACACGCGCCTCTATTGTTAATTTAGAAAGTGAAATTAATCATTTAAACTACAATAGAATCGCTACAACCATTCGTCATAACAAAAACAAAGTGGCCAGGAGCTAAACTACTAATCGATACAGGGACTTCGAACATTTTTATCAAAAATCTTCCATTTCTTAACAAAATTGGGGTAATGGGAAACTCATTTACATTAAAATCAAGAAATGGGATTAATCTTATAAAAAAAATTGTTTGATCGATGTCTTTAATCACAAAACGACGTTTTATTTCCTTACGAATATACATTCGTAATTCGATGGTTTAATCGGCTACTATTTCCTTAAAGATATTAATGCGAAAATTAATATCGAAGCTGGAAATTTACGACATCACAGTGGTGAAACCAAACTTCAGCATCTCTGTTGTACTGAAATTAATTCGACCACAATAGAAGCAGATTCTGTCCCATCCACTATTAAAGCATTTATTTAATAGGCCTTTTGAGTTGATTACTGATGCTTCATTGAATTCGTTAGGAGCTGTAGTCTCAAAATAATAGGCCTATTTCGATGATTTCGCTTACGCTTTCCAAAACTGAGCAAAACTACGCAACAAATGAGCCCGATTTGCTTGCCATAGTTTGGGCGCTGAAGACCCTACGGCATTATCTTTATGGTATTAAAAATATTCAAATTTTCATAGATCACCAGCACCTGATATTCTCTATTTCAGAAAAAAATTCCAATTCAAAAATAAAGAGAGGGCGTGCATTCATAGAGGAATTTGCGCCTACATTTTATTTTAAGTCAGGGAAGGAGAATAAGGTAGCGCATAGCGAAGTCTTTTACCTACTTCATACAAACAACAAAGTACCCCGTCAATCAATTTAAAAACCAACTACTATTAACAAATGATGCATCGTTAAACAAAAGTACAAAAATTGTATTCCAAAAATGCGTTCGTCATACAATTTTTTATGATAAGCCGGAAAATTTAATACAATGTCTAAAAAATGTAATTAATCCAAGTACCACTAATGCAATTCACTGTGATCGGACAATCCTACGGGTAATACAAAACCGCCTAGTTTCTGTTTTTCGTAGTATAAAATTTAGACATACCGAAATATTCGTGATTGACTGAATCAATAAAACTGGTCAACTTGAAACGCTCATACAGAGCATAACAATTTTTTATGATAAGCCGGAAAATTTAATACAATGTCTAAAAAATGTAATTAATCCAAGTACCACTAATGCAATTCACTGTGATCGGACAATCCTACGGGTAATACAAAACCGCCTAGTTTCTGTTTTTCGTAGTATAAAATTTAGACATACCGAAATATTCGTGATTGACTGAATCAATAAAACTGGTCAACTTGAAACGCTCATACAGAGCATAACCGAGCGCATCGCTGCTTACAAGAAAATTTCAAACAAATAATACCCATTATTTTTTCCCGAATATAAAAAAATCGTTAAAATCCATAATTTCGAATTGCAAAATTTGTTTAGAGAATAAATATCAGCGTATACCGTTCCAACCTCGAAATCGGTGAAACTCCTATTTTTTTTCTTACATATCGATATTTTTTTTTTACTAATAAGCAGCACTTTCTAACATGTATCGATAAATCGGTTGTTAAACCTATTTCTTCACCATCCACGGTAGACATTACAGAAGCGCCACTCGAAATATTTTAGATATTTAATACCACTAAAATAATTATTTCAGATAACAAAGGAGCTTTTCATTCTATGACAATAAAAAGTTTCCTCAATTTAACAATTTTTATTACGACGTCACACAGTGAAAGTAATGAGTAAGTTGAAAGATTCCATGCAACGTTAATGAAAATAGCCCATTGATTGGTTACAGGCTCTTGTTATATTAACGACTGTGTGATCCACAATTTTGCTTGGGGTTTTGGGAGAGCTGCTAGATGGGTTCTGCTCATCTATTGCGGAGATTTATTTCGAAACGTTCCACTTTCGGCTGGCAGTATTTTTTTTGTGATCGTAAATGCCGGTGTCAATCGCGTGGGAAATGTACTGATGATGGCTGCCAGTGTATACTTCTAGTACTCTCCATTTCTTTATTAAGCCTGCCTGCTTGTTCTGAAGTTGGCTAATGTCTGGTGTGGTTTCCTCGCACCCATGTCTTCTAGGATACGCTTACCTCTCGAGTCGGTGTTTGGCATACCCCACTCTATGGCTTTCGAGTTTAGGTCTCCGGTGATAAATAAATGGCCCTCTATAGACCTAGCAAAGTCGCTCAAACGGTGGATCCTCTTTTATAGATTAAGGTAAATTTCATCCCTTGCGTTACGATTTAATTTCAAAGAAACATGGGTGTGGAGACTATTTTAATTTAAGCACAGGGTTTAGCTGGTTACAGCTGGTGTTATCAGAATATATAAATAAAATATTTTAATTTTAATGAATATATTTAAAAAATTTTGGATCTTATTAATTTTTGGTAAAACATATATGGAAAGGCGGTTCCTTAGAAACTACAGTACTCTAAATCCACAGAATAACTGAAAAAGGAAAATTTACAATTGTTTTATTTTACAAAATACCTAGTACCGTTATCTACAATGAAAGAATTTGCGATAAAAAGAGAGCCAAGATAATGTATAAATATCATAACAGTTGTTTTCAAGTTTCATAAATTTACTACTACTATCGATGGTTTTGGAATAACTATCGTCGCCTATCGACGGTACTCCACCTCTATTAGAGAATGCCGTCTGATTCTATAAAAAAAAGGCCTATTTGGACTACTTTGGGAATATAATACATAGAACATAATTGGCTGAAATGCTCGATCTTAAAATGGTAAATTTTCTTTTGGGTAAAAGAGGATATACCATAAACTCCTTTTTCATGTGTTTATGGGATAGCCGAACCAAGACAGAAGACTGGATTAAAAAGGTTTGGCCTTTAAGAACGAATTTATTACCGGGTAGTATGAATACCCCTCTGAATTTTTTGAATATATCAGTAAAATATTTCCGAAATTGAGCACAGAAAACTATAACAGAACTAATACAGGACCAACATTTTACGGATTGTTTGGCAGATAAGAAGATATCTTCATTGATTGAATTTATTTGAGTCGTGCAAAAATTCTTAGGAAATAAAGAATTTCCAAACTATTTCCAACAAATTGAGCAGTTCATGGTGCACTTCCAAAGACTAGGATGTGAAATGAACATCAAGATGCACTTTCTCTTAAGTCATTTAGACCATTTCCTAGAAAATTTAGGCAACTTAAGCGAAGAACAAGGAGTACGCTTTCATCAGAATATTGGGACTATGGTAGAGCGATAGTGGTCCAGGGTCGTTGGAAAGCAAATATGAAGGCCGATTATTGCTGGAGCATTCAAAACAAGACTGATGTTTTCTAAGAAAGTTTTTTTATGTTAACAGCAATATATTTTTTAATTCTAAAATTGTAGTATTGTGGCTACATATATAATATGTTCATATTTCGAAAAGTAGAGCTGCGAAAGAAATACTTACTACAGATTTGGAATCAGCTTTGCAAAGGCATACAAAATCGGGTAAAAAAAACTTCATAAAACAAAACAATTGTTTCCCAGTGTTATCAAACATAAGAAATATTTAAAAAGTATGTATTGTTTTAACATTGACTATAAATACTACTTTGAAAATTGCATAATTTAATTAGAATGATATCAGATTTGCATGCATTTGATTGCATAAAAACGTATAAAAATATAAGACTCAAAAGACTAACATGCGGCTGTGAAATCAAAGCAAGTCTCTGAGCAAAATTTTTATTCAATGCTCAGCTCTATAGGTAATCTCGCCTCTGTTAAAATTTTTCCTTCCGAGCTAGCTGTTTTAAAATCCACCCATCGTCATTTGTTAGATTTGGACATTTTACACGCTTGTCACACCTATATAAATCTGCGTTCTCTCCTTATACTATGTTAGATGGCGTTCACATGGGGATTATTTTGTCGCTTTTTATCGGCAAATTCTCCATTAGTGTCGCTCTGTGCGTTGACACGAGCGAAAAGAGTCCAGCAACTCCAGTCGAGTTTTTTTGTCATTTTTGTCATTCATTTTAGATCGTATTCATAGTTCATTTGTATGTTGGTTGTTGTTGTTTTTGTAGCGGCAGAATTTTGTCGAGTTGACAGTCCTTGGCCGGAAAACATCCCAACATATCTTATAGTAATAAGTGTCTCACAATTCCAGAGGCTCCCCTAATAACTTAACAGCATCCGTTAAAAATTTTGTGGTTATTCCACCTAAAAAATCTATATTTATTTCTAGACTTGCCAAATTACTAAATTACCGAAAGCAACCTCGGATATAAAAAAAAAAAACTGATTGGTAGAAACTCTCTGAGCATTTATTATAAAACTGTTAGAGGTCAAAATTTAACCGATTTGTTTTTAAACAGTTCCAATTTTAAATTTCATATAACTGGATTTACAGAAACGTGGTTAAAACCTCACATTTTTGATAGTGAGATTTTTAATAGCGAATTTCATAAAATTGAGATGTGATCGATTAAGCAGTATCGGAGGAGTTATTCTATTTGCCGTATTTGACTCATTTGATTCTAAATGTATTAAAGTTTGCGTTAATAGTTGCTTTATTTATTTAACCCTATCTTATATATCACCCCATTCGGACTTATCAGTATATATGCAGCATGCTTCTTTAATAAATAGTGCTATCTCGATGGTAAATAATGCAGATACAATAATCAGTTTAGGTATGCCTCGTGAAAAACTCATATTTAATGAGTTTTTGGAAAAAACTTGATTCTGAACCAAATTAATTTGATTCCGATTAAATTTGGTAAATACTTAGATCTGTATATGTTGATAACTCTTCAAAGCGTTCCGTTATTCAGCGTAATACTTGTTCTACCAGAGGACTCGTATCATCATGCTTTGGAAATATGTGTCGAAATCATAGGCAATGTACGGGATAGTAATCATCAAATTTCTAGCTTCTGTACTCGGTTTAACTTTGCAAAAGCTAATTTTAAAAAATGAAATAGATAACTTTCTACGATAACTCGAGCCTTTAGATGTTTAAAAAGAATCGGTTCAGGATTTCTAAATTTCCGTCCGTCCAAATCTATCATGTAAAGTGACAATCACATTATATCCAATATGTTTGTGGAATTTTTTAAGTAACACTACTGTAATAATTTTCCTTAAACTTTTTCCTATCAACACGTGCTGTGTCCGAATACGTTAATAAACGTTTCAATTATTTCTGAAGAAGACGTCCTACTTAACTTAAATAAGTTAAAACCATCTTTAATTAGGGAACATAAGCATACGGATGTTATATACACACTTCAGCAAAGCTTTCGATAAAGTAAATCCCTCGATTCTCATACATAAACTTGATCTTCTGGGCTTTCAGCCAAGATTTCTTCAATTGGTAGCTTCTTATCTTTGTTAAAGAACACAATGAGTGATATTTGAGGATACTCTTTCAGATAAAATAAATGTCTCTTCTGGTGTTCCGAAAGGTAGTCATCTTGGCCCGATTCTGTTTTTGTTGTTTATTAACGATATCTCTTCTGTAATAGAGTTCTCAAAAATTTTATTATACGCCGACGACGTAAAGCTTTTTAAATCATACACTTCAACTGATGAAAGGTTTCTGTTGCAAACAGACCTAAATAATTTAGTTGCATGGTGTGATAGAAATGATTTGCCATAAATGTAAGACTATGTGCTTTTACCGTATATCTGATTACCCCTCACCATAGTTCAGAGCAAGTTTTTTAACTATGTTGATTTGAGAGTTAATATGGACCGTAAGCTTAATTTTAGTCATCCGTATATTACTAAAACATTTTTTCCCAAGAAGGATCCCACTTGGACAGCTTAAGACGCTGGTCCGTTGTGATACCTACAAAAACTCCTATAATCTGGATCAAAAGACATTTACAAGTCGACGAGACGCTTTGTGCTTACAACAAACTTGTTAAGACGGCCAATATCCATTTCGGCTAAGTATTCAGGTCCGCCAAAAGTGTGATTGCCGAGATATTTCTATCTCAGCCTAGCGAAAGCCGGACATTGGAGGAGAAAGTGCCGGGATGATTCCACCTCGCCCTCCTCCATGCAACTTTGGCAACTAGCATCGGGTAGTACTCTAAGCCGTACCGCATGAGTGCCCATTGGACAGTGTCCAGTGAGAACTCCTACCATAGCGGCGAGATGCACTTTGCTCAGGGCGAGAAGTTCCCCCGAACTCTTGCGCTCCACTCTTGGCCAGTAGGATCTCGCAGTCGCACAAGAGTTGGTCGTCGACCAGCGTCTGCTGAGTGCACGCGAGGTCAATTGATCCAACGTTAGAGCGCAAGACGCTAACGGAGATCCAACCCGATCCCACTCCGATGTGAGCGGGGCAAGGGTGCCCCCTGGCTAGCTCATCGGCTTTGCAGTTTCCAGCGATTCCGCTGTGACCAGGCACCCAAACGAGTCGGATGTTGAAATAGCCAGCCGCTATCTCTAGTGAGGACAGACACTCCTTGACTAGCATTGATTGCACTAGTATTGCCGCCCTACTATCGGAGTGGATGCTCACTTCTACAAACGAGGCTGCACTATGCAGCAGTACTTCTACCGCCACCTTGATAGTAGCCACTTCCACCTGAAAAACACTACAGTGGTCCGGTAGCCTGAAGCTAAGACTGACGGAGAGCTCCTTGCAGAAAACCCCTCCTCCAACCTTTCCTCCTAGCCCCGATCCATTCGTGAAAAAGCTAACCGCGTCTCTTCTCCAGCGGCTTCTTCCCATCCACATGTCCCTCGTTGGAATATGAGCGGAGAAGGAGCCGCCTCGAGTGACCTCAGTGATCTATATTTTCCGGAATGCAGCTAAAGGAGAAAAGAATTACGGAGTGTCCTTGTTCGGACCTCCTCATAAGCCCAGCTTCCCTGAGCCTTAGAGCACACTTCGCAGCAATGCACCTACCGGTAATGTCCACAGGTGCTATGTTTACAATAGCATTAAGAGCTATTGTAGGTGTGGTCCGCAGTGCACCGGGGATTCCGATGAGCGCCGCTCTTTGGACCCGCTCAAGCTTTTTAGCCAGTGTGGACCTTTCGAGCGCTCTCTACCAGACGAACACACCATAGAACATTATTGGCTTAACTACGGTTTCGTAGAGCCAGAACACCACCTTAGATGAGAGTCCCCACCTTTTCCCTATAGCCCCTTTGCAGCAGTATAAGGCAACTGATGCCTTCTTAACTCTCTCCTCAATGTTGTTTGGAATCTAGGGTAAGTCTACCTCCATACACTAGTCGTTTAAAACTTATAAATCTACCTACACTCTAGTCGTAGAGAAATGCTTGGCATAATATTCTTAGGGAAAATCTTGAATGAAACAGTTTGCAGTTCCTTTATCCTATCTGCAATTAAATTTAATGTAGTTGTTGTTGTTGTAGCGGCAGAATTTTGTAGAATTGACAGTCCTTGGCCGGAAAAAATCCGGGTACGTTCCGGTTACGTAGACCCGACTGTTATGGGAAAGGAAAATTATATCCCGGTTCGCTTTTCGAGGCAGTTTAGACCCTTACTGTTAAAATCCTGTAGATCAAATTTCGAACTAAACGAACCATTCCGCCGTATATGTCACGATTTTTATTCTCATTCCTGCACATTTGATTTATCTGACTCACTTTTCAAATTAAAGGCTATATTGTTTTCTCTTAATAAATAAAAACGTAACAATTTATTATATCGTAACTATAAATCTTAGCTGTTGAAATTTTTGTTTATGTAGCTGAGCAGTTCCAGATCTCCACGCTTAAAAAACATTCGTGCCTTTTCTGACCCTGCTAAGTCCGCACGTATGTGGATTGTGCCCCTTGCGTCGGTTGGGCGGGAAGAGGGTAATCGTTGGGTTGTTATTATTATTATATTATACATACCGACTTTACAGTTTGTTCAGCAATAAGAGAGAAATCGATTTTTTTAGTCTGTTTTAAATGAAATATTTAAAATCCTTGTGGCTAGAGTTCAAAATATTTGCGTAAGACAAAAATATTATCTTATTTTTCCCTACTTAGATAACACATTACAATACAAAAAGCAATACTTCGGTATTCGAAATTCCACAAATATCTGATAAAAAAAAATTACAATTATCTGCCGTATCTAAAACCGATATTTTTTTAATATAGCCGATCCATGCATGCATATGTAAATGCGCATAGTTCTCAATCCGCAAGGACAAACAGATTTCGGACCGACGAAATTTAATTCGTTTCGTCATCCTGATCATTTTGATATATTATATCGATCTACTACTTATATAAATCCATATTGGTTTCAGATGTTACAGACAATGTGTAAGTGTTCAAATCTACTTGCTATCTTGTGATAGTATGTACATTATATAGCATTGTCATACTTATCGTGGGTCGAATTTAAAAAAAAATCATTAGTTATATTACTGTTTTTTGTTCAAAACGTTATGTACATTAAGATAGACTTAAATACAACAATGTATGTGAACCAATCTGAATAGAATGTATTCTTTAGAAATTGTTTGCTTACATGTCTAGAATATGGTAGTAAAGTTATTTTTAAAAATTTGAAGTCGTTTTAAAAATACAGCAGTTAGAAGGAGCTGTTCGGAGCGCTGAGTGGACAGACTTGAAACTTTGAGAGGGTCATCCCGTGTGACGGCCGTTTTTTTTAAAAGGTTTTTTCGGAATTTTTTACAGCGTAATGAAAAAACACAAAGCTTCCAAATTTTTACTATATATTTATTAAGCCTTTAACGATAAATTTTTTTGAGTAAAAATATTTTGTTAATTGCGAGATTTATCGCTCCAATGGCACTCATGTAGAAAAAGGTAGACAAACGGCGTCCATGGCTACCGCTGAACTAGGATCTTTTACAAAACTTGAAATTTAAATTTTGTAAATGCTGTTAAGCACAACTTTTTTATGAAAAAAAAGCACGGTTCAATATTTAAAAAAAATCCTAGTTTGGGCGATAGCCACATGTGTGATGAATCTACCATTAAAATTTTTAAACAATCGATTGAACCGTTTTTGAAAAATCGTGGACGTCAATTTAAAATATATAGTTAAGTAAAGACCTTACTTTCTCACTCCTGTAACTTTCCAATTACACTAAATTTCTGTAAAATACTTTAGTAACACATTCTATGAATGCTTTAAATTGGAATTATTAAAAACAAAATCTTCTTTTTGAAACTGTCACACGGGATGACCTCCTTAAACGTGTTTTTCTTCAAACTGTGTTTTTCAAACTTTCACCCACCGTTGTTTACCAAAAGTTCAATTATTGGTATATTCATTTGATAATAGTCCGTGCATTTAGACTTACATATATAAACGCCGCTATTTTTTTGTCGGAATCGTGGAGGAAATGCGAGCCCTATTTTTTTTTGGGTCTTCGGAACGCTGAAACTAATGTTCTACACAATATATTGTAGCTTTTTTGACTTTTTTAACTTTCATTTTGGGGAAATCTTAAGAAATATAAGAGGATAACGTGTAACAATTTTTGTGGTATTGATACAGAAACAGTGTCATTAATATTTTATCATCCAAAATTTAATATTATATTAGTTTCCCCTGCCATAAGTTTGGCAAAGTTGTGCGAAATTTTGATATTTAAATTTCTTCATAACCTTTTTCATGTTCGTATTTTATAAACAATGCGCGTGAGTTACATATTATAATAATTCACCACATATATTTTTTATAGTCACATATTATAATAACTCACTATATAATATATTGTAACGTTAACGTAACTTTTCTTCAGTACATAACTTTTCTCTCTCATTTATGATATTCTTTACTATAACTTTCAAATAACCTCTGGAAATGAAGTACTCTCATTTAAATTCTTCTTACCGTTGCATATTTTAATTTGTCCTTCAATTCATTCTTGTGTTGGACATATAAGCGAAAAGTTCCATGTAATATATTTAAACTAGTGTACATATTTTTATAATATAAATATATATATATAAGTACAGTAAAATTGTGTTTTTCTTAAATATATAACTGGCGCAGTCGAAAAAAAGAATCAAAACACAAATATTTATTATAAATTACCTGAAGTTAAATCAAAATAAGGTTTCTATATAATTTCTTTAGTCGTTTTGCTGAAGTAAGAAGAAATTTACAATAAAGTCGATAAAATACGCATAGCAACAAAAACAATAATAGATTTGAGTTGAGCTAAATAACATTATACCATGGCAAGGCAACTGTCTTTGAGTGACATCATTAAAGATGCTCAATCAATTCAAATATTTAAAGGCGATAACTCATATGCATTGTCATCGTTTATAAGAGAAGTGGAGGCAATACAAGCTTTAGTGGGAGAGAAGTTTGCTCTATATATATATATATTTTACGAACGCTGGGAGAAAAACGAGCGTTAATAAAAAACTTCGGAGTAAAAGAGTCGTATGACGAACTCTTTAAATGTGCACACACAATCACCAACATTTGTTGTAAAATCAACGAAAAATTTGAATTCGACGATGAGAAGCCTAAGGTGTATGAACCACAACGTATTGATAAGTTTATTTTACGTGCTTTTTTAAATAATATTGACATTAACCGAGCTTCAGTCATTATAAATTCCAAAGTAACAATTAGAGATGGCTTTCAGATATTAGAAGAAAATGGTTTAGTTCGCAATGAAAATAATACAAATTTAAGAGATTCTAATAAAAGTAAGTAGTAATCAATATAATCAATATTTGCCATCATATTGCAAATATATATATCAAAATATTTAGACCGATTACTTGTGAGACAGACATCATAATCGTGCAACAAGACATAAATACCCTCAGTGACTGGTGTCGAGTGAACAAGCTGGATCTCAACGTAAACAAATGTGCGGCCGTATCTTTCGTTCGCTCACACTCACCGATCCGCACGAGCTACAAACTTGATGGGCTTGAGATTGCTGAGGTCGAGAACATAAAAGACTTAGGTATCATTGTTGATAATAAGCTCACCTTCTCACACCACGCAGACAAAATTACATCAAAGGCGTTCAAAGCCCTTGGATTTATACTGAGGAGTGGTAAAGATTTCAAAAACCCTTTGACACTCATTAGACTATTCAAGTCACTTGTACTACCAATTTTGGAATATGGTTCGGTAATCTGGTCTCCCTACACTAACACGACAATCGATAAAGTTGAAAAGGTGCAGCGTAAATTCTGTAAGTCACTGGCCTATAAACTATCTTCATCAAGTCACATCTGCTCTACTGATGAGGTCTACCAGTGCTACTGTATAAACAAACTCCTCGTCGACAGGTCGCTGACTTCTGCTTTTTCTACAAAGTAGTCAATAACATCACTGATGCTCATGAGATCCTAAACAGTTTTGAACTCGCCCCTGCTGGTCTAAGCCTGAGGCGAAATAGATTACTAAAAACATCGAAATCCAAGAAAAATTATGTTATCCATGGTCCTCAGAATAGACTGGCTAATTTAGTAAATTCACTTAAAGGTGAAATTGAGACACCTGCTCGTCTGAATTACATCTAAATCAAGTCTGAATTACATATTAACTTACAATTATTTAAATATTTTCCAGATATTACACTAATATACCCTAGCTACTTTTGTATACTACTTTAATTCTTTATTATATCTATGTATATTGCCGATTGGCGTTTATAAATAAAATCAAGTTTATAATAAGCAATCTAATTCACAGTCCTTTAATAACCAAAATACGAGTAGACATACAAATTTTCGGAGGTTTTCTAACTCTTATAATAATAATTATTTTCCAAACCAACCTATACATACGAAAAATAGTGGTAATCACCGTATTCAATATCCCTACAACAACAATGCCGTGAATAATATGTCACCAGATGCACAGTGCGGTTTTTGGGTTCGTGAAATGATGATAATTGAATTTTTTTTTACAATAGCCTCAAGAAATCATTACCATTAGTAGAATTAACTATAGAAAGCGATAAAAATATTAGCATTGATAGATACTGGTGCAACTACATCGCTACTCGACATAAATAAATTACAAAGATATAATAATATGTCACCAGAAGCACAGTGCGGTTTTTGGGTTCGTGATAATGATGATAATTGAAATTTTTTTTACAATAGCCTCAAGAAATCATTACTATTAGTAGAATTAACTATAGAAAGCGATAAAAAATATTAGCATTGATAGATACTGGTGCAACTACATCGCTACTCGACATAAATAAATTACAAAAATATAAAAGAATACCACTTATGCAAAACATTTGTCTTACTTCATTAAATAACGGCACTTCTATTAAACAATAATTAATCACAAATGTTCCTTTAGAATTTAATGAAAATGCAACTATGACTTGGAAACTAGTAGATTTCAAGGGTACATATTTGAATGAAATTATTGGACAGAATAGGTATATTGACTCCAATGCGTAGCGTTATAGACATGTACAATCGAAAGGTAACGTTTAATGCTAATGAAGTAAATTTTTATCAGGCAAATCTGTTAATTTTCAGTGAAATTCATAGTTTAGAAGAAATCATTGTTGATAAGCAAGCCCCTGACAGATTATTTCGCAATTTAAACAAAGAAGAAAAAGTTTAAAAAAATTCTTAGCATCTATAAAGATCTTATTTACGTAGAAGGACAAAATCTAACAAATACTAGTATAATAGAACATGAAATTAAAACTGTATTAGATAGACCGGTATATTCGAAAATATATCGTTATCCTCAAATACACGAACAAGAAATATGTAGAAAAATTGATGATATGCTTAAGCAAGGTAATATTCGAGAAAGCAATTCGCCATATAATGGTCCCTTATGGGTTGTTCCAAAAAAGTTATACAGTTCAGGTGAAAAGAAATGGAGGATTGTTAACGGGACTTAAATAATATAACCGTAGATGACAAATTTCCTATACCAAATATAGAAAATATTTTGGATAAGCTAGGCCGAGTGCAATATTTCACTACAATCGATTTGGCAAAAGGGTTTCACCAAATTCTTGTTAAACAAGAAGACCGGATGAAAACTGCCTTCTCCACTCCATACGGACATTTTTAGTTCAACCGAAAACCTTAGGGCTAAAAAATGCGCCTGCCACATTTCAAAGACTCATTAACACTCTATTAAAAAACCCAATTAATAAAATATGTGTTGTCTTCATGAACCAAATTTAAAGATTCAAATCAATAAATGTAAGTTATTTGCAAAAGAAATACTTTATACTTAGGGCATATCTTAACAGCTGAAGGCGTTAAGTCAAATACTACTAAGTAGATCAAATTTTAAAATTAGAGCTGCCTAAATCTATGAAACAGATTAAATCGTTTCTTAGTTTAACCGGTTACTACCGGAAATTTATGAAAGATTTCTCAACGGTAGCTTACCCCATGATAAAATGCTTGGAAAAGGGGGATAAATTAAACATAAACGATTCAAATTATATAAACTCGTTCGAAAAACTTAAAAAAATAATTACAGAATATTAATTATTTATTTATTTATACAATAAGAGAATGGTGAATCGTGTAAAAAAAAAAAAATTATTTAATGCGAATAGCCTTAAAGTCAAACGGATTATTCCAAAAGTGATAGCTTTAGTGCACTTGACGCAATCTCTTTCTACTATATCGTATAAAATTAAAAACAAAAATCCACAAATATAATAAAACGATAATATTTAAATTATATGTAACATAAATAGCTTACAATAACATTTTATAGCCAACACCAGTTGGGTTTGGTGTATTTTTTTTTGCAACTACTTTTCAAATGTAGCAAGGTTTGCACGTTTTTGCGCAACAGCTACGACAGTAATGCTTTTTCGAACTTTCAATTTTGGCAAAGATGCTAGGTTTGCTTTTTCGAACTGGTTGCAACATGCATACTGCGCAGTTTGTATTACTGCAAACGCTCATGATTTCAAAATTTACCGTTCTCACGACAGTCGGATCTACGTAACCGGAACGGACCCGGATTTTTATCCGACCAAGGACTGTCAACTCGGCAGAATTCTGCCGCTACAACAACAACATGATTTCAAAATTGTCGTAACCTTATATTCTATGAGCGGTAAATATTCAGAACAGCGGTTTTTCTGAAAAATTTTTAAATTTACTGGAAAATGTGTATATATATGTGTGTTTTTAAATATGAACAATTTTTTTAAGATAAGGTCAGGTAGTGTGAATTTTAAAAATATGGCAAGGCAGGGTACTGCTACAAAAGTGTATAGTTTAAGTCCCCAACAAAGGAGGACGCGAAAATGATAATTTTTAATGAATCGTTCTTCATTGGGGGACCTAAACTATACATTTACCAAAATCCAAACTAACTCCATTTTCAAAGAGCCTAAAAAACTTGTACAGTTTGCGTTAATTGACATTACAAGCAAAATTAATACTTTGTGTATGCACCTTCGGCCGCTATCAATCAAACTTTTATTCGGGTCATGCCACCATTTACATTGAGTTTAGCTGCTGACGAAGCCAAATTATTTTTTTATTCTACTTCCTTTTCAAAATTCCTCCACGATTCTGAAGGCTGTTTTATGGTCTTAGGTGTAATAGGAGACCTAAGACCATGAAACAGCCTTCTCCATTATTGACAGTGTTATTTAAATTTTTATCTTTCAGCGCTTAGCCCTCCGTACGCCATACCACGGCAATCAAAAGATCCGAATAAATTATATTTGGACTCATCTGTAAAAAATACAGAATCCCAATTGTCGTTACCACGATGAATATACTCTGTAGAATGTAAACGTTTTGCAATATTTCTATTCGATAAGTGCGGCTTCTTTCGTGGTGTATACGCCCTAAAATCGGGTGAAAGCAAGAAGTTGAAACAGTTTGAGGATGGAATTTTGCCAGCTTCCTCCAACTGCTTGCCGATAACAACAGCGGATATTTTAGTAGGATATTCACCAGGCCTTTTGAATTTAGCAGATAATAAGTGACAATATTGCCTATTTCGCTTATTTCACCATTTTTTTCTTAAAAAACTACAACAGCACAAAAGAAATTCGCTTATAAAAAAATACAGTTTGACGATACGCAACTAACAAATAAAGAAAACAGTACATTCTAGCTAGCTGCAGTTATAGCGTTGCCAACGTAAGGTAGGTACAAGTGTTTTTTTTTGGCTACTTAGAAGTGGGGTATTTCAATTTTTCGCAATGGTTAATGTATAGAATTCACATATATGTACATAGTTACTTTTGGGTATAGCTTAGAAGTTGAAATAGTTCAGGAGAAAAGGTATTTCAAAGTCAAAACATATTCCTGTGCAAGTCTTTTTTAGTTCACTGTATGTACTTATTAAGTGGATCTTATATGCTTATAATCTCACATATCCACTTCGGCTGTTTTTTGCGAATAACATCAAATTTCACACAAATATGGTGAGTCTAGGCAAAGAACCTATAAGCAATGATTACGTGTTAACTCAGTATAACTTATACAATCGGTAAAACATAAAAGGAAACTTTAGTACACCATCCCACGATTTCACGGTAAAAATAGGTATGGTTGAATAGAGGAGATTCTCCAGATTAAGAATATATGCAATTATACACAATAACAAAGGGGTATACACAATAATAAGTGTTGCTACATCATTTGGTTAGGTTTCCTTTCTGCAGCGGCCTTCCGCCGCGCTTTAAAAACATAACCCTGGCCGATTGAACACCGTGGTGGTCATTATTCCTTTCGCGCTTTAAAAACATAACCCTGGCCGATTGAACACCGGGGTGGTCATTATTCCTTTCGCGTACTACTTCTTTCTGCACTGGCGCCCTTCGGCCGCACTTCAAAAATATAACCCAGGCCGATCCAATACCATGATTTATTAAGAAAAGGGAACGAAAGGATTATGGTTCATGCATTTGGTGTATAATCGTTTTTTATTCATTTTGATTCGTTTATTATTTGTCCAAATGGAACCCTTTTGCTATTGTGCATAGAACGAATATTGTAAAAAAATAAAATGCTTAATTAAAGCAAATATTAAAATAGCTATATGAAATTTATATGTTAAAAGAATGTAGTAAACTGTTAGTGTATAATAAGTGCATAATATAAAATAAAAATTAACTATAAATCGAGAAATTGCAAGATAAAATTTGTAAAATTTTCAACTTAAAAAGCAAATATCTCGAAAACTATACGTTTCCGGCGGTATAATTATATATGTATATTCATAATCTGAAGAACCAATCTATTAAACCATATCCCTTTTAACCCTGAAATCGTGGAATGATTTACTAAAGTCGACCATAACATAATGCTATTATTAAAAAAAAGTTTTTAAATTGTCATTAACTTATAAAGATTTTCTAGGGTAAATTTTAGTACAGCATCCACCGAATTCGGGGCTAAAATGTGTATGCACGGATAGAGTAGGTTTTCCAGATTCAGAAAATATATTTATATAGCTGCGACTATATCGAAATCTAATCTAATCTAACTTTTATATCGACTAACACTTCACTAATTAGTTTCCACACATTTATTTTATATTAAATAGTGCAAAAATAATTTTTATTCAACATTTAACTTTTGTTCCATTATTTTTATTCACACATTAACAAAAGAGCTGCATTGTAACAAATAATCAGTGTTATCTTATCTAAATATTTTATAAAGTAACCAAAAGGAATAAATAAAACAAATAATATCCCAATGGCAGGAAATAAATTACACATTATTAGCTTTTCGCGTAGAATTCCTTGGGGCATTGGCGGCCTTCAGCCGCCCTTAAAAAAATAACCCTGGTCGAGGGTGTCTTCCTGGTAACACCGGGGTGTCTTCAGTTCTTTCGCGTAGAACTCCTTTTTTCGTTAGCGCCCTTCGGCAGCGCGTCAAAAAATATAACCCTGGTCGGAGTTTACCAGGTAAAAGGAAATTCTGAAAGAGTTTGTGTTACTCATCACACGATTATGAATTTTGTATTGACAGCATAATCCTTTTATATTTAGATTGATTAATTTGCGAAATATGGTAACACTTATTTTTTGTTTGCTTATTTTATTATTGTTTTAATAAATGGATTTGAACCAAAGTTAATTATTGAATATAAATTAGTTTTGCACTATTCAATACAAAACAAATATGTAAAAACGAATAAGTGAAGTGTTAGTGCACGTAAAAGTTAAAAATATAAAGGTAAAATTCATTACTCATTCATTGTATATATTCTATTTATATATTAAGTGTACATTAGGCAGAGAAAGTCTGCGTACAAGGTACCAAGAAAAATAAATCGTTGGAAAAAATTATTTTATATACTTTTTTTTAACAACCAATTTATTTGATATTCATTAACGGACATCAAATATATAGTTTTATATATAGTGATTAAATTTCCGACAATAACAAATAAGCAAAGCAAAACATACCGACTAATAAAAAATCCATTAGAAAAAGTCTGCGTAAGAGTACAGAAGTCAAGCAAAGATATTCTTCCACCTAATTCTACTTAAAAATTAAAAGGAAGTCGGATAATTCCAATATTTTAAGTCGTTCGCTAGAGGTTTTGGCATGAAATATACAATATTAGATAGATAGATTAATTTTTTGAGGTATGCACCGCGACCTATGGTCTATTGTGCCCTCCCCTAAGTCATATCGACTTATCTAGCCCCAGCATGTTGATAAACTCCAATATTCTGCTGGGTGCTAGTGAAGCGATACAATCCCTGTTTTGAAACATGGATCCCAGGGTCTTGATTACGCGTCTGCAGACTGCTGTGCATTGCGCCCGACACGCAGATATCGTATAATAGTAGTCTAGACGCAGGCTCAAGGCCCTCGGTTCCATTTTTGTGACCAGGTATCACATTGCCTCAATAGCACCCAGCAAGTATCTGGAGTTTTTCAGGGTGCTGGGACTTTGGGAATGCATGTGATGGAGGAGAGGGCACAATAGACCCTGGGTCGCAGTGCATACCTCATTTTCAAATCTAAATCTAAATCTAATAATAGTAGTCACATTCAAAACCAATTGTTCAAAAATGAACATGTGCGTTAGGACCACAAGGTCCCTACTTAGACGGCGTGCAGCAATAAATTTAGTTTTATTATTTTACATATTAAGATAAGAAGCATGTTAGAATATACAGTCCACTAATCCTAAATATGTATGCTCAAATATATTTAACAGGCATACATACATACATAAGCAAATATACACTCATATGATAACTTGTAGACCTAAGATGTATATTATATTTACGCAATTGATTACAAGTGCACATGTGCACTTGAAAACAATCCCATAACATGTAGCATAAACAATGTGCTACATACATACGGACATACACACACACACATGTATTGAGTTGTACTTAAAAACAACCCTATTTTACTTAGATAGTAACATTTAATTAGATAGTAAGATTTGTAAATAGTATATAAGCGATGCATTTAACAAAATAAAATTAGAATGAATAAGTTCTCAGCCCAATGAAGTCTTTTTCTGTCCCCCACCAGCGGTAAGGCAATTAGAATCTTCATTGAGTTTAATAATTGGTCTTACAAATCAATTATATACCAATTCTTCGGCTCTTTGCTTTAAAATTTATTTTTAAGATGTTAAGGCATATCATTGCTTCACAGTATACATCAAGATTTATAAAATCTTACGGCCTTTGATTCCAAAGACACAAAACTTGGGGTGGGCTTTAGTTTAGCATCCCACGATTTCAGGGTTAAGAGGGGTATGGTTGGATAGAGGAGATTCTCCAGATCACGAATATATATAATTATTGCCGCCGGAAACTTATAGTTTTCGAGATATTTGCATTTTAAGTTGAAAATTTCACAAATTTCATTTCACAATTTCTCGATTTATGGTTATATTTTCTTTTATATTATGCACTTATTATACACTAACTTTTCACTTCAGTGTTTCTACATATTTATTTTATATTAAATATTTAAGTATTTGCTTTAAATAAGCATTTAATTTTTACACAATTTTCGTAATATGAACAATAACAAATGGGTTCCATGTTGTCAGATAATAAGTGTTGCCATATCTATTATATATATAGATATATATAAATATATATTTTGAAAGCGAATTAAAATGAACAATAAAAGAGGATTATACCCCAAATACATGAACTATTATTTTATTCATTCCCTACTATTGATAAATTATGGTATTGGATTGGCCAGGGTTATTTTTTTGAAGCGCGGCCGAAGGCCGCCAGTGCGGAAAGAAGTTTGACGCGATTAAATTATGAACACCCCGGTGTTGGACCGACCAGGGTTATTTTTTTGAAGCGCGGCCGAAGGCCGCCAGTGCAGAAAGAAGTTTGACGTGATTGAATTATGAACACCCCGGTGTTGGACCGACCAGGGTTAGTTTTTTGAAGCGCGGCCGAAGGCCGCCAGTGCAGATAGGAGTTTGACGCGATTGAATTATCAACACCCCGGTGTTGGACCGACCAGGGTTATTTTTTTGAAGCGCGGCCGAAGGCCGCCAGTGCAGAAAGAAGTTTGACGCGATTGAATTATGAACACCCCGGTGTTGGACAGACCAAGGTTATTTTTTTGAAGCGCGGCCGAAGGCCGCCAGTGCAAATAAAAAATCTTTACAAAAAAAAAAGCAATGTTAAAGAGAATATATCACTCTCGATTCCCACAACAGCCGGTTCTGCGATACCGGAATTGACCCGGATTTTATCCGGCCAAGGGCTGTTATTTCGACGATCTAACCCTGTTTGGATCGGTAAGTCTTAGATTAAGTTTGTCGTCACTGGAGCAACGCCTAGCAGCAGGGTTGCTCCGTATCCTCCTGACCCGTGCTGGCATCGAGTCCAACCCGGGCCCCGAGGTATTCTACTGCTGCGTATGCGCAAAAAGGCTCCATCCAAATTCCACCTCGGTTAGGTGCAATACATGCAATGGATGGAGCCATCTTAAGACCTGCTCGGGCCTTAAGACACATAGGGAGTGGACCACGAGTTACGTGGCCCCATGCTGTCAACGCAATAATGCGACATCTGCCTCAACGGCCGTGCAACCTGCACCATGTTCGCGCACTGCGCTGCCACTCCAGTCGAGTGGCCAAAATAGGACCTCCACGGTCCTAAGGAGCTCACAAAGACAGCACAACTCCCAATCTGACCAACCTCCCCCCCCCCACCTTCATCCAGCTCCAATCCCCGTGCGAGAACCACACAGCAACTCCTGGTTCCTCGCACAGTCTGTTCCGTGTGTCAGACCATAATACGCCGGAATGTCACATCAGTCAAGTGCAATTTCTGTACTGGCTGGTGTCACTTTCTGTCGTGTTCTGGCCTGCGCACCACACGAGAGTGGAGTGCGTCGTATGTTGCCCCATGCTGTGGGAGTCTGCCCCCGCAATCACAAACAGTGGCGTCGCCAACCAACACCATAGTGCGACAACCGCCCATGCGGATAGCACAGCTGCAACAACCACCACCTACACGCACCCCACTCACCCCCAGGATCACGACTGGACACCCGCGACAAACGCGACTCTTACAATTTAACTGCAACGGACTCCAGAGCAAGATCGAGGAGATAGTTGCATTTATGAGCCGGGAGCGCGTAACGATAGCTGCGGTCCAAGAAACCAAGTTAAACAGCCGCTCAGATCTTCTGAGTTGTGCAGGTTTCAACGTTTTACGTAAGGATCGCGAGCGAGATAATGGTGGAGGCCTAGCCTTCATATTGCACAACACCGTGCAATATCGTCTAATCGATGTTGACATCGACCGCAGGGACACTACCTTAGAATGTCAGGGAATAGCTGTCCGGTCAGGCGATGTCGAGCTCGAAATATTTAATATATACATCCCCCCAGTTACATGTTGCCCAACAGGATATCACCCGAATATAGATGCGCTACTTCGTGGTGAAAACCGTCTGGTGCTAGGCGACTTTAACGCGCATCACGATCTTTGGCATTCCTGCCTATCAAACGATCGTAGGGGGATGGAGCTGGCGGAACAGATAGACGATTCGACATTCTGCACAATGAATGACGAAGCCCCCACCAGAATTATGGGCACCTGTAATAGCTCGCCAGATATTACCATCGCTAGCGGTGGTCTGATAAATAGTATAACCTGGCGACCTATGCTAACTCTTGCATCAGACCATCTGCCCATAATTATCTCGATCGAGAAACCTCCTGACTTTATTTCTGTGGATAACCGCACCTATGTTAACTTTAACAAAGCTAACTGGGTCGGCTTCACAGAATTTACTGAGAGCACCTTCAACGCACTATCCATTCCTACGGACGTCATCGTTGGCGAGCGTCAATTCCGCAAGGTGATCGCTGCTGCTACAGCTCGCTTCATACCGGCTGGAAGAATAGCGGAACTCCGCCCTAATTTCCCAGCCGAAGCAGCTGTATTAGCAAATGAGCGCGACACCTTACGCCATGCCGATCCCTGTGATCCCCGAATAAGGGATCTCAATTTGGAGATTCGGCAAATGGTAAACCATCATAAGCGGACAAAATGGATAGAGCACCTGAAGTCCTGCAACCTCTCCACCGGTGTGAGTAAGCTTTGGACTACTGTCAAGGCCCTGTCAAATCCGAGGAAACATGACGATCGGGTTGAAATCCAATTCGATGGCCATGCCTCCTCGGACCCGAAGAAGTGCGCGAGCTACTTTAGCCGGCAGTTTATACTGCACCCTTCGACCGACAAGGCCAAACGATGTGTTACCCGACGGTTGCGCAAAATGCCAAAAGACTGCGCACCACTTACTTTCACCGATGAGGAGGTTCAGAATGTCATCAAAAAGGCGAAATCGTCCAAATCCATCGGCCCTGACGGAATAAACATGCTGATGTTAAAACATCTAGGCCCAACGGGAGTAAACTACCTCCCCAAGGTCCTCAACCTGTCGATATCCACTCTTCAAATACCCGATGTGTGGAAAGTCGGAAGAGTGGTCCCACTACTGAAACCTGGGAAACCCGCCAACAAAGGGGAGTCTTATCGCCCGATAACTCTCCTTTCCCCAGTAGAGAAGACACTTGAGGCCTTGTTACTCCCGTCATTCACCCACCACCTGAGCCTAGCAGACCATCAGCATGGTTTCCGTAAAGTGCACAGTACCACCACAGCACTTAGCGTCATAAACGCCCAGATAGTTCATGGCCTGAACCAGAAGCCACCCTGCGAGAGGACGATCCTCGTAGCGTTGGACTTGTCAAAAGCTTTTGACACAGTCAATCATGCAACGCTACTTGAGGACCTGGAACAATCAACGCTCCCTCCAGGGTTGAAGCGGTGGACCATGAACTACCTGAGCGGTCGACACTCATCCGTACTATTTCGAGGTCAAAACTCCAAACTCAGGAAAATTAAACAGGGGGTTCCGCAGGGCGGTGTCCTCTCCCCGCTACTGTTTAATTTCTACATTTCGAAACTCCCCCAGCCACCAGCGGGAATTTCAATGACCTCGTACGCAGATGACTGTACGATATTGACGTCGGGCAATGGAATCGATGGCATGTGTTCAAAAGTAAACGGCTACCTCTCCGATCTTTCTCGCTTCTTTTCTGCAAGGAACTTAACACTCTCCCCCACTAAATCCACAGCGACCATCTTCACCAATTGGACGAAGGAGTACAGACTGGACCTGAACATTTCAGTCGATGGCACAAAAATTCCGACAGTAAATAACCCTAAAATTTTAGGCGTCACTTTGGACAGTCTGTGCTCTTTCACTCCTCACACGACCGCGATAACCGCCAAAGTACAGAGCCGCAACAAAATCCTCAAGTCACTTGCCGGCAGCTCATGGGGAAAGGACAAAGAAACGTTGTTGGCAACATACAAGGCAATCGGCCGGCCGGTCCTCAATTATGCAGCCGCAATATGGTCGCCTGGATGTAGTGACACGCAGAATAAGAAGCTCCAGACTTGTCAGAACACTGCACTCCGGACTATCACGGGGTGCCTCTTGATGTCCCCAATCGAACACCTACACAGCGAGGGCCGTATGCTTCCGGTTAAGGAACATAATGAGCTCCTCTCCAAGCAGTTTCTGCTGGGATGTTTTCGCAGAAACCACCCCTGCAGACGCCTGCTTGCAGCGGAGCAGCCTCCTAGGAACATCAAGAGGTCCTTCCTTGACTACGTCGACGACATCAGACAGCACGTCGACCAGACTTCGGATGCAACTAACTTCAGACAAGCACTGACCGCCATTCACAGTGGAGCCATTAACACCTTCACCGACTCCCTTTCAGTGAATGGCGTAATACGAGTCAAACCACCACCCATTGCAGACACAGAGCTCGAGTTGCCTCGCGAATCTAGAGTGACCCTCGCGCAACTTCGTTCTGGATACTGTAGCAGGTTAAACTCCTACCTATCCAGAATAGACCCCGACATACTAAACACATGTCCTGCATGCAATGAGTCTCCGCATGACACTAACCACCTCTTTGCATGCCCTACAAACCCCACTCATCTAACACCCCTTTCCCTATGGTCCGACCCCGTCGAAACAGCTCGTTTCCTGGGCCTTCCGTTAGATGACCTCGACGACAAAGAATCTAGAATTTATCACCCAAACGGGGATTAGATAATCGTTATAACAACAACAGAATATATCACTCTCTATAAACTTCAATTTTTATTAAGGATAATTATAATAACAGTGAAGATTTTGAAAATTTGATATATGAATACATATGGCGTAAAAATATAGTAAATCAGCATCATGATCCATTTGTGAAATTATCAGATGCAATAAAACATACGTTTAAGCCATAAAACCTTTTTCTTTTATTAAAAGGAAAATTAAGTTCATAATATTTTGTAGAGGGTGATTGGGTTTTTTATTTATTTTCATTGCTTTCATCCGTTTGGATATGGCAACACTTATTATCTGACAACATGGAACCCATTTGTTATGGTTCATATTACGAAAATTGTGTAAAAATTAAATGCTTATTTAAAACAAATACTAAAATATTTTATATAAAATCAATATATAGAAATATTGTATTGAAGTGTTAGTGTGTAATAAGTGCATAATATAAAAGAAAAGATAACCATAAATCGAGAAATTGTAAAATGAAATTTGTCAATATTTCAACTTAAAATGCAAATATCTCGAAAACTATAAGTTTCCGGCGACAAAAATTATATATATTCGAGATCTGGAGAATCTCCTCTATCCAACCATACCCCTCTTAAACCTGAAATCGTGGGATGCTAAACTAAAGTTTTCCCAAAACTTGTTTTAATTAGATAAAATATCGCTATTTCGCGAAAGCTTTATACACTTGCCTATTGCCTGACGATATGAATGAATACCTGGATTTCCGGTTACGTAGACCCGATTGATGTGGGAACGGTTGCAGTAAGTCCGAGGTTTTGCTTCATATTTTCTGTCTCATGGTTACGTATTTCACACTATGCTTGTATTTTTAGACGCCCTGGATGGGCCGAGATATAAAAAGCAGGTATTTTTGTTTTTTTTTATTATTCTTTTTATGGAAGAATATGTTCTTCCAACAATTTGACCGATTTCACTGTATGTTTTTCTTCAAAGTTTTAACCATTATTTACCTTTCAGAGAATCCCTTTGTTTTCTTTAAGGCGAGATTCGATGTTCTAAATTTAATAACAAACTGAATAAAACAAAAATCGTTTAAAATTGCTACTTTTACAAAAACAAGTAAATCTATATATTTCCCACACTTTTACTCTTGGTTTTAACGGAAAGAATTCCCAATTTACTACTTTTACGCAGACTTTTCTGCGCTGCGAAAATGCAATTTTATGTAATTTTATCGATAAAACTATGGTCAGATTTTACTGCTTTATATTCTATGAGATTATGCAATAACTAATAAAGCTCTTAGTGTGATTTTAATCTGAAATTTAGTATATAAAAGATATTTTGTAATAAAAGAAAATAAAACAAAAGCGTGTACGCAGTATTTTTCTGCGGAGTGTACATATATATTTTCTTAAGCTGGAAAACGTCCGCTATCCGTACATACCCATTTGAACGCCGATTTCGTGGAAAGCTATTCTAAGTCTCAGCCATTTTCTCCATTATAAATTATTTGCCCTTCACAGCTATATACATATGTATGTTCTTACCTAACGTGGGATGGTACTTCTTCAACGGCCTTATATTTCCCGCTCCACACCAAAAAACGTTTCTCGAGGTTGTTGGGACTATGGCTATGAATAGCTTTCCCCGTTTGTTGGCTAAAAAATTTACCAATTTTAAAATTCTCGCCACAATATTTTTGATTTGCCACAATATTTACTATCCAGTACATTATTACGGTAACTTTAACGCAATAAAATAAAGATATATATTTCCTGGAATTTCACAACTACTTTATTTTCGGAGTAAGGCATTAACTACACGTTCAATATTTATTGTACGTGATCCAGTATCGCAATATTTCTTAAATGAGTAGCCAGCATTATTGATGGAACGCGATCCATTTCACAATATTGTAACGGATATCTCGATAATTCGTTTACCTTGTAACTCACTCTTGAGTTCAATCCCTGGATTGTTAGATTAAACTCCCAATTTAATGGCTAATACATATGTCTATATTGCTAGTTCCAATAACTCTAACTAGAATTTTGTTTGCTTCACAATCCAGCAGTTCTCATAAGGAATATCTTTAGACGAAACCTTTTGCTTATATTTTTATACGTTTGTATGCAATCACATATATTGATATGAAATTCCTTATGTGAATATCTATCATAGCATGCATAATTGACTACATTTTAATTCAAAGATTCTATTTTAAAGAAATATTTGTAGTCAATGTGAAAAAAGTACCTGCTTTTTAAATATTTCTTATGTTTGATAGTACAATATACATTAATATGGATGTATATAGGCTATGGGCATACTATAAACATAACATACCAATTTATATAAATCCCACCTTTAATATATCATATTTACATCTTCACGTCTTCAAATCACTATATTATCACTTATCAGTATTTACATATGCGCGCACACCGATAGTTTGAAAAAATACTATCGGTAATGCCAATAATTTTTCCGCTTGAAATCTACTCATTTTCACTGGTTTAAATAAAGAGACTTTGGTTTTGTTCACTTAATGTTTTTAAACAATTTTTGGATTTATTTACAAAACAAACCATGAAAAATATGGAAAACACTAAAAAAAATAATTAAGTTACATATAAAACTTTTCATGTTACTATATAAACTGTTCTGAGAGCAAACGCGTTATAAAAAGGTAAATTTTTGATATATGTTTACTAATGTAACAAGAGGTCAAGAAATTTATATTTAATACGTTTCGGTCAAGTACTTTCCGCCTCAAATATCCACTTGTTTTTTTATAATTTGTTAACGTTTGTAGTGTTTAATGCAGTTTTCCTCTATTATATTAGCAATCCAGTCTGGCTAAATATTCTCCTAGACTCTGTAAAAGAAAAATTAATTATAATGCCTCTGGGTGTATGTATGAGTATGTAAGTATATGCATATAATGTGAAATTCCTATAATATGATTCAATTTCATAATTTTATTCACCAAAATCAGAAGTCCTTAATAAAAGGAAGGAAGGTTTCTTAGCAATTTTTATTCACGGTTCTTAATTCTTATTAAAATACAGGAAAAATGTGGCGTAACGTCCAGGTAATTGTAAATATATCCACAACATTTCTTCTAACGCATCCAGATATATTCATAATATAAGTTAACTCATTTTTATACCATGAACAGGGTATATTAAGTTTGCCACGACGTTTGTAACACCCAGAAGGAAGCGTCTTAGATCCTATAAAATATATACATACGCTAGGTAGAAAAAGTCTCCGCTCACCAATCCGTGGAATGTGTTTCAATAAAAATATTAATAATATATATGCGTTTTTGAAGTTCTTTTCAGAATATCAGATGCGTATGCTAGTAGCATTACAGTCGCCAAATTTCATGTAATTCCTATGTGCGCTTGTAAAGTTAACGGCATTTTTTGAATTCTACTAAAGGAGAATAAGCAGATAAAGTATCCGCTCATTGCTTATAACATAAGTTTATTGTGCGTTGTAAAAATACGATTTAAAAAAAGAATATGCAGCGACATAGCAAGAAAAATATTAAAAATTGTTGGATGTCATGGGCGAGTGGCACGCAAAAAGCCATTCATTTCCTTAAAAAACCGCATTTAGCGCATTGCATTCGCAAACGAACATACAACCAAGCCTATATCTTTCTGGGAATCAGTTTTATGGTCGAATAAGACCAAATATAGGATATTTGGAAAAAAAGAAACGCATGGTGTGGCGAAAAACTGGTACGGCCTTTGAAGCGCGAAATCTTACTTCAACCGTAAAGCATGGTGGGGGTGGAGTTCAATTGAGGGGGTGTATGGCAGCAAGTGGAGTTGGTGGCATTGAGTTTATGAAGAAAAAAAATAAATTTGTTTATCTAAATATTTTAAAACGATAAATGAAGCAAAGTGCTGCCAAATTAGGATTTCCAAACGTGTTTTGTTTCCAACAGGACAATGACCCTAAGCATATAGCAGAACTTGTTCGCCTTTGGCTTCTTTACAATGCTACAAAACAGCTACATTCACCTCCAAAATCACCTGACTTCAATCCAATTGAGCATTTATGGGCTCTATTGGAGCGCAGAATTGGCACACATACGATTACCAGCAAAGAAATGCTCAATACCGTTATATTGGACGAATGGAGTAAAATGTCAGCCCAAGATACGAGAAAATTAGTACATTCCATGCCTAAACGTCTAGCAGAAGCTCTAAAATTTCGAGGCCACCCCACCAGCTATTAAACTTTTTATATAATATTTACTTGATATTATTGTATTCCGGTTGATGAGCGGAGACTTTTTCTGTTTAAGTTATTTGTTTATAAAATGAAAATGAACTCTGTGGCTTTTGTTTATTGAATAATTTGAAAATAAGAGTAAATTTTTTTAAGCGAAAAGATATGATTTAATACGAAAAAGAAATTCTTAATTGGTCAAACTTTTATTTCAGCTCAAAAGATTTTATACCCAGTGACTTTTTCTACCTAGTGTACATAAATGATCAGCAAGATGAGCTGAGTTGATATAGCCATGTCCGTCTGTCTGTCCGTCCGTCTGTATATACGGGAATTGGTCCCTCAGTTTTTAAGCTATCGATCCAAAATTTTGCACCTATCCTTTCTTCACTAAGAAGCTGCTTATTTGGGGGATGGGCCGGTATCGGACCACTATAGCATATAGCTGCCATACATCGGAAAGTGCTTGCATGGAAAACTTTTTCATTTGACGTGATATCTTCCCGAAATTTGGCGTGGGTTATTATCTAAGGCAATAATGCAATCTCCGAAGAAATTGTTCAGATAAGATAACTATATCATATAGCTGCCTTCCAAATTGAACGATCGGAATCAAGTTCTGTGAAGGGTATTATAGCTTCAATGCAACCCAAGTTAACGTTTTTTTCCTGTTGATTCAAAATAAAATTTTTTATTATTCTTCAGTAAAGCAGTTATGCAATTAACAGCCGAATTAAAAGTGAAACTTAATTGTAAGCTTATAATAATCACCAACTTAATATTTTTTGCGATGGCAGCGCGAGGCCTCAGCAGCGATGCACACTGCTAGTGTCGTGCGTCATTATATTACTAGATAGATTGAAGTGGAGTCACCACGACTCATCTAGCGCCAGCATATTGATGAACTCCAATATACTGGTAGGTGCTAGTGAAGCGATGCGATCCCTGTTTGGCTTTAATTCTGTGTCAGCAGACTGCTGTGCAGTCCCCTAGCAAGTGTTCTGGGGTTTCCGGTTCCATGTCACAGAACCGACAGTTTGCAGAAGAGGCTAATCCCAAGTTGAATAGATTCCTTCTTAGTATCGAACGTTTGCGTTCGAAAGCCAAGTGCTTGAAAAGTTTTATTTGGGAGAGTTTAACGTATACGTATAACTCCTACGGATTTGACCTTTGGTCGACACGGACTTAGCTTGAACTCTTAGATGGATCGGTTTGAACCCTGAACTGGTGGTCGTGGTATCCTGTCACCTGAGTATGTAGGGGTGACACCCTGCAGAAATGGCTGATGGGCTAATGCCAAGGCCGCCTCCGTCCCGTTAAAACCATGGCAGGCCTCAGATGTGGTAGGTGTTTGTTGAGATGACTCCTTCTTTGCGCTGGTCGGCTCTGAACGCACTGCCTCATAAGGGCGTGCGTCAACCCTCACCTTGGTCTCGTAACCGAGACAACCTTGGGACCATTTAAAGGCGACTACCTTTCCAAGAGACGGATAGCGGCTCTGAGTGGGGACCCAATCACAATGAACACTAACAACAATATAACCAAGGACGAGGGAGGAAGCGGGTCGAAACCGACCTCTTCAAAAGTGGACAGTTCCCTTAGGGGGGGCATCCTTACCGATGGGGACGAAACCGTCTCCGCCTAAGGGTGAGAAGAAAAATTCCGGGGGTAAAAGGCTTACCATCTCCAGAGGCGGTAACGCGGGGGGAGTGGGCAGGAATCTGCCGACTGACACCTTAGGCAGGGCAGAAGTGCGCGGCGGAATCGCCAGCACTAGCAGAGGAACCTCTGTTAAGTACATGGGGGAATCGCCTGACTACAGCTAAAAAGCTGAAGTCTGACCGTCGGCTGGCTACCAAGATTTTGGAGCGTTACGGTGGCAAGCAGACTGACCAGAAATCTGGTCAGCATGCTAGCACACTTGAGTGGGCCAAAAGGGTGCTAAGCGACGTCAATGACGGGAAAGTGGGGCCGAGCGAACCCCACACCTCGATGAAGCGACAGAGGTCGCAGGAGGGGAATCCTCCCTCGGCAAGAAGCCTCGAGTCGGAGCGGCACCGATGTTTAGCGAAATCGGTAAGCTCGCCTGCTCAATTGAGCTCGGGGTATACGATAGCAGCAGGGGAGATGGAGCCATCTCCCATGAAGAGTGGAAGCGGGTAGCGAAGGACCACCCTGGACCACCCCCTAGATGTGAAAGTGCCGGGTGGAATCTCGGATTATACAAACTTATAAGGTGTGCCGACGAACGGTCGGCATTCCTTTATAAGGAGGCGGTAGCCAGGGTGGGGGAAGTATGGAAGGGAGCAAGGCTCGAGGCGGTGGCCAAATCGGATCTTCCGATGCGACCTCGTGCTCGTGTCTGGCTTCCTGCCGAACCCTCTACCCCGTCCGAAATTGAAGAGATATTGCGGTACTGCAATCCATCTCTTCCCACCCAAGACTGGAAGGTGGTTAGGCTGGAGAGGACCGAGGAACCATATCGGCGAGCGCAGATACTCCTAAACAAAGAGTCCCTCGCTCCTCTCAGCATTGCAAAGGGGGCCATAAGCTATGGCTTCGAGAGTGTCGTCCTTAGGATTCTCCCAACTGAAGCCAGGGCTGATGGCCCGTTGTTACCAGCTGAGGTGAAAGAGAGTGGGAGAGCGACCCACTCTAAAATGGACATCGACCTCATCCTCTCGGATACGGTGAGCACGGGGGCAGATCGTCAGGCGATGATGGATCCGTCTTCAATCTCGACCGCCTGTTCGAGGCTGCTGGGGTCGATAGTGCGGATGATGGTGCGGAACTCGCACTGCTGGAGAGGAGTTTGGAGGATGAGGATCCTCCAAATTAACCTCCAGCACTCAAAGGCGGCCTCCGCCGAACTAGTGCTTCGTCTAGGACGGGACGAAGCAGACGTTGTCCTTATCCAGGAACCGTGGCTGAGCAGAAACGGTATCACTGGTCTAAGGACAAAGAGCCACAAGCTCCTGGTGGCAAACAGTACAGGTAGGACCAGAGCCTGCTTGTTGATCAGAAACGAACTTAACGTTTTTCTTTTACATAATTTCAGTAACGAGGATGTCGTCGCTGCTAGACTGGAGGACAGCGCTGGAGAACTCTGGCTTGTCTCAGCCTACATGCCGCACGACGACGAGGTGGAGCCACATCCGTACCTGCTGAGGAGAGCTCTGGCAGAGGCCAGGCGCAAAGGGGCCGGAGTCTTAATAGCCTCGGATGCTAACTCAAGGCACACCGTCTGGGGGAGCTCGGACCTTAACGAAAGAGGTGATTCACTTTTTGATTTTATTTGTAGTGTAGATCTTTCTATATGTAATAGGGGGAACAGCCCTACTTTTGTGACTGCTAGCAGGGCGGAAGTCCTTGACGTTACGCTAGCCTCTAGGGAAATCGCTCCCTTGATTTCGGAATGGAGGGTTCTAGACGACCATTCATTCTCGGATCATAAATATATTGGGTTCAGCTTAAAAGCCTCACGCCCGGAGCTCAAAACCTATAGAAATTTTAGGAATACCAACTGGGTCCTGTCTGCAGGAAGCTTCGATCAGCTCTTCCACCCGCACCCGACAGGGATTCAATCCTATCGGCGGATGCGGTCGATAAGCTCGTAGAGATTTTCAGCTCTGTTAGTAGAACTACTCTTGAGAGCTCCTGTCCTCTGAGAACTCAGAAAATCAAAGGGAAACCCCCTTGGTGAACTTCGGAGCTAACGGAGATCAGATCTTCGAGCAGAAGACTTTTCGAAAAAGCCCGTAAAAGCGGCTCTAGTGACGACTGGGCGTTGTACAAGGCCGGACTGGCCATCTACAAGTCCGAGTTGAAGAAAGCCAAGAGAGTTTCGTGGAGAGCCTTCTGCGGTAGTTAAGAGGGCTGTCATGAGTCCTCACGATTCAGGCGCATTCTTGCAAAAAATTCTACTCCAGTGGGGTATCTAAAAAATGCAGATAGTAGTTGGACAACGAGTAGCGAGGAGTCGTTGAAACTACTCCTGGATGCTCATTTTCCACTAAATCACTCTGCTGAAAAAGTGCCACTGGGGGAGCTGCAGAAGGGCTGTAAAGCCTTCTTGGACCTTCTGGACGATCGTCACCTTACTTGGGCGTTGAAATCCTTCAAACCCTTTAAGGCCCCGGGGCCCGATGGCATTATTCCAGCGCAATTACAGCGTACGATTAAGATGTCATTGAGTTGGCTGGCCCCCATCTACGCGAACTGTGTCAGATTAGGCCATGTCCCGAAAGTCTGAAGACAGGTTAAGGTTACTTTCATTCCGAAGGCCGGCAAAAGCTCTCACGTCGGTGAAAAAGATTTCAGACCCATCAGCCTATCCTCGTTTCTGTTGAAAACATTAGAGAGGCTTATGGATCTGTACATTAGGAGCAGAATACCGAGGGGTAAACTGTTACGGGCGCAACATGCATATATCAAAGGCAGGTCGGTCGACACTGCTTTGCATGATGTAGTGTCATGGCTGGAAATAGCTATCAAGCACAAGGAATTTGCTGTGGGCACCTTCCTCGACATCGAGGGGGCCTTCAACAATGTGCGACCAGAGGCAGTGGTTAAAGCCCTCGAAAAGTTTGAGGTGGAATCTAACCTCAAGCACCTTATTTTTAGTCTTCTTTGCGACAAAACTGTCGCAGCGGAGTGGGGTGGTGCCAAGACTACTAGAAAAGTGAATAGGGGAACTCCGCAGGGGGGAGTACTCTCCCCACTGCTCTGGATAATGGTGGTTAACGACCTACTTATAGAACACGAGACGCAAGGCTGTCGGGTGACAGCATACGCTGATGATGTGATTCTTATGGTTAAGGGAAAGTTCCTGAATACCGTCTACGAACTCACCGAGGGGTACCTGAATGTGGTATCTAGCTGGGCGAATAGAAGCGGCCTAGCCGTCAACCCAAGTAAAACCGAAATGGATCTATTTACCAGGAGGTATAAGATACCAAATGCGCCTCTCCCCTCCTTCGGGGGTTCACTTCTTCAACCTACTGAGAAAGTGAAATACCTAAGGCTCATCCTCGATAGAAAACTTTCCTGGAGGCCAAATATTGAGGAGAGAGTTAAGAAGGCTTCGGTCGCCTTATACTGCTGCAAAGGGGCTATAGGGAAAGGGTGGGGACTCTCACCTAAGGTGGTGTTCTGGCTCTACGAAACCGTAGTTAAGCCAATAATGTTCTATGGTGGGTTCGTCTGGTAGAGGGCGCTAGAAAGATCCACAATAGCTAAAAAGCTTGAAAGGGTCCAAAGAGCGGCGCTCATCGAAATCTCCGGTGCACTGCGAACCACACCGACACTAGCTCTTAATGCTATTCTAAACATAGCACCTGTGGACATTGCCGGTAGGTGCATTGCCGCGAAGTGTGCTCTAAGGCTCAGGGAAGCTGGGCATTTGAAGAGGTCCGAACAAGGGCACTCTGAAATTCTTTCCTCCTTCAGCGGCATCCCAGAAAATATAGATCACTGCGTCACTGAAGCCACTCGAGGCGGTTCCTTCTCCGATCATATTCCAACGAGGGACATGTGGATGGGAAGAAGCCGCTGGAGAAGAGGCGCGGTGAGCTTTTTCACGGATGGATCGAGGCTAGGGGGGAAGGTTGGAGGGGGGGTTTTCTGCAAGGAGCTCTTCGTCAGTCTTAGCTTCAGGCTACCGGAGCACTGTAGTGTTTTTCAGGCGGAAGTGGCTGCTATCAAGGTGGCGCTAGAAGTACTGCTGCGTAGTGCAGCCTCGTTTGTAGAAGTGAGCATCCACTCTGATAGCAGGGCGGCAATACTAGCTTTGAGCGCGCGTACCGTGCAATCAAAGCTAGTCAAGGAGTGTCTGTTCTCTTTAGAGATAGCGTCTGGCTATTTCAACATCAGGCTCGTCTGGGTGCCTGGTCACTGCGGAATCTTTGGAAACTGCAAAGCCGATGAGCTAGCCAGGGGGGGCACCTTTGCCCCGCTCACATCGGAATGGGATCGGTTTGGATCTACGTTAGCGTCTTGCGCTCTAACGTTGGATCAATGGACCTCGCGTGCACTCAGCAGACGCTGGTCGACGACTAGTTCTTGTGTGACCGCGAGATCCTTCTGGCCAAGAGTGGATCGCAGGAGGTCGGGGGAACTTCTCGCCCTGAGCAAAGTGCATCTCGCCGCTATGGTAGGAGTTCTCACTGGACACTGTCCAATGGGCACTCATGCGATACGACTTGGTGTATTACCCGATGCTAGTTGCCAAAGTTGCATGGAGGAGGGCGAGGGAAATCATCCCGGCACTTTCTCCTCCAATGTCCGGCTTTCGCTAGGCTGCGATTGAAATATCTCGGCAATCACACGTTTGGCGGACCCGAATACTTATCCGAAATGGATATTGGCCGTCTTAACAAGTTTGTAGTCAGCACAATGCGTCTCGTCGACTTGTAAGGGTCTTTTGATCAAGATTATAGGAGTTTGTAGGTATCACAATGGACCGGCGTCTTAAGCTGTCCAAGTGGGATCCCTTCTTGGGATCGACCTCCTAACCTAACCTAACCAAACGTAAGGAGTACTATGACTAAGCTCTAGACTCTTATTTCGTACAGTAAGCTTTTATTTATAAAAATGTTCCATTGAGCGACATAGTGTCATCATCATGGCTTCATTCCTTAAATTGATTCTAGGTGCTATTTATTCGCTTCTGCGCAATTAAATAGGTATACATGATTTATTGCTTATGATATTTTAACTATTAGAAAACAAGTAAGAAAGTTCTAAGTTCGGGTGTAACCGAACATTTTATACTCTCGCATAAAATTACACTAGCTTGCTGTGTTCTGCACAACTTTTTGGGAACGAACAATAACAGTGGGTTAAACTCATTGAGTTCTGCAACCTATGGATTTCCGGAAGCTACTGGTAGTAACAAAAATCCGCGGAGAGGAGGAGCAGAAGCTATTCGACAAGAATTCATGGCATATTTTAACAACGAAGGAAAAGTTTATTGGGAGCTGTGATTGTTGTTTAGTAGTATTCAATGTAATATCATAATTGAATTTTAATAAAAATGCAGTTATTTTTACTTTTTTATATTTACATAAAAATATCAATATGCGTTAATATTTATTTCTTTTAATTGCAAACAGTTTAATTCGAATGTACTTTTATTTAAGGCAAGAAATTTAATTAATTTTTGAATGTATTGTAAGAAATAAAAAAAAGTACTCTTTCATTCAAACATAATAATGTTAATCGTTAACACCTTTGTTCTTGAAAATTTGAATAGCGGGTATGCAATACAATCCGATGGATTAGGAAATTCCCCTCACAAGTTAGGTAGCAAAATGTGAGACCACCATACCAACTTTTCTCGGAAATAACTGGAAGGGGGCGATACTTACAAAAACCGCTCTTTTCTCTATGTATAATATAATTAAAGCCTTATGAACCTTTTTTAGGGTTTAATAGAAATGAAAAGGTTTGTTTCAAATTTTATTTCATGTCACAATATATTTATTTATTAAGATTAATTCATTTGGACTTATGCTTTTTTTAAATGCTTCAAATTTTTAGGTAAAAATATTCTTTCTAGTAAATATATATTATACCTATACTGTATACATTGTGTAAAATTAATATTTCAGACTATTTAAATTCATCAAATTTGTTCTTCAACTAAACTATATACATAATATGGAAAATTTAAATTTCAGACTATTTAACTTTATCACATTTTTTAAAGAACGAAATCCCTTTCGTCAAAAACACCACTCATGGCATTCTGGAGAATATCAGAGGGAGGGGCGCGTGAAGACGATACACTCTTTGATTGTTTTACTAATCGTCGCATAAGGCACTGTACCACCCATGCAGTATCTTCTTGTAGTTCGCGAATTATCTCCTCCATTTTAGTAATTACTGGTAGATACGTCTTTCTTAAGTTTTTGGAATGCATTTTATTTTGCCCGATTTCTTCTTGCTTCTTTTCTATAGCTGCTATTAATGGTCTATGAATGGACATAAAAATATATTTTAGCTCATTTCTGTTACTTAAACATAATAAATTTACTTACTAGAACTAATAACTTCTGCCGAAGTCGTGTGGGTCGACTTAATGAATCAAATTCGGAAATAGAAATCAACGAACTAGAATCCTGTATAATAGTATAATATTATATTTGTTTGTATTAATACAAATATGAAATAAATAAAATTAATTAAAAGTATTACTTTTTACTTTTATTCTCCGCTTACTAGAAGCACCACAATTTGGTGTAGAATTGTCATCCCTCCAGATCCGCTTATTTTGAAAGTGCGGAGTTCGCGAATTTCTCGCAAACATTGCGACCTTACGGTTTTCCATTTTTTTTACGTCAAAAACATTTAAATTCGGCATTTCTAAATCTTGGCATAATTTTTTGGAAAGCCTGAGCTTTGGCATTTCGATCCAAATACATCGAAGATCTTACATTGTAAATACATTCGTTAGATTCTACCAATTGTATCAACTTTTCAATTTGGTCTTTTGACCATTTTATTTTATCCGTCATATCTGTTTAAATAAATCGAAGAATTAATATGCATAAAATACAAAACTTTCGAATCTTAATTTAAATTTCTTACCTCTTTTTTAATAAATATGAATTCACACAGACCTTTTCGAAAAAAAATTATTAACCGCTCGCTTCAACATACAAATATACTATGAACTATGCAACACGCTCTAAGTGTTGCGCAGTCGAACCGCACAAATATTTGCGAAAATTTTATGAAAGGGAATGACAGTAAACTCGATTCGAGTTGCTGGACTCTTTTTGTACGTGTGAATGCACAGAGCGACACCAAAAGAGAATTTGCCAATAATGAGGGTCCCAATGTAAACCCACACTTACTCTAAATGTTTCTTAATTTTTTAAGGTATTCGAAGTTACAATATTGGTTTTAACTATTTTTAGCAATTTTCTCTTTCCGTTTCAATTATAACCTTTTTTGTTTTTGAAAACATGGTTAAATTCATTTTTTTTTAATGTCTTTTTCTAATTTTAAAGCATATTCTTTTTATAATTTTCGTAATGTTATGAACATTTTATTAGAGCAGGTTTTAATTAAATTTGTATGAACGATTTGGTGAGGACTGTTAAAGTTCGTAGCTTCTTAACGTTTTCTTGACTATTTGCTTCTATTTGTTCGGGATCAATTATTGTTCTGTGGCTAAAGAAGAGCTCGAGAAGCTTCATACCGGTTGTAGAATGGATTGAGTTGTACTCAAAAATTGATTTATCTAGGAGTTCCACAAGCGATTCATACGTATTTTCTGATTTAAGCCAACATATTGTTTCGGTAAGAGTGGAGTGAAATCTCTCAACTTGACCGTTTGAACCACTTTTGTAGGGCTGGAGTTTTGTGAATCTCTATATTGAACTGAATAATCAGCGTGAATATGATTAGACTGGAATTAAATGATTCTTCATTGTCGAATATAATCACTTTTGGTATTAATAATTAAATTATAACGTCTCTAAGAGGTTGCTTCAAATCCTCGGCCGCTCGTGATTTAATTAGTTTTATAAGAGCGTATTTCGAAAATTTACCTATGGCGGTAAGAATGAGCTGTTTGTTAGTGTGGTAGATATCGATGTGGACAATGTGTCCATGGTACTCAGGTATTGGTATACTTTGAATTGCGTGTTTAGAAGGTTGAGGGTCATATTTATTAAGCTTACATATTCTGCATTGTTTTACGATTTTTTCAACCTTGGCTCACATTTGAGGCAAATAGAACTTTTCTAGAATTTGCATCTTGTTTTTTTCGCTATTTCGGTGGAACGATTGTGTTCGTTAATAATTTCAAAATAAATCTTTTGTAATATACCGAGTGTTCTTTCATCTGTTATGAAATAATTAACGACCGATGGGTTCAAATATGATTTAAGGATGTTGTCTAATTTTTCTTCGTCGAAAGTTACATCGGTTACCGTGTGACGATGATGGGTGGGAAGGGAATTTCGAACTTATAGTCAGTGCTATTTCCTACATTGAGAATGATTTGGTTTTTGAATTCATTAAGCGTAAGTACATTGGTAAATGGTATTAAATTCTGTGAGGAGCTTTCGTCGGTGTTTTGTGTCGCTATTATAGAGTTGATAAGGGAATTGAGAGATAAAGCATCTGCAATTTTATTCGTAGTTATTCTAATGGTATTCTTCCAAAATTGCTTTCAATCGCTTCATTTTAAAATTAGAGTTCTTATTAGATAAGACGTATGTTATTTGCTGATGGTCTGTAAAAATCTTTACTTTAGCACTCCCGTACATTTAGTTTCGAAGGCATTTCAGAGCCCAAATTATAGCTAACATTTCTCTTTCGTTTGTGGCATATGCCTCCTCGTTTTTACTGAGGGTCCCTGAAATGAATATGAAAATAATTTACTTTATCCTAGTTCTGAAAGAACGTTAACTATGTCGGGTTTGGGATACCGATCAGGGATAGTAAGGGTATTAAGTTTGACTTAATCAATAACGATACGATATTTTTTCTTTCCTGAAGCGTCAATTTTCTTCGGTACTTTTCATACCGGAGAGTTGTAAGGAGAGCGTGAAGGTCGAATTATGTTCTTATCAAGAAGTTCCTGTATTTGTTTTTCAATTTCATCTTTTAGGAAATGGGATATGGGTAGTATGCTGAATATATTGGCCTTTTGGTAGTAGTTCTAATTTCGCCATTTACAATAGTTGTGAATGTAAGCTTTTCGTCTGGGTCAGCAAATAAAGTCGCGTATTGTCTCATTAATTTTTCAATATGAAGTTTTTCTGGTTTAGCCATGTGCTCTGTTCTGGGGCCAATATTTCTTAAGGAATTTGCAGGTTGTAGCTTAATTTTGATTTTGTAGTTATTGGAAATAAGCATATAATTTTCGTTCGTGTGAATGATGGCGGATAGTTCCTTCAGACTGTCATTCCCTAATATTCCATCGAAGGATTTAAGAGATGACAATAAAAAGAATTTTATGTTGGAATCGTTTTGTTTAAATAAAAGATGGGTGAGTCGCCTGAATGTATTAAGCTGGCATACCGGGGTATGAAATATAGGTGAAATGTGGTGAAGGGTTTTTGTTAAGCCTTTTTCCAATGACAAGACATTATCAGCAGTTCCAGATATTTTATTTCTTATAGTATTTGTAACACCAAAATATTTGGGTGTTCCTCTGATAAGGTAAGGTAAGGTGATAAGGTAATATTACAATTCGATTAACGCTCTTCTTCCCAAAACTATATTTATTGGGTTCTCCGAAAATCCTCTAAGGCTGCGAACTACATCAGAAACTTTGTCTAGCTCACCAATATTTTGCCTATACTCTTATCTTATATATCTAAGCTTATAATAATCACCAACTTAATATTTTTGGCGACGGCAGCGGGAGACGTAAGCATCGACGCAAACTGTTAGTGTCGTGCTAGTAGCGTCATTAAATTCCTTTTATTGTAGTTTGACATTCTTGTAGTGGGTAGCGGTAAAGGTGGCCTGATGCATTTTGCCGAATTTTGTAGCTGTATTCCTGATCATTATTAAACAAAAAAAATATTTATTTTGTTTACTTATATGTTTATAATAATTTATACAATGTCCCTGCTAGCCTATCGGTTTAATTACCGGTTAATTACCCAACAGCGCTCTCAGAGATTTCTGTTAAGGTTTCTACAAGTTTTTAAGGCCTAATTCACAATTATAACTGAACTTTTTGTATAAGTGCGATCGTTCATCTCCTTTTTAAGCATTGGGCTTATGAGTTGGACGGTGTGTATGTACTTGCTAGGATGTTATTCAAAACTTAAATACTTCACATCTGGTATTACCAGACTACATCATTATGTAGCTATATGAAGTTTACAAATTTTTTGAAAATTATTGATAGTCTAGCTAGGGAATAAACCATCGATAGTCAAAATAAACCAGCGATAATTAGACGAAAATAAAACTATCGATATTGTCGATAGTGCCATCGATTGCGTTGCAGCTCTAACGTACATATGCGTGTATGACATTGCCACACAAATAATGCATGTTTAAACTTACATATTATACTTATACTAATATTCGTGCACATGTAAGTATGTCTCCACAAAAAACTTCAAACATTGTTCTAAAAAAGCAACAATCGCTTCAAATAGCATATGTAGCGTCACAAGTCAATTAGGCAGCCAAATAGCCGAAGCCAAAATTTATAGTAAAACACACAACAACAACATTTCCATACATGAGCGCAAGCGCAAGCAAAGTGGATTCATTCATAAAAGCAGATACCATAACATGCCCTAGCATGCGTTTGCCAACAAGAGTTTTTTCGCGACGATTGCTAAAACTAGAAATCATAAATTGAAAAACATTTTTATTTTCTTTCTGAAAGGAAAAAGTGACAACCTCGCAAAGCATTGGTTGTCCGTGCCAATGGAGATTTCACATGAAGCAATGAGTGTACATATTTACATACATATGTTGCAGGTAGACAAGCATTATGCGTTCTTTCATATTTGTTTACACTCACACATAATTATATATGTATAAATGGAGGACTGCTTGGTCTTAAAGGGGACAAAATAGATATTTATGAATAAATAAAAATTTTTGTAAGAAATACAAAATTCACGATAATTTTTGAACAGACCTCGTACATAAATATATTATTATTAAAACATATATATATTATACATTAATTAAATATAATATTAAGGTAATAATACAAACCTTACTTTATTATAAATGCAAAACAACGTATCATCAAAATATTCAAAATTGTTATTGATTACGCCCCTATTTCATATATATATGTACAAAATTTTAAGTTTCTGCTATAAGATATAAGCATAATTCAAATTTCGTCTCAATACGAGTAGTAAATAAATGTTTAAAATCGCGTGAATACTTTAAATAAAAGGCGATATGCTTCGTATAAGTACGCAAAAGTTTATTGTTGACATCCATTATTATAATTCATATAAATGGTAATCTTATATAATATATTATATTTTCATATATAATTAATTATAAAAGAAGAGTTTTAAATACGGAACGATGTCGATCGAAATAGCTGCGCGCGGAGCTGTCGTATCGAATGAGGAAAAATATTGATGTGATGCTCTTATTCGGTCGGTCGATGGAAATATTGTACGGGTTTTACTTTGGTTATTATAATCTCTTAAAAAAAGCAAGCAAAACGCTGCATACTCTAACAAGTCATCGTTGCGCAATGTCGTGCTGCTTTGCCCACATTACTTTGCACTGCTCAGATAAACATTCGTAGCTCTGCCGGCACTTGGCTGCTCCACTCTTGTCGCTGTTCTACCAAGGCTACGCTAATCGGCAATGGTGCCAGCAGCAGATATTGTCGTTTACCTTATTAGTCATATGCATTCTCTAAATTTTTTTGCATAAGCTGGCTTTACTAAACGCTCAGTGATACCATGCATTATTAGTGTGCTGGTCGTTGGGCCACATAAATCAGCGTCTAGAAGACACTCAGGGCTTCCATGGCATCATCAACCACCCGCCTAATACCACTTGACCAGATTGACCAAAATACACTTTGCAATTCTACAATTTACCCTTTGGCGGCCATTAGCGCCTAAATAGGGTGAACTAGATGACGCAAACTAATTGATTCCGGTAGCCGCACATGTGCACTTTAAATAGAGAAACCAACCTCCTATATAGGTTGAATAGGGGAGTGGCAATCAAAAAAATTGCTACCAACTCCTGTTTTTGTGTTTCCTGCTAAGGGGTATGTGCGCCGCGGGAATAAAACAAAGTGTTAAAAGCAACTAAAACAAGCAAAAATTTAAAAGAAAATGAATTTGAAATATTTTTCAGTTTATATTTATTTATTTTTTGATAATTATGCTTTGTGACTGCGTTATAGAAAATTTAAAATTTGTTATATATATCTATAAATGACGAAATTTAACATACTACAAATAACAATTTTATTAAAAATCACCTAAAATAATCTCAACGAGACCGAGTATTTTAGTAAGAATTAGGAAGCGTGGAAAAATAAAAATTGTGAAGAAAACCTTCATTCTATTTAGAACTCCTGATTTTGGAGAGTAAAATTGTGAAATTGAATCATATTATGTGAATTTCACAATATATGCATATACTTACACACACCCAGAGACATTACTCTGCCTACAGTGCATTTAAATGAATATCATGTTAACTAATTTTAATTGTCCAGAGTCTAATAGAATGTTTAGCCAGACTGGATTGCTAATATTATAGAGAAGAACACTACAAAAGTCGACAAGTTCCTTTTTTTTTATACAAAAACAAGTCAATAATTGAGGCGGAAAGTACTTTACCGAAAGGTATTTAAGTATAAATTTCTTGACCTCTAATTACATTAGTAAATACATATATCAAATATGTAACTTTTTACAACGGGTTAGCTCTCAGAGAAGTTTATTAGTTTTTTTTTGTGTTTTCCGTATTGTTTATGTTTTGTTTCGAAAATTAATCCAAAGTTTATTTCATAAAAATAAATTGTACAAAGCCAAAGTCTCTTAATTTAAACCAGTGAAAGTGAGTAGATTTCAAAGACTTAAACTATCAATAGTATTTTTTTAAATTATTGAATCTATTGAGTGGTCCGAATATCGATAGTTTCGCAGCTCTTATGTACATATAGAGCAGTGCGAGCATATGTTAATACTGATAACACTCACGTTATTGCAGTATTAACCAATTCATATAACGTGTGCATTTCGAAGAAATAACACTTTCTTAGATTTACACTTATACTGAAAACATCAATTTTACGGATTTCCGCTAAAGGAAACTTTTCTTGTTATTGTACTACCAACAAATTCATATAACTAGTGCATTTCGAAAAAATAGCACTTTCTTAGAATCAGGCATATCCTGAAAAGCATAAATTTTACAGATTTGCATTAAAGTAAAATTTTCATGTTAATGTAGTATTAACAAGTTCATATAACCAGTGTATTTCGATAAAAAAACTTCTTCTTCGATTTAGGCTTATACCGAAAAACATCAATTTTAGTGATTTGCGCTAAAATAAAGTTTTCATGTCTTGCAGTATTAACAAATTTATATAACCAGTGCATTAAAAATATAACTTATTTAGGTTTAGACTTATACCGAAAAACAACAATTTTACTTGCTTGCGCTTAAGTAAGCTTTTCATGTTAATGTAGTATTAACTAATTCATATAACCAGTGCATTTCAAAAAAATAGCAGTTTTATTAGATTTAGGCTTATACGGAAAAATATCAATTTTACCGATGTGCGGTAAAGTAAATCCGTCATGATTTACAGTTTTAAACAATTCATACAACCAGTGCATTTCGAAAAAATAGATTTAGACTTATACTGAAAAACATCAATTTTACTTGCTTGTGCTAAAGTAAAATTTTCATGTTATTGCAGTATTAACAAATTTCTGTAAACAATGCATTAACAAAAATCGCACTTTTTTAGATTTAGACTTATACCAAAAAAAATCAGTTTTACTGATTTGCGCTAAAGTAAAATTTTCATGTTATTGCAGTTTTAACAAATTTATATAACCAGTAATTTAGACCTTAGATTTAGATTCATACTGAAAAATATCAATTTTACCTAATTTGCGCTAAAGTAAAATTTTCATGTTATTGCAGTATTAACAAATTATTATAACCCATGCATTTCGAAAAAATAGGACTTTCCTAGATTTGGACTTATACTCAAAAACATCAATTTTACTAATTTGCGCTAAATTAAAATTTTCATGTTAATGTGGTATTAACAAATTTATATAACCAAGGCATTTTAAAACAAGAGAAAACGTTATCTTCGGCTGCGCCGGAGCTATAATACCCTTCACAGGTGCATTTTTTTTAGTAACTACTATATGTATGACTACATTTGAAAACGTAACTTGCCAAGGGTTTGCATCCAACGGAAAGCATTTGCCAGTTCTTTCTAGCCAGGTTCTTTGCTATAAACAATCTTCTATTTGAATTAGGGTTAGTTATTAAGGTAAATAGATATTTCAGATATTTACATAAATTTTAATTTTTTAAGCTGATTGATGGTTCACATTAAATTAATGCAAAACAAAACAAATTATAATACTTATAGAAATTAGAAAATATATAACATATAATAATATTTATTATTCTATAATACTTTTTTATATGATATATAAATTACAATAATTACATCTATGACTTACACTTTATATTATACTTCAAATTTAAATTTAATAATATTGAATCTAACATATATCTATATATTTAATATATCTATTTTCTAAAGCTTAAAAATATTCCGTCTTGATAACTGTATGGTGTTTCATATGTTATACATGAGGTCATTGCAGAATCCATGTTTGTCCCTACCCAATCTATTGCTGTTTCCTGATTTGTTGTGGCGACCTTAGCCAATGAAGATTGAAATCCTAACTGTTGTAATCTAGCCTCCAAATCATCAGCTGCTGTTAGGCGAAATATGTTAAAGTCACCAAGGACTACTGACGGTCCATTATACTGTTCAGTTCGTATAATATTTTCCACTTGGTTTCTAAATTCCGGAAGTCTATAGCGGGGCTTCTTGTACACAAGTGATATGGAAACTGTTGAATTGTTTACGCTTAACAGTTGGTAAACGTTTATTGAACCGGTGTCGTTCCTTGAAAATTATCCTTCTGATAGAAATAAGCACCTATCTTGCTTGTAGTATATTATAAGGCCGTTGGCAGAGCGCCGTCGGGATGATCTTGTTTTTCCATGAAGGCGTGCAATAACACTGTAGCCTTCTATTGGGAATTCTTCTTGAGGTAAGGCCCATGTCTCGGCAAAGCACAAAATATCAGCAGAACAAATCAGCTTGTCTGATCTGATAGGCGTTGTTCCGATGTTTCAGTTAAAAATCTGTAGCATGTCGTCAACGCTCTTTCTGTCTTCAACCTATTAAGTTGAGTTTTAATTGAATCCTGCGGTCCAACTGGGTCGGGAGAGAAAATGTCCCGATTATATATTATATATTCCAGTGGCACTTGTGGCTCTGCTACATCCTACATATAAAGCTGATCTGCTTACTCTACCCTCTAGATGAAAAGCAACTTGTGTGTATGTTCCACCTTGACTTTTATGTATCGTGGTGGCTTCAGCTGGAATGACTGGAAACTGTCTGCGTTCTTTGGTTATTTGCTCATTTCTCTTCTATTGGAATGATCGGACCACGCTCATGATTGGTATCCAATCTGCATTGCGACTGTGAGGCTTGCTGGAACGTGCAAAGCTTCCAACTCTTGATTCTGCGAATTTTATCCATAGTCGCACCACTGAACTTTCAGATCTATGTGATTCGGAATCAACCTGCCTTAGTTCCCCCGTAGCACCATTGACGAGACCATCGCTATGTTGACTGTCACCATATATTTGATCGAAGTCTTGAGCTGCAATGTATAAAGTATTCCTTGTGTTTCCGATGGCTTAACAGACTTCACAGCTTCTAAAATGTTTGCCCTGCTGTGTTCTGTTAAGGAACTTGAGTTAATTGTATCCTTCGCAGTCGAAATGAACTTCTCGGTCATCGTGTTCGCCAGTTTAGTTAGATTGAAATCATTTACTCTAGCATTTGAATAAAATAGATGGATGGCTTCGTTCGGTACCTCATTAGCAGTCTTTTCCCTGCTTTTGATTAATTGGATGTCAACGTGTGTCATATTTCCCTCTGACATGTTTTTTAAAGCGATGGCAAATGCTTGATCTTCACGCTGGATCATTATTTTAGCGAGCTCAAAGTACTGAAATTGAACCCAAAGCGGTGTTTCTGTAATTGTACTGTAATGATCCTTCCTATTCGGCGCAAATATCCATCGATCTCCTACTGGCGGCAGCTGCTTTAAGTCACCAAACACGATAATTGGTATGCCTCCAAAGTAAGCGGTGCTCCTGAAAATTTGCTTTAGCCTGCAATCTAAATATGCAAACATCTTTGCTCCAACCATTGAAATTTCGTCAATTATAATAAGCCTAATAGTGTTTAATGTGTCACTATTTAGTGCCGAAGATCGCCGGAAAACTGGTTGACGGGGGGTGAAAAAACCGAATGAAGGGTTAGGCCTCCAATTCCAAATGCTGCTTTGCCAGCGGGTGCGCAGAGTAACACCTTGGCAGTTTCGGGTTTGGTTCCTGGTACACTATTAGCTCGCAATGTCAACGACTGGTAAATAGTTGTTATAAGCCGACTCTTGCCCACTCCATCACCGCCTCCGACATATTCGAAGAAGATTTCCCTTTTACTGACATTGTGCATTACATGAGCAAAGCATTCCTTCTGTTTGCTGTTAAGTGACTGCACCATTGCCAGTAAATCGTCTTCTAATATTCGAGGTGGGAGTTTAATTAATCAAACCGCCTCTTCCTCTTTCTCTGTATTGTTGTGCTCTTGAAAAACATTAATGTCTCCTTTTTGCTCTAGAACAGCTAGAGCTCAGAATTCGGGATATAAAAGTTGTGAGGCAGCTCTAACTGAACTATGCTGCAAAATCTGCTAAACATAGTTCTTCCAATTGATCGAGCCTTTGAGAGTAGTGCTCCAGCACACTCGGCACATATTATCCGTAGAGTCATCCTGTAAAGCATTCAATTCAAGTCGGGGCTTTATCATACTTACTCGGTTGTTTGGATGTGATGTATTTATAAATATTTCCCCATTACTGGCTTCTGATATATGCAGTCCCAAAATATTATAAGCTGCTCTTGAGCCGATATTTCCGATCCATTTACAAATTTGTTTTCGATGTGCTGCAGTTTTCTTTTGATACTTCTCTATTGGATTTATTTATATAATTAATGATATAGCTGCAGCAAGCGTCCAGAATAAATTGAATATTGATATTTGCTCTATGGAATTTAAGGATATTTTTATTATAGGCATTTAGAAGCCTATATGATAATTTTCTCTTTAGGAAAATGTGTGGCTTTTTTACAGATGAGCGAAGAGCAAGCTTGTATCCTTCATAATCAGTGTTGATTCGCTCATCCGCCAAAAATTTTTCGAAGCAGTTCAACCGTGCTATTTTTTCTTCTAGGAAATCCGTTAGAGTTAATAGTTCCTGTATTTTTTGGAATAGAACTTTGTGTTGCTCAATACCTTCCTCAATCTCCAAAGGGAAAAGTATTTCTGTCCGTGGCATCTGGCATGTTGAATCGACACACTTGTTTTCCATGTAGGTCTCTTAGGAACTCTCGACCACTGCTGTGTTTTTGATACTGAATGAATTCCAGTAAGTCCAAATCATCCCCAACGGTTGTGATGTGTCGGTCGATGAACAACATCATTTGTGTTGATGATTCCATCACTTTCCAATTATGGTGCGTTACTTAGCCAGTACATGCCATGACAATGTGATGATCTCCTATGCTGGAATTCAATTCTGTAATAGTAACGGACTACTTAATTCTCTCCAAATAGTCCGTTTTATAATGCTAAAGTTACATTTGGCGGAATCGATTGTCGAAATACCTGGAATATGTAACTGGATCTGTCCTTATCAGTCTCGCCTTTTCAGAGCTAGAGCAGTAGCTTCCTCTTCCGAAATGTTTACATTATCCACCAGTTTATAAATATGACTAACAACTCAGGCCATTTTGTTTCTGCAGTAGACAATGTGGATAAGGTTGCTGACAAAATGTTTATCCCTCACATTTGCAACAGTTATATTCCTCGATCCAATTGCATTTTTAATGCGCTCCAATTCGTAGAACTTATAAATATACAGGAGCACGTCCACGCTCACACAACGCCGATCATAGCGTTGAATTTCAGAACGTGCAATTTTACTGTAAGTTGTTGTGGATGTCCTCTTTTTTCCGCAGTTTGTGGATCGATTTTCAACGGGTTCATTGTCCATTAATGTCTCCTGATCACCTGGACTTAAATCCTCTTCCATTTCAAGCGGAACATTTTCCTGACGGGCATTAAGCAGGTCTCTTACATCTGCCTCATCTGCAGGATCCGCAATAAATGGCACAGTTTCCTCGTTTCCAGCATTTGCCAGCCAATGATATTTGTATATTATGCTTGACGTAGAGCTCTGTACACAGCAGATAGTTTAGTGCCTCCAATATTTTTGCTGGTCGCACTGTCTCCGTCATAAAATATTGTTCATATTCCAATCGACGTTTCAAGTGCACTTGAATAATATGGCTGTTATCAAATCTTCGTGGAAGCATGGTGACTGTCTCTACAACAGAAATCGGGATATTTACCACTACTCCACGAATAGCACATTGGCGTTCATAACCTAAGGAGGTGATGCGCATAAATATGATCCTCGAAAGTTGTACTTTTGGTTCGAAGACGGAAATTTTGATGACAGATAAAACCATTTTCTAGCATCATCTGAGCGCGCAAATTTTGTTGAAGTCTGACATGATTGATGAGGGAACCAAGTGCCATCGCAACACACGCATATTTCAGTAGGTACTTTCTTTATCAACAATGCGTACATATCAAAGATATTCGCAACTCGACGTTGACGTTCTTGTTCTTCTAGCTGTGTATCAGGAGAAAGTTCACGACGTCTTCTTATATTCCTCCTTGGATCTTCTCGACGACTTCTCCTCAATGCAGCATCTCGTTGCCTCTCTTTTTCCCTCTATATTCCGGATTGGTTCTCCTATTTAAATGTTCCACAGTGTTGCGTTCCTGCTCTTCAGTTCTATATTCCGGTCCCAAACGCCTGTTCGAACGACCTATTGTGTTGCGCTCCTGCTCCGCTGCTCTATATTCCTGATTGGTTCTCCTATTTAAATATTCCGCGGTGTTGCGTTCCTGTTATTCAGTCCTTTATTCCGGATCCAAGCGCCTGTTCGAATGTCCTATTGTGTAGCGCCCCTGTTTCGCTGCTCTATATTTCGGATTGGTTTTCCTATTTGAATGTTGGGCGGTGTTGCGTTCCTCTTCTTCAGTCCTATATTCCGGATCCAAGCGCCTGTTCGAATGTCCTATTGTGTTGCGTTCCTGCTCCGCTGCTCTATATTCTGGATTCAAACGTCAGTTTGAGTGACCTAATGTATTACGCTGCTGCTCTGTGAAGTAGGTTCTGTCGTCTAGTGGAATGTGCAGAACTGTCACGAGTTCTCTCCTCATTAAGGTACTCCAAATTTGAGCTGCGTAATTCTTCAATATAGTCGGCGTTCCTCTGCCTATTATTTTCCAAATTTTGACTTTATTGTGGTCAGCTTCGATTCAGAGCATTGCGACGTCTTTGTTCCTGCGATTGTCTAGATAAATGTGAAGTGAAAAAATTATAATAGAATAATAAATTAGAATAGATAATAGAAAATAAAATTAGTTAGTTAGTAGTTGTGTGCCTTGTTGAAAGTTTAAACTGCTCGCGTAAACTGAAGTGATCCGATGTGTTGGGACCTATTTATTGAATGTTTTAGAGCCCGACTTCACATCTGCAAACTCTTTTGCCCTTCTTGGTATCATCAAGGAATTTCCGAAGAAATGTTAAGGCGTTAATTACAAAAGTTGTATTGTAGAGGTTCTTTTTTACCTAGGTTATATTATATTTTCTACCTCCCCTGCGAATGATTACTTTCTACTCAGGTTTTGTTTTGTACCTACCCATCAGTTACTTATTAGGGATTTATTTTTTTATGGGTATTAAAAATATTATATCCCCGTTAAATACAAAAGGGGCATTATCGAAGTTTTTTTCCTAGGTTATGCTTTTGAGCTACGCTTCGAACAATGTTTATTTCTTACCTGTTATTCTACCTAGAGTGTTTTGTACCTACCATAAGTTAATTAGAGTTTTAAAACTGAATAATTATGTTTTCAAAGTTAGCGTCTATTATTATTAATAAATAATAATATATCTTGAATAATTAGGGATTTGTTTATTTTATGGTTAATTAAATAATATTTTTGTTCCTTACTCATATGTATCCATTCTTAACACAATTTTCAACTTATTGTCCCAATTAGCTACATGTCATACCCTAATTTAGCACAAGAAAAACAGTTTTTGGCAGATATAAGAAAAATTTTATTGAAAGCTCAAATTGGACAGTATAAATTATTAATTAATCTGATTTGCTTATACTATATTTTTTGTAAAGTGGTTAAATATGATTACAATGTAGATATATTGGAGAAGATTGATTTGTTATGTTACTCACTATTTACCGTACAGGTAAAATTTAACAGCTGTATGCTATAGTGGTCCGATCTTAACAATTTATTTATTTTGATCGGTCCGTTTCTATGATAACTGTGGTTGGATATGAACAATTCGTTCGAAGATTGTAGCGATACTTTGGACAATCATCATCTATGCCATATTTCGTGAAGATAACTTGTCGTAAACAATTTTTTTCATATAAGAGCTTAGTTTAGATTGTCAGTTTGTATGGCAGCTATATGCCATTGAGAGAAATCAATGCCGGATTTCGTGAAGATATCCTATCTAATGAACAATTTTTCCATGCAAGTATTTCATTCCGATCGTTCAGTTTATATGGCAGCTATACGCTAAAGTAATCCGATCTGAACAATTTATTTTGAGATTGCATAGCTTTTTTAGAAAAACCAATACCGAATGTCGTGAAGATAAGAATTTTCCATGCATGTATTTGATTCCGATCGTTCAGTTTATATGGCAGCTATATGCTATAGTCATCCGATCTATAAAATTTCTTCGGAGATTAAATGAATGCCTTAAATAATAATACATGCAAAATTTCGTAAATATACCTCGTTAAATGAAAAAGTTTTTCATACAAGCACTTCATTCCGATTGTTCAGTGTGTATGGCAGCCATATGCTATAGCCATCCGAACTATACAATTTCCTCGGATATTAAATGAATGCCTTAAATAATAACACATGCCAAATTTCGTGAAGATACCTCGTCAAATTAATGAGTTTTCCATACAAACACTTGATTCCGACTGTTCAGTTTGTATGGCAGCTATATGTTATATCCGATATCGGCCGTTCCGACAAATGAGTAGCTTCCTGGTAAGAAAAAGACGTGTTCAAAATGTCAGATCGATATCTCAAAAACTGAAGGCCTAGTTCGCGTATATACAGACGGACGGACGGACAGACGGATATGGCTAAATCAACTCAGCTCGTTACGGTGATCATTTGTATATAATATATACCTTATATGGTCTCCGCCGTTTACTGTTGGATGTTACAAACTTCGTGGAAAAATTAATATACCCTGTTCAGGGTATAAAATAGCACCTTCTGAGATTTGGACTAATACTGAAAAACATCAATTTTACTGATTTGTGTTAAAGTAAAATTTTCATGTTAAGACTAAATACATATATAAAAAAGGCATTTTAAAAAAATAGAAGTTTCTAAGATTTGGACTTATACTGAAAAACATCAATTTGCGCTAAAGTTAAATTTTCAAGTTATTGCAGTATTAACAAATTTATAAAACCAGTGCATTTCGAAAAATAGCATTTTTTTATATTTAGGCTTTTACGGAAATATATCAATTTTACTGATGTGCGGTAAGTAAATGGGACATGATTTACAGTTTCAAACAATTCATACAACCAGTGCATTTCGAAAAAATAGATTTAGACTTATACTAAAAACCATAAATTTTACTGACTTGCGCTAAAGTAAAATTTTTATGATATTGCAATATTATCAAATCTATATCCAGTGCATTCCAAATAAATCGCACTTTCTAAGATTTATACCTATACTGAAATTTTATAGATTTGCGGTAAAGTTAAATTTTCATATTATTGAAGTATTAACAAATTTATCTAATTGTGCATTTCGAAATATAGCACCTTATTAGATTTAAACTTATACTGAAAAACATTAATTTTATAAATTTTCGCTAAAGTTAAATTTTCATATTATCGAAGTATTAACAAATTTATATAACAAGTGCATTTCGAAATAATAGCACCTAATTAGATTTAGACTTATACTGAAAAACATCAATTTTACTTGCTTGCGCTTAAGTAAAATTTTCATGTTATTGCAGTATTAACAAATAAATACAACTAAGGCATTTTAAAAAAATATCACTTTCTTAGATTAGAACTTGTACTGACAAATATCAATTTTATTGATTAACGCTAAAGTAAAATTTTCATGTAATTGCAGAATTAACAAATAAATATAACCAAGGCATTTTAAAATAATAGCACTTTCTTAGATTTGGACGCATACTGAAAAAAATCAATTTTGCTGACTTGCGGTAAAGTAAAATGTTCATGTTATTACAGTATTAACAAGTTTATATAACCAGAGCATTTCGCAAAATAGCACTTTCTTAGATTTGGACGAATACTGAAAAACATCAATTTGACTGATTTCATGTTAATATACTTGTAGTATTAACAAATAAATATAGCCAAGACATTTTAAAAGAATAGCACTTTCTTAGATTTGGACTAATACTGAAAAATATCAATTTTATTGATTAACGCTACAGTAAAATTTTCATGTTATTGCAGAATTAACAAATAAATATAACCAAGGCATTTTAAAATAATAGCACTTTCTTAGATTTGGACGCATACTGAAAAAAATCAATTTTACTGATTTGCGCTAAAGTAAAATTTTCATGTTATTGTAGCATAAACAAATTGATATAACCAGTAATTTAGACCTTAGATTTAGATTCATATTGAAAAACATCAATTTTACTAATTTGCGCCAAAGGTAAGTTTTCATGTTATTGCAGTACTAACAAATTTTTATAACCAGTGCATTTACAAAAAATTGCACTTTCTTAGATTTGGACTTGTACTGAAAATATCAATTTTGCTGACTTGCGTAAGAAACATTTTCATGTTATTACAGTATAAATAATTTTGAAAAAACAGCACTTTCTTAGATTTGGACTTGTACTGAAAAACATCAATTTTACTGATTTGTGCTTAAGTACAATTTTCATGTTATTGCCGCATTAGCAAATTTATATAACCAGTGCATTTACAAAAAATTGCACTTTCTTAGATTTGGACTTGTACTGAAAATATCAATTTTGCTGACTTGCGTAAGAAACATTTTCATGTTATTACAGTATTAACAAGTTTATATATCCAGTGCATTTCGCAAAATAGCACTTTCTTAGATTTGGACGAATTCTGAAAAAGATCAATTTTACTGATTTCTGATAAAGTAAAACTTTCATGTTAATATACTTGTAGTATTAACAAACAAATAAAACCAAGGCATTTTAAAAGAATAGCACTTTCTTAGATTTGGACTAATACTGAAAAATATCAATTTTATTGATTTACGCTACAGTAAAATTTTCATGTTATTGCAGTATTAACAAATAAATATATCCAAGGCATTTTAAAAGAATAGCACTTTCTTAGATTTAGACTTATACTGAAAAATATCAATTTTACAGATCTGCGATAAAGGTAAATTTTCATGTTATTGCAGTATTAAAAATTTTTTATAACCTGTGCATTTCGAAAAAATAGCACTTTCTTAGATTTGGACTAATACTGAAAAATGTCAATTTTATTGATTAACGCTACAGTAAAATTTTCATGTTATTGCAGAATCAACAAATAAATATAACCAAGGCATTTTAAAATAATAGCACTTTCTTAGATTTGGATTTATACTGAAAAACATCAATTTGACTGATTTCATGTTAATATACTTGTAGTACTAACAAATAAATATAGCCAAGGCATTTTAAAAGAATAGCACTTTCTTAGATTTGGACTAATACTGAAAAATATCAATTTTATTGATTAACGCTACAGTAAAATTTCCATGTTATTGCAGTATTAACAAATAAATATAACCAAGGCATTTTAAAAGAATAGCACTTTCTTAGATTTAGACTTATACTGAAAAATATCAATTTTACAGATCTGCGATAAAGGTAAATTTTCATGTTATTGCAGTATTAAAAATTTTTTATAACCTGTGCCTTTTGAAAAAATAGCACTTTCTTAGATTTGGACTAATACTGAAAAATATCAATTTTATTGATTAATGCTACAGTAAAATTTTCATGTTATTGCAGAATTAACAAATAAATATAACCAAGGCATTTTAAAATAATAGCACTTTCTTAGATTTGGACGCATACTGAAAAAAATCAGTTTTACTGATTTGCGATAAAGTAAAATTTTTATGTTATTGCCGCATTAGCAAATTTATATAACCAGTGCATTTCCAAAAAAAATGCACTTTCTTTGATTTGGACTAATACTCAAAAATATCAATTTTATTGATTAACGCTACAGTAAAATTTCTATGTTATTGCAGTATTAACAAATAAATATAACCAAGGCATTTTAAAATAATAGCACTTTCTTAGATTTGGATTTATACTGAAAAACATCAATTTGACTGATTTCATGTTAATATACTTGTAGTATTAACAAATAAATATAGCCAAGGCATTTTAAAAGAATAGCACTTTCTTAGATTTGGACTAATACTGAAAAATATCAATTTTATTGATTAACGCTACAGTAAAATTTTCATGTTATTGCAGAATAAACAAATAAATATAACCAAGGCATTTTAAAATAATAGCACTTTCTTAGATTTGGATTTATACTGAAAAACATCAATTTGACTGATTTCATGTTAATATACTTGTAGTATTAACAAATAAATATAGCCAAGGCATTTTAAAAGAATAGCACTTTCTTAGATTTGGACTAATACTGAAAAATATCAATTTTATTGATTAACGCTACAGTAAAATTTCCATGTTATTGCAGTATTAACAAATAAATATAACCAAGGCATTTTAAAAGAATAGCACTTTCTTAGATTTAGACTTATACTGAAAAATATCAATTTTACAGATCTGCGCTAAAGGTAAATTTTCATGTTATTGCAGTATTAAAAATTATTTATAACCTGTGCATTTCGAAAAAATAGCACTTTCTTAGATTTGGACTAATACTGAAAAATATCAATTTTATTGATTAATGCTACAGTAAAATTTTCATGTTATTGCAGAATTAACAAATAAATATAACCAAGGCATTTTAAAATAATAGCACTTTCTTAGATTTGGACTTGTACTGAAAAACATCAATTTTACTGATTTGTGCTTAAGTAAAATTTTCATGTTAATTTTGTATTAACTAATTCATATAACCAGTGCATTTCGAAAAAATACCACTTTCTTAGACTTGGACTTGTACTGCAAAATAACAATTTTATTGATTAACGCTGAAGTAAAATTTTCATGTTATTACAGAACTAACAAATATATATAACCAGTGCATTTAAAAAAAAAACACTTTCTTGGATTTGGACTTATACTGAAAAACATCAATTTTACTGATTTGCGATAAAGTAAAATTTTTATGTTATTGCCGCATTAGCAAATTTATATAACCAGTGCATTTCCAAAAAAAATGCACTTTCTTTGATTTGGACTTATACTGAAAAACCTCAATTTTACTGATTTGTGCTAAAATAAATACATTTTAAAAATATATCACTTTCTTAGATTTGGGCTAATACTGAAAAATGTCAATTTTATTGATTAACGCTAAAGTTAAATTTTCATGTTATTGCAGTATTAACAAAATTTTATAACCCGCGCATTTTGAAAAAATAGCACTTTCTTAGATTTGGACTAATACTGAAAAATATTAATTTTATTGATTAACGCTACAGTAAAATTTCCATGTTATTGCAAACATATTATAACAAATAAATATAACCACTGCATTTACAAAAAATTGCACTGTCTTAGATTTGGACTTGTACTGAAAATATCAATTTAGCTGACTTGCGTAAGAAAAATTTTCATGTTATTACAGTATTAACAAGTTTATATATCCAGTGCATTTCGCAAAATAGCACTTTCTTAGATTTGGACGAATTCTGAAAAACATCAATTTTACTGATTTCTGATAAAGTAAAACTTTCATGTTAATATACTTGTAGTATTAACAAACAAATAAAACCAAGGCATTTTAAAAGAATAGCACTTTCTTAGATTTGAACTAATACTGAAAAATATCAATTTTATTGATTAACGTTACAGTAAAATTTTCATGTTATTGCGTTACTAACAAATAAATACAACCAAGGCATTAAAAAAATACCACTTTCTTAAATTTGGACTTATACTGAAAAATATCAACTTTATTGATTAACGCTAAAGTAAAATTTTCATTTTATTGCAGTGTTATCAAATTTATATAACCAGTGCATTTCAAAAAAGTAACACTTTCTTAGATGTGGACTTATACCGAAAAACATAAATTTTACTGATTTGTGATATAGTAAAATTTGTATGTTATGCCGCATTAGCAACTTTATATAACCAGTGTATTTACAAAAAATTGCACTTTCTAAGATTTGAACTTATACTGAAAAACCTCAATTTTACTGATTTGTGCTAAAGTAAATACATTTTAAAAATATATCACTTTCTTAGATTTGGACTAATACTGAAAAATATCAATTTTATTGATTAACGCTACAGTAAAATTTCCATGTTATTGCAGTATTAACAAATAAATATAACCAGTGCATTTCGCAAAATAGCACTTTCTTAGATTTGGATTTACACTGAAAAACATCAATTTGACTGATTTCATGTTAATATACTTGTAGTATTAACAAATAAATATAGCCAAGGCATTTTAAAAGAATAGCACTTTCTTAGATTTGGACTAATACTGAAAAATATCAATTTTATTGATTAACGCTACAGTAAAATTTTCATGTTATTGCAGAATAAACAAATAAATATAACCAAGGCATTTTAAAATAATAGCACTTTCTTAGATTTAGACTTATACTGAAAAATATCAATTTTACAGATCTGCGATAAAGGTAAATTTTCATGTTATTGCAGTATTAAAAATTATTTATAACCTGTGCATTTCGAAAAAATAGCACTTTCTTAGATTTGGACTAATACTGAAAAATATCAATTTTATTGATTAACGCTACAGTAAAATTTTCATGTTATTGCAGTATTAACAAATAAATATAACCAAGGCATTTTAAAAGAATAGCACTTTCTTAGATTTGGACTTATACTGAAAAACCTCAATTTTACTGATTTGTGCTAAAGTAAATACATTTTAAAAATATATCACTTTCTTAGATTTGGGCTAATACTGAAAAATGTCAATTTTATTGATTAACGCTAAAGTTAAATTTTCATGTTATTGCAGTATTAATAAAATTTTATAACCCGCGCATTTTGAAAAAATAGCACTTTCTTAGATTTGGACTAATACTGAAAAATATCAATTTTATTGATTAACGCTACAGTAAAATTTCCATGTTATTGCAGTATTAACAAATAAATATAACCACTGCATTTACAAAAAATTGCACTGTCTTAGATTTGGACTTGTACTGAAAATATCAATTTAGCTGACTTGCGTAAGAAAAATTTTCATGTTATTACAGTATTAACAAGTTTATATATCCAGTGCATTTCGCAAAATAGCACTTTCTTAGATTTGGACGAATTCTGAAAAACATCAATTTTACTGATTTCTGATAAAGTAAAACTTTCATGTTAATATACTTGTAGTATTAACAAACAAATAAAACCAAGGCATTTTAAAAGAATAGCACTTTCTTAGATTTGAACTAATACTGAAAAATATCAATTTTATTGATTAACGTTACAGTAAAATTTTCATGTTATTGCGTTACTAACAAATAAATACAACCAAGGCATTAAAAAAATATCACTTTCTTAGATTTGGACTTATACTGAAAAATATCAACTTTATTGATTAACGCTAAAGTAAAATTTTCATTTTATTGCAGTGTTATCAAATTTATATAACCAGTGCATTTCAAAAAAGTAACACTTTCTTAGATGTGGACTTATACCGAAAAACATAAATTTTACTGATTTGTGATATAGTAAAATTTGTATGTTATGCCGCATTAGCAACTTTATATAACCAGTGTATTTACAAAAAATTGCACTTTCTAAGATTTGAACTTATACTGAAAAACCTCAATTTTACTGATTTGTGCTAAAGTAAATACATTTTAAAAATATATCACTTTCTTAGATTTGGGCTAATACTGAAAAATGTCAATTTTATTGATTAACGCTAAAGTTAAATTTTCATGTTATTGCAGTAATAACAAATTTTTATAACCCGCGCATTTTGAAAAAATAGCACTTTCTTAGATTTGGATTTGTACTGAAAATATCAATTTTGCTGACTTGCGTAAGAAAAATTTTCATGTTATTACAGTATTAACAAGTTTATATATCCAGTGCATTTCGCAAAATAGCACTTTCTTAGATTTGGACGAATTCTGAAAAACATCAATTTTACTGATTTCTGATAAAGTAAAACTTTCATGTTAATATACTTGTAGTATTAACAAACAAATAAAACCAAGGCATTTTAAAAGAATAGCACTTTCTTAGATTTGAACTAATACTGAAAAATATCAATTTTATTGATTAACGTTACAGTAAAATTTTCATGTTATTGCGTTACTAACAAATAAATACAACCAAGGCATTAAAAAAATATCACTTTCTTAGATTTGGACTTATACTGAAAAATATCAACTTTATTGATTAACGCTAAAGTAAAATTTTCATTTTATTGCAGTGTTATCAAATTTATATAACCAGTGCATTTCAAAAAAGTAACACTTTCTTAGATGTGGACTTATACCGAAAAACATAAATTTTACTGATTTGTGATATAGTAAAATTTGTATGTTATGCCGCATTAGCAACTTTATATAACCAGTGTATTTACAAAAAATTGCACTTTCTAAGATTTGAACTTATACTGAAAAACCTCAATTTTACTGATTTGTGCTAAAGTAAATACATTTTAAAAATATATCACTTTCTTAGATTTGGGCTAATACTGAAAAATGTCAATTTTATTGATTAACGCTAAAGTTAAATTTTCATGTTATTGCAGTAATAACAAATTTTTATAACCCGCGCATTTTGAAAAAATAGCACTTTCTTAGATTTGGATTTGTACTGAAAATATCAATTTTGCTGACTTGCGTAAGAAAAATTTTCATGTTATTACAGTATTAACAAGTTTATATATCCAGTGCATTTCGCAAAATAGCACTTTCTTAGATTTGTACGAATTCTGAAAAACATCAATTTTACTGATTTCTGATAAAGTAAAACTTTCATGTTAATATACTTGTAGTATTAACAAACAAATAAAACCAAGACATTTTAAAAGAATAGCACTTTCTTAGATTTGGACTAATACTGAAAAATAGCAATTTTATTGATTAACGCTGAAGGAAAATTTTCATGTTATTACAGAATTTACAAATATATATAACCTGTGCATTTCAAAAAATAACACTTTCTTGGATTTGGACTTATACTGAAAAACATCAATTTTACTGATTTGTGCTTAAGTAAAATTTTCATGTTATTGCCGCAAATTTATACAACCAGTGCATTTACAAAAAATTGCACTTTCTTAGATTACGACTATTATAAATATCAATTTTATTGATTAACGCTACAGTAAAATTTTCATGTTATTACAGTATTAACAAATTTATATAACAAGTGAATTTCGAAAAAATAGCACCTTATTAGATTTAGACTTGTACTGAAAAACATCAATTTTACTTGCTTGCGCTTAAGTAAAATTTTTAAGTTATTGCAGTATTTACAAATTTTGTATTTATGTGGCATTTTAAAAAAATAGCACTTTCTTAAATTTGGACTAATACTGAAAAATATCAATTTTGCTGACTTGCGGTAAAGTAAAATTTTCATGTTATTACAGTATTAACAAGTTTATATAACCAGAGCATTTCGCAAAATAGCACTTTCTTAGATTTGGACGAATACTGAAAAACATCAATTTTACTGATTTCTGCTAAAGTAAAACTGTCATGTTATTGCAGCATTAACAAATTGATATAACCAGTAATTTAGACCTTAGATTTAGATTCATACTGAAAAACATCAATTTTACTAATTTGCGCCAAAGGTAAGTTTTAATGTTATTGCAGTACTAACAAATTTTTATAACCCGTGCATTTTGAAAAAACAGCACTTTCTTAGATTTGGACTTGTACTGAAAAACATCAATTTTACTGATTTGCGCTAAAGTAAAATTTTCATGTTATTGCAGTATTAACAAATAAATATAACCAAGGCATTTTAAAAGAATAGCACTTTCTTAGATTTGGACTAATACTGAAAAATATCAATTTTATTGATTTACGCTACAGTAAAATTTTCATGTTATTGCAGTATTAACAAATAAATATATCCAAGGCATTTTAAAAGAATAGCACTTTCTTAGATTTAGACTTATACTGAAAAATATCAATTTTGCTGACTTGCGGTAAAGTAAAATTTTCATGTTATTACAGTATTAACAAGTTTATATAACCAGAGCATTTCGCAAAATAGCACTTTCTTAGATTTGGACGAATACTGAAAAACATCAATTTTTCTGATTTCTGCTAAAGTAAAACTGTCATGTTATTGCAGCATTAACAAATTGATATAACCAGTAATTTAGACCTTAGATTTAGATTCATACTGAAAAACATCAATTTTACTAATTTGCGCCAAAGGTAAGTTTTAATGTTATTGCAGTACTAACAAATTTTTATAACCCGTGCATTTTGAAAAAACAGCACTTTCTTAGATTTGGACTTGTACTGAAAAACATCAATTTTACTGATTTGCGCTAAAGTAAAATTTTCATGTTATTGCAGCATTAACAAATTGATATAACCAGTAATTTAGACCTTAGATTTAGATTCATACTGAAAAACATCAATTTTACTAATTTGCGCCAAAGGTAAGTTTTCATGTTATTGCAGTACTAACAAATTTTTATAACCCGTGCATTTTGAAAAAACAGCACTTTCTTAGATTTGGACTTGTACTGAAAAACATCAATTTTACTGATTTGTGCTTAAGTACAATTTTTATGTTATTGCCGCATTAGCAAATTTATATAACCAGTGCATTTACAAAAAATTGCACTTTCTTAGATTGGGACTATTATAAATATCAATTTTATTGATTAACGCTACAGTAAAATTTTCATGTTATTGCAGTATTAACAAATTTATGTAACAAGTGCATTTCGAAATAATAGCACCTTATTAGATTTAGACTTGTACTGAAAAACATCAATTTTACTTGCTTGCGCTTAAGTAAAATTTTTAAGTTATTGCAGTATTTACAAATGTTGTATTTATGTGGCATTTTAAAAAAATAACACTTTCTTAAATTTGGACTTATACTGAAAAACATCAATTTTACTGATTTATGGTGAAGTAAAATTTTCATGTTAATTTTGTATTAACTAATTCATATAACCAGTGCATTTCGAAAAAATACCACTTTCTTAGACTTGGACTTGTACTGAAAAATAACAATTTTATTGATTAACGCTGAAGTAAAATTTTCATGTTATTACAGAATTAACAAATATATAGCCAGTGCATTTAAAAAAAAAACACTTTCTTAGATTTGGACTTATACTGAAAAACATCAATTTTACTGATTTGCGATAAAGTAAAATTTTTATGTTATTGCCGCATTAGCAAATTTATATAACCAGTGCATTTCCAAAAAAATGCACTTTCTTTGATTTGGAGTTATACTGAAAAACCTCAATTTTACTGATTTGTGCTAAAGTAAATACATTTTAAAAATATATCACTTTCTTAGATTTGGGCTAATACTGAAAAATGTCAATTTTATTGATTAACGCTAAAGTTAAATTTTCATGTTATTGCAGTAATAACAAATTTTTATAACCCGCGCATTTTGAAAAAATAGCACTTTCTTAGATTAGGATTTGTACTGAAAATATCAATTTTGCTGACTTGCGTAAGAAAAATTTTCATGTTATTACAGTATTAACAAGTTTATATATCCAGTGCATTTCGCAAAATAGCACTTTCTTAGATTTGGACGAATTCTGAAAAACATCAATTTTACTGATTTCTGATAAAGTAAAACTTTCATGTTAATATACTTGTAGTATTAACAAACAAATAAAACCAAGACATTTTAAAAGAATAGCACTTTCTTAGATTTGGACTAATACTGAAAAATAGCAATTTTATTGATTAACGCTGAAGTAAAATTTTCATGTTATTACAGAATTTACAAATATATATAACCAGTGCATTTCAAAAAATAACACTTTCTTGGATTTGGACTTATACTGAAAAACATCAATTTTACTGATTTGTGCTTAAGTACAATTTTCATGTTATTGCCGCAAATTTATACAACCAGTGCATTTACAAAAAATTGCACTTTCTTAGATTACGACTATTATAAATATCAATTTTATTGATTAACGCTACAGTAAAATTTTCATGTTATTACAGTATTAACAAATTTATATAACAAGTGAATTTCGAAAAAATAGCACCTTATTAGATTTAGACTTGTACTGAAAAACATCAATTTTACTTGCTTGCGCTTAAGTAAAATTTTTAAGTTATTGCAGTATTTACAAATGTTGTATTTATGTGGCATTTTAAAAAAATAGCACTTTCTTAAATTTGGACTAATACTGAAAAATATCAATTTTGCTGACTTGCGGTAAAGTAAAATTTTCATGTTATTACAGTATTAACAAGTTTATATAACCAGAGCATTTCGCAAAATAGCACTTTCTTAGATTTGGACGAATACTGAAAAACATCAATTTTACTGATTTCTGCTAAAGTAAAACTGTCATGTTATTGCAGCATTAACAAATTGATATAACCAGTAATTTAGACCTTAGATTTAGATTCATACTGAAAAACATCAATTTTACTAATTTGCGCCAAAGGTAAGTTTTAATGTTATTGCAGTACTAACAAATTTTTGTAACCCGTGCATTTTGAAAAAACAGCACTTTCTTAGATTTGGACTTGTACTGAAAAACATCAATTTTACTGATTTGCGCTAAAGTAAAATTTTCATGTTATTGCAGTATTAACAAATAAATATAACCAAGGCATTTTAAAAGAATAGCACTTTCTTAGATTTGGACTAATACTGAAAAATATCAATTTTATTGATTTACGCTACAGTAAAATTTTCATGTTATTGCAGTATTAACAAATAAATATATCCAAGGCATTTTAAAAGAATAGCACTTTCTTAGATTTAGACTTATACTGAAAAATATCAATTTTGCTGACTTGCGGTAAAGTAAAATTTTCATGTTATTACAGTATTAACAAGTTTATATAACCAGAGCATTTCGCAAAATAGCACTTTCTTAGATTTGGACGAATACTGAAAAACATCAATTTTACTGATTTCTGCTAAAGTAAAACTGTCATGTTATTGCAGCATTAACAAATTGATATAACCAGTAATTTAGACCTTAGATTTAGATTCATACTGAAAAACATCAATTTTACTAATTTGCGCCAAAGGTAAGTTTTAATGTTATTGCAGTACTAACAAATTTTTATAACCCGTGCATTTTGAAAAAACAGCACTTTCTTAGATTTGGACTTGTACTGAAAAACATCAATTTTACTGATTTGCGCTAAAGTAAAATTTTCATGTTATTGCAGCATTAACAAATTGATATAACCAGTAATTTAGACCTTAGATTTAGATTCATACTGAAAAACATCAATTTTACTAATTTGCGCCAAAGGTAAGTTTTCATGTTATTGCAGTACTAACAAATTTTTATAACCCGTGCATTTTGAAAAAACAGCACTTTCTTAGATTTGGACTTGTACTGAAAAACATCAATTTTACTGATTTGTGCTTAAGTACAATTTTTATGTTATTGCCGCATTAGCAAATTTATATAACCAGTGCATTTACAAAAAATTGCACTTTCTTAGATTGGGACTATTATAAATATCAATTTTATTGATTAACGCTACAGTAAAATTTTCATGTTATTGCAGTATTAACAAATTTATGTAACAAGTGCATTTCGAAATAATAGCACCTTATTAGATTTAGACTTGTACTGAAAAACATCAATTTTACTTGCTTGCGCTTAAGTAAAATTTTTAAGTTATTGCAGTATTTACAAATGTTGTATTTATGTGGCATTTTAAAAAAATAACACTTTCTTAAATTTGGACTTATACTGAAAAACATCAATTTTACTGATTTATGGTGAAGTAAAATTTTCATGTTAATTTTGTATTAACTAATTCATATAACCAGTGCATTTCGAAAAAATACCACTTTCTTAGACTTGGACTTGTACTGAAAAATAACAATTTTATTGATTAACGCTGAAGAAAAATTTTCATGTTATTACAGAATTAACAAATATATAGCCAGTGCATTTAAAAAAAAAACACTTTCTTAGATTTGGACTTATACTGAAAAACATCAACTTTACTGATTTGCGATAAAGTAAAATTTTTATGTTATTGCCGCATTAGCAAATTTATATAACCAGTGCATTTCCAAAAAAATGCACTTTCTTTGATTTGGAGTTATACTGAAAAACCTCAATTTTACTGATTTGTGCTAAAGTAAATACATTTTAAAAATATATCACTTTCTTAGATTTGGGCTAATAGTGAAAAATGTCAATTTTATTGATTAACGCTAAAGTTAAATTTTCATGTTATTGCAGTAATAACAAATTTTTATAACCCGCGCATTTTGAAAAAATAGCACTTTCTTAGATTTGGATTTGTACTGAAAATATCAATTTTGCTGACTTGCGTAAGAAAAATTTTCATGTTATTACAGTATAAACAAGTTTATATATCCAGTGCATTTCGCAAAATAGCACTTTCTTAGATTTGGACGAATTCTGAAAAACATCAATTTTACTGATTTCTGATAAAGTAAAACTTTCATGTTAATATACTTGTAGTATTAACAAACAAATAAAACCAAGACATTTTAAAAGAATAGCACTTTCTTAGATTTGGACTAATACTGAAAAATAGCAATTTTATTGATTAACGCTACAGTAAAATTTTCATGTTATTGCAGTATTAACAAATAAATATAACACAGAAATTTTTAAAAAATAGCATTTTCTTAGATTTGGACTAATACTGAAAAATAGCAATTTTATTGATTAACGCTACAGTAAAATTTTCATGTTATTGCAGTATTAACAAATAAATAAAACCAAGGCATTTTAAAAGAATAGCACTTTCTTAGATTTGGACTAATACTGAAAAATATCAATTTTATTGATTTACGCTACAGTAAAATTTTCATGTTATTACAGTATTAACAAATATATATAACCAGTGCATTTCAAAAAATAACACTTTCTTGGATTTGGACTTATACTGAAAAACATCAATTTTACTGATTTGTGCTTAAGTACAATTTTCATGTTAATGCCGCAAATTTATATAACCAGTGCATTTACAAAAAATTGCACTTTCTTAGATTACGACTATTATAAATATCAATTTTATTGATTAACGCTACAGTAAAATTTTCATGTTATTGCAGTATTAACAAATAAATATAACCAAGGCATTTTAAAAGAATAGCACTTTCTTAGATTTGGACTAATACTGAAAAACATCAATTTTATTGATTTACGCTACAGTAAAATTTTCATGTTATTGCAGTATTAACAAATAAATATATCCAAGTCATTTTAAAAGAATAGCACTTTCTTAGATTTAGACTTATACTGAAAAATATCAATTTTACAGATCTGCGATAAATGTAAATTGTCATGTTATTGCATTATTAAAAATTTTTTATAACCTGCGCTTTTCGAAAAAATAGCCTTTTCTTAGATTTGGACTAATACTGAAAAATATTAATTTTATTGATTAACGCTACAGTAAAATTTTCATGTTATTGCAGTATTAACAAATAAATATAACCAAGGCTTTTTAAAAGAATAGCACTTTCTTAGATTTAGACTTATACTGAAAAACATCTATTTTACTGATTTGTGCTTAAGTACAATTTTCATGTTATTGCCGCAAATTTATATAACCAGTGCATTTACAAAAAATTGCACTTTCTTAGATTACGACTATTATAAATATCAATTTTATTGATAAACGCTACAGTAAAATTTTCATGTTATTGCAGTATTAACAAATTTACATAACAAGTGCATTTCGAAATAATAGCACCTTATTAGATTTAGACTTGTACTGAAAAACATCAATTTTACTTGTTTGCGCTTAAGTAAAATTTTTAAGTTATTGCAGTATTTACAAATGTTGTATTTATGTGGCATTTTAAAAAAATAGCACTTTCTTAAATTTGGACTAATACTGAAAAACATCAATTTTACTGATTTATGGTTAAGTAAAATTTTCATGTTAATTTTGTATTAACTAATTCATATAACCAGTGCATTTCGAAAAAATACCACTTTCGTAGACTTGGACTTGTACTGAAAAATATTAATTTTATTGATTAACGCTGAAGTAAAATTTTCATGTTATTACAGAATTAACAAATATATATAACCAGTGCATTTCATAAAATAACACTTTCTTGAATTTGGACTTATACTGAAAAACATCAATTTTACTGATTTGTGATAAAGTAAAATTTTCATGTTATTGCGGTATTGACAAATAAATATAACCAAGAAATTTTTAAAGAATAGCATTTTCTTAGATTTGGACTAATACTGAAAAATATCAATTTTATTGATTACCGCTACAGTAAAATTTTCATGTTATTGTAGTATTAACAAATAAATATAACCAAGGCATTTTAAAAGAATAGCACTTTCTTAGATTTGGACTAATACTGAAAAATATCAATATTATTGATTTACGCTACAGTAAAATTTTCATGTTATTGCAGTATTAACACATAAATATATCCAAGGCATTTTTAAAGAATAGCACTTTCTTAGATTAAGACTTATACTGAAAAATATCAATTTTGCAGATCTGCGATAAATGTAAATTTTCATGTTATTGCAGTATTAAAAATTTTTTAAAACCTGTGCTTTTCAAAAAAATAGCACTTTCTTAGATTTGGACTAATACTGAAAAATATCAATTTTATTGATTAACGCTACAGTAAAATTTTCATGTTATTGCAGTATTAACAAATAAATATAACCAAGAAATGTTTAAAGAATAGCATTTTCTTAGATTTGGACTAATACTGAAAAATATTAATTTTATTGATTAACGCTACAGTAAAATTTTCATGTTATTGCAGTGTTAACAAATAAATATAACCAAGGCATTTTAAAAGAATAGCACTTTCTTAGATTTAGACTTATACTGAAAAACATCAATTTTACTGATTTGTGCTTAAGTACAATGTTCATGTTATTGCCGCATTATCAAATTTATATAACCAGTGCATTTACAAAAAATAACACTTTCTTGGATTTGGACTTATACTGAAAAACATCAATTTTACTGATTTGCGATAAAGTAAAATTTTCATGTTATTGCAGTATTAACAAATAAATATAACCAAGAAATTTTTAAAGAATAGCATTTTCTTAGATTTGGACTAATACTGAAAAATATCAATTTTATTGATTAACGCTACAGTAAAACTTTCATGTTATTGCAGTATTAACAAATAAATATAACCAAGGCATTTTAAAAGAATAGTACTTTCTTAGATTTAGACTTATACTGAAAAATGTCAATTTTACAGATCTGCGATAAAGGTAAATTTTCATGTTATTGCAGTATTAAAAATTTTTTATAACCCGTGCATTTCGTAAAAATAGCACTTTCTTAGATTTAGACTTATACTGAAAAATATCAATTTTGCTGACTTGCGGTAAAAAAAAATTTTCATGTTATTACAGTATTAACAAGTCTATATAACCAGTGCATTTAGCAAAATAGCACTTTCTTAGATTTGGACGAATACTGAAAAACATCAATTTTACTGATTTCTGCTAAAGTAAAATTTTTATGTTATTGCAGTGTTATCAAATTGATATAACCAGTAATTTAGACCTTAGATTTAGATTCATACTGAAAAACATCAATTTTACTAATTTGCGCCAAAGGTAAGTTTTCATGTTATTGCAGTACTAACAAATTTTTATAACCCGTTCATTTTGAAAAAACAGCACTTTCTTAGATTTGGACTTGTACTGAAAAATATGAATTTTATTGATTAACGCAAAAGTTAAATTTTCATGTTATTGCAGAATAAAAAGTAAATATAACCAAGGAATTTTAAAAGAATAGCACTTTCTAAGATTTGGACTAATACTGAAATATATCAATTTTATTGATTAATGCTACAGTAAAATTTTCATGTTATTGCAGCATTACCAAATAAATATAACCAAGGCATTTTAATAGAATAGCACTTTCTTAGATTTAGACTTATACTGAAAAATATCAATTTTACAGATCTGCGATAAAGGTAAATTTTCATGTTATTGCTACATTAACAAATTGATAAACCAGTACTTTAAACCTTAGATTAAATTCATACTGAAAAACCTCTATTTTACTGATTTCCGCTTAAGTTAAATTTTCATATTATTGAAGTATTAACAAATTTATATAACAAGTGCATTTCGAAATAATAGCACCTTATTAGAGTAAGACTTATACTGAAAAGCATCAATTTTACTAATTTGCGCTAAAGTAAAATTTTTTACTTATTGCCGCATTAGCAAATTTATATAACCAGTTCATTTCCAAAAAACTGTACTTTCTAAGATTTGGATTTATACTGAAAAACATCAATTTGACTGATTTCATGTTAATATACTTGTAGTATTAACAAATAAATATAACCAAGGCATTTTAAAGGAATTGCACTTTCCTAGATTTGGACTTATACTGAAAAACATCAATTTTATTGATTAACGCTAACGTAAAATTTTCATGTTATTGCAGAATTAACAAATAAATAAAACCAAGGATTTTTTAAAGAATAGCACCTATTTTAAAAGAATAGCACTTTCTTAGATTTAGACTTATACTGAAAAACATAAATTTTACAGATTTGCGATAAAGTTAAATTTTCATGTTATTGCAACGTTTATTTATACAAATAAAAATAAATATAACCAGTGCATTTCAAAAAAATAACACTCTCTTGGATTTGGACTTATACTGAAAAACATCAATTTTATAAATTTAAATTTTCATGTTATTGCAACGTTTATTTATATAAATAAAAATAAATATAACCAGTGCATTTAAAAAAAATAACACTTTCTTGGATTTGGACGCATACTGAAAAACATCAATTGTACTGACTTGTGCTTAAGTAAAATTTGCATGTTATTGTCGCATTAGCAAATTTATATAACCAGTGCATTTAGTAAAAATTTCACTTCCCTAGATGTGGACTTATACTGAAAAACATCAATTTTACTGATTTGTGCCAAAGTTAAATTTTCATGTTATTGCAGTATTAACAAACAAATAAAACGAGAGCATTTGAAAAAAATATCACTTTCTTAGAATTGGAATAACTCTGAAAAATATTAATTTTATTGATTAACGCTAAAGTAAAATTTTCATGTTATTGCAGTGTTATCAAATTGATATAACCAGTAATTTAGACCTTAGATTTAGATTCATACTGAAAAACATCAATTTTACTAATTTGCGCCAAAGGTAAGTTTTCATGTTATTGCAGTACTAACAAATTTTTATAACCCGTTCATTTTGAAAAAACAGCACTTTCTTAGATTTGGACTTGTACTGATAAATATGAATTTTATTGATTAACGCAAAAGTTAAATTTTCACGTTATTGCAGAGTTAAAAAGTAAACATAACCAAGGAATTTTAAAAGAATAGCACTTTCTTAGATTTAGACTAATACTGAAATATATAAATTTTATTGATTAATGCTCCAGTAAAATTTTCATGTTATTGCAGCATTAACAAATAAATATAACCAAGGCATTTTAAAAGAATAGCACTTTCTTAGATTTAGACTTGTACTGAAAAACATAAATTTTACAGATTTGCGATAAAGTGAAATTTTCATGTTATTGCAACGTTTATTTAAATAAACAAAAATAAATATAACCAGTGCATTTAAAAAAAATAACACTTTCTTGGATTTGGACTTATACTGGAAAACATAAATTTTTCTGATTTGCGATAGAGTAAAAGTTTTATGTTATTGCCGCATTAGCAAATTTATATAACCAGTGCATTTACAAAAAATTGCACTTTCCTAGATTTGGACTTATTCTGAAAAACATCAATTTTATTGATTAACGCTACAGTAAAATTTTCATGTTATTGCAGAATTAACAAATAAATATAACCAAGGAATTTTTAAAGAAAAGCACCTATTTTAAAAGAATAGCACTTTCTTAGATTTAGACTTATACTGAAAAACATAAATTTTACAGATTTGAGATAAAGTTAAATTTTCATGTTATTGCAACGTTTATTTATACAAATAAAAATAAATATAACCAGTGCATTTCAAAAAAATAACACTCTCTTGGATTTGGACTTATACTGAAAAACATCAATTTTATAAATTTAAATTTTCATGTTATTGCAACGTTTATTTATATAAATAAAAATAAATATAACCAGTGCATTTAAAAAAAATAACACTTTCTTGGATTTGGACGCATACTGAAAAACATCAATTGTACTGACTTGTGCTTAAGTAAAATTTGCATGTTATTGTCGCATTAGCAAATTTATATAACCAGTGCATTTAGTAAAAATTTCACTTCCCTAGATGTGGACTTATACTGAAAAACATCAATTTTACTGATTTGTGCCAAAGTTAAATTTTCATGTTATTGCAGTATTAACAAACAAATAAAACGAGAGCATTTGAAAAAAATATCACTTTCTTAGATTTGGAATAATTCTGAAAAATATTAATTTTATTGATTAACGCTAAAGTAAAATTTTCATGTTATTGCAGTGTTATCAAATTGATATAACCAGTAATTTAGACCTTAGATTTAGATTCATACTGAAAAACATCAATTTTACTAATTTGCGCCAAAGGTAAGTTTTCATGTTATTGCAGTACTAACAAATTTTTATAACCCGTTCATTTTGAAAAAACAGCACTTTCTTAGATTTGGACTTGTACTGATAAATATGAATTTTATTGATTAACGCAAAAGTTAAATTTTCACGTTATTGCAGAGTTAAAAAGTAAACATAACCAAGGAATTTTAAAAGAATAGCACTTTCTTAGATTTAGACTAATACTGAAATATATAAATTTTATTGATTAATGCTCCAGTAAAATTTTCATGTTATTGCAGCATTAACAAATAAATATAACCAAGGCATTTTAAAAGAATAGCACTTTCTTAGATTTAGACTTGTACTGAAAAACATAAATTTTACAGATTTGCGATAAAGTGAAATTTTCATGTTATTGCAACGTTTATTTAAATAAACAAAAATAAATATAACCAGTGCATTTAAAAAAAATAACACTTTCTTGGATTTGGACTTATACTGGAAAACATAAATTTTTCTGATTTGCGATAGAGTAAAAGTTTTATGTTATTGCCGCATTAGCAAATTTATATAACCAGTGCATTTAAAAAAAATTGCACTTTCCTAGATTTGGACTTATTCTGAAAAACATCAATTTTATTGATTAACGCTACAGTAAAATTTTCATGTTATTGCAGAATTAACAAATAAATATAACCAAGGAATTTTTAAAGAAAAGCACCTATTTTAAAAGAATAGCACTTTCTTAGATTTAGACTTATACTGAAAAACATAAATTTTACAGATTTGCGATAAAGTTAAATTTTCATGTTATTGCAACGTTTATTTATACAAATAAAAATAAATATAACCAGTGCATTTCAAAAAAATAACACTCTCTTGGATTTGGACTTATACTGAAAAACATCAATTTTATAAATTTAAATTTTCATGTTATTGCAACGTTTATTTATATAAATAAAAATAAATATAACCAGTGCATTTAAAAAAAATAACACTTTCTTGGATTTGGACGCATACTGAAAAACATCAATTGTACTGACTTGTGCTTAAGTAAAATTTGCATGTTATTGTCGCATTAGCAAATTTATATAACCAGTGCATTTACAAAAAATTGCACTTCCCTAGATGTCGACTTATATTGAAAAACATCAATTTTACTGATTTGTGCCAAAGTTAAATTTTCATGTTATTGCAGTATTAACAAACAAATAAAACGAGAGCATTTGAAAAAAATATCACTTTCTTAGATTTGGAATAATTCTGAAAAATATTAATTTTATTGATTAACGCTAAAGTAAAATTTTCATGTTATTGCAGTGTTATCAAATTGATATAACCAGTAATTTAGACCTCAGATTTAGATTCATTCTGAAAAACATCAATTTTACTAATTTGCGCCAAAGGTAAGTTTTCATGTATTGCAGTACTAACAAATTTTTATAACCCGTTCATTTTGAAAAAACAGCACTTTCTTAGATTTGGACTTGTACTGATAAATATGAATTTTATTGATTAACGCAAAAGTTAAATTTTCACGTTATTGCAGAGTTAAAAAGTAAATATAACCAAGGAATTTTAAAAGAATAGCACTTTCTTAGATTTAGACTAATACTGAAATATATAAATTTTATTGATTAATGCTCCAGTAAAATTTTCATGTTATTGCAGCATTAACAAATAAATATAACCAAGGCATTTTAAAAGAATAGCACTTTCTTAGATTTAGACTTGTACTGAAAAACATAAATTTTACAGATTTGCGATAAAGTGAAATTTTCATGTTATTGCAACGTTTATTTAAATAAACAAAAATAAATATAACCAGTGCATTTAAAAAAAATAACACTTTCTTGGATTTGGACTTATACTGGAAAACATAAATTTTTCTGATTTGCGATAGAGTAAAAGTTTTATGTTATTGCCGCATTAGCAAATTTATATAACCAGTGCATTTAAAAAAAATTGCATTTTCCTAGATTTGGACTTATTCTGAAAAACATCAATTTTATTGATTAACGCTACAGTAAAATTTTCATGTTATTGCAGAATTAACAAATAAATATAACCAAGGAATTTTTAAAGAAAAGCACCTATTTTAAAAGAATAGCACTTTCTTAGATTTAGACTTATACTGAAAAACATAAATTTTACAGATTTGCGATAAAGTTAAATTTTCATGTTATTGCAACGTTTATTTATACAAATAAAAATAAATATAACCAGTGCATTTCAAAAAAATAACACTCTCTTGGATTTGGACTTATACTGAAAAACATCAATTTTATAAATTTAAATTTTCATGTTATTGCAACGTTTATTTATATAAATAAAAATAAATATAACCAGTGCATTTAAAAAAAATAACACTTTCTTGGATTTGGACGCATACTGAAAAACATCAATTGTACTGACTTGTGCTTAAGTAAAATTTGCATGTTATTGTCGCATTAGCAAATTTATATAACCAGTGCATTTACAAAAAATTGCACTTCCCTAGATGTCGACTTATATTGAAAAACATCAATTTTACTGATTTGTGCCAAAGTTAAATTTTCATGTTATTGCAGTATTAACAAACAAATAAAACGAGAGCATTTGAAAAAAATATCACTTTCTTAGATTTGGAATAATTCTGAAAAATATTAATTTTACTGATTAACGCTAAAGTAAAATTTTCATGTTATTGCAGTGTTATCAAATTGATATAACCAGTAATTTAGACCTCAGATTTAGATTCATTCTGAAAAACATCAATTTTACTAATTTGCGCCAAAGGTAAGTTTTCATGTATTGCAGTACTAACAAATTTTTATAACCCGTTCATTTTGAAAAAACAGCACTTTCTTAGATTTGGACTTGTACTGATAAATATGAATTTTATTGATTAACGCAAAAGTTAAATTTTCATGTTATTGCAGAGTTAAAAAGTAAACATAACCAAGGAATTTTAAAAGAATAGCACTTTCTTAGATTCAGACTAATACTGAAATATATAAATTTTATTGATTAATGCTCCAGTAAAATTTTCATGTTATTGCAGCATTAACAAATAAATATAACCAAGGCATTTTAAAAGAATAGCACTTTCTTAGATTTGGACTTGTACTGAAAAACATAAATTTTACAGATTTGCGATAAAGTGAAATTTTCATGTTATTGCAACGTATTTAAATAAACAAAAATAAATATAACCAGTGCATTTAAAAAAAATAACACTTTCTTGGATTTGGACTTATACTGGAAAACATAAATTTTACTGATTTGCGATAGAGTAAAAGTTTTATGTTATTGCCGCATTAGCAAATTTATATAACCAGTGCATTTACAAAAAATTGCACTTTCCTAGATTTGGACTTATTCTGAAAAACATCAATTTTATTGATTAACGCTACAGTAAAATTTTCATGTTATTGCAGAATTAACAAATAAATATAACCAAGGAATTTTTAAAGAAAAGCACCTATTTTAAAAGAATAGCACTTTCTTAGATTTAGACTTATACTGAAAAACATAAATTTTACAGATTTGTGATAAAGTTAAATTTTCATGTTATTGCAACGTTTATTTATACAAATAAAAATAAATATAACCAGTGCATTTCAAAAAAATAACACTCTCTTGGATTTGGACTTATACTGAAAAACATCAATTTTATAAAGTTAAATTTTCATGTTATTGCAACGTTTATTTATATAAATAAAAATAAATATAACCAGTGCATTTAAAAAAAATAACACTTTCTTGGATTTGGACTTATACTGAAAAACATCAATTTTACTGATTTGCGATAAAGTAAAATTTTTATGTTATTGCCGCATTAGCAAATTTATATAACCAGTGCATTTACAAAAAATTGCACTTTCCTAGATTTGGACTTATACTGAAAAACATCAATTTTACTGATTTGTGCTAAAGTAAAATTTTCATGCTATTGCAGTATTAACAAATAAATACAACCAAGGCATTAAAAAAATATCACTTTCTTATATTTGGACTTGTATTGAAAAATATCAATATTATTGATCAACGCTAAAGTAAAATTTTAATGTTATTGCAGTATTAACAAATAAAAATTATATAACCAAGGCATTTTAAAAGAACAGCACTTTCTTAGATTTAGGCTTAAACTGAAAAACATAAATTTTACAGATTTGCGATAAAGATAAATTTTTATGTTATTGCCGCATTAGCAAATTTATATAGCCAGTGATTTCCAAAAAATTTCACTTTCTTAGATTTGGACTTATACTGTCCAAATTTTCATGTTATTTCAGTATTAACAAACAAATAAACCCAAGGTATTTAAAAAAAATATCACTTTCTTAGATTAGGACTTATACCGAAAAATATCAATTTTATTGGTTAACGCTAAAGTAAAATTTTCATGTTATTGCAGTGTTATCAGATTTATATGAGGAGTGCATTTCAAAAAAATTGCACTTTCTTAGATTTGGACCAATACTGAAAAACATCCATTTTACTGATTTGTGCTTAAGTACAATTTTCACGTTAATGTAGTATTAACAAATAAATATAACTAAGGCATTTTAAAAGACTAGCACTTTCTTAGATTTGGACGAATACTGAAAAACATCAATTTTACTGATTTCCGCTAAAGTTAAATTTACTTATACTGAAAAACATCAATTTTACTGATTTCCAATTAAATTAAATTTTCATATTATTGAAGCATTAACAAATTTATATAACAAGTGCATTTCGAAATAACAGCACCTTATTAGATTAAGACTTATACTGAAAAGCATCAATTTTACTAATTTGCACTAAAGTAAAATTTTTAAGTTATTGCCGCATTAGCAAATTAATATAACCAGTGCATTTCCAAAAAACTGCACTTTCTTAGATTTGGATTTATACTGAAAAACATCAATTTGACTGATTTGTGCTTAAGTAAAATTTTCGTGTTAATTTTGTATTAACTAATTCATATAACTAGTGTATTTCGAAAAAATAACACTTTCTTAGACATGTACTTGTACTGAAAAATATCAATTTTATTGATTAACGCTAAGGTAACATTTTTATGTTATTGCAGAATTAACAAATAAATATAACCAAGGCATTTTAAAAGAATAGCTTAAACTGAAAAACATATATTTTACAGATTTGCGATGAAGTTAAATTTTTATGTTATTGCCGCATTAGCAATTAAAAGAATAGCTTAAACTGAAAAACATATATTTTACAGATTTGCGATAAAGTTAAATTTTTATGTTATTGCCGCATTAGCAAATTTATATAACCAGTGCATTTCCAAAAAACTGCACTTTCTTAGATTTGGATTTATACTGAAAAACATCAATTTGACTGATTTGTGCTTAAGTAAAATTTTCGTGTTAATTTTGTATTAACTAATTCATATAACTAGTGCATTTCGAAAAAATAACACTTTCTTAGACTTGTACTTGTACTGAAAAATATCAAGTTTATTGATTAACGCTAAGGTAACATTTTTATGTTATTGCAGAATTAACAAATAAATATAACCAAGGCATTTTAAAAGAATAGCTTAAACTGAAAAACATATATTTTACAGATTTGCACTAAAATAAAATTATTAAGTTATTGCCGCATTAGCAAATTTATATAACCAGTGCATTTCCAAAAAACTGCACTTTCTTAGATTTGGATTTATACTGAAAAACATCAATTTGACTGATTTGTGCTTAAGTAAAATTTTCGTGTTAATTTTGTATTAACTAATTCATATAACTAGTGTATTTCGAAAAAATAACACTTTCTTAGACATGTACTTGTACTGAAAAATATCAATTTTATTGATTAACGCTAAGGTAACATTTTTATGTTATTGCAGAATTAACAAATAAATATAACCAAGGCATTTTAAAAGAATAGCTTAAACTGAAAAAACATATATTTTACAGATTTGCGATGAAGTTAAATTTTTATGTTATTGACGCATTAGCAATTAAAAGAATAGCTTAAACTGAAAAACATATATTTTACAGATTTGCGATAAAGTTAAATTTTTATGTTATTGCCGCATTAGCAAATTTATATAACCAGTGCATTTCCAAAAAACTGCACTTTCTTAGATTTGGATTTATACTGAAAAACATCAATTTGACTGATTTGTGCTTAAGTAAAATTTTCGTGTTAATTTTGTATTAACTAATTCATATAACTAGTGCATTTCGAAAAAATAACACTTTCTTAGACTTGTACTTGTACTGAAAAATATCAAGTTTATTGATTAACGCTAAGGTAACATTTTTATGTTATTGCAGAATTAACAAATAAATATAACCAAGGCATTTTAAAAGAATAGCTTAAACTGAAAAACATATAATTTACAGATTTGCACTAAAGTAAAATTATTAAGTTATTGCCGCATTAGCAAATTTATATAACCAGTGCATTTCCAAAAAACTGCACTTTCTTAGATTTGGATTTATACTGAAAAACATCAATTTGACTGATTTGTGCTTAAGTAAAATTTTCGTGTTAATTTTGTATTAACTAATTCATATAACTAGTGTATTTCGAAAAAATAACACTTTCTTAGACATGTACTTGTACTGAAAAATATCAATTTTATTGATTAACGCTAAGGTAACATTTTTATGTTATTGCAGAATTAACAAATATATATAACCAAGGCATTTTAAAAGAATAGCTTAAACTGAAAAACATATATTTTACAGATTTGCGATGAAGTTAAATTTTTATGTTATTGCCGCATTAGCAAATTTATATAACCAGTGCATTTCCAAAAAACTGCACTTTCTTAGATTTGGATTTATACTGAAAAACATCAATTTGACTGATTTGTGCTTAAGTAAAATTTTCGTGTTAATTTTGTATTAACTAATTCATATAACTAGTGCATTGCGAAAAAATAACACCTTCTTAGACTTGTACTTGTACTGAAAAATATCAATTTTATTGATTAACGCTTATGTAACATTTTTATGTTATTGCAGAATTAACAAATAAATATAACCAAGGCATTTTAAAGGATAGCTTAAACTGAAAAACATATATTTTACAGATTTGCGATAAAGTTAATTTTTATGTTATTGCCGCATTAGCAATTAAAAGAATAGCTTAAACTGAAAAACATATATTTTACAGATTTGCGATAAAGTTAAATTTTTATGTTATTGCCGCATTAGCAAATTTATATAACCAGTGCATTTTCAAAAAATTTCACTTTTTTAGATTTGGACCAATTCTGAAAAACATCCATTTTACTGATTTGTGCTTAAGTACAATTTTCACGTTAATTTTGTATTAACTAATTCATATAACTAGTGCATTTTGTAGTATTAACAAATAAATATAACCAAGGCATTTTAAAGGAATAGCACTTACTTAGATTTGGACTAATACTGAAAGATATCAATTTTATTGATTAACGCTACAGTAAAATGTTCATGCTACTGCAGTATTAACAAATTTATGTAACCAGTGCATTCCGAAAAAAATCACACTTTCTTAGATTCATAATTATACTGAAAAACATCAATTTTACTGATTTCCAATTAAATTAAATTTTCATATTATTGAAGCACTAACAAATTTATATAACAAGTGCATTTCGTAATAACAGCACTTTATTAGATTAAGAGTTATACTACTTTGCACTAAAGTAAAATTATTAAGTTATTGCCGAATTAGCAAATTAATATAACCAGTGCATTTCCAAAAAACTGCACTTTCTTAGATTTGGATTTATACTGAAAAACATACATTTTCTGATTTGTGCTTAAGTAAAATTTTCGTGTTAATTTTGTATTAACTAATTCATATAACTAGTGCATTTCGAAAAAATAACACTTTCTTAGATGTGTACCTGTACTGAAAAATATCAATTTTATTGATTAACGCTAAGGTAACATTTTTATGTTATTGCAGAATTAACAAATAAATATAACCAAGGCATTTTAAAGGATAGCTTAAACTGAAAAACATATATTTTACAGATTTACGATAAAGTTAAATTTTTATGTTATTGCCGCATTAGCAAATTTATATAACCAGTGCATTTCCAAAAAATTTCACTTTCTTAGATATGGACCAATACTGAAAAACATACATTTTCTGATTTGTGCTTAAGTAAAATTTTCGTGTTAATTTTGTATTAACTAATTCATATAACTAGTGCATTTCGAAAAAATAACACTTCCTTAGACATGTACTTGTACTGAAAAATATCAAGTTTATTGATTAACGCTAAGGCAACATTTTTATGTTATTGCAGAATTAACAAATAAATATAACCAAGGCATTTTAAAAGAATAGCTTAAACTGAAAAACATATATTTTACAGATTTGCACTAAAGTAAAATTATTAAGTTATTGCCGCATTAGCAAATTTATATAACCAGTGCATTTCCAAAAAACTGCACTTTCTTAGATTTGGATTTATACTGAAAAACATCAATTTGACTGATTTGTGCTTAAGTAAAATTTTCGTGTTAATTTTGTATTAACTAATTCATATAACTAGTGTATTTCGAAAAAATAACACTTTCTTAGACATGTACTTGTACTGAAAAATATCAATTTTATTGATTAACGCTAAGGTAACAGTTTTTGTTATTGCAGAATTAACAAATAAATATAACCAAGGCATTTTAAAAGAATAGCTTAAACTGAAAAACATATATTTTACAGATTTGCGATGAAGTTAAATTTTGATGTTATTGCCGCATTAGCAAATTTATATAACCAGTGCATTTCCAAAAATCTGCACTTTCTTAGATTTGGATTTATACTGAAAAACATCAATTTGACTGATTTGTGCTTAAGTAAAATTTTCGTGTTAATTTTGTATTAACTAATTCATATAACTAGTGCATTTCGAAAAAATAACACTTTCTTAGATTTGTACCTGTACTGAAAAATATCAATTTTATTGATTAACGCTAAGGTAACATTTTTATGTTATTGCAGAATTAACAAATAAATATAACCAAGGCATTTTAAAGGATAGCTTAAACTGAAAAACATATATTTTACAGATTTGCGATAAAGTTAATTTTTATGTTATTGCCGCATTAGCAATTAAAAGAATAGCTTAAACTGAAAAACATATATTTTACAGATTTGCGATAAAGTTAAATTTTTATGTTATTGCCGCATTAGCAAATTTATATAACCAGTGCATTTCCAAAAAATTTCACTTTCTTAGATTTGGACCAATTCTGAAAAACATCCATTTTACTGATTTGTGCTTAAGTACAATTTTCACGTTAATTTTGTATTAACTAATTCATATAACTAGTGCATTTTGTAGTATTAACAAATAAATATAACCAAGGCATTTTAAAGGAATAGCACTTACTTAGATTTGGACTAATACTGAAAGATATCAATTTTATTGATTAACGCTACAGTAAAATGTTCATGCTACTGCAGTATTAACAAATTTATATAACCAGTGCATTCCGAAAAAAATCACACTTTCTTAGATTCATAATTATACTGAAAAACATCAATTTTACTGATTTCCAATTAAATTAAATTTTCATATTATTGAAGCACTAACAAATTTATATAACAAGTGCATTTCGTAATAACAGCACCTTATTAGATTAAGAGTTATACTGAAAAGCATCAATTTTACTAATTTGCACTAAAGTAAAATTATTAAGTTATTGCCGCATTAGCAAATTTATATAACCAGTGCATTTCCAAAAAACTGCACTTTCTTAGATTTGGATTTATACTGAAAAACATCAATTTGACTGATTTGTGGTTAAGTAAAATTTTCGTGTTAATTTTGTATTAACTAATTCATATAACTAGTGCATTTCGAAAAAATAACACTTTCTCAGACTTGTACTTGTATTGAAAAATATCAATTTTATTGATTAACGCTAATTTAACATTTTTATGTTATTGCAGAATTAACAAATAAATATAACCAAGGCATTTTAAAAGAATAGCTTAAACTGAAAAACATATATTTTACAGATTTGCGATAAAGTTAAATTTTTATGTTATTGCCGCATTAGCAATTAAAAGAATAGCTTAAACTGAAAAACATATATTTTACAGATTTGCGATAAATTTAAATTTTTATGTTATTGCCGCATTAGCAATTTTATTTAACCAGTGCATTTCCAAAAAATTTCACTTTCTTAGATTTGGACTTATACTGAAAAACATCAATTTTACTGATTTGTGCTAAAGTTAAATTTTCATGTTATTGCAATATTAACAAATAAATATAACCAAGGCATTTTAAAGGAATAGCACTTTCTTTGATTTGGACTAATACTGAAAGATATCAATTTTATTGAATAACGCTACAGTAAAATTTTCATGTTACTGCAGTATTAACAAATTTATATAACCAGTGCATTCCGAAAAAAATCACACTTTCTTAGATTTATACTTATACTGAAAAACATCAATTTTACTGATTTCCAATTAAATTAAATTTCCATATTATTGAAGCATTTACAAATTTATATAACAAGTGCATTTCGAAATAACAGCACCTTATTAGATTAAGTTTTATACTGAAGCATCAATTTTACTAATTTGAACTAAAGTAAAATTTTTAAGTTATTGCCGCATTAGCAAATTTATATAACCAGTGCATTTCCAAAAAACTGCACTTTCTTAGATTTGGATTTATACTGAAAAACATCAATTTGACTGATTTGTGCTTAAGTAAAATTTTCGTGTTAATTTTGTATTAACTAATTCATATAACTAGTGTATTTCGAAAAAATAACACTTTCTTAGACATGTACTTGTACTGAAAAATATCAATTTTATTGATTAGCGCTAAGGTAACATTTTTATGTTATTGCAGAATTAACAAATAAATATAACCAAGGCATTTTAAAAGAATAGCTTAAACTGAAAAACATATATTTTACAGATTTGCACTAAAGTAAAATTATTAAGTTATTGCCGCATTAGCAAATTTATATAACCAGTGCATTTCCAAAAAACTGCACTTTCTTAGATTTGGATTTATACTGAAAAACATCAATTTGACTGATTTGTGCTTAAGTAAAATTTTCGTGTTAATTTTGTATTAACTAATTCATATAACTAGTGCATTTCGAAATAATAACACTTTCTCAGACTTGTACTTGTACTGAAAATTATCAATTTTATTGATTAACGCTAAGGTAACATTTTTATGTTATTGCAGAATTAACAAATAAATATAACCAAGGCATTTTAAAAGAATAGCTTAAACTGAAAAACATATATTTCACAGATTTGCGATTAAGTTAAATTTTTATGTTATTGCAGCATTAGCAATTAAAAGAATAGCTTAAACTGAAAAACATATATTTTACAGATTTGCGATAAAGTTAAATTTTTATGTTATTGCCGCATTAGCAAATTTATATAACCAGTGCATTTCCAAAAAAGTTCACTTTCTTAGATTTGGACCAATTCTGAAAAACATCCAATTTACTGATTTGTGCTTAAGTACAATTTTCACGTTAATTTTGTATTAACTAATTCATATAACTAGTGCATTTTGTAGTATTAACAAATAAATATAACCAAGGCATTTTAAAGGAATAGCACTTTCTTAGATTTGGACTAATACTGAAAGATATCAATTTTATTGATTAACGCTACAGTAAAATGTTCATGCTACTGCAGTATTAACAAATTTATATAACCAGTGCATTCCGAAAAAAATCACACTTTCTAAGATTCATAATTATACTGAAAAACGTCAATTTTACTGATTTCCAATTAAATTAAAATTCATATTATTGAAGCATTAACAAATTTATATAACAAGTGCATTTCGTAATAACAGCACCTTATTAGATTAAGAGTTATACTGAAAAGCATCAATTTTACTAATTTGCACTAAAGTAAAATTATTAAGTTATTGCCGCATTAGCAAATTTATATAACCAGTGCATTTCCAAAAAACTGCACTTTCTTAGATTTGGATTTATACTGAAAAACATCAATTTGACTGATTTGTGCTTAAGTAAAATTTTCGTGTTAATTTTGTATTAACTAATTCATATAACTAGTGCATTTCGAAAAAATAACACTTTCTCAGACTTGTACTTGTACTGAAAAATATCAATTTTATTAATTAACGCTAAAGTAACATTTTTATGTTATTGCAGAATTAACAAATAAATATAACCAAGGCATTTTAAAAGAATAGCTTAAACTGAAAAACATATATTTTACAGATTTGCGATAAAGTTAAATTTTTATGTTATTGCCGCATTAGCAATTAAAAGAATAGCTTAAACTGAAAAACATATATTTTACAGATTTGCGATAAAGTTAAATTTTTATGTTATTGCCTCATTAGCAATTTTATATAACCAGTGCATTTCCAAAAAATTTCACTTTCTTAGACTTGGACTTATACTGAAAAACATCAATTTTACTGATTTGTGCTAAGGTAAAATTTTCATGTTATTTCAGTATTAACAAACAAATAAAACCAAGGTATTTAAAAAAAAATATCACTTTCTTAGATTTGGACTTGTATTGAAAAATATCAATTTTATTGATTTGTGCTAAAGTAACATTTTCATGTTATTGCAGTATTAACAAATAAATATTATATAACCAAGGCATTTTAAAAGAACAGCACTTGCTTAGATTTAAGCTTAAACTGAAAAACATAAATTTTAGAGATTTGCGATAAAGATAAATTTTTATGTTATTGCCGCATTAGCAAATTTATATAGCCAGTGATTTCTAAAAAATTTCACTTGCTTAGATTTGGACTTATACTGTCCAAATTTTCATGTTATTTCAGTATTAACAAACAAATAAAACCAAGGTATTTAAAAAAAATATCACTTTCTTAGATTAGGACTTATACCGAAAAATATCAATTTTATTGGTTAACGCTAAAGTGAAATTTTCATGTTATTGCAGTGTTATCAAATTTATATGAGGAGTGCATTTCAAAAAAATTGCACTTTCTTAGATTTGGATTTATACTGAAAAACATCAATTTGACTGATTTGTGCTTAAGTAAAATTTTCGTGTTAATTTTGTATTAACTAATTCATATAACCAGTGCATTTCCAAAAAATTTCACTTTCTTAGATTTGGACTTATACTGAAAAACATCAATTTTACTGATTTGTGCTAAAGTAAAATTTTCATGTTATTTCAGTATTAACAAACAAATAAAACCAAGGCATTTAAAAAAAATATCACTCTCTTAGATTTGGACTTGTATTGAAAAATATCAATTTTATTGATTTGTGCTAAAGTAACATTTTCATGTTATTGCAGTATTAACAAATAAATATTATATAACCAAGGCATTTTAAAAGAACAGCACTTGCTTAGATTTAGGCTTAAACTGAAAAACATAAATTTTACAGATTTGCGATAAAGATAAATTTTTATGTTATTGCCGCATTAGCAAATTTATATAACCAGTGCATTTCCAAAAAATTTCACTTTCTTAGATTTGGACTTATACTGAAAAACATCAATTTTACTGATTTGTGCTAAAGTAACATTTTCATGTTATTGCAGAATTAACAAATAAATAGTATATAACCAAGGCATTTTAAAAGAACAGCACTTGCTTAGATTTAGGCTTAAACTGAAAAACATAAATTTTACAGATTTGCGATAAAGATAAATTTTTATGTTATTGCCGCATTAGCAAATTTATATAACCAGTGCATTTCCAAAAAATTTCACTTTCTTAGATTTGGACTTATACTGAAAAACATCAATTTTACTGATTTGTGCTAAAGTAAAATTTTCATGTTATTTCAGTATTAACAAACAAATAAAACCAAGGCATTTAAAAAAAATATCACTCTCTTAGATTTGGACTTGTATTGAAAAATATCAATTTTATTGATTTGTGCTAAAGTAACATTTTCATGTTATTGCAGTATTAACAAATAAATATTATATAACCAAGGCATTTTAAAAGAACAGCACTTGCTTAGATTTAGGCTTAAACTGAAAAACATAAATTTTACAGATTTGCTATAAAGATAAATTTTTATGTTATTGCCGTATTAGCAAATTTATATAGCCAGTGATTTCCAAAAAATTTCACTTTCTTAGATTTGGACTTATACTGTCCAAATTTTCATGTAATTTCAGTATTAACAAACAAATAAAACCAAGGTATTTAAAAAAATATCACTTTCTTAGATTAGGACTTATACCGAATAATATCAATTTTATTGGTTAACGCTAAAGTAAAATTTTCATGTTATTGCAGTGTTATCAAATTTATATGAAGAGTGCATTTCAAAAAAATTGCACTTTCTTAGATTGGGACCAATACTGAAAAACATCCATTTTACTGATTTGTGCTTAAGTACAATTTTCACGTTAAGGTAGTATTAAAAAATATATATAACTAAGGCATTTTAAAAGACTAGCACTTTCTTAGATTTGGACGAATACTGAAAAACATCAATTTTACTGATTTCCAATTAAATTAAATTTTCATATTATTGAAGCACTAACAAATTTATATAACAAGTGCATTTCGTAATAACAGCACCTTATTAGATTAAGAGTTATACTACTTTGCACTAAAGTAAAATTTTTAAGTTATTGCCGCATTAGCAAATTAATATAACCAGTGCATTTCCAAAAAACTGCACTTTCTTAGATTTGGATTTATACTGAAAAACATCAATTTGACTGATTTGTGCTTAAGTAAAATTTTCGTGCTAATTTTGTATTAACTAATTCATATAACTAGTGTATTTCGAAAAAATAACACTTTCTTAGACATGTACTTGTACTGAAAAATATCAATTTTATTGATTAACGCTAAGGTAACATTTTTATGTTATTGCAGAATTAACAAATAAATATAACCAAGGCATTTTAAAAGAATAGCTTAAACTGAAAAACATATATTTTACAGATTTGCGATGAAGTTAAATTTTTATGTTATTGCCGCATTAGCAAATTTATATAACCAGTGCATTTCCAAAAAACTGCACTTTCTTAGATTTGGATTTATACTGAAAAACATCAATTTGACTGATTTGTGCTTAAGTAAAATTTTCGTGTTAATTTTGTATTATCTAATTCATATAACTAGTGCATTTCGAAAAAATAACACTTTCTTAGACTTGTACTTGTACTGAAAAATATCAAGTTTATTGATTAACGCTAAGGTAACATTTTTTTGTTATTGCAGAATTAACAAATAAATATAACCAAGGCATTTTAAAAGAATAGCTTAAACTGAAAAACATATATTTTACAGATTTGCACTAAAGTAAAATTATTAAGTTATTGCCGCATTAGCAAATTTATATAACCAGTGCATTTCCAAAAAACTGCACTTTCTTAGATTTGGATTTATACTGAAAAACATCAATTTGACTGATTTGTGCTTAAGTAAAATTTTCGTGTTAATTTTGTATTAACTAATTCATATAACTAGTGTATTTCGAAAAAATAACACTTTCTTAGACATGTACTTGTACTGAAAAATATCAATTTTATTGATTAACGCTAAGGTAACATTTTTATGTTATTGCAGAATTAACAAATAAATATAACCAAGGCATTTTAGAAGAATAGCTTAAACTGAAAAACATACATTTTACAGATTTGCGATGAAGTTAAATTTTTATGTTATTGCCGCATTAGCAAATTTATATAACCAGTGCATTTCCAAAAAACTGCACTTTCTTAGATTTGGATTTATACTGAAAAACATCAATTTGACTGATTTGTGCTTAAGTAAAATTTTCGTGTTAATTTTGTATTAACTAATTCATATAACTAGTGCATTTCGAAAAAATAACACTTTCTTAGATTTGTACTTGTACTGAAAAATATCAATTTTATTGATTAACGCTAAGGTAATATTTTTATGTTATTGCAGAATTAACAAATAAATATAACCAAGGCATTTTAAAGGATAGCTTAAACTGAAAAACATATATTTTACAGATTTGCGATAAAGTTAATTTTTATGTTATTGCCGCATTAGCAATTAAAAGAATAGCTTAAACTGAAAAACATATATTTTACAGATTTGCGATAAAGTTAAATTTTTATGTTATTGCCGCATTAGCAAATTTATATAACCAGTGCATTTCCAAAAAATTTCACTTTCTTAGATTTGGACCAATTCTGAAAAACATCCATTTTACTGATTTGTGCTTAAGTACAATTTTCACGTTAATTTTGTATTAACTAATTCATATAACTAGTGCATTTTGTAGTATTAACAAATAAATATAACCAAGGCATTTTAAAGGAATAGCACTTACTTAGATTTGGACTAATACTGAAAGATATCAATTTTATTGATTAACGCTACAGTAAAATGTTCATGCTACTGCAGTATTAACAAATTTATATAACCAGTGCATTCCGAAAAAAATCACACTTTCTTAGATTCATAATTATACTGAAAAACATCAATTTTACTGATTTCCAATTAAATTAAATTTTCATATTATTGAAGCACTAACAAATTTATATAACAAGTGCATTTCGTAATAACAGCACCTTATTAGATTAAGAGTTATACTGAAAAGCATCAATTTTACTAATTTGCACTAAAGTAAAATTATTAAGTTATTGCCGCATTAGCAAATTTATATAACCAGTGCATTTCCAAAAAACTGCACTTTCTTAGATTTGGATTTATACTGATAAACATCGATTTGACTGATTTGTGGTTAAGTAAAATTTTCGTGTTAATTTTTTATTAACTAATTCATATAACTAGTGCATTTCGAAAAAATAACACTTTCTCAGACTTGTACTTGTACTGAAAAATATCAATTTTATTGATTAACGCTAAGGTAACATTTTTATACAATTAAATTAAATTCATATTATTGAAGCACTAACAAATTTATATAACAAGTGCATTTCGTAATAACAGCACTTTATTAGATTAAGAGTTATACTACTTTGCACTAAAGTAAAATTTTTAAGTTATTGCCGCATTAGCAAATTAATATAACCAGTGCATTTCCAAAAAACTGCACTTTCTTAGATTTGGATTTATACTGAAAAACATCAATTTGACTGATTTGTGCTTAAGTAAAATTTTCGTGTTAATTTTGTATTAACTAATTCATATAACTAGTGTATTTCGAAAAAATAACACTTTCTTAGACATGTACTTGTACTGAAAAATATCAATTTTATTGATTAACGCTAAGGTAACATTTTTATGTTATTGCAGAATTAACAAATAAATATAACCAAGGCATTTTAAAAGAATAGCTTAAACTGAAAAACATATATTTTACAGATTTGCGATGAAGTTAAATTTTTATGTTATTGCCGCATTAGCAAATTTATATAACCAGTGCATTTCCAAAAAATTTCACTTTCTTAGATTTTGACCAATTCTGAAAAACATCCATTTTACTGATTTGTGCTTAAGTACAATTTTCACGTTAATTTTGTATTAACTAATTCATATAACTAGTGCATTTTGTAGTATTAACAAATAAATATAACCAAGGCATTTTAAAGGAATAGCACTTACTTAGATTTGGACTAATACTGAAAGATATCAATTTTATTGATTAACGCTACAGTAAAATGTTCATGCTACTGCAGTATTAACAAATTTATATAACCAGTGCATTCCGAAAAAAATCACACTTTCTTAGATTCATAATTATACTGAAAAACATCAATTTTACTGATTTCCAATCAAATTAAATTTTCATATTATTGAAGCACTAACAAATTTATATAACAAGTGCATTTCGTAATAACAGCACCTTATTAGATTAAGATTTATACTGAAAAGCATCAATTTTACTAATTTGCACTAAAGTAAAATTATTAAGTTATTGCCGCATTAGCAAATTTATATAACCAGTGCATTTCCAAAAAACTGCACTTTCTTAGATTTGGATTTATACTGAAAAACATCAATTTGACTGATTTGTGGTTAAGTAAAATTTTCGTGTTAATTTTGTATTAACTAATTCATATAACTAGTGCATTTCGAAAAAATAACACTTTCTCAGACTTGTACTTGTACTGAAAAATATCAATTTTATTGATTAACGCTAAGGTAACATTTTTATGTTATTGCAGAATTAACAAATAAATATAACCAAGGCATTTTAAAAGAATAGCTTAAACTGAAAAACATATATTTTACAGATTTGCGATAAAGTTAAATTTTTATGTTATTGCCGCATTAGCAATTAAAAGAATAGCTTAAACTGAAAAACATATATTTTACAGATTTGCGATAAATTTAAATTTTTATGTTATTGCCGCATTAGCAATTTTATATAACCAGTGCATTTCCAAAAAATTTCACTTTCTTAGATTTGGACTTATACTGAAAAACATCAATTTTACTGATTTGTGCTAAAGTAAAATTTTCATGTTATTTCAGTATTAACAAACAAATAAAACCAAGGTATTTAAAAAAAATATCACTTTCTTAGATTTGGACTTGTATTGAAAAACATCAATTTTACTGATTTCCGACAAAGTTAAATTTTCATGTTATTGCAATATTAACAAATAAATATAACCAAGGCATTTTAAAGGAATAGCACTTTCTTAGATTTGGACTAATACTGAAAGATATCAATTTTATTGAATAACGCTACAGTAAAATTTTCATTTTACTGCAGTACTAACAAATTTATATAACCAGTGCATTCCGAAAAAAATCACACTTTCTTAGATTTAATCTAATAATAAAACATCAATTTTACTGATTTCCAATTAAATTAAATTTCCATATTATTGAAGCATTAACAAATTTATATAACAAGTGCATTTCGAATTAACAGCACCTTATTAGATTAAGATTTATACTGAAGCATCAATTTTACTAATTTGAACTAAAGTAAAATTTTTAAGTTATTGCCGCATTAGCAAATTTATATAACCAGTGCATTTCCAAAAAACTGCACTTTCTTAGATTTGGATTTATACTGAAAAACATCAATTTGACTGATTTGTGCTTAAGTAAAATTTTCGTGTTAATTTTGTATTAACTAATTCATATAACTAGTGCATTTCGAAAAAATAACACTTTCTTAGACTTGTACTTGTACTGAAAAATATCAATTTTATTGATTAACGCTAAAGTAAAATTTTCATGTTATTGCAGTATTAACAAATAAATATTATATAACCAAGGCATTTTAAAAGAACAGCACTTGCTTAGATTTAGGCTTAAACTGAAAAACATAAATTTTACAGATTTGCGATAAAGATAAATTTTTATGTTATTGCCGCATTAGCAATTTTATATAACCAGTGCATTACCAAAAAATTTCACTTTCTTAGATTTGGACCAATACTGAAAAACATCCATTTTACTGATTTGTGCTTAAGTACAATTTTCACGTTAATTTTGTATTAACTATTTCATATAACTAGTGCATTTTGTAGTATTAACAAATAAATATAAGCAAGGCATTTTAAAGGAATAGCACTTTCTTAGATTTGGACTAATACTGAAAGATATCAATTTTATTGATTAACGCTACAGTAAAATTTTCATGTTACTGCAGTATTAACAAATTTATATAACCACTGCATTCCGAAAAAAATCACACTTTCTTAGATTCATAATTATACTGAAAAACATCAATTTTACTGATTTCCAATTAAATTAAATTTTCATATTATTGAAGCATTAACAAATTTATATAACAAGTGCATTTCGAAATAACAGCACCTTATTAGATTAAGAGTTATACTGAAAAGCATCAATTTTACTAATTTGCACTAAAGTAAAATTATTAAGTTATTGCCGCATTAGGAAATTTATATAACCAGTGCATTTCCAAAAAACTGCACTTTCTTAGATTTGGATTTATACTGAAAAACATCAATTTGACTGATTTGTGCTTAAGTAAAATTTTCGTGTTAATTTTGTATTAACTAATTCATATAACTAGTGCATTTCGAAAAAATTACACTTTCTCAGACATGTACTTGTACTGAAAAATATCAATTTTATTGATTAACGCTAAGGTAACATTTTTATGTTATTGCAGAATTAACAAATAAATATAACCAAGGCATTTTAAAAGAATAGCTTAAACTGAAAAACATATATTTTACAGATTTGCGATGAAGTTAAATTTTTATGTTATTGCCGCATTAGCAAATTTATATAACCAGTGCATTTCCAAAAAACTGCACTTTCTTAGATTTGGATTTATACTGAAAAACATCAATTTGACTGATTTGTGCTTAAGTAAAATTTTCGTGTTAATTTTGTATTAACTAATTCATATAACTAGTGCATTTCGAAAAAATAACACTTTCTTAGACTTGTACTTGTACTGAAAAATATCAAGTTTATTGATTAACGCTAAGGTAACATTTTTATGTTATTGCAGAATTAACAAATAAATATAACCAAGGCATTTTAAAAGAATAGCTTAAACTGAAAAACATATATTTTACAGATTTGCACTAAAGTAAAATTATTAAGTTATTGCCGCATTAGCAAATTTATATAACCAGTGCATTTCCAAAAAACTGCACTTTCTTAGATTTGGATTTATACTGAAAAACATCAATTTGACTGATTTGTGCTTAAGTAAAATTTTCGTGTTAATTTTGTATTAACTAATTCATATAACTAGTGTATTTCGAAAAAATAACACTTTGTTAGACATGTACTTGTACTGAAAAATATCAATTTTATTGACTAACGCTAAGGTAACATTTTTATGTTATTGCAGAATTAACAAATAAATATAACCAAGGCATTTTAGAAGAATAGCTTAAACTGAAAAACATACATTTTACAGATTTGCGATGAAGTTAAATTTTTATGTTATTGCCGCATTAGCAAATTTATATAACCAGTGCATTTCCAAAAAACTGCACTTTCTTAGATTTGGATTTATACTGAAAAACATCAATTTGACTGATTTGTGCTTAAGTAAAATTTTCGTGTTAATTTTGTATTAACTAATTCATATAACTAGTGCATTTCGAAAAAATAACACTTTCTTAGATTTGTACTTGTACTGAAAAATATCAATTTTATTGATTAACGCTAAGGTAATATTTTTATGTTATTGCAGAATTAACAAATAAATATAACCAAGGCATTTTAAAGGATAGCTTAAACTGAAAAACATATATTTTACAGATTTGCGATAAAGTTAATTTTTATGTTATTGCCGCATTAGCAATTAAAAGAATAGCTTAAACTGAAAAACATATATTTTACAGATTTGCGATAAAGTTAAATTTTTATGTTATAGCCGCATTAGCAAATTTATATAACCAGTGCATTTCCAAAAACTTTCACTTTCTTAGATTTGGACCAATTCTGAAAAACATCCATTTTACTGATTTGTGCTTAAGTACAATTTTCACGTTAATTTTGTATTAACTAATTCATATAACTAGTGCATTTTGTAGTATTAACAAATAAATATAACCAAGGCATTTTAAAGGAATAGCACTTACTTAGATTTGGACTAATACTGAAAGATATCAATTTTATTGATTAACGCTACAGTAAAATGTTCATGCTACTGCAGTATTAACAAATTTATATAACCAGTGCATTCCGAAAAAAATCACACTTTCTTAGATTCATAATTATACTGAAAAACATCAATTTTACTGATTTCCAATTAAATTAAATTTTCATATTATTGAAGCACTAACAAATTTATATAACAAGTGCATTTCGTAATAACAGCACCTTATTAGATTAAGAGTTATACTGAAAAGCATCAATTTTACTAATTTGCACTAAAGTAAAATTATTAAGTTATTGCCGCATTAGCAAATTTATATAACCAGTGCATTTCCAAAAAACTGCACTTTCTTAGATTTGGATTTATACTGAAAAACATCAATTTGACTGATTTGTGGTTAAGTAAAATTTTCGTGTTAATTTTGTATTAACTAATTCATATAACTAGTGCATTTCGAAAAAATAACACTTTCTCAGACTTGTACTTGTACTGAAAAATATCAATTTTATTGATTAACGCTAAGGTAACATTTTTATGTTATTGCAGAATTAACAAATAAATATAACCAAGGCATTTTAAAAGAATAGCTTAAACTGAAAAACATATATTTTACAGATTTGCGATAAAGTTAAATTTTTATGTTATTGCCGCATTAGCAATTAAAAGAATAGCTTAAACTGAAAAACATATATTTTACAGATTTGCGATAAATTTAAATTTTTATGTTATTGCCGCATTAGCAATTTTATATAATCAGTGCATTTCCAAAAAATTTCACTTTCTTAGATTTGGACTTGTATTGAAAAACATCAATTTTACTGATTTCCGACAAAGTTAAATTTTCATGTTATTGCAATATTAACAAAAAAATATAACCAAGGCATTTTAAAGGAATAGCACTTTCTTAGATTTGGACTAATACTGAAAGATATCAATTTTATTGAATAACGCTACAGTAAAATTTTCATGTTACTGCAGTACTAACAAATTTATATAACCAGTGCATTCCGAAAAAAATCACACTTTCTTAGATTTAATCTAATAATAAAACATCAATTTTACTGATTTCCAATTAAATTAAATTTCCATATTATTGAAGCATTAACAAATTTATATAACAAGTGCATTTCGAATTAACAGCACCTTATTAGATTAAGATTTATACTGAAGCATCAATTTTACTAATTTGAACTAAAGTAAAATTTTTAAGTTATTGCCGCATTAGCAAATTTATATAACCAGTGCATTTCCAAAAAACTGCACTTTCTTAGATTTGGATTTATACTGAAAAACATCAATTTGACTGATTTGTGCTTAAGTAAAATTTTCGTGTTAATTTTGTATTAACTAATTCATATAACTAGTGCATTTCGAAAAAATAACACTTTCTTAGACTTGTACTTGTACTGAAAAATATCAATTTTATTGATTAACGCTAAAGTAAAATTTTCATGTTATTGCAGTATTAACAAATAAATATTATATAACCAAGGCATTTTAAAAGAACAGCACTTGCTTAGATTTAGGCTTAAACTGAAAAACATAAATTTTACAGATTTGCGATAAAGATAAATTTTTATGTTATTGCCGCATTAGCAATTTTATATAACCAGTGCATTTCCAAAAAATTTCACTTTCTTAGATTTGGACCAATACTGAAAAACATCCATTTTACTGATTTGTGCTTAAGTACAATTTTCACGTTAATTTTGTATTAACTATTTCATATAACTAGTGCATTTTGTAGTATTAACAAATAAATATAACCAAGGCATTTTAAAGGAATAGCACTTTCTTAGATTTGGACTAATACTGAGAGATATCAATTTTATTGATTAACGCTACAGTAAAATTTTCATGTTACTGCAGTATTAACAAATTTATATAACCACTGCATTCCGAAAAAAATCACACTTTCTTAGATTCATAATTATACTGAAAAACATCAATTTTACTGATTTCCAATTAAATTAAATTTCCATATTATTGAAGCATTAACAAATTTATATAACAAGTGCATTTCGAATTAACAGCACCTTATTAGATTAAGATTTATACTGAAGCATCAATTTTACTAATTTGAACTAAAGTAAAATTTTTAAGTTATTGCCGCATTAGCAAATTTATATAACCAGTGCATTTCCAAAAAACTGCACTTTCTTAGATTTGGATTTATACTGAAAAACATCAATTTGACTGATTTGTGCTTAAGTAAAATTTTCGTGTTAATTTTGTATTAACTAATTCATATAACTAGTGCATTTCGAAAAAATAACACTTTCTTAGACTTGTACTTGTACTGAAAAATATCAATTTTATTGATTAACGCTAAAGTAAAATTTTCATGTTATTGCAGTATTAACAAATAAATATTATATAACCAAGGCATTTTAAAAGAACAGCACTTGCTTAGATTTAGGCTTAAACTGAAAAACATATATTTTACAGATTTGCGATAAAGTTAAATTTTTATGTTATTGCCGCATTAGCAATTTTATATAACCAGTGCATTTCCAAAAAATTTCACTTTCTTAGATTTGGACTTATACTGAAAAATATCAATTTTACTGATTTGTGCTAAAGTAAAATGTTCATGTTATTTCAGTATTAACAAACAAATAAAACCAAGGTATATAAAAAAAAAATCACTTTCTTAGATTTGGACTTGTATTGAAAAATATCAATTTTATTGATTAACGCTAAAGTAAAATTTTCATGTTATTGCAGTATTAACAAATAAATATTATATAACCAAGGCATTTTAAAAGAACAGCACTTGCTTAGATTTAGGCTTAAACTGAAAAACATAAATTTTACAGATTTGCGATAAAGATAAATTTTTATGTTATTGCCGCATTAGCAAATTTATATAGCCAGTGATTTCTAAAAAATTTCACTTTCTTAGATTTGGCCTTATACTGTCCAAATTTTCATGTTATTTCAGTATTAACAAACAAATAAAACCAAGGTATTTAAAAAAAATATCACTTTCTTAGATTAGGACTTATGCCGAAAAATATCAATTTTATTGGTTAACGCTAAAGTAAAATTTTCATGTTATTGCAGTGTTATCAAATTTATATGAGGAGTGCATTTCAAAAAAATTGCACTTTCTTAGATTTGGACCAATACTGAAAAACATCCATTTTACTGATTTGTGCTTAAGTACAATTTTCACGTTAATTTTGTGTTAACTAATTCATATAACTAGTGCATTTTGTAGTATTAACAAATAAATATAACCAAGGCATTTTAAAGGAATAGCACTTTCTTAGATTTGGACTAATACTGAGAGATATCAATTTTATTGATTAACGCTACAGTACAATTTTCACGTTAATGTAGTATTAACAAATAAATATAACTAAGGCATTTTAAAAGACTAGCACTTTCTTAGATTTGGTCGAATACTGAAAAACATCAATTTTACTGATTTGTGCTTAAGTACAATTTTCACGTTAATTTTGTGTTAACTAATTCATATAACTAGTGCATTTTGTAGTATTAACAAATAAATATAACCAAGGCATTTTAAAGGAATAGCACTTTCTTAGATTTGGACTAATACTGAGAGATATCAATTTTATTGATTAACGCTACAGTAAAATTTTCATGTTACTGCAGTATTAACAAATTTATATAACCAGTGCATTCCGAAAAAACACTTTCTTAGATTTATACTTATACTGAAAAACATCAATTTGACTGATTTCCAATTAAATTAAATTTCCATATTATTGAAGCATTAACAAATTTATATAACAAGTGCATTTCGAAATAACAGCACCTTATTAGATTAAGATTTATACTGAAGCATCAATTTTACTAATTTGAACTAAAGTAAAATTTTTAAGTTATTGCCGCATTAGCAAATTTATATAACCAGTGCATTTCCAAAAAACTGCACTTTCTTAGATTTGGATTTATACTGAAAAACATCAATTTGACTGATTTGTGCTTAAGTAAAATTTTCGTGTTAATTTTGTATTAACTAATTCATATAACTAGTGCATTTCGAAAAAATAACATTTTCTTGGACTTGTACTTGTACTGAAAAATATCAATTTTATTGATTAACGCTAAGGTAACATTTTTATGTTATTGCAGAATTAACAAATAAATATAACCAAGGCATTTTAAAAGAATAGCTTAAACTGAAAAACATATATTTTACAGATTTGCGATAAAGTTAAATTTTTATGTTATTGCAGCATTAGCAATTAAAAGAATAGCTTAAACTGAAAAACATATATTTTACAGATTTGCGATAAAGTTAAATTTTTATGTTATTGCCGCATTAGCAAATTTATATAACCAGTGCATTTCCAAAAAATTTCACTTTCTTAGATTTGGACCAATTCTGAAAAACATCCATTTTACTGATTTGTGCTTAAGTACAATTTTCACGTTAATTTTGTATTAACTAATTCATATAACTAGTGCATTTTGTAGTATTAACAAATAAATATAACCAAGGCATTTTAAAGGAATAGCACTTTCTTAGATTTGGACTAATACTGAAAGATATCAATTTTATTGATTAACGCTACAGTAAAATTTTCATGTTACTGCAGTATTAACAAATTTATATAACCAGTACACTTCCAAAAAACTGCACTTTCTTAGACTTGGACCAATACTGAAAAACATCCATTTTACTGATTTGTGCTTAAGTACAATTTTCACGTTAATTTTGTATTAACTAATTCATATAACTAGTGCTTTTTGTAGTATTAACAAATAAATATAACCAAGGCATTTTAAAGAATAGCACTTTCTTAGATTTGGACTAATACTGAAAGATATCAATTTTATTGATTAACGCTACAGTAAAATTTTCATGTTGCTGCAGTATTAACAAATTTATATAACCAGTGCATTCCGAAAAAAATCACACTTTCTTAGATTCATAATTATACTAAAAAACGTCAATTTTACTGATTTCCAATTAAATTAAATTTTCATATTATTGAAGCATTAACAAATTTATATAACAAGTGCAATTCGAAATAACAGCACCTTATTCGATTAAGATTTATACTGAAGCATCAATTTTACTAATTTGCACTAAAGTAAAATTTTTAAGGTATTGCCGCCTTAGCAAATTTATATAACCAGCGCATTTCCAAAAAACTGCACTTTCTTAGATTTGGATTTATACTGAAAAACATCAATTTCACTGATTTGTGCTTAAGTAAAATTTTCGTGTTAATTTTGTATAAACTAATTCATATAACCAGTGCCTTTCCAAAAAATTTCACTTTCTTAGATTTGGACTTATACTGAAAAACATCAATTTTACTGATTTGTGCTAAAGTAAAATTTTCATGTTATTTCAGTATTAACAAACAAATAAAACCAAGGTATTTAAAAAAAATATCACTTTCTTAGATTTGGACTTGTATTGAAAAATATCAATTTTATTGATTTGTGCTAAAGTAACATTTTCATGTTATTGCAGTATTAACAAATAAATATTATATAACCAAGGCATTTTAAAAGAACAGCACTTGCTTAGATTTAGGCTTAAACTGAAAAACATAAATTTTATAGAATTGCTATAAAGATAAATTTTTATGTTATTGCCGTATTAGCAAATTTATATAGCCAGTGATTTCTAAAAAATTTCACTTTCTTAGATTTGGACTTATACTGTCCAAATTTTCATGTTATTTCAGTATTAACAAACAAATAAAACCAAGGTATTTAAAAAAATATCACTTTCTTAGATTAGGACTTATACCGAAAAATATCAATTTTATTGGTTAACGCTAAAGTAAAATTTTCATGTTATTGCAGTGTTATCAAATTTATATGAAGAGTGCATTTCAAAAAAATTGCACTTTCTTAGATTTGGACCAATACTGAAAAACATCCATTTTACTGATTTGTGCTTAAGTACAATTTTCACGTTAATGTAGTTTTAACAATTATATATAACTAAGGCATTTTAAAAGACTAGCACTTTCTTAGATTTGGACGAATACTGAAAAACATCAATTTTACTGATTTCCGCCATAGTTAAATTTTCATGTTATTGCAATATTAACAAATAAATATAACCAAGGCATTTTAAAGGAATAGCACTTTCTTAGATTTGGACTAATACTGAAAGATATCAATTTTATTGATTAACGCTACAGTAAAATTTTCATGTTACTGCAGTATTAACAAATTTGTATAACCAGTGCATTCCGAAAAAAATCACACTTTCTTAGATTTATACTTATACTGAAAAACATCAATGTTACTGATTTCCAATTAAATTAAATTTTCATATTATTGAAGCATTAAGAAATTTATATAACAAGTGCATTTCGAAAAAACAGCACCTTATTAGATTAAGAGTTATACTGAAAAGCATCAATTTTACTAATTTGCACTAAAGTAAAATTTTTAAGTTATTGCCGCATTAGCAAAATTATATAACCAGTGCATTTCCAAAAAACTGCACTTTCTTAGATTTGGATTTATACTGAAAAACATCAATTTGACTGATTTGTGCTTAAGTAAAATTTTCGTGTTAATTTTGTATTAACTAATTCATATAACTAGTGCATTTCGAAAAAATAACACTTTCTTATACTTGTACTTGTACTGAAAAATATCAATTTTATTGATTAACGCTAAGGTAACATTTTTATGTTATTGCAGAATTAACAAATAAATATAACCAAGGCACTTTAAAAGAATAGCTTAAACTGAAAAACATATATTTTACAGATTTGCGATAAAGTTAAATTTTTATGTTATTGCCCCAATAGCAATTTTATATAACCAGTGCATTTCCAAAAAATTTCACTTTCTTAGATTTGGACTTATACTGAAAAACATCAATTTTACTGATTCGTGCTAAAGTAAAATGTTCATGTTATTTCAGTATTAACAAACAAATAAAACCAAGGTATTTAAAAAAAAATCACTTTCTTAGATTTGGACTTGTATTGAAAAATATGAATTTTATTGATTAACGCTAAAGTAAAATTTTCATGTTATTGCAGAATTAACAAATAAATAGTATATAACCAAGGCATTTTAAAAGAACAGCACTTGCTTAGATTTAGGCTTAAACTGAAAAACATAAATTTTACAGATTTGCGATATAGATAAATTTTTATGTTATTGCCGCATTAGCAAATTTATATAGCCAGTGATTTCTGAAAAATTTCACTTTCTTAGACTTGGCCTTATACTGTCCAAATTTTCATGTTATTTCAGTATTAACAAACAAATAAAACCAAGGTATTTAAAAAAATATCACTTTCTTAGATTAGGACTTATACCGAAAAATATCAATTTTATTGGTTAACGCTAAAGTAAAATTTTCATGTTATTGCAGTATTATCAAATTTATATGAGGAGTGCATTTCAAAAAAATTGCACTTTCTTAGATTTGGACCAATACGGAAAAACATCCATTTTACTGATTTGTGCTTAAGTACAATTTTCACGTTAATTTTGTATTAACTAATTCATATAACTAGTGCATTTTGTAGTATTAACAAATAAATATAACCAAGGCATTTTAAAGGAATAGCACTTTCTTAGATTTGGACTAATACTGAAAGATATCAATTTTATTGATTAACGCTACAGTAAAATTTTCATGTTACTGCAGTATTAACAAATTTATATAACCAGTGCATTCCGAAAAAAATCACACTTTCTTAGATTTATACTTATACTAAAAAACATCAATTTTACTGATTTCCAATTAAATTAAATTTTCATATTATTGAAGCATTAACAAATTTATATAACAAGTGCATTTCGAAATCTTATTAGATTAAGATTTATACTGAAGCATCAATTTTACTAATTTGCACTAAAGTAAAATTTTTAAGTTATTGCCGCATTAGCAAATTTATATAGCCAGTGATTTCTAAAAAATTTCACTTTCTTAGATTTGGCCTTATACTGTCCAAATTTTCATGTTATTTCAGTATTAACAAACAAATAAAACCAAGGTATTTAAAAAAAATATCACTTTCTTAGATTAGGACTTATACCGAAAAATATCAATTTTATTGGTTAACGCTAAAGTAAAATTTTCATGTTATTGCAGTGTTATCAAATTTATATGAGGAGTGCATTTAAAAAAAATTGCACTTTCTTAGATTTGGACCAATACTGAAAAACATCCATTTTACTGATTTGTGCTTAAGTACAATTTTCACGTTAATGTAGTATTAACAAATACATATAACTAAGGCATTTTAAAAGACTAGCACTTTCTTAGATTTGGACGAATACTGAAAAACATCAATTTTACTGATTTCCGCCAAAGTTAAATTTTCATGTTATTGCAATATTAACAAATAAATATAACCAAGGCATTTTAAAGGAATAGCACTTTCTTAGATTTGGACTAATACTGAAAGATATCAATTTTATTGATTAACGCTACAGGAAAATTTTCATGTTACTGCAGTATTAACAAATTTATATAACCAGTGCATTCCGAAAAAAATCACATTTTCTTAGATTTATACTTATACTGAAAAACATCAATTTTACTGATTTCCAATTAAATTAAATTTTTAAGTTATTGCCGCATTAGCAAATTTATATAACCAGTGCATTTCCAAAAAACTGCACTTTCTTAGATTTGGATTTATACTGAAAAACATCAATTTGACTGATTTGTGCTTAAGTAAAAGTTTCGTGTTAATTTTGTATTAACTAATTCATATAACTAGTGCATTTCGAAAAAATAACACTTTCTTAGACTTGTACTTGTACTGAAAAATATCAATTTTATTGATTAACGCTAAGGTAACATTTTTATGTTATTGCAGAATTAACAAATAAATATAACCAAGGCATTTTAAAAGAATAGCTTAAACTGAAAAACATATATTTTACAGATTTGCGATAAAGTTAAATTTTTATGTTATTGCCGCATTAGCAAATTTATATAACCAGTGCATTTCCAAAAATTTCACTTTCTTAGATTTGGACCAATACTGAAAAACATCCATTAAAGGAATAGCATTTTCTTAGATTTGGACTAATACTGAAAGATATCAATTTTATTGATTAACGCTACAGTAAAATTTTCATGTTACTGCAGTATTAACAAATTTATATAACCAGTGCATTCCGAAAAAAATCACACTTTCTTAGATTCATAATTATACTGAAAAACATCAATTTTACTGATTTGTGCTAAAGTAAAATGTTCATGTTATTTCAGTATTAACAAACAAATAAAACCAAGGTATTTAAAAAAAATATCACTTTCTTAGAGTTGGACTAATACTGAAAAATATCAATTTTATTGATTAATGCTACAGTAAAATTTTCCTGTTATTGCAGTATTAACAAATAAATACAACCAAGGCATTAAAAAAATATCACTTTCTTAGATTTGGACTTGTACTGAAAAATATCAAATATTATTGATTAACGCTAAAGTAAAATTTTCATGTTATTGCAGTATTAACAAATAAATATTATATAACCAAGGCATTTTAAAACAGCACTTTCATAGATTTAGGCTTAAACTGAAAAACATAAATTTTACAGATTTGCGATAAAGATAAATTTTTAATGTTATTGCCGCATTAGCAAATTTATATAGCCAGTGATTTCCAAAAAATTTCACTTTCTTAGATTTGGACTTTTACTGTCTAAATTTTCATGTTATTTCAGTATTAACAAACAAATAAAACCAAGGTATTTAAAAAAAAATATCACTTTCTTAGATTAGGACTTATACCGAAAAATATCAACTTTAATGGTTAACGCTAAAGTAAAATTTTCACGTAATTGCAGTGTTATCAAATTTATATGAGGAGTGCATTTCAAAAAAATTGCACTTTCTTACATTTGGACCAATACTGAAAAACATCCATTTTACTGATTTGTGCTTAAGTACAATTTTCACGTTAATGTAGTATTAACAAATAAATATCACTAAGGCATTTTAAAAGACTAGCACTTTCTTAGATTTGGACGAATACTGAAAAACATCAATTTTACTGATTTCCGCTAAAGTTAAATTTTCATGTTATTGCAATATTAACAAATAAATATAACCAAGGCATTTTAATGGAATAGCATTTTCTTAGATTTGGACTAATACTGAAAGATATAAATTTTATTGATTAACGCTACAGTAAAATTTTCATGTTACTGCAGTATTAACAAATTTATATAACCAGTGCATTCCGAAAAAAATCACACTTTCTTAGATTCATAATTATACTGAAAAACATCAATTTTACTGATTTCCAATTAAATTAAATTTTCATATTATTGAAGCATTAACAAATTTATATAACAAGTGCATTTCGAAATAACAGCACCTTATTAGATTAAGAGTTATACTGAAAAGCATCAATTTTACTAATTTGCGATAAAGTTAATTTTTTATGTTATTGCCGCATTAGCAATTTTATATAACCAGTGCATTTCCAAAAAATTTCACTTTCTTAGATTTGGACTTATACTGAAAAACATCAATTTTATTGATTTGTGCTAAAGTAAAATGTTCATGTTATTTCAGTATTAACAAACAAATAAAACCAAGGTATTTAAAAAAAATATCACTTTCTTAGAGTTGGACTAATACTGAAAGATATAAATTTTATTGATTAACGCTACAGTAAAATTTTCATGTTACTGCAGTATTAACAAATAAATACAACCAAGGCATTAAAAAAATATCACTTTCTTAGATTTGGACTTGTACCGAAAAATATCAATTTTATTGATTAACGCTAAAGTAAAATTTTCATGTTATTGCAGTATTAACAAATAAATATTATATAGCCAAGGCATTTTAAAAGAACAGCACTTTCTTAGATTTAGGCTTAAACTGAAAAACATAAATTTTACAGATTTGCGATAAAGATAAATTTTTAATGTTATTGCCGCATTAGCAAATTTATATAGCCAGTGATTTCCAAAAAATTTCACTTTCTTAGATTTGGACTTATACTGTCCAAATTTTCAAGTTATTTCAGTATTAACAAACAAATAAAACCAAGGTATTTAAAAAAAATATCACTTTCTTAGAGTTGGACTAATACTGAAAAATATCAATTTTATTGATTAATGCTACAGTAAAATTTTCCTGTTATTGCAGTATTAACAAATAAATACAACCAAGGCATTAAAAAAATATCACTTTCTTAGATTTGGACTTGTACTGAAAAATATCAAATATTATTGATTAACGCTAAAGTAAAATTTTCATGTTATTGCAGTATTAACAAATAAATATTATATAACCAAGGCATTTTAAAACAGCACTTTCTTAGATTTAGGCTTAAACTGAAAAACATAAATTTTACAGATTTGCGATAAAGATAAATTTTTAATGTTATTGCCGCATTAGCAAATTTATATAGCCAGTGATTTCCAAAAAATTTCACTTTCTTAGATTTGGACTTTAACTGTCCAAATTTTCATGTTATTTCAGTATTAACAAACAAATAAAACCAAGGTATTTAAAAAAAAATATCACTTTCTTAGATTAGGACTTATACCGAAAAATATCAACTTTAATGGTTAACGCTAAAGTAAAATTTTCACGTTATTGCAGTGTTATCAAATTTATATGAGGAGTGCATTTCAAAAAAATTGCACTTTCTTAGATTTGGACCAATACTGAAAAACATCCATTTTACTGAATTGTGCTTAAGTGCAATTTTCACGTTAATGTAGTATTAACAAATAAATATCACTAAGGCATTTTAAAAGACTAGCACTTTCTTAGATTTGGACGAATACTGAAAAACATCAATTTTACTGATTTCCGCTAAAGTTAAATTTTCATGTTATTGCAATATTAACAAATAAATATAACCAAGGCATTTTAATGGAATAGCATTTTCTTAGATTTGGACTAATACTGAAAGATATAAATTTTATTGATTAACGCTACAGTAAAATTTTCATGTTACTGCAGTATTAACAAATTTATATAACCAGTGCATTCCGAAAAAAATCACACTTTCTTAGATTCATAATTATACTGAAAAACATCAATTTTACTGATTTCCAATTAAATTAAATTTTCATATTATTGAAGCATTAACAAATTTATATAACAAGTGCATTTCGAAATAACAGCACCTTATTAGATTAAGAGTTATACTGAAAAGCATCAATTTTACTAATTTGCGATAAAGTTAATTTTTTATGTTATTGCCGCATTAGCAATTTTATATAACCAGTGCATTTCCAAAAAATTTCACTTTCTTAGATTTGGACTTATACTGAAAAACATCAATTTTATTGATTTGTGCTAAAGTAAAATGTTCATGTTATTTCAGTATTAACAAACAAATAAAACCAAGGTATTTAAAAAAAATATCACTTTCTTAGAGTTGGACTAATACTGAAAGATATAAATTTTATTGATTAACGCTACAGTAAAATTTTCATGTTACTGCAGTATTAACAAATAAATACAACCAAGGCATTAAAAAAATATCACTTTCTTAGATTTGGACTTGTACCGAAAAATATCAATTTTATTGATTAACGCTAAAGTAAAATTTTCATGTTATTGCAGTATTAACAAATAAATATTACATAGCCAAAGCATTTTAAAAGAACAGCACTTTCTTAGATTTAGGCTTAAACTGAAAAACATAAATTTTACAGATTTGCGATAAAGATAAATTTTTAATGTTATTGCCGCATTAGCAAATTTATATAGCCAGTGATTTCCAAAAAATTTCGCTTTCTTAGATTTGGACTTATACTGTCCAAATTTTCAAGTTATTTCAGTATTAACAAACAAATAAAACCAAGGTATTTAAAAAAAATATCACTTTCTTAGAGTTGGACTAATACTGAAAAATATCAATTTTATTGATTAATGCTACAGTAAAATTTTCCTGTTATTGCAGTATTAACAAATAAATACAACCAAGGCATTAAAAAAATATCACTTTCTTAGATTTGGACTTGTACTGAAAAATATCAAATATTATTGATTAACGCTAAAGTAAAATTTTCATGTTATTGCAGTATTAACAAATAAATATTATATAACCAAGGCATTTTAAAACAGCACTTTCTTAGATTTAGGCTTAAACTGAAAAACATAAATTTTACAGATTTGCGATAAAGATAAATTTTTAATGTTATTGCCGCATTAGCAAATTTATATAGCCAGTGATTTCCAAAAAATTTCACTTTCTTAGATTTGGACTTTTACTGTCCAAATTTTCATGTTATTTCAGTATTAACAAACAAATAAAACCAAGGTATTTAAAAAAAAATATCACTTTCTTAGATTAGGACTTATACCGAAAAATATCAACTTTAATGGTTAACGCTAAAGTAAAATTTTCACGTTATTGCAGTGTTATCAAATTTATATGAGGAGTGCATTTCAAAAAAATTGCACTTTCTTAGATTTGGACCAATACTAAAAAACATCCATTTTACTGATTTGTGCTTAAGTACAATTTTCACGTTAATGTAGTATTAACAAATAAATATCACTAAAGCATTTTAAAAGACTAGCACTTTCTTAGATTTGGACGAATACTGAAAAACATCAATTTTACTGATTTCCGCTAAAGTTAAATTTTCATGTTATTGCAATATTAACAAATAAATATAACCAAGGCATTTTAATGGAATAGCACTTTCTTAGATTTGGACTAATACTGAAAGATATAAATTTTATTGATTAACGCTACAGTAAAATTTTCATGTTACTGCAGTATTAACAAATTTATATAACCAGTGCATTCCGAAAAAAATCACACTTTCTTAGATTCATAATTATACTGAAAAACATCAATTTTACTGATTTCCAATTAAATTAAATTTTCATATTATTGAAGCATTAACAAATTTATATAACAAGTGCATTTCGAAATAACAGCACCTTATTAGATTAAGAGTTATACTGAAAAGCATCAATTTTACTAATTTGCGATAAAGTTAATTTTTTATGTTATTGCCGCATTAGCAATTTTATATAACCAGTGCATTTCCAAAAAATTTAACTTTCTTAGATTTGGACTTATACTGAAAAACATCAATTTTATTGATTTGTACTAAAGTAAAATGTTCATGTTATTTCAGTATTAACAAACAAATAAAACCAAGGTATTTAAAAAAAATATCACTTTCTTAGAGTTGGACTAATACTGAAAGATATAAATTTTATTGATTAACGCTACAGTAAAATTTTCATGTTACTGCAGTATTAACAAATAAATACAACCAAGGCATTAAAAAAATATCACTTTCTTAAATTTGGACTTGTACCGAAAAATATCAATTTCATTGATTAACGCTAAAGTAAAATTTTCATGTTATTGCAGTATTAACAAATAAATATTATATAGCCAAGGCATTTTAAAAGAACAGCACTTTCTTAGATTTAGGCTTAAACTGAAAAACATAAATTTTACAGATTTGCGATAAAGATAAATTTTTAATGTTATTGCCGCATTAGCAAATTTATATAGCCAGTGATTTCCAAAAAATTTCACTTTCTTAGATTTGGACTTATACTGTCCAAATTTTTATGTTATTTCAGTATTAACAAACAAATAAAACCAAGGTATTTAAAAAAAAAAATATATTTTTATTGGTTAACGCTAAAGTAAAATTTTCATGTTATTGCAGTGTTATCAAATTTATATGAGGAGTGCATTTCAAAAAAATTGCACTTTCTTAGATTTGGACCAATACTGAAAAACATCCATTTTACTGAATTGTGCTTAAGTGCAATTGTCACGTTAATGTAGTATTAACAAATACATATAACTAAGGCATTTTAAAAGACTAGCACTTTCTTAGATTTGGACGAATACTGAAAAACATCAATTTTACTGATTTCCGCCAAAGTTAAATTTTCATGTTATTGCAATATTAACAAATAAATATAACCAAGGCATTTTAAAGGAATAGCACTTTCTTAGATTTGGACTAATACTGAAAGATATCAATTTTATTGATTAACGCTACAGTAAAATTTTCATGTTACTGCAGTATTAACAAATTTATATAACCAGTGCATTCCGAAAAAAATCACACTTTCTTAGATTTATACTTATACTGAAAAAAATCAATTTTACTGATTTCCAATTAAATTAAATTTTCATATTATTGAAGCATTAACAAATTTATATAACAACTGCATTTCGAAATAACAGCACCTTATTAGATTAAGATTTATACTGAAGCATCAATTTTACTAATTTGCACTAAAGTAAAATTTTTAAGTTATTGCCGCATTAGCAAATTTATATAACCAGTGCATTTCCAAAAAACTGCACTTTCTTAGATTTGGATTTATACTGAAAATCATCAATTTGACTGATTTGTGCTTAAGTAAAAGTTTCGTGTTAATTTTGTATTAACTAATTCATATAACTAGTGCATTTCGAAAAAATAACACTTTCTTAGACTTGTACTTGTACTGAAAAATATCAATTTTATTGATTAACGCTAAGGTAATATTTTTATGTTATTGCAGAATTAACAAATAAATATAATCAAGGCATTTTAAAAGAATAGCTTAAACTGAAAAACATATATTTTACAGATTTGCGATAAAGTTAAATTTTTATGTTATTGCCGCATTAGCAATTAAAAGAATAGCTTAAACTGAAAAACATATATTTTACAGATTTGCGATAAAGTTAAATTTTTATGTTATTGCCGCATTAGCAAATTTATATAACCAGTGCATTTCCAAAAAATTTCACTTTCTTAGATTTGGACCAATACTGAAAAACATCCATTTTCTGATTTGTGCTTAAGTACAATTTTCTCGTTAATTTTGTATTAACTAATTCATATAACTAGTGCATTTTGTAGTATTAACAAATAAATATAACCAAGGCATTTTAAAGGAATAGCACTTTCTTAGATTTGGACTAATACTGAAAGATATCAATTTTATTGATTAACGCTACAGTAAAATTTTCATGTTAATGCAGTATTAACAAATTTATATAACCAGTGCATTCCGAAAAAAATCACACTTTCTTAGATTTATACTTATACTGAAAAACATCAATTTTACTGATTTCCAATTAAATTAAATTTTCATATAATTGAAGCATTAACAAATTTATATAACAAGTGCATTTCGAAATAACAGCACCTTATTAGATTAAGATTTATACTGAAGCATCAATTTTACTAATTTGCACTAAAGTAAAATTTTTAAGTTATTGCCGCATTAGCAAATTTATATAACCAGTGCATTTCCAAAAAACTGCACTTTCTTAGATTTGGATTTATACTGAAAAACATCAATTTGACTGATTTGTGCTTAAGTAAAAGTTTCGTGTTAATTTTGTATTAACTAATTCATATAACTAGTGCATTTCGAAAAAATAACACTTTCTTAGACTTGTACTTGTACTGAAAAATATCAATTTTATTGATTAACGCTAAGGTAATATTTTTATGTTATTGCAGAATTAACAAATAAATATAATCGAGGCATTTTAAAAGAATAGCTTAAACTGAAAAACATATATTTTACAGATTTGTGCTTAAGTACAATTTTCACGTTAATGTAGTATTAACAAATACATATAACTAAGGCATTTTAAAAGACTAGCACTTTCTTAGATTTGGACGAATACTGAAAAACATCAATTTTACTGATTTCCGCCAAAGTTAAATTTTCATGTTATTGCAATATTAACAAATAAATATAACCAAGGCATTTTAAAGGAATAGCACTTTCTTAGATTTGGACTAATACTGAAAGATATCAATTTTATTGATTAACGCTACAGTAAAATTTTCATGTTACTGCAGTATTAACAAATTTATATAACCAGTGCATTCCGAAAAAAATCACACTTTCTTAGATTTATACTTATACTGAAAAACATCAATTTTACTGATTTCCAATTAAATTAAATTTTCATATTATTGAAGCATTAACAAATTTATATAACAAGTGCATTTCGAAATAACAGCACCTTATTAGATTAAGAGTTATACTTAAAAGCATCAATTTTACTAATTTGCGATAAAGTTAATTTTTTATGTTATTGCCGCATTAGCAATTTTATATAACCAGTGCATTTCCAAAAAATTTCACTTTCTTAGATTTGGACTTATACTGAAAAACATCAATTTTATTGATTTGTGCTAAAGTAAAATGTTCATGTTATTTCAGTATTAACAAACAAATAAAACCAAGGTATTTAAAAAAATATCACTTTCTTAGAGTTGGACTAATACTGAAAGATATAAATTTTATTGATTAACGCTACAGTAAAATTTTCATGTTACTGCAGTATTAACAAATTTATATAACCAGTGCATTAAAAAAATATCACTTTCTTAGATTTGGACTTGTACCGAAAAATATCAATTTTATTGATTAACGCTAAAGTAAAATTTTCATGTTATTGCAGTATTAACAAATAAATATTATATAGCCAAGGCATTTTAAAAGAACAGCACTTTCTTAGATTTGGACTTATACTGAAAAACATAAATTTTACAGATTTGCGATAAAGATAAATTTTTATGTTATTGCCGCATTAGCAAATTTATATAGCCAGTGATTTCTAAAAAATTTCACTTTCTTAGATTTGGCCTTATACTGTCCAAATTTTCATGTTATTTCAGTATTAACAAACAAATAAAACCAAGGTATTTAAAAAAAATATCACTTTCTTAGATTAGGACTTATACCGAAAAATATCAATTTTATTGGTTAACGCTAAAGTAAAATTTTCATGTTATTGCAGTGTTATCAAATTTATATGAGGAGTGCATTTCAAAAAAATTGCACTTTCTTAGATTTGGACCAATACTGAAAAACATCCATTTTACTGATTTGTGCTTAAGTACAATTTTCACGTTAATGTAGTATTAACAAATAAATATCACTAAGGCATTTTAAAAGACTAGCACTTTCTTAGATTTGGACGAATACTGAAAAACATCAATTTTACTGATTTCCGCTAAAGTTAAATTTTCATGTTATTGCAATATTAACAAATAAATATAACCAAGGCATTTTAATGGAATAGCACTTTCTTAGATTTGGACTAATACTGAAAGATATAAATTTTATTGATTAACGCTACAGTAAAATTTTCATGTTACTGCAGTATTAACAAATTTATATAACCAGTGCATTAAAAAAATATCACTTTCTTAGACTTGGACTTGTACCGAAAAATATCAATTTTATTGATTAACGCTAAAGTAAAATTTTCATGTTATTGCAGTATTAACAAATAAATATTATATAGCCAAGGCATTTTAAAAGAACAGCACTTTCTTAGATTTAGGCTTAAACTGAAAAACATAAATTTTACAGATTTGCGATAAAGATAAATTTTTAATGTTATTGCCGCATTAGCAAATTTATATAGCCAGTGATTTCCAAAAAATTTCACTTTCTTAGATTTGGACTTTTACTGTCCAAATTTTCATGTTATTTCAGTATTAACAAACAAATAAAACCAAGGTATTTAAAAAAAAATATCACTTTCTTAGATTAGGACTTATACCGAAAAATATCAACTTTAATGGTTAACGCTAAAGTAAAATTTTCACGTTATTGCAGTGTTATCAAATTTATATGAGGAGTGCATTTCAAAAAAATTGCACTTTCTTAGATTTGGACCAATACTGAAAAACATCCATTTTACTGATTTGTGCTTAAGTACAATTTTCACGTTAATGTAGTATTAACAAATAAATATCACTAAGGCATTTTAAAAGACTAGCACTTTCTTAGATTTGGACGAATACTGAAAAACATCAATTTTACTGATTTCCGCTAAAGTTAAATTTTCATGTTATTGCAATATTAACAAATAAATATAACCAAGGCATTTTAATGGAATAGCACTTTCTTAGATTTGGACTAATACTGAAAGATATAAATTTTATTGATTAACGCTACAGTAAAATTTTCATGTTACTGCAGTATTAACAAATTTATATAACCAGTGCATTCCGAAAAAAATCACACTTTCTTAGATTCATAATTATACTGAAAAACATCATTTTACTGATTTGTGCTTAAGTACAATTTTCACGTTAATGTAGTATTAACAAATAAATATCACTAAGGCATTTTAAAAGACTAGCACTTTCTTAGATTTGGACGAATACTGAAAAACATCAATTTTACTGATTTCCGCTAAAGTTAAATTTTCATGTTATTGCAATATTAACAAATAAATATAACCAAGGCATTTTAATGGAATAGCACTTTCTTAGATTTGGACTAATACTGAAAGATATAAATTTTATTGATTAACGCTACAGTAAAATTTTCATGTTACTGCAGTATTAACAAATTTATATAACCAGTGCATTAAAAAAATATCACTTTCTTAGATTTGGACTTGTACCGAAAAATATCAATTTTATTGATTAACGCTAAAGTAAAATTTTCATGTTATTGCAGTATTAACAAATAAATATTATATAGCAGAGGCATTTTAAAAGAACAGCACTTTCTTAGATTTAGGCTTAAACTGAAAAACATAAATTTTACAGATTTGCGATAAAGATAAATTTTTAATGTTATTGCCGCATTAGCAAATTTATATAGCCAGTGATTTCCAAAAAATTTCACTTTCTTAGATTTGGACTTTTACTGTCCAAATTTTCATGTTATTTCAGTATTAACAAACAAATAAAACCAAGGTATTTAAAAAAAAATATCACTTTCTTAGATTAGGACTTATACCGAAAAATATCAACTTTAATGGTTAACGCTAAAGTAAAATTTTCACGTTATTGCAGTGTTATCAAATTTATATGAGGAGTGCATTTCAAAAAAATTGCACTTTCTTAGATTTGGACCAATACTGAAAAACATCCATTTTACTGATTTGTGCTTAAGTACAATTTTCACGTTAATGTAGTATTAACAAATAAATATTACTAAGGCATTTTAAAAGACTAGCACTTTCTTAGATTTGGACGAATACTGAAAAACATCAATTTTACTGATTTCCGCTAAAGTTAAATTTTCATGTTATTGCAATATTAACAAATAAATATAACCAAGGCATTTTAATGGAATAGCACTTTCTTAGATTTGGACTAATACTGAAAGATATAAATTTTATTGATTAACGCTACAGTAAAATTTTCATGTTACTGCAGTATTAACAAATTTATATAACCAGTGCATTCCGAAAAAAATCACACTTTCTTAGATTCATAATTATACTGAAAAACATAAATTTTACTGATTTCCAATTAAATTAAATTTTCATATTATTAAAGCATTAACAAATTTATATAACAAGTGCATTTCGAAATAACAGCACCTTATTAGATTAAGAGTTATACTGAAAAGCATCAATTTTACTAATTTGCGATAAAGTTAATTCTTTATGTTATTGCCGCATTAGCAATTTTATATAACCAGTGCATTTCCAAAAAATTTCACTTTCTTAGATTTGGACTTATACTGAAAAACATCAATTTTATTGATTTGTGCTAAAGTAAAATGTTCATGTTATTTCAGTATTAACAAACAAATAAAACCAAGGTATTTAAAAAAAATATCACTTTCTTAGAGTTGGACTAATACTGAAAGATATAAATTTTATTGATTAACGCTACAGTAAAATTTTCATGTTACTGCAGTATTAACAAATAAATACAACCAAGGCATTAAAAAAATATCACTTTCTTAGATTTGGACTTGTACCGAAAAATATCAATTTTATTGATTAACGCTAAAGTAAAATTTTCATGTTATTGCAGTATTAACAAATAAATATTATATAGCCAAGGCATTTTAAAAGAACAGCACTTTCTTAGATTTAGGCTTAAACTGAAAAACATAAATTTTACAGATTTGCGATAAAGATAAATTTTTAATGTTATTGCCGCATTAGCAAATTTATATAGCCAGTGATTTCCAAAAAATTTCACTTTCTTAGATTTGGACTTATACTGTCCAAATTTTTATGTTATTTCAGTATTAACAAACAAATAAAACCAAGGTATTTAAAAAAAAAAATATATTTTTATTGGTTAACGCTAAAGTAAAATTTTCATGTTATTGCAGTGTTATCAAATTTATATGAGGAGTGCATTTCAAAAAAAATTGCACTTTCTTAGATTTGGACCAATACTGAAAAACATCCATTTTACTGAATTGTGCTTAAGTACAATTTTCACGTTAATGTAGTATTAACAAATAAATATAACTAAGGCATTTTAAAAGACTAGCACTTTCTTAGATTTGGACCAATACTGAAAAACATCAATTTTACTGATTTCCGCCAAAGTTAAATTTTCATGTTATTGCAATATTAACAAATAAATATAACCAAGGCATTTTAATGGAATAGCACTTTCTTAGATTTGGACTAATACTGAAAGATATCAATTTTATTGATTAACGCTACAGTAAAAGTTTCATGTTACTGCAGTATTAACAAATTTATATAACCAGTGCATTCCGAAAAAAATCACACTTTTTTAGATTTATACTTATACTGAAAAAAATCAATTTTACTGATTTCCAATTAAATTAAATTTTCATATTATTGAAGCATTAACAAATTTATATAACAAGTGCATTTCGAAATAACAGCACCTTATTAGATTAAGATTTATACTGAAGCATCAATTTTACTAATTTGCACTAAAGTAAAATTTTTAAGTTATTGCCGCATTAGCAAATTTATATAACCAGTGCATTTCCAAAAAACTGCACTTTCTTAGATTTGGATTTATACTGAAAAACATCAATTTGACTGATTTGTGCTTAAGTAAAAGTTTCGTGTTAATTTTGTATTAACTAATTCATATAACTAGTGCATTTCGAAAAAATAACACTTTCTTAGACTTGTACTTGTACTGAAAAATATCAATTTTATTGATTAACGCTAAGGTAATATTTTTATGTTATTGCAGAATTAACAAATAAATATAATCGAGGCATTTTAAAAGAATAGCTTAAACTGAAAAACATATATTTTACAGATTTACGATAAAGTTAAATTTTTATGTTATTGCCGCATTAGCAAATTTATATAACCAGTGCATTTCCAAAAAATTTCACTTTCTTAGATATGGACCAATACTGAAAAACATCCATTTTCTGATTTGTGCTTAAGTACAATTTTCTCGTTAATTTTGTTTTTACTAATTCATATAACTAGTGCATTTTGTAGTATTAACAAATAAATATAACCAAGGCATTTTAAAGGAATTGCACTTTCTTAGATTTGGACTAATACTGAAAGATATCAATTTTATTGATTAACGCTACAGTAAAATTTTCATGTTACTGCAGTATTAACAAATTTATATAACCAGTGCATTCCGAAAAAAATCACACTTTCTTAGATTTATACTTATACTGAAAAACATCAATTTTACTGATTTCCAATTAAATTAAATTTTCATATTATTGAAGCATTAACAAATTTATATAACAAGTGCATTTCGAAATAACAGCACCTTATTAGATTAAGATTTATACTGAAGCATCAATTTTACTAATTTGCACTAAAGTAAAATTTTTAAGTTATTGCCGCATTAGCAAATTTATATAACCAGTGCATTTCCAAAAAACTGCACTTTCTTAGATTTGGATTTATACTGAAAAACATCAATTTGACTGATTTGTGCTTAAGTAAAAGTTTCGTGTTAATTTTGTATTAACTAATTCATATAACTAGTGCATTTCGAAAAAATAACACTTTCTTAGACTTGTACTTGTACTGAAAAATATCAATTTTATTGATTAACGCTAAGGTAATATTTTTATGTTATTGCAGAATTAACAAATAAATATAACCAAGGCATTTTAAAAGAATAGCTTAAACTGAAAAACATATATTTTACAGATTTACGATAAAGTTAAATTTTTATGTTATTGCCGCATTAGCAAATTTATATAACCAGTGCATTTCCAAAAAATTTCATTTCTTAGATATGGACCAATACTGAAAAACATACATTTTCTGATTTGTGCTTAAGTACAATTTTCACGTTAATTTTGTATTAACTAATTCATATAACTAGTGCATTTTGTAGTATTAACAAATAAATATAACCAAGGCATTTTAAAGGAATAGCATTTTCTTAGATTTGGACTAATACTGAAAGATATCAATTTTATTGATTAACGCTACAGTAAAATTTTCATGTTACTGCAGCATTAACAAATTTATATAACCAGTGCATTCCGAAAAAAATCACACTTTCTTAGATTCATAATTATACTGAAAAACATCAATTTTACTGATTTCCAATTAAATTAAATTTTCATATTATTGAAGCATTAACAAATTTATATAACAAGTGCATTTCGAAAGAACAGCACCTTATTAGATTAAGATTTATACTGAAGCATCAATTTTACTAATTTGCACTAAAGTAAAATTTTTAAGTTATTGCCGCATTAGCAAATTTATATAACCAGTGCATTTCCAAAAAACTGCACTTTCTTAGATTTGGATTTATACTGAAAATCATCAATTTGACTGATTTGTGCTTAAGTAAAAGTTTCGTGTTAATTTTGTATTAACTAATTCATATAACTAGTGCATTTCGAAAAAATAACACTTTCTTAGACTTGTACTTGTACTGAAAAATATCAATTTTATTGATTAACGCTAAGGTAATATTTTTATGTTATTGCAGAATTAACAAATAAATATAATCAAGGCATTTTAAAAGAATAGCTTAAACTGAAAAACATATATTTTACAGATTTGCGATAAAGTTAAATTTTTATGTTATTGCCGCATTAGCAATTAAAAGAATAGCTTAAACTGAAAAACATATATTTTACAGATTTGCGATAAAGTTAAATTTTTATGTTATTGCCGCATTAGCAAATTTATATAACCAGTGCATTTCCAAAAAATTTCACTTTCTTAGATTTGGACCAATACTGAAAAACATCCATTTTCTGATTTGTGCTTAAGTACAATTTTCTCGTTAATTTTGTTTTTACTAATTCATATAACTAGTGCATTTTGTAGTATTAACAAATAAATATAACCAAGGCATTTTAAAGGAATTGCACTTTCTTAGATTTGGACTAATACTGAAAGATATCAATTTTATTGATTAACGCTACAGTAAAATTTTCATGTTACTGCAGTATTAACAAATTTATATAACCAGTGCATTCCGAAAAAAATCACACTTTCTTAGATTTATACTTATACTGAAAAACATCAATTTTACTGATTTCCAATTAAATTAAATTTTCATATTATTGAAGCATTAACAAATTTATATAACAAGTGCATTTCGAAATAACAGCACCTTATTAGATTAAGATTTATACTGAAGCATCAATTTTACTAATTTGCACTAAAGTAAAATTTTTAAGTTATTGCCGCATTAGCAAATTTATATAACCAGTGCATTTCCAAAAAACTGCACTTTCTTAGATTTGGATTTATACTGAAAAACATCAATTTGACTGATTTGTGCTTAAGTAAAAGTTTCGTGTTAATTTTGTATTAACTAATTCATATAACTAGTGCATTTCGAAAAAATAACACTTTCTTAGACTTGTACTTGTACTGAAAAATATCAATTTTATTGATTAACGCTAAGGTAATATTTTTATGTTATTGCAGAATTAACAAATAAATATAATCGAGGCATTTTAAAAGAATAGCTTAAACTGAAAAACATATATTTTACAGATTTGCGATAAGGTTAAATTTTTATGTCATTGCCGCAATAGCAATTTTATATAACCAGTGCATTTCCAAAAAATTTCACTTTCTTAGATTTGGACTTATACTGAAAAACATCAATTTTACTGATTTGTGCTAAAGTAAAATGTTCATGTTATTTCAGTATAAACAAACAAATAAAACCAAGGTATTTAAAAAAAAAATCACTTTCTTAGATTTGGACTTGTATTGAAAAATATCAATTTTATTGATTAACGCTAAAGTAAAATTTTCATGTTATTGCAGTATTAACAAATAAATATTATATAACCAAGGCATTTTAAAAGAACAGCACTTGCTTAGATTTAGGCTTAAACTGAAAAACATAAATTTTACAGATTTGCGATAAAGATAAATTTTTATGTTATTGCCGCATTAGCAAATTTATATAGCCAGTGATTTCTAAAAAATTTCACTTTCTTAGATTTGGCCTTATACTGTCCAAATTTTCATGTTATTTCAGTATTAACAAACAAATAAAACCAAGGTATTTAAAAAAAATATCACTTTCTTAGATTAGGACTTATACCGAAAAATATCAATTTTATTGGTTAACGCTAAAGTAAAATTTTCATGTTATTGAAGTGTTATCAAATTTATATGAGGAGTGCATTTCAAAAAAATTGCACTTTCTTAGATTTGGACCAATACTGAAAAACATCCATTTTACTGATTTGTGCTTAAGTACAATTTTCACGTTAATGTAGTATTAACAAATACATATAACTAAGGCATTTTAAAAGACTAGCACTTTCTTAGATTTGGACGAATACTGAAAAACATCAATTTTACTGATTTCCGCCAAAGTTAAATTTTCATGTTATTGCAATATTAACAAATAAATATAACCAAGGCATTTTAAAGGAATAGCACTTTCTTAGATTTGGACTAATACCGAAAGATATCAATTTTATTGATTAACGCTACAGTAAAATTTTCATGTTACTGCAGTATTAACAAATTTATATAACCAGTGCATTCCGAAAAAAATCACACTTTCTTAGATTTATACTTATACTGAAAAACATCAATTTTACTGATTTCCAATTAAATTAAATTTTTAAGTTATTGCCGCATTAGCAAATTTATATAACCAGTGCATTTCCAAAAAACTGCACTTTCTTAGATTTGGATTTATACTGAAAAACATCAATTTGACTGATTTGTGCTTAAGTAAAAGTTTCGTGTTAATTTTGTATTAACTAATTCATATAACTAGTGCATTTCGAAAAAATAACACTTTCTTAGACTTGTACTTGTACTGAAAAATATCAATTTTATTGATTAACGCTAAGGTAATATTTTTATGTTATTGCAGAATTAACAAATAAATATAACCAAGGCATTTTAAAAGAATAGCTTAAACTGAAAAACATATATTTTACAGATTTACGATAAAGTTAAATTTTTATGTTATTGCCGCATTAGCAAATTTATATAACCAGTGCATTTCCAAAAAATTTCACTTTCTTAGATATGGACCAATACTGAAAAACATACATTTTCTGATTTGTGCTTAAGTACAATTTTCACGTTAATTTTGTATTAACTAATTCATATAACTAGTGCATTTTGTAGTATTAACAAATAAATATAACCAAGGCATTTTAAAGGAATAGCACTTTCTTAGATTTGGACTAATACTGAAAGATATCAATTTTATTGATTAACGCTACAGTAAAATTTTCATGTTACTGCAGTATTAACAAATTTATATAACCAGTGCATTCCGAAAAAAATCACACTTACTTAGATTCATAATTATACTGAAAAACATCAATTTTACTGATTTCCAATTAAATAAAATTTTCATATTATTGAAGCAATAACAAATTTATATAACAAGTGCATTTCGAAATAACAGCACCTTATTAGATTAAGAGTTATACTGAAAAGCATCAATTTTACTAATTTGCGATAAAGTTAAATTTTTATGTTATTGCCGCATTAGCCATTTTATATAACCAGTGCATTGCCAAAAAATTTCACTTTCTTAGATTTGGACTTACACTGAAAAACATCAATTTTACTGATTTGTGCTAAAGTAAAATGTTCATGTTATTTCAGTATTAACAAACAAATAAAACCAATATATTTAAAAAAAATATCACTTTCTTAGAGTTGGACTAATACTGAAAAATATCAATTTTATTGATTAATGCTACAGTAAAATTTTCCTGTTATTGCAGTATTAACAAATAAATACAACCAAGGCATTAAAAAAATATCACTTTCTTAGATTTGGACTTGTACTGAAAAATATCAATTTTATTGATTAACGCTAAAGTAAAATTTTCATGTTATTGCAGTATTAACAAATAAATATTATATAGCCAAGGCATTTTAAAACAGCACTTTCTTAGATTTAGGCTTAAACAGAAAAACATAAATTTTACAGATTTGCGATAAAGATAAATTTTTAATGTTATTGCCGCATTAGCAAATTTATATAGCCAGTGATTTCTAAAAAATTTCACTTTCTTAGATTTGGCCTTATACTGTCCAAATTTTCATGTTATTTCAGTATTAACAAACAAATAAAACCAAGGTATTTAAAAAAAATATCACTTTCTTAGATTAGGACTTATACCGAAAAATATCAATTTTATTGGTTAACGCTAAAGTAAAATTTTCATGTTATTGCAGTGTTATCAAATTTATATGAGGAGTGCATTTCAAAAAAATTGCACTTTCTTAGATTTGGACCAATACTGAAAAACATCCATTTTACTGATTTGTGCTTAAGTACAATTTTCACGTTAATGTAGTATTAACAAATACATATAACTAAGGCATTTTAAAAGACTAGCACTTTCTTAGATTTGGACGAATACTGAAAAAATAAATTTTTATGTTATTGCCGCATTAGCAATTTTATATAACCAGTGCATTTCCAAAAAATTTCACTTTCTTAGATTTGGACTTATACTGAAAAACATCAATTTTATTGATTTGTGCTAAAGCAAAATGTTCATGTTATTTCAGTAGTAACAAACAAATAAAACCAAGGTATTTAAAAAAAATATCACTTTCTTAGAGTTGGACTAATACTGAAAGATATAAATTTTATTGATTAACGCTACAGTAAAATTTTCATCTTACTGCAGTATTAACAAATAAATACAACCAAGGCATTAAAAAAATATCACTTTCTTAGATTTGGACTTGTACCGAAAAATATCAATTTTATTGATTAACGCTAAAGTAAAATTTTTATGTTATTGCAGTATTAACAAATAAATATTATATAGCCAAAGCATTTTAAAAGAACAGCACTTTCTTAGATTTAGGCTTAAACTGAAAAACATAAATTTTACAGATTTGCGATAAAGATAAATTTTTAATGTTATTGCCGCATTAGCAAATTTATATAGCCAGTGATTTCCAAAAAATTTCACTTTCTTAGATTTGGACTTATACTGTCCAAAGTTTCATGTTATTTCAGTATTAACAAACAAATAAAACCAAGGTATTTAAAAAAAATATCACTTTCTTAGAGTTGGACTAATACTGAAAAATATCAATTTTATTGATTAATGCTACAGTAAAATTTTCCTGTTATTGCAGTATTAACAAATAAATACAACCAAGGCATTAAAAAAATATCACTTTCTTAGATTTGGACTTGTACCGAAAAATATCAATTTTATTGATTAACGCTAAAGTAAAATTTTCATGTTATTGCAGTATTAACAAATAAATATTATATAGCCAAGGCATTTTAAAAGAACAGCACTTTCTTAGATTTAGGCTTAAACTGAAAAACATAAATTTTACAGATTTGCGATAAAGATAAATTTTTAATGTTATTGCCGCATTAGCAAATTTATATAGCCAGTGATTTCCAAAAAATTTCACTTTCTTAGATTTGGACTTATACTGTCCAAATTTTCATGTTATTTCAGTATTAACAAACAAATAAAACCAAGGTATTTAAAAAAAAAATATTTTTATTGGTTAACGCTAAAGTAAAATTTTCATGTTATTGCAGTGTTATCAAATTTATATGAGCATTTCAAAAAAACTGCACTTTCTTAGATTTGGACCAATACTGAAAAACATCCATTTTACTGATTTGTGCTTAAGTACAATTTTCACGTTAATGTAGTATTAACAAATAAATATAATTAAGGCATTTTAAAAGACTAGCACTTTCTTAGATTTGGACGAATACTGAAAAACATCAATTTTACTGATTTCCGCCAAAGTTAAATTTTCATGTTATTGCAATATTAACAAATAAATATAACCAAGGCATTTTAAAGGAATAGCACTTTCTTAGATTTGGACTAATACTGAAAGATATCAATTTTATTGATTAACGCTACAGTAAAATTTTCATGTTACTGCAGTATTAACAAATTTATATAACCAGTGCATTCCGAAAAAAATCACACTTTCTTAGATTTATACTTATACTGAAAAACATCAATTTTACTGATTTCCAATTAAATTAAATTTTCATATTATTGAAGCATTAACAAATTTATATAACAAGTGCATTTCGAAATAACAGCACCTTATTAGATTAAGATTTATACTGAAGCATCAATTTTACTAATTTGCACTAAAGTAAAATTTTTAAGTTATTGCCGCATTAGCAAATTTATATAACCAGTGCATTTTCAAAAAACTGCACTTTCTTAGATTTGGATTTATACTGAAAAACATCAATTTGACTGATTTGTGCTTAAGTAAAAATTTCGTGTTAATTTTGTATTAACTAATTCATATAACTAGTGCATTTCGAAAAAATAACACTTTCTTAGACTTGTACTTGTACTGAAAAATATCAATTTTATTGATTAACGCTAAGGTAATATTTTTATGTTATTGCAGAATTAACAAATAAATATAACCAAGGCATTTTAAAAGAATAGCTTAAACTGAAAAACATATATTTTACAGATTTGCGATAAAGTTAAATTTTTATGTTATTGCCGCATTAGCAATTCAAAGAATAGCTTAAACTGAAAAACATATATTTTACAGATTTGCGATAAAGTTAAATTTTTATGTTATTGCCGCATTAGCAAATTTATATAATCAGTGCATTTCCAAAAAATTTCACTTTCTTAGATTTGGACCAATACTGAAAAACATCCATTTTCTGATTTGTGCTTAAGTACAATTTTCACGTTAATTTTGTATTAACTAATTCATATAACTAGTGCATTTTGTAGTATTAACAAATAAATATAACCAAGGCATTTTAATGGAATAGCACTTTCTTAGATTTGGACTAATACTGAAAGATATCAATTTTATTGATTAACGCTACAGTAAAATTTTCATGTTACTGCAGTATTAACAAATTTATATAACCAGTGCATTCCGAAAAAAATCACACTTTCTTAGATTTATACTTATACTGAAAAACATCAATTTTACTGATTTCCAATTAAATTAAATTTTCATATTATTGAAGCATTAACAAATTTATATAACAAGTGCATTTCGAAATAACAGCACCTTATTAGATTAAGACTTATACTGAAAAGCATCAATTTTACTAATTTGCACTAAAGTACTGCTTTTTCTTAAATTTGGATTTATACTGAAAAACATCAATTTGACTGATTTGTCCTTAAGTAAAATTTTCGTGTTAATTTTGTATTAACTAATTCATATAACTAGTGCATTTCGAAAAAATAACACTTTCTTCGACTTGTACTTGTACTGAAAAATATCAATTTTATTGATTAACGCTAAGGTAACATTTTTATGTTATTGCAGAATTAACAAATAAATATAACCAAGGCATTTTAAAAGAATAGCTTAAACTGAAAAACATATATTTTACGGATTTGCGATAAAGTTAAATTTTTATGTTATTGCCGCATTAGCAATTAAAAGAATAGCTTAAACTGAAAAACATATATTTTACAGATTTGCGATAAAGTTAAATTTTTTTGTTATTGCCGCATTAGCAATTTTATATAATCAGTGCATTTCCAAAAAATTTCACTTTCTTAGATTAAGACTTATACAGAAAAACATAAATTTTACTCATTTGCGCCAAAGATAAATTTTTATGTTATTGCCGCATTAGCAATTTTATATAACCAGTGCATTTCCAAAAAATTTCACTTTCTTAGATTTGGACTTATACTAAAAAAACATCAATTTTACTGATTTGTGCTAAAGTAAAATTTTCATATTATTTCAGTATTAACAAACAAATAAAACCAAGGTATTTAAAAAAATATCACTTTCTTAGAGATGGACTAGTACTGAAAAATATCAATTTTATTGATTAACGCTAAGGTAACATTTTTATGTTATTGCAGTATTAACAAATAAATACAACCAAGGCATTAAAAAAATGTCACTTTCTTAGATTTGGACTTGTACTGAAAAATATCAATTTTATTGATTAACGCTACAGTAAAATTTTCATGTTATTGCAGTATTATCAAATTTATATGACCAGTGCATACCAAATTAACTGCACTTCCTTAGATTTGGACCAATACAGAAAAACATCAATTTTACTGATTTGTGCTTATGTACAATTTTCATGTTAATGTAGTATTAACAAATAAATATAACCAAGGCATTTTAAAATAATAGCACTTTCTTAGATTTGGACGAATACTGAAAACCATCAATTTTACTGATTTCCGCTACAGTTAAATTTTCATGTTATTGCAGCATTAAAAAATTTCTATAAACAGAGCATTATGAAAAAATTGCACTTTCTTAGATTTAGACTTACACTACAAAAAATCAGTTTTACTGATTTGCGCTAAAGTAAAATTTTCATGTTATTGCAGCGTTAATAAATTGATAGAAACAGTAATTTAGACCTTAGATAGATTCATACTGAAAAACATAAATTTTACTCATTTGCGCCAAAGGTAAGTTTTCATGTTATTGCAGTATTAACAAATAAATATAACCAAGGAATTTTAAAAGAATAGCACTTTATTAGATTTGAACTAATAATATTGTTATTACAGTATTAACAAACAAATAAAACCAGGGTATTTAAAAAAAATATCACTTTCTTAGAGTTGGACTTATACTGAAAAATATCAATTTTATTGATTAAAGCTACAGTAAAATTTTCCTGTTATTACAGTATTAACAAATAAATACAACCAAGGCATTAAAAAAATATCACTTTCTTAGATTTGGACTTGTACCGAAAAATATCAATTTTATTGATTAACGCTAAAGTAAAATTTTCATGTTATTGCAGTATTAACAAATAAATATTATATAACCAAGGCATTTTAAAAGAACAGCACTTGCTTAGATTTAGGCTTAAACTGAAAAACATAAATTTTACTGATTTGCGCTAAAGTAAAATTTTCATGTTATTGCAGCGTTAATAAATTGATAGAAACAGTAATTTAGACCTTAGATAGATTCATACTGAAAAACATAAACTTTACTCATTTGCGCCAAAGGTAAGTTTTCATGTTATTGCAGTATTAACAAATAAATATAACCAAGGAATTTTAAAATAATAGCACTTTATTAGATTTGAACTAATAATATTGTTATTTCAGTATTAACAAACAAATAAAACCAAGGTATTTGAAAAACAATATATTTTTATAGGTTAACGCTAAAGCAAAATTTTCATGTTATTGCAGTGTTATCAAATTTATATGAGGAGTGCATTTCAAAAAAGTTGCACTTTCTTAGATTTGGACCAATACTGAAAAACATCCATTTTACTGATTTGTGCTTAAGTACAATTTTCACGTTAATGTAGTATTAACAAATAAATATAACTAAGGCATTTTAAAAGACTAGCACTTTCTTAGATTTGGACGCATACTGAAAAACATATAGTTTACTGATTTCCGCTAAAGTTAAACTTTCATGTTATTGCAATATTAACAAATAAATATAACCAAGGCATTTTAAAGGAATAGCACTTTCTTAGATTTGGACTAATACTGAAAGATATAAATTTTATTGATTAACGCTACAGTAAAATTTTCATGTTACTGCAGTATTAACAAATTTATATAACCAGTGCATTCCGGAAAAAATCACACTTTCTTAGATTTATACTTATACTGAAAAACATCAATTTTACTGATTTCCAATTAAATTAAATTTTCATATTATTGAAGCATTAACAAATTTATATAACAAGTGCATTTCGAAATAACAGCACCTTATTAGATTAAGACTTATACTGAAAAGCATCAATTTTACTAATTTGCACTAAAGTAAAATTTTTAAGTTATTGCCGCATTAGCAAATTTATATAACCAGTGCATTTCCAAAAAATTTCACTTTCTTAGATTTGGACTTATACTGTCCAAATTTTCATGTTATTTCAGTATTAACAAACAAATAAAACCAAGGTATTTAAAAAAAATATCACTTTCTTAGAGTTGGACTAATACTGAAAGATATAAATTTTATTGATTAACGCTACAGTAAAATTTTCATGTTACTGCAGTATTAACAAATAAATACAACCAAGGCATTAAAAAAATATCACTTTCTTAGATTTGGACTTGTACCGAAAAATATCAATTTTATTGATTAACGCTAAAGTAAAATTTTCATGTTATTGCAGTATTAACAAATAAATATTATATAGCCAAGGCATTTTAAAAGAACAGCACTTTCTTAGATTTAGGCTTAAACTGAAAAACATAAATTTTACAGATTTGCGATAAAGATAAATTTTTAATGTTATTGCCGCATTAGCAAATTTATATAGCCAGTGATTTCCAAAAAATTTCACTTTCTTAGATTTGGACTTATACTGTCCAAATTTTCATGTTATTTCAGTATTAACAAACAAATAAAACCAAGGTATTTAAAAAAAAATATATTTTTATTGGTTAACGCTAAAGTAAAATTTTCATGTTATTGCAGTGTTATCAAATTTATATGAGGAGTGCATTTCAAAAAAACTGCACTTTCTTAGATTTGGACCAATACTGAAAAACATCCATTTTACTGATTTGTGCTTAAGTACAATTTTCACGTTAATGTAGTATTAACAAATAAATATAACTAAGGCATTTTAAAAGACTAGCACTTTCTTAGATTTGGACGAATACTGAAAAACATCAATTTTACTGATTTCCGCCAAAGTTAAATTTTCATGTTATTGCAATATTAACAAATAAATATAACCAAGGCATTTTAAAGGAATAGCACTTTCTTAGATTTGGACTAATACTGAAAGATATCAATTTTATTGATTAACGCTACAGTAAAATTTTCATGTTACTGCAGTATTAACAAATTTATATAACCAGTTCATTCCGAAAAAAATCACACTTTTTTAGATTTATACTTATACTGAAAAAAATCAATTTTACTGATTTCCAATTAAATTAAATTTTCATATTATTGAAGCATTAACAAATTTATATAACAAGTGCATTTCGAAATAACAGCACCTTATTAGATTAAGATTTATACTGAAGCATCAATTTTACTAATTTGCACTAAAGTAAAATTTTTAAGTTATTGCCGCATTAGCAAATTTATATAACCAGTGCATTTCCAAAAAACTGCACTTTCTTAGATTTGGATTTATACTGAAAATCATCAATTTGACTGATTTGTGCTTAAGTAAAAGTTTCGTGTTAATTTTGTATTAACTAATTCATATAACTAGTGCATTTCGAAAAAATAACACTTTCTTAGACTTGTACTTGTACTGAAAAATATCAATTTTATTGATTAACGCTAAGGTAATATTTTTATGTTATTGCAGAATTAACAAATAAATATAATCAAGGCATTTTAAAAGAATAGCTTAAACTGAAAAACATATATTTTACAGATTTGCGATAAAGTTAAATTTTTATGTTATTGCCGCATTAGCAATTAAAAGAATAGCTTAAACTGAAAAACATATATTTTACAGATTTGCGATAAAGTTAAATTTTTATGTTATTGCCGCATTAGCAAATTTATATAACCAGTGCATTTCCAAAAAATTTCACTTTCTTAGATTTGGACCAATACTGAAAAACATCCATTTTCTGATTTGTGCTTAAGTACAATTTTCACGTTAATTTTGTATTAACTAATTCATATAACTAGTGCATTTTGTAGTATTAACAAATAAATATAACCAAGGCATTTTAAAGGAATAGCACTTTTTTAGATTTGGACTAATACTGAAAGATATCAATTTTATTGATTAACGCTACAGTAAAATTTTCATGTTACTGCAGTATTAACAAATTTATATAACCAGTGCATTCCGAAAAAAATCACACTTTCTTAGATTTATACTTATACTGAAAAACATCAATTTTACTGATTTCCAATTAAATTAAATTTTCATATTATTGAAGCATTAACAAATTTATATAACAAGTGCATTTCGAAATAACAGCACCTTATTAGATTAAGATTTATACTGAAGCATCAATTTTACTAATTTGCACTAAAATAAAATTTTTAAGTTATTGCCGCATTAGCAAATTTATATAACCAGTGCATTTTCAAAAAACTGCACTTTCTTAGATTTGGATTTATACTGAAAAACATCAATTTGACTGATTTGTGCTTAAGTAAAAGTTTCGTGTTAATTTTGTATTAACTAATTCATATAACTAGTGCATTTCGAAAAAATAACACTTTCTTAGACTTGTACTTGTACTGAAAAATATCAATTTTATTGATTAACGCTAAGGTAATATTTTTATGTTATTGCAGAATTAACAAATAAATATAATCAAGGCATTTTAAAAGAATAGCTTAAACTGAAAAACATATATTTTACAGATTTGCGATAAAGTTAAATCTTTATGTTATTGCCGCATTAGCAATTCAAAGAATAGCTTAAACTGAAAAACATATATTTTACAGATTTGCGATAAAGTTAAATTTTTATGTTATTGCCGCATTAGCAAATTTATACAACCAGTGCATTTCCAAAAAATTTCACTTTCTTAGATTTGGACCAATACTGAAAAACATCCATTTTCTGATTTGTGCTTAAGTAAAATTTTCACGTTAATTTTGTATTAACTAATTCATATAACTAGTGCATTTTGTAGTATTAACAAATAAATATAACCAAGGCATTTTAATGGAATAGCACTTTCTTAGATTTGGACTAATACTGAAAGATATAAATTTTATTGATTAACGCTACAGTAAAATTTTCATGTTACTGCAGTATTAACAAATTTATATAACCAGTGCATTCCGAAAAAAATCACACTTTCTTAGATTTATACTTATACTGAAAAACATCAATTTTACTGATTTCCAATTAAATTAAATTTTCATATTATTGAAGCATTAACAAATTTATATAACAAGTGCATTTCGAAATAACAGCACCTTATTAGATTAAGACTTATACTGAAAAGCATCAATTTTACTAATTTGCACTAAAGTACTGCACTTTCTTAAATTTGGATTTATACTGAAAAACATCAATTTGACTGATTTTTCCTTAAGTAAAATTTTCGTGTTAATTTTGTATTAACTAATTCATATAACTAGTGCATTTCGAAAAAATAACACTTTCTTCGACTTGTACTTGTACTGAAAAATATCAATTTTATTGATTAACGCTAAGGTAACATTTTTATGTTATTGCAGAATTAACAAATAAATATAACCAAGGCATTTTAAAAGAATAGCTTAAACTGAAAAACATATATTTTACGGATTTGCGATAAAGTTAAATTTTTATGTTATTGCCGCATTAGCAATTAAAAGAATAGCTTAAACTGAAAAACATATATTTTACAGATTTGCGATAAAGTTAAATTTTTATGTTATTGCCGCATTAGCAATTTTATATAATCAGTGCATTTCCAAAAAATTTCACTTTCTTAGATTAAGACTTATACAGAAAAACATAAATTTTACTCATTTGCGCCAAAGATAAATTTTTATGTTATTGCCGCATTAGCAATTTTATATAACCAGTGCATTTCCAAAAAATTTCACTTTCTTAGATTTGGACTTATACTAAAAAACATCAATTTTACTGATTTGTGCTAAAGTAAAATTTTCATGTTATTGCAGCATTAAAAAATTTCTATAAACAGAGCATTATGAAAAAATTGCACTTTCTTAGATTTAGACTTACACTAAAAAAAATCAGTTTTACTGATTTGCGCTAAAGTAAAATTTTCATGTTATTGCAGCGTTAATAAATTGATAGAAACAGTAATTTAGACCTTAGATAGATTCATACTGAGAAACATAAATTTTACTCATTTGCGCCAAAGGTAAGTTTTCATGTTATTGCAGTATTAACAAATAAATATAACCAAGGAATTTTAAAAGAATAGCACTTTATTAGATTTGAACTAATAATATTGTTATTACAGTATTAACAAACAAATAAAACCAGGGTATTTAAAAAAAATATCACTTTCTTAGAGTTGGACTTATACTGAAAAATATCAATTTTATTGATTAAAGCTACAGTAAAATTTTCCTGTTATTGCAGTATTAACAAATAAATACAACCAAGGCATTAAAAAAATATCACTTTCTTAGATTTGGACTTGTACCGAAAAATATCAATTTTATTGATTAAGGCTAAAGTAAAATTTTCATGTTATTGCAGTATTAACAAAAAAATATTATATAACCAAGGCATTTAAAAGAACAGCACTTGCTTAGATTTAGGCTTAAACTGAAAAACATAAATTTTACTGATTTGCGCTAAAGTAAAATTTTCATGTTATTGCAGCGTTAATAAATTGATAGAAACAGTAATTTAGACCTTAGATAGATTCATACTGAAAAACATAAACTTTACTCATTTGCGCCAAAGGTAAGTTTTCATGTTATTGCAGTATTAACAAATAAATATAACCAAGGAATTTTAAAAGAATAGCACTTTATTAGATTTGAACTAATAATATTGTTATTTCAGTATTAACAAACAAATAAAACCAAGGTATTTGAAAAAAAATATATTTTTATAGGTTAACGCTAAAGTAAAATTTTCATGTTATTGCAGTGTTATCAAATTTATATGAGGAGTGCATTTCAAAAAAGTTGCACTTTCTTAGATTTGGACCAATACTGAAAAACATCCATTTTACTGATTTGTGCTTAAGTACAATTTTCACGTTAATGTAGTATTAACAAATAAATATAACTAAGGCATTTTAAAAGACTAGCACTTTCTTAGATTTGGACGAATACTGAAAAACATATAGTTTACTGATTTCCGCTAAAGTTAAATTTTCATGTTATTGCAATATTTACAAATAAATATAACCAAGGCATTTTAAAGGAATAGCACTTTCTTAGATTTGGACTAATACTGAAAGATATAAATTTTATTGATTAACGCTACAGTAAAATTTTCATGTTACTGCAGTATTAACAAATTTATATAACCAGTGCATTCCGGAAAAAATCACACTTTCTTAGATTTATACTTATACTGAAAAACATCAATTTTACTGATTTCCAATTAAATTAAATTTTCATATTATTGAAGCATTAACAAATTTATATAACAAGTGCATTTCGAAATAACAGCACCTTATTAGATTAAGACTTATACTGAAAAGCATCAATTTTACTAATTTGCACTAAAGTAAAATTTTTAAGTTATTGCCGCATTAGCAAATTTATATAACCAGTGCATTTCCAAAAAACTGCACTTTCTTAGAGTTGGATTTATACTGAAAAACATCAATTTGACTGATTTGTGCTTAAGTAAAATTTTCGTGTTAATTTTGTATTAACTAATTCATATAACTAGTGCATTTTGTAGTATTAACAAATAAATATAACCAAGGCATTTTAAAGGAATAGCACTTTTTTAGATTTGGACTAATACTGAAAGATATCAATTTTATTGATTAACGCTACAGTAAAATTTTCATGTTACTGCAGTATTAACAAATTTATATAACCAGTGCATTCCGAAAAAAATCACACTTTCTAAGATTTATACTTATACTGAAAAACATCAATTTTACTGATTTCCAATTAAATTAAATTTTCATATTATTGAAGCATTAACAAATTTATATAACAAGTGCATTTCGAAATAACAGCACCTTATTAGATTAAGATTTATACTGAAGCATCAATTTTACTAATTTGCACTAAAGTAAAATTTTTAAGTTATTGCCGCATTAGCAAATTTATATAACCAGTGCATTTTCAAAAAACTGCACTTTCTTAGATTTGGATTTATACTGAAAAACATCAATTTGACTGATTTGTGCTTAAGTAAAAGTTTCGTGTTAATTTTGTATTAACTAATTCATATAACTAGTGCATTTCGAAAAAATAACACTTTCTTAGACTTGTACTTGTACTGAAAAATATCAATTTTATTGATTAACGCTAAGGTAATATTTTTATGTTATTGCAGAATTAACAAATAAATATAATCAAGGCATTTTAAAAGAATAGCTTAAACTGAAAAACATATATTTTACAGATTTGCGATAAAGTTAAATCTTTATGTTATTGCCGCATTAGCAATTCAAAGAATAGCTTAAACTGAAAAACATATATTTTACAGATTTGCGATAAAGTTAAATTTTTATGTTATTGCCGCATTAGCAAATTTATACAACCAGTGCATTTCCAAAAAATTTCACTTTCTTAGATTTGGACCAATACTGAAAAACATCCATTTTCTGATTTGTGCTTAAGTAAAATTTTCACGTTAATTTTGTATTAACTAATTCATATAACTAGTGCATTTTGTAGTATTAACAAATAAATATAACCAAGGCATTTTAATGGAATAGCACTTTCTTAGATTTGGACTAATACTGAAAGATATAAATTTTATTGATTAACGCTACAGTAAAATTTTCATGTTACTGCAGTATTAACAAATTTATATAACCAGTGCATTCCGAAAAAAATCACACTTTCTTAGATTTATACTTATACTGAAAAACATCAATTTTACTGATTTCCAATTAAATTAAATTTTCATATTATTGAAGCATTAACAAATTTATATAACAAGTGCATTTCGAAATAACAGCACCTTATTAGATTAAGACTTATACTGAAAAGCATCAATTTTACTAATTTGCACTGAAGTACTGCACTTTCTTAAATTTGGATTTATACTGAAAAACATCAATTTGACTGATTTTTCCTTAAGTAAAATTTTCGTGTTAATTTTGTATTAACTAATTCATATAACTAGTGCATTTCGAAAAAATAACACTTTCTTCGACTTGTACTTGTACTGAAAAATATCAATTTTATTGATTAACGCTAAGGTAACATTTTTATGTTATTGCAGAATTAACAAATAAATATAACCAAGGCATTTTAAAAGAATAGCTTAAACTGAAAAACATATATTTTACGGATTTGCGATAAAGTTAAATTTTTATGTTATTGCCGCATTAGCAATTAAAAGAATAGCTTAAACTGAAAAACATATATTTTACAGATTTGCGATAAAGTTAAATTTTTATGTTATTGCCGCATTAGCAATTTTATATAATCAGTGCATTTCCAAAAAATTTCACTTTCTTAGATTAAGACTTATACAGAAAAACATAAATTTTACTCATTTGCGCCAAAGATAAATTTTTATGTTATTGCCGCATTAGCAATTTTATATAACCAGTGCATTTCCAAAAAATTTCACTTTCTTAGATTTGGACTTATACTAAAAAACATCAATTTTACTGATTTGTGCTAAAGTAAAATTTTCATGTTATTGCAGCATTAAAAAATTTCTATAAACAGAGCATTATGAAAAAATTGCACTTTCTTAGATTTAGACTTACACTAAAAAAAATCAGTTTTACTGATTTGCGCTAAAGTAAAATTTTCATGTTATTGCAGCGTTAATAAATTGATAGAAACAGTAATTTAGACCTTAGATAGATTCATACTGAAAAACATAAATTTTACTCATTTGCGCCAAAGGTAAGTTTTCATGTTATTGCAGTATTAACAAATAAATATAACCAAGGAATTTTAAAAGAATAGCACTTTATTAGATTTGAACTAATAATATTGTTATTACAGTATTAACAAACAAATAAAACCAGGGTATTTAAAAAAAATATCACTTTCTTAGAGTTGGACTTATACTGAAAAATATCAATTTTATTGATTAAAGCTACAGTAAAATTTTCCTGTTATTGCAGTATTAACAAATAAATACAACCAAGGCATTAAAAAAATATCACTTTCTTAGATTTGGACTTGTACCGAAAAATATCAATTTTATTGATTAAGGCTAAAGTAAAATTTTCATGTTATTGCAGTATTAACAAAAAAATATTATATAACCAAGGCATTTAAAAGAACAGCACTTGCTTAGATTTAGGCTTAAACTGAAAAACATAAATTTTACTGATTTGCGCTAAAGTAAAATTTTCATGTTATTGCAGCGTTAATAAATTGATAGAAACAGTAATTTAGACCTTAGATAGATTCATACTGAAAAACACAAACTTTACTCATTTGCGCCAAAGGTAAGTTTTCATGTTATTGCAGTATTAACAAATAAATATAACCAAGGAATTTTAAAAGAATAGCACTTTATTAGATTTGAACTAATAATATTGTTATTTCAGTATTAACAAACAAATAAAACCAAGGTATTTGAAAAAAAATATATTTTTATAGGTTAACGCTAAAGTAAAATTTTCATGTTATTGCAGTGTTATCAAATTTATATGAGGAGTGCATTTCAAAAAAGTTGCACTTTCTTAGATTTGGACCAATACTGAAAAACATCCATTTTACTGATTTGTGCTTAAGTACAATTTTCACGTTAATGTAGTATTAACAAATAAATATAACTAAGGCATTTTAAAAGACTAGCACTTTCTTAGATTTGGACGAATACTGAAAAACATATAGTTTACTGATTTCCGCTAAAGTTAAATTTTCATGTTATTGCAATATTTACAAATAAATATAACCAAGGCATTTTAAAGGAATAGCACTTTCTTAGATTTGGACTAATACTGAAAGATATAAATTTTATTGATTAACGCTACAGTAAAATTTTCATGTTACTGCAGTATTAACAAATTTATATAACCAGTGCATTCCGGAAAAAATCACACTTTCTTAGATTTATACTTATACTGAAAAACATCAATTTTACTGATTTCCAATTAAATTAAATTTTCATATTATTGAAGCATTAACAAATTTATATAACAAGTGCATTTCGAAATAACAGCACCTTATTAGATTAAGACTTATACTGAAAAGCATCAATTTTACTAATTTGCACTAAAGTAAAATTTTTAAGTTATTGCCGCATTAGCAAATTTATATAACCAGTGCATTTCCAAAAAACTGCACTTTCTTAGAGTTGGATTTATACTGAAAAACATCAATTTGACTGATTTGTGCTTAAGTAAAATTTTCGTGTTAATTTTGTATTAACTAATTCATATAACTAGTGCATTTCGAAAAAATAACACTTTCTTAGACTTGTACTTGTACTGAAAAATATCAATTTTATTGATTAACGCTTAGGTAACATTTTTATGTTATTGCAGAATTAACAAATAAATATAACCAAGCCATTTAAAAAGAATAGCTTAAACTGAAAAACATATATTTTACTTATTTGCGCCAGATAAATTTTCATATTATTGCAGCATTAAAAAATATCTATAAACAGAGCATTATGAAAAAATTTAACTTTCTTAAATGTGGACTTATACTAAAAAACACCAATTTTACTGATTTGCGCTAAAGTAAAATTTTCATGTTATTGCAGCGTTAATAAATTGGTAGAACCAGTAATTTAGACCTTAGATAGATTCATACTGAAAAACATAAATTTTACTCATTTGCGCCAAAGGTTAGTTTTCATGTTATTGCAGTATTAACAAATAAATATAACCAAGGAATTTTAGAAGAATAGCACTTTCTTAGATTTGGACTTGTACTGAAAAATATCAATTTTGCTGACTTGCGGTAAGTAACATTTTAATGTTATTACAGGATTAACAAGTTTATATAACCAGTGCATTTCGCAAAATATCACTTTCTTAGATTTGGACTTATACTGAAAAACATCAATTTTACTGATTTGTGCTTAAGTAAAATTTTCGTGTTAATTTTGTATTAACTAATTCATATTACTAGTGCATTTCCAAAAAATAGCACTTTCTTAGACTTGTACTTATATTGAAAAATATAAATTTTATTTATTAACGCTACAGTAAAATTTTCATGTAATTGCAGTATTAACAAATAAATATAAGCAGTGCATTTCCAAAAAATTTCTCTTTCTTAGAGTTGGACTATAACTGAAAATACCAATTTTATTGATCAACGTTACAGTAAAATTTTCATGTTATTGCATTATTAACAAATAAATACAACCAAGGCATTAAAAAAAATATCACTCTGTTAGATTAGGACTTATCCTGACAAATATCAATTTTATTGATTAACGCTACACTCAAACTTTCATGGTATTGCAGTATTAACAAATAAATATAACCAGTGCATTTCCAAAAAATTTCTCTTTCTTAGAGTTGGACTATAACTGAAAATACCAATTTTATTGATTAACGTTACAGTAAAATTTTCATGTTATTGCAGTGTTATCAAATTTATATGACCAGTGCATTTCAAAAAAGTAACACTTTCTTAGTTAAGGACTTATACCGAAAAACATCAATTTTACTGATTTGTGATATAGTAAAATTTTTATGTTATGCCGCATTAGCGACTTTATATAACCAGTGTACAAAAAATTGCACTTTCTAAGATTTGGACTTATACTGAAAAACATCAATTTTACTGATTTGTGCTAAAGTAAATACATTTTAAAATAATATCACTTTGATAGATTTTGACTTATACTGAAAAATATCAATTTTGCTGACTTTCGGTAAAGTAAAATTTTCATGTTATTACAGTATTAACAAATTTATATAACCAGTGCATTTCGCAAAATACCACTTTCTTAGATTTGGACGTATACTGAAAAATATCAATTTTACTGATTTCTGCTAAAGTAAAATTGTCATGTTATTGCAGCATTAACAAATTTCTGTACACAAAGCATTATGAAAAAACCCACTTTCTAAGATCTATACTTATACTGAAAAATATCAATTTTAGTGATTTGCGCTAAAGTAAAATTTTCATGTTATTGCTACATTAACTAATTGATATAACCAGTAATTTAAACCTTAGATTAAATGCATACTGAAAAACATCAATTTGACTGATTAACGCTGAAGTAAATTTTTCATGTTATTACAGAATTAACAAATATACATAACCAGTGCATTTAAAAAAAATAACACTTTCTTGGATTTGGACTTATACTGAAAAACATCAATTTTACTGATTTGCGATACAGTAAAATTTTTATGTTATTGTTGCATTAGCAAATTTATATAACCAGTGCATTTCCAGAAAACTGCACTTTCTTGGATTTGGACTTATACTGAAAAACATCAATTTTATAGATTAACGCTACAGTAAAATTTTCATGTTATTTCAGTATTAACAAACAAATAAAACCAAGGTATTTTAAAACAAGTAAGGAAGGGCTAAGTTCGGATGTAACCGAACATTTTATACTCCCGCAAAGTCAAATGGTATACTCGTTTTAGATTTCTTTGAGGATCTTGCCGCCTTGTTCTATGTTGACCGATATTTTCGGTAAAAAGTCAGCTATAGGCACTGGGGTCAACATATTAATTACCTAGGGGCTTGAACAGTTTTGACTCGATTTAGACAATTTTTGCTCACAAGGTGGCATACTTCAAACGCATTATTCACGCAAAGTTTTACCCCGATATAATCATTGTTACCTGATTTGCATAGTGGAAAGTGAAAGAATCAGATGGAATTGAAAAAGGTGTTATATGGGAAATAGGCGTGGTTGTAGTCCGATTTCGCCCATTTTCGCACTATGACATAGAAACATGAAAAGAACGTTACGCCCCGAATTTGGTTGAAATCGGTTAAGCAGATCTCACGATATGGGTTTTCACCTAAAAGTGGGCTGTGCCACGCCCACTGTCTAATTTTGAACGCGGTTCCTATAAAGTCATCTTATACCATTTTAGAGATAAAATTTAATGTCTCTGGCGTGTTTAGTGCTAGATTTATCGCGCTTTTAGTAGTTTTTAACAGTACCGTTATATGGGGAGTGGGCGGAGTTGCCACCCGATTTCAACTATTTTCACACCGTCAATAGAAGTGCTAAAAACATTTGCTTCCAGTGAATTTTGTTATTATAGCGTTAGCGGTTTAGGAGATATGCACATTAAACCTATTAGAGGCGGGACCACGCCCACTTTTTAAAAAAAAATTTAACTGCAGATGCCCCTCCCTAATGTGATCCTGTGTACCAAATAACAGTCTTGTATCTTATTGCGGAGCTTAGTTATGGCAAGTTATTATGATTAATGGCGTTTTGTGGGCGTGGCAGTGGTCCGATTACGCCCATCTGCAATACCAACCGTCTCACGGTACCATGAAACATGTCTACCAAGTTTCATAAAGATATCTCAATTTTTACTCAAGTTAGAGCTTGCACGGACGGACGGACAGACGGACAGACGGACGGACAGACGGACGGACGGACAGACAGTCACCCGGATTTCAACTCGTCTCTTCATCCTGATCATTTATATATATATAACCCTATATCTAACTCGATTAATTTTAGGTGATACAAACAACCGTTAGGTGAACAAAACTATTATACTCTGTAGCAACAGGTTGCGAGAGTATAAAAATATCACTTTCTTAGAGTTGGACTAATACTGAAAATACCAATTTTATTGATTAAAGTTACAGTAAAATTTTCATGTTATTGCAGTATTAACAAATTGATATGACCAGTGCATTTCAAAAAAGTAACACTTTCTTAGATGTGCACTTATACCGAAAAACATCAATTTTACTGATTTGTGATATAGTAAAATTTTTATGTTATGCCGCATTAGCAACTTTACATAACCAGTGTATTTACAAAAAATTGCACTTTCTAAGATTTGGACTTTTACTGAAAAACATCAATTTTACTGATTTGTGTTAAAGTAAAATTTTCCTGTTATTACAGTATTAGTAAGTTTATATAACCAGTGCATTTCGCAAAATAGCACTTTTTTAGATTCGGACTTATACTGAAAAACATCAATTTTACTGATTTGTGCTTAAGTAAAATTTTCGTGTTAATTTTGTATTAACTAATTCATATTACTAGTGCATTTCGAAAAAATAGCACTTTCTTAGACTTGTACTTATATTGAAAAACATAAATTTTATTGATTTCCGCTACAGTAAAATTTTCATGTTATTGCAGTATTAACAAATAAATATAACCAGTGCATTTCTAAAAAATTTCACTTTCTTAGAGTTGGACTAATACGGAAAATACCAATTTTATTGATTAACGTTACAGTAAAATTTTCATGTTATTGCGTTATTAACAAATAAATACAACCAAGGCATTAAAAAAATATCACTTTCTTAGATTTGGACTTATACTGAAAAATATCAACTTTATTGATTAACGCTAAAGTAAAATTTTCATTTTATTGCAGTGTTATCAAATTTATATGACCAGTGCATTTCAAAAAAGTAACACTTTCTTAGATGTGGACTTATACCGAAAAACATCAATTTTACTGATTTGTGATATAGTAAAATTTTTATGTTATGCCGCATTAGCAACTTTACATAACCAGTGTATTTACAAAAAATTGCACTTTCTAAGATTTGGACTTTTACTGGAAAACATCAATTTTACTGATTTGTGTTAAAGTAAAATTTTCCTGGTATTACAGTATTAGTAAGTTTGTATAACCAGTGCATTTCGCAAAATAGCACTTTTTTAGATTTGGACTTATACTGAAAAACATCAATTTTACTGATTTGTGCTTAAGTAAAATTTTCGTGTTAATTTTGTATTAACTAATTCATATTACTAGTGCATTTCGAAAAAATAGCACTTTCTTAGACTTGTACTTATATTGAAAAACATAAATTTTATTGATTAACGCTACAGTAAAATTTTCACGTTATTGCAGCCTTAACAAATTGATATGACCAGTGCATTTCACAAAAGTAACACTTTCTTAGATGTGCACTTATACCGAAAAACATCAATTTTACTGATTTGTGATATAGTAAAATTTTTATGTTATGCCGCATTAGCAACTTTACATAACCAGTGTATTTACAAAAAATTGCACTTTCTAAGATTTGGACTTTTACTGAAAAACATCAATTTTACTGATTTGTGTTAAAGTAAAATTTTCCTGTTATTACAGTATTAGTAAGTTTATATAACCAGAGCATTACGAAAAAATTGCACTTTCTTAGACTTGTACTTATATTGAAAAACATAAATTTTATTGATTAACGCTACAGTAAAATTTTCATGTTATTGCAGCCTTAACAAATTGATATGACCAGTGCATTTCAAAAAAGTAACACTTTCTTAGATGTGCACTTATACCGAAAAACATCAATTTTACTGATTTGTGATATAGTAAAATTTTTATGTTATGCCGCATTAGCAACTTTACATAACCAGTGTATTTACAAAAAATTGCAATTTCTAAGATTTGGACTTTTACTGCAAAACATTAATTTTACTGATTTGTGTTAAAGTAAAATTTTCCTGTTATTACAGTATTAGTAAGTCTATATAACCAGTGCATTTCGCAAAATAGCACTTTTTTAGATTTGGACTTATACTGAAAAACATCAATTTTACTGATTTGTGCTTAAGTAAAATTTTCGTGTTAATTTTGTATTAACTAATTCATATTACTAGTGCATTTCGAAAAAATAGCACTTTCTTAGACTTGTACTTATATTGAAAAACATAAATTTTATTGATTAACGCTACAGTAAAATTTTCATGTTATTGCAGTATTAACAAATAAATACAACCAAGGCATTAAAAAAATATCACTATCTTAGATTTGGACTTATACTGAAAAATATCAACTTTATTGATTAACGCTAAAGTAAAATTTTCATTTCATTGCAGTGTTATCAAATTTATATGACCAGTGCATTTCTAAAAAATTTCACTTTTAGAGTTGGACTAATACGGAAAATACCAATTTTATTGATTCACGTTACAGTAAAATTTTCATGTTATTGCGTTATTAACAAATAAATACAACCAAGGCATTAAAAAAATATCACTATCTTAGATTTGGACTTATACTGAAAAATATCAACTTTATTGATTAACGCTAAAGTAAAATTTTCATTTCATTGCAGTGTTATCAAATTTATATGACCAGTGCATTTCAAAAAAGTAACACTTTCTTAGATGTGGACTTATACCGAAAAACATAAATTTTACTGATTTGTGATATAGTAAAATTTGTATGTTATGCCGCATTAGCAACTTTATATAACCAGTGTATTAACAAAAAATTGCACTTTCTAAGATTTGGACTTATACTGAAAAACATAAATTTTACTGATTTGTGCTAAAGTAAATACATTTTAAAAAAATATCACTTTCTTAGATTTTGACTTATACTGAAAAATATCAATTTTGCTGACTTGCGGTAAAGTAAAATTTTCATGTTATTACAGTATTAACAAATTTATATAACCAGTGCTTTTCGCAAAATACCACTTTCTTAGATTTGGACGTTGACTAATTTTTATCTAATACTGGGGAACCCCACCGAGATATTTGGACCTCTAAACACCTCACTTTGAATCGTATGAACTCCCGAAAAAAATGTATTTTTTTTCTTTGGTTAAAACGAGTTAAGTTTTATTGTATTAAACTAACCAATGAAGGTGACACTTATTTAATTAATTTAAGCGTAGCCGCTCGTGAAGATTCGGGGATGCGATGAAACAACCGGCTTCCAACACGTGTCATGCAAGACCGTTGAAGTATCGCAGAAGAATCCGGAGCGGTGTCGATCGAATGCAGTTGCGCGCAGGAGGTTTCGTATCAACGAAAAAAAGGAAGCAATTCGCTTAGGCCTGTTGCCGAGACGGATGTGATTTTGCGAATGTTATGATGTGGCGCTCAGCCCTGTGGACGATAAGCGAATGCTGATGTGAGAGCGATGATCCCGTCCCTTTTGTTAGATGTACAGGTGCCGTGTTATGGTGTGTTTTCATCGAGTGGTGAGAACCTGTGATTGTTCTCTGGTGTGGTGTGTTGCATTAGGGTGCGCCAGTTTTTACCGGAGAGAGTGGTGGTACTGAGGCTTAGCTCATTTAAACATCCTGCGCCCCCTAGGCGAATATTTTGCCTAGTATTACACATATGTGCTGTTGAATGTATTTCGGCGTACTGTTGATGGAGTAGCCGAGGCGCGAATATTAGCTGTAAGAAGCAATTTTGGTTTTAATCAACTTATCAAGAACAAGTGATTTTGCTTGCGATTTGTATTGTGGTATAGACTTGAGATACGCAACTATATTCTGACAATTTTTTTGGTTTTATAGTTGGCAATACAATAAGGAGTGATTGTATTTACGATTTTTTTTCTTGAATCGATTTTTAATGCCGATTGTTTATGATTTGCCTTTTCTGTATTATCAGCAATTATTTGCAATCTCTTTATTATCGGCTTATGAAAATAGCGACTCCACGCCTGGCTCAGATATGGTCAGAATGGGTGCTTCTTTCAAACTTTTGAAGAGGGATCTTGCGAGAGTGAGATTTGTGAGTTTCCCTCACTTTTTTGAACTGAGACTTACAACTTTTACAAGTGTTTCCCATAAACTACCCGTTTGATGAGCGCTTAGATAGTTGCCATAAGTGCGACCTTTGCTTTTTGTAAGTCTGGGTGCGTCACTGTATCACATTGTAAGTATGGTGATCCCTTAACTTTATTTTTGAAGTTTTACACATTATGAAAATGTTGTCAACTATCAGGCACTATAGTAAGAGAGGTGTCGATTTTTGACAATCTTTGGACAATTTTGTTATATGTTATGTTAAGTGCGATTTTGGCAAGTAGTAGCGCGCCACATAACTCAAGATTTTTGAAGCAGGATTTTTGTATCATTATTGGCAGAAGCCATCCTGCGGGGTCGAAAAGTTACATATTTGTGTTTTTAAACCTGATCTTGTCAGAAGGGACTCTAACTTGGTTTTTTCTGCCAATTAGTGGAGTGTTGGAACATTGGGAGTTTAGTGGTAGTCGTATGACGTACCGGCCCTTATTTGATCGAGTAGTTGTGGCTTTGTGGAAGTCTTCACAATACTGATCCTTTGGGGTTGTAACTGATATGAGGGGGCATTTTTCTAACTCCTCAAATTTCCTTAATTGTGAATTAAGGTATTCTTTTGAATTTTCGTCAACTTGAGTTGTTGATGTGGAAACTGGTTCAGTAACTAGTCCACTTAGAATCCAACCGAATATAGAAATTTTTTCAACACCTTCAAGCATTATTTGCGGTATAAGGTCGCTGCCTACTATTATATCTATTTGAGCGGGGGTATTGCAGTTGGGATCTGCTAGCTTCAGGTGTGAAACCTTTTGCCAATGCTTGCTATTTGTATGATAGCTTGGAAGCATATTTGTTAGCTGCGGTAAGACTATAGCTTCTGCTTTAATTCTCTTATCCGCTTGGGGGGAAATTAGGGTAATGGGGCAGATATTATTTGAGTTTTGGACTACTCTTCCGCCCATTCCCGTGATTTCAAAGTTGGCTTGTTTTGTTGGCAGTTGTAGCCTATTTTGTGCCCTAGACGCTATGAAAGATCGTTGTGATCCTTGGTCTATTAAGGCCCTAAGTTTAAACAGTTCTCCTCGGTGTTCGATGGAGATGACTGCTGTGGGTAGTAATGCCCTATTTTGTATTTCGCTGTGTAGCGTTTGAGTGTTTTGTGCCTTTGAGCAACATGGTGTCATTAGGCAATTTTCGGTATTGTGGTTTTCGGGATTTGTAGTTGAAACTAAACCCGTGGTTCTTTTTATACTAATATATGCACTCTTTTGGGGTGAGCTGGGAAATGTGCTGTAGTGAAGCATTGTGTGATGTCTTTTTCGACAGTAGATGCAATTGAATTTGCTTTACAATTTTTATGAGTATGCGTATGTGACAAGCAATTTGTACATAATCTTTTTGTTCTTATAAAATTGTTTCTGTCGTGAATTTTTAATTTTTTAAATATCTCGCAAGATTGTAGTTTATGCCCTCTTGTGCATAGTTCGCATGACGTATGCTTATTCTGTTCGGATATGAACGATTGCGTTTTGTAAGAGCTTCTGTTTAATTTATTTTTGCTACTAGCTTGGGGTCTATTGAAGCTTCTTTTTAGGTCGTTTTGAACAATTTTTGTTTTAATTAGTTTTTTATCTACCCTTTCAGCGATTTCGTACTGGGTAGTTAGAAAGTCTTTCATTTGTTGCCAAGTGGGGCATTTCTTTCGTGATAAGAGCGATTGCTCCCATAAAAGTAACGATTTTTCTGGTAATGCGGCAGTGCATATGTTTACCAGTATAGGGTCCCAGCTGTCTGTGGGAATATTTTGTGTCGATAAAACCGACAAACAGTTTGAAACAGTGGATTGTAGTCTTATAAACTCTTCACTGGTTTCTTTTTGAATCTTAGGCAAGTTTAGTAGTGTCGTTACTTGGTTATCGACCAATATTCTTTTATTTTCATATCTGGATTTTAGAGCTTCCCAAGCCAAATTAAAATTGTCGTCATTTAGTGCGAACTGTTTTACTATTGCGCCTGCTTGACCTTTAGTTTTGTATCGGGGGTGATACAATTTTTGCGCTTTTGATAATTTTGGATGGTTGATGTATACGGCAGTGAACATGTCCCGGAAGGACGGCCATTCTTCATAACCTCCATAAAATATTTCTGTGTCACATGCGGGCACCTCGAGATGGATGCCCGAACTTGCCTCTTGACTTTGAATTTGTGGCAGCTCTACTCTCGGATGTGGAGTAGGTGCAATCGCTTTTATTAGCTTTAATTGATCAGAAATCATAGCTTTTGTTTCTTCGTACTGGTCTAAGCAGTTTTCGTATAGTGCGTAAGCCGATGATTTAAAATCGTGTGGTAGATCTGAATTGTCATAATCTACTATGGCGTCATGAGCCGTTTGGAGACGAGTCCAAAAATTGTCAATATTTTGTTTTTTTATTTCCAATAACGATTCAGAGATGTCTTGAATCGGTGAAGATGAAAATCGAGTGCAGTATCGTGTTAATCTGTCACTCTCAGAAATGAATTTGGTGGCACAAATATTTTTGCCTTTTGTTTGCTTTGTGGTAACCTGTCTTGCGCGTGTAGCTTCTGCAGGTGTAATTTGAATTTTATCCACATTCATCATTTTCTTTTTGTATGTTAAAATATTTGTCAAAATTTATTAAAATTTTTTCAGTGTAAACTGTATTTGCTAGCAATATGATTTTGTTGTGGTTTTATTTTGAATGTATTGCTTTAATTTATTTAATTATTAAAAATCGCACTTTTAATTCAATAATACTTCTTATGTCCTTATATTAATGTATTTAGGTACACCCTAATAAACGGACTTGTTAGAATATATTTATGTGCTCGTAAAATTGAGAGCTCGTTGAAGAGATCAATTGGTTCTGCGTATGTATGTATACTTTCTAATGCAATTGAGAGCTCGTTGAAGAGATCAATATGCTTTTAGTATTTTTTTTTTGCTACGCAATCCTGCTTGTTTGTTACAAGGGGTATTGCCGGATAATTGCCTATGAGGACTTTGAAAATATTATAAAATTGTATATACCAATATATGTATACATATGTATGTATGTAAGTACATATGTTGTTGGTAATATATTGTTTTTTGTATTGTGTGTTTAATAATTTATTTCTTTTCTATTTATTTCTGAAATAATATGTAATTTTTTCAATAATTTTATAAAATTTTTCACAATGTATGTATGTGTGAATATATTATATTTTTCGAGTCACTGCACTTTCTTTGTTTTTAAATCCACTGCACTCTTTTGGGTTTTTTTCACAAAACTGTTTTAATTTTTTCCTAGGACGTAAAATTATAGTGCCTTTCGTTTGGGCTCGAAGGACCATGACTAATTTGTATCTAATACTGGGGAACCCCACCGAGATATTTGGACCTCTAAACACCTCACTTTGAATCGTATGAACGCCCGAACAAAATGTATTTGTTTTCTTTGGTTAAAACGAGTTAAGTTTTATTGTATTAAACTAACCAATGAAGGTGGCACTTATTTAATTAATTTAAGCGTAGCCGCTCGTGAAGATTCGATGGTGGGTGAAATGACTGGGGATGCGATGAAACAACCGGCTTCCAACACGTGTCATGCAGGACCGTTGAAGTATCGCAGAAGAATCCGGAGCGGTGTCGATCGAATGCAGTTGCGCGCAGGAGGTTTCGTATCAACGAAAAAAAGGAAGCAACTCGCTTAGGCCTGTTGACGAGACGGATGTGATTTTGCGAATGTTATGATGTGGCGCTCAGCCCTGTGGACGATAAGCGAATGTTGATGTGAGAGCGATGATCCCGTCCCTTTTGTTAGATGTACAGGTGCCGTGTTATGGTGTGTTTTCATCGAGTGGTGAGAACCTGTGATTGTTCTCTGGTGTGGTGTGTTGCATTACGGTGCGCCAGTTGTTACCGGAGAGAGTGGTGGTACTGAAAAATATCAATTTTACTGATTTCTGCTAAAGTAAAATTGTCATGTTATTGCAGCACCAACAAATTTCTGTACACAACGCATTATGAAAAAACCCACTTTCTAAGATTTATACTTATACTGAAAAATATCAATTTTAGCGATTTGCGCTACAGTAAAATTTTCATGTTATTGCAGTACTAACAAATAAATATAATTAGTGCATTTCCAAAAAATTTCACTTTCTTAGATTTGGACTTATATTGAAAAACATCAATTTTACTGATTTGTGCTAAAGTAAAATTTTCATGTTATTTCAGTATTAACAAACAAATAGAACAAAGGTATTTAAAAAAAATATCACTTTCTTAGAGTTGGACTAATACTGAAAAATATCAATTTTATTGATTAACCCTACAGTAAAATTTTCATGTTATTGCAGTATTAACAAATTTTTATAACCCGCGCATTTTGAAAAAATAACACTTTCTTGAATTTGGACTTATACTGAAAAACATCAATTTTACTGATTTGCGATAAAACAAAATTTTTATGTTATTGCCGCATTAGCAAATTTATATAACCAGTGCATATCCAAAAAATTTCACTTTCTTAGATTTGGACTTATACTGAAAAACATAAATTTTAAAGATTTGCGCTTAAGTTAAATTTTCATATTATTGAAGTATTAACAAATTTAAATAACAAGTGCATTTCGAAATAATAGCACCTTATTAGATTTAGACTTGTACTGAAAAACATCAATTTTACTTGCTTGCGCTTAAGTAAAATTTTTAAGTTATTGCAATATTTACAAATGTTGTATTTATTTGGCATTTTAAAAAAATATCACTTTCTTAGATTAGGACTGAGAATGAAAAATATCAATTTTATTAATTAACGCTAAGGTAATATTTTCATGTTATTGCAGTATTATCAAATTTATATGACCAGTGCATACCAAAATAATTGCACTTTCTTAGATTTGGACCAATACAGAAAAACATCAATTTTACTGATTTGTGCTTGTGTACAATTTTCATGTTAATGTAGTATTAACAAATAAATATAACCAAAGCTTTTTAAAATAATAGCACTTTCTTAGATTTGGACGAATACTGAAAACCATCAATTTTACTGATTTCCGCTAAAGTTAAATTTTCCTGTTATTGCAGCATTAAAAAATTTCTATAAACAGAGCATTATGAAAAAATTGCACTTTCTTAGATTTAGACTTACACTAAAAAAAATCAGTTTTACTGATTTGCGCTAAGTAAAATTTTCATGTTATTGCAGCGTTCACAAATTGATATAACCAGTAATTTAGACCTTAGATAGATTCATACTGAAAAACATCAATTTTACTCATTTGCGCCAAAGGTAAGTTTTCATGTTATTGCAGTACTAACAAATCTATATAACCCGTGCATTTTGAAAAAATAGCACTTTCTTAGACTTGAACTTATATTGAAAAATATAAATTTTATTGATTAACGCTACAGTCAAATTTTCATGTTATTGCAGTATTAACAAATAAATATAACCAGCGCATTTCCAAAAAATTTCACTTTCTAAGATTTGGACTAGCAACTTTATATAACCAGTGTATTTACAAAAAATTTCACTTTCTAAGATTTGGACTTATACTGAAAAACATCAATTTTACTGATTTGTGCTAAAGTAAATACATTTTAAAAAAAATATCACTTTCTTAGATTTGGACTTGTACTGAAAAATATCAATTTTGCTGACTTGCGGTAAGTAAAATTTTCATGTTATTACAGTATTAACAAGTTTATATAACCAGTGCATTTCGCAAAATGACACTTTCTTAGATTTGGACGAATACTGAAAAACATCAATTTTACTGATTTCTGCTAAAGTAAAACTTTCATGTTAATATACTTGTAGTATTAACAAATAAGTATAACCAAAGTATTTTAAAAGAATAGCAGTTTTTTAGATTTAGACTTATACTGAAAAATATCAATTTTACAGATCTGCGATAAAGGTAAATTTTCATGTTATTGCAGTATTAAAAACTTTTTTTAACCCGTGCATTTCGAAAAAATTGCACTTTCTTAGATTTGGACTTATACTGAAAAATATCAATTTTGCTGACTTGCGGTAAAGTAAAATTTTCATGTTATTACAGTATTACTAAGTTTATATAACCAGTGTATTTCGCAAAATACCACTTTCTTAGATTTGGACGAATACTGAAAAACATCAATTTTACTGATTTCTGCTAAAGTAAAACTTTCATGTTAATATACTTGTAGTATTAACAAATAAGTATAACCAAAGTATTTTAAAAGAATAGCAGTTTTTTAGATTTAGACTTATACTGAAAAATATCAATTTTACAGATCTGCGATAAAGGTAAATTTTCATGTTATTGCAGTATTAAAAACTTTTTTTAACCCGTGCATTTCGAAAAAATTGCACTTTCTTAGATTTGGACTTATACTGAAAAACATCAATTTTACTGACTTGTGCTTAAGTAATATGTTCGTGTTAATTTTGTATTAACTAATTCATATTACTAGTGCATTTCGAAAAAATAGCACTTTCTTCGACTTGTACTTATATTGAAAAAACTAAATTTTATTGATTAACGCTAAAGTAAAATTTTGATGTTATTGCAGTATTAAAAACTTTTTTTAACCCGTGCATTTCGAAAAAATTGCACTTTCTTAGATTTGGACTTATACTGAAAAATATCAATTTTGCTGACTTGCGGTAAAGTAAAATTTTCATGTTATTACAGTATTACTAAGTTTATATAACCAGTGTATTTCGCAAAATACCACTTTCTTAGATTTGGACGAATACTGAAAAACATCAATTTTACTGATTTCTGCTAAAGTAAAACTTTCATGTTAATATACTTGTAGTATTAACAAATAAGTATAACCAAAGTATTTTAAAAGAATAGCAGTTTTTTAGATTTAGACTTATACTGAAAAATATCAATTTTACAGATCTGCGATAAAGGTAAATTTTCATGTTATTGCAGTATTAAAAACTTTTTTTAACCCGTGCATTTCGAAAAAATTGCACTTTCTTAGATTTGGACTTATACTGAAAAACATCAATTTTACTGACTTGTGCTTAAGTAAAATGTTCGTGTTAATTTTGTATTAACTAATTCATATTACTAGTGCATTTCGAAAAAATAGCACTTTCTTCGACTTGTACTTATATTGAAAAAACTAAATTTTATTGATTAACGCTAAAGTAAAATTTTGATGTTATTGCAGAACTAACAAATATATATAACCAAGGCATTTTAAAAGAATAGCTTAAACTGAAAAACATATATTTTACAGATTTACGATAAAGTTAAATTTTTATGTTATTGCCGCATTAGCAAATTTACATAACCAGTGCATTTCGCAAAATACCACTTTCTTAGGTTTGGACGTATACTGAAAAATATCAATTTTACTGATTTCTGCTAAAGTAAAATTATGTAGTTATCAAATTTATATGACCAGTGAATTTCAAAAAAATAGCACTTTCTTAGATTTGAACTTGTACTGAAAAATATCAATTTTATTGATTAACGCTAAAGTAAAATTTTCATTTTATTGCAGCGTTATCAAATTTATATGACCAGTGCATTTCAAAAAAGTCACACTTTCTTAGATGTGGACTTGTACCGAAAAACATCAATTTTACTGATTTGTGATATAGTAAAATTTTTATGTTATGCCGCATTAGCAGCTTTATATAACCAGTGTATTTACAAAAAATTGCACTTTCTAAGATTTGGACTTATACTGAAAAACATCAATTTTACTGATTTGTGCTAAAGTAAATACATTTTAAAAAAATATCACTTTCTTAGATTTTGACTTGTACTGAAAAATATCAATTTTGCTGACTTGCGGTAAGTAAAATTTTCATGTTATTACAGTATTCACAAGTTTATATAACCAGTGCATTTCGCAAAATGACACTTTCTTAGATTTATACTATATTTATAATATACTTGTAGTATTAACAAATAAATATAACCAAAGCATTTTTAAAGAATAGCAGTTTTTTAGATTTAGACTTATACTGAAAAATATCAATTTTATAGATCTGCGATAAAGGTAAATTTTCATGTTATTGCAGTATTAAAAAAATTTTTTAACTCGTGCATTTCGAAAAAATTGCACTTTCTTAGATTTGAACTTATACTGAAAAACATCAATTTTACTGACTTGCGGTAAAGTAAAATTTTCATGTTATTACAGTATTAACAAATTTATATAACCAGTGCATTTCGCAAAGTACCACTTTCTTAGATTTGGAAGAATACTGAAAAACATCAATTTTACTGATTTCTGCTAAAGTAAAACTTACATGTTAATATACTTGTAGTATTAACAAATAAATATAACCAAAGCATTTTAAAAGAATAGCACTTTTTTAGATTTAGACTTATACTGGAAAATATCAATTTTACAGATCTGCGATAAAGGTAAATTTTCATGTTATTGCAGTATTAAAAATTTTTTTTAACCCGTGCATTTCGAAAAAATTGCACTTTCTTAGATTTGGACTTATACTGAAAAACATCAATTTTACTGATTTGTGCTTAAGTAAAATGTTCGTGTTAATTTTGTATTAACTAATTCATATTACTAGTGCATTTTGAAAAAGTAGCACTTTCTTCGACTTGTACTTATATTGAAAAAACTAAATTTTATTGATTAACGCTAAAGTAAAATTTTTATGTTATTGCAGAATTAACAAATATGTATAACAAAGAAATTTTAAAAGAATAGCACTTTCTTAGATTTGGACTAATACTGAAAAATATTAATTTTATTGATTAACGCTACAGTAAAATTTTCATGTTATTGCAGTATTAACAAGCTTATATAACCAGTGCATTTCGCAAAATAGCACATTCTTAGATTTGGACGAATACTGAAAAACATCAATTTTACTGATTTCTGCTAAAGTTAAACTTTCATGTTAATATACTTGTAGTATTAACAAATAAATATAACCAAGGCATTTTAAAAGAATAGCACTTTCTTAGATTTGGACTTATACTGAAAAATATCAATTTTACTGATTTCTGCTAAAGTAGAACTTTCATGTTAATATACTTGTAGTATTAACAAATAAATATAACCAAGGCATTTTAAAAGAATAGCACTTTCCTAGATTTGGACTTGTACTGAAAAATATCAATTTTGCTGACTTGCGGTAAGTAAAATTTTCATGTTATTACAGTATTAACAAGTTTATATAACCAGTGCATTTCGCAAAATAGCACTTTCTTAGATTTGGACGAATACTGATAAACATCAACTTTACTGATTTCTGCTAAAGTAAAACTTTCATGTTAATATACTTGTAGTATTAACAAATAAATATAACAAAGGCATTTTAAAAGAATAGCACTTTCTTAGATTTAGACTTATTCTGAAAAATATCAATTTTAGAGATCTGCGATAAAGGTAAATTTTAATGTTATTGCAGAATTAAAAATTTTTTTTAACCCGTGCATTTCGAAAATATAGCGCTTTCTTAGATTTTGACTTATACTAAAAAATATCAATTTTATTGATAAACGCTACAGTAAAATTTTCATGTTATTGCAGTATTAACAAGTTTATATAACCAGTGCATTTCGCAAAATAGCACTTTCTTAGATTTGGACGAATACTGAAAAACATCAATTTTACTGATTTCTGCTAAAGTAAAACTTTCATGTTAATATACTTGTAGTATTAACAAATAAATATAACCAAAGCGTTTTAAAAAAATAGCACTTTCTTAGATTTGGACTTGTACTGAAAAATATCAATTTTGCTGACTTGCGGTAAGTAAAATTTTCATGTTATTACAGTATTAACAAGTTTATATAACCAGTGCATTTCGCAAAATGACACTTTCTTAGATTTGGACGAATACTGAAAAACATCAATTTTACTGACTTGCGGTAAAGTAAAATTTTCATGTTATTACAGTATTAACAAATTTATATAACCAGTGCATTTCGCAAAGTACCACTATCTTAGATTTGGAAGAATACTGAAAAACATCAATTTTACTGATTTCTGCTAAAGTAAAACTTACATGTTAATATACTTGTAGTATTAACAAATAAATATAACCAAAGCATTTTAAAAGAATAGCACTTTTTTAGATTTAGACTTATACTGGAAAATATCAATATTACAGATCTGCGATAAAGGTAAATTTTCATGTTATTGCAGTATTAAAAATTTTTTTTAACCCGTGGATTTCGAAAAAATTGCACTTTCTTAGATTTGGACTTATACTGAAAAGCATCAATTTTACTGATTTGTGCTTAAGTAAAATGTTCGTGTTAATTTTGTATTAACTAATTCATATTACTAGTGCATTTCGAAAAAATAGCACTTTCTTCGACTTGTACTTATATTGTAAAAACTAAATTTTATTGATTAACGCAAAATAAAATTTTTATGTTATTGCAGAATTAACAAATATGTATAACAAAGAAATTTTAAAAGAATAGCACTTTCTTAGATTTGGACTAATACTGAAAAATATTAATTTTATTGATTAACGCTACAATAAAATTTTCATGTTATTGCAGTATTAACAAGTTTATATAACCAGTGCATTTCACAAAATAGCACATTCTTAGATTTGGACGAATACTGAAAAACATCAATTTTACTGATTTCTGCTAAAGTAAAATTATGTAGTTATCAAATTTATATGACCAGTGAATTTCAAAAAAATAGCACTTTCTTAGATTTGAACTTGTACTGAAAAATATCAATTTTATTGATTAACGCTAAAGTAAAATTTTCATTTTATTGCAGCGTTATCAAATTTATATGACCAGTGCATTTCAAAAAAGTCACACTTTCTTAGATGTGGACTTGTACCGAGAAACATCAATTTTACTGATTTGTGATATACTAAAATTTTTATGTTATGCCGCATTAGCAACTTTATATAACCAGTGTATTCACAAAAAATTGCACTTTCTAAGATTTGGACTTATACTGAAAAACATCAATTTTACTGATTTGTGCTAAAGTAAATACATTTTAAAAAAATATCGCTTTCTTAGATTTGGACTTGTACTGAAAAATATCAATTTTGCTGACTTGCGGTAAGTAAAATTTTCATGTTATTACAGTATTAACAAGTTTATATAACCAGTGCATTTCGCAAAATGACACTTTCTTAGATTTGGACGAATACTGAAAAACATCAATTTTACTGATTTCTGCTAAAGTAAAACTTTCATGTTAATATACTTGTGGTATTAACAAATAAATATAATTAAAGCATTTTAAAAGAATACCACTTTCTTAGATTTGGAAGAATACTGAAAAATATCAATTTTACAGATCTGCGATAAAGGTAAATTTTCATGTTATTGCAGTATTAAAAATTTTTTTTTACCCGTGCATTTCGAAAAAATAGCACTTTCTTAGATTTTGACTTATACTGAAAAATATAAATTTTGCTGACTTGCGGTAAAGTAAAATTTTCATGTTATTACAGTATTAACAAATTTATATAACCAATGTATTTCGCAAAATACCACTTTCTTGGATTTGGACGAATACTGAAAAACATCAATTTTACTGATTTCTGCTAAAGTAAAACTTTCATGTTAATATACTTGTAGTATTAACAAATAAATATAACCAAAGCATTTTAAAAGAATAGCAGTTTTTTAGATTTAGACTTATACTGAAAAATATCAATTTTACAGATCTGCGATAAAGGTAAATTTTCATGTTATTGCAGTATTAAAAAATTTTTTAACCCGTGCATTTCGAAAAAATTGCACTTTCTTAGATTTGAACTTATACTGAAAAACATCAATTTTACTGACTTGCGGTAAAGTAAAATTTTCATGTTATTACAGTATTAACAAATTTATATAACCAGTGCATTTCGCAAAGTACCACTTTCTTAGATTTGGAAGAATACTGATAAACATCAACTTTACTGATTTCTGCTAAAGTAAAACTTTCATGTTAATATACTTGTAGTATTAACAAATAAATATAACAAAGGCATTTTAAAAGAATAGCACTTTCTTAGATTTAGACTTATACTGAAAAATATCAATTTTACAGATCTGCGATAAAGGTAAATTTTAATGTTATTGCAGAATTAAAAATTTTTTTTAACCCGTGCATTTCGAAAATATAGCGCTTTCTTAGATTTTGACTTATACTAAAAAATATCAATTTTATTGATTAACGCTACAGTAAAATTTTCATGTTATTGCAGTATTAACAAGTTTATATAACCAGTGCATTTCGCAAAATAGCACTTTCTTAGATTTGGACGAATACTGAAAAACATCAATTTTACTGATTTCTGCTAAAGTAAAACTTTCATGTTAATATACTTGTTGTATTAACAAATAAATATAACCAAAGCATTTTAAAAAAATAGCACTTTCTTAGATTTGGACTTGTACTGAAAAATATCAATTTTGCTGACTTGCGGTAAGTAAAATTTTCATGTTATTACAGTATTAACAAGTTTATATAACCAGTGCATTTCGCAAAATGACACTTTCTTAGATTTGGACGAATACTGAAAAACATCAATTTTACTGACTTGCGATAAAGTAAAATTTTCATGTTATTACAGTATTAACAAATTTATATAACCAGTGCATTTCGCAAAGTACCACTTTCTTAGATTTGGAAGAATACTGAAAAACATCAATTTTACTGATTTCTGCTAAAGTAAAACTTACATGTTAATATACTTGTAGTATTAACAAATAAATATAACCAAAGCATTTTAAAAGAATAGCACTTTTTTAGATTTTGACTTATACTGGAAAATATCAATTTTACATATCTGCGATAAAGGTAAATTTTCATGTTATTGCAGTATTAAAAATTTTTTTTAACCCGTGCATTTCGAAAAAATTGTACTTTCTTAGATTTGGACTTATACTGAAAAGCATCAATTTTACTGATTTGTGCTTAAGTAAAATGTTCGTGTTAATTTTGTATTAACTAATTCATATTACTAGTGCATTTCGAAAAAATAGCACTTTCTTCGACTTGTACTTATATTGTAAAAACTAAATTTTATTGATTAACGCAAAATAAAATTTTTATGTTATTGCAGAATTAACAAATATGTATAACAAAGAAATTTTAAAAGAATAGCACTTTCTTAGATTTGGACTAATACTGAAAAATATTAATTTTATTGATTAACGCTACAGTAAAATTTTCATTTTATTGCAGTATTAACAAGTTTATATAACCAGTGCATTTCGCAAAATGACACTTTCTTAGATTTGGACGAATACTGAAAAACATCAATTTTACTGACTTGCGGTAAAGTAAAATTTTCATGTTATTACAGTATTAACAAATTTATATAACCAGTGCATTTCGCAAAGTACCACTTTCTTAGATTTGGAAGAATACTGAAAAACATCAATTTTACTGATTTCTGCTAAAGTAAAACTTACATGTTAATATACTTGTAGTATTAACAAATAAATATAACCAAAGCATTTTAAAAGAATAGCACTTTTTTAGATTTTGACTTATACTGGAAAATATCAATTTTACATATCTGCGATAAAGGTAAATTTTCATGTTATTGCAGTATTAAAAATTTTTTTTAACCCGTGCATTTCGAAAAAATTGTACTTTCTTAGATTTGGACTTATACTGAAAAGCATCAATTTTACTGATTTGTGCTTAAGTAAAATGTTCGTGTTAATTTTGTATTAACTAATTCATATTACTAGTGCATTTCGAAAAAATAGCACTTTCTTCGACTTGTACTTATATTGAAAAAACTAAATTTTATTGATTAACGCTAAAGTAAAATTTTGATGTTATTGCAGTATTAAAAACTTTTTTTAACCCGTGCATTTCGAAAAAATTGCACTTTCTTAGATTTGGACTTATACTGAAAAATATCAATTTTGCTGACTTGCGGTAAAGTAAAATTTTCATGTTATTACAGTATTACTAAGTTTATATAACCAGTGTATTTCGCAAAATACCACTTTCTTAGATTTGGACGAATACTGAAAAACATCAATTTTACTGATTTCTGCTAAAGTAAAACTTTCATGTTAATATACTTGTAGTATTAACAAATAAGTATAACCAAAGTATTTTAAAAGAATAGCAGTTTTTTAGATTTAGACTTATACTGAAAAATATCAATTTTACAGATCTGCGATAAAGGTAAATTTTCATGTTATTGCAGTATTAAAAACTTTTTTTAACCCGTGCATTTCGAAAAAATTGCACTTTCTTAGATTTGGACTTATACTGAAAAACATCAATTTTACTGACTTGTGCTTAAGTAAAATGTTCGTGTTAATTTTGTATTAACTAATTCATATTACTAGTGCATTTCGAAAAAATAGCACTTTCTTCGACTTGTACTTATATTGAAAAAACTAAATTTTATTGATTAACGCTAAAGTAAAATTTTGATGTTATTGCAGAACTAACAAATATATATAACCAAGGCATTTTAAAAGAATAGCTTAAACTGAAAAACATATATTTTACAGATTTACGATAAAGTTAAATTTTTATGTTATTGCCGCATTAGCAAATTTACATAACCAGTGCATTTCGCAAAATACCACTTTCTTAGGTTTGGACGTATACTGAAAAATATCAATTTTACTGATTTCTGCTAAAGTAAAATTATGTAGTTATCAAATTTATATGACCAGTGAATTTCAAAAAAATAGCACTTTCTTAGATTTGAACTTGTACTGAAAAATATCAATTTTATTGATTAACGCTAAAGTAAAATTTTCATTTTATTGCAGCGTTATCAAATTTATATGACCAGTGCATTTCAAAAAAGTCACACTTTCTTAGATGTGGACTTGTACCGAAAAACATCAATTTTACTGATTTGTGATATAGTAAAATTTTTATGTTATGCCGCATTAGCAGCTTTATATAACCAGTGTATTTACAAAAAATTGCACTTTCTAAGATTTGGACTTATACTGAAAAACATCAATTTTACTGATTTGTGCTAAAGTAAATACATTTTAAAAAAATATCACTTTCTTAGATTTTGACTTGTACTGAAAAATATCAATTTTGCTGACTTGCGGTAAGTAAAATTTTCATGTTATTACAGTATTCACAAGTTTATATAACCAGTGCATTTCGCAAAATGACACTTTCTTAGATTTATACTATATTTATAATATACTTGTAGTATTAACAAATAAATATAACCAAAGCATTTTTAAAGAATAGCAGTTTTTTAGATTTAGACTTATACTGAAAAATATCAATTTTATAGATCTGCGATAAAGGTAAATTTTCATGTTATTGCAGTATTAAAAAAATTTTTTAACTCGTGCATTTCGAAAAAATTGCACTTTCTTAGATTTGAACTTATACTGAAAAACATCAATTTTACTGACTTGCGGTAAAGTAAAATTTTCATGTTATTACAGTATTAACAAATTTATATAACCAGTGCATTTCGCAAAGTACCACTTTCTTAGATTTGGAAGAATACTGAAAAACATCAATTTTACTGATTTCTGCTAAAGTAAAACTTACATGTTAATATACTTGTAGTATTAACAAATAAATATAACCAAAGCATTTTAAAAGAATAGCACTTTTTTAGATTTAGACTTATACTGGAAAATATCAATTTTACAGATCTGCGATAAAGGTAAATTTTCATGTTATTGCAGTATTAAAAATTTTTTTTAACCCGTGCATTTCGAAAAAATTGCACTTTCTTAGATTTGGACTTATACTGAAAAACATCAATTTTACTGATTTGTGCTTAAGTAAAATGTTCGTGTTAATTTTGTATTAACTAATTCATATTACTAGTGCATTTTGAAAAAGTAGCACTTTCTTCGACTTGTACTTATATTGAAAAAACTAAATTTTATTGATTAACGCTAAAGTAAAATTTTTATGTTATTGCAGAATTAACAAATATGTATAACAAAGAAATTTTAAAAGAATAGCACTTTCTTAGATTTGGACTAATACTGAAAAATATTAATTTTATTGATTAACGCTACAGTAAAATTTTCATGTTATTGCAGTATTAACAAGCTTATATAACCAGTGCATTTCGCAAAATAGCACATTCTTAGATTTGGACGAATACTGAAAAACATCAATTTTACTGATTTCTGCTAAAGTTAAACTTTCATGTTAATATACTTGTAGTATTAACAAATAAATATAACCAAGGCATTTTAAAAGAATAGCACTTTCTTAGATTTGGACTTATACTGAAAAATATCAATTTTACTGATTTCTGCTAAAGTAGAACTTTCATGTTAATATACTTGTAGTATTAACAAATAAATATAACCAAGGCATTTTAAAAGAATAGCACTTTCCTAGATTTGGACTTGTACTGAAAAATATCAATTTTGCTGACTTGCGGTAAGTAAAATTTTCATGTTATTACAGTATTAACAAGTTTATATAACCAGTGCATTTCGCAAAATAGCACTTTCTTAGATTTGGACGAATACTGATAAACATCAACTTTACTGATTTCTGCTAAAGTAAAACTTTCATGTTAATATACTTGTAGTATTAACAAATAAATATAACAAAGGCATTTTAAAAGAATAGCACTTTCTTAGATTTAGACTTATTCTGAAAAATATCAATTTTAGAGTTCTGCGATAAAGGTAAATTTTAATGTTATTGCAGAATTAAAAATTTTTTTTAACCCGTGCATTTCGAAAATATAGCGCTTTCTTAGATTTTGACTTATACTAAAAAATATCAATTTTATTGATAAACGCTACAGTAAAATTTTCATGTTATTGCAGTATTAACAAGTTTATATAACCAGTGCATTTCGCAAAATAGCACTTTCTTAGATTTGGACGAATACTGAAAAACATCAATTTTACTGATTTCTGCTAAAGTAAAACTTTCATGTTAATATACTTGTAGTATTAACAAATAAATATAATCAAAGCGTTTTAAAAAAATAGCACTTTCTTAGATTTGGACTTGTACTGAAAAATATCAATTTTGCTGACTTGCGGTAAGTAAAATTTTCATGTTATTACAGTATTAACAAGTTTATTTAACCAGTGCATTTCGCAAAATGACACTTTCTTAGATTTGGACGAATACTGAAAAACATCAATTTTACTGACTTGCGGTAAAGTAAAATTTTCATGTTATTACAGTATTAACAAATTTATATAACCAGTGCATTTCGCAAAGTACCACTATCTTAGATTTGGAAGAATACTGAAAAACATCAATTTTACTGATTTCTGCTAAAGTAAAACTTACATGTTAATATACTTGTAGTATTAACAAATAAATATAACCAAAGCATTTTAAAAGAATAGCACTTTTTTAGATTTAGACTTATACTGGAAAATATCAATTTTACAGATCTGCGATAAAGGTAAATTTTCATGTTATTGCAGTATTAAAAATTTTTTTTAACCCGTGGATTTCGAAAAAATTGCACTTTCTTAGATTTGGACTTATACTGAAAAGCATCAATTTTACTGATTTGTGCTTAAGTAAAATGTTCGTGTTAATTTTGTATTAACTAATTCATATTACTAGTGCATTTCGAAAAAATAGCACTTTCTTCGACTTGTACTTATATTGTAAAAACTAAATTTTATTGATTAACGCAAAATAAAATTTTTATGTTATTGCAGAATTAACAAATATGTATAACAAAGAAATTTTAAAAGAATAGCACTTTCTTAGATTTGGACTAATACTGAAAAATATTAATTTTATTGATTAACGCTACAATAAAATTTTCATGTTATTGCAGTATTAACAAGTTTATATAACCAGTGCATTTCACAAAATAGCACATTCTTAGATTTGGACGAATACTGAAAAACATCAATTTTACTGATTTCTGCTAAAGTAAAATTATGTAGTTATCAAATTTATATGACCAGTGAATTTCAAAAAAATAGCACTTTCTTAGATTTGAACTTGTACTGAAAAATATCAATTTTATTGATTAACGCTAAAGTAAAATTTTCATTTTATTGCAGCGTTATCAAATTTATATGACCAGTGCATTTCAAAAAAGTCTAACTTTCTTAGATGTGGACTTGTACCGAGAAACATCAATTTTACTGATTTGTGATATACTAAAATTTTTATGTTATGCCGCATTAGCAACTTTATATAACCAGTGTATTCACAAAAAATTGCACTTTCTAAGATTTGGACTTATACTGAAAAACATCAATTTTACTGATTTGTGCTAAAGTAAATACATTTTAAAAAAATATCGCTTTCTTAGATTTGGACTTGTACTGAAAAATATCAATTTTGCTGACTTGCGGTAAGTAAAATTTTCATGTTATTACAGTATTAACAAGTTTATATAACCAGTGCATTTCGCAAAATGACACTTTCTTAGATTTGGACGAATACTGAAAAACATCAATTTTACTGATTTCTGCTAAAGTAAAACTTTCATGTTAATATACTTGTGGTATTAACAAATAAATATAATTAAAGCATTTTAAAAGAATACCACTTTCTTAGATTTGGAAGAATACTGAAAAATATCAATTTTACAGATCTGCGATAAAGGTAAATTTTCATGTTATTGCAGTATTAAAAATTTTTTTTTACCCGTGCATTTCGAAAAAATAGCACTTTCTTAGATTTTGACTTATACTGAAAAATATAAATTTTGCTGACTTGCGGTAAAGTAAAATTTTCATGTTATTACAGTATTAACAAATTTATATATCCAATGTATTTCGCAAAATACCACTTTCTTGGATTTGGACGAATACTGAAAAACATCAATTTTACTGATTTCTGCTAAAGTAAAACTTTCATGTTAATATACTTGTAGTATTAACAAATAAATATAACCAAAGCATTTTAAAAGAATAGCAGTTTTTTAGATTTAGACTTATACTGAAAAATATCAATTTTACAGATCTGCGATAAAGGTAAATTTTCATGTTATTGCAGTATTAAAAAATTTTTTAACCCGTGCATTTCGAAAAAATTGCACTTTCTTAGATTTGAACTTATACTGAAAAACATCAATTTTACTGACTTGCGGTAAAGTAAAATTTTCATGTTATTACAGTATTAACAAATTTATATAACCAGTGCATTTCGCAAAGTACCACTTTCTTAGATTTGGAAGAATACTGATAAACATCAACTTTACTGATTTCTGCTAAAGTAAAACTTTCATGTTAATATACTTGTAGTATTAACAAATAAATATAACAAAGGCATTTTAAAAGAATAGCACTTTCTTAGATTTAGACTTATACTGAAAAATATCAATTTTACAGATCTGCGATAAAGGTAAATTTTAATGTTATTGCAGAATTAAAAATTTTTTTTAACCCGTGCATTTCGAAAATATAGCGCTTTCTTAGATTTTGACTTATACTAAAAAATATCAATTTTATTGATAAACGCTACAGTAAAATTTTCATGTTATTGCAGTATTAACAAGTTTATATAACCAGTGCATTTCGCAAAATAGCACTTTCTTAGATTTGGACGAATACTGAAAAACATCAATTTTACTGATTTCTGCTAAAGTAAAACTTTCATGTTAATATACTTGTAGTATTAACAAATAAATATAATCAAAGCGTTTTAAAAAAATAGCACTTTCTTAGATTTGGACTTGTACTGAAAAATATCAATTTTGCTGACTTGCGGTAAGTAAAATTTTCATGTTATTACAGTATTAACAAGTTTATATAACCAGTGCATTTCGCAAAATGACACTTTCTTAGATTTGGACGAATACTGAAAAACATCAATTTTACTGACTTGCGGTAAAGTAAAATTTTCATGTTATTACAGTATTAACAAATTTATATAACCAGTGCATTTCGCAAAGTACCACTATCTTAGATTTGGAAGAATACTGAAAAACATCAATTTTACTGATTTCTGCTAAAGTAAAACTTACATGTTAATATACTTGTAGTATTAACAAATAAATATAACCAAAGCATTTTAAAAGAATAGCACTTTTTTAGATTTAGACTTATACTGGAAAATATCAATTTTACAGATCTGCGATAAAGGTAAATTTTCATGTTATTGCAGTATTAAAAATTTTTTTTAACCCGTGCATTTCGAAAAAATTGCACTTTCTTAGATTTGGACTTATACTGAAAAACATCAATTTTACTGATTTGTGCTTAAGTAAAATGTTCGTGTTAATTTTGTATTAACTAATTCATATTACTAGTGCATTTTGAAAAAGTAGCACTTTCTTCGACTTGTACTTATATTGAAAAAACTAAATTTTATTGATTAACGCTAAAGTAAAATTTTTATGTTATTGCAGAATTAACAAATATGTATAACAAAGAAATTTTAAAAGAATAGCACTTTCTTAGATTTGGACTAATACTGAAAAATATTAATATTATTGATTAACGCTACAGTAAAATTTTCATGTTATTGCAGTATTAACAAGCTTATATAACCAGTGCATTTCGCAAAATAGCACATTCTTAGATTTGGACGAATACTGAAAAACATCAATTTTACTGATTTCTGCTAAAGTTAAACTTTCATGTTAATATACTTGTAGTATTAACAAATAAATATAACCAAGGCATTTTAAAAGAATAGCACTTTCTTAGATTTGGACTTATACTGAAAAATATCAATTTTACTGATTTCTGCTAAAGTAGAACTTTCATGTTAATATACTTGTAGTATTAACAAATAAATATAACCAAGGCATTTTAAAAGAATAGCACTTTCCTAGATTTGGACTTGTACTGAAAAATATCAATTTTGCTGACTTGCGGTAAGTAAAATTTTCATGTTATTACAGTATTAACAAGTTTATATAACCAGTGCATTTCGCAAAATAGCACTTTCTTAGATTTGGACGAATACTGATAAACATCAACTTTACTGATTTCTGCTAAAGTAAAACTTTCATGTTAATATACTTGTAGTATTAACAAATAAATATAACAAAGGCATTTTAAAAGAATAGCACTTTCTTAGATTTAGACTTATTCTGAAAAATATCAATTTTAGAGATCTGCGATAAAGGTAAATTTTAATGTTATTGCAGAATTAAAAATTTTTTTTAACCCGTGCATTTCGAAAATATAGCGCTTTCTTAGATTTTGACTTATACTAAAAAATATCAATTTTATTGATAAACGCTACAGTAAAATTTTCATGTTATTGCAGTATTAACAAGTTTATATAACCAGTGCATTTCGCAAAATAGCACTTTCTTAGATTTGGACGAATACTGAAAAACATCAATTTTACTGATTTCTGCTAAAGTAAAACTTTCATGTTAATATACTTGTAGTATTAACAAATAAATATAATCAAAGCGTTTTAAAAAAATAGCACTTTCTTAGATTTGGACTTGTACTGAAAAATATCAATTTTGCTGACTTGCGGTAAGTAAAATTTTCATGTTATTACAGTATTAACAAGTTTATATAACCAGTGCATTTCGCAAAATGACACTTTCTTAGATTTGGACGAATACTGAAAAACATCAATTTTACTGACTTGCGGTAAAGTAAAATTTTCATGTTATTACAGTATTAACAAATTTATATAACCAGTGCATTTCGCAAAGTACCACTATCTTAGATTTGGAAGAATACTGAAAAACATCAATTTTACTGATTTCTGCTAAAGTAAAACTTACATGTTAATATACTTGTAGTATTAACAAATAAATATAACCAAAGCATTTTAAAAGAATAGCACTTTTTTAGATTTAGACTTATACTGGAAAATATCAATTTTACAGATCTGCGATAAAGGTAAATTTTCATGTTATTGCAGTATTAAAAATTTTTTTTAACCCGTGGATTTCGAAAAAATTGCACTTTCTTAGATTTGGACTTATACTGAAAAGCATCAATTTTACTGATTTGTGCTTAAGTAAAATGTTCGTGTTAATTTTGTATTAACTAATTCATATTACTAGTGCATTTCGAAAAAATAGCACTTTCTTCGACTTGTACTTATATTGTAAAAACTAAATTTTATTGATTAACGCAAAATAAAATTTTTATGTTATTGCAGAATTAACAAATATGTATAACAAAGAAATTTTAAAAGAATAGCACTTTCTTAGATTTGGACTAATACTGAAAAATATTAATTTTATTGATTAACGCTACAATAAAATTTTCATGTTATTGCAGTATTAACAAGTTTATATAACCAGTGCATTTCACAAAATAGCACATTCTTAGATTTGGACGAATACTGAAAAACATCAATTTTACTGATTTCTGCTAAAGTAAAATTATGTAGTTATCAAATTTATATGACCAGTGAATTTCAAAAAAATAGCACTTTCTTAGATTTGAACTTGTACTGAAAAATATCAATTTTATTGATTAACGCTAAAGTAAAATTTTCATTTTATTGCAGCGTTATCAAATTTATATGACCAGTGCATTTCAAAAAAGTCTAACTTTCTTAGATGTGGACTTGTACCGAGAAACATCAATTTTACTGATTTGTGATATACTAAAATTTTTATGTTATGCCGCATTAGCAACTTTATATAACCAGTGTATTCACAAAAAATTGCACTTTCTAAGATTTGGACTTATACTGAAAAACATCAATTTTACTGATTTGTGCTAAAGTAAATACATTTTAAAAAAATATCGCTTTCTTAGATTTGGACTTGTACTGAAAAATATCAATTTTGCTGACTTGCGGTAAGTAAAATTTTCATGTTATTACAGTATTAACAAGTTTATATAACCAGTGCATTTCGCAAAATGACACTTTCTTAGATTTGGACGAATACTGAAAAACATCAATTTTACTGATTTCTGCTAAAGTAAAACTTTCATGTTAATATACTTGTGGTATTAACAAATAAATATAATTAAAGCATTTTAAAAGAATACCACTTTCTTAGATTTGGAAGAATACTGAAAAATATCAATTTTACAGATCTGCGATAAAGGTAAATTTTCATGTTATTGCAGTATTAAAAATTTTTTTTTACCCGTGCATTTCGAAAAAATAGCACTTTCTTAGATTTTGACTTATACTGAAAAATATAAATTTTGCTGACTTGCGGTAAAGTAAAATTTTCATGTTATTACAGTATTAACAAATTTATATAACCAATGTATTTCGCAAAATACCACTTTCTTGGATTTGGACGAATACTGAAAAACATCAATTTTACTGATTTCTGCTAAAGTAAAACTTTCATGTTAATATACTTGTAGTATTAACAAATAAATATAACCAAAGCATTTTAAAAGAATAGCAGTTTTTTAGATTTAGACTTATACTGAAAAATATCAATTTTACAGATCTGCGATAAAGGTAAATTTTCATGTTATTGCAGTATTAAAAAATTTTTTAACCCGTGCATTTCGAAAAAATTGCACTTTCTTAGATTTGAACTTATACTGAAAAACATCAATTTTACTGACTTGCGGTAAAGTAAAATTTTCATGTTATTACAGTATTAACAAATTTATATAACCAGTGCATTTCGCAAAGTACCACTTTCTTAGATTTGGAAGAATACTGATAAACATCAACTTTACTGATTTCTGCTAAAGTAAAACTTTCATGTTAATATACTTGTAGTATTAACAAATAAATATAACAAAGGCATTTTAAAAGAATAGCACTTTCTTAGATTTAGACTTATACTGAAAAATATCAATTTTACAGATCTGCGATAAAGGTAAATTTTAATGTTATTGCAGAATTAAAAATTTTTTTTAACCCGTGCATTTCGAAAATATAGCGCTTTCTTAGATTTTGACTTATACTAAAAAATATCAATTTTATTGATTAACGCTACAGTAAAATTTTCATGTTATTGCAGTATTAACAAGTTTATATAACCAGTGCATTTCGCAAAATAGCACTTTCTTAGATTTGGACGAATACTGAAAAACATCAATTTTACTGATTTCTGCTAAAGTAAAACTTTCATGTTAATATACTTGTTGTATTAACAAATAAATATAACCAAAGCATTTTAAAAAAATAGCACTTTCTTAGATTTGGACTTGTACTGAAAAATATCAATTTTGCTGACTTGCGGTAAGTAAAATTTTCATGTTATTACAGTATTAACAAGTTTATATAACCAGTGCATTTCGCAAAATGACACTTTCTTAGATTTGGACGAATACTGAAAAACATCAATTTTACTGACTTGCGGTAAAGTAAAATTTTCATGTTATTACAGTATTAACAAATTTATATAACCAGTGCATTTCGCAAAGTACCACTTTCTTAGATTTGGAAGAATACTGAAAAACATCAATTTTACTGATTTCTGCTAAAGTAAAACTTACATGTTAATATACTTGTAGTATTAACAAATAAATATAACCAAAGCATTTTAAAAGAATAGCACTTTTTTAGATTTTGACTTATACTGGAAAATATCAATTTTACATATCTGCGATAAAGGTAAATTTTCATGTTATTGCAGTATTAAAAATTTTTTTTAACCCGTGCATTTCGAAAAAATTGTACTTTCTTAGATTTGGACTTATACTGAAAAGCATCAATTTTACTGATTTGTGCTTAAGTAAAATGTTCGTGTTAATTTTGTATTAACTAATTCATATTACTAGTGCATTTCGAAAAAATAGCACTTTCTTCGACTTGTACTTATATTGTAAAAACTAAATTTTATTGATTAACGCAAAATAAAATTTTTATGTTATTGCAGAATTAACAAATATGTATAACAAAGAAATTTTAAAAGAATAGCACTTTCTTAGATTTGGACTAATACTGAAAAATATTAATTTTATTGATTAACGCTACAGTAAAATTTTCATTTTATTGCAGTATTAACAAGTTTATATAACCAGTGCATTTCACAAAATAGCACATTCTTAGATTTGGACGAATACTGAAAAACATCAATTTTACTGATTTCTGCTAAAGTAAAATTATGTAGTTATCAAATTTATATGACCAGTGAATTTCAAAAAAATAGCACTTTCTTAGATTTGAACTTGTACTGAAAAATATCAATTTTATTGATTAACGCTAAAGTAAAATTTTCATTTTATTGCAGCGTTATCAAATTTATATGACCAGTGCATTTCAAAAAAGTCACACTTTCTTAGATGTGGACTTGTACCGAAAAACATCAATTTTACTGATTTGTGATATACTAAAATTTTTATGTTATGCCGCATTAGAAACTTTATATAACCAGTGTATTTACAAAAAATTGCACTTTCTAAGATTTGGACTTATACTGAAAAACATCAATTTTACTGATTTGTGCTAAAGTAAATACATTTTAAAAAAATATCACTTTCTTAGATTTGGACTTGTACTGAAAAATATCAATTTTGCTGACTTGCGGTAAGTAAAATTTTCATGTTATTACAGTATTAACAAGTTTATATAACCAGTGCATTTCGCAAAATGACACTTTCTTAGATTTAGACGAATACTGAAAAACATCAATTTTACTGATTTCTGCTAAAGTAAAACTTTCATGTTAATATACTTGTGGTATTAACAAATAAATTTAATTAAAGCATTTTAAAAGAATGGCACTTTTTTAGATTTAGACTTATACTGAAAAATATCAATTTTACAGATCTGCGATAAAGGTAAATTTTCATGTTATTGCAGTATTAAAAAATTTTTTAACCCGTGCATTTCGAAAAAATTGCACTTTCTTAGATTTGAACTTATACTGAAAAACATCAATTTTACTGACTTGCGGTAAAGTAAAATTTTCATGTTATTACAGTATTAACAAATTTATATAACCAGTGCATTTCGCAAAGTACCACTTTCTTAGATTTGGAAGAATACTGATAAACATCAACTTTACTGATTTCTGCTAAAGTAAAACTTTCATGTTAATATACTTGTAGTATTAACAAATAAATATAACAAAGGCATTTTAAAAGAATAGCACTTTCTTAGATTTAGACTTATACTGAAAAATATCAATTTTACAGATCTGCGATAAAGGTAAATTTTAATGTTATTGCAGAATTAAAAATTTTTTTTAACCCGTGCATTTCGAAAATATAGCGCTTTCTTAGATTTTGACTTATACTAAAAAATATCAATTTTATTGATTAACGCTACAGTAAAATTTTCATGTTATTGCAGTATTAACAAGTTTATATAACCAGTGCATTTCGCAAAATAGCACTTTCTTAGATTTGGACGAATACTGAAAAACATCAATTTTACTGATTTCTGCTAAAGTAAAACTTTCATGTTAATATACTTGTTGTATTAACAAATAAATATAACCAAAGCATTTTAAAAAAATAGCACTTTCTTAGATTTGGACTTGTACTGAAAAATATCAATTTTGCTGACTTGCGGTAAGTAAAATTTTCATGTTATTACAGTATTAACAAGTTTATATAACCAGTGCATTTCGCAAAATGACACTTTCTTAGATTTGGACGAATACTGAAAAACATCAATTTTACTGACTTGCGGTAAAGTAAAATTTTCATGTTATTACAGTATTAACAAATTTATATAACCAGTGCATTTCGCAAAGTACCACTTTCTTAGATTTGGAAGAATACTGAAAAACATCAATTTTACTGATTTCTGCTAAAGTAAAACTTACATGTTAATATACTTGTAGTATTAACAAATAAATATAACCAAAGCATTTTAAAAGAATAGCACTTTTTTAGATTTTGACTTATACTGGAAAATATCAATTTTACATATCTGCGATAAAGGTAAATTTTCATGTTATTGCAGTATTAAAAATTTTTTTTAACCCGTGCATTTCGAAAAAATTGTACTTTCTTAGATTTGGACTTATACTGAAAAGCATCAATTTTACTGATTTGTGCTTAAGTAAAATGTTCGTGTTAATTTTGTATTAACTAATTCATATTACTAGTGCATTTCGAAAAAATAGCACTTTCTTCGACTTGTACTTATATTGTAAAAACTAAATTTTATTGATTAACGCAAAATAAAATTTTTATGTTATTGCAGAATTAACAAATATGTATAACAAAGAAATTTTAAAAGAATAGCACTTTCTTAGATTTGGACTAATACTGAAAAATATTAATTTTATTGATTAACGCTACAGTAAAATTTTCATTTTATTGCAGTATTAACAAGTTTATATAACCAGTGCATTTCACAAAATAGCACATTCTTAGATTTGGACGAATACTGAAAAACATCAATTTTACTGATTTCTGCTAAAGTAAAATTATGTAGTTATCAAATTTATATGACCAGTGAATTTCAAAAAAATAGCACTTTCTTAGATTTGAACTTGTACTGAAAAATATCAATTTTATTGATTAACGCTAAAGTAAAATTTTCATTTTAGTGCAGCGTTATCAAATTTATATGACCAGTGCATTTCAAAAAAGTCACACTTTCTTAGATGTGGACTTGTACCGAAAAACATCAATTTTACTGATTTGTGATATACTAAAATTTTTATGTTATGCCGCATTAGAAACTTTATATAACCAGTGTATTTACAAAAAATTGCACTTTCTAAGATTTGGACTTATACTGAAAAACATCAATTTTACTGTTTTGTGCTAAAGTAAATACATTTTAAAAAAATATCACTTTCTTAGATTTGGACTTGTACTGAAAAATATCAATTTTGCTGACTTGCGGTAAGTAAAATTTTCATGTTATTACAGTATTAACAAGTTTATATAACCAGTGCATTTCGCAAAATGACACTTTCTTAGATTTAGACGAATACTGAAAAACATCAATTTTACTGATTTCTGCTAAAGTAAAACTTTCATGTTAATATACTTGTGGTATTAACAAATAAATTTAATTAAAGCATTTTAAAAGAATAGCACTTTTTTAGATTTAGACTTATACTGAAAAATATCAATTTTACAGATCTGCGATAAAGGTAAATTTTCATGTTATTGCAGTATTAAAAATTTTTTTTTACCCGTGCATTTAGAAAAAATAGCACTTTCTTAGATTTTGACTTATACTGAAAAATATAAATTTTGCTGACTTGCGGTAAAGTAGAATTTTCATGTTATTACAGTATTAACAAATTTATATAACCAATGTATTTCGCAAAATACCACTTTCTTGGATTTGGACGAATACTGAAAAACATCAATTTTACTGATTTCTGCTAAAGTAAAACTTTCATGTTAATATACTTGTAGTATTAACAAATAAATATAACCAAAGCATTTTAAAAGAATAGCAGTTTTTTAGATTTAGACTTATACTGAAAAATATCAATTTTACAGATCTGCGATAAAGGTAAATTTTCATGTTATTGCAGTATTAAAAAATTTTTTTAACCCGTGCATTTCGAAAAAATTGCACTTTCTTAGATTTGAACTTATACTGAAAAACATCAATTTTACTGACTTGCGGTAAAGTAAAATTTTCATGTTATTACAGTATTAACAAATTTATATAACCAGTGCATTTCGCAAAGTACCACTTTCTTAGATTTGGAAGAATACTGAAAAACATCAATTTTACTGATTTCTGCTAAAGTAAAACTTACATGTTAATATACTTGTAGTATTAACAAATAAATATAACCAAAGCATTTTAAAAGAATAGCACTTTTTTAGATTTGGACTTGTACTGAAAAATATCAATTTTGCTGACTTGCGGTAAGTAAAATTTTCATGTTATTACAGTATTAACAAGTTTATGTAACCAGTGCATTTCGCAAAATAGCACTTTCTTAGATTTGGACGAATACTGATAAACATCAACTTTACTGATTTCTGCTAAAGTAAAACTTTCATGTTAATATACTTGTAGTATTAACAAATAAATATAACCAAAGCATTTTAAAAAAATAGCACTTTCTTAGATTTTGACTTATACTGAAAAATATAAATTTTGCTGACTTGCGGTAAAGTAAAATTTTCATGTTATTGCAGTATTAACAAGTTTATATAACCAGTGCATTTCGCAAAATAGCACTTTCTTAGATTTGGACGAATACTGATAAACATCAACTTTACTGATTTCTGCTAAAGTAAAACTTTCATGTTAATATACTTGTAGTATTAACAAATAAATATAACAAAGGCATTTTAAAAGAATAGCACTTTCTTAGATTTAGACTTATACTGAAAAATATCAATTTTACAGATCTGCGATAAAGGTAAATTTTCATGTTATTGCAGTATTAAAAATTTTTTTTAACCCGTGCATTTCGAAAATATAGCACTTTCTTAGATTTTGACTTATACTGAAAAATATCAATTTTGCTGACTTGCGGTAAAGTAAAATTTTCATGTTATTGCAGTATTAACAAGTTTATATAACCAGTGCATTTCGCAAAATAGCACTTTCTTAGATTTGGACGAATACTGAAAAACATCAATTTTACTGATTTCCGCTAAAGTAAAACTTTCATGTTAATATACTTGTAGTATTAACAAATAAATATAACCAAAGCATTTTAACAAAATAGCACTTTCTTAGATTTGGACTTGTACTGAAAAATATCAATTTTGCTGACTTGCGGTAAGTAAAATTTTCATGTTATTACAGTATTAACAAGTTTATGTAACCAGTGCATTTCGCAAAATAGCACTTTCTTAGATTTGGACGAATACTGATAAACATCAACTTTACTGATTTCTGCTAAAGTAAAACTTTCATGTTAATATACTTGTAGTATTAACAAATAAATATAACCAAAGCATTTTAAAAAAATAGCACTTTCTTAGATTTTGACTTATACTGAAAAATATAAATTTTGCTGACTTGCGGTAAAGTAAAATTTTCATGTTATTACAGTATTAACAAGTTTATGTAACCAGTGCATTTCGCAAAATAGCACTTTCTTAGATTTGGACGAATACTGATAAACATCAACTTTACTGATTTCTGCTAAAGTAAAACTTTCATGTTAATATACTTGTAGTATTAACAAATAAATATAACCAAAGCATTTTAAAAAAATAGCACTTTCTTAGATTTTGACTTATACTGAAAAATATAAATTTTGCTGACTTGCGGTAAAGTAGAATTTTCATGTTATTACAGTATTAACAAATTTATATAACCAATGTATTTCGCAAAATACCACTTTCTTGGATTTGGACGAATACTGAAAAACATCAATTTTACTGATTTCTGCTAAAGTAAAACTTTCATGTTAATATACTTGTAGTATTAACAAATAAATATAACAAAGGCATTTTAAAAGAATAGCACTTTCTTAGATTTAGACTTATACTGAAAAATATCAATTTTACAGATCTGCGATAAAGGTAAATTTTCATGTTATTGCAGTATTAAAAATTTTTTTTAACCCGTGCATTTCGAAAATATAGCACTTTCTTAGATTTTGACTTATACTGAAAAATATCAATTTTGCTGACTTGCGGTAAAGTAAAATTTTCATGTTATTGCAGTATTAACAAGTTTATATAACCAGTGCATTTCGCAAAATAGCACTTTCTTAGATTTGGACGAATACTGAAAAACATCAATTTTACTGATTTCCGCTAAAGTAAAACTTTCATGTTAATATACTTGTAGTATTAACAAATAAATATAACCAAAGCATTTTAACAAAATAGCACTTTCTTAGATTTGGACTTGTACTGAAAAATATCAATTTTGCTGACTTGCGGTAAGTAAAATTTTCATGTTATTACAGTATTAACAAGTTTATATAACCAGTGCATTTCGCAAAATGACACTTTCTTAGATTTGGACGAATACTGAAAAACATCAATTTTACTGATTTCTGCTAAAGTAAAACTTTCATGTTAATATACTTGTAGTATTAACAAATAAATATAACCAAAGCATTTTAAAAAAATAGCACTTTCTTAGATTTTGACTTATACTGAAAAATATAAATTTTGCTGACTTGCGGTAAAGTAAAATTTTCATGTTATTACAGTATTAACAAATTTATATAACCAGTGTATTTCGCAAAATACCACTTTCTTAGATTTGGACGAATACTGAAAAACATCAATTGTACTGATTTCTGCTAAAGTAAAACTTTCATGTTAATATACTTGTAGTATTAACAAATAAATATAACCAAAGCATTTTAAAAGAATAGCAGTTTTTTAGATTTAGACTTATACTGAAAAATATCAATTTTACAGATCTGCGATAAAGGTAAATTTTCATGTTATTGCAGTATTAAAAATTTTTTTTAACCCGTGCATTTCGAAAAAATTGCACTTTCTTAGATTTGGACTTATACTGAAAAACATCAATTTTACTGATTTGTGCTTAAGTAAAATGTTCGTGTTAATTTTGTATTAACCATTTCATATTACTAGTGCATTTCGAAAAAATAGCACTTTCTTCGACTTGTACTTATATTGAAAAAACTAAATTTTATTGATTAACGCTAAAGTAAAATTTCTATGTTATTGCAGAATTAACAATTATGTATAACAAAGAAATTTTAAAAGAATAACACTTTCTTAGATTTGGACTAATACTGAAAAATATTAATTTTATTGATTAACGCTACAGTAAAATTTTCATGTTATTGCAGTATTAACAAGTTTATATAACCAGTGCATTTCGCAAAATAGCACATTCTTAGATTTGGACGAATACTGAAAAACATCAATTTTACTGATTTCTGCTAAAGTAAAACTTTCATGTTAATATACTTGTAGTATTAACAAATAAATATAACCAAGGCATTTTAAAAGAATAGCACTTTCTTAGATTTGGACTTATACTGAAAAATATCAATTTTACTGATTTCTGCTAAAGTAAAACTTTCATGTTAATATACTTGTAGTATTAACAAATAAATATAACCAAGGCATTTTAAAAGAATAGCACTTTCTTAGATTTGGACTTGTACTGAAAAATATCAATTTTGCTGACTTGCGGTAAGTAAAATTTTCATGTTATTACAGTATTAACAAGTTTATATAACCAGTGCATTTCGCAAAATAGCACTTTCTTAGATTTGGACGAATACTGATAAACATCAACTTTACTGATATCTGCTAAAGTAAAACTTTCATGTTAATATACTTGTAGTATTAACAAATAAATATAACAAAGGCATTTTAAAAGAATAGCACTTTCTTAGATTTAGACTTATGCTGAAAAATATCAATTTTACAGATCTGCGATAAAGGTAAATTTTCATGTTATTGCAGTATTAAAATTTTTTTTTAACCCGTGCATTTCGAAAATATAGCACTTTCTTAGATTTTGACTTATACTGAAAAATATCAATTTTGCTGACTTGCGGTAAAGTAAAATTTTCATGTTATTGCAGTATTAACAAGTTTATATAACCAGTGCATTTCGCAAAATAGCACTTTCTTAGATTTGGACGAATACTGAAAAACATCAATTTTACTGATTTCTGCTAAAGTAAAACTTTCATGTTAATATACTTGTAGTATTAACAAATAAATATAACCAAGGCATTTTAAAAAAATAGCACTTTCTTAGATTTGGACTTGTACTGAAAAATATCAATTTTGCTGACTTGCGGTAAGTCAAATTTTCATGTCATTACAGTATTAACAAGTTTATATAACCAGTGCATTTCCAAAAAACTGCACCCTTTTAGATTTGGATTTATACTGAAAAACATCAATTTTACTGATTTGTGCTTAAGTAAAATGTTCGTGTTAATTTTGTATTAACCATTTCATATTACTAGTGCATTTCGAAAAAATAGCACTTTCTTCGACTTGTACTTATATTGAAAAAACTAAATTTTATTGATTAACGCTAAAGTAAAATTTCTATGTTATTGCAGAATTAACAATTATGTATAACAAAGAAATTTTAAAAGAATAACACTTTCTTAGATTTGGACTAATACTGAAAAATATTAATTTTATTGATTAACGCTACAGTAAAATTTTCATGTTATTGCAGTATTAGCAAGTTTATATAACCAGTGCATTTCGCAAAATAGCACATTCTTAGATTTGGACGAATACTGAAAAACATCAATTTTACTGATTTCTGCTAAAGTAAAACTTTCATGTTAATATACTTGTAGTATTAACAAATAAATATAACCAAAGCATTTTAAAAGAATAACACTTTCTTAGATTTGGACTAATACTGAAAAATATTAATTTTATTGATTAACGCTACAGTAAAATTTTCATGTTATTGCAGTATTAACAAGTTTATATAACCAGTGCATTTCGCAAAATAGCACATTCTTAGATTTGGACGAATACTGAAAAACATCAATTTTACTGATTTCTGCTAAAGTAAAACTTTCATGTTAATATACTTGTAGTATTAACAAATAAATATAACAAAGGCATTTTAAAAGAATAGCACTTTCTTAGATTTGGACTTATACTGAGAAATATCAATTTTACTGATTTCTGCTAAAGTAAAACTTTCATGTTAATATACTTGTAGTATTAACAAATAAATATAACCAAGGCATTTTAAAAGAATAGCACTTTCTTAGATTTGGACTTGTACTGAAAAATATCAATTTTGCTGACTTGCGGTAAGTAAAATTTTCATGTTATTACAGTATTAACAAGTTTATGTAACCAGTGCATTTCGCAAAATAGCACTTTCTTAGATTTGGACGAATACTGATAAACATCAACTTTACTGATTTCTGCTAAAGTAAAACTTTCATGTTAATATACTTGTAGTATTAACAAATAAATATAACAAAGGCATTTTAAAAGAATAGCACTTTCTTAGATTTAGACTTATACTGAAAAATATCAATTTTACAGATCTGCGATAAAGGTAAATTTTCATGTTATTGCAGTATTAAAAAATTTTTTAACCCGTGCATTTCGAAAAAATACCACTTTCTTAGGTTTGGACGTATACTGAAAAATATCAATTTTACTGATTTCTGCTAAAGTAAAATTATGTAGTTATCAAATTTATATGACCAGTGAATTTCAAAAAAATAGCACTTTCTTAGATTTGAACTTGTACTGAAAAATATCAATTTTATTGATTAACGCTAAAGTAAAATTTTCATTTTATTGCAGCGTTATCAAATTTATATGACCAGTGCATTTCAAAAAAGTCACACTTTCTTAGATGTGGACTTGTACCGAGAAACATCAATTTTACTGATTTGTGATATACTAAAATTTTTATGTTATGCCGCATTAGCAACTTTATATAACCAGTGTATTTACAAAAAATTGCACTTTCTAAGATTTGGACTTATACTGAAAAATATCAATTTTACTGATTTCTGCTAAAGTAAAACTTTCATGTTAATATACTTGTAGTATTAACAAATAAATATAACCAAGGCATTTTAAAAGAATAGCACTTTCTTAGATTTGGACTTGTACTGAAAAATATCAATTTTGCTGACTTGCGGTAAGTAAAATTTTCATGTTATTACAGTATTAACAAGTTTATATAACCAGTGCATTTCGCAAAATAGCACTTTCTTAGATTTGGACGAATACTGATAAACATCAACTTTACTGATATCTGCTAAAGTAAAACTTTCATGTTAATATACTTGTAGTATTAACAAATAAATATAACCAAGGCATTTTAAAAGAATAGCACTTTCTTAGATTTGGACTTATACTGAAAAATATCAATTTTACTGATTTCTGCTAAAGTAAAACTTTCATGTTAATATACTTGTAGTATTAACAAATAAATATAACCAAGGCATTTTAAAAGAATAGCACTTTCTTAGATTTGGACTTGTACTGAAAAATATCAATTTTGCTGACTTGCGGTAAGTAAAATTTTCATGTTATTACAGTATTAACAAGTTTATATAACCAGTGCATTTCACAAAATAGCACATTCTTAGATTTGGACGAATACTGAAAAACATCAATTTTACTGATTTCTGCTAAAGTAAAATTATGTAGTTATCAAATTTATATGACCAGTGAATTTCAAAAAAATAGCACTTTCTTAGATTTGAACTTGTACTGAAAAATATCAATTTTATTGATTAACGCTAAAGTAAAATTTTCATTTTATTGCAGCGTTATCAAATTTATATGACCAGTGCATTTCAAAAAAGTCACACTTTCTTAGATGTGGACTTGTACCGAGAAACATCAATTTTACTGATTTGTGATATACTAAAATTTTTATGTTATGCCGCATTAGCAACTTTATATAACCAGTGTATTTACAAAAAATTGCACTTTCTAAGATTTGGACTTATACTGAAAAACATCAATTTTACTGATTTGTGCTAAAGTAAATACATTTTAAAAAAATATCGCTTTCTTAGATTTGGACTTGTACTGAAAAATATCAATTTTGCTGACTTGCGGTAAGTAAAATTTTCATGTTATTACAGTATTAACAAGTTTATATAACCAGTGCATTTCGCAAAATGACACTTTCTTAGATTTGGACGAATACTGAAAAACATCAATTTTACTGATTTCTGCTAAAGTAAAACTTTCATGTTAATATACTTGTGGTATTAACAAATAAATATAATTAAAGCATTTTAAAAGAATAGCACTTTTTTAGATTTAGACTTATACTGAAAAATATCAATTTTACAGATCTGCGATAAAGGTAAATTTTCATGTTATTGCAGTATTAAAAATTTTTTTTTACCCGTGCATTTCGAAAAAATAGCACTTTCTTAGATTTTGACTTATACTGAAAAATATAAATTTTGCAGACTTGCGGTAAAGTAAAATTTTCATGTTATTACAGTATTAACAAATTTATATAACCAATGTATTTCGCAAAATACCACTTTCTTGGATTTGGACGAATACTGAAAAACATCAATTTTACTGATTTCTGCTAAAGTAAAACTTTCATGTTAATATACTTGTAGTATTAACAAATAAATATAACCAAAGCATTTTAAAAGAATAGCAGTTTTTTAGATTTAGACTTATACTGAAAAATATCAATTTTTCAGATCTGCGATAAAGGTAAATTTTCATGTTATTGCAGTATTAAAAAATTTTTTAACCCGTGCATTTCGAAAAAATTGCACTTTCTTAGATTTGAACTTATACTGAAAAACATCAATTTTACTGACTTGCGGTAAAGTAAAATTTTCATGTTATTACAGTATTAACAAATTTATATAACCAGTGCATTTCGCAAAGTACCACTTTCTTAGATTTGGAAGAATACTGATAAACATCAACTTTACTGATTTCTGCTAAAGTAAAACTTTCATGTTAATATACTTGTAGTATTAACAAATAAATATAACAAAGGCATTTTAAAAGAATAGCACTTTCTTAGATTTAGACTTATACTGAAAAATATCAATTTTACAGATCTGCGATAAAGGTAAATTTTAATGTTATTGCAGAATTAAAAATTTTTTTTAACCCGTGCATTTCGAAAATATAGCGCTTTCTTAGATTTTGACTTATACTAAAAAATATCAATTTTATTGATTAACGCTACAGTAAAATTTTCATGTTATTGCAGTATTAACAAGTTTATATAACCAGTGCATTTCGCAAAATAGCACTTTCTTAGATTTGGACGAATACTGAAAAACATCAATTTTACTGATTTCTGCTAAAGTAAAACTTTCATGTTAATATACTTGTTGTATTAACAAATAAATATAACCAAAGCATTTTAAAAAAATAGCACTTTCTTAGATTTGGACTTGTACTGAAAAATATCAGTTTTGCTGACTTGCGGTAAGTAAAATTTTCATGTTATTACAGTATTAACAAGTTTATATAACCAGTGCATTTCGCAAAATGACACTTTCTTAGATTTGGACGAATACTGAAAAACATCAATTTTACTGACTTGCGGTAAAGTAAAATTTTCATGTTATTACAGTATTAACAAATTTGTATAACCAGTGCATTTCGCAAAGTACCACTTTCTTAGATTTGGAAGAATACTGAAAAACATCAATTTTACTGATTTCTGCTAAAGTAAAACTTACATGTTAATATACTTGTAGTATTAACAAATAAATATAACCAAAGCATTTTAAAAGAATAGCACTTTTTTAGATTTTGACTTATACTGGAAAATATCAATTTTACATATCTGCGATAAAGGTAAATTTTCATGTTATTGCAGTATTAAAAATTTTTTTTAACCCGTGCATTTCGAAAAAATTGTACTTTCTTAGATTTGGACTTATACTGAAAAGCATCAATTTTACTGATTTGTGCTTAAGTAAAATGTTCGTGTTAATTTTGTATTAACTAATTCATATTACTAGTGCATTTCGAAAAAATAGCACTTTCTTCGACTTGTACTTATATTGTAAAAACTAAATTTTATTGATTAACGCAAAATAAAATTTTTATGTTATTGCAGAATTAACAAATATGTATAACAAAGAAATTTTAAAAGAATAGCACTTTCTTAGATTTGGACTAATACTGAAAAATATTAATTTTATTGATTAACGCTACAGTAAAATTTTCATGTTATTGCAGTATTAACAAGTTTATATAACCAGTGCATTTCACAAAATAGCACATTCTTAGATTTGGACGAATACTGAAAAACATCAATTTTACTGATTTCTGCTAAAGTAAAATTATGTAGTTATCAAATTTATATGACCAGTGAATTTCAAAAAAATAGCACTTTCTTAGATTTGAACTTGTACTGAAAAATATCAATTTTATTGATTAACGCTAAAGTAAAATTTTCATTTTATTGCAGCGTTATCAAATTTATATGACCAGTGCATTTCAAAAAAGTCACACTTTCTTAGATGTGGACTTGTACCGAAAAACATCAATTTTACTGATTTGTGATATACTAAAATTTTTATGTTATGCCGCATTAGCAACTTTATATAACCAGTGTATTTACAAAAAATTGCACTTTCTAAGATTTGGACTTATACTGAAAAACATCAATTTTACTGATTTGTGCTAAAGTAAATACATTTTAAAAAAATATCACTTTCTTAGATTTGGACTTGTACTGAAAAATATCAATTTTGCTGACTTGCGGTAAGTAAAATTTTCATGTTATTACAGTATTAACAAGTTTATATAACCAGTGCATTTCGCAAAATGACACTTTCTTAGATTTAGACGAATACTGAAAAACATCAATTTTACTGATTTCTGCTAAAGTAAAACTTTCATGTTAATATACTTGTGGTATTAACAAATAAATTTAATTAAAGCATTTTAAAAGAATAGCACTTTTTTAGATTTAGACTTATACTGAAAAATATCAATTTTACAGATCTGCGATAAAGGTAAATTTTCATGTTATTGCAGTATTAAAAATTTTTTTAACCCGTGCATTTCGAAAAAATTGCACTTTCTTAGATTTGAACTTATACTGAAAAACATCAATTTTACTGACTTGCGGTAAGTAAAATTTTCATGTTATTACAGTATTAACAAGTTTATATAACCAGTGCATTTCGCAAAATGACACTTTCTTAGATTTAGACGAATACTGAAAAACATCAATTTTTCAGATCTGCGATAAAGGTAAATTTTCATGTTATTGCAGTATTAAAAAATTTTTTAACCCGTGCATTTCGAAAAAATTGCACTTTCTTAGATTTGAACTTATACTGAAAAACATCAATTTTACTGACTTGCGGTAAAGTAAAATTTTCATGTTATTACAGTATTAACAAATTTATATAACCAGTGCATTTCGCAAAGTACCACTTTCTTAGATTTGGAAGAATACTGATAAACATCAACTTTACTGATTTCTGCTAAAGTAAAACTTTCATGTTAATATACTTGTAGTATTAACAAATAAATATAACCAAAGCATTTTAAAAGAATAGCAGTTTTTTAGATTTAGACTTATACTGAAAAATATCAATTTTACAGATCTGCGATAAAGGTAAATTTTCATGTTATTGCAGTATTAAAAAATTTTTTTAACCCGTGCATTTCGAAAAAATTGCACTTTCTTAGATTTGAACTTATACTGAAAAACATCAATTTTACTGACTTGCGGTAAGTAAAATTTTCATGTTATTACAGTATTAACAAGTTTATATAACCAGTGCATTTCGCAAAATGACACTTTCTTGGATTTGGACGAATACTGAAAAACATCAATTTTACTGATTTCTGCTAAAGTAAAACTTTCATGTTAATATACTTGTAGTATTAACAAATAAATATAACCAAAGCATTTTAAAAGAATAGCAGTTTTTTAGATTTAGACTTATACTGAAAAATATCAATTTTACAGATCTGCGATAAAGGTAAATTTTCATGTTATTGCAGTATTAAAAAATTTTTTTAACCCGTGCATTTCGAAAAAATTGCACTTTCTTAGATTTGAACTTATACTGAAAAACATCAATTTTACTGACTTGCGGTAAGTAAAATTTTCATGTTATTACAGTATTAACAAGTTTATATAACCAGTGCATTTCGCAAAATGACACTTTCTTAGATTTAGACGAATACTGAAAAACATCAATTCTACTGATTTCTGCTAAAGTAAAACTTTCATGTTAATATACTTGTAGTATTAACAAATAAATATAACCAAAGCATTTTAAAAGAATAGCAGTTTTTTAGATTTAGACTTATACTGAAAAATATCAATTTTTCAGATCTGCGATAAAGGTAAATTTTCATGTTATTGCAGTATTAAAAAATTTTTTAACCCGTGCATTTCGAAAAAATTGCACTTTCTTAGATTTGAACTTATACTGAAAAACATCAATTTTACTGACTTGCGGTAAAGTAAAATTTTCATGTTATTACAGTATTAACAAATTTATATAACCAGTGCATTTCGCAAAGTACCACTTTCTTAGATTTGGAAGAATACTGATAAACATCAACTTTACTGATTTCTGCTAAAGTAAAACTTTCATGTTAATATACTTGTAGTATTAACAAATAAATATAACAAAGGCATTTTAAAAGAATAGCACTTTCTTAGATTTAGACTTATACTGAAAAATATCAATTTTACAGATCTGCGATAAAGGTAAATTTTAATGTTATTGCAGAATTAAAAATTTTTTTTAACCCGTGCATTTCGAAAATATAGCGCTTTCTTAGATTTTGACTTATACTAAAAAATATCAATTTTATTGATTAACGCTACAGTAAAATTTTCATGTTATTGCAGTATTAACAAGTTTATATAACCAGTGCATTTCGCAAAATAGCACTTTCTTAGATTTGGACGAATACTGAAAAACATCAATTTTACTGATTTCTGCTAAAGTAAAACTTTCATGTTAATATACTTGTTGTATTAACAAATAAATATAACCAAAGCATTTTAAAAAAATAGCACTTTCTTAGATTTGGACTTGTACTGAAAAATATCAATTTTGCTGACTTGCGGTAAGTAAAATTTTCATGTTATTACAGTATTAACAAGTTTATATAACCAGTGCATTTCGCAAAATGACACTTTCTTAGATTTGGACGAATACTGAAAAACATCAATTTTACTGACTTGCGGTAAAGTAAAATTTTCATGTTATTACAGTATTAACAAATTTGTATAACCAGTGCATTTCGCAAAGTACCACTTTCTTAGATTTGGAAGAATACTGAAAAACATCAATTTTACTGATTTCTGCTAAAGTAAAACTTACATGTTAATATACTTGTAGTATTAACAAATAAATATAACCAAAGCATTTTAAAAGAATAGCACTTTTTTAGATTTTGACTTATACTGGAAAATATCAATTTTACATATCTGCGATAAAGGTAAATTTTCATGTTATTGCAGTATTAAAAATTTTTTTTAACCCGTGCATTTCGAAAAAATTGTACTTTCTTAGATTTGGACTTATACTGAAAAGCATCAATTTTACTGATTTGTGCTTAAGTAAAATGTTCGTGTTAATTTTGTATTAACTAATTCATATTACTAGTGCATTTCGAAAAAATAGCACTTTCTTCGACTTGTACTTATATTGTAAAAACTAAATTTTATTGATTAACGCAAAATAAAATTTTTATGTTATTGCAGAATTAACAAATATGTATAACAAAGAAATTTTAAAAGAATAGCACTTTCTTAGATTTGGACTAATACTGAAAAATATTAATTTTATTGATTAACGCTACAGTAAAATTTTCATGTTATTGCAGTATTAACAAGTTTATATAACCAGTGCATTTCACAAAATAGCACATTCTTAGATTTGGACGAATACTGAAAAACATCAATTTTACTGATTTCTGCTAAAGTAAAATTATGTAGTTATCAAATTTATATGACCAGTGAATTTCAAAAAAATAGCACTTTCTTAGATTTGAACTTGTACTGAAAAATATCAATTTTATTGATTAACGCTAAAGTAAAATTTTCATTTTATTGCAGCGTTATCAAATTTATATGACCAGTGCATTTCAAAAAAGTCACACTTTCTTAGATGTGGACTTGTACCGAAAAACATCAATTTTACTGATTTGTGATATACTAAAATTTTTATGTTATGCCGCATTAGCAACTTTATATAACCAGTGTATTTACAAAAAATTGCACTTTCTAAGATTTGGACTTATACTGAAAAACATCAATTTTACTGATTTGTGCTAAAGTAAATACATTTTAAAAAAATATCACTTTCTTAGATTTGGACTTGTACTGAAAAATATCAATTTTGCTGACTTGCGGTAAGTAAAATTTTCATGTTATTACAGTATTAACAAGTTTATATAACCAGTGCATTTCGCAAAATGACACTTTCTTAGATTTAGACGAATACTGAAAAACATCAATTTTACTGATTTCTGCTAAAGTAAAACTTTCATGTTAATATACTTGTGGTATTAACAAATAAATTTAATTAAAGCATTTTAAAAGAATAGCACTTTTTTAGATTTAGACTTATACTGAAAAATATCAATTTTACAGATCTGCGATAAAGGTAAATTTTCATGTTATTGCAGTATTAAAAATTTTTTTTTACCCGTGCATTTAGAAAAAATAGCACTTTCTTAGATTTTGACTTATACTGAAAAATATAAATTTTGCTGACTTGCGGTAAAGTAAAATTTTCATGTTATTACAGTATTAACAAATTTATATAACCAATGTATTTCGCAAAATACCACTTTCTTGGATTTGGACGAATACTGAAAAACATCAATTTTACTGATTTCTGCTAAAGTAAAACTTTCATGTTAATATACTTGTAGTATTAACAAATAAATATAACCAAAGCATTTTAAAAGAATAGCAGTTTTTTAGATTTAGACTTATACTGAAAAATATCAATTTTACAGATCTGCGATAAAGGTAAATTTTCATGTTATTGCAGTATTAAAAAATTTTTTTAACCCGTGCATTTCGAAAAAATTGCACTTTCTTAGATTTGAACTTATACTGAAAAACATCAATTTTACTGACTTGCGGTAAGTAAAATTTTCATGTTATTACAGTATTAACAAGTTTATATAACCAGTGCATTTCGCAAAATGACACTTTCTTAGATTTAGACGAATACTGAAAAACATCAATTTTACTGATTTCTGCTAAAGTAAAACTTTCATGTTAATATACTTGTGGTATTAACAAATAAATTTAATTAAAGCATTTTAAAAGAATAGCACTTTTTTAGATTTAGACTTATACTGAAAAATATCAATTTTACAGATCTGCGATAAAGGTAAATTTTCATGTTATTGCAGTATTAAAAATTTTTTTTTACCCGTGCATTTAGAAAAAATAGCACTTTCTTAGATTTTGACTTATACTGAAAAATATAAATTTTGCTGACTTGCGGTAAAGTAAAATTTTCATGTTATTACAGTATTAACAAATTTATATAACCAGTGCATTTCGCAAAGTACCACTTTCTTAGATTTGGAAGAATACTGAAAAACATCAATTTTACTGATTTCTGCTAAAGTAAAACTTACATGTTAATATACTTGTAGTATTAACAAATAAATATAACCAAAGCATTTTAAAAGAATAGCACTTTTTTAGATTTGGACTTGTACTGAAAAATATCAATTTTGCTGACTTGCGGTAAGTAAAATTTTCATGTTATTACAGTATTAACAAGTTTATGTAACCAGTGCATTTCGCAAAATAGCACTTTCTTAGATTTGGACGAATACTGATAAACATCAACTTTACTGATTTCTGCTAAAGTAAAACTTTCATGTTAATATACTTGTAGTATTAACAAATAAATATAACAAAGGCATTTTAAAAGAATAGCACTTTCTTAGATTTAGACTTATACTGAAAAATATCAATTTTACAGATCTGCGATAAAGGTAAATTTTCATGTTATTGCAGTATTAAAAAATTTTTTTAACCCGTGCATTTCGAAAAAATATCACTTTCTTAGATTTGGACTTGTACTGAAAAATATCAATTTTGCTGACTTGCGGTAAGTAAAATTTTCATGTTATTACAGTATTAACAAGTTTATATAACCAGTGCATTTCGCAAAATGACACTTTCTTAGATTTAGACGAATACTGAAAAACATCAATTTTACTGATTTCTGCTAAAGTAAAACTTTCATGTTAATATACTTGTGGTATTAACAAATAAATTTAATTAAAGCATTTTAAAAGAATAGCACTTTTTTAGATTTAGACTTATACTGAAAAATATCAATTTTACAGATCTGCGATAAAGGTAAATTTTCATGTTATTGCAGTATTAAAAATTTTTTTTTACCCGTGCATTTAGAAAAAATAGCACTTTCTTAGATTTTGACTTATACTGAAAAATATAAATTTTGCTGACTTGCGGTAAAGTAAAATTTTCATGTTATTACAGTATTAACAAATTTATATAACCAGTGCATTTCGCAAAGTACCACTTTCTTAGATTTGGAAGAATACTGAAAAACATCAATTTTACTGATTTCTGCTAAAGTAAAACTTACATGTTAATATACTTGTAGTATTAACAAATAAATATAACCAAAGCATTTTAAAAGAATAGCACTTTTTTAGATTTGGACTTGTACTGAAAAATATCAATTTTGCTGACTTGCGGTAAGTAAAATTTTCATGTTATTACAGTATTAACAAGTTTATGTAACCAGTGCATTTCGCAAAATAGCACTTTCTTAGATTTGGACGAATACTGATAAACATCAACTTTACTGATTTCTGCTAAAGTAAAACTTTCATGTTAATATACTTGTAGTATTAACAAATAAATATAACAAAGGCATTTTAAAAGAATAGCACTTTCTTAGATTTAGACTTATACTGAAAAATATCAATTTTACAGATCTGCGATAAAGGTAAATTTTCATGTTATTGCAGTATTAAAAATTTTTTTTAACCCGTGCATTTCGAAAATATAGCACTTTCTTAGATTTTGACTTATACTGAAAAATATCAATTTTGCTGACTTGCGGTAAAGTAAAATTTTCATGTTATTGCAGTATTAACAAGTTTATATAACCAGTGCATTTCGCAAAATAGCACTTTCTTAGATTTGGACGAATACTGAAAACATCAATTTTACTGATTTCTGCTAAAGTAAAACTTTCATGTTAATATACTTGTAGTATTAACAAATAAATATAACCAAAGCATTTTAAAAAAATAGCACTTTCTTAGATTTGGACTTGTACTGAAAAATATCAATTTTGCTGACTTGCGGTAAGTAAAATTTTCATGTTATTACAGTATTAACAAGTTTATATAACCAGTGCATTTCGCAAAATGACACTTTCTTAGATTTGGACGAATACTGAAAAACATCAATTTTACTGATTTCTGCTAAAGTAAAACTTTCATGTTAATATACTTGTAGTATTAACAAATAAATATAACCAAAGCATTTTAAAAAAATAGCACTTTCTTAGATTTTGACTTATACTGAAAAATATAAATTTTGCTGACTTGCGGTAAAGTAAAATTTTCATGTTATTACAGTATTAACAAATTTATATAACCAGTGTATTTCGCAAAATACCACTTTCTTAGATTTGGACGAATACTGAAAAACATCAATTGTACTGATTTCTGCTAAAGTAAAACTTTCATGTTAATATACTTGTAGTATTAACAAATAAATATAACCAAAGCATTTTAAAAGAATAGCAGTTTTTTAGATTTAGACTTATACTGAAAAATATCAATTTTACAGATCTGCGATAAAGGTAAATTTTCATGTTATTGCAGTATTAAAAATTTTTTTTAACCCGTGCATTTCGAAAAAATTGCACTTTCTTAGATTTGGACTTATACTGAAAAACATCAATTTTACTGATTTGTGCTTAAGTAAAATGTTCGTGTTAATTTTGTATTAACCATTTCATATTACTAGTGCATTTCGAAAAAATAGCACTTTCTTCGACTTGTACTTATATTGAAAAAACTAAATTTTATTGATTAACGCTAAAGTAAAATTTCTATGTTATTGCAGAATTAACAATTATGTATAACAAAGAAATTTTAAAAGAATAACACTTTCTTAGATTTGGACTAATACTGAAAAATATTAATTTTATTGATTAACGCTACAGTAAAATTTTCATGTTATTGCAGTATTAACAAGTTTATATAACCAGTGCATTTCGCAAAATAGCACATTCTTAGATTTGGACGAATACTGAAAAACATCAATTTTACTGATTTCTGCTAAAGTAAAACTTTCATGTTAATATACTTGTAGTATTAACAAATAAATATAACCAAGGCATTTTAAAAGAATAGCACTTTCTTAGATTTGGACTTGTACTGAAAAATATCAAGTTTGCTGACTTGCGGTAAGTAAAATTTTCATGTTATTACAGTATTAACAAGTTTATATAACCAGTGCATTTCGCAAAATGACACTTTCTTAGATTTGGACGAATACTGAAAAACATCAATTTTACTGACTTGCGGTAAAGTAAAATTTTCATGTTATTACAGTATTAACAAATTTATATAACCAGTGCATTTCGCAAAGTACCACTTTCTTAGATTTGGAAGAATACTGAAAAACATCAATTTTACTGATTTCTGCTAAAGTAAAACTTTCATGTTAATATACTTGTAGTATTAACAAATAAATATAACAAAGGCATTTTAAAAGAATAGCACTTTCTTAGATTTAGACTTGTACTGAAAAATATCAATTTTACAGATCTGCGATAAAGGTAAATTTTCATGTTATTGCAGTATTAAAATTTTTTTTTAACCCGTGCATTTCGCAAAATGACACTTTCTTAGATTTGGACTTGTACTGAAAAATATCAATTTTGCTGACTTGCGGTAAGTAAAATTTTCATGTTATTACAGTATTAACAAGTTTATATAACCAGTGCATTTCGCAAAATAGCACTTTCTTAGATTTGGACGAATACTGATAAACATCAACTTTACTGATATCTGCTAAAGTAAAACTTTCATGTTAATATACTTGTAGTATTAACAAATAAATATAACAAAGGCATTTTAAAAGAATAGCACTTTCTTAGATTTAGACTTATGCTGAAAAATATCAATTTTACAGATCTGCGATAAAGGTAAATTTTCATGTTATTGCAGTATTAAAATTTTTTTTTAACCCGTGCATTTCGAAAATATAGCACTTTCTTAGATTTTGACTTATACTGAAAAATATCAATTTTGCTGACTTGCGGTAAAGTAAAATTTTCATGTTATTGCAGTATTAACAAGTTTATATAACCAGTGCATTTCGCAAAATAGCACTTTCTTAGATTTGGACGAATAGTGAAAAACATCAATTTTACTGATTTCTGCTAAAGTAAAACTTTCATGTTAATATACTTGTAGTATTAACAAATAAATATAACCAAGGCATTTTAAAAAAATAGCACTTTCTTAGATTTGGACTTGTACTGAAAAATATCAATTTTGCTGACTTGCGGTAAGTCAAATTTTCATGTCATTACAGTATTAACAAGTTTATATAACCAGTGCATTTCCAAAAAACTGCACCCTTTTAGATTTGGATTTATACTGAAAAACATCAATTTTACTGATTTGTGCTTAAGTAAAATGTTCGTGTTAATTTTGTATTAACCATTTCATATTACTAGTGCATTTCGAAAAAATAGCACTTTCTTCGACTTGTACTTATATTGAAAAAACTAAATTTTATTGATTAACGCTAAAGTAAAATTTCTATGTTATTGCAGAATTAACAATTATGTATAACAAAGAAATTTTAAAAGAATAACACTTTCTTAGATTTGGACTAATACTGAAAAATATTAATTTTATTGATTAACGCTACAGTAAAATTTTCATGTTATTGCAGTATTAACAAGTTTATATAACCAGTGCATTTCGCAAAATAGCACATTCTTAGATTTGGACGAATACTGAAAAACATCAATTTTACTGATTTCTGCTAAAGTAAAACTTTCATGTTAATATACTTGTAGTATTAACAAATAAATATAACCAAAGCATTTTAAAAGAATAACACTTTCTTAGATTTGGACTAATACTGAAAAATATTAATTTTATTGATTAACGCTACAGTAAAATTTTCATGTTATTGCAGTATTAACAAGTTTATATAACCAGTGCATTTCGCAAAATAGCACATTCTTAGATTTGGACGAATACTGAAAAACATCAATTTTACTGATTTCTGCTAAAGTAAAACTTTCATGTTAATATACTTGTAGTATTAACAAATAAATATAACAAAGGCATTTTAAAAGAATAGCACTTTCTTAGATTTGGACTTATACTGAAAAATATCAATTTTACTGATTTCTGCTAAAGTAAAACTTTCATGTTAATATACCTGTAGTATTAACAAATAAATATAACCAAGGCATTTTAAAAGAATAGCACTTTCTTAGATTTGGACTTGTACTGAAAAATATCAATTTTGCTGACTTGCGGTAAGTAAAATTTTCATGTTATTACAGTATTAACAAGTTTATGTAACCAGTGCATTTCGCAAAATAGCACTTTCTTAGATTTGGACGAATACTGATAAACATCAACTTTACTGATTTCTGCTAAAGTAAAACTTTCATGTTAATATACTTGTAGTATTAACAAATAAATATAACAAAGGCATTTTAAAAGAATAGCACTTTCTTAGATTTAGACTTATACTGAAAAATATCAATTTTACAGATCTGCGATAAAGGTAAATTTTCATGTTATTGCAGTATTAAAAAATTTTTTAACCCGTGCATTTCGAAAAAATACCACTTTCTTAGGTTTGGACGTATACTGAAAAATATCAATTTTACTGATTTCTGCTAAAGTAAAATTATGTAGTTATCAAATTTATATGACCAGTGAATTTCAAAAAAATAGCACTTTCTTAGATTTGAACTTGTACTGAAAAATATCAATTTTATTGATTAACGCTAAAGTAAAATTTTCATTTTATTGCAGCGTTATCAAATTTATATGACCAGTGCATTTCAAAAAAGTCACACTTTCTTAGATGTGGACTTGTACCGAGAAACATCAATTTTACTGATTTGTGATATACTAAAATTTTTATGTTATGCCGCATTAGCAACTTTATATAACCAGTGTATTTACAAAAAATTGCACTTTCTAAGATTTGGACTTATACTGAAAAATATCAATTTTACTGATTTCTGCTAAAGTAAAACTTTCATGTTAATATACTTGTAGTATTAACAAATAAATATAACCAAGGCATTTTAAAAGAATAGCACTTTCTTAGATTTGGACTTGTACTGAAAAATATCAATTTTGCTGACTTGCGGTAAGTAAAATTTTCATGTTATTACAGTATTAACAAGTTTATATAACCAGTGCATTTCGCAAAATAGCACTTTCTTAGATTTGGACGAATACTGATAAACATCAACTTTACTGATATCTGCTAAAGTAAAACTTTCATGTTAATATACTTGTAGTATTAACAAATAAATATAACCAAGGCATTTTAAAAGAATAGCACTTTCTTAGATTTGGACTTATACTGAAAAATATCAATTTTACTGATTTCTGCTAAAGTAAAACTTTCATGTTAATATACTTGTAGTATTAACAAATAAATATAACCAAGGCATTTTAAAAGAATAGCACTTTCTTAGATTTGGACTTGTACTGAAAAATATCAATTTTGCTGACTTGCGGTAAGTAAAATTTTCATGTTATTACAGTATTAACAAGTTTATATAACCAGTGCATTTCACAAAATAGCACATTCTTAGATTTGGACGAATACTGAAAAACATCAATTTTACTGATTTCTGCTAAAGTAAAATTATGTAGTTATCAAATTTATATGACCAGTGAATTTCAAAAAAATAGCACTTTCTTAGATTTGAACTTGTACTGAAAAATATCAATTTTATTGATTAACGCTAAAGTAAAATTTTCATTTTATTGCAGCGTTATCAAATTTATATGACCAGTGCATTTCAAAAAAGTCACACTTTCTTAGATGTGGACTTGTACCGAGAAACATCAATTTTACTGATTTGTGATATACTAAAATTTTCATGTTATGCCGCATTAGCAACTTTATATAACCAGTGTATTTACAAAAAATTGCACTTTCTAAGATTTGGACTTATACTGAAAAACATCAATTTTACTGATTTGTGCTAAAGTAAATACATTTTAAAAAAATATCGCTTTCTTAGATTTGGACTTGTACTGAAAAATATCAATTTTGCTGACTTGCGGTAAGTAAAATTTTCATGTTATTACAGTATTAACAAGTTTATATAACCAGTGCATTTCGCAAAATGACACTTTCTTAGATTTGGACGAATACTGAAAAACATCAATTTTACTGATTTCTGCTAAAGTAAAACTTTCATGTTAATATACTTGTGGTATTAACAAATAAATATAATTAAAGCATTTTAAAAGAATAGCACTTTTTTAGATTTAGACTTATACTGAAAAATATCAATTTTACAGATCTGCGATAAAGGTAAATTTTCATGTTATTGCAGTATTAAAAATTTTTTTTTACCCGTGCATTTCGAAAAAATAGCACTTTCTTAGATTTTGACTTATACTGAAAAATATAAATTTTGCAGACTTGCGGTAAAGTAAAATTTTCATGTTATTACAGTATTAACAAATTTATATAACCAATGTATTTCGCAAAATACCACTTTCTTGGATTTGGACGAATACTGAAAAACATCAATTTTACTGATTTCTGCTAAAGTAAAACTTTCATGTTAATATACTTGTAGTATTAACAAATAAATATAACCAAAGCATTTTAAAAGAATAGCAGTTTTTTAGATTTAGACTTATACTGAAAAATATCAATTTTTCAGATCTGCGATAAAGGTAAATTTTCATGTTATTGCAGTATTAAAAAATTTTTTAACCCGTGCATTTCGAAAAAATTGCACTTTCTTAGATTTGAACTTATACTGAAAAACATCAATTTTACTGACTTGCGGTAAAGTAAAATTTTCATGTTATTACAGTATTAACAAATTTATATAACCAGTGCATTTCGCAAAGTACCACTTTCTTAGATTTGGAAGAATACTGATAAACATCAACTTTACTGATTTCTGCTAAAGTAAAACTTTCATGTTAATATACTTGTAGTATTAACAAATAAATATAACAAAGGCATTTTAAAAGAATAGCACTTTCTTAGATTTAGACTTATACTGAAAAATATCAATTTTACAGATCTGCGATAAAGGTAAATTTTAATGTTATTGCAGAATTAAAAATTTTTTTTAACCCGTGCATTTCGAAAATATAGCGCTTTCTTAGATTTTGACTTATACTAAAAAATATCAATTTTATTGATTAACGCTACAGTAAAATTTTCATGTTATTGCAGTATTAACAAGTTTATATAACCAGTGCATTTCGCAAAATAGCACTTTCTTAGATTTGGACGAATACTGAAAAACATCAATTTTACTGATTTCTGCTAAAGTAAAACTTTCATGTTAATATACTTGTTGTATTAACAAATAAATATAACCAAAGCATTTTAAAAAAATAGCACTTTCTTAGATTTGGACTTGTACTGAAAAATATCAATTTTGCTGACTTGCGGTAAGTAAAATTTTCATGTTATTACAGTATTAACAAGTTTATATAACCAGTGCATTTCGCAAAATGACACTTTCTTAGATTTGGACGAATACTGAAAAACATCAATTTTACTGACTTGCGGTAAAGTAAAATTTTCATGTTATTACAGTATTAACAAATTTATATAACCAGTGCATTTCGCAAAGTACCACTTTCTTAGATTTGGAAGAATACTGAAAAACATCAATTTTACTGATTTCTGCTAAAGTAAAACTTACATGTTAATATACTTGTAGTATTAACAAATAAATATAACCAAAGCATTTTAAAAGAATAGCACTTTTTTAGATTTTGACTTATACTGGAAAATATCAATTTTACATATCTGCGATAAAGGTAAATTTTCATGTTATTGCAGTATTAAAAATTTTTTTTAACCCGTGCATTTCGAAAAAATTGTACTTTCTTAGATTTGGACTTATACTGAAAAGCATCAATTTTACTGATTTGTGCTTAAGTAAAATGTTCGTGTTAATTTTGTATTAACTAATTCATATTACTAGTGCATTTCGAAAAAATAGCACTTTCTTCGACTTGTACTTATATTGTAAAAACTAAATTTTATTGATTAACGCAAAATAAAATTTTTATGTTATTGCAGAATTAACAAATATGTATAACAAAGAAATTTTAAAAGAATAGCACTTTCTTAGATTTGGACTAATACTGAAAAATATTAATTTTATTGATTAACGCTACAGTAAAATTTTCATGTTATTGCAGTATTAACAAGTTTATATAACCAGTGCATTTCACAAAATAGCACATTCTTAGATTTGGACGAATACTGAAAAACATCAATTTTACTGATTTCTGCTAAAGTAAAATTATGTAGTTATCAAATTTATATGACCAGTGAATTTCAAAAAAATAGCACTTTCTTAGATTTGAACTTGTACTGAAAAATATCAATTTTATTGATTAACGCTAAAGTAAAATTTTCATTTTATTGCAGCGTTATCAAATTTATATGACCAGTGCATTTCAAAAAAGTCACACTTTCTTAGATGTGGACTTGTACCGAAAAACATCAATTTTACTGATTTGTGATATACTAAAATTTTTATGTTATGCCGCATTAGCAACTTTATATAACCAGTGTATTTACAAAAAATTGCACTTTCTAAGATTTGGACTTATACTGAAAAACATCAATTTTACTGATTTGTGCTAAAGTAAATACATTTTAAAAAAATATCACTTTCTTAGATTTGGACTTGTACTGAAAAATATCAATTTTGCTGACTTGCGGTAAGTAAAATTTTCATGTTATTACAGTATTAACAAGTTTATATAACCAGTGCATTTCGCAAAATGACACTTTCTTAGATTTAGACGAATACTGAAAAACATCAATTTTACTGATTTCTGCTAAAGTAAAACTTTCATGTTAATATACTTGTGGTATTAACAAATAAATTTAATTAAAGCATTTTAAAAGAATAGCACTTTTTTAGATTTAGACTTATACTGAAAAATATCAATTTTACAGATCTGCGATAAAGGTAAATTTTCATGTTATTGCAGTATTAAAAATTTTTTTTTACCCGTGCATTTAGAAAAAATAGCACTTTCTTAGATTTTGACTTATACTGAAAAATATAAATTTTGCTGACTTGCGGTAAAGTAAAATTTTCATGTTATTACAGTATTAACAAATTTATATAACCAATGTATTTCGCAAAATACCACTTTCTTGGATTTGGACGAATACTGAAAAACATCAATTTTACTGATTTCTGCTAAAGTAAAACTTTCATGTTAATATACTTGTAGTATTAACAAATAAATATAACCAAAGCATTTTAAAAGAATAGCAGTTTTTTAGATTTAGACTTATACTGAAAAATATCAATTTTACAGATCTGCGATAAAGGTAAATTTTCATGTTATTGCAGTATTAAAAAATTTTTTTAACCCGTGCATTTCGAAAAAATTGCACTTTCTTAGATTTGAACTTATACTGAAAAACATCAATTTTACTGACTTGCGGTAAAGTAAAATTTTCATGTTATTACAGTATTAACAAATTTATATAACCAGTGCATTTCGCAAAGTACCACTTTCTTAGATTTGGAAGAATACTGAAAAACATCAATTTTACTGATTTCTGCTAAAGTAAAACTTACATGTTAATATACTTGTAGTATTAACAAATAAATATAACCAAAGCATTTTAAAAGAATAGCACTTTTTTAGATTTGGACTTGTACTGAAAAATATCAATTTTGCTGACTTGCGGTAAGTAAAATTTTCATGTTATTACAGTATTAACAAGTTTATGTAACCAGTGCATTTCGCAAAATAGCACTTTCTTAGATTTGGACGAATACTGATAAACATCAACTTTACTGATTTCTGCTAAAGTAAAACTTTCATGTTAATATACTTGTAGTATTAACAAATAAATATAACAAAGGCATTTTAAAAGAATAGCACTTTCTTAGATTTAGACTTATACTGAAAAATATCAATTTTACAGATCTGCGATAAAGGTAAATTTTCATGTTATTGCAGTATTAAAAATTTTTTTTAACCCGTGCATTTCGAAAATATAGCACTTTCTTAGATTTTGACTTATACTGAAAAATATCAATTTTGCTGACTTGCGGTAAAGTAAAATTTTCATGTTATTGCAGTATTAACAAGTTTATATAACCAGTGCATTTCGCAAAATAGCACTTTCTTAGATTTGGACGAATACTGAAAACATCAATTTTACTGATTTCTGCTAAAGTAAAACTTTCATGTTAATATACTTGTAGTATTAAAAAATAAATATAACCAAAGCATTTTAAAAAAATAGCACTTTCTTAGATTTGGACTTGTACTGAAAAATATCAATTTTGCTGACTTGCGGTAAGTAAAATTTTCATGTTATTACAGTATTAACAAGTTTATATAACCAGTGCATTTCGCAAAATGACACTTTCTTAGATTTGGACGAATACTGAAAAACATCAATTTTACTGATTTCTGCTAAAGTAAAACTTTCATGTTAATATACTTGTAGTATTAACAAATAAATATAACCAAAGCATTTTAAAAAAATAGCACTTTCTTAGATTTTGACTTATACTGAAAAATATAAATTTTGCTGACTTGCGGTAAAGTAAAATTTTCATGTTATTACAGTATTAACAAATTTATATAACCAGTGTATTTCGCAAAATACCACTTTCTTAGATTTGGACGAATACTGAAAAACATCAATTGTACTGATTTCTGCTAAAGTAAAACTTTCATGTTAATATACTTGTAGTATTAACAAATAAATATAACCAAAGCATTTTAAAAGAATAGCAGTTTTTTAGATTTAGACTTATACTGAAAAATATCAATTTTACAGATCTGCGATAAAGGTAAATTTTCATGTTATTGCAGTATTAAAAATTTTTTTTAACCCGTGCATTTCGAAAAAATTGCACTTTCTTAGATTTGGACTTATACTGAAAAACATCAATTTTACTGATTTGTGCTTAAGTAAAATGTTCGTGTTAATTTTGTATTAACCATTTCATATTACTAGTGCATTTCGAAAAAATAGCACTTTCTTCGACTTGTACTTATATTGAAAAAACTAAATTTTATTGATTAACGCTAAAGTAAAATTTCTATGTTATTGCAGAATTAACAATTATGTATAACAAAGAAATTTTAAAAGAATAACACTTTCTTAGATTTGGACTAATACTGAAAAATATTAATTTTATTGATTAACGCTACAGTAAAATTTTCATGTTATTGCAGTATTAACAAGTTTATATAACCAGTGCATTTCGCAAAATAGCACATTCTTAGATTTGGACGAATACTGAAAAACATCAATTTTACTGATTTCTGCTAAAGTAAAACTTTCATGTTAATATACTTGTAGTATTAACAAATAAATATAACCAAGGCATTTTAAAAGAATAGCACTTTCTTAGATTTGGACTTATACTGAAAAATATCAATTTTACTGATTTCTGCTAAAGTAAAACTTTCATGTTAATATACTTGTAGTATTAACAAATAAATATAACCAAGGCATTTTAAAAGAATAGCACTTTCTTAGATTTGGACTTGTACTGAAAAATATCAATTTTGCTGACTTGCGGTAAGTAAAATTTTCATGTTATTACAGTATTAACAAGTTTATATAACCAGTGCATTTCGCAAAATAGCACTTTCTTAGATTTGGACGAATACTGATAAACATCAACTTTACTGATATCTGCTAAAGTAAAACTTTCATGTTAATATACTTGTAGTATTAACAAATAAATATAACAAAGGCATTTTAAAAGAATAGCACTTTCTTAGATTTAGACTTATGCTGAAAAATATCAATTTTACAGATCTGCGATAAAGGTAAATTTTCATGTTATTGCAGTATTAAAATTTTTTTTTAACCCGTGCATTTCGAAAATATAGCACTTTCTTAGATTTTGACTTATACTGAAAAATATCAATTTTGCTGACTTGCGGTAAAGTAAAATTTTCATGTTATTGCAGTATTAACAAGTTTATATAACCAGTGCATTTCGCAAAATAGCACTTTCTTAGATTTGGACGAATACTGAAAAACATCAATTTTACTGATTTCTGCTAAAGTAAAACTTTCATGTTAATATACTTGTAGTATTAACAAATAAATATAACCAAGGCATTTTAAAAAAATAGCACTTTCTTAGATTTGGACTTGTACTGAAAAATATCAATTTTGCTGACTTGCGGTAAGTCAAATTTTCATGTCATTACAGTATTAACAAGTTTATATAACCAGTGCATTTCCAAAAAACTGCACCCTTTTAGATTTGGATTTATACTGAAAAACATCAATTTGACTGATTTGTTCTTAAGTAAAATTTTCGTGTTATTTTTGTATTAACTAATTTATATAACTAGTGCATTTCGAAAAAATAACACTTTCTTAGACTTGTACTTGTATTGAAAAATATCAATTTTATTGATTAACGCTAAGGTAACATTTTTATGTTATTGCAGAATTAACAAATAAATATAACCAAGGCATTTTAAAAGAATAGCACTTTCTTAGGTTTGGACTTATACTGAAAAACATCAATTTTACTGATTTGCGATAAGGTAAATTTTTTATGTTATTGCCGCATTAGCAAATTTATATAACCAGTGCATTTCCAAAAAACTGCACCCTCTTAGATTTGGATTTATACTGAAAAACATCAATTTGACTGATTTCTTCTTAAGTAAAATTTTCGTGTTATTTTTGTATTAACTAATTTATATAACTAGTGCATTTCGAAAAAATAACACTTTCTTAGACTTGTACTTGTACTGAAAAATATCAATTTTATTGATTAACGCTAAAGTAAAATTTTCATGTTATTACAGTATTAACAAATAAATATAACCAAGGCATTTTAAAAGAATAGCACTTTCTTAGGTTTGGACTTATACTGAAAAACATCAATTTTACTGATTTGCGATAAGGTAAAATTTTTATGTTATTGCCGCATTAGCAAATTTATATAACCAGTGCATTTCCAAAAAACTGCACCCTCTTAGATTTGGATTTATACTGAAAAACATCAATTTGACTGATTTGTTCTTAAGTAAAATTTTCGTGTTATTTTTGTATTAACTAATTTATATAACTAGTGCATTTCGAAAAAATAACACTTTCTTAGACTTGTACTTGTACTGAAAAATATCAATTTTATTGATTAACGCTAAGGTAACATTTTTATGTTATTGCAGAATTAACAAATAAATATAACCAAGGCATTTTAAAAGAATAGCTTAAACTGAAAAACATATATTTTACAGATTTGCGATAAAGTTAATTTTTTATGTTATTGCCGCATTAGCAATAAAAAGAATAGCTAAAACTGAAAGATATATATTTTACAGATTTGCGATAAAGTTAAACTTTTATGTTATAGCTGCATTAGCAATTTTATATAACCAGTGCATTTCCAAAAAATTTCACTTAGATTTGGACTTATACTAAAAAACATCAATTTTACTGATTTGTGCTAAAGTAAAATTTTCATGTTATTTCAGTATTAACAAACAAATAAAACCAAGGTATTTAAAAAAAATATCACTTTCTTAGAGTTGGACTAATACTGAAAAATATCAATTTTATTGATTAACGCAGTTATTGCAGTATTAACAAATAAATACAACCAAGGCGTTAAAAAAATATCACTTTCTTAGATTTGGACTTGTACTGAAAAATATCAATTTTATTGACAAATAAATATTATATAACCAAGGCATTTTAAAAGAACAGCACTTTCTTAGATTTAGGCTTAAACTGAAAAACATAAATTTTACAGATTTGCGATAAAGATAAATTTTTATGTTATTGCCGCATTAGCAAATTTATATAGCCAGTGATTTCCAAAAAATTTCACTTTCTTAGATTTGGACTTATACTGTCCAAATTTTCATGTTATTTTAGTATTAACAAACAAATAAAACCAAGGTATTTAAAAAAAATATCACTTTCTTAGATTAGGACTTATACCGAAAAATATCAATTTTATTGGTTAACGCGAAAGTAAAATTTTCATGTTATTGCAGTGTTATCAACTTTATATGACCAGTGAATTTCAAAGAAATAGCACTTTCTTAGATTTGGACTTGTACTGAAAAATATCAATTTTGCTGACTTGCGGTAAGTAAAATTTTCATGTTATTACAGTATTAACAAGTTTATATAACCAATGTATTTCGCAAAATAGCACTTTCTAAATTTGGACGAATACTGAAAAACATAATTTTTACTGATTTCTGCTAAAGTAAAATTATCATGTTATTGCAGTGTTATCAAATTTATATGACCAGTGAATTTCAAAAAAATAGCACTTTCTTAGATTTGGACTTGTACTGAAAAATATCAATTTTTGCTGACTTGCGGTAAGTAAAATTTTCATGTTATTACAGTATCAACAAGTTTATATAACCAGTGCATTTCGCAAAATAGCACTTTCTTAGATTTGGACGAATACTGAAAAACATCAGTTTAACTGATTTCTGCTAAAGTAAAACTTTCATGTTAATATACTTGTAGTATTAACAAATAAATATAACCAAGGCATTTTAAAAGAAAAGCACTTTCTTAGATTTAGACTTATACTGAAAAATATCAATTTTACAGATCTGCGATAAAGGTAAATTTTCATGTTATTGCAGTATTTAAAATTTTTTTTAACCCGTGCATTTCGAAAATATAGCACTTTCTTAGATTTTGACTTATATTGAAAAATATCAATTTTGCTGACTTGCGGTAAAGTAAAATTTTCATGTTATTACAGTATTAACAAGTTTATATAACCAGTGCATTTCGCAAAATAGCACTTTCTTAGATTTGGACGAATACTGAAAAACATCAATTTTACTGATTTCTGCTAAAGTAAAACTTTCATGTTAATATACTTGTAGTATTAACAAATAAATATAACCAAGGCATTTTAAAAAAATAGCACTTTCTTAGATTTGGACTTGTACTGAAAAATATCAATTTTGCTGACTTGCGGTAAGTCAAATTTTCATGTTATTACAGTATTAACAAGTTTATATAACCAGTACATTTCCAAAAAACTGCACCCTTTTAGATTTGGATTTATACTGAAAAACATCAATTTGACTGATTTGTTCTTAAGTAAAATTTTCGTGTTATTTTTGTATTAACTAATTTATATAACTAGTGCATTTCGAAAAAATAACACTTTCTTAGACTTGTACTTGTATTGAAAAATATCAATTTTATTGATTAACGCTAAGGTAACATTTTCATGTTATTGCAGAATTAACAAATAAATATAACCAAGGCATTTTAAGAGAATAGCACTTTCTTAGGTTTGGACTTATACTGAAAAACATCAATTTTACTGATTTGCGATAAGGTAAATTTTTTATGTTATTGCCGCATTAGCAAATTTATATAACCAGTGCATTTCCAAAAAACTGCACCCTCTTAGATTTGGATTTATACTGAAAAACATCAATTTGGCTGATTTCTTCTTAAGTAAAATTTTCGTGTTATTTTTGTATTAACTAATTTATATAACTAGTGCATTTCGAAAAAATAACACTTTCTTAGACTTGTACTTGTACTGAAAAATATCAATTTTATTGATTAACGCTATAGTAAAATTTTCATGTTATTACAGTATTAACAAATAAATATAACCAAGGCATTTTAAAAGAATAGCACTTTCTTAGGTTTGGACTTATACTGAAAAACATCAATTTTACTGATTTGCGATAAGGTAAAATTTTTATGTTATTGCCGCATTAGCAAATTTATATAACCAGTGCATTTCCAAAAAACTGCACCCTCTTAGATTTGGATTTATACTGAAAAACATCAATTTGACTGATTTGTTCTTAAGTAAAATTTTCGTGTTATTTTTGTATTAACTAATTTATATAACTAGTGCATTTCGAAAAAATAACACTTTCTTAGACTTGTACTTGTACTGAAAAATATCAATTTTATTGATTAACGCTAAGGTAACATTTTTATATTATTGCAGAATTAACAAATAAATATAACCAAGGCATTTTAAAAGAATAGCTTAAACTGAAAAACATATATTTTACAAATTTGCGATAAAGTTAATTTTTTATGTTATTGCCGCATTAGCAATAAAAAGAATAGCTAAAACTGAAAGATATATATTTTACAGATTTGCGATAAAGTTAAACTTTTATGTTATAGCTGCATTAGCAATTTTATATAACCAGTGCATTTCCAAAAAATTTCACTTAGATTTGGACTTATACTAAAAAACATCAATTTTACTGATTTGTGCCAAAGTAAAATTTTCATGTTATTTCAGTATTAACAAACAAATAAAACCAAGGTATTTAAAAAAAATATCACTTTCTTAGAGTTGGACTAATACTGAAAAATATCAATTTTATTGATTAACGCAGTTATTGCAGTATTAACAAATAAATACAACCAAGGCATTAAAAAAATATCACTTTCTTAGATTTGGACTTGTACTGAAAAATATCAATTTTATTGACAAATAAATATTATATAACCAAGGCATTTTAAAAGAACAGCACTTTCTTAGATTTAGGCTTAAACTGAAAAACATAAATTTTACAGATTTGCGATAAAGATAAATTTTTATGTTATTGCCGCATTAGCAAATTTATATAGCCAGTGATTTCCAAAAAATTTCACTTTCTTAGATTTGGACTTATACTGTCCAAATTTTCATCTTATTTTAGTATTAACAAACAAATAAAACCAAGGTATTTAAAAAAAATATCACTTTCTTAGATTAGGACTTATACCGAAAAATATCAATTTTATTGGTTAACGCGAAAGTAAAATTTTCATGTTATTGCAGTGTTATCAAATTTATATGACCAGTGAATTTCAAAGAAATAGCACTTTCTTAGATTTGGACTTGTACTGAAAAATATCAATTTTGCTGACTTGCGGTAAGTAAAATTTTCATGTTATTACAGTATTAACAAGTTTATATAACCAATGTATTTCGCAAAATAGCACTTTCTAAATTTGGACGAATACTGAAAAACATAATTTTTACTGATTTCTGCTAAAGTAAAATTATCATGTTATTGCAGTGTTATCAAATTTATATGACCAGTGAATTTCAAAAAAATAGCACTTTCTTAGATTTGGACTTGTACTGAAAAATATCAATTTTTGCTGACTTGCGGTAAGTAAAATTTTCATGTTATTACAGTATCAACAAGTTTATATAACCAGTGCATTTCGCAAAATAGCACTTTCTTAGATTTGGACGAATACTGAAAAACATCAGTTTAACTGATTTCTGCTAAAGTAAAACTTTCATGTTAATATACTTGTAGTATTAACAAATAAATATAACCAAGGCATTTTAAAAGAAAAGCACTTTCTTAGATTTAGACTTATACTGAAAAATATCAATTTTACAGATCTGCGATAAAGGTAAATTTTCATGTTATTGCAGTATTTAAAATTTTTTTTAACCCGTGCATTTCGAAAATATAGCACTTTCTTAGATTTTGACTTATACTGAAAAATATCAATTTTGCTGACTTGCGGTAAAGTAAAATTTTCATGTTATTACAGTATTAACAAGTTTATATAACCAATGCATTTCGCAAAATAGCACTTTCTTAGATTTGGACGAATACTGAAAAACATCAATTTTACTGATTTCTGCTAAAGTAAAACTTTCATGTTAATATACTTGTAGTATTAACAAATAAATATAACCAAGGCATTTTAAAAGAATAGCACTTTCTTAAATTTAGACTTATACTGAAAAGTTTCAATTTTACAGATCTGCGATAAAGGTAATCATTTTCCTGTTATTGCAGTATTAAAAATTTTTTTTAACCCGTGCATTTCGAAAATATAGCACTTTCTTAGATTTTGACTTATACTGAAAAATATCAATTTTGCTGACTTGCGGTAAAGTAAAATTTTCATGTTATTACAGTATTAACAAGTTTATATAACCAATGCATTTCGCAAAATAGCACTTTCTTAGATTTGGACGAATACTGAAAAACATCAATTTTACTGATTTCTGCTAAAGTAAAACTTTCATGTTAATATACTTGTAGTATTAACAAATAAATATAACCAAGGCATTTTAAAAGAATAGCACTTTCTTAAATTTAGACTTATACTGAAAAGTTTCAATTTTGCAGATCTGCGATAAAGGTAATCATTTTCATGTTATTGCAGTATTAAAAATTTTTTTTAACCCGTGCATTTCGAAAATATACCACTTTCTTAGCTTTGGACGTATACTGAAAAATATCAATTTTACTGATTTCTGCTAAAGTAAAATTATTATGTTATTGCAGTGTTATCAAATTTATATGACCACTGAATTTCAAAAAAATAGCACTTTCTTAGATTTGGACTTGTACTGAAAAATATCAATTTTATTGATTAACGCTAAAGTAAAATTTTCATGTTATTGCAGTATTAACAAATAAATATAACCAAGGCATTTTAAAAGAATAGCACTTGGACTTATACTGAAAGACATCAATTTTACTGATTTGCGATAAGGTAAAATTTTTATGTTATTGCCGCATTAGCAAATTTATATAACCAGTGCATTTCCAAAAAACTGCACTTTCTTAGATTTGGATTTATACTGAAAAACATCAATTTGACTGATTTGTGCTTAAGTAAAATTTTCGTGTTAATTTTGTATTAACTAATTCATATAACTAGTGCATTTCGAAAAAATAACACTTTCTTAGACTTGTACTTGTACTGAAAAATATCAATTTTATTAATTAAAGCTAAGGTAACATTTTTCTGTTATTGCAGAATTAACAAATAAATATAACCAAGGCATTTTAAAAGAATAGCTTAAACTGAAAAACATATATATTACAGATTTGCGATAAAGTTAAATTTTTATGTTATTGCCGCATTAGCAATTAAAAGAATAGCTTAAACTGAAAAACATATATTTTACAGATTTGCGATAAAGTTAAATTTTTATGTCATTGCCGCATTAGCAATTTTATATAACCAGTGCATTTCCAAAAAATTTCACTTTCTTAGATTTGGACTTATACTTAAAAACATCAATTATACTGATTTGTGCTAAAGTAAAATTTTCATGTTATTTCAGTATTAACAAACAAATAAAACCAAGGTATTTAAAAAAATATCACTTTCTTAGAGTTGGACTAATACTGAAAAATATCAATTTTATTGATTAACGCTACAGTAAAATTTTCCTGTTTTTGCAGTATTAACAAATAAATACAACCAAGGCATTAAAAAAATATCAGTTTCTTAGATTTGGACTTGTACTGAAAAATATTAATTTTATTGATTAACGCTAAAGTAAAATTTTCATGTTATTACAGTATTAACAAATAAATATTATATAACCAAGGCATTTTAAAAGAACAGCACTTTCTTAGATTTAGGCTTAAACTAAGAAACATAAATTTTACAGATTTGCAATAAAGATAAATTTTTATGTTATTGCCGCAGTAGCAAATTTAAATAGCCAGTGATTTCCAAAAAATTTCACTTTCTTAGATTTTTTTTTTCATGTTATTTCAGTATTAACAAACAAATAAAACCAAGTTATTTAAAAAAAATATCACTTTCTTAGATTAGGACTTATACCGAAAAATATCAATTTTATTGGTTAACGCTAAAGAAAAATTTTCATGTTATTGCAGTGTTATCAAATTTATATGACCAGTGAATTTCAAAAAAATAGCATTTTCTTAGATTTGGACTTGTACTGAAAAATATCAATTTTGCTGACTTGCGGTAAGTAAAATTTTCATGTTATTACAGTATTAACAAGTTTATATAACGAGTGTATTTCGCAAAATAGCACTTTCTAAATTTGGACTAATACTGAAAAACATCAATTTTACTGATTTGTGCTAAAGTAAATACATTTTAAAATAATATCACTTTCTTAGATTTGGACTTGTACTGAAAAATATCAATTTTGCTGACTTGCGGTAAGTAAAATTTTCATGTTATTACAGTATTAACAAGTTTATATAACCAGTGCATTTCGCAAAATGACACTTTCTTAGATTTGGACGAATACTGAAAAACATCAATTTTACTGATTTCTGCTAAAGTAAAACTTACATGTTAATATACTTGTAGTATTAACAAATAAATATAACCGAAGCATTTTTAAAGAATAGCACTTTTTTAGATTTAGACTTATACTGAAAAATATTAATTTTACAAATCTGCGATAAAGGTAAATTTTCATGTTATTGCAGTATTAAAAATTTTTTTTAACCCGTGCATTTCGAAAAAATTGCACTTTCTTAGATTTGGACTTATACTGAAAAACATCAATTTTACTGATTTGTGCTTAAGTAAAATTTTCGTGTTAATTTTGTATTAACTAATTCATATTACTAGTGCATTTCGAAAAAATAGCACTTTCTTCGACATGTACTTATATTGAAAAAACTAAATTTTATTGATTACCGCTAAAGTAAAATTTCTATGTTATTGCAGAATTAACAAATATATATAACAAAGGAATTTTAAAATAATAGCATTTTCTTAGATTTGGACTAATACTGAAAAATATAAATTTTAAAACAATATGAGTCGCCTAGACGACGACGCGGGCATTCATAATCACAACCATATAACCCCCTACCACAAACTGGAACGTGGCAATTGGCAAAAAACTTTCAATTTCCTTTAGCGCCTAAAGAGTGTGACTTTGAAGAATTAAACTATCTGATTACGGTAGATGCATATGTGCACATTACATAGAGATGTTTACGTCCTAAATGAGTTGAACGCAAGAGTGATAATCGGAAATTCAAAAACCTCAAAATACCTAGCAACTTCCGGCTTTGTTTTTCCGGCTAATAAAGTATGTGGGCCTAAAAAATAATATGAATCGCCTAGACGACTACGGCATTTATAAACAACATCATATTCCCGCCTACCACAAACAGGAACGGGGCAATCAGCAAAAAACTTTCAATTTTACAAGCTACCCTTTAGCGCCTAAACAGTGTGACTTAGAAGAATTAAACTATCTGATTACGGTAGATGCATATGTGCACTTTACATAGGGTTGTTTACGTCCTAAATGGGTTGAACGCAAGAGTGACAATCGAAAACCCAAAAACCTCAAAATACCTAGCAACTTCCGGCATTGTTTTTCCGGCTAATAAAGTATGTGGGCCTAAAAAACAATATGAATCGCCTAGACGGCAACTCGGGCCTTCATAAACGACATTATATACCCGTCTACCATAAACAGGAACGAGGCAATTGGCAAAAAACTTTCAATTTTACAAGTTACCCTTTAGCGCCTAAACAGTGTGACTTAGAAGAATTAAACTATCTGATTACGGTAGATGCATATGTGCACATTAGATAGAGATGCTAAAGTCCTAAATGGGTTGAACGCAAGAGTGACAATCGGAAATTCAAAAACCTCAAAATACCCAGCAACTTCCGGCTTTGTTTTTCCGGCTAATAAAGTATGTGGGCCTAAAAAACAATATGAATCGCCTAGACGACGACGCGGGCATTCATAATCACAACCATATAACCCCCTACCACAAACTGGAACGTGGCAATTGGCAAAAAACTTTCAATTTCCTTTAGCGCCTAAAGAGTGTGACTTAGAAGAATTAAACTATCTGATTACGGTAGATGCATATGTGCACATTACATAGAGATGTTTACGTCCTAAATGAGTTGAACGCAAGAGTGACAATCGGAAATTCAAAAACCTCAAAATACCTAGCAACTTCCGGCATTGTTTTTCCGGCTAATAAAGTATGTGGGCCTAAAAAACAATATGAATCGCCTAGGCGGCAACTCGGGCCTTCATAAACGACATTATATACCCGTCTACCATAAACAGGAACGAGGCAATTGGCAAAAAACTTTCAATTTTACAAGTTACCCTTTAGCGCCTAAACAGTGTGACTTAGAAGAATTAAACTATCAGATTACGGTAGATGCATATGTGCACATTAGATAGAGATGCTAAAGTCCTAAATGGGTTGAACGCAAGAGTGACAATCGGAAATTCAAAAACCCCAAAATACCCAGCAACTTCCGGCTTTGTATTTCCGGCTAATAAAGTATGTGGGCCTAAAAAATTATATGAATCACCTAGACGACAACTACGGCATTCATAAACAACATCATATACCCGACTACCACAAATAGATGCATATGTGCACTTTACATAGGGTTGTTTACGTCCTAAATGGGTTGAACGCAAGAGTGACAATCGAAAACCCAAAAACCTCAAAATACCTACCAACTTCCGGCATTGTTTTTCCGGCTAATAAAGTATGTGGGCCTAAAAAACAATATGAATCGCCTAGACGGCAACTCGGGCCTTCATAAACGACATTATATACACGTCTACCATAAACAGGAACGAGGCAATTGGCAAAAATCTTTCAATTTTACAAGTTACCCTTTAGCGCCTAAACAGTGTGACTTAGAAGAATTAAACTATCTGATTACGGTAGATGCATATGTGCACATTACATAGAGATGTTAAAGTCCTAAATGGGTTGAACGCAAGAGTGACAATCGGAAATTCAAAAACCTCAAAATACCTAGCAACTTCCGGCTTTGTTTTTCCGGCTAATAAAGTATGTGGGCCTAAAAAATAATATGAATCGCCTAGACGACAACTACGGCATTCATAAACAACATCATATACCCGCCTACCACAAACAGGAACGGGGCAATTAGCAAAAAACTTTCAATTTTACAAGTTACCCTTTAGCGCCTAAACAGTGTGAAGTTAGAAGAATTAAACTACCTGATTACGGTAGATGCATATGTGCACTTTACATAGAGATGTTTACGTCCTAAATGGGTTGAACGCAAGAGTGAAAATCGAAAACCCAAAAACCTCAAAAGACCTAGCAACTTCCGGCTTTGTTTTTCCGGCTAATAAAGTATGTGGGCCTAAAAAACAATATGAATCGCCTAGACGACAACTCGGGCATTCATAATCATAACCATATAACCCCCTACCACAAACAGGAACGTGCAGTAGATGCATATGTGCACATTACATAGAGATGTTAACGTCCTAAATGGGTTGAACGCAAGAGTGACAATCGAAAACCCAAAAACCTCAAAATACCTAGCAACTTCCGACTTTGTTTTTCCGGCTAACAAAGTATGTGGGCCTAAAAAACAATATGAATCGCCTAGACGGCAACTCGGGCCTTCATAAACAACATCATATACCCGCCTACCACAAACAGGAACGGGGCAATTGGCAAAAAACTTTCAATTTTACAAGTTACCCTTTAGCGCCTAAACAGTGTGACTTAGAAGAATTAAGCTATCTGGTTACGGTAGATGCATATGTGCACATTAAATAGAGATGTTTACGTCCTAAATGGGTTGAACGCAAGAGTGACAATCGGTAACCCAAAGAACCCAAAATACCAAGCACCTTCCGGTTTTGTTTTTGCGGCTAATAAATTATGTGGGCCTATAAAACAATATGAGTCGCCTAGACGACAACTCGGGCATTTATAATCACAACCATATAACCCCCCACCACAAACAGGAACGTGGCAATTGGCAAAAAACTTTCAATTTCCTTTAGCGCCTAAAGAGTGTGACTTTGAAGAATTAAACTATCTGATTACGGTAGATGCATATATGCACATAACATAGAGATGTTAACGTCCTAAATGGGTTGAACGCAAGAGTGACAATCGAAAACCCAAAAACCTCAAAATACCTAGCAACTTCCGACTTTGTTTTTCCGGCTAATAAAGTATGTGGGCCTAAAAAACAATATGAATCGCCTAGACGACAACGCGGGCATTTATAATCACAACCATATAACCCCCTACCACAAACAGGAACGTGGCAATTGGCAAAAAACTTTCAATTTCCTTTAGCGCCTAAAGAGTGTGACTTTGAAGAACTAAACTATCTGATTACGGTAGATGCATATGTGCACATTACATAGAGATGTTTACGTCCTAAATGGGTTGAACGCAAGAGTGACAATCGAAAACCCAAAAACCTCAAAATACCTAGCAACTTCCGACTTTGTTTTTCCGGCTAATAAAGTATGTGGGCCTAAAAAACAATATGAATCGCCTAGACGGCAACTCGGGCCTTCATAAACAACATCATATACCCGCCTACCACAAACAGGAACGGGGCAATTGGCAAAAAACTTTCAATTTTACAAGTTACCCTTTAGCGCCTAAACAGTGTGACTTAGAAGAATAAAACTATCTGATTACGGTAGATGCATATGTGCACTTTACATAGGGTTGTTTACGTCCTAAATGGGTTGAACGCAAGAGTGACAATCGAAAACCCAAAGAACCAAAAATACCTAGCACCTTCCGGTTTTGTTTTTGCGGCTATAAAGTATGTGGGCCCTTAAAACAATATGAGTCGCCTAGACGACAACGCGGGCATTTATAATCACAACCATATAACCCCCTACCACAAACAGGAACGTGGCAATTGGCAAAAAACTTTCAATTTCCTTTAGCGCCTAAAGAGTGTGACTTTGAAGAATTAAACTATCTGATTACGGTAGATGCATATGTGCACATTACATAGAGATGTTAACGTCCTAAATGGGTTGAACGCAAGAGTGACAATCGAAAACCCAAAAACCTCAAAATACCTAGCAACTTCCGGCTTTGTTGTTCCTGCTAATAAAGTATGTGGGTCTAAAAAGCAATATGAATCGTCTAGACGACTACTCGGGCATTCATAAACAACATCATATACCCGCCTACCACAAACAGGAACGGGGCAATTGGCAAAAAACTTTCAATTTCACAAGTTACCCTTTAGCGCCTAAAGAGTGTGACTTAGAAGAATTAAACTATCTGATTACGGTAGATGCATATGTGCACATTACATAGAGATGTTTACGTCCTAAATGGGTTGAACGCAAGAGTGACAATCGGTAACCCAAAGAACCCAAAATACCAAGCACCTTCCGGTTTTGTTTTTGCGGCTAATAAATTATGTGGGCCTATAAAACAATATGAGTCGCCTAGACGACAACTCGGGCATTTATAATCACAACCATATAACCCCCCACCACAAACAGGAACGTGGCAATTGGCAAAAAACTTTCAATTTCCTTTAGCGCCTAAAGAGTGTGACTTTGAAGAATTAAACTATCTGATTACGGTAGATGCATATGTTCACATAACATAGAGATGTTAACGTCCTAAATGGGTTGAACGCAAGAGTGACAATCGAAAACCCAAAAACCTCAAAATACCTAGCAACTTCCGACTTTGTTTTTCCGGCTAATAAAGTATGTGGGCCTAAAAAACAATATGAATCGCCTAGACGACAACGCGGGCATTTATAATCACAACCATATAACCCCCTACCACAAACAGGAACGTGGCAATTGGCAAAAAACTTTCAATTTCCTTTAGCGCCTAAAGAGTGTGACTTTGAAGAACTAAACTATCTGATTACGGTAGATGCATATGTGCACATTACATAGAGATGTTTACGTCCTAAATGGGTTGAACGCAAGAGTGACAATCGGAAACCCAAAAACCTCAAAATACCTAGCAACTTCCGACTTTGTTTTTCCGGCTAATAAAGTATGTGGGCCTAAAAAACAATATGAATCGCCTAGACGGCAACTCGGGCCTTCATAAACAACATCATATACCCGCCTACCACAAACAGGAACGGGGCAATTGGCAAAAAACTTTCAATTTTACAAGTTACCCTTTAGCGCCTAAACAGTGTGACTTAGAAGAATAAAACTATCTGATTACGGTAGATGCATATGTGCACTTTACATAGGGTTGTTTACGTCCTAAATGGGTTGAACGCAAGAGTGACAATCGAAAACCCAAAGAACCAAAAATACCTAGCACCTTCCGGTTTTGTTTTTGCGGCTATAAAGTATGTGGGCCCTTAAAACAATATGAGTCGCCTAGACGACAACGCGGGCATTTATAATCACAACCATATAACCCCCTACCACAAACAGGAACGTGGCAATTGGCAAAAAACTTTCAATTTCCTTTAGCGCCTAAAGAGTGTGACTTTGAAGAATTAAACTATCTGATTACGGTAGATGCATATGTGCACATTACATAGAGATGTTAACGTCCTAAATGGGTTGAACGCAAGAGTGACAATCGAAAACCCAAAAACCTCAAAATACCTAGCAACTTCCGGCTTTGTTGTTCCTGCTAATAAAGTATGTGGGTCTAAAAAGCAATATGAATCATCTAGACGACTACTCGGGCATTCATAAACAACATCATATACCCGCCTACCACAAACAGGAACGGGGCAATTGGCAAAAAACTTTCAATTTCACAAGTTACCCTTTAGCGCCTAAAGAGTGTGACTTAGAAGAATTAAACTATCTGATTACGGTAGATGCATATGTGCACATTACATAGAGATGTTTACGTCCTAAATGGGTTGAACGCAAGAGTGACAATCGGTAATTCAAAAAACCCAAAATACCTAGCACCTTCCGATTTTGTTTTTGCGGCTAATAAATTATGTGGGCCTATAAAACAATATGAGTCGCCTAGACGACAACTCGGGCATTTATAATCAAAACCATATAACCCCCTACCACAAACAGGAACGTGGCAATTGGCAAAAAACTTTCAATTTCCTTTAGCGCCTAAAGAGTGTGACTTTGAAGAATTAAACTATCTGATTACGGTAGATGCATATGTGCACATAACATAGAGATGTTAACGTCCTAAATGGGTTGAACGCAAGAGTGACAATCGAAAACCCAAAAACCTCAAAATACCTAGCAACTTCCGGCTTTGTTTTTCCGGCTAATAAAGTATGTGGGCCTAAAAAATAATATGAATCGCCTAGACGACAACTACGGCATTCATAAACAACATCATATACCCGCCTACCACAAACAGGAACGGGGCAATTGGCAAAAAACTTTCAATTTTACAAGTTACCCTTTAGCGCCTAAACAGTGTGACTTAGAAGAATTAAACTATCTGATTACGGTAGATGCATATGTGCACTTTACATAGGGTTGTTTACGTCCTAAATGGGTTGAACGCAAGAGTGACAATCGAAAACCCAAAAACCTCAAAATACCTAGCAACTTCCGGCATTGTTTTTCCGGCTAATAAAGTATGTGGGCCTAAAAAACAATATGAATCGCCTAGACGGCAACTCGGGCATTCATAATCATAACCATATAACTCCCTACCACAAACAGGAACGTGGCAATTGGCAAAAAACTTTCAATCTCCTTTACCGCCTAAAGAGTGTGACTTTGAAGAATCAAACTATCTGATTACGGTAGATGCATATGTGCACATTACATAGGGGTGTTTACGTCCTAAATGGGTTGAACGCAAGAGTGACAATCGGAAATTCAAAAACCTCAAAATACCCAGCAACTTCCGGCTTTGTTTTTCCGGCTAATAAAGTATGTGGGCCTAAAAAACAATATGAATCGCCTAGACGACAACTCGGGCATTCATAATCATAACCATATAACCCCCTACCACAAACAGGAACGTGGCAATTGGCAAAAAACTTTCAATCTCCTTTAGCGCCTAAAGAGTGTGACTTTGAAGAATCAAACTATCTGATTACGGTAGATGCATATGTGCACATTACATAGGGTTGTTTACGTCCTAAATGGGTTGAACGCAAGAGTGACAATCGGAAATTCAAAAACCTCAAAATACCTAGCAACTTCCGGCTTTGTTTTTCCGGCGAATAAAGTATGTGGGCCTAAAAAACAATATGAATCGCCTAGACGACAACTCGGGCATTCATAATCATAACCATATAACCCCCTACCACAAACAGGAACGTGGCAATTGGCAAAAAACTTTCAATCTCCTTTAGCGCCTAAAGAGTGTGACTTTGAAGAATCAAACTATCTGATTACGGTAGATGCATATGTGCACATTACATAGGGGTGTTTACGTCCTAAATGGGTTGAACGCAAGAGTGACAATCGGAAATTCAAAAACCTCAAAATACCCAGCAACTTCCGGCTTTGTTTTTCCGGCTAATAAAGTATGTGGGCCTAAAAAACAATATGAATCGCCTAGACGACAACTCGGGCATTCATAATCATAACCATATAACCCCCTACCACAAACAGGAACGTGGCAATTGGCAAAAAACTTTCAATCTCCTTTAGCGCCTAAAGAGTGTGACTTTGAAGAATCAAACTATCTGATTACGGTAGATGCATATGTGCACATTACATAGAGATGTTAAAGTCCTAAATGGGTTGAACGCAAGAGTGACAATCGGAAATTCAAAAACCTCAAAATACCCAGCAACTTCCGGCTTTGTTTTTCCGGCTAATAAAGTATGTGGGCCTAAAAAACAATATGAATCGCCTAGACGACAACTCGGGCATTCATAATCATAACCATATAACCCCCTACCACAAACAGGAACGTGGCAATTGGCAAAAAACTTTCAATCTCCTTTAGCGCCTAAAGAGTGTGACTTTGAAGAATCAAACTATCTGATTACGGTAGATGCATATGTGCACATTACATAGGGTTGTTTACGTCCTAAATGGGTTGAACGCAAGAGTGACAATCGGAAATTCAAAAACCTCAAAATACCTAGCAACTTCCGGCTTTGTTTTTCCGGCGAATAAAGTATGTGGGCCTAAAAAATTATATGAATCGCCTAGCCGACAACTACGGCATTCATAAACAACATCATATACCCGCCTACCACAAACAGGAACGGGCCAATTGGCAAAAAACTTTCAATTTTACAAGTCACCCTTTAGCGCCTTAACAGTGTGACTTAGAAGAATTAAACTATCTGATTACGGTAGATGCATATGTGCACTTTACATAGGGTTGTTTACGTCCTAAATGGGTTGAACGCAAGAGTGACAATCGAAAACCCAAAAACCTCAAAATACCTAGCAACTTCCGGCTTTGTTTTTCCGGCTAATAAAGTATGTGGGCCTAAAAAACAATATGAGTCGCCTAGACGACAACTCGGGCATCCATAATCATAACCATATAACCCCCTACCACAAACAGGAACGTGGGAATTGGCAAAAAACTTTCAATTTCCTTTAGCGCCTAAAGGGTGTGACTTTGAAGAATTAAACTATCTGATTACGGTAGATGCATATGTGCACATTACATAGAGATGTTAAAGTCCTAAATGATTTGAACGCAAGAGTGACAATCGAAAACCCAAAAACCTCCAAATACCTAGCAACTTCCGGTTTTGTTTTTGCGGCTAAGAAAGTATGTGGGCCTAAAAAACAATATGAATCGCCTAGACGACAACTACGACATTCATAAACAACATCATATACCCGCCTACCACAAACAGGAACGGGGCAATTGGCAAAAAACTTTCAATTTCACAAGTTACCCTTTAGCGCCTAAACAGTGTGACTTAGAAGAATTAAACTATCTGATTACGATAGATGATATGTGCACTTTACATAGGGTTGTTTACGTCCTAAATGGGTTGAACGCAAGAGTGAAAATCGAAAACCCAAAAACCTCAAAATACCTAGCAACTTCCGGCTTTGTTTTTCCGGCTAATAAAGTATGTGGGCCTAAAAAATAATATGAATCGCCTAGACGACAACTACGGCATTCATAAACAACATCATATACCCGCCTACCACAAACAGGAACGGGGCAATTGGCAAAAAACTTTCAATTTTACAAGTTACCCTTTAGCGCCTAAACAGTGTTACTTAGAAGAATTAAACTATCTGATTACGGTAGATGCATATGTGCACTTTACATAGGGTTGTTTACGTCCTAAATGGGTTGAACGCAAGAGTGACAATCGAAAACCCAAAAACCTCAAAATACCTAGCAACTTCCGGCATTGTTTTTCCGGCTAATAAAGTATGTGGGCCTAAAAAACAATATGAATCGCCTAGACGGCAACTCGGGCATTCATAATCATAACCATATAACCCCCTACCACAAACAGGAACGTGGCAATTGGCAAAAAACTTTCAATCTCCTTTAGCGCCTAAAGAGTGTGACTTTGAAGAATCAAACTATCTGATTACGGTAGATGCATATGTGCACATTACATAGGGGTGTTTACGTCCTAAATGGGTTGAACGCAAGAGTGACAATCGGAAATTCAAAAACCTCAAAATACCCAGCAACTTCCGGCTTTGTTTTTCCGGCTAATAAATTATGTGGGCCTAAAAAACAATATGAATCGCCTAGACGACAACTCGGGCATTCATAATCATAACCATATAACCCCCTACCACAAACAGGAACGTGGCAATTGGCAAAAAACTTTCAATCTCCTTTAGCGCCTAAAGAGTGTGACTTTGAAGAATCAAACTATCTGATTACGGTAGATGCATATGTGCACATTACATAGGGTTGTTTACGTCCTAAATGGGTTGAACGCAAGAGTGACAATCGGAAATTCAAAAACCTCAAAATACCTAGCAACTTCCGGCTTTGTTTTTCCGGCGAATAAAGTATGTGGGCCTAAAAAACAATATGAATCGCCTAGACGACAACTCGGGCATTCATAATCATAACCATATAACCCCCTACCACAAACAGGAACGTGGCAATTGGCAAAAAACTTTCAATCTCCTTTAGCGCCTAAAGAGTGTGACTTTGAAGAATCAAACTATCTGATTACGGTAGATGCATATGTGCACATTACATAGGGGTGTTTACGTCCTAAATGGGTTGAACGCAAGAGTGACAATCGGAAATTCAAAAGCCTCAAAATACCCAGCAACTTCCGGCTTTGTTTTTCCGGCTAATAAAGTATGTGGGCCTAAAAAACAATATGAATCGCCTAGACGACAACTCGGGCATTCATAATCATAACCATATAACCCCCTACCACAAACAGGAACGTGGCAATTGGCAAAAAACTTTCAATCTCCTTTAGCGCCTAAAGAGTGTGACTTTGAAGAATCAAACTATCTGATTACGGTAGATGCATATGTGCACATTACATAGAGATGTTAAAGTCCTAAATGGGTTGAACGCAAGAGTGACAATCGGAAATTCAAAAACCTCAAAATACCCAGCAACTTCCGGCTTTGTTTTTCCGGCTAATAAAGTATGTGGGCCTAAAAAACAATATGAATCGCCTAGACGACAACTCGGGCATTCATAATCATAACCATATAACCCCCTACCACAAACAGGAACGTGGCAATTGGCAAAAAACTTTCAATCTCCTTTAGCGCCTAAAGAGTGTGACTTTGAAGAATCAAACTATCTGATTACGGTAGATGCATATGTGCACATTACATAGGGTTGTTTACGTCCTAAATGGGTTGAACGCAAGAGTGACAATCGGAAATTCAAAAACCTCAAAATACCTAGCAACTTCCGGCTTTGTTTTTCCGGCGAATAAAGTATGTGGGCCTAAAAAATTATATGAATCGCCTAGCCGACAACTACGGCATTCATAAACAACATCATATACCCGCCTACCACAAACAGGAACGGGCCAATTGGCAAAAAACTTTCAATTTTACAAGTCACCCTTTAGCGCCTTAACAGTGTGACTTAGAAGAATTAAACTATCTGATTACGGTAGATGCATATGTGCACTTTACATAGGGTTGTTTACGTCCTAAATGGGTTGAACGCAAGAGTGACAATCGAAAACCCAAAAACCTCAAAATACCTAGCAACTTCCGGCTTTGTTTTTCCGGCTAATAAAGTATGTGGGCCTAAAAAACAATATGAGTCGCCTAGACGACAACTCGGGCATCCATAATCATAACCATATAACCCCCTACCACAAACAGGAACGTGGGAATTGGCAAAAAACTTTCAATTTCCTTTAGCGCCTAAAGGGTGTGACTTTGAAGAATTAAACTATCTGATTACGGTAGATGCATATGTGCACATTACATAGAGATGTTAAAGTCCTAAATGATTTGAACGCAAGAGTGACAATCGAAAACCCAAAAACCTCCAAATACCTAGCAACTTCCGGTTTTGTTTTTGCGGCTAAGAAAGTATGTGGGCCTAAAAAACAATATGAATCGCCTAGACGACAACTACGACATTCATAAACAACATCATATACCCGCCTACCACAAACAGGAACGGGGCAATTGGCAAAAAACTTTCAATTTCACAAGTTACCCTTTAGCGCCTAAACAGTGTGACTTAGAAGAATTAAACTATCTGATTACGATAGATGATATGTGCACTTTACATAGGGTTGTTTACGTCCTAAATGGGTTGAACGCAAGAGTGAAAATCGAAAACCCAAAAACCTCAAAATACCTAGCAACTTCCGGCTTTGTTTTTCCGACTAATAAAGTATGTCGGCTTAAAAAACAATATGAATCGCCTAGACGACAACTAGGGCATTCATAAACAACATCATATACCCGCCTACCACAAACAGGAACGAGGCAATTGGCAAAAAACTTTCAATTTTACAAGTTACTCTTTAGCGCCTAAACAGTGTGACTTAGAAGAATTAAACTATCTGATTACGGTAGATGCATATGTGCACATTACATAGAGATGTTTACATCCTAAATGCGTTAAACGCAAGAGTGACAATCGGTAACCCAAAGAACCCAAAATAACTAGCACCTTCCGGTTTTGTTTTTGCGGCTAATAAATTATGTGGGCCTAAAAAGCAATATGAATTGCCTAGACGACAACTCGGGCATTCATAAACAAAATCATATACTCGCCTACCACAAACAGGAACGTGGCAATTGGCAAAAAACTTTCAATTTCCTTTAGCGCCTGAAGAGTGTGACTTTGAAGAATTAAACTATCTGATTACGGTAGATGCATATGTGCACATTACATAGAGATGTTTACGTCCTAAATGGGTTGAACGCAAGAGTGACAATCGGTAACCCAAAGAAACCAAAATACCTAGCACCTTCCGGTTTTGTTTTTGCGGCTAATAGAGTATGTGGGCCTATAAAACAATATGAGTCGCCTAGACGACAACTCGGGCATCCATAACCACCCCCTACCACAAACAGGAACGTGGGAATTGGCAAAAAACTTTCAATTTCCTTTAGCGCCTAAAGATTGTGATTTTGAAGAATTAAACTATCTGATTACGGTAGATGCATATGTGCACATTACATAGAGATGTTTACGTCCTAAATGGGTTGAACGCAAGAGTGACAATCGAAAATCCAAAGAACCCAAAACACCTAGCACCTTCCGGTTTTGTTTTTGCGGCTATAAAGTATGTGGGCCTAAAAAGCAATATGAATCGCCTAGACGACAACTCGGGCATTCATAAAGGACATCATATACCCGCCTACCACAAACAGGAACGGGGCAATTGGCAAAAAAACTTTCAATTTTACAAGTTACCCTTTAGCGCCTAAACAGTGTGACTTAGAAGAATTAAACTATCTGATTACGGTAGATGCATATGTGCACTTTACATAGAGATGTTTACGTCCTAAATGGGTTGAACGCAAGAGTGACAATCGGTAACCCAAAGAACCCAAAATACCTAGCACCTTCCGGTTTTGTTTTTGCGGCTAATAAAGTATGTGGGCCTAAAAAGTAATATGAATCGCCTAGACGACAACTCGGGCATTCATAAACGACATCATATACCCGCCTACCACAAACATAAACGGGGCAATTGGCAAAAAAACTTTCAATTTTACAAGTTACCTTTTAGCGCCTAAACAGTGTGACTTAGAAGAATTAAACTATCTGATTACGATAGATGATATGTGCACTTTACATAGGGTTGTTTACGTCCTAAAAGGGTTGAACGCCAGAGTGAAAATCGAAAACCCAAAAACCTCAAAATACCTAGCAACTTCCGGCTTTGTTTTTCCGGCTAATAAAGTATGTGGGCGTAAAAAACAATATGAATCGCCTAGACGGCAACTCGGGCATTCATAAACAACATCATGTACCCGTCTACCATAAACAGGAACGGGACAATTGGCAAAAAACTTTCAATTTTACAAGTTACCCTTTAGCGCCTAAACAGTGTGACTTAGAAAAATTAAACTATCTGATTACGATAGATGATATGTGCACTTTACATAGGGTTATTTAAGTCCTAAATGGGTTGAACGCAAGAGTGAAAATCGAAAACCCAAAAACCTCAAAATACCTAGCAATTTCCGGCTAATAAAGTATGTGGGCCTAAAAAACAATATGAATCGCCTAGACGGCCACTCGGGCCTTCATAAACAACATCATATACCCGCCTACCACAAACAGGAACGAGGCAATTGGCAAAAAACTTTCAATTTTACAAGTTACTCTTTAGCGCCTAAACAGTGTGACTTAGAAGAATTAAACTATCTGATTACGGTAGATGCATATGTGCACATTACATAGAGATGTTAACGTCCTAAATGGGTTGAACGCATGAGTGACAATCGAAAATCCAAAGAACCCAAAACACCTAGCACCTTCCGGTTTTGTTTTTGCGGCTATAAAGTATGTGGGCCTAAAAAGCAATATGAATTGCCTAGACGACAACTCGGGCATTCATAAACAAAATCATATACTCGCCTACCACAAACAGGAACGTGGCAATTGGCAAAAAACTTTCAATTTCCTTTAGCGCCTGAAGAGTGTGACTTTGAAGAATTAAACTATCTGATTACGGTAGATGCATATGTGCACATTACATAGAGATGTTTGCATCCTAAATGGGTTGAACGCAAGAGTGACAATCGGTAACCCAAAGAACCCAAAATACCTAGCACCTTCCGGTTTTGTTTTTGCGGCTAATAGAGTATGTGGGCCTATAAAACAATATGAGTCGCCTAGACGACAACTCGGGCATCCATAACCATAACCATATAACCCCCTACCACAAACAGGAACGTGGCAATTGGCAAAAAACTTTCAAATTCCTTTAGCGCCTAAAGAGTGTGACTTTGAAGAAATAAACTATCTGATTACGGTAGATGCATATGTGCACATTACATAGAGATGTTAAAGTCCTAAATGGGTTGAACGCAAGAGTGACAATCGAAAACCCAAAGAACTCAAAATACCTAGCACCTTCCGGTTTTGTTTTTGCGGCTAATAAAGCATGTGGGGCTATAAAACAATATGAGTCGCCTAGACGACAACGCGGGCATTCATAATCACAACCATATAACCCCCTACCACAAACAGGAACGTGGCAATTGGCAAAAGACTTTCAATTTCCTTTAGCGCCTAAGGAGTGTGACTTTGAAGAATTAAACTATCTAATTACGGTAGATGCATATGTGCACATTACATAAAGATGTTTACGTCCTAAATGGGTTAAACGCAAGAGTGACAATCGGTAACCCAAAGAACCCAAAATAACTAGCACCTTCCGGTTTTGTTTTTGCGGCTAATAAATTATGTGTGCCTAAAAAGCAATATGAATTGCCTAGACGACAACTCGGGCATTCATAAAGGACATCATAAACCCGCCTACCACAAACAGGAACGTGGCAATTGGCAAAAAACTTTCAATTTCCTTCAGCGCCTAAAGATTGTGATTTTGAAGAATTAAACTATCTGATTACGGTAGATGCATATGTGCACATTACATAGAGATGTTTACGTCCTAAATGGGTTGAACGCAAGAGTGACAATCGAAAATCCAAAGAACCCAAAACACCTAGCACCTTCCGGTTTTGTTTTTGCGGCTATAAAGTATGTGGGCCTAAAAAGCAATATGAATCGCCTAGACGACAACTCGGGCATTCATAAAGGACATCATATACCCGCCTACCACAAACAGGAACGGGGCAATTGGCAAAAAAACTTTCAATTTTACAAGTTACCCTTTAGCGCCTAAACAGTGTGACTTAGAAGAATTAAACTATCTGATTACCGTAGATGCATATGTGCACTTTACATAGAGATGTTTACGTCCTAAATGGGTTGAACGCAAGAGTGACAATCGGTAACCCAAAGAACCCAAAACACCTAGCACCTTCCGGTTTTGTTTTTGCGGCTAATAAAGTATGTGGGCCTAAAAAGTAATATGAATCGCCTAGACGACAACTCGGGCATTCATAAACGACATCATATACCCGCCTACCACAAACATGAACGGGGCAATTGGCAAAAAAACTTTCAATTTTACAAGTTACCCTTTAGCGCCTAAACAGTGTGACTTAGAAGAATTAAACTATCTGATTACGATAGATGATATGTGCACTTTACATAGGGTTGTTTACGTCCTAAATGGGTTGAACGCCAGAGTGAAAATCGAAAACCCAAAAACCTCAAAATACCTAGCAACTTCCGGCTTTGTTTTTCCGGCTAATAAAGTATGTGGGCGTAAAAAACAATATGAATCGCCTAGACGGCAACTCGGGCATTCATAAACAACATCATGTACCCGTCTACCATAAACAGGAACGGGACAATTGGCAAAAAACTTTCAATTTTACAAGTTACCCTTTAGCGCCTAAACAGTGTGACTTAGAAGAATTAAACTATCTGATTACGGTAGATGCATATGTGCACATTACATAGAGATGTTAACGTCCTAAATGGGTTGAACTCAAGAGTGACAATCGAAAATCCAAAGAACCCAAAACACCTAGCACCTTCCGGTTTTGTTTTTGCGGCTATAAAGTATGTGGGCCTAAAAAACAATATGAATCGCCAGACGGCCACTCGGGCCTTCATAAACAACATCATATACCCGCCTACCACAAACAGGAACGAGGCAATTGGCAAAAAACTTTCAATTTTACAAGTTACTCTTTAGCGCCTAAACAGTGTGACTTAGAAGAATTAAACTATCTGATTACGGTAGATGCATATGTGCACATTACATAGAGATGTTAACGTCCTAAATGGGTTGAACTCAAGAGTGACAATCGAAAATCCAAAGAACCCAAAACACCTAGCACCTTCCGGTTTTGTTTTTGCGGCTATAAAGTATGTGGGCCTAAAAAGCAATATGAATCGCCTAGACGACAACTCGGGCATTCATAAAGGACATCATATACCCGCCTACCACAAACAGGAACGGGGCAATTGGCAAAAAAACTTTCAATTTTACAAGTTACCCTTTAGCGCATAAACAGTGTGACTTAGAAGAATTAAACTATCTGATTACGGTAGATGCATATGTGCACTTTACATAGAGATGTTTACGTCCTAAATGGGTTGAACGCAATAGTGACAATCGGTAACCCAAAGAACCCAAAATACCTAGCACCTTCCGGTTTTGTTTTTGCGGCTAATAAAGTATGTGGGCCTAAAAAGTAATATGAATCGCCTAGACGACAACTCGGGCATTCATAAACGACATCATATACCCGCCTACCACAAACATGAATGGGGCAATTGGCAAAAAAACTTTCAATTTTACAAGTTACCCTTTAGCGCCTAAACAGTGTGACTTAGAAGAATTAAACTATCTGATTACGATAGATGATATGTGCACTTTACATAGGGTTGTTTACGTCCTAAATGGGTTGAACGCCAGAGTGAAAATCGAAAACCCAAAAACCTCAAAAAACCTAGCAACTTCCGGCTTTGTTTTTCCGGCTAATAAAGTATGTGGGCGTAAAAAACAATATGAATCGCCTAGACGGCAACTCGGGCATTCATAAACAACATCATGTACCCGTCTACCATAAACAGGAACGGGACAATTGGCAAAAAACTTTCAATTTTACAAGTTACCCTTTAGCGCCTAAACAGTGTGACTTAGAAGAATTAAACTATCTGATTACGATAGATGATATGTGCACTTTACATAGGGTTGTTTAAGTCCTAAATGGGTTGAACGCAAGAGTGAAAATCGAAAACCCAAAAACCTCAAAATACCTAGCAATTTCCGGCTTTGTTTTTCCGGCTAATAAAGTATGTGGGCCTAAAAAACAATATGAATCGCCTAGACGGCCACTCGGGCCTTCATAAACAACATCATATACCCGCCTACCACAAACAGGAACGAGGCAATTGGCAAAAAACTTTCAATTTTACAAGTTACTCTTTAGCGCCTAAACAGTGTGACTTAGAAGAATTAAACTATCTGATTACGGTAGATGCATATGTGCACTTTACATAGAGATGTTTACGTCCTAAATGGGTTGAACGCAATAGTGACAATCGGTAACCCAAAGAACCCAAAATACCTAGCACCTTCCGGTTTTGTTTTTGCGGCTAATAAAGTATGTGGGCCTAAAAAGTAATATGAATCGCCTAGACGACAACTCGGGCATTCATAAACGACATCATATACCCGCCTACCACAAACATGAATGGGGCAATTGGCAAAAAAACTTTCAATTTTACAAGTTACCCTTTAGCGCCTAAACAGTGTGACTTAGAAGAATTAAACTATCTGATTACGATAGATGATATGTGCACTTTACATAGGGTTGTTTACGTCCTAAATGGGTTGAACGCCAGAGTGAAAATCGAAAACCCAAAAACCTCAAAAAACCTAGCAACTTCCGGCTTTGTTTTTCCGGCTGATAAAGTATGTGGGCGTAAAAAACAATATGAATCGCCTAGACGGCAACTCGGGCATTCATAAACAACATCATGTACCCGTCTACCATAAACAGGAACGGGACAATTGGCAAAAAACTTTCAATTTTACAAGTTACCCTTTAGCGCCTAAACAGTGTGACTTAGAAGAATTAAACTATCTGATTACGATAGATGATATGTGCACTTTACATAGGGTTGTTTAAGTCCTAAATGGGTTGAACGCAAGAGTGAAAATCGAAAACCCAAAAACCTCAAAATACCTAGCAATTTCCGGCTTTGTTTTTCCGGCTAATAAAGTATGTGGGCCTAAAAAACAATATGAATCGCCTAGACGACAACTCGGGCATTCATAAAGGACATCATATACCCGCCTACCACAAACAGGAACGGGGCAATTGGCAAAAAAACTTTCAATTTTACAAGTTACCCTTTAGCGCATAAACAGTGTGACTTAGAAGAATTAAACTATCTGATTACGGTAGATGCATATGTGCACTTTACATAGAGATGTTTACGTCCTAAATGGGTTGAACGCAATAGTGACAATCGGTAACCCAAAGAACCCAAAATACCTAGCACCTTCCGGTTTTGTTTTTGCGGCTAATAAAGTATGTGGGCCTAAAAAGTAATATGAATCGCCTAGACGACAACTCGGGCATTCATAAACGACATCATATACCCGCCTACCACAAACATGAATGGGGCAATTGGCAAAAAAACTTTCAATTTTACAAGTTACCCTTTAGCGCCTAAACAGTGTGACTTAGAAGAATAAAACTATCTGATTACGATAGATGATATGTGCACTTTACATAGGGTTGTTTACGTCCTAAATGGGTTGAACGCCAGAGTGAAAATCGAAAACCCAAAAACCTCAAAAAACCTAGCAACTTCCGGCTTTGTTTTTCCGGCTAATAAAGTATGTGGGCGTAAAAAACAATATGAATCGCCTAGACGGCAACTCGGGCATTCATAAACAACATCATGTACCCGTCTACCATAAACAGGAACGGGACAATTGGCAAAAAACTTTCAATTTTACAAGTTACCCTTTAGCGCCTAAACAGTGTGACTTAGAAGAATTAAACTATCTGATTACGATAGATGATATGTGCACTTTACATAGGGTTGTTTAAGTCCTAAATGGGTTGAACGCAAGAGTGAAAATCGAAAACCCAAAAACCTCAAAATACCTAGCAATTTCCGGCTTTGTTTTTCCGGCTAATAAAGTATGTGGGCCTAAAAAACAATATGAATCGCCTAGACGGCCACTCGGGCCTTCATAAACAACATCATATACCCGCCTACCACAAACAGGAACGAGGCAATTGGCAAAAAACTTTCAATTTTACAAGTTACTCTTTAGCGCCTAAACAGTGTGACTTAGAAGAATTAAACTATCTGATTACGGTAGATGCATATGTGCACATTACATAGAGATGTTAACGTCCTAAATGGGTTGAACGCAAGAGTGACAATCGGAAATTCAAAATCCTCAAAATACCTAGCAACTTCCGGCTTTGTTTTTCCGGCTAATAAAGTATGTGGGCCTAAAAAACAATATGAATCGCCTAGACGGCCACTCGGGCCTTCATAAACGACATTATATACCCGTCTACCATAAACAGGAACGAGGCAATTGGCAAAAAACTTTCAATTTTACAAGTTACCCTTTAGCGCCTAAACAGTGTGACTTAGAAGAATTAAACTATCTGATTACGGTAGATGCATATGTGCACTTTACATAGGGTTGTTTACGTCCTAAATGGGTTGAACGCAAGAGTGACAATCGAAAACCCAAAAACCTCAAAATACCTAGCAACTTCCGGCATTGTTTTTCCGGCTAATAAAGTATGTGGGCCTAAAAAACAATATGAATCGCCTAGACGGCAACTCGGGCCTTCATAAACGACATTATATACCCGTCTACCATAAACAGGAACGAGGCAATTGGCAAAAAACTTTCAATTTTACAAGTTACCCTTTAGCGCCTAAACAGTGTGACTTAGAAGAATTAAACTATCTGATTACGGTAGATGCATATGTGCACATTACATAGAGATGTTAAAGTCCTAAATGGGTTGAACGCAAGAGTGACAAGCGGAAATTCAAAAACCCCAAAATACCCAGCAACTTCCGGCTTTGTTTTTCCGGCTAATAAAGTATGTGGGCCTAAAAAAAATATGAATCGCCTAGACGACAACTCGGGCATTCATAATCATAACCATATAACCACCTACCACAAACAGGAACGTGGCAATTGGCAAAAAACTTTCAATCTCCTTTAGCGCCTAAAGAGTGTGACTTTGAAGAATCAAACTATCTGATTACGGTAGATGCATATGTGCATATTACATAGAGATGTTAACGTCCTAAATGGGTTGAACGCAAGCGTGACAATCGAAAACCCAAAAACCTCAAAATACCTAGCAACTTCCGACTTTGTTTTTCCGGCTAATAAAGTATGTGGGCCTAAAAAGCAATATGAATCGCCTAGACGACAACGCGGGCATTCATAATCACAACCATATAACCCCCTACCACAAACAGGAACGTGGCAATTGGCAAAAAACTTTCAATTTCCTTTAGCGCCTAAAGAGTGTGACTTTGAAGAATTAAACTATCTGATTACGGTAGATGCATATGTGCACATTACATAGAGATGGTTACGTCCTAAATGGGTTGAACGCAAGAGTGACAATCGGAAATTCAAAAACCTCAAAATACCTAGCAACTTCCGGCTTTGTTTTTCCGGCTAATAAAGTATGTGGGCCTAAAAAATAATATGAATCGCCTAGACGACAACTACGGCATTCATAAACAACATCATATACCCGCCTACCACAAACAGGAACGGGGCAATTGGCAAAAAACTTTCAATTTTACAAGTTACCCTTTACCGCCTAAACAGTGTGACTTAAAAGTATTAAACTATCTGATTACGGTAGATGCATATGTGCACTTTACATAGGGTTGTTTACGTCCTAAATGGGTTGAACGCAAGAGTGACAATCGAAAACCCAAAAACCTCAAAATACCTAGCAACTTCCGGCATTGTTTTTCCGGCTAATAAAGTATGTGGGCCTTAAAAACAATATGAATCGCCTAGACGGCAACTCGGGCCTTCATAAACGACATTATATACCCGCCTACCATAAACAGGAACGAGGCAATTGGCAAAAAACTTTCAATTTTAAAAGTTACCCTTTAGCGCCTAAACAGTGTGACTTAGAAGAATTAAGCTATCTGATTACGGTAGATGCATATGTGCACATTACACAGAGATGTTAAATTCCTAAATGGGTTGAACGCAAGAGTGACAATCGAAAACCCAAAAACCTCAAAATACCTAGCAACTTCCGACTTTGTTTTTCCGGCTAATAAAGTATGTGGGCCTAAAAAACAATATGAGTCGCCTAGACGACAACTCGGGCATTCATAATCATAACCATATAACCCCCTACCACAAACAGGAACGTGGGAATTTGCAAAAAACTTTCAATTTCCTTTAGCGCCTAAAGAGTGTGACTTTGAAGAATTAAACTATCTGATTACGGTAGATGCATATGTGCACATTACATAGAGATGCTAAAGTCCTAAATGATTTGAACGCAAGAGTGACAATCGGAAATTCAAAAACCTCAAAATACCCAGCAACTTCCGGCTTTGTTTTTCCGGCTAATAAAGTATGTGGGCCTAAAAAACAATATGAATCGCCTAGACGACACCTCGGGCATTCATAATCATAACCATATAACCCCCTACCACAAACAGGAACGTGGCAATTGGCAAACAACTTTCAATCTCCTTTAGCGCCTAAAGAGTGTGACTTTGAAGAATTAAACTATCTGATTACGGTATGAATCGCCTAGACGACAACTCGGGCATTCATAAACAACATCATATACCCGCCTACCACAAACAGGAACGGGGCAATTGGCAAAAAACTTTCAATTTCACAAGTTACCCTTTAGCGCCTAAACAGTGTGACTTAGAAGAATTAAACTATCTGATTACGGTAGATGCATATGTGCACATTACATAGAGATGTTTACGTCCTTAATGGGCTGAACGCAAGAGTGACAATCGGAAATTCAAAAACCTCATAAAGTATGTGGGCGTAAAAAACAACATGAATCGCCTAGACGGCAACTCGGGCATTCATAAACAACATCATGTACCCGTCTACCATAAGCAGGAACGTGGCATTGTAAAAAAACTTTTAATTTTATAAGTTACCCTTTAGCGCCTAAGCAGTGTGACTTAGAAGAATTAAACTATCTGATTACGATAGATGATATGTGCACTTTACATAGGGTTGTTTACGTCCTAAATGGGTTGAACGCAAGAGTGAAAATCGAAAACCCAAAAACCTCAAAATACCTAGCAACTTCCGGCTTTGTTTTTCCGACTAATAAAGTATGTCGGCTTAAAAAACAATATGAATCGCCTAGACGACAACTAGGGCATTCATAAACAACATCATATACCCGCCTACCACAAACAGGAACGAGGCAATTGGCAAAAAACTTTCAATTTTACAAGTTACTCTTTAGCGCCTAAACAGTGTGACTTAGAAGAATTAAACTATCTGATTACGGTAGATGCATATGTGCACATTACATAGAGATGTTTACGTCCTAAATGGGTTAAACGCAAGAGTGACAATCGGTAACCCAAAGAACCCAAAATAACTAGCACCTTCCGGTTTTGTTTTTGCGGCTAATAAATTATGTGGGCCTAAAAAGCAATATGAATTGCCTAGACGACAACTCGGGCATTCATAAACAAAATCATATACTCGCCTACCACAAACAGGAACGTGACAATTGGCAAAAAACTTTTAATTTCCTTTAGCGCCTAAAGAGTGTGATTTTGAAGAATTAAACTATCTGATTACGGTAGATGCATATGTGCACATTACATAGAGATGTTTACGTTCTAAATGGGTTGAACGCAAGCGTGACAATCGAAAACCCAAAGAACTCAAAATACCTAGCACCTTCCGGTTTTGTTTTTGCGGCTAATAAAGTATGTGGGGCTATAAAACAATATGAGTCGCCTAGACGACAACTCGGGCATCCATAACCATAACCATATAACCCCCTACCACAAACAGGAACGTGGCAATTGGCAAAAAACTTTCAAATTCCTTTAGCGCCTAAAGAGTGTGACTTTGAAGAAATAAACTATCTGATTACGGTAGATGCATATGTGCACATTACATAGAGATGTTAAAGTCCTAAATGATTTGAACGCAAGAGTGACAATCGGAAATTCAAAAACCTCAAAATACCCAGCAACTTCCGGCTTTTTTTTTCCGGCTAATAAAGTATGTGGGCCTAAAAAACAATATGAATCGCCTAGACGACAACTCGGGCATTCATAAACAACATCATATACCCGCCTACCACAAACAGGAACGGGGCAATTGGCAAAAAACTTTCAATTTCCTTTAGCGCCTAAAGAGTGTGACTTTGAAGAATTAAACTATCTGATTACGGTAGATGCATATGTGCACATTACATAGAGATGTTAACGTCCTAAATGGGTTGAACGCAAGAGTGACAATCGGAAATTCAAAATCCTCAAAATACCTAGCAACTTCCGGCTTTGGTTTTCCGGCTAATAAAGTATGTGGGCCTAAAAAACAATATGAATCGCCTAGACGGCCACTGGGGCCTTCATAAACGACATTATATACCCGTCTACCATAAACAGGAACGAGGCAATTGGCAAAAAACTTTCAATTTTACAAGTTACCCTTTAGCGCCTAAACAGTGTGACTTAGAAGAATTAAACTATCTGATTACGGTAGATGCATATGTGCACTTTACATAGGGTTGTTTACGTCCTAAATGGGTTGAACGCAAGAGTGACAATCGAAAACCCAAAAACCTCAAAATACCTAGCAACTTCCGGCATTGTTTTTCCGGCTAATAAAGTATGTGGGCCTAAAAAACAATATGAATCGCCTAGACGGCAACTCGGGCCTTCATAAACGACATTATATACCCGTCTACCATAAACAGGAACGAGGCAATTGGCAAAAAACTTTCAATTTTACAAGTTACCCTTTAGCGCCTAAACAGTGTGACTTAGAAGAATTAAACTATCTGATTACGGTAGATGCATATGTGCACATTACATAGAGATGTTAAAGTCCTAAATGGGTTGAACGCAAGAGTGACAATCGGAAATTCAAAAACCCCAAAATACCCAGCAACTTCCGGCTTTGTTTTTCCGGCTAATAAAGTATGTGGGCCTAAAAAACAATATGAATCGCCTAGACGACAACTCGGGCATTCATAATCATAACCATATAACCACCTACCACAAACAGGAACGTGGCAATTGGCAAAAAACTTTCAATCTCCTTTAGCGCCTAAAGAGTGTGACTTTGAAGAATCAAACTATCTGATTACGGTAGATGCATATGTGCACATTACATAGAGATGTTAACGTCCTAAATGGGTTGAACGCAAGCGTGACAATCGAAAACCCAAAAACCTCAAAATACCTAGCAACTTCCGACTTTGTTTTTCCGGCTAATAAAGTATGTGGGCCTAAAAAGCAATATGAATCGCCTAGACGACAACGCGGGCATTCATAATCACAACCATATAACCCCCTACCACAAACAGGAACGTGGCAATTGGCAAAAAACTTTCAATTTCCTTTAGCGCCTAAAGAGTGTGACTTTGAAAAATTAAACTATCTGATTACGGTAGATGCATATGTGCACATTACATAGAGATGGTTACGTCCTAAATGGGTTGAACGCAAGAGTGACAATCGGAAATTCAAAAACCTCAAAATACCTAGCAACTTCCGGCTTTGTTTTTCCGGCTAATAAAGTATGTGGGCCTAAAAAATAATATGAATCGCCTAGACGACAACTACGGCATTCATAAACAACATCATATACCCGCCTACCACAAACAGGAACGGGGCAATTGGCAAAAAACTTTCAATTTTACAAGTTACCCTTTACCGCCTAAACAGTGTGACTTAAAAGTATTAAACTATCTGATTACGGTAGATGCATATGTGCACTTTACATAGGGTTGTTTACGTCCTAAATGGGTTGAACGCAAGAGTGACAATCGAAAACCCAAAAACCTCAAAATACCTAGCAACTTCCGGCATTGTTTTTCCGGCTAATAAAGTATGTGGGCCTAAAAAACAATATGAATCGCCTAGACGGCAACTCGGGCCTTCATAAACGACATTATATACCCGCCTACCATAAACAGGAACGAGGCAATTGGCAAAAAACTTTCAATTTTAAAAGTTACCCTTTAGCGCCTAAACAGTGTGACTTAGAAGAATTAAGCTATCTGATTACGGTAGATGCATATGTGTACATTACATAGAGATGTTAAATTCCTAAATGGGTTGAACGCAAGAGTGACAATCGAAAACCCAAAAACCTCAAAATACCTAGCAACTTCCGACTTTGTTTTTCCGGCTAATAAAGTATGTGGGCCTAAAAAACAATATGAGTCGCCTAGACGACAACTCGGGCATTCATAATCATAACCATATAACCCCCTACCACAAACAGGAACGTGGGAATTGGCAAAAAACTTTCAATTTCCTTTAGCGCCTAAAGAGTGTGACTTTGAAGAATTAAACTATCTGATTACGGTAGATGCATATGTGCACATTACATAGAGATGTTAAAGTCCTAAATGATTTGAACGCAAGAGTGACAATCGGAAATTCAAAAACCTCAAAATACCCAGCAACTTCCGGCTTTGTTTTTCCGGCTAATAAAGTATGTGGGCCTAAAAAACAATATGAATCGCCTAGACGACACCTCGGGCATTCATAATCATAACCATATAACCCCCTACCACAAACAGGAACGTGGCAATTGGCAAACAACTTTCAATCTCCTTTAGCGCCTAAAGAGTGTGACTTTGAAGAATTAAACTATCTGATTACGGTATGAATCGCCTAGACGACAACTCGGGCATTCATGAACAACATCATATACCCGCCTACCACAAACAGGAACGGGGCAATTGGCAAAAAACTTTCAATTTCACAAGTTACCCTTTAGCGCCTAAACAGTGTGACTTAGAAGAATTAAACTATCTGATTACGGTAGATGCATATGTGCACATTACATAGAGATGTTTACGTCCTAAATGGGTTGAACGCAAGAGTGACAATCGGAAATTCAAAAACCTCATAAAGTATGTGGGCGTAAAAAACAACATGAATCGCCTAGACGGCAACTCGGGCATTCATAAACAGCATCATGTACCCGTCTACCATAAGCAGGAGCGTGGCATTGTAAAAAAACTTTTAATTTTATAAGTTACCCTTTAGCGCCTAAGCAGTGTGACTTAGAAGAATTAAACTATCTGATTACGATAGATGATATGTGCACTTTACATAGGGTTGTTTACGTCCTAAATGGGTTGAACGCAAGAGTGAAAATCGAAAACCCAAAAACCTCAAAATACCTAGCAACTTCCGGCTTTGTTTTTCCGACTAATAAAGTATGTCGGCTTAAAAAACAATATGAATCGCCTAGACGACAACTAGGGCATTCATAAACAACATCATATACCCGCCTACCACAAACAGGAACGAGGCAATTGGCAAAAAACTTTCAATTTTACAAGTTACTCTTTAGCGCCTAAACAGTGTGACTTAGAAGAATTAAACTATCTGATTACGGTAGATGCATATGTGCACATTACATAGAGATGTTTACGTCCTAAATGGGTTGAACGCAAGAGTGACAATCGGAAATTCAAAAACCTCATAAAGTATGTGGGCGTAAAAAACAACATGAATCGCCTAGACGGCAACTCGGGCATTCATAAACAGCATCATGTACCCGTCTACCATAAGCAGGAACGTGGCACTGTAAAAAAACTTTTAATTTTATAAGTTACCCTTTAGCGCCTAAGCAGTGTGACTTAGAAGAATTAAACTATCTGATTACGATAGATGATATGTGCACTTTACATAGGGTTGTTTACGTCCTAAATGGGTTGAACGCAAGAGTGAAAATCGAAAACCCAAAAACCTCAAAATACCTAGCAACTTCCGGCTTTGTTTTTCCGACTAATAAAGTATGTCGGCTTAAAAAACAATATGAATCGCCTAGACGACAACTAGGGCATTCATAAACAACATCATATACCCGCCTACCACAAACAGGAACGAGGCAATTGGCAAAAAACTTTCAATTTTACAAGTTACTCTTTAGCGCCTAAACAGTGTGACTTAGAAGAATTAAACTATCTGATTACGGTAGATGCATATGTGCACATTACATAGAGATGTTTACGTCCTAAATGGGTTAAACGCAAGAGTGACAATCGGTAACCCAAAGAACCCAAAATAACTAGCACCTTCCGGTTTTGTTTTTGCGGCTAATAAATTATGTGGGCCTAAAAAGCAATATGAATTGCCTAGACGACAACTCGGGCATTCATAAACAAAATCATATACTCGCCTACCACAAACAGGAACGTGACAATTGGCAAAAAACTTTTAATTTCCTTTAGCGCCTAAAGAGTGTGATTTTGAAGAATTAAACTATCTGATTACGGTAGATGCATATGTGCACATTACATAGAGATGTTTACGTTCTAAATGGGTTGAACGCAAGCGTGACAATCGAAAACCCAAAGAACTCAAAATACCTAGCACCTTCCGGTTTTGTTTTTGCGGCTAATAAAGTATGTGGGGCTATAAAACAATATGAGTCGCCTAGACGACAACTCGGGCATCCATAACCATAACCATATAACCCCCTACCACAAACAGGAACGTGGCAATTGGCAAAAAACTTTCAAATTCCTTTAGCGCCTAAAGAGTGTGACTTTGAAGAAATAAACTATCTGATTACGGTAGATGCATATGTGCACATTACATAGAGATGTTAAAGTCCTAAATGATTTGAACGCAAGAGTGACAATCGGAAATTCAAAAACCTCAAAATACCCAGCAACTTCCGGCTTTTTTTTTCCGGCTAATAAAGTATGTGGGCCTAAAAAACAATATGATTCGCCTAGACGACAACTCGGGAATTCATAAACAACATCATATACCCGCCTACCACAAACAGGAACGGGGCAATTGGCAAAAAACTTTCAATTTCCTTTAGCGCCCAAAGAGTGTGACTTTGAAGAATTAAACTATCTGATTACGGTAGATGCATATGTGCACATTACATAGAGATGTTTACGTCCTAAATGGGTTGAACGCAAGAGTGACAATCGGAAATTCAAAAACCTCATAAAGTATGTGGGCGTAAAAAACAACATGAATCGCCTAGACGGCAACTCGGGCATTCATAAACAGCATCATGTACCCGTCTACCATAAGCAGGAACGTGGCATTGTAAAAAAACTTTTAATTTTATAAGTTACCCTTTAGCGCCTAAGCAGTGTGACTTAGAAGAATTAAACTATCTGATTACGATAGATGATATGTGCACTTTACATAGGGTTGTTTACGTCCTATATGGGTTGAACGCAAGAGTGAAAATCGAAAACCCAAAAACCTCAAAATACCTAGCAACTTCCGGCTTTGTTTTTCCGACTAATAAAGTATGTCGGCTTAAGAAACAATATGAATCGTCTAGACGACAACTAGGGCATTCATAAACAACATCATATACCCGCCTACCACAAACAGGAACGAGGCAATTGGCAAAAAACTTTCAATTTTACAAGTTACTCTTTAGCGCCTAAACAGTGTGACTTAGAAGAATTAAACTATCTGATTACGGTAGATGCATATGTGCACATTACATAGAGATGTTTACGTCCTAAATGGGTTAAACGCAAGAGTGACAATCGGTAACCCAAAGAACCCAAAATAACTAGCACCTTCCGGTTTTGTTTTTGCGGCTAATAAATTATGTGGGCCTAAAAAGCAATATGAATTGCCTAGACGACAACTCGGGCATTCATAAACAAAATCATATACTCGCCTACCACAAACAGGAACGAGGCAATTGGCAAAAAACTTTCAATTTTACAAGTTACCCTTTAGCGCCTAAACAGTGTGACTTAGAAGAATTAAACTATCTGATTACGGTAGATGCATATGTGCACTTTACATAGGGTTGTTTACGTCCTAAATGGGTTGAACGCAAGAGTGACAATCGAAAACCCAAAAACCTCAAAATACCTAGCAACTTCCGGCATTGTTTTTCCGGCTAATAAAGTATGTGGGCCTAAAAAACAATATGAATCGCCTAGACGGCAACTCGGGCCTTCATAAACGACATTATATACCCGTCTACCATAAACAGGAACGAGGCAATTGGCAAAAAACTTTCAATTTCCTTTAGCGCCTAAAGAGTGTGACTTTGAAGAATTAAACTATCTGATTACGGTAGATGCATATGTGCACATTACATAGAGATGTTTACGTTCTAAATGGGTTGAACGCAAGAGTGACACCATACCATATAACCCCCTACCACAAACAGGAACGTGGCAATTGGCAAAAAACTTTCAATTTCCTTTAGCGCCTAAAGAGTGTGACTTTGAAGAATTAAACTATCTGATTACGGTAGATGCATATGTGCACATTACATAGAGATGTTAAAGTCCTAAATGATTTGAACGCAAGAGTGACAATCGGAAATTCAAAAACCTCAAAATACCCAGCAACTTCCGGCTTTGTTTTTCCGGCTAATAAAGTATGTGGGCCTAAAAAACAATATGAATCGCCTAGACGACACCTCGGGCATTCATAATCATAACCATATAACCCCCTACCACAAACAGGAACGTGGCAATTGGCAAACAACTTTCAATCTCCTTTAGCCCCTAAAGAGTGTGACTTTGAAGAATTAAACTATCTGATTACGGTATGAATCGCCTAGACGACAACTCGGGCATTCATGAACAACATCATATACCCGCCTACCACAAACAGGAACGGGGCAATTGGCAAAAAACTTTCAATTTCACAAGTTACCCTTTAGCGCCTAAACAGTGAGACTTAGAAGAATTAAACTATCTGATTACGGTAGATGCATATGTGCACATTACATAGAGATGTTAAAGTCCTAAATGGGTTGAACGCAAGAGTGACAATCGGAAATTCAAAAACCTCATAAAGTATGTGGGCGTAAAAAACAACATGAATCGCCTAGACGGCAACTCGGGCATTCATAAACAGCATCATGTACCCGTCTACCATAAGCAGGAACGTGGCATTGTAAAAAAACTTTTAATTTTATAAGTTACCCTTTAGCGCCTAAGCAGTGTGACTTAGAAGAATTAAACTATCTGATTACGATAGATGATATGTGCACTTTACATACGGTTGTTTACGTCCTAAATGGGTTGAACGCAAGAGTGAAAATCGAAAACCCAAAAACCTCAAAATACCTAGCAACTTCCGGCTTTGTTTTTCCGACTAATAAAGTATGTCGGCTTAAAAAACGATATGAATCGCCTAGACGACAACTAGGGCATTCATAAACAACATCATATACCCGCCTACCACAAACAGGAACGAGGCAATTGGCAAAAAACTTTCAATTTTACAAGTTACTCTTTAGCGCCTAAACAGTGTGACTTAGAAGAATTAAACTATCTGATTACGGTAGATGCATATGTGCACATTACATAGAGATGTTTACATCCTAAATGGGTTGAACGCAAGAGTGACAATCGGAAATTCAAAAACCTCATAAAGTATGTGGGCGTAAAAAACAACATGAATCGCCTAGACGGCAACTCGGGCATTCATAAACAGCATCATGTACCCGTCTACCATAAGCAGGAACGTGGCATTGTAAAAAAACTTTTAATTTTATAAGTTACCCTTTAGCGCCTAAGCAGTGTGACTTAGAAGAATTAAACTATCTGATTACGATAGATGATATGTGCACTTTACATAGGGTTGTTTACGTCCTAAATGGGTTGAACGCAAGAGTGAAAATCGAAAACCCAAAAACCTCAAAATACCTAGCAACTTCCGGCTTTGTTTTTCCGACTAATAAAGTATGTCGGCTTAAAAAACAATATGAATCGCCTAGACGACAACTAGGGCATTCATAAACAACATCATATACCCGCCTACCACAAACAGGAACGAGGCAATTGGCAAAAAACTTTCAATTTTACAAGTTACTCTTTAGCGCCTAAACAGTGTGACTTAGAAGAATTAAACTATCTGATTACGGTAGATGCATATGTGCACATTACATAGAGATGTTTACGTCCTAAATGGGTTAAACGCAAGAGTGACAATCGGTAACCCAAAGAACCCAAAATAACTAGCACCTTCCGGTTTTGTTTTTGCGGCTAATAAATTATGTGGGCCTAAAAAGCAATATGAATTGCCTAGACGATAACTCGGGCATTCATAAACAAAATCATATACTCGCCTACCACAAACAGGAACGTGACAATTGGCAAAAAACTTTTAATTTCCTTTAGCGCCTAAAGAGTGTGATTTTGAAGAATTAAACTATCTGATTACGGTAGATGCATATGTGCACATTACATAGAGATGTTTACGTTCGAAATGGGTTGAAGGCAAGCGTGACAATCGAAAACCCAAAGAACTCAAAATACCTAGCACCTTCCGGTTTTGTTTTTGCGGCTAATAAAGTATGTGGGGCTATAAAACAATATGAGTCGCCTAGACGACAACTCGGGCATCCATAACCATAACCATATAACCCCCTACCACAAACAGGAACGTGGCAATTGGCAAAAAACTTTCAAATTCCTTTAGCGCCTAAAGAGTGTGACTTTGAAGAAATAAACTATCTGATTACGGTAGATGCATATGTGCACATTACATAGAGATGTTAAAGTCCTAAATGATTTGAACGCAAGAGTGACAATCGGAAATTCAAAAACCTCAAAATACCCAGCAACTTCCGGCTTTTTTTTTCCGGCTAATAAAGTATGTGGGCCTAAAAAACAATATAAATCGCCTAGACGACAACTCGGGCATTCATAAACAACATCATATACCCGCCTACGACAAACAGGAACGGGGCAATTGGCAAAAAACTTTCAATTTCCTTTAGCGCCTAAAGAGTGTGACTTTGAAGAATTAAACTATCTGATTACGGTAGATGCATATGTGCACATTACATAGAGATGTTTACGTCCTAAATGGGTTGAACGCAAGAGTGACAATCGGAAATTCAAAAACCTCATAAAGTATGTGGGCGTAAAAAACAACATGAATCGCCTAGACGGCAACTCGGGCATTCATAAACAGCATCATGTACCCGTCTACCATAAGCAGGAACGTGGCATTGTAAAAAAACTTTTAATTTTATAAGTTACCCTTTAGCGCCTAAGCAGTGTGACTTAGAAGAATTAAACTATCTGATTACGATAGATGATATGTGCACTTTACATAGGGTTGTTTACGTCCTAAATGGGTTGAACGCAAGAGTGAAAATCGAAAACCCAAAAACCTCAAAATACCTAGCAACTTCCGGCTTTGTTTTTCCGACTAATAAAGTATGTCGGCTTAAAAAACAATATGAATCGCCTAGACGACAACTAGGGCATTCATAAACAACATCATATACCCGCCTACCACAAACAGGAACGAGGCAATTGGCAAAAAACTTTCAATTTTACAAGTTACTCTTTAGCGCCTAAACAGTGTGACTTAGAAGAATTAAACTATCTGATTACGGTAGATGCATATGTGCACATTACATAGAGATGTTTACGTCCTAAATGGGTTGAACGCAAGAGTGACAATCGGAAATTCAAAAACCTCATAAAGTATGTGGGCGTAAAAAACAACATGAATCGCCTAGACGGCAACTCGGTCATTCATAAACAGCATCATGTACCCGTCTACCATAAGCAGGAACGTGGCATTGTAAAAAAACTTTTAATTTTATAAGTTACCCTTTAGCGCCTAAGCAGTGTGACTTAGAAGAATTAAACTATCTGATTACGATAGATGATATGTGCACTTTACATAGGGTTGTTTACGTCCTAAATGGGTTGAACGCAAGAGTGAAAATCGAAAACCCAAAAACCTCAAAATACCTAGCAACTTCCGGCTTTGTTTTTCCGACTAATAAAGTATGTCGGCTTAAAAAACAATATGAATCGCCTAGACGACAACTAGGGCATTCATAAACAACATCATATACCCGCCTACCACAAACAGGAACGAGGCAATTGGCAAAAAACTTTCAATTTTACAAGTTACTCTTTAGCGCCTAAACAGTGTGACTTAGAAGAATTAAACTATCTGATTACGGTAGATGCATATGTGCACATTACATAGAGATGTTTACGTCCTAAATGGGTTAAACGCAAGAGTGACAATCGGTAACCCAAAGAACCCAAAATAACTAGCACCTTCCGGTTTTGTTTTTGCGGCTAATAAATTATGTGGGCCTAAAAAGCAATATGAATTGCCTAGACGACAACTCGGGCATTCATAAACAAAATCATATACTCGCCTACCACAAACAGGAACGTGACAATTGGCAAAAAACTTTTAAATTCCTTTAGCGCCTAAAGAGTGTGATTTTGAAGAATTAAACTATCTGATTACGGTAGATGCATATGTGCACATTACATAGAGATGTTTACGTTCTAAATGGGTTGAACGCAAGCGTGACAATCGAAAACCCAAAGAACTCAAAATACCTAGCACCTTCCGGTTTTGTTTTTGCGGCTAATAAAGTATGTGGGGCTATAAAACAATATGAGTCGCCTAGACGACAACTCGGGCATCCATAACCATAACCATATAACCCCCTACCACAAACAGGAACGTGGCAATTGGCAAAAAACTTTCAAATTCCTTTAGCGCCTAAAGAGTGTGACTTTGAAGAAATAAACTATCTGATTACGGTAGATGCATATGTGCACATTACATAGAGATGTTAAAGTCCTAAATGATTTGAACGCAAGAGTGACAATCGGAAATTCAAAAACCTCAAAATACCCAGCAACTTCCGGCTTTTTTTTTCCGGCTAATAAAGTATGTGGGCCTAAAAAACAATATGAATCGCCTAGACGACAACTCGGGCATTCATAAACAACATCATATACCCGCCTACCACAAACAGGAACGGGGCAATTGGCAAAAAACTTTCAATTTCCTTTAGCGCCTAAAGAGTGTGACTTTGAAGAATTAAACTATCTGATTACGGTAGATGCATATGTGCACATTACATAGAGATGTTAACGTCCTAAATGGGTTGAACGCAAGAGTGACAATCGGAAATTCAAAATCCTCAAAATACCTAGCAACTTCCGGCTTTGTTTTTCCGGCTAATAAAGTATGTGGGCCTAAAAAACAATATGAATCGCCTAGACGGCCACTCGGGCCTTCATAAACGACATTATATACCCGTCTACCATAAACAGGAACGAGGCAATTGGCAAAAAACTTTCAATTTTACAAGTTACCCTTTAGCGCCTAAACAGTGTGACTTAGAAGAATTAAACTATCTGATTACGGTAGATGCATATGTGCACTTTACATAGGGTTGTTTACGTCCTAAATGGGTTGAACGCAAGAGTGACAATCGAAAACCCAAAAACCTCAAAATACCTAGCAACTTCCGGCATTGTTTTTCCGGCTAATAAAGTATGTGGGCCTAAAAAACAATATGAATCGCCTAGACGGCAACTCGGGCCTTCATAAGCGACATTATATACCCGTCTACCATAAACAGGAACGAGGCAATTGGCAAAAAACTTTCAATTTTACAAGTTACCCTTTAGCGCCTAAACAGTGTGACTTAGAAGAATTAAACTATCTGATTACGGTAGATGCATATGTGCACATTACATAGAGATGTTAAAGTCCTAAATGGGTTGAACGCAAGAGTGACAATCGGAAATTCAAAAACCCCAAAATACCCAGCAACTTCCGGCTTTGTTTTTCCGGCTAATAAAGTATGTGGGCCTAAAAAACAATATGAATCGCCTAGACGACAACTCGGGCATTCATAATCATAACCATATAACCACCTACCACAAACAGGAACGTGGCAATTGGCAAAAAACTTTCAATCTCCTTTAGCGCCTAAAGAGTGTGACTTTGAAGAATTAAACTATCTGATTACGGTAGATGCATATGTGCACATTACATAGAGATGTTAACGTCCTAAATGGGTTGAACGCAAGCGTGACAATCGGAAATTCAAAATCCTCAAAATACCTAGCAACTTCCGGCTTTGTTTTTCCGGCTAATAAAGTATGTGGGCCTAAAAAACAATATGAATCGCCTAGACGGCCACTCGGGCCTTCATAAACGACATTATATACCCGTCTACCATAAACAGGAACGAGGCAATTGGCAAAAAACTTTCAATTTTACAAGTTACCCTTTAGCGCCTAAACAGTGTGACTTAGAAGAATTAAACTATCTGATTACGGTAGATGCATATGTGCACATTACATAGAGATGTTAAAGTCCTAAATGGGTTGAACGCAAGAGTGACAATCGGAAATTCAAAAACCCCAAAATACCCAGCAACTTCCGGCTTTGTTTTTCCGGCTAATAAAGTATGTGGGCCTAAAAAATAATATGAATCGCCTAGACGACAACTCGGGCATTCATAAACAACATCATATACCCGCCTACCACAAACAGGAACGTGGCAATTGGCAAAAAACTTTCAATCTCCTTTAGCGCCTAAAGAGTGTGACTTTGAAGAATCAAACTATCTGATTACGGTAGATGCATATGTGCACATTACATAGAGATGTTAACGTCTTAAATGGGTTGAACGCAAGCGTGACAATCGAAAACCCAAAAACCTCAAAATACCTAGCAACTTCCGACTTTGTTTTTCCGGCTAATAAAGTATGTGGGCCTAAAAAGCAATATGAATCGCCTAGACGACAACGCGGGCATTCATAATCACAACCATATAACCCCCTACCACAAACAGGAACGTGGCAATTGGCAAAAAACTTTCAATTTCCTTTAGCGCCTAAAGAGTGTGACTTTGAAGAATTAAACTATCTGATTACGGTAGATGCATATGTGCACATTACATAGAGATGGTTACGTCCTAAATGGGTTGAACGCAAGAGTGACAATCGGAAATTCAAAAACCTCAAAATACCTAGCAACTTCCGGCTTTGTTTTTCCGGCTAATAAAGTATGTGGGCCTAAAAAATAATATGAATCGCCTAGACGACAACTACGGCATTCATAAACAACATCATATACCCGCCTACCACAAACAGGAACGGGGCAATTGGCAAAAAACTTTCAATTTTACAAGTTACCCTTTACCGCCTAAACAGTGTGACTTAAAAGTATTAAACTATCTGATTACGGTAGATGCATATGTGCACTTTACATAGGGTTGTTTACGTTGAGTGACAATCGGAAATTCAAAAACCTCATAAAGTATGTGGGCGTAAAAAACAACATGAATCGCCTAGACGGCAACTCGGGCATTCATAAACAGCATCATGTACCCGTCTACCATAAGCAGGAACGTGGCATTGTAAAAAAACTTTTAATTTTATAAGTTACCCTTTAGCGCCTAAGCAGTGTGACTTAGAAGAATTAAACTATCTGATTACGATAGATGATATGTGCACTTTACATAGGGTTGTTTACGTCCTAAATGGGTTGAACGCAAGAGTGAAAATCGAAAACCCAAAAACCTCAAAATACCTAGCAACTTCCGGCTTTGTTTTTCCGACTAATAAAGTATGTCGGCTTAAAAAACAATATGAATCGCCTAGACGACAACTAGGGCATTCATAAACAACATCATATACCCGCCTACCACAAACAGGAACGAGGCAATTGGCAAAAAACTTTCAATTTTACAAGTTACTCTTTAGCGCCTAAACAGTGTGACTTAGAAGAATTAAACTATCTGATTACGGTAGATGCATATGTGCACATTACATAGAGATGTTTACGTCCTAAATGGGTTAAACGCAAGAGTGACAATCGGTAACCCAAAGAACCCAAAATAACTAGCACCTTCCGGTTTTGTTTTTGCGGCTAATAAATTATGTGGGCCTAAAAAGCAATATGAATTGCCTAGACGACAACTCGGGCATTCATAAACAAAATCATATACTCGCCTACCACAAACAGGGACGTGACAATTGGCAAAAAACTTTTAATTTTAAATGGGTTGAACGCAAGCGTGACAATCGAAAACCCAAAGAACTCAAAATACCTAGCACCTTCCGGTTTTGTTTTTGCGGCTAATAAAGTATGTGGGGCTATAAAACAATATGAGTCGCCTAGACGACAACTCGGGCATCCATAACCATAACCATATAACCCCCTACCACAAACAGGAACGTGGCAATTGGCAAAAAACTTTCAAATTCCTTTAGCGCCTAAAGAGTGTGACTTTGAAGAAATAAACTATCTGATTACGGTAGATGCATATGTGCACATTACATAGAGATGTTAAAGTCCTAAATGATTTGAACGCAAGAGTGACAATCGGAAATTCAAAAACCTCAAAATACCCAGCAACTTCCGGCTTTTTTTTTCCGGCTAATAAAGTATGTGGGCCTAAAAAACAATATGAATCGCCTAGACGACAACTCGGGCATTCATAAACAACATCATATACCCGCCTACCACAAACAGGAACGGGGCAATTGGCAAAAAACTTTCAATTTCACAATTTACCCTTTAGCGCCTAAACAGTGTGACTTAGAAGAATTAAACTATCTGATTACGGTAGATGCATATGTGCACATTACATAGAGATGTTTACGTCCTAAATGGGTTGAACGCAAGAGTGACAATCGGAAATTCAAAAACCTCATAAAGTATGTGGGCGTAAAAAACAACATGAATCGCCTAGACGGCAACTCGGGCATTCATAAACAACATCATGTACCCGTCTACCATAAACAGGAACGTGGCATTGTAAAAAAACTTTTAATTTTATAAGTTACCCTTTAGCGCCTAAACAGTGTGACTTAGAAGAATTAAACTATCTGATTACGATAGATGATATGTGCACTTTACATAGGGTTGTTTACGTCCTAAATGGGATGAACGCAAGAGTGAAAATCGAAAACCCAAAAACCTCAAAATACCTAGCAACTTCCGGCTTTGTTTTTCCGACTAATAAAGTATGTCGGCTTAAAAAACCATATGAATCGCCTAGACGACAACTAGGGCATTCATAAACAACATCATATACCCGCCTACCACAAACAGGGACGAGGCAATTGGCAAAAAACTTTCAATTTTACAAGTTACTCTTTAGCGCCTAAACAGTGTGACTTAGAAGAATTAAACTATCTGATTACGGTAGATGCATATGTGCACATTACATAGAGATGTTTACGTCCTAAATGGGTTAAACGCAAGAGTGACAATCGGTAACCCAAAGAACCCAAAATAACTAGCACCTTCCGGTTTTGTTTTTGCGGCTAATAAATTATGTGGGCCTAAAAAGCAATATGAATTGCCTAGACGTCAACTCGGGCATTCATAAACAAAATCATATACTCGCCTACCACAAACAGGAACGTGGCAATTGGCAAAAAACTTTCAATTTCCTTTAGCGCCTAAAGAGTGTGACTTTGAAGAATTAAACTATCTGGATACGGTAGATGCATATGTGCACATTACATAGAGATGTTTACGTCCTAAATGGGTTGAACGCAAGAGTGACAATCGGTAACCCAAAGAACCCAAAATACCTAGCACCTTCCGGTTTTGGTTTTGCGGCTAATAGAGTATGTGGGCCTATAAAACAATATGAGTCGCCTAGACGACAACTCGGGCATCCATAACCATAACCATATAACCCCCTACCACAAACAGGAACGTGGCAATTGGCAAAAAACTTTCAAATTCCTTTAGCGCCTTAAGAGTGTGACTTTGAAGAAATAAACTATCTGATTACGGTAGATGCATATGTGCACATTACATAGAGATGTTAAAGTCCTAAATGGGTTGAACGCAAGAGTGACAATCGAAAACCCAAAGAACTCAAAATACCTAGCACCTTCCGACTTTGTTTTTCCGGCTAATAAAGTATGTGGGCCTAAAAAGCAATATGAATCGCCTAGACGACAACTCGGGCATTCATAATCATAACCATATAACCCCCTACCACAAACAGATACGTGGCAATTGGCAAACAACTTTCAATCTCCTTTAGCGCCTAAAGAGTGTGACTTTGAAGAATTAAACTATCTGATTACGGTATGAATCGCCTAGACGACAACTCGGGCATTCATGAACAACATCATATACCCGCCTACCACAAACAGGAACGGGGCAATTGGCAAAAAACTTTCAATTTCACAAGTTACCCTTTAGCGCCTAAACAGTGTGACTTAGAAGAATTAAACTATCTGATTACGGTAGATGCATATGTGCACATTACATAGAGATGTTTACGTCCTAAATGGGTTGAACGCAAGAGTGACAATCGGAAATTCAAAAACCTCATAAAGTATGTGGGCGTAAAAAACAACATGAATCGCCTAGACGGCAACTCGGGCATCCATAACCATAACCATATAACCCCCTACCACAAACAGGAACGTGGCAATTGGCAAAAAACTTTCAAATTCCTTTAGCGCCTTAAGAGTGTGACTTTGAAGAAATAAACTATCTGATTACGGTAGATGCATATGTGCACATTACATAGAGATGTTTACGTCCTAAATGGGTTGAACGCAAGAGTGACAATCGGAAATTCAAAAACCTCATAAAGTATGTGGGCGTAAAAAACAACATGAATCGCCTAGACGGCAACTCGGGCATTCATAAACAGCATCATGTACCCGTCTACCATAAGCAGGAACGTGGCATTGTAAAAAAACTTTTAATTTTATAAGTTACCCTTTAGCGCCTAAGCAGTGTGACTTAGAAGAATTAAACTATCTGATTACGATAGATGATATGTGCACTTTACATAGGGTTGTTTACGTCCTAAATGGGTTGAACGCAAGAGTGAAAATCGAAAACCCAAAAACCTCAAAATACCTAGCAACTTCCGGCTTTGTTTTTCCGACTAATAAAGTATGTCGGCTTAAAAAACAATATGAATCGCCTAGACGACAACTAGGGCATTCATAAACAACATCATATACCCGCCTACCACAAACAGGAACGTGACAATTGGCAAAAAACTTTTAATTTCCTTTAGCGCCTAAAGAGTGTGATTTTGAAGAATTAAACTATCTGATTACGGTAGATGCATATGTGCACATTACATAGAGATGTTTGCGTTCTAAATGGGTTGAACGCAAGCGTGACAATCGAAAACCCAAAGAACTCAAAATACCTAGCACCTTCCGGTTTTGGTTTTGCGGCTAATAGAGTATGTGGGCCTATAAAACAATATGAGTCGCCTAGACGACAACTCGGGCATCCATAACCATAACCATATAACCCCCTACCACAAACAGGAACGTGGCAATTGGCAAAAAACTTTCAAATTCCTTTAGCGCCTTAAGAGTGTGACTTTGAAGAAATAAACTATCTGATTACGGTAGATGCATATGTGCACATTACATAGAGATGTTAAAGTCCTAAATGGGTTGAACGCAAGAGTGACAATCGAAAACCCAAAGAACTCAAAATACCTAGCACCTTCCGACTTTGTTTTTCCGGCTAATAAAGTATGTGGGCCTAAAAAGCAATATGAATCGCCTAGACGACAACTCGGGCATTCATAATCATAACCATATAACCCCCTACCACAAACAGATACGTGGCAATTGGCAAACAACTTTCAATCTCCTTTAGCGCCTAAAGAGTGTGACTTTGAAGAATTAAACTATCTGATTACGGTATGAATCGCCTAGACGACAACTCGGGCATTCATGAACAACATCATATACCCGCCTACCACAAACAGGAACGGGGCAATTGGCAAAAAACTTTCAATTTCACAAGTTACCCTTTAGCGCCTAAACAGTGTGACTTAGAAGAATTAAACTATCTGATTACGGTAGATGCATATGTGCACATTACATAGAGATGTTTACGTCCTAAATGGGTTGAACGCAAGAGTGACAATCGGAAATTCAAAAACCTCATAAAGTATGTGGGCGTAAAAAACAACATGAATCGCCTAGACGGCAACTCGGGCATTCATAAACAGCATCATGTACCCGTCTACCATAAGCAGGAACGTGGCATTGTAAAAAAACTTTTAATTTTATAAGTTACCCTTTAGCGCCTAAGCAGTGTGACTTAGAAGAATTAAACTATCTGATTACGATAGATGATATGTGCACTTTACATAGGGTTGTTTACGTCCTAAATGGGTTGAACGCAAGAGTGAAAATCGAAAACCCAAAAACCTCAAAATACCTAGCAACTTCCGGCTTTGTTTTTCCGACTAATAAAGTATGTCGGCTTAAAAAACAATATGAATCGCCTAGACGACAACTAGGGCATTCATAAACAACATCATATACCCGCCTACCACAAACAGGAACGTGACAATTGGCAAAAAACTTTTAATTTCCTTTAGCGCCTAAAGAGTGTGATTTTGAAGAATTAAACTATCTGATTACGGTAGATGCATAGGTGCACATTACATAGAGATGTTTGCGTTCTAAATGGGTTGAACGCAAGCGTGACAATCGAAAACCCAAAGAACTCAAAATACCTAGCACCTTCCGGTTTTGTTTTTGCGGCTAATAAAGTATGTCGGCTTAAAAAACAATATGAATCGCCTAGGCGACAACTAGGGCATTCATAAACAACATCATATACCCGCCTACCACAAACAGGAACGTGACAATTGGCAAAAAACTTTTAATTTCCTTTAGCGCCTAAAGAGTGTGACTTAGAAGAATTAAACTATCTGATTACGGTAGATGCATATGTGCACATTACATAGAGATGTTTACGTCCTAAATGGGTTGAACGCAAGAGTGACAATCGGAAATTCAAAAACCTCATAAAGTATGTGGGCGTAAAAAACAACATGAATCGCCTAGACGGCAACTCGGGCATTCATAAACAGCATCATGTACCCGTCTACCATAAGCAGGAACGTGGCATTGTAAAAAAACTTTTAATTTTATAAGTTACCCTTTAGCGCCTAAGCAGTGTGACTTAGAAGAATTAAACTATCTGATTACGATAGATGATATGTGCACTTTACATAGGGTTGTTTACGTCCTAAATGGGTTGAACGCAAGAGTGAAAATCGAAAACCCAAAAACCTCAAAATACCTAGCAACTTCCGGCTTTGTTTTTCCGACTAATAAAGTATGTCGGCTTAAAAAACAATATGAATCGCCTAGACGACAACTAGGGCATTCATAAACAACATCATATACCCGCCTACCACAAACAGGAACGAGGCAATTGGCAAAAAACTTTCAATTTTACAAGTTACTCTTTAGCGCCTAAACAGTGTGACTTAGAAGAATTAAACTATCTGATTACGGTAGATGCATATGTGCACATTACATAGAGATGTTTACGTCCTAAATGGGTTAAACGCAAGAGTGACAATCGGTAACCCAAAGAACCCAAAATAAGTAGCACCTTCCGGTTTTGTTTTTGCGGCTAATAAATTATGTGGGCCTAAAAAGCAATATGAATTGCCTAGACGACAACTCGGGCATTCATAAACAAAATCATATACTCGCCTACCACAAACAGGAACGTGACAATTGGCAAAAAACTTTTAATTTCCTTTAGCGCCTAAAGAGTGTGATTTTGAAGAATTAAACTATCTGATTACGGTAGATGCATATGTGCACATTACATAGAGATGTTTACGTTCTAAATGGGTTGAACGCAAGCGTGACAATCGAAAACCCAAAGAACTCAAAATACCTAGCACCTTCCGGTTTTGTTTTTGCGGCTAATAAAGTATGTGGGGCTATAAAACAATATGAGTCGCCTAGACGACAACTCGGGCATCCATAACCATAACCATATAACCCCCTACCACAAACAGGAACGTGGCAATTGGCAAAAAACTTTCAAATTCCTTTAGCGCCTAAAGAGTGTGACTTTGAAGAAATAAACTATCTGATTACGGTAGATGCATATGTGCACATTACATAGAGATGTTAAAGTCCTAAATGATTTGAACGCAAGAGTGACAATCGGAAATTCAAAAACCTCAAAATACCCAGCAACTTCCGGCTTTTTTTTTCCGGCTAATAAAGTATGTGGGCCTAAAAAACAATATGAATCGCCTAGACGACAACTCGGGCATTCATAAACAACATCATATACCCGCCTACCACAAACAGGAACGGGGCAATTGGCAAAAAACTTTCAATTTCACAAGTTACCCTTTAGCGCCTAAACAGTGTGACTTAGAAGAATTAAACTATCTGATTACGGTAGATGCATATGTGCACATTACATAGAGATGTTTACGTCCTAAATGGGTTGAACGCAAGAGTGACAATCGGAAATTCAAAAACCTCATAAAGTATGTGGGCGTAAAAAACAACATGAATCGCCTAGACGGCAACTCGGGCATTCATAAACAACATCATGTACCCGTCTACCATAAACAGGAACGTGGCATTGTAAAAAAACTTTTAATTTTATAAGTTACCCTTTAGCGCCTAAACAGTGTGACTTAGAAGAATTAAACTATCTGATTACGATAGATGATATGTGCACTTTACATAGGGTTGTTTACGTCCTAAATGGGATGAACGCAAGAGTGAAAATCGAAAACCCAAAAACCTCAAAATACCTAGCAACTTCCGGCTTTGTTTTTCCGACTAATAAAGTATGTCGGCTTAAAAAACCATATGAATCGCCTAGACGACAACTAGGGCATTCATAAACAACATCATATACCCGCCTACCACAAACAGGAACGAGGCAATTGGCAAAAAACTTTCAATTTTACAAGTTACTCTTTAGCGCCTAAACAGTGTGACTTAAAAGAATTAAACTATCTGATTACGGTAGATGCATATGTGCACATTACATAGAGATGTTTACGTCCTAAATGGGTTAAACGCAAGAGTGACAATCGGTAACCCAAAGAACCCAAAATAACTAGCACCTTCCGGTTTTGTTTTTGCGGCTAATAAATTATGTGGGCCTAAAAAGCAATATGAATTGCCTAGACGTCAACTCGGGCATTCATAAACAAAATCATATACTCGCCTACCACAAACAGGAACGTGGCAATTGGCAAAAAACTTTCAATTTCCTTTAGCGCCTGAAGAGTGTGACTTTGAAGAATTAAACTATCTGGATACGGTAGATGCATATGTGCACATTACATAGAGATGTTTACGTCCTAAATGGGTTGAACGCAAGAGTGACAATCGGTAACCCAAAGAACCCAAAATACCTAGCACCTTCCGGTTTTGGTTTTGCGGCTAATAGAGTATGTGGGCCTATAAAACAATATGAGTCGCCTAGACGACAACTCGGGCATCCATAACCATAACCATATAACCCCCTACCACAAACAGGAACGTGGCAATTGGCAAAAAACTTTCAAATTCCTTTAGCGCCTAAAGAGTGTGACTTTGAAGAAATAAACTATCTGATTACGGTAGATGCATATGTGCACATTACATAGAGATGTTAAAGTCCTAAATGGGTTGAACGCAAGAGTGACAATCGAAAACCCAAAGAACTCAAAATACCTAGCACCTTCCGGTTTTGTTTTTGCGGCTAATAAAGTATGTGGGGCTATAAAGCAATATGAGTCGCCTAGACGACAACTCGGGCATTCATAATCATAACCATATAACCCCCTACCACAAACAGGAACGTGGCAATTGGCAAAAAACTTTCAAATTCCTTTAGCGCCTAAAGAGTGTGACTTTGAAGAAATAAACTATCTGATTACGGTAGATGCATATGTGCACATTACATAGAGATTTTAAAGTCCTAAATGATTTGGACGCAAGAGTGACAATCGGAAATTCAAAAACCTCAAAATACCCAGCAACTTCCGGCTTTGTTTTTCCGGCTAATAAAGTATGTGGGCCTAAAAAACAATATGAATCGCCTAGACGACAACTCGGGCATTCATAATCACAACCATATAACCCCCTACCACAAACAGGAACGTGGCAATTGGCAAAAAACTTTCAATTTCCTTTAGCGCCTAAAGAGTGTGACTTTGAAGAAATAAACTATCTGATTACGGTAGATGCATATGTGCACATTACATAGAGATGTTAAAGTCCTAAATGGGTTGAACGCAAGAGTGACAATCGAAAACCCAAAGAACCCAAAACACCTAGCACCTTCCGGTTTTGGTTTTGCGGCTAATAGAGTATGTGGGGCTATAAAACAATATGAGTCGCCTAGACGACAACGCGGGCATTCATAATCACAACCATATAACCCCCTACCACAAACAGGAACGTGGCAATTGGCAAAAAACTTTCAATTTCCTTTAGCGCGTAAAGAGTGTGACTTTGAAGAAATAAACTATCTGATTACGGTAGATGCATATGTGCACATTACATAGAGATGTTAAAGTCCTAAATGGGTTGAACGCAAGAGTGACAATCGAAAACCCAAAGAACTCAAAATAGCTAGCACCTTCCGGTTTTGTTTTTGCGGCTAATAAAGTATGTGGGGCTATAAAACAATATGAGTCGCCTAGACGACAACGCGGGCATTCATAATCACAACCATATAACCCCCTACCACAAACAGGAACGTGGAAATTGGCAAAAAACTTTCAGTTTCCTTTAGCGCCTAAAGAGTGTGACTTTGAAGAATTAAACTATCTAATTACGGTAGATGCATATGTGCACATTACATAGAGATGTTTACGTCCTAAATGGGTTGAACGCAAGAGTGACAATCGAAAACCCAAAGAACCCAAAACACCTAGCACCTTCCGGTTTTGGTTTTGCGGCTAATAGAGTATGTGGGCCTATAAAACAATATGAGTCGCCTAGACGACAACTCGGGCATCCATAACCATAACCATATAACCCCCTACCACAAACAGGAACGTGGCAATTGGCAAAAAACTTTCAAATTCCTTTAGCGCCTAAAGAGTGTGACTTTGAAGAAATAAACTATCTGATTACGGTAGATGCATATGTGCACATTACATAGAGATGTTAAAGTCCTAAATGGGTTGAACGCAAGAGTGACAATCGAAAACCCAAAGAACTCAAAATACCTAGCACCTTCCGGTTTTGTTTTTGCGGCTAATAAAGTATGTGGGGCTATAAAACAATATGAGTCGCCTAGACGACAACGCGGGCATTCATAATCACAACCATATAACCCCCTACCACAAACAGGAACGTGGCAATTGGCAAAAAACTTTCAAATTCCTTTAGCGCCTAAAGAGTGTGACTTTGAAGAAATAAACTATCTAATTACGGTAGATGCATATGTGCACATTACATAGAGATGTTTACGTCCTCAATGGGTTGAACGCAAGAGTGACAATCGGTAACCCAAAGAACCCAAAATACCTAGCACCTTCCGGTTTTGGTTTTGCGGCTAATAGAGTATGTGGGCCTATAAAACAATATGAGTCGCCTAGACGACAACTCGGGCATCCATAATTATAACCATATAACCCCCTACCACAAACAGGAACGTGGGAATTGGCAAAAAACTTTCAAATTCCTTTTGCGCCTAAAGAGTGTGACTTTGAAGAAATAAACTATCTGATTACGGTAGATGCATATGTGCACATTACATAGAGATGTTAAAGTCCTAAATGATTTGGACGCAAGAGTGACAATCGGAAATTCAAAAACCTCAAAATACCCAGCAACTTCCGGCTTTGTTTTTCCGGCTAATAAAGTATGTGGGCCTAAAAAACAATATGAATCGCCTAGACGACAACTCGGGCATTCATAATCATAACCATATAACCCCCTACCACAAACAGGAACGTGGGAATTGGCAAAAAACTTTCAATTTCCTTTAGCGCCTAAAGAGTGTGACTTTGAAGAATTAAACTATCTGATTACGGTAGATGCATATGTGCACATTACATAGAGATGTTAAAGTCCTAAATGATTTGAACGCAAGAGTGACAATCGGAAATTCAAAAACCTCAAAATACCCAGAAACTTCCGGCTTTGTTTTTCTGGCTAATAAAGTATGTGGGCCTAAAAAACAATATGAATCGCCTAGACGACAACTCGGGCATTCATAATCATAACCATATAACACCCTACCACAAACAGGAACGTGGGAATTGGCAAAAAACTTTCAATTTCCTTTAGCGCCTAAAGAGTGTGACTTTGAAGAATTAAACTATCTGATTACGGTAGATGCATATGTGCAGATTACATAGAGATGTTAAAGTCCTAAATGATTTGAACGCAAGAGTGACAATCGGAAATTCAAAAACCTCAAAATACCCAGCAACTTCCGGCTTTGTTTTTCCGGCTAATAAAGTATGTGGGCCTAAAAAACAATATGAATCGCCTAGACGACAACTCGGGCATTCATAATCATAACCATATAACCCCCTACCACAAACAGGAACGTGGGAATTGGCAAAAAACTTTCAATTTCCTTTAGCGCCTAAAGAGTGTGACTTTGAAGAATTAAACTATCTGATTACGGTAGATGCATATGTGCACATTACATAGAGATGTTAAAGTCCTAAATGATTTGAACGCAAGAGTGACAATCGAAAATTCAAAAACCTCAAAGTACCCAGCAACTTCCGGCTTTGTTTTTCCGGCTAATAAAGTATGTGGGCCTAAAAAAACAATATGAATCGCCTAGACGACAACTCGGGCATTCATAAACAACATCATATACCCGCCTACCACAAACAGGAACGGGGCAATTGGCAAAAAACTTTCAATTTCACAAGTTACCCTTTAGCGCCTAAACAGTGTGACTTAGAAGAATTAAACTATCTGATTACGGTAGATGCATATGTGCACATTACATAGAGATGTTTACGTCCTAAATGGGTTGAACGCAAGAGTGACAATCGGAAATTCAAAAACCTCATAAAGTATGTGGGCGTAAAAAACAACATGAATCGCCTAGACGGCAACTAGGGCATTCATAGACAACATCATGTACCCGTCTACCATAAACAGGAACGTGGCATTGTAAAAAAACTTTTAATTTTATAAGTTACCCTTTAGCGCCTAAACAGTGTGACTTAGAAGAATTAAACTATCTGATTACGATAGATGATATGTGCACTTTACATAGGGTTGTTTACGTCCTAAATGGGTTGAACGCAAGAGTGAAAATCGAAAACCCAAAAACCTCAAAATACCTAGCAACTTCCGGCTTTGTTTTTCTGACTAATATAGTATGTCGGCTTAAAAAACAATATGAATCGCCTAGACGACAACTAGGGCATTCATAAACAACATCATATACCCGCCTACCACAAACAGGAACGAGGCAATTGGCAAAAAACTTTCAATTTTACAAGTTACTCTTTAGCGCCTAAACAGTGTGACTTAGAAGAATTAAACTATCTGATTACGGTAGATGCATATGTGCACATTACATAGAGATGTTTACGTCCTAAATGGGTTAAACGCAAGAGTGACAATCGGTAACCCAAAGAACCCAAAATAACTAGCACCTTCCGGTTTTGTTTTTGCGGCTAATAAATTATGTGGGCCTAAAAAGCATATGAATTGCCTAGACGACAACTCGGGCATTCATAAACAAAATCATATACTCGCCTACCACAAACAGGAACGTGGCAATTGGCAAAAAACTTTCAATTTCCTTTAGCGCCTGAAGAGTGTGACTTTGAAGAATTAAACTATCTGATTACGGTAGATGCATATGTGCACTTTACATAGGGTTGTTTACGTCCTAAATGGGTTGAGCGCAAGAGTGACAATCGAAAACCCAAAGAACTCAAAATACCTAGCACCTTCCGGTTTTGTTTTTGCGGCTAATAAAGTATGTGGGGCTACAAAACAATATGAGTCGCCTAGACGACAACGCGGGCATTCATAACCATAACTATATAACCCCCTACCACAAACAGGAACGTGGCAATTGGCAAAAAACTTTCAAATTCCTTTAGCGCCTAAAGAGTGTGACTTTGAAGAAATAAACTATCTGATTACGGTAGATGCATATGTGCACATTACATAGAGATGTTAAAGTCCTAAATGGGTTGAACGCAAGAGTGACAATCGAAAACCCAAAGAACTCAAAATACCTAGCACCTTCCGGTTTTGTTTTTGCGGCTAATAAAGTATGTGGGGCTACAAAACAATATGAGTCGCCTAGACGACAACGCGGGTATTCATAATCACAACCATATAACCCCTACCACAAACAGGAACGTGGCAATTGGCAAAAAACTTTCAATTTCCTTTAGCGCCTAAAGAGTGTGACTTTGAAGAAATAAACTATCTGATTACGGTAGATGCATATGTGCACATTACATAGAGATGTTAAAGTCCTAAATGGGTTGAACGCAAGAGTGACAATCGAAAACCCAAAGAACTCAAAATACCTAGCACCTTCCGGTTTTGTTTTTGCGGCTAATAAAGTATGTGGGGCTACAAAACAATATGAGTCGCCTAGACGACAACGCGGGCATTCATAATCACAACCATATAACCCCTACCACAAACAGGAACGTGGCAATTGGCAAAAAACTTTCAATTTCCTTTAGCGCCTAAAGAGTGTGACTTTGAAGAATTAAACTATCTAATTACGGTAGATGCATATGTGCACATTACATAGAGATGTTAAAGTCCTAAATGGGTTGAACGCAAGAGTGACAATCGAAAACCCAAAGAACTCAAAATACCTAGCACCTTCCGGTTTTGTTTTTGCGGCTAATAAAGTATGTGGGGCTACAAAACAATATGAGTCGCCTAGACGACAACGCGGGCATTCATAATCACAACCATATAACCCCTACCACAAACAGGAACGTGGCAATTGGCAAAAAACTTTCAATTTCCTTTAGCGCCTAAAGAGTGTGACTTTGAAGAATTAAACTATCTGATTACGGTAGATGCATATGTGCACATTACATAGAGATGTTAAAGTCCTAAATGGGTTGAACGCAAGAGTGACAATCGAAAACCCAAAGAACTCAAAATACCTAGCACCTTCCGGTTTTGTTTTTGCGGCTAATAAAGTATGTGGGGCTACAAAACAATATGAGTCGCCTAGACGACAACGCGGGCATTCATAATCACAACCATATAACCCCTACCACAAACAGGAACGTGGCAATTGGCAAAAAACTTTCAATTTCCTTTAGCGCCTAAAGAGTGTGACTTTGAAGAATTAAACTATCTAATTACGGTAGATGCATATGTGCACATTACATAGAGATGTTTACGTCCTAAATGGGTTGAACGCAAGAGTGACAATCGAAAACCCAAAGAACCCAAAACACCTAGCACCTTCCGGTTTTGTTTTTGCGGCTATAAAGTATGTGGGCCTAAAAAGCAATGTGAATCGCCTAGACGACAACTCGGGCATTCATAAAGGACATCATATACCCGCCTACCACAAACAGGAACGTGGGAATTGGCAAAAAACTTTCAATTTCCTTTAGCGCCTAAAGAGTGTGATTTTGAAGAATTAAACTATCTGATTACGGTAGATGCATATGTGCACATTACATAGAGATGTTTACGTCCTAAATGGGTTGAACGCAAGAGTGACAATCGAAAATCCAAAGAACCCAAAACACCTAGCCCCTTCCGGTTTTGTTTTTGCGGCTATAAAGTATGTGGGCCTAAAAAGCAATATGAATCGCCTAGACGACAACTCGGGCATTCATAAAGGACATCATATACCCGCCTACCACAAACAGGAACGGGGCAATTGGCAAAAAAACTTTCAATTTTACAAGTTACCCTTTAGCGCCTAAACAGTGTGACTTAGAAGAATTAAACTATCTGATTACGGTAGATGCATATGTGCACTTTACATAGAGATGTTTACGTCCTAAATGGGTTGAACGCAAGAGTGACAATCGGTAACCCAAAGAACCCAAAATACCTAGCACCTTCCGGTTTTGTTTTTGGGGCTATAAAGTATGTGGGCCTAAAAAGCAATATGAATCGCCTAGGCGACAACTCGGGCATTCATAAAGGACATCATATACCCGTCTACCATAAACAGGAACGTGGCATTGTAAAAAAACTTTTAATTTTATAAGTTACCCTTTAGCGCCTAAACAGTGTGACTTAGAAGAATTAAACTATCTGATTACGATAGATGATATGTGCACTTTACATAGGGTTGTTTACGTCCTAAATGGGTTGAACGCAAGAGTGAAAATCGAAAACCCAAAAACCTCAAAATACCTAGCAACTTCCGGCTTTGTTTTTCCGACTAATAAAGTATGTCGGCTTAAAAAACAATATGAATCGCCTAGACGACAACTAGGGCATTTATAAACAACATCATATACCCGCCTACCACAAACAGGAACGAGGCAATTGGCAAAAAACTTTCAATTTTACAAGTTACTCTTTAGCGCCTAAACAGTGTGACTTAGAAGAATTAAACTATCTGATTACGGTAGATGCATATGTGCACATTACATAGAGATGTTTACGTCCTAAATGGGTTAAACGCAAGAGTGACAATCGGTAACCCAAAGAACCCAAAATAACTAGCACCTTCCGGTTTTGTTTTTGCGGCTAATAAATTATGTGGGCCTAAAAAGCATATGAATTGCCTAGACGACAACTCGGGCATTCATAAACAAAATCATATACTCGCGTACCACAAACAGGAACGTGGGAATTGGCAAAAAACTTTCAATTTCCTTTAGCGCCTAAAGAGTGTGACTTTGAAGAATTAAACTATCTGATTACGGTAGATGCATATGTGCACATTACATAGAGATGTTAAAGTCCTAAATGATTTGAACGCAAGAGTGACAATCGAAAATTCAAAAACCTCAAAGTACCCAGCAACTTCCGGCTTTGTTTTTCCGGCTAATAAAGTATGTGGGCCTAAAAAACAATATGAATCGCCTAGACGACAACTCGGGCATTCATAAACAACATCATATACCCGCCTACCACAAACAGGAACGGGGCAATTGGCAAAAAACTTTCAATTTCACAAGTTACCCTTTAGCGCCTAAACAGTGTGACTTAGAAGAATTAAACTATCTGATTACGGTAGATGCATATGTGCACATTACATAGAGATGTTTACGTCCTAAATGGGTTGAACGCAAGAGTGACAATCGGAAATTCAAAAACCTCATAAAGTATGTGGGCGTAAAAAACAACATGAATCGCCTAGACGGCAACTCGGGCATTCATAGACAACATCATGTACCCGTCTACCATAAACAGGAACGTGGCATTGTAAAAAAACTTTTAATTTTATAAGTTACCCTTTAGCGCCTAAACAGTGTGACTTAGAAGAATTAAACTATCTGATTACGATAGATGATATGTGCACTTTACATAGGGTTGTTTACGTCCTAAATGGGTTAAACGCAAGAGTGACAATCGGTAACCCAAAGAACCCAAAATAACTAGCACCTTCCGGTTTTGTTTTTGCGGCTAATAAATTATGTGGGCCTAAAAAGCATATGAATTGCCTAGACGACAACTCGGGCATTCATAAACAAAATCATATACTCGCCTACCACAAACAGGAACGTGGCAATTGGCAAAAAACTTTCAATTTCCTTTAGCGCCTGAAGAGTGTGACTTTGAAGAATTAAACTATCTGATTACGGTAGATGCATATGTGCACATTACATAGAGATGTTTACGTCCTAAATGGGTTGAACGCAAGAGTGACAATCGGTAACCCAAAGAACCCAAAATACCTAGCACCTTCCGGTTTTGGTTTTGCGGCTAATAGAGTATGTGGGCCTATAAAACAATATGAGTCGCCTAGACGACAACTCGGGCATCCATAACCATAACCATATAACCCCCTACCACAAACAGGAACGTGGCAATTGGCAAAAAACTTTCAAATTCCTTTAGCGCCTAAAGAGTGTGACTTTGAAGAAATAAACTATCTGATTACGGTAGATGCATATGTGCACATTACATAGAGATGTTAAAGTCCTAAATGGGTTGAACGCAAGAGTGACAATCGAAAACCCAAAGAACTCAAAATACCTAGCACCTTCCGGTTTTGTTTTTGCGGCTAATAAAGTATGTGGGGCTACAAAACAATATGAGTCGCCTAGACGACAACGCGGGCATTCATAATCACAACCATATAACCCCTACCACAAACAGGAACGTGGCAATTGGCAAAAAACTTTCAATTTCCTTTAGCGCCTAAAGAGTGTGACTTTGAAGAATTAAACTATCTAATTACGGTAGATGCATATGTGCACATTACATAGAGATGTTTACGTCCTAAATGGGTTGAACGCAAGAGTGACAATCGAAAACCCAAAGAACCCAAAACACCTAGCACCTTCCGGTTTTGTTTTTGCGGCTATAAAGTATGTGGGCCTAAAAAGCAATATGAATCGCCTAGACGACAACTCGGGCATTCATAAAGGACATCATATACCCGCCTACCACAAACAGGAACGTGGCAATTGGCAAAAAACTTTCAATTTCCTTTAGCGCCTAAAGAGTGTGATTTTGAAGAATTAAACTATCTGATTACGGTAGATGCATATGTGCACATTACATAGAGATGTTTACGTCCTAAATGGGTTGAACGCAAGAGTGACAATCGAAAATCCAAAGAACCCAAAACACCTAGCCCCTTCCGGTTTTGTTTTTGCGGCTATAAAGTATGTGGGCGTAAAAAACAATATGAATCGCCTAGACGGCAACTCGGGCATTCATAAACAACATCATGTACCCGTCTACCATAAACAGGAACGGGACAATTGGCAAAAACTTTCAATTTTACAAGTTACCCTTTAGCGCCTAAACAGTGTGACTTAGAAGAATTAAACTATCTGATTACGATAGATGATATGTGCACTTTACATAGGGTTGTTTAAGTCCTAAATGGGTTGAACGCAAGAGTGAAAATCGAAAACCCAAAAACCTCAAAATACCTAGCAATTCCCGGCTTTGTTTTTCCGGCTAATAAAGTATGTCGGCTTAAAAAACAATATGAATCGCCTAGACGACAACTAGGGCATTCATAAACAACATCATATACCCGCCTACCACAAACAGGAACGAGGCAATTGGCAAAAAACTTTCAATTTTACAAGTTACTCTTTAGCGCCTAAACAGTGTGACTTAGAAGAATTAAACTATCTGATTACGGTAGATGCATATGTGCACATTACATAGAGATGTTAACGTCCTAAATGGGTTGAACGCCAGAGTGACAATCGGAAATTCAAAAACCTCAAAATACCTAGCAACTTCCGGCTTTGTTTTTGCGGCTAATAAAGTATGTGGGCCTAAAAAACAATATGAATCGCCTAGACGGCAACTCGGGCCTTCATAAACGACATTATATACCCGTCTACCATAAACAGGAACGAGGCAATTGGCAAAAAACTTTCAATTTTACAAGTTACCCTTTAGCGCCTAAACAGTGTGACTTAGAAGAATTAAACTATCTGATTACGGTAGATGCATATGTGCACATTACATAGAGATGTTAAAGTCCTAAATGGGTTGAACGCAAGAGTGACAATCGGAAATTCAAAAACCTCAAAATACCCAGCAACTTCCGGCTTTGTTTTTCCGGCTAATAAAGTATGTGGGCCTAAAAAACAATATGAATCGCCTAGACGACAACTCGGGCATTCATAATCATAACCATATAACTCCCTACCACAAACAGGAACGTGGCAATTGGCAAAAAACTTTCAATCTCCTTTAGCGCCTAAAGAGTGTGACTTTGAAGAATCAAACTATCTGATTACGGTAGATGCATATGTGCACATTACATAGGGTTGTTTACGTCTTAAATGGGTTGAACGCAAGAGTGACAATCGGAAACCCAAAAACCTCCAAATACCTAGCAACTTCCGGCTTTGTTTTTCCGGCGAATAAAGTATGTGGGCCTAAAAAATGATATGAATCGCCTAGACGACAACTACGGCATTCATAAACAACATCATATACCCGCCTACCACAAACAGGAATGGGCCAATTTGCAAAAAACTTTCAATTTTACAAGTTACCCTTTAGCGCCTAAACAGTGTGACTTAGAAGAATTAAACTATCTGATTACGGTAGATGCATATGTGCACTTTACATAGGGTTGTTTACGTCCTAAATGGGTTGAGCGCAAGAGTGACAATCGAAAACCCAAAAACCTCAAAATACCTAGCAGCTTCCGGCTAATAAAGTATGTGGGCCTAAAAAACAATATGAGTCGCCTAGACGACAACTCGGGCATCCATAATCATAACCATATAACCCCCTACCACAAACAGGAACGTGGCAATTGGCAAAAAACTTTCAATTTCCTTTAGCGCCTAAAGAGTGTGACTTTGAAGAATTCAACTATCTGATTACGGTAGATGCATATGTGCACATTACATAGAGATGTTTACGTCCTAAATGGGTTGAACGCAAGAGTGACAATCGAAAATCCAAAGAACCCAAAACACCTAGCCCCTTCCGGTTTTGTTTTTGCGGCTATAAAGTATGTGGGCCTAAAAAGCAATATGAATCGCCTAGACGACAACTCGGGCATTCATAAAGGACATCATATACCCGCCTACCACAAACAGGAACGGGGCAATTGGCAAAAAAACTTTCAATTTTACAAGTTACCCTTTAGCGCCTAAACAGTGTGACTTAGAAGAATTAAACTATCTGATTACGGTAGATGCATATGTGCACTTTACATAGAGATGTTTACGTCCTAAATGGGTTGAACGCAAGAGTGACAATCGGTAACCCAAAGAACCCAAAATACCTAGCACGTTCCGGTTTTGTTTTTGCGGCTATAAAGTATGTGGGCCTAAAAAGCAATATGAATCGCCTAGACGACAACTCGGGCATTCATAAAGGACATCATATACCCGCCTACCACAAACAGGAACGGGGCAATTGGCAAAAAAACTTTCAATTTTACAAGTTACCCTTTAGCGCCTAAACAGTGTGACTTAGAAAAATTAAACTATCTGATTACGATAGATGATATGTGCACTTTACATAGAGTTGTTTACGTCCTAAATGGGTTGAACGCCAGAGTGAAAATCGAAAACCCAAAAACCTCAAAATACCTAGCAACTTCCGGCTTTGTTTTTCCGGCTAATAAAGTATGTGGGCGTAAAAAACAATATGAATCGCCTAGACGGCAACTCGGGCATTCATAAACAACATCATGTACCCGTCTACCATAAACAGGAACGGGACAGTTGGCAAAAAACTTTCAATTTTACAAGTTACCCTTTAGCGCCTAAACAGTGTGACTTAGAAGAATTAAACTATCTGATTACGGTAGATGCATATGTGCACATTACATAGAGATGTTAACGTCCTCAATGGGTTGAACGCAAGAGTGACAATCGGAAATTCAAAAATCTCAAAATACCTAGCAACTTCCGGCTTTGTTTTTCCGGCTAATAAAGTATGTGGGCCTAAAAAACAATATGAATCGCCTAGACGGCAACTCGGGCCTTCATAAACGACATTATATACCCGTCTACCATAAACAGGAACGAGGCAATTGGCAAAAAACTTTCAATTTTACAAGTTACCCTTTAGCGCCTAAACAGTGTGACTTAGAAGAATTAAACTATCTGATTACGGTAGATGCATATGTGCACATTACATAGAGATGTTAAAGTCCTAAATGGGTTGAACGCAAGAGTGACAATCGGAAATTCAAAAACCTCAAAATACCCAGCAACTTCCGGCTTTGTTTTTCCGGCTAATAAAGTATGTGGGCCTAAAAAACAATATGAATCGCCTAGACGACAACTCGGGCATTCATAATCATAACCATATAACTCCCTACCACAAACAGGAACGTGGCAATTGGCAAAAAACTTTCAATCTCCTTTAGCGCCTAAAGAGTGTGACTTTGAAGAATCAAACTATCTGATTACGGTAGATGCATATGTGCACATTACATAGGGTTGTTTACGTCTTAAATGGGTTGAACGCAAGAGTGACAATCGGAAACCCAAAAACCTCCAAATACCTAGCAACTTCCGGCTTTGTTTTTCCGGCGAATAAAGTATGTGGGCCTAAAAAATGATATGAATCGCCTAGACGACAACTACGGCATTCATAAACAACATCATATACCCGCCTACCACAAACAGGAATGGGCCAATTTGCAAAAAACTTTCAATTTTACAAGTTACCCTTTAGCGCCTAAACAGTGTGACTTAGAAGAATTAAACTATCTGATTACGGTAGATGCATATGTGCACTTTACATAGGGTTGTTTACGTCCTAAATGGGTTGAGCGCAAGAGTGACAATCGAAAACCCAAAAACCTCAAAATACCTAGCAGCTTCCGGCTAATAAAGTATGTGGGCCTAAAAAACAATATGAGTCGCCTAGACGACAACTCGGGCATCCATAATCATAACCATATAACCCCCTACCACAAACAGGAACGTGGCAATTGGCAAAAAACTTTCAATTTCCTTTAGCGCCTAAAGAGTGTGACTTTGAAGAATTCAACTATCTGATTACGGTAGATGCATATGTGCACATTACATAGAGATGTTTACGTCCTAAATGGGTTGAACGCAAGAGTGACAATCGAAAATCCAAAGAACCCAAAACACCTAGCCCCTTCCGGTTTTGTTTTTGCGGCTATAAAGTATGTGGGCCTAAAAAGCAATATGAATCGCCTAGACGACAACTCGGGCATTCATAAAGGACATCATATACCCGCCTACCACAAACAGGAACGGGGCAATTGGCAAAAAAACTTTCAATTTTACAAGTTACCCTTTAGCGCCTAAACAGTGTGACTTAGAAGAATTAAACTATCTGATTACGGTAGATGCATATGTGCACTTTACATAGAGATGTTTACGTCCTAAATGGGTTGAACGCAAGAGTGACAATCGGTAACCCAAAGAACTCAAAATACCTAGCACGTTCCGGTTTTGTTTTTGCGGCTATAAAGTATGTGGGCCTAAAAAGCAATATGAATCGCCTAGACGACAACTCGGGCATTCATAAAGGACATCATATACCCGCCTACCACAAACAGGAACGGGGCAATTGGCAAAAAAACTTTCAATTTTACAAGTTACCCTTTAGCGCCTAAACAGTGTGACTTAGAAAAATTAAACTATCTGATTACGATAGATGATATGTGCACTTTACATAGAGTTGTTTACGTCCTAAATGGGTTGAACGCCAGAGTGAAAATCGAAAACCCAAAAACCTCAAAATACCTAGCAACTTCCGGCTTTGTTTTTCCGGCTAATAAAGTATGTGGGCGTAAAAAACAATATGAATCGCCTAGACGGCAACTCGGGCATTCATAAACAACATCATGTACCCGTCTACCATAAACAGGAACGGGACAGTTGGCAAAAAACTTTCAATTTTACAAGTTACCCTTTAGCGCCTAAACAGTGTGACTTAGAAGAATTAAACTATCTGATTACGATAGATGATATGTGCACTTTACATAGGGTTGTTTAAGTCCTAAATGGGTTGAACGCAAGAGTGAAAATCGAAAACCCAAAAACCTCAAAATACCTAGCAATTTCCGGCTTTGTTTTTCCGGCTAATAAAGTATGTCGGCTTAAAAAACAATATGAATCGCCTAGACGACAACTAGGGCATTCATAAACAACATCATATACCCGCCTACCACAAACAGGAACGAGGCAATTGGCAAAAAACTTTCAATTTTACAAGTTACTCTTTAGCGCCTAAACAGTGTGACTTAGAAGAATTAAACTATCTGATTACGGTAGATGCATATGTGCACATTACATAGAGATGTTAACGTCCTAAATGGGTTGAACGCAAGAGTGACAATCGGAAATTCAAAAACCTCAAAATACCTAGCAACTTCCGGCTTTGTTTTTCCGGCTAATAAAGTATGTGGGCCTAAAAAACAATATGAATCGCCTAGACGGCAACTCGGGCCTTCATAAACGACATTATATACCCGTCTACCATAAACAGGAACGAGGCAATTGGCAAAAAACTTTCAATTTTACAAGTTACCCTTTAGCGCCTAAACAGTGTGACTTAGAAGAATTAAACTATCTGATTACGGTAGATGCATATGTGCACATTACATAGAGATGTTAAAGTCCTAAATGGGTTGAACGCAAGAGTGACAATCGGAAATTCAAAAACCTCAAAATACCCAGCAACTTCCGGCTTTGTTTTTCCGGCTAATAAAGTATGTGGGCCTAAAAAACAATATGAATCGCCTAGACGACAACTCGGGCATTCATAATCATAACCATATAACTCCCTACCACAAACAGGAACGTGGCAATTGGCAAAAAACTTTCAATCTCCTTTAGCGCCTAAAGAGTGTGACTTTGAAGAATCAAACTATCTGATTACGGTAGATGCATATGTGCACATTACATAGGGTTGTTTACGTCCTAAATGGGTTGAACGCAAGAGTGACAATCGGAAACCCAAAAACCTCAAAATACCTAGCAACTTCCGGCTTTGTTTTTCCGGCGAATAAAGTATGTGGGCCTAAAAAATGATATGAATCGCCTAGACGACAACTACGGCATTCATAAACAACATCATATACCCGCCTACCACAAACAGGAATGGGCCAATTGGCAAAAAACTTTCAATTTTACAAGTTACCCTTTAGCGCCTAAACAGTGTGACTTAGAAGAATTAAACTATCTGATTACGGTAGATGCATATGTGCACTTTACATAGGGTTGTTTACGTCCTAAATGGGTTGAGCGCAAGAGTGACAATCGAAAACCCAAAAACCTCAAAATACCTAGCAGCTTCCGGCTAATAAAGTATGTGGGCCTAAAAAACAATATGAGTCGCCTAGACGACAACTCGGGCATCCAAAATCATAACCATATAACCCCCTACCACAAACAGGAACGTGGCAATTGGCAAAAAACTTTCAATTTCCTTTAGCGCCTAAAGAGTGTGACTTTGAAGAATTCAACTATCTGATTACGGTAGATGCATATGTGCACATTACATAGAGATGTTAAAGTCCTAAATGATTTGAACGCAAGAGTGACAATCGGAAATTCAAAAACCTCAAAATACCCAGCAAACTTCCGGCTTTGTTTTTCCGGCTAATAAAGTATGTGCGCCTAAAAAACAATATGAATCGCCTAGACGACAACTCGGGCGTTCATAATCATAACCATATAACCCCCTACCACAAACAGGAACGTGGCAATTGGCAAACAACTTTCAATCTCCTTTAGAGCCCAAAGAGTGTGACTTAGAATAATTAAACTATCTGATTACGGTAGATGCATATGTGCACATTACATAGAGATGTTAACGTCCTAAATGGGTTGAACGCAAGAGTGACAATCGAAAACCCAAAAACCTCAAAATACCTAGCAACTTCCGTCTTTGTTTTTCCGGCTAAGAAAGTATGTGGGCCTAAAAAACAATATGAATCGCCTAGACGACAACTACGGCATTCATAAACAACATCATATACCCGCCTACCACAAACAGGAACGGGGCAATTGGCAAAAAATTTTCAATTTCACAAGTTACCCTTTAGCGCCTAAACAGTGTGACTTAGAAGAATTAAACTATCTGATTACGGTAGATGCATATGTGCACATTACATAGAGATGTTAACGTCCTAAATGGGTTGAACGCAAGAGTGACAATCGAAAACCCAAAAACCGCAAAATACCTAGCAACTTCCGGCTTTGTTTTTCCGGCTAAGAAAGTATGTGGGCCTAAAAAACAATATGAATCGCCTAGACGACAACTACGGCATTCATAAACAACATCATATACCCGCCTACCACAAACAGGAACGGGGCAATTGGCAAAAAACTTTCAATTTCACAAGTTACCCTTTAGCGCCTAAACAGTGTGACTTAGAAGAATTAAACTATCTGATTACGGTAGATGCATATGTGCACATTACATAGAGATGTTAACGTCCTAAATGGGTTGAACGCAAGAGTGACAATCGAAAACCCAAAAACCTCAAAATACCTAGCAACTTCCGGCTTTGTTGTTCCTGCTAATAAAGTATGTGGGTCTAAAAAGCAATATGAATCGCCTAGACGGCAACTCGGGCCTTCATAAACAACATCATATACCCGCCTACCACAAACAGGAACGGGGCAATTGGCAAAAAACTTTCAATTTTACAAGTTACCCTTTAGCGCCTAAACAGTGTGACTTAGAAGAATAAAACTATCTGATTACGGTAGATGCATATGTGCACTTTACATAGGGCTGTTTACGTCCTAAATGGGTTGAACGCAAGAGTGACAATCGAAAACCCAAAGAACCCAAAATACCTAGCACCTTCCGGTTTTGTTTTTGCGGCTATAAAGTATGTGGGCCTTTAAAACAATATGAATCGCCTAGACGGCAACTCGGGCCTTCATAAACAACATCATATACCCGCCTACCACAAACAGGAACGGGGCAATTGGCAAAAAACTTTCAATTTTACAAGTTACCCGTTAGCGCCTAAACAGTGTGACTTAGAAGAATAAAACTATCTGATTACGGTAGATGCATATGTGCACTTTACATAGGGCTGTCTACGTCCTAAATGGGTTGAACGCAAGAGTGACAATAAGTAACCCAAAGAACCCAAAATACCTAGCACCTTCCGGTTTTGTTTTTGCGGCTAAAAAATTATGTGGGCCTAAAAAGCAATATGAATCGCCTAGACGACAACTCGGGCATTCATAAACAACATCATATACCCGCCAACAACAAACAGGAACGGGGCAATTGGAAAAAACTTTCAATTTCACAAGTTACCCTTTAGCGCCTAAAGAGTGTGACTTAGAAGATTTAAACTATCTGATTACGGTAGATGCATATGTGCACTTTACATAGGGCTGTTTACGTCCTAAATGGGTTGAACGCAAGAGTGACAATAGGTAACCCAAAGAAACCAAAATACCTAGCACCTTCCGGTTTTGTTTTTGCGGCTAATAAATTATGTGGGCCTATAAAACAATATGAGTCGCCTAGACGACAACTCGGGCATTTATAATCACAACCATATAACCCCCTACCACAAACAGGAACGTGGCAATTGGCAAAAAACTTTCAATTTCCTTTAGCGCCTAAAGAGTGTGACTTTGAAGAATTAAACTATCTGATTACTGTAGATGCATATGTGCACATTACATAGAGATGTTAACGTCCTAAATGGGTTGAACGCAAGAGTGACAATCGAAAACCCAAAAACCTCAAAATACCTAGCAACTTCCGACTTTGTTTTTCCGGCTAATAAAGTATGTGGGCCTAAAAAACAATATGAATCGCCTAGACGGCAACTCGGGCCTTCATAAACAACATCATATACCCGCCTACCACAAACAGGAACGGAGCAATTGGCAAAAAACTTTCAATTTTACAAGTTACCCTTTAGCGCCTAAGCAGTGTGACTTAGAAGAATAAAACTATCTGATTACGGTAGATGCATATGTGCACTTTACATAGGGCTGTTTACGTCCTAAATGGGTTGAACGCAAGAGTGAAAATCGAAAACCCAAAGAACCCAAAATACCTATCACCTTCCGGTTTTGTTTTTGCGGCTATAAAGTATGTGGGCCTTTAAAACAATATGAGTCGCCTAGACGACAACGCGGGCATTCATAATCACAACCATATACCCCCTACCACAAACAGGAACGTGGCAATTGGCAAAAAACTTTCAATTTCCTTTAGCGCCTAAAGTGTGTGACTTTGAAGAATTAAACTATCTGATTACGGTAGATGCATATGTGCACATTACATAGAGATGTTAACGTCCTAAATGGGTTGAACGCAAGAGTGACAATCGAAAACCCAAAAGCCTCAAAATACCTAGCAACTTCCGGCTTTGTTGTTCCTGCTAATAAAGTATGTGGGTCTAAAAAGCAATATGAATCGCCTAAACGACAACTCGGGCATTCAAAAACAACATCATATACCCGCGTACCACAAACAGGAACGGGGCAATTGGCAAAAAACTTTCAATTTCACAAGTTACCCTTTAGCGCCTAAAGAGTGTGACTTAGAAGAATTAAACTATCTGATTACGGTAGATGCATATGTGCACATTACATAGGGATGTTTACGTCCTAAATGGGTTGAACGCAAGAGTGACAATAGGTAACCCAAAGAACCCAAAATACCTAGCAACTTCCGGCTTTGTTGTTCCTGCTAATAAAGTATGTGGGTCTAAAAAGCAATATGAATCGCCTAGACGACAACTCGGGCATTCATAAACAACATCATATACCCGCCTAACACAAACAGGAACGGGGCAATTGGAAAAAACTTTCAATTTCACAAGTTACCCTTTAGCGCCTAATGAGTGTGACTTAGAAGAATTAAACTATCTGATTACGGTAGATGCATATGTGCACATTACATAGGGATGTTTACGTCCTAAATGGGTTGAACGCAAGAGTGACAATAGGTAACCCAAAGAACCCAAAATACCTAGCACCTTCCGGTTTTGTTTTTGCGGCTAAGAAATTATGTGGGCCTAAAAAGCAATATGAATCGCCTAGACGACAACTCGGGCATTCATAAACAACATCATATACCCGCCTACAACAAACAGGAACGGGGCAATTGGAAAAAACTTTCAATTTCACAAGTTACCCTTTAGCGCCTAAAGAGTGTGACTTAGAAGAATTAAACTATCTGATTACGGTAGATGCATATGTGCACATTACATAGAGATGTTTGCGTCCTAAATGGGTTGAACGCAAGAGTGACAATAGGTAACCCAAAGAAACCAAAATACCTAGCACCTTCCGGTTTTGTTTTTGCGGCTAATAAATTATGTGGGCCTATAAAACAATATGAGTCGCCTAGACGACAACTCGGGCATTTATAATCACAACCATATAACCCCCTACCACAAACAGGAACGTGGCAATTGGCAAAAAACTTTCAATTTCCTTTAGCGCCTAAAGAGTGTGACTTAGAAGAATTAAACTATCTGATTACTGTAGATGCATATGTGCACATTACATAGAGATGTTAACGTCCTAAATGGGTTGAACGCAAGAGTGACAATCGAAAACCCAAAGAACCCAAAATACCTAGCACCTTCCGGTTTTGTTTTTGCGGCTATAAAGTATGTGGGCCTTTAAAACAATATGAATCGCCTAGACGGCAACTCGGGCCTTCATAAACAACATCATATACCCGCCTACCACAAACAGGAACGGGGCAATTGGCAAAAAACTTTCAATTTTACAAGTTACCCGTTAGCGCCTAAACAGTGTGACTTAGAAGAATAAAACTATCTGATTACGGTAGATGCATATGTGCACTTTACATAGGGCTGTTTACGTCCTAAATGGGTTGAACGCAAGAGTGACAATAAGTAACCCAAAGAACCCAAAATACCTAGCACCTTCCGGTTTTGTTTTTGCGGCTAAAAAATTATGTGGGCCTAAAAAGCAATATGAATCGCCTAGACGACAACTCGGGCATTCATAAACAACATCATATACCCGCCAACAACAAACAGGAACGGGGCAATTGGAAAAAACTTTCAATTTCACAAGTTACCCTTTAGCGCCTAAAGAGTGTGACTTAGAAGATTTAAACTATCTGATTACGGTAGATGCATATGTGCACTTTACATAGGGCTGTTTACGTCCTAAATGGGTTGAACGCAAGAGTGACAATAGGTAACCCAAAGAAACCAAAATACCTAGCACCTTCCGGTTTTGTTTTTGCGGCTAATAAATTATGTGGGCCTATAAAACAATATGAGTCGCCTAGACGACAACTCGGGCATTTATAATCACAACCATATAACCCCCTACCACAAACAGGAACGTGGCAATTGGCAAAAAACTTTCAATTTCCTTTAGCGCCTAAAGAGTGTGACTTTGAAGAATTAAACTATCTGATTACTGTAGATGCATATGTGCACATTACATAGAGATGTTAACGTCCTAAATGGGTTGAACGCAAGAGTGACAATCGAAAACCCAAAAACCTCAAAATACCTAGCAACTTCCGACTTTGTTTTTCCGGCTAATAAAGTATGTGGGCCTAAAAAACAATATGAATCGCCTAGACGGCAACTCGGGCCTTCATAAACAACATCATATACCCGCCTACCACAAACAGGAACGGAGCAATTGGCAAAAAACTTTCAATTTTACAAGTTACCCTTTAGCGCCTAAGCAGTGTGACTTAGAAGAATAAAACTATCTGATTACGGTAGATGCATATGTGCACTTTACATAGGGCTGTTTACGTCCTAAATGGGTTGAACGCAAGAGTGAAAATCGAAAACCCAAAGAACCCAAAATACCTATCACCTTCCGGTTTTGTTTTTGCGGCTATAAAGTATGTGGGCCTTTAAAACAATATGAGTCGCCTAGACGACAACGCGGGCATTCATAATCACAACCATATACCCCCTACCACAAACAGGAACGTGGCAATTGGCAAAAAACTTTCAATTTCCTTTAGCGCCTAAAGTGTGTGACTTTGAAGAATTAAACTATCTGATTACGGTAGATGCATATGTGCACATTACATAGAGATGTTAACGTCCTAAATGGGTTGAACGCAAGAGTGACAATCGAAAACCCAAAAGCCTCAAAATACCTAGCAACTTCCGGCTTTGTTGTTCCTGCTAATAAAGTATGTGGGTCTAAAAAGCAATATGAATCGCCTAAACGACAACTCGGGCATTCAAAAACAACATCATATACCCGCGTACCACAAACAGGAACGGGGCAATTGGCAAAAAACTTTCAATTTCACAAGTTACCCTTTAGCGCCTAAAGAGTGTGACTTAGAAGAATTAAACTATCTGATTACGGTAGATGCATATGTGCACATTACATAGGGATGTTTACGTCCTAAATGGGTTGAACGCAAGAGTGACAATAGGTAACCCAAAGAACCCAAAATACCTAGCAACTTCCGGCTTTGTTGTTCCTGCTAATAAAGTATGTGGGTCTAAAAAGCAATATGAATCGCCTAGACGACAACTCGGGCATTCATAAACAACATCATATACCCGCCTAACACAAACAGGAACGGGGCAATTGGAAAAAACTTTCAATTTCACAAGTTACCCTTTAGCGCCTAATGAGTGTGACTTAGAAGAATTAAACTATCTGATTACGGTAGATGCATATGTGCACATTACATAGGGATGTTTACGTCCTAAATGGGTTGAACGCAAGAGTGACAATAGGTAACCCAAAGAACCCAAAATACCTAGCACCTTCCGGTTTTGTTTTTGCGGCTAAGAAATTATGTGGGCCTAAAAAGCAATATGAATCGCCTAGACGACAACTCGGGCATTCATAAACAACATCATATACCCGCCTACAACAAACAGGAACGGGGCAATTGGAAAAAACTTTCAATTTCACAAGTTACCCTTTAGCGCCTAAAGAGTGTGACTTAGAAGAATTAAACTATCTGATTACGGTAGATGCATATGTGCACATTACATAGAGATGTTTGCGTCCTAAATGGGTTGAACGCAAGAGTGACAATAGGTAACCCAAAGAAACCAAAATACCTAGCACCTTCCGGTTTTGTTTTTGCGGCTAATAAATTATGTGGGCCTATAAAACAATATGAGTCGCCTAGACGACAACTCGGGCATTTATAATCACAACCATATAACCCCCTACCACAAACAGGAACGTGGCAATTGGCAAAAAACTTTCAATTTCCTTTAGCGCCTAAAGAGTGTGACTTAGAAGAATTAAACTATCTGATTACTGTAGATGCATATGTGCACATTACATAGAGATGTTAACGTCCTAAATGGGTTGAACGCAAGAGTGACAATCGAAAACCAAAAAACCTCAAAATTGGCAAAAAACGTTCAATTTTACAAGTTACCCTTTAGCGCCTAAACAGTGTGACTTAGAAGAATAAAACTATCTGATTACGGTAGATGCATATGTGCACTTTACATAGGGCTGTTTACGTCCTAAATGGGTTGAACGCAAGAGTGACAATCGAAAACCCAAAGAACCCAAAATACCTAGTACCTTCCGGTTTTGTTTTTGCGGCTATAAAGCATGTGGGCCTTTAAAACAATATGAGTCGCCTAGACGACAACGCGGGCATTCATGATCACAACCATATACCCCCTACCACAAACAGGAACGTGGCAATTGGCAAAAAACTTTCAATTTCCTTTAGCGCCTAAAGTGTGTGACTTTGAAGAATTAAACTATCTGATTACGGTAGATGCATATGAGCACATTACATAGAGATGTTAACGTCCTAAATGGGTTGAACGCAAGAGTGACAATCGAAAACCCAAAAACCTCAAAATACCTAGCAACTTCCGGCTTTGTTGTTCCTGCTAATAAAGTATGTGGGTCTAAAAAGCAATATGAATCGCCTAGACGACAACTCGGGCATTCATAAATAACATCATATACCCGCCTACCACAAACAGGAACGGGGCAATTGGCAAAAAACTTTCAATTTCACAAGTTACCCTTTAGCGCCTAAACAGTGTGACTTAGAAGAATTAAACTATCTGATTACGGTAGATGCATATGTGCACATTACATAGAGATGTTAACGTCCTAAATGGGTTGAACGCAAGAGTGACAATCGAAAACCCAAAAACCTCAAAATACCTAGCAACTTCCGGCTTTGTTGTTCCTGCTAATAAAGTATGTGGGTCTAAAAAGCAATATGAATCGCCTAGACGACAACTCGGGCATTCAAAAACAACATCATATACCCGCCTACCACAAACAAGAACGGGGCAATTGGCAAAAAACTTTTAATTTCACAAGTTACCCTTTAGCGCCTAAAGAGTGTGACTTAGAAGAATTAAACTATCTGATTACGGTAGATGCATATGTGCACATTACATAGGGATGTTTACGTCCTAAATGGGTTGAACGCAAGAGTGACAATAGGTAACCCAAAGAACCCAAAATACCTAGCACCTTCCGGTTTTGTTTTTGCGGCTAAAAAATTATGTGGGCCTAAAAAGCAATATGAATCGCCTAGACGACAACTCGGGCATTCATAAACAACATCATATACCCGCCTACCACAAACAGGAACGGGGCAATTGGAAAAAACTTTCAATTTCACAAGTTACCCTTTAGCGCCTAAAGAGTGTGACTTAGAAGAATAAAACTATCTGATTACGGTAGATGCATATGTGCACATTACATAGAGATGTTTACGTCCTAAATGGGTTGAACGCAAGAGTGACAATCGGTAACCCAAAGAACCCAAAATACCTAGCACCCTCCGGTTTTGTTTTTGCGGCTAATAAATTATGTGGTCCTATAAAACAATATGAATCGCCTAGACGGCAACTCGGGCCTTCATAAACAACATCATATACCCGCCTACCACAAACAGGAACGGGGCAATTGGCAAAAAACTTTCAATTTCCTTTAGCGCCTAAAGAGTGTGACTTTGAAGAATTAAACTATCTGATTACGGTAGATGCATATGTGCACATTACATAGAGATGTTAACTTCCTAAATGGGTTGAACGCAAGAGTGACAATCGAAAACCCAAAAACCTCAAAATACCTAGCAACTTCCGACTTAGTTTTTCTGGCTAATAAAGTATGTGGGCCTAAAAAACAATATGAATCGCCTAGACGGCAACTCGGGCCTTCATAAACAACATCATATACCCGCCTACCACAAACAGGAACGGGGCAATTGGCAAAAAACTTTCAATTTTACAAGTTACCCTATAGCGCCTAAACAGTGTGACTTAGAAGAATAAAACTATCTGATTACGGTAGATGCATATGTGCACTTTACATAGGGTTGTTTACGTCCTAAATGGGTTGAACGTAAGAGTGACAATCGAAAACCCAAAGAACCCAAAATACCTAGCACCTTCCGGTTTTGTTTTTGCGGATATAAAGTATGTGGGCCTTTAAAACAATATAAGTCGCCTAGGCGACAACGCGGGCATTCATAATCACAACCATATACCCCCTACCACAAACAGGAACGTGGCCATTGGCAAAAAACTTTCAATTTCCTTTAGCGCCTAAAGAGTGTGACTTTGAAGAATTAAACTATCTGATTACGGTAGATGCATATGTGCACATTACATAGAGATGTTAAAGTCCTAAATGGGTTGAACGCAAGCGTGACAATCGAAAACCCAAAGAACTCAAAATACCTAGCACCTTCCGGTTTTGTTTTTGCGGCTAATAAAGTATGTGGGGCTATAAAACAATATGAGCCGCCTAGACGACAACGCGGGCATTCATAATCACAACCATATAACCCCCTACCACAAACAGGAACGTGGCAATTGGCAAAAAACTTTCAATTTCCTTTAGCGCCTAAAGAGTGTGACTTTGAAGAATTAAACTATCTGATTACGGTAGATGCATATGTGCACATTACATAGAGATGTTAAAGTCCTAAATGGGTTGAACGCAAGAGTGACAATCGGAAATTCAAAAACCTCAAAATACCCAGCACCTTCCGGTTTTGTTTTTGCGGCTAATAAAGTATGTGGGCCTAAAAAGTAATATGAATCGCCTAGACGACAACTCGGGCATTCATAAACAAAATCATATACCCGCCTACCACAAACAGGAACGGGGCAATTGACAAAAAAACTTTCAATTTTACAAGTTACTGTTTAGCGCCTAAACAGTCTGACTTAGAAGAATAAAACTATCTGATTACGGTAGATGCATATGTGCACATTACATAGAGATGTTTACGTCCTAAATGGGTTGAACGCAAGAGTGACAATCGGTAACCCAAAGAACCCAAAATACCTAGCACCTTCCGGTTTTGTTTTTCCTGCTAACAAAGTATGTGGGCCTAAAAAGCAATATGAATCGCCTAGACGACAACTCGGGCATTCATAAACAACATCATATACCCGCCTACCACAAACAGGAATGGGGCAATTGGCAAAAAACTTTCAATTTTACAAGTTACCCTTTAGCGCCTAAACAGTGTGACTTAGAAGAATAAAACTATCTGATTACGGTAGATGTATATGTGCACATTACATAGAGATGTTAACGTCCTAAATGGGTTGAACGCAAGCCGTTTTTGCGGCTAATAGAGTATGTGGGCCTATAAAACAATATGAGTCGCCTAGACGACAACTCGGGCATCCATAACCATAACCATATAACCCCCTACCACAAACAGGAACGTGGCAATTGGCAAAAAACTTTCAATTTCCTTTAACGCCTAAAGAGTGTGACTTTGAAGAATTCAACTATCTGATTACGGTAGATGCATATGTGCACATTACATAGAGATGTTAAAGTCCTAAATGATTTGAACGCAAGAGTGACAATCGGAAATTCAAAAACCTCAAAATACCCAGCAAACTTCCGGTTTTGTTTTTGCGGCTAATAGAGTATGTGGGCCTATAAAACAATATGAGTCGCCTAGACGACAACTCGGGCATCCATAACCATAACCATATAACCCCCTACCACAAACAGGAACGTGGCAATTGGCAAAAAACTTTCAAATTCCTTTAGCGCCTAAAGAGTGTGACTTTGAAGAATTAAACTATCGGATTACGGTAGATGCATATGTGCACATTACATAGAGATGTTAAAGTCCTAAATGGAATCAACGCAAGAGTGACAATCGAAAACCCAAAGAACTCAAAATACCTAGCACCTTCCGGTTTTGTTTTTGCGGCTAATAAAGTATGTGGGGCTATAAAACAATATGAGTCGCCTAGACGACAACGCGGGCATTCATAATCACAACCATATAACCCCCTACCACAAACAGGAACGTGGCAATTGGCAAAAAACTTTCAAATTCCTTTAGCGCCTAAAGAGTGTGACTTTGAAGAAATAAACTATCTGATTACGGTAGATGCATATGTGCACTTTACATAGGGTTGTTTACGTCCTAAATGGGTTGAACGCAAGAGTGAAAATCGAAAACCCAAAAACCTCAAAATACCTAGCAACTTCCGGCTTTGTTTTTCCGACTAATAAAGTATGTCGGCTTAAAAAACAATATGAATCGCCTAGACGACAACTAGGGCATTCATAAACAACATCATATACCCGCCTACCACAAACAGGAACGAGGCAATTGGCAAAAAACTTTCAATTTTACAAGTTACTCTTTAGCGCCTAAACAGTGTGACTTAGAAGAATTAAACTATCTGATTACGGTAGATGCATATGTGCACATTACATAGAGATGTTTACGTCCTAAATGGGTTAAACGCAAGAGTGACAATCGGTAACCCAAAGAACCCAAAATAACTAGCACCTTCCGGTTTTGTTTTTGCGGCTAATAAATTATGTGGGCCTAAAAAGCAATATGAATCGCCTAGACGACAACTCGGGCATTCATAATCAAAATCATATACCCGCCTACCACAAACAGTAACGTGGCAATTGGCAAAAAACTTTCAATTTCCTTTAGCGCCTGAAGAGTTTGACTTTGAAGAATTAAACTATCTGATTACGGTAGATGCATATGTGCACATTACATAGAGATGTTAAAGTCCTAAATGGGTTGAACGCAAGCGTGACAATCGAAAACCCAAAGAACTCAAAATACCTAGCACCTTCCGGTTTTGTTTTTGCGGCTAATAAAGTATGTGGGGCTATAAAACAATATGAGTCGCCTAGACGACAACGCGGGCATTCATAATCACAACCATATAACCCCCTACCACAAACAGGAACGTGGCAATTGGCAAAAAACTTTCAATTTCCTTTAGCGCCTAAAGAGTGTGACTTTGAAGAATTCAACTATCTGATTACGGTAGATGCATATGTGCACATTACATAGAGATGTTAAAGTCCTAAATGATTTGAACGCAAGAGTGACAATCGGAAATTCAAAAATCTCAAAATACCCAGCAAACTTCCGGCTTTGTTTTTCCGGCTAATAAAGTATGTGCGCCTAAAAAACAATATGAATCGCCTAGACGACAACTACGGCATTCATAAACAACATCATATACCCGCCTACCACAAACAGGAATGGGCCAATTGGCAAAAAACTTTCAATTTTACAAGTTACCCTTTAGCGCCTAAACAGTGTGACTTAGAAGAATTAAACTATCTGATTACGGTAGATGCATATGTGCACTTTACATAGGGTTGTTTACGTCCTAAATGGGTTGAGCGCAAGAGTGACAATCGAAAACCCAAAAACCTCAAAATACCTAGCAGCTTCCGGCTAATAAAGTATGTGGGCCTAAAAAACAATATGAGTCGCCTAGACGACAACTCGGGCATCCATAATCATAACCATATAACCCCCTACCACAAACAGGAACGTACCTAGCACCTTCCGGTTTTGTTTTTGCGGCTAATAAAGTATGTGGGGCTATAAAACAATATGAGTCGCCTAGACGACAACGCGGGCATTCATAATCACAACCATATAACCCCCTACCACAAACAGGAACGTGGCAATTGGCAAAAAACTTTCAAATTCCTTTAGCGCCTAAAGAGTGTGACTTTGAAGAAATAAACTATCTGATTACGGTAGATGCATATGTGCACTTTACATAGGGTTGTTTACGTCCTAAATGGGTTGAACGCAAGAGTGAAAATCGAAAACCCAAAAACCTCAAAATACCTAGCAACTTCCGGCTTTGTTTTTCCGACTAATAAAGTATGTCGGCTTAAAAAACAATATGAATCGCCTAGACGACAACTAGGGCATTCATAAACAACATCATATACCCGCCTACCACAAACAGGAACGAGGCAATTGGCAAAAAACTTTCAATTTTACAAGTTACTCTTTAGCGCCTAAACAGTGTGACTTAGAAGAATTAAACTATCTGATTACGGTAGATGCATATGTGCACATTACATAGAGATGTTTACGTCCTAAATGGGTTAAACGCAAGAGTGACAATCGGTAACCCAAAGAACCCAAAATAACTAGCACCTTCCGGTTTTGTTTTTGCGGCTAATAAATTATGTGGGCCTAAAAAGCAATATGAATCGCCTAGACGACAACTCGGGCATTCATAATCAAAATCATATACCCGCCTACCACAAACAGTAACGTGGCAATTGGCAAAAAACTTTCAATTTCCTTTAGCGCCTGAAGAGTTTGACTTTGAAGAATTAAACTATCTGATTACGGTAGATGCATATGTGCACATTACATAGAGATGTTAAAGTCCTAAATGGGTTGAACGCAAGCGTGACAATCGAAAACCCAAAGAACTCAAAATACCTAGCACCTTCCGGTTTTGTTTTTGCGGCTAATAAAGTATGTGGGGCTATAAAACAATATGAGTCGCCTAGACGACAACGCGGGCATTCATAATCACAACCATATAACCCCCTACCACAAACAGGAACGTGGCAATTGGCAAAAAACTTTCAATTTCCTTTAGCGCCTAAAGAGTGTGACTTTGAAGAATTCAACTATCTGATTACGGTAGATGCATATGTGCACATTACATAGAGATGTTAAAGTCCTAAATGATTTGAACGCAAGAGTGACAATCGGAAATTCAAAAATCTCAAAATACCCAGCAAACTTCCGGCTTTGTTTTTCCGGCTAATAAAGTATGTGCGCCTAAAAAACAATATGAATCGCCTAGACGACAACTACGGCATTCATAAACAACATCATATACCCGCCTACCACAAACAGGAATGGGCCAATTGGCAAAAAACTTTCAATTTTACAAGTTACCCTTTAGCGCCTAAACAGTGTGACTTAGAAGAATTAAACTATCTGATTACGGTAGATGCATATGTGCACTTTACATAGGGTTGTTTACGTCCTAAATGGGTTGAGCGCAAGAGTGACAATCGAAAACCCAAAAACCTCAAAATACCTAGCAGCTTCCGGCTAATAAAGTATGTGGGCCTAAAAAACAATATGAGTCGCCTAGACGACAACTCGGGCATCCATAATCATAACCATATAACCCCCTACCACAAACAGGAACGTGGCAATTGGCAAAAAACTTTCAATTTCCTTTAGCGCCTAAAGAGTGTGACTTTGAAGAATTCAACTATCTGATTACGGTAGATGCATATGTGCACATTACATAGAGATGTTAAAGTCCTAAATGATTTGAACGCAAGAGTGACAATCGGAAATTCAAAAACCTCAAAATACCCAGCAAACTTCCGGCTTTGTTTTTCCGGCTAATAAAGTATGTGCGCCTAAAAAACAATATGAATCGCCTAGACGACAACTCGGGCGTTCATAATCATAACCATATAACCCCCTACCACAAACAGGAACGTGGCAATTGGCAAACAACTTTCAATCTCCTTTAGAGCCCAAAGAGTGTGACTTAGAAGAATTAAACTATCTGATTACGGTAGATGCATATGTGCACATTACATAGGGATGTTAACGTCCTAAATGGGTTGAACGCAAGAGTGACAATCGAAAACCCAAAAACCTCAAAATACCTAGCAACTTCCGGCTTTGTTTTTCCGGCTAAGAAAGTATGTGGGCCTAAAAAACAATATGAATCGCCTAGACGACAACTACGGCATTCATAAACAACATCATATACCCGCCTACCACAAACAGGAACGGGGCAATTGGCAAAAAATTTTCAATTTCACAAGTTACCCTTTAGCGCCTAAACAGTGTGACTTAGAAGAATTAAACTATCTGATTACGGTAGATGCATATGTGCACATTACATAGAGATGTTAACGTCCTAAATGGGTTGAACGCAAGAGTGACAATCGAAAACCCAAAAACCTCAAAATACCTTGCAACTTCCGGCTTTGTTTTTCCGGCTAAGAAAGTATGTGGGCCTAAAAAACAATATGAATCGCCTAGACGACAACTACGGCATTCATAAACAACATCATATACCCGCCTACCACAAACAGGAACGGGGCAATTGGCAAAAAACTTTCAATTTCACAAGTTACCCTTTAGCGCCTAAACAGTGTGACTTAGAAGAATTAAACTATCTGATTACGGTAGATGCATATGTGCACATTACATAGAGATGTTAACGTCCTAAATGGGTTGAACGCAAGAGTGACAATCGAAAACCCAAAAACCTCAAAATACCTAGCAACTTCCGGCTTTGTTGTTCCTGCTAATAAAGTATGTGGGTCTAAAAAGCAATATGAATCGCCTAGACGGCAACTCGGGCCTTCATAAACAACATCATATACCCGCCTACCACAAACAGGAACGGGGCAATTGGCAAAAAACTTTCAATTTCCTTTAGCGCCTAAAGAGTGTGACTTTGAAGAATTAAACTATCTGATTACTGTAGATGCATATGTGCACATTACATAGAGATGTTAACGTCCTAAATGGGTTGAACGCAAGAGTGACAATCGAAAACCCAAAAACCTCAAAATACCTAGCAACTTCCGACTTTGTTTTTCCGGCTAATAAAGTATGTGGGCCTAAAAAACAATATGAATCGCCTAGACGGCAACTCGGGCCTTCATAAACAACATCATATACCCGCCTACCACAAACAGGAACGGGGCAATTGGCAAAAAACTTTCAATTTTACAAGTTACCCTTTAGCGCCTAAGCAGTGTGACTTAGAAGAATAAAACTATCTGATTACGGTAGATGCATATGTAAACTTTACATAGGGCTGTTTACGTCCTAAATGGGTTGAACGCAAGAGTGAAAATCGAAAACCCAAAGAACCCAAAATACCTAGCACCTTCCGGTTTTGTTTTTGCGGCTATAAAGTATGTGGGCCTTTAAAACAATATGAGTCGCCTAGACGACAACGCGGGCATTCATAATCACAACCATATACCCCCTACCACAAACAGGAACGTGGCAATTGGCAAAAAACTTTCAATTTCCTTTAGCGCCTAAAGTGTGTGACTTTGAAGAATTAAACTATCTGATTACGGTAGATGCATATGTGCACATTACATAGAGATGTTAACGTCCTAAATGGGTTGAACGCAAGAGTGACAATCGAAAACCCAAAAGCGTCAAAATACCTAGCAACTTCCGGCTTTGTTGTTCCTGCTAATAAAGTATGTGGGTCTAAAAAGCAATATGAATCGCCTAAACGACAACTCGGGCATTCAAAAACAACATCATATACCCGCCTACCACAAACAGGAACGGGGCAATTGGCAAAAAACTTTCAATTTCACAAGTTACCCTTTAGCGCCTAAAGAGTGTGACTTAGAAGAATTAAACTATCTGATTACGGTAGATGCATATGTGCACATTACATAGGGATGTTTACGTCCTAAATGGGTTGAACGCAAGAGTGACAATAGGTAACCCAAAGAACCCAAAATACCTAGCAACTTCCGGCTTTGTTGTTCCTGCTAATAAAGTATGTGGGTCTAAAAAGCAATATGAATCGCCTAGACGACAACTCGGGCATTCATAAACAACATCATATACCCGCCTAACACAAACAGGAAAGGGGCAATTGGAAAAAACTTTCAATTTCACAAGTTACCCTTTAGCGCCTAATGAGTGTGACTTAGAAGAATTAAACTATCTGATTACGGTAGATGCATATGTGCACATTACATAGGGATGTTTACGTCCTAAATGGGTTGAACGCAAGAGTGACAATAGGTAACCCAAAGAACTCAAAATACCTAGCACCTTCCGGTTTTGTTTTTGCGGCTAAGAAATTATGTGGGCCTAAAAAGCAATATGAATCGCCTAGACGACAACTCGGGCATTCATAAACAACATCATATACCCGCCTACAACAAACAGGAACGGGGCAATTGGAAAAAACTTTCAATTTCACAAGTTACCCTTTAGCGCCTAAAGAGTGTGACTTAGAAGAATTAAACTATCTGATTACGGTAGATGCATATGTGCACATTACATAGAGATGTTTGCGTCCTAAATGGGTTGAACGCAAGAGTGACAATAGGTAACCCAAAGAAACCAAAATACCTAGCACCTTCCGGTTTTGTTTTTGCGGCTAATAAAGTATGTGGGCCTAAAAAACAATATGAATCGCCTGGACGACAACTCGGGCATTCATAATCATAACCATATAACCCCCTACCACAAACAGGAACGTGGCAATTGGCAAAAAACTTTCAATTTCCTTTAGCGCCTAAAGAGTGTGACTTTGAAGAATTAAACTATCTGATTACTGTAGATGCATATGTGCACATTACATAGAGATGTTAACGTCCTAAATGGGTTGAACGCAAGAGTGACAATCGAAAACCCAAAAACCTCAAAATTGTCAAAAAACTTTCAATTTTACAAGTTACCCTTTAGCGCCTAAACAGTGTGACTTAGAAGAATAAAACTATCTGATTACGGTAGATGCATATGTGCACTTTACATAGGACTGTTTACGTCCTAAATGGGTTGAACGCAAGAGTGACAATCGAAAACCCAAAGAACCCAAAATACCTAGCACCTTCCGGTTTTGTTTTTGCGGCTATAAAGCATGTGGGCCTTTAAAACAATATGAGTCGCCTAGACGACAACGCGGGCATTCATGATCACAACCATATACCCCCTACCACAAACAGGAACGTGGCAATTGGCAAAAAACTTTCAATTTCCTTTAGCGCCTAAAGTGTGTGACTTTGAAGAATTAAACTATCTGATTACGGTAGATGCATATGTGCACATTACATAGAGATGTTAACGTCCTAAATGGGTTGAACGCAAGAGTGACAATCGAAAACCCAAAAACCTCAAAATACCTAGCAACTTCCGGCTTTGTTGTTCCTGCTAATAAAGTATGTGGGTCTAAAAAGCAATATGAATCGCCTAGACGACAACTCGGGCATTCATAAATAACATCATATACCCGCCTACCACAAACAGGAACGGGGCAATTGGCAAAAAACTTTCAATTTCACAAGTTACCCTTTAGCGCCTAAACAGTGTGACTTAGAAGAAGTAAACTATCTGATTACGGTAGATGCATATGTGCACATTACATAGAGATGTTAACGTCCTAAATGGGTTGAACGCAAGAGTGACAATCGAAAACCCAAAAACCTCAAAATACCTAGCAACTTCCGGCTTTGTTGTTCCTGCTAATAAAGTATGTGGGTCTAAAAAGCAATATGAATCGCCTAGACGACAACTCGGGCATTCAAAAACAACATCATATACCCGCCTACCACAAACAAGAACGGGGCAATTGGCAAAAAACTTTTAATTTCACAAGTTACCCTTTAGCGCCTAAAGAGTGTGACTTAGAAGAATTAAACTATCTGATTACGGTAGATGCATATGTGCACATTACATAGGGATGTTTACGTCCTAAATGGGTTGAACGCAAGAGTGACAGTAGGTAACCCAAAGAACCCAAAATACCTAGCACCTTCCGGTTTTGTTTTTGCGGCTAAAAAATTATGTGGGCCTAAAAAGCAATATGAATCGCCTAGACGACAACTCGGGCATTCATAAACAACATCATATACCCGCCTACCACAAACAGGAACGGCGCAATTGGAAAAAACTTTCAATTTCACAAGTTACCCTTTAGCGCCTAAAGAGTGTGACTTAGAAGAATAAAACTATCTGATTACGGTAGATGCATATGTGTACATTACATAGAGATGTTTACGTCCTAAATGGGTTGAACGCAAGAGTGACAATCGGTAACCCAAAGAACCCAAAATACCTAGCACCCTCCGGTTTTGTTTTTGCGGCTAATAAATTATGTGGTCCTATAAAACAATATGAATCGCCTAGACGGCAACTCGGGCCTTCATAAACAACATCATATACCCGCCTGCCACAAACAGGAACGGGGCAATTGGCAAAAAACTTTCAATTTCCTTTAGCGCCTAAAGAGTGTGACTTTGAAGAATTAAACTATCTGATTACGGTAGATGCATATGTGCACATTACATAGAGATGTTAACTTCCTAAATGGGTTGAACGCAAGAGTGACAATCGAAAACCCAAAAACCTCAAAATACCTAGCAACTTCCGACTTAGTTTTTCTGGCTAATAAAGTATGTGGGCCTAAAAAACAATATGAATCGCCTAGACGGCAACTCGGGCCTTCATAAACAACATCATATACCCGCCTACCACAAACAGGAACGGGGCAATTGGCAAAAAACTTTCAATTTTACAAGTTACCCTATAGCGCCTAAACAGTGTGACTTAGAAGAATAAAACTATCTGATTACGGTAGATGCATATGTGCACTTTACATAGGGTTGTTTACGTCCTAAATGGGTTGAACGCAAGAGTGACAATCGAAAACCCAAAGAACCCAAAATACCTAGCACCTTCCGGTTTTGTTTTTGCGGATATAAAGTATGTGGGCCTTTAAAACAATATAAGTCGCCTAGGCGACAACGCGGGCATTCATAATCACAACCATATACCCCTACCACAAACAGGAACGTGGCCATTGGCAAAAAACTTTCAATTTCCTTTAGCGCCTAAAGAGTGTGACTTTGAAGAATTAAACTATCTGATTACGGTAGATGCATATGTGCACATTACATAGAGATGTTAAAGTCCTAAATGGGTTGAACGCAAGCGTGACAATCGAAAACCCAAAGAACTCAAAATACCTAGCACCTTCCGGTTTTGTTTTTGCGGCTAATAAAGTATGTGGGCCTATAAAACAATATGAGTCGCCTAGACGACAACGCGGGCATTCATAATCACAACCATATAACCCCCTACCACAAACAGGAACGTGGCAATTGGCAAAAAACTTTCAATTTCCTTTAGCGCCTAAAGAGTGTGACTTTGAAGAATTAAACTATCTGATTACGGTAGATGCATATGTGCACATTACATAGAGATGTTAAAGTCCTAAATGGGTTGAACGCAAGAGTGACAATCGGAAATTCAAAAACCTCAAAATACCCAGCACCTTCCGGTTTTGTTTTTGCGGCTAATAAAGTATGTGGGCCTAAAAAGTAATATGAATCGCCTAGACGACAACTCGGGCATTCATAAACTAAATCATATACCCGCCTACCACAAACAGGAACGGGGCAATTGACAAAAAAACTTTCAATTTTACAAGTTACTGTTTAGCGCCTAAACAGTGTGACTTAGAAGAATAAAACTATCTGATTACGGTAGATGCATATGTGCACATTACATAGAGATGTTTACGTCCTAAATGGGTTGAACGCAAGAGTGACAATCGGTAACCCAAAGAACCCAAAATACCTAGCACCTTCCGGTTTTGTTTTTCCTGCTAACAAAGTATGTGGGCCTAAAAAGCAATATGAATCGCCTAGACGACAACTCGGGCATTCATAAACAACATCATATACCCGCCTACCACAAACAGGAATGGGGCAATTGGCAAAAAACTTTCAATTTTACAAGTTACCCTTTAGCGCCTAAACAGTGTGACTTAGAAGAATAAAACTATCTGATTACGGTAGATGCATATGTGCACATTACATAGAGATGTTAACGTCCTAAATGGGTTGAACGCAAGAGTGACAATCGGTAATTCAAAAACCTCAAAATACCCAGCAAACTTCCGGTTTTGTTTTTGCGGCTAATAGAGTATGTGGGCCTATAAAACAATATGAGTCGCCTAGACGACAACTCGGGCATCCATAACCATAACCATATAACCCCCTACCACAAACAGGAACGTGGCAATTGGCAAAAAACTTTCAATTTCCTTTAGCGCCTAAAGAGTGTGACTTTGAAGAATTCAACTATCTGATTACGGTAGATGCATATGTGCACATTACATAGAGATGTTAAAGTCCTAAATGATTTGAACGCAAGAGTGACAATCGGAAATTCAAAAACCTCAAAATACCCAGCAAACTTCCGGTTTTGTTTTTGCGGCTAATAGAGTATGTGGGCCTATAAAACAATATGAGTCGCCTAGACGACAACTCGGGCATCCATAACCATAACCATATAACCCCCTACCACAAACAGGAACGTGGCAATTGGCAAAAAACTTTCAAATTCCTTTAGCGCCTAAAGAGTGTGACTTTGAAGAATTAAACTATCTGATTACGGTAGATGCATATGTGCACATTACATAGAGTTGTTAAAGTCCTAAATGGAATCAACGCAAGAGTGACAATCGAAAACCCAAAGAACTCAAAATACCTAGCACCTTCCGGTTTTGTTTTTGCGGCTAATAAAGTATGTGGGGCTATAAAACAATATGAGTCGCCTAGACGACAACGCGGGCATTCATAATCACAACCATATAACCCCCTACCACAAACAGGAACGTGCCAATTGGCAAAAAACTTTCAAATTCCTTTAGCGCCTAAAGAGTGTGACTTTGAAGAAATAAACTATCTGATTACGGTAGATGCATATGTGCACTTTACATAGGGTTGTTTACGTCCTAAATGGGTTGAACGCAAGAGTGAAAATCGAAAACCCAAAAACCTCAAAATACCTAGCAACTTCCGGCTTTGTTTTTCCGACTAATAAAGTATGTCGGCTTAAAAAAAAATATGAATCGCCTAGACGACAACTAGGGCATTCATAAACAACATCATATACCCGCCTACCACAAACAGGAACGAGGCAATTGGCAAAAAACTTTCAATTTTACAAGTTACTCTTTAGCGCCTAAACAGTGTGACTTAGAAGAATTAAACTATCTGATTACGGTAGATGCATATGTGCACATTACATAGAGATGTTTACGTCCTAAATGGGTTAAACGCAAGAGTGACAATCGGTAACCCAAAGAACCCAAAATAACTAGCACCTTCCGGTTTTGTTTTTGCGGCTAATAAAGTATGTGGGCCTAAAAAGCAATATGAATCGCCTAGACGACAACTCGGGCATTCATAATCAAAATCATATACCCGCCTACCACAAACAGTAACGTGGCAATTGGCAAAAAACTTTCAATTTCCTTTAGCGCCTGAAGAGTTTGACTTTGAAGAATTAAACTATCTGATTACGGTAGATGCATATGTGCACATTACATAGAGATGTTAAAGTCCTAAATGGGTTGAACTCAAGCGTGACAATCGAAAACCCAAAGAACTCAAAATACCTAGCACCTTCCGGTTTTGTTTTTGCGGCTAATAAAGTATGTGGGGCTATAAAACAATATGAGTCGCCTAGACGACAACGCGGGCATTCATAATCACAACCATATAACCCCCTACCACAAACAGGAACGTGGCAATTGGCAAAAAACTTTCAATTTCCTTTAGCGCCTAAAGAGTGTGACTTTGAAGAATTAAACTATCTGATTACGGTAGATGCATATGTGCACATTACATAGAGATGTTTACGTCCTAAATGGGTTGAACGCAAGAGTGACAATCGAAAACCCAAAGAACCCAAAACACCTAGCACCTTCCGGTTTTGTTTTTGCGGCTATAAAGTATGTGGGCCTAAAAAGCAATATGAATCGCCTAGACGACAACTCGGGCATTCATAAACAAAATCATATACCCGCCTACCACAAACAGGAACGTGGCAATTGGCAAAAAACTTTCAATTTCCTTTAGCGCCTGAAGAGTGTGACTTTGAAGAATTAAACTATCTGATTACGGTAGATGCATATGTGCACATTACATAGAGATGTTTACGTCCTAAATGGGTTGAACGCAAGAGTGACAATCGGTAACCCAAAATACCTAGCACCTTCCGGTTTTGTTTTTGCGGCTAATAGAGTATGTGGGCCTATAAAACAATATGAGTCGCCTAGACGACAACTCGGGCATCCATAACCATAACCATATAACCCCCTACCACAAACAGGAACGTGGCAATTGGCAAAAAACTTTCAAATTCCTTTAGCGACTAAAGAGTGTGACTTTGAAGAAATAAACTATCTGATTACGGTAGATGCATATGTGCACATTACATAGAGATGTTAAAGTCCTAAATGGAATGAACGCAAGAGTGACAATCGAAAACCCAAAGAACTCAAAATACCTAGCACCTTCCGGTTTTGTTTTTGCGGCTAATAAAGTATGTGGGGCTATAAAACAATATGAGTCGCCTAGACGACAACGCGGGCATTCATAATCACAACCATATAACCCCCTACCACAAACAGGAACGTGGCAATTGGCAAAAAACTTTCAATTTCCTTTAGCGCCTAAAGAGTGTGATTTTGAAGAATTAAACTATCTGATTACGGTAGATGCATATGTGCACATTACATAGAGATGTTTACGTTCTAAATGGGTTGAACGCAAGAGTGACAATCGAAAACCCAGAGAACCCAAAACACCTAGCACCTTCCGGTTTTGTTTTTGCGGCTATAAAGTATGTGGGCGTAAAAAACAATATGAATCGCCTAGACGGCAACTCGGGCATTCATAAACAACATCATGTACCCGTCTACCATAAACAGGAACGGGGCAATTGGCAAAAAACTTTCAATTTTACAAGTTACTCTTTAGCGCCTAAACAGTGTGACTTAGAAGAATTAAACTATCTGATTACGGTAGATGCATATGTGCACATTACATAGAGATGTTAACGTCCTAAATGGAGCCCCTTATGGTGCTAATAAATTATGTGGGCCTAAAAAGCAATATGAATCGCCTAGACGACAACTCGGGCATTCATAAACAAAATCATATACCCGCCTACCACAAACAGTAACGTGGCAATTGGCAAAAAACTTTCAATTTCCTTTAGCGCCTGAAGAGTGTGACTTTGAAGAATTAAACTATATGATTACGGTAGATGCATATGTGCACATTACATAGAGATGTTAAAGTCCTAAATGGGTTGAACGCAAGCGTGACAATCGAAAACCCAAAGAACTCAAAACACCTAGCACCTTCCGGTTTTGTTTTTGCGGCTAATAAAGTATGTGGGGCTATAAACCAATATGAGTCAATTGGCAAAAAACTTTCAATTTCCTTTAGCGCCTAAAGAGTGTGATTTTGGAGAATTAAACTATCTGATTACGGTAGATGCATATGTGCACATTACATAGAGATGTTAACGTCCTAAATGGAGCCCCTTATGGTGCTAATAAATTATGTGGGCCTAAAAAGCAATATGAATCGCCTAGACGACAACTCGGGCATTCATAAACAAAATCATATACCCGCCTACCACAAACAGTAACGTGGCAATTGGCAAAAAACTTTCAATTTCCTTTAGCGCCTGAAGAGTGTGACTTAGAAGAATAAAACTATCTGATTACGGTAGATGCATATGTGCACTTTACATAGGGCTGTTTACGTCCTAAATGGGTTGAACGCAAGAGTGACAATCGAAAACCCAAAGAACCCAAAATACCTAGCACCTTCCGGTTTTGTTTTTGCGGCTATAAAGCATGTGGGCCTTTAAAACAATATGAGTCGCCTAGACGACAACGCGGGCATTCATGATCACAACCATATACCCCCTACCACAAACAGGAACGTGGCAATTGGCAAAAAACTTTCAATTTCCTTTAGCGCCTAAAGTGTGTGACTTTGAAGAATTAAACTATCTGATTACGGTAGGTGCATATGTGCACATTACATAGAGATGTTAACGTCCTAAATGGGTTGAACGCAAGAGTGACAATCGAAAACCCAAAAACCTCAAAATACCTAGCAACTTCCGGCTTTGTTGTTCCTGCTAATAAAGTATGTGGGTCTAAAAAGCAATATGAATCGCCTAGACGACAACTCGGGCATTCATAAATAACATCATATACCCGCCTACCACAAACAGGAACGGGGCAATTGGCAAAAAACTTTCAATTTCACAAGTTACCCTTTAGCGCCTAAACAGTGTGACTTAGAAGAAGTAAACTATCTGATTACGGTAGATGCATATGTGCACATTACATAGAGATGTTAACGTCCTAAATGGGTTGAACGCAAGAGTGACAATCGAAAACCCAAAAACCTCAAAATACCTAGCAACTTCCGGCTTTGTTGTTCCTGCTAATAAAGTATGTGGGTCTAAAAAGCAATATGAATCGCCTAGACGACAACTCGGGCATTCAAAAACAACATCATATACCCGCCTACCACAAACAAGAACGGGGCAATTGGCAAAAAACTTTTAATTTCACAAGTTACCCTTTAGCGCCTAAAGAGTGTGACTTAGAAGAATTAAACTATCTGATTACGGTAGATGCATATGTGCACATTACATAGGGATGTTTACGTCCTAAATGGGTTGAACGCAAGAGTGACAATAGGTAACCCAAAGAACCTAAAATACCTAGCACCTTCCGGTTTTGTTTTTGCGGCTAAAAAATTATGTGGGCCTAAAAAGCAATATGAATCGCCTAGACGACAACTCGGGCATTCATAAACAACATCATATACCCGCCTACCACAAACAGGAACGGGGCAATTGGAAAAAACTTTCAATTTCACAAGTTACCCTTTAGCGCCTAAAGAGTGTGACTTAGAAGAATAAAACTATCTGATTACGGTAGATGCATATGTGCACATTACATAGAGATGTTTACGTCCTAAATGGGTTGAACGCAAGAGTGACAATCGGTAACCCAAAGAACCCAAAATACCTAGCACCCTCCGGTTTTGTTTTTGCGGCTAATAAATTATGTGGTCCTATAAAACAATATGAATCGCCTAGACGGCAACTCGGGCCTTCATAAACAACATCATATACCCGCCTACCACAAACAGGAACGGGGCAATTGGCAAAAAACTTTCAATTTCCTTTAGCGCCTAAAGAGTGTGACTTTGAAGAATTAAACTATCTGATTACGGTAGATGCATATGTGCACATTACATAGAGATGTTAACTTCCTAAATGGGTTGAACGCAAGAGTGACAATCGAAAACCCAAAAACCTCAAAATACCTAGCAACTTCCGACTTAGTTTTTCTGGCTAATAAAGTATGTGGGCCTAAAAAACAATATGAATCGCCTAGACGGCAACTCGGGCCTTCATAAACAACATCATATACCCGCCTACCACAAACAGGAACGGGGCAATTGGCAAAAAACTTTCAATTTTACAAGTTACCCTATAGCGCCTAAACAGTGTGACTTAGAAGAATAAAACTATCTGATTACGGTAGATGCATATGTGCACTTTACATAGGGTTGTTTACGTCCTAAATGGGTTGAACGCAAGAGTGACAATCGAAAACCCAAAGAACCCAAAATACCTAGCACCTTCCGGTTTTGTTTTTGCGGATATAAAGTATGTGGGCCTTTAAAACAATATAAGTCGCCTAGGCGACAACGCGGGCATTCATAATCACAACCATATACCCCTACCACAAACAGGAACGTGGCCATTGGCAAAAAACTTTCAATTTCCTTTAGCGCCTAAAGAGTGTGACTTTGAAGAATTAAACTATCTGATTACGGTAGATGCATATGTGCACATTACATAGAGATGTTAAAGTCCTAAATGGGTTGAACGCAAGCGTGACAATCGAAAACCCAAAGAACTCAAAATACCTAGCACCTTCCGGTTTTGTTTTTGCGGCTAATAAAGTATGTGGGCCTATAAAACAATATGAGTCGCCTAGACGACAACGCGGGCATTCATAATCACAACCATATAACCCCCTACCACAAACAGGAACGTGGCAATTGGCAAAAAACTTTCAATTTCCTTTAGCGCCTAAAGAGTGTGACTTTGAAGAATTAAACTATCTGATTACGGTAGATGCATATGTGCACATTACATAGAGATGTTAAAGTCCTAAATGGGTTGAACGCAAGAGTGACAATCGGAAATTCAAAAACCTCAAAATACCCAGCACCTTCCGGTTTTGTTTTTGCGGCTAATAAAGTATGTGGGCCTAAAAAGTAATATGAATCGCCTAGACGACAACTCGGGCATTCATAAACAAAATCATATACCCGCCTACCACAAACAGGAACGGGGCAATTGACAAAAAAACTTTCAATTTTACAAGTTACTGTTTAGCGCCTAAACAGTGTGACTTAGAAGAATAAAACTATCTGATTACGGTAGATGCATATGTGCACATTACATAGAGATGTTTACGTCCTAAATGGGTTGAACGCAAGAGTGACAATCGGTAACCCAAAGAACCCAAAATTCCTAGCACCTTCCGGTTTTGTTTTTCCTGCTAACAAAGTATGTGGGCCTAAAAAGCAATATGAATCGCCTAGACGACAACTCGGGCATTCATAAACAACATCATATACCCGCCTACCACAAACAGGAATGGGGCAATTGGCAAAAAACTTTCAATTTTACAAGTTACCCTTTAGCGAATAAACAGTGTGACTTAGAAGAATAAAACTATCTGATTACGGTAGATGCATATGTGCACATTACATAGAGATGTTAACGTCCTAAATGGGTTGAACGCAAGAGTGACAATCGGTAATTCAAAAACCTCAAAATACCCAGCAAACTTCCGGTTTTGTTTTTGCGGCTAATAGAGTATGTGGGCCTATAAAACAATATGAGTCGCCTAGACGACAACTCGGGCATCCATAACCATAACCATATAACCCCCTACCACAAACAGGAACGTGGCAATTGGCAAAAAACTTTCAATTTCCTTTAGCGCCTAAAGAGTGTGACTTTGAAGAATTCAACTATCTGATTACGGTAGATGCATATGTGCACATTACATAGAGATGTTAAAGTCCTAAATGATTTGAACGCAAGAGTGACAATCGGAAATTCAAAAACCTCAAAATACCCAGCAAACTTCCGGTTTTGTTTTTGCGGCTAATAGAGTATGTGGGCCTATAAAACAATATGAGTCGCCTAGACGACAACTCGGGCATCCATAACCATAACCATATAACCCCCTACCACAAACAGGAACGTGGCAATTGGCAAAAAACTTTCAAATTCCTTTAGCGCCTAAAGAGTGTGACTTTGAAGAATTAAACTATCTGATTACGGTAGATGCATATGTGCACATTACATAGAGTTGTTAAAGTCCTAAATGGAATCAACGCAAGAGTGACAATCGAAAACCCAAAGAACTCAAAATACCTAGCACCTTCCGGTTTTGTTTTTGCGGCTAATAAAGTATGTGGGGCTATAAAACAATATGAGTCGCCTAGACGACAACGCGGGCATTCATAATCACAACCTTATAACCCCCTACCACAAACAGGAACGTGCCAATTGGCAAAAAACTTTCAAATTCCTTTAGCGCCTAAAGAGTGTGACTTTGAAGAAATAAACTATCTGATTACGGTAGATGCATATGTGCACTTTACATAGGGTTGTTTACGTCCTAAATGGGTTGAACGCAAGAGTGAAAATCGAAAACCCAAAAACCTCAAAATACCTAGCAACTTCCGGCTTTGTTTTTCCGACTAATAAAGTATGTCGGCTTAAAAAAAAATATGAATCGCCTAGACGACAACTAGGGCATTCATAAACGACATCATATACCCGCCTACCACAAACAGGAACGAGGCAATTGGCAAAAAACTTTCAATTTTACAAGTTACTCTTTAGCGCCTAAACAGTGTGACTTAGAAGAATTAAACTATCTGATTACGGTAGATGCATATGTGCACATTACATAGAGATGTTTACGTCCTAAATGGGTTAAACGCAAGAGTGACAATCGGTAACCCAAAGAACCCAAAATAACTAGCACCTTCCGGTTTTGTTTTTGCGGCTAATAAATTATGTGGGCCTAAAAAGCAATATGAATCGCCTAGACGACAACTCGGGCATTCATAATCAAAATCATATACCCGCCTACCACAAACAGTAACGTGGCAATTGGCAAAAAACTTTCAATTTCCTTTAGCGCCTGAAGAGTTTGACTTTGAAGAATTAAACTATCTGATTACGGTAGATGCATATGTGCACATTACATAGAGATGTTAAAGTCCTAAATGGGTTGAACTCAAGCGTGACAATCGAAAACCCAAAGAACTCAAAATACCTAGCACCTTCCGGTTTTGTTTTTGCGGCTAATAAAGTATGTGGGGCTATAAAACAATATGAGTCGCCTAGACGACAACGCGGGCATTCATAATCACAACCATATAACCCCCTACCACAAACAGGAACGTGGCAATTGGCAAAAAACTTTCAATTTCCTTTAGCGCCTAAAGAGTGTGACTTTGAAGAATTAAACTATCTGATTACGGTAGATGCATATGTGCACATTACATAGAGATGTTTACGTCCTAAATGGGTTGAACGCAAGAGTGACAATCGAAAACCCAAAGAACCCAAAACACCTAGCACCTTCCGGTTTTGTTTTTGCGGCTATAAAGTATGTGGGCCTAAAAAGCAATATGAATCGCCTAGACGACAACTCGGGCATTCATAAACAAAATCATATACCCGCCTACCACAAACAGGAACGTGGCAATTGGCAAAAAACTTTCAATTTCCTTTAGCGCCTGAAGAGTGTGACTTTGAAGAATTAAACTATCTGATTACGGTAGATGCATATGTGCACATTACATAGAGATGTTTACGTCCTAAATGGGTTGAACGCAAGAGTGACAATCGGTAACCCAAAATACCTAGCACCTTCCGGTTTTGTTTTTGCGGCTAATAGAGTATGTGGGCCTATAAAACAATATGAGTCGCCTAGACGACAACTCGGGCATCCATAACCATAACCATATAACCCCCTACCACAAACAGGAACGTGGCAATTGGCAAAAAACTTTCAAATTCCTTTAGCGACTAAAGAGTGTGACTTTGAAGAAATAAACTATCTGATTACGGTAGATGCATATGTGCACATTACGTAGAGATGTTAAAGTCCTAAATGGAATGAACGCAAGAGTGACAATCGAAAACCCAAAGAACTCAAAATACCTAGCACCTTCCGGTTTTGTTTTTGCGGCTAATAAAGTATGTGGGGCTATAAAACAATATGAGTCGCCTAGACGACAACGCGGGCATTCATAATCACAACCATATAACCCCCTACCACAAACAGGAACGTGGCAATTGGCAAAAAACTTTCAATTTCCTTTAGCGCCTAAAGAGTGTGATTTTGAAGAATTAAACTATCTGATTACGGAAGATGCATATGTGCACATTACATAGAGATGTTTACGTTCTAAATGGGTTGAACGCAAGAGTGACAATCGAAAACCCAGAGAACCCAAAACACCTAGCACCTTCCGGTTTTGTTTTTGCGGCTATAAAGTATGTGGGCGTAAAAAACAATATGAATCGCCTAGACGGCAACTCGGGCATTCATAAACAACATCATGTACCCGTCTACCATAAACAGGAACGGGGCAATTGGCAAAAAACTTTCAATTTTACAAGTTACTCTTTAGCGCCTAAACAGTGTGACTTAGAAGAATTAAACTATCTGATTACGGTAGATGCATATGTGCACATTACATAGAGATGTTAACGTCCTAAATGGAGCCCCTTATGGTGCTAATAAATTATGTGGGCCTAAAAAGCAATATGAATCGCCTAGACGACAACTCGGGCATTCATAAACAAAATCATATACCCGCCTACCACAAACAGTAACGTGGCAATTGGCAAAAAACTTTCAATTTCCTTTAGCGCCTGAAGAGTGTGACTTTGAAGAATTAAACTATATGATTACGGTAGATGCATATGTGCACATTACATAGAGATGTTAAAGTCCTAAATGGGTTGAACGCAAGCGTGACAATCGAAAACCCAAAGAACCCAAAACACCTAGCACCTTCCGGTTTTGTTTTTGCGGCTATAAAGTATGTGGGCCTAAAAAGCAATATGAATCGCCTAGACGACAACTCGGGCATTCATAAACAAAATCATATACCCGCCTACCACAAACAGGAACGTGGCAATTGGCAAAAAACTTTCAATTCCCTTTAGCGCCTGAAGAGTGTGACTTTGAAGAATTAAACTATCTGATTACGGTAGATGCATATGTGCACATTACATAGAGATGTTTACGTCCTAAATGGGTTGAACGCAAGAGTGACAATCGAAAACCCAAAGAACCCAAAACACCTAGCACCTTCCGGTTTTGTTTTTGCGGCTATAAAGTATGTGGGCCTAAAAAGCAATATGAATCGCCTAGACGACAACTCGGGCATTCATAAACAAAATCATATACCCGCCTACCACAAACAGGAACGTGGCAATTGGCAAAAAACTTTCAATTCCCTTTAGCGCCTGAAGAGTGTGACTTTGAAGAATTAAACTATCTGATTACGGTAGATGCATATGTGCACATTACATAGAGATGTTTACGTCCTAAATGGGTTGAACGCAAGCGTGACAATCGAAAACCCAAAGAACCCAAAACACCTAGCACCTTCCGGTTTTGTTTTTGCGGCTATAAAGTATGTGGGCCTAAAAAGCAATATGAATCGCCTAGACGACAACTCGGGCATTCATAAACAAAATCATATACCCGCCTACCACAAACAGGAACGTGGCAATTGGCAAAAAACTTTCAATTCCCTTTAGCGCCTGAAGAGTGTGACTTTGAAGAATTAAACTATCTGATTACGGTAGATGCATATGTGCACATTACATAGAGATGTTTACGTCCTAAATGGGTTGAACGCAAGAGTGACAATCGAAAACCCAAAGAACTCAAAACACCTAGCACCTTCCGGTTTTGTTTTTGCGGCTAATAAAGTATGTGGGGCTATAAACCAATATGAGTCAATTGGCAAAAAACTTTCAATTTCCTTTAGCGCCTAAAGAGTGTGATTTTGAAGAATTAAACTATCTGATTACGGTAGATGCATATGTGCACATTACATAGAGATGTTTACGTCCTAAATGGGTTGAACGCAAGAGTGACAATCGAAAACCCAAAGAACCCAAAACACCTAGCACCTTCCGGTTTTGTTTTTGCGGCTATAAAGTATGTGGGCCTAAAAAGCAATATGAATCGCCTAGACGACAACTCGGGCATTCATAAACAAAATCATATACCCGCCTACCACAAACAGGAACGTGGCAATTGGCAAAAAACTTTCAATTCCCTTTAGCGCCTGAAGAGTGTGACTTTGAAGAATTAAACTATCTGATTACGGTAGATGCATATGTGCACATTACATAGAGATGTTTACGTCCTAAATGGGTTGAACGCAAGAGTGACAATCGGTAACCCAAAATACCTAGCACCTTCCGGTTTTGTTTTTGCGGCTAATAGAGTATGTGGGCCTATAAAACAATATGAGTCGCCTAGACGACAACTCGGGCATCCATAACCATAACTATATAACCCCCTACCACAAACAGGAACGTGGCAATTGGCAAAAAACTTTCAAATTCCTTTAGCGCCTAAAGAGTGTGACTTTGAAGAAATAAACTATCTGATTACGGTAGATGCATATGTGCACATTACATAGAGATGTTAAAGTCCTAAATGGAATGAACGCAAGAGTGACAATCGAAAACCCAAAGAACTCAAAATACCTAGCACCTTCCGGTTTTGTTTTTGCGGCTAAAAAAGTATGTGGGGCTATAAAACAATATGAGTCGCCTAGACGACAACGCGGGCATTCATAATCACAACCATATAACCCCCTACCACAAACAGGAACGTGGCAATTGGCAAACAACTTTCAATTTCCTTTAGCGCCTAAAGAGTGTGATTTTGAAGAATTAAACTATCTGATTACGGTAGATGCATATGTGCACATTACATAGAGATGTTTACGTTCTAAATGGGTTGAACGCAAGAGTGACAATCGAAAACCCAGAGAACCCAAAACACCTAGCACCTTCCGGTTTTGTTTTTGCGGCTATAAAGTATGTGGGGCTATAAAACAATATGAGTTGCCTAGACGACAACGCGGGCATTCATAATCACAACCATATAACCCCCTACCACAAACAGGAACGTGGCAATTGGCAAAAAACTTTCAATTTCCTTTAGCGCCTAAAGAGTGTGATTTTGAAGAATTAAACTATCTGATTACGGTAGATGCATATGTGCACATTACATAGAGATGTTTACGTTCTAAATGGGTTGAACGCAAGCGTGACAATCGAAAACCCAAAGAACTCAAAATACCTAGCACCTTCCGGTTTTGTTTTTGCGGCTAATAAAGTATGTGGGGCTATAAAACAATATGAGTCGCCTAGACGACAACGCGGGCATCCATAACCATAACCATATAACCCCCTACCACAAACAGGAACGTGGCAATTGGCAAAAAACTTTCAATTTCCTTTAGCGCCTAAAGAGTGTGACTTTGAAGAATTCAACTATCTGATTACGGTAGATGCATATGTGCACATTACATAGAGATGTTAAAGTCCTAAATGATTTGAACGCAAGAGTGACAATCGGAAATTCAAAAACCTCAAAATACCCAGCAAACTTCCGGTTTTGTTTTTGCGGCTAATAGAGCATGTGGGCCTATAAAACAATATGAGTCGCCTAGACGACAACGCGGGCATTCATAATCACAACCATATAACCCCCTACCACAAACAGGAACGTGGCAATTGGCAAAAAACTTTCAATTTCCTTTAGCGCCTAAAGAGTGTGATTTTGAAGAATTAAACTATCTGATTACGGTAGATGCATATGTGCACATTACATAGAGATGTTTACGTTCTAAATGGGTTGAACGCAAGAGTGACAATCGAAAACCCAGAGAACCCAAAACACCTAGCACCTTCCGGTTTTGTTTTTGCGGCTATAAAGTATGTGGGGCTATAAAACAATATGAGTCGCCTAGACGACAACGCGGGCATTCATAATCACAACCATATAACCCCCTACCACAAACAGGAACGTGGCAATTGGCAAAAAACTTTCAATTTACTTTAGCGCCTAAAGAGTGTGATTTTGAAGAATTAAACTATCTGATTACGGTAGATGCATATGTGCACATTACATAGAGATGTTTACGTTCTAAATGGGTTGAACGCAAGAGTGACAATCGAAAACTCAGAGAACCCAAAACACCTAGCACCTTCCGGTTTTGTTTTTGCGGCTATAAAGTATGTGGGGCTATAAAACAATATGAGTCGCCTAGACGACAACGCGGGCATTCATAATCACAACCATATAACCCCCTACCACAAACAGGAACGTGGCAATTGGCAAAAAACTTTCAATTTCCTTTAGCGCCTAAAGAGTGTGATTTTGAAGAATTAAACTATCTGATTACGGTAGATGCATATGTGCACATTACATAGAGATGTTTACGTTCTAAATGGGTTGAACGCAAGAGTGACAATCGAAAACCCAGAGAACCCAAAACACCTAGCACCTTCCGGTTTTGTTTTTGCGGCTATAAAGTATGTGGGGCTATAAAACAATATGAGTCGCCTAGACGACAACGCGGGCATCCATAACCATAACCATATAACCCCCTACCACAAACAGGAACGTGGCAATTGGCAAAAAACTTTCAATTTCCTTTAGCGCCTAAAGAGTGTGACTTTGAAGAATTCAACTATCTGATTACGGTAGATGCATATGTGCACATTACATAGAGATGTTAAAGTCCTAAATGATTTGAACGCAAGAGTGACAATCGGAAATTCAAAAACCTCAAAATACCCAGCAAACTTCCGGTTTTGTTTTTGCGGCTAATAGAGTATGTGGGCCTATAAAACAATATGAGTCGCCTAGACGACAACTCGGGCATCCATAACCATAACCATATAACCCCCTACCACAAACAGGAACGTGGCAATTGGCAAAAAACTTTCAAATTCCTTTAGCGCCTAAAGAGTGTGACTTTGAAGAATTAAACTATCTGATTACGGTAGATGCATATGTGCACATTACATAGAGTTGTTAAAGTCCTAAATGGAATCAACGCAAGAGTGACAATCGAAAACCCAAAGAACTCAAAATACCTAGCACCTTCCGGTTTTGTTTTTGCGGCTAATAAAGTATGTGGGGCTATAAAACAATATGAGTCGCCTGGACGACAACGCGGGCATTCATAATCACAACCATATAACCCCCTACCACAAACAGGAACGTGGCAATTGGCAAAAAACTTTCAAATTCCTTTAGCGCCTAAAGAGTGTGACTTTGAAGAAATAAACTATCTGATTACGGTAGATGCATATGTGCACTTTACATAGGGTTGTTTACGTCCTAAATGGGTTGAACGCAAGAGTGAAAATCGAAAACCCAAAAACCTCAAAATACCTAGCAACTTCCGGCTTTGTTTTTCCGACTAATAAAGTATGTCGGCTTAAAAAAAAATATGAATCGCCTAGACGACAACTAGGGCATTCATAAACAACATCATATACCCGCCTACCACAAACAGGAACGAGGCAATTGGCAAAAAACTTTCAATTTTACAAGTTACTCTTTAGCGCCTAAACAGTGTGACTTAGAAGAATTAAACTATCTGATTACGGTAGATGCATATGTGCACATTACATAGAGATGTTTACGTCCTAAATGGGTTAAACGCAAGAGTGACAATCGTAACCCAAAGAACCCAAAATAACTAGCACCTTCCGGTTTTGTTTTTGCGGCTAATAAATTATGTGGGCCTAAAAAGCAATATGAATCGCCTAGACGACAACTCGGGCATTCATAATCAAAATCATATACCCGCCTACCACAAACAGTAACGTGGCAATTGGCAAAAAACTTTCAATTTCCTTTAGCGCTGAAGAGTTTGACTTTGAAGAATTAAACTATCTGATTACGGTAGATGCATATGTGCACATTACATAGAGATGTTAAAGTCCTAAATGGGTTGAACTCAAGCGTGACAATCGAAAACCCAAAGAACTCAAAATACCTAGCACCTTCCGGTTTTGTTTTTGCGGCTAATAAAGTATGTGGGGCTATAAAACAATATGAGTCGCCTAGACGACAACGCGGGCATTCATAATCACAACCATATAACCCCCTACCACAAACAGGAACGTGGCAATTGGCAAAAAACTTTCAATTTCCTTTAGCGCCTAAAGAGTGTGACTTTGAAGAATTAAACTATCTGATTACGGTAGATGCATATGTGCACATTACATAGAGATGTTTACGTCCTAAATGGGTTGAACGCAAGAGTGACAATCGAAAACCCAAAGAACCCAAAACACCTAGCACCTTCCGGTTTTGTTTTTGCGGCTATAAAGTATGTGGGCCTAAAAAGCAATATGAATCGCCTAGACGACAACTCGGGCATTCATAAACAAAATCATATACCCGCCTACCACAAACAGGAACGTGGCAATTGGCAAAAAACTTTCAATTTCCTTTAGCGCCTGAAGAGTGTGACTTTGAAGAATTAAACTATCTGATTACGGTAGATGCATATGTGCACATTACATAGAGATGTTTACGTCCTAAATGGGTTGAACGCAAGAGTGACAATCGGTAACCCAAAATACCTAGCACCTTCCGGTTTTGTTTTTGCGGCTAATAGAGTATGTGGGCCTATAAAACAATATGAGTCGCCTAGACGACAACTCGGGCATCCATAACCATAACCATATAACCCCCTACCACAAACAGGAACGTGGCAATTGGCAAAAAACTTTCAAATTCCTTTAGCGACTAAAGAGTGTGACTTTGAAGAAATAAACTATCTGATTACGGTAGATGCATATGTGCACATTACATAGAGATGTTAAAGTCCTAAATGGAATGAACGCAAGAGTGACAATCGAAAACCCAAAGAACTCAAAATACCTAGCACCTTCCGGTTTTGTTTTTGCGGCTAATAAAGTATGTGGGGCTATAAAACAATATGAGTCGCCTAGACGACAACGCGGGCATTCATAATCACAACCATATAACCCCCTACCACAAACAGGAACGTGGCAATTGGCAAAAAACTTTCAATTTCCTTTAGCGCCTAAAGAGTGTGATTTTGAAGAATTAAACTATCTGATTACGGTAGATGCATATGTGCACATTACATAGAGATGTTTACGTTCTAAATGGGTTGAACGCAAGAGTGACAATCGAAAACCCAGAGAACCCAAAACACCTAGCACCTTCCGGTTTTGTTTTTGCGGCTATAAAGTATGTGGGCGTAAAAAACAATATGAATCGCCTAGACGGCAACTCGGGCATTCATAAACAACATCATGTACCCGTCTACCATAAACAGGAACGGGGCAATTGGCAAAAAACTTTTAATTTTACAAGTTACTCTTTAGCGCCTAAACAGTGTGACTTAGAAGAATTAAACTATCTGATTACGGTAGATGCATATGTGCACATTACATAGAGATGTTAACGTCCTAAATGGAGCCCCTTATGGTGCTAATAAATTATGTGGGCCTAAAAAGCAATATGAATCGCCTAGACGACAACTCGGGCATTCATAAACAAAATCATATACCCGCCTACCACAAACAGTAACGTGGCAATTGGCAAAAAACTTTCAATTTCCTTTAGCGCCTGAAGAGTGTGACTTTGAAGAATTAAACTATATGATTACGGTAGATGCATATGTGCACATTACATAGAGATGTTAAAGTCCTAAATGGGTTGAACGCAAGCGTGACAATCGAAAACCCAAAGAACTCAAAACACCTAGCACCTTCCGGTTTTGTTTTTGCGGCTAATAAAGTATGTGGGGCTATAAAACAATATGAGTCAATTGGCAAAAAACTTTCAATTTCCTTTAGCGCCTAAAGAGTGTGATTTTGAAGAATTAAACTATCTGATTACGGTAGATGCATATGTGCACATTACATAGAGATGTTTACGTCCTAAATGGGTTGAACGCAAGAGTGACAATCGAAAACCCAAAGAACCCAAAACACCTAGCACCTTCCGGTTTTGTTTTTGCGGCTATAAAGTATGTGGGCCTAAAAAGCAATATGAATCGCCTAGACGACAACTCGGGCATTCATAAACAAAATCATATACCCGCCTACCACAAACAGGAACGTGGCAATTGGCAAAAAACTTTCAATTCCCTTTAGCGCCTGAAGAGTGTGACTTTGAAGAATTAAACTATCTGATTACGGTAGATGCATATGTGCACATTACATAGAGATGTTTACGTCCTAAATGGGTTGAACGCAAGAGTGACAATCGGTAACCCAAAATACCTAGCACCTTCCGGTTTTGTTTTTGCGGCTAATAGAGTATGTGGGCCTATAAAACAATATGAGTCGCCTAGACGACAACTCGGGCATCCATAACCATAACTATATAACCCCCTACCACAAACAGGAACGTGGCAATTGGCAAAAAACTTTCAAATTCCTTTAGCGCCTAAAGAGTGTGACTTTGAAGAAATAAACTATCTGATTACGGTAGATGCATATGTGCACATTACATAGAGATGTTAAAGTCCTAAATGGAATGAACGCAAGAGTGACAATCGAAAACCCAGAGAACCCAAAACACCTAGCACCTTCCGGTTTTGTTTTTGCGGCTATAAAGTATGTGGGGCTATAAAACAATATGAGTCGCCTAGACGACAACGCGGGCATTCATAATCACAACCATATAACCCCCTACCACAAACAGGAACGTGGCAATTGGCAAAAAACTTTCAATTTCCTTTAGCGCCTAAAGAGTGTGATTTTGAAGAATTAAACTATCTGATTACGGTAGATGCATATGTGCACATTACATAGAGATGTTTACGTTCTAAATGGGTTGAACGCAAGAGTGACAATCGAAAACCCAGAGAACCCAAAACACCTAGCACCTTCCGGTTTTGTTTTTGCGGCTATAAAGTATGTGGGGCTATAAAACAATATGAGTCGCCTAGACGACAACGCGGGCATTCATAATCACAACCATATAACCCCCTACCACAAACAGGAACGTGGCAATTGGCAAAAAACTTTCAATTTCCTTTAGCGCCTAAAGAGTGTGATTTTGAAGAATTAAACTATCTGATTACGGTAGATGCATATGTGCACATTACATAGAGATGTTTACGTTCTAAATGGGTTGAACGCAAGAGTGACAATCGAAAACCCAGAGAACCCAAAACACCTAGCACCTTCCGGTTTTGTTTTTGCGGCTATAAAGTATGTGGGGCTATAAAACAATATGAGTCGCCTAGACGACAACGCGGGCATTCATAATCACAACCATATAACCCCCTACCACAAACAGGAACGTGGCAATTGGCAAAAAACTTTCAATTTCCTTTAGCGCCTAAAGAGTGTGACTTTGAAGAATTCAACTATCTGATTACGGTAGATGCATATGTGCACATTACATAGAGATGTTAAAGTCCTAAATGATTTGAACGCAAGAGTGACAATCGGAAATTCAAAAACCTCAAAATACCCAGCAAACTTCCGGTTTTGTTTTTGCGGCTAATAGAGTATGTGGGCCTATAAAACAATATGAGTCGCCTAGACGACAACTCGGGCATCCATAACCATAACCATATAACCCCCTACCACAAACAGGAACGTGGCAATTGGCAAAAAACTTTCAAATTCCTTTAGCGCCTAAAGAGTGTGACTTTGAAGAATTAAACTATCTGATTACGGTAGATGCATATGTGCACATTACATAGAGTTGTTAAAGTCCTAAATGGAATCAACGCAAGAGTGACAATCGAAAACCCAAAGAACTCAAAATACCTAGCACCTTCCGGTTTTGTTTTTGCGGCTAATAAAGTATGTGGGGCTATAAAACAATATGAGTCGCCTGGACGACAACGCGGGCATTCATAATCACAACCATATAACCCCCTACCACAAACAGGAACGTGGCAATTGGCAAAAAACTTTCAAATTCCTTTAGCGCCTAAAGAGTGTGACTTTGAAGAAATAAACTATCTGATTACGGTAGATGCATATGTGCACTTTACATAGGGTTGTTTACGTCCTAAATGGGTTGAACGCAAGAGTGAAAATCGAAAACCCAAAAACCTCAAAATACCTAGCAACTTCCGGCTTTGTTTTTCCGACTAATAAAGTATGTCGGCTTAAAAAAAAATATGAATCGCCTAGACGACAACTAGGGCATTCATAAACAACATCATATACCCGCCTACCACAAACAGGAACGAGGCAATTGGCAAAAAACTTTCAATTTTACAAGTTACTCTTTAGCGCCTAAACAGTGTGACTTAGAAGAATTAAACTATCTGATTACGGTAGATGCATATGTGCACATTACATAGAGATGTTTACGTCCTAAATGGGTTAAACGCAAGAGTGACAATCGGTAACCCAAAGAACCCAAAATAACTAGCACCTTCCGGTTTTGTTTTTGCGGCTAATAAATTATGTGGGCCTAAAAAGCAATATGAATCGCCTAGACGACAACTCGGGCATTCATAATCAAAATCATATACCCGCCTACCACAAACAGTAACGTGGCAATTGGCAAAAAACTTTCAATTTCCTTTAGCGCCTGAAGAGTTTGACTTTGAAGAATTAAACTATCTGATTACGGTAGATGCATATGTGCACATTACATAGAGATGTTAAAGTCCTAAATGGGTTGAACTCAAGCGTGACAATCGAAAACCCAAAGAACTCAAAATACCTAGCACCTTCCGGTTTTGTTTTTGCGGCTAATAAAGTATGTGGGGCTATAAAACAATATGAGTCGCCTAGACGACAACGCGGGCATTCATAATCACAACCATATAACCCCCTACCACAAACAGGAACGTGGCAATTGGCAAAAAACTTTCAATTTCCTTTAGCGCCTAAAGAGTGTGACTTTGAAGAATTAAACTATCTGATTACGGTAGATGCATATGTGCACATTACATAGAGATGTTTACGTCCTAAATGGGTTGAACGCAAGAGTGACAATCGAAAACCCAAAGAACCCAAAACACCTAGCACCTTCCGGTTTTGTTTTTGCGGCTATAAAGTATGTGGGCCTAAAAAGCAATATGAATCGCCTAGACGACAACTCGGGCATTCATAAACAAAATCATATACCCGCCTACCACAAACAGGAACGTGGCAATTGGCAAAAAACTTTCAATTTCCTTTAGCGCCTGAAGAGTGTGACTTTGAAGAATTAAACTATCTGATTACGGTAGATGCATATGTGCACATTACATAGAGATGTTTACGTCCTAAATGGGTTGAACGCAAGAGTGACAATCGGTAACCCAAAATACCTAGCACCTTCCGGTTTTGTTTTTGCGGCTAATAGAGTATGTGGGCCTATAAAACAATATGAGTCGCCTAGACGACAACTCGGGCATCCATAACCATAACCATATAACCCCCTACCACAAACAGGAACGTGGCAATTGGCAAAAAACTTTCAAATTCCTTTAGCGACTAAAGAGTGTGACTTTGAAGAAATAAACTATCTGATTACGGTAGATGCATATGTGCACATTACATAGAGATGTTAAAGTCCTAAATGGAATGAACGCAAGAGTGACAATCGAAAACCCAAAGAACTCAAAATACCTAGCACCTTCCGGTTTTGTTTTTGCGGCTAATAAAGTATGTGGGGCTATAAAACAATATGAGTCGCCTAGACGACAACGCGGGCATTCATAATCACAACCATATAACCCCCTACCACAAACAGGAACGTGGCAATTGGCAAAAAACTTTCAATTTCCTTTAGCGCCTAAAGAGTGTGATTTTGAAGAATTAAACTATCTGATTACGGTAGATGCATATGTGCACATTACATAGAGATGTTTACGTTCTAAATGGGTTGAACGCAAGAGTGACAATCGAAAACCCAGAGAACCCAAAACACCTAGCACCTTCCGGTTTTGTTTTTGCGGCTATAAAGTATGTGGGCGTAAAAAACAATATGAATCGCCTAGACGGCAACTCGGGCATTCATAAACAACATCATGTACCCGTCTACCATAAACAGGAACGGGGCAATTGGCAAAAAACTTTTAATTTTAAAAGTTACTCTTTAGCGCCTAAACAGTGTGACTTAGAAGAATTAAACTATCTGATTACGGTAGATGCATATGTGCACATTACATAGAGATGTTAACGTCCTAAATGGAGCCCCTTATGGTGCTAATAAATTATGTGGGCCTAAAAAGCAATATGAATCGCCTAGACGACAACTCGGGCATTCATAAACAAAATCATATACCCGCCTACCACAAACAGTAACGTGGCAATTGGCAAAAAACTTTCAATTTCCTTTAGCGCCTGAAGAGTGTGACTTTGAAGAATTAAACTATATGATTACGGTAGATGCATATGTGCACATTACATAGAGATGTTAAAGTCCTAAATGGGTTGAACGCAAGCGTGACAATCGAAAACCCAAAGAACTCAAAACACCTAGCACCTTCCGGTTTTGTTTTTGCGGCTAATAAAGTATGTGGGGCTATAAAACAATATGAGTCAATTGGCAAAAAACTTTCAATTTCCTTTAGCGCCTAAAGAGTGTGATTTTGAAGAATTAAACTATCTGATTACGGTAGATGCATATGTGCACATTACATAGAGATGTTTACGTCCTAAATGGGTTGAACGCAAGAGTGACAATCGAAAACCCAAAGAACCCAAAACACCTAGCACCTTCCGGTTTTGTTTTTGCGGCTATAAAGTATGTGGGGCTATAAAACAATATGAGTCGCCTAGACGACAACGCGGGCATTCATAATCACAACCATATAACCCTCTACCACAAACAGGAACGTGGCAATTGGCAAAAAACTTTCAATTTCCTTTAGCGCCTAAAGAGTGTGACTTTGAAGAATTAAACTATCTGATTACGGTAGATGCATATGTGCACATTACATAGAGATGTTTACGTCCTAAATGGGTTGAACGCTAGAGTGACAATCGAAAACCCAAAGAACCCAAAACACCTAGCACCTTCCGGTTTTGTTTTTGCGGCTATAAAGTATGTGGGCCTAAAAAGCAATATGAATCGCCTAGACGACAACTCGGGCATTCATAAACAAAATCATATACCCGCCTACCACAAACAGGAACGTGGCAATTGGCAAAAAACTTTCAATTTCCTTTAGCGCCTGAAGAGTGTGACTTTGAAGAATTAAACTATCTGATTACGGTAGACGCATATGTGCACATTACATAGAGATGTTTACGTCCTAAATGGGTTGAACGCAAGAGTGACAATCGGTAACCCAAAATACCTAGCACCTTCCGGTTTTGTTTTTGCGGCTAATAGAGTATGTGGGCCTATAAAACAATATGAGTCGCCTAGACGACAACTCGGGCATCCATAACCATAACCATATAACCCCCTACCACAAACAGGAACGTGGCAATTGGCAAAAAACTTTCAAATTCCTTTAGCGCCTAAAGAGTGTGACTTTGAAGAAATAAACTATCTGATTACGGTAGATGCATATGTGCACATTACATAGAGATGTTAAAGTCCTAAATGGAATGAACGCAAGAGTGACAATCGAAAACCCAAAGAACTCAAAATACCTAGCACCTTCCGGTTTTGTTTTTGCGGCTAATAAAGTATGTGGGGCTATAAAACAATATGAGTCGCCTAGACGACAACGCGGGCATTCATAATCACAACCATATAACCCCCTACCACAAACAGGAACGTGGCAATTGGCAAAAAACTTTCAATTTCCTTTAGCGCCTAAAGAGTGTGATTTTGAAGAATTAAACTATCTGATTACGGTAGATGCATATGTGCACATTACATAGAGATGTTTACGTTCTAAATGGGTTGAACGCAAGCGTGACAATCGAAAACCCAAAGAACTCAAAATACCTAGCACCTTCCGGTTTTGTTTTTGCGGCTAATAAAGTATGTGGGGCTATAAAACAATATGAGTCGCCTAGACGACAACGCGGGCATTCATAATCACAACCATATAACCCCCTACCACAAACAGGAACGTGGCAATTGGCAAAAAACTTTCAATTTCCTTTAGCGCCTAAAGAGTGTGACTTTGAAGAATTAAACTATCTGATTACGGTAGATGCATATGTGCACATTACATAGAGATGTTAAAGTCCTAAATGGGTTGAACGCTAGAGTGACAATCGAAAACCCAAAGAACCCAAAACACCTAGCACCTTCCGGTTTTGTTTTTGCGGCTATAAAGTATGTGGGCCTAAAAAGCAATATGAATCGCCTAGACGACAACTCGGGCATTCATAAACAAAATCATATACCCGCCTACCACAAACAGGAACGTGGCAATTGGCAAAAAACTTTCAATTTCCTTTAGCGCCTGAAGAGTGTGACTTTGAAGAATTAAACTATCTGATTACGGTAGATGCATATGTGCACATTACATAGAGATGTTTACGTCCTAAATGGGTTGAACGCAAGAGTGACAATCGGTAACCCAAAATACCTAGCACCTTCCGGTTTTGTTTTTGCGGCTAATAGAGTATGTGGGCCTATAAAACAATATGAGTCGCCTAGACGACAACTCGGGCATCCATAACCATAACCATATAACCCCCTACCACAAACAGGAACGTGGCAATTGGCAAAAAACTTTCAAATTCCTTTAGCGCCTAAAGAGTGTGACTTTGAAGAAATAAACTATCTGATTACGGTAGATGCATATGTGCACATTACATAGAGATGTTAAAGTCCTAAATGGAATGAACGCAAGAGTGACAATCGAAAACCCAAAGAACTTAAAATACCTAGCACCTTCCGGTTTTGTTTTTGCGGCTAATAAAGTATGTGGGGCTATAAAACAATATGAGTCGCCTAGACGACAACGCGGGCATTCATAATCACAACCATATAACCCCCTACCACAAACAGGAACGTGGCAATTGGCAAAAAACTTTCAATTTCCTTTAGCGCCTAAAGATTGTGATTTTGAAGAATTAAACTATCTGATTACGGTAGATGCATATGTGCACATTACATAGAGATGTTTACGTTCTAAATGGGTTGAACGCAAGAGTGACAATCGAAAACCCAAAGAACTCAAAATACCTAGCACCTTCCGGTTTTGTTTTTGCTTCTAATAAAGTATGTGGGGCTATAAAACAATATGAGTCAATTGGCAAAAAACTTTCAATTTCCTTTAGCGCCTAAAGAGTGTGATTTTGAAGAATTAAACTATCTGATTACGGTAGATGCATATGTGCACATTACATAGAGATGTTTACGTTCTAAATGGGTTGAACGCAAGAGTGACAATCGAAAACCCAGAGAACCCAAAACACCTAGCACCTTCCGGTTTTGTTTTTGCGGCTATAAAGTATGTGGGCCTAAAAAGCAATATGAATCGCCTAGACGACAACTCGGGCATTCATAAAGGACATCATATACCCGCCTACCACAAACAGGAACGGGGCAATTGGCAAAAAAACTTTCAATTTTACAAGTTACCCTTTAGCGCCTAAACAGTGTGACTTAGAAGAATTAAACTATCTGATTACAGTAGATGCATATGTGCACTTTACATAGAGATGTTTACGTCCTAAATGGGTTGAACGCAAGAGTGAAAATCGAAAACCCAAAAACCTCAAAATACCTAGCAACTTCCGGCTTTGTTTTTCCGGCTAATAAAGTATGTGGGCGTAAAAAACAACATGAATCGCCTAGACGGCAACTCGGGCATTCATAAACAACATCATGTACCCGTCTACCATAAACAGCAACGGGGCAATTGGCAAAAAACTTTCAATTTTACAAGTTACTCTTTAGCGCCTAAACAGTGTGACTTAGAAGAATTAAACTATCTGATTACGGTAGATGCATATGTGCACATTACATAGAGATGTTAACGTCCTAAATGGGTTGAACGCAAGAGTGACAATCGAAAACCCAAAAACCTCAAACTTCCGGCTTTGTTTTTCCGGCTAAGAAAGTATGTGGGCCTAAAAAACAATATGAATCGCCTAGACGACAACTACGGCATTCATAAACAACATCATATACCCGCCTACCACAAACAGGAACGGGGCAATTGGCAAAAAACTTTCAATTTCACAAGTTACCCTTTAGCGCCTAAACAGTGTGACTTAGAAGAATTAAACTATCTGATTACGGTAGATGCATATGTGCACATTACATAGAGATGTTAAAGTCCTAAATGGGTTGAACGCAAGAGTGACAATCGGAAATTCAAAAACCTCAAAATACCCAGCAACTGCCGGCTTTGTTTTTCCGGCTAATAAAGTATGTGGGCCTAAAAAACAATATGAATCGCCTAACCCCCTACCACAAACAGGAACGTGGCAATTTGCAAAAAACTTTCAATTTCCTTTAGCGCCTAAAGAGTGTGACTTAGAAGAATTAAACTATCTGATTACGGTAGATGCATATGTGCACATTACATAGAGATGTTAACGTCCTAAATGGGTTGAACGCAAGAGTGACAATCGGAAATTCAAAAACCTCAAAATACCCAGCAACTTCCGGCTTTGTTTTTCTGACTAATAAAGTATGTGGGCCTAAAAAACAATATGAATCGCCTAGACGGCAAAAAACTTTCAATTTTACAAGTTACCCTTTAGCGCCTAAACAGTGTGACTTAGAAGAATTAAACTATCTGATTACGGTAGATGCATATGTGCACATTACATAGAGATGTTAACGTCCTAAATGGGTTGAACGCAAGAGTGACAATCGAAAACCCAAAAACCTCAAAATACCTAGCAACTTCCGGCTTTGTTTTTCCGGCTAAGAAAGTATGTGGGCCTAAAAAACAATATGAATCGCCTAGACGACAACTACGGCATTCATAAACAACATCATATACCCGCCTACCACAAACAGGAACGGGGCAATTGGCAAAAAACTTTCAATTTCACAAGTTACCCTTTAGCGCCTAAACAGTGTGACTTAGAAGAATTAAACTATCTGATTACAGTAGATGCATATGTGCACTTTACATAGAGATGTTTACGTCCTAAATGGGTTGAACGCAAGAGTGAAAATCGAAAACCCAAAAACCTCAAAATACCTAGCAACTTCCGGCTTTGTTTTTCCGGCTAATAAAGTATGTGGGCGTAAAAAACAACATGAATCGCCTAGACGGCAACTCGGGCATTCATAAACAACATCATGTACCCGTCTACCATAAACAGCAACGGGGCAATTGGCCAAAAACTTTCAATTTTACAAGTTACTCTTTAGCGCCTAAACAGTGTGACTTAGAAGAATTAAACTATCTGATTACGGTAGATGCATATGTGCACATTACATAGAGATGTTAACGTCCTAAATGGGTTGAACGCAAGAGTGACAATCGAAAACCCAAAAACCTCAAACTTCCGGCTTTGTTTTTCCGGCTAAGAAAGTATGTGGGCCTAAAAAACAATATGAATCGCCTAGACGACAACTACGGCATTCATAAACAACATCATATACCCGCCTACCACAAACAGGAACGGGGCAATTGGCAAAAAACTTTCAATTTCACAAGTTACCCTTTAGCGCCTAAACAGTGTGACTTAGAAGAATTAAACTATCTGATTACGGTAGATGCATATGTGCACATTACATAGAGATGTTAAAGTCCTAAATGGGTTGAACGCAAGAGTGACAATCGGAAATTCAAAAACCTCAAAATACCCAGCAACTGCCGGCTTTGTTTTTCCGGCTAATAAAGTATGTGGGCCTAAAAAACAATATGAATCGCCTAACCCCCTACCACAAACAGGAACGTGGCAATTTGCAAAAAACTTTCAATTTCCTTTAGCGCCTAAAGAGTGTGACTTAGAAGAATTAAACTATCTGATTACGGTAGATGCATATGTGCACATTACATAGAGATGTTAACGTCCTAAATGGGTTGAACGCAAGAGTGACAATCGGAAATTCAAAAACCTCAAAATACCCAGCAACTTCCGGCTTTGTTTTTCTGACTAATAAAGTATGTGGGCCTAAAAAACAATATGAATCGCCTAGACGGCAAAAAACTTTCAATTTTACAAGTTACCCTTTAGCGCCTAAACAGTGTGACTTAGAAGAATTAAACTATCTGATTACGGTAGATGCATATGTGCACATTACATAGAGATGTTAACGTCCTAAATGGGTTGAACGCAAGAGTGACAATCGAAAACCCAAAAACCTCAAAATACCTAGCAACTTCCGGCTTTGTTTTTCCGGCTAAGAAAGTATGTGGGCCTAAAAAACAATATGAATCGCCTAGACGACAACTACGGCATTCATAAACAACATCATATACCCGCCTACCACAAACAGGAACGGGGCAATTGGCAAAAAACTTTCAATTTCACAAGTTACCCTTTAGCGCCTAAACAGTGTGACTTAGAAGAATTAAACTATCTGATTACGTCCTAAATGGATTGAACGCAAGAGTGACAATCGGAAATTCAAAAACCTCAAAATACCCAGCAACTTCCGGCTTTGTTTTTCCGGCTAATAAAGTATGTGGGCCTAAAAAACAATATAAATCGCCTAATCCCCTACCACAAACAGGAACGTGGCAATTGGCAAAAAACTTTCAATTTCCTTTAGCGCCTAAAGAGTGTGACTTAGAAGAATTAAACTATCTGATTACGGTAGATGCATATGTGCACATTACATAGAGATGTTAACGTCCTAAATGGGTTGAACGCAAGAGGGACAATCGGAAATTCAAAAACTTCAAAATACTCAGCAACTTCCGGCTTTGTTTTTCTGACTAATAACGTATGTGGGCCTAAAAAACAATATGAATCGCCTAGACGGCAAAAAACTTTCAATTTTACAAGTTACCCTTTAGCGCCTAAACAGTGTGACTTAGAAGAATTAAACTATCTGATTACGGTAGATGCATATGTGCACATTACATAGAGATGTTTACGTCCTAAATGGGTTAAACGCAAGAGTGACAATCGGAAATTCAAAAACCTCAAAATACCCAGCAACTTCCGGCTTTGTTTTTCCGGCTAATAAAGTATGTGGGCCTAAAAAACAATATGAATCGCCTAACCCCCTACCACAAACAGGAACGTGGCAATTGGCAAAAAACTTTCAATTTCCTTTAGCGCCTAAAGAGTGTGACTTAGAAGAATTAAACTATCTGATTACGGTAGATGCATATGTGCACATTACATAGAGATGTTAACGTCCTAAATGGTTTGAACGCAAGAGTGACAATCGGAAATTCAAAAACCTCAAAATACCTAGCAACTTCCGGCTTTGTTTTTCTGACTAATAAAGTATGTGGGCCTAAAAAACAATATGAATCGCCTAGACGGCAACTCGGGCATTCATAAACAACATCATGTACCCGTCTACCATAAACAGGAACGGGGCAATTGGCAAAAAACTTTCAATTTTACAAGTTACCCTTTAGCGCCTAAACAGTGTGACTTAGAAGAATTAAACTATCTGATTACGGTAGATGCATATGTGCACATTACATAGAGATGTTAAAGTCCTAAATGGGTTGAACGCAGGAGTGACAATCGGAAATTCAAAAACCTCAAAATACCCAGCAACTTCCGGCTTTGTTTTTCCGGCTAATAAAGTATGTGTGCCTAAAAAACAATATGAATCGCCTAACCCCCTACCACAAACAGGAACGTGGCAATTGGCAAAAAACTTTCAATTTCCTTTAGCGCCTAAAGAGTGTGACTTAGAAGAATTAAACTATCTGATTACGGTAGATGCATATGTGCACATTACATAGAGATGTTAACGTCCTAAATGGGTTGAACGCAAGAGTGACAATCGAAAACCCAAAAACCTCAAAATACCTAGCAACTTCCGGCTTTGTTTTTCCGGCTAAGAAAGTATGTGGGCCTAAAAAACTTTATGAATCGCCTAGACGACAACTACGGCATTCATAAACAACATCATATACCCGCCTACCACAAACAGGAACGGGGCATTTGGCAAAAAACTTTCAATTTCACAAGTTACCCTTTAGCGCCTAAACAGTGTGACTTAGAAGAATTAAACTATCTGATTACGGTAGATGCATATGTGCACATTACATAGAGATGTTTACGTTCTAAATGGGTTAAACGCAAGAGTGACAATCGGTAACCCAAAGAACCCAAAATAACTAGCACCTTCCGGTTTTGTTTTTGCGGCTAATAAATTATGTGGGCCTAAAAAGCAATATGAATCGCCTAGACGACAACTCGGGCATTCATAAACAAAATCATATACCCGCCTACCACAAACAGTAACGTGGCAATTGGCAAAAAACTTTCAATTTCCTTTAGCGCCTGAAGAGTGTGACTTTGAAGAATTAAACTATCTGATTACGGTAGATGCATATGTGCACATTACATAGAGATGTTAAAGTCCTAAATGGGTTGAACGCAAGCGTGACAATCGAAAACCCAAAGAACTCAAAATACCTAGCACCTTCCGGTTTTGTTTTTGCGGCTAATAAAGTATGTGGGGCTATAAAACAATATGAGTCGCCTAGACGACAACGCGGGCATTCATAATCACAACCATATAACCCCCTACCACAAACAGGAACGTGGCAATTGGCAAAAAACTTTCAATTTCCTTTAGCGCCTAAAGAGTGTGACTTTGAAGAATTAAACTATCTGATTACGGTAGATGCATATGTGCACATTAAATAGAGATGTTTACGTCCTAAATGGGTTGAACGCAAGAGTGACAATCGAAAACCCAAAGAACCCAAAACACCTAGCACCTTCCGGTTTTGTTTTTGCGGCTATAAAGTATGTGGGCCTAAAAAGCAATATGAATCGCCTAGATGACAACTCGGGCATTCATAAACAAAGTCATATACCCGCCTACCACAAACAGGAACGTGGCAATTGGCAAAAAACTTTCAATTTCCTTTAGCGCCTGAAGAGTGCGACTTTGAAGAATTAAACTATCTGATTACGGTAGATGCATATGTGCACATTACATAAAGATGTTTACGTCCTAAATGGGTTGAACGCAAGAGTGACAATCGGTAACCCAAAATACCTAGCACCTTCCGGTTTTGTTTTTGCGGCTAATAGAGTATGTGGGCCTATAAAACAATATGAGTCGCCTAGACGACAACTCGGGCATCCATAACCATAACCATATAACCCCCTACCACAAACAGGAACGCGGCAATTGGCAAAAAACTTTCAATTTCCTTTAGCGCCTAAAGAGTGTGATTTTGAAGAATTAAACTATCTGATTACGGTAGATGCATATGTGCACATTACATAGAGATGTTTACGTCCTAAATGGGTTGAACGCAAGAGTGACAATCGAAAACCCAAAGAACCCAAAACACCTAGCACCTTCCGGTTTTGTTTTTGCGGCTATAAAGTATGTGGGCCTAAAAAGCAATATGAATCGCCTAGACGACAACTCGGGCATTCATAAAGGACATCATATACCCGCCTACCACAAACAGGATCGGGGCAATTGGCAAAAAACTTTCAATTTTACAAGTTACCCTTTAGAGCCTAAACAGTGTGACTTAGAAGAATTAAACTATCTGATTACGGTAGATGCATATGTGCACATTACATAGAGATGTTAAAGTCCTAAATAGGTTGAACGCAAGAGTGACAATCGAAAACCCAAAGAACCCAAAACACCTAGCACCTTCCGGTTTTGTTTTTGCGGCTATAAAGTATGTGGGCCTAAAAAGCAATATGAATCGCCTAGACGACAACTCGGGCATTCATAAAGGACATCATATACCCGCCTACCACAAACAGGATCGGGGCAATTGGCAAAAAAACTTTCAATTTTACAAGTTACCCTTTAGCGCCTAAACAGTGTGACTTAGAAGAATTAAACTATCTGATTACGGTAGATGCATATGTGCACTTTACATAGAGATGTTTACGTCCTAAATGGGTTGAACGCAAGAGTGAAAATCGAAAACCCAAAAACCTCAAAATACCTAGCAACTTCCGGCTTTGTTTTTCCGGCTAATAAAGTATATGGGCGTAAAAAACAATATGAATCGCCTAGACGGCAACTCGGACATTCATAAACAACATCATGTACCCGTCTACCATAAACAGGAACGGGGCAATTGGCAAAAAACTTTCAATTTTACAAGTTACCCTTAAGCGCCTAAACAGTGTGACTTAGACGAATTAAACTATCTGATTACGATAGATGATATGTGCACTTTACATAGAGATGTTAACGTCCTAAATGGGTTGAACGCAAGAGTGACAATCCTAAAAATACCTAGCAATTTCCGGCTTTGTTTTTCCGGCTAATAAAGTATGTCGGCTTAAAAAACAATATGAATCGCCTAGACGACAACTAGGGCATTCATAAACAACATCATATACCCTCCTACCACAAACAGGAACGAGGCAATTGGCAAAAAACTTTCAATTTTACAAGTTACTCTTTAGCGCCTAAACAGTGTGACTTAGAAGAATTAAACTATCTGATTACGGTAGATGCATATGTGCACATTACATAGAGATGTTAACGTCCTAAATGGGTTGAACGCAAGAGTGACAATCGGAAATTCAAAAACCTCAAAATACCTAGCAACTTCCGGCTTTGTTTTTCCGACTAATAAAGTATGTGGGCCTAAAAAACAATATGAATCGCCTAGACGGCAACTCGGGCATTCATAAACAACATCATGTACCCGTCTACCATAAACAGGAACGGGGCAATTGGCAAAAAACTTTCAATTTTACAAGTTACCCTTTAGCGCCTAAATAGTATGACTTAGAAGAATTAAACTATCTTATTACGGTAGATGCATATGTGCACATTACATAGAGATGTTAAAGTCCTAAATGGGTTGAACGCAAGAGTGACAATCGGAAATTCAAAACCTCAAAATACCCAGCAACTTCCGGCTTTGTTTTTCCGGCTAATAAAGTATGTGGGCCCAAAAAACAATATGAATCGCCTAACCCCCTACCACAAACAGGAACGTGGCAATTGGCAAAAAACTTTCAATTTCCTTTAGCGCCTAAAGAGTGTGACTTAGAAGAATTAAACTATCTGATTACGGTAGATGCATATGTGCACATTACATAGAGATGTTAACGTCCTAAATGGGTTGACCGCAAGAGTGACAATCGAAAACCCAAAAACCTCAAAATACCTAGCAACTTCCGACTTTGTTTTTCCGGCTAATAAAGTATGTGGGCCTAAAAAACAATATGAGTCGCCTAGACGACAACGCGGGCATTCATAATCACAACCATATAACCCCCTACCACAAACAGGAACGTGGCAATTGGCAAAAAACTTTCAATCTCCTTTAGCGCCTAAAGAGTGTGACTTTGAAGAATCAAACTATCTGATTACGGTAGATGCATATATGCACATTACGTAGAGATGTTAACGTCCTAAATGGGTTGAACGCAAGAGTGACAATCGAAAACCCAAAAACCTCAAAATACCTAGCAACTTCCGACTTTGTTTTTCCGGCTAATAAAGTATGTGGGCCTAAAAAGCAATATGAATCGCCTAACCCCCTACCACAAACAGGAACGTGGCAATTGGCAAAAAACTTTCAATTTCCTTTAGCGCCTAAAGAGTGTGACTTAGAAGAATTAAACTATCTGATTACGGTAGATGCATATGTGCACATTACATAGAGATGTTAACGTCCTAAATGGGTTGAACGCAAGAGTGACAATCGAAAACCCAAAAACCTCAAAACACCTAGCAACTTCCGACTTTGTTTTTCCGGCTAATAAAGTATGTGGGCCTAAAAAACAATATGAATCGCCTAACCCCCTACCACAAACAGGAACGTGGCAATTGGCAAAAAACTTTCAATTTCCTTTAGCGCCTAAAGAGTGTGACTTAGAAGAATTAAACTATCTGATTACGGTAGATGCATATGTGCACATTACATAGAGATGTTAACGTCCTAAATGGGTTGAACGCAAGAGTGACAATCGAAAACCCAAAAACCTCAAAATACCTAGCAACTTCCGACTTTGTTTTTCCGGCTAATAAAGTATGTGGGCCTAAAAAGCAATATGAATCGCCTAGACGACAACTGGGCATTCATAATCACAACCATATAACCCCCTACCACAAACAGGAACGTGGCAATTGGCAAAAAACTTTCAATTTCCTTTAGCGCCTAAAGAGTGTGACTTTGAAGAATTAAACTATCTGATTACGGTAGATGCATATGTGCACCTTACATATGGTTGTTTACGTCCTAAATGGGTTGAACGCAAGAGTGACAATCGAAAACCCAAAAACCTCAAAATACCTAGCAACTTCCGGCATTGTTTTTCCGGCTAATAAAGTATGTGGGCCTAAAAAGCAATATGACTCGCCTAGACGGCAACTCGGGCATTCATAATCATAACCATATAACCCCCTACCACAAACAGGAACGTGGCAATTGGCAAAAAACTTTCAATTTCCTTTAGCGCCTAAAGAGTGTGACTTTGAAGAATTAAACTATCTGATTACGGTAGATGCATATGTGCACATTACATAGAGATGTTAACGTCCTAAATGGGTTGAACGCAAGAGTGACAATCGAAAACCCAAAAACCTCAAAATACCTAGCAACTTCCGACTTTGTTTTTAAGGCTAATAAAGTATGTGGGCCTAAAAAACAATATGAGTCGCCTAGACGACAACGCGGGCATTCATAATTACAACCATATAACCCCCTACCACAAACAGGAACGTGGCAATTGGCAAAAAACTTTCAATTTCCTTTAGCGCCTAAAGAGTGTGACTTTGAAGAATTAAACTATCTGATTACGGTAGATGCATATGTGCACATTACATAGAGATGTTAACGTCCTAAATGGGTTGAACGCAAGAGTGACAATCGAAAACCCAAAAACCTCAAAATACCTAGCAACTTCCGACTTTGTTTTTAAGGCTAATAAAGCATGTGAGCCTAAAAAACAATATGAGTCGCCTAGACGACAACGCGGGCATTCATAATCACAACCATATAACCTTCTACCACAAACAGGAAGGTGGCAATTGGCAAAAAACTTTCAATTTCCTTTAGCGCCTAAAGAGTGTGACTTTGAAGAATTAAACTATCTGATTACGGTAGATGCATATGTGCACATTACATAGAGATGTTTACGTCCTAAATGGGTTGAAAGCAAGAGTGACAATCGGAAATTCAAAAACCTCAAAATACCTAGCAACTTCCGGCTTTATTTTTCCGGCTAATAAAGCATGTGGGCCTAAAAAACAATATGAATCGCCTAGACGGCAACTCGGGCATTCATAAGCAACATCATGTACCCGTCTACCATAAACAGGAACGGGGCAATTGGCAAACAACTTTCAATTTTACAAGTTACCCTTTAGCGCCTAAAGAGTGTGACTTAGAAGAATTAAACTATCTGATTACGGAAGATGCATATGTGCACTTTACATAGGGTTGTTTACGTCCTAAATGGGTTGAACGCAAGAGTGACAATCGAAAACCCAAAAACCTCAAAATACCTAGCAACTTCCGACTTTGTTTTTCCGGCTAATAAAGTATGTGGGCCTAAAAAGCAATATAAATCGCCTAGACGACAACTCGGGCATTCATAATCACAACCATATAACCCCCTACCACAAACAGGAACGTGGCAATTGGCAAAAAACTTTCAATTTCCTTTAGCGCCTAAAGAGTGTGACTTTGAAGAATTAATCTATCTGATTACGGTAGATGCATATGTGCACATTACATAGAGATGTTTACATCCTAAATGGGTTGAACGCAAGAGTGACAATCGGAAATTCAAAAACCTCAAAATACCTAGCAACTTCCGGCTTTGTTTTTCCGGCTAATAAAGTATGTGGGCCTAAAAAATACTATGAATCGCCTAGACGACAAATACGGCATTCATAAACAACATCATGTACCCGCCTACCACAAACAGGAACGGGGCAATTGGCAAAAAACTTTCAATTTTACAAGTTACCCTCTAGCGCCTAAACAGTGTGACTTAGAAGAATTAAACTATCTGATTACGGTAGATGCATATGTGCACTTTACATAGGGTTGTTTACGTCCTAAATGGGTTGAACGCAAGAGTGACAATCGAAAACCCAAAAACCTAAAAATACCTAGCAACTTCCGGCATTGTTTTTCCGGCTAATAAAGTATGTGGGCCTAAAAAACAATATGAATCGCCTAGACGGCAACTCGGGCCTTCATAAACGACATTATATACCCGTCTACCATAAACAGGAACGAGTCAATTGGCAAAAAACTTTCAATTTTACAAGTTGCCCTTTAGCGCCTAAACAGTGTGACTTAGAAGAATTAAACTATCTGATTACGGTAGATGCATATGTGCACATAGAGATGTTAAAGTCCTAAATGGGTTGAACGCAAGAGTGACAATCGAAAACCCAAAAACCTCAAAATACCTAGCAACTTCCGACTTTGTTTTTCCGGCTAATAAAGTATGTGGGCCTAAAAAGCAATATGAATCGCCTAGACGACAACTGGGCATTCATAATCACAACCACATAACCCCCTACCACAAACAGGAACGTGGCAATTGGCAAAAAACTTTCAATTTCCTTTAGCGCCTAAAGAGTGTGACTTTGAAGAATTAAACTATCTGATTACGGTAGATGCATATGTGCACATTACATAGAGATGTTAACGTCCTAAATGGGTTGAACGCAAGAGTGACAATCGAAAACCCAAAAACCTCAAAATACCTAGCAACTTCCGACTTAGTTTTTAAGGCTAATAAAGTATGTGGGCCTAAAAAACAATATGAGTCGCCTAGACGACAACGCGGGCATTCATAATCACAACCATATAACCCCCTACCACAAACAGGAACGTGGCAATTGGCAAAAAACTTTCAATTTCCTTTAGCGCCTAAAGAGTGTGACTTTGAAGAATTAAACTATCTGATTACGGTAGATGCATATGTGCACATTACATAGAGATGTTTACGTCCTAAATGGGTTGAACGCAAGAGTGACAATCGGAAATTCAAAAACCTCAAAATACCTAGCAACTTCCGGCTTTATTTTTCCGGCTATAAAGCATGTGAGCCTAAAAAACAATATGAATCGCCTAGACGGCAACTCGGGCATTCATAAACAACATCATGTACCCGGCTACCATAAACAGGAACGGGGCAATTGACAAACAACTTTCAATTTTACAAGTTACCCTTTAGCGCCTAAAGAGTGTGACTTAGAAGAATTAAACTATCTGATTACGGTAGATGCATATGTGCACATTACATAGAGATGTTAACGTCCTAAATGGGTTGAACGCAAGAGTGACAATCGAAAACCCAAAAACCTCAAAATACCTAGCAACTTCCGACTTTGTTTTTCCGGCTAATAAAGTATGTGGGCCTAAAAAACAATATGAGTCGCCTAGACGACAACGCGGGCATTCATAATCACAACCATATAACCCCCTACCACAAACAGGAACGTGGCAATTGGCAAAAAACTTTCAATTTCCTTTAGCGCCTAAAGAGTGTGACTTTGAAGAATTAAACTATCTGATTACGGTAGATGCATATGTGCACTTTACATATGGTTGTTTACGTCCTAAATGGGTTGAACGCAAGAGTGACAATCGAAAACCCAAAAACCTCAAAATACCTAGCAACTTCCGGCATTGTTTTTCCGGCTAATAAAGTATGTGGGCCTAAAAAGCAATATGAATCGCCTAGACGGCAACTCGGGCATTCATAATCATAACCATATAACCCCCTACCACAAACAGGAACGTGGCAATTGGCAAAAAACTTTCAATTTCCTTTAGCGCCTAAAGAGTGTGACTTTGAAGAATTAAACTATCTGATTACGGTAGATGCATATGTGCACATTACATAGAGATGTTAACGTCCTAAATGGGTTGAACGCAAGAGTGACAATCGAAAACCCAAAAACCTCAAAATACCTAGCAACTTCCGACTTTGTTTTTAAGGCTAATAAAGTATGTGGGCCTAAAAAACAATATGAGTCGCCTAGACGACAACGCGGGCATTCATAATCACAACCATATAACCCCCTACCACAAACAGGAACGTGGCAATTGGCAAAAAACTTTCAATTTCCTTTAGCGCCTAAAGAGTGTGACTTTGAAGAATTAAACTATCTGATTACGGTAGATGCATATGTGCACATTACATAGAGATGTTTACGTCCTAAATGGGTTGAACGCAAGAGTGACAATCGGAAATTCAAAAACCTCAAAATACCTAGCAACTTCCGGCTTTATTTTTCCGGCTAATAAAGCATGTGGGCCTAAAAAACAATATGAATCGCCTAGACGGCAACTCGGGCATTCATAAACAACATCATGTACCCGTCTACCATAAACAGGAACGGGGCAATTGGCAAACAACTTTCAATTTTACAAGTTACCCTTTAGCGCCTAAAGAGTGTGACTTAGAAGAATTAAACTATCTGATTACGGTAGATGCATATGTGCACATAGAGATGTTAAAGTCCTAAATGGGTTGAACGCAAGAGTGACAATCGGAAATTCAAAAACCTCAAAATACCTAGCAACTTCCGACTTTGTTTTTCCGGCTAATAAAGTATGTGGGCCTAAAAAGCAATATAAATCGCCTAGACGACAACTCGGGCATTCATAATCACAACCATATAACCCCCTACCACAAACAGGAACGTGGCAATTGGCAAAAAACTTTCAATTTCCTTTAGCGCCTAAAAAGTGTGACTTTGAAGAATTAAACTATCTGATTACGGTAGATGCATATGTGCACATTACATAGAGATGTTAACGTCCTAAATGGGTTGAACGCAAGAGTGACAATCGAAAACCCAAAAACCTCAAAATACCTAGCAACTTCCGACTTTGTTTTTCCGGCTAATAAAGTATGTGGGCCTAAAAAGCAATATAAATCGCCTAGACGACAACTCGGGCATTCATAATCACAACCATATAACCCCCTACCACAAACAGGAACGTGGCAATTGGCAAAAAACTTTCAATTTCCTTTAGCGCCTAAAGAGTGTGACTTTGAAGAATTAAACTATCTGATTACGGTAGATGCATATGTGCACATTACATAGAGATGTTTACGTCCTAAATGGGTTGAACGCAAGAGTGACAATCGGAAATTCAAAAACCTCAAAATACCTAGCAACTTCCGGCTTTGTTTTTCCGGCTAATAAAGTATGTGGGCCTAAAAAATACTATGAATCGCCTAGACGACAAATACGGCATTCATAAACAACATCATATACCCGCCTACCACAAACAGGAACGGGGCAATTGGCAAAAAACTTTCAATTTTACAAGTTACCCTCTAGCGCCTAAACAGTGTGACTTAGAAGAATTAAACTATCTGATTACGGTAGATGCATATGTGCACTTTACATAGGGTTGTTTACGTCCTCAATGGGTTGAACGCAAGAGTGACAATCGAAAACCCAAAAACCTAAAAATACCTAGCAACTTCCGGCATTGTTTTTCCGGCTAATAAAGTATGTGGGCCTAAAAAACAATATGGATCGCCTAGACGGCAACTCGGGCCTTCATAAACGACATTATATACCCGTCTACCATAAACAGGAACGAGGCAATTGGCAAAAAACTTTAATTTTACAAGTTACCCTTTAGCGCCTAAACAGTGTGACTTAGAAGAATTAAACTATCTGATTACGGTAGATGCATATGTGCACATAGAGATGTTAAAGTCCTAAATGGGTTGAACGCAAGAGTGACAATCGGAAATTCAAAAACCTCAAAATACCCAGCAACTTCCGGCTTTGTTTTTCCGGCTAATAAAGTATGTGGGCCTAAAAAACAATATGAATCGCCTGGACGACAACTCGGGCATTCATAATCATAACCATATAACCCCCTACCACAAACAGGAACGTGGCAATTGGCAAAAAACTTTCAATCTCCTTTAGCGCCTAAAGAGTGTGACTTTGAAGAATCAAACTATCTGATTACGGTAGATGCATATGTGCACATTACATAGGGTTGTTAACGTCCTAAATGGGTTGAACGCAAGAGTGAAAATCGAAAACCCAAAAACCTCAAAATACCTAGCAACTTCCGGCTTTGTTTTTCCGGCTAATAAAGTATGTGGGCGTAAAAAACAATATGAATCGCCTAGACGGCAACTCGGGCATTCATAAACAACATCATGTACCCGTCTACCACAAACAGGAACGGGGCAATTGGCAAAAAACTTTCAATTTTACAAGTTACCCTTTAGCGCCTAAACAGTGTGACTTAGAAGAATTAAACTATTTGATTACGGTAGATGCATATGTGCACTTTACATAGAGATGTTTACGTCCTAAATGGGTTGAACGCAAGAGTGAAAATCGAAAACCCAAAAACCTCAAAATACCTAGCAACTTACGGCTTTGTTTTTCCGGCTAATAAAGTATGTGAACGTAAAAAACAATATGAATCGCCTAGACGGCAACTCGGGCCTTCATAAACGACATTATATACCCGTCTACCATAAACAGGAACGAGGCAATTGGCAAAAAACTTTCAATTTTACAAGTTACCCTTTAGCGCCTATACAGTGTGACTTAGAAGAATTAAACTGTCTGATTACGGTAGATGCATATGCGCACATTACATAGAGATGTTAAAGTCCTAAATGGGTTGAACGCAAGAGTGACAATCGGAAATTCAAAAACCTCAAAATACCCAGCAACTTCCGGCTTTGTTTTTCCGGCTAATAAAGTATGTGGGCCTAAAAAACAATATGAATCGCCTAGACGACAACTCGGGCATTCATAATCATAGCCATATAATCCCCTACCACAAACAGGAACGTGGGAATTGGCAAAAAACTTTCAATCTCCTTTAGCGCCTAAAGAGTGTGACTTTGAAGAATCAAACTATCTGATTACGGGAGATGCATATGTGCACATTACATAGGGTTGTTTACGTCCTAAATGGGTTGAACGCAAGAGTGAAAATCGAAAACCCGAAAACCTCAAAATACCTAGCAACTTCCGGCTTTGTTTTTCCGGCTAATAAAGTATGTGGGCGTAAAAAACAATATGAATCGCCTAGACGGCAACTCGGGCATTCATAAACAACATCATGTACCCGTCTACCACAAACAGGAACGGCGCAATTGGCAAAAAACTTTCAATTTTACAAGTTACCCTTTAGCGCCTAAACAGTGTGACTTAGAAGAATTAAACTATCTGATTACGGTAGATGCATATGTGCACTTTACATAGGGTTGTTTACGTTCTAAATGGGTTGAACGCAAGCGTGACAATCGAAAACCCAAAAACCTCAAAATACCTAGCAACTTCCGACTTTGTTTTTCCGGCTAATAAAGTAAGTGGGCCTAAAAAACAATATGAGTCGCCTAGACGACAACGCGGGCATTCATAATCACAACCATATAACCCCCTACCACAAACAGGAACGTGGCAATTGGCAAAAAACTTTCAATCTCCTTTAGCGCCTAAAGAGTGTGACTTTGAAGAATCAAACTATCTGATTACGGTAGATGCATATGTGCACATTACATAGAGATGTTAACGTCCTAAATGGGTTGAACGCAAGAGTGACAATCGAAAACCCAAAGAACTCACAATACCTAGCACCTTCCGGTTTTGTTTTTGCGGCTATAAAGTATGTGGGCCAAAAAAACCATATGAATCGCCTAGACGGCAACTCGGGCATTCATAAACAACATCATGTACCCGTCTACCATAAACAGGAACGGGGCAATTGGCAAAAAACTTTCAATTTTACAAGTTACCCTTTAGCGCCTAAAGAGTGTGACTTAGAAGAATTAAACTATCTGATTACGGTAGATGCATATGTGCACATTACATAGAGATGTTAACGTCCTAAATGGGTTGAACGCAAGAGTGACAATCGAAAACCCAAAAACCTCAAAATACCTAGCAACTTCCGACTTTGTTTTTAAGGCTAATAAAGTATGTGGGCCTAAAAAACAATATGAGTCGCCTAGACGACAACGCGGGCATTCATAATCACAACCATATAACCCCCTACCACAAACAGGAAGGTGGCAATTGGCAAAAAACTTTCAATTTCCTTTAGCGCCTAAAGAGTGTGACTTTGAAGAATTAAACTATCTGCTTACGGTAGATGCATATGTGCACATTACATAGAGATGTTTACGTCCTAAATGGGTTGAACGCAAGAGTGAAAATCGAAAACCCAAAAACCTCAAAATACCTAGCAACTTACGGCTTTGTTTTTCCGGCTAATAAAGTATGTGGGCGTAAAAAACAATATGAATCGTCTAGACGGCAACTCGGGCCTTCATAAGCGACATTATATACCCGTCTACCATAAACAGGAACGAGGCAATTGGCAAAAAACTTTCAATTTTACAAGTTACCCTTTAGCGCCTAAACAGTGTGACTTAGAAGAATTAAACTGTCTGATTACGGTAGATGCATATGTGCACATTACATAGAGATGTTAAAGTCCTAAATGGGTTGAACGCAAGAGTGACAATCGGAAATTCAAAAACCTCAAAATACCCAGCAACTTCCGGCTTTGTTTTTCCGGCTAATAAAGTATGTGGGCCTAAAAAACAATATGAATCGCCTAGACGACAACTCGGGCATTCATAATCATAGCCATATAACCCCCTACCACAAACAGGAACGTGGGAATTGGCAAAAAACTTTCAATCTCCTTTAGCGCCTAAAGAGTGTGACTTTGAAGAATCAAACTATCTGATTACGGTAAATGCATATGTGCACATTACATAGGGTTGTTTACGTCCTAAATGGGTTAAACGCAAGAGTGAAAATCGAAAACCCAAAAACCTCAAAATACCTAGCAACTTCCGGCTTTGTTTTTCCGGCTAATAAAGTATGTGGGCGTAAAAAACAATATGAATCGCCTAGACGGCAACTCGGGCATTCATAAACAACATCATGTACCCGTCTACCACAAACAGGAACGGGGCAATTGGCAAAAAACTTTCAATTTTACAAGTTACCCTTTAGCGCCTAAACAGTGTGACTTAGAAGAATTAAACTATCTGATTACGGTAGATGCATATGTGCACTTTACATAGGGTTGTTTACGTTCTAAATGGGTTGAACGCAAGCGTGACAATCGAAAACCCAAAAACCTCAAAATACCTAGCAACTTCCGACTTTGTTTTTCCGGCTAATAAAGTATGTGGGCCTAAAAAACAATATGAGTCGCCTAGACGACAACGCGGGCATTCATAATCACAACCATATAACCCCCTACCATAAACAGGAACGTGGCAATTGGCAAAAAACTTTCAATCTCCTTTAGCGCCTAAAGAGTGTGACTTTGAAGAATCAAACTATCTGATTACGGTAGATGCATATGTGCACATTACATAGAGATGTTAACGTCCTAAATGGGTTGAACGCAAGAGTGACAATCGAAAACCCAAAGAACTCAAAATACCTAGCACCTTCCGGTTTTGTTTTTGCGGCTATAAAGTATGTGGGCCAAAAAAACCATATGAATCGCCTAGACGGCAACTCGGGCATTCATAAACAACATCATGTACCCGTCTACCACAAACAGGAACGGCGCAATTGGCAAAAAACTTTCAATTTTACAAGTTACCCTTTAGCGCCTAAACAGTGTGACTTAGAAGAATTAAACTATCTGATTACGGTAGATGCATATGTGCACTTTACATAGGGTTGTTTACGTTCTAAATGGGTTGAACGCAAGCGTGACAATCGAAAACCCAAAAACCTCAAAATACCTAGCAACTTCCGACTTTGTTTTTCCGGCTAATAAAGTATGTGGGCCTAAAAAACAATATGAGTCGCCTAGACGACAACGCGGGCATTCATAATCACAACCATATAACCCCCTACCACAAACAGGAACGTGGCAATTGGCAAAAAACTTTCAATCTCCTTTAGCGCCTAAAGAGTGTGACTTTGAAGAATCAAACTATCTGATTACGGTAGATGCATATGTGCACATTACATAGAGATGTTAACGTCCTAAATGGGTTGAACGCAAGAGTGACAATCGAAAACCCAAAGAACTCACAATACCTAGCACCTTCCGGTTTTGTTTTTGCGGCTATAAAGTATGTGGGCCAAAAAAACCATATGAATCGCCTAGACGGCAACTCGGGCATTCATAAACAACATCATGTACCCGTCTACCATAAACAGGAACGGGGCAATTGGCAAAAAACTTTCAATTTTACAAGTTACCCTTTAGCGCCTAAAGAGTGTGACTTAGAAGAATTAAACTATCTGATTACGGTAGATGCATATGTGCACATTACATAGAGATGTTAACGTCCTAAATGGGTTGAACGCAAGAGTGACAATCGAAAACCCAAAAACCTCAAAATACCTAGCAACTTCCGACTTTGTTTTTAAGGCTAATAAAGTATGTGGGCCTAAAAAACAATATGAGTCGCCTAGACGACAACGCGGGCATTCATAATCACAACCATATAACCCCCTACCACAAACAGGAAGGTGGCAATTGGCAAAAAACTTTCAATTTCCTTTAGCGCCTAAAGAGTGTGACTTTGAAGAATTAAACTATCTGCTTACGGTAGATGCATATGTGCACATTACATAGAGATGTTTACGTCCTAAATGGGTTGAACGCAAGAGTGAAAATCGAAAACCCAAAAACCTCAAAATACCTAGCAACTTACGGCTTTGTTTTTCCGGCTAATAAAGTATGTGGGCGTAAAAAACAATATGAATCGTCTAGACGGCAACTCGGGCCTTCATAAGCGACATTATATACCCGTCTACCATAAACAGGAACGAGGCAATTGGCAAAAAACTTTCAATTTTACAAGTTACCCTTTAGCGCCTAAACAGTGTGACTTAGAAGAATTAAACTGTCTGATTACGGTAGATGCATATGTGCACATTACATAGAGATGTTAAAGTCCTAAATGGGTTGAACGCAAGAGTGACAATCGGAAATTCAAAAACCTCAAAATACCCAGCAACTTCCGGCTTTGTTTTTCCGGCTAATAAAGTATGTGGGCCTAAAAAACAATATGAATCGCCTAGACGACAACTCGGGCATTCATAATCATAGCCATATAACCCCCTACCACAAACAGGAACGTGGGAATTGGCAAAAAACTTTCAATCTCCTTTAGCGCCTAAAGAGTGTGACTTTGAAGAATCAAACTATCTGATTACGGTAAATGCATATGTGCACATTACATAGGGTTGTTTACGTCCTAAATGGGTTAAACGCAAGAGTGAAAATCGAAAACCCAAAAACCTCAAAATACCTAGCAACTTCCGGCTTTGTTTTTCCGGCTAATAAAGTATGTGGGCGTAAAAAACAATATGAATCGCCTAGACGGCAACTCGGGCATTCATAAACAACATCATGTACCCGTCTACCACAAACAGGAACGGGGCAATTGGCAAAAAACTTTCAATTTTACAAGTTACCCTTTAGCGCCTAAACAGTGTGACTTAGAAGAATTAAACTATCTGATTACGGTAGATGCATATGTGCACTTTACATAGGGTTGTTTACGTTCTAAATGGGTTGAACGCAAGCGTGACAATCGAAAACCCAAAAACCTCAAAATACCTAGCAACTTCCGACTTTGTTTTTCCGGCTAATAAAGTATGTGGGCCTAAAAAACAATATGAGTCGCCTAGACGACAACGCGGGCATTCATAATCACAACCATATAACCCCCTACCATAAACAGGAACGTGGCAATTGGCAAAAAACTTTCAATCTCCTTTAGCGCCTAAAGAGTGTGACTTTGAAGAATCAAACTATCTGATTACGGTAGATGCATATGTGCACATTACATAGAGATGTTAACGTCCTAAATGGGTTGAACGCAAGAGTGACAATCGAAAACCCAAAGAACTCAAAATACCTAGCACCTTCCGGTTTTGTTTTTGCGGCTATAAAGTATGTGGGCCAAAAAAACCATATGAATCGCCTAGACGGCAACTCGGGCATTCATAAACAACATCATGTACCCGTCTACCATAAACAGGAACGGGGCAATTGGCAAAAAACTTTCAATTTTACAAGTTACCCTTTAGCGCCTAAAGAGTGTGACTTAGAAGAATTAAACTATCTGATTACGGTAGATGCATATGTGCACATTACATAGAGATGTTAACGTCCTAAATGGGTTGAACGCAAGAGTGACAATCGAAAACCCAAAAACCTCAAAATACCTAGCAACTTCCGACTTTGTTTTTAAGGCTAATAAAGTATGTGGGCCTAAAAAACAATATGAGTCGCCTAGACGACAACGCGGGCATTCATAATCACAACCATATAACCCCCTACCACAAACAGGAAGGTGGCAATTGGCAAAAAACTTTCAATTTCCTTTAGCGCCTAAAGAGTGTGACTTTGAAGAATTAAACTATCTGCTTACGGTAGATGCATATGTGCACATTACATAGAGATGTTTACGTCCTAAATGGGTTGAACGCAAGAGTGAAAATCGAAAACCCAAAAACCTCAAAATACCTAGCAACTTACGGCTTTGTTTTTCCGGCTAATAAAGTATGTGGGCGTAAAAAACAATATGAATCGCCTAGACGGCAACTCGGGCATTCATAAACAACATCATGTACCCGTCTACCATAAACAGGACGGGGCAATTGGCAAACAACTTTCAATTTTACAAGTTACCCTTTAGCGCCTAGAGAGTGTGACTTAGAAGAATTAAACTATCTGATTACGGTAGATGCATATGTGCACTTTACATAGGGTTGTTTACGTCCTAAATGGGTTGAACGCAAGAGTGACAATCGAAAACCCAAAAACCTCAAAATACCTAGCAACTTCCGACTTTGTTTTTCCGGCTAATAAAGTATGTGGGCCTAAAAAGCAATATAAATCGCCTAGACGACAACTCGGGCATTCATAATCACAACCATATAACCCCCTACCACAAACAGGAACGTGGCAATTGGCAAAAAACTTTCAATTTCCTTTAGCGCCTAAAGAGTGTGACTTTGAAGAATTAAACTATCTGATTACGGTAGATGCATATGTGCACATTACATAGAGATGTTTACGTCCTAAATGGGTTGAACGCAAGAGTGACAATCGGAAATTCAAAAACCTCAAAATACCTAGCAACTTCCGGCTTTGTTTTTCCGGCTAATAAAGTATGTGGTCCTAAAAAATACTATGAATCGCCTAGACGACAAATACGGCATTCATAAACAACATCATATACCCGCCTACCACAAACAGGAACGGGGCAATTGGCAAAAAACTTTCAATTTTACAAGTTACCCTCTAGCGCCTAAACAGTGTGACTTAGAAGAATTAAACTATCTGATTACGGTAGATGCATATGTGCACTTTACATAGGGTTGTTTACGTCCTAAATGGGTTGAACGCAAGAGTGACAATCGAAAACCCAAAAACCTAAAAATACCTAGCAACTTCCGGCATTGTTTTTCCGGCTAATAAAGTATGTGGGCCTAAAAAACAATATGAATCGCCTAGACGGCAACTCGGGCCTTCATAAACGACATTATATACCCGTCTACCATAAACAGGAACGAGGCAATTGGCAAAAAACTTTCAATTTTACAAGTTACCCTTTAGCGCCTAAACAGTGTGACTTAGAAGAATTAAACTATCTGATTACGGTAGATGCATATGTGCACATAGAGATGTTAAAGTCCTGAATGGGTTGAACGCAAGAGTGACAATCGGAAATTCAAAAACCTCAAAATACCCAGCAACTTCCGGCTTTGTTTTTCCGGCTAATAAAGTATGTGGGCCTAAAAAACAATATGAATCGCCTGGACGACAACTCGGGCATTCATAATCATAACCATATAACCCCCTACCACAAACAGGAACGTGGCAATTGGCAAAAAACTTTCAATCTCCTTTAGCGCCTAAAGAGTGTGACTTTGAAGAATCAAACTATCTGATTACGGTAGATGCATATGTGCACATTACATAGGGTTGTTAACGTCCTAAATGGGTTGAACGCAAGAGTGAAAATCGAAAACCCAAAAACCTCAAAATACCTAGCAACTTCCGGCTTTGTTTTTCCGGCTAATAAAGTATGTGGGCGTAAAAAACAATATGAATCGCCTAGACGGCAACTCGGGCATTCATAAACAACATCATGTACCCGTCTACCACAAACAGGAACGGGGCAATTGGCAAAAAACTTTCAATTTTACAAGTTACCCTTTAGCGCCTAAACAGTGTGACTTAGAAGAATTAAACTATTTGATTACGGTAGATGCATATGTGCACTTTACATAGAGATGTTTACGTTCTAAATGGGTTGAACGCAAGAGTGAAAATCGAAAACCCAAAAACCTCAAAATACCTAGCAACTTACGGCTTTGTTTTTCCGGCTAATAAAGTATGTGGGCGTAAAAAACAATATGAATCGCCTAGACGGCAACTCGGGCCTTCATAAACGACATTATATACCCGTCTACCATAAACAGGAACGAGGCAATTGGCAAAAAACTTTCAATTTTACAAGTTACCCTTTAGCGCCTAAACAGTGTGACTTAGAAGAATTAAACTGTCTGATTACGGTAGATGCATATGTGCACATTACATAGAGATGTTAAAGTCCTAAATGGGTTGAACGCAAGAGTGACAATCGGAAATTCAAAAACCTCAAAATACCCAGCAACTTCCGGCTTTGTTTTTCCGGCTAATAAAGTATGTGGGCCTAAAAAACAATATGAATCGCCTAGACGACAACTCGGGCATTCATAATCATAGCCATATAACCCCCTACCACAAACAGGAACGTGGCAATTGGCAAAAAACTTTCAATCTCCTTTAGCGCCTAAAGAGTATGACTTTGAAGAATCAAACTATCTGATTACGGTAGATGCATATGTGCACATTACATAGGGTTGTTTACGTCCTAAATGGGTTGAACGCAAGAGTGAAAATCGAAAACCCAAAAACCTCAAAATACCTAGCAACTTCCGGCTTTGTTTTTCCGGCTAATAAAGTATGTGGGCGTAAAAAACAATATGAATCGCCTAGACGGCAACTCGGGCATTCATAAACAACATCATGTACCCGTCTACCACAAACAGGAACGGGGCAATTGGCAAAAAACTTTCAATTTTACAAGTTACCCTTTAGCGCCTAAACAGTGTGACTTAGAAGAATTAAACTATCTGATTACGGTAGATGCATATGTGCACTTTACATAGGGTTGTTTACGTTCTAAATGGGTTGAACGCAAGCGTGACAATCGAAAACCCAAAAACCTCAAAATACCTAGCAACTTCCGACTTTGTTTTTCCGGCTAATAAAGTATGTGGGCCTAAAAAACAATATGAGTCGCCTAGACGACAACGCGGGCATTCATAATCACAACCATATAACCCCCTACCACAAACAGGAACGTGGCAATTGGCAAAAAACTTTCAATCTCCTTTAGCGCCTAAAGAGTGTGACTTTGAAGAATCAAACTATCTGATTACGGTAGATGCATATGTGCACATTACATAGAGATGTTAACGTCCTAAATGGGTTGAACGCAAGAGTGACAATCGAAAACCCAAAGAACTCAAAATACCTAGCACCTTCCGGTTTTGTTTTTGCCGCTATAAAGTATGTGGGCCAAAAAAACAATATGAATCGCCTAGACGGCAACTCGGGCATTCATAAACAACATCATGTACCCGTCTACCATAAACAGGAACGGGGCAATTGGCAAAAAACTTTCAATTTTACAAGTTACCCTTTAGCGCCTAAAGAGTGTGACTTAGAAGAATTAAACTATCTGATTACGGTAGATGCATATGTGCACATTACATAGAGATGTTAACGTCCTAAATGGGTTGAACGCAAGAGTGACAATCGAAAACCCAAAAACCTCAAAATACCTAGCAACTTCCGGCATTGTTTTTCCGGCTAATAAAGTATGTGGGCCTAAAAAGCAATATGAATCGCCTAGACGGCAACTCGGGCATTCATAATCATAACCATATAACCCCCTACCACAAACAGGAACGTGGCAATTGGCAAAAAACTTTCAATTTCCTTTAGCGCCTAAAGAGTGTGACTTTGAAGAATTAAACTATCTGATTACGGTAGATGCATATGTGCACATTACATAGAGATGTTAACGTCCTAAATGGGTTGAACGCAAGAGTGACAATCGAAAACCCAAAAACCTCAAAATACCTAGCAACTTCCGACTTTGTTTTTAAGGCTAATAAAGTATGTGGGCCTAAAAAACAATATGAGTCGCCTAGACGACAACGCGGGCATTCATAATCACAACCATATAACCCCCTACCACAAACAGGAACGTGGCAATTGGCAAAAAACTTTCAATTTCCTTTAGCGCCTAAAGAGTGTGACTTTGAAGAATTAAACTATCTGATTACGGTAGATGCATATGTGCACATTACATAGAGATGTTTACGTCCTAAATGGGTTGAACGCAAGAGTGACAATCGGAAATTCAAAAACCTCAAAATACCTAGCAACTTCCGGCTTTATTTTTCCGGCTAATAAAGCATGTGGGCCTAAAAAACAATATGAATCGCCTAGACGGCAACTCGGGCATTCATAAACAACATCATGTACCCGTCTACCATAAACAGGAACGGGGCAATTGGCAAACAACTTTCAATTTTACAAGTTACCCTTTAGCGCCTAAAGAGTGTGACTTAGAAGAATTAAACTATCTGATTACGGTAGATGCATATGTGCACATAGAGATGTTAAAGTCCTAAATGGGTTGAACGCAAGAGTGACAATCGGAAATTCAAAAACCTCAAAATACCTAGCAACTTCCGACTTTGTTTTTCCGGCTAATAAAGTATGTGGGCCTAAAAAGCAATATAAATCGCCTAGACGACAACTCGGGCATTCATAATCACAACCATATAACCCCCTACCACAAACAGGAACGTGGCAATTGGCAAAAAACTTTCAATTTCCTTTAGCGCCTAAAAAGTGTGACTTTGAAGAATTAAACTATCTGATTACGGTAGATGCATATGTGCACATTACATAGAGATGTTAACGTCCTAAATGGGTTGAACGCAAGAGTGACAATCGAAAACCCAAAAACCTCAAAATACCTAGCAACTTCCGACTTTGTTTTTCCGGCTAATAAAGTATGTGGGCCTAAAAAGCAATATAAATCGCCTAGACGACAACTCGGGCATTCATAATCACAACCATATAACCCCCTACCACAAACAGGAACGTGGCAATTGGCAAAAAACTTTCAATTTCCTTTAGCGCCTAAAGAGTGTGACTTTGAAGAATTAAACTATCTGATTACGGTAGATGCATATGTGCACATTACATAGAGATGTTTACGTCCTAAATGGGTTGAACGCAAGAGTGACAATCGGAAATTCAAAAACCTCAAAATACCTAGCAACTTCCGGCTTTGTTTTTCCGGCTAATAAAGTATGTGGGCCTAAAAAATACTATGAATCGCCTAGACGACAAATACGGCATTCATAAACAACATCATATACCCGCCTACCACAAACAGGAACGGGGCAATTGGCAAAAAACTTTCAATTTTACAAGTTACCCTCTAGCGCCTAAACAGTGTGACTTAGAAGAATTAAACTATCTGATTACGGTAGATGCATATGTGCACTTTACATAGGGTTGTTTACGTCCTCAATGGGTTGAACGCAAGAGTGACAATCGAAAACCCAAAAACCTAAAAATACCTAGCAACTTCCGGCATTGTTTTTCCGGCTAATAAAGTATGTGGGCCTAAAAAACAATATGGATCGCCTAGACGGCAACTCGGGCCTTCATAAACGACATTATATACCCGTCTACCATAAACAGGAACGAGGCAATTGGCAAAAAACTTTAATTTTACAAGTTACCCTTTAGCGCCTAAACAGTGTGACTTAGAAGAATTAAACTATCTGATTACGGTAGATGCATATGTGCACATAGAGATGTTAAAGTCCTAAATGGGTTGAACGCAAGAGTGACAATCGGAAATTCAAAAACCTCAAAATACCCAGCAACTTCCGGCTTTGTTTTTCCGGCTAATAAAGTATGTGGGCCTAAAAAACAATATGAATCGCCTGGACGACAACTCGGGCATTCATAATCATAACCATATAACCCCCTACCACAAACAGGAACGTGGCAATTGGCAAAAAACTTTCAATCTCCTTTAGCGCCTAAAGAGTGTGACTTTGAAGAATCAAACTATCTGATTACGGTAGATGCATATGTGCACATTACATAGGGTTGTTAACGTCCTAAATGGGTTGAACGCAAGAGTGAAAATCGAAAACCCAAAAACCTCAAAATACCTAGCAACTTCCGGCTTTGTTTTTCCGGCTAATAAAGTATGTGGGCGTAAAAAACAATATGAATCGCCTAGACGGCAACTCGGGCATTCATAAACAACATCATGTACCCGTCTACCACAAACAGGAACGGGGCAATTGGCAAAAAACTTTCAATTTTACAAGTTACCCTTTAGCGCCTAAACAGTGTGACTTAGAAGAATTAAACTATTTGATTACGGTAGATGCATATGTGCACTTTACATAGAGATGTTTACGTCCTAAATGGGTTGAACGCAAGAGTGAAAATCGAAAACCCAAAAACCTCAAAATACCTAGCAACTTACGGCTTTGTTTTTCCGGCTAATAAAGTATGTGAACGTAAAAAACAATATGAATCGCCTAGACGGCAACTCGGGCCTTCATAAACGACATTATATACCCGTCTACCATAAACAGGAACGAGGCAATTGGCAAAAAACTTTCAATTTTACAAGTTACCCTTTAGCGCCTATACAGTGTGACTTAGAAGAATTAAACTGTCTGATTACGGTAGATGCATATGTGCACATTACATAGAGATGTTAAAGTCCTAAATGGGTTGAACGCAAGAGTGACAATCGGAAATTCAAAAACCTCAAAATACCCAGCAACTTCCGGCTTTGTTTTTCCGGCTAATAAAGTATGTGGGCCTAAAAAACAATATGAATCGCCTAGACGACAACTCGGGCATTCATAATCATAGCCATATAATCCCCTACCACAAACAGGAACGTGGGAATTGGCAAAAAACTTTCAATCTCCTTTAGCGCCTAAAGAGTGTGACTTTGAAGAATCAAACTATCTGATTACGGGAGATGCATATGTGCACATTACATAGGGTTGTTTACGTCCTAAATGGGTTGAACGCAAGAGTGAAAATCGAAAACCCGAAAACCTCAAAATACCTAGCAACTTCCGGCTTTGTTTTTCCGGCTAATAAAGTATGTGGGCGTAAAAAACAATATGAATCGCCTAGACGGCAACTCGGGCATTCATAAACAACATCATGTACCCGTCTACCACAAACAGGAACGGCGCAATTGGCAAAAAACTTTCAATTTTACAAGTTACCCTTTAGCGCCTAAACAGTGTGACTTAGAAGAATTAAACTATCTGATTACGGTAGATGCATATGTGCACTTTACATAGGGTTGTTTACGTTCTAAATGGGTTGAACGCAAGCGTGACAATCGAAAACCCAAAAACCTCAAAATACCTAGCAACTTCCGACTTTGTTTTTCCGGCTAATAAAGTATGTGGGCCTAAAAAACAATATGAGTCGCCTAGACGACAACGCGGGCATTCATAATCACAACCATATAACCCCCTACCACAAACAGGAACGTGGCAATTGGCAAAAAACTTTCAATCTCCTTTAGCGCCTAAAGAGTGTGACTTTGAAGAATCAAACTATCTGATTACGGTAGATGCATATGTGCACATTACATAGAGATGTTAACGTCCTAAATGGGTTGAACGCAAGAGTGACAATCGAAAACCCAAAGAACTCACAATACCTAGCACCTTCCGGTTTTGTTTTTGCGGCTATAAAGTATGTGGGCCAAAAAAACCATATGAATCGCCTAGACGGCAACTCGGGCATTCATAAACAACATCATGTACCCGTCTACCATAAACAGGAACGGGGCAATTGGCAAAAAACTTTCAATTTTACAAGTTACCCTTTAGCGCCTAAAGAGTGTGACTTAGAAGAATTAAACTATCTGATTACGGTAGATGCATATGTGCACATTACATAGAGATGTTAACGTCCTAAATGGGTTGAACGCAAGAGTGACAATCGAAAACCCAAAAACCTCAAAATACCTAGCAACTTCCGACTTTGTTTTTAAGGCTAATAAAGTATGTGGGCCTAAAAAACAATATGAGTCGCCTACACGACAACGCGGGCATTCATAATCACAACCATATAACCCCCTACCACAAACAGGAAGGTGGCAATTGGCAAAAAACTTTCAATTTCCTTTAGCGCCTAAAGAGTGTGACTTTGAAGAATTAAACTATCTGCTTACGGTAGATGCATATGTGCACATTACATAGAGATGTTTACGTCCTAAATGGGTTGAACGCAAGAGTGAAAATCGAAAACCCAAAAACCTCAAAATACCTAGCAACTTACGGCTTTGTTTTTCCGGCTAATAAAGTATGTGGGCGTAAAAAACAATATGAATCGTCTAGACGGCAACTCGGGCCTTCATAAGCGACATTATATACCCGTCTACCATAAACAGGAACGAGGCAATTGGCAAAAAACTTTCAATTTTACAAGTTACCCTTTAGCGCCTAAACAGTGTGACTTAGAAGAATTAAACTGTCTGATTACGGTAGATGCATATGTGCACATTACATAGAGATGTTAAAGTCCTAAATGGGTTGAACGCAAGAGTGACAATCGGAAATTCAAAAACCTCAAAATACCCAGCAACTTCCGGCTTTGTTTTTCCGGCTAATAAAGTATGTGGGCCTAAAAAACAATATGAATCGCCTAGACGACAACTCGGGCATTCATAATCATAGCCATATAACCCCCTACCACAAACAGGAACGTGGGAATTGGCAAAAAACTTTCAATCTCCTTTAGCGCCTAAAGAGTGTGACTTTGAAGAATCAAACTATCTGATTACGGTAAATGCATATGTGCACATTACATAGGGTTGTTTACGTCCTAAATGGGTTAAACGCAAGAGTGAAAATCGAAAACCCAAAAACCTCAAAATACCTAGCAACTTCCGGCTTTATTTTTCCGGCTAATAAAGTATGTGGGCGTAAAAAACAATATGAATCGCCTAGACGGCAACTCGGGCATTCATAAACAACATCATGTACCCGTCTACCACAAACAGGAACGGGGCAATTGGCAAAAAACTTTCAATTTTACAAGTTACCCTTTAGCGCCTAAACAGTGTGACTTAGAAGAATTAAACTATCTGATTACGGTAGATGCATATGTGCACTTTACATAGGGTTGTTTACGTTCTAAATGGGTTGAACGCAAGCGTGACAATCGAAAACCCAAAAACCTCAAAATACCTAGCAACTTCCGACTTTGTTTTTCCGGCTAATAAAGTATGTGGGCCTAAAAAACAATATGAGTCGCCTAGACGACAACGCGGGCATTCATAATCACAACCATATAACCCCCTACCATAAACAGGAACGTGGCAATTGGCAAAAAACTTTCAATCTCCTTTAGCGCCTAAAGAGTGTGACTTTGAAGAATCAAACTATCTGATTACGGTAGATGCATATGTGCACATTACATAGAGATGTTAACGTCCTAAATGGGTTGAACGCAAGAGTGACAATCGAAAACCCAAAGAACTCAAAATACCTAGCACCTTCCGGTTTTGTTTTTGCGGCTATAAAGTATGTGGGCCAAAAAAACCATATGAATCGCCTAGACGGCAACTCGGGCATTCATAAACAACATCATGTACCCGTCTACCATAAACAGGAACGGGGCAATTGGCAAAAAACTTTCAATTTTACAAGTTACCCTTTAGCGCCTAAAGAGTGTGACTTAGAAGAATTAAACTATCTGATTACGGTAGATGCATATGTGCACATTACATAGAGATGTTAACGTCCTAAATGGGTTGAACGCAAGAGTGACAATCGAAAACCCAAAAACCTCAAAATACCTAGCAACTTCCGACTTTGTTTTTAAGGCTAATAAAGTATGTGGGCCTAAAAAACAATATGAGTCGCCTAGACGACAACGCGGGCATTCATAATCACAACCATATAACCCCCTACCACAAACAGGAAGGTGGCAATTGGCAAAAAACTTTCAATTTCCTTTAGCGCCTAAAGAGTGTGACTTTGAAGAATTAAACTATCTGCTTACGGTAGATGCATATGTGCACATTACATAGAGATGTTTACGTCCTAAATGGGTTGAACGCAAGAGTGACAATCGGAAATTCAAAAACCTCAAAATACCTAGCAACTTCCGGCTTTGTTTTTCCGGCTAATAAAGTATGTGGTCCTAAAAAATACTATGAATCGCCTAGACGACAAATACGGCATTCATAAACAACATCATATACCCGCCTACCACAAACAGGAACGGGGCAATTGGCAAAAAACTTTCAATTTTACAAGTTACCCTCTAGCGCCTAAACAGTGTGACTTAGAAGAATTAAACTATCTGATTACGGTAGATGCATATGTGCACTTTACATAGGGTTGTTTACGTTCTAAATGGGTTGAACGCAAGCGTGACAATCGAAAACCCAAAAACCTCAAAATACCTAGCAACTTCCGACTTTGTTTTTCCGGCTAATAAAGTATGTGGGCCTAAAAAACAATATGAGTCGCCTAGACGACAACGCGGGCATTCATAATCACAACCATATAACCCCCTACCATAAACAGGAACGGGGCAATTGGCAAAAAACTTTCAATTTTACAAGTTACCCTTTAGCGCCTAAAGAGTGTGACTTAGAAGAATTAAACTATCTGATTACGGTAGATGCATATGTGCACATTACATAGAGATGTTTACGTCCTAAATGGGTTGAACGCAAGAGTGAAAATCGAAAACCCAAAAACCTCAAAATACCTAGCAACTTACGGCTTTGTTTTTCCGGCTAATAAAGTATGTGGGCGTAAAAAACAATATGAATCGCCTAGACGGCAACTCGGGCATTCATAAACAACATCATGTACCCGTCTACCATAAACAGGACGGGGCAATTGGCAAACAACTTTCAATTTTACAAGTTACCCTTTAGCGCCTAGAGAGTGTGACTTAGAAGAATTAAACTATCTGATTACGGTAGATGCATATGTGCACTTTACATAGGGTTGTTTACGTCCTAAATGGGTTGAACGCAAGAGTGACAATCGAAAACCCAAAAACCTCAAAATACCTAGCAACTTCCGACTTTGTTTTTCCGGCTAATAAAGTATGTGGGCCTAAAAAGCAATATAAATCGCCTAGACGACAACTCGGGCATTCATAATCACAACCATATAACCCCCTACCACAAACAGGAACGTGGCAATTGGCAAAAAACTTTCAATTTCCTTTAGCGCTTAAAGAGTGTGACTTTGAAGAATTAAACTATCTGATTACGGTAGATGCATATGTGCACATTACATAGAGATGTTTACGTCCTAAATGGGTTGAACGCAAGAGTGACAATCGGAAATTCAAAAACCTCAAAATACCTAGCAACTTCCGGCTTTGTTTTTCCGGCTAATAAAGTATGTGGTCCTAAAAAATACTATGAATCGCCTAGACGACAAATACGGCATTCATAAACAACATCATATACCCGCCTACCACAAACAGGAACGGGGCAATTGGCAAAAAACTTTCAATTTTACAAGTTACCCTCTAGCGCCTAAACAGTGTGACTTAGAAGAATTAAACTATCTGATTACGGTAGATGCATATGTGCACTTTACATAGGGTTGTTTACGTCCTAAATGGGTTGAACGCAAGAGTGACAATCGAAAACCCAAAAACCTAAAAATACCTAGCAACTTCCGGCATTGTTTTTCCGGCTAATAAAGTATGTGGGCCTAAAAAACAATATGAATCGCCTAGACGGCAACTCGGGCCTTCATAAACGACATTATATACCCGTCTACCATAAACAGGAACGAGGCAATTGGCAAAAAACTTTCAATTTTACAAGTTACCCTTTAGCGCCTAAACAGTGTGACTTAGAAGAATTAAACTATCTGATTACGGTAGATGCATATGTGCACATAGAGATGTTAAAGTCCTGAATGGGTTGAACGCAAGAGTGACAATCGGAAATTCAAAAACCTCAAAATACCCAGCAACTTCCGGCTTTGTTTTTCCGGCTAATAAAGTATGTGGGCCTAAAAAACAATATGAATCGCCTGGACGACAACTCGGGCATTCATAATCATAACCATATAACCCCCTACCACAAACAGGAACGTGGCAATTGGCAAAAAACTTTCAATCTCCTTTAGCGCCTAAAGAGTGTGACTTTGAAGAATCAAACTATCTGATTACGGTAGATGCATATGTGCACATTACATAGGGTTGTTAACGTCCTAAATGGGTTGAACGCAAGAGTGAAAATCGAAAACCCAAAAACCTCAAAATACCTAGCAACTTCCGGCTTTGTTTTTCCGGCTAATAAAGTATGTGGGCGTAAAAAACAATATGAATCGCCTAGACGGCAACTCGGGCATTCATAAACAACATCATGTACCCGTCTACCACAAACAGGAACGGGGCAATTGGCAAAAAACTTTCAATTTTACAAGTTACCCTTTAGCGCCTAAACAGTGTGACTTAGAAGAATTAAACTATTTGATTACGGTAGATGCATATGTGCACTTTACATAGAGATGTTTACGTTCTAAATGGGTTGAACGCAAGAGTGAAAATCGAAAACCCAAAAACCTCAAAATACCTAGCAACTTACGGCTTTGTTTTTCCGGCTAATAAAGTATGTGGGCGTAAAAAACAATATGAATCGCCTAGACGGCAACTCGGGCCTTCATAAACGACATTATATACCCGTCTACCATAAACAGGAACGAGGCAATTGGCAAAAAACTTTCAATTTTACAAGTTACCCTTTAGCGCCTAAACAGTGTGACTTAGAAGAATTAAACTGTCTGATTACGGTAGATGCATATGTGCACATTACATAGAGATGTTAAAGTCCTAAATGGGTTGAACGCAAGAGTGACAATCGGAAATTCAAAAACCTCAAAATACCCAGCAACTTCCGGCTTTGTTTTTCCGGCTAATAAAGTATGTGGGCCTAAAAAACAATATGAATCGCCTAGACGACAACTCGGGCATTCATAATCATAGCCATATAACCCCCTACCACAAACAGGAACGTGGCAATTGGCAAAAAACTTTCAATCTCCTTTAGCGCCTAAAGAGTATGACTTTGAAGAATCAAACTATCTGATTACGGTAGATGCATATGTGCACATTACATAGGGTTGTTTACGTCCTAAATGGGTTGAACGCAAGAGTGAAAATCGAAAACCCAAAAACCTCAAAATACCTAGCAACTTCCGGCTTTGTTTTTCCGGCTAATAAAGTATGTGGGCGTAAAAAACAATATGAATCGCCTAGACGGCAACTCGGGCATTCATAAACAACATCATGTACCCGTCTACCACAAACAGGAACGGGGCAATTGGCAAAAAACTTTCAATTTTACAAGTTACCCTTTAGCGCCTAAATAGTGTGACTTAGAAGAATTAAACTATCTGATTACGGTAGATGCATATGTGCACTTTACATAGGGTTGTTTACGTTCTAAATGGGTTGAACGCAAGCGTGACAATCGAAAACCCAAAAACCTCAAAATACCTAGCAACTTCCGACTTTGTTTTTCCGGCTAATAAAGTATGTGGGCCTAAAAAACAATATGAGTCGCCTAGACGACAACGCGGGCATTCATAATCACAACCATATAACCCCCTACCACAAACAGGAACGTGGCAATTGGCAAAAAACTTTCAATCTCCTTTAGCGCCTAAAGAGTGTGACTTTGAAGAATCAAACTATCTGATTACGGTAGATGCATATGTGCACATTACATAGAGATGTTAACGTCCTAAATGGGTTGAACGCAAGAGTGACAATCGAAAACCCAAAGAACTCAAAATACCTAGCACCTTCCGGTTTTGTTTTTGCCGCTATAAAGTATGTGGGCCAAAAAAACAATATGAATCGCCTAGACGGCAACTCGGGCATTCATAAACAACATCATGTACCCGTCTACCATAAACAGGAACGGGGCAATTGGCAAAAAACTTTCAATTTTACAAGTTACCCTTTAGCGCCTAAAGAGTGTGACTTAGAAGAATTAAACTATCTGATTACGGTAGATGCATATGTGCACATTACATAGAGATGTTAACGTCCTAAATGGGTTGAACGCAAGAGTGACAATCGAAAACCCAAAAACCTCAAAATACCTAGCAACTTCCGACTTTGTTTTTAAGGCTAATAAAGTATGTGGGCCTAAAAAACAATATGAGTCGCCTAGACGACAACGCGGGCATTCATAATCACAACCATAAAACCCCCTACCACAAACAGGAACGTGGCAATTGGTAAAAAACTTTCAATCTCCTTTAGCGCCTAAAGAGTGTGACTTTGAAGAATCAAATATCTGATTACGGTAGATGCATATGTGCACATTACATAGAGATGTTAACGTCCTAAATGGGTTGAACGCAAGAGTGACAATCGGAAATTCAAAAACCTCAAAATACCTAGCAACTTCCGACTTTGTTTTTCCGGCTAATAAAGTATGTGGGCCTAAAAAGCAATATGAATCGCCTAGACGACAACTCGGGCATTCATAATCACAACCATATAACCCCCTACCACAAACAGGAACGTGGCAATTGGCAAAAAACTTTCAATTTCCTTTAGCGCCTAAAGAGTGTGACTTTGAAGAATTAAATGCATGTAGATGCATATGTGCACATTACATAGAGATGTTTACGTCCTAAATGGGTTGAACGCAAGAGTGACAATCGGAAATTCAAAAACCTCAAAATACCTAGCAACTTCCGGCTTTATTTTTCCGGCTAATAAAGCATGTGGGCCTAAAAAACAATATGAATCGCCTAGACGGCAACTCGGGCATTCATAAACAACATCATGTACCCGTCTACCATAAACAGGAACGGGGCAATTGGCAAAAAACTTTCAATTTTACAAGTTACCCTTTAGCGCCTAAAGAGTGTGACTTAGAAGAATTAAACTATCTGATTACGGTAGATGCATATGTGCACATTACATAGAGATGTTAACGTCCTAAATGGGTTGAACGCAAGAGTGACAATCGAAAACCCAAAAACCTTAAAATACCTAGCAACTTCCGACTTTGTTTTTAAGGCTAATAAAGTATGTGGGCCTAAAAAACAATATGAGTCGCCTAGACGACAACGCGGGCATTCATAATCACAACCATATAACCCCCTACCACAAACAGGAACGTGGCGATTGGCAAAAAACTTTCAATTTCCTTTAGCGCCTAAAGAGTATGACTTTGAAGAATTAAACTATCTGATTACGGTAGATGCATATGTGCACATTACATAGAGATGTTTACGTCCTAAATGGGTTGAACGCAAGAGTGACAATCGGAAATTCAAAAACCTCAAAATACCTAGCAACTTCCGGCTTTGTTTTTCCGGCTAATAAAGTATGTGGGCCTAAAAAATAATATGAATCGCCTAGACGACAACTACGGCATTCATAAACAACATCATATACCCGCCTACCACAAACAGGAACGGGGCAATTGGCAAAAAACTTTCAATTTTACAAGTTACCCTCTAGCGCCTAAACAGTGTGACTTAGAAGAATTAAACTATGTGATTACGGTAGATGCATATGTGCACTTTACATAGGGTTGTTTACGTCCTAAATGGGTTGAACGCAAGAGTGACAATCGAAAACCCAAAAACCTCAAAATACCTAGCAACTTCCGGCATTGTTTTTCCGGCTAATAAAGTATGTGGGCCTAAAAAACAATATGAATCGCCTAGACGGCAACTCGGGCCTTCATAAACGACATTATATACCCGTCTACCATAAACAGGAACGAGGCAATTGGCAAAAAACTTTCAATTTTACAAGTTACCCTTTAGCGCCTAAACAGTGTGACTTAGAAGAATTAAACTATCTGATTACGGTAGATGCATATGTGCACATTACATAGAGATGTTAAAGTCCTAAATGGGTTGAACGCAAGAGTGACAATCGGAAATTCAAAAACCTCAAAATACCCAGCAACTTCCGGCTTTGTTTTTCCGGCTAATAAAGTATGTGGGCCTAAAAAACAATATGAATCGCCTAGACGACAACTCGGGCATTCATAAACAACATCATGTACCCGTCTACCACAAACAGGAACGGGGCAATTGGCAAAAAACTTTCAATTTTACAAGTTACCCTTTAGCGCCTAAACAGTGTGACTTAGAAGAATTAAACTATCTGATTACGGTAGATGCATATGTGCACATTACATAGAGATGTTAACGTCCTAAATGGGTTGAACGCAAGAGTGACAATCGAAAACCCAAAAACCTCAAAATACCTAGCAACTTCCGACTTTGTTTTTCCGGCTAATAAAGTATGTGGGCCTAAAAAGCAATATGAATCGCCTAGACGACAACTCGGGCATTCATAATCACAACCATATAACCCCCTACCACAAACAGGAACGTGGCAATTGGCAAAAAACTTTCAATTTCCTTTAGCGCCTAAAGAGTGTGATTTTGAAGAATTAAATGCATGTAGATGCATATGTGCACATTACATAGAGATGTTTACGTCCTAAATGGGTTGAACGCAAGAGTGACAATCGGAAATTCAAAAACCTCAAAATACCTAGCAACTTCCGGCTTTATTTTTCCGGCTAATAAAGCATGTGGGCCTAAAAAACAATATGAATCGCCTAGACGGCAACTCGGGCATTCATAAACAACATCATGTACCCGTCTACCATAAACAGGAACGGGGCAATTGGCAAAAAACTTTCAATTTTACAAGTTACCCTTTAGCGCCTAAAGAGTGTGACTTAGAAGAATTAAATTATCTGATTACGGTAGATGCATATGTGCACATTACATAGAGATGTTAACGTCCTAAATGGGTTGAACGCAAGAGTGACAATCGAAAACCCAAAAACCTTAAAATACCTAGCAACTTCCGACTTTGTTTTTAAGGCTAATAAAGTATGTGGGCCTAAAAAACAATATGAGTCGCCTAGACGACAACGCGGGCATTCATAATCACAACCATATAACCCCCTACCACAAACAGGAACGTGGCGATTGGCAAAAAACTTTCAATTTCCTTTAGCGCCTAAAGAGTGTGACTTTGAACAATTAAACTATCTGATTACGGTAGATGCATATGTGCACATTACATAGAGATGTTTACGTCCTAAATGGGTTGAACGCAAGAGTGACAATCGGAAATTCAAAAACCTCAAAATACCTTGCAACTTCCGGCTTTGTTTTTCCGGCTAATAAAGTATGTGGGCCTAAAAAATAATATGAATCGCCTAGACGACAACTACGGCATTCATAAACAACATCATATACCCGCCTACCACAAACAGGAACGGGGCAATTGGCAAAAAACTTTCAATTTTACAAGTTACCCTCTAGCGCCTAAACAGTGTGACTTAGAAGAATTAAACTATCTGATTACGGTAGATGCATATGTGCAATTTACATAGGGTTGTTTACGTCCTAAATGGGTTGAACGCAAGAGTGACAATCGAAAACCCAAAAACCTCAAAATACCTAGCAACTTCCGGCATTGTTTTTCCGGCTAATAAAGTATGTGGGCCTAAAAAACAATATGAATCGCCTAGACGGCAACTCGGGCATTCATAAACAACATCATGTACCCGTCTACCATAAACAGGAACGGGGCAATTGGCAAAAAACTTTCAATTTTACAAGTTACCCTTTAGCGCCTAAACAGTGTGACTTAGAAGAATTAAACTATCTGATTACGGTAGATGCATATGTGCACATTACATAGAGATGTTAAAGTCCTAAATGGGTTGAACGCAAGAGTGACAATCGGAAATTCAAAAACCTCAAAATACCTAGCACCTTCCGGTTTTGTTTTTGCGGCTATAAAGTATGTGGGCCTAAATAACAATATAAATCGCCTAGACGACAACTAGGGCATTCATAAACGACATTATATACCCGTCTACCATAAACAGGAACGAGGCAATTGGCAAAAAACTTTCAATTTTACAAGTTACCCTTTAGCGCCTAAACAGTGTGACTTAGAAGAATTAAACTATCTGATTACGGTAGATGCATATGTGCACATTACATAGAGATGTTAAAGTCCTAAATGGGTTGAACGCAAGAGTGACAATCGGAAATTCAAAAACCTCAAAATACCTAGCACCTTCCGGTTTTGTTTTTAAGGCTAATAAAGTATGTGGGCCTAAAAAACAATATGAGTCGCCTAGACGACAACGCGGGCATTCATAATCACAACCATATAACCCCCTACCACAAACAGGAACGTGGCGATTGGCAAAAAACTTTCAATTTCCTTTAGCGCCTAAAGAGTGTGACTTTGAACAATTAAACTATCTGATTACGGTAGATGCATATGTGCACATTACATAGAGATGTTAAAGTCCTAAATGGGTTGAACGCAAGAGTGACAATCGGAAATTCAAAAACCTCAAAATACCCAGCAACTTCCGGCATTGTTTTTCCGGCTAATAAAGTATGTGGGCCTAAAAAACAATATGAATCGCCTAGACGGCAACTCGGACCTTCATAAACGACATTATATACCCGTCTACCATAAACAGGAACGAGGCAATTGGCAAAAAACTTTCAATTTTACAAGTTACCCTTTAGCGCCTAAACAGTGTGACTTAGAAGAATTAAACTATCTGATTACGGTAGATGCATATGTGCAATTTACATAGGGTTGTTTACGTCCTAAATGGGTTGAACGCAAGAGTGACAATCGAAAACCCAAAAACCTCAAAATACCTAGCAACTTCCGGCATTGTTTTTCCGGCTAATAAAGTATGTGGGCCTAAAAAACAATATGAATCGCCTAGACGGCAACTCGGACCTTCATAAACGACATTATATACCCGTCTACCATAAACAGGAACGAGGCAATTGGCAAAAAACTTTCAATTTTACAAGTTACCCTTTAGCGCCTAAACAGTGTGACTTAGAAGAATTAAACTATCTGATTACGGTAGATGCATATGTGCACATTACATAGAGATGTTAAAGTCCTAAATGGGTTGAACGCAAGAGTGACAATCGGAAATTCAAAAACCTCAAAATACCTAGCACCTTCCGGTTTTGTTTTTAAGGCTAATAAAGTATGTGGGCCTAAAAAACAATATGAGTCGCCTAGACGACAACGCGGGCATTCATAATCACAACCATATAACCCCCTACCACAAACAGGAACGTGGCGATTGGCAAAAAACTTTCAATTTCCTTTAGCGCCTAAAGAGTGTGACTTTGAACAATTAAACTATCTGATTACGGTAGATGCATATGTGCACATTACATAGAGATGTTAAAGTCCTAAATGGGTTGAACGCAAGAGTGACAATCGGAAATTCAAAAACCTCAAAATACGCAGCAACTTCCGGCTTTGTTTTTCCGGCTAATAAAGTATGTGGGCCTAAAAAACAATATGAATCGCCTAGACGACAACTAGGGCATTCATAAACGACATTATATACCCGTCTACCATAAACAGGAACGAGGCAATTGGCAAAAAACTTTCAATTTTACAAGTTACCCTTTAGCGCCTAAACAGTGTGACTTAGAAGAATCAAACTATCTGATTACGGTAGATGCATATGTGCACATTACATAGAGATGTTAACGTCCTAAATGGGTTGAAACCAAGAGTGACAATCGGAAATTCAAAAACCTCAAAATACCTAGCAACTTCCGGCTTTGTTTTTCCGGCTAATAAAGTATGTGGGCCTAAAAAGCAATATGAATCGCCTAGACGGCAACTCGGGCCTTCATAAACGACATTATATACCCGTCTACCATAAACAGGAACGAGGCAATTGGCAAAAAACTTTCAATTTTACAAGTTACCCTTTAGCGCCTAAACAGTGTGACTTAGAAGAATCAAACTATCTGATTACGGTAGATGCATATGTGCACATTACATAGAGATGTTAAAGTCCTAAATGGGTTGAACGCAAGAGTAACAATCGGAAATTCAAAAACCTCAAAATACCTAGCACCTTCCGGTTTTGTTTTTGCGGCTATAAAGTATGTGGGCCTAAAAAACAATATGAATCGCCTAGACGACAACTAGGGCATTCAGAAACAACATCATGTACCCGTCTACCACAAACAGGAACGGGGCAATTGGCAAAAAACTTTTAATTTTACAAGTTACCCTTTAGCGACTAAACAGTGTGACTTAGAAGAATTAAACTATCTGATTACGGTAGATGCATATGTGCACATTACATAGAGATGTTAACGTCCTAAATGGGTTGAAACCAAGAGTGACAATCGGAAATTCAAAAACCTCAAAATACCTAGCAACTTCCGGCTTTGTTTTTCCGGCTAATAAAGTATGTGGGCCTAAAAAGCAATATGAATCGCCTAGACGGCAACTCGGGCCTTCATAAACGACATTATATACCCGTCTACCATAAACAGGAACGAGGCAATTGGCAAAAAACTTTCAATTTTACAAGTTACCCTTTAGCGCCTAAACAGTGTGGCTTAGAAGAATCAAACTATCTGATTACGGTAGATGCATATGTGCACATTACATAGGGTTGTTTACGTCCTAAATGGGTTGAACGCAAGAGTGACAATCGGAAATTCAAAAACCTCAAAATACCTAGCAACTTCCGGCTTTGTTTTTCCGGCGAATAAAGTATGTGGGCCTAAAAAATAATATGAATCGCCTAGACGACAACTAGGGCATTCATAAACAACATAATATACCCGCCTACCACAAACAGGAACGAGGCAATTGGCAAAAAACTTTCAATTTTACAAGTTACCCTTTAGCGCCTAAACAGTGTGACTTAGAAGAATTAAACTATCTGATTACGGTAGATGCATATGTGCACATTACATAGAGATGTTAACGTCCTAAATGGGTTGAAACCAAGAGTGACAATCGGAAATTCAAAAACCTCAAAATACCTAGCAACTTCCGGCTTTGTTTTTCCGGCGAATAAAGTATGTGGGCCTAAAAAATAATATGAATCGCCTAGACGACAACTAGGGCATTCATAAACAACATAATATACCCGCCTACCACAAACAGGAACGAGGCAATTGGCAAAAAACTTTCAATTTTACAAGTTACCCTTTAGCGCCTAAACAGTGTGACTTAGAAGAATTAAACTATCTGATTACGGTAGATGCATATGTGCACATTACATAGAGATGTTAAAGTCCTAAATGGGTTGAACGCAAGAGTGACAATCAGAAATTGAAAAACCTCAAAATACCCAGCAACTTCCGGCTTTGTTTTTCCGGCTAATAAAGTATGTGGGCCTAAAAAACAATATGAATCGCCTAGACGACAACTCGGGCATTCATAAACAACATCATGTACCCGTCTACCACAAACAGGAACGGGGCAATTGGCAAAAAACTTTCAATTTTACAAGTTACCCTTTAGCGCCTAAACAGTGTGATTAAGAAGAATTATACTATCTGATTACGGTAGATGCATATGTGCACATTACATAGAGATGTTAAAGTCCTAAATGGGTTGAACGCAAGAGTGACAATCGGAAATTCAAAAACCTCAAAATACCTAGCACCTTCCGGTTTTGTTTTTGCGGCTATAAAGTATGTGGGCCTAAAAAACAATATGAATCGCCTAGACGACAACTAGGGCATTCATAAACGACATTATATACCCGTCTACCATAAACAGGAACGAGGCAATTGGCAAAAAACTTTCAATTTTACAAGTTACCCTTTAGCGCCTAAACAGTGTGACTTAGAAGAATCAAACTATCTGATTACGGTAGATGCATATGTGCACATTACATAGAGATGTTAACGTCCTAAATGGGTTGAAACCAAGAGTGACAATCGGAAATTCAAAAACCTCAAAATACCTAGCAACTTCCGGCTTTGTTTTTCCGGCTAATAAAGTATGTGGGCCTAAAAAGCAATATGAATCGCCTAGACGGCAACTCGGGCCTTCATAAACGACATTATATACCCGTCTACCATAAACAGGAACGAGGCAATTGGCAAAAAACTTTCAATTTTACAAGTTACCCTTTAGCGCCTAAACAGTGTGACTTAGAAGAATTAAACTATCTGATTACGGTAGATGCATATGTGCACATTACATAGAGATGTTAACGTCCTAAATGGGTTGAAACCAAGAGTGACAATCGGAAATTCAAAAACCTCAAAATACCTAGCAACTTCCGGCTTTGTTTTTCCGGCTAATAAAGTATGTGGGCCTAAAAATCAATATGAATCGCCTAGACGGCAACTCGGGCCTTCATAAACGACATTATATACCCGTCTACCATAAACAGGAACGAGGCAATTGGCAAAAAACTTTCAATTTTACAAGTTACCCTTTAGCGCCTAAACAGTGTGACTTAGAAGAATCAAACTATCTGATTACGGTAGATGCATATGTGCACATTACATAGAGATGTTAAAGTCCTAAATGGGTTGAACGCAAGAGTGACAATCGGAAATTCAAAAACCTCAAAATACCTAGCACCTTCCGGTTTTGTTTTTGCGGCTATAAAGTATGTGGGCCTAAAAAACAATATGAATCGCCTAGACGACAACTAGGGCATTCATAAACAACATCATGTACCCGTCTACCACAAACAGGAACGGGGCAATTGGCAAAAAACTTTTAATTTTACAAGTTACCCTTTAGCGACTAAACAGTGTGACTTAGAAGAATTAAACTATCTGATTACGGTAGATGCATATGTGCACATTACATAGAGATGTTAACGTCCTAAATGGGTTGAAACCAAGAGTGACAATCGGAAATTCAAAAACCTCAAAATACCTAGCAACTTCCGGCTTTGTTTTTCCGGCTAATAAAGTATGTGGGCCTAAAAAGCAATATGAATCGCCTAGACGGCAACTCGGGCCTTCATAAACGACATTATATACCCGTCTACCATAAACAGGAACGAGGCAATTGGCAAAAAACTTTCAATTTTACAAGTTACCCTTTAGCGCCTAAACAGTGTGACTTAGAAGAATCAAACTATCAGATTAGGGTAGATGCATATGTGCACATTACATAGGGTTGTTTACGTCCTAAATGGGTTGAACGCAAGAGTGACAATCGGAAATTCAAAAACCTCAAAATACCTAGCAACTTCCGGCTTTGTTTTTCCGGCGAATAAAGTATGTGGACCTAAAAAATAATATGAATCGCCTAGACGACAACTAGGGCATTCATAAACAACATAATATACCCGCCTACCACAAACAGGAACGAGGCAATTGGAAAAAAACTTTCAATTTTACAAGTTACCCTTTAGCGCCTAAACAGTGTGACTTAGAAGAATTAAACTATCTGATTACGGTAGATGCATATGTGCACATTACATAGAGATGTTAACGTCCTAAATGGGTTGAAACCAAGAGTGACAATCGGAAATTCAAAAACCTCAAAATACCTAGCAACTTCCGGCTTTGTTTTTCCGGCGAATAAAGTATGTGGGCCTAAATAACAATATAAATCGCCTAGACGACAACTAGGGCATTCATAAACGACATTATATACCCGTCTACCATAAACAGGAACGAGGCAATTGGCAAAAAACTTTCAATTTTACAAGTTACCCTTTAGCGCCTAAACAGTGTGACTTAGAAGAATCAAACTATCTGATTACGGTAGATGCATATGTGCACATTACATAGAGCTGTTAACGTCCTAAATGGGTTGAAACCAAGAGTGACAATCGGAAATTCAAAAACCTCAAAATACCTAGCAACTTCCGGCTTTGTTTTTCCGGCTAATAAAGTATGTGGGCCTAAAAAGCAATATGAATCGCCTAGACGGCAACTCGGGCCTTCATAAACGACATTATATACCCGTCTACCATAAACAGGAACGAGGCAATTGGCAAAAAACTTTCAATTTTACAAGTTACCCTTTAGCGCCTAAACAGTGTGACTTAGAAGAATCAAACTATCTGATTACGGTAGATGCATATGTGCACATTACATAGAGATGTTAAAGTCCTAAATGGGTTGAACGCAAGAGTGACAATCGGAAATACAAAAACCTCAAAATACCTAGCACCTTCCGGTTTTGTTTTTGCGGCTATAAAGTATGTGGGCCTAAAAAACAATATGAATCGCCTAGACGACAACTAGGGCATTCATAAACAACATCATGTACCCGTCTACCACAAACAGGAACGGGGCAATTGGCAAAAAACTTTTAATTTTACAAGTTACCCTTTAGCGACTAAACAGTGTGACTTAGAAGAATTAAACTATCTGATTACGGTAGATGCATATGTGCACATTACATAGAGATGTTAACGTCCTAAATGGGTTGAAACCAAGAGTGACAATCGGAAATTCAAAAACCTCAAAATACCTAGCAACTTCCGGCTTTGTTTTTCCGGCTAATAAAGTATGTGGGCCTAAAAAGCAATATGAATCGCCTAGACGGCAACTCGGGCCTTCATAAACGACATTATATACCCGTCTACCATAAACAGGAACGAGGCAATTGGCAAAAAACTTTCAATTTTACAAGTTACCCTTTAGCGCCTAAACAGTGTGACTTAGAAGAATCAAACTATCTGATTACGGTAGATGCATATGTGCACATTACATAGGGTTGTTTACGTCCTAAATGGGTTGAACGCAAGAGTGACAATCGGAAATTCAAAAACCTCAAAATACCTAGCAACTTCCGGCTTTGTTTTTCCGGCGAATAAAGTATGTGGGCCTAAAAAATAATATGAATCGCCTAGACGACAACTAGGGCATTCATAAACAACATAATATACCCGCCTACCACAAACAGGAACGAGGCAATTGGCAAAAAACTTTCAATTTTACAAGTTACCCTTTAGCGCCTAAACAGTGTGACTTAGAAGAATTAAACTATCTGATTACGGTAGATGCATATGTGCACATTACATAGAGATGTTAACGTCCTAAATGGGTTGAAACCAAGAGTGACAATCGGAAATTCAAAAACCTCAAAATACCTAGCAACTTCCGGCTTTGTTTTTCCGGCGAATAAAGTATGTGGGCCTAAAAAATAATATGAATCGCCTAGACGACAACTAGGGCATTCATAAACAACATAATATACCCGCCTACCACAAACAGGAACGAGGCAATTGGCAAAAAACTTTCAATTTTACAAGTTACCCTTTAGCGCCTAAACAGTGTGACTTAGAAGAATTAAACTATCTGATTACGGTAGATGCATATGTGCACATTACATAGAGATGTTAAAGTCCTAAATGGATTGAACGCAAGAGTGACAATCAGAAATTGAAAAACCTCAAAATACCCAGCAACTTCCGGCTTTGTTTTTCCGGCTAATAAAGTATGTGGGCCTAAAAAACAATATGAATCGCCTAGACGACAACTCGGGCATTCATAAACAACATCATGTACCCGTCTACCACAAACAGGAACGGGGCAATTGGCAAAAAACTTTCAATTTTACAAGTTACCCTTTAGCGCCTAAACAGTGTGACTAAGAAGAATTATACTATCTGATTACGGTAGATGCATATGTGCACATTACATAGAGATGTTAAAGTCCTAAATGGGTTGAACGCAAGAGTGACAATCGGAAATTCAAAAACCTCAAAATACCTAGCACCTTCCGGTTTTGTTTTTGCGGCTATAAAGTATGTGGGCCTAAAAAACAATATGAATCGCCTAGACGACAACTAGGGCATTCATAAACGACATTATATACCCGTCTACCATAAACAGGAACGAGGCAATTGGCAAAAAACTTTCAATTTTACAAGTTACCCTTTAGCGCCTAAACAGTGTGACTTAGAAGAATCAAACTATCTGATTACGGTAGATGCATATGTGCACATTACATAGAGATGGTAACGTCCTAAATGGGTTGAAACCAAGAGTGACAATCGGAAATTCAAAAACCTCAAAATACCTAGCAACTTCCGGCTTTGTTTTTCCGGCTAATAAAGTATGTGGGCCTAAAAAGCAATATGAATCGCCTAGACGGCAACTCGGGCCTTCATAAACGACATTATATACCCGTCTACCATAAACAGGAACGAGGCAATTGGCAAAAAACTTTCAATTTTACAAGTTACCCTTTAGCGCCTAAACAGTGTGACTTAGAAGAATTAAACTATCTGATTACGGTAGATGCATATGTGCACATTACATAGAGATGTTAACGTCCTAAATGGGTTGAAACCAAGAGTGACAATCGGAAATTCAAAAACCTCAAAATACCTAGCAACTTCCGGCTTTGTTTTTCCGGCTAATAAAGTATGTGGGCCTAAAAATCAATATGAATCGCCTAGACGGCAACTCGGGCCTTCATAAACGACATTATATACCCGTCTACCATAAACAGGAACGAGGCAATTGGCAAAAAACTTTCAATTTTACAAGTTACCCTTTAGCGCCTAAACAGTGTGACTTAGAAGAATCAAACTATCTGATTACGGTAGATGCATATGTGCACATTACATAGAGATGTTAAAGTCCTAAATGGGTTGAACGCAAGAGTGACAATAGGAAATTCAAAAACCTCAAAATACCTAGCACCTTCCGGTTTTGTTTTTGCGGCTATAAAGTATGTGGGCCTAAAAAACAATATGAATCGCCTAGACGACAACTAGGGCATTCATAAACAACATCATGTACCCGTCTACCACAAACAGGAACGGGGCAATTGGCAAAAAACTTTTAATTTTACAAGTTACCCTTTAGCGACTAAACAGTGTGACTTAGAAGAATTAAACTATCTGATTACGGTAGATGTATATGTGCACATTACATAGAGATGTTAACGTCCTAAATGGGTTGAAACCAAGAGTGACAATCGGAAATTCAAAAACCTCAAAATACCTAGCAACTTCCGGCTTTGTTTTTCCGGCTAATAAAGTATGTGGGCCTAAAAAGCAATATGAATCGCCTAGACGGCAACTCGGGCCTTCATAAACGACATTATATACCCGTCTACCATAAACAGGAACGAGGCAATTGGCAAAAAACTTTCAATTTTACAAGTTACCCTTTAGCGCCTAAACAGTGTGACTTAGAAGAATCAAACTATCAGATTAGGGTAGATGCATATGTGCACATTACATAGGGTTGTTTACGTCCTAAATGGGTTGAACGCAAGAGTGACAATCGGAAATTCAAAAACCTCAAAATACCTAGCAACTTCCGGCTTTGTTTTTCCGGCGAATAAAGTATGTGGACCTAAAAAATAATATGAATCGCCTAGACGACAACTAGGGCATTCATAAACAACATAATATACCCGCCTACCACAAACAGGAACGAGGCAATTGGAAAAAAACTTTCAATTTTACAAGTTACCCTTTAGCGCCTAAACAGTGTGACTTAGAAGAATTAAACTATCTGATTACGGTAGATGCATATGTGCACATTACATAGAGATGTTAACGTCCTAAATGGGTTGAACGCAAGAGTGACAATCGGAAATTCAAAAACCTCAAAATACCTAGCAACTTCCGGCTTTGTTTTTCCGACTAATAAAGTATGTGGGCCTAAAAAACAATATGAATCGCCTAGACGGCAACTCGGGCATTCATAAACAACATCATGTACCCGTCTACCATAAATAGGAACGGGGCAATTGGCAAAAAACTTTCAATTTTACAAGTTACCCTTTAGCGCCTAAAGAGTGTGACTTAGAAGAATTAAACTATCTGATTACGGTAGATGCATATGTGCACATTACATAGAGATGTTAACGTCCTAAATGGGTTGAACGCAAGAGCGACAATCGGAAATTCAAAAACCTCAAAATACCTAGCAACTTCCGGCTTTGTTTTTCCGGCTAATAAAGTATGTGGGCGTAAAAAACAATATGAATCGCCTAGACGGCAACTCGGGCATTCATAAACAACATCATGTACCCGTCTACCATAAACAGGAACGGGGCAATCGGCAAAAAACTTTCAATTTTACAAGTTACCCTTTAGCGCCTAAACAGTGTGACTTAGAAGAATTAAACTATCTGATTACAATAGATGATATGTGCACTTTACATAGGGTTGTTTACGTCCTAAATGGGTTGAACGCAAGAGTGACAATCGAAAACCCAAAAACCTCAAAATACCTAGCAACTTCCGGCTTTGTTTTTCCGACTAATAAAGTATGTCGGCTTAAAAAACAATATGAATCGCCTAGACGACAACTAGGGCATTCATAAACAACATCATATACCCGCCTACCACAAACAGGAACGAGGCAATTGGCAAAAAACTTTCAATTTTACAAGTTACTCTTTAGCGCCTAAACAGTGTGACTTAGAAGAATTAAACTATCTGATTACGGTAGATGCATATGTGCACATTACATAGAGATGTTTACGTCCTAAATGGGTTAAACGCAAGAGTGACAATCGGTAACCCAAAGAACCCAAAATAACTAGCACCTTCCGGTTTTGTTTTTGCGGCTAATAAATTATGTGGGCCTAAAAAGCAATATGAATCGCCTAGACGACAACTCGGGCATTCATACACAAAATCATATACCCGCCTACCACAAACAGTAACGTGGCAATTGGCAAAAAACTTTCAATTTCCTTTAGCGCCTGAAGAGTGTGACTTTGAAAAATTAAACTATCTGATTACGGTAGATGCATATGTGCACATTACATAGAGATGTTTACGTCCTAAATGGGATGAACGCAAGAGTGACAATCGGTAACCCAAAGAACCCAAAATACCTAGCACCTTCCGGTTTTGTTTTTGCGGCTAATAAAGTATGTGGGCCTATAAAACAATATGAGTCGCCTAGACGACAACTCGGGCAACCATAACCATAACCATATAACCCCCTACCACAAACAGGAACGTGGCAATTGGCAAAAAACTTTCAAATTCCTTTAGCGCCTAAAGAGTGTGACTTTGAAGAAATAAACTATCTGATTACGGTAGATGCATATGTGCACATTACATAGAGATGTTAAAGTCCTAAATGGGTTGAACGCAAGCGTGACAATCGAAAACCCAAAGAACTCAAAATACTTAGCACCTTCCGGTTTCGTTTTTGCGGCTAATAAAATATGTGGGGCTATAAAACAATATGAGTCGCCTAGACGACAACGCGGGCATTCATAATCACAACCATATAACCCCCTACCACAAACAGGAACGTGGCAATTGGCAAAAAACTTTCAATTTCCTTTAGCGCCTAAAGAGTGTGACTTTGAAGAATTAAACTATCTGATTACGGTGGATGCATATGTGCACATTACATAGAGATGTTTACGTCCTAAATGGGTTGAACGCAAGAGTGACAATCGAAAACCCAAAGAACCCAAAACACCTAGCACCTTCCGGTTTTGTTTTTGCGGCTATAAAGTATGTGGGCCTAAAAAGCAATATGAATCGCCTAGACGACAACTCGGGCATTCATAAACAAAATCATATACCCGCCTACCACAAACAGGAACGTGGCAATTGGCAAAAAACTTTCAATTTCCTTTAGCGCCTGAAGAGTGTGACTTTGAAGAATTAAACTATCTGATTACGGTAGATGCATATGTGCACATTACATAGAGATGTTTACGTCCTAAATGGGTTGAACGCAAGAGTGACAATCGGTAACCCAAAATACCTAGCACCTTCCGGTTTTGTTTTTGCGGCTAATAGAGTATGTGGGCCTATAAAACAATATGAGTCGCCTAGACGACAACTCGGGCATCCATAACCATAACCATATAACCCCCTACCACAAACAGAAACGTGGCAATTGGCAAAAAACATTCATATTCCTTTAGCGCCTAAAGAGTGTGACTTTGAAGAAATAAACTACCTGATTACGGTAGATGCATATGTGCACATTACATAGAGATGTTAAAGTCCTAAATGGGTGGAACGCAAGAGTGACAATCGAAAACCCAAAGAACTCAAAATACCTAGCACCTTCCGGTTTTGTTTTTGCGGCTAATAAAATATGTGGGGCTATAAAACAATATGAGTCGCCTAGACGACAACGCGGGCATTCATAATCACAACCATATAACCCCCTACCACAAACAGGAAGGTGGCAATTGGCAAAAAACTTTCAATTTCCTTTAGCGCCTAAAGAGTGTGATTTTGAAGAATTAAACTATCTGATTACGGTAGATGCATATGTGCACATTACATAGAGATGTTTACGTCCTAAATGGGTTGAACGCAAGAGTGACAATCGAAAACCCAAAGAACCCAAAACACCTAGCACCTTCCGGTTTTGTTTTTGCGGCTATAAAGTATGTGGGCCTAAAAAGCAATATGAATCGCCTAGACGACAACTCGGGCATTCATAAAGGACATCATATACCCGCCTACCACAAACAGGAACGGGGCAATTGGCAAAAAAACTTTCAATTTTACAAGTTACCCTTTAGCGCCTAAACAGTGTGACTTAGAAGAATTGAACTATTCGATTACGGTAGATGCATATGTGCACATTACATGGAGATGTTTACGTCCTAAATGGGTTGAACGCAAGAGTGACAATCGAAAACCCAAAGAACCCAAAACACCTAGCACCTTCCGGTTTTGTTTTTGCGGCTATAAAGTATGTGGGCCTAAAAAGCAATATGAATCGCCTAGACGACAACTCAGGCATTCATAAAGGACATCATATACCCGCCTACCACAAACAGGAACGGGGCAATTGGCAAAAAAACTTTAAATTTTACAAGTTACCCTTTAGCGCCTAAACAGTGTGACTTAGAAGAATTGAACTATCTGATTACGGTAGATGCATATGTGCACTTTACATAGAGATGTTTACGTCCTAAATGGGTTGAACGCAAGAGTGAAAATCGAAAACCCAAAAACCTCAAAATACCTAGCAACTTCCGGCTTTGTTTTTCCTGCTAATAAAGTATGTGGGCGTAAAAAACAATATGAATCGCCTAGACGGCAACTCGGGCATTCATAAACAACATCATGTACCCGTCTACCATAAACAGGAACGGGGCAATTGGCAAAAAACTTTCAATTTTACAAGTTACCCTTTAGCGCCTAAACAGTGTGACTTAGAAGAATTAAACTATCTGATTACGATAGATGATATGTGCACTTTACATAGGGTTGTTTAAGTCCTAAATGAGTTGAACGCAAGAGTGAAAATCGAAAACCCAAAAACCTCAAAATACCTAGCAATTTCCGGCTTTGTTTTTCCGGCTAATAAAGTATGTCGGCTTAAAAAACAATATGAATCGCCTAGACGACAACTAGGGCATTCATAAACAACATCATATACCCTCCTACCACAAACAGGAACGAGGCAATTGGCAAAAAACTTTCAATTTTACAAGTTTCTCTTTAGCGCCTAAACAGTGTGACTTAGAAGAATTAAACTATCTGATTACGGTAGATGCATATGTGCACATTACATAGAGATGTTAACGTCCTAAATGGGTTGAACGCAAGAGTGACAATCGGAAATTCAAAAACCTCAAAATACCTAGCAACTTCCGGCTTTGTTTTTCCGACTACTAAAGTATGTGGGCCTAAAAAACAATATGAATCGCCTAGACGGCAACTCCGGCATTCATAAACAACATCATGTACCCGTCTACCATAAACAGGAACGGGGCAATTGGCAAAAAACTTTTAATTTTACAAGTTACCCTTTAGCGCCTAAACAGTGTGACTTAGAAGAATTAAACTATCCGATTACGGTAGATGCATATGTGCACATTACATAGAGATGTTAACGTCCTAAATGGGTTGAACGCAAGAGTGACAATCGGAAATTCAAAAACCTCAAAATACCCAGCAACTTCCGGCTTTGTTTTTCCGGCTAATAAAGTATGTGGGCCTAAAAAACAATATGAATCGCCTAACCCCCTACCACAAACAGGAACGTGGCAATTGGCAAAAAACTTTCATTTTCCTTTAGCGCCTAAAGAGTGTGACTTAGAAGAATTAAACTATCTGATTACGGTAGATGCATATGTGCACATTACATAGAGATGTTAACGTCCTAAATGGGTTGAACGCAAGAGTGACAATCGGAAATTCAAAAACCTCAAAATACCTAGCAACTTCCGACTTTGTTTTTCCGGCTAATAAAGTATGTGGGCCTAAAAAGGAATATGAATCGCCTAGACGACAACTCGGGCATTCATAAACAAAATCATATACCCGCCTACCACAAACAGGAACGTGGCAATTGGCAAAAAACTTTCAAATTCCTTTAGCGCCTAAAGAGTGTGGCTTTGAAGAATCAAACTATCTGATTACGGTTGATGCATATGTGCACATTACATAGAGATGTTAACGTCCTAAATGGGTTGAACGCAAGAGTGACAATCGAAAACCCAAAAACCTCAAAATACCTAGCAACTTCCGACTTTGTTTTTCCGGCTAATAAAGTATGTGGGCCTAAAAAGGAATATGAATCGCCTAGACGACAACTCGGGCATTCATAATCACAACCATATAACCCCCTACCACAAACAGGAACGTGGCAATTGGCAAAAAACTTTCAATTTCCTTTAGCGCCTAAAGAGTGTGACTTTGAAGAATTAAACTATCTGATTACGGTAGATGCATATGTGCACATTACATAAAGATGTTAACGTCCTAAATGGGTTGAACGCAAGAGTGACAATCGAAAACCCAAAAACCTCAAAATACCTAGCACCTTCCGGTTTTGTTTTTGCGGCTATAAAGTATGTGGGCCTAAAAAGCAATATGAGTCGCCTAGACGACAACGCGGGCATTCATAATCACAACCATATAACCCCCTACCATAAACAGGAACGTGGCAATTGGCAAAAAACTTTCAATTTTCTTTAGCGCCTAAAGAGTGTGACTTTGAAGAATTAAACTATCTGATTACGGTGGATGCATATGTGCACATTACATAGAGATGTTTACGTCCTAAATGGGTTGAACGCAAGAGCGACAATCGAAAACCCAAAGAACCCAAAACACCTAGCACCTTCCGGTTTTGTTTTTGCGGCTAATAAAATATGTGGGGCTATAAAACAATATGAGTCGCCTAGACGACAACTCGGGCATCCATAACCATAACCATATAACCCCCTACCACAAACAGAAACGTGGCAATTGGCAAAAAACTTTCATATTCCTTTAGCGCCTAAAGAGTGTGACTTTGAAGAAATAAACTATCTGATTACGGTAGATGCATATGTGCACATTACATAGAGATGTTAAAGTCCTAAATGGGTTGAACGCAAGAGTGACAATCGAAAACCCAAAGAACTCAAAATACCTAGCACCTTCCGGTTTTGTTTTTGCGGCTAATAAAATATGTGGGGCTATAAAACAATATGAGTCGCCTAGACGACAACGCGGGCATTCATAATCACAACCATATAACCCCCTACCACAAACAGGAACGTGGCAATTGGCAAAAAACTTTCAATTTCCTTTAGCGCCTAAAGAGTGTGATTTTGAAGAATTAAACTATCTGATTACGGTAGATGCATATGTGCACATTACATAGAGATGTTTACGTCCTAAATGGGTTGAACGCAAGAGTGACAATCGAAAACCCAAAGAACCCAAAACACCTAGCACCTTCCGGTTTTGTTTTTGCGGCTATAAAGTATGTGGGCCTAAAAAGCAATATGAATCGCCTAGACGACAACTCGGGCATTCATAAAGGACATCATATACCCGCCTACCACAAACAGGAACGGGGCAATTGGCAAAAAAACTTTCAATTTTACAAGTTACCCTTTAGCGCCTAAACAGTGTGACTTAGAAGAATTGAACTATTCGATTACGGTAGATGCATATGTGCACATTACATGGAGATGTTTACGTCCTAAATGGGTTGAACGCAAGAGTGACAATCGAAAACCCAAAGAACCCAAAACACCTAGCACCTTCCGGTTTTGTTTTTGCGGCTATAAAGTATGTGGGCCTAAAAAGCAATATGAATCGCCTAGACGACAACTCAGGCATTCATAAAGGACATCATATACCCGCCTACCACAAACAGGAACGGGGCAATTGGCAAAAAAACTTTAAATTTTACAAGTTACCCTTTAGCGCCTAAACAGTGTGACTTAGAAGAATTGAACTATCTGATTACGGTAGATGCATATGTGCACTTTACATAGAGATGTTTACGTCCTAAATGGGTTGAACGCAAGAGTGAAAATCGAAAACCCAAAAACCTCAAAATACCTAGCAACTTCCGGCTTTGTTTTTCCTGCTAATAAAGTATGTGGGCGTAAAAAACAATATGAATCGCCTAGACGGCAACTCGGGCATTCATAAACAACATCATGTACCCGTCTACCATAAACAGGAACGGGGCAATTGGCAAAAAACTTTCAATTTTACAAGTTACCCTTTAGCGCCTAAACAGTGTGACTTAGAAGAATTAAACTATCTGATTACGATAGATGATATGTGCACTTTACATAGGGTTGTTTAAGTCCTAAATGAGTTGAACGCAAGAGTGAAAATCGAAAACCCAAAAACCTCAAAATACCTAGCAATTTCCGGCTTTGTTTTTCCGGCTAATAAAGTATGTCGGCTTAAAAAACAATATGAATCGCCTAGACGACAACTAGGGCATTCATAAACAACATCATATACCCTCCTACCACAAACAGGAACGAGGCAATTGGCAAAAAACTTTCAATTTTACAAGTTTCTCTTTAGCGCCTAAACAGTGTGACTTAGAAGAATTAAACTATCTGATTACGGTAGATGCATATGTGCACATTACATAGAGATGTTAACGTCCTAAATGGGTTGAACGCAAGAGTGACAATCGGAAATTCAAAAACCTCAAAATACCTAGCAACTTCCGGCTTTGTTTTTCCGACTACTAAAGTATGTGGGCCTAAAAAACAATATGAATCGCCTAGACGGCAACTCCGGCATTCATAAACAACATCATGTACCCGTCTACCATAAACAGGAACGGGGCAATTGGCAAAAAACTTTTAATTTTACAAGTTACCCTTTAGCGCCTAAACAGTGTGACTTAGAAGAATTAAACTATCCGATTACGGTAGATGCATATGTGCACATTACATAGAGATGTTAACGTCCTAAATGGGTTGAACGCAAGAGTGACAATCGGAAATTCAAAAACCTCAAAATACCCAGCAACTTCCGGCTTTGTTTTTCCGGCTAATAAAGTATGTGGGCCTAAAAAACAATATGAATCGCCTAACCCCCTACCACAAACAGGAACGTGGCAATTGGCAAAAAACTTTCATTTTCCTTTAGCGCCTAAAGAGTGTGACTTAGAAGAATTAAACTATCTGATTACGGTAGATGCATATGTGCACATTACATAGAGATGTTAACGTCCTAAATGGGTTGAACGCAAGAGTGACAATCGGAAATTCAAAAACCTCAAAATACCTAGCAACTTCCGACTTTGTTTTTCCGGCTAATAAAGTATGTGGGCCTAAAAAGGAATATGAATCGCCTAGACGACAACTCGGGCATTCATAAACAAAATCATATACCCGCCTACCACAAACAGGAACGTGGCAATTGGCAAAAAACTTTCAAATTCCTTTAGCGCCTAAAGAGTGTGGCTTTGAAGAATCAAACTATCTGATTACGGTTGATGCATATGTGCACATTACATAGAGATGTTAACGTCCTAAATGGGTTGAACGCAAGAGTGACAATCGAAAACCCAAAAACCTCAAAATACCTAGCAACTTCCGACTTTGTTTTTCCGGCTAATAAAGTATGTGGGCCTAAAAAGGAATATGAATCGCCTAGACGACAACTCGGGCATTCATAATCACAACCATATAACCCCCTACCACAAACAGGAACGTGGCAATTGGCAAAAAACTTTCAATTTCCTTTAGCGCCTAAAGAGTGTGACTTTGAAGAATTAAACTATCTGATTACGGTAGATGCATATGTGCACATTACATAAAGATGTTAACGTCCTAAATGGGTTGAACGCAAGAGTGACAATCGAAAACCCAAAAACCTCAAAATACCTAGCACCTTCCGGTTTTGTTTTTGCGGCTATAAAGTATGTGGGCCTAAAAAGCAATATGAGTCGCCTAGACGACAACGCGGGCATTCATAATCACAACCATATAACCCCCTACCATAAACAGGAACGTGGCAATTGGCAAAAAACTTTCAATTTTCTTTAGCGCCTAAAGAGTGTGACTTTGAAGAATTAAACTATCTGATTACGGTGGATGCATATGTGCACATTACATAGAGATGTTTACGTCCTAAATGGGTTGAACGCAAGAGCGACAATCGAAAACCCAAAGAACCCAAAACACCTAGCACCTTCCGGTTTTGTTTTTGCGGCTAATAAAATATGTGGGGCTATAAAACAATATGAGTCGCCTAGACGACAACTCGGGCATCCATAACCATAACCATATAACCCCCTACCACAAACAGAAACGTGGCAATTGGCAAAAAACTTTCATATTCCTTTAGCGCCTAAAGAGTGTGACTTTGAAGAAATAAACTATCTGATTACGGTAGATGCATATGTGCACATTACATAGAGATGTTAAAGTCCTAAATGGGTTGAACGCAAGAGTGACAATCGAAAACCCAAAGAACTCAAAATACCTAGCACCTTCCGGTTTTGTTTTTGCGGCTAATAAAATATGTGGGGCTATAAAACAATATGAGTCGCCTAGACGACAACGCGGGCATTCATAATCACAACCATATAACCCCCTACCACAAACAGGAACGTGGCAATTGGCAAAAAACTTTCAATTTCCTTTAGCGCCTAAAGAGTGTGATTTTGAAGAATTAAACTATCTGATTACGGTAGATGCATATGTGCACATTACATAGAGATGTTTACGTCCTAAATGGGTTGAACGCAAGAGTGACAATCGAAAACCCAAAGAACCCAAAACACCTAGCACCTTCCGGTTTTGTTTTTGCGGCTATAAAGTATGTGGGCCTAAAAAGCAATATGAATCGCCTAGACGACAACTCGGGCATTCATAAAGGACATCATATACCCGCCTACCACAAACAGGAACGGGGCAATTGGCAAAAAAACTTTCAATTTTACAAGTTACCCTTTAGCGCCTAAACAGTGTGACTTAGAAGAATTGAACTATCTGATTACGGTAGATGCATATGTGCACATTACATAGAGATGTTTACGTCCTAAATGGGTTGAACGCAAGAGTGACAATCGAAAACCCAAAGAACCCAAAACACCTAGCACCTTCCGGTTTTGTTTTTGCGGCTATAAAGTATGTGGGCCTAAAAAGCAATATGAATCGCCTAGACGACAACTCAGGCATTCATAAAGGACATCATATACCCGCCTACCACAAACAGGAACGGGGCAATTGGCAAAAAAACTTTCAATTTTACAAGTTACCCTTTAGCGCCTAAACAGTGTGACTTAGAAGAATTGAACTATCTGATTACGGTAGATGCATATGTGCACTTTACATAGGGATGTTTACGTCCTAAATGGGTTGAACGCAAGAGTGAAAATCGAAAACCCAATAACCTCAAAATACCTAGCAACTTCCGGCTTTGTTTTTCCGGCTAATAAAGTATGTGAGCGTAAAAAACAATATGAATCGCCTAGACGGCAACTCGGGCATTCATAAACAACATCATGTACCCGACTACCATAAACAAGAACGGGGCAATTGGCAAAAAACTTTCAATTTTACAAGTTACCCTTTAGCGCCTAAACAGTGTGACTTAGAAGAATTAAACTATCTGATTACGATAGATGATATGTGCACTTTACATAGGGTTGTTTAAGTCCTAAATGAGTTGAACGCAAGAGTGAAAATCGAAAACCCAAAAACCTCAAAATACCTAGCAATTTCCGGCTTTGTTTTTGCGGCTAATAAAGTATGTCGGCTTAAAAAACAATATGAATCGCCTAGACGACAACTAGGGCATTCATAAACAACATCATATACCCTCCTACCACAAACAGGAACGAGGCAATTGGCAAAAAACTTTCAATTTTACAAGTTACTCTTTAGCGCCTAAACAGTGTGACTTAGAAGAATTAAACTATCTGATTACGGTAGATGCATATGTGCACATTACATAGAGATGTTAACGTCCTAAATGGGTTGAACGCAAGAGTGACAATCGGAAATTCAAAAACCTCAAAATACCTAGCAACTTCCGGCTTTGTTTTTCCGACTAATAAAGTATGTGGGCCTAAAAAACAATATGAATCGCCTAGACGGCAACTCGGGCATTCATAAACAACATCATGTACCCGTCTACCATAAACAGGAACGGGGCAATTGGCAAAAAACTTTTAATTTTACAAGTTACCCTTTAGCGCCTAAACAGTGTGACTTAGAAGAATTAAACTATCCGATTACGGTAGATGCATATGTGCACATTACATAGAGATGTTAACGTCCTAAATGGGTTGAACGCAAGAGTGACAATCGGAAATTCAAAAACCTCAAAATACCCAGCAACTTCCGGCTTTGTTTTTCCGGCTAATAAAGTATGTGGGCCTAAAAAACAATATGAATCGCCTAACCCCCTACCACAAACAGGAACGTGGCAATTGGCAAAAAACTTTCATTTTCCTTTAGCGCCTAAAGAGTGTGACTTAGAAGAATTAAACTATCTGATTACGGTAGATGCATATGTGCACATTACATAGAGATGTTAACGTCCTAAATGGGTTGAACGCAAGAGTGACAATCGAAAACCCAAAAACCTCAAAATACCTAGCAACTTCCGACTTTGTTTTACGGCTAATAAAGTATGTGGGCCTAAAAAACAAAATGAGTCGCCTAGACGACAACGCAGGCATTCATAATCACAACCATATAACCCCCTACCACAAACAGGAACGTGGCAATTGGCAAAAAACTTTCAGTCTCCTTTAGCGCCTAAAGAGTGTGACTTTGAAGAATCAAACTATCTGATTACGGTAGATGCATATGTGCACATTACATAGAGATGTTAACGTCCTAAATGGGTTGAACGCAAGAGTGACAATCGAAAACCCAAAAACCTCAAAATACCTAGCAACTTCCGACTTTGTTTTTCCGGCTAATAAAGTATGTGGGCCTAAAAAGGAATATGAATCGCCTAGACGACAACTCGGGCATTCATAATCACAACCATATAACCCCCTACCACAAACAGGAACGTGGCAATTGGCAAAAAACTTTCAATTTCCTTTAGCGCCTAAAGAGTGTGACTTTGAAGAATTAAACTATCTGATTACGGTAGATGCATATGTGCACATTACATAGAGATGTTTACGTCCTAAATGGGTTGAACGCAAGAGTGACAATCGGAAATTCAAAAACCTCAAAATACCTAGCAACTTCCGGCTTTGTTTTTCCGGCTAATAAAGCATGTGGGCCTAAAAAACAATATGAATCGCCTAGACGGCAACTCGGGCATTCATAAAGGACATCATATACCCGCCTACCACAAACAGGAACGGGGCAATTGGCAAAAAAACTTTCAATTTTACAAGTTACCCTTTAGCGCCTAAACAGTGTGACTTAGAAGAATTGAACTATCTGATTACGGTAGATGCATATGTGCACATTACATAGAGATGTTAACGTCCTAAATGGGTTGAACGCAAGAGTGACAATCGAAAACCCAAAAACCTCAAAATACCTAGCAACTTCCGACTTTGTTTTACGGCTAATAAAGTATGTGGGCCTAAAAAACAAAATGAGTCGCCTAGACGACAACGCAGGCATTCATAATCACAACCATATAACCCCCTACCACAAACAGGAACGTGGCAATTGGCAAAAAACTTTCAGTCTCCTTTAGCGCCTAAAGAGTGTGACTTTGAAGAATCAAACTATCTGATTACGGTAGATGCATATGTGCACATTACATAGAGATGTTAACGTCCTAAATGGGTTGAACGCAAGAGTGACAATCGAAAACCCAAAAACCTCAAAATACCTAGCAACTTCCGGCTTTGTTTTTCCGGCTAATAAAGTATGTGGGGCTATAAAACAATATGAGTCGCCTAGACGACAACGCGGGCATTCATAATCACAACCATATAACCCCCTACCACAAACAGGAACGTGGCAATTGGCAAAAAACTTTCAATTTCCTTTAGCGCCTAAAGAGTGTGATTTTGAAGAATTAAACTATCTGATTACGGTAGATGCATATGTGCACATTACATAGAGATGTTTACGTCCTAAATGGGTTTAACGCAAGAGTGACAATCGAAAACCCAAAGAACCCAAAACACCTAGCACCTTCCGGTTTTGTTTTTGCGGCTATAAAGTATGTGGGCCTAAAAAGCAATATGAATCGCCTAGACGACAACTCGGGCATTCATAAAGGACATCATATACCCGCCTACCACAAACAGGAACGGGGCAATTGGCAAAAAAACTTTCAATTTTACAAGTTACCCTTTAGCGCCTAAACAGTGTGACTTAGAAGAATTGAACTATCTGATTACGGTAGATGCATATGTGCACATTACATAGAGATGTTTACGTCCTAAATGGGTTGAACGCAAGAGTGACAATCGAAAACCCAAAGAACCCAAAACACCTAGCACCTTCCGGTTTTGTTTTTGCGGCTATAAAGTATGTGGGCCTAAAAAGCAATATGAATCGCCTAGACGACAACTCAGGCATTCATAAAGGACATCATATACCCGCCTACCACAAACAGGAACGGGGCAATTGGCAAAAAAACTTTCAATTTTACAAGTTACCCTTTAGCGCCTAAACAGTGTGACTTAGAAGAATTGAACTATCTGATTACGGTAGATGCATATGTGCACTTTACATAGGGATGTTTACGTCCTAAATGGGTTGAACGCAAGAGTGAAAATCGAAAACCCAATAACCTCAAAATACCTAGCAACTTCCGGCTTTGTTTTTCCGGCTAATAAAGTATGTGGGCGTAAAAAACAATATGAATCGCCTAGACGGCAACTCGGGCATTCATAAACAACATCATGTACCCGTCTACCATAAACAAGAACGGGGCAATTGGCAAAAAACTTTCAATTTTACAAGTTACCCTTTAGCGCCTAAACAGTGTGACTTAGAAGAATTAAACTATCTGATTACGATAGATGATATGTGCACTTTACATAGGGTTGTTTAAGTCCTAAATGAGTTGAACGCAAGAGTGAAAATCGAAAACCCAAAAACCTCAAAATACCTAGCAATTTCCGGCTTTGTTTTTGCGGCTAATAAAGTATGTCGGCTTAAAAAACAATATGAATCGCCTAGACGACAACTAGGGCATTCATAAACAACATCATATACCCTCCTACCACAAACAGGAACGAGGCAATTGGCAAAAAACTTTCAATTTTACAAGTTACTCTTTAGCGCCTAAACAGTGTGACTTAGAAGAATTAAACTATCTGATTACGGTAGATGCATATGTGCACATTACATAGAGATGTTAACGTCCTAAATGGGTTGAACGCAAGAGTGACAATCGGAAATTCAAAAACCTCAAAATACCTAGCAACTTCCGGCTTTGTTTTTCCGACTAATAAAGTATGTGGGCCTAAAAAACAATATGAATCGCCTAGACGGCAACTCGGGCATTCATAAACAACATCATGTACCCGTCTACCATAAACAGGAACGGGGCAATTGGCAAAAAACTTTTAATTTTACAAGTTACCCTTTAGCGCCTAAACAGTGTGACTTAGAAGAATTAAACTATCCGATTACGGTAGATGCATATGTGCACATTACATAGAGATGTTAACGTCCTAAATGGGTTGAACGCAAGAGTGACAATCGGAAATTCAAAAACCTCAAAATACCCAGCAACTTCCGGCTTTGTTTTTCCGGCTAATAAAGTATGTGGGCCTAAAAAACAATATGAATCGCCTAACCCCCTACCACAAACAGGAACGTGGCAATTGGCAAAAAACTTTCATTTTCCTTTAGCGCCTAAAGAGTGTGACTTAGAAGAATTAAACTATCTGATTACGGTAGATGCATATGTGCACATTACATAGAGATGTTAACGTCCTAAATGGGTTGAACGCAAGAGTGACAATCGAAAACCCAAAAACCTCAAAATACCTAGCAACTTCCGACTTTGTTTTACGGCTAATAAAGTATGTGGGCCTAAAAAACAAAATGAGTCGCCTAGACGACAACGCAGGCATTCATAATCACAACCATATAACCCCCTACCACAAACAGGAACGTGGCAATTGGCAAAAAACTTTCAGTCTCCTTTAGCGCCTAAAGAGTGTGACTTTGAAGAATCAAACTATCTGATTACGGTAGATGCATATGTGCACATTACATAGAGATGTTAACGTCCTAAATGGGTTGAACGCAAGAGTGACAATCGAAAACCCAAAAACCTCAAAATACCTAGCAACTTCCGACTTTGTTTTTCCGGCTAATAAAGTATGTGGGCCTAAAAAGGAATATGAATCGCCTAGACGACAACTCGGGCATTCATAATCACAACCATATAACCCCCTACCACAAACAGGAACGTGGCAATTGGCAAAAAACTTTCAATTTCCTTTAGCGCCTAAAGAGTGTGACTTTGAAGAATTAAACTATCTGATTACGGTAGATGCATATGTGCACATTACATAGAGATGTTTACGTCCTAAATGGGTTGAACGCAAGAGTGACAATCGGAAATTCAAAAACCTCAAAATACCTAGCAACTTCCGGCTTTGTTTTTCCGGCTAATAAAGCATGTGGGCCTAAAAAACAATATGAATCGCCTAGACGGCAACTCGGGCATTCATAAAGGACATCATATACCCGCCTACCACAAACAGGAACGGGGCAATTGGCAAAAAAACTTTCAATTTTACAAGTTACCCTTTAGCGCCTAAACAGTGTGACTTAGAAGAATTGAACTATCTGATTACGGTAGATGCATATGTGCACATTACATAGAGATGTTTACGTCCTAAATGGGTTGAACGCAAGAGTGACAATCGAAAACCCAAAGAACCCAAAACACCTAGCACCTTCCGGTTTTGTTTTTGCGGCTATAAAGTATGTGGGCCTAAAAAGCAATATGAATCGCCTAGACGACAACTCAGGCATTCATAAAGGACATCATATACCCGCCTACCACAAACAGGAACGGGGCAATTGGCAAAAAAACTTTCAATTTTACAAGTTACCCTTTAGCGCCTAAACAGTGTGACTTAGAAGAATTGAACTATCTGATTACGGTAGATGCATATGTGCACTTTACATAGGGATGTTTAGGTCCTAAATGGGTTGAACGCAAGAGTGAAAATCGAAAACCCAAAAACCTCAAAATACCTAGCAATTTCCGGCTTTGTTTTTCCGGCTAATAAAGTATGTGGGCGTAAAAAACAATATGAATCGCCTAGACGGCAACTCGGGCATTCATAAACAACATCATGTACCCGTCTACCATAAACAGGAACGGGGCAATTGGCAAAAAACTTTCAATTTTAGAAGTTACCCTTTAGCGCCTAAACAGTGTGACTTAGAAGAATTAAACTATCTGATTACGATAGATGATATGTGCACTTTACATAGGGTTGTTTAAGTCCTAAATGAGTTGAACGCAAGAGTGAAAATCGAAAACCCAAAAACCTCAAAATACCTAGCAATTTTCGGCTTTGTTTTTGCGGCTAATAAAGTATGTCGGCTTAAAAAACAATATGAATCGCCTAGACGACAACTAGGGCATTCATAAACAACATCATATACCCTCCTACCACAAACAGGAACGAGGCAATTGGCAAAAAACTTTCAATTTTACAAGTTACTCTTTAGCGCCTAAACAGTGTGACTTAGAAGAATTAAACTATCTGATTACGGTAGATGCATATGTGCACATTACATAGAGATGTTAACGTCCTAAATGGGTTGAACGCAAGAGTGACAATCGGAAATTCAAAAACCTCAAAATACCTAGCAACTTCCGGCTTTGTTTTTCCGACTAATAAAGTATGTGGGCCTAAAAAACAATATGAATCGCCTAGACGGCAACTCGGGCATTCATAAACAACATCATGTACCCGTCTACCATAAACAGGAACGGGGCAATTGGCAAAAAACTTTTAATTTTACAAGTTACCCTTTAGCGCCTAAACAGTGTGACTTAGAAGAATTAAACTATCCGATTACGGTAGATGCATATGTGCACATTACATAGAGATGTTAACGTCCTAAATGGGTTGAACGCAAGAGTGACAATCGGAAATTCAAAAACCTCAAAATACCCAGCAACTTCCGGCTTTGTTTTTCCGGCTAATAAAGTATGTGGGCCTAAAAAACAATATGAATCGCCTAACCCCCTACCACAAACAGGAACGTGGCAATTGGCAAAAAACTTTCATTTTCCTTTAGCGCCTAAAGAGTGTGACTTAGAAGAATTAAACTATCTGATTACGGTAGATGCATATGTGCACATTACATAGAGATGTTAACGTCCTAAATGGGTTGAACGCAAGAGTGACAATCGAAAACCCAAAAACCTCAAAATACCTAGCAACTTCCGACTTTGTTTTACGGCTAATAAAGTATGTGGGCCTAAAAAACAAAATGAGTCGCCTAGACGACAACGCAGGCATTCATAATCACAACCATATAACCCCCTACCACAAACAGGAACGTGGCAATTGGCAAAAAACTTTCAATCTCCTTTAGCGCCTAAAGAGTGTGACTTTGAAGAATCAAACTATCTGATTACGGTAGATGCATATGTGCACATTACATAGAGATGTTAACGTCCTAAATGGGTTGAACGCAAGAGTGACAATCGAAAACCCAAAAACCTCAAAATACCTAGCAACTTCCGACTTTGTTTTTCCGGCTAATAAAGTATGTGGGCCTAAAAAGGAATATGAATCGCCTAGACGACAACTCGGGCATTCATAATCACAACCATATAACCCCCTACCACAAACAGGAACGTGGCAATTGGCAAAAAACTTTCAATTTCCTTTAGCGCCTAAAGAGTGTGACTTTGAAGAATTAAACTATCTGATTACGGTAGATGCATATGTGCACATTACATAGAGATGTTTACGTCCTAAATGGGTTGAACGCAAGAGTGACAATCGGAAATTCAAAAACCTCAAAATACCTAGCAACTTCCGGCTTTGTTTTTCCGGCTAATAAAGCATGTGGGCCTAAAAAACAATATGAATCGCCTAGACGGCAACTCGGGCATTCATAAACAACATCATGTATCCGTCTACCATAAACAGGAACGGGGCAATTGGCAAAAAACTTTCAATTTTACAAGTTACCCTTTAGCGCCTAAAGAGTGTGACTTAGAAGAATTAAACTATCTGATTACGGTAGATGCATATGTGCACATTACATAGAGATGTTAACGTCCTAAATGGGTTGAACGCAAGAGTGACAATCGGAAATTCAAAAACCTCAAAATACCTAGCAACTTCCGGCTTTGTTTTTCCGACTAATAAAGTATGTGGGCCTAAAAAACAATATGAATCGCCTAGACGGCAACTCGGGCATTCATAAACAACATCATGTACCCGTCTACCATAAACAGGAACGGGGCAATTGGCAAAAAACTTTTAATTTTACAAGTTACCCTTTAGCGCCTAAACAGTGTGACTTAGAAGAATTAAACTATCCGATTACGGTAGATGCATATGTGCACATTACATAGAGATGTTAACGTCCTAAATGGGTTGAACGCAAGAGTGACAATCGGAAATTCAAAAACCTCAAAATACCCAGCAACTTCCGGCTTTGTTTTTCCGGCTAATAAAGTATGTGGGCCTAAAAAACAATATGAATCGCCTAACCCCCTACCACAAACAGGAACGTGGCAATTGGCAAAAAACTTTCATTTTCCTTTAGCGCCTAAAGAGTGTGACTTAGAAGAATTAAACTATCTGATTACGGTAGATGCATATGTGCACATTACATAGAGATGTTAACGTCCTAAATGGGTTGAACGCAAGAGTGACAATCGAAAACCCAAAAACCTCAAAATACCTAGCAACTTCCGACTTTGTTTTACGGCTAATAAAGTATGTGGGCCTAAAAAACAAAATGAGTCGCCTAGACGACAACGCAGGCATTCATAATCACAACCATATAACCCCCTACCACAAACAGGAACGTGGCAATTGGCAAAAAACTTTCAATCTCCTTTAGCGCCTAAAGAGTGTGACTTTGAAGAATCAAACTATCTGATTACGGTAGATGCATATGTGCACATTACATAGAGATGTTAACGTCCTAAATGGGTTGAACGCAAGAGTGACAATCGAAAACCCAAAAACCTCAAAATACCTAGCAACTTCCGACTTTGTTTTTCCGGCTAATAAAGTATGTGGGCCTAAAAAGGAATATGAATCGCCTAGACGACAACTCGGGCATTCATAATCACAACCATATAACCCCCTACCACAAACAGGAACGTGGCAATTGGCAAAAAACTTTCAATTTCCTTTAGCGCCTAAAGAGTGTGACTTTGAAGAATTAAACTATCTGATTACGGTAGATGCATATGTGCACATTACATAGAGATGTTTACGTCCTAAATGGGTTGAACGCAAGAGTGACAATCGGAAATTCAAAAACCTCAAAATACCTAGCAACTTCCGGCTTTGTTTTTCCGGCTAATAAAGCATGTGGGCCTAAAAAACAATATGAATCGCCTAGACGGCAACTCGGGCATTCATAAACAACATCATGTATCCGTCTACCATAAACAGGAACGGGGCAATTGGCAAAAAACTTTCAATTTTACAAGTTACCCTTTAGCGCCTAAAGAGTGTGACTTAGAAGAATTAAACTATCTGATTACGGTAGATGCATATGTGCACATTACATAGAGATGTTAACGTCCTAAATGGGTTGAACGCAAGAGTGACAATCGGAAATTCAAAAACCTCAAAATACCCAGACACTTCCGGCTTTGTTTTTCCGGCTAATAAAGTATGTGGGCCTAAAAAGCAATATGAATCGCCTAGACGACAACTCGGGCATTTATAATCACAACCATATAACCCCGTTCCAAAAACAGGAACGTGGCAATTGGCAAAAAACTTTCAATTTCCTCTAGCGCCTAAAGAGTGTGACTTAGAAGAATTAAACTATCTGATTACGGTAGATGCATATGTGCACATTACATAGAGATGTTAACGTCCTAAATGGGTTGAACGCAAGAGTGCCAATCGAAAACCCAAAAACCTCAAAATACCTAGCAACTTCCGACTTTGTTTTTAAGGCTAATAAAATATGTGGGCCTAAAAAACAATATGAGTCGCCTAGACGACAACGCGGGCATTCATAATCACAACCATATAACCCCCTACCACAAACAGGAACGTGGCAATTAGCAAACAACTTTCAATTTCCTTTAGCGCCTAAAGAGTGTGACTTTGAAGAATTAAACTATCTGATTACGGTAGATGCATATGTGCACATTACATAGAGATGTTTACGTCCTAAATGGGTTGAACGCAAGAGTGGCAATCGGAAATTCAAAAACCTCAAAATACCTAGCAACTTCCGGCTTTGTTTTTCCGGCTAATAAAGTATGTGGGCCTAAAAAATAATATGAATCGCCTAGACGACAACTACGGCATTCATAAACAACATCATATACCCGCCTACCACAAACAGGAACGGGGAAATTGGCAAAAAACTTTCAATTTTACAAGTTACCCTTTAGCGCCTAAACAGTGTGACTTAGAAGAATTGAACTATCTGATTACGGTAGATGCATATGTGCACTTTACATAGGGATGTTTACGTCCTAAATGGGTTGAACGCAAGAGTGAAAATCGAAAACCCAAAAACCTCAAAATACCTAGCAACTTCCGGCTTTGTTTTTCCGGCTAATAAAGTATGTGGGCGTAAAAAACAATATGAATCGCCTAGACGGCAACTCGGGCATTCATAAACAACATCATGTACCCGTCTACCATAAACAGGAACGGGGCAATTGGCAAAAAACTTTCAATTTTACAAGTTACCCTTTAGCGCCTAAACAGTGTGACTTAGAAGAATTAAACTATCTGATTACGATAGATGATATGTGCACTTTACATAGGGTTGTTTAAGTCCTAAATGAGTTGAACGCAAGAGTGAAAATCGAAAACCCAAAAACCTCAAAATACCTAGCAATTTTCGGCTTTGTTTTTGCGGCTAATAAAGTATGTCGGCTTAAAAAACAATATGAATCGCCTAGACGACAACTAGGGCATTCATAAACAACATCATATACCCTCCTACCACAAACAGGAACGAGGCAATTGGCAAAAAACTTTCAATTTTACAAGTTACTCTTTAGCGCTTAAACAGTGTGACTTAGAAGAATTAAACTATCTGATTACGGTAGATGCATATGTGCACATTACATAGAGATGTTAACGTCCTAAATGGGTTGAACGCAAGAGTGACAATCGGAAATTCAAAAACCTCAAAATACCTAGCAACTTCCGGCTTTGTTTTTCCGACTAATAAAGTATGTGGGCCTAAAAAACAATATGAATCGCCTAGACGGCAACTCGGGCATTCATAAACAACATCATGTACCCGTCTACCATAAACAGGAACGGGGCAATTGGCAAAAAACTTTTAATTTTACAAGTTACCCTTTAGCGCCTAAACAGTGTGACTTAGAAGAATTAAACTATCCGATTACGGTAGATGCATATGTGCACATTACATAGAGATGTTAACGTCCTAAATGGGTTGAACGCAAGAGTGACAATCGGAAATTCAAAAACCTCAAAATACCCAGCAACTTCCGGCTTTGTTTTTCCGGCTAATAAAGTATGTGGGCCTAAAAAACAATATGAATCGCCTAACCCCCTACCACAAACAGGAACGTGGCAATTGGCAAAAAACTTTCATTTTCCTTTAGCGCCTAAAGAGTGTGACTTAGAAGAATTAAACTATCTGATTACGGTAGATGCATATGTGCACATTACATAGAGATGTTAACGTCCTAAATGGGTTGAACGCAAGAGTGACAATCGAAAACCCAAAAACCTCAAAATACCTAGCAACTTCCGACTTTGTTTTACGGCTAATAAAGTATGTGGGCCTAAAAAACAAAATGAGTCGCCTAGACGACAACGCAGGCATTCATAATCACAACCATATAACCCCCTACCACAAACAGGAACGTGGCAATTGGCAAAAAACTTTCAATTTCCTTTAGCGCCTAAAGAGTGTGACTTTGAAGAATTAAACTATCTGATTACGGTAGATGCATATGTGCACATTACATAGAGATGTTTACGTCCTAAATGGGTTGAACGCAAGAGTGACAATCGGAAATTCAAAAACCTCAAAATACCTAGCAACTTCCGGCTTTGTTTTTCCGGCTAATAAAGCATGTGGGCCTAAAAAACAATATGAATCGCCTAGACGGCAACTCGGGCATTCATAAACAACATCATGTATCCGTCTACCATAAACAGGAACGGGGCAATTGGCAAAAAACTTTCAATTTTACAAGTTACCCTTTAGCGCCTAAAGAGTGTGACTTAGAAGAATTAAACTATCTGATTACGGTAGATGCATATGTGCACATTACATAGAGATGTTAAAGTCCTAAATGGGTTGAACGCAAGAGTGACAATCGGAAATTCAAAAACCTCAAAATACCCAGACACTTCCGGCTTTGTTTTTCCGGCTAATAAAGTATTTGGGCCTAAAAAGCAATATGAATCGCCTAGACGACAACTCGGGCATTTATAATCACAACCATATAACCCCCTTCCAAAAACAGGAACGTGGCAATTGGCAAAAAACTTTCAATTTCCTCTAGCGCCTAAAGAGTGTGACTTAGAAGAATTAAACTATCTGATTACGGTAGATGCATATGTGCACATTACATAGAGATGTTAACGTCCTAAATGGGTTGAACGCAAGAGTGCCAATCGAAAACCCAAAAACCTCAAAATACCTAGCAACTTCCGACTTTGTTTTTAAGGCTAATAAAATATGTGGGCCTAAAAAACAATATGAGTCGCCTAGACGACAACGCGGGCATTCATAATCACAACCATATAACCCCCTACCACAAACAGGAACGTGGCAATTGGCAAACAACTTTCAATTTCCTTTAGCGCCTAAAGAGTGTGACTTTGAAGAATTAAACTATCTGATTACGGTAGATGCATATGTGCACATTACATAGAGATGTTTACGTCCTAAATGGGTTGAACGCAAGAGTGACAATCGGAAATTCAAAAACCTCAAAATACCTAGCAACTTCCGGCTTTGTTTTTCCGGCTAATAAAGTATGTGGGCCTAAAAAATAATATGAATCGCCTAGACGACAACTACGGCATTCATAAACAACATCATATACCCGCCTACCACAAACAGGAACGGGGCAATTGGCAAAAAACTTTCAATTTTACAAGTTACTCTTTAGCGCCTAAACAGTGTGACTTAGAAGAATTAAACTATCTGATTACGGTTGATGCATATGTGCACTTTACATAGGGTTGTTTACGTCCTAAATAGGTTGAACGCAAGAGTGACAATCGAAAACCCAAAAACCTCAAAATACCTAGCAACTTCCGGCATTGTTTTTCCGGCTAATAAAGTATGTGGGCCTAAAAAACAATATGAATCGCCTAGACGGCAACTCGGGCCTTCATAAACGAGATTATATACCCGTCTACCATAAACAGGAACGAGGCAATTGGCAAAAAACTTTCAATTTTACAAGTTACCCTTTAGCGCCTAAACAGTGTGACTTAGAAAAATTAAACTATCTGATTACGGTAGATGCATATGTGCACATTACATAGAGAGGTTAAAGTCCTAAATGGGTTGAACGCAAGAGTGACAATCAGAAATTCAAAAACCTCAAAATACCCAGCAACTTCCGGCTTTGTTTTTCCGGCTAATAAAGTATGTGGTCCTAAAAAACAATATGAATCGCCTAGACGACAACTCGGGCATTCATAATCATAACCATATAACCCCCTACCACAAACAGGAACGTGGCAATTGGCAAAAAACTTTCAATCTCCTTTAGCGCCTAAAGAGTGTGACTTTGAAGAATCAAACTATCTGATTACGGTAGATGCATATGTGCACATTACATAGGGTTGTTTACGTCCTAAATGGGTTGAACGCAAGAGTGACAATCGGAAATTCAAAAACCTCAAAATACCTAGCAACTTCCGGCTTTGTTTTTCCGGCGAATGAAGTATGTGGGCCTAAAAAATAATATGAATCGCCTAAACGACAACTAGGGCATTCATAAACAACATCATATACCCGCCTACCACAAACAGGAACGAGGCAATTGGCAAAAAACTTTCAATTTTACAAGTTACCCTTTAGCGCCTAAACAGTGTGACTAAGAAGAATTAAACTATCTGATTACGGTAGATGCATATGTGCACATTACATAGAGATGTTAACGTCCTAAATGGGTTGAACGCAAGAGTGACAATCGGAAATTCAAAAACCTCAAAATACCTAGCAACTTCCGGCTTTGTTTTTCCGGCGAATAAAGTATGTGGGCCTAAAAAATAATATGAATCGCCTAGACGACAACTAGGGCATTCATAAACAACATCATATACCCGCCTACCACAAACAGGAACGAGGCAATTGGCAAAAAACTTTCAATTTTACAAGTTACCCTTTAGCGCCTAAACAGTGTGACTTAGAAGAATTAAACTATCTGATTACGGTAGATGCATATGTCCACATTACATAGAGATGTTAAAGTCCTAAATGGGTTGAACGCAAGAGTGACAATCGGAAATTCAAAAACCTCAAAATACCCAGCAACTTCCGGCTTTGTTTTTCCGGCTAATAAAGTATGTGGGCCTAAAAAACAATATGAATCGCCTAGACGACAACTCGGGCATTCATAATCATAATCATATAACCCCCTACCACAAACAGGAACGTGGCAATTGGCAAAAAACTTTCAATCTCCTTTAGCGCCTAAAGAGTGTGACTTTGAAGAATCAAACTATCTGATTACGGTAGATGCATATGTGCACATTACATAGAGATGTTAACGTCCTAAATGGGTTGAACGCAAGAGTGACAATCGAAAACCCAAAACACCTAGCACCTTCCGGTTTTGTTTTTGCGGCTATAAAGTATGTGGGCCTAAAAAGCAATATGAATCGCCTAGACGACAACTCGGGCATTCATAAACGACATTATATACCCGTCTACCATAAACAGGAACGAGGCAATTGGCAAAAAACTTTCAATTTTACAAGTTACCCTTTAGAGCCTAAACAGTGTGACTTAGAAGAATTAAACTATCTGATTACGGTAGATGCATATGTGCACATTACATAGAGATGTTAAAGTCCTAAATGGGTTGAACGCAAGAGTGACAATCGGAAATTCAAAAACCTCAAAATACCCAGCAACTTCCGGCTTTGTTTTTCCGGCTAATAAAGTATGTGGGCCTAAAAAACAATATGAATCGCCTAGACGACAACTCGGGCATTCATAATAATAAACAAAAAACCCCCTACTACAAACAGGAACGTGGCAATTGGCAAAAAACTTTCAATCTCCTTTAGCGCCTAAAGAGTGTGACTTTGAAGAATCAAACTATCTGATTACGGTAGATGCATATGTGCACATTACATAGGGTTGTTTACGTCCTAAATGGGTTGAACGCAAGAGTGACAATCGGAAATTCAAAAACCTCAAAATACCTAGCAACTTCCGGCTTTGTTTTTCCGGCGAATAAAGTATGTGGGCCTAAAAAATAATATGAATCGCCTAGACGACAACTAGGGCATTCATAAACAACATCATATACCCGCCTATCACAAACAGGAACGAGGCAATTGGCAAAAAACTTTCAATTTTACAAGTTACCCTTTAGCGCCTAAACAGTGTGACTTAGAAGAATTAAACTATCTGATTTCGGTAGATGCATATGTGCTTATTACATAGAGATGTTAACGTCCTAAATGGGTTGAACGCAAGAGTGACAATCGGAAATTCAAAAACCTCAAAATACCTAGCAACTTCCGGCTTTGTTTTTCCGGCTAATAAAGTATGTGGGCCTAAAAAGCAATATGAATCGCCTAGACGGCAACTCGGGCCTTCATAAACGACATTATATACCCGTCTACCATAAACAGGAACGAGGCAATTGGCAAAAAACTTTCAATTTTACAAGTTACCCTTTAGCGCCTAAACAGTGTGACTTAGAAGAATTAAACTACCTGATGACGGTAGATGCATATGTGCACATTACATAGAGATGTTAACGTCCTAAATGGGTTGAACGCAAGAGTGACAATGGGAAGTTCAAAAACCTCAAAATACCCAGCAACTTCCGGCTTTGTTTTTCCGGCTAATAAAGTATGTGGGCCTAAAAAACAATATGAATCGCCTAGACGACAACTCGGGCATTCATAATCATAATCATATAACCCCCTACCACAAACAGGAACGTGGCAATTGGCAAAAAACTTTCAATCTCCTTTAGCGCCTAAAGAGTGTGACTTTGAAGAATCAAACTATCTGATTACGGTAGATGCATATGTGCACATTACATAGAGATGTTAACGTCCTAAATGGGTTGAACGCAAGAGTGACAATCGAAAACCCAAAACACCTAGCACCTTCCGGTTTTGTTTTTGCGGCTATAAAGTATGTGGGCCTAAAAAGCAATATAAATCGCCTAGACGACAACTCGGGCATTCATAAACGACATTATATACCCGTTTACCACAAACAGGAACGAGGCAATTGGCAAAAAACTTTTAATTTTACAAGTTACCCTTTAGCGCCTAAACAGTGTGACTTAGAAGAATCAAACTATCTGATGACGGTAGATGCATATGTGCACATTACATAGGGTTGTTTACGTCCTAAATGGGTTGAACGCAAGAGTGACAATCGGAAATTCAAAAACCTCAAAATACCAAGCAACTTCCGGCTTTGTTTTTCCGGCGAATAAAGTATGTGGGCCTAAAAAATAATATGAATCGCCTAGACGACAACTAGGGCATTCATAAACAACATCATATACCCGCCTACCACAAACAGGAACGAGGCAATTGGCAAAAAACTTTCAATTTTACAAGTTACCCTTTAGCGCCTAAACAGTGTGACTTAGAAGAATTAAACTATCTGATTACGGTAGATGCATATGTGCACATTACATAGAGATTTTAAAGTCCTAAATGGGTTGAACGCAAGAGTGACAATCGGAAATTCAAAAACCTCAAAATACCCAGCAACTTCCGGCTTTGTTTTTCCGGCTAATAAAGTATGTGGGCCTAAAAAACAATATGAATCGCCTAGACGATCACTCGGGCATTCATAATCATAATCATATAACCTCCTACAACAAACAGGAACGTAGCAATTGGCAAAAAACTTTCAATCTCCTTTAGCGCCTAAAGAGTGTGACTTTGAAGAATCAAACTATCTGATTACGGTAGATGCATATGTGCACATTACATAGAGATGTTAACGTCCTAAATGGGTTAAACGCAAGAGTGACAATCGGAAATTCAAAAACCTCAAAATACCTAGCAACTTCCGGCTTTGTTTTTCCGGCTAATAAAGTATGTGGGCCTTAAAAGCAATATGAATCGCCTAGACGGCAACTCGGGCATTCATAAAGGACATCATATACCCGCCTACCACAAACAGGAACGGGGCAATTGGCAAAAAAACTTTCAATTTTACAAGTTACCCTTTAGCGCCTAAACAGTGTGACTTAGAAGAATTAAACTATCTGATTACGATAGATGATATGTGCACTTTACATAGGGTTGTTTACGTCCTAAATGGGTTGAACGCAAGAGTGAAAATCGAAAACCCAAAAACCTCAAAATACCTAGCAACTTCCGGCTTTGTTTTTCCGACTAATAAAGTATGTCGGCTTAAAAAACAATATGAATCGCCTAGACGACAACTAGGGCATTCATAAACAACATCATATACCCGTCTACCATAAACAGGAACGAGGCAATTGGCAAAAAACTTTCAATTTTACAAGTTACCCTTTAGCGCCTAAACAGTGTGACTTAGAAGAATTAAACTATCTGATTACGGTAGATGCATATGTGCACATTACATAGAGATGTTAAAGTCCTAAATGGGTTGAACGCAAGAGTGACAATCGGAAATTCAAAAACCTCAAAATACCCAGCAAACTTCCGGCTTTGTTTTTCCGGCTAATAAAGTATGTGTGCCTAAAAAACAATATGAATCGCCTAGACGACAACTCGGGCATTCATAATCATAACCATATAACCCCCTACCACAAACAGGAACGTGGCAATTGGCAAACAACTTTCAATCTCCTTTAGAGCCTAAACAGTGTGACTTAGAAGAATTAAACTATCTGATTACGATAGATGATATGTGCACTTTACATAGGGTTGTTTACGTCCTAAATGGGTTGAACGCAAGAGTGAAAATCGAAAACTCAAAAACCTCAAAATACCTAGCAACTTCCGGCTTTGTTTTTCCGACTAATAAAGTATGTCGGCTTAAAAAACAATATGAATCGCCTAGACGACAACTAGGGCATTCATAAACAACATCATATACCCGTCTGCCATAAACAGGAACGAGGCAATTGGCAAAAAACTTTCAATTTTACAAGTTACCCTTTAGCGCCTAAACAGTGTGACTTAGAAGAATTAAACTATCTGATTACGGTAGATGCATATGTGCACATTACATAGAGATGTTAAAGTCCTAAATGGGTTGAACGCAAGAGTGACAATCGAAAACCCAAAACACCTAGCACCTTCCGGTTTTGTTTTTGCGGCTATAAAGTATGTGGGCCTAAAAAGCAATATGAATCGCCTAGACGACAACTCGGGCATTCATAAACGACATTATATACCCGTCTACCATAAACAGGAACGAGGCAATTGGCAAAAAACTTTCAATTTTACAAGTTACCCTTTAGAGCCTAAACAGTGTGACTTAGAAGAATTAAACTATCTGATTACGGTAGATGCATATGTGCACATTACATAGAGATGTTAAAGTCCTAAATAGGTTGAACGCAAGAGTGACAATCGAAAACCCAAAGAACCCAAAACACCTAGCACCTTCCGGTTTTGTTTTTGCGGCTATAAAGTATGTGGGCCTAAAAAGCAATATGAATCGCCTAGACGACAACTCGGGCATTCATAAACAAAATCATATACCCGCCTACCACAAACAGGAACGTGGCAATTGGCAAAAATCTTTCAATTGCCTTTAGCGCCTAAAGAGTGTGACTTTGAAGAATTAAACTATCTGATTACGGTAGATGCATATGTGCACATTACATAGAGATGTTAACGTCCTAAATGGGTTGAACGCAAGAGTGACAATCGGAAATTCAAAAACCTCAAAATACCTAGCAACTTCCGGCTTTGTTTTTCCGACTAATAAAGTATGTGGGCCTAAAAAGCAATATGAATCGCCTAGACGACAACTCGGGCATTCATAAAGGACATCATATACCCGCCTACCACAAACAGGAACGGGGCAATTGGCAAAAAAACTTTCAATTTTACAAGTTACTCTTTAGCGCCTAAAGAGTGTGACTTAGAAGAATTAAACTATCTGATTACGGTAGATGCATATGTGCACATTACATAGAGATGTTAACGTCCTAAATGGGTTGAACGCAAGAGTGACAATCGAAAACCCAAAGAACCCAAAACACCTAGCACCTTCCGGTTTTGTTTTTGCGGCTATAAAGTATGTGGGCCTAAAAAGCAATATGAATCGCCTAGACGACAACTCGGGCATTCATAAACAAAATCATATACCCGCCTACCACAAACAGGAACGGGGCAATTGGCAAAAAAACTTTCAATTTTACAAGTTACTCTTTAGCGCCTAAACAGTGTGACTTAGAAGAATTAAACTATCTGATTACGGTAGATGCATATGTGCACATTACATAGAGATGTTAACGTCCTAAATGGGTTGAACGCAAGAGTGACAATCGAAAACCCAAAGAACCCAAAACACCTAGCACCTTCCGGTTTTGTTTTTGCGGCTATAAAGTATGTGGGCCTAAAAAGCAATATGAATCGCCTAGACGACAACTCGGGCATTCATAAACAACATCATGTACCCGCCTACCACAAACAGGAACGGGGCAATTGGCAAAAAAACTTTCAATTTTACAAGTTACTCTTTAGCGCCTAAACAGTGTGACTTAGAAGAATTAAACTATCTGATTACGGTAGATGCATATGTGCACATTACATAGAGATGTTAACGTCCTAAATGGGTTGAACGCAAGAGTGACAATCGAAAACCCAAAGAACCCAAAACACCTAGCACCTTCCGGTTTTGTTTTTGCGGCTATAAAGTATGTGGGCCTAAAAAGCAATATGAATCGCCTAGACGACAACTCGGGCATTCATAAACAAAATCATATACCCGCCTACCACAAACAGGAACGTGGCAATTGGCAAAAAACTTTCAATTTCCTTTAGCGCCTAAAGAGTGTGACTTTGAAGAATTAAACTATCTGATTACGGTAGATGCATATGTGCACATTACATAGAGATGTTAACGTCCTAAATGGGTTGAACGCAAGAGTGACAATCGGAAATTCAAAAACCTCAAAATACCTAGCAACTTCCGGCTTTGTTTTTCCGACTAATAAAGTATGTGGGCCTAAAAAGCAATATGAATCGCCTAGACGACAACTCGGGCATTCATAAAGGACATCATATACCCGCCTACCACAAACAGGAACGGGGCAATTGGCAAAAAAACTTTCAATTTTACAAGTTACTCTTTAGCGCCTAAACAGTGTGACTTAGAAGAATTAAACTATCTGATTACGGTAGATGCATATGTGCACATTACATAGAGATGTTAACGTCCTAAATGGGTTGAACGCAAGAGTGACAATCGAAAACCCAAAGAACCCAAAACACCTAGCACCTTTCGGTTTTGTTTTTGCGGCTATAAAGTATGTGGGCCTAAAAAGCAATATGAATCGCCTAGACGACAACTCGGGCATTCATAAACAAAATCATAAACCCGCCTACCACAAACAGGAACGTGGCAATTGGCAAAAAACTTTCCATTTCCTTTAGCGCCTGAAGAGTGTGACTTTGAAGAATTAAACTATCTGATTACGGTAGATGCATATGTGCACATTACATAGAGATGTTTACGTCCTAAATGGGTTGAACGCAAGAGTGACAATCGGTAACCCAAAATACCTAGCACCTTCCGGTTTTGTTTTTGCGGCTAATAGAGTATGTAGGCCTATAAAACGATATGAGTCGCCTAGACGACAACTCGGGCATCCATAACCATAACCATATAACCCCCTACCACAAACAGAAACGTGGCAATTGGCAAAAAACTTTCATATTCCTTTAGCGCCTAAAGAGTGTGACTTTGCAGAAATAAACTATCTGATTACGGTAGATGCATATGTGCACATTACATAGAGATGTTAAAGTCCTAAATGGGTTGAACGCAAGAGCGACAATCGAAAACCCAAAGAACTCAAAATACCTAGCACCTTCCGGTTTTGTTTTTGCGGCTAATAAAATATGTGGGGCTATAAAACAATATGAGTCGCCTAGACGACAACGCGGGCATTCATAATCACAACCATATAACCCCCTACCACAAACAGGAACGTGGCAATTGGCAAAAAACTTTCAATTTCCTTTAGCGCCTAAAGAGTGTGATTTTGAAGAATTAAACTATCTGATTACGGTAGATGCATATGTGCACATTACATAGAGATGTTTACGTCCTAAATGGGTTGAACGCAAGAGTGACAATCGAAAACCCAAAACACCTAGCACCTTCCGGTTTTGTTTTTGCGGCTATAAAGTATGTGGGCCTAAAAAGCAATATAAATCGCCTAGACGACAACTCGGGCATTCATAAACGACATTATATACCCGTTTACCACAAACAGGAACGAGGCAATTGGCAAAAAACTTTTAATTTTACAAGTTACCCTTTAGCGCCTAAACAGTGTGACTTAGAAGAATCAAACTATCTGATGACGGTAGATGCATATGTGCACATTACATAGGGTTGTTTACGTCCTAAATGGGTTGAACGCAAGAGTGACAATCGGAAATTCAAAAACCTCAAAATACCAAGCAACTTCCGGCTTTGTTTTTCCGGCGAATAAAGTATGTGGGCCTAAAAAATAATATGAATCGCCTAGACGACAACTAGGGCATTCATAAACAACATCATATACCCGCCTACCACAAACAGGAACGAGGCAATTGGCAAAAAACTTTCAATTTTACAAGTTACCCTTTAGCGCCTAAACAGTGTGACTTAGAAGAATTAAACTATCTGATTACGGTAGATGCATATGTGCACATTACATAGAGATTTTAAAGTCCTAAATGGGTTGAACGCAAGAGTGACAATCGGAAATTCAAAAACCTCAAAATACCCAGCAACTTCCGGCTTTGTTTTTCCGGCTAATAAAGTATGTGGGCCTAAAAAACAATATGAATCGCCTAGACGATCACTCGGGCATTCATAATCATAATCATATAACCTCCTACAACAAACAGGAACGTAGCAATTGGCAAAAAACTTTCAATCTCCTTTAGCGCCTAAAGAGTGTGACTTTGAAGAATCAAATTATCTGATTACGGTAGATGCATATGTGCACATTACATAGAGATGTTAACGTCCTAAATGGGTTAAACGCAAGAGTGACAATCGGAAATTCAAAAACCTCAAAATACCTAGCAACTTCCGGCTTTGTTTTTCCGGCTAATAAAGTATGTGGGCCTTAAAAGCAATATGAATCGCCTAGACGGCAACTCGGGCATTCATAAAGGACATCATATACCCGCCTACCACAAACAGGAACGGGGCAATTGGCAAAAAAACTTTCAATTTTACAAGTTACCCTTTAGCGCCTAAACAGTGTGACTTAGAAGAATTAAACTATCTGATTACGATAGATGATATGTGCACTTTACATAGGGTTGTTTACGTCCTAAATGGGTTGAACGCAAGAGTGAAAATCGAAAACCCAAAAACCTCAAAATACCTAGCAACTTCCGGCTTTGTTTTTCCGACTAATAAAGTATGTCGGCTTAAAAAACAATATGAATCGCCTAGACGACAACTAGGGCATTCATAAACAACATCATATACCCGTCTACCATAAACAGGAACGAGGCAATTGGCAAAAAACTTTCAATTTTACAAGTTACCCTTTAGCGCCTAAACAGTGTGACTTAGAAGAATTAAACTATCTGATTACGGTAGATGCATATGTGCACATTACATAGAGATGTTAAAGTCCTAAATGGGTTGAACGCAAGAGTGACAATCGGAAATTCAAAAACCTCAAAATACCCAGCAAACTTCCGGCTTTGTTTTTCCGGCTAATAAAGTATGTGTGCCTAAAAAACAATATGAATCGCCTAGACGACAACTCGGGCATTCATAATCATAACCATATAACCCCCTACCACAAACAGGAACGTGGCAATTGGCAAACAACTTTCAATCTCCTTTAGAGCCTAAACAGTGTGACTTAGAAGAATTAAACTATCTGATTACGATAGATGATATGTGCACTTTACATAGGGTTGTTTACGTCCTAAATGGGTTGAACGCAAGAGTGAAAATCGAAAACCCAAAAACCTCAAAATACCTAGCAACTTCCGGCTTTGTTTTTCCGACTAATAAAGTTTGTCGGCTTAAAAAACAATATGAATCGCCTAGACGACAACTAGGGCATTCATAAACAACATCATATACCCGTCTACCATAAACAGGAACGAGGCAATTGGCAAAAAACTTTCAATTTTACAAGTTACCCTTTAGCGCCTAAACAGTGTGACTTAGAAGAATTAAACTATCTGATTACGGTAGATGCATATGTGCACATTACATAGAGATGTTAAAGTCCTAAATGGGTTGAACGCAAGAGTGACAATCGAAAACCCAAAACACCTAGCACCTTCCGGTTTTGTTTTTGCGGCTATAAAGTATGTGGGCCTAAAAAGCAATATGAATCGCCTAGACGACAACTCGGGCATTCATAAACGACATTATATACCCGTCTACCATAAACAGGAACGAGGCAATTGGCAAAAAACTTTCAATTTTACAAGTTACCCTTTAGAGCCTAAACAGTGTGACTTAGAAGAATTAAACTATCTGATTACGGTAGATGCATATGTGCACATTACATAGAGATGTTAAAGTCCTAAATAGGTTGAACGCAAGAGTGACAATCGAAAACCCAAAGAACCCAAAACACCTAGCACCTTCCGGTTTTGTTTTTGCGGCTATAAAGTATGTGGGCCTAAAAAGCAATATGAATCGCCTAGACGACAACTCGGGCATTCATAAACAAAATCATATACCCGCCTACCACAAACAGGAACGTGGCAATTGGCAAAAATCTTTCAATTTCCTTTAGCGCCTAAAGAGTGTGACTTTGAAGAATTAAACTATCTGATTACGGTAGATGCATATGTGCACATTACATAGAGATGTTAACGTCCTAAATGGGTTGAACGCAAGAGTGACAATCGGAAATTCAAAAACCTCAAAATACCTAGCAACTTCCGGCTTTGTTTTTCCGACTAATAAAGTATGTGGGCCTAAAAAGCAATATGAATCGCCTAGACGACAACTCGGGCATTCATAAAGGACATCATATACCCGCCTACCACAAACAGGAACGGGGCAATTGGCAAAAAAACTTTCAATTTTACAAGTTACTCTTTAGCGCCTAAACAGTGTGACTTAGAAGAATTAAACTATCTGATTACGGTAGATGCATATGTGCACATTACATAGAGATGTTAACGTCCTAAATGGGTTGAACGCAAGAGTGACAATCGAAAACCCAAAGAACCCAAAACACCTAGCACCTTCCGGTTTTGTTTTTGCGGCTATAAAGTATGTGGGCCTAAAAAGCAATATGAATCGCCTAGACGACAACTCGGGCATTCATAAACAAAATCATATACCCGCCTACCACAAACAGGAACGGGGCAATTGGCAAAAAAACTTTCAATTTTACAAGTTACTCTTTAGCGCCTAAACAGTGTGACTTAGAAGAATTAAACTATCTGATTACGGTAGATGCATATGTGCACATTACATAGAGATGTTAACGTCCTAAATGGGTTGAACGCAAGAGTGACAATCGAAAACCCAAAGAACCCAAAACACCTAGCACCTTCCGGTTTTGTTTTTGCGGCTATAAAGTATGTGGGCCTAAAAAGCAATATGAATCGCCTAGACGACAACTCGGGCATTCATAAACAACATCATGTACCCGCCTACCACAAACAGGAACGGGGCAATTGGCAAAAAAACTTTCAATTTTACAAGTTACTCTTTAGCGCCTAAACAGTGTGACTTAGAAGAATTAAACTATCTGATTACGGTAGATGCATATGTGCACATTACATAGAGATGTTAACGTCCTAAATGGGTTGAACGCAAGAGTGACAATCGAAAGCCCAAAGAACCCAAAACACCTAGCACCTTCCGGTTTTGTTTTTGCGGCTATAAAGTATGTGGGCCTAAAAAGCAATATGAATCGCCTAGACGACAACTCGGGCATTCATAAACAAAACCATATACCCGCCTACCACAAACAGGAACGTGGCAATTGGCAAAAAACTTTCAATTTCCTTTAGCGCCTAAAGAGTGTGACTTTGAAGAATTAAACTATCTGATTACGGTAGATGCATATGTGCACATTACATAGAGATGTTAACGTCCTAAATGGGTTGAACGCAAGAGTGACAATCGAAAACCCAAAGAACCCAAAACACCTAGCACCTTTCGGTTTTGTTTTTGCGGCTATAAAGTATGTGGGCCTAAAAAGCAATATGAATCGCCTAGACGACAACTCGGGCATTCATAAACAAAATCATATACCCGCCTACCACAAACAGGAACGTGGCAATTGGCAAAAAACTTTCCATTTCCTTTAGCGCCTGAAGAGTGTGACTTTGAAGAATTAAACTATCTGATTACGGTAGATGCATATGTGCACATTACATAGAGATGTTTACGTCCTAAATGGGTTGAAAGCAAGAGTGACAATCGGTAACCCAAAGAACCCAAAACACCTAGCACCTTCCGGTTTTGTTTTTGCGGCTATAAAGTATGTGGGCCTAAAAAGCAATATGAATCGCCTAGACGACAACTCGGGCATTCATAAACAAAATCATATACCCGCCTACCACAAACAGGAACGTGGCAATTGGCAAAAAACTTTCAATTTCCTTTAGCGCCTAAAGAGTGTGACTTTGAAGAATTAAACTATCTGATTACGGTAGATGCATATGTGCACATTACATAGAGATGTTAACGTCCTAAATGGGTTGAACGCAAGAGTGACAATCGAAAACCCAAAGAACCCAAAACACCTAGCAACTTCCGGCTTTGTTTTTCCGACTAATAAAGTATGTGGGCCTAAAAAGCAATATGAATCGCCTAGACGACAACTCGGGCATTCATAAAGGACATCATATACCCGCCTACCACAAACAGGAACGGGGCAATTGGCAAAAAAACTTTCAATTTTACAAGTTACTCTTTAGCGCCTAAACAGTGTGACTTAGAAGAATTAAACTATCTGATTACGGTAGATGCATATGTGCACATTACATAGAGATGTTAACGTCCTAAATGGGTTGAACGCAAGAGTGACAATCGAAAACCCAAAGAACCCAAAACACCTAGCACCTTTCGGTTTTGTTTTTGCGGCTATAAAGTATGTGGGCCTAAAAAGCAATATGAATCGCCTAGACGACAACTCGGGCATTCATAAACAAAATCATATACCCGCCTACCACAAACAGGAACGTGGCAATTGGCAAAAAACTTTCCATTTCCTTTAGCGCCTGAAGAGTGTGACTTTGAAGAATTAAACTATCTGATTACGGTAGATGCATATGTGCACATTACATAGAGATGTTTACGTCCTAAATGGGTTGAAAGCAAGAGTGACAATCGGTAACCCAAAATACCTAGCACCTTCCGGTTTTGTTTTTGCGGCTAATAGAGTATGTAGGCCTATAAAACAATATGAGTCGCCTAGACGACAACTCGGGCATCCATAACCATAACCATATAACCCCCTACCACAAACAGAAACGTGGCAATTGGCAAAAAACTTTCATATTCCTTTAGCGCCTAAAGAGTGTGACTTTGCAGAAATAAACTATCTGATTACGGTAGATGCATATGTGCACATTACATAGAGATGTTAAAGTCCTAAATGGGTTGAACGCAAGAGCGACAATCGAAAACCCAAAGAACTCAAAATACCTAGCACCTTCCGGTTTTGTTTTTGCGGCTAATAAAATATGTGGGGCTATAAAACAATATGAGTCGCCTAGACGACAACGCGGGCATTCATAATCACAACCATATAACCCCCTACCACAAACAGGAACGTGGCAATTGGCAAAAAACTTTCAATTTCCTTTAGCGCCTAAAGAGTGTGATTTTGAAGAATTAAACTATCTGATTACGGTAGATGCATATGTGCACATTACATAGAGATGTTTACGTCCTAAATGGGTTGAACGCAAGAGTGACAATCGAAAACCCAAAGAACCCAAAACACCTAGCACCTTCCGGTTTTGTTTTTGCGGCTATAAAGTATGTGGGCCTAAAATGCAATATGAATCGCCTAGACGACAACTCGGGCATTCATAAAGGACATCATATACCCGCCTACCACAAACAGGAACGGGGCAATTGGCAAAAAAACTTTCAATTTTACAAGTTACCCTTTAGCGCCTAAACAGTGTGACTTAGAAGAATTGAACTATCTGATTACGGTAGATGCATATGTGCACTTTACATAGAGATGTTTACGTCCTAAATGGGTTGAACGCAAGAGTGAAAATCGAAAACCCAAAAACCTCAAAATACTTAGCAACTTCCGGCTTTGTTTTTCCGACTAATAAAGTATGTGGGCCTAAAAAACAATATGAATCGCCTAGACGGCAACTCGGGCATTCATAAACAACATCATATACCCGTCTACCATAAACAGGAACGGGGCAATTGGCAAAAAACTTTTAATTTTACAAGTTACCCTTTAGCGCCTAAACAGTGTGACTTAGAAGAATTAAACTATCTGATTACGGTAGATGCATATGTGCACATTACATAGAGATGTTAAAGTCCTAAATGGGTTGAACGCAAGAGTGACAATCGGAAATTCAAAAACCTCAAAATACCTAGCAATTTCCGGCTTTGTTTTTCCGGCTAATAACGTATGTCGGCTTAAAAAACAATATGAATCGCCTAGACGACAACTAGGGCATTCATAAACAACATCATATACCCTCCTACCACAAACAGGAACGAGGCAATTGGCAAAAAACTTTCAATTTTACAAGTTACTCTTTAGCGCCTAAACAGTGTGACTTAGAAGAATTAAACTATCTGATTACGGTAGATGCATATGTGCACATTACATAGAGATGTTAACGTCCTAAATGGGTTGAACGCAAGAGTGACAATCGGAAATTCAAAAACCTCAAAATACCTAGCAACTTCCGGCTTTGTTTTTCCGACTAATAAAGTATGTGGGCCTAAAAAACAATATGAATCGCCTAGACGGCAACTCGGGCATTCATAAACAACATCATGTACCCGTCTACCATAAACAGGAACGGGGCAATTGGCAAAAAACTTTTAATTTTACAAGTTACCCTTTAGCGCCTAAACAGTGTGACTTAGAAGAACTAAGCTATCTGATTACGGTAGATGCATATGTGCACATTACATAGAGATGTTAAAGTCCTAAATGGGTTGAACGCAAGAGTGACAATCGGAAATTCAAAAACCTCAAAATACCCAGCAACTTCCGGCTAATAAAGTATGTGGGCCTAAAAAACAATATGAATCGCCTAACCCCCTACCACAAACAGGAACGTGGCAATTGGCAAAAAACTTTCATTTTCCTTTAGCGCCTAAAGAGTGTGACTTAGAAGAATTAAACTATCTGATTACGCTAGATGCATATGTGCACATTACATAGAGATGTTAACGTCCTAAATGGGTTGAACGCAAGAGTGACAATCGAAAACCCAAAAACCTCAAAATACCTAGCAACTTCCGACTTTGTTTTTCCGGCTATAAAGTATGTGGGCCTAAAAAACAATATGAGTCGCCTAGCCGACAACGCGGGCATTCATAATCACAACCATATAACCCCCTACCACAAACAGGAACGTGGCAATTGGCAAAAAACTTTCAATCTCCTTTAGCGCCTAAAGAGTGTGACTTTGAAGAATCAAACTATCTGATTACGGTAGATGCATATGTGCACATTACATAGAGATGTTAACGTCCTAAATGGGTTGAACGCAAGAGTGACTATCGAAAACCCAAAAACCTCAAAATACCTAGCAACTTCCGACTTTGTTTTTCCGGCTAATAAAGTATGTGGGCCTAAAAAGGAATATGAATCGCCTAGACGACAACTCGGGCATTCATAATCACAACCATATAACCCCCTACCACAAACAGGAACGTGGCAATTGGCAAAAAACTTTCAATTTCCTTTAGCGCCTAAAGAGTGTGACTTTGAAGAATTAAACTATCTGATTACGGTAGATGCATATGTGCACATTACATAGAGATGTTTACGTCCTTAATGGGTTGAACGCAAGAGTGACAATCGGTAACCCAAAGAACCCAAAATACCTAGCACCTTCCGGTTTTGTTTTTCCGGCTAATAAAGCATGTGGGCCTAAAAAACAATATGAATCGCCTAGACGGCAACTCGGGCATTCATAAACAACATCATGTATCCGTCTACCATAAACAGGAACGGGGCAATTGGCAAAAAACTTTCAATTTTACAAGTTACCCTTTAGCGCCTAAAGAGTGTGACTTAGAAGAATTAAACTATCTGATTACGGTAGATGCATATGTGCACATTACATAGAGATGTTAAAGTCCTAAATGGGTTGAACGCAAGAGTGACAATCGGAAATTCAAAAACCTTAAAATACCCAGCAACTTCCGGCTTTGTTTTTCCGGCTAATAAAGTATGTGGGCCTAAAAAGCAATATGAATCGCCTAGACGACAACTCGGGCATTTATAATCACAACCATATAACCCCCTACCAAAAACAGGAACGTGGCAATTGGCAAAAAACTTTCAATTTCCTCTAGCGCCTAAAGAGTGTGACTTAGAAGAATTAAACTATCTGATTACGGTAGATGCATATGTGCACATTACATAGAGATGTTAACGTCCTAAATGGGTTGAACGCAAGAGTGACAATCGAAAACCCAAAAACCTCAAAATACCTAGCAACTTCCGACTTTGTTTTTAAGGCTAATAAAATATGTGGGCCTAAAAAACAATATGAGTCGCCTAGACGACAACGCGGGCATTCATAATCACAACCATATAACCCCCTACCACAAACAGGAACGTGGCAATTGGCAAACAACTTTCAATTTCCTTTAGCGCCTAAAGAGTGTGATTTTGAAGAATTAAACTATCTGATTACGGTAGATGCATATGTGCACATTACATAGAGATGTTTACGTCCTAAATGGGTTGAACGCAAGAGTGAAAATCGAAAACCCAAAAACCTCAAAATACCTAGCAACTTCCGGCTTTGTTTTTCCGACTAATAAAGTATGTGGGCCTAAAAAACAATATGAATCGCCTAGACGGCAACTCGGGCATTCATAAACAACATCATATACCCGTCTACCATAAACAGGAACGGGGCAATTGGCAAAAAAACTTTCAATTTTACAAGTTACCCTTTAGCGCCTAAACAGTGTGACTTAGAAGAATTGAACTATCTGATTACGGTAGATGCATATGTGCACTTTACATAGAGATGTTTACGTCCTAAATGGGTTGAACGCAAGAGTGAAAATCGAAAACCCAAAAACCTCAAAATACCTAGCAACTTCCGGCTTTGTTTTTCCGACTAATAAAGTATGTGGGCCTAAAAAACAATATGAATCGCCTAGACGGCAACTCGGGCATTCATAAACAACATCATATACCCGTCTACCATAAACAGGAACGGGGCAATTGGCAAAAAAACTTTTAATTTTACAAGTTACCCTTTAGCGCCTAAACAGTGTGACTTAGAAGAATTGAACTATCTGATTACGGTAGATGCATATGTGCACATTACATAGAGATGTTAACGTCCTAAATGGGTTGAACGCAAGAGTGACAATCGAAAACCCAAAAACCTCAAAATACCTAGCAACTTCCGACTTTGTTTTTAAGGCTAATAAAATATGTGGGCCTAAAAAACAATATGGGTCGCCTAGACGACAACGCGGGCATTCATAATCACAATCATATAACCCCCTACCACAAACAGGAACGTGGCAATTGGCAAACAACTTTCAATTTCCTTTAGCGCCTAAAGAGTGTGATTTTGAAGAATTAAACTATCTGATTACGGTAGATGCATATGTGCACATTACATAGAGATGTTTACGTCCTAAATGGGTTGAACGCAAGAGTGAACATCGAAAACCCAAAGAACCCAAAACACCTAGCACCTTCCGGTTTTGTTTTTGCGGCTATAAAGTATGTGGGCCTAAAAAGCAATATGAATCGCCTAGACGACAACTCGGGCATTCATAAAGGACATCATATACCCGCCTATCACAAACAGGAACGGGGCAATTGGCAAAAAAACTTTCAATTTTACAAGTTACCCTTTAGCGCCTAAACAGTGTGACTTAGAAGAATTGAACTATCTGATTACGGTAGATGCATATGTGCACTTTACATAGAGATGTTTACGTCCTAAATGGGTTGAACGCAAGAGTGAAAATTGAAAACCCAAAAACCTCAAAATACCTAGCAATTTCCGGCTTTGGTTTTCCGGCTAATAAAGTATGTCGGCTTAAAAAACAATATGAATCGCCTAGACGACAACTAGGGCATTCATAAACAACATCATACACCCGCCTACCACAAACAGGAACGGGGCAATTGGCAAAAAAACTTTCAATTTTACAAGTTACCCTTTAGCGCCTAAACAGTGTGACTTAGAAGAATTGAACTATCTGATTACGGTAGATGCATATGTGCACTTTACATAGAGATGTTTACGTCCTAAATGGGTTGAACGCAAGAGTGAAAATCGAAAACCCAAAAACCTCAAAATACCTAGCAACTTCCGGCTTTGTTTTTCCGACTAATAAAGTATGTGGGCCTAAAAAACAATATGAATCGCCTAGACGGCAACTCGGGCATTCATAAACAACATCATATACCCGTCTACCACAAACAGGAACGGGGCAATTGGCAAAAAAACTTTCAATTTTACAAGTTACCCTTTAGCGCCTAAACAGTGTGACTTAGAAGAATTGAACTATCTGATTACGGTAGATGCATATGTGCACTTTACATAGAGATGTTTACGTCCTAAATGGGTTGAACGCAAGAGTGAAAATCGAAAACCCAAAAACCTCAAAATACCTAGCAACTTCCGGCTTTGTTTTTCCGACTAATAAAGTATGTGGGCCTAAAAAACAATATGAATCGCCTAGACGGCAACTCGGGCATTCATAAACAACATCATATACCCGTCTACCATAAACAGGAACGGGGCAATTGGCAAAAAAACTTTTAATTTTACAAGTTACCCTTTAGCGCCTAAACAGTGTGACTTAGAAGAATTGAACTATCTGATTACGGTAGATGCATATGTGCACTTTACATAGAGATGTTAACGTCCTAAATGGGTTGAACGCAAGAGTGACAATCGAAAACCCAAAAACCTCAAAATACCTAGCAACTTCCGACTTTGTTTTTAAGGCTAATAAAATATGTGGGCCTAAAAAACAATATGAGTCGCCTAGACGACAACGCGGGCATTCATAATCACAACCATATAACCCCCTACCACAAACAGGAACGTGGCAATTGGCAAAAAACTTTCAATTTCCTCTAGCGCCTAAAGAGTGTGATTTTGAAGAATTAAACTATCTGATTACGGTAGATGCATATGTGCACATTACATAGAGATGTTTACGTCCTAAATGGGTTGAACGCAAGAGTGACAACCGAAAACCCAAAAACCTCAAAATACCTAGCAACTTCCGACTTTGTTTTTAAGGCTAATAAAATATGTGGGCCTAAAAAACAATATGAGTCGCCTAGACGACAACGCGGGCATTCATAATCACAACCATATAACCCCCTACCACAAACAGGAACGTGGCAATTGGCAAAAAACTTTCAATTTCCTCTAGCGCCTAAAGAGTGTGACTTAGAAGAATTAAACTATCTGATTACGGTAGATGCATATGTGCACATTACATAGAGATGTTAACGTCCTAAATGGGTTGAACGCAAGAGTGACAATCGAAAACCCAAAAACCTCAAAATACCTAGCAACTTCCGACTTTGTTTTTAAGGCTAATAAAATATGTGGGCCTAAAAAACAATATGAGTCGCCTAGACGACAACGCGGGCATTCATAATCACAACCATATAACCCCCTACCACAAACAGGAACGTGGCAATTGGCAAACAACTTTCAATTTCCTTTAGCGCCTAAAGAGTGTGATTTTGAAGAATTAAACTATCTGATTACGGTAGATGCATATGTGCACATTACATAGAGATGTTTACGTCCTAAATGGGTTGAACGCAAGAGTGAAAATCGAAAACCCAAAAACCTCAAAATACCTAGCAACTTCCGGCTTTGTTTTTCCGACTAATAAAGTATGTGGGCCTAAAAAACAATATGAATCGCCTAGACGGCAACTCGGGCATTCATAAACAACATCATATACCCGTCTACCATAAACAGGAACGGGGCAATTGGCAAAAAAACTTTCAATTTTACAAGTTACCCTTTAGCGCCTAAACAGTGTGACTTAGAAGAATTGAACTATCTGATTACGGTAGATGCATATGTGCACTTTACATAGAGATGTTTACGTCCTAAATGGGTTGAACGCAAGAGTGAAAATCGAAAACCCAAAAACCTCAAAATACCTAGCAACTTCCGGCTTTGTTTTTCCGACTAATAAAGTATGTGGGCCTAAAAAACAATATGAATCGCCTAGACGGCAACTCGGGCATTCATAAACAACATCATATACCCGTCTACCATAAACAGGAACGGGGCAATTGGCAAAAAAACTTTTAATTTTACAAGTTACCCTTTAGCGCCTAAACAGTGTGACTTAGAAGAATTGAACTATCTGATTACGGTAGATGCATATGTGCACATTACATAGAGATGTTAACGTCCTAAATGGGTTGAACGCAAGAGTGACAATCGAAAACCCAAAAACCTCAAAATACCTAGCAACTTCCGACTTTGTTTTTAAGGCTAATAAAATATGTGGGCCTAAAATACAATATGAGTCGCCTAGACGACAACGCGGGCATTCATAATCACAACCATATAACCCCCTACCACAAACAGGAACGTGGCAATTGGCAAACAACTTTCAATTTCCTTTAGCGCCTAAAGAGTGTGATTTTGAAGAATTAAACTATCTGATTACGGTAGATGCATATGTGCACATTACATAGAGATGTCTACGTCCTAAATGGGTTGAACGCAAGAGTGAAAATCGAAAACCCAAAAACCTCAAAATACCTAGCAACTTCCGGCTTTGTTTTTCCGACTAATAAAGTATGTGGGCCTAAAAAACAATATGAATCGCCTAGACGACAACGCGGGCATTCATAATCACAACCATATAACCCCCTACCAAAACAGGAACGTGGCAATTGGCAAACAACTTTCAATTTCCTTTAGCGCCTAAAGAGTGTGATTTTGAAGAATTAAACTATCTGATTACGGTAGATGCATATGTGCACATTACATAGAGATGTTTACGTCCTAAATGGGTTGAACGCAAGAGTGAAAATCGAAAACCCAAAAACCTCAAAATACCTAGCAACTTCCGGCTTTGTTTTTCCGACTAATAAATTATGTGGGCCTAAAAAACAATATGAGTCGCCTAGACGACAACGCGGGCATTCATAATCACAACCATATAACCCCCTACCACAAACAGGAACGTGGCAATTGGCAAAAAACTTTCAATTTCCTCTAGCGCCTAAAGAGTGTGATTTTGAAGAATTAAACTATCTGATTACGGTAGATGCATATGTGCACATTACATAGAGATGTTTACGTCCTAAATGGGTTGAACGCAAGAGTGACAACCGAAAACCCAAAAACCTCAAAATACCTAGCAACTTCCGACTTTGTTTTTAAGGCTAATAAAATATGTGGGCCTAAAAAACAATATGAGTCGCCTAGACGACAACGCGGGCATTCATAATCACAACCATATAACCCCCTACCACAAACAGGAACGTGGCAATTGGCAAAAAACTTTCAATTTCCTCTAGCGCCTAAAGAGTGTGACTTAGAAGAATAAAACTATCTGATTACGGTAGATGCATATGTGCACATTACATAGAGATGTTAACGTCCTAAATGGGTTGAACGCAAGAGTGACAATCGAAAACCCAAAAACCTTAAAATACCTAGCAACTTCCGACTTTGTTTTTAAGGCTAATAAAATATGTGGGCCTAAAAAACAATATGAGTCGCCTAGACGACAACGCGGGCATTCATAATCACAACCATATAACCCCCTACCACAAACAGGAACGTGGCAATTGGCAAACAACTTTCAATTTCCTTTAGCGCCTAAAGAGTGTGATTTTGAAGAATTAAACTATCTGATTACGGTAGATGCATATGTGCACATTACATAGAGATGTTTACGTCCTAAATGGGTTGAACGCAAGAGTGAAAATCGAAAACCCAAAAACCTCAAAATACCTAGCAACTTCCGGCTTTGTTTTTCCGACTAATAAAGTATGTGGGCCTAAAAAACAATATGAATCGCCTAGACGGCAACTCGGGCATTCATAAACAACATCATATACCCGTCTACCATAAACAGGAACGGGGCAATTGGCAAAAAAACTTTCAATTTTACAAGTTACCCTTTAGCGCCTAAACAGTGTGACTTAGAAGAATTGAACTATCTGATTACGGTAGATGCATATGTGCACTTTACATAGAGATGTTTACGTCCTAAATGGGTTGAACGCAAGAGTGAAAATCGAAAACCCAAAAACCTCAAAATACCTAGCAACTTCCGGCTTTGTTTTTCCGACTAATAAAGTATGTGGGCCTAAAAAACAATATGAATCGCCTAGACGGCAACTCGGGCATTCATAAACAACATCATATACCCGTCTACCATAAACAGGAACGGGGCAATTGGCAAAAAAACTTTTAATTTTACAAGTTACCCTTTAGCGCCTAAACAGTGTGACTTAGAAGAATTGAACTATCTGATTACGGTAGATGCATATGTGCACATTACATAGAGATGTTAACGTCCTAAATGGGTTGAACGCAAGAGTGACAATCGAAAACCCAAAAACCTCAAAATACCTAGCAACTTCCGACTTTGTTTTTAAGGCTAATAAAATATGTGGGCCTAAAAAACAATATGAGTCGCCTAGACGACAACGCGGGCATTCATAATCACAATCATATAACCCCCTACCACAAACAGGAACGTGGCAATTGGCAAACAACTTTCAATTTCCTTTAGCGCCTAAAGAGTGTGATTTTGAAGAATTAAACTATCTGATTACGGTAGATGCATATGTGCACATTACATAGAGATGTTTACGTCCTAAATGGGTTGAACGCAAGAGTGAACATCGAAAACCCAAAGAACCCAAAACACCTAGCACCTTCCGGTTTTGTTTTTGCGGCTATAAAGTATGTGGGCCTAAAAAGCAATATGAATCGCCTAGACGACAACTCGGGCATTCATAAAGGACATCATATACCCGCCTACCACAAACAGGAACGGGGCAATTGGCAAAAAAACTTTCAATTTTACAAGTTACCCTTTAGCGCCTAAACAGTGTGACTTAGAAGAATTGAACTATCTGATTACGGTAGATGCATATGTGCACTTTACATAGAGATGTTTACGTCCTAAATGGGTTGAACGCAAGAGTGAAAATTGAAAACCCAAAAACCTCAAAATACCTAGCAATTTCCGGCTTTGGTTTTCCGGCTAATAAAGTATGTCGGCTTAAAAAACAATATGAATCGCCTAGACGACAACTAGGGCATTCATAAACAACATCATATACCCTCCTACCACAAACAGGAACGAGGCAATTGGCAAAAAACTTTCAATTTTGCAAGTTACTCTTTAGCGCCTAAACAGTGTGACTTAGAAGAATTAAACTATCTGATTACGGTAGATGCATATGTGCACATTACATAGAGATGTTAACGTCCTAAATGGGTTGAACGCAAGAGTGACAATCGGAAATTCAAAAACCTGCAAATACCTAGCAACTTCCGGCTTTGTTTTTCCGACTAATAAAGTATGTGGGCCTAAAAAACAATATGAATCGCCTAGACGGCAACTCGGGCATTCATAAACAACATCATGTACCCGTCTACCATAAACAGGAACGGGGCAATTGGCAAAAAACTTTTAATTTTACAAGTTACCCTTTAGCGCCTAAACAGTGTGACTTAGAAGAATTAAACTATCTGATTACGGTAGATGCATATGTGCACATTACATAGAGATCTTAAAGTCCTAAATGGGTTGAACGCAAGAGTGACAATCGGAAATTCAAAAACCTCAAAATACCCAGCAACTTCCGGCTTTGTTTTTCCGACTAATAAAGTATGTGGGCCTAAAAAACAATATGAATCGCCTAGACGGCAACTCGGGCATTCATAAACAACATCATATACCCGTCTACCATAAACAGGAACGGGGCAATTGGCAAAAAAACTTTTAATTTTACAAGTTACCCTTTAGCGCCTAAACAGTGTGACTTAGAAGAATTGAACTATCTGATTACGGTAGATGCATATGTGCACATTACATAGAGATGTTAACGTCCTAAATGGGTTGAACGCAAGAGTGACAATCGAAAACCCAAAAACCTCAAAATACCTAGCAACTTCCGACTTTGTTTTTAAGGCTAATAAAATATGTGGGCCTAAAAAACAATATGAGTCGCCTAGACGACAACGCGGGCATTCATAATCACAATCATATAACCCCCTACCACAAACAGGAACGTGGCAATTGGCAAACAACTTTCAATTTCCTTTAGCGCCTAAAGAGTGTGATTTTGAAGAATTAAACTATCTGATTACGGTAGATGCATATGTGCACATTACATAGAGATGTTTACGTCCTAAATGGGTTGAACGCAAGAGTGAACATCGAAAACCCAAAGAACCCAAAACACCTAGCACCTTCCGGTTTTGTTTTTGCGGCTATAAAGTATGTGGGCCTAAAAAGCAATATGAATCGCCTAGACGACAACTCGGGCATTCATAAAGGACATCATATACCCGCCTACCACAAACAGGAACGGGGCAATTGGCAAAAAAACTTTCAATTTTACAAGTTACCCTTTAGCGCCTAAACAGTGTGACTTAGAAGAATTGAACTATCTGATTACGGTAGATGCATATGTGCACTTTACATAGAGATGTTTACGTCCTAAATGGGTTGAACGCAAGAGTGAAAATTGAAAACCCAAAAACCTCAAAATACCTAGCAATTTCCGGCTTTGGTTTTCCGGCTAATAAAGTATGTCGGCTTAAAAAACAATATGAATCGCCTAGACGACAACTAGGGCATTCATAAACAACATCATATACCCTCCTACCACAAACAGGAACGAGGCAATTGGCAAAAAACTTTCAATTTTACAAGTTACTCTTTAGCGCCTAAACAGTGTGACTTAGAAGAATTAAACTATCTGATTACGGTAGATGCATATGTGCACATTACATAGAGATGTTAACGTCCTAAATGGGTTGAACGCAAGAGTGACAATCGGAAATTCAAAAACCTGCAAATACCTAGCAACTTCCGGCTTTGTTTTTCCGACTAATAAAGTATGTGGGCCTAAAAAACAATATGAATCGCCTAGACGGCAACTCGGGCATTCATAAACAACATCATGTACCCGTCTACCATAAACAGGAACGGGGCAATTGGCAAAAAACTTTTAATTTTACAAGTTACCCTTTAGCGCCTAAACAGTGTGACTTAGAAGAATTAAACTATCTGATTACGGTAGATGCATATGTGCACATTACATAGAGATCTTAAAGTCCTAAATGGGTTGAACGCAAGAGTGACAATCGGAAATTCAAAAACCTCAAAATACCCAGCAACTTCCGGCTTTGTTTTTCCGGCTAATAAAGTATGTGGGCCTAAAAAACAATATGAATCGCCTAACCCCCTACCACAAACAGGAACGTGGCAATTGGCAAAAAACTTTCATTTTCCTTTAGCGCCTAAAGAGTGTGACTTAGAAGAATTAAACTATCTGATTACGGTAGATGCATATGTGCACATTACATAGAGATGTTAACGTCCTAAATGGGTTGAACGCAAGAGTGACAATCGAAAACCCAAAAACCTCAAAATACCTAGCAACTTCCGACTTTGTTTTTCCGGCTATAAAGTATGTGGGCCTAAAAAACAATATGAGTCGCCTAGACGACAACGCGGGCATTCATAATCACAACCATATAACCCCCTACCACAAACAGGAACGTGGCAATTAGCAAAAAACTTTCAATCTCCTTTAGCGCCTAAAGAGTGTGACTTTGAAGAATCAAACTATCTGATTACGGTAGATGCATATGTGCACATTACATAGAGATGTTAACGTCCTAAATGGGTTGAACGCAAGAGTGACAATCGAAAACCCAAAAACCTCAAAATACCTAGCAACTTCCGACTTTGTTTTTCCGGCTAATAAAGTATGTGGGCCTAAAAAGGAATATGAATCGCCTAGACGACAACTCGGGCATTCATAATCACAACCATATAACCCCCTACCACAAACAGGAACGTGGCAATTGGCAAAAAACTTTCAATTTCCTTAAGCGCCTAAAGAGTGTGACTTTGAAGAATTAAACTATCTGATTACGGTAGATGCATATGTGCACATTACATAGAGATGTTTACGTCCTAAATGGGTTGAACGCAAGAGTGACAATCGGAAATTCAAAAACCTCAAAATACCTAGCAACTTCCGGCTTTGTTTGTCCGGCTAATAAAGCATGTGGGCCTAAAAAACAATATGAATCGCCTAGACGGCAACTCGGGCATTCATAAACAACATCATGTATCCGTCTACCATAAACAGGAACGGGGCAATTGGCAAAAAACTTTCAATTTTACAAGTTACCCTTTAGCGCCTAAAGAGTGTGACTTAGAAGAATTAAACTATCTGATTACGGTAGATGCATATGTGCACATTACATAGAGATGTCTACGTCCTAAATGGGTTGAACGCAAGAGTGACAATCGGAAATTCAAAAACCTCAAAATACCCAGCAACTTCCGGCTTTGTTTTTCCGGCTGATAAAGTATGTGGGCCTAAAAAGCAATATGAATCGCCTAGACGACAACTCGGGCATTTATAATCACAACCATATAACCCCCTACCAAAAACAGGAACGTGGCAATTGGCAAAAAACTTTCAATTTCCTCTAGCGCCTAAAGAGTGTGACTTAGAAGAATTAAACTATCTGATTACGGTAGATGCATATGTGCACATTACATAGAGATGTTAACGTCCTAAATGGGTTGAACGCAAGAGTGACAATCGAAAACCCAAAAACCTCAAAATACCTAGCAACTGCCGACTTTGTTTTTAAGGCTAATAAAATATGTGGGCCTAAAAAACAATATGAGTCGCCTAGACGACAACGCGGGCATTCATAATCACAACCATATAACCCCCTACCACAAACAGGAACGTGGCAATTGGCAAACAACTTTCAATTTCCTTTAGCGCCTAAAGAGTGTGACTTTGAAGAATTAAACTATCTGATTACGGTAGATGCATATGTGCACATTACATAGAGATGTTTACGTCCTAAATGGGTTGAACGCAAGAGTGACAATCGGAAATTCAAAAACCTCAAAATACCTAGCAACTTCCGGCTTTGTTTTTCCGGCTAATAAAGTATGTGGGCCTAAAAAATAATATGAATCGCCTAGACGGCAACTCGGGCCTTCATAAACGACATTATATACCCGTCTACCATAAACAGGAACGGGGCAATTGGCAAAAAACTTTCAATTTTACAAGTTACCCTTTAGCGCCTAAACAGTGTGACTTAGAAGAATTAAACTATCTGATTACGGTAGATGCATATGTGCACTTTACATAGGGTTGTTTACGTCCTAAATGGGTTGAACGCAAGAGTGACAATCGAAAACCCAAAAACCTCAAAATACCTAGCAACTTCCGGCATTGTTTTTCCGGCTAATAAAGTATGTGGGCCTAAAAAACAATATGAATCGCCTAGACGGCAACTCGGGCCTTCATAAACGACATTATATACCCGTCTACCATAAACAGGAACGAGGCAATTGGCAAAAAACTTTCAATTTTACAAGTTACCCTTTAGCGCCTAAACAGTGTGACTTAGAAAAATTAAACTATCTGATTACGGTAGATGCATATGTGCACATTACATAGATATGTTAAAGTCCTAAATGGGTTGAACGCAAGAGTGACAATCAGAAATTCAAAAACCTCAAAATACCCAGCAACTTCCGGCTAATAAAGTATGTGGGCCTAAAAAACAATATGAATCGCCTAGACGACAACTCGGGCATTCATAATCATAACCATATAACCCCCTACCACAAACAGGAACGTGGCAATTGGCAAAAAACTTTCAATCTCCTTTAGCGCCTAAAGAGTGTGACTTTGAAGAATCAAACTATCTGATTACGGTAGATGCATATGTGCACATTACATAGGGTTGTTTACGTCCTAAATGGGTTGAACGCAAGAGTGATAATCGGAAATTCAAAAACCTCAAAATACCTAGCAACTTCCGGCTTTGTTTTTCCGGCGAATAAAGTATGTGGGCCTAAAAAATAATATGAATCGCCTAGACGACAACTAGGGCATTCATAAACAACATCATATACCCGCCTACCACAAACAGGAACGAGGCAATTGGCAAAAAACTTTCAATTTTACAAGTTACCCTTTAGCGCCTAAACAGTGTGACTTAGAAGAATTAAACTATCTGATTACGGTAGATGCATATGTGCACATTACATAGAGATGTTAACGTCCTAAATGGGTTGAACGCAAGAGTGACAATCGGAAATTCAAAAACCTCAAAATACCCAGCAACTTCCGGCTTTGTTTTTCCGGCTAATAAAGTATGTGGGCCTAAAAAGCAATATGAATCGCCTAAACGACAACTCGGGCATTTATAATCACAACCATATAACCCCCTACCAAAAACAGGAACGTGGCAATTGGCAAAAAACTTTCAATTTCCTCTAGCGCCTAAAGAGTGTGACTTAGAAGAATTAAACTATCTGATTACGGTAGATGCATATGTGCACATTACATAGAGATGTTAAAGTCCTAAATGGGTTGAACGCAAGAGTGACAATCAAAAATTCAAAAACCTCAAAATACCCAGCAACTTCCGGCTTTGTTTTTCCGGCGAATAAAGTATGTGGGCCTAAAAAATAATATGAATCGCCTAGACGACAACTAGGGCATTCATAAACAACATCATATACCCGCCTACCACAAACAGGAACGAGGCAATTGGCAAAAAACTTTCAATTTTACAAGTTACCCTTTAGCGCCTAAACAGTGTGACTTAGAAGAATTAAACTATCTGATTACGGTAGATGCATATGTGCACATTACATAGAGATGTTAACGTCCTAAATGGGTTGAACGCAAGAGTGACAATCGGAAATTCAAAAACCTCAAAATACCCAGCAACTTCCGGCTTTGTTTTTCCGGCTAATAAAGTATGTGGGCCTAAAAAGCAATATGAATCGCCTAGACGACAACTCGGGCATTTATAATCACAACCATATAACCCCCTACCAAAAACAGGAACGTGGCAATTGGCAAAAAACTTTCAATTTCCTCTAGCGCCTAAAGGTTGTGACTTAGAAGAATTAAACTATCTGATTACGGTAGATGCATATGTGCACATTACATAGAGATGTTAACGTCCTAAATGGGTTGAACGCAAGAGTGACAATCGAAAACCCAAAAACCTCAAAATACCTAGCAACTTCCGACTTTGTTTTTAAGGCTAATAAAATATGTGGGCCTAAAAAACAATATGAGTCGCCTAGACGACAACGCGGGCATTCATAATCACAACCATATAACCCCCTATCACAAACAGGAACGTGGCAATTGGCAAACAACTTTCAATTTCCTTTAGCGCCTAAAGAGTGTGACTTTGAAGAATTAAACTATCTGATTACGGTAGATGCATATGTGCACATTACATAGAGATGTTTACGTCCTAAATGGGTTGAACGCAAGAGTGACAATCGGAAATTCAAAAACCTCAAAATACCTAGCAACTTCCGGCTTTGTTTTTCCGGCTAATAAAGTATGTGGGCCTAAAAAATAATATGAATCGCCTAGACGGCAACTCGGGCCTTCATAAACAACATCATATACCCGCCTACCACAAACAGGAACGGGGCAATTGGCAAAAAACTTTCAATTTTACAAGTTACCCTTTAGCGCCTAAACAGTGTGACTTAGAAGAATTAAACTATCTGATTACGGTAGATGCATATGTGCACTTTACATAGGGTTGTTTACGTCCTAAATGGGTTGAACGCAAGAGTGACAATCGAAAACCCAAAAAGCTCAAAATACCTAGCAACTTCCGGCATTGTTTTTCCGGCTAGTAAAGTATGTGGGCCTAAAAAACAATATGAATCGCCTAGACGGCAACTCGGGCCTTCATAAACGACATTATATACCCGTCTACCATAAACAGGAACGAGGCAATTGGCAAAAAACTTTCAATTTTACAAGTTACCCTTTAGCGCCTAAACAGTGTGACTTAGAAAAATTAAGCTATCTGATTACGGTAGATGCATATGTGCACATTACATAGAGATGTTAAAGTCCTAAATGGGTTGAACGCAAGAGTGACAATCAGAAATTCAAAAACCTCAAAATACCCAGCAACTTCCAGCTTTGTTTTTCCGGCTAATAAAGTATGTGGGCCTAAAAAACAATATGAATCGCCTAGACGACAACTCGGGCATTCATAATCATAACCATATAACCCCCTACCACAAACAGGAACGTGGCAATTGGCAAAAAACTTTCAATCTCCTTTAGCGCCTAAAGAGTGTGACTTTGAAGAATCAAACTATCTGATTACGGTAGATGCATATGTGCACATTACATAGGGTTGTTTACGTCCTAAATGGGTTGAACGCAAGAGTGACAATCGGAAATTCAAAAACCTCAAAATACCTAGCAACTTCCGGCTTTGTTTTTCCGGCGAATAAAGTATGTGGGCCTAAAAAATAATATGAATCGCCTAGACGACAACTAGGGCATTCATAAACAACATCATATACCCGCCTACCACAAACAGGAACGAGGCAATTGGCAAAAAACTTTCAATTTTACAAATTACCCTTTAGCACCTAAACAGTGTGACTAAGAAGAATTAAACTATCTGATTACGGTAGATGCATATGTCCACATTACATAGAGATGTTAAAGTCCTAAATGGGTTGAACGCAAGAGTGACAATCGGAAATTTAAAAACCTCAAAATACCCAGCAACTTCCGGCTTTGTTTTTCCGGCTAATAAAGTATGTGGGCCTAAAAAACAATATGAATCGCCTAGACGACAACTCGGGCATTCATAATCATAATCATATAACCCCCTACCACAAACAGGAACGTGGCAATTGGCAAAAAACTTTCAATCTCCTTTAGCGCCTAAAGAGTGTGACTTTGAAGAATCAAACTATCTGATTACGGTAGATGCATATGTGCACATTACATAGAGATGTTAACGTCCTAAATGGGTTGAACGCAAGAGTGAAAATCGAAAACCCAAAACACCTAGCACCTTCCGGTTTTGATTTTGCGGCTATAAAGTATGTGGGCCAAAAAAGCAATATGAATCGCCTAGACGACAACTCGGGCATTCATAAACGACATTATATACCCGTCTACCATAAACAGGAACGAGGCAATTGGCAAAAAACTTTCAATTTTACAAGTTACCCTTTAGAGCCTAAACAGTGTGACTTAGAAGAATTAAACTATCTGATTACGGTAGATGCATATGTGCACATTACATAGAGATGTTAAAGTCCTAAATGGGTTGAACGCAAGAGTGACAATCGGAAATTCAAAAACCTCAAAATACCCAGCAACTTCCGGCTTTGTTTTTCCGGCTAATAAAGTATGTGGGCCTAAAAAACAATATGAATCGCCTAGACGACAACTCGGGCATTCATAATCATAACCATAAAACCCCCTACCACAAACAGGAACGTGGCAATTGGCAAAAAACTTTCAATCTCCTTTAGCGCCTAAAGAGTGTGACTTTGAAGAATCAAACTATCTGATTACGGTAGATGCATATGTGCACATTACATAGAGATGTTAACGTCCTAAATGGGTTGAACGCAAGAGTGAAAATCGAAAACCCAAAACACCTAGCACCTTCCGGTTTTGATTTTGCGGCTATAAAGTATGTGGGCCAAAAAAGCAATATGAATCGCCTAGACGACAACTCGGGCATTCATAAACGACATTATATACCCGTCTACCATAAACAGGAACGAGGCAATTGGCAAAAAACTTTCAATTTTACAAGTTACCCTTTAGAGCCTAAACAGTGTGACTTAGAAGAATTAAACTATCTGATTACGGTAGATGCATATGTGCACATTACATAGAGATGTTAAAGTCCTAAATGGGTTGAACGCAAGAGTGACAATCGGAAATTCAAAAACCTCAAAATACCTAGCAACTTCCGGCATTGTTTTTCCGGCTAGTAAAGTATGTGGGCCTAAAAAACAATATGAATCGCCTAGACGGCAACTCGGGCCTTCATAAACGACATTATATACCCGTCTACCATAAACAGGAACGAGGCAATTGGCAAAAAACTTTCAATTTTACAAGTTACCCTTTAGCGCCTAAACAGTGTGACTTAGAAAAATTAAGCTATCTGATTACGGTAGATGCATATGTGCACATTACATAGAGATGTTAAAGTCCTAAATGGGTTGAACGCAAGAGTGACAATCAGAAATTCAAAAACCTCAAAATACCCAGCAACTTCCAGCTTTGTTTTTCCGGCTAATAAAGTATGTGGGCCAAAAAAGCAATATGAATCGCCTAGACGACAACTCGGGCATTCATAAACGACATTATATACCCGCCTACCACAACCAGGAACGTGGCAATTTGCAAAAAACGTTCAATTTCCTTTAGCGCCTAAAGAGTGTGACTTTGAAGAATTAAACTATCTGATTACGGTAGATGCATATGTGCACATTACATAGAGATGTTTACGTCCTAAATGGGTTGAACGCAAGAGTGACAATCGAAAACCCAAAGAACCCAAAATACCTAGCACCTTCCGGTTTTGTTTTTGCGGCTATAAAGTATGTGGGCCTTTAAAACAATATGAGTCGCCTAGCCGACAACGCGGGCATTCATAATCACAACCATATACCCCCTACCACAAACAGGAACGTGGCAATTGGCAAAAAACTTTCAATCTCCTTTAGCGCCTAAAGAGTGTGACTTTGAAGAATCAAAATATCTGATTACGGTAGATGCATATGTGCACATTACATAGGGTTGTTTACGTCCTAAATGGCTTGAACGCAAGAGTGACAATCGGAAATTCAAAAACCTCAAAACACCTAGCAACTTCCGGCTTTGTTTTTCCGGCTAATAAAGTATGTGGGCCTAAAAAACAATATGAATCGCCTAGACGACAACTCGGGCATTCATAATCATAATCATATAACCCCCTACCACAAACAGGAACGTGGCAATTGGCAAAAAACTTTCAATCTCCTTTAGTGCCTAAAGAGTGTGACTTTGAAGAATCAAACTATCTGATTACGGTAGATGCATATGTGCACATTACATAGAGATGTTAATGTCCTAAATGGGTTGAACGCAAGAGTGACAATCGAAAACCCAAAACACCTAGCACCTTCCGGTTTTGTTTTTGCGGCTATAAAGTATGTGGGCCTAAAAAGCAATATGAATCGCCTAGACGACAACTCGGGCATTCATAAACGACATTATATACCCGTTTACCATAAACAGGAACGAGGCAATTGGCAAAAAACTTTCAATTTTACAAGTTACCCTTTAGCGCCTAAACAGTGTGACTTAGAAGAATCAAACTATCTGATGACGGTAGATGCATATGTGCACATTACATAGGGTTGTTTACGTCCTAAATGGGTTGAACGCAAGAGTGACAATCGGAAATTCAAAAACCTCAAAATACCTAGCAACTTCCGGCTTTGTTTTTCCGGCGAATAAAGGAACGTGGCAATTGGCAAAAGACTTTCAATCTCCTTTAGTGCCTAAAGAGTGTGACTTTGAAGAATCAAACTATCTGATTACGGTAGATGCATATGTGCACATTACATAGAGATGTTAATGTCCTAAATGGGTTGAACGCAAGAGTGACAATCGAAAACCCAAAACACCTAGCACCTTCCGGTTTTGTTTTTGCGGCTATAAAGTATGTGGGCCTAAAAAGCAATATGAATCGCCTAGACGACAACTCGGGCATTCATAAACGACATTATATACCCGCCTATCACAAACAGGAACGAGGCAATTGGCAAAAAACTTTCAATTTTACAAGTTACCCTTTAGCGCCTAAACAGTGTGACTTAGAAGAATTAAACTATCTGATTTCGGTAGATGCATATGTGCACATTACATAGAGATGTTAACGTCCTAAATGGGTTGAACGCAAGAGTGACAATCGGAAATTCAAAAACCTCAAAATACCTAGCAACTTCCGGCTTTGTTTTTCCGGCGAATAAAGTATGTGGGCCTAAAAAATAATATGAATCGAATAGACGACAACTAGGGCATTCATAACCAACATCATATACCCGCCTATCACAAACAGGAACGAGGCAATTGGCAAAAAACTTTCAATTTTACAAGTTACCCTTAAGCGCCTAAACAGTGTGACTTAGAAGAATTAAACTATCTGATTACGGTAGATGCATATGTGCACATTACATAGAGATGTTAAAGTCCTAAATGGGTTGAACGCAAGAGTGACAATCGGAAATTCAAAAACCTCAAAATACCCAGCAACTTCCGGCTTTGTTTTTCCGGCTAATAAAGTATGTGGGCCTAAAAAACAATATGAATCGCCTAGACGACAACTCGGGCATTCATAATCATAACCATAAAACCCCCTACCACAAACAGGAACGTGGCAATTGGCAAAAAACTTTCAATCTCCTTTAGCGCCTAAACAGTGTGACTTAGAAGAATTAAACTATCTGATTACGGTAGATGCATATGTGCACATTACATAGAGATGTTAAAGTCCTAAATGGGTTGAACGCAAGAGTGACAATCGGAAATTCAAAAACCTCAAAATACCCAGCAAACTTCCGGCTTTGTTTTTCCGGCTAATAAAGTATGTGCGCCTAAAAAACAATATGAATCGCCTAGACGACAACTCGGGCATTCATAATCATAACCATATAACCCCCTACCACAAACAGGAACGTGGCAATTGGCAAACAACTTTCAATCTCCTTTAGAGCCTAAACAGTGTGACTTAGAAGAATTAAACTATCTGATTACGATAGATGATATGTGCACTTTACATAGGGTTGTTTACGTCCTAAATGGGTTGAACGCAAGAGTGAAAATCGAAAACCCAAAAACCTCAAAATACCTAGCAACTTCCGGCTTTGTTTTTCCGACTAATAAAGTATGTCGGCTTAAAAAACAATATGAGTCGCCTAGATGACAACTAGGGCATTCATAAACAACATCATATACCCGTCTACCATAAACAGGAACGAGGCAATTGGCAAAAAACTTTCAATTTTACAAGTTACACTTTAGCGCCTAAACAGTGTGACTTAGAAGAATTAAACTATCTGATTACGGTAGATGCATATGTGCACATTACATAGAGATGTTAAAGTCCTAAATGGGTTGAACGCAAGAGTGACAATCGGAAATTCAAAAACCTCAAAATACCCAGCAAACTTCCGGCTTTGTTTTTCCGGCTAATAAAGTATGTGCGCCTAAAAAACAATATGAATCGCCTAGACGACAACTCGGGCATTCATAATCATAACCATATAACCCCCTACCACAAACAGGAACGTGGCAATTGGCAAACAACTTTCAATCTCCTTTAGAGCCTAAACAGTGTGACTTAGAAGAATTAAACTATCTGATTACGGTAGATGCATATGTGCACATTACATAGAGATGTTAAAGTCCTAAATGATTTGAACGCAAGAGTGACAATCGGAAATTCAAAAACCTCAAAATACCCAGCAAACTTCCGGCTTTGTTATTTCGGCTAAAAAAGTATGTGCGCCTAAAAAACAATATGAAACGCCTAGACGACAACTCGGGCATTCGTAATCATAACCATATAACCCCCTACCACAAACAGGAACGTGGCAATTGGCAAACAACTTTCAATCTCCTTTAGAGCCTAAAGAGTGTGACTTTGAAGAATTAAACTATCTGATTACGGTAGATGCATATGTGCACATTACATAGGGTTGTTTACGTCCTAAATGAGTTGAACGCAAGAGTGACAATCGAAAACCCAAAAACCTCAAAATACCTAGCAACTTCCGGCTTTGTTTTTCCGGCTAAGAAAGTATGTGGGCCTAAAAAACAATATGAATCGCCTAGACGACAACTACGGCATTCATAAACAACATCATATACCCGCCTACCACAAACAGGAACGGGGCAATTGGCAAAAAACTTTCAATTTCACAAGTTACCCTTTAGCGCCTGAACAGTGTGACTTAGAAGAATTAAACTATCTGATTACGGTAGATGCATATGTGCACATTACATAGAGATGTTAACGTCCTAAATGGGTTGAACGCAAGAGTGACAATCGGAAACCCAAAAACCTCAAAATACCTAGCAACTTCCGGCGTTGTTTTTCCGGCTAATAAAGTATGTATGCGTAAAAAACAATATGAATCGCCTAGACGGCAACTCGGGCATTCATAAACAACATCATGTACCCGTCTACCATAAACAGGAACGGGGCAATTGGCAAAAAACTTTCAATTTTACAAGTTACCCTTTAGCGCCTAAACAGTGTGACTTAGAAGAATTAAACTATCTGATTACGATAGATGATATGTGCACTTTACATAGGGTTGTTTACGTCCTAAATGGGTTGAACGCAAGAGTGAAAATCGAAAACCCAAAAACCTCAAAATACCTAGCAACTTCCGGCTTTGTTTTTCCGACTAATAAAGTATGTCGGCTTAAAAAACAATATGAATCGCCTAGACGACAACTAGGGCATTCATAAACAACATCATATACCCGCCTACCACAAACAGGAACGAGGCAATTGGCAAAAAACTTTCAATTTTACAAGTTACTCTTTAGCGCCTAAACAGTGTGACTTAGAAGAATTAAACTATCTGATTACGGTAGATGCATATGTGCACATTACATAGAGATGTTTACGTCCTAAATGGGTTGAAGGCAAGAGTGACAATCGGTAACCCAAAGAACCCAAAATACCTAGCACCTTCCGGTTTTGTTTTTGCGGCTAATAAAGTATGTGGGCCTATAAAACAATATGAGTCGCCTAGACGACAACTCGGGCATCCATAACCATAACCATATAACCCCCTACCACAAACAGGAACGTGGCAATTGGCAAAAAACTTTCAAATTCCTTTAGCGCCTAAAGAGTGTGACTTTCAAGAAATAAACTATCTGATTACGGTAGATGCATATGTGCACATTACATAGAGATGTTAAAGTCCTAAATGGGTTGAACGCAAGCGTGACAATCGAAAACCCAAAGAACTCAAAATACCTAGCACCTTCCGGTTTTGTTTTTGCGGCTGATAAAGTATGTGGGGCTATAAAACAATATGAGTCGCCTAGACGACAACGCGGGCATTCATAATCACAACCATATAACCCCCTACCACAAACAGGAACGTGGCAATTGGCAAAAAACTTTCAATTTCCTTTAGCGCCTAAAGAGTGTGACTTTGAAGAATTAAAATATCTGATTACGGTAGATGCATATGTGCACATTACATAGAGATGTTTACGTCCTAAATGGGTTGAACGCAAGAGTGACAATCGAAAACCCAAAGAACCCAAAACACCTAGCACCTTCCGGTTTTGTTTTTGCGGCTATAAAGTATGTGGGCCTAAAAAGCAATATGAATCGCCTAGACGACAACGCGGGCATTCATAATCACAACCATATAACCCCCTACCACAAACAGGAACGTGGCAATTGACAAAAAACTTTCAATTTCCTTTAGCGCCTGAAGAGTGTGGCTTTGAAGAATTAAACTATCTGATTACGGTAGATGCATATGTGCACATTACATAGAGATGTTTACGTCCTAAATGGGTTGAACGCAAAAGTGACAATCGGTAACCCAAAGAACCCAAAATACCTAGCACCTTCCGGTTTGGTTTTTGCGGCTAATAGAGTATGTGGGCCTATAAAACAATATGAGTCGCCTAGACGACAACTCGGGCATCCATAACCATAACCATATAACCCCCTACCACAAACAGGAACGTGGCAATTGGCAAAAAACTTTCAAATTCCTTTAGCGCCTAAAGAGTGTGACTTTGAAGAAATAAACTATCTGATTACGGTAGATGCATATGTGCACATTACATAGAGATGTTAAAGTCCTAAATGGGTTGAACGCAAGAGTGACAATCGAAAACCCAAAGAACTCAAAATACCTAGCACCTTCCGGTTTTGTTTTTGCGGCTAATAAAGTATGTGGGGCTATAAAACAATATGAGTCGCCTAGACGACAACGCGGGCATTCATACTCACAACCATATAACCACCTACCACAAACAGGAACGTGGCAATTGGCAAAAAACTTTCAATTTCCTTTAGCGCTTAAAGAGTGTGACTTTGAAGAATTAAACTATCTGATTACGGTAGATGCATATGTGCACATTACATAGAGATGTTTACGTCCTAAATGGGTTGAACGCAAGAATGACAATCGAAAACCCAAAGAACCCAAAACACCTAGCACCTTCCGGTTTTGATTTTGCGGCTATAAAGTATGTGGGCCTAAAAAGCAATATGAATCGCCTAGACGACAACTCGGGCATTCATAAAGGACATCATATACCCGCCTAGCACAAACAGGAACGGGGCAATTGGCAAAAAAACTTTCACTTTTACAAGTTACCCTTTAGCGCCTAAACAGTGTGACTTAGAAGAATTAAACTATCCGATTACGGTAGATGCATATGTGCACTTTACATAGAGATGTTTACGTCCTAAATGGGTTGAACGCAAGAGTGAAAATCGAAAACCCAAAAACCTCAAAATACCTAGCAACTTCCGGCTTTGTTTTTCCGGCTAATAAAGTATGTGCGCCTAAAAAACAATATGAATCGCCTAGACGACAACTCGGGCATTCATAATCATAACCATATAACCCCCTACCACAAACAGGAACGTGGCAATTGGCAAACAACTTTCAATCTCCTTTAGAGCCTAAACAGTGTGACTTAGAAGAATTAAACTATCTGATTACGATAGATGATATGTGCACTTTACATAGGGTTGTTTACGTCCTAAATGGGTTGAACGCAAGAGTGAAAATCGAAAACCCAAAAACCTCAAAATACCTAGCAACTTCCGGCTTTGTTTTTCCGACTAATAAAGTATGTCGGCTTAAAAAACAATATGAGTCGCCTAGATGACAACTAGGGCATTCATAAACAACATCATATACCCGTCTACCATAAACAGGAACGAGGCAATTGGCAAAAAACTTTCAATTTTACAAGTTACACTTTAGCGCCTAAACAGTGTGACTTAGAAGAATTAAACTATCTGATTACGGTAGATGCATATGTGCACATTACATAGAGATGTTAAAGTCCTAAATGGGTTGAACGCAAGAGTGACAATCGGAAATTCAAAAACCTCAAAATACCCAGCAAACTTCCGGCTTTGTTTTTCCGGCTAATAAAGTATGTGCGCCTAAAAAACAATATGAATCGCCTAGACGACAACTCGGGCACTCATAATCATAACCATATAACCCCCTACCACAAACAGGAACGTGGCAATTGGCAAACAACTTTCAATCTCCTTTAGAGCCTAAACAGTGTGACTTAGAAGAATTAAACTATCTGATTACGGTAGATGCATATGTGCACATTACATAGAGATGTTAAAGTCCTAAATGATTTGAACGCAAGAGTGACAATCGGAAATTCAAAAACCTCAAAATACCCAGCAAACTTCCGGCTTTGTTATTTCGGCTAAAAAAGTATGTGCGCCTAAAAAACAATATGAAACGCCTAGACGACAACTCGGGCATTCGTAATCATAACCATATAACCCCCTACCACAAACAGGAACGTGGCAATTGGCAAACAACTTTCAATCTCCTTTAGAGCCTAAAGAGTGTGACTTTGAAGAATTAAACTATCTGATTACGGTAGATGCATATGTGCACATTACATAGGGTTGTTTACGTCCTAAATGAGTTGAACGCAAGAGTGACAATCGAAAACCCAAAAACCTCAAAATACCTAGCAACTTCCGGCTTTGTTTTTCCGGCTAAGAAAGTATGTGGGCCTAAAAAACAATATGAATCGCCTAGACGACAACTACGGCATTCATAAACAACATCATATACCCGCCTACCACAAACAGGAACGGGGCAATTGGCAAAAAACTTTCAATTTCACAAGTTACCCTTTAGCGCCTGAACAGTGTGACTTAGAAGAATTAAACTATCTGATTACGGTGGATGCATATGTGCACATTACATAGAGATGTTAACGTCCTAAATGGGTTGAACGCAAGAGTGACAATCGGAAACCCAAAAACCTCAAAATACCTAGCAACTTCCGGCGTTGTTTTTCCGGCTAATAAAGTATGTATGCGTAAAAAACAATATGAATCGCCTAGACGGCAACTCGGGCATTCATAAACAACATCATGTACCCGTCTACCATAAACAGGAACGGGGCAATTGGCAAAAAACTTTCAATTTTACAAGTTACCCTTTAGCGCCTAAACAGTGTGACTTAGAAGAATTAAACTATCTGATTACGATAGATGATATGTGCACTTTACATAGGGTTGTTTACGTCCTAAATGGGTTGAACGCAAGAGTGAAAATCGAAAACCCAAAAACCTCAAAATACCTAGCAACTTCCGGCTTTGTTTTTCCGACTAATAAAGTATGTCGGCTTAAAAAACAATATGAATCGCCTAGACGACAACTAGGGCATTCATAAACAACATCATATACCCGCCTACCACAAACAGGAACGAGGCAATTGGCAAAAAACTTTCAATTTTACAAGTTACTCTTTAGCGCCTAAACAGTGTGACTTAGAAGAATTAAACTATCTGATTACGGTAGATGCATATGTGCACATTACATAGAGATGTTTACGTCCTAAATGGGTTGAAGGCAAGAGTGACAATCGGTAACCCAAAGAACCCAAAATACCTAGCACCTTCCGGTTTTGTTTTTGCGGCTAATAAAGTATGTGGGCCTATAAAACAATATGAGTCGCCTAGACGACAACTCGGGCATCCATAACCATAACCATATAACCCCCTACCACAAACAGGAACGTGGCAATTGGCAAAAAACTTTCAAATTCCTTTAGCGCCTAAAGAGTGTGACTTTCAAGAAATAAACTATCTGATTACGGTAGATGCATATGTGCACATTACATAGAGATGTTAAAGTCCTAAATGGGTTGAACGCAAGCGTGACAATCGAAAACCCAAAGAACTCAAAATACCTAGCACCTTCCGGTTTTGTTTTTGCGGCTGATAAAGTATGTGGGGCTATAAAACAATATGAGTCGCCTAGACGACAACGCGGGCATTCATAATCACAACCATATAACCCCCTACCACAAACAGGAACGTGGCAATTGGCAAAAAACTTTCAATTTCCTTTAGCGCCTAAAGAGTGTGACTTTGAAGAATTAAAATATCTGATTACGGTAGATGCATATGTGCACATTACATAGAGATGTTTACGTCCTAAATGGGTTGAACGCAAGAGTGACAATCGAAAACGCAAAGAACCCAAAACACCTAGCACCTTCCGGTTTTGTTTTTGCGGCTATAAAGTCTGTGGGCCTAAAAAGCAATATGAATCGCCTAGACGACAACGCGGGCATTCATAATCACAACCATATAACCCCCTACCACAAACAGGAACGTGGCAATTGACAAAAAACTTTCAATTTCCTTTAGCGCCTGAAGAGTGTGGCTTTGAAGAATTAAACTATCTGATTACGGTAGATGCATATGTGCACATTACATAGAGATGTTTACGTCCTAAATGGGTTGAACGCAAAAGTGACAATCGGTAACCCAAAGAACCCAAAATACCTAGCACCTTCCGGTTTGGTTTTTGCGGCTAATAGAGTATGTGGGCCTATAAAACAATATGAGTCGCCTAGACGACAACTCGGGCATCCATAACCATAACCATATAACCCCCTACCACAAACAGGAACGTGGCAATTGGCAAAAAACTTTCAAATTCCTTTAGCGCCTAAAGAGTGTGACTTTGAAGAAATAAACTATCTGATTACGGTAGATGCATATGTGCACATTACATAGAGATGTTAAAGTCCTAAATGGGTTGAACGCAAGAGGGACAATCGAAAACCCAAAGAACTCAAAATACCTAGCACCTTCCGGTTTTGTTTTTGCGGCTAATAAAGTATGTGGGGCTATAAAACAATATGAGTCGCCTAGACGACAACGCGGGCATTCATACTCACAACCATATAACCACCTACCACAAACAGGAACGTGGCAATTGGCAAAAAACTTTCAATTTCCTTTAGCGCTTAAAGAGTGTGACTTTGAAGAATTAAACTATCTGATTACGGTAGATGCATATGTGCACATTACATAGAGATGTTTACGTCCTAAATGGGTTGAACGCAAGAATGACAATCGAAAACCCAAAGAACCCAAAACACCTAGCACCTTCCGGTTTTGATTTTGCGGCTATAAAGTATGTGGGCCTAAAAAGCAATATGAATCGCCTAGACGACAACTCGGGCATTCATAAAGGACATCATATACCCGCCTAGCACAAACAGGAACGGGGCAATTGGCAAAAAAACTTTCACTTTTACAAGTTACCCTTTAGCGCCTAAACAGTGTGACTTAGAAGAATTAAACTATCCGATTACGGTAGATGCATATGTGCACTTTACATAGAGATGTTTACGTCCTAAATGGGTTGAACGCAAGAGTGAAAATCGAAAACCCAAAAACCTCAAAATACCTAGCAACTTCCGGCTTTGTTTTTCCGGCTAATAAAGTATGTGGGCGTAAAAAACAATATAAATCGCCTAGACGGCAACTCGGGCATTCATAAACAACATCATGTACCCGTCTACCATAAACAGGAACGGGGCAATTGGCAAAAAACTTTCAATTTTACAAGTTACCCTTTAGCGCCTAAACAGTGTGACTTAGAAGAATTAAACTATCTGATTACGGTAGATGCATATGTGCACATTACATAGAGATGTTAAAGTCCTAAATGGGTTGAACGCAAAAGTGACAATCGGAAATTCAAAAACCTCAAAATACCCAGCAACTTCCGGCTTTGTTTTTCCGGCTAATAAAGTATGTGGGCCTAAAAAAACAATATGAATCGCCTAGACGACAACTCGGGCATTCATAATCATATAACCCCCTACCATAAACAGGAACGGGGCAATTGGCAAAAAACTTTCAATTTTACAAGTTACCCTTTAGCGCCTAAACAGTGTGACTTAGAAGAATTAAACTATCTGATTACGGTAGATGCATATGTGCACATTACATAGAGATGTTAAAGTCCTAAATGGGTTGAACGCAAAAGTGACAATCAAAAACCCAAAGAACTCAAAATACCTAGCACCTTCCGGTTTTGTTTTTGCGGCTGATAAAGTATGTGGGGCTATAAAACAATATGAGTCGCCTAGACGACAATGCGGGCATTCATAATCACAACCATATAACCCCCTACCACAAACAGGAACGTGGCAATTGGCAAAAAACTTTCAATTTCCTTTAGCGCCTAAAGAGTGTGACTTTGAAGAATTAAACTATCTGATTACGGTAGATGCATATGTGCACATTACATAGAGATGTTTACGTCCTAAATGGGTTGAACGCAAGAGTGACAATCGAAAACCCAAAGAACCCAAAACACCTAGCACCTTCCGGTTTTGTTTTTGCGGCTATAAAGTATGTGGGCCTAAAAAGCAATATGAATCGCCTAGACGACAACGCGGGCATTCTTAATCACAACGATATAACCCCCTACCACAAACAGGAACGTGGCAATTGGCAAAAAACTTTCAATTTCCTTTAGCGCCTAAAAAGTGTGACTTTGAAGAATTAAACTATCTGATTACGGTAGATGCATATGTGCACATTACATAGAGATGTTTACGTCCTAAATGGGTTGAACGCAAGAGTGACAATCGAAAACCCAAAGAACCCAAAACACCTAGCACCTTCCGGTTTTGTTTTTGCGGCTATAAAGTATGTGGGCCTAAAAAGCAATATGAATCGCCTAGACGACAACGCGGGCATTCTTAATCACAACGATATAACCCCCTACCACAAACAGGAACGTGGCAATTGGCAAAAAACTTTCAATTTCCTTTAGCGCCTCAAGAGTGTGACCTTGAATAATTAAGCTATCTGATTACGGTAGATGCATATGTGCACATTACATAGAGATGTTTACGTCCTAAATGGGTTGAACGCAAGAGTGACAATCGAAAACCCAAAGAACCCAAAATACCTAGCAACTTCCGGCTTTGTTTTTCCTGCTAGTAAAGTATGTGGGCCTAAAAAGCAACATGAATCGCCTAGACGACAACTTGGGCATTCATAAACAACATCATATACCCGCCTACCACAAACAGGAATGAGGCAATTGGCAAAAAACTTTCAATTTTACAAGTTACCCTTTAGCGCCTAAACAGCGTGACTTAGAAGAATAAAACTATCTGATTACGGTAGATGTATATGTGCACATTACATAGAGATGTTTACGTCCTAAATGGGTTGAACGCAAGAGTGACAAACGGTAACCCAAAGAACCCAAAATACCTAGCACCTTCCGGTTTTGTTTTTGCGGCTAATAAATTATGTGGGCCTATAAAACAATATGAGTCGCCTAGACGACAACTCGGGCATTTATAATCACAACCATATAACCCCCCACCACAAACAGGAACGTGGCAATTGGCAAAAAACTTTCAATTTCCTTTAGCGCCTAAAGAGTGTGACTTTGCAGATTTAAACTATCTGATTACGGTAGATGCATATGTGCACATTACATAGAGATGTTAACGTCCTAAATGGGTTGAACGCAAGAGTGACAATCGAAAACCCAAAAACCTCAAAATACCTAGCAACTTCCGACTTTGTTTTTCCGGCTAATAAAGTATGTGGGCCTAAAAAACAATATGAATCGCCTAGACGGCAACTATCTGATTACGGTATATACCCGTCTACCATAAACAGGAACGAGGCAATTGGCAAAAAACTTTAAATTTTACAAGTTACCCTTTAGCGCCTAAACAGTGTGGCTTAGAAGAATTAAACTATCTGATTACGGTAGATGCATATGTGCACATTACATAGAGATGTTAAAGTCCTAAATGGGTTGAACGCAAGAGTGACAATCGGAAATTCAAAAACCCCAAAATACCCAGCAACTTCCGGCTTTGTTTTTCCGGCTAATAAAGTATGTGGGCCTAAAAAACAATATGAATCGCCTAGACGGCAACTCGGGCATTCATAAACAACATCATGTACCCGTCTACCATAAACAGGAACGGGGCAATTGGCAAAAAACTTTCAATTTTACAAGTTACCCTTTAGCGCCTAAACAGTGTGACTTAGAAGAATTAAACTATCTGATTACGGTAGATGCATATGTGCACATTACATAGAGATGTTAAAGTCCTAAATGGGTTGAACGCAAGAGTGACAATCGGAAATTCAAAAACCTCAAAATACCCAGCAAACTTCCGGCTTTGTTTTTCCGGCTAATAAAGTATGTGCGCCTAAAAAACAATATGAATCGCCTAGACGACAACTCGGGCATTCATAATCATAACCATATAACCCCCTACCACAAACAGGAACGTGGCAATTGGCAAACAACTTTCAATCTCCTTTAGAGCCTAAACAGTGTGACTTAGAAGAATTAAACTATCTGATTACGATAGATGATATGTGCACTTTACATAGGGTTGTTTACGTCCTAAATGGGTTGAACGCAAGAGTGAAAATCGAAAACCCAAAAACCTCAAAATACCTAGCAACTTCCGGCTTTGTTTTTCCGACTAATAAAGTATGTCGGCTTAAAAAACAATATGAATCGCCTAGATGACAACTAGGGCATTCATAAACAACATCATATACCCGTCTACCATAAACAGGAACGAGGCAATTGGCAAAAAACTTTCAATTTTACAAGTTACCCTTTAGCGCCTAAACAGTGTGACTTAGAAGAATTAAACTATCTGATTACGGTAGATGCATATGTGCACATTACATAGAGATGTTAAAGTCCTAAATGGGTTGAACGCAAGAGTGACAATCGGAAATTCAAAAACCTCAAAATACCCAGCAAACTTCCGGCTTTGTTTTTCCGGCTAATAAAGTATGTGCGCCTAAAAAACAATATGAATCGCCTAGACGACAACTCGGGCATTCATAATCATAACCATATAACCCCCTACCACAAACAGGAACGTGGCAATTGGCAAACAACTTTCAATCTCCTTTAGAGCCTAAACAGTGTGACTTAGAAGAATTAAACTATCTGATTACGGTAGATGCATATGTGCACATTACATAGAGATGTTAAAGTCCTAAATGATTTGAACGCAAGAGTGACAATCGGAAATTCAAAAACCTCAAAATACCCAGCAAACTTCCGGCTTTGTTATTTCGGCTAAAAAAGTATGTGCGCCTAAAAAACAATATGAAACGCCTAGACGACAACTCGGGCATTCGTAATCATAACCATATAACCCCCTACCACAAACAGGAACGTGGCAATTGGCAAACAACTTTCAATCTCCTTTAGAGCCTAAAGAGTGTGACTTTGAAGAATTAAACTATCTGATTACGGTAGATGCATATGTGCACATTACATAGGGTTGTTTACGTCCTAAATGGGTTGAACGCAAGAGTGACAATCGGAAACCCAAAAACCTCAAAATACCTAAAAACTTCCGGCTTTGTTTTTCCGGCTAATAAAGTATGTATGCGTAAAAACCAATATGAATCGCCTAGACGGCAACTCGGGCATTCATAAACAACATCATGTACCCGTCTACCATAAACAGGAACGGGGCAATTGGCAAAAAACTTTCAATTTTACAAGTTACCCTTTAGCGCCTAAACAGTGTGACTTAGAAGAATTAAACTATCTGATTACGATAGATGATATGTGCACTTTACATAGGGTTGTTTACGTCCTAAATGGGTTGAACGCAAGAGTGAAAATCGAAAACCCAAAAACCTCAAAATACCTAGCAACTTCCGGCTTTGTTTTTCCGACTAATAAAGTATGTCGGCTTAAAAAACAATATGAATCGCCTAGACGACAACTAGGGCATTCATAAACAACATCATATACCCGCCTACCACAAACAGGAACGAGGCAATTGGCAAAAAACTTTCAATTTTACAAGTTACTCTTTAGCGCCTAAACAGTGTGACTTAGAAGAATTAAACTATCTGATTACGGTAGATGCATATGTGCACATTACATAGAGATGTTTACGTCCTAAATGGGTTGAAGGCAAGAGTGACAATCGGTAACCCAAAGAACCCAAAATACCTAGCACCTTCCGGTTTTGTTTTTGCGGCTAATAAAGTATGTGGGCCTATAAAACAATATGAGTCGCCTAGACGACAACTCGGGCATCCATAACCATAACCATATAACCCCCTACCACAAACAGGAACGTGGCAATTGGCAAAAAACTTTCAAATTCCTTTAGCGCCTAAAGAGTGTGACTTTCAAGAAATAAACTATCTGATTACGGTAGATGCATATGTGCACATTACATAGAGATGTTAAAGTCCTAAATGGGTTGAACGCAAGCGTGACAATCGAAAACCCAAAGAACTCAAAATACCTAGCACCTTCCGGTTTTGTTTTTGCGGTTGATAAAGTATGTGGGGCTATAAAACAATATGAGTCGCCTAGACGACAACGCGGGCATTCATAATCACAACCATATAACCCCCTACCACAAACAGGAACGTGGCAATTGGCAAAAAACTTTCAATTTCCTTTAGCGCCTAAAGAGTGTGACTTTGAAGAATTAAAATATCTGATTACGGTAGATGCATATGTGCACATTACATAGAGATGTTAAAGTCCTAAATGGGTTGAACGCAAGAGTGACAATCGGAAATTCAAAAACCTCAAAATACCCAGCAAACTTCCGGCTTTGTTTTTCCGGCTAATAAAGTATGTGCGCCTAAAAAACAATATGAATCGCCTAGACGACAACTCGGGCATTCATAATCATAACCATATAACCCCCTACCACAAACAGGAACGTGGCAATTGGCAAACAACTTTCAATCTCCTTTAGAGCCTAAACAGTGTGACTTAGAAGAATTAAACTATCTGATTACGATAGATGATATGTGCACTTTACATAGGGTTGTTTACGTCCTAAATGGGTTGAACGCAAGAGTGAAAATCGAAAACCCAAAAACCTCAAAATACCTAGCAACTTCCGGCTTTGTTTTTCCGACTAATAAAGTATGTCGGCTTAAAAAACAATATGAATCGCCTAGATGACAACTAGGGCATTCATAAACAACATCATATACCCGTCTACCATAAACAGGAACGAGGCAATTGGCAAAAAACTTTCAATTTTACAAGTTACCCTTTAGCGCCTAAACAGTGTGACTTAGAAGAATTAAACTATCTGATTACGGTAGATGCATATGTGCACATTACATAGAGATGTTAAAGTCCTAAATGAGTTGAACGCAAGAGTGACAATCGGAAATTCAAAAACCTCAAAATACCCAGCAAACTTCCGGCTTTGTTTTTCCGGCTAATAAAGTATGTGCGCCTAAAAAACAATATGAATCGCCTAGACGACAACTCGGGCATTCATAATCATAACCATATAACCCCCTACCACAAACAGGAACGTGGCAATTGGCAAACAACTTTCAATCTCCTTTAGAGCCTAAACAGTGTGACTTAGAAGAATTAAACTATCTGATTACGGTAGATGCATATGTGCACATTACATAGAGATGTTAAAGTCCTAAATGATTTGAACGCAAGAGTGACAATCGGAAATTCAAAAACCTCAAAATACCCAGCAAACTTCCGGCTTTGTTATTTCGGCTAAAAAAGTATGTGCGCCTAAAAAACAATATGAAACGCCTAGACGACAACTCGGGCATTCGTAATCATAACCATATAACCCCCTACCACAAACAGGAACGTGGCAATTGGCAAACAACTTTCAATCTCCTTTAGAGCCTAAAGAGTGTGACTTTGAAGAATTAAACTATCTGATTACGGTAGATGCATATGTGCACATTACATAGGGTTGTTTACGTCCTAAATGAGTTGAACGCAAGAGTGACAATCGAAAACCCAAAAACCTCAAAATACCTAGCAACTTCCGGCTTTGTTTTTCCGGCTAAGAAAGTATGTGGGGCTATAAAACAATATGAATCGCCTAGACGACAACTCGGGCATTCATAATCATAACCATATAACCCCCTACCACAAACAGGAACGTGGCAATTGGCAAACAACTTTCAATCTCCTTTAGAGCCTAAACAGTGTGACTTAGAAGAATTAAACTATCTGATTACGATAGATGATATGTGCACTTTACATAGGGTTGTTTACGTCCTAAATGGGTTGAACGCAAGAGTGAAAATCGAAAACCCAAAAACCTCAAAATACCTAGCAACTTCCGGCTTTGTTTTTCCGACTAATAAAGTATGTCGGCTTAAAAAACAATATGAATCGCCTAGATGACAACTAGGGCATTCATAAACAACATCATATACCCGTCTACCATAAACAGGAACGAGGCAATTGGCAAAAAACTTTCAATTTTACAAGTTACCCTTTAGCGCCTAAACAGTGTGACTTAGAAGAATTAAACTATCTGATTACGGTAGATGCATATGTGCACATTACATAGAGATGTTAAAGTCCTAAATGAGTTGAACGCAAGAGTGACAATCGGAAATTCAAAAACCTCAAAATACCCAGCAAACTTCCGGCTTTGTTTTTCCGGCTAATAAAGTATGTGCGCCTAAAAAACAATATGAATCGCCTAGACGACAACTCGGGCATTCATAATCATAACCATATAACCCCCTACCACAAACAGGAACGTGGCAATTGGCAAACAACTTTCAATCTCCTTTAGAGCCTAAACAGTGTGACTTAGAAGAATTAAACTATCTGATTACGGTAGATGCATATGTGCACATTACATAGAGATGTTAAAGTCCTAAATGATTTGAACGCAAGAGTGACAATCGGAAATTCAAAAACCTCAAAATACCCAGCAAACTTCCGGCTTTGTTATTTCGGCTAAAAAAGTATGTGCGCCTAAAAAACAATATGAAACGCCTAGACGACAACTCGGGCATTCGTAATCATAACCATATAACCCCCTACCACAAACAGGAACGTGGCAATTGGCAAACAACTTTCAATCTCCTTTAGAGCCTAAAGAGTGTGACTTTGAAGAATTAAACTATCTGATTACGGTAGATGCATATGTGCACATTACATAGGGTTGTTTACGTCCTAAATGAGTTGAACGCAAGAGTGACAATCGAAAACCCAAAAACCTCAAAATACCTAGCAACTTCCGGCTTTGTTTTTCCGGCTAAGAAAGTATGTGGGCCTAAAAAACAATATGAATCGCCTAGACGACAACTACGGCATTCATAAACAACATCATATACCCGCCTACCACAAACAGGAACGGGGCAATTGGCAAAAAACTTTCAATTTCACAAGTTACCCTTTAGCGCCTGAACAGTGTGACTTAGAAGAATTAAACTATCTGATTACGGTAGATGCATATGTGCGCATTACATAGAGATGTTAACGTCCTAAATGGGTTGAACGCAAGAGTGACAATCGGAAACCCAAAAACCTCAAAATACCTAAAAACTTCCGGCTTTGTTTTTCCGGCTAATAAAGTATGTATGCGTAAAAACCAATATGAATCGCCTAGACGGCAACTCGGGCATTCATAAACAACATCATGTACCCGTCTACCATAAACAGGAACGGGGCAATTGGCAAAAAACTTTCAATTTTACAAGTTACCCTTTAGCGCCTAAACAGTGTGACTTAGAAGAATTAAACTATCTGATTACGATAGATGATATGTGCACTTTACATAGGGTTGTTTACGTCCTAAATGGGTTGAACGCAAGAGTGAAAATCGAAAACCCAAAAACCTCAAAATACCTAGCAACTTCCGGCTTTGTTTTTCCGACTAATAAAGTATGTCGGCTTAAAAAACAATATGAATCGCCTAGACGACAACTAGGGCATTCATAAACAACATCATATACCCGCCTACCACAAACAGGAACGAGGCAATTGGCAAAAAACTTTCAATTTTACAAGTTACTCTTTAGCGCCTAAACAGTGTGACTTAGAAGAATTAAACTATCTGATTACGGTAGATGCATATGTGCACATTACATAGAGATGTTTACGTCCTAAATGGGTTGAAGGCAAGAGTGACAATCGGTAACCCAAAGAACCCAAAATACCTAGCACCTTCCGGTTTTGTTTTTGCGGCTAATAAAGTATGTGGGCCTATAAAACAATATGAGTCGCCTAGACGACAACTCGGGCATCCATAACCATAACCATATAACCCCCTACCACAAACAGGAACGTGGCAATTGGCAAAAAACTTTCAAATTCCTTTAGCGCCTAAAGAGTGTGACTTTCAAGAAATAAACTATCTGATTACGGTAGATGCATATGTGCACATTACATAGAGATGTTAAAGTCCTAAATGGGTTGAACGCAAGCGTGACAATCGAAAACCCAAAGAACTCAAAATACCTAGCACCTTCCGGTTTTGTTTTTGCGGCTGATAAAGTATGTGGGGCTATAAAACAATATGAGTCGCCTAGACGACAACGCGGGCATTCATAATCACAACCATATAACCCCCTACCACAAACAGGAACGTGGCAATTGGCAAAAAACTTTCAATTTCCTTTAGCGCCTAAAGAGTGTGACTTTGAAGAATTAAAATATCTGATTACGGTAGATGCATATGTGCACATTACATAGAGATGTTTACGTCCTAAATGGGTTGAACGCAAGAGTGACAATCGAAAACCCAAAGAACCCAAAACACCTAGCACCTTCCGGTTTTGTTTTTGCGGCTATAAAGTATGTGGGCCTAAAAAGCAATATGAATCGCCTAGACGACAACGCGGGCATTCATAATCACAACCATATAACCCCCTACCAGAAACAGGAACGTGGCAATTGACAAAAAACTTTCAATTTCCTTTAGCGCCTGAAGAGTGTGGCTTTGAAGAATTAAACTATCTGATTACGGTAGATGCATATGTGCACATTACATAGAGATGTTTACGTCCTAAATGGGTTGAACGCAAAAGTGACAATCGGTAACCCAAAGAACCCAAAATACCTAGCACCTTCCGGTTTTGTTTTTGCGGCTAATAGAGTATGTGGGCCTATAAAACAATATGAGTCGCCTAGACGACAACTCGGGCATCCATAACCATAACCATATAACCCCCTACCACAAACAGGAACGTGGCAATTGGCAAAAAACTTTCAAATTCCTTTAGCGCCTAAAGAGTGTGACTTTGAAGAAATAAACTATCTGATTACGGTAGATGCATATGTGCACATTACATAGAGATGTTAAAGTCCTAAATGGGTTGAACGCAAGAGTGACAATCGAAAACCCAAAGAACTCAAAATACCTAGCACCTTCCGGTTTTGTTTTTGCGGCTAATAAAGTATGTGGGGCTATAAAACAATATGAGTCGCCTAGACGACAACGCGGGCATTCATACTCACAACCATATAACCACCTACCACAAACAGGAACGTGGCAATTGGCAAAAAACTCTCAATTTCCTTTAGCGCTTAAAGAGTGTGACTTTGAAGAATTAAACTATCTGATTACGGTAGATGCATATGTGCACATTACATAGAGATGTTTACGTCCTAAATGGGTTGAACGCAAGAGTGACAATCGAAAACCCAAAGAACCCAAAACACCTAGCACCTTCCGGTTTTGATTTTGCGGCTATAAAGTATGTGGGCCTAAAAAGCAATATGAATCGCCTAGACGACAACTCGGGCATTCATAAAGGACATCATATACCCGCCTAGCACAAACAGGAACGGGGCAATTGGCAAAAAAACTTTCACTTTTACAAGTTACCCTTTAGCGCCTAAACAGTGTGACTTAGAAGAATTAAACTATCTGATTACGGTAGATGCATATGTGCACTTTACATAGAGATGTTTACGTCCTAAATGGGTTGAACGCAAGAGTGAAAATCGAAAACCCAAAAACCTCAAAATACCTAGCAACTTCCGGCTTCGTTTTTCCGGCTAATAAAGTATGTGGGCGTAAAAAACAATATAAATCGCCTAGACGGCAACTCGGGCATTCATAAACAACATCATGTACCCGTCTACCATAAACAGGAACGGGGCAATTGGCAAAAAACTTTCAATTTTACAAGTTACCCTTTAGCGCCTAAACAGTGTGACTTAGAAGAATTAAACTATCTGATTACGGTAGATGCATATGTGCACATTACATAGAGATGTTAAAGTCCTAAATGGGTTGAACGCAAAAGTGACAATCGGAAATTAAAAAACCTCAAAATACCCAGCAACTTCCGGCTTTGTTTTTCCGGCTAATAAAGTATGTGGGCCTAAAAAAACAATATGAATCGCCTAGACGACAACTCGGGCATTCATAATCATAATCATATAACCCCCTACCATAAACAGGAACGGGGCAATTGGCAAAAAACTTTCAATTTTACAAGTTACCCTTTAGCGCCTAAACAGTGTGACTTAGAAGAATTAAACTATCTGATTACGGTAGATGCATATGTGCACATTACATAGAGATGTTAAAGTCCTAAATGGGTTGAACGCAAAAGTGACAATCAAAAACCCAAAGAACTCAAAATACCTAGCACCTTCCGGTTTTGTTTTTGCGGCTGATAAAGTATGTGGGCCTAAAAAGCAATATGAATCGCCTAGACGACAACTCGGGCATTCATAAAGGACATCATATACCCGCCTAGCACAAACAGGAATGGGGCAATTGGCAAAAAAACTTTCACTTTTACAAGTTACCCTTTAGCGCCTAAACAGTGTGACTTAGAAGAATTAAACTATCTGATTACGGTAGATGCATATGTGCACATTACATAGAGATGTTAAAGTCCTAAATGAGTTGAACGCAAGAGTGACAATCGGAAATTCAAAAACCTCAAAATACCCAGCAAACTTCCGGCTTTGTTTTTCCGGCTAATAAAGTATGTGCGCCTAAAAAACAATATGAATCGCCTAGACGACAACTCGGGCATTCATAATCATAACCATATAACCCCCTACCACAAACAGGAACGTGGCAATTGGCAAACAACTTTCAATCTCCTTTAGAGCCTAAACAGTGTGACTTAGAAGAATTAAACTATCTGATTACGGTAGATGCATATGTGCACATTACATAGAGATGTTAAAGTCCTAAATGGGTTGAACGCAAAAGTGACAATCGGAAATTAAAAAACCTCAAAATACCCAGCAAACTTCCGGCTTTGTTTTTCCGGCTAATAAAGTATGTGCGCCTAAAAAACAATATGAATCGCCTAGACGACAACTCGGGCATTCATAATCATAACCATATAACCCCCTACCACAAACAGGAACGTGGCAATTGGCAAACAACTTTCAATCTCCTTTAGAGCCTAAACAGTGTGACTTAGAAGAATTAAACTATCTGATTACGGTAGATGCATATGTGCACATTACATAGAGATGTTTACGCCCTAAATGGGTTGAACGCAAGAGTGACAATCGGAAACCCAAAAACCTCAAAATACCTAGCAACTTCCGGCTTTGTTTTTCCGGCTAATAAAGTATGTGGGCGTAAAAAACAATATAAATCGCCTAGACGGCAACTCGGGCATTCATAAACAACATCATGTACCCGTCTACCATAAACAGGAACGGGGCAATTGGCAAAAAACTTTCAATTTTACAAGTTACCCTTTAGCGCCTGAACAGTGTGACTTAGAAGAATTAAACTATCTGATTACGGTAGATGCATATGTGCGCATTACATAGAGATGTTAACGTCCTAAATGGGTTGAACGCAAGAGTGACAATCGGAAACCCAAAAACCTCAAAATACCTAAAAACTTCCGGCTTTGTTTTTCCGGCTAATAAAGTATGTATGCGTAAAAACCAATATGAATCGCCTAGACGGCAACTCGGGCATTCATAAACAACATCATGTACCCGTCTACCACAAACAGGAACGGGGCAATTGGCAAAAAACTTTCAATTTTACAAGTTACCCTTTAGCGCCTAAACAGTGTGACTTAGAAGAATTAAACTATCTGATTACGGTAGATGCATATGTGCACATTACATAGAGATGTTAAACTCCTAAATGGGTTGAACGCAAAAGTGACAATCGGAAATTCAAAAACCTCAAAATACCCAGCAACTTCCGGCTTTGTTTTTCCGGCTAATAAAGTATGTGGGCCTAAAAAAACAATATGAATCGCCTAGTCGACAACTCGGGCATTCATAATCATAATCATATAACCCCCTACCATAAACAGGAACGGGGCAATTGGCAAAAAACTTTCAATTTTACAAGTTACCCTTTAGCGCCTAAACAGTGTGACTTAGAAGAATTAAACTATCTGATTACGGTAGATGCATATGTGCACATTACATAGAGATGTTAAACTCCTAAATGGGTTGAACGCAAAAGTGACAATCGGAAATTCAAAAACCTCAAAATACCCAGCAACTTCCGGCTTTGTTTTTCCGGCTAATAAAGTATGTGGGCCTAAAAAAACAATATGAATCGCCTAGTCGACAACTCGGGCATTCATAATCACAACCATATAACCCCTACCACAAACAGGAACGTGGCAATTGGCAAAAAACTTTCAAATTCCTTTAGCGCCTAAAGAGTGTGACTTTGAAGAAATAAACAATCTGATTACGGTAGATGCATATGTGCACATTACATAGAGATGTTAAAGTCCTAAATGGGTTGAACGCAAGAGTGACAATCGAAAACCCAAAAACCTCAAAATACCTAGCAACTTCCGGCTTTGTTTTTCCGACTAATAAAGTATGTCGGCTTAAAAAACAATATGAATCGCCTAGATGACAACTAGGGCATTCATAAACAACATCATATACCCGTCTACCATAAACAGGAACGAGGCAATTGGCAAAAAACTTTCAATTTTACAAGTTACCCTTTAGCGCCTAAACAGTGTGACTTAGAAGAATTAAACTATCTGATTACGGTAGATGCATATGTGCACATTACATAGAGATGTTAAAGTCCTAAATGAGTTGAACGCAAGAGTGACAATCGGAAATTCAAAAACCTCAAAATACCCAGCAAACTTCCGGCTTTGTTTTTCCGGCTAATAAAGTATGTGCGCCTAAAAAACAATATGAATCGCCTAGACGACAACTCGGGCATTCATAATCATAACCATATAACCCCCTACCACAAACAGGAACGTGGCAATTGGCAAACAACTTTCAATCTCCTTTAGAGCCTAAACAGTGTGACTTAGAAGAATTAAACTATCTGATTACGGTAGATGCATATGTGCACATTACATAGAGATGTTAAAGTCCTAAATGATTTGAACGCAAGAGTGACAATCGGAAATTCAAAAACCTCAAAATACCCAGCAAACTTCCGGCTTTGTTATTTCGGCTAAAAAAGTATGTGCGCCTAAAAAACAATATGAAACGCCTAGACGACAACTCGGGCATTCGTAATCATAACCATATAACCCCCTACCACAAACAGGAACGTGGCAATTGGCAAACAACTTTCAATCTCCTTTAGAGCCTAAAGAGTGTGACTTTGAAGAATTAAACTATCTGATTACGGTAGATGCATATGTGCACATTACATAGGGTTGTTTACGTCCTAAATGAGTTGAACGCAAGAGTGACAATCGAAAACCCAAAAACCTCAAAATACCTAGCAACTTCCGGCTTTGTTTTTCCGGCTAAGAAAGTATGTGGGCCTAAAAAACAATATGAATCGCCTAGACGACAACTACGGCATTCATAAACAACATCATATACCCGCCTACCACAAACAGGAACGGGGCAATTGGCAAAAAACTTTCAATTTCACAAGTTACCCTTTAGCGCCTGAACAGTGTGACTTAGAAGAATTAAACTATCTGATTACGGTAGATGCATATGTGCGCATTACATAGAGATGTTAACGTCCTAAATGGGTTGAACGCAAGAGTGACAATCGGAAACCCAAAAACCTCAAAATACCTAAAAACTTCCGGCTTTGTTTTTCCGGCTAATAAAGTATGTATGCGTAAAAACCAATATGAATCGCCTAGACGGCAACTCGGGCATTCATAAACAACATCATGTACCCGTCTACCATAAACAGGAACGGGGCAATTGGCAAAAAACTTTCAATTTTACAAGTTACCCTTTAGCGCCTAAACAGTGTGACTTAGAAGAATTAAACTATCTGATTACGATAGATGATATGTGCACTTTACATAGGGTTGTTTACGTCCTAAATGGGTTGAACGCAAGAGTGAAAATCGAAAACCCAAAAACCTCAAAATACCTAGCAACTTCCGGCTTTGTTTTTCCGACTAATAAAGTATGTCGGCTTAAAAAACAATATGAATCGCCTAGACGACAACTAGGGCATTCATAAACAACATCATATACCCGCCTACCACAAACAGGAACGAGGCAATTGGCAAAAAACTTTCAATTTTACAAGTTACTCTTTAGCGCCTAAACAGTGTGACTTAGAAGAATTAAACTATCTGATTACGGTAGATGCATATGTGCACATTACATAGAGATGTTTACGTCCTAAATGGGTTGAAGGCAAGAGTGACAATCGGTAACCCAAAGAACCCAAAATACCTAGCACCTTCCGGTTTTGTTTTTGCGGCTAATAAAGTATGTGGGCCTATAAAACAATATGAGTCGCCTAGACGACAACTCGGGCATCCATAACCATAACCATATAACCCCCTACCACAAACAGGAACGTGGCAATTGGCAAAAAACTTTCAAATTCCTTTAGCGCCTAAAGAGTGTGACTTTCAAGAAATAAACTATCTGATTACGGTAGATGCATATGTGCACATTACATAGAGATGTTAAAGTCCTAAATGGGTTGAACGCAAGCGTGACAATCGAAAACCCAAAGAACTCAAAATACCTAGCACCTTCCGGTTTTGTTTTTGCGGCTGATAAAGTATGTGGGGCTATAAAACAATATGAGTCGCCTAGACGACAACGCGGGCATTCATAATCACAACCATATAACCCCCTACCACAAACAGGAACGTGGCAATTGGCAAAAAACTTTCAATTTCCTTTAGCGCCTAAAGAGTGTGACTTTGAAGAATTAAAATATCTGATTACGGTAGATGCATATGTGCACATTACATAGAGATGTTTACGTCCTAAATGGGTTGAACGCAAGAGTGACAATCGAAAACCCAAAGAACCCAAAACACCTAGCACCTTCCGGTTTTGTTTTTGCGGCTATAAAGTATGTGGGCCTAAAAAGCAATATGAATCGCCTAGACGACAACGCGGGCATTCATAATCACAACCATATAACCCCCTACCAGAAACAGGAACGTGGCAATTGACAAAAAACTTTCAATTTCCTTTAGCGCCTGAAGAGTGTGGCTTTGAAGAATTAAACTATCTGATTACGGTAGATGCATATGTGCACATTACATAGAGATGTTTACGTCCTAAATGGGTTGAACGCAAAAGTGACAATCGGTAACCCAAAGAACCCAAAATACCTAGCACCTTCCGGTTTTGTTTTTGCGGCTAATAGAGTATGTGGGCCTATAAAACAATATGAGTCGCCTAGACGACAACTCGGGCATCCATAACCATAACCATATAACCCCCTACCACAAACAGGAACGTGGCAATTGGCAAAAAACTTTCAAATTCCTTTAGCGCCTAAAGAGTGTGACTTTGAAGAAATAAACTATCTGATTACGGTAGATGCATATGTGCACATTACATAGAGATGTTAAAGTCCTAAATGGGTTGAACGCAAGAGTGACAATCGAAAACCCAAAGAACTCAAAATACCTAGCACCTTCCGGTTTTGTTTTTGCGGCTAATAAAGTATGTGGGGCTATAAAACAATATGAGTCGCCTAGACGACAACGCGGGCATTCATACTCACAACCATATAACCACCTACCACAAACAGGAACGTGGCAATTGGCAAAAAACTCTCAATTTCCTTTAGCGCTTAAAGAGTGTGACTTTGAAGAATTAAACTATCTGATTACGGTAGATGCATATGTGCACATTACATAGAGATGTTTACGTCCTAAATGGGTTGAACGCAAGAGTGACAATCGAAAACCCAAAGAACCCAAAACACCTAGCACCTTCCGGTTTTGATTTTGCGGCTATAAAGTATGTGGGCCTAAAAAGCAATATGAATCGCCTAGACGACAACTCGGGCATTCATAAAGGACATCATATACCCGCCTAGCACAAACAGGAACGGGGCAATTGGCAAAAAAACTTTCACTTTTACAAGTTACCCTTTAGCGCCTAAACAGTGTGACTTAGAAGAATTAAACTATCTGATTACGGTAGATGCATATGTGCACTTTACATAGAGATGTTTACGTCCTAAATGGGTTGAACGCAAGAGTGAAAATCGAAAACCCAAAAACCTCAAAATACCTAGCAACTTCCGGCTTCGTTTTTCCGGCTAATAAAGTATGTGGGCGTAAAAAACAATATAAATCGCCTAGACGGCAACTCGGGCATTCATAAACAACATCATGTACCCGTCTACCATAAACAGGAACGGGGCAATTGGCAAAAAACTTTCAATTTTACAAGTTACCCTTTAGCGCCTAAACAGTGTGACTTAGAAGAATTAAACTATCTGATTACGGTAGATGCATATGTGCACATTACATAGAGATGTTAAAGTCCTAAATGGGTTGAACGCAAAAGTGACAATCGGAAATTAAAAAACCTCAAAATACCCAGCAACTTCCGGCTTTGTTTTTCCGGCTAATAAAGTATGTGGGCCTAAAAAAACAATATGAATCGCCTAGACGACAACTCGGGCATTCATAATCATAATCATATAACCCCCTACCATAAACAGGAACGGGGCAATTGGCAAAAAACTTTCAATTTTACAAGTTACCCTTTAGCGCCTAAACAGTGTGACTTAGAAGAATTAAACTATCTGATTACGGTAGATGCATATGTGCACATTACATAGAGATGTTAAAGTCCTAAATGGGTTGAACGCAAAAGTGACAATCAAAAACCCAAAGAACTCAAAATACCTAGCACCTTCCGGTTTTGTTTTTGCGGCTGATAAAGTATGTGGGGCTATAAAACAATATGAGTCGCCTAGACGACAATGCGGGCATTCATAATCACAACCATATAACCCCCTACCACAAACAGGAACGTGGCAATTGGCAAAAAACTTTCAATTTCCTTTAGCGCCTAAAGAGTGTGACTTTGAAGAATTAAACTATCTGATTACGGTAGATGCATATGTGCACATTACATAGAGATGTTTACGTCCTAAATGGGTTGAACGCAAGAGTGACAATCGAAAACCCAAAGAACCCAAAACACCTAGCACCTTCCGGTTTTGTTTTTGCGGCTATAAAGTATGTGGGCCTAAAAAGCAATATGAATCGCCTAGACGACAACGCGGGCATTCTTAATCACAACGATATAAACCCCTACCACAAACAGGAACGTGGCAATTGGCAAAAAACTTTCAATTTCCTTTAGCGCCTAAAGAGTGTGACTTTGAGGAATTAAAATATCTGATTACGGTAGATGCATATGTGCACATTACATAGAGATGTTTACGCCCTAAATGGGTTGAACGCAAGAGTGACAATCGAAAACCCAAAGAACCCAAAACACCTAGCACCTTCCGGTTTTGTTTTTCCGGCTAATAAAGTATGTGGGCCTAAAAAAACAATATGAATCGCCTAGACGACAACTCGGGCATTCATAAAGGACATCATATACCCGTCTACCATAAACAGGAACGGGGCAATTGGCAAAAAACTTTCAATTTTACAAGTTACCCTTTAGCGCCTAAACAGTGTGACTTAGAAGAATTAAACTATCTGATTACGGTAGATGCATATGTGCACATTACATAGAGATGTTAAAGTCCTAAATGGGTTGAACGCAAAAGTGACAATCGGAAATTAAAAAACCTCAAAATACCCAGCAACTTCCGGCTTTGTTTTTCCGGCTAATAAAGTATGTGGGCCTAAAAAAACAATATGAATCGCCTAGACGACAACTCGGGCATTCATAATCATAATCATATAACCCCCTACCATAAACGGGAACGGGGCAATTGGCAAAAAACTTTCAATTTTACAAGTTACCCTTTAGCGCCTAAACAGTGTGACTTAGAAGAATTAAACTATCTGATTACGGTAGATGCATATGTGCACTTTACATAGAGATGTTTACGTCCTAAATGGGTTGAACGCAAGAGTGAAAATCGAAAACCCAAAAACCTCAAAATACCTAGCAACTTCCGGCTTTGTTTTTCCGGCTAATAAAGTATGTGGGCGTAAAAAACAATATAAATCGCCTAGACGGCAACTCGGGCATTCATAAACAACATCATGTACCCGTCTACCATAAACAGGAACGGGGCAATTGGCAAAAAACTTTCAATTTTACAAGTTACCCTTTAGCGCCTAAACAGTGTGACTTAGAAGAATTAAACTATCTGATTACGGTAGATGCATATGTGCACATTACATAGAGATGTTAAAGTCCTAAATGGGTTGAACGCAAAAGTGACAATCGGAAATTAAAAAACCTCAAAATACCCAGCAACTTCCGGCTTTGTTTTTCCGGCTAATAAAGTATGTGGGCCTAAAAAAACAATATGAATCGCCTAGACGACAACTCGGGCATTCATAATCATATAACCCCCTACCATAAACAGGAACGGGGCAATTGGCAAAAAACTTTCAATTTTACAAGTTACCCTTTAGCGCCTAAACAGTGTGACTTAGAAGAATTAAACTATCTGATTACGGTAGATGCATATGTGCACATTACATAGAGATGTTAAAGTCCTAAATGGGTTGAACGCAAAAGTGACAATCAAAAACCCAAAGAACTCAAAATACCTAGCACCTTCCGGTTTTTTTTTTTGCGGCTGATAAAGTATGTGGGGCTATAAAACAATATGAGTCGCCTAGACGACAATGCGGGCATTCATAATCACAACCATATAACCCCCTACCACAAACAGGAACGTGGCAATTGGCAAAAAACTTTCAATTTCCTTTAGCGCCTAAAGAGTGTGACTTTGAAGAATTAAACTATCTGATTACGGTAGATGCATATGTGCACATTACATAGAGATGTTTACGCCCTAAATGGGTTGAACGCAAGAGTGACAATCGGAAACCCAAAAACCTCAAAATACCTAGCAACTTCCGGCTTTGTTTTTCCGGCTAATAAAGTATGTGGGCGTAAAAAACAATATAAATCGCCTAGACGGCAACTCGGGCATTCATAAACAACATCATGTACCCGTCTACCATAAACAGGAACGGGGCAATTGGCAAAAAACTTTCAATTTTACAAGTTACCCTTTAGCGCCTAAACAGTGTGACTTAGAAGAATTAAACTATCTGATTACGGTAGATGCATATGTGCACATTACATAGAGATGTTTACGTCCTAAATGGGTTGAACGCAAGAGTGACAATCGAAAACCCAAAGAACCCAAAACACCTAGCACCTTCCGGTTTTGTTTTTGCGGCTATAAAGTATGTGGGCCTAAAAAGCAACTCGCCTAGACGACAACTCGGGCATTCATAAACAAAATCATATACCCGCCTACCACAAACAGGAACGTGGCAATTGGCAAAAAACTTTCAATTTCCTTTAGCGCCTGAAGAGTGTGACTTTGAAGAATTAAACTATCTGATTACGGTAGATGCATATGTGCACATTACATAGAGATGTTTACGCCCTAAATGGGTTGAACGCAAGAGTGACAATCGAAAACCCAAAGAACCCAAAACACCTAGCACCTTCCGGTTTTGTTTTTCCGGCTAATAAAGTATGTGGGCCTAAAAAAACAATATGAATCGCCTAGACGACAACTCGGGCATTCATAATCATAATCATATAACCCCCTACCATAAACAGGAACGGGGCAATTGGCAAAAACTTTCAATTTTACAAGTTACCCTTTAGCGCCTAAACAGTGTGACTTAGAAGAATTAAACTATCTGATTACGGTAGATGCATATGTGCACATTACATAGAGATGTTAAAGTCCTAAATGGGTTGAACGCAAGAGTGACAATCGAAAACCCAAAGAACTCAAAATACCTAGCACCTTCCGGTTTTGTTTTTGCGGCTAATAAAGTATGTGGGGCTATAAAACAATATGAGTCGCCTAGACGACAACGCGGGCATTCATAATCACAACCATATAACCCCCTACCACAAACAGGAACGTGGCAATTGGCAAAAAACTTTCAATTTCCTTTAGCGCCTAAAGAGTGTGACTTTGAAGAATTAAACTATCTGATTACGGTAGATGCATATGTGCACATTACATAGAGATGTTTACGTCCTAAATGGGTTGAACGCAAGAGTGACAATCGAAAACCCAAAGAACCCAAAACACCTAGCACCTTCCGGTTTTGATTTTGCGGCTATAAAGTATGTGGGCCTAAAAAGCAATATGAATCGCCTAGACGATAACTCGGGCATTCATAAAGGACATCATATACCCGCCTAGCACAAACAGGAACGGGGCAATTGGCAAAAAAACTTTCAATTTTACAAGTTACCCTTTAGCGCCTAAACAGTGTGACTTAGAAGAATTAAACTATCTGATTACGGTAGATGCATATGTGCACTTTACATAGAGATGTTTACGTCCTAAATGGGTTGAACGCAAGAGTGAAAATCGAAAACCCAAAAACCTCAAAATACCTAGCAACTTCCGGCTTTTTTTTTCCGGCTAATAAAGTATGTGGGCGTAAAAAACAATATAAATCGCCTAGACGGCAACTCGGGCATTCATAAACAACATCATGTACCCGTCTACCACAAACAGGAACGGGGCAATTGGCAAAAAACTTTCAATTTTACAAGTTACCCTTTAGCGCCTAAACAGTGTGACTTAGAAGAATTAAACTATCTGATTACGGTAGATGCATATGTGCACATTACATAGAGATGTTAAACTCCTAAATGGGTTGAACGCAAAAGTGACAATCGGAAATTCAAAAACCTCAAAATACCCAGCAACTTCCGGCTTTGTTTTTCCGGCTAATAAAGTATGTGGGCCTAAAAAAACAATATGAATCGCCTAGTCGACAACTCGGGCATTCATAATCATAATCATATAACCCCCTACCATAAACAGGAACGGGGCAATTGGCAAAAAACTTTCAATTTTACAAGTTACCCTTTAGCGCCTAAACAGTGTGACTTAGAAGAATTAAACTATCTGATTACGGTAGATGCATATGTGCACATTACATAGAGATGTTAAAGTCCTAAATGGGTTGAACGCAAAAGTGACAATCAAAAACCCAAAGAACTCAAAATACCTAGCACCTTCCGGTTTTGTTTTTGCGGCTGATAAAGTATGTGGGGCTATAAAACAATATGAGTCGCCTAGACGACAACGCGGGCATTCATAATCACAACCATATAACCCCCTACCACAAACAGGAACGTGGCAATTGGCAAAAAACTTTCAATTTCCTTTAGCGCCTAAAGAGTGTGACTTTGAAGAATTAAACTATCTGATTACGGTAGATGCATATGTGCACATTACATAGAGATGTTTACGTCCTAAATGGGTTGAACGCAAGAGTGACAATCGAAAACCCAAAGAACCCAAAACACCTAGCACCTTCCGGTTTTGTTTTTGCGGCTATAAAGTATGTGGGCCTAAAAAGCAATATGAATCGCCTAGACGACAACTCGGGCATTCATAAACAAAATCATATACCCGCCTACCACAAACAGGAACGTGGCAATTGGCAAAAAACTTTCAAATTCCTTTAGCGCCTGAAAAGTGTGACTTTAAAGAATTAAACTATCTGATTACGGTAGATGCATATGTGCACATTACATAGAGATGTTTACGTCCTAAATGGGTTGAACACAAAAGTGACAATCGGTAACCCAATGAACCCAAAATACCTAGCACCTTCCGGTTTTGTTTTTGCGGCTAATAGAGTATGTGGGCCTATAAAACAATATGAGGCGCCTAGACGACAACTCGGGCATCCATAACCATAACCATATAACCCCCTACCACAAACAGGAACGTGGCAATTGGCAAAAAACTTTCAAATTCCTTTAGCGCCTAAAGAGTGTGACTTTGAAGAAATAAACAATCTGATTACGGTAGATGCATATGTGCACATTACATAGAGATGTTAAAGTCCTAAATGGGTTGAACGCAAGAGTGACAATCGAAAACCCAAAGAACTCAAAATACCTAGCACCTTCCGGTTTTGTTTTTGCGGCTAAAAAAGTATGTGGGGCTATAAAACAATATGAGTCGCCTAGACGACATCGCGGGCATTCATAATCACAACCATATAACCCCTACCACAAACAGGAACGTGGCAATTGGCAAAAAACTTTCAATTTCCTTTAGCGCCTAAAGAGTGTGACTTTGAAGAATTAAACTATCTGATTACGGTAGATGCATATGTGCACATTACATAGAGATGTTTACGTCCTAAATGGGTTCAACGCAAGAGTGACAATCGAAAACCCAAAGAACCCAAAACACCTAGCACCTTCCGGTTTTGTTTTTGCGGCTATAAAGTATGTGGGCCTAAAAAGCAATATGAATCGCCTAGACGACAACTCGGGCATTCATAAAGGACATCATATACCCGCCTACCACAAACAGGAACGGGGCAATTGGCAAAACAACTTTAGATTTTACAAGTTACCCTTTAGCGCCTAAAGAGTGTGACTTAGAAGAATTAAACTATCTGATTACGGTATATGCATATGTGCACTTTACATAGAGATGTTTACGTCCTAAATGGGTTGAACGCAAGAGTGAAAATCGAAAACCCAAAAACCTCAAAATACCTAGCAACTTCCGGCTTTGTTTTTCCGGCTAATAAAGTATGTGGGCGTAAAAAACAATATGAATCGCCTAGACGGCAATTCGGGCATTCATAAACAACATCATATAACCCCCTACCACAAACAGGAACGTGGCAATTGGCAAAAAACTTTCAATCTCCTTTAGCGCCTAAAGAGTGTGACTTTGAAGAATCAAACTATCTGATTACGGTAGATGCATATGTGCACATTACATAGAGATGTTTACGTCCTAAATGGGTTGAACGCAAGAGTGACAATCGAAAACCCAAAAACCTCAAAATACCTAGCAACTTCCGACTTTGTTTTTCCGGCTAATAAAGTATGTGGGCCTAAAAAGCAATATGAATCGCCTAGACGACAACTCGGGCATTCATAATCATAATCATATAACCCCCTACCACAAACAGGAACGTGGCAATTGGCAAAAAACTTTCAATCTCCTTTAGCGCCTAAAGAGTGTGACTTAGAAGAATTAAACTATTTGATTACGGTAGATGCATATGTGCACATTACATAGAGATGTTTACGTCCTAAATGGGTTGAACGCAAGAGTGACAATCGGAAATTCAAAAACCTCAAAATACCTAGCAACTTCCGGCTTTGTTTTTCCGACTAATAAAGTATGTGGGGCTATAAAACAATATGAGTCGCCTAGACGACAACGCGGGCATTCATAATCACAACCATATAACCCCCTACCACAAACAGGAACGTGGCAATTGGCAAAAAACTTTCAATTTCCTTTAGCGCCTGAAGAGTGTGACTTAGAAGAATTAAACTATTTGATTACGGTAGATGCATATGTGCACTTTACATAGAGATGTTTACGTCCTAAATGGGTTGAACGCAAGAGTGAAAATCGAAAACCCAAAAACCTCAAAATACCTAGCAATTTCCGGCTTTGTTTTTCCGGCTAATAAAGTATGTGGGCCTAAAAAGCAATATGAATCGCCTAGACGACAACTCGGGCATTCATAACCATAATCATATAACCCCCTACCACAAACAGGAACGTGGCAATTGGCAAAAAACTTTCAATCTTCTTTAGCGCCTAAAGAGTGTGACTTTGAAGAATCAAACTATCTGATTACGGTAGATGCATATGTGCACATTACATATAGATGTTTACGTCCTAAATGGGTTGAACGCAAGAGTGACAATCGGAAATTCAAAAACCTCAAAATACCTAGCAACTTCCGGCTTTGTTTTTCCGACTAATCAAGTATGTGGGGCTATAAAACAATATGAGTCGCCTAGACGACAACGCGGGCATTCATAATCACAACCATATAACCCCCTACCACAAACAGGAACGTGGCAATTGGCAAAAAACTTTCAATTCAAAGTTCAGAGTTAAACTATCTGATTACGGTAGATGCATATGTGCACTTTACATAGGGTTGTTTACGTCCTAAATGGGTTGAACGCAAGAGTGACAATCGAAAATTCAAAAACCTCAAAATACCTAGCAACTTCCGGCTTTGTTTTTCCGGCTAATAAAGTATGTGGGCCTAAAAAATAATATGAATCGCCTAGACGACAACTACGGCATTCATAAACAACATCATATACCCGCCTACCACAAACAGGAACGGGGCAATTGGCAAAAAACTTTCAATTTTACAAGTTACCCTTTAGCGCCTAAACAGTGTGACTTAGAAGAATAAAACTATGTGATTACGGTAGATGCATATGTGCACTTTACATAGGGTTGTTTACGTCCTAAATGGGTTGAACGCAAGAGTGACAATCGAAAACCCAAAGAACCCAAAATACCTAGCACCTTCCGGTTTAGTTTTTGCGGCTATAAAGTATGTGGGCCTTTAAAACAATATGAGTCGCCTAGACGACAACGCGGGCATTCATAATCACAACCATATAACCCCCTACCACAAACAGGAACGTGGCAATTGGCAAAAAACTTTTAATTTCCTTTAGCGCCTAAAGAGTGTGACTTTGAAGAATTAAACTATCTGATTACGGTAGATGCATATGTGCACATTACATAGAGATGTTAACGTCCTAAATGGGTTGAACGCAAGAGTGACAATCGAAAACCCAAAAACCTCAAAATACCTAGCAACTTCCGGCTTTGTTGTTCCTGCTAATAAAGTATGTGGGTCTAAAAAGCAATATGAATCGCCTAGACGACAACTCGGGCATTCATAAACAACATCATATACCCGCCTGCCACAAACAGGAACGGGGCAATTGGCAAAAAACTTTCAATTTCACAAGTTACCCTTTAGCGCCTAAAGAGTGTGACTTAGAAGAATTAAACTATCTGATTACGGTAGATGCATATGTGCACATTACATAGAGATGTTTACGTCCTAAATGGGTTGAACGCAAGAGTGACAATCGGTAACCCAAAGAACCCAAAATACCTAGCAACTTCCGACTTTGTTTTTCCGGCTAATAAAGTATGTGGGCCTAAAAACCAATATGAGTCGCCTAGACGACAACGCGGGCATTCATAATCACAACCATAAAACCCCTATCACAAACAGGAACGTGGCAATTGGCAAAAAACTTTCAATTTCCTTTAGCGAATAAAGAGTGTGACTTTGAAGAATTAAACTATCTGATTACGGTAGATGCATATGTGCACATTACATAGAGATGTTTAGGTCCTAAATGGGTTGAACGCAAGAGTGACAATCGGCAATTCAAAAACCTCAAAATACCTAGCAACTTCCGGCATTGTTTTTCCGGCTAAAAAAGTATGTGGGCCTAAAAAACAATATGAATCGCCTAGACGGCAACTCGGGCCTTCATAAACGACATTATATACCCGTCTACCATAAACAGGAACGAGGCAATTGGCAAAAAACTTTCAATTTCCTTTAGCGAATAAAGAGTGTGACTTTGAAGAATTAAACTATCTGATTACGGTAGCTGCATATGTGCACATTACATAGAGATGTTTACGTCCTAAATGGGTTAAACGCAAGAGTGACAATCGGCAATTCAAAAACCTCAAAATACCTAGCATCTTCCGGCTTTGTTTTTCCGGCTAATAAAGTATGTGGGCCTAAAAAATAATATGAATCGCCTAGACGACAACTACGGCATTCATAAACAACATCATATACCCGCCTACCACAAACAGGAACGGGGCAATTGGCAAAAAACTTTCAATTTCACAAGTTACCTTTTAGCGCCTAAAGAGTGTGACTTAGAAGAATTAAACTATCTGATTACGGTAGATGCATATGTGCACATTACATAGAGATGTTTACGTCCTAAATGGGTTGAACGCAAGAGTGACAATCGGTAACCCAAAAAACCCAAAATACCTAGCAACTTCCGACTACGTTTTTCCGGCTAATAAAGTATGTAGGCCTAAAAAACAATATGAGTCGCCTAGACGACAACACGGGCATTCATAATCACAACCATATAACCCCCTACCACAACCAGGAACGTGGCAATTGGCAAAAAACTTTCAATCTCCTTTAGCGCCTAAAGAGTGTGACTTTGAAGAATCAAACTATCTGATTACGGTAGATGCATATGAGCACATTACATAGGGTTGTTTACGTCCTAAATGGGTTGAACGCAAGAGTGACAATCGGAAATTCAAAAACCTCAAAATACCTAGCAACTTCCGGCTTTGTTTTTCCGGCGAATAAAGTATGTGGGCCTAAAAAATAATATGAATCGCCTAGACGACAACTAGGGCATTCATAAACAACATCATATACCCGCCTACCACAAACAGGAACGAGGCAATTGGCAAAAAACTTTCAATTTTACAAGTTACCCTTTAGCGCCTAAACAGTGTGACTTAGAAGAATTAAACTATCTGATTACGGTAGATGCATATGTGCACATTACATAGAGATGTTAACGTCCTAAATGGGTTGAACGCAAGAGTGACAATCGGAAATTAAAAAACCTCAAAATACCCAGCAACTTCCGGCTTTGTTTTTCCGGCTAATAAAGTATGTGGGCCTAAAAAACAATATGAATCGCCTAGACGACAACTCGGGCATTCATAATCATAATCATATAACCCCCTACCACAAACAGGAACGTGGCAATTGGCAAAAAACTTTCAATCTCCTTTAGCGCATAAAGAGTGTGACTTTGAAGAATCAAACTATCTGATTACGGCAGATGTATATGTGCACATTACATAGAGATGTTAACGTCCTAAATGGGTTGAACGCAAGAGTGACAATCGAAAACCCAAAACACCTAGCAACTTCCGGCTTTGTTTTTCCGGCTAATAAAGTATGTGGGCCTAAAAAGCAATATGAATCGCCTAGACGGCAACTCGGGCCTTCATAAACGACATTATATACCCGTCTACCATAAACAGGAACGAGGCAATTGGCAAAAAACTTTCAATCTCCTTTAGCGCCTAAAGAGTGTGACTTTGAAGAATCAAACTATCTGATTACGGTAGATGCATATGTGCACATTACATAGAGATGTTAACGTCCTAAATGGGTTGAACGCAAGAGTGACAATCGAAAACCCAAAACACCTGGCAACTTCCGGCTCTGTTTTTCCGGCTAATAAAGTATGTGGGCCTAAAAAACAATATGAATCGCCTAGACGACAACCCGGGCATTCATAATCATAATCATATAACCCCCTACCACAAACAGGAACGTGGCAATTGGCAAAAAACTTTCAAATTCCTTTAGCGCCTAAAGAGTGTGACTTTGAAGAAATAAACAATCTGATTACGGTAGATGCATATGTGCACATTACATAAAGATGTTAAAGTCCTAAATGGGTTGAACGCAAGAGTGACAATCGAAAACCCAAAGAACTCAAAATACCTAGCACCTTCCGGTTTTGTTTTTGCGGCTAATAAAGTATGTGGGGCTATAAAACAATATGAGTCGCCTAGACGACAAGGCGGGCATTCATAATCACAACCATATAACCCCCTACCACAAACAGGAACGTGGCAATTGGCAAAAAACTTTCAATTTCCTTTAGCGCCTAAAGAGTGTGACTTTGAAGAATTAAACTATCTGATTACGGTAGATGCATATGTGCACATTACATAGAGATGTTTACGTCCTAAATGGGTTGAACGCAAGAGTGACAATCGAAAACCCAAAGAACCCAAAACACCTAGCACCTTCCGGTTTTGTTTTTGCGGCTATAAAGTATGTGGGCCTAAAAAGCAATATGAATCGCCTAGACGACAACTCGGGCATTCATAAAGGACATCATATACCCGCCTACCACAAACAGGAACGGGGCAATTGGCAAAACAACTTTCAATTTTACAAGTTACCCTTTAGCGCCTAAACAGTGTGACTTAGAAGAATTAAACTATCTGATTACGGTAGATGCATATGTGCACATTACATAGAGATGTTAAAGTCCTAAATGGGTTGAACGCAAGAGTGACAATCGGAAATTCAAAAACCTCAAAATACCCAGCAACTTCCGGCTTTGTTTTTCCGGCTAATAAAGTATGTGGGCCTAAAAAGCAATATGAATCGCCTAGACGAAAACTCGGGCATTTATAATCACAACCATATAACCCCCTACCACAAACAGGAACGTGGCAATTGGCAAAAAACTTTCAATTTCCTTTAGCGCCTAAAGAGTGTGACTTAGAAGAATTAAACTATCTGATTACGGTAGATGCATATGTGCACATTACATAGAGATGTTAACGTCCTAAATGGGTTGAACGCAAGAGTGACAATCGAAAACCCAAAAACCTCAAAATACCTAGCAACTTCCGACTTTGTTTTTCCGGCTAATAAAGTATGTGGACCTAAAAAACAATATGAGTCGCCTAGACGACAACGCGGGCATTCATAATCACAACCATATAACCCCCTACCACAAACAGGAACGTGGCAATTGGCAAAAAACTTTCAATTCAAAGTTCAGAGTTAAACTATCTGATTACGGTAGATGCATATGTGCACTTTACATAGGGTTGTTTACGTCCTAAATGGGTTGAACGCAAGAGTGACAATCGAAAATTCAAAATCCTCAAAATACCTAGCAACTTCCGGCTTTGTTTTTCCGGCTAATAAAGTATGTGGGCCTAAAAAATAATATGAATCGCCTAGACGACAACTACGGCATTCATAAACAACATCATATACCCGCCTACCACAAACAGGAACGGGGCAATTGGCAAAAAACTTTCAATTTTACAAGTTACCCTTTAGCGCCTAAACAGTGTGACTTAGAAGAATAAAACTATGTGATTACGGTAGATGCATATGTGCACTTTACATAGGGTTGTTTACGTCCTAAATGGGTTGAACGCAAGAGTGACAATCGAAAACCCAAAGAACCCAAAATACCTAGCACCTTCCGGTTTAGTTTTTGCGGCTATAAAGTATGTGGGCCTTTAAAACAATATGAGTCGCCTAGACGACAACGCGGGCATTCATAATCACAACCATATAACCCCCTACCACAAACAGGAACGTGGCAATTGGCAAAAAACTTTTAATTTCCTTTAGCGCCTAAAGAGTGTGACTTTGAAGAATTAAACTATCTGATTACGGTAGATGCATATGTGCACATTACATAGAGATGTTAACGTCCTAAATGGGTTGAACGCAAGAGTGACAATCGAAAACCCAAAAACCTCAAAATACCTAGCAACTTCCGGCTTTGTTGTTCCTGCTAATAAAGTATGTGGGTCTAAAAAGCAATATGAATCGCCTAGACGACAACTCGGGCATTCATAAACAACATCATATACCCGCCTACCACAAACAGAAACGGGGCAATTGGCAAAAACTTTCAATTTCACAAGTTACCCTTTAGCGCCTAAAGAGTGTGACTTAGAAGAATTAAACTATCTGATTACGGTAGATGCATATGTGCACATTACATAGAGATGTTTACGTCCTAAATGGGTTGAACGCAAGAGTGACAATCGGTAACCCAAAGAACCCAAAATACCTAGCAACTTCCGACTTTGTTTTTGCGGCTAATAAAGTATGTGGGCCTAAAAAACAATATGAGTCGCCTAGACGACAACGCGGGCATTCATAATCACAACCATAAAACCCCTATCACAAACAGGAACGTGGCAATTGGCAAAAAACTTTCAATTTCCTTTAGCGCCTAAAGAGTGTGACTTAGAAGAATTAAACTATCTGATTACGGTAGATGCATATGTGCACATTACATAGAGATGTTTACGTCCTAAATGGGTTGAACGCAAGAGTGACAATCGGCAATTCAAAAACCTCAAAATACCTAGCAACTTCCGGCATTGTTTTTCCGGCTAATAAAGTATGTGGGCCTAAAAAATAATATGAATCGCCTAGACGACAACTACGGCATTCATAAACAACATCATATACCCGCCTACCACAAACAGGAACGGGGCAATTGGCAAAAAACTTTCAATTTCACAAGTTACCTTTTAGCGCCTAAAGAGTGTGACTTAGAAGAATTAAACTATCTGATTACGGTAGATGCATATGTGCACATTACATAGAGATGTTTACGTCCTAAATGGGTTGAACGCAAGAGTGACAATCGGTAACCCAAAAAACCCAAAATACCTAGCAACTTCCGACTACGTTTTTCCGGCTAATAAAGTATGTAGGCCTAAAAAACAATATGAGTCGCCTAGACGACAACACGGGCATTCATAATCACAACCATATAACCCCCTACCACAACCAGGAACGTGGCAATTGGCAAAAAACTTTCAATCTCCTTTAGCGCCTAAAGAGTGTGACTTTGAAGAATCAAACTATCTGATTACGGTAGATGCATATGTGCACATTACATAGGGTTGTTTACGTCCTAAATGGGTTGAACGCAAGAGTGACAATCGGAAATTCAAAAACCTCAAAATACCTAGCAACTTCCGGCTTTGTTTTTCCGGCGAATAAAGTATGTGGGCCTAAAAAATAATATGAATCGCCTAGACGACAACTAGGGCATTCATAAACAACATCATATACCCGCCTACCACAAACAGGAACGAGGCAATTGGCAAAAAACTTTCAATTTTACAAGTTACCCTTTAGCGCCTAAACAGTGTGACTTAGAAGAATTAAACTATCTGATTACGGTAGATGCATATGTGCACATTACATAGAGATGTTAACGTCCTAAATGGGTTGAACGCAAGAGTGACAATCGGAAATTAAAAAACCTCAAAATACCCAGCAACTTCCGGCTTTGTTTTTCCGGCTAATAAAGTATGTGGGCCTAAAAAACAATATGAATCGCCTAGACGACAACTCGGGCATTCATAATCATAATCATATAACCCCCTACCACAAACAGGAACGTGGCAATTGGCAAAAAACTTTCAATCTCCTTTAGCGCATAAAGAGTGTGACTTTGAAGAATCAAACTATCTGATTACGGTAGATGTATATGTGCACATTACATAGAGATGTTAACGTCCTAAATGGGTTGAACGCAAGAGTGACAATCGAAAACCCAAAACACCTAGCAACTTCCGGCTTTGTTTTTCCGGCTAATAAAGTATGTGGGCCTAAAAAGCAATATGAATCGCCTAGACGGCAACTCGGGCCTTCATAAACGACATTATATACCCGTCTACCATAAACAGGAACGAGGCAATTGGCAAAAAACTTTCAATCTCCTTTAGCGCCTAAAGAGTGTGACTTTGAAGAATCAAACTATATGATTACGGTAGATGCATATGTGCACATTACATAGAGATGTTAACGTCCTAAATGGGTTGAACGCAAGAGTGACAATCGAAAACCCAAAACACCTAGCAACTTCCGGCTTTGTTTTTCCGGCTAATAAAGTATGTGGGCCTAAAAAACAATATGAATCGCCTAGACGACAACCCGGGCATTCATAATCATAATCATATAACCCCCTACCACAAACAGGAACGTGGCAATTGGCAAAAAACTTTCAAATTCCTTTAGCGCCTAAAGAGTGTGACTTTGAAGAAATAAACAATCTGATTACGGTAGATGCATATGTGCACATTACATAGAGATGTTAAAGTCCTAAATGGGTTGAACGCAAGAGTGACAATCGAAAACCCAAAGAACTCAAAATACCTAGCACCTTCCGGTTTTGTTTTTGCGGCTAATAAAGTATGTGGGGCTATAAAACAATATGAGTCGCCTAGACGACAAGGCGGGCATTCATAATCACAACCATATAACCCCCTACCACAAACAGGAACGTGGCAATTGGCAAAAAACTTTCAATTTCCTTTAGCGCCTAAAGAGTGTGACTTTGAAGAATTAAACTATCTGATTACGGTAGATGCATATGTGCACATTACATAGAGATGTTTACGTCCTAAATGGGTTGAACGCAAGAGTGACAATCGAAAACCCAAAGAACCCAAAACACCTAGCACCTTCCGGTTTTGTTTTTGCGGCTATAAAGTATGTGGGCCTAAAAAGCAATATGAATCGCCTAGACGACAACTCGGGCATTCATAAAGGACATCATATACCCGCCTACCACAAACAGGAACGGGGCAATTGGCAAAACAACTTTCAATTTTACAAGTTACCCTTTAGCGCCTAAACAGTGTGACTTAGAAGAATTAAACTATCTGATTACGGTAGATGCATATGTGCACTTTACATAGAGATGTTTACGTCCTAAATGGGTTGAACGCAAGAGTGAAAATCGAAAACCCAAAAACCTCAAAATACCTAGCAACTTCCGGCTTTGTTTTTCCGGCTAATAAAGTATGTGGGCGTAAACAACAATATGAATCGCCTAGACGACAACTACGGCATTCATAAACAACATCATATACCCGTCTACCATAAACAGGAACGGGGCAATTGGCAAAAAACTTTCAATTTTACAAGTTACCCTTTAGCGCCTAAACAGTGTGACTTAGAAGAATTAAACTATCTGATTACGGTAGATGCATATGTGCACATTACATAGAGATGTTTACGTCCTAAATGGGTTGAACGCAAGAGTGACAATCGGTAACCCAAAGAACCCAAAATACCTAGCAACTTCCGACTTTGTTTTTCCGGCTAATAAAGTATGTGGGCCTAAAAAACAATATGAGTCGCCTAAACGACAACGCGGGCATTCATAATCACAACCATAAAACCCCTACCACAAACAGGAACGTGGCAATTGGCAAAAAACTTTCAATTTCCTTTAGCGAATAAAGAGTGTGACTTTGAAGAATTGAACTATCTGATTACGGTAGATGCATATGTGCACATTACATAGAGATGTTTAGGTCCTAAATGGGTTGAACGCAAGAGTGACAATCGGCAATTCAAAAACCTCAAAATACCTAGCAACTTCCGGCTTTGTTTTTCCGGCTAATAAAGTATGTGGGCCTAAAAAACAATATGAGTCGCCTAGACGACAACACGGGCATTCATAATCACAACCATATAACCCCCTACCACAACCAGGAACGTGGCAATTGGCAAAAAACTTTCAATCTCCTTTAGCGCCTAAAGAGTGTGACTTTGAAGAATCAAACTATCTGATTACGGTAGATGCATATGTGCACTTTACATAGGGTTGTTTACGTCCTAAATGGGTTGAACGCAAGAGTGACAATCGAAAATTCAAAAACCTCAAAATACCTAGCAACTTCCGGCTTTGTTTTTCCGGCTAATAAAGTATGTGGGCCTAAAAAATAATATGAATCGCCTAGACGACAACTACGGCATTCATAAACAACATCATATACCCGCCTACCACAAACAGGAACGGGGCAATTGGCAAAAAACTTTCAATTTTACAAGTTACCCTTTAGCGCCTAAACAGTGTGACTTAGAAGAATAAAACTATGTGATTACGGTAGATGCATATGTGCACTTTACATAGGGTTGTTTACGTCCTAAATGGGTTGAACGCAAGAGTGACAATCGAAAACCCAAAGAACCCAAAATACCTAGCACCTTCCGGTTTAGTTTTTGCGGCTATAAAGTATGTGGGCCTTTAAAACAATATGAGTCGCCTAGACGACAACGCGGGCATTCATAATCACAACCATATAACCCCCTACCACAAACAGGAACGTGGCAATTGGCAAAAAACTTTTAATTTCCTTTAGCGCCTAAGGAGTGTGACTTTGAAGAATTAAACTATCTGATTACGGTAGATGCATATGTGCACATTACATAGAGATGTTAACGTCCTAAATGGGTTGAACGCAAGAGTGACAATCGAAAACCCAAAAACCTCAAAATACCTAGCAACTTCCGGCTTTGTTGTTCCTGCTAATAAAGTATGTGGGTCTAAAAAGCAATATGAATCGCCTAGACGACAACTCGGGCATTCATAAACAACATCATATACCCGCCTACCACAAACAGGAACGGGGCAATTGGCAAAAAACTTTCAATTTCACAAGTTACCCTTTAGCGCCTAAAGAGTGTGACTTAGAAGAATTAAACTATCTGATTACGGTAGATGCATATGTGCACATTACATAGAGATGTTTACGTCCTAAATGGGTTGAACGCAAGAGTGGCAATCGGTAACCCAAAGAACCCAAAATACCTAGCAACTTCCGACTTTGTTTTTCCGGCTAATAAAGTATGTGGGCCTAAAAAACAATATGAGTCGCCTAGACGACAACGCGGGCATTCATAATCACAACCATAAAACCCCTACCACAAACAGGAACGTGGCAATTGGCAAAAAACTTTCAATTTCCTTTAGCGAATAAAGAGTGTGACTTTGAAGAATTAAACTATCTGATTACGGTAGATGCATATGTGCACATTACATAGAGATGTTTAGGTCCTAAATGGGTTGAACGCAAGAGTGACAACCGGCAATTCAAAAACCTCAAAATACCTAGCAACTTCCGGCTTTGTTTTTCCGGCTAATAAAGTATGTGGGCCTAAAAAATAATATGAATCGCCTAGACGACAACTACGGCATTCATAAACAACATCATATACCCGCCTACCACAAACAGGAACGGGGCAATTGGCAACAAACTTTCAATTTTACAAGTTACCCTTTAGCGCCTAAACAGTGTGACTTAGAAAAATTAAACTATCTGATTACGGTAGATGCATATGTGCACTTTACATAGGGTTGTTTACGTCCTAAATGGGTTGAACGCAAGAGTGACAATCGAAAACCCAAAAACCTCAAAATACCTAGCAACTTCCGGCATTGTTTTTCCGGCTAAAAAAGTATGTGGGCCTAAAAAACAATATGAATCGCCTAGACGGCAACTCGGGCCTTCATAAACGACATTATATACCCGTCTACCATAAACAGGAACGAGGCAATTGGCAAAAAACTTTCAATTTCCTTTAGCGAATAAAGAGTGTGACTTTGAAGAATTAAACTATCTGATTACGGTAGATGCATATGTGCACATTACATAGAGATGTTTACGTCCTAAATGGGTTAAACGCAAGAGTGACAATCGGCAATTCAAAAACCTCAAAATACCTAGCAACTTCCGGCTTTGTTTTTCCGGCTAATAAAGTATGTGGGCCTAAAAAATAATATGAATCGCCTAGACGACAACTACGGCATTCATAAACAACATCATATACCCGCCTACCACAAACAGGAACGGGGCAATTGGCAAAAAACTTTCAATTTCACAAGTTACCTTTTAGCGCCTAAAGAGTGTGACTTAGAAGAATTAAACTATCTGATTACGGTAGATGCATATGTGCACATTACATAGAGATGTTTACGTCCTAAATGGGTTGAACGCAAGAGTGACAATCGGTAACCCAAAGAACCCAAAATACCTAGCAACTTCCGACTTTGTTTTTCCGGCTAATAAAGTATGTAGGCCTAAAAAACAATATGAGTCGCCTAGACGACAACACGGGCATTCATAATCACAACCATATAACCCCCTACCACAACCAGGAACGTGGCAATTGGCAAAAAACTTTCAATCTCCTTTAGCGCCTAAAGAGTGTGACTTTGAAGAATCAAACTATCTGATTACGGTAGATGCATATGTGCACATTACATAGGGTTGTTTACGTCCTAAATGGGTTGAACGCAAGAGTGACAATCGGAAATTCAAAAACCTCAAAATACCTAGCAACTTCCGGCTTTGTTTTTCCGGCGAATAAAGTATGTGGGCCTAAAAAATAATATGAATCGCCTAGACGACAACTAGGGCATTCATAAACAACATCATATACCCGCCTACCACAAACAGGAACGAGGCAATTGGCAAAAAACTTTCAATTTTACAAGTTACCCTTTAGCGCCTAAACAGTGTGACTTAGAAGAATTAAACTATCTGATTACGGTAGATGCATATGTGCACATTACATAGAGATGTTAACGTCCTAAATGGGTTGAACGCAAGAGTGACAATCGGAAATTAAAAAACCTCAAAATACCCAGCAACTTCCGGCTTTGTTTTTCCGGCTAATAAAGTATGTGGGCCTAAAAAACAATATGAATCGCCTAGACGACAACTCGGGCATTCATAATCATAATCATATAACCCCCTACCACAAACAGGAACGTGGCAATTGGCAAAAAACTTTCAATCTCCTTTAGCGCATAAAGAGTGTGACTTTGAAGAATCAAACTATCTGATTACGGTAGATGCATATGTGCACATTACATAGAGATGTTAACGTCCTAAATGGGTTGAACGCAAGAGTGACAATCGAAAACCCAAAACACCTAGCAACTTCCGGCTTTGTTTTTCCGGCTAATAAAGTATGTGGGCCTAAAAAGCAATATGAATCGTCTAGACGGCAACTCGGGCCTTCATAAACGACATTATATACCCGTCTACCATAAACAGGAACGAGGCAATTGGCAAAAAACTTTCAATCTCCTTTAGCGCCTAAAGAGTGTGACTTTGAAGAATCAAACTATCTGATTACGGTAGATGCATATGTGCACATTACATAGAGATGTTAACGTCCTAAATGGGTTGAACGCAAGAGTGACAATCGAAAACCCAAAACACCTAGCAACTTCCGGCTTTGTTTTTCCGGCTAATAAAGGATGTGGGCCTAAAAAACAATATGAATCGCCTAGACGACAACCCGGGCATTCATAATCATAATCATATAACCCCCTACCACAAACAGGAACGTGGCAATTGGCAAAAAACTTTCAAATTCCTTTAGCGCCTAAAGAGTGTGACTTTGAAGAAATAAACAATCTGATTACGGTAGATGCATATGTGCACATTACATAGAGATGTTAAAGTCCTAAATGGGTTGAACGCAAGAGTGACAATCGAAAACCCAAAGAACTCAAAATACCTAGCACCTTCCGGTTTTGTTTTTGCGGCTAATAAAGTATGTGGGGCTATAAAACAATATGAGTCGCCTAGACGACAAGGCGGGCATTCATAATCACAACCATATAACCCCCTACCAAAAACAGGAACGTGGCAATTGGCAAAAAACTTTCAATTTCCTTTAGCGCCTAAAGAGTGTGACTTTGAAGAATTAAACTATCTGATTACGGTAGATGCATATGTGCACATTACATAGAGATGTTTACGTCCTAAATGGGTTGAACGCAAGAGTGACAATCGAAAACCCAAAGAACCCAAAACACCTAGCACCTTCCGGTTTTGTTTTTGCGGCTATAAAGTATGTGGGCCTAAAAAGCAATATGAATCGCCTAGACGACAACTCGGGCATTCATAAAGGACATCATATACCCGCCTACCACAAACAGGAACGGGGCAATTGGCAAAACAACTTTCAATTTTACAAGTTACCCTTTAGCGCCTAAACAGTGTGACTTAAAAGAATTAAACTATCTGATTACGGTAGATGCATATGTGCACATTACATAGAGATGTTTACGTCCTAAATGGGTTGAACGCAAGAGTGACAATCGGTAACCCAAAGAACCCAAAATACCTAGCAACTTCCGGCTTTGTTTTTCCGGCTAATAAAGTATGTGGGCGTAAAAAACAATATGAATCGCCTAGACGGCAACTCGGGCATTCATAAACAACATCATGTACCCGTCTACCATAAACAGGAACGGGGCAATTGGCAAAAAACTTTCAATTTTACAAGTTACCCTTTAGCGCCTAAACAGTGTGACTTAGAAGAATTAAACTATCTGATTACGGTAGATGCATATGTGCACATTACATAGAGATGTTAAAGTCCTAAATGGGTTGAACGCAAAAGTGACAATCGGAAATTCAAAAACCTCAAAATACCCAGCAACTTCCGGCTTTGTTTTTCCGGCTAATAAAGTATGTGGGCCTAAAAAACAATATGAATCGCCTAGACGACAACTCGGGCATTCATAATCATAATCATATAACCCCCTACCACAAACAGGAACGTGGCAATTGGCAAAAAACTTTCAATCTCCTTTAGCGCCTAAAGAGTGTGACTTTGAAGAATCAAACTATCTGATTACGGTAGATGCATATGTGCACATTACATAGAGATGTTAAAGTCCTAAATGGGTTGAACGCAAGAGTGACAATCGAAAACCCAAAGAACTCAAAATACCTAGCACCTTCCGGTTTTGTTTTTGCGGCTAATAAAGTATGTGGGGCTATAAAACAATATGAGTCGCCTAGACGACAACGCGGGCATTCATAATCACAACCATATAACCCCCTACCACAAACAGGAACGTGGCAATTGGCAAAAAACTTTCAATTTCCTTTAGCGCCTAAAGAGTGTGACTTTGAAGAATTAAACTATCTGATTACGGTAGATGCATATGTGCACATTACATAGAGATGTTTACGTCCTAAATGGGTTGAACGCAAAAGTGTCAATCGGTAACCCAAAGAACCCAAAATACCTAGCACCTTCCGGTTTTGTTTTTGCGGCTAATAGAGTATGTGGGCCTATAAAACAATATGAGTCGCCTAGACGACAACTCGGGCATCCATAACCATTACCATATAACCCCCTACCACAAACAGGAACGTGGCAATTGGCAAAAAACTTTCAAATTCCTTTAGCGCCTAAAGAGTGTGACTTTGAAGAAATAAACAATCTGATTACGGTAGATGCATATGTGCACATTACATAGAGATGTTAAAGTCCTAAATGGGTTGAACGCAAGAGTGACAATCGAAAACCCAAAGAACTCAAAATACCTAGCACCTTCCGGTTTTGTTTTTGCGGCTAATAAAGTACGTGGGGCTATAAAACAATATGAGTCGCCTAGACGACAACGCGGGCATTCATAATCACAACCATATAACCCCCTACCACAAACAGGAACGTGGCAAGTGGCAAAAAACTTTCAATTTCCTTTAGCGCCTAAAGAGTGTGACTTTGAAGAATTAAACTATCTGATTACGGTAGATGCATATGTGCACATTACATAGAGATGTTTACGTCCTAAATGGGTTGAACGCAAGAGTGACAATCGAAAACCCAAAAAACCCAAAACACTTAGCACTTTCCGGTTTTGTTTTTGCGGCTATAAAGTATGTGGGCCTAAAAAGCAATATGAATCGCCTAGACGACAACTCGGGCATTCATAAAGGACATCATATACCCGCCTACCACAAACAGGAACGGGGCAATTGGCAAAACAACTTTCAATTTTACAAGTTACCCTTTAGCGCCTAAAGAGTGTGACTTTGAAGAATCAAACTATCTGATTACGGTAGATGCATATGTGCACATTACATAGAGATGTTAACGTCCTAAATGGGTTGAACGCAAGAGTGACAATCGAAAACCCAAAAACCTCAAAATACCTAGCAACTTCCGACTTTGTTTTTCCGGCTAATAAAGTATGTGGGCCTAAAAAGCAATATGAATCGCCTAGACGACAACTCGGGTATTCATAATCATAATCATATAACCCCCTACCACAAACAGGAACGTGGCAATTGGCAAAAAACTTTCAATCTCCTTTAGCGCCTAAAGAGTGTGACTTTGAAGAATCAACCTATCTGATTACGGTAGATGCATATGTGCACATTACATAGAGATGTTTACGTCCTAAATGGGTTGAACGCTAGAGTGACAATCGGAAATTCAAAAACCTCAAAATACCTAGCAACTTCCGGCTTTGTTTTTCCGACTAATAAAGTATGTGGGGCTATAAAACAATATGAGTCGCCTAGACGACAACGCGGGCATTTATAATCACAACCATATAACCCCCTACCACAAACAGGAACGTGGCAATTGGCAAAAAACTTTCAATCTCCTTTAGCGCCTAAAGAGTGTGACTTTGAAGAATCAAACTATCTGATTACGGTAGATGCATATGTGCACATTACACAGAGATGTTTACGTCCTAAATGGGTTGAACGCAAGAGTGACAATCGAAAACCCAAAAACCTCAAAATACCTAGCAACTTCCGACTTTGTTTTTCCGGCTAATAAAGTATGTGGGCCTAAAAAGCAATATGAATCGCCTAGACGACAACTCGGGCATTCATAATCATAATCATATAACCCCCTACCACAAACAGGAACGTGGCAATTGGCAAAAAACTTTCAATCTCCTTTAGCGCCTAAAGAGTGTGACTTTGAAGAATCAAACTATCTGATTACGGTAGATGCATATGTGCACATTACATAGAGATGTTTACGTCCTAAATGGGTTGAACGCAAGAGTGACAATCGGAAATTCAAAAACCTCAAAATACCTAGCAACTTCCGGCTTTGTTTTTCCGACTAATAAAGTATGTGGGGCTATAAAACAATATGAGTCGCCTAGACGACAACGCGGGCATTCATAATCACAACCATATAACCCCCTACCACAAACAGGAACGTGGCAATTGGCAAAAAACTTTCAATCTCCTTTAGCGCCTAAAGAGTGTGACTTTAAAGAATCAAACTATCTGATTACGGTAGATGCATATGTGCACATTACATAGAGATGTTAACGTCCTAAATGGGTTGAACGCAAGAGTGACAATCGAAAACCCAAAAACCTCAAAATACCTAGCAACTTCCGACTTTGTTTTTCCGGCTAATAAAGTATGTGGGCCTAAAAAGCAATATGAATCGCCTAGACGACAACTCGGGCATTCATAATTATAATCATATAACCCCCTACCACAAACAGGAACGTGGCAATTGGCAAAAAACTTTCAATCTCCTTTAGCGCCTAAAGAGTGTGACTTAGAAGAATTAAACTATTCGATTACGGTAGATGCATATGTGCACATTACATAGAGATGTTTACGTCCTAAATGGGTTGAACGCAAGAGTGACAATCGGAAATTCAAAAACCTCAAAATACCTAGCAACTTCCGGCTTTGTTTTTCCGACTAATAAAGTATGTGGGGCTATAAAACAATATGAGTCGCCTAGACGACAACGCGGGCATTCATAATCACAACCATATAACCCCCTACCACAAACAGGAACGTGGCAATTGGCAAAAAACTTTCAATTTCCTTTAGCGCATAAAGAGTGTGACTTTGAAGAATTAAACTATCTGATTACGGTAGATGCATATGTGCACATTACATAGAGATATTTACGTCCTAAATGGGTTGAACGCAAGAGTGACAATCGGAAATTCAAAAACCTTAAAATACCTAGCAACTTCCGGCTTTGTTTTTCCGGCTAATAAAGCATGTGGTCCTAAAAAACAATATGAATCGCCTGGACGACAACGCGGGCATTCATAATCACAACCATATAACCCCCTACCACAAACAGGAACGTGGCAATTGGCAAAAAACTTTCAATTTCCTTTAGCGCCTGAAGAGTGTGACTTAGAAGAATTAAACTATTTGATTACGGTAGATGCATATGTGCACTTTACATAGAGATGTTTACGTCCTAAATGGGTTGAACGCAAGAGTGAAAATCGAAAACCCAAAAACCTCAAAATACCTAGCAATTTCCGGCTTTGTTTTTCCGGCTAATAAAGTATGTGGGCCTAAAAAGCAATATGAATCACCTAGACGACAACTCGGGCATTCATAATCATAATCATATAACCCCCTACCACAAACAGGAACGTGGCAATTGGCAAAAAACTTTCAATCTCCTTTAGCGCCTAAAGAGTGTGACTTTGAAGAATCAAACTATCTGATTACGGTAGATGCATATGTGCACATTACATAGAGATGTTTACGTCCTAAATGGGTTGAACGCAAGAGTGACAATCGGAAATTCAAAAACCTCAAAATACCTAGCAACTTCCGGCTTTGTTTTTCCGGCTAATAAAGCATGTGGGCCTAAAAAACAATATGAATCGCCTAGACGACAACGCGGGCATTCATAATCACAACCATATAACCCCCTACCACAAACAGGAACGTGGCAATTGGCAAAAAACTTTCAATTTCCTTTAGCGCCTGAAGAGTGTGACTTAGAAGAATTAAACTATTTGATTACGGTAGATGCATATGTGCACTTTACATAGAGATGTTTACGTCCTAAATGGGTTGAACGCAAGAGTGAAAATCGAAAACCCAAAAACCTCAAAATACCTAGCAATTTCCGGCTTTGTTTTTCCGGCTAATAAAGTATGTCGGCTTAAAAAACAATATGAATCGCCTAGACGACAACTAGGGCATTCATAAACAACATCATATACCCGCCTACCACAAACAGGAACGAGGCAATTGGCAAAAAACTTTCAATTTTACAAGTTACTCTTTAGCGCCAAAACAGTGTGACTTAAAAGAATTAAACTATCTGATTACGGTAGATGCATATGTGCACATTACATAGAGATGTTAACGTCCTAAATGGGTTGAACGCAAGAGTGACAATCGGAAATTCAAAAACCTCAAAATACCTAGCAACTTCCGGCTTTGTTTTTCCGGCTAATAAAGTATGTGGGCCTAAAAAACAATATGAATCGCCTAGACGGCAACTCGGGCCTTCATTAACGACATTATATACCCGTCTACCATAAACAGGAACGAGGCAATTGGCAAAAAACTTTCAATTTAACAAGTTACCCTTAAGCGCCTAAACAGTGTGACGTAGAAGAATTAAACTATCTGATTACGGTAGATGCATATGTGCACATTACATAGAGATGTTAAAGTCCTAAATGGGTTGAACGCAAAAGTGACAATCGGAAATTCAAAACCCTCAAAATACCCAGCAACTTCCGGCTTTGTTTTTCCGGCTAATAAAGTATGTGGGCCTAAAAAACAATATGAATCGCCTAGACGACAACTCGGGCATTCATAATCATAATCATATAACCCCCTACCACAAACAGGAACGTGGCAATTGGCAAAAAACTTTCAATCTCCTTTAGCGCCTAAAGAGTGTGACTTTGAAGAATCAAACTATCTGATTACGGTAGATGCATATGTGCACATTACATAGAGATGTTAACGTCCTAAATGGGTTGAACGCAAGAGTGACAATCGAAAACCCAAAAACCTCAAAATACCTAGCAACTTCCGACTTTGTTTTTCCGGCTAATAAAGTATGTGGTCCTAAAAAGCAATATGAATCGCCTAGACGACAACTCGGGCATTCATAATCACAACCATATAACCCACTACCACAAACAGGAACGTGGCAATTGGCAAAAAACTTTAAATTTCGTTTAGCGCCTAAAGAGTGTGACTTTGAAGAATTAAACTATCTGATTACGGTAGATGCATATGTGCACATTACATAGAGATGTTAACGTCCTAAATGGGTTGAACGCTAGAGTGACAATCGGAAATTCAAAAACCTCAAAATACCTAGCAACTTCCGGCTTTGTTTTTCCGGCTAATAAAGCATGTGGGCCTAAAAAACAATATGAATCGCCTAGACGGCAACTCGGGCATTCATAAACAACATCATGTACCTGTCTACCATAAATAGATACGGGGCAATTGGCAAAAAACTTTCAATTTTATTAGTTACCCTTTAGCGCCTAAAGAGTGTGACTTAGAAGAATTAAACTATCTGATTACGGTAGATGCATATGTGCACATTACATAGAGATGTTAAAGTCCTAAATGGTTTGAACGCAAGAGTGACAATCGGAAATTCAAAAACCTCAAAATACCCAGCAACTTCCGGCTTTGTTTTTCCGGCTAATAAAGTATGTGGGCCTAAAAAATAATATGAATCGCCTAGACGACAACTACGGCATTCATAAACAACATCATATATCCGCCTACCACAAACAGGAACGGGGCAATTGGCAAAAAACTTTCAATTTCACAAGTTACCCTTTAGCGCCTAAAGAGTGTGACTTAGAAGAATTAAACTATCTGATTACGGTAGATGCATATGTGCACATTACATAGAGATGTTTACGTCCTAAATGGGTTGAACGCAAGAGTGACAATCGGTAACCCAAAGAACCCAAAATACCTAGCAACTTCCGACTTTGTTTTTCCGGCTAATAAAGTATGTGGGCCTAAAAAACAATATGAGTCGCCTAGACGACAACGCGGGCATTCATAATCACAACCATATAACCCCCTACCACAACCAGGAACGTGGCAATTGGCAAAAAACTTTCAATCTCCTTTAGCGCCTAAAGAGTGTGACTTTGAAGAATCAAACTATCTGATTACGGTAGATGCATATGTGCACATTACATAGGGTTGTTTACGTCCTAAATGGGTTGAACGCAAGAGTGACAATCGGAAATTCAAAAACCTCAAAATACCTAGCAACTTCCGGCTTTGTTTTTCCGGCGAATAAAGTATGTGGGCCTAAAAAATAATATGAATCGCCTAGACGACAACTAGGGCATTCATAAACAACATCATATACCCGCCTACCACAAACAGGAACGAGGCAATTGGCAAAAAACTTTCAATTTTACAAGTTACCCTTTAGCGCCTAAACAGTGTGACTTAGAAGAATTAAACTATCTGATTACGGTAGATGCATATGTGCACATTACATAGAGATGTTAACGTCCTAAATGGGTTGAACGCAAGAGTGACAATCGGAAATTAAAAAACCTCAAAATACCCAGCAACTTCCGGCTTTGTTTTTCCGGCTAATAAAGTATGTGGGCCTAAAAAACAATACGAATCGCCTAGACGACAACTCGGGCATTCATAATCATAATCATATAACCCCCTACCACAAACAGGAACGTGGCAATTGGCAAAAAACTTTCAATTTCCTTTAGCGAATAAAGAGTGTGACTTTGAAGAATTAAACTATCTGATTACGGTAGATGCATATGTGCACATTACATAGAGATGTTTAGGTCCTAAATGGGTTGAACGCAAGAGTGACAATCGGCAATTCAAAAACCTCAAAATACCTAGCAACTTCCGGCTTTGTTTTTCCGGCTAATAAAGTATGTGGGCCTAAAAAATAATATGAATCGCCTAGACGACAACTACGGCATTCATAAACAACATCATATACCCGCCTACCACAAACAGGAACGGGGCAATTGGCAAAAAACTTTCAATTTTACAAGTTACCCTTTAGCGCCTAAACAGTGTGACTTAGAAGAATTAAACTATCTGATTACGGTAGATGCATATGTGCACTTTACATAGGGTTGTTTACGTCCTAGATGGGTTGAACGCAAGAGTGACAATCGAAAACCCAAAAACCTCAAAATACCTAGCAACTTCCGGCATTGTTTTTCCGGCTAATAAAGTATGTGGGCCTAAAAAACAATATGAATCGCCTAGACGGCAACTCGTGCCTTCATAAACGACATTATATACCCGTCTACCATAAACAGGAACGAGGCAATTGGCAAAAAACTTTCAATTTCCTTTAGCGAATAAAGAGTGTGACTTTGAAGAATTAGACTATCTGATTACGGTAGATGCATATGTGCACATTACATAGAGATGTTTACGTCCTAAATGGGTTGAACGCAAGAGTGACAATCGGCAATTCAAAAACCTCAAAATACCTAGCAACTTCCGGCTTTGTTTTTCCGGCTAATAAAGTATGTGGGCCTAAAAAATAATATGAATCGCCTAGACGACAACTACGGCATTCATAAACAACATCATATACCCGCCTACCGCAAACAGGAACGGGGCAATTGGCAAAAAACTTTCAATTTCACAAGTTACCCTTTAGCGCCTAAAGAGTGTGACTTAGAAGAATTAAACTATCTGATTACGGTAGCTGCATATGTGCACATTACATAGAGATGTTTACGTCCTAAATGGGTTGAACGCAAGAGTGACAATCGGTAACCCAAAGAACCCAAAATACCTAGCAACTTCCGACTTTGTTTTTCCGGCTAATAAAGTATGTGGGCCTAAAAAACAATATGAGTCGCCTAGACGACAACGCGGGCATTCATAATCACAACCATATAACCCCCTACCACAACCAGGAACGTGGCAATTGGCAAAAAACTTTCAATCTCCTTTAGCGCCTAAAGAGTGTGACTTTGAAGAATCAAACTATCTGATTACGGTAGATGCATATGTGCACATTACATAGAGATGTTAACGTCCTAAATGGGTTGAACGCAAGAGTGACAATCGAAAACCCAAAAACCTCAAAATACCTAGCAACTTCCGACTTTGTTTTTCCGGCTAATAAAGTATGTGGTCCTAAAAAGCAATATGAATCGCCTAGACGACAACTCGGGCATTCATAATCACAACCATATAACCCACTACCACAAACAGGAACGTGGCAATTGGCAAAAAACTTTAAATTTCGTTTAGCGCCTAAAGAGTGTGACTTTGAAGAATTAAACTATCTGATTACGGTAGATGCATATGTGCACATTACATAGAGATGTTAACGTCCTAAATGGGTTGAACGCAAGAGTGACAATCGAAAACCCAAAAACCTCAAAATACCTAGCAACTTCCGACTTTGTTTTTCCGGCTAATAAAGTATGTGGTCCTAAAAAGCAATATGAATCGCCTAGACGACAACTCGGGCATTCATAATCACAACCATATAACCCACTACCACAAACAGGAACGTGGCAATTGGCAAAAAACTTTAAATTTCGTTTAGCGCCTAAAGAGTGTGACTTTGAAGAATTAAACTATCTGATTACGGTAGATGCATATGTGCACATTACATAGAGATGTTAACGTCCTAAATGGGTTGAACGCTAGAGTGACAATCGGAAATTCAAAAACCTCAAAATACCTAGCAACTTCCGGCTTTGTTTTTCCGGCTAATAAAGCATGTGGGCCTAAAAAACAATATGAATCGCCTAGACGGCAACTCGGGCATTCATAAACAACATCATGTGCCTGTCTACCATAAACAGATACGGGGCAATTGGCAAAAAACTTTCAATTTTATTAGTTACCCTTTAGCGCCTAAAGAGTGTGACTTAGAAGAATTAAACTATCTGATTACGGTAGATGCATATGTGCACATTACATAGAGATGTTAAAGTCCTAAATGGTTTGAACGCAAGAGTGACAATCGGAAATTCAAAAACCTCAAAATACCCAGCAACTTCCGGCTTTGTTTTTCCGGCTAATAAAGTATGTGGTCCTAAAAAGCAATATGAATCGCCTAGACGACAACTCGGGCATTCATAATCACAACCATATAACCCACTACCACAAACAGGAACGTGGCAATTGGCAAAAAACTTTAAATTTCGTTTAGCGCCTAAAGAGTGTGACTTTGAAGAATTAAACTATCTGATTACGGTAGATGCATATGTGCACATTACATAGAGATGTTAACGTCCTAAATGGGTTGAACGCTAGAGTGACAATCGGAAATTCAAAAACCTCAAAATACCTAGCAACTTCCGGCTTTGTTTTTCCGGCTAATAAAGCATGTGGGCCTAAAAAACAATATGAATCGCCTAGACGGCAACTCGGGCATTCATAAACAACATCATGTGCCTGTCTACCATAAACAGATACGGGGCAATTGGCAAAAAACTTTCAATTTTATTAGTTACCCTTTAGCGCCTAAAGAGTGTGACTTAGAAGAATTAAACTATCTGATTACGGTAGATGCATATGTGCACATTACATAGAGATGTTAAAGTCCTAAATGGGTTGAACGCTAGAGTGACAATCGGAAATTCAAAAACCTCAAAATACCTAGCAACTTCCGGCTTTGTTTTTCCGGCTAATAAAGCATGTGGGCCTAAAAAACAATATGAATCGCCTAGACGACAACTCGGGCATTCATAATTATAATCATATAACCCCCTACCACAAACAGGAACGTGGCAATTGGCAAAAAACTTTCAATCTCCTTTAGCGCCTAAAGAGTGTGACTTAGAAGAATTAAACTATTCGATTACGGTAGATGCATATGTGCACATTACATAGAGATGTTTACGTCCTAAATGGGTTGAACGCAAGAGTGACAATCGGAAATTCAAAAACCTCAAAATACCTAGCAACTTCCGGCTTTGTTTTTCCGACTAATAAAGTATGTGGGGCTATAAAACAATATGAGTCGCCTAGACGACAACGCGGGCATTCATAATCACAACCATATAACCCCCTACCACAAACAGGAACGTGGCAATTGGCAAAAAACTTTCAATTTCCTTTAGCGCATAAAGAGTGTGACTTTGAAGAATTAAACTATCTGATTACGGTAGATGCATATGTGCACATTACATAGAGATATTTACGTCCTAAATGGGTTGAACGCAAGAGTGACAATCGGAAATTCAAAAACCTTAAAATACCTAGCAACTTCCGGCTTTGTTTTTCCGGCTAATAAAGCATGTGGTCCTAAAAAACAATATGAATCGCCTGGACGACAACGCGGGCATTCATAATCACAACCATATAACCCCCTACCACAAACAGGAACGTGGCAATTGGCAAAAAACTTTCAATTTCCTTTAGCGCCTGAAGAGTGTGACTTAGAAGAATTAAACTATTTGATTACGGTAGATGCATATGTGCACTTTACATAGAGATGTTTACGTCCTAAATGGGTTGAACGCAAGAGTGAAAATCGAAAACCCAAAAACCTCAAAATACCTAGCAATTTCCGGCTTTGTTTTTCCGGCTAATAAAGTATGTGGGCCTAAAAAGCAATATGAATCACCTAGACGACAACTCGGGCATTCATAATCATAATCATATAACCCCCTACCACAAACAGGAACGTGGCAATTGGCAAAAAACTTTCAATCTCCTTTAGCGCCTAAAGAGTGTGACTTTGAAGAATCAAACTATCTGATTACGGTAGATGCATATGTGCACATTACATAGAGATGTTTACGTCCTAAATGGGTTGAACGCAAGAGTGACAATCGGAAATTCAAAAACCTCAAAATACCTAGCAACTTCCGGCTTTGTTTTTCCGGCTAATAAAGCATGTGGGCCTAAAAAACAATATGAATCGCCTAGACGACAACGCGGGCATTCATAATCACAACCATATAACCCCCTACCACAAACAGGAACGTGGCAATTGGCAAAAAACTTTCAATTTCCTTTAGCGCCTGAAGAGTGTGACTTAGAAGAATTAAACTATTTGATTACGGTAGATGCATATGTGCACTTTACATAGAGATGTTTACGTCCTAAATGGGTTGAACGCAAGAGTGAAAATCGAAAACCCAAAAACCTCAAAATACCTAGCAATTTCCGGCTTTGTTTTTCCGGCTAATAAAGTATGTCGGCTTAAAAAACAATATGAATCGCCTAGACGACAACTAGGGCATTCATAAACAACATCATATACCCGCCTACCACAAACAGGAACGAGGCAATTGGCAAAAAACTTTCAATTTTACAAGTTACTCTTTAGCGCCAAAACAGTGTGACTTAAAAGAATTAAACTATCTGATTACGGTAGATGCATATGTGCACATTACATAGAGATGTTAACGTCCTAAATGGGTTGAACGCAAGAGTGACAATCGGAAATTCAAAAACCTCAAAATACCTAGCAACTTCCGGCTTTGTTTTTCCGGCTAATAAAGTATGTGGGCCTAAAAAACAATATGAATCGCCTAGACGGCAACTCGGGCCTTCATTAACGACATTATATACCCGTCTACCATAAACAGGAACGAGGCAATTGGCAAAAAACTTTCAATTTAACAAGTTACCCTTAAGCGCCTAAACAGTGTGACGTAGAAGAATTAAACTATCTGATTACGGTAGATGCATATGTGCACATTACATAGAGATGTTAAAGTCCTAAATGGGTTGAACGCAAAAGTGACAATCGGAAATTCAAAACCCTCAAAATACCCAGCAACTTCCGGCTTTGTTTTTCCGGCTAATAAAGTATGTGGGCCTAAAAAACAATATGAATCGCCTAGACGACAACTCGGGCATTCATAATCATAATCATATAACCCCCTACCACAAACAGGAACGTGGCAATTGGCAAAAAACTTTCAATCTCCTTTAGCGCCTAAAGAGTGTGACTTTGAAGAATCAAACTATCTGATTACGGTAGATGCATATGTGCACATTACATAGAGATGTTAACGTCCTAAATGGGTTGAACGCAAGAGTGACAATCGAAAACCCAAAAACCTCAAAATACCTAGCAACTTCCGACTTTGTTTTTCCGGCTAATAAAGTATGTGGTCCTAAAAAGCAATATGAATCGCCTAGACGACAACTCGGGCATTCATAATCACAACCATATAACCCACTACCACAAACAGGAACGTGGCAATTGGCAAAAAACTTTAAATTTCGTTTAGCGCCTAAAGAGTGTGACTTTGAAGAATTAAACTATCTGATTACGGTAGATGCATATGTGCACATTACATAGAGATGTTAACGTCCTAAATGGGTTGAACGCTAGAGTGACAATCGGAAATTCAAAAACCTCAAAATACCTAGCAACTTCCGGCTTTGTTTTTCCGGCTAATAAAGCATGTGGGCCTAAAAAACAATATGAATCGCCTAGACGGCAACTCGGGCATTCATAAACAACATCATGTACCTGTCTACCATAAATAGATACGGGGCAATTGGCAAAAAACTTTCAATTTTATTAGTTACCCTTTAGCGCCTAAAGAGTGTGACTTAGAAGAATTAAACTATCTGATTACGGTAGATGCATATGTGCACATTACATAGAGATGTTAAAGTCCTAAATGGTTTGAACGCAAGAGTGACAATCGGAAATTCAAAAACCTCAAAATACCCAGCAACTTCCGGCTTTGTTTTTCCGGCTAATAAAGTATGTGGGCCTAAAAAATAATATGAATCGCCTAGACGACAACTACGGCATTCATAAACAACATCATATATCCGCCTACCACAAACAGGAACGGGGCAATTGGCAAAAAACTTTCAATTTCACAAGTTACCCTTTAGCGCCTAAAGAGTGTGACTTAGAAGAATTAAACTATCTGATTACGGTAGATGCATATGTGCACATTACATAGAGATGTTTACGTCCTAAATGGGTTGAACGCAAGAGTGACAATCGGTAACCCAAAGAACCCAAAATACCTAGCAACTTCCGACTTTGTTTTTCCGGCTAATAAAGTATGTGGGCCTAAAAAACAATATGAGTCGCCTAGACGACAACGCGGGCATTCATAATCACAACCATATAACCCCCTACCACAACCAGGAACGTGGCAATTGGCAAAAAACTTTCAATCTCCTTTAGCGCCTAAAGAGTGTGACTTTGAAGAATCAAACTATCTGATTACGGTAGATGCATATGTGCACATTACATAGGGTTGTTTACGTCCTAAATGGGTTGAACGCAAGAGTGACAATCGGAAATTCAAAAACCTCAAAATACCTAGCAACTTCCGGCTTTGTTTTTCCGGCGAATAAAGTATGTGGGCCTAAAAAATAATATGAATCGCCTAGACGACAACTAGGGCATTCATAAACAACATCATATACCCGCCTACCACAAACAGGAACGAGGCAATTGGCAAAAAACTTTCAATTTTACAAGTTACCCTTTAGCGCCTAAACAGTGTGACTTAGAAGAATTAAACTATCTGATTACGGTAGATGCATATGTGCACATTACATAGAGATGTTAACGTCCTAAATGGGTTGAACGCAAGAGTGACAATCGGAAATTAAAAAACCTCAAAATACCCAGCAACTTCCGGCTTTGTTTTTCCGGCTAATAAAGTATGTGGGCCTAAAAAACAATACGAATCGCCTAGACGACAACTCGGGCATTCATAATCATAATCATATAACCCCCTACCACAAACAGGAACGTGGCAATTGGCAAAAAACTTTCAATTTCCTTTAGCGAATAAAGAGTGTGACTTTGAAGAATTAAACTATCTGATTACGGTAGATGCATATGTGCACATTACATAGAGATGTTTAGGTCCTAAATGGGTTGAACGCAAGAGTGACAATCGGCAATTCAAAAACCTCAAAATACCTAGCAACTTCCGGCTTTGTTTTTCCGGCTAATAAAGTATGTGGGCCTAAAAAATAATATGAATCGCCTAGACGACAACTACGGCATTCATAAACAACATCATATACCCGCCTACCACAAACAGGAACGGGGCAATTGGCAAAAAACTTTCAATTTTACAAGTTACCCTTTAGCGCCTAAACAGTGTGACTTAGAAGAATTAAACTATCTGATTACGGTAGATGCATATGTGCACTTTACATAGGGTTGTTTACGTCCTAGATGGGTTGAACGCAAGAGTGACAATCGAAAACCCAAAAACCTCAAAATACCTAGCAACTTCCGGCATTGTTTTTCCGGCTAATAAAGTATGTGGGCCTAAAAAACAATATGAATCGCCTAGACGGCAACTCGTGCCTTCATAAACGACATTATATACCCGTCTACCATAAACAGGAACGAGGCAATTGGCAAAAAACTTTCAATTTCCTTTAGCGAATAAAGAGTGTGACTTTGAAGAATTAGACTATCTGATTACGGTAGATGCATATGTGCACATTACATAGAGATGTTTACGTCCTAAATGGGTTGAACGCAAGAGTGACAATCGGCAATTCAAAAACCTCAAAATACCTAGCAACTTCCGGCTTTGTTTTTCCGGCTAATAAAGTATGTGGGCCTAAAAAATAATATGAATCGCCTAGACGACAACTACGGCATTCATAAACAACATCATATACCCGCCTACCGCAAACAGGAACGGGGCAATTGGCAAAAAACTTTCAATTTCACAAGTTACCCTTTAGCGCCTAAAGAGTGTGACTTAGAAGAATTAAACTATCTGATTACGGTAGCTGCATATGTGCACATTACATAGAGATGTTTACGTCCTAAATGGGTTGAACGCAAGAGTGACAATCGGTAACCCAAAGAACCCAAAATACCTAGCAACTTCCGACTTTGTTTTTCCGGCTAATAAAGTATGTGGGCCTAAAAAACAATATGAGTCGCCTAGACGACAACGCGGGCATTCATAATCACAACCATATAACCCCCTACCACAACCAGGAACGTGGCAATTGGCAAAAAACTTTCAATCTCCTTTAGCGCCTAAAGAGTGTGACTTTGAAGAATCAAACTATCTGATTACGGTAGATGCATATGTGCACATTACATAGAGATGTTAACGTCCTAAATGGGTTGAACGCAAGAGTGACAATCGAAAACCCAAAAACCTCAAAATACCTAGCAACTTCCGACTTTGTTTTTCCGGCTAATAAAGTATGTGGTCCTAAAAAGCAATATGAATCGCCTAGACGACAACTCGGGCATTCATAATCACAACCATATAACCCACTACCACAAACAGGAACGTGGCAATTGGCAAAAAACTTTAAATTTCGTTTAGCGCCTAAAGAGTGTGACTTTGAAGAATTAAACTATCTGATTACGGTAGATGCATATGTGCACATTACATAGAGATGTTAACGTCCTAAATGGGTTGAACGCAAGAGTGACAATCGAAAACCCAAAAACCTCAAAATACCTAGCAACTTCCGACTTTGTTTTTCCGGCTAATAAAGTATGTGGTCCTAAAAAGCAATATGAATCGCCTAGACGACAACTCGGGCATTCATAATCACAACCATATAACCCACTACCACAAACAGGAACGTGGCAATTGGCAAAAAACTTTAAATTTCGTTTAGCGCCTAAAGAGTGTGACTTTGAAGAATTAAACTATCTGATTACGGTAGATGCATATGTGCACATTACATAGAGATGTTAACGTCCTAAATGGGTTGAACGCTAGAGTGACAATCGGAAATTCAAAAACCTCAAAATACCTAGCAACTTCCGGCTTTGTTTTTCCGGCTAATAAAGCATGTGGGCCTAAAAAACAATATGAATCGCCTAGACGGCAACTCGGGCATTCATAAACAACATCATGTGCCTGTCTACCATAAACAGATACGGGGCAATTGGCAAAAAACTTTCAATTTTATTAGTTACCCTTTAGCGCCTAAAGAGTGTGACTTAGAAGAATTAAACTATCTGATTACGGTAGATGCATATGTGCACATTACATAGAGATGTTAAAGTCCTAAATGGTTTGAACGCAAGAGTGACAATCGGAAATTCAAAAACCTCAAAATACCCAGCAACTTCCGGCTTTGTTTTTCCGGCTAATAAAGTATGTGGGCCTAAAAAATAATATGAATCGCCTAGACGACAACTACGGCATTCATAAATTACATCATATATCCGCCTACCACAAACAGGAACGGGGCAATTGGCAAAAAACTTTCAATTTCACAAGTTACCCTTTAGCGCCTAAAGAGTGTGACTTAGAAGAATTAAACTATCTGATTACGGTAGATGCATATGTGCACATTACATAGAGATGTTTACGTCCTAAATGGGTTGAACGCAAGAGTGACAATCGGTAACCCAAAGAACCCAAAATACCTAGCAACTTCCGACTTTGTTTTTCCGGCTAATAAAGTATGTGGGCCTAAAAAACAATATGAGTCGCCTAGACGACAACGCGGGCATTCATAATCACAACCATATAACCCCCTACCACAACCAGGAACGTGGCAATTGGCAAAAAACTTTCAATCTCCTTTAGCGCCTAAAGAGTGTGACTTTGAAGAATCAAACTATCTGATTACGGTAGATGCATATGTGCACATTACATAGGGTTGTTTACGTCCTAAATGGGTTGAACGCAAGAGTGACAATCGGAAATTCAAAAACCTCAAAATACCTAGCAACTTCCGGCTTTGTTTTTCCGGCGAATAAAGTATGTGGGCCTAAAAAATAATATGAATCGCCTAGACGACAACTAGGGCATTCATAAACAACATCATATACCCGCCTACCACAAACAGGAACGAGGCAATTGGCAAAAAACTTTCAATTTTACAAGTTACCCTTTAGCGCCTAAACAGTGTGACTTAGAAGAATTAAACTATCTGATTACGGTAGATGCATATGTGCACATTACATAGAGATGTTAACGTCCTAAATGGGTTGAACGCAAGAGTGACAATCGGAAATTAAAAAACCTCAAAATACCCAGCAACTTCCGGCTTTGTTTTTCCGGCTAATAAAGTATGTGGGCCTAAAAAACAATACGAATCGCCTAGACGACAACTCGGGCATTCATAATCATAATCATATAACCCCCTACCACAAACAGGAACGTGGCAATTGGCAAAAAACTTTCAATTTCCTTTAGCGAATAAAGAGTGTGACTTTGAAGAATTAAACTATCTGATTACGGTAGATGCATATGTGCACATTACATAGAGATGTTTAGGTCCTAAATGGGTTGAACGCAAGAGTGACAATCGGCAATTCAAAAACCTCAAAATACCTAGCAACTTCCGGCTTTGTTTTTCCGGCTAATAAAGTATGTGGGCCTAAAAAATAATATGAATCGCCTAGACGACAACTACGGCATTCATAAACAACATCATATACCCGCCTACCACAAACAGGAACGGGGCAATTGGCAAAAAACTTTCAATTTTACAAGTTACCCTTTAGCGCCTAAACAGTGTGACTTAGAAGAATTAAACTATCTGATTACGGTAGATGCATATGTGCACTTTACATAGGGTTGTTTACGTCCTAGATGGGTTGAACGCAAGAGTGACAATCGAAAACCCAAAAACCTCAAAATACCTAGCAACTTCCGGCATTGTTTTTCCGGCTAATAAAGTATGTGGGCCTAAAAAACAATATGAATCGCCTAGACGGCAACTCGTGCCTTCATAAACGACATTATATACCCGTCTACCATAAACAGGAACGAGGCAATTGGCAAAAAACTTTCAATTTCCTTTAGCGAATAAAGAGTGTGACTTTGAAGAATTAGACTATCTGATTACGGTAGATGCATATGTGCACATTACATAGAGATGTTTACGTCCTAAATGGGTTGAACGCAAGAGTGACAATCGGCAATTCAAAAACCTCAAAATACCTAGCAACTTCCGGCTTTGTTTTTCCGGCTAATAAAGTATGTGGGCCTAAAAAATAATATGAATCGCCTAGACGACAACTACGGCATTCATAAACAACATCATATACCCGCCTACCGCAAACAGGAACGGGGCAATTGGCAAAAAACTTTCAATTTCACAAGTTACCCTTTAGCGCCTAAAGAGTGTGACTTAGAAGAATTAAACTATCTGATTACGGTAGCTGCATATGTGCACATTACATAGAGATGTTTACGTCCTAAATGGGTTGAACGCAAGAGTGACAATCGGTAACCCAAAGAACCCAAAATACCTAGCAACTTCCGACTTTGTTTTTCCGGCTAATAAAGTATGTGGGCCTAAAAAACAATATGAGTCGCCTAGACGACAACGCGGGCATTCATAATCACAACCATATAACCCCCTACCACAACCAGGAACGTGGCAATTGGCAAAAAACTTTCAATCTCCTTTAGCGCCTAAAGAGTGTGACTTTGAAGAATCAAACTATCTGATTACGGTAGATGCATATGTGCACATTACATAGGGTTGTTTACGTCCTAAATGGGTTGAACGCAAGAGTGACAATCGGAAATTCAAAAACGTCAAAATACCTAGCAACTTCCGGCTTTGTTTTTCCGGCGAATAAAGTATGTGGGCCTAAAAAATAATATGAATCGCCTAGACGACAACTAGGGCATTCATAAACAACATCATATACCCGCCTACCACAAACAGGAACGAGGCAATTGGCAAAAAACTTTCAATTTTACAAGTTACCCTTTAGCGCCTAAACAGTGTGACTTAGAAGAATTAAACTATCTGATTACGGTAGATGCATATGTGCACATTACATAGAGATGTTAACGTCCTAAATGGGTTGAACGCAAGAGTGACAATCGGAAATTAAAAAACCTCAAAATACCCAGCAACTTCCGGCTTTGTTTTTCCGGCTAATAAAATATGTGGGCCTAAAAAACAATATGAATCGCCTAGACGACAACTCGGGCATTCATAATCATATAACCCCCTACCACAAACAGGAACGTGGCAATTGGCAAAAAACTTTCAATCTCCTTTAGCGCCTAAAGAGTGTGACTTTGAAGAATCAAACTATCTGATTACGGTAGATGCATATGTGCACATTACATAGAGATGTTAACGTCCTAAATGGGTTGAACGCAAGAGTGACAATCGAAAACCCAAAACACCTAGCAACTTCCGGCTTTGTTTTTCCGGCCAATAAAGTATGTGTGCCTAAAAAGCAATATGAATCGCCTAGACGGCAACTTGGGCCTTCATAAACGACATTATATACCCGTCTACCATAAACAGGAACGAGGCAATTGGCAAAAAACTTTCAATTTTACAAAATACCCTTTAGCGCCTAAACAGTGTGACTTAGAAGAATTAAACTATCTGATTACGGTAGATGCATATGTGCACATTACATAGAGATGTTAAAGTCCTAAATGGGTTGAACGCAAGAGTGACAATCGGAAATTCAAAAACCTCAAAATACCCAGCAACTTCCGGCTTTGTTTTTCCGGCTAATAAAGTATGTGGGCCTAAAAAACAATATGAATCGCCTAGACGACAACTCGGGCATTCATAATCATAATCATATAACCCCCTACCACAAACAGGAACGTGGCAATTGGCAAAAAACTTTCAATTTTACAAGTTACCCTTTAGCGCCTAAACAGTGTGACTTAGAAGAATTAAACTATCTGATTACGGTAGATGCATATGTGCACTTTACATAGAGATGTTTACGTCCTAAATGGGTTGAACGCAAGAGTGACAATCGAAAACCCAAAACACCTAGCAACTTCCGGCTTTGTTTTTCCGGCTAATAAAGTATGTGGGCCTAAAAAGCAATATGAATCGCCTAGACGGCAACTCGGGCCTTCATAAACGACATTATATACCCGTCTACCATAAACAGGAACGAGGCAATTGGCAAAAAACTTTCAATTTTACAAAATACCCTTTAGCGCCTAAACAGTGTGACTTAGAAGAATTAAACTATCTGATTACGGTAGATGCATATGTGCACATTACATAGAGATGTTAAAGTCCTAAATGGGTTGAACGCAAGAGTGACAATCGGAAATTCAAAAACCTCAAAATACCCAGCACCTTCCGGTTTTGTTTTTGCGGCTAATAAAGTATGTGGGCCTAAAAAGTAATATGAATCGCCTAGACGACAACTCGGGCATTTATAAACAAAATCATATACCCGCCTACCACAAACAGGAACGGGGCAATTGGCAAAAAAACTTTCAATTTTACAAGTTACCCTTTAGCGCCTAAACAGTGTGACTTAGAAGAATTAAACTATCTGATTACGGTAGATGCATATGTGCACATTACATAGGGTTGTTTACGTCCTAAATGGGTTGAACGCAAGAGTGACAATCGAAAACCCAAAGAACCCAAAATACCTAGCACCTTCCGGTTTAGTTTTTGCGGCTATAACGTATGTGGGCCTTTAAAACAATATGAGTCGCCTAGACGACAACGCGGGCATTCATAATCACAACCATATAACCCCCTACCACAAACAGGAACGTGGCAATTGGCAAAAAACTTTTAATTTCCTTTAGCGCCTAAAGAGTGTGACTTTGAAGAATTAAACTATCTGATTACGGTAGATGCATATGTGCACATTACATAGAGATGTTAACGTCCTAAATGGGTTGAACGCAAGAGTGACCATCGAAAACCCAAAACACCTAGCAACTTCCGGCTTTGTTTTTCCGGCTAATAAAGTATGTGGGCCTAAAAAGCAATATGAATCGCCTAGACGGCAACTCGGGCCTTCATAAACGACATTATATACCCGTCTACCATAAACAGGAACGAGGCAATTGGCAAAAAACTTTCAATTTTACAAGTTACCCTTTAGCGCCTAAACAGTGTGACTTAGAAGAATTAAACTATCTGATTACGGTAGATGCATATGTGCACTTTACATAGAGATGTTTACGTCCTAAATGGGTTGAACGCAAGAGTGACAATCGAAAACCCAAAACACCTAGCAACTTCCGGCTTTGTTTTTCCGGCTAATAAAGTATGTGGGCCTAAAAAGTAATATGAATCGCCTAGACGGCAACTCGGGCCTTCATAAACGACATTATATACCCGTCTACCATAAACAGGAACGAGGCAATTGGCAAAAAACTTTCAATTTTACAAAATACCCTTTAGCGCCTAAACAGTGTGACTTAGAAGAATTAAACTATCTGATTACGGTAGATGCATATGTGCACATTACATAGCGATGTTAAAGTCCTAAATGGGTTGAACGCAAGAGTGACAATCGGAAATTCAAAAACCTCAAAATACCCAGCACCTTCCGGTTTTGTTTTTGCGGCTAATAAAGTATGTGGGCCTAAAAAGTAATATGAATCGCCTAGACGACAACTCGGGCATTTATAAACAAAATCATATACCCGCCTACCACAAACAGGAACGGGGCAATTGGCAAAAAAACTTTCAATTTTACAAGTTACCCTTTAGCGCCTAAACAGTGTGACTTAGAAGAATTAAACTATCTGATTACGGTAGATGCATATGTGCACATTACATAGGGTTGTTTACGTCCTAAATGGGTTGAACGCAAGAGTGACAATCGAAAACCCAAAGAACCCAAAATACCTAGCACCTTCCGGTTTAGTTTTTGCGGCTATAACGTATGTGGGCCTTTAAAACAATATGAGTCGCCTAGACGACAACGCGGGCATTCATAATCACAACCATATAACCCCCTACCACAAACAGGAACGTGGCAATTGGCAAAAAACTTTTAATTTCCTTTAGCGCCTAAAGAATGTGACTTTGAAGAATTAAACTATCTGATTACGGTAGATGCATATGTGCACATTACATAGAGATGTTAACGTCCTAAATGGGTTGAACGCAAGAGTGACCATCGAAAACCCAAAAACCTCAAAATACCTAGCAACTTCCGGCTTTGTTGTTCCTGCTAATAAAGTATGTGGGTCTAAAAAGCAATATGAATCGCCTAGACGACAACTCGGGCATTCATAAACAACATCATATACCCGCCTACCACTAACAGGAACGGGGCAATTGGCAAAAAACTTTCAATTTCACAAGTTACCCTTTAGCGCCTAAAGAGTGTGACTTAGAAGAATTAAACTATCTGATTACGGTAGATGCATATGTGCACATTACATAGAGATGTTTACGTCCTAAATGGGTTGAACGCAAGAATGACAATCGGTAACCCAAAGAACCCAAAATACCTAGCAACTTCCGACTTTGTTTTTCCGGCTAATAAGGTATGTGGGCCTAAAAAACAATATGAGTCGCCTAGACGACAACGCGGGCATTCATAATCACAACCATATAACCCCCTACCACAAACAGGAACGTGGCAATTGGCAAAAAACTTTCAATTTCCTTTAGCGAATAAAGAGTGTGACTTTGAAGAATTAAACTATCGGATTACGGTAGATGCATATGTGCACATTACATAGAGATGTTTAGGTCCTAAATGGGTTGAACGCAAGAGTGACAATCGGCAATTCAAAAACCTCAAAATACCTAGCAACTTCCGGCTTTGTTTTTCCGGCTAATAAAGTATGTGGGCCTAAAAAATAATATGAATCGCCTAGACGACAACTACGGCATTCATAAACAACATCATATACCCGCCTACCACAAACAGGAACGGGGCAATTGGCAAAAAACTTTCAATTTTACAAGTTACCCTTTAGCGCCTAAACAGTGTGACTTAGAAGAATTAAATTATCTGATTACGGTAGATGCATATGTGCACTTTACATAGGGTTGTTTACGTCCTAAATGGGTTGAACGCAAGAGTGACAATCGAAAACCCAAAAACCTCAAAATACCTAGCAACTTCCGGCATTGTTTTTCCTGCTAATAAAGTATGTGGGCCTAAAAAACAATATGAATCGCCTAGACGGCAACTCGGGCCTTCATAAACGACATTATATACCCGTCTACCATAAACAGGAACGAGGCAATTGGCAAAAAACTTTCAATTTCCTTTAGCGAATAAAGAGTGTGACTTTGAAGAATTAAACTATCTGATTACGGTAGATGCATATGTGCACATTACATAGAGATGTTTACGTCCTAAATGGGTTGAACGCAAGAGTGACAATCGGCAATTCAAAAACCTCAAAATACCTAGCAACTTCCGGCTTTGTTTTTCCGGCTAATAAAGTATGTGGGCATAAAAAATAATATGAATCGCCTAGACGACAACTACGGCATTCATAAGCAACATCATATACCCGCCTACCACAAACAGGAACGGGGCAATTGGCAAAAAACTTTCAATTTCACAAGTTACCCTTTAGCGCCTAAAGAGTGTGACTTAGAAGAATTAAACTATCTGATTACGGTAGATGCATATGTGCACATTACATAGAGATGTTTACGTCCTAAATGGGTTGAACGCAAAAGTGACAATCGGAAATTAAAAAACCTCAAAATACATAGCAACTTCCGGCTTTGTTTTTCCGGCTAATAAAGTATGTGGGCCTAAAAAACAATATGAATCGCCTAGACGACAACTCGGGCATTCATAATCATAATCATATAACCCCCTACCACAAACAGGAACGTGGCAATTGGCAAAAAACTTTCAATTTCCTTTAGCGAATAAAGAGTGTGACTTTGAAGAATTAAACTATCTGATTACGGTAGATGCATATGTGCACATTACATAGAGATGTTTACGTCCTAAATGGGTTGAACGCAAGAGTGACAATCGGAAATTAAAAAACCTCAAAATACCCAGCAACTTCCGGCTTTGTTTTTCCGGCTAATAAAGTATGTGGGCCTAAAAAACGATATGAGTCGCCTAGACGACAACGCGGGCATTCATAATCACAACCATATAACCCCCTACCACAACCAGGAACGTGGCAATTGGCAAAAAACTTTCAATCTCCTTTAGCGCCTAAAGAGTGTGACTTTGAAGAATCAAACTATCTGATTACGGTAGATGCATATGTGCACATTACATAGGGTTGTTTACGTCCTAAATGGGTTGAACGCAAGAGTGACAATCGGAAATTCAAAAACCTCAAAATACCTAGCAACTTCCGGCTTTGTTTTTCCGGCGAATAAAGTATGTGGGCCTAAAAAATAATATGAATCGCCTAGACGACAACTAGGGCATTCATAAACAACATCATATACCCGCCTACCACAAACAGGAACGAGGCAATTGGCAAAAAACTTTCAATTTTACAAGTTACCCTTTAGCGCCTAAACAGTGTGACTTAGAAGAATTAAACTATCTGATTACGGTAGATGCATATGTGCACATTACATAGAGATGTTAACGTCCTAAATGGGTTGAACGCAAGAGTGACAATCGGAAATTAAAAAACCTCAAAATACCCAGCAACTTCCGGCTTTGTTTTTCCGGCTAATAAAGTATGTGGGCCTAAAAAACAATATGAATCGCCTAGACGACAACTCGGGCATTCATAATCATAATCATATAACCCCCTACCACAAACAGGAACGTGGCAATTGGCAAAAAACTTTCAATTTCCTTTAGCGAATATAGAGTGTGACTTTGAAGAATTAAACTATCTGATTACGGTAGATGCATATGTGCACATTACATAGAGATGTTTAGGTCCTAAATGGGTTGAACGCAAGAGTGACAATCGGCAATTCAAAAACCTCAAAATACCTAGCAACTTCCGGCTTTGTTTTTCCGGCTAATAAAGTATGTGGGCCTAAAAAATAATATGAATCGCCCAGACGACAACTACGGCATTCATAAACAACATCATATACCCGCCTACCACAAACAGGAACGGGGCAATTGGCAAAAAACTTTCAATTTTACAAGTTAGACTTTAGCGCCTAAACAGTGGGACTTAGAAGAATTAAACTATCTGATTACGGTAGATGCATATGTGCACTTTACATAGGGTTGTTTACGTCCTAAATGGGTTGAACGCAAGAGTGACAATCGAAAACCCAAAAACCTCAAAATACCTAGCAACTTCCGGCATTGTTTTTCCGGCTAATAAAGTATGTGGGCCTAAAAAACAATATGAATCGCCTAGACGGCAACTCGTGCCTTCATAAACGACATTATATACCCGTCTACCATAAACAGGAACGAGGCAATTGGCAAAAAACTTTCAATTTCCTTTAGCGAATAAAGAGTGTGACTTTGAAGAATTAAACTATCTGATTACGGTAGATGCATATGTGCACATTACATAGAGATGTTTACGTCCTAAATGGGTTGAACGCAAGAGTGACAATCAGCAATTCAAAAACCTCAAAATACCTAGCAACTTCCGGCTTTGTTTTTCCGGCTAATAAAGTATGTGGGCCTAAAAAATAATATGAATCGCCTAGACGACAACTACGGCATTCATAAACAACATCATATACCCGCCTACCACAAACAGGAACGGGGCAATTGGCAAAAAACTTTCAATTTCACAAGTTACCCTTTAGCGCCTAAAGAGTGTGACTTAGAAGAATTAAACTATCTGATTACGGTAGATGCATATGTGCACATTACATAGAGATGTTTACGTCCTAAATGGGTTGAACGCAAGAGTGACAATCGGTAACCCAAAGAACCCAAAATACCTAGCAACTTCCGACTTTGTTTTTCCGGCTAATAAAGTATGTGGGCCTAAAAAACAATATGAGTCGCCTAGACGACAACGCGGGCATTCATAATCACAACCATATAACCCCCTACCACAACCAGGAACGTGGCAATTGGCAAAAAACTTTCAATCTCCTTTAGCGCCTAAAGAGTGTGACTTTGAAGAATCAAACTATCTGATTACGGTAGATGCATATGTGCACATTACATAGGGTTGTTTACGTCCTAAATGGGTTGAACGCAAGAGTGACAATCGGAAATTCAAAAACGTCAAAATACCTAGCAACTTCCGGCTTTGTTTTTCCGGCGAATAAAGTATGTGGGCCTAAAAAATAATATGAATCGCCTAGACGACAACTAGGGCATTCATAAACAACATCATATACCCGCCTACCACAAACAGGAACGAGGCAATTGGCAAAAAACTTTCAATTTTACAAGTTACCCTTTAGCGCCTAAACAGTGTGACTTAGAAGAATTAAACTATCTGATTACGGTAGATGCATATGTGCACATTACATAGAGATGTTAACGTCCTAAATGGGTTGAACGCAAGAGTGACAATCGGAAATTAAAAAACCTCAAAATACCCAGCAACTTCCGGCTTTGTTTTTCCGGCTAATAAAATATGTGGGCCTAAAAAACAATATGAATCGCCTAGACGACAACTCGGGCATTCATAATCATATAACCCCCTACCACAAACAGGAACGTGGCAATTGGCAAAAAACTTTCAATCTCCTTTAGCGCCTAAAGAGTGTGACTTTGAAGAATCAAACTACCTGATTACGGTAGATGCATATGTGCACATTACATAGAGATGTTAACGTCCTAAATGGGTTGAACGCAAGAGTGACAATCGAAAACCCAAAACACCTAGCAACTTCCGGCTTTGTTTTTCCGGCTAATAAAGTATGTGTGCCTAAAAAGCAATATGAATCGCCTAGACGGCAACTTGGGCCTTCATAAACGACATTATATACCCGTCTACCATAAACAGGAACGAGGCAATTGGCAAAAAACTTTCAATTTTACAAAATACCCTTTAGCGCCTAAACAGTGTGACTTAGAAGAATTAAACTATCTGATTACGGTAGATGCATATGTGCACATTACATAGAGATGTTAAAGTCCTAAATGGGTTGAACGCAAGAGTGACAATCGGAAATTCAAAAACCTCAAAATACCCAGCGCCTTCCGGTTTTGTTTTTGCGGCTAATAAAGTATGTGGGCCTAAAAAGTAATATGAATCGCCTAGACGACAACGCGGGCATTCATAATCACAACCATATAACCCCCTACCACAAACAGGAACGTGGCAATTGGCAAAAACCTTTTAATTTCCTTTAGCGCCTAAAGAGTGTGACTTTGAAGAATTAAACTATCTTATTACGGTAGATGCATATGTGCACATTACATAGAGATGTTAACGTCCTAAATGGGTTGAACGCAAGAGTGACCATCGAAAACCCAAAAACCTCAAAATACCTAGCAACTTCCGGCTTTGTTGTTCCGGCTAATAAAGTATGTGGGCCTAAAAAACAATATGAATCGCCTAGACGACAACTCGGGCATTCATAATCATAATCATATAACCCCCTACCACAAACAGGAACGTGGCAATTGGCAAAAAACTTTCAATTTTACAAAATACCCTTTAGCGCCTAAACAGTGTGACTTAGAAGAATTAAACTATCTGATTACGGTAGATGCATATGTGCACATTACATAGAGATGTTAAAGTCCTAAATGGGTTGAACGCAAGAGTGACAATCGGAAATTCAAAAACCTCAAAATACCCAGCGCCTTCCGGTTTTGTTTTTGCGGCTAATAAAGTATGTGGGCCTAAAAAGTAATATGAATCGCCTAGACGACAACGCGGGCATTCATAATCACAACCATATAACCCCCTACCACAAGCAGGAACGTGGCAATTGGCAAAAAACTTTCAATCTCCTTTAGCGCCTAAAGAGTGTGACTTTGAAGAATCAAACTATCTGATTACGGTAGATGCATATGTGCACATTACATAGAGATGTTAACGTCCTAAATGGGTTGAACGCAAGAGTGACAATCGAAAACCCAAAACACCTAGCAACTTCCGGCTTTGTTTTTCCGGCTAATAAAGTATGTGAGCCTAAAAAGCAATATGAATCGCCTAGACGGCAACTTGGGCCTTCATAAACGACATTATATACCCGTCTACCATAAACAGGAACGAGGCAATTGGCAAAAAACTTTCAATTTTACAAAATACAATTTAGCGCCTAAACAGTGTGACTTAGAAGAATTAAACTATCTGATTACGGTAGATGTATATGTGCACATTACATAGAGATGTTAAAGTCCTAAATGGGTTGAACGCAAGAGTGACAATCGGAAATTCAAAAACCTCAAAATACCCAGCAACTTCCGGCTTTGTTTTTCCGGCTAATAAAGTATGTGGGCCTAAAAAACAATATGAATCGCCTAGACGACAACTCGGGCATTCATAATCATAATCATATAACCCCCTACCACAAACAGGAACGTGGCAATTGGCAAAAAACTTTCAATTTTACAAGTTACCCTTTAGCGCCTAAACAGTGTGACTTAGAAGAATTAAACTATCTGATTACGGTAGATGCATATGTGCACTTTACATAGAGATGTTTACGTCCTAAATGGGTTGAACGCAAGAGTGACAATCGAAAACCCAAAACACCTAGCAACTTCCGGCTTTGTTTTTCCGGCTAATAAAGTATGTGGGCCTAAAAAGCAATATGAATCGCCTAGACGGCAACTCGGGCCTTCATAAACGACATTATATACCCGTCTACCATAAACAGGAACGAGGCAATTGGCAAAAAACTTTCAATTTTACAAAATACCCTTTAGCGCCTAAACATTGTGACTTAGAAGAATTAAACTATCTGATTACGGTAGATGCATATGTGCACATTACATAGAGATGTTAAAGTCCTAAATGGGTTGAACGCAAGAGTGACAATCGGAAATTCAAAAACCTCAAAATACCCAGCGCCTTCCGGTTTTGTTTTTGCGGCTAATAAAGTATGTGGGCCTAAAAAGTAATATGAATCGCCTAGACGACAACTCGGGCATTTATAAACAAAATCATATACCCGCCTACCACAAACAGGAACGGGGCAATTGGCAAAAAAACTTTCAATTTTACAAGTTACCCTTTAGCGCCTAAACAGTGTGACTTAGAAGAATTAAACTATCTGATTACGGTAGATGCATATGTGCACATTACATAGGGTTGTTTACGTCCTAAATGGGTTGAACGCAAGAGTGACAATCGAAAACCCAAAGAACCCAAAATACCTAGCACCTTCCGGTTTTGTTTTTGCGGCTAATAAAGTATGTGGGCCTAAAAAGTAATATGAATCGCCTAGACGACAACTCGGGCCTTCATAAACGACATTATATACCCGTCTACCATAAACAGGAACGAGGCAATTGGCAAAAAACTTTCTATTTTACAAAATACCCTTTAGCGCCTAAACAGTGTGACTTAGAAGAATTAAACTATCTGATTACGGTAGATGCATATGTGCACTTTACATAGAGATGTTTACGTCCTAAATGGGTTGAACGCAAGAGTGACAATCGAAAACCCAAAACACCTAGCAACTTCCGGCTTTGTTTTTCCGGCTAATAAAGTATGTGGGCCTAAAAAGCAATATGAATCGCCTAGACGGCAACTCGGGCCTTCATAAACGACATTATATACCCGTCTACCATAAACAGGAACGAGGCAATTGGCAAAAAACTTTCAATTTTACAAAATACCCTTTAGCGCCTAAACAGTGTGACTTAGAAGAATTAAACTATCTGATTACGGTAGATGCATATGTGCACATTACATAGAGATGTTAAAGTCCTAAATGGGTTGAACGCAAGAGTGACAATCGGAAATTCAAAAACCTCAAAATACCCAGCGCCTTCCGGTTTTGTTTTTGCGGCTAATAAAGTATGTGGGCCTAAAAAGTAATATGAATCGCCTAGACGACAACTCGGGCATTTATAAACAAAATCATATACCCGTCTACCATAAACAGGAACGAGGCAATTGCCAAAAAACTTTCAATTTTACAAAATACCCTTTAGCGCCTAAACAGTGTGACTTAGAAGAATTAAACTATCTGATTACGGTAGATGCATATGTGCACATTACATAGAGATGTTAAAGTCCTAAATGGGTTGAACGCAAGAGTGACAATCGGAAATTCAAAAACCTCAAAATACCCAGCGCCTTCCGGTTTTGTTTTTGCGGCTAATAAAGTATGTGGGCCTAAAAAGTAATATGAATCGCCTAGACGACAACGCGGGCATTCATAATCACAACCATATAACCCCCTACCACAAACAGGAACGTGGCAATTGGCAAAAAACTTTTAATTTCCTTTAGCGCCTAAAGAGTGTGACTTTGAAGAATTAAACTATCTGATTACGGTAGATGCATATGTGCACATTACATAGAGATGTTAACGTCCTAAATGGGTTGAACGCAAGAGTGACCATCGAAAACCCAAAAACCTCAAAATACCTAGCAACTTCCGGCTTTGTTGTTCCTGCTAATAAAGTATGTGGGTCTAAAAAGCAATATGAATCGCCTAGACGACAACTCGGGCATTCATAAACAACATCATATACCCGCCTACCACTAACAGGCACGGGGCAATTGGCAAAAAACTTTCAATTTCACAAGTTACCCTTTAGCGCCTAAAGAGTGTGACTTAGAAGAATTAAACTATCTGATTACGGTAGATGCATATGTGCACATTACATAGAGATGTTTACGTCCTAAATGGGTTGAACGCAAGAGTGACAATCGGTAGCCCAAAGAACCCAAAATACCTAGCAACTTCCGACTTTGTTTTTCCGGCTAATAAGGTATGTGGGCCTAAAAAACAATATGAGTCGCCTAGACGACAACGCGGGCATTCATAATCACAACCATATAACCCCCTACCACAAACAGGAACGTGGCAATTGGCAAAAAACTTTCAATTTCCTTTAGCGAATAAAGAGTGTGACTTTGAAGAATTAAACTATCGGATTACGGTAGATGCATATGTGCACATTACATAGAGATGTTTAGGTCCTAAATGGGTTGAACGCAAGAGTGACAATCGGCAATTCAAAAACCTCAAAATACCTAGCAACTTCCGGCTTTGTTTTTCCGGCTAATAAAGTATGTGGGCCTAAAAAATAATATGAATCGCCTAGACGACAACTACGGCATTCATAAACAACATCATATACCCGCCTACCACAAACAGGAACGGGGCAATTGGCAAAAAACTTTCAATTTTACAAGTTACCCTTTAGCGCCTAAACAGTGTGACTTAGAAGAATTAAATTATCTGATTACGGTAGATGCATATGTGCACTTTACATAGGGTTGTTTACGTCCTAAATGGGTTGAACGCAAGAGTGACAATCGAAAACCCAAAAACCTCAAAATACCTAGCAACTTCCGGCATTGTTTTTCCTGCTAATAAAGTATGTGGGCCTAAAAAACAATATGAATCGCCTAGACGGCAACTCGGGCCTTCATAAACGACATTATATACCCGTCTACCATAAACAGGAACGAGGCAATTGGCAAAAAACTTTCAATTTCCTTTAGCGAATAAAGAGTGTGACTTTGAAGAATTAAACTATCTGATTACGCTAGATGCATATGTGCACATTACATAGAGATGTTTACGTCCTAAATGGGTTGAACGCAAGAGTGACAATCGGCAATTCAAAAACCTCAAAATACCTAGCAACTTCCGGCTTTGTTTTTCCGGCTAATAAAGTATGTGGGCCTAAAAAATAATATGAATCGCCTAGACGACAACTACGGCATTCATAAACAACATCATATACCCGCCTACCACAAACAGGAACGGGGCAATTGGCAAAAAACTTTCAATTTCACAAGTTACCTTTTAGCGCCTAAAGAGTGTGACTTAGAAGAATTAAACTATCTGATTACGGTAGATGCATATGTGCACATTACATAGAGATGTTTACGTCCTAAATGGGTTGAACGCAAGAGTGACAATCGAAAACCCAAAACACCTAGCAACTTCCGGCTTTGTTTTTCCGGCTAATAAAGTATGTGGGCCTAAAAAATAATATGAATCGCCTAGACGACAACTAGGGCATTCATAAACAACATCATATACCCGCCTACCACAAACAGGAACGAGGCAATTGGCAAAAAACTTTCAATTTTACAAGTTACCCTTTAGCGCCTAAACAGTGTGACTTAGAAGAATTAAACTATCTGATTACGGTAGATGCATATGTGCACATTACATAGAGATGTTAACGTCCTAAATGGGTTGAACGCAAGAGTGACAATCGGAAATTAAAAAACCTCAAAATACCCAGCAACTTCCGGCTTTGTTTTTCCGGCTAATAAAGTATGTGGGCCTAAAAAACAATATGAATCGCCTAGACGACAACTCGGGCGTTCATAATCATAATCATATAACCCCCTACCACAAACAGGAACGTGGCAATTGGCAAAAAACTTTCAATCTCCTTTAGCGCCTAAAGAGTGTGACTTTGAAGAATCAAACTATCTGATTACGGTAGATGCATATGTGCACATTACATAGAGATGTTAACGTCCTAAATGGGTTGAACGCAAGAGTGACAATCGAAAACCCAAAACACCTAGCAACTTCCGGCTTTGTTTTTCCGGCTAATAAAGTATGTGGGCCTAAAAAGCAATATGAATCGCCTAGACGGCAACTCGGGCCTTCATAAACGACATTATATACCCGTCTACCATAAACAGGAACGAGGCAATTGGCAAAAAACTTTCAATTTTACAAAATACCCTTTAGCGCCTAAACAGTGTGACTTAGAAGAATTAAACTATCTGATTACGGTAGATGCATATGTGCACATTACATAGAGATGTTAAAGTCCTAAATGGGTTGAACGCAAGAGTGACAATCGGAAATTCAAAAACCTCAAAATACCCAGCAACTTCCGGCTTTGTTTTTCCGGCTAATAAAGTATGTGGGCCTAAAAAACAATATGAATCGCCTAGACGACAACTCGGGCATTCATAATCATAATCACAAACAGGAACGTGGCAATTGGCAAAAAACTTTCAATTTTACAAGTTACCCTGTAGCGCGTAAACAGTGTGACTTAGAAGAATTAAACTATCTGATTACGGTAGATGCATATGTGGGGATGTGTATGTGGGCCTAAAAAGCAATATGAATCGCCTAGACGGCAACTCGGGCATTAATAAACAACATCATATACCCGCCTACCACAAACAGGAACGAGGCAATTGGCAAAAAACTTTCAATTTTACAAGTTACCCTTTAGCGCCTAAACAGTGTGACTTAGAAGAATTAAACAATCTGATTACGGTAGATGCATATGTGCACATTACATAGAGATGTTAAAGTCCTAAATGGGTTGAACGCAAGAGTGACAATCGGAAATTCAAAAACCTCAAAATACCCAGCAACTTCCGGCTTTGTTTTTCCGGCTAATAAAGTATGTGGGCCTAAAAAACAATATGAATCGCCTAGACGACAACTCGGGCATTCATAATCATAATCATATAACCCCCTACCACAAACAGGAACGTGGTAATTGGCAAAAAACTTTCAATCTCCTTTAGCGCCAAAAGAGTGTGACTTTGAAGAATCAAACTATCTGATTACGGTAGATGCATATGTGCACATTACATAGAGATGTTAACGTCCTAAATGGGTTGAACGCAAGAGTGACAATCGAAAACCCAAAGAACCCAAAATACCTAGCAACTTCCGGCTTTGTTTTTCCTGCTAACAAAGTATGTGGGCCTAAAAAACAATATGAATCGCCTAGACGACAACGCGGGCATTCATAATCATAATCATATAACCCCCTACCACAAACAGGAACGTGGCAATTGGCAAAAAACTTTCAATCTCCTTAAGCGCCTAAAGAGTGTGACTTTGAAGAATCAAACTATCTGATTACGGTAGATGCATATGTGCACATTACATAGAGATGTTAACGTCCTAAATGGGTTGAACGCAAGAGTGACAATCGAAAACCCAAAAACCTCAAAATACCTAGCAACTTCCGGCATTGTTTTTCCTGCTAATAAAGTATGTGGGCCTAAAAAACAATATGAATCGCCTAGACGGCAACTCGGGCCTTCATAAACGACATTATATACCCGTCTACCATAAACAGGAACGAGGCAATTGGCAAAAAACTTTCAATTTCCTTTAGCGAATAAAGAGTGTGACTTTGAAGAATTAAACTATCTGATTACGCTAGATGCATATGTGCACATTACATAGAGATGTTTACGTCCTAAATGGGTTGAACGCAAGAGTGACAATCGGCAATTCAAAAACCTCAAAATACCTAGCAACTTCCGGCTTTGTTTTTCCGGCTAATAAAGTATGTGGGCCTAAAAAATAATATGAATCGCCTAGACGACAACTACGGCATTCATAAACAACATCATATACCCGCCTACCACAAACAGGAACGGGGCAATTGGCAAAAAACTTTCAATTTCACAAGTTACCTTTTAGCGCCTAAAGAGTGTGACTTAGAAGAATTAAACTATCTGATTACGGTAGATGCATATGTGCACATTACATAGAGATGTTTACGTCCTAAATGGGTTGAACGCAAGAGTGACAATCGAAAACCCAAAACACCTAGCAACTTCCGGCTTTGTTTTTCCGGCTAATAAAGTATGTGGGCCTAAAATATAATATGAATCGCCTAGACGACAACTAGGGCATTCATAAACAACATCATATACCCGCCTACCACAAACAGGAACGAGGCAATTGGCAAAAAACTTTCAATTTTACAAGTTACCCTTTAGCGCCTAAACAGTGTGACTTAGAAGAATTAAACTATCTGATTACGGTAGATGCATATGTGCACATTACATAGAGATGTTAACGTCCTAAATGGGTTGAACGCAAGAGTGACAATCGGAAATTAAAAAACCTCAAAATACCCAGCAACTTCCGGCTTTGTTTTTCCGGCTAATAAAGTATGTGGGCCTAAAAAACAATATGAATCGCCTAGACGACAACTCGGGCGTTCATAATCATAATCATATAACCCCCTACCACAAACAGGAACGTGGCAATTGGCAAAAAACTTTCAATCTCCTTTAGCGCCTAAAGAGTGTGACTTTGAAGAATCAAACTATCTGATTACGGTAGATGCATATGTGCACATTACATAGAGATGTTAACGTCCTAAATGGGTTGAACGCAAGAGTGACAATCGAAAACCCAAAACACCTAGCAACTTCCGGCTTTGTTTTTCCGGCTAATAAAGTATGTGGGCCTAAAAAGCAATATGAATCGCCTAGACGGCAACTCGGGCCTTCATAAACGACATTATATACCCGTCTACCATAAACAGGAACGAGGCAATTGGCAAAAAACTTTCAATTTTACAAAATACCCTTTAGCGCCTAAACAGTGTGACTTAGAAGAATTAAACTATCTGATTACGGTAGATGCATATGTGCACATTACATAGAGATGTTAAAGTCCTAAATGGGTTGAACGCAAGAGTGACAATCGGAAATTCAAAAACCTCAAAATACCCAGCAACTTCCGGCTTTGTTTTTCCGGCTAATAAAGTATGTGGGCCTAAAAAACAATATGAATCGCCTAGACGACAACTCGGGCATTCATAATCATAATCACAAACAGGAACGTGGCAATTGGCAAAAAACTTTCAATTTTACAAGTTACCCTGTAGCGCGTAAACAGTGTGACTTAGAAGAATTAAACTATCTGATTACGGTAGATGCATATGTGGGGATGTGTATGTGGGCCTAAAAAGCAATATGAATCGCCTAGACGGCAACTCGGGCATTAATAAACAACATCATATACCCGCCTACCACAAACAGGAACGAGGCAATTGGCAAAAAACTTTCAATTTTACAAGTTACCCTTTAGCGCCTAAACAGTGTGACTTAGAAGAATTAAACAATCTGATTACGGTAGATGCATATGTGCACATTACATAGAGATGTTAAAGTCCTAAATGGGTTGAACGCAAGAGTGACAATCGGAAATTCAAAAACCTCAAAATACCCAGCAACTTCCGGCTTTGTTTTTCCGGCTAATAAAGTATGTGGGCCTAAAAAACAATATGAATCGCCTAGACGACAACTCGGGCATTCATAATCATAATCATATAACCCCCTACCACAAACAGGAACGTGGTAATTGGCAAAAAACTTTCAATCTCCTTTAGCGCCAAAAGAGTGTGACTTTGAAGAATCAAACTATCTGATTACGGTAGATGCATATGTGCACATTACATAGAGATGTTAACGTCCTAAATGGGTTGAACGCAAGAGTGACAATCGAAAACCCAAAGAACCCAAAATACCTAGCAACTTCCGGCTTTGTTTTTCCTGCTAACAAAGTATGTGGGCCTAAAAAACAATATGAATCGCCTAGACGACAACGCGGGCATTCATAATCATAATCATATAACCCCCTACCACAAACAGGAACGTGGCAATTGGCAAAAAACTTTCAATCTCCTTAAGCGCCTAAAGAGTGTGACTTTGAAGAATCAAACTATCTGATTACGGTAGATGCATATGTGCACATTACATAGAGATGTTAACGTCCTAAATGGGTTGAACGCAAGAGTGACAATCGAAAACCCAAAGAACCCAAAATACCTAGCAACTTCCGGCTTTGTTTTTCCTGCTAACAAAGTATGTGGGCCTAAAAAACAATATGAGTCGCCTAGACGACAACTCGGACATTCATAATCATAATCATATAACCCCCTACCACAAACAGGAACGTGGCAATTGGCAAAAAACTTTCAATCTCCTTTAGCGCCTAAAGAGTGTGACTTTGAAGAATCAAACTATCTGATTACGGTAGATGCATATGTGCACATTACATAGGGTTGTTTACGTCCTAAATGGGTTGAACGCAAGAGTGACAATCGAAAACCCAAAGAATCCAAAATACCTAGCAACTTCCGGCTTTGTTTTTCCTGCTAACAAAGTATGTGGGCCTAAAAAACAATATGAGTCGCCTAGACGACAACGCGGGCATTCATAATCACAACCATATAACCCCCTACCACAAACAGGAACGTGGCAATTGGCAAAAAACTTTTAATTTCCTTTAGCGCCTAAAGAGTGTGACTTTGAAGAATTAAACTATCTGATTACGGTAGATGCATATGTGCACATTACATAGAGATGTTAACGTCCTAAATGGGTTGAACGCAAGAGTGACAATCGAAAACCCAAAAACCTCAAAATACCTAGCAACTTCCGGCTTTGTTGTTCCTGCTAATAAAGTATGTGGGTCTAAAAAGCAATATGAATCGCCTAGACGACAACTCGGGCATTCATAAACAACATCATATACCCGCCTACCACAAACAGGAACGGGGCAATTGGCAAAAAACTTTCAATTTCACAAGTTACCCTTTAGCGCCTAAAGAGTGTGACTTAGAAGAATTAAACTATCTGATTACGGTAGATGCATATGTGCACATTACATAGAGATGTTTACGTCCTAAATGGGTTGAACGCAAGAGTGACAATCGGTAACCCAAAGAACCCAAAATACCTAGCAACTTCCGACTTTGTTTTTCCGGCTAATAAAGTATGTGGGCCTAAAAAACAATATGAGTCGCCTAGACGACAACGCGGGCATTCATAATCACAACCATATAACCCCCTACCACAAACAGGAACGTGGCAATTGGCAAAAAACTTTCAATTTCCTTTAGCGAATAAAGAGTGTGACTTTGAAGAATTAAACTATCGGATTACGGTAGATGCATATGTGCACATTACATAGAGATGTTTAGGTCCTAAATGGGTTGAACGCAAGAGTGACAATCGGCAATTCAAAAACCTCAAAATACCTAGCAACTTCCGGCTTTGTTTTTCCGGCTAATAAAGTATGTGGGCCTAAAAAATAATATGAATCGCCTAGACGACAACTACGGCATTCATAAACAACATCATATACCCGCCTACCACAAACAGGAACGGGGCAATTGGCAAAAAACTTTCAATTTTACAAGTTACCCTTTAGCGCCTAAACAGTGTGACTTAGAAGAATAAAACTATCTGATTACGGTAGATGCATATGTGCACTTTACATAGGGTTGTTTACGTCCTAAATGGGTTGAACGCAAGAGTGACAATCGAAAACCCAAAAACCTCAAAATACCTAGCAACTTCCGGCATTGTTTTTCCGGCTAATAAAGTATGTGGGCCTAAAAAATAATATGAATCGCCTAGACGGCAACTCGGGCCTTCATAAACGACATTATATACCCGTCTACCATAAACAGGAACGAGGCAATTGGCAAAAAACTTTCAATTTCCTTTAGCGAATAAAGAGTGTGACTTTGAAGAATTAAACTATCTGATTACGGTAGATGCATATGTGCACATTACATAGAGATGTTTACGTCCTAAATGGGTTGAACGCAAGAGTGACAATCGGCAATTCAAAAACCTCAAAATACCTAGCAACTTCCGGCTTTGTTTTTCCGGCTAATAAAGTATGTGGGCCTAAAAAATAATATGAATCGCCTAGACGACAACTACGGCATTCATAAACAACATCATATACCCGCCTACCACAAACAGGAACGCGGCAATTGGCAAAAAACTTTCAATTTCACAAGTTACCCTTTAGCGCCTAAAGAGTGTGACTTAGAAGAATTAAACTATCTGATTACGGTAGATGCATATGTGCACATTACATAGAGATGTTTACGTCCTAAATGGGTTGAACGCAAGAGTGACAATCGGTAACGCAAAGAACCCAAAATACCTAGCAACTTCCGACTTTGTTTTTCCGGCTAATAAAGTATGTGGGCCTAAAAAACAATATGAGTCGCCTAGACGACAACGCGGGCATTCATAATCACAACCATATAACCCCCTACCACAACCAGGAACGTGGCAATTGGCAAAAAACTTTCAATCTCCTTTAGCGCCTAAAGAGTGTGACCTTGAAGAATCAAACTATCTGATTACGGTAGATGCATATGTGCACATTACATAGGGTTGTTTACGTCCTAAATGGGTTGAACGCAAGAGTGACAATCGGAAATTCAAAAACCTCAAAATACCTAGCAACTTCCGGCTTTGTTTTTCCGGCGAATAAAGTATGTGGGCCTAAAAAATAATATGAATCGCCTAGACGACAACTAGGGCATTCATAAACAACATCATATACCCGCCTACCACAAACAGGAACGAGGAAGTTGGCAAAAAACTTTCAATTTTACAAGTTACCCTTTAGCGCCTAAACAGTGTGACTTAGAAGAATTAAACTATCTGATTACGGTAGATGCATATGTGCACATTACATAGAGATGTTAACGTCCTAAATGGGTTGAACGCAAGAGTGACAATTGGAAATTAAAAAACCTCAAAATACCCAGCAACTTCCGGCTTTGTTTTTCCGGCTAATAAAGTATGTGGGCCTAAAAAACAATATGAATCGCCTAGACAACAACTCGGGCATTCATAATCATACTCATATAACCCCCTACCACAAACAGGAACGTGGCAATTGGCAAAAAACTTTCAATCTCCTTTAGCGCCTAAAGAGTGTGACTTTGAAGAATCAAACTATCTGATTACGGTAGATGCATATGTGCACATTACATAGAGATGTTAAAGTCCTAAATGGGTTGAACGCAAGAGTGACAATCGGAAATTCAAAAACCTCAAAATACCCAGCAACTTCCGGCTTTGTTTTTCCGGCTAATAAAGTATGTGGGCCTAAAAAACAATATGAATCGCCTAGACGACAACTCGGGCATTCATAATCATAATCATATAACCCCATCCCACAAACAGGAACGTGGCAATTGGCAAAAAACTTTCAATTTTACAAGTTACCCTTTAGCGCCTAAACAGTGTGACTTAGAAGAATTAAACTATCTGATTACGGTAGATGCATATGTGCACTTTACATAGATATGTTTACGTCCTAAATGGGTTGAACGCAAGAGTGACAATCGAAAACCCAAAACACCTAGCAACTTCCGGCTTTGTTTTTCCGGCTAATAAAGTATGTGGGCCTAAAAAGCATTATGAATCGCCTAGACGGCAACTCGGGCCTTCATAAACGACATTATATACCCGTCTACCATAAACAGGAACGAGGCAATTGGCAAAAAACTTTCAATTTTACAAAATACCCTTTAGCGCCTAAACAGTGTGACTTAGAAGAATTAAACTATCTGATTACGGTAGATGCATATGTGCACATTACATAGAGATGTTAAAGTCCTAAATGGGTTGAACGCAAGAGTGACAATCGGAAATTCAAAAACCTCAAAATACCCAGCAACTTCCGGCTTTGTTTTTCCGGCTAATAAAGTATGTGGGCCTAAAAAACAATATGAATCGCCTAGACGACAACTCGGGCATTCATAATCATAATCATATAACCCCATCCCACAAACAGGAACGTGGCAATTGGCAAAAAACTTTCAATTTTACAAGTTACCCTTTAGCGCCTAAACAGTGTGACTTAGAAGAATTAAACTATCTGATTACGGTAGATGCATATGTGCACATTACATAGAGATGTTAACGTCCTAAATGGGTTGAACGCAAGAGTGACAATTGGAAATTAAAAAACCTCAAAATACCCAGCAACTTCCGGCTTTGTTTTTCCGGCTAATAAAGTATGTGGGCCTAAAAAACAATATGAATCGCCTAGACGACAACTCGGGCATTCATAATCATAATCATATAACCCCCTACCACAAACAGGAACGTGGTAATTGGCAAAAAACTTTCAATCTCCTTTAGCGCCAAAAGAGTGTGACTTTGAAGAATCAAACTATCTGATTACGGTAGATGCATATGTGCACATTACATAGAGATGTTAACGTCCTAAATGGGTTGAACGCAAGAGTGACAATCGAAAACCCAAAGAACCCAAAATACCTAGCAACTTCCGGCTTTGTTTTTCCTGCTAACAAAGTATGTGGGCCTAAAAAACAATATGAGTCGCCTAGACGACAACTCGGGCATTCATAATCATAATCATATAACCCCCTACCACAAACAGGAACGTGGCAATTGGCAAAAAACTTTCAATCTCCTTAAGCGCCTAAAGAGTGTGACTTTGAAGAATCAAACTATCTGATTACGGTAGATGCATATGTGCACATTACATAGAGATGTTAACGTCCTAAATGGGTTGAACGCAAGAGTGACAATCGAAAACCCAAAGAACCCAAAATACCTAGCAACTTCCGGCTTTGTTTTTCCTGCTAACAAAGTATGTGGGCCTAAAAAACAATATGAGTCGCCTAGACGACAACTCGGGCATTCATAATCATAATCATATAACCCCCTACCACAAACAGGAACGTGGCAATTGGCAAAAAACTTTCAATCTCCTTTAGCGCCTAAAGAGTGTGACTTTGAAGAATCAAACTATCTGATTACGGTAGATGCATATGTGCACATTACATAGGGTTGTTTACGTCCTAAATGGGTTGAACGCAAGAGTGACAATCGAAAACCCAAAGAACCCAAAATACCTAGCAACTTCCGGCTTTGTTTTTCCTGCTAACAAAGTATGTGGGCCTAAAAAACAATATGAGTCGCCTAGACGACAACGCGGGCATTCATAATCACAACCATATAACCCCCTACCACAAACAGGAACGTGGCAATTGGCAAAAAACTTTTAATTTCCTTTAGCGCCTAAAGAGTGTGACTTTGAAGAATTAAACTATCTGATTACGGTAGATGCATATGTGCACATTACATAGAGATGTTAACGTCCTAAATGGGTTGAACGCAAGAGTGACAATCGAAAACCCAAAAACCTCAAAATACCTAGCAACTTCCGGCTTTGTTGTTCCTGCTAATAAAGTATGTGGGTCTAAAAAGCAATATGAATCGCCTAGACGACAACTCGGGCATTCATAAACAACATCATATACCCGCCTACCACAAACAGGAACGGGGCAATTGGCAAAAAACTTTCAATTTCACAAGTTACCCTTTAGCGCCTAAAGAGTGTGACTTAGAAGAATTAAACTATCTGATTACGGTAGATGCATATGTGCACATTACATAGAGATGTTTACGTCCTAAATGGGTTGAACGCAAGAGTGACAATCGGTAACCCAAAGAACCCAAAATACCTAGCAACTTCCGACTTTGTTTTTCCGGCTAATAAAGTATGTGGGCCTAAAAAACAATATGAGTCGCCTAGACGACAACGCGGGCATTCATAATCACAACCATATAACCCCCTACCACAAACAGGAACGTGGCAATTGGCAAAAAACTTTCAATTTCCTTTAGCGAATAAAGAGTGTGACTTTGAAGAATTAAACTATCGGATTACGGTAGATGCATATGTGCACATTACATAGAGATGTTTAGGTCCTAAATGGGTTGAACGCAAGAGTGACAATCGGCAATTCAAAAACCTCAAAATACCTAGCAACTTCCGGCTTTGTTTTTCCGGCTAATAAAGTATGTGGGCCTAAAAAATAATATGAATCGCCTAGACGACAACTACGGCATTCATAAACAACATCATATACCCGCCTACCACAAACAGGAACGGGGCAATTGGCAAAAAACTTTCAATTTTACAAGTTACCCTTTAGCGCCTAAACAGTGTGACTTAGAAGAATAAAACTATCTGATTACGGTAGATGCATATGTGCACTTTACATAGGGTTGTTTACGTCCTAAATGGGTTGAACGCAAGAGTGACAATCGAAAACCCAAAAACCTCAAAATACCTAGCAACTTCCGGCATTGTTTTTCCGGCTAATAAAGTATGTGGGCTTAAAAATAATATGAATCGCCTAGACGGCAACTCGGGCCTTCATAAACGACATTATATACCCGTCTACCATAAACAGGAACGAGGCAATTGGCAAAAAACTTTCAATTTCCTTTAGCGAATAAAGAGTGTGACTTTGAAGAATTAAACTATCTGATTACGGTAGATGCATATGTGCACATTACATAGAGATGTTTACGTCCTAAATGGGTTGAACGCAAGAGTGACAATCGGCAATTCAAAAACCTCAAAATACCTAGCAACTTCCGGCTTTGTTTTTCCGGCTAATAAAGTATGTGGGCCTAAAAAATAATATGAATCGCCTAGACGACAACTACGGCATTCATAAACAACATCATATACCCGCCTACCACAAACAGGAACGCGGCAATTGGCAAAAAACTTTCAATTTCACAAGTTACCCTTTAGCGCCTAAAGAGTGTGACTTAGAAGAATTAAACTATCTGATTACGGTAGATGCATATGTGCACATTACATAGAGATGTTTACGTCCTAAATGGGTTGAACGCAAGAGTGACAATCGGTAACCCAAAGAACCCAAAATACCTAGCAACTTCCGACTTTGTTTTTCCGGCTAATAAAGTATGTGGGCCTAAAAAACAATATGAGTCGCCTAGACGACAACGCGGGCATTCATAATCACAACCATATAACCCCCTACCACAACCAGGAACGTGGCAATTGGCAAAAAACTTTCAATCTCCTTTAGCGCCTAAAGAGTGTGACCTTGAAGAATCAAACTATCTGATTACGGTAGATGCATATGTGCACATTACATAGGGTTGTTTACGTCCTAAATGGGTTGAACGCAAGAGTGACAATCGGAAATTCAAAAACCTCAAAATACCTAGCAATTTCCGGCTTTGTTTTTCCGGCGAATAAAGTATGTGGGCCTAAAAAATAATATGAATCGCCTAGACGACAACTAGGGCATTCATAAACAACATCATATACCCGCCTACCACAAACAGGAACGAGGAAGTTGGCAAAAAACTTTCAATTTTACAAGTTACCCTTTAGCGCCTAAACAGTGTGACTTAGAAGAATTAAACTATCTGATTACGGTAGATGCATATGTGCACATTACATAGAGATGTTAACGTCCTAAATGGGTTGAACGCAAGAGTGACAATTGGAAATTAAAAAACCTCAAAATACCCAGCAACTTCCGGCTTTGTTTTTCCGGCTAATAAAGTATGTGGGCCTAAAAAACAATATGAATCGCCTAGACAACAACTCGGGCATTCATAATCATACTCATATAACCCCCTACCACAAACAGGAACGTGGCAATTGGCAAAAAACTTTCAATCTCCTTTAGCGCCTAAAGAGTGTGACTTTGAAGAATCAAACTATCTGATTACGGTAGATGCATATGTGCACATTACATAGAGATGTTAAAGTCCTAAATGGGTTGAACGCAAGAGTGACAATCGGAAATTCAAAAACCTCAAAATACCCAGCAACTTCCGGCTTTGTTTTTCCGGCTAATAAAGTATGTGGGCCTAAAAAACAATATGAATCGCCTAGACGACAACTCGGGCATTCATAATCATAATCATATAACCCCATCCCACAAACAGGAACGTGGCAATTGGCAAAAAACTTTCAATTTTACAAGTTACCCTTTAGCGCCTAAACAGTGTGACTTAGAAGAATTAAACTATCTGATTACGGTAGATGCATATGTGCACTTTACATAGAGATGTTTACGTCCTAAATGGGTTGAACGCAAGAGTGACAATCGAAAACCCAAAACACCTAGCAACTTCCGGCTTTGTTTTTCCGGCTAATAAAGTATGTGGGCCTAAAAAGCAATATGAATCGCCTAGACGGCAAGTCGGGCCTTCATAAACGACATTATATACCCGTCTACCATAAACAGGAACGAGGCAATTGGCAAAAAACTTTCAATTTTACAAAATACCCTTTAGCGCCTAAACAGTGTGACTTAGAAGAATTAAACTATCTGATTACGGTAGATGCAACCTTCCGGTTTTGTTTTTGCGGCTAATAAATTATGTGGGCCTATAAGACAATATGAGTCGCCTAGACGGCAACTCTGGCATTTATAATCACAACCATATAACCCCCCTCCACAAACAGGAACGTGGCAATTGGCAAAAAACTTTCAATTTCCTTTAGCGCCTAAAGAGTGTGACTTTGAATAATCAAACTATCTGATTACGGTAGATGCATATGTGCACATTACATAGAGATGTTAACGTCCTAAATGGGTTGAACGAAAGAGTGACAATCGGAAATTCAAAAACCTCAAAATACCTAGCAACTTCCGGCTTTGTTTTTCCGGCTAATAAAGTATGTGGGCCTAAAAAACAATATGAATCGCCTAGACGACAACTCGGGCATTCATAATCATAATCATATAACCCCCCATCACAAACAGGAACGTGGCAATTGGCAAAAAACTTTCAATTTCCTTTAGCGCCTAAAGAGTGTGACTTTGAAGAATCAAACTATCTGATTACGGTAGATGCATATGTGCACATTACATAGAGATGTTAACGTCCTAAATGGGTTGAACGCAAGAGTGACAATCGAAAATTCAAAAACCTCAAAATACCCAGCAACTTCCGGCTTTGTTTTTCCGGCTAATAAAGTATGTGGGCCTAAAAAACAATATGAATCGCCTAGACGACAACTCGGGCATTCATAATCATAATCATATAACCCCCCATCACAAACAGGAACGTGGCAATTGGCAAAAAACTTTCAATCTCCTTTAGCGCCTAAAGAGTGTGACTTTGAAGAATCAAACTATCTGATTACGGTAGATGCATATGTGCACATTACATAGAGATGTTAACGTCCTAAATGGGTTGAACGCAAAAGTGACAATCGAAAACCCAAAACACCTAGCAACTTCCGGTTTTGTTTTTCCGGCTAATAAAGTATGTGGGCCTAAAAAGCAATATGAATCGCCTAGACGGCAACTCGGGCCTTCATAAACGACATTATATACCCGTCTACCATAAACAGGAACGAGGCAATTGGCAAAAAACTTTCAATTTTACAAAATACCCTTTAGCACCTAAACAGTGTGACTTAGAAGAATTAAACTATCTGATTACGGTAGATGCATATGTGCACATTACATAGAGATGTTAAAGTCCTAAATGGGTTGAACGCAAGAGTGACAATCGGAAATTCAAAAACCTCAAAATACCCAGCAACTTCCGGCTTTGTTTTTCCGGCTAATAAAGTATGTGGGCCTAAAAAACAATATGAATCGCCTAGACGACAACTCGGGCATTCATAATCATAATCATATAACCCCATCCCACAAACAGGAACGTGGCAATTGGCAAAAAACTTTCAATTTTACAAGTTACCCTTTAGCGCCTAAACAGTGTGACTTAGAAGAATTAAACTATCTGATTACGGTAGATGCATATGTGCACTTTACATAGAGATGTTTACGTCCTAAATGGGTTGAACGCAAGAGTGACAATCGAAAACCCAAAACACCTAGCAACTTCCGGCTTTGTTTTTCCGGCTAATAAAGTATGTGGGCCTAAAAAGCAATATGAATCGCCTAGACGGCAACTCGGGCCTACATAAACGACATTATATACCCGTCTACCATAAACAGGAACGAGGCAATTGGCAAAAAACTTTCAATTTCACAAAATACCCTTTAGCGCCTAAACAGTGTGACTTAGAAGAATTAAACTATCTGATTACGGTAGATGCATATGTGCACATTACATAGAGATGTTAAAGTCCTAAATGGGTTGAACGCAAGAGTGACAATCGGAAATTCAAAAACCTCAAAATACCCAGCACCTTCCGGTTTTGTTTTTGCGGCTAATAAAGTATGTGGGCCTAAAAGGTAATATGAATCGCCTAGACGACAACTCGGGCATTCATAAACAAAATCATATACCCGCCTACCACAAACAGGAACGGGGCAATTGACAAAAAAACTTTCAATTTTACAAGTTACCCTTTAGCGCCTAAACAGTGTGACTTAGAAGAATAAAACTATCTGATTACGGTAGATGCATATGTGCACATTACATAGAGATGTTTACGTCCTAAATGGGTTGAACGCAAGAGTGACAATCGGTAACCCAAAGAACCCAAAATACCTAGCACCTTCCGGTTTTGTTTTTCCTGCTAACAAAGTATGTGGGCCTAAAAAGCAATATGAATCGCCTAGACGACAACTCGGGCATTCATAAACAACATCATATACCCGCCTACCACAAACAGGAATGGGGCAATTGGCAAAAAACTTTCAATTTTACAAGTTACCCTTTAGCGCCTAAACAGTGTGACTTAGAAGAATTAAACTATCTGATTACGGTAGATGCATATGTGCACATTACATAGAGATGTTTACGTCCTAAATGGGTTGAACGCAAGAGTGACAATAGGTAACCCAAAGAAACCAAAATACCTAGCACCTTCCGGTTGTGTTTTTGCGGCTAATAAATTATGTGGGCCTATAAAACAATATGAGTCGCCTAGACGACAACTCGGGCATTTATAATCACAACCATATAACCCGCCTACAACAAACAGGAACGGGGCAATTGGAAAAACTTTCAATTTCACAAGTTACCCTTTAGCGCCTAAAGAGTGTGACTTAGAAGAATTAAACTATCTGATTACGGTAGATGCATATGTGCACATTACATAGAGATGTTTACGTCCTAAATGGGTTGAACGCAAGAGTGACAATCGGTAACCCAAAGAACCCAAAATACCTAGCACCTTCCGGTTTTGTTTTTCCTGCTAACAAAGTATGTGGGCCTAAAAAGCAATATGAATCGCCTAGACGACAACTCGGGCATTCATAAACAACATCATATACCCGCCTACCACAAACAGGAATGGGGCAATTGGCAAAAAACTTTCAATTTTACAAGTTACCCTTTAGCGCCTAAACAGTGTGACTTAGAAGAATAAAACTATCTGATTACGGTAGATGCATATGTGCACATTACATAGAGATGTTTACGTCCTAAATGGGTTGAACGCAAGAGTGACAATCGGTAACCCAAAGAACCCAAAATACCTAGCACCTTCCGGTTTTGTTTTTCCTGCTAACAAAGTATGTGGGCCTAAAAAGCAATATGAATCGCCTAGACGACAACTCGGGCATTCATAAACAACATCATATACCCGCCTACCACAAACAGGAACGTGGCCATTGGCAAAAAACTTTCAATTTCCTTTAGCGCCTAAAGAGTGTGACTTTGAAGAATTAAACTATCTGATAACGGTAGATGCATATGTGCACATTACATAGGGATGTTTACGTCCTAAATGGGTTGAACGCAAGAGTGACAATAGGTAACCCAAAGAAACCAAAATACCTAGCACCTTCCGGTTGTGTTTTTGCGGCTAATAAATTATGTGGGCCTATAAAACAATATGAGTCGCCTAGACGACAACTCGGGCATTTATAATCACAACCATATAACCCGCCTACAACAAACAGGAACGGGGCAATTGGAAAAACTTTCAATTTCACAAGTTACCCTTTAGCGCCTAAAGAGTGTGACTTAGAAGAATTAAACTATCTGATTACGGTAGATGCATATGTGCACATTACATAGAGATGTTTACGTCCTAAATGGGTTGAACGCAAGAGTGACAATAGGTAACCCAAAGAAACCAAAATACCTAGCACCTTCCGGTTTTGTTTTTGCGGCTAATAAATTATGTGGGCCTATAAGACAATATGAGTCGCCTAGACGGCAACTCGGGCATTTATAATCACAACCATATAACCCCCCTCCACAAACAGGAACGTGGCAATTGGCAAAAAACTTTCAATTTCCTTTAGCGCCTAAAGAGTGTGACTTTGAAGAATAAAACTATCTGATTACGGTAGATGCATATGTGCACATTACATAGAGATGTTAACGTCCTAAATGGGTTGAACGAAAGAGTGACAATCGGAAATTCAAAAACCTCAAAATACCTAGCAACTTCCGGCTTTGTTTTTCCGGCTAATAAAGTATGTGGGCCTAAAAAGCAATATGAATCGCCTAGACGGCAACTCGGGCATTAATAAACAACATCATATACCCGCCTACCACAAACAGGAACGTGGCAATTGGCAAAAAACTTTCAATCTCCTTTAGCGCCTAAAGAGTGTGACTTTGAAGAATCAAACTATCTGATTACGGTAGATACATATGTGCACATTACATAGAGATGTTTACTTCCTAAATGGGTTGAACGCAAGAGTGACAATCGAAAACCCAAAGAACCCAAAATACCTAGCAACTTCCGGCTTTGTTTTTCCTGCTAACAAAGTATGTGGGCCTAAAAAGCAATATGAATCGCCTAGACGACAACTCGGGCATTCATAAACAACATCATATACCCGCCTACCACAAACAGGAATGGGGCAATTGGCAAAAAACTTTCAATTTTACAAGTTACCCTTTAGCGCCTAAACAGTGTGACTTAAAAGAATAAAACTATCTGATTACGGTAGATGCATATGTGCACATTACATAGAGATGTTTACGTCCTAAATGGGTTGAACGCAAGAGTGACAATCGGTAACCCAAAGAACCCAAAATACCTAGCACCTTCCGGTTTTGTTTTTCCTGCTAACAAAGTATGTGGGCCTAAAAAGCAATATGAATCGCCTAGACGACAACTCGGGCATTCATAAACAACATCATATACCCGCCTACCACAAACAGGAATGGGGCAATTGGCAAAAAACTTTCAATTTTACAAGTTACCCTTTAGCGCCTAAACAGTGTGACTTAGAAGAATAAAACTATCTGATTACGGTAGATGCATATGTGCACATTACATAGAGATGTTTACGTCCTAAATGGGTTGAACGCAAGAGTGACAATCGGTAACCCAAAGAACCCAAAATACCTAGCACCTTCCGGTTTTGTTTTTCCTGCTAACAAAGTATGTGGGCCTAAAAAGCAATATGAATCGCCTAGACGACAACTCGGGCATTCATAAACAACATCATATACCCGCCTACCACAAACAGGAATGGGGCAATTGGCAAAAAACTTTCAATTTTACAAGTTACCCTTTAGCGCCTAAACAGTGTGACTTAGAAGAATTAAACTATCTGATTACGGTAGATGCATATGTGCACTTTACATAGAGATGTTTACGTCCTAAATGGGTTGAACGCAAGAGTGACAATCGAAAACCCAAAACACCTAGCAACTTCCGGCTTTGTTTTTCCGGCTAATAAAGTATGTGGGTCTAAAAAGCAATATGAATCGCCTAGACGACAACTCGGGCATTCATAAACAACATCATATACCCGCCTACCACAAACAGGAATGGGGCAATTGGCAAAAAACTTTCAATTTTACAAGTTACCCTTTAGCGCCTAAACAGTGTGACTTAGAAGAATAAAACTATCTGATTACGGTAGATGCATATGTGCACATTACATAGAGATGTTTACGTCCTAAATGGGTTGAACGCAAGAGTGACAATCGAAAACCCAAAGAACCCAAAATACCTAGCAACTTCCGGCTTTGTTTTTCCTGCTAACAAAGTATGTGGGCCTAAAAAGCAATATGAATCGCCTAGACGACAACTCGGGCATTCATAAACAACATCATATACCCGCCTACCACAAACAGGAATGGGGCAATTGGCAAAAAACTTTCAATTTTACAAGTTACCCTTTAGCGCCTAAACAGTGTGACTTAGAAGAATAAAACTATCTGATTACGGTAGATGCATATGTGCACATTACATAGAGATGTTTACGTCCTAAATGGGTTGAACGCAAGAGTGACAATCGGTAACCCAAAGAACCCAAAATACCTAGCACCTTCCGGTTTTGTTTTTCCTGCTAACAAAGTATGTGGGCCTAAAAAGCAATATGAATCGCCTAGACGACAACTCGGGCATTCATAAACAACATCATATACCCGCCTACCACAAACAGGAACGTGGCAATTGGCAAAAAACTTTCAATTTTACAAGTTACCCTTTAGCGCCTAAACAGTGTGACTTAGAAGAATTAAACTATCTGATTACGGTAGATGCATATGTGCACTTTACATAGAGATGTTTACGTCCTAAATGGGTTGAACGCAAGAGTGACAATCGAAAACCCAAAACACCTAGCAACTTCCGGCTTTGTTTTTCCGGCTAATAAAGTATGTGGGCCTAAAAAGCAATATGAATCGCCTAGACGGCAACTCGGGCCTTCATAAACGACATTATATACCCGTCTACCATAAACAGGAACGAGGCAATTGGCAAAAAACTTTCAATTTTACAAAATACCCTTTAGCGCCTAAACAGTGTGACTTAGAAGAATTAAACTATCTGATTACGGTAGATGCATATGTGCACATTACATAGAGATGTTAAAGTCCTAAATGGGTTGAACGCAAGAGTGACAATCGGAAATTCAAAAACCTCAAAATACCCAGCACCTTCCGGTTTTGTTTTTGCGGCTAATAAAGTATGTGGGCCTAAAAAGTAATATGAATCGCCTAGACGACAACTCGGGCATTCATAAACAAAATCATATACCCGCCTACCACAAACAGGAACGGGGCAATTGACAAAAAAACTTTCAATTTTACAAGTTACCCTTTAGCGCCTAAACAGTGTGACTTAGAAGAATTAAACTATCTGATTACGGTAGATGCATATGTGCACATTACATAGAGATGTTTACGTCCTAAATGGGTTGAAGGCAAGAGTGACAATCGGTAACCCAAAGAACCCAAAATACCTAGCACCTTCCGGTTTTGTTTTTGCGGCTAATAAATTATGTGGGCCTATAAAACAATATGAGTCGCCTAGACGACAACTCGGGCATTTATAATCACAACCATATAACCCCCTACCACAAACAGGAACGTGGCAATTGGCAAACAACTTGTAATTTCCTTTAGCGCCTCAAGAGTGTGACCTTGAATAATTAAGCTATCTGATTACGGTAGATGCATATGTGCACATTACATAGAGATGTTTACGTCCTAAATGGGTTGAACGCAAGAGTGACAATCGAAAACCCAAAGAACCCAAAATACCTAGCAACTTCCGGCTTTGTTTTTCCTGCTAACAAAGTATGTGGGCCTAAAAAGCAATATGAATCGCCTAGACGACAACTCGGGCATTCATAAACAACATCATATACCCGCCTACCACAAACAGGAATGGGGCAATTGGCAAAAAACTTTCAATTTTACAAGTTACCCTTTAGCGCCTAAACAGTGTGACTTAGAAGAATAAAACTATCTGATTACGGTAGATGCATATGTGCACATTACATAGAGATGTTTACGTCCTAAATGGGTTGAACGCAAGAGTGACAATCGGTAACCCAAAGAACCCAAAATACCTAGCACCTTCCGGTTTTGTTTTTGCGGCTAATAAATTATGTGGGCCTATAAGACAATATGAGTCGCCTAGACGGCAACTCGGGCATTTATAATCACAACCATATAACCCCCCTCCACAAACAGGAACGTGGCAATTGGCAAAAAACTTTCAATTTCCTTTAGCGCCTAAAGAGTGTGACTTTGAATAATCAAACTATCTGATTACGGTAGATGCATATGTGCACATTACATAGAGATGTTAACGTCCTAAATGGGTTGAACGAAAGAGTGACAATCGGAAATTCAAAAACCTCAAAATACCTAGCAACTTCCGGCTTTGTTTTTCCGGCTAATAAAGTATGTGGGCCTAAAAAGCAATATGAATCGCCTAGACGGCGACTCGGGCATTAATAAACAACATCATATACCCGCCTACCACAAACAGGAACGAGGCAATTGGCAAAAATCTTTCAATTTTACAAGTTACCCTTTAGCGCCTAAACAGTGTGACTTAGAAGAATTAAACAATCTGATTACGGTAGATGCATATGTGCACATTACATAGAGATGTTAAAGTCCTAAATGGGTTGAACGCAAGAGTGACAATCGGAAATTCAAAAACCTCAAAATACCCAGCAACTTCCGGCTTTGTTTTTCCGGCTAATAAAGTATGTGGGCCTAAAAAACAATATGAATCGCCTTGACGACAACTCGGGCATTCATAATCATAATCATATAACCCCCTACCACAAACAGGAACGTGGCAATTGGCAAAAAACTTTCACTCTCCTTTAGCGCCTAAAGAGTGTGACTTTGAAGAATCAAACTATCTGATTACGGTAGATACATATGTGCACATTACATAGAGATGTTAACGTCCTAAATGGGTTGAACGCAAGACTGACAATCGAAAACCCAAAGAACCCAAAATACCTAGCAACTTCCGGCTTTGTTTTTCCTGCTAACAAAGTATGTGGGCCTAAAAAACAATATGAATCGCCTAGACGACAACTCGGGCATTCATAATCATAATCATATAACCCCCCATCACAAACAGGAACGTGGCAATTGGCAAAAAACTTTCAATTTCCTTTAGCGCCTAAAGAGTGTGACTTTGAAGAATCAAACTATCTGATTACGGTAGATGCATATGTGCACATTACATAGAGATGTTAACGTCCTAAATGGGTTGAACGCAAGAGTGACAATCGAAAATTCAAAAACCTCAAAATACCCAGCAACTTCCGGCTTTGTTTTTCCGGCTAATAAAGTATGTGGGCCTAAAAAACAATATGAATCGCCTAGACGACAACTCGGGCATTCATAATCATAATCATATAACCCCCCATCACAAACAGGAACGTGGCAATTGGCAAAAAACTTTCAATCTCCTTTAGCGCCTAAAGAGTGTGACTTTGAAGAATCAAACTATCTGATTACGGTAGATGCATATGTGCACATTACATAGAGATGTTAACGTCCTAAATGGGTTGAACGCAAAAGTGACAATCGAAAACCCAAAACACCTAGCAACTTCCGGCTTTGTTTTTCCGGCTAATAAAGTATGTGGGCCTAAAAAGCAATATGAATCGCCTAGACGGCAACTCGGGCCTTCATAAACGACATTATATACCCGTCTACCATAAACAGGAACGAGGCAATTGGCAAAAAACTTTCAATTTTACAAAATACCCTTTAGCGCCTAAACAGTGTGACTTAGAAGAATTAAACTATCTGATTACGGTAGATGCATATGTGCACATTACATAGAGATGTTAAAGTCCTAAATGGGTTGAACGCAAGAGTGACAATCGGAAATTCAAAAACCTCAAAATACCCAGCAACTTCCGGCTTTGTTTTTCCGGCTAATAAAGTATGTGGGCCTAAAAAACAATATGAATCGCCTAGACGACAACTCGGGCATTCATAATCATAATCATATAACCCCATCCCACAAACAGGAACGTGGCAATTGGCAAAAAACTTTCAATTTTACAAGTTACCCTTTAGCGCCTAAACAGTGTGACTTAGAAGAATTAAACTATCTGATTACGGTAGATGCATATGTGCACTTTACATAGAGATGTTTACGTCCTAAATGGGTTGAACGCAAGAGTGACAATCGAAAACCCAAAACACCTAGCAACTTCCGGCTTTGTTTTTCCGGCTAATAAAGTATGTGGGCCTAAAAAGCAATATGAATCGCCTAGACGGCAACTCGGGCCTTCATAAACGACATTATATACCCGTCTACCATAAACAGGAACGAGGCAATTGGCAAAAAACTTTCAATTTTACAAAATACCCTTTAGCGCCTAAACAGTGTGACTTAGAAGAATTAAACTATCTGATTACGGTAGATGCATATGTGCACATTACATAGAGATGTTAAAGTCCTAAATGGGTTGAACGCAAGAGTGACAATCGGAAATTCAAAAACCTCAAAATACCCAGCACCTTCCGGTTTTGTTTTTGCGGCTAATACAGTATGTGGGCCTAAAAGGTAATATGAATCGCCTAGACGACAACTCGGGCATTCATAAACAACATCATATACCCGCCTACCACAAACAGGAATGGGGCAATTGGCAAAAAACTTTCAATTTTACAAGTTACCCTTTAGCGCCTAAACAGTGTGACTTAGAAGAATAAAACTATCTGATTACGGTAGATGCATATGTGCACATTACATAGAGATGTTTACGTCCTAAATGGGTTGAACGCAAGAGTGACAATCGGTAACCCAAAGAACCCAAAATACCTAGCACCTTCCGGTTTTGTTTTTGCGGCTAATAAATTATGTGGGCCTATAAGACAATATGAGTCGCCTAGACGGCAACTCGGGCATTTATAATCACAATCATATAACCCCCCTCCACAAACAGGAACGTGGCAATTGGCAAAAAACTTTCAATTTCCTTTAGCGCCTAAAGAGTGTGACTTTGAAGAATCAAACTATCTGATTACGGTAGATGCATATGTGCACATTACATAGAGATGTTAACGTCCTAAATGGGTTGAACGTAAGAGTGACAATCGGAAATTCAAAAACCTCAAAATACCTAGCAACTTCCGGCTTTGTTTTTCCGGCTAATAAAGTATGTGGGCCTAAAAAGCAATATGAATCGCCTAGACGGCAACTCGGGCATTAATAAACAACATCATATACCCGCCTACCACAAACAGGAACGTGGCAATTGGCAAAAAACTTTCAATCTCCTTTAGCGCCTAAAGAGTGTGACTTTGAAGAATCAAACTATCTGATTACGGTAGATACATATGTGCACATTACATAGAGATGTTTACTTCCTAAATGGGTTGAACGCAAGAGTGACAATCGAAAACCCAAAGAACCCAAAATACCTAGCAACTTCCGGCTTTGTTTTTCCTGCTAACAAAGTATGTGGGCCTAAAAAGCAATATGAATCGCCTAGACGACAACTCGGGCATTCATAAACAACATCATATACCCGCCTACCACAAACAGGAATGGGGCAATTGGCAAAAAACTTTCAATTTTACAAGTTACCCTTTAGCGCCTAAACAGTGTGACTTAGAAGAATAAAACTATCTGATTACGGTAGATGCATATGTGCACATTACATAGAGATGTTTACGTCCTAAATGGGTTGAACGCAAGAGTGACAATCGGTAACCCAAAGAACCCAAAATACCTAGCACCTTCCGGTTTTGTTTTTCCTGCTAACAAAGTATGTGGGCCTAAAAAGCAATATGAATCGCCTAGACGACAACTCGGGCATTCATAAACAACATCATATACCCGCCTACCACAAACAGGAATGGGGCAATTGGCAAAAAACTTTCAATTTTACAAGTTACCCTTTAGCGCCTAAACAGTGTGACTTAGAAGAATAAAACTATCTGATTACGGTAGATGCATATGTGCACATTACATAGAGATGTTTACGTCCTAAATGGGTTGAACGTAAGAGTGACAATCGGAAATTCAAAAACCTCAAAATACCTAGCAACTTCCGGCTTTGTTTTTCCGGCTAATAAAGTATGTGGGCCTAAAAAGCAATATGAATCGCCTAGACGGCAACTCGGGCATTAATAAACAACATCATATACCCGCCTACCACAAACAGGAACGTGGCAATTGGCAAAAAACTTTCAATCTCCTTTAGCGCCTAAAGAGTGTGACTTTGAAGAATCAAACTATCTGATTACGGTAGATACATATGTGCACATTACATAGAGATGTTTACTTCCTAAATGGGTTGAACGCAAGAGTGACAATCGAAAACCCAAAGAACCCAAAATACCTAGCAACTTCCGGCTTTGTTTTTCCTGCTAACAAAGTATGTGGGCCTAAAAAGCAATATGAATCGCCTAGACGACAACTCGGGCATTCATAATCATAATCATATAACCCCATCCCACAAACAGGAACGTGGCAATTGGCAAAAAACTTTCAATTTTACAAGTTACCCTTTAGCGCCTAAACAGTGTGACTTAGAAGAATTAAACTATCTGATTACGGTAGATGCATATGTGCACTTTACATAGAGATGTTTACGTCCTAAATGGGTTGAACGCAAGAGTGACAATCGAAAACCCAAAACACCTAGCAACTTCCGGCTTTGTTTTTCCGGCTAATAAAGTATGTGGGCCTAAAAAGCAATATGAATCGCCTAGACGGCAACTCGGGCCTTCATAAACGACATTATATACCCGTCTACCATAAACAGGAACGAGGCAATTGGCAAAAAACTTTCAATTTTACAAAATACCCTTTAGCGCCTAAACAGTGTGACTTAGAAGAATTAAACTATCTGATTACGGTAGATGCATATGTGCACATTACATAGAGATGTTAAAGTCCTAAATGGGTTGAACGCAAGAGTGACAATCGGAAATTCAAAAACCTCAAAATACCCAGCACCTTCCGGTTTTGTTTTTGCGGCTAATACAGTATGTGGGCCTAAAAGGTAATATGAATCGCCTAGACGACAACTCGGGCATTCATAAACAACATCATATACCCGCCTACCACAAACAGGAATGGGGCAATTGGCAAAAAACTTTCAATTTTACAAGTTACCCTTTAGCGCCTAAACAGTGTGACTTAGAAGAATAAAACTATCTGATTACGGTAGATGCATATGTGCACATTACATAGAGATGTTTACGTCCTAAATGGGTTGAACGCAAGAGTGACAATCGGTAACCCAAAGAACCCAAAATACCTAGCACCTTCCGGTTTTGTTTTTGCGGCTAATAAATTATGTGGGCCTATAAGACAATATGAGTCGCCTAGACGGCAACTCGGGCATTTATAATCACAACCATATAACCCCCCTCCACAAACAGGAACGTGGCAATTGGCAAAAAACTTTCAATTTCCTTTAGCGCCTAAAGAGTGTGACTTTGAAGAATCAAACTATCTGATTACGGTAGATGCATATGTGCACATTACATAGAGATGTTAACGTCCTAAATGGGTTGAACGTAAGAGTGACAATCGGAAATTCAAAAACCTCAAAATACCTAGCAACTTCCGGCTTTGTTTTTCCGGCTAATAAAGTATGTGGGCCTAAAAAGCAATATGAATCGCCTAGACGGCAACTCGGGCATTAATAAACAACATCATATACCCGCCTACCACAAACAGGAACGTGGCAATTGGCAAAAAACTTTCAATCTCCTTTAGCGCCTCAAGAGTGTGACTTTGAAGAATCAAACTATCTGATTACGGTAGATACATATGTGCACATTACATAGAGATGTTTACTTCCTAAATGGGTTGAACGCAAGAGTGACAATCGAAAACCCAAAGAACCCAAAATACCTAGCAACTTCCGGCTTTGTTTTTCCTGCTAACAAAGTATGTGGGCCTAAAAAGCAATATGAATCGCCTAGACGACAACTCGGGCATTCATAAACAACATCATATACCCGCCTACCACAAACAGGAATGGGGCAATTGGCAAAAAACTTTCAATTTTACAAGTTACCCTTTAGCGCCTAAACAGTGTGACTTAGAAGAATAAAACTATCTGATTACGGTAGATGCATATGTGCACATTACATAGAGATGTTTACGTCCTAAATGGGTTGAACGCAAGAGTGACAATCGGTAACCCAAAGAACCCAAAATACCTAGCACCTTCCGGTTTTGTTTTTCCTGCTAACAAAGTATGTGGGCCTAAAAAGCAATATGAATCGCCTAGACGACAACTCGGGCATTCATAAACAACATCATATACCCGCCTACCACAAACAGGAATGGGGCAATTGGCAAAAAACTTTCAATTTTACAAGTTACCCTTTAGCGCCTAAACAGTGTGACTTAGAAGAATAAAACTATCTGATTACGGTAGATGCATATGTGCACATTACATAGAGATGTTTACGTCCTAAATGGGTTGAACGCAAGAGTGACAATCGGTAACCCAAAGAACCCAAAATACCTAGCACCTTCCGGTTTTGTTTTTCCTGCTAACAAAGTATGTGGGCCTAAAAAGCAATATGAATCGCCTAGACGACAACTCGGGCATTCATAAACAACATCATATACCCGCCTACCACAAACAGGAATGGGGCAATTGGCAAAAAACTTTCAATTTTACAAGTTACCCTTTAGCGCCTAAACAGTGTGACTTAGAAGAATAAAACTATCTGATTACGGTAGATGCATATGTGCACATTACATAGAGATGTTTACGTCCTAAATGGGTTGAACGCAAGAGTGACAATCGGTAACCCAAAGAACCCAAAATACCTAGCACCTTCCGGTTTTGTTTTTGCGGCTAATAAATTATGTGGGCCTATAAGACAATATGAGTCGCCTAGACGGCAACTCGGGCATTCATAAACAACATCATATACCCGCCTACCACAAACAGGAATGGGGCAATTGGCAAAAAACTTTCAATTTTACAAGTTACCCTTTAGCGCCTAAACAGTGTGACTTAGAAGAATAAAACTATCTGATTACGGTAGATGCATATGTGCACATTACATAGAGATGTTTACGTCCTAAATGGGTTGAACGTAAGAGTGACAATCGGAAATTCAAAAACCTCAAAATACCTAGCAACTTCCGGCTTTGTTTTTCCGGCTAATAAAGTATGTGGGCCTAAAAAGCAATATGAATCGCCTAGACGGCAACTCGGGCATTAATAAACAACATCATATACCCGCCTACCACAAACAGGAACGTGGCAATTGGCAAAAAACTTTCAATCTCCTTTAGCGCCTAAAGAGTGTGACTTTGAAGAATCAAACTATCTGATTACGGTAGATACATATGTGCACATTACATAGAGATGTTTACTTCCTAAATGGGTTGAACGCAAGAGTGACAATCGAAAACCCAAAGAACCCAAAATACCTAGCAACTTCCGGCTTTGTTTTTCCTGCTAACAAAGTATGTGGGCCTAAAAAGCAATATGAATCGCCTAGACGACAACTCGGGCATTCATAATCATAATCATATAACCCCATCCCACAAACAGGAACGTGGCAATTGGCAAAAAACTTTCAATTTTACAAGTTACCCTTTAGCGCCTAAACAGTGTGACTTAGAAGAATTAAACTATCTGATTACGGTAGATGCATATGTGCACTTTACATAGAGATGTTTACGTCCTAAATGGGTTGAACGTAAGAGTGACAATCGGAAATTCAAAAACCTCAAAATACCTAGCAACTTCCGGCTTTGTTTTTCCGGCTAATAAAGTATGTGGGCCTAAAAAGCAATATGAATCGCCTAGACGGCAACTCGGGCATTAATAAACAACATCATATACCCGCCTACCACAAACAGGAACGTGGCAATTGGCAAAAAACTTTCAATCTCCTTTAGCGCCTAAAGAGTGTGACTTTGAAGAATCAAACTATCTGATTACGGTAGATACATATGTGCACATTACATAGAGATGTTTACTTCCTAAATGGGTTGAACGCAAGAGTGACAATCGAAAACCCAAAGAACCCAAAATACCTAGCAACTTCCGGCTTTGTTTTTCCTGCTAACAAAGTATGTGGGCCTAAAAAGCAATATGAATCGCCTAGACGACAACTCGGGCATTCATAAACAACATCATATACCCGCCTACCACAAACAGGAATGGGGCAATTGGCAAAAAACTTTCAATTTTACAAGTTACCCTTTAGCGCCTAAACAGTGTGACTTAGAAGAATAAAACTATCTGATTACGGTAGATGCATATGTGCACATTACATAGAGATGTTTACGTCCTAAATGGGTTGAACGCAAGAGTGACAATCGGTAACCCAAAGAACCCAAAATACCTAGCACCTTCCGGTTTTGTTTTTCCTGCTAACAAAGTATGTGGGCCTAAAAAGCAATATGAATCGCCTAGACGACAACTCGGGCATTCATAAACAACATCATATACCCGCCTACCACAAACAGGAATGGGGCAATTGGCAAAAAACTTTCAATTTTACAAGTTACCCTTTAGCGCCTAAACAGTGTGACTTAGAAGAATAAAACTATCTGATTACGGTAGATGCATATGTGCACATTACATAGAGATGTTTACGTCCTAAATGGGTTGAACGTAAGAGTGACAATCGGAAATTCAAAAACCTCAAAATACCTAGCAACTTCCGGCTTTGTTTTTCCGGCTAATAAAGTATGTGGGCCTAAAAAGCAATATGAATCGCCTAGACGGCAACTCGGGCATTAATAAACAACATCATATACCCGCCTACCACAAACAGGAACGTGGCAATTGGCAAAAAACTTTCAATCTCCTTTAGCGCCTAAAGAGTGTGACTTTGAAGAATCAAACTATCTGATTACGGTAGATACATATGTGCACATTACATAGAGATGTTTACTTCCTAAATGGGTTGAACGCAAGAGTGACAATCGAAAACCCAAAGAACCCAAAATACCTAGCAACTTCCGGCTTTGTTTTTCCTGCTAACAAAGTATGTGGGCCTAAAAAGCAATATGAATCGCCTAGACGACAACTCGGGCATTCATAATCATAATCATATAACCCCATCCCACAAACAGGAACGTGGCAATTGGCAAAAAACTTTCAATTTTACAAGTTACCCTTTAGCGCCTAAACAGTGTGACTTAGAAGAATTAAACTATCTGATTACGGTAGATGCATATGTGCACTTTACATAGAGATGTTTACGTCCTAAATGGGTTGAACGCAAGAGTGACAATCGAAAACCCAAAACACCTAGCAACTTCCGGCTTTGTTTTTCCGGCTAATAAAGTATGTGGGCCTAAAAAGCAATATGAATCGCCTAGACGGCAACTCGGGCCTTCATAAACGACATTATATACCCGTCTACCATAAACAGGAACGAGGCAATTGGCAAAAAACTTTCAATTTTACAAAATACCCTTTAGCGCCTAAACAGTGTGACTTAGAAGAATTAAACTATCTGATTACGGTAGATGCATATGTGCACATTACATAGAGATGTTAAAGTCCTAAATGGGTTGAACGCAAGAGTGACAATCGGAAATTCAAAAACCTCAAAATACCCAGCACCTTCCGGTTTTGTTTTTGCGGCTAATACAGTATGTGGGCCTAAAAGGTAATATGAATCGCCTAGACGACAACTCGGGCATTCATAAACAACATCATATACCCGCCTACCACAAACAGGAATGGGGCAATTGGCAAAAAACTTTCAATTTTACAAGTTACCCTTTAGCGCCTAAACAGTGTGACTTAGAAGAATAAAACTATCTGATTACGGTAGATGCATATGTGCACATTACATAGAGATGTTTACGTCCTAAATGGGTTGAACGCAAGAGTGACAATCGGTAACCCAAAGAACCCAAAATACCTAGCACCTTCCGGTTTTGTTTTTGCGGCTAATAAATTATGTGGGCCTATAAGACAATATGAGTCGCCTAGACGGCAACTCGGGCATTTATAATCACAACCATATAACCCCCCTCCACAAACAGGAACGTGGCAATTGGCAAAAAACTTTCAATTTCCTTTAGCGCCTAAAGAGTGTGACTTTGAAGAATCAAACTATCTGATTACGGTAGATGCATATGTGCACATTACATAGAGATGTTAACGTCCTAAATGGGTTGAACGTAAGAGTGACAATCGGAAATTCAAAAACCTCAAAATACCTAGCAACTTCCGGCTTTGTTTTTCCGGCTAATAAAGTATGTGGGCCTAAAAAGCAATATGAATCGCCTAGACGGCAACTCGGGCATTAATAAACAACATCATATACCCGCCTACCACAAACAGGAACGTGGCAATTGGCAAAAAACTTTCAATCTCCTTTAGCGCCTCAAGAGTGTGACTTTGAAGAATCAAACTATCTGATTACGGTAGATACATATGTGCACATTACATAGAGATGTTTACTTCCTAAATGGGTTGAACGCAAGAGTGACAATCGAAAACCCAAAGAACCCAAAATACCTAGCAACTTCCGGCTTTGTTTTTCCTGCTAACAAAGTATGTGGGCCTAAAAAGCAATATGAATCGCCTAGACGACAACTCGGGCATTCATAAACAACATCATATACCCGCCTACCACAAACAGGAATGGGGCAATTGGCAAAAAACTTTCAATTTTACAAGTTACCCTTTAGCGCCTAAACAGTGTGACTTAGAAGAATAAAACTATCTGATTACGGTAGATGCATATGTGCACATTACATAGAGATGTTTACGTCCTAAATGGGTTGAACGCAAGAGTGACAATCGGTAACCCAAAGAACCCAAAATACCTAGCACCTTCCGGTTTTGTTTTTCCTGCTAACAAAGTATGTGGGCCTAAAAAGCAATATGAATCGCCTAGACGACAACTCGGGCATTCATAAACAACATCATATACCCGCCTACCACAAACAGGAATGGGGCAATTGGCAAAAAACTTTCAATTTTACAAGTTACCCTTTAGCGCCTAAACAGTGTGACTTAGAAGAATAAAACTATCTGATTACGGTAGATGCATATGTGCACATTACATAGAGATGTTTACGTCCTAAATGGGTTGAACGCAAGAGTGACAATCGGTAACCCAAAGAACCCAAAATACCTAGCACCTTCCGGTTTTGTTTTTCCTGCTAACAAAGTATGTGGGCCTAAAAAGCAATATGAATCGCCTAGACGACAACTCGGGCATTCATAAACAACATCATATACCCGCCTACCACAAACAGGAATGGGGCAATTGGCAAAAAACTTTCAATTTTACAAGTTACCCTTTAGCGCCTAAACAGTGTGACTTAGAAGAATAAAACTATCTGATTACGGTAGATGCATATGTGCACATTACATAGAGATGTTTACGTCCTAAATGGGTTGAACGCAAGAGTGACAATCGGTAACCCAAAGAACCCAAAATACCTAGCACCTTCCGGTTTTGTTTTTGCGGCTAATAAATTATGTGGGCCTATAAGACAATATGAGTCGCCTAGACGGCAACTCGGGCATTTATAATCACAACCATATAACCCCCCTCCACAAACAGGAACGTGGCAATTGGCAAAAAACTTTCAATTTCCTTTAGCGCCTAAAGAGTGTGACTTTAAAGAATCAAACTATCTGATTACGGTAGATGCATATGTGCACATTACATAGAGATGTTTACGTCCTAAATGGGTTGAACGCAAGAGTGACAATCGGTAACCCAAAGAACCCAAAATACCTAGCACCTTCCGGTTTTGTTTTTGCGGCTAATAAATTATGTGGGCCTATAAGACAATATGAGTCGCCTAGACGGCAACTCGGGCATTTATAATCACAACCATATAACCCCCTACCACAAACAGGAACGTGGCAATTGGCAAACAACTTGTAATTTCCTTTAGCGCCTCAAGAGTGTGACCTTGAATAATTAAGCTATCTGATTACGGTAGATGCATATGTGCACATTACATAGAGATGTTTACTTCCTAAATGGGTTGAACGCAAGAGTGACAATCGAAAACCCAAAGAACCCAAAATAAATAGCAACTTCCGGCTTTGTTTTTCCTGCTAACAAAGTATGTGGGCCTAAAAAGCAATATGAATCGCCTAGACGACAACTCGGGAATTCATAAACAACATCATATACCCGCCTACCACAAACAGGAATGGGGCAATTGGCAAAAAACTTTCAATTTTACAAGTTACCCTTTAGCGCCTAAACAGTGTGACTTAGAAGAATAAAACTATCTGATTACGGTAGATGCATATGTGCACATTACATAGAGATGTTTACGTCCTGAATGGGTTGAACGCAAGAGTGACAATCGGTAACCCAAAGAACCCAAAATACCTAGCACCTTCCGGTTTTGTTTTTCCTGCTAACAAAGTATGTGGGCCTAAAAAGCAATATGAATCGCCTAGACGACAACTCGGGCATTCATAAACAACATCATATACCCGCCTACCACAAACAGGAATGGGGCAATTGGCAAAAAACTTTCAATCTCCTTTAGCGCCTAAAGAGTGTGACTTTGAAGAATCAAACTATCTGATTACGGTAGATGCATATGTGCACATTACATAGAGATGTTAACGTCCTAAATGGGTTGAACGAAAGAGTGACAATCGGAAATTCAAAAACCTCAAAATACCTAGCAACTTCCGGCTTTGTTTTTCCGGCTAATAAAGTATGTGGGCCTAAAAAGCAATATGAATCGCCTAGACGGCAACTCGGGCATTAATAAACAACATCATATACCCGCCTACCACAAACAGGAACGTGGCAATTGGCAAAAAACTTTCAATCTCCTTTAGCGCCTAAAGAGTGTGACTTTGAAGAATCAAACTATCTGATTACGGTAGATACATATGTGCACATTACATAGAGATGTTAACGTCCTAAATGGGTTGAACGCAAGAGTGACAATCGAAAACCCAAAGAACCCAAAATACCTAGCAACTTCCGGCTTTGTTTTTCCTGCTAACAAAGTATGTGGGCCTAAAAAACAATATGAATCGCCTAGACGACAACTCGGGCATTCATAATCATAATCATATAACCCCCTACCACAAACAGGAACGTGGCAATTGGCAAAAAACTTTCAATCTCCTTTAGCGCCTAAAGAGTGTGACTTTGAAGAATCAAACTATCTGATTACGGTAGATACATATGTGCACATTACATAGAGATGTTAACGTCCTAAATGGGTTGAACGCAAGAGTGACAATCGGTAACCCAAAGAACCCAAAATACCTAGCACCTTCCGGTTTTGTTTTTCCTGCTAACAAAGTATGTGGGCCTAAAAAGCAATATGAATCGCCTAGACGACAACTCGGGCATTCATAATCATAATCATATAACCCCCCTCCACAAACAGGAACGTGGCAATTGGCAAAAAACTTTCAATTTCCTTTAGCGCCTAAAGAGTGTGACTTTGAAGAATCAAACTATCTGATTACGGTAGATGCATATGTGCACATTACATAGAGATGTTAACGTCCTAAATGGGTTGAACGAAAGAGTGACAATCGGAAATTCAAAAACCTCAAAATACCTAGCAACTTCCGGCTTTGTTTTTCCGGCTAATAAAGTATGTGGGCCTAAAAAGCAATATGAATCGCCTAGACGGCAACTCGGGCATTCATAATCATAATCATATAACCCCCCTCCACAAACAGGAACGTGGCAATTGGCAAAAAACTTTCAATTTCCTTTAGCGCCTAAAGAGTGTGACTTTGAAGAATCAAACTATCTGATTACGGTAGATGCATATGTGCACATTACATAGAGATGTTAACGTCCTAAATGGGTTGAACGAAAGAGTGACAATCGGAAATTCAAAAACCTCAAAATACCTAGCAACTTCCGGCTTTGTTTTTCCGGCTAATAAAGTATGTGGGCCTAAAAGGCAATATGAATCGCCTAGACGGCAACTCGGGCATTAATAAACAACATCATATACCCGCCTACCACAAACAGGAACGTGGCAATTGGCAAAAAACTTTCAATCTCCTTTAGCGCCTAAAGAGTGTGACTTTGAAGAATCAAACTATCTGATTACGGTAGATACATATGTGCACATTACATAGAGATGTTTACTTCCTAAATGGGTTGAACGCAAGAGTGACAATCGAAAACCCAAAGAACCCAAAATACCTAGCAACTTCCGGCTTTGTTTTTCCTGCTAACAAAGTATGTGGGCCTAAAAAACAATATGAATCGCCTAGACGACAACTCGGGCATTCATAATCATAATCATATAACCCCCTACCACAAACAGGAACGTGGCAATTGGCAAAAAACTTTCAATCTCCTTTAGCGCCTAAAGAGTGTGACTTTGAAGAATCAAACTATCTGATTACGGTAGATACATATGTGCACATTACATAGAGATGTTAACGTCCTAAATGGGTTGAACGCAAGAGTGACAATCGGTAACCCAAAGAACCCAAAATACCTAGCACCTTCCGGTTTTGTTTTTCCTGCTAACAAAGTATGTGGGCCTAAAAAGCAATATGAATCGCCTAGACGACAACTCGGGCATTCATAATCATAATCATATAACCCCCCTCCACAAACAGGAACGTGGCAATTGGCAAAAAACTTTCAATTTCCTTTAGCGCCTAAAGAGTGTGACTTTGAAGAATCAAACTATCTGATTACGGTAGATGCATATGTGCACATTACATAGAGATGTTAACGTCCTAAATGGGTTGAACGCAAGAGTGACAATCGAAAACCCAAAACACCTAGCACCTTCCGGTTTTGTTTTTGCGGCTATAAAGTATGTGGGCCTAAAAAGCAATATGAATCGCCTATACGACAACTCGGGCATTCATAAACGACATTATATACCCGTCTACCATAAACAGGAACGAGGCAATTGGCAAAAAACTTTCAATTTTACAAGTTACCCTTTAGCGCCTAAAGAGTGAGACTTAGAAGAATTAAACTATCTGATTACGGTAGATGCATATGTGCACATTACATAGAGATGTTAACGTCCTAAATGGGTTGAACGCAAGAGTGACAATCGAAAACCCAAAGAACCCAAAATACCTAGCAACTTCCGGCTTTGTTTTTCCTGCTAACAAAGTATGTGGGCCTAAAAAACAATATGAATCGCCTAGACGACAACTCGGGCATTCATAATCATAATCATATAACCCCCTACCACAAACAGGAACGTGGCAATTGGCAAAAAACTTTCAATCTCCTTTAGCGCCTAAAGAGTGTGACTTTGAAGAATCAAACTATCTGATTACGGTAGATACATATGTGCACATTACATAGAGATGTTTACTTCCTAAATGGGTTGAACGCAAGAGTGACAATCGAAAACCCAAAGAACCCAAAATACCTAGCAACTTCCGGCTTTGTTTTTCCTGCTAACAAAGTATGTGGGCCTAAAAAGCAATATGAATCGCCTAGACGACAACTCGGGCATTCATATACAACATCATATACCCGCCTACCACAAACAGGAATGGGGCAATTGGCAAAAAACTTTCAATTTTACAAGTTACCCTTTAGCGCCTAAACAGTGTGACTTTGAAGAATCAAACTATCTGATTACGGTAGATGCATATGTGCACATTACATAGAGATGTTAACGTCCTAAATGGGTTGAACGAAAGAGTGACAATCGGAAATTCAAAAACCTCAAAATACCTAGCAACGTCCGGCTAATAAAGTATGTGGGCCTAAAAAGCAATATGAATCGCCTAGACGGCAACTCGGGCATTAATAAACAACATCATATATCCGCCTACCACAAACAGGAACGTGGCAATTGGCAAAAAACTTTCAATCTCCTTTAGCGCCTAAAGAGTGTGACTTTGAAGAATCAAACTATCTGATTACGGTAGATACATATGTGCACATTACATAGAGATGTTAACGTCCTAAATGGGTTGAACGCAAGAGTGACAATCGAAAACCCAAAGAACCCAAAATACCTAGCAACTTCCGGCTTTGTTTTTCCTGCTAACAAAGTATGTGGGCCTAAAAAACAATATGAATCGCCTAGACGACCACTCGGGCATTTATAATCATAATCATATAACCCCCTACCACAAACAGGAACGTGGCAATTGGCAAAAAACTTTCAATCTCCTTTAGCGCCTAAAGAGTGTGACTTTGAAGAATCAAACTATCTGATTACGGTAGATACATATGTGCACATTACATAGAGATGTTAACGTCCTAAATGGGTTGAACGCAAGACTGACAATCGAAAACCCAAAGAACCCAAAATACCTAGCAACTTCCGGCTTTGTTTTTCCTGCTAACAAAGTATGTGGGCCTAAAAAACAATATGAATCGCCTAGACGACAACTCGGGCATTCATAATCATAATCATATAACCCCCCATCACAAACAGGAACGTGGCAATTGGCAAAAAACTTTCAATTTCCTTTAGCGCCTAAAGAGTGTGACTTTGAAGAATCAAACTATCTGATTACGGTAGATGCATATGTGCACATTACATAGAGATGTTAAAGTCCTAAATGGGTTGAACGCAAGAGTGACAATCGGAAATTCAAAAACCTCAAAATACCCAGCAACTTCCGGCTTTGTTTTTCCGGCTAATAAAGTATGTGGGCCTAAAAAACAATATGAATCGCCTAGACGACAACTCGGGCATTCATAATCATAATCATATAACCCCCTACCACAAACAGGAACGTGGCAATTGGCAAAAAACTTTCAATCTCCTTTAGCGCCTAAAGAGTGTGACTTTGAAGAATCAAACTATCTGATTACGGTAGATGCATATGTGCACATTACATAGAGATGTTTACGTCCTAAATGGGTTGAACGTAAGAGTGACAATCGGAAATTCAAAAACCTCAAAATACCCAGCAACTTCCGGCTTTGTTTTTCCGGCTAATAAAGTATGTGGGCCTAAAAAACAATATGAATCGCCTAGACGACAACTCGGGCATTCATAATCATAATCATATAACCCCCCACCACAAACAGGAACGTGGCAATTGGCAAAAAACTTTCAATTTCCTTTAGCGCCTAAAGAGTGTTACTTTGAAGAATCAAACTATCTGATTACGGTAGATGCATATGTGCACATTACATAGAGATGTTAACGTCCTAAATGGGTTGAACGCAAGAGTGACAATCGAAAACCCAAAGAACCCAAAATACCTAGCAACTTCCGGCTTTGTTTTTCCTGCTAACAAAGTATGTGGGCCAAAAAGCAATATGAATCGCCTAGACGACAACTCGGGCATTCATAAACAACATCATATACCCGCCTACCACAATTAGGAACGAGGCAATTGGCAAAAAACTTTCAATTTTACAAGTTACCCTTTAGCGCCTAAACAGTGTGACTTAGAAGAATTAAACTATCTGATTACGGTAGATGCATATGTGTACATTACATAGAGATGTTAACGTCCTAAATGGGTTGAACGCAAGAGTGACAATCGAAAATTCAAAAACCTCAAAATACCTAGCAACTTCCGGCTTTGTTTTTCCGGCTAATAAAGTATGTAGGCCTAAAAAGCAATATGAATCGCCTAGACGGCAACTCGGGCCTTCATAAACGACATTATATACCCGTCTACCATAAACAGGAACGAGGCAATTGGCAAAAAACTTTCAATTTTACAAGTTAACCTTTAGCGCCTAAACAGTGTGACTTAGAACAATTAAACTATCTGATTACGGTAGATGCATATGTGCACATTACATAAAGATGTTAAAGTCCTAAATGGGTTCAACGCAAGAGTGACAATCGGAAATTCAAAAACCTCAAAATACCCAGCACCTTCCGGTTTTGTTTTTGCGGCTAATAAATTATGTGGGCCTATAAGACAATATGAGTCGCCTAGACGGCAACTCGGGCATTTATAATCACAACCATATAACCCTCTACCACAAACAGGAACGTGGCAATTGGCAAACAACTTGTAATTTCCTTTAGCGCCTCAAGAGTGTGACCTTGAATAATTAAGCTATCTGATTACGGTAGATGCATATGTGCACATTACATAGAGATGTTTACTTCCTAAATGGGTTGAACGCAAGAGTGACAATCGAAAACCCAAAGAACCCAAAATACCTAGCAACTTCCGGCTTTGTTTTTCCTGCTAACAAAGTATGTGGGCCTAAAAAGCAATATGAATCGCCTAGACGACAACTCGGGCATTCATAAATAACATCATATACCCGCCTACCACAAACAGGAACGGGGCAATTGGCAAAAAACTTTCAATTTTACAAGTTACCCTTTAGCGCCTAAACAGTGTGACTTAGAAGAATTAAACTATCTGATTACGGTAGATGCATATGTGTACATTACATAGAGATGTTAACGTCCTAAATGGGTTGAACGCAAGAGTGACAATCGGAAATTCAAAAACCTCAAAATACCTAGCAACTTCCGGCTTTGTTTTTCCGGCTAATAAAGTATGTAGGCCTAAAAAGCAATATGAATCGCCTAGACGGCAACTCGGGCCTTCATAAACGACATTATATACCCGTCTACCATAAACAGGAACGAGGCAATTGACAAAAAACTTTCAATTTTACAAGTTACCCTTTAGCGCCTAAACAGTGTGACTTAGAAGAATTAAACTATCTGATTACGGTAGATGCATATGTGCACATTACATAAAGATGTTAAAGTCCTAAATGGGTTCAACGCAAGAGTGACAATCGGAAATTCAAAAACCTCAAAATACCCAGCACCTTCCGGTTTTGTTTTTGCGGCTAATAAATTATGTGGGCCTATAAGACAATATGAGTCGCCTAGACGGCAACTCGGGCATTTATAATCACAACCATATAACCCCCTACCACAAACAGGAACGTGGCAATTGGCAAACAACTTGTAATTTCCTTTAGCGCCTCAAGAGTGTGACCTTGAATAATTAAGCTATCTGATTACGGTAGATGCATATGTGCACATTACATAGAGATGTTTACTTCCTAAATGGGTTGAACGCAAGAGTGACAATCGAAAACCCAAAGAACCCAAAATACCTAGCAACTTCCGGCTTTGTTTTTCCTGCTAACAAAGTATGTGGGCCTAAAAAGCAATATGAATCGCCTAAACGACAACTCGGGCATTCATAAACAACATCATATACCCGCCTACCACAAACAGGAATGGGGCAATTGGCAAAAAACTTTCAATTTTACAAGTTACCCTTTAGCGCCTAAACAGTGTGACTTAGAAGAATAAAACTATCTGATTACGGTAGATGCATATGTGCACATTACATAGAGATGTTTACGTCCTAAATGGGTTGAACGCAAGAGTGACAATCGGTAACCCAAAGAACCCAAAATACCTAGCACCTTCCGGTTTTGTTTTTGCGGCTAATAAATTATGTGGGCCTATAAGACAATATGAGTCGCCTAGACGGCAACTCGGGCATTTATAATCACAACCATATAACCCCCCTCCACAAACAGGAACGTGGCAATTGGCAAAAAACTTTCAATTTCCTTTAGCGCCTAAAGAGTGTGACTTTGAAGAATCAAACTATCTGATTACGGTAGATGCATATGTGCACATTACATAGAGATGTTAACGTCCTAAATGGGTTGAACGAAAGAGTGACAATCGGAAATTCAAAAACCTCAAAATACCTAGCAACTTCCGGCTTTGTTTTTCCGGCTAATAAAGTATGTGGGCCTAAAAAGCAATATGAATCGCCTAGACGGCAACTCGGGCATTAATAAACAACATCATATACCCGCCTACCACAAACAGGAACGTGGCAATTGGCAAAAAACTTTCAATCTCCTTTAGCGCCTAAAGAGTGTGACTTTGAAGAATCAAACTATCTGATTACGGTAGATACATATGTGCACATTACATAGAGATGTTAACGTCCTAAATGGGTTGAACGCAAGAGTGACAATCGAAAACCCAAAGAACCCAAAATACCTAGCAACTTCCGGCTTTGTTTTTCCTGCTAACAAAGTATGTGGGCCTAAAAAACAATATGAATCGCCTAGACGACAACTCGGGCATTCATAATCATAATCATATAACCCCCTACCACAAACAGGAACGTGGCAATTGGCAAAAAACTTTCAATCTCCTTTAGCGCCTAAAGAGTGTGACTTTGAAGAATCAAACTATCTGATTACGGTAGATACATATGTGCACATTACATAGAGATGTTAACGTCCTAAATGGGTTGAACGCAAGACTGACAATCGAAAACCCAAAGAACCCAAAATACCTAGCAACTTCCGGCTTTGTTTTTCCTGCTAACAAAGTATGTGGGCCTAAAAAACAATATGAATCGCCTACACGACAACTCGGGCATTCATAATCATAATCATATAACCCCCCATCACAAACAGGAACGTGGCAATTGGCAAAAAACTTTCAATTTCCTTTAGCGCCTAAAGAGAGTGACTTTGAAGAATCAAACTATCTGATTACGGTAGATGCATATGTGCACATTACATAGAGATGTTAACGTCCTAAATGGGTTGAACGCAAGAGTGACAATCGAAAACCCAAAACACCTAGCACCTTCCGGTTTTGTTTTTGCGGCTATAAAGTATGTGGGCCTAAAAAGCAATATAAATCGCCTATACGACAACTCGGGCATTCATAAACGACATTATATACCCGTCTACCATAAACAGGAACGAGGCAATTGGCAAAAAACTTTCAATTTTACAAGTTACCCTTTAGCGCCTAAAGAGTGTGACTTAGAAGAATTAAACTATCTGATTACGGTAGATGCATATGTGCACATTACATAGAGATGTTAACGTCCTAAATGGGTTGAACGCAAGAGTGACAATCGAAAACCCAAAGAACCCAAAATACCTAGCAACTTCCGGCTTTGTTTTTCCTGCTAACAAAGTATGTGGGCCTAAAAAACAATATGAATCGCCTAGACGACAACTCGGGCATTCATAATTATAATCATATAACCCCCTACCACAAACAGGAACGTGGCAATTGGCAAAAAACTTTCAATCTCCTTTAGCGCCTAAAGAGTGTGACTTTGAAGAATCAAACTATCTGATTAGGGTAGATACATATGTGCACATTACATAGAGATGTTAACGTCCTAAATGGGTTGAACGCAAGAGTGACAATCGAAAACCCAAAGAATCCAAAATACCTAGCAACTTCCGGCTTTGTTTTTCCTGCTAACAAAGTATGTGGGCCTAAAAAACAATATGAATCGCCTAGACGAGAACTTGGGCATTCATAATCATAATCATATAACCCCCCATCACAAACAGGAACGTGGCAATTGGCAAAAAACTTTCAATTTCCTTTAGCGCCTAAAGAGTGTGACTTTGAAGAATCAAACTATCTGATTACGGTAGATGCATATGTGCACATTACATAGAGATGTTAAAGTCCTAAATGGGTTGAACGCAAGAGTGACAATCGGAAATTCAAAAACCTCAAAATACCCAGCAACTTCCGGCTTATCATAATCATATAACCCCCTACCACAAACAGGAACGTAGCAATTGGCAAAAAACTTTCAATCTCCTTTAGCGCCTAAAGAGTGTGACTTTGAAGAATCAAACTATCTGATTACGGTAGATGCATATGTGCACATTACATAGAGATGTTTACGTCCTAAATAGGTTGAACGCAAGAGTGACAATCGGAAATTCAAAAACCTCAAAATACCCAGCAACTTCCGGCTTTGTTTTTCCGGCTAATAAAGTATGTGGGCCTAAAAAACAATATGAATCGCCTAGACGACAACTCGGGCATTCATAATCATAATCATATAACCTGCATATGTGCACATTACATAGAGATGTTTACTTCCTAAATGGGTTGAACGCAAGAGTGACAATCGAAAACCCAAAGAACCCAAAATACCTAGCAACTTCCGGCTTTGTTTTTCCGGCTAATAAAGTATGTGGGCCTAAAAAACAATATGAATCGCCTAGACGACAACTCGGGCATTCATAAATAACATCATATACCCGCCTACCACAAACAGGAACGGGGCAATTGGCAAAAAACTTTCAATTTTACAAGTTACCCTTTAGCGCCTAAACAGTGTGACTTAGAAGAATTAAACTATCTGATTACGGTAGATGCATATGTGTACATTACATAGAGATGTTAACGTCCTAAATGGGTTGAACGCAAGAGTGACAATCGGAAATTCAAAAACCTCAAAATACCTAGCAACTTCCGGCTTTGTTTTTCCGGCTAATAAAGTATGTAGGCCTAAAAAGCAATATGAATCGCCTAGACGGCAACTCGGGCCTTCATAAACGACATTATATACCCGTCTACCATAAACAGGAACGAGGCAATTGGCAAAAAACTTTCAATTTTACAAGTTACCCTTTAGCGCCTAAACAGTGTGACTTAGAAGAATTAAACTATCTGATTACGGTAGATGCATATGTGTACATTACATAGAGATGTTAACGTCCTAAATGGGTTGAACGCAAGAGTGACAATCGGAAATTCAAAAACCTCAAAATACCTAGCAACTTCCGGCTTTGTTTTTCCGGCTAATAAAGTATGTAGGCCTAAAAAGCAATATGAATCGCCTAGACGACAACTCGGGCATTCATAAATAACATCATATACCCGCCTACCACAAACAGGAACGGGGCAATTGGCAAAAAACTTTCAATTTTACAAGTTACCCTTTAGCGCCTAAACAGTGTGACCTTGAATAATTAAGCTATCTGATTACGGTAGATGCATATGTGCACATTACATAGAGATGTTTACTTCCTAAATGGGTTGAACGCAAGAGTGACAATCGAAAACCCAAAGAACCCAAAATACCTAGCAACTTCCGGCTTTGTTTTTCCTGCTAACAAAGTATGTGGGCCTAAAAAGCAATATGAATCGCCTAAACGACAACTCGGGCATTCATAAACAACATCATATACCCGCCTACCACAAACAGGAATGGGGCAATTGGCAAAAAACTTTCAATTTTACAAGTTACCCTTTAGCGCCTAAACAGTGTGACTTAGAAGAATAAAACTATCTGATTACGGTAGATGCATATGTGCACATTACATAGAGATGTTTACGTCCTAAATGGGTTGAACGCAAGAGTGACAATCGGTAACCCAAAGAACCCAAAATACCTAGCACCTTCCGGTTTTGTTTTTGCGGCTAATAAATTATGTGGGCCTATAAGACAATATGAGTCGCCTAGACGGCAACTCGGGCATTTATAATCACAACCATATAACCCCCCTCCACAAACAGGAACGTGGCAATTGGCAAAAAACTTTCAATTTCCTTTAGCGCCTAAAGAGTGTGACTTTGAAGAATCAAACTATCTGATTACGGTAGATGCATATGTGCACATTACATAGAGATGTTAACGTCCTAAATGGGTTGAACGAAAGAGTGACAATCGGAAATTCAAAAACCTCAAAATACCTAGCAACTTCCGGCTTTGTTTTTCCGGCTAATAAAGTATGTGGGCCTAAAAAGCAATATGAATCGCCTAGACGGCAACTCGGGCATTAATAAACAACATCATATACCCGCCTACCACAAACAGGAACGTGGCAATTGGCAAAAAACTTTCAATCTCCTTTAGCGCCTAAAGAGTGTGACTTTGAAGAATCAAACTATCTGATTACGGTAGATACATATGTGCACATTACATAGAGATGTTAACGTCCTAAATGGGTTGAACGCAAGAGTGACAATCGAAAACCCAAAGAACCCAAAATACCTAGCAACTTCCGGCTTTGTTTTTCCTGCTAACAAAGTATGTGGGCCTAAAAAACAATATGAATCGCCTAGACGACAACTCGGGCATTCATAATCATAATCATATAACCCCCTACCACAAACAGGAACGTGGCAATTGGCAAAAAACTTTCAATCTCCTTTAGCGCCTAAAGAGTGTGACTTTGAAGAATCAAACTATCTGATTACGGTAGATACATATGTGCACATTACATAGAGATGTTAACGTCCTAAATGGGTTGAACGCAAGACTGACAATCGAAAACCCAAAGAACCCAAAATACCTAGCAACTTCCGGCTTTGTTTTTGCGGCTAATAAATTATGTGGGCCTATAAGACAATATGAGTCGCCTAGACGGCAACTCGGGCATTTATAATCACAACCATATAACCCCCCTCCACAAACAGGAACGTGGCAATTGGCAAAAAACTTTCAATTTCCTTTAGCGCCTAAAGAGTGTGACTTTGAAGAATCAAACTATCTGATTACGGTAGATGCATATGTGCACATTACATAGAGATGTTTACGTCCTAAATGGGTTGAACGCAAGAGTGACAATCGGTAACCCAAAGAACCCAAAATACCTAGCACCTTCCGGTTTTGTTTTTGCGGCTAATAAATTATGTGGGCCTATAAGACAATATGAGTCGCCTAGACGGCAACTCGGGCATTTATAATCACAACCATATAACCCCCCTCCACAAACAGGAACGTGGCAATTGGCAAAAAACTTTCAATTTCCTTTAGCGCCTAAAGAGTGTGACTTTGAAGAATCAAACTATCTGATTACGGTAGATGCATATGTGCACATTACATAGAGATGTTAACGTCCTAAATGGGTTGAACGAAAGAGTGACAATCGGAAATTCAAAAACCTCAAAATACCTAGCAACTTCCGGCTTTGTTTTTCCGGCTAATAAAGTATGTGGGCCTAAAAAGCAATATGAATCGCCTAGACGGCAACTCGGGCATTAATAAACAACATCATATACCCGCCTACCACAAACAGGAACGTGGCAATTGGCAAAAAACTTTCAATCTCCTTTAGCGCCTAAAGAGTGTGACTTTGAAGAATCAAACTATCTGATTACGGTAGATACATATGTGCACATTACATAGAGATGTTAACGTCCTAAATGGGTTGAACGCAAGAGTGACAATCGAAAACCCAAAGAACCCAAAATACCTAGCAACTTCCGGCTTTGTTTTTCCTGCTAACAAAGTATGTGGGCCTAAAAAACAATATGAATCGCCTAGACGACAACTCGGGCATTCATAATCATAATCATATAACCCCCTACCACAAACAGGAACGTGGCAATTGGCAAAAAACTTTCAATCTCCTTTAGCGCCTAAAGAGTGTGACTTTGAAGAATCAAACTATCTGATTACGGTAGATACATATGTGCACATTACATAGAGATGTTAACGTCCTAAATGGGTTGAACGCAAGACTGACAATCGAAAACCCAAAGAACCCAAAATACCTAGCAACTTCCGGCTTTGTTTTTCCTGCTAACAAAGTATGTGGGCCTAAAAAACAATATGAATCGCCTACACGACAACTCGGGCATTCATAATCATAATCATATAACCCCCCATTACAAACAGGAACGTGGCAATTGGCAAAAAACTTTCAATTTCCTTTAGCGCCTAAAGAGAGTGACTTTGAAGAATCAAACTATCTGATTACGGTAGATGCATATGTGCACATTACATAGAGATGTTAACGTCCTAAATGGGTTGAACGCAAGAGTGACAATCGAAAACCCAAAACACCTAGCACCTTCCGGTTTTGTTTTTGCGGCTATAAAGTATGTGGGCCTAAAAAGCAATATAAATCGCCTATACGACAACTCGGGCATTCATAAACGACATTATATACCCGTCTACCATAAACAGGAACGAGGCAATTGGCAAAAAACTTTCAATTTTACAAGTTACCCTTTAGCGCCTAAAGAGTGTGACTTAGAAGAATTAAACTATCTGATTACGGTAGATGCATATGTGCACATTACATAGAGATGTTAACGTCCTAAATGGGTTGAACGCAAGAGTGACAATCGAAAACCCAAAGAACCCAAAATACCTAGCAACTTCCGGCTTTGTTTTTCCTGCTAACAAAGTATGTGGGCCTAAAAAACAATATGAATCGCCTAGACGACAACTCGGGCATTCATAATTATAATCATATAACCCCCTACCACAAACAGGAACGTGGCAATTGGCAAAAAACTTTCAATCTCCTTTAGCGCCTAAAGAGTGTGACTTTGAAGAATCAAACTATCTGATTAGGGTAGATACATATGTGCACATTACATAGAGATGTTAACGTCCTAAATGGGTTGAACGCAAGAGTGACAATCGAAAACCCAAAGAATCCAAAATACCTAGCAACTTCCGGCTTTGTTTTTCCTGCTAACAAAGTATGTGGGCCTAAAAAACAATATGAATCGCCTAGACGAGAACTTGGGCATTCATAATCATAATCATATAACCCCCCATCACAAACAGGAACGTGGCAATTGGCAAAAAACTTTCAATTTCCTTTAGCGCCTAAAGAGTGTGACTTTGAAGAATCAAACTATCTGATTACGGTAGATGCATATGTGCACATTACATAGAGATGTTAAAGTCCTAAATGGGTTGAACGCAAGAGTGACAATCGGAAATTCAAAAACCTCAAAATACCCAGCAACTTCCGGCTTTGTTTTTCCGGCTAATAAAGTATGTGGGCCTAAAAAACAATATGAATCGCCTAGACGACAACTCGGGCATTCATAATCATAATCATATAACCCCCTACCACAAACAGGAACGTAGCAATTGGCAAAAAACTTTCAATCTCCTTTAGCGCCTAAAGAGTGTGACTTTGAAGAATCAAACTATCTGATTACGGTAGATGCATATGTGCACATTACATAGAGATGTTTACGTCCTAAATAGGTTGAACGCAAGAGTGACAATCGGAAATTCAAAAACCTCAAAATACCCAGCAACTTCCGGCTTTGTTTTTCCGGCTAATAAAGTATGTGGGCCTAAAAAACAATATGAATCGCCTAGACGACAACTCGGGCATTCATAATCATAATCATATAACCCCCTACCACAAACAGGAACGTGGCAATTGGCAAAAAACTTTCAATTTCCTTTAGCGCCTAAAGAATGTGACTTTGAAGAATCAAACTATCTGATTACGGTAGATGCATATGTGCACATTACATAGAGATGTTTACGTCCTAAATGGGTTGAACGCAAGAGTGACAATCGAAAACCCAAAGAACCCAAAATACCTAGCAACTTTCGGCTTTGTTTTTCCTGCTAACAAAGTATGTGGGCCTAAAAAACAATATGAATCGCCTAGACGACAACTCGGGCATTCATAATCATAATCATATAACCCCCCACCACAAACAGGAACGTGGCAATTGGCAAAAAACTTTCAATCTCCTTTAGCGCCTAAAGAGTGTGACTTTGAAGAATCAAACTATCTGATTACGGTAGATGCATATGTGCACATTACATAGAGATGTTTACGTCCTAAATGGGTTGAACGCAAGAGTGACAATCGAAAACCCAAAGAACCCAAAATACCTAGCAACTTTCGGCTTTGTTTTTCCTGCTAACAAAGTATGTGGGCCTAAAAAACAATATGAATCGCCTAGACGACAACTCGGGCATTCATAATCATAATCATATAACCCCCCATCACAAACAGGAACGTGGCAATTGGCAAAAAACTTTCAATTTCCTTTAGCGCCTAAAGAGTGTGACTTTGAAGAATCAAACTATCTGATTACGGTAGATGCATATGTGCACATTACATAGAGATGTTAACGTCCTAAATGGGTTGAACGCAAGAGTGACAATCGAAAACCCAAAGAACCCAAAATACCTAGCAACTTCCGGCTTTGTTTTTCCTGCTAACAAAGTATGTGGGCCTAAAAAGCAATATGAATCGCCTAGACGACAACTCGGGCATTCATAAACAACATCATATACCCGCCTACCACAAACAGGAACGAGGCAATTGGCAAAAAACTTTCAATTTTACAAGTTACCCTTTAGCGCCTAAACAGTGTGACTTAGAAGAATTAAACTATCTGATTACGGTAGATGCATATGTGCACATTACATAGAGATGTTAACGTCCTAAATGGGTTGAACGCAAGAGTGACAATCGGAAATTCAAAAACCTCAAAATACCTAGCAACTTCCGGCTTTGTTTTTCGGGCTAATAAAGTATGTAGGCCTAAAAAGCAATATGAATCGCCTAGACGGCAACTCGGGCCTTCATAAACGACATTATATACCCGTCTACCATAAACAGGAACGAGGCAATTGGCAAAAAACTTTCAATTTTACAAGTTACCCTTTAGCGCCTAAACAGTGTGACTTAGAAGAATTAAACTATCTGATTACGGTAGATGCATATGTGCACATTACATAAAGATGTTAAAGTCCTAAATGGGTTCAACGCAAGAGTGACAATCGGAAATTCAAAAACCTCAAAATACCCAGCAACTTCCGGCTTTGTTTTTCCGGCTAATAAAGTATGTGGGCCTAACAAACAATATGAATCGCCTAGACGACAACTCGGGCATTCATAATCATAATCATATAACCCCCTACCACAAACAGGAACGTGGCAATTGGCAAAAAACTTTCAATCTCCTTTAGCGCCTAAAGAGTGTGACTTTGAAGAATCAAACTATCTGATTACGGTAGATGCATATGTGCACATTACATAGAGATGTTAACGTCCTAAATGGGTTGAACGCAAGAGTGACAATCGAAAACCCAAAACACCTAGCACCTTCCGGTTTTGTTTTTGCGGCTATAAAGTATGTGGGCCTAAAAAGCAATATGAATCGCCTAGACGACAACTCGGGCATTCATAAACGACATTATATACCCGTCTACCATAAACAGGAACGAGGCAATTGGCAAAAAACTTTCAATTTTACAAGTTACCCTTTAGCGCCTAAAGAGTGTGACTTAGAAGAATTAAACTATCTGATTTCGGTAGATGCATATGTGCACATTACATAGAGATGTTAAAGTCCTAAATGGGTTAAACGCAAGAGTGACAATCGGAAATTCAAAAACCTCAAAATACCTAGCAACTTCCGGCTTTGTTTTTCCGGCTAATAAAGTATGTCGGCTTAAAAAACAATATGAATCGCCTAGACGACAACTAGGGCATTCATAAACAACATCATATACCCGCCTACCACAAACAGGAACGAGGCAATTGGCAAAAAACTTTTAATTTTACAAGTTACTCTTTAGCGCCTAAACAGTGTGACTTAGAAGAATTAAACTATCTGATTACGGTAGATGCATATGTGCACATTACATAGAGATGTTTACGTCCTAAATGGGTTAAACGCAAGAGTGACAATCGGTAACCCAAAGAACCCAAAATAACTAGCACCTTCCGGTTTTGTTTTTGCGGCTATAAAGTATGTGGGCCTAAAAAGCAATATGAATCGCCTAGACGACAACTCGGGCATTTATATTCACAACCATATAACCCCCTACCACAAACAGGAACGTGGCAATTGGCAAAAAACTTTCAATTTCCTTTAGCGCCTAAAGAGTGTGACTTTGAAGAATTAAACTATCTGATTACGATAGATGCATATGTGCACATTACATAGAGATGTTAAAGTCCTAAATGGGTTGAACGCAAGAGTGACAATCGGTAACCCAAAGAACCCAAAATACCTAGCACCTTCCGGTTTTGTTTTTGTGGCTATAAAGTATGTGGGCCTTTAAAACAATATGAGTCGCCTAGACGACAACGCGGGCATTCATAAACAACATCATATACCCGCCTACCACAAACAGGAACGAGGCAATTGGCAAAAAACTTTCAATTTTACAAGTTACTCTTTAGCGCCTAAACAGTGTGACTTAGAAGAATTAAACTATCTGATTACGGTAGATGCATATGTGCACATTACATAGAGATGTTTACGTCCTAAATGGGTTAAACGCAAGAGTGACAATCGGTAACCCAAAGAACCCAAAATAACTAGCACCTTCCGGTTTTGTTTTTGCGGCTATAAAGCATGTGGGCCTAAAAAGCAATATGAATCGCCTAGACGACAACTCGGGCATTCATAAAGGACATCATATACCCGCCTACCACAAACAGGAACGTGGCAATTGGCAAAAAAACTTTCAATTTTACAAGTTACCCTTTAGCGCCTAAACAGTGTGACTTAGAAGAATTAAACTATCTGATTACGGTAGATGCATATGTGCACTTTACATAGAGATGTTTACGTCCTAAATGGGTTGAACGCAAGAGTGACAATCGGTAACCCAAAGAACCCAAAATACCTAGCACCTTCCGGTTTTGTTTTTGCGGCTAATAAAGTATGTGGGCCTAAAAAGTAATATGAATCGCCTAGACGACAACTCGGGCATTCATAAACAAAATCATATACCCGCCTACCACAAACAGGAACGGGGCAATTGGCAAAAAAACTTAAAATTTTACAAGTTACCCTTTAGCGCCTAAACAGTGTGACTTAGAAGAATTAAACTATCTGATTACGGTAGATGCATATGTGCACATTACATAGAGATGTTTACGTCCTAAATGGGTTGAACGCAAGAGTGACAATCGGTAACCCAAAGAACCCAAAATACCTAGCACCTTCTGGTTTTGTTTTTGCGGCTAATAAATTATGTGGGCCTATAATACAATATGAGTCGCCTAGACGGCAACTCGGGCATTTATAATCACAACCATATAACCCCCCACCACAAACAGGAACGTGGCAATTGGCAAACAACTTTCAATTTCCTTTAGCGCCTAAAGAGTGTGACTTTGAAGAATCAAACTATCTGATTACGGTAGATGCATATGTGCACATTACATAGAGATGTTAACGTCCTAAATGGGTTGAACGAAAGAGTGACAATCGGAAATTCAAAAACCTCAAAATACCTAGCAACTTCCGGCTTTGTTTTTCCGGCTAATAAAGTATGTGGGCCTAAAAAGCAATATGAATCGCCTAGACGGCAACTCGGGCATTAATAAACAACATCATATACCCGCCTACCACAAACAGGAACGAGGCAATTGGCAAAAAACTTTCAATTTTACAAGTTACCCTTTAGCGCCTAAACAGTGTGACTTAGAAGAATTAAACAATCTGATTACGGTAGATGCATATGTGCACATTACATAGAGATGTTAAAGTCCTAAATGGGTTGAACGCAAAAGTGACAATCGGAAATTCAAAAACCTCAAAATACCCAGCAACTTCGGGCTTTGTTTTTCCGGCTAATAAAGTATGCGGGCCTAAAAAACAATATGAATCGCCTAGACGACAACTCGGGCATTCATAATCATAATCATATAACCCCCTACCACAAACAGGAACGTGGCAATTGGCAAAAAACTTTCAATCTCCTTTAGCGCCTAAAGAGTGTGACTTTGAAGAATCAAACTATCTGATTACGGTAGATGCATATGTGCACATTACATAGAGATGTTAACGTCCTAAATGGGTTGAACGCAAGAGTGACAATCGAAAACCCAAAGAACCCAAAATACCTAGCAACTTCCGGCTTTGTTTTTCCTGCTAACAAAGTATGTGGGCCTAAAAAACAATATCTATCGCCTAGACGACAACTCGGGCATTCATAATCATAATCATATAACCCCCTACCACAAACAGGAACCTGGCAATTGGCAAAAAACTTTCAATCTCCTTTAGCGCCTAAAGAGTGTGACTTTGAAGAATCAAACTATCTGATTACGGTAGATACATATGTGCACATTACATAGAGATGTTAACGTCCTAAATGGGTTAAACGCAAGAGTGACAATCGAAAACCCAAAGAACCCAAAATACCTAGCAACTTTCGGCTTTGTTTTTCCTGCTAACAAAGTATGTGGGCCTAAAAAACAATATGAATCGCCTAGACGACAACTCGGGCATTCATAATCATAATCATATAACCCCCCATCACAAACAGGAACGTGGCAATTGGCAAAAAACTTTCAATTTCGTTTAGCGCCTAAAGAGTGTGACTTTGAAGAATCAAACTATCTGATTACGGTAGATGCATATGTGCACATTACATAGAGATGTTAAAGTCCTAAATGGGTTGAACGCAAGAGTGACAATCGGAAATTCAAAAACCTCAAAATACCCAGCAACTTCCGGCTTTGTTTTTCCGGCTAATAAAGTATGTGGGCCTAAAAAACAATATGAATCGCCTAGACGACAACTCGGGCATTCATAATCATAATCATATAACCCCCTACCACAAACAGGAACGTGGCAATTGGCAAAAAACTTTCAATCTCCTTTAGCGCCTAAAGAGTGTGACTTTGAAGAATCAAACTATCTGATTACGGTAGATGCATATGTGCACATTACATAGAGATGTTAAAGTCCTAAATGGGTTGAACGCGAGAGTGACAATCGGAAATTCAAAAACCTCAAAATACCCAGCAACTTCCGGCTTTGTTTTTCCGGCTAATAAAGTATGTGGGCCTAAAAAACAATATGAATCGCCTAAACGACAACTCGGGCATTCATAATCATAATCATATAACCCCCTACCACAAACAGGAACGTGGCAATTGGCAAAAAACTTTCAATCTCCTTTAGCGCCTAAAGAGTGTGACTTTGAAGAATCAAACTATCTGATTACGGTAGATACATATGCGCACATTACATAGAGATGTTAACGTCCTAAATGGGTTAAACGCAAGAGTGACAATCGAAAACCCAAAGAACCCAAAATACCTAGCAACTTCCGGCTTTGTTTTTCCTGCTAACAAAGTATGTGGGCCTAAAAAGCAATATGAATCGCCTAGACGACAACTCGGGCATTCATAAACAACATCATATACCCGCCTACCACAAACAGGAACGAGGCAATTGGCAAAAAACTTTCAATTTTACAAGTTACCCTTTAGCGCCTAAACAGTGTGACTTAGAAGAATTAAACTATCTGCTTACGGTAGATGCATATGTGCACGTTACATAGAGATGTTAACGTCCTAAATGGGTTGAACGCAAGAGTGACAATCGGAAATTCAAAAACCTCAAAATACCTAGCAACTTCCGGCTTTGTTTTTCCGGCTAATAAAGTATGTAGGCCTAAAAAGCAATATGAATCGCCTAGACGGCAACTCGGGCCTTTATAAACGACATTATATACCCGTCTACCATAAACAGGAACGAGGCAATTGGTAAAAAACTTTCAATTTTACAAGTTACCCTTTAGCGCCTAAACAGTGTGACTTAGAAGAATTAAACTATCTGATTACGGTAGATGCATATGTGCACATTACATAGAGATGTTAAAGTCCTAAATGGGTTGAACGCAAGAGTGACAATCGGAAATTCAAAAACCTCAAAATACCCAGCAACTTCCGGCTTTGTTTTTCCGGCTAATAAAGTATGTGGGCCTAAAAAACAATATGAATCGCCTAGACGACAACTCGGGCATTCATAATCATAATCATATAACCCCCTACCACAAACAGGAACGTGGCAATTGGCAAAAAACTTTCAATCTCCTTTAGCGCCTAAAGAGTGTGACTTTGAAGAATCAAACTATCTGATTACGGTAGATGCATATGTGCACATTACATAGAGATGTTAACGTCCTAAATGGGTTGAACGCAAGAGTGACAATCGAAAACCCAAAACACCTAGCACCTTCCGGTTTTGTTTTTGCGGCTATAAAGTATGTGGGCCTAAAAAGCAATAGGAATCGCCTAGACGACAACTCGGGCATTCATAAACGACATTATATACCCGTCTACCATAAACAGGAACGAGGCAATTGGCAAAAAACTTTCAATTTTACAAGTTACCCTTTAGCGCCTAAAGAGTGTGACTTAGAAGAATTAAACTATCTGATTACGGTAGATGCATATGTGCACATTACATAGAGATGTTAAAGTCCTAAATGGGTTGAACGCAAGAGTGACAATCGGAAATTCAAAAACCTCAAAATACCTAGCAACTTCCGGCTTTGTTTTTCCGGCTAATAAAGTATGTCGGCTTAAAAAACAATATGAATCGCCTAGACGACAACTAGGGCATTCATAAACAACATCATATACCCGCCTACCACAAACAGGAACGAGGCAATTGGAAAAAAACTTTTAATTTTACAAGTTACTCTTTAGCGCCTAAACAGTGTGACTTAGAAGAATTAAACTATCTGATTACGGTAGATGCATATGTGCACATTACATAGAGATGTTTGCGTCCTAAATGGGTTAAACGCAAGAGTGACAATCGGTAACCCAAAGAACCCAAAATAACTAGCACCTTCCGGTTTTGTTTTTGCGGTTATAAAGTATGTGGGCCTAAAAAGCAATATGAATCGCCTAGACGACAACTCGGGCATTTATAATCACAACCATATAACCCCCTACCACAAACAGGAACGTGGCAATTGGCAAAAAACTTTCAATTTCCTTTAGCGCCTAAAGAGTGTGACTTTGAAGAATTAAACTATCTGATTACGATAGATGCATATGTGCACATTACATAGAGATGTTAAAGTCCTAAATGGGTTGAACGCAAGGGTGACAATCGGTAACCCAAAATACCTAGCACCTTCCGGTTTTGTTTTTGTGGCTATAAAGTATGTGGGCCTTTAAAACAATATGAGTCGCCTAGACGACAACGCGGGCATTCATAATCACAACCATATAACCCCCTACCACAAACATGAACGTGGCAATTGGCAAAAAGCTTTTAATTTCCTTTAGCGCCTAAAGAGTGGGACTTTGAAGAATTTAACTATCTGATTACGGTAGATGCATATGTGCACATTACATAGAGATGTTTACGTCCTAAATGAGTTGAACGCAAGAGTGACAATCGGAAATTAAAAAACCTCAAAATACCTAGCAACTTCCGGCTTTGTTTTTGCGGCTAAGAAATTATGTGGGCCTAAAAAGCAATATGAATCACCCAGACGACAACTCGGGCATTCAAAAACGACATCATATACCCTCCTACCACAAACAGGAACGTGGCAATTTGCAAAAAACTTTCAATTTCACAAGTTACCCTTTAGCGCCTAAACAGTGTGACTTAGAAGAATTAAACGATCTGATTACGGTAGATGCATATGTGCACTTTACATAGAGATGTTTACGTCCTAAATGGGTTGAACGCACGAGTGACAATCGGTAACCCAAAGAACCCAAAATACCTAGCACCTTCCGGTTTTGTTTTTGCGGCTAAGAAGTTATGTGGGCCTAAAAAGCAATATGAATCACCCAGACGACAACTCGGGCATTCAAAAACGACATCATATACCCTCCTACCACAAACAGGAACGTGGCAATTTGCAAAAAACTTTCAATTTCACAAGTTACCCTTTAGCGCCTAAACAGTGTGACTTAGAAGAATTAAACGATCTGATTACGGTAGATGCATATGTGCACATTACATAGAAATGTTTACGTCCTAAATGGGTTGAACGCACGAGTGACAATCGAAAACCCAAAGAACCCAAAATACCTAGCACCTTCCGGTTTTGTTTTTGCGGCTATAAAGTATGTGGGCCTTTAAAACAATATGAGTCGCCTAGACGACAACGCGGGCATTCATAATCACAACCATATAACCCCCTACCACAAACAGGAACGTGGCAATTGGCAAAAAACTTGTAATTTCCTTTAGCGCCTAAAGAGTGTGACTTTGAAGAATTAAACTATCTGATTACGGTAGATGCATATGTGCACATTACATAGGGATGTTTACGTCCTAAATGGGTTGAACGCAAGAGTGACAATAGGTAACCCAAAGAACCCAAAATACCTAGCACCTTCCGGTTTTGTTTTTGCGGCTAAGAAATTATGTGAATGTGACAACTCGGGTATTCATAAACAACATCATATACCCCCTACCACAAACAGGAACGTGGCAATTGGCAAAAGACTTTCAATTTCCTTTAGCGCCTAAAGAGTGTGACTTTGAAGAATTAAACTATCTGATTACGGTAGACGCATATGTGCACATTACATAGAGATGTTAACGTCCTAAATGGGTTGAACGCAAGAGTGACAATCGAAAACCCAAAAACCTCAAAATACCTAGCAACTTCCGACTTTGTTTTTGCGGCTAAGAAATTATGTCGGCTTAAAAAACAATATGAATCGCCTAGACGACAACTAGGGCATTCATAAACAACATCATATACCCCCCTACCACAAACAGGAACGAGGCAATTGGAAAAAAACTTTTAATTTTACAAGTTACTCTTTAGCGCCTAAACAGTGTGACTTAGAAGAATTAAACTATCTGATTACGGTAGATGCATATGTGCACATTACATAGAGATGTTAAAGTCCTAAATGGGTTGAACGCAAGAGTGACAATCGGAAATTCAAAAACCTCAAGATACCTAGCAATTTCCGGCTTTGTTTTTCCGGCTAATAAAGTATGTCGACTTAAAAAACAATATGAATCGCCTAGACGACAACTAGGGCATTCATAAACAACATCATATACCCGCCTACCACAAACAGGAACGAGGCAATTGGAAAAAAACTTTTAATTTTACAAGTTACTCTTTAGCGCCTAAACAGTGTGAATTAGAAGAATTAAACTATCTGATTACGGTAGATGCATATGTGCACATTACATAGAGATGTTAAAGTCCTAAATGGGTTGAACGCAAGAGTGACAATCGGAAATTCAAAAACCTCAAAATACCTAGCAACTTCCGGCTTTGTTTTTCCGGCTAATAAAGTATGTCGGCTTAAAAAACAATATGAATCGCCTAGACGACAACTAGGGCATTCATAAACAACATCATATACCCGCCTACCACAAACAGGAACGAGGCAATTGGAAAAAAACTTTTAATTTTACAAGTTACTCTTTAGCGCCTAAACAGTGTGACTTAGAAGAATTAAACTATCTGATTACGGTAGATGCATATGTGCACATTACATAGAGATGTTAAAGTCCTAAATGGGTTGAACGCAAGAGTGACAATCGGAAATTCAAAAACCTCAAAATACCCAGCAACTTCCGGCTTTGTTTTTCCGGCTAATAAAGTATGTGGGCCTAAAAAACAATATGAATCGCCTAGACGACAACTCGGGCATTCATAATCATAATCATATAACCCCCTTCCACAAACAGGAACGTGGCAATTGGCAAAAAACTTTCAATCTCCTTTAGCGCCTAAAGAGTGTGACTTTGAAGAATCAAACTATCTGATTACGGTAGATGCATATGTGCACATTACATAGAGATGTTAACGTCCTAAATGGGTTGAACGCAAGAGTGACAATCGAAAACCCAAAACACCTAGCACCTTCCGGTTTTGTTTTTGCGGCTATAAAGTATGTGGGCCTTAAACGCAATATGAATCGCCTAGACGACATTATATACCCGTCTACCATAAACAGGAACGAGGCAATTGGCAAAAAACTTTCAATTTTACAAGTTACCCTTTAGCGCCTAAAGAGTGTGACTTAGAAGAATTAAACTATCTGATTACGGTAGATGCATATGTGCACATTACATAGAGATGTTAAAGTCCTAAATGGGTTGAACGCAAGAGTGACAATCGGAAATTCAAAAACCTCAAAATACCTAGCAACTTCCGGCTTTGTTTTTCCGGCTAATAAAGTATGTCGGCTTAAAAAACAATATGAATCGCCTAGACGACAACTAGGGCATTCATAAACAACATCATATACCCGCCTACCACAAACAGGAACGAGGCAATTGGAAAAAAACTTTTAATTTTACAAGTTACTCTTTAGCGCCTAAACAGTGTGACTTAGAAGAATTAAACTATCTGATTACGGTAGATGCATATGTGCACATTACATAGAGATGTTAAAGTCCTAAATGGGTTGAACGCAAGAGTGACAATCGGAAATTCAAAAACCTCAAGATACCTAGCAATTTCCGGCTTTGTTTTTCCGGCTAATAAAGTATGTCGACTTAAAAAACAATATGAATCGATTAGACGACAACTAGGGCATTCATAAACAACATCATATACCCGCCTACCACAAACAGGAACGAGGCAATTGGAAAAAAACTTTTAATTTTACAAGTTACTCTTTAGCGCCTAAACAGTGTGAATTAGAAGAATTAAACTATCTGATTACGGTAGATGCATATGTGCACATTACATAGAGATGTTTACGTCCTAAATGGGTTGAACGCAAGAGTGACAATCGGAAATTCAAAAACCTCAAAATACCTAGCAACTTCCGGCTTTGTTTTTCCGGCTAATAAAGTATGTCGGCTTAAAAAACAATATGAATCGCCTAGACGACAGCTAGGGCATTCATAATCATAATCATATAACCCCCTACCACAAACAGGAACGTGGCAATTGGCAAAAAACTTTCAAATTTACAAGTTACTCTTTAGCGCCTAAACAGTGTGACTTAGAAGAATTAAACTATCTGATTACGGTAGATGCATATGTGCACATTACATAGAGATGTTAAAGTCCTAAATGGGTTGAACGCAAGAGTGACAATCGAAAACCCAAAGATCCCAAATACCTAGCAACTTCCGGCTTTGTTGTTCCTGCTAATAAAGTATGTGGGCCTAAAAAGCAATATGAATCGCCTAGACGACAACTCGGGCATTCATAATCATAATCATATAACCCCCTACCACAAACAGGAACGTGGCAATTGGCAAAAAACTTTCAATCTCCTTTAGCGCCTAAAGAGTGTGACTTTGAAGAATCAAACTATCTGATTACGGTAGATGCATATGTGCACATTACATAGAGATGTTAACGTCCTAAATGGGTTGAACGCAAGAGTGACAATCGAAAACCCAAAACACCTAGCACCTTCCGGTTTTGTTTTTGCGGCTATAAAGTATGTGGGCCTTAAACGCAATATGAATCGCCTAGACGACATTATATACCCGTCTACCATAAACAGGAACGAGGCAATTGGCAAAAAACTTTCAATTTTACAAGTTACCCTTTAGCGCCTAAAGAGTGTGACTTAGAAGAATTAAACTATCTGATTACGGTAGATGCATATGTGCACATTACATAGAGATGTTAAAGTCCTAAATGGGTTGAACGCAAGAGTGACAATCGGAAATTCAAAAACCTCAAAATACCTAGCAACTTCAGGCTTTGTTTTTCCGGCTAATAAAGTATGTCGGCTTAAAAAACAATATGAATCGCCTAGACGACAACTAGGGCATTCATAAACAACATCATATACCCGCCTACCACAAACAGGAACGAGGCAATTGGAAAAAAACTTTTAATTTTACAAGTTACTCTTTAGCGCCTAAACAGTGTGACTTAGAAGAATTAAACTATCTGATTACGGTAGATGCATATGTGCACATTACATAGAGATGTTTACGTCCTAAATGGGTTAAACGCAAGAGTGACAATCGGTAACCCAAAGAACCCAAAATAACTAGCACCGTCCGGTTTTGTTTTTGCGGCTATAAAGTATGTGGGCCTAAAAAGCAATATGAATCGCCTAGACGACAGCTCGGGCATTTATAATCACAACCATATAACCCCCTACCACAAACAGGAACGTGGCAATTGGCAAAAAACTTTCAATTTCCTTTAGCGCCTAAAGAGTGTGACTTTGAAGAATTAAACTATCTGATTACGATAGATGCATATGTGCACATTACATAGAGATGTTAAAGTCCTAAATGGGTTGAACGCAAGAGTGACAATCGGTAACCCAAAATACCTAGCACCTTCCGGTTTTGTTTTTGTGGCTATAAAGTATGTGGGCCTTTAAAACAATATGAGTCGCCTAGACGACAACGCGGGCATTCATAATCACAACCATATAACCCCCTACCACAAACAGGAACGTGGCAATTGGCAAAAAACTTTTAATTTCCTTTAGCGCCTAAAGAGTGTGACTTTGAAGAATTAAACTATCTGATTACGGTAGATGCATATGTGCACATTACATAGAGATGTTAAAGTCCTAAATGAGTTGAACGCAAGAGTGACAATCGGAAATTAAAAAACCTCAAAATACCTAGCAACTTCCGGCTTTGTTTTTGCGGCTAAGAAATTATGTGGGCCTAAAAAGCAATATGAATCACCCAGACGACAACTCGGGCATTCAAAAACGACATCATATACCCTCTTACCACAAACAGGAACGTGGCAATTTGCAAAAAACTTTCAATTTCACAAGTTACCCTTTAGCGCCTAAACAGTGTGACTTAGAAGAATTAAACGATCTGATTACGGTAGATGCATATGTGCACTTTACATAGAGATGTTTACGTCCTAAATGGGTTGAACGCACGAGTGACAATCGGTAACCCAAAGAACCCAAAATACCTAGCACCTTCCGGTTTTGTTTTTGCGGCTAAGAAGTTATGTGGGCCTAAAAAGCAATATGAATCACCCAGACGACAACTCGGGCATTCAAAAACGACATCATATACCCTCCTACCACAAACAGGAACGTGGCAATTTGCAAAAAACTTTCAATTTCACAAGTTACCCTTTAGCGCCTAAACAGTGTGACTTAGAAGAATTAAACTATCTGATTACGGTAGATGCATATGTGCACATTACATAGAGATGTTAAAGTCCTAAATGGGTTGAACGCAAGAGTGACAATCGGTAACCCAAAATACCTAGCACCTTCCGGTTTTGTTTTTGCGGCTATAAAGTATGTGGGCCTTAAACGCAATATGAATCGCCTAGACGACATTATATACCCGTCTACCATAAACAGGAACGAGGCAATTGGCAAAAAACTTTCAATTTTACAAGTTACCCTTTAGCGCCTAAAGAGTGTGACTTAGAAGAATTAAACTATCTGATTACGGTAGATGCATATGTGCACATTACATAGAGATGTTAAAGTCCTAAATGGGTTGAACGCAAGAGTGACAATCGGAAATTCAAAAACCTCAAAATACCTAGCAACTTCAGGCTTTGTTTTTCCGGCTAATAAAGTATGTCGGCTTAAAAAACAATATGAATCGCCTAGACGACAACTAGGGCATTCATAAACAACATCATATACCCGCCTACCACAAACAGGAACGAGGCAATTGGAAAAAAACTTTTAATTTTACAAGTTACTCTTTAGCGCCTAAACAGTGTGACTTAGAAGAATTAAACTATCTGATTACGGTAGATGCATATGTGCACATTACATAGAGATGTTTACGTCCTAAATGAGTTGAACGCAAGAGTGACAATCGGAAATTAAAAAACCTCAAAATACCTAGCAACTTCCGGCTTTGTTTTTGCGGCTAAGAAATTATGTGGGCCTAAAAAGCAATATGAATCACCCAGACGACAACTCGGGCATTCAAAAACGACATCATATACCCTCTTACCACAAACAGGAACGTGGCAATTTGCAAAAAACTTTCAATTTCACAAGTTACCCTTTAGCGCCTAAACAGTGTGACTTAGAAGAATTAAACGATCTGATTACGGTAGATGCATATGTGCACTTTACATAGAGATGTTTACGTCCTAAATGGGTTGAACGCACGAGTGACAATCGGTAACCCAAAGAACCCAAAATACCTAGCACCTTCCGGTTTTGTTTTTGCGGCTAAGAAGTTATGTGGGCCTAAAAAGCAATATGAATCACCCAGACGACAACTCGGGCATTCAAAAACGACATCATATACCCTCCTACCACAAACAGGAACGTGGCAATTTGCAAAAAACTTTCAATTTCACAAGTTACCCTTTAGCGCCTAAACAGTGAGACTTAGAAGAATTAAACTATCTGATTACGGTAGATGCATATGTGCACATTACATAGAGATGTTAAAGTCCTAAATGGGTTGAACGCAAGAGTGACAATCGGTAACCCAAAATACCTAGCACCTTCCGGTTTTGTTTTTGTGGCTATAAAGTATGTGGGCCTTTAAAACAATATGAGTCGCCTAGACGACAACGCGGGCATTCATAATCACAACCATATAACCCCCTACCACAAACAGGAACGTGGCAATTGGCAAAAAACTTTTAATTTCCTTTAGCGCCTAAAGAGTGTGACTTTGAAGAATTAAACTATCTGATTACGGTAGATGCATATGTGCACATTACATAGAGATGTTTACGTCCTAAATGAGTTGAACGCAAGAGTGACAATCGGAAATTAAAAAACCTCAAAATACCTAGCAACTTCCGGCTTTGTTTTTGCGGCTAAGAAATTATGTGGGCCTAAAAAGCAATATGAATCACCCAGACGACAACTCGGGCATTCAAAAACGACATCATATACCCTCCTACCACAAACAGGAACGTGGCAATTTGCAAAAAACTTTCAATTTCACAAGTTACCCTTTAGCGCCTAAACAGTGTGACTTAGAAGAATTAAACGATCTGATTACGGTAGATGCATATGTGCACTTTACATAGAGATGTTAACGTCCTAAATGGGTTGAACGCACGAGTGACAATCGGTAACCCAAAGAACCCAAAATACCTAGCACCTTCCGGTTTTGTTTTTGCGGCTAAGAAGTTATGTGGGCCTAAAAAGCAATATGAATCACCCAGACGACAACTCGGGCATTCAAAAACGACATCATATACCCTCCTACCACAAACAGGAACGTGTCAAATTGCAAAAAACTTTCAATTTCACAAGTTACCCTTTAGCGCCTAAACAGTGTGACTTAGAAGAATTAAACGATCTGATTACGGTAGATGCATATGTGCACATTACATAGAGATGTTAACGTCCTAAATGGGTTGAACGCACGAGTGACAATCGAAAACCCAAAGAACCCAAAATACCTAGCACCTTCCGGTTTTGTTTTTGTGGCTATAAAGTATGTGGGCCTTTAAAACAATATGAGTCGCATGGACGACAACGCGGGCATTCATAATCACAACCATATAACCCCCTACCACAAACAGGAACGTGGCAATTGGCAAAAAACTTGTAATTTCCTTTAGCGCCCAAAGAGTGTGACTTTGAAGAATTAAACTATCTGATTACGGTAGATGCATATGTGCACATTACATAGAGATGTTTACGTCCTAAATGAGTTGAACGCAAGAGTGACAATCGGAAATTAAAAAACCTCAAAATACCTAGCAACTTCCGGCTTTGTTTTTGCGGCTAAGAAATTATATGGGCCTAAAAAGCAATATGAATCACCCAGACGACAACTCGGGCATTCAAAAACGACATCATATACCCTCCTACCACAAACAGGAACGTGGCAATTTGCAAAAAACTTTCAATTTCACAAGTTACCCTTTAGCGCCTAAACAGTGTGACTTAGAAGAATTAAACGATCTGATTACGGTAGATGCATATGTGCACTTTACATAGAGATGTTTACGTCCTAAATGGGTTGAACGCACGAGTGACAATCGGTAACCCAAAGAACCCAAAATACCTAGCACCTTCCGGTTTTGTTTTTGCGGCTAAGAAGTTATGTGGGCCTAAAAAGCAATTTGAATCAACCAGACGACAACTCGGGCATTCAAAAACGACATCATATACCCTCCTACCACAAACAGGAACGTGTCAAATTGCAAAAAATTTTCAATTTCACAAGTTACCCTTTAGCGCCTAAACAGTGTGACTTAGAAGAATTAAACTATCTGATTACGGTAGATGCATATGTGCACATTACATAGGGATGTTTACGTCCTAAATGGGTTGAACGCAAGAGTGACAATAGGTAACCCAAAGAACCCAAAATACCTAGCACCTTCCGGTTTTGTTTTTGCGGCTAAGAAATTATGTGGGTCTAAAAAGCAATATGAATCGCCTAGACGACAACTCGGGCATTCATAAACAACATCATATACCCCCTACCACAAACAGGAACGTGGCAATTGGCAAAAAACTTTCAATTTCCTTTAGCGCCTAAAGAGTGTGACTTTGAAGAATTAAACTATCTGATTACGGTAGATGCATATGTGCACATTACATAGAGATGTTAACGTCCTAAATGGGTTGAACGCAAGAGTGACAATCGAAAACCCAAAAACCTCAAAATACCTAGCAACTTCCGACTTTGTTTTTGCGGCTAAGAAATTATGTGGGCCTAAAAAGCAATATGAATCGCCTAGACGACAACTCGGGCATTCATAAACAACATCATATACCCTCTACCACAAACAGGAACGGGGCAATTGGCAAAAAACTTTCAATTTTACAAGTTACCCTTTAGCGCCTAAACAGTGTGACTTAGAAGAATAAAACTATCTGATTACGGTAGATGCATATGTGCACATTACATAAAGATGTTAACGTCCTAAATGGGTTGAACGCAAGAGTGACAATAGGTAACCCAAAGAACCCAAAATACCTAGCACCTTCCGGTTTTGTTTTTGCGGCTAAGAAATTATGTGGGCCTATAAAACAATATGAGTCGCCTAGACGACAACTCGGGCATTCGTAAAGGACATCATATACCCGCCTACCACAAACAGGAACGGGGCAATTGGCAAAAAACTTTCAATTTTACAAGTTACCCTTTAGCGCCTAAACAGTGTGACTTAGAAGAATTAAACTATCTGATTACGGTAGATGCAAATGTGCACATTACATAGAGATGTTAACGTCCTAAATGGGTTGAACGCAAGAGTGACAATAGGTAACCCAAAGAACCCAAAATACCTAGCACCTTCCGGTTTTGTTTTTGCGGCTAAGAAATTATGTGGGCCTAAAAAGCAATATGAATCGCCTAGACGACAACTCGGGCATTCATAAACAACATCATATACCCCCTACCACAAACAGGAACGTGGCAATTGGCAAAAAACTTTCAATTTCCTTTAGCGCCTAAAGAGTGTGACTTTGAAGAATTAAACTATCTGATTACGGTAGATGCAAATGTGCACATTACATAGAGATGTTAACGTCCTAAATGGGTTGAACGCAAGAGTGACAATAGGTAACCCAAAGAAACCAAAATACCTAGCACCTTCCGGTATTGTTTTTGCGGCTAAGAAATTATGTGGGCCTAAAAAGCAATATGAATCGCCTAGACGACAACTCGGGCATTTATAAACAACATCATATACCCGCCTACCACAACCAGGAACGTGGCAATTGGCAAAAAACGTTCAATTTCCTTTAGCGCCTAAAGAGTGTGACTTTGAAGAATTAAACTATCTGATTACGGTAGATGCATATGTGCACATTACATAGAGATGTTTACGTCCTAAATGGGTTGAACGCAAGAGTGACAATCGAAAACCCAAAGAACCCAAAATACCTAGCACCTTCCGGTTTTGTTTTTGCGGCTATAAAGTATGTGGGCCTTTAAAACAATAGGAGTCGCCTAGACGACAACGCGGGCATTCATAATCACAACCATATACCCCCTACCACAAACAGGAACGTGGCAATTGGCAAAAAACTTTCAATTTCCTTTAGCGCCTAAAGAGTGTGACTTTGAAGAATTAAACTATCTGATTACGGTAGATGGATATGCGCACATTACATAGAGATGTTAACGTCCTAAATGGGTTGAACGCAAGAGTGACAATCGAAAACCCAAAAACCTCAAAATACCTAGCAACTTCCGGCTTTGTTGTTCCTGCTAATAAAGTATGTGGGTCTAAAAAGCAATATGAATCGCCTAGACGACAACTCGGGCATTCATAAACAACATCATTTACCCGCCTAACACAAACAGGAACGGGGCAATTGGAAAAAACTTTCAATTTCACAAGTTACCCTTTAGCGCCTAAAGAGTGTGACTTAGAAGAATTAAACTATCTGATTACGGTAGATGCATATGTGCACATTACATAGAGATGTTTACGTCCTAAATGGGTTGAACGCAAGAGTGACAATCGAAAACCCAAAAACCTCAAAATACCTAGCAACTTCCGACTTTGTTTTTGCGGCTAAGAAATTATGTGGGCCTAAAAAGCAATATGAATCGCCTAGACGACAACTCGGGCATTCATAAACAACATCATATACCCCCTACCACAAACAGGAACGGGGCAATTGGCAAAAAACTTTCAATTTTACAAGTTACCCTTTAGCGCCTAAACAGTGTGACTTAGAAGAATAAAACTATCTGATTACGGTAGATGCATATGTGCACATTACATAAAGATGTTAACGTCCTAAATGGGTTGAACGCAAGAGTGACAATAGGTAACCCAAAGAACCCAAAATACCTAGCACCTTCCGGTTTTGTTTTTGCGGCTAAGAAATTATGTGGGCCTAAAAAGCAATATGAATCGCCTAGACGACAACTCGGGCATTTATAAACAACATCATATACCCGCCTACCACAACCAGGAACGTGGCAATTGGCAAAAAACGTTCAATTTCCTTTAGCGCCTAAAGAGTGTGACTTTGAAGAATTAAACTATCTGATTACGGTAGATGCATATGTGCACATTACATAGAGATGTTTACGTCCTAAATGGGTTGAACGCAAGAGTGACAATCGAAAACCCAAAGAACCCAAAATACCTAGCACCTTCCGGTTTTGTTTTTGCGGCTATAAAGTATGTGGGCCTTTAAAACAATATGAGTCGCCTAGACGACAACGCGGGCATTCATAATCACAACCATATACCCCCTACCACAAACAGGAACGTGGCAATTGGCAAAAAACTTTCAATTTCCTTTAGCGCCTAAAGAGTGTGACTTTGAAGAATTAAACTATCTGATTACGGTAGATGCATATGCGCACATTACATAGAGATGTTAACGTCCTAAATGGGTTGAACGCAAGAGTGACAATCGAAAACCCAAAAACCTCAAAATACCTAGCAACTTCCGGCTTTGTTGTTCCTGCTAATAAAGTATGTGGGTCTAAAAAGCAATATGAATCGCCTAGACGACAACTCGGGCATTCATAAACAACATCATTTACCCGCCTAACACAAACAGGAACGGGGCAATTGGAAAAAACTTTCAATTTCACAAGTTACCCTTTAGCGCCTAAAGAGTGTGACTTAGAAGAATTAAACTATCTGATTACGGTAGATGCATATGTGCACATTACATAGAGATGTTTACGTCCTAAATGGGTTGAACGCAAGAGTGACAATCGAAAACCCAAAAACCTCAAAATACCTAGCAACTTCCGACTTTGTTTTTGCGGCTAAGAAATTATGTGGGCCTAAAAAGCAATATGAATCGCCTAGACGACAACTCGGGCATTCATAAACAACATCATATACCCCCTACCACAAACAGGAACGGGGCAATTGGCAAAAAACTTTCAATTTTACAAGTTACCCTTTAGCGCCTAAACAGTGTGACTTAGAAGAATAAAACTATCTGATTACGGTAGATGCATATGTGCACATTACATAAAGATGTTAACGTCCTAAATGGGTTGAACGCAAGAGTGACAATAGGTAACCCAAAGAACCCAAAATACCTAGCACCTTCCGGTTTTGTTTTTGCGGCTAAGAAATTATGTGGGCCTAAAAAGCAATATGAATCGCCTAGACGACAACTCGGGCATTTATAAACAACATCATATACCCGCCTACCACAACCAGGAACGTGGCAATTGGCAAAAAACGTTCAATTTCCTTTAGCGCCTAAAGAGTGTGACTTTGAAGAATTAAACTATCTGATTACGGTAGATGCATATGTGCACATTACATAGAGATGTTTACGTCCTAAATGGGTTGAACGCAAGAGTGACAATCGAAAACCCAAAGAACCCAAAATACCTAGCACCTTCCGGTTTTGTTTTTGCGGCTATAAAGTATGTGGGCCTTTAAAACAATATGAGTCGCCTAGACGACAACGCGGGCATTCATAATCACAACCATATACCCCCTACCACAAACAGGAACGTGGCAATTGGCAAAAAACTTTCAATTTCCTTTAGCGCCTAAAGAGTGTGACTTTGAAGAATTAAACTATCTGATTACGGTAGATGCATATGCGCACATTACATAGAGATGTTAACGTCCTAAATGGGTTGAACGCAAGAGTGACAATCGAAAACCCAAAAACCTCAAAATACCTAGCAACTTCCGGCTTTGTTGTTCCTGCTAATAAAGTATGTGGGTCTAAAAAGCAATATAAATCGCCTAGACGACAACTCGGGCATTCATAAACAACATCATTTACCCGCCTAACACAAACAGGAACGGGGCAATTGGAAAAAACTTTCAATTTCACAAGTTACCCTTTAGCGCCTAAAGAGTGTGACTTAGAAGAATTAAACTATCTGATTACGGTAGATGCATATGTGCACATTACATAGAGATGTTTACGTCCTAAATGGGTTGAACGCAAGAGTGACAATCGAAAACCCAAAAACCTCAAAATACCTAGCAACTTCCGACTTTGTTTTTGCGGCTAAGAAATTATGTGGGCCTAAAAAGCAATATGAATCGCCTAGACGACAACTCGGGCATTCATAAACAACATCATATACCCCCTACCACAAACAGGAACGGGGCAATTGGCAAAAAACTTTCAATTTTACAAGTTACCCTTTAGCGCCTAAACAGTGTGACTTAGAAGAATAAAACTATCTGATTACGGTAGATGCATATGTGCACATTACATAAAGATGTTAACGTCCTAAATGGGTTGAACGCAAGAGTGACAATAGGTAACCCAAAGAACCCAAAATACCTAGCACCTTCCGGTTTTGTTTTTGCGGCTAAGAAATTATGTGGGCCTAAAAAGCAATATGAATCGCCTAGACGACAACTCGGGCATTTATAAACAACATCATATACCCGCCTACCACAACCAGGAACGTGGCAATTGGCAAAAAACGTTCAATTTCCTTTAGCGCCTAAAGAGTGTGACTTTGAAGAATTAAACTATCTGATTACGGTAGATGCATATGTGCACATTACATAGAGATGTTTACGTCCTAAATGGGTTGAACGCAAGAGTGACAATCGAAAACCCAAAGAACCCAAAATACCTAGCACCTTCCGGTTTTGTTTTTGCGGCTATAAAGTATGTGGGCCTTTAAAACAATATGAGTCGCCTAGACGACAACGCGGGCATTCATAATCACAACCATATACCCCCTACCACAAACAGGAACGTGGCAATTGGCAAAAAACTTTCAATTTCCTTTAGCGCCTAAAGAGTGTGACTTTGAAGAATTAAACTATCTGATTACGGTAGATGCATATGCGCACATTACATAGAGATGTTAACGTCCTAAATGGGTTGAACGCAAGAGTGACAATCGAAAACCCAAAAACCTCAAAATACCTAGCAACTTCCGGCTTTGTTGTTCCTGCTAATAAAGTATGTGGGTCTAAAAAGCAATATAAATCGCCTAGACGACAACTCGGGCATTCATAAACAACATCATTTACCCGCCTAACACAAACAGGAACGGGGCAATTGGAAAAAACTTTCAATTTCACAAGTTACCCTTTAGCGCCTAAAGAGTGTGACTTAGAAGAATTAAACTATCTGATTACGGTAGATGCATATGTGCACATTACATAGAGATGTTTACGTCCTAAATGGGTTGAACGCAAGAGTGACAATCGAAAACCCAAAAACCTCAAAATACCTAGCAACTTCCGACTTTGTTTTTGCGGCTAAGAAATTATGTGGGCCTAAAAAGCAATATGAATCGCCTAGACGACAACTCGGGCATTTATAAACAACATCATATACCCGCCTACCACAACCAGGAACGTGGCAATTGGCAAAAAACTTTCAATTTCCTTTAGCGCCTAAAGAGTGTGACTTTGAAGAATTAAACTATCTGATTACGGTAGATGCAAATGTGCACATTACATAGAGATGTTAACGTCCTAAATGGGTTGAACGCAAGAGTGACAATAGGTAACCCAAAGAACCCAAAATACCTAGCACCTTCCGGTTTTGTTTTTGCGGCTAAGAAATTATGTGGGCCTAAAAAGCAATATGAATCGCCTAGACGACAACTCGGGCATTTATAAACAACATCATATACCCGCCTACCACAACCAGGAACGTGGCAATTGGCAAAAAACGTTCAATTTCCTTTAGCGCCTAAAGAGTGTGACTTTGAAGAATTAAACTATCTGATTACGGTAGATGCATATGTGCACATTACATAGAGATGTTTACGTCCTAAATGGGTTGAACGCAAGAGTGACAATCGAAAACCCAAAGAACCCAAAATACCTAGCACCTTCCGGTTTTGTTTTTGCGGCTATAAAGTATGTGGGCCTTTAAAACAATATGAGTCGCCTAGACGACAACGCGGGCATTCATAATCACAACCATATACCCCCTACCACAAACAGGAACGTGGCAATTGGCAAAAAACTTTCAATTTCCTTTAGCGCCTAAAGAGTGTGACTTTGAAGAATTAAACTATCTGATTACGGTAGATGCATATGTGCACATTACATAGAGATGTTAACGTCCTAAATGGGTTGAACGCAAGAGTGACAATCGAAAACCCAAAAACCTCAAAATACCTAGCAACTTCCGGCTTTGTTGTTCCTGCTAATAAAGTATGTGGGTCTAAAAAGCAATATGAATCGCCTAGACGACAACTCGGGCATTCATAAACAACATCATTTACCCGCCTAACACAAACAGGAACGGGGCAATTGGAAAAAACTTTCAATTTCACAAGTTACCCTTTAGCGCCTAAACAGTGTGACTTAGAAGAATTAAACTATCTGATTACGGTAGATGCATATGTGCACATTACATAGAGATGTTTACGTCCTAAATGGGTTGAACGCAAGAGTGACAATCGAAAACCCAAAGAACCCAAAATACCTAGCACCTTCCGGTTTTGTTTTTGCGGCTATAAAGTATGTGGGCCTTTAAAACAATATGAGTCGCCTAGACGACAACGCGGGCATTCATAATCACAACCATATACCCCCTACCACAAACAGGAACGTGGCAATTGGCAAAAAACTTTCAATTTCCTTTAGCGCCTAAAGAGTGTGACTTTGAAGAATTAAACTATCTGATTACGGTAGATGCATATGCGCACATTACATAGAGATGTTAACGTCCTAAATGGGTTGAACGCAAGAGTGACAATCGAAAACCCAAAAACCTCAAAATACCTAGCAACTTCCGGCTTTGTTGTTCCTGCTAATAAAGTATGTGGGTCTAAAAAGCAATATGAATCGCCTAGACGACAACTCGGGCATTCATAAACAACATCATTTACCCGCCTAACACAAACAGGAACGGGGCAATTGGAAAAAACTTTCAATTTCACAAGTTACCCTTTAGCGCCTAAAGAGTGTGACTTAGAAGAATTAAACTATCTGATTACGGTAGATGCATATGTGCACATTACATAGAGATGTTTACGTCCTAAATGGGTTGAACGCAAGAGTGACAATCGAAAACCCAAAAACCTCAAAATACCTAGCAACTTCCGACTTTGTTTTTGCGGCTAAGAAATTATGTGGGCCTGAAAAGCAATATGAATCGCCTAGACGACAACTCGGGCATTCATAAACAACATCATATACCCCCTACCACAAACAGGAACGGGGCAATTGGCAAAAAACTTTCAATTTTACAAGTTACCCTTTAGCGCCTAAACAGTGTGACTTAGAAGAATAAAACTATCTGATTACGGTAGATGCATATGTGCACATTACATAAAGATGTTAACGTCCTAAATGGGTTGAACGCAAGAGTGACAATAGGTAACCCAAAGAACCCAAAATACCTAGCACCTTCCGGTTTTGTTTTTGCGGCTAAGAAATTATGTGGGCCTAAAAAGCAATATGAATCGCCTAGACGACAACTCGGGCATTTATAAACAACATCATATACCCGCCTACCACAACCAGGAACGTGGCAATTGGCAAAAAACGTTCAATTTCCTTTAGCGCCTAAAGAGTGTGACTTTGAAGAATTAAACTATCTGATTACGGTAGATGCATATGTGCACATTACATAGAGATGTTTACGTCCTAAATGGGTTGAACGCAAGAGTGACAATCGAAAACCCAAAGAACCCAAAATACCTAGCACCTTCCGGTTTTGTTTTTGCGGCTATAAAGTATGTGGGCCTTTAAAACAATATGAGTCGCCTAGACGACAACGCGGGCATTCATAATCACAACCATATACCCCCTACCACAAACAGGAACGTGGCAATTGGCAAAAAACTTTCAATTTCCTTTAGCGCCTAAAGAGTGTGACTTTGAAGAATTAAACTATCTGATTACGGTAGATGCATATGCGCACATTACATAGAGATGTTAACGTCCTAAATGGGTTGAACGCAAGAGTGACAATCGAAAACCCAAAAACCTTAAAATACCTAGCAACTTCCGGCTTTGTTGTTCCTGCTAATAAAGTATGTGGGTCTAAAAAGCAATATGAATCGCCTAGACGACAACTCGGGCATTCATAAACAACATCATTTACCCGCCTAACACAAACAGGAACGGGGCAATTGGAAAAAACTTTCAATTTCACAAGTTACCCTTTAGCGCCTAAAGAGTGTGACTTAGAAGAATTAAACTATCTGATTACGGTAGATGCATATGTGCACATTACATAGAGATGTTTACGTCCTAAATGGGTTGAACGCAAGAGTGACAATCGAAAACCCAAAAACCTCAAAATACCTAGCAACTTCCGACTTTGTTTTTGCGGCTAAGAAATTATGTGGGCCTAAAAAGCAATATGAATCGCCTAGACGACAATTCGGGCATTCATAAACAACATCATATACCCCCTACCACAAACAGGAACGTGGCAATTGGCAAAAAACTTTCAATTTCCTTTAGCGCCTAAAGAGTGTGACTTTGAAGAATTAAACTATCTGATTACGGTAGATGCAAATGTGCACATTGCATAGAGATGTTAACGTCCTAAATGGGTTGAACGCAAGAGTGACAATAGGTAACCCAAAGAACCCAAAATACCTAGCACCTTCCGGTTTTGTTTTTGCGGCTAAGAAATTATGTGGGCCTAAAAAGCAATATGAATCGCCTAGACGACAACTCGGGCATTTATAAACAACATCATATACCCGCCTACCACAACCAGGAACGTGGCAATTGGCAAAAAACGTTCAATTTCCTTTAGCGCCTAAAGAGTGTGACTTTGAAGAATTAAACTATCTGATTACGGTAGATGCATATGTGCACATTACATAGAGATGTTTACGTCCTAAATGGGTTGAACGCAAGAGTGACAATCGAAAACCCAAAGAACCCAAAATACCTAGCACCTTCCGGTTTTGTTTTTGCGGCTATAAAGTATGTGGGCCTTTAAAACAATATGAGTCGCCTAGACGACAACGCGGGCATTCATAATCACAACCATATACCCCCTACCACAAACAGGAACGTGGCAATTGGCAAAAAACTTTCAATTTCCTTTAGCGCCTAAAGAGTGTGACTTTGAAGAATTAAACTATCTGATTACGGTAGATGCATATGTGCACATTACATAGAGATGTTAACGTCCTAAATGGGTTGAACGCAAGAGTGACAATCGAAAACCCAAAAACCTCAAAATACCTAGCAACTTCCGACTTTGTTTTTGCGGCTAAGAAATTATGTGGGCCTAAAAAGCAATATGAATCGCCTAGACGACAACTCGGGCATTCATAAACAACATCATATACCCGCCTACCACAAACAGGAACGAGGCAATTGGAAAAAAACTTTTAATTTTACAAGTTACTCTTTAGCGCCTAAACAGTGTGACTTAGAAGAATTAAACTATCTGATTACGGTAGATGCATATGTGCACATTACATAGAGATGTTTACGTCCTAAATGGGTTGAACGCAAGAGTGACAATCGGAAATTCAAAAACCTCAAAATACCTAGCAACTTCCGGCTTTGTTTTTCCGGCTAATAAAGTATGTCGGCTTAAAAAACAATATGAATCGCCTAGACGACAACTAGGGCATTCATAAACAACATCATATACCCGCCTACCACAAACAGGAACGAGGCAATTGGAAAAAAACTTTTAATTTTACAAGTTACTCTTTAGCGCCTAAACAGTGTGTCTTAGAAGAATTAAACTATCTGATTACGGTAGATGCATATGTGCACATTACATAGAGATGTTTACGTCCTAAATGGGTTAAACGCAAGAGTGACAATCGGTAACCCAAAGAACCCAAAATAACTAGCACCTTCCGGTTTTGTTTTTGCGGCTATAAAGTATGTGGGCCTAAAAAGCAATATGAATCGCCTAGACGACAACTCGGGCATTTATAATCACAACCATATAACCCCCTACCACAAACAGGAACGTGGCAATTGGCAAAAAACTTTCAATTTCCTTTAGCGCCTAAAGAGTGTGACTTTGAAGAATTAAACTATCTGATTACGATAGATGCATATGTGCACATTACATAGAGATGTTAAAGTCCTAAATGGGTTGAACGCAAGAGTGACAATCGGAAATTAAAAAACCTCAAAATACCTAGCAACTTCCGGCTTTGTTTTTGCGGCTAAGAAATTATGTGGGCCTAAAAAGCAATATGAATCACCCAGACGACAACTCGGGCATTCAAAAACGACATCATATACCCTCCTACCACAAACAGGAACGTGTCAAATTGCAAAAAACTTTCAATTTCACAAGTTACCCTTTAGCGCCTAAACAGTGTGACTTAGAAGAATTAAACGATCTGATTACGGTAGATGCATATGTGCACATTACATAGAGATGTTAACGTCCTAAATGGGTTGAACGCACGAGTGACAATCGAAAACCCAAAGAACCCAAAATACCTAGCACCTTCCGGTTTTGTTTTTGTGGCTATAAAGTATGTGGGCCTTTAAAACAATATGAGTCGCATGGACGACAACGCGGGCATTCATAATCACAACCATATAACCCCCTACCACAAACAGGAACGTGGCAATTGGCAAAAAACTTGTAATTTCCTTTAGCGCCCAAAGAGTGTGACTTTGAAGAATTAAACTATCTGATTACGGTAGATGCATATGTGCACATTACATAGAGATGTTTACGTCCTAAATGAGTTGAACGCAAGAGTGACAATCGGAAATTAAAAAACCTCAAAATACCTAGCAACTTCCGGCTTTGTTTTTGCGGCTAAGAAATTATATGGGCCTAAAAAGCAATATGAATCACCCAGACGACAACTCGGGCATTCAAAAACGACATCATATACCCTCCTACCACAAACAGGAACGTGGCAATTTGCAAAAAACTTTCAATTTCACAAGTTACCCTTTAGCGCCTAAACAGTGTGACTTAGAAGAATTAAACGATCTGATTACGGTAGATGCATATGTGCACTTTACATAGAGATGTTTACGTCCTAAATGGGTTGAACGCACGAGTGACAATCGGTAACCCAAAGAACCCAAAATACCTAGCACCTTCCGGTTTTGTTTTTGCGGCTAAGAAGTTATGTGGGCCTAAAAAGCAATATGAATCACCCAGACGACAACTCGGGCATTCAAAAACGACATCATATACCCTCCTACTACAAACAGGAACGTGTCAAATTGCAAAAAATTTTCAATTTCACAAGTTACCCTTTAGCGCCTAAACAGTGTGACTTAGAAGAATTAAACTATCTGATTACGGTAGATGCATATGTGCACATTACATAGGGATGTTTACGTCCTAAATGGGTTGAACGCAAGAGTGACAATAGGTAACCCAAAGAACCCAAAATACCTAGCACCTTCCGGTTTTGTTTTTGCGGCTAAGAAATTATGTGGGCCTAAAAAGCATGATGAATCGCCTAGACGACAACTCGGGCATTCATAAACAACATCATATACCCCCTACCACAAACAGGAACGTGGCAATTGGCAAAAAACTTTCAATTTCCTTTAGCGCCTAAAGAGTGTGACTTTGAAGAATTAAACTATCTGATTACGGTAGATGCATATGTGCACATTACATAGAGATGTTAACGTCCTAAATGGGTTGAACGCAAGAGTGACAATCGAAAACCCAAAAACCTCAAAATACCTAGCAACTTCCGACTTTGTTTTTGCGGCTAAGAAATTATGTGGGCCTAAAAAGCAATATGAATCGCCTAGACGACAACTCGGGCATTCATAAACAACATCATATACCCCCTACCACAAACAGGAACGGGGCAATTGGCAAAAAACTTTCAATTTTACAAGTTACCCTTTAGCGCCTAAACAGTGTGACTTAGAAGAATAAAACTATCTGATTACGGTAGATGCATATGTGCACATTACATAAAGATGTTAACGTCCTAAATGGGTTGAACGCAAGAGTGACAATAGGTAACCCAAAGAACCCAAAATACCTAGCACCTTCCGGTTTTGTTTTTGCGGCTAAGAAATTATGTGGGCCTATAAAACAATATGAGTCGCCTAGACGACAACTCGGGCATTCGTAAAGGACATCATGTACCCGCCTACCACAAACAGGAACGGGGCAATTGGCAAAAAACTTTCAATTTTACAAGTTACCCTTTAGCGCCTAAACAGTGTGACTTAGAAGAATTAAACTATCTGATTACGGTAGATGCAAATGTGCACATTACATAGAGATGTTAACGTCCTAAATGGGTTGAACGCAAGAGTGACAATAGGTAACCCAAAGAACCCAAAATACCTAGCACCTTCCGGTTTTGTTTTTGCGGCTAAGAAATTATGTGGGCCTAAAAAGCAATATGAATCGCCTAGACGACAACTCGGGCATTCATAAACAACATCATATACCCCCTACCACAAACAGGAACGTGGCAATTGGCAAAAAACTTTCAATTTCCTTTAGCGCCTAAAGAGTGTGACTTTGAAGAATTAAACTATCTGATTACGGTAGATGCAAATGTGCACATTACATAGAGATGTTAACGTCCTAAATGGGTTGAACGCAAGAGTGACAATAGGTAACCCAAAGAACCCAAAATACCTAGCACCTTCCGGTTTTGTTTTTGCGGCTAAGAAATTATGTGGGCCTAAAAAGCAATATGAATCGCCTAGACGACAACTCGGGCATTTATAAACAACATCATATACCCGCCTACCACAACCAGGAACGTGGCAATTGGCAAAAAACGTTCAATTTCCTTTAGCGCCTAAAGAGTGTGACTTTGAAGAATTAAACTATCTGATTACGGTAGATGCATATGTGCACATTACATAGAGATGTTTACGTCCTAAATGGGTTGAACGCAAGAGTGACAATCGAAAACCCAAAGAACCCAAAATACCTAGCACCTTCCGGTTTTGTTTTTGCGGCTATAAAATATGTGGGCCTTTAAAACAAAATGAGTCGCCTAGACGACAACGCGGGCATTCATAATCACAACCATATACCCCCTACCACAAACAGGAACGTGGCAATTGGCAAAAAACTTTCAATTTCCTTTAGCGCCTAAAGAGTGTGACTTTGAAGAATTAAACTATCTGATTACGGTAGATGCATATGCGCACATTACATAGAGATGTTAACGTCCTAAATGGGTTGAACGCAAGAGTGACAATCGAAAACCCAAAAACCTCAAAATACCTAGCAACTTCCGGCTTTGTTGTTCCTGCTAATAAAGTATGTGGGTCTAAAAAGCAATATGAATCGCCTAGACGACAACTCGGGCATTCATAAACAACATCATTTACCCGCCTAACACAAACAGGAACGGGGCAATTGGAAAAAACTTTCAATTTCACAAGTTACCCTTTAGCGCCTAAAGAGTGTGACTTAGAAGAATTAAACTATCTGATTACGGTAGATGCATATGTGCACATTACATAGAGATGTTTACGTCCTAAATGGGTTGAACGCAAGAGTGACAATCGAAAACCCAAAAACCTCAAAATACCTAGCAACTTCCGACTTTGTTTTTGCGGCTAAGAAATTATGTGGGCCTAAAAAGCAATATGAATCGCCTAGACGACAACTCGGGCATTCATAAACAACATCATATACCCCCTACCACAAACAGGAACGGGGCAATTGGCAAAAAACTTTCAATTTTACAAGTTACCCTTTAGCGCCTAAACAGTGTGACTTAGAAGAATAAAACTATCTGATTACGGTAGATGCATATGTGCACATTACATAAAGATGTTAACGTCCTAAATGGGTTGAACGCAAGAGTGACAATAGGTAACCCAAAGAACCCAAAATACCTAGCACCTTCCGGTTTTGTTTTTGCGGCTAAGAAATTATGTGGGCCTAAAAAGCAATATGAATCGCCTAGACGACAACTCGGGCATTTATAAACAACATCATATACCCGCCTACCACAACCAGGAACGTGGCAATTGGCAAAAAACGTTCAATTTCCTTTAGCGCCTAAAGAGTGTGACTTTGAAGAATTAAACTATCTGATTACGGTAGATGCATATGTGCACATTACATAGGGATGTTTACGTCCTAAATGGGTTGAACGCAAGAGTGACAATAGGTAACCCAAAGAACCCAAAATACCTAGCACCTTCCGGTTTTGTTTTTGCGGCTAAGAAATTATGTGGGCCTAAAAAGCATGATGAATCGCCTAGACGACAACTCGGGCATTCATAAACAACATCATATACCCCCTACCACAAACAGGAACGTGGCAATTGGCAAAAAACTTTCAATTTCCTTTAGCGCCTAAAGAGTGTGACTTTGAAGAATTAAACTATCTGATTACGGTAGATGCATATGTGCACATTACATAGAGATGTTAACGTCCTAAATGGGTTGAACGCAAGAGTGACAATCGAAAACCCAAAAACCTCAAAATACCTAGCAACTTCCGACTTTGTTTTTGCGGCTAAGAAATTATGTGGGCCTAAAAAGCAATATGAATCGCCTAGACGACAACTCGGGCATTCATAAACAACATCATATACCCCCTACCACAAACAGGAACGGGGCAATTGGCAAAAAACTTTCAATTTTACAAGTTACCCTTTAGCGCCTAAACAGTGTGACTTAGAAGAATAAAACTATCTGATTACGGTAGATGCATATGTGCACATTACATAAAGATGTTAACGTCCTAAATGGGTTGAACGCAAGAGTGACAATAGGTAACCCAAAGAACCCAAAATACCTAGCACCTTCCGGTTTTGTTTTTGCGGCTAAGAAATTATGTGGGCCTATAAAACAATATGAGTCGCCTAGACGACAACTCGGGCATTCGTAAAGGACATCATGTACCCGCCTACCACAAACAGGAACGGGGCAATTGGCAAAAAACTTTCAATTTTACAAGTTACCCTTTAGCGCCTAAACAGTGTGACTTAGAAGAATTAAACTATCTGATTACGGTAGATGCAAATGTGCACATTACATAGAGATGTTAACGTCCTAAATGGGTTGAACGCAAGAGTGACAATAGGTAACCCAAAGAACCCAAAATACCTAGCACCTTCCGGTTTTGTTTTTGCGGCTAAGAAATTATGTGGGCCTAAAAAGCAATATGAATCGCCTAGACGACAACTCGGGCATTCATAAACAACATCATATACCCCCTACCACAAACAGGAACGTGGCAATTGGCAAAAAACTTTCAATTTCCTTTAGCGCCTAAAGAGTGTGACTTTGAAGAATTAAACTATCTGATTACGGTAGATGCAAATGTGCACATTACATAGAGATGTTAACGTCCTAAATGGGTTGAACGCAAGAGTGACAATAGGTAACCCAAAGAACCCAAAATACCTAGCACCTTCCGGTTTTGTTTTTGCGGCTAAGAAATTATGTGGGCCTAAAAAGCAATATGAATCGCCTAGACGACAACTCGGGCATTTATAAACAACATCATATACCCGCCTACCACAACCAGGAACGTGGCAATTGGCAAAAAACGTTCAATTTCCTTTAGCGCCTAAAGAGTGTGACTTTGAAGAATTAAACTATCTGATTACGGTAGATGCATATGTGCACATTACATAGAGATGTTTACGTCCTAAATGGGTTGAACGCAAGAGTGACAATCGAAAACCCAAAGAACCCAAAATACCTAGCACCTTCCGGTTTTGTTTTTGCGGCTATAAAGTATGTGGGCCTTTAAAACAAAATGAGTCGCCTAGACGACAACGCGGGCATTCATAATCACAACCATATACCCCCTACCACAAACAGGAACGTGGCAATTGGCAAAAAACTTTCAATTTCCTTTAGCGCCTAAAGAGTGTGACTTTGAAGAATTAAACTACCTGATTACGGTAGATGCATATGCGCACATTACATAGAGATGTTAACGTCCTAAATGGGTTGAACGCAAGAGTGACAATCGAAAACCCAAAAACCTCAAAATACCTAGCAACTTCCGGCTTTGTTGTTCCTGCTAATAAAGTATGTGGGTCTAAAAAGCAATATGAATCGCCTAGACGACAACTCGGGCATTCATAAACAACATCATTTACCCGCCTAACACAAACAGGAACGGGGCAATTGGAAAAAACTTTCAATTTCACAAGTTACCCTTTAGCGCCTAAAGAGTGTGACTTAGAAGAATTAAACTATCTGATTACGGTAGATGCATATGTGCACATTACATAGAGATGTTTACGTCCTAAATGGGTTGAACGCAAGAGTGACAATCGAAAACCCAAAAACCTCAAAATACCTAGCAACTTCCGACTTTGTTTTTGCGGCTAAGAAATTATGTGGGCCTAAAAAGCAATATGAATCGCCTAGACGACAACTCGGGCATTCATAAACAACATCATATACCCCCTACCACAAACAGGAACGGGGCAATTGGCAAAAAACTTTCAATTTTACAAGTTACCCTTTAGCGCCTAAACAGTGTGACTTAGAAGAATAAAACTATCTGATTACGGTAGATGCATATGTGCACATTACATAAAGATGTTAACGTCCTAAATGGGTTGAACGCAAGAGTGACAATAGGTAACCCAAAGAACCCAAAATACCTAGCACCTTCCGGTTTTGTTTTTGCGGCTAAGAAATTATGTGGGCCTAAAAAGCAATATGAATCGCCTAGACGACAACTCGGGCATTTATAAACAACATCATATACCCGCCTACCACAACCAGGAACGTGGCAATTGGCAAAAAACGTTCAATTTCCTTTAGCGCCTAAAGAGTGTGACTTTGAAGAATTAAACTATCTGATTACGGTAGATGCATATGTGCACATTACATAGAGATGTTTACGTCCTAAATGGGTTGAACGCAAGAGTGACAATCGAAAACCCAAAGAACCCAAAATACCTAGCACCTTCCGGTTTTGTTTTTGCGGCTATAAAGTATGTGGGCCTTTAAAACAATATGAGTCGCCTAGACGACAACGCGGGCATTCATAATCACAACCATATACCCCCTACCACAAACAGGAACGTGGCAATTGGCAAAAAACTTTCAATTTCCTTTAGCGCCTAAAGAGTGTGACTTTGAAGAATTAAACTATCTGATTACGGTAGATGCATATGCGCACATTACATAGAGATGTTAACGTCCTAAATGGGTTGAACGCAAGAGTGACAATAGGTAACCCAAAGAACCCAAAATACCTAGCACCTTCCGGTTTTGTTTTTGCGGCTAAGAAATTATGTGGGCCTAAAAAGCATGATGAATCGCCTAGACGACAACTCGGGCATTCATAAACAACATCATATACCCCCTACCACAAACAGGAACGTGGCAATTGGCAAAAAACGTTCAATTTCCTTTAGCGCCTAAAGAGTGTGACTTTGAAGAATTAAACTATCTGATTACGGTAGATGCATATGTGCACATTACATAGAGATGTTTACGTCCTAAATGGGTTGAACGCAAGAGTGACAATCGAAAACCCAAAGAACCCAAAATACCTAGCACCTTCCGGTTTTGTTTTTGCGGCTATAAAATATGTGGGCCTTTAAAACAAAATGAGTCGCCTAGACGACAACGCGGGCATTCATAATCACAACCATATACCCCCTACCACAAACAGGAACGTGGCAATTGGCAAAAAACTTTCAATTTCCTTTAGCGCCTAAAGAGTGTGACTTTGAAGAATTAAACTATCTGATTACGGTAGATGCATATGCGCACATTACATAGAGATGTTAACGTCCTAAATGGGTTGAACGCAAGAGTGACAATCGAAAACCCAAAAACCTCAAAATACCTAGCAACTTCCGGCTTTGTTGTTCCTGCTAATAAAGTATGTGGGTCTAAAAAGCAATATGAATCGCCTAGACGACAACTCGGGCATTCATAAACAACATCATTTACCCGCCTAACACAAACAGGAACGGGGCAATTGGAAAAAACTTTCAATTTCACAAGTTACCCTTTAGCGCCTAAAGAGTGTGACTTAGAAGAATTAAACTATCTGATTACGGTAGATGCATATGTGCACATTACATAGAGATGTTTACGTCCTAAATGGGTTGAACGCAAGAGTGACAATCGAAAACCCAAAAACCTCAAAATACCTAGCAACTTCCGACTTTGTTTTTGCGGCTAAGAAATTATGTGGGCCTAAAAAGCAATATGAATCGCCTAGACGACAACTCGGGCATTCATAAACAACATCATATACCCCCTACCACAAACAGGAACGGGGCAATTGGCAAAAAACTTTCAATTTTACAAGTTACCCTTTAGCGCCTAAACAGTGTGACTTAGAAGAATAAAACTATCTGATTACGGTAGATGCATATGTGCACATTACATAAAGATGTTAACGTCCTAAATGGGTTGAACGCAAGAGTGACAATAGGTAACCCAAAGAACCCAAAATACCTAGCACCTTCCGGTTTTGTTTTTGCGGCTAAGAAATTATGTGGGCCTAAAAAGCAATATGAATCGCCTAGACGACAACTCGGGCATTTATAAACAACATCATATACCCGCCTACCACAACCAGGAACGTGGCAATTGGCAAAAAACGTTCAATTTCCTTTAGCGCCTAAAGAGTGTGACTTTGAAGAATTAAACTATCTGATTACGGTAGATGCATATGTGCACATTACATAGGGATGTTTACGTCCTAAATGGGTTGAACGCAAGAGTGACAATAGGTAACCCAAAGAACCCAAAATACCTAGCACCTTCCGGTTTTGTTTTTGCGGCTAAGAAATTATGTGGGCCTAAAAAGCATGATGAATCGCCTAGACGACAACTCGGGCATTCATAAACAACATCATATACCCCCTACCACAAACAGGAACGTGGCAATTGGCAAAAAACTTTCAATTTCCTTTAGCGCCTAAAGAGTGTGACTTTGAAGAATTAAACTATCTGATTACGGTAGATGCATATGTGCACATTACATAGAGATGTTAACGTCCTAAATGGGTTGAACGCAAGAGTGACAATCGAAAACCCAAAAACCTCAAAATACCTAGCAACTTCCGACTTTGTTTTTGCGGCTAAGAAATTATGTGGGCCTAAAAAGCAATATGAATCGCCTAGACGACAACTCGGGCATTCATAAACAACATCATATACCCCCTACCACAAACAGGAACGGGGCAATTGGCAAAAAACTTTCAATTTTACAAGTTACCCTTTAGCGCCTAAACAGTGTGACTTAGAAGAATAAAACTATCTGATTACGGTAGATGCATATGTGCACATTACATAAAGATGTTAACGTCCTAAATGGGTTGAACGCAAGAGTGACAATAGGTAACCCAAAGAACCCAAAATACCTAGCACCTTCCGGTTTTGTTTTTGCGGCTAAGAAATTATGTGGGCCTATAAAACAATATGAGTCGCCTAGACGACAACTCGGGCATTCGTAAAGGACATCATGTACCCGCCTACCACAAACAGGAACGGGGCAATTGGCAAAAAACTTTCAATTTTACAAGTTACCCTTTAGCGCCTAAACAGTGTGACTTAGAAGAATTAAACTATCTGATTACGGTAGATGCAAATGTGCACATTACATAGAGATGTTAACGTCCTAAATGGGTTGAACGCAAGAGTGACAATAGGTAACCCAAAGAACCCAAAATACCTAGCACCTTCCGGTTTTGTTTTTGCGGCTAAGAAATTATGTGGGCCTAAAAAGCAATATGAATCGCCTAGACGACAACTCGGGCATTCATAAACAACATCATATACCCCCTACCACAAACAGGAACGTGGCAATTGGCAAAAAACTTTCAATTTCCTTTAGCGCCTAAAGAGTGTGACTTTGAAGAATTAAACTATCTGATTACGGTAGATGCAAATGTGCACATTACATAGAGATGTTAACGTCCTAAATGGGCTGAACGCAAGAGTGACAATAGGTAACCCAAAGAACCCAAAATACCTAGCACCTTCCGGTTTTGTTTTTGCGGCTAAGAAATTATGTGGGCCTAAAAAGCAATATGAATCGCCTAGACGACAACTCGGGCATTTATAAACAACATCATATACCCGCCTACCACAACCAGGAACGTGGCAATTGGCAAAAAACGTTCAATTTCCTTTAGCGCCTAAAGAGTGTGACTTTGAAGAATTAAACTATCTGATTACGGTAGATGCATATGTGCACATTACATAGAGATGTTTACGTCCTAAATGGGTTGAACGCAAGAGTGACAATCGAAAACCCAAAGAACCCAAAATACCTAGCACCTTCCGGTTTTGTTTTTGCGGCTATAAAGTATGTGGGCCTTTAAAACAAAATGAGTCGCCTAGACGACAACGCGGGCATTCATAATCACAACCATATACCCCCTACCACAAACAGGAACGTGGCAATTGGCAAAAAACTTTCAATTTCCTTTAGCGCCTAAAGAGTGTGACTTTGAAGAATTAAACTATCTGATTACGGTAGATGCATATGCGCACATTACATAGAGATGTTAACGTCCTAAATGGGTTGAACGCAAGAGTGACAATCGAAAACCCAAAAACCTCAAAATACCTAGCAACTTCCGGCTTTGTTGTTCCTGCTAATAAAGTATGTGGGTCTAAAAAGCAATATGAATCGCCTAGACGACAACTCGGGCATTCATAAACAACATCATTTACCCGCCTAACACAAACAGGAACGGGGCAATTGGAAAAAACTTTCAATTTCACAAGTTACCCTTTAGCGCCTAAAGAGTGTGACTTAGAAGAATTAAACTATCTGATTACGGTAGATGCATATGTGCACATTACATAGAGATGTTTACGTCCTAAATGGGTTGAACGCAAGAGTGACAATCGAAAACCCAAAAACCTCAAAATACCTAGCAACTTCCGACTTTGTTTTTGCGGCTAAGAAATTATGTGGGCCTAAAAAGCAATATGAATCGCCTAGACGACAACTCGGGCATTCATAAACAACATCATATACCCCCTACCACAAACAGGAACGGGGCAATTGGCAAAAAACTTTCAATTTTACAAGTTACCCTTTAGCGCCTAAACAGTGTGACTTAGAAGAATAAAACTATCTGATTACGGTAGATGCATATGTGCACATTACATAAAGATGTTAACGTCCTAAATGGGTTGAACGCAAGAGTGACAATAGGTAACCCAAAGAACCCAAAATACCTAGCACCTTCCGGTTTTGTTTTTGCGGCTAAGAAATTATGTGGGCCTAAAAAGCAATATGAATCGCCTAGACGACAACTCGGGCATTTATAAACAACATCATATACCCGCCTACCACAACCAGGAACGTGGCAATTGGCAAAAAACGTTCAATTTCCTTTAGCGCCTAAAGAGTGTGACTTTGAAGAATTAAACTATCTGATTACGGTAGATGCATATGTGCACATTACATAGAGATGTTTACGTCCTAAATGGGTTGAACGCAAGAGTGACAATCGAAAACCCAAAGAACCCAAAATACCTAGCACCTTCCGGTTTTGTTTTTGCGGCTATAAAGTATGTGGGCCTTTAAAACAATATGAGTCGCCTAGACGACAACGCGGGCATTCATAATCACAACCATATACCCCCTACCACAAACAGGAACGTGGCAATTGGCAAAAAACTTTCAATTTCCTTTAGCGCCTAAAGAGTGTGACTTTGAAGAATTAAACTATCTGATTACGGTAGATGCATATGCGCACATTACATAGAGATGTTAACGTCCTAAATGGGTTGAACGCAAGAGTGACAATCGAAAACCCAAAAACCTCAAAATACCTAGCAACTTCCGGCTTTGTTGTTCCTGCTAATAAAGTATGTGGGTCTAAAAAGCAATATGAATCGCCTAGACGACAACTCGGGCATTCATAAACAACATCATTTACCCGCCTAACACAAACAGGAACGGGGCAATTGGAAAAAACTTTCAATTTCACAAGTTACCCTTTAGCGCCTAAAGAGTGTGACTTAGAAGAATTAAACTATCTGATTACGGTAGATGCATATGTGCACATTACATAGAGATGTTTACGTCCTAAATGGGTTGAACGCAAGAGTGACAATCGAAAACCCAAAAACCTCAAAATATCTAGCAACTTCCGACTTTGTTTTTGCGGCTAAGAAATTATGTGGGCCTAAAAAGCAATATGAATCGCCTAGACGACAACTCGGGCATTCATAAACAACATCATATACCCCCTACCACAAACAGGAACGTGGCAATTGGCAAAAAACTTTCAATTTCCTTTAGCGCTTAAAGAGTGTGACTTTGAAGAATTAAACTATCTGATTACGGTAGATGCAAATGTGCACATTACATAGAGATGTTAACGTCCTAAATGGGTTGAACGCAAGAGTGACAATAGGTAACCCAAAGAACCCAAAATACCTAGCACCTTCCGGTTTTGTTTTTGCGGCTAAGAAATTATGTGGGCCTAAAAAGCAATATGAATCGCCTAGACGACAACTCGGGCATTTATAAACAACATCATATACCCGCCTACCACAACCAGGAACGTGGCAATTGGCAAAAAACGTTCAATTTCCTTTAGCGCCTAAAGAGTGTGACTTTGAAGAATTAAACTATCTGATTACGGTAGATGCATATGTGCACATTACATAGAGATGTTTACGTCCTAAATGGGTTGAACGCAAGAGTGACAATCGAAAACCCAAAGAACCCAAAATACCTAGCACCTTCCGGTTTTGTTTTTGCGGCTATAAAGTATGTGGGCCTTTAAAACAATATGAGTCGCCTAGACGACAACGCGGGCATTCATAATCACAACCATATACCCCCTACCACAAACAGGAACGTGGCAATTGGCAAAAAACTTTCAATTTCCTTTAGCGCCTAAAGAGTGTGACTTTGAAGAATTAAACTATCTGATTACGGTAGATGCATATGCGCACATTACATAGAGATGTTAACGTCCTAAATGGGTTGAACGCAAGAGTGACAATCGAAAACCCAAAAACCTCAAAATACCTAGCAACTTCCGGCTTTGTTGTTCCTGCTAATAAAGTATGTGGGTCTAAAAAGCAATATGAATCGCCTAGACGACAACTCGGGCATTCATAAACAACATCATTTACCCGCCTAACACAAACAGGAACGGGGCAATTGGAAAAAACTTTCAATTTCACAAGTTACCCTTTAGCGCCTAAAGAGTGTGACTTAGAAGAATTAAACTATCTGATTACGGTAGATGCATATGTGCACATTACATAGAGATGTTTACGTCCTAAATGGGTTGAACGCAAGAGTGACAATCGAAAACCCAAAAACCTCAAAATATCTAGCAACTTCCGACTTTGTTTTTGCGGCTAAGAAATTATGTGGGCCTAAAAAGCAATATGAATCGCCTAGACGACAACTCGGGCATTCATAAACAACATCATATACCCCCTACCACAAACAGGAACGTGGCAATTGGCAAAAAACTTTCAATTTCCTTTAGCGCCTAAAGAGTGTGACTTTGAAGAATTAAACTATCTGATTACGGTAGATGCATATGTGCACATTACATAGAGATGTTTACGTCCTAAATGGGTTGAACGCAAGAGTGACAATCGAAAACCCAAAGAACCCAAAATACCTAGCACCTTCCGGTTTTGTTTTTGCGGCTATAAAGTATGTGGGCCTTTAAAACAATATGAGTCGCCTAGACGACAACGCGGGCATTCATAATCACAACCATATACCCCCTACCACAAACAGGAACGTGGCAATTGGCAAAAAACTTTCAATTTCCTTTAGCGCCTAAAGAGTGTGACTTTGAAGAATTAAACTATCTGATTACGGTAGATGCATATGTGCACATTACATAGAGATGTTAACGTCCTAAATGGGTTGAACGCAAGAGTGACAATCGAAAACCCAAAAACCTCAAAATACCTAGCAACTTCCGACTTTGTTTTTGCGGCTAAGAAATTATGTGGACCTAAAAAGCAATATGAATCGCCTAGACGACAACTCGGGCATTCATAAACAACATCATATACCCCCTACCACAAACAGGAACGGGGCAATTGGCAAAAAACTTTAAATTTTACAAGTTACCCTTTAGCGCCTAAACAGTGTGACTTAGAAGAATAAAACTATCTGATTACGGTAGATGCATATGTGCACATTACATAAAGATGTTAACGTCCTAAATGGGTTGAACGCAAGAGTGACAATCGAAAACCCAAAAACCTCAAAATATCTAGCAACTTCCGACTTTGTTTTTGCGGCTAAGAAATTATGTGGGCCTAAAAAGCAATATGAATCGCCTAGACGACAACTCGGGCATTCATAAACAACATCATATACCCCCTACCACAAACAGGAACGTGGCAATTGGCAAAAAACTTTCAATTTCACAAGTTACCCTTTAGCGCCTAAAGAGTGTGACTTTGAAGAATTAAACTATCTGATTACGGTAGATGCATATGCGCACATTACATAGAGATGTTAACGTCCTAAATGGGTTGAACGCAAGAGTGACAATCGAAAACCCAAAAACCTCAAAATACCTAGCAACTTCCGGCTTTGTTGTTCCTGCTAATAAAGTATGTGGGTCTAAAAAGCAATATGAATCGCCTAGACGACAACTCGGGCATTCATAAACAACATCATTTACCCGCCTAACACAAACAGGAACGGGGCAATTGGAAAAAACTTTCAATTTCACAAGTTACCCTTTAGCGCCTAAAGAGTGTGACTTAGAAGAATTAAACTATCTGATTACGGTAGATGCATATGTGCACATTACATAGAGATGTTTACGTCCTAAATGGGTTGAACGCAAGAGTGACAATCGAAAACCCAAAAACCTCAAAATATCTAGCAACTTCCGACTTTGTTTTTGCGGCTAAGAAATTATGTGGGCCTAAAAAGCAATATGAATCGCCTAGACGACAACTCGGGCATTCATAAACAACATCATATACCCCCTACCACAAACAGGAACGTGGCAATTGGCAAAAAACTTTCAATTTCCTTTAGCGCCTAAAGAGTGTGACTTTGAAGAATTAAACTATCTGATTACGGTAGATGCAAATGTGCACATTACATAGAGATGTTAACGTCCTAAATGGGTTGAACGCAAGAGTGACAATAGGTAACCCAAAGAACCCAAAATACCTAGCACCTTCCGGTTTTGTTTTTGCGGCTAAGAAATTATGTGGGCCTAAAAAGCAATATGAATCGCCTAGACGACAACTCGGGCATTTATAAACAACATCATATACCCGCCTACCACAACCAGGAACGTGGCAATTGGCAAAAAACGTTCAATTTCCTTTAGCGCCTAAAGAGTGTGACTTTGAAGAATTAAACTATCTGATTACGGTAGATGCATATGTGCACATTACATAGAGATGTTTACGTCCTAAATGGGTTGAACGCAAGAGTGACAATCGAAAACCCAAAGAACCCAAAATACCTAGCACCTTCCGGTTTTGTTTTTGCGGCTATAAAGTATGTGGGCCTTTAAAACAATATGAGTCGCCTAGACGACAACGCGGGCATTCATAATCACAACCATATACCCCCTACCACAAACAGGAACGTGGCAATTGGCAAAAAACTTTCAATTTCCTTTAGCGCCTAAAGAGTGTGACTTTGAAGAATTAAACTATCTGATTACGGTAGATGCATATGTGCACATTACATAGAGATGTTAACGTCCTAAATGGGTTGAACGCAAGAGTGACAATCGAAAACCCAAAAACCTCAAAATACCTAGCAACTTCCGACTTTGTTTTTGCGGCTAAGAAATTATGTGGACCTAAAAAGCAATATGAATCGCCTAGACGACAACTCGGGCATTCATAAACAACATCATATACCCCCTACCACAAACAGGAACGGGGCAATTGGCAAAAAACTTTAAATTTTACAAGTTACCCTTTAGCGCCTAAACAGTGTGACTTAGAAGAATAAAACTATCTGATTACGGTAGATGCATATGTGCACATTACATAAAGATGTTAACGTCCTAAATGGGTTGAACGCAAGAGTGACAATAGGTAACCCAAAGAACCCAAAATACCTAGCACCTTCCGGTTTTGTTTTTGCGGCTAAGAAATTATGTGGGCCTATAAAACAATATGAGTCGCCTAGACGACAACTCGGGCATTCGTAAAGGACATCATATACCCGCCTACCACAAACAGGAACGGGGCAATTGGCAAAAAACTTTCAATTTTACAAGTTACCCTTTAGCGCCTAAACAGTGTGACTTAGAAGAATTAAACTATCTGATTACGGTAGATGCATATGTGCACATTACATAAAGATGTTAACGTCCTAAATGGGTTGAACGCAAGAGTGACAATAGGTAACCCAAAGAACCCAAAATACCTAGCACCTTCCGGTTTTGTTTTTGCGGCTAAGAAATTATGTGGGCCTAAAAAGCAATATGAATCGCCTAGACGACAACTCGGGCATTCATAAACAACATCATATACCCCCTACCACAAACAGGAACGTGGCAATTGGCAAAAAACTTTCAATTTCCTTTAGCGCCTAAAGAGTGTGACTTTGAAGAATTAAACTATCTGATTACGGTAGATGCAAATGTGCACATTACATAGAGATGTTAACGTCCTAAATGGGTTGAACGCAAGAGTGACAATAGGTAACCCAAAGAACCCAAAATACCTAGCACCTTCCGGTTTTGTTTTTGCGGCTAAGAAATTATGTGGGCCTAAAAAGCAATATGAATCGCCTAGACGACAACTCGGGCATTTATAAACAACATCATATACCCGCCTACCACAACCAGGAACGTGGCAATTGGCAAAAAACGTTCAATTTCCTTTAGCGCCTAAAGAGTGTGACTTTGAAGAATTAAACTATCTGATTACGGTAGATGCATATGTGCACATTACATAGAGATGTTTACGTCCTAGATGGGTTGAACGCAAGAGTGACAATCGAAAACCCAAAGAACCCAAAATACCTAGCACCTTCCGGTTTTGTTTTTGCGGCTATAAAGTATGTGGGCCTTTAAAACAATATGAGTCGCCTAGACGACAACGCGGGCATTCATAATCACAACCATATACCCCCTACCACAAACTGGAACGTGGCAATTGGCAAAAAACTTTCAATTTCCTTTAGCGCCTAAAGAGTGTGACTTTGAAGAATTAAACTATCTGATTACGGTAGATGAATATGCGCACATTACATAGAGATGTTAACGTCCTAAATGGGTTGAACGCAAGAGTGACAATCGAAAACCCAAAAACCTCAAAATACCTAGCAACTTCCGGCTTTGTTGTTCCTGCTAATAAAGTATGTGGGTCTAAAAAGCAATATGAATCGCCTAGACGACAACTCGGGCATTCATAAACAACATCATTTACCCGCCTAACACAAACAGGAACGGGGCAATTGGAAAAAACTTTCAATTTCACAAGTTACCCTTTAGCGCCTAAAGAGTGTGACTTAGAAGAATTAAACTATCTGATTACGGTAGATGCATATGTGCACATTACATAGAGATGTTTACGTCCTAAATGGGTTGAACGCAAGAGTGACAATCGGTAACCCAAGGAACCCAAAATACCTAGCACCTTCCGGTTTCGTTTTTGCGGCTAAGAAATTATGTGGGCCTAAAAAGCAATATGAATCGCCTAGACGACAACTCGGGCATTCATAAACAACATCATATACCCGCCTACCACAAACAGGAACGTGGAAATTGGCAAAAAACTTTCAATTTCCTTTAGCGCCTAAAGAGTGTGACTTTGAAGAATTAAACTATCTGATTACGGTAGATGCATATGTGCACATTACATAGAGATGTTTACGTTCTAAATGGGTTAAACGCAAGAGTGACAATCGGTAACCCAAAGAACCAAAAATAACCAGCACCTTCCGGTTTTGTTTTTGCGGCTAATAAATTATGTGGGCCTAAAAGGCAATATGAATCGCCTAGACGACAACTCGGGCATTCATAAACAACATCATATACCCCTTACCACAAACAGGAACGTGGCAATTGGCAAAAAACTTTCAATTTCCTTTAGCGCCTAAAGAGTGTGACTTTGAAGAATTAAACTATCTGATTACGGTAGATGCATATGTGCACATTACATAGAGATGTTAACGTCCTAAATGGGTTGAACGCAAGAGCGACAATCGAAGACCCAAAAACCTCAAAATACCTAGCAACTTCCGACTTTGTTTTTCCGGCTAATAAAGTATGTGGGCCTAAAAAACAATATGAATCGCCTAGACGGCAACTCAGGCCTTCATAAACAACATCATATACCCGCCTACCACAAACAGGAACGGGGCAATTGGCAAAAAACTTTCAATTTTACAAGTTACCCTTTAGCGCCTAAACAGTGTGACTTAGAAGAATAAAACTATCTGATTACGGTAGATGCATATGTGCACTTTACATAGGGTTGTTTACGTCCTAAATGGGTTGAACGCAAGAGTGACAATCGAAAATCCAAAGAACCCAAAATACCTAGCACCTACCGGTTTTGTTTTTGCGGCTATAAAATATGTGGGCCTTTAAAACAATATGAGTCGCCTAGACGACAACGCGGGCATTCATATTCACAACCATATAACCCCCTACCACAAACAGGAACGTGGCAATTGGCAAAAAACTTGTAATTTCCTTTAGCGCCTCAAGAGTGTGACTTAGAAGAATTAAACTATCTGATTACGGTAGATGCAAATGTGCACATTACATAGAGATGTTAACGTCCTAAATGGGTTGAACGCAAGAGTGACAATAGGTAACCCAAAGAACCCAAAATACCTAGCACCTTCCGGTTTTGTTTTTGCGGCTAAGAAATTATGTGGGCCTAAAAAGCAATATGAATCGCCTAGACGACAACTCGGGCATTTATAAACAACATCATATACCCGCCTACCACAACCAGGAACGTGGCAATTTGCAAAAAACGTTCAATTTCCTTTAGCGCCTAAAGAGTGTGACTTTGAAGAATTAAACTATCTGATTACGGTAGATGCATATGTGCACATTACATAGAGATGTTTACGTCCTAAATGGGTTGAACGCAAGAGTGACAATCGAAAACCCAAAGAACCCAAAATACCTAGCACCTTCCGGTTTTGTTTTTGCGGCTATAAAGTATGTGGGCCTTTAAAACAATATGAGTCGCCTAGCCGACAACGCGGGCATTCATAATCACAACCATATACCCCCTACCACAAACAGGAACGTGGCAATTGGCAAAAAACTTTCAATTTCCTTTAGCGCCTAAAGAGTGTAACTTTGAAGAATTAAACTATCTGATTACGGTAGATGCATATGCGCACATTACATAGAGATGTTAACGTCCTAAATGGGTTGAACGCAAGAGTGACAATCGAAAACCCAAAAACCTCAAAATACCTAGCAACTTCCGGCTTTGTTGTTCCCGCTAATAAAGTATGTGGGTCTAAAAAGCAATATGAATCGCCTAGACGACAACTCGGGCATTCATAAGCAACATCATTTACCCGCCTACAACAAACAGGAACGGGGCAATTGGAAAAAACTTTCAATTTCACAAGTTACCCTTTAGCGCCTAAAGAGTGTGACTTAGAAGAATTAAACTATCTGATTACGGTAGATGCATATGTGCACATTACATAGAGATGTTTACGTCCTAAATGGGTTGAACGCAAGAGTGACAATCGGTAACCCAAAGAACCCAAAATACCTAGCACCTTCCGGTTTCGTTTTTGCGGCTAAGAAATTATGTGGGCCTAAAAAGCAATATGAATCGCCTAGACGGCAACTCGGGCATTCATAAACAACATCATATACCCGCCTACCACAAACAGGAACGTGGAAATTGGCAAAAAACTTTCAATTTCCTTTAGCGCCTAAAGAGTGTGACTTTGAAGAATTAAACTATCTGATTACGGTAGATGCATATGTGCACATTACATAGAGATGTTTACGTCCTAAATGGGTTAAACGCAAGAGTGACAATCGGTAACCCAAAGAACCAAAAATAACCAGCACCTTCCGGTTTTGTTTTTGCGGCTAATAAATTATGTGGGCCTAAAAGGCAATATGAATCGCCTAGACGACAACTCGGGCATTCATAAACAACATCATATACCCCTTACCACAAACAGGAACGTGGCAATTGGCAAAAAACTTTCAATTTCCTTTAGCGCCTAAAGAGTGTGACTTTGAAGAATTAAACTATCTGATTACGGTAGATGCATATGTGCACATTACATAGAGATGTTAACGTCCTAAATGGGTTGAACGCAAGAGCGACAATCGAAAACCCAAAAACCTCAAAATACCTAGCAACTTCCGACTTTGTTTTTCCGGCTAATAAAGTATGTGGGCCTAAAAAACAATATGAATCGCCTAGACGGCAACTCAGGCCTTCATAAACAACATCATATACCCGCCTACCACAAACAGGAACGGGGCAATTGGCAAAAAACTTTCAATTTTACAAGTTACCCTTTAGCGCCTACACAGTGTGACTTAGAAGAATAAAACTATCTGATTACGGTAGATGCATATGTGCACTTTACATAGGGTTGTTTACGTCCTAAATGGGTTGAACGCAAGAGTGACAATAGGTAACCCAAAGAACCCAAAATACCTAGCACCTTCCGGTTTTGTTTTTGCGGCTAAGAAATTATGTGGGCCTATAAAACAATATGAGTCGCCTAGACGACAACTCGGGCATTCATAAAGGACATCATATACCCGCCTACCCCAAACAGGAACGGGGCAATTGGCAAAAAACTTTCAATTTTACAAGTTACCCTTTAGCGCCTAAACAGTGTGACTTAGAAGAATTAAACTATCTGATTACGGTAGATGCAAATATGCACATTACATAGAGATGTTAACGTCCTAAATAGGTTGAACGCAAGAGTGACAATAGGTAACCCAAAGAACCCAAAATACCTAGCACCTTCCGATTTTGTAAAATACCTAGCACCTTCCGGTTTTGTTTTTGCGGCTATAAAGTATGTGGGCCTTTAAAACAATATGAGTCGCCTAGACGACAACGCGGGCATTCATAATCACAACCATATAACCCCCTACCACAAACAGGAACGTGGCAATTGGCAAAAAACTTGTAATTTCCTTTAGCGTTTCAAGAGTGTGACTTAGAAGAATTAAATTATCTGATTACGGTATATGCATATGTGCACATTACATAGGGATGTTTACGTCCTAAATGGGTTAAACGCAAGAGTGACAATAGGTGACCCAAAGAACCCAAAATACCTAGCACCTTCCGGTTTTGTTTTTGCGGCTAAGAAATTATGTGGGCCTAAAAAGCAATATGAATCGCCTAGACGACAATTCGGGCATTCATAAACAACATCATATACCCCCTACCACAAACAGGAACGTGGCAATTGGCAAAAAACTTTCAATTTCCTTTAGCGCCTAAAGAGTGTGACTTTGAAGAATTAAGCTATCTGATTACGGTAGATGCATATGTGCAACTTACATAGAGATGTTAACGTCCTAAATGGGTTGAACGCAAGGGTGACAATCGAAAACCCAAAAACCTCAAAATACCTAGCAACTTCCGACTTTGTTTTTCCGGCTAATAAAGTATGTGGGCCTAAAAAACAATATGAATCGCCTAGACGGCAACTCGGGCCTTCATAAACAACATCATATACCCGCCTACCACAAACAGGAACGGGGCAATTGGCAAAAAACTTTCAATTTTACAAGTTACCCTTTAGCGCCTAAACAGTGTTACTTAGAAGAATAAAACTATCTGATTACGGTAGATGCATATGTGCACTTTACATAGGGTTGTTTACGTCCTAAATGGGTTGAACGCAAGAGTGACAATCGAAAATCCAAAGAACCCTAAATACCTAGCACCTTCCGGTTTTGTTTTTGCGGCTATAAAGTATGTGGGCCTTTAAAACAATATGAGTCGCCTAGACGACAACGCGGGCATTCATAATCACAACCATATAACCCCCTACCACAAACAGGAACGTGGCAATTGGCAAAAAACTTGTAATTTCCTTTAGCGCCTCAAGAGTGTGACTTAGAAGAATTAAATTATCTGATTACGGTAGATGCATATGTGCACATTACATAGGGATGTTTACGTCCTAAATGGGTTGAACGCAAGAGCGACAATAGGTAACCCAAAGAACCCAAAATACCTAGCACCTTCCAGTTTTGTTTTTGCGGCTAAGAAATTATGTGGGCCTAAAAAGCAATATGAATCGCCTAGACGACAACTCGGGCATTCATAAACAACATCATATACCCCCTACCACAAACAGGAACGTGGCAATTGGCAAAAAACTTTCAATTTCCTTTAGCGCCTAAAGAGTGTGACTTTGAAGAATTAAACTATCTGATTACGGTAGATGCATATGTGCACATTACATAGAGATGTTATCGTCCTAAATGGGTTGAACGCAAAAGTGACAATCGAAAACCCAAAAACCTCAAAATACCTAGCAACTTCCGACTTTGTTTTTCCGGCTAATAAAGTATGTGGGCCTAAAAAACAATATGAATCGCCTAGACGGCAACTCGGGCCTTCATGAACAACATCATATACCCGCCTACCACAAACAGGAACGGGGCAATTGGCAAAAAACTTTTAATTTTACAAGTTACCCTTTAGCGCCTAAACAGTATGACTTAGAAGAATAAAACTATCTGATTACGGTAGATGCATATGTGCACTTTACATAGGGTTGTTTACGTCCTAAATGGGTTGAACGCAAGAGTGACAATCGAAAATCCAAAGAACCCAAAATACCTAGCACCTTCCGGTTTTGTTTTTGCGGCTATAAAGTATGTGGGCCTTTAAAACAATATGAGTCGCCTAGACGACAACGCGGGCATTCATAATCACAACCATATAACCCCCTACCACAAACAGGAACGTGGCAATTGGCAAAAAACTTGTAATTTCCTTTAGCGCCTCAAGAGTGTGACTTAGAAGAATTAAATTATCTGATTACGGTAGATGCATATGTGCACATTACATAGGGATGTTTACGTCCTAAATGGGTTGAACGCAAGAGTGACAATAGGTAACCCAAAGAACCCAAAATACCTAGCACCTTCCGGTTTTGTTTTTGCGGCTAAGAAATTATGTGGGCCTAAAAAGCAATATGAATCGCCTAGACGACAACTCGGGCATTCATAAACAACATCATATACCCCCTACCACAAACATAAACGTGGCAATTGGCAAAAAACTTGTAATTTCCTTTAGCGCCTCAAGAGTAAGACTTAGAAGAATTAAATTATCTGATTACGGTAGATGCATATGTGCACATTACATAGGGATGCTTACGTCCTAAATGGGTTGAACGCAAGAGTGACAATCGAAAATCCAAAGAACCCAAAATACCTAGCACCTTCCGGTTTTGTTTTTGCGGCTATAAAGTATGTGGGCCTTTAAAACAATATGAGTCGCCTAGACGACAACGCGGGCATTCATAATCACAACCATATAACCCCCTACCACAAACAGGAACGTGGCAATTGGCAAAAAACTTGTAATTTCCTTTAGCGCCTCAAGAGTGTGACTTAGAAGAATTAAATTATCTGATTACGGTAGATGCATATGTGCACATTACATAGGGATGTTTACGTCCTAAATGGGTTGAACGCAAGAGTGACAATAGGTAACCCAAAGAACCCAAAATACCTAGCACCTTCCGGTTTTGTTTTTGCGGCTAAGAAATTATGTGGGCCTAAAAAGCAATATGAATCGCCTAGACGACAACTCGGGCATTCATAAACAACATCATATACCCCCTACCACAAACATAAACGTGGCAATTGGCAAAAAACTTGTAATTTCCTTTAGCGCCTCAAGAGTGTGACTTAGAAGAATTAAATTATCTGATTACGGTAGATGCATATGTGCACATTACATAGAGATGTTTACGTCCTAAATGGGTTGAACGCAAGAGTGACAATCGGTAACCCAAAGAACCCAAAATACCTAGCACCTTCCGGTTTTGTTTTTGCGGCTAATAAATTATGTGGGCCTATAAAACAATATGAGTCGCCTAGACGACAACTCGGGCATTTATAATCACAACCATATAACCCCCTACCACAAACTGGAACGTGGCAATTGGCAAAAAACTTGTAATTTCCTTTAGCGCCTCAAGAGTGTGACTTAGAAGAATTAAATTATCTGATTACGGTAGATGCATATGTGCACATTACATAGGGATGTTTACGTCCTAAATGGGTTGAACGCAAGAGTGACAGTAGGTAACCCAAAGAACCCAAAATACCTAGCACCTTCCGGTTTTGTTTTTGCGGCTAAGAAATTATGTGGGCCTAAAAAGCAATATGAATCGCCTAGACGACAACTCGGGCATTCATAAACAACATCATATACCCCCTACCACAAACAGGAACGTGGCAATTGGCAAAAAACTTTCAATTTCCTTTAGCGCCTAAAGAGTGTGACTTTGAAGAATTAAACTATCTGATTACGGTAGATGCATATGTGCACATTACATAGAGATGTTAACGTCCTAAATGGGTTGAACGCAAGAGTGACAATCGAAAACCCAAAAACCTCAAAATACCTAGCAACTTCCGACTTTGTTTTTCCGGCTAATAAAGTATGTGGGCCTAAAAAACAATATGAATCGCCTAGACGGCAACTCGGGCCTTCATAAACAACATCATATACCCGCCTACCACAAACAGGAACGGGGCAATTGGCAAAAAACTTTCAATTTTACAAGTTACCCTTTAGCGCCTAAACAGTGTGACTTAGAAGAATAAAACTATCTGATTACGGTAGATGCATATGTGCACTTTACATAGGGTTGTTTACGTCCTAAATGGGTTGAACGCAAGAGTGACAATCGAAAATCCAAAGAACCCAAAATACCTAGCACCTTCCGGTTTTGTTTTTGCGGCTATAAAGTATGTGGGCCTTTAAAACAATATGAGTCGCCTAGACGACAACGCGGGCATTCATAATCACAACCATATAACCCCCTACCACAAACAGGAACGTGGCATTTGGCAAAAAACTTGTAATATCCTTTAGCGCCTCAAGAGTGTGACTTAGAAGAATTAAATTATCTGATTACGGTAGATGCATATGTGCACATTACATAGGGATGTTTACGTCCTAAATGGGTTGAACGCAAGAGTGACAATAGGTAACCCAAAGAACCCAAAATACCTAGCACCTTCCAGATTTGTTTTTGCGGCTAATAAATTATGTGGGCCTATAAAACAATATGAGTCGCCTAGACGACAACTCGGGCATTTATAATCACAACCATATAACCCCCTACCACAAACAGGAACGTGGCAATTGGCAAAAAACTTTCAATTTCCTTTAGCGCCTAAAGAGTGTGACTTTGAAGAATTAAACTATCTGATTACGGTAGATGCATATGTGCACATTACATAGAGATGTTAACGTCCTAAATGGGTTGAACGCAAGAGTGACAATCGAAAACCCAAAAACCTCAAAATACCTAGCAACTTCCGACTTTGTTTTTCCGGCTAATAAAGTATGTGGGCCTAAAAAACAATATGAATCGCCTAGACGGCAACTCGGGCCTTCATAAACAACATCATATACCCGCCTACCACAAACAGGAACGGGGCAATTGGCAAAAAACTTTCAATTTTACAAGTTACCCTTTAGCGCCTAAACAGTGTGACTTAGAAGAATAAAACTATCTGATTACGGTAGATGCATATGTGCACTTTACATAGGGTTGTTTACGTCCTAAATGGGTTGAACGCAAGAGTGACAATAGGTAACCCAAAGAACCCAAAATACCTAGCACCTTCCGGTTTTGTTTTTGCGGCTAAGAAATTATGTGGGCCTAAAAAGCAATATGAATCGCCTAGACGACAACTCGGGCATTCATAAACAACATCATATACCCGCCTACCACAAACAGGAACGGGGCAATTGGCAAAAAACTTTCAATTTTACAAGTTACCCTTTAGCGCCTAAACAGTGTGACTTAGAAGAATAAAACTATCTGATTACGGTAGATGCATATGTGCACTTTACATAGGGTTGTTTACGTCCTAAATGGGTTGAACGCAAGAGTGACAATCGAAAATCCAAAGAACCCAAAATACCTAGCACCTTCCGGTTTTGTTTTTGCGGCTATAAAGTATGTGGGCCTTTAAAACAATTTGAGTCGCCTAGACGACAACGCGGGCATTCATAATCACAACCATATAACCCCCTACAACAAACAGGAACGTGGCAATTGGCAAAAAACTTGTAATTTCCTTTAGCGCCTCAAGAGTGTGACTTAGAAGAATTAAATTATCTGATTACGGTAGATGCATATGTGCACATTACATAGAGATGTTTACGTCCTAAATGGGTTGAACGCAAGAGTGACAATAGGTAACCCTAAGAACCCAAAATACCTAGCACCTTCCGGTTTTGTTTTTGCGGCTAAGAAATTATGTGGGCCTAAAAAGCAATATGAATCGCCTAGACGACAACTCGGGCATTCATAAACAACATCATATACCCCCTACCACAAACAGGAACGTGGCAATTGGCAAAAAACTTTCAATTTCCTTTAGCGCCTAAAGAGTGTGACTTTGAAGAATTAAACTATCTGATTACGGTAGATGCATATGTGCACATTACATAGAGATGTTAACGTCCTAAATGGGTTGAACGCAAGAGTGACAATCGAAAATCCAAAGAACCCAAAATACCTAGCACCTTCCGGTTTTGTTTTTGCGGCTATAAAGTATGTGGGCCTTTAAAACAATATGAGTGGCCTAGACGACAACGCGGGCATTCATAATCACAACCATATAACCCCCTACCACAAACAGGAACGTGGCAATTGGCAAAAAACTTGTAATTTCCTTTAGCGCCTCAAGAGTGTGACTTAGAAGAATTAAATTATCTGATTACGGTAGATGCATATGTGCACATTACATAGAGATGTTTACGTCCTAAATGGGTTGAACGCAAGAGTGACAATCGGTAACCCAAAGAACCCAAAATACCTAGCACCTTCCGGTTTTGTTTTTGCGGCTAATAAATTATGTGGGCCTATAAAACAATATGAGTCGCCTAGACGACAACTCGGGCATTTATAATCACAACCATATAACCCCCTACCACAAACAGGATCGTGGCAATTGGCAAAAAACTTGTAATTTCCTTTAGCGCCTCAAGAGTGTGACTTAGAAGAATTAAATTATCTGATTACGGTAGATGCATATGTGCACATTACATAGGGATGTTTACGTCCTAAATGGGTTGAACGCAAGAGTGACAATAGGTAACCCTAAGAACCCAAAATACCTAGCACCTTCCGGTTTTGTTTTTGCGGCTAAGAAATTATGTGGGCCTAAAAAGCAATATGAATCGCCTAGACGACAACTCGGGCATTCATAAACAACATCATATACCCCCTACCACAAACAGGAACGTGGCAATTGGCAAAAAACTTTCAATTTCCTTTAGCGCCTAAAGAGTGTGACTTTGAAGAATTAAACTATCTGATTACGGTAGATGCATATGTGCACATTACATAGAGATGTTAACGTCCTAAATGGGTTGAACGCAAGAGTGACAATCGAAAATCCAAAGAACCCAAAATACCTAGCACCTTCCGGTTTTGTTTTTGCGGCTATAAAGTATGTGGGCCTTTAAAACAATATGAGTCGCCTAGACGACAACGCGGGCATTCATAATCACAACCATATAACCCCCTACCACAAACAGGAACGTGGCATTTGGCAAAAAACTTGTAACTTCCTTTAGCGCCTCAAGAGTGTGACTTAGAAGAATTAAATTATCTGATTACGGTAGATGCATATGTGCACATTACATAGGGATGTTTACGTCCTAAATGGGTTGAACGCAAGAGTGACAATAGGTAACCCAAAGAACCCAAAATACCTAGCACCTTCCAGATTTGTTTTTGCGGCTAATAAATTATGTGGGCCTATAAAACAATATGAGTCGCCTAGACGACAACTCGGGCATTTATAACCACAACCATATAACCCCCTACCACAAACAGGAACGTGGCAATTGGCAAAAAACTTTCAATTTCCTTTAGCGCCTAAAGAGTGTGACTTTGAAGAATTAAACTATCTGATTACGGTAGATGCATATGTGCACATTACATAGAGATGTTAACGTCCTAAATGGGTTGAACGCAAGAGTGACAATCGAAAACCCAAAAACCTCAAAATACCTAGCAACTTCCGACTTTGTTTTTCCGGCTAATAAAGTATGTGGGCCTAAAAAACAATATGAATCGCCTAGACGGCAACTCGGGCCTTCATAAACAACATCATATACCCGCCTACCACAAACAGGAACGGGGCAATTGGCAAAAAACTTTCAATTTTACAAGTTACCCTTTAGCGCCTAAACAGTGTGACTTAGAAGAATAACACTATCTGATTACGGTAGATGCATATGTGCACTTTACATAGGGTTGTTTACGTCCTAAATGGGTTGAACGCAAGAGTGACAATCGAAAATCCAAAGAACCCAAAATTCCTAGCACCTTCCGGTTTTGTTTTTGCGGCTATAAAGTATGTGGGCCTTTAAAACAATTTGAGTCGCCTAGACGACAACGCGGGCATTCATAATCACAACCATATAACCCCCTACAACAAACAGGAACGTGGCAATTGGCAAAAAACTTGTAATTTCCTTTAGCGCCTCAAGAGTGTGACTTAGAAGAATTAAATTATCTGATTACGGTAGATGCATATGTGCACATTACATAGGGATGTTTACGTCCTAAATGGGTTGAACGCAAGAGTGACAATAGGTAACCCAAAGAACCCAAAATACCTAGCACCTTCCGGTTTTGTTTTTGCGGCTAAGAAATTATGTGGGCCTAAAAAGCAATATGAATCGCCTAGACGACAACTCGGGCATTCATAAACAACATCATATACCCGCCTACCACAAACAGGAACGGGGCAATTGGCAAAAAACTTTCAATTTTACAAGTTACCCTTTAGCGCCTAAACAGTGTGACTTAGAAGAATGAAACTATCTGATTACGGTAGATGCATATGTGCACTTTACATAGGGTTGTTTACGTCCTAAATGGGTTGAACGCAAGAGTGACAATCGAAAATCCAAAGAACCCAAAATACCTAGCACCTTCCGGTTTTGTTTTTGCGGCTATAAAGTATGTGGGCCTTTAAAACAATTTGAGTCGCCTAGACGACAACGCGGGCATTCATAATCACAACCATATAACCCCCTACAACAAACAGGAACGTGGCAATTGGCAAAAAACTTGTAATTTCCTTTAGCGCCTCAAGAGTGTGACTTAGAAGAATTAAATTATCTGATTACGGTAGATGCATATGTGCACATTACATAGAGATGTTTACGTCCTAAATGGGTTGAACGCAAGAGTGACAATAGGTAACCCTAAGAACCCAAAATACCTAGCACCTTCCGGTTTTGTTTTTGCGGCTAAGAAATTATGTGGGCCTAAAAAGCAATATGAATCGCCTAGACGACAACTCGGGCATTCATAAACAACATCATATACCCCCTACCACAAACAGGAACGTGGCAATTGGCAAAAAACTTTCAATTTCCTTTAGCGCCTAAAGAGTGTGACTTTGAAGAATTAAACTATCTGATTACGGTAGATGCATATGTGCACATTACATAGAGATGTTAACGTCCTAAATGGGTTGAACGCAAGAGTGACAATCGAAAATCCAAAGAACCCAAAATACCTAGCACCTTCCGGTTTTGTTTTTGCGGCTATAAAGTATGTGGGCCTTTAAAACAATATGAGTGGCCTAGACGACAACGCGGGCATTCATAATCACAATCATATAACCCCCTACCACAAACAGGAACGTGGCAATTGGCAAAAAACTTGTAATTTCCTTTAGCGCCTCAAGAGTGTGACTTAGAAGAATTAAATTATCTGATTACGGTAGATGCATATGTGCACATTACATAGAGATGTTTACGTCCTAAATGGGTTGAACGCAAGAGTGACAATCGGTAACCCAAAGAACCCAAAATACCTAGCACCTTCCGGTTTTGTTTTTGCGGCTAATAAATTATGTGGGCCTATAAAACAATATGAGTCGCCTAGACGACAACTCGGGCATTTATAATCACAACCATATAACCCCCTACCACAAACAGGATCGTGGCAATTGGCAAAAAACTTGTAATTTCCTTTAGCGCCTCAAGAGTGTGACTTAGAAGAATTAAATTATCTGATTACGGTAGATGCATATGTGCACATTACATAGGGATGTTTACGTCCTAAATGGGTTGAACGCAAGAGTGACAATAGGTAACCCTAAGAACCCAAAATACCTAGCACCTTCCGGTTTTGTTTTTGCGGCTAAGAAATTATGTGGGCCTAAAAAGCAATATGAATCGCCTAGACGACAACTCGGGCATTCATAAACAACATCATATACCCCCTACCACAAACAGGAACGTGGCAATTGGCAAAAAACTTTCAATTTCCTTTAGCGCCTAAAGAGTGTGACTTTGAAGAATTAAACTATCTGATTACGGTAGATGCATATGTGCACATTACATAGAGATGTTAACGTCCTAAATGGGTTGAACGCAAGAGTGACAATCGAAAATCCAAAGAACCCAAAATACCTAGCACCTTCCGGTTTTGTTTTTGCGGCTATAAAGTATGTGGGCCTTTAAAACAATATGAGTCGCCTAGACGACAACGCGGGCATTCATAATCACAACCATATAACCCCCTACCACAAACAGGAACGTGGCAATTGGCAAAAAACTTGTAATTTCCTTTAGCGCCTCAAGAGTGTGACTTAGAAGAATTAAATTATCTGATTACGGTAGATGCATATGTGCACATTACATAGGGATGTTTACGTCCTAAATGGGTTGAACGCAAGAGTGACAATAGGTAACCCAAAGAACCCAAAATACCTAGCACCTTCCAGATTTGTTTTTGCGGCTAATAAATTATGTGGGCCTATAAAACAATATGAGTCGCCTAGACGACAACTCGGGCATTTATAATCACAACCATATAACCCCCTACCACAAACAGGAACGTGGCAATTGGCAAAAAACTTTCAATTTCCTTTAGCGCCTAAAGAGTGTGACTTTGAAGAATTAAACTATCTGATTACGGTAGATGCATATGTGCACATTACATAGAGATGTTAACGTCCTAAATGGGTTGAACGCAAGAGTGACAATCGAAAACCCAAAAACCTCAAAATACCTAGCAACTTCCGACTTTGTTTTTCCGGCTAATAAAGTATGTGGGCCTAAAAAACAATATGAATCGCCTAGACGGCAACTCGGGCCTTCATAAACAACATCATATACCCGCCTACCACAAACAGGAACGGGGCAATTGGCAAACAACTTTCAATTTTACAAGTTACCCTTTAGCGCCTAAACAGTGTGACTTAGAAGAATAAAACTATCTGATTACGGTAGATGCATATGTGCACTTTACATAGGGTTGTTTACGTCCTAAATGGGTTGAACGCAAGAGTGACAATCGAAAATCCAAAGAACCCAAAATACCTAGCACCTTCCGGTTTTGTTTTTGCGGTTAATAAATTATGTGGGCCTATAAAACAATATGAGTCGCCTAGACGACAACTCGGGCATTTATAATCACAACCATATAACCCCCTACCACAAACAGGAACGTGGCAATTGGCAAAAAACTTGTAATTTCCTTTAGCGCCTCAAGAGTGTGACTTAGAAGAATTAAATTATCTGATTACGGTAGATGCATATGTGCACATTACATAGAGATGTTTACGTCCTAAATGGGTTGAACGCAAGAGTGACAATCGGTAACCCAAAGAACCCAAAATACCTAGCACCTTCCGGTTTTGTTTTTGCGGCTAATAAATTATGTGGGCCTATAAAACAATATGAGTCGCCTAGACGACAACTCGGGCATTTATAATCACAACCATATAACCCCCTACCACAAACAGGATCGTGGCAATTGGCAAAAAACTTGTAATTTCCTTTAGCGCCTCAAGAGTGTGACTTAGAAGAATTAAATTATCTGATTACGGTAGATGCATATGTGCACATTACATAGGGATGTTTACGTCCTAAATGGGTTGAACGCAAGAGTGACAATAGGTAACCCTAAGAACCCAAAATACCTAGCACCTTCCGGTTTTGTTTTTGCGGCTAAGAAATTATGTGGGCCTAAAAAGCAATATGAATCGCCTAGACGACAACTCGGGCATTCATAAACAACATCATATACCCCCTACCACAAACAGGAACGTGGCAATTGGAAAAAAACTTTCAATTTCCTTTAGCGCCTAAAGAGTGTGACTTTGAAGAATTAAACTATCTGATTACGGTAGATGCATATGTGCACATTACATAGAGATGTTAACGTCCTAAATGGGTTGAACGCAAGAGTGACAATCGAAAATCCAAAGAACCCAAAATACCTAGCACCTTCCGGTTTTGTTTTTGCGGCTATAAAGTATGTGGGCCTTTAAAACAATATGAGTCGCCTAGACGACAACGCGGGCATTCATAATCACAACCATATAACCCCCTACCACAAACAGGAACGTGGCAATTGGCAAAAAACTTGTAATTTCCTTTAGCGCCTCAAGAGTGTGACTTAGAAGAATTAAATTATCTGATTACGGTAGATGCATATGTGCACATTACATAGGGATGTTTACGTCCTAAATGGGTTGAACGCAAGAGTGACAATAGGTAACCCAAAGAACCCAAAATACCTAGCACCTTCCAGATTTGTTTTTGCGGCTAATAAATTATGTGGGCCTATAAAACAATATGAGTCGCCTAGACGACAACTCGGGCATTTATAATCACAACCATATAACCCCCTACCACAAACAGGAACGTGGCAATTGGCAAAAAACTTTCAATTTCCTTTAGCGCCTAAAGAGTGTGACTTTGAAGAATTAAACTATCTGATTACGGTAGATGCATATGTGCACATTACATAGAGATGTTAACGTCCTAAATGGGTTGAACGCAAGAGTGACAATCGAAAACCCAAAAACCTCAAAATACCTAGCAACTTCCGACTTTGTTTTTCCGGCTAATAAAGTATGTGGGCCTAAAAAACAATATGAATCGCCTAGACGGCAACTCGGGCCTTCATAAACAACATCATATACCCGCCTACCACAAACAGGAACGGGGCAATTGGCAAGAAACTTTCAATTTTACAAGTTACCCTTTAGCGCCTAAACAGTGTGACTTAGAAGAATAAAACTATCTGATTACGGTAGATGCATATGTGCACTTTACATAGGGTTGTTTACGTCCTAAATGGGTTGAACGCAAGAGTGACAATCAAAAATCCAAAGAACCCAAAATACCTAGCACCTTCCGGTTTTGTTTTTGCGGCTATAAAGTATGTGGGCCTTTAAAACAATTTGAGTCGCCTAGACGACAACGCGGGCATTCATAATCACAACCATATAACCCCCTACAACAAACAGGAACGTGGCAATTGGCAAAAAACTTGTAATTTCCTTTAGCGCCTCAAGAGTGTGACTTAGAAGAATTAAATTATCTGATTACGGTAGATGCATATGTGCACATTACATAGGGATGTTTACGTCCTAAATGGGTTGAACGCAAGAGTGACAATAGGTAACCCAAAGAACCCAAAATACCTAGCACCTTCCGGTTTTGTTTTTGCGGCTAAGAAATTATGTGGGCCTAAAAAGCAATATGAATCGCCTAGACGACAACTCGGGCATTCATAAACAACATCATATACCCCCTACCACAAACAGGAACGTGACAATTGGCAAAAAACTTTCAATTTCCTTTAGCGCCTAAAGAGTGTGACTTTGAAGAATTAAACTATCTGATTACGGTAGATGCATATGTGCACATTACATAGAGATGTTAACGTCCTAAATGGGTTGAACGCAAGAGTGACAATCGAAAACCCAAAAACCTCAAAATACCTAGCAACTTCCGACTTTGTTTTTCCGGCTAATAAAGTATGTGGGCCTAAAAAACAATATGAATCGCCTAGACGGCAACTCGGGCCTTCATAAACAACATCATATACCCGCCTACCACAAACAGGAACGGGGCAATTGGCAAACAACTTTCAATTTTACAAGTTACCCTTTAGCGCCTAAACAGTGTGACTTAGAAGAATAAAACTATCTGATTACGGTAGATGCATATGTGCACTTTACATAGGGTTGTTTACGTCCTAAATGGGTTGAACGCAAGAGTGACAATCGAAAATCCAAAGAACCCAAAATACCTAGCACCTTCCGGTTTTGTTTTTGCGGCTAATAAATTATGTGGGCCTATAAAACAATATGAGTCGCCTAGACGACAACTCGGGCATTTATAATCACAACCATATAACCCCCTACCACAAACAGGAACGTGGCAATTGGCAAAAAACTTGTAATTTCCTTTAGCGCCTCAAGAGTGTGACTTAGAAGAATTAAATTATCTGATTACGGTAGATGCATATGTGCACATTACGTAGAGATGTTTACGTCCTAAATGGGTTGAACGCAAGAGTGACAATAGGTAACCCAAAGAACCCAAAATACCTAGCACCTTCCGGTTTTGTTTTTGCGGCTAATAAATTATGTGGGCCTATAAAACAATATGAGTCGCCTAGACGACAACTCGGGCATTTATAATCACAACCATATAACCCCCTACCACAAACAGGAATGTGGCAATTGGCAAAAAACTTGTAATTTCCTTTAGCGCCTCAAGAGTGTGACTTAGAAGAATTAAATTATCAGATTACGGTAGATGCATATGTGCACATTACATAGGGATGTTTACGTCCTAAATGGGTTGAACGCAAGAGTGACAATAGGTAACCCAAAGAACCCAAAATACCTAGCACCTTCCGGTTTTGTTTTTACGGCTAAGAAATTATGTGGGCCTAAAAAGCAATATGAATCGCCTAGACGACAACTCGGGCATTCATAAACAACATCATATACCCCCTACCACAAACAGGAACGTGGCAATTGGCAAAAAACTTTCAATTTCCTTTAGCGCCTAAAGAGTGTGACTTTGAAGAATTAAACTATCTGATTACGGTAGATGCTATGTGCACATTACATAGAGATGTTAACGTCCTAAACGGGTTGAACGCAAGAGTGACAATCGAAAACCCAAAAACCTCAAAATACCCAGCAACTTCCGACTTTGTTTTTCCGGCTAATAAAATATGTGGGCCTAAAAAACAATATGAATCGCCTAGACGGCAACTCGGGCCTTCATAAACAACATCATATACCCGCCTAACACAAACAGGAACGGGGCAATTGGCAAAAAACTTTCAATTTTACAAGTTACCCTTTAGCACCTAAACAGTGTGACTTAGAAGAATAAAACTATCTGATTACGGTAGATACATATGTGCACTTTACATAGGGTTGTTTACGTCCTAAATGGGTTGAACGCAAGAGTGACAATCGAAAATCCAAAGAACCCAAAATACCTAGCACCTTCCGGTTTTGTTTTTGCGGCTATAAAGTATGTGGGCCTTTAAAACAATATGAGTCGCCTAGACGACAACGCGGGCATTCATAATCACAACCATATAACCCCCTACCACAAACAGGAACGTGGCAATTGGCAAAAAACTTGTAATTTCCTTTAGCGCCTCAAGAGTGTGACTTAGAAGAATTAAATTATCTGATTACGGTAGATGCATATGTGCACATTACATAGAGATGTTTACGTCCTAAATGGGTTGAACGCAAGAGTGACAATCGGTAACCCAAAGAACCCAAAATACCTAGCCCCTTCCGGTTTTGTTTTTGCGGCTAATAAATTATGTGGGCCTAAAAGGCAATATGAGTCGCCTAGACGACAACTCGGGCATATATAATCACAACCATATAACCCCCTACCACAAACAGGAACGTGGCAATTGGCAAAAAACTTTCAATTTCCTTTAGCGCCTAAAGAGTGTGACTTTGAAGAATTAAACTATCTGATTACGGTAGATGCATATGTGCACTTTACATAGAGATGTTTACGTCCTAAATGGGTTGAACGCAAGAGTGACAATCGGTAACCCAAAGAACCCAAAATACCTAGCCCCTTCCGGTTTTGTTTTTGCGGCTAATAAAGTATGTGGGGCTATAAAACAATATGAGTCGCCGATACGACAACGCGGGCATTCATAATTACAACCATATAACCCCCTACCACAAACAGGAACGTGGCAATTGGCAAAGAACTTTCAATTTCCTTTAGCGCCTAAAGAGTGTGACTTTGAAGAATTAAACTATCTGATTACGGTAGATGCATATGTGCACATTACATAGAGATGTTAACGTCCTAAATGGGTTGAACGCAAGAGTGACAATCGAAAACCCAAAAACCTCAAAATACCTAGCAACTTCCGGCTTTGTTGTTCCTGCTAATAAAGTATGTGGGTCTAAAAAGCAATATGAATCGCCTAGACGACAACTCGGGCATTCATAAACAACATCATATACCCGCCTACCACAAACAGGAACGGGGCAATTGGCAAAAAACTTTCAATTTCACATGTTACCCTTTAGCGCCTAAAGAGTGTGACTTAGAAGAATTAAACTATCTGATTACGGTAGATGCATATGTGCAATTTACATAGAGATGTTAACGTCCTAAATGGGTTGAACGCAAGAGTGACAATCGAAACCCCAAAAACCTCAAAATACCTAGCAACTTCCGGCTTTGTTGTTCCTGCTAATAAAGTATGTGGGTCTAAAAAGCAATATGAATCGCCTAGACGACAGCTCGGGCATTCATAAACAACATCATATACCCGCCTACCACAAACAGGAACGGGGCAATTGGCAAAAAACTTTCAATTTCACAAGTTACCCTTTAGCGCCTAAAGAGTGTGACTTAGAAGAATTAAACTATCTGATTACGGTAGATGCATATGTGCACATTACATAGGGATGTTTACGTCCTAAATGGGTTGAACGCAAGAGTGACAATAGGTAACCCAAAGAACCCAAAATACCTAGCACCTTCCGGTTTGGTTTTTGCGGCTAATAAAGTATGTGGGCCTAAAAAGCAATATGAATCGCCTAGACGAAAACTCGGGCATTCATAAACAACATCATATACCCGCCTACCACAAACAGGAACGTGGCAATTGGCAAAAAACTTTCAATTTTTTTTAGCGCCTAAAGAGTGTGACTTTGAAGAATTAAACTATCTGATTACGGTAGATGCATATGTGCACATTACATAGAGATGTTTACGTCCTAAATGGGTTAAACGCAAGAGTGACAATCGGTAACCCAAAGAACCAAAAATAACCAGCACCTTCCGGTTTTGCTTTTGCGGCTAATAAATTATGTGGGCCTAAAAGGCAATATGAGTCGCCTAGACGACAACTCGGGCATATATAATCACAACCATATAACCCCCTACCACAAACAGGAACGTGGCAATTGGCAAAAAACTTTCAATTTCCTTTAGCGCCTAAAGAGTGTGACTTTGAAGAATTAAACTATCTGATTACGGTAGATGCATATGTGCACTTTACATAGAGATGTTTACGTCCTAAATGGGTTGAACGCAAGAGTGACAATCGGTAACCCAAAGAACCCAAAATACCTAGCCCCTTCCGGTTTTGTTTTTGCAACTAATAAAGTATGTGGGGCTATAAAACAATATGAGTCGCCGATACGACAACGCGGGCATTCATAATTACAACCATATAACCCCCTACCACAAACAGGAACGTGGCAATTGGCAAAGAACTTTCAATTTCCTTTAGCGCCTAAAGCGTGTGACTTTGAAGAATTAAACTATCTGATTACGGTAGATGCATATGTGCACATTACATAGAGATGTTAACGTCCTAAATGGGTTGAACGCAAGAGTGACAATCGAAAACCCAAAAACCTCAAAATACCTAGCAACTTCCGGCTTTGTTGTTCCTGCTAATAAAGTATGTGGGTCTAAAAAGCAATATGAATCGCCTAGACGACAACTCGGGCATTCATAAACAACATCATATACCCGCCTACCACAAACAGGAACGGGGCAATTGGCAAAAAACTTTCAATTTCACAAGTTACCCTTTAGCGCCTAAAGAGTGTGACTTAGAAGAATTAAACTATCTGATTACGGTAGATGCATATGTGCACATTACATAGAGATGTTAACGTCCTAAATGGGTTGAACGCAAGAGTGACAATCGAAACCCCAAAAACCTCAAAATACCTAGCAACTTCCGGCTTTGTTGTTCCTGCTAATAAAGTATGTGGGTCTAAAAAGCAATATGAATCGCCTAGACGACAGCTCGGGCATTCATAAACAACATCATATACCCGCCTACCACAAACAGGAACGGGGCAATTGGCAAAAAACTTTCAATTTCACAAGTTACCCTTTAGCGCCTAAAGAGTGTGACTTAGAAGAATTAAACTATCTGATTACGGTAGATGCATATGTGCACATTACATAGGGATGTTTACGTCCTAAATGGGTTGAACGCAAGAGTGACAATAGGTAACCCAAAGAACCCAAAATACCTAGCACCTTCCGGTTTTGTTTTTGCGGCTAATAAAGTATGTGGGCCTAAAAAGCAATATGAATCGCCTAGAGGACAACTCGGGCATTCATAAACAACATCATATACCCGCCTACCACAAACAGGAACGAGGCAATTGGCAAAAAACTTTCAATTTCACAAGTTACCCTTTAGCGCCTAAACAGTGTGACTTAAAAGAATTAAACGATCTGGTTACGGTAGATGCATATGTGCACATTACATAGAGATGTTAACGTCCTAAATGGGTTGAACGCAAGAGTGACAATAGGTAACCCAAAGAACCCAAAATACCTAGCACCTTCCGGTTTTGTTTTTGCGGCTAATAAAGTATGTGGGCCTAAAAAGCAATATGAATCGCCTAGAGGACAACTCGGGCATTCATAAACAACATCATATACCCGCCTACCACAAACAGGAACGAGGCAATTGGCAAAAAACTTTCAATTTCACAAGTTACCATTTAGCGCCTAAACAGTGTGACTTAGAAGAATTAAACTATCTGATTACGGTAGATGTAAATGTGCACATTACATAGAGATGTTTACGTCCTAAATGGGTTGAACGCAAGAGTGACAATCGGTAACCCAAAGAACCCAAAATACCTAGCACCTTCCGGTTTTGTTTTTCCTGCTAATAAAGTATGTGGGCCTAAAAAGCAATATGAATCGCCTAGACGACAACTCGGGCATTCATAAACAACATCATATACCCGCCTACCACAAACAGGAACGTGGCAATTGGCAAAAAACTTTCAATTTCCTTTAGCACCTAAAGAGTGTGACTTTGAAGAATTAAACTATCTGATTACGGTAGATGCATAGGTGCACATTACATAGAGATGTTAACGTCTTAAATGGGTTGAACGCAAGAGTGACAATAGGTAACCCAAAGAACCCAAAATACCTAGCACCTTCCGGTTTTGTTTTTGCGGCTAAGAAATTATGTGGGCCTAAAAAGCAATATGAATCGCCTAGACGACAACTCGGGCATTCATAAACAACATCATATACCCGCCTACCACAAACAGGAACGTGGCAATTGGCAAAAAATGTATAATCTTACAAGTTACCCTTTAGCGCTTAAACAGTGTGACTTAGAATAATTAAACTACCTGATTTTGGTAGATGCGTATGTGCACTTTACATAGAGATGTTAACGTCTTAAATGGGTTGAACGCAAGAGTGACAATAGGTAACCCAAAGAACCCAAAATACCTAGCACCTTCCGGTTTTGTTTTTGCGGCTAAGAAATTATGTGGGCCTAAAAAGCAATATGAATCGCCTAGACGACAACTCGGGCATTCATAAACAACATCATATACCCGCCTACCACAAACAGGAACGGGGCAATTGGCAAAAAACTTTCAATTTCACAAGTTACCCCTTAGCGCCTAAACAGTGTGACTTAGAAGAATTAAACTATCTGATTACGGTAGATGTAAATGTGCACATTACATAGAGATGTTTACGTCCTAAATGGGTTGAACGCAAGAGTGACAATCGAAAACCCAAAGAACCCAAATACCTAGCAACTTCCGGCTTTATTGCTCCTGCTAATAAAGTATGTGGGCCTAAAAAGCAATATGAATCGCCTAGACGACAACTCGGGCATTCATAAAGGACATCATATACCCGCCTACCACAAACAGGAACGGGGCAATTGGCAAAAAAACTTTCAATTTCACAAGTTACCCCTTAGCGCCTAAACAGTGTGACTTAGAAGAATTAAACTATCTGATTACGGTAGATGCATATGTGCACATTACATAGGGATGTTTACGTCCTAAATGGGTTGAACGCAAGAGTGACAATAGGTAACCCAAAGAACCCAAAATACCTAGCACCTTCCGGTTTTGTTTTTGCGGCTAATAAAGTATGTGGGCCTAAAAAGCAATATGAATCGCCTAGAGGACAACTCGGGCATTCATAAACAACATCATATACCCGCCTACCACAAACAGGAACGAGGCAATTGGCAAAAAACTTTCAATTTCACAAGTTACCCTTTAGCGCCTAAACAGTGTGACTGAGAAGAATTAAACGATCTGGTTACGGTAGATGCATATGTGCACATTACATAGAGATGTTAACGTCCTAAATGGGTTGAACGCAAGAGTGACAATCGAAAACCCAAAAACCTCAAAACACCTAGCAACTTCCGGCTTTGTTTTTCCTGCTAATAAAGAATGTGGGCCTATAAAACAATACGAGTCGCCTAGACGACAACTCGGGCATTCATAAACAACATCATATACCCGCCTACCACAAACAGGAACGGGGCAATTGGCAAAAAACTTTCAATTTCACAAGTTACCCTTTAGCGCCTAAACAGTGTGACTTAGAAGAATTAAACTATCTGATTACGGTAGATGCAAATGTGCACATTACATAGAGATGTTTACGTCCTAAATGGGTTGAACGCAAGAGTGACAATAGGTAACCCAAAGAACCCAAAATACCTAGCACCTTCCGGTTTTGTTTTTGCGGCTAATAAAGTATGTGGGCCTAAAAAGCAATATGAATCGCCTAGAGGACAACTCGGGCATTCATAAACAACATCATATACCCGCCTACCACAAACAGGAACGAGGCAATTGGCAAAAAACTTTCAATTTCACAAGTTACCCTTTAGCGCCTAAACAGTGTGACTTAGAAGAATTAAACGATCTGGTTACGGTAGATGCATATGTGCACATTACATAGAGATGTTAACGTCCTAAATGGGTTGAACGCAAGAGTGACAATCGAAAACCCAAAAACCTCAAAACACCTAGCAACTTCCGGCTTTGTTTTTCCTGCTAATAAAGAATGTGGGCCTATAAAACAATACGAGTCGCCTAGACGACAACTCGGGCATTCATAAACAACATCATATACCCGCCTACCACAAACAGGAACGGGGCAATTGGTAAAAAACTTTCAATTTCACAAGTTATCCTTTAGCGCCTAAACAGTGTGACTTAGAATAATTAAACTATCTGATTGCGGTAGATGCATATGTGCACTTTACACAGAGATGTTAACGTCCTAAATGGGTTGAACGCAAGAGTGACAATCGAAAACCCAAAAACCTCAAAATACCTAGCAACTTCCGGCTTTGTTGTTCCTGCTAATAAAGTATGTGGGTCTAAAAAGCAATATGAATCGCCTAGACGACAACTCGGGCATTCATAAACAACATCATATACCCGCCTACCACAAACAGGAACGGGGCAATTGGCAAAAAACTTTCAATTTCACAAGTTACCCTTTAGCGCCTAAACAGTGTGACTTAGAAGAATTAAACTATCTGATTACGGTAGATGCAAATGTGCACATTACATAGAGATGTTTACGTCCTAAATGGGTTGAACGCAAGAGTGACAATCGGTAACCCAAAGAACCCAAAATACCTAGCACCTTCCGGTTTTGTTTTTGCGGCTAAGAAATTATGTGGGCCTAAAAAGCAATATGAATCGCCTAGACGACAACTCGGGCATTCATAAACAACATCATATACCCGCCTACCACAAACAGGAACGGGGCAATTGGCAAAAAACTTTCAATTTCACAAGTTACCCTTTAGCGCCTAAAGAGTGTGACTTTGAAGAATTAAACTATCTGATTACGGTAGATGCATATGTGCACATTACATAGAGATGTTAACGTCCTAAATGGGTTGAACGCAAGAGTGACAATCGAAAACCCAAAAACCTCAAAATACCTAGCAACTTCCGGCTTTGTTGTTCCTGCTAATAAAGTATGTGGGTCTAAAAAGCAATATGAATCGCCTAGACGACAACTCGGGCATTCATAAACAACATCATATACCCGCCTACCACAAACAGGAACGGGGCAATTGGCAAAAAACTTTCAATTTCACAAGTTACCACTTAGCGCCTAAACAGTGTGACTTAGAAGAATTAAACTATCTGATTACGGTAGATGTAAATGTGCACATTACATAGAGATGTTTACGTCCTAAATGGGTTGAACGCAAGAGTGACAATCGGTAACCCAAAGAACCCAAAATACCTAGCACCTTCCGGTTTTGTTTTTGCGGCTAAGAAATTATGTGGGCCTAAAAAGCAATATGAATCGCCTAGACGACAACTCGGGCATTCATAAACAACATCATATACCCGCCTACCACAAACAGGAACGGGGCAATTGGCAAAAAACTTTCAATTTCACAAGTTACCCCTTAGCGCCTAAACAGTGTGACTTAGAATAATTAAACTATCTGATTGCGGTAGATGCATATGTGCGCTTTACACAGAGATGTTAACGTCCTAAATGGGTTGAACGCAAGAGTGACAATCGAAAACCCAAAGAACCCAAATACCTAGCAACTTCCGGCTTTATTGCTCCTGCTAATAAAGTATGTGGGCCTAAAAAGCAATATGAATCGCCTAGACGACAACTCGGGCATTCATAAAGGACATCATATACCCGCCTACCACAAACAGGAACGGGGCAATTGGCAAAAAAACTTTCAATTTCACAAGTTACCCCTTAGCGCCTAAACAGTGTGACTTAGAAGAATTAAACTATCTGATTACGGTAGATGCATATGTGCACATTACATAGAGATGTTTACGTCCTAAATGGGTTGAACGCAAGAGTGACAATCGGTAACCCAAAGAACCCAAAATACCTAGCACCTTCCGGTTTTGTTTTTGCGGCTAAGAAATTATGTGGGCCTAAAAAGCAATATGAATCGCCTAGACGACAACTCGGGCATTCATAAACAACATCATATACCCGCCTACCACAAACAGGAACGTGGCAATTGGCAAAAAACTTTCAATTTCCTTTAGCGCCTAAAGAGTGTGACTTTGAAGAATTTAGATATCTGATTACAGTAGATGCATATGTGCACATTACATAGAGATGTTTACGTCCTAAATGGGTTAAACGCAAGAGTGACAATCGGTAACCCAAAGAACCAAAAATAACCAGCACCTTCCGGTTTTGTTTTTGCGGCTAATAAATTATGTGGGCCTAAAAGGCAATATGAATCGCCTAGACGATAACTCGGGCATTCATAAACAACATCATATACCCGCCTACCACAAACAGGAACGTGGCAATTGGCAAAAAACTTTCAATTTCCTTTAGCGCCTAAAGAGTGTGACTTTGAAGAATTAAACTATCTGATTACGGTAGATGCATATGTGCACTTTACATAGAGATGTTTACGTCCTAAATGGGTTGAACGCAAGAGTGACAATCGGTAACCCAAAGAACCCAAAATACCTAGCCCCTTCCGGTTTTGTTTTTGCGGCTAATAAAGTATGTGGGGCTATAAAACAATAGGAGTCGCCGAGACGACAACGCGGGCATTCATAATTACAACCATATAACCCCCTACCACAAACAGGAACGTGGCAATTGGCAAAAAACTTTCAATTTCCTTTAGCGCCTAAAGAGTGTGACTTTGAAGAATTAAACTATCTGATTACGGTAGATGCATATGTGCACATTACATAGAGATGTTAACGTCCTAAATGGGTTGAACGCAAGAGTGACAATAGGTAACCCAAAGAACCCAAAATACCTAGCACCTTCCGGTTTTGTTTTTGCGGCTAAGAAATTATGTGGGCCTAAAAAGCAATATGAATCGCCTAGACGACAACTCGGGCATTCATAAACAACATCATATACCCGCCTACCACAAACAGGAACGTGGCAATTGGCAAAAAACGTTCAATTTCACAAGTTACCCTTTAGCGCCTAAAGAGTGTGACTTAGAAGAATTAAATTATCTGATTACGGTAGATGCATATGTGCACATTACATAGGGATGTTTACGTCCTAAATGGGTTGAACGCAAGAGTGACAATATGTAACCCAAAGAACCCAAAATACCTAGCACCTTCCGGTTTTGTTTTTGCGGCTAAGAAATTATGTGGGCCTAAAAAGCAATATGAATCGCCTAGACGACAACTCGGGCATTCATAAACAACATCATATACCCGCCTACCACAAACAGGAACGGGGCAATTGGAAAAAACTTTCAATTTCACAAGTTACCCTTTAGCGCCTAAAGAGTGTGACTTAGAAGAATTAAACTATCTGATTACGGTAGATGCATATGTGCACATTACATAGAGATGTTTACGTCCTAAATGGGTTGAACGCAAGAGTGACAATAGGTAACCCAAAGAACCCAAAATACCTAGCACCTTCCGGTTTTGTTTTTGCGGCTAATAAATTATGTGGGCCTATAAAACAATATGAGTCGCCTAGACGACAACTCGGGCATATATAATCACAACCATATAACCCCCTACCACAAACAGGAACGTGGCAATTGGCAAAAAACTTTCAATTTCCTTTAGCGCCTAAAGAGTGTGACTTTGAAGAATTAAACTATCTGATTACGGTAGATGCATATGTGCACTTTACATAGAGATGTTTACGTCCTAAATGGGTTGAACGCAAGAGTGACAATCGGTAACCCAAAGAACCCAAAATACCTAGCCCCTTCCGGTTTTGTTTTTGCGGCTAATAAAGTATGTGGGGCTATAAAACAATATGAGTCGCCGAGACGACAACGCGGGCATTCATAATTACAACCATATAACCCCCTACCACAAACAGGAACGTGGCAATTGGCAAAAAACTTTCAATTTCCTTTAGCGCCTAAAGAGTGTGACTTTGAAGAATTAAACTATCTGATTACGGTAGATGCATATGTGCACATTACATAGAGATGTTAACGTCCTAAATGGGTTGAACGCAAGAGTGACAATCGAAAACCCAAAAACCTCAAAATACCTAGCAACTTCCGGCTTTGTTGTTCCTGCTAATAAAAATATGTGGGTCTAAAAAGCAATATGAATCGCCTAGACGACAACTCGGGCATTCATAAACAACATCATATACCCGCCTACCACAAACAGGAACGAGGCAATTGGCAAAAAACTTTCAATTTCACAAGTTACCCTTTAGCGCCTAAACAGTGTGACTTAGAAGAATTAAACTATCTGATTACGGTAGATGCATATGTGCACATTACATAGAGATGTTAACGTCCTAAATGGGTTGAACGCAAGAGTGACAATCGAAAACCCAAAAACCTCAAAATACCTAGCAACTTCCGGCTTTGTTGTTCCTGCTAATAAAGTATGTGGGTCTAAAAAGCAATATGAATCGCCTAGACGACAACTCGGGCATTCATAAACAACATCATATACCCGCCTACCACAAACAGGAACGAGGCAATTGGCAAAAAACTTTCAATTTCACAAGTTACCCTTTAGCGCCTAAACAGTGTGACTTAGAAGAATTAAACGATCTGATTACGGTAGATGCATATGTGCACATTACATAGGGATGTTTACGTCCTAAATGGGTTGAACGCAAGAGTGACAATAGGTAACCCAAAGAACCCAAAATACCTAGCACCCTCCGGTTTTGTTTTTGCGGCTAATAAAGTATGTGGGCCTAAAAAGCAATATGAATCGCCTAGAGGACAACTCGGGCATTCATAAACAACATCATATACCCGCCTACCACAAACAGGAACGAGGCAATTGGCAAAAAACTTTCAATTTCACAAGTTACCCTTTAGCGCCTAAACAGTGTGACTTAGAAGAATTAAACGATCTGATTACGGTAGATGCATATGTGCACATTACATAGAGATGTTAACGTCCTAAATGGGTTGAACGCAAGAGTGACAATCGAAAACCCAAAAACCTCAAAATACCTAGCAACTTCCGGCTTTGTTTTTCCTGCTAATAAAGAATGTGGGCCTATAAAACAATACGAGTCGCCTAGACGACAACTCGGGCATTCATAAACAACATCATATACCCGCCTACCACAAACAGGAACGTGGCAATTGGCAAAAAACTTTCAATTTCCTTTAGCGCCTAAAGAGTGTGACTTTGAAGAATTAAACTATCTGATTACGGTAGATGCATATGTGCACATTACATAGAGATGTTTACGTCCTAAATGGGTTGAACGCAAGAGTGACAATCGGTAACCCAAAATACCCAGCACCTTCCGGTTTTGTTTTTGCGGCTAAGAAATTATGTGGGCCTAAAAAGCAATATGAATCGCCTAGACGACAACTCGGGCATTCATAAACAACATCATATACCCGCCTACCACAAACAGGAACGGGGCAATTGGGTAAAAACTTTTAATTTCACAAGTTACCCCTTAGCGCCTAAACAGTGTGACTTAGAATAATTAAACTATCTGATTGCGGTAGATGCATATGTGCACTTTACACAGAGATGTTAACGTCCTAAATGGGTTGAACGCAAGAGTGACAATCGAAAACCCAAAGAACCCAAATACCTAGCAACTTCCGGCTTTGTTGTTCCTGCTAATAAAGTATGTGGGCCTAAAAAGCAATATGAATCGCCTAGACGACAACTCGGGCATTCATAAAGGACATCATATACCCGCCTACCACAAACAGGAACGGGGCAATTGGCAAAAAAACTTTCAATTTCACAAGTTACCCCTTAGCGCCTAAACAGTGTGACTTAGAAGAATTAAACTATCTGATTACGGTAGATGCATATGTGCACATTACATAGAGATGTTTACTTCCTAAATGGGTTGAACGCAAGAGTGACAATCGGTAGCCCAAAGAACCCAAAATACCTAGCACCTTCCGGTTTTGTTTTTGCGGCTAAGAAATTATGTGGGCCTAAAAAGCAATATGAATCGCCTAGACGACAACTCGGGCATTCATAAACAACATCATATACCCGCCTACCACAAACAGGAACGGGGCAATTGGCAAAAAACTTTCAATTTCCTTTAGCGCCTAAAGAGTGTGACTTTGAAGAATTAAACTATCTGATTACGGTAGATGCATATGTGCACATTACATAGAGATGTTTACGTCCTAAATGGGTTGAACGCAAGAGTGACAATCGGTAACCCAAAATACCCAGCACCTTCCGGTTTTGTTTTTGCGGCTAAGAAATTATGTGGGCCTAAAAAGCAATATGAATCGCCTAGACGACAACTCGGGCATTCATAAACAACATCATATACCCGCCTACCACAAACAGGAACGGGGCAATTGGCAAAAAAACTTTCAATTTCACAAGTTACCCCTTAGCGCCTAAACAGTGTGACTTAGAAGAATTAAACTATCTGATTACGGTAGATGCATATGTGCACATTACATAGAGATGTTTACTTCCTAAATGGGTTGAACGCAAGAGTGACAATCGAAAACCCAAAAACCTCAAAATACCTAGCAACTTCCGGCTTTGTTTTTCCTGCTAATAAAGAATGTGGGCCTATAAAACAATACGAGTCGCCTAGACGACAACTCGGGCATTCATAAACAACATCATATACCCGCCTACCACAAACAGGAACGTGGCAATTGGCAAAAAACTTTCAATTTCCTTTAGCGCCTAAAGAGTGTGACTTTGAAGAATTAAGCTATCTGATTACGGTAGATGCATATGTGCACATTACATAGAGATGTTTACGTCCTAAATGGGTTGAACGCAAGAGTGACAATCGGTAACCCAAAATACCCAGCACCTTCCGGTTTTGTTTTTGCGGCTAAGAAATTATGTGGGCCTAAAAAGCAATATGAATCGCCTAGACGACAACTCGGGCATTCATAAACAACATCATATACCCGCCTACCACAAACAGGAACGGGGCAATTGGGTAAAAACTTTTAATTTCACAAGTTACCCCTTAGCGCCTAAACAGTGTGACTTAGAATAATTAAACTATCTGATTGCGGTAGATGCATATGTGCACTTTACACAGAGATGTTAACGTCCTAAATGGGTTGAACGCAAGAGTGACAATCGAAAACCCAAAGAACCCAAATACCTAGCAACTTCCGGCTTTGTTGTTCCTGCTAATAAAGTATGTGGGCCTAAAAAGCAATATGAATCGCCTAGACGACAACTCGGGCATTCATAAAGGACATCATATACCCGCCTACCACAAACAGGAACGGGGCAATTGGCAAAAAAACTTTCAATTTCACAAGTTACCCCTTAGCGCCTAAACAGTGTGACTTAGAAGAATTAAACTATCTGATTACGGTAGATGCATATGTGCACATTACATAGAGATGTTTACTTCCTAAATGGGTTGAACGCAAGAGTGACAATCGGTAACCCAAAGAACCCAAAATACCTAGCACCTTCCGGTTTTGTTTTTGCGGCTAAGAAATTATGTAGGCCTAAAAAGCAATATGAATCGCCTAGACGACAACTCGGGCATTCATAAACAACATCATATACCCGCCTACCACAAACAGGAACGGGGCAATTGGCAAAAAACTTTCAATTTCCTTTAGCGCCTAAAGAGTGTGACTTTGAAGAATTAAACTATCTGATTACGGTAGATGCATATGTGCACATTACATAGAGATGTTTACGTCCTAAATGGGTTAAACGCAAGAGTGACAATCGGTAACCCAAAGAACCAAAAATAACCAGCACCTTCCGGTTTTGGTTTTGCGGCTAATAAATTATGTGGGCCTAAAAGGCAATATGAATCGCCTAGACGACAACTCGGGCATTCATAAACAACATCATATACCCGCCTACCACAAACAGGAACGTGGCAATTGGCAAAAAACGTTCAATTTCACAAGTTACCCTTTAGCGCCTAAAGAGTGTGACTTAGAAGAATTAAATTATCTGATTACGGTAGATGCATATGTGCACATTACATAGGGATGTTTACGTCCTAAATGGGTTGAACGCAAGAGTGACAATAGGTAACCCAAAGAACCCAAAATACCTAGCACCTTCCGGTTTTGTTTTTGCGGCTAAGAAATTATGTGGGCCTAAAAATCAATATGAATCGCCTAGACGACAACTCGGGCATTCATAAACAACATCATATACCCGCCTACCACAAACAGGAACGGGGCAATTGGAAAAAATTTTCAATTTCACAAGTTACCCTTTAGCGCCTAAAGAGTGTGACTTAGAAGAATTAAACTATCTGATTACGGTAGATGCATATGTGCACATTACATAGAGATGTTTACGTCCTAAATGGGTTGAACGCAAGAGTGACAATAGGTAACCCAAAGAACCCAAAATACCTAGCACCTTCCGGTTTTGTTTTTGCGGCTAATAAATTATGTGGGCCTATAAAACAATATGAGTCGCCTAGACGACAACTCGGGCATATATAATCACAACCATATAACCCCCTACCACAAACAGGAACGTGGCAATTGGCAAAAAACTTTCAATTTACTTTAGCGCCTAAAGAGTGTGACTTTGAAGAATTAAACTATCTGATTACGGTAGATGCATATGTGCACTTTACATAGAGATGTTTACGTCCTAAATGGGTTGAACGCAAGAGTGACAATAGGTAACCCAAAGAACCCAAAATACCTAGCACCTTCCGGTTTTGTTTTTGCGGCTAATAAATTATGTGGGCCTATAAAACAATATGAGTCGCCTAGACGACAACTCGGGCATATATAATCACAACCATATAACCCCCTACCACAAACAGGAACGTGGCAATTGGCAAAAAACTTTCAATTTACTTTAGCGCCTAAAGAGTGTGACTTTGAAGAATTAAACTATCTGATTACGGTAGATGTAAATGTGCACATTACATAGAGATGTTTACGTCCTAAATGGGTTGAACGCAAGAGTGACAATCGGTAACCCAAAGAACCCAAAATACCTAGCACCTTCCGGTTTTGTTTTTGCGGCTAAGAAATTATGTGGGCCTAAAAAACAATATGAATCGCCTAGACGACAACTCGGGCATTCATAAACAACATCATATACCCGCCTACCACAAACAGGAACGGGGCAATTGGCAAAAAACTTTCAATTTCACAAGTTACCCCTTAGCGCCTAAACAGTGTGACTTAGAATAATTAAATTATCTGATTGCGGTAGATGCATATGTGCACTTTACACAGAGATGTTAACGTCCTAAATGGGTTGAACGCAAGAGTGACAATCGAAAACCCAAAGAACCCAAATACCTAGCAACTTCCGGCTTTGTTGTCCCTGCTAATAAAGTTTGTGGGCCTAAAAAGCAATATGAATCGCCTAGACGACAACTCGGGCATTCATAAAGGACATCATATACCCGCCTACCACAAACAGGAACGGCGCAATTGGCAAAAAAACTTTCAATTTCCTTTAGCGCCTAAAGAGTGTGACTTAGAAGAATTAAACTATCTGATTACGGTAGATGCATATGTGCACATTACATAGAGATGTTTACGTCCTAAATGGGTTGAACGCAAGAGTGACAATCGAAAACCCAAAAACCTCAAAATACCTAGCAACTTCCGACTTTGTTTTTGCGGCTAAGAAATTATGTGGGCCTAAAAAGCAATATGAATCGCCTAGACGACAACTCGGGCATTTATAATCACAACCATATAACCCCCTACCACAAACAGGAACGTGGCAATTGGCAAAAAACTTTCAATTTCCTTTAGCCCCTAAAGAGTGTGACTTTGAAGAATTAAACTATCTGATTACGGTAGATGCATATGTGCACAGTACATAGAGATGTTAACGTCCTAAATGGGTTGAACGCAAGAGTGACAATCGAAAACCCAAAAACCTCAAAATACCTAGCAACTTCCGGCTTTGTTGTTCCTGCTAATAAAGTATGTGGGTCTAAAAAGCAATATGAATCGCCTAGACGACGACTCGGGCATTCATAATCACAACCATATAACCCCCTACCACAAACAGGAACGTGGCAATTGGCAAAAAACTTGTAATTTCCTTTAGCGCCTAAAGAGTGTGACTTTGAAGAATTACACAATCTGATTACGGTAGATGCATATGTGCACATTACATAGAGATGTTTACGTCCTAAATGGGTTGAACGCAAGAGTGACAATCGAAAACCCAAAGAACCCAAATACCTAGCAACTTCCGTCTTTGTTTTTCCTGCTAATAAAGTATGTGGGCCTAAAAAGCAATATGAATCGCCTAGACGACAACTCAAGCATTCATAATCACAACCATATAACCCCCTACCACAAACAGGAACGTGGCATTTGGCAAAAAACTTGTAATTTCCTTTAGCGCCTAAAGAGTGTGACTTTGAAGAATTAAACTATCTGATTACGGTAGATGCATATGTGCACATTACATAGAGATGTTTACGTCCTAAATGGGTTGAACGCAAGAGTGACAATCGAAAACCCAAAGAACCCAAATACCTAGCAACTTCCGTCTTTGTTTTTCCTGCTAATAAAGTATGTGGGCCTAAAAAGCAATATGAATCGCCTAGACGACAACTCGGGCATTCATAATCACAACCATATAACCCCCTACCACAAACAGGAACGTGGCAATTGGCAAAAAACTTGTAATTTCCTTTAGCGCCTAAAGAGTGTGACTTTGAAGAATTAAACTATCTGATTACGGTAGATGCATATGTGCACATTACATAGAGATGTTAACGTCCTAAATGGGTTGAACGCAAGAGTGACAATCGAAAACCCAAAGAACCCAAATACCTAGCAACTTCCGGCTTTGTTGTCCCTGCTAATAAAGTTTGTGGGCCTAAAAAGCAATATGAATCGCCTAGACGACAACTCGGGCATTCATAAAGGACATCATATACCCGCCTACCACAAACAGGAACGGCGCAATTGGCAAAAAAACTTTCAATTTCACAAGTTACTCCTTAGCGCCTAAACAGTGTGACTTAGAGGAATTAAACTATCTGATTACGGTAGATGTAAATGTGCACATTACATAGAGATGTTTACGTCCTTAATGGGTTGAACGCAAGAGTGACAATCGGTAACCCAAAGAACCCAAAATACCTAGCACCTTCCGGTTTTGTTTTTGCGGCTAAGAAATTATGTGGGCCTAAAAAGCAATATGAATCGCCTAGACGACAACTCGGGCATTCATAAACAACATCATATACCCGCCTACCACAAACAGGAACGGGGCAATTGGCAAAAAACTTTCAATTTCCTTTAGCGCCTAAAGAGTGTGACTTAGAAGAATTAAACTATCTGATTACGGTAGATGCATATGTGCACATTACATAGAGATGTTTACGTCCTAAATGGGTTGAACGCAAGAGTGACAATCGAAAACCCAAAAACCTCAAAATACCTAGCAATTTCCGACTTTGTTTTTGCGGCTAAGAAATTATGTGGGCCTAAAAAGCAATATGAATCGCCTAGACGACAACTCGGGCATTTATAATCACAACCATATAACCCCCTACCACAAACAGGAACGTGGCAATTGGCAAAAAACTTTCAATTTCCTTTAGCCCCTAAAGAGTGTGACTTTGAAGAATTAAACTATCTGATTACGGTAGATGCATATGTGCACAGTACATAGAGATGTTAACGTCCTAAATGGGTTGAACGCAAGAGTGACAATCGAAAACCCAAAAACCTCAAAATACCTAGCAACTTCCGGCTTTGTTGTTCCTGCTAATAAAGTATGTGGGTCTAAAAAGCAATATGAATCGCCTAGACGACGACTCGGGCATTCATAATCACAACCATATAACCCCCTACCACAAACAGGAACGTGGCAATTGGCAAAAAACTTGTAATTTCCTTTAGCGCCTAAAGAGTGTGACTTTGAAGAATTACACTATCTGATTACGGTAGATGCATATGTGCACATTACATAGAGATGTTTACGTCCTAAATGGGTTGAACGCAAGAGTGACAATCGAAAACCCAAAGAACCCAAATACCTAGCAACTTCCGTCTTTGTTTTTCCTGCTAATAAAGTATGTGGGCCTAAAAAGCAATATGAATCGCCTAGACGACAACTCAAGCATTCATAATCACAACCATATAACCCCCTACCACAAACAGGAACGTGGCATTTGGCAAAAAACTTGTAATTTCCTTTAGCGCCTAAAGAGTGTGACTTTGAAGAATTAAACTATCTGATTACGGTAGATGCATATGTGCACATTACATAGAGATGTTTACGTCCTAAATGGGTTGAACGCAAGAGTGACAATCGAAAACCCAAAGAACCCAAATACCTAGCAACTTCCGTCTTTGTTTTTCCTGCTAATAAAGTATGTGGGCCTAAAAAGCAATATGAATCGCCTAGACGACAACTCGGGCATTCATAAAGGACATCATATACCCGCCTACCACAAACAGGAACGGCGCAATTGGCAAAAAAACTTTCAATTTCACAAGTTACTCCTTAGCGCCTAAACAGTGTGACTTAGAGGAATTAAACTATCTGATTACGGTAGATGTAAATGTGCACATTACATAGAGATGTTTACGTCCTTAATGGGTTGAACGCAAGAGTGACAATCGGTAACCCAAAGAACCCAAAATACCTAGCACCTTCCGGTTTTGTTTTTGCGGCTAAGAAATTATGTGGGCCTAAAAAGCAATATGAATCGCCTAGACGACAACTCGGGCATTCATAAACAACATCATATACCCGCCTACCACAAACAGGAACGGGGCAATTGGCAAAAAACTTTCAATTTCCTTTAGCGCCTAAAGAGTGTGACTTAGAAGAATTAAACTATCTGATTACGGCAGATGCATATGTGCACATTACATAGAGATGTTTACGTCCTAAATGGGTTGAACGCAAGAGTGACAATCGAAAACCCAAAAACCTCAAAATACCTAGCAACTTCCGACTTTGTTTTTGCGGCTAAGAAATTATGTGGGCCTAAAAAGCAATATGAATCGCCTAGACGACAACTCGGGCATTTATAATCACAACCATATAACCCCCTACCACAAACAGGAACGTGGCAATTGGCAAAAAACTTTCAATTTCCTTTAGCCCCTAAAGAGTGTGACTTTGAAGAATTAAACTATCTGATTACGGTAGATGCATATGTGCACAGTACATAGAGATGTTAACGTCCTAAATGGGTTGAACGCAAGAGTGACAATCGAAAACCCAAAAACCTCAAAATACCTAGCAACTTCCGGCTTTGTTGTTCCTGCTAATAAAGTATGTGGGTCTAAAAAGCAATATGAATCGCCTAGACGACGACTCGGGCATTCATAATCACAACCATATAACCCCCTACCACAAACAGGAACGTGGCAATTGGCAAAAAACTTGTAATTTCCTTTAGCGCCTAAAGAGTGTGACTTTGAAGAATTACACTATCTGATTACGGTAGATGCATATGTGCACATTACATAGAGATGTTTACGTCCTAAATGGGTTGAACGCAAGAGTGACAATCGAAAACCCAAAGAACCCAAATACCTAGCAACTTCCGTCTTTGTTTTTCCTGCTAATAAAGTATGTGGGCCTAAAAAGCAATATGAATCGCCTAGACGACAACTCAAGCATTCATAATCACAACCATATAACCCCCTACCACAAACAGGAACGTGGCATTTGGCAAAAAACTTGTAATTTCCTTTAGCGCCTAAAGAGTGTGACTTTGAAGAATCAAACTATCTGATTACGGTAGATGCATATGTGCACATTACATAGAGATGTTTACGTCCTAAATGGGTTGAACGCAAGAGTGACAATCGAAAACCCAAAGAACCCAAATACCTAGCAACTTCCGTCTTTGTTTTTCCTGCTAATAAAGTATGTGGGCCTAAAAAGCAATATGAATCGCCTAGACGACAACTCGGGCATTCATAATCACAACCATATAACCCCCTACCACAAACAGGAACGTGGCAGTTGGCAAAAAACTTGTAATTTCCTTTAGCGCCTAAAGAGTGTGACTTTGAAGAATTAAACTATCTGATTACGGTAGATGCATATGTGCACATTACATAGAGATGTTTACGTCCTAAATGGGTTGAACGCACGAGTGACAATGGAAAACCCAAAGAACCCAAAATACCTAGCACCTTCCGGTTTTGTTTTTGCGGCTATAAAGTATGTGGGCCTTTAAAACAATATGAGTCGGCTAGACGACAACGCGGGCATTCATAATCACAACCATATAACCCCCTACCACAAACAGGAACGTGGCAATTGGCAAAAAACTTGTAATTTCCTTTAGCGCCTAAAGAGTGTGACTTTGAAGAATTAAACTATCTGATTACGGTAGATGCATATGTGCACATTACATAGAGATGTTTACGTCCTAAATGGGTTGAACGCACGAGTGACAATCGAAAACCCAAAGAACCCAAAATACCTAGCCCCTTCCGGTTTTGTTTTTGCGGCTATAAAGTATAAATATGAATCGCCTAGACGGCAACTCGGGCCTTCATAAACAACATCATATACCCGCCTACCACAAACAGGAACGGGGCAATTGGCAAAAAACTTTCAATTTTACAAGTTACCCTTTAGCGCCTAAACAGTGTGACTTAAAAGAATAAAACTATCTGATTACGGTAGATGCATATGTGCACTTTACATAGGGTTGTTTACGTCCTAAATGGGTTGAACGCAAGAGTGACAATCGAAAACCCAAAGAACCTAAAATACCTAGCACCTTCCGGTTTTGTTTTTGCGGCTATAAAGTATGTGGGCCTTTAAAACAATATGAGTCGCCTAGACGACAACGCGGGCATTCATAATCACAATCATATAACCCCCTACCACAAACAGGAACGTGGCAATTGGCAAAAAACTTGTAATTTCCTTTAGCGCCTCAAGAGTGTGACTTAGAAGAATTAAATTATCTGATTACGGTAGATGCATATGTGCACATTACATAGGGATGTTTACGTCCTAAATGGGTTGAACGCAAGAGTGACAATAGGTAACCCAAAGAACCCAAAATACCTAGCACCTTCCGGTTTTGTTTTTGCGGCTAAGAAATTATGTGGGCCTAAAAAGCAATATGAATCGCCTAGACGACAACTCGGGCATTCATAAACAACATCATATACCCCCTACCACAAACGGGAACGTGGCAATTGGCAAAAAACTTTCAATTTCCTTTAGCGCCTAAAGAGTGTGACTTTGAAGAATTAAACTATCTGATTACGGTAGATGCATATGTGCACATTACATAGAGATGTTAACGTCCTAAATGGGTTGAACGCAAGAGTGACAATCGAAAACCCAAAAACCTCAAAATACCTAGCAACTTCCGACTTTGTTTTTCCGGCTAATAAAGTATGTGGGCCTAAAAAACAATATGAATCGCCTAGACGGCAACTCGGGCCTTCATAAACAACATCATATACCCGCCTACCACAAACAGAAACGGGGCAATTGGCAAAAAACTTTCAATTTTACAAGTTACCCTTTAGCGCCTAAACAGTTTGACTTAGAAGAATAAAACTATCTGATTACGGTAGATGCATATGTGCACATTACATAAAGATGTTAACGTCCTAAATGGGTTGAACGCAAGAGTGACAATAGGTAACCCAAAGAACCCAAAATACCTAGCACCTTCCGGTTTTGTTTTTGCGGCTAAGAAATTATGTGGGCCTATAAAACAATATGAGTCGCCTAGACGACAACTCGGGCATTCATAAAGGACATCATATACCCGCCTACCACAAACAGGAACGGGGCAATTGGCAAACAACTTTCAATTTTACAAGTTACCCTTTAGCGCCTAAACAGTGTGACTTAGAAGAATTAAACTATCTGATTACGGTAGATGCAAATGTGCACATTACATAGAGATGTTAACGTCCTAAATGGGTTGAACGCAAGAGTGACAATAGGTAACCCAAAGAACCCAAAATACCTAGCACCTTCCGGTTTTGTTTTTGCGGCTAAGAAATTATGTGGGCCTAAAAAGCAATATGAATCGCCTAGACGACAACTCGGGCATTCATAAACAACATCATATACCCGCCTACCACAAACAGGAACGTGGCAATTGGCAAAAAACGTTCAATTTCCTTTAGCGCCTAAATAGTGTGACTTTGAAGAATTACACTATCTGATTGCGGTAGATGCATATGTGCACATTACATAGAGATGTTTACATCCTAAATGGGTTGAACGCAAGAGTGACAATCGGTAACCCAAAGAACCCAAAATACCTAGCACCTTCCGGTTTTGTTTTTGCGGCTAATAAAGTCGGGCATTTATAATCACAACCATATAACCCCCTACCACAAACAGGAACGTGGCAATTGGCAAAAAACTTGTAATTTCCTTTAGCGCCTCAAGAGTGTGACCTTGAATAATTAAGCTATCTGATTACGGTAGATGCATATGTGCACATTACATAGAGATGTTTACGTCCGAAATGGGTTGAACGCAAGAGTGACAATCGAAAACCCAAAGAACCCAAAATACCTAAAAACTTTTGGCTTTGTTTTTCCTGCTAATGAAGTATGTGGGCTTAAAAAGCAATATGAATCGCCTAGACGACAACTCGGGCATTCATAAAGGACATCATATACCCGCCTACCACAAACAGGAACGGGGCAATTGGCAAAAAAACTTTCAATTTTACAAGTTACCCTTTAGCGCCTAAACAGTGTGACTTAGAAGAATTAAACTATCTGATTACGGTAGATGCATATGTGCACTTTACATAGAGATGTTTACGTCCTAAATGGGTTGAACGCAAGAGTGACAATCGGTAACCCAAAGAACCCAAAATACCTAGCACCTTCCGGTTTTGTTTTTGCGGCTAATAAATTATGTGGGCCTATAAAACAATATGAGTCGCCTAGACAACAACTCGGGCATTTACAATCACAACCATATAACCCCCTACCACAAACAGGAACGTGGCAATTGGCAAAAAACTTGTAATTTCCTTTAGCGCCTCAAGAGTGTGACTTAGAAGAATTAAATTATCTGATTACGGTAGATGCATATGTGCACATTACATAGGGATGTTTACGTCCTAAATGGGTTGAACGCAAGAGTGACAATAGGTAACCCAAAGAACCCAAAATACCTAGCACCTTCCGGTTTTGTTTTTGCGGCTAAGAAATTATGTGGGCCTGAAAAGCAATATGAATCGCCTAGACGACAACTCGGGCATTCATAAACGACATCATATACCCCCTACCACAAACAGGAACGTGGCAATTGGCGAAAAACTTTCAATTTTACAAGTTACCCTTTAGCGCCTAAACAGTGTGACTTAGAAGAATTAAACTATCTGATTACGGTAGATGCAAATGTGCACATTACATAGAGATGTTAACGTCCTAAATGGGTTGAACGCAAGAGTGACAATCGAAAACCCAAAAACCTCAAAATACCTAGCAACTTCCGGCTTTGTTGTTCCTGCTAATAAAGTATGTGGGTCTAAAAAGCAAAATGAATCGCCTAGACGACAACTCGGGCATTCAAAAACAACATCATATACCCGCCTACCACAAACAGGAACGGGGCAATTGGCAAAAAACTTTCAATTTCACAAGTTACCCTTTAGCGCCTAAACAGTGTGACTTAGAAGAATTAATCTATCTGATTACGGTAGATGCATATGTGCACATTACATAGAGATGTTAACGTCCTAAATGGGTTGAACGCAAGAGTGGCAATCGAAAACCCAAAAACCTCAAAATACCTAGCAACTTCCGGCTTTGTTGTTCCTGCTAATAAAGTATGTGGGTCTAAAAAGCAATATGAATCGCCTAGACGACAACTCAGGCATTCAAAAACAACATCATATACCCGCCTACCACAAACAGGAACGGGGCAATTGGCAAAAAACTTTCAATTTCACAAGTTACCCTTTAGCGCCTAAAGAGTGTGACTTAGAAGAATTAAACTATCTGATTACGGTAGATGCATATGTGCACATTACATAGGGATGTTTACGTCCTAAATGGGTTGAACGCAAGAGTGACAATAGGTAACCCAAAGAACCCAAAATACCTAGCACCTTCCGGTTTTGTTTTTGCGGCTAAGAAATTATGTGGGCCTATAAAACAATATGAGTCGCCTAGACGACAACTCGGGCATATATAATCACAACCATATAACCCCCTACCACAAACAGGAACGGGGCAATTGGAAAAAACTTTCAATTTCACAAGTTACCCTTTAGCGCCTAAAGAGTGTGACTTAGAAGAATAAAACTATCTGATTACGGTAGATGCATATGTGCACTTTACATAGGGTTGTTTACGTCCTAAATGGGTTGAACGCAAGAGTGACAATCGAAAATCCAAAGAACCCAAAATACCTAGCACCTTCCGGTTTTGTTTTTGCGGCTATAAAGTATGTGGGCCTTTAAAACAATATGAGTCGCCTAGACGACAACGCGGGCATTCATAATCACAACCATATAACCCCCTACCACAAACAGGAACGTGGCAATTGGCAAAAAACTTGTAATTTCCTTTAGCGCCTCAAGAGTGTGACTTAGAAGAATTAAATTATCTGATTACGGTAGATGCATATGTGCACAAATATAAAGGGATGTTTACGTCCTAAATGGGTTGAACGCAAGAGTGACAATAGGTAACCCAAAGAACCCAAAATACCTAGCACCTTCCGGTTTTGTTTTTGCGGCTAAGAAATTATGTGGGCCTAAAAAGCAATATGAATCGCCTAGACGACAACTCGGGCATTCATAAACACAACCATATAACCCCCTACCACAAACAGGAACGTGGCAATTGGCAAAAAACTTGTAATTTCCTTTAGCGCCTCAAGAGTGTGACTTAGAAGAATTAAATTATCTGATTACGGTAGATGCATATGTGCACATTACATAGGGATGTTTACGTCCTAAATGGGTTGAACGCAAGAGTGACAATAGGTAACCCAAAGAACCCAAAATACCTAGCACCTTCCGGTTTTGTTTTTGCGGCTAATAAATTATGTGGGCCTATAAAACAATATGAGTCGCCTAGACGACAACTCGGGCATTTATAATCACAACCATATAACCCCCTACCACAAACAGGAACGTGGCAATTGGCAAAAAACTTGTAATTTCCTTTAGCGCCTCAAGAGTGTGACTTAGAAGAATTAAATTATCTGATTACGGTAGATGCATATGTGCACATTACATAGGGATGTTTACGTCCTAAATGGGTTGAACGCAAGAGTGACAATAGGTAACCCAAAGAACCCAAAATACCTAGCACCTTCCGGTTTTGTTTTTGCGGCTAATAAATTATGTGGGCCTATAAAACAATATGAGTCGCCTAGACGACAACTCGGGCATTTATAATCACAACCATATAACCCCCTACCACAAACAGGAACGTGGCAATTGGCAAAAAACTTGTAATTTCCTTTAGCGCCTCAAGAGTGTGACTTAGAAGAATTAAATTATCTGATTACAGTAGATGCATATGTGCACATTACATAGAGATGTTTACGTCCTAAATGGGTTGAACGCAAGAGTGACAATCGAAAATCCAAAGAACCCAAAATACCTAGCACCTTCCGGTTTTGTTTTTGCGGCTATAAAGTATGTGGGCCTTTAAAACAATATGAGTCGCCTAGACAACAACGCGGGCATTCATAATCACAACCATATAACCCCCTACCACAAACAGGAACGTGGCAATTGGCAAAAAACTTGTAATTTCCTTTAGCGCCTCAAGAGTGTGACTTAGAAGAATAAAACTATCTGATTACGGTAGATGCATATGTGCACTTTACATAGGGATGTTTACGTCCTAAATGGGTTGAACGCAAGAGTGACAATAGGTAACCCAAAGAACCAAAAATACCTAGCACCTTCCGGTTTAGTTTTTGCGGCTAAGAAATTATGTGGGCCTAAAAAGCAATATGAATCGCCTAGACGACAACTCGGGCATTCATAAACAACATCATATACCCCCTACCACAAACAGGAACGTGGCAATTGGCAAAAAACTTTCAATTTCCTTTAGCGCCTAAAGAGTGTGACTTTGAAGAATTAAACTATCTGATTACGGTAGATGCATATGTGCACATTACATAGAGATGTTAACGTCCTAAATGGGTTGAACGCAAGAGTGACAATCGAAAACCCAAAAACCTCAAAATACCTAGCAACTTCCGACTTTGTTTTTCCGGCTAATAAAGTATGTGGGCCTAAAAAACAATATGAATGGCCTAGACGGCAACTCGGGCCTTCATAAACAACATCATATACCCGCCTACCACAAACAGGAACGGGGCAATTGGCAAAAAACTTTCAATTTTACAAGTTACCCTTTAGCGCCTAAACAGTGTGACTTAGAAGAATAAAACTATCTGATTACGGTAGATGCATATGTGCACATTACATAGGGTTGTTTACGTCCTAAATGGGTTGAACGCAAGAGTGACAATCGAAAATCCAAAGAACCCAAAATACCTAGCACCTTCCGGTTTTGTTTTTGCGGCTATAAAGTATGTGGGCCTTTAAAACAATATGAGTCGCCTAGACGACAACGCGGGCATTCATAATCACAACCATATAACCTCCTACCACAAACAGGAACGTGGCAATTGGCAAAAAACTTGTAATTTCCTTTAGCGCCTCAAGAGTGTGACTTAGAAGAATTAAATTATCTGATTACGGTAGATGCATATGTGCACATTACATAGGGATGTTTACGTCCTAAATGGGTTGAACGCAAGAGCGACAATAGGTAACCCAAAGAACCCAAAATACCTAGCACCTTCCGGTTTTGTTTTTGCGGCTAAGAAATTATGTGGGCCTAAAAAGCAATATGAATCGCCTAGACGACAACTCGGGCATTCATAAACAACATCATATACCCCCTACCACAAACAGGAACGTGGCAATTGGCAAAAAACTTGTAATTTCCTTTAGCGCCTCAAGAGTGTGACTTAGAAGAATTAAATTATCTGATTACGGTAGATGCATATGTGCACATTACATAGAGATGTTTACGTCCTAAATGGGTTGAACGCAAGAGTGACAATCGAAAATCCAAAGAACCCAAAATACCTAGCACCTTCCGGTTTTGTTTTTGCGGCTATAAAGTATGTGGGCCTTTAAAACAATATGAGTCGCCTAGACGACAACGCGGGCATTCATAATCACAACCATATAACCCCGTACCACAAACAGGAACGTGGCAATTGGCAAAAAACTTGTAATTTCCTTTAGCGCCTCAAGAGTGTGACTTAGAAGAATTAAATTATCTGATTACGGTAGATGCATATGTGCACATTACATAGAGATGTTTACGTCCTAAATGAGTTGAACGCAAGAGTGACAATCGGTAACCCAAAGAACCCAAAATACCTAGCACCTTCCGGTTTTGTTTTTGCGGGTAATAAATTATGTGGGCCTATAAAACAATATGAGTCGCCTAGACGACAACTCGGGCATTTATAATCACAACCATATAACCCCCTACCACAAACAGGAACGTGGCAATTGGCAAAAAACTTGTAATTTCTTTTAGCGCCTCAAGAGTGTGACTTAGAAGAATTAAATTATCTGATTACGGTAGATGCGTATGTGCACATTACATAGGGATGTTTACGTCCTAAATGGGTTGAACGCAAGAGTGACAATAGGTAACCCAAAGAACCCAAAATACCTAGTACCTTCCGGTTTTGTTTTTGCGGCTAATAAATTATGTGGGCCTATAAAACAATATGAGTCGCCTAGACGACAACTCGGGCATATATAATCACAACCATATAACCCCCTACCACAAACAAGAACGTGGCAATTGGCAAAAAACTTGTAATTGCCTTTAGCGCCTCAAGAGTGTGACTTAGAAGAATTAAATTATCTGATTACGGTAGTTGCATATGTGCACATTACATAGAGATGTTTACGTCCTAAATGGGTTGAACGCAAGAGTGACAATCGAAAATCCAAAGAACCCAAAATACCTAGCACCTTCCGGTTTTGTTTTTGCGGGTAATAAATTATGTGGGCCTATAAAACAATATGAGTCGCCTAGACGACAACTCGGGCATTTATAATCACAACCATATAACCCCCTACCACAAACAGGAACGTGGCAATTGGCAAAAAACTTGTAATTTCCTTTAGCGCCTCAAGAGTGTGACTTAGAAGAATTAAATTATCTGATTACGGTAGATGCGTATGTGCACATTACATAGGGATGTTTACGTCCTAAATGGGTTGAACGCAAGAGTGACAATAGGTAACCCAAAGAACCCAAAATACCTAGCACCTTCCGGTTTTGTTTTTGCGGCTAAGAAATTATGTGGGCCTAAAAAGCAATATGAATCGCCTAGACGACAACTCGGGCATTCATAAACAACATCATATACCCCCTACCACAAACAGGAACGTGGCAATTGGCAAAAAACTTGTAATTGCCTTTAGCGCCTCAAGAGTGTGACTTAGAAGAATTAAATTATCTGATTACGGTAGTTGCATATGTGCACATTACATAGAGATGTTTACGTCCTAAATGGTTTGAACGCAAGAGTGACAATCGAAAATCCAAAGAACCCAAAATACCTAGCACCTTCCGGTTTTGTTTTTGCGGCTATAAAGTATGTGGGCCTTTAAAACAATATGAGTCGCCTAGACGACAACGCGGGCATTCATAATCACAACCATATAACCCCCTACCACAAACAGGAACGTGGCAATTGGCAAAAAACTTGTAATTTCCTTTAGCGCCTCAAGAGTGTGACTTAGAAGAATTAAATTATCTGATTACGGTATATGCATATGTGCACATTACATAGAGATGTTTACGTCCTAAATGGGTTGAACGCAAGAGTGACAATCGGTAACCCAAAGAACCCAAAATACCTAGCACCTTCCGGTTTTGTTTTTGCGGCTAATAAATTATGTGGGCTTATAAAACAATATGAGTCGCCTAGACGACAACTCGGGCATTTATAATCACAACCATATAACCCCCTACCACAAACAGGAACGTGGCAATTGGCAAAAAACTTGTAATTTCCTTTAGCGCCTCAAGAGTGTGACTTAGAAGAATTAAACGATCTGATTACGGTAGATGCATATGTGCACATTACATAGAGATGTTAACGTCCTAAATGGGTTGAACGCAAGAGTGACAATAGGTAACCCAAAGAACCCAAAATACCTAGCACCTTCCGGTTTTGTTTTTGCGGCTAAGAAATTATGTGGGCCTAAAAAGCAATATGAATCGCCTAGACGACAACTCGGGCATTCATAAACAACATCATATACCCCCTACCACAAACAGGAACGTGGCAATTGGCAAAAATATTTCAATTTCCTTTAGCGCCTCAAGAGTGTGACTTAGAAGAATTAAACGATCTGATTACGGTAGATGCATATGTGCACATTACATAGAGATGTTAACGTCCTAAATGGGTTGAACGCAAGAGTGACAATAGGTAACCCAAAGAACCCAAAATACCTAGCACCTTCCGGTTTTGTTTTTGCGGCTAAGAAATTATGTGGGCCTAAAAAGCAATATGAATCGCCTAGACGACAACTCGGGCATTCATAAACAACATCATATACCCGCCTACCACAAACAGGAACGGGGCAATTGGCAAAAAACTTTCAATTTTACAAGTTACCCTTTAGCGCCTAAACAGTGTGACTTAGAAGAATAAAACTATCTGATTACGGTAGATGCATATGTGCACTTTACATAGGGTTGTTTACGTCCTAAATGGGTTGAACGCAAGAGTGACAATAGGTAACCCAAAGAACCCAAAATACCTAGCACCTTCCGGTTTTGTTTTTGCGGCTAAGAAATTATGTGGGCCTAAAAAGCAATATGAGTCGCCTAGACGACAACTCGGGCATTCATAAACAACATCATATACCCGCCTAACACAAACAGGAACGGGGCAATGGAAAAAACTTTCAATTTCACAAGTTACCCTTTAGCGCCTAAAGAGTGTGACCTTGAATAATTAAGCTATCTGATTACGGTAGATGCATATGTGCACATTACATAGAGATGTTTACGTCCTAAATGGGTTGAACGCAAGAGTGACAATCGAAAACCCAAAGAACCCAAAATACCTAGCACCTTCCGGTTTTGTTTTTGCGGCTATAAAGTATGTGGGCCTTTAAAACAATATGAGTCGCCTAGACGACAACGCGGGCATTCATAATCACAACCATATACCCCCTACCACAAACAGGAACGTGGCAATTGGCAAAAAACTTTCAATTTCCTTTAGCGCCTAAAGAGTGTGACTTTGAAGAATTAAACTATCTGATTACGGTAGATGCATATGTGCACATTACATAGAGATGTTAACGTCCTAAATGGGTTGAACGCAAGAGTGACAATCGAAAACCCAAAAACCTCAAAATACCTAGCAACTTCCGGCTTTGTTGTTCCTGCTAATAAAGTATGTGGGTCTAAAAAGCAATATGAATCGCCTAGACGACAACTCGGGCATTCATAAACAACATCATATACCCGCCTAACACAAACAGGAACGGGGCAATTGGAAAAAACTTTCAATTTCACAAGTTACCCTTTAGCGCCTAAAGAGTGTGACTTAGAAGAATTAAACTATCTGATTACGGTAGATGCATATGTGCACATTACATAGAGATGTTTACGTCCTAAATGGGTTGAACGCAAGAGTGACAATCGGTAACCCAAAGAACCAAAAATAACCAGCACCTTCCGGTTTTGTTTTTGCGGCTAATAAATTATGTGGGCCTAAAAGGCAATATGAATCGCCTAGACGACAACTCGGGCATTCATAAACAACATCATATACCCGCCTACCACAAACAGGAACGTGGCAATTGGCAAAAAACGTTCAATTTCCTTTAGCGCCTAAAGAGTGTGACTTTGAAGAATTAAACTATCTGATTACGGTAGATGCATATGTGCACATTACATAGAGATGTTTACGTCCTAAATGGGTTAAACGCAAGAGTGACAATCGGTAACCCAAAGAACCAAACATAACCAGCACCTTCCGGTTTTGTTTTTGCGGCTAATAAATTATGTGGGCCTAAAAGGCAATATGAATCGCCTAGACGACAACTCGGGCATTCATAAACAACATCATATACCCGCCTACCACAAACAGGAACGGGGCAATTGGAAAAAACTTTCAATTTCACAAGTTACCCTTTAGCGCCTAAAGAGTGTGACTTAGAAGAATTAAATTATCTGATTACGGTAGATGCATATGTGCACATTACATAGGGATGTTTACGTCCTAAATGGGTTGAACGCAAGAGTGACAATAGGTAGCCCAAAGAACCCAAAATACCTAGCACCTTCCGGTTTTGTTTTTGCGGCTAAGAAATTATGTGGGCCTAAAAAGCAATATGAGTCGCCTAGACGACAACTCGGGCATTCATAAACAACATCATATACCCGCCTAACACAAACAGGAACGGGGCAATGGAAAAAACTTTCAATTTCACAAGTTACCCTTTAGCGCCTAAAGAGTGTGACCTTGAATAATTAAGCTATCTGATTACGGTAGATGCATATGTGCACATTACATAGAGATGTTTACGTCCTAAATGGGTTGAACGCAAGAGTGACAATCGAAAACCCAAAGAACCCAAAATACCTAGCACCTTCCGGTTTTGTTTTTGCGGCTATAAAGTATGTGGGCCTTTAAAACAATATGAGTCGCCTAGACGACAACGCGGGCATTCATAATCACAACCATATACCCCCTACCACAAACAGGAACGTGGCAATTGGCAAAAAACTTTCAATTTCCTTTAGCGCCTAAAGAGTGTGACTTTGAAGAATTAAACTATCTGATTACGGTAGATGCATATGTGCACATTACATAGAGATGTTAACGTCCTAAATGGGTTGAACGCAAGAGTGACAATCGAAAACCCAAAAACCTCAAAATACCTAGCAACTTCCGGCTTTGTTGTTCCTGCTAATAAAGTATGTGGGTCTAAAAAGCAATATGAATCGCCTAGACGACAACTCGGGCATTCATAAACAACATCATATACCCGCCTAACACAAACAGGAACGGGGCAATTGGCAAAAAACTTTCAATTTCACAAGTTACCCTTTAGCGCCTAAAGAGTGTGACTTAGAAGAATTAAACTATCTGATTACGGTAGATGCATATGTGCACATTACATAGAGATGTTTACGTCCTAAATGGGTTGAACGCAAGAGTGACAATCGGTAACCCAAAGAACCCAAAATACCTAGCACCTTCCGGTTTTGTTTTTCCTGCTAATAAAGTATGTGGGCCTAAAAAGCAATATGAATCGCCTAGACGACAACTCGGGCATTCATAAACAACATCATATACCCGCCTACCACAAACAGGAACGTGGCAATTGGCAAAAAACTTTCAATTTCCTTTAGCGCCTAAAGAGTGTGACTTTGAAGAATTAAACTATCTGATTACGGTAGATGCATATGTGCACATTACATAGAGATGTTTACGTCCTAAATGGGTTAAACGCAAGAGTGACAATCGGTAACCCAAAGAACCAAAAATAACCAGCACCTTCCGGTTTTGTTTTTGCGGCTAATAAATTATGTGGGCCTAAAAGGCAATATGAATCGCCTAGACGACAACTCGGGCATTCATAAACAACATCATATACCCGCCTACCACAAACAGGAACGTGGCAATTGGCAAAAAACGTTCAATTTCCTTTAGCGCCTAAAGAGTGTGACTTTGAAGAATTAAACTATCTGATTACGGTAGATGCATATGTGCACATTACATAGAGATGTTTACGTCCTAAATGGGTTAAACGCAAGAGTGACAATCGGTAACCCAAAGAACCAAAAATAACCAGCACCTTCCGGTTTTGTTTTTGCGGCTAATAAATTATGTGGGCCTAAAAGGCAATATGAATCGCCTACACGACAACTCGGGCATTCATAAACAACATCATATACCCGCCTACCACAAACAGGAACGGGGCAATTGGAAAAAACTTTCAATTTCACAAGTTACCCTTTAGCGCCTAAAGAGTGTGACTTAGAAGAATTAAATTATCTGATTACGGTAGATGCATATGTGCACATTACATAGGGATGTTTACGTCCTAAATGGGTTGAACGCAAGAGTGACAATAGGTAGCCCAAAGAACCCAAAATACCTAGCACCTTCCGGTTTTGTTTTTGCGGCTAAGAAATTATGTGGGCCAATGAAACAATATGAGTCGCCTAGACGACAACTCGGGCATATATAATCACAACCATATAACCCCCTACCACAAACAGGAACGTGGCAATTGGCAAAAAACTTTCAATTTCCTTTAGCGCCTAAAGAGTGTGACTTTGAAGAATTAAACTATCTGATTACGGTAGATGCATATGTGCACATTACATAGAGATGTTTACGTCCTAAATGGGTTGAACGCAAGAGTGACAATAGGTAACCCAAAGAACCCAAAATACCTAGCACCTTCCGGTTTTGTTTTTGCGGCTAAGAAATTATGTGGGCCTAAAAAGCAATATGAATCGCCTAGACGACAACTCGGGCATTCATAAACAACATCATATACCCGCCTACCACAAACAGGAACGGGGCAATTGGCAAAAAACTTTCAATTTTACAAGTTACCCTTTAGCGCCTAAACAGTGTGACTTAGAAGAATAAAACTATCTGATTACGGTAGATGCATATGTGCACATTACATAGAGATGTTTACGTCCTAAATGGGTTGAACGCAAGAGTGACAATAGGTAACCCAAAGAACCCAAAATACCTAGCACCTTCCGGTTTTGTTTTTGCGGCTAAGAAATTATGTGGGCCAAAAAAGCAATATGAATCGCCTAGACGACAACTCGGGCATTCATAAACAACATCATATACCCGCCTACCACAAACAGGAACGGGGCAATTGGCAAAAAACTTTCAATTTTACAAGTTACCCTTTAGCGCCTAAACAGTGTGACTTAGAAGAATAAAACTATCTGATTACGGTAGATGCATATGTGCACATTACATAGGGTTGTTTACGTCCTAAATGGGTTGAACGCAAGAGTGACAATCGAAAACCCAAAAACCTCAAAATACCTAGCAACTTCCGGCTTTGTTGTTCCTGCTAATAAAGTATGTGGGTCTAAAAAGCAATATGAATCGCCTAGACGACAACTCGGGCATTCATAAACAACATCATATACCCGCCTAACACAAACAGGAACGGGGCAATTGGAAAACACTTTCAATTTCACAAGTTACCCTTTAGCGCCTAAAGAGTGTGACTTAGAAGAATTAAACTATCTGATTACGGTAGATGCATATGTGCACATTACATAGAGATGTTTACGTCCTAAATGGGTTGAACGCAAGAGTGACAATCGGTAACCCAAAGAACCAAAAATAACCAGCACCTTCCGGTTTTGTTTTTGCGGCTAATAAATTATGTGGGCCTAAAAGGCAATATGAATCGCCTAGACGACAACTCGGGCATTCATAAACAACATCATATACCCGCCTACCACAAACAGGAACGTGGCAATTGGCAAAAAACGTTCAATTTCCTTTAGCGCCTAAAGAGTGTGACTTTGAAGAATTAAACTATCTGATTACGGTAGATGCATATGTGCACATTACATAGAGATGTTTACGTCCTAAATGGGTTAAACGCAAGAGTGACAATCGGTAACCCAAAGAACCAAACATAACCAGCACCTTCCGGTTTTGTTTTTGCGGCTAATAAATTATGTGGGCCTAAAAGGCAATATGAATCGCCTAGACGACAACTCGGGCATTCATAAACAACATCATATACCCGCCTACCACAAACAGGAACGGGGCAATTGGAAAAAACTTTCAATTTCACAAGTTACCCTTTAGCGCCTAAAGAGTGTGACTTAGAAGAATTAAATTATCTGATTACGGTAGATGCATATGTGCACATTACATAGGGATGTTTACGTCCTAAATGGGTTGAACGCAAGAGTGACAATAGGTAGCCCAAAGAACCCAAAATACCTAGCACCTTCCGGTTTTGTTTTTGCGGCTAAGAAATTATGTGGGCCTAAAAAGCAATATGAGTCGCCTAGACGACAACTCGGGCATTCATAAACAACATCATATACCCGCCTAACACAAACAGGAACGGGGCAATGGAAAAAACTTTCAATTTCACAAGTTACCCTTTAGCGCCTAAAGAGTGTGACCTTGAATAATTAAGCTATCTGATTACGGTAGATGCATATGTGCACATTACATAGAGATGTTTACGTCCTAAATGGGTTGAACGCAAGAGTGACAATCGAAAACCCAAAGAACCCAAAATACCTAGCACCTTCCGGTTTTGTTTTTGCGGCTATAAAGTATGTGGGCCTTTAAAACAATATGAGTCGCCTAGACGACAACGCGGGCATTCATAATCACAACCATATACCCCCTACCACAAACAGGAACGTGGCAATTGGCAAAAAACTTTCAATTTCCTTTAGCGCCTAAAGAGTGTGACTTTGAAGAATTAAACTATCTGATTACGGTAGATGCATATGTGCACATTACATAGAGATGTTAACGTCCTAAATGGGTTGAACGCAAGAGTGACAATCGAAAACCCAAAAACCTCAAAATACCTAGCAACTTCCGGCTTTGTTGTTCCTGCTAATAAAGTATGTGGGTCTAAAAAGCAATATGAATCGCCTAGACGACAACTCGGGCATTCATAAACAACATCATATACCCGCCTAACACAAACAGGAACGGGGCAATTGGCAAAAAACTTTCAATTTCACAAGTTACCCTTTAGCGCCTAAAGAGTGTGACTTAGAAGAATTAAACTATCTGATTACGGTAGATGCATATGTGCACATTACATAGAGATGTTTACGTCCTAAATGGGTTGAACGCAAGAGTGACAATCGGTAACCCAAAGAACCCAAAATACCTAGCACCTTCCGGTTTTGTTTTTCCTGCTAATAAAGTATGTGGGCCTAAAAAGCAATATGAATCGCCTAGACGACAACTCGGGCATTCATAAACAACATCATATACCCGCCTACCACAAACAGGAACGTGGCAATTGGCAAAAAACTTTCAATTTCCTTTAGCGCCTAAAGAGTGTGACTTTGAAGAATTAAACTATCTGATTACGGTAGATGCATATGTGCACATTACATAGAGATGTTTACGTCCTAAATGGGTTAAACGCAAGAGTGACAATCGGTAACCCAAAGAACCAAAAATAACCAGCACCTTCCGGTTTTGTTTTTGCGGCTAATAAATTATGTGGGCCTAAAAGGCAATATGAATCGCCTAGACGACAACTCGGGCATTCATAAACAACATCATATACCCGCCTACCACAAACAGGAACGTGGCAATTGGCAAAAAACGTTCAATTTCCTTTAGCGCCTAAAGAGTGTGACTTTGAAGAATTAAACTATCTGATTACGGTAGATGCATATGTGCACATTACATAGAGATGTTTACGTCCTAAATGGGTTAAACGCAAGAGTGACAATCGGTAACCCAAAGAACCAAAAATAACCAGCACCTTCCGGTTTTGTTTTTGCGGCTAATAAATTATGTGGGCCTAAAAGGCAATATGAATCGCCTACACGACAACTCGGGCATTCATAAACAACATCATATACCCGCCTACCACAAACAGGAACGGGGCAATTGGAAAAAACTTTCAATTTCACAAGTTACCCTTTAGCGCCTAAAGAGTGTGACTTAGAAGAATTAAATTATCTGATTACGGTAGATGCATATGTGCACATTACATAGGGATGTTTACGTCCTAAATGGGTTGAACGCAAGAGTGACAATAGGTAGCCCAAAGAACCCAAAATACCTAGCACCTTCCGGTTTTGTTTTTGCGGCTAAGAAATTATGTGGGCCAATGAAACAATATGAGTCGCCTAGACGACAACTCGGGCATATATAATCACAACCATATAACCCCCTACCACAAACAGGAACGTGGCAATTGGCAAAAAACTTTCAATTTCCTTTAGCGCCTAAAGAGTGTGACTTTGAAGAATTAAACTATCTGATTACGGTAGATGCATATGTGCACATTACATAGAGATGTTTACGTCCTAAATGGGTTGAACGCAAGAGTGACAATAGGTAACCCAAAGAACCCAAAATACCTAGCACCTTCCGGTTTTGTTTTTGCGGCTAAGAAATTATGTGGGCCTAAAAAGCAATATGAATCGCCTAGACGACAACTCGGGCATTCATAAACAACATCATATACCCGCCTACCACAAACAGGAACGGGGCAATTGGCAAAAAACTTTCAATTTTACAAGTTACCCTTTAGCGCCTAAACAGTGTGACTTAGAAGAATAAAACTATCTGATTACGGTAGATGCATATGTGCACATTACATAGGGTTGTTTACGTCCTAAATGGGTTGAACGCAAGAGCGACAATAGGTAACCCAAAGAACCCAAAATACCTAGCACCTTCCGGTTTTGTTTTTGCGGCTAAGAAATTATGTGGGCCTAAAAAGCAATATGAATCGCCTAGACGACAACTCGGGCATTCATAAACAACATCATATACCCCCTACCACAAACAGGAACGTGGCAATTGGCAAAAAACTTGTAATTTCCTTTAGCGCCTCAAGAGTGTGACTTAGAAGAATTAAATTATCTGATTACGGTAGATGCATATGTGCACATTACATAGGGATGTTTACGTCCTAAATGGGTTGAACGCAAGAGCGACAATAGGTAACCCAAAGAACCCAAAATGCCTAGCACCTTCCGGTTTTGTTTTTGCGGCTAAGAAATTATGTGGGCCTAAAAAGCAATATGAATCGCCTAGACGACAACTCGGGCATTCATAAACAACATCATATACCCCCTACCACAAACAGGAACGTGGCAATTGGCAAAAAACTTGTAATTTCCTTTAGCGCCTCAAGAGTGTGACTTAGAAGAATTAAATTATCTGATTACGGTAGATGCATATGTGCACATTACATAGGGATGTTTACGTCCTAAATGGGTTGAACGCAAGAGCGACAATAGGTAACCCAAAGAACCCAAAATACCTAGCACCTTCCGGTTTTGTTTTTGCGGCTAAGAAATTATGTGGGCCTAAAAAGCAATATGAATCGCCTAGACGACAACTCGGGCATTCATAAACAACATCATATACCCGCCTACCACAAACAGGAACGGGGCAATTGGCAAAAAACTTTCAATTTTACAAGTTACCCTTTAGCGCCTAAACAGTGTGACTTAGAAGAATAAAACTATCTGATTACGGTAGATGCATATGTGCACATTACATAGGGTTGTTTACGTCCTAAATGGGTTGAACGCAAGAGTGACAATCGAAAATCCAAAGAACCCAAAATACCTAGCACCTTCCGGTTTTGTTTTTGCGGCTATAAAGTATGTGGGCCTTTAAAACAATATGAGTCGCCTAGACGACAACGCGGGCATTCATAATCACAACCATATAACCCCGTACCACAAACAGGAACGTGGCAATTGGCAAAAAACTTGTAATTTCCTTTAGCGCCTCAAGAGTGTGACTTAGAAGAATTAAATTATCTGATTACGGTAGATGCATATGTGCACATTACATAGAGATGTTTACGTCCTAAATGGGTTGAACGCAAGAGTGACAATCGGTAACCCAAAGAACCCAAAATACCTAGCACCTTCCGGTTTTGTTTTTGCGGGTAATAAATTATGTGGGCCTATAAAACAATATGAGTCGCCTAGACGACAACTCGGGCATTTATAATCACAACCATATAACCCCCTACCACAAACAGGAACGTGGCAATTGGCAAAAAACTTGTAATTTCCTTTAGCGCCTCAAGAGTGTGACTTAGAAGAATTAAATTATCTGATTACGGTAAATGCGTATGTGCACATTACATAGGGATGTTTACGTCCTAAATGGGTTGAACGCAAGAGTGACAATAGGTAACCCAAAGAACCCAAAATACCTAGTACCTTCCGGTTTTGTTTTTGCGGCTAATAAATTATGTGGGCCTATAAAACAATATGAGTCGCCTAGACGACAACTCGGGCATTTATAATCACAACCATATAACCCCCTACCACAAACAAGAACGTGGCAATTGGCAAAAAACTTGTAATTTCCTTTAGCGCCTCAAGAGTGTGACTTAGAAGAATTAAATTATCTGATTACGGTAGATGCATATGTGCACATTACATAGGGATGTTTACGTCCTAAATGGGTTGAACGCAAGAGTGACAATAGGTAACCCAAAGAACCCAAAATACCTAGCACCTTCCGGTTTTGTTTTTGCGGCTAAGAAATTATGTGGGCCTAAAAAGCAATATGAATCGCCTAGACGACAACTCGGGCATTCATAAACAACATCATATACCCCCTACCACAAACAGGAACGTGGCAATTGGCAAAAAACTTGTAATTGCCTTTAGCGCCTCAAGAGTGTGACTTAGAAGAATTAAATTATCTGATTACGGTAGTTGCATATGTGCACATTACATAGAGATGTTTACGTCCTAAATGGTTTGAACGCAAGAGTGACAATCGAAAATCCAAAGAACCCAAAATACCTAGCACCTTCCGGTTTTGTTTTTGCGGCTATAAAGTATGTGGGCCTTTAAAACAATATGAGTCGCCTAGACGACAACGCGGGCATTCATAATCACAACCATATAACCCCCTACCACAAACAGGAACGTGGCAATTGGCAAAAAACTTGTAATTTCCTTTAGCGCCTCAAGAGTGTGACTTAGAAGAATTAAATTATCTGATTACGGTAGATGCATATGTGCACATTACATAGAGATGTTTACGTCCTAAATGGGTTGAACGCAAGAGTGACAATCGGTAACCCAAAGAACCCAAAATACCTAGCACCTTCCGGTTTTGTTTTTGCGGCTAATAAATTATGTGGGCTTATAAAACAATATGAGTCGCCTAGACGACAACTCGGGCATTTATAATCACAACCATATAACCCCCTACCACAAACAGGAACGTGGCAATTGGCAAAAAACTTGTAATTTCCTTTAGCGCCTCAAGAGTGTGACTTAGAAGAATTAAACGATCTGATTACGGTAGATGCATATGTGCACATTACATAGAGATGTTAACGTCCTAAATGGGTTGAACGCAAGAGTGACAATAGGTAACCCAAAGAACCCAAAATACCTAGCACCTTCCGGTTTTGTTTTTGCGGCTAAGAAATTATGTGGGCCTAAAAAGCAATATGAATCGCCTAGACGACAACTCGGGCATTCATAAACAACATCATATACCCCCTACCACAAACAGGAACGTGGCAATTGGCAAAAAACTTTCAATTTCCTTTAGCGCCTCAAGAGTGTGACTTAGAAGAATTAAACGATCTGATTACGGTAGATGCATATGTGCACATTACATAGAGATGTTAACGTCCTAAATGGGTTGAACGCAAGAGTGACAATAGGTAACCCAAAGAACCCAAAATACCTAGCACCTTCCGGTTTTGTTTTTGCGGCTAAGAAATTATGTGGGCCTAAAAAGCAATATGAATCGCCTAGACGACAACTCGGGCATTCATAAACAACATCATATACCCGCCTACCACAAACAGGAACGGGGCAATTGGCAAAAAACTTGTAATTTTACAAGTTACCCTTTAGCGCCTAAACAGTGTGACTTAGAAGAATAAAACTATCTGATTACGGTAGATGCATATGTGCACTTTACATAGGGTTGTTTACGTCCTAAATGGGTTGAACGCAAGAGTGACAATAGGTAACCCAAAGAACCCAAAATACCTAGCACCTTCCGGTTTTGTTTTTGCGGCTAAGAAATTATGTGGGCCTAAAAAGCAATATGAGTCGCCTAGACGACAACTCGGGCATTCATAAACAACATCATATACCCCCTACCACAAACAGGAACGTGGCAATTGGCAAAAAACTTTCAATTTCCTTTAGCGCCTAAAGAGTGTGACTTTGAAGAATTAAACTATCTGATTACGGTAGATGCATATGTGCACATTACATAGAGATGTTAACGTCCTAAATGGGTTGAACGCAAGAGTGACAATCGAAAACCCAAAAACCTCAAAATACCTAGCAACTTCCGACTTTGTTTTTCCGGCTAATAAAGTATGTGGGCCTAAAAAACAATATGAATCGCCTAGACGGCAACTCGGGCATTCATAAACAACATCATATACCCGCCTACCACAAACAGGAACGGGGCAATTGGCAAAAAACTTGTAATTTTACAAGTTACCCTTTAGCGCCTAAACAGTGTGACTTAGAAGAATAAAACTATCTGATTACGGTAGATGCATATGTGCACTTTACATAGGGTTGTTTACGTCCTAAATGGGTTGAACGCAAGAGTGACAATAGGTAACCCAAAGAACCCAAAATACCTAGCACCTTCCGGTTTTGTTTTTGCGGCTAAGAAATTATGTGGGCCTAAAAAGCAATATGAGTCGCCTAGACGACAACTCGGGCATTCATAAACAACATCATATACCCCCTACCACAAACAGGAACGTGGCAATTGGCAAAAAACTTTCAATTTCCTTTAGCGCCTAAAGAGTGTGACTTTGAAGAATTAAACTATCTGATTACGGTAGATGCATATGTGCACATTACATAGAGATGTTTACGTCCTAAATGGGTTGAACGCAAGAGTGACAATAGGTAACCCAAAGAACCCAAAATACCTAGCACCTTCCGGTTTTGTTTTTGCGGCTATAAAGTATGTGGGCCTTTAAAACAATATGAGTCGCCTAGACGACAACGCGGGCATTCATAATCACAACCATATACCCCCTACCACAAACAGGAACGTGGCAATTGGCAAAAAACTTTCAATTTCCTTTAGCGCCTAAAGAGTGTGACTTTGAAGAATTAAACTATCTGATTACGGTAGATGCATATGTGCACATTACATAGAGATGTTAACGTCCTAAATGGGTTGAACGCAAGAGTGACAATCGAAAACCCAAAAACCTCAAAATACCTAGCAACTTCCGGCTTTGTTGTTCCTGCTAATAAAGTATGTGGGTCTAAAAAGCAATATGAATCGCCTAGACGACAACTCGGGCATTCATAAACAACATCATATACCCGCCTAACACAAACAGGAACGGGGCAATTGGAAAAAACTTTCAATTTCACAAGTTACCCTTTAGCGCCTAAAGAGTGTGACTTAGAAGAATTAAACTATCTGATTACGGTAGATGCATATGTGCACATTACATAGAGATGTTTACGTCCTAAATGGGTTGAACGCAAGAGTGACAATCGGTAACCCAAAGAACCCAAAATACCTAGCACCTTCCGGTTTTGTTTTTCCTGCTAATAAAGTATGTGGGCCTAAAAAGCAATATGAATCGCCTAGACGACAACTCGGGCATTCATAAACAACATCATATACCCGCCTACCACAAACAGGAACGTGGCAATTGGCAAAAAACTTTCAATTTCCTTTAGCGCCTAAAGAGTGTGACTTTGAAGAATTAAACTATCTGATTACGGTAGATGCATATGTGCACATTACATAGAGATGTTTACGTCCTAAATGGGTTAAACGCAAGAGTGACAATCGGTAACCCAAAGAACCAAAAATAACCAGCACCTTCCGGTTTTGTTTTTGCGGCTAATAAATTATGTGGGCCTAAAAGGCAATATGAATCGCCTAGACGACAACTCGGGCATTCATAAACAACATCATATACCCGCCTACCACAAACAGGAACGTGGCAATTGGCAAAAAACGTTCAATTTCCTTTAGCGCCTAAAGAGTGTGACTTTGAAGAATTAAACTATCTGATTACGGTAGATGCATATGTGCACATTACATAGAGATGTTTACGTCCTAAATGGGTTAAACGCAAGAGTGACAATCGGTAACCCAAAGAACCAAAAATAACCAGCACCTTCCGGTTTTGTTTTTGCGGCTAATAAATTATGTGGGCCTAAAAGGCAATATGAATCGCCTAGACGACAACTCGGGCATTCATAAACAACATCATATACCCGCCTACCACAAACAGGAACGGGGCAATTGGAAAAAACTTTCAATTTCACAAGTTACCCTTTAGCGCCTAAAGAGTGTGACTTAGAAGAATTAAACTATCTGATTACGGTAGATGCATATGTGCACATTACATAGAGATGTTTACGTCCTAAATGGGTTGAACGCAAGAGTGACAATAGGTAACCCAAAGAACCCAAAATACCTAGCACCTTCCGGTTTTGTTTTTGCGGCTAAGAAATTATGTGGGCCTAAAAAGCAATATGAATCGCCTAGACGACAACTCGGGCATTCATAAACAACATCATATACCCGCCTACCACAAACAGGAACGGGGCAATTGGAAAAAACTTTCAATTTCACAAGTTACCCTTTAGCGCCTAAAGAGTGTGACTTAGAAGAATTAAACTATCTGATTACGGTAGATGCATATGTGCACATTACATAGGGATGTTTACGTCCTAAATGGGTTGAACGCAAGAGTGACAATAGGTAGCCCAAAGAACCCAAAATACCTAGCACCTTCCGGTTTTGTTTTTGCGGCTAAGAAATTATGTGGGCCTAAAAAGCAATATGAATCGCCTAGACGACAACTCGGGCATTCATAAACAACATCATATACCCGCCTACCACAAACAGGAACGGGGCAATTTGAAAAAACTTTCAATTTCACAAGTTACCCTTTAGCGCCTAAAGAGTGTGACTTAGAAGAATTAAACTATCTGATTACGGTAGATGCATATGTGCACATTACATAGAGATGTTTACGTCCTAAATGGGTTGAACGCAAGAGTGACAATAGGTAACCCAAAGAACCCAAAATACCTAGCACCTTCCGGTTTTGTTTTTGCGGCTAATAAATTATGTGGGCCAATGAAACAATATGAGTCGCCTAGACGACAACTCGGGCATATATAATCACAACCATATAACCCCCTACCACAAACAGGAACGTGGCAATTGGCAAAAAACTTTCAATTTCCTTTAGCGCCTAAAGAGTGTGACTTTGAAGAATTAAACTATCTGATTACGGTAGATGCATATGTGCACATTACATAGAGATGTTTACGTCCTAAATGGGTTGAACGCAAGAGTGACAATAGGTAACCCAAAGAACCCAAAATACCTAGCACCTTCCGGTTTTGTTTTTGCGGCTAAGAAATTATGTGGGCCTAAAAAGCAATATGAATCGCCTAGACGACAACTCGGGCATTCATAAACAACATCATATACCCCCTACCACAAACAGGAACGTGGCAATTGGCAAAAAACTTGTAATTGCCTTTAGCGCCTCAAGAGTGTGACTTAGAAGAATTAAATTATCTGATTACGGTAGTTGCATATGTGCACATTACATAGAGATGTTTACGTCCTAAATGGTTTGAACGCAAGAGTGACAATCGAAAATCCAAAGAACCCAAAATACCTAGCACCTTCCGGTTTTGTTTTTGCGGCTATAAAGTATGTGGGCCTTTAAAACAATATGAGTCGCCTAGACGACAACGCGGGCATTCATAATCACAACCATATAACCCCCTACCACAAACAGGAACGTGGCAATTGGCAAAAAACTTGTAATTTCCTTTAGCGCCTCAAGAGTGTGACTTAGAAGAATTAAATTATCTGATTACGGTAGATGCATATGTGCACATTACATAGAGATGTTTACGTCCTAAATGGGTTGAACGCAAGAGTGACAATCGGTAACCCAAAGAACCCAAAATACCTAGCACCTTCCGGTTTTGTTTTTGCGGCTAATAAATTATGTGGGCTTATAAAACAATATGAGTCGCCTAGACGACAACTCGGGCATTTATAATCACAACCATATAACCCCCTACCACAAACAGGAACGTGGCAATTGGCAAAAAACTTGTAATTTCTTTTAGCGCCTCAAGAGTGTGACTTAGAAGAATTAAACGATCTGATTACGGTAGATGCATATGTGCACATTACATAGAGATGTTAACATCCTAAATGGGTTGAACGCAAGAGTGACAATAGGTAACCCAAAGAACCCAAAATACCTAGCACCTTCCGGTTTTGTTTTTGCGGCTAAGAAATTATGTGGGCCTAAAAAGCAATATGAATCGCCTAGACGACAACTCGGGCATTCATAAACAACATCATATACCCCCTACCACAAACAGGAACGTGGCAATTGGCAAAAAACTTTCAATTTCCTTTAGCGCCTCAAGAGTGTGACTTAGAAGAATTAAACGATCTGATTACGGTAGATGCATATGTGCACATTACATAGAGATGTTAACGTCCTAAATGGGTTGAACGCAAGAGTGACAATAGGTAACCCAAAGAACCCAAAATACCTAGCACCTTCCGGTTTTGTTTTTGCGGCTAAGAAATTATGTGGGCCTAAAAAGCAATATGAATCGCCTAGACGACAACTCGGGCATTCATAAACAACATCATATACCCGCCTACCACAAACAGGAACGGGGCAATTGGCAAAAAACTTTCAATTTTACAAGTTACCCTTTAGCGTCTAAACAGTGTGACTTAGAAGAATAAAACTATCTGATTACGGTAGATGCATATGTGCACTTTACATAGGGTTGTTTACGTCCTAAATGGGTTGAACGCAAGAGTGACAATAGGTAACCCAAAGAACCCAAAATACCTAGCACCTTCCGGTTTTGTTTTTGCGGCTAAGAAATTATGTGGGCCTAAAAAGCAATATGAGTCGCCTAGACGACAACTCGGGCATTCATAAACAACATCATATACCCCCTACCACAAACAGGAACGTGGCAATTGGCAAAAAACTTTCAATTTCCTTTAGCGCCTAAAGAGTGTGACTTTGAAGAATTAAACTATCTGATTACGGTAGATGCATATGTGCACATTACATAGAGATGTTAACGTCCTAAATGGGTTGAACGCAAGAGTGACAATCGAAAACCCAAAAACCTCAAAATACCTAGCAACTTCCGACTTTGTTTTTCCGGCTAATAAAGTATGTGGGCCTAAAAAACAATATGAATCGCCTAGACGGCAACTCGGGCATTCATAATCACAACCATATGCCCCCTACCACAAACAGGAACGTGGCAATTGGCAAAAAACTTTCAATTTCCTTTAGCGCCTAAAGAGTGTGACTTTGAAGAATTAAACTATCTGATTACGGTAGATGCATATGTGCACATTACATAGAGATGTTAACGTCCTAAATGGGTTGAACGCAAGAGTGACAATCGAAAACCCAAAAACCTCAAAATACCTAGCAACTTCCGGCTTTGTTGTTCCTGCTAATAAAGTATGTGGGTCTAAAAAGCAATATGAATCGCCTAGACGACAACTCGGGCATTCATAAACAACATCATATACCCGCCTAACACAAACAGGAACGGGGCAATTGGAAAAAACTTTCAATTTCACAAGTTACCCTTTAGCGCCTAAAGAGTGTGACTTAGTAGAATTAAACTATCTGATTACGGTAGATGCATATGTGCACATTACATAGAGATGTTTACGTCCTAAATGGGTTGAACGCAAGAGTGACAATCGGCAACCCAAAGAACCCAAAATACCTAGCACCTTCCGGTTTTGTTTTTCCTGCCAATAAAGTATGTGGGCCTAAAAAGCAATATGAATCGCCTAGACGACAACTCGGGCATTCATAAACAACATCATATACCCGCCTACCACAAACAGGAACGTGGCAATTGGCAAAAAACTTTCAATTTCCTTTAGCGCCTAAAGAGTGTGACTTTGAAGAATTAAACTATCTGATTACGGTAGATGCATATGTGCACATTACATAGAGATGTTTACGTCCTAAATGGGTTAAACGCAAGAGTGACAATCGGTAACCCAAAGAACCAAAAATAACCAGCACCTTCCGGTTTTGTTTTTGCGGCTAATAAATTATGTGGGCCTAAAAGGCAATATGAATCGCCTAGACGACAACTCGGGCATTCATAAACAACATCATATACCCGCCTACCACAAACAGGAACGTGGCAATTGGCAAAAAATGTTCAATTTCCTTTAGCGCCTAAAGAGTGTGACTTTGAAGAATTAAACTATCTGATTACGGTAGATGCATATGTGCACATTACATAGAGATGTTTACGTCCTAAATGGGTTAAACGCAAGAGTGACAATCGGTAACCCAAAGAACCAAAAATAACCAGCACCTTCCGGTTTTGTTTTTGCGGCTAATAAATTATGTGGGCCTAAAAGGCAATATGAATCGCCTAGACGACAACTCGGGCATTCATAAACAACATCATATACCCGCCTACCACAAACAGGAACGGGGCAATTGGAAAAAACTTTCAATTTCACAAGTTACCCTTTAGCGCCTAAAGAGTGTGACTTAGAAGAATTAAATTATCTGATAACCCAAAGAACCCAAAATACCTAGCACCTTCCGGTTTTGTTTTTGCGGCTAAGAAATTATGTGGGCCTAAAAAGCAATATGAATCGCCTAGACGACAACTCGGGCATTCATAAACAACATCATATACCCGCCTACCACAAACAGGAACGTGGCAATTGGCAAAAAACTTTCAATTTCCTTTAGCGCATAAAGAGTGTGACTTTGAAGAATTAAACTATCTGATTACGGTAGATGCATATGTGCACATTACATAGAGATGTTTACGTCCTAAATGGGTTGAACGCAAGAGTGACAATAGGTAACCCAAAGAACCCAAAATACCTAGCACCTTCCGGTTTTGTTTTTGCGGCTAAGAAATTATGTGGGCCTAAAAAGCAATATGAATCGCCTAGACGACAACTCGGGCATTCATAAACAACATCATATACCCCCTACCACAAACAGGAACGTGGCAATTTGCAAAAAACTTGTAATTGCCTTTAGCGCCTCAAGAGTGTGACTTAGAAGAATTAAATTATCTGATTACGGTAGTTGCATATGTGCACATTACATAGAGATGTTTACGTCCTAAATGGTTTGAACGCAAGAGTGACAATCGAAAATCCAAAGAACCCAAAATACCTAGCACCTTCCGGTTTTGTTTTTGCGGCTAAGAAATTATGTGGGCCTAAAAAGCAATATGAATCGCCTAGACGACAACTCGGGCATTCATAAACAACATCATATACCCCCTACCACAAACAGGAACGTGGCAATTTGCAAAAAACTTGTAATTGCCTTTAGCGCCTCAAGAGTGTGACTTAGAAGAATTAAACTATCTGATTACGGTAGATGCATATGTGCACATTACATAGAGATGTTTACGTCCTAAATGGGTTGAACGCAAGAGTGACAATCGGTAACCCAAAGAACCCAAAATACCTAGCACCTTCCGGTTTTGTTTTTGCGGCTAAGAAATTATGTGGGCCTAAAAAGCAATATGAATCGCCTAGACGACAACTCGGGCATTCATAAACAACATCATATACCCGCCTACCACAAACAGGAACGTGGCAATTGGCAAAAAACTTTCAATTTCCTTTAGCGCCTAAAGAGTGTGACTTTGAAGAATTAAACTATCTGATTACGGTAGATGCATATGTGCACATTACATAGGGATGTTTACGTCCTAAATGGGTTGAACGCAAGAGTGACAATAGGTAACCCAAAGAACCCAAAATACCTAGCACCTTCCGGTTTTGTTTTTGCGGCTAAGAAATTATGTGGGCCTAAAAAGCAATATGAATCGCCTAGACGACAACGCGGGCATTCATAATCACAACCATATAACCCCCTACCACAAACAGGAACGTGGCAATTGGCAAAAAACTTGTAATTTCCTTTAGCGCCTCAAGAGTGTGACTTAGAAGAATTAAATTATCTGATTACGGTAGATGCATATGTGCACATTACATAGAGATGTTTACGTCCTAAATGGGTTGAACGCAAGAGTGACAATCGGTAACCCAAAGAACCCAAAATACCTAGCACCTTCCGGTTTTGTTTTTGCGGCTAATAAATTATGTGGGCTTATAAAACAATATGAGTCGCCTAGACGACAACTCGGGCATTTATAATCACAACCATATAACCCCCTACCACAAACAGGAACGTGGCAATTGGCAAAAAACTTGTAATTTCTTTTAGCGCCTCAAGAGTGTGACTTAGAAGAAATTAACGATCTGATTACGGTAGATGCATATGTGCACATTACATAGAGATGTTAACATCCTAAATGGGTTGAACGCAAGAGTGACAATAGGTAACCCAAAGAACCCAAAATACCTAGCACCTTCCGGTTTTGTTTTTGCGGCTAAGAAATTATGTGGGCCTAAAAAGCAATATGAATCGCCTAGACGACAACTCGGGCATTCATACACAACATCATATACCCCCTACCACAAACAGGAACGTGGCAATTGGCAAAAAACTTTCAATTTCCTTTAGCGCCTCAAGAGTGTGACTTAGAAGAATTAAACGATCTGATTACGGTAGATGCATATGTGCACATTACATAGAGATGTTAACGTCCTAAATGGGTTGAACGCAAGAGTGACAATAGGTAACCCAAAGAACCCAAAATACCTAGCACCTTCCGGTTTTGTTTTTGCGGCTAAGAAATTATGTGGGCCTAAAAAGCAATATGAATCGCCTAGACGACAACTCGGGCATTCATAAACAACATCATATACCCGCCTACCACAAACAGGAACGGGGCAATTGGCAAAAAACTTTCAATTTTACAAGTTACCCTTTAGCGTCTAAACAGTGTGACTTAGAAGAATAAAACTATCTGATTACGGTAGATGCATATGTGCACTTTACATAGGGTTGTTTACGTCCTAAATGGGTTGAACGCAAGAGTGACAATAGGTAACCCAAAGAACCCAAAATACCTAGCACCTTCCGGTTTTGTTTTTGCGGCTAAGAAATTATGTGGGCCTAAAAAGCAATATGAGTCGCCTAGACGACAACTCGGGCATTCATAAACAACATCATATACCCCCTACCACAAACAGGAACGTGGCAATTGGCAAAAAACTTTCAATTTCCTTTAGCGCCTAAAGAGTGTGACTTTGAAGAATTAAACTATCTGATTACGGTAGATGCATATGTGCACATTACATAGAGATGTTAACGTCCTAAATGGGTTGAACGCAAGAGTGACAATCGAAAACCCAAAAACCTCAAAATACCTAGCAACTTCCGACTTTGTTTTTCCGGCTAATAAAGTATGTGGGCCTAAAAAACAATATGAATCGGCTAGACGGCAACTCGGGCATTCATAATCACAACCATATGCCCCCTACCACAAACAGGAACGTGGCAATTGGCAAAAAACTTTCAATTTCCTTTAGCGCCTAAAGAGTGTGACTTTGAAGAATTAAACTATCTGATTACGGTAGATGCATATGTGCACATTACACAGAGATGTTAACGTCCTAAATGGGTTGAACGCAAGAGTGACAATCGAAAACCCAAAAACCTCAAAATACCTAGCAACTTCCGGCTTTGTTGTTCCTGCTAATAAAGTATGTGGGTCTAAAAAGCAATATGAATCGCCTAGACGACAACTCGGGCATTCATAAACAACATCATATACCCGCCTAACACAAACAGGAACGGGGCAATTGGAAAAAACTTTCAATTTCACAAGTTACCCTTTAGCGCCTAAAGAGTGTGACTTAGAAGAATTAAACTATCTGATTACGGTAGATGCATATGTGCACATTACATAGAGATGTTTACGTCCTAAATGGGTTGAACGCAAGAGTGACAATCGGCAACCCAAAGAACCCAAAATACCTAGCACCTTCCGGTTTTGTTTTTCCTGCCAATAAAGTATGTGGGCCTAAAAAGCAATATGAATCGCCTAGACGACAACTCGGGCATTCATAAACAACATCATATACCCGCCTACCACAAACAGGAACGTGGCAATTGGCAAAAAACTTTCAATTTCCTTTAGCGCCTAAAGAGTGTGACTTTGAAGAATTAAACTATCTGATTACGGTAGATGCATATGTGCACATTACATAGAGATGTTTACGTCCTAAATGGGTTAAACGCAAGAGTGACAATCGGTAACCCAAAGAACCAAAAATAACCAGCACCTTCCGGTTTTGTTTTTGCGGCTAATAAATTATGTGGGCCTAAAAGGCAATATGAATCGCCTAGACGACAACTCGGGCATTCATAAACAACATCATATACCCGCCTACCACAAACAGGAACGTGGCAATTGGCAAAAAATGTTCAATTTCCTTTAGCGCCTAAAGAGTGTGACTTTGAAGAATTAAACTATCTGATTACGGTAGATGCATATGTGCACATTACATAGAGATGTTTACGTCCTAAATGGGTTAAACGCAAGAGTGACAATCGGTAACCCAAAGAACCAAAAATAACCAGCACCTTCCGGTTTTGTTTTTGCGGCTAATAAATTATGTGGGCCTAAAAGGCAATATGAATCGCCTAGACGACAACTCGGGCATTCATAAACAACATCATATACCCGCCTACCACAAACAGGAACGGGGCAATTGGAAAAAACTTTCAATTTCACAAGTTACCCTTTAGCGCCTAAAGAGTGTGACTTAGAAGAATTAAATTATCTGATTACGGTAGATGCATATGTGCACATTACATAGGGATGTTTACGTCCTAAATGGGTTGAACGCAAGAGTGACAATAGGTAGCCCAAAGAACCCAAAATACCTAGCACCTTCCGGTTTTGTTTTTGCGGCTAAGAAATTATGTGGGCCTAAAAAGCAATATGAATCGCCTAGACGACAACTCGGGCATTCATAAACAACATCATATACCCGCCTACCACAAACAGGAACGGGGCAATTTGAAAAAACTTTCAATTTCACAAGTTACCCTTTAGCGCCTAAAGAGTGTGACTTAGAAGAATTAAACTATCTGATTACGGTAGATGCATATGTGCACATTACATAGAGATGTTTACGTCCTAAATGGGTTGAACGCAAGAGTGACAATAGGTAACCCAAAGAACCCAAAATACCTAGCACCTTCCGGTTTTGTTTTTGCGGCTAATAAATTATGTGGGCCAATGAAACAATATGAGTCGCCTAGACGACAACTCGGGCATATATAATCACAACCATATAACCCCCTACCACAAACAGGAACGTGGCAATTGGCAAAAAACTTTCAATTTCCTTTAGCGCCTAAAGAGTGTGACTTTGAAGAATTAAACTATCTGATTACGGTAGATGCATATGTGCACATTACATAGAGATGTTTACGTCCTAAATGGGTTGAACGCAAGAGTGACAATCGGTAACCCAAAGAACCCAAAATACCTAGCACCTTCCGGTTTTGTTTTTGCGGCTAAGAAATTATGTGGGCCTAAAAAGCAATATGAATCGCCTAGACGACAACTCGGGCATTCATAAACAACATCATATACCCGCCTACCACAAACAGGAACGTGGCAATTGGCAAAAAACTTTCAATTTCCTTTAGCGCCTAAAGAGTGTGACTTTGAAGAATTAAACTATCTGATTACGGTAGATGCATATGTGCACATTACATAGAGATGTTTACGTCCTAAATGGGTTGAACGCAAGAGTGACAATAGGTAACCCAAAGAACCCAAAATACCTAGCACCTTCCGGTTTTGTTTTTGCGGCTAATAAATTATGTGGGCCAATGAAACAATATGAGTCGCCTAGACGACAACTCGGGCATATATAATCACAACCATATAACCCCCTACCACAAACAGGAACGTGGCAATTGGCAAAAAACTTTCAATTTCCTTTAGCGCCTAAAGAGTGTGACTTTGAAGAATTAAACTATCTGATTACGGTAGATGCATATGTGCACATTACATAGAGATGTTTACGTCCTAAATGGGTTAAACGCAAGACTGACAATCGGTAACCCAAAGAACCAAAAATAACCAGCACCTTCCGGTTTTGTTTTTGCGGCTAATAAATTATGTGGGCCAATGAAACAATATGAGTCGCCTAGACGACAACTCGGGCATATATAATCACAACCATATAACCCCCTACCACAAACAGGAACGTGGCAATTGGCAAAAAACTTTCAATTTCCTTTAGCGCCTAAAGAGTGTGACTTTGAAGAATTAAACTATCTGATTACGGTAGATGCATATGTGCACATTACATAGAGATGTTTACGTCCTAAATGGGTTGAACGCAAGAGTGACAATCGGTAACCCAAAGAACCCAAAATACCTAGCACCTTCCGGTTTTGTTTTTGCGGCTAAGAAATTATGTGGGCCTAAAAAGCAATATGAATCGCCTAGACGACAACTCGGGCATTCATAAACAACATCATATACCCGCCTACCACAAACAGGAACGTGGCAATTGGCAAAAAACTTTCAATTTCCTTTAGCGCCTAAAGAGTGTGACTTTGAAGAATTAAACTATCTGATTACGGTAGATGCATATGTGCACATTACATAGAGATGTTTACGTCCTAAATGGGTTGAACGCAAGAGTGACAATAGGTAACCCAAAGAACCCAAAATACCTAGCACCTTCCGGTTTTGTTTTTGCGGCTAAGAAATTATGTGGGCCTAAAAAGCAATATGAATCGCCTAGACGACAACTCGGGCATTCATAAACAACATCATATACCCCCTACCACAAACAGGAACGTGGCAATTTGCAAAAAACTTGTAATTGCCTTTAGCGCCTCAAGAGTGTGACTTAGAAGAATTAAATTATCTGATTACGGTAGTTGCATATGTGCACATTACATAGAGATGTTTACGTCCTAAATGGTTTGAACGCAAGAGTGACAATCGAAAATCCAAAGAACCCAAAATACCTAGCACCTTCCGGTTTTGTTTTTGCGGCTAAGAAATTATGTGGGCCTAAAAAGCAATATGAATCGCCTAGACGACAACTCGGGCATTCATAAACAACATCATATACCCCCTACCACAAACAGGAACGTGGCAATTTGCAAAAAACTTGTAATTGCCTTTAGCGCCTCAAGAGTGTGACTTAGAAGAATTAAACTATCTGATTACGGTAGATGCATATGTGCACATTACATAGAGATGTTTACGTCCTAAATGGGTTGAACGCAAGAGTGACAATCGGTAACCCAAAGAACCCAAAATACCTAGCACCTTCCGGTTTTGTTTTTGCGGCTAAGAAATTATGTGGGCCTAAAAAGCAATATGAATCGCCTAGACGACAACTCGGGCATTCATAAACAACATCATATACCCGCCTACCACAAACAGGAACGTGGCAATTGGCAAAAAACTTTCAATTTCCTTTAGCGCCTAAAGAGTGTGACTTTGAAGAATTAAACTATCTGATTACGGTAGATGCATATGTGCACATTACATAGAGATGTTTACGTCCTAAATGGGTTGAACGCAAGAGTGACAATAGGTAACCCAAAGAACCCAAAATACCTAGCACCTTCCGGTTTTGTTTTTGCGGCTAAGAAATTATGTGGGCCTAAAAAGCAATATGAATCGCCTAGACGACAACGCGGGCATTCATAATCACAACCATATAACCCCCTACCACAAACAGGAACGTGGCAATTGGCAAAAAACTTGTAATTTCCTTTAGCGCCTCAAGAGTGTGACTTAGAAGAATTAAATTATCTGATTACGGTAGATGCATATGTGCACATTACATAGAGATGTTTACGTCCTAAATGGGTTGAACGCAAGAGTGACAATCGGTAACCCAAAGAACCCAAAATACCTAGCACCTTCCGGTTTTGTTTTTGCGGCTAATAAATTATGTGGGCTTATAAAACAATATGAGTCGCCTAGACGACAACTCGGGCATTTATAATCACAACCATATAACCCCCTACCACAAACAGGAACGTGGCAATTGGCAAAAAACTTGTAATTTCTTTTAGCGCCTCAAGAGTGTGACTTAGAAGAAATTAACGATCTGATTACGGTAGATGCATATGTGCACATTACATAGAGATGTTAACATCCTAAATGGGTTGAACGCAAGAGTGACAATAGGTAACCCAAAGAACCCAAAATACCTAGCACCTTCCGGTTTTGTTTTTGCGGCTAAGAAATTATGTGGGCCTAAAAAGCAATATGAATCGCCTAGACGACAACTCGGGCATTCATACACAACATCATATACCCCCTACCACAAACAGGAACGTGGCAATTGGCAAAAAACTTTCAATTTCCTTTAGCGCCTCAAGAGTGTGACTTAGAAGAATTAAACGATCTGATTACGGTAGATGCATATGTGCACATTACATAGAGATGTTAACGTCCTAAATGGGTTGAACGCAAGAGTGACAATAGGTAACCCAAAGAACCCAAAATACCTAGCACCTTCCGGTTTTGTTTTTGCGGCTAAGAAATTATGTGGGCCTAAAAAGCAATATGAATCGCCTAGACGACAACTCGGGCATTCATAAACAACATCATATACCCGCCTACCACAAACAGGAACGGGGCAATTGGCAAAAAACTTTCAATTTTACAAGTTACCCTTTAGCGTCTAAACAGTGTGACTTAGAAGAATAAAACTATCTGATTACGGTAGATGCATATGTGCACTTAACATAGGGTTGTTTACGTCCTAAATGGGTTGAACGCAAGAGTGACAATAGGTAACCCAAAGAACCCAAAATACCTAGCACCTTCCGGTTTTGTTTTTGCGGCTAAGAAATTATGTGGGCCTAAAAAGCAATATGAGTCGCCTAGACGACAACTCGGGCATTCATAAACAACATCATATACCCCCTACCACAAACAGGAACGTGGCAATTGGCAAAAAACTTTCAATTTCCTTTAGCGCCTAAAGAGTGTGACTTTGAAGAATTAAACTATCTGATTACGGTAGATGCATATGTGCACATTACATAGAGATGTTAACATCCTAAATGGGTTGAACGCAAGAGTGACAATCGAAAACCCAAAAACCTCAAAATACCTAGCAACTTCCGACTTTGTTTTTCCGGCTAATAAAGTATGTGGGCCTAAAAAACAATATGAATCGCCTAGACGGCAACTCGGGCATTCATAATCACAACCATATGCCCCCTACCACAAACAGGAACGTGGCAATTGGCAAAAAACTTTCAATTTCCTTTAGCGCCTAAAGAGTGTGACTTTGAAGAATTAAACTATCTGATTACGGTAGATGCATATGTGCACATTACACAGAGATGTTAACGTCCTAAATGGGTTGAACGCAAGAGTGACAATCGAAAACCCAAAAACCTCAAAATACCTAGCAACTTCCGGCTTTGTTGTTCCTGCTAATAAAGTATGTGGGTCTAAAAAGCAATATGAATCGCCTAGACGACAACTCGGGCATTCATAAACAACATCATATACCCGCCTAACACAAACAGGAACGGGGCAATTGGAAAAAACTTTCAATTTCACAAGTTACCCTTTAGCGCCTAAAGAGTGTGACTTAGAAGAATTAAACTATCTGATTACGGTAGATGCATATGTGCACATTACATAGAGATGTTTACGTCCTAAATGGGTTGAACGCAAGAGTGACAATCGGCAACCCAAAGAACCCAAAATACCTAGCACCTTCCGGTTTTGTTTTTCCTGCCAATAAAGTATGTGGGCCTAAAAAGCAATATGAATCGCCTAGACGACAACTCGGGCATTCATAAACAACATCATATACCCGCCTACCACAAACAGGAACGTGGCAATTGGCAAAAAACTTTCAATTTCCTTTAGCGCCTAAAGAGTGTGACTTTGAAGAATTAAACTATCTGATTACGGTAGATGCATATGTGCACATTACATAGAGATGTTTACGTCCTAAATGGGTTAAACGCAAGAGTGACAATCGGTAACCCAAAGAACCAAAAATAACCAGCACCTTCCGGTTTTGTTTTTGCGGCTAATAAATTATGTGGGCCTAAAAGGCAATATGAATCGCCTAGACGACAACTCGGGCATTCATAAACAACATCATATACCCGCCTACCACAAACAGGAACGTGGCAATTGGCAAAAAATGTTCAATTTCCTTTAGCGCCTAAAGAGTGTGACTTTGAAGAATTAAACTATCTGATTACGGTAGATGCATATGTGCACATTACATAGAGATGTTTACGTCCTAAATGGGTTAAACGCAAGAGTGACAATCGGTAACCCAAAGAACCAAAAATAACCAGCACCTTCCGGTTTTGTTTTTGCGGCTAATAAATTATGTGGGCCTAAAAGGCAATATGAATCGCCTAGACGACAACTCGGGCATTCATAAACAACATCATATACCCGCCTACCACAAACAGGAACGGGGCAATTGGAAAAAACTTTCAATTTCACAAGTTACCCTTTAGCGCCTAAAGAGTGTGACGTAGAAGAATTAAATTATCTGATTACGGTAGATGCATATGTGCACATTACATAGGGATGTTTACGTCCTAAATGGGTTGAACGCAAGAGTGACAATAGGTAGCCCAAAGAACCCAAAATACCTAGCACCTTCCGGTTTTGTTTTTGCGGCTAAGAAATTATGTGGGCCTAAAAAGCAATATGAATCGCCTAGACGACAACTCGGGCATTCATAAACAACATCATATACCCGCCTACCACAAACAGGAACGGGGCAATTTGAAAAAACTTTCAATTTCACAAGTTACCCTTTAGCGCCTAAAGAGTGTGACTTAGAAGAATTAAACTATCTGATTACGGTAGATGCATATGTGCACATTACATAGAGATGTTTACGTCCTAAATGAGTTGAACGCAAGAGTGACAATAGGTAACCCAAAGAACCCAAAATACCTAGCACCTTCCGGTTTTGTTTTTGCGGCTAATAAATTATGTGGGCCAATGAAACAATATGAGTCGCCTAGACGACAACTCGGGCATATATAATCACAACCATATAACCCCCTACCACAAACAGGAACGTGGCAATTGGCAAAAAACTTTCAATTTCCTTTAGCGCCTAAAGAGTGTGACTTTGAAGAATTAAACTATCTGATTACGGTAGATGCATATGTGCACATTACATAGAGATGTTTACGTCCTAAATGGGTTGAACGCAAGAGTGACAATCGGTAACCCAAAGAACCCAAAATACCTAGCACCTTCCGGTTTTGTTTTTGCGGCTAAGAAATTATGTGGGCCTAAAAAGCAATATGAATCGCCTAGACGACAACTCGGGCATTCATAAACAACATCATATACCCGCCTACCACAAACAGGAACGTGGCAATTGGCAAAAAACTTTCAATTTCCTTTAGCGCCTAAAGAGTGTGACTTTGAAGAATTAAACTATCTGATTACGGTAGATGCATATGTGCACATTACATAGAGATGTTTACGTCCTAAATGGGTTGAACGCAAGAGTGACAATAGGTAACCCAAAGAACCCAAAATACCTAGCACCTTCCGGTTTTGTTTTTGCGGCTAATAAATTATGTGGGCCAATGAAACAATATGAGTCGCCTAGACGACAACTCGGGCATATATAATCACAACCATATAACCCCCTACCACAAACAGGAACGTGGCAATTGGCAAAAAACTTTCAATTTCCTTTAGCGCCTAAAGAGTGTGACTTTGAAGAATTAAACTATCTGATTACGGTAGATGCATATGTGCACATTACATAGAGATGTTTACGTCCTAAATGGGTTAAACGCAAGACTGACAATCGGTAACCCAAAGAACCAAAAATAACCAGCACCTTCCGGTTTTGTTTTTGCGGCTAATAAAGTATGTGGGGCTATAAAACAATATGAGTCGCCGAGACGACAACGCGGGCATTCATAATCACAACCATATAACCCCCTACCACAAACAGGAACGTGGCAATTGGAAAAAAACTTTCAATTTCCTTTAGCGCCTAAAGAGTGTGGCTTTGAAGAATTAAACTATCTGATTACGGTAGATGCATATGTGCACATTACATAGAGATGTTAACGTCCTAAATGGGTTGAACGCAAGAGTGACAATCGAAAACCCAAAAACCTCAAAATACCTAGCAACTTCCGGCTTTGTTTTTTCCTGCTAATAAAGAATGTGGGCCTATAAAACAATACGAGTCGCCTAGACGACAACTCGGGCATTCATAAACAACATCATATACCCGCCTACCACAAACAGGAACGGGGCAATTGGTAAAAAACTTTCAATTTCACAAGTTACCCTTTAGCGCCTAAACAGTGTGACTTAGAAGAATTAAACGATCTGATTACGGTAGATGCATATGTGCACATTACATAGAGATGTTAACGTCGTAAATGGGTTGAACGCAAGAGTGACAATCGAAAACCCAAAGAACCCAAATACCTAGCAACTTCCGGCTTTGTTGTTCCTGCTAATAAAGTATGTGGGCCTATAAAACAATACGAGTCGCCTAGACGACAACTCGGGCATTCATAAACAACATCATATACCCGCCTACCACAAACAGGAACGGGGCAATTGGCAAAAAACTTTCAATTTCACAAGTTACCCTTTAGCGCCTAAACAGTGTGACTTAGAAGAATTAAACGATCTGATTACGGTAGATGCATATGTGCACATTACATAGAGATGTTAACGTCGTAAATGGGTTGAACGCAAGAGTGACAATCGAAAACCCAAAAACCTCAAAATACCTAGCAACTTCCGGCTTTGTTTTTCCTGCTAATAAAGAATGTGGGCCTATAAAACAATACGAGTCGCCTAGACGACAACTCGGGCATTCATAAACAACATCATATACCCGCCTACCACAAACAGGAACGGGGCAATTGGTAAAAAACTTTCAATTTCACAAGTTACCCCTTAGCGCCTAAACAGTGTGACTTAGAATAATTAAACTATCTGATTGCGGTAGATGCATATGTGCACTTTACACAGAGATGTTAACGTCCTAAATGGGTTGAACGCAAGAGTGACAATCGAAAACCCAAAGAACCCAAATACCTAGCAACTTCCGGCTTTGTTGTTCCTGCTAATAAAGTATGTGGGCCTAAAAAGCAATATGAATCGCCTAGACGACAACTCGGGCATTCATAAAGGACATCATATACCCGCCTACCACAAACAGGAACGTGGCAATTGGCAAAAAACTTTCAATTTCCTTTAGCGCCTAAAGAGGTGACTTTGAAGAATTAAACTATCTGATTACGGTAGATGCATATGTGCACATTACATAGAGATGTTTACGTCCTAAATGGGTTAAACGCAAGAGTGACAATCGGTAGCCCAAAGAACCCAAAATACCTAGCACCTTCCGGTTTTGTTTTTGCGGCTAAGAAATTATGTGGGCCTAAAAAGCAATATGAATCGCCTAGACGACAACTCGGGCATTCATAAACAACATCATATACCCGCCTACCACAAACAGGAACGGGGCAATTTGAAAAAACTTTCAATTTCACAAGTTACCCTTTAGCGCCTAAAGAGTGTGACTTAGAAGAATTAAACTATCTGATTACGGTAGATGCATATGTGCACATTACATAGAGATGTTTACGTCCTAAATGGGTTGAACGCAAGAGTGACAATAGGTAACCCAAAGAACCCAAAATACCTAGCACCTTCCGGTTTTGTTTTTGCGGCTAATAAATTATGTGGGCCAATGAAACAATATGAGTCGCCTAGACGACAACTCGGGCATATATAATCACAACCATATAACCCCCTACCACAAACAGGAACGTGGCAATTGGCAAAAAACTTTCAATTTCCTTTAGCGCCTAAAGAGTGTGACTTTGAAGAATTAAACTATCTGATTACGGTAGATGCATATGTGCACATTACATAGAGATGTTTACGTCCTAAATGGGTTGAACGCAAGAGTGACAATCGGTAACCCAAAGAACCCAAAATACCTAGCACCTTCCGGTTTTGTTTTTGCGGCTAAGAAATTATGTGGGCCTAAAAAGCAATATGAATCGCCTAGACGACAACTCGGGCATTCATAAACAACATCATATACCCGCCTACCACAAACAGGAACGTGGCAATTGGCAAAAAACTTTCAATTTCCTTTAGCGCCTAAAGAGTGTGACTTTGAAGAATTAAACTATCTGATTACGGTAGATGCATATGTGCACATTACATAGAGATGTTTACGTCCTAAATGGGTTGAACGCAAGAGTGACAATAGGTAACCCAAAGAACCCAAAATACCTAGCACCTTCCGGTTTTGTTTTTGCGGCTAATAAATTATGTGGGCCAATGAAACAATATGAGTCGCCTAGACGACAACTCGGGCATATATAATCACAACCATATAACCCCCTACCACAAACAGGAACGTGGCAATTGGCAAAAAACTTTCAATTTCCTTTAGCGCCTAAAGAGTGTGACTTTGAAGAATTAAACTATCTGATTACGGTAGATGCATATGTGCACATTACATAGAGATGTTTACGTCCTAAATGGGTTAAACGCAAGACTGACAATCGGTAACCCAAAGAACCAAAAATAACCAGCACCTTCCGGTTTTGTTTCTGCGGCTAATAAAGTATGTGGGGCTATAAAACAATATGAGTCGCCGAGACGACAACGCGGGCATTCATAATCACAACCATATAACCCCCTACCACAAACAGGAACGTGGCAATTGGCAAAAAACTTTCAATTTCCTTTAGCGCCTAAAGAGTGTGACTTTGAAGAATTAAACTATCTGATTACGGTAGATGCATATGTGCACATTACATAGAGATGTTAACGTCCTAAATGGGTTGAACGCAAGAGTGACAATCGAAAACCCAAAAACCTCAAAATACCTAGCAACTTCCGGCTTTGTTTTTTCCTGCTAATAAAGAATGTGGGCCTATAAAACAATACGAGTCGCCTAGACGACAACTCGGGCATTCATAAACAACATCATATACCCGCCTACCACAAACAGGAACGGGGCAATTGGTAAAAAACTTTCAATTTCACAAGTTACCCTTTAGCGCCTAAACAGTGTGACTTAGAAGAATTAAACGATCTGATTACGGTAGATGCATATGTGCACATTACATAGAGATGTTAACGTCGTAAATGGGTTGAACGCAAGAGTGACAATCGAAAACCCAAAGAACCCAAATACCTAGCAACTTCCGGCTTTGTTGTTCCTGCTAATAAAGTATGTGGGCCTATAAAACAATACGAGTCGCCTAGACGACAACTCGGGCATTCATAAACAACATCATATACCCGCCTACCACAAACAGGAACGGGGCAATTGGCAAAAAACTTTCAATTTCACAAGTTACCCTTTAGCGCCTAAACAGTGTGACTTAGAAGAATTAAACGATCTGATTACGGTAGATGCATATGTGCACATTACATAGAGATGTTAACGTCGTAAATGGGTTGAACGCAAGAGTGACAATCGAAAACCCAAAAACCTCAAAATACCTAGCAACTTCCGGCTTTGTTTTTCCTGCTAATAAAGAATGTGGGCCTATAAAACAATACGAGTCGCCTAGACGACAACTCGGGCATTCATAAACAACATCATATACCCGCCTACCACAAACAGGAACGGGGCAATTGGTAAAAAACTTTCAATTTCACAAGTTACCCCTTAGCGCCTAAACAGTGTGACTTAGAATAATTAAACTACCTGATTGCGGTAGATGCATATGTGCACTTTACACAGAGATGTTAACGTCCTAAATGGGTTGAACGCAAGAGTGACAATCGAAAACCCAAAGAACCCAAATACCTAGCAACTTCCGGCTTTGTTGTTCCTGCTAATAAAGTATGTGGGCCTAAAAAGCAATATGAATCGCCTAGACGACAACTCGGGCATTCATAAAGGACATCATATACCCGCCTACCACAAACAGGAACGTGGCAATTGGCAAAAAACTTTCAATTTCCTTTAGCGCCTAAAGAGGTGACTTTGAAGAATTAAACTATCTGATTACGGTAGATGCATATGTGCACATTACATAGAGATGTTTACGTCCTAAATGGGTTAAACGCAAGAGTGACAATCGGTAACCCAAAGAACCAAAAATAACCAGCACCTTCCGGTTTTGTTTTTGCGGCTAATAAATTATGTGGGCCTAAAAGGCAATATGAATCGCCTAGACGACAACTCGGGCATTCATAAACAACATCATATACCCGCCTACCACAAACAGGAACGTGGCAATTGGCAAAAAACGTTCAATTTCCTTTAGCGCCTAAAGAGTGTGACTTTGAAGAATTAAACTATCTGATTACGGTAGATGCATATGTGCACATTAAATAGAGATGTTTACGTCCTAAATGGGTTAAACGCAAGAGTGACAATAGGTAACCCAAAGAACCCAAAATACCTAGCACCTTCCGGTTTTGTTTTTGCGGCTAATAAATTATGTGGGCCAATGAAACAATATGAGTCGCCTAGACGACAACTCGGGCGTATATAATCACAACCATATAACCCCCTACCACAAACAGGAACGTGGCAATTGGCAAAAAACTTGTAATTTCCTTTAGCGCCTCAAGAGTGTGACTTAGAAGAATTAAATTATCTGATTACGGTAGATGCATATGTGCACATTACATAGAGATGTTTACGTCCTAAATGGGTTGAACGCAAGAGTGACAATCGGTAACCCAAAGAACCCAAAATACCTAGCACCTTCCGGTTTTGTTTTTGCGGCTAATAAATTATGTGGGGTTATAAAACAATATGAGTCGCCTAGACGACAACTCGGGCATTTATAATCACAACCATATAACCCCCTACCACAAACAGGAACGTGGCAATTGGCAAAAAACTTGTAATTTCCTTTAGCGCCTCAAGAGTGTGACTTAGAAGAATTAAACGATCTGATTACGGTAGATGCATATGTGCACATTACATAGAGATGTTAACGTCCTAAATGGGTTGAACGCAAGAGTGACAATAGGTAACCCAAAGAACCCAAAATACCTAGCACCTTCCGGTTTTGTTTTTGCGGCTAAGAAATTATGTGGGCCTAAAAAGCAATATGAATCGCCTAGACGACAACTCGGGCATTCATAAACAACATCATATACCCCCTACCACAAACAGGAACGTGGCAATTGGCAAAAAACTTTCAATTTCCTTTAGCGCCTCAAGAGTGTGACTTAGAAGAATTAAACGATCTGATTACGGTAGATGCATATGTGCACATTACATAGAGATGTTAACGTCCTAAATGGGTTGAACGCAAGAGTGACAATAGGTAACCCAAAGAACCCAAAATACCTAGCACCTTCCGGTTTTGTTTTTGCGGCTAAGAAATTATGTGGGCCTAAAAAGCAATATGAATCGCCTAGACGACAACTCGGGCATTCATAAACAACATCATATACCCGCCTACCACAAACAGGAACGGGGCAATTGGCAAAAAACTTTCAATTTTACAAGTTACCCTTTAGCGCCTAAACAGTGTGACTTAGAAGAATAAAACTATCTGATTACGGTAGATGCATATGTGCACTTTACATAGGGTTGTTTACGTCCTAAATGGGTTGAACGCAAGAGTGACAATAGGTAACCCAAAGAACCCAAAATACCTAGCACCTTCCGGTTTTGTTTTTGCGGCTAATAAATTACGTGGGCCTAAAAAGCAATATGAGTCGCCTAGACGACAACTCGGGCATTCATAAACAACATCATATACCCCCTACCACAAACAGGAACGTGGCAATTGGCAAAAAACTTTCAATTTCCTTTAGCGCCTAAAGAGTGTGACTTTGAAGAATTAAACTATCTGATTACGGTAGATGCATATGTGCACATTACATAGAGATGTTAACGTCCTAAATGGGTTGAACGCAAGAGTGACAATCGAAAACCCAAAAACCTCAAAATACCTAGCAACTTCCGACTTTGTTTTTCCGGCTAATAAAGTATGTGGGCCTAAAAAACAATATGAATCGCCTAGACGGCAACTCGGGCATTCATAATCACAACCATATACCCCCTACCACAAACAGGAACGTGGCAATTGGCAAAAAACTTTCAATTTCCTTTAGCGCCTAAAGAGTGTGACTTTGAAGAATTAAACTATCTGATTACGGTAGATGCATATGTGCACATTACATAGAGATGTTAACGTCCTAAATGGGTTGAACGCAAGAGTGACAATCGAAAACCCAAAAACCTCAAAATACCTAGCAACTTCCGGCTTTGTTGTTCCTGCTAATAAAGTATGTGGGTCTAAAAAGCAATATGAATCGCCTAGACGACAACTCGGGCATTCATAAACAACATCATATACCCGCCTAACACAAACAGGAACGGGGCAATTGGAAAAAACTTTCAATTTCACAAGTTACCCTTTAGCGCCTAAAGAGTGTGACTTAGAAGAATTAAACTATCTGATTACGGTAGATGCATATGTGCACATTACATAGAGATGTTTACGTCCTAAATGGGTTGAACGCAAGAGTGACAATCGGCAACCCAAAGAACCCAAAATACCTAGCACCTTCCGGTTTTGTTTTTCCTGCTAATAAAGTATGTGGGCCTAAAAAGCAATATGAATCGCCTAGACGACAACTCGGGCATTCATAAACAACATCATATACCCGCCTACCACAAACAGGAACGTGGCAATTGGCAAAAAACTTTCAATTTCCTTTAGCGCCTAAAGAGTGTGACTTTGAAGAATTAAACTATCTGATTACGGTAGATGCATATGTGCACATTACATAGAGATGTTTACGTCCTAAATGGGTTGAACGCAAGAGTGACAATCGAAAACCCAAAGAACCCAAATACCTAGCAACTTCCGGCTTTGTTGTTCCTGCTAATAAAGTATGTGGGCCTAAAAAGCAATATGAATCGCCTAGACGACAACTCGGGCATTCATAAAGGACATCATATACCCGCCTACCACAAACAGGAACGTGGCAATTGGCAAAAAACTTTCAATTTCCTTTAGCGCCTAAACAGTGTGACTTAGAAGAATTAAACGATCTGATTACGGTAGATGCATATGTGCACATTACATAGAGATGTTAACGTCGTAAATGGGTTGAACGCAAGAGTGACAATCGAAAACCCAAAGAACCCAAATACCTAGCAACTTCCGGCTTTGTTGTTCCTGCTAATAAAGTATGTGGGCCTATAAAACAATACGAGTCGCCTAGACGACAACTCGGGCATTCATAAACAACATCATATACCCGCCTACCACAAACAGGAACGGGGCAATTGGCAAAAAACTTTCAATTTCACAAGTTACCCTTTAGCGCCTAAACAGTGTGACTTAGAAGAATTAAACGATCTGATTACGGTAGATGCATATGTGCACATTACATAGAGATGTTAACGTCGTAAATGGGTTGAACGCAAGAGTGACAATCGAAAACCCAAAAACCTCAAAATACCTAGCAACTTCCGGCTTTGTTTTTCCTGCTAATAAAGAATGTGGGCCTATAAAACAATACGAGTCGCCTAGACGACAACTCGGGCATTCATAAACAACATCATATACCCGCCTACCACAAACAGGAACGGGGCAATTGGTAAAAAACTTTCAATTTCACAAGTTACCCCTTAGCGCCTAAACAGTGTGACTTAGAATAATTAAACTATCTGATTGCGGTAGATGCATATGTGCACTTTACACAGAGATGTTAACGTCCTAAATGGGTTGAACGCAAGAGTGACAATCGAAAACCCAAAGAACCCAAATACCTAGCAACTTCCGGCTTTGTTGTTCCTGCTAATAAAGTATGTGGGCCTAAAAAGCAATATGAATCGCCTAGACGACAACTCGGGCATTCATAAAGGACATCATATACCCGCCTACCACAAACAGGAACGTGGCAATTGGCAAAAAACTTTCAATTTCCTTTAGCGCCTAAAGAGGTGACTTTGAAGAATTAAACTATCTGATTACGGTAGATGCATATGTGCACATTACATAGAGATGTTTACGTCCTAAATGGGTTAAACGCAAGAGTGACAATCGGTAACCCAAAGAACCAAAAATAACCAGCACCTTCCGGTTTTGTTTTTGCGGCTAATAAATTATGTGGGCCTAAAAGGCAATATGAATCGCCTAGACGACAACTCGGGCATTCATAAACAACATCATATACCCGCCTACCACAAACAGGAACGTGGCAATTGGCAAAAAACGTTCAATTTCCTTTAGCGCCTAAAGAGTGTGACTTTGAAGAATTAAACTATCTGATTACGGTAGATGCATATGTGCACATTAAATAGAGATGTTTACGTCCTAAATGGGTTAAACGCAAGAGTGACAATAGGTAACCCAAAGAACCCAAAATACCTAGCACCTTCCGGTTTTGTTTTTGCGGCTAATAAATTATGTGGGCCAATGAAACAATATGAGTCGCCTAGACGACAACTCGGGCGTATATAATCACAACCATATAACCCCCTACCACAAACAGGAACGTGGCAATTGGCAAAAAACTTTCAATTTCCTTTAGCGCCTAAAGAGTGTGACTTTGAAGAATTAAACTATCTGATTACGGTAGATGCATATGTGCACATTACATAGAGATGTTTACGTCCTAAATGGGTTGAACGCAAGAGTGACAATAGGTAACCCAAAGAACCCAAAATACCTAGCACCTTCCGGTTTTGTTTTTGCGGCTAAGAAATTATGTGGGCCTAAAAAGCAATATGAATCGCCTAGACGACAACTCGGGAATTCATAAACAACATCATATACCCCCTACCACAAACAGGAACGTGGCAATTGGCAAAAAACTTGTAATTGCCTTTAGCGCCTCAAGAGTGTGACTTAGAAGAATTAAATTATCTGATTACGGTAGTTGCATATGTGCACATTACATAGAGATGTTTACGTCCTAAATGGTTTGAACGCAAGAGTGACAATCGAAAATCCAAAGAACCCAAAATACCTAGCACCTTCCGGTTTTGTTTTTGCGGCTATAAAGTATGTGGGCCTTTAAAACAATATGAGTCGCCTAGACGACAACGCGGGCATTCATAATCACAACCATATAACCCCCTACCACAAACAGGAACGTGGCAATTAGCAAAAAACTTGTAATTTCCTTTAGCGCCTCAAGAGTGTGACTTAGAAGAATTAAATTATCTGATTACGGTAGATGCATATGTGCACATTACATAGAGATGTTTACGTCCTAAATGGGTTGAACGCAAGAGTGACAATCGGTAACCCAAAGAACCCAAAATACCTAGCACCTTCCGGTTTTGTTTTTGCGGCTAATAAATTATGTGGGGTTATAAAACAATATGAGTCGCCTAGACGACAACTCGGGCATTTATAATCACAACCATATAACCCCCTACCACAAACAGGAACGTGGCAATTGGCAAAAAACTTGTAATTTCCTTTAGCGCCTCAAGAGTGTGACTTAGAAGAATTAAACGATCTGATTACGGTAGATGCATATGTGCACATTACATAGAGATGTTAACGTCCTAAATGGGTTGAACGCAAGAGTGACAATAGGTAACCCAAAGAACCCAAAATACCTAGCACCTTCCGGTTTTGTTTTTGCGGCTAAGAAATTATGTGGGCCTAAAAAGCAATATGAATCGCCTAGACGACAACTCGGGCATTCATAAACAACATCATATACCCCCTACCACAAACAGGAACGTGGCAATTGGCAAAAAACTTTCAATTTCCTTTAGCGCCTCAAGAGTGTGACTTAGAAGAATTAAACGATCTGATTACGGTAGATGCATATGTGCACATTACATAGAGATGTTAACGTCCTAAATGGGTTGAACGCAAGAGTGACAATAGGTAACCCAAAGAACCCAAAATACCTAGCACCTTCCGGTTTTGTTTTTGCGGCTAAGAAATTATGTGGGCCTAAAAAGCAATATGAATCGCCTAGACGACAACTCGGGCATTCATAAACAACATCATATACCCGCCTACCACAAACAGGAACGGGGCAATTGGCAAAAAACTTTCAATTTTACAAGTTACCCTTTAGCGCCTAAACAGTGTGACTTAGAAGAATAAAACTATCTGATTACGGTAGATGCATATGTGCACTTTACATAGGGTTGTTTACGTCCTAAATGGGTTGAACGCAAGAGTGACAATAGGTAACCCAAAAAACCCAAAATACCTAGCACCTTCCGGTTTTGTTTTTGCGGCTAATAAATTATGTGGGCCTAAAAAGCAATATGAGTCGCCTAGACGACAACTCGGGCATTCATAAACAACATCATATACCCCCTACCACAAACAGGAACGTGGCAATTGGCAAAAAACTTTCAATTTCCTTTAGCGCCTAAAGAGTGTGACTTTGAAGAATTAAACTATCTGATTACGGTAGATGCATATGTGCACATTACATAGAGATGTTAACGTCCTAAATGGGTTGAACGCAAGAGTGACAATCGAAAACCCAAAAACCTCAAAATACCTAGCAACTTCCGACTTTGTTTTTCCGGCTAATAAAGTATGTGGGCCTAAAAAACAATATGAATCGCCTAGACGGCAACTCGGGCATTCATAATCACAACCATATACCCCCTACCACAAACAGGAACGTGGCAATTGGCAAAAAACTTTCAATTTCCTTTAGCGCCTAAAGAGTGTGACTTTGAAGAATTAAACTATCTGATTACGGTAGATGCATATGTGCACATTACATAGAGATGTTAACGTCCTAAATGGGTTGAACGCAAGAGTGACAATCGAAAACCCAAAAACCTCAAAATACCTTGCAACTTCCGGCTTTGTTGTTCCTGCTAATAAAGTATGTGGGCCTAAAAAGCAATATGAATCGCCTAGACGACAACTCGGGCTTTCAATTTCCTTTAGCGCCTAAAGAGTGTGACTTTGAAGAATTAAACTATCTGATTACGGTAGATGCATATGTGCACATTACATAGAGATGTTTACGTCCTAAATGGGTTGAACGCAAGAGTGACAATAGGTAACCCAAAGAACCCAAAATACCTAGCACCTTCCGGTTTTGTTTTTGCGGCTAATAAAGTATGTGGGGCTATAAAACAATATGAGTCGCCGAGACGACAACGCGGGCATTCATAATCACAACCATATAACCCCCTACCACAAACAGGAACGTGGCAATTGGAAAAAAACTTTCAATTTCCTTTAGCGCCTAAAGAGTGTGGCTTTGAAGAATTAAACTATCTGATTACGGTAGATGCATATGTGCACATTACATAGATATGTTAACGTCCTAAATGGGTTGAACGCAAGAGTGACAATCGAAAACCCAAAAACCTCAAAATACCTAGCAACTTCCGGCTTTGTTTTTCCTGCTAATAAAGAATGTGGGCCTATAAAACAATACGAGTCGCCTAGACGACAACTCGGGCATTCATAAACAACATCATATACCCGCCTACCACAAACAGGAACGGGGCAATTGGTAAAAAACTTTCAATTTTACAAGTTACCCTTTAGCGCCTAAACAGTGTGACTTAGAAGAATTAAACGATCTGATTACGGTAGATGCATATGTGCACATTACATAGAGATGTTAACGTCGTAAATGGGTTGAACGCAAGAGTGACAATCGAAAACCCAAAGAACCCAAATACCTAGCAACTTCCGGCTTTGTTGTTCCTGCTAATAAAGTATGTGGGCCTATAAAACAATACGAGTCGCCTAGACGACAACTCGGGCATTCATAAACAACATCATATACCCGCCTACCACAAACAGGAACGGGGCAATTGGCAAAAAACTTTCAATTTCACAAGTTACCCTTTAGCGCCTAAACAGTGTGACTTAGAAGAATTAAACGATCTGATTACGGTAGATGCATATGTGCACATTACATAGAGATGTTAACGTCGTAAATGGGTTGAACGCAAGAGTGACAATCGAAAACCCAAAAACCTCAAAATACCTAGCAACTTCCGGCTTTGTTTTTCCTGCTAATAAAGAATGTGGGCCTATAAAACAATACGAGTCGCCTAGACGACAACTCGGGCATTCATAAACAACATCATATACCCGCCTACCACAAACAGGAACGGGGCAATTGGTAAAAAACTTTCAATTTCACAAGTTACCCTTTAGCGCCTAAACAGTGTGACTTAGAATAATTAAACTATCTGATTGCGGTAGATGCATATGTGCACTTTACACAGAGATGTTAACGTCCTAAATGGGTTGAACGCAAGAGTGACAATCGAAAACCCAAAGAACCCAAATACCTAGCAACTTCCGGCTTTGTTGTTCCTGCTAATAAAGTATGTGGGCCTAAAAAACAATATGAATCGCCTAGACGACAACTCGGGCATTCATAAAGGACATCATATACCCGCCTACCACAAACAGGAACGGGGCAATTGGCAAAAAAACTTTCAATTTCACAAGTTACCCCTTAGCGCCTAAACAGTGTGACTTAGAAGAATTAAACTATCTGATTACGGTAGATGTAAATGTGCACATTACATAGAGATGTTTACGTCCTAAATGGGTTGAACGCAAGAGTGACAATCGGTAACCCAAAGAACCCAAAATACCTAGCACCTTCCGGTTTTGTTTTTGCGGCTAAGAAATTATGTGGGCCTAAAAAGCAATATGAATCGGCTAGACGACAACTCGGGCATTCATAAACAACATCATACACCCGCCTACCACAAACAGGAACGGGGCAATTGGCAAAAAACTTTCAATTTCCTTTAGCGCCTAAAGAGTGTGACTTAGAAGAATTAAACTATCTGATTACGGTAGATGCATATGTGCACATTACATAGAGATTTTACGTCCTAAATGGGTTGAACGCAAGAGTGACAATAGGTAACCCAAAGAACCCAAAATACCTAGCACCTTCCGGTTTTGTTTTTGCGGCTAAGAAATTATGTGGGCCTAAAAAGCAATATGAATCGGCTAGACGACAACTCGGGCATTCATAAACAACATCATATACCCGCCTACCACAAACAGGAACGTGGCAATTGGCAAAAAACTTTCAATTTCATTTAGCGCCTAAAGAGTGTGACTTTGAAGAATTAAACTATCTGATTACGGTAGATGCATATGTGCACATTACATAGAGATGTTAACGTCCTAAATGGGTTGAACGCAAGAGTGACAATCGAAAACCCAAAAACCTCAAAATACCTAGCAACTTCCGGCTTTGTTTTTCCTGCTAATAAAGAATGTGGGCCTATAAACCAATACGAGTCGCCTAGACGACAACTCGGGCATTCATAAACAACATCATATACCCGCCTACCACAAACAGGAACGGGGCAATTGGTAAAAAACTTTCAATTTCACAAGTTACCCTTTAGCGCCTAAACAGTGTGACTTAGAAGAATTAAACTATCTGATTACGGTAGATGCATATGTGCACATTACATAGAGATTTTACGTCCTAAATGGGTTGAACGCAAGAGTGACAATAGGTAACCCAAAGAACCCAAAATACCTAGCACCTTCCGGTTTTGTTTTTGCGGCTAAGAAATTATGTGGGCCTAAAAAGCAATATGAATCGGCTAGACGACAACTCGGGCATTCATAAACAACATCATATACCCGCCTACAACAAAAAGGAACGCGGCAATTGGCAAAAAACTTTCAATTTCCTTTAGCGCCTAAAGAGTGTGACTTAGAAGAATTAAACTATCTGATTACGGTAGATGCATATGTGCACATTACATAGAGATTTTACGTCCTAACTGGGTTGAACGCAAGAGTGACAATAGGTAACCCAAAGAACCCAAAATACCTAGCACCTTCCGGTTTTGTTTTTGCGGCTAAGAAATTATGTGGGCCTAAAAAGCAATATGAATCGGCTAGACGACAACTCGGGCATTCATAAACAACATCATATACCCGCCTACCACAAACAGGAACGTGGCAATTGGCAAAAAACTTTCAATTTCCTTTAGCGCCTAAAGAGTGTGACTTTGAAGAATTAAACTATCTGATTACGGTAGATGCATATGTGCACATTACATAGAGATGTTAACGTCCTAAATGGGTTGAACGCAAGAGTGACAATCGGTAACCCCAAGAACCCAAAATACCTAGCACCTTCCGGTTTTGTTTTTGCGGCTATAAAGTATGTGGGCCTTTAAAACAATATGAGTCGCCTAGAAGACAACGCGGGCATTCATAATCACAACCATATAACCCCCTACCACAAACAGGATCGTGGCAATTGGCAAAAAACTTGTAATTTCCTTTAGCGCCTCAAGAGTGTGACCTTGAATATTTAAGCTATCTGATTACGGTAGATGCATATGTGCACATTACATAGAGATGTTTACATCCTAAATGGGTTGAACGCAAGAGTGACAATCGAAAACCCAAAGAACCCAAAATACCTAGCAACTTTCGGCTTTGTTTTTCCTGCTAATAAAGTATGTGGGCCTAAAAAGCAATATGAATCGCCTAGACGACAACTCGGGCATTCATAAAGGACATCATATACCCGCCTACCACAAACAGGAACGGGGCAATTGGCAAAAAACTTTCAATTTTACAAGTTACCCTTAAGCGCCTAAACAGTGTGACTTAGAAGAATTAAACTATCTGATTACGGTAGATGCATATGTGCACTTTACATAGAGATGTTAACGTCCTAAATGGGTTGAACGCAAGAGTGACAATCGAAAACCCAAAAGCCTCAAAATATCTAGCAACTTCCGGCTTTGTTTTTCCTGCTAATAAAGAATGTGGGCCTATAAAACAATACGAGTCGCCTAGACGACAACTCGGGCATTCATAAACAACATCATATACCCGCCTACCACAAACAGGAACTTGGCAATTGGTAAAAAACTTTCAATATCACAAGTTACCCTTTAGCGCCTAAACAGTGTGACTTAGAATAATTAAACTATCTGATTGCGGTAAATGCATATGTGCACTTTACACAGAGATGTTAACGTCCTAAATGGGTTGAACGCAAGAGTGACAATCGAAAACCCAAAGAACCCAAATACCTAGCAACTTCCGGCTTTGTTGTTCCTGCTAATAAAGTATGTGGGCCTAAAAAGCAATATGAATCGCCTAGACGACAACTCGGGCATTCATAAAGGACATCATATACCCGCCTACCACAAACAGGAACGGGGCAATTGGCAAAAAAACTTTTAATTTCACAAGTTACCCCTTAGCGCCTAAACAGTGTGACTTAGAAGAATTAAACTATCTGATTACGGTAGATGTAAATGTGCACATTACATAGAGATGTTTACGTCCTAAATGGGTTGAACGCAAGAGTGACAATCGGTAACCCAAAGAACCCAAAATACCTAGCACCTTCCGGTTTTGTTTTTGCGGCTAAGAAATTATGTGGGCCTAAAAAGCAATATGAATCGCCTAGACGACAACTCGGGCATTCATAAACAACATCATATACCCGCCTACCACAAACAGGAACGGGGCAATTGGCAAAAAACTTTCAATTTCCTTTAGCGCCTAAACAGTGTGACTTAGAAGAATTAAACTATCTGATTACGGTAGATGTAAATGTGCACATTACATAGAGATGTTAACGTCCTAAATGGGTTGAACGCAAGAGTGACAATTGGTAACCCCAAAAACCCAAAATAACTAGCACCTTCCGGTTTTGTTTTTGCGGCTATAAAGTATGTGGGCCTTTAAAACAATATGAGTCGCCTAGACGACAACGCGGGCATTCATAATCACAACCATATAACCCCCTACCACAAACAGGAACGTGGCAATTGGCAAAAAACTTGTAATTTCCTTTAGCGCCTCAAGAGTGTGACCTTGAATATTTAAGCTATCTGATTACGGTAGATGCATATGTGCACATTACATAGAGATGTTTACGTCCTACATGGGTTGAACGCAAGAGTGACAATCGAAAACCCAAAGAACCCAAAATACCTAGCAACTTTCGGCTTTGTTTTTCCTGCTAATAAAGTATGTGGGCCTAAAAAGCAATATGAATCGCCTAGACGACAACTCGGGCCTTCATAAAGGACATCATATACCCGCCTACCACAAACGGGAACGGGGCAATTGGCAAAAAAACTTTAAATTTTACAAGTTACCCTTAAGCGCCTAAACAGTGTGACTTAGAAGAATTAAACTATCTGATTACGGTAGATGCATATGTGCACTTTACATAGAGATGTTTACGTCCTAAATGGGTTGAACGCAAGAGTGACAATCGGTAACCCAAAGAACCCAAAATACCTAGCACCTTCCGGTTTTGTTTTTGCGGCTAATAAATTATGTGGGCCTATAAAACAATATGAGTCGCCTAGACGACAACTCGGGCATTAAATTATCTGATTACGGTAGATGCATATGTGCACATTACATAGAGATGTTTACGTCCTAAATGGGTTGAACGCAAGAGTGACAATCGAAAACCCAAAGAACCCAAATACCAAGCAACTTCCGTCTTTGTTTTTCCTGCTAATAAAGTATGTGGGGCTATAAAACAATATGAGTCGCCGAGACGACAACGCGGGCATTCATAATCACAACCATATAACCCCCTACCACAAACAGGAACGTGGCAATTGGCAAAAAACTTTCAATTTCCTTTAGCGCCTAAAGAGTGTGACTTTGAAGAATTAAACTATCTGATTACGGTAGATGCATATGTGCACATTACATAGAGATGTTAACGTCCTAAATGGGTTGAACGCAAGGGTGACAATCGAAAACCCAAAAACCTCAAAATACCTAGCAACTTCCGGCTTTGTTGTTCCTGCTAATAAAGTATGTGGGTCTAAAAAGCAATATGAATCGCCTAGACGACAACTCGGGCATTCATAATCACAACCATATAACCCCCTACCACAAACAGGAACGTGGCAATTGGCAAAAAACTTGTAATTTCCTTTAGCGCCTAAAGAGTGTGACTTTGAAGAATTAAACTATCTGATTACGGTAGATGCATATGTGCACATTACATAGAGATGTTTACGTCCTAAATGGGTTGAACGCAAGAGTGACAATCGAAAACCCAAAGAACCCAAATACCTGGCAACTTCCGTCTTTGTTTTTCCTGCTAATAAAGTATGTGGGCCTAAAAAGCAATATGAATCGCCTAGACGACAACGCGGGCATTCATAATCACAACCATATAACCCCCTACCACAAACAGGAACGTGGCAATTGGCAAAAAACTTGTAATTTCCTTTAGCGCCTAAAGAGTGTGACTTTGAAGAATTAAACTATCTGATTACGGTAGATGCATATGTGCACATTACATAGAGATGTTTACGTCCTAAATGGGTTGAACGCAAGAGTGACAATCGAAAACCCAAAGAACCCAAATACCTAGCAACTTCCGTCTTTGTTTTTCCTGCTAATAAAGTATGTGGGCCTAAAAAGCAATATGAATCGCCTAGACGACAACTCGGGCATTCATAATCAGAACCATATAACCCCCTACCACAAACAGGAACGTGGCAATTGGCAAAAAACTTGTAATTTCCTTTAGCGCCTAAAGAGTGTGACTTTGAAGAATTAAACTATCTGATTACGGTAGATGCATATGTGCACATTACACAGAGATGTTTACGTCCTAAATGGGTTGAACGCAAGAGTGACAATCGAAAACCCAAAGAACCCAAATACCTAGCAACTTCCGTCTTTGTTTTTCCTGCTAGTAAAGTATGTGGGCCTAAAAAGCAATATGAATCGCCTAGACGACAACTCGGGCATTCATAATCACAACCATATAACCCCCTACCACAAACAGGAACGTGGCAATTGGCAAAAAACTTTCAATTTCATTTAGCGCCTAAAGAGTATGACTTTGAAGAATTAAACTATCTGATTACGGTAGATGCATATGTGCACATTACATAGAGATGTTAACGTCCTAAATGGGTTGAACGCAAGAGTGACAATCGGTAACCCCAAGAACCCAAAATACCTAGCACCTTCCGGTTTTGTTTTTGCGGCTATAAAGTATGTGGGCCTTTAAAACAATATGAGTCGCCTAGAAGACAACGCGGGCATTCATAATCACAACCATATAACCCCCTACCACAAACAGGAACGTGGCAATTGGCAAAAAACTTGTAATTTCCTTTAGCGCCTCAAGAGTGTGACCTTGAATATTTAAGCTATCTGATTACGGTAGATGCATATGTGCACATTACATAGAGATGTTTACGTCCTAAATGGGTTGAACGCAAGAGTGACAATCGAAAACCCAAAGAACCCAAAATACCTAGCAACTTTCGGCTTTGTTTTTCCTGCTAATAAAGTATGTGGGCCTAAAAAGCAATATGAATCGCCTAGACGACAACTCGGGCATTCATAAAGGACATCATATACCCGCCTACCACAAACAGGAACGGGGCAATTGGCAAAAAACTTTCAATTTTACAAGTTACCCTTAAGCGCCTAATCAGTGTGACTTAGAAGAATTAAACTATCTGATTACGGTAGATGCATATGTGCACATTACATAGAGATGTTAACGTCGTAAATGGGTTGAACGCAAGAGTGACAATCGAAAACCCAAAAACCTCAAAATACCTAGCAACTTCCGGCTTTGTTTTTCCTGCTAATAAAGAATGTGGGCCTATAAAACAATACGAGTCGCCTAGACGACAACTCGGGCATTCATGAACAACATCATATACCCGCCTACCACAAACAGGAACGTGGCAATTGGCAAAAAACTTGTAATTTCCTTTAGCGCCTCAAGAGTGTGACCTTGAATATTTAAGCTATCTGATTACGGTAGATGCATATGTGCACATTACATAGAGATGTTAACGTCCTAAATGGGTTGAACGCAAGAGTGACAATAGGTAACCCAAAGAACCCAAAATACCTAGCACCTTCCGGTTTTGTTTTTGCGGCTAAGAAATTATGTGGGCCTAAAAAGCAATATGAATGGCCTAGACGACAACTCGGGCATTCATAAACAACATCATATACCCGCCTACCACAAACAGGAACGGGGCAATTTGAAAAAACTTTCAATTTCACAAGTTACCCTTTAGCGCCTAAAGAGTGTGACTTAGAAGAATTAAATTATCTGATTACGGTAGATGCATATGTGCACATTACATAGGGATGTTTACGTCCTAAATGGGTTGAACGCAAGAGTGACAATAGGTAGCCCAAAGAACCCAAAATACCTAGCACCTTCCGGTTTTGTTTTTGCGGCTAAAAAATTATGTGGGCCTAAAAAGCAATATGAATCGCCTAGACGACAACTCGGGCATTCATAAACAACATCATATACCCGCCTACCACAAACAGGAACGGGGCAATTTGAAAAAACTTTCAATTTCACAAGTTACCCTTTAGCGCCTAAAGAGTGTGACTTAGAAGAATTAAACTATCTGATTACGGTAGATGCATATGTGCACATTACATAGAGATGTTTACGTCCTAAATGGGTTGAACGCAAGAGTGACAATCGAAAATCCAAAGAACCCAAAATACCTAGCACCTTCCGGTTTTGTTTTTGCGGCTAATAAATTATGTGGGCCAATGAAACAATATGAGTCGCCGAGACGACAACGCGGGCATTCATAATCACAACCATATAACCCCCTACCACAAACAGGAACGTGGCAATTGGAAAAAAACTTTCAATTTCCTTTAGCGCCTAAAGAGTGTGGCTTTGAAGAATTAAACTATCTGATTACGGTAGATGCATATGTGCACATTACATAGAGATGTTAACGTCCTAAATGGGTTGAACGCAAGAGTGACAATCGAAAAGCCAAAAACCTCAAAATACCTAGCAACTTCCGGCTTTGTTTTTCCTGCTAATAAAGAATGTGGGCCTATAAAACAATACGAGTCGCCTAGACGACAACTCGGGCATTCATAAACAACATCATATACCCGCCTACCACAAACAGGAACGGGGCAATTGGTAAAAAACTTTCAATTTTACAAGTTACCCTTTAGCGCCTAAACAGTGTGACTTAGAAGAATTAAACGATCTGATTACGGTAGATGCATATGTGCACATTACATAGAGATGTTAACGTCGTAAATGGGTTGAACGCAAGAGTGACAATCGAAAACCCAAAGAACCCAAATACCTAGCAACTTCCGGCTTTGTTGTTCCTGCTAATAAAGTATGTGGGCCTATAAAACAATACGAGTCGCCTAGACGACAACTCGGGCATTCATAAACAACATCATATACCCGCCTACCACAAACAGGAACGGGGCAATTGGCAAAAAACTTTCAATTTCACAAGTTACCCTTTAGCGCCTAAACAGTGTGACTTAGAAGAATTAAACGATCTGATTACGGTAGATGCATATGTGCACATTACATAGAGATGTTAACGTCGTAAATGGGTTGAACGCAAGAGTGACAATCGAAAACCCAAAAACCTCAAAATACCTAGCAACTTCCGGCTTTGTTTTTCCTGCTAATAAAGAATGTGGGCCTATAAAACAATACGAGTCGCCTAGACGACAACTCGGGCATTCATAAACAACATCATATACCCGCCTACCACAAACAGGAACGGGGCAATTGGTAAAAAACTTTCAATTTCACAAGTTACCCTTTAGCGCCTAAACAGTGTGACTTAGAATAATTAAACTATCTGATTGCGGTAGATGCATATGTGCACTTTACACAGAGATGTTAACGTCCTAAATGGGTTGAACGCAAGAGTGACAATCGAAAACCCAAAGAACCCAAATACCTAGCAACTTCCGGCTTTGTTGTTCCTGCTAATAAAGTATGTGGGCCTAAAAAGCAATATGAATCGCCTAGACGACAACTCGGGCATTCATAAAGGACATCATATACCCGCCTACCACAAACAGGAACGGGGCAATTGGCAAAAAAACTTTCAATTTCACAAGTTACCCCTTAGCGCCTAAACAGTGTGACTTAGAAGAATTAAACTATCTGATTACGGTAGATGTAAATGTGCACATTACATAGAGATGTTTACGTCCTAAATGGGTTGAACGCAAGAGTGACAATCGGTAACCCAAAGAAACCAAAATACCTAGCACCTTCCGGTTTTGTTTTTGCGGCTAAGAAATTATGTGGGCCTAAAAAGCAATATGAATCGCCTAGACGACAACTCGGGCATTCATAAACAACATCATATACCCGCCTACAACAAACAGGAACGGGGCAATTGGAAAAAACTTTCAATTTCACAAGTTACCCTTTAGCGCCTAAAGAGTGTGACTTAGAAGAATTAAACTATCTGATTACGGTAGATGCATATGTGCACATTACATAGAGATGTTTACGTCCTAAATGGGTTGAATGCAAGAGTGACAATAGGTAACCCAAAGAAACCAAAATACCTAGCACCTTCCGCTTTTGTTTTTGCGGCTAGTAAATTATGTGGGCCTATAAAACAATATGAGTCGCCTAGACGACAACTCGGGCATTTATAATCACAACCATATAACCCCCTACCACAAACAGGAACGGGGCAATTGGCAAAAAACTTTCAATTTCCTTTAGCGCCTAAAGAGTGTGACTTAGAAGAATTAAACTATCTGATTACGGTAGATGCATATGTGCACATTACATAGAGATTTTACGTCCTAAATGGGTTGAACGCAAGAGTGACAATAGGTAACCCAAAGAACCCAAAATACCTAGCACCTTCCGGTTTTGTTTTTGCGGCTAAGAAATTATGTGGGCCTAAAAAGCAATATGAATCGGCTAGACGACAACTCGGGCATTCATAAACAACATCATATACCCGCCTACCACAAACAGGAACGTGGCAATTGGCAAAAAACTTTCAATTTCATTTAGCGCCTAAAGAGTGTGACTTTGAAGAATTAAACTATCTGATTACGGTAGATGCATATGTGCACATTACATAAAGATGTTAACGTCCTAAATGGGTTGAACGCAAGAGTGACAATCGAAAACCCAAAAACCTCAAAATACCTAGCAACTTCCGGCTTTGTTTTTCCTGCTAATAAAGAATGTGGGCCTATAAAACAATACGAGTCGCCTAGACGACAACTCGGGCATTCATAAACAACATCATATACCCGCCTAACACAAACAGGAACGGGGCAATTGGTAAAAAACTTTCAATTTCACAAGTTACCCTTTAGCGCCTAAACAGTGTGACTTAGAAGAATTAAACTATCTGATTACGGTAGATGCATATGTGCACATTACATAGAGATTTTACGTCCTAAATGGGTTGAACGCAAGAGTGACAATAGGTAACCCAAAGAACCCAAAATACCTAGCACCTTCCGGTTTTGTTTTTGCGGCTAAGAAATTATGTGGGCCTAAAAAGCAATATGAATCGGCTAGACGACAACTCGGGCATTCATAAACAACATCATATACCCGCCTACCACAAAAAGGAACGCGGCAATTGGCAAAAAACTTTCAATTTCCTTTAGCGCCTAAAGAGTGTGACTTAGAAGAATTAAACTATCTGATTACGGTAGATGCATATGTGCACATTACATAGAGATTTTACGTCCTAACTGGGTTGAACGCAAGAGTGACAATAGGTAACCCAAAGAACCCAAAATACCTAGCACCTTCCGGTTTTGTTTTTGCGGCTAAGAAATTATGTGGGCCTAAAAAGCAATATGAATCGGCTAGACGACAACTCGGGCATTCATAAACAACATCATATACCCGCCTACCACAAACAGGAACGTGGCAATTGGCAAAAAACTTTCAAATTCCTTTAGCGCCTAAAGAGTGTGACTTTGAAGAATTAAACTATCTGATTACGGTAGATGCATATGTGCACATTACATAGAGATGTTAACGTCCTAAATGGGTTGAACGCAAGAGTGACAATCGGTAACCCCAAGAACCCAAAATACCTAGCACCTTCCGGTTTTGTTTTTGCGGCTATAAAGTATGTGGGCCTTTAAAACAATATGAGTCGCCTAGAAGACAACGCGGGCATTCATAATCACAACCATATAACCCCCTACCACAAACAGGATCGTGGCAATTGGCAAAAAACTTGTAATTTCCTTTAGCGCCTCAAGAGTGTGACCTTGAATATTTAAGCTATCTGATTACGGTAGATGCATATGTGCACATTACATAGAGATGTTAACATCCTAAATGGGTTGAACGCAAGAGTGACAATCGAAAACCCAAAGAACCCAAAATACCTAGCAACTTTCGGCTTTGTTTTTCCTGCTAATAAAGTATGTGGGCCTAAAAAGCAATATGAATCGCCTAGACGACAACTCGGGCATTCATAAAGGACATCATATACCCGCCTACCACAAACAGGAACGGGGCAATTGGCAAAAAACTTTCAATTTTACAAGTTACCCTTAAGCGCCTAAACAGTGTGACTTAGAAGAATTAAACTATCTGATTACGGTAGATGCATATGTGCACTTTACATAGAGATGTTAACGTCCTAAATGGGTTGAACGCAAGAGTGACAATCGAAAACCCAAAGAACCCAAATACCTAGCAACTTCCGGCTTTGTTGTTCCTGCTAATAAAGTATGTGGGCCTAAAAAGCAATATGAATCGCCTAGACGACAACTCGGGCATTCATAAACAACATCATATACCCGCCTACAACAAACAGGAACGGGGCAATTGGAAAAAACTTTCAATTTCACAAGTTACCCTTTAGCGCCTAAAGAGTGTGACTTAGAAGAATTAAACTATCTGATTACGGTAGATGCATATGTGCACATTACATAGAGATGTTTACGTCCTAAATGGGTTGAATGCAAGAGTGACAATAGGTAACCCAAAGAAACCAAAATACCTAGCACCTTCCGCTTTTGTTTTTGCGGCTAGTAAATTATGTGGGCCTATAAAACAATATGAGTCGCCTAGACGACAACTCGGGCATTTATAATCACAACCATATAACCCCCTACCACAAACAGGAACGGGGCAATTGGCAAAAAACTTTCAATTTCCTTTAGCGCCTAAAGAGTGTGACTTAGAAGAATTAAACTATCTGATTACGGTAGATGCATATGTGCACATTACATAGAGATTTTACGTCCTAAATGGGTTGAACGCAAGAGTGACAATAGGTAACCCAAAGAACCCAAAATACCTAGCACCTTCCGGTTTTGTTTTTGCGGCTAAGAAATTATGTGGGCCTAAAAAGCAATATGAATCGGCTAGACGACAACTCGGGCATTCATAAACAACATCATATACCCGCCTACCACAAACAGGAACGTGGCAATTGGCAAAAAACTTTCAATTTCATTTAGCGCCTAAAGAGTGTGACTTTGAAGAATTAAACTATCTGATTACGGTAGATGCATATGTGCACATTACATAAAGATGTTAACGTCCTAAATGGGTTGAACGCAAGAGTGACAATCGAAAACCCAAAAACCTCAAAATACCTAGCAACTTCCGGCTTTGTTTTTCCTGCTAATAAAGAATGTGGGCCTATAAAACAATACGAGTCGCCTAGACGACAACTCGGGCATTCATAAACAACATCATATACCCGCCTAACACAAACAGGAACGGGGCAATTGGTAAAAAACTTTCAATTTCACAAGTTACCCTTTAGCGCCTAAACAGTGTGACTTAGAAGAATTAAACTATCTGATTACGGTAGATGCATATGTGCACATTACATAGAGATTTTACGTCCTAAATGGGTTGAACGCAAGAGTGACAATAGGTAACCCAAAGAACCCAAAATACCTAGCACCTTCCGGTTTTGTTTTTGCGGCTAAGAAATTATGTGGGCCTAAAAAGCAATATGAATCGGCTAGACGACAACTCGGGCATTCATAAACAACATCATATACCCGCCTACCACAAAAAGGAACGCGGCAATTGGCAAAAAACTTTCAATTTCCTTTAGCGCCTAAAGAGTGTGACTTAGAAGAATTAAACTATCTGATTACGGTAGATGCATATGTGCACATTACATAGAGATTTTACGTCCTAACTGGGTTGAACGCAAGAGTGACAATAGGTAACCCAAAGAACCCAAAATACCTAGCACCTTCCGGTTTTGTTTTTGCGGCTAAGAAATTATGTGGGCCTAAAAAGCAATATGAATCGGCTAGACGACAACTCGGGCATTCATAAACAACATCATATACCCGCCTACCACAAACAGGAACGTGGCAATTGGCAAAAAACTTTCAAATTCCTTTAGCGCCTAAAGAGTGTGACTTTGAAGAATTAAACTATCTGATTACGGTAGATGCATATGTGCACATTACATAGAGATGTTAACGTCCTAAATGGGTTGAACGCAAGAGTGACAATCGGTAACCCCAAGAACCCAAAATACCTAGCACCTTCCGGTTTTGTTTTTGCGGCTATAAAGTATGTGGGCCTTTAAAACAATATGAGTCGCCTAGAAGACAACGCGGGCATTCATAATCACAACCATATAACCCCCTACCACAAACAGGATCGTGGCAATTGGCAAAAAACTTGTAATTTCCTTTAGCGCCTCAAGAGTGTGACCTTGAATATTTAAGCTATCTGATTACGGTAGATGCATATGTGCACATTACATAGAGATGTTAACATCCTAAATGGGTTGAACGCAAGAGTGACAATCGAAAACCCAAAGAACCCAAAATACCTAGCAACTTTCGGCTTTGTTTTTCCTGCTAATAAAGTATGTGGGCCTAAAAAGCAATATGAATCGCCTAGACGACAACTCGGGCATTCATAAAGGACATCATATACCCGCCTACCACAAACAGGAACGGGGCAATTGGCAAAAAACTTTCAATTTTACAAGTTACCCTTAAGCGCCTAAACAGTGTGACTTAGAAGAATTAAACTATCTGATTACGGTAGATGCATATGTGCACTTTACATAGAGATGTTAACGTCCTAAATGGGTTGAACGCAAGAGTGACAATCGAAAACCCAAAGAACCCAAATACCTAGCAACTTCCGGCTTTGTTGTTCCTGCTAATAAAGTATGTGGGCCTAAAAAGCAATATGAATCGCCTAGACGACAACTCGGGCATTCATAAAGGACATCATATACCCGCCTACCACAAACAGGAACGGGGCAATTGGCAAAAAAACTTTTAATTTCACAAGTTACCCCTTAGCGCCTAAACAGTGTGACTTAGAAGAATTAAACTATCTGATTACGGTAGATGTAAATGTGCACATTACATAGAGATGTTTACGTCCTAAATGGGTTGAACGCAAGAGTGACAATCGGTAACCCAAAGAACCCAAAATACCTAGCACCTTCCGGTTTTGTTTTTGCGGCTAAGAAATTATGTGGGCCTAAAAAGCAATATGAATCGCCTAGACGACAACTCGGGCATTCATAAACAACATCATATACCCGCCTACCACAAACAGGAACGGGGCAATTGGCAAAAAACTTTCAATTTCCTTTAGCACCTAAACAGTGTGACTTAGAAGAATTAAACTATCTGATTACGGTAGATGTAAATGTGCACATTACATAGAGATGTTAACGTCCTAAATGGGTTGAACGCAAGAGTGACAATTGGTAACCCCAAGAACCCAAAATACCTAGCACCTTCCGGTTTTGTTTTTGCGGCTATAAAGTATGTGGGCCTTTAAAACAATATGAGTCGCCTAGACGACAACGCGGGCATTCATAATCACAACCATATAACCCCCTACCACAAACAGGAACGTGGCAATTGGCAAAAAACTTGCAATTTCCTTTAGCGCCTCAAGAGTGTGACCTTGAATATTTAAGCTATCTGATTACGGTAGATGCATATGTGCACATTACATAGAGATGTTTACGTCCTACATGGGTTGAACGCAAGAGTGACAATCGAAAACCCAAAGAACCCAAAATACCTAGCAACTTTCGGCTTTGTTTTTCCTGCTAATAAAGTATGTGGGCCTAAAAAGCAATATGAATCGCCTAGACGACAACTCGGGCCTTCATAAAGGACATCATATACCCGCCTACCACAAACGGGAACGGGGCAATTGGCAAAAAAACTTTAAATTTTACAAGTTACCCTTAAGCGCCTAAACAGTGTGACTTAGAAGAATTAAACTATCTGATTACGGTAGATGCATATGTGCACTTTACATAGAGATGTTTACGTCCTAAATGGGTTGAACGCAAGAGTGACAATCGGTAACCCAAAGAACCCAAAATACCTAGCACCTTCCGGTTTTGTTTTTGCGGCTAATAAATTATGTGGGCCTATAAAACAATATGAGTCGCCTAGACGACAACTCGGGCATTAAATTATCTGATTACGGTAGATGCATATGTGCACATTACATAGAGATGTTTACGTCCTAAATGGGTTGAACGCAAGAGTGACAATCGAAAACCCAAAGAACCCAAATACCTAGCAACTTCCGTCTTTGTTTTTCCTGCTAATAAAGTATGTGGGGCTATAAAACAATATGAGTCGCCGAGACGACAACGCGGGCATTCATAATCACAACCATATAACCCCCTACCACAAACAGGAACGTGGCAATTGGCAAAAAACTTTCAATCTCCTTTAGCGCCTAAAGAGTGTGACTTTGAAGAATTAAACTATCTGATTACGGTAGATGCATATGTGCACATTACATAGAGATGTTAACGTCCTAAATGGGTTGAACGCAAGGGTGACAATCGAAAACCCAAAAACCTCAAAATACCTAGCAACTTCCGGCTTTGTTGTTCCTGCTAATAAAGTATGTGGGTCTAAAAAGCAATATGAATCGCCTAGACGACAACTCGGGCATTCATAATCACAACCATATAACCCCCTACCACAAACAGGAACGTGGCAATTGGCAAAAAACTTGTAATTTCCTTTAGCGCCTAAAGAGTGTGACTTTGAAGAATTAAACTATCTGATTACGGTAGATGCATATGTGCACATTACATAGAGATGTTTACGTCCTAAATGGGTTGAACGCAAGAGTGACAATCGAAAACCCAAAGAACCCAAATACCTGGCAACTTCCGTCTTTGTTTTTCCTGCTAATAAAGTATGTGGGCCTAAAAAGCAATATGAATCGCCTAGACGACAACGCGGGCATTCATAATCACAACCATATAACCCCCTACCACAAACAGGAACGTGGCAATTGGCAAAAAACTTGTAATTTCCTTTAGCGCCTAAAGAGTGTGACTTTGAAGAATTAAACTATCTGATTACGGTAGATGCATATGTGCACATTACATAGAGATGTTTACGTCCTAAATGGGTTGAACGCAAGAGTGACAATCGAAAACCCAAAGAACCCAAATACCTAGCAACTTCCGTCTTTGTTTTTCCTGCTAATAAAGTATGTGGGCCTAAAAAGCAATATGAATCGCCTAGACGACAACTCGGGCATTCATAATCAGAACCATATAACCCCCTACCACAAACAGGAACGTGGCAATTGGCAAAAAACTTGTAATTTCCTTTAGCGCCTAAAGAGTGTGACTTTGAAGAATTAAACTATCTGATTACGGTAGATGCATATGTGCACATTACATAGAGATGTTTACGTCCTAAATGGGTTGAACGCAAGAGTGACAATCGAAAACCCAAAGAACCCAAATACCTAGCAACTTCCGTCTTTGTTTTTCCTGCTAATAAAGTATGTGGGCCTAAAAAGCAATATGAATCGCCTAGACGACAACTCGGGCATTCATAATCACAACCATATAACCCCCTACCACAAACAGGAACGTGGCAATTGGCAAAAAACTTTCAATTTCATTTAGCGCCTAAAGAGTGTGACTTTGAAGAATTAAACTATCTGATTACGGTAGATGCATATGTGCACATTACATAGAGATGTTAACGTCCTAAATGGGTTGAACGCAAGAGTGACAATCGGTAACCCCAAGAACCCAAAATACCTAGCATCTTCCGGTTTTGTTTTTGCGGCTATAAAGTATGTGGGCCTTTAAAACAATATGAGTCGCCTAGAAGACAACGCGGGCATTCATAATCACAACCATATAACCCCCTACCACAAACAGGAACGTGGCAATTGGCAAAAAACTTGTAATTTCCTTTAGCGCCTCAAGAGTGTGACCTTGAATATTTAAGCTATCTGATTACGGTAGATGCATATGTGCACATTACATAGAGATGTTTACGTCCTAAATGGGTTGAACGCAAGAGTGACAATCGAAAACCCAAAGAACCCAAAATACCTAGCAACTTTCGGCTTTGTTTTTCCTGCTAATAAAGTATGTGGGCCTAAAAAGCAATATGAATCGCCTAGACGACAACTCGGGCATTCATAAAGGACATCATATACCCGCCTACCACAAACAGGAACGGGGCAATTGGCAAAAAACTTTCAATTTTACAAGTTACCCTTAAGCGCCTAATCAGTGTGACTTAGAAGAATTAAACTATCTGATTACGGTAGATGCATATGTGCACATTACATAGAGATGTTAACGTCGTAAATGGGTTGAACGCAAGAGTGACAATCGAAAACCCAAAAACCTCAAAATACCTAGCAACTTCCGGCTTTGTTTTCCCTGCTAATAAAGAATGTGGGCCTATAAAACAATACGAGTCGCCTAGACGACAACTCGGGCATTCATGAACAACATCATATACCCGCCTACCACAAACAGGAACGGGGCAATTGGTAAAAAACTTTCAATTTCACAAGTTACCCTTTAGCGCCTAAACAGTGTGACTTAGAATAATTAAACTATCTGATTGCGGTAGATGCATATGTGCACTTTACACAGAGATGTTAACGTCCTAAATGGGTTGAACGCAAGAGTGACAATCGAAAACCCAAAGATCCCAAATACCTAGCAACTTCCGGCTTTGTTGTTCCTGCTAATAAAGTATGTGGGCCTAAAAAGCAATATGAATCGCCTAGACGACAACTCGGGCATTCATAAAGGACATCATATACCCGCCTACCACAAACAGGAACGATGCAATTGGCAAAAAAACTTTCAATTTCACAAGTTACCCCTTAGCGCCTAAACAGTGTGACTTAGAAGAATTAAACTATCTGATTACGGTAGATGTAAATGTGCACATTACATAGAGATGTTTACGTCCTAAATGGGTTGAACGCAAGAGTGACAATCGGTAACCCAAAGAACCTAAAATACCTAGCACCTTCCGGTTTTGTTTTTGCGGCTAAGAAATTATGTGGGCCTAAAAAGCAATATGAATCGGCTAGACGACAACTCGGGCATTCATAAACAACATCATACACCCGCCTACCACAAAAAGGAACGCGGCAATTGGCAAAAAACTTTCAATTTCCTTTAGCGCCTAAAGAGTGTGACTTAGAAGAATTAAACTATCTGATTACGGTAGATGCATATGTGCACATTACATAGAGATTTTACGTCCTAAATGGGTTGAACGCAAGAGTGACAATAGGTAACCCAAAGAACCCAAAATACCTAGCACCTTCCGGTTTTGTTTTTGCGGCTAAGAAATTATGTGGGCCTAAAAAGCAATATGAATCGGCTAGACGACAACTCGGGCATTCATAAACAACATCATATACCCGCCTACCACAAACAGGAACGTGGCAATTGGCAAAAAACTTTCAATTTCCTTTAGCGCCTAAAGAGTGTGACTTTGAAGAATTAAACTATCTGATTACGGTAGATGCATATGTGCACATTACATAGAGATGTTAACGTCCTAAATGGGTTGAACGCAAGAGTGACAATCGGTAACCCCAAGAACCCAAAATACCTAGCACCTTCCGGTTTTGTTTTTGCGGCTATAAAGTATGTGGGCCTTTAAAACAATATGAGTCGCCTAGAAGACAACGCGGGCATTCATAATCACAACCATATAACCCCCTACCACAAACAGGAACGTGGCAATTGGCAAAAAACTTGTAATTTCCTTTAGCGCCTCAAGAGTGTGACCTTGAATATTTAAGCTATCTGATTACGGTAGATGCATATGTGCACATTACATAGAGATGTTTACATCCTAAATGGGTTGAACGCAAGAGTGACAATCGAAAACCCAAAGAACCCAAAATACCTAGCAACTTTCGGCTTTGTTTTTCCTGCTAATAAAGTATGTGGGCCTAAAAAGCAATATGAATCGCCTAGACGACAACTCGGGCATTCATAAAGGACATCATATACCCGCCTACCACAAACAGGAACGGGGCAATTGGCAAAAAACTTTCAATTTTACAAGTTACCCTTAAGCGCCTAAACAGTGTGACTTAGAAGAATTAAACTATCTGATTACGGTAGATGCATATGTGCACTTTACATAGAGATGTTAACGTCCTAAATGGGTTGAACGCAAGAGTGACAATCGAAAACCCAAAAACCTCAAAATATCTAGCAACTTCCGGCTTTGTTTTTCCTGCTAATAAAGAATGTGGGCCTATAAAACAATACGAGTCGCCTAGACGACAACTCGGGCATTCATAAACAACATCATATACCCGCCTACCACAAACAGGAACGGGGCAATTGGTAAAAAACTTTCAATATCACAAGTTACCCTTTAGCGCCTAAACAGTGTGACTTAGAATAATTAAACTATCTGATTGCGGTAAATGCATATGTGCACTTTACACAGAGATGTTAACGCCCTAAATGGGTTGAACGCAAGAGTGACAATCGAAAACCCAAAGAACCCAAATACCTAGCAACTTCCGGCTTTGTTGTTCCTGCTAATAAAGTATGTGGGCCTAAAAAGCAATATGAATCGCCTAGACGACAACTCGGGCATTCATAAACAACATCATATACCCGCCTACCACAAACAGGAACAGGGCAATTGGCAAAAAAACTTTCAGTTTCACAAGTTACCCCTTAGCGCCTAAACAGTGTGACTTAGAAGAATTAAACTATCTGATTACGGTAGATGTAAATGTGCACATTACATAGAGATGTTTACGTCCTAAATGGGTTGAACGCAAGAGTGACAATCGGTAACCCAAAGAACCCAAAATACCTAGCACCTTCCGGTTTTGTTTTTGCGGCTAAGAAATTATGTGGGCCTAAAAAGCAATATGAATCGCCTAGACGACAACTCGGGCATTCATAAACAACATCATATACCCGCCTACCACAAACAGGAACGGGGCAATTGGCAAAAAACTTTCAATTTCCTTTAGCGCCTAAACAGTGTGACTTAGAAGAATTAAACTATCTGATTACGGTAGATGTAAATGTGCACATTACATAGAGATGTTAACGTCCTAAATGGGTTGAACGCAAGAGTGACAATCGGTAACCCCAAGAACCCAAAATACCTAGCACCTTTAGGTTTTGTTTTTGCGGCTATAAAGTATGTGGGCCTTTAAAACAATATGAGTCGCCTAGACGACAACGCGGGCATTCATAAAGGACATCATATACCCGCCTACCACAAACGGGAACGGGGCAATTGGCAAAAAAACTTTAAATTTTACAAGTTACCCTTAAGCGCCTAAACAGTGTGACTTAGAAGAATTAAACTATCTGATTACGGTAGATGCATATGTGCACTTTACATAGAGATGTTTACGTCCTAAATGGGTTGAACGCAAGAGTGACAATCGGTAACCCAAAGAACCCAAAATACCTAGCACCTTCCGGTTTTGTTTTTGCGGCTAAGAAATTATGTGGGCCTAAAAAGCAATATGAATCGCCTAGACGACAACTCGGGCATTCATAAACAACATCATATACCCGCCTACCACAAACAGGAACGTGGCAATTGGCAAAAAACTTGTAATTTCCTTTAGCGCCTCAAGAGTGTGACCTTGAATATTTAAGCTATCTGATTACGGTAGATGCATATGTGCACATTACATAGAGATGTTTACGTCCTACATGGGTTGAACGCAAGAGTGACAATCGAAAACCCAAAGAACCCAAAATACCTAGCAACTTTCGGCTTTGTTTTTCCTGCTAATAAAGTTTGTGGGCCTAAAAAGCAATATGAATCGCCTAGACGACAACTCGGCCCTTCATAAAGGACATCATATACCCGCCTACCACAAACGGGAACGGGGCAATTGGCAAAAAAACTTTAAATTTTACAAGTTACCCTTAAGCGCCTAAACAGTGTGACTTAGAAGAATTAAACTATCTGATTACGGTAGATGCATATGTGCACTTTACATAGAGATGTTTACGTCCTAAATGGGTTGAACGCAAGAGTGACAATCGGTAACCCAAAGAACCCAAAATACCTAGCACCTTCCGGTTTTGTTTTTGCGGCTAATAAATTATGTGGGCCTATAAAACAATATGAGTCGCCTAGACGACAACTCGGGCATTAAATTATCTGATTACGGTAGATGCATATGTGCACATTACATAGAGATGTTTACGTCCTAAATGGGTTGAACGCAAGAGTGACAATCGAAAACACAAAGAACCCAAATACCTAGCAACTTCCGTCTTTGTTTTTCCTGCTAATAAAGTATGTGGGGCTATAAAACAATATGAGTCGCCGAGACGACAACGCGGGCATTCATAATCACAACCATATAACCCCCTACCACAAACAGGAACGTGGCAATTGGCAAAAAACTTTCAATTTCCTTTAGCGCCTAAAGAGTGTGACTTAGAAGAATTAAATTATCTGATTACGGTAGATGCATATGTGCACATTACATAGGGATGTTTACGTCCTAAATGGGTTGAACGCAAGAGTGACAATCGAAAACCCAAAGAACCCAAATACCTAGCAACTTCCGTCTTTGTTTTTCCTGCTAATAAAGTATGTGGGCCTAAAAAGCAATATGAATCGCCTAGACGACAACTCGGGCATTCATAATCAGAACCATATAACCCCCTACCACAAACAGGAACGTGGCAATTGGCAAAAAACTTGTAATTTCCTTTAGCGCCTAAAGAGTGTGACTTTGAAGAATTAAACTATCTGATTACGGTAGATGCATATGTGCACATTACATAGAGATGTTTACGTCCTAAATGGGTTGAACGCAAGAGTGACAATCGAAAACCCAAAGAACCCAAATACCTAGCAACTTCCGTCTTTGTTTTTCCTGCTAATAAAGTATGTGGGCCTAAAAAGCAATATGAATCGCCTAGACGACAACTCGGGCATTCATAAACAACATCATATACCCGCCTACCACAAACAGGAACGGGGCAATTGGCAAAAAACTTTCAATTTCCTTTAGCGCCTAAACAGTGTGACTTAGAAGAATTAAACTATCTGATTACGGTAGATGTAAATGTGCACATTACATAGAGATGTTAACGTCCTAAATGGGTTGAACGCAAGAGTGACAATCGAAAACCCAAAGAACCCAAATACCTGGCAACTTCCGTCTTTGTTTTTCCTGCTAATAAAGTATGTGGGCCTAAAAAGCAATATGAATCGCCTAGACGACAACGCGGGCATTCATAATCACAACCATATAACCCCCTACCACAAACAGGAACGTGGCAATTGGCAAAAAACTTGTAATTTCCTTTAGCGCCTAAAGAGTGTGACTTTGAAGAATTAAACTATCTGATTACGGTAGATGCATATGTGCACATTACATAGAGATGTTTACGTCCTAAATGGGTTGAACGCAAGAGTGACAATCGAAAACCCAAAGAACCCAAATACCTGGCAACTTCCGTCTTTGTTTTTCCTGCTAATAAAGTATGTGGGCCTAAAAAGCAATATGAATCGCCTAGACGACAACGCGGGCATTCATAATCACAACCATATAACCCCCTACCACAAACAGGAACGTGGCAATTGGCAAAAAACTTGTAATTTCCTTTAGCGCCTAAAGAGTGTGACTTTGAAGAATTAAACTATCTGATTACGGTAGATGCATATGTGCACATTACATAGAGATGTTTACGTCCTAAATGGGTTGAACGCAAGAGTGACAATCGAAAACCCAAAGAACCCAAATACCTAGCAACTTCCGTCTTTGTTTTTCCTGCTAATAAAGTATGTGGGCCTAAAAAGCAATATGAATCGCCTAGACGACAACTCGGGCATTCATAATCAGAACCATATAACCCCCTACCACAAACAGGAACGTGGCAATTGGCAAAAAACTTGTAATTTCCTTTAGCGCCTAAAGAGTGTGACTTTGAAGAATTAAACTATCTGATTACGGTAGATGCATATGTGCACATTACATAGAGATGTTTACGTCCTAAATGGGTTGAACGCAAGAGTGACAATCGAAAACCCAAAGAACCCAAATACCTAGCAACTTCCGTCTTTGTTTTTCCTGCTAATAAAGTATGTGGGCCTAAAAAGCAATATGAATCGCCTAGACGACAACTCGGGCATTCATAAACAACATCATATACCCGCCTACCACAAACAGGAACGGGGCAATTGGCAAAAAACTTTCAATTTCCTTTAGCGCCTAAACAGTGTGACTTAGAAGAATTAAACTATCTGATTACGGTAGATGTAAATGTGCACATTACATAGAGATGTTAACGTCCTAAATGGGTTGAACGCAAGAGTGACAATCGGTAACCCCAAGAACCCAAAATACCTAGCACCTTCCGGTTTTGTTTTTGCGGCTATAAAGTATGTGGGCCTTTAAAACAATATGAGTCGCCTAGACGACAACGCGGGCATTCATAATCACAACCATATAACCCCCTACCACAAACAGGAACGTGGCAATTGGCAAAAAACTTGTAATTTCCTTTAGCGCCTCAAGAGTGTGACCTTGAATATTTAAGCTATCTGATTACGGTAGATGCATATGTGCACATTACATAGAGATGTTTACGTCCTACATGGGTTGAACGCAAGAGTGACAATCGAAAACCCAAAGAACCCAAAATACCTAGCAACTTTCGGCTTTGTTTTTCCTGCTAATAAAGTATGTGGGCCTAAAAAGCAATATGAATCGCCTAGACGACAACTCGGGCCTTCATAAAGGACATCATATACCCGCCTACCACAAACGGGAACGGGGCAATTGGCAAAAAAACTTTAAATTTTACAAGTTACCCTTAAGCGCCTAAACAGTGTGACTTAGAAGAATTAAACTATCTGATTACGGTAGATGCATATGTGCACATTACATAGAGATGTTTACGTCCTAAATGGGTTGAACGCAAGAGTGACAATCGGTAACCCAAAGAACCCAAAATACCTAGCACCTTCCGGTTTTGTTTTTGCGGCTAATAAATTATGTGGGCCTATAAAACAATATGAGTCGCCTAGACGACAACTCGGGCATTAAATTATCTGATTACGGTAGATGCATATGTGCACATTACATAGAGATGTTTACGTCCTAAATGGGTTGAACGCAAGAGTGACAATCGAAAACCCAAAGAACCCAAATACCTAGCAACTTCCGTCTTTGTTTTTCCTGCTAATAAAGTATGTGGGGCTATAAAACAATATGAGTCGCCGAGACGACAACGCGGGCATTCATAATCACAACCATATAACCCCCTACCACAAACAGGAACGTGGCAATTGGCAAAAAACTTTCAATTTCCTTTAGCGCCTAAAGAGTGTGACTTTGAAGAATTAAACTATCTGATTACGGTAGATGCATATGTGAACATTACATAGAGATGTTAACGTCCTAAATGGGTTGAACGCAAGTGTGACAATCGAAAACCCAAAAACCTCAAAATACCTAGCAACTTCCGGCTTTGTTGTTCCTGCTAATAAAGTATGTGGGTCTAAAAAGCAATATGAATCGCCTAGACGACAACTCGGGCATTCATAATCACAACTATATAACCCCCTACCACAAACAGGAACGTGGCAATTGGCAAAAAACTTTCAATTTCATTTAGCGCCTAAAGAGTATGACTTTGAAGAATTAAACTATCTGATTACGGTAGATGCATATGTGCACATTACATAGAGATGTTAACGTCCTAAATGGGTTGAACGCAAGAGTGACAATCGGTAACCCCAAGAACCCAAAATACCTAGCACCTTCCGGTTTTGTTTTTCCTGCTAATAAAGTATGTGGGCCTAAAAAGCAATATGAATCGCCTAGACGACAACGCGGGCATTCATAATCACAACCATATAACCCCCTACCACAAACAGGAACGTGGCAATTGGCAAAAAACTTGTAATTTCCTTTAGCGCCTAAAGAGTGTGACTTTGAAGAATTAAACTATCTGATTACGGTAGATGCATATGTGCACATTACATAGAGATGTTTACGTCCTAAATGGGTTGAACGCAAGAGTGACAATCGAAAACCCAAAGAACCCAAATACCTAGCAACTTCCGTCTTTGTTTTTCCTGCTAATAAAGTATGTGGGCCTAAAAAGCAATATGAATCGCCTAGACGACAACTCGGGCATTCATAATCAGAACCATATAACCCCCTACCACAAACAGGAACGTGGCAATTGGCAAAAAACTTGTAATTTCCTTTAGCGCCTAAAGACTGTGACTTTGAAGAATTAAACTATCTGATTACGGTAGATGCATATGTGCACATTACATAGAGATGTTTACGTCCTAAATGGGTTGAACGCAAGAGTGACAATCGGTAACCCAAAGAACCCAAAATACCTAGCAACTTCCGGTTTTGTTTTTGCGGCTTATAAATTATGTGGGCCTATAAAACAATATGAGTCGCCTAGACGACAACTCGGGCATTAAATTATCTGATTACGGTAGATGCATATGTGCACATTACATAGAGATGTTTACGTCCTAAATGGGTTGAACGCAAGAGTGACAATCGAAAACCCAAAGAACCCAAATACCTAGCAACTTCCGTCTTTGTTTTTCCTGCTAATAAAGTATGTGGGCCTAAAAAGCAATATGAATCGCCTAGACGACAACTCGGGCATTCATAATCACAACCATATAACCCCCTACCACAAACAGGAACGTGGCAATTGGCAAAAAACTTGTAATTTCCTTTAGCGCCTAAAGAGTGTGACTTTGAAGAATTAAACTATCTGATTACGGTAGATGCATATGTGCACATTACATAGAGATGTTTACGTCCTAAATGGGTTGAACGCAAGAGTGACAATCGGTAACCCAAAGAACCCAAAATAGCTAGCACCTTCCGGTTTTGTTTTTGCGGCTAATAAATTATGTGGGGCTATAAAACAATATGAGTCGCCGAGACGACAACGCGGGCATTCATAATCACAACCATATAACCCCCTACCACAAACAGGAACGTGGCAATTGGCAAAAAACTTTCAATTTCCTTTAGCGCCTAAAGAGTGTGACTTTGAAGAATTAAACTATCTGATTACGGTAGATGCATATGTGCACATTACATAGAGATGTTTACGTCCTAAATGGGTTGAACGCAAGAGTGACAATCGAAAACCCAAAGAACCCAAATACCTAGCAACTTCCGTCTTTGTTTTTCCTGCTAATAAAGTATGTGGGCCTAAAAAGCAATATGAATCGCCTAGACGACAACTCGGGCATTCATAATCACAACCATATAACCCCCTACCACAAACAGGAACGTGGCAATTGGCAAAAAACTTTCAATTTCCTTTAGCGCCTAAAGAGTGTGACTTTGAAGAATTAAACTATCTGATTACGGTAGATGCATATGTGCACATTACAAAATACCTAGCAACTTCCGGCTTTGTTGTTCCTGCTAATAAAGTATGTGGGTCTAAAAAGCAATATGAATCGCCTAGACGACAACTCGGGCATTCATAATCACAACCATATAACCCCCTACCACAAACAGGAACGTGGCAATTGGCAAAAAACTTGTAATTTCCTTTAGCGCCTAAAGAGTGTGACTTTGAAGAATTAAACTATCTGATTACGGTAGATGCATATGTGCACATTACATAGAGATGTTTACGTCCTAAATGGGTTGAACGCAAGAGTGACAATCGAAAACCCAAAGAACCCAAATACCTGGCAACTTCCGTCTTTGTTTTTCCTGCTAATAAAGTATGTGGGCCTAAAAAGCAATATGAATCGCCAAGACGACAACGCGGGCATTCATAATCACAACCATATAACCCCTACCACAAACAGGAACGTGGCAATTGGCAAAAAACTTTCAATTTCCTTTAGCGCCTAAAGAGTGTGACTTTGAAGAATTAAACTATCTGATTACGGTAGATGCATATGTGCACATTACATAGAGATGTTTACGTCCTAAATGGGTTGAACGCAAGAGTGACAATCGAAAACCCAAAAACCTCAAAATACCTAGCAACTTCCGTCTTTGTTTTTCCTGCTAATAAAGTATGTGGGCCTAAAAAGCAATATGAATCGCCTAGACGACAACTCGGGCATTCATAATCACAACCATATAACCCCCTACCACAAACAGGAACGTGGCAATTGGCAAAAGACTTGTAATTTCCTTTAGCGCCTAAAGAGTGTGACTTTGAAGAATTAAACTATCTGATTACGGTAGATGCATATGTGCACATTACATAGAGATGTTTACGTCCTAAATGGGTTGAACGCAAGAGTGACAATCGAAAACCCAAAGAACCCAAATACCTAGCAACTTCCGTCTTTGTTTTTCCTGCTAATAAAGTATGTGGGCCTAAAAAGCAATATGAATCGCCTAGACGACAACTCGGGCATTAAAATATCTGATTACGGTAGATGCATATGTGCACATTACATAGAGATGTTTACGTCCTAAATGGGTTGAACGCAAGAGTGACAATCGAAAACCCAAAGAACCCAAATACCTAGCAACTTCCGTCTTTGTTTTTCCTGCTAATAAAGTATGTGGGCCTAAAAGGCAATATGAATCGCCTAGACGACAACTCGGGCATTCATAATCACAACCATATAACCCCCTACCACAAACAGGAACGTGGCAATTGGCAAAAAACTTTCAATTTCCTTTAGCGCCTAAAGAGTGTGACTTTGAAGAATTAAACTATCTGATTACGGTAGATGCATATGTGCACATTACAAAATACCTAGCAACTTCCGGCTGTGTTGTTCCTGCTAATAAAGTATGTGGGTCTAAAAAGCAATATGAATCGCCTAGACGACAACTCGGGCATTCATAATCACAACCATATAACCCCCTACCACAAACAGGAACGTGGCAATTGGCAAAAAACTTGTAATTTCCTTTAGCGCCTAAAGAGTGTGACTTTGAAGAATTAAACTATCTGATTACGGTAGATGCATATGTGCACATTACACAGAGATGTTTACGTCCTAAATGGGTTGAACGCAAGAGTGACAATCGGTAACCAAAAGAACCCAAAATACCTAGCACCTTCCGGTTTTGTTTTTGCGGCTAAGAAATTATGTGGGCCTATAAAACAATATGAGTCGCCGAGACGACAACGCGGGCATTCATAATCACAACCATATAACCCCCTACCACAAACAGGAACGTGGCAATTGGCAAAAAACTTTCAATTTCCTTTAGCGCCTAAAGAGTGTGACTTTGAAGAATTAAACTATCTGATTACGGTAGATGCATATGTGCACATTACATAGAGATGTTTACGTCCTAAATGGGTTGAACGCAAGAGTGACAATCGAAAACCCAAAAACCTCAAAATACCTAGCAACTTCCGGCTTTGTTGTTCCTGCTAATAAAGTATGTGGGTCTAAAAAGCAATATGAATCGCCTAGACGACAACTCGGGCATTCAAAAATTCATATACCCGCCTACCACAAACAGGAACGGGGCAATTGGCAAAAAACTTTCAATTTCACAAGTTACCCTTTAGCGCCTAAAGAGTGTGACTTAGAAGAATTAAACTATCTGATTACGGTAGATGCATATGTGCACATTACATAGGGATGTTTACGTCCTAAATGGGTTGAACGCAAGAGTGACAATAGGTAACCCAAAGAACCCAAAATACCTAGCAACTTCCGTCTTTGTTTTTCCTGCTAATAAAGTATGTGAGCCTAAAAAGCAATATGAATCGCCTAGACGACAACTCGGGCATTCATAATCACAACCATATAACCCCCTACCACAAACAGGAACGTGGCAATTGGCAAAAAACTTGTAATTTCCTTTAGCGCCTAAAGAGTGTGACTTTGAAGAATTAAACTATCTGGTTACGGTAGATGCATATGTGCACATTACATAGAGATGTTTACGTCCTAAATGGGTTGAACGCAAGAGTGACAATCGAAAACCCAAAGAACCCAAATACCTAGCAACTTCCGTCTTTGTTTTTCCTGCTAATAAAGTATGTGAGCCTAAAAAGCAATATGAATCGCCTAGACGACAACTCGGGCATTCATAATCACAACCATATAACCCCCTACCACAAACAGGAACGTGGCAATTGGCAAAAAACTTGTAATTTCCTTTAGCGCCTAAAGAGTGTGACTTTGAAGAATTAAACTATCTGATTACGGTAGATGCATATGTACACATTACATAGAGATGTTTACGTCCTAAATGGGTTGAACGCAAGAGTGACAATCGAAAACCCAAAGAACCCAAATACCTAGCAACTTCCGTCTTTGTTTTTCCTGCTAATAAAGTATGTGGGCCTAAAAAGCAATATGAATCGCCTAGACGACAACTCGGGCATTCATAATCACAACCATATAACCCCCTACCACAAACAGGAACGTGGCAATTGGCAAAAAACTTGTAATTTCCTTTAGCGCCTAAAGAGTGTGACTTTGAAGAATTAAACTATCTGATTACGGTAGATGCATATGTGCACATTACATAGAGATGTTTATGTCCTAAATGGGTTGAACGCAAGAGTGACAATCGGTAACCCAAAGAACCCAAAATACCTAGCACCTTCCGGTTTTGTTTTTGCGGCTAATAAATTATGTGGGCCTATAAAACAATATGAGTCGCCTAGAGGACAACTCGGGCATTAAATTATCTGATTACGGTAGATGCATATGTGCACATTACATAGAGATGTTTACGTCCTAAATGGGTTGAACGCAAGAGTGACAATCGAAAACCCAAAGAACCCAAATACCTAGCAACTTCCGTCTTTGTTTTTCCTGCTAATAAAGAATGTGGGCCTAAAAAGCAATATGAATCGCCTAGACGACAACTCGGGCATTTATAATCACAACCATATAACCCCCTACCACAAACAGGAACGTGGCAATTGGCAAAAAACTTTCAATTTCCTTTAGCGCCTAAAGAGCGTGACTTTGAAGAATTAAACTATCTGATTACGGTAGATGCATATGTGCACATTACATAGAGATGTTAACGTCCTAAATGGGTTGAACGCAAGATTGACAATCGGTAACCCAAAGAACCCAAAATACCTAGCACCTTCCGGTTTTGTTTTTGCGGCTATAAAGTATGTGGGCCTTTAAAACAATATGAGTCGCCTAGACGACAACTCGCGCATTTATAATCACAACCATATAACCCCCTACCACAAACAGGAACGTGGCAATTGGCAAAAAACTTTCAATTTCCTTTAGCGCCTAAAGAGCGTGACTTTGAAGAATTAAACTATCTGATTACGGTAGATGCATATGTGCACATTACATAGAGATGTTTACGTCCTAAATGGGTTGAACGCAAGAGTGACAATCGAAAACCCAAAGAACCCAAAATACCTAGCAACTTCCGGCTTTGTTTTTCCTGCTAATAAAGTATGTGGGCCTAAAAAGCAATATGAATCGCCTAGACGACAACTCGGGCATTCATAAAGGACATCATATACCCGCCTACCACAAACAGGAACGGGGCAATTGGCAAAAAAACTTTAAATTTTACAAGTTACCCTCAAGCGCCTAAACAGTGTGACTTAAAAGAATTAAACTATCTGATTACGGTAGATGCATATGTGCACTTTACATAGAGATGTTTACGTCCTAAATGGGTTGAACGCAAGAGTGACAATCGGTAACCCAAAGAACCCAAAATACCTAGCACCTTCCGGTTTTGTTTTTGCGGCTAATAAATTATGTGGGCCTATAAAACAATATGAGTCGCCTAGACGACAACTCGGGCATTAAATTATCTGATTACGGTAGATGCATATGTGCACATTACATAGAGATGTTTACGTCCTAAATGGGTTGAACGCAAGAGTGACAATCGAAAACCCAAAGAACCCAAATACCTAGCAACTTCCGTCTTTGTTTTTCCTGCTAATAAAGTATGTGGGCCTAAAAAGCAATATGAATCGCCTAGACGACAACTCGGGCATTCATAAAGGACATCATATACCCGCCTACCACAAACAGGAACGGGGCAATTGGCAAAAAAACTTTCAATTTTACAAGTTACCCTTTAGCGCCTAAACAGTGTGACTTAGAAGAATTAAACTATCTGATTACGGTAGATGCATATGTGCACTTTACATAGAGATGTTTACGTCCTAAATAGGTTGAACGCAAGAGTGACAATCGGTAACCCAAAGAACCCAAAATACCTAGCACCTTCCGGTTTTGTTTTTGCGGCTAATAAAGTATGTGGGGCTATAAAACAATATGAGTCGCCGAGACGACAACGCGGGCATTCATAATCACAACCATATAACCCCCTACCACAAACAGGAACGTGGCAATTGGCAAAAAACTTTCAATTTCCTTTAGCGCCTAAAGAGTGTGACTTTGAGGAATTAAACTATCTGATTACGGTAGATGCATATGTGCACATTACATAGAGATGTTAACGTCCTAAATGGGTTGAACGCAAGAGTGACAATCGAAAACCCAAAAACCTCAAAATACCTAGCAACTTCCGGCTTTGTTGTTCCTGCTAATAAAGTATGTGGGTCTAAAAAGCAAAATGAATCGCCTAGACGACAACTCGGGCGTTCATAATCACAACCATATAACCCCCTACCACAAACAGGAACGTGGCAATTGGCAAAAAACTTGTAATTTCCTTTAGCGCCTAAAGAGTGTGACTTTGAAGAATTAAACTATCTGATTACGGTAGATGCATATGTGCACATTACATAGAGATGTTTACGTCCTAAATGGGTTGAACGCAAGAGTGACAATCGGTAACCCAAAGAACCCAAAATACCTAGCACCTTCCGGTTTTGTTTTTGCGGCTAAGAAATTATGTGGGCCTAAAAAGCAATATGAATCGCCTAGACGACAACTCGGGCATTCATAAACAACATCATATACCCGCCTACCACAAACAGGAACGGGGCAATTGGCAAAAAACTTTCAATTTCACAAGTTACCCTTTAGCGCCTAAAGAGTGTGACTTAGAAGAATTAAACTATCTGATTACGGTAGATGCATATGTGCACATTACATAGAGATGTTTACGTCCTAAATGGGTTGAACGCAAGAGTGACAATCGGTAACCCAAAGAACCCAAAATACCTAGCACCTTCCGGTTTTGTTTTTGCGGCTAAGAAATTATGTGGGCCTAAAAAGCAATATGAATCGCCTAGACGACAACTCGGGCATTCATAAACAACATCATATACCCGCCTACCACAAACAGGAACGTGGCAATTGGCAAAAAACTTTCAATTTCCTTTAGCGCCTAAAGAGTGTGACTTTGAAGAATTAAACTATCTGATTACGGTAGATGCATATGTGCACATTACATAGAGATGTTTACGTCCTAAATGGGTTGAACGCAAGAGTGACAATCGGTAACCCAAAGAACCCAAAATACCTAGCACCTTCCGGTTTTGTTTTTGCGGCTAAGAAATTATGTGGGCCTAAAAAGCAATATGAATCGCCTAGACGACAACTCGGGCATTCATAAACAACATCATATACCCGCCTACCACAAACAGGAACGTGGCAATTGGCAAAAAACTTTCAATTTCCTTTAGCGCCTAAAGAGTGTGACTTTGAAGAATTAAACTATCTGATTACGGTAGATGCATATGTGCACATTACATAGAGATGTTTACGTCCTAAATGGGTTGAACGCAAGAGTGACAATCGGTAACCCAAAGAACCCAAAATACCTAGCACCTTCCGGCTTTGTTTTTGCGGCTATAAAGTATGTGGGCCTTTAAAACAATATGAGTCGCCTAGACGACAACGCGGGCATTTATAATCACAACCATATAACCCCCTACCACAAACAGGAACGTGGCAATTGGCAAAAACTTGTAATTTCCTTTAGCGCCTCAAGAGTGTGACCTTGAATAATTAAGCTATCTTATTACGGTAGATGCATATGTGCACATTACATAGAGATGTTTACGTCCTAAATGGGTTGAACGCAAGAGTGACAATCGAAAACCCAAAGAACCCAAAATACCTAGCACCTTCCGGTTTTGTTTTTCCTGCTAATAAAGTATGTGGGCCTAAAAAGCAATATGAGTCGCCTAGACGACAACTCGGGCATTAAATTATCTGATTACGGTAGATGCATATGTGCACATTACATAGAGATGTTTACGTCCTAAATGGGTTGAACGCAAGAGTGACAATCGAAAACCCAAAGAACCCAAATACCTAGCAACTTCCGTCTTTGTTTTTCTTGATAATAAAGTATGTGGGCCTAAAAAGCAATATGAGTCGCCTAGACGACAACTCGGGCATTTATAATCACAACCATATAACCCCCTACCACAAACAGGAACGTGGCAATTGGCAAAAAACTTTCAATTTCCTTTAGCGCCTAAAGAGCGTGACTTTGAAGAATTAAACTATCTGATTACGGTAGATGCATATGTGCACATTACATAGAGATGTTAACGTGCTAAATGGGTTGAACGCAAGAGTGACAATCGGTAACCCAAAGAACCCAAAATACCTAGCACCTTCCGGTTTTGTTTTTGCGGCTATAAAGTATGTGGGCCTTTAAAACAATATGAGTCGCCTAGACGACAACGCGGGCATTCATAATCACAACCATATAACCCCCTACCACAAACAGGAACGTGGCAATTGGCAAAAAACTTGCAATTTCCTTTAGCGCCTCAAGAGTGTGACCTTGAATAATTAAGCTATCTGATTACGGTAGATGCATATGTGCACATTACATAGAGATGTTTACGTCCTAAATGGGTTGAACGCAAGAGTGACAATCGAAAACCCAAAGAACTCAAAATACCTAGCAACTTCCGGCTTTGTTTTTCCTGCTAATAAAGTATGTGGGCCTAAAAAGCAATATGAATCGCCTAGACGACAACTCGGGCATTCATAAAGGACATCATATACCCGCCTACCACAAACAGGAACGGGGCAATTGGCAAAAAAACTTTCAATTTTACAAGTTACCCTTAAGCGCCTAAACAGTGTGACTTAGAAGAATTAAACTATCTGATTACGGTAGATGCATATGTGCACTTTACATAGAGATGTTTACGTCCTAAATGGGTTGAACGCAAGAGTGACAACCGGTAACCCAAAGAACCCAAATTACCTAGCACCTTCCGGTTTTGTTTTTGCGGCTAATAAATTATGTGGGCCTATAAAACAATATGAGTCGCCTAGACGACAACTCGGGCTTTAAATTATCTGATTACGGTAGATGCATATGTGCACATTACATAGAGATGTTTACGTCCTAAATGGGTTGAACGCAAGAGTGACAATCGAAAACCCAAAGAACCCAAATACCCAGCAACTTCCGTCTTTGTTTTTCCTGCTAATAAAGTATGTGGGCCTAAAAAGCAATATGAATCGCCTAGACGACAACTCGGGCATTCATAAAGGACATCATATACCCGCCTACCACAAACAGGAACGGGGCTATTGGCAAAAAAACTTTCAATTTTACAAGTTACCCTTTAGCGCCTAAACAGTGTGACTTAGAAGAATTAAACTATCTGATTACGGTAGATGCATATGTGCACTTTACGTAGAGATGTTTACGTCCTAAATAGGTTGAACGCAAGAGTGACAATCGGTAACCCAAAGAACCCAAAATACCTAGCACCTTCCGGTTTTGTTTTTGCGGCTAATAAAGTATGTGGGGCTATAAAACAATATGAGTCGCCGAGACGACAACGCGGGCATTCATAATCACAACCATATAACCCCCTACCACAAACAGGAACGTGGCAATTGGCAAAAAACTTTCAATTTCCTTTAGCGCCTAAAGAGTGTGACTTTGAAGAATTAAACTATCTGATTACGGTAGATGCATATGTGCACATTACATAGAGATGTTAACGTCCTAAATGGGTTAAACGCAAGAGTGACAATCGAAAACCCAAAAACCTCAAAATACCTAGCAACTTCCGGCTTTGTTGTTCCTGCTAATAAAGTATGTGGGTCTAAAAAGCAATATGAATCGCCTAGACGACAACTCGGGCATTCCTAAACAACATCATATACCCGCCTACCACAAACAGGAACGGGGCAATTGACAAAAAACTTTCAATTTCACAAGTTACCCTTTAGCGCCTAAACAGTGTGACTTAGAAGAATTAAACTATCTGTTTACGGTAGATGTAAATGTGCACATTACATAGAGATGTTTACGTCCTAAATGGGTTGAACGCAAGAGTGACAATCGGTAACCCAAAGAACCCAAAATACCTAGCACCTTCCGGTTTTGTTTTTGCGGCTAAGAAATTATGTGGGCCTAAAAAGCAATATGAATCGCCTAGACGACAACTCGGGCATTCAGAAACAACATCATATACCCGCCTACCACAAACAGGAACGGGGCAATTGGCAAAAAACTTTCAATTTCACAAGTTACCCTTTAGCGCCTAAAGAGTGTGACTTAGAAGAATTAAACTATCTGGTTACGGTAGATGCATATGTGCACATTACATAGAGATGTTTACGTCCTAAATGGGTTGAACGCAAGAGTGACAATCGAAAACCCAAAGAACCCAAAATACCCAGCACCTTCCGGTTTTGTTTTTGCGGCTAAGAAATTATGTGGGCCTAAAAAGCAATATGAGTCGCCTAGACGACAACTCGGGCATTAAATTATCTGATTACGGTAGATGCATATGTGCACATTACATAGAGATGTTTACGTCCTAAATGGGTTGAACGCAAGAGTGACAATCGAAAACCCAAAGAACCCAAATACCTAGCAACTTCCGTCTTTGTTTTTCCTGCTAATAAAGTATGTGGGCCTAAAAAGCAATATGAGTCGCCTAGACGACAACTGGGGCATTAAATTATCTGATTACGGTAGATGCATATGTGCACATTACATAGAGATGTTTACGTCCTAAATGGGTTGAACGCAAGAGTGACAATCGAAAACCCAAAGAACCCAAATACCTAGCAACTTCCGTCTTTGTTGTTCCTGCTAATAAAGTATGTGGGCCTAAAAAGCAATATGAGTCGCCTAGACGACAACTGGGGCATTAAATTATCTGATTACGGTAGATGCATATGTGCACATTACATAGAGATGTTTACGTCCTAAATGGGTTGAACGCAAGAGTGACAATCGAAAACCCAAAAACCTCAAAATACCTAGCAACTTCCGGCTTTGTTGTTCCTGCTAATAAAGTATGTGGGTCTAAAAAGCAATATGAGTCACCTAGACGACAACTGGGGCATTAAATTATCTGATTACGGTAGATGCATATGTGCACATTACATAGAGATGTTTACGTCCTAAATGGGTTGAACGCAAGAGTGACAATCGAAAACCCAAAAACCTCAAAATACCTAGCAACTTCCGGCTTTGTTGTTCCTGCTAATAAAGTATGTGGGCCTAAAAAGCAATATGAGTCGCCTAGACGACAACTCGGGCATTAAATTATCTGATTACGGTAGATGCATATGTGCACATTACATAGAGATGTTTACGTCCTAAATGGGTTGAACGCAAGAGTGACAATCGAAAACCCAAAGAACCCAAATACCTAGCAACTTCCGTCTTTGTTTTTCCTGCTAATAAAGTATGTGGGCCTAAAAAGCAATATGAGTCGCCTAGACGACAACTGGGGCATTAAATTATCTGATTACGGTAGATGCATATGTGCACATTACATAGAGATGTTTACGTCCTAAATGGGTTGAACGCAAGAGTGACAATCGAAAACCCAAAGAACCCAAATACCTAGCAACTTCCGTCTTTGTTGTTCCTGCTAATAAAGTATGTGGGCCTAAAAAGCAATATGAGTCGCCTAGACGACAACTGGGGCATTAAATTATCTGATTACGGTAGATGCATATGTGCACATTACATAGAGATGTTTACGTCCTAAATGGGTTGAACGCAAGAGTGACAATCGAAAACCCAAAAACCTCAAAATACCTAGCAACTTCCGGCTTTGTTGTTCCTGCTAATAAAGTATGTGGGTCTAAAAAGCAATATGAGTCGCCTAGACGACAACTGGGGCATTAAATTATCTGATTACGGTAGATGCATATGTGCACATTACATAGAGATGTTTACGTCCTAAATGGGTTGAACACAAGAGTGACAATCGAAAACCCAAAAACCTCAAAATACCTAGCAACTTCCGGCTTTGTTGTTCCTGCTAATAAAGTATGTGGGCCTAAAAAGCAATATGAGTCGCCTAGACGACAACTCGGGCATTAAATTATCTGATTACGGTAGATGCATATGTGCACATTACATAGAGATGTTTACGTCCTAAATGGGTTGAACGCAAGAGTGACAATCGAAAACCCAAAGAACCTAAAATACCTAGCAACTTCCGGCTTTGTTTTTCCTGCTAATAAAGTATGTGGGCCTAAAAAGCAATATGAATCGCCTAGACGACAACTCGGGCATTCATAAAGGACATCATATACCCGCCTACCACAAACAGGAACGGGGCAATTGGCAAAACAACTTTAAATTTTACAAGTTACCCTTAAGCGCCTAAGCAGTGTGACTTAGAAGAATTAAACTATCTGATTACGGTAGATGCATATGTGCACTTTACATAGAGATGTTTACGTCCTAAATGGGTTGAACGCAAGAGTGACAACCGGTAACCCAAAGAACCCAAAATACCTAGCACCTTCCGGTTTTGTTTTTGCGGCTAATAAATTATGTGGGCCTATAAAACAATATGAGTCGCCTAGACGACAACTCGGGCTTTAAATTATCTGATTACGGTAGATGCATATGTGCACATTACATAGAGATGTTTACGTCCTAAATGGGTTGAACGCAAGAGTGACAATCGAAAACCCAAAGAACCCAAATACCTAGCAACTTCCGTCTTTGTTTTTCCTGCTAATAAAGTATGTGGGCCTAAAAAGCAATATGAATCGCCTAGACGACAACGCGGGCATTCATAAAGGACATCATATACCCGCCTACCACAAACAGGAACGGGGCAATTGGCAAAAAAAACTTTCAATTTTACAAGTTACCCTTTAGCGCCTAAACAGTGTGACTTAGAATAATTAAACTATCTGATTACGGTAGATGCATATGTGCACTTTACATAGAGATGTTTACGTCCTAAATAGGTTGAACGCAAGAGTGACAATCGGTAACCCAAAGAATCCAAAATACCTAGCACCTTTCGGTTTTGTTTTTGCGGCTAATAAAGTATGTGGGGCTATAAAACAATATGAGTCGCCGAGACGACAACGCGGGCATTCATAATCACAACCATATAACCCCCTACCACAAACAGGAACGTGGCAATTGGCAAAAAACTTTCAATTTCCCTTAGCGCCTAAAGATTGTGACTTTGAAGAATTAAACTATCTGATTACGGTACATGCATATGTGCACATTACATAGAGATGTTAACGTCCTAAATGGGTTGAACGCAAGAGTGACAATCGAAAACCCAAAAACCGCAAAATACCTAGCAACTTCCGGCTTTGTTGTTCCTGCTAATAAAGTATGTGGGTCTAAAAAGCAATATGAATCGCCTAGACGACAACTCGGGCATTCATAAACAACATCATATACCCGCCTACCACAAACAGGAACGGGGCAATTGGCAAAAAACTTTCAATTTCACAAGTTACCCTTTAGCGCCTAAACAGTGTGACTTAGAAGAATTAAACTATCTGTTTACGGTAGATGTAAATGTGCACATTACATAGAGATGTTTACGTCCTAAATGGGTTGAACGCAAGAGTGACAATCGGTAACCCAAAGAACCCAAAATACCTAGCACCTTCCGGTTTTGGTTTTGCGGCTAAGAAATTATGTGGGCCTAAAAAGCAATATGAATCGCCTAGACGACAACTCGGGCATTCATAAACAACATCATATACCCGCCTACCACAAACAGGAACGGGGCAATTGGCAAAAAACTTTCAATTTCCCAAGTTACCCTTTAGCGCCTAAAGAGTGTGACTTAGAAGAACTAAACTATCTGATTACGGTAGATGCATATGTGCACATTACATAGAGATTTTACGTCCTAAATGGGTTGAACGCAAGAGTGACAATAGGTAACCCAAAGAACCCAAAATACCTAGCACCTTCCGGTTTTGTTTATGCGGCTAAGAAATTATGTGGGCCTAAAAAGCAATATGAATCGCCAAAACGACAACTCGGGCATTCATAAAGGACATCATATACCCGCCTACCACAAACAGGAACGGGGCAATTGGCAAAAAAACTTTAAATTTTACAAGTTACCCTTAAGCGCCTAAGCAGTGTGACTTAGAAGAATTAAACTATCTGATTACGGTAGATGCATATGTGCACTTTACATAGAGATGTTTACGTCCTAAATGGGTTGAACGCAAGAGTGACAACCGGTAACCCAAAGAACCCAAAATACCTAACACCTTCCGGTTTTGTTTTTGCGGCTAATAAATTATGTGGGCCTATAAAACAATATGAGTCGCCTAGACGACAACTCGGGCTTTAAATTATCTGATTACGGTAGATGCATATGTGCACATTACATAGAGATGTTTACGTCCTAAATGGGTTGAACGCAAGAGTGACAATCGAAAACCCAAAGAACCCAAATACCTAGCAACTTCCGTCTTTGTTTTTCCTGCTAATAAAGTATGTGGGCCTAAAAAGCAATATGAATCGCCTAGACGACAACGCGGGCATTCATAAAGGACATCATATACCCGCCTACCACAAACAGGAACGGGGCAATTGGCAAAAAACTTTCAATTTCACAAGTTACCCTTTAGCGCCTAAACAGTGTGACTTAGAAGAATTAAACTATCTGTTTACGGTAGATGTAAATGTGCACATTACATAGAGATGTTTACGTCCTAAATGGGTTGAACGCAAGAGTGACAATCGGTAACCCAAAGAACCCAAAATACCTAGCACCTTCCGGTTTTGTTTTTGCGGCTAAGAAATTATGTGGGCCTAAAAAGCAATATGAATCGCCTAGACGACAACTCGGGCATTCATAAACAACATCATATACCCGCCTACCACAAACAGGAACGGGGCAATTGGCAAAAAACTTTCAATTTCACAAGTTACCCTTTAGCGCCCAAAGAGTGTGACTTAGAAGAATTAAACTATCTGATTACGGTAGATGCATATGTGCACATTACATAGAGATGTTAAAGTCCTAAATGGGTTGAACGCAAGAGTGACAATAGGTAACCCAAAGAACCCAAAATACCTAGCACCTTCCGGTTTTGTTTATGCGGCTAAGAAATTATGTGGGCCTAAAAAGCAATATGAATCGCCAAAACGACAACTCGGGCATTCATAAACAACATCATATACCCGCCTACCACAAACAAGAACGTGGAAATTGGCAAAAAACTTTCAATTTCCTTTAGCGCCTAAAGGGTGTGACTTTGAAGAATTAAACTATCTGATTACGGTAGATGCATATGTGCACTTTACATAGAGATGTTTACGTCCTAAATGGGTTGAACGCAAGAGTGACAATCGGTAACCCAAAGAACCCAAAATACCTAGCACCTTCCGGTTTTGTTTTTGCGGCTATAAAGTATGTGGGCCTTTAAAACAATATGAGTCGCCTAGACGACAACTCGGGCATTCATAAAGGACATCATATACCCGCCTACCACAAACACGAACGGGGCAATTGGCAAAAAAACTTTAAATTTTACAAGTTACCTTTAAGCGCCTCAACAGTGTGACTTCGAAGAATTAAACTATCTGATTACGGTAGATGCATATGTGCACTTTACATAGAGATGTTCACGTCCTAAATGGGTTGAACGCAAGAGTGACAATCGGTAACCCAAAGAACCCAAAATACCTTGCACCTTCCGGTTTTGTTTTTCCTGTTAATAAAGTATGTGGGCCTAAAAAGCAATATGAGTCGCCTAGACGACAACTCGGGCATTAAATTATCTGATTACGGTAGATGCATATGTGCACATTACATAGAGATGTTTACGTCCTAAATGGGTTGAACGCAAGAGTGACAATCGAAAACCCAAAGAACCCAAATACCTAGCAACTTCCGTCTTTGTTTTTCCTGCTAATAAAGTATGTGGGCCTAAAAAGCAATATGAATCGCCTAGACGACAACTCGGGCATTCATAAAGGACATCATATACCCGCCTACCACAAACAGGAACGGGGCAATTGGCAAAAAAACTTTCAATTTTACAAGTTACCCTTTAGCGCCTAAACAGTGTGACTTAGAAGAATTAAACTATCTGATTACGGTAGATGCATATGTGCACTTTACATAGAGATGTTTACGTCCTAAATGGGTTGAACGCAAGAGTGACAATCGGTAACCCAAAGAACCCAAAATACCTAGCACCTTCCGGTTTTGTTTTTGCGGCTAACAAAGTATGTGGGGCTATAAAACAATATCAGTCGCCGAGACGACAACGCGGGCATTCATAATCACAACCATATAACCCTCTACCACAAACAAGAACGTGGCAATTGGCAAAAAACTTTCAATTTCCTTTAGCGCCTAAAGAGTGACTTTGAAGAATTAAACTATCTGATTACGGTAGATGCATATGTGCACATTACATAGAGATGTTAACGTCCTAAATGGGTTGAACGCAAGAGTGACAATCGAAAACCCAAAAACCTCAAAATACCTAGCAACTTCCGGCTTTGTTGTTCTTGCTAATAAAGTATGTGGGTCTAAAAAGCAATATGAATCGCCTAGACGACAACTCGGGCATTCATAAACAACATCATATACCCGCCTACCACAAACAGGAACGGGGCAATTGGCAAAAAACTTTCAATTTCACAAGTTACCCTTTAGCGCCTAAACAGTGTGACTGAGAAGAATTAAACTATCTGATTACGGTAGATGTAAATGTGCACATTACATAGAGATGTTTACGTCCTAACTGGGTTGAACGCAAGAGTGACAATCGGTAACCCAAAGAACCCAAAATACCTAGCACCTTCCGGTTTTGTTTTTGCGGCTAAGAAATTATGTGGGCCTAAAAAGCAATATGAATCGCCTAGACGACAACTCGGGCATTCATAAACAACATCATATACCCGCCTACCACAAACAGGAACGTGGCAATTGGCAAAAAACTTTCAATTTCCTTTAGCGCCTAAAGAGTGTGACTTTGAAGAATTAAACTATCTGATTACGGTAGATGCATATGTGCACATTACATAGAGATGTTTACGTCCTAAATGGGTTGAACTCAAGAGTGACAATCGGTAACCCAAAGACCCCAAAATACCTAGCACCTTCCGGTTTTGTTTTTGCGGCTATAAAGTATGTGGGCCTTTAAAACAATATGAGTCGCCTAGACGACAACGCGGGCGTTCATAATCACAACCATATAACCCCCTACCACAAATAGGAACGTGGCAATTGGCAAAAAACTTGTAATTTCCTTTAGCGCCTCAAGAGTGTGACCTTGAATAATTAAGCTATCTGATTACGGTAGATGCATATGTGCACATTACATAGAGATGTTTACGTCCTAAATGGGTTGAACGCAAGAGTGACAATCGGTAACCCAAAGAACCCAAAATACCTAGCACCTTCCGGTTTTGTTTTTGCGGCTAATAAATTATGTGGGCCTATAAAACAATATGCGTCGCCTAGACGACAACTCGGGCATTAAATTATCTGATTACGGTAGATGCATATGTGCACATTACATAGAGATGTTAACGTCCTAAATGGGTTGAACGCAAGAGTGACAATCGAAAACCCAAAGAACCCAAAATACCTAGCAACTTCCGGCTTTGTTTTTCCTGCTAATAAAGTATGTGGGCCTAAAAAGCAATATGAATCGCATAGACGACAACTCGGGCATTCATAAAGGACATCATATACCCGCCTACCACAAACAGGAACGGGGCAATTGGCAAAAAAACTTTAAATTTTACAAGTTACCTTTAAGCGCCTCAACAGTGTGACTTAGAAGAATTAAACTATCTGATTACGGTAGATGCATATGTGCACTTTACATAGAGATGTTTACGTCCTAAATGGGTTGAACGCAAGAGTGACAATCGGTAACCCAAAGAACCCAAAATACCTAGCACCTTCCGGTTTTGTTTTTGCGGCTAATAAACTATGTGGGCCTAAAAAGCAATATGAATCGCCTAGACGACAACTCGGGCATTCATAAAGGATATCATATACCCGCCTACCACAAACAGGAACGGGGCAATTGGCAAAAAAACTTTCAATTTTACAAGTTACCCTTTAGCGCCTAAACAGTGTGACTTAGAAGAATTAAACTATCTGGTTACGGTAGATGCATATGTGCACATTACATAGAGATGTTAACGTCCTAAATGGGGTGAACGCAAGAGTGACAATCGAAAACCCAAAGAACCCAAAATACCTAGCAACTTCCGTCTTTGTTTTTCCTGCTAATAAAGTATGTGGGCCTAAAAAGCAATATGAATCGCCTAGACGACAACTCGGGCATTCATAAAGGACATCATATACCCGCCTACCACAAACAGGAACGGGGCAATTGGCAAAAAAACTTTCAATTTTACAAGTTACCCTTTAGCGCCTAAACAGTGTGACTTAGAAGAATTAAACTATCTGGTTACGGTATATGCATATGTGCACTTTACATAGAGATGTTTTCGTCCTAAATGGGTTGAACGCAAGAGTGACAATCGGTAACCCAAAGAACCCAAAATACCTAGCACCTTCCGGTTTTGTTTTTGCGGCTATAAAGTATGTGGGCCTTTAAAACAATATGAGTCGCCGAGACGACAACGCGGGCATTCATAATCACAACCATATAACCCCCTACCACAAACAGGAACGTGGCAATTGGCAAAAAACTTTCAATTTCCTTTAGCGCCTAAAGAGTGTGACTTTGAAGAATTAAACTATCTGATTACGGTAGATGCATATGTGCACATTACATAGAGATGTTTACGTCCTAAATGGGTTGAACGCAAGAGTGACAATCGAAAACCCAAAGAACCAACAACAGCATATACCCGCCTACCACAAACAGGAACGGGGCAATTGGCAAAAAACTTTCAATTTTACAAGTTACCCTTTAGCGCCTAAACAGTGTGACTTAGAAGAATTTAACTATCTGGTTACGGTAGATGCATATGTGCACTTTACATAGAGATGTTAACGTCCTAAATGGGTTGAACGCAAGAGTGACAATCGGTAACCCAAAGAACCCAAAATACCTAGCACCTTCCGGTTTTGTTTTTGCGGCTAATAAAGTATGTGGGGCTATAAAACAATATGAGTCGCCGAGACGACAACGCGGGCATTCATAATAACAACCATATAACCCCCTACCACAAACAGGAACGTGGCAATTGGCAAAAAACTTTCAATTTCCTTTAGCGCCTAAAGAGTGTGACTTTGAAGAATTAAACTATCTGATTACGGTAGATGCATATGTGCACATTACATAGAGATGTTTACGTCCTAAATGGGTTGGACGCAAGAGTGACAATCGAAAACCCAAAGAACCAACAACAGCATATACCCGCCTACCACAAACAGGAACGGGGCAATTGGCAAAAAACTTTCAATTTTACAAGTTACCCTTTAGCGCCTAAACAGTGTGACTTAGAAGAATTAAACTATCTGGTTACGGTAGATGCATATGTGCACTTTACATAGAGATGTTTACGTCCTAAATGGGTTGAACGCAAGAGTGACAATCGGTAACCCAAAGAACCCAAAATACCTAGCACCTTCCGGTTTTGTTTTTGCGGCTAATAAAGTATGTGGGGCTATAAAACAATATGAGTCGCCGAGACGACAACGCGGGCATTCATAATTACAACCATATAACCCCCTACCACAAACAGGAACGTGGCAATTGGCAAAAAACTTTCAATTTCCTTTAGCGCCTAAAGACTGTGACTTTGAAGAATTAAACTATCTGATTACGGTAGATGCATATGTGCACATTACATAGAGATGTTTACGTCCTAAATGGGTTGAACGCAAGAGTGACAATCGAAAACCCAAAGAACCCAAAACACCTAGCACCTTCCGGTTTTGTTTTTGCGGCTAATAAATTATGTGGGCCTATAAAACAATATGAGTCGCCTAGACGACAACTCGGGCATTTATAATCACAACCATATAACCCCCTACCACAAACAGGAACGTGGCAATTGGCAAAAAACTTGTAATTTCCTTTAGCGCCTCAAGAGTGTGACCTTGAATAATTAAACTATCTCATTACGGTAGATGCATATGTGCACATTACATAGAGATGTTTACGTCCTAAATGGGTTGAACGCAAGAGTGACAATCGAAAACCCAAAGAACCCAAAATACCTAGCAACTTCCGGCTTTGTTTTTCCTGCTAATAAAGTATGTAGGCCTAAAAAGCAATATGAATCGCCTAGACGACAACTCGGGCATTCATAAACAACAGCATATACCCGCCTACCACAAACAGGAACGGGGCAATTGGTAAAAAACTTTCAATTTTACAAGTTACCCTTTAGCGCCTAAACAGTGTGACTTAAAAGAACTAAACTATCTGATTACGGTAGATGCATATGTGCACATTACATAGAGATGTCTACGTCCTGAATGGGTTGAACGCAAAAGTGACAATCGGTAACCCAAAGAACCCAAAATACCTAGCACCTCCCGGTTTTGTTTTTGCGGCTAATAAATTTTGTGGGCCTATAAAACAATATGAGTCGCCGAGACGACAACTCGGGCATTTATAATCACAACCATATAACCCCCTACCACAAACAGGAACGTGGCAATTGGCAAAAAACTTTCAATTTCCTTTAGCGCCTAAACAGTGTGACTTTGAAGAATTAAACTATCTCATTACGGTAGATGCATATGTGCACATTACATAGAGATGTTTACGTCCTAACTGGGTTGAACGCAAGAGTGACAATCGGTAACCCAAAGAACCCAAAATACCTATCACCTTCCGGTTTTGTTTTTGCGGCTAAGAAATTATGTGGGCCTAAAAAGCAATATGAATCGCCTAGACGACAACTCGGGCATTCATAAACAACATCATATACCCGCCTACCACAAACAGGAACGGGGCAATTGGCAAAAAAACTTTAAATTTTACAAGTTACCCTTAAGCGCCTAAGCAGTGTGACTTAGAAGAATTAAACTATCTGATTACGGTAGATGCATATGTGCACTTTACATAGAGATGTTTACGTCCTAAATGGGTTGAACGCAAGAGTGACAACCGGTAACCCAAAGAACCCAAATACCTAGCAACTTCCGTCTTTGTTTTTGCGGCTAAGAAATTATGTGGGCCTAAAAAGCAATATGAATCGCCTAGACGACAACTCGGGCATTCATAAACAACATCATATACCCGCCTACCACAAACAGGAACGGGGCAATTGGCAAAAAAACTTTAAATTTTACAAGTTACCCTTAAGCGCCTAAGCAGTGTGACTTAGAAGAACTAAACTATCTGATTACGGTAGATGCATATGTGCACATTACATAGAGATTTTACGTCCTAAATGGGTTGAACGCAAGAGTGACAATAGGTAACCCAAAGAACCCAAAATACCTAGCACCTTCCGGTTTTGTTTATGCGGCTAAGAAATTATGTGGGCCTAAAAAGCAATATGAATCGCCAAAACGACAACTCGGGCATTCATAAAGGACATCATATACCCGCCTACCACAAACAGGAACGGGGCAATTGGCAAAAAAACTTTAAATTTTACAAGTTACCCTTAAGCGCCTAAGCAGTGTGACTTAGAAGAATTAAACTATCTGATTACGGTAGATGCATATGTGCACTTTACATAGAGATGTTTACGTCCTAAATGGGTTGAACGCAAGAGTGACAACCGGTAACCCAAAGAACCCAAAATACCTAACACCTTCCGGTTTTGTTTTTGCGGCTAATAAATTATGTGGGCCTATAAAACAATATGAGTCGCCTAGACGACAACTCGGGCTTTAAATTATCTGATTACGGTAGATGCATATGTGCACATTACATAGAGATGTTTACGTCCTAAATGGGTTGAACGCAAGAGTGACAATCGAAAACCCAAAGAACCCAAATACCTAGCAACTTCCGTCTTTGTTTTTCCTGCTAATAAAGTATGTGGGCCTAAAAAGCAATATGAATCGCCTAGACGACAACGCGGGCATTCATAAAGGACATCATATACCCGCCTACCACAAACAGGAACGGGGCAATTGGCAAAAAACTTTCAATTTCACAAGTTACCCTTTAGCGCCTAAACAGTGTGACTTAGAAGAATTAAACTATCTGTTTACGGTAGATGTAAATGTGCACATTACATAGAGATGTTTACGTCCTAAATGGGTTGAACGCAAGAGTGACAATCGGTAACCCAAAGAACCCAAAATACCTAGCACCTTCCGGTTTTGTTTTTGCGGCTAAGAAATTATGTGGGCCTAAAAAGCAATATGAATCGCCTAGACGACAACTCGGGCATTCATAAACAACATCATATACCCGCCTACCACAAACAGGAACGGGGCAATTGGCAAAAAACTTTCAATTTCACAAGTTACCCTTTAGCGCCCAAAGAGTGTGACTTAGAAGAATTAAACTATCTGATTACGGTAGATGCATATGTGCACATTACATAGAGATGTTAAAGTCCTAAATGGGTTGAACGCAAGAGTGACAATAGGTAACCCAAAGAACCCAAAATACCTAGCACCTTCCGGTTTTGTTTATGCGGCTAAGAAATTATGTGGGCCTAAAAAGCAATATGAATCGCCAAAACGACAACTCGGGCATTCATAAACAACATCATATACCCGCCTACCACAAACAAGAACGTGGAAATTGGCAAAAAACTTTCAATTTCCTTTAGCGCCTAAAGGGTGTGACTTTGAAGAATTAAACTATCTGATTACGGTAGATGCATATGTGCACTTTACATAGAGATGTTTACGTCCTAAATGGGTTGAACGCAAGAGTGACAATCGGTAACCCAAAGAACCCAAAATACCTAGCACCTTCCGGTTTTGTTTTTGCGGCTATAAAGTATGTGGGCCTTTAAAACAATATGAGTCGCCTAGACGACAACTCGGGCATTCATAAAGGACATCATATACCCGCCTACCACAAACACGAACGGGGCAATTGGCAAAAAAACTTTAAATTTTACAAGTTACCTTTAAGCGCCTCAACAGTGTGACTTCGAAGAATTAAACTATCTGATTACGGTAGATGCATATGTGCACTTTACATAGAGATGTTCACGTCCTAAATGGGTTGAACGCAAGAGTGACAATCGGTAACCCAAAGAACCCAAAATACCTAGCACCTTCCGGTTTTGTTTTTCCTGTTAATAAAGTATGTGGGCCTAAAAAGCAATATGAGTCGCCTAGACGACAACTCGGGCATTAAATTATCTGATTACGGTAGATGCATATGTGCACATTACATAGAGATGTTTACGTCCTAAATGGGTTGAACGCAAGAGTGACAATCGAAAACCCAAAGAACCCAAATACCTAGCAACTTCCGTCTTTGTTTTTCCTGCTAATAAAGTATGTGGGCCTAAAAAGCAATATGAATCGCCTAGACGACAACTCGGGCATTCATAAAGGACATCATATACCCGCCTACCACAAACAGGAACGGGGCAATTGGCAAAAAAACTTTCAATTTTACAAGTTACCCTTTAGCGCCTAAACAGTGTGACTTAGAAGAATTAAACTATCTGATTACGGTAGATGCATATGTGCACTTTACATAGAGATGTTTACGTCCTAAATGGGTTGAACGCAAGAGTGACAATCGGTAACCCAAAGAACCCAAAATACCTAGCACCTTCCGGTTTTGTTTTTGCGGCTAACAAAGTATGTGGGGCTATAAAACAATATCAGTCGCCGAGACGACAACGCGGGCATTCATAATCACAACCATATAACCCTCTACCACAAACAAGAACGTGGCAATTGGCAAAAAACTTTCAATTTCCTTTAGCGCCTAAAGAGTGACTTTGAAGAATTAAACTATCTGATTACGGTAGATGCATATGTGCACATTACATAGAGATGTTAACGTCCTAAATGGGTTGAACGCAAGAGTGACAATCGAAAACCCAAAAACCTCAAAATACCTAGCAACTTCCGGCTTTGTTGTTCTTGCTAATAAAGTATGTGGGTCTAAAAAGCAATATGAATCGCCTAGACGACAACTCGGGCATTCATAAACAACATCATATACCCGCCTACCACAAACAGGAACGGGGCAATTGGCAAAAAACTTTCAATTTCACAAGTTACCCTTTAGCGCCTAAACAGTGTGACTGAGAAGAATTAAACTATCTGATTACGGTAGATGTAAATGTGCACATTACATAGAGATGTTTACGTCCTAACTGGGTTGAACGCAAGAGTGACAATCGGTAACCCAAAGAACCCAAAATACCTAGCACCTTCCGGTTTTGTTTTTGCGGCTAAGAAATTATGTGGGCCTAAAAAGCAATATGAATCGCCTAGACGACAACTCGGGCATTCATAAACAACATCATATACCCGCCTACCACAAACAGGAACGTGGCAATTGGCAAAAAACTTTCAATTTCCTTTAGCGCCTAAAGAGTGTGACTTTGAAGAATTAAACTATCTGATTACGGTAGATGCATATGTGCACATTACATAGAGATGTTTACGTCCTAAATGGGTTGAACTCAAGAGTGACAATCGGTAACCCAAAGACCCCAAAATACCTAGCACCTTCCGGTTTTGTTTTTGCGGCTATAAAGTATGTGGGCCTTTAAAACAATATGAGTCGCCTAGACGACAACGCGGGCGTTCATAATCACAACCATATAACCCCCTACCACAAATAGGAACGTGGCAATTGGCAAAAAACTTGTAATTTCCTTTAGCGCCTCAAGAGTGTGACCTTGAATAATTAAGCTATCTGATTACGGTAGATGCATATGTGCACATTACATAGAGATGTTTACGTCCTAAATGGGTTGAACGCAAGAGTGACAATCGGTAACCCAAAGAACCCAAAATACCTAGCACCTTCCGGTTTTGTTTTTGCGGCTAATAAATTATGTGGGCCTATAAAACAATATGCGTCGCCTAGACGACAACTCGGGCATTAAATTATCTGATTACGGTAGATGCATATGTGCACATTACATAGAGATGTTAACGTCCTAAATGGGTTGAACGCAAGAGTGACAATCGAAAACCCAAAGAACCCAAAATACCTAGCAACTTCCGGCTTTGTTTTTCCTGCTAATAAAGTATGTGGGCCTAAAAAGCAATATGAATCGCATAGACGACAACTCGGGCATTCATAAAGGACATCATATACCCGCCTACCACAAACAGGAACGGGGCAATTGGCAAAAAAACTTTAAATTTTACAAGTTACCTTTAAGCGCCTCAACAGTGTGACTTAGAAGAATTAAACTATCTGATTACGGTAAATGCATATGTGCACTTTACATAGAGATGTTTACGTCCTAAATGGGTTGAACGCAAGAGTGACAATCGGTAACCCAAAGAACCCAAAATACCTAGCACCTTCCGGTTTTGTTTTTGCGGCTAATAAACTATGTGGGCCTAAAAAGCAATATGAATCGCCTAGACGACAACTCGGGCATTCATAAAGGATATCATATACCCGCCTACCACAAACAGGAACGGGGCAATTGGCAAAAAAACTTTCAATTTTACAAGTTACCCTTTAGCGCCTAAACAGTGTGACTTAGAAGAATTAAACTATCTGGTTACGGTAGATGCATATGTGCACATTACATAGAGATGTTAACGTCCTAAATGGGGTGAACGCAAGAGTGACAATCGAAAACCCAAAGAACCCAAAATACCTAGCAACTTCCGTCTTTGTTTTTCCTGCTAATAAAGTATGTGGGCCTAAAAAGCAATATGAATCGCCTAGACGACAACTCGGGCATTCATAAAGGACATCATATACCCGCCTACCACAAACAGGAACGGGGCAATTGGCAAAAAAACTTTCAATTTTACAAGTTACCCTTTAGCGCCTAAACAGTGTGACTTAGAAGAATTAAACTATCTGGTTACGGTATATGCATATGTGCACTTTACATAGAGATGTTTTCGTCCTAAATGGGTTGAACGCAAGAGTGACAATCGGTAACCCAAAGAACCCAAAATACCTAGCACCTTCCGGTTTTGTTTTTGCGGCTATAAAGTATGTGGGCCTTTAAAACAATATGAGTCGCCGAGACGACAACGCGGGCATTCATAATCACAACCATATAACCCCCTACCACAAACAGGAACGTGGCAATTGGCAAAAAACTTTCAATTTCCTTTAGCGCCTAAAGAGTGTGACTTTGAAGAATTAAACTATCTGATTACGGTAGATGCATATGTGCACATTACATAGAGATGTTTACGTCCTAAATGGGTTGAACGCAAGAGTGACAATCGAAAACCCAAAGAACCAACAACAGCATATACCCGCCTACCACAAACAGGAACGGGGCAATTGGCAAAAAACTTTCAATTTTACAAGTTACCCTTTAGCGCCTAAACAGTGTGACTTAGAAGAATTTAACTATCTGGTTACGGTAGATGCATATGTGCACTTTACATAGAGATGTTAACGTCCTAAATGGGTTGAACGCAAGAGTGACAATCGGTAACCCAAAGAACCCAAAATACCTAGCACCTTCCGGTTTTGTTTTTGCGGCTAATAAAGTATGTGGGGCTATAAAACAATATGAGTCGCCGAGACGACAACGCGGGCATTCATAATAACAACCATATAACCCCCTACCACAAACAGGAACGTGGCAATTGGCAAAAAACTTTCAATTTCCTTTAGCGCCTAAAGAGTGTGACTTTGAAGAATTAAACTATCTGATTACGGTAGATGCATATGTGCACATTACATAGAGATGTTTACGTCCTAAATGGGTTGAACGCAAGAGTGACAATCGAAAACCCAAAGAACCAACAACAGCATATACCCGCCTACCACAAACAGGAACGGGGCAATTGGCAAAAAACTTTCAATTTTACAAGTTACCCTTTAGCGCCTAAACAGTGTGACTTAGAAGAATTAAACTATCTGGTTACGGTAGATGCATATGTGCACTTTACATAGAGATGTTTACGTCCTAAATGGGTTGAACGCAAGAGTGACAATCGGTAACCCAAAGAACCCAAAATACCTAGCACCTTCCGGTTTTGTTTTTGCGGCTAATAAAGTATGTGGGGCTATAAAACAATATGAGTCGCCGAGACGACAACGCGGGCATTCATAATTACAACCATATAACCCCCTACCACAAACAGGAACGTGGCAATTGGCAAAAAACTTTCAATTTCCTTTAGCGCCTAAAGACTGTGACTTTGAAGAATTAAACTATCTGATTACGGTAGATGCATATGTGCACATTACATAGAGATGTTTACGTCCTAAATGGGTTGAACGCAAGAGTGACAATCGAAAACCCAAAGAACCCAAAACACCTAGCACCTTCCGGTTTTGTTTTTGCGGCTAATAAATTATGTGGGCCTATAAAACAATATGAGTCGCCTAGACGACAACTCGGGCATTTATAATCACAACCATACAACCCCCTACCACAAACAGGAACGTGGCAATTGGCAAAAAACTTGTAATTTCCTTTAGCGCCTCAAGAGTGTGACCTTGAATAATTAAACTATCTCATTACGGTAGATGCATATGTGCACATTACATAGAGATGTTTACGTCCTAAATGGGTTGAACGCAAGAGTGACAATCGAAAACCCAAAGAACCCAAAATACCTAGCAACTTCCGGCTTTGGTTTTCCTGCTAATAAAGTATGTAGGCCTAAAAAGCAATATGAATCGCCTAGACGACAACTCGGGCATTCATAAACAACAGCATATACCCGCCTACCACAAACAGGAACGGGGCAATTGGTAAAAAACTTTCAATTTTACAAGTTACCCTTTAGCGCCTAAACAGTGTGACCTAAAAGAACTAAACTATCTGATTACGGTAGATGCATATGTGCACATTACATAGAGATGTCTACGTCCTGAATGGGTTGAACGCAAAAGTGACAATCGGTAACCCAAAGAACCCAAAATACCTAGCACCTCCCGGTTTTGTTTTTGCGGCTAATAAATTTTGTGGGCCTATAAAACAATATGAGTCGCCGAGACGACAACTCGGGCATTTATAATCACAACCATATAACCCCCTACCACAAACAGGAACGTGGCAATTGGCAAAAAACTTTCAATTTCCTTTAGCGCCTAAACAGTGTGACTTTGAAGAATTAAACTATCTCATTACGGTAGATGCATATGTGCACATTACATAGAGATGTTTACGTCCTAACTGGGTTGAACGCAAGAGTGACAATCGGTAACCCAAAGAACCCAAAATACCTAGCACCTTCCGGTTTTGTTTTTGCGGCTAAGAAATTATGTGGGCCTAAAAAGCAATATGAATCGCCTAGACGACAACTCGGGCATTCATAAACAACATCATATACCCGCCTACCACAAACAGGAACGGGGCAATTGGCAAAAAACTTTCAATTTCACAAGTTACCTTTTAGCGCCTAAAGAGTGTGATTTAGAAGAATTAAACTATCTGATTACGGTAGATGCATATGTGCACATTACATAGAGATTTTACGTCCTAAATGGGTTGAACGCAAGAGTGACAATAGGTAACCCAAAGAACCCAAAATACCTAGCACCTTCCGGTTTTGTTTTTGCGGCTAAGAAATTATGTGGGCCTAAAAAGCAATATGAATCGCCTAGACGACAACTCGGGCATTCATAAACAACATCATATACCCGCCTACCACAAACAGGAACGTGGCAATTGGCAAAAAACTTTCAATTTCCTTTAGCGCCTAAAGAGTGTGACTTTGAAGAATTAAACTATCTGATTACGGTAGATGCATATGTGCACATTACATAGAGATGTTTACGTCCTAAATGGGTTGAACGCAAGAGTGACAATCGGTAACCCAAAGAACCCAAAATACCTAGCACCTTCCGGTTTTGTTTTTGCGGCTATAAAGTATGTGGGCCTTTAAAACAATATGAGTCGCCTAGACGACAACGCGGGCATTCATAATCACAACCATATAACCCCCTACCACAAACAGGAACGTGGCAATTGGCAAAAAACTTGTAATTTCCTTTAGCGCCTCAAGAGTGTGACCTTGAATAATTAAGCTATCTGATTACGGTAGATGCATATGTGCACATTACATAGAGATGTTTACGTCCTAAATGGGTTGAACGCAAGAGTGACAATCGGTAACCCAAAGAACCAAAAATACCTAGCACCTTCCGGTTTTGTGTTTGCGGCTAATAAATTATGTGGGCCTATAAAACAATATGAGTCGCCTAGACGACAACTCGGGCATTAAATTATCTGATTACGGTAGATGCATATGTGCACATTACATAGAGATGTTAACGTCCTAAATGGGTTGAACGCAAGAGTGACAATCGAAAACCCAAAGAACCCAAAATACCTAGCAACTTCCGGCTTTGTTTTTCCTGCTAATAAAGTATGTGGGCCTAAAAAGCAATATGAATCGCATAGACGACAACTCGGGCATTCATAAAGGACATCATATACCCGCCTACCACAAACAGGAACGGGGCAATTGGCAAAAAAACTTTAAATTTTACAAGTTACCTTTAAGCGCCTCAACAGTGTGACTTAGAAGAATTAAACTATCTGATTACGGTAAATGCATATGTGCACTTTACATAGAGATGTTTACGTCCTAAATGGGTTGAACGCAAGAGTGACAATCGGTAACCCAAAGAACCCAAAATACCTTGCACCTTCCGGTTTTGTTTTTGCGGCTAATAAATTATGTGGGCTTAAAAAGCAATATGAATCGCCTAGACGACAACTCGGGCATTCATAAAGGATATCATATACCCGCCTACCACAAACAGGAACGAGGCAATTGGCAAAAAAACTTTCAATTTTACAAGTTACCCTTTAGCGCCTAAACAGTGTGACTTAGAAGAATTAAACTATCTGGTTACGGTAGATGCATATGTGCACATTACATAGAGATGTTAACGTCCTAAATGGGGTGAACGCAAGAGTGACAATCGAAAACCCAAAGAACCCAAAATACCTAGCAACTTCCGTCTTTGTTTTTCCTGCTAATAAATTATGTGGGCTTAAAAAGCAATATGAATCGCCTAGACGACAACTCGGGCATTCATAAAGGATATCATATACCCGCCTACCACAAACAGGAACGGGGCAATTGGCAAAAAAACTTTCAATTTTACAAGTTACCCTTTAGCGCCTAAACAGTGTGACTTAGAAGAATTAAACTATCTGGTTACGGTAGATGCATATGTGCACATTACATAGAGATGTTTTCGTCCTAAATGGGTTGAACGCAAGAGTGACAATCGGTAACCCAAAGAACCCAAAATACCTAGCACCTTCCGGTTTTGTTTTTGCGGCTAATAAATTATGTGGGCCTATAAAACAATATGAGTCGCCTTGACGACAACTCGGGCATTTATAATCACAACCATATAACCCCCTACCACAAACAGGAACGTGGCAATTGGCAAAAAACTTTCAATTTCCTTTAGCGTCTAAAGAGTGTGACTTTGAAGAATTAAACTATCTGATTACGGTAGATGCATATGTGCACATTACATAGAGATGTTTACGTCCTAAATGGGTTGAACGCAAGAGTGACAATAGGTAACCCAAAGAACCCAAAATACCTAGCACCTTCCGGCTTTGTTTTTGCGGCTATAAAGTATGTGGGCCTTTAAAACAATATGAGTCGCCGAGACGACAACGCGGGCATTCATAATCACAACCATATAACCCCCTACCACAAACAGGAACGTGGCAATTGGCAAAAAACTTGTAATTTCCTTTAGCGCCTCAAGAGTGTGACCTTGAATAATTAAGCTATCTGATTACGGTAGATGCATATGTGCACATTACATAGAGATGTTTACGTCCTAAATGGGTTGAACGCAAGAGTGACAATCGGTAACCCAAAGAACCCAAAATACCTAGCACCTTCCGGTTTTGTTTTTGCGGCTAATAAATTATGTGGGCCTATAAAACAATATGAGTCGCCTTGACGACAACTCGGGCATTTATAATCACAACCATATAACCCCCTACCACAAACAGGAACGTGGCAATTGGCAAAAAACTTTCAATTTCCTTTAGCGCCTAAACAGTGTGACCTAAAAGAACTAAACTATCTGATTACGGTAGATGCATATGTGCACATTACATAGGGATGTTTACGTCCTAAATGGGTTGAACGCAAGAGTGACAATAGGTAACCCAAAGAACCCAAAATACCTAGCACCTTCCGGCTTTGTTTTTGCGGCTATAAAGTATGTGGGCCTTTAAAACAATATGAGTCGCCGAGACGACAACGCGGGCATTCATAATCACAACCATATAACCCCCTACCACAAACAGGAACGTGGCAATTGGCAAAAAACTTGTAATTTCCTTTAGCGCCTCAAGAGTGTGACCTTGAATAATTAAGCTATCTGATTACGGTAGATGCATATGTGCACATTACATAGAGATGTTTACGTCCTAAATGGGTTGAACGCAAGAGTGACAATCGGTAACCCAAAGAACCCAAAATACCTAGCACCTTCCGGTTTTGTTTTTGCGGCTAATAAATTATGTGGGCCTATAAAACAATATGAGTCGCCTTGACGACAACTCGGGCATTTATAATCACAACCATATAACCCCCTACCACAAACAGGAACGTGGCAATTGGCAAAAAACTTTCAATTTCCTTTAGCGTCTAAAGAGTGTGACTTTGAAGAATTAAACTATCTGATTACGGTAGATGCATATGTGCACATTACATAGAGATGTTTACGTCCTAAATGGGTTGAACGCAAGAGTGACAATCTGTAACCCAAAGAACCCAAAATACCTAGCACCTTCCGGTTTTGTTTTTGCGGCTAAGAAATTATGTGGGCCTAAAAAGCAATATGAATCGCCTAGACGACAACTCGGGCATTCATAAACAACATCATATACCCGCCTACCACAAACAGGAACGTGGCAATTGGCAAAAAACTTTCAATTTCCTTTAGCGCCTAAAGAGTGTGACTTTGAAGAATTAAACTATCTGATTACGGTAGATGCATATGTGCACATTACATAGAGATGTTTACGTCCTAAATGGGTTGAACGCAAGAGTGACAATCGGTAACCCAAAGAACCCAAAATACCTAGCACCTTCCGGTTTTGTTTTTGCGGCTATAAAGTATGTGGGCCTTTAAAACAATATGAGTCGCCTAGACGACAACGCGGGCATTCATAATCACAACCATATAACCCCCTACCACAAACAGGAACGTGGCAATTGGCAAAAAACTTGTAATTTCCTTTAGCGCCTCAAGAGTGTGACCTTGAATAATTAAGCTATCTGATTACGGTAGATGCATATGTGCACATTACATAGAGATGTTTACGTCCTAAATGGGTTGAACGCAAGAGTGACAATCGGTAACCCAAAGAACCCAAAATACCTAGCACCTTCCGGTTTTGTGTTTGCGGCTAATAAATTATGTGGGCCTATAAAACAATATGAGTCGCCTAGACGACAACTCGGGCATTAAATTATCTGATTACGGTAGATGCATATGTGCACATTACATAGAGATGTTAACGTCCTAAATGGGTTGAACGCAAGAGTGACAATCGAAAACCCAAAGAACCCAAAATACCTAGCAACTTCCGGCTTTGTTTTTCCTGCTAATAAAGTATGTGGGCCTAAAAAGCAATATGAATCGCATAGACGACAACTCGGGCATTCATAAAGGACATCATATACCCGCCTACCACAAACAGGAACGGGGCAATTGGCAAAAAAACTTTAAATTTTACAAGTTACCTTTAAGCGCCTCAACAGTGTGACTTAGAAGAATTAAACTATCTGATTACGGTAAATGCATATGTGCACTTTACATAGAGATGTTTACGTCCTAAATGGGTTGAACGCAAGAGTGACAATCGGTAACCCAAAGAACCCAAAATACCTTGCACCTTCCGGTTTTGTTTTTGCGGCTAATAAATTATGTGGGCTTAAAAAGCAATATGAATCGCCTAGACGACAACTCGGGCATTCATAAAGGATATCATATACCCGCCTACCACAAACAGGAACGAGGCAATTGGCAAAAAAACTTTCAATTTTACAAGTTACCCTTTAGCGCCTAAACAGTGTGACTTAGAAGAATTAAACTATCTGGTTACGGTAGATGCATATGTGCACATTACATAGAGATGTTAACGTCCTAAATGGGGTGAACGCAAGAGTGACAATCGAAAACCCAAAGAACCCAAAATACCTAGCAACTTCCGTCTTTGTTTTTCCTGCTAATAAATTATGTGGGCTTAAAAAGCAATATGAATCGCCTAGACGACAACTCGGGCATTCATAAAGGATATCATATACCCGCCTACCACAAACAGGAACGGGGCAATTGGCAAAAAAACTTTCAATTTTACAAGTTACCCTTTAGCGCCTAAACAGTGTGACTTAGAAGAATTAAACTATCTGGTTACGGTAGATGCATATGTGCACATTACATAGAGATGTTTTCGTCCTAAATGGGTTGAACGCAAGAGTGACAATCGGTAACCCAAAGAACCCAAAATACCTAGCACCTTCCGGCTTTGTTTTTGCGGCTATAAAGTATGTGGGCCTTTAAAACAATATGAGTCGCCGAGACGACAACGCGGGCATTCATAATCACAACCATATAACCCCCTACCACAAACAGGAACGTGGCAATTGGTAAAAAACTTTCAATTTCCTTTAGCGCCTAAAGAGTGTGACTTTGAAGAATTAAACTATCTGATTACGGTAGATGCATATGTGCACATTACATAGAGATGTTTACGTCCTAAATGGGTTGAACGCAAGAGTGACAATCGAAAACCCAAAGAACCAACAACAGCATATACCCGCCCACCACAAACAGGAACGGGGCAATTGGCAAAAAACTTTCAATTTTACAAGTTACCCTTTAGCGCCTAAACAGTGTGACTTAGAAGAATTAAACTATCTGGTTACGGTAGATGCATATGTGCACTTTACATAGAGATGTTAACGTCCTAAATGGGTTGAACGCAAGAGTGACAATCGAAAACCCAAAGAACCCAAAATACCTAGCAACTTCCGTCTTTGTTTTTCCTGCTAATAAAGTATGTGGGCCTAAAAAGCAATATGAATCGCCTAGACGACAACTCGGGCATTCATAAAGGACATCATATACCCGCCTACCACAAACAGGAACGGGGCAATTGGCACAAAAACTTTCAATTTTACAAGTTACCCTTTAGCGCCTAAACAGTGTGACTTAGAAGAATTAAACTATCTGGTTACGGTAGATGCATATGTGCACTTTACATAGAGATGTTTACGTCCTAAATGGGTTGAACGCAAGAGTGACAATCGGTAACCCAAAGAACCCAAAATACCTAGCACCTTCCGGTTTTGTTTTTGCGGCTAATAAAGTATGTGGGGCTATAAAACAATATGAGTCGCCGAGACGACAACGCGGGCATTCATAATCACAACCATATAACCCCCTACCACAAACAGGAACGTGGCAATTGGCAAAAAACTTTCAATTTCCTTTAGCGCCTAAAGAGTGTGACTTTGAAGAATTAAACTATCTGGTTACGGTAGATGCATATGTGCACTTTACATAGAGATGTTTACGTCCTAAATGGGTTGAACGCAAGAGTGACAATCGAAAACCCAAAGAACCCAAAACACCTAGCACCTTCCGGTTTTGTTTTTGCGGCTAATAAATTATGTGGGCCTATAAAACAATATGAGTCGCCTAGACGACAACTCGGGCATTTATAATCACAACCATATAACCCCCTACCACAAACAGGAACGTGGCAATTGGCAAAAAACTTGTAATTTCCTTTAGCGCCTCAAGAGTGTGACCTTGAATAATTAAGCTATCTGATTACGGTAGATGCATATGTGCACATTACATAGAGATGTTTACGTCCTAAATGGGTTGAACGCAAGAGTGACAATCGAAAACCCAAAGAACCCAAAATACCTAGCAACTTCCGGCTTTGTTTTTCCTGCTAATAAAGTATGTAGGCCTAAAAAGCAATATGAATCGCCTAGACGACAACTCGGGCATTCATAAACAACAGCATATACCCGCCTACCACAAACAGGAACGGGGCAATTGGTAAAAAACTTTCAATTTTACAAGTTACCCTTTAGCGCCTAAACAGTGTGACTTAGAAGAATAAAACTATCTGATTACGGTAGATGCAAATGTGTACATTACATAGCGATGTCTACGTCCTGAATGGGTTGAACGCAAAAGTGACAATCGGTAACCCAAAGAACCCAAAATACCTAGCACCTTCCGCCTAGACGACAACTCGGGCATTCATAAACAACAGCATATACCCGCCTACCACAAACAGGAACGGGGCAATTGGCAAAAAACTTTCAATTTTACAAGTTACTCTTTAGCGCCTAAACAGTGTGACTTAAAAGAATAAAACTATCAGATTACGGTAGATGCATATGTGCACATTACATAGAGATGTTTACGTCCTGAATGGGTTGAACGCAAGAGTGACAATCGGTAACCCAAAGAACCCAAAATACCTAGCACCTTCCGGTTTTGTTTTTGCGGCTAATAAATTTTGTGGGCCTATAAAACAATATGAGTCGCCGAGACGACAACTCGGGCATTTATAATCACAACCATATAACCCCCTACCACAAACAGGAACGTGGCAATTGGCAAAAAACTTTCAATTTCCTTTAGCGCCTAAAGAGTGTGACTTTGAAGAATTAAACTATCTGATTACGGTAGATGCATATGTGCACATTACATAGAGATGTTTACGTCCTAAATGGGTTGAACGCAAGAGTGACAATCGGTAACCCAAAGAACCCAAAATACCTAGCACCTTCCGGTTTTGTTTTTGCGGCTAATAAATTATGTGGGCCTATAAAACAATATGAGTCGCCTTGACGACAACTCGGGCATTTATAATCACAACCATATAACCCCCTACCACAAACAGGAACGTGGCAATTGGCAAAAAACTTTCAATTTCCTTTAGCGCCTAAAGAGTGTGACTTTGAAGAATTAAACTATCTGATTACGGTAGATGCATATGTGCACATTACATAGAGATGTTAACGTCCTAAATGGGTTGAACGCAAGAGTGACAATCGAAAACCCAAAAACCTCAAAATACCTAGCAACTTCCGGCTTTGTTGTTCCTGCTAATAAAGTATGTGGGTCTAAAAAGCAATATGAATCGCCTAGACGACAACTCGGACATTCATAAACAACATCATATACCCGCCTACCAAAAACAGAAACGGGGCAATTGGCAAAAAACTTTCAATTTCACAAGTTACCCTTTAGCGCCTAAACAGTGTGACTTAGAAGAATAAAACTATCTGATTACGGTAGATGCAAATGTGCACATTACATAGAGATGTTTACGTCCTAAATGGGTTGAACGCAAGAGTGACAATCGGTAACCCAAAGAACCCAAAATACCTAGCACCTTCCGGTTTTGTTTTTGCGGCTAATAAAGTATGTGGGCCTATAAAACAATATGAGTCGCCTAGACGACAACGCGGGCATTCATAATCACAACCATATAACCCCCTACCACAAACAAGAACGTGGCAATTGGCAAAAAACTTATAATTTCCTTTAGCGTCTAAAGAGTGTGACTTTGAAGAATTAAACTATCTGATTACGGTAGATGCATATGTGCACATTACATAGAGATGTTAACGTCCTAAATGGGTTGAACGCAAGAGTGACAATCGAAAACCCAAAAACCTCAAAATACCTAGCAACTTCCGGCTTTGTTGTTCCTGCTAATAAAGTATATGGGTCTAAAAAGCAATATGAATCGCCTAGACGACAACTCGGGCATTCATAAACAACATCATATACCCGCCTCCCACAAACAGGAACGGGGCAATTGGCAAAAAACTTTCAATTTCACAAGTTACCCTTTAGCGCCTAAACAGTGTGACTTAGAAGAATTAAACTATCTGATTACGGTAGATGCAAATGTGCACATTACATAGAGATGTTTACGTCCTAAATGGGTTGAACGCAAGAGTGACAATCGAAAACCCAAAGAACCCAAAATACCTAGCAACTTCCGGCTTTGTTTTTCCTGCTAATAAAGTATGTGGGCCTAAAAAGCAATATGAATCGCCTAGACGACAACTCGGGCATTCATAAAGGACATCATATACCCGCCTACCACAAACAGGAACGGGGCAATTGGCAAAAAAACTTTCAATTTTACAAGTTACCCTTTAGCGCCTAAACAGTGTGACTTAGAAGAATTAAACTATCTGATTACGGTAGATGCATATGTGCACTTTACAGAGAGATGTTTACGTCCTAAATGGGTTGAACACAAGAGTGACAATCGGTAACCCAAAGAACCCAAAATACCTAGCACCTTCCGGTTTTGTTTTTGCGGCTAATAAAGTATGTGGGGCTATAAAACAATATGAGTCGCCTAGACGACACCTCGGGCATTTATAATCACAACCATATAACCCCCTACCACAAACAGGAACGTGGCAATTGGCAAAAAACTTTCAATTTCCTTTAGCGCCTAAAGAGTGTGACTTTGAAGAACTAAACTATCTGATTACGGTAGATGCATATGTGCACATTACATAGAGATGTTTACGTCCTAAATGGGTTGAACGCAAGAGTGACAATCGAAAACCCAAAGAACCCAAAACACCTAGCACCTTCCGGTTTTGTTTTTCCTGCTAATAAATTATGTGGGCCTATAAAACAATATGAGTCGCCTAGACGACAACTCGGGCATTTATAATCACAACCATATAACCCCCTACCACAAACAGGAACGTGGCAATTGGCAAAAAACTTGTAATTTCCTTTAGCGCCTCAAGAGTGTGACCTTGAATAATTAAGCTATCTGATTACGGTAGATGCATATGTGCACATTACATAGAGATGTTTACGTCCTAAATGGGTTGAACGCAAGAGTGACAATCGAAAACCCAAAGAACCCAAAATACCTAGCAACTTCCGGCTTTGTTTTTCCTGCTAATAAAGTATGTAGGCCTAAAAAGCAATATGAATCGCCTAGACGACAACTCGGGCATTCATAAACAACAGCATATACCCGCCTACCACAAACAGGAACGGGGCAATTGGTAAAAAACTTTCAATTTTACAAGTTACCCTTTAGCGCCTAAACAGTGTGACTTAGAAGAATAAAACTATCTGATTACGGTAGATGCAAATGTGTACATTACATAGAGATGTCTACGTCCTGAATGGGTTGAACGCAAAAGTGACAATCGGTAACCCAAAGAACCCAAAATACCTAGCACCTTCCGCCTAGACGACAACTCGGGCATTCATAAACAACAGCATATACCCGCCTACCACAAACAGGAACGGGGCAATTGGCAAAAAACTTTCAATTTTACAAGTTACTCTTTAGCGCCTAAACAGTGTGACTTAAAAGAATAAAACTATCAGATTACGGTAGATGCATATGTGCACATTACATAGAGATGTTTACGTCCTGAATGGGTTGAACGCAAGAGTGACAATCGGTAACCCAAAGAACCCAAAATACCTAGCACCTTCCGGTTTTGTTTTTGCGGCTAATAAATTTTGTGGGCCTATAAAACAATATGAGTCGCCGAGACGACAACTCGGGCATTTATAATCACAACCATATAACCCCCTACCACAAACAGGAACGTGGCAATTGGCAACAAACTTTCAATTTCCTTTAGCGCCTAAAGAGTGTGACTTTGAAGAATTAAACTATCTGATTACGGTAGATGCATATGTGCACATTACATAGAGATGTTTACGTCCTAAATGGGTTGAACGCAAGAGTGACAATCGGTAACCCAAAGAACCCAAAATACCTAGCACCTTCCGGTTTTGTTTTTGCGGCTAATAAATTATGTGGGCCTATAAAACAATATGAGTCGCCTTGACGACAACTCGGGCATTTATAATCACAACCATATAACCCCCTACCACAAACAGGAACGTGGCAATTGGCAAAAAACTTTCAATTTCCTTTAGCGCCTAAAGAGTGTGACTTTGAAGAATTAAACTATCTGATTACGGTAGATGCATATGTGCACATTACATAGAGATGTTAACGTCCTAAATGGGTTGAACGCAAGAGTGACAATCGAAAACCCAAAAACCTCAAAATACCTAGCAACTTCCGGCTTTGTTGTTCCTGCTAATAAAGTATGTGGGTCTAAAAAGCAATATGAATCGCCTAGACGACAACTCGGACATTCATAAACAACATCATATACCCGCCTACCAAAAACAGAAACGGGGCAATTGGCAAAAAACTTTCAATTTCACAAGTTACCCTTTAGCGCCTAAACAGTGTGACTTAGAAGAATAAAACTATCTGATTACGGTAGATGCAAATGTGCACATTACATAGAGATGTTTACGTCCTAAATGGGTTGAACGCAAGAGTGACAATCGGTAACCCAAAGAACCCAAAATACCTAGCACCTTCCGGTTTTGTTTTTGCGGCTAATAAAGTATGTGGGCCTATAAAACAATATGAGTCGCCTAGACGACAACGCGGGCATTCATAATCACAACCATATAACCCCCTACCACAAACAAGAACGTGGCAATTGGCAAAAAACTTATAATTTCCTTTAGCGTCTAAAGAGTGTGACTTTGAAGAATTAAACTATCTGATTACGGTAGATGCATATGTGCACATTACATAGAGATGTTAACGTCCTAAATGGGTTGAACGCAAGAGTGACAATCGAAAACCCAAAAACCTCAAAATACCTAGCAACTTCCGGCTTTGTTGTTCCTGCTAATAAAGTATATGGGTCTAAAAAGCAATATGAATCGCCTAGACGACAACTCGGGCATTCATAAACAACATCATATACCCGCCTCCCACAAACAGGAACGGGGCAATTGGCAAAAAACTTTCAATTTCACAAGTTACCCTTTAGCGCCTAAACAGTGTGACTTAGAAGAATTAAACTATCTGATTACGGTAGATGCAAATGTGCACATTACATAGAGATGTTTACGTCCTAAATGGGTTGAACGCAAGAGTGACAATCGAAAACCCAAAGAACCCAAAATACCTAGCAACTTCCGGCTTTGTTTTTCCTGCTAATAAAGTATGTGGGCCTAAAAAGCAATATGAATCGCCTAGACGACAACTCGGGCATTCATAAAGGACATCATATACCCGCCTACCACAAACAGGAACGGGGCAATTGGCAAAAAAACTTTCAATTTTACAAGTTACCCTTTAGCGCCTAAACAGTGTGACTTAGAAGAATTAAACTATCTGATTACGGTAGATGCATATGTGCACTTTACAGAGAGATGTTTAAGTCCTAAATGGGTTGAACACAAGAGTGACAATCGGTAACCCAAAGAACCCAAAATACCTAGCACCTTCCGGTTTTGTTTTTGCGGCTAATAAATTATGTGGGCCTATAAAACAATATGAGTCGCCTAGACGACACCTCGGGCATTTATAATCACAACCATATAACCCCCTACCACAAACAGGAACGTGGCAATTGGCAAAAAACTTTCAATTTCCTTTAGCGCCTGAAGAGTGTGACTTTGAAGAATTAAACTATCTGATTACGGTAGATGCATATGTGCACATTACATAGAGATGTTTACGTCCTAAATGGGTTGAACGCAAGAGTGACAATCGAAAACCCAAAGAACCCAAAATACCTAGCAACTTCCGGCTTTGTTTTTCCTGCTAATAAAGTATGTGGGCCTAAAAAGCAATATGAATCGCCTAGACGACAACTCGGGCATTCATAAAGGACATCATATACCCGCCTACCACAAACAGGAACGGGGCAATTGGCAAAAAAACTTTCAATTTTACAAGTTACCCTTTAGCGCCTAAACAGTGTGACTTAGAAGAATTAAACTATCTGATTACGGTAGATGCATATGTGCACTTTACATAGAGATGTTTACGTCCTAAATGGGTTGATCGCATGAGTGACAATCGGTACCCCAAAGAACCCAAAATACCTAGCACCTTCCGGTTTTGTTTTTGTGGCTAATAAAGTATGTGGGGTTTTAAAACAATATGAGTCGCCGAGACGACAACGCGGGCATTCATAATCACAACCATATAACCCCCTACCACAAACAGGAACGTGGCAATTGGCAAAAAACTTTCAATTTCCTTTAGCGCCTAAAGAGTGTGACTTTGAAGAATTAAACTATCTGATTACGGTAGATGCATATGTGCACATTACATAGAGATGTTTACGTTCTAAATGGGTTGAACGCAAGAGTGATAATCGAAAACCCAAAGAACCCAAAATACCTAGCAACTTCCGGCTTTGTTTTTCCTGCTAATAAAGTATGTGGGCCTAAAAAGCAATATGAATCGCCTAGACGACAACTCGGCCATTCATAAAGGACATCATATACCCGCCTACCACAAACAGGAACGGGGCAATTGGCAAAAAACTTTCAATTTTACAAGTTACCCTTTAGCGCCTAAAGAGTGTGACTTAGAAGAATAAAACTATCTGATTACGGTAGATGCATATGTGCACTTTACATAGGGATGTTTACGTCCCAAATGGGTTGAACGCAAGAGTGACAATAGGTAACCCAAAGAACCCAAAATACCTAGCACCTTCCGGTTTTGTTTTTGCGGCTATAAAGTATGTGGGCCTTTAAAACAATATGAGTCGCCTAGACGACAACGCGGGCATTCATAATCACACCCCTACCACAAACAGGAACGTGGCAATTGGCAAAAAACTTTCAATTTCCTTTAGCGCCTAAAGAGTGTGACTTTGAAGAATTAAACTATCTGATTACGGTAGATGCATATGTGCACATTACATAGAGATGTTAACGTCCTAAATGGGTTGAACGCAAGAGTGACAATCGAAAACCCAAAAACCTCAAAATACCTAGAACTTCCGGCTTTGTTGTTCCTGCTAATAAAGTATGTGGGCCTAAAAAACAATATGAATCGCCTAGACGGCAACTCGGGCCTTCATAAACAACATCATATACCCGCCTACCACAAACAGGAACGGGGCAATTGGCAAAAAACTTTCAATTTCACAAGTTACCCTTTAGCGCCTAAACAGTGTGACTTAGAAGAATTAAACTATCTGATTACGGTAGATGCATATGTGCACATTACATAGAGTTGTTAACGTCCTAAATGGGTTGAACGCAAGAGTGACAATCGAAAACCCAAAAACCTCAAAATACCTAGCAACTTCCGGCTTTGTTGTTCCTGCTAATAAAGTATGTGGGTCTAAAAAGCAATATGAATCGCCTAGACGACAACTCGGGCATTCATAAACAACATCATATACCCGCCTACCACAAACAGGAACGGGGCAATTGGCAAAAAACTTTCAATTTCACAAGTTACCCTTTAGCGCCTAAAGAGTGTGACTTAGAAGAATTAAACTATCTGATTACGGTAGATGCATATGTGCACATTACATAGGGATGTTTACGTCCTAAATGGGTTGAACGCAAGAGTGACAATAGGTAACCCAAAGAACCCAAAATACCTAGCACCTTCCGGTTTTGTTTTTGCGGCTAAGAAATTATGTGGGCCTAAAAAGCAATATGAATCGCCTAGACGACAACTCGGGCATTCATAAACAACATCATATACCCGCCTACAACAAACAGGAACGGGGCAATTGGAAAAAACTTTCAATTTCACAAGTTACCCTTTAGCGCCTAAAGAGTGTGACTTAGAAGAATTAAACTATCTGATTACGGTAGATGCATATGTGCACATTACATAGAGATGTTTACGTCCTAAATGGGTTGAACGCAAGAGTGACAATCGAAAACCCAAAGAACCCAAATACCTAGCAACTTCCGGCTTTGTTTTTCCTGCTAATAAAGTATGTGGGCTGAATCGCCTAGACGACAACTCGGGCATTCATAAAGGACATCATATACCCGCCTACCACAAACAGGAACGGGGCAATTGGCAAAAAAACTTTCAATTTTACAAGTTACCCTTAAGCGCCTAAACAGTGTGACTTAGAAGAATTAAACTATCTGATTACGGTAGATGCATATGTGCACTTTACATAGAGATGTTTACGTCCTAAATGGGTTGAACGCAAGAGTGACAACCGGTAACCCAAAGAACCCAAAATACCTAGCACCTTCCGGTTTTGTTTTTGCGGCTAATAAATTATGCGGGCCTATAAAACAATATGAGTCGCCTAGACGACAACTCGGGCTTTAAATTATCTGATTACGGTAGATGCATATGTGCACATTACATAGAGATGTTTACGTTCTAAATGGGTTGAACGCAAGAGTGATAATCGAAAACCCAAAGAACCCAAAATACCTAGCAACTTCCGGCTTTGTTTTTCCTGCTAATAAAGTATGTGGGCCTAAAAAGCAATATGAATCGCCTAGACGACAACTCGGCCATTCATAAAGGACATCATATACCCGCCTACCACAAACAGGAACGGGGCAATTGGCAAAAAACTTTCAATTTTACAAGTTACCCTTTAGCGCCTAAAGAGTGTGACTTAGAAGAATAAAACTATCTGATTACGGTAGATGCATATGTGCACTTTACATAGGGATGTTTACGTCCCAAATGGGTTGAACGCAAGAGTGACAATAGGTAACCCAAAGAACCCAAAATACCTAGCACCTTCCGGTTTTGTTTTTGCGGCTATAAAGTATGTGGGCCTTTAAAACAATATGAGTCGCCTAGACGACAACGCGGGCATTCATAATCACACCCATATACCCCCTACCACAAACAGGAACGTGGCAATTGGCAAAAAACTTTCAATTTCCTTTAGCGCCTAAAGAGTGTGACTTTGAAGAATTAAACTATCTGATTACGGTAGATGCATATGTGCACATTACATAGAGATGTTAACGTCCTTAATGGGTTGAACGCAAGAGTGACAATCGAAAACCCAAAAACCTCAAAATACCTAGAACTTCCGGCTTTGTTGTTCCTGCTAATAAAGTATGTGGGCCTAAAAAACAATATGAATCGCCTAGACGGCAACTCGGGCCTTCATAAACAACATCATATACCCGCCTACCACAAACAGGAACGGGGCAATTGGCAAAAAACTTTCAATTTCACAAGTTACCCTTTAGCGCCTAAACAGTGTGACTTAGAAGAATTAAACTATCTGATTACGGTAGATGCATATGTGCACATTACATAGAGTTGTTAACGTCCTAAATGGGTTGAACGCAAGAGTGACAATCGAAAACCCAAAAACCTCAAAATACCTAGCAACTTCCGGCTTTGTTGTTCCTGCTAATAAAGTATGTGGGTCTAAAAAGCAATATGAATCGCCTAGACGACAACTCGGGCATTCATAAACAACATCATATACCCGCCAACCACAAACAGGAACGGGGCAATTGGCAAAAAACTTTCAATTTCACAAGTTACCCTTTAGCGCCTAAAGAGTGTGACCTAGAAGAATTAAACTATCTGATTACGGTAGATGCATATGTGCACATTACATAGGGATGTTTACGTCCTAAATGGGTTGAACGCAAGAGTGACAATAGGTAACCCAAAGAACCCAAAATACCTAGCACCTTCCGGTTTTGTTTTTGCGGCTAAGAAATTATGTGGGCCTAAAAAGCAATATGAATCGCCTAGACGACAACTCGGGCATTCATAAACAACATCATATACCCGCCTACAACAAACAGGAACGGGGCAATTGGAAAAAACTTTCAATTTCACAAGTTACCCTTTAGCGCCTAAAGAGTGTGACTTAGAAGATTTAAACTATCTGATTACGGTAGATGCATATGTGCACATTACATAGAGATGTTTACGTCCTAAATGGGTTGAACGCAAGAGTGACAATCGAAAACCCAAAGAACCCAAATACCTAGCAACTTCCGTCTTTGTTTTTCCTGCTAATAAAGTATGTGGGCCTAAAAAGCAATATGAATCGCCTAGACGACAACTCGGGCATTCATAAAGGACATCATATACCCGCCTACCACAAACAGGAACGGGGCAATTGGCAAAAAAACTTTCAATTTTACAAGTTACCCTTTAGCGCCTAAACAGTGTGACTTAGAAGAATTAAACTATCTGATTACGGTAGATGCATATGTGCACTTTAAATAGAGATGTTTACGTCCTAAATAGGTTGAACGCAAGAGTGACAATCGGTAAACCAAAGAACCCAAAATACCTAGCACCTTCCGGTTTTGTTTTTGCGGCTAATAAAGTATGTGGGGCTATAAAACAATATGAGTCGCCGAGACGACAACGCGGGCATTCATAATCACAACCATATAACCCCCTACCACAAACAGGAACGTGGCAATTGGCAAAAAACTTTCAATTTCCTTTAGCGCCTAAAGAGTGTGACTTTGAAGAATTAAATTATCTGATTACGGTAGATGCATATGTGCACATTACATAGAGATGTTAACGTCCTAAATGGGTTGAACGCAAGAGTGACAATCGAAAACCCAAAAACCTCAAAATACCTAGCAAATTCCGGCTTTGTTGTTCCTGCTAATAAAGTATGTGGGTCTAAAAAGCAATATGAATCGCCTAGACGACAACTCGGGCATTCATAAACAACATCATATACCCGCCTACCACAAACAGGAACGGGGCGATTGGCAAAAAACTTTCAATTTCACAAGTTACCCTTTAGCGCCTAAAGAGTGTGACTTAGAAGAATTAAACTATCTGATTACGGTAGATGCATATGTGCACATTACATAGGGATGTTTACGTCCTAAATGGGTTGAACGCAAGAGTGACAATAGGTAACCCAAAGAACCCAAAATACCTAGCACCTTCCGGTTTTGTTTTTGCGGCTAAGAAATTATGTGGGCCTAAAAAGCAATATGAATCGCCTAGACGACAACTCGGGCATTCATAAACAACATCATATACCCGCCTACAACAAACAGGAACGGGGCAATTGGAAAAAACTTTCAATTTCACAAGTTACCCTTTAGCGCCTAAAGAGTGTGACTTAGAAGAATTAAACTATCTGATTACGGTAGATGCATATGTGCACATTACATAGAGATGTTTACGTCCTAAATGGGTTGAACGCAAGATTGACAATCGAAAACCCAAAGAACCCAAATACCTAGCAACTTCCGGCTTTGTTTTTCCTGCTAATAAAGTATGTGGGCCTAAAAAGCAATATGAATCGCCTAGACGACAACTCGGGCATTCATAAAGGACATCATATACCCGCCTACCACAAACAGGAACGGGGCAATTGGCAAAAAAACTTTCAATTTTACAAGTTACCCTTAAGCGCCTAAACAGTGTGACTTAGAAGAATTAAACTATCTGATTACGGTAGATGCATATGTGCACTTTACATAGAGATGTTTACGTCCTAAATGGGTTGAACGCAAGAGTGACAACCGGTAACCCAAAGAACCCAAAATACCTAGCACCTTCCGGTTTTGTTTTTGCGGCTAATAAATTATGTGGGCCTATAAAACAATATGAGTCGCCTAGACGACAACTCGGGCTTTAAATTATCTGATTACGGTAGATGCATATGTGCACATTACATAGAGATGTTTACGTTCTAAATGGGTTGAACGCAAGAGTGATAATCGAAAACCCAAAGAACCCAAAATACCTAGCAACTTCCGGCTTTGTTTTTCCTGCTAATAAAGTATGTGGGCCTAAAAAGCAATATGAATCGCCTAGACGACAACTCGGCCATTCATAAAGGACATCATATACCCGCCTACCACAAACAGGAACGGGGCAATTGGCAAAAAACTTTCAATTTTACAAGTTACCCTTTAGCGCCTAAAGAGTGTGACTTAGAAGAATAAAACTATCTGATTACGGTAGATGCATATGTGCACTTTACATAGGGATGTTTACGTCCCAAATGGGTTGAACGCAAGAGTGACAATAGGTAACCCAAAGAACCCAAAATACCTAGCACCTTCCGGTTTTGTTTTTGCGGCTATAAAGTATGTGGGCCTTTAAAACAATATGAGTCGCCTAGACGACAACGCGGGCATTCATAATCACACCCATATACCCCCTACCACAAACAGGAACGTGGCAATTGGCAAAAAACTTTCAATTTCCTTTAGCGCCTAAAGAGTGTGACTTTGAAGAATTAAACTATCTGATTACGGTAGATGCATATGTGCACATTACATAGAGTTGTTAACGTCCTAAATGGGTTGAACGCAAGAGTGACAATCGAAAACCCAAAAACCTCAAAATACCTAGCAACTTCCGGCTTTGTTGTTCCTGCTAATAAAGTATGTGGGTCTAAAAAGCAATATGAATCGCCTAGACGACAACTCGGGCATTCATAAACAACATCATATACCCGCCTACCACAAACAGGAACGGGGCAATTGGCAAAAAACTTTCAATTTCACAAGTTACCCTTTAGCGCCTAAAGAGTGTGACTTAGAAGAATTAAACTATCTGATTACGGTAGATGCATATGTGCACATTACATAGGGATGTTTACGTCCTAAATGGGTTGAACGCAAGAGTGACAATAGGTAACCCAAAGAACCCAAAATACCTAGCACCTTCCGGTTTTGTTTTTGCGGCTAAGAAATTATGTGGGCCTAAAAAGCAATATGAATCGCCTAGACGACAACTCGGGCATTCATAAACAACATCATATACCCGCCTACAACAAACAGGAACGGGGCAATTGGAAAAAACTTTCAATTTCACAAGTTACCCTTTAGCGCCTAAAGAGTGTGACTTAGAAGAATTAAACTATCTGATTACGGTAGATGCATATGTGCACATTACATAGAGATGTTTACGTCCTAAATGGGTTGAACGCAAGAGTGACAATCGAAAACCCAAAGAACCCAAATACCTAGCAACTTCCGGCTTTGTTTTTCCTGCTAATAAAGTATGTGGGCCTAAAAAGCAATATGAATCGCCTAGACGACAACTCGGGCATTCATAAAGGACATCATATACCCGCCTACCACAAACAGGAACGGGGCAATTGGCAAAAAAACTTTCAATTTTACAAGTTACCCTTAAGCGCCTAAACAGTGTGACTTAGAAGAATTAAACTATCTGATTACGGTAGATGCATATGTGCACTTTACATAGAGATGTTTACGTCCTAAATGGGTTGAACGCAAGAGTGACAACCGGTAACCCAAAGAACCCAAAATACCTAGCACCTTCCGGTTTTGTTTTTGCGGCTAATAAATTATGTGGGCCTATAAAACAATATGAGTCGCCTAGACGACAACTCGGGCTTTAAATTATCTGATTACGGTAGATGCATATGTGCACATTACATAGAGATGTTTACGTTCTAAATGGGTTGAACGCAAGAGTGATAATCGAAAACCCAAAGAACCCAAAATACCTAGCAACTTCCGGCTTTGTTTTTCCTGCTAATAAAGTATGTGGGCCTAAAAAGCAATATGAATCGCCTAGACGACAACTCGGCCATTCATAAAGGACATCATATACCCGCCTACCACAAACAGGAACGGGGCAATTGGCAAAAAACTTTCAATTTTACAAGTTACCCTTTAGCGCCTAAAGAGTGTGACTTAGAAGAATAAAACTATCTGATTACGGTAGATGCATATGTGCACATTACATAGAGATGTTTACGTCCTAAATGGGTTGAACGCAAGAGTGACAATCGAAAACCCAAAGAACCCAAAATACCTAGCAACTTCCGTCTTTGTTTTTCCTGCTAATAAAGTATGTGGGCCTAAAAAGCAATATGAATCGCCTAGACGACAACTCGGCCATTCATAAAGGACATCATATACCCGCCTACCACAAACAGGAACGGGGCAATTGGCAAAAAAACTTTCAATTTTACAAGTTACCCTTAAGCGCCTAAACAGTGTGACTTAGAAGAATTAAACTATCTGATTACGGTAGATGCATATGTGCACTTTACATAGAGATGTTTACGTCCTAAATGGGTTGAACGCAAGAGTGACAACCGGTAACCCAAAGAACCCAAATACCTAGCAACTTCCGGCTTTGTTTTTCCTGCTAATAAAGTATGTGGGCCTAAAAAGCAATATGAATCACTTAGACGACAACTCGGGATCTTCATAAACAACATCATATACCCGCCTACCACAAACAGGAACGGGGCAATTGGCAAAACACTTTCAATTTTACAAGTTACCCTTTAGCGCCTAAACAGTGTGACTTAGAAGAATAAAACTATCTGATTACGGTAGATGCATATGTGCACTTTACATAGGGATGTTTACGTCCCAAATGGGTTGAACGCAAGAGTGACAATAGGTAACCCAAAGAACCCAAAATACCTAGCAACTTCCGGCTTTGTTTTTCCTGCTAATAAAGTATGTGGGCCTAAAAAGCAATATGAATCGCCTAGACGACAACTCGGCCATTCATAAAGGACATCATATACCCGCCTACCACAAACAGGAACGGGGCAATTGGCAAAAAACTTTCAATTTTACAAGTTACCCTTTAGCGCCTAAAGAGTGTGACTTTGAAGAATTAAACTATCTGATTACGGTAGATGCATATGTGCACATTACATAGAGATGTTTACGTCCTAAATGGGTTGAACGCAAGAGTGACAATCGAAAACCCAAAGAACCCAAAATACCTAGCAACTTCCGTCTTTGTTTTTCCTGCTAATAAAGTATGTGGGCCTAAAAAGCAATATGAATCACTTAGACGACAACTCGGGATCTTCATAAACAACATCATATACCCGCCTACCACAAACAGGAACGGGGCAATTGGCAAAACACTTTCAATTTTACAAGTTACCCTTTAGCGCCTAAACAGTGTGACTTAGAAGAATAAAACTATCTGATTACGGTAGATGCATATGTGCACTTTACATAGGGATGTTTACGTCCCAAATGGGTTGAACGCAAGAGTGACAATAGGTAACCCAAAGAACCCAAAATACCTAGCACCTTCCGGTTTTGTTTTTGCGGCTATAAAGTATGTGGGCCTTTAAAACAATATGAGTCGCCTAGACGACAACGCGGGCATTCATAATCACACCCATATACCCCCTACCACAAACAGGAACGTGGCAATTGGCAAAAAACTTTCAATTTCCTTTAGCGCCTAAAGAGTGTGACTTTGAAGAATTAAACTATCTGATTACGGTAGATGCATATGTGCACATTACATAGAGATGTTAACGTCCTAAATGGGTTGAACGCAAGAGTGACAATCGAAAACCCAAAAACCTCAAAATACCTAGAACTTCCGGCTTTGTTGTTCCTGCTAATAAAGTATGTGGGCCTAAAAAACAATATGAATCGCCTAGACGGCAACTCGGGCCTTCATAAACAACATCATATACCCGCCTACCACAAACAGGAACGGGGCAATTGGCAAAAAACTTTCAATTTCACAAGTTACCCTTTAGCGCCTAAACAGTGTGACTTAGAAGAATTAAACTATCTGATTACGGTAGATGCATATGTGCACATTACATAGAGTTGTTAACGTCCAAAATGGGTTGAACGCAAGAGTGACAATCGAAAACCCAAAAACCTCAAAATACCTAGCAACTTCCGGCTTTGTTGTTCCTGCTAATAAAGTATGTGGGTCTAAAAAGCAATACGAATCGCCTAGACGACAACTCGGGCATTAATAAACAACATCATATACCCGCCTACCACAAACAGGAACGGGGCAATTGGCAAAAAAACTTTCAATTTTACAAGTTACCCTTAAGCGCCTAAACAGTGTGACTTAGAAGAATTAAACTATCTGATTACGGTAGATGCATATGTGCACTTTACATAGAGATGTTTACGTCCTAAATGGGTTGAACGCAAGAGTGACAACCGGTAACCCAAAGAACCCAAATACCTAGCAACTTCCGGCTTTGTTTTTCCTGCTAATAAAGTATGTGGGCCTAAAAAGCAATATGAATCACTTAGACGACAACTCGGGATCTTCATAAACAACATCATATACCCGCCTACCACAAACAGGAACGGGGCAATTGGCAAAACACTTTCAATTTTACAAGTTACCCTTTAGCGCCTAAACAGTGTGACTTAGAAGAATAAAACTATCTGATTACGGTAGATGCATATGTGCACTTTACATAGGGATGTTTACGTCCCAAATGGGTTGAACGCAAGAGTGACAATAGGTAACCCAAAGAACCCAAAATACCTAGCAACTTCCGGCTTTGTTTTTCCTGCTAATAAAGTATGTGGGCCTAAAAAGCAATATGAATCGCCTAGACGACAACTCGGCCATTCATAAAGGACATCATATACCCGCCTACCACAAACAGGAACGGGGCAATTGGCAAAAAACTTTCAATTTTACAAGTTACCCTTTAGCGCCTAAAGAGTGTGACTTTGAAGAATTAAACTATCTGATTACGGTAGATGCATATGTGCACATTACATAGAGATGTTTACGTCCTAAATGGGTTGAACGCAAGAGTGACAATCGAAAACCCAAAGAACCCAAAATACCTAGCAACTTCCGTCTTTGTTTTTCCTGCTAATAAAGTATGTGGGCCTAAAAAGCAATATGAATCACTTAGACGACAACTCGGGATCTTCATAAACAACATCATATACCCGCCTACCACAAACAGGAACGGGGCAATTGGCAAAACACTTTCAATTTTACAAGTTACCCTTTAGCGCCTAAACAGTGTGACTTAGAAGAATAAAACTATCTGATTACGGTAGATGCATATGTGCACTTTACATAGGGATGTTTACGTCCCAAATGGGTTGAACGCAAGAGTGACAATAGGTAACCCAAAGAACCCAAAATACCTAGCACCTTCCGGTTTTGTTTTTGCGGCTATAAAGTATGTGGGCCTTTAAAACAATATGAGTCGCCTAGACGACAACGCGGGCATTCATAATCACACCCATATACCCCCTACCACAAACAGGAACGTGGCAATTGGCAAAAAACTTTCAATTTCCTTTAGCGCCTAAAGAGTGTGACTTTGAAGAATTAAACTATCTGATTACGGTAGATGCATATGTGCACATTACATAGAGATGTTAACGTCCTAAATGGGTTGAACGCAAGAGTGACAATCGAAAACCCAAAAACCTCAAAATACCTAGAACTTCCGGCTTTGTTGTTCCTGCTAATAAAGTATGTGGGCCTAAAAAACAATATGAATCGCCTAGACGGCAACTCGGGCCTTCATAAACAACATCATATACCCGCCTACCACAAACAGGAACGGGGCAATTGGCAAAAAACTTTCAATTTCACAAGTTACCCTTTAGCGCCTAAACAGTGTGACTTAGAAGAATTAAACTATCTGATTACGGTAGATGCATATGTGCACATTACATAGAGTTGTTAACGTCCTAAATGGGTTGAACGCAAGAGTGACAATCGAAAACCCAAAAACCTCAAAATACCTAGCAACTTCCGGCTTTGTTGTTCCTGCTAATAAAGTATGTGGGTCTAAAAAGCAATACGAATCGCCTAGACGACAACTCGGGCATTAATAAACAACATCATATACCCGCCTACCACAAACAGGAACGGGGCAATTGGCAAAAAACTTTCAATTTCACAAGTTACCCTTTAGCGCCTAAAGAGTGTGACCTAGAAGAATTAAACTATCTGATTACGGTAGATGCATATGTGCACATTACATAGGGATGTTTACGTCCTAAATGGGTTGAACGCAAGAGTGACAATAGGTAACCCAAAGAACCCAAAATACCTAGCACCTTCCGGTTTTGTTTTTGCGGCTAAGAAATTATGTGGGCCTAAAAAGCAATATGAATCGCCTAGACGACAACTCGGGCATTCATAAACAACATCATATACCCGCCTACAACAAACAGGAACGGGGCAATTGGAAAAAACTTTCAATTTCACAAGTTACCCTTTAGCGCCTAAAGAGTGTGACTTAGAAGAATTAAACTATCTGATTACGGTAGATGCATATGTGCACATTACATAGAGATGTTTACGTCCTAAATGGGTTGAACGCAAGAGTGACAATCGAAAACCCAAAGAACCCAAATACCTAGCAACTTCCGTCTTTGTTTTTCCTGCTAATAAAGTATGTGGGCCTAAAAAGCAATATGAATCGCCTAGACGACAACTCGGGCCTTCATAAACAACATCATATACCCGCCTACCACAAACAGGAACGGGGCAATTGGCAAAAAACTTTCAATTTCACAAGTTACCCTTTAGCGCCTAAACAGTGTGACTTAGAAGAATTAAACTATCTGATTACGGTAGATGCATATGTGCACTTTAAATAGAGATGTTTACGTCCTAAATAGGTTGAACGCAAGAGTGACAATCGGTAAACCAAAGAACCCAAAATACCTAGCACCTTCCGGTTTTGTTTTTGCGGCTAATAAAGTATGTGGGGCTATAAAACAATATGAGTCGCCGAGACGACAACGCGGGCATTCATAATCACAACCATATAACCCCCTACCACAAACAGGAACGTGGCAATTGGCAAAAAACTTTCAATTTCCTTTAGCGCCTAAAGAGTGTGACTTTGAAGAATTAAACTATCTGATTACGGTAGATGCATATGTGCACATTACATAGAGATGTTTACGTCCTAAATGGGTTGAACGCAAGAGTGACAATCGAAAACCCAAAGAACCCAAAATACCTAGCAACTTCCGTCTTTGTTTTTCCTGCTAATAAAGTATGTGGGCCTAAAAAGCAATATGAATCACTTAGACGACAACTCGGGATCTTCATAAACAACATCATATACCCGCCTACCACAAACAGGAACGGGGCAATTGGCAAAAAACTTTCAATTTCACAAGTTACCCTTTAGCGCCTAAACAGTGTGACTTAGCAGAATTAAACTATCTGTTTACGGTAGATGTAAATGTGCACATTACATAGAGATGTTTACGTCCTAAATGGGTTGAACGCAAGAGTGACAATCGGTAACCCAAAGAACCCAAAATACCTAGCACCTTCCGGTTTTGTTTTTGCGGCTAAGAAATTATGTGGGCCTAAAAAGCAATATGAATCGCCTAGACGACAACTCGGGCATTCATAAACAACATCATATACCCGCCTACCACAAACAGGAACGTGGCAATTGGCAAAAAACTTTCAATTTCCTTTAGCGCCTGAAGAGTGTGACTTTGAAGAATTAAACTATCTGATTACGGTAGATGCATATGTGCACATTACATAGAGATGTTTACGTCCTAAATGGGTTGAACGCAAGAGTGACAATCGAAAACCCAAAAACCTCAAAATACCTAGAACTTCCGGCTTTGTTGTTCCTGCTAATAAAGTATGTGGGCCTAAAAAACAATATGAATCGCCTAGACGGCAACTCGGGCCTTCATAAACAACATCATATACCCGCCTACCACAAACAGGAACGGGGCAATTGGCAAAAAACTTTCAATTTCACAAGTTACCCTTTAGCGCCTAAACAGTGTGACTTAGAAGAATTAAACTATCTGATTACGGTAGATGCATATGTGCACTTTAAATAGAGATGTTTACGTCCTAAATAGGTTGAACGCAAGAGTGACAATCGGTAAACCAAAGAACCCAAAATACCTAGCACCTTCCGGTTTTGTTTTTGCGGCTAATAAAGTATGTGGGGCTATAAAACAATATGAGTCGCCGAGACGACAACGCGGGCATTCATAATCACAACCATATAACCCCCTACCACAAACAGGAACGTGGCAATTGGCAAAAAACTTTCAATTTCCTTTAGCGCCTAAAGAGTGTGACTTTGAAGAATTAAATTATCTGATTACGGTAGATGCATATGTGCACATTACATAGAGATGTTAACGTCCTAAATGGGTTGAACGCAAGAGTGACAATCGAAAACCCAAAAACCTCAAAATACCTAGCAAATTCCGGCTTTGTTGTTCCTGCTAATAAAGTATGTGGGTCTAAAAAGCAATATGAATCGCCTAGAAGACAACTGGGGCATTCATAAACAACATCATATACCCGCCTACCACAAACAGGAACGGGGCGATTGGCAAAAAACTTTCAATTTCACAAGTTACCCTTTAGCGCCTAAACAGTGTGACTTAGCAGAATTAAACTATCTGTTTACGGTAGATGTAAATGTGCACATTACATAGAGATGTTTACGTCCTAAATGGGTTGAACGCAAGAGTGACAATCGGTAACCCAAAGAACCCAAAATACCTAGCATTTTCCGGTTTTGTTTTTGCGGCTAAGAAATTATGTGGGCCTAAAAAGCAATATGAATCGCCTAGACGACAACTCGGGCATTCATAAACAACATCATATACCCGCCTACCACAAACAGGAACGTGGCAATTGGCAAAAAACTTTCAATTTCCTTTAGCGCCTGAAGAGTGTGACTTTGAAGAATTAAACTATCTGATTACGGTAGATGCATATGTGCACATTACATAGAGATGTTTACGTCCTAAATGGGTTGAACGCAAGAGTGACAATCGAAAACCCAAAGAACCCAAAATACCTAGCAACTTCCGTCTTTGTTTTTCCTGCTAATAAAGTATGTGGGCCTAAAAAGCAATATGAATCACTTAGACGACAACTCGGGATCTTCATAAACAACATCATATACCCGCCTACCACAAACAGGAACGGGGCAATTGGCAAAACACTTTCAATTTTACAAGTTACCCTTTAGCGCCTAAACAGTGTGACTTAGAAGAATAAAACTATCTGATTACGGTAGATGCATATGTGCACATTACATAGAGATGTTTACGTCCTAAATGGGTTGAACGCAAGAGTGACAATCGGTAACCCAAAGAACCCAAAATACCTAGCACCTTCCGGTTTTGTTTTTGCGGCTAAGAAATTATGTGGGCCTAAAAAGCAATATGAATCGCCTAGACGACAACTCGGGCATTCATAAAGGACATCATATACCCGCCTACCACAAACAGGAACGGGGCAATTGGCAAAAAAACTTTCAATTTTACAAGTTACCCTTTAGCGCCTAAACAGTGTGACTTAGAAGAATTAAACTATCTGATTACGGTAGATGCATATGTGCACTTTACATAGAGATGTTTACGTCCTAAATGGGTTGAACGCATGAGTGACAATCGGTACCCCAAAGAACCCAAAATACCTAGCACCTTCCGGTTTTGTTTTTGTGGCTAATAAAGTATGTGGGGCTATAAAACAATATGAGTCGCCGAGACGACAACGCGGGCATTCATAATCACAACCATATAACCCCCTACCACAAACAGGAACGTGGCAATTGGCAAAAAACTTTCAATTTCCTTTAGCGCCTAAAGAGTGTGACTTTGAAGAATTAAATTATCTGATTACGGTAGATGCATATATGCACATTACATAGAGATGTTAACGTCCTAAATGGGTTGAACGCAAGAGTGACAATCGAAAACCCAAAAACCTCAAAATACCTAGCAAATTCCGGCTTTGTTGTTCCTGCTAATAAAGTATGTGGGTCTAAAAAGCAATATGAATCGCCTAGACGACAACTCGGGCATTCATAAACAACATCATATACCCGCCTACCACAAACAGGAACGGGGCGATTGGCAAAAAACTTTCAATTTCACAAGTTACCCTTTAGCGCCTAAACAGTGTGACTTAGCAGAATTAAACTATCTGTTTACGGTAGATGTAAATGTGCACATTACATAGAGATGTTTACGTCCTAAATGGGTTGAACGCAAGAGTGACAATCGGTAACCCAAAGAACCCAAAATACCTAGCACCTTCCGGTTTTGTTTTTGCGGCTAAGAAATTATGTGGGCCTAAAAAGCAATATGAATCGCCTAGACGACAACTCGGGCATTCATAAACAACATCATATACCCGCCTACCACAAACAGGAACGTGGCAATTGGCAAAAAAACTTTCAATTTTACAAGTTACCCTTTAGCGCCTAAACAGTGTGACTTAGAAGAATTAAACTATCTGATTACGGTAGATGCATATGTGCACATTACATAGAGATGTTTACGTCCTAAATGGGTTGAACGCAAGAGTGACAATCGAAAACCCAAAGAACCCAAAATACCTAGCAACTTCCGTCTTTGTTTTTCCTGCTAATAAAGTATGTGGGCCTAAAAAGCAATATGAATCACTTAGACGACAACTCGGGATCTTCGTAAACAACATCATATACCCGCCTACCACAAACAGGAACGGGGCAATTGGCAAAACACTTTCAATTTTACAAGTTACCCTTTAGCGCCTAAACAGTGCGACTTAGAAGAATAAAACTATCTGATTACGGTAGATGCATATGTGCACATTACATAGAGATGTTTACGTCCTAAATGGGTTGAACGCAAGAGTGACAATCGGTAACCCAAAGAACCCAAAATACCTAGCACCTTCCGGTTTTGTTTTTGCGGCTAAGAAATTATGTGGGCCTAAAAAGCAATATGAATCGCCTAGACGACAACTCGGGCATTCATAAAGGACATCATATACCCGCCTACCACAAACAGGAACGGGGCAATTGGCAAAAAAACTTTCAATTTTACAAGTTACCCTTTAGCGCCTAAACAGTGTGACTTAGAAGAATTAAACTATCTGATTACGGTAGATGCATATGTGCACTTTACATAGAGATGTTTACGTCCTAAATGGGTTGAACGCATGAGTGACAATCGGTACCCCAAAGAACCCAAAATACCTAGCACCTTCCGGTTTTGTTTTTGTGGCTAATAAAGTATGTGGGGCTATAAAACAATATGAGTCGCCGAGACGACAACGCGGGCATTCATAATCACAACCATATAACCCCCTACCACAAACAGGAACGTGACAATTGGCAAAAAACTTTCAATTTCCTTTAGCGCCTAAAGAGTGTGACTTTGAAGAATTAAACTATCTGATTACGGTAGATGCATATGTGCACATTACATAGAGATGTTTACGTTCTAAATGGGTTGAACGCAAGAGTGACAATCGAAAACCCAAAGAACCCAAAATACCTAGCAACTTCCGGCTTTGTTTTTCCTGCTAATAAAGTATGTGGGCCTAAAAAGCAATATGAATCGCTTAGACGACAACTCTTAATCTTCATAAACAACATCATATACCCGCCTACCACAAACAGGAACGGGGCAATTGGCAAAACACTTTCAATTTTACAAGTTACCCTTTAGTGCCTAAACAGTGTGACTTAGAAGAATAAAACTATCTGATTGCGGTAGATGCATATGTGCACATTACATAGAGATGTTTACGTCCTAAATGGGTTGAACGCAAGAGTGACAATCGGTAACCCAAAGAACCCAAAATACCTAGCACCTTCCGGTTTTGTTTTTGCGGCTAATAAATTATGTGGGCCTATAAAACAATATGAGTCGCCTAGACGACAACTCGGGCATTTATAATCACAACCATATAACCCCCTACCACAAACAGGAACGTGGCAATTGGCAAAAAACTTTCAATTTCCTTTAGCGCCTAAAGAGTGTGACTTTGAAGAATTAAACTATCTGATTACGGTAGATGCATATGTGCACATTACATAGAGATGTTAACGTCCTAAATGGGTTGAACGCAAGAGTGACAATCGAAAACCCAAAAACCTCAAAATACCTAGCAACTTCCGACTTTGTTGTTCCTGCTAATAAAGTATGTGGGCCTAAAAAACAATATGAATCGCCTAGACGGCAACTCGGGCCTTCATAAACAACATCATATACCCGCCTACCACAAACAGGAACGGGGCAATTGGCAAAAAACTTTCAATTTCACAAGTTACCCTTTAGAGCCTAAACAGTGTGACTTAGAAGAATTAAACTATCTGATTACGGTAGATGCATATGTGCACATTACATAGAGTTGTTAACGTCCTAAATGGGTTGAACGCAAGAGTGACAATCGAAAACCCAAAAACCTCAAAATACCTAGCAACTTCCGGCTTTGTTGTTCCTGCTAATAAAGTATGTGGGTCTAAAAAGCAATATGAGTCGCCTAGACGACAACTCGGGCATTCATAAACAACATCATATACCCGCCTACCACAAACAGGAACGGGGCAATTGGCCAAAAACTTTCAATTTCACAAGTTACCCTTTAGCGCCTAAAGAGTGTGACTTAGAAGAATTAAACTATCTGATTACGGTAGATGCATATGTGCACATTACATAGGGATGTTTACGTCCTAAATGGGTTGAACGCAAGAGTGACAATAGGTAACCCAAAGAACCCAAAATACCTAGCACCTTCCGGTTTTGTTTTTGCGGCTAAGAAATTATGTGGGCCTAAAAAGCAATATGAATCGCCTAGACGACAACTCGGGCATTCATAAACAACATCATATACCCGCCTACCACAAACAGGAACGGGGCAATTGGCAAAAAACTTTCAATTTCACAAGTTACCCTTTAGCGCCTAGAGAGTGTGACTTAGAAGAATTAAACTATCTGATTACGGTAGATGCATATGTGCACATTACATAGAGATGTTTACGTCCTAAATGGGTTGAACGCAAGAGGGACAACCGGTAACCCAAAGAACCCAAAATACCTAGCACCTTCCGGTTTTGTTTTTGCGGCTAATAAATTATGTGGGCCTATAAAACAATATGAGTCGCCTAGACGACAACTCGGGCTTTAAATTATCTGATTACGGTAGATGCATATGTGCACATTACATAGAGATGTTTACGTCCTAAATGGGTTGAACACAAGAGTGACAATCGAAAACCCAAAGAACCCAAATACCTAGCAACTTCCGTCTTTGTTTTTCCTGCTAATAAAGTATGTGGGCCTAAAAAGCAATATGAATCGCCTAGACGACAACTCGGCCATTCATAAAGGACATCATATACCCGCCTACCACAAACAGGAACGGGGCAATTGGCAAAAAAACTTTCAATTTTACAAGTTACCCTTTAGCGCCTAAACAGTGTGACTTAGAAGAATTAAACTATCTGATTACGGTAGATGCATATGTGCACTTTACATAGAGATGTTTACGTCCTAAATAGGTTGAACGCAAGAGTGACAATCGGTAACCCAAAGAACCCATAATACCTAGCACCTTCCGGTTTTGTTTTTGCGGCTAATAAAGTATGTGGGGCTATAAAACAATATGAGTCGCCGAGACGACAACGCGGGCATTCATAATCACAACCATATAACCCCCTACCACAAACAGAACGTGGCAATTGGCAAAAAACTTTCAATTTCCTTTAGCGCCTAAAGAGTGTGACTTTGAAGAATTAAACTATCTGATTACGGTAGATGCATATGTGCACATTACATAGAGATGTTTACGTCCTAAATGGGTTAAACGCAAGAGTGACAATCGGTAACCCAAAGAACCCAAAATACCTAGCACCTTCCGGTTTTGTTTTTGCGGCTAAGAAATTATGTGGGCCTAAAAAGCAATATGAATCGCCTAGACGACAACTCGGGCATTCATAAACAACATCATATACCCGCCTACCACAAACAGGAACGGGGCAATTGGCAAAAAACTTTCAATTTCACAAGTTACCCTTTAGCGCCTAGAGAGTGTGACTTAGAAGAATTAAACTATCTGATTACGGTAGATGCATATGTGCACATTACATAGAGATTTTACGTCCTAAATGGGTTGAACGCAAGAGTGACAATAGGTAACCCAAAGAACCCAAAATACCTAGCACCTTCCGGTTTTGTTTTTGCGGCTAAGAAATTATGTGGGCCTAAAAAGCAATATGAATCGCCTAGACGACAACTCGGGCATTCATAAACAACATCATATACCCGCCTACCACAAACAGGAACGTGGCAATTGGCAAAAAACTTTCAATTTCCTTTAGCGCCTAAAGAGTGTGACTTTGAAGAATTAAACTATCTGATTACGGTAGATGCATATGTGCACATTACATAGAGATGTTTACGTCCTAAATGGGTTGAACGCAAGAGTGACAATCGGTAACCCAAAGAACCCAAAATACCTAGCACCTTCCGGTTTTGTTTTTGCGGCTATAAAGTATGTGGGCCTTTAAAACAATATGAGTCGCCTAGACGACAACGCGGGCATTCATAATCACAACCATATAACCCCCTACCACAAACAGGAACGTGGCAATTGGCAAAAAACTTGTAATTTCCTTTAGCGCCTCAAGAGTGTGACCTTGAATAATTAAGCTATCTGATTACGGTAGATGCATATGTGCACATTACATAGAGATGTTTACGTCCTAAATGGGTTGAACGCAAGAGTGACAATTGAAAACCCAAAGAACCCAAATACCTAGCAACTTCCGTCTTTGTTTTTCCTGCTAATAAAGTATGTGGGCCTAAAAAGCAATATGAATCGCCTAGACGACAACTCGGGCATTCATAAAGGACATCATATACCCGCCTACCACAAACAGGAACGGGGCAATTGGCAAAAAAAATTTCAATTTTACAAGTTACCCTTTAGCGCCTAAACAGTGTGACTTAGAAGAATTAAACTATCTGATTACGGTAGATGCATATGTGCACTTTACATAGAGATGTTTACGTCCTAAATGGGTTGAACGCAAGAGTGACAATCGGTAACCCAAAGAACCCAAAATACCTAGCACCTTCCGGTTTTTTTTTTTGCGGCTATAAAGTATGTGGGCCTTTAAAACAATATGAGTCGCCTAGACGACAACTCGGGCATTCATAAAGGACATCATATACCCGCCTACCACAAACAGGAACGGGGCAATTGGCAAAAAAAATTTCAATTTTACAAGTTACCCTTTAGCGCCTAAACAGTGTGACTTAGAAGAATTAAACTATCTGATTACGGTAGATGCATATGTGCACTTTACATAGAGATGTTTACGTCCTAAATGGGTTGAACGCAAGAGTGACAATCGGTAACCCAAAGAACCCAAAATACCTAGCACCTTCCGGTTTTGTTTTTGCGGCTATAAAGTATGTGGGCCTTTAAAACAATATGAGTCGCCTAGACGACAACGCGGGCATTCATAATCACAACCATATAACCCCCTACCACAAACAGGAACGTGGCAATTAGCAAAAAACTTGTAATTTCCTTTAGCGCCTCAAGAGTGTGACCTTGAATAATTAAGCTATCTGATTACGGTAGATGCATATGTGCACATTACATAGAGATGTTAACGTCCTAAATAGGTTGAACGCAAGAGTGACAATCGAAAACCCAAAGAACCCAAAATACCTAGAAACTTTTGGCTTTGTTTTTCCTGCTAATGAAGTATGTGGGCTTAAAAAGCAATATGAATCGCATAGACGACAACTCGGGCATTCATAAAGGACATCATATACCCGCCTACCACAAACAGGAACGGGGCAATTGGCAAAAAAACTTTAAATTTTACAAGTTACCTTTAAGCGCCTCAACAGTGTGACTTAGAAGAATTAAACTATCTGATTACGGTAAATGCATATGTGCACTTTACATAGAGATGTTAACGTCTTAAATGGGTTGAACGCAAGAGTGACAATCGAAAACCCAAAGAACCCAAAATACCTAAAAACTTTTGGCTTTGTTTTTCCTGCTAATGAAGTATGTGGGCTTAAAAAGCAATATGAATCGCATAGACGACAACTCGGGCATTCATAAAGGACATCATATACCCTCCTACCACAAACAGGAACGTGGCAATTTGCAAAAAACTTTCAATTTCACAAGTTACCCTTTAGCGCCTAAACAGTGTGACTTAGAAGAATTAAACGATCTGATTACGGTAGATGCATATGTGCACTTTACATAGAGATGTCTACGTCCTAAATGGGTTGAACGCACGAGTGACAATCGGTAACCCAAAGAACCCAAAATACCTAGCACCTTCCGGTTTTGTTTTTGCGGCTAATAAATTATGTGGGCCTAAAAAGCAATATGAATCGCCTAGACGACAACTCGGGCATTCATAAAGGACATCATATACCCTCCTACCACAAACAGGAACGTGGCAATTTGCAAAAAAACTTTCAATTTTACAAGTTACCCTTTAGCGCCTAAACAGTGTGACTTAGAAGAATTAAACTATCTGGTTACGGTAGATGCATATGTGCACATTACATAGAGATGTTAACGTCCTAAATGGGTTGAACGCAAGAGTGACAATCGAAAACCCAAAGAACCCAAAATACCTAGCAACTTCCGTCTTTGTTTTTCCTGCTAATAAAGAATGTGGGCCTAAAAAGCAATATGAATCGCCTAGACGACAACTCGGGCATTCATAAAGGACATCATATACCCGCCTACCACAAACAGGAACGGGGCAATTGGCAAAAAAAACTTTCAATTTTACAAGTTACCCTTTAGCGCCTAAACAGTGTGACTTAGAAGAATTAAACTATCTGGTTACGGTATATGCATATGTGCACTTTACATAGAGATGTTTACGTCCTAAATGGGTTGAACGCAAGAGTGACAATCGGTAACCCAAAGAACCCAAAATACCTAGCACCTTCCGCTTTTGTTTTTGCGGCTAATAAAGTATGTGGGGCTATAAAACAATATGAGTCGCCGAGACAACAACGCGGGCATTCATAATCACAACCATATAACCCCCTACCACAAACAGGAACGTGGCAATTGGCAAAAAACTTTCAATTTCCTTTAGCGCCTAAAGAGTGTGACTTTGAAGAATTAAACTATCTGATTACGGTAGATGCATATGTGCACATTACATAGAGATATTTACGTCCTAAATGGGTTGAACGCAAGAGTGACAATCGAAAACCCAAAGAACCAACAACAGCATATACCCGCCTACCACAAACAGGAACGGGGCAATTGGCAAAAAACTTTCAATTTTACAAGTTACCCTTTAGCGCCTAAACAGTGTGACTTAGAAGAATTAAACTATCTGGTTACGGTAGATGCATATGTGCACTTTACATAGAGATGTTAACGTCCTAAATGGGTTGAACGCAAGAGTGACAATCGAAAACCCAAAGAACCCAAAATAACTAGCAACTTCCGTCTTTGTTTTTCCTGCTAATAAAGTATGTGGGCCTAAAAAGCAATATGAATCGCCTAGACGACAACTCGGGCATTCATAAAGGACATCATATACCCGCCTACCACAAACAGGAACGGGGCAATTGGCACAAAAACTTTCAATTTTACAAGTTACCCTTTAGCGCCTAAACAGTGTGACTTAGAAGAATTAAACTATCTGGTTACGGTAGATGCATATGTGCACTTTACATAGAGATGTTTACGTCCTAAATGGGTTGAACGCAAGAGTGACAATCGGTAACCCAAAGAACCCAAAATACCTAGCACCTTCCGGTTTTGTTTTTGCGGCTAATAAAGTATGTGGGGCTATAAAACAATATGAGTCGCCGAGACGACAACGCGGGCATTCATAATCACAACCATATAACCCCCTACCACAAACAGGAACGTGGCAATTGGCAAAAAACTTTCAATTTCCTTTAGCGCCTAAAGAGTGTGACTTTGAAGAATTAAACTATCTGATTACGGTAGATGCATATGTGCACATTACATAGAGATGTTTACGTCCTAAATGGGTTGAACGCAAGAGTGACAATCGAAAACCCAAAGAACCCAAAACACCTAGCACCTTCCGGTTTTGTTTTTGCGGCTAATAAATTATGTGGGCCTATAAAACAATATGAGTCGCCTAGACGACAACTCGGGCATTTATAATCACAACCATATAACCCCCTACCACAAACAGGAACGTGGCAATTGGCAAAAAACTTGTAATTTCCTTTAGCGCCTCAAGAGTGTGACCTTGAATAATTAAGCTATCTGATTACGGTAGATACATATGTGCACATTACATAGAGATGTTTACGTCCTAAATGGGTTGAACGCAAGAGTGACAATCGAAAACCCAAAGAACCCAAAATACCTAGCAACTTCCGGCTTTGTTTTTCCTGCTAATAAAGTATGTGGGCCTAAAAAGCAATATGAATCGCCTAGACGACAACTCGGGCATTCATAAACAACAGCATATACCCGCCTACCACAAACAGGAACGGGGCAATTGGTAAAAAACTTTCAATTTTACAAGTTACCCTTTAGCGCCTAAAGAGTGTGACTTAAAAGAATTAAACTATCTGATTACGTTAGATGCATATGTGCACATTACATAGAGATGTTTACGTCCTGAATGGGTTGAACGCAAAAGTGACAATCGGTAACCCAAAGAACCCAAAATACCTAGCACCTTCCGGTTTTGTTTTTGCGGCTAATAAATTTTGTGGGCCTATAAAACAATATGAGTCGCCGAGACGACAACTCGGGCATTTATAATCACAACCATATAACCCCCTACCACAAACAGGAACGTGGCAATTGGCAAAAAACTTTCAATTTCCTTTAGCGCCTAAACAGTGTGACTTTGAAGAATTAAACTATCTCATTACGGTAGATGCATATGTGCACATTACATAGAGATGTTTACGTCCTAAATGGGTTGAACGCAAGAGTGACAATCGGTAACCCAAAGAACCCAAAATACCTAGCACCTTCCGGTTTTGTTTTTGCTGCTAATAAATTATGTGGGCCTATAAAACAATATGAGTCGCTTTGACGACAACTCGGGCATTTATAATCACAACCATATAACCCCCTACCACAAACAGGAACGTGGCAATTGGCAAAAAACTTTCAATTTCCTTTAGCGCCTAAAGAGTGTGACTTTGAAGAATTAAACTATCTGATTACGGTAGATGCATATGTGCACATTACATAGAGATGTTAACGTCCTAAATGGGTTGAACGCAAGAGTGACAATCGAAAACCCAAAAACCTCAAAATACCTAGCAACTTCCAGCTTTGTTGTTCCTGCTAATAAAGTATGTGGGTCTAAAAAGCAATATGAATCGCCTAGACGACAACTCGGGCATTCATAAACAACATCATATACCCGCCTACCAAAAACAGGAACGGGGCAATTGGCAAAAAACTTTCAATTTCACAAGTTACCCTTTAGCGCCTAAACAGTGTGACTCAGAAGAATAAAACTATCTAATTACGGTAGATGCAAATGTGCACATTACATAGAGATGTTTACGTCCTAAATGGGTTGAACGCAAGAGTGACAATCGGTAACCCAAAGAACCCAAAATACCTAGCACCTTCCGGTTTTGTTTTTGCTGCTAATAAATTATGTGGGCCTATAAAACAATATGAGTCGCTTTGACGACAACTCGGGCATTTATAATCACAACCATATAACCCCCTACCACAAACAGGAACGTGGCAATTGGCAAAAAACTTTCAATTTCCTTTAGCGCCTAAAGAGTGTGACTTTGAAGAATTGAACTATCTGATTACGGTAGATGCATATGTGCACATTACATAGAGATGTTAACGTCCTAAATGGGTTGAACGCAAGAGTGACAATCGAAAACCCAAAAACCTCAAAATACCTAGCACCTTCCGGCTTTGTTGTTCCTGCTAATAAAGTATGTGGGTCTAAAAAGCAATACGAATCGCCTAGACGACAACTCGGGCATTCATAAACAACATCATATACCCGCCTACCACAAACAGGAACGGGGCAATTGGCAAAAAACTTTCAATTTTACAAGTTACCCTTTAGCGCCTAAACAGTGTGACTTAGAAGAATAAAACTATCTGATTACGGTAGATGCAAATGTGCACATTACATAGAGATGTTTATGTCCTAAATGGGTTGAACGCAAGAGTGACAATCGGTAACCCAAAGAACCCAAAATACCTAGCACCTTCCGCCTAGACGACAACTCGGGCATTCATAAACAACAGCATATACCCGCCTACCACAAACAGGAATGGGGCAATTGGCAAAAAACTTTCAATTTTACAAGTTACCCTTTAGCGCCTAAACAGTGTGACTTAGAAGAATAAAACTATCTGATTACGGTAGATGCAAATGTGCACATTACATAGAGATGTTTACGTCCTAAATGGGTTGAACGCAAGAGTGACAATCGGTAACCCAAAGAACCCAAAATACCTAGCACCTTCCGGTTTTGTTTTTGCGGCTAATAAAGTATGTGGGCCTATAAAACAATATGAGTCGCCTAGACGACAACGCGGGCATTCATAATCACAACCATATAACCCCCTACCACAAACAGGAACGTGGCAATTGGCAAAAAACTTTCAATTTCCTTTAGCGCCTAAAGAGTGTGACTTTGAAGAATTAAACTATCTGATTACGGTAGATGCATATGTGCACATTACATAGGGTTGTTTACGTCCTAAATGGGTTGAACGCAAGAGTGACAATCGAAAACCCAAAGAACCAAAAATACCTAGCACCTTCCGGTTTTGTTTTTGCGGCTATAAAGTATGTGGGCCCTTAAAACAATATGAGTCGCCTAGACGACAACGCGGGCATTTATAATCACAACCATATAACCCCCTACCACAAACAGGAACGTGGCAATTGGCAAAAAACTTTCAATTTCCTTTAGCGCCTAAAGAGTGTGACTTTGAAGAATTAAACTATCTGATTACGGTAGATGCATATGTGCACATTACATAGAGATGTTAACGTCCTAAATGGGTTGAACGCAAGAGTGACAATCGAAAACCCAAAAACCTCAAAATACCTAGCAACTTCCGGCTTTGTTGTTCCTGCTAATAAAGTATGTGGGTCTAAAAAGCAATATGAATCGCCTAGACGACAACTCGGCATTCATAAACAACATCATATACCCGCCTACCACAAACAGGAACGGGGCAATTGGCAAAAAACTTTCAATTTCACAAGTAACCCTTTAGCGCCTAAACAGTGTGACTTAGAAGAATTAAACTATCTGATTACGGTAGATGCAAATGTGCACATTACATAGAGATGTTTACAACCTAAATGGGTTGAACGCAAGAGTGACAATCGAAAACCCAAAGAACCCAAAATACCTAGCAACTTCCGGCTTTGTTTTTCCTGCTAATAAAGTATGTGGGCCTAAAAAGCAATATGAATCGCCTAGACGACAACTCGGGCATTCATAAAGGACATCATATACCCGCCTACCACAAACAGGAACGGGGCAATTGGCAAAAAAACTTTCAATTTTACAAGTTACCCTTTAGCGCCTAAACAGTGTGACTTAGAAGAATAAAACTATCTGATTACGGTAGATGCATATGTGCACTTTACAAAGAGATGTTTACGTCCTAAATGGGTTGAACGCAAGAGTGACAATCGGTAACCCAAAGAACCCAAAATACCTAGCACCTTCCGGTATTGTTTTTGCGGCTAATAAATTATGTGGGCCTATAAAACAATATGAGTCGCCTAGACGACACCTCGGGCATTTATAATCACAGCCATATAACCCCCTAACACAAACAGGAACGTGGCAATTGGCAAAAAACTTTCAATTTCCTTTAGCGCCTGAAGAGTGTGACTTTGAAGAATTAAACTATCTGATTACGGTAGATGCATATGTGCACATTACATAGAGATGTTTACGTCCTAAATGGGTTGAACGCAAGAATGACAATCAGTAACCCAAAGAACCCAAAATACCTAGCAACTTCCGTCTTTGTTTTTCCTGCTAATAAAGTATGTGGGCCTAAAAAGCAATGTGAATCGCCTAGACGACAACTCGGGCATTCATAAAGGACATCATATACCCGCCTACCACAAACAGGAACGGGGCAATTGGCAAAAAAACTTTCAATTTTACAAGTTACCCTTTAGCGCCTAAACAGTGTGACGTAGAAGAATTAAACTATCTGATTACGGTAGATGCATATGTGCACTTTACATAGAGATGTTTACGTCCTAAATGGGTTGAACGCAAGAGTGACAATCGGTACCCCAAGGAACCCAAAATACCTAGCACCTTCCGGTTTTGTTTTTGTGGCTAATAAAGTATGTGGGGCTATAAAACAATATGAGTCGCCGAGACGACAACGCGGGCATTCATAATCACAACCATATAACCCCCTACCACAAACAGGAACGTGGCAATTGGCAAAAAACTTTCAATTTCCTTTAGCGCCTAAAGAGTGTGACTTTGAAGAATTAAACTATCTGATTACGGTAGATGCATATGTGCACATTACATAGAGATGTTTACGTTCTAAACGGGTTGAACGCAAGAGTGACAATCGAAAACCCAAAATACCTAGCAACTTCCGGCTTTGTTTTTCCTGCTAATAAAGTATGTGGGCCTAAAAAGCAATATGAATCGCCTAGACGACAACTCGGGCATTCATAAAGGACATCATATACCCGCCTACCACAAACAGGAACGGGGCAATTGGCAAAAAAACTTTCAATTTTACAAGTTACCCTTTAGCGCCTAAACAGTGTGACTTAGAAGAATTAAACTATCTGATTACGGTAGATGCATATGTGCACTTTACATAGAGATGTTAACGTCTTAAATGGGTTAAACGCAAGAGTGACAATCGGTAACCCAAGAACCCAAAATACCTAGCACCTTCCGGTTTTGTTTTTGCGGCTAATAAATTATGTGGGCCTATAAAACAATATGAGTCGCCTAGACGACAACTCGGGCATTTATAATCACAACCATATAACCCCCTACCACAAACAGGAACGTGGCAATTGGCAAAAAACTTTCAGTTTCCTTTAGCGCCTAAAGAGTGTGACTTTGAAGAATTAAACTATCTGATTACGGTAGATGCATATGTGCACATTACATAGAGATGTTAACGTCCTAAATGGGTTGAACGCAAGAGTGACAATCGAAAACCCAAAAACCTCAAAATACCTAGCAACTTCCGGCTTTGTTGTTCCTGCTAATAAAGTATGTGGGCCTAAAAAACAATATGAATCGCCTAGATGGCAACACGGGCCTTCATAAACAACATCATATACCCGCCTACCACAAACAGGAACGGGGCAATTGGCAAAAAACTTTCAATTTCACAAGTTACCCTTTAGCGCCTAAAGAGTGTGACTTAGAAGAATTAAACTATCTGATTACGGTAGATGCATATGTGCACATTACATAGAGATGTTAACGTCCTAAATGGGTTGAACGCAAGAGTGACAATCGAAAACCCAAAAACCTCAAAATACCTAGCAACTTCCGGCTTTGTTGTTCCTTCTAAGAAATTATGTGGGCCTAAAAAGCAATATGAATCGCCTAGACGACAACTCGGGCATTCATAAACAACATCATATACCCGCCTACAACAAACAGGAACGGGGCAATTGGAAAAAACTTTCAATTTCACAAGTTACCCTTTAGCGCCTAAAGAGTGTGACTTAGAAGAATTAAACTATCTGATTACGGTAGATGCATATGTGCACAATACATAGAGATGTTCACGTCCTAAATGGGTTGAACGCAAGAGTGACAATAGGTAACCCAAAGAACCCAAAATACCTAGCACCTTCCGGTTTTGTTTTTGCGGCTTATAAATTATGTGGGCCTATAAAACAATATGAGTCGCCTAGACGACAACTCGGGCATTTATAATCACTACCATATAACCCCCTACCACAAACAGGAACCTGGCAATTGGCAAAAAACTTTCAATTTCCTTAAGCGCCTAAAGAGTGTGACTTTGAAGAATTAAACTATCTGATTACGGTAGATGCATATGTGCACATTACATAGAGATGTTAACGTCCTAAATGGGTTGAACGCAAGAGTGACAATCGAAAACCCAAAGAACCCAAAATACCTAGCAACTTCCGGCTTTGTTTTTCCTGCTAATAAAGTATGTGGGCCTAAAAAGCAATATGAATCGCCTAGACGACAACTCGGGCATTCATAAAGGACATCATATACCCGCCTACCACAAACAGGAACGGGGCAATTGGCAAAAAAACTTTCAATTTTACAAGTTACCCGTTAGCGCCTAAACAGTGTGACTTAGAAGAATTAAACTATCTGATTACGGTAGATGCATATGTGCACTTTACATAGAGATGTTTACGTCCTAAATGGGTTGAACGCAAGAGTGACAATCGGTAACCCAAAGAACCCAAAATACCTAGCACCTTCCGGTTTTGTTTTTGCGGCTAATAAATTATGTGGGCCTATAAAACAATATGAGTCGCCTAGACGACACCTCGGGCATTTATAATCACAGCCATATAACCCCCTACCACAAACAGGAACGTGGCAATTGGCAAAAAACTTTCAATTTCCTTTAGCGCCTGAAGAGTGTGACTTTGAAGAATTAAACTATCTGATTACGGTAGATGCATATGTGCACATTACATAGAGATGTTTACGTCCTAAATGGGTTGAACGCAAGAATGACAATCGAAAACCCAAAGAACCCAAAATACCTAGCAACTTCCGTCTTTGTTTTTCCTGCTAATAAAGTATGTGGGCCTAAAAAACAATATGAATCGCCTAGACGACAACTCGGGCATTCATAAAGGACATCATATACCCGCCTACCACAAACAGGAACGGGGCAATTGGCAAAAAAACTTTCAATTTTACAAGTTACCCTTTAGCGCCTAAACAGTGTGACTTAGAAGAATTAAACTATCTGATTACGGTAGATGCATATGTGCACTTTACATAGAGATGTTTACGTCCTAAATGGGTTGAACGCAAGAGTGACAATCGGTACCCCAAGGAACCCAAAATACCTAGCACCTTCCGGTTTTGTTTTTGTGGCTAATAAAGTATGTGGGGCTATAAAACAATATGAGTCGCCGAGACGACAACGCGGGCATTCATAATCACAACCATATAACCCCCTACCACAAACAGGAACGTGGCAATTGGCAAAAAACTTTCAATTTCCTTTAGCGCCTAAAGAGTGTGACTTTGAAGAATTAAACTATCTGATTACGGTAGATGCATATGTGCACATTACATAGAGATGTTTACGTTCTAAATGGGTTGAACGCAAGAGTGACAATCGAAAACCCAAAATACCTAGCAACTTCCGGCTTTGCTTTTCCTGCTAATAAAGTATGTGGGCCTAAAAAGCAATATGAATCGCCTAGACGACAACTCGGGCATTCATAAAGGACATCATATACCCGCCTATCACAAACAGGAACGGGGCACTTGGCAAAAAAACTTTCAATTTTACAAGTTACCCTTTAGCGCCTAAACAGTGTGACTTAGAAGAATTAAACTATCTGATTACGGTAGATGCATATGTGCACTTTACATAGAGATGTTAACGTCTTAAATGGGTTAAACGCAAGAGTGACAATCGGTAACCCAAAGAACCCAAAATACCTAGCACCTTCCGGTTTTGTTTTTGCGGCTAATAAATTATGTGGGCCTATAAAACAATATGAGTCGCCTCGACGACAACTCGGGCATTTATAATCACAACCATATAACCCCCTACCACAAACAGGAACGTGGCAATTGGCAAAAAACTTTCAGTTTCCTTTAGCGCCTAAAGAGTGTGACTTTGAAGAATTAAACTATCTGATTACGGTAGATGCATATGTGCACATTACATAGAGATGTTAACGTCCTAAATGGGTTGAACGCAAGAGTGACAATCGAAAACCCAAAAACCTCAAAATACCTAGCAACTTCCGGCTTTGTTGTTCCTGCTAATAAAGTATGTGGGCCTAAAAAACAATATGAATCGCCTAGACGGCAACACGGGCCTTCATAAACAACATCATATACCCGCCTACCACAAACAGGAACGGGGCAATTGGCAAAAAACTTTCAATTTCACAAGTTACCCTTTAGCGCCTAAACAGTGTGACTTAGAAGAATTAAACTATCTGATTACGGTAGATGCATATGTGCACATTACATAGAGATGTTAACGTCCTAAATGGGTTGAACGCAAGAGTGACAATCAAAAACCCAAAAACCTCAAAATACTTAGCAACTTCCGGCTTTGTTGTTCCTGCTAATAAAGTATGTGGGTCTAAAAAGCAATATGAATCGCCTAGACGACAACTCGGGCATTCATAAACAACATCATATACCCGCCTACCACAAACAGGAACGGGGCAATTGGCAAAAAACTTTCAATTTCACAAGTTACCCTTTAGCGCCTAAAGAGTGTGACTTAGAAGAATTAAACTATCTGATTACGGTAGATGCATATGTGCACATTACATAGGGATGTTTACGTCCTAAATGGGTTGAACGCAAGAGTGACAATAGGTAACCCAAAGAACCCAAAATACCTAGCACCTTCCGGTTTTGTTTTTGCGGCTAAGAAATTATGTGGGCCTAAAAAGCAATATGAATCGCCTAGACGACAACTCGGGCATTCATAAACAACATCATATACCCGCCTACAACAAACAGGAACGGGGCAATTGGAAAAAACTTTCAATTTTACAAGTTACCCTTTAGCGCCTAAAGAGTGTGACTTAGAAGAATTAAACTATCTGATTACGGTAGATGCATATGTGCACAATACATAGAGATGTTTACGTCCTAAATGGGTTGAACGCAAGAGTGACAATAGGTAACCCAAAGAACCCAAAATACCTAGCACCTTCCGGTTTTGTTTTTGCGGCTAATAAATTATGTGGGCCTATAAAACAATATGAGTCGCCTAGACGACAACTCGGGCATTTATAATCACAACCATATAACCCCCTACCACAAACAGGAACGTGGCAATTGGCAAAAAACTTTCAATTTCCTTTAGCGCCTAAAGAGTGTGACTTTGAAGAATTAAACTATCTGATTACGGTAGATGCATATGTGCACATTACATAGAGATGCTAACGTCCTAAATGGGTTGAACGCAAGAGTGACAATCGAAAACCCAAAAACCTCAAAATACCTAGCAACTTCCGGCTTTGTTGTTCCTGCTAATAAAGTATGTGGGTGTAAAAAGCAATATGAATCGCCTAGACGACAACTCGGGCATTCATAAATAACATCATATACCCGCCTACCACAAACAGGAACGGGGCAATTGGCAAAAAACTTTCAATTTCACAAGTTACCCTTTAGCGCCTAAACAGTGTGACTTAGAAGAATTAAACTATCTGATTACGGTAGATGCATATGTGCACCTTACATAGAGATGTTAACGTCCTAAATGGGTTGAACGCAAGAGTGACAATCGAAAACCCAAAAACCTCAAAATACCTAGCAACTTCCGGCTTTGTTGTTCCTGCTAATAAAGTATGTGGGTCTAAAAAGCAATATGAATCGCCTAGACGACAACTCGGGCATTCAAAAACAACATCATATACCCGCCTACCACAAACAGGAACGGGGCAATTGGCAAAAAACTTTCAATTTCACAAGTTACCCTTTAGCGACTAAAGAGTGTGACTTAGAAGAATTAAACTATCTGATTACGGTAGATGCATATGTGCACATTACATAGGGATGTTGAACGCAAGAAAAGGGGGCCTAAATGGGTTGAACGCAAGAGTGACAATAGGTAACCCAAAGAACCCAAAATACCTAGCACCTTCCGGTTTTGTTTTTGCGGCTAAGAAATTATGTGGGCCTAAAAAGCAATATGAATCGCCTAGACGACAACTCGGGCATTCATAAACAACATCATATACCCGCCTACCACAAACAGGAACGGGGCATTCATAATCACAACCATATACCCCCTACCACAAACAGGAACGTGGCCATTGGCAAAAAACTTTCAATTTCCTTTAGCGCCTAAAGAGTGTGACTTTGAAGAATTAAACTATCTGATTACGGTAGATGCATATGTGCACATTACGTAGAGATGTTAACGTCCTAAATGGGTTGAACGCAAGAGTGACAATCGAAAACCCAAAAGCCTCAAAATACCTAGCAACTTCCGGCTTTGTTGTTCCTGCTAATAAAGTATGTGGGTCTAAAAAGCAATATGAATCGCCTAGACGACAACTCGGGTATTCAAAAACAACATTATATACCCGCCTACCACAAACAGGAACGGGGCAATTGGAAAAAACTTTCAATTTCACAAGTTACCCTTTAGCGCCTAAAGAGTGTGACTTAAAAGAATTAAACTATCTGATTACGGTAGATGCATATGTGCACATTACATAGAGATGTTTACGTCCTAAATGGGTTGAACGCAAGAGTGACAATAGGTAACCCAAAGAACCCAAAATACCTAGCACCTTCCGGTTTTGTTTTTGTGGCTAATAAAGTATGTGGGGCTATAAAACAATATGAGTCGCCGAGACGACAACGCGGGCATTCATAATCACAACCATATAACCCCCTACCACAAACAGGAACGTGGCAATTGGCAAAAAACTTTCAATTTCCTTTAGCGCCTAAAGAGTGTGACTTTGAAGAATTAAACTATCTGATTACGGTAGATGCATATGTGCACATTACGTAGAGATGTTAACGTCCTAAATGGGTTGAACGCAAGAGTGACAATCGAAAACCCAAAAGCCTCAAAATACCTAGCAACTTCCGGCTTTGTTGTTCCTGCTAATAAAGTATGTGGGTCTAAAAAGCAATATGAATCGCCTAGACGACAACTCGGGCATTCAAAAACAACATTATATACCCGCCTACCACAAACAGGAACGGGGCAATTGGAAAAAACTTTCAATTTCACAAGTTACCCTTTAGCGCCTAAAGAGTGTGACTTAAAAGAATTAAACTATCTGATTACGGTAGATGCATATGTGCACATTACATAGGGATGTTTACGTCCTAAATGGGTTGAACGCAAGAGTGACAATAGGTAACCCAAAGAACCCAAAATACCTAGCACCTTCCGGTTTTGTTTTTGCGGCTAATAAATTATGTGGGCCTATAAAACAATATGAGTCGCCTAGACGACAACTCGGGCATTTATAATCACAACCATATAACCCCCTACCACAAACAGGAACGTGGCAATTGGCAAAAAACTTTCAATTTCCTTAAGCGCCTAAAGAGTGTGACTTAGAAGAATTAAACTATCTGATTACGGTAGATGCATATGTGCACAATACATAGAGATGTTTACGTCCTAAATGGGTTGAACGCAAGAGTGAAAATAGGTAACCCAAAGAACCCAAAATACCTAGCACCTTCCGGTTTTGTTTTTGCGGCTAATAAATTATGTGGGCCTATAAAACAATATGAGTCGCCTAGACGACAACTCGGGCATTTATAATCACAACCATATAACCCCCTACCACAAACAGGAACGTGGCAATTGGCAAAAAACTTTCAATTTCCTTTAGCGCCTAAAGAGTGTGACTTTGAAGAATTAAACTATCTGATTACGGTAGATGCATATGTGCACATTACATAGAGATGCTAACGTCCTAAATGGGTTGAACGCAAGAGTGACAATCGAAAACCCAAAAACCTCAAAATACCTAGCAACTTCCGGCTTTGTTGTTCCTGCTAATAAAGTATGTGGGTGTAAAAAGCAATATGAATCGCCTAGACGACAACTCGGGCATTCATAAATAACATCATATACCCGCCTACCACAAACAGGAACGGGGCAATTGGCAAAAAACTTTCAATTTCACAAGTTACCCTTTAGCGCCTAAACAGTGTGACTTAGAAGAATTAAACTATCTGATTACGGTAGATGCATATGTGCACCTTACATAGAGATGTTAACGTCCTAAATGGGTTGAACGCAAGAGTGACAATCGAAAACCCAAAAACCTCAAAATACCTAGCAACTTCCGGCTTTGTTGTTCCTGCTAATAAAGTATGTGGGTCTAAAAAGCAATATGAATCGCCTAGACGACAACTCGGGCATTCAAAAACAACATCATATACCCGCCTACCACAAACAGGAACGGGGCAATTGGCAAAAAACTTTCAATTTCACAAGTTACCCTTTAGCGCCTAAAGAGTGTGACTTAGAAGAATTAAACTATCTGATTACGGTAGATGCATATGTGCACATTACATAGGGATGTTGAACGCAAGAAAAGGGGGCCTAAATGGGTTGAACGCAAGAGTGACAATAGGTAACCCAAAGAACCCAAAATACCTAGCACCTTCCGGTTTTGTTTTTGCGGCTAAGAAATTATGTGGGCCTAAAAAGCAATATGAATCGCCTAGACGACAACTCGGGCATTCATAAACAACATCATATACCCGCCTACCACAAACAGGAACGGGGCATTCATAATCACAACCATATACCCCCTACCACAAACAGGAACGTGGCCATTGGCAAAAAACTTTCAATTTCCTTTAGCGCCTAAAGAGTGTGACTTTGAAGAATTAAACTATCTGATTACGGTAGATGCATATGTGCACATTACGTAGAGATGTTAACGTCCTAAATGGGTTGAACGCAAGAGTGACAATCGAAAACCCAAAAGCCTCAAAATACCTAGCAACTTCCGGCTTTGTTGTTCCTGCTAATAAAGTATGTGGGTCTAAAAAGCAATATGAATCGCCTAGACGACAACTCGGGTATTCAAAAACAACATTATATACCCGCCTACCACAAACAGGAACGGGGCAATTGGAAAAAACTTTCAATTTCACAAGTTACCCTTTAGCGCCTAAAGAGTGTGACTTAAAAGAATTAAACTATCTGATTACGGTAGATGCATATGTGCACATTACATAGAGATGTTTACGTCCTAAATGGGTTGAACGCAAGAGTGACAATAGGTAACCCAAAGAACCCAAAATACCTAGCACCTTCCGGTTTTGTTTTTGTGGCTAATAAAGTATGTGGGGCTATAAAACAATATGAGTCGCCGAGACGACAACGCGGGCATTCATAATCACAACCATATAACCCCCTACCACAAACAGGAACGTGGCAATTGGCAAAAAACTTTCAATTTCCTTTAGCGCCTAAAGAGTGTGACTTTGAAGAATTAAACTATCTGATTACGGTAGATGCATATGTGCACATTACGTAGAGATGTTAACGTCCTAAATGGGTTGAACGCAAGAGTGACAATCGAAAACCCAAAAGCCTCAAAATACCTAGCAACTTCCGGCTTTGTTGTTCCTGCTAATAAAGTATGTGGGTCTAAAAAGCAATATGAATCGCCTAGACGACAACTCGGGCATTCAAAAACAACATTATATACCCGCCTACCACAAACAGGAACGGGGCAATTGGAAAAAACTTTCAATTTCACAAGTTACCCTTTAGCGCCTAAAGAGTGTGACTTAAAAGAATTAAACTATCTGATTACGGTAGATGCATATGTGCACATTACATAGGGATGTTTACGTCCTAAATGGGTTGAACGCAAGAGTGACAATAGGTAACCCAAAGAACCCAAAATACCTAGCACCTTCCGGTTTTGTTTTTGCGGCTAATAAATTATGTGGGCCTATAAAACAATATGAGTCGCCTAGACGACAACTCGGGCATTTATAATCACAACCATATAACCCCCTACCACAAACAGGAACGTGGCAATTGGCAAAAAACTTTCAATTTCCTTAAGCGCCTAAAGAGTGTGACTTAGAAGAATTAAACTATCTGATTACGGTAGATGCATATGTGCACAATACATAGAGATGTTTACGTCCTAAATGGGTTGAACGCAAGAGTGACAATAGGTAACCCAAAGAACCCAAAATACCTAGCACCTTCCGGTTTTGTTTTTGCGGCTAATAAATTATGTGGGCCTATAAAACAATATGAGTCGCCTAGACGACAACTCGGGCATTTATAATCACAACCATATAACCCCCTACCACAAACAGGAACGTGGCAATTGGCAAAAAACTTTCAATTTCCTTTAGCGCCTAAAGAGTGTGACTTTGAAGAATTAAACTATCTGATTACGGTAGATGCATATGTGCACATTACATAGAGATGCTAACGTCCTAAATGGGTTGAACGCAAGAGTGACAATCGAAAACCCAAAAACCTCAAAATACCTAGCAACTTCCGGCTTTGTTGTTCCTGCTAATAAAGTATGTGGGTGTAAAAAGCAATATGAATCGCCTAGACGACAACTCGGGCATTCATAAATAACATCATATACCCGCCTACCACAAACAGGAACGGGGCAATTGGCAAAAAACTTTCAATTTCACAAGTTACCCTTTAGCGCCTAAACAGTGTGACTTAGAAGAATTAAACTATCTGATTACGGTAGATGCATATGTGCACCTTACATAGAGATGTTAACGTCCTAAATGGGTTGAACGCAAGAGTGACAATCGAAAACCCAAAAACCTCAAAATACCTAGCAACTTCCGGCTTTGTTGTTCCTGCTAATAAAGTATGTGGGTCTAAAAAGCAATATGAATCGCCTAGACGACAACTCGGGCATTCAAAAACAACATCATATACCCGCCTACCACAAACAGGAACGGGGCAATTGGCAAAAAACTTTCAATTTCACAAGTTACCCTTTAGCGACTAAAGAGTGTGACTTAGAAGAATTAAACTATCTGATTACGGTAGATGCATATGTGCACATTACATAGGGATGTTGAACGCAAGAAAAGGGGGCCTAAATGGGTTGAACGCAAGAGTGACAATAGGTAACCCAAAGAACCCAAAATACCTAGCACCTTCCGGTTTTGTTTTTGCGGCTAAGAAATTATGTGGGCCTAAAAAGCAATATGAATCGCCTAGACGACAACTCGGGCATTCATAAACAACATCATATACCCGCCTACCACAAACAGGAACGGGGCATTCATAATCACAACCATATACCCCCTACCACAAACAGGAACGTGGCCATTGGCAAAAAACTTTCAATTTCCTTTAGCGCCTAAAGAGTGTGACTTTGAAGAATTAAACTATCTGATTACGGTAGATGCATATGTGCACATTACGTAGAGATGTTAACGTCCTAAATGGGTTGAACGCAAGAGTGACAATCGAAAACCCAAAAGCCTCAAAATACCTAGCAACTTCCGGCTTTGTTGTTCCTGCTAATAAAGTATGTGGGTCTAAAAAGCAATATGAATCGCCTAGACGACAACTCGGGTATTCAAAAACAACATTATATACCCGCCTACCACAAACAGGAACGGGGCAATTGGAAAAAACTTTCAATTTCACAAGTTACCCTTTAGCGCCTAAAGAGTGTGACTTAAAAGAATTAAACTATCTGATTACGGTAGATGCATATGTGCACATTACATAGAGATGTTTACGTCCTAAATGGGTTGAACGCAAGAGTGACAATAGGTAACCCAAAGAACCCAAAATACCTAGCACCTTCCGGTTTTGTTTTTGTGGCTAATAAAGTATGTGGGGCTATAAAACAATATGAGTCGCCGAGACGACAACGCGGGCATTCATAATCACAACCATATAACCCCCTACCACAAACAGGAACGTGGCAATTGGCAAAAAACTTTCAATTTCCTTTAGCGCCTAAAGAGTGTGACTTTGAAGAATTAAACTATCTGATTACGGTAGATGCATATGTGCACATTACGTAGAGATGTTAACGTCCTAAATGGGTTGAACGCAAGAGTGACAATCGAAAACCCAAAAGCCTCAAAATACCTAGCAACTTCCGGCTTTGTTGTTCCTGCTAATAAAGTATGTGGGTCTAAAAAGCAATATGAATCGCCTAGACGACAACTCGGGCATTCAAAAACAACATTATATACCCGCCTACCACAAACAGGAACGGGGCAATTGGAAAAAACTTTCAATTTCACAAGTTACCCTTTAGCGCCTAAAGAGTGTGACTTAAAAGAATTAAACTATCTGATTACGGTAGATGCATATGTGCACATTACATAGGGATGTTTACGTCCTAAATGGGTTGAACGCAAGAGTGACAATAGGTAACCCAAAGAACCCAAAATACCTAGCACCTTCCGGTTTTGTTTTTGCGGCTAATAAATTATGTGGGCCTATAAAACAATATGAGTCGCCTAGACGACAACTCGGGCATTTATAATCACAACCATATAACCCCCTACCACAAACAGGAACGTGGCAATTGGCAAAAAACTTTCAATTTCCTTAAGCGCCTAAAGAGTGTGACTTAGAAGAATTAAACTATCTGATTACGGTAGATGCATATGTGCACAATACATAGAGATGTTTACGTCCTAAATGGGTTGAACGCAAGAGTGAAAATAGGTAACCCAAAGAACCCAAAATACCTAGCACCTTCCGGTTTTGTTTTTGCGGCTAATAAATTATGTGGGCCTATAAAACAATATGAGTCGCCTAGACGACAACTCGGGCATTTATAATCACAACCATATAACCCCCTACCACAAACAGGAACGTGGCAATTGGCAAAAAACTTTCAATTTCCTTTAGCGCCTAAAGAGTGTGACTTTGAAGAATTAAACTATCTGATTACGGTAGATGCATATGTGCACATTACATAGAGATGCTAACGTCCTAAATGGGTTGAACGCAAGAGTGACAATCGAAAACCCAAAAGCCTCAAAATACCTAGCAACTTCCGGCTTTGTTGTTCCTGCTAATAAAGTATGTGGGTCTAAAAAGCAATATGAATCGCCTAGACGACAACTCGGGTATTCAAAAACAACATTATATACCCGCCTACCACAAACAGGAACGGGGCAATTGGAAAAAACTTTCAATTTCACAAGTTACCCTTTAGCGCCTAAAGAGTGTGACTTAAAAGAATTAAACTATCTGATTACGGTAGATGCATATGTGCACATTACATAGAGATGTTTACGTCCTAAATGGGTTGAACGCAAGAGTGACAATAGGTAACCCAAAGAACCCAAAATACCTAGCACCTTCCGGTTTTGTTTTTGTGGCTAATAAAGTATGTGGGGCTATAAAACAATATGAGTCGCCGAGACGACAACGCGGGCATTCATAATCACAACCATATAACCCCCTACCACAAACAGGAACGTGGCAATTGGCAAAAAACTTTCAATTTCCTTTAGCGCCTAAAGAGTGTGACTTTGAAGAATTAAACTATCTGATTACGGTAGATGCATATGTGCACATTACGTAGAGATGTTAACGTCCTAAATGGGTTGAACGCAAGAGTGACAATCGAAAACCCAAAAGCCTCAAAATACCTAGCAACTTCCGGCTTTGTTGTTCCTGCTAATAAAGTATGTGGGTCTAAAAAGCAATATGAATCGCCTAGACGACAACTCGGGCATTCAAAAACAACATTATATACCCGCCTACCACAAACAGGAACGGGGCAATTGGAAAAAACTTTCAATTTCACAAGTTACCCTTTAGCGCCTAAAGAGTGTGACTTAGAAGAATTAAACTATCTGATTACGGTAGATGCATATGTGCACAATACATAGAGATGTTTACGTCCTAAATGGGTTGAACGCAAGAGTGAAAATAGGTAACCCAAAGAACCCAAAATACCTAGCACCTTCCGGTTTTGTTTTTGCGGCTAATAAATTATGTGGGCCTATAAAACAATATGAGTCGCCGAGACGACAACGCGGGCATTCATAATCACAACCATATAACCCCCTACCACAAACAGGAACGTGGCAATTGGCAAAAAACTTTCAATTTCCTTTAGCGCCTAAAGAGTGTGACTTTGAAGAATTAAACTATCTGATTACGGTAGATGCATATGTGCACAATACATAGAGATGTTTACGTCCTAAATGGGTTGAACGCAAGAGTGAAAATAGGTAACCCAAAGAACCCAAAATACCTAGCACCTTCCGGTTTTGTTTTTGCGGCTAATAAATTATGTGGGCCTATAAAACAATATGAGTCGCCTAGACGACAACTCGGGCATTTATAATCACAACCATATAACCCCCTACCACAAACAGGAACGTGGCAATTGGCAAAAAACTTTCAATTTCCTTTAGCGCCTAAAGAGTGTGACTTTGAAGAATTAAACTATCTGATTACGGTAGATGCATATGTGCACATTACATAGAGATGCTAACGTCCTAAATGGGTTGAACGCAAGAGTGACAATCGAAAACCCAAAAGCCTCAAAATACCTAGCAACTTCCGGCTTTGTTGTTCCTGCTAATAAAGTATGTGGGTCTAAAAAGCAATATGAATCGCCTAGACGACAACTCGGGTATTCAAAAACAACATTATATACCCGCCTACCACAAACAGGAACGGGGCAATTGGAAAAAACTTTCAATTTCACAAGTTACCCTTTAGCGCCTAAAGAGTGTGACTTAAAAGAATTAAACTATCTGATTACGGTAGATGCATATGTGCACATTACATAGAGATGTTTACGTCCTAAATGGGTTGAACGCAAGAGTGACAATAGGTAACCCAAAGAACCCAAAATACCTAGCACCTTCCGGTTTTGTTTTTGTGGCTAATAAAGTATGTGGGGCTATAAAACAATATGAGTCGCCGAGACGACAACGCGGGCATTCATAATCACAACCATATAACCCCCTACCACAAACAGGAACGTGGCAATTGGCAAAAAACTTTCAATTTCCTTTAGCGCCTAAAGAGTGTGACTTTGAAGAATTAAACTATCTGATTACGGTAGATGCATATGTGCACATTACGTAGAGATGTTAACGTCCTAAATGGGTTGAACGCAAGAGTGACAATCGAAAACCCAAAAGCCTCAAAATACCTAGCAACTTCCGGCTTTGTTGTTCCTGCTAATAAAGTATGTGGGTCTAAAAAGCAATATGAATCGCCTAGACGACAACTCGGGCATTCAAAAACAACATTATATACCCGCCTACCACAAACAGGAACGGGGCAATTGGAAAAAACTTTCAATTTCACAAGTTACCCTTTAGCGCCTAAAGAGTGTGACTTAAAAGAATTAAACTATCTGATTACGGTAGATGCATATGTGCACATTACATAGGGATGTTTACGTCCTAAATGGGTTGAACGCAAGAGTGACAATAGGTAACCCAAAGAACCCAAAATACCTAGCACCTTCCGGTTTTGTTTTTGCGGCTAATAAATTATGTGGGCCTATAAAACAATATGAGTCGCCTAGACGACAACTCGGGCATTTATAATCACAACCATATAACCCCCTACCACAAACAGGAACGTGGCAATTGGCAAAAAACTTTCAATTTCCTTAAGCGCCTAAAGAGTGTGACTTAGAAGAATTAAACTATCTGATTACGGTAGATGCATATGTGCACAATACATAGAGATGTTTACGTCCTAAATGGGTTGAACGCAAGAGTGAAAATAGGTAACCCAAAGAACCCAAAATACCTAGCACCTTCCGGTTTTGTTTTTGCGGCTAATAAATTATGTGGGCCTATAAAACAATATGAGTCGCCTAGACGACAACTCGGGCATTTATAATCACAACCATATAACCCCCTACCACAAACAGGAACGTGGCAATTGGCAAAAAACTTTCAATTTCCTTTAGCGCCTAAAGAGTGTGACTTTGAAGAATTAAACTATCTGATTACGGTAGATGCATATGTGCACATTACATAGAGATGCTAACGTCCTAAATGGGTTGAACGCAAGAGTGACAATCGAAAACCCAAAAACCTCAAAATACCTAGCAACTTCCGGCTTTGTTGTTCCTGCTAATAAAGTATGTGGGTGTAAAAAGCAATATGAATCGCCTAGACGACAACTCGGGCATTCATAAATAACATCATATACCCGCCTACCACAAACAGGAACGGGGCAATTGGCAAAAAACTTTCAATTTCACAAGTTACCCTTTAGCGCCTAAACAGTGTGACTTAGAAGAATTAAACTATCTGATTACGGTAGATGCATATGTGCACCTTACATAGAGATGTTAACGTCCTAAATGGGTTGAACGCAAGAGTGACAATCGAAAACCCAAAAACCTCAAAATACCTAGCAACTTCCGGCTTTGTTGTTCCTGCTAATAAAGTATGTGGGTCTAAAAAGCAATATGAATCGCCTAGACGACAACTCGGGCATTCAAAAACAACATCATATACCCGCCTACCACAAACAGGAACGGGGCAATTGGCAAAAAACTTTCAATTTCACAAGTTACCCTTTAGCGCCTAAAGAGTGTGACTTAGAAGAATTAAACTATCTGATTACGGTAGATGCATATGTGCACATTACATAGGGATGTTGAACGCAAGAAAAGGGGGCCTAAATGGGTTGAACGCAAGAGTGACAATAGGTAACCCAAAGAACCCAAAATACCTAGCACCTTCCGGTTTTGTTTTTGCGGCTAAGAAATTATGTGGGCCTAAAAAGCAATATGAATCGCCTAGACGACAACTCGGGCATTCATAAACAACATCATATACCCGCCTACCACAAACAGGAACGGGGCATTCATAATCACAACCATATACCCCCTACCACAAACAGGAACGTGGCCATTGGCAAAAAACTTTCAATTTCCTTTAGCGCCTAAAGAGTGTGACTTTGAAGAATTAAACTATCTGATTACGGTAGATGCATATGTGCACATTACGTAGAGATGTTAACGTCCTAAATGGGTTGAACGCAAGAGTGACAATCGAAAACCCAAAAGCCTCAAAATACCTAGCAACTTCCGGCTTTGTTGTTCCTGCTAATAAAGTATGTGGGTCTAAAAAGCAATATGAATCGCCTAGACGACAACTCGGGTATTCAAAAACAACATTATATACCCGCCTACCACAAACAGGAACGGGGCAATTGGAAAAAACTTTCAATTTCACAAGTTACCCTTTAGCGCCTAAAGAGTGTGACTTAAAAGAATTAAACTATCTGATTACGGTAGATGCATATGTGCACATTACATAGAGATGTTTACGTCCTAAATGGGTTGAACGCAAGAGTGACAATAGGTAACCCAAAGAACCCAAAATACCTAGCACCTTCCGGTTTTGTTTTTGTGGCTAATAAAGTATGTGGGGCTATAAAACAATATGAGTCGCCGAGACGACAACGCGGGCATTCATAATCACAACCATATAACCCCCTACCACAAACAGGAACGTGGCAATTGGCAAAAAACTTTCAATTTCCTTTAGCGCCTAAAGAGTGTGACTTTGAAGAATTAAACTATCTGATTACGGTAGATGCATATGTGCACATTACGTAGAGATGTTAACGTCCTAAATGGGTTGAACGCAAGAGTGACAATCGAAAACCCAAAAGCCTCAAAATACCTAGCAACTTCCGGCTTTGTTGTTCCTGCTAATAAAGTATGTGGGTCTAAAAAGCAATATGAATCGCCTAGACGACAACTCGGGCATTCAAAAACAACATTATATACCCGCCTACCACAAACAGGAACGGGGCAATTGGAAAAAACTTTCAATTTCACAAGTTACCCTTTAGCGCCTAAAGAGTGTGACTTAAAAGAATTAAACTATCTGATTACGGTAGATGCATATGTGCACATTACATAGGGATGTTTACGTCCTAAATGGGTTGAACGCAAGAGTGACAATAGGTAACCCAAAGAACCCAAAATACCTAGCACCTTCCGGTTTTGTTTTTGCGGCTAATAAATTATGTGGGCCTATAAAACAATATGAGTCGCCTAGACGACAACTCGGGCATTTATAATCACAACCATATAACCCCCTACCACAAACAGGAACGTGGCAATTGGCAAAAAACTTTCAATTTCCTTAAGCGCCTAAAGAGTGTGACTTAGAAGAATTAAACTATCTGATTACGGTAGATGCATATGTGCACAATACATAGAGATGTTTACGTCCTAAATGGGTTGAACGCAAGAGTGAAAATAGGTAACCCAAAGAACCCAAAATACCTAGCACCTTCCGGTTTTGTTTTTGCGGCTAATAAATTATGTGGGCCTATAAAACAATATGAGTCGCCTAGACGACAACTCGGGCATTTATAATCACAACCATATAACCCCCTACCACAAACAGGAACGTGGCAATTGGCAAAAAACTTTCAATTTCCTTTAGCGCCTAAAGAGTGTGACTTTGAAGAATTAAACTATCTGATTACGGTAGATGCATATGTGCACATTACATAGAGATGCTAACGTCCTAAATGGGTTGAACGCAAGAGTGACAATCGAAAACCCAAAAACCTCAAAATACCTAGCAACTTCCGGCTTTGTTGTTCCTGCTAATAAAGTATGTGGGTGTAAAAAGCAATATGAATCGCCTAGACGACAACTCGGGCATTCATAAATAACATCATATACCCGCCTACCACAAACAGGAACGGGGCAATTGGCAAAAAACTTTCAATTTCACAAGTTACCCTTTAGCGCCTAAACAGTGTGACTTAGAAGAATTAAACTATCTGATTACGGTAGATGCATATGTGCACCTTACATAGAGATGTTAACGTCCTAAATGGGTTGAACGCAAGAGTGACAATCGAAAACCCAAAAACCTCAAAATACCTAGCAACTTCCGGCTTTGTTGTTCCTGCTAATAAAGTATGTGGGTCTAAAAAGCAATATGAATCGCCTAGACGACAACTCGGGCATTCAAAAACAACATCATATACCCGCCTACCACAAACAGGAACGGGGCAATTGGCAAAAAACTTTCAATTTCACAAGTTACCCTTTAGCGCCTAAAGAGTGTGACTTAGAAGAATTAAACTATCTGATTACGGTAGATGCATATGTGCACATTACATAGGGATGTTGAACGCAAGAAAAGGGGGCCTAAATGGGTTGAACGCAAGAGTGACAATAGGTAACCCAAAGAACCCAAAATACCTAGCACCTTCCGGTTTTGTTTTTGCGGCTAAGAAATTATGTGGGCCTAAAAAGCAATATGAATCGCCTAGACGACAACTCGGGCATTCATAAACAACATCATATACCCGCCTACCACAAACAGGAACGGGGCATTCATAATCACAACCATATACCCCCTACCACAAACAGGAACGTGGCCATTGGCAAAAAACTTTCAATTTCCTTTAGCGCCTAAAGAGTGTGACTTTGAAGAATTAAACTATCTGATTACGGTAGATGCATATGTGCACATTACGTAGAGATGTTAACGTCCTAAATGGGTTGAACGCAAGAGTGACAATCGAAAACCCAAAAGCCTCAAAATACCTAGCAACTTCCGGCTTTGTTGTTCCTGCTAATAAAGTATGTGGGTCTAAAAAGCAATATGAATCGCCTAGACGACAACTCGGGTATTCAAAAACAACATTATATACCCGCCTACCACAAACAGGAACGGGGCAATTGGAAAAAACTTTCAATTTCACAAGTTACCCTTTAGCGCCTAAAGAGTGTGACTTAAAAGAATTAAACTATCTGATTACGGTAGATGCATATGTGCACATTACATAGAGATGTTTACGTCCTAAATGGGTTGAACGCAAGAGTGACAATAGGTAACCCAAAGAACCCAAAATACCTAGCACCTTCCGGTTTTGTTTTTGTGGCTAATAAAGTATGTGGGGCTATAAAACAATATGAGTCGCCGAGACGACAACGCGGGCATTCATAATCACAACCATATAACCCCCTACCACAAACAGGAACGTGGCAATTGGCAAAAAACTTTCAATTTCCTTTAGCGCCTAAAGAGTGTGACTTTGAAGAATTAAACTATCTGATTACGGTAGATGCATATGTGCACATTACGTAGAGATGTTAACGTCCTAAATGGGTTGAACGCAAGAGTGACAATCGAAAACCCAAAAGCCTCAAAATACCTAGCAACTTCCGGCTTTGTTGTTCCTGCTAATAAAGTATGTGGGTCTAAAAAGCAATATGAATCGCCTAGACGACAACTCGGGGATTCAAAAACAACATTATATACCCGCCTACCACAAACAGGAACGGGGCAATTGGAAAAAACTTTCAATTTCACAAGTTACCCTTTAGCGCCTAAAGAGTGTGACTTAAAAGAATTAAACTATCTGATTACGGTAGATGCATATGTGCACATTACATAGGGATGTTTACGTCCTAAATGGGTTGAACGCAAGAGTGACAATAGGTAACCCAAAGAACCCAAAATACCTAGCACCTTCCGGTTTTGTTTTTGCGGCTAATAAATTATGTGGGCCTATAAAACAATATGAGTCGCCTAGACGACAACTCGGGCATTTATAATCACAACCATATAACCCCCTACCACAAACAGGAACGTGGCAATTGGCAAAAAACTTTCAATTTCCTTAAGCGCCTAAAGAGTGTGACTTTGAAGAATTAAACTATCTGATTACGGTAGATGCATATGTGCACATTACATAGAGATGCTAACGTCCTAAATGGGTTGAACGCAAGAGTGACAATCGAAAACCCAAAAACCTCAAAATACCTAGCAACTTCCGGCTTTGTTGTTCCTGCTAATAAAGTATGTGGGTGTAAAAAGCAATATGAATCGCCTAGACGACAACTCGGGCATTCATAAATAACATCATATACCCGCCTACCACAAACAGGAACGGGGCAATTGGCAAAAAACTTTCAATTTCACAAGTTACCCTTTAGCGCCTAAACAGTGTGACTTAGAAGAATTAAACTATCTGATTACGGTAGATGCATATGTGCACCTTATATAGAGATGTTAACGTCCTAAATGGGTTGAACGCAAGAGTGACAATCGAAAACCCAAAAACCTCAAAATACCTAACAACTTCCGGCTTTGTTGTTCCTGCTAATAAAGTATGTGGGTCTAAAAAGCAATATGAATCGCCTAGACGACAACTCGGGCATTCAAAAACAACATCATATACCCGCCTACTACAAACAGGAACGGGGCAATTGGCAAAAAACTTTCAATTTCACAAGTTACCCTTTAGCGCCTAAAGAGTGTGACTTAGAAGAATTAAACTATCTGATTACGGTAGATGCATATGTGCACATTACATAGGGATGTTGAACGCAAGAAAAGGGGGCCTAAATGGGTTGAACGCAAGAGTGACAATAGGTAACCCAAAGAACCCAAAATACCTAGCACCTTCCGGTTTTGTTTTTGCGGCTAAGAAATTATGTGGGCCTAAAAAGCAATATGAATCGCCTAGACGACAACTCGGGCATTCATAAACAACATCATATACCCGCCTACCACAAACAGGAACGGGGCATTCATAATCACAACCATATACCCCCTACCACAAACAGGAACGTGGCCATTGGCAAAAAACTTTCAATTTCCTTTAGCGCCTAAAGAGTGTGACTTTGAAGAATTAAACTATCTGATTACGGTAGATGCATATGTGCACATTACGTAGAGATGTTAACGTCCTAAATGGGTTGAACGCAAGAGTGACAATCGAAAACCCAAAAGCCTCAAAATACCTAGCAACTTCCGGCTTTGTTGTTCCTGCTAATAAAGTATGTGGGTCTAAAAAGCAATATGAATCGCCTAGACGACAACTCGGGCATTCAAAAACAACATTATATACCCGCCTACCACAAACAGGAACGGGGCAATTGGAAAAAACTTTCAATTTCACAAGTTACCCTTTAGCGCCTAAAGAGTGTGACTTAAAAGAATTAAACTATCTGATTACGGTAGATGCATATGTGCACATTACATAGAGATGTTTACGTCCTAAATGGGTTGAACGCAAGAGTGACAATAGGTAACCCAAAGAACCCAAAATACCTAGCACCTTCCGGTTTTGTTTTTGCGGCTAATAAATTATGTGGGCCTATAAAACAATATGAGTCGCCTACAAACAGGAACGTGGCAATTGGCAAAAAACTTTCAATTTCCTTTAGCGCCTAAAGAGTGTGAGTTTGAAGAATTAAACTATCTGATTACGGTAGACGCATATGTGCACATTACATAGAGATGTTTACGTCCTAAATGGGTTGAACGCAAGAGTGACAATCGAAAACCCAAAGAACCCAAAATACCTAGCAACTTCCGGCTTTGTTTTTCCTGCTAATAAAGTATCTGGGCCTAAAAAGCAATATGAATCGCCTAGACGACAACTCGGGCATTAATAAACAACATCATATACCCGCCTACCACAAACAGCAACGGGGCAATTGGCAAAAAACTTTCAATTTTACAAGTTACCCTTTAGCGCCTAAACAGTGTGACTTAGAAGAATAAAACTGTCTGATTACGGTAGATGCATATGTGCACATTACATAGAGATGTTTACGTCCTAAATGGGTTGAACGCAAGAGTGACAATCGGTAACCCAAAGAACCCAAAATACCTAGCACCCTCCGGTTTTGTTTTTGCGGCTAACAAATTATGTGGTCCTATAAAACAATATGAATCGCCTAGACGGCAACTCGGGCCTTCATAAACAACATCATATACCCGCCTACCACAAACAGGAACGGGGCATTCATAATCACAACCATATACCCCCTACCACAAACAGGAACGTGGCAATTGGCAAAAAACTTTCAATTTCCGTTAGCGCCTAAAGAGTGTGACTTTTAAGAATTAAACTATCTGATTACGGTAGATGCATATGTGCACATTACATAGAGATGTTAACGTCCTAAATGGGTTGAACGCAAGAGTGACAATCGAAAACCCAAAAACCTCAAAATACCTAGCAACTTCCGGCTTTGTTGTTCCTGCTAATAAAGTATGTGGGTCTAAAAAGCAATATGAATCGCCTAGACGACAACTCGGGCATTCATAAACAACATCATATACCCGCCTAACACAAACAGGAACGGGGCAATTGGAAAAAACTTTCAATTTCACAAGTTACCCTTTAGCGCCTAAAGAGTGTGACTTAGAAGAATTAAACTATCTGATTACGGTAGATGCATATGTGCACATTACATAGGGATGTTAACGTCCTAAATGGGTTGAACGCAAGAGTGACAATAGGTAACCCAAAGAACCCAAAATACCTAGCACCTTCCGGTTTTGTTTTTGCGGCTAACAAATTATGGGGGCCTAAAAAGCAATATGAATCGCCTAGACGACAACTCTGGCATTCATAAACAACATCATATACCCGCCTACAACAAACAGGAACGGGACAATTGGAAAAAACTTTCAATTTCACAAGTTACCCTTTAGCGCCTAAAGAGTGTGACTTAGAAGAATTAAACTATCTGATTACGGTAGATGCATATGTGCACATTACATAGAGATGTTTACGTCCTAAATGGGTTGAACGCAAGAGTGACAATAGGTAACCCAAAGAACCCAAAATACCTAGCACCTTCCGGTTTTGTTTTTGCGGCTAATAAATTATGTGGGCCTATAAAACAATATGAGTCGCCTAGACGACAACTCGGGCATTTATAATCACAACCATATAACCCCCTACCACAAACAGGAACGTGGCAATTGGCAAAAAACTTGTAATTTCCTTTAGCGCCTCAAGAGTGTGACCTTGAATAATTAAACTATCTGATTACGGTAGATGCATATGTGCACATTACATAGAGATGCTAACGTCCTAAATGGGTTGAACGCAAGAGTGACAATCGAAAACCCAAAAACCTCAAAATACCTAGCAACTTCCGGCTTTGTTGTTCCTGCTAATAAAGTATGTGGGTCTAAAAAGCAATATGAATCGCCTAGACGACAACTCGGGCATTCAAAAACAACATTATATACCCGCCTACCACAAACAGGAACGGGGCAATTGGAAAAAACTTTCAATTTCACAAGTTACCCTTTAGCGCCTAAAGAGTGTGACTTAAAAGAATTAAACTATCTGATTACGGTAGATGCATATGTGCACATTACATAGGGATGTTTACGTCCTAAATGGGTTGAACGCAAGAGTGACAATAGGTAACCCAAAGAACCCAAAATACCTAGCACCTTCCGGTTTTGTTTTTGCGGCTAATAAATTATGTGGGCCTATAAAACAATATGAGTCGCCTAGACGACAACTCGGGCATTTATAATCACAACCATATAACCCCCTACCACAAACAGGAACGTGGCAATTGGCAAAAAACTTTCAATTTCCTTAAGCGCCTAAAGAGTGTGACTTTGAAGAATTAAACTATCTGATTACGGTAGATGCATATGTGCACATTACGTAGAGATGTTAACGTCCTAAATGGGTTGAACGCAAGAGTGACAATCGAAAACCCAAAAGCCTCAAAATACCTAGCAACTTCCGGCTTTGTTGTTCCTGCTAATAAAGTATGTGGGTCTAAAAAGCAATATGAATCGCCTAGACGACAACTCGGGCATTCAAAAACAACATTATATACCCGCCTACCACAAACAGGAACGGGGCAATTGGAAAAAACTTTCAATTTCACAAGTTACCCTTTAGCGCCTAAAGAGTGTGACTTAAAAGAATTAAACTATCTGATTACGGTAGATGCATATGTGCACATTACATAGGGATGTTTACGTCCTAAATGGGTTGAACGCAAGAGTGACAATAGGTAACCCAAAGAACCCAAAATACCTAGCACCTTCCGGTTTTGTTTTTGCGGCTAATAAATTATGTGGGCCTATAAAACAATATGAGTCGCCTAGACGACAACTCGGGCATTTATAATCACAACCATATAACCCCCTACCACAAACAGGAACGTGGCAATTGGCAAAAAACTTTCAATTTCCTTAAGCGCCTAAAGAGTGTGACTTTGAAGAATTAAACTATCTGATTACGGTAGATGCATATGTGCACATTACATAGAGATGCTAACGTCCTAAATGGGTTGAACGCAAGAGTGACAATCGAAAACCCAAAAACCTCAAAATACCTAGCAACTTCCGGCTTTGTTGTTCCTGCTAATAAAGTATGTGGGTGTAAAAAGCAATATGAATCGCCTAGACGACAACTCGGGCATTCATAAATAACATCATATACCCGCCTACCACAAACAGGAACGGGGCAATTGGCAAAAAACTTTCAATTTCACAAGTTACCCTTTAGCGCCTAAACAGTGTGACTTAGAAGAATTAAACTATCTGATTACGGTAGATGCATATGTGCACATTACATAGGGATGTTGAACGCAAGAAAAGGGGGCCTAAATGGGTTGAACGCAAGAGTGACAATAGGTAACCCAAAGAACCCAAAATACCTAGCACCTTCCGGTTTTGTTTTTGCGGCTAAGAAATTATGTGGGCCTAAAAAGCAATATGAATCGCCTAGACGACAACTCGGGCATTCATAAACAACATCATATACCCGCCTACCACAAACAGGAACGGGGCATTCATAATCACAACCATATACCCCCTACCACAAACAGGAACGTGGCCATTGGCAAAAAACTTTCAATTTCCTTTAGCGCCTAAAGAGTGTGACTTTGAAGAATTAAACTATCTGATTACGGTAGATGCATATGTGCACATTACGTAGAGATGTTAACGTCCTAAATGGGTTGAACGCAAGAGTGACAATCGAAAACCCAAAAGCCTCAAAATACCTAGCAACTTCCGGCTTTGTTGTTCCTGCTAATAAAGTATGTGGGTCTAAAAAGCAATATGAATCGCCTAGACGACAACTCGGGCATTCAAAAACAACATTATATACCCGCCTACCACAAACAGGAACGGGGCAATTGGAAAAAACTTTCAATTTCACAAGTTACCCTTTAGCGCCTAAAGAGTGTGACTTAAAAGAATTAAACTATCTGATTACGGTAGATGCATATGTGCACATTACATAGAGATGTTTACGTCCTAAATGGGTTGAACGCAAGAGTGACAATAGGTAACCCAAAGAACCCAAAATACCTAGCACCTTCCGCTTTTGTTTTTGCGGCTAATAAATTATGTGGGCCTATAAAACAATATGAGTCGCCTACAAACAGGAACGTGGCAATTGGCAAAAAACTTTCAATTTCCTTTAGCGCCTAAAGAGTGTGAGTTTGAAGAATTAAACTATCTGATTACGGTAGACGCATATGTGCACATTACATAGAGATGTTTACGTCCTAAATGGGTTGAACGCAAGAGTGACAATCGAAAACCCAAAGAACCCAAAATACCTAGCAACTTCCGGCTTTGTTTTTCCTGCTAATAAAGTATCTGGGCCTAAAAAGCAATATGAATCGCCTAGACGACAACTCGGGCATTAATAAACAACATCATATACCCCCCTACCACAAACAGCAACGGGGCAATTGGCAAAAAACTTTCAATTTTACAAGTTACCCTTTAGCGCCTAAACAGTGTGACTTAGAAGAATAAAACTGTCTGATTACGGTAGATGCATATGTGCACATTACATAGAGATGTTTACGTCCTAAATGGGTTGAACGCAAGAGTGACAATCGGTAACCCAAAGAACCCAAAATACCTAGCACCCTCCGGTTTTGTTTTTGCGGCTAACAAATTATGTGGTCCTATAAAACAATATGAATCGCCTAGACGGCAACTCGGGCCTTCATAAACAACATCATATACCCGCCTACCACAAACAGGAACGGGGCATTCATAATCACAACCATATACCCCCTACCACAAACAGGAACGTGGCAATTGGCAAAAAACTTTCAATTTCCGTTAGCGCCTAAAGAGTGTGACTTTTAAGAATTAAACTATCTGATTACGGTAGATGCATATGTGCACATTACATAGAGATGTTAACGTCCTAAATGGGTTGAACGCAAGAGTGACAATCGAAAACCCAAAAACCTCAAAATACCTAGCAACTTCCGGCTTTGTTGTTCCTGCTAATAAAGTATGTGGGTCTAAAAAGCAATATGAATCGCCTAGACGACAACTCGGGCATTCATAAACAACATCATATACCCGCCTAACACAAACAGGAACGGGGCAATTGGAAAAAACTTTCAATTTCACAAGTTACCCTTTAGCGCCTAAAGAGTGTGACTTAGAAGAATTAAACTATCTGATTACGGTAGATGCATATGTGCACATTACATAGGGATGTTAACGTCCTAAATGGGTTGAACGCAAGAGTGACAATAGGTAACCCAAAGAACCCAAAATACCTAGCACCTTCCGGTTTTGTTTTTGCGGCTAACAAATTATGTGGGCCTAAAAAGCAATATGAATCGCCTAGACGACAACTCTGGCATTCATAAACAACATCATATACCCGCCTACAACAAACAGGAACGGGACAATTGGAAAAAACTTTCAATTTCACAAGTTACCCTTTAGCGCCTAAAGAGTGTGACTTAGAAGAATTAAACTATCTGATTACGGTAGATGCATATGTGCACATTACATAGAGATGTTTACGTCCTAAATGGGTTGAACGCAAGAGTGACAATAGGTAACCCAAAGAACCCAAAATACCTAGCACCTTCCGGTTTTGTTTTTGCGGCTAATAAATTATGTGGGCCTATAAAACAATATGAGTCGCCTAGACGACAACTCGGGCATTTATAATCACAACCATATAACCCCCTACCACAAACAGGAACGTGGCAATTGGCAAAAAACTTGTAATTTCCTTTAGCGCCTCAAGAGTGTGACCTTGAATAATTAAGCTATCTGATTACGGTAGATGCATATGTGCACATTACATAGAGATGTTTACGTCCTAAATGGGTTGAACGCAAGAGTGACAATCGAAAACCCAAAGAACCCAAAATACCTAGCAACTTCCGGCTTTGTTTTTCCTGCTAATAAAGTATCTGGGCCTAAGAAGCAATATGAATCGCCTAGACGACAACTCGGGCATTAATAAACAACATCATATACCCGCCTACCACAAACAGGAACGGGGCAATTGGCAAAAAACTTTCAATTTTACAAGTTACCCTTTAGCGCCTAAACAGTGTGACTTAGAAGAATAAAACTATCTGATTACGGTAGATGCATATGTGCACATTACATAGAGATGTTTACGTCCTAAATGGGTTGAACGCAAGAGTGACAATCGGTAACCCAAAGAACCCAAAATACCTAGCACCCTCCGGTTTTGTTTTTGCGGCTAATAAATTATGTGGTCCTATAAAACAATATGAATCGCCTAGACGGCAACTCGGGCCTTCATAAACAACATCATATACCCGCCTACCACAAACAGGAACGGGGCAATTGGCAAAAAACTTTCAATTTCCTTTAGCGCCTAAAGAGTGTGACTTTGAAGAATTAAACTATCTGATTACGGTAGATGCATATGTGCACATTACATGGAGATGTTAACGTCCTAAATGGGTTGAACGCAAGAGTGACAATCGAAAACTCAAAAACCTCAAAATACCTAGCAACTTCCGACTTTGTTTTTCCGGCTAATAAAGTATGTGGGCCTAAAAAACAATATGAATCGCCTAGACGGCAACTCGGGCCTTCATAAACAACATCATATACCCGCCTACCACAAACAGGAACGGGGCAATTGGCAAAAAACTTTCAATTTTACAAGTTACCCTTTAGCGCCTAAACAGTGTGACTTAGAAGAATACAACTATCTGATTACGGTAGATGCATATGTGCACTTTACATAGGGTTGTTTACGTCCTAAATGGGTTGAACGCAAGAGTGACAATCGAAAACCCAAAGAACCCAAAATACCTAGCACCTTCCGGTTTTGTTTTTGCGGCTATAAAGTATGTGGGCCTTTAAAACAATATGAGTCGCCTAGGTGACAACGCGGGCATTCATAATCACAACCATATACCCCCTACCACAAACAGGAACGTGGCCATTGGCAAAAAACTTTCAATTTCCTTTAGCGCCTAAAGAGTGTGACTTTGAAGAATTAAACTATCTGATTACGGTAGATGCATATGTGCACATTACATAGAGATGTTAACGTCCTAAATGGGTTGAACGCAAGAGTGACAATCGAAAACCCAAAATCCTCAAAATACCTAGCAACTTCCGGCTTTGTTGTTCCTGCTAATAAAGTATGTGGGTCTAAAAAGCAATATGAATCGCCTAGACGACAACTCGGGCATTCATAAACAACATCATATACCCGCCTACCACAAACAGGAACGGGGCAATTGGAAAAAACTTTCAATTTCACAAGTTACCCTTTAGCGCCTAAACAGTGTGACTTAGAAGAATTAAACTATCTGATTACGGTAGATGCATATGTGCACCTTACATAGAGATGTTAACGTCCTAAATGGGTTGAACGCAAGAGTGACAATCGAAAACCCAAAAACCTCAAAATACCTAGCAACTTCCGGCTTTGTTGTTCCTGCTAATAAAGTATGTGGGTCTAAAAAGCAATATGAATCGCCTAGACGACAACTCGGGCATTTAAAAACAACATCATATACCCGCCTACCACAAACAGGAACGGGGCAATTGGCAAAAAACTTTCAATTTCACAAGTTACCCTTTAGCGCCTAAAGAGTGTGACTTAGAAGAATTAAACTATCTGATTACGGAAGATGCATATGTGCACATTACATAGGGATGTTGAACGCAAGAAAAGGGGGCCTAAATGGGTTGAACGCAAGAGTGACAATAGGTAACCCAAAGAACCCAAAATACCTAGCACCTTCCGGTTTTGTTTTTGCGGCTAAGAAATTATGTGGGATTAAAAAGCAATATGAATCGCCTAGACGACAACTCGGGCATTTAAAAACAACATCATATACCCGCCTACCACAAACAGGAACGGGGCAATTGGCAAAAAACTTTCAATTTCACAAGTTACCCTTTAGCGCCTAAAGAGTGTGACTTAGAAGAATTAAACTATCTGATTACGGAAGATGCATATGTGCACATTACATAGGGATGTTGAACGCAAGAAAAGGGGGCCTAAATGGGTTGAACGCAAGAGTGACAATAGGTAACCCAAAGAACCCAAAATACCTAGCACCTTCCGGTTTTGTTTTTGCGGCTAAGAAATTATGTGGGCCTAAAAAGCAATATGAATCGCCTAGACGACAACTCGGGCATTTAAAAACAACATCATATACCCGCCTACCACAAACAGGAACGGGGCAATTGGCAAAAAACTTTCAATTTCACAAGTTACCCTTTAGCGCCTAAAGAGTGTGACTTAGAAGAATTAAACTATCTGATTACGGAAGATGCATATGTGCACATTACATAGGGATGTTGAACGCAAGAAAAGGGGGCCTAAATGGGTTGAACGCAAGAGTGACAATAGGTAACCCAAAGAACCCAAAATACCTAGCACCTTCCGGTTTTGTTTTTGCGGCTAATAAATTATGTGGGCCTATAAAACAATATGAGTCGCCTAGACGACAACTCGGGCATTTATAATCACAACAATATAACCCCCTACCACAAACAGGAACGTGGCAATTGGCAAAAAACTTTCAATTTCCTTTAGCGCCTAAAGAGTGTGAGTTTGAAGAATTAAACTATCTGATTACGGTAGATGCATATGTGCACATTACATAGAGATGTTAACGTCCTAAATGGGTTGAACGCAAGAGTGACAATCGAAAACCCAAAAACCTCAAAATACCTAGCAACTTCCGATTTTGTTTTTCCGGCTAATAAAGTATTTGGGCCTAAAAAACAATATGAATCGCCTAGACGGCAACTCGGGCCTTCATAAACAACATCATATACCCGCCTACCACAAACAGGAACGGGGCAATTGGCAAAAAACTTTCAATTTTACAAGTTACCCTTTAGCGCCTAAACAGTGTGACTTAGAAGAATAAAACTATCTGATTACGGTAGATGCATATGTGCACTTTACATAGGGTTGTTTACGTCCTAAATGGGTTGAACGCAAGAGTGACAATCGAAAACCCAAAGAACCCAAAATACCTAGCACCTTCCGGTTTTGTTTTTGCGGCTATAAAGTATGTGGGCCTTTAAAACAATATGAGTCGCCTAGACGACAACGCGGGCATTCTTAATCACAACCATATAACCCCCTACCACAAACAGGAACGTGGCAATTGGCAAAAAACTTGTAATTTCCTTTAGCGCCTCAAGAGTGTGACCTTGAATAATTAAGCTATCTGATTACGGTAGACGCATATGTGCACATTACATAAAGATGTTTACGTCCTAAATGGGTTGAACGCAAGAGTGACAATCGAAAACCCAAAGAACCCAAAATACCTAGCAACTTCCGGCTTTGTTTTTCCTGCTAATAAAGTATCTGGGCCTAAAAAGCAATATGAATCGCCTAGACGACAACTCGGGCATTAATAAACAACATCATATACCCGCCTACCACAAACAGGAACGGGGCAATTGGCAAAAAACTTTCAATTTACAAGTTACCCTTTAGCGCCTAAACAGTGTGACTTAGAAGAATAAAACTATCTGATTACGGTAGATGCATATGTGCACATTACATAGAGATGTTTACGTCATAAATGGGTTGAACGCAAGAGTGACAATCGGTAACTCAAAGAACCCAAAATACCTAGCACCCTCCGGTTTTGTTTTTGCGGCTAATAAATTATGTGGTCCTATAAAACAATATGAATCGCCTAGACGGCAACTCGGGCCTTCATAAACAACATCATATACCCGCCTACCACAAACAGGAACGGGGCATTCATAATCACAACCATATACCCCCTACCAAAAACAGGAACGTGGCCATTGGCAAAAAACTTTCAATTTCTTTTAGCGCCTAAAGAGTGTGACTTTGAAGAATTAAACTATCTGATTACGGTAGATGCATATGTGCACATTACATAGAGATGTTAACGTCCTAAATGGGTTGAACGCAAGAGTGACAATAGGTAACCCAAAGAACCCAAAATACCTAGCACCTTCCGGTTTTGTTTTGGCGGCTAACAAATTATGGGGGCCTAAAAAGCAATATGAATCGCCTAGACGACAACTCTGGCATTCATAAACAACATCATATACCCGCCTACAACAAACAGGAACGGGACAATTGGAAAAAACTTTCAATTTCACAAGTTACCCTTTAGCGCCTAAAGAGTGTGACTTAGAAGAATTAAACTATCTGATTACGGTAGATGCATATGTGCACATTACATAGAGATGTTTACGTCCTAAATGGGTTGAACGCAAGAGTGACAATAGGTAACCCAAAGAACCCAAAATACCTAGCACCTTCGGGTTTTGTTTTTGCGGCTAATAAATTATGTGGGCCTATAAAACAATATGAGTCGCCTAGACGACAACTCGGGCATTTATAATCACAACCATATAACCCCCTACCACAAACAGGAACGTGGCAATTGGCAAAAAACTTGTAATTTCCTTTAGCGCCTCAAGAGTGTGACCTTGAATAATTAAGCTATCTGATTACGGTAGATGCATATGTGCACATTACATAGAGATGTTTACGTCCTAAATGGGTTGAACGCAAGAGTGACAATCGAAAACCCAAAGAACCCAAAATACCTAGCAACTTCCGGCTTTGTTTTTCCTGCTAATAAAGTATGTGGGCCTAAAAAGCAATATGAATCGCCTAGACGACAACTCGGGCATTAATAAACAACATCATATACCCGCCTACCACAAACAGGAACGGGGCAATTGGCAAAAAACTTTAAATTTTACAAGTTACCCTTTAGCGCCTAAACAGTGTGACTTAGAAGAATAAAACTATCTGATTACGGTAGATGCATATGTGCACATTACATAGAGATGTTTACGTCCTAAATGGGTTGAACGCAAGAGTGACAATCGGTAACCCAAAGAACCCAAAATACCTAGCAACCTCCGGTTTTGTTTTTGCGGCTAATAAATTATGTGGTCCTATAAAACAATATGAATCGCCTAGACGGCAACTCGGGCCTTCATAAACAACATCATATACCCGCCTACCACAAACAGGAACGGGGCAATTGGCAAAAAACTTTCAATTTCCTTTAGCGCCTAAAGAGTGTGACTTAGAAGAATTAAACTATCTGATTACGGTAGATGCATATGTGCACATTACATAGGGATGTTTACGTCCTAAATGGGTTGAACGCAAGAGTGACAATAGGTAACCCAAAGAACCCAAAATACCTAGCACCTTCCGGTTTTGTTTTTGCGGCTAATAAACTATGTGGGCCTATAAAACAATATGAGTAGCCTAGACGACAACTCGGGCATTTATAATCACAACCATATAACCCCCTACCACAAACAGGAACGTGGCAATTGGCAAAAAACTTTCAATTTCCTTTAGCGCCTAAAGAGTGTGACTTTGAAGAATTAAACTATCTGATTACGGTAGATGCATATGTGCACATTACATAGAGATGTTAACGTCCTAAATGGGTTGAACGCAAGAGTGACAATCGAAAACCTCAAAATACCTAGCAACTTCCGACTTTGTTTTTCCTGCTAATAAAGTATGTGGGTCTAAAAAGCAATATGAATCGCCTAGACGACAACTCGGGCATTCATAAACAACATCATATACCCGCCTACCACAAACAGGAACGGGGCAATTGGAAAAAACTTTCAATTTCACAAGTTACCCTTTAGCGCCTAAAGAGTGTGACTTAGAAGAATTAAACTATCTGATTACGGTAGATGCATATGTGCACATTACATAGGGATGTTTACGTCCTAAATGGGTTGAACGCAAGAGTGACAATAGGTAACCCAAAGAACCCAAAATACCTAGCACCTTCCGGTTTTGTTTTTGCGGCTAAGAAATTATGTGGGCCTAAAAAGCAATATGAATCGCCTAGACGACAACTCGGGCATTCATAAACAACATCATATACCCGCCTACAACAAACAGGAACGGGGCAATTGGAAAAAACTTTCAATTTCACAAGTTACCCTTTAGCGCCTAAAGAGTGTGACTTAGAAGAATTAAACTATCTGATTACGGTAGATGCATATGTGCACATTACATAGAGATGTTTACGTCCTAAATGGGTTGAACGCAAGAGTGACAATAGGTAACCCAAAGAAACCAAAATACCTAGCACCTTCCGGTTTTGTTTTTGCGGCTAATAAATTATGTGGGCCTATAAAACAATATGAGTCGCCTAGACGACAACTCGGGCATTTATAATCACAACCATATAACCCCCTACCACAAACAGGAACGTCGCAATTGGCAAAAAACTTTCAATTTCACAAGTTACCCTTTAGCGCCTAAACAGTGTGACTTAGAAGAATTAAACTATCTGATTACGGTAGATGCATATGTGCACATTACATAGAGATGTTAACGTCCTAAATGGGTTGAACGCAAGAGTGACAATCGAAAACCCAAAAACCTCAAAATACCTAGCAACTTCCGGCTTTGTTGTTCCTGCTAATAAAGTATGTGGGTCTAAAAAGCAATATGAATCGCCTAGACGACAACTCGGGCATTCAAAAACAACATCATATACCCGCCTACCACAAACAGGAACGGGGCAATATGCAAAAAACTTTCAATTTCACAAGTTACCCTTTAGCGCCTAAAGAGTGTGACTTAGCAGAATTAAACTATCTGATTACGGTAGATGCATATGTGCACATTACATAGGGATGTTTACGTCCTAAATGGGTTGAACGCAAGAGTGACAATAGGTAACCCAAAGAACCCAAAATACCTAGCACCTTCCGGTTTTGTTTTTGCGGCTAAGAAATTATGTGGGCCTAAAAAGCAATATGAATCGCCTAGACGACAACTCGGGCATTCATAAACAACATCATATACCCGCCTACAACAAACAGGAACGGGGCAATTGGAAAAAACTTTCAATTTCACAAGTTACCCTTTAGCGCCTAAAGAGTGTTACTTAGAAGAATTAAACTATCTGATTATGGTAGATGCATATGTGCACATTACATAGAGATGTTTACGTCCTAAATGGGTTGAACGCAAGAGTGACAATAGGTAACCCAAAGAACCCAAAATACCTAGCACCTTCCGGTTTTGTTTTTGCGGCTAATAAATTATGTGGGCCTATAAAACAATATGAGTCGCCTAGACGACAACTCGGGCATTTATAATCACAACCATATAACCCCCTACCACAAACAGGAACGTGGCAATTGGCAAAAAACTTTCAATTTCCTTTAGCCATATGTGCACATTACATAGAGATGTTTACGTCCTAAATGGGTTGAACGCAAGAGTGACAAAAGGTAACCCAAAGAACCCAAAATACCTAGCACCTTCCGGTTTTGTTTTTGCGGCTAATAAATTATGTGGGCCTATAAAATAATATGAGTCGCCTAGACGACAACTCGGGCATTTATAATCACAACCATATAACCCCCTACCACAAACAGGAACGTGGCAATTGGCAAAAAACTTTCAATTTCCTTAAGCGCCTAAAGAGTGTGACTTTGAAGAATTAAACTATCTGATTACGGTAGATGCATATGTGCACATTACATAGAGATGTTAACGTCCTAAATGGGTTGAACGCAAGAGTGACAATCGAAAACCCAAAAACCTCAAAATACCTAGCAACTTCCGATTTTGTTTTTCCGGCTAATAAAGTATGTGGGCCTAAAAAACAATATGAATCGCCTAGACGGCAACTCGGGCCTTCATAAACAACATCATATACCCGCCTACCACAAACAGGAACGGGGCAATTGGCAAAAAACTTTCAATTTTACAAGTTACCCTTTAGCGCCTAAACAGTGTGACTTAGAAGAATAAAACTATCTGATTACTTTAGATGCATATGTGCACATTACATAGAGATGTTTACGTCCTAAATGGGTTGAACGCAAGAGTGACAATCGGTAACCCAAAGAACCCAAAATACCTAGCACCCTCCGGTTTTGGTTTTGCGGCTAATAAATTATGTGGTCCTATAAAACAATATGAATCGCCTAGACAGCAACTCGGGCCTTCATAAACAACATCATTTACCCGCCTACCACAAACAGGAACGGGGCATTCATAATCACAACCATATACGCCCTACCACAAACAGGAACGTGGCCATTGGCAAAAAACTTTCAATTTCCTTTAGCGCCTAAAGAGTGTGACTTTGAAGAATTAAACTATCTGATTACGGTAGATGCATATGTGCACATTACATAGAGATGTTAACGTCCTAAATGGGTTGAACGCAAGAGTGACAATCGAAAACCCAAAAACCTCAAAATACCTAGCAACTTCCGGCTTTGTTGTTCCTGCTAATAAAGTATGTGGGTCTAAAAAGCAATATGAACCGCCTAGACGACAACTCGGGCATTCATAAACAACATCATATACCCGCCTAACACAAACAGGAACGGGGCAATTGGAAAAAACTTTCAATTTCACAAGTTACCCTTTAGCGCCTAAAGAGTGTGACTTAGAAGAATTAAACTATCTGATTACGGTAGATGCATATGTGCACATTGCATAGGGATGTTAACGTCCTAAATGGGTTGAACGCAAGAGTGACAATAGGTAACCCAAAGAACCCAAAATACCTAGCACCTTCCGGTTTTGTTGTTCCTGCTAATAAAGTATGTGGGTCTAAAAAGCAATATGAATCGCCTAGACGACAACTCGGGCATTCATAAACAACATCATATACCCGCCTAACACAAACAGGAACGGGGCAATTGGAAAAAACTTTCAATTTCACAAGTTACCCTTTAGCGCCTAAAGAGTGTGACTTAGAAGAATTAAACTATCTGATTACGGTAGATGCATATGTGCACATTACATAGGGATGTTAACGTCCTAAATGGGTTGAACGCAAGAGTGACAATAGGTAACCCAAAGAACCCAAAATACCTAGCACCTTCCGGTTTTGTTTTTGCGGCTAATAAATTATGTGGGCCTATAAAACAATATGAGTCGCCTAGACGACAACTCGGGCATTTATAATCACAACCATATAACCCCCTACCACAAACAGGAACGTGGCAATTGGCAAAAAACTTGTAATTTCCTTTAGCGCCTCAAGAGTGTGACCTTGAATAATTAAGCTATCTGATTACGGTAGATGCACATGTGCACATTACATAGAGATGTTTACGTCCTAAATGGGTTGAACGCAAGAGTGACAATCGAAAACCCAAAGAACCCAAAATACCTAGCAACTTCCGGCTTTGTTTTTCCTGCTAATAAAGTATCTGGGCCTAAAAAGCAATATGAATCGCCTAGACGACAACTCGGGCATTAATAAACAACATCATATACCCGCCTACCACAAACAGGAACGGGGCAATTGGCAAAAAACTTTCAATTTTACAAGTTACCCTTTAGCGCCTAAACAGTGTGACTTAGAAGAATAAAACTATCTGATTACGGTAGATGCATATGTGCACATTACATAGAGATGTTTACGTCCTAAATGGGTTGAACGCAAGAGTGACAATCGGTAACCCAAAGAACCCAAAATACCTAGCACCCTCCGGTTTTGTTTTTGCGGCTAATAAAGTATGTGGGCCTAAAAAACAATATGAGTCGCCTAGACGGCAACTCAAGCCTTCATAAACAACATCATATACCCGCCTACCACAAACAGGAACGGGGCAATTGGCAAAAAACTTTCAATTTTACAAGTTACCCTTTAGCACCTAAACAGTTTGACTTAGAAGAATACAACTATCTGATTACGGTAGATGCATATGTGCACTTTACATAGGGTTGTTTACGTCCTAAATGGGTTGAACGCAAGAGTGACAATCGAAAACCCAAAGAACCCAAAATACCTAGCACCTTCCGGTTTTGTTTTTGCTACTATAAAGTATGTGGGCCTTTAAAACAATATGAGTCGCCTAGGCGACAACGCGGGCATTCATAATCACAACCATATACCCCCTACCACAAACAGGAACGTGGCCATTGGCAAAAAACTTTCAATTTCCTTTAGCGCCTAAAGAGTGTGACTTTGAAGAATTAAACTATCTGATTACGGTAGATGCATATGTGCACATTACAGAGAGATGTTAACGTCCTAAATGGGTTGAACGCAAGAGTGACAATCGAAAACCCAAAATCCTCAAAATACCTAGCAACTTCCGGCTTTGTTGTTCCTGCTAATAAAGTATGTGGGTCTAAAAAGCAATATGAATCGCCTAGACGACAACTCGGGCATTCATAAACAACATCATATACCCGCCTACCACAAACAGGAACGGGGCAATTGGAAAAAACTTTCAATTTCACAAGTTACCCTTTAGCGCCTAAACAGTGTGACTTAGAAGAATTAAACTATCTGATTACGGTAGATGCATATGTGCACCTTACATAGAGATGTTAACGTCCTAAATGGGTTGAACGCAAGAGTGACAATAGAAAACCCAAAAACCTCAAAATACCTAGCAACTTCCGGCTTTGTTGTTCCTGCTAATAAAGTATGTGGGTCTAAAAAGCAATATGAATCGCCTAGACGACAACTCGGGCATTCAAAAACAACATCATATACCCGCCTACCACAAACAGGAACGGGGCAATTGTCAAAAAACTTTCAATTTCACAAGTTACCCTTTAGCGCCTAAAGAGTGTGACTTAGAAGAATTAAACTATCTGATTACGGTAGATGCATATGTGCACATTACATAGGGATGTTGAACGCAAGAAAAGGGGGCCTAAATGGGTTGAACGCAAGAGTGACAATAGGTAACCCAAAGAACCCAAAATACCTAGCACCCTCCGGTTTTGTTTTTGCGGCTAATAAATTATGTGGGCCTAAAAAACAATATGAATCGCCTAGACGGCAACTCGGGCCTTCATAAACAACATCATATACCCGCCTACCACAAACAGGAACGGGGCAATTGTCAAAAAACTTTCAATTTCACAAGTTACCCTTTAGCGCCTAAACAGTGTGACTTAGAAGAATAAAACTATCTGATTACGGTAGATGCATATGTGCACATTACATGGAGATGTTTACGTCCTAAATGGGTTGAACGCAAGAGTGACAATCGGTAACCCAAAGAACCCAAAATTCCTAGCACCCTCCGGTTTTGTTTTTGCGGCTAATAAATTATGTGGGCCTAAAAAACAATATGAATCGCCTAGACGGCAACTCGGGCCTTCATAAACAACATCATATACCCGCCTACCACAAACAGGAACGGGGCAATTGGCAAAAAACTTTCAATTTTACAAGTTACCCTTTAGCGCCTAAACAGTGTGACTTAGAAGAATAAAACTATCTGATTACGGTAGATGCATATGTGCACATTACATAGAGATGTTTACGTCCTAAATGGGTTGAACGCAAGAGTGACAATCGGTAACCCAAAGAACCCAAAATACCTAGCACCCTCCGGTTTTGTTTTTGCGGCTAATAAATTATGTGGTCCTATAAAACAATATGAATCGCCTAGACGGCAACTCGGGCCTTCATAAACAACATCATATACCCGCCTACCACAAACAGGAACGGGGCAATTGGCAAAAAACTTTCAATTTCCTTTAGCGCCTAAAGAGTGTGACTTTGAAGAATTAAACTATCTGATTACGGTAGATGCATATGTGCACATTACATAGAGATGTTAACGTCCTAAATGGGTTGAACGCAAGAGTGACAATCGAAAACTCAAAAACCTCAAAATACCTAGCAACTTCCGACTTTGTTTTTCCGGCTAATAAAGTATGTGGGTCTAAAAAACAATATGAATCGCCTAGACGGCAACTCGGGCCTTCATAAACAACATCATATACCCGCCTACCACAAACAGGAACGGGGCAATTGGCAAAAAACTTTCAATTTCCTTTAGCGCCTAAAGAGTGTGACTTTGAAGAATTAAACTATCTGATTACGGTAGATGCATATGTGCACATTACATAGAGATGTTAACGTCCTAAATGGGTTGAACGCAAGAGTGACAATCGAAAACTCAAAAACCTCAAAATACCTAGCAACTTCCGACTTTGTTTTTCCGGCTAATAAAGTATGTGGGCCTAAAAAACAATATGAATCGCCTAGACGGCAACTCGGGCCTTCATAAACAACATCATATACCCGCCTACCACAAACAGGAACGGGGCAATTGGCAAAAAACTTTCAATTTTACAAGTTACCCTTTAGCGCCTAAACAGTGTGACTTAGAAGAATACAACTATCTGATTACGGTAGATGCATATGTGCACTTTACATAGGGTTGTTTACGTCCTAAATGGGTTGAACGCAAGAGTGACAAAAAACTTTCAATTTCCTTTAGCGCCTAAAGAGTGTGACTTTGAAGAATTAAACTATCTGATTACGGTAGATGCATATGTGCACATTACATAGAGATGTTAACGTCCTAAATGGGTTGAACGCAAGAGTGACAATCGAAAACCCAAAATCCACAAAATACCTAGCAACTTCCGGCTTTGTTGTTCCTGCTAATAAAGTATGTGTGTCTAAAAAGCAATATGAATCGCCTAGACGACAACTCGGGCATTCATAAACAACATCATATACCCGCCTACCACAAACAGGAACGGGGCAATTGGAAAAAACTTTCAATTTCACAAGTTACCCTTTAGCGCCTAAAGAGTGTGACTTAGAAGAATTAAACTATCTGATTACGGTAGATGCATATGTGCACATTACATAGGGATGTTAACGTCCTAAATGGGTTGAACGCAAGAGTGACAATAGGTAACCCAAAGAACCCAAAATACCTAGCACCTTCCGGTTTTGTTTTTGCGGCTAATAAATTATGTGGGCCTATAAAACAATATGAGTCGCCTAGACGACAACTCGGGCATTTATAATCACAACCATATAACCCCCTACCACAAACAGGAACGTGGCAATTGGCAAAAAACTTGTAATTTCCTTTAGCGCCTCAAGAGTGTGACCTTGAATAATTAAGCTATCTGATTACGGTAGATGCATATGTGCACATTACATAGAGATGTTTACGTCCTAAATGGGTTGAACGCAAGAGTGACAATCGAAAACCCAAAGAACCCAAAATACCTAGCAACTTCCGGCTTTGTTTTTCCTGCTAATAAAGTATCTGGGCCTAAAAAGCAATATGAATCGCCTAGACGACAACTCGGGCATTAATAAACAACATCATATACCCGCCTACCACAAACAGGAACGGGGCAATTGGCAAAAAACTTTCAATTTTACAAGTTACCCTTTAGCGCCTAAACAGTGTGACTTAGAAGAATAAAACTATCTGATTACGGTAGATGCATATGTGCACATTACATAGAGATGTTTACGTCCTAAATGGGTTGAACGCAAGAGTGACAATCGGTAACCCAAAGAACCCAAAATACCTAGCACCCTCCGGTTTTGTTTTTGCGGCTAATAAAGTATGTGGGCCTAAAAAACAATATGAATCGCCTAGACGGCAACTCAAGCCTTCATAAACAACATCATATACCCGCCTACCATAAACAGGAACGGGGCAATTGGCAAAAAACTTTCAATTTTACAAGTTACCCTTTAGCGCCTAAACAGTTTGACTTAGAAGAATACAACTATCTGATTACGGTAGATGCATATGTGCACTTTACATAGGGTTGTTTACGTCCTAAATGGGTTGAACGCAAGAGTGACAATCGAAAACCCAAAGAACCCAAAATACCTAGCACCTTCCGGTTTTGTTTTTGCGGCTATAAAGTATGTGGGCCTTTAAAACAATATGAGTCGCCTAGGCGACAACGCGGGCATTCATAATCACAACCATATACCCCCTACCACAAACAGGAACGTGGCCATTGGCAAAAAACTTTCAATTTCCTTTAGCGCCTAAAGAGTGTGACTTTGAAGAATTAAACTATCTGATTACGGTAGATGCATATGTGCACATTACAGAGAGATGTTAACGTCCTAAATGGGTTGAACGCAAGAGTGACAATCGAAAACCCAAAATCCTCAAAATACCTAGCAACTTCCGGCTTTGTTGTTCCTGCTAATAAAGTATGTGGGTCTAAAAAGCAATATGAATCGCCTAGACGACAACTCGGGCATTCATAAACAACATCATATACCCGCCTACCACAAACAGGAACGGGGCAATTGGAAAAAACTTTCAATTTCACAAGTTACCCTTTAGCGCCTAAACAGTGTGACTTAGAAGAATTAAACTATCTGATTACGGTAGATGCATATGTGCACCTTACATAGAGATGTTAACGTCCTAAATGGGTTGAACGCAAGAGTGACAATAGAAAACCCAAAAACCTCAAAATACCTAGCAACTTCCGGCTTTGTTGTTCCTGCTAATAAAGTATGTGGGTCTAAAAAGCAATATGAATCGCCTAGACGACAACTCGGGCATTCAAAAACAACATCATATACCCGCCTACCACAAACAGGAACGGGGCAATTGTCAAAAAACTTTCAATTTCACAAGTTACCCTTTAGCGCCTAAAGAGTGTGACTTAGAAGAATTAAACTATCTGATTACGGTAGATGCATATGTGCACATTACATAGGGATGTTGAACGCAAGAAAAGGGGGCCTAAATGGGTTGAACGCAAGAGTGACAATAGGTAACCCAAAGAACCCAAAATACCTAGCACCCTCCGGTTTTGTTTTTGCGGCTAATAAATTATGTGGGCCTAAAAAACAATATGAATCGCCTAGACGGCAACTCGGGCCTTCATAAACAACATCATATACCCGCCTACCACAAACAGGAACGGGGCAATTGTCAAAAAACTTTCAATTTCACAAGTTACCCTTTAGCGCCTAAACAGTGTGACTTAGAAGAATAAAACTATCTGATTACGGTAGATGCATATGTGCACATTACATGGAGATGTTTACGTCCTAAATGGGTTGAACGCAAGAGTGACAATCGGTAACCCAAAGAACCCAAAATTCCTAGCACCCTCCGGTTTTGTTTTTGCGGCTAATAAATTATGTGGGCCTAAAAAACAATATGAATCGCCTAGACGGCAACTCGGGCCTTCATAAACAACATCATATACCCGCCTACCACAAACAGGAACGGGGCAATTGGCAAAAAACTTTCAATTTTACAAGTTACCCTTTAGCGCCTAAACAGTGTGACTTAGAAGAATAAAACTATCTGATTACGGTAGATGCATATGTGCACATTACATAGAGATGTTTACGTCCTAAATGGGTTGAACGCAAGAGTGACAATCGGTAACCCAAAGAACCCAAAATACCTAGCACCCTCCGGTTTTGTTTTTGCGGCTAATAAATTATGTGGTCCTATAAAACAATATGAATCGCCTAGACGGCAACTCGGGCCTTCATAAACAACATCATATACCCGCCTACCACAAACAGGAACGGGGCAATTGGCAAAAAACTTTCAATTTCCTTTAGCGCCTAAAGAGTGTGACTTTGAAGAATTAAACTATCTGATTACGGTAGATGCATATGTGCACATTACATAGAGATGTTAACGTCCTAAATGGGTTGAACGCAAGAGTGACAATCGAAAACTCAAAAACCTCAAAATACCTAGCAACTTCCGACTTTGTTTTTCCGGCTAATAAAGTATGTGGGTCTAAAAAACAATATGAATCGCCTAGACGGCAACTCGGGCCTTCATAAACAACATCATATACCCGCCTACCACAAACAGGAACGGGGCAATTGGCAAAAAACTTTCAATTTCCTTTAGCGCCTAAAGAGTGTGACTTTGAAGAATTAAACTATCTGATTACGGTAGATGCATATGTGCACATTACATAGAGATGTTAACGTCCTAAATGGGTTGAACGCAAGAGTGACAATCGAAAACTCAAAAACCTCAAAATACCTAGCAACTTCCGACTTTGTTTTTCCGGCTAATAAAGTATGTGGGCCTAAAAAACAATATGAATCGCCTAGACGGCAACTCGGGCCTTCATAAACAACATCATATACCCGCCTACCACAAACAGGAACGGGGCAATTGGCAAAAAACTTTCAATTTTACAAGTTACCCTTTAGCGCCTAAACAGTGTGACTTAGAAGAATACAACTATCTGATTACGGTAGATGCATATGTGCACTTTACATAGGGTTGTTTACGTCCTAAATGGGTTGAACGCAAGAGTGACAATCGAAAACCCAAAGAACCCAAAATACCTAGCACCTTCCGGTTTTGTTTTTGCGGCTATAAAGTATGTGGGCCTTTAAAACAATATGAGTCGCCTAGGCGACAACGCGGGCATTCATAATCACAACCATATACCCCCTACCACAAACAGGAACGTGGCCATTGGCAAAAAACTTTCAATTTCCTTTAGCGCCTAAAGAGTGTGACTTTGAAGAATTAAACTATCTGATTACGGTAGATGCATATGTGCACATTACATAGAGATGTTAACGTCCTAAATGGGTTGAACGCAAGAGTGACAATCGAAAACCCAAAATCCACAAAATACCTAGCAACTTCCGGCTTTGTTGTTCCTGCTAATAAAGTATGTGTGTCTAAAAAGCAATATGAATCGCCTAGACGACAACTCGGGCATTCATAAACAACATCATATACCCGCCTACCACAAACAGGAACGGGGCAATTGGAAAAAACTTTCAATTTCACAAGTTACCCTTTAGCGCCTAAAGAGTGTGACTTAGAAGAATTAAACTATCTGATTACGGTAGATGCATATGTGCACATTACATAGGGATGTTGAACGCAAGAAAAGGGGGCCTAAATGGGTTGAACGCAAGAGTGACAATAGGTAACCCAAAGAACCCAAAATACCTAGCACCTTCCGGTTTTGTTTTTGCGGCTAAGAAATTATGTGGGCCTAAAAAGCAATATGAATCGCCTAGACGACAACTCGGGCATTCATAAACAACATCATATACCCGCCTACCACAAACAGGAACGGGGCATTCATAATCACAACCATATACCCCCTACCACAAACAGGAACGTGGCCATTGGCAAAAAACTTTCAATTTCCTTTAGCCATATGTGCACATTACATAGAGATGTTTACGTCCTAAATGGGTTGAACGCAAGAGTGACAATCGAAAACCCAAAAACCTCAAAATACCTAGCAACTTCCGGCTTTGTTGTTCCTGCTAATAAAGTATGTGGGTCTAAAAAGCAATATGAATCGCCTAGACAACAACTCGGGCATTCAAAAACAACATCATATACCCGCCTACCACAAACAGGAACGGGGCAATTGTCAAAAAACTTTCAATTTCACAAGTTACCCTTTAGCGCCTAAAGAGTGTGACTTAGAAGAATTAAATTATCTGATTACGGTAGATGCATATGTGCACATTACATAGGGATGTTGAACGCAAGAAAAGGGGGCCTAAATGGGTTGAACGCAAGAGTGACAATAGGTAACCCAACGAACCCAAAATACCTAGCACCTTCCGGTTTTGTTTTTGCGGCTAAGAAATTATGTGGGCCTAAAAAGCAATATGAATCGCCTAGACGACAACTCGGGCATTCATAAAAAACATCATATACCCGCCTACCACAAACAGGAACGGGGCATTCATAATCACAACCATATACCCCCTACCACAAACAGGAACGTGGCCATTGGCAAAAAACTTTCAATTTCCTTTAGCGCCTAAAGAGTGTGACTTTGAAGAATTAAACTATCTGATTACGGTAGATGCATATGTGCACATTACATAGAGATGTTAACGTCCTAAATGGGTTGAACGCAAGAGTGACAATCGAAAACCCAAAATCCTCAAAATACCTAGCAACTTCCGGCTTTGTTGTTCCTGCCAATAAAGTATGTGGGTCTAAAAAGCAATATGAATCGCCTAGACGACAACTGGGGCATTCAAAAACAACATCATATACCCGCCTACCACAAACAGGAACGGGGCAATTGGAAAAAACTTTCAATTTCACAAGTTATCCTTTAGCGCCTAAAGAGTGTGACTTAAAAGAATTAAACTATCTGATTACGGTAGATGCATATGTGCACATTACATAGAGATGTTTTCGTCCTAAATGGGTTGAACGCAAGAGTGACAATAGGTAACCCAAAGAACCCAAAATACCTAGCACCTTCCGGTTTTGTTTTTGCGGCTAATAAATTATGTGGGCCTATAAAACAATATGAGTCGCCTAGACGACAACTCGGGCATTTATAATCACAACCATATGTAGGGGGTTTACCACAAACAGGAACGTGGCAATTGGCAAAAAACTTTCAATTTCCTTTAGCGCCTAAAGAGTGTGAGTTTGAAGAATTAAACTATCTGATTACGGTAGATGCATATGTGCACATTACATAGAGATGTTAACGTCCTAAATGGGTTGAACGCAAGAGTGACAATCGAAAACCCAAAAACCTCAAAATACCTAGCAACTTCCGATTTTGTTTTTCCGGCTAATAAAGTATGTGGGCCTAAAAAACAATATGAATCGCCTAGACGGCAACTCGGGCCTTCATAAACAACATCATATACCCGCCTACCACAAACAGGAACGGGGCAATTGGCAAAAAACTTTCAATTTCCTTTAGCGCCTAAAGAGTGTAACTTTGAAGAATTAAACTATCTGATTACGGTAGATGCATATGTGCACATTACATAGAGATGTTAACGTCCTAAATGGGTTGAACGCAAGAGTGACAATCGGTAACCCAAAGAACCCAAAATTCCTAGCACCCTCCGGTTTTGTTTTTGCGGCTAATAAAGTATGTGGGCCTAAAAAACAATATGAATCGCCTAGACGGCAACTCGGGCCTTCATAAACAACATCATATACCCGCCTACCACAAACAGGAACGGGGCAATTGGCAAAAAACTTTCAATTTTACAAGTTACCCTTTAGCGCCTAAACAGTGTGACTTAGAAGAATACAACTATCTGATTACGGTAGATGCATATGTGCACTTTACATAGGGTTGTTTACGTCCTAAATGGGTTGAACGCAAGAGTGACAATCGAAAACCCAAAGAACCCAAAATACCTAGCACCTTCCGGTTTTGTTTTTGCGGCTATAAAGTATGTGGGCCTTTAAAACAATATGAGTCGCCTAGGCGACAACGCGGGCATTCATAATCACAACCATATACCCCCTACCACAAACAGGAACGTGGCCATTGGCAAAAAACTTTCAATTTCCTTTAGCGCCTAAAGAGTGTGACTTTGAAGAATTAAACTATCTGATTACGGTAGATGCATATGTGCACATTACATAGAGATGTTAACGTCCTAAATGGGTTGAACGCAAGAGTGACAATCGAAAACCCAAAATCCACAAAATACCTAGCAACTTCCGGCTTTGTTGTACCTGCTAATAAAGTATGTGTGTCTAAAAAGCAATATGAATCGCCTAGACGACAACTCGGGCATTCATAAACAACATCATATACCCGCCTACCACAAACAGGAACGGGGCAATTGGAAAAAACTTTCAATTTCACAAGTTACCCTTTAGCGCCTAAACAGTGTGACTTAAAAGAATTAAACTATCTGATTACGGTAGATGCATATGTGCACCTTACATAGAGATGTTAACGTCCTAAATGAGTTGAACGCAAGAGTGACAATCGAAAACCCAAAAACCTCAAAATACCTAGCAACTTCCGGCTTTGTTGTTCCTGCTAATAAAGTATGTGGGTCTAAAAAGCAATATGAATCACCTAGACGACAACTCGGGCATTCAAAAACAACATCATATACCCGCCTACCACAAACAGGAACGGGGAAATTGTCAAAAAACTTTCAATTTCACAAGTTACCCTTTAGCGCCTAAAGAGTGTGACTTAGAAGAATTAAACTATCTGATTACGGTAGATGCATATGTGCACATTACATAGGGATGTTGAACGCAAGAAAAGGGGGCCTAAATGGGTTGAACGCAAGAGTGACAATAGGTAACCCAAAGAACCCAAAATACCTAGCACCTTCCGGTTTTGTTTTTGCGGCTAAGAAATTATGTGGGCCTAAAAAGCAATATGAATCGCCTAGACGACAACTCGGGCATTCATAAACAACATCATATACCCGCCTACCACAAACAGGAACGGGGCATTCATAATCACAACCATATACCCCCTACCACAAACAGGAACGTGGCCATTGGCAAAAAACTTTCAATTTCCTTTAGCGCCTAAAGAGTGTGACTTTGAAGAATTAAACTATCTGATTACGGTAGATGCATATGTGCACATTACATAGAGATGTTAACGTCCTAAATGGGTTGAACGCAAGAGTGACAATCGAAAACCCAAAATCCTCAAAATACCTAGCAACTTCCGGCTTTGTTGTTCCTGCCAATAAAGTATGTGGGTCTAAAAAGCAATATGAATCGCCTAGACGACAACTGGGGCATTCAAAAACAACATCATATACCCGCATACCACAAACAGGAACGGGGCAATTGGAAAAAACTTTCAATTTCACAAGTTATCCTTTAGCGCCTAAAGAGTGTGACTTAAAAGAATTAAACTATCTGATTACGGTAGATGCATATGTGCACATTACATAGAGATGTTTACGTCCTAAATGGGTTGAACGCAAGAGTGACAATAGGTAACCCAAAGAACCCAAAATACCTAGCACCTTCCGGTTTTGTTTTTGCGGCTAATAAATTATGTGGGCCTATAAAACAATATGAGTCGCCTAGACGACAACTCGGGCATTTATAATCACAACCATATAACCCCCTACCACAAACAGGAACGTGGCAATTGGCAAAAAAATTTCAATTTCCTTTAGCGCCTAAAGAGTGTGAGTTTGAAGAATTAAACTATCTGATTACGGTAGATGCATATGTGCACATTACATAGAGATGTTAACGTCCTAAATGGGTTGAACGCAAGAGTGACAATCGAAAACCCAAAAACCTCAAAATACCTAGCAACTTCCGATTTTGTTTTTCCGGCTAATAAAGTATGTGGGCCTAAAAAACAATATGAATCGCCTCGACGGCAACTCGGGCCTTCATAAACAACATCATATACCCGCCTACCACAAACAGGAACGGGGCAATTGGCAAAAAACTTTCAATTTTACAAGTTACCCTTTAGCGCCTAAACAGTGTGACTTAGAAGAATAAAACTATCTGATTACGGTAGATGCATATGTGCACTTTACATAGGGTTGTTTACGTCCTAAATGGGTTGAACGCAAGAGTGACAATCGAAAACCCAAAGAACCCAAAATACCTAGCACCTTCCGGTTTTGTTTTTGCGGCTATAAAGTATGTGGGCCTTTAAAACAATATGAGTCGCCTAGACGACAACGCGGGCATTCTTAATCACAACCATATAACCCCCTACCACAAACAGGAACGTGGCAATTGGCAAAAAACTTGTAATTTCCTTTAGCGCCTCAAGAGTGTGACCTTGAATAATTAAGCTATCTGATTACGGTAGACGCATATGTGCACATTACATAGAGATGTTTACGTCCTAAATGGGTTGAACGCAAGAGTGACAATCGAAAACCCAAAGAACCCAAAATACCTAGCAACTTCCGGCTTTGTTTTTCCTGCTAATAAAGTATCTGGGCCTAAAAAGCAATATGAATCGCCTAGACGACAACTCGGGCATTAATAAACAACATCATATACCCGCCTACCACAAACAGGAACGGGGCAATTGGCAAAAAACTTTCAATTTTACAAGTTACCCTTTAGCGCCTAAACAGTGTGACTTAGAAGAATAAAACTATCTGATTACGGTAGATGCATATGTGCACATTACATAGAGATGTTTACGTCCTAAATGGGTTGAACGCAAGAGTGACAATCGGTAACCCAAAGAACCCAAAATACCTAGCACCCTCCGGTTTTGTTTTTGCGGCTAATAAATTATGTGGTCCTATAAAACAATATGAATCGCCTAGACGGCAACTCGGGCCTTCATAAACAACATCATATACCCGCCTACCACAAACAGGAACGGGGCATTCTTAATCACAACCATATACCCCCTACCACAAACAGGAACGTGGCCATTGGCAAAAAACTTTCAATTTCCTTTAGCGCCTAAAGAGTGTGACTTTGAAGAATTAAACTATCTGATTACGGTAGATGCATATGTGCACATTACATACAGATGTTAACGTCCTAAATGGGTTGAACGCAAGAGTGACAATCGAAACCCCAAAAACCTCAAAATACCTAGCAACTTCCGGCTTTGTTGTTCCTGCTAATAAAGTATGTGGGTCTAAAAAGCAATATGAATCGCCTAGACGACAACTCGGGCATTCATAAACAACATCATATACCCGCCTACAACAAACAGGAACGGGGCAATTGGAAAAAACTTTCAATTTCACAAGTTACCCTTTAGCGCCTAAAGAGTGTGACTTAGAAGAATTAAACTATCTGATTACGGTAGATGCATATGTGCATATTACATAGGAATGTTTACGTCCTAAATGGGTTGAACGCAAGAGTGACAATAGGTAACCCAAAGAACCCAAAATACCTAGCAACTTCCGGCTTTGTTGTTCCTGCTAATAAAGTATGTGGGTCTAAAAAGCAATATGAATCGCCTAGACGACAACTCGGGCATTCATAAACAACATCATATACCCGCCTACAACAAACAGGAACGGGGCAATTGGAAAAAACTTTCAATTTCACAAGTTACCCTTTAGCGCCTAAAGAGTGTGACTTAGAAGAATTAAACTATCTGATTACGGTAGATGCATATGTGCACATTACATAGGGATGTTGAACGCAAGAAAAGGGGGCCTAAATGGGTTGAACGCAAGAGTGACAATAGGTAACCCAAAGAACCCAAAATACCTAGCACCTTCCGGTTTTGTTTTTGCGGCTAAGAAATTATGTGGGCCTAAAAAGCAATATGAATCGCCTAGACGACAACTCGGGCATTCATAAACAACATCATATACCCGCCTACCACAAACAGGAACGGGGCATTCATAATCACAACCATATACCCCCTACCACAAACAGGAACGTGGCCATTGGCAAAAAACTTTCAATTTCCTTTAGCGCCTAAAGAGTGTGACTTTGAAGAATTAAACTATCTGATTACGGTAGATGCATATGTGCACATTACATAGAGATGTTAACGTCCTAAATGGGTTGAACGCAAGAGTGACAATCGAAAACCCAAAATCCTCAAAATACCTAGCAACTTCCGGCTTTGTTGTTCCTGCCAATAAAGTATGTGGGTCTAAAAAGCAATATGAATCGCCTAGACGACAACTGGGGCATTCAAAAACAACATCATATACCCGCATACCACAAACAGGAACGGGGCAATTGGAAAAAACTTTCAATTTCACAAGTTATCCTTTAGCGCCTAAAGAGTGTGACTTAAAAGAATTAAACTATCTGATTACGGTAGATGCATATGTGCACATTACATAGAGATGTTTACGTCCTAAATGGGTTGAACGCAAGAGTGACAATAGGTAACCCAAAGAACCCAAAATACCTAGCACCTTCCGGTTTTGTTTTTGCGGCTAATAAATTATGTGGGCCTATAAAACAATATGAGTCGCCTAGACGACAACTCGGGCATTTATAATCACAACCATATAACCCCCTACCACAAACAGGAACGTGGCAATTGGCAAAAAAATTTCAATTTCCTTTAGCGCCTAAAGAGTGTGAGTTTGAAGAATTAAACTATCTGATTACGGTAGATGCATATGTGCACATTACACAGAGATGTTAACGTCCTAAATGGGTTGAACGCAAGAGTGACAATCGAAAACCCAAAAACCTCAAAATACCTAGCAACTTCCGATTTTGTTTTTCCGGCTAATAAAGTATGTGGGCCTAAAAAACAATATGAATCGCCTCGACGGCAACTCGGGCCTTCATAAACAACATCATATACCCGCCTGCCACAAACAGGAACGGGGCAATTGGCAAAAAACTTTCAATTTTACAAGTTACCCTTTAGCGCCTAAACAGTGTGACTTAGAAGAATAAAGCTATCTGATTACGGTAGATGCATATGTGCACTTTACATAGGGTTGTTTACGTCCTAAATGGGTTGAACGCAAGAGTGACAATCGAAAACCCAAAGAACCCAAAATACCTAGCACCTTCCGGTTTTGTTTTTGCGGCTATAAAGTATGTGGGCCTTTAAAACAATATGAGTCGCCTAGACGACAACGCGGGCATTCTTAATCACAACCATATAACCCCCTACCACAAACAGGAACGTGGCAATTGGCAAAAAACTTGTAATTTCCTTTAGCGCCTCAAGAGTGTGACCTTGAATAATTAAGCTATCTGATTACGGTAGACGCATATGTGCACATTACATAGAGATGTTTACGTCCTAAATGGGTTGAACGCAAGAGTGACAATCGAAAACCCAAAGAACCCAAAATACCTAGCAACTTCCGGCTTTGTTTTTCCTGCTAATAAAGTATCTGGGCCTAAAAAGCAATATGAATCGCCTAGACGACAACTCGGGCATTAATAAACAACATCATATACCCGCCTACCACAAACAGGAACGGGGCAATTGGCAAAAAACTTTCAATTTTACAAGTTACCCTTTAGCGCCTAAACAGTGTGACTTAGAAGAATAAAACTATCTGATTACGGTAGATGCATATGTGCATATTACATAGGAATGTTTACGTCCTAAATGGGTTGAACGCAAGAGTGACAATAGGTAACCCAAAGAACCCAAAATACCTAGCAACTTCCGGCTTTGTTGTTCCTGCTAATAAAGTATGTGGGTCTAAAAAGCAATATGAATCGCCTAGACGACAACGCGGGCATTCTTAATCACAACCATATAACCCCCTACCACAAACAGGAACGTGGCAATTGGCAAAAAACTTGTAATTTCCTTTAGCGCCTCAAGAGTGTGACCTTGAATAATTAAGCTATCTGATTACGGTAGACGCATATGTGCACATTACATAGAGATGTTTACGTCCTAAATGGGTTGAACGCAAGAGTGACAATCGAAAACCCAAAGAACCCAAAATACCTAGCACCTTCCGGTTTTGTTTTTGCGGCTATAAAGTATGTGGGCCTTTAAAACAATATGAGTCGCCTAGACGACAACGCGGGCATTCTTAATCACAACCATATAACCCCCTACCACAAACAGGAACGTGGCAATTGGCAAAAAACTTGTAATTTCCTTTAGCGCCTCAAGAGTGTGACCTTGAATAATTAAGCTATCTGATTACGGTAGACGCATATGTGCACATTACATAGAGATGTTTACGTCCTAAATGGGTTGAACGCAAGAGTGACAATCGGTAACCCAAAGAACCCAAAATACCTAGCACCCTCCGGTTTTGTTTTTGCGGCTAATAAATTATGTGGTCCTATAAAACAATATGAATCGCCTAGACGGCAACTCGGGCCTTCATAAACAACATCATATACCCGCCTACCACAAACAGGAACGGGGCATTCTTAATCACAACCATATACCCCCTACCACAAACAGGAACGTGGCCATTGGCAAAAAACTTTCAATTTCCTTTAGCGCCTAAAGAGTGTGACTTTGAAGAATTAAACTATCTGATTACGGTAGATGCATATGTGCACATTACATACAGATGTTAACGTCCTAAATGGGTTGAACGCAAGAGTGACAATCGAAACCCCAAAAACCTCAAAATACCTAGCAACTTCCGGCTTTGTTGTTCCTGCTAATAAAGTATGTGGGTCTAAAAAGCAATATGAATCGCCTAGACGACAACTCGGGCATTCATAAACAACATCATATACCCGCCTACAACAAACAGGAACGGGGCAATTGGAAAAAACTTTCAATTTCACAAGTTACCCTTTAGCGCCTAAAGAGTGTGACTTAGAAGAATTAAACTATCTGATTACGGTAGATGCATATGTGCATATTACATAGGAATGTTTACGTCCTAAATGGGTTGAACGCAAGAGTGACAATAGGTAACCCAAAGAACCCAAAATACCTAGCAACTTCCGGCTTTGTTGTTCCTGCTAATAAAGTATGTGGGTCTAAAAAGCAATATGAATCGCCTAGACGACAACTCGGGCATTCATAAACAACATCATATACCCGCCTACAACAAACAGGAACGGGGCAATTGGAAAAAACTTTCAATTTCACAAGTTACCCTTTAGCGCCTAAAGAGTGTGACTTAGAAGAATTAAACTATCTGATTACGGTAGATGCATATGTGCACATTACATAGGGATGTTTACGTCCTAAATGGGTTGAACGCAAGAGTGACAATAGGTAACCCAAAGAACCCAAAATACCTAGCACCTTCCGGTTTTGTTTTTGCGGCTAAGAAATTATGTGGGCCTAAAAAGCAATATGAATCGCCTAGACGACAACTCGGGCATTCATAAACAACATCATATACCCGCCTACAACAAACAGGAACGGGGCAATTGGAAAAAACTTTCAATTTCACAAGTTACCCTTTAGCGCCTAAAGAGTGTGACTTAGAAGAATTAAACTATCTGATTACGGTAGATGCATATGTGCACATTACATAGGGATGTTTACGTCCTAAATGGGTTGAACGCAAGAGTGACAATAGGTAACCCAAAGAACCCAAAATACCTAGCAACTTCCGGCTTTGTTGTTCCTGCTAATAAAGTATGTGGGTCTAAAAAGCAATATGAATCGCCTAGACGACAACTCGGGCATTCATAAACAACATCATATACCCGCCTAACACAAACAGGAACGGGGCAATTGGAAAAAACTTTCAATTTCACAAGTTACCCTTTAGCGCCTAAAGAGTGTGACTTAGAAGAATTAAACTATCTGATTACGGTAGATGCATATGTGCACATTACATAGGGATGTTTACGTCCTAAATGGGTTGAACGCAAGAGTGACAATAGGTAACCCAAAGAACCCAAAATACCTAGCACCTTCCGGTTTTGTTTTTGCGGCTAAGAAATTATGTGGGCCTAAAAAGCAATATGAATCGCCTAGACGACAACTCGGGCATTCATAAACAACATCATATACCCGCCTACAACAAACAGGAACGGGGCAATTGGAAAAAACTTTCAATTTCACAAGTTACCCTTTAGCGCCTAAAGAGTGTGACTTAGAAGAATTAAACTATCTGATTACGGTAGATGCATATGTGCACATTACATAGAGATGTTAACGTCCTAAATGGGTTGAACGCAAGAGTGACAATCGAAAACCCAAAAACCTCAAAATACCTAGCAACTTCCGACTTTGTTTTTCCTGCTAATAAAGTATGTGGGTCTAAAAAGCAATATGAATCGCCTAGACGACAACTCGGGCATTCATAAACAACATCATATACCCGCCTACCACAAACAGGAACGGGGCAATTGGAAAAAACTTTCAATTTCACAAGTTACCCTTTAGCGCCTAAAGAGTCTGACTTAGAAGAATTAAACTATCTGATTACGGTAGATGCATATGTGCACATTACATAGGGATGTTTACGTCCTAAATGGGTTGAACGCAAGAGTGACAATAGGTAACCCAAAGAACCCAAAATACCTAGCACCTTCCGGTTTTGTTTTTGCGGCTAAGAAATTATGTGGGCCTAAAAAGCAATATGAATCGCCTAGACGACAACTCGGGCATTCATAAACAACATCATATACCCGCCTACAACAAACAGGAACGGGGCAATTGGAAAAAACTTTCAATTTCACAAGTTACCCTTTAGCGCCTAAAGAGTGTGACTTAGAAGAATTAAACTATCTGATTACGGTAGATGCATATGTGCTCATTACATAGAGATGTTTACGTCCTAAATGGGTTGAACGCAAGAGTGACAATAGGTAACCCAAAGAAACCAAAATACCTAGCACCTTCCGGTTATGTTTTTGCGGCTATAAAGTATGTGGGCCTTTAAAACAATATGAGTCGCCTAGACGACAACGCGGGCATTCATAATCACAACCATATACCCCCTACCACAAACAGGAACGTGGCAATTGGCAAAAAACTTTCAATTTCCTTTAGCGCCTAAAGAGTGTGACTTTGAAGAATTAAACTATCTGATTACGGTAGATGCATATGTGCACATTACATAGAGATGTTAACGTCCTAAATGGGTTGAACGCAAGAGTGACAATCGAAAACCCAAAAACCTCAAAATACCTAGCAACTTCCGGCTTTGTTGTTCCTGCTAATAAAGTATGTGGGTCTAAAAAGCAATATGAATCGCCTAGACGACAACTCGGGCATTCAAAAACAACATCATATACCCGCCTACCACAAACAGGAACGGGGCAATTGGCAAAAAACTTTCAATTTCACAAGTTACCCTTTAGCGCCTAAAGAGTGTGACTTAGAAGAATTAAACTATCTGATTACGGTAGATGCATATGTGCACATTACATAGGGATGTTTACGTCCTAAATGGGTTGAACGCAAGAGTGACAATAGGTAACCCAAAGAACCCAAAATACCTAGCAACTTCCGGCTTTGTTGTTCCTGCTAATAAAGTATGTGGGTCTAAAAAGCAATATGAATCGCCTAGACGACAACTCGGGCATTCATAAACAACATCATATACCCGCCTAACACAAACAGGAACGGGGCAATTGGAAAAAACTTTCAATTTCACAAGTTACCCTTTAGCGCCTAAAGAGTGTGACTTAGAAGAATTAAACTATCTGATTACGGTAGATGCATATGTGCACATTACATAGGGATGTTTACGTCCTAAATGGGTTGAACGCAAGAGTGACAATAGCTAACCCAAAATACCTAGCACCTTCCGGTTTTGTTTTTGCGGCTAAGAAATTATGTGGGCCTAAAAAGCAATATGAATCGCCTAGACGACAACTCGGGCATTCATAAACAACATCATATACCCGCCTACAACAAACAGGAACGGGGCAATTGGAAAAAACTTTCAATTTCACAAGTTACCCTTTAGCGCCTAAAGAGTGTGACTTAGAAGAATTAAACTATCTGATTACGGTAGATGCATATGTGCACATTACATAGAGATGTTAACGTCCTAAATGGGTTGAACGCAAGAGTGACAATCGAAAACCCAAAAACCTCAAAATACTTAGCAACTTCCGACTTTGTTTTTCCTGCTAATAAAGTATGTGGGTCTAAAAAGCAATATGAATCGCCTAGACGACAACTCGGGCATTCATAAACAACATCATATACCCGCCTACCACAAACAGGAACGGGGCAATTGGAAAAAACTTTCAATTTCACAAGTTACCCTTTAGCGCCTAAAGAGTGTGACTTAGAAGAATTAAACTATCTGATTACGGTAGATGCATATGTGCACATTACATAGGGATGTTTACGTCCTAAATGGGTTGAACGCAAGAGTGACAATAGGTAACCCAAAGAACCCAAAATACCTAGCACCTTCCGGTTTTGTTTTTGCGGCTAATAAATTATGTGGGCCTATAAAACAATATGAGTAGCCTAGACGACAACTCGGGCATTTATAATCACAACCATATAACCCCCTACCACAAACAGGAACGTGGCAATTGGCAAAAAACTTTCAATTTCCTTTAGCGCCTAAAGAGTGTGACTTTGAAGAATTAAACTATCTGATTACGGTAGATGCATATGTGCACATTACATAGAGATGTTAACGTCCTAAATGGGTTGAACGCAAGAGTGACAATCGAAAACCCAAAAACCTCAAAATACCTAGCAACTTCCGACTTTGTTTTTCCTGCTAATAAAGTATGTGGGTCTAAAAAGCAATATGAATCGCCTAGACGACAACTCGGGCATTCATAAACAACATCATATACCCGCCTACCACAAACAGGAACGGGGCAATTGGAAAAAACTTTCAATTTCACAAGTTACCCTTTAGCGCCTAAAGAGTGTGACTTAGAAGAATTAAACTATCTGATTACGGTAGATGCATATGTGCACATTACATAGGGATGTTTACGTCCTAAATGGGTTGAACGCAAGAGTGACAATAGGTAACCCAAAGAACCCAAAATACCTAGCACCTTCCGGTTTTGTTTTTGCGGCTAAGAAATTATGTGGGCCTAAAAAGCAATATGAATCGCCTAGACGACAACTCGGGCATTCATAAACAACATCATATACCCGCCTACAACAAACAGGAACGTGGCAATTGGAAAAAACTTTCAATTTCACAAGTTACCCTTTAGCGCCTAAAGAGTGTGACTTAGAAGAATTAAACTATCTGATTACGGTAGATGCATATGTGCACATTACATAGAGATGTTTACGTCCTAAATGGGTTGAACGCAAGAGTGACAATAGGTAACCCAAAGAAACCAAAATACCTAGCACCTTCCGGTTTTGTTTTTGCGGCTATAAAGTATGTGGGCCTTTAAAACAATATGAGTCGCCTAGACGACAACGCGGGCATTCATAATCACAACCATATATCCCCTACCACAAACAGGAACGTGGCAATTGGCAAAAAACTTTCAATTTCCTTTAGCGCCTAAAGAGTGTGACTTTGAAGAATTAAACTATCTGATTACGGTAGATGCATATGTGCACTCTACATAGAGATGTTAACGTCCTAAATGGGTTGAACGCAAGAGTGACAATCGAAAACCCAAAAACCTCAAAATACCTAGCAACTTCCGGCTTTGTTGTTCCTGCTAATAAAGTATGTGGGTCTGAAAAGCAATATGAATCGCCTAGACGACAACTCGGGCATTCAAAAACAACATCATATACCCGCCTACCACAAACAGGAACGGGGCAATTGGCAAAAAACTTTCAATTTCACAAGTTACCCTTTAGCGCCTAAAGAGTGTGACTTAGAAGAATTAAACTATCTGATTACGGTAGATGCATATGTGCACATTACATAGGGATGTTTACGTCCTAAATGGGTTGAACGCAAGAGTGACAATAGGTAACCCAAAGAACCCAAAATACCTAGCAACTTCCGGCTTTGTTGTTCCTGCTAATAAAGTATGTGGGTCTAAAAAGCAATATGAATCGCCTAGACGACAACTCGGGCATTCATAAACAACATCATATACCCGCCTAACACAAACAGGAACGGGGCAATTGGAAAAAACTTTCAATTTCACAAGTTACCCTTTAGCGCCTAAAGAGTGTGACTTAGAAGAATTAAACTATCTGATTACGGTAGATGCATATGTGCACATTACATAGGGATGTTTACGTCCTAAATGGGTTGAACGCAAGAGTGACAATAGGTAACCCAAAGAACCCAAAATACCTAGCACCTTCCGGTTTTGTTTTTGCGGCTAAGAAATTATGTGGGCCTAAAAAGCAATATGAATCGCCTAGACGACAACTCGGGCATTCATAAACAACATCATATACCCGCCTACAACAAACAGGAACGGGGCAATTGGAAAAAACTTTCAATTTCACAAGTTACCCTTTAGCGCCTAAAGAGTGTGACTTAGAAGAATTAAACTATCTGATTACGGTAGATGCATATGTGCACATTACATAGAGATGTTTACGTCCTAAATGGGTTGAACGCAAGAGTGACAATAGGTAACCCAAAGAAACCAAAATACCTAGCACCTTCCGGTTTTGTTTTTGCGGCTAATAAATTATGTGGGCCTATAAAACAATATGAGTCGCCTAGACGACAACTCGGGCATTTATAATCACAACCATATAACTTCCTACCACAAACAGGAACGTGGCAATTGGCAAAAAACTTTCAATTTCCTTTAGCGCCTAAAGAGTGTGAGTTTGAAGAATTAAACTATCTGATTACGGTAGATGCATATGTGCACATTACATAGAGATGTTAACGTCCTAAATGGGTTGAACGCAAGAGTGACAATCGAAAACTCAAAAACCTCAAAATACCTAGCAACTTCCGACTTTGTTTTTCCGGCTAATAAAGTATGTGGGCCTAAAAAACAATATGAATCGCCTAGACGGCAACTCGGGCCTTCATAAACAACATCATATACCCGCCTACCACAAACAGAAACGGGGCAATTGGCAAAAAACTTTCAATTTTACAAGTTACCCTTTAGCGCCTAAACAGTGTGACTTAGAAGAATACAACTATCTGATTACGGTAGATGCATATGTGCACTTTACATAGGGTTGTTTACGTCCTAAATGGGTTGAACGCAAGAGTGACAATCGAAAACCCAAAGAACCCAAAATACCTAGCACCTTCCGGTTTTGTTTTTGCGGCTATAAAGTATGTGGGCCTTTAAAACAATATGAGTCGCCTAGGCGACAACGCGGGCATTCATAATCACAACCATATACCCCCTACCACAAACAGGAACGTGGCCATTGGCAAAAAACTTTCAATTTCCTTTAGCGCCTAAAGAGTGTGACTTTGAAGAATTAAACTATCTGATTACGGTGGATGCATATGTGCACATTACAGAGAGATGTTAACGTCCTAAATGGGTTGAACGCAAGAGTGACAATCGAAAACCCAAAATCCACAAAATACCTAGCAACTTCCGGCTTTGTTGTTCCTGCTAATAAAGTATGTGGGTCTAAAAAGCAATATGAATCGCCTAGACGACAACTCGGGCATTCATAAACAACATCATATACCCGCCTACCACAAACAGGAACGGGGCAATTGGAAAAAACTTTCAATTTCACAAGTTACCCTTTAGCGCCTAAACAGTGTGACTTAGAAGAATTAAACTATCTGATTACGGTAGATGCATATGTGCACCTTACATAGAGATGTTAACGTCCTAAATGGGTTGAACGCAAGAGTGACAATCGAAAACCCAAAAACCTCAAAATACCTAGCAACTTCCGGCTTTGTTGTTCCTGCTAATAAAGTATGTGGGTCTAAAAAGCAATATGAATCGCCTAGACGACAACTCGGGCACTCAAAAACAACATCATATACCCGCCTACCACAAACAGGAACGGGGCAATTGGAAAAAACTTTCAATTTCACAAGTTACCCTTTAGCGCCTAAAGAGTGTGACTTAGAAGAATTAAACTATCTGATTACGGTAGATGCATATGTGCACATTACATAGGGATGTTTACGTCCTAAATGGGTTGAACGCAAGAGTGACAATAGGTAACCCAAAGAACCCAAAATACCTAGCACCTTCCGGTTTTGTTTTTGCGGCTAAGAAATTATGTGGGCCTAAAAAGCAATATGAATCGCCTAGACGACAAATCGGGCATTCATAAACAACATCATATACCCGCCTACAACAAACAGGAACGTGGCAATTGGAAAAAACTTTCAATTTCACAAGTTACCCTTTAGCGCCTAAAGAGTGTGACTTAGAAGAATTAAACTATCTGATTACGGTAGATGCATATGTGCACATTACATAGAGATGTTTACGTCCTAAATGGGTTGAACGCAAGAGTGACAATAGGTAACCCAAAGAAACCAAAATACCTAGCACCTTCCGGTTTTGTTTTTGCGGCTATAAAGTATGTGGGCCTTTAAAACAATATGAGTCGCCTAGACGACAACGCGGGCATTCATAATCACAACCATATATCCCCTACCACAAACAGGAACGTGGCAATTGGCAAAAAACTTTCAATTTCCTTTAGCGCCTAAAGAGTGTGACTTTGAAGAATTAAACTATCTGATTACGGTAGATGCATATGTGCACTCTACATAGAGATGTTAACGTCCTAAATGGGTTGAACGCAAGAGTGACAATCGAAAACCCAAAAACCTCAAAATACCTAGCAACTTCCGGCTTTGTTGTTCCTGCTAATAAAGTATGTGGGTCTGAAAAGCAATATGAATCGCCTAGACGACAACTCGGGCATTCAAAAACAACATCATATACCCGCCTACCACAAACAGGAACGGGGCAATTGGCAAAAAACTTTCAATTTCACAAGTTACCCTTTAGCGCCTAAAGAGTGTGACTTAGAAGAATTAAACTATCTGATTACGGTAGATGCATATGTGCACATTACATAGGGATGTTTACGTCCTAAATGGGTTGAACGCAAGAGTGACAATAGGTAACCCAAAGAACCCAAAATACCTAGCAACTTCCGGCTTTGTTGTTCCTGCTAATAAAGTATGTGGGTCTAAAAAGCAATATGAATCGCCTAGACGACAACTCGGGCATTCATAAACAACATCATATACCCGCCTAACACAAACAGGAACGGGGCAATTGGAAAAAACTTTCAATTTCACAAGTTACCCTTTAGCGCCTAAAGAGTGTGACTTAGAAGAATTAAACTATCTGATTACGGTAGATGCATATGTGCACATTACATAGGGATGTTTACGTCCTAAATGGGTTGAACGCAAGAGTGACAATAGGTAACCCAAAGAACCCAAAATACCTAGCACCTTCCGGTTTTGTTTTTGCGGCTAAGAAATTATGTGGGCCTAAAAAGCAATATGAATCGCCTAGACGACAACTCGGGCATTCATAAACAACATCATATACCCGCCTACAACAAACAGGAACGGGGCAATTGGAAAAAACTTTCAATTTCACAAGTTACCCTTTAGCGCCTAAAGAGTGTGACTTAGAAGAATTAAACTATCTGATTACGGTAGATGCATATGTGCACATTACATAGAGATGTTTACGTCCTAAATGGGTTGAACGCAAGAGTGACAATAGGTAACCCAAAGAAACCAAAATACCTAGCACCTTCCGGTTTTGTTTTTGCGGCTAATAAATTATGTGGGCCTATAAAACAATATGAGTCGCCTAGACGACAACTCGGGCATTTATAATCACAACCATATAACTTCCTACCACAAACAGGAACGTGGCAATTGGCAAAAAACTTTCAATTTCCTTTAGCGCCTAAAGAGTGTGAGTTTGAAGAATTAAACTATCTGATTACGGTAGATGCATATGTGCACATTACATAGAGATGTTAACGTCCTAAATGGGTTGAACGCAAGAGTGACAATCGAAAACTCAAAAACCTCAAAATACCTAGCAACTTCCGACTTTGTTTTTCCGGCTAATAAAGTATGTGGGCCTAAAAAACAATATGAATCGCCTAGACGGCAACTCGGGCCTTCATAAACAACATCATATACCCGCCTACCACAAACAGAAACGGGGCAATTGGCAAAAAACTTTCAATTTTACAAGTTACCCTTTAGCGCCTAAACAGTGTGACTTAGAAGAATACAACTATCTGATTACGGTAGATGCATATGTGCACTTTACATAGGGTTGTTTACGTCCTAAATGGGTTGAACGCAAGAGTGACAATCGAAAACCCAAAGAACCCAAAATACCTAGCACCTTCCGGTTTTGTTTTTGCGGCTATAAAGTATGTGGGCCTTTAAAACAATATGAGTCGCCTAGGCGACAACGCGGGCATTCATAATCACAACCATATACCCCCTACCACAAACAGGAACGTGGCCATTGGCAAAAAACTTTCAATTTCCTTTAGCGCCTAAAGAGTGTGACTTTGAAGAATTAAACTATCTGATTACGGTGGATGCATATGTGCACATTACAGAGAGATGTTAACGTCCTAAATGGGTTGAACGCAAGAGTGACAATCGAAAACCCAAAATCCACAAAATACCTAGCAACTTCCGGCTTTGTTGTTCCTGCTAATAAAGTATGTGGGTCTAAAAAGCAATATGAATCGCCTAGACGACAACTCGGGCATTCATAAACAACATCATATACCCGCCTACCACAAACAGGAACGGGGCAATTGGAAAAAACTTTCAATTTCACAAGTTACCCTTTAGCGCCTAAACAGTGTGACTTAGAAGAATTAAACTATCTGATTACGGTAGATGCATATGTGCACCTTACATAGAGATGTTAACGTCCTAAATGGGTTGAACGCAAGAGTGACAATCGAAAACCCAAAAACCTCAAAATACCTAGCAACTTCCGGCTTTGTTGTTCCTGCTAATAAAGTATGTGGGTCTAAAAAGCAATATGAATCGCCTAGACGACAACTCGGGCACTCAAAAACAACATCATATACCCGCCTACCACAAACAGGAACGGGGCAATTGTCAAAAAACTTTCAATTTCACAAGTTACCCTTTAGCGCCTAAAGCGTGTGACTTAGAAGAATTAAACTATCTGATTACGGTAGATGCATATGTGCACATTACATAGGGATGTTGAACGCAAGAAAAGGGGGCCTAAATGGGTTGAACGCAAGAGTGACAATAGGTAACCCAAAGAACCCAAAATACCTAGCACCTTCCGGTTTTGTTTTTGCGGCTAAGAAATTATGTGGGCCTAAAAAGCAATATGAATCGCCTAGACGACAACTCGGGCATTCATAAACAACATCATATACCCGCCTACCACAAACAGGAACGGGGCATTCATAATCACAACCATATACCCCCTACCACAAACAGGAACGTGGCCATTGGCAAAAAACTTTCAATTTCCTTTAGCGCCTAAAGAGTGTGACTTTGAAGAATTAAACTATCTGATTACGGTAGATGCATATGTGCACATTACATAGAGATGTTAACGTCCTAAATGGGTTGAACGCAAGAGTGACAATCGAAAACCCAAAATCCTCAAAATACCTAGCAACTCCCGGCTTCGTTGTTCCTGCCAATAAAGTATGTGGGTCTAAAAAGCAATATGAATCGCCTAGACGACAACTCGGGCATTCAAAAACAACATCATATACCCGCCTACCACAAACAGGAACGGGGCAATTGGAAAAAACTTTCAATTTCACAAGTTATCCTTTAGCGCCTAAAGAGTGTGACTTAAAAGAATTAAACTATCTGATTACGGTAGATGCATATGTGCACATTACATAGAGATGTTTACGTCCTAAATGGGTTGAACGCAAGAGTGACAATAGGTAACCCAAAGAACCCAAAATACCTAGCACCTTCCGGTTTTGTTTTTGCGGCTAATAAATTATGTGGGCCTTTAAAACAATATGAGTCGCCTAGGCGACAACGCGGGCATTCATAATCACAACCTTATACCCCCTACCACAAACAGGAACTTGGCCATTGGCAAAAAACTTTCAATTTCCTTTAGCGCCTAAAGAGTGTGACTTTGAAGAATTAAACTATCTGATTACGGTAGATGCATATGTGCACATTACATAGAGATGTTAACGTCCTAAATGGGTTGAACGCAAGAGTGACAATCGAAAACCCAAAATCCACAAAATACCTAGCAACTTCCGGCTTTGTTGTTCCTGCTAATAAAGTATGTGGGTCTAAAAAGCAATATGAATCGCCTAGACGACAACTCGGGCATTCATAAACAACATCATATACCCGCCTACCACAAACAGGAACGGGGCAATTGGAAAAAACTTTCAATTTCACAAGTTACCCTTTAGCGCCTAAACAGTGTGACTTAGAAGAATTAAACTATCTGATTACGGTAGATGCATATGTGCACCTTACATAGAGATGTTAACGTCCTAAATGGGTTGAACGCAAGAGTGACAATCGAAAACCCAAAAACCTCAAAATACCTAGCAACTTCCGGCTTTGTTGTTCCTGCTAATAAAGTATGTGGGTCTAAAAAGCAATATGAATCGCCTAGACGACAACTCGGGCACTCAAAAACAACATCATATACCCGCCTACCACAAACAGGAACGGGGCAATTGTCAAAAAACTTTCAATTTCACAAGTTACCCTTTAGCGCCTAAAGAGTGTGACTTAGAAGAATTAAACTATCTGATTACGGTAGATGCATATGTGCACATTACATAGGGATGTTGAACGCAAGAAAAGGGGGCCTAAATGGGTTGAACGCAAGAGTGACAATAGGTAACCCAAAGAACCCAAAATACCTAGCACCTTCCGGTTTTGTTTTTGCGGCTAAGAAATTATGTGGGCCTAAAAAGCAATATGAATCGCCTAGACGACAACTCGGGCATTCAAAAACAACATCATATACCCGCCTACCACAAACAGGAACGGGGCAATTGGAAAAAACTTTCAATTTCCTTTAGCGCCTAAAGAGTGTGACTTTGAAGAATTAAACTATCTGATTACGGTAGATGCATATGTGCACATTACATAGAGATGTTAACGTCCTAAATGGGTTGAACGCAAGAGTGACAATCGAAAACCCAAAATCCTCAAAATACCTAGCAACTTCCGGCTTTGTTGTTCCTGCCAATAAAGTATGTGGGTCTAAAAAGCAATATGAATCGCCTAGACGACAACTCGGGCATTCAAAAACAACATCATATACCCGCCTACCACAAACAGGAACGGGGCAATTGGAAAAAACTTTCAATTTCACAAGTTATCCTTTAGCGCCTAAAGAGTGTGACTTAAAAGAATTAAACTATCTGATTACGGTAGATGCATATGTGCACATTACATAGAGATGTTTACGTCCTAAATGGGTTGAACGCAAGAGTGACAATAGGTAACCCAAAGAACCCAAAATACCTAGCACCTTCCGGTTTCGTTTTTGCGGCTAATAAATTATGTGGGCCTTTAAAACAATATGAGTCGCCTAGGCGACAACGCGGGCATTCATAATCACAACCATATACCCCCTACCACAAACAGGAACGTGGCCATTGGCAAAAAACTTTCAATTTCCTTTAGCGCCTAAAGAGTGTGACTTTGAAGAATTAAACTATCTGATTACGGTAGATGCATATGTGCACATTACATAGAGATGTTAACGTCCTAAATGGGTTGAACGCAAGAGTGACAATCGAAAACCCAAAATCCACAAAATACCTAGCAACTTCCGGCTTTGTTGTTCCTGCTAATAAAGTATGTGGGTCTCAAAAGCAATATGAATCGCCTAGACGACAACTCGGGCATTCATAAACAACATCATATACCCGCCTACCACAAACAGGAACGGGGCAATTGGAAAAAACTTTCAATTTCACAAGTTACCCTTTAGCGCCTAAACAGTGTGACTTAGAAGAATTAAACTATCTGATTACGGTAGATGCATATGTGCACCTTACATAGAGATGTTAACGTCCTAAATGGGTTGAACGCAAGAGTGAAAATCGAAAACCCAAAAACCTCAAAATACCTAGCAACTTCCGGCTTTGTTGTTCCTGCTAATAAAGTATGTGGGTCTAAAAAGCAATATGAATCGCCTAGACGACAACTCGGGCATTCAAAAACAACATCATATACCCGCCTACCACAAACAGGAACGGGGCAATCGTCAAAAAACTTTCAATTTCACAAGTTACCCTTTAGCGCCTAAAGAGTGTGACTTAGAAGAATTAAACTATCTGATTACGGTAGATGCATATGTGCACATTACATAGGGATGTTGAACGCAAGAAAAGGGGGCCTAAATGGGTTGAACGCAAGAGTGACAATAGGTAACCCAAAGAACCCAAAATACCTAGCACCTTCCGGTTTTGTTTTTGCGGCTAAGAAATTATGTAGGCCTAAAAAGCAATATGAATCGCCTAGACGACAACTCGGGCATTCATAAACAACATCATATACCCGCCTACCACAAACAGGAACGGGGCATTCATAATCACAACCATATACCCCCTACCACAAACAGGAACGTGGCCATTGGCAAAAAACTTTCAATTTCCTTTAGCGCCTAAAGAGTGTGACTTTGAAGAATTAAACTATCTGATTACGGTAGATGCATATGTGCACATTACATAGAGATGTTAACGTCCTAAATGGGTTGAACGCAAGAGTAACAATCGAAAACCCAAAATCCTCAAAATACCTAGCAACTTCCGGCTTTGTTGTTCCTGCCAATAAAGTATGTGGGTCTAAAAAGCAATATGAATCGCCTAGACGACAACTCGGGCATTCAAAAACAACATCATATACCCGCCTACCACAAACAGGAACGGGGCAATTGGAAAAAACTTTCAATTTCACAAGTTATCCTTTAGCGCCTAAAGAGTGTGACTTAAAAGAATTAAACTATCTGATTACGGTAGATGCATATGTGCACATTACATAGAGATGTTTACGTCCTAAATGGGTTGAACGCAAGAGTGACAATAGGTAACCCAAAGAACCCAAAATACCTAGCACCTTCCGGTTTTGTTTTTGCGGCTAATAAATTATGTGGGCCTATAAAACAATATGAGTCGCCTAGACGACAACTCGGGCATTTATAATCACAACCATATAACCCCCTACCACAAACAGGAACGTGGCAATTGGCAAAAAACTTTCAATTTCCTTTAGCGCCTAAAGAGTGTGAGTTTGAAGAATTAAACTATCTGATTACGGTAGATGCATATGTGCACATTACATAGAGATGTTAACGTCCTAAATGGGTTGAACGCAAGAGTGACAATCGAAAACCCAAAAACCTCAAAATACCTAGCAACTTCCTATTTTGTTTTTCCGGCTAATAAAGTATGTGGGCCTAAAAAACAATATGAATCGCCTAGACGGCAACTCGGGCCTTCATAAACAACATCATATACCCGCCTACCACAAACAGGAACGGGGCAATTGGCAAAAAAGTTTCAATTTTACAAGTTACCCTTAAGCGCCTAAACAGTGTGACTTAGAAGAATAAAACTATCTGATTACGGTAGATGCATATGTGCACTTTACATAGGGTTGTTTACGTCCTAAATGGGTTGAACGCAAGAGTGACAATCGAAAACCCAAAGAACCCAAAATACCTAGCACCTTCCGGTTTTGTTTTTGCGGCTATAAAGTATGTGGGCCTTTAAAACAATATGAGTCGCCTAGACGACAACGCGGGCATTCTTAATCACAACCATATAACCCCCTACCACAAACAGGAACGTGGCAATTGGCAAAAAACTTGTAATTTCCTCTAGCGCCTCAAGAGTGTGACCTTGAATAATTAAGCTATCTGATTACGGTAGACGCATATGTGCACATTACATAGAGATGTTTACGTCCTAAATGGGTTGAACGCAAGAGTGACAATCGAAAACCCAAAAACCTCAAAATACCTAGCAACTTCCGATTTTGTTTTTCCTGCTAATAAAGTATCTGACCCTAAAAAGCAATATGAATGGCCTAGACGACAACTCGGGCATTAGTAAACAACATCATATACCTGCCTACCACAAACAGGAACGGGGCAATTGGCAAAAAACTTTCAATTTTACAAGTTACCCTTTAGCGCCTAAACAGTGTGACTTAGAAGAATAAAACTATCTGATTACGGTAGATGCATATGTGCACATTACATAGAGATGTTTACGTCCTAAATGGGTTGAACGCAAGAGTGAAAATCGGTAACCCAAAGATCCCAAAATACCTAGCACCCTCCGGTTTTGTTTTTGCGGCTAAGAAATTATGTGGTCCTATAAAACAATATGAATCGCCTAGACGGCAACTCGGGCCTTCATAAACAACATCATATACCCGCCTACCACAAACAGGAACGGGGCATTCATAATCACAACCATATACCCCCTACCACAAACAGGAACGTGGCCATTGGCAAAAAACTTTCAATTTCCTTTAGCGCCTAAAGAGTGTGACTTTGAAGAATTAAACTATCTGATTACGGTAGATGCATATGTGCACATTACATAGAGATGTTAACGTCCTAAATGGGTTGAACGCAAGAGTGACAATCGAAACCCCAAAAACCTCAAAATACCTAGCAACTTCCGGCTTTGTTGTTCCTGCTAATAAAGTATGTGGGTCTTAAAAGCAATATGAATCGCCTAGACGACAACTCGGGCATTCATAAACAACATCATATACCCGCCTAACACAAACAGGAACGGGGCAATTGGAAAAAACTTTCAATTTCACAAGTTACCCTTTAGCGCCTAAAGAGTGTGACTTAGAAGAATTAAACTATCTGATTACGGTAGATGCATATGTGCACATTACATAGGGATGTTTACGTCCTAAATGGGTTGAACGCAAGAGTGACAATAGGTAACCCAAAGAACCCAAAATACCTAGCACCTTCCGGTTTTGTTTTTGCGGCTAAGAAATTATGTGGGCCTAAAAAGCAATATGAATCGCCTAGACGACAACTCGGGCATTCATAAACAACATCATATACCCGCCTACAAGAAACAGGAACGTGGCAATTGGAAAAAACTTTCAATTTCACAAGTTACCCTTTAGCGCCTAAAGAGTGTGACTTAGAAGAATTAAACTATCTGATTACGGTAGATGCATATGTGCACATTACATAGAGATGTTTACGTCCTAAATGGGTTGAACGCAAGAGTGACAATAGGTAACCCAAAGAAACCAAAATACCTAGCACCTTCCGGTTTTGTTTTTGCGGCTATAAAGTATGTGGGCCTTTAAAACAATATGAGTCGCCTAGACGACAACGCGGGCATTCATAATCACAACCATATATCCCCTACCACAAACAGGAACGTGGCAATTGGCAAAAAACTTTCAATTTCCTTTAGCGCCTAAAGAGTGTGACTTTGAAGAATTAAACTATCTGATTACGGTAGATGCATATGTGCACTCTACATAGAGATGTTAACGTCCTAAATGGGTTGAACGCAAGAGTGACAATCGAAAACCCAAAAACCTCAAAATACCTAGCAACTTCCGGCTTTGTTGTTCCTGCTAATAAAGTATGTGGGTCTGAAAAGCAATATGAATCGCCTAGACGACAACTCGGGCATTCAAAAACAACATCATATACCCGCCTACCACAAACAGGAACGGGGCAATTGGCAAAAAACTTTCAATTTCACAAGTTACCCTTTAGCGCCTAAAGAGTGTGACTTAGAAGAATTAAACTATCTGATTACGGTAGATGCATATGTGCACATTACATAGGGATGTTTACGTCCTAAATGGGTTGAACGCAAGAGTGACAATAGGTAACCCAAAGAACCCAAAATACCTAGCAACTTCCGGCTTTGTTGTTCCTGCTAATAAAGTATGTGGGTCTAAAAAGCAATATGAATCGCCTAGACGACAACTCGGGCATTCATAAACAACATCATATACCCGCCTAACACAAACAGGAACGGGGCAATTGGAAAAAACTTTCAATTTCACAAGTTACCCTTTAGCGCCTAAAGAGTGTGACTTAGAAGAATTAAACTATCTGATTACGGTAGATGCATATGTGCACATTACATAGGGATGTTTACGTCCTAAATGGGTTGAACGCAAGAGTGACAATAGGTAACCCAAAGAACCCAAAATACCTAGCACCTTCCGGTTTTGTTTTTGCGGCTAAGAAATTATGTGGGCCTAAAAAGCAATATGAATCGCCTAGACGACAACTCGGGCATTCATAAACAACATCATATACCCGCCTACAACAAACAGGAACGGGGCAATTGGAAAAAACTTTCAATTTCACAAGTTACCCTTTAGCGCCTAAAGAGTGTGACTTAGAAGAATTAAACTATCTGATTACGGTAGATGCATATGTGCACATTACATAGAGATGTTTACGTCCTAAATGGGTTGAACGCAAGAGTGACAATAGGTAACCCAAAGAAACCAAAATACCTAGCACCTTCCGGTTTTGTTTTTGCGGCTAATAAATTATGTGGACCTATAAAACAATATGAGTCGCCTAGACGACAACTCGGGCATTTATAATCACAACCATATAACTTCCTACCACAAACAGGAACGTGGCAATTGGCAAAAAACTTTCAATTTCCTTTAGCGCCTAAAGAGTGTGAGTTTGAAGAATTAAACTATCTGATTACGGTAGATGCATATGTGCACATTACATAGAGATGTTAACGTCCTAAATGGGTTGAACGCAAGAGTGACAATCGAAAACTCAAAAACCTCAAAATACCTAGCAACTTCCGACTTTGTTTTTCCGGCTAATAAAGTATGTGGGCCTAAAAAACAATATGAATCGCCTAGACGGCAACTCGGGCCTTCATAAACAACATCATATACCCGCCTACCACAAACAGAAACGGGGCAATTGGCAAAAAACTTTCAATTTTACAAGTTACCCTTTAGCGCCTAAACAGTGTGACTTAGAAGAATACAACTATCTGATTACGGTAGATGCATATGTGCACTTTACATAGGGTTGTTTACGTCCTAAATGGGTTGAACGCAAGAGTGACAATCGAAAACCCAAAGAACCCAAAATACCTAGCACCTTCCGGTTTTGTTTTTGCGGCTATAAAGTATGTGGGCCTTTAAAACAATATGAGTCGCCTAGGCGACAACGCGGGCATTCATAATCACAACCATATACCCCCTACCACAAACAGGAACGTGGCCATTGGCAAAAAACTTTCAATTTCCTTTAGCGCCTAAAGAGTGTGACTTTGAAGAATTAAACTATCTGATTACGGTGGATGCATATGTGCACATTACAGAGAGATGTTAACGTCCTAAATGGGTTGAACGCAAGAGTGACAATCGAAAACCCAAAATCCACAAAATACCTAGCAACTTCCGGCTTTGTTGTTCCTGCTAATAAAGTATGTGGGTCTAAAAAGCAATATGAATCGCCTAGACGACAACTCGGGCATTCATAAACAACATCATATACCCGCCTACCACAAACAGGAACGGGGCAATTGGAAAAAACTTTCAATTTCACAAGTTACCCTTTAGCGCCTAAACAGTGTGACTTAGAAGAATTAAACTATCTGATTACGGTAGATGCATATGTGCACCTTACATAGAGATGTTAACGTCCTAAATGGGTTGAACGCAAGAGTGACAATCGAAAACCCAAAAACCTCAAAATACCTAGCAACTTCCGGCTTTGTTGTTCCTGCTAATAATGTATGTGGGTCTAAAAAGCAATATGAATCGCCTAGACGACAACTCGGGCACTCAAAAACAACATCATATACCCGCCTACCACAAACAGGAACGGGGCAATTGGAAAAAACTTTCAATTTCACAAGTTACCCTTTAGCGCCTAAAGAGTGTGACTTAGAAGAATTAAACTATCTGATTACGGTAGATGCATATGTGCACATTACATAGGGATGTTTACGTCCTAAATGGGTTGAACGCAAGAGTGACAATAGGTAACCCAAAGAACCCAAAATACCTAGCACCTTCCGGTTTTGTTTTTGCGGCTAAGAAATTATGTGGGCCTAAAAAGCAATATGAATCGCCTAGACGACAACTCGGGCATTCATAAACAACATCATATACCCGCCTACAACAAACAGGAACGTGGCAATTGGAAAAAACTTTCAATTTCACAAGTTACCCTTTAGCGCCTAAAGAGTGTGACTTAGAAGAATTAAACTATCTGATTACGGTAGATGCATATGTGCACATTACATAGAGATGTTTACGTCCTAAATGGGTTGAACGCAAGAGTGACAATAGGTAACCCAAAGAAACCAAAATACCTAGCACCTTCCGGTTTTGTTTTTGCGGCTATAAAGTATGTGGGCCTTTAAAACAATATGAGTCGCCTAGACGACAACGCGGGCATTCATAATCACAACCATATATCCCCTACCACAAACAGGAACGTGGCAATTGGCAAAAAACTTTCAATTTCCTTTAGCGCCTAAAGAGTGTGACTTTGAAGAATTAAACTATCTGATTACGGTAGATGCATATGTGCACTCTACATAGAGATGTTAACGTCCTAAATGGGTTGAACGCAAGAGTGACAATCGAAAACCCAAAAACCTCAAAATACCTAGCAACTTCCGGCTTTGTTGTTCCTGCTAATAAAGTATGTGGGTCTGAAAAGCAATATGAATCGCCTAGACGACAACTCGGGCATTCAAAAACAACATCATATACCCGCCTACCACAAACAGGAACGGGGCAATTGGCAAAAAACTTTCAATTTCACAAGTTACCCTTTAGCGCCTAAAGAGTGTGACTTAGAAGAATTAAACTATCTGATTACGGTAGATGCATATGTGCACATTACATAGGGATGTTTACGTCCTAAATGGGTTGAACGCAAGAGTGACAATAGGTAACCCAAAGAACCCAAAATACCTAGCAACTTCCGGCTTTGTTGTTCCTGCTAATAAAGTATGTGGGTCTAAAAAGCAATATGAATCGCCTAGACGACAACTCGGGCATTCATAAACAACATCATATACCCGCCTAACACAAACAGGAACGGGGCAATTGGAAAAAACTTTCAATTTCACAAGTTACCCTTTAGCGCCTAAAGAGTGTGACTTAGAAGAATTAAACTATCTGATTACGGTAGATGCATATGTGCACATTACATAGGGATGTTTACGTCCTAAATGGGTTGAACGCAAGAGTGACAATAGGTAACCCAAAGAACCCAAAATACCTAGCACCTTCCGGTTTTGTTTTTGCGGCTAAGAAATTATGTGGGCCTAAAAAGCAATATGAATCGCCTAGACGACAACTCGGGCATTCATAAACAACATCATATACCCGCCTACAACAAACAGGAACGGGGCAATTGGAAAAAACTTTCAATTTCACAAGTTACCCTTTAGCGCCTAAAGAGTGTGACTTAGAAGAATTAAACTATCTGATTACGGTAGATGCATATGTGCACATTACATAGAGATGTTTACGTCCTAAATGGGTTGAACGCAAGAGTGACAATAGGTAACCCAAAGAAACCAAAATACCTAGCACCTTCCGGTTTTGTTTTTGCGGCTAATAAATTATGTGGGCCTATAAAACAATATGAGTCGCCTAGACGACAACTCGGGCATTTATAATCACAACCATATAACTTCCTACCACAAACAGGAACGTGGCAATTGGCAAAAAACTTTCAATTTCCTTTAGCGCCTAAAGAGTGTGAGTTTGAAGAATTAAACTATCTGATTACGGTAGATGCATATGTGCACATTACATAGAGATGTTAACGTCCTAAATGGGTTGAACGCAAGAGTGACAATCGAAAACTCAAAAACCTCAAAATACCTAGCAACTTCCGACTTTGTTTTTCCGGCTAATAAAGTATGTGGGCCTAAAAAACAATATGAATCGCCTAGACGGCAACTCGGGCCTTCATAAACAACATCATATACCCGCCTACCACAAACAGAAACGGGGCAATTGGCAAAAAACTTTCAATTTTACAAGTTACCCTTTAGCGCCTAAACAGTGTGACTTAGAAGAATACAACTATCTGATTACGGTAGATGCATATGTGCACTTTACATAGGGTTGTTTACGTCCTAAATGGGTTGAACGCAAGAGTGACAATCGAAAACCCAAAGAACCCAAAATACCTAGCACCTTCCGGTTTTGTTTTTGCGGCTATAAAGTATGTGGGCCTTTAAAACAATATGAGTCGCCTAGGCGACAACGCGGGCATTCATAATCACAACCATATACCCCCTACCACAAACAGGAACGTGGCCATTGGCAAAAAACTTTCAATTTCCTTTAGCGCCTAAAGAGTGTGACTTTGAAGAATTAAACTATCTGATTACGGTGGATGCATATGTGCACATTACAGAGAGATGTTAACGTCCTAAATGGGTTGAACGCAAGAGTGACAATCGAAAACCCAAAATCCACAAAATACCTAGCAACTTCCGGCTTTGTTGTTCCTGCTAATAAAGTATGTGGGTCTAAAAAGCAATATGAATCGCCTAGACGACAACTCGGGCATTCATAAACAACATCATATACCCGCCTACCACAAACAGGAACGGGGCAATTGGAAAAAACTTTCAATTTCACAAGTTACCCTTTAGCGCCTAAACAGTGTGACTTAGAAGAATTAAACTATCTGATTACGGTAGATGCATATGTGCACCTTACATAGAGATGTTAACGTCCTAAATGGGTTGAACGCAAGAGTGACAATCGAAAACCCAAAAACCTCAAAATACCTAGCAACTTCCGGCTTTGTTGTTCCTGCTAATAAAGTATGTGGGTCTAAAAAGCAATATGAATCGCCTAGACGACAACTCGGGCACTCAAAAACAACATCATATACCCGCTTACCACAAACAGGAACGGGGCAATTGTCAAAAAACTTTCAATTTCACAAGTTACCCTTTAGCGCCTAAAGCGTGTGACTTAGAAGAATTAAACTATCTGATTACGGTAGATGCATATGTGCACATTACATAGGGATGTTGAACGCAAGAAAAGGGGGCCTAAATGGGTTGAACGCAAGAGTGACAATAGGTAACCCAAAGAACCCAAAATACCTAGCACCTTCCGGTTTTGTTTTTGCGGCTAAGAAATTATGTGGGCCTAAAAAGCAATATGAATCGCCTAGACGACAACTCGGGCATTCATAAACAACATCATATACCCGCCTACCACAAACAGGAACGGGGCATTCATAATCACAACCATATACCCCCTACCACAAACAGGAACGTGGCCATTGGCAAAAAACTTTCAATTTCCTTTAGCGCCTAAAGAGTGTGACTTTGAAGAATTAAACTATCTGATTACGGTAGATGCATATGTGCACATTACATAGAGATGTTAACGTCCTAAATGGGTTGAACGCAAGAGTGACAATCGAAAACCCAAAATCCTCAAAATACCTAGCAACTTCCGGCTTCGTTGTTCCTGCCAATAAAGTATGTGGGTCTAAAAAGCAATATGAATCGCCTAGACGACAACTCGGGCATTCGAAAACAACATCATATACCCGCCTACCACAAACAGGAACGGGGCAATTGGAAAAAACTTTCAATTTCACAAGTTATCCTTTAGCGCCTAAAGAGTGTGACTTAAAAGAATTAAACTATCTGATTACGGTAGATGCATATGTGCACATTACATAGAGATGTTTACGTCCTAAATGGGTTGAACGCAAGAGTGACAATAGGTAACCCAAAGAACCCAAAATACCTAGCACCTTCCGGTTTTGTTTTTGCGGCTAATAAATTATGTGGGCCTTTAAAACAATATGAGTCGCCTAGGCGACAACGCGGGCATTCATAATCACAACCTTATACCCCCTACCACAAACAGGAACTTGGCCATTGGCAAAAAACTTTCAATTTCCTTTAGCGCCTAAAGAGTGTGACTTTGAAGAATTAAACTATCTGATTACGGTAGATGCATATGTGCACATTACATAGAGATGTTAACGTCCTAAATGGGTTGAACGCAAGAGTGACAATCGAAAACCCAAAATCCACAAAATACCTAGCAACTTCCGGCTTTGTTGTTCCTGCTAATAAAGTATGTGGGTCTAAAAAGCAATATGAATCGCCTAGACGACAACTCGGGCATTCATAAACAACATCATATACCCGCCTACCACAAACAGGAACGGGGCAATTGGAAAAAACTTTCAATTTCACAAGTTACCCTTTAGCGCCTAAACAGTGTGACTTAGAAGAATTAAACTATCTGATTACGGTAGATGCATATGTGCACCTTACATAGAGATGTTAACGTCCTAAATGGGTTGAACGCAAGAGTGACAATCGAAAACCCAAAAACCTCAAAATACCTAGCAACTTCCGGCTTTGTTGTTCCTGCTAATAAAGTATGTGGGTCTAAAAAGCAATATGAATCGCCTAGACGACAACTCGGGCACTCAAAAACAACATCATATACCCGCCTACCACAAACAGGAACGGGGCAATTGTCAAAAAACTTTCAATTTCACAAGTTACCCTTTAGCGCCTAAAGAGTGTGACTTAGAAGAATTAAACTATCTGATTACGGTAGATGCATATGTGCACATTACATAGGGATGTTGAACGCAAGAAAAGGGGGCCTAAATGGGTTGAACGCAAGAGTGACAATAGGTAACCCAAAGAACCCAAAATACCTAGCACCTTCCGGTTTTGTTTTTGCGGCTAAGAAATTATGTGGGCCTAAAAAGCAATATGAATCGCCTAGACGACAACTCGGGCATTCAAAAACAACATCATATACCCGCCTACCACAAACAGGAACGGGGCAATTGGAAAAAACTTTCAATTTCCTTTAGCGCCTAAAGAGTGTGACTTTGAAGAATTAAACTATCTGATTACGGTAGATGCATATGTGCACATTACATAGAGATGTTAACGTCCTAAATGGGTTGAACGCAAGAGTGACAATCGAAAACCCAAAATCCTCAAAATACCTAGCAACTTCCGGCTTTGTTGTTCCTGCCAATAAAGTATGTGGGTCTAAAAAGCAATATGAATCGCCTAGACGACAACTCGGGCATTCAAAAACAACATCATATACCCGCCTACCACAAACAGGAACGGGGCAATTGGAAAAAACTTTCAATTTCACAAGTTATCCTTTAGCGCCTAAAGAGTGTGACTTAAAAGAATTAAACTATCTGATTACGGTAGATGCATATGTGCACATTACATAGAGATGTTTACGTCCTAAATGGGTTGAACGCAAGAGTGACAATAGGTAACCCAAAGAACCCAAAATACCTAGCACCTTCCGGTTTCGTTTTTGCGGCTAATAAATTATGTGGGCCTTTAAAACAATATGAGTCGCCTAGGCGACAACGCGGGCATTCATAATCACAACCATATACCCCCTACCACAAACAGGAACGTGGCCATTGGCAAAAAACTTTCAATTTCCTTTAGCGCCTAAAGAGTGTGACTTTGAAGAATTAAACTATCTGATTACGGTAGATGCATATGTGCACATTACATAGAGATGTTAACGTCCTAAATGGGTTGAACGCAAGAGTGACAATCGAAAACCCAAAATCCACAAAATACCTAGCAACTTCCGGCTTTGTTGTTCCTGCTAATAAAGTATGTGGGTCTCAAAAGCAATATGAATCGCCTAGACGACAACTCGGGCATTCATAAACAACATCATATACCCGCCTACCACAAACAGGAACGGGGCAATTGGAAAAAACTTTCAATTTCACAAGTTACCCTTTAGCGCCTAAACAGTGTGACTTAGAAGAATTAAACTATCTGATTACGGTAGATGCATATGTGCACCTTACATAGAGATGTTAACGTCCTAAATGGGTTGAACGCAAGAGTGAAAATCGAAAACCCAAAAACCTCAAAATACCTAGCAACTTCCGGCTTTGTTGTTCCTGCTAATAAAGTATGTGGGTCTAAAAAGCAATATGAATCGCCTAGACGACAACTCGGGCATTCAAAAACAACATCATATACCCGCCTACCACAAACAGGAACGGGGCAATCGTCAAAAAACTTTCAATTTCACAAGTTACCCTTTAGCGCCTAAAGAGTGTGACTTAGAAGAATTAAACTATCTGATTACGGTAGATGCATATGTGCACATTACATAGGGATGTTGAACGCAAGAAAAGGGGGCCTAAATGGGTTGAACGCAAGAGTGACAATAGGTAACCCAAAGAACCCAAAATACCTAGCACCTTCCGGTTTTGTTTTTGCGGCTAAGAAATTATGTAGGCCTAAAAAGCAATATGAATCGCCTAGACGACAACTCGGGCATTCATAAACAACATCATATACCCGCCTACCACAAACAGGAACGGGGCATTCATAATCACAACCATATACCCCCTACCACAAACAGGAACGTGGCCATTGGCAAAAAACTTTCAATTTCCTTTAGCGCCTAAAGAGTGTGACTTTGAAGAATTAAACTATCTGATTACGGTAGATGCATATGTGCACATTACATAGAGATGTTAACGTCCTAAATGGGTTGAACGCAAGAGTAACAATCGAAAACCCAAAATCCTCAAAATACCTAGCAACTTCCGGCTTTGTTGTTCCTGCCAATAAAGTATGTGGGTCTAAAAAGCAATATGAATCGCCTAGACGACAACTCGGGCATTCAAAAACAACATCATATACCCGCCTACCACAAACAGGAACGGGGCAATTGGAAAAAACTTTCAATTTCACAAGTTATCCTTTAGCGCCTAAAGAGTGTGACTTAAAAGAATTAAACTATCTGATTACGGTAGATGCATATGTGCACATTACATAGAGATGTTTACGTCCTAAATGGGTTGAACGCAAGAGTGACAATAGGTAACCCAAAGAACCCAAAATACCTAGCACCTTCCGGTTTTGTTTTTGCGGCTAATAAATTATGTGGGCCTATAAAACAATATGAGTCGCCTAGACGACAACTCGGGCATTTATAATCACAACCATATAACCCCCTACCACAAACAGGAACGTGGCAATTGGCAAAAAACTTTCAATTTCCTTTAGCGCCTAAAGAGTGTGAGTTTGAAGAATTAAACTATCTGATTACGGTAGATGCATATGTGCACATTACATAGAGATGTTAACGTCCTAAATGGGTTGAACGCAAGAGTGACAATCGAAAACCCAAAAACCTCAAAATACCTAGCAACTTCCTATTTTGTTTTTCCGGCTAATAAAGTATGTGGGCCTAAAAAACAATATGAATCGCCTAGACGGCAACTCGGGCCTTCATAAACAACATCATATACCCGCCTACCACAAACAGGAACGGGGCAATTGGCAAAAAAGTTTCAATTTTACAAGTTACCCTTAAGCGCCTAAACAGTGTGACTTAGAAGAATAAAACTATCTGATTACGGTAGATGCATATGTGCACTTTACATAGGGTTGTTTACGTCCTAAATGGGTTGAACGCAAGAGTGACAATCGAAAACCCAAAGAACCCAAAATACCTAGCACCTTCCGGTTTTGTTTTTGCGGCTATAAAGTATGTGGGCCTTTAAAACAATATGAGTCGCCTAGACGACAACGCGGGCATTCTTAATCACAACCATATAACCCCCTACCACAAACAGGAACGTGGCAATTGGCAAAAAACTTGTAATTTCCTCTAGCGCCTCAAGAGTGTGACCTTGAATAATTAAGCTATCTGATTACGGTAGACGCATATGTGCACATTACATAGAGATGTTTACGTCCTAAATGGGTTGAACGCAAGAGTGACAATCGAAAACCCAAAAACCTCAAAATACCTAGCAACTTCCGATTTTGTTTTTCCTGCTAATAAAGTATCTGACCCTAAAAAGCAATATGAATGGCCTAGACGACAACTCGGGCATTAGTAAACAACATCATATACCTGCCTACCACAAACAGGAACGGGGCAATTGGCAAAAAACTTTCAATTTTACAAGTTACCCTTTAGCGCCTAAACAGTGTGACTTAGAAGAATAAAACTATCTGATTACGGTAGATGCATATGTGCACATTACATAGAGATGTTTACGTCCTAAATGGGTTGAACGCAAGAGTGAAAATCGGTAACCCAAAGAACCCAAAATACCTAGCACCCTCCGGTTTTGTTTTTGCGGCTAAGAAATTATGTGGTCCTATAAAACAATATGAATCGCCTAGACGGCAACTCGGGCCTTCATAAACAACATCATATACCCGCCTACCACAAACAGGAACGGGGCATTCATAATCACAACCATATACCCCCTACCACAAACAGGAACGTGGCCATTGGCAAAAAACTTTCAATTTCCTTTAGCGCCTAAAGAGTGTGACTTTGAAGAATTAAACTATCTGATTACGGTAGGTGCATATGTGCACATTACATAGAGATGTTAACGTCCTAAATGGGTTGAACGCAAGAGTGACAATCGAAACCCCAAAAACCTCAAAATACCTAGCAACTTCCGGCTTTGTTGTTCCTGCTAATAAAGTATGTGGGTCTTAAAAGCAATATGAATCGCCTAGACGACAACTCGGGCATTCATAAACAACATCATATACCCGCCTAACACAAACAGGAACGGGGCAATTGGAAAAAACTTTCAATTTCACAAGTTACCCTTTAGCGCCTAAAGAGTGTGACTTAGAAGAATTAAACTATCTGATTACGGTAGATGCATATGTGCACATTACATAGGGATGTTTACGTCCTAAATGGGTTGAACGCAAGAGTGACAATAGGTAACCCAAAAAACCCAAAATACCTAGCAACTTCCGGCTTTGTTGTTCCTGCTAATAAAGTATGTGGGTCTAAAAAGCAATATGAATCGCCTAGACGACAACTCGGGCATTCATAAACAACATCATATACCCGCCTACAACAAACAGGAACGGGGCAATTGGAAAAAACTTTCAATTTCACAAGTTACCCTTTAGCGCCTAAAGAGTGTGACTTAGAAGAATTAATCTATCTGATTACGGTAGATGCATATGTGCACATTACATAGGGATGTTTACGTCCTAAATGGGTTGAACGCAAGAGTGACAATAGGTAACCCAAAGAACCCAAAATACCTAGCACCTTCCGGTTTTGTTTTTGCGGCTAAGAAATTATGTGGGCCTATAAAGCAATATGAATCGCCTAGACGACAACTCGGGCATTCATAAACAACATCATATACCCGCCTACAACAAACAGGAACGGGGCAATTGGAAAAAACTTTCAATTTCACAAGTTACCCTTTAGCGCCTAAAGAGTGTGACTTAGAAGAATTAAACTATCTGATTACGGTAGATGCATATGTGCACATTACATAGAGATGTTTACGTCCTAAAGGGGTTGAACGCAAGAGTGACAATAGGTAACCCAAAGAAACCAAAATACCAAGCACCTTCCGGTTTTGTTTTTGCGGCTATAAAGTATGTGGGCCTTTAAAACAATATGAGTCGCCTAGACGACAACGCGGGCATTCATAATCACAACCATATACCCCCTACCACAAACAGGAACGTGGCAATTGGCAAAAAACTTTCAATTTCCTTTAGCGCCTAAAGAGTGTGAGTTTGAAGAATTAAACTATCTGATTACGGTAGATGCATATGTGCACATTACATAGAGATGTTAACGTCCTAAATGGGTTGAACGCAAGAGTGACAATCGAAAACTCAAAAACCTCAAAATACCTAGCAACTTCCGACTTTGTTTTTCCGGCTAATAAAGTATGTGGGCCTAAAAAACAATATGAATCGCCTAGACGGCAACTCGGGCCTTCATAAACAACATCATATACCCGCCTAACACAAACAGAAACGGGGCAATTGGCAAAAAACTTTCAATTTTACAAGTTACCCTTTAGCGCCTAAACAGTGTGACTTAGAAGAATACAACTATCTGATTACGGTAGATGCATATGTGCACTTTACATAGGGTTGTTTACGTCCTAAATGGGTTGAACGCAAGAGTGACAATCGAAAACCCAAAATCCACAAAATACCTAGCAACTTCCGGCTTTGTTGTTCCTGCTAATAAAGTATGTGGGTCTAAAAAGCAATATGAATCGCCTAGACGACAACTCGGGCATTCATAAACAACATCATATACCCGCCTACCACAAACAGGAACGGGGCAATTGGAAAAAACTTTCAATTTCACAAGTTACCCTTTAGCGCCTAAACAGTGTGACTTAGAAGAATTAAACTATCTGATTACGGTAGATGCATATGTGCACCTTACATAGAGATGTTAACGTCCTAAATGGGTTGAACGCAAGAGTGACAATCGAAAACCCAAAAACCTCAAAATACCTAGCAACTTCCGGCTTTGTTGTTCCTGCTAATAAAGTATGTGGGTCTAAAAAGCAATATGAATCGCCTAGACGACAACTCGGGCACTCAAAAACAACATCATATACCCGCCTACCACAAACAGGAACGGGGCAATTGTCAAAAAACTTTCAATTTCACAAGTTACCCTTTAGCGCCTAAAGAGTGTGACTTAGAAGAATTAAACTATCTGATTACGGTAGATGCATATGTGCACATTACATAGGGATGTTGAACGCAAGAAAAGGGGGCCTAAATGGGTTGAACGCAAGAGTGACAATAGGTAACCCAAAGAACCCAAAATACCTAGCACCTTCCGGTTTTGTTTTTGCGGCTAAGAAATTATGTGGGCCTAAAAAGCAATATGAATCGCCTAGACGACAACTCGGGCATTCAAAAACAACATCATATATTCGCCTACCACAAACAGGAACGGGGCAATTGGAAAAAACTTTCAATTTCCTTTAGCGCCTAAAGAGTGTGACTTTGAAGAATTAAACTATCTGATTACGGTAGATGCATATGTGCACATTACATAGAGATGTTAACGTCCTAAATGGGTTGAACGCAAGAGTGACAATCGAAAACCCAAAATCCTCAAAATACCTAGCAACTTCCGGCTTTGTTGTTCCTGCCAATAAAGTATGTGGGTCTAAAAAGCAATATGAATCGCCTAGACGACAACTCGGGCATTCAAAAACAACATCATATACCCGCCTACCACAAACAGGAACGGGGCAATTGGAAAAAACTTTCAATTTCACAAGTTATCCTTTAGCGCCTAAAGAGTGTGACTTAAAAGAATTAAACTATCTGATTACGGTAGATGCATATGTGCACATTACATAGAGATGTTTACGTCCTAAATGGGTTGAACGCAAGAGTGACAATAGGTAACCCAAAGAACCCAAAATACCTAGCACCTTCCGGTTTCGTTTTTGCGGCTAATAAATTATGTGGGCCTTTAAAACAATATGAGTCGCCTAGGCGACAACGCGGGCATTCATAATCACAACCATATACCCCCTACCACAAACAGGAACGTGGCCATTGGCAAAAAACTTTCAATTTCCTTTAGCGCCTAAAGAGTGTGACTTTGAAGAATTAAACTATCTGATTACGGTAGATGCATATGTGCACATTACATAGAGATGTTAACGTCCTAAATGGGTTGAACGCAAGAGTGACAATCGAAAACCCAAAATCCACAAAATACCTAGCAACTTCCGGCTTTGTTGTTCCTGCTAATAAAGTATGTGGGTCTCAAAAGCAATATGAATCGCCTAGACGACAACTCGGGCATTCATAAACAACATCATGTACCCGCCTACCACAAACAGGAACGGGGCAATTGGAAAAAACTTTCAATTTCACAAGTTACCCTTTAGCGCCTAAACAGTGTGACTTAGAAGAATTAAACTATCTGATTACGGTAGATGCATATGTGCACCTTACATAGAGATGTTAACGTCCTAAATGGGTTGAACGCAAGAGTGACAATCGAAAACCCAAAAACCTCAAAATACCTAGCAACTTCCGGCTTTGTTGTTCCTGCTAATAAAGTATGTGGGTCTAAAAAGCAATATGAATCGCCTAGACGACAACTCGGGCATTCAAAAACAACATCATATACCCGCCTACCACAAACAGGAACGGGGCAATCGTCAAAAAACTTTCAATTTCACAAGTTACCCTTTAGCGCCTAAAGAGTGTGACTTAGAAGAATTAAACTATCTGATTACGGTAGATGCATATGTGCACATTACATAGGGATGTTGAACGCAAGAAAAGGGGGCCTAAATGGGTTGAACGCAAGAGTGACAATAGGTAACCCAAAGAACCCAAAATACCTAGCACCTTCCGGTTTTGTTTTTGCGGCTAAGAAATTATGTAGGCCTAAAAAGCAATATGAATCGCCTAGACGACAACTCGGGCATTCATAAACAACATCATATACCCGCCTACCACAAACAGGAACGGGGCATTCATAATCACAACCATATACCCCCTACCACAAACAGGAACGTGGCCATTGGCAAAAAACTTTCAATTTCCTTTAGCGCCTAAAGAGTGTGACTTTGAAGAATTAAACTATCTGATTACGGTAGATGCATATGTGCACATTACATAGAGATGTTAACGTCCTAAATGGGTTGAACGCAAGAGTAACAATCGAAAACCCAAAATCCTCAAAATACCTAGCAACTTCCGGCTTTGTTGTTCCTGCCAATAAAGTATGTGGGTCTAAAAAGCAATATGAATCGCCTAGACGACAACTCGGGCATTCAAAAACAACATCATATACCCGCCTACCACAAACAGGAACGGGGCAATTGGAAAAAACTTTCAATTTCACAAGTTATCCTTTAGCGCCTAAAGAGTGTGACTTAAAATAATTAAACTATCTGATTACGGTAGATGCATATGTGCACATTACATAGAGATGTTTACGTCCTAAATGGGTTGAACGCAAGAGTGACAATAGGTAACCCAAAGAACCCAAAATACCTAGCACCTTCCGGTTTTGTTTTTGCGGCTAATAAATTATGTGGGCCTATAAAACAATATGAGTCGCCTAGACGACAACTCGGGCATTTATAATCACAACCATATAACCCCCTACCACAAACAGGAACGTGGCAATTGGCAAAAAACTTTCAATTTCCTTTAGCGCCTAAAGAGTGTGAGTTTGAAGAATTAAACTATCTGATTACGGTAGATGCATATGTGCACATTACATAGAGATGTTAACGTCCTAAATGGGTTGAACGCAAGAGTGACAATCGAAAACCCAAAAACCTCAAAATACCTAGCAACTTCCTATTTTGTTTTTCCGGCTAATAAAGTATGTGGGCCTAAAAAACAATATGAATCGCCTAGACGGCAACTCGGGCCTTCATAAACAACATCATATACCCGCCTACCACAAACAGGAACGGGGCAATTGGCAAAAAACTTTCAATTTTACAAGTTACCCTTAAGCGCCTAAACAGTGTGACTTAGAAGAATAAAACTATCTGATTACGGTAGATGCATATGTGCACTTTACATAGGGTTGTTTACGTCCTAAATGGGTTGAACGCAAGAGTGACAATCGAAAACCCAAAGAACCCAAAATACCTAGCACCTTCCGGTTTTGTTTTTGCGGCTATAAAGTATGTGGGCCTTTAAAACAATATGAGTCGCCTAGACGACAACGCGGGCATTCTTAATCACAACCATATAACCCCCTACCACAAACAGGAACGTGGCAATTGGCAAAAAACTTGTAATTTCCTCTAGCGCCTCAAGAGTGTGACCTTGAATAATTAAGCTATCTGATTACGGTAGACGCATATGTGCACATTACATAGAGATGTTTACGTCCTAAATGGGTTGAACGCAAGAGTGACAATCGAAAACCCAAAAACCTCAAAATACCTAGCAACTTCCGATTTTGTTTTTCCTGCTAATAAAGTATCTGACCCTAAAAAGCAATATGAATGGCCTAGACGACAACTCGGGCATTAGTAAACAACATCATATACCTGCCTACCACAAACAGGAACGGGGCAATTGGCAAAAAACTTTCAATTTTACAAGTTACCCTTTAGCGCCTAAACAGTGTGACTTAGAAGAATAAAACTATCTGATTACGGTAGATGCATATGTGCACATTACATAGAGATGTTTACGTCCTAAATGGGTTGAACGCAAGAGTGACAATCGGTAACCCAAAGAACCCAAAATACCTAGCACCCTCCGGTTTTGTTTTTGCGGCTAAGAAATTATGTGGTCCTATAAAACAATATGAATCGCCTAGACGGCAACTCGGGCCTTCATAAACAACATCATATACCCGCCTACCACAAACAGGAACGGGGCATTCATAATCACAACCATATACCCCCTACCACAAACAGGAACGTGGCCATTGGCAAAAAACTTTCAATTTCCTTTAGCGCCTAAAGAGTGTGACTTTGAAGAATTAAACTATCTGATTACGGTAGATGCATATGTGCACATTACATAGAGATGTTAACGTCCTAAATGGGTTGAACGCAAGAGTGACAATCGAAACCCCAAAAACCTCAAAATACCTAGCAACTTCCGGCTTTGTTGTTCCTGCTAATAAAGTATGTGGGTCTTAAAAGCAATATGAATCGCCTAGACGACAACTCGGGCATTCATAAACAACATCATATACCCGCCTAACACAAACAGGAACGGGGCAATTGGAAAAAACTTTCAATTTCACAAGTTACCCTTTAGCGCCTAAAGAGTGTGACTTAGAAGAATTAAACTATCTGATTACGGTAGATGCATATGTGCACATTACATAGGGATGTTTACGTCCTAAGTGGGTTGAACGCAAGAGTGACAATAGGTAACCCAAAAAACCCAAAATACCTAGCAACTTCCGGCTTTGTTGTTCCTGCTAATAAAGTATGTGGGTCTAAAAAGCAATATGAATCGCCTAGACGACAACTCGGGCATTCATAAACAACATCATATACCCGCCTACAACAAACAGGAACGGGGCAATTGGAAAAAACTTTCAATTTCACAAGTTACCCTTTAGCGCCTAAAGAGTGTGACTTAGAAGAATTAAACTATCTGATTACGGTAGATGCATATGTGCACATTACATAGGGATGTTTACGTCCTAAATGGGTTGAACGCAAGAGTGACAATAGGTAACCCAAAGAACCCAAAATACCTAGCACCTTCCGGTTTTGTTTTTGCGGCTAAGAAATTATGTGGGCCTATAAAGCAATATGAATCGCCTAGACGACAACTCGGGCATTCATAAACAACATCATATACCCGCCTACAACAAACAGGAACGGGGCAATTGGAAAAAACTTTCAATTTCACAAGTTACCCTTTAGCGCCTAAAGAGTGTGACTTAGAAGAATTAAACTATCTGATTACGGTAGATGCATATGTGCACATTACATAGAGATGTTTACGTCCTAAAGGGGTTGAACGCAAGAGTGACAATAGGTAACCCAAAGAAACCAAAATACCTAGCACCTTCCGGTTTTGTTTTTGCGGCTATAAAGTATGTGGGCCTTTAAAACAATATGAGTCGCCTAGACGACAACGCGGGCATTCATAATCACAACCATATACCCCCTACCACAAACAGGAACGTGGCAATTGGCAAAAAACTTTCAATTTCCTTTAGCGCCTAAAGAGTGTGAGTTTGAAGAATTAAACTATCTGATTACGGTAGATGCATATGTGCACATTACATAGAGATGTTAACGTCCTAAATGGGTTGAACGCAAGAGTGACAATCGAAAACTCAAAAACCTCAAAATACCTAGCAACTTCCGACTTTGTTTTTCCGGCTAATAAAGTATGTGGGCCTAAAAAACAATATGAATCGCCTAGACGGCAACTCGGGCCTTCATAAACAACATCATATACCCGCCTACCACAAACAGAAACGGGGCAATTGGCAAAAAACTTTCAATTTTACAAGTTACCCTTTAGCGCCTAAACAGTGTGACTTAGAAGAATACAAATATCTGATTACGGTAGATGCATATGTGCACTTTACATAGGGTTGTTTACGTCCTAAATGGGTTGAACGCAAGAGTGACAATCGAAAACCCAAAATCCACAAAATACCTAGCAACTTCCGGCTTTGTTGTTCCTGCTAATAAAGTATGTGGGTCTAAAAAGCAATATGAATCGCCTAGACGACAACTCGGGCATTCATAAACAACATCATATACCCGCCTACCACAAACAGGAACGGGGCAATTGGAAAAAACTTTCAATTTCACAAGTTACCCTTTAGCGCCTAAACAGTGTGACTTAGAAGAATTAAACTATCTGATTACGGTAGATGCATATGTGCACCTTACATAGAGATGTTAACGTCCTAAATGGGTTGAACGCAAGAGTGACAATCGAAAACCCAAAAACCTCAAAATACCTAGCAACTTCCGGCTTTGTTGTTCCTGCTAATAAAGTATGTGGGTCTAAAAAGCAATATGAATCGCCTAGACGACAACTCGGGCACTCAAAAACAACATCATATACCCGCCTACCTCAAACAGGAACGGGGCAATTGTCAAAAAACTTTCAATTTCACAAGTTACCCTTTAGCGCCTAAAGAGTGTGACTTAGAAGAATTAAACTATCTGATTACGGTAGATGCATATGTGCACATTACATAGGGATGTTGAACGCAAGAAAAGGGGGCCTAAATGGGTTGAACGCAAGAGTGACAATAGGTAACCCAAAGAACCCAAAATACCTAGCACCTTCCGGTTTTGTTTTTGCGGCTAAGAAATTATGTGGGCCTAAAAAGCAATATGAATCGCCTAGACGACAACTCGGGCATTCATAAACAACATCATATACCCGCCTACCACAAACAGGAACGGGGCATTCATAATCACAACCATATACCCCCTACCACAAACAGGAACGTGGCCATTGGCAAAAAACTTTCAATTTCCTTTAGCGCCTAAAGAGTGTGACTTTGAAGAATTAAACTATCTGATTACGGTAGATGCATATGTGCACATTACATAGAGATGTTAACGTCCTAAATGGGTTGAACGCAAGAGTGACAATCGAAAACCCAAAATCCTCAAAATACCTAGCAACTTCCGGCTTCGTTGTTCCTGCCAATAAAGTATGTGGGTCTAAAAAGCAATATGAATCGCCTAGACGACAACTCGGGCATTCAAAAACAACATCATATACCCGCCTACCACAAACAGGAACGGGGCAATTGGAAAAAACTTTCAATTTCACAAGTTATCCTTTAGCGCCTAAAGAGTGTGACTTAAAAGAATTAAACTATCTGATTACGGTAGATGCATATGTGCACATTACATAGAGATGTTTACGTCCTAAATGGGTTGAACGCAAGAGTGACAATAGGTAACCCAAAGAACCCAAAATACCTAGCACCTTCCGGTTTTGTTTTTGCGGCTAATAAATTATGTGGGCCTTTAAAACAATATGAGTCGCCTAGGCGACAACGCGGGCATTCATAATCACAACCTTATACCCCCTACCACAAACAGGAACGTGGCCATTGGCAAAAAACTTTCAATTTCCTTTAGCGCCTAAAGAGTGTGACTTTGAAGAATTAAACTATCTGATTACGGTAGATGCATATGTGCACATTACATAGAGATGTTAACGTCCTAAATGGGTTGAACGCAAGAGTGACAATCGAAAACCCAAAATCCACAAAATACCTAGCAACTTCCGGCTTTGTTGTTCCTGCTAATAAAGTATGTGGGTCTCAAAAGCAATATGAATCGCCTAGACGACAACTCGGGCATTCATAAACAACATCATATACCCGCCTACCACAAACAGGAACGGGGCAATTGGAAAAAACTTTCAATTTCACAAGTTACCCTTTAGCGCCTAAACAGTGTGACTTAGAAGAATTAAACTATCTGATTACGGTAGATGCATATGTGCACCTTACATAGAGATGTTAACGTCCTAAATGGGTTGAACGCAACAGTGACAATCGAAAACCCAAAAACCTCAAAATACCTAGCAACTTCCGGCTTTGTTGTTCCTGCTAATAAAGTATGTGGGTCTAAAAAGCAATATGAATCGCCTAGACGACAACTCGGGCATTCAAAAACAACATCATATACCCGCCTACCACAAACAGGAACGGGGCAATCGTCAAAAAACTTTCAATTTCACAAGTTACCCTTTAGCGCCTAAAGAGTGTGAGTTTGAAGAATTAAACTATCTGATTACGGTAGATGCATATGTGCACATTACATAGAGATGTTAACGTCCTAAATGGGTTGAACGCAAGAGTGACAATCGAAAACCCAAAAACCTCAAAATACCTAGCAACTTCCGATTTTGTTTTTCCGGCTAATAAAGTATGTGGGCCTAAAAAACAATATGAATCGCCTAGACGGCAACTCGGGCCTTCATAAACAACATCATATACCCGCCTACCACAAACAGGAACGGGGCAATTGGCAAAAAACTTTCAATTTTACAAGTTACCCTTAAGCGCCTAAACAGTGTGACTTAGAAGAATAAAACTATCTGATTACGGTAGATGCATATGTGCACTTTACATAGGGTTGTTTACGTCCTAAATGGGTTGAACGCAAGAGTGACAATCGAAAACCCAAAGAACCCAAAATACCTAGCACCTTCCGGTTTTGTTTTTGCGGCTATAAAGTATGTGGGCCTTTAAAACAATATGAGTCGCCTAGACGACAACGCGGGCATTCTTAATCACAACCATATAACCCCCTACCACAAACAGGAACGTGGCAATTGGCAAAAAACTTGTAATTTCCTCTAGCGCCTCAAACAGGAACGGGGCATTCATAATCACAACCATATACCCCCTACCACAAACAGGAACGTGGCCATTGGCAAAAAACTTTCAATTTCCTTTAGCGCCTAAAGAGTGTGACTTTGAAGAATTAAACTATCTGATTACGGTAGATGCATATGTGCACATTACATAGAGATGTTTACGTCCTAAATGGGTTGAACGCAAGAGTGACAATAGGTAACCCAAAGAACCCAAAATACCTAGCACCTTCCGGTTTTGTTTTTGCGGCTAATAAATTATGTGGGCCTTTAAAACAATATGAGTCGCCTAGGCGACAACGCGGGCATTCATAATCACAACCTTATACCCCCTACCACAAACAGGAACGTGGCCATTGGCAAAAAACTTTCAATTTCCTTTAGCGCCTAAAGAGTGTGACTTTGAAGAATTAAACTATCTGATTACGGTAGATGCATATGTGCACATTACATAGAGATGTTAACGTCCTAAATGGGTTGAACGCAAGAGTGACAATCGAAAACCCAAAAACCTCAAAATACCTAGCAACTTCCGGCTTTGTTGTTCCTGCTAATAAAGTATGTGGGTCTAAAAAGCAATATGAATCGCCTAGACGACAACTCGGGCATTCATAAACAACATCATATACCCGCCTACCACAAACAGGAACGGGGCAATTGGAAAAAACTTTCAATTTCACAAGTTACCCTTTAGCGCCTAAACAGTGTGACTTTGAAGAATTAAACTATCTGATTACGGTAGATGCATATGTGCACATTACATAGAGATGTTTACGTCCTAAATGGGTTGAACGCAAGAGTGACAATAGGTAACCCAAAGAACCCAAAATACCTAGCACCTTCCGGTTTTGTTTTTGCGGCTAATAAATTATGTGGGCCTTTAAAACAATATGAGTCGCCTAGGCGACAACGCGGGCATTCATAATCACAACCTTATACCCCCTACCACAAACAGGAACGTGGCCATTGGCAAAAAACTTTCAATTTCCTTTAGCGCCTAAACAGTGTGACTTAGAAGAATACAACTATCTGATTACGGTAGATGCATATGTGCACTTTACATAGGGTTGTTTACGTCCTAAATGGGTTGAACGCAAGAGTGACAATCGAAAACCCAAAATCCACAAAATACCTAGCAACTTCCGGCTTTGTTGTTCCTGCTAATAAAGTATGTGGGTCTAAAAAGCAATATGAATCGCCTAGACGACAACTCGGGCATTCATAAACAACATCATATACCCGCCTACCACAAACAGGAACGGGGCAATTGGAAAAAACTTTCAATTTCACAAGTTACCCTTTAGCGCCTAAACAGTGTGACTTAGAAGAATTAAACTATCTGATTACGGTAGATGCATATGTGCACCTTACATAGAGATGTTAACGTCCTAAATGGGTTGAACGCAAGAGTGACAATCGAAAACCCAAAAACCTCAAAATACCTAGCAACTTCCGGCTTTGTTGTTCCTGCTAATAAAGTATGTGGGTCTAAAAAGCAATATGAATCGCCTAGACGACAACTCGGGCACTCAAAAACAACATCATATACCCGCCTACCTCAAACAGGAACGGGGCAATTGTCAAAAAACTTTCAATTTCACAAGTTACCCTTTAGCGCCTAAAGAGTGTGACTTAGAAGAATTAAACTATCTGATTACGGTAGATGCATATGTGCACATTACATAGGGATGTTGAACGCAAGAAAAGGGGGCCTAAATGGGTTGAACGCAAGAGTGACAATAGGTAACCCAAAGAACCCAAAATACCTAGCACCTTCCGGTTTTGTTTTTGCGGCTATGAAATTATGTGGGCCTAAAAAGCAATATGAATCGCCTAGACGACAACTCGGGCATTCATAAACAACATCATATACCCGCCTACCACAAACAGGAACGGGGCATTCATAATCACAACCATATACCCCCTACCACAAACAGGAACGTGGCCATTGGCAAAAAACTTTCAATTTCCTTTAGCGCCTAAAGAGTGTGACTTTGAAGAATTAAACTATCTGATTACGGTAGATGCATATGTGCACATTACATAGAGATGTTAACGTCCTAAATGGGTTGAACGCAAGAGTGACAATCGAAAACCCAAAATCCTCAAAATACCTAGCAACTTCCGGCTTCGTTGTTCCTGCCAATAAAGTATGTGGGTCTAAAAAGCAATATGAATCGCCTAGACGACAACTCGGGCATTCAAAAACAACATCATATACCCGCCTACCACAAACAGGAACGGGGCAATTGGAAAAAACTTTCAATTTCACAAGTTATCCTTTAGCGCCTAAAGAGTGTGACTTAAAAGAATTAAACTATCTGATTACGGTAGATGCATATGTGCACATTACATAGAGATGTTTACGTCCTAAATGGGTTGAACGCAAGAGTGACAATAGGTAACCCAAAGAACCCAAAATACCTAGCACCTTCCGGTTTTGTTTTTGCGGCTAATAAATTATGTGGGCCTTTAAAACAATATGAGTCGCCTAGGCGACAACGCAGGCATTCATAATCACAACCTTATACCCCCTACCACAAACAGGAACGTGGCCATTGGCAAAAAACTTTCAATTTCCTTTAGCGCCTAAAGAGTGTGACTTTGAAGAATTAAACTATCTGATTACGGTAGATGCATATGTGCACATTACATAGAGATGTTAACTTCCTAAATGGGTTGAACGCAAGAGTGACAATCGAAAACCCAAAATCCACAAAATACCTAGCAACTTCCGGCTTTGTTGTTCCTGCTAATAAAGTATGTGGGTCTAAAAAGCAATATGAATCGCCTAGACGACAACTCGGGCATTCATAAACAACATCATATACCCGCCTACCACAAACAGGAACGGGGCAATTGGAAAAAACTTTCAATTTCACAAGTTACCCTTTAGCGCCTAAACAGTGTGACTTAGAAGAATTAAACTATCTGATTACGGTAGATGCATATGTGCACATTACATAGAGATGTTTACGTCCTAAATGGGTTGAACGCAAGAGTGACAATAGGTAACCCAAAGAACCCAAAATACCTAGCACCTTCCGGTTTCGTTTTTGCGGCTAATAAATTATGTGGGCCTTTAAAACAATATGAGTCGCCTAGGCGACAACGCGGGCATTCATAATCACAACCATATACCCCCTACCACAAACAGGAACGTGGCCATTGGCAAAAAACTTTCAATTTCCTTTAGCGCCTAAAGAGTGTGACTTTGAAGAATTAAACTATCTGATTACGGTAGATGCATATGTGCACCTTACATAGAGATGTTAACGTCCTAAATGGGTTGAACGCAAGAGTGACAATCGAAAACCCAAAATCCACAAAATACCTAGCAACTTCCGGCTTTGTTGTTCCTGCTAATAAAGTATGTGGGTCTCAAAAGCAATATGAATCGCCTAGACGACAACTCGGGCATTCATAAACAACATCATATACCCGCCTACCACAAACAGGAACGGGGCAATTGGAAAAAACTTTCAATTTCACAAGTTATCCTTTAGCGCCTAAAGAGTGTGACTTAAAAGAATTAAACTATCTGATTACGGTAGATGCATATGTGCACATTACATAGAGATGTTTACGTCCTAAATGGGTTGAACGCAAGAGTGACAATAGGTAACCCAAAGAACCCAAAATACCTAGCACCTTCCGGTTTCGTTTTTGCGGCTAATAAATTATGTGGGCCTTTAAAACAATATGAGTCGCCTAGGCGACAACGCGGGCATTCATAATCACAACCATATACCCCCTACCACAAACAGGAACGTGGCCATTGGCAAAAAACTTTCAATTTCCTTTAGCGCCTAAAGAGTGTGACTTTGAAGAATTAAACTATCTGATTACGGTAGATGCATATGTGCACCTTACATAGAGATGTTAACGTCCTAAATGGGTTGAACGCAAGAGTGACAATCGAAAACCCAAAAACCTCAAAATACCTAGCAACTTCCGGCTTTGTTGTTCCTGCTAATAAAGTATGTGGGTCTAAAAAGCAATATGAATCGCCTAGACGACAACTCGGGCATTCAAAAACAACATCATATACCCGCCTACCACAAACAGGAACGGGGCAATCGTCAAAAAACTTTCAATTTCACAAGTTACCCTTTAGCGCCTAAAGAGTGTGAGTTTGAAGAATTAAACTATCTGATTACGGTAGATGCATATGTGCACATTACATAGAGATGTTAACGTCCTAAATGGGTTGAACGCAAGAGTGACAATCGAAAACCCAAAATCCACAAAATACCTAGCAACTTCCGGCTTTGTTGTTCCTGCTAATAAAGTATGTGGGTCTCAAAAGCAATATGAATCGCCTAGACGACAACTCGGGCATTCATAAACAACATCATATACCCGCCTACCACAAACAGGAACGGGGCAATTGGAAAAAACTTTCAATTTCACAAGTTACCCTTTAGCGCCTAAACAGTGTGACTTAGAAGAATTAAACTATCTGATTACGGTAGATGCATATGTGCACCTTACATAGAGATGTTAACGTCCTAAATGGGTTGAACGCAAGAGTGACAATCGAAAACCCAAAAACCTCAAAATACCTAGCAACTTCCGGCTTTGTTGTTCCTGCTAATAAAGTATGTGGGTCTAAAAAGCAATATGAATCGCCTAGACGACAACTCGGGCACTCAAAAACAACATCATATACCCGCCTACCACAAACAGGAACGGGGCAATTGTCAAAAAACTTTCAATTTCACAAGTTACCCTTTAGCGCCTAAAGAGTGTGACTTACAAGAATTAAACTATCTGATTACGGTAGATGCATATGTGCACATTACATAGGGATGTTGAACGCAAGAAAAGGGGGCCTAAATGGGTTGAACGCAAGAGTGACAATAGGTAACCCAAAGAACCCAAAATACCTAGCACCTTCCGGTTTTGTTTTTGCGGCTAAGAAATTATGTGGGCCTAAAAAGCAATATGAATCGCCTAGACGACAACTCGGGCATTCAAAAACAACATCATATACCCGCCTACCACAAACAGGAACGGGGCAATTGGAAAAAACTTTCAATTTCCTTTAGCGCCTAAAGAGTGTGACTTTGAAGAATTAAACTATCTGATTACGGTAGATGCATATGTGCACATTACATAGAGATGTTAACGTCCTAAATGGGTTGAACGCAAGAGTGACAATCGAAAACCCAAAATCCTCAAAATACCTAGCAACTTCCGGCTTTGTTGTTCCTGCCAATAAAGTATGTGGGTCTAAAAAGCAATATGAATCGCCTAGACGACAACTCGGGCATTCAAAAACAACATCATATACCCGCCTACCACAAACAGGAACGGGGCAATTGGAAAAAACTTTCAATTTCACAAGTTATCCTTTAGCGCCTAAAGAGTGTGACTTAAAAGAATTAAACTATCTGATTACGGTAGATGCATATGTGCACATTACATAGAGATGTTTACGTCCTAAATGGGTTGAACGCAAGAGTGACAATAGGTAACCCAAAGAACCCAAAATACCTAGCACCTTCCGGTTTCGTTTTTGCGGCTAATAAATTATGTGGGCCTTTAAAACAATATGAGTCGCCTAGGCGACAACGCGGGCATTCATAATCACAACCATATACCCCCTACCACAAACAGGAACGTGGCCATTGGCAAAAAACTTTCAATTTCCTTTAGCGCCTAAAGAGTGTGACTTTGAAGAATTAAACTATCTGATTACGGTAGATGCATATGTGCACATTACATAGAGATGTTAACGTCCTAAATGGGTTGAACGCAAGAGTGACAATCGAAAACCCAAAATCCACAAAATACCTAGCAACTTCCGGCTTTGTTGTTCCTGCTAATAAAGTATGTGGGTCTCAAAAGCAATATGAATCGCCTAGACGACAACTCGGGCATTCATAAACAACATCATATACCCGCCTACCACAAACAGGAACGGGGCAATTGGAAAAAACTTTCAATTTCACAAGTTACCCTTTAGCGCCTAAACAGTGTGACTTAGAAGAATTAAACTATCTGATTACGGTAGATGCATATGTGCACCTTACATAGAGATGTTAACGTCCTAAATGGGTTGAACGCAAGAGTGACAATCGAAAACCCAAAAACCTCAAAATACCTAGCAACTTCCGGCTTTGTTGTTCCTGCTAATAAAGTATGTGGGTCTAAAAAGCAATATGAATCGCCTAGACGACAACTCGGGCATTCAAAAACAACATCATATACCCGCCTACCACAAACAGGAACGGGGCAATCGTCAAAAAACTTTCAATTTCACAAGTTACCCTTTAGCGCCTAAAGAGTGTGAGTTTGAAGAATTAAACTATCTGATTACGGTAGATGCATATGTGCACATTACATAGAGATGTTAACGTCCTAAATGGGTTGAACGCAAGAGTGACAATCGAAAACCCAAAAACCTCAAAATACCTAGCAACTTCCGATTTTGTTTTTCCGGCTAATAAAGTATGTGGGCCTAAAAAACAATATGAATCGCCTAGACGGCAACTCGGGCCTTCATAAACAACATCATATACCCGCCTACCACAAACAGGAACGGGGCAATTGGCAAAAAACTTTCAATTTTACAAGTTACCCTTAAGCGCCTAAACAGTGTGACTTAGAAGAATAAAACTATCTGATTACGGTAGATGCATATGTGCACTTTACATAGGGTTGTTTACGTCCTAAATGGGTTGAACGCAAGAGTGACAATCGAAAACCCAAAGAACCCAAAATACCTAGCACCTTCCGGTTTTGTTTTTGCGGCTATAAAGTATGTGGGCCTTTAAAACAATATGAGTCGCCTAGACGACATCGCGGGCATTCTTAATCACAACCATATAACCCCCTACCACAAACAGGAACGTGGCAATTGGCAAAAAACTTGCAATTTCCTCTAGCGCCTCAAACAGGAACGGGGCATTCATAATCACAACCATATACCCCCTACCACAAACAGGAACGTGGCCATTGGCAAAAAACTTTCAATTTCCTTTAGCGCCTAAAGAGTGTGACTTTGAAGAATTAAACTATCTGATTACGGTAGATGCATATGTGCACATTACATAGAGATGTTAACGTCCTAAATGGGTTGAACGCAAGAGTGACAATCGAAACCCCAAAAACCTCAAAATACCTAGCAACTTCCGGCTTTGTTGTTCCTGCTAATAAAGTATGTGGGTCTTAAAAGCAATATGAATCGCCTAGACGACAACTCGGGCATTCATAAACAACATCATATACCCGCCTAACACAAACAGGAACGGGGCAATTGGAAAAAACTTTCAATTTCACAAGTTACCCTTTAGCGCCTAAAGAGTGTGACTTAGAAGAATTAAACTATCTGATTACGGTAGATGCATATGTGCACATTACATAGGGATGTTTACGTCCTAAATGGGTTGAACGCAAGAGTGACAATAGGTAACCCAAAAAACCCAAAATACCTAGCAACTTCCGGCTTTGTTGTTCCTGCTAATAAAGTATGTGGGTCTAAAAAGCAATATGAATCGCCTAGACGACAACTCGGGCATTCATAAACAACATCATATACCCGCCTACAACAAACAGGAACGGGGCAATTGGAAAAAACTTTCAATTTCACAAGTTACCCTTTAGCGCCTAAAGAGTGTGACTTAGAAGAATTAAACTATCTGATTACGGTAGATGCATATGTGCACATTACATAGGGATGTTTACGTCCTAAATGGGTTGAACGCAAGAGTGACAATAGGTAATTATGTGGGCCTATAAAGCAATATGAAACGCCTAGACGACAACTCGGGCATTCATAAACAACATCATATACCCGCCTACAACAAACAGGAACGGGGCAATTGGAAAAAACTTTCAATTTCACAAGTTACCCTTTAGCGCCTAAAGAGTGTGACTTAGAAGAATTAAACTATCTGATTACGGTAGATGCATATGTGCACATTACATAGAGATGTTTACGTCCTAAAGGGGTTGAACGCAAGAGTGACAATAGGTAACCCAAAGAAACCAAAATACCTAGCACCTTCCGGTTTTGTTTTTGCGGCTATAAAGTATGTGGGCCTTTAAAACAATATGAGTCGCCTAGACGACAACGCGGGCATTCATAATCACAACCATATACCCCCTACCACAAATAGGAACGTGGCAATTGGCAAAAAACTTTCAATTTCCTTTAGCGCCTAAAGAGTGTGACTTTGAAGAATTAAACTATCTGATTACGGTAGATGCATATGTGCACATTACATAGGGATGTTTACGTCCTAAATGGGTTGAACGCAAGAGTGACAATCGAAACCCCAAAAACCTCAAAATACCTAGCAACTTCCGGCTTTGTTGTTCCTGCTAATAAAGTATGTGGGTCTTAAAAGCAATATGAATCGCCTAGACGACAACTCGGGCATTCATAAACAACATCATATACCCGCCTAACACAAACAGGAACGGGGCAATTGGAAAAAACTTTCAATTTCACAAGTTACCCTTTAGCGCCTAAAGAGTGTGACTTAGAAGAATTAAACTATCTGATTACGGTAGATGCATATGTGCACATTACATAGGGATGTTTACGTCCTAAATGGGTTGAACGCAAGAGTGACAATAGGTAACCCAAAAAACCCAAAATACCTAGCAACTTCCGGCTTTGTTGTTCCTGCTAATAAAGTATGTGGGTCTAAAAAGCAATATGAATCGCCTAGACGACAACTCGGGCATTCATAAACAACATCATATACCCGCCTACAACAAACAGGAACGGGGCAATTGGAAAAAACTTTCAATTTCACAAGTTACCCTTTAGCGCCTAAAGAGTGTGACTTAGAAGAATTAAACTATCTGATTACGGTAGATGCATATGTGCACATTACATAGGGATGTTTACGTCCTAAATGGGTTGAACGCAAGAGTGACAATAGGTAACCCAAAAAACCCAAAATACCTAGCACCTTCCGGTTTTGTTTTTGCGGCTAAGAAATTATGTGGGCCTATAAAGCAATATGAATCGCCTAGACGACAACTCGGGCATTCATAAACAACATCATATACCCGCCTACAACAAACAGGAACGGGGCAATTGGAAAAAACTTTCAATTTCACAAGTTACCCTTTAGCGCCTAAAGAGTGTGACTTAGAAGAATTAAACTATCTGATTACGGTAGATGCATATGTGCACATTACATAGAGATGTTTACGTCCTAAAGGGGTTGAACGCAAGAGTGACAATAGGTAACCCAAAGAAACCAAAATACCTAGCACCTTCCGGTTTTGTTTTTGCGGCTATAAAGTATGTGGGCCTTTAAAACAATATGAGTCGCCTAGACGACAACGCGGGCATTCATAATCACAACCATATACCCCCTACCACAAACAGGAACGTGGCAATTGGCAAAAAACTTTCAATTTCCTTTAGCGCCTAAAGAGTGTGACTTTGAAGAATTAAACTATCTGATTACGGTAGATGCATATGTGCACATTACATAGGGATGTTTACGTCCTAAATGGGTTGAACGCAAGAGTGACAATAGGTAACCCAAAGAACCCAAAATACCTAGCACCTTCCGGTTTTGTTTTTGCGGCTAAGAAATTATGTGGGCCTATAAAGCAATATGAATCGCCTAGACGACAACTCGGGCATTCATAAACAACATCATATACCCGCCTACAACAAACCGGAACGGGGCAATTGGAAAAAACTTTCAATTTCACAAGTTACCCTTTAGCGCCTAAAGAGTGTGACTTAGAAGAATTAAACTATCTGATTACGGTAGATGCATATGTGCACATTACATAGAGATGTTAACGTCCTAAATGGGTTGAACGCAAGAGTGACAATCGAAAACCCAAAAACCTCAAAATACCTAGCAACTTCCGGCTTTGTTGTTCCTGCTAATAAAGTATGTGGGTCTAAAAAGCAATATGAATCGCCTAGACGACAACTCGGGCTTTCAAAAACAACATCATATACCCGCCTACCACAAACAGGAACGGGGCAATTGGCAAAAAACTTTCAATTTCACAAGTTACCCTTTAGCGCCTAAAGAGTGTGACTTAGAAGAATTAAACTATCTGATTACGGTAGATGCATATGTGCACATTACATAGGGATGTTTACGTCCTAAATGGGTTGAACGCAAGAGTGACAATAGGTAACCCAAAGAACCCAAAGAACCCAAAATACCTAGCAACTTCCGGCATTGTTGTTCCTGCTAATAAAGTATGTGGGTCTAAAAAGCAATATGAATCGCCTAGACGACAACTCGGGCATTCATAAACAACATCATATACCCGCCTAACACAAACAGGAACGGGGCAATTGGAAAAAACTTTCAATTTCACAAGTTACCCTTTAGCGCCTAAAGAGTGTGACTTAGAAGAATTAAACTATCTGATTACGGTAGATGCATATGTGCACATTACATAGGGATGTTTACGTCCTAAATGGGTTGAACGCAAGAGTGACAATAGGTAACCCAAAGAACCCAAAATACCTAGCACCTTCCGGTTTTGTTTTTGCGGCTAAGAAATTATGTGGGCCTAAAAAGCAATATGAATCGCCTAGACGACAACTCGGGCATTCATAAACAACATCATATACCCGCCTACAACAAACAGGAACGGGGCAATTGGAAAAAACTTTCAATTTCACAAGTTACCCTTTAGCGCCTAAAGAGTGTGACTTAGAAGAATTAAACTATCTGATTACGGTAGATGCATATGTGCACATTACATAGAGATGTTTACGTCCTAAATGGGTTGAACGCAAGAGTGACAATAGGTAACCCAAAGAAACCAAAATACCTAGCACCTTCCGGTTTTGTTTTTGCGGCTAATAAATTATGTGGGCCTATAAAACAATATGAGTCGCCTAGACGACAACTCGGGCATTTATAATCACAACCATATAACCGCCTACCACAAACAGGAACGTGGCAATTGGCAAAAAACTTTCAATTTCCTTTAGCGCCTAAAGAGTGTGACTTTGAAGAATTAAACTATCTGATTACGGTAGATGCATATGTGCACATTACATAGAGATGTTAACGTCCTAAATGGGTTGAACGCAAGAGTGACAATCGAAATCCCAAAAACCTCAAAATACCTAGCAACTTCCGACTTTGTTTTTCCGGCTAATAAAGTATGTGGGCCTAAAAAACAATACGAATCGCCTAGACGGCAACTCGGGCCTTCATAAACAACATCATATACCCGCCTATCACAAACAGGAACGGGGCAATTAGCAAAAAACTTTCAATTTTACAAGTTACCCTTTAGCGCCTAAACAGTGTGACTTAGAAGAATAAAACTATCTGATTACGGTAGATGCATATGTGCACTTTACATAGGGCTGTTTACGTCCTAAATGGGTTGAACGCAAGAGTGACAATCGAAAACCCAAAGAACCCAAAATACCTAGCTCCTTCCGGTTTTGTTTTTGCGGCTATAAAGTATGTGGGCCTTTAAAACAATATGAGTCGCCTAGACGACAACGCGGGCATTCATAATCACAACCATATACCCCCTACCACAAACAGGAACGTGGCAATTTGCAAAAAACTTTCAATTTCCGTTAGCGCCTAAAGAGTGTGACTTTGAAGAATTAAACTATCTGATTACGGTAGATGCATATGTGCACATTACATAGAGATGTTAACGTCCTAAATGGGTTGAACGCAAGAGTGACAATCGAAAACCCAAAAACCTCAAAATACCTAGCAACTTCCGGCTTTGTTGTTCCTGCTAATAAAGTATGTGGGTCTAAAAAGCAATATGAATCGCCTAGACGACAACTCGGGCTTTCAAAAACAACATCATATACCCGCCTACCACAAACAGGAACGGGGCAATTGGCAAAAAACTTTCAATTTCACAAGTTACCCTTTAGCGCCTAAAGAGTGTGACTTAGAAGAATTAAACTATCTGATTACGGTAGATGCATATGTGCACATTACATAGGGATGTTTACGTTCTAAATAGGTTGAACGCAAGAGTGAGAATAGGTAACCCAAAGAACTTAAAGAACCCAAAATACCTAGCAAGTTCCGGCTTTGTTGTTCCTGCTAATAAAGTATGTGGGTCTAAAAAGCAATATGAATCGCCTAGACGACAACTCGGGCATTCATAAACAACATCATATACCCGCCTAACACAAACAGGAACGGGGCAATTGGAAAAAACTTTCAATTTCACAAGTTACCCTTTAGCGCCTAAAGAGTGTGACTTAGAAGAATTAAACTATCTGATTACGGTAGATGCATATGTGTACATTACATAGGGATGTTTACGTCCTAAATGGGTTGAACGCAAGAGTGACAATAGGTAACCCAAAGAACCCAAAATACCTAGCACCTTCCGGTTTTGTTTTTGCGGCTAAGAAATTATGTGGGTCTAAAAAGCAATATGAATCGCCTAGACGACAACTCGGGCATTCATAAACAACATCATATACCCGCCTACAACAAACAGGAACGGGGCAATTGGAAAAAACTTTCAATTTCACAAGTTACCCTTTAGCGCCTAAAGAGTAAGACTTAGAAGAATTAAACTATCTGATTACGGTAGATGCATATGTGCACATTACATAGGGATGTTTACGTCCTAAATGGGTTGAACGCAAGAGTGACAATAGGTAACCCAAAGAACCCAAAATACCTAGCACCTTCCGGTTTTGTTTTTGCGGCTAAGAAATTATGTGGGCCTAAAAAGCAATATGAATCGCCTAGACGACAACTCGGGCATTCATAAACAACATCATATACCCGCCTACCACAAACAGGAACGGGGCAATTGGAAAAAACTTTCAATTTCACAAGTTACCCTTTAGCGCCTAAAGAGTGTGACTTAGAAGAATTAAACTATCTGATTACGGTAGATGCATATGTGCACATTACATAGGGATGTTTACGTCCTAAATGGGTTGAACGCAAGAGTGACAATCGAAAACCCAAAAACCTCAAAATACCTAGCAACTTCCGGCTTTGTTGTTCCTGCTAATAAAGTATGTGGGTCTAAAAAGCAATATGAATCGCCTAGACGACAACTCGGGCATTCATAAACAACATCATATACCCGCCTAACACAAACAGGAACGGGGCAATTGGAAAAAACTTTCAATTTCACAAGTTACCCTTTAGCGCCTAAAGAGTGTGACTTAGAAGAATTAAACTATCTGATTACGGTAGATGCATATGTGCACATTACATAGAGATGTTTACGTCCTAAATGGGTTGAACGCAAGAGTGACAATTGGTAACCCAAAGAACCCAAAATACCTAGCACCTTCCGGTTTTGTTTTTGCGGCTAATAAATTATGTGGGCCTATAAAACAATATGAGTCGCCTAGACGGCAACTCGGGCCTTCATAAACACCATCATATACCCGCCTACCACAAACAGGAACGGGGCAATTGGAAAAACTTTCAATTTCACAAGTTACCCTTTAGCGCCTAAAGAGTGTGACTTAGAAGAATTAAACTATCTGATTACGGTAGTTGCATATGTGCACATTACATAGGGATGTTTACGTCCTAAATGGGTTGAACGCAAGAGTGACAATCGAAAACCCAAAAACCTCAAAATACCTAGCAACTTCCGGCTTTGTTGTTCCTGCTAATAAAGTATGTGGGTCTAAAAAGCAATATGAATCGCCTAGACGACAACTCGGGCATTCATAAACAACATCATATACCCGCCTAACACAAACAGGAACGGGGCAATTGGAAAAAACTTTCAATTTCACAAGTTACCCTTTAGCGCCTAAATAGTGTGACTTAGAAGAATTAAACTATCTGATTACGGTAGATGCATATGTGCACATTACATAGAGATGTCAACGTCCTAAATGGGTTGAACGCAAGAGTGACAATCGAAAACCCAAAAACCTCAAAATACCTAGCAACTTCCGGCTTTGTTGTTCCTGCTAATAAAGTATGTGGGTCTAAAAAGCAATATGAATCGCCTAGACGACAACTCGGGCATTCATAAATAACATCATATACCCGCCTACCACAAACAGGAACGGGGCAATTGGCAAAAAACTTTCAATTTCACAAGTTACCCTTTAGCGCCTAAACAGTGTGACATAGAAGAATTAAACTATCTGATTACGTTAGATGCATATGTGCACATTACATAGAGATGTTAACGTCCTAAATGGGTTGAACGCAAGAGTGACAATCGAAAACCCAAAAACCTCAAAATACCTAGCAACTTCCGGCTTTGTTGTTCCTGCTAATAAAGTATGTGGGTCTAAAAAGCAATATGAATCGCCTAGACGACAACTCGGGCATTCAAAAACAACATCATATATCCGCCTACCACAAACAGGAACGGGGCAATTGGCAAAAAACTTTCAATTTCACAAGTTACCCTTTAGCGCCTAAAGAGTGTGACTTTGAAGAATTAAACTATCTGATTACGGTAGATGCATATGTGCACATTACATAGAGATGTTAACGTCCTAAATGGGTTGAACGCAAGAGTGACAATCGAAATCCCAAAAACCTCAAAATACCTAGCAACTTCCGACTTTGTTTTCCCGGCTAATAAAGTATGTGGGCCTAAAAAACAATATGAATCGCCTAGACGGCAACTCGGGCCTTCATAAACAACATCATATACCCGCCTACCACAAACAGGAACGGGGCAATTAGCAAAAAACTTTCAATTTTACAAGTTACCCTTTAGCGCCTAAACAGTGTGACTTAGAAGAATAAAACTATCTGATTACGGTAGATGCATATGTGCACTTTACATAGGGCTGTTTACGTCGTAAATGGGTTGAACGCAAGAGTGACAATCGAAAACCCAAAGAACCCAAAATACCTAGCTCCTTCCGGTTTTGTTTTTGCGGCTATAAAGTATGTGGGCCTTTAAAACAATATGAGTCGCCTAGACGACAACGCGGGCATTCATAATCACAGCCATATACCCCCTACCACAAACAGGAACGTGGCAATTTGCAAAAAACTTTCAATTTCCTTTAGCGCCTAAAGAGTGTGACTTTGAAGAATTAAACTATCTGATTACGGTAGATGCATATGTGCACATTACATAGAGATGTTAACGTCCTAAATGGGTTGAACGCAAGAGTGACAATCGAAAACCCAAAAACCTCAAAATACCTAGCAACTTCCGACTTTGTTGTTCCTGCTAATAAAGTATGTGGGTCTAAAAAGCAATATGAATCGCCTAGACGACAACTCGGGCATTCATAAATAACATCATATACCCGCCTACCACAAACAGGAACGGGGCAATTGGCAAAAAACTTTCAATTTCACAAGTTACCCTTTAGCGCCTAAACAGTGTGACATAGAAGAATTAAACTATCTGATTACGGTAGATGCATATGTGCACATTACATAGAGATGTTAACGTCCTAAATGGGTTGAACGCAAGAGTGACAATCGAAAACCCAAAAACCTCAAAATACCTAGCAACTTCCGGCTTTGTTGTTCCTGCTAATAAAGTATGTGGGTCTAAAAAGCAATATGAATCGCCTAGACGACAACTCGGGCATTCAAAAACAACATCATATACCCGCCTACCACAAACAGGAACGGGGCAATTGGCAAAAAACTTTCAATTTCACAAGTTACCCTTTAGCGCCTAAAGATTGTGACTTAGAAGAATTAAACTATCTGATTACGGTAGATGCATATGTGCACATTACATAGGGATGTTTACGTCCTAAATGGGTTGAACGCAAGAGTGACAATAGGTAACCCAAAGAACCCAAAATACCTAGCACCTTCCGGTTTTGTTTTTGCGGCTAATAAATTATGTGGGCCTATAAAACAATATGATTCGCCTAGACGGCAACTCGGGCCTCCATAAACACCATCATATACCCGCCTACCACAAACACGAACGGGGCAATTGGAAAAAACTTTCAATTTCACAAGTTACCCTTTAGCGCCTAAAGAGTGTGACTTAGAAGAATAAAACTATCTGATTACGGTAGATGCATATGTGCAAATTACATAGAGATGTTTACGTCCTAAATGGGTTGAACGCAAGAGTGACAATCGGTAACCCAAAGAACCCAAAATACCTAGCACCCTCCGGTTTTGTTTTTGCGGCTAATAAATTATGTGGTCCTATAAAACAATATGAATCGCCTAGACGGCAACTCGGGCCTTCATAAACAACATCATATACCCGCCTACCACAAACAATATGAATCGCCTAGACGGCAACTCGGGCCTTCATAAACAACATCATATACCCGCCTACCACAAACAGGAACGGGGCAATTGGCAAAAAACTTTCAATTTCCTTTAGCGCCTAAAGGGTGTGACTTTGAAGAATTAAACTATCTGATTACGGTAGATGCATATGTGCACATTACATAGAGATGTTAACGTCCTAAATGGGTTGTTTTTCCGGCTAATAAAGTATGTGGGCCTAAAAAACAATATGAATCGCCTAGACGGCAACTCGGGCCTTCATAAACAACATCATATACCCGCCTACCACAAACAGGAACGGGGCAATTGGCAAGAAACTTTCAATTTTACAAGTTACCCTTTAGCGCCTAAACAGTGTGACTTAGAAGGATACAACTATCTGATTACGGTAGATGCATATGTGCACTTTACATAGAGATGTTAACGTCCTAAATGGGTTGAACGCAAGAGTGACAATCGAAAACCCAAAAACCTCAAAATACCTAGCAACTTCCGGCTTTGTTGTTCCTGCTAATAAAGTATGTGGGTCTAAAAAGCAATATGAATCGCCTAGACGACAACTCGGGCATTCATAAACAACATCATATACCCGCCTAACACAAACAGGAACGGGGCAATTGGAAAAAACTTTCAATTTCACAAGTTACCCTTTAGCGCCTAAAGAGTGTGACTTAGAAGAATTAAACTATCTGATTACGGTAGATGCATATGTGCACATTACATAGAGATGTTTACGTCCTAAATGGGTTGAACGCAAGAGTGACAATTGGTAACCCAAAGAACCCAAAATACCTAGCACCTTCCGGTTTTGTTTTTGCGGCTAATAAATTATGTGGGCCTATAAAACAATATGAGTCGCCTAGACGGCAACTCGGGCCTTCATAAACACCATCATATACCCGCCTACCACAAACAGGAACGGGGCAATTGGAAAAACTTTCAATTTCACAAGTTACCCTTTAGCGCCTAAAGAGTGTGACTTAGAAGAATTAAACTATCTGATTACGGTAGTTGCATATGTGCACATTACATAGGGATGTTTACGTCCTAAATGGGTTGAACGCAAGAGTGACAATCAAAAACCCAAAAACCTCGAAATACCTAGCAACTTCCGGCTTTGTTGTTCCTGCTAATAAAGTATGTGGGTCTAAAAAGCAATATGAATCGCCTAGACGACAACTCGGGCATTCATAAACAACATCATATACCCGCCTAACACAAACAGGAACGGGGCAATTGGAAAAAACTATCAATTTCACAAGTTACCCTTTAGCGCCTAAAGAGTGTGACTTAGAAGAATTAAACTATCTGATTACGGTAGATGCATATGTGCACATTACATAGAGATGTTAACGTCCTAAATGGGTTGAACGCAAGAGTGACAATCGAAAACCCAAAAACCTCAAAATACCTAGTAACTTCCGGCTTTGTTGTTCCTGCTAATAAAGTATGTGGGTCTAAAAAGCAATATGAATCGCCTAGACGACAACTCGGGCATTCATAAATAACATCATATACCCGCCTACCACAAACAGGAACGGGGCAATTGGCAAAAAACTTTCAATTTCACAAGTTACCCTTTAGCGCCTAAACAGTGTGACATAGAAGAATTAAACTATCTGATTACGTTAGATGCATATGTGCACATTACATAGAGATGTTAACGTCCTAAATGGGTTGAACGCAAGAGTGACAATCGAAAACCCAAAAACCTCAAAATACCTAGCAACTTCCGGCTTTGTTGTTCCTGCTAATAAAGTATGTGGGTCTAAAAAGCAATATGAATCGCCTAGACGACAACTCGGGCATTCAAAAACAACATCATATACCCGCCTACCACAAACAGGAACGGGGCAATTGGCAAAAAACTTTCAATTTCACAAGTTACCCTTTAGCGCCTAAAGAGTGTGACTTAGAAGAATTAAACTATCTGATTACGGTAGATGCATATGTGCACATTACATAGAGATGTTTACGTCCTAAATGGGTTGAACGCAAGAGTGACAATAGGTAACCCAAAGAAACCAAAATACCTAGCACCTTCCGGTTTTGTTTTTGCGGCTAATAAATTATGTGGGCCTATAAAACAATATGAGTCGCCTAGACGACAACTCGGGCATTTATAATCACAACCATATAACCCCCTACCACAAACAGGAACGTGGCAATTGGCAAAAAACTTTCAATTTCCTTTAGCGCCTAAAGAGTGTGACTTTGAAGAATTAAACTATCTGATTACGGTAGATGCATATGTGCACATTACATAGAGATGTTAACGTCCTAAATGGGTTGAACGCAAGAGTGACAATCGAAATCCCAAAAACCTCAAAATACCTAGCAACTTCCGACTTTGTTTTTCCGGCTAATAAAGTATGTGGGCCTAAAAAACAATATGAATCGCCTAGACGGCAACTCGGGCCTTCATAAACAACATCATATACCCGCCTACCACAAACAGGAACGGGGCAATTAGCAAAAAACTTTCAATTTTACAAGTTACCCTTTAGCGCCTAAACAGTGTGACTTAGAAGAATAAAACTATCTGATTACGGTAGATGCATATGTGCACTTTACATAGGGCTGTTTACGTCGTAAATGGGTTGAACGCAAGAGTGACAATCGAAAACCCAAAGAACCCAAAATACCTAGCTCCTTCCGGTTTTGTTTTTGCGGCTATAAAGTATGTGGGCCTTTAAAACAATATGAGTCGCCTAGACGACAACGCGGGCATTCATAATCACAGCCATATACCCCCCACCACAAACAGGAACGTGGCAATTTGCAAAAAACTTTCAATTTCCTTTAGCGCCTAAAGAGTGTGACTTTGAAGAATTAAACTATCTGATTACGGTAGATGCATATGTGCACATTACATAGAGATGTTAACGTCCTAAATGGGTTGAACGCAAGAGTGACAATCGAAAACCCAAAAACCTCAAAATACCTAGCAACTTCCGACTTTGTTGTTCCTGCTAATAAAGTATGTGGGTCTAAAAAGCAATATGAATCGCCTAGACGACAACTCGGGCATTCATAAATAACATCATATACCCGCCTACCACAAACAGGAACGGGGCAATTGGCAAAAAACTTTCAATTTCACAAGTTACCCTTTAGCGCCTAAACAGTGTGACATAGAAGAATTAAACTATCTGATTACGGTAGATGCATATGTGCACATTACATAGAGATGTTAACGTCCTAAATGGGTTGAACGCAAGAGTGACAATCGAAAACCCAAAAACCTCAAAATACCTAGCAACTTCCGGCTTTGTTGTTCCTGCTAATAAAGTATGTGGGTCTAAAAAGCAATATGAATCGCCTAGACGACAACTGGGGCATTCAAAAACAACATCATATACCCGCCTACCACAAACAGGAACGGGGCAATTGGCAAAAAACTTTCAATTTCACAAGTTACCCTTTAGCGCCTAAAGATTGTGACTTAGAAGAATTAAACTATCTGATTACGGTAGATGCATATGTGCACATTACATAGGGATGTTTACGTCCTAAATGGGTTGAACGCAAGAGTGACAATAGGTAACCCAAAGAACCCAAAATACCTAGCACCTTCCGGTTTTGTTTTTGCGGCTAATAAATTATGTGGGCCTATAAAACAATATGATTCGCCTAGACGGCAACTCGGGCCTTCATAAACACCATCATATACCCGCCTACCACAAACAGGAACGGGGCAATTGGAAAAAACTTTCAATTTCACAAGTTACCCTTTAGCGCCTAAAGAGTGTGACCTAGAAGAATAAAACTATCTGATTACGGTAGATGCATATGTGCAAATTACATAGAGATGTTTACGTCCTAAATGGGTTGAACGCAAGAGTGACAATCGGTAACCCAAAGAACCCAAAATACCTAGCACCCTCCGGTTTTGTTTTTGCGGCTAATAAATTATGTGGTCCTATAAAACAATATGAATCGCCTAGACGGCAACTCGGGCCTTCATAAACAACATCATATACCCGCCTACCACAAACAGGAACGGGGCAATTGGCAAAAAACTTTCAATTTCCTTTAGCGCCTAAAGGGTGTGACTTTGAAGAATTAAACTATCTGATTACGGTAGATGCATATGTGCACATTACATAGAGATGTTAACGTCCTAAATGGGTTGAACGCAAGAGTGACAATCGAAAACCCAAAAACCTCAAAATACCTAGCAACTTCCGACTTTGTTTTTCCGGCTAATAAAGTATGTGGGCCTAAAAAACAATATGAATCGCCTAGACGGCAACTCGGGCCTTCATAAACAACATCATATACCCGCCTACCACAAACAGGAACGGGGCAATTGGCAAGAAACTTTCAATTTTACAAGTTCCCTTTAGCGCCTAAACAGTGTGACTTAGAAGAATACAACTATCTGATTACGGTAGATGCATATGTGCACTTTACATAGAGATGTTAACGTCCTAAATGGGTTGAACGCAAGAGTGACAATCGAAAACCCAAAAACCTCAAAATACCTAGCAATTTCCGGCTTTGTTGTTCCTGCTAATAAAGTATGTGGGTCTAAAAAGCAATATGAATCGCCTAGACGACAACTCGGGCATTCATAAACAACATCATATACCCGCCTAACACAAACAGGAACGTGGCAATTGGCAAAAAACTTTCAATTTCCTTTAGCGCCTAAAGAGTGTGACTTTGAAGAATTAAACTATCTGATTACGGTAGATGCATATGTGCACATTACATAGAGATGTTAACGTCCTAAATGGGTTGAACGCAAGAGTGACAATCGAAAACCCAAAAACCTCAAAATACCTAGCAACTTCCGACTTTGTTTTTCCTGCTAATAAAGTATGTGGGTCTAAAAAGCAATATGAATCGCCTAGACGACAACTCGGGCATTCAAAAACAACATCATATACCCGCCTACCACAAACAGGAACGGGGCAATTGGCAAAAAACTTTCAATTTCACAAGTTACCCTTTAGCGCCTAAAGAGTGTGACTTAGAAGAATTAAACTATCTGATTACGGTAGATGCATATGTGCACATTACATAGGGATGTTTACGTCCTAAATGGGTTGAACGCAAGAGTGACAATAGGTAACCCAAAGAACCCAAAATACCTAGCACCTTCCGGTTTTGGTTTTGCGGCTAAGAAATTATGTGGGTCTAAAAAGCAATATGAATCGCCTAGACGACAACTCGGGCATTTATAATCACAACCATATAACCCCCTACCACAAACAGGAACGGGGCAATTGGAAAAAACTTTCAATTTCACAAGTTACCCTTTAGCGCCTAAAGAGTGTGACTTAGAAGAATTAAACTATCTGATTACGGTAGATGCATATGTGCACATTACATAGGGATGTTTACGTCCTAAATGGGTTGAACGCAAGAGTGACAATAGGTAACCCAAAGAACCCAAAATACCTAGCACCTTCCGGTTTTGGTTTTGCGGCTAAGAAATTATGTGGGCCTAAAAAGCAATATGAATCGCCTAGACGACAACTTGGGCATTCATAAACAACATCATATACCCGATTACAACAAACAGGAGCGGGGCAATTGGAAAAAACTTTCAATTTCACAAGTTACCCTTAAGCGCCTAAAGAGTGTGACTTAGAAGAATTAAACTATCTGATTACGGTAGATGCATATGTGCACATTACATAGGGATGTTTACGTCCTAAATGGGTTGAACGCAAGAGTGACAATAGGTAACCCAAAAACCTCAAAATACCTAGCAACTTCCGGCTTTGTTGTTCCTGCTAATAAAGTATGTGGGTCTAAAAAGCAATATGAATCGCCTAGACGACAACTTGGGCATTCATAAACAACATCATATACCCGATTACAACAAACAGGAGCGGGGCAATTGGAAAAAACTTTCAATTTCACAAGTTACCCTTAAGCGCCTAAAGAGTGTGACTTAGAAGAATTAAACTATCTGATTACGGTAGATGCATATGTGCACTTTACATAGAGATGTTAACGTCCTAAATGGGTTGAACGCAAGAGTGACAATCGAAAACCCAAAAACCTCAAAATACCTAGCAACTTCCGGCTTTGTTGTTCCTGCTAATAAAGTATGTGGGTCTAAAAAGCAATATGAATCGCCTAGACGACAACTCGGGCATTTATAATCACAACCATATAACCCCCTACCACAAACAGGAACGGGGCAATTGGAAAAAACTTTCAATTTCACAAGTTACCCTTTAGCGCCTAAAGAGTGTGACTTAGAAGAATTAAACTATCTGATTACGGTAGATGCATATGTGCACATTACATAGGGATGTTTACGTCCTAAATGGGTTGAACGCAAGAGTGACAATAGGTAACCCAAAGAACCCAAAATACCTAGCACCTTCCGGTTTTGGTTTTGCGGCTAAGAAATTATGTGGGCCTAAAAAGCAATATGAATCGCCTAGATGACAACTTGGGCATTCATAAACAACATCATATACCCGATTACAACAAACAGGAACGGGGCAATTGGAAAAACTTTCAATTTCACAAGTTACCCTTTAGCGCCTAAAGAGTGTGACTTAGAAGAATTAAACTATCTGATTACGGTAGTTGCATATGTGCACATTACATAGGGATGTTTACGTCCTAAATGGGTTGAACGCAAGAGTGACAATCGAAAACCCAAAAACCTCGAAATACCTAGCAACTTCCGGCTTTGTTGTTCCTGCTAATAAAGTATGTGGGTCTAAAAAGCAATATGAATCGCCTAGACGACAACTCGGGCATTCATAAACAACATCATATACCCGCCTAACACAAACAGGAACGGGGCAATTGGAAAAAACTTTCAATTTCACAAGTTACCCTTTAGCGCCTAAAGAGTGTGACTTAGAAGAATTAAACTATCTGATTACGGTAGATGCAAATGTGCACATTACATAGAGATGTTAACGTCCTAAATGGGTTGAACGCAAGAGTGACAATCGAAAACCCAAAAACCTCAAAATACCTAGTAACTTCCGGCTTTGTTGTTCCTGCTAATAAAGTATGTGGGTCTAAAAAGCAATATGAATCGCCTAGACGACAACTCGGGCATTCATAAATAACATCATATACCCGCCTACCACAAACAGGAACGGGGCAATTGGCAAAAAACTTTCAATTTCACAAGTTACCCTTTAGCGCCTAAACAGTGTGACATAGAAGAATTAAACTATCTGATTACGTTAGATGCATATGTGCACATTACATAGAGATGTTAACGTCCTAAATGGGTTGAACGCAAGAGTGACAATCGAAAACCCAAAAACCTCAAAATACCTAGCAACTTCCGGCTTTGTTGTTCCTGCTAATAAAGTATGTGGGTCTAAAAAGCAATATGAATCGCCTAGACGACAACTCGGGCATTCAAAAACAACATCATATACCCGCCTACCACAAACAGGAACGGGGCAATTGGCAAAAAACTTTCAATTTCACAAGTTACCCTTTAGCGCCTAAAGAGTGTGACTTAGAAGAATTAAACTATCTGATTACGGTAGATGCATATGTGCACATTACATAGAGATGTTTACGTCCTAAATGGGTTGAACGCAAGAGTGACAATAGGTAACCCAAAGAAACCAAAATACCTAGCACCTTCCGGTTTTGTTTTTGCGGCTAATAAATTATGTGGGCCTATAAAACAATATGAGTCGCCTAGACGACAACTCGGGCATTTATAATCACAACCATATAACCCCCTACCACAAACAGGAACGTGGCAATTGGCAAAAAACTTTCAATTTCCTTTAGCGCCTAAAGAGTGTGACTTTGAAGAATTAAACTATCTGATTACGGTAGATGCATATGTGCACATTACATAGAGATGTTAACGTCCTAAATGGGTTGAACGCAAGAGTGACAATCGAAATCCCAAAAACCTCAAAATACCTAGCAACTTCCGACTTTGTTTTTCCGGCTAATAAAGTATGTGGGCCTAAAAAACAATATGAATCGCCTAGACGGCAACTCGGGCCTTCATAAACAACATCATATACCCGCCTACCACAAACAGGAACGGGGCAATTGGCAAAAAACTTTCAATTTTACAAGTTACCCTTTAGCGCCTAAACAGTGTGACTTAGAAGAATAAAACTATCTGATTACGGTAGATGCATATGTGCACTTTACATAGGGCTGTTTACGTCGTAAATGGGTTGAACGCAAGAGTGACAATCGAAAACCCAAAGAACCCAAAATACCTAGCTCCTTCCGGTTTTGTTTTTGCGGCTATAAAGTATGTGGGCCTTTAAAACAATATGAGTCGCCTAGACGACAACGCGGGCATTCATAATCACAGCCATATACCCCCTACCACAAACAGGAACGTGGCAATTTGCAAAAAACTTTCAATTTCCTTTAGCGCCTAAAGAGTGTGACTTTGAAGAATTAAACTATCTGATTACGGTAGATGCATATGTGCACATTACATAGAGATGTTAACGTCCTAAATGGGTTGAACGCAAGAGTGACAATCGAAAACCCAAAAACCTCAAAATACCTAGCAACTTCCGACTTTGTTGTTCCTGCTAATAAAGTATGTGGGTCTAAAAAGCAATATGAATCGCCTAGACGACAACTCGGGCATTCATAAATAACATCATATACCCGCCTACCACAAACAGGAACGGGGCAATTGGCAAAAAACTTTCAATTTCACAAGTTACCCTTTAGCGCCTAAACAGTGTGACATAGAAGAATTAAACTATCTGATTACGGTAGATGCATATGTGCACATTACATAGAGATGTTAACGTCCTAAATGGGTTGAACGCAAGAGTGACAATCGAAAACCCAAAAACCTCAAAATACCTAGCAACTTCCGGCTTTGTTGTTCCTGCTAATAAAGTATGTGGGTCTAAAAAGCAATATGAATCGCCTAGACGACAACTCGGGCATTCAAAAACAACATCATATACCCGCCTACCACAAACAGGAACGGGGCAATTGGCAAAAAACTTTCAATTTCACAAGTTACCCTTTAGCGCCTAAAGATTGTGACTTAGAAGAATTAAACTATCTGATTACGGTAGATGCATATGTGCACATTACATAGGGATGTTTACGTCCTAAATGGGTTGAACGCAAGAGTGACAATAGGTAACCCAAAGAACCCAAAATACCTAGCACCTTCCGGTTTTGTTTTTGCGGCTAATAAATTATGTGGGCCTATAAAACAATATGATTCGCCTAGACGGCAACTCGGGCCTTCATAAACACCATCATATACCCGCCTACCACAAACAGGAACGGGGCAATTGGAAAAAACTTTCAATTTCACAAGTTACCCTTTAGCGCCTAAAGAGTGTGACTTAGAAGAATAAAACTATCTGATTACGGTAGATGCATATGTGCAAATTACATAGAGATGTTTACGTCCTAAATGGGTTGAACGCAAGAGTGACAATCGGTAACCCAAAGAACCCAAAATACCTAGCACCCTCCGGTTTTGTTTTTGCGGCTAATAAATTATGTGGTCCTATAAAACAATATGAATCGCCTAGACGGCAACTCGGGCCTTCATAAACAACATCATATACCCGCCTACCACAAACAGGAACGGGGCAATTGGCAAAAAACTTTCAATTTCCTTTAGCGCCTAAAGGGTGTGACTTTGAAGAATTAAACTATCTGATTACGGTAGATGCATATGTGCACATTACATAGAGATGTTAACGTCCTAAATGGGTTGAACGCAAGAGTGACAATCGAAAACCCAAAAACCTCAAAATACCTAGCAACTTCCGACTTTGTTTTTCCGGCTAATAAAGTATGTGGGCCTAAAAAACAATATGAATCGCCTAGACGGCAACTCGGGCCTTCATAAACAACATCATATACCCGCCTACCACAAACAGGAACGGGGCAATTGGCAAGAAACTTTCAATTTTACAAGTTCCCTTTAGCGCCTAAACAGTGTGACTTAGAAGAATACAACTATCTGATTACGGTAGATGCATATGTGCACTTTACATAGAGATGTTAACGTCCTAAATGGGTTGAACGCAAGAGTGACAATCGAAAACCCAAAAACCTCAAAATACCTAGCAACTTCCGGCTTTGTTGTTCCTGCTAATAAAGTATGTGGGTCTAAAAAGCAATATGAATCGCCTAGACGACAACTCGGGCATTCATAAACAACATCATATACCCGCCTAACACAAACAGGAACGTGGCAATTGGCAAAAAACTTTCAATTTCCTTTAGCGCCTAAAGAGTGTGACTTTGAAGAATTAAACTATCTGATTACGGTAGATGCATATGTGCACATTACATAGAGATGTTAACGTCCTAAATGGGTTGAACGCAAGAGTGACAATCGAAAACCCAAAAACCTCAAAATACCTAGCAACTTCCGACTTTGTTTTTCCTGCTAATAAAGTATGTGGGTCTAAAAAGCAATATGAATCGCCTAGACGACAACTCGGGCATTCAAAAACAACATCATATACCCGCCTACCACAAACAGGAACGGGGCAATTGGCAAAAAACTTTCAATTTCACAAGTTACCCTTTAGCGCCTAAAGAGTGTGACTTAGAAGAATTAAACTATCTGATTACGGTAGATGCATATGTGCACATTACATAGGGATGTTTACGTCCTAAATGGGTTGAACGCAAGAGTGACAATAGGTAACCCAAAGAACCCAAAATACCTAGCACCTTCCGGTTTTGGTTTTGCGGCTAAGAAATTATGTGGGTCTAAAAAGCAATATGAATCGCCTAGACGACAACTCGGGCATTTATAATCACAACCATATAACCCCCTACCACAAACAGGAACGGGGCAATTGGAAAAAACTTTCAATTTCACAAGTTACCCTTTAGCGCCTAAAGAGTGTGACTTAGAAGAATTAAACTATCTGATTACGGTAGATGCATATGTGCACATTACATAGGGATGTTTACGTCCTAAATGGGTTGAACGCAAGAGTGACAATAGGTAACCCAAAGAACCCAAAATACCTAGCACCTTCCGGTTTTGGTTTTGCGGCTAAGAAATTATGTGGGCCTAAAAAGCAATATGAATCGCCTAGACGACAACTTGGGCATTCATAAACAACATCATATACCCGATTACAACAAACAGGAGCGGGGCAATTGGAAAAAACTTTCAATTTCACAAGTTACCCTTTAGCGCCTAAACAGTGTGACTTAGAAGAATAAAACTATCTGATTACGGTAGATGCATATGTGCACATTACATAGAGATGTTTACGTCCTAAATGGGTTGAACGCAAGAGTGACAATAGGTAACCCAAAGAAACCAAAATACCTAGCACCTTCCGGTTTTGTTTTTGCGGCTAATAAGTTATGTGGGCCTATAAAACAATATGAGTCGCCTAGACGACAACTCGGGCATTTATAATCACAACCATATAACCCCCTACCACAAACAGGAACGGGGCAATTGGAAAAAACTTTCAATTTCACAAGTTACCCTTTAGCGCCTAAAGAGTGTGACTTAGAAGAATTAAACTATCTGATTACGGTAGATGCATATGTGCACATTACATAGGGATGTTTACGTCCTAAATGGGTTGAACGCAAGAGTGACAATAGGTAACCCAAAGAACCCAAAATACCTAGCACCTTCCGGTTTTGGTTTTGCGGCTAAGAAATTATGTGGGCCTAAAAAGCAATATGAATCGCCTAGACGACAACTTGGGCATTCATAAACAACATCATATACCCGCCTACAACAAACAGGAGTGGGGCAATTGGAAAAAACTTTCAATTTCACAAGTTACCCTTAAGCGCCTAAAGAGTGTGACTTAGAAGAATTAAACTATCTGATTACGGTAGATGCATATGTGCACATTACATAGAGATGTTTACGTCCTAAATGGGTTGAACGCAAGAGTGACAATAGGTAACCCAAAGAAACCAAAATACCTAGCACCTTCCGGTTTTGTTTTTGCGGCTAATAAATTATGTGGGCCTATAAAACAATATGAGTCGCCTAGACGACAACTCGGGCATTTATAATCACAACCATATAACACCCTACCACAAACAGGAACGTGGCAATTGGCAAAAAACTTTCAATTTCACAAGTTACCCTTTAGCGCCTAAACAGTGTGACTTAGAAGAATTAAACTATCTGATTACGGTAGATGCATATGTGCACATTACTTAGGGATGTTTACGTCCTAAATGGGTTGAACGCAAGAGTGACAATAGGTAACCCAAAGAACCCAAAATACCTAGCACCTTCCGGTTTTGGTTTTGCGGCTAAGAAATTATGTGGGCCTAAAAAGCAATATGAATCGCCTAGACGACAACTTGGGCATTCATAAACAACATCATATACCCGCCTACAACAAACAGGAGCGGGGCAATTGGAAAAAACTTTCAATTTCACAAGTTACCCTTTAGCGCCTAAAGAGTGTGACTTAGAAGAATTAAACTATCTGATTACGGTAGATGCATATGTGCACATTACATAGGGATGTTTACGTCCTAAATGGGTTGAACGCAAGAGTGACAATAGGTAACCCAAAGAACCCAAAATACCTAGCACCTTCCGGTTTTGGTTTTGCGGCTAAGAAATTATGTGGGCCTAAAAAGCAATATGAATCGCCTAGACGACAACTTGGGCGTTCATAAACAACATCATATACCCGCCTACAACAAACAGGAGCGGGGCAATTGGAAAAAACTTTCAATTTCACAAGTTACCCTTAAGCGCCTAAAGAGTGTGACTTAGAAGAATTAAACTATCTGATTACGGTAGATGCATATGTGCACATTACATAGGGATGTTTACGTCCTAAATGGGTTGAACGCAAGAGTGACAATAGGTAACCCAAAGAACCCAAAATACCTAGCAACTTCCGGCTTTGTTGTTCCTGCTAATAAAGTATGTGGGTCTAAAAAGCAATATGAATCGCCTAGACGACAACTCGGGAATTCATAAACAACATCATATACCCGCCTAACACAAACAGGAACAGGGCAATTGGAAAAAACTTTCAATTTCACAAGTTACCCTTTAGCGCCTAAAGAGTGTGACTTAGAAGAATTAAACTATCTGATTACGGTAGATGCATATGTGCACATTACATAGGGATGTTTACGTCCTAAATGGGTTGAACGCAAGAGTGACAATAGGTAACCCAAAGAACCCAAAATACCTAGCACCTTCCGGTTTTGTTTTTGCGGCTAAGAAATTATGTGGGCCTAAAAAGCAATATGAATCGCCTAGACGACAACTCGGGCATTCATAAACAACATCATATACCCGCCTACAACAAACAGGAACGGGGCGATTGGAAAAAACTTTCAATTTCACAAGTTACCCTTTAGCGCCTAAAGAGTGTGACTTAGAAGAATTAAACTATCTGATTACGGTAGATGCATATGTGCACATTATATAGAGATGTTTACGTCCTAAATGGGTTGAACGCAAGAGTGACAATAGGTTACCCAAAGAAACCAAAATACCTAGCACCTTCCGGTTTTGTTTTTGCGGCTATAAAGTATGTGGGCCTTTAAAACAATATGAGTCGCCTAGACGACAACGCGGGCATTCATAATCACAACCATATACCCCCTACCACAAACAGGAACGTGGCAATTGGCAAAAAACTTTCAATTTCCTTTAGCGCCTAAAGAGTGTGACTTTGAAGAACTAAACTATCTGATAACGGTAGATGCATATGTGCACATTACATGGAGATGTTAACGTCCTAAATGGGTTGAACGCAAGAGTGACAATCGAAAACCCAAAAACCTCAAAATATTTAGCAACTTCCGGCTTTGTTGTTCCTGCTAATAAAGTATGTGGGCCTAAAAAGCAATATGAATCGCCTAGACGACAACTCGGGCATTCATAAACAACATCATATACCCGCCTACAACAAACAGGAACGGGGCGATTGGAAAAAACTTTCAATTTCACAAGTTACCCTTTAGCGCCTAAAGAGTGTGACTTAGAAGAATTAAACTATCTGATTACGGTAGATGCATATGTGCACATTATATAGAGATGTTTACGTCCTAAATGGGTTGAACGCAAGAGTGACAATAGGTAACCCAAAGAAACCAAAATACCTAGCACCTTCCGGTTTTGTTTTTGCGGCTATAAAGTATGTGGACCTTTAAAACAATATGAGTCGCCTAGACGACAACGCGGGCATTCATAATCACAACCATATACCCCCTACCACAAACAGGAACGTGGCAATTGGCAAAAAACTTTCAATTTCCTTTAGCGCCTAAAGAGTGTGACTTTGAAGAACTAAACTATCTGATTACGGTAGATGCATATGTGCACATTACATGGAGATGTTAACGTCCTAAATGGGTTGAACGCAAGAGTGACAATCGAAAACCCAAAAACCTCAAAATATTTAGCAACTTCCGGCTTTGTTGTTCCTGCTAATAAAGTATGTGGGTCTAAAAAGCAGAATGAATCGCCTAAACGACAACTCGGGCATTCAAAAACAACATCATATACCCGCCTACCACAAACAGGAACGGGGCAATTGGCAAAAAACTTTCAATTTCACAAGTTACCCTTTAGCGCCTAAAGAGTGTGACTTAGAAGAATTAAACTATCTGATTACGGTAGATGCATATGTGCACATTACATAGGGATGTTTACAACCTAAATGGGTTGCACGCAAGAGTGACAATAGGTAACCCAAAGAACCCAAAATACCTAGCAACTTCCGGCTTTGTTGTTCCTGCTAATAAAGAATGTGGGTCTAAAAAGCAATATGAATCGCCTAGACGACAACTCGGGCATTCATGAACAACATCATATACGCGCCTAACACAAACAGGAACGGGGCAATTGGAAAAAACTTTCAATTTCACAAGTTACCCTTTAGCGCCTAAAGAGTGTGACTGAGAAGAATTTAACTATCTGATTACGGTAGATGCATATGTGCACATTACATAGGGATGTTTACGTCCTAAATGGGTTGAACGCAAGAGTGACAATAGGTAACCCAAAGAAACCAAAATACCTAGCACCTTCCGGTTTTGTTTTTGCGGCTATAAAGTATGTGGGCCTTTAAAACAATATGAGTCGCCTAGACGACAACGCGGGCATTCATAATCACAACCATATACCCGCCTACCACAAACAGGAACGGGGCAATTGGCAAAAAACTTTCAATTTCACAAGTTACCCTTTAGCGCCTAAAGAGTGTGACTTAGAAGAATTAAACTATCTGATTACGGTAGATGCATATGTGCACATTACATAGGGATGTTTACGTCCTAAATGGGTTGAACGCAAGAGTGACAATCGAAAACCCAAAAACCTCAAAATATTTAGCAACTTCCGGCTTTGTTGTTCCTGCTAATAAAGTATGTGGGTCTAAAAAGCAATATGAATCGCCTAAACGACAACTCGGGCATTCATGAACAACATCATATACCCGCCTAACACAAACAGGAACGGGGCAATTGGAAAAAACTTTCAATTTCACAAGTTACCCTTTAGCGCCTAAAGAGTGTGACTGAGAAGAATTAAACTATCTGATTACGGTAGATGCATATGTGCACATTACATAGGGATGTTTACGTCCTAAATGGGTTGAACGCAAGAGTGACAATAGGTAACCCAAAGAACCCAAAATACCTAGCACCTTCCGGTTTTGTTTTTGCGGCTAAGAAATTATGTGGGCCTAAAAAGCAATATGAATCGCCTAGACGACAACTCGGGCATTCATAAACAACATCATATACCCGCCTACAACAAACAGGAACGGGGCAATTGGAAAAAACTTTCAATTTCACAAGTTACCCTTTAGCGCCTAAAGAGTGTGACTTAGAAGAATTATACTATCTGATTACGGTAGATGCATATGTGCACATTACATAGAGATGTTTACGTCCTAAATGGGTTGAACGCAAGAGTGACAATAGGTAACCCAAAGAAACCAAAATACCTAGCACCTTCCGGTTTTGTTTTTGCGGCTAATAAATTATGTGGGCCTATAAAACAATATGAGTCGCCTAGACGACAACTCGGGCATTTATAATCACAACCATATAACCCCCTACCACAAACAGGAACGTGGCAATTGGCAAAAAACTTTCAATTTCCTTTAGCGCCTAAAGAGTGTGACTTTGAAGAATTAAACTATCTGATTACTGTAGATGCATATGTGCACATTACATAGAGATGTTAACGTCCTAAATGGGTTGAACGCAAGAGTGACAATCGAAAACCCAAAAACCTCAAAATACCTAGCAACTTCCGACTTTGTTTTTCCGGCTAATAAAGTATGTGGGCCTAAAAAACAATATGAATCGCCTAGACGGCAACTCGGGCCTTCATAAACAACATCATATACCCGCCTACCACAAACAGGAACGGGGCAATTGGCAAAAAACTTTCAATTTTACAAGTTACCCTTTAGCGCCTAAACAGTGTGACTTAGAAGAATAAAACTATCTGATTACGGTAGATGCATATGTGCACTTTACATAGGGCTGTTTACGTCCTAAATGGGTTGAACGCAAGAGTGACAATCGAAAACCCAAAGAACCCAAAATACCTAGCACCTTCCGGTTCTGTTTTTCCGGCTAATAAAGTATGTGGGCCTTTAAAACAATATGAGTCGCCTAGACGACAACGCGCGCATTCATAATCACAACCATATACCCCCTACCACAAACAGGAACGTGGCAATTGGCAAAAAACTTTCAATTTCCTTTAGCGCCTAAAGTGTGTGACTTTGAAGAATTAAACTATCTGATTACGGTAGATGCATATGTGCACATTACATAGAGCTGTTAACGTCCTAAATGGGTTGAACGCAAGAGTGACAATCGAAAACCCAAAAACCTCAAAATACCTAGCAACTTCCGGCTTTGTTGTTCCTGCTAATAAAGTATGTGGGTCTAAAAAGCAATATGAATCGCCTAGACGACAACTCGGGCATTCATAAATAACATCATATACCTGCCTACCACAAACAGGAACGGGGCAATTGGCAAAAAACTTTCAATTTCACAAGTTACCCTTTAGCGCCTAAAGAGTGTGACTTAGAAGAATTAAACTATCTGATTACGGTAGATGCATATGTGCACATTACATAGAGATGTTTACGTCCTAAATGGGTTGAACGCAAGAGTGACAATAGGTAACCCAAAGAAACCAAAATACCTAGCACCTTCCGGTTTTGTTTTTGCGGCTATAAAGTATGTGGGCCTTTAAAACAATATGAGTCGCCTAGACGACAACGCGGGCATTCATAATCACAACCATATACCCCCTACCACAAACAGGAACGTGGCAATTGGCAAAAAACTTTCACTTTCCTTTAGCGCCTAAAGAGTGTGACTTTGAAGAATTAAACTATCTGATTACGGTAGATGCATATGTGCACATTACATAGAGATGTTAACGTCCTAAATGGGTTGAACGCAAGAGTGACAATCGAAAACCCAAAAACCTCAAAATACCTAGCAACTTCCGGCTTTGTTGTTCCTGCTAATAAAGTATGTGGGTCTAAAAAGCAATATGAATCGCTAGACGACAACTCGGGCATTCAAAAACAACATCATATACCCGCCTACCACAAACAGGAACGGGGCAATTGGCAAAAAACTTTCAATTTCACAAGTTACCCTTTAGCGCCAAAAGAGTGTGACTTAGAAGAATTAAACTATCTGATTACGGTAGATGCATATGTGCACATTACATAGGGATGTTTACGTCCTAAATGGGTTGAACGCAAGAGTGACAATAGGTAACCCAAAGAACCCAAAATACCTAGCACTTTCCGGTTTTGTTTTTGCGGCTAAGAAATTATGTGGGCCTAAAAAGCAATATGAATCGCCTAGACGACAACTCGGGCATTCATAAACAACATCATATACCCGCCTACAACAAACAGGAACGGGGCAATTGGAAAAAACTTTCAATTTCACAAGTTACCCTTTGGCGCCTAAAGAGTGTGACTTAGAAGAATGAAACTATCTGATTACGGTAGATGCATATGTGCACATTACATAGAGATGTTTACGTCCTAAATGGGTTGAACGCAAGAGTGACAATAGGTAACCCAAAGAAACCAAAATACCTAGCACCTTCCGGTTTTGTTTTTGCGGCTAATAAATTATGTGGGCCTATAAAACAATATGAGTCGCCTAGACGACAACTCGGGCATTTATAATCACAACCATATAACCCCCTACCACAAACAGGAACGTGGCAATTGGCAAAAAACTTTCAATTTCCTTTAGCGCCTAAAGAGTGTGACTTTGAAGAATTAAACTATCTGATTACGGTAGATGCATATGTGCACATTACATAGAGATGTTAACGTCCTAAATGGGTTGAACGCAAGAGTGACAATCGAAAACCCAAAAACCTCAAAATACCTAGCAACTTCCGGCTTTGTTGTTCCTGCTAATAAAGTATGTGGGTCTAAAAAGCAATATGAATCGCCTAGACGGCAACTCGGGCCTTCATAAACAACATCATATACCCGCCTACCACAAACAGGAACGGGGCAATTGGCAAAAAACTTTCAATTTTACAAGTTACCCTTTAGCGCCTAAACAGTGTGACTTAGAAGAATAAAACTATCTGATTATGGTAGATGCATATGTGCACTTTACATAGGGCTGTTTACGTCCTAAATGGGTTGAACGCAAGAGTGACAATCGAAAACCCAAAGAACCCAAAATACCTAGCACCTTCCGGTTTTGTTTTTGCGGCTATAAAGTATGTGGGCCTTTAAAACAATATGAATCGCCTAGACGGCAACTCGGGCCTTCATAAACAACATCATATACCCGCCTACCACAAACAGGAACGGGGCAATTGGCAAAAAACTTTCAATTTTACAAGTTACCCGTTAGCGCCTAAACAGTGTGACTTAGAAGAATAAAACTATCTGATTACGGTAGATGCATATGTGCACTTTACATAGGGCTGTTTACGTCCTAAATGGGTTGAACGCAAGAGTGACAATAAGTAACCCAAAGAACCCAAAATACCTAGCACCTTCCGGTTTTGTTTTTGCGGATAAAAAATTATGTGGGCCTAAAAAGCAATATGAATCGCCTAGACGACAACTCGGGCATTCATAAACAACATCATATACCCGCCTACAACAAACAGGAACGGGGCAATTGGAAAAAACTTTCAATTTCACAAGTTACCCTTTAGCGCCTAAAGAGTGTGACTTAGAAGATTTAAACTATCTGATTACGGTAGATGCATATGTGCACATTACATAGAGATGTTTACGTCCTAAATGGGTTGAACGCAAGAGTGACAATAGGTAACCCAAAGAAACCAAAATACCTAGCACCTTCCGGTTTTGTGTTTGCGGCTAATAAATTATGTGGGCCTATAAAACAATATGAGTCGCCTAGACGACAACTCGGGCATTTATAATCACAACCATATAACCCCCTACCACAAACAGGAACGTGGCAATTGGCAAAAAACTTTCAATTTCCTTTAGCGCCTAAAGAGTGTGACTTTGAAGAATTAAACTATCTGATTACTGTAGATGCATATGTGCACATTACATAGAGATGTTAACGTCCTAAATGGGTTGAACGCAAGAGTGACAATCGAAAACCCAAAAACCTCAAAATACCTAGCAACTTCCGACTTTGTTTTTCCGGCTAATAAAGTATGTGGGCCTAAAAAACAATATGAATCGCCTAGACGGCAACTCGGGCCTTCATAAACAACATCATATACCCGCCTACCACAAACAGGAACGGGGCAATTGGCAAAAAACTTTCAATTTTACAAGTTACCCTTTAGCGCCTAAACAGTGTGACTTAGAAGAATAAAACTATCTGATTACGGTAGATGCATATGTGCACTTTACATAGGGCTGTTTACGTCGTAAATGGGTTGAACGCAAGAGTGACAATCGGTAACCCAAAGAACCCAAAATACCTAGCACCCTCCGGTTTTGTTTTTGCGGCTAATAAATTATGTGGTCCTATAACACAATATGAATCGCCTAGACGGCAACTCGGGCCTTCATAAACAACATCATATAACCCCCTACCACAAACAGGAACGTGGCAATTGGCAAAAAACTTTCAATTTCCTTTAGCGCCTAAAGAGTGTGACTTTGAAGAATTAAACTATCTGATTACGGTAGATGCATATGTGCACATTACATAGAGCTGTTAACGTCCTAAATGGGTTGAACGCAAGAGTGACAATCGAAAACCCAAAAACCTCAAAATACCTAGCAACTTCCGGCTTTGTTGTTCCTGCTAATAAAGTATGTGGGTCTAAAAAGCAATATGAATCGCCTAGACGACAACTCGGGCATTCATAAATAACATCATATACCTGCCTACCACAAACAGGAACGGGGCAATTGGCAAAAAACTTTCAATTTCACAAGTTACCCTTTAGCGCCTAAAGAGTGTGACATAGAAGAATTAAACTATCTGATTACGGTAGATGCATATGTGCACATTACATAGAGATGTTTACGTCCTAAATGGGTTGAACGCAAGAGTGACAATAGGTAACCCAAAGAAACCAAAATACCTAGCACCTTCCGGTTTTGTTTTTGCGGCTATAAAGTATGTGGGCCTTTAAAACAATATGAGTCGCCTAGACGACAACGCGGGCATTCATAATCACAACCATATACCCCCTACCACAAACAGGAACGTGGCAATTGGCAAAAAACTTTCACTTTCCTTTAGCGCCTAAAGAGTGTGACTTTGAAGAATTAAACTATCTGATTACGGTAGATGCATATGTGCACATTACATAGAGATGTTAACGTCCTAAATGGGTTGAACGCAAGAGTGACAATCGAAAACCCAAAAACCTCAAAATACCTAGCAACTTCCGGCTTTGTTGTTCCTGCTAATAAAGTATGTGGGTCTAAAAAGCAATATGAATCGCTAGACGACAACTCGGGCATTCAAAAACAACATCATATACCCGCCTACCACAAACAGGAACGGGGCAATTGGCAAAAAACTTTCAATTTCACAAGTTACCCTTTAGCGCCAAAAGAGTGTGACTTAGAAGAATTAAACTATCTGATTACGGTAGATGCATATGTGCACATTACATAGGGATGTTTACGTCCTAAATGGGTTGAACGCAAGAGTGACAATAGGTAACCCAAAGAACCCAAAATACCTAGCACTTTCCGGTTTTGTTTTTGCGGCTAAGAAATTATGTGGGCCTAAAAAGCAATATGAATCGCCTAGACGACAACTCGGGCATTCATAAACAACATCATATACCCGCCTACAACAAACAGGAACGGGGCAATTGGAAAAAACTTTCAATTTCACAAGTTACCCTTTGGCGCCTAAAGAGTGTGACTTAGAAGAATGAAACTATCTGATTACGGTAGATGCATATGTGCACATTACATAGAGATGTTTACGTCCTAAATGGGTTGAACGCAAGAGTGACAATAGGTAACCCAAAGAAACCAAAATACCTAGCACCTTCCGGTTTTGTTTTTGCGGCTAATAAATTATGTGGGCCTATAAAACAATATGAGTCGCCTAGACGACAACTCGGGCATTTATAATCACAACCATATAACCCCCTACCACAAACAGGAACGTGGCAATTGGCAAAAAACTTTCAATTTCCTTTAGCGCCTAAAGAGTGTGACTTTGAAGAATTAAACTATCTGATTACGGTAGATGCATATGTGCACATTACATAGAGATGTTAACGTCCTAAATGGGTTGAACGCAAGAGTGACAATCGAAAACCCAAAAACCTCAAAATACCTAGCAACTTCCGGCTTTGTTGTTCCTGCTAATAAAGTATGTGGGTCTAAAAAGCAATATGAATCGCCTAGACGGCAACTCGGGCCTTCATAAACAACATCATATACCCGCCTACCACAAACAGGAACGGGGCAATTGGCAAAAAACTTTCAATTTCACAAGTTACCCTTTAGCGCCAAAAGAGTGTGACTTAGAAGAATTAAACTATCTGATTACGGTAGATGCATATGTGCACATTACATAGGGATGTTTACGTCCTAAATGGGTTGAACGCAAGAGTGACAATAGGTAACCCAAAGAACCCAAAATACCTAGCACTTTCCGGTTTTGTTTTTGCGGCTAAGAAATTATGTGGGCCTAAAAATCAATATGAATCGCCTAGACGACAACTCGGGCATTCATAAACAACATCATATACCCGCCTACAACAAACAGGAACGGGGCAATTGGAAAAAACTTTCAATTTCACAAGTTACCCTTTGGCGCCTAAAGAGTGTGACTTAGAAGAATGAAACTATCTGATTATGGTAGATGCATATGTGCACTTTACATAGGGCTGTTTACGTCCTAAATGGGTTGAACGCAAGAGTGACAATCGAAAACCCAAAGAACCCAAAATACCTAGCACCTTCCGGTTTTGTTTTTGCGGCTATAAAGTATGTGGGCCTTTAAAACAATATGAATCGCCTAGACGGCAACTCGGGCCTTCATAAACAACATCATATACCCGCCTACCACAAACAGGAACGGGGCAATTGGCAAAAAACTTTCAATTTTACAAGTTACCCGTTAGCGCCTAAACAGTGCGACTTAGAAGAATAAAACTATCTGATTACGGTAGATGCATATGTGCACTTTACATAGGGCTGTTTACGTCCTAAATGGGTTGAACGCAAGAGTGACAATAAGTAACCCAAAGAACCCAAAATACCTAGCACCTTCCGGTTTTGTTTTTGCGGATAAAAAATTATGTGGGCCTAAAAAGCAATATGAATCGCCTAGACGACAACTCGGGCATTCATAAACAACATCATATACCCGCCTACAACAAACAGGAACGGGGCAATTGGAAAAAACTTTCAATTTCACAAGTTACCCTTTGGCGCCTAAAGAGTGTGACTTAGAAGAATGAAACTATCTGATTACGGTAGATGCATATGTGCACATTACATAGAGATGTTTACGTCCTAAATGGGTTGAACGCAAGAGTGACAATAGGTAACCCAAAGAAACCAAAATACCTAGCACCTTCCGGTTTTGTTTTTGCGGCTAATAAATTATGTGGGCCTATAAAACAATATGAGTCGCCTAGACGACAACTCGGGCATTTATAATCACAACCATATAACCCCCTACCACAAACAGGAACGTGGCAATTGGCAAAAAACTTTCAATTTCCTTTAGCGCCTAAAGAGTGTGACTTTGAAGAATTAAACTATCTGATTACGGTAGATGCATATGTGCACATTACATAGAGATGTTAACGTCCTAAATGGGTTGAACGCAAGAGTGACAATCGAAAACCCAAAAACCTCAAAATACCTAGCAACTTCCGGCTTTGTTGTTCCTGCTAATAAAGTATGTGGGTCTAAAAAGCAATATGAATCGCCTAGACGGCAACTCGGGCCTTCATAAACAACATCATATACCCGCCTACCACAAACAGGAACGGGGCAATTGGCAAAAAACTTTCAATTTTACAAGTTACCCTTTAGCGCCTAAACAGTGTGACTTAGAAGAATAAAACTATCTGATTATGGTAGATGCATATGTGCACTTTACATAGGGCTGTTTACGTCCTAAATGGGTTGAACGCAAGAGTGACAATCGAAAACCCAAAGAACCCAAAATACCTAGCACCTTCCGGTTTTGTTTTTGCGGCTATAAAGTATGTGGGCCTTTAAAACAATATGAATCGCCTAGACGGCAACTCGGGCCTTCATAAACAACATCATATACCCGCCTACCACAAACAGGAACGGGGCAATTGGCAAAAAACTTTCAATTTTACAAGTTACCCGTTAGCGCCTAAACAGTGCGACTTAGAAGAATAAAACTATCTGATTACGGTAGATGCATATGTGCACTTTACATAGGGCTGTTTACGTCCTAAATGGGTTGAACGCAAGAGTGACAATAAGTAACCCAAAGAACCCAAAATACCTAGCACCTTCCGGTTTTGTTTTTGCGGATAAAAAATTATGTGGGCCTAAAAAGCAATATGAATCGCCTAGACGACAACTCGGGCATTCATAAACAACATCATATACCCGCCTACAACAAACAGGAACGGGGCAATTGGAAAAAACTTTCAATTTCACAAGTTACCCTTTAGCGCCTAAAGAGTGTGACTTAGAAGATTTAAACTATCTGATTACGGTAGATGCATATGTGCACATTACATAGAGATGTTTACGTCCTAAATGGGTTGAACGCAAGAGTGACAATAGGTAACCCAAAGAAACCAAAATACCTAGCACCTTCCGGTTTTGTGTTTGCGGCTAATAAATTATGTGGGCCTATAAAACAATATGAGTCGCCTAGACGACAACTCGGGCATTTATAATCACAACCATATAACCCCCTACCACAAACAGGAACGTGGCAATTGGCAAAAAACTTTCAATTTCCTTTAGCGCCTAAAGAGTGTGACTTTGAAGAATTAAACTATCTGATTACTGTAGATGCATATGTGCACATTACATAGAGATGTTAACGTCCTAAATGGGTTGAACGCAAGAGTGACAATCGAAAACCCAAAAACCTCAAAATACCTAGCAACTTCCGACTTTGTTTTTCCGGCTAATAAAGTATGTGGGCCTAAAAAACAATATGAATCGCCTAGACGGCAACTCGGGCCTTCATAAACAACATCATATACCCGCCTACCACAAACAGGAACGGGGCAATTGGCAAAAAACTTTCAATTTTACAAGTTACCCTTTAGCGCCTAAACAGTGTGACTTAGAAGAATAAAACTATCTGATTACGGTAGATGCATATGTGCACTTTACATAGGGCTGTTTACGTCCTAAATGGGTTGAACGCAAGAGTGACAATCGAAAACCCAAAGAACCCAAAATACCTAGCACCTTCCGGTTTTGTTTTTGCGGCTATAAAGTATGTGGGCCTTTAAAACAATATGAGTCGCCTAGACGACAACGCGGGCATTCATAATCACAACCATATACCCCCTACCACAAACAGGAACGTGGCAATTGGCAAAAAACTTTCAATTTCCTTTAGCGCCTAAAGTGTGTGACTTTGAAGAATTAAACTATCTGATTACGGTAGATGCATATGTGCACATTACATAGAGATGTTAACGTCCTAAATGGGTTGAACGCAAGAGTGACAATCGAAAACCCAAAAGCCTCAAAATACCTAGCAACTTCCGGCTTTGTTGTTCCTGCTAATAAAGTATGTGGGTCTAAAAAGCAATATGAATCGCCTAAACGACAACTCGGGCATTCAAAAACAACAAAATATACCCGCCTACCACAAACAGGAACGGGGCAATTGGCAAAAAACTTTCAATTTCACAAGTTACCCTTTAGCGCCTAAAGAGTGTGACTTAGAAGAATTAAACTATCTGATTACGGTAGATGCATATGTGCACATTACATAGGGATGTTTACGTCCTAAATGGGTTGAACGCAAGAGTGACAATAGGTAACCCAAAGAACCCAAAATACCTAGCACTTTCCGGTTTTGTTTTTGCGGCTAAGAAATTATGTGGGCCTAAAAAGCAATATGAATCGCCTAGACGACAACTCGGGCATTCATAAACAACATCATATACCCGCCTACAACAAACAGGAACGGGGCAATTGGAAAAAACTTTCAATTTCACAAGTTACCCTTTGGCGCCTAAAGAGTGTGACTTAGAAGAATTAAACTATCTGATTACGGTAGATGCATATGTGCACATTACATAGAGATGTTTACGTCCTAAATGGGTTGAACGCAAGAGTGACAATAGGTAACCCAAAGAAACCAAAATACCTAGCACCTTCCGGTTTTGTTTTTGCGGCTAATAAATTATGTGGGCCTATAAAACAATATGAGTCGCCTAGACGACAACTCGGGCATTTATAATCACAACCATATAACCCCCTACCACAAACAGGAACGTGGCAATTGGCAAAAAACTTTCAATTTCCTTTAGCGCCTAAAGAGTGTGACTTTGAAGAATTAAACTATCTGATTACGGTAGATGCATATGTGCACATTACATAGAGATGTTAACGTCCTAAATGGGTTGAACGCAAGAGTGACAATCGAAAACCCAAAAACCTCAAAATACCTAGCAACTTCCGGCTTTGTTGTTCCTGCTAATAAAGTATGTGGGTCTAAAAAGCAATATGAATCGCCTAGACGGCAACTCGGGCCTTCATAAACAACATCATATACCCGCCTACCACAAACAGGAACGGGGCAATTGGCAAAAAACTTTCAATTTTACAAGTTACCCTTTAGCGCCTAAACAGTGTGACTTAGAAGAATAAAACTATCTGATTACGGTAGATGCATATGTGCACTTTACATAGGGCTGTTTACGTCCTAAATGGGTTGAACGCAAGAGTGACAATCGAAAACCCAAAGAACCCAAAATACCTAGCACCTTCCGGTTTTGTTTTTGCGGCTATAAAGTATGTGGGCCTTTAAAACAATATGAATCGCCTAGACGGCAACTCGGGCCTTCATAAACAACATCATATACCCGCCTACCACAAACAGGAACGGGGCAATTGGCAAAAAACTTTCAATTTTACAAGTTACCCGTTAGCGCCTAAACAGTGTGACCTAGAAGAATAAAACTATCTGATTACGGTAGATGCATATGTGCACTTTACATAGGGCTGTTTACGTCCTAAATGGGTTGAACGCAAGAGTGACAATAAGTAACCCAAAGAACCCAAAATACCTAGCACCTTCCGGTTTTGTTTTTGCGGCTAAAAAATTATGTGGGCCTAAAAAGCAATATGAATCGCCTAGACGACAACTCGGGCATTCATAAACAACAACATATACCCGCCTACAACAAACAGGAACGGGGCAATTGGAAAAAACTTTCAATTTCACAAGTTACCCTTTAGCGCCTAAAGAGTGTGACTTAGAAGATTTAAACTATCTGATTACGGTAGATGCATATGTGCACATTACATAGAGATGATTACGTCCTAAATGGGTTGAACGCAAGGGTGACAATAGGTAACCCAAAGAAACCAAAATACCTAGCACCTTCCGGTTTTGTTTTTGCGGCTAATAAATTATGTGGGCCTATAAAACAATATGAGTCGCCTAGACGACAACTCGGGCATTTATAATCACAACCATATAACCCCCTACCACAAACAGGAACGTGGCAATTGGCAAAAAACTTTCAATTTCCTTTAGCGCCTAAAGAGTGTGACTTTGAAGAATTAAACTATCTGATTACTGTAGATGCATATGTGCACATTACATAGAGATGTTAACGTCCTAAATGGGTTGAACGCAAGAGTGACAATCGAAAACCCAAAAACCTCAAAATACCTAGCAACTTCCGACTTTGTTTTTCCGGCTAATAAAGTATGTGGGCCTAAAAAACAATATGAATCGCCTAGACGGCAACTCGGGCCTTCATAAACAACATCATATACCCGCCTACCACAAACAGGAACGGGGCAATTGGCAAAAAACTTTCAATTTTACAAGTTACCCGTTAGCGCCTAAACAGTGTGACTTAGAAGAATAAAACTATCTGATTACGGTAGATGCATATGTGCACTTTACATAGGGCTGTTTACGTCCTAAATGGGTTGAACGCAAGAGTGACAATAAGTAACCCAAAGAACCCAAAATACCTAGCACCTTCCGGTTTTGTTTTTGCGGCTAAAAAATTATGTGGGCCTAAAAAGCAATATGAATCGCCTAGACGACAACTCGGGCATTCATAAACAACATCATATACCCGCCTACAACAAACAGGAACGGGGCAATTGGAAAAAACTTTCAATTTCACAAGTTACCCTTTAGCGCCTAAAGAGTGTGACTTAGAAGATTTAAACTATCTGATTACGGTAGATGCATATGTGCACATTACATAGAGATGATTACGTCCTAAATGGGTTGAACGCAAGGGTGACAATAGGTAACCCAAAGAAACCAAAATACCTAGCACCTTCCGGTTTTGTTTTTGCGGCTAATAAATTATGTGGGCCTATAAAACAATATGAGTCGCCTAGACGACAACTCGGGCATTTATAATCACAACCATATAACCCCCTACCACAAACAGGAACGTGGCAATTGGCAAAAAACTTTCAATTTCCTTTAGCGCCTAAAGAGTGTGACTTTGAAGAATTAAACTATCTGATTACTGTAGATGCATATGTGCACATTACATAGAGATGTTAACGTCCTAAATGGGTTGAACGCAAGAGTGACAATCGAAAACCCAAAAACCTCAAAATACCTAGCAACTTCCGACTTTGTTTTTCCGGCTAATAAAGTATGTGGGCCTAAAAAACAATATGAATCGCCTAGACGGCAACTCGGGCCTTCATAAACAACATCATATACCCGCCTACCACAAACAGGAACGGGGCAATTGGCAAAAAACTTTCAATTTTACAAGTTACCCGTTAGCGCCTAAACAGTGTGACTTAGAAGAATAAAACTATCTGATTACGGTAGATGCATATGTGCACTTTACATAGGGCTGTTTACGTCCTAAATGGGTTGAACGCAAGAGTGACAATAAGTAACCCAAAGAACCCAAAATACCTAGCACCTTCCGGTTTTGTTTTTGCGGCTAAAAAATTATGTGGGCCTAAAAAGCAATATGAATCGCCTAGACGACAACTCGGGCATTCATAAACAACATCATATACCCGCCTACAACAAACAGGAACGGGGCAATTGGAAAAAACTTTCAATTTCACAAGTTACCCTTTAGCGCCTAAAGAGTGTGACTTAGAAGATTTAAACTATCTGATTACGGTAGATGCATATGTGCACATTACATAGAGATGTTTACGTCCTAAATGGGTTGAACGCAAGAGTGACAATAGGTAACCCAAAGAAACCAAAATACCTAGCACCTTCCGGTTTTGTTTTTGCGGCTAATAAATTATGTGGGCCTATAAAACAATATGAGTCGCCTAGACGACAACTCGGGCATTTATAATCACAACCATATAACCCCCTACCACAAACAGGAACGTGGCAATTGGCAAAAAACTTTCAATTTCCTTTAGCGCCTAAAGAGTGTGACTTTGAAGAATTAAACTATCTGATTACTGTAGATGCATATGTGCACATTACATAGAGATGTTAACGTCCTAAATGGGTTGAACGCAGGAGTGACAATCGAAAACCCAAAAACCTCAAAATACCTAGCAACTTCCGACTTTGTTTTTCCGGCTAATAAAGTATGTGGGCCTAAAAAACAATATGAATCGCCTAGACGGCAACTCGGGCCTTCATAAACAACATCATATACCCGCCTACCACAAACAGGAACGGGGCAATTGGCAAAAAACTTTCAATTTTACAAGTTACCCTTTAGCGCCTAAACAGTGTGACTTAGAAGAATAAAACTATCTGATTACGGTAGATGCATATGTGCACTTTACATAGGGCTGTTTACGTCCTAAATGGGTTGAACGCAAGAGTGACAATCGAAAACCCAAAGAACCCAAAATACCTAGCACCTTCCGGTTTTGTTTTTGCGGCTATAAAGTATGTGGGCCTTTAAAACAATATGAGTCGCCTAGACGACAACGCGGGCATTCATAATCACAACCATATACCCCCTACCACAAACAGGAACGTGGCAATTGGCAAAAAACTTTCAATTTCCTTTAGCGCCTAAAGTGTGTGACTTTGAAGAATTAAACTATCTGATTACGGTAGATGCATATGTGCACATTACATAGAGATGTTAACGTCCTAAATGGGTTGAACGCAAGAGTGACAATCGAAAACCCAAAAGCCTCAAAATACCTAGCAACTTCCGGCTTTGTTGTTCCTGCTAATAAAGTATGTGGGTCTAAAAAGCAATATGAATCGCCTAAACGACAACTCGGGCATTCAAAAACAACATAATATACCCGCCTACCACAAACAGGAACGGGGCAATTGGCAAAAAACTTTCAATTTCACAAGTTACCCTTTAGCGCCTAAAGAGTGTGACTTAGAAGAATTAAACTATCTGATTACGGTAGATGCATATGTGCACATTACATAGGGATGTTTACGTCCTAAATGGGTTGAACGCAAGAGTGACAATAGGTAACCCAAAGAACCCAAAATACCTAGCAACTTCCGGCTTTGTTGTTCCTGCTAATAAATTATGTGGGTCTAAAAAGCAACATGAATCGCCTAGACGACAACTCGGGCATTCATAAACAACATCATATACCCGCCTAACACAAACAGGAACGGGGCAATTGGAAAAAACTTTCAATTTCACAAGTTACCCTTTAGCGCCTAAAGAGTGTGACTTAGAAGAATTAAACTATCTGATTACGGTAGATGCATATGTGCACATTACATAGGGATGTTTACGTCCTAAATGGGTTGAACGCAAGAGTGACAATAGGTAACCCAAAGAACCCAAAATACCTAGCACCTTCCGGTTTTGTTTTTGCGGCTAAGAAATTATGTGGGCCTAAAAAGCAATATGAATCGCCTAGACGACAACTCGGGCATTCATAAACAACATCATATACCCGCCTACAACAAACAGGAACGGGGCAATTGGAAAAAACTTTCAATTTCACAAGTTACCCTTTAGCGCCTAAAGAGTGTGACTTAGAAGAATTAAACTATCTGATTACGGTAGATGCATATGTGCACATTACATAGAGATGTTTGCGTCCTAAATGGGTTGAACGCAAGAGTGACAATAGGTAACCCAAAGAAACCAAAATACCTAGCACCTTCCGGTTTTGTTTTTGCGGCTAATAAATTATGTGGGCCTATAAAACAATATGAGTCGCCTAGACGACAACTCGGGCATTTATAATCACAACCATATAACCCCCTACCACAAACAGGAACGTGGCAATTGGCAAAAAACTTTCAATTTCCTTTAGCGCCTAAAGAGTGTGACTTTGAAGAATTAAACTATCTGATTACTGTAGATGCATATGTGCACATTACATAGAGATGTTAACGTCCTAAATGGGTTGAACGCAAGAGTGACAATCGAAAACCTAAAAACCTCAAAATTGGCAAAAAACTTTCAATTTTACAAGTTACCCTTTCGCGCCTAAACAGTGTGACTTAGAAGAATAAAACTATCTGATTACGGTAGATGCATATGTGCACTTTACATAGGGCTGTTTACGTCCTAAATGGGTTGAACGCAAGAGTGACAATCGAAAACCCAAAGAACCCAAAATACCTAGCACCTTCCGGTTTTGTTTTTGCGGCTATAAAGTATGTGGGCCTTTAAAACAATATGAGTCGCCTAGACGACAACGCGGGCATTCATGATCACAACCATATACCCCCTACCACAAACAGGAACGTGGCAATTGGCAAAAAACTTTCAATTTCCTTTAGCGCCTAAAGTGTGTGACTTTGAAGAATTAAACTATCTGATTACGGTAGATGCATATGTGCACATTACATAGAGATGTTAGCGTCCTAAATGGGTTGAACGCAAGAGTGACAATCGAAAACCCAAAAACCTCAAAATACCTAGCAACTTCCGGCTTTGTTGTTCCTGCTAATAAAGTATGTGGGTCTAAAAAGCAATATGAATCGCCTAGACGACAACTCGGGCATTCATAAATAACATCATATACCCGCCTACCACAAACAGGAACGGGGCAATTGGCAAAAAACTTTCAATTTCACAAGTTACCCTTTAGCGCCTAAACAGTGTGACTTAGAAGAATTAAACTATCTGATTACGGTAGATGCATATGTGCACATTACATAGAGATGTTAACGTCCTAAATGGGTTGAACGCAAGAGTGACAATCGAAAACCCAAAGAACCCAAAATACCTAGCACCTTCCGGTTTTGTTTTTGCGGCTATAAAGTATGTGGGCCTTTAAAACAATATGAGTCGCCTAGACGACAACGCGGGCATTCATGATCACAACCATATACCCCCTACCACAAACAGGAACGTGGCAATTGGCAAAAAACTTTTAATTTCCTTTAGCGCCTAAAGTGTGTGACTTTGAAGAATTAAACTATCTGATTACGGTAGATGCATATGTGCACATTACATAGAGATGTTAGCGTCCTAAATGGGTTGAACGCAAGAGTGACAATCGAAAACCCAAAAACCTCAAAATACCTAGCAACTTCCGGCTTTGTTGTTCCTGCTAATAAAGTATGTGGGTCTAAAAAGCAATATGAATCGCCTAGACGACAACTCGGGCATTCAAAAACAACATCATATACCCGCCTACCACAAACAAGAACGGGGCAATTGGCAAAAAACTTTTAATTTCACAAGTTACCCTTTAGCGCCTAAAGAGTGTGACTTCGAAGAATTAAACTATCTGATTACGGTAGATGCATATGTGCACATTACATAGGGATGTTTACGTCCTAAATGGGTTGAACGCAAGAGTGACAATAGGTAACCCAAAGAACCCAAAATACCTAGCACCCTCCGGTTTTGTTTTTGCGGCTAATAAATTATGTGGTCCTATAAAACAATATGAATCGCCTAGACGGCAACTCGGGCCTTCATAAACAACATCATATACCCGCCTACCACAAACAGGAACGGGGAAATTGGCAAAAAACTTTCAATTTCCTTTAGCGCCTAAAGAGTGTGACTTTGAAGAATTAAACTATCTGATTACGGTAGATGCATATGTGCACATTACATAGAGATGTTAACTTCCTAAATGGGTTGAACGCAAGAGTGACAATCGAAAACCCAAAAACCTCAAAATGCCTAGCAACTTCCGACTTTGTTTTTCTGGCTAATAAAGTATGTGGGCCTAAAAAACAATATGAATCGCCTAGACGGCAACTCGGGCCTTCATAAACAACATCATATACCCGCCTACCACAAACAGGAACGGGGCAATTGGCAAAAAACTTTCAATTTTACAAGTTACCCTATAGCGCCTAAACAGTGTGACTTAGAAGAATAAAACTATCTGATTACGGTAGATGCATATGTGCACTTTACATAGGGTTGTTTACGTCCTAAATGGGTTGAACGCAAGAGTGACAATCGAAAACCCAAAGAACCCAAAATACCTAGCACCTTCCGGTTTTGTTTTTGCGGATATAAAGTATGTGGGCCTTTAAAACAATATAAGTCGCCTAGGCGACAACGCGGGCATTCATAATCACAACCATATACCCCCTACCACAAACAGGAACGTGGCCATTGGCAAAAAACTTTCAATTTCCTTTAGCGCCTAAAGAGTGTGACTTTGAAGAATTAAACTATCTGATTACGGTAGATGCATATGTGCACATTACATAGAGATGTTAACGTCCTAAATGGGTTGAACGCAAGAGTGACAATCGAAAACCCAAAAACCTCAAAATACCTAGCAACTTCCGGCTTTGTTGTTCCTGCTCATAAAGTATGTGGGTCTAAAAAGCAATATGAATCGCCTAGACGACAACTCGGGCATTCATAAACAACATCATATACCCGCCTAACACAAACAGGAACGGGGCAATTGGAAAAAACTTTCAATTTCACAAGTTACCCTTTAGCGCCTAAAGAGTGTGACTTAGAAGAATTAAACTATCTGATTACGGTAGATGCATATGTGCACATTACATAAGGATGTTTACGTCCTAAATGGGTTGAACGCAAGAGTGATAATAGGTAACCCAAAGAACCCAAAATACCTAGCACCTTCCGGTTTTGTTTTTGCGGCTAAGAAATTATGTGGGCCTAAAAAGCAATATGAATCGCCTAGACGACAACTCGGGCATTCATAAACAACATCATATACCCGCCTACAACAAACAGGAACGGGGCAATTGGAAAAAACTTTCAATTTCACAAGTTACCCTTTAGCGCCTAAAGAGTGTGACTTAGAAGAATTAAACTATCTGATTACGGTAGATGCATATGTGCACATTACATAGAGATGTTTACGTCCTAAATGGGTTGAACGCAAGAGTGACAATAGGTAACCCAAAGAAACCAAAATACCTAGCACCTTCCGGTTTTGTTTTTGCGGCTAATAAATTATGTGGGCCTATAAAACAATATGAGTCGCCTAGACGACAACTCGGGCATTTATAATCACAACCATATAACCCCCTACCACAAACAGGAACGTGGCAATTGGCAAAAAACTTTAAATTTTCTTTAGCGCCTAAAGAGTGTGACTTTGAAGAATTAAACTATCTGATTACGGTAGATGCATATGTGCACATTACATAGAGATGTTAACGTCCTAAATGGGTTGAACGCAAGAGTGACAATCGAAAACCCAAAAACCTCAAAATACCTAGCAACTTCCGACTTTGTTTTTCCGGCTAATAAAGTATGTGGGCCTAAAAAACAATATGAATCGCCTAGACGGCAACTCGGGCCTTCATAAAGGACATCATATACCCGCCTACCACAAACAGGAACGGGGCAATTGGCAAAATACTTTCAATTTTACAAGTTACCCTTTAGCGCCTAAAGAGTGTGACTTAGAAGAATAAAACTATCTGATTACGGTAGATGCATATGTGCACTTTACATAGGGATGTTTACGTCCTAAATGGGTTGAACGCAAGAGTGACAATAGGTAACCCAAAGAACCCAAAATAGCTAGCACCTTCCGGTTTTGTTTTTGCGGCTATAAAGTATGTGGGCCTTTAAAACAATATGAGTCGCCTAGACGACAACGCGGGCATTCATAATCACAACCATATACCCCCTACCACAAACAGGAACGTGGCAATTGGCAAAAAACTTTCAATTTCCTTTAGCGCCTAAAGAGTGTGACTTTGAAGAATTAAACTATCTGATTACGGTAGATGCATATGTGCACATTACATAGAGATGTTAACGTCCTAAATGGGTTGAACGCAAGAGTGACAATCGAAAACCCAAAAACCTCAAAATACCTAGCAACTTCCGGCTTTGTTGTTCCTGCTAATAAAGTATGTGGGTCTAAAAAGCAATATGAATCGCCTAGACGACAACTCGGGCATTCATAAATAACATCATATACCCGCCTAACACAAACAGGAACGGGGCAATTGGCAAAAAACTTTCAATTTCACAAGTTACCCTTTAGCGCCTAAACAGTGTGACTTAGAAGAATTAAACTATCTGATTACGGTAGATGCATATGTGCACATTACATAAGGATGTTTACGTCCTAAATGGGTTGAACGCAAGAGTGATAATAGGTAACCCAAAGAACCCAAAATACCTAGCACCTTCCGGTTTTGTTTTTGCGGCTAAGAAATTATGTGGGCCTAAAAAGCAATATGAATCGCCTAGACGACAACTCGGGCATTCATAAACAACATCATATACCCGCCTACAACAAACAGGAACGGGGCAATTGGAAAAAACTTTCAATTTCACAAGTTACCCTTTAGCGCCTAAAGAGTGTGACTTAGAAGAATTAAACTATCTGATTACGGTAGATGCATATGTGCACATTACATAGAGATGTTTACGTCCTAAATGGGTTGAACGCAAGAGTGACAATAGGTAACCCAAAGAAACCAAAATACCTAGCACCTTCCGGTTTTGTTTTTGCGGCTAATAAATTATGTGGGCCTATAAAACAATATGAGTCGCCTAGACGACAACTCGGGCATTTATAATCACAACCATATAACCCCCTACCACAAACAGGAACGTGGCAATTGGCAAAAAACTTTCAATTTCCTTTAGCGCCTAAAGAGTGTGACTTTGAAGAATTAAACTATCTGATTACGGTAGATGCATATGTGCACATTACATAGAGATGTTAACGTCCTAAATGGGTTGAACGCAAGAGTGACAATCGAAAACCCAAAAACCTCAAAATACCTAGCAACTTCCGACTTTGTTTTTCCGGCTAATAAAGTATGTGGGCCTAAAAAACAATATGAATCGCCTAGACGGCAACTCGGGCCTTCATAAAGGACATCATATACCCGCCTACCACAAACAGGAACGGGGCAATTGGCAAAATACTTTCAATTTTACAAGTTACCCTTTAGCGCCTAAAGAGTGTGACTTAGAAGAATAAAACTATCTGATTACGGTAGATGCATATGTGCACTTTACATAGGGATGTTTACGTCCTAAATGGGTTGAACGCAAGAGTGACAATAGGTAACCCAAAGAACCCAAAATAGCTAGCACCTTCCGGTTTTGTTTTTGCGGCTATAAAGTATGTGGGCCTTTAAAACAATATGAGTCGCCTAGACGACAACGCGGGCATTCATAATCACAACCATATACCCCCTACCACAAACAGGAACGTGGCAATTGGCAAAAAACTTTCAATTTCCTTTAGCGCCTACAGAGTGTGACTTTGAAGAATTAAACTATCTGATTACGGTAGATGCATATGTGCACATTACATAGAGATGTTAACGTCCTAAATGGGTTGAACGCAAGAGTGACAATCGAAAACCCAAAAACCTCAAAATACCTAGCAACTTCCGGCTTTGTTGTTCCTGCTAATAAAGTATGTGGGTCTAAAAAGCAATATGAATCGCCTAGACGACGACTCGGGCATTCATAAATAACATCATATACCCGCCTACCACAAACAGGAACGGGGCAATTGGCAAAAAACTTTCAATTTCACAAGTTACCCTTTAGCGCCTAAACAGTGTGACTTAGAAGAATTAAACTATCTGATTACGGTAGATGCATATGTGCAAATTACATAGAAATGTTAACGTCCTAAATGGGTTGAACGCAAGAGTGACAATCGAAAACCCAAAAACCTCAAAATACCTAGCAACTTCCGGCTTTGTTGTTCCTGCTAATAAAGTATGTGGGTCTAAAAAGCAATATGAATCGCCTAGACGACAACTCGGGCATTCATAAACAACATCATATACCCGCCTACCACAAACAGGAACGGGGCAATTGGAAAAAACTTTCAAATTCACAAGTTACCCTTTAGCGCCTAAAGAGTGTGACTTAGAAGAATTAAACTATCTGATTATGGTAGATGCATATGTGCACATTACATAGAGATGTTAACGTCCTAAATGGGTTGAACGCAAGAGTGACAATCGAAAACCCAAAAACCTCAAAATACCTAGCAACTTCCGACTTTGTTTTTCCGGCTAATAAAGTATGTGGGTCTAAAAAGCAATATGAATCGCCTAGACGACGACTCGGGCATTCATAAACAACATCATATACCCGCCTACCACAAACAGGAACGGGGCAATTGGAAAAAACTTTCAATTTCACAAGTTACCCTTTAGCGCCTAAAGAGTGTGACTTAGAAGAATTAAACTATCTGATTACGGTAGATGCATATGTGCACATTACATAGAGATGTTAACGTCCTAACTGGGTTGAACGCAAGAGTGACAATCGAAAACCCAAAAACCTCAAAATACCTAGCAACTTCCGACTTTGTTTTTCCGGCTAATAAAGTATGTGGGCCTAAAAAACAATATGAATCGCCTAGAAGACAACTCGGGCATTCATAAACAACATCATATACCCGCCTACAACAAACAGGAATGGGGCAATTGGAAAAAACTTTCAATTTCACAAGTTACCCTTTAGCGCCTAAAGAGTACGACTTAGAAGAATTAAACTATCTGATTACGGTAGATGCATATGTGCACATTACATAGGGATGTTTACGTCCTAAATGGGTTGAACGCAAGAGTGACAATAGGTAACCCAAAGAACCCAAAATACCTATCACCTTCGGGTTTTGTTTTTGCGGCTAAGAAATTATGTGGGCCTAAAAAGCAATATGAATCGCCTAGACGACAACTCGGGCATTCATAAACAACATCATATACCCGCCTACAACAAACAGGAACGGGGCAATTGGAAAAAACTTTCAATTTCACAAGTTACCCTTTAGCGCCTAAAGAGTGTGACTTAGAAGAATTAAACTATCTGATTACGGTAGATGCATATGTGCACATTACATAGAGATGTTAACGTCCTAAATGGGTTGAACGCAAGAGTGACAATCGAAAACCCAAAAACCTTAAAATACCTAGCAACTTCCGACTTTGTTTTTCCGGCTAATAAAGTATGTGGGCCTAAAAAACAATATGAATCGCCTAGACGGCAACTCGGGCCTTCATAAAGGACATCATATACCCGCCTACCACAAACAGGAACGGGGCAATTGGCAAAAAACTTTCAATTTTACAAGTTACCCTTTAGCGCCTAAAGAGTGTGACTTAGAAAAATAAAACTATCTGATTACGGTAGATGCATATGTGCACTTTACATAGGGATGTTTACGTCCTAAATGGGTTGAACGCAAGAGTGACAATAGGTAACCCAAAGAACCCAAAATAGCTAGCACCTTCCGGTTTTGTTTTTGCGGCTATAAAGTATGTGGGCCTTTAAAACAATATGAGTCGCCTAGACGACAACGCGGGCATTCATAATCACAACCATATACCCCCTACCACAAACAGGAACGTGGCAATTGGCAAAAAACTTTCAATTTCCTTTAGCGCCTAAAGAGTGTGACTTTGAAGAATTAAACTATCTGATTACGTTAGATGCATATGTGCACATTACATAGAGATGTTAACGTCCTAAATGGGTTGAACGCAAGAGTGACAATCGAAAACCCAAAAACCTCAAAATACCTAGCAACTTCCGGCTTTGTTGTTCCTGCTAATAAAGTATGTGGGTCTAAAAAGCAATATGAATCGCCTAGACGACAACTCGGGCATTCATAAATAACATCATATACCCGCCTACCACAAACAGGAACGGGGCAATTGGCAAAAAACTTTCAATTTCACAAGTTACCCTTTAGCGCCTAAACAGTGTGACTTAGAAGAATTAAACTATCTGATTACGGTAGATGCATATGTGCACATTACATAGAGATGGTAACGTCCTAAATGGGTTGATTACGGTAGATGCATATGTGCACATTACATAGAGATGTTTACGTCCTAAATGGGTTGAACGCAAGAGTGACAATTGGTAACCCAAAGAACCCAAAATACCTAGCACCTTCCGGTTTTGTTTTTGCGGCTAATAAATTATGTGGGCCTATAAAACAATATGAGTCGCCTAGACGACAACTCGGGCATTTAAAATCACAACCATATAACCCCCTACCACAAACAGGAACGTGGCAATTGGCAAACAACTTTCAATTTCCTTTAGCGCCTAAAGAGTGTGACTTTGAAGAATTAAACTATCTGATTACGGTAGATGCATATGTGCACATTACATAGAGATGTTAACGTCCTAAATGGGTTGAACGCAAGAGTGACAATCGAAAACCCAAAAACCTTAAAATACCTAGCAACTTCCGACTTTGTTTTTCCGGCTAATAAAGTATGTGGGCCTAAAAAACAATATGAATCGCCTAGACGGCAACTCGGGCCTTCATAAACAACATCATATACCCGCCTACCACAAACAGGAACGGGGCAATTGGCAAAAAACTTTCAATTTTACAAGTTACCCTTTAGCGCCTAAACAGTGTGACTTAGAAGAATAAAACTATCTGATTACGGTAGATGCATATGTGCACTTTACATAGGGTTGTTTACGTCCTAAATGGGTTGAACGCAAGAGTGACAATCGAAAACCCAAAGAACCCAAAATACCTAGCACCTTCCGGTTTTGTTTTTGCGGCTATAAAGTATGTGGGCCTTTAAAACAATATGAGTCGCCTAGACGACAACGCGGGCATTCATAATCACAACCATATACCCCCTACCACAAACAGGAACGTGGCAATTGGCAAAAAACTTTCAATTTCCTTTAGCGCCTAAAGAGTGTGACTTTGAAGAATTAAACTATCTGATTACGGTAGATGCATATGTGCACATTACATAGAGATGTTTACGTCCTAAATGGGTTGAACGCAAGAGTGACAATCGGTAACCCAAAGAACCCAAAATACCTAGCACCTTCCGATTTTGTTTTTGCGGCTAATAAAGTCGGGCATTTATAATCACAACCATATAACCCCCTACCACAAACAGGAACGTGGCAATTGGCAAAAAACTTGTAATATCCTTTAGCGCCTCAAGAGTGTGACCTTGAATAATTAAGCTATCTGATTACGGTAGATGCATATGTGCACATTACATAGAGATGTTTACGTCCTAAATGGGTTGAACGCAAGAGTGACAATCGAAAACCCAAAGAACCCAAAATACCTAGCACCTTCCGGTTTTGTTTTTGCGGCTATAAAGTATGTGGGCCTTTAAAACAATATGAGTCGCCTAGACGACAACGCGGGCATTCATAATCACAACCATATACCCCTACCACAAACAGGAACGTGGCAATTGGCAAAAAACTTTCAATTTCCTTTAGCGCCTAAAGAGTGTGACTTTGAAGAATTAAACTATCTGATTACGGTAGATGCATATGTGCACATTACATAGAGATGTTAACGTCCTAAATGGGTTGAACGCAAGAGTGACAATCGAAAACCCAAAAACCTCAAAATACCTAGCAACTTCCGACTTTGTTGTTCCTGCTAATAAAGTATGTGGGTCTAAAAAGCAATATGAATCGCCTAGACGACAACTCGGGCATTCATAAATAACATCATATACCCGCCTACCACAAACAGGAACGGGGCAATTGGCAAAAAACTTTTAATTTCACAAGTTACCCTTTAGCGCCTAAAAAGTGTGACTTTGAAGAATTAAACTATCTGATTACGGTAGATGCATATGTGCACATTACATAGAGATGCTAACGTCCTAAATGGGTTGAACGCAAGAGTGACAATCGAAAACCCAAAAACCTCAAAATACCTAGCAACTTCCGGCTTTGTTGTTCCTGCTAATAAAGTATGTGGGTCTAAAAAGCAATATGAATCGCCTAGACGACAACTCGGGCATTCATAAATAACATCATATACCCGCCTACCACAAACAGGAACGGGGCAATTGGCAAACAACTTTCAATTTCACAAGTTACCCTTTAGCGCCTAAACAGTGTGACTTAGAAGAATTAAACTATCTGATTACGGTAGATGCATATGTGCACATTACATAGAGATGTTAACGTCCTAAATGGGTTGAACGCAAGAGTGACAATCGAAAACCCAAAAACCTCAAAATACCTAGCAACTTCCGGCTTTGTTGTTCCTGCTAATAAAGTATGTGGGTCTAAAAAGCAATATGAATCGCCTAGACGACAACTCGGGCATTAAAAACAACATCATTTACCCGCCTACCACAAACATGAACGGGGCAATTGGCAAAAAACTTTCAATTTCACAAGTTACCCTTTAGCGCCTAAAGAGTGTGACTTAGAAGAATTAAACTATCTGATTACGGTAGATGCATATGTGCACATTACATAGGGATGTTTACGTCCTAAAGAGGTTGAACGCAAGAGTGACAATAGGTAACCCAAAGAACCCAAAATACCTAGCAACTTCCGGCTTTGTTGTTCCTGCTAATAAAGTATGTGGGTCTAAAAAGCAATATGAATCGCCTAAACGACAACTCGGGCATTCATAAACAACATCATATACCCGCCTACCACAAACAGGAACGGGGCAATTGGCAAAAAACTTTCAATTTTACAAGTTACCCTTTAGCGCCTAAAGAGTGTGACTTAGAAGAATAAAACTATCTGATTACGGTAGATGCATATGTGCACTTTACATAGGGTTGTTTACGTCCTAAATGGGTGAACGCAAGAGTGACAATCGAAAACCCAAAGAACCCAAAATACCTAGCAACTTCCGGCTTTGTTGTTCCTGCTAATAAAGTATGTGGGTCTAAAAAGCAATATGAATCGCCTAGACGACAACTCGGGCATTCAAAAACAACATCATATACCCGCCTACCACAAACATGAACGGGGCAATTGGCAAAAAACTTTCAATTTCACAAGTTACCCTTTAGCGCCTAAACAGTGTGACTTAGAAGAATTAAACTATCTGATTACGGTAGATGCATATGTGCACATTACATAGAGATGCTAACGTCCTAAATGGGTTGAACGCAAGAGTGACAATCGAAAACCCAAAAACCTCAAAATACCTAGCAACTTCCGGCTTTGTTGTTCCTGCTAATAAAGTATGTGGGTCTAAAAAGCAATATGAATCGCCTAGACGACAACTCGGGCATTCATAAATAACATCATATACCCGCCTACCACAAACAGGAACGGGGCAATTGGCAAACAACTTTCAATTTCACAAGTTACCCTTTAGCGCCTAAACAGTGTGACTTAGAAGAATTAAACCATCTGATTACGGTAGATGCATATGTGCACATTACATAGAGATGTTAACGTCCTAAATGGGTTGAACGCAAGAGTGACAATCGAAAACCCAAAAACCTCAAAATACCTAGCAACTTCCGGCTTTGTTCTTCCTGCTAATAAAGTATGTGGGCTTAAAAAGCAATATGAATCGCCTAGACGACAACTCGGGCATTCATAAAGGACATCATATACCCGCCTACCACAAACAGGAACGGGGCAATTGGCAAAAAAACTTTCAATTTTACAAGTTACCCTTTAGCGCCTAAACAGTGTGACTTAGAAGAATTAAACTATCTGATTACGGTAGATGCATATGTGCACATTACATAGGGATGTTTACGTCCTAAATGGGTTGAACGCAAGAGTGACAATAGGTAACCCAAAGAACCCAAAATACCTAGCACCTTCCGGTATTGTTTTTGCGGCTAAGAAATTATGTGGGCCTAAAAAGCAATATGAATCGCCTAGACGAAAACTCGGGCATTCATAAACAACATCATATACCCGCCTACAACAAACAGGAACGGGGCAATTGGAAAAAACTTTCAATTTCACAAGTTACCCTTTAGCGCCTAAAGAGTGTGACTTAGAAGAATTAAACTATCTGATTACGGTAGATGCATATGTGCACATTACATAGAGATGTTTACGTCCTAAATGGGTTGAACGCAAGAGTGACAATAGGTAACCCAAAGAAACCAAAATACCTAGCACCTTCCGGTTTTGTTTTTGCGGCTAATAAATTATGTGGGCCTATAAAACAATATGAGTCGCCTAGACGACAACTCGGGCATTTATAATCACAACCATATAACCCCCTACCACAAACAGGAACGTGGCAATTGGCAAAAAACTTTCAATTTCCTTTAGCGCCTAAAGAGTGTGACTTTGAAGAATTAAACTATCTGATTACTGTAGATGCATATGTGCACATTACATAGAGATGTTAACGTCCTAAATGGGTTGAACGCAAGAGTGACAATCGAAAACCCAAAAACCTCAAAATACCTAGCAACTTCCGACTTTGTTTTTCCGGCTAATAAAGTATGTGGGCCTAAAAAACAATATGAATCGCCTAGACGGCAACTCGGGCCTTCATAAACAACATCATATACCCGCCTACCACAAACAGGAACGGGGCAATTGGCAAAAAACTTTCAATTTTACAAGTTACCCTTTAGCGCCTAAACAGTATGACTTAGAAGAATAAAACTATCTGATTAAGGTAGATGCATATGTGCACTTTACATAGGGCTGTTTACGTCCTAAATGGGTTGAACGCAAGAGTGACAATCGAAAACCCAAAGAACCCAAAATACCTAGCACCTTCCGGTTTTGTTTTTGCGGCTATAAAGTATGTGGGCCTTTAAAACAATATGAGTCGCCTAGACGACAACGCGGGCATTCATAATCACAACCATATACCCCCTACCACAAACAGGAACGTGGCAATTGGCAAAAAACTTTCAATTTCCTTTAGCGCCTAAAGAGTGTGACTTTGAAGAATTAAACTATCTGATTACGGTAGATGCATATGTGCACATTACATAGAGATGTTAACTTCCTAAATGGGTTGAACGCAAGAGTGACAATCGAAAACCCAAAAACCTCAAAATACCTAGCAACTTCCGGCTTTGTTGTTCCTGCTAATAAAGTATGTGGGTCTAAAAAGCAATATGAATCGCCTAGACGACAACTCGGGCATTCATAAATAACATCATATACCCGCCTACCACAAACAGGAACGGGGCAATTGGCAAAAAACTTTCAATTTCACAAGTTACCCTTTAGCGCCTAAACAGTGTGACTTAGAAGAATTAAACTATCTGATTACGGTAGATGCATATGTGCACATTACATAGAGATGTTTACGTCCTAAATGGGTTGAACGCAAGAGTGACAATCGGTAACCCAAAGAACCCAAAATACCTAGCACCTTCCGGTTTTGTTTTTGCGGCTAAGAAATTATGTGGGCCTAAAAAGCAATATGAATCGCCTAGACGACAACTCGGGCATTCATAAACAACATCATATACCCGCCTACCACAAACAGGAACGGGGCAATTGGAAAAAACTTTCAATTTCACAAGTTACCCTTTAGCGCCTAAAGAGTGTGACTTAGAAGAATAAAACTATCTGATTACGGTAGATGCATATGTGCACATTACATAGAGATGTTAACGTCCTAAATGGGTTGAACGCAAGAGTGACAATCGAAAACCCAAAAACCTCAAAATACCTAGCAACTTCCGACTTTGTTTTTCCGGCTAATAAAGTATGTGGGCCTAAAAAACAATATGAATCGCCTAGACGGCAACTCGGGCCTTCATAAACAACATCATATACCCGCCTACCACAAACAGGAACGGGGCAATTGGCAAAAAACTTTCAATTTTACAAGTTACCCTTTAGCGCCTAAACAGTGTGACTTAGAAGAATAAAACTATCTGATTACGGTAGATGCATATGTGCACTTTACATAGGGCTGTTTACGTCCTAAATGGGTTGAACGCAAGAGTGACAATCGAAAACCCAAAGAACCCAAAATACCTAGCACCTTCCGGTTTTGTTTTTGCGGCTAATAAATTATGTGGTCCTATAAAACAATATGAATCGCCTAGACGGCAACTCGGGCCTTCATAAACAACATCATATACCCGCCTACCACAAACAGGAACGGGGCAATTGGCAAAAAACTTTCAATTTCCTTTAGCGCCTAAAGAGTGTGACTTTGAAGAATTAAACTATCTGATTACGGTAGATGCATATGTGCACATTACATAGAGATGTTAACTTCCTAAATGGGTTGAACGCAAGAGTGACAATCGAAAACCCAAAAACCTCAAAATACATAGCAACTTCCGACTTTGTTTTTCCGGCTAATAAAGTATGTGGGCCTAAAAAACAATATGAATCGCCTAGACGGCAACTCGGGCCTTCATAAACAACATCATATACCCGCCTACCACAAACAGGAACGGGGCAATTGGCAAAAAACTTTCAATTTTACAAGTTACCCTTTAGCGCCTAAACAGTGTGACTTAGAAGAATAAAACTATCTGATTACGGTAGATGCATATGTGCACTTTACATAGAGTTGTTTACGTCCTAAATGGGTTGAACGCAAGAGTGACAATCGAAAACCCAAAGAACCCAAAATACCTAGCAACTTCCGGCTTTGTTGTTCCTGCTAATAAAGTATGTGGGTCTAAAAAGCAATATGAATCGCCTAGACGACAACTCGGGCATTCATAAATAACATCATATACCCGCCTACCACAAACAGGAACGGGGCAATTGGCAAAAAACTTTCAATTTCACAAGTTACCCTTTAGCGCCTAAACAGTGTGACTTAGAAGAATTAAACTATCTGATTACGGTAGATGCATATGTGCACATTACATAGAGATGGTAACGTCCTAAATGGGTTGATTACGGTAGATGCATATGTGCACATTACATAGAGATGTTTACGTCCTAAATGGGTTGAACGCAAGAGTGACAATTGGTAACCCAAAGAACCCAAAATACCTAGCACCTTCCGGTTTTGTTTTTGCGGCTAATAAATTATGTGGGCCTATAAAACAATATGAGTCGCCTAGACGACAACTCGGGCATTTATAATCACAACCATATAACCCCCTACCACAAACAGGAACGTGGCAATTGGCAAACAACTTTCAATTTCCTTTAGCGCCTAAAGAGTGTGACTTTGAAGAATTAAACTATCTGATTACGGTAGATGCATATGTGCACATTACATAGAGATGTTAACGTCCTAAATGGGTTGAACGCAAGAGTGACAATCGAAAACCCAAAAACCTTAAAATACCTAGCAACTTCCGACTTTGTTTTTCCGGCTAATAAAGTATGTGGGCCTAAAAAACAATATGAATCGCCTAGACGGCAACTCGGGCCTTCATAAACAACATCATATACCCGCCTACCACAAACAGGAACGGGGCAATTGGCAAAAAACTTTCAATTTTACAAGTTACCCTTTAGCGCCTAAACAGTGTGACTTAGAAGAATAAAACTATCTGATTACGGTAGATGCATATGTGCACTTAACATAGGGTTGTTTACGTCCTAAATGGGTTGAACGCAAGAGTGACAATCGAAAACCCAAAGAACCCAAAATACCTAGCACCTTCCGGTTTTGTTTATGCGGCTATAAAGTATGTGGGCCTTTAAAACAATATGAGTCGCCTAGACGACAACGCGGGCATTCATAATCACAACCATATACCCCCTACCACAAACAGGAACGTGGCAATTGGCAAAAAACTTTCAATTTCCTTTAGCGCCTAAAGAGTGTGACTTTGAAGAATTAAACTATCTGATTACGGTAGATGCATATGTGCACATTACATAGAGATGTTTACGTCCTAAATGGGTTGAACGCAAGAGTGACAATCGGTAACCCAAAGAACCCAAAATACCTAGCACCTTCCGATTTTGTTTTTGCGGCTAATAAAGTCGGGCATTTATAATCACAACCATATAACCCCCTACCACAAACAGGAACGTGGCAATTGGCAAAAAACTTGTAATATCCTTTAGCGCCTCAAGAGTGTGACCTTGAATAATTAAGCTATCTGATTACGGTAGATGCATATGTGCACATTACATAGAGATGTTTACGTCCTAAATGGGTTGAGCGCAAGAGTGACAATCGAAAACCCAAAGAACCCAAAATACCTAAAAACTTTTGGCTTTGTTTTTCCTGCTAATGAAGTATGTGGGCTTAAAAAGCAATATGAATCGCCTAGACGACAACTCGGGCATTCATAAAGGACATCATATACCCGCCTACCACAAACAGGAACGGGGCAATTGGCAAAAAAACTTTCAATTTTACAAGTTACCCTTTAGCGCCTAAACAGTGTGACTTAGAAGAATTAAACTATCTGATTACGGTAGATGCATATGTGCACATTACATAGGGATGTTTACGTCCTAAATGGGTTGAACGCAAGAGTGACAATAGGTAACCCAAAGAACCCAAAATACCTAGCACCTTCCGGTATTGTTTTTGCGGCTAAGAAATTATGTGGGCCTAAAAAGCAATATGAATCGCCTAGACGACAACTCGGGCATTCATAAACAACATCATATACCCGCCTACAACAAACAGGAACGGGGCAATTGGAAAAAACTTTCAATTTCACAAGTTACCCTTTAGCGCCTAAAGAGTGTGACTTAGAAGAATTAAACTATCTGATTACGGTAGATGCATATGTGCACATTACATAGAGATGTTTACGTCCTAAATGGGTTGAACGCAAGAGTGACAATAGGTAACCCAAAGAAACCAAAATACCTAGCACCTTCCGGTTTTGTTTTTGCGGCTAATAAATTATGTGGGCCTATAAAACAATATGAGTCGCCTAGACGACAACTCGGGCATTTATAATCACAACCATATAACCCCCTACCACAAACAGGAACGTGGCAATTGGCAAAAAACTTTCAATTTCCTTTAGCGCCTAAAGAGTGTGACTTTGAAGAATTAAACTATCTGATTACTGTAGATGCATATGTGCACATTACATAGAGATGTTAACGTCCTAAATGGGTTGAACGCAAGAGTGACAATCGAAAACCCAAAAACCTCAAAATACCTAGCAACTTCCGACTTTGTTTTTCCGGCTAATAAAGTATGTGGGCCTAAAAAACAATATGAATCGCCTAGACGGCAACTCGGGCCTTCATAAACAACATCATATACCCGCCTACCACAAACAGGAACGGGGCAATTGGCAAAAAACTTTCAATTTTACAAGTTACCCTTTAGCGCCTAAACAGTATGACTTAGAAGAATAAAACTATCTGATTAAGGTAGATGCATATGTGCACTTTACATAGGGCTGTTTACGTCCTAAATGGGTTGAACGCAAGAGTGACAATCGAAAACCCAAAGAACCCAAAATACCTAGCACCTTCCGGTTTTGTTTTTGCGGCTATAAAGTATGTGGGCCTTTAAAACAATATGAGTCGCCTAGACGACAACGCGGGCATTCATAATCACAACCATATACCCCCTACCACAAACAGGAACATGGCAATTGGCAAAAAACTTTCAATTTCCTTTAGCGCCTAAAGAGTGTGACTTTGAAGAATTAAACTATCTGATTACGGTAGATGCATATGTGCACATTACATAGAGATGTTAACGTCCTAAATGGGTTGAACGCAAGAGTGACAATCGAAAACCCAAAAACCTCAAAATACCTAGCAACTTCCGGCTTTGTTGTTCCTGCTAATAAAGTATGTGGGTCTAAAAAGCAATATGAATCGCCTAGACGACAACTCGGGCATTCATAAATAACATCATATACCCGCCTACCACAAACAGGAACGGGGCAATTGGCAAAAAACTTTCAATTTCACAAGTTACCCTTTAGCGCCTAAACAGTGTGACTTAGAAGAATTAAACTATCTGATTACGGTAGATGCATATGTGCACATTACATAGAGATGGTAACGTCCTAAATGGGTTGATTACGGTAGATGCATATGTGCACATTACATAGAGATGTTTACGTCCTAAATGGGTTGAACGCAAGAGTGACAATTGGTAACCCAAAGAACCCAAAATACCTAGCACCTTCCGGTTTTGTTTTTGCGGCTAATAAATTATGTGGGCCTATAAAACAATATGAGTCGCCTAGACGACAACTCGGGCATTTATAATCACAACCATATAACCCCCTACCACAAACAGGAACGTGGCAATTGGCAAACAACTTTCAATTTCCTTTAGCGCCTAAAGAGTGTGACTTTGAAGAATTAAACTATCTGATTACGGTAGATGCATATGTGCACATTACATAGAGATGTTAACGTCCTAAATGGGTTGAACGCAAGAGTGACAATCGAAAACCCAAAAACCTTAAAATACCTAGCAACTTCCGACTTTGTTTTTCCGGCTAATAAAGTATGTGGGCCTAAAAAACAATATGAATCGCCTAGACGGCAACTCGGGCCTTCATAAACAACATCATATACCCGCCTACCACAAACAGGAACGGGGCAATTGGCAAAAAACTTTCAATTTTACAAGTTACCCTTTAGCGCCTAAACAGTGTGACTTAGAAGAATAAAACTATCTGATTACGGTAGATGCATATGTGCACTTTACATAGGGTTGTTTACGTCCTAAATGGGTTGAACGCAAGAGTGACAATCGAAAACCCAAAGAACCCAAAATACCTAGCACCTTCCGGTTTTGTTTATGCGGCTATAAAGTATGTGGGCCTTTAAAACAATATGAGTCGCCTAGACGACAACGCGGGCATTCATAATCACAACCATATACCCCCTACCACAAACAGGAACGTGGCAATTGGCAAAAAACTTTCAATTTCCTTTAGCGCCTAAAGAGTGTGACTTTGAAGAATTAAACTATCTGATTACGGTAGATGCATATGTGCACATTACATAGAGATGTTTACGTCCTAAATGGGTTGAACGCAAGAGTGACAATCGGTAACCCAAAGAACCCAAAATACCTAGCACCTTCCGATTTTGTTTTTGCGGCTAATAAAGTCGGGCATTTATAATCACAACCATATAACCCCCTACCACAAACAGGAACGTGGCAATTGGCAAAAAACTTGTAATATCCTTTAGCGCCTCAAGAGTGTGACCTTGAATAATTAAGCTATCTGATTACGGTAGATGCATATGTGCACATTACATAGAGATGTTTACGTCCTAAATGGGTTGAGCGCAAGAGTGACAATCGAAAACCCAAAGAACCCAAAATACCTAAAAACTTTTGGCTTTGTTTTTCCTGCTAATGAAGTATGTGGGCTTAAAAAGCAATATGAATCGCCTAGACGACAACTCGGGCATTCATAAAGGACATCATATACCCGCCTACCACAAACAGGAACGGGGCAATTGGCAAAAAAACTTTCAATTTTACAAGTTACCCTTTAGCGCCTAAACAGTGTGACTTAGAAGAATTAAACTATCTGATTACGGTAGATGCATATGTGCACATTACATAGGGATGTTTACGTCCTAAATGGGTTGAACGCAAGAGTGACAATAGGTAACCCAAAGAACCCAAAATACCTAGCACCTTCCGGTATTGTTTTTGCGGCTTAGAAATTATGTGGGCCTAAAAAGCAATATGAATCGCCTAGACGACAACTCGGGCATTCATAAACAACATCATATACCCGCCTACAACAAACAGGAACGGGGCAATTGGAAAAAACTTTCAATTTCACAAGTTACCCTTTAGCGCCTAAAGAGTGTGACTTAGAAGAATTAAACTATCTGATTACGGTAGATGCATATGTGCACATTACATAGAGATGTTTACGTCCTAAATGGGTTGAACGCAAGAGTAACAATAGGTAACCCAAAGAAACCAAAATACCTAGCACCTTCCGGTTTTGTTTTTGCGGCTAATAAATTATGTGGGCCTATAAAACAATATGAGTCGCCTAGACGACAACTCGGGCATTTATAATCACAACCATATAACCCCCTACCACAAACAGGAACGTGGCAATTGGCAAAAAACTTTCAATTTCCTTTAGCGCCTAAAGAGTGTGACTTTGAAGAATTAAACTATCTGATTACTGTAGATGCATATGTGCACATTACATAGAGATGTTAACGTCCTAAATGGGTTGAACGCAAGAGTGACAATCGAAAACCCAAAAACTTCAAAATACCTAGCAACTTCCGACTTTGTTTTTCCGGCTAATAAAGTATGTGGGCCTAAAAAACAATATGAATCGCCTAGACGGCAACTCGGGCCTTCATAAACAACATCATATACCCGCCTACCACAAACAGGAACGGGGCAATTGGCACAAAAATTTCAATTTTACAAGTTACCCTTTAGCGCCTAAACAGTATGACTTAGAAGAATAAAACTATCTGATTAAGGTAGATGAATATGTGCACTTTACATAGGGCTGTTTACGTCCTAAATGGGTTGAACGCAAGAGTGACAATCGAAAACCCAAAGAACCCAAAATACCTAGCACCTTCCGGTTTTGTTAAAAAGCAATATGAATCGCCTAGACGACAACTCGGGCATTCATAAATAACATCATATACCCGCCTACCACAAACAGGAACGGGGCAATTGGCAAAAAACTTTCAATTTCACAAGTTACCCTTTAGCGCCTAAACAGTGTGACTTAGAAGAATTAAACTATCTGATTACGGTAGATGCATATGTGCACATTACATAGAGATGTTTACGTCCTAAATGGGTTGAACGCAAGAGTGACAATAGGTAACCCAAAGAAACCAAAATACCTAGCACCTTCCGGTTTTGTTTTTGCGGCTAATAAATTATGTGGGCCTATAAAACAATATGAGTCGCCTAGACGACAACTCGGGCATTTATAATCACAACCATATAACCCCCTACCACAAACAGGAACGTGGCAATTGGCAAAAAACTTTCAATTTCCTTTAGCGCCTAAAGAGTGTGACTTTGAAGAATTAAACTATCTGATTACGGTAGATGCATATGTGCACATTACATAGAGATGTTAACGTCCTAAATGGGTTGAACGCAAGAGTGACAATCGAAAACCCAAAAACCTCAAAATACCTAGCAACTTCCGGCTTTGTTGTTCCTGCTAATAAAGTATGTGGGTCTAAAAAGCAATATGAATCGCCTAGACGACAACTCGGGCATTCATAAATAACATCATATACCCGCCTACCACAAACAGGAACGGGGCAATTGGCAAAAAACTTTCAATTTCACAAGTTACCCTTTAGCGCCTAAACAGTGTGACTTAGAAGAATTAAACTATCTGATTACGGTAGATGCATATGTGCACATTACATAGAGATGTTTACGTCCTAAATGGGTTGAACGCAAGAGTGACAATCGGTAACCCAAAGAACCCAAAATACCTAGCACCTTCCGGTTTTGTTTTTGCGGCTAAGAAATTATGTGGGCCTAAAAAGCAATATGAATCGCCTAGACGACAACTCGGGCATTCATAAACAACATCATATACCCGCCTACCACAAACAGGAACGGGGCAATTGGAAAAAACTTTCAATTTCACAAGTTACCCTTTAGCGCCTAAAGAGTGTGACTTAGAAGAATAAAACTATCTGATTACGGTAGATGCATATGTGCACATTACATAGAGATGTTAACGTCCTAAATGGGTTGAACGCAAGAGTGACAATCGAAAACCCAAAAACCTCAAAATACCTAGCAACTTCCGACTTTGTTTTTCCGGCTAATAAAGTATGTGGGCCTAAAAAACAATATGAATCGCCTAGACGGCAACTCGGGCCTTCATAAACAACATCATATACCCGCCTACCACAAACAGGAACGGGGCAATTGGCAAAAAACTTTCAATTTTACAAGTTACCCTTTAGCGCCTAAACAGTGTGACTTAGAAGAATAAAACTATCTGATTACGGTAGATGCATATGTGCACTTTACATAGGGCTGTTTACGTCCTAAATGGGTTGAACGCAAGAGTGACAATCGAAAACCCAAAGAACCCAAAATACCTAGCACCTTCCGGTTTTGTTTTTGCGGCTAATAAATTATGTGGTCCTATAAAACAATATGAATCGCCTAGACGGCAACTCGGGCCTTCATAAACAACATCATATACCCGCCTACCACAAACAGGAACGGGGCAATTGGCAAAAAACTTTCAATTTCCTTTAGCGCCTAAAGAGTGTGACTTTGAAGAATTAAACTATCTGATTACGGTAGATGCATATGTGCACATTACATAGAGATGTTAACTTCCTAAATGGGTTGAACGCAAGAGTGACAATCGAAAACCCAAAAACCTCAAAATACATAGCAACTTCCGACTTTGTTTTTCCGGCTAATAAAGTATGTGGGCCTAAAAAACAATATGAATCGCCTAGACGGCAACTCGGGCCTTCATAAACAACATCATATACCCGCCTACCACAAACAGGAACGGGGCAATTGGCAAAAAACTTTCAATTTTACAAGTTACCCTTTAGCGCCTAAACAGTATGACTTAGAAGAATAAAACTATCTGATTAAGGTAGATGCATATGTGCACTTTACATAGGGCTGTTTACGTCCTAAATGGGTTGAACGCAAGAGTGACAATCGAAAACCCAAAGAACCCAAAATACCTAGCACCTTCCGGTTTTGTTTTTGCGGCTATAAAGTATGTGGGCCTTTAAAACAATATGAGTCGCCTAGACGACAACGCGGGCATTCATAATCACAACCATATACCCCCTACCACAAACAGGAACGTGGCAATTGGCAAAAAACTTTCAATTTCCTTTAGCGCCTAAAGAGTGTGACTTTGAAGAATTAAACTATCTGATTACGGTAGATGCATATGTGCACATTACATAGAGATGTTAACTTCCTAAATGGGTTGAACGCAAGAGTGACAATCGAAAACCCAAAAACCTCAAAATACATAGCAACTTCCGACTTTGTTTTTCCGGCTAATAAAGTATGTGGGCCTAAAAAACAATATGAATCGCCTAGACGGCAACTCGGGCCTTCATAAACAACATCATATACCCGCCTACCACAAACAGGAACGGGGCAATTAGCAAAAAACTTTCAATTTTACAAGTTACCCTTTAGCGCCTAAACAGTATGACTTAGAAGAATAAAACTATCTGATTAAGGTAGATGCATATGTGCACTTTACATAGGGCTGTTTACGTCCTAAATGGGTTGAACGCAAGAGTGACAATCGAAAACCCAAAGAACCCAAAATACCTAGCACCTTCCGGTTTTGTTTTTGCGGCTATAAAGTATGTGGGCCTTTAAAACAATATGAGTCGCCTAGACGACAACGCGGGCATTCATAATCACAACCATATACCCCCTACCACAAACAGGAACGTGGCAATTGGCAAAAAACTTTCAATTTCCTTTAGCGCCTAAAGAGTGTGACTTTGAAGAATTAAACTATCTGATTACGATAGATGCATATGTGCACATTACATAGAGATGTTAACTTCCTAAATGGGTTGAACGCAAGAGTGACAATCGAAAACCCAAAAACCTCAAAATACCTAGCAACTTCCGGCTTTGTTGTTCCTGCTAATAAAGTATGTGGGTCTAAAAAGCAATATGAATCGCCTAGACGACAACTCGGGCATTCATAAATAACATCATATACCCGCCTACCACAAACAGGAACGGGGCAATTGGCAAAAAACTTTCAATTTCACAAGTTACCCTTTAGCGCCTAAACAGTGTGACTTAGAAGAATTAAACTATCTGATTACGGTAGATGCATATGTGCACATTACATAGAGATGTTTACGTCCTAAATGGGTTGAACGCAAGAGTGACAATCGGTAACCCAAAGAACCCAAAATACCTAGCACCTTCCGGTTTTGTTTTTGCGGCTAAGAAATTATGTGGGCCTAAAAAGCAATATGAATCGCCTAGACGACAACTCGGGCCTTCATAAACAACATCATATACCCGCCTACCACAAACAGGAACGGGGCAATTGGCAAAAAAACTTTCAATTTTACAAGTTACCCTTTAGCGCCTAAACAGTGTGACTTAGAAGAATTAAACTATCTGATTACGGTAGATGCATATGTGCACATTACATAGGGATGTTTACGTCCTAAATGGGTTGAACGCAAGAGTGACAATAGGTAACCCAAAGAACCCAAAATACCTAGCACCTTCTGGTATTGTTTTTGCGGCTAAGAAATTATGTGGGCCTAAAAAGCAATATGAATCGCCTAGACGACAACTCGGGCATTCATAAACAACATCATATACCCGCCTACAACAAACAGGAACGGGGCAATTGGAAAAAACTTTCAATTTCACAAGTTACCCTTTAGCGCCTAAAGAGTGTGACTTAGAAGAATTAAACTATCTGATTACGGTAGATGCATATGTGCACATTACATAGAGATGTTTACGTCCTAAATGGGTTGAACGCAAGAGTGACAATAGGTAACCCAAAGAAACCAAAATACCTAGCACCTTCCGGTTTTGTTTTTGCGGCTAATAAATTATGTGGGCCTATAAAACAATATGAGTCGCCTAGACGACAACTCGGGCATTTATAATCACAACCATATAACCCCCTACCACAAACAGGAACGTGGCAATTGGCAAAAAACTTTCAATTTCCTTTAGCGCCTAAAGAGTGTGACTTTGAAGAATTAAACTATCTGATTACTGTAGATGCATATGTGCACATTACATAGAGATGTTAACGTCCTAAATGGGTTGAACGCAAGAGTGACAATCGAAAACCCAAAAACCTCAAAATACCTAGCAACTTCCGACTTTGTTTTTCCGGCTAATAAAGTATGTGGGCCTAAAAAACAATATGAATCGCCTAGACGGCAACTCGGGCCTTCATAAACAACATCATATACCCGCCTACCACAAACAGGAACGGGGCAATTGGCAAAAAACTTTCAATTTTACAAGTTACCCTTTAGCGCCTAAACAGTATGACTTAGAAGAATAAAACTATCTGATTAAGGTAGATGCATATGTGCACTTTACATAGGGCTGTTTACGTCCTAAATGGGTTGAACGCAAGAGTGACAATCGAAAGCCCAAAGAACCCAAAATACCTAGCACCTTCCGGTTTTGTTTTTGCGGCTATAAAGTATGTGGGCCTTTAAAACAATATGAGTCGCCTAGACGACAACGCGGGCATTCATAATCACAACCATATACCCCCTACCACAAACAGGAACGTGGCAATTGGCAAAAAACTTTCAATTTCCTTTAGCGCCTAAAGAGTGTGACTTTGAAGAATTAAACTATCTGATTACGGTAGATGCATATGTGCACATTACATAGAGATGTTAACTTCCTAAATGGGTTGAACGCAAGAGTGACAATCGAAAACCCAAAAACCTCAAAATACCTAGCAACTTCCGGCTTTGTTGTTCCTGCTAATAAAGTATGTGGGTCTAAAAAGCAATATGAATCGCCTAGACGACAACTCGGGCATTCATAAATAACATCATATACCCGCCTACCACAAACAGGAACGGGGCAATTGGCAAAAAACTTTCAATTTCACAAGTTACCCTTTAGCGCCTAAACAGTGTGACTTAGAAGAATTAAACTATCTGATTACGGTAGATGCATATGTGCACATTACATAGAGATGTTTACGTCCTAAATGGGTTGAACGCAAGAGTGACAATCGGTAACCCAAAGAACCCAAAATACCTAGCACCTTCCGGTTTTGTTTTTGCGGCTAAGAAATTATGTGGGCCTAAAAAGCAATATGAATCGCCTAGACGACAACTCGGGCATTCATAAACAACATCATATACCCGCCTACCACAAACAGGAACGGGGCAATTGGAAAAAACTTTCAATTTCACAAGTTACCCTTTAGCGCCTAAAGAGTGTGACTTAGAAGAATAAAACTATCTGATTACGGTAGATGCATATGTGCACATTACATAGAGATGTTAACGTCCTAAATGGGTTGAACGCAAGAGTGACAATCGAAAACCCAAAAACCTCAAAATACCTAGCAACTTCCGACTTTGTTTTTCCGGCTAATAAAGTATGTGGGCCTAAAAAACAATATGAATCGCCTAGACGGCAACTCGGGCCTTCATAAACAACATCATATACCCGCCTACCACAAACAGGAACGGGGCAATTGGCAAAAAACTTTCAATTTTACAAGTTACCCTTTAGCGCCTAAACAGTATGACTTAGAAGAATAAAACTATCTGATTACGGTAGATGCATATGTGCACTTTACATAGGGCTGTTTACGTCCTAAATGGGTTGAACGCAAGAGTGACAATCGAAAACCCAAAGAACCCAAAATACCTAGCACCTTCCGGTTTTGTTTTTGCGGCTAATAAATTATGTGGTCCTATAAAACAATATGAATCGCCTAGACGGCAACTCGGGCCTTCATAAACAACATCATATACCCGCCTACCACAAACAGGAACGGGCAATTGGCAAAAAACTTTCAATTTCCTTTAGCGCCTAAAGAGTGTGACTTTGAAGAATTAAACTATCTGATTACGGTAGATGCATATGTGCACATTACATAGAGATGTTAACTTCCTAAATGGGTTGAACGCAAGAGTGACAATCGAAAACCCAAAAACCTCAAAATACATAGCAACTTCCGACTTTGTTTTTCCGGCTAATAAAGTATGTGGGCCTAAAAAACAATATGAATCGCCTAGACGGCAACTCGGGCCTTCATAAACAACATCATATACCCGCCTACCACAAACAGGAACGGGGCAATTGGCAAAAAACTTTCAATTTCACAAGTTACCCTTTAGCGCCTAAAGAGTGTGACTTAGAAGAATAAAACTATCTGATTACGGTAGATGCATATGTGCACTTTACATAGAGTTGTTTACGTCCTAAATGGGTTGAACGCAAGAGTGACAATCGAAAACCCAAAGAACCCAAAATACCTAGCAACTTCCGGCTTTGTTGTTCCTGCTAATAAAGTATGTGGGTCTAAAAAGCAATATGAATCGCCTAGACGACAACTCGGGCATTCATAAATAACATCATATACCCGCCTACCACAAACAGGAACGGGGCAATTGGCAAAAAACTTTCAATTTCACAAGTTACCCTTTAGCGCCTAAACAGTGTGACTTAGAAGAATTAAACTATCTGATTACGGTAGATGCATATGTGCACATTACATAGAGATGGTAACGTCCTAAATGGGTTGATTACGGTAGATGCATATGTGCACATTACATAGAGATGTTTACGTCCTAAATGGGTTGAACGCAAGAGTGACAATTGGTAACCCAAAGAACCCAAAATACCTAGCACCTTCCGGTTTTGTTTTTGCGGCTAATAAATTATGTGGGCCTATAAAACAATATGAGTCGCCTAGACGACAACTCGGGCATTTATAATCACAACCATATAACCCCCTACCACAAACAGGAACGTGGCAATTGGCAAACAACTTTCAATTTCCTTTAGCGCCTAAAGAGTGTGACTTTGAAGAATTAAACTATCTGATTACGGTAGATGCATATGTGCACATTACATAGAGATGTTAACGTCCTAAATGGGTTGAACGCAAGAGTGACAATCGAAAACCCAAAAACCTTAAAATACCTAGCAACTTCCGACTTTGTTTTTCCGGCTAATAAAGTATGTGGGCCTAAAAAACAATATGAATCGCCTAGACGGCAACTCGGGCCTTCATAAACAACATCATATACCCGCCTACCACAAACAGGAACGGGGCAATTGGCAAAAAACTTTCAATTTTACAAGTTACCCTTTAGCGCCTAAACAGTGTGACTTAGAAGAATAAAACTATCTGATTACGGTAGATGCATATGTGCACTTTACATAGGGTTGTTTACGTCCTAAATGGGTTGAACGCAAGAGTGACAATCGAAAACCCAAAGAACCCAAAATACCTAGCACCTTCCGGTTTTGTTTATGCGGCTATAAAGTATGTGGGCCTTTAAAACAATATGAGTCGCCTAGACGACAACGCGGGCATTCATAATCACAACCATATACCCCCTACCACAAACAGGAACGTGGCAATTGGCAAAAAACTTTCAATTTCCTTTAGCGCCTAAAGAGTGTGACTTTGAAGAATTAAACTATCTGATTACGGTAGATGCATATGTGCACATTACATAGAGATGTTAACTTCCTAAATGGGTTGAACGCAAGAGTGACAATCGAAAACCCAAAAACCTCAAAATACCTAGCAACTTCCGGCTTTGTTGTTCCTGCTAATAAAGTATGTGGGTCTAAAAAGCAATATGAATCGCCTAGACGACAACTCGGGCATTCATAAATAACATCATATACCCGCCTACCACAAACAGGAACGGGGCAATTGGCAAAAAACTTTCAATTTCACAAGTTACCCTTTAGCGCCTAAACAGTGTGACTTAGAAGAATTAAACTATCTGATTACGGTAGATGCATATGTGCACATTACATAGAGATGTTTACGTCCTAAATGGGTTGAACGCAAGAGTGACAATCGGTAACCCAAAGAACCCAAAATACCTAGCACCTTCCGGTTTTGTTTTTGCGGCTAAGAAATTATGTGGGCTTAAAAAGCAATATGAATCGCCTAGACGACAACTCGGGCATTCATAAACAACATCATATACCCGCCTACCACAAACAGGAACGGGGCAATTGGAAAAAACTTTCAATTTCACAAGTTACCCTTTAGCGCCTAAAGAGTGTGACTTAGAAGAATAAAACTATCTGATTACGGTAGATGCATATGTGCACATTACATAGAGATGTTAACGTCCTAAATGGGTTGAACGCAAGAGTGACAATCGAAAACCCAAAAACCTCAAAATACCTAGCAACTTCCGACTTTGTTTTTCCGGCTAATAAAGTATGTGGGCCTAAAAAACAATATGAATCGCCTAGACGGCAACTCGGGCCTTCATAAACAACATCATATACCCGCCTACCACAAACAGGAACGGGGCAATTGGCAAAAAACTTTCAATTTTACAAGTTACCCTTTAGCGCCTAAACAGTGTGACTTAGAAGAATAAAACTATCTGATTACGGTAGATGCATATGTGCACTTTACATAGGGCTGTTTACGTCCTAAATGGGTTGAACGCAAGAGTGACAATCGAAAACCCAAAGAACCCAAAATACCTAGCACCTTCCGGTTTTGTTTTTGCGGCTAATAAATTATGTGGTCCTATAAAACAATATGAATCGCCTAGACGGCAACTCGGGCCTTCATAAACAACATCATATACCCGCCTACCACAAACAGGAACGGGGCAATTGGCAAAAAACTTTCAATTTCCTTTAGCGCCTAAAGAGTGTGACTTTGAAGAATTAAACTATCTGATTACGGTAGATGCATATGTGCACATTACATAGAGATGTTAACTTCCTAAATGGGTTGAACGCAAGAGTGACAATCGAAAACCCAAAAACCTCAAAATACATAGCAACTTCCGACTTTGTTTTTCCGGCTAATAAAGTATGTGGGCCTAAAAAACAATATGAATCGCCTAGACGGCAACTCGGGCCTTCATAAACAACATCATATACCCGCCTACCACAAACAGGAACGGGGCAATTGGCAAAAAACTTTCAATTTTACAAGTTACCCTTTAGCGCCTAAACAGTGTGACTTAGAAGAATAAAACTATCTGATTACGGTAGATGCATATGTGCACTTTACATAGAGTTGTTTACGTCCTAAATGGGTTGAACGCAAGAGTGACAATCGAAAACCCAAAGAACCCAAAATACCTAGCAACTTCCGGCTTTGTTGTTCCTGCTAATAAAGTATGTGGGTCTAAAAAGCAATATGAATCGCCTAGACGACAACTCGGGCATTCATAAATAACATCATATACCCGCCTACCACAAACAGGAACGGGGCAATTGGCAAAAAACTTTCAATTTCACAAGTTACCCTTTAGCGCCTAAACAGTGTGACTTAGAAGAATTAAACTATCTGATTACGGTAGATGCATATGTGCACATTACATAGAGATGGTAACGTCCTAAATGGGTTGATTACGGTAGATGCATATGTGCACATTACATAGAGATGTTTACGTCCTAAATGGGTTGAACGCAAGAGTGACAATTGGTAACCCAAAGAACCCAAAATACCTAGCACCTTCCGGTTTTGTTTTTGCGGCTAATAAATTATGTGGGCCTATAAAACAATATGAGTCGCCTAGACGACAACTCGGGCATTTATAATCACAACCATATAACCCCCTACCACAAACAGGAACGGGGCAATTGGCAAACAACTTTCAATTTCCTTTAGCGCCTAAAGAGTGTGACTTTGAAGAATTAAACTATCTGATTACGGTAGATGCATATGTGCACATTACATAGAGATGTTAACGTCCTAAACGGGTTGAACGCAAGAGTGACAATCGAAAACCCAAAAACCTTAAAATACCTAGCAACTTCCGACTTTGTTTTTCCGGCTAATAAAGTATGTGGGCCTAAAAAACAATATGAATCGCCTAGACGGCAACTCGGGCCTTCATAAACAACATCATATACCCGCCTACCACAAACAGGAACGGGGCAATTGGCAAAAAACTTTCAATTTTACAAGTTACCCTTTAGCGCCTAAACAGTGTGACTTAGAAGAATAAAACTATCTGATTACGGTAGATGCATATGTGCACTTTACATAGGGTTGTTTACGTCCTAAATGGGTTGAACGCAAGAGTGACAATCGAAAACCCAAAGAACCCAAAATACCTAGCACCTTCCGGTTTTGTTTATGCGGCTATAAAGTATGTGGGCCTTTAAAACAATATGAGTCGCCTAGACGACAACGCGGGCATTCATAATCACAACCATATACCCCCTACCACAAACAGGAACGTGGCAATTGGCAAAAAACTTTCAATTTCCTTTAGCGCCTAAAGAGTGTGACTTTGAAGAATTAAACTATCTGATTACGGTAGATGCATATGTGCACATTACATAGAGATGTTTACGTCCTAAATGGGTTGAACGCAAGAGTGACAATCGGTAACCCAAAGAACCCAAAATACCTAGCACCTTCCGATTTTGTTTTTGCGGCTAATAAAGTCGGGCATTTATAATCACAACCATATAACCCCCTACCACAAACAGGAACGTGGCAATTGGCAAAAAACTTGTAATATCCTTTAGCGCCTCAAGAGTGTGACCTTGAATAATTAAGCTATCTGATTACGGTAGATGCATATGTGCACATTACATAGAGATGTTTACGTCCTAAATGGGTTGAGCGCAAGAGTGACAATCGAAAACCCAAAGAACCCAAAATACCTAAAAACTTTTGGCTTTGTTTTTCCTGCTAATGAAGTATGTGGGCTTAAAAAGCAATATGAATCGCCTAGACGACAACTCGGGCATTCATAAAGGACATCATATACCCGCCTACCACAAACAGGAACGGGGCAATTGGCAAAAAAACTTTCAATTTTACAAGTTACCCTTTAGCGCCTAAACAGTGTGACTTAGAAGAATTAAACTATCTGATTACGGTAGATGCATATGTGCACATTACATAGGGATGTTTACGTCCTAAATGGGTTGAACGCAAGAGTGACAATAGGTAACCCAAAGAACCCAAAATACCTAGCACCTTCCGGTATTGTTTTTGCGGCTAAGAAATTATGTGGGCCTAAAAAGCAATATGAATCGCCTAGACGACAATTCGGGCATTCATAAACAACATCATATACCCGCCTACAACAAACAGGAACGGGGCAATTGGAAAAAACTTTCAATTTCACAAGTTACCCTTTAGCGCCTAAAGAGTGTGACTTAGAAGAATTAAACTATCTGATTACGGTAGATGCATATGTGCACATTACATAGAGATGTTTACGTCCTAAATGGGTTGAACGCAAGAGTGACAATAGGTAACCCAAAGAAACCAAAATACCTAGCACCTTCCGGTTTTGTTTTTGCGGCTAATAAATTATGTGGGCCTATAAAACAATATGAGTCGCCTAGACGACAACTCGGGCATTTATAATCACAACCATATAACCCCCTACCACAAACAGGAACGTGGCAATTGGCAAAAAACTTTCAATTTCCTTTAGCGCCTAAAGAGTGTGACTTTGAAGAATTAAACTATCTGATTACTGTAGATGCATATGTGCACATTACATAGAGATGTTAACGTCCTAAATGGGTTGAACGCAAGAGTGACAATCGAAAACCCAAAAACCTCAAAATACCTAGCAACTTCCGACTTTGTTTTTCCGGCTAATAAAGTATGTGGGCCTAAAAAACAATATGAATCGCCTAGACGGCAACTCGGGCCTTCATAAACAACATCATATACCCGCCTACCACAAACAGGAACGGGGCAATTGGCAAAAAACTTTCAATTTTACAAGTTACCCTTTAGCGCCTAAACAGTATGACTTAGAAGAATAAAACTATCTGATTAAGGTAGATGCATATGTGCACTTTACATAGGGCTGTTTACGTCCTAAATGGGTTGAACGCAAGAGTGACAATCGAAAACCCAAAGAACCCAAAATACCTAGCACCTTCCGGTTTTGTTTTTGCGGCTATAAAGTATGTCGGCCTTTAAAACAATATGAGTCGCCTAGACGACAACGCGGGCATTCATAATCACAACCATATACCCCCTACCACAAACAGGAACGTGGCAATTGGCAAAAAACTTTCAATTTCCTTTAGCGCCTAAAGAGTGTGACTTTGAAGAATTAAACTATCTGATTACGGTAGATGCATATGTGCACATTACATAGAGATGTTAACGTCCTAAATGGGTTGAACGCAAGAGTGACAATCGAAAACCCAAAAACCTCAAAATACCTAGCAACTTCCGGCTTTGTTGTTCCTGCTAATAAAGTATGTGGGTCTAAAAAACAATATGAATCGCCTAGACGACAACTCGGGCATTCATAAACAACATCATATACCCGCCTACCACAAACAGGAACGGGGCAATTGGAAAAAACTTTCAATTTCACAAGTTACCCTTTAGCGCCTAAAGAGTGTGACTTAGAAGAATTAAACTATCTGATTACGGTAGATGCATATGTGCACATTACATAGAGATGTTTACGTCCTAAATGGGTTGAACGCAAGAGTGACAATCGGTAACCCAAAGAACCCAAAATACCTAGCACCTTCCGGTTTTGTTTTTGCGGCTAAGAAATTATGTGGGCCTAAAAAGCAATATGAATCGCCTAGACGACAACTCGGGCATTCATAAACAACATCATATACCCGCCTACCACAAACAGGAACGGGGCAATTGGAAAAAACTTTCAATTTCACAAGTTACCCTTTAGCGCCTAAACAGTGTGACTTAGAAGAATTAAACTATCTGATTACGGTAGATGCATATGTGCACTTTACATAGGGCTGTTTACGTCCTAAATGGGTTGAACGCAAGAGTGACAATCGAAAACCCAAAGAACCCAAAATACCTAGCACCTTCCGGTTTTGTTTTTGCGGCTATAAAGTATGTCGGCCTTTAAAACAATATGAGTCGCCTAGACGACAACTCGGGCATTCATAAATAACATCATATACCCGCCTACCACAAACAGGAACGGGGCAATTGGCAAAAAACTTTCAATTTCACAAGTTACCCTTTAGCGCCTAAACAGTGTGACTTAGAAGAATTAAACTATCTGATTACGGTAGATGCATATGTGCACATTACATAGAGATGTTTACGTCCTAAATGGGTTGAACGCAAGAGTGACAATCGGTAACCCAAAGAACCCAAAATACCTAGCACCTTCCGGTTTTGTTTTTGCGGCTAAGAAATTATGTGGGCCTAAAAAGCAATATGAATCGCCTAGACGACAACTCGGGCATTCATAAACAACATCATATACCCGCCTACCACAAACAGGAACGGGGCAATTGGAAAAAACTTTCAATTTCACAAGTTACCCTTTAGCGCCTAAAGAGTGTGACTTAGAAGAATTAAACTATCTGATTACGGTAGATGCATATGTGCACTTTACATAGAGTTGTTTACGTCCTAAATGGGTTGAACGCAAGAGTGACAATCGAAAACCCAAAGAACCCAAAATACCTAGCAACTTCCGGCTTTGTTGTTCCTGCTAATAAAGTATGTGGGTCTAAAAAGCAATATGAATCGCCTAGACGACAACTCGGGCATTCATAAATAACATCATATACCCGCCTACCACAAACAGGAACGGGGCAATTGGCAAAAAACTTTCAATTTCACAAGTTACCCTTTAGCGCCTAAACAGTGTGACTTAGAAGAATTAAACTATCTGATTACGGTAGATGCATATGTGCACATTACATAGAGATGGTAACGTCCTAAATGGGTTGATTACGGTAGATGCATATGTGCGCATTACATAGAGATGTTTACGTCCTAAATGGGTTGAACGCAAGAGTGACAATTGGTAACCCAAAGAACCCAAAATACCTAGCACCTTCCGGTTTTGTTTTTGCGGCTAATAAATTATGTGGGCCTATAAAACAATATGAGTCGCCTAGACGACAACTCGGGCATTTATAATCACAACCATATAACCCCCTACCACAAACAGGAACGTGGCAATTGGCAAACAACTTTCAATTTCCTTTAGCGCCTAAAGAGTGTGACTTTGAAGAATTAAACTATCTGATTACGGTAGATGCATATGTGCACATTACATAGAGATGTTAACGTCCTAAATGGGTTGAACGCAAGAGTGACAATCGAAAACCCAAAAACCTTAAAATACCTAGCAACTTCCGACTTTGTTTTTCCGGCTAATAAAGTATGTGGGCCTAAAAAACAATATGAATCGCCTAGACGGCAACTCGGGCCTTCATAAACAACATCATATACCCGCCTACCACAAACAGGAACGGGGCAATTGGCAAAAAACTTTCAATTTTACAAGTTACCCTTTAGCGCCTAAACAGTGTGACTTAGAAGAATAAAACTATCTGATTACGGTAGATGCATATGTGCACTTTACATAGGGTTGTTTACGTCCTAAATGGGTTGAACGCAAGAGTGACAATCGAAAACCCAAAAACCTCAAAATACCTAGCAACTTCCGGCTTTGTTGTTCCTGCTAATAAAGTATGTGGGTCTAAAAAGCAATATGAATCGCCTAGACGACAACTCGGGCATTCATAAATAACATCATATACCCGCCTACCACAAACAGGAACGGGGCAATTGGCAAAAAACTTTCAATTTCACAAGTTACCCTTTAGCGCCTAAACAGTGTGACTTAGAAGAATTAAACTATCTGATTACGGTAGATGCATATGTGCACATTACATAGAGATGTTTACGTCCTAAATGGGTTGAACGCAAGAGTGACAATCGGTAACCCAAAGAACCCAAAATACCTAGCACCTTCCGGTTTTGTTTTTGCGGCTAAGAAATTATGTGGGCCTAAAAAGCAATATGAATCGCCTAGACGACAACTCGGGCATTCATAAACAACATCATATACCCGCCTACCACAAACAGGAACGGGGCAATTGGAAAAAACTTTCAATTTCACAAGTTACCCTTTAGCGCCTAAAGAGTGTGACTTAGAAGAATTAAACTATCTGATTACGGTAGATGCATATGTGCACTTTACATAGAGTTGTTTACGTCCTAAATGGGTTGAACGCAAGAGTGACAATCGAAAACCCAAAGAACCCAAAATACCTAGCAACTTCCGGCTTTGTTGTTCCTGCTAATAAAGTATGTGGGTCTAAAAAGCAATATGAATCGCCTAGACGACAACTCGGGCATTCATAAATAACATCATATACCCGCCTACCACAAACAGGAACGGGGCAATTGGCAAAAAACTTTCAATTTCACAAGTTACCCTTTAGCGCCTAAACAGTGTGACTTAGAAGAATTAAACTATCTGATTACGGTAGATGCATATGTGCACATTACATAGAGATGGTAACGTCCTAAATGGGTTGATTACGGTAGATGCATATGTGCGCATTACATAGAGATGTTTACGTCCTAAATGGGTTGAACGCAAGAGTGACAATTGGTAACCCAAAGAACCCAAAATACCTAGCACCTTCCGGTTTTGTTTTTGCGGCTAATAAATTATGTGGGCCTATAAAACAATATGAGTCGCCTAGACGACAACTCGGGCATTTATAATCACAACCATATAACCCCCTACCACAAACAGGAACGTGGCAATTGGCAAACAACTTTCAATTTCCTTTAGCGCCTAAAGAGTGTGACTTTGAAGAATTAAACTATCTGATTACGGTAGATGCATATGTGCACATTACATAGAGATGTTAACGTCCTAAATGGGTTGAACGCAAGAGTGACAATCGAAAACCCAAAAACCTTAAAATACCTAGCAACTTCCGACTTTGTTTTTCCGGCTAATAAAGTATGTGGGCCTAAAAAACAATATGAATCGCCTAGACGGCAACTCGGGCCTTCATAAACAACATCATATACCCGCCTACCACAAACAGGAACGGGGCAATTGGCAAAAAACTTTCAATTTTACAAGTTACCCTTTAGCGCCTAAACAGTGTGACTTAGAAGAATAAAACTATCTGATTACGGTAGATGCATATGTGCACTTTACATAGGGTTGTTTACGTCCTAAATGGGTTGAACGCAAGAGTGACAATCGAAAACCCAAAGAACCCAAAATACCTAGCACCTTCCGGTTTTGTTTATGCGGCTATAAAGTATGTGGGCCTTTAAAACAATATGAGTCGCCTAGACGACAACGCGGGCATTCATAATCACAACCATATACCCCCTACCACAAACAGGAACGTGGCAATTGGCAAAAAACTTTCAATTTCCTTTAGCGCCTAAAGAGTGTGACTTTGAAGAATTAAACTATCTGATTACGGTAGATGCATATGTGCACATTACATAGAGATGTTTACGTCCTAAATGGGTTGAACGCAAGAGTGACAATCGGTAACCCAAAGAACCCAAAATACCTAGCACCTTCCGATTTTGTTTTTGCGGCTAATAAAGTCGGGCATTTATAATCACAACCATATAACCCCCTACCACAAACAGGAACGTGGCAATTGGCAAAAAACTTGTAATATCCTTTAGCGCCTCAAGAGTGTGACCTTGAATAATTAAGCTATCTGATTACGGTAGATGCATATGTGCACATTACATAGAGATGTTTACGTCCTAAATGGGTTGAGCGCAAGAGTGACAATCGAAAACCCAAAATACCTAAAAACTTTTGGCTTTGTTTTTCCTGCTAATGAAGTATGTGGGCTTAAAAAGCAATATGAATCGCCTAGACGACAACTCGGGCATTCATAAAGGACATCATATACCCGCCTACCACAAACAGGAACGGGGCAATTGGCAAAAAAACTTTCAATTTTACAAGTTACCCTTTAGCGCCTAAACAGTGTGACTTAGAAGAATTAAACTATCTGATTACGGTAGATGCATATGTGCACATTACATAGGGATGTTTACGTCCTAAATGGGTTGAACGCAAGAGTGACAATAGGTAACCCAAAGAACCCAAAATACCTAGCACCTTCCGGTATTGTTTTTGCGGCTAAGAAATTATGTGGGCCTAAAAAGCAATATGAATCGCCTAGACGACAACTCGGGCATTCATAAACAACATCATATACCCGCCTACAACAAACAGGAACGGGGCAATTGGAAAAAACTTTCAATTTCACAAGTTACCCTTTAGCGCCTAAAGAGTGTGACTTAGAAGAATTAAACTATCTGATTACGGTAGATGCATATGTGCACATTACATAGAGATGTTTACGTCCTAAATGGGTTGAACGCAAGAGTGACAATAGGTAACCCAAAGAAACCAAAATACCTAGCACCTTCCGGTTTTGTTTTTGCGGCTAATAAATTATGTGGGCCTATAAAACAATATGAGTCGCCTAGACGACAACTCGGGCATTTATAATCACAACCATATAACCCCCTACCACAAACAGGAACGTGGCAATTGGCAAAAAACTTTCAATTTCCTTTAGCGCCTAAAGAGTGTGACTTTGAAGAATTAAACTATCTGATTACTGTAGATGCATATGTGCACATTACATAGAGATGTTAACGTCCTAAATGGGTTGAACGCAAGAGTGACAATCGAAAACCCAAAAACCTCAAAATACCTAGCAACTTCCGACTTTGTTTTTCCGGCTAATAAAGTATGTGGGCCTAAAAAACAATATGAATCGCCTAGACGGCAACTCGGGCCTTCATAAACAACATCATATACCCGCCTACCACAAACAGGAACGGGGCAATTGGCAAAAAACTTTCAATTTTACAAGTTACCCTTTAGCGCCTAAACAGTATGACTTAGAAGAATAAAACTATCTGATTAAGGTAGATGCATATGTGCACTTTACATAGGGCTGTTTACGTCCTAAATGGGTTGAACGCAAGAGTGACAATCGAAAACCCAAAGAACCCAAAATACCTAGCACCTTCCGGTTTTGTTTTTGCGGCTATAAAGTATGTGGGCCTTTAAAACATTATGAGTCGCCTAGACGACAACGCGGGCATTCATAATCACAACCATATACCCCCTACCACAAACAGGAACGTGGCAATTGGCAAAAAACTTTCAATTTCCTTTAGCGCCTAAAGAGTGTGACTTTGAAGAATTAAACTATCTGATTACGGTAGATGCATATGTGCACATTACATAGAGATGTTAACGTCCTAAATGGGTTGAACGCAAGAGTGACAATCGAAAACCCAAAAACCTCAAAATACCTAGCAACTTCCGGCTTTGTTGTTCCTGCTAATAAAGTATGTGGGTCTAAAAAGCAATATGAATCGCCTAGACGACAACTCGGGCATTCATAAATAACATCATATACCCGCCTACCACAAACAGGAACGGGGCAATTGGCAAAAAACTTTCAATTTCACAAGTTACCCTTTAGCGCCTAAACAGTGTGACTTAGAAGAATTAAACTATCTGATTACGGTAGATGCATATGTGCACATTACATAGAGATGTTAACGTCCTAAATGGGTTGAACGCAAGAGTGACAATCGGTAACCCAAAGAACCCAAAATACCTAGCACCTTCCGGTTTTGTTTTTGCGGCTAAGAAATTATGTGGGCCTAAAAAGCAATATGAATCGCCTAGACGACAACTCGGGCATTCATAAACAACATCATATACCCGCCTACCACAAACAGGAACGGGGCAATTGGAAAAAACTTTCAATTTCACAAGTTACCCTTTAGCGCCTAAAGAGTGTGACTTAGAAGAATAAAACTATCTGATTACGGTAGATGCATATGTGCACATTACATAGAGATGTTAACGTCCTAAATGGGTTGAACGCAAGAGTGACAATCGGAAACCCAAAAACCTCAAAATACCTAGCAACTTCCGACTTTGTTTTTCCGGCTAATAAAGTATGTGGGCCTAAAAAACAATATGAATCGCCTAGACGGCAACTCGGGCCTTCATAAACAACATCATATACCCGCCTACCACAAACAGGAACGGGGCAATTGGCAAAAAACTTTCAATTTTACAAGTTACCCTTTAGCGCCTAAACAGTGTGACTTAGAAGAATAAAACTATCTGATTACGGTAGATGCATATGTGCACTTTACATAGGGCTGTTTACGTCCTAAATGGGTTGAACGCAAGAGTGACAATCGAAAACCCAAAGAACCCAAAATACCTAGCACCTTCCGGTTTTGTTTTTGCGGCTAATAAATTATGTGGTCCTATAAAACAATATGAATCGCCTAGACGGCAACTCGGGCCTTCATAAACAACATCATATACCCGCCTACCACAAACAGGAACGGGGCAATTGGCAAAAAACTTTCAATTTCCTTTAGCGCCTAAAGAGTGTGACTTTGAAGAATTAAACTATCTGATTACGGTAGATGCATATGTGCACATTACATAGAGATGTTAACTTCCTAAATGGGTTGAACGCAAGAGTGACAATCGAAAACCCAAAAACCTCAAAATACATAGCAACTTCCAACTTTGTTTTTCCGGCTAATAAAGTATGTGGGCCTAAAAAACAATATGAATCGCCTAGACGGCAACTCGGGCCTTCATAAACAACATCATATACCCGCCTACCACAAACAGGAACGGGGCAATTGGCAAAAAACTTTCAATTTTACAAGTTACCCTTTAGCGCCTAAACAGTGTGACTTAGAAGAATAAAACTATCTGATTACGGTAGATGCATATGTGCACTTTACATAGGGTTGTTTACGTCCTAAATGGGTTGAACGCAAGAGTGACAATCGAAAACCCAAAGAACCCAAAATACCTAGCAACTTCCGACTTTGTTTTTCCGGCTAATAAAGTATGTGGGCCTAAAAAACAATATGAATCGCCTAGACGGCAACTCGGGCCTTCATAAACAACATCATATACCCGCCTACCACAAACAGGAACGGGGCAATTGGCAAAAAACTTTCAATTTTACAAGTTACCCTTTAGCGCCTAAACAGTGTGACTTAGAAGAATAAAACTATCTGATTACGGTAGATGTATATGTGCACTTTACATAGGGTTGTTTACGTCCTAAATGGGTTGAACGCAAGAGTGACAATCGAAAACCCAAAGAACCCAAAATACCTAGCACCTTCCGGTTTTGTTTTTGCGGCTATAAAGTATGTGGGCCTTTAAAACAATATGAGTCGCCTAGACGACAACGCGGGCATTCATAATCACAACCATATACCCCCTACCACAAACAGGAACGTGGCAATTGGCAAAAAACTTTCAATTTCCTTTAGCGCCTAAAGAGTGTGACTTTGAAGAATTAAACTATCTGATTACGGTAGATGCATATGTGCACATTACATAGAGATGTTTACGTCCTAAATGGGTTGAACGCAAGAGTGACAATCGGTAACCCAAAGAACCCAAAATACCTAGCACCTTCCGATTTTGTTTTTGCGGCTAATAAAGTCGGGCATTTATAATCACAACCATATAACCCCCTACCACAAACAGGAACGTGGCAATTGGCAAAAAACTTGTAATATCCTTTAGCGCCTCAAGAGTGTGACCTTGAATAATTAAGCTATCTGATTACGGTAGATGCATATGTGCACATTACATAGAGATGTTTACGTCCTAAATGGGTTGAACGCAAGAGTGACAATCGAAAACCCAAAGAACCCAAAATACCTAAAAACTTTTGGCTTTGTTTTTCCTGCTAATGAAGTATGTGGGCTTAAAAAGCAATATGAATCGCCTAGACGACAACTCGGGCATTCATAAAGGACATCATATACCCGCCTACCACAAACAGGAACGGGGCAATTGGCAAAAAAACTTTCAATTTTACAAGTTACCCTTTAGCGCCTAAACAGTGTGACTTAGAAGAATTAAACTATCTGATTACGGTAGATGCATATGTGCACATTACATAGGGATGTTTACGTCCTAAATGGGTTGAACGCAAGAGTGACAATAGGTAACCCAAAGAACCCAAAATACCTAGCACCTTCCGGTATTGTTTTTGCGGCTAAGAAATTATGTGGGCCTAAAAAGCAATATGAATCGCCTAGACGACAACTCGGGCATTCATAAACAACATCATATACCCGCCTACAACAAACAGGAACGGGGCAATTGGAAAAAACTTTCAATTTCACAAGTTACCCTTTAGCGCCTAAAGAGTGTGACTTAGAAGAATTAAACTATCTGATTACGGTAGATGCATATGTGCACATTACATAGAGATGTTTACGTCCTAAATGGGTTGAACGCAAGAGTGACAATAGGTAACCCAAAGAAACCAAAATACCTAGCACCTTCCGGTTTTGTTTTTGCGGCTAATAAATTATGTGGGCCTATAAAACAATATGAGTCGCCTAGACGACAACTCGGGCATTTATAATCACAACCATATAACCCCCTACCACAAACAGGAACGTGGCAATTGGCAAAAAACTTTCAATTTCCTTTAGCGCCTAAAGAGTGTGACTTTGAAGAATTAAACTATCTGATTACTGTAGATGCATATGTGCACATTACATAGAGATGTTAACGTCCTAAATGGGTTGAACGCAAGAGTGACAATCGAAAACCCAAAAACCTCAAAATACCTAGCAACTTCCGACTTACGGTTGAACGCAAGAGTGACAATCGGTAACCCAAAGAACCCAAAATACCTAGCACCTTCCGGTTTTGTTTTTGCGGCTAAGAAATTATGTGGGCCTAAAAAGCAATATGAATCGCCTAGACGACAACTCGGGCATTCATAAACAACATCATATACCCGCCTACCACAAACAGGAACGGGGCAATTGGAAAAAACTTTCAATTTCACAAGTTACCCTTTAGCGCCTAAAGAGTGTGACTTAGAAGAATAAAACTATCTGATTACGGTAGATGCATATGTGCACATTACATAGAGATGTTAACGTCCTAAATGGGTTGAACGCAAGAGTGACAATCGAAAACCCAAAAACCTCAAAATACCTAGCAACTTCTGACTTTGTTTTTCCGGCTAATAAAGTATGTGGGCCTAAAAAACAATATGAATCGCCTAGACGGCAACTCGGGCCTTCATAAACAACATCATATACCCGCCTACCACAAACAGGAACGGGGCAATTGGCAAAAAACTTTCAATTTTACAAGTTACCCTTTAGCGCCTAAACAGTGTGACTTAGAAGAATAAAACTATCTGATTACGGTAGATGCATATGTGCACTTTACATAGGGCTGTTTACGTCCTAAATGGGTTGAACGCAAGAGTGACAATCGAAACCCCAAAGAACCCAAAATACCTAGCACCTTCCGGTTTTGTTTTTGCGGCTAATAAATTATGTGGTCCTATAAAACAATATGAATCGCCTAGACGGCAACTCGGGCCTTCATAAACAACATCATATACCCGCCTACCACAAACAGGAACGGGGCAATTGGCAAAAAACTTTCAATTTCCTTTAGCGCCTAAAGAGTGTGACTTTGAAGAATTAAACTATCTGATTACGGTAGATGCATATGTGCACATTACATAGAGATGTTAACTTCCTAAATGGGTTGAACGCAAGAGTGACAATCGAAAACCCAAAAACCTCAAAATACATAGCAACTTCCGACTTTGTTTTTCCGGCTAATAAAGTATGTGGGCCTAAAAAACAATATGAATCGCCTAGACGGCAACTCGGGCCTTCATAAACAACATCATATACCCGCCTACCACAAACAGGAACGGGGCAATTGGCAAAAAACTTTCAATTTTACAAGTTACCCTTTAGCGCCTAAACAGTGTGACTTAGAAGAATAAAACTATCTGATTACGGTAGATGCATATGTGCACTTTACATAGGGTTGTTTACGTCCTAAATGGGTTGAACGCAAGAGTGACAATCGAAAACCCAAAGAACCCAAAATACCTAGCACCTTCCGGTTTTGTTTTTGCGGCTATAAAGTATGTGGGCCTTTAAAAAAATATGAGTCGCCTAGGCGACAACGCGGGCATTCATAATCACAACCATATACCCCCTACCACAAACAGGAACGTGGCCATTGGCAAAAAACTTTCAATTTCCTTTAGCGCCTAAAGAGTGTGACTTTGAAGAATTAAACTATCTGATTACGGTAGATGCATATGTGCACATTACATAGAGATGTTAACGTCCTAAATGGGTTGAACGCAAGAGTGACAATCGAAAACCCAAAAACCTCAAAATACCTAGCAACTTCCGGTTTTGTTTTTGCGGCTATAAAGTATGTGGGCCAAAAAAACCATATGAATCGCCTAGACGGCAACTCGGGCATTCATAAACAACATCATGTACCCGTCTACCATAAACAGGAACGGGGCAATTGGCAAAAAACTTTCAATTTTACAAGTTACCCTTTAGCGCCTAAAGAGTGTGACTTAGAAGAATTAAACTATCTGATTACGGTAGATGCATATGTGCACATTACATAGAGATGTTTACGTCCTAAATGGGTTGAACGCAAGAGTGACAATCGAAAACCCAAAGAACCCAAAATACCTAGCAACTTCCGGCTTTGTTGTTCCTGCTAATAAAGTATGTGGGTCTAAAAAGCAATATGAATCGCCTAGACGACAACTCGGGCATTCATAAACAACATCATATACCCGCCTAACACAAACAGGAACGGGGCAATTGAAAAAAACTTTCAATTTCACAAGTTACCCTTTAGCGCCAAAAGAGTGTGACTTAGAAGAATTAAACTATCTGATTACGGTAGATGCATATGTGCACATTACATAGGGATGTTTACGTCCTAAATGGGTTGAACGCAAGAGTGACAATAGGTAACCCAAAGAACCCAAAATACCTAGCACCTTCCGGTTTTGTTTTTGCGGCTAAGAAATTATGTGGGCCTAAAAAGCAATATGAATCGCCTAGACGACAACTCGGGCATTCATAAACAACATCATATACCCGCCTACAACAAACAGGAACGGGGCAATTGGAAAAAACTTTCAATTTCACAAGTTACCCTTTAGCGCCTAAAGAGTGTGACTTTGAAGAATTAAACTATCTGATTACGGTAGATGCATATGTGCACATTACATAGAGATGTTAACGTCCTAAATGGGTTGAACGCAAGAGTGACAATAGGTAACCCAAAGAACCCAAAATACCTAGCAACTTCCGGCTTTGTTGTTCCTGCTAATAAAGTATGTGGGTCTAAAAAGCAATATGAATCGCCTAGACGACAACTCGGGCATTCATAAACAACATCATATACCCGCCTACAACAAACAGGAACGGGGCAATTGGAAAAAACTTTCAATTTCACAAGTTACCCTTTAGCGCCTAAAGAGTGTGACTTAGAAGAATTAAACTATCTGATTACGGTAGATGCATATGTGCACATTACATAGAGATGTTTACGTCCTAAATGGGTTGAACGCAAGAGTGACAATCGAAAACCCAAAGAACCCAAAATACCTAGCAACTTCCGGCTTTGTTGTTCCTGCTAATAAAGTATGTGGGTCTAAAAAGCAATATGAATCGCCTAGACGACAACTCGGGCATTCATAAACAACATCATATACCCGCCTACAACAAACAGGAACGGGGCAATTGGAAAAAACTTTCAATTTCACAAGTTACCCTTTAGCGCCTAAAGAGTGTGACTTTGAAGAATTAAACTATCTGATTACGGTAGATGCATATGTGCACATTACATAGAGATGTTAACGTCCTAAATGGGTTGAACGCAAGAGTGACAATAGGTAACCCAAAGAACCCAAAATACCTAGCACCTTCCGGTTTTGTTTTTGCGGCTTTAAAGTATGTGGGCCTTTAAAACAATATGAGTCGCCTAGGCGACAACGCGGGCATTCATAATTACAACCATATACCCCCTACCACAAACAGGAACGTGGCCATTGGCAAAAAACTTTCAATTTCCTTTAGCGCCTAAAGAGTGTGACTTTGAAGAATTAAACTATCTGATTACGGTAGATGCATATGTGCACATTACATAGGGATGTTTACGTCCTAAATGGGTTGAACGCAAGAGTGACAATAGGTAACCCAAAGAACCCAAAATACCTAGCACCTTCCGGTTTTGTTTTTGCGGCTATAAAGTATGTGGGCCTTTAAAACAATATGAGTCGCCTAGACGACAACGCGGGCATTCATAATCACAACCATATACCCCCTACCACAAACAGGAACGTGGCAATTGGCAAAAAACTTTCAATTTCCTTTAGCGCCTAAAGAGTGTGACTTAGAAGAATTAAACTATCTGATTACGGTAGATGCATATGTGCACATAACATAGAGATGTTTACGTCCTAAATGGGTTGAACGCAAGAGTGACAATAGGTAACCCAAAGAAACCAAAATACCTAGCACCTTCCGGTTTTGTTTTTGCGGCTTATAAATTATGTGGGCCTATAAAACAATATGAGTCGCCTAGACGACAACTCGGGCATTTATAATCACAACCATATAACCCCCTACCACAAACAGGAACGTGGCAATTGGCAAAAAACTTTCAATTTCCTTTAGCGCCTAAAGAGGGTGACTTTGAAGAATTAAACTATCTGATTACGGTAGATGCATATGTGCACATTACATAGAGATGTTTACGTCCTAAATGGGTTGAACGCAAGAGTGACAATAGGTAACCCAAAGAAACCAAAATACCTAGCACCTTCCGGTTTTGTTTTTGCGGCTAATAAATTATGTGGGCCTATAAAACAATATGAGTCGCCTAGACGACAACTCGGGCATTTATAATCACAACCATATAACCCCCTACCACAAACAGGAACGTGGCAATTGGCAAAAAACTTTCAATTTCCTTTAGCGCCTAAAGAGTGTGACTTTGAAGAATTAAACTATCTGATTACGGTGCACATTATATAGAGATGTTAACGTCCTAAATGGGTTGAACGCAAGAGTGACAATCGAAAACCCAAAAACCTCAAAATACCTAGCAACTACCGACTTTGTTTTTCCGGCTAATAAAGTATGTGGGCCTAAAAAACAATATGAATCGTCTAGACGGCAACTCGGGCCTTCATAAAGGACATCATATACCCGCCTACCACAAACAGGAACGGAGCAATTGGCAAAAAACTTTCAATTTTACAAGTTACCCTTTAGCGCCTAAAGAGTGTGACTTAGAAGAATAAAACTATCTGATTACGGTAGATGCATATGTGCACATTACATAGAGATGTTAACGTCCTAAATGGGTTGAACGCAAGAGTGACAATCGAAAACCCAAAGAACCCAAAATGCCTAGCACCTTCCGGTTTTGTTTTTGCGGCTAAGAAATTATGTGGGCCTAAAAAGCAATATGAATCGCCTAGACGACAACTCGGGCATTCATAAACCACATCATATACCCGCCTACAACAAACAGGAACGGGGCAATTGGAAAAAACTTTCAATTTCACAAGTTACCCTTTAGCGCCTAAAGAGTGTGACTTAGAAGAATTAAACTATCTGATTACGGTAGATGCATATGTGCACATTACATAGAGATGTTTACGTCCTAAATGGGTTGAACGCAAGAGTGACAATAGGTAACCCAAAGAAACCAAAATACCTAGCACCTTCCGGTTTTGTTTTTGCGGCTATAAAGTATGTGGGCCTTTAAAACAATATGAGTCGCCTAGGCGACAACGCGGGCATTCATAATTACAACCATATACCCCCTACCACAAACAGGAACGTGGCCATTGGCAAAAAACTTTCAATTTCCTTTAGCGCCTAAAGAGTGTGACTTTGAAGAATTAAACTATCTGATTACGGTAGATGCATATGTGCACATTACATAGGGATGTTTACGTCCTAAATGGGTTGAACGCAAGAGTGACAATAGGTAACCCAAAGAACCCAAAATACCTAGCACCTTCCGGTTTTGTTTTTGCGGCTATAAAGTATGTGGGCCTTTAAAACAATATGAGTCGCCTAGACGACAACGCGGGCATTCATAATCACAACCATATACCCCCTACCACAAACAGGAACGTGGCAATTGGCAAAAAACTTTCAATTTCCTTTAGCGCCTAAAGAGTGTGACTTTGAAGAATTAAACTATCTGATTACGGTAGATGCATATGTGCACATTACATAGAGATGTTAACGTCCTAAATGGGTTGAACGCAAGAGTGACAATAGGTAACCCAAAGAACCCAAAATACCTAGCACCTTCCGGTTTTGTTTTTGCGGCTATAAAGTATGTGGGCCTTTAAAACAATATGAGTCGCCTAGGCGACAACGCGGGCATTCATAATTACAACCATATACCCCCTACCACAAACAGGAACGTGGCCATTGGCAAAAAACTTTCAATTTCCTTTAGCGCCTAAAGAGTGTGACTTTGAAGAATTAAACTATCTGATTACGGTAGATGCATATGTGCACATTACATAGGGATGTTTACGTCCTAAATGGGTTGAACGCAAGAGTGACAATTGTTTTTGCGGCTATAAAGTATGTGGGCCTTTAAAACAATATGAGTCGCCTAGGCGACAACGCGGGCATTCATAATCACAACCATATACCCCCTACCACAAACAGGAACGTGGCCATTGGCAAAAAACTTTCAATTTCCTTTAGCGCCTAAAGAGTGTGACTTTGAAGAATTAAACTATCTGATTACGGTAGATGCATATGTGCACATTACATAGAGATGTTAACGTCCTAAATGGGTTGAACGCAAGAGTGACAATCGAAAACCCAAAAACCTCAAAATACCTAGCAACTTCCGGCTTTGTTGTTCCTGCTAATAAAGTATGTGGGTCTAAAAAGCAATATGAATCGCCTAGACGACAACTCGGGCATTCATAAACAACATCATATACCCGCCTAACACAAACAGGAACGGGGCAATTGAAAAAAACTTTCAATTTCACAAGTTACCCTTTAGCGCCAAAAGAGTGTGACTTAGAAGAATTAAACTATCTGATTACGGTAGGTGCATATGTGCACATTACATAGGGATGTTTACGTCCTAAATGGGTTGAACGCAAGAGTGACAATAGGTAACCCAAAGAACCCAAAATACCTAGCACCTTCCGGTTTTGTTTTTGCGGCTAAGAAATTATGTGGGCCTAAAAAGCAATATGAATCGCCTAGACGACAACTCGGGCATTCATAAACAACATCATATACCCGCCTACAACAAACAGGAACGGGGCAATTGGAAAAAACTTTCAATTTCACAAGTTACCCTTTAGCGCCTAAAGAGTGTGACTTTGAAGAATTAAACTATCTGATTACGGTAGATGCATATGTGCACATTACATAGAGATGTTAACGTCCTAAATGGGTTGAACGCAAGAGTGACAATAGGTAACCCAAAGAACCCAAAATACCTAGCACCTTCCGGTTTTGTTTTTGCGGCTATAAAGTATGTGGGCCTTTAAAACAATATGAGTCGCCTAGGCGACAACGCGGGCATTCATAATTACAACCATATACCCCCTACCACAAAGAGGAACGTGGCCATTGGCAAAAAACTTTCAATTTCCTTTAGCGCCTAAAGAGTGTGACTTTGAAGAATTAAACTATCTGATTACGGTAGATGCATATGTGCACATTACATAGGGATGTTTACGTCCTAAATGGGTTGAACGCAAGAGTGACAATAGGTAACCCAAAGAACCCAAAATACCTAGCACCTTCCGGTTTTGTTTTTGCGGCTATAAAGTATGTGGGCCTTTAAAACAATATGAGTCGCCTAGACGACAACGCGGGCATTCATAATCACAACCATATACCCCCTACCACAAACAGGAACGTGGCAATTGGCAAAAAACTTTCAATTTCCTTTAGCGCCTAAAGAGTGTGACTTAGAAGAATTAAACTATCTGATTACGGTAGATGCATATGTGCACATTACATAGAGATGTTTACGTCCTAAATGGGTTGAACGCAAGAGTGACAATAGGTAACCCAAAGAAACCAAAATACCTAGCACCTTCCGGTTTTGTTTTTGCGGCTTATAAATTATGTGGGCCTATAAAACAATATGAGTCGCCTAGACGACAACTCGGGCATTTATAATCACAACCATATAACCCCCTACCACAAACAGGAACGTGGCAATTGGCAAAAAACTTTCAATTTCCTTTAGCGCCTAAAGAGTGTGACTTTGAAGAATTAAACTATCTGATTACGGTAGATGCATATGTGCACATTACATAGAGATGTTTACGTCCTAAATGGGTTGAACGCAAGAGTGACAATAGGTAACCCAAAGAAACCAAAATACCTAGCACCTTCCGGTTTTGTTTTTGCGGCTAATAAATTATGTGGGCCTATAAAACAATATGAGTCGCCTAGACGACAACTCGGGCATTTATAATCACAACCATATAACCCCCTACCACAAACAGGAACGTGGCAATTGGCAAAAAACTTTCAATTTCCTTTAGCGCCTAAAGAGTGTGACTTTGAAGAATTAAACTATCTGATTACGGTAGATGCATATGTGCACATTATATAGAGATGTTAACGTCCTAAATGGGTTGAACGCAAGAGTGACAATCGAAAACCCAAAAACCTCAAAATACCTAGCAACTACCGACTTTGTTTTTCCGGCTAATAAAGTATGTGGGCCTAAAAAACCATATGAATCGTCTAGACGGCAACTCGGGCCTTCATAAAGGACATCATATACCCGCCTACCACAAACAGGAACGGAGCAATTGGCAAAAAACTTTCAATTTTACAAGTTACCCTTTAGCGCCTAAAGAGTGTGACTTAGAAGAATAAAACTATCTGATTACGGTAGATGCATATGTGCACATTACATAGAGATGTTAACGTCCTAAATGGGTTGAACGCAAGAGTGACAATCGAAAACCCAAAGAACCCAAAATGTCTAGCACCTTCCGGTTTTGTTTTTGCGGCTAAGAAATTATGTGGGCCTAAAAAGCAATATGAATCGCCTAGACGACAACTCGGGCATTCATAAACCACATCATATACCCGCCTACAACAAACAGGAACGGGGCAATTGGAAAAAACTTTCAATTTCACAAGTTACCCTTTAGCGCCTAAAGAGTGTGACTTAGAAGAATTAAACTATCTGATTACGGTAGATGCATATGTGCACATTACATAGAGATGTTTACGTCCTAAATGGGTTGAACGCAAGAGTGACAATAGGTAACCCAAAGAAACCAAAATACCTAGCACCTTCCGGTTTTGTTTTTGCGGCTATAAAGTATGTGGGCCTTTAAAACAATATGAGTCGCCTAGGCGACAACGCGGGCATTCATAATTACAACCATATACCCCCTACCACAAACAGGAACGTGGCCATTGGCAAAAAACTTTCAATTTCCTTTAGCGCCTAAAGAGTGTGACTTTGAAGAATTAAACTATCTGATTACGGTAGATGCATATGTGCACATTACATAGGGATGTTTACGTCCTAAATGGGTTGAACGCAAGAGTGACAATAGGTAACCCAAAGAACCCAAAATACCTAGCACCTTCCGGTTTTGTTTTTGCGGCTATAAAGTATGTGGGCCTTTAAAACAATATGAGTCGCCTAGACGACAACGCGGGCATTCATAATCACAACCATATACCCCCTACCACAAACAGGAACGTGGCAATTGGCAAAAAACTTTCAATTTCCTTTAGCGCCTAAAGAGTGTGACTTTGAAGAATTAAACTATCTGATTACGGTAGATGCATATGTGCACATTACATAGAGATGTTAACGTCCTAAATGGGTTGAACGCAAGAGTGACAATAGGTAACCCAAAGAACCCAAAATACCTAGCAGCTTCCGGTTTTGTTTTTGCGGCTATAAAGTATGTGGGCCTTTAAAACAATATGAGTCGCCTAGGCGACAACGCGGGCATTCATAATTACAACCATATACCCCCTACCACAAACAGGAACGTGGCCATTGGCAAAAAACTTTCAATTTCCTTTAGCGCCTAAAGAGTGTGACTTTGAAGAATTAAACTATCTGATTACGGTAGATGCATATGTGCACATTACATAGGGATGTTTACGTCCTAAATGGGTTGAACGCAAGAGTGACAATAGGTAACCCAAAGAACCCAAAATACCTAGCACCTTCCGGTTTTGTTTTTGCGGCTATAAAGTATGTGGGCCTTTAAAACAATATGAGTCGCCTAGACGACAACGCGGGCATTCATAATCACAACCATATACCCCCTACCACAAACAGGAACGTGGCAATTGGCAAAAATACCTAGCACCTTCCGGTTTTGTTTTTGCGGCTAATAAATTATGTGGGCCTATAAAACAATATGAGTCGCCTAGACGACAACTCGGGCATTTATAATCACAACCATATAACCCCCTACCACAAACAGGAACGTGGCAATTGGTAAAAAACTTTCAATTTCCTTTAGCGCCTAAAGAGTGTGACTTTGAAGAATTAAACTATCTGATTACGGTAGATGCATATGTGCACATTATATAGAGATGTTAACGTCCTAAATGGGTTGAACGCAAGAGTGACAATCGAAAACCCAAAAACCTCAAAATACCTAGCAACTACCGACTTTGTTTTTCCGGCTAATAAAGTATGTGGGCCTAAAAAACAATATGAATCGTCTAGACGGCAACTCGGGCCTTCATAAAGGACATCATATACCCGCCTACCACAAACAGGAACGGAGCAATTGGCAAAAAACTTTCAATTTTACAAGTTACCCTTTAGCGCCTAAAGAGTGTGACTTAGAAGAATAAAACTATCTGATTACGGTAGATGCATATGTGCACATTACATAGAGATGTTAACGTCCTAAATGGGTTGAACGCAAGAGTGACAATCAAAACCCAAAGAACCCAAAATGCCTAGCACCTTCCGGTTTTGTTTTTGCGGCTAAGAAATTATGTGGGCCTAAAAAGCAATATGAATCGCCTAGACGACAACTCGGGCATTCATAAACCACATCATATACCCGCCTACAACAAACAGGAACGGGGCAATTGGAAAAAACTTTCAATTTCACAAGTTACCCTTTAGCGCCTAAAGAGTGTGACTTAGAAGAATTAAACTATCTGATTACGGTAGATGCATATGTGCACATTACATAGAGATGTTTACGTCCTAAATGGGTTGAACGCAAGAGTGACAATAGGTAACCCAAAGAAACCAAAATACCTAGCACCTTCCGGTTTTTTTTTTGCGGCTATAAAGTATGTGGGCCTTTAAAACAATATGAGTCGCCTAGGCGACAACGCGGGCATTCATAATTACAACCATATACCCCCTACCACAAACAGGAACGTGGCCATTGGCAAAAAACTTTCAATTTCCTTTAGCGCCTAAAGAGTGTGACTTTGAAGAATTAAACTATCTGATTACGGTAGATGCATATGTGCACATTACATAGGGATGTTTACGTCCTAAATGGGTTGAACGCAAGAGTGACAATAGGTAACCCAAAGAACCCAAAATACCTAGCACCTTCCGGTTTTGTTTTTGCGGCTATAAAGTATGTGGGCCTTTAAAACAATATGAGTCGCCTAGACGACAACGCGGGCATTCATAATCACAACCATATACCCCCTACCACAAACAGGAACGTGGCAATTGGCAAAAAACTTTCAATTTCCTTTAGCGCCTAAAGAGTGTGACTTTGAAGAATTAAACTATCTGATTACGGTAGATGCATATGTGCACATTACATAGAGATGTTAACGTCCTAAATGGGTTGAACGCAAGAGTGACAATAGGTAACCCAAAGAACCCAAAATACCTAGCAGCTTCCGGTTTTGTTTTTGCGGCTATAAAGTATGTGGGCCTTTAAAACAATATGAGTCGCCTAGGCGACAACGCGGGCATTCATAATTACAACCATATACCCCCTACCACAAACAGGAACGTGGCCATTGGCAAAAAACTTTCAATTTCCTTTAGCGCCTAAAGAGTGTGACTTTGAAGAATTAAACTATCTGATTACGGTAGATGCATATGTGCACATTACATAGGGATGTTTACGTCCTAAATGGGTTGAACGCAAGAGTGACAATAGGTAACCCAAAGAACCCAAAATACCTAGCACCTTCCGGTTTTGTTTTTGCGGCTATAAAGTATGTGGGCCTTTAAAACAATATGAGTCGCCTAGACGACAACGCGGGCATTCATAATCACAACCATATACCCCCTACCACAAACAGGAACGTGGCAATTGGCAAAAAACTTTCAATTTCCTTTAGCGCCTAAAGAGTGTGACTTAGAAGAATTAAACTATCTGATTACGGTAGATGCATATGTGCACATTACATAGAGATGTTTACGTCCTAAATGGGTTGAACGCAAGAGTGACAATAGGTAACCCAAAGAAACCAAAATACCTAGCACCTTCCGGTTTTGTTTTTGCGGCTTATAAATTATGTGGGCCTATAAAACAATATGAGTCGCCTAGACGACAACTCGGGCATTTATAATCACAACCATATAACCCCCTACCACAAACAGGAACGTGGCAATTGGCAAAAAACTTTCAATTTCCTTTAGCGCCTAAAGAGTGTGACTTTGAAGAATTAAACTATCTGATTACGGTAGATGCATATGTGCACATTACATAGAGATGTTTACGTCCTAAATGGGTTGAACGCAAGAGTGACAATAGGTAACCCAAAGAAACCAAAATACCTAGCACCTTCCGGTTTTGTTTTTGCGGCTAATAAATTATGTGGGTCTATAAAACAATATGAGTCGCCTAGACGACAACTCGGGCATTTATAATCACAACCATATAACCCCCTACCACAAACAGGAACGTGGCAATTGGCAAAAAACTTTCAATTTCCTTTAGCGCCTAAAGAGTGTGACTTTGAAGAATTAAACTATCTGATTACGGTAGATGCATATGTGCACATTATATAGAGATGTTAACGTCCTAAATGGGTTGAACGCAAGAGTGACAATAGGTAACCCAAAGAACCCAAAATACCTAGCACCTTCCGGTTTTGTTTTTGCGGCTATAAAGTATGTGGGCCTTTAAAACAATATGAGTCGCCTAGACGACAACGCGGGCATTCATAATCACAACCATATACCCCCTACCACAAACAGGAACGTGGCAATTGGCAAAAAACTTTCAATTTCCTTTAGCGCCTAAAGAGTGTGACTTTGAAGAATTAAACTATCTGATTACGGTAGATGCATATGTGCACATTACATAGAGATGTTTACGTCCTAAATGGGTTGAACGCAAGAGTGACAATAGGTAACCCAAAGAAACCAAAATACCTAGCACCTTCCGGTTTTGTTTTTGCGGCTAATAAATTATGTGGGTCTATAAAACAATATGAGTCGCCTAGACGACAACTCGGGCATTTATAATCACAACCATATACCCCCTACCACAAACAGGAACGTGGCAATTGGCAAAAAACTTTCAATTTCCTTTAGCGCCTAAAGAGTGTGACTTTGAAGAATTAAACTATCTGATTACGGTAGATGCATATGTGCACATTACATAGAGATGTTAACGTCCTAAATGGGTTGAACGCAAGAGTGACAATAGGTAACCCAAAGAACCCAAAATACCTAGCAGCTTCCGGTTTTGTTTTTGCGGCTATAAAGTATGTGGGCCTTTAAAACAATATGAGTCGCCTAGGCGACAACGCGGGCATTCATAATTACAACCATATACCCCCTACCACAAACAGGAACGTGGCCATTGGCAAAAAACTTTCAATTTCCTTTAGCGCCTAAAGAGTGTGACTTTGAAGAATTAAACTATCTGATTACGGTAGATGCATATGTGCACATTACATAGGGATGTTTACGTCCTAAATGGGTTGAACGCAAGAGTGACAATAGGTAACCCAAAGAACCCAAAATACCTAGCACCTTCCGGTTTTGTTTTTGCGGCTATAAAGTATGTGGGCCTTTAAAACAATATGAGTCGCCTAGACGACAACGCGGGCATTCATAATCACAACCATATACCCCCTACCACAAACAGGAACGTGGCAATTGGCAAAAAACTTTCAATTTCCTTTAGCGCCTAAAGAGTGTGACTTAGAAGAATTAAACTATCTGATTACGGTAGATGCATATGTGCACATTACATAGAGATGTTTACGTCCTAAATGGGTTGAACGCAAGAGTGACAATAGGTAACCCAAAGAAACCAAAATACCTAGCACCTTCCGGTTTTGTTTTTGCGGCTAATAAATTATGTGGGTCTATAAAACAATATGAGTCGCCTAGACGACAACTCGGGCATTTATAATCACAACCATATAACCCCCTACCACAAACAGGAACGTGGCAATTGGCAAAAAACTTTCAATTTCCTTTAGCGCCTAAAGAGTGTGACTTTGAAGAATTAAACTATCTGATTACGGTAGATGCATATGTGCACATTACATAGAGATGTTAACGTCCTAAATGGGTTGAACGCAAGAGTGACAATAGGTAACCCAAAGAAACCAAAATACCTAGCACCTTCCGGTTTTGTTTTTGCGGCTAATAAATTATGTGGGCCTATAAAACAATATGAGTCGCCTAGACGACAACTCGGGCATTTATAATCACAACCATATAACCCCCTACCACAAACAGGAACGTGGCAATTGGCAAAAAACTTTCAATTTCCTTTAGCGCCTAAAGAGTGTGACTTTGAAGAATTAAACTATCTGATTACGGTAGATGCATATGTGCACATTATATAGAGATGTTAACGTCCTAAATGGGTTGAACGCAAGAGTGACAATCGAAAACCCAAAAACCTCAAAATACCTAGCAACTACCGACTTTGTTTTTCCGGCTAATAAAGTATGTGGGCCTAAAAAACAATATGAATCGTCTAGACGGCAACTCGGGCCTTCATAAAGGACATCATATACCCGCCTACCACAAACAGGAACGGAGCAATTGGCAAAAAACTTTCAATTTTACAAGTTACCCTTTAGCGCCTAAAGAGTGTGACTTAGAAGAATAAAACTATCTGATTACGGTAGATGCATATGTGCACATTACATAGAGATGTTAACGTCCTAAATGGGTTGAACGCAAGAGTGACAATCGAAAACCCAAAGAACCCAAAATGCCTAGCACCTTCCGGTTTTGTTTTTGCGGCTAAGAAATTATGTGGGCCTAAAAAGCAATATGAATCGCCTAGACGACAACTCGGGCATTCATAAACCACATCATATACCCGCCTACAACAAACAGGAACGGGGCAATTGGAAAAAACTTTCAATTTCACAAGTTACCCTTTAGCGCCTAAAGAGTGTGACTTAGAAGAATTAAACTATCTGATTACGGTAGATGCATATGTGCACATTACATAGAGATGTTTACGTCCTAAATGGGTTGAACGCAAGAGTGACAATAGGTAACCCAAAGAACCCAAAATACCTAGCACCTTCCGGTTTTGTTTTTGCGGCTATAAAGTATGTGGGCCTTTAAAACAATATGAGTCGCCTAGACGACAACGCGGGCATTCATAATCACAACCATATACCCCCTACCACAAACAGGAACGTGGCAATTGGCAAAAAACTTTCAATTTCCTTTAGCGCCTAAAGAGTGTGACTTTGAAGAATTAAACTATCTGATTACGGTAGATGCATATGTGCACATTACATAGAGATGTTTACGTCCTAAATGGGTTGAACGCAAGAGTGACAATAGGTAACCCAAAGAACCCAAAATACCTAGCAGCTTCCGGTTTTGTTTTTGCGGCTATAAAGTATGTGGGCCTTTAAAACAATATGAGTCGCCTAGGCGACAACGCGGGCATTCATAATTACAACCATATACCCCCTACCACAAACAGGAACGTGGCCATTGGCAAAAAACTTTCAATTTCCTTTAGCGCCTAAAGAGTGTGACTTTGAAGAATTAAACTATCTGATTACGGTAGATGCATATGTGCACATTACATAGGGATGTTTACGTCCTAAATGGGTTGAACGCAAGAGTGACAATAGGTAACCCAAAGAACCCAAAATACCTAGCACCTTCCGGTTTTGTTTTTGCGGCTATAAAGTATGTGGGCCTTTAAAACAATATGAGTCGCCTAGACGACAACGCGGGCATTCATAATCACAACCATATACCCCCTACCACAAACAGGAACGTGGCAATTGGCAAAAAACTTTCAATTTCCTTTAGCGCCTAAAGAGTGTGACTTAGAAGAATTAAACTATCTGATTACGGTAGATGCATATGTGCACATTACATAGAGATGTTTACGTCCTAAATGGGTTGAACGCAAGAGTGACAATAGGTAACCCAAAGAAACCAAAATACCTAGCACCTTCCGGTTTTGTTTTTGCGGCTTATAAATTATGTGGGCCTATAAAACAATATGAGTCGCCTAGACGACAACTCGGGCATTTATAATCACAACCATATAACCCCCTACCACAAACAGGAACGTGGCAATTGGCAAAAAACTTTCAATTTCCTTTAGCGCCTAAAGAGTGTGACTTTGAAGAATTAAACTATCTGATTACGGTAGATGCATATGTGCACATTACATAGAGATGTTTACGTCCTAAATGGGTTGAACGCAAGAGTGACAATAGGTAACCCAAAGAAACCAAAATACCTAGCACCTTCCGGTTTTGTTTTTGCGGCTAATAAATTATGTGGGTCTATAAAACAATATGAGTCGCCTAGACGACAACTCGGGCATTTATAATCACAACCATATAACCCCCTACCACAAACAGGAACGTGGCAATTGGCAAAAAACTTTCAATTTCCTTTAGCGCCTAAAGAGTGTGACTTTGAAGAATTAAACTATCTGATTACGGTAGATGCATATGTGCACATTATATAGAGATGTTAACGTCCTAAATGGGTTGAACGCAAGAGTGACAATCGAAAACCCAAAAACCTCAAAATACCTAGCAACTACCGACTTTGTTTTTCCGGCTAATAAAGTATGTGGGCCTAAAAAACAATATGAATCGTCTAGACGGCAACTCGGGCCTTCATAAAGGACATCATATACCCGCCTACCACAAACAGGAACGGAGCAATTGGCAAAAAACTTTCAATTTTACAAGTTACCCTTTAGCGCCTAAAGAGTGTGACTTAGAAGAATAAAACTATCTGATTACGGTAGATGCATATGTGCACATTACATAGAGATGTTAACGTCCTAAATGGGTTGAACGCAAGAGTGACAATCGAAAACCCAAAGAACCCAAAATGCCTAGCACCTTCCGGTTTTGTTTTTGCGGCTAAGAAATTATGTGGGCCTAAAAAGCAATATGAATCGCCTAGACGACAACTCGGGCATTCATAAACCACATCATATACCCGCCTACAACAAACAGGAACGGGGCAATTGGAAAAAACTTTCAATTTCACAAGTTACCCTTTAGCGCCTAAAGAGTGTGACTTAGAAGAATTAAACTATCTGATTACGGTAGATGCATATGTGCACATTACATAGAGATGTTTACGTCCTAAATGGGTTGAACGCAAGAGTGACAATAGGTAACCCAAAGAAACCAAAATACCTAGCACCTTCCGGTTTTGTTTTTGCGGCTATAAAGTATGTGGGCCTTTAAAACAATATGAGTCGCCTAGGCGACAACGCGGGCATTCATAATTACAACCATATACCCCCTACCACAAACAGGAACGTGGCCATTGGCAAAAAACTTTCAATTTCCTTTAGCGCCTAAAGAGTGTGACTTTGAAGAATTAAACTATCTGATTACGGTAGATGCATATGTGCACATTACATAGGGATGTTTACGTCCTAAATGGGTTGAACGCAAGAGTGACAATAGGTAACCCAAAGAACCCAAAATACCTAGCACCTTCCGGTTTTGTTTTTGCGGCTATAAAGTATGTGGGCCTTTAAAACAATATGAGTCGCCTAGACGACAACGCGGGCATTCATAATCACAACCATATACCCCCTACCACAAACAGGAACGTGGCAATTGGCAAAAAACTTTCAATTTCCTTTAGCGCCTAAAGAGTGTGACTTTGAAGAATTAAACTATCTGATTACGGTAGATGCATATGTGCACATTACATAGAGATGTTAACGTCCTAAATGGGTTGAACGCAAGAGTGACAATAGGTAACCCAAAGAAACCAAAATACCTAGCACCTTCCGGTTTTGTTTTTGCGGCTATAAAGTATGTGGGCCTTTAAAACAATATGAGTCGCCTAGGCGACAACGCGGGCATTCATAATTACAACCATATACCCCCTACCACAAACAGGAACGTGGCCATTGGCAAAAAACTTTCAATTTCCTTTAGCGCCTAAAGAGTGTGACTTTGAAGAATTAAACTATCTGATTACGGTAGATGCATATGTGCACATTACATAGGGATGTTTACGTCCTAAATGGGTTGAACGCAAGAGTGACAATAGGTAACCCAAAGAACCCAAAATAGCTAGCACCTTCCGGTTTTGTTTTTGCGGCTATAAAGTATGTGGGCCTTTAAAACAATATGAGTCGCCTAGACGACAACGCGGGCATTCATAATCACAACCATATACCCCCTACCACAAACAGGAACGTGGCAATTGGCAAAAAACTTTCAATTTCCTTTAGCGCCTAAAGAGTGTGACTTAGAAGAATTAAACTATCTGATTACGGTAGATGCATATGTGCACATTACATAGGGATGTTTACGTCCTAAATGGGTTGAACGCAAGAGTGACAATAGGTAACCCAAAGAACCCAAAATACCTAGCACCTTCCGGTTTTGTTTTTGCGGCTAAGAAATTATGTGGGCCTAAAAAGCAATATGAATCGCCTAGACGACAACTCGGGCATTCATAAACAACATCATATACCCGCCTACAACAAACAGGAACGGGGCAATTGGAAAAAACTTTCAATTTCACAAGTTACCCTTTAGCGCCTAAAGAGTGTGACTTAGAAGAATTAAACTATCTGATTACGGTAGATGCATATGTGCACATTACATAGAGATGTTTACGTCCTAAATGGGTTGAACGCAAGAGTGACAATAGGTAACCCAAAGAAACCAAAATACCTAGCACCTTCCGGTTTTGTTTTTGCGGCTTATAAATTATGTGGGCCTATAAAACAATATGAGTCGCCTAGACGACAACTCGGGCATTTATAATCACAACCATATAACCCCCTACCACAAACAGGAACGTGGCAATTGTCAAAAAACTTTCAATTTCCTTTAGCGCCTAAAGAGTGTGACTTTGAAGAATTAAACTATCTGATTACGGTAGATGCATATGTGCACATTATATAGAGATGTTAACGTCCTAAATGGGTTGAACGCAAGAGTGACAATCGAAAACCCAAAAACCTCAAAATACCTAGCAACTTCCGACTTTGTTTTTCCGGCTAATAAAGTATGTGGGCCTAAAAAACAATATGAATCGTCTAGACGGCAACTCGGGCCTTCATAAAGGACATCATATACCCGCCTACCACAAACAGGAACGGGGCAATTGGCAAAAAACTTTCAATTTTACAAGTTACCCTTTAGCGCCTAAAGAGTGTGACTTAGAAGAATAAAACTATCTGATTACGGTAGATGCATATGTGCACATTACATAGAGATGTTAACGTCCTAAATGGGTTGAACGCAAGAGTGACAATCGAAAACCCAAAGAACCCAAAATGCCTAGCACCTTCCGGTTTTGTTTTTGCGGCTAAGAAATTATGTGGGCCTAAAAAGCAATATGAATCGCCTAGACGACAACTCGGGCATTCATAAACAACATCATATACCCGCCTACAACAAACAGGAACGGGGCAATTGGAAAAAACTTTCAATTTCACAAGTTACCCTTTAGCGCCTAAAGAGTGTGACTTAGAAGAATTAAACTATCTGATTACGGTAGATGCATATGTGCACATTACATAGAGATGTTTACGTCCTAAATGGGTTGAACGCAAGAGTGACAATAGGTAACCCAAAGAAACCAAAATACCTAGCACCTTCCGGTTTTGTTTTTGCGGCTATAAAGTATGTGGGCCTTTAAAACAATATGAGTCGCCTAGGCGACAACGCGGGCATTCATAATTACAACCATATACCCCCTACCACAAACAGGAACGTGGCAATTGGCAAAAAACTTTCAATTTCCTTTAGCGCCTAAAGAGTGTGACTTTGAAGAATTAAACTATCTGATTACGGTAGATGCATATGTGCACATTACATAGGGATGTTTACGTCCTAAATGGGTTGAACGCAAGAGTGACAATAGGTAACCCAAAGAACCCAAAATACCTAGCACCTTCCGGTTTTGTTTTTGCGGCTATAAAGTATGTGGGCCTTTAAAACAATATGAGTCGCCTAGACGACAACGCGGGCATTCATAATCACAACCATATACCCCCTACCACAAACAGGAACGTGGCAATTGGCAAAAAACTTTCAATTTCCTTTAGCGCCTAAAGAGTGTGACTTTGAAGAATTAAACTATCTGATTACGGTAGATGCATATGTGCACATTACATAGAGATGTTAACGTCCTAAATGGGTTGAACGCAAGAGTGACAATCGAAAACCCAAAAACCTCAAAATACCTAGCAACTTCCGGCTTTGTTGTTCCTGCTAATAAAGTATGTGGGTCTAAAAAGCAATATGAATCGCCTAGACGACAACTCGGGCATTCATAAACAACATCATATACCCGCCTAACACAAACAGGAACGGGGCAATTGGAAAAAACTTTCAATTTCACAAGTTACCCTTTAGCGCCTAAAGAGTGTGACTTAGAAGAATTAAACTATCTGATTACGGTAGATGCATATGTGCACATTACATAGGGATGTTTACGTCCTAAATGGGTTGAACGCAAGAGTGACAATAGGTAACCCAAAGAACCCAAAATACCTAGCACCTTCCGGTTTTGTTTTTGCGGCTAAGAAATTATGTGGGCCTAAAAAGCAATATGAATCGCCTAGACGACAACTCGGGCATTTATAACCACAACCATATAACCCCCTACCACAAACAGGAACGTGGCAATTGGCAAAAAACTTTCAATTTCCTTTAGCGCCTAAAGAGTGTGACTTTGAAGAATTAAACTATCTGATTACGGTAGATGCATATGTGCACATTACATAGAGATGTTAACGTCCTAAATGGGTTGAACGCAAGAGTGACAATCGAAAACCCAAAAACCTCAAAATACCTAGCAACTTCCGGCTTTGTTGTTCCTGCTAATAAAGTATGTGGGTCTAAAAAGCAATATGAATCGCCTAGACGACAACTCGGGCATTCATAAATAACATCATATACCCGCCTACCACAAACAGGAACGGGGCAATTGGCAAAAAACTTTCAATTTCACAAGTTACCCTTTAGCGCCTAAACAGTGTGACTTAGAAGAATTAAACTATCTGATTACGGTAGATGCATATGTGCACATTACATAGGGATGTTTACGTCCTAAATGGGTTGAACGCAAGAGTGACAATAGGTAACCCAAAGAACCCAAAATACCTAGCACCTTCCGGTTTTGTTTTTGCGGCTAAGAAATTATGTGGGCCTAAAAAGCAATATGAATCGCCTAGACGACAACTCGGGCATTCATAAACAACATCATATACCCGCCTACCACAAACAGGAACGGGGCAATTGGAAAAAACTTTCAATTTCACAAGTTACCCTTTAGCGCCTAAAGAGTGTGACTTAGAAGAATAAAAATATCTGATTACGGTAGATGCATATGTGCACATTACATAGAGATGTTTACGTCCTAAATGGGTTGAACGCAAGAGTGACAATAGGTAACCCAAAGAACCCAAAATACCTAGCACCTTCCGGTTTTGTTTTTGCGGCTATAAAGTATGTGGGCCTCTAAAACAATATGAGTCGCCTAGACGACAACGCGGGCATTCATAATCACAACCATATACCCGCTACCACAAACAGGAACGTGGCAATTGGCAAAAAACTTTCAATTTCCTTTAGCGCCTAAAGAGTGTGACTTTGAAGAATTAAACTATCTGATTACGGTAGATGCATATGTGCACTTTACATAGGGATGTTTACGTCCTAAATGGGTTGAACGCAAGAGTGACAATCGAAAACCCAAAGAACCCAAAATACCTAGCAACTTCCGACTTTGTTTTTCCGGCTAATAAAGTATGTGGGCCTAAAAAACAATATGAATCGCCTAGACGGCAACTCGGGCCTTCATAAACAACATCATATACCCGCCTACCACAAACAGGAACGGGGCAATTGGCAAAAAAATTTTAAATTTCACAAGTTACCCTTGAGCGCCTAAAGAGTGTGACTTAGAAGAATAAAACTATCTGATTACGGTAGATGCATATGTGCACATTACATAGAGATGTTTACGTCCTAAATGGGTTGAACGCAAGAGTGACAATCGGTAACCCAAAGAACCCAAAATACCTAGCACCCTCCGGTTTTGTTTTTGCGGCTATAAAGTATGTGGGCCTTTAAAACAATATGAGTCGCCTAGACGACAACGCGGGCATTCATAATCACAACCATATACCCGCTACCACAAACAGGAACGTGGCAATTGGCAAAAAACTTTCAATTTCCTTTAGCGCCTAAAGAGTGTGACTTTGAAGAATTAAACTATCTGATTAGGGTAGATGCATATGTGCACTTTACATAGGGATGTTTACGTCCTAAATGGGTTGAACGCAAGAGTGACAATCGAAAACCCAAAGAACCCAAAATACCTAGCAACTTCCGACTTTGTTTTTCCGGCTAATAAAGTATGTGGGCCTAAAAAACAATATGAATCGCCTAGACGGCAACTCGGGCCTTCAGAAACAACATCATAGGGATGTTAACGTCCTAAATGGGTTGAACGCAAGAGTGACAATCGAAAACCCAAAAACCTCAAAATACCTAGCAACTTCCGACTTTGTTTTTCCGGCTAATAAAGTATGTGGGCCTAAAAAACAATATGAATCGCCTAGACGGCAACTCGGGCCTTCATAAACAACATCATATACCCGCCTACCACAAACAGGAACGGGGCAATTGGCAAAAAACTTTCAATTTTACAAGTTACACTTTAGCGCCTAAACAGTGTGACTTAGAAGAATAAAACTATCTGATTAAGGTAGATGCATATGTGCACTTTACATAGGGCTGTTTACGTCCTAAATGGGTTGAACGCAAGAGTGACAATCGAAAACCCAAAGAACCCAAAATACCTAGCACCTTCCGGTTTTGTTTTTGCGGCTATAAAGTATGTGGGCCTTTAAAACAATATGAGTCGCCTAGACGACAACGCGGGCATTCATAATCACAACCATATAACCCCATACCACAAACAGGAACGTGGCAATTGGCAAAAAACTTTCAATTTCCTTTAGCGCCTAAAGAGTGTGACTTTGAAGAATTAAACTATCTGATTACGGTAGATGCATATGTGCACATTACATAGGGATGTTTACGTCCTAAATGGGTTCAACGCAAGAGTGACAATCGAAAACCCAAAAACCTCAAAATACCTAGCAACTTCCGGCTTTGTTGTTCCTGCTAATAAAGTATGTGGGTCTAAAAAGCAATATGAATCGCCTAGACGACAACTCGGGCATTCATAAATAACATCATATACCCGCCTACCACAAACAGGAACGGGGCAATTGGCAAAAAACTTTCAATTTCACAAGTTACCCTTTAGCGCCTAAACAGTGTGACTTAGAAGAATTAAACTATCTGATTACGGTAGATGCATATGTGCACATTACATAGGGATGTTTACGTCCTAAATGGGTTGAACGCAAGAGTGACAATAGGTAACCCAAAGAACCCAAAATACCTAGCACCTTCCGGTTTTGTTTTTGCGGCTAAGAAATTATGTGGGCCTAAAAAGCAATATGAATCGCCTAGACGACAACTCGGGCATTCATAAACAACATCATATACCCGCCTACCACAAACAGGAACGGGGCAATTGGAAAAAACTTTCAATTTCACAAGTTACCCTTTAGCGCCTAAAGAGTGTGACTTAGAAGAATAAAACTATCTGATTACGGTAGATGCATATGTGCACATTACATAGAGATGTTTACGTCCTAAATGGGTTGAACGCAAGAGTGACAATAGGTTACCCAAAGAACCCAAAATACCTAGCACCTTCCGGTTTTGTTTTTGCGGCTATAAAGTATGTGGGCCTTTAAAACAATATGAGTCGCCTAGACGACAACGCGGGCATTCATAATCACAACCATATACCCGCTACCACAAACAGGAACGTGGCAATTGGCAAAAAACTTTCAATTTCCTTTAGCGCCTAAAGAGTGTGACTTTGAAGAATTAAACTATCTGATTACGGTAGATGCATATGTGTACTTTACATAGGGATGTTTACGTCCTAAATGGGTTGAACGCAAGAGTGACAATCGAAAACCCAAAGAACCCAAAATACCTAGCAAATTCCGACTTTGTTTTTCCGGCTAATAAAGTATGTGGGCCTAAAAAACAATATGAATCGCCTAGACGGCAACTCGGGCCTTCATAAACAACATCATATACCCGCCTACCACAAACAGGAACGGGGCAATTGGCAAAAAACTTTCAATTTCACAAGTTACCCTTTAGCGCCTAAAGAGTGTGACTTAGAAGAATAAAACTATCTGATTACGGTAGATGCATATGTGCACATTACATAGAGATGTTTACGTCCTAAATGGGTTGAACGCAAGAGTGACAATCGGTAACCCAAAGAACCCAAAATACCTAGCACCCTCCGGTTTTGTTTTTGCGGCTAATAAATTATGTGGTCCTATAAAACAATATGAATCGCCTAGACGGCAACTCGGGCCTTCATAAACAACATCATATACCCGCCTACCACAAACAGGAACGTGGCAATTGGCAAAAAACTTTCAATTTCCTTTAACGCCTAAAGAGTGTGACTTTGAAGAATTAAACTATCTGATTACTGTAGATGCATATGTGCACATTACATAGAGATGTTAACGTCCTAAATGGGTTGAACGCAAGAGTGACAATCGAAAACCCAAAAACCTCAAAATACCTAGCAACTTCCGACTTTGTTTTTCCGGCTAATAAAGTATGTGGGCCTAAAAAACAATATGAATCGCCTAGACGGCAACTCGGGCCTTCATAAACAACATCATATACCCGCCTACTACAAACAGGAACGGGGCAATTGGCAAAAAACTTTCAATTTTACAAGTTACCCTTTAGCGCCTAAACAGTGTGACTTAGAAGAATAAAACTATCTGATTAAGGTAGATGCATATGTGCACTTTACATAGGGCTGTTTACGTCCTAAATGGTTTGAACGCAAGAGTGACAATCGAAAACCCAAAGAACCCAAAATACCTAGCACCTTCCGGTTTTGTTTTTGCGGCTATAAAGTATGTGGGCCTTTAAAACAATATGAGTCGCCTAGACGACAACGCGGGCATTCATTATCACAACCATATACCCCCTACCACAAACAGGAACGTGGCAATTGGCAAAAAACTTTCAATTTCCTTTAGCGCCTAAAGAGTGTGACTTTGAAGAATTAAACTATCTGATTACGGTAGCTGCATATGTGCACATTACATAGAGATGTTAACGTCCTAAATGGGTTGAACGCAAGAGTGACAATCGAAAACCCAAAAACCTCAAAATACCTAGCAACTTCCGACTTTGTTTTTCCGGCTAATAAAGTATGTGGGCCTAAAAAACAATATGAATCGCCTAGACGGCAACTCGGGCCTTCATAAAGGACATCATATACCCGCCTACCACAAACAGGAACGGGGCAATTGGCAAAAAACTTTCAATTTTACAAGTTACCCTTTAACGCCTAAAGAGTGTGACTTAGAAGAATAAAACTATCTGATTACGGTAGATGCATATGTGCACTTTACATAGGGATGTTTACGTCCTAAATGGGTTGAACGCAAGAGTGACAATAGGTAACCCAAAGAACCCAAAATACCTAGCACCTTCCGGTTTTGTTTTTGCGGCTATAAAGTATGTGGGCCTTTAAAACAATATGAGTCGCCTAGACGACAACGCGGGCATTCATAATCACAACCATATACCCCCTACCACAAACAGGAACGTGGCAATTGGCAAAAAACTTTCAATTTCCTTTAGCGCCTAAAGAGTGTGACTTTGAAGAATTAAACTATCTGATTACGGTAGATGCATATGTGCACATTACATAGAGATGTTAACGTCCTAAATGGGTTGAACGCAAGAGTGACAATCGAAAACCCAAAAACCTCAAAATACCTAGCAACTTCCGGCTTTGTTGTTCCTGCTAATAAAGTGTGTGGGTCTAAAAAGCAATATGAATCGCCTAGACGACAACTCGGGCATTCATAAACAACATCATATACCCGCCTAACACAAACAGGAACGGGGCAATTGGAAAAAACTTTCAATTTCACAAGTTACCCTTTAGCGCCTAAAGAGTGTGACTTAGAAGAATTAAACTATCTGATTACGGTAGATGCATACGTGCACATTACATAGGGATGTTTACGTCCTAAATGGGTTGAACGCAAGAGTGACAATAGGTAACCCAAAGAACCCAAAATACCTAGCACCTTCCGGTTTTGTTTTTGCGGCTAAGAAATTATGTGGGCCTAAAAAGCAATATGAATCGCCTAGACGACAACTCGGGCATTCATAAACAACATCATATACCCGCCTACAACAAACAGGAACGGGGCAATTGGAAAAAACTTTCAATTTCACAAGTTACCCTTTAGCGCCTAAAGAGTGTGACTTAGAAGAATTAAACTATCTGATTACGGTAGATGCATATGTGCACATTACATAGAGATATTTACGTCCTAAATGGGTTGAACGCAAGAGTGACAATAGGTAACCCAAGAAACCAAAATACCTAGCACCTTCCGGTTTTGTTTTTGCGGCTAATAAATTATGTGGGCCTATAAAACAATATGAGTCGCCTAGACGACAACTCGGGCATTTATAATCACAACCATATAACCCCCTACCACAAACAGGAACGTGGCAATTGGCAAAAAACTTTCAATTTCCTTTGGCGCCTAAAGAGTGTGACTTTGAAGAATTAAACTATCTGATTACGGTAGATGCATATGTGCACATAACATAGAGATGTTAAAGTCCTAAATGGGTTGAACGCAAGAGTGACAATCGAAAACCCAAAAACCTCAAAATACCTAGCAACTTCCGACTTTGTTTTTCCTGCTAATAAAGTATGTGGGTCTAAAAAGCAATATGAATCGCCTAGACGACAACTCGGGCATTCATAAACAACATCATATACCCGCCTAACACAAACAGGAACGGGGCAATTGGCAAAAAACTTTCAATTTCACAAGTTACCCTTTAGCGCCTAAACAGTGTGACTTAGAAGAATTAAACTATCTGATTACGGTAGATGCATATGTGCACATTACAAAGAGATGTTAACGTCCTTAATGGGTTGAACGCAAGAGTGACAATAGGTAACCCAAAAACCTCAAAATACCTAGCAACTTCCGGCTTTGTTGTTCCTGCTAATAAAGTATGTGGGTCTAAAAAGCAATATGAATCGCCTAGACGACAACTCGGGCATTCATAAACAACATCATATACCCGCCTAACACAAACAGGAACGGGGCAATTGGAAAAAACTTTCAATTTCACAAGTTACCCTTTAGCGCCTAAAGAGTGTGACTTAGAAGAATTAAACTATCTGATTACGGTAGATGCATATGTGCACATTACATAGGGATGTTTACGTCCTAAATGGGTTGAACGCAAGAGTGACAATAGGTAACCCAAAGAACCCAAAATACCTAGCACCTTCCGGTTTTGTTTTTGCGGCTAAGAAATTATGTGGGCCTAAAAAGCAATATGAATCGCCTAGACGACAACTCGGGCATTCATAAACAACATCATATACCCGCCTACCACAAACAGGAACGGGGCAATTGGAAAAAACTTTCAATTTCACAAGTTACCCTTTAGCGCCTAAAGAGTGTGACTTAGAAGAATAAAACTATCTGATTACGGTAGATGCATATGTGCACATTACATAGAGATGTTTACGTCCTAAATGGGTTGAACGCAAGAGTGACAATCGGTAACCCAAAGAACCCAAAATACCTAGCACCATCCGGTTTTGTTTTTGCGGCTAATAAATTATGTGGTCCTATAAAACAATATGAATCGCCTAGACGGCAACTCGGGCCTTCATAAACAACATCATATACCCGCCTACCACAAACAGGAACGGGACAATTGGCAAAAAACTTTCAATTTCCTTTAGCGCCTAAAGAGTGTGACTTTGAAGAATTAAACTATCTGATTACGGTAGATGCATATGTGCACATTACATAGAGATGTTAACTTCCTAAATGGGTTGAACGCAAGAGTGACAATCGAAAACCCAAAAACCTCAAAATACCTAGCAACTTCCGACTTTGTTTTTCCGGCTAAAAAAGTATGTGGGCCTAAAAAACAATATGAATCGCCTAGACGGCAACTCGGGCCTTCATAAACAACATCATATACCCGCCTACCACAAACAGGAACGGGACAATTGGCAAAAAACTTTCAATTTCCTTTAGCGCCTAAAGAGTGTGACTTTGAAGAATTAAACTATCTGATTACGGTAGATGCATATGTGCACATTACATAGAGATGTTAACTTCCTAAATGGGTTGAACGCAAGAGTGACAATCGAAAACCCAAAAACCTCAAAATACCTAGCAACTTCCGACTTTGTTTTTCCGGCTAAAAAAGTATGTGGGCCTAAAAAACAATATGAATCGCCTAGACGGCAACTCGGGCCTTCATAAACAACATCATATACCCTCCTACCACAAACAGGAACGGGGCAATTGGCAAAAAACTTTCAATTTCACAAGTTACCCTTTAGCGCCTAAACAGTGTGACTTAGAAGAATTAAACTATCTGATTACGGTAGATGCATATGTGCACATTACAAAGAGATGTTAACGTCCTTAATGGGTTGAACGCAAGAGTGACAATAGGTAACCCAAAAACCTCAAAATACCTAGCAACTTCCGGCTTTGTTGTTCCTGCTAATAAAGTATGTGGGTCTAAAAAGCAATATGAATCGCCTAGACGACAACTCGGGCATTCATAAACAACATCATATACCCGCCTACCACAAACAGGAACGGGGCAATTGGCAAAAAACTTTCAATTTTACAAGTTACACTTTAGCGCCTAAACAGTGTGACTTAGAAGAATAAAACTATCTGATTAAGGTAGATGCATATGTGCACTTTACATAGGGCTGTTTACGTCCTAAATGGGTTGAACGCAAGAGTGACAATCGAAAACCCAAAGAACCCAAAATACCTAGCACCTTCCGGTTTTGTTTTTGCGGCTATAAAGTATGTGGGCCTTTAAAACAATATGAGTCGCCTAGACGACAACGCGGGCATTCATAATCACAACCATATAACCCCATACCACAAACAGGAACGTGGCAATTGGCAAAAAACTTTCAATTTCCTTTAGCGCCTAAAGAGTGTGACTTTGAAGAATTAAACTATCTGATTACGGTAGATGCATATGTGCACATTACATAGGGATGTTTACGTCCTAAATGGGTTCAACGCAAGAGTGACAATCGAAAACCCAAAAACCTCAAAATACCTAGCAACTTCCGGCTTTGTTGTTCCTGCTAATAAAGTATGTGGGTCTAAAAAGCAATATGAATCGCCTAGACGACAACTCGGGCATTCATAAATAACATCATATACCCGCCTACCACAAACAGGAACGGGGCAATTGGCAAAAAACTTTCAATTTCACAAGTTACCCTTTAGCGCCTAAACAGTGTGACTTAGAAGAATTAAACTATCTGATTACGGTAGATGCATATGTGCACATTACATAGGGATGTTTACGTCCTAAATGGGTTGAACGCAAGAGTGACAATAGGTAACCCAAAGAACGCAAAATACCTAGCACCTTCCGGTTTTGTTTTTGCGGCTAAGAAATTATGTGGGCCTAAAAAGCAATATGAATCGCCTAGACGACAACTCGGGCATTCATAAACAACATCATATACCCGCCTACCACAAACAGGAACGGGGCAATTGGAAAAAACTTTCAATTTCACAAGTTACCCTTTAGCGCCTAAAGAGTGTGACTTAGAAGAATAAAACTATCTGATTACGGTAGATGCATATGTGCACATTACATAGAGATGTTTACGTCCTAAATGGGTTGAACGCAAGAGTGACAATAGGTTACCCAAAGAACCCAAAATACCTAGCACCTTCCGGTTTTGTTTTTGCGGCTATAAAGTATGTGGGCCTTTAAAACAATATGAGTCGCCTAGACGACAACGCGGGCATTCATAATCACAACCATATACCCGCTACCACAAACAGGAACGTGGCAATTGGCAAAAAACTTTCAATTTCCTTTAGCGCCTAAAGAGTGTGACTTTGAAGAATTAAACTATCTGATTACGGTAGATGCATATGTGTACTTTACATAGGGATGTTTACGTCCTAAATGGGTTGAACGCAAGAGTGACAATCGAAAACCCAAAGAACCCAAAATACCTAGCAAATTCCGACTTTGTTTTTCCGGCTAATAAAGTATGTGGGCCTAAAAAACAATATGAATCGCCTAGACGGCAACTCGGGCCTTCATAAACAACATCATATACCCGCCTACCACAAACAGGAACGGGGCAATTGGCAAAAAACTTTCAATTTCACAAGTTACCCTTTAGCGCCTAAAGAGTGTGACTTAGAAGAATAAAACTATCTGATTACGGTAGATGCATATGTGCACATTACATAGAGATGTTTACGTCCTAAATGGGTTGAACGCAAGAGTGACAATCGGTAACCCAAAGAACCCAAAATACCTAGCACCCTCCGGTTTTGTTTTTGCGGCTAATAAATTATGTGGTCCTATAAAACAATATGAATCGCCTAGACGGCAACTCGGGCCTTCATAAACAACATCATATACCCGCCTACCACAAACAGGAACGTGGCAATTGGCAAAAAACTTTCAATTTCCTTTAACGCCTAAAGAGTGTGACTTTGAAGAATTAAACTATCTGATTACTGTAGATGCATATGTGCACATTACATAGAGATGTTAACGTCCTAAATGGGTTGAACGCAAGAGTGACAATCGAAAACCCAAAAACCTCAAAATACCTAGCAACTTCCGACTTTGTTTTTCCGGCTAATAAAGTATGTGGGCCTAAAAAACAATATGAATCGCCTAGACGGCAACTCGGGCCTTCATAAACAACATCATATACCCGCCTACCACAAACAGGAACGGGGCAATTGGCAAAAAACTTTCAATTTTACAAGTTACCCTTTAGCGCCTAAACAGTGTGACTTAGAAGAATAAAACTATCTGATTAAGGTAGATGCATATGTGCACTTTACATAGGGCTGTTTACGTCCTAAATGGTTTGAACGCAAGAGTGACAATCGAAAACCCAAAGAACCCAAAATACCTAGCACCTTCCGGTTTTGTTTTTGCGGCTATAAAGTATGTGGGCCTTTAAAACAATATGAGTCGCCTAGACGACAACGCGGGCATTCATTATCACAACCATATACCCCCTACCACAAACAGGAACGTGGCAATTGGCAAAAAACTTTCAATTTCCTTTAGCGCCTAAAGAGTGTGACTTTGAAGAATTAAACTATCTGATTACGGTAGATGCATATGTGCACATTACATAGAGATGTTAACGTCCTAAATGGGTTGAACGCAAGAGTGACAATCGAAAACCCAAAAACCTCAAAATACCTAGCAACTTCCGACTTTGTTTTTCCGGCTAATAAAGTATGTGGGCCTAAAAAACAATATGAATCGCCTAGACGGCAACTCGGGCCTTCATAAAGGACATCATATACCCGCCTACCACAAACAGGAACGGGGCAATTGGCAAAAAACTTTCAATTTTACAAGTTACCCTTTAACGCCTAAAGAGTGTGACTTAGAAGAATAAAACTATCTGATTACGGTAGATGCATATGTGCACTTTACATAGGGATGTTTACGTCCTAAATGGGTTGAACGCAAGAGTGACAATAGGTAACCCAAAGAACCCAAAATACCTAGCACCTTCCGGTTTTGTTTTTGCGGCTATAAAGTATGTGGGCCTTTAAAACAATATGAGTCGCCTAGACGACAACGCGGGCATTCATAATCACAACCATATACCCCCTACCACAAACAGGAACGTGGCAATTGGCAAAAAACTTTCAATTTCCTTTAGCGCCTAAAGAGTGTGACTTTGAAGAATTAAACTATCTGATTACGGTAGATGCATATGTGCACATTACATAGAGATGTTAACGTCCTAAATGGGTTGAACGCAAGAGTGACAATCGAAAACCCAAAAACCTCAAAATACCTAGCAACTTCCGGCTTTGTTGTTCCTGCTAATAAAGTATGTGGGTCTAAAAAGCAATATGAATCGCCTAGACGACAACTCGGGCATTCATAAACAACATCATATACCCGCCTAACACAAACAGGAACGGGGCAATTGGAAAAAACTTTCAATTTCACAAGTTACCCTTTAGCGCCTAAAGAGTGTGACTTAGAAGAATTAAACTATCTGATTACGGTAGATGCATACGTGCACATTACATAGGGATGTTTACGTCCTAAATGGGTTGAACGCAAGAGTGACAATAGGTAACCCAAAGAACCCAAAATACCTAGCACCTTCCGGTTTTGTTTTTGCGGCTAAGAAATTATGTGGGCCTAAAAAGCAATATGAATCGCCTAGACGACAACTCGGGCATTCATAAACAACATCATATACCCGCCTACAACAAACAGGAACGGGGCAATTGGAAAAAACTTTCAATTTCACAAGTTACCCTTTAGCGCCTAAAGAGTGTGACTTAGAAGAATTAAACTATCTGATTACGGTAGATGCATATGTGCACATTACATAGAGATATTTACGTCCTAAATGGGTTGAACGCAAGAGTGACAATAGGTAACCCAAGAAACCAAAATACCTAGCACCTTCCGGTTTTGTTTTTGCGGCTAATAAATTATGTGGGCCTATAAAACAATATGAGTCGCCTAGACGACAACTCGGGCATTTATAATCACAACCATATAACCCCCTACCACAAACAGGAACGTGGCAATTGGCAAAAAACTTTCAATTTCCTTTGGCGCCTAAAGAGTGTGACTTTGAAGAATTAAACTATCTGATTACGGTAGATGCATATGTGCACATAACATAGAGATGTTAAAGTCCTAAATGGGTTGAACGCAAGAGTGACAATCGAAAACCCAAAAACCTCAAAATACCTAGCAACTTCCGACTTTGTTTTTCCTGCTAATAAAGTATGTGGGTCTAAAAAGCAATATGAATCGCCTAGACGACAACTCGGGCATTCATAAACAACATCATATACCCGCCTAACACAAACAGGAACGGGGCAATTGGCAAAAAACTTTCAATTTCACAAGTTACCCTTTAGCGCCTAAACAGTGTGACTTAGAAGAATTAAACTATCTGATTACGGTAGATGCATATGTGCACATTACAAAGAGATGTTAACGTCCTTAATGGGTTGAACGCAAGAGTGACAATAGGTAACCCAAAAACCTCAAAATACCTAGCAACTTCCGGCTTTGTTGTTCCTGCTAATAAAGTATGTGGGTCTAAAAAGCAATATGAATCGCCTAGACGACAACTCGGGCATTCATAAACAACATCATATACCCGCCTAACACAAACAGGAACGGGGCAATTGGAAAAAACTTTCAATTTCACAAGTTACCCTTTAGCGCCTAAAGAGTGTGACTTAGAAGAATTAAACTATCTGATTACGGTAGATGCATATGTGCACATTACATAGGGATGTTTACGTCCTAAATGGGTTGAACGCAAGAGTGACAATAGGTAACCCAAAGAACCCAAAATACCTAGCACCTTCCGGTTTTGTTTTTGCGGCTAAGAAATTATGTGGGCCTAAAAAGCAATATGAATCGCCTAGACGACAACTCGGGCATTCATAAACAACATCATATACCCGCCTACCACAAACAGGAACGGGGCAATTGGAAAAAACTTTCAATTTCACAAGTTACCCTTTAGCGCCTAAAGAGTGTGACTTAGAAGAATAAAACTATCTGATTACGGTAGATGCATATGTGCACATTACATAGAGATGTTTACGTCCTAAATGGGTTGAACGCAAGAGTGACAATCGGTAACCCAAAGAACCCAAAATACCTAGCACCATCCGGTTTTGTTTTTGCGGCTAATAAATTATGTGGTCCTATAAAACAATATGAATCGCCTAGACGGCAACTCGGGCCTTCATAAACAACATCATATACCCGCCTACCACAAACAGGAACGGGACAATTGGCAAAAAACTTTCAATTTCCTTTAGCGCCTAAAGAGTGTGACTTTGAAGAATTAAACTATCTGATTACGGTAGATGCATATGTGCACATTACATAGAGATGTTAACTTCCTAAATGGGTTGAACGCAAGAGTGACAATCGAAAACCCAAAAACCTCAAAATACCTAGCAACTTCCGACTTTGTTTTTCCGGCTAAAAAAGTATGTGGGCCTAAAAAACAATATGAATCGCCTAGACGGCAACTCGGGCCTTCATAAACAACATCATATACCCGCCTACCACAAACAGGAACGGGACAATTGGCAAAAAACTTTCAATTTCCTTTAGCGCCTAAAGAGTGTGACTTTGAAGAATTAAACTATCTGATTACGGTAGATGCATATGTGCACATTACATAGAGATGTTAACTTCCTAAATGGGTTGAACGCAAGAGTGACAATCGAAAACCCAAAAACCTCAAAATACCTAGCAACTTCCGACTTTGTTTTTCCGGCTAAAAAAGTATGTGGGCCTAAAAAACAATATGAATCGCCTAGACGGCAACTCGGGCCTTCATAAACAACATCATATACCCTCCTACCACAAACAGGAACGGGGCAATTGGCAAAAAACTTTCAATTTCACAAGTTACCCTTTAGCGCCTAAACAGTGTGACTTAGAAGAATTAAACTATCTGATTACGGTAGATGCATATGTGCACATTACAAAGAGATGTTAACGTCCTTAATGGGTTGAACGCAAGAGTGACAATAGGTAACCCAAAAACCTCAAAATACCTAGCAACTTCCGGCTTTGTTGTTCCTGCTAATAAAGTATGTGGGTCTAAAAAGCAATATGAATCGCCTAGACGACAACTCGGGCATTCATAAACAACATCATATACCCGCCTAACACAAACAGGAACGGGGCAATTGGAAAAAACTTTCAATTTCACAAGTTACCCTTTAGCGCCTAAAGAGTGTGACTTAGAAGAATTAAACTATCTGATTACGGTAGATGCATATGTGCACATTACATAGGGATGTTTACGTCCTAAATGGGTTGAACGCAAGAGTGACAATAGGTAACCCAAAGAACCCAAAATACCTAGCACCTTCCGGTTTTGTTTTTGCGGCTAATAAATTATGTGGGCCTATAAAACAATATGAGTCGCCTAGACGACAACTCGGGCATTTATAATCACAACCATATAACCCCCTACCACAAACAGGAACGTGGCAATTGGCAAAAAACTTTCAATTTCCTTTGGCGCCTAAAGAGTGTGACTTTGAAGAATTAAACTATCTGATTACGGTAGATGCATATGTGCACATAACATAGAGATGTTAAAGTCCTAAATGGGTTGAACGCAAGAGTGACAATCGAAAACCCAAAAACCTCAAAATACCTAGCAACTTCCGACTTTGTTTTTCCTGCTAATAAAGTATGTGGGTCTAAAAAGCAATATGAATCGCCTAGACGACAACTCGGGCATTCAAAAACAACATCATATACCCGCCTACCACAAACAGGAACGGGGCAATTGGCAAAAAACTTTCAATTTCACAAGTTACCCTTTAGCGCCTAAACAGTGTGACTTAGAAGAATTAAACTATCTGATTACGGTAGATGCATATGTGCACATTACAAAGAGATGTTAACGTCCTTAATGGGTTGAACGCAAGAGTGACAATAGGTAACCCAAAAACCTCAAAATACCTAGCAACTTCCGGCTTTGTTGTTCCTGCTAATAAAGTATGTGGGTCTAAAAAGCAATATGAATCGCCTAGACGACAACTCGGGCATTCATAAACAACATCATATACCCGCCTAACACAAACAGGAACGGGGCAATTGGAAAAAACTTTCAATTTCACAAGTTACCCTTTAGCGCCTAAAGAGTGTGACTTAGAAGAATTAAACTATCTGATTACGGTAGATGCATATGTGCACATTACATAGGGATGTTTACGTCCTAAATGGGTTGAACGCAAGAGTGACAATAGGTAACCCAAAGAACCCAAAATACCTAGCACCTTCCGGTTTTGTTTTTGCGGCTAAGAAATTATGTGGGCCTAAAAAGCAATATGAATCGCCTAGACGACAACTCGGGCATTCATAAACAACATCATATACCCGCCTACCACAAACAGGAACGGGGCAATTGGAAAAAACTTTCAATTTCACAAGTTACCCTTTAGCGCCTAAAGAGTGTGACTTAGAAGAATAAAACTATCTGATTACGGTAGATGCATATGTGCACATTACATAGAGATGTTTACGTCCTAAATGGGTTGAACGCAAGAGTGACAATCGGTAACCCAAAGAACCCAAAATACCTAGCACCATCCGGTTTTGTTTTTGCGGCTAATAAATTATGTGGTCCTATAAAACAATATGAATCGCCTAGACGGCAACTCGGGCCTTCATAAACAACATCATATACCCGCCTACCACAAACAGGAACGGGACAATTGGCAAAAAACTTTCAATTTCCTTTAGCGCCTAAAGAGTGTGACTTTGAAGAATTAAACTATCTGATTACGGTAGATGCATATGTGCACATTACATAGAGATGTTAACTTCCTAAATGGGTTGAACGCAAGAGTGACAATCGAAAACCCAAAAACCTCAAAATACCTAGCAACTTCCGACTTTGTTTTTCCGGCTAAAAAAGTATGTGGGCCTAAAAAACAATATGAATCGCCTAGACGGCAACTCGGGCCTTCATAAACAACATCATATACCCGCCTACCACAAACAGGAACGGGACAATTGGCAAAAAACTTTCAATTTCCTTTAGCGCCTAAAGAGTGTGACTTTGAAGAATTAAACTATCTGATTACGGTAGATGCATATGTGCACATTACATAGAGATGTTAACTTCCTAAATGGGTTGAACGCAAGAGTGACAATCGAAAACCCAAAAACCTCAAAATACCTAGCAACTTCCGACTTTGTTTTTCCGGCTAAAAAAGTATGTGGGCCTAAAAAACAATATGAATCGCCTAGACGGCAACTCGGGCCTTCATAAACAACATCATATACCCTCCTACCACAAACAGGAACGGGGCAATTGGCAAAAAACTTTCAATTTCACAAGTTACCCTTTAGCGCCTAAACAGTGTGACTTAGAAGAATTAAACTATCTGATTACGGTAGATGCATATGTGCACATTACAAAGAGATGTTAACGTCCTTAATGGGTTGAACGCAAGAGTGACAATAGGTAACCCAAAAACCTCAAAATACCTAGCAACTTCCGGCTTTGTTGTTCCTGCTAATAAAGTATGTGGGTCTAAAAAGCAATATGAATCGCCTAGACGACAACTCGGGCATTCATAAACAACATCATATACCCGCCTACCACAAACAGGAACGGGGCAATTGGCAAAAAACTTTCAATTTTACAAGTTACACTTTAGCGCCTAAACAGTGTGACTTAGAAGAATAAAACTATCTGATTAAGGTAGATGCATATGTGCACTTTACATAGGGCTGTTTACGTCCTAAATGGGTTGAACGCAAGAGTGACAATCGAAAACCCAAAGAACCCAAAATACCTAGCACCTTCCGGTTTTGTTTTTGCGGCTATAAAGTATGTGGGCCTTTAAAACAATATGAGTCGCCTAGACGACAACGCGGGCATTCATAATCACAACCATATAACCCCATACCACAAACAGGAACGTGGCAATTGGCAAAAAACTTTCAATTTCCTTTAGCGCCTAAAGAGTGTGACTTTGAAGAATTAAACTATCTGATTACGGTAGATGCATATGTGCACATTACATAGGGATGTTTACGTCCTAAATGGGTTCAACGCAAGAGTGACAATCGAAAACCCAAAAACCTCAAAATACCTAGCAACTTCCGGCTTTGTTGTTCCTGCTAATAAAGTATGTGGGTCTAAAAAGCAATATGAATCGCCTAGACGACAACTCGGGCATTCATAAATAACATCATATACCCGCCTACCACAAACAGGAACGGGGCAATTGGCAAAAAACTTTCAATTTCACAAGTTACCCTTTAGCGCCTAAACAGTGTGACTTAGAAGAATTAAACTATCTGATTACGGTAGATGCATATGTGCACATTACATAGGGATGTTTACGTCCTAAATGGGTTGAACGCAAGAGTGACAATAGGTAACCCAAAGAACGCAAAATACCTAGCACCTTCCGGTTTTGTTTTTGCGGCTAAGAAATTATGTGGGCCTAAAAAGCAATATGAATCGCCTAGACGACAACTCGGGCATTCATAAACAACATCATATACCCGCCTACCACAAACAGGAACGGGGCAATTGGAAAAAACTTTCAATTTCACAAGTTACCCTTTAGCGCCTAAAGAGTGTGACTTAGAAGAATAAAACTATCTGATTACGGTAGATGCATATGTGCACATTACATAGAGATGTTTACGTCCTAAATGGGTTGAACGCAAGAGTGACAATAGGTTACCCAAAGAACCCAAAATACCTAGCACCTTCCGGTTTTGTTTTTGCGGCTATAAAGTATGTGGGCCTTTAAAACAATATGAGTCGCCTAGACGACAACGCGGGCATTCATAATCACAACCATATACCCGCTACCACAAACAGGAACGTGGCAATTGGCAAAAAACTTTCAATTTCCTTTAGCGCCTAAAGAGTGTGACTTTGAAGAATTAAACTATCTGATTACGGTAGATGCATATGTGTACTTTACATAGGGATGTTTACGTCCTAAATGGGTTGAACGCAAGAGTGACAATCGAAAACCCAAAGAACCCAAAATACCTAGCAAATTCCGACTTTGTTTTTCCGGCTAATAAAGTATGTGGGCCTAAAAAACAATATGAATCGCCTAGACGGCAACTCGGGCCTTCATAAACAACATCATATACCCGCCTACCACAAACAGGAACGGGGCAATTGGCAAAAAACTTTCAATTTCACAAGTTACCCTTTAGCGCCTAAAGAGTGTGACTTAGAAGAATAAAACTATCTGATTACGGTAGATGCATATGTGCACATTACATAGAGATGTTTACGTCCTAAATGGGTTGAACGCAAGAGTGACAATCGGTAACCCAAAGAACCCAAAATACCTAGCACCCTCCGGTTTTGTTTTTGCGGCTAATAAATTATGTGGTCCTATAAAACAATATGAATCGCCTAGACGGCAACTCGGGCCTTCATAAACAACATCATATACCCGCCTACCACAAACAGGAACGTGGCAATTGGCAAAAAACTTTCAATTTCCTTTAACGCCTAAAGAGTGTGACTTTGAAGAATTAAACTATCTGATTACTGTAGATGCATATGTGCACATTACATAGAGATGTTAACGTCCTAAATGGGTTGAACGCAAGAGTGACAATCGAAAACCCAAAAACCTCAAAATACCTAGCAACTTCCGACTTTGTTTTTCCGGCTAATAAAGTATGTGGGCCTAAAAAACAATATGAATCGCCTAGACGGCAACTCGGGCCTTCATAAACAACATCATATACCCGCCTACCACAAACAGGAACGGGGCAATTGGCAAAAAACTTTCAATTTTACAAGTTACCCTTTAGCGCCTAAACAGTGTGACTTAGAAGAATAAAACTATCTGATTAAGGTAGATGCATATGTGCACTTTACATAGGGCTGTTTACGTCCTAAATGGTTTGAACGCAAGAGTGACAATCGAAAACCCAAAGAACCCAAAATACCTAGCACCTTCCGGTTTTGTTTTTGCGGCTATAAAGTATGTGGGCCTTTAAAACAATATGAGTCGCCTAGACGACAACGCGGGCATTCATTATCACAACCATATACCCCCTACCACAAACAGGAACGTGGCAATTGGCAAAAAACTTTCAATTTCCTTTAGCGCCTAAAGAGTGTGACTTTGAAGAATTAAACTATCTGATTACGGTAGATGCATATGTGCACATTACATAGAGATGTTAACGTCCTAAATGGGTTGAACGCAAGAGTGACAATCGAAAACCCAAAAACCTCAAAATACCTAGCAACTTCCGACTTTGTTTTTCCGGCTAATAAAGTATGTGGGCCTAAAAAACAATATGAATCGCCTAGACGGCAACTCGGGCCTTCATAAAGGACATCATATACCCGCCTACCACAAACAGGAACGGGGCAATTGGCAAAAAACTTTCAATTTTAGAAGTTACCCTTTAACGCCTAAAGAGTGTGACTTAGAAGAATAAAACTATCTGATTACGGTAGATGCATATGTGCACTTTACATAGGGATGTTTACGTCCTAAATGGGTTGAACGCAAGAGTGACAATAGGTAACCCAAAGAACCCAAAATACCTAGCACCTTCCGGTTTTGTTTTTGCGGCTATAAAGTATGTGGGCCTTTAAAACAATATGAGTCGCCTAGACGACAACGCGGGCATTCATAATCACAACCATATACCCCCTACCACAAACAGGAACGTGGCAATTGGCAAAAAACTTTCAATTTCCTTTAGCGCCTAAAGAGTGTGACTTTGAAGAATTAAACTATCTGATTACGGTAGATGCATATGTGCACATTACATAGAGATGTTAACGTCCTAAATGGGTTGAACGCAAGAGTGACAATCGAAAACCCAAAAACCTCAAAATACCTAGCAACTTCCGGCTTTGTTGTTCCTGCTAATAAAGTATGTGGGTCTAAAAAGCAATATGAATCGCCTAGACGACAACTCGGGCATTCATAAACAACATCATATACCCGCCTAACACAAACAGGAACGGGGCAATTGGAAAAAACTTTCAATTTCACAAGTTACCCTTTAGCGCCTAAAGAGTGTGACTTAGAAGAATTAAACTATCTGATTACGGTAGATGCATACGTGCACATTACATAGGGATGTTTACGTCCTAAATGGGTTGAACGCAAGAGTGACAATAGGTAACCCAAAGAACCCAAAATACCTAGCACCTTCCGGTTTTGTTTTTGCGGCTAAGAAATTATGTGGGCCTAAAAAGCAATATGAATCGCCTAGACGACAACTCGGGCATTCATAAACAACATCATATACCCGCCTACAACAAACAGGAACGGGGCAATTGGAAAAAACTTTCAATTTCACAAGTTACCCTTTAGCGCCTAAAGAGTGTGACTTAGAAGAATTAAACTATCTGATTACGGTAGATGCATATGTGCACATTACATAGAGATATTTACGTCCTAAATGGGTTGAACGCAAGAGTGACAATAGGTAACCCAAGAAACCAAAATACCTAGCACCTTCCGGTTTTGTTTTTGCGGCTAATAAATTATGTGGGCCTATAAAACAATATGAGTCGCCTAGACGACAACTCGGGCATTTATAATCACAACCATATAACCCCCTACCACAAACAGGAACGTGGCAATTGGCAAAAAACTTTCAATTTCCTTTGGCGCCTAAAGAGTGTGACTTTGAAGAATTAAACTATCTGATTACGGTAGATGCATATGTGCACATAACATAGAGATGTTAAAGTCCTAAATGGGTTGAACGCAAGAGTGACAATCGAAAACCCAAAAACCTCAAAATACCTAGCAACTTCCGACTTTGTTTTTCCTGCTAATAAAGTATGTGGGTCTAAAAAGCAATATGAATCGCCTAGACGACAACTCGGGCATTCATAAACAACATCATATACCCGCCTAACACAAACAGGAACGGGGCAATTGGCAAAAAACTTTCAATTTCACAAGTTACCCTTTAGCGCCTAAACAGTGTGACTTAGAAGAATTAAACTATCTGATTACGGTAGATGCATATGTGCACATTACAAAGAGATGTTAACGTCCTTAATGGGTTGAACGCAAGAGTGACAATAGGTAACCCAAAAACCTCAAAATACCTAGCAACTTCCGGCTTTGTTGTTCCTGCTAATAAAGTATGTGGGTCTAAAAAGCAATATGAATCGCCTAGACGACAACTCGGGCATTCATAAACAACATCATATACCCGCCTAACACAAACAGGAACGGGGCAATTGGAAAAAACTTTCAATTTCACAAGTTACCCTTTAGCGCCTAAAGAGTGTGACTTAGAAGAATTAAACTATCTGATTACGGTAGATGCATATGTGCACATTACATAGGGATGTTTACGTCCTAAATGGGTTGAACGCAAGAGTGACAATAGGTAACCCAAAGAACCCAAAATACCTAGCACCTTCCGGTTTTGTTTTTGCGGCTAAGAAATTATGTGGGCCTAAAAAGCAATATGAATCGCCTAGACGACAACTCGGGCATTCATAAACAACATCATATACCCGCCTACCACAAACAGGAACGGGGCAATTGGAAAAAACTTTCAATTTCACAAGTTACCCTTTAGCGCCTAAAGAGTGTGACTTAGAAGAATAAAACTATCTGATTACGGTAGATGCATATGTGCACATTACATAGAGATGTTTACGTCCTAAATGGGTTGAACGCAAGAGTGACAATCGGTAACCCAAAGAACCCAAAATACCTAGCACCATCCGGTTTTGTTTTTGCGGCTAATAAATTATGTGGTCCTATAAAACAATATGAATCGCCTAGACGGCAACTCGGGCCTTCATAAACAACATCATATACCCGCCTACCACAAACAGGAACGGGACAATTGGCAAAAAACTTTCAATTTCCTTTAGCGCCTAAAGAGTGTGACTTTGAAGAATTAAACTATCTGATTACGGTAGATGCATATGTGCACATTACATAGAGATGTTAACTTCCTAAATGGGTTGAACGCAAGAGTGACAATCGAAAACCCAAAAACCTCAAAATACCTAGCAACTTCCGACTTTGTTTTTCCGGCTAAAAAAGTATGTGGGCCTAAAAAACAATATGAATCGCCTAGACGGCAACTCGGGCCTTCATAAACAACATCATATACCCGCCTACCACAAACAGGAACGGGACAATTGGCAAAAAACTTTCAATTTCCTTTAGCGCCTAAAGAGTGTGACTTTGAAGAATTAAACTATCTGATTACGGTAGATGCATATGTGCACATTACATAGAGATGTTAACTTCCTAAATGGGTTGAACGCAAGAGTGACAATCGAAAACCCAAAAACCTCAAAATACCTAGCAACTTCCGACTTTGTTTTTCCGGCTAAAAAAGTATGTGGGCCTAAAAAACAATATGAATCGCCTAGACGGCAACTCGGGCCTTCATAAACAACATCATATACCCTCCTACCACAAACAGGAACGGGGCAATTGGCAAAAAACTTTCAATTTCACAAGTTACCCTTTAGCGCCTAAACAGTGTGACTTAGAAGAATTAAACTATCTGATTACGGTAGATGCATATGTGCACATTACAAAGAGATGTTAACGTCCTTAATGGGTTGAACGCAAGAGTGACAATAGGTAACCCAAAAACCTCAAAATACCTAGCAACTTCCGGCTTTGTTGTTCCTGCTAATAAAGTATGTGGGTCTAAAAAGCAATATGAATCGCCTAGACGACAACTCGGGCATTCATAAACAACATCATATACCCGCCTAACACAAACAGGAACGGGGCAATTGGAAAAAACTTTCAATTTCACAAGTTACCCTTTAGCGCCTAAAGAGTGTGACTTAGAAGAATTAAACTATCTGATTACGGTAGATGCATATGTGCACATTACATAGGGATGTTTACGTCCTAAATGGGTTGAACGCAAGAGTGACAATAGGTAACCCAAAGAACCCAAAATACCTAGCACCTTCCGGTTTTGTTTTTGCGGCTAATAAATTATGTGGGCCTATAAAACAATATGAGTCGCCTAGACGACAACTCGGGCATTTATAATCACAACCATATAACCCCCTACCACAAACAGGAACGTGGCAATTGGCAAAAAACTTTCAATTTCCTTTGGCGCCTAAAGAGTGTGACTTTGAAGAATTAAACTATCTGATTACGGTAGATGCATATGTGCACATAACATAGAGATGTTAAAGTCCTAAATGGGTTGAACGCAAGAGTGACAATCGAAAACCCAAAAACCTCAAAATACCTAGCAACTTCCGACTTTGTTTTTCCTGCTAATAAAGTATGTGGGTCTAAAAAGCAATATGAATCGCCTAGACGACAACTCGGGCATTCAAAAACAACATCATATACCCGCCTACCACAAACAGGAACGGGGCAATTGGCAAAAAACTTTCAATTTCACAAGTTACCCTTTAGCGCCTAAACAGTGTGACTTAGAAGAATTAAACTATCTGATTACGGTAGATGCATATGTGCACATTACAAAGAGATGTTAACGTCCTTAATGGGTTGAACGCAAGAGTGACAATAGGTAACCCAAAAACCTCAAAATACCTAGCAACTTCCGGCTTTGTTGTTCCTGCTAATAAAGTATGTGGGTCTAAAAAGCAATATGAATCGCCTAGACGACAACTCGGGCATTCATAAACAACATCATATACCCGCCTAACACAAACAGGAACGGGGCAATTGGAAAAAACTTTCAATTTCACAAGTTACCCTTTAGCGCCTAAAGAGTGTGACTTAGAAGAATTAAACTATCTGATTACGGTAGATGCATATGTGCACATTACATAGGGATGTTTACGTCCTAAATGGGTTGAACGCAAGAGTGACAATAGGTAACCCAAAGAACCCAAAATACCTAGCACCTTCCGGTTTTGTTTTTGCGGCTAAGAAATTATGTGGGCCTAAAAAGCAATATGAATCGCCTAGACGACAACTCGGGCATTCATAAACAACATCATATACCCGCCTACCACAAACAGGAACGGGGCAATTGGAAAAAACTTTCAATTTCACAAGTTACCCTTTAGCGCCTAAAGAGTGTGACTTAGAAGAATAAAACTATCTGATTACGGTAGATGCATATGTGCACATTACATAGAGATGTTTACGTCCTAAATGGGTTGAACGCAAGAGTGACAATCGGTAACCCAAAGAACCCAAAATACCTAGCACCATCCGGTTTTGTTTTTGCGGCTAATAAATTATGTGGTCCTATAAAACAATATGAATCGCCTAGACGGCAACTCGGGCCTTCATAAACAACATCATATACCCGCCTACCACAAACAGGAACGGGACAATTGGCAAAAAACTTTCAATTTCCTTTAGCGCCTAAAGAGTGTGACTGTGAAGAATTAAACTATCTGATTACGGTAGATGCATATGTGCACATTACATAGAGATGTTAACTTCCTAAATGGGTTGAACGCAAGAGTGACAATCGAAAACCCAAAAACCTCAAAATACCTAGCAACTTCCGACTTTGTTTTTCCGGCTAAAAAAGTATGTGGGCCTAAAAAACAATATGAATCGCCTAGACGGCAACTCGGGCCTTCATAAACAACATCATATACCCGCCTACCACAAACAGGAACGGGACAATTGGCAAAAAACTTTCAATTTCCTTTAGCGCCTAAAGAGTGTGACTTTGAAGAATTAAACTATCTGATTACGGTAGATGCATATGTGCACATAACATAGAGATGTTAACTTCCTAAATGGGTTGAACGCAAGAGTGACAATCGAAAACCCAAAAACCTCAAAATACCTAGCAACTTCCGACTTTGTTTTTCCGGCTAAAAAAGTATGTGGGCCTAAAAAACAATATGAATCGCCTAGACGGCAACTCGGGCCTTCATAAACAACATCATATACCCTCCTACCACAAACAGGAACGGGGCAATTGGCAAAAAACTTTCAATTTCACAAGTTACCCTTTAGCGCCTAAACAGTGTGACTTAGAAGAATTAAACTATCTGATTCCGGTAGATGCATATGTGCACATTACAAAGAGATGTTAACGTCCTTAATGGGTTGAACGCAAGAGTGACAATAGGTAACCCAAAAACCTCAAAATACCTAGCAACTTCCGGCTTTGTTGTTCCTGCTAATAAAGTATGTGGGTCTAAAAAGCAATATGAATCGCCTAGACGACAACTCGGGCATTCATAAACAACATCATATACCCGCCTAACACAAACAGGAACGGGGCAATTGGAAAAAACTTTCAATTTCACAAGTTACCCTTTAGCGCCTAAAGAGTGTGACTTAGAAGAATTAAACTATCTGATTACGGTAGATGCATATGTGCACATTACATAGGGATGTTTACGTCCTAAATGGGTTGAACGCAAGAGTGACAATAGGTAACCCAAAGAACCCAAAATACCTAGCACCTTCCGGTTTTGTTTTTGCGGCTAAGAAATTATGTGGGCCTAAAAAGCAATATGAATCGCCTAGACGACAACTCGGGCATTCATAAACAACATCATATACCCGCCTACCACAAACAGGAACGGGGCAATTGGAAAAAACTTTCAATTTCACAAGTTACCCTTTAGCGCCTAAAGAGTGTGACTTAGAAGAATAAAACTATCTGATTACGGTAGATGCATATGTGCACATTACATAGAGATGTTTACGTCCTAAATGGGTTGAACGCAAGAGTGACAATCGGTAACCCAAAGAACCCAAAATACCTAGCACCATCCGGTTTTGTTTTTGCGGCTAATAAATTATGTGGTCCTATAAAACAATATGAATCGCCTAGACGGCAACTCGGGCCTTCATAAACAACATCATATACCCGCCTACCACAAACAGGAACGGGACAATTGGCAAAAAACTTTCAATTTCCTTTAGCGCCTAAAGAGTGTGACTTTGAAGAATTAAACTATCTGATTACGGTAGATGCATATGTGCACATTACATAGAGATGTTAACTTCCTAAATGGGTTGAACGCAAGAGTGACAATCGCAAACCCAAAAACCTCAAAATACCTAGCAACTTCCGACTTTGTTTTTCCGGCTAAAAAAGTATGTGGGCCTAAAAAACAATATGAATCGCCTAGACGGCAACTCGGGCCTTCATAAACAACATCATATACCCTCCTACCACAAACAGGAACGGGGCAATTGGCAAAAAACTTTCAATTTTACAAGTTACCCTTTAGCGCCTAAACAGTGTGACTTAGAAGAATAAAACTATCTGATTACGGTAGATGCATATGTGCACTTTACATAGGGTTGTTTACGTCCTAAATGGGTTGAACGCAAGAGTGACAATTGAAAACCCAAAGAACCCAAAATACCTAGCACCTTCCGGTTTTGTTTTTGCGGCTATAAAGTATGTGGGCCTTTAAAACAATATGAGTCGCCTAGACGACAACGCGGGCATTCATAATCACAACCATATACCCCCTACCACAAACAGGAACGTGGCAATTGGCAAAAAACTTTCAATTTCCTTTAGCGCCTAAACACTGTGACTTTGAAGAATTAAACTATCTGATTACGGTAGATGCATATGTGCACATTACATAGAGATGTTAACGTCCTAAATGGGTTGAACGCAAGAGTGACAATAGAAAACCCAAAAACCTCAAAATACCTAGCAACTTCCGGCTTTGTTGTTCCTGCTAATAAAGTATGTGGGTCTAAAAAGCAATATGAATCGCCTAGACGACAACTCGGGCATTCATAAACAACATCATATACCCGCCTAACACAAACAGGAACGGGGCAATTGGAAAAAACTTTCAATTTCACAAGTTACCCTTTAGCGCCTAAAGAGTGTGACTTAGAAGAATTAAACTATCTGATTACGGTAGATGCATATGTGCACATTACATAGGGATGTTTACGTCCTAAATGGGTTGAACGCAAGAGTGACAATAGGTAACCCAAAGAACCCAAAATACCTAGCACCTTCCGGTTTTGTTTTTGCGGCTAAGAAATTATGTGGGCCTAAAAAGCAATATGAATCGCCTAGACGACAACTCGGGCATTCATAAACAACATCATATACCCGCCTACAGCAAACAGGAACGGGGCAATTGGAAAAAACTTTCAATTTCACAAGTTACCCTTTAGCGCCTAAAGAGTGTGACTTAGAAGAATTAAACTATCTGATATGTGCACATTACATAGAGATGTTAACGTCCTAAATGGGTTGAACGCAAGAGTGACAATCGAAAACCCAAAAACCTCAAAATATCTAGCAACTTCCGGCTTTGTTGTTCCTGCTAATAAAGTATGTGGGTCTAAAAAGCAATATGAATCGCCTAGACGACAACTCGGGCATTCATTAACAACATCATATACCCGCCTAACACAAACAGGAACGGGGCAATTGGAAAAAACTTTCAATTTCACAAGTTACCCTTTAGCGCCTAAAGAGTGTGACTTAGAAGAATTAAACTATCTGATTACGGTAGATGCATATGTGCACATTACATAGGGATGTTTACGTCCTAAATGGGTTGAACGCAAGAGTGACAATAGGTAACCCAAAGAACCCAAAATACCTAGCACCTTCCGGTTTTGTTTTTGCGGCTAAGAAATTATGTGGGCCTAAAAAGCAATATGAATCGCCTAGACGACAACTCGGGCATTCATAAACAACATCATATACCCGCCTACAACAAACAGGAACGGGGCAATTGGAAAAAACTTTCAATTTCACAAGTTACCCTTTAGCGCCTAAAGAGTGTGACTTAGAAGAATTAAACTATCTGATTACGGTAGATGCATATGTGCACATTACATAGAGATGTTTACGTCCTAAATGGGTTGAACGCAAGAGTGACAATAGGTAACCCAAAGAAACCAAAATACCTAGCACCTTCCGGTTTTGTTTTTGCGGCTAATAAATTATGTGGGCCTATAAAACAATATGAGTCGCCTAGACGACAACTCGGGCATTTATAATCACAACCATATAACTCCCTACCACAAACAGGAACGTGGCAATTGGCAAAAAACTTTCAATTTCCTTTAGCGCCTAAAGAGTGTGACTTTGAAGAATTAAACTATCTGATTACGATAGATGCATATGTGCACATTACATAGAGATGTTAAAGTCCTAAATGGGTTGAACGCAAGAGTGACAATCGAAAACCCAAAAACCTCAAAATACCTAGCAACTTCCGACTTTGTTTTTCCTGCTAATAAAGTATGTGGGTCTAAAAAGCAATATGAATCGCCTAGACGACAACTCGGGCATTCAAAAACAACATCATATACCCGCCTACCACAAACAGGAACGGGGCAATTGGCAAAAAACTTTCAATTTCACAAGTTACCCTTTAGCGCCTAAACAGTGTGACTTAGAAGAATTAAACTATCTGATTACGGTAGATGCATATGTGCACATTACATAGAGATGTTAACGTCCTAAATGGGTTGAACGCAAGAGTGACAATCGAAAACCCAAAAACCTCAAAATACCTAGCAACTTCCGGCTTTGTTGTTCCTGCTAATAAAGTATGTGGGTCTAAAAAGCAATATGAATCGCCTAGACGACAACTCGGGCATTCAAAGACAACATCATATACCCGCCTACCACAAACAGGAACGGGGCAATTGGCAAAAAACTTTCAATTTCACAAGTTACCCTTTAGCTCCTAAAGAGTGTGACTTAGAAGAATTAAACTATCTGATTACGGTAGATGCATATGTGCACATTACATAGGGATGTTTACGTCCTAAATGGGTTGAACGCAAGAGTGACAATAGGTAACCCAAAGAACCCAAAATACCTAGCACCTTCCGGTTTTGTTTTTGCGGCTAAGAAATTATGTGGGCCTAAAAAGCAATATGAATCGCCTAGACGACAACTCGGGCATTCATAAACAACATCATATACCCGCCTACCACAAACAGGAACGGGGCAATTGGAAAAAACTTTCAATTTCACAAGTTACCCTTTAGCGCCTAAAGAGTGTGACTTAGAAGAATAAAACTATCTGATTACGGTAGATGCATATGTGCACATTACATAGAGATGTTTACGTCCTAAATGGGTTGAACGCAAGAGTGACAATCGGTAACCCAAAGAACCCAAAATACCTAGCACCCTCCGGTTTTGTTTTTGCGGCTAATAAATTATGTGGTCCTATAAAACAATATGAATCGCCTAGACGGCAACTCGGGCCTTCATAAACAACATCATATACCCGCCTACCACAAACAGGAACGGGGCAATTGGCAAAAAACTTTCAATTTCCTTTAGCGCCTAAAGAGTGTGACTTTGAAGAATTAAACTATCTGATTACGGTAGATGCATATGTGCACATTACATAGAGATGTTAACTTCCTAAATGGGTTGAACGCAAGAGTGACAATCGAAAACCCAAAAACCTCAAAATACCTAGCAACTTCCGACTTTGTTTTTCCGGCTAATAAAGTATGTGGGCCTAAAAAGCAATATGAATCGCCTAGACGGCAACTCGGGCCTTTATAAACAACATCATATACCCTCCTACCACAAACAGGAACGGGGCAATTGGCAAAAAACTTTCAATTTTACAAGTTACCCTTTAGCGCCTAAACAGTGTGACTTAGAAGAATAAAACTATCTGATTACGGTAGATGCATATGTGCACTTTACATAGGGTTGTTTACGTCCTAAATGGGTTGAACGCAAGAGTGACAATCGAAAACCCAAAGAACCCAAAATACCTAGCACCTTCCGGTTTTGTTTTTGCGGCTATAAAGTATGTGGGCCTTTAAAACAATATGAGTCGCCTAGGCGACAACGCGGGCATTCATAATCACAACCATATACCCCCTACCACAAACAGGAACGTTGCCATTGGCAAAAAACTTTCAATTTCCTTTAGCGCCTAAAGAGTGTGACTTTGAAGAATTAAACTATCTGATTACGGTAGATGCATATGTGCACATTACATAGAGATGTTAACGTCCTAAATGGGTTGAACGCATGAGTGACAATCGAAAACCCAAAAACCTCAAAATACCTAGCAACTTCCGGCTTTGTTGTTCCTGCTAATAAAGTATGTGGGTCTAAAAAGCAATATGAATCGCCTAGACGACAACTCGGGCATTCATAAACAACATCATATACCCGCCTAACACAAACAGGAACGGGGCAATTGGAAAAAACTTTCAATTTCACAAGTTACCCTTTAGCGCCTAAAGAGTGTGACTTAGAAGAATTAAACTATCTGATTACGGTAGATGCATATGTGCACATTACATAGGGATGTTTACGTCCTAAATGGGTTGAACGCAAAAGTGACAATAGGTAACCCAAAGAACCCAAAATACCTAGCACCTTCCGGTTTTGTTTTTGCGGCTAAGAAATTATGTGGGCCTAAAAAGCAATATGAATCGCCTAGACGACAACTCGGGCATTCATAAACAACATCATATACCCGCCTACAACAAACAGGAACGGGGCAATTGGAAAAAACTTTCAATTTCACAAGTTACCCTTTAGCGTCTAAAGAGTGTGACTTAGAAGAATTAAACTATCTGATTACGGTAGATGCATATGTGCACATTACATAGAGATGTTTACGTCCTAAATGGGTTGAACGCAAGAGTGACAATAGGTAACCCAAAGAAACCAAAATACCTAGCACCTTCCGGTTTTGTTTTTGCGGCTAATAAATTATGTGGGCCTATAAAACAATATGAGTCGCCTAGACGACAACTCGGGCATTTATAATCACAACCATATAACCCCCTACCACAAACAGGAACGTGGCAATTGGCAAAAAACTTTCAATTTCCTTTAGCGCCTAAAGAGTGTGACTTTGAAGAATTAAACTATCTGATTACGGTAGATGCATATGTGCACATTACATAGAGATGTTAAAGTCCTAAATGGGTTGAACGCAAGAGTGACAATCGGAAACCCAAAAACCTCAAAATACCTAGCAACTTCCGACTTTGTTTTTCCTGCTCATAAAGTATGTGGGTCTAAAAAGCACTATGAATCGCCTAGACGACAACTCGGGCATTCAAAAACAACATCATATACCCGCCTACCACAAACAGGAACGGGGCAATTGGCAAAAAACTTTCAATTTCACAAGTTACCCTTTAGCGCCTAAACAGTGTGACTTAGAAGAATTAAACTATCTGATTACGGTAGATGCATATGTGCACATTACATAGAGATGTTAACGTCCTAAATGGGTTGAACGCAAGAGTGACAATCGAAAACCCAAAAACCTCAAAATACCTAGCAACTTCCGGCTTTGTTGTTCCTGCTAATAAAGTATGTGGGTCTAAAAAGCAATATGAATCGCCTAGACGACAACTCGGGCATTCAAAAACAACATCATATACCCGCCTACCACAAACAGGAACGGGGCAATTGGCAAAAAACTTTCAATTTCACAAGTTACCCTTTAGCGCCTAAAGAGTGTGACTTAGAAGAATTAAACTATCTGATTACGGTAGATGCATATGTGCACATTACATAGGGATGTTTACGTCCTAAATGGGTTGAACGCAAGAGTGACAATAGGTAACCCAAAGAACCCAAAATACCTAGCACCTTCCGGTTTTGTTTTCGCGGCTAAGAAATTATGTGGGCCTAAAAAGCAATATGAATCGCCTAGACGACAACTCGGGCATTCATAAACAACATCATATACCCGCCTACCACAAACAGGAACGGGGCAATTGGAAAAAACTTTCAATTTCACAAGTTACCCTTTAGCGCCTAAAGAGTGTGACTTAGAAGAATAAAACTATCTGATTACGGTAGATGCATATGTGCACATTACATAGAGATGTTTACGTCCTAAATGGGTTGAACGCAAGAGTGACAATCGGTAACCCAAAGAACCCAAAATACCTAGCACCCTCCGGTTTTGTTTTTGCGGCTAATAAATTATGTGGTCCTATAAAACAATATGAATCGCCTAGACGGCAACTCGGGCCTTCATAAACAACATCATATACCCGCCTACCACAAACAGGAACGGTTCAATTGGCAAAAAACTTTCAATTTCCTTTAGCGCCTAAAGAGTGTGACTTTGAAGAATTAAACTATCTGATTACGGTAGATGCATATGTGCACATTACATAGAGATGTTAACGTCCTAAATGGGTTGAACGCAAGAGTGACAATCGAAAACCCAAAAACCTCAAAATACCTAGCAACTTCCGGCTTTGTTGTTCCTGCTAATAAAGTATGTGGGTCTAAAAAGCAATATGAATCGCCTAGACGACAACTCGGGCATTCATAAACAACATCATATACCCGCCTAACACAAACAGGAACGGGGCAATTGGAAAAAACTTTCAATTTCACAAGTTACCCTTTAGCGCCTAAAGAGTGTGACTTAGAAGAATTAAACTATCTGATTACGGTAGATGCATATGTGCACATTACATAGGGATGTTTACGTCCTAAATGGGTTGAACGCAAGAGTGACAATAGGTAACACAAAGAACCCAAAATACCTAGCACCTTCCGGTTTTGTTTTTGCGGCTAAGAAATTATGTGGGCCTAAAAAGCAATATGAATCGCCTAGACGACAACTCGGGCATTTATAATCACAACCATATACCCCCTACCACAAACAGGAACGTGGCAATTGGCAAAAAACTTTCAATTTCCTTTAGCGCCTAAAGAGTGTGACTTTGAAGAATTAAACTATCTGATTACGGTAGATGCATATGTGCACATTACATAGAGATGTTAACGTCCCAAATGGGTTGAACGCAAGAGTGACAATCGAAAACCCAAAAACCTCAAAATACCTAGCAACTTCCGGCTTTGTTGTTCCTGCTAATAAAGTATGTGGGTCTAAAAAGCAATATGAATCGCCTAGACGACAACTCGGGCATTCATAAACAACATCATGTACCCGCCTACAACAAACAGGAACGGGGCAATTGGAAAAAACTTTCAATTTCACAAGTTACCCTTTAGCGCCTAAAGAGTGTGACTTAGAAGAATTAAACTATCTGATTACGGTAGATGCATATGTGCACATAACATAGAGATGTTTACGTCCTAAATGGGTTGAACGCAAGAGTGACAATAGGTAACCCAAAGAAACCAAAATACCTAGCACCTTCCGGTTTTGTTTTTGCGGCTAATAAATTATGTGGGCCTATAAAACAATATGAGTCGCCTAGACGACAACTCGGGCATTTATAATCACAACCATATACCCCCTACCACAAACAGGAACGTGGCAATTGGCAAAAAACTTTCAATTTCCTTTAGCGCCTAAAGAGTGTGACTTTGAAGAATTAAACTATCTGATTACGGTAGATGCATATGTGCACATTACATAGAGATGTTAACGTCCTAAATGGGTTGAACGCAAGAGTGACAATCGAAAACCCAAAAACATCAAAATACCTAGCAACTTCCGGCTTTGTTGTTCCTGCTAATAAAGTATGTGGGTCTAAAAAGCAATATGAATCGCCTAGACGACAACTCGGGCATTCATAAACAACATCATATACCCGCCTACAACAAACAGGAACGGGGCAATTGGAAAAAACTTTCAATTTCACAAGTTACCCTTTAGCGCCTAAAGAATGTGACTTAGAAGAATTAAACTATCTGATTACGGTAGATGCATATGTGCACATTACATAGAGATGTTTACGTCCTAAATGGGTTGAACGCAAGAGTGACAATAGGTAACCCAAAGAAACTAAAATACCTAGCACCTTCCGGTTTTGTTTTTGCGGCTAAGAAATTATGTGGGCCTAAAAAGCAATATGAATCGCCTAGACGACAACTCGGGCATTCATAAACAACATCATATACCCGCCTACAACAAACAGGAACGGGGCAATTGGAAAAAACTTTCAATTTCACAAGTTACCCTTTAGCGCCTAAAGAGTGTGACTTAGAAGAATTAAACTATCTGATTACGGTAGATGCATATGTGCACATTACATAGAGATGTTTACGTCCTAAATGGGTTGAACGCAAGAGTGACAATAGGTAACCCAAAGAAACCAAAATACCTAGCACCTTCCGCTTTTGTTTTTGCGGCTAGTAAATTATGTGGGCCTATAAAACAATATGAGTCGCCTAGACGACAACTCGGGCATTTATAATCACAACCATATAACCCCCTACCACAAACAGGAACGTGGCAATTGGCAAACAACTTTCAATTTCCTTTAGCGCCTAAAGAGTGTGACTTTAAAGAATTAAACTATCTGATTACGGTAGATGCATATGTGCACATTACATAGAGATGTTAAAGTCCTAAATGGGTTGAACGCAAGAGTGACAATCGAAAACCCAAAAACCTCAAAATACCTAGCAACTTCCGACTTTGTTTTTCCTGCTAATAAAGTATGTGGGTCTAAAAAGCAATATGAATAGCCTAGACGACAACTCGGGCATTCAAAAACAACATCATATACCCGCCTACCACAAACAGGAACGGGGCAATTGGCAAAAAACTTTCAATTTCACAAGTTACCCTTTAGCGCCTAAAGAGTGTGACTTAGAAGAATTAAACTATCTGATTACGGTAGATGCATATGTGCACATTACATAGGGATGTTTACGTCCTAAATGGGTTGAACGCAATAGTGACAATAGGTAACCCAAAGAAACCAAAATACCTAGCACCTTCCGGTTTCGTTTTTGCGGCTAATAAATTATGTGGGCCTATAAAACAATATGAGTCGCCTAGACGACAACTCGGGCATTTATAATCACAACCATATAACCCCCTACCACAAACAGGAACGTGGCAATTGGCAAAAAACTTTCAATTTCACAAGTTACCCTTTAGCGCCTAAACAGTGTGACTTAGAAGAATTAAACTATCTGATTACGGTAGATGCATATGTGCACATTACATAGAGATGTTAACGTCCTAAATGGGTTGAACGCAAGAGTGACAATCGAAAACCCAAAAACCTCAAAATACCTAGCAACTTCCGGCTTTGTTGTTCCTGCTAATAAAGTATGTGGGTCTAAAAAGCAATATGAATCGCCTAGACGACAACTCGGGCATTTATAATCACAACAATATAACCCCCTACCACAAACAGGAACGGGGCAATTGGAAAAAACTTTCAATTTCACAAGTTACCCTTTAGCGCCTAAAGAGTGTGACTTAGAAGAATTAAACTATCTGATTACGGTAGATGCATATGTGCACATTACATAGAGATGTCAACGTCCTAAATGGGTTGAACGCAAGAGTGACAATAGGTAACCCAAAGAAACCAAAATACCTAGCACCTTCCGGTTTTGTTTTTGCGGCTAATAAATTATGTGGGCCTATAAAACAGTATGAGTATCCTAGACGACAACTCGGGCATTTATAATCACAACCATATAACATCCTACCACAAACAGGAACGTGGCAATTGGCAAAAAACTTTCAATTTCACAAGTTACCCTTTAGCGCCTAAACAGTGTGACTTAGAAGAATTAAACTATCTGATTACGGTAGATGCATATGTGCACATTACATAGAGATTTTTACGTCCTAGATGGGTTGAACGCAAGAGTGACAATAGGTAACCCAAAAAAACCAAAATACCTAGCACCTTCCGGTTTTGTTTTTGCGGCTAATAAATTATGTGGGCCTATAAAACAGTATGAGTATCCTAGACGACAACTCGGGCATTTATAATCACAACCATATAACATCCTACCACAAACAGGAACGTGGCAATTGGCAAAAAACTTTCAATTTCACAAGTTACCCTTTAGCGCCTAAACAGTGTGACTTAGAAGAATTAAACTATCTGATTACGGTAGATGCATATGTGCACATTACATAGAGATTTTTACGTCCTAGATGGGTTGAACGCAAGAGTGACAATAGGTAACCCAAAGAAACCAAAATACCTAGCACCTTCCGGTTTTGTTTTTGCGGCTAATAAATTATGTGGGCCTATAAAACAGTATGAGTATCCTAGACGACAACTCGGGCATTTATAATCACAACCATATAACATCCTACCACAAACAGGAACGTGGCAATTGGCAAAAAACTTTCAATTTCACAAGTTACCCTTTAGCGCCTAAACAGTGTGACTTAGAAGAATTAAACTATCTGATTACGGTAGATGCATATGTGCACATTACATAGAGATTTTTACGTCCTAGATGGGTTGAACGCAAGAGTGACAATAGCTAACCCAAAATACCTAGCACCTTCCGGTTTTGTTTTTGCGGCTAAGAAATTATGTGGGCCTAAAAAGCAATATGAATCGCCTAGACGACAACTCGGGCATTCATAAACAACATCATATACCCGCCTACAACAAACAGGAACGGGGCAATTGGAAAAAACTTTCAATTTCACAAGTTACCCTTAAGCGCCTAAAGAGTGTGACTTAGAAGAATTAAACTATCTGATTACGGTAGATGCATATGTGCACATTACATAGAGATGTTTACGTCCTAAATGGGTTGAACGCAAGAGTGACAATAGGTAACCCAAAGAAACCAAAATACCTAGCACCTTCCGGTTTTGTTTTTGCGGCTAATAAATTATGTGGGCCTATAAAACAGTATGAGTATCCTAGACGACAACTCGGGCATTTATAATCACAACCATATAACATCCTACCACAAACAGGAACGTGGCAATTGGCAAAAAACTTTCAATTTCACAAGTTACCCTTTAGCGCCTAAACAGTGTGACTTAGAAGAATTAAACTATCTGATTACGGTAGATGCATATGTGCACATTACATAGAGATTTTTACGTCCTAGATGGGTTGAACGCAAGAGTGACAATAGGTAACCCAAAAAAACCAAAATACCTAGCACCTTCCGGTTTTGTTTTTGCGGCTAATAAATTATGTGGGCCTATAAAACAATATGAGTCGCCTAGACGACAACTCGGGCATTTATAATCACAACCATATAACACCCTACCACAAACAGGAACGTGGCAATTGGCAAAAAACTTTCAATTTCACAAGTTACCCTTTAGCGCCTAAACAGTGTGACTTAGAAGAATTAAACTATCTGATTACGGTAGATGCATATGTGCACATTACATAGAGATGTTAACGTCCTAAATGGGTTGAACGCAAGAGTGACAATCGAAAACCCAAAAACCTCAAAATACCTAGCAACTTCCGGCTTTGTTGTTCCTGCTAATAAAGTATGTGGGTCTAAAAAGCAATATGAATCGCCTAGACGACAACTCGGGCATTCATAAACAACATCATATACCCGCCTAACACAAACAGGAACGGGGCAATTGGAAAAAACTTTCAATTTCACAAGTTACCCTTTAGCGCCTAAAGAGTGTGACTTTGAAGAATTAAACTATCTGATTACGGTAGATGCATATGTGCACATTACATAGAGATGTTAACGTCCTAAATGGGTTGAACGCAAGAGTGACAATCGAAAACCCAAAAACCTCAAAATACCTAGCAACTTCCGGCTTTGTTGTTCCTGCTAATAAAGTATGTGGGTCTAAAAAGCAATATGAATCGCCTAGACGACAACTCGGGCATTCATAAACAACATCATATACCCGCCTAACACAAACAGGAACGGGGCAATTGGAAAAAACTTTCAATTTCACAAGTTACCCTTTAGCGCCTAAAGAGTGTGACTTAGAAGAATTAAACTATCTGATTACGGTAGATGCATATGTGCACATTACATAGGGATGTTTACGTCCTAAATGGGTTGAACGCAAGAGTGACAATAGGTAACACAAAGAACCCAAAATACCTAGCACCTTCCGGTTTTGTTTTTGCGGCTAAGAAATTATGTGGGCCTAAAAAGCAATATGAATCGCCTAGACGACAACTCGGGCATTTATAATCACAACCATATACCCCCTACCACAAACAGGAACGTGGCAATTGGCAAAAAACTTTCAATTTCCTTTAGCGCCTAAAGAGTGTGACTTTGAAGAATTAAACTATCTGATTACGGTAGATGCATATGTGCACATTACATAGAGATGTTAACGTCCCAAATGGGTTGAACGCAAGAGTGACAATCGAAAACCCAAAAACCTCAAAATACCTAGCAACTTCCGGCTTTGTTGTTCCTGCTAATAAAGTATGTGGGTCTAAAAAGCAATATGAATCGCCTAGACGACAACTCGGGCATTCATAAACAACATCATGTACCCGCCTACAACAAACAGGAACGGGGCAATTGGAAAAAACTTTCAATTTCACAAGTTACCCTTTAGCGCCTAAAGAGTGTGACTTAGAAGAATTAAACTATCTGATTACGGTAGATGCATATGTGCACATAACATAGAGATGTTTACGTCCTAAATGGGTTGAACGCAAGAGTGACAATAGGTAACCCAAAGAAACCAAAATACCTAGCACCTTCCGGTTTTGTTTTTGCGGCTAATAAATTATGTGGGCCTATAAAACAATATGAGTCGCCTAGACGACAACTCGGGCATTTATAATCACAACCATATACCCCCTACCACAAACAGGAACGTGGCAATTGGCAAAAAACTTTCAATTTCCTTTAGCGCCTAAAGAGTGTGACTTTGAAGAATTAAACTATCTGATTACGGTAGATGCATATGTGCACATTACATAGAGATGTTAACGTCCTAAATGGGTTGAACGCAAGAGTGACAATCGAAAACCCAAAAACATCAAAATACCTAGCAACTTCCGGCTTTGTTGTTCCTGCTAATAAAGTATGTGGGTCTAAAAAGCAATATGAATCGCCTAGACGACAACTCGGGCATTCATAAACAACATCATATACCCGCCTACAACAAACAGGAACGGGGCAATTGGAAAAAACTTTCAATTTCACAAGTTACCCTTTAGCGCCTAAAGAATGTGACTTAGAAGAATTAAACTATCTGATTACGGTAGATGCATATGTGCACATTACATAGAGATGTTTACGTCCTAAATGGGTTGAACGCAAGAGTGACAATAGGTAACCCAAAGAAACTAAAATACCTAGCACCTTCCGGTTTTGTTTTTGCGGCTAAGAAATTATGTGGGCCTAAAAAGCAATATGAATCGCCTAGACGACAACTCGGGCATTCATAAACAACATCATATACCCGCCTACAACAAACAGGAACGGGGCAATTGGAAAAAACTTTCAATTTCACAAGTTACCCTTTAGCGCCTAAAGAGTGTGACTTAGAAGAATTAAACTATCTGATTACGGTAGATGCATATGTGCACATTACATAGAGATGTTTACGTCCTAAATGGGTTGAACGCAAGAGTGACAATAGGTAACCCAAAGAAACCAAAATACCTAGCACCTTCCGCTTTTGTTTTTGCGGCTAGTAAATTATGTGGGCCTATAAAACAATATGAGTCGCCTAGACGACAACTCGGGCATTTATAATCACAACCATATAACCCCCTACCACAAACAGGAACGTGGCAATTGGCAAACAACTTTCAATTTCCTTTAGCGCCTAAAGAGTGTGACTTTAAAGAATTAAACTATCTGATTACGGTAGATGCATATGTGCACATTACATAGAGATGTTAAAGTCCTAAATGGGTTGAACGCAAGAGTGACAATCGAAAACCCAAAAACCTCAAAATACCTAGCAACTTCCGACTTTGTTTTTCCTGCTAATAAAGTATGTGGGTCTAAAAAGCAATATGAATCGCCTAGACGACAACTCGGGCATTCAAAAACAACATCATATACCCGCCTACCACAAACAGGAACGGGGCAATTGGCAAAAAACTTTCAATTTCACAAGTTACCCTTTAGCGCCTAAAGAGTGTGACTTAGAAGAATTAAACTATCTGATTACGGTAGATGCATATGTGCACATTACATAGGGATGTTTACGTCCTAAATGGGTTGAACGCAATAGTGACAATAGGTAACCCAAAGAAACCAAAATACCTAGCACCTTCCGGTTTCGTTTTTGCGGCTAATAAATTATGTGGGCCTATAAAACAATATGAGTCGCCTAGACGACAACTCGGGCATTTATAATCACAACCATATAACCCCCTACCACAAACAGGAACGTGGCAATTGGCAAAAAACTTTCAATTTCACAAGTTACCCTTTAGCGCCTAAACAGTGTGACTTAGAAGAATTAAACTATCTGATTACGGTAGATGCATATGTGCACATTACATAGAGATGTTAACGTCCTAAATGGGTTGAACGCAAGAGTGACAATCGAAAACCCAAAAACCTCAAAATACCTAGCAACTTCCGGCTTTGTTGTTCCTGCTAATAAAGTATGTGGGTCTAAAAAGCAATATGAATCGCCTAGACGACAACTCGGGCATTTATAATCACAACAATATAACCCCCTACCACAAACAGGAACGGGGCAATTGGAAAAAACTTTCAATTTCACAAGTTACCCTTTAGCGCCTAAAGAGTGTGACTTAGAAGAATTAAACTATCTGATTACGGTAGATGCATATGTGCACATTACATAGAGATGTCAACGTCCTAAATGGGTTGAACGCAAGAGTGACAATAGGTAACCCAAAGAAACCAAAATACCTAGCACCTTCCGGTTTTGTTTTTGCGGCTAATAAATTATGTGGGCCTATAAAACAGTATGAGTATCCTAGACGACAACTCGGGCATTTATAATCACAACCATATAACATCCTACCACAAACAGGAACGTGGCAATTGGCAAAAAACTTTCAATTTCACAAGTTACCCTTTAGCGCCTAAACAGTGTGACTTAGAAGAATTAAACTATCTGATTACGGTAGATGCATATGTGCACATTACATAGAGATTTTTACGTCCTAGATGGGTTGAACGCAAGAGTGACAATAGGTAACCCAAAAAAACCAAAATACCTAGCACCTTCCGGTTTTGTTTTTGCGGCTAATAAATTATGTGGGCCTATAAAACAGTATGAGTATCCTAGACGACAACTCGGGCATTTATAATCACAACCATATAACATCCTACCACAAACAGGAACGTGGCAATTGGCAAAAAACTTTCAATTTCACAAGTTACCCTTTAGCGCCTAAACAGTGTGACTTAGAAGAATTAAACTATCTGATTACGGTAGATGCATATGTGCACATTACATAGAGATTTTTACGTCCTAGATGGGTTGAACGCAAGAGTGACAATAGGTAACCCAAAGAAACCAAAATACCTAGCACCTTCCGGTTTTGTTTTTGCGGCTAATAAATTATGTGGGCCTATAAAACAGTATGAGTATCCTAGACGACAACTCGGGCATTTATAATCACAACCATATAACATCCTACCACAAACAGGAACGTGGCAATTGGCAAAAAACTTTCAATTTCACAAGTTACCCTTTAGCGCCTAAACAGTGTGACTTAGAAGAATTAAACTATCTGATTACGGTAGATGCATATGTGCACATTACATAGAGATTTTTACGTCCTAGATGGGTTGAACGCAAGAGTGACAATAGCTAACCCAAAATACCTAGCACCTTCCGGTTTTGTTTTTGCGGCTAAGAAATTATGTGGGCCTAAAAAGCAATATGAATCGCCTAGACGACAACTCGGGCATTCATAAACAACATCATATACCCGCCTACAACAAACAGGAACGGGGCAATTGGAAAAAACTTTCAATTTCACAAGTTACCCTTAAGCGCCTAAAGAGTGTGACTTAGAAGAATTAAACTATCTGATTACGGTAGATGCATATGTGCACATTACATAGAGATGTTTACGTCCTAAATGGGTTGAACGCAAGAGTGACAATAGGTAACCCAAAGAAACCAAAATACCTAGCACCTTCCGGTTTTGTTTTTGCGGCTAATAAATTATGTGGGCCTATAAAACAGTATGAGTATCCTAGACGACAACTCGGGCATTTATAATCACAACCATATAACATCCTACCACAAACAGGAACGTGGCAATTGGCAAAAAACTTTCAATTTCACAAGTTACCCTTTAGCGCCTAAACAGTGTGACTTAGAAGAATTAAACTATCTGATTACGGTAGATGCATATGTGCACATTACATAGAGATTTTTACGTCCTAGATGGGTTGAACGCAAGAGTGACAATAGGTAACCCAAAAAAACCAAAATACCTAGCACCTTCCGGTTTTGTTTTTGCGGCTAATAAATTATGTGGGCCTATAAAACAATATGAGTCGCCTAGACGACAACTCGGGCATTTATAATCACAACCATATAACACCCTACCACAAACAGGAACGTGGCAATTGGCAAAAAACTTTCAATTTCACAAGTTACCCTTTAGCGCCTAAACAGTGTGACTTAGAAGAATTAAACTATCTGATTACGGTAGATGCATATGTGCACATTACATAGAGATGTTAACGTCCTAAATGGGTTGAACGCAAGAGTGACAATCGAAAACCCAAAAACCTCAAAATACCTAGCAACTTCCGGCTTTGTTGTTCCTGCTAATAAAGTATGTGGGTCTAAAAAGCAATATGAATCGCCTAGACGACAACTCGGGCATTCAAAAACAACATCATATACCCGCCTAACACAAACAGGAACGGGGCAATTGGCAAAAAACTTTCAATTTCACAAGTTACCCTTTAGCGCCTAAAGAGTGTGACTTAGAAGAATTAAACTATCTGATTACGGTAGATGCATATGTGCACATTACATAGGGATGTTTACGTCCTAAATGGGTTGAACGCAAGAGTGACAATAGGTAACCCAAAATACCTAGCAACTTCCGGCTTTGTTGTTCCTGCTAATAAAGTATGTGGGTCTAAAAAGCAATATGAATCGCCTAGACGACAACTCGGGCATTCATAAACAACATCATATACCCGCCTAACACAAACAGGAACGGGGCAATTGGAAAAAACTTTCAATTTCACAAGTTACCCTTTAGCGCCTAAAGAGTGTGACTTAGAAGAATTAAACTATCTGATTACGGCAGATGCATATGTGCACATTACATAGGGATGTTTACGTCCTAAATGGGTTGAACGCAAGAGTGACAATAGGTAACCCAAAGAACCCAAAATACTTAGCACCTTCCGGTTTTGTTTTTGCGGCTAAGAAATTATGTGGGCCTAAAAAGCAATATGAATCGCCTAGACGACAACTCGGGCATTCATAAACAACATCATATACCCGCCTACAACAAACACGAACGGGGCAATTGGAAAAAACTTTCAATTTCACAAGTTACCCTTTAGCGCCTAAAGAGTGTGACTTAGAAGAATTAAACTATCTGATTATGGTAGATGCATATGTGCACATTACATAGAGATGTTTACGTCCTAAATGGGTTGAACGCAAGAGTGACAATAGGTAACCCAAAGAAACCAAAATACCTAGCACCTTCCGGTTTTGTTTTTGCGGCTATAAAGTATGTGGGCCTTTAAAACAATATGAGTCGCCTAGACGACAACGCGGGCATTCATAATCACAACCATATACCCCCTACCACAAACAGGAACGTGGCAATTGGCAAAAAACTTTCAATTTCCTTTAGCGCCTAAAGAGTGTGACTTTGAAGAATTAAACTATCTGATTACGGTAGATGCATATGTGCACATTACATAGAGATGTTAACGTCCTAAATGGGTTGAACGCAAGAGTGACAATCGAAAACCCAAAAACCTCAAAATACCTAGCAACTTCCGGCTTTGTTGTTCCTGCTAATAAAGTATGTGGGTCTAAAAGGCAATATGAATCGCCTAGACGACAACTCGGGCATTCAAAAACAACATCATATACCCGCCTACCACAAACAGGAACGGGGCAATTGGCAAAAAACTTTCAATTTCACAAGTTACCCTTTAGCGCCTAAAGAGTGTGACTTAGAAGAATTAAACTATCTGATTACGGTAGATGCATATGTGCACATTACATAGGGATGTTTACGTCCTAAATAGGTTGAACGCAAGAGTGACAATAGGTAACCCAAAGAACCCAAAATACCTAGCAACTTCCGGCTTTGTTGTTCCTGCTAATAAAGTATGTGGGTCTAAAAAGCAATATGGATCGCCTAGACGACAACTCGGGCATTCATAAACAACATCATATACCCGCCTAAAACAAACAGGAACGGGGCAATTGGAAAAAACTTTCAATTTCACAAGTTACCCTTTAGCGCCTAAAGAGTGTGACTTAGAAGAATTAAACTATCTGATTACGGTAGATGCATATGTGCACATTACATAGGGATGTTTACGTCCTAAATGGGTTGAACGCAAGAGTGACAATAGGTAACCCAAAGAAACCAAAATACCTAGCACCTTCCGGTTTTGTTTTTGCGGCTAAGAAATTATGTGGGCCTAAAAAGCAATATGAATCGCCTAGACGACAACAGCGGGCATTCATAAACAACATCATATACCCGCCTACAACAAACAGAAACGGGGCAATTGGAAAAAACTTTCAATTTCACAAGTTACCCTTTAGCGCCTAAAGAGTGTGACTTAGAAGAATTAAACTATCTGATAACGGTAGATGCATATGTGCACATTACATAGAGATGTTTGCGTCCTAAATGGGTTGAACGCAAGAGTGACAATAGGTAACCCAAAGAAACCAAAATACCTAGCACCTTCCGGTTTTGTTTTTGTGGCTAATAAATTATGTGGGCCTATAAAACAATATGAGTCGCCTAGACGACAACTCGGGCATTTATAATCACAACCATATAACCCCCTACCACAAACAGGAACGTGGCAATTGGCAAACAACTTTCAATTTCCTTTAGCGCCTAAAGAGTGTGACTTTGAAGAATTAAACTATCTGATTACTGTAGATGCATATGTGCACATTACATAGAGATGTTAACGTCCTAAATGGGTTGAACGCAAGAGTGACAATCGAAAACCCAAAAACCTTAAAATACCTAGCAACTTCCGACTTTGTTTTTCCGGCTAATAAAGTATGTGGGCCTAAAAAACAATATGAATCGCCTAGACGGCAACTCGGGCCTTCATAAACAACATCATATACCCGCCTACCACAAACAGGAACGGGGCAATTGGCAAAAAACTTTCAATTTTACAAGTTACCCTTTAGCGCCTAAACAGTGTGACTTAGAAGAATAAAACTATCTGATTACGGTAGATGCATATGTGCACTTTACATAGGGCTGTTAACATCCTAAATGGGTTGAACGCAAGAGTGACAATCGAAAACCCAAAGAACCCAAAATACCTAGCACCTTCCGGTTTTGTTTTTGCGGCTATAAAGTATGTGAGCCTTTAAAACAATATGAGTCGCCTAGACGACAACGCGGGCATTCATAATCACAACCATATACCCCCTACCACAAACAGGAACGTGGCAATTGGCAAAAAACTTTCAATTTCCTTTAGCGCCTTAAGAGTGTGACTTTGAAGAATTAAACTATCTGATTACGGTAGATGCATATGTGCACATTACATAGAGATGTTAACGTCCTAAATGGGTTGAACGCAAGAGTGACAATCGAAAACCCAAAAACCTCAAAATACCTAGCAACTTCCGGCTTTGTTGTTCCTGCTAATAAAGTATGTGGGTCTAAAAAGCAATATGAATCGCCTAGACGACAACTCGGGCATTCATAAATAACATCATATACCCGCCTACCACAAACAGGAACGGGGCAATTTGCAAAAAACTTTCAATTTCACAAGTTACCCTTTAGCGCCTAAACAGTGTGACTTAGAAGAATTAAACTATCTGATTACGGTAGATGCATATGTGCACATTACATAGAGATGTTTACGTCCTAAATGGGTTGAACGCAAGAGTGACAATCGAAAACCCAAAGAACCCAAAATGCCTAGCACCTTCCGGTTTTGTTTTTGCGGCTAAGAAATTATGTGGGCCTAAAAAGCAATATGAATCGCCTAGACGACAACTCGGGCATTCATAAACAACATCATATACCCGCCTACAACAAACAGGAACGGGGCAATTGGAAAAAACTTTCAATTTCACAAGTTACCCTTTAGCGCCTAAAGAGTGTGACTTAGAAGAATTAAACTATCTGATTACGGTAGATGCATATGTGCACATTACATAGAGATGTTTACGTCCTAAATGGGTTGAACGCAAGAGTGACAATAGGTAACCCAAAGAAACCAAAATACCTAGCACCTTCCGGTTTTGTTTTTGCGGCTAATAAATTATGTGGGCCTATAAAACAATATGAGTCGCCTAGACGACAACTCGGGCATTTATAATCACAATCATATAACCCCCTACCACAAACAGGAACGTGGCAATTGGCAAAAAACTTTCAATTTCCTTTAGCGCCTAAAGAGTGTGACTTTGAAGAATTAAACTATCTGATTACGGTAGATGCAAATGTGCACATTACATAGAGATGTTAACGTCCTAAATGGGTTGAACGCAAGAGTGACAATCGAAAACCCAAAAACCTCAAAATACCTAGCAACTTCCGGCTTTGTTGTTCCTGCTAATAAAGTATGTGGGTCTAAAAAGCAATATGAATCGCCTAGACGACAACTCGGGCATTCATAAACAACATCATATACCCGCCTACCACAAACAGGAACGAGGCAATTGGCAAAAAACTTTCAATTTCACAAGTTACCCTTTAGCGCCTAAACAGTGTGACTTAGAAGAATTAAACGATCTGGTTACGGTAGATGCATATGTGCACATTACATAGGGATGTTTACGTCCTAAATGGGTTGAACGCAAGAGTGACAATAGGCAACCCAAAGAACCCAAAATGCCTAGCACCTTCCGGTTTTGTTTTTGCGGCTAAGAAATTATGTGGGCCTAAAAAGCAATATGAATCGCCTAGACGACAACTCGGGCATTCATAAACAACATCATATACCCGCCTACAACAAACAGGAACGGGGCAATTGGAAAAAACTTTCAATTTCACAAGTTACCCTTTAGCGCCTAAAGAGTGTGACTTAGAAGAATTAAACTATCTGATTACGGTAGATGCATATGTGCACTTTACATAGAGATGTTTACGTCCTAAATGGGTTGAACGCAAGAGTGACAATAGGTAACCCAAAGAAACCAAAATACCTAGCACCTTCCGGTTTTGTTTTTGCGGCTAATAAATTATGTGGGCCTATAAAACAATATGAGTCGCCTAGACGACAACTCGGGCATTTATAATCACAACCATATAACCCCCTACCACAAACAGGAACGTGGCAATTGGCAAAAAACTTTCAATTTCCTTTAGCGCCTAAAGAGTGTGACTTTGAAGAATTAAACTACCTGATTACGGTAGATGCATATGTGCACATTACATAGAGATGTTAACGTCCTAAATGGGTTGAACGCAAGAGTGACAATCGAAAACCCAAAAACCTCAAAATACCTAGCAACTTCCGACTTTGTTTTTCCTGCTAATAAAGTATGTGGGCCTAAAAAACAATATGAATCGCCTAGACGACAACTCGGGCATTTATAATCACAACCATATAACCCCCTACCACAAACAGGAACGTGGCAATTGGCAAAAAACTTTCAATTTCCTTTAGCGCCTAAAGAGTGTGACTTTGAAGAATTAAACTATCTGATTACGGTAGATGCATATGTGCACATTACATAGAGATGTTTACGTCCTAAATGGGTTGAACGCAAGAGTGACAATAGGTAACCCAAAGAAACCAAAATACCTAGCACCTTCCGGTTTTGTTTTTGCGGCTAATAAATTATGTGGGCCTATAAAACAATATGAGTCGCCTAGACGACAACTCGGGCATTTATAATCACAACCATATAACCCCCTACCACAAACAGGAAGGTGGCAATTGGCAAAAAACTTTCAATTTCCTTTAGCGTCTAAAGAGTGTGACTTTGAAGAATTAAACTATCTGATTACGGTAGATGCATATTTGCACATTACATAGAGATGTTAACGTCCTAAATGGGTTGAACGCAAGAGTGACAATCGAAAACCCAAAGAACCCAAAATACCTAGCACCTTCCGGTTTTGTTTTTGCGGCTATAAAGTATGTGGGCCTTTAAAACAATATGAGTCGCCTAGGCGACAACGTGAGCATTCATAATCACAACCATATACCCCCTACCACAAACAGGAACGTGGCCATTGGCAAAAAACTTTCAATTTCCTTTAGCGCCTAAAGAATGTGACTTTAAAGAATTAAACTATCTGATTACGGTAGATGCATATGTGCACATTACATAGAGATGTTAACGTCCTAAATGGGTTGAACGCAAGAGTGACAATCGAAAACCCAAAAACCTCAAAATACCTAGCAACTTTCGGCTTTGTTGTTCCTGCTAATAAAGTATGTGGGTCTAAAAAGCAATATGAATCGCCTAGACGACAACTCGAGCATTCATAAACAACATCATATACCCGCCTACCACAAACAGGAACGAGGCAATTGGCAAAAAACTTTCAATTTCACAAGTTACCCTTTAGCGCCTAAACAGTGTGACTTAGAAGAATTAAACGATCTGGTTACGGTAGATGCATATGTGCACATTACATAGGGATGTTTACGTCCTAAATGGGTTGAACGCAAGAGTGACAATAGGTAACCCAAAGAACCCAAAATGCCTAGCACCTTCCGGTTTTGTTTTTGCGGCTAAGAAATTATGTGGGCCTAAAAAGCAATATAAATCGCCTAGACGACAACTCGGGCATTCATAAACAACATCATATACCCGCCTACAACAAACAGGAACGGGGCAATTGGAAAAAACTTTCAATTTCACAAGTTACCCTTTAGCGCCTAAAGAGTGTGACTTAGAAGAATTAAACTATCTGATTACGGTAGATGCATATGTGCACTTTACATAGAGATGTTTACGTCCTAAATGGGTTGAACGCAAGAGTGACAATAGGTAACCCAAAGAAACCAAAATACCTAGCACCTTCCGGTTTTGTTTTTGCGGCTAATAAATTATGTGGGCCTATAAAACAATATGAGTCGCCTAGACGACAACTCGGGCATTTATAATCACAACCATATACCCCCCTACCACAAACAGGAACGTGGCAATTGGCAAAAAACTTTCAATTTCCTTTAGCGCCTAAAGAGTGTGACTTTGAAGAATTAAACTATCTGATTACGGTAGATGCATATGTGCACATTACATAGAGATGTTAACGTCCTAAATGGGTTGAACGCAAGAGTGACAATCGAAAACCCAAAAACCTCAAAATACCTAGCAACTTCCGACTTTGTTTTTCCTGCTAATAAAGTATGTGGGCCTAAAAAACAATATGAATCGCCTAGACGACAACTCGGGCATTTATAATCACAACCATATAACCCCCTACCACAAACAGGAACGTGGCAATTGGCAAAAAACTTTCAATTTCCTTTAGCGCCTAAAGAGTGTGACTTTGAAGAATTAAACTATCTGATTACGGTAGATGCATATGTGCACATTACATAGAGATGTTTACGTCCTAAATGGGTTGAACGCAAGAGTGACAATAGGTAACCCAAAGAAACCAAAATACCTAGCACCTTCCGGTTTTGTTTTTGCGGCTAATAAATTATGTGGGCCTATAAAACAATATGAGTCGCCTAGACGACAACTCGGGCATTTATAATCACAACCATATAACCCCCTACCACAAACAGGAAGGTGGCAATTGGCAAAAAACTTTCAATTTCCTTTAGCGTCTAAAGAGTGTGACTTTGAAGAATTAAACTATCTGATTACGGTAGATGCATATGTGCACATTACATAGAGATGTTAACGTCCTAAATGGGTTGAACGCAAGAGTGACAATCGAAAACCCAAAGAACCCAAAATACCTAGCACCTTCCGGTTTTGTTTTTGCGGCTATAAAGTATGTGGGCCTTTAAAACAATATGAGTCGCCTAGGCGACAACGTGGGCATTCATAATCACAACCATATACCCCCTACCACAAACAGGAACGTGGCCATTGGCAAAAAACTTTCAATTTCCTTTAGCGCCTAAAGAGTGTGACTTTAAAGAATTAAACTATCTGATTACGGTAGATGCATATGTGCACATTACATAGAGATGTTAACGTCCTAAATGGGTTGAACGCAAGAGTGACAATCGAAAACCCAAAAACCTCAAAATACCTAGCAACTTTCGGCTTATTTGTTCCTGCTAATAAAGTATGTGGGTCTAAAAAGCAATATGAATCGCCTAGACGACAACTCGGGCATTCATAAACAACATCATATACCCGCCTAACACAAACAGGAACGGGGCAATTGAAAAAAACTTTCAATTTCACAAGTTACCCTTTAGCGCCTAAAGAGTGTGACTTAGAAGAATTAAACTATCTGATTACGGTAGATGCATATGTGCACATTACATAGGGATGTTTACGTCCTAAATGGGTTGAACGCAAGAGTGACAATAGGTAACCCAAAGAACCCAAAATGCCTAGCACCTTCCGGTTTTGTTTTTGCGGCTAAGAAATTATGTGGGCCTAAAAAGCAATATGAATCGCCTAGACGACAACTCGGGCATTCATAAACAACATCATATACCCGCCTACAACAAACAGGAACGGGGCAATTGGAAAAAACTTTCAATTTCACAAGTTACCCTTTAGCGCCTAAAGAGTGTGACTTAGAAGAATTAAACTATCTGATTACGGTAGATGCATATGTGCACATTACATAGAGATGTTTACGTCCTAAATGGGTTGAACGCAAGAGTGACAATCGAAAACCCAAAGAACCCAAAATACCTAGCACCTTCCGGTTTTGTTTTTGCGGCTATAAAGTATGTGGGCCTTTAAAACAATATGAGTCGCCTAGGCGACAACGTGGGCATTCATAATCACAACCCTATACCCCCTACCACAAACAGGAACGTGGCCATTGGCAAAAAACTTTCAATTTCCTTTAGCGCCTAAAGAGTGTGACTTTGAAGAATTAAACTATCTGATTACGGTAGATGCATATGTGCACATTACATAGAGATGTTAACGTCCTAAATGGGTTGAACGCAAGAGTGACAATCGAAAACCCAAAAACCTCAAAATACCTAGCAACTTCCGACTTTGTTTTTCCGGCTAATAAAGTATGTGGGCCTAAAAAACAATATGAATCGCCTAGACGACAACTCGGGCATTTATAATCACAACCATATAACCCCCTACCACAAACAGGAACGTGGCAATTGGCAAAAAACTTTCAATTTCCTTTAGCGCCTAAAGAGTGTGACTTTGAAGAATTAAACTATCTGATTACGGTAGATGCATATGTGCACATTACATAGAGATGTTAACGTCCTAAATGGGTTGAACGCAAGAGTGACAATCGAAAACCCAAAAACCTCAAAATACCTAGCAACTTTCGGCTTTGTTGTTCCTGCTAATAAAGTATGTGGGTCTAAAAAGCAATATGAATCGCCTAGACGACAACTCGGGCATTCATAAACAACATCATATACCCGCCTAACACAAACAGGAACGGGGCAATTGAAAAAAACTTTCAATTTCACAAGTTACCCTTTAGCGCCTAAAGAGTGTGACTTTGAAGAATTAAACTATCTGATTACGGTAGATGCATATGTGCACATTACATAGAGATGTTTACGTCCTAAATGGGTTGAACGCAAGAGTGACAATAGGTAACCCAAAGAAACCAAAATACCTAGCACCTTCCGGTTTTGTTTTTGCGGCTAATAAATTATGTGGGCCTATAAAACAATATGAGTCGCCTAGACGACAACTCGGGCATTTATAATCACAACCATATAACCCCCTACCACAAACAGGAAGGTGGCAATTGGCAAAAAACTTTCAATTTCCTTTAGCGTCTAAAGAGTGTGACTTTGAAGAATTAAACTATCTGATTACGGTAGATGCATATGTGCACATTACATAGAGATGTTAACGTCCTAAATGGGTTGAACGCAAGAGTGACAATCGAAAACCCAAAAACCTCAAAATACCTAGCAACTTCCGACTTTGTTTTTCCGGCTAATAAAGTATGTGGGCCTTAAAAACAATATGAATCGCCTAGACGACAACTCGGGCATTTATAATCACAACCATATAACCCCCTACCACAAACAGGAACGTGGCAATTGGCAAAAAACTTTCAATTTCCTTTAGCGCCTAAAGAGTGTGACTTTGAAGAATTAAACTATCTGATTACGGTAGATGCATATGTGCACATTACATAGAGATGTTAACGTCCTAAATGGGTTGAACGCAAGAGTGACAATCGAAAACCCAAAGAACCCAAAATACCTAGCACCTTCCGGTTTTGTTTTTGCGGCTATAAAGTATGTGGGTTTTTAAAACAATATGAGTCGCCTAGGCGACAACGTGGGCATTCATAATCACAACCATATACCCCCTACCACAAACAGGAACGTGGCCATTGGCAAAAAACTTTCAATTTCCTTTAGCGCCTAAAGAGTGTGACTTTAAAGAATTAAACTATCTGATTACGGTAGATGCATATGTGCACATTACATAGAGATGTTAACGTCCTAAATGGGTTGAACGCAAGAGTGACAATCGAAAACCCAAAAACCTCAAAATACCTAGCAACTTTCGGCTTTGTTGTTCCTGCTAATAAAGTATGTGGGTCTAAAAAGCAATATGAATCGCCTAGACGACAACTCGGGCATTCATAAACAACATCATATACCCGCCTAACTCAAACAGGAACGGGGCAATTGAAAAAAACTTTCAATTTCACAAGTTACCCTTTAGCGCCTAAAGAGTGTGACTTAGAAGAATTAAACTATCTGATTACGGTAGATGCATATGTGCACATTACATAGGGATGTTTACGTCCTAAATGGGTTGAACGCAAGAGTGACAATAGGTAACCCAAAGAACCCAAAATGCCTAGCACCTTCCGGTTTTGTTTTTGCGGCTATAAAGTATGTGGGCCTTTAAAACAATATGAGTCGCCTAGGCGACAACGTGGGCATTCATAATCACAACCATATACCCCCTACCACAAACAGGAACGTGGCCATTGGCAAAAAACTTTCAATTTCCTTTAGCGCCTAAACAGTGTGACTTAGAAGAATAAAACTATCTGATTACGGTAGATGCATATGTGCACTTTACATAGGGTTGTTTACGTCCTAAATGGGTTGAACGCAAGAGTGACAATCGAAAACCCAAAGAACCCAAAATACCTAGCACCTTCCGGTTTTGTTTTTGCGGCTAAGAAATTATGTGGGCCTTTAAAACAATATGAGTCGCCTAGACGACAACGCGGGCATTCATAATCACAACCATATACCCCCTACCACAAACAGGAACGTGGCAATTGGCAAAAAACTTTCAATTTCCTTTAGCGCCTAAAGAGTGTGACTTTGAAGAATTAAACTATCTGATGACGGTAGATGCATATGTGCACATTACATAGAGATGTTAACGTCCTAAATGGGTTGAACACAAGAGTGACAATCGAAAACCCAAAAACCTCAAAATACCTAGCAACTTCCGGCTTTGTTGTTCCTGCTAATAAAGTATGTGGGTCTAAAAAGCAATATGAATCGCCTAGACGACAACTCGGGCATTCATAAACAACATCATATACCCGCCTAACACAAACAGGAACGGGGCAATTGGAAACAACTTTCAATTTCACAAGTTACCCTTTAGCGCCTAAAGAGTGTGACTTAGAAGAATTAAACTATCTGATTACGGTAGATGCATATGTGCACATTACATAGAGATGTTTACGTCCTAAATGGGTTAAACGCAAGAGTGACAATCCGTAACCCAAAGAACCAAAAATAACCAGCACCTTCCGGTTTTGTTTTTGCGGCTAATAAATTATGTGGGCCTAAAGGGCAATATGAATCGCCTAGACGACAACTCGGGCATTCATAAACAACATCATATACCCGCCTACCACAAACAGGAACGTGGCAATTGGCAAAAAACGTTCAATTTCCTTTAGCGCCTAAAGAGTGTGACTTTGAAGAATTAAACTATCTGATTACGGTAGATGCATATGTGCACATTACATAGAGATGTTTACGTCCTAAATGGGTTGAACGCAAGAGTGACAATCGGTAACCCAAAGAACCCAAAATACCTAGCACCTTCCGGTTTTGGTTTTGCGGCTAATAAAGTCGGGCATTTATAATCACAACCATATAACCCCCTACCACAAACAGGAACGTGGCAATTGGCAAAAAACTTGTAATATCCTTTAGCGCCTCAAGAGTGTGACCTTGAATAATTAAGCTATCTGATTACGGTAGATGCATATGTGCACATTACATAGAGATGTTTACGTCCTAAATGGGTTGAACGCAAGAGTGACAATCGAAAACCCAAAGAACCCAAAATACCTAAAAACTTTTGGCTTTGTTTTTCCTGCTAATAAAGTATGTGGGTCTAAAAAGCAATATGAATCGCCTAGACGACAACTCGGGCATTCATAAACAACATCATATACCCGCCTAACACAAACAGGAACGGGGCAATTGAAAAAAACTTTCAATTTCACAAGTTACCCTTTAGCGCCTAAAGAGTGTGACTTAGAAGAATTAAACTATCTGATTACGGTAGATGCATATGTGCACATTACATAGGGATGGTTACGTCCTAAATGGGTTGAACGCAAGGGTGACAATAGGTAACCCAAAAACCCAAAATACCTAGCACCTTCCGGTTTTGTTTTTGCGGCTAAGAAATTATGTGGGCCTAAAAAGCAATATGAATCGCCTAGACGACAACTCGGGCATTCATAAACAACATCATATACCCGCCTACAACAAAAAGGAACGGGGCAATTGGAAAAAACTTTCAATTTCACAAGTTACCCTTTAGCGCCTAAAGAGTGTGACTTAGAAGAATTAAACTATCTGATTACGGTAGATGCATATGTGCACATTACATAGAGATGTTTACGTCCTAAATGGGTTGAACGCAAGAGTGACAATAGGTAACCCAAAGAACCCAAAATACCTAGCACCTTCCGGTTTTGTTTTTGCGGCTAAGAAATTATGTGGGCCTAAAAAGCAATATGAATCGCCTAGACGACAACTCGGGCATTCATAAACAACATCATATACCCGCCTACAACAAACAGGAACGGGGCAATTGGAAAAAACTTTCAATTTCACAAGTTACCTTTAGCGCCTAAAGAGTGTGACTTAGAAGAATAAAACTATCTGATTACGGTAGATGCATATGTGCACTTTACATAGGGTTGTTTACGTCCTAAATGGGTTGAACGCAAGAGTGACAATCGAAAACCCAAAGAACCCAAAATACCTAGCACCTTCCGGTTTTGTTTTTGCGGCTAAGAAATTATGTGGGCCTTTAAAACAATATGAGTCGCCTAGACGACAACGCGGGCATTCATAATCACAACCATATACCCCCTACCACAAACAGGAACGTGGCAATTGGCAAAAAACTTTCAATTTCCTTTAGCGCCTAAAGAGTGTGACTTTGAAGAATTAAACTATCTGATTACGGTAGATGCATATGTGCACATTACATAGAGATGTTAACGTCCTAAATGGGTTCAACGCAAGAGTGACAATCGAAAACCCAAAAACCTCAAAATACCTAGCAACTTCCGGCTTTGTTGTTCCTGCTAATAAAGTATGTGGGTCTAAAAAGCAATATGAATCGCCTAGACGACAACTCAGGCATTCATAAACAACATCATATACCCGCCTACAACAAACAGGAACGGGGCAATTGGAAAAAACTTTCAATTTCACAAGTTACCCTTTAGCGCCTAAAGAGTGTGACTTAGAAGAATTAAACTATCTGATTACGGTAGATGCATATGTGCACATTACATAGAGATGTTTACGTCCTAAATGGGTTAAACGCAAGAGTGACAATCGGTAACCCAAAGAACCAAAAATAACCAGCACCTTCCGGTTTTGTTTTTGCGGCTAATAAATTATGTGGGCCTAAAGGGCAATATGAATCGCCTAGACGACAACTCGGGCATTCATAAACAACATCATATACCCGCCTACCACAAACAGGAACGTGGCAATTGGCAAAAAACGTTCAATTTCCTTTAGCGCCTAAAGAGTGTGACTTTGAAGAATTAAACTATCTGATTACGGTAGATGCATATGTGCACATTACATAGAGATGTTTACGTCCTAAATGGGTTGAACGCAAGAGTGACAATCGGTAACCCAAAGAACCCAAAATACCTAGCACCTTCCGGTTTTGGTTTTGCGGCTAATAAAGTCGGGCATTTATAATCACAACCATATAACCCCCTACCACAAACAGGAACGTGGCAATTGGCAAAAAACTTGTAATATCCTTTAGCGCCTCAAGAGTGTGACCTTGAATAATTAAACTATCTGATTACGGTAGATGCATATGTGCACATTACATAGAGATGTTTACGTCCTAAATGGGTTAAACGCAAGAGTGACAATCGGTAACCCAAAGAACCAAAAATAACCAGCACCTTCCGGTTTTGTTTTTGCGGCTAATAAATTATGTGGGCCTAAAGGGCAATATGAATCGCCTAGACGACAACTCGGGCATTCATAAACAACATCATATACCCGCCTACCACAAACAGGAACGTGGCAATTGGCAAAAAACGTTCAATTTCCTTTAGCGCCTAAAGAGTGTGACTTTGAAGAATTAAACTATCTGATTACGGTAGATGCATATGTGCACATTACATAGAGATGTTTACGTCCTAAATGGGTTGAACGCAAGAGTGACAATCGAAAACCCAAAGAACCCAAAATACCTAAAAACTTTTGGCTTTGTTTTTCCTGCTAATAAAGTATGTGGGTCTAAAAAGCAATATGAATCGCCTAGACGACAACTCGGGCATTCATAAACAACATCATATACCCGCCTAACACAAACAGGAACGGGGCAATTGAAAAAAACTTTCAATTTCACAAGTTACCCTTTAGCGCCTAAAGAGTGTGACTTAGAAGAATTAAACTATCTGATTACGGTAGATGCATATGTGCACATTACATAGGGATGGTTACGTCCTAAATGGGTTGAACGCAAGGATGACAATAGGTAACCCAAAGAACCCAAAATACCTAGCACCTTCCGGTTTTGTTTTTGCGGCTAAGAAATTATGTGGGCCTAAAAAGCAATATGAATCGCCTAGACGACAACTCGGGCATTCATAAACAACATCATATACCCGCCTACAACAAACAGGAACGGGACAATTGGAAAAAACTTTCAATTTCACAAGTTACCCTTTAGCGCCTAAAGAGTGTGACTTAGAAGAATTAAACTATCTGATTACGGTAGATGCATATGTGCACATTACATAGAGATGTTTACGTCCTAAATGGGTTGAACGCAAGAGTGACAATAGGTAACCCAAAGAACCCAAAATACCTAGCACCTTCCGGTTTTGTTTTTGCGGCTAAGAAATTATGTGGGCCTAAAAAGCAATATGAATCGCCTAGACGACAACTCGGGCATTCATAAACAACATCATATACCCGCCTACAACAAACAGGAACGGGGCAATTGGAAAAAACTTTCAATTTCACAAGTTACCCTTTAGCGCCTAAAGAGTGTGACTTAGAAGAATTAAACTATCTGATTACGGTAGATGCATATGTGCACATTACATAGAGATGTTTACGTCCTAAATGGGTTGAACGCAAGAGTGACAATAGGTAACCCAAAGAAACCAAAATACCTAGCACCTTCCGGTTTTGTTTTTGCGGCTAATAAATTATGTGGGCCTATAAAACAATATGAGTCGCCTAGACGACAACTCGGGCATTTATAATCACAACCATATAACCCCCTACCACAAACAGGAACGTGGCAATTGGCAAAAAACTTTCAATTTCCTTTAGCGCCTAAAGAGTGTGACTTAGAAGAATAAAACTATCTGATTACGGTAGATGCATATGTGCACATTACATAGAGATGTTTACGTCCTAAATGGGTTGAACGCAAGAGTGACAATCGAAAACCCAAAGAACCCAAAATACCTAGCACCTTCCGGTTTTGTTTTTGCGGCTATAAAGTATGTGGGCCTTTAAAACAATATGAGACGCCTAGGCGACAACGTGGGCATTCATAATCACAACCATATACCCCCTACCACAAACAGGAACGTGGCCATTGGCAAAAAACTTTCAATTTCCTTTAGCGCCTAAAGAGTGTGACTTTGAAGAATTAAACTATCTGATTACGGTAGATGCATATGTGCACATTACATAGAGATGTTAACGTTCTAAATGGGTTGAACGCAAGAGTGACAATCGAAAACCCAAAAACCTCAAAATACCTAGCAACTTCCGGCTTTGTTGTTCCTGCTAATAAAGTATGTGGGTCTAAAAAGCAATATGAATCGCCTAGACGACAACTCGGGCATTCATAAACAACATCATATACCCGCCTAACACAAACAGGAACGGGGCAATTGAAAAAAACTTTCAATTTCACAAGTTACCCTTTAGCGCCTAAAGAGTGTGACTTAGAAGAATTAAACTATCTGATTACGGTAGATGCATATGTGCACATTACATAGGGATGTTTACGTCCTAAATGGGTTGAACGCAAGAGTGACAATAGGTAACCCAAAGAACCCAAAATACCTAGCACCTTCCGGTTTTGTTTTTGCGGCTAATAAATTATGTGGGCCTATAAAACAATATGAGTCGCCTAGACGACAACTCGGGCATTTATAATCACAACCATATAACCCCCTACCACAAACAGGAACGTGGCAATTGGCAAAAAACTTTCAATTTCCTTTAGCGCCTAAAGAGTGTGACTTTGAAGAATTAAACTATCTGATTACGGTAGATGCATATGTGCACATTACATAGAGATGTTAACGTCCTAAATGGGTTGAACGCAAGAGTGACAATCGAAAACCCAAAAACCTCAAAATACCTAGCAACTTCCGACTTTGTTTTTTCGGCTAATAAAGTATGTGGGCCTAAAAAACAATATGAATCGCCTAGACGGCAACTCGGGCCTTCATAAACAACATCATATACCCGCCTACCACAAACAGGAACGGGGCAATTGGCAAAAAACTTTCAATTTTACAAGTTACCCTTTAGCGCCTAAACAGTGTGACTTAGAAGAATAAAACTATCTGATTACGGTAGATGCATATGTGCACATTACATAGAGATGTTTACGTCCTAAATGGGTTGAACGCAAGAGTGACAATTGGTAACCCAAAGAACCCAAAATACCTAGCACCTTCCGGTTTTGTTTTTGCGGCTAATAAATTATGTGGGCCTATAAAACAATATGAGTCGCCTAGACGACAACTCGGGCATTTATAATCACAACCATATAACCCCCTACCACAAACAGGAACGTGGCAATTGGCAAAAAACGTTCAATTTCCTTTAGCGCCTAAAGAGTGTGACTTTAAAGAATTAAACTATCTGATTACGGTAGATGCATATGTGCACATTACATAGAGATGTTTACGTCCTAAATGGGTTGAACGCAAGAGTGACAATCGGTAACCCAAAGAACCCAAAATACCTAGCACCTTCCGGTTTTGTTTTTGCGGCTAATAAAGTCGGGCATTTATAATCACAACCATATAACCCCCTACCACAAACAGGAACGTGGCAATTGGCAAAAAACTTGTAATATCCTTTAGCGCCTCAAGAGTGTGACCTTGAATAATTAAGCTATCTGATTACGGTAGATGCATATGTGCACATTACATAGAGATGTTTACGTCCTAAATGGGTTGAACGCAAGAGTGACAATCGAAAACCCAAAGAACCCAAAATACCTAAAAACTTTTGGCTTTGTTTTTCCTGCTAATGAAGTATGTGAGCTTAAAAAGCAATATGAATCGCCTAGACGACAACTCGGGCATTCATAAAGGACATCATATACCCGCCTACCACAAACAGGAACGGGGCAATTGGCAAAAAAACTTTCAATTTTACAAGTTACCCTTTAGCGCCTAAACAGTGTGACTTAGAAGAATTAAACTATCTGATTACGGTAGATGCATATGTGCACATTACATAGGGATGTTTACGTCCTAAATGGGTTGAACGCAAGAGTGACAATAGGTAACCCAAAGAACCCAAAATACCTAGCACCTTCCGGTTTTGTTTTTGCGGCTAAGAAATTATGTGGGCCTAAAAAGCAATATGAATCGCCTAGACGACAACTCGGGCATTCATAAACAACATCATATACCCGCCTACAACAAACAGGAACGGGGCAATTGGAAAAAACTTTCAATTTCACAAGTTACCCTTTAGCGCCTAAAGAGTGTGACTTAGAAGAATTAAACTATCTGATTACGGTAGATGCATATGTGCACATTACATAGAGATGTTTACGTCCTAAATGGGTTGAACGCAAGAGTGACAATAGGTAACCCAAAGAAACCAAAATACCTAGCACCTTCCGGTTTTGTTTTTGCGGCTAATAAATTATGTGGGCCTATAAAACAATATGAGTCGCCTAGACGACAACTCGGGCATTTATAATCACAACCATATAACCCCCTACCACAAACAGGAACGTGGCAATTGGCAAAAAACTTTCAATTTCCTTTAGCGCCTAAAGAGTGTGACTTAGAAGAATTAAACTATCTGATTACTGTAGATGCATATGTGCACATTACATAGAGATGTTGACGTCCTAAATGGGTTGAACGCAAGAGTGACAATCGAAAACCCAAAAACCTCAAAATACCTAGCAACTTCCGACTTTGTTTTTCCGGCTAACAAAGTATGTGGGCCTAAAAAACAATATGAATCGCCTAGACGGCAACTCGGGCCTTCATAAACAACATCATATACCCGCCTACCACAAACAGGAACGGGGCAATAAAACTTTCAATTTTACAAGTTACCCTTTAGCGCCTAAACAGTGTGACTTAGAAGAATAAAACTATCTGATTACGGTAGATGCATATGTGCACTTTACATAGGGCTGTTTACGTCCTAAATGGGTTGAACGCAAGAGTGACAATCGAAAACCCAAAGAACCCAAAATACCTAGCACCTTCCGGTTTTGTTTTTGCGGCTATAAAGTATGTGGGCCTTTAAAACAATATGAGTCGCCTAGACGACAACGCGGGCAATTATAATCACAACCATAGGTAGATGCATATGTGCACATTACATAGAGATGTTAACGTCCTAAATGGGTTGAACGCAAGAGTGACAATCGAAACCCCAAAAACCTCAAAATACCTAGCACCTTCTGGTTTTGTTTTTGCGGCTAAGAAATTATGTGGGCCTAAAAAGCAATATGAATCGCCTAGACGACAACTCGGGCATTCATAAACAACATCATATACCCGCCTACAACAAACAGGAACGGGGCAATTGGAAAAAACTTTAAATTTCACAAGTTACCCTTTAGCGCCTAAAGAGTGTGACTTAGAAGAATTAAACTATCTGATTACGGTAGATGCATATGTGCACATTACATAGAGATGTTTACGTCCTAAATGGGTTGAACGCAAGTGTGACAATAGGTAACCCAAAGAAACCAAAATACCTAGCACCTTCCGGTTTTGTTTTTGCGGCTAATAAATTATGTGGGCCTATAAAACAATATGAGTCGCCTAGACGACAACTCGGGCATTTATAATCACAACCATATAACCCCCTACCACAAACAGGAACGTGGCAATTGGCAAAAAACTTTCAATTTCCTTTAGCGCCTAAAGAGTGTGACTTTGAAGAATTAAACTATCTGATTACTGTAGATGCATATGTGCACATTACATAGAGATGTTAACGTCCTAAATGGGTTGAACGCAAGAGTGACAATCGAAAACCCAAAAACCTCAAAATACCTAGAAACTTCCGACTTTGTTTTTCCGGCTAATAAAGTATGTGGGCCTAAAAAACAATATGAATCGCCTAGACGGCAACTCGGGCCTTCATAAACAACATCATATACCCGCCTACCACAAACAGGAACGGGGCAATTGGCAAAAAACTTTCAATTTTACAAGTTACCCTTTAGCGCCTAAACAGTGTGACTTAGAAGAATTAAACTATCTGATTACGGTAGATGCATATGTGCACATTACATAGAGATTTTAACGTCCTAAATGGGTTGAACGCAAGAGTGACAATCGAAAACCCAAAAACCTCAAAATACCTAGCAACTTCCGGCTTTGTTGTTCCTGCTAATAAAGTATGTGGGTCTAAAAAGCAATATGAATCGCCTAGACGACAACTCGGGCATTCAAAAACAACATCATATACCCGCCTACCACAAACAGGAACGGGCCAATTGGCAAAAAACTTTCAATTTCACAAGTTACCCTTTAGCGCCTAAAGAGTGTGACTTAGAAGAATTAAACTATCTGATTACGGTAGATGCATATGTGCACATTACATAGGGATGTTTACGTCCTAAATGGGTGGAACGCAAGAGTGACAATAGGTAACCCAAAGAACTAAAAATACCTAGCACCTTCCGGTTTTGTTGTTCCTGCTAATAAAGTATGTGGGTCTAAAAAGCAATATGAATCGCCTAGACGACAACTCGGGCATTCATAATCACAACCATAGGTAGATGCATATGTGCACATTACATAGAGATGTTGACGTCCTAAATGGGTTGAACGCAAGAGTGACAATCGAAAACCCAAAAACCTCAAAATACCTAGCAACTTCCGACTTTGTTTTTCCGGCTAACAAAGTATGTGGGCCTAAAAAACAATATGAATCGCCTAGACGGCAACTCGGGCCTTCATAAACAACATCATATACCCGCCTACCACAAACAGGAACGGGGCAATTGGCAAAAAACTTTCAATTTTACAAGTTACCCTTTAGCGCCTAAACAGTGTGACTTAGAAGAATAAAACTATCTGATTACGGTAGATGCATATGTGCACTTTACATAGGGCTGTTTACGTCCTAAATGGGTTGAACGCAAGAGTGACAATCGAAAACCCAAAGAACCCAAAATACCTAGCACCTTCCGGTTTTGTTTTTGCGGCTATAAAGTATGTGGGCCTTTAAAACAATATGAGTCGCCTAGACGACAACGCGGGCAGTCATAATCACAACCATAGGTAGATGCATATGTGCACATTACATAGAGATGTTAACGTCCTAAATGGGTTGAACGCAAGAGTGACAATCGAAACCCCAAAAACCTCAAAATACCTAGCACCTTCCGGTTTTGTTTTTGCGGCTAAGAAATTATGTGGGCCTAAAAAGCAATATGAATCGCCTAGACGACAACTCGGGCATTCATAAACAACATCATATACCCGCCTACAACAAACAGGAACGGGGCAATTGGAAAAAACTTTAAATTTCACAAGTTACCCTTTAGCGCCTAAAGAGTGTGACTTAGAAGAATTAAACTATCTGATTACGGTAGATGCATATGTGCACATTACATAGAGATGTTTACGTCCTAAATGGGTTGAACGCAAGAGTGACAATAGGTAACCCAAAGAAACCTAAATACCTAGCACCTTCCGGTTTTGTTTTTGCGGCTAATAAATTATGTGGGCCTATAAAACAATATGAGTCGCCTAGACGACAACTCGGGCATTTATAATCACAACCATATAACCCCCTACCACAAACAGGAACGTGGCAATTGGCAAAAAACTTTCAATTTCCTTTAGCGCCTAAAGAGTGTGACTTTGAAGAATTAAACTATCTGATTACTGTAGATGCATATGTGCACATTACATAGAGATGTTAACGTCCTAAATGGGTTGAACGCAAGAGTGACAATCGAAAACCCAAAAACCTTAAAATACCTAGCAACTTCCGACTTTGTTTTTCCGGCTAATAAAGTATGTGGGCCTAAAAAACAATATGAATCGCCTAGACGGCAACTCGGGCCTTCATAAACAACATCATATACCCGCCTACCACAAACAGGAACGGGGCAATTGGCAAAAAACTTTCAATTTTACAAGTTACCCTTTAGCGCCTAAACAGTGTGACTTAGAAGAATTAAACTATCTGATTACGGTAGATGCATATGTGCACATTACATAGAGATTTTAACGTCCTAAATGGGTTGAACGCAAGAGTGACAATCGAAAACCCAAAAACCTCAAAATACCTAGCAACTTCCGGCTTTGTTGTTCCTGCTAATAAAGTATGTGGGTCTAAAAAGCAATATGAATCGCCTAGACGACAACTCGGGCATTCAAAAACAACATCATATACCCGCCTACCACAAACAGGAACGGGCCAATTGGCAAAAAACTTTCAATTTCACAAGTTACCCTTTAGCGCCTAAAGAGTGTGACTTAGAAGAATTAAACTATCTGATTACGGTAGATGCATATGTGCACATTACATAGGGATGTTTACGTCCTAAATGGGTTGAACGCAAGAGTGACAATAGGTAACCCAAAGAACTAAAAATACCTAGCACCTTCCGGTTTTGTTGTTCCTGCTAATAAAGTATGTGGGTCTAAAAAGCAATATGAATCGCCTAGACGACAACTCGGGCATTCATAATCACAACCATAGGTAGATGCATATGTGCACATTACATAGAGATGTTGACGTCCTAAATGGGTTGAACGCAAGAGTGACAATCGAAAACCCAAAAACCTCAAAATACCTAGCAACTTCCGACTTTGTTTTTCCGGCTAACAAAGTATGTGGGCCTAAAAAACAATATGAATCGCCTAGACGGCAACTCGGGCCTTCATAAACAACATCATATACCCGCCTACCACAAACAGGAACGGGGCAATTGGCAAAAAACTTTCAATTTTACAAGTTACCCTTTAGCGCCTAAACAGTGTGACTTAGAAGAATAAAACTATCTGATTACGGTAGATGCATATGTGCACTTTACATAGGGCTGTTTACGTCCTAAATGGGTTGAACGCAAGAGTGACAATCGAAAACCCAAAGAACCCAAAATACCTAGCACCTTCCGGTTTTGTTTTTGCGGCTATAAAGTATGTGGGCCTTTAAAACAATATGAGTCGCCTAGACGACAACGCGGGCAGTCATAATCACAACCATAGGTAGATGCATATGTGCACATTACATAGAGATGTTAACGTCCTAAATGGGTTGAACGCAAGAGTGACAATCGAAACCCCAAAAACCTCAAAATACCTAGCACCTTCCGGTTTTGTTTTTGCGGCTAAGAAATTATGTGGGCCTAAAAAGCAATATGAATCGCCTAGACGACAACTCGGGCATTCATAAACAACATCATATACCCGCCTACAACAAACAGGAACGGGGCAATTGGAAAAAACTTTAAATTTCACAAGTTACCCTTTAGCGCCTAAAGAGTGTGACTTAGAAGAATTAAACTATCTGATTACGGTAGATGCATATGTGCACATTACATAGAGATGTTTACGTCCTAAATGGGTTGAACGCAAGAGTGACAATAGGTAACCCAAAGAAACCTAAATACCTAGCACCTTCCGGTTTTGTTTTTGCGGCTAATAAATTATGTGGGCCTATAAAACAATATGAGTCGCCTAGACGACAACTCGGGCATTTATAATCACAACCATATAACCCCCTACCACAAACAGGAACGTGGCAATTGGCAAAAAACTTTCAATTTCCTTTAGCGCCTAAAGAGTGTGACTTTGAAGAATTAAACTATCTGATTACTGTAGATGCATATGTGCACATTACATAGAGATGTTAACGTCCTAAATGGGTTGAACGCAAGAGTGACAATCGAAAACCCAAAAACCTTAAAATACCTAGCAACTTCCGACTTTGTTTTTCCGGCTAATAAAGTATGTGGGCCTAAAAAACAATATGAATCGCCTAGACGGCAACTCGGGCCTTCATAAACAACATCATATACCCGCCTACCACAAACAGGAACGGGGCAATTGGCAAAAAACTTTCAATTTTACAAGTTACCCTTTAGCGCCTAAACAGTGTGACTTAGAAGAATTAAACTATCTGATTACGGTAGATGCATATGTGCACATTACATAGAGATTTTAACGTCCTAAATGGGTTGAACGCAAGAGTGACAATCGAAAACCCAAAAACCTCAAAATACCTAGCAACTTCCGGCTTTGTTGTTCCTGCTAATAAAGTATGTGGGTCTAAAAAGCAATATGAATCGCCTAGACGACAACTCGGGCATTCAAAAACAACATCATATACCCGCCTACCACAAACAGGAACGGGCCAATTGGCAAAAAACTTTCAATTTCACAAGTTACCCTTTAGCGCCTAAAGAGTGTGACTTAGAAGAATTAAACTATCTGATTACGGTAGATGCATATGTGCACATTACATAGGGATGTTTACGTCCTAAATGGGTTGAACGCAAGAGTGACAATAGGTAACCCAAAGAACTAAAAATACCTAGCACCTTCCGGTTTTGTTGTTCCTGCTAATAAAGTATGTGGGTCTAAAAAGCAATATGAATCGCCTAGACGACAACTCGGGCATTCATAATCACAACCATAGGTAGACGCATATGTGCACATTACATAGAGATGTTAACGTCCTAAATGGGTTGAACGCAAGAGTGACAATCGAAAACCCAAAAACCTCAAAATACCTAGCAACTTCCGGCTTTGTTGTTCCTGCCAATAAAGTATGTGGGTCTAAAAAGCAATATGAATCGCCTAGACGACAACTCGGGCATTCATAATCACAACCATAGGTAGATGCATATGTGCACATTACATAGAGATGGTAACGTCCTAAATGGGTTGAACGCAAGAGTGACAATCGAAAACCCAAAAACCTCAAAATACCTAGCAACTTCCGGCTTTGTTGTTCCTGCTAATAAAGTATGTGGGTCTAAAAAGCAATATGAATCGCCTAGACGACAACTCGGGCATTCATAAATAACATCATATACCCGCCTACCACAAACAGGAACGGGGCAATTGGCAAAAAACTTTCAATTTCACAAGTTACCCTTTAGCGCCTAAACAGTGTGACTTAGAAGAATTAAACTATCTGATTACGGTAGATGCATATGTGCACATTACATAGAGATTTTAACGTCCTAAATGGGTTGAACGCAAGAGTGACAATCGAAAACCCAAAAACCTCAAAATACCTAGCAACTTCCGGCTTTATTGTTCCTGCTAATAAAGTATGTGGGTCTAAAAAGCAATATGAATCGCCTAGACGACAACTCGGGCATTCAAAAACAACATCATATACCCGCCTACCACAAACAGGAACGGGCCAATTGGCAAAAAACTTTAAATTTCACAAGTTACCCTTTAGCGCCTAAAGAGTGTGACTTAGAAGAATTAAACTATCTGATTACGGTAGATGCATATGTGCACATTACATAGGGATGTTTACGTCCTAAATGGGTTGAACGCAAGAGTGACAATAGGTAACCCAAAGAACTAAAAATACCTAGCACCTTCCGGTTTTGTTGTTCCTGCTAATAAAGTATGTGGGTCTAAAAAACAATATGAGTCGCCTAGACGACAACGCGGGCATTCATAATCACAACCATAGGTAGATGCATATGTGCACATTACATAGAGATGTTAACGTCCTAAATGGGTTGAACGCAAGAGTGACAATCGAAAACCCAAAAACCTCAAAATACCTAGCAACTTCCGGCTTTGTTGTTCCTGCTAATAAAGTATGTGGGTCTAAAAAGCAATATGAATCGCCTAGACGACAACTCGGGCATTCATAAATAACATCATATACCCGCCTACCACAAACAGGAACGGGGCAATTGGCAAAAAACTTTCAATTTCACAAGTTACCCTTTAGCGCCTAAACAGTGTGACTTAGAAGAATTAAACTATCTGATTACGGTAGATGCATATGTGCACATTACATAGAGATTTTAACGTCCTAAATGGGTTGAACGCAAGAGTGACAATCGAAAACCCAAAAACCTCAAAATACCTAGCAACTTCCGGCTTTGTTGTTCCTGCTAATAAAGTATGTGGGTCTAAAAAGCAATATGAATCGCCTAGACGACAACTCGGGCATTCAAAAACAACATCATATACCCGCCTACCACAAACAGGAACGGGCCAATTGGCAAAAAACTTTCAATTTCACAAGTTACCCTTTAGCGCCTAAAGAGTGTACCTTAGAAGAATTAAACTATCTGATTACGGTAGATGCATATGTGCACATTACATAGGGATGTTTACGTCCTAAATGGGTTGAACGCAAGAGTGACAATAGGTAACCCAAAGAACCCAAAATACCTAGCACCTTCCGGTTTTGTTTTCGCGGCTAAGAAATTATGTGGGCCTAAAAAGCAATATGAATCGCCTAGACGACAACTCGGGCATTCATAAACAACATCATATACCCGCCTACCACAAACAGGAACGGGGCAATTGGAAAAAACTTTCAATTTCACAAGTTACCCTTTAGCGCCTAAAGAGTGTGACTTAGAAGAATTAAACTATCTGATTACGGTAGATGCATATGTGCACATTACATAGGGATGTTTACGTCCTAAATGGGTTGAACGCAAGAGTGACAATAGGTAACCCAAAGAACTAAAAATACCTAGCACCTTCCGGTTTTGTTGTTCCTGCTAATAAAGTATGTGGGTCTAAAAAACAATATGAGTCGCCTAGACGACAACGCGGGCATTCATAATCACAACCATAGGTAGATGCATATGTGCACATTACATAGAGATGTTAACGTCCTAAATGGGTTGAACGCAAGAGTGACAATCGAAAACCCAAAAACCTCAAAATACCTAGCAACTTCCGGCTTTGTTGTTCCTGCTAATAAAGTATGTGGGTCTAAAAAGCAATATGAATCGCCTAGACGACAACTCGGGCATTCAAAAACAACATCATATACCCGCCTTCCACAAACAGGAACGGGCCAATTGGCAAAAAACTTTCAATTTCACAAGTTACCCTTTAGCGCCTAAAGAGTGTACCTTAGAAGAATTAAACTATCTGATTACGGTAGATGCATATGTGCACATTACATAGGGATGTTTACGTCCTAAATGGGTTGAACGCAAGAGTGACAATAGGTAACCCAAAGAACCCAAAATACCTAGCACCTTCCGGTTTTGTTTTCGCGGCTAAGAAATTATGTGGGCCTAAAAAGCAATATGAATCGCCTAGACGACAACTCGGGCATTCATAAACAACATCATATACCCGCCTACCACAAACAGGAACGGGGCAATTGGAAAAAACTTTCAATTTTACAAGTTACCCTTTAGCGCCTAAAGAGTGTGACTTAGAAGAATAAAACTATCTGATTACGGTAGATGCATATGTGCACATTACATAGAGATGTTTACGTCCTGAATGGGTTGAACGCAAGAGTGACAATCGGTAACCCAAAGAACCCAAAATACCTAGCACCCTCCGGTTTTGTTTTTGCGGCTAATAAATTATGTGGTCCTATAAAACAATATGAATCGCCTAGACGGCAACTCGGGCCTTCATAAACAACATCATATACCCGCCTACCACAAACAGGAACGGGGCAATTGGCAAAAAACTTTCAATTTCCTTTAGCGCCTAAAGAGTGTGACTTTGAAGAATTAAACTACCTGATTACGGTAGATGCATATGTGCACATTACATAGAGATGTTTACGTCCTAAATGGGTTGAACGCAAGAGTGACAATTGGTAACCCAAAGAACCCAAAATACCTAGCACCTTCCGGTTTTGTTTTTGCGGCTAATAAATTATGTGGGCCTATAAAACAATATGAGTCGCCTAGACGACAACTCGGGCATTTATAATCACAACCATATAACCCCCTACCACAAACAGGAACGTGGCAATTGGCAAAAAACTTTCAATTTCCTTTAGCGCCTAAAGAGTGTGACTTAGAAGAATTAAACTATCTGATTACGGTAGATGCATATGTGCACATTACATAGAGATGTTAACGTCCTAAATGGGTTGAACGCAAGAGTGACAATCGAAAACCCAAAAACCTCAAAATACCTAGCAACTTCCGACTTTGTTTTTCCGGCTAATAAAGTATGTGGGCCTAAAAAACAATATGAATCGCCTAGACGGCAACTCGGGCCTTCATAAACAACATCATATACCCGCCTACCACAAACAGGAACGGGGCAATTGGCAAAAAACTTTCAATTTTACAAGTTACCCTTTAGCGCCTAAACAGTGTGACTTAGAAGAATAAAACTATCTGATTACGGTAGATGCATATGTGCACATTACATAGAGATGTTTACGTCCTAAATGGGTTGAACGCAAGAGTGACAATTGGTAACCCAAAGAACCCAAAATACCTAGCACCTTCCGGTTTTGTTTTTGCGGCTAATAAATTATGTGGGCCTATAAAACAATATGAGTCGCCTAGACGACAACTCGGGCATTTATAATCACAACCATATAACCCCCTACCACAAACAGGAACGTGGCAATTGGCAAAAAACTTTCAATTTCCTTTAGCGCCTAAAGAGTGTGACTTTGAAGAATTAAACTATCTGATTACGGTAGATGCATATGTGCACATTACATAGAGATGTTAACGTCCTAAATGGGTTGAACGCAAGAGTGACAATCGAAAACCCAAAAACCTCAAAATACCTAGCAACTTCCGACTTTGTTTTTCCGGCTAATAAAGTATGTGGGCCTAAAAAACAATATGAATCGCCTAGACGGCAACTCGGGCCTTCATAAACAACATCATATACCCGCCTACCACAAACAGGAACGGGGCAATTGGCAAAAAACTTTCAATTTTACAAGTTACCCTTTAGCGCCTAAACAGTGTGACTTAGAAGAATAAAACTATCTGATTACGGTAGATGCATATGTGCACTTTACATAGGGTTGTTTACGTCCTAAATGGGTTGAACGCAAGAGTGACAATCGAAAACCCAAAGAACCCAAAATACCTAGCACCTTCCGGTTTTGTTTTTGCGGCTAAGAAATTATGTGGGCCTTTAAAACAATATGAGTCGCCTAGACGACAACGCGGGCATTCATAATCACAACCATATACCCCCTACCACAAACAGGAACGTGGCAATTGGCAAAAAACTTTCAATTTCCTTTAGCGCCTAAAGAGTGTGACTTTGAAGAATTAAACTATCTGATTACGGTAGATGCATATGTGCACATTACATAGAGATGTTAACGTCCTAAATGGGTTGAACGCAAGAGTGACAATCGAAAACCCAAAAACCTCAAAATACCTAGCAACTTCCGGCTTTGTTGTTCCTGCTAATAAAGTATGTGGGTCTAAAAAGCAATATGAATCGCCTAGACGACAACTCGGGCATTCATAAACAACATCATATACCCGCCTAACACAAACAGGAACGGGGCAATTGGAAAAAACTTTCAATTTCACAAGTTACCCTTTAGCGCCTAAAGAGTGTGACTTAGAAGAATTAAACTATCTGATTACGGTAGATGCATATGTGCACATTACATAGAGATGTTTACGTCCTAAATGGGTTAAACGCAAGAGTGACAATCGGTAACCCAAAGAACCAAAAATAACCAGCACCTTCCGGTTTTGTTTTTGCGGCTAATAAATTATGTGGGCCTAAAGGGCAATATGAATCGCCTAGACGACAACTCGGGCATTCATAAACAACATCATATACCCGCCTACCACAAACAGGAACGTGGCAATTGGCAAAAAACGTTCAATTTCCTTTAGCGCCTAAAGAGTGTGACTTTGAAGAATTAAACTATCTGATTACGGTAGATGCATATGTGCACATTACATAGAGATGTTTACGTCCTAAATGGGTTGAACGCAAGAGTGACAATCGGTAACCCAAAGAACCCAAAATACCTAGCACCTTCCGGTTTTGTTTTTGCGGCTAATAAAGTCGGGCATTTATAATCACAACCATATAACCCCCTACCACAAACAGGAACGTGGCAATTGGCAAAAAACTTGTAATATCCTTTAGCGCCTCAAGAGTGTGACCTTGAATAATTAAGCTATCTGATTACGGTAGATGCATATGTGCACATTACATAGAGATGTTTACGTCCTAAATGGGTTGAACGCAAGAGTGACAATCGAAAACCCAAAGAACCCAAAATACCTAAAAACTTTTGGCTTTGTTTTTCCTGCTAATGAAGTATGTGGGCTTAAAAAGCATTATGAATCGCCTAGACGACAACTCGGGCATTCATAAAGGACATCATATACCCGCCTACCATAAACAGGAACGGGGCAATTGGCAAAAAAACTTTCAATTTTACAAGTTACCCTTTAGCGCCTAAACAGTGTGACTTAGAAGAATTAAACTATCTGATTACGGTAGATGCATATGTGCACATTACATAGGGATGTTTACGTCCTAAATGGGTTGAACGCAAGAGTGACAATAGGTAACCCAAAGAACCCAAAATACCTAGCACCTTCCGGTTTTGTTTTTGCGGCTAAGAAATTATGTGGGCCTAAAAAGCAATATGAATCGCCTAGACGAAAACTCGGGCATTCATAAACAACATCATATACCCGCCTACAACAAACAGGAACGGGGCAATTGGAAAAAACTTTCAATTTCACAAGTTACCCTTTAGCGCCTAAAGAGTGTGACTTAGAAGAATTAAACTATCTGATTACGGTAGATGCATATGTGCACATTACATAGAGATGTTTACGTCCTAAATGGGTTGAACGCAAGAGTGACAATAGGTAACCCAAAGAAACCAAAATACCTAGCACCTTCCGGTTTTGTTTTTGCGGCTAATAAATTATGTGGTCCTATAAAACAATATGAATCGCCTAGACGGCAACTCGGGCCTTCATAAACAACATCATATACCCGCCTACCACAAACAGGAACGGGGCAATTGGCAAAAAACTTTCAATTTCCTTTAGCGCCTAAAGAGTGTGACTTTGAAGAATTAAACTATCTGATTACGGTAGATGCATATGTGCATAGAGATGTTAACTTCCTAAATGGGTTGAACGCAAGAGTGACAATCGAAAACCCAAAAACTTCAAAATACCTAGCAACTTCCGACTTTGTTTTTCCGGCTAATAAAGTATGTGGGCCTAAAAAACAATATGAATCGCCTAGACGGCAACTCGGGCCTTCATAAACAACATCATATACCCGCCTACCACAAACAGGAACGGGGCAATTGGCAAAAAACTTTCAATTTTACAAGTTACCCTTTAGCGCCTAAACAGTGTGACTTAGAAGAATAAAACTATCTGATTACGGTAGATGCATATGTGCACTTTACATAGGGTTGTTTACGTCCTAAATGGGTTGAACGCAAGAGTGACAATCGAAAACCCAAAGAACCCAAAATACCTAGCACCTTCCGGTTTTGTTTTTGCGGCTATAAAGTATGTGGGCCTTTAAAACAATATAAGTCGCCTAGGCGACAACGCGGACATTCATAATCACAACCATATACCCCTACCACAAACAGGAACGTGGCCATTGGCAAAAAACTTTCAATTTCCTTTAGCGCCTAAAGAGTGTGACTTTGAAGAATTAAACTATCTGATTATGGTAGATGCATATGTGCATATTTTAAAGAGATGTTAACGTCCTAAATGGGTTGAACGCAAGAGTGACAATCGAAAACCCAAAAACCTCAAAATACCTAGCAACTTCCGGCTTTGTTGTTCCTGCTAATAAAGTATGTGGGTCTAAAAAGCAATATGAATCGCCTAGGCGACAACTCGGGCATTCATAAACAACATCATATACCCGCCTAACACAAACAGGAACGGGGCAATTGGAAAAAACTTTCAATTTCACAAGTTACCCTTTAGCGCCTAAAGAGTGTGACTTAGAAGAATTAAACTATCTGATTACGGTAGATGCATATGTGCACATTACATAGGGATGTTTACGTCCTAAATGGGTTGAACGCAAGAGTGACAATAGGTAACCCAAAGAACCCAAAATACCTAGCACCTTCCGGTTTGGTTTTTGCGGCTAAGAAATTATGTGGGCCTAAAAAGCAATATGAATCGCCTAGACGACAACTCGGGCATTCATAAACAACATCATATACCCGCCTTAAACTATCTGATTACGGTAGATGCATATGTGCACATTACATAGAGATGTTTACGTCCTAAATGGGTTGAACGCAAGAGTGACAATAGGTAACCCAAAGAAACCAAAATACCTAGCACCTTCCGGTTTTGTTTTTGCGGCTAATAAATTATGTGGGCCTATAAAACAATATGAGTCGCCTAGACGACAACTCGGGCATTTCTAATCACAACCATATAACCCCCTACCACAAACAGGAACGTGGCAATTGGCAAAAAACTTTCAATTTCCTTTAGCGCCTAAAGAGTGTGACATTACATAGAGATGTTAACGTCCTAAATGGGTTGAACGCAAGAGTGACAATCGAAAACCCAAAAACCTCAAAATACCTAGCAACTTCCGACTTTGTTTTTCCGGCTAATAAAGTATGTGGGCCTAAAAAACAATATGAATCGCCTAGACGGCAACTCGGGCCTTCATAAACGACATCATATACCGGCCTACCACAAACAGGAACGGGGCAATTGGCAAAAAACTTTCAATCTTACATGTTACCCTTTAGCGCCTAAACAGTGTGACTTAGAAGAATAAAACTATCTGATTACGGTAGATGCATATGTGCACTTTACATAGGGTTGTTTACGTCCTAAATGGGTTGAACGCAAGAGTGACAATCGAAAACCCAAAGACCCCAAAATACCTAGCACCTTCCGGTTTTGTTTTTGCGGCTATAAAGTATGTGGGCCTTTAAAACAATATGAGTCGCCTAGACGACAACGCGGGCATTCATAATCACAACCATATACCCCCTACCACAAACAGGAACGTGGCAATTGGCAAAAAACTTTCAATTTCCTTTAGCGCCTAAAGAGTGTGACTTTGAAGAATTAAACTATCTGATTACGGTAGATGCATATGTGGACATTACATAGAGCTGTTAACGTCCTAAATGGGTTGAACGCAAGAGTGACAATCGAAAACCCAAAAACCTCAAAATATTTAGCAACTTCCGGCTTTGTTGTTCCTGCTAATAAAGTATGTGGGTCTAAAAAGCAATATGAATCGCCTAGACGACAACTCGGGCATTCATAAACAACATCATATACCCGCCTCACACAAACAGGAACGGGGCAATTGGAAAAAACTTTCAATTTCACAAGTTACCCTTTAGCGCCTTAAGAGTGTGACTTAGAAGAATTAAACTATCTGATTACGGTAGATGCATATGTACACATTACATAGAGATGTTTACGTCCTAAATGGGTTAAACGCAAGAGTGACAATCGGTAACCCAAAGAACCAAAAATAACCAGCACCTTCCGGTTTTGTTTTTGCGGCTAATAAATTATGTGGGCCTAAAGGGCAATATGAATCGCCTAGACGACAACTCGGGCATTCATAAACAACATCATATACCCGCCTACCACAAACAGGAACGTGGCAATTGGCAAAAAACGTTCAAGTTCCTTTAGCGCCTAAAGAGTGTGACTTTGAAGAATTAAACTATCTGATTACGGTAGATGCATATGTACACATTACATAGGGATGTTTACGTCCTAAATGGTTGAACGCAAGAGTGACAATCGGTAACCCAAAGAACCCAAAATACCTAGCACCTTCCGGTTTTGTTTTTGCGGCTAATAAAGTCGGGCATTTATAATCACAAGCATATAACCCCCTACCACAAACAGGAACGTGGCAATTGGCAAAAAACTTGTAATATCCTTTAGCGCTTCAAGAGTGTGACCTTGAATAATTAAGCTATCTGATTACGGTAGATGCATATGTGCGCATTACATAGAGATGTTTACGTCCTAAATGGGTTGAACGCAAGAGTGACAATCGAAAACCCAAAGAACCCAAAATACCTAAAAACTTTTGGCTTTGTTTTTCCTGCTAATGAAGTATGTGGGCTTAAAAAGCAATATGAATCGCCTAGACGACAACTCGGGCATTCATAAAGGACATCATATACCCGCCTACCACAAACAGGAACGGGGCAATTGGCAAAAAAACTTTCAATTTTACAAGTTACCCTTTAGCGCCTAAACAGTGTGACTTAGAAGAATTAAACTATCTGATTAGGGTAGATGCATATGTGCACTTTACATAGAGATGTTTACGTCCTAAATGGGTTGAACGCAAGAGTGACATTCGGTAACCCAAAGAACCCAAAATACCTAGCACCTTCCGGTTTTGTTTTTGCGGCTAATAAATTATGTGGTCCTATAAAACAATATGAGTCGCCTAGACGACAACTCGGGCATTTATAATCACAACCATATAATCACCTACCACAAACAGGAACGTGGCAATTGGCAAAACACTTTCAATTTCCTTTAGCGCCTAAAGAGTGTGACTTTGAAGAATTAAACTATCTGATTATAAAACAATATGAGTCGCCTAGACGACAACTCGGGCATTCATAAAGGGCATTATATACCCGCCTACCACAAACAGGAACGGGGCAATTGGCAAAAAAACTTTCAATTTTACAAGTTACCTTTTAGCGCCTAAACAGTGTGAATTAGAAGAATTAAACTATCTGATTACGGTAGATGCATATGTGCACTTTACATAGAGATGTTTACGTCCTAAATGGGTTGAACGCAAGAGTGACAAACGGTAACCCAAAGAACCCAAAATACCTAGCACCTTCCGGTTTTGTTTTTGCGGCTATAAAGTATGTGGGCCTAAAAAGCAATATGAATCGCCTAGACGACAAAGCGGGAATTCATAATCACAACCATATAACCCCCTACCACAAACAGGAACGTGGCAATTGGCAAAAAACTTGTAATTTCCTTTAGCGCCTCAAGAGTGTGACCTTGAATAATTAAGCTATCTGATTACGGTAGATGCATATGTGCACATTACATAGAGATGTTAACGTCCTAAATGGGTTGAACGCAAGAGTGACAATCGAAAACCCCAAAACCTCAAAATACCTAGCAACTTCCGGCTTTGTTGTTCCTGCTAATAAAGTATGTGGGTCTAAAAAGCAATATGAATCGCCTAGGCGACAACTCGGGCATTCAAAAACAACATCATATACCCGCCTACAACAAACAGGAACGGGGCAATTGGAAAAAACTTTCAATTTCACAAGTTACCCTTTAGCGCCTAAAGAGTGTGACTTAGAAGAATTAAACTATCTGATTACGGTAGATGCATATGTGCACATTACATAGAGATGTTTACGTCCTAAATGGGTTGAACGCAAGAGTGACAATAGGTAACCCAAAGAAACCAAAATACCTAGCACCTTCCGGTTTTGTTTTTGCGGCTAATAAATTATGTGGGTCTATAAAACAATATGAGTCGCCTAGACGACAACTCGGGCATTTATAATCACAACCATATAACCCCCTACCACAAACAGGAACGTGGCAATTGGCAAAAAACTTTCAATTTCCTTTAGCGCCTAAAGAGTGTGACTTTGAAGAATTAAACTATCTGATTACGGTAGATGCATATGTGCACATTACATAGAGATGTTAACGTCCTAAATGGGTTGAACGCAAGAGTGACAATCGAAAACCCAAAAACCTCAAAATACCTATCAACTTCCGACTTTGTTTTTCCGGCTAATAAAGTATGTGGGCCTAAAAAACAATATGAATCGCCTAGACGGCAACTCGGGCCTTCATAAAGGACATCATATACCCGCCTACCACAAACAGGAACGGGGCAATTGGCAAAAAACTTTCAATTTTACAAGTTACCCTTTAGCGCCTAAAGAGTGTGACTTAGAAGAATAAAACTATCTGATTACGGTAGATGCATATGTGCACTTTACATAGGGATGTTTACGTCCTAAATGGGTTGAACGCAAGAGTGACAATAGGTAACCCAAAGAACCCAAAATACCTAGCACCTTCCGGTTTTGTTTTTGCGGCTATAAAGTATGTGGGCCTTTAAAACAATATGAGTCGCCTAGACGACAACGCGGGCATTCATAATCACAACCATATACCCCCTACCACAAACAGGAACGTGGCAATTGGCAAAAAACTTTCAATTTCCTTTAGCGCCTAAAGAGTGTGACTTTGAAGAATTAAACTATCTGATTACGGTAGATGCATATGTGCACATTACATAGAGATGTTAACGTCCTAAATGGGTTGAACGCAAGAGTGACAATCGAAAACCCAAAAACTTCAAAATACCTAGCAACTTCCGGCTTTGTTGTTCCTGCTAATAAAGTATGTGGGTCTAAAAAGCAATATGAATCGCCTAGACGACAACTCGGGCATTCATAAATAACATCATATACCCGCCTACCACAAACAGGAACGGGGCAATTGGCAAAAAACTTTCAATTTCACAAGTTACCCTTTAGCGCCTAAACAGTGTGACTTAGAAGAATTAAACTATCTGATTACGGTAGATGCATATGCACATTACATAGAGATGTTAACGTCCTAAATGGGTTGAACGCAAGAGTGACAATCGAAAACCCAAAAACCTCAAAATACCTAGCAACTTCCGGCTTTGTTGTTCCTGCTAATAAAGTATGTGGGTCTAAAAAGCAATATGAATCGCCTAGACGACAACTCGGGCATTCATAAATAACATCATATACCCGCCTACCACAAACAGGAACGAGGCAATTGGCAAAAAACTTTCAATTTCACAAGTTACCCTTTAGCGCCTAAAGAGTGTGACTTAGAAGAATTAAACTATCTGATTACGGTAGATGCATATGTGCACATTACATAGAGATGTTAACGTCCTAAATGGGTTGAACGCAAGAGTGACAATCGAAAACACAAAAACTTCAAAATACCTAGCAACTTCCGGCTTTGTTGTTCCTGCTAATAAAGTATGTGGGTCTAAAAAGCAATATGAATCGCCTAGACGACAACTCGGGCATTCATAAATAACATCATATACCCGCCTACCACAAACAGGAACGGGGCAATTGGCAAAAAACTTTCAATTTCACAAGTTACCCTTTAGCGCCTAAACAGTGTGACTTAGAAGAATTAAACTATCTGATTACGGTAGATGCATATGCACATTACATAGAGATGTTAACGTCCTAAATGGGTTGAACGCAAGAGTGACAATCGAAAACCCAAAAACCTCAAAATACCTAGCAACTTCCGGCTTTGTTGTTCCTGCTAATAAAGTATGTGGGTCTAAAAAGCAATATGAATCGCCTAGACGACAACTCGGGCATTCATAAATAACATCATATACCCGCCTACCACAAACAGGAACGAGGCAATTGGCAAAAAACTTTCAATTTCACAAGTTACCCTTTAGCGCCTAAAGAGTGTGACTTAGAAGAATTAAACTATCTGATTACGGTAGATGCATATGTGCACATTACATAGAGATGTTAACGTCCTAAATGGGTTGAACGCAAGAGTGACAATTGGTAACCCAAAGAACCCAAAATACCTAGCACCTTCCGGTTTTGTTTTTGCGGCTAATAAATTATGTGGGCCTATAAAACAATATGAGTCGCCTAGACGACAACTCGGGCATTTATAATCACAACCATATAACCCCCTACCACAAACAGGAACGTGGCAATTGGCAAAAAACTTTCAATTTCCTTTAGCGCCTAAAGAGTGTGACTTTGAAGAATTAAACTATCTTATTACGGTAGATGCATATGTGCACATTACATAGAGATGTTAACGTCCTAAATGGGTTGAACGCAAGAGTGACAATCGAAAACCCCAAAACCTCAAAATACCTAGCAACTTCCGGCTTTGTTGTTCCTGCTAATAAAGTATGTGGGTCTAAAAAGCAATATGAATCGCCTAGACGACAACTCGGGCATTCATAAAGGACATCATATACCCGCCTACCACAAACAGGAACGGGGCAATTGGCAAAAAAACTTTCAATTTTACAAGTTACCCTTTAGCGCCTAAACAGTGTGACTTAGAAGAATTAAACTATCTGATTAGGGTAGATGCATATGTGCACTTTACATAGAGATGTTTACGTCCTAAATGGGTTGAACGAAAGAGTGACAATCGGTAACCCAAAGAACCCAAAATACCTAGCACCTTCCGGTTTTGTTTTTGCGGCTAATAAATTATGTGGTCCTATAAAACAATATGAGTCGCCTAGACGACAACTCGGGCATTTATAATCACAACCATATAATCACCTACCACAAACAGGAACGTGGCAATTGGCAAAACACTTTCAATTTCCTTTAGCGCCTAAAGAGTGTGACTTTGAAGAATTAAACTATCTGATTACGGTAGATGCATATGTGCACATTACATAAAGATGTTATCGTCCTAAATGGGTTGAACGCAAGAGTGACAATAGGTAACCCAAAGAACCCAAATTACCTAGCACCTTCCGGTTTTGTTTTTGCGGCTAAGAAATTATGTGGGCCTTTAAAACAATATGAGTCGCCTAGACGACAACGCGGGCATTCATAATCACAACCATATACCCCCTACCACAAACAGGAACGTGGCAATTGGCAAAAAACTTTCAATTTCCTTTAGCGCCTAAAGAGTGTGACTTTGAAGAATTAAACTATCTGATTACGGTAGATGCATATGTGCACATTACATAGAGATGTTAACGTCCTAAATGGGTTGAACGCAAGAGTGACAATTGGTAACCCAAAGAACCCAAAATACCTAGCACCTTCCGGTTTTGTTTTTGCGGCTAATAAATTATGTGGGCCTATAAAACAATATGAGTCGCCTAGACGACAACTCGGGCATTTATAATCACAACCATATAACCCCCTACCACAAACAGGAACGTGGCAATTGGCAAAAAACTTTCAATTTCCTTTAGCGCCTAAAGAGTGTGACTTTGAAGAATTAAACTATCTGATTACGGTAGATGCATATGTGCACATTACATAGAGATGTTAACGTCCTAAATGGGATGAACGCAAGAGTGACAATCGAAAACCCCAAAACCTCAAAATACCTAGCAACTTCCGGCCTTGTTGTTCCTGCTAATAAAGTATGTGGGTCTAAAAAGCAATATGAATCGCCTAGACGACAACTCGGGCATTCATAAAGGACATCATATACCCGCCTACCACAAACAAGAACGGGGCAATTGGCAAAAAAACTTTCAATTTTACAAGTTACCCTTTAGCGCCTAAACAGTGTGACTTAGAAGAATTAAACTATCTGATTAGGGTAGATGCATATGTGCACTTTACATAGAGATGTTTACGTCCTAAATGGGTTGAACGCAAGAGTGACAATCGGTAACCCAAAGAACCCAAAATACCTAGCACCTTCCGGTTTTGTTTTTGCGGCTAATAAATTATGTGGTCCTATAAAACAATATGAGTCTCCTAGACGACAACTCGGGCATTTATAATCACAACCATATAATCACCTACCACAAACAGGAACGTGGCAATTGGCAAAACACTTTCAATTTCCTTTAGCGCCTAAAGAGTGTGACTTTGAAGAATTAAACTATCTGATTACGGTAGATGCATATGTGGACATTACATAGAGCTGTTAACGTCCTAAATGGGTTGAACGCAAGAGTGACAATCGGTAACCCAAAGAACCCAAAATACCTAGCACCTTCCGGTTTTGTTTTTGCGGCTAATAAATTATGTGGTCCTATAAAACAATATGAGTCGCCTAGACGACAACGCGGGCATTCATAATTACAACCATATACCCCCTACCACAAACAGGAACGTGGCAATTGGCAAAAAACTTTCAATTTCCTTTAGCGCCTAAAGAGTGTGACTTTGAAGAATTAAACTATCTGATTACGGTAGATGCATATGTGGACATTACATAGAGCTGTTAACGTCCTAAATGGGTTGAACGCAAGAGTGACAATCGGTAACCCAAAGAACCCAAAATACCTAGCACCTTCCGGTTTTGTTTTTGCGGCTAATAAATTATGTGGTCCTATAAAACAATATGAGTCGCCTAGACGACAACTCGGGCATTTATAATCACAACCATATAATCACCTACCACAAACAGGAACGTGGCAATTGGCAAAACACTTTCAATTTCCTTTAGCGCCTAAAGAGTGTGACTTTGAAGAATTAAACTATCTGATTACGGTAGATGCATATGTGCACATTACATAAAGATGTTATCGTCCTAAATGGGTTGAACGCAAGAGTGACAATAGGTAACCCAAAGAACCCAAAATACCTAGCACCTTCCGGTTTTGTTTTTGCGGCTAAGAAATTATGTGGGCCTTTAAAACAATATGAGTCGCCTAGACGACAACGCGGGCATTCATAATCACAACCATATACCCCCTACCACAAACAGGAACGTGGCAATTGGCAAAAAACTTTCAATTTCCTTTAGCGCCTAAAGAGTGTGACTTTGAAGAATTAAACTATCTGATTACGGTAGATGCATATGTGGACATTACATAGAGCTGTTAACGTCCTAAATGGGTTGAACGCAAGAGTGACAATCGAAAACCCAAAAACCTTAAAATATTTAGCAACTTCCGGCTTTGTTGTTTCTGCTAATAAAGTATGTGGTTCTAAAAAGCAATATGAATCGCCTAGACGACAACTCGGGCATTCATAAACAACATCATATACCCGCCTAACACAAACAGGAACGGGGCAATTGGCAAAAAACTTTCAATTTTACATGTTACCCTTTAGCGCCTAAACAGTGTGACTTAGAAGAATAAAACTATCTGATTACGGTAGATGCATATGTGCACATTACATAGGGTTGTTTACGTCCTAAATGGGTTGAACGCAAGAGTGACAATCGAAAACCCAAAGAACCCAAATACCTAGCACCTTCCGGTTTTGTTTTTGCGGCTATAAAGTATGTGGGCCTTTAAAACAATATGAGTCGCCTAGACGACAACGCGGGCATTCATAATTACAACCATATACCCCCTACCACAAACAGGAACGTGGCAATTGGCAAAAAACTTTCAATTTCCTTTAGCGCCTAAAGAGTGTGACTTTGAAGAATTAAACTATCTGATTACGGTAGATGCATATGTGGACATTACATAGAGCTGTTAACGTCCTAAATGGGTTGAACGCAAGAGTGACAATCGAAAACCCAAAAACCTCAAAATATTTAGCAACTTCCGGCTTTGTTGTTCCTGCTAATAAAGTATGTGGGTCTAAAAAGCAATATGAATCGCCTAGACGACAACTCGGGCATTCATAAACAACATCATATACCCGCCTAACACAAACAGGAACGGGGCAATTGGAAAAAACTTTCAATTTCACAAGTTACCCTTTAGCGCCTTAAGAGTGTGACTTAGAAGAATTAAATTATCTGATTACGGTAGATGCATATGTACACATTACATAGAGATGTTTACGTCCTAAATGGGTTAAACGCAAGAGTGACAATCGGTAACCCAAAGAACCAAAAATAACCAGCACCTTCCGGTTTTGTTTTTGCGGCTAATAAATTATGTGGACCTAAAGGGCAATATGAATCGCCTAGACGACAACTCGGGCATTCATAAACAACATCATATACCCGCCTACCACAAACAGGAACGTGGCAATTGGCAAAAAACGTTCAAGTTCCTTTAGCGCCTAAAGAGTGTGACTTTGAAGAATTAAACTATCTGATTACGGTAGATGCATATGTACACATTACATAGAGATGTTTACGTCCTAAATGGTTGAACGCAAGAGTGACAATCGGTAACCCAAAGAACCCAAAATACCTAGCACCTTCCGGTTTTGTTTTTGCGGCTAATAAAGTCGGGCATTTATAATCACAACCATATAACCCCCTACCACAAACAGGAACGTGGGAATTGGCAAAAAACTTGTAATATCCTTTAGCGCCTCAAGAGTGTGACCTTGAATAATTAAGCTATCTGATTACGGTAGATGCATATGTGCACATTACATAGAGATGTTTACGTCCTAAATGGGTTGAACGCAAGAGTGACAATCGAAAACCCAAAGAACCCAAAATACCTAAAAACTTTTGGCTTTGTTTTTCCTGCTAATGAAGTATGTGGGCTTAAAAAGCAATATGAATCGCCTAGACGACAACTCGGGCATTCATAAAGGACATCATATACCCGCCTACCACAAACAGGAACGGGGCAATTGCCAAAAAAACTTTCAATTTTACAAGTTACCCTTTAGCGCCTAAACAGTGTGACTTAGAAGAATTAAACTATCTGATTACGGTAGATGCATATGTGCACTTTACATAGAGATGTTTACGTCCTAAATGGGTTGAACGCAAGAGTGACAATCGGTAACCCAAAGAACCCAAAATACCTAGCACCTTCCGGTTTTGTTTTTGCGGCTAATAAATTATGTGGTCCTATAAAACAATATGAGTCGCCTAGACGACAACTCGGGCATTTATAATCACAACCATATAATCACCTACCACAAACAGGAACGTGGCAATTGGCAAAACACTTTCAATTTCCTTTAGCGCCTAAAGAGTGTGACTTTGAAGAATTAAACTATCTGATTACGGTAGATGCATATGTGCACATTACATAAAGATGTTATCGTCCTAAATGGGTTGAACGCAAGAGTGACAATAGGTAACCCAAAGAACCCAAAATACCTAGCACCTTCCGGTTTTGTTTTTGCGGCTAAGAAATTATGTGGGCCTTTAAAACAATATGAGTCGCCTAGACGACAACGCGGGCATTCATAATCACAACCATATACCCCCTACCACAAACAGGAACGTGGCAATTGGCAAAAAACTTTCGATTTCCTTTAGCGCCTAAAGAGTGTGACTTTAAAGAATTAAACTATCTGATTACGGTAGATGCATATGTGGACATTACATAGAGCTGTTAACGTCCTAAATGGGTTGAACGCAAGAGTGACAATCGAAAACCCAAAAACCTCAAAATATTTAGCAACTTCCGGCTTTGTTGTTCCTGCTAATAAAGTATGTGGTTCTAAAAAGCAATATGAATCGCCTAGACGACAACTCGGGCATTCATAAACAACATCATATACCCGCCTAACACAAACAGGAACGGGGCAATTGGCAAAAAACTTTCAATTTTACAAGTTACCCTTTAGCGCCTAAAGAGTGTGACTTAGAAGAATAAAACTATCTGATTACGGTAGATGCATATGTGCACATTACATAGAGATGTTAACGTCCTAAATGGGTTGAACGCAAGAGTGACAATCGAAAACCCAAAGAACCCAAAATGCCTAGCACCTTCCGGTTTTGTTTTTGCGGCTAAGAAATTATGTGGGCCTAAAAAGCAATATGAATCGCCTAGACGACAACTCGGGCATTCATAAACCACATCATATACCCGCCTACAACAAACAGGAACGGGGCAATTGGAAAAAACTTTCAATTTCACAAGTTACCCTTTAGCGCCTAAAGAGTGTGACTTAGAAGAATAAAACTATCTGATTACGGTAGATGCATATGTGCACATTACATAGAGATGTTAACGTCCTAAATGGGTTGAACGCAAGAGTGACAATCGAAAACCCAAAGAACCCAAAATGCCTAGCACCTTCCGGTTTTGTTTTTGCGGCTAAGAAATTATGTGGGCCTAAAAAGCAATATGAATCGCCTAGACGACAACTCGGGCATTCATAAACCACATCATATACCCGCCTACAACAAACAGGAACGGGGCAATTGGAAAAAACTTTCAATTTCACAAGTTACCCTTTAGCGCCTAAAGAGTGTGACTTAGAAGAATAAAACTATCTGATTACGGTAGATGCATATGTGCACTTTACATAGGGTTGTTTACGTCCTAAATGGGTTGAACGCAAGAGTGACAATCGAAAACCCAAAGAACCCAAATACCTAGCACCTTCCGGTTTTGTTTTTGCGGCTATAAAGTATGTGGGCCTTTAAAACAATATGAGTCGCCTAGACGACAACGCGGGCATTCATAATCACAACCATATACCCCCTACCACAAACAGGAACGTGGCAATTGGCAAAAAACTTTCAATTTCCTTTAGCGCCTAAAGAGTGTGACTTTGAACAATTAAACTATCTGATTACGGTAGATGCATATGTGGACATTACATAGAGCTGTTAACGTCCTAAATGGGTTGAACGCAAGAGTGACAATCGAAAACCCAAAAACCTCAAAATATTTAGCAACTTCCGGCTTTGTTGTTCCTGCTAATAAAGTATGTGGGTCTAAAAAGCAATATGAATCGCCTAGACGACAACTCGGGCATTCATAAACAACATCATATACCCGCCTAACACAAACAGGAACGGGGCAATTGGAAAAAACTTTCAATTTCACAAGTTACCCTTTAGCGCCTTAAGAGTGTGACTTAGAAGAATTAAACTATCTGATTACGGTAGATGCATATGTACACATTACATAGAGGTGTTTACGTCCTAAATGGGTTAAACGGAAGAGTGACAATCGGTAACCCAAAGAACCAAAAATAACCAGCACCTTCCGGTTTTGTTTTTGCGGCTAATAAATTATGTGGGCCTAAAGGGCAATATGAATCGCCTAGACGACAACTCGGGCATTCATAAACAACATCATATACCCGCCTACCACAAACAGGAACGTGGCAATTGGCAAAAAACGTTCAAGTTCCTTTAGCGCCTAAAGAGTGTGACTTTGAAGAATTAAACTATCTGATTACGGTAGATGCATATGTACACATTACATAGAGATGTTTACGTCCTAAATGGTTGAACGCAAGAGTGACAATCGGTAACCCAAAGAACCCAAAATACCTAGCACCTTCCGGTTTTGTTTTTGCGGCTAATAAAGTCGGGCATTTATAATCACAACCATATAACCCCCTACCACAAACAGGAACGTGGCAATTGGCAAAAAACTTGTAATATCCTTTAGCGCCTCAAGAGTGTGACCTTGAATAATTAAGCTATCTGATTACGGTAGATGCATATGTGCACATTACATAGAGATGTTTACGTCCTAAATGGGTTGAACGCAAGAGTGACAATCGAAAACCCAAAGAACCCAAAATACCTAAAAACTTTTGGCTTTGTTTTTCCTGCTAATGAAGTATGTGGGCTTAAAAAGCAATATGAATCGCCTAGACGACAACTCGGGCATTCATAAAGGACATCATATACCCGCCTACCACAAACAGGAACGGGGCAATTGCCAAAAAAACTTTCAATTTTACAAGTTACCCTTTAGCGCCTAAACAGTGTGACTTAGAAGAATTAAACTATCTGATTACGGTAGATGCATATGTGCACTTTACATAGAGATGTTTACGTCCTAAATGGGTTGAACGCAAGAGTGACAATCGGTAACCCAAAGAACCCAAAATACCTAGCACCTTCCGGTTTTGTTTTTGCGGCTAATAAATTATGTGGTCCTATAAAACAATATGAGTCGCCTAGACGACAACTCGGGCATTTATAATCACAACCATATAATCACCTACCACAAACAGGAACGTGGCAATTGGCAAAACACTTTCAATTTCCTTTAGCGCCTAAAGAGTGTGACTTTGAAGAATTAAACTATCTGATTACGGTAGATGCATATGTGCACATTACATAAAGATGTTATCGTCCTAAATGGGTTGAACGCAAGAGTGACAATAGGTAACCCAAAGAACCCAAAATACCTAGCACCTTCCGGTTTTGTTTTTGCGGCTAAGAAATTATGTGGGCCTTTAAAACAATATGAGTCGCCTAGACGACAACGCGGGCATTCATAATCACAACCATATACCCCCTACCACAAACAGGAACGTGGCAATTGGCCAAAAACTTTCGATTTCCTTTAGCGCCTAAAGAGTGTGACTTTGAAGAATTAAACTATCTGATTACGGTAGATGCATATGTGGACATTACATAGAGCTGTTAACGTCCTAAATGGGTTGAACGCAAGAGTGACAATCGAAAACCCAAAAACCTCAAAATATTTAGCAACTTCCGGCTTTGTTGTTCCTGCTAATAAAGTATGTGGTTCTAAAAAGCAATATGAATCGCCTAGACGACAACTCGGGCATTCATAAACAACATCATATACCCGCCTAACACAAACAGGAACGGGGCAATTGGCAAAAAACTTTCAATTTTACATGTTACCCTTTAGCGCCTAAACAGTGTGACTTAGAAGAATAAAACTATCTGATTACGGTAGATGCATATGTGCACTTTACATAGGGTTTTTTACGTCCTAAATGGGTTGAACGCAAGAGTGACAATCGAAAACCCAAAGAACCCAAATACCTAGCACCTTCCGGTTTTGTTTTTGCGGCTATAAAGTATGTGGGCCTTTAAAACAATATGAGTCGCCTAGACGACAACGCGGGCATTCATAATCACAACCATATACCCCCTACCACAAACAGGAACGTGGCAATTGGCAAAAAACTTTCAATTTCCTTTAGCGCCTAAAGAGTGTGACTTTGAACAATTAAACTATCTGATTACGGTAGATGCATATGTGGACATTACATAGAGCTGTTAACGTCCTAAATGGGTTGAACGCAAGAGTGACAATCGAAAACCCAAAAACCTCAAAATATTTAGCAACTTCCGGCTTTGTTGTTCCTGCTTATAAAGTATGTGGGTCTAAAAAGCAATATGAATCGCCTAGACGACAACTCGGGCATTCATAAACAACATCATATACCCGCCTAACACAAACAGGAACGGGGCAATTGGAAAAAACTTTCAATTTCACAAGTTACCCTTTAGCGCCTTAAGAGTGTGACTTAGAAGAATTAAACTATCTGATTACGGTAGATGCATATGTACACATTACATAGAGGTGTTTACGTCCTAAATGGGTTAAACGGAAGAGTGACAATCGGTAACCCAAAGAACCAAAAATAACCAGCACCTTCCGGTTTTGTTTTTGCGGCTAATAAATTATGTGGGCCTAAAGGGCAATATGAATCGCCTAGACGACAACTCGGGCATTCATAAACAACATCATATACCCGCCTACCAGAAACAGGAACGTGGCAATTGGCAAAAAACGTTCAAGTTCCTTTAGCGCCTAAAGAGTGTGACTTTGAAGAATTAAACTATCTGATTACGGTAGATGCATATGTACACATTACATAGAGATGTTTACGTCCTAAATGGTTGAACGCAAGAGTGACAATCGGTAACCCAAAGAACCCAAAATACCTAGCACCTTCCGGTTTTGTTTTTGCGGCTAATAAAGTCGGGCATTTATAATCACAACCATATAACCCCCTACCACAAACAGGAACGTGGCAATTGGCAAAAAACTTGTAATATCCTTTAGCGCCTCAAGAGTGTGACCTTGAATAATTAAGCTATCTGATTACGGTAGATGCATATGTGCACATTACATAGAGATGTTTACGTCCTAAATGGGTTGAACGCAAGAGTGACAATCGAAAACCCAAAGAACCCAAAATACCTAAAAACTTTTGGCTTTGTTTTTCCTGCTAATGAAGTATGTGGGCTTAAAAAGCAATATGAATCGCCTAGACGACAACTCGGGCATTCATAAAGGACATCATATACCCGCCTACCACAAACAGGAACGGGGCAATTGCCAAAAAAACTTTCAATTTTACAAGTTACCCTTTAGCGCCTAAACAGTGTGACTTAGAAGAATTAAACTATCTGATTACGGTAGATGCATATGTGCACTTTACATAGAGATGTTTACGTCCTAAATGGGTTGAACGCAAGAGTGACAATCGAAAACCCAAAGAACCCAAATACCTAGCACCTTCCGGTTTTGTTTTTGCGGCTATAAAGTATGTGGGCCTTTAAAACAATATGAGTCGCCTAGACGACAACGCGGGCATTCATAATTACAACCATATACCCCCTACCACAAACAGGAACGTGGCAATTGGCAAAAAACTTTCAATTTCCTTTAGCGCCTAAAGAGTGTGACTTTGAAGAATTAAACTATCTGATTACGGTAGATGCATATGTGGACATTACATAGAGCTGTTAACGTCCTAAATGGGTTGAACGCAAGAGTGACAATCGAAAACCCAAAAACCTCAAAATATTTAGCACCTTCCGGTTTTGTTTTTGCGGCTAATAAAGTCGGGCATTTATAATCACAACCATATAACCCCCTACCACAAACAGGAACGTGGCAATTGGCAAAAAACTTGTAATATCCTTTAGCGCCTCAAGAGTGTGACCTTGAATAATTAAGCTATCTGATTACGGTAGATGCATATGTGCACATTACATAGAGATGTTTACGTCCTAAATGGGTTGAACGCAAGAGTGACAATCGAAAACCCAAAGAACCCAAAATACCTAAAAACTTTTGGCTTTGTTTTTCCTGCTAATGAAGTATGTGGGCTTAAAAAGCAATATGAATCGCCTAGACGACAACTCGGGCATTCATAAAGGACATCATATACCCGCCTACCACAAACAGGAACGGGGCAATTGCCAAAAAAACTTTCAATTTTACAAGTTACCCTTTAGCGCCTAAACAGTGTGACTTAGAAGAATTAAACTATCTGATTACGGTAGATGCATATGTGCACTTTACATAGAGATGTTTACGTCCTAAATGGGTTGAACGCAAGAGTGACAATCGAAAACCCAAAGAACCCAAATACCTAGCACCTTCCGGTTTTGTTTTTGCGGCTATAAAGTATGTGGGCCTTTAAAACAATATGAGTCGCCTAGACGACAACGCGGGCATTCATAATTACAACCATATACCCCCTACCACAAACAGGAACGTGGCAATTGGCAAAAAACGTTCAAGTTCCTTTAGCGCCTAAAGAGTGTGACTTTGAAGAATTAAACTATCTGATTACGGTAGATGCATATGTACACATTACATAGAGATGTTTACGTCCTAAATGGTTGAACGCAAGAGTGACAATCGGTAACCCAAAGAACCCAAAATACCTAGCACCTTCCGGTTTTGTTTTTGCGGCTAATAAAGTCGGGCATTTATAATCACAACCATATAACCCCCTACCACAAACAGGAACGTGGCAATTGGCAAAAAACTTGTAATATCCTTTAGCGCCTCAAGAGTGTGACCTTGAATAATTAAGCTATCTGATTACGGTAGATGCATATGTGCACATTACATAGAGATGTTTACGTCCTAAATGGGTTGAACGCAAGAGTGACAATCGAAAACCCAAAGAACCCAAAATACCTAAAAACTTTTGGCTTTGTTGTTCCTGCTAATAAAGTATGTGGTTCTAAAAAGCAATATGAATCGCCTAGACGACAACTCGGGCATTCATAAACAACATCATATACCCGCCTAACACAAACAGGAACGGGGCAATTGGCAAAAAACTTTCAATTTTACATGTTACCCTTTAGCGCCTAAACAGTGTGACTTAGAAGAATAAAACTATCTGATTACGGTAGATGCATATGTGCACATTACATAGGGTTGTTTACATCCTAAATGGGTTGAACGCAAGAGTGACAATCGAAAACCCAAAGAACCCAAATACCTAGCACCTTCCGGTTTTGTTTTTGCGGCTATAAAGTATGTGGGCCTTTAAAACAATATGAGTCGCCTAGACGACAACGCGGGCATTCATAATTACAACCATATACCCCCTACCACAAACAGGAACGTGGCAATTGGCAAAAAACTTTCAATTTCCTTTAGCGCCTAAAGAGTGTGACTTTGAAGAATTAAACTATCTGATTACGGTAGATGCATATGTGGACATTACATAGAGCTGTTAACGTCCTAAATGGGTTGAACGCAAGAGTGACAATCGAAAACCCAAAAACCTCAAAATATTTAGCAACTTCCGGCTTTGTTGTTCCTGCTAATAAAGTATGTGGGTCTAAAAAGCAATATGAATCGCCTAGACGACAACTCGGGCATTCATAAACAACATCATATACCCGCCTAACACAAACAGGAACGGGGCAATTGGAAAAAACTTTCAATTTCACAAGTTACCCTTTAGCGCCTTAAGAGTGTGACTTAGAAGAATTAAACTATCTGATTACGGTAGATGCATATGTACACATTACATAGAGATGTTTACGTCCTAAATGGGTTAAACGCAAGAGTGACAATCGGTAACCCAAAGAACCAAAAATAACCAGCACCTTCCGGTTTTGTTTTTGCGGCTAATAAATTATGTGGACCTAAAGGGCAATATGAATCGCCTAGACGACAACTCGGGCATTCATAAACAACATCATATACCCGCCTACCACAAACAGGAACGTGGCAATTGGCAAAAAACGTTCAAGTTCCTTTAGCGCCTAAAGAGTGTGACTTTGAAGAATTAAACTATCTGATTACGGTAGATGCATATGTACACATTACATAGAGATGTTTACGTCCTAAATGGTTGAACGCAAGAGTGACAATCGGTAACCCAAAGAACCCAAAATACCTAGCACCTTCCGGTTTTGTTTTTGCGGCTAATAAAGTCGGGCATTTATAATCACAACCATATAACCCCCTACCACAAACAGGAACGTGGGAATTGGCAAAAAACTTGTAATATCCTTTAGCGCCTCAAGAGTGTGATCTTGAATAATTAAGCTATCTGATTACGGTAGATGCATATGTGCACATTACATAGAGATGTTTACGTCCTAAATGGGTTGAACGCAAGAGTGACAATCGAAAACCCAAAGAACCCAAAATACCTAAAAACTTTTGGCTTTGTTTTTCCTCCTAATGAAATATGTGGGCTTAAAAAGCAATATGAATCGCCTAGACGACAACTCGGGCATTCATAAAGGACATCATATACCCGCCTACCACAAACAGGAACGGGGCAATTGCCAAAAAAACTTTCAATTTTACAAGTTACCCTTTAGCGCCTAAACAGTGTGACTTAGAAGAATTAAACTATCTGATTACGGTAGATGCATATGTGCACTTTACATAGAGATGTTTACGTCCTAAATGGGTTGAACGCAAGAGTGACAATCGGTAACCCAAAGAACCCAAAATACCTAGCACCTTCCGGTTTTGTTTTTGCGGCTAATAAATTATGTGGTCCTATAAAACAATATGAGTCGCCTAGACGACAACTCGGGCATTTATAATCACAACCATATAATCACCTACCACAAACAGGAACGGGGCAATTGCCAAAAAAACTTTCAATTTTACAAGTTACCCTTTAGCGCCTAAACAGTGTGACTTAGAAGAATTAAACTATCTGATTACGGTAGATGCATATGTGCACTTTACATAGAGATGTTTACGTCCTAAATGGTTGAACGCAAGAGTGACAATCGGTAACCCAAAGAACCCAAAATACCTAGCACCTTCCGGTTTTGTTTTTGCGGCTAATAAAGTCGGGCATTTATAATCACAACCATATAACCCCCTACCACAAACAGGAACGTGGGAATTGGCAAAAAACTTGTAATATCCTTTAGCGCCTCAAGAGTGTGATCTTGAATAATTAAGCTATCTGATTACGGTAGATGCATATGTGCACATTACATAGAGATGTTTACGTCCTAAATGGGTTGAACGCAAGAGTGACAATCGAAAACCCAAAGAACCCAAAATACCTAAAAACTTTTGGCTTTGTTTTTCCTGCTAATGAAATATGTGGGCTTAAAAAGCAATATGAATCGCCTAGACGACAACTCGGGCATTCATAAAGGACATCATATACCCGCCTACCACAAACAGGAACGGGGCAATTGCCAAAAAAACTTTCAATTTTACAAGTTACCCTTTAGCGCCTAAACAGTGTGACTTAGAAGAATTAAACTATCTGATTACGGTAGATGCATATGTGCACTTTACATAGAGATGTTTACGTCCTAAATGGGTTGAACGCAAGAGTGACAATCGGTAACCCAAAGAACCCAAAATACCTAGCACCTTCCGGTTTTGTTTTTGCGGCTAATAAATTATGTGGTCCTATAAAACAATATGAGTCGCCTAGACGACAACTCGGGCATTTATAATCACAACCATATAATCACCTACCACAAACAGGAACGTGGCAATTGGCAAAACACTTTCAATTTCCTTTAGCGCCTAAAGAGTGTGACTTTGAAGAATTAAACTATCTGATTACGGTAGATGCATATGTGCACATTACATAAAGATGTTATCGTCCTAAATGGGTTGAACGCAAGAGTGACAATAGGTAACCCAAAGAACCCAAAATACCTAGCACCTTCCGGTTTTGTTTTTGCGGCTAAGAAATTATGTGGGCCTTTAAAACAATATGAGTCGCCTAGACGACAACGCGGGCATTCATAATCACAACCATATACCCCCTACCACAAACAGGAACGTGGCAATTGGCAAAAAACTTTCGATTTCCTTTAGCGCCTAAAGAGTGTGACTTTGAAGAATTAAACTATCTGATTACGGTAGATGCATATGTGGACATTACATAGAGCTGTTAACGTCCTAAATGGGTTGAACGCAAGAGTGACAATCGAAAACCCAAAAACCTCAAAATATTTAGCAACTTCCGGCTTTGTTGTTCCTGCTAATAAAGTATGTGGTTCTAAAAAGCAATATGAATCGCCTAGACGACAACTCGGGCATTCATAAACAACATCATATACCCGCCTAACACAAACAGGAACGGGGCAATTGGCAAAAAACTTTCAATTTTACATGTTACCCTTTAGCGCCTAAACAGTGTGACTTAGAAGAATAAAACTATCTGATTACGGTAGATGCATATGTGCACTTTACATAGGGTTGTTTACGTCCTAAATGTGTTGAACGCAAGAGTGACAATCGAAAACCCAAAGAACCCAAATACCTAGCACCTTCCGGTTTTGTTTTTGCGGCTATAAAGTATGTGGGCCTTTAAAACAATATGAGTCGCCTAGACGACAACGCGGGCATTCATAATCACAACCATATACCCCCTACCACAAACAGGAACGTGGCAATTGGCAAAAAACTTTCAATTTCCTTTAGCGCCTAAAGAGTGTGACTTTGAACAATTAAACTATCTGATTACGGTAGATGCATATGTGGACATTACATAGAGCTGTTAACGTCCTAAATGGGTTGAACGCAAGAGTGACAATCGAAAACCCAAAAACCTCAAAATATTTAGCAACTTCCGGCTTTGTTGTTCCTGCTAATAAAGTATGTGGGTCTAAAAAGCAATATGAATCGCCTAGACGACAACTCGGGCATTCATAAACAACATCATATACCCGCCTAACACAAACAGGAACGGGGCAATTGGAAAAAACTTTCAATTTCACAAGTTACCCTTTAGCGCCTTAAGAGTGTGACTTAGAAGAATTAAACTATCTGATTACGGTAGATGCATATGTACACATTACATAGAGGTGTTTACGTCCTAAATGGGTTAAACGCAAGAGTGACAATCGGTAACCCAAAGAACCAAAAATAACCAGCACCTTCCGGTTTTGTTTTTGCGGCTAATAAATTATGTGGGCCTAAAGGGCAATATGAATCGCCTAGACGACAACTCGGGCATTCATAAACAACATCATATACCCGCCTACCACAAACAGGAACGTGGCAATTGGCAAAAAACGTTCAAGTTCCTTTAGCGCCTAAAGAGTGTGACTTTGAAGAATTAAACTATCTGATTACGGTAGATGCATATGTACACATTACATAGAGATGTTTACGTCCTAAATGGTTGAACGCAAGAGTGACAATCGGTAACCCAAAGAACCCAAAATACCTAGCACCTTCCGGTTTTGTTTTTGCGGCTAATAAAGTCGGGCATTTATAATCACAACCATATAACCCCCTACCACAAACAGGAACGTGGCAATTGGCAAAAAACTTGTAATATCCTTTAGCGCCTCAAGAGTGTGACCTTGAATAATTAAGCTATCTGATTACGGTAGATGCATATGTGCACATTACATAGAGATGTTTATGTCCTAAATGGGTTGAACGCAAGAGTGACAATCGAAAACCCAAAGAACCCAAAATACCTAAAAACTTTTGGCTTTGTTTTTCCTGCTAATGAAGTATGTGGGCTTAAAAAGCAATATGAATCGCCTCGACGACAACTCGGGCATTCATAAAGGACATCATATACCCGCCTACCACAAACAGGAACGGGGCAATTGCCAAAAAAACTTTCAATTTTACAAGTTACCCTTTAGCGCCTAAACAGTGTGACTTAGAAGAATTAAACTATCTGATTACGGTAGATGCATATGTGCACTTTACATAGAGATGTTTACGTCCTAAATGGGTTGAACGCAAGAGTGACAATCGGTAACCCAAAGAACCCAAAATACCTAGCACCTTCCGGTTTTGTTTTTGCGGCTAATAAATTATGTGGTCCTATAAAACAATATGAGTCGCCTAGACAACAACTCGGGCATTTATAATCACAACCATATAATCACCTACCACAAACAGGAACGTGGCAATTGGCAAAACACTTTCAATTTCCTTTAGCGCCTAAAGAGTGTGACTTTGAAGAATTAAACTATCTGATTACGGTAGATGCATATGTGCACATTACATAAAGATGTTATCGTCCTAAATGGGTTGAACGCAAGAGTGACAATAGGTAACCCAAAGAACCCAAAATACCTAGCACCTTCCGGTTTTGTTTTTGCGGCTAAGAAATTATGTGGGCCTATAAAACAATATGAGTCGCCTAGACGACAACTCGGGCATTCATAAAGGACATCATATACCCGCCTACCACAAACAGGAACGGGGCAATTGGCAAAAAAACTTTCAATTTTACAAGTTACCTTTTAGCGCCTAAACAGTGTGACTTAGAAGAATTAAACTATCTGATTACGGTAGATGCATATGTGCACTTTACATAGAGATGTTTACGTCCTAAATGGGTTGAACGCAAGAGTGACAATCGGTAACCCAAAGAACCCAAAATACCTAGCACCTTCCGGTTTTGTTTTTGCGGCTATAAAGTATGTGGGCCTAAAAAGCAATATGAATCGCCTAGACGACAAAGCGGGCATTCATAATCACAACCATATAACACCCTACCACAAACAGGAACGTGGCAATTGGCAAAAAACTTGTAATTTCCTTTAGCGCCTTAAGAGTGTGACCTTGAATAATTAAGCTATCTGATTACGGTAGATGCATATGTGCACATTACATAGAGATGTTAACGTCCTAAATGGGTTGAACGCAAGAGTGACAATCGAAAACCCCAAAACCTCAAAATACCTAGCAACTTCCGGCTTTGTTGTTCCTGCTAATAAAGTATGTGGGTCTAAAAAGCAATATGAATCGCCTAGACGACAACTCGGGCATTCATAAATAACATCATATACCCGCCTACCACAAACAGGAACGGGGCAATTGGCAAAAAACTTTCAATTTCACAAGTTACCCTTTAGCGCCTAAAGAGTGTGACTTAGAAGAATTAAACTATCTGATTACGGTAGATGCATATGTGCACATTACATAGGGATGTTTACGTCCTAAATGGGTTGAACGCAAGAGTGACAATAGGTAACCCAAAGAACCCAAAATACCTAGCAACTTCCGGCTTTGTTGTTCCTGCTAATAAAGTATGTGGGTCTAAAAAGCAATATGAATCGCCTAGACGACAACTCGGGCATTCATAAATAACATCATATACCCGCCTACCACAAACAGGAACGGGGCAATTGGCAAAAAACTTTCAATTTCACAAGTTACCCTTTAGCGCCTAAACAGTGTGACTTAGAAGAATTAAACTATCTGATTACGGTAGATGCATATGCACATTACATAGAGATGTTAACGTCCTAAATGGGTTGAACGCAAGAGTGACAATCGAAAACCCAAAAACCTCAAAATACCTAGCAACTTCCGGCTTTGTTGTTCCTGCTAATAAAGTATGTGGGTCTAAAAAGCAATATGAATCGCCTAGACGACAACTCGGGCATTCATAAATAACATCATATACCCGCCTACCACAAACAGGAACGAGGCAATTGGCAAAAAACTTTCAATTTCACAGGTTACCCTTTAGCGCCTAAAGAGTGTGACTTAGAAGAATTAAACTATCTGATTACGGTAGATGCATATGTGCACATTACATAGAGATGTTAACGTCCTAAATGGGTTGAACGCAAGAGTGACAATCGAAAACCCAAAAACTTCAAAATACCTAGCAACTTCCGGCTTTGTTGTTCCTGCTAATAAAGTATGTGGGTCTAAAAAGCAATATGAATCGCCTAGACGACAACTCGGGCATTCATAAATAACATCATATACCCGCCTACCACAAACAGGAACGGGGCAATTGGCAAAAAACTTTCAATTTCACAAGTTACCCTTTAGCGCCTAAACAGTGTGACTTAGAAGAATTAAACTATCTGATTACGGTAGATGCATATGCACATTACATAGAGATGTTAACGTCCTAAATGGGTTGAACGCAAGAGTGACAATCGAAAACCCAAAAACCTCAAAATACCTAGCAACTTCCGGCTTTGTTGTTCCTGCTAATAAAGTATGTGGGTCTAAAAAGCAATATGAATCGCCTAGACGACAACTCGGGCATTCATAAATAACATCATATACCCGCCTACCACAAACAGGAACGAGGCAATTGGCAAACAACTTTCAATTTCACAAGTTACCCTTTAGCGCCTAAAGAGTGTGACTTAGAAGAATTAAACTATCTGATTACGGTAGATGCATATGTGCACATTACATAGAGATGTTAACGTCCTAAATGGGTTGAACGCAAGAGTGACAATTGGTAACCCAAAGAACCCAAAATACCTAGCACTTTCCGGTTTTGTTTTTGCGGCTAATAAATTATGTGGGCCTATAAAACAATATGAGTCGCCTAGACGACAACTCGGGCATTTATAATCACAACCATATAACCCCCTACCACAAACAGGAACGTGGCAATTGGCAAAAAACTTTCAATTTCCTTTAGCGCCTAAAGAGTGTGACTTTGAAGAATTAAACTATCTGATTACGGTAGATGCATATGTGCACATTACATAGAGATGTTAACGTCCTAAATGGGTTGAACGCAAGAGTGACAATCGAAAACCCCAAAACCTCAAAATACCTAGCAACTTCCGGCTTTGTTGTTCCTGCTAATAAAGTATGTGGGTCTAAAAAGCAATATGAATCGCCTAGACGACAACTCGGGCATTCATAAAGGACATCATATACCCGCCTACCACAAACAGGAACGGGGCAATTGGCAAAAAAACTTTCAATTTTACAAGTTACCCTTTAGCGCCTAAACAATGTGACTTAGAAGAATTAAACTATCTGATTAGGGTAGATGCATATGTGCACTTTACATAGAGATGTTTACGTCCTAAATGGGTTGAACGAAAGAGTGACAATAGGTAACCCAAAGAACCCAAAATACCTAGCACTTTCCGGTTTTGTTTTTGCGGCTAATAAATTATGTGGTCCTATAAAACAATATGAGTCGCCTAGACGACAACTCGGGCATTTATAATCACAACCATATAATCACCTACCACAAACAGGAACGTGGCAATTGGCAAAACACTTTCAATTTCACAAGTTACCCTTTAGCGCCTAAAGAGTGTGACTTTGAAGAATTAAACTATCTGATTACGGTAGATGCATATGTGCACATTACATAAAGATGTTATCGTCCTAAATGGGTTGAACGCAAGAGTGACAATAGGTAACCCAAAGAACCCAAAATACCTAGCACCTTCCGGTTTTGTTTTTGCGGCTAAGAAATTATGTGGGTCTTTAAAACAATATGAGTCGCCTAGACGACAACGCGGGCATTCATAATCACAACCATATACCCCCTACCACAAACAGGAACGTGGCAATTGGCAAAAAACTTTCAATTTCCTTTAGCGCCTAAAGAGTGTGACTTTGAAGAATTAAACTATCTGATTACGGTAGATGCATATGTGCACATTACATAGAGATGTTAACGTCCTAAATGGGTTGAACGCAAGAGTGACAATTGGTAACCCAAAGAACCCAAAATACCTAGCACCTTCCGGTTTTGTTTTTGCGGCTAATAAATTATGTGGGCCTATAAAACAATATGAGTCGCCTAGACGACAACTCGGGCATTTATAATCACAACCATATAACCCCCTACCACAAACAGGAACGTGGCAATTGGCAAAAAACTTTCAATTTCCTTTAGCGCCTAAAGAGTGTGACTTTGAAGAATTAAACTATCTGATTACGGTAGATGCATATGTGCACATTACATAGAGATGTTAACGTCCTAAATGGGTTGAACGCAAGAGTGACAATCGAAAACCCCAAAACCTCAAAATTCCTAGCAACTTCCGGCTTTGTTGTTCCTGCTAATAAAGTATGTGGGTCTAAAAAGCAATATGAATCGCCTAGACGACAACTCGGGCATTCATAAAGGACATCATATACCCGCCTACCACAAACAGGAACGGGGCAATTGGCAAAAAAACTTTCAATTTTACAAGTTACCCTTTAGCGCCTAAACAGTGTGACTTTGAAGAATTAAACTATCTGATTAGGGTAGATGCATATGTGCACTTTACATAGAGATGTTTACGTCCTAAATGGGTTGAACGCAAGATTGACAATCGGTAACCCAAAGAACCCAAAATACCTAGCACCTTCCGGTTTTGTTTTTGCGGCTAATAAATTATGTGGTCCTATAAAACAATATGAGTCGCCTAGACGACAACTCGGGCATTTATAATCACAACCATATAATCACCTACCACAAACAGGAACGTGGCAATTGGCAAAACACTTTCAATTTCCTTTAGCGCCTAAAGAGTGTGACTTTGAAGAATTAAACTATCTGATTACGGTAGATGCATATGTGCACATTACATAAAGATATTATCGTCCTAAATGGGTTGAACGCAAGAGTGACAATAGGTAACCCAAAGAACCCAAAATACCTAGCACCTTCCGGTTTTGTTTTTGCGGCTAAGAAATTATGTGGGCCTTTAAAACAATATGAGTCGCCTAGACGACAACGCGGGCATTCATAATCACAACCATATACCCCCTACCACAAACAGGAACGTGGCAATTGGCAAAAAACTTTCAATTTCCTTTAGCGCCTAAAGAGTGTGACTTTGAAGAATTAAACTATCTGATTACGGTAGATGCATATGTGGACATTACATAGAGCTGTTAACGTCCTAAATGGGTTGAACGCAAGAGTGACAATCGAAAACCCAAAAACCTCAAAATATTTAGCAACTTCCGGCTTTGTTGTTCCTGCTAATAAAGTATGTGGTTCTAAAAAGCAATATGAATCGCCTAGACGACAACTCGGGCATTCATAAACAACATAATATACCCGCCTAACACAAACAGGAACGGGGCAGTTGGCAAAAAACTTTCAATTTTACATGTTACCCTTTAGCGCCTAAACAGTGTGACTTAGAAGAATAAAACTATCTGATTACGGTAGATGCATATGTGCACTTTACATAGGGTTGTTTACGTCCTAAATGGGTTGAACGCAAGAGTGACAATCGAAAACCCAAAGAACCCAAATACCTAGCACCTTCCGGTTTTGTTTTTGCGGCTATAAAGTATGTGGGCCTTTAAAATAATATGAGTCGCCTAGACGACAACGCGGGCATCCATAATCACAACCATATACCCCCTACCACAAACAGGAACGTGGCAATTGGCAAAAAACTTTCAATTTCCTTTAGCGCCTAAAGAGTGTGACTTTAAAGTAATAAACTATCTGATTACGGTAGATGCATATGTGGACATTACATAGAGCTGTTAACGTCCTAAATGGGTTGAACGCAAGAGTGACAATCGAAAACCCAAAAACCTCAAAATATTTAGCAACTTCCGGCTTTGTTGTTCCTGCTAATAAAGTATGTGGGTCTAAAAAGCAATATGAATCGCCTAGACGACAACTCGGGCATTCATAAACAACATCATATACCCGCCTAACACAAACAGGAATGGGGCAATTGGAAAAAACTTTCAATTTCACAAGTTACTCTTTAGCGCCTTAAGAGTGTGACTTAGAAGAATTAAACTATCTGATTACGGTAGATGCATATGTACACATTACATAGAGATGTTTACGTCCTAAATGGGTTAAACGCAAGAGTGACAATTGGTAACCCAAAGAACCAAAAATAACCAGCACCTTCCGGTTTTGTTTTTGCGGCTAATAAATTATGTGGGCCTAAAGGGCAATATGAATCGCCTAGACGACAACTCGGGCATTCATAAACAACATCATATACCCGCCTACCACAAACAGGAACGTGGCAATTGGCAAAAAACGTTCAAGTTCCTTTAGCGCCTAAAGAGTGTGACTTTGAAGAATTAAACTATCTGATTACGGTAGATGCATATGTACACATTACATAGAGATGTTTACGTCCTAAATGGTTGAACGCAAGAGTGACAATCGGTAACCCAAAGAACCCAAAATACCTAGCACCTTCCGGTTTTGTTTTTGCGGCTAATAAATTATGTGGTCCTATAAAACAATATGAGTCGCCTAGACGACAACTCGGGCATTTATAATCACAACCATATAATCACCTACCACAAACAGGAACGTGGCAATTGGCAAAACACTTTCAATTTCCTTTACCGCCTAAAGAGTGTGACTTTGAAGAATTAAACTATCTGATTACGGTAGATGCATATGTGCACATTACATAAAGATGTTATCGTCCTAAATGGGTTGAACGCAAGAGTGACAATAGGTAACCCAAAGAACCCAAAATACCTAGCACCTTCCGGTTTTGTTTTTGCGGCTAAGAAATTATGTGGGCCTATAAAACAATATGAGTCGCCTAGACGACAACTCGGGCATTCATAAAGGACATCATATACCCGCCTACCACAAACAGGAACGGGGCAATTGGCAAAAAAACTTTCAATTTTACAAGTTACCTTTTAGCGCCTAAACAGCGTGACTTAGAAGAATTAAACTATCTGATTACGGTAGATGCATATGTGCACTTTACATAGAGATGTTTACGTCCTAAATGGGTTGAACGCAAGAGTGACAATCGGTAACCCAAAGAACCCAAAATACCTAGCACCTTCCGGTTTTGTTTTTGCGGCTATAAAGTATGTGGGCCTAAAAAGCAATATGAATCGCCTAGATGACAAAGCGGGCATTCATAATCACAACCATATAACCCCCTACCACAAACAGGAACGTGGCAATTGGCAAAAAACTTGTAATTTCCTTTAGCGCCTCAAGAGTGTGACCTTGAATAATTAAGCTATCTGATTACGGTAGATGCATATGTGCATATTACATAGAGATGTTGACGTCCTAAATGGGTTGAACGCAAGAGTGACAATCGAAAACCCCAAACCTCAAAATACCTAGCAACTTCCGGCTTTGTTGTTCCTGCTAATAAAGTATGTGGGTCTAAAAAGCAATATGAATCGCCTAGGCGACAACTCGGGCATTTATAATCACAACCATATAATCACCTACCACAAACAGGAACGTGGCAATTGGCAAAACACTTTCAATTTCCTTTAGCGCCTAAAGAGTGTGACTTTGAAGAATTAAACTATCTGATTACGGTAGATGCATATGTGCACATTACATAAAGATATTATCGTCCTAAATGGGTTGAACGCAAGAGTGACAATAGGTAACCCAAAGAACCCAAAATACCTAGCACCTTCCCGTTTTGTTTTTGCGGCTAAGAAATTATGTGGGCCTAAAAAGCAATATGAATCGCCTAGACGACAACTCGGGCATTCATAAACAACATCATATACCCGCCTACAACAAACAGGAACGGGGCAATTGGAAAAAACTTTCAATTTCACAAGTTACCCTTTAGCGCCTAAAGAGTGTGACTTAGAAGAATTAAACTATCTGATTACGGTAGATGCATATGTGCACATTACATAGAGATGTTTACGTCCTAAATGGGTTGAACGCAAGAGTGACAATAGGTAACCCAAAGAAACCAAAATACCTAGCACCTTCCGGTTTTGTTTTTGCGGCTAATAAATTATGTGGGTCTATAAAACAATATGAGTCGCCTAGACGACAACTCGGGCATTTATAATCACAACCATATAACCCCCTACCACAAACAGGAACGTGGCAATTGGCAAAAAACTTTCAATTTCCTTTAGCGCCTAAAGAGTGTGACTTTGAAGAATTAAACTATCTGATTACGGTAGATGCATATGTGCACATTACATAGAGATGTTAACGTCCTAAATGGGTTGAACGCAAGAGTGACAATCGAAAACCCAAAAACCTCAAAATACCTAGCAACTTCCGACTTTGTTTTTCCGGCTAATAAAGTATGTGGGCCTAAAAAACAATATGAATCGCCTAGACGGCAACTCGGGCCTTCATAAAGGACATCATATACCCGCCTACCACAAACAGGAACGGGGCAATTGGCAAAAAACTTTCAATTTTACAAGTTACCCTTTAGCGCCTAAAGAGTGTGACTTAGAAGAATAAAACTATCTGATTACGGTAGATGCATATGTGCACTTTACTTAGGGATGTTTACGTCCTAAATGGGTTGAACGCAAGAGTGACAATAGGTAACCCAAAGAACCCAAAATACCTAGCACCTTCCGGTTTTGTTTTTGCGGCTATAAAGTATGTGGGCCTTTAAAACAATATGAGTCGCCTAGACGACAACGCGGGCATTCATAATCACAACCATATACCCCCTACCACAAACAGGAACGTGGCAATTGGCAAAAAACTTTCAATTTCCTTTAGCGCCTAAAGAGTGTGACTTTGAAGAATTAAACTATCTGATTACGGTAGATGCATATGTGCACATTACATAGAGATGTTAACGTCCTAAATGGGTTGAACGCAAGAGTGACAATCGAAAACCCAAAAACTTCAAAATACCTAGCAACTTCCGGCTTTGTTGTTCCTGCTAATAAAGTATGTGGGTCTAAAAAGCAATATGAATCGCCTAGACGACAACTCGGGCATTCATAAATAACATCATATACCCGCCTACCACAAACAGGAACGGGGCAGTTGGCAAAAAACTTTCAATTTCACAAGTTACCCTTTAGCGCCTAAACAGTGTGACTTAGAAGAATTAAACTATCTGATTACGGTATATGCATATGCACATTACATAGAGATGTTAACGTCCTAAATGGGTTGAACGCAAGAGTGACAATCGAAAACCCAAAAACCTCAAAATACCTAGCAACTTCCGGCTTTGTTGTTCCTGCTAATAAAGTATGTGGGTCTAAAAAGCAATATGAATCGCCTAGACGACAACTCGGGCATTCATAAACAACATCATATACCCGCCTACCACAAACAGGAACGGGGCAATTGGAAAAAACTTTCAATTTCACAAGTTACCCTTTAGCGCCTAAAGAGTGTGACTTAGAAGAATTAAACTATCTGATTACGGTAGATGCATATGTGCACATTACATAGAGATGTTAACGTCCTAAATGGGTTGAACGCAAGAGTGACAATTGGTAACCCAAAGAACCCAAAATACCTAGCACCTTCCGGTTTTGTTTTTGCGGCTAATAAATTATGTGGGCCTATAAAACAATATGAGTCGCCTAGACGACAACTCGGGCATTTATAATTACAACCATATAACCCCCTACCACAAACAGGAACGTGGCAATTGGCAAAAAACTTTCAATTTCCTTTAGCGCCTAAAGAGTGTGACCTTGAAGAATTAAACTATCTGATTACGGTAGATGCATATGTGCACATTACATAGAGATGTTAACGTCCTAAATGGGTTGAACGCAAGAGTGACAATCGAAAACCCAAAAACCTCAAAATACCTAGCAACTTCCGACTTTGTTTTTCCGGCTAATAAAGTATGTGGGCCTAAAAAACAATATGAATCGCCTAGACGGCAACTCGGGCCTTCATAAACGACATCATATACCCGCCTACCACAAACAGGAACGGGGCAATTGGCAAAAAACTTTCAATTTTACATGTTACCCTTTAGCGCCTAAACAGTGTGACTTAGAAGAATAAAACTATCTGATTACGGTAGATGCATATGTGCACTTTACATAGGGTTGTTTACGTCCTAAATGGGTTAAACGCAAGAGTGACAATCGGTAACCCAAAGAACCAAAAATAACCAGCACCTTCCGGTTTTGTTTTTGCGGCTAATAAATTATGTGGGCCTAAAGGGCAATATGAATCGCCTAGACGACAACTCGGGCATTCATAAACAACATCATATACCCGCCTACCACAAACAGGAACGGGGCAATTGGAAAAAACTTTCAATTTCACAAGTTACCCTTTAGCGCCTAAAGAGTGTGACTTAGAAGAATTAAACTATCTGATTACGGTAGATGCATATGTGCACATTACATAGAGATGTTAACGTCCTAAATGGGTTGAACGCAAGAGTGACAATTGGTAACCCAAAGAACCCAAAATACCTAGCACCTTCCGGTTTTGTTTTTGCGGCTATAAAGTATGTGGGCCTTTAAAACAATATGAGTCGCCTAGACGACAACGCGGGCATTCATAATCACAACCATATACCCCCTACCACAAACAGGAACGTGGCAATTGGCAAAAAACTTTCAATTTCCTTTAGCGCCTAAAGAGTGTGACTTTGAAGAATTAAACTATCTGATTACGGTAGATGCATATGTGGACATTACATAGAGATGTTAACGTCCTAAATGGGTTGAACGCAAGAGTGACAATCGAAAACCCAAAAACCTCAAAATACCTAGCAACTTCCGGCTTTGTTGTTCCTGCTAATAAAGTATGTTGGTCTAAAAAGCAATATGAATCGCCTAGACGACAACTCGGGCATTCATAAACAACATCATATACCCGCCTAACACAAACAGGAACGGGGCAATTGGAAAAAACTTTCAATTTCACAAGTTACCCCTTAGCGCCTAAAGAGTGTGACTTAGAAGAATTAAACTATCTGATTACGGTAGATGCATATGTACACATTACATAGAGATGTTTACGTCCTAAATGGGTTAAACGCAAGAGTGACAATCGGTAACCCAAAGAACCAAAAATAACCAGCACCTTCCGGTTTTGTTTTTGCGGCTAATAAATTATGTGGGCCTAAAGGGCAATATGAATCGCCTAGACGACAACTCGGGCATTCATAAACAACATCATATACCCGCCTACCACAAACAGGAAACTGGCAATTGGCAAAAAACGTTCAATTTCCTTTAGCGCCTAAAGAGTGTGACTTTGAAGAATTAAACTATCTGATTACGGTAGATGCATATGTGCACATTACATAGAGATTTTTACGTCCTAAATGGGTTGAACGCAAGAGTGACAATCGGTAACCCAAAGAACCCAAAATACCTAGCCCCTTCCGGTTTTGTTTTTGCGGCTAATAAAGTCGGGCATTTATAATCACAACCATATAACCCCCTACCACAAACAGGAACGTGGCAATTGGCAAAAAACTTCTAATATCCTTTAGCGCCTCAAGAGTGTGACCTTGAATAATTAAGCTATCTGATTACGGTAGATGCATATGTGCACATTACATAGAGATGTTTACGTCCTAAATGGGTTGAACGCAAGAGTGACAATTGGTAACCCAAAGAACCCAAAATACCTAAAAACTTTTGGCTTTGTTTTTCCTGCTAATGAAGTATGTGGGCTTAAAAAGCAATATGAATCGCCTAGACGACAACTCGGGCATTCATAAAGGACATCATATACCCGCCTACCACAAACAGGAACGGGGCAATTGGCAAAAAAACTTTCAATTTTACAAGTTACCCTTTAGCGCCTAAACAGTGTGACTTAGAAGAATTAAACTATCTGATTACGGTAGATGCATATGTGCACTTTACATAGAGATGTTTACGTCCTAAATGGGTTGAACGCAAGAGTGACAATCGGTAACCCAAAGAACCCAAAATACCTAGCACCTTCCGGTTTTGTTTTTGCGGCTAATAAATTATGTGGTCCTATAAAACAATATGAGTCGCCTAGATGACAACTCGGGCATTTATAATTACAACCATATAATCACCTACCACAAACAGGAACGTGGAAATTGGCAAAACACTTTCAATTTCCTTTAGCGCCTAAAGAGTGTGACTTTGAAGAATTAAACTATCTGATTACGGTAGATGCATATGTGCACATTACATAAAGATGTTATCGTCCTAAATGGGTTGAACGCAAGAGTGACAATAGGTAACCCAAAATACCTAGCACCTTCCGGTTTTGTTTTTGCGGCTAAGAAATTATGTGGTCCTATAGAACAATATGAGTCGCCTAGACGACAACTCGGGCATTCATAAAGGACATCATATACCCGCCTACCACAAACAGGAACGGGGCAATTGGCAAAAAACCTTTCAATTTTACAAGTTACCCTTTAGCGCCTAAACAGTGTGACTTAGATGAATTAAACTATCTGATTACGGTAGATGCATATGTGCACTTTACATAGAGATGTTCACGTCCTAAATGGGTTGAACGCAAGAGTGACAATCGGTAACCCAAAGAACCCAAAATACCTAGCACCTTCCGGTTTTGTTTTTGGGGCTATAAAGTATGTGGGCCTAAAAAGCAATATGAATCGCCTAGACGACAACGCGGGCATTCATAATCACAACCATATAACCCCCTACCACAAACAGGAACGTGGCAATTGGCAAAAAACTTGTAATTTCATTTAGCGCCTCAAGAGTGTGACCTTGAATAATTAAGCTATCTGATTACGGTAGATGCAGATGTGCACATTACATAGGGATGTTTACGTCCTAAATGGGTTGAACGCAAGAGTGACAATAGGTAACCCAAAGAACCCAAAATACCTAGCACCTTCCGGTTTTGTTTTTGCGGCTAAGAAATTATGTGGGCCTAAAAAGCAATATGAATCGCCTAGACGACAACTCGGGCATTCATAAACAACATCATATACCCGCCTACCACAAACAGGAACGGGGCAATTGGCAAAAAACTTTCAATTTCACAAGTTACCCTTTAGCGCCTAAAGAGTGTGACTTAGAAGAATTAAACTATCTGATTACGGTAGATGCAGATGTGCACATTACATAGAGATGTTAACGTCCTAAATGGGTTGAACGCAAGAGTGACAATCGAAAACCCCAAAACCTCAAAATACCTAGCAACTTCCGGCTTTGTTCTTCCTGCTAATAAAGTATGTGGGTCTATAAAACAATATGAGTCGCCTAGATGACAACTCGGGCATTTATAATCACAACCATATAACCCCCTACCACAAACAGGAACGTGGCAATTGGCAAAAAACTTGTAATTTCATTTAGCGCCTCAAGAGTGTGACCTTGAATAATTAAGCTATCTGATTACGGTAGATGCATATGTGCACATTACATAGAGATGTTTACGTCCTAAATGGGTTGAACGCAAGAGTGACAATTGGTAACCCAAAGAACCCAAAATACCTAAAAACTTTTGGCTTTGTTTTTCCTGCTAATGAAGTATGTGGGCTTAAAAAGCAATATGAATCGCCTAGACGACAACTCGGGCATTCATAAAGGACATCATATACCCGCCTACCACAAACAGGAACGGGGCAATTGGCAAAAAAACTTTCAATTTTACAAGTTACCCTTTAGCGCCTAAACAGTGTGACTTAGAAGAATTAAACTATCTGATTACGGTAGATGCATATGTGCACTTTACATAGAGATGTTTACGTCCTAAATGGGTTGAACGCAAGAGTGACAATCGGTAACCCAAAGAACCCAAAATACCTAGCACCTTCCGGTTTTGTTTTTGCGGCTAATAAATTATGTGGTCCTATAAAACAATATGAGTCGCCTAGATGACAACTCGGGCATTTATAATTACAACCATATAATCACCTACCACAAACAGGAACGTGGAAATTGGCAAAACACTTTCAATTTCCTTTAGCGCCTAAAGAGTGTGACTTTGAAGAATTAAACTATCTGATTACGGTAGATGCATATGTGCACATTACATAAAGATGTTATCGTCCTAAATGGGTTGAACGCAAGAGTGACAATAGGTAACCCAAAATACCTAGCACCTTCCGGTTTTGTTTTTGCGGCTAATAAATTATGTGGTCCTATAAAACAATATGAGTCGCCTAGATGACAACTCGGGCATTTATAATCACAACCATATAACCCCCTACCACAAACAGGAACGTGGCAATTGGCAAAAAACTTGTAATTTCATTTAGCGCCTCAAGAGTGTGACCTTGAATAATTAAGCTATCTGATTACGGTAGATGCATATGTGCACATTACATAGAGATGTTAACGTCCTAAATGGGTTGAACGCAAGAGTGACAATCGAAAACCCCAAAACCTCAAAATACCTAGCAACTTCCGGCTTTGTTCTTCCTGCTAATAAAGTATGTGGGTCTAAAAAGCAATATGAATCGCCTAGAAGACAACTCGGGCATTCAAAAACAACATCATATACCCGCCTACCACAAACAGGAACGGGGCAATTGGCAAAAAACTTTCAATTTCACAAGTTACCCTTTAGCGCCTAAAGAGTGTGACTTAGAAGAATTAAACTATCTGATTACGGTAGATGCAGATGTGCACATTACATAGGGATGTTTACGTCCTAAATGGGTTGAACGCAAGAGTGACAATAGGTAACCCAAAGAACCCAAAATACCTAGCACCTTCCGGTTTTGTTTTTGCGGCTAAGAAATTATGTGGGCCTAAAAAGCAATATGAATCGCCTAGACGACAACTCGGGCATTCATAAACAACATCATATACCCGCCTACCACAAACAGGAACGGGGCAATTGGCAAAAAACTTTCAATTTCCTTTAGCGCCTAAAGAGTGTGACTTTGAAGAATTAAACTATCTGATTACGGTAGATGCATATGTGCACATTACATAGAGATGTTAAAGTCCTAAATGGGTTGCACGCAAGAGTGACAATCGGTAACCCAAAGAACCCAAAATACCTAGCACCTTCCGGTTTTGTTTTTGCGGCTAATAAATTATGTGGTCCTATAAAACCATATGAGTCGCCTAGACGGCAACTCGGGCATTCATAATCACAACCATATACCCCCTACCACAAACAGGAACGTGGCAATTGGCAAAAAACTTTCAATTTCCTTTAGCGCCTAAAGAGTGTGACTTTGAAGAATTAAACTATCTGATTACGGTAGATGCATATGTGCACATTACATAGAGATGTTTACGTCCTAAATGGGTTGAACGCAAGAGTGACAATCGGTAACCCAAAGAACCCAAAATACCTAGCACCTTCCGGTTTTGTTTTTGCGGCTAAGAAATTATGTGGGCCTAAAAAGCAATATGAATCGCCTAGACGACAACTCGGGCATTCATAAACAACATCATATACCCGCCTACCACAAACAGGAACGGGGAAATTGGCAAAAAAACTTTCAATTTTACAAGTTACCCTTTAGCGCCTAAACAGTGTGACTTAGAAAAATTAAACTATCTGATTACGGTAGATGCATATGTGCACTTTACATAGAGATGTTTACGTCCTAAATGGGTTGAACGCAAGAGTGACAATCGGTAACCCAAAGAACCCAAAATACCTAGCACCTTCCGGTTTTGTTTTTGCGGCTAATAAATTATGTGGTCCTATAAAACAATATGAGTCGCCTAGACGACAACTCGGGCATTTATAATCACAACCATATAATCACCTACCACAAACAGGAACGTGGCAATTGGCAAAAAACTTGTAATTTCATTTAGCGCCTCAAGAGTGTGACCTTGAATAATTAAGCTATCTGATTACGGTAGATGCATATGTGCACATTACATAGAGATGTTAACGTCCTAAATGGGTTGAACGCAAGAGTGACAATCGAAAACCCCAAAACCTCAAAATACCTAGCAACTTCCGGCTTTGTTGTTCCTGCTAATAAAGTATGTGGGTCTAAAAAGCAATATGAATCGCCTAGACGACAACTCGGGCATTCAAAAACAACATCATATACCCGCCTACCACAAACAGGAACGGGGCAATTGGCAAAAACCTTTCAATTTCACAAGTTACCCTTTAGCGCCTAAAGAGTGTGACTTTGAAGAATTAAACTATCTGATTACGGTAGATGCATATGTGCACATTACATAGAGATGTTTACGTCCTAAATGGGTTGAACGCAAGAGTGACAATCGGTAACCCAAAGAACCCAAAATACCTAGCCCCTTCCGGTTTTGTTTTTGCGGCTAATAAAGTCGGGCATTTATAATCACAACCATATAACCCCCTACCACAAACAGGAACGTGGCAATTGGCAAAAAACTTGTAATATCCTTTAGCGCCTCAAGAGTGTGACCTTGAATAATTAAGCTATCTGATTACGGTAGATGCATATGTGCACATTACATAGAGATGTTTACGTCCTAAATGGGTTGAACGCAAGAGTGACAATTGGTAACCCAAAGAACCCAAAATACCTAAAAACTTTTGGCTTTGTTTTTCCTGCTAATGAAGTATGTGGGCTTAAAAAGCAATATGAATCGCCTAGACGACAACTCGGGCATTCATAAAGGACATCATATACCCGCCTACCACAAACAGGAACGGGGCAATTGGCAAAAAAACTTTCAATTTTACAAGTTACCCTTTAGCGCCTAAACAGTGTGACTTAGGAGAATTAAACTATCTGATTACGGTAGATGCATATGTGCACTTTACATAGAGATGTTTACGTCCTAAATGGGTTGAACGCAAGAGTGACAATCGGTAACCCAAAGAACCCAAAATACCTAGCACCTTCCGGTTTTGTTTTTGCGGCTAATAAATTATGTGGTCCTATAAAACAATATGAGTCGCCTAGACGACAACTCGGGCATTTATAATCACAACCATATAATCACCTACCACAAACAGGAACGTGGCAATTGGCAAAACACTTTCAATTTCCTTTAGCGCCTAAAGAGTGTGACTTTGAAGAATTAAACTATCTGATTACGGTAGATGCATATGTGCACATTACATAAAGATGTTATCGTCCTAAATGGGTTGAACGCAAGAGTGACAATAGGTAACCCAAAATACCTAGCACCTTCCGATTTTGTTTTTGCGGCTAAGAAATTATGTGGTCCTATAGAACAATATGAGTCGCCTAGACGACAACTCGGGCATTCATAAAGGACATCATATACCCGCCTACCACAAACAGGAACGGGGCAATTGGCAAAAAAACTTTCAATTTTACAAGTTACCCTTTAGCGCCTAAACAGTGTGACTTAGAAGAATTAAAATATCTGATTACGGTAGATGCATATGTGCACTTTACATAGAGATGTTCACGTCCTAAATGGGTTGAACGCAAGAGTGACAATCGGTAACCCAAAGAACCCAAAATACCTAGCACCTTCCGGTTTTGTTTTTGCGGCTATAAAGTATGTGGGCCTAAAAAGCAATATGAATCGCCTAGACGACAACGCGGGCATTCATAATCACAACCATATAACCCCCTACCACAAACAGGAACGTGGCAATTGGCAAAAAACTTGTAATTTCATTTAGCGCCTCAAGAGTGTGACCTTGAATAATTAAGCTATCTGATTACGGTAGATGCATATGTGCACATTACATAGAGATGTTAACGTCCTAAATGGGTTGAACGCAAGAGTGACAATCGAAAACCCCAAAACCTCAAAATACCTAGCAACTTCCGGCTTTGTTCCTCCTGCTAATAAAGTATGTGGGTCTAAAAAGCAATGTGAATCGCCTAGACGACAACTCGGGCATTCAAAAACAACATCATATACCCGCCTACCACAAACAGGAACGGGGCAATTGGCAAAAAACTTTCAATTTCACAAGTTACCCTTTAGCGCCTAAAGAGTCTGACTTAGAAGAATTAAACTATCTGATTACGGTAGATGCATATGTGCACATTACATAGGGATGTTTACGTCATAAATGGGTTGAACGCAAGAGTGACAATAGGTAACCCAAAGAACCCAAAATACCTAGCACCTTCCGGTTTTGTTTTTGCGGCTAAGAAATTATGTGGGCCTAAAAAGCAATATGAATCGCCTAGACGACAACTCGGGCATTCATAAACAACATCATATACCCGCCTACCACAAACAGGAACGGGGCAATTGGCAAAAAACTTTCAATTTCCTTTAGCGCCTAAAGAGTGTGACTTTGAAGAATTAAACTATCTGATTACGGTAGATGCATATGTGCACATTACATAGAGATGTTAAAGTCCTAAATGGGTTGCACGCAAGAGTGACAATCGGTAACCTAAAGAACCCAAAATACCTAGCACCTTCCGGTTTTTTTTTTGCGGCTAAGAAATTATGTGGGCCTAAAAAGCAATATGAAACGCCTAGACGGCAACTCGGGCCTTCATAAACAACATCATATACCCGCCTACCACAAACAGGAACGGGGCAATTGGCAAAAAACTTTCAATTTCCTTTAGCGCCTAAAGAGTGTGACTTTGAAGAATTAAACTATCTGATTACGGTAGATGCATATGTGCACATTACATAGAGATGTTTACGTCCTAAATGGGTTGAACGCAAGAGTGACAATCGGTAACCCAAAGAACCCAAAATACCTAGCCCCTTCCGGTTTTGTTTTTGCGGCTAATAAAGTCGGGCATTTATAATCACAACCATATAACCCCCTACCACAAACAGGAACGTGGCAATTGGCAAAAAACTTGTAATATCCTTTAGCGCCTCAAGAGTGTGACCTTGAATAATTAAGCTATCTGATTACGGTAGATGCATATGTGCACATTACATAGAGATGTTTACGTCCTAAATGGGTTGAACGCAAGAGTGACAATTGGTAACCCAAAGAACCCAAAATACCTAAAAACTTTTGGCTTTGTTTTTCCTGCTAATGAAGTATGTGGGCTTAAAAAGCAATATGAATCGCCTAGACGACAACTCGGGCATTCATAAAGGACATCATATACCCGCCTACCACAAACAGGAACGGGGCAATTGGCAAAAAAACTTTCAATTTTACAAGTTACCCTTTAGCGCCTAAACAGTGTGACTTAGAAGAATTAAACTATCTGATTACGGTAGATGCATATGTGCACTTTACATAGAGATGTTTACGTCCTAAATGGGTTGAACGCAAGAGTGAGAATCGGTAACCCAAAGAACCCAAAATACCTAGCACCTTCCGGTTTTGTTTTTGCGGCTAATAAATTATGTGGTCCTATAAAACAATATGAGTCGCCTAGACGACAACTCGGGCATTTATAATCACAACCATATAATCACCTACCACAAACAGGAACGTGGCAATTGGCAAAACACTTTCAATTTCCTTTAGCGCCTAAAGAGTGTGACTTTGAAGAATTAAACTATCTGATTACGGTAGATGCATATGTGCACATTACATAAAGATGTTATCGTCCTAAATGGGTTGAACGCAAGAGTGACAATAGGTAACCCAAAATACCTAGCACCTTCCGGTTTTGTTTTTGCGGCTAAGAAATTATGTGGTCCTATAGAACAATATGAGTCGCCTAGACGACAACTCGGGCATTCATAAAGGACATCATATACCCGCCTACCACAAACAGGAACGGGGCAATTGGCAAAAAAACTTTCAATTTTACAAGTTACCCTTTAGCGCCTAAACAGTGTGACTTAGAAGAATTAAACTATCTGATTACGGTAGATGCATATGTGCACTTTACATAGAGATGTTTACGTCCTAAATGGGTTGAACGCAAGAGTGACAATCGGTAACCCAAAGAACCCAAAATACCTAGCACCTTCCGGTTTTGTTTTTGCGGCTAATAAATTATGTGGTCCTATAAAACAATATGAGTCGCCTAGACGACAACTCGGGCATTTATAATCACAACCATATAATCACCTACCACAAACAGGAACGTGGCAATTGGCAAAAAACTTGTAATTTCATTTAGCGCCTCAAGAGTGTGACCTTGAATAATTAAGCTATCTGATTACGGTAGATGCATATGTGCACATTACATAGAGATGTTAACGTCCTAAATGGGTTGAACGCAAGAGTGACAATCGAAAACCCCAAAACCTCAAAATACCTAGCAACTTCCGGCTTTGTTGTTCCTGCTAATAAAGTATGTGGGTCTAAAAAGCAATATGAATCGCCTAGACGACAACTCGGGCATTCAAAAACAACATCATATACCCGCCTACCACAAACAGGAACGGGGCAATTGGCAAAAACCTTTCAATTTCACAAGTTACCCTTTAGCGCCTAAAGAGTGTGACTTTGAAGAATTAAACTATCTGATTACGGTAGATGCATATGTGCACATTACATAGAGATGTTTACGTCCTAAATGGGTTGAACGCAAGAGTGACAATCGGTAACCCAAAGAACCCAAAATACCTAGCCCCTTCCGGTTTTGTTTTTGCGGCTAATAAAGTCGGGCATTTATAATCACAACCATATAACCCCCTACCACAAACAGGAACGTGGCAATTGGCAAAAAACTTGTAATATCCTTTAGCGCCTCAAGAGTGTGACCTTGAATAATTAAGCTATCTGATTACGGTAGATGCATATGTGCACATTACATAGAGATGTTTACGTCCTAAATGGGTTGAACGCAAGAGTGACAATTGGTAACCCAAAGAACCCAAAATACCTAAAAACTTTTGGCTTTGTTTTTCCTGCTAATGAAGTATGTGGGCTTAAAAAGCAATATGAATCGCCTAGACGACAACTCGGGCATTCATAAAGGACATCATATACCCGCCTACCACAAACAGGAACGGGGCAATTGGCAAAAAAACTTTCAATTTTACAAGTTACCCTTTAGCGCCTAAACAGTGTGACTTAGGAGAATTAAACTATCTGATTACGGTAGATGCATATGTGCACTTTACATAGAGATGTTTACGTCCTAAATGGGTTGAACGCAAGAGTGACAATCGGTAACCCAAAGAACCCAAAATACCTAGCACCTTCCGGTTTTGTTTTTGCGGCTAATAAATTATGTGGTCCTATAAAACAATATGAGTCGCCTAGACGACAACTCGGGCATTTATAATCACAACCATATAATCACCTACCACAAACAGGAACGTGGCAATTGGCAAAACACTTTCAATTTCCTTTAGCGCCTAAAGAGTGTGACTTTGAAGAATTAAACTATCTGATTACGGTAGATGCATATGTGCACATTACATAAAGATGTTATCGTCCTAAATGGGTTGAACGCAAGAGTGACAATAGGTAACCCAAAATACCTAGCACCTTCCGATTTTGTTTTTGCGGCTAAGAAATTATGTGGTCCTATAGAACAATATGAGTCGCCTAGACGACAACTCGGGCATTCATAAAGGACATCATATACCCGCCTACCACAAACAGGAACGGGGCAATTGGCAAAAAAACTTTCAATTTTACAAGTTACCCTTTAGCGCCTAAACAGTGTGACTTAGAAGAATTAAAATATCTGATTACGGTAGATGCATATGTGCACTTTACATAGAGATGTTCACGTCCTAAATGGGTTGAACGCAAGAGTGACAATCGGTAACCCAAAGAACCCAAAATACCTAGCACCTTCCGGTTTTGTTTTTGCGGCTATAAAGTATGTGGGCCTAAAAAGCAATATGAATCGCCTAGACGACAACGCGGGCATTCATAATCACAACCATATAACCCCCTACCACAAACAGGAACGTGGCAATTGGCAAAAAACTTGTAATTTCATTTAGCGCCTCAAGAGTGTGACCTTGAATAATTAAGCTATCTGATTACGGTAGATGCATATGTGCACATTACATAGAGATGTTAACGTCCTAAATGGGTTGAACGCAAGAGTGACAATCGAAAACCCCAAAACCTCAAAATACCTAGCAACTTCCGGCTTTGTTCCTCCTGCTAATAAAGTATGTGGGTCTAAAAAGCAATATGAATCGCCTAGACGACAACTCGGGCATTCAAAAACAACATCATATACCCGCCTACCACAAACAGGAACGGGGCAATTGGCAAAAAACTTTCAATTTCACAAGTTACCCTTTAGCGCCTAAAGAGTCTGACTTAGAAGAATTAAACTATCTGATTACGGTAGATGCATATGTGCACATTACATAGGGATGTTTACGTCATAAATGGGTTGAACGCAAGAGTGACAATAGGTAACCCAAAGAACCCAAAATACCTAGCACCTTCCGGTTTTGTTTTTGCGGCTAAGAAATTATGTGGGCCTAAAAAGCAATATGAATCGCCTAGACGACAACTCGGGCATTCATAAACAACATCATATACCCGCCTACCACAAACAGGAACGGGGCAATTGGCAAAAAACTTTCAATTTCCTTTAGCGCCTAAAGAGTGTGACTTTGAAGAATTAAACTATCTGATTACGGTAGATGCATATGTGCACATTACATAGAGATGTTAAAGTCCTAAATGGGTTGCACGCAAGAGTGACAATCGGTAACCTAAAGAACCCAAAATACCTAGCACCTTCCGGTTTTTTTTTTGCGGCTAAGAAATTATGTGGGCCTAAAAAGCAATATGAAACGCCTAGACGGCAACTCGGGCCTTCATAAACAACATCATATACCCGCCTACCACAAACAGGAACGGGGCAATTGGCAAAAAACTTTCAATTTCCTTTAGCGCCTAAAGAGTGTGACTTTGAAGAATTAAACTATCTGATTACGGTAGATGCATATGTGCACATTACATAGAGATGTTTACGTCCTAAATGGGTTGAACGCAAGAGTGACAATCGGTAACCCAAAGAACCCAAAATACCTAGCACCTTCCGGTTTTGTTTTTGCGGCTAAGAAATTATGTGGGCCTAAAAAGCAATATCAATCGCCTAGACGACAACTCGGGCATTCATAAACAACATCATATACCCGCCTACCACAAACAGGAACGGGGCAATTGGCAAAAAAACTTTCAATTTTACAAGTTACCCTTTAGCGCCTAAACAGTGTGACTTAGAAAAATTAAACTATCTGATTACGGTAGATGCATATGTGCACTTTACATAGAGATGTTTACGTCCTAAATGGGTTGAACGCAAGAGTGACAATCGGTAACCCAAAGAACCCAAAATACCTAGCACCTTCCGGTTTTGTTTTTGCGGCTAATAAATTATGTGGTCCTATAAAACAATATGAGTCGCCTAGACGACAACTCGGGCATTTATAATCACAACCATATAATCACCTACCACAAAGAGGAACGTGGCAATTGGCAAAAAACTTGTAATTTCATTTAGCGCCTCAAGAGTGTGACCTTGAATAATTAAGCTATCTGATTACGGTAGATGCATATGTGCACATTACATAGAGATGTTAACGTCCTAAATGGGTTGAACGCAAGAGTGACAATCGAAAACCCCAAAACCTCAAAATACCTAGCAACTTCCGGCTTTGTTGTTCCTGCTAATAAAGTATGTGGGTCTAAAAAGCAATATGAATCGCCTAGACGACAACTCGGGCATTCAAAAACAACATCATAAACCCGCCTACCACAAACAGGAACGGGGCAATTGGCAAAAAACTTTCAATTTCACAAGTTACCCTTTAGCGCCTAAAGAGTGTGACTTTGAAGAATTAAACTATCTGATTACGGTAGATGCATATGTGCACATTACATAGAGATGTTTACGTCCTAAATGGGTTGAACGCAAGAGTGACAATCGGTAACCCAAAGAACCCAAAATACCTAGCCCCTTCCGGTTTTGTTTTTGCGGCTAATAAAGTCGGGCATTTATAATCACAACCATATAACCCCCTACCACAAACAGGAACGTGGCAATTGGCAAAAAACTTGTAATATCCTTTAGCGCCTCAAGAGTGTGACCTTGAATAATTAAGCTATCTGATTACGGTAGATGCATATGTGCACATTACATAGAGATGTTTACGTCCTAAATGGGTTGAACGCAAGAGTGACAATTGGTAACCCAAAGAACCCAAAATACCTAAAAACTTTTGGCTTTGTTTTTCCTGCTAATGAAGTATGTGGGCTTAAAAAGCAATATGAATCGCCTAGACGACAACTCGGGCATTCATAAAGGACATCATATACCCGCCTACCACAAACAGGAACGGGGCAATTGGCAAAAAAACTTTCAATTTTACAAGTTACCCTTTAGCGCCTAAACAGTGTGACTTAGAAGAATTAAACTATCTGATTACGGTAGATGCATATGTGCACTTTACATAGAGATGTTTACGTCCTAAATGGGTTGAACGCAAGAGTGACAATCGGTAACCCAAAGAACCCAAAATACCTAGCACCTTCCGGTTTTGTTTTTGCGGCTAATAAATTATGTGGTCCTATAAAACAATATGAGTCGCCTAGACGACAACTCGGGCATTTATAATCACAACCATATAATCACCTACCACAAACAGGAACGTGGCAATTGGCAAAACACTTTCAATTTCCTTTAGCGCCTAAAGAGTGTGACTTTGAAGAATTAAACTATCTGATTACGGTAGATGCATATGTGCACATTACATAAAGATGTTATCGTCCTAAATGGGTTGAACGCAAGAGTGACAATAGGTAACCCAAAATACCTAGCACCTTCCGGTTTTGTTTTTGCGGCTAAGAAATTATGTGGTCCTATAGAACAATATGAGTCGCCTAGACGACAACTCGGGCATTCATAAAGGACATCATATACCCGCCTACCACAAACAGGAACGGGGCAATTGGCAAAAAAACTTTCAATTTTACAAGTTACCCTTTAGCGCCTAAACAGTGTGACTTAGAAGAATTAAACTATCTGATTACGGTAGATGCATATGTGCACTTTACATAGAGATGTTTACGTCCTAAATGGGTTGAACGCAAGAGTGACAATCGGTAACCCAAAGAACCCAAAATACCTAGCACCTTCCGGTTTTGTTTTTGCGGCTATAAAGTATGTGGGCCTAAAAAGCAATATGAATCGCCTAGACGACAACGCGGGCATTCATAATCACAACCATATAACCCCCTACCACAAACAGGAACGTGGCAATTGGCAAAAAACTTGTAATTTCATTTAGCGCCTCAAGAGTGTGACCTTGAATATTTAAGCTATCTGATTACGGTAGATGCATATGTGCACATTACATAGAGATGTTAACGTCCTAAATGGGTTGAACGCAAGAGTGACAATCGAAAACCCCAAAACCTCAAAATACCTAGCAACTTCCGGCTTTGTTCTTCCTGCTAATAAAGTATGTGGGTCTAAAAAGCAATATGAATCGCCTAGACGACAACTCGGGCATTCAAAAACAACATCATATACCCGCCTACCACAAACAGGAACGGGGCAATTGGCACAAAACTTTCAATTTCACAAGTTACCCTTTAGCGCCTAAAGAGTGTGACTTAGAAGAATTAAACTATCTGATTACGGTAGATGCATATGTGCACATTACATAGGGATGTTTACGTCATAAATGGGTTGAACGGAAGAGTGACAATAGGTAACCCAAAGAACCCAAAATACCTAGCACCTTCCGGTTTTGTTTTTGCGGCTAAGAAATTATGTGGGCCTAAAAAGCAATATGAATCGCCTAGACGACAACTCGGGCATTCATAAACAACATCATATACCCGCCTACCACAAACAGGAACGGGGCAATTGGCAAAAAACTTTCAATTTCCTTTAGCGCCTAAAGAGTGTGACTTTGAAGAATTAAACTATCTGATTACGGTAGATGCATATGTGCACATTACATAGAGATGTTTACGTCCTAAATGGGTTGAACGCAAGAGTGACAATCGGTAACCCAAAGAACCCAAAATACCTAGCACCTTCCGGTTTTGTTTTTGCGGCTAAGAAATTATGTGGGCCTAAAAAGCAATATGAATCGCCTAGACGGCAACTCGGGCCTTCATAAACAACATCATATACCCGCCTACCACAAACAGGAACGGGGCAATTGGCAAAAAACTTTCAATTTTACAAGTTACCCTTTAGCGCCTAAACAGTGTGACTTAGAAGAATAAAACTATCTGATTACGGTAGATGCATATGTGCACTTTACATAGAGATGTTTACGTCCTAAATGGGTTGAACGCAAGAGTGACAATCGGCAACCTAAAGAACCCAAAATACCTAGCACCTTCCGGTTTTGTTTTTGCGGCTAAGAAATTATGTGGGCCTAAAAAGCAATATGAAACGCCTAGACGACAACTCGGGCATTTATAATCACAACCATATAATCACCTACCACAAACAGGAACGTGGCAATTGGCAAAACACTTTCAATTTCCTTTAGCGCCTAAAGAGTGTGACTTTGAAGAATTAAACTATCTGATTACGGTAGATGCATATGTGCACATTACATAGAGATGTTTACGTCCTAAATGGGTTGAACGCAAGAGTGACAATCGGTAACCCAAAGAACCCAAAATACCTAGCACCTTCCGGTTTTGTTTTTGCGGCTAAGAAATTATGTGGGCCTAAAAAGCAATATGAATCGCCTAGACGGCAACTCGGGCCTTCATAAACAACATCATATACCCGCCTACCACAAACAGGAACGGGGCAATTGGCAAAAAACTTTCAATTTCCTTTAGCGCCTAAAGAGTGTGACTTTGAAGAATTAAACTATCTGATTACGGTAGATGCATATGTGCACATTACATAGAGATGTTTACGTCCTAAATGGGTTGAACGCAAGAGTGACAATCGGTAACCCAAAGAACCCAAAATACCTAGCACCTTCCGGTTTTGTTTTTGCGGCTAAGAAATTATGTGGGCCTAAAAAGCAATATGAATCGCCTAGACGGCAACTCGGGCCTTCATAAACAACATCATATACCCGCCTACCACAAACAGGAACGGGGCAATTGGCAAAAAACTTTCAATTTTACAAGTTACCCTTTAGCGCCTAAACAGTGTGACTTAGAAGAATAAAACTATCTGATTACGGTAGATGCATATGTGCACTTTACATAGAGATGTTTACGTCCTAAATGGGTTGAACGCAAGAGTGACAATCGGTAACCCAAAGAACCCAAAATACCTAGCACCTTCCGGTTTTGTTTTTGCGGCTAATAAATTATGTGGTCCTATAAAACAATATGAGTCGCCTAGACGACAACTCGGGCATTTATAATCACAACCATATAATCACCTACCACAAACAGGAACGTGGCAATTGGCAAAACACTTTCAATTTCCTTTAGCGCCTAAAGAGTGTGACTTTGAAGAATTAAACTATCTGATTACGGTAGATGCATATGTGCACATTACATAAAGATGTTATCGTCCTAAATGGGTTGAACGCAAGAGTGACAATAGGTAACCCAAAATACCTAGCACCTTCCGATTTTGTTTTTGCGGCTAAGAAATTATGTGGTCCTATAGAACAATATGAGTCGCCTAGACGACAACTCGGGCATTCATAAAGGACATCATATACCCGCCTACCACAAACAGGAACGGGGCAATTGGCAAAAAAACTTTCAATTTTACAAGTTACCCTTTAGCGCCTAAACAGTGTGACTTAGAAGAATTAAACTATCTGATTACGGTAGATGCATATGTGCACTTTACATAGAGATGTTCACGTCCTAAATGGGTTGAACGCAAGAGTGACAATCGGTAACCCAAAGAACCCAAAATACCTAGCACCTTCCGGTTTTGTTTTTGCGGCTATAAAGTATGTGGGCCTAAAAAGCAATATGAATCGCCTAGACGACAACGCGGGCATTCATAATCACAACCATATAACCCCCTACCACAAACAGGAACGTGGCAATTGGCAAAAAACTTGTAATTTCATTTAGCGCCTCAAGAGTGTGACCTTGAATAATTAAGCTATCTGATTACGGTAGATGCATATGTGCACATTACATAGAGATGTTAACGTCCTAAATGGGTTGAACGCAAGAGTGACAATCGAAAACCCCAAAACCTCAAAATACCTAGCAACTTCCGGCTTTGTTCCTCCTGCTAATAAAGTATGTGGGTCTAAAAAGCAATATGAATCGCCTAGACGACAACTCGGGCATTCAAAAACAACATCATATACCCGCCTACCACAAACAGGAACGGGGCAATTGGCAAAAAACTTTCAATTTCACAAGTTACCGTTTAGCGCCTAAAGAGTCTGACTTAGAAGAATTAAACTATCTGATTACGGTAGATGCATATGTGCACATTACATGGGGATGTTTACGTCATAAATGGGTTGAACGCAAGAGTGACAATAGGTAACCCAAAGAACCCAAAATACCTAGCACCTTCCGGTTTTGTTTTTGCGGCTAAGAAATTATGTGGGCCTAAAAAGCAATATGAATCGCCTAGACGACAACTCGGGCATTCATAAACAACATCATATACCCGCCTACCACAAACAGGAACGGGGCAATTGGCAAAAAACTTTCAATTTCCTTTAGCGCCTAAAGAGTGTGACTTTGAAGAATTAAACTATCTGATTACGGTAGATGCATATGTGCACATTACATAGAGATGTTAAAGTCCTAAATGGGTTGCACGCAAGAGTGACAATCGGTAACCTAAAGAACCCAAAATACCTAGCACCTTCCGGTTTTTTTTTTGCGGCTAAGAAATTATGTGGGCCTAAAAAGCAATATGAAACGCCTAGACGGCAACTCGGGCCTTCATAAACAACATCATATACCCGCCTACCACAAACAGGAACGGGGCAATTGGCAAAAAACTTTCAATTTCCTTTAGCGCCTAAAGAGTGTGACTTTGAAGAATTAAACTATCTGATTACGGTAGATGCATATGTGCACATTACATAGAGATGTTTACGTCCTAATTGGGTTGAACGCAAGAGTGACAATCGGTAACCCAAAGAACCCAAAATACCTAGCACCTTCCGGTTTTGTTTTTGCGGCTAAGAAATTATGTGGGCCTAAAAAGCAATATGAATCGCCTAGACGACAACTCGGGCATTCATAAACAACATCATATACCCGCCTACCACAAACAGGAACGGGGCAATTGGCAAAAAAACTTTCAATTTTACAAGTTACCCTTTAGCGCCTAAACAGTGTGACTTAGAAAAATTAAACTATCTGATTACGGTAGATGCATATGTGCACTTTACATAGAGATGTTTACGTCCTAAATGGGTTGAACGCAAGAGTGACAATCGGTAACCCAAAGAACCCAAAATACCTAGCACCTTCCGGTTTTGTTTTTGCGGCTAATAAATTATGTGGTCCTATAAAACAATATGAGTCGCCTAGACGACAACTCGGGCATTTATAATCACAACCATATAATCACCTACCACAAAGAGGAACGTGGCAATTGGCAAAAAACTTGTAATTTCATTTAGCGCCTCAAGAGTGTGACCTTGAATAATTAAGCTATCTGATTACGGTAGATGCATATGTGCACATTACATAGAGATGTTAACGTCCTAAATGGGTTGAACGCAAGAGTGACAATCGAAAACCCCAAAACCTCAAAATACCTAGCAACTTCCGGCTTTGTTGTTCCTGCTAATAAAGTATGTGGGTCTAAAAAGCAATATGAATCGCCTAGACGACAACTCGGGCATTCAAAAACAACATCATAAACCCGCCTACCACAAACAGGAACGGGGCAATGGCAAAAAACTTTCAATTTCACAAGTTACCCTTTAGCGCCTAAAGAGTGTGACTTTGAAGAATTAAACTATCTGATTACGGTAGATGCATATGTGCACATTACATAGAGATGTTTACGTCCTAAATGGGTTGAACGCAAGAGTGACAATCGGTAACCCAAAGAACCCAAAATACCTAGCCCCTTCCGGTTTTGTTTTTGCGGCTAATAAAGTCGGGCATTTATAATCACAACCATATAACCCCCTACCACAAACAGGAACGTGGCAATTGGCAAAAAACTTGTAATATCCTTTAGCGCCTCAAGAGTGTGACCTTGAATAATTAAGCTATCTGATTACGGTAGATGCATATGTGCACATTACATAGAGATGTTTACGTCCTAAATGGGTTGAACGCAAGAGTGACAATTGGTAACCCAAAGAACCCAAAATACCTAAAAACTTTTGGCTTTGTTTTTCCTGCTAATGAAGTATGTGGGCTTAAAAAGCAATATGAATCGCCTAGACGACAACTCGGGCATTCATAAAGGACATCATATACCCGCCTACCACAAACAGGAACGGGGCAATTGGCAAAAAAACTTTCAATTTTACAAGTTACCCTTTAGCGCCTAAACAGTGTGACTTAGAAGAATTAAACTATCTGATTACGGTAGATGCATATGTGCACTTTACATAGAGATGTTTACGTCCTAAATGGGTTGAACGCAAGAGTGACAATCGGTAACCCAAAGAACCCAAAATACCTAGCACCTTCCGGTTTTTTTTTTGCGGCTAATAAATTATGTGGTCCTATAAAACAATATGAGTCGCCTAGACGACAACTCGGGCATTTATAATCACAACCATATAATCACCTACCACAAACAGGAACGTGGCAATTGGCAAAACACTTTCAATTTCCTTTAGCGCCTAAAGAGTGTGACTTTGAAGAATTAAACTATCTGATTACGGTAGATGCATATGTGCACATTACATAAAGATGTTATCGTCCTAAATGGGTTGAACGCAAGAGTGACAATAGGTAACCCAAAATACCTAGCACCTTCCGGTTTTGTTTTTGCGGCTAAGAAATTATGTGGTCCTATAGAACAATATGAGTCGCCTAGACGACAACTCGGGCATTCATAAAGGACATCATATACCCGCCTACCACAAACAGGAACGGGGCAATTGGCAAAAAAACTTTCAATTTTACAAGTTACCCTTTAGCGCCTAAACAGTGTGACTTAGAAGAATTAAACTATCTGATTACGGTAGATGCATATGTGCACTTTACATAGAGATGTTTACGTCCTAAATGGGTTGAACGCAAGAGTGACAATCGGTAACCCAAAGAACCCAAAATACCTAGCACCTTCCGGTTTTGTTTTTGCGGCTATAAAGTATGTGGGCCTAAAAAGCAATATGAATCGCCTAGACGACAACGCGGGCATTCATAATCACAACCATATAACCCCCTACCACAAACAGGAACGTGGCAATTGGCAAAAAACTTGTAATTTCATTTAGCGCCTCAAGAGTGTGACCTTGAATAATTAAGCTATCTGATTACGGTAGATGCATATGTGCACATTACATAGAGATGTTAACGTCCTAAATGGGTTGAACGCAAGAGTGACAATCGAAAACCCCAAAACCTCAAAATACCTAGCAACTTCCGGCTTTGTTCTTCCTGCTAATAAAGTATGTGGGTCTAAAAAGCAATATGAATCGCCTAGACGACAACTCGGGCATTCAAAAACAACATCATATACCCGCCTACCACAAACAGGAACGGGGCAATTGGCACAAAACTTTCAATTTCACAAGTTACCCTTTAGCGCCTAAAGAGTGTGACTTAGAAGAATTAAACTATCTGATTACGGTAGATGCATATGTGCACATTACATAGGGATGTTTACGTCATAAATGGGTTGAACGCAAGAGTGACAATAGGTAACCCAAAGAACCCAAAATACCTAGCACCTTCCGGTTTTGTTTTTGCGGCTAAGAAATTATGTGGGCCTAAAAAGCAATATGAATCGCCTAGACGACAACTCGGGCATTCATAAACAACATCATATACCCGCCTACCACAAACAGGAACGGGGCAATTGGCAAAAAACTTTCAATTTCCTTTAGCGCCTAAAGAGTGTGACTTTGAAGAATTAAACTATCTGATTACGGTAGATGCATATGTGCACATTACATAGAGATGTTAAAGTCCTAAATGGGTTGCACGCAAGAGTGACAATCGGTAACCTAAAGAACCCAAAATACCTAGCACCTTCCGGTTTTGTTTTTGCGGCTAAGAAATTATGTGGGCCTAAAAAGCAATATGAAACGCCTAGACGGCAACTCGGGCCTTCATAAACAACATCATATACCCGCCTACCACAAACAGGAACGGGGCAATTGGCAAAAAACTTTCAATTTCCTTTAGCGCCTAAAGAGTGTGACTTTGAAGAATTAAACTATCTGATTACGGTAGATGCATATGTGCACATTACATAGAGATGTTTACGTCCTAAATGGGTTGAACGCAAGAGTGACAATCGGTAACCCAAAGAACCCAAAATACCTAGCACCTTCCGGTTTTGTTTTTGCGGCTAAGAAATTATGTGGGCCTAAAAAGCAATATGAATCGCCTAGACGGCAACTCGGGCCTTCATAAACAACATCATATACCCGCCTACCACAAACAGGAACGGGGCAATTGGCAAAAAACTTTCAATTTTACAAGTTACCCTTTAGCGCCTAAACAGTGTGACTTAGAAGAATAAAACTATCTGATTACGGTAGATGCATATGTGCACTTTACATAGGGTTGTTTACGTCCTAAATGGGTTGAACGCAAGAGTGACAATAGGTAACCCAAAGAACCCAAAATACCTAGCACCTTCCGGTTTTTTTTTGCGGCTATAAAGTATGAGGGCCTTTAAAACAATATGAGTCGCCTAGACGACAACGCGGGCATTCATAATCACAACCATATACCCCCTACCACAAACAGGAACGTGGCAATTGGCAAAAAACTTTCAATTTCCTTTAGCGCCTAAAGAGTGTGACTTTGAAGAATTAAACTATCTGATTACGGTAGATGCATATGTGCACATTACATAGGGATGTTTACGTCCTAAATGGGTTGAACGCACGAGTGACAATAGGTAACCCAAAGAACCCAAAATACCTAGCACCTTCCGGTTTTGTTTTTGCGGCTAAGAAATTATGTGGGCCTAAAAGCAATATGAATCGCCTAGACGACAACTCGGGCATTCATAAACAACATCATATACCCGCCTACCACAAACAGGAACGGGGCAATTGGCAAAAAACTTTCAATTTCCTTTAGCGCCTAAAGAGTGTGACTTTGAAGAATTAAACTATCTGATTACGGTAGATGCATATGTGCACATTACATAGAGATGTTTACGTCCTAAATGGGTTGAACGCAAGAGTGACAATCGGTAACCCAAAGAACCCAAAATACCTAGCACCTTCCGGTTTTGTTTTTGCGGCTAATAAATTATGTGGTCCTATAAAACAATATGAGTCGCCAAGACGGCAACTCGGGCATTCATAATCACAACCATATACCCCCTACCACAAACAGGAACGTGGCAATTGGCAAAAAACTTTCAATTTCCTTTAGCGCCTAAAGAGTGTGACTTTGAAGAATTAAACTATCTGATTACGGTAGATGCATATGTGCACATTACATAGAGATGTTTACGTCCTAAATGGGTTGAACGCAAGAGTGACAATCGGTAACCCAAAGAACCCAAAATACCTAGCACCTTCCGGTTTTGTTTTTGCGGCTAAGAAATTATGTGGGCCTAAAAAGCAATATGAATCGCCTAGACGACAACTCGGGCATTCATAAACAACATCATATACCCGCCTACCACAAACAGGAACGGGGCAATTGGCAAAAAACTTTCAATTTCCTTTAGCGCCTAAAGAGTGTGACTTTGAAGAATTAAACTATCTGATTACGGTAGATGCATATGTGCACATTACATAGAGATGTTAACGTCCTAAATGGGTTGAACTCAAGAGTGACAATCGAAAACCCAAAAACCTCAAAATACCTAGCAACTTCCGGCTTTGTTTTTGCGGCTATAAAGTATGTGGGTCTAAAAAGCAATATGAATCGCCTAGACGACAACTCGGGCATTCTTAAATAACATCATATACCCGCCTACCACAAACAGGAACGGGGCAATTGGCAAAAAAACTTTCAATTTTACAAGTTACCCTTTAGCGCCTAAACAGTGTGACTTAGAAAAATTAAACTATCTGATTACGGTAGATGCATATGTGCACTTTACATAGAGATGTTTACGTCGTAAATGGGTTGAACGCAAGAGTGACAATCGGTAACCCAAAGAGCCCAAAATACCTAGCACCTTCCGGTTTTGTTTTTGCGGCTAATAAATTATGTGGTCCTATAAAACAATATGAGTCGCCTAGACGACAACTCGGGTATTTATAATCACAACCATATAATCACCTACCACAAACAGGAACGTGGCAATTGGCAAAAAACTTGTAATTTCATTTAGCGCCTAAAGAGTGTGACTTTGAAGAATTAAACTATCTGATTACGGTAGATGCATATGTGCACTTTACATAGGGTTGTTTACGTCCTAAATGGGTTGAACGCAAGAGTGACAATAGGTAACCCAAAGAACCCAAAATACCTAGCACCTTCCGGTTTTTTTTTGCGGCTATAAAGTATGTGGGCCTTTAAAACAATATGAGTCGCCTAGACGACAACGCGGGCATTCATAATCACAACCAATACCCCCTACCACAAACAGGAACGTGGCAATTGGCAAAAAACTTTCAATTTCCTTTAGCGCCTAAAGAGTGTGACTTTGAAGAATTAAACTATCTGATTACGGTAGATGCATATGTGCACATTACATAGAGATGTTAACGTCCTAAATGGGTTGAACTCAAGAGTGACAATCGAAAACCCAAAAACCTCAAAATACCTAGCAACTTCCGGCTTTGTTGTTCCTGCTAATAAAGTATGTGGGTCTAAAAAGCAATATGAATCGCCTAGACGACAACTCGGGCATTCATAAATAACATCATATACCCGCCTACCACAAACAGGAACGGGGCAATTGGCAAAAAACTTTCAATTTCACAAGTTACCCTTTAGCGCCTAAACAGTGTGACTTAGAAGAATTAAACTATCTGATTACGGTAGATGCATATGTGCACATTACATAGAGATGTTAACGTCCTAAATGGGTTGAACTCAAGAGTGACAATCGAAAACCCAAAAACCTCAAAATACCTAGCAACTTCCGGCTTTGTTGTTCCTGCTAATAAAGTATGTGGGTCTAAAAAGCAATATGAATCGCCTAGACGACAACTCGGGCATTCATAAACAACATCATATACCCGCCTACCACAAACAGGAACGGGGCAATTGGAAAAAACTTTCAATTTCACAAGTTACCCTTTAGCGCCTAAAGAGTGTGACTTAGAAGAATTAAACTATCTGATTACGGTAGATGCATATGTGCACATTACATAGAGATGTTAAAGTCCTAAATGGGTTGAACGCAAGAGTGACAATTGGTAACCCAAAGAACCCAAAATACCTAGCACCTTCCGGTTTTGTTTTTCCGGCTAATAAAGTATGTGGGCCTAAAAAACAATATGAATCGCCTAGACGGCAACTCGGGCCTTCATAAACAACATCATATACCCGCCTACCACAAACAGGAACGTGGCAATTAGCAAAAAACTTTCAATTTCCTTTAGCGCCTAAAGAGTGTGACTTTGAAGAATTAAACTATCTGATTACGGTAGATGCATATGTGCACATTACATAGGGATGTTTACGTCCTAAATGGGTTGAACGCAAGAGTGACAATAGGTAACCCAAAGAACCCAAAATACCTAGCACCCTCCGGTTTTGTTTTTGCGGCTAATAAATTATGTGGTCCTATAAAACAATATGAATCGCCTAGACGGCAACTCGGGCCTTCATAAACAACATCATATAACCCCCTACCACAAACAGGAACGTGGCAATTAGCAAAAAACTTTCAATTTCCTTTAGCGCCTAAAGAGTGTGACTTTGAAGAATTAAACTATCTGATTACGGTAGATGCATATGTGCACATTACATAGGGATGTTTACGTCCTAAATGGGTTGAACGCAAGAGTGACAATAGGTAACCCAAAGAACCCAAAATACCTAGCACCTTCCGGTTTTGTTTTTGCGGCTATAAAGTATGTGGGCCTTTAAAACAATATGAGTCGCCTAGACGACAACGCGGGCATTCATAAATAACATCATATACCCGCCTACCACAAACAGGAACGGGGCAATTGGCAAAAAACTTTCAAAATCACAAGTTACCCTTTAGCGCCTAAAGAGTGTGACTTAGAAGAATTAAACTATCTGATTACGGTAGATGCATATGTGCACATTACATAGAGATGTTTACGTCCTAAATGGGTTGAACGCAAGAGTGACAATCGAAAACCCAAAAACCTCAAAATACCTAGCAACTTCCGACTTTGTTTTTGCGGCTATAAAGTATGTGGGCCTTTAAAACAATATGAATCGCCTAGACGACAACTCGGGCATTCAAAAACAACATCATATACCCGCCTACCACAAACAGGAACGGAGCAATTGGCAAAAAACTTTCAAAATCACAAGTTACCCTTTAGCGCCTAAAGAGTGTGACTTAGAAGAATTAAACTATCTGATTACGGTAGATGCATATGTGCACATTACATAGAGATGTTTACGTCCTAAATGGGTTGAACGCAAGAGTGACAATCGGTAACCCAAAGAACCCAAAATACCTAGCACCCTCCGGTTTTGTTTTTGCGGCTAATAAATTATGTGGTCCTATAAAACAATATGAATCGCCTAGACGGCAACTCGGGCCTTCATAAACAACATCATATAACCCCCTACCACAAACAGGAACGTGGCAATTAGCAAAAAACTTTCAATTTCCTTAAGCGCTTAAACAGTGTGACTTAGAAGAATTAAACTATCTGATTACGGTAGATGCATATGTGCACTTTACATAGAGATGTTAACGTCCTAAATGGGTTGAACGCAAGAGTGACAATCGAAAACCCAAAAACCTCAAAATACCTAGCAACTTCCGACTTTGTTTTTCCGTCGAATAAAGTATGTGGGCCTAAAAAACAATATGAATCGCCTAGACGACAACTCGGGCATTCAAAAACAACATCATATACCCGCCTACCACAAACAGGAACGGGGCAATTGGCAAAAAACTTTCAAAATCACAAGTTACCCTTTAGCGCCTAAAGAGTGTGACTTAGAAGAATTAAACTATCTGATTACGGTAGATGCATATGTGCACATTACATAGAGATGTTTACGTCCTAAATGGGTTGAACGCAAGAGTGACAATCGGTAACCCAAAGAACCCAAAATACCTAGCACCTTCCGGTTTTGTTTTTGCGGCTATAAAGTATGTGGGCCTTTAAAACAATATGAGTCGCCTAGACGACAACGCGGGCATTCATAAATAACATCATATACCCGCCTACCACAAACAGGAACGGGGCAATTGGCAAAAAACTTTCAATTTCACAAGTTACCCTTTAGCGCCTAAAGAGTGTGACTTAGAAGAATTAAACTATCTGATTACGGTAGACGCATATGTGCACATTACATAGAGATGTTAACGTCCTAAATGGGTTGAACTCAAGAGTGACAATCGAAAACCCAAAAACCTCAAAATACCTAGCAACTTCCGGCTTTGTTGTTCCTGCTAATAAAGTATGTGGGTCTAAAAAGCAATATGAATCGCCTAGACGACAACTCGGGCATTCATAAATAACATCATATACCCGCCTACCACAAACAGGAACGGGGCAATTGGCAAAAAACTTTCAATTTCACAAGTTACCCTTTAGCGCCTAAACAGTGTGACTTAGAAAAATTAAACTATCTGATTACGGTAGATGCATATGTGCACTTTACATAGAGATGTTTACGTCCTAAATGGGTTGAACGCAAGAGTGACAATCGGTAACCCAAAGAACCCAAAATACCTAGCACCTTCCGGTTTTGTTTTTGCGGCTAATAAATTATGTGGTCCTATAAAACAATATGAGTCGCCTAGACGACAACGCGGGCATTCATAAATAACATCATATACCCGCCTACCACAAACAGGAACGGGGCAATTGGCAAAAAACTTTCAATTTTACAAGTTACCCTTTAGCGCCTAAACAGTGTGACTTAGAAGAATTAAACTATCTGATTACGGTAGATGCATATGTGCACTTTACATAGAGATGTTTACGTCCTAAATGGGTTGAACGCAAGAGTGACAATCGGTAACCCAAAGAACCCAAAATACCTAGCACCTTCCGGTTTTGTTTTTGCGGCTAATAAATTATGTGGTCCTATAAAACAATATGAGTCGCCTAGACGACAACTCGGGCATTTATAATCACAACCATATAATCACCTACCACAAACAGGAACGTGGCAATTGGCAAAACACTTTCAATTTCCTTTAGCGCCTAAAGAGTGTGACTTTGAAGAATTAAACTATCTGATTACGGTAGATGCATATGTGCACATTACATAAAGATGTTATCGTCCTAAATGGGTTGAACGCAAGAGTGACAATAGGTAACCCAAAATACCTAGCACCTTCCGGTTTTGTTTTTGCGGCTAAGAAATTATGTGGTCCTATAGAACAATATGAGTCGCCTAGACGACAACTCGGGCATTCATAAAGGACATCATATACCCGCCTACCACAAACAGGAACGGGGCAATTGGCAAAAAAACTTTCAATTTTACAAGTTACCCTTTAGCGCCTAAACAGTGTGACTTAGAAGAATTAAACTATCTGATTACGGTAGATGCATATGTGCACTTTACATAGAGATGTTCACGTCCTAAATGGGTTGAACGCAAGAGTGACAATCGGTAACCCAAAGAACCCAAAATACCTAGCACCTTCCGGTTTTGTCTTTGCGGCTATAAAGTATGTGGGCCTTTAAAACAATATGAGTCGCCTAGACGACAACGCGGGCATTCATAATCACAACCATATACCCCCTACCACAAACAGGAACGTGGCAATTGGCAAAAAACTTTCAATTTCCTTTAGCGCCTAAAGAGTGTGACTTTGAAGAATTAAACTATCTGATTACGGTAGATGCATATGTGCACATTACATAGAGATGTTAACGTCCTAAATGGGTTGAACTCAAGAGTGACAATCGAAAACCCAAAAACCTCAAAATACCTAGCAACTTCCGGCTTTGTTGTTCCTGCTAATAAAGTATGTGGGTCTAAAAAGCGATATGAATCGCCTAGACGACAACTCGGGCATTCATAAATAACATCATATACCCGCCTACCACAAACAGGAACGGGGCAATTGGCAAAAAACTTTCAATTTCACAAGTTACCCTTTAGCGCCTAAACAGTGTGACTTAGAAAAATTAAACTATCTGATTACGGTAGATGCATATGTGCACTTTACATAGAGATGTTTACGTCCTAAATGGGTTGAACGCAAGAGTGACAATCGGTAACCCAAAGAACCCAAAATACCTAGCACCTTCCGGTTTTGTTTTTGCGGCTAATAAATTATGTGGTCCTATAAAACAATATGAGTCGCCTAGACGACAACTCGGGCATTTATAATCACAACCATATAATCACCTACCACAAAGAGGAACGTGGCAATTGGCAAAAAACTTTCAATTTCCTTTAGCGCCTAAAGAGTGTGACTTTGAAGAATTAAGCTATCTGATTACGGTAGATGCATATGTGCACATTACATAGAGATGTTAACGTCCTAAATGGGTTGAACGCAAGAGTGACAATCGAAAACCCCAAAACCTCAAAATACCTAGCAACTTCCGGCTTTGTTGTTCCTGCTAATAAAGTATGTGGGTCTAAAAAGCAATATGAATCGCCTAGACGACAACTCGGGCATTCAAAAACAACATCATAAACCCGCCTACCACAAACAGGAACGGGGCAATTGGCAAAAAACTTTCAATTTCACAAGTTACCCTTTAGCGCCTAAACAGTGTGACTTAGAAAAATTAAACTATCTGATTACGGTAGATGCATATGTGCACTTTACATAGAGATGTTTACGTCCTAAATGGGTTGAACGCAAGAGTGACAATCGGTAACCCAAAGAACCCAAAATACCTAGCACCTTCCGGTTTTGTTTTTGCGGCTATAAAGTATGTGGGCCTTTAAAACAATATGAGTCGCCTAGACGACAACGCGGGCATTCATAAATAACATCATATACCCGCCTACCACAAACAGGAACGGGGCAATTGGCAAAAAACTTTCAATTTCACAAGTTACCCTTTAGCGCCTAAACAGTGTGACTTAGAAGAATTAAACTATCTGATTACGGTAGATGCATATGTGCACATTACATAGAGATGTTAACGTCCTAAATGGGTTGAACGCAAGAGTGACAATCGAAAACCCAAAAACCTCAAAATACCTAGCAACTGCCGACTTTGTTTTTCCGGCTAATAAAGTATGTGGGCCTAAAAAACAATATGAATCGCCTAGACGGCAACTCGGGCCTTCATAAACAACATCATATACCCGCCTACCACAAACAGGAACGGGGCAATTGGCAAAAAACTTTCAATTTTACAAGTTACCCTTTAGCGCCTAAACAGTGTGACTTAGAAGAATAAAACTATCTGATTACGGTAGATGCATATGTGCACATTACATAGAGATGTTAAAGTCCTAAATGGGTTGAACGCAAGAGTGACAATTGGTAACCCAAAGAACCCAAAATACCTAGCACCTTCCGGTTTTGTTTTTCCGGCTAATAAAGTATGTGGGCCTAAAAAACAATATGAATCGCCTAGACGGCAACTCGGGCCTTCATAAACAACATCATATACCCGCCTACCACAAACAGGAACGGGGCAATTGGCAAAAAACTTTCAATTTTACAAGTTACCCTTTAGCGCCTAAACAGTGTGACTTAGAAGAATAAAACTATCTGATTACGGTAGATGCATATGTGCACATTACATAGAGATGTTAAAGTCCTAAATGGGTTGAACGCAAGAGTGACAATTGGTAACCCAAAAACCTCAAAATACCTAGCAACTTCCGACTTTGTTTTTCCGGCTAATAAAGTATGTGGGCCTAAAAAACAATATGAATCGCCTAGACGGCAACTCGGGCCTTCATAAACAACATCATATACCCGCCTACCACAAACAGGAACGTGGCAATTGGCAAAAAACTTTCAATTTCCTTTAGCGCCTAAAGAGTGTGACTTTGAAGAATTAAACTATCCGATTACGGTAGATGCATATGTGCACATTACATAGAGATGTTTACGTCCTAAATGGGTTGAACGCAAGAGTGACAATCGAAAACCCAAAAACCTCAAAATACCTAGCAACTTCCGACTTTGTTTTTCCGGCTAATAAAGTATGTGGGCCTTAAAAACAATATGAATCGCCTAGACGGCAACTCGGGCCTTCATAAACAACATCATATACCCGCCTACCACAAACAGGAACGTGGCAATTGGCAAAAAACTTTCAATTTCCTTTAGCGCCTAAAGAGTGTGACTTTGAAGAATTAAACTATCCGATTACGGTAGATGCATATGTGCACATTACATAGAGATGTTTACGTCCTAAATGGGTTGAACGCAAGAGTGACAATCGAAAACCCAAAAACCTCAAAATACCTAGCAACTTCCGACTTTGTTTTTCCGGCTAATAAAGTATGTGGGCCTTAAAAACAATATGAATCGCCTAGACGGCAACTCGGGCCTTCATAAACAACATCATATACCCGCCTACCACAAACAGGAACGGGGCAATTGGCAAAAAACTTTCAATTTTACAAGTTACCCTTTAGCGCCTAAACAGTGTGACTTAGAAGAATTAAACTATCCGATTACGGTAGATGCATATGTGCACATTACATAGAGATGTTTACGTCCTAAATGGGTTGAACGCAAGAGTGACAATCGAAAACCCAAAAACCTCAAAATACCTAGCAACTTCCGACTTTGTTTTTCCGTCTAATAAAGTATGTGGGCCTAAAAAACAATATGAATCGCCTAGACGACAACTCGGGCATTCAAAAACAACATCATATACCCGCCTACCACAAACAGGAACGGGGCAATTGGAAAAAACTTTCAAAATCACAAGTTACCCTTTAGCGCCTAAAGAGTGTGACTTAGAAGAATTAAACTATCTGATTACGGTAGATGCATATGTGCACATTACATAGAGATGTTTACGTCCTAAATGGGTTGAACGCAAGAGTGACAATCGGTAACCCAAAGAACCCAAAATACCTAGCACCCTCCGGTTTTGTTTTTGCGGCTAATAAATTATGTGGTCCTATAAAACAATATGAATCGCCTAGACGGCAACTCGGGCCTTCATAAACAACATCATATAACCCCCTACCACAAACAGGAACGTGGCAATTAGCAAAAAACTTTCAATTTCCTTTAGCGCCTAAAGAGTGTGACTTTGAAGAATTAAACTATCTGATTACGGTAGATGCATATGTGCACATTACATAGGGATGTTTACGTCCTAAATGGGTTGAACGCAAGAGTGACAATAGGTAACCCAAAGAACCCAAAATACCTAGCACCTTCCGGTTTTGTTTTTGCGGCTAAGAAATTATGTGGGCCTAAAAAGCAATATGAATTGCCTAGACGACAACTCGGGCATTCATAAACAACATCATATACCCGCCTACCACAAACAGGAACGGGGCAATTAGACTTAGAAGAATTAAACTATCTGATTACGGTAGATGCATATGTGCACATTACATAGAGATGTTTACGTCCTAAATGGGTTGAACGCAAGAGTGACAATAGGTAACCCAAAGAACCCAAAATACCTAGCACCTTCCGGTTTTGTTTTTGCGGCTAAGAAATTATGTGGGCCTAAAAAGCAATATGAATCGCCTAGACGACAACTCGGGCATTCATAAACAACATCATATACCCGCCTACAACAAACTGGAACGGGGCAATTGGAAAAAACTTTCAATTTCACAAGTTACCCTTTAGCGCCTAAAGAGTGTGACTTTGAAGAATTAAACTATCTGATTACGGTAGATGCATATGTGCACATTACATAGAGATGTTTACGTCCTAAATGGGTTGAACGCAAGAGTGACAATCGGTAACCCAAAGAACCCAAAATACCTAGCACCCTCCGGTTTTGTTTTTGCGGCTAATAAATTATGTGGTCCTATAAAACAATATGAATCGCCTAGACGGCAACTCGGGCCTTCATAAACAACATCATATACCCGCCTACCACAAACAGGAACGGGGCAATTGGCAAAAACCTTTCAATTTCCTTTAGCGCCTAAAGAGTGTGACTTTGAAGAATTAAACTATCTGATTACGGTAGATGCATATGTGCACATTACATAGAGATGTTTACGTCCTAAATGGGTTGAACGCAAGAGTGACAATAGGTAACCCAAAGAACCCAAAATACCTAGCACCTTCCGGTTTTGTTTTTGCGGCTAAGAAATTATGTGGGCCTAAAAAGCAATATGAATCGCCTAGACGACAACTCGGGCATTCATAAACAACATCATATACCCGCCTACAACAAACTGGAACGGGGCAATTGGAAAAAACTTTCAATTTCACAAGTTACCCTTTAGCGCCTAAAGAGTGTGACTTAGAAGAATTAAACTATCTGATTACGGTAGATGCATATGTGCACATTACATAGAGATGTTTACGTCCTAAATGGGTTGAACGCAAGAGTGACAATAGGTAACCCAAAGAACCCAAAATACCTAGCACCTTCCGGTTTTGTTTTTGCGGCTAAGAAATTATGTGGGCCTAAAAAGCAATATGAATCGCCTAGACGACAACTCGGGCATTCATAAACAACATCATATACCCGCCTACCACAAACAGGAACGGGGCAATTGGCAAAAAACTTTCAATTTTACAAGTTACCCTTTAGCGCCTAAACAGTGTGACTTAGAAGAATACAACTATCTGATTACGGTAGATGCATATGTGCACTTTACATAGGGTTGTTTACGTCCTAAATGGGTTGAACGCAAGAGTGACAATCGAAAACCCAAAGAACCCAAAATACCTAGCACCTTCCGGTTTTGTTTTTGCGGCTATAAAGTATGTGGGCCTTTAAAACAATATGAGTCGCCTAGGCGACAACGCGGGCATTCATAATCACAACCATATACCCCCTACCACAAACAGGAACGTGGCCATTGGCAAAAAACTTTCAATTTCCTTTAGCGCCTAAAGAGTGTGACTTTGAAGAATTAAACTATCTGATTACGGTAGATGCATATGTGCAGATTACATAGAGATGTTAACGTCCTAAATGGGTTGAACGCAAGAGTGACAATCGAAAACCCAAAAACCTCAAAATACCTAGCAACTTCCGGCTTTGTTGTTCCTGCTAATAAAGTATGTGGGTCTAAAAAGCAATATGAATCGCCTAGACGACAACTCGGGCATTCAAAAACAACATCATAAACCCGCCTACCACAAACAGGAACGGGGCAATTGGCAAAAAACTTTCAATTTCACAAGTTACCCTTTAGCGCCTAAACAGTGTGACTTAGAAAAATTAAACTATCTGATTACGGTAGATGCATATGTGCACATTACATAGAGATGTTTACGTCCTAAATGGGTTGAACGCAAGAGTGACAATAGGTAACCCAAAGAACCCAAAATACCTAGCACCTTCCGGTTTTGTTTTTGCGGCTAAGAAATTATGTGGGCCTAAAAAGCAATATGAATCGCCTAGACGACAACTCGGGCATTCATAAACAACATCATATACCCGCCTACCACAAACAGGAACGGGGCAATTGGCAAAAAACTTTCAATTTCACAAGTTACCCTTTAGCGCCTAAACAGTGTGACTTAGAAAAATTAAACTATCTAATTACGGTAGATGCATATGTGCACTTTACATAGAGATGTTTACGTCCTAAATGGGTTGAACGCAAGAGTGACAATCGGTAACCCAAAGAACCCAAAATACCTAGCACCTTCCGGTTTTGTTTTTGCGGCTAATAAATTATGTGGTCCTATAAAACAATATGAGTCGCCTAGACGACAACTCGGGCATTTATAATCACAACCATATAATCACCTACCACAAAGAGGAACGTGGCAATTGGCAAAAAACTTTCAATTTCCTTTAGCGCCTAAAGAGTGTGACTTTGAAGAATTAAGCTATCTGATTACGGTAGATGCATATGTGCACATTACATAGAGATGTTAACGTCCTAAATGGGTTGAACGCAAGAGTGACAATCGAAAACCCCAAAACCTCAAAATACCTAGCAACTTCCGGCTTTGTTGTTCCTGCTAATAAAGTATGTGGGTCTAAAAAGCAATATGAATCGCCTAGACGACAACTCGGGCATTCAAAAACAACATCATAAACCCGCCTACCACAAACAGGAACGGGGCAATTGGCAAAAAACTTTCAATTTCACAAGTTACCCTTTAGCGCCTAAACAGTGTGACTTAGAAAAATTAAACTATCTGATTACGGTAGATGCATATGTGCACTTTACATAGAGATGTTTACGTCCTAAATGGGTTGAACGCAAGAGTGACAATCGGTAACCCAAAGAACCCAAAATACCTAGCACCTTCCGGTTTTGTTTTTGCGGCTATAAAGTATGTGAGCCTTTAAAACAATATGAGTCGCCTAGACGACAACGCGGGCATTCATAAATAACATCATATACCCGCCTACCACAAACAGGAACGGGGCAATTGGCAAAAAACTTTCAATTTCACAAGTTACCCTTTAGCGCCTAAACAGTGTGACTTAGAAGAATTAAACTATCTGATTACGGTAGATGCATATGTGCACATTACATAGAGATGTTAACGTCCTAAATGGGTTGAACGCAAGAGTGACAATCGAAAACCCAAAAACCTCAAAATACCTAGCAACTGCCGACTTTGTTTTTCCGGCTAATAAAGTATGTGGGCCTAAAAAACAATATGAATCGCCTAGACGGCAACTCGGGCCTTCATAAACAACATCATATACCCGCCTACCACAAACAGGAACGGGGCAATTGGCAAAAAACTTTCAATTTTACAAGTTACCCTTTAGCGCCTAAACAGTGTGACTTAGAAGAATAAAACTATCTGATTACGGTAGATGCATATGTGCACATTACATAGAGATGTTAAAGTCCTAAATGGGTTGAACGCAAGAGTGACAATTGGTAACCCAAAGAACCCAAAATACCTAGCACCTTCCGGTTTTGTTTTTCCGGCTAATAAAGTATGTGGGCCTAAAAAACAATATGAATCGCCTAGACGGCAACTCGGGCCTTCATAAACAACATCATATACCCGCCTACCACAAACAGGAACGTGGCAATTGGCAAAAAACTTTCAATTTCCTTTAGCGCCTAAAGAGTGTGACTTTGAAGAATTAAACTATCCGATTACGGTAGATGCATATGTGCACATTACATAGAGATGTTTACGTCCTAAATGGGTTGAACGCAAGAGTGACAATCGAAAACCCAAAAACCTCAAAATACCTAGCAACTTCCGACTTTGTTTTTCCGGCTAATAAAGTATGTGGGCCTTAAAAACAATATGAATCGCCTAGACGGCAACTCCGGCCTTCATAAACAACATCATATACCCGCCTACCACAAACAGGAACGTGGCAATTGGCAAAAAACTTTCAATTTCCTTTAGCGCCTAAAGAGTGTGACTTAGAAGAATTAAACTATCTGATTACGGTAGATGCATATGTGCACATTACATAGAGATGTTAACGTCCTAAATGGGTTGAACGCAAGAGTGACAATCGAAAACCCAAAAACCTCAAAATACCTAGCAACTTCCGACTTTGTTTTTCCGTCTAATAAAGTATGTGGGCCTAAAAAACAATATGAATCGCCTAGACGACAACTCGGGCATTCAAAAACAACATCATATACCCGCCTACCACAAACAGGAACGGGGCAATTGGAAAAAACTTTCAAAATCACAAGTTACCCTTTAGCGCCTAAAGAGTGTGACTTAGAAGAATTAAACTATCTGATTACGGTAGATGCATATGTGCACATTACATAGAGATGTTTACGTCCTAAATGGGTTGAACGCAAGAGTGACAATCGGTAACCCAAAGAACCCAAAATACCTAGCACCCTCCGGTTTTGTTTTTGCGGCTAATAAATTATGTGGTCCTATAAAACAATATGAATCGCCTAGACGGCAACTCGGGCCTTCATAAACAACATCATATAACCCCCTACCACAAACAGGAACGTGGCAATTAGCAAAAAACTTTCAATTTCCTTTAGCGCCTAAAGAGTGTGACTTTGAAGAATTAAACTATCTGATTACGGTAGATGCATATGTGCACATTACATAGGGATGTTTACGTCCTAAATGGGTTGAACGCAAGAGTGACAATAGGTAACCCAAAGAACCCAAAATACCTAGCACCTTCCGGTTTTGTTTTTGCGGCTAAGAAATTATGTGGGCCTAAAAAGCAATATGAATTGCCTAGACGACAACTCGGGCATTCATAAACAACATCATATACCCGCCTACCACAAACAGGAACGGGGCAATTGGAAAAAACTTTCAATTTCACAAGTTACCCTTTAGCGCCTAAAGAGTGTGACTTAGAAGAATTAAACTATCTGATTACGGTAGATGCATATGTGCACATTACATAGAGATGTTTACGTCCTAAATGGGTTGAACGCAAGAGTGACAATAGGTAACCCAAAGAACCCAAAATACCTAGCACCTTCCGGTTTTGTTTTTGCGGCTAAGAAATTATGTGGGCCTAAAAAGCAATATGAATCGCCTAGACGACAACTCGGGCATTCATAAACAACATCATATACCCGCCTACAACAAACTGGAACGGGGCAATTGGAAAAAACTTTCAATTTCACAAGTTACCCTTTAGCGCCTAAAGAGTGTGACTTTGAAGAATTAAACTATCTGATTACGGTAGATGCATATGTGCACATTACATAGAGATGTTTACGTCCTAAATGGGTTGAACGCAAGAGTGACAATCGGTAACCCAAAGAACCCAAAATACCTAGCACCCTCCGGTTTTGTTTTTGCGGCTAATAAATTATGTGGTCCTATAAAACAATATGAATCGCCTAGACGGCAACTCGGGCCTTCATAAACAACATCATATACCCGCCTACCACAAACAGGAACGGGGCAATTGGCAAAAACCTTTCAATTTCCTTTAGCGCCTAAAGAGTGTGACTTTGAAGAATTAAACTATCTGATTACGGTAGATGCATATGTGCACATTACATAGAGATGTTTACGTCCTAAATGGGTTGAACGCAAGAGTGACAATAGGTAACCCAAAGAACCCAAAATACCTAGCACCTTCCGGTTTTGTTTTTGCGGCTAAGAAATTATGTGGGCCTAAAAAGCAATATGAATCGCCTAGACGACAACTCGGGCATTCATAAACAACATCATATACCCGCCTACAACAAACTGGAACGGGGCAATTGGAAAAAACTTTCAATTTCACAAGTTACCCTTTAGCGCCTAAAGAGTGTGACTAAGAAGAATTAAACTATCTGATTACGGTAGATGCATATGTGCACATTACATAGAGATGTTTACGTCCTAAATGGGTTGAACGCAAGAGTGACAATAGGTAACCCAAAGAACCCAAAATACCTAGCACCTTCCGGTTTTGTTTTTGCGGCTAAGAAATTATGTGGGCCTAAAAAGCAATATGAATCGCCTAGACGACAACTCGGGCATTCATAAACAACATCATATACCCGCCTACCACAAACAGGAACGGGGCAATTGGCAAAAAACTTTCAATTTTACAAGTTACCCTTTAGCGCCTAAACAGTGTGACTTAGAAGAATACAACTATCTGATTACGGTAGATGCATATGTGCACTTTACATAGGGTTGTTTACGTCCTAAATGGGTTGAACGCAAGAGTGACAATCGAAAACCCAAAGAACCCAAAATACCTAGCACCTTCCGGTTTTGTTTTTGCGGCTATAAAGTATGTGGGCCTTTAAAACAATATGAGTCGCCTAGGCGACAACGCGGGCATTCATAATCACAACCATATACCCCCTACCACAAACAGGAACGTGGCCATTGGCAAAAAACTTTCAATTTCCTTTAGCGCCTAAAGAGTGTGACTTTGAAGAATTAAACTATCTGATTACGGTAGATGCATATGTGCAGATTACATAGAGATGTTAACGTCCTAAATGGGTTGAACGCAAGAGTGACAATCGAAAACCCAAAAACCTCAAAATACCTAGCAACTTCCGGCTTTGTTGTTTCTGCTAATAAAGTATGTGGGTCTAAAAAGCAATATGAATCGCCTAGACGACAACTCGGGCATTCATAAACAACATCATATACCCGCCTAACACAAACAGGAACGGGGCAATTGGAAAAAACTTTCAATTTCACAAGTTACCCTTTAGCGCCTAAAGAGTGTGACTTAGAAGAATTAAACTATCTGATTACGGTAGATGCATATGTGCACATTACATAGGGATGTTTACGTCCTAAATGGGTTGAACGCAAGAGTGACAATAGGTAACCCAAAGAACCCAAAATACCTAGCACCTTCCGGTTTTGTTTTTGCGGCTAAGAAATTATGTGGGCCTAAAAAGCAATATGAATCGCCTAGACGACAACTCGGGCATTCATAAACAACATCATATACCCGCCTACAACAAACAAGAACGGGGCAATTGGAAAAAAACTTTCAATTTCACAAGTTACCCTTTAGCGCCTAAAGAGTGTGACTTAGAAGAATTAAACTATCTGATTACGGTAGATGCATATGTGCACATTACATAGAGATGTTTACGACCTAAATGGGTTGAACGCAAGAGTGACAATAGGTAACCCAAAGAAACCAAAATACCTAGCACCTTCCGGTTTTGTTTTTGCGGCTAATAAATTATGTGGGCCTATAAAACAATATGAGTCGCCTAGACGACAACTCGGGCATTTATAATCACAACCATATAACCCCCTACCACAAACAGGAACGTGGAAATTGGCAAAAAACTTTCAATTTCCTTTAGCGCCTAAAGAGTGTGACTTTGAAGAATTAAACTATCTGATTACGGTAGATGCATATGTGCACATTACATAGAGATGTTAACGTCCTAAATGGGTTGAACGCAAGAGTGACAATCGAAAACCCAAAAACCTCAAAATACCTAGCAACTTCCGACTTTGTTTTTCCTGCTAATAAAGTATGTGGGTCTAAAAAGCAATATGAATCGCCTAGACGACAACTCGGGAATTCATAAACAACATCATATACCCGCCTACAACAAACAGGAACGGGGCAATTGGAAAAAACTTTCAATTTCACAAGTTACCCTTAAGCGCCTAAAGAGTGTGACTTAGAAGAATTAAACTATCTGATTACGGTAGATGCATATGTGCACATTACATAGAGATGTTTACGTCCTAAATGGGTTGAACGCAAGAGTGACAATAGGTAACCCAAAGAAACCAAAATACCTAGCACCTTCCGGTTTTGTTTTTGCGGCTAATAAATTATGTGGGCCTATAAAACAATATGAGTCGCCTAGACGACAACTCGGGCATTTATAATCACAACCATATAACCCCCTACCACAAACAGGAACGTGGCAATTGGCAAAAAACTTTCAATTTCACAAGTTACCCTTTAGCGCCTAAACAGTGTGACTTAGAAGAATTAAACTATCTGATTACGGTAGATGCATATGTGCACATTACATAGAGATTTTAACGTCCTAAATGGGTTGAACGCAAGAGTGACAATCGAAAACCCAAAAACCTCAAAATACCTAGCAAATTCCGGCTTTGTTGTTCCTGCTAATAAAGTATGTGGGTCTAAAAAGCAATACGAATCGCCTAGACGACAACTCGGGCATTTATAATCACAACCATATAACCCCCTACCACAAACAGGAACGGGGCAATTGGAAAAAACTTTCAATGTTACAAGTTACCCTTTAGCGCCTAAAGAGTGTGACTTAGAAGAATTAAACTATCTGATTAAGGTAGATGCATATGTGCACATTACATAGGGATGTTTACGTCCTAAATGGGTTGAACGCAAGAGTGACAATAGGTAACCCAAAGAACCCAAAATACCTAGCACTTTCCGGTTTTGTTTTTGCGGCTAAGAAATTATGTGGGCCTAAAAAGCAATATTAATCGCCTAGACGACAACTCGGGCATTCATAAACAACATCATATACCCGCCTACAACAAACAGGAACGGGGCAATTGGAAAAAACTTTCAATTTCACAAGTTACCCTTAAGCGCCTAAAGAGTGTGACTTAGAAGAATTAAACTATCTGATTACGGTAGATGCATATGTGCACATTACATAGAGATGTTTACGTCCTAAATGGGTTGAACGCAAGAGTGACATTAGGTAACCCAAAGAAACCAAAATACCTAGCACCTTCCGGTTTTGTTTTTGCGGCTAATAAATTATGTGGGCCTATAAAACAATATGAGTCGCCTAGACGACAACTCGGGCATTTATAATCACAACCATATAACCCCCTACCACAAACAGGAACGTGGCAATTGGCAAAAAACTTTCAATTTCACAAGTTACCCTTTAGCGCCTAAACAGTGTGACTTAGAAGAATTAAACTATCTGATTACGGTAGATGCATATGTGCACATTACATAGAGATGTTAACGTCCTAAATGGGTTGAACGCAAGAGTGACAATCGAAAACCCAAAAACCTCAAAATACCTAGCAACTTCCGGCTTTGTTGTTCCTGCTAATAAAGTATGTGGGTCTAAAAAGCAATATGAATCGCCTAGACGACAACTCGGGCATTCAAAAACAACATCACATACCCGCCTACCACAAACAGGAACGGGGCAATTGGCAAAAAACTTTCAATTTCACAAGTTACAATTTAGCGCCTAAAGAGTGTGACTTAGAAGAATTAAACTATCTGATTACGGTAGATGCATATGTGCACATTACATAGGGATGTTTACGTCCTAAATGGGTTGAACGCAAGAGTGACAATAGGTAACCCAAAGAACCCAAAATACCTAGCACCTTCCGGTTTTGTTTTTGCGGCTAAGAAATTATGTGGGCCTAAAAAGCAATATGAATTGCCTAGACGACAACTGAGGCATTCATAAACAACATCATATACCCGCCTACAACAAACAGGAACGGGGCAATTGGAAAAAACTTTCAATTTCACAAGTTAGCCTTTAGCGCCTAAAGAGTGTGACTTAGAAGAATTAAACTATCTGATTACGGTAGATGCATATGTGCACATTACATAGAGATGTTTACGTCCTAAATGGGTTGAACGCAAGAGTGACAATAGGTAATCCAAAGAAACCAAAATACCTAGCACCTTCCGGTTTTGTTTTTGCGGCTATAAAGTATGTGGGCCTTTAAAACAATATGAGTCGCCTAGACGACAACGCGGGCATTCATAATCACAACCATATACCCCCTACCACAAACAGGAACGTGGCAATTGGCAAAAAACTTTCAATTTCCTTTAGCGCCTGAAGAGTGTGACTTTGAAGAATTAAACTATCTGATTACGGTAGATGCATATGTGCACATTACATAGAGATGTTTACGTCCTAAATGGGTTGAACGCAAGAATGACAATCGGTAACCCAAAGAACCCAAAATACCTAGCACCTTCCGGTTTTGTTTTTGCGGCTAATAAATTATGTGGGCCTATAAAACAATATGAGTCGCCTAGACGACAACTCGGGCATTTATAATCACAACCATATAACCCCCTACCACTAACAGGAACGTGGCAATTGGCAAAAAACTTTCAATTTCCTTTAGCGAACAAAGAGTGTGACTTTGAAGAATTAAACTATCTGATTACGGTAGATGCATATGTGCACATTACATAGAGATGTTTACGTCCTAAATGGGTTGAACGCAAGAGTGACAATCGAAAACCCAAAAACCTCAATATACCTAGCAACTTCCGGCTTTGTTGTTCCTGCTAATAAAGTATGTGGGTCTAAAAAGCAATATGAATCGCCTAGACGACAACTCGGGCATTCAAAAACAACATCATATACCCGCCTACCACAAACAGGAACGGGGCAATTGGCAAAAAACTTTCAATTTCACAAGTTACCCTTTAGCGCCTAAAGAGTGTGACTTAGAAGAATTAAACTATCTGATTACGGTAGATGCATATGTGCACATTACATAGGGATGTTTACGTCCTAAATGGGTTGAACGCAAGAGTGACAATAGGTAACCCAAAGAACCCAAAATACCTAGCACCCTCCGGTTTTGTTTTTGCGGCTAAGAAATTATGTGGGCCTAAAAAGCAATATGAATTGCCTAGACGACAACTGAGGCATTCATAAACAACATCATATACCCGCCTACAACAAACAGGAACGGGGCAATTGGAAAAAACTTTCAATTTCACAAGTTAGCCTTTAGCGCCTAAAGAGTGTGACTTAGAAGAATTAAACTATCTGATTACGGTAGATGCATATGTGCACATTACATAGAGATGTTTACGTCCTAAATGGGTTGAACGCAAGAGTGACAATAGGTAACCCAAAGAAACCAAAATACCTAGCACCTTCCGGTTTTGTTTTTGCGGCTATAAAGTATGTGGGCCTTTAAAACAATATGAGTCGCCTAGACGACAACGCGGGCATTCATAATCACAACCATATACCCCCTACCACAAACAGGAACGTGGCAATTGGCAAAAAACTTTCAATTTCCTTTAGCGCCTAAATAGTGTGACTGTGAAGAATTAAACTATCTGATTACGGTAGATGCATATGTGCACATTACATAGAGATGTTAACGTCCTAAATGGGTTGAACGCAAGAGTGACAATCGAAAACCCAAAAACCTCAAAATACCTAGCAACTTCCGGCTTTGTTGTTCCTGCTAATAAAGTATGTGGGTCTAAAAAGCAATATGAATCGCCTAGACGACAACTCGGGCATTCATAAACAACATCATATACCCGCCTACAACAAACAGGAACGGGGCAATTGGAAAAAACTTTCAATTTCACAAGTTACCCTTTAGCGCCTAAAGAGTGTGACTTAGAAGAATTAAACTATCTGATTACGGTAGATGCATATGTGCACATTACATAGGGATGTTTACGTCCTAAATGGGTTGAACGCAAGAGTGACAATAGGTAACCCAAAGAACCCAAAATACCTAGCAACTTCCGGCTTTGTTGTTTCTGCTAATAAAGTATGTGGGTCTAAAAAGCAATATGAATCGCCTAGACGACAACTCGGGCATTCATAAACAACATCATATACCCGCCTAACACAAACAGGAACGGGGCAATTGGAAAAAAACTTTCAATTTCACAAGTTACCCTTTAGCGCCTAAAGAGTGTGACTTAGAAGAATTAAACTATCTGATTACGGTAGATGCATATGTGCACATTACATAGGGATGTTTACGTCCTAAATGGGTTGAACGCAAGAGTGACAATAGGTAACCCAAAGAACCCAAAATACCTAGCACCTTCCGGTTTTGTTTTTGCGGCTAAGAAATTATGTGGGCCTAAAAAGCAATATGAATCGCCTAGACGACAACTCGGGCATTCATAAACAACATCATATACCCGCCTACAACAAACAGGAACGGGGCAATTGGAAAAAACTTTCAATTTCACAAGTTACCCTTTAGCGCCTAAAGAGTGTGACTTAGAAAAATTAAATATCTGATTACGGTAGATGCATATGTGCACATTACATAGAGATGTTTACGTCCTAAATGGGTTGAACGCAAGAGTGACAATAGGTAACCCAAAGAAAATAAAATACCTAGCACCTTCCGGTTTTGTTTTTGCGGCTAATAAATTATGTGGGCCTATAAAACAATATGAGTCGCCTAGACGACAACTCGGGCATTTATAATCACAACCATATAACCCCCTACCACAAACAGGAACGTGGCAATTGGCAAAAAACTTTCAATTTCCTTTAGCGCCTAAAGAGTGTGACTTTGAAGAATTAAACTATCTGATTACGGTAGATGCATATGTGCACATTACATAGAGATGTTAACGTCCTAAGTGGGTTGAACGCAAGAGTGACAATCGAAAACCCAAAAACCTCAAAATACCTAGCAACTTCCGACTTAGTTTTTCCGGCTAATAAAGTATGTGGGCCTAAAAAACAATATGAATCGCCTAGACGGCAACTCGGGCCTTCATAAACAACATCATATACCCGCCTACCACAAACTGGAACGGGGCAATTGGCAAAAAACTTTCAATTTTACAAGTTACCCTTTAGCGCCTAAACAGTGTGACTTTGAAGAATAAAACTATCTGATTACGGTAGATGCATATGTGCTCTTTACATAGGGCTGTTTACGTCCTAAATGGGTTGAACGCAAGAGTGACAATCGAAAACCCAAAGAACCCAAAATACCTAGCACCTTCCGGTTTTGTTTTTGCGGCTATAAAGTATGTGGGCCTTTAAAACAGTATGAGTCGCCTAGACGACAACGCGGGCATTCATAATCACAACCATATACCCCCTACCACAAACAGGAACGTGGCAATTGGCAAAAAACTTTCAATTTCACAAGTTACCCTTAAGCGCCTAAAGAGTGTGACTTAGAAGAATTAAACTATCTGATTACGGTAGATGCATATGTGCACATTACATAGAGATGTTTACGTCCTAAATGGGTTGAACGCAAGAGTGACATTAGGTAACCCAAAGAAACCAAAATACCTAGCACCTTCCGGTTTTGTTTTTGCGGCTAATAAATTATGTGGGCCTATAAAACAATATGAGTCGCCTAGACGACAACTCGGGCATTTATAATCACAACCATATAACCCCCTACCACAAACAGGAACGTGGCAATTGGCAAAAAACTTTCAATTTCACAAGTTACCCTTTAGCGCCTAAACAGTGTGACTTAGAAGAATTAAACTATCTGATTACGGTAGATGCATATGTGCACATTACATAGAGATGTTAACGTCCTAAATGGGTTGAACGCAAGAGTGACAATCGAAAACCCAAAAACCTCAAAATACCTAGCAACTTCCGGCTTTGTTGTTCCTGCTAATAAAGTATGTGGGTCTAAAAAGCAATATGAATCGCCTAGACGACAACTCGGGCATTCAAAAACAACATCACATACCCGCCTACCACAAACAGGAACGGGGCAATTGGCAAAAAACTTTCAATTTCACAAGTTACAATTTAGCGCCTAAAGAGTGTGACTTAGAAGAATTAAACTATCTGATTACGGTAGATGCATATGTGCACATTACATAGGGATGTTTACGTCCTAAATGGGTTGAACGCAAAAGTGACAATAGGTAACCCAAAGAACCCAAAATACCTAGCACCTTCCGGTTTTGTTTTTGCGGCTAAGAAATTATGTGGGCCTAAAAAGCAATATGAATTGCCTAGACGACAACTGAGGCATTCATAAACAACATCATATACCCGCCTACAACAAACAGGAACGGGGCAATTGGAAAAAACTTTCAATTTCACAAGTTAGCCTTTAGCGCCTAAAGAGTGTGACTTAGAAGAATTAAACTATCTGATTACGGTAGATGCATATGTGCACATTACATAGAGATGTTTACGTCCTAAATGGGTTGAACGCAAGAGTGACAATAGGTAATCCAAAGAAACCAAAATACCTAGCACCTTCCGGTTTTGTTTTTGCGGCTATAAAGTATGTGGGCCTTTAAAACAATATGAGTCGCCTAGACGACAACGCGGGCATTCATAATCACAACCATATACCCCCTACCACAAACAGGAACGTGGCAATTGGCAAAAAACTTTCAATTTCCTTTAGCGCCTGAAGAGTGTGACTTTGAAGAATTAAACTATCTGATTACGGTAGATTCATATGTGCACATTACATAGAGATGTTTACGTCCTAAATGGGTTGAACGCAAGAATGACAATCGGTAACCCAAAGAACCCAAAATACCTAGCACCTTCCGGTTTTGTTTTTGCGGCTAATAAATTATGTGGGCCTATAAAACAATATGAGTCGCCTAGACGACAACTCGGGCATTTATAATCACAACCATATAACCCCCTACCACTAACAGGAACGTGGCAATTGGCAAAAAACTTTCAATTTCCTTTAGCGAACAAAGAGTGTGACTTTGAAGAATTAAACTATCTGATTACGGTAGATGCATATGTGCACATTACATAGAGATGTTTACGTCCTAAATGGGTTGAACGCAAGAGTGACAATCGAAAACCCAAAAACCTCAATATACCTAGCAACTTCCGGCTTTGTTGTTCCTGCTAATAAAGTATGTGGGTCTAAAAAGCAATATGAATCGCCTAGACGACAACTCGGGCATTAGAAAACAACATCATATACCCGCCTACCACAAACAGGAACGGGGCAATTGGCAAAAAACTTTCAATTTCACAAGTTACCCTTTAGCGCCTAAAGAGTGTGACTTAGAAGAATTAAACTATCTGATTACGGTAGATGCATATGTGCACATTACATAGGGATGTTTACGTCCTAAATGGGTTGAACGCAAGAGTGACAATAGGTAACCCAAAGAACCCAAAATACCTAGCACCCTCCGGTTTTGTTTTTGCGGCTAAGAAATTATGTGGGCCTAAAAAGCAATATGAATTGCCTAGACGACAACTGAGGCATTCATAAACAACATCATATACCCGCCTACAACAAACAGGAACGGGGCAATTGGAAAAAACTTTCAATTTCACAAGTTAGCCTTTAGCGCCTAAAGAGTGTGACTTAGAAGAATTAAACTATCTGATTACGGTAGATGCATATGTGCACATTACATAGAGATGTTTACGTCCTAAATGGGTTGAACGCAAGAGTGACAATAGGTAACCCAAAGAAACCAAAATACCTAGCACCTTCCGGTTTTGTTTTTGCGGCTATAAAGTATGTGGGCCTTTAAAACAATATGAGTCGCCTAGACGACAACGCGGGCATTCATAATCACAACCATATACCCCCTACCACAAACAGGAACGTGGCAATTGGCAAAAAACTTTCAATTTCCTTTAGCGCCTAAATAGTGTGACTGTGAAGAATTAAACTATCTGATTACGGTAGATGCATATGTGCACATTACATAGAGATGTTAACGTCCTAAATGGGTTGAACGCAAGAGTGACAATCGAAAACCCAAAAACCTCAAAATACCTAGCAACTTCCGGCTTTGTTGTTCCTGCTAATAAAGTATGTGGGTCTAAAAAGCAATATGAATCGCCTAGACGACAACTCGGGCATTCATAAACAACATCATATACCCGCCTACAACAAACAGGAACGGGGCAATTGGAAAAAACTTTCAATTTCACAAGTTACCCTTTAGCGCCTAAAGAGTGTGACTTAGAAGAATTAAACTATCTGATTACGGTAGATGCATATGTGCACATTACATAGGGATGTTTACGTCCTAAATGGGTTGAACGCAAGAGTGACAATAGGTAACCCAAAGAACCCAAAATACCTAGCAACTTCCGGCTTTGTTGTTTCTGCTAATAAAGTATGTGGGTCTAAAAAGCAATATGAATCGCCTAGACGACAACTCGGGCATTCATAAACAACATCATATACCCGCCTAACACAACCAGGAACGGGGCAATTGGAAAAAAACTTTCAATTTCACAAGTTACCCTTTAGCGCCTAAAGAGTGTGACTTAGAAGAATTAAACTATCTGATTACGGTAGATGCATATGTGCACATTACATAGGGATGTTTACGTCCTAAATGGGTTGAACGCAAGAGTGACAATAGGTAACCCAAAGAACCCAAAATACCTAGCACCTTCCGGTTTTGTTTTTGCGGCTAAGAAATTATGTGGGCCTAAAAAGCAATATGAATCGCCTAGACGACAACTCGGGCATTCATAAACAACATCATATACCCGCCTACAAACAAACAGGAACGGGGCAATTGGAAAAAACTTTCAATTTCACAAGTTACCCTTTAGCGCCTAAAGAGTGTGACTTAGAAAAATTAAACTATCTGATTACGGTAGATGCATATGTGCACATTACATAGAGATGTTTACGTCCTAAATGGGTTGAACGCAAGAGTGACAATAGGTAACCCAAAGAAAATAAAATACCTAGCACCTTCCGGTTTTGTTTTTGCGGCTAATAAATTATGTGGGCCTATAAAACAATATGAGTCGCCTAGACGACAACTCGGGCATTTATAATCACAACCATATAACCCCCTACCACAAACAGGAACGTGGCAATTGGCAAAAAACTTTCAATTTCCTTTAGCGCCTAAAGAGTGTGACTTTGAAGAATTAAACTATCTGATTACGGTAGATGCATATGTGCACATTACATAGAGATGTTAACGTCCTAAGTGGGTTGAACGCAAGAGTGACAATCGAAAACCCAAAAACCTCAAAATACCTAGCAACTTCCGACTTAGTTTTTCCGGCTAATAAAGTATGTGGGCCTAAAAAACAATATGAATCGCCTAGACGGCAACTCGGGCCTTCATAAACAACATCATATACCCGCCTACCACAAACAGGAACGGGGCAATTGGCAAAAAACTTTCAATTTTACAAGTTACCCTTTAGCGCCTAAACAGTGTGACTTAGAAGAATAAAACTATCTGATTACGGTAGATGCATATGTGCACTTTACATAGGGCTGTTTACGTCCTAAATGGGTTGAACGCAAGAGTGACAATCGAAAACCCAAAGAACCCAAAATACCTAGCACCTTCCGGTTTTGTTTTTGCGGCTATAAAGTATGTGGGCCTTTAAAACAATATGAGTCGCCTAGACGACAACGCGGGCATTCATAATCACAACCATATACCCCCTACCACAAACAGGAACGTGGCAATTGGCAAAAAACTTTCAATTTCCTTTAGCGCCTAAAGAGTGTGACTTTGAAGAATTAAACTATCTGATTACGGTAGATGCATATGTGCACATTACATAGAGATGTTAACGTCCTAAATGGGTTGAACGCAAGAGTGACAATCGAAAACCCAAAAACCTCAAAATACCTAGCAACTTCCGGCTTTGTTGTTCCTGCTAATAAAGTATGTGGGTCTAAAAAGCAATATGAATCGCCTAGACGACAACCCGGGCATTCATAAATAACATCATATACCCGCGTACCACAAACAGGAACGGGGCAATTGGCAAAAAACTTTCAATTTCACAAGTTACCCTTCAGCGCCTAAACAGTGTGACTTAGAAGAATTAAACTATCTGATTACGGTAGATGCATATGTGCACATTACATAGAGATGTTAACGTCCTAAATGGGTTGAACGCAAGAGTGACAATCGAAAACCCAAAAACCTCAAAATACCTAGCAACTTCCGGCTTTGTTGTTCCTGCTAATAAAGTATGTGGGTCTAAAAAGCAATATGAATCGCCTAGACGACAACTCGGGCATTCAAAAACAACATCATATACCCGCCTACCACAAACAGGAACGGGGCAATTGGCAAAAAACTTTCAATTTCACAAGTTACCCTTTAGCGCCTAAAGAGTGTGACTTAGAAGAATTAAACTATCTGATTACGATAGATGCATATGTGCACATTACATAGGGATGTTTACGTCTTAAATGGGTTGAACGCAAGAGTGACAATAGGTAACCCAAAGAGCCCAAAATACCTAGCACCTTCCGGTTTTTTTTTTGCGGCTAAGAAATTATGTGGGCCTAAAAAGCAATATGAATCGCCTAGACGGAAACTCGGGCCTTCATAAACAACATCATATACCCGCCTACCACAAACAGGAACGGGGCAATTGCCAAAAAACTTTCAATTTCACAAGTTACCCTTTTGCGCCTAAAGAGTGTGACTTAGAAGAATAAAACTATCTGATTACGGTAGATGCATATGTGCACATTACATAGAGATGTTTACGTCCTAAATGGGTTGAACGCAAGAGTGACAATCGGTAACCCAAAGAACCCAAAATACCTAGCACCCTCCGGTTTTGTTTTTGCGGCTAATAAATTATGTGGTCCTATAAAACAATATGAATCGCCTAGACGGCAACTCAGGCCTTCATAAACAACATCATATACCCGCCTACCACAAACAGGAACGGGGCAATTGCCAAAAAACTTTCAATTTCACAAGTTACCCTTTTGCGCCTAAAGAGTGTGACTTAGAAGAATTAAACTATCTGATTACGGTAGATGCATATGTGCACATTACATAGAGATGTTTACGTCCTAAATGGGTTGAACGCAAGAGTGACAATCGAAAACCCAAAAACCTCAAAATACCTAGCAACTTCCGACTTTGTTTTTCCGGCTAATAAAGTATGTGGGCCTAAAAAACAATATGAATCGCCTAGACGACAACTCGGGCATTCATAAACAACATCATATACCCGCCTACCACAAACAGGAACGGGGCAATTGGCAAAAAACTTTCAATTTTACAAGTTACCCTTTAGCGCCTAAACAGTGTGACTTAGAAGAATAAAACTATCTGATTACGGTAGATGCATATGTGCACTTTACATAGGGTTGTTTACGTCCTAAATGGGTGAACGCAAGAGTGACAATCGGTAACCCAAAGAACCCAAAATACCTAGCACCCTCCGGTTTAGTTTTTGCGGCTAATAAATTATGTGGTCCTATAAAACAATATGAATCACCTAGGCGACAACGCGGGCATTCATAATCACAACCATATACCCCCTACCACAAACAGGAACGTGGCCATTGGCAAAAAAATTTCAATTTCCTTTAGCGCCTAAAGAGTGTGACTTTGAAGAATTAATCTATCTGATTACGGTAGATGCATATGTGCACATTACATAGAGATGTTAACGTCCTAAATAGGTTGAACGCAAGAGTGACAATCGAAAACCCAAAAACCTCAAAATACCTAGCAACTTCCGGCTTTGTTGTTCCTGCTAATAAAGTATGTGGGTCTAAAAAGCAATATGAATCGCCTAGACGACAACTCGGGCATTCATAAACAACATCATATACCCGCCTAACACAAACAGGAACGGGGCAATTGGAAAAAACTTTCAATTTCACAAGTTACCCTTTAGCGCCTAAAGAGTGTGACTTAGAAGAAATAAACTATCTGATTACGGTAGATGCATATGTGCACATTACATAGAGATGTTTACGTCCTAAATGGGTTGAACGCAAGAGTGACAATCGGTAACCCAAAGAACCCAAAATACCTAGCACCTTCCGGTTTTTTTTTTGCGGCTAATAAATTATGTGGTCCTATAAAACAATATGAATCGCCTAGACGGCAACTCAGGCCTTCATAAACAACATCATATACCCGCCTACCACAAACAGGAACGGGGCAATTGCCAAAAAACTTTCAATTTCACAAGTTACCCTTTAGCGCCTAAAGAGTGTGACTTAGAAGAATTAAACTATCTGATTACGATAGATGCATATGTGCACATTACATAGGGATGTTTACGTCCTAAATGGGTTGAACGCAAGAGTGACAATAGGTAACCCAAAGAACCCAAAATACCTAGCACCTTCCGGTTTTTTTTTTGCGGCTAAGAAATTATGTGGGCCTAAAAAGCAATATGAATCGCCTAGACGGAAACTCGGGCCTTCATAAACAACATCATATACCCGCCTACCACAAACAGGAACGGGGCAATTGCCAAAAAACTTTCAATTTCACAAGTTACCCTTTTGCGCCTAAAGAGTGTGACTTAGAAGAATAAAACTATCTGATTACGGTAGATGCATATGTGCACATTACATAGAGATGTTTACGTCCTAAATGGGTTGAACGCAAGAGTGACAATCGGTAACCCAAAGAACCCAAAATACCTAGCACCCTCCGGTTTTGTTTTTGCGGCTAATAAATTATGTGGTCCTATAAAACAATATGAATCGCCTAGACGGCAACTCAGGCCTTCATAAACAACATCATATACCCGCCTACCACAAACAGGAACGGGGCAATTGCCAAAAAACTTTCAATTTCACAAGTTACCCTTTTGCGCCTAAAGAGTGTGACTTAGAAGAATTAAACTATCTGATTACGGTAGATGCATATGTGCACATTACATAGAGATGTTTACGTCCTAAATGGGTTGAACGCAAGAGTGACAATCGAAAACCCAAAAACCTCAAAATACCTAGCAACTTCCGACTTTGTTTTTCCGGCTAATAAAGTATGTGGGCCTAAAAAACAATATGAATCGCCTAGACGACAACTCGGGCATTCATAAACAACATCATATACCCGCCTACAACAAACAGGAACGGGGCAATTGGAAAAAACTTTCAATTTCACAAGTTACCCTTTAGCGCCTAAAGAGTGTGACTTAGAAGAATTAAACTATCTGATTACGGTAGATGCATATGTGCACATTACATAGGGATGTTTACGTCCTAAATGGGTTGAACGCAAGAGTGACAATAGGTAACCCAAAGAACCCAAAATACCTAGCACCCTCCGGTTTTGTTTTTGCGGCTAAGAAATTATGTGGGCCTAAAAAGCAATATGAATTGCCTAGACGACAACTGAGGCATTCATAAACAACATCATATACCCGCCTACAACAAACAGGAACGGGGCAATTGGAAAAAACTTTCAATTTCACAAGTTAGCCTTTAGCGCCTAAAGAGTGTGACTTAGAAGAATTAAACTATCTGATTACGGTAGATGCATATGTGCACATTACATAGAGATGTTTACGTCCTAAATGGGTTGAACGCAAGAGTGACAATAGGTAACCCAAAGAAACCAAAATACCTAGCACCTTCCGGTTTTGTTTTTGCGGCTATAAAGTATGTGGGCCTTTAAAACAATATGAGTCGCCTAGACGACAACGCGGGCATTCATAATCACAACCATATACCCCCTACCACAAACAGGAACGTGGCAATTGGCAAAAAACTTTCAATTTCCTTTAGCGCCTAAATAGTGTGACTGTGAAGAATTAAACTATCTGATTACGGTAGATGCATATGTGCACATTACATAGAGATGTTAACGTCCTAAATGGGTTGAACGCAAGAGTGACAATCGAAAACCCAAAAACCTCAAAATACCTAGCAACTTCCGGCTTTGTTGTTCCTGCTAATAAAGTATGTGGGTCTAAAAAGCAATATGAATCGCCTAGACGACAACTCGGGCATTCATAAACAACATCATATACCCGCCTACAACAAACAGGAACGGGGCAATTGGAAAAAACTTTCAATTTCACAAGTTACCCTTTAGCGCCTAAAGAGTGTGACTTAGAAGAATTAAACTATCTGATTACGGTAGATGCATATGTGCACATTACATAGGGATGTTTACGTCCTAAATGGGTTGAACGCAAGAGTGACAATAGGTAACCCAAAGAACCCAAAATACCTAGCAACTTCCGGCTTTGTTGTTTCTGCTAATAAAGTATGTGGGTCTAAAAAGCAATATGAATCGCCTAGACGACAACTCGGGCATTCATAAACAACATCATATACCCGCCTAACACAAACAGGAACGGGGCAATTGGAAAAAAACTTTCAATTTCACAAGTTACCCTTTAGCGCCTAAAGAGTGTGACTTAGAAGAATTAAACTATCTGATTACGGTAGATGCATATGTGCACATTACATAGGGATGTTTACGTCCTAAATGGGTTGAACGCAAGAGTGACAATAGGTAACCCAAAGAACCCAAAATACCTAGCACCTTCCGGTTTTGTTTTTGCGGCTAAGAAATTATGTGGGCCTAAAAAGCAATATGAATCGCCTAGACGACAACTCGGGCATTCATAAACAACATCATATACCCGCCTACAACAAACAGGAACGGGGCAATTGGAAAAAACTTTCAATTTCACAAGTTACCCTTTAGCGCCTAAAGAGTGTGACTTAGAAAAATTAAACTATCTGATTACGGTAGATGCATATGTGCACATTACATAGAGATGTTTACGTCCTAAATGGGTTGAACGCAAGAGTGACAATAGGTAACCCAAAGAAAATAAAATACCTAGCACCTTCCGGTTTTGTTTTTGCGGCTAATAAATTATGTGGGCCTATAAAACAATATGAGTCGCCTAGACGACAACTCGGGCATTTATAATCACAACCATATAACCCCCTACCACAAACAGGAACGTGGCAATTGGCAAAAAACTTTCAATTTCCTTTAGCGCCTAAAGAGTGTGACTTTGAAGAATTAAACTATCTGATTACGGTAGATGCATATGTGCACATTACATAGAGATGTTAACGTCCTAAGTGGGTTGAACGCAAGAGTGACAATCGAAAACCCAAAAACCTCAAAATACCTAGCAACTTCCGACTTAGTTTTTCCGGCTAATAAAGTATGTGGGCCTAAAAAACAATATGAATCGCCTAGACGGCAACTCGGGCCTTCATAAACAACATCATATACCCGCCTACCACAAACAGGAACGGGGCAATTGGCAAAAAACTTTCAATTTTACAAGTTACCCTTTAGCGCCTAAACAGTGTGACTTAGAAGAATAAAACTATCTGATTACGGTAGATGCATATGTGCACTTTACATAGGGCTGTTTACGTCCTAAATGGGTTGAACGCAAGAGTGACAATCGAAAACCCAAAGAACCCAAAATACCTAGCACCTTCCGGTTTTGTTTTTGCGGCTATAAAGTATGTGGGCCTTTAAATCAATATGAGTCGCCTAGACGACAACGCGGGCATTCATAATCACAACCATATACCCCCTACCACAAACAGGAACGTGGCAATTGGCAAAAAACTTTCAATTTCCTTTAGCGCCTAAAGAGTGTGACTTTGAAGAATTAAACTATCTGATTACGGTAGATGCATATGTGCACATTACATAGAGATGTTAACGTCCTAAATGGGTTGAACGCAAGAGTGACAATCGAAAACCCAAAAACCTCAAAATACCTAGCAACTTCCGGCTTTGTTGTTCCTGCTAATAAAGTATGTGGGTCTAAAAAGCAATATGAATCGCCTAGACGACAACCCGGGCATTCATAAATAACATCATATACCCGCGTACCACAAACAGGAACGGGGCAATTGGCAAAAAACTTTCAATTTCACAAGTTACCCTTCAGCGCCTAAACAGTGTGACTTAGAAGAATTAAACTATCTGATTACGGTAGATGCATATGTGCACATTACATAGAGATGTTAACGTCCTAAATGGGTTGAACGCAAGAGTGACAATCGAAAACCCAAAAACCTCAAAATACCTAGCAACTTCCGGCTTTGTTGTTCCTGCTAATAAAGTATGTGGGTCTAAAAAGCAATATGAATCGCCTAGACGACAACTCGGGCATTCAAAAACAACATCATATACCCGCCTACCACAAACAGGAACGGGGCAATTGGCAAAAAACTTTCAATTTCACAAGTTACCCTTTAGCGCCTAAAGAGTGTGACTTAGAAGAATTAAACTATCTGATTACGATAGATGCATATGTGCACATTACATAGGGATGTTTACGTCCTAAATGGGTTGAACGCAAGAGTGACAATAGGTAACCCAAAGAACCCAAAATACCTAGCACCTTCCGGTTTTTTTTTTGCGGCTAAGAAATTATGTGGGCCTAAAAAGCAATATGAATCGCCTAGACGGAAACTCGGGCCTTCATAAACAACATCATATACCCGCCTACCACAAACAGGAATGGGGCAATTGCCAAAAAACTTTCAATTTCACAAGTTACCCTTTTGCGCCTAAAGAGTGTGACTTAGAAGAATAAAACTATCTGATTACGGTAGATGCATATGTGCACATTACATAGAGATGTTTACGTCCTAAATGGGTTGAACGCAAGAGTGACAATCGGTAACCCAAAGAACCCAAAATACCTAGCACCCTCCGGTTTTGTTTTTGCGGCTAATAAATTATGTGGTCCTATAAAACAATATGAATCGCCTAGACGGCAACTCAGGCCTTCATAAACAACATCATATACCCGCCTACCACAAACAGGAACGGGGCAATTGCCAAAAAACTTTCAATTTCACAAGTTACCCTTTTGCGCCTAAAGAGTGTGACTTAGAAGAATTAAACTATCTGATTACGGTAGATGCATATGTGCACATTACATAGAGATGTTTACGTCCTAAATGGGTTGAACGCAAGAGTGACAATCGAAAACCCAAAAACCTCAAAATACCTAGCAACTTCCGACTTTGTTTTTCCGGCTAATAAAGTATGTGGGCCTAAAAAACAATATGAATCGCCTAGACGACAACTCGGGCATTCATAAACAACATCATATACCCGCCTACCACAAACAGGAACGGGGCAATTGGCAAAAAACTTTCAATTTTACAAGTTACCCTTTAGCGCCTAAACAGTGTGACTTAGAAGAATAAAACTATCTGATTACGGTAGATGCATATGTGCACTTTACATAGGGTTGTTTACGTCCTAAATGGGTGAACGCAAGAGTGACAATCGGTAACCCAAAGAACCCAAAATACCTAGCACCCTCCGGTTTTGTTTTTGCGGCTAATAAATTATGTGGTCCTATAAAACAATATGAATCACCTAGGCGACAACGCGGGCATTCATAATCACAACCATATACCCCCTACCACAAACAGGAACGTGGCCATTGGCAAAAAAATTTCAATTTCCTTTAGCGCCTAAAGAGTGTGACTTTGAAGAATTAATCTATCTGATTACGGTAGATGCATATGTGCACATTACATAGAGATGTTAACGTCCTAAATAGGTTGAACGCAAGAGTGACAATCGAAAACCCAAAAACCTCAAAATACCTAGCAACTTCCGGCTTTGTTGTTCCTGCTAATAAAGTATGTGGGTCTAAAAAGCAATATGAATCGCCTAGACGACAACTCGGGCATTCATAAACAACATCATATACCCGCCTAACACAAACAGGAACGGGGCAATTGGAAAAAACTTTCAATTTCACAAGTTACCCTTTAGCGCCTAAAGAGTGTGACTTAGAAGAAATAAACTATCTGATTACGGTAGATGCATATGTGCACATTACATAGAGATGTTTACGTCCTAAATGGGTTGAACGCAAGAGTGACAATCGGTAACCCAAAGAACCCAAAATACCTAGCACCTTCCGGTTTTTTTTTTGCGGCTAATAAATTATGTGGTCCTATAAAACAATATGAATCGCCTAGACGGCAACTCAGGCCTTCATAAACAACATCATATACCCGCCTACCACAAACAGGAACGGGGCAATTGCCAAAAAACTTTCAATTTCACAAGTTACCCTTTAGCGCCTAAAGAGTGTGACTTAGAAGAATTAAACTATCTGATTACGATAGATGCATATGTGCACATTACATAGGGATGTTTACGTCCTAAATGGGTTGAACGCAAGAGTGACAATAGGTAACCCAAAGAACCCAAAATACCTAGCACCTTCCGGTTTTTTTTTTGCGGCTAAGAAATTATGTGGGCCTAAAAAGCAATATGAATCGCCTAGACGGAAACTCGGGCCTTCATAAACAACATCATATACCCGCCTACCACAAACAGGAACGGGGCAATTACCAAAAAACTTTCAATTTCACAAGTTACCCTTTTGCGCCTAAAGAGTGTGACTTAGAAGAATAAAACTATCTGATTACGGTAGATGCATATGTGCACATTACATAGAGATGTTTACGTCCTAAATGGGTTGAACGCAAGAGTGACAATCGGTAACCCAAAGAACCCAAAATACCTAGCACCCTCCGGTTTTGTTTTTGCGGCTAATAAATTATGTGGTCCTATAAAACAATATGAATCGCCTAGACGGCAACTCAGGCCTTCATAAACAACATCATATACCCGCCTACCACAAACAGGAACGGGGCAGTTGCCAAAAAACTTTCAATTTCACAAGTTACCCTTTTGCGCCTAAAGAGTGTGACTTAGAAGAATTAAACTATCTGATTACGGTAGATGCATATGTGCACATTACATAGAGATGTTTACGTCCTAAATGGGTTGAACGCAAGAGTGACAATCGAAAACCCAAAAACCTCAAAATACCTAGCAACTTCCGACTTTGTTTTTCCGGCTAATAAAGTATGTGGGCCTAAAAAACAATATGAATCGCCTAGGCGACAACTCGGGCATTCATAAACAACATCATATACCCGCCTACCACAAACAGGAACGGGGCAATTGGCAAAAAACTTTCAATTTTACAAGTTACCCTTTAGCGCCTAAACAGTGTGACTTAGAAGAATAAAACTATCTGATTACGGTAGATGCATATGTGCACTTTACATAGGGTTGTTTACGTCCTAAATGGGTGAACGCAAGAGTGACAATCGGTAACCCAAAAAACCCAAAATACCTAGCACCCTCCGGTTTTGTTTTTGCGGCTAATAAATTATGTGGTCCTATAAAACAATATGAATCACCTAGGCGACAACGCGGGCATTCATAATCACAACCATATACCCCCTACCACAAACAGGAACGTGGCCATTGGCAAAAAATTTCAATTTCCTTTAGCGCCTAAAGAGTGTGACTTTGAAGAATTAATCTATCTGATTACGGTAGATGCATATGTGCACATTACATAGAGATGTTAACGTCCTAAATAGGTTGAACGCAAGAGTGACAATCGAAAACCCAAAAACCTCAAAATACCTAGCAACTTCCGGCTTTGTTGTTCCTGCTAATAAAGTATGTGGGTCTAAAAAGCAATATGAATCGCCTAGACGACAACTCGGGCATTCATAAACAACATCATATACCCGCCTAACACAAACAGGAACGGGGCAATTGGAAAAAACTTTCAATTTCACAAGTTACCCTTTAGCGCCTAAAGAGTGTGACTTAGAAGAAATAAACTATCTGATTACGGTAGATGCATATGTGCACATTACATAGAGATGTTTACGTCCTAAATGGGTTGAACGCAAGAGTGACATTAGGTAACCCAAAGAACCCAAAATACCTAGCACCTTCCGGTTTTGTTTTTGCGGCTAAGAAATTATGTGGGCCTAAAAAGCAATATGAATCGCCTAGACGACAACTCGGGCATTCAAAAACAACATCATATACCCGCCTACCACGAACAGGAACGGGGCAATTGGCAAAAAACTTTCAATTTCACAAGTTACCCTTTAGCGCCTAAAGAGTGGGACTTAGAAGAATTAGACTATCTGATTACGGTAGATGCATATGTGCACATTACATAGGGATGTTTACGTCCTAAATGGGTTGAACGCAAGAGTGACAATAGGTAACCCAAAGAACCCAAAATACCTAGCAACTTCCGGCTTTGTTGTTCCTGCTAATAAAGTAAGTGGGTCTAAAAAGCAATATGAATCGCCTAGACGACAACTCGGGCATTCATAAATAATATCATATACCCGCCTACCACAAACAGGAACGGGGCAATTGGCAAAAAACTTTCAATTTCACAAGTTACCCTTTAGCGCCTAAACAGTGTGACTTAGAAGAATTAAACTATCTGATTACGGTAGATGCATATGTGCACATTACATAGAGATGTTAACGTCCTAAATGGGTTGAACGCAAGAATGACAATCGAAAACCCAAAAACCTCAAAATACCTAGCAACTTCCGGCTTTGTTGTTCCTGCTAATAAAGTATGTGGGTCTAAAAAGCAATATGAATCGCCTAGACGACAACTCGGGCATTCAAAAACAACATCATATACCCGCCTACCACAAACAGGAACGGGGCAATTGGCAAAAAACTTTCAATTTCACAAGTTACCCTTTAGCGCCTAAAGAGTGTGACTTTGAAGAATTAAACTATCTGATTACGGTAGATGCATATGTGCACATTACATAGAGATGTTAACGTCCTAAATGGGTTGAACGCAAGAGTGACAATCGAAAACCCAAAAACCTCAAAATACCCAGCAACTTCCGGCTTTGTTGTTCCTGCTAATAAAGTATGTGGGTCTAAAAAGCAATATGAATCGCCTAGACGACAACTCGGGCATTCATAAATAACATCATATACCCGCCTACCACAAACAGGAACGGGGCAATTGGCAAAAAACTTTCAATTTCACAAGTTACCCTTTAGCGCCTTAACAGTGTGACTTAGAAGAATTAAACTATCTGATTACGGTAGATGCATATGTGCACATTACATAGAGATGTTAACGTCCTAAATGGGTTGAACGCAAGAGTGACAATCGAAAACCCAAAAACCTCAAAATACCTAGCAACTTCCGGCTTTGTTGTTCCTGCTAATAAAGTATGTGGGTCTAAAAAGCAATATGAATCGCCTAGACGACAACTCGGGCATTCATAAATAACATCATATACCCGCCTACCACAAACAGGAACGGGGCAATTGGCAAAAAACTTTCAATTTCACAAGTTACCCTTTAGCGCCTAAACAGTGTGACTTAGAAGAATTAAACTATCTGATTACGGTAGATGCATATGTGCACATTACATAGAGATGTTAACGTCCTAAATGGGTTGAACGCAAGAGTGACAATCGAAAACCCAAAAACCCAAAATACCTAGCAACTTCCGGCTTTGTTGTTCCTGCTAATAAAGTATGTGGGCCTAAAAAGCAATATGAATCGCCTAGACGACAACTCGGGCATTCATAAACAACATCATATACCCGCCTACAACAAACAGGAACTGGGCAATTGGAAAAAACTTTCAATTTCACAAGTTACCCTTTAGCGCCTAAAGAGTGTGACTTAGAAAAATTAAACTATCTGATTACGGTAGATGCATATGTGCACATTACATAGAGATGTTTACGTCCTAAATGGGTTGAACGCAAGAGTGACAATAGGTAACCCAAAGAAACCAAAATACCTAGCACCTTCCGGTTTTGTTTTTGCGGCTAATAAATTATGTGGGCCTATAAAACAATATGAGTCGCCTAGACGACAACTCGGGCATTTATAATCACAACCATATAACCCCCTACCACAAACAGGAACGTGGCAATTGGCAAAAAACTTTCAATTTCCTTTAGCGCCTAAAGAGTGTGACTTTGAAGAATTAAACTATCTGATTACGGTAGATGCATATGTGCACATTACATAGAGATGTTAACGTCCTAAATGGGTTGAACGCAAGAGTGACAATCGAAAACCCAAAAACCTCAAAATACCTAGCAACTTCCGACTTTGTTTTTCCGGCTAATAAAGTATGTGGGCCTAAAAAACAATATGAATCGCCTAGACGGCAACTCGGGCCTTCATAAACAACATCATATACCCGCCTACCACAAACAGGAACGGGGCAATTGGCAAAAAACTTTCAATTTTACAAGTTACCCTTTAGCGCCTAAACAGTGTGACTTAGAAGAATAAAACTATCTGATTACGGTAGATGCATATGTGCACATTACATAGAGATGTTAACGTCCTAAATGGGTTGAACGCAAGAGTGACAATCGAAAACCCAAAAACCTCAAAATACCTAGCAACTTCCGGCTTTGTTGTTCCTGCTAATAAAGTATGTGGGTCTAAAAAGCAATATGAATCGCCTAGACGACAACTCGGGCATTCATAAATAACATCATATACCCGCCTACCACAAACAGGAACGGGGCAATTGGCAAAAAACTTTCAATTTCACAAGTTACCCTTTAGCGCCTAAACAGTGTGACTTAGAAGAATTAAACTATCTGATTACGGTAGATGCATATGTGCACATTACATAGAGATGTTGACGTCCTAAATGGGTTGAACGCAAGAACGACAATCGAAAACCCAAAAACCTCAAAATACCTAGCAACTTCCGGCTTTGTTGTTCCTGCTAATAAAGTATGTGGGTCTAAAAAGCAATATGAATCGCCTAGACGACAACTCGGGCATTCAAAAACAACATCATATACCCGCCTACCACAAACAGGAACGGGGCAATTGGCAAAAAACTTTCAATTTCACAAGTTACCCTTTAGCGCCTAAAGAGTGTGACTTAGAAGAATTAAACTATCTGATTACGGTAGATGCATATGTGCACATTACATAGGGATGTTTACGTCCTAAATGGGTTGAACGCAAGAGTGACAATAGGTAACCAAAAGAACCCAAAATACCTAGCACCTTCCGGTTTTGTTTTTGCGGCTAAGAAATTATGTGGCCTAAAAAGCAATATGAATCGCCTAGACGACAACTCGGGCATTCATAAACATCATCATATACCCGCCTACCACAAACAGGAACGGGGCAATTGGAAAAAACTTTCAATTTCACAAGTTACCCTTTAGCGCCTAAAGAGTGTGACTTAGAAGAATAAAACTATCTGATTACGGTAGATGCATATGTGCACATTACATAGAGATGTTTACGTCCTAAATGGGTTGAACGCAAGAGTGACAATCGGTAACCCAAAGAACCCAAAATACCTAGCACCCTCCGGTTTTGTTTTTGCGGCTAATAAATTATGTGGTCCTATAAAACAATATGAATCGCCTAGACGGCAACTCGGGCCTTCATAAACAACATCATATACCCGCCTACCACAAACAGGAACGGGGCAATTGGCAAAAAACTTTCAATTTCCTTTAGCGCCTAAAGAGTGTGACTTTGAAGAATTAAACTATCTGATTACGGTAGATGCATATGTGCACATTACATAGAGATGTTAACGTCCTAAATGGGTTGAACGCAAGAGTGACAATCGAAAGCCCAAAAACCTCAAAATACCTAGCAACTTCCGGCTTTGTTGTTCCTGCTAATAAAGTATGTGGGTCTAAAAAGCAATATGAATCGCCTAGACGACAACTCGGGCATTCATAAATAACATCATATACCCGCCTACCACAAACAGGAACGGGGCAATTGGCAAAAAACTTTCAATTTCACAAGTTACCCTTTAGCGCCTAAACAGTGTGACTTTGAAGAATTAAACTATCTGATTACGGTAGATGCATATGTGCACATTACATAGAGATGTTGACGTCCTAAATGGGTTGAACGCAAGAGTGACAATCGAAAACCCAAAAACCTCAAAATACCTAGCAACTTCCGGCTTTGTTGTTCCTGCTAATAAAGTATGTGGGTCTAAAAAGCAATATGAATCGCCTAGACGACAACTCGGGCATTCAAAAACAACATCATATACCCGCCTACCACAAACAGGAACGGGGCAATTGGCAAAAAACTTTCAATTTCACAAGTTACCCTTTAGCGCCTAAAGAGTGTGACTTAGAAGAATTAAACTATCTGATTACGGTAGATGCATATGTGCACATTACATAGGGATGTTTACGTCCTAAATGGGTTGAACGCAAGAGTGACAATAGGTAACCCAAAGAACCCAAAATACCTAGCACCTTCCGGTTTTGTTTTTGCGGCTAAGAAATTATGTGGCCTAAAAAGCAATATGAATCGCCTAGACGACAACTCGGGCATTCATAAACATCATCATATACCCGCCTACCACAAACAGGAACGGGGCAATTGGAAAAAACTTTCAATTTCACAAGTTACCCTTTAGCGCCTAAAGAGTGTGACTTAGAAGAATAAAACTATCTGATTACGGTAGATGCATATGTGCACATTACATAGAGATGTTTACGTCCTAAATGGGTTGAACGCAAGAGTGACAATCGGTAACCCAAAGAACCCAAAATACCTAGCACCCTCCGGTTTTGTTTTTGCGGCTAATAAATTATGTGGTCCTATAAAACAATATGAATCGCCTAGACGGCAACTCGGGCCTTCATAAACAACATCATATACCCGCCTACCACAAACAGGAACGGGGCAATTGGCAAAAAACTTTCAATTTCCTTTAGCGCCTAAAGAGTGTGACTTAGAAGAATTAAACTATCTGATTACGGTAGATGCATATGTGCACATTACATATAGATGTTTACGTCCTAAATGGGTTGAACGCAAGAGTGACAATCGAAAACCCAAAAACCTCAAAATACCTAGCAACTTCCGACTATGTTTTTCCGGCTAATAAAGTATGTGGGCCTAAAAAACAATATGAATCGCCTAGACGGCAACTCGGGCCTTCATAAACAACATCATATACCCGCCTACCACAAACAGGAACGGGGCAATTGGCAAAAAACTTTCAATTTTACAAGTTACCCTTTAGCGCCTAAACAGTGTGACTTAGAAGAATTAAACTATCTGATTACGGTAGATGCATATGTGCACTTTACATAGGGTTGTTTACGTCCTAAATGGGTGAACGCAAGAGTGACAATCGGTAACCCAAAGAACCCAAAATACCTAGCACCCTCCGGTTTTGTTTTTGCGGCTAATAAATTATGTGGTCCTATAAAACAATATGAATCGCCTAGGCGACAACGCGGGCATTCATAATCACAACCATATACCCCCTACCACAAACAGGAACGTGGCCATTGGCAAAAAACTTTCAATTTCACAAGTTAACCTATAGCGCCTAAAGAGTGTGACTTTGAAGAATTAATCTATCTGATTACGGTAGATGCATATGTGCACATTACATAGAGATGTTAACGTCCTAAATAGGTTGAACGCAAGAGTGACAATCGAAAACCCAAAAACCTCAAAATACCTAGCAACTTCCGGCTTTTTTGTTCCTGCTAATAAAGTATGTGGGCCTAAAAAACAATATGAATCGCCTAGACGGCAACTCGGGCCTTCATAAACAACATCATATACCCGCCTAACACAAACAGGAACGGGGCAATTGGCAAAAAACTTTCAATTTCACAAGTTACCCTTTAGCGCCTAAAGAGTGTGACTTAGAAGAATTAAACTATCTGATTACGGTAGATGCATATGTGCACATTACATAGGGATGTTTACGTCCTAAATGGGTTGAACGCAAGAGTGACAATAGGTAACCAAAAGAACCCAAAATACCTAGCACCTTCCGGTTTTGTTTTTGCGGCTAAGAAATTATGTGGCCTAAAAAGCAATATGAATCGCCTAGACGACAACTCGGGCATTCATAAACATCATCATATACCCGCCTACCACAAACAGGAATGGGGCAATTGGAAAAAACTTTCAATTTCACAAGTTACCCTTTAGCGCCTAAAGAGTGTGACTTAGAAGAATTAAACTATCTGATTACGGTAGATGCATATGTGCACATTACATAGAGATGTTAACGTCCTAAATGGGTTGAACGCAAGAGTGACAATCGAAAACCCAAAAACCTCAAAATACCTAGCAACTTCCGGCTTTGTTGTTCCTGCTAATAAAGTATGTGGGTCTAAAAAGCAATATGAATCGCCTAGACGACAACTCGGGCATTCATAAATAACATCATATACCCGCCTACCACAAACAGGAACGGGGCAATTGGCAAAAAACTTTCAATTTCACAAGTTACCCTTTAGCGCCTAAACAGTGTGACTTTGAAGAATTAAACTATCTGATTACGGTAGATGCATATGTGCACATTACATAGAGATGTTGACGTCCTAAATGGGTTGAACGCAAGAGTGACAATCGAAAACCCAAAAACCTCAAAATACCTAGCAACTTCCGGCTTTGTTGTTCCTGCTAATAAAGTATGTGGGTCTAAAAAGCAATATGAATCGCCTAGACGACAACTCGGGCATTCAAAAACAACATCATATACCCGCCTACCACAAACAGGAACGGGGCAATTGGCAAAAAACTTTCAATTTCACAAGTTACCCTTTAGCGCCTAAAGAGTGTGACTTAGAAGAATTAAACTATCTGATTACGGTAGATGCATATGTGCACATTACATAGGGATGTTTACGTCCTAAATGGGTTGAACGCAAGAGTGACAATAGGTAACCCAAAGAACCCAAAATACCTAGCACCTTCCGGTTTTGTTTTTGCGGCTAAGAAATTATGTGGCCTAAAAAGCAATATGAATCGCCTAGACGACAACTCGGGCATTCATAAACATCATCATATACCCGCCTACCACAAACAGGAACGGGGCAATTGGAAAAAACTTTCAATTTCACAAGTTACCCTTTAGCGCCTAAAGAGTGTGACTTAGAAGAATAAAACTATCTGATTACGGTAGATGCATATGTGCACATTACATAGAGATGTTTACGTCCTAAATGGGTTGAACGCAAGAGTGACAATCGGTAACCCAAAGAACCCAAAATACCTAGCACCCTCCGGTTTTGTTTTTGCGGCTAATAAATTATGTGGTCCTATAAAACAATATGAATCGCCTAGACGGCAACTCGGGCCTTCATAAACAACATCATATACCCGCCTACCACAAACAGGAACGGGGCAATTGGCAAAAAACTTTCAATTTCCTTTAGCGCCTAAAGAGTGTGACTTAGAAGAATTAAACTATCTGATTACGGTAGATGCATATGTGCACATTACATATAGATGTTTACGTCCTAAATGGGTTGAACGCAAGAGTGACAATCGAAAACCCAAAAACCTCAAAATACCTAGCAACTTCCGACTATGTTTTTCCGGCTAATAAAGTATGTGGGCCTAAAAAACAATATGAATCGCCTAGACGGCAACTCGGGCCTTCATAAACAACATCATATACCCGCCTACCACAAACAGGAACGGGGCAATTGGCAAAAAACTTTCAATTTTACAAGTTACCCTTTAGCGCCTAAACAGTGTGACTTAGAAGAATTAAACTATCTGATTACGGTAGATGCATATGTGCACATTACATATAGATGTTTACGTCCTAAATGGGTTGAACGCAAGAGTGACAATCGAAAACCCAAAAACCTCAAAATACCTAGCAACTTCCGACTATGTTTTTCCGGCTAATAAAGTATGTGGGCCTAAAAAACAATATGAATCGCCTAGACGGCAACTCGGGCCTTCATAAACAACATCATATACCCGCCTACCACAAACAGGAACGGGGCAATTGGCAAAAAACTTTCAATTTTACAAGTTACCCTTTAGCGCCTAAACAGTGTGACTTAGAAGAATTAAACTATCTGATTACGGTAGATGCATATGTGCACATTACATAGGGATGTTTACGTCCTAAATGGGTTGAACGCAAGAGTGACAATAGGTAACCCAAAGAACCCAAAATACCTAGCACCTTCCGGTTTTGTTTTTGCGGCTAAGAAATTATGTGGGCCTAAAAAGCAATATGAATCGCCTAGACGACAACTCGGGCATTCATAAACAACATCATATACCCGCCTACAACAAACAGGAACGGGGCAATTGGAAAAAACTTTCAATTTCACAAGTTACCCTTTAGCGCCTAAAGAGTGTGACTTAGAAGAATTAAACTATCTGATTACGGTAGATGCATATGTGCACTTTACATAGGGCTGTTTACGTCCTAAATGGGTTGAACGCAAGAGTGACAATAGGTAACCCAAAGAAACCAAAATACCTAGCACCTTCCGGTTTTGTTTTTGCGGCTATAAAGTATGTGGGCCTTTAAAACAATATGAGTCGCCTAGACGACAACGCGGGCATTCATAATCACAACCATATACCCCCTACCACAAACAGGAACGTGGCAATTGGCAAAAAACTTTCAATTTCCTTTAGCGCCTAAAGAGTGTGACTTTGAAGAATTAAACTATCTGATTACGGTAGATGCATATGTGCACATTACATAGAGATGTTAACGTCCTAAATGGGTTGAACGCAAGAGTGACAATCGAAAACCCAAAAACCTCAAAATACCTAGCAACTTCCGGCTTTGTTGTTCCTGCTAATAAAGTATGTGGATCTAAAAAGCAATATGAATCGCCTAGACGACAACTCGGGCATTCAAAAACAACATCATATACCCGCCTACCACAAACAGGAACGGGGCAATTGGCAAAAAACTTTCAATTTCACAAGTTACCCTTTAGCGCCTAAACAGTGTGACTTAGAAGAATTAAACTATCTGATTACGGTAGATGCATATGTGCACATTACATAGGGATGTTTACGTCCTAAATGGGTTGAACGCAAGAGTGACAATAGGTAACCCAAAGAACCCAAAATACCTAGCAACTTCCGGCTTTGTTGTTCCTGCTAATAAAGTATGTGGGTCTAAAAAGCAATATGAATCGCCTAGACGACAACTCGGGCATTCATAAATAACATCATATACCCGCCTACCACAAACAGGAACGGGGCAATTGGCAAAAAACTATCAAATTTCACAAGTTACCCTTTAGCGCCTAAACAGTGTGACTTAGAAGAATTAAACTATCTGATTACGGTAGATGCATATGTGCACATTACATAGAGATGTTAACGTCCTAAATGGGTTGAACGCAAGAGTGACAATCGAAAACCCAAAAACCTCAAAATACCTAGCAACTTCCGGCTTTGTTGTTCCTGCTAATAAAGTATGTGGGTCTAAAAAGCAATATGAATCGCCTAGACGACAACTCGGGCATTCAAAAACAACATCATATACCCGCCTACCACAAACAGGAACGGGGCAATTGGCAAAAAACTTTCAATTTCACAAGTTACCCTTTAGCGCCTAAAAAGTGTGACTTTGAAGAATTAAACTATCTGATTACGGTAGATGCATATGTGCACATTACATAGAGATGTTAACGTCCTAAATGGGTTGAACGCAAGAGTGACAATCGAAAACCCAAAAACCTCAAAATACCTAGCAACTTCCGGCTTTGTTGTTCCTGCTAATAAAGTATGTGGGTCTAAAAAGCAATATGAATCGCCTAGACGACAACTCGGGCATTCATAAATAACATCATATACCCGCCTACCACAAACAGGAACGGGGCAATTGGCAAAAAACTTTCAATATCACAAGTTACCCTTTAGCGCCTAAACAGTGTGACTTAGAAGAATTAAACTATCTGATTACGGTAGATGCATATGTGCACATTACATAGAGATGTTAACGTCCTAAATGGGTTGAACGCAAGAGTGACAATCGAAAACCCAAAAACCTCAAAATACCTAGCAACTTCCGGCTTTGTTGTTCCTGCTAATAAAGTATGTGGGTCTAAAAAGCAATATGAATCGCCTAGACGACAACTCGGGCATTCAAAAACAACATCATATACCCGCCTACCACAAACAGGAACGTGGCAATTGGCAAAAAACGTTCAATTTCCTTTAGCGCCTAAAGAGTGTGACTTTGAAGAATTAAACTATCTGATTACGGTAGATGCATATGTGCACATTACATAGAGATGTTTACGTCCTAAATGGGTTAAACGCAAGAGTGACAATCGGTAACCCAAAGAACCAAAAATACCCAGCAACTTCCGGTTTTGTTTTTGCGGCTATAAAGTATGTGGGCCTTTAAAACAATATGAGTCGCCTAGACGACAACGCGGGCATTCATATTCACAACCATATACCCCCTACCACAAACAGGAACGTGGCAATTGGCAAAAAACTTTCAATTTCCTTTAGCGCCTAAAGAGTGTGACTTTGAAGAATTAAACTATCTGATTACGGTAGATGCATATGTGCACATTACGTAGAGATGTTAACGTCCTAAATGGGTTGAACGCAAGAGTGACAATCGAAAACCCAAAAACCTCAAAATACCTAGCAACTTCCGGCTTTGTTGTTCCTGCTAATAAAGTATGTGGGTCTAAAAAGCAATATGAATCGCCTAGACGACAACTCGGGCATTCATAAACAACATCATATACCCGCCTAACACAAACAGGAACGGGGCAATTGGAAAAAACTTTCAATTTCACAAGTTACCCTTTAGCGCCTAAAGAGTGTGACTTAGAAGAATTAAACTATCTGATTACGGTAGATGCATATGTGCACTTTACATAGGGCTGTTTACGTCCTAAATGGGTTGAACGCAAGAGTGACAATAGGTAACCCAAAGAACCAAAAATACCCAGCAACTTCCGGTTTTGTTTTTGCGGCTATAAAGTATGTGGGCCTTTAAAACAATATGAGTCGCCTAGACGACAACGCGGGCATTCATAATCACAACCATATACCCCCTACCACAAACAGGAACGTGGCAATTGGCAAAAACTTTCAATTTCCTTTAGCGCCTAAAGAGTGTGACTTTGAAGAATTAAACTATCTGATTACGGTAGATGCATATGTGCACATTACATAGAGATGTTAACGTCCTAAATGGGTTGAACGCAAGAGTGACAATCGAAAACCCAAAAACCTCAAAATACCTAGCAACTTCCGGCTTTGTTGTTCCTGCTAATAAAGTATGTGGATCTAAAAATCAATATGAATCGCCTAGACTACAACTCGGGCATTCAAAAACAACATCATATACCCGCCTACCACAAACAGGAACGGGGCAATTGGCAAAAAACTTTCAATTTCACAAGTTACCCTTTAGCGCCTAAACAGTGTGACTTAGAAGAATTAAACTATCTGATTACGGTAGATGCATATGTGCACATTACATAGAGATGTTAACGTCCTAAATGGGTTGAACGCAAGAGTGACAATCGAAAACCCAAAAACCTCCAAATACCTAGCAACTTCCGGCTTTGTTGTTCCTGCTAATAAAGTATGTGGGTCTAAAAAGCAATATGAATCGCCTAGACGACAACTCGGGCATTCAAAAACAACATCATATACCCGCCTACCACAAACAGGAACGTGGCAATTGGCAAAAAACGTTCAATTTCCTTTAGCGCCTAAAGAGTGTGACTTTGAAGAATTAAACTATCTGATTACGGTAGATGCATATGTGCACATTACATAGAGATGTTAACGTCCTAAATGGGTTGAACGCAAGAGTGACAATCGAAAACCCAAAAACCTCAAAATACCTAGCAACTTCCGGCTTTGTTGTTCCTGCTAATAAAGTATGTGGGTCTAAAAAGCAATATGAATCGCCTAGACGACAACTCGGGCATTCAAAAACAACATCATATACCCGCCTACCACAAACAGGAACGTGGCAATTGGCAAAAAACGTTCAATTTCCTTTAGCGCCTAAAGAGTGTGACTTTGAAGAATTAAACTATCTGATTACGGTAGATGCATATGTGCACATTACATAGAGATGTTTACGTCCTAAATGGGTTAAACGCAAGAGTGACAATCGGTAACCCAAAGAACCAAAAATACCCAGCAACTTCCGGTTTTGTTTTTGCGGCTATAAAGTATGTGGGTCTAAAAAGCAATATGAATCGCCTAGACGACAACTCGGGCATTTATAATCACAACCATATAACCCCCTATCACAAACAGGAACGGGGCAATTGGAAAAAACTTTCAATTTCACAAGTTACCCTTTAGCGCCTAAACAGTGTGACTTAGAAGAATTAAACTATCTTATTACGGTAGATGCATATGTGCACATTACATAGAGATGTCAACGTCCTAAATGGGTTGAACGCAAGAGTGACAATCGAAAACCCAAAATACCTAGCAACTTCCGGCTTTGTTGTTCCTGCTAATAAAGTATGTGGGTCTAAAAAGCAATATGAATCGCCTAGACGACAACTCGGGCATTTATAATCACAACCATATAACCCCCTATCACAAACAGGAACGGGGCAATTGGAAAAAACTTTCAATTTCACAAGTTACCCTTTAGCGCCTAAAGAGTGTGACTTAGAAGAATTAAACTATCTGATTACGGTAGATGCATATGTGCACATTACATAGGGATGTTTACGTCCTAAATGGGTTGAACGCAAGAGTGACAATCGAAAACCCAAAATACCTAGCAACTTCCGGCTTTGTTGTTCCTGCTAATAAAGTATGTGGGTCTAAAAAGCAATATGAATCGCCTAGACGACAACTCGGGCATTCAAAAATTCATATACCCGCCTACCACAAACAGGAACGGGGCAATTGGCAAAAAACTTTCAATTTCACAAGTTACCCTTTAGCGCCTAAAGAGTGTGACTTAGAAGAATTAAACTATCTGATTACGGTAGATGCATATGTGCACATTACATAGGGATGTTTACGTCCTAAATGGGTTGAACGCAAGAGTGACAATAGGTAACCCAAAGAACCCAAAATACCTAGCAACTTCCGGCTTTGTTGTTCCTGCTAATAAAGTATGTGGGTCTAAAAAGCAATATGAATCGCCTAGACGACAACTCGGGCATTTATAATCACAACCATATAACCCCCTACCACAAACAGGAACGGGGCAATTGGAAAAAACTTTCAATTTCACAAGTTACCCTTTAGCGCCTAAAGAGTGTGACTTAGAAGAATTAAACTATCTGATTACGGTAGATGCATATGTGCACATTACATAGGGATGTTTACGTCCTAAATGGGTTGAACGCAAGAGTGACAATAGGTAACCCAAAGAACCCAAAATACCTAGCACCTTCCGGTTTTGTTTTTGCGGTTAAGAAATTATGTGGGCCTAAAAAGCAATATGAATCGCCTAGACGACAACTCGGGCATTCATAAACAACATCATATACCCGCCTACAACAAACAGGAACGGGGCAATTGGAAAAAACTTTCAATTTCACAAGTTACCCTTTAGCGCCTAAAGAGAATTAAACTATCTGATTACGGTAGATGCATATGCGCACATTACATAGAGATGTTTACGTCCTAAATGGGTTGAACGCAAGAGTGACAATAGGTAACCCAAAGAAACCAAAATACCTAGCACCTTCCGGTTTTGTTTTTGCGGCTAATAAATTATGTGGGCCTATAAAACAATATGAGTCGCCTAGACGACAACTCGGACATTTATAATCACAACCATATAATCCCCTACCACAAACAGGAACGTGGCAATTGGCAAAAAACTTTCAATTTCCTTTAGCGCCTAAAGAGTGTGACTTTGAAGAATTAAACTATTTGATTACGGTAGATACATATGTGCACATTACATAGAGATGTTAACGTCCTAAATGGGTTGAACGCAAGAGTGACAATCGAAAACCCAAAAACCTCAAAATACCTAGCAACTTCCGACTTTGTTTTTCCTGCTAATAAGGTATGTGTGTCTAAAAAGCAATATGAATCGCCTAGACGACAACCCGGGCATTCAAAAACAACATCATATACCCGCCTACCACAAACAGGAACGGGGCAATTGCAAAAAACTTTCAATTTCACAAGTTACCCTTTAGCGCCTAAAGAGTGTGACTTAGAAGAATTAAACTATCTGATTACGGTAGATGCATATGTGCACATTACATAGGGATGTTTACGTCCTAAATGGGTTGAACGCAAGAGTGACAATAGGTAACCCAAAGAACCCAAAATACCTAGCAACTTCCGGCTTTGTTGTTCCTGCTAATAAAGTATGTGGGTCTAAAAAGCAATATGAATCGCCTAGACGACAACTCGGGCATTCAAAAATTCATATACCCGCCTACCACAAACAGGAACGGGGCAATTGGCAAAAAACTTTCAATTTCACAAGTTACCCTTTAGCGCCTAAAGAGTGTGACTTAGAAGAATTAAACTATCTGATTACGGTAGATGCATATGTGCACATTACATAGGGATGTTTACGTCCTAAATGGGTTGAACGCAAGAGTGACAATAGGTAACCCAAAGAACCCAAAATACCTAGCAACTTCCGGCTTTGTTGTTCCTGCTAATAAAGTATGTGGGTCTAAAAAGCAATATGAATCGCCTAGAGGACAACTCGGGCATTTATAATCACAACCATATAACCCCCTACCACAAACAGGAACGTGGCAATTGGCAAAAAACTTTCAATTTCACAAGTTACCCTTTAGCGCCTAACAGTGTGACTTAGAAGAATTAAACTATCTGATTACGGTAGATGCATATCTGCACATTACATAGGGATGTTTACGTCCTAAATGGGTTGAACGCAAGAGTGACAATCGAAAACCCAAAAACCTCAAAATACCTAGTAACTTCCGGCTTTGTTGTTCCTGCTAATAAAGTATGTGGGTCTAAAAAGCAATATGAATCGCCTAGACGACAACTCGGGCATTCAAAAATTCATATACCCGCCTACCACAAACAGGAACGGGGCAATTGGCAAAAAACTTTCAATTTCACAAGTTACCCTTTAGCGCCTAAAGAGTGTGACTTAGAAGAATTAAACTATCTGATTACGGTAGATGCATATGTGCACATTACATAGGGATGTTTACGTCCTAAATGGGTTGAACGCAAGAGTGACAATAGGTAACCCAAAGAACCCAAAATACCTAGCACCTTCCGGTTTTGTTTTTGCGGCTAATAAATTATGTGGGCCTATAAAACAATATGAGTCGCCTAGACGACAACTCGGGCATTTATAATCACAACCATATAACCCCCTACCACAAACAGGAACGTGGCAATTGGCAAAAAACTTTCAATTTCACAAGTTACCCTTTAGCGCCTAACAGTGTGACTTAGAAGAATTAAACTATCTGATTACGGTAGATGCATATGTGCACATTACATAGGGATGTTTACGTCCTAAATGGGTTGAACGCAAGAGTGACAATCGAAAACCCAAAAACCTCAAAATACCTAGCAACTTCCGGCTTTGTTGTTCCTGCTAATAAAGTATGTGGGTCTAAAAAGCAATATGAATCGCCTAGACGACAACTCGGGCATTCAAAAATTCATATACCCGCCTACCACAAACAGGAACGGGGCAATTGGCAAAAAACTTTCAATTTCACAAGTTACCCTTTAGCGCCTAAAGAGTGTGACTTAGAAGAATTAAACTATCTGATTACGGTAGATGCATATGTGCACATTACATAGGGATGTTTACGTCCTAAATGGGTTGAACGCAAGAGTGACAATAGGTAACCCAAAGAACCCAAAATACCTAGCAACTTCCGGCTTTGTTGTTCCTGCTAATAAAGTATGTGGGTCTAAAAAGCAATATGAATCGCCTAGAGGACAACTCGGGCATTTATAATCACAACCATATAACCCCCTACCACAAACAGGAACGTGGCAATTGGCAAAAAACTTTCAATTTCACAAGTTACCCTTTAGCGCCTAACAGTGTGACTTAGAAGAATTAAACTATCTGATTACGGTAGATGCATATCTGCACATTACATAGGGATGTTTACGTCCTAAATGGGTTGAACGCAAGAGTGACAATCGAAAACCCAAAAACCTCAAAATACCTAGTAACTTCCGGCTTTGTTGTTCCTGCTAATAAAGTATGTGGGTCTAAAAAGCAATATGAATCGCCTAGACGACAACTCGGGCATTCAAAAATTCATATACCCGCCTACCACAAACAGGAACGGGGCAATTGGCAAAAAACTTTCAATTTCACAAGTTACCCTTTAGCGCCTAAAGAGTGTGACTTAGAAGAATTAAACTATCTGATTACGGTAGATGCATATGTGCACATTACATAGGGATGTTTACGTCCTAAATGGGTTGAACGCAAGAGTGACAATAGGTAACCCAAAGAACCCAAAATACCTAGCAACTTCCGGCTTTGTTGTTCCTGCTAATAAAGTATGTGGGTCTAAAAAGCAATATGAATCGCCTAGAGGACAACTCGGGCATTTATAATCACAACCATATAACCCCCTACCACAAACAGGAACGTGGCAATTGGCAAAAAACTTTCAATTTCACAAGTTACCCTTTAGCGCCTAACAGTGTGACTTAGAAGAATTAAACTATCTGATTACGGTAGATGCATATGTGCACATTACATAGGGATGTTTACGTCCTAAATGGGTTGAACGCAAGAGTGACAATCGAAAACCCAAAAACCTCAAAATACCTAGCAACTTCCGGCTTTGTTGTTCCTGCTAATAAAGTATGTGGGTCTAAAAAGCAATATGAATCGCCTAGACGACAACCCGGGCATTCAAAAACAACATCATATACCCGCCTACCACAAACAGGAACGGGGCAATTGCAAAAAACTTTCAATTTCACAAGTTACCCTTTAGCGCCTAAAGAGTGTGACTTTGAAGAATTAAACTATTTGATTACGGTAGATACATATGTGCACATTACATAGAGATGTTAACGTCCTAAATGGGTTGAACGCAAGAGTGACAATCGAAAACCCAAAAACCTCAAAATACCTAGCAACTTCCGGCTTTGTTGTTCCTGCTAATAAAGTATGTGGGTCTAAAAAGCAATATGAATCGCCTAGACGACAACTCGGGCATTCAAAAATTCATATACCCGCCTACCACAAACAGGAACGGGGCAATTGGCAAAAAACTTTCAATTTCACAAGTTACCCTTTAGCGCCTAAAGAGTGTGACTTAGAAGAATTAAACTATCTGATTACGGTAGATGCATATGTGCACATTACATAGGGATGTTTACGTCCTAAATGGGTTGAACGCAAGAGTGACAATAGGTAACCCAAAGAACCCAAAATACCTAGCAACTTCCGGCTTTGTTGTTCCTGCTAATAAAGTATGTGGGTCTAAAAAGCAATATGAATCGCCTAGAGGACAACTCGGGCATTTATAATCACAACCATATAACCCCCTACCACAAACAGGAACGTGGCAATTGGCAAAAAACTTTCAATTTCACAAGTTACCCTTTAGCGCCTAACAGTGTGACTTAGAAGAATTAAACTATCTGATTACGGTAGATGCATATCTGCACATTACATAGGGATGTTTACGTCCTAAATGGGTTGAACGCAAGAGTGACAATCGAAAACCCAAAAACCTCAAAATACCTAGTAACTTCCGGCTTTGTTGTTCCTGCTAATAAAGTATGTGGGTCTAAAAAGCAATATGAATCGCCTAGACGACAACTCGGGCATTCAAAAATTCATATACCCGCCTACCACAAACAGGAACGGGGCAATTGGCAAAAAACTTTCAATTTCACAAGTTACCCTTTAGCGCCTAAAGAGTGTGACTTAGAAGAATTAAACTATCTGATTACGGTAGATGCATATGTGCACATTACATAGGGATGTTTACGTCCTAAATGGGTTGAACGCAAGAGTGACAATAGGTAACCCAAAGAACCCAAAATACCTAGCACCTTCCGGTTTTGTTTTTGCGGCTAATAAATTATGTGGGCCTATAAAACAATATGAGTCGCCTAGACGACAACTCGGGCATTTATAATCACAACCATATAACCCCCTACCACAAACAGGAACGTGGCAATTGGCAAAAAACTTTCAATTTCACAAGTTACCCTTTAGCGCCTAACAGTGTGACTTAGAAGAATTAAACTATCTGATTACGGTAGATGCATATGTGCACATTACATAGGGATGTTTACGTCCTAAATGGGTTGAACGCAAGAGTGACAATCGAAAACCCAAAAACCTCAAAATACCTAGCAACTTCCGGCTTTGTTGTTCCTGCTAATAAAGTATGTGGGTCTAAAAAGCAATATGAATCGCCTAGACGACAACTCGGGCATTCAAAAATTCATATACCCGCCTACCACAAACAGGAACGGGGCAATTGGCAAAAAACTTTCAATTTCACAAGTTACCCTTTAGCGCCTAAAGAGTGTGACTTAGAAGAATTAAACTATCTGATTACGGTAGATGCATATGTGCACATTACATAGGGATGTTTACGTCCTAAATGGGTTGAACGCAAGAGTGACAATAGGTAACCCAAAGAACCCAAAATACCTAGCAACTTCCGGCTTTGTTGTTCCTGCTAATAAAGTATGTGGGTCTAAAAAGCAATATGAATCGCCTAGACGACAACTCGGGCATTCATAAACAACATCATATACCCGCCTAACACAAACAGGAACGGGGCAATTGGAAAAAACTTTCAATTTCACAAGTTACCCTTTAGCGCCTAAAGAGTGTGACTTAGAAGAATTAAACTATCTGATTACGGTAGATGCATATGTGCACATTACATAGGGATGTTTACGTCCTAAATGGGTTGAACGCAAGAGTGACAATAGGTAACCCAAAGAACCCAAAATACCTAGCAACTTCCGGCTTTGTTGTTCCTGCTAATAAAGTATGTGGGCCTAAAAAGCAATATGAATCGCCTAGACGACAACTCGGGCATTCATAAACAACATCATATACCCGCCTACAGCAAACAGGAACGGGGCAATTGGAAAAAACTTTCAATTTCACAAGTTACCCTTTAGCGCCTAAAGAGTGTGACTTAGAAGAATTAAACTATCTGATTACGGTAGATGCATATGTGCACATTACATAGAGATGTTTACGTCCTAAATGGGTTGAACGCAAGAGTAACAATAAGTAACCCAAAGAAACCAAAATACCTAGCACCTTCCGGTTTTGTTTTTGCGGCTATAAAGTATGTGGGCCTTTAAAACAATATGAGTCGCCTAGACGACAACGCGGGCATTCATAATCACAACCATATACCCCCTACCACAAACAGGAACGTGGCAATTGGAAAAAAACTTTCAATTTCCTTTAGCGCCTAAAGAGTGTGACTTTGAAGAATTAAACTATCTGATTACGGTAGATGCATATGTGCACATTACATAGAGATGTTAACGTCCTAAATGGGTTGAACGCAAGAGTGACAATCGAAAACCCAAAAACCTCAAAATACCTAGCAACTTCCGGCTTTGTTGTTCCTGCTAATAAAGTATGTGGGTCTAAAAAGCAATATGAATCGCCTAGACGACAACTCGGGCATTCAAAAACAACATCATATACCCGCCTACCACAAACAGGTACGGGGCAATTGGCAAAAATTTTTCAATTTCACAAGTTACCCTTTAGCGCCTAAAGAGTGTGACTTAGAAGAATTAAACTATCTGATTACGGTAGATGCATATGTGCACATTACATAGGGATGTTTACGTCCTAAATGGGTTGAACGCAAGAGTGACAATAGGTAACCCAAAGAACCCAAAATACCTAGCAACTTCCGGCTTTGTTGTTCCTGCTAATAAAGTATGTGGGTCTAAAAAGCAATATGAATCGCCTAGACGACAACTCGGGCATTCATAAACAACATCATATACCCGCCTACAACAAACAGGAACGGGGCAATTGGAAAAAACTTTCAATTTCACAAGTTATCCTTTAGCGCCTAAAGAGTGTGACTAAGAAGAATTAAACTATCTGATTACGGTAGATGCATATGTGCACATTACATAGGGATGTTTACGTCCTAAATGGGTTGAACGCAAGAGTGACAATAGGTAACCCAAAGAACCCAAAATACCTAGCACCTTCCGGTTTTGTTTTTGCGGCTAAGAAATTATGTGGGCCTAATAAGCAATATGAATCGCCTAGACGACAACTCGGGCATTCATAAACAACATCATATACCCGCCTACAACAAACAGGAACGGGGCAATTGGAAAAAACTTTCAATTTCACAAGTTATCCTTTAGCGCCTAAAGAGTGTGACTAAGAAGAATTAAACTATCTGATTACGGTAGATGCATATGTGCACATTACATAGAGATGTTTACGTCCTAAATGGGTTGAACGCAAGAGTGACAATAGGTAACCCAAAGAAACCAAAATACCTAGCACCTTCCGGTTTTGTTTTTGCGGCTAATAAATTATGTGGGCCTATAAAACAATATGAGTCGCCTAGACGACAACTCGGGCATTTATAATCACAACCATATAACCCCCTACCACAAACAGGAACGTGGCAATTGGCAAAAAACTTTCAATTTCCTTTAGCGCCTAAAGAGTGTGACTTTGAAGAATTAAACTATCTGATTACGGTAGATGCATATGTGCACATTACATAGAGATGTTAACGTCCTAAATGGGTTGAACGCAAGAGTGACAATCGAAAACCCAAAAACCTCAAAATACCTAGCAACTTCCGACTTTGTTTTTCCGGCTAATAAAGTATGTGGGCCTAAAAAAACAATATGAATCGCCTAGACGGCAACTCGGGCATTCATAAACAACATCATATACCCGCCTAACACAAACAGGAACGGGGCAATTGGAAAAAACTTTCAATTTCACAAGTTACCCTTTAGCGCCTAAAGAGTGTGACTTAGAAGAATTAAACTATCTGATTACGGTAGATGCATATGTGCACATTACATAGGGATGTTTACGTCCTAAATGGGTTGAACGCAAGAGTGACAATAGGTAACCCAAAGAACCCAAAATACCTAGCACCTTCCGGTTTTGTTTTTGCGGCTAAGAAATTATGTGGGCCTAATAAGCAATATGAATCGCCTAGACGACAACTCGGGCATTCATAAACAACATCATATACCCGCCTACCACAAACAGGAACGGGGCAATTGGCAAAAAACTTTCAATTTTACAAGTTACCCTTTAGCGCCTAAACAGTGTGACTTAGAAGAATACAACTATCTGATTACGGTAGATGCATATGTGCACATTACATAGAGATGTTTGCGTCCTAAATGGGTTGAACGCAAGAGTGACAATAGGTAACCCAAAGAAACCAAAATACCTAGCTCCTTCCGGTTTTGTTTTTGCGGCTAATAAATTATGTGGGCCTATAAAACAATATGAGTCGCCTAGACGACAACTCGGGCATTTATAATCACAACCATATAACCCCCTACCACAAACAGGAACGTGGCAATTGGCAAAAAACTTTCAATTTCCTTTAGCGCCTAAAGAGTGTGACTAAGAAGAATTAAACTATCTGATTACGGTAGATGCATATGTGCACATTACATAGAGATGTTAACGTCCTAAATGGGTTGAACGCAAGAGTGACAATAGGTAACCCAAAGAACCCAAAATACCTAGCACCTTCCGGTTTTGTTTTTGCGGCTAAGAAATTATGTGGGCCTAATAAGCAATATGAATCGCCTAGACGACAACTCGGGCATTCATAAACAACATCATATACCCGCCTACAACAAACAGGAAAAAACTTTCAATTTCACAAGTTACCCTTTAGCGCCTAAACAGTGTGACTTAGAAGAATACAACTATCTGATTACGGTAGATGCATATGTGCACATTACATAGAGATGTTTGCGTCCTAAATGGGTTGAACGCAAGAGTGACAATAGGTAACCCAAAGAAACCAAAATACCTAGCTCCTTCCGGTTTTGTTTTTGCGGCTAATAAATTATGTGGGCCTATAAAACAATATGAGTCGCCTAGACGACAACTCGGGCATTTATAATCACAACCATATAACCCCCTACCACAAACAGGAACGTGGCAATTGGCAAAAAACTTTCAATTTCCTTTAGCGCCTAAAAAGTGTGACTTTGAAGAATTAAACTATCTGATTACTGTAGATGCATATGTGCACATTACATAGAGATGTTAACGTCCTAAATGGGTTGAACGCAAGAGTGACAATCGAAAACCCAAAAACCTCAAAATACCTAGCACCTTCCGGTTTTGTTTTTGCGGCTAAGAAATTATGTGGGCCTAAAAAGCAATATGAATCGCCTAGACGACAACTCGGGCATTCATAAACAACATCATATACCCGCCTACAACAAACAGGAAAAAACTTTCAATTTCACAAGTTACCCTTTAGCGCCTAAAGAGTGTGACTTAGAAGAATTAAACTATCTGATTACGGTAGATGCATATGTGCACATTACATAGAGATGTTTTCGTCCTAAATGGGTGGAACGCAAGAGTGACAATAGGTAACCCAAAGAAACCAAAATACCTAGCACCTTCCGGTTTTGTTTTTGCGGCTAATAAATTATGTGGGCCTATAAAACAATATGAGTCGCCTAGACGACAACTCGGGCATTTATAATCACTGGTTGTATAACCCCCTACCACAAACAGGAACGTGGCAATTGGCAAAAAACTTTCAATTTCCTTTAGCGCCTAAAGAGTGTGACTTTGAAGAATTAAACTATCTGATTACGGTAGATGCATATGTGCACATTACATAGAGATGTTAACGTCCTAAATGGGTTGAACGCAAGAGTGACAATAGGTAACCCAAAGAACCCAAAATACCTAGCACCTTCCGGTTTTGTTTTTGCGGCTAAGAAATTATGTGGGCCTAATAAGCAATATGAATCGCCTAGACGACAACTCGGGCATTCATAAACAACATCATATACCCGCCTACAACAAACAGGAAAAAACTTTCAATTTCACAAGTTACCCTTTAGCGCCTAAAGAGTGTGAGTTAGAAGAATTAAACTATCTGATTACGGTAGATGCATATGTGCACATTACATAGAGATGTTTACGTCCTAAATGGGTGGAACGCAAGAGTGACAATAGGTAACCCAAAGAAACCAAAATACCTAGCACCTTCCGGTTTTGTTTTTGCGGCTAATAAATTATGTGGGCCTATAAAACAATATGAGTCGCCTAGACGACAACTCGGGCATTTATAATCACTGGTTGTATAACCCCCTACCACAAACAGGAACGTGGCAATTGGCAAAAAACTTTCAATTTCCTTTAGCGCCTAAAGAGTGTGACTTTGAAGAATTAAACTATCTGATTACGGTAGATGCATATGTGCACATTACATAGAGATGTTAACGTCCTAAATGGGTTGAACGCAAGAGTGACAATCGAAAACCCAAAAACCTCAAAATACCTAGCAACTTCCGACTTTGTTTTTCCTGCTAATAAGGTATATGGGTCTAAAAAGCAATATGAATCGCCTAGACGACAACTCGGGCATTCAAAAACAACATCATATACCCGCCTACCACAAACAGGAACGGGGCAATTGGCAAAAAACTTTCAATTTCACAAGTTACCCTGTAGCGCCTAAAGAGTGTGACTCAGAAGAATTAAACTATCTGATTACGGTAGATGCATATGTGCACATTACATAGGGATGTTTACGTCCTAAATGGGTTGAACGCAAGAGTGACAATCGGTAACCCAAAGAACCCAAAATACCTAGCACCCTCCGGTTTTGTTTTTGCGGCTAATAAATTATGTGGTCCTATAAAACAATATGAATCGCCTAGACGGCAACTCGGGCCTTCATAAACAACATCATATACCCGCCTACCACAAACAGGAACGGGGCAATTGGCAAAAAACTTTCAATTTCCTTTAGCGCCTAAAGAGTGTGACTTAGAAGAATTAAACTATCTGATTACGGTAGATGCATATGTGCACATTACATATAGATGTTTACGTCCTAAATGGGTTGAACGCAAGAGTGACAATCGAAAACCCAAAAACCTCAAAATACCTAGCAACTTCCGACTATGTTTTTCCGGCTAATAAAGTATGTGGGCCTAAAAAACAATATGAATCGCCTAGACGGCAACTCGGGCCTTCATAAACAACATCATATACCCGCCTACCACAAACAGGAACGGGGCAATTGGCAAAAAACTTTCAATTTTACAAGTTACCCTTTAGCGCCTAAACAGTGTGACTTAGAAGAATTAAACTATCTGATTACGGTAGATGCATATGTGCACATTACATATAGATGTTTACGTCCTAAATGGGTTGAACGCAAGAGTGACAATCGAAAACCCAAAAACCTCAAAATACCTAGCAACTTCCGACTATGTTTTTCCGGCTAATAAAGTATGTGGGCCTAAAAAACAATATGAATCGCCTAGACGGCAACTCGGGCCTTCATAAACAACATCATATACCCGCCTACCACAAACAGGAACGGGGCAATTGGCAAAAAACTTTCAATTTTACAAGTTACCCTTTAGCGCCTAAACAGTGTGACTTAGAAGAATTAAACTATCTGATTACGGTAGATGCATATGTGCACATTACATAGGGATGTTTACGTCCTAAATGGGTTGAACGCAAGAGTGACAATAGGTAACCCAAAGAACCCAAAATACCTAGCACCTTCCGGTTTTGTTTTTGCGGCTAAGAAATTATGTGGGCCTAAAAAGCAATATGAATCGCCTAGACGACAACTCGGGCATTCATAAACAACATCATATACCCGCCTACAACAAACAGGAACGGGGCAATTGGAAAAAACTTTCAATTTCACAAGTTACCCTTTAGCGCCTAAAGAGTGTGACTTAGAAGAATTAAACTATCTGATTACGGTAGATGCATATGTGCACTTTACATAGGGCTGTTTACGTCCTAAATGGGTTGAACGCAAGAGTGACAATAGGTAACCCAAAGAAACCAAAATACCTAGCACCTTCCGGTTTTGTTTTTGCGGCTATAAAGTATGTGGGCCTTTAAAACAATATGAGTCGCCTAGACGACAACGCGGGCATTCATAATCACAACCATATACCCCCTACCACAAACAGGAACGTGGCAATTGGCAAAAAACTTTCAATTTCCTTTAGCGCCTAAAGAGTGTGACTTTGAAGAATTAAACTATCTGATTACGGTAGATGCATATGTGCACATTACATAGAGATGTTAACGTCCTAAATGGGTTGAACGCAAGAGTGACAATCGAAAACCCAAAAACCTCAAAATACCTAGCAACTTCCGGCTTTGTTGTTCCTGCTAATAAAGTATGTGGATCTAAAAAGCAATATGAATCGCCTAGACGACAACTCGGGCATTCAAAAACAACATCATATACCCGCCTACCACAAACAGGAACGGGGCAATTGGCAAAAAACTTTCAATTTCACAAGTTACCCTTTAGCGCCTAAACAGTGTGACTTAGAAGAATTAAACTATCTGATTACGGTAGATGCATATGTGCACATTACATAGGGATGTTTACGTCCTAAATGGGTTGAACGCAAGAGTGACAATAGGTAACCCAAAGAACCCAAAATACCTAGCAACTTCCGGCTTTGTTGTTCCTGCTAATAAAGTATGTGGGTCTAAAAAGCAATATGAATCGCCTAGACGACAACTCGGGCATTCATAAATAACATCATATACCCGCCTACCACAAACAGGAACGGGGCAATTGGCAAAAAACTATCAAATTTCACAAGTTACCCTTTAGCGCCTAAACAGTGTGACTTAGAAGAATTAAACTATCTGATTACGGTAGATGCATATGTGCACATTACATAGAGATGTTAACGTCCTAAATGGGTTGAACGCAAGAGTGACAATCGAAAACCCAAAAACCTCAAAATACCTAGCAACTTCCGGCTTTGTTGTTCCTGCTAATAAAGTATGTGGGTCTAAAAAGCAATATGAATCGCCTAGACGACAACTCGGGCATTCAAAAACAACATCATATACCCGCCTACCACAAACAGGAACGGGGCAATTGGCAAAAAACTTTCAATTTCACAAGTTACCCTTTAGCGCCTAAAAAGTGTGACTTTGAAGAATTAAACTATCTGATTACGGTAGATGCATATGTGCACATTACATAGAGATGTTAACGTCCTAAATGGGTTGAACGCAAGAGTGACAATCGAAAACCCAAAAACCTCAAAATACCTAGCAACTTCCGGCTTTGTTGTTCCTGCTAATAAAGTATGTGGGTCTAAAAAGCAATATGAATCGCCTAGACGACAACTCGGGCATTCATAAATAACATCATATACCCGCCTACCACAAACAGGAACGGGGCAATTGGCAAAAAACTTTCAATATCACAAGTTACCCTTTAGCGCCTAAACAGTGTGACTTAGAAGAATTAAACTATCTGATTACGGTAGATGCATATGTGCACATTACATAGAGATGTTAACGTCCTAAATGGGTTGAACGCAAGAGTGACAATCGAAAACCCAAAAACCTCAAAATACCTAGCAACTTCCGGCTTTGTTGTTCCTGCTAATAAAGTATGTGGGTCTAAAAAGCAATATGAATCGCCTAGACGACAACTCGGGCATTCAAAAACAACATCATATACCCGCCTACCACAAACAGGAACGTGGCAATTGGCAAAAAACGTTCAATTTCCTTTAGCGCCTAAAGAGTGTGACTTTGAAGAATTAAACTATCTGATTACGGTAGATGCATATGTGCACATTACATAGAGATGTTTACGTCCTAAATGGGTTAAACGCAAGAGTGACAATCGGTAACCCAAAGAACCAAAAATACCCAGCAACTTCCGGTTTTGTTTTTGCGGCTATAAAGTATGTGGGCCTTTAAAACAATATGAGTCGCCTAGACGACAACGCGGGCATTCATATTCACAACCATATACCCCCTACCACAAACAGGAACGTGGCAATTGGCAAAAAACTTTCAATTTCCTTTAGCGCCTAAAGAGTGTGACTTTGAAGAATTAAACTATCTGATTACGGTAGATGCATATGTGCACATTACGTAGAGATGTTAACGTCCTAAATGGGTTGAACGCAAGAGTGACAATCGAAAACCCAAAAACCTCAAAATACCTAGCAACTTCCGGCTTTGTTGTTCCTGCTAATAAAGTATGTGGGTCTAAAAAGCAATATGAATCGCCTAGACGACAACTCGGGCATTCATAAACAACATCATATACCCGCCTAACACAAACAGGAACGGGGCAATTGGAAAAAACTTTCAATTTCACAAGTTACCCTTTAGCGCCTAAAGAGTGTGACTTAGAAGAATTAAACTATCTGATTACGGTAGATGCATATGTGCACTTTACATAGGGCTGTTTACGTCCTAAATGGGTTGAACGCAAGAGTGACAATAGGTAACCCAAAGAACCAAAAATACCCAGCAACTTCCGGTTTTGTTTTTGCGGCTATAAAGTATGTGGGCCTTTAAAACAATATGAGTCGCCTAGACGACAACGCGGGCATTCATAATCACAACCATATACCCCCTACCACAAACAGGAACGTGGCAATTGGCAAAAACTTTCAATTTCCTTTAGCGCCTAAAGAGTGTGACTTTGAAGAATTAAACTATCTGATTACGGTAGATGCATATGTGCACATTACATAGAGATGTTAACGTCCTAAATGGGTTGAACGCAAGAGTGACAATCGAAAACCCAAAAACCTCAAAATACCTAGCAACTTCCGGCTTTGTTGTTCCTGCTAATAAAGTATGTGGATCTAAAAATCAATATGAATCGCCTAGACTACAACTCGGGCATTCAAAAACAACATCATATACCCGCCTACCACAAACAGGAACGGGGCAATTGGCAAAAAACTTTCAATTTCACAAGTTACCCTTTAGCGCCTAAACAGTGTGACTTAGAAGAATTAAACTATCTGATTACGGTAGATGCATATGTGCACATTACATAGAGATGTTAACGTCCTAAATGGGTTGAACGCAAGAGTGACAATCGAAAACCCAAAAACCTCCAAATACCTAGCAACTTCCGGCTTTGTTGTTCCTGCTAATAAAGTATGTGGGTCTAAAAAGCAATATGAATCGCCTAGACGACAACTCGGGCATTCAAAAACAACATCATATACCCGCCTACCACAAACAGGAACGTGGCAATTGGCAAAAAACGTTCAATTTCCTTTAGCGCCTAAAGAGTGTGACTTTGAAGAATTAAACTATCTGATTACGGTAGATGCATATGTGCACATTACATAGAGATGTTAACGTCCTAAATGGGTTGAACGCAAGAGTGACAATCGAAAACCCAAAAACCTCAAAATACCTAGCAACTTCCGGCTTTGTTGTTCCTGCTAATAAAGTATGTGGGTCTAAAAAGCAATATGAATCGCCTAGACGACAACTCGGGCATTCAAAAACAACATCATATACCCGCCTACCACAAACAGGAACGTGGCAATTGGCAAAAAACGTTCAATTTCCTTTAGCGCCTAAAGAGTGTGACTTTGAAGAATTAAACTATCTGATTACGGTAGATGCATATGTGCACATTACATAGAGATGTTTACGTCCTAAATGGGTTAAACGCAAGAGTGACAATCGGTAACCCAAAGAACCAAAAATACCCAGCAACTTCCGGTTTTGTTTTTGCGGCTATAAAGTATGTGGGTCTAAAAAGCAATATGAATCGCCTAGACGACAACTCGGGCATTTATAATCACAACCATATAACCCCCTATCACAAACAGGAACGGGGCAATTGGAAAAAACTTTCAATTTCACAAGTTACCCTTTAGCGCCTAAACAGTGTGACTTAGAAGAATTAAACTATCTTATTACGGTAGATGCATATGTGCACATTACATAGAGATGTCAACGTCCTAAATGGGTTGAACGCAAGAGTGACAATCGAAAACCCAAAATACCTAGCAACTTCCGGCTTTGTTGTTCCTGCTAATAAAGTATGTGGGTCTAAAAAGCAATATGAATCGCCTAGACGACAACTCGGGCATTTATAATCACAACCATATAACCCCCTATCACAAACAGGAACGGGGCAATTGGAAAAAACTTTCAATTTCACAAGTTACCCTTTAGCGCCTAAAGAGTGTGACTTAGAAGAATTAAACTATCTGATTACGGTAGATGCATATGTGCACATTACATAGGGATGTTTACGTCCTAAATGGGTTGAACGCAAGAGTGACAATCGAAAACCCAAAATACCTAGCAACTTCCGGCTTTGTTGTTCCTGCTAATAAAGTATGTGGGTCTAAAAAGCAATATGAATCGCCTAGACGACAACTCGGGCATTCAAAAATTCATATACCCGCCTACCACAAACAGGAACGGGGCAATTGGCAAAAAACTTTCAATTTCACAAGTTACCCTTTAGCGCCTAAAGAGTGTGACTTAGAAGAATTAAACTATCTGATTACGGTAGATGCATATGTGCACATTACATAGGGATGTTTACGTCCTAAATGGGTTGAACGCAAGAGTGACAATAGGTAACCCAAAGAACCCAAAATACCTAGCAACTTCCGGCTTTGTTGTTCCTGCTAATAAAGTATGTGGGTCTAAAAAGCAATATGAATCGCCTAGACGACAACTCGGGCATTTATAATCACAACCATATAACCCCCTACCACAAACAGGAACGGGGCAATTGGAAAAAACTTTCAATTTCACAAGTTACCCTTTAGCGCCTAAAGAGTGTGACTTAGAAGAATTAAACTATCTGATTACGGTAGATGCATATGTGCACATTACATAGGGATGTTTACGTCCTAAATGGGTTGAACGCAAGAGTGACAATAGGTAACCCAAAGAACCCAAAATACCTAGCACCTTCCGGTTTTGTTTTTGCGGTTAAGAAATTATGTGGGCCTAAAAAGCAATATGAATCGCCTAGACGACAACTCGGGCATTCATAAACAACATCATATACCCGCCTACAACAAACAGGAACGGGGCAATTGGAAAAAACTTTCAATTTCACAAGTTACCCTTTAGCGCCTAAAGAGAATTAAACTATCTGATTACGGTAGATGCATATGCGCACATTACATAGAGATGTTTACGTCCTAAATGGGTTGAACGCAAGAGTGACAATAGGTAACCCAAAGAAACCAAAATACCTAGCACCTTCCGGTTTTGTTTTTGCGGCTAATAAATTATGTGGGCCTATAAAACAATATGAGTCGCCTAGACGACAACTCGGACATTTATAATCACAACCATATAATCCCCTACCACAAACAGGAACGTGGCAATTGGCAAAAAACTTTCAATTTCCTTTAGCGCCTAAAGAGTGTGACTTTGAAGAATTAAACTATTTGATTACGGTAGATACATATGTGCACATTACATAGAGATGTTAACGTCCTAAATGGGTTGAACGCAAGAGTGACAATCGAAAACCCAAAAACCTCAAAATACCTAGCAACTTCCGACTTTGTTTTTCCTGCTAATAAGGTATGTGTGTCTAAAAAGCAATATGAATCGCCTAGACGACAACCCGGGCATTCAAAAACAACATCATATACCCGCCTACCACAAACAGGAACGGGGCAATTGCAAAAAACTTTCAATTTCACAAGTTACCCTTTAGCGCCTAAAGAGTGTGACTTAGAAGAATTAAACTATCTGATTACGGTAGATGCATAGGTGCACATTACATAGGGATGTTTACGTCCTAAATGGGTTGAACGCAAGAGTGACAATAGGTAACCCAAAATACCTAGCACCTTCCGGTTTTGTTTTTGCGGCTAATAAATTATGTGGGCCTATAAAACAATATGAGTCGCCTAGACGACAACTCGGGCATTTATAATCACAACCATATAACCCCCTACCACAAACAGGAACGTGGCAATTGGCAAAAAACTTTCAATTTCACAAGTTACCCTTTAGCGCCTAAACAGTGTGACTTAGAAGAATTAAACTATCTTATTACGGTAGATGCATATGTGCACATTACATAGAGATGTCAACGTCCTAAATGGGTTGAACGCAAGAGTGACAATCGAAAACCCAAAATACCTAGCAACTTCCGGCTTTGTTGTTCCTGCTAATAAAGTATGTGGGTCTAAAAAGCAATATGAATCGCCTAGACGACAACTCGGGCATTTATAATCACAACCATATAACCCCCTATCACAAACAGGAACGGGGCAATTGGAAAAAACTTTCAATTTCACAAGTTACCCTTTAGCGCCTAAAGAGTGTGACTTAGAAGAATTAAACTATCTGATTACGGTAGATGCATATGTGCACATTACATAGGGATGTTTACGTCCTAAATGGGTTGAACGCAAGAGTGACAATCGAAAACCCAAAATACCTAGCAACTTCCGGCTTTGTTGTTCCTGCTAATAAAGTATGTGGGTCTAAAAAGCAATATGAATCGCCTAGACGACAACTCGGGCATTCAAAAATTCATATACCCGCCTACCACAAACAGGAACGGGGCAATTGGCAAAAAACTTTCAATTTCACAAGTTACCCTTTAGCGCCTAAAGAGTGTGACTTAGAAGAATTAAACTATCTGATTACGGTAGATGCATATGTGCACATTACATAGGGATGTTTACGTCCTAAATGGGTTGAACGCAAGAGTGACAATAGGTAACCCAAAGAACCCAAAATACCTAGCAACTTCCGGCTTTGTTGTTCCTGCTAATAAAGTATGTGGGTCTAAAAAGCAATATGAATCGCCTAGAGGACAACTCGGGCATTTATAATCACAACCATATAACCCCCTACCACAAACAGGAACGTGGCAATTGGCAAAAAACTTTCAATTTCACAAGTTACCCTTTAGCGCCTAACAGTGTGACTTAGAAGAATTAAACTATCTGATTACGGTAGATGCATATCTGCACATTACATAGGGATGTTTACGTCCTAAATGGGTTGAACGCAAGAGTGACAATCGAAAACCCAAAAACCTCAAAATACCTAGTAACTTCCGGCTTTGTTGTTCCTGCTAATAAAGTATGTGGGTCTAAAAAGCAATATGAATCGCCTAGACGACAACTCGGGCATTCAAAAATTCATATACCCGCCTACCACAAACAGGAACGGGGCAATTGGCAAAAAACTTTCAATTTCACAAGTTACCCTTTAGCGCCTAAAGAGTGTGACTTAGAAGAATTAAACTATCTGATTACGGTAGATGCATATGTGCACATTACATAGGGATGTTTACGTCCTAAATGGGTTGAACGCAAGAGTGACAATAGGTAACCCAAAGAACCCAAAATACCTAGCACCTTCCGGTTTTGTTTTTGCGGCTAATAAATTATGTGGGCCTATAAAACAATATGAGTCGCCTAGACGACAACTCGGGCATTTATAATCACAACCATATAACCCCCTACCACAAACAGGAACGTGGCAATTGGCAAAAAACTTTCAATTTCACAAGTTACCCTTTAGCGCCTAACAGTGTGACTTAGAAGAATTAAACTATCTGATTACGGTAGATGCATATGTGCACATTACATAGGGATGTTTACGTCCTAAATGGGTTGAACGCAAGAGTGACAATCGAAAACCCAAAAACCTCAAAATACCTAGCAACTTCCGGCTTTGTTGTTCCTGCTAATAAAGTATGTGGGTCTAAAAAGCAATATGAATCGCCTAGACGACAACTCGGGCATTCAAAAATTCATATACCCGCCTACCACAAACAGGAACGGGGCAATTGGCAAAAAACTTTCAATTTCACAAGTTACCCTTTAGCGCCTAAAGAGTGTGACTTAGAAGAATTAAACTATCTGATTACGGTAGATGCATATGTGCACATTACATAGGGATGTTTACGTCCTAAATGGGTTGAACGCAAGAGTGACAATAGGTAACCCAAAGAACCCAAAATACCTAGCAACTTCCGGCTTTGTTGTTCCTGCTAATAAAGTATGTGGGTCTAAAAAGCAATATGAATCGCCTAGACGACAACTCGGGCATTCATAAACAACATCATATACCCGCCTAACACAAACAGGAACGGGGCAATTGGAAAAAACTTTCAATTTCACAAGTTACCCTTTAGCGCCTAAAGAGTGTGACTTAGAAGAATTAAACTATCTGATTACGGTAGATGCATATGTGCACATTACATAGGGATGTTTACGTCCTAAATGGGTTGAACGCAAGAGTGACAATAGGTAACCCAAAGAACCCAAAATACCTAGCAACTTCCGGCTTTGTTGTTCCTGCTAATAAAGTATGTGGGCCTAAAAAGCAATATGAATCGCCTAGACGACAACTCGGGCATTCATAAACAACATCATATACCCGCCTACAGCAAACAGGAACGGGGCAATTGGAAAAAACTTTCAATTTCACAAGTTACCCTTTAGCGCCTAAAGAGTGTGACTTAGAAGAATTAAACTATCTGATTACGGTAGATGCATATGTGCACATTACATAGAGATGTTTACGTCCTAAATGGGTTGAACGCAAGAGTAACAATAAGTAACCCAAAGAAACCAAAATACCTAGCACCTTCCGGTTTTGTTTTTGCGGCTATAAAGTATGTGGGCCTTTAAAACAATATGAGTCGCCTAGACGACAACGCGGGCATTCATAATCACAACCATATACCCCCTACCACAAACAGGAACGTGGCAATTGGAAAAAAACTTTCAATTTCCTTTAGCGCCTAAAGAGTGTGACTTTGAAGAATTAAACTATCTGATTACGGTAGATGCATATGTGCACATTACATAGAGATGTTAACGTCCTAAATGGGTTGAACGCAAGAGTGACAATCGAAAACCCAAAAACCTCAAAATACCTAGCAACTTCCGGCTTTGTTGTTCCTGCTAATAAAGTATGTGGGTCTAAAAAGCAATATGAATCGCCTAGACGACAACTCGGGCATTCAAAAACAACATCATATACCCGCCTACCACAAACAGGTACGGGGCAATTGGCAAAAATTTTTCAATTTCACAAGTTACCCTTTAGCGCCTAAAGAGTGTGACTTAGAAGAATTAAACTATCTGATTACGGTAGATGCATATGTGCACATTACATAGGGATGTTTACGTCCTAAATGGGTTGAACGCAAGAGTGACAATAGGTAACCCAAAGAACCCAAAATACCTAGCAACTTCCGGCTTTGTTGTTCCTGCTAATAAAGTATGTGGGTCTAAAAAGCAATATGAATCGCCTAGACGACAACTCGGGCATTCATAAACAACATCATATACCCGCCTACAACAAACAGGAACGGGGCAATTGGAAAAAACTTTCAATTTCACAAGTTATCCTTTAGCGCCTAAAGAGTGTGACTAAGAAGAATTAAACTATCTGATTACGGTAGATGCATATGTGCACATTACATAGGGATGTTTACGTCCTAAATGGGTTGAACGCAAGAGTGACAATAGGTAACCCAAAGAACCCAAAATACCTAGCACCTTCCGGTTTTGTTTTTGCGGCTAAGAAATTATGTGGGCCTAATAAGCAATATGAATCGCCTAGACGACAACTCGGGCATTCATAAACAACATCATATACCCGCCTACAACAAACAGGAACGGGGCAATTGGAAAAAACTTTCAATTTCACAAGTTATCCTTTAGCGCCTAAAGAGTGTGACTAAGAAGAATTAAACTATCTGATTACGGTAGATGCATATGTGCACATTACATAGAGATGTTTACGTCCTAAATGGGTTGAACGCAAGAGTGACAATAGGTAACCCAAAGAAACCAAAATACCTAGCACCTTCCGGTTTTGTTTTTGCGGCTAATAAATTATGTGGGCCTATAAAACAATATGAGTCGCCTAGACGACAACTCGGGCATTTATAATCACAACCATATAACCCCCTACCACAAACAGGAACGTGGCAATTGGCAAAAAACTTTCAATTTCCTTTAGCGCCTAAAGAGTGTGACTTTGAAGAATTAAACTATCTGATTACGGTAGATGCATATGTGCACATTACATAGAGATGTTAACGTCCTAAATGGGTTGAACGCAAGAGTGACAATCGAAAACCCAAAAACCTCAAAATACCTAGCAACTTCCGACTTTGTTTTTCCGGCTAATAAAGTATGTGGGCCTAAAAAAACAATATGAATCGCCTAGACGGCAACTCGGGCATTCATAAACAACATCATATACCCGCCTAACACAAACAGGAACGGGGCAATTGGAAAAAACTTTCAATTTCACAAGTTACCCTTTAGCGCCTAAAGAGTGTGACTTAGAAGAATTAAACTATCTGATTACGGTAGATGCATATGTGCACATTACATAGGGATGTTTACGTCCTAAATGGGTTGAACGCAAGAGTGACAATAGGTAACCCAAAGAACCCAAAATACCTAGCACCTTCCGGTTTTGTTTTTGCGGCTAAGAAATTATGTGGGCCTAATAAGCAATATGAATCGCCTAGACGACAACTCGGGCATTCATAAACAACATCATATACCCGCCTACCACAAACAGGAACGGGGCAATTGGCAAAAAACTTTCAATTTTACAAGTTACCCTTTAGCGCCTAAACAGTGTGACTTAGAAGAATACAACTATCTGATTACGGTAGATGCATATGTGCACATTACATAGAGATGTTTGCGTCCTAAATGGGTTGAACGCAAGAGTGACAATAGGTAACCCAAAGAAACCAAAATACCTAGCTCCTTCCGGTTTTGTTTTTGCGGCTAATAAATTATGTGGGCCTATAAAACAATATGAGTCGCCTAGACGACAACTCGGGCATTTATAATCACAACCATATAACCCCCTACCACAAACAGGAACGTGGCAATTGGCAAAAAACTTTCAATTTCCTTTAGCGCCTAAAGAGTGTGACTAAGAAGAATTAAACTATCTGATTACGGTAGATGCATATGTGCACATTACATAGAGATGTTAACGTCCTAAATGGGTTGAACGCAAGAGTGACAATAGGTAACCCAAAGAACCCAAAATACCTAGCACCTTCCGGTTTTGTTTTTGCGGCTAAGAAATTATGTGGGCCTAATAAGCAATATGAATCGCCTAGACGACAACTCGGGCATTCATAAACAACATCATATACCCGCCTACAACAAACAGGAAAAAACTTTCAATTTCACAAGTTACCCTTTAGCGCCTAAACAGTGTGACTTAGAAGAATACAACTATCTGATTACGGTAGATGCATATGTGCACATTACATAGAGATGTTTGCGTCCTAAATGGGTTGAACGCAAGAGTGACAATAGGTAACCCAAAGAAACCAAAATACCTAGCTCCTTCCGGTTTTGTTTTTGCGGCTAATAAATTATGTGGGCCTATAAAACAATATGAGTCGCCTAGACGACAACTCGGGCATTTATAATCACAACCATATAACCCCCTACCACAAACAGGAACGTGGCAATTGGCAAAAAACTTTCAATTTCCTTTAGCGCCTAAAAAGTGTGACTTTGAAGAATTAAACTATCTGATTACTGTAGATGCATATGTGCACATTACATAGAGATGTTAACGTCCTAAATGGGTTGAACGCAAGAGTGACAATCGAAAACCCAAAAACCTCAAAATACCTAGCACCTTCCGGTTTTGTTTTTGCGGCTAAGAAATTATGTGGGCCTAAAAAGCAATATGAATCGCCTAGACGACAACTCGGGCATTCATAAACAACATCATATACCCGCCTACAACAAACAGGAAAAAACTTTCAATTTCACAAGTTACCCTTTAGCGCCTAAAGAGTGTGACTTAGAAGAATTAAACTATCTGATTACGGTAGATGCATATGTGCACATTACATAGAGATGTTTTCGTCCTAAATGGGTGGAACGCAAGAGTGACAATAGGTAACCCAAAGAAACCAAAATACCTAGCACCTTCCGGTTTTGTTTTTGCGGCTAATAAATTATGTGGGCCTATAAAACAATATGAGTCGCCTAGACGACAACTCGGGCATTTATAATCACTGGTTGTATAACCCCCTACCACAAACAGGAACGTGGCAATTGGCAAAAAACTTTCAATTTCCTTTAGCGCCTAAAGAGTGTGACTTTGAAGAATTAAACTATCTGATTACGGTAGATGCATATGTGCACATTACATAGAGATGTTAACGTCCTAAATGGGTTGAACGCAAGAGTGACAATAGGTAACCCAAAGAACCCAAAATACCTAGCACCTTCCGGTTTTGTTTTTGCGGCTAAGAAATTATGTGGGCCTAATAAGCAATATGAATCGCCTAGACGACAACTCGGGCATTCATAAACAACATCATATACCCGCCTACAACAAACAGGAAAAAACTTTCAATTTCACAAGTTACCCTTTAGCGCCTAAAGAGTGTGAGTTAGAAGAATTAAACTATCTGATTACGGTAGATGCATATGTGCACATTACATAGAGATGTTTACGTCCTAAATGGGTGGAACGCAAGAGTGACAATAGGTAACCCAAAGAAACCAAAATACCTAGCACCTTCCGGTTTTGTTTTTGCGGCTAATAAATTATGTGGGCCTATAAAACAATATGAGTCGCCTAGACGACAACTCGGGCATTTATAATCACTGGTTGTATAACCCCCTACCACAAACAGGAACGTGGCAATTGGCAAAAAACTTTCAATTTCCTTTAGCGCCTAAAGAGTGTGACTTTGAAGAATTAAACTATCTGATTACGGTAGATGCATATGTGCACATTACATAGAGATGTTAACGTCCTAAATGGGTTGAACGCAAGAGTGACAATCGAAAACCCAAAAACCTCAAAATACCTAGCAACTTCCGACTTTGTTTTTCCTGCTAATAAGGTATATGGGTCTAAAAAGCAATATGAATCGCCTAGACGACAACTCGGGCATTCAAAAACAACATCATATACCCGCCTACCACAAACAGGAACGGGGCAATTGGCAAAAAACTTTCAATTTCACAAGTTACCCTGTAGCGCCTAAAGAGTGTGACTCAGAAGAATTAAACTATCTGATTACGGTAGATGCATATGTGCACATTACATAGGGATGTTTACGTCCTAAATGGGTTGAACGCAAGAGTGACAATAGGTAACCCAAAGAAACCAAAATAACTAGCACCTTCCGGTTTTGTTTTTGCGGCTAATAAATTATGTGGGCCCATAAAACAATATGAGTCGCCTAGACGACAACTCGGGCATTTATAATCACAACCATATAACCCCCTACCACAAACAGGAACGTGGCAATTGGCAAAAAACTTTCAATTTCACAAGTTACCCTTTAGCGCCTAAACAGTGTGACTTAGAAGAATTAAACTATCTGATTACGGTAGATGCATATGTGCACATTACATAGAGATGTCAACGTCCTAAATGGGTTGAACGCAAGAGTGACAATCGAAAACCCAAAAACCTCAAAATACCTAGCAACTTCCGGCTTTGTTGTTCCTGCTAATAAAGTATGTGGGTCTAAAAAGCAATATGAATCGCCTAGACGACAACTCGGGCATTTATAATCACAACCATATAACCCCCTACCACAAACAGGAACGGGGCAATTGGAAAAAACTTTCAATTTCACAAGTTACCCTTTAGCGCCTAAAGAGTGTGACTTAGAAGAATTAAACTATCTGATTACGGTAGATGCATATGTGCACATTACATAGGGATGTTTACGTCCTAAATGGGTTGAACGCAAGAGTGACAATAGGTAACCCAAAGAACCCAAAATACCTAGCACCTTCCGGTTTTGTTTTTGCGGCTAAGAAATTATGTGGGCCTAATAAGCAATATGAATCGCCTAGACGACAACTCGGGCATTCATAAACAACATCATATACCCGCCTACAACAAACAGGAAAAAACTTTCAATTTCACAAGTTACCCTTTAGCGCCTAAAGAGTGTGAGTTAGAAGAATTAAACTATCTGATTACGGTAGATGCATATGTGCACATTACATAGAGATGTTTACGTCCTAAATGGGTGGAACGCAAGAGTGACAATAGGTAACCCAAAGAAACCAAAATACCTAGCACCTTCCGGTTTTGTTTTTGCGGCTAATAAATTATGTGGGCCTATAAAACAATATGAGTCGCCTAGACGACAACTCGGGCATTTATAATCACTGGTTGTATAACCCCCTACCACAAACAGGAACGTGGCAATTGGCAAAAAACTTTCAATTTCCTTTAGCGCCTAAAGAGTGTGACTTTGAAGAATTAAACTATCTGATTACGGTAGATGCATATGTGCACATTACATAGAGATGTTAACGTCCTAAATGGGTTGAACGCAAGAGTGACAATCGAAAACCCAAAAACCTCAAAATACCTAGCAACTTCCGACTTTGTTTTTCCTGCTAATAAGGTATGTGGGTCTAAAAAGCAATATGAATCGCCTAGACGACAACTCGGGCATTCAAAAACAACATCATATACCCGCCTACCACAAACAGGAACGGGACAATTGGCAAAAAACTTTCAATTTCACAAGTTACCCTGTAGCGCCTAAAGAGTGTGACTCAGAAGAATTAAACTATCTGATTACGGTAGATGCATATGTGCACATTACATAGGGATGTTTACGTCCTAAATGGGTTGAACGCAAGAGTGACAATAGGTAACCCAAAGAACCCAAAATACCTAGCAACTTCCGGCTTTGTTGTTCCTGCTAATAAAGTATGTGGGTCTAAAAAGCAATATGAATCGCCTAGACGACAACTCGGGCATTCATAAACAACATCATATACCCGCCTAACACAAACAGGAACGGGGCAATTGGAAAAAACTTTCAATTTCACAAGTTACCCTTTAGCGCCTAAAGAGTGTGACTTAGAAGAATTAAACTATCTGATTACGGTAGATGCATATGTGCACATTACATAGGGATGTTTACGTCCTAAATGGGTTGAACGCAAGAGTGACAATAGGTAACCCAAAGAACCCAAAATACCTAGCACCTTCCGGTTTTGTTTTTGCGGCTAAGAAATTATGTGGGCCTAATAAGCAATATGAATCGCCTAGACGACAACTCGGGCATTCATAAACAACATCATATACCCGCCTACAACAAACAGGAACGGGGCAATTGGAAAAAACTTTCAATTTCACAAGTTATCCTTTAGCGCCTAAAGAGTGTGACTAAGAAGAATTAAACTATCTGATTACGGTAGATGCATATGTGCACATTACATAGAGATGTTTACGTCCTAAATGGGTTGAACGCAAGAGTGACAATAGGTAACCCAAAGAAACCAAAATACCTAGCACCTTCCGGTTTTGTTTTTGCGGCTAATAAATTATGTGGGCCTATAAAACAATATGAGTCGCCTAGACGACAACTCGGGCATTTATAATCACAACCATATAACCCCCTACCACAAACAGGAACGTGGCAATTGGCAAAAAACTTTCAATTTCCTTTAGCGCCTAAAGAGTGTGACTTTGAAGAATTAAACTATCTGATTACTGTAGATGCATATGTGCACATAGAGATGTTAACGTCCTAAATGGGTTGAACGCAAGAGTGACAATCGAAAACCCAAAAACCTCAAAATACCTAGCAACTTCCGACTTTGTTTTTCCGGCTAATAAAGTATGTGGGCCTAAAAAAACAATATGAATCGCCTAGACGGCAACTCGGGCCTTCATAAACAACATCATATACCCGCCTACCACAAACAGGAACGGGGCAATTGGCAAAAAACTTTCAATTTTACAAGTTACCCTTTAGCGCCTAAACAGTGTGACTTAGAAGAATACAACTATCTGATTACGGTAGATGCATATGTGCACATTACATAGAGATGTTTGCGTCCTAAATGGGTTGAACGCAAGAGTGACAATAGGTAACCCAAAGAAACCAAAATACCTAGCTCCTTCCGGTTTTGTTTTTGCGGCTAATAAATTATGTGGGCCTATAAAACAATATGAGTCGCCTAGACGACAACTCGGGCATTTATAATCACAACCATATAACCCCCTACCACAAACAGGAACGTGGCAATTGGCAAAAAACTTTCAATTTCCTTTAGCGCCTAAAAAGTGTGACTTTGAAGAATTAAACTATCTGATTACTGTAGATGCATATGTGCACATTACATAGAGATGTTAACGTCCTAAATGGGTTGAACGCAAGAGTGACAATCGAAAACCCAAAAACCTCAAAATACCTAGCACCTTCCGGTTTTGTTTTTGCGGCTAAGAAATTATGTGGGCCTAAAAAGCAATATGAATCGCCTAGACGACAACTCGGGCATTCATAAACAACATCATATACCCGCCTACAACAAACAGGAAAAAACTTTCAATTTCACAAGTTACCCTTTAGCGCCTAAAGAGTGTGACTTAGAAGAATTAAACTATCTGATTACGGTAGATGCATATGTGCACATTACATAGAGATGTTTTCGTCCTAAATGGGTGGAACGCAAGAGTGACAATAGGTAACCCAAAGAAACCAAAATACCTAGCACCTTCCGGTTTTGTTTTTGCGGCTAATAAATTATGTGGGCCTATAAAACAATATGAGTCGCCTAGACGACAACTCGGGCATTTATAATCACTGGTTGTATAACCCCCTACCACAAACAGGAACGTGGCAATTGGCAAAAAACTTTCAATTTCCTTTAGCGCCTAAAGAGTGTGACTTTGAAGAATTAAACTATCTGATTACGGTAGATGCATATGTGCACATTACATAGAGATGTTAACGTCCTAAATGGGTTGAACGCAAGAGTGACAATAGGTAACCCAAAGAACCCAAAATACCTAGCACCTTCCGGTTTTGTTTTTGCGGCTAAGAAATTATGTGGGCCTAATAAGCAATATGAATCGCCTAGACGACAACTCGGGCATTCATAAACAACATCATATACCCGCCTACAACAAACAGGAAAAAACTTTCAATTTCACAAGTTACCCTTTAGCGCCTAAAGAGTGTGAGTTAGAAGAATTAAACTATCTGATTACGGTAGATGCATATGTGCACATTACATAGAGATGTTTACGTCCTAAATGGGTGGAACGCAAGAGTGACAATAGGTAACCCAAAGAAACCAAAATACCTAGCACCTTCCGGTTTTGTTTTTGCGGCTAATAAATTATGTGGGCCTATAAAACAATATGAGTCGCCTAGACGACAACTCGGGCATTTATAATCACTGGTTGTATAACCCCCTACCACAAACAGGAACGTGGCAATTGGCAAAAAACTTTCAATTTCCTTTAGCGCCTAAAGAGTGTGACTTTGAAGAATTAAACTATCTGATTACGGTAGATGCATATGTGCACATTACATAGAGATGTTAACGTCCTAAATGGGTTGAACGCAAGAGTGACAATCGAAAACCCAAAAACCTCAAAATACCTAGCAACTTCCGACTTTGTTTTTCCTGCTAATAAGGTATGTGGGTCTAAAAAGCAATATGAATCGCCTAGACGACAACTCGGGCATTCAAAAACAACATCATATACCCGCCTACCACAAACAGGAACGGGGCAATTGGCAAAAAACTTTCAATTTCACAAGTTACCCTGTAGCGCCTAAAGAGTGTGACTCAGAAGAATTAAACTATCTGATTACGGTAGATGCATATGTGCACATTACATAGGGATGTTTACGTCCTAAATGGGTTGAACGCAAGAGTGACAATAGGTAACCCAAAGAAACCAAAATAACTAGCACCTTCCGGTTTTGTTTTTGCGGCTAATAAATTATGTGGGCCCATAAAACAATATGAGTCGCCTAGACGACAACTCGGGCATTTATAATCACAACCATATAACCCCCTACCACAAACAGGAACGTGGCAATTGGCAAAAAACTTTCAATTTCACAAGTTACCCTTTAGCGCCTAAACAGTGTGACTTAGAAGAATTAAACTATCTGATTACGGTAGATGCATATGTGCACATTACATAGAGATGTCAACGTCCTAAATGGGTTGAACGCAAGAGTGACAATCGAAAACCCAAAAACCTCAAAATACCTAGCAACTTCCGGCTTTGTTGTTCCTGCTAATAAAGTATGTGGGTCTAAAAAGCAATATGAATCGCCTAGACGACAACTCGGGCATTTATAATCACAACCATATAACCCCCTACCACAAACAGGAACGGGGCAATTGGAAAAAACTTTCAATTTCACAAGTTACCCTTTAGCGCCTAAAGAGTGTGACTTAGAAGAATTAAACTATCTGATTACGGTAGATGCATATGTGCACATTACATAGGGATGTTTACGTCCTAAATGGGTTGAACGCAAGAGTGACAATCGAAAACCCAAAAACCTCAAAATACCTAGCAACTTCCGGCTTTGTTGTTCCTGCTAATAAAGTATGTGGGTCTAAAAAGCAATATGAATCGCCTAGACGACAACTCGGGCCTTTATAATCACAACCATATAACCCCCTACCACAAACAGGAACGGGGCAATTGGCAAAAAACTTTCAATTTCACAAGTTACCCCTTAGCGCCTAAAGAGTGTGACTTGGAAGAATTAAACTATCTGATTACGGTAGATGCATATCTGCACATTACATAGAGATGTCAACGTCCTAAATGGGTTGAACGCAAGAGTGACAATCGAAAACCCAAAAACCAACTTCCGGCTTTGTTGTTCCTGCTAATAAAGTATGTGGGTCTAAAAAGCAATATGAATCGCCTAGACGACAACTCGGGCATTTATAATCACAACCATATAACCCCCTACCACAAACAGGAACGGGGCAATTGGCAAAAAACTTTCAATTTCACAAGTTACCCTTTAGCGCCTAAAGAGTGTGACTTAGAAGAATTAAACTATCTGATTACGGTAGATGCATATGTGCACATTACATAGGGATGTTTACGTCCTAAATGGGTTGAACGCAAGAGTGACAATAGGTAACCCAAAGAAACCAAAATACCTAGCACCTTCCGGTTTTGTTTTTGCGGCTAATAAATTATGTGGGCCTATAAAACAATATGAGTCGGGTAGATGACAACTCGGGCATTTATAATCACAACCATATAACCCGCCTACAACAAACAGGAACGGGGCAATTGGAAAAAACTTTCAATTTCACAAGTTACCCTTTAGCGCCTAAAGAGTGTGACTTAGAAGAATTAAGCTATCTGATTACGGTAGATCCATATGTGCACATTACATAGAGATGTTTACGTCCTAAATGGGTTGAACGCAAGAGTGACAATAGGTAACCCAAAGAAACCAAAATACCTAGCACCTTCCGGTTGTGTTTTTGCGGCTAATAAATTATGTGGGCCTATAAAACAATAAGAGTCGCCTAGACGACAACTCGGGCATTTATAATCACAACCATATAACCCCCTACCACAAACAGGAACGTGGCAATTGGCAAAAAACTTTCAATTTCCTTTAGCGCCTAAAGAGTGTGACTTTGAAGAATTAAACTATCTGATTACTGTAGATGCATATGTGCACATTACATAGAGATGTTAACGTCCTAAATGGGTTGAACGCAAGAGTGACAATCGAAAACCCAAAAACCTCAAAATACCTAGCAACTTCCGACTTTGTTTTTCCGGCTAATAAAGTATGTGGGCCTAAAAAACAATATGAATCGCCTAGACGGCAACTCGGGCCTTCATAAACAACATCATATACCCGCCTACCACAAACAGGAACGGGGCAATTGGCAAAAAACTTTCAATTTTACAAGTTACCCTTTAGCGCCTAAACAGTGTGACTTAGAAGAATACAACTATCTGATTACGGTAGATGCATATGTGCACTTTACATAGGGTTGTTTACGTCCTAAATGGGTTGAACGCAAGAGTGACAATCGAAAACCCAAAGAACCCAAAATACCTAGCACCTTCCGGTTTTGTTTTTGCGGCTATAAAGTATGTGGGCCTTTAAAACAATATGAGTCGCCTAGGCGACAACGCGGGCATTCATAATCACAACCATATACCCCCTACCACAAACAGGAACGTGGCCATTGGCAAAAAACTTTCAATTTCCTTTAGCGCCTAAAGAGTGTGACTTTGAAGAATTAAACTATCTGATTACGGTAGATGCATATGTGCACATTACATAGAGATGTTAACGTCCTAAATGGGTTGAACGCAAGAGTGACAATCGAAAACCCAAAAACCTCAAAATACCTAGCAACTTCCGGCTTTGTTGTTCCTGCTAATAAAGTATGTGGGTCTAAAAAGCAATATGAATCGCCTAGACGACAACTCGGGCATTCATAAACAACATCATATACCCGCCTAACACAAACAGGAACGGGGCAATTGGAAAAAACTTTCAATTTCACAAGTTACCCTTTAGCGCCTAAAGAGTGTGACTTAGAAGAATTAAACTATCTGATTACGGTAGATGCATATGTGCACATTACATAGAGATGTTTACGTCCTAAATGGGTTGAACGCAAGAGTGACAATAGGTAACCCAAAGAAACCAAAATACCTAGCACCTTCCGGTTGTGTTTTTGCGGCTAATAAATTATGTGGGCCTATAAAACAATATGAGTCGCCTAGACGACAACTCGGGCATTTATAATCACAACCATATAACCCCCTACCACAAACAGGAACGTGGCAATTGGCAAAAAACTTTCAATTTCCTTTAGCGCCTAAAGAGTGTGACTTTGAAGAATTAAACTATCTGATTACTGTAGATGCATATGTGCACATTACATAGAGATGTTAACGTCCTAAATGGGTTGAACGCAAGAGTGACAATCGAAAACCCAAAAACCTCAAAATACCTAGCAACTTCCGACTTTGTTTTTCCGGCTAATAAAGTATGTGGGCCTAAAAAACAATATGAATCGCCTAGACGGCAACTCGGGCCTTCATAAACAACATCATATACCCGCCTACCACAAACAGGAACGGGGCAATTGGCAAAAAACTTTCAATTTTACAAGTTACCCTTTAGCGCCTAAACAGTGTGACTTAGAAGAATACAACTATCTGATTACGGTAGATGCATATGTGCACTTTACATAGGGTTGTTTACGTCCTAAATGGGTTGAACGCAAGAGTGACAATCGAAAACCCAAAGAACCCAAAATACCTAGCACCTTCCGGTTTTGTTTTTGCGGCTATAAAGTATGTGGGCCTTTAAAACAATATGAGTCGCCTAGGCGACAACTCGGGCATTTATAATCACAACCATATAACCCCCTACCACAAACAGGAACGTGGCAATTGGCAAAAAACTTTCAATTTCACAAGTTACCCTTTAGCGCCTAAACAGTGTGACTTAGAAGAATTAAACTATCTGATTACGGTAGATGCATATGTGCACATTACATAGAGATGTCAACGTCCTAAATGGGTTGAACGCAAGAGTGACAATCGAAAACCCAAAAACCTCAAAATACCTAGCAACTTCCGGCTTTGTTGTTCCTGCTAATAAAGTATGTGGGTCTAAAAAGCAATATGAATCGCCTAGACGACAACTCGGGCCTTTATAATCACAACCATATAACCCCCTACCACAAACAGGAACGGGGCAATTGGCAAAAAACTTTCAATTTCACAAGTTACCCCTTAGCGCCTAAAGAGTGTGACTTGGAAGAATTAAACTATCTGATTACGGTAGATGCATATCTGCACATTACATAGAGATGTCAAAGTCCTAAATGAGTTGAACGCAAGAGTGACAATCGAAAACCCAAAAACCAACTTCCGGCTTTGTTGTTCCTGCTAATAAAGTATGTGGGTCTAAAAAGCAATATGAATCGCCTAGACGACAACTCGGGCATTTATAATCACAACCATATAACCCCCTACCACAAACAGGAACGGGGCAATTGGCAAAAAACTTTCAATTTCACAAGTTACCCTTTAGCGCCTAAAGAGTGTGACTTAGAAGAATTAAACTATCTGATTACGGTAGATGCATATGTGCACATTACATAGGGATGTTTACGTCCTAAATGGGTTGAACGCAAGAGTGACAATAGGTAACCCAAAGAAACCAAAATACCTAGCACCTTCCGGTTTTGTTTTTGCGGCTAATAAATTATGTGGGCCTATAAAACAATATGAGTCGGGTAGATGACAACTCGGGCATTTATAATCACAACCATATAACCCGCCTACAACAAACAGGAACGGGGCAATTGGAAAAAACTTTCAATTTCACAAGTTACCCTTTAGCGCCTAAAGAGTGTGACTTAGAAGAATTAAACTATCTGATTACGGTAGATGCATATGTGCACATTACATAGAGATGTTTACGTCCTAAATGGGTTGAACGCAAGAGTGACAATAGGTAACCCAAAGAAACCAAAATACCTAGCACCTTCCGGTTGTGTTTTTGCGGCTAATAAATTATGTGGGCCTATAAAACAATATGAGTCGCCTAGACGACAACTCGGGCATTTATAATCACAACCATATAACCCCCTACCACAAACAGGAACGTGGCAATTGGCAAAAAACTTTCAATTTCCTTTAGCGCCTAAAGAGTGTGACTTTGAAGAATTAAACTATCTGATTACTGTAGATGCATATGTGCACATTACATAGAGATGTTAACGTCCTAAATGGGTTGAACGCAAGAGTGACAATCGAAAACCCAAAAACCTCAAAATACCTAGCAACTTCCGACTTTGTTTTTCCGGCTAATAAAGTATGTGGGCCTAAAAAACAATATGAATCGCCTAGACGGCAACTCGGGCCTTCATAAACAACATCATATACCCGCCTACCACAAACAGGAACGGGGCAATTGGCAAAAAACTTTCAATTTTACAAGTTACCCTTTAGCGCCTAAACAGTGTGACTTAGAAGAATACAACTATCTGATTACGGTAGATGCATATGTGCACTTTACATAGGGTTGTTTACGTCCTAAATGGGTTGAACGCAAGAGTGACAATCGAAAACCCAAAGAACCCAAAATACCTAGCACCTTCCGGTTTTGTTTTTGCGGCTATAAAGTATGTGGGCCTTTAAAACAATATGAGTCGCCTAGGCGACAACGCGGGCATTCATAATCACAACCATATACCCCCTACCACAAACAGGAACGTGGCCATTGGCAAAAAACTTTCAATTTCCTTTAGCGCCTAAAGAGTGTGACTTTGATGAATTAAACTATCTGATTACGGTAGATGCATATGTGCACATTACATAGAGATGTTAACGTCCTAAATGGGTTGAACGCAAGAGTGACAATCGAAAACCCAAAAACCTCAAAATACCTAGCACCTTCCGGTTTTGTTTTTGCGGCTAATAAATTATGTGGGCCCATAAAACAATATGAGTCGCCTAGACGACAACTCGGGCATTTATAATCACAACCATATAACCCCCTACCACAAACAGGAACGTGGCCATTGGCAAAAAACTTTCAATTTCCTTTAGCGCCTAAAGAGTGTGACTTTGAAGAATTAAACTATCTGATAACGGTAGATGCATATGTGCACATTACATAGGGATGTTTACGTCCTAAATGGGTTGAACGCAAGAGTGACAATAGGTAACCCAAAGAAACCAAAATACCTAGCACCTTCCGGTTGTGTTTTTGCGGCTAATAAATTATGTGGGCCTATAAAACAATATGAGTCGCCTAGACGACAACTCGGGCATTTATAATCACAACCATATAACCCGCCTACAACAAACAGGAACGGGGCAATTGGAAAAACTTTCAATTTCACAAGTTACCCTTTAGCGCCTAAAGAGTGTGACTTAGAAGAATTAAACTATCTGATTACGGTAGATGCATATGTGCACATTACATAGAGATGTTTACGTCCTAAATGGGTTGAACGCAAGAGTGACAATAGGTAACCCAAAGAAACCAAAATACCTAGCACCTTCCGGTTGTGTTTTTGCGGCTAATAAATTATGTGGGCCTATAAAACAATATGAGTCGCCTAGACGACAACTCGGGCATTTATAATCACAACCATATAACCCCCTACCACAAACAGGAACGTGGCAATTGGCAAAAAACTTTCAATTTCCTTTAGCGCCTAAAGAGTGTGACTTTGAAGAATTAAACTATCTGATTACGGTAGATGCATATGTGCACATTACATAGAGATGTTTACGTCCTAAATGGGTTGAACGCAAGAGTGACAATAGGTAACCCAAAGAAACCAAAATACCTAGCACCTTCCGGTTTTGTTTTTGCGGCTATAAAGTATGTGGGCCTTTAAAACAATATGAGTCGCCTAGGCGACAACGCGGGCATTCATAATCACAACCATATACCCCCTACCACAAACAGGAACGTGGCCATTGGCAAAAAACTTTCAATTTCCTTTAGCGCCTAAAGAGTGTGACTTTGAAGAATTAAACTATCTGATTACGGTAGATGCATATGTGCACATTACATAGAGATGTTAACGTCCTAAATGGGTTGAACGCAAGAGTGACAATCGAAAACCCAAAAACCTCAAAATACCTAGCAAATTCCGGCTTTGTTGTTCCTGCTAATAAAGTATGTGGGTCTAAAAAGCAATATGAATCGCCTAGACGACAACTCGGGCATTCAAAAACAACATCATATACCCGCCTACCACAAACAGGAACGGGGCAATTGGCAAAAAACTTTCAATTTCACAAGTTACCCTTTAGCGCCTAAAGAGTGTGACTTAGAAGAATTAAACTATCTGATTACGGTAGATGCATATGTGCACATTACATAGGGATGTTTACGTCCTAAATGGGTTGAACGCAAGAGTGACAATAGGTAACCCAAAGAACCCAAAATACCTAGCACCTTCCGGTTTTGTTTTTGCGGCTAAGAAATTATGTGGGCCTAAAAAGCAATATGAATCGCCTAGACGACAACTCGGGCATTCATAAACAACATCATATACCCGCCTACAACAAACAGGAACGGGGCAATTGGAAAAAACTTTCAATTTCACAAGTTATCCTTTAGCGCCTAAAGAGTGTGACTTTGAAGAATTAAACTATCTGATTACTGTAGATGCATATGTGCACATAGAGATGTTAACGTCCTAAATGGGTTGAACGCAAGAGTGACAATCGAAAACCCAAAAACCTCAAAATACCTAGCAACTTCCGACTTTGTTTTTCCGGCTAATAAAGTATGTGGGCCTAAAAAACAATATGAATCGCCTAGACGGCAACTCGGGCCTTCATAAACAACATCATATACCCGCCTACCACAAACAGGAACGGGGCAATTGGCAAAAAACTTTCAATTTTACAAGTTACCCTTTAGCGCCTAAACAGTGTGACTTAGAAGAATACAACTATCTGATTACGGTAGATGCATATGTGCACTTTACATAGGGTTGTTTACGTCCTAAATGGGTTGAACGCAAGAGTGACAATAGGTAACCCAAAGAACCCAAAATACCTAGCACCTTCCGGTTTTGTTTTTGCGGCTAAGAAATTATGTGGGCCTAAAAAGCAATATGAATCGCCTAGACGACAACTCGGGCATTCATAAACAACATCATATACCCGCCTACAACAAACAGGAACGGGGCAATTGGAAAAAACTTTCAATTTCACAAGTTACCCTTTAGCGCCTAAAGAGAATTAAACTATCTGATTACGGTAGATGCATATGTGCACATTACATAGAGATGTTTACGTCCTAAATGGATTGAACACAAGAGTGACAATAGGTAACCCAAAGAAACCAAAATACCTAGCACCTTCCGGTTTTGTTTTTGCGGCTAATAAATTATGTGGGCCTATAAAACAATATGAGTCGCCTAGACGACAACTCGGGCATTTATAATCACAACCATATAACCCCCTACCACAAACAGGAACGTGGCAATTGGCAAAAAACTTTCAGTTTCACAAGTTACCCTTTAGCGCCTAAACAGTGTGACTTAGAAGAATTAAACTATCTGATTACGGTAGATGCATATGTGCACATTACATAGGGATGTTTACGTCCTAAATGGGTTGAACGCAAGAGTGACAATCGAAAACCCAAAAACCTCAAAATACCTAGCAACTTCCGGCTTTGTTGTTCCTGCTAATAAAGTATGTGGGTCTAAAAAGCAATATGAATCGCCTAGACGACAACTCGGGCATTCATAAACAACACCATATACCCGGCTAACACAAACAGGAACGGGGCAATTGGAAAAAACTTTCAATTTCACAAGTTACCCTTTAGCGCCTAAAGAGTGTGACTTAGAAGAATTAAACTATCTGATTACGGTAGATGCATATGTGCACATTACATAGGGATGTTTACGTCCTAAATGGGTTGAACGCAAGAGTGACAATAGGTAACCCAAAGAACCCAAAATACCTAGCACCTTCCGGTTTTGTTTTTGCGGCTAAGAAATTATGTGGGCCTAAAAAGCAATATGAATCGCCTAGACGACAACTCGGGCATTCATAAACAACATCATATACCCGCCTACAACAAACAGGAACGGGGCAATTGGAAAAAACTTTCAATTTCACAAGTTACCCTTTAGCGCCTAAAGAGAATTAAACTATCTGATTACGGTAGATGCATATGTGCACATTACATAGAGATGTTTACGTCCTAAATGGATTGAACGCAAGAGTGACAATAGGTAACCCAAAGAAACCAAAATACCTAGCACCTTCCGGTTTTGTTTTTGCGGCTAATAAATTATGTGGGCCTATAAAACAATATGAGTCGCCTAGACGACAACTCGGGCATTTATAATCACAACCATATAACCCCCTACCACAAACAGGAACGTGGCAATTGGCAAAAAACTTTCAATTTCCTTTAGCGCCTAAAGAGTGTGACTTTGAAGAATTAAACTATCTGATTACGGTAGATACATATGTGCACATTACATAGGGATGTTTACGTCCTAAATGGATTGAACGCAAGAGTGACAATAGGTAACCCAAAGAAACCAAAATACCTAGCACCTTCCGGTTTTGTTTTTGCGGCTAATAAATTATGTGGGCCTATAAAACAATATGAGTCGCCTAGACGACAACTCGGGCATTTATAATCACAACCATATAACCCGCCTACAACAAACAGGAACGGGGCAATTGGAAAAAACTTTCAATTTCACAAGTTACCCTTTAGCGCCTAAAGAGTGTGACTTAGAAGAATTAAACTATCTGATTACGGTAGATGCATATGTGCACATTACATAGAGATGTTTACGTCCTAAATGGGTTGAACGCAAGAGTGACAATAGGTAACCCAAAGAAACCAAAATACCTAGCACCTTCCGGTTGTGTTTTTGCGGCTAATAAATTATGTGGGCCTATAAAACAATATGAGTCGCCTAGACGACAACTCGGGCATTTATAATCACAACCATATAACCCCCTACCACAAACAGGAACGTGGCAATTGGCAAAAAACTTTCAATTTCCTTTAGCGCCTAAAGAGTGTGACTTTGAAGAATTAAACTATCTGATTACTGTAGATGCATATGTGCACATTACATAGAGATGTTAACGTCCTAAATGGGTTGAACGCAAGAGTGACAATCGAAAACCCAAAAACCTCAAAATACCTAGCAACTTCCGACTTTGTTTTTCCGGCTAATAAAGTATGTGGGCCTAAAAAGCAATATGAATCGTCTAGACGACAACTCGGGCATTCATAAACAACATCATATACCCGCCTACAACAAACAGGAACGTGGCAATTGGCAAAAAACTTTCAATTTCACAAGTTACCCTTTAGCGCCTAACAGTGTGACTTAGAAGAATTAAACTATCTGATTACGGTAGATGCATATGTGCACATTACATAGGGATGTTTACGTCCTAAATGGGTTGAACGCAAGAGTGACAATCGAAAACCCAAAAACCTCAAAATACCTAGCAACTTCCGGCTTTGTTGTTCCTGCTAATAAAGTATGTGGGTCTAAAAAGCAATATGAATCGCCTAGACGACAACTCGGGCATTCATAAACAACATCATATACCCGCCTAACACAAACAGGAACGGGGCAATTGGAAAAAACTTTCAATTTCACAAGTTACCCTTTAGCGCCTAAAGAGTGTGACTTAGAAGAATTAAACTATCTGATTACGGTAGATGCATATGTGCACATTACATAGGGATGTTTACGTCCTAAATGGGTTGAACGCAAGAGTGACAATAGGTAACCCAAAGAACCCAAAATACCTAGCAACTTCCGGCTTTGTTGTTCCTGCTAATAAAGTATGTGGGCCTAAAAAGCAATATGAATCGCCTAGACGACAACTCGGGCATTCATAAACAACATCATATACCCGCCTACAACAAACAGGAACGGGGCAATTGGAAAAAACTTTCAATTTCACAAGTTACCCTTTAGCGCCTAAAGAGTGTGACTTAGAAGAATTAAACTATCTGATTACGGTAGATGCATATGTGCACATTACATAGAGATGTTTACGTCCTAAATGGGTTGAACGCAAGAGTAACAATAAGTAACCCAAAGAAACCAAAATACCTAGCACCTTCCGGTTTTGTTTTTGCGGCTATAAAGTATGTGGGCCTTTAAAACAATATGAGTCGCCTAGACGACAACGCGGGCATTCATAATCACAACCATATACCCCCTACCACAAACAGGATCGTGGCAATTGGCAAAAAACTTTCAATTTCCTTTAGCGCCTAAAGAGTGTGACTTTGAAGAATTAAACTATCTGATTACGGTAGATGCATATGTGCACATTACATAGAGATGTTAACGTCCTAAATGGGTTGAACGCAAGAGTGACAATCGAAAACCCAAAAACCTCAAAATACCTAGCAACTTCCGGCTTTGTTGTTCCTGCTAATAAAGTATGTGGGTCTAAAAAGCAATATGAATCGCCTAGACGACAACTCGGGCATTCAAAAACAACATCATATACCCGCCTACCACAAACAGGAACGGGGCAATTGGCAAAAAACTTTCAATTTCACAAGTTACCCTTTAGCGCCTAAAGAGTGTGACTTAGAAGAATTAAACTATCTGATTACGGTAGATGCATATGTGCACATTACATAGGGATGTTTACGTCCTAAATGGGTTGAACGCAAGAGTGACAATAGGTAACCCAAAGAACCCAAAATACCTAGCAACTTCCGGCTTTGTTGTTCCTGCTAATAAAGTATGTGGGCCTTTAAAACAATATGAGTCGCCTAGACGACAACGCGGGCATTCATAATCACAACCATATACCCCCTACCACAAACAGGAACGTGGCAATTGGCAAAAAACTTTCAATTTCCTTTAGCGCCTAAAGAGTGTGACTTTGAAGAATTAAACTATCTGATTACGGTAGATGCATATGTGCACATTACATAGAGATGTTAACGTCCTAAATGGGTTGAACGCAAGAGTGACAATCGAAAACCCAAAAACCTCAAAATACCTAGCAACTTCCGGCTTTGTTGTTCCTGCTAATAAAGTATGTGGGTCTAAAAAGCAATATGAATCGCCTAGACGACAACTCGGGCATTCAAAAACAACATCATATACCCGCCTACCACAAACAGGAACGGGGCAATTGGCAAAAAACTTTCAATTTCACAAGTTACCCTTTAGCGCCTAAAGAGTGTGACTTAGAAGAATTAAACTATCTGATTACGGTAGATGCATATGTGTACATTACATAGGAATGTTTACGTCCTAAATGGGTTGAACGCAAGAGTGACAATAGGTAACCCAAAGAACCCAAAATACCTAGCAACTTCCGGCTTTGTTGTTCCTGCTAATAAAGTATGTGGGTCTAAAAAGCAATATGAATCGCCTAGACGACAACTCGGGCATTCATAAACAACATCATATACCCGCCTAACACAAACAGGAACGGGGCAATTGGAAAAAGCTTTCAATTTCACAAGTTACCCTTTAGCGCCTAAAGAGTGTGACTTAGAAGAATTAAACTATCTGATTACGGTAGATGCATATGTGCACATTACATAGGGATGTTTACGTCCTAAATGGGTTGAACGCAAGAGTGACAATAGGTAACCCAAAGAACCCAAAATACCTAGCACCTTCCGGTTTTGTTTTTGCGGCTAAGAAATTATGTGGGCCTAATAAGCAATATGAATCGCCTAGACGACAACTCGGGCATTCATAAACAACATCATATACCCGCCTAACACAAACAGGAACGGGGCAATTGGAAAAAACTTTCAATTTCACAAGTTACCCTTTAGCGCCTAAAGAGTGTGACTTAGAAGAATTAAACTATCTGATTACGGTAGATGCATATGTGCACATTACATAGAGATGTTAACATCCTAAATAGGTTGAACGCAAGAGTGACAATCGAAAACCCAAAACCTCAAAATACCTAGCAACTTCCGGCTTTGTTGTTCCTGCTAATAAAGTATGTGGGTCTAAAAAGCAATATGAATCGCCTAGACGACAACTCGGGCATTCAAAAACAACATCATATACCCGCCTACCACAAACAGGAACGGGGCAATTGGCAAAAAACTTTCAATTTCACAAGTTACCCTTTAGCGCCTAAAGAGTGTGACTTAGAAGAATTAAACTATCTGATTACGGTAGATGCATATGTGTACATTACATAGGAATGTTTACGTCCTAAATGGGTTGAACGCAAGAGTGACAATAGGTAACCCAAAGAACCCAAAATACCTAGCAACTTCCGGCTTTGTTGTTCCTGCTAATAAAGTATGTGGGTCTAAAAAGCAATATGAATCGCCTAGACGACAACTCGGGCATTCATAAACAACATCATATACCCGCCTAACACAAACAGGAACGGGGCAATTGGAAAAAACTTTCAATTTCACAAGTTACCCTTTAGCGCCTAAAGAGTGTGACTTAGAAGAATTAAACTATCTGATTACGGTAGATGCATATGTGCACATTACATAGGGATGTTTACGTCCTAAATGGGTTGAACGCAAGAGTGACAATAGGTAACCCAAAGAACCCAAAATACCTAGCACCTTCCGGTTTTGTTTTTGCGGCTAAGAAATTATGTGGGCCTAATAAGCAATATGAATCGCCTAGACGACAACTCGGGCATTCATAAACAACATCATATACCCGCCTACAACAAACAGGAACGGGGCAATTGGAAAAAACTTTCAATTTCACAAGTTATCCTTTAGCGCCTAAAGAGTGTGACTAAGAAGAATTAAACTATCTGATTACGGTAGATGCATATGTGCACATTACATAGAGATGTTTACGTCCTAAATGGGTTGAACGCAAGAGTGACAATAGGTAACCCAAAGAAACCAAAATACCTAGCACCTTCCGGTTTTGTTTTTGCGGCTAATAAATTATGTGGGCCTATAAAACAATATGAGTCGCCTAGACGACAACTCGGGCATTTATAATCACAACCATATAACCCCCTACCACAAACAGGAACGTGGCAATTGGCAAAAAACTTTCAATTTCCTTTAGCGCCTAAAGAGTGTGACTTTGAAGAATTAAACTATCTGATTACTGTAGATGCATATGTGCACATAGAGATGTTAACGTCCTAAATGGGTTGAACGCAAGAGTGACAATCGAAAACCCAAAAACCTCAAAATACCTAGCAACTTCCGACTTTGTTTTTCCGGCTAATAAAGTATGTGGGCCTAAAAAACAATATGAATCGCCTAGACGGCAACTCGGGCCTTCATAAACAACATCATATACCCGCCTACCACAAACAGGAACGGGGCAATTGGCAAAAAACTTTCAATTTTACAAGTTACCCTTTAGCGCCTAAACAGTGTGACTTAGAAGAATACAACTATCTGATTACGGTAGATGCATATGTGCACTTTACATAGGGTTGTTTACGTCCTAAATGGGTTGAACGCAAGAGTGACAATAGGTAACCCAAAGAACCCAAAATACCTAGCACCTTCCGGTTTTGTTTTTGCGGCTAAGAAATTATGTGGGCCTAAAAAGCAATATGAATCGCCTAGAAGACAACTCGGGCATTCATAAACAACATCATATACCCGCCTACAACAAACAGGAAAAAACTTTCAATTTCACAAGTTACCCTTTAGCGCCTAAAGAGTGTGACTTAGAAGAATTAAACTATCTGATTACGGTAGATGCATATGTGCACATTACATAGAGATGTTTTCGTCCTAAATGGGTGGAACGCAAGAGTGACAATAGGTAACCCAAAGAAACCAAAATACCTAGCACCTTCCGGTTTTGTTTTTGCGGCTAATAAATTATGTGGGCCTATAAAACAATATGAGTCGCCTAGACGACAACTCGGGCATTTATAATCACTGGTTGTATAACCCCCTACCACAAACAGGAACGTGGCAATTGGCAAAAAACTTTCAATTTCCTTTAGCGCCTAAAGAGTGTGACTTTGAAGAATTAAACTATCTGATTACGGTAGATGCATATGTGCACATTACATAGAGATGTTAACGTCCTAAATGGGTTGAACGCAAGAGTGACAATAGGTAACCCAAAGAACCCAAAATACCTAGCACCTTCCGGTTTTGTTTTTGCGGCTAAGAAATTATGTGGGCCTAATAAGCAATATGAATCGCCTAGACGACAACTCGGGCATTCATAAACAACATCATATACCCGCCTACAACAAACAGGAACGGGGCAATTGGAAAAAACTTTCAATTTCACAAGTTATCCTTTAGCGCCTAAAGAGTGTGACTTAGAAGAATTAAACTATCTGATTACGGTAGATGCATATGTGCACATTACATAGAGATGTTTGCGTCCTAAATGGGTTGAACGCAAGAGTGACAATAGGTAACCCAAAGAAACCAAAATACCTAGCACCTTCCGGTTTTGTTTTTGCGGCTAATAAATTATGTGGGCCTATAAAACAATATGAGTCGCCTAGACGACAACTCGGGCATTTATAATCACAACCATATAACCCCCTACCACAAACAGGAACGTGGCAATTGGCAAAAAACTTTCAATTTCCTTTAGCGCCTAAAAAGTGTGACTTTGAAGAATTAAACTATCTGATTACTGTAGATGCATATGTGCACATTACATAGAGATGTTAACGTCCTAAATGGGTTGAACGCAAGAGTGCCAATCGAAAACCCAAAAACCTCAAAATACCTAGCAACTTCCGACTTTGTTTTTCCGGCTAATAAAGTATGTGGGCCTATAAAACAATATGAATCGCCTAGACGGCAACTCGGGCCTTCATAAACAACATCATATACCCGCCTACCACAAACAGGAACGGGGCAATTGGCAAAAAACTTTCAATTTTACAAGTTACCCTTTAGCGCCTAAACAGTGTGACTTAGAAGAATACAACTATCTGATTACGGTAGATGCATATGTGCACTTTACATAGGGTTGTTTACGTCCTAAATGGGTTGAACGCAAGAGTGACAATAGGTAACCCAAAGAACCCAAAATACCTAGCACCTTCCGGTTTTGTTTTTGCGGCTAAGAAATTATGTGGGCCTAAAAAGCAATATGAATCGCCTAGACGACAACTCGGGCATTCATAAACAACATCATATACCCGCCTACAACAAACAGGAAAAAACTTTCAATTTCACAAGTTACCCTTTAGCGCCTAAAGAGTGTGAGTTAGAAGAATTAAACTATCTGATTACGGTAGATGCATATGTGCACATTACATAGAGATGTTTACGTCCTAAATGGGTGGAACGCAAGAGTGACAATAGGTAACCCAAAGAAACCAAAATACCTAGCACCTTCCGGTTTTGTTTTTGCGGCTAATAAATTATGTGGGCCCATAAAACAATATGAGTCGCCTAGACGACAACTCGGGCATTTATAATCACAACCATATAACCCCCTACCACAAACAGGAACGTGGCAATTGGCAAAAAACTTTCAATTTCACAAGTTACCCTTTAGCGCCTAAAGAGTGTGACTTAGAAGAATTAAACTATCTGATTACGGTAGATGCATATGTGCACATTACATAGAGATGTCAACGTCCTAAATGGGTTGAACGCAAGAGTGACAATAGGTAACCCAAAGAACCCAAAATACCTAGCAGCTTCCGGCTTTGTTGTTCCTGCTAATAAAGTATGTGGGTCTAAAAAGCAATATGAATCGCCTAGACGACAACTCGGGCATTTATAATCACAACCATATAACCCCCTACCACAAACAGGAACGGGGCAATTGGAAAAAACTTTCAATTTCACAAGTTACCCTTTAGCGCCTAAAGAGTGTGACTTAGAAGAATTAAACTATCTGATTACGGTAGATGCATATGTGCACATTACATAGGGATGTTTACGTCCTAAATGGGTTGAACGCAAGAGTGACAATCGAAAACCCAAAAACCTCAAAATACCTAGCAACTTCCGGCTTTGTTGTTCCTGCTAATAAAGTATGTGGGTCTAAAAAGCAATATGAATCGCCTAGACGACAACTCGGGCCTTTATAATCACAACCATATAACCCCCTACCACAAACAGGAACGGGGCAATTGGCAAAAAACTTTCAATTTCACAAGTTACCCCTTAGCGCCTAAAGAGTGTGACTTGGAAGAATTAAACTATCTGATTACGGTAGATGCATATCTGCATATTACATAGAGATGTCAACGTCCTAAATGGGTTGAACGCAAGAGTGACAATCGAAAACCCAAAAACCAACTTCCGGCTTTGTTGTTCCTGCTAATAAAGTATGTGGGTCTAAAAAGCAATATGAATCGCCTAGACGACAACTCGGGCATTTATAATCACAACCATATAACCCCCTACCACAAACAGGAACGGGGCAATTGGCAAAAAACTTTCAATTTCACAAGTTAACCTTTAGCGCCTAAAGAGTGTGACTTAGAAGAATTAAACTATCTGATTACGGTAGATGCATATGTGCACATTACATAGGGATGTTTACGTCCTAAATGGGTTGAACGCAAGAGTGACAATAGGTAACCCAAAGAAACCAAAATAACTAGCACCTTCCGGTTTTGTTTTTGCGGCTAATAAATTATGTGGGCCCATAAAACAATATGAGTCGCCTAGACGACAACTCGGGCATTTATAATCACAACCATATAACCCCCTACCACAAACAGGAACGGGGCAATTGGCAAAAAACTTTCAATTTCACAAGTTACCCTGTAGCGCCTAAAGAGTGTGACTTAGAAGAATTAAACTATCTGATTACGGTAGATGCATAGGTGCACATTACATAGGGATGTTTACGTCCTAAATGGGTTGAACGCAAGAGTGACAATAGGTAACCCAAAGAAACCAAAATAACTAGCACCTTCCGGTTTTGTTTTTGCGGCTAATAAATTATGTGGGCCCATAAAACAATATGAGTCGCCTAGACGACAACTCGGGCATTTATAATCACAACCATATAACCCCCTACCACAAACAGGAACGTGGCAATTGGCAAAAAACTTTCAATTTCACAAGTTACCCTTTAGCGCCTAAACAGTGTGACTTAGAAGAATTAAACTATCTGATTACGGTAGATGCATATGTGCACATTACATAGAGATGTCAACGTCCTAAATGGGTTGAACGCAAGAGTGACAATCGAAAACCCAAAAACCTCAAAATACCTAGCAACTTCCGGCTTTGTTGTTCCTGCTAATAAAGTATGTGGGTCTAAAAAGCAATATGAATCGCCTAGACGACAACTCGGGCATTTATAATCACAACCATATAACCCCCTACCACAAACAGGAACGGGGCAATTGGAAAAAACTTTCAATTTCACAAGTTACCCTTTAGCGCCTAAAGAGTGTGACTTAGAAGAATTAAACTATCTGATTACGGTAGATGCATATGTGCACATTACATAGGGATGTTTACGTCCTAAATGGGTTGAACGCAAGAGTGACAATCGAAAACCCAAAAACCTCAAAATACCTAGCAACTTCCGGCTTTGTTGTTCCTGCTAATAAAGTATGTGGGTCTAAAAAGCAATATGAATCGCCTAGACGACAACTCGGGCCTTTATAATCACAACCATATAACCCCCTACCACAAACAGGAACGGGGCAATTGGCAAAAAACTTTCAATTTCACAAGTTACCCCTTAGCGCCTAAAGAGTGTGACTTGGAAGAATTAAACTATCTGATTACGGTAGATGCATATCTGCACATTACACAGAGATGTCAACGTCCTAAATGGGTTGAACGCAAGAGTGACAATCGAAAACCCAAAAACCAACTTCCGGCTTTGTTGTTCCTGCTAATAAAGTATGTGGGTCTAAAAAGCAATATGAATCGCCTAGACGACAACTCGGGCATTTATAATCACAACCATATAACCCCCTACCACAAACAGGAACGGGGCAATTGGCAAAAAACTTTCAATTTCACAAGTTACCCTTTAGCGCCTAAAGAGTGTGACTTAGAAGAATTAAACTATCTGATTACGGTAGATGCATATGTGCACATTACATAGGGATGTTTACGTCCTAAATGGGTTGAACGCAAGAGTGACAATAGGTAACCCAAAGAAACCAAAATACCTAGCACCTTCCGGTTTTGTTTTTGCGGCTAATAAATTATGTGGGCCTATAAAACAATATGAGTCGGGTAGATGACAACTCGGGCATTTATAATCACAACCATATAACCCGCCTACAACAAACAGGAACGGGGCAATTGGAAAAAACTTTCAATTTCACAAGTTACCCTTTAGCGCCTAAAGAGTGTGACTTAGAAGAATTAAACTATCTGATTACGGTAGATGCATATGTGCACATTACATAGAGATGTTTACGTCCTAAATGGGTTGAACGCAAGAGTGACAATAGGTAACCCAAAGAAACCAAAATACCTAGCACCTTCCGGTTGTGTTTTTGCGGCTAATAAATTATTGGGCCTATAAAACAATATGAGTCGCCTAGACGACAACTCGGGCATTTATAATCACAACCATATAACCCCCTACCACAAACAGGAACGTGGCAATTGGCAAAAAACTTTCAATTTCCTTTAGCGCCTAAAGAGTGTGACTTTGAAGAATTAAACTATCTGATTACTGTAGATGCATATGTGCACATTACATAGAGATGTTAACGTCCTAAATGGGTTGAACGCAAGAGTGACAATCGAAAACCCAAAAACCTCAAAATACCTAGCAACTTCCGACTTTGTTTTTCCGGCTAATAAAGTATGTGGGCCTAAAAAACAATATGAATCGCCTAGACGGCAACTCGGGCCTTCATAAACAACATCATATACCCGCCTACCACAAACAGGAACGGGGCAATTGGCAAAAAACTTTCAATTTTACAAGTTACCCTTTAGCGCCTAAACAGTGTGACTTAGAAGAATACAACTATCTGATTACGGTAGATGCATATGTGCACTTTACATAGGGTTGTTTACGTCCTAAATGGGTTGAACGCAAGAGTGACAATCGAAAACCCAAAGAACCCAAAATACCTAGCACCTTCCGGTTTTGTTTTTGCGGCTATAAAGTATGTGGGCCTTTAAAACAATATGAGTCGCCTAGGCGACAACGCGGGCATTCATAATCACAACCATATACCCCCTACCACAAACAGGAACGTGGCCATTGGCAAAAAACTTTCAATTTCCTTTAGCGCCTAAAGAGTGTGACTTAGAAGAATTAAACTATCTGATTACGGTAGATGCATATGTGCACATTACATAGAGATGTCAACGTCCTAAATGGGTTGAACGCAAGAGTGACAATAGGTAACCCAAAGAACCCAAAATACCTAGCAGCTTCCGGCTTTGTTGTTCCTGCTAATAAAGTATGTGGGTCTAAAAAGCAATATGAATCGCCTAGACGACAACTCGGGCATTTATAATCACAACCATATAACCCCCTACCACAAACAGGAACGGGGCAATTGGCAAAAAACTTTCAATTTCACAAGTTACCCTTTAGCGCCTAAAGAGTGTGACTTAGAAGAATTAAACTATCTGATTACGGTAGATGCATATGTGCACATTACATAGGGATGTTTACGTCCTAAATGGGTTGAACGCAAGAGTGACAATAGGTAACCCAAAGAAACCAAAATACCTAGCACCTTCCGGTTTTGTTTTTGCGGCTAATAAATTATGTGGGCCTATAAAACAATATGAGTCGGGTAGATGACAACTCGGGCATTTATAATCACAACCATATAACCCGCCTACAACAAACAGGAACGGGGCAATTGGAAAAAACTTTCAATTTCACAAGTTATCCTTTAGCGCCTAAAGAGTGTGACTAAGAAGAATTAAACTATCTGATTACGGTAGATGCATATGTGCACATTACATAGAGATGTTTACGTCCTAAATGGGTTGAACGCAAGAGTGACAATAGGTAACCCAAAGAAACCAAAATACCTAGCACCTTCCGGTTTTGTTTTTGCGGCTAATAAATTATGTGGGCCTATAAAACAATATGAGTCGCCTAGACGACAACTCGGGCATTTATAATCACAACCATATAACCCCCTACCACAAACAGGAACGTGGCAATTGGCAAAAAACTTTCAATTTCCTTTAGCGCCTAAAGAGTGTGACTTTGAAGAATTAAACTATCTGATTACTGTAGATGCATATGTGCACATAGAGATGTTAACGTCCTAAATGGGTTGAACGCAAGAGTGACAATCGAAAACCCAAAAACCTCAAAATACCTAGCAACTTCCGACTTTGTTTTTCCGGCTAATAAAGTATGTGGGCCTAAAAAACAATATGAATCGCCTAGACGGCAACTCGGGCCTTCATAAACAACATCATATACCCGCCTACCACAAACAGGAACGGGGCAATTGGCAAAAAACTTTCAATTTTACAAGTTACCCTTTAGCGCCTAAACAGTGTGACTTAGAAGAATACAACTATCTGATTACGGTAGATGCATATGTGCACTTTACATAGGGTTGTTTACGTCCTAAATGGGTTGAACGCAAGAGTGACAATAGGTAACCCAAAGAACCCAAAATACCTAGCACCTTCCGGTTTTGTTTTTGCGGCTAAGAAATTATGTGGGCCTAAAAAGCAATATGAATCGCCTAGAAGACAACTCGGGCATTCATAAACAACATCATATACCCGCCTACAACAAACAGGAAAAAACTTTCAATTTCACAAGTTACCCTTTAGCGCCTAAAGAGTGTGACTTAGAAGAATTAAACTATCTGATTACGGTAGATGCATATGTGCACATTACATAGAGATGTTTTCGTCCTAAATGGGTGGAACGCAAGAGTGACAATAGGTAACCCAAAGAAACCAAAATACCTAGCACCTTCCGGTTTTGTTTTTGCGGCTAATAAATTATGTGGGCCTATAAAACAATATGAGTCGCCTAGACGACAACTCGGGCATTTATAATCACTGGTTGTATAACCCCCTACCACAAACAGGAACGTGGCAATTGGCAAAAAACTTTCAATTTCCTTTAGCGCCTAAAGAGTGTGACTTTGAAGAATTAAACTATCTGATTACGGTAGATGCATATGTGCACATTACATAGAGATGTTAACGTCCTAAATGGGTTGAACGCAAGAGTGACAATAGGTAACCCAAAGAACCCAAAATACCTAGCACCTTCCGGTTTTGTTTTTGCGGCTAAGAAATTATGTGGGCCTAATAAGCAATATGAATCGCCTAGACGACAACTCGGGCATTCATAAACAACATCATATACCCGCCTACAACAAACAGGAACGGGGCAATTGGAAAAAACTTTCAATTTCACAAGTTATCCTTTAGCGCCTAAAGAGTGTGACTTAGAAGAATTAAACTATCTGATTACGGTAGATGCATATGTGCACATTACATAGAGATGTTTGCGTCCTAAATGGGTTGAACGCAAGAGTGACAATAGGTAACCCAAAGAAACCAAAATACCTAGCACCTTCCGGTTTTGTTTTTGCGGCTAATAAATTATGTGGGCCTATAAAACAATATGAGTCGCCTAGACGACAACTCGGGCATTTATAATCACAACCATATAACCCCCTACCACAAACAGGAACGTGGCAATTGGCAAAAAACTTTCAATTTCCTTTAGCGCCTAAAAAGTGTGACTTTGAAGAATTAAACTATCTGATTACTGTAGATGCATATGTGCACATTACATAGAGATGTTAACGTCCTAAATGGGTTGAACGCAAGAGTGACAATCGAAAACCCAAAAACCTCAAAATACCTAGCAACTTCCGACTTTGTTTTTCCGGCTAATAAAGTATGTGGGCCTATAAAACAATATGAATCGCCTAGACGGCAACTCGGGCCTTCATAAACAACATCATATACCCGCCTACCACAAACAGGAACGGGGCAATTGGCAAAAAACTTTCAATTTTACAAGTTACCCTTTAGCGCCTAAACAGTGTGACTTAGAAGAATACAACTATCTGATTACGGTAGATGCATATGTGCACTTTACATAGGGTTGTTTACGTCCTAAATGGGTTGAACGCAAGAGTGACAATAGGTAACCCAAAGAACCCAAAATACCTAGCACCTTCCGGTTTTGTTTTTGCGGCTAAGAAATTATGTGGGCCTAAAAAGCAATATGAATCGCCTAGACGACAACTCGGGCATTCATAAACAACATCATATACCCGCCTACAACAAACAGGAAAAAACTTTCAATTTCACAAGTTACCCTTTAGCGCCTAAAGAGTGTGAGTTAGAAGAATTAAACTATCTGATTACGGTAGATGCATATGTGCACATTACATAGAGATGTTTACGTCCTAAATGGGTGGAACGCAAGAGTGACAATAGGTAACCCAAAGAAACCAAAATACCTAGCACCTTCCGGTTTTGTTTTTGCGGCTAATAAATTATGTGGGCCCATAAAACAATATGAGTCGCCTAGACGACAACTCGGGCATTTATAATCACAACCATATAACCCCCTACCACAAACAGGAACGTGGCAATTGGCAAAAAACTTTCAATTTCACAAGTTACCCTTTAGCGCCTAAAGAGTGTGACTTAGAAGAATTAAACTATCTGATTACGGTAGATGCATATGTGCACATTACATAGAGATGTCAACGTCCTAAATGGGTTGAACGCAAGAGTGACAATAGGTAACCCAAAGAACCCAAAATACCTAGCAGCTTCCGGCTTTGTTGTTCCTGCTAATAAAGTATGTGGGTCTAAAAAGCAATATGAATCGCCTAGACGACAACTCGGGCATTTATAATCACAACCATATAACCCCCTACCACAAACAGGAACGGGGCAATTGGAAAAAACTTTCAATTTCACAAGTTACCCTTTAGCGCCTAAAGAGTGTGACTTAGAAGAATTAAACTATCTGATTACGGTAGATGCATATGTGCACATTACATAGGGATGTTTACGTCCTAAATGGGTTGAACGCAAGAGTGACAATCGAAAACCCAAAAACCTCAAAATACCTAGCAACTTCCGGCTTTGTTGTTCCTGCTAATAAAGTATGTGGGTCTAAAAAGCAATATGAATCGCCTAGACGACAACTCGGGCCTTTATAATCACAACCATATAACCCCCTACCACAAACAGGAACGGGGCAATTGGCAAAAAACTTTCAATTTCACAAGTTACCCCTTAGCGCCTAAAGAGTGTGACTTGGAAGAATTAAACTATCTGATTACGGTAGATGCATATCTGCACATTACATAGAGATGTCAACGTCCTAAATGGGTTGAACGCAAGAGTGACAATCGAAAACCCAAAAACCAACTTCCGGCTTTGTTGTTCCTGCTAATAAAGTATGTGGGTCTAAAAAGCAATATGAATCGCCTAGACGACAACTCGGGCATTTATAATCACAACCATATAACCCCCTACCACAAACAGGAACGGGGCAATTGGCAAAAAACTTTCAATTTCACAAGTTAACCTTTAGCGCCTAAAGAGTGTGACTTAGAAGAATTAAACTATCTGATTACGGTAGATGCATATGTGCACATTACATAGGGATGTTTACGTCCTAAATGGGTTGAACGCAAGAGTGACAATAGGTAACCCAAAGAAACCAAAATAACTAGCACCTTCCGGTTTTGTTTTTGCGGCTAATAAATTATGTGGGCCCATAAAACAATATGAGTCGCCTAGACGACAACTCGGGCATTTATAATCACAACCATATAACCCCCTACCACAAACAGGAACGGGGCAATTGGCAAAAAACTTTCAATTTCACAAGTTACCCTGTAGCGCCTAAAGAGTGTGACTTAGAAGAATTAAACTATCTGATTACGGTAGATGCATAGGTGCACATTACATAGGGATGTTTACGTCCTAAATGGGTTGAACGCAAGAGTGACAATAGGTAACCCAAAGAAACCAAAATAACTAGCACCTTCCGGTTTTGTTTTTGCGGCTAATAAATTATGTGGGCCCATAAAACAATATGAGTCGCCTAGACGACAACTCGGGCATTTATAATCACAACCATATAACCCCCTACCACAAACAGGAACGTGGCAATTGGCAAAAAACTTTCAATTTCACAAGTTACCCTTTAGCGCCTAAACAGTGTGACTTAGAAGAATTAAACTATCTGATTACGGTAGATGCATATGTGCACATTACATAGAGATGTCAACGTCCTAAATGGGTTGAACGCAAGAGTGACAATCGAAAACCCAAAAACCTCAAAATACCTAGCAACTTCCGGCTTTGTTGTTCCTGCTAATAAAGTATGTGGGTCTAAAAAGCAATATGAATCGCCTAGACGACAACTCGGGCATTTATAATCACAACCATATAACCCCCTACCACAAACAGGAACGGGGCAATTGGAAAAAACTTTCAATTTCACAAGTTACCCTTTAGCGCCTAAAGAGTGTGACTTAGAAGAATTAAACTATCTGATTACGGTAGATGCATATGTGCACATTACATAGGGATGTTTACGTCCTAAATGGGTTGAACGCAAGAGTGACAATCGAAAACCCAACAACCTCAAAATACCTAGCAACTTCCGGCTTTGTTGTTCCTGCTAATAAAGTATGTGGGTCTAAAAAGCAATATGAATCGCCTAGACGACAACTCGGGCCTTTATAATCACAACCATATAACCCCCTACCACAAACAGGAACGGGGCAATTGGCAAAAAACTTTCAATTTCACAAGTTACCCCTTAGCGCCTAAAGAGTGTGACTTGGAAGAATTAAACTATCTGATTACGGTAGATGCATATCTGCACATTACATAGAGATGTCAACGTCCTAAATGGGTTGAACGCAAGAGTGACAATCGAAAACCCAAAAACCAACTTCCGGCTTTGTTGTTCCTGCTAATAAAGTATGTGGGTCTAAAAAGCAATATGAATCGCCTAGACGACAACTCGGGCATTTATAATCACAACCATATAACCCCCTACCACAAACAGGAACGGGGCAATTGGCAAAAAACTTTCAATTTCACAAGTTACCCTTTAGCGCCTAAAGAGTGTGACTTAGAAGAATTAAACTATCTGATTACGGTAGATGCATATGTGCACATTACATAGGGATGTTTACGTCCTAAATGGGTTGAACGCAAGAGTGACAATAGGTAACCCAAAGAAACCAAAATACCTAGCACCTTCCGGTTTTGTTTTTGCGGCTAATAAATTATGTGGGCCTATAAAACAATATGAGTCGGGTAGATGACAACTCGGGCATTTATAATCACAACCATATAACCCGCCTACAACAAACAGGAACGGGGCAATTGGAAAAAACTTTCAATTTCACAAGTTACCCTTTAGCGCCTAAAGAGTTTGACTTAGAAGAATTAAACTATCTGATTACGGTAGATGCATATGTGCACATTACATAGAGATGTTTACGTCCTAAATGGGTTGAACGCAAGAGTGACAATAGGTAACCCAAAGAAACCAAAATACCTAGCACCTTCCGGTTGTGTTTTTGCGGCTAATAAATTATTGGGCCTATAAAACAATATGAGTCGCCTAGACGACAACTCGGGCATTTATAATCACAACCATATAACCCCCTACCACAAACAGGAACGTGGCAATTGGCAAAAAACTTTCAATTTCCTTTAGCGCCTAAAGAGTGTGACTTTGAAGAATTAAACTATCTGATTACTGTAGATGCATATGTGCACATTACATAGAGATGTTAACGTCCTAAATGGGTTGAACGCAAGAGTGACAATCGAAAACCCAAAAACCTCAAAATACCTAGCAACTTCCGACTTTGTTTTTCCGGCTAATAAAGTATGTGGGCCTAAAAAACAATATGAATCGCCTAGACGGCAACTCGGGCCTTCATAAACAACATCATATACCCGCCTACCACAAACAGGAACGGGGCAATTGGCAAAAAACTTTCAATTTTACAAGTTACCCTTTAGCGCCTAAACAGTGTGACTTAGAAGAATACAACTATCTGATTACGGTAGATGCATATGTGCACTTTACATAGGGTTGTTTACGTCCTAAATGGGTTGAACGCAAGAGTGACAATAGGTAACCCAAAGAACCCAAAATACCTAGCACCTTCCGGTTTTGTTTTTGCGGCTAAGAAATTATGTGGGCCTAAAAAGCAATATGAATCGCCTAGACGACAACTCGGGCATTCATAAACAACATCATATACCCGCCTACAACAAACAGGAAAAAACTTTCAATTTCACAAGTTACCCTTTAGCGCCTAAAGAGTGTGAGTTAGAAGAATTAAACTATCTGATTACGGTAGATGCATATGTGCACATTACATAGAGATGTTTACGTCCTAAATGGGTGGAACGCAAGAGTGACAATAGGTAACCCAAAGAAACCAAAATACCTAGCACCTTCCGGTTTTGTTTTTGCGGCTAATAAATTATGTGGGCCCATAAAACAATATGAGTCGCCTAGACGACAACTCGGGCATTTATAATCACAACCATATAACCCCCTACCACAAACAGGAACGTGGCAATTGGCAAAAAACTTTCAATTTCACAAGTTACCCTTTAGCGCCTAAAGAGTGTGACTTAGAAGAATTAAACTATCTGATTACGGTAGATGCATATGTGCACATTACATAGAGATGTCAACGTCCTAAATGGGTTGAACGCAAGAGTGACAATAGGTAACCCAAAGAACCCAAAATACCTAGCAGCTTCCGGCTTTGTTGTTCCTGCTAATAAAGTATGTGGGTCTAAAAAGCAATATGAATCGCCTAGACGACAACTCGGGCATTTATAATCACAACCATATAACCCCCTACCACAAACAGGAACGGGGCAATTGGAAAAAACTTTCAATTTCACAAGTTACCCTTTAGCGCCTAAAGAGTGTGACTTAGAAGAATTAAACTATCTGATTACGGTAGATGCATATGTGCACATTACATAGGGATGTTTACGTCCTAAATGGGTTGAACGCAAGAGTGACAATCGAAAACCCAAAAACCTCAAAATACCTAGCAACTTCCGGCTTTGTTGTTCCTGCTAATAAAGTATGTGGGTCTAAAAAGCAATATGAATCGCCTAGACGACAACTCGGGCCTTTATAATCACAACCATATAACCCCCTACCACAAACAGGAACGGGGCAATTGGCAAAAAACTTTCAATTTCACAAGTTACCCCTTAGCGCCTAAAGAGTGTGACTTGGAAGAATTAAACTATCTGATTACGGTAGATGCATATCTGCACATTACATAGAGATGTCAACGTCCTAAATGGGTTGAACGCAAGAGTGACAATCGAAAACCCAAAAACCAACTTCCGGCTTTGTTGTTCCTGCTAATAAAGTATGTGGGTCTAAAAAGCAATATGAATCGCCTAGACGACAACTCGGGCATTTATAATCACAACCATATAACCCCCTACCACAAACAGGAACGGGGCAATTGGCAAAAAACTTTCAATTTCACAAGTTAACCTTTAGCGCCTAAAGAGTGTGACTTAGAAGAATTAAACTATCTGATTACGGTAGATGCATATGTGCACATTACATAGGGATGTTTACGTCCTAAATGGGTTGAACGCAAGAGTGACAATAGGTAACCCAAAGAAACCAAAATAACTAGCACCTTCCGGTTTTGTTTTTGCGGCTAATAAATTATGTGGGCCCATAAAACAATATGAGTCGCCTAGACGACAACTCGGGCATTTATAATCACAACCATATAACCCCCTACCACAAACAGGAACGGGGCAATTGGCAAAAAACTTTCAATTTCACAAGTTACCCTGTAGCGCCTAAAGAGTGTGACTTAGAAGAATTAAACTATCTGATTACGGTAGATGCATAGGTGCACATTACATAGGGATGTTTACGTCCTAAATGGGTTGAACGCAAGAGTGACAATAGGTAACCCAAAGAAACCAAAATAACTAGCACCTTCCGGTTTTGTTTTTGCGGCTAATAAATTATGTGGGCCCATAAAACAATATGAGTCGCCTAGACGACAACTCGGGCATTTATAATCACAACCATATAACCCCCTACCACAAACAGGAACGTGGCAATTGGCAAAAAACTTTCAATTTCACAAGTTACCCTTTAGCGCCTAAACAGTGTGACTTAGAAGAATTAAACTATCTGATTACGGTAGATGCATATGTGCACATTACATAGAGATGTCAACGTCCTAAATGGGTTGAACGCAAGAGTGACAATCGAAAACCCAAAAACCTCAAAATACCTAGCAACTTCCGGCTTTGTTGTTCCTGCTAATAAAGTATGTGGGTCTAAAAAGCAATATGAATCGCCTAGACGACAACTCGGGCATTTATAATCACAACGATATAACCCCCTACCACAAACAGGAACGGGGCAATTGGAAAAAACTTTCAATTTCACAAGTTACCCTTTAGCGCCTAAAGAGTGTGACTTAGAAGAATTAAACTATCTGATTACGGTAGATGCATATGTGCACATTACATAGGGATGTTTACGTCCTAAATGGGTTGAACGCAAGAGTGACAATCGAAAACCCAAAAACCTCAAAATACCTAGCAACTTCCGGCTTTGTTGTTCCTGCTAATAAAGTATGTGGGTCTAAAAAGCAATATGAATCGCCTAGACGACAACTCGGGCCTTTATAATCACAACCATATAACCCCCTACCACAAACAGGAACGGGGCAATTGGCAAAAAACTTTCAATTTCACAAGTTACCCCTTAGCGCCTAAAGAGTGTGACTTGGAAGAATTAAACTATCTGATTACGGTAGATGCATATCTGCACATTACATAGAGATGTCAACGTCCTAAATGGGTTGAACGCAAGAGTGACAATCGAAAACCCAAAAACCAACTTCCGGCTTTGTTGTTCCTGCTAATAAAGTATGTGGGTCTAAAAAGCAATATGAATCGCCTAGACGACAACTCGGGCATTTATAATCACAACCATATAACCCCCTACCACAAACAGGAACGGGGCAATTGGCAAAAAACTTTCAATTTCACAAGTTACCCTTTAGCGCCTAAAGAGTGTGACTTAGAAGAATTAAACTATCTGATTACGGTAGATGCATATGTGCACATTACATAGGGATGTTTACGTCCTAAATGGGTTGAACGCAAGAGTGACAATAGGTAACCCAAAGAAACCAAAATACCTAGCACCTTCCGGTTTTGTTTTTGCGGCTAATAAATTATGTGGGCCTATAAAACAATATGAGTCGGGTAGATGACAACTCGGGCATTTATAATCACAACCATATAACCCGCCTACAACAAACAGGAACGGGGCAATTGGAAAAAACTTTCAATTTCACAAGTTACCCTTTAGCGCCTAAAGAGTGTGACTTAGAAGAATTAAACTATCTGATTACGGTAGATGCATATGTGCACATTACATAGAGATGTTTACGTCCTAAATGGGTTGAACGCAAGAGTGACAATAGGTAACCCAAAGAAACCAAAATACCTAGCACCTTCCGGTTGTGTTTTTGCGGCTAATAAATTATTGGGCCTATAAAACAATATGAGTCGCCTAGACGACAACTCGGGCATTTATAATCACAACCATATAACCCCCTACCACAAACAGGAACGTGGCAATTGGCAAAAAACTTTCAATTTCCTTTAGCGCCTAAAGAGTGTGACTTTGAAGAATTAAACTATCTGATTACTGTAGATGCATATGTGCACATTACATAGAGATGTTAACGTCCTAAATGGGTTGAACGCAAGAGTGACAATCGAAAACCCAAAAACCTCAAAATACCTAGCAACTTCCGACTTTGTTTTTCCGGCTAATAAAGTATGTGGGCCTAAAAAACAATATGAATCGCCTAGACGGCAACTCGGGCCTTCATAAACAACATCATATACCCGCCTACCACAAACAGGAACGGGGCAATTGGCAAAAAACTTTCAATTTTACAAGTTACCCTTTAGCGCCTAAACAGTGTGACTTAGAAGAATACAACTATCTGATTACGGTAGATGCATATGTGCACTTTACATAGGGTTGTTTACGTCCTAAATGGGTTGAACGCAAGAGTGACAATCGAAAACCCAAAGAACCCAAAATACCTAGCACCTTCCGGTTTTGTTTTTGCGGCTATAAAGTATGTGGGCCTTTAAAACAATATGAGTCGCCTAGGCGACAACGCGGGCATTCATAATCACAACCATATACCCCCTACCACAAACAGGAACGTGGCCATTGGCAAAAAACTTTCAATTTCCTTTAGCGCCTAAAGAGTGTGACTTTGAAGAATTAAACTATCTGATTACGGTAGATGCATATGTGCACATTACATAGAGATGTTAACGTCCTAAATGGGTTGAACGCAAGAGTGACAATCGAAAACCCAAAAACCTCAAAATACCTAGCAACTTCCGGCTTTGTTGTTCCTGCTAATAAAGTATGTGGGTCTAAAAAGCAATATGAATCGCCTAGACGACAACTCGGGCATTCATAAACAACATCATATACCCGCCTAACACAAACAGGAACGGGGCAATTGGAAAAAACTTTCAATTTCACAAGTTACCCTTTAGCGCCTAAAGAGTGTGACTTAGAAGAATTAAACTATCTGATTACGGTAGATGCATATGTGCACATTACATAGGGATGTTTACGTCCTAAATGGGTTGAACGCAAGAGTGACAATAGGTAACCCAAAGAACCCAAAATACCTAGCACCTTCCGGTTTTGTTTTTGCGGCTAAGAAATTATGTGGGCCTAAAAAGCAATATGAATCGCCTAGACGACAACTCGGGCATTCATAAACAACATCATATACCCGCCTACAACAAACAGGAACGGGGCAATTGGAAAAAACTTTCAATTTCACAAGTTACCCTTTAGCGCCTAAAGAGTGTGACTTAGAAGAATTAAACTATCTGATTACGGTAGATGCATATGTGCACATTACATAGAGATGTTTACGTCCTAAATGGGTTGAACGCAAGAGTGACAATAGGTAACCCAAAGAAACCAAAATACCTAGCACCTTCCGGTTTTGTTTTTGCGGCTAATAAATTATGTGGGCCTATAAAACAATATGAGTCGCCTAGACGACAACTCGGGCATTTATAATCACAACCATATAACCCCCTACCACAAACAGGAACGTGGCAATTGGCAAAAAACTTTCAATTTCCTTTAGCGCCTAAAGAGTGTGACTTTGAAGAATTAAACTATCTGATTACGGTAGATACATATGTGCACATTACATAGAGATGTTAACGTCCTAAATGGGTTGAACGCAAGAGTGACAATCGAAAACCCAAAAACCTCAAAATACCTAGCAACTTCCGACTTTGTTTTTCCTGCTAATAAGGTATGTGGGTCTAAAAAGCAATACGAATCGCCTAGACGACAACTCGGGCATTCAAAAACAACATCATATACCCGCCTACCACAAACAGGAACGGGGCAATTGGCAAAAAACTTTCAATTTCACAAGTTACCCTTTAGCGCCTAAAGAGTGTGACTTAGAAGAATTAAACTATCTGATTACGGTAGATGCATATGTGCACATTACATAGAGATGTCAACGTCCTAAATGGGTTGAACGCAAGAGTGACAATCGAAAACCCAAAAACCTCAAAATACCTAGCAACTTCCGGCTTTGTTGTTCCTGCTAATAAAGTATGTGGGCCTAAAAAGCAATATGAATCGTCTAGACGACAACTCGGGCATTCATAAACAACATCATATACCCGCCTACAACAAACAGGAACGGGGCAATTGGAAAAAACTTTCAATTTCACAAGTTACCCTTAAGCGCCTAAAGAGTGTGACTTAGAAGAATTAAACTATCTGATTACGGTAGATGCATATGTGCACATTACATAGAGATGTTTACGTCCTAAATGGGTTGAACGCAAGAGTGACAATAGGTAACCCAAAGAAACCAAAATACCTAGCACCTTCCGGTTTTGTTTTTGCGGCTAATAAATTATGTGGGCCTATAAAACAATATGAGTCGCCTAGACGACAACTCGGGCATTTATAATCACAACCATATAACCCCCTACCACAAACAGGAACGTGGCAATTGGCAAAAAACTTTCAATTTCACAAGTTACCCTTTAGCGCCTAAACAGTGTGACTTAGAAGAATTAAACTATCTGATTACGGTAGATGCATATGTGCACATTACATAGAGATGTTTACGTCCTAAATGGGTTGAACGCAAGAGTGACAATAGGTAACCCAAAGAAACCAAAATACCTAGCACCTTCCGGTTTTGTTTTTGCGGGTAATAAATTATGTGGGCCTATAAAACAATATGAGTCGCCTAGACGACAACTCGGGCATTTATAATCACAACCATATACCCCCTACCACAAACAGGAACGTGGCCATTGGCAAAAAACTTTCAATTTCCTTTAGCGCCTAAAGAGTGTGACTTTGAAGAATTAAACTATCTGATAACGGTAGATGCATATCTGCACATTACATAGAGATGTCAACGTCCTAAATGGGTTGAACGCAAGAGTGACAATCGAAAACCCAAAAACCTCAAAATACCTAGCAACTTCCGGCTTTGTTGTTCCTGCTAATAAAGTATGTGGGTCTAAAAAGCAATATGAATCGCCTAGACGACAACTCGGGCATTTATAATCACAACCATATAACCCCCTACCACAAACAGGAACGGGGCAATTGGCAAAAAACTTTCAATTTCACAAGTTACCCTTTAGCGCCTAAAGAGTGTGACTTAGAAGAATTAAACTATCTGATTACGGTAGATGCATATGTGCACATTACATAGAGATGTTTACGTCCTAAATGGGTTGAACGCAAGAGTGACAATAGGTAACCCAAAGAAACCAAAATACCTAGCACCTTCCGGTTTTGTTTTTGCGGCTAATAAATTATGTGGGCCTATAAAACAATATGAGTCGCCTAGACGACAACTCGGGCATTTATAATCACAACCATATACCCCCTACCACAAACAGGAACGTGGCCATTGGCAAAAAACTTTCAATTTCCTTTAGCGCCTAAAGAGTGTGACTTTGAAGAATTAAACTATCTGATAACGGTAGATGCATATCTGCACATTACATAGAGATGTCAACGTCCTAAATGGGTTGAACGCAAGAGTGACAATCGAAAACCCAAAAACCTCAAAATACCTAGCAACTTCCGGCTTTGTTGTTCCTGCTAATAAAGTATGTGGGTCTAAAAAGCAATATGAATCGCCTAGACGACAACTCGGGCATTTATAATCACAACCATATAACCCCCTACCACAAACAGGAACGGGGCAATTGGCAAAAAACTTTCAATTTCACAAGTTACCCTTTAGCGCCTAAAGAGTGTGACTTAGAAGAATTAAACTATCTGATTACGGTAGATGCATATGTGCACATTACATAGGGATGTTTACGTCCTAAATGGGTTGAACGCAAGAGTGACAATAGGTAACCCAAAGAAACCGAAATACCTAGCACCTTCCGGTTGTGTTTTTGCGGCTAATAAATTATGTGGGCCTATAAAACAATATGAGTCGCCTAGACGACAACTCGGGCATTTATAATCACAACCATATAACCCGCCTACAACAAACAGGAACGGGGCAATTGGAAAAAACTTTCAATTTCACAAGTTACCCTTTAGCGCCTAAAGAGTGTGACTTAGAAGAATTAAACTATCTGATTACGGTAGATGCATATGTGCACATTACATAGAGATGTTTACGTCCTAAATGGGTTGAACGCAAGAGTGACAATAGGTAACCCAAAGAAACCAAAATACCTAGCACCTTCCGGTTGTGTTTTTGCGGCTAATAAATTATGTGGGCCTATAAAACAATATGAGTCGCCTAGACGACAACTCGGGCATTTATAATCACAACCATATAACCCCCTACCACAAACAGGAACGTGGCAATTGGCAAAAAACTTTCAATTTCCTTTAGCGCCTAAAGAGTGTGACTTTGAAGAATTAAACTATCTGATTACTGTAGGTGCATATGTGCACATTACATAGAGATGTTAACGTCCTAAATGGGTTGAACGCAAGAGTGACAATCGAAAACCCAAAAACCTCAAAATACCTAGCAACTTCCGACTTTGTTTTTCCGGCTAATAAAGTATGTGGGCCTAAAAAACAATATGAATCGCCTAGACGGCAACTCGGGCCTTCATAAACAACATCATATACCCGCCTACCACAAACAGGAACGGGGCAATTGGCAAAAAACTTTCAATTTTACAAGTTACCCTTTAGCGCCTAAACAGTGTGACTTAGAAGAATACAACTATCTGATTACGGTAGATGCATATGTGCACTTTACATAGGGTTGTTTACGTCCTAAATGGGTTGAACGCAAGAGTGACAATCGAAAACCCAAAGAACCCAAAATACCTAGCACCTTCCGGTTTTGTTTTTGCGGCTATAAAGTATGTGGGCCTTTAAAACAATATGAGTCGCCTAGGCGACAACGCGGGCATTCATAATCACAACCATATACCCCCTACCACAAACAGGAACGTGGTAATTGGCAAAAAACTTTCAATTTCCTTTAGCGCCTAAAGAGTGTGACTTTGAAGAATTAAACTATCTGATTACGGTAGATACATATGTGCACATTACATAGAGATGTTAACGTCCTAAATGGGTTGAACGCAAGAGTGACAATCGAAAACCCAAAAACCTCAAAATACCTAGCAACTTCCGACTTTGTTTTTCCTGCTAATAAGGTATGTGGGTCTAAAAAGCAATACGAATCGCCTAGACGACAACTCGGGCATTCAAAAACAACATCATATACCCGCCTACCACAAACAGGAACGGGGCAATTGGCAAAAAACTTTCAATTTCACAAGTTACCCTTTAGCGCCTAAAGAGTGTGACTTAGAAGAATTAAACTATCTGATTACGGTAGATGCATATGTGCACATTACATAGAGATGTCAACGTCCTAAATGGGTTGAACGCAAGAGTGACAATCGAAAACCCAAAAACCTCAAAATACCTAGCAACTTCCGGCTTTGTTGTTCCTGCTAATAAAGTATGTGGGTCTAAAAAGCAATATGAATCGCCTAGACGACAACTCGGGCCTTTATAATCACAACCATATAACCCCCTACCACAAACAGGAACGGGGCAATTGGCAAAAAACTTTCAATTTCACAAGTTACCCCTTAGCGCCTAAAGAGTGTGACTTGGAAGAATTAAACTATCTGATTACGGTAGATGCATATCTGCACATTACATAGAGATGTCAACGTCCTAAATGGGTTGAACGCAAGAGTGACAATCGAAAACCGAAAAACCAACTTCCGGCTTTGTTGTTCCTGCTAATAAAGTATGTGGGTCTAAAAAGCAATATGAATCGCCTAGACGACAACTCGGGCATTTATAATCACAACCATATAACCCCCTACCACAAACAGGAACGGGGCAATTGGCAAAAAACTTTCAATTTCACAAGTTACCCTTTAGCGCCTAAAGAGTGTGACTTAGAAGAATTAAACTATCTGATTACGGTAGATGCATATGTGCACATTACATAGGGATGTTTACGTCCTAAATGGGTTGAACGCAAGAGTGACAATAGGTAACCCAAAGAAACCAAAATACCTAGCACCTTCCGGTTTTGTTTTTGCGGCTAATAAATTATGTGGGCCTATAAAACAAAATGAGTCGGGTAGATGACAACTCGGGCATTTATAATCACAACCATATAACCCGCCTACAACAAACAGGAACGGGGCAATTGGAAAAAACTTTCAATTTCACAAGTTACCCTTTAGCGCCTAAAGAGTGTGACTTAGAAGAATTAAACTATCTGATTACGGTAGATGCATATGTGCACATTACATAGAGATGTTTACGTCCTAAATGGGTTGAACGCAAGAGTGACAATAGGTAACCCAAAGAAACCAAAATACCTAGCACCTTCCGGTTGTGTTTTTGCGGCTAATAAATTATTGGGCCTATAAAACAATATGAGTCGCCTAGACGACAACTCGGGCATTTATAATCACAACCATATAACCCCCTACCACAAACAGGAACGTGGCAATTGGCAAAAAACTTTCAATTTCCTTTAGCGCCTAAAGAGTGTGACTTTGAAGAATTAAACTATCTGATTACTGTAGATGCATATGTGCACATTACATAGAGATGTTAACGTCCTAAATGGGTTGAACGCAAGAGTGACAATCGAAAACCCAAAAACCTCAAAATACCTAGCAACTTCCGACTTTGTTTTTCCGGCTAATAAAGTATGTGGGCCTAAAAAACAATATGAATCGCCTAGACGGCAACTCGGGCCTTCATAAACAACATCATATACCCGCCTACCACAAACAGGAACGGGGCAATTGGCAAAAAACTTTCAATTTTACAAGTTACCCTTTAGCGCCTAAACAGTGTGACTTAGAAGAATACAACTATCTGATTACGGTAGATGCATATGTGCACTTTACATAGGGTTGTTTACGTCCTAAATGGGTTGAACGCAAGAGTGACAATCGAAAACCCAAAGAACCCAAAATACCTAGCACCTTCCGGTTTTGTTTTTGCGGCTATAAAGTATGTGGGCCTTTAAAACAATATGAGTCGCCTAGGCGACAACGCGGGCATTCATAATCACAACCATATACCCCCTACCACAAACAGGAACGTGGCCATTGGCAAAAAACTTTCAATTTCCTTTAGCGCCTAAAGAGTGTGACTTTGAAGAATTAAACTATCTGATTACGGTAGATGCATATGTGCACATTACATAGAGATGTTAACGTCCTAAATGGGTTGAACGCAAGAGTGACAATCGAAAACCCAAAAACCTCAAAATACCTAGCAACTTCCGGCTTTGTTGTTCCTGCTAATAAAGTATGTGGGTCTAAAAAGCAATATGAATCGCCTAGACGACAACTCGGGCATTCATAAACAACATCATATACCCGCCTAACACAAACAGGAACGGGGCAATTGGAAAAAACTTTCAATTTCACAAGTTACCCTTTAGCGCCTAAAGAGTGTGACTTAGAAGAATTAAACTATCTGATTACGGTAGATGCATATGTGCACATTACATAGGGATGTTTACGTCCTAAATGGGTTGAACGCAAGAGTGACAATAGGTAACCCAAAGAACCCAAAATACCTAGCACCTTCCGGTTTTGTTTTTGCGGCTAAGAAATTATGTGGGCCTAAAAAGCAATATGAATCGCCTAGACGACAACTCGGGCATTCATAAACAACATCATATACCCGCCTACAACAAACAGGAACGGGGCAATTGGAAAAAACTTTCAATTTCACAAGTTACCCTTTAGCGCCTAAAGAGTGTGACTTAGAAGAATTAAACTATCTGATTACGGTAGATGCATATGTGCACATTACATAGAGATGTTTACGTCCTAAATGGGTTGAACGCAAGAGTGACAATAGGTAACCCAAAGAAACCAAAATACCTAGCACCTTCCGGTTTTGTTTTTGCGGCTAATAAATTATGTGGGCCTATAAAACAATATGAGTCGCCTAGACGACAACTCGGGCATTTATAATCACAACCATATAACCCCCTACCACAAACAGGAACGTGGCAATTGGCAAAAAACTTTCAATTTCCTTTAGCGCCTAAAGAGTGTGACTTTGAAGAATTAAACTATCTGATTACGGTAGATACATATGTGCACATTACATAGAGATGTTAACGTCCTAAATGGGTTGAACGCAAGAGTGACAATCGAAAACCCAAAAACCTCAAAATACCTAGCAACTTCCGACTTTGTTTTTCCTGCTAATAAGGTATGTGGGTCTAAAAAGCAATACGAATCGCCTAGACGACAACTCGGGCATTCAAAAACAACATCATATACCCGCCTACCACAAACAGGAACGGGGCAATTGGCAAAAAACTTTCAATTTCACAAGTTACCCTTTAGCGCCTAAAGAGTGTGACTTAGAAGAATTAAACTATCTGATTACGGTAGATGCATATGTGCACATTACATAGAGATGTCAACGTCCTAAATGGGTTGAACGCAAGAGTGACAATCGAAAACCCAAAAACCTCAAAATACCTAGCAACTTCCGGCTTTGTTGTTCCTGCTAATAAAGTATGTGGGCCTAAAAAGCAATATGAATCGTCTAGACGACAACTCGGGCATTCATAAACAACATCATATACCCGCCTACAACAAACAGGAACGGGGCAATTGGAAAAAACTTTCAATTTCACAAGTTACCCTTAAGCGCCTAAAGAGTGTGACTTAGAAGAATTAAACTATCTGATTACGGTAGATGCATATGTGCACATTACATAGAGATGTTTACGTCCTAAATGGGTTGAACGCAAGAGTGACAATAGGTAACCCAAAGAAACCAAAATACCTAGCACCTTCCGGTTTTGTTTTTGCGGCTAATAAATTATGTGGGCCTATAAAACAATATGAGTCGCCTAGACGACAACTCGGGCATTTATAATCACAACCATATAACCCCCTACCACAAACAGGAACGTGGCAATTGGCAAAAAACTTTCAATTTCACAAGTTACCCTTTAGCGCCTAAACAGTGTGACTTAGAAGAATTAAACTATCTGATTACGGTAGATGCATATGTGCACATTACATAGAGATGTTTACGTCCTAAATGGGTTGAACGCAAGAGTGACAATAGGTAACCCAAAGAAACCAAAATACCTAGCACCTTCCGGTTTTGTTTTTGCGGCTAATAAATTATGTGGGCCTATAAAACAATATGAGTCGCCTAGACGACAACTCGGGCATTTATAATCACAACCATATACCCCCTACCACAAACAGGAACGTGGCCATTGGCAAAAAACTTTCAATTTCCTTTAGCGCCTAAAGAGTGTGACTTTGAAGAATTAAACTATCTGATAACGGTAGATGCATATCTGCACATTACATAGAGATGTCAACGTCCTAAATGGGTTGAACGCAAGAGTGACAATCGAAAACCCAAAAACCTCAAAATACCTAGCAACTTCCGGCTTTGTTGTTCCTGCTAATAAAGTATGTGGGTCTAAAAAGCAATATGAATCGCCTAGACGACAACTCGGGCATTTATAATCACAACCATATAACCCCCTACCACAAACAGGAACGGGGCAATTGGCAAAAAACTTTCAATTTCACAAGTTACCCTTTAGCGCCTAAAGAGTGTGACTTAGAAGAATTAAACTATCTGATTACGGTAGATGCATATGTGCACATTACATAGGGATGTTTACGTCCTAAATGGGTTGAACGCAAGAGTGACAATAGGTAACCCAAAGAAACCGAAATACCTAGCACCTTCCGGTTGTGTTTTTGCGGCTAATAAATTATGTGGGCCTATAAAACAATATGAGTCGCCTAGACGACAACTCGGGCATTTATAATCACAACCATATAACCCGCCTACAACAAACAGGAACGGGGCAATTGGAAAAAACTTTCAATTTCACAAGTTACCCTTTAGCGCCTAAAGAGTGTGACTTAGAAGAATTAAACTATCTGATTACGGTAGATGCATATGTGCACATTACATAGAGATGTTTACGTCCTAAATGGGTTGAACGCAAGAGTGACAATAGGTAACCCAAAGAAACCAAAATACCTAGCACCTTCCGGTTGTGTTTTTGCGGCTAATAAATTATGTGGGCCTATAAAACAATATGAGTCGCCTAGACGACAACTCGGGCATTTATAATCACAACCATATAACCCCCTACCACAAACAGGAACGTGGCAATTGGCAAAAAACTTTCAATTTCCTTTAGCGCCTAAAGAGTGTGACTTTGAAGAATTAAACTATCTGATTACTGTAGGTGCATATGTGCACATTACATAGAGATGTTAACGTCCTAAATGGGTTGAACGCAAGAGTGACAATCGAAAACCCAAAAACCTCAAAATACCTAGCAACTTCCGACTTTGTTTTTCCGGCTAATAAAGTATGTGGGCCTAAAAAACAATATGAATCGCCTAGACGGCAACTCGGGCCTTCATAAACAACATCATATACCCGCCTACCACAAACAGGAACGGGGCAATTGGCAAAAAACTTTCAATTTTACAAGTTACCCTTTAGCGCCTAAACAGTGTGACTTAGAAGAATACAACTAACTGATTACGGTAGATGCATATGTGCACTTTACATAGGGTTGTTTACGTCCTAAATGGGTTGAACGCAAGAGTGACAATCGAAAACCCAAAGAACCCAAAATACCTAGCACCTTCCGGTTTTGTTTTTGCGGCTATAAAGTATGTGGGCCTTTAAAACAATATGAGTCGCCTAGGCGACAACGCGGGCATTCATAATCACAACCATATACCCCCTACCACAAACAGGAACGTGGTAATTGGCAAAAAACTTTCAATTTCCTTTAGCGCCTAAAGAGTGTGACTTTGAAGAATTAAACTATCTGATTACGGTAGATGCATATGTGCACATTACATAGAGATGTTAACGTCCTAAATGGGTTGAACGCAAGAGTGACAATCGAAAACCCAAAAGCCTCAAAATACCTAGCAACTTCCGGCTTTGTTGTTCCTGCTAATAAAGTATGTGGGTCTAAAAAGCAATATGAATCGCCTAGACGACAACTCGGGCATTCATAAACAACATCATATACCCGCCTAACACAAACAGGAACGGGGCAATTGGAAAAAACTTTCAATTTCACAAGTTACCCTTTAGCGCCTAAAGAGTGCGACTTAGAAGAATTAAACTATCTGATTACGGTAGATGCATATGTGCACATTACATAGGGATGTTTACGTCCTAAATGGGTTGAACGCAAGAGTGACAATAGGTAACCCAAAGAACCCAAAATACCTAGCACTTTCCGGTTTTGTTTTTGCGGCTAAGAAATTATGTGGGCCTAAAAAGCAATATGAATCGCCTAGACGACAACTCGGGCATTCATAAACAACATCATATACCCGCCTAACACAAACAGGAACGGGGCAATTGGAAAAAACTTTCAATTTCACAAGTTACCCTTTAGCGCCTAAAGAGTGTGACTTAGAAGAATTAAACTATCTGATTACGGTAGATGCATATGTGCACATTACATAGGGATGTTTACGTCCTAAATGGGTTGAACGCAAGAGTGACAATAGGTAACCCAAAGAACCCAAAATACCTAGCACCTTCCGGTTTTGTTTTTGCGGCTAAGAAATTATGTGGGCCTAAAAAGCAATATGAATCGCCTAGACGACAACTCGGGCATTCATAAACAACATCATATACCCGCCTACAACAAACAGGAACGGGGCAATTGGAAAAAACTTTCAATTTCACAAGTTACCCTTTAGCGCCTAAAGAGTGTGACTTAGAAGAATTAAACTATCTGATTACGGTAGATGCATATGTGCACATTACATAGAGATGTTTACGTCCTAAATGGGTTGAACGCAAGAGTGACAATAGGTAACCCAAAGAAACCAAAATACCTAGCACCTTCCGGTTTTGTTTTTGCGGCTAATAAATTATGTGGGCCTATAAAACAATATGAGTCGCCTAGACGACAACTCGGGCATTTATAATCACAACCATATAACCCCCTACCACAAACAGGAACGTGGCAATTGGCAAAAAACTTTCAATTTCCTTTAGCGCCTAAAGAGTGTGACTTTGAAGAATTAAACTATCTGATTACGGTAGATACATATGTGCACATTACATAGAGATGTTAACGTCCTAAATGGGTTGAACGCAAGAGTGACAATCGAAAACCCAAAAACCTCAAAATACCTAGCAACTTCCGACTTTGTTTTTCCTGCTAATAAGGTATGTGGGTCTAAAAAGCAATACGAATCGCCTAGACGACAACTCGGGCATTCAAAAACAACATCATATACCCGCCTACCACAAACAGGAACGGGGCAATTGGCAAAAAACTTTCAATTTCACAAGTTACCCTTTAGCGCCTAAAGAGTGTGACTTAGAAGAATTAAACTATCTGATTACGGTAGATGCATATGTGCACATTACATAGAGATGTCAACGTCCTAAATGGGTTGAACGCAAGAGTGACAATCGAAAACCCAAAAACCTCAAAATACCTAGCAACTTCCGGCTTTGTTGTTCCTGCTAATAAAGTATGTGGGCCTAAAAAGCAATATGAATCGTCTAGACGACAACTCGGGCATTCATAAACAACATCATATACCCGCCTACAACAAACAGGAACGGGGCAATTGGAAAAAACTTTCAATTTCACAAGTTACCCTTAAGCGCCTAAAGAGTGTGACTTAGAAGAATTAAACTATCTGATTACGGTAGATGCATATGTGCACATTACATAGAGATGTTTACGTCCTAAATGGGTTGAACGCAAGAGTGACAATAGGTAACCCAAAGAAACCAAAATACCTAGCACCTTCCGGTTTTGTTTTTGCGGCTGATAAATTATGTGGGCCTATAAAACAATATGAGTCGCCTAGACGACAACTCGGGCATTTATAATCACATCCATATAACCCCCTACCACAAACAGGAACGTGGCAATTGGCAAAAAACTTTCAATTTCACAAGTTACCCTTTAGCGCCTAAACAGTGTGACTTAGAAGAATTAAACTATCTGATTACGGTAGATGCATATGTGCACATTACATAGAGATGTTTACGTCCTAAATGGGTTGAACGCAAGAGTGACAATAGGTAACCCAAAGAAACCAAAATACCTAGCACCTTCCGGTTTTGTTTTTGCGGCTAATAAATTATGTGGGCCTATAAAACAATATGAGTCGCCTAGACGACAACTCGGGCATTTATAATCACAACCATATAACCCCCTACCACAAACAGGAACGTGGCCATTGGCAAAAAACTTTCAATTTCCTTTAGCGCCTAAAGAGTGTGACTTTGAAGAATTAAACTATCTGATAACGGTAGATGCATATCTGCACATTACATAGAGATGTCAACGTCCTAAATGGGTTGAACGCAAGAGTGACAATCGAAAACCCAAAAACCTCAAAATACCTAGCAACTTCCGGCTTTGTTGTTCCTGCTAATAAAGTATGTGGGTCTAAAAAGCAATATGAATCGCCTAGACGACAACTCGGGCATTTATAATCACAACCATATAACCCCCTACCACAAACAGGAACGGGGCAATTGGCAAAAAACTTTCAATTTCACAAGTTACCCTTTAGCGCCTAAAGAGTGTGACTTAGAAGAATTAAACTATCTGATTACGGTAGATGCATATGTGCACATTACATAGGGATGTTTACGTCCTAAATGGGTTGAACGCAAGAGTGACAATAGGTAACCCAAAGAAACCGAAATACCTAGCACCTTCCGGTTGTGTTTTTGCGGCTAATAAATTATGTGGGCCTATAAAACAATATGAGTCGCCTAGACGACAACTCGGGCATTTATAATCACAACCATATAACCCGCCTACAACAAACAGGAACGGGGCAATTGGAAAAAACTTTCAATTTCACAAGTTACCCTTTAGCGCCTAAAGAGTGTGACTTAGAAGAATTAAACTATCTGATTACGGTAGATGCATATGTGCACATTACATAGAGATGTTTACGTCCTAAATGGGTTGAACGCAAGAGTGACAATAGGTAACCCAAAGAAACCAAAATACCTAGCACCTTCCGGTTGTGTTTTTGCGGCTAATAAATTATGTGGGCCTATAAAACAATATGAGTCGCCTAGACGACAACTCGGGCATTTATAATCACAACCATATAACCCCCTACCACAAACAGGAACGTGGCAATTGGCAAAAAACTTTCAATTTCCTTTAGCGCCTAAAGAGTGTGACTTTGAAGAATTAAACTATCTGATTACTGTAGGTGCATATGTGCACATTACATAGAGATGTTAACGTCCTAAATGGGTTGAACGCAAGAGTGACAATCGAAAACCCAAAAACCTCAAAATACCTAGCAACTTCCGACTTTGTTTTTCCGGCTAATAAAGTATGTGGGCCTAAAAAACAATATGAATCGCCTAGACGGCAACTCGGGCCTTCATAAACAACATCATATACCCGCCTACCACAAACAGGAACGGGGCAATTGGCAAAAAACTTTCAATTTTACAAGTTACCCTTTAGCGCCTAAACAGTGTGACTTAGAAGAATACAACTAACTGATTACGGTAGATGCATATGTGCACTTTACATAGGGTTGTTTACGTCCTAAATGGGTTGAACGCAAGAGTGACAATCGAAAACCCAAAGAACCCAAAATACCTAGCACCTTCCGGTTTTGTTTTTGCGGCTATAAAGTATGTGGGCCTTTAAAACAATATGAGTCGCCTAGGCGACAACGCGGGCATTCATAATCACAACCATATACCCCCTACCACAAACAGGAACGTGGTAATTGGCAAAAAACTTTCAATTTCCTTTAGCGCCTAAAGAGTGTGACTTTGAAGAATTAAACTATCTGATTACGGTAGATGCATATGTGCACATTACATAGAGATGTTAACGTCCTAAATGGGTTGAACGCAAGAGTGACAATCGAAAACCCAAAAGCCTCAAAATACCTAGCAACTTCCGGCTTTGTTGTTCCTGCTAATAAAGTATGTGGGTCTAAAAAGCAATATGAATCGCCTAGACGACAACTCGGGCATTCATAAACAACATCATATACCCGCCTAACACAAACAGGAACGGGGCAATTGGAAAAAACTTTCAATTTCACAAGTTACCCTTTAGCGCCTAAAGAGTGCGACTTAGAAGAATTAAACTATCTGATTACGGTAGATGCATATGTGCACATTACATAGGGATGTTTACGTCCTAAATGGGTTGAACGCAAGAGTGACAATAGGTAACCCAAAGAACCCAAAATACCTAGCACTTTCCGGTTTTGTTTTTGCGGCTAAGAAATTATGTGGGCCTAAAAAGCAATATGAATCGCCTAGACGACAACTCGGGCATTCATAAACAACATCATATACCCGCCTAACACAAACAGGAACGGGGCAATTGGAAAAAACTTTCAATTTCACAAGTTACCCTTTAGCGCCTAAAGAGTGTGACTTAGAAGAATTAAACTATCTGATTACGGTAGATGCATATGTGCACATTACATAGGGATGTTTACGTCCTAAATGGGTTGAACGCAAGAGTGACAATAGGTAACCCAAAGAACCCAAAATACCTAGCACCTTCCGGTTTTGTTTTTGCGGCTAAGAAATTATGTGGGCCTAAAAAGCAATATGAATCGCCTAGACGACAACTCGGGCATTCATAAACAACATCATATACCCGCCTACAACAAACAGGAACGGGGCAATTGGAAAAAACTTTCAATTTCACAAGTTACCCTTTAGCGCCTAAAGAGTGTGACTTAGAAGAATTAAACTATCTGATTACGGTAGATGCATATGTGCACATTACATAGAGATGTTTACGTCCTAAATGGGTTGAACGCAAGAGTGACAATAGGTAACCCAAAGAAACCAAAATACCTAGCACCTTCCGGTTTTGTTTTTGCGGCTAATAAATTATGTGGGCCTATAAAACAATATGAGTCGCCTAGACGACAACTCGGGCATTTATAATCACAACCATATAACCCCCTACCACAAACAGGAACGTGGCAATTGGCAAAAAACTTTCAATTTCCTTTAGCGCCTAAAGAGTGTGACTTTGAAGAATTAAACTATCTGATTACGGTAGATACATATGTGCACATTACATAGAGATGTTAACGTCCTAAATGGGTTGAACGCAAGAGTGACAATCGAAAACCCAAAAACCTCAAAATACCTAGCAACTTCCGACTTTGTTTTTCCTGCTAATAAGGTATGTGGGTCTAAAAAGCAATACGAATCGCCTAGACGACAACTCGGGCATTCAAAAACAACATCATATACCCGCCTACCACAAACAGGAACGGGGCAATTGGCAAAAAACTTTCAATTTCACAAGTTACCCTTTAGCGCCTAAAGAGTGTGACTTAGAAGAATTAAACTATCTGATTACGGTAGATGCATATGTGCACATTACATAGAGATGTCAACGTCCTAAATGGGTTGAACGCAAGAGTGACAATCGAAAACCCAAAAACCTCAAAATACCTAGCAACTTCCGGCTTTGTTGTTCCTGCTAATAAAGTATGTGGGCCTAAAAAGCAATATGAATCGTCTAGACGACAACTCGGGCATTCATAAACAACATCATATACCCGCCTACAACAAACAGGAACGGGGCAATTGGAAAAAACTTTCAATTTCACAAGTTACCCTTAAGCGCCTAAAGAGTGTGACTTAGAAGAATTAAACTATCTGATTACGGTAGATGCATATGTGCACATTACATAGAGATGTTTACGTCCTAAATGGGTTGAACGCAAGAGTGACAATAGGTAACCCAAAGAAACCAAAATACCTAGCACCTTCCGGTTTTGTTTTTGCGGCTGATAAATTATGTGGGCCTATAAAACAATATGAGTCGCCTAGACGACAACTCGGGCATTTATAATCACATCCATATAACCCCCTACCACAAACAGGAACGTGGCAATTGGCAAAAAACTTTCAATTTCACAAGTTACCCTTTAGCGCCTAAACAGTGTGACTTAGAAGAATTAAACTATCTGATTACGGTAGATGCATATGTGCACATTACATAGAGATGTTTACGTCCTAAATGGGTTGAACGCAAGAGTGACAATAGGTAACCCAAAGAAACCAAAATACCTAGCACCTTCCGGTTTTGTTTTTGCGGCTAATAAATTATGTGGGCCTATAAAACAATATGAGTCGCCTAGACGACAACTCGGGCATTTATAATCACAACCATATAACCCCCTACCACAAACAGGAACGTGGCCATTGGCAAAAAACTTTCAATTTCCTTTAGCGCCTAAAGAGTGTGACTTTGAAGAATTAAACTATCTGATAACGGTAGATGCATATCTGCACATTACATAGAGATGTCAACGTCCTAAATGGGTTGAACGCAAGAGTGACAATCGAAAACCCAAAAACCTCAAAATACCTAGCAACTTCCGGCTTTGTTGTTCCTGCTAATAAAGTATGTGGGTCTAAAAAGCAATATGAATCGCCTAGACGACAACTCGGGCATTTATAATCACAACCATATAACCCCCTACCACAAACAGGAACGGGGCAATTGGCAAAAAACTTTCAATTTCACAAGTTACCCTTTAGCGCCTAAAGAGTGTGACTTAGAAGAATTAAACTATCTGATTACGGTAGATGCATATGTGCACATTACATAGGGATGTTTACGTCCTAAATGGGTTGAACGCAAGAGTGACAATAGGTAACCCAAAGAAACCGAAATACCTAGCACCTTCCGGTTGTGTTTTTGCGGCTAATAAATTATGTGGGCCTATAAAACAATATGAGTCGCCTAGACGACAACTCGGGCATTTATAATCACAACCATATAACCCGCCTACAACAAACAGGAACGGGGCAATTGGAAAAAACTTTCAATTTCACAAGTTACCCTTTAGCGCCTAAAGAGTGTGACTTAGAAGAATTAAACTATCTGATTACGGTATATGCATATGTGCACATTACATAGAGATGTTTACGTCCTAAATGGGTTGAACGCAAGAGTGACAATAGGTAACCCAAAGAAACCAAAATACCTAGCACCTTCCGGTTGTGTTTTTGCGGCTAATAAATTATGTGGGCCTATAAAACAATATGAGTCGCCTAGACGACAACTCGGGCATTTATAATCACAACCATATAACCCCCTACCACAAACAGGAACGTGGCAATTGGCAAAAAACTTTCAATTTCCTTTAGCGCCTAAAGAGTGTGACTTTGAAGAATTAAACTATCTGATTACTGTAGGTGCATATGTGCACATTACATAGAGATGTTAACGTCCTAAATGGGTTGAACGCAAGAGTGACAATCGAAAACCCAAAAACCTCAAAATACCTAGCAACTTCCGACTTTGTTTTTCCGGCTAATAAAGTATGTGGGCCTAAAAAACAATATGAATCGCCTAGACGGCAACTCGGGCCTTCATAAACAACATCATATACCCGCCTACCACAAACAGGAACGGGGCAATTGGCAAAAAACTTTCAATTTTACAAGTTACCCTTTAGCGCCTAAACAGTGTGACTTAGAAGAATACAACTATCTGATTACGGTAGATGCATATGTGCACTTTACATAGGGTTGTTTACGTCCTAAATGGGTTGAACGCAAGAGTGACAATCGAAAACCCAAAGAACCCAAAATACCTAGCACCTTCCGGTTTTGTTTTTGCGGCTATAAAGTATGTGGGCCTTTAAAACAATATGAGTCGCCTAGGCGACAACGCGGGCATTCATAATCACAACCATATACCCCCTACCACAAACAGGAACGTGGTAATTGGCAAAAAACTTTCAATTTCCTTTAGCGCCTAAAGAGTGTGACTTTGAAGAATTAAACTATCTGATAACGGTAGATGCATATGTGCACATTACATAGAGATTTTAACGTCCTAAATGGGTTGAACGCAAGAGTGACAATCGAAAACCCAAAAGCCTCAAAATACCTAGCAACTTCCGGCTTTGTTGTTCCTGCTAATAAAGTATGTGGGTCTAAAAAGCAATATGAATCGCCTAGACGACAACTCGGGCATTCATAAACAACATCATATACCCGCCTAACACAAACAGGAACGGGGCAATTGGAAAAAACTTTCAATTTCACAAGTTACCCTTTAGCGCCTAAAGAGTGCGACTTAGAAGAATTAAACTATCTGATTACGGTAGATGCATATGTGCACATTACATAGGGATGTTTACGTCCTAAATGGGTTGAACGCAAGAGTGACAATAGGTAACCCAAAGAACCCAAAATACCTAGCACCTTCCGGTTTTGTTTTTGCGGCTAAGAAATTATGTGGGCCTAAAAAGCAATATGAATCGCCTAGACGACAACTCGGGCATTCATAAACAACATCATATACCCGCCTACAACAAACAGGAACGGGGCAATTGGAAAAAACTTTCAATTTCACAAGTTACCCTTTAGCGCCTAAAGAGTGTGACTTAGAAGAATTAAACTATCTGATTACGGTAGATGCATATGTGCACATTACATAGAGATGTTTACGTCCTAAATGGGTTGAACGCAAGAGTGACAATAGGTAACCCAAAGAAACCAAAATACCTAGCACCTTCCGGTTTTGTTTTTGCGGCTAATAAATTATGTGGGCCTATAAAACAATATGAGTCGCCTAGACGACAACTCGGGCATTTATAATCACAACCATATAACCCCCTACCACAAACAGGAACGTGGCAATTGGCAAAAAACTTTCAATTTCACAAGTTACCCTTTAGCGCCTAAACAGTGTGACTTAGAAGAATTAAACTATCTGATTACGGTAGATGCATATGTGCACATTACATAGGGATGTTTACGTCCTAAATGGGTTGAACGCAAGAGTGACAATCGAAAACCCAAAAACCTCAAAATACCTAGCAACTTCCGGCTTTGTTGTTCCTGCTAATAAAGTATGTGGGTCTAAAAAGCAATATGAATCGCCTAGACGACAACTCGGGCATTCATAAACAACATCATATACCCGGCTAACACAAACAGGAACGGGGCAATTGGAAAAAACTTTCAATTTCACAAGTTACCCTTTAGCGCCTAAAGAGTGTGACTTAGAAGAATTAAACTATCTGATTACGGTAGATGCATATGTGCACATTACATAGGGATGTTTACGTCCTAAATGGGTTGAACGCAAGAGTGACAATAGGTAACCCAAAGAACCCAAAATACCTAGCACCTTCCGGTTTTGTTTTTGCGGCTAAGAAATTATGTGGGCCTAAAAAGCAATATGAATCGCCTAGACGACAACTCGGGCATTCATAAACAACATCATATACCCGCCTACAACAAACATTAACGGGGCAATTGGAAAAAACTTTCAATTTCACAAGTTACCCTTTAGCGCCTAAAGAGAATTAAACTATCTGATTACGGTAGATGCATATGTGCACATTACATAGAGATGTTTACGTCCTAAATGGATTGAACGCAAGAGTGACAATAGGTAACCCAAAGAAACCAAAATACCTAGCACCTTCCGGTTTTGTTTTTGCGGCTAATAAATTATGTGGGCCTATAAAACAATATGAGTCGCCTAGACGACAACTCGGGCATTTATAATCACAACCATATAACCCCCTACCACAAACAGGAACGTGGCAATTGGCAAAAAACTTTCAATTTCCTTTAGCGCCTAAAGAGTGTGACTTTGAAGAATTAAACTATCTGATTACGGTAGATACATATGTGCACATTACATAGAGATGTTAACGTCCTAAATGGGTTGAACGCAAGAGTGACAATCGAAAACCCAAAAACCTCAAAATACCTAGCAACTTCCGACTTTGTTTTTCCTGCTAATAAGGTATGTGGGTCTAAAAAGCAATATGAATCGCCTAGACGACAACTCGGGCATTCAAAAACAACATTATATACCCGCCTACCACAAACAGGAACGGGGCAATTGGCAAAAAACTTTCAATTTCACAAGTTACCCTTTAGCGCCTAAAGAGTGTGACTTAGAAGAATTAAACTATCTGATTACGGTAGATGCATATGTGCACATTACATAGGGATGTTTACGTCCTAAATGGGTTGAACGCAAGAGTGACAATAGGTAACCCAAAGAACCCAAAATACCTAGCACCTTCCGGTTTTGTTTTTGCGGCTAATAAATTATGTGGGCCTATAAAACAATATGAGTCGCCTAGACGACAACTCGGGCATTTATAATCACAACCATATAACCCCCTACCACAAACAGGAACGTGGCAATTGGCAAAAAACTTTCAATTTCACAAGTTACCCTTTAGCGCCTAAACAGTGTGACTTAGAAGAATTAAACTATCTTATTACGGTAGATGCATATGTGCACATTACATAGAGATGTCAACGTCCTAAATGGGTTGAACGCAAGAGTGACAATCGAAAACCCAAAAACCTCAAAATACCTAGCAACTTCCGGCTTTGTTGTTCCTGCTAATAAAGTATGTGGGTCTAAAAAGCAATATGAATCACCTAGACGACAACTCGGGCATTCATAAACAACATCATATACCCGGCTAACACAAACAGGAACGGGGCAATTGGAAAAAACTTTCAATTTCACAAGTTACCCTTTAGCGCCTAAAGAGTGTGACTTAGAAGAATTAAACTATCTGATTACGGTAGATGCATATGTGCACATTACATAGGGTTGTTTACGTCCTAAATGGGTTGAACGCAAGAGTGACAATAGGTAACCCAAAGAACCCAAAATACCTAGCACCTTCCGGTTTTGTTTTTGCGGCTAAGAAGTTATGTGGGCCTAAAAAGCAATATGAATCGCCTAGACGACAACTCGGGCATTCATAAACAACATCATATACCCGCCTACAACAAACAGGAACGGGGCAATTGGAAAAAACTTTCAATTTCACAAGTTACCCTTTAGCGCCTAAAGAGAATTAAACTATCTGATTACGGTAGATGCATATGTGCACATTACATAGAGATGTTTACGTCCTAAATGGGTTGAACGCAAGAGTGACAATAGGTAACCCAAAGAACCCAAAATACCTAGCACCTTCCGGTTTTGTTTTTGCGGCTAAGAAATTATGTGGGCCTAAAAAGCAATATGAATCGCCTAGACGACAACTCGGGCATTCATAAACAACATCATATACCCGCCTACAACAAACAGGAACGGGGCAATTGGAAAAAACTTTCAATTTCACAAGTTACCCTTTAGCGCCTAAAGAGAATTAAACTATCTGATTACGGTAGATGCATATGTGCACATTACATAGAGATGTTTACGTCCTAAATGGATTGAACGCAAGAGTGACAATAGGTAACCCAAAGAAACCAAAATACCTAGCACCTTCCGGTTTTGTTTTTGCGGCTAATAAATTATGTGGGCCTATAAAACAATATGAGTCGCCTAGACGACAACTCGGGCATTTATAATCACAACCATATAACCCCCTACCACAAACAGGAACGTGGCAATTGGCAAAAAACTTTCAATTTCCTTTAGCGCCTAAAGAGTGTGACTTTGAAGAATTAAACTATCTGATTACGGTAGATACATATGTGCACATTACATAGAGATGTTAACGTCCTAAATGGGTTGAACGCAAGAGTGACAATCGAAAACCCAAAAACCTCAAAATACCTACCAACTTCCGACTTTGTTTTTCCTGCTAATAAGGTATGTGGGTCTAAAAAGCAATATGAATCGCCTAGACGACAACTCGGGCATTCAAAAACAACATCATATACCCGCCTACCACAAACAGGAACGGGGCAATTGGCAAAAAACTTTCAATTTCACAAGTTACCCTTTAGCGCCTAAAGAGTGTGACTTAGAAGAATTAAACTATCTGATTACGGTAGATGCATATGTGCACATTACATAGGGATGTTTACGTCCTAAATGGGTTGAACGCAAGAGTGACAATAGGTAACCCAAAGAACCCAAAATACCTAGCACCTTCCGGTTTTGTTTTTGCGGCTAATAAATTATGTGGGCCTATAAAACAATATGAGTCGCCTAGACGACAACTCGGGCATTTATAATCACAACCATATAACCCCCTACCACAAACAGGAACGTGGCAATTGGCAAAAAACTTTCAATTTCACAAGTTACCCTTTAGCGCCTAAACAGTGTGACTTAGAAGAATTAAACTATCTTATTACGGTAGATGCATATGTGCACATTACATAGAGATGTCAACGTCCTAAATGGGTTGAACGCAAGAGTGACAATCGAAAACCCAAAAACCTCAAAATACCTAGCAACTTCCGGCTTTGTTGTTCCTGCTAATAAAGTATGTGGGTCTAAAAAGCAATATGAATCACCTAGACGACAACTCGGGCATTCATAAACAACATCATATACCCGGCTAACACAAACAGGAACGGGGCAATTGGAAAAAACTTTCAATTTCACAAGTTACCCTTTATCGCCTAAAGAGTGTGACTTAGAAGAATTAAACTATCTGATTACGGTAGATGCATATGTGCACATTACATAGGGTTGTTTACGTCCTAAATGGGTTGAACGCAAGAGTGACAATAGGTAACCCAAAGAACCCAAAATACCTAGCACCTTCCGGTTTTGTTTTTGCGGCTAAGAAATTATGTGGGCCTAAAAAGCAATATGAATCGCCTAGACGACAACTCGGGCATTCATAAACAACATCATATACCCGCCTACAACAAACAGGAAAGGGGCAATTGGAAAAAACTTTCAATTTCACAAGTTACCCTTTAGCGCCTAAAGAGAATTAAACTATCTGATTACGGTAGATGCATATGTGCACATTACATAGAGATGTTTACGTCCTAAATGGGTTGAACGCAAGAGTGACAATAGGTAACCCAAAGAAACCAAAATACCTAGCACCTTCCGGTTTTGTTTTTGCGGCTAATAAATTATGTGGGTCTATAAAACAATATGAGTCGCCTAGACGACAACTCGGGCATTTATAATCACAACCATATAACCCCCTACCACAAACAGGAACGTGGCAATTGGCAAAAAACTTTCAATTTCCTTTAGCGCCTAAAGAGTGTGACTTTGAAGAATTAAACTATCTGATTACGGTAGATACATATGTGCACATTACATAGAGATGTTAACGTCCTAAATGGGTTGAACGCAAGAGTGACAATCGAAAACCCAAAAACCTCAAAATACCTAGCAACTTCCGACTTTGTTTTTCCTGCTAATAAGGTATGTGGGTCTAAAAAGCAATATGAATCGCCTAGACGACAACTCGGGCATTCAAAAACAACATCATATACCCGCCTACCACAAACAGGAACGGGGCAATTGGCAAAAAACTTTCAATTTCACAAGTTACCCTTTAGCGCCTAAAGAGTGTGACTTAGAAGAATTAAACTATCTGATTACGGTAGATGCATATGTGCACATTACATAGGGATGTTTACGTCCTAAATGGGTTGAACGCAAGAGTGACAATAGGTAACCCAAAGAACCCAAAATACCTAGCACCTTCCGGTTTTGTTTTTGCGGCTAATAAATTATGTGGGCCTATAAAACAATATGAGTCGCCTAGACGACAACTCGGGCATTTATAATCACAACCATATAACCCCCTACCACAAACAGGAACGTGGCAATTGGCAAAAAACTTTCAATTTCACAAGTTACCCTTTAGCGCCTAAACAGTGTGACTTAGAAGAATTAAACTATCTTATTACGGTAGATGCATATGTGCACATTACATAGAGATGTCAACGTCCTAAATGGGTTGAACGCAAGAGTGACAATCGAAAACCCAAAAACCTCAAAATACCTAGCAACTTCCGGCTTTGTTGTTCCTGCTAATAAAGTATGTGGGTCTAAAAAGCAATATGAATCGCCTAGACGACAACTCGGGCATTTATAATCACAACCATATAACCCCCTACCACAAACAGGAACGGGGCAATTGGAAAAAACTTTCAATTTCACAAGTTACCCTTTAGCGCCTAAAGAGTGTGACTTAGAAGAATTAAACTATCTGATTACGGTAGATGCATATGTGCACATTACATAGGGATGTTTACGTCCTAAATGTTTTGAACGCAAGAGTGACAATAGGTAACCCAAAGAACCCAAAATACCTAGCACCTTCCGGTTTTGTTTTTGCGGCTAAGAAATTATGTGGGCCTAAAAAGGAATATGAATCGCCTAGACGACAACTCGGGCATTCATAAACAACATCATATACCCGCCTACAACAAACAGGAACGGGGCAATTGGAAAAAACTTTCAATTTCACAAGTTACCCTTTAGCGCCTAAAGAGAATTAAACTATCTGATTACGGTAGATGCATATGTGCACATTACATAGAGATGTTTACGTCCTAAATGGGTTGAACGCAAGAGTGACAATAGGTAACCCAAAGAAACCAAAATACCTAGCACCTTCCGGCTTTGTTTTTGCGGCTAATAAATTATGTGGGCCTATAAAACAATATGAGTCGCCTAGACGACAACTCGGGCATTTATAATCACGACCATATAACCCCCTACCACAAACAGGAACGTGGCAATTGGCAAAAAACTTTCAATTTCCTTTAGCGCCTAAAGAGTGTGACTTTGAAGAATTAAACTATCTGATTACGGTAGATACATATGTGCACATTACATAGAGATGTTAACGTCCTAAATGGGTTGAACGCAAGAGTGACAATCGAAAACCCAAAAACCTCAAAATACCTAGCAACTTCCGACTTTGTTTTTCCTGCTAATAAGGTATGTGGGTCTAAAAAGCAATATGAATCGCCTAGACGACAACTCGGGCATTCAAAAACAACATCATATACCCGCCTACCACAAACAAGAACGGGGCAATTGGCAAAAAACTTTCAATTTCACAAGTTACCCTTTAGCGCCTAAACAGTGTGACTTAGAAGAATTAAACTATCTTATTACGGTAGATGCATATGTGCACATTACATAGAGATGTCAACGTCCTAAATGGGTTGAACGCAAGAGTGACAATCGAAAACCCAAAAACCTCAAAATACCTAGCAACTTCCGGCTTTGTTGTTCCTGCTAATAAAGTATGTGGGTCTAAAAAGCAATATGAATCGCCTAGACGACAACTCGGGCATTTATAATCACAACCATATAACCCCCTACCACAAACAGGAACGGGGCAATTGGAAAAAACTTTCAATTTCACAAGTTACCCTTTAGCGCCTAAAGAGTGTGACTTAAAAGAATTAAACTATCTGATTACGGTAGATGCATATGTGCACATTACATAGGGATGTTTACGTCCTAAATGGGTTGAACGCAAGAGTGACAATAGGTAACCCAAAGAACCCAAAATACCTAGCACCTTCCGGTTTTGTTGTTCCTGCTAATAAAGTATGTGGGTCTAAAAAGCAATATGAATCGCCTAGACGACAACTCGGGCATTCAAAAATTCATATACCCGCCTACCACAAACAGGAACGGGGCAATTGGCAAAAAAACTTTCAATTTCACAAGTTACCCTTTAGCGCCTAAAGAGTGTGACTTAGAAGAATTAAACTATTTGATTACGGTAGATGCATATGTGCACATTACATAGGGATGTTTACGTCCTAAATGGGTTGAACGCAAGAGTGACAATAGGTAACCCAAAGAACCCAAAATACCTAGCAACTTCCGGCTTTGTTGTTCCTGCTAATAAAGTATGTGGGTCTAAAAAGCAATATGAATCGCCTAGACGACAACTCGGGCATTCATAAACAACATCATATACCCGGCTAACACAAACAGGAACGGGGCAATTGGAAAAAACTTTCAATTTCACAAGTTACCCTTTAGCGCCTAAAGAGTGTGACTTAGAAGAATTAAACTATCTGATTACGGTAGATGCATATGTGCACATTACATAGGGATGTTTACGTCCTAAATGTTTTGAACGCAAGAGTGACAATAGGTAACCCAAAGAACCCAAAATACCTAGCACCTTCCGGTTTTGTTTTTGCGGCTAAGAAATTATGTGGGCCTAAAAAGGAATATGAATCGCCTAGACGACAACTCGGGCATTCATAAACAACATCATATACCCGCCTACAACAAACAGGAACGGGGCAATTGGAAAAAACTTTCAATTTCACAAGTTACCCTTTAGCGCCTAAAGAGAATTAAACTATCTGATTACGGTAGATGCATATGTGCACATTACATAGAGATGTTTACGTCCTAAATGGGTTGAACGCAAGAGTGACAATAGGTAACCCAAAGAAACCAAAATACCTAGCACCTTCCGGCTTTGTTTTTGCGGCTAATAAATTATGTGGGCCTATAAAACAAAATAAGTCGCCTAGACGACAACTCGGGCATTTATAATCACAACCATATAACCCCCTACCACAAACAGGAACGTGGCAATTGGCAAAAAACTTTCAATTTCCTTTAGCGCCTAAAGAGTGTGACTTTGAAGAATTAAACTATCTGATTACGGTAGATACATATGTGCACATTACATAGAGATGTTAACGTCCTAAATGGGTTGAACGCAAGAGTGACAATCGAAAACCCAAAAACCTCAAAATACCTAGCAACTTCCGACTTTGTTTTTCCTGCTAATAAGGTATGTGGGTCTAAAAAGCAATATGAATCGCCTAGACGACAACTCGGGCATTCAAAAACAGCATCATATACCCGCCTACCACAAACAGGAACGGGGCAATTGGCAAAAAACTTTCAATTTCACAAGTTACCCTTTAGCGCCTAAAGAGTGTGACTTAGAAGAATTAAACTATATGATTACGGTAGATGCATATGTGCACATTACATAGGGATGTTTACGTCCTAAATGGGTTGAACGCAAGAGTGACAATAGGTAACCCAAAGAACCCAAAATACCTAGCACCTTCCGGTTTTGTTTTTGCGGCTAATAAATTATGTGGGCCTATAAAACAATATGAGTCGCCTAGACGACAACTCGGGCATTTATAATCACAACCATATAACCCCCTACCACAAACAGGAACGTGGCAATTGGCAAAAAACTTTCAATTTCACAAGTTACCCTTTAGCGCCTAAACAGTGTGACTTAGAAGAATTAAACTATCTTATTACGGTAGATGCATATGTGCACATTACATAGAGATGTCAACGTCCTAAATGGGTTGAACGCAAGAGTGACAATCGAAAACCCAAAAACCTCAAAATACCTAGCAACTTCCGGCTTTGTTGTTCCTGCTAATAAAGTATGTGGGTCTAAAAAGCAATATGAATCGCCTAGACGACAACTCGGGCATTTATAATCACAACCATATAACCCCCTACCACAAACAGGAACGGGGCAATTGGAAAAAACTTTCAATTTCACAAGTTACCCTTTAGCGCCTAAAGAGAATTAAACTATCTGATTACGGTAGATGCATATGTGCACATTACATAGGGATGTTTACGTCCTAAATGGGTTGAACGCAAGAGTGACAATAGGTAACCCAAAGAACCCAAAATACCTAGCAACTTCCGGCTTTGTTGTTCCTGCTAATAAAGTATGTGGGTCTAAAAAGCAATATGAATCGCCTAGACGACAACTCGGGCATTCATAAACAACATCATATACCCGGCTAACACAAACAGGAACGGGGCAATTGGAAAAAACTTTCAATTTCACAAGTTACCCTTTAGCGCCTAAACAGTGTGACTTAGAAGAATTAAACTATCTTATTACGGTAGATGCATATGTGCACATTACATAGAGATGTCAACGTCCTAAATGGGTTGAACGCAAGAGTGACAATCGAAAACCCAAAAACCTCAAAATACCTAGCAACTTCCGGCTTTGTTGTTCCTGCTAATAAAGTATGTGGGTCTAAAAAGCAATATGAATCGCCTAGACGACAACTCGGGCATTTATAATCACAACCATATAACCCCCTACCACAAACAGGAACGGGGCAATTGGAAAAAACTTTCAATTTCACAAGTTACCCTTTAGCGCCTAAAGAGTGTGACTTAAAAGAATTAAACTATCTGATTACGGTAGATGCATATGTGCACATTACATAGGGATGTTTACGTCCTAAATGGGTTGAACGCAAGAGTGACAATAGGTAACCCAAAGAACCCAAAATACCTAGCACCTTCCGGTTTTGTTGTTCCTGCTAATAAAGTATGTGGGTCTAAAAAGCAATATGAATCGCCTAGACGACAACTCGGGCATTCAAAAATTCATATACCCGCCTACCACAAACAGGAACGGGGCAATTGGAAAAAACTTTCAATTTCACAAGTTACCCTTTAGAGCCTAAAGAGTGTGACTTAGAAGAATTAAACTATTTGATTACGGTAGATGCATATGTGCACATTACATAGGGATGTTTACGTCCTAAATGGGTTGAACGCAAGAGTGACAATAGGTAACCCAAAGAACCCAAAATACCTAGCAACTTCCGGCTTTGTTGTTCCTGCTAATAAAGTATGTGGGTCTAAAAAGCAATATGAATCGCCTAGACGACAACTCGGGCATTCATAAACAACATCATATACCCGGCTAACACAAACAGGAACGGGGCAATTGGAAAAAACTTTCAATTTCACAAGTTACCCTTTAGCGCCTAAAGAGTGTGACTTAGAAGAATTAAACTATCTGATTACGGTAGATGCATATGTGCACATTACATAGGGATGTTTACGTCCTAAATGTTTTGAACGCAAGAGTGACAATAGGTAACCCAAAGAACCCAAAATACCTAGCACCTTCCGGTTTTGTTTTTGCGGCTAAGAAATTATGTGGGCCTAAAAAGGAATATGAATCGCCTAGACGACAACTCGGGCATTCATAAACAACATCATATACCCGCCTACAACAAACAGGAACGGGGCAATTGGAAAAAACTTTCAATTTCACAAGTTACCCTTTAGCGCCTAAAGAGAATTAAACTATCTGATTACGGTAGATGCATATGTGCACATTACATAGAGATGTTTACGTCCTAAATGGGTTGAACGCAAGAGTGACAATAGGTAACCCAAAGAAACCAAAATACCTAGCACCTTCCGGCTTTGTTTTTGCGGCTAATAAATTATGTGGGCCTATAAAACAAAATAAGTCGCCTAGACGACAACTCGGGCATTTATAATCACAACCATATAACCCCCTACCACAAACAGGAACGTGGCAATTGGCAAAAAACTTTCAATTTCCTTTAGCGCCTAAAGAGTGTGACTTTGAAGAATTAAACTATCTGATTACGGTAGATACATATGTGCACATTACATAGAGATGTTAACGTCCTAAATGGGTTGAACGCAAGAGTGACAATCGAAAACCCAAAAACCTCAAAATACCTAGCAACTTCCGACTTTGTTTTTCCTGCTAATAAGGTATGTGGGTCTAAAAAGCAATATGAATCGCCTAGACGACAACTCGGGCATTCAAAAACAGCATCATATACCCGCCTACCACAAACAGGAACGGGGCAATTGGCAAAAAACTTTCAATTTCACAAGTTACCCTTTAGCGCCTAAAGAGTGTGACTTAGAAGAATTAAACTATATGATTACGGTAGATGCATATGTGCACATTACATAGGGATGTTTACGTCCTAAATGGGTTGAACGCAAGAGTGACAATAGGTAACCCAAAGAACCCAAAATACCTAGCACCTTCCGGTTTTGTTTTTGCGGCTAATAAATTATGTGGGCCTATAAAACAATATGAGTCGCCTAGACGACAACTCGGGCATTTATAATCACAACCATATAACCCCCTACCACAAACAGGAACGTGGCAATTGGCAAAAAACTTTCAATTTCACAAGTTACCCTTTAGCGCCTAAACAGTGTGACTTAGAAGAATTAAACTATCTTATTACGGTAGATGCATATGTGCACATTACATAGAGATGTCAACGTCCTAAATGGGTTGAACGCAAGAGTGACAATCGAAAACCCAAAAACCTCAAAATACCTAGCAACTTCCGGCTTTGTTGTTCCTGCTAATAAAGTATGTGGGTCTAAAAAGCAATATGAATCGCCTAGACGACAACTCGGGCATTCATAAACAACATCATATACCCGGCTAACACAAACAGGAACGGGGCAATTGGAAAAAACTTTCAATTTCACAAGTTACCCTTTAGCGCCTAAAGAGAATTAAACTATCTGATTACGGTAGATGCATATGTGCACATTACATAGAGATGTCAACGTCCTAAATGGGTTGAACGCAAGAGTGACAATCGAAAACCCAAAAACCTCAAAATACCTAGCAACTTCCGGCTTTGTTGTTCCTGCTAATAAAGTATGTGGGTCTAAAAAGCAATATGAATCGCCTAGACGACAACTCGGGCATTCATAAACAACATCATATACCCGGCTAACACAAACAGGAACGGGGCAATTGGAAAAAACTTTCAATTTCACAAGTTACCCTTTAGCGCCTAAAGAGTGTGACTTAGAAGAATTAAACTATCTGATTACGGTAGATGCATATGTGCACATTACATAGGGATGTTTACGTCCTAAATGGGTTGAACGCAAGAGTGACAATAGGTAACCCAAAGAACCTAAAATACCTAGAAACTTCCGGCTTTGTTGTTCCTGCTAATAAAGTATGTGGGTCTAAAAAGCAATATGAATCGCCTAGACGACAACTCGGGCATTCATAAACAACATCATATGCCCGGCTAACACAAACAGGAACGGGGCAATTGGAAAAAACTTTCAATTTCACAAGTTACCCTTTAGCGCCTAAAGAGTGTGACTTAGAAGAATTAAACTATCTGATTACGGTAGATACATATGTGCACATTACATAGAGATGTTAACGTCCTAAATGGGTTGAACGCAAGAGTGACAATCGAAAACCCAAAAACCTCAAAATACCTAGCAACTTCCGACTTTGTTTTTCCTGCTAATAAGGTATGTGGGTCTAAAAAGCAATATGAATCGCCTAGACGACAACTCGGGCATTCAAAAACAGCATCATATACCCGCCTACCACAAACAGGAACGGGGCAATTGGCAAAAAACTTTCAATTTCACAAGTTACCCTTTAGCGCCTAAAGAGTGTGACTTAGAAGAATTAAACTATATGATTACGGTAGATGCATATGTGCACATTACATAGGGATGTTTACGTCCTAAATGGGTTGAACGCAAGAGTGACAATAGGTAACCCAAAGAACCCAAAATACCTAGCACCTTCCGGTTTTGTTTTTGCGGCTAATAAATTATGTGGGCCTATAAAATAATATGAGTCGCCTAGACGACAACTCGGGCATTTATAATCACAACCATATAACCCCCTACCACAAACAGGAACGTGGCAATTGGCAAAAAACTTTCAATTTCACAAGTTACCCTTTAGCGCCTAAACAGTGTGACTTAGAAGAATTAAACTATCTTATTACGGTAGATGCATATGTGCACATTACATAGAGATGTCAACGTCCTAAATGGGTTGAACGCAAGAGTGACAATCGAAAACCCAAAAACCTCAAAATACCTAGCAACTTCCGGCTTTGTTGTTCCTGCTAATAAAGTATGTGGGTCTAAAAAGCAATATGAATCGCCTAGACGACAACTCGGGCATTCATAAACAACATCATATACCCGGCTAACACAAACAGGAACGGGGCAATTGGAAAAAACTTTCAATTTCACAAGTTACCCTTTAGCGCCTAAAGAGTGTGACTTAGAAGAATTAAACTATCTGATTACGGTAGATGCATATGTGCACATTACATAGGGATGTTTACGTCCTAAATGGGTTGAACGCAAGAGTGACAATAGGTAACCCAAAGAACCCAAAATACCTAGCACCTTCGGGTTTTGTTTTTGCGGCTAAGAAATTATGTGGGCCTAAAAAGCAATATGAATCGCCTAGACGACAACTCGGGCATTCATAAACAACATCATATACCCGCCTACAACAAACAGGAACGAGGCAATTGAAAAAAACTTTCAATTTCACAAGTTACCCTTTAGCGCCTAAAGAGAATTAAACTATCTGATTACGGTAGATGCATATGTGCACATTACATAGAGATGTTTACGTCCTAAATGGGTTGAACGCAAGAGTGACAATAGGTAACCCAAAGAAACCAAAATACCTAGCACCTTCCGGTTTTGTTTTTGCGGCTAATAAATTATGTGGGCCTATAAAACAATATGAGTCGCCTAGACGACAACTCGGGCATTTATAATCACAACCATATAACCCCCTACCACAAACAGGAACGTGGCAATTGGCAAAAAACTTTCAATTTCCTTTAGCGCCTAAAGAGTGTGACTTTGAAGAATTAAACTATCTGATTACGGTAGATACATATGTGCACATTACATAGAGATGTTAACGTCCTAAATGGGTTGAACGAAAGAGTGACAATCGAAAACCCAAAAACCTCAAAATACCTAGCAACTTCCGACTTTGTTTTTCCTGCTAATAAGGTATGTGGGTCTAAAAAGCAATATGAATCGCCTAGACGACAACTCGGGCATTCAAAAACAACATCATATACCCGCCTACCACAAACAGGAACGGGGCAATTGGCAAAAAAACTTTCAATTTCACAAGTTACCCTTTAGCGCCTAAAGAGTGTGACTTAGAAGAATTAAACTATCTGATTACGGTAGATGCATATGTGCACATTACATAGGGATGTTTACGTCCTAAATGGGTTGAACGCAAGAGTGACAATAGGTAACCCAAAGAACCTAAAATACCTAGCAACTTCCGGCTTTGTTGTTCCTGCTAATAAAGTATGTGGGTCTAAAAAGCAATATGAATCGCCTAGACGACAACTCGGGCATTCATAAACAACATCATATACCGGCTAACACAAACAGGAACGGGGCAATTGGAAAAAACTTTCAATTTCACAAGTTACCCTTTAGCGCCTAAAGAGTGTGACTTAGAAGAATTAAACTATCTGATTACGGTAGATGCATATGTGCACATTACATAGGGATGTTTACGTCCTAAATGGGTTGAACGCAAGAGTGACAATAGGTAACCCAAAGAACCCAAAATACCTAGCACCTTCCGGTTTTGTTTTTGCGGCTAAGAAATTATGTGGGCCTAAAAAGCAATATGAATCGCCTAGACGACAACTCGGGCATTCATAAACAACATCATATACCCGCCTACAACAAACAGGAACGGGGCAATTGGAAAAAACTTTCAATTTCACAAGTTACCCTTTAGCGCCTAAAGAGTGTGACTTAGAAGAATTAAACTATCTGATTACGGTAGATACATATGTGCACATTACATAGAGATGTTAACGTCCTAAATGGGTTGAACGCAAGAGTGACAATCGAAAACCCAAAAACCTCAAAATACCTAGCAACTTCCGACTTTGTTTTTCCTGCTAATAAGGTATGTGGGTCTAAAAAGCAATATGAATCGCCTAGACGACAACTCGGGCATTCAAAAACAACATCATATACCCGCCTACCACAAACAGGAACGGGGCAATTGGCAAAAACCTTTCAATTTCACAAGTTACCCTTTAGCGCCTAAAGAGTGTGACTTAGAAGAATTAAACTATATGATTACGGTAGATGCATATGTGCACATTACATAGGGATGTTTACGTCCTAAATGGGTTGAACGCAAGAGTGACAATAGGTAACCCAAAGAACCCAAAATACCTAGCACCTTCCGGTTTTGTTTTTGCGGCTAATAAATTATGTGGGCCTATAAAACAATATGAGTCGCCTAGACGACAACTCGGGCATTTATAATCACAACCATATAACCCCCTACCACAAACAGGAACGTGGCAATTGGCAAAAAACTTTCAATTTCACAAGTTACCCTTTAGCGCCTAAACAGTGTGACTTAGAAGAATTAAACTATCTTATTACGGTAGATGCATATGTGCACATTACATAGAGATGTCAACGTCCTAAATGGGTTGAACGCAAGAGTGACAATCGAAAACCCAAAAACCTCAAAATACCTAGCAACTTCCGGCTTTGTTGTTCCTGCTAATAAAGTATGTGGGTCTAAAAAGCAATATGAATCGCCTAGACGACAACTCGGGCATTCATAAACAACATCATATACCCGGCTAACACAAACAGGAACGGGGCAATTGGAAAAAACTTTCAATTTCACAAGTTACCCTTTAGCGCCTAAAGAGTGTGACTTAGAAGAATTAAACTATCTGATTACGGTAGATGCATATGTGCACATTACATAGGGATGTTTACGTCCTAAATGGGTTGAACGCAAGAGTGACAATAGGTAACCCAAAGAACCCAAAATACCTAGCACCTTCCGGTTTTGTTTTTGCGGCTAAGAAATTATGTGGGCCTAAAAAGCAATATGAATCGCCTAGACGACAACTCGGGCATTCATAAACAACATCATATACCCGCCTACAACAAACAGGAACGGGGCAATTGAAAAAAACTTTCAATTTCACAAGTTACCCTTTAGCGCCTAAAGAGAATTAAACTATCTGATTACGGTAGATGCATATGTGCACATTACATAGAGATGTTTACGTCCTAAATGGGTTGAACGCAAGAGTGACAATAGGTAACCCAAAGAAACCAAAATACCTAGCACCTTCCGGTTTTGTTTTTGCGGCTAATAAATTATGTGGGCCTATAAAACAATATGAGTCGCCTAGACGACAACTCGGGCATTTATAATCACAACCATATAACCCCCTACCACAAACAGGAACGTGGCAATTGGCAAAAAACTTTCAATTTCCTTTAGCGCCTAAAGAGTGTGACTTTGAAGAATTAAACTATCTGATTACGGTAGATACATATGTGCACATTACATAGAGATGTTAACGTCCTAAATGGGTTGAACGCAAGAGTGACAATCGAAAACCCAAAAACCTCAAAATACCTAGCAACTTCCGACTTTGTTTTTCCTGCTAATAAGGTATGTGGGTCTAAAAAGCAATATGAATCGCCTAGACGACAACTCGGGCATTCAAAAACAACATCATATACCCGCCTACCACAAACAGGAACGGGGCAATTGGCAAAAAAACTTTCAATTTCACAAGTTACCCTTTAGCGCCTAAAGAGTGTGACTTAGAAGAATTAAACTATCTGATTACGGTAGATGCATATGTGCACATTACATAGGGATGTTTACGTCCTAAATGGGTTGAACGCAAGAGTGACAATAGGTAACCCAAAGAACCTAAAATACCTAGAAACTTCCGGCTTTGTTGTTCCTGCTAATAAAGTATGTGGGTCTAAAAAGCAATATGAATCGCCTAGACGACAACTCGGGCATTCATAAACAACATCATATGCCCGGCTAACACAAACAGGAACGGGGCAATTGGAAAAAACTTTCAATTTCACAAGTTACCCTTTAGCGCCTAAAGAGTGTGACTTAGAAGAATTAAACTATCTGATTACGGTAGATGCATATGTGCACATTACATAGGGATGTTTACGTCCTAAATGGGTTGAACGCAAGAGTGACAATAGGTAACCCAAAGAACCCAAAATACCTAGCACCTTCCGGTTTTGTTTTTGCGGCTAAGAAATTATGTGGGCCTAAAAAGCAATATGAATCGCCTAGACGACAACTCGGGCATTCATAAACAACATCATATACCCGCCTACAACAAACAGGAACGGGGCAATTGGAAAAAACTTTCAATTTCACAAGTTACCCTTTAGCGCCTAAAGAGAATTAAACTATCTGATTACGGTAGATGCATATGTGCACATTACATAGAGATGTTTACGTCCTAAATGGGTTAAACGCAAGAGTGACAATAGGTAACCCAAAGAAACCAAAATACCTAGCACCTTCCGGTTTTGTTTTTGCGGCTAATAAATTATGTGGGCCTATAAAACAATATAAGTCGTCTAGACGACAACTCGGGCATTTATAATCACAACCATATAACCCCCTACCACAAACAGGAACGTGGCAATTGGCAAAAAACTTTCAATTTCCTTTAGCGCCTAAAGAGTGTGACTTTGAAGAATTAAACTATCTGATTACGGTAGACACATTTGTGCACATTACATAGAGATGTTAACGTCCTAAATGGGTTGAACGCAAGAGTGACAATCGAAAACCCAAAAACCTCAAAATACCTAGCAACTTCCGACTTTGTTTTTCCTGCTAATAAGGTATGTGGGTCTAAAAAGCAATATGAATTGCCTAGACGACAACTCGGGCATTCAAAAACAACATCATATACCCGCCTACCACAAACAGGAACGGGGCAATTGGCAAAAAGCTTTCAATTTCACAAGTTACCCTTTAGCGCCTAAAGAGTGTGACTTAGAAGAATTAAACTATATGATTACGGTAGATGCATATGTGCACATTACATAGGGATGTTTACGTCCTAAATGGGTTGAACGCAAGAGTGACAATAGGTAACCCAAAGAACCCAAGATACCTAGCACCTTCCGGTTTTGTTTTTGCGGCTAATAAATTATGTGGGCCTATAAAACAATATGAGTCGCCTAGACGACAACTCGGGCATTTATAATCACAACCATATAACCCCCTACCACAAACAGGAACGTGGCAATTGGCAAAAAACTTTCAATTTCCTTTAGCGCCTAAAGAGTGTGACTTTGAAGAATTAAACTATCTGATTACGGTAGATGCATATGTGCACATTACATAGAGATCTTAACGTCCTAAATGGGTTGAACGCAAGAGTGACAATCGAAAACCCAAAAACCTCAAAATACCTAGCAACTTCCGGCTTTGTTGTTCCTGCTAATAAAGTATGTGGGTCTAAAAAGCAATATGAATCGCCTAGACGACAACTCGGGCATTCAAAAACAACATCATATACCCGCCTACCACAAACAGGAACGGGGCAATTGGCAAAAAACTTTCAATTTCACAAGTTACCCTTTAGCGCCTAAAGAGTGTGACTTAGAAGAATTAAACTATCTGATTACGGTAGATGCATATGTGCACATTACATAGGGATGTTTACGTCCTAAATGGGTTGAACGCAAGAGTGACAATAGGTAACCCAAAGAACCCAAAATACCTAGCAACTTCCGGCTTTGTTGTTCCTGCTAATAAAGTATGTGGGCCTTTAAAACAATATGAGTAGCCGAGACGACAACGCGGGCATTCATAATCACAACCATATACCCCCTACCACAAACAGGAACGTGGCAATTGGCAAAAAAACTTTCAATTTCCTTTAGCGCCTAAAGAGTGTGACTTTGAAGAATTAAACTATCTGATTACGGTAGATGCATATGTGCACATTACATAGAGATGTTAACGTCCTAAATGGGTTGAACGCAAGAGTGACAATCGAAAACCCAAAAACCTCAAAATACCTAGCAACTTCCGGCTTTGTTGTTCCTGCTAATAAAGTATGTGGGTCTCAAACGCAATATGAATCGCCTAGACGACAACTCGGGCATTCAAAAACAACTCATATACCCGCCTACCACAAACAGGAACGGGGCAATTGGCAAAAAACTTTCAATTTCACAAGTTACCCTTTAGCGCCTAAAGAGTGTGACTTAGAAGAATTAAACTATCTGATTACGGTAGATGCATATGTGCACATTACATAGAGATGTTAACGTCCTAAATGGGTTGAACGCAAGAGTGACAATCGAAAACCCAAAAACCTCAAAATACCTAGCAACTTCCGGCTTTGTTGTTCCTGCTAATAAAGTATGTGGGTCTCAAACGCAATATGAATCGCCTAGACGACAACTCGGGCATTCAAAAACAACTCATATACCCGCCTACCACAAACAGGAACGGGGCAATTGGCAAAAAACTTTCAATTTCACAAGTTACCCTTTAGCGCCTAAAGAGTGTGACTTAGAAGAATTAAACTATCTGATTACGGTAGATGCATATGTGCACATTACATAGGGATGTTTACGTCCTAAATGGGTTGAACGCAAGAGTGACAATAGGTAACCCAAAGAACCCAAAATACCTAGCAACTTCCGGCTTTGTTGTTCCTGCTAATAAAGTATGTGGGTCTCAAACGCAATATGAATCGCCTAGACGACAACTCGGGCATTCAAAAACAACATCATATACCCGCCTACAACAAACAGGAACGGGGCAATTGGAAAAAACTTTCAATTTCACAAGTTACCCTTTAGCGCCTAAAGAGTGTGACTTAGAAGAATTAAACTATCTGATTACGGTAGATGCATATGTGCACATTACATAGAGATGTTTACGTCCTAAATGGGTTGAACGCAAGAGTGACAATAAGTAACCCAAAGAAACCAAAATACCTAGCACCTTCCGGTTTTGTTTTTGCGGCTATAAAGTATGTGGGCCTTTAAAACAATATGAGTCGCCTAGACGACAACGCGGGCATTCATAATCACAACCATATACCCCCTACCACAAACAGGAACGTGGCAATTTGCAAAAAACTTTCAATTTCCTTTAGAGCCTAAAGAGTGTGACTTTGAAGAATTAAACTATCTGATTACGGTAGATGCATATTTGCACATTACATAGAGATGTTAACGTCCTAAATGGGTTGAACGCAAGAGTGACAATCGAAAACCCAAAAACCTCAAAATACCTAGCAACTTCCGGCTTTGTTGTTCCTGCTGATAAAGTATGTGGGTCTAAAAAGCAATATGAATCGCCTAGACGACAACTCGGGAATTCAAAAACAACATCATATACCCGCCTACCACAAACAGGAACGGGGCAATTGGCAAAAAACTTTCAATTTCACAAGTTACCCTTTAGCGCCTAAAGAGTGTGACTTAGAAGAATTAAACTATCTGATTACGGTAGATGCATATGTGCACATTACATAGGGATGTTTACGTCCTAAATGGGTTGAACGCAAGAGTGACAATCGAAAACCCAAAAACCTCAAAATACCTAGCAACTTCCGGCTTTGTTGTTCCTGCTAATAAAGTATGTGGGCCTTTAAAACAATATGAGTAGCCTAGACGACAACGCGGGCATTCATAATCACAACCATATACCCCCTACCACAAACAGGAACGTGGCAATTGGCAAAAAACTTTCAATTTCACAAGTTACCCTTTAGCGCCTAAAGAGTGTGACTTTGAAGAATTAAACTATCTGATTACGGTAGATGCATATGTGCACATTACATAGAGATGTTAACGTCCTAAATGGGTTGAACGCAAGAGTGACAATCGAAAACCCAAAAACCTCAAAATACCTAGCAACTTCCGGCTTTGTTGTTCCTGCTAATAAAGTATGTGGGTCTAAAAAGCAATATGAATCGCCTAGACGACAACTCGGGCATTCAATAATTCATATACCCGCCTACCACAAACAGGAACGGGGCAATTGGCAAAAAACTTTCAATTTCACAAGTTACCCTTTAGCGCCTAAAGAGTGTGACTTAGAAGAATTAAACTATCTGATTACGGTAGATGCATATGTGCACATTACATAGGGATGTTTACGTCCTAAATGGGTTGAACGCAAGAGTGACAATAGGTAACCCAAAGAACCCAAAATACCTAGCAACTTCCGGCTTTGTTGTTCCTGCTAATAAAGTATGTGGGTCTAAAAAGCAATATGAATCGCCTAGACGACAACTCGGGCATTCATAAACAACATCATATACCCGGCTAACACAAACAGGAACGGGGCAATTGGAAAAAACTTTCAATTTCACAAGTTACCCTTTAGCGCCTAAAGAGTGTGACTTAGAAGAATTAAACTATCTGATTACGGTAGATGCATATGTGCACATTACATAGGGATGTTTACGTCCTAAATGGGTTGAACGCAAGAGTGACAATAGGTAACCCAAAGAACCCAAAATACCTAGCACCTTCCGGTTTTGTTTTTGCGGCTAAGAAATTATGTGGGCCTAAAAAGCAATATGAATCGCCTAGACGACAACTCGGGCATTCATAAACAACATCATATACCCGCCTACAACAAACAGGAACGGGGCAATTGGAAAAAACTTTCAATTTCACAAGTTACCCTTTAGCGCCTAAAGAGAATTAAACTATCTGATTACGGTAGATGCATATGTGCACATTACATAGAGATGTTTACGTCCTCAATGGGTTGAACGCAAGAGTGACAATAGGTAACCCAAAGAAACCAAAATACCTAGCACCTTCCGGTTTTGTTTTTGCGGCTAATAAATTATGTGGGCCTATAAAACAATATGAGTCGCCTAGACGACAACTCGGGCATTTATAATCACAACCATATAACCCCCTACCACTAACAGGAACGTGGCAATTGGCAAAAAACTTTCAATTTCCTTTAGCGCCTAAAGAGTGTGACTTTGAAGAATTAAACTATCTGATTACGGTAGATACATATGTGCACATTACATAGAGATGTTAACGTCCTAAATGGGTTGAACGCAAGAGTGACAATCGAAAACCCAAAAACCTCAAAATACCTAGCAACTTCCGACTTTGTTTTTCCTGCTAATAAGGTATGTGGGTCTAAAAAGCAATATGAATCGCCTAGACGACAACTCGGGCATTCAAAAACAACATCATATACCCGCCTACCACAAACAGGAACGGGGCAATTGCAAAAAACTTTCAATTTCACAAGTTACCCTTTAGCGCCTAAAGAGTGTGACTTAGAAGAATTAAACTACCTGATTACGGTAGATGCATATGTGCACATTACATAGGGATGTTTACGTCCTAAATGGGTTGAACGCAAGAGTGACAATAGGTAACCCAAAGAAACCAAAATACCTAGCACCTTCCGGTTTTGTTTTTGCGGCTAATAAATTATGTGGGCCTATAAAACAATATGAGTCGCCTAGACGACAACTCGGGCATTTATAATCACAACCATATAACCCCCTACCACAAACAGGAACTTGGCAATTGGCAAAAAACTTTCAATTTCACAAGTTACCCTTCAGCGCCTAAACAGTGTGACTTAGAAGAATTAAACTATCTGATTACGGTAGATGCATATGTGCACATTACATAGAGATGTCAACGTCCTAAATGGGTTGAACGCAAGAGTGACAATCGAAAACCCAAAAACCTCAAAATACCTAGCAACTTCCGGCTTTGTTGTTCCTGCTAATAAAGTATGTGGGTCTAAAAAGCAATATGAATCGCCTAGACGACAACTCGGGCATTTATAATCACAACCATATAACCCCCTACCACAAACAGGAACGGGGCAATTGGAAAAAACTTTCAATTTCACAAGTTACCCTTTAGCGCCTAAAGAGTGTGACTTAGAAGAATTAAACTATCTGATTACGGTAGATGCATATGTGCACATTACATAGGGATGTTTACGTCCTAAATGGGTTGAACGCAAGAGTGACAATAGGTAACCCAAAGAACCCAAAATACCTAGCACCTTCCGGTTTTGTTTTTGCAGCTAATAAATTATGTGGGCCTATAAAACAATATGAGTCGCCTAGACGACAACTCGGGCATTTATAATCACAACCATATAACCCCCTACCACAAACAGGAACGTGGCAATTGGCAAAAAACTTTCAATTTCACAAGTTACCCTTTAGCGCCTAAACAGTGTGACTTAGAAGAATAAACTATCTGATTACGGTAGATGCATATGTGCACATTACATAGGGATGTTTACGTCCTAAATGGGTTGAACGCAAGAGTGACAATCGAAAACCCAAAAACCTCAAAATACCTAGCAACTTCCGGCTTTGTTGTTCCTGCTAATAAAGTATGGGGGTCTAAAAAGCAATATGAATCGCCTAGACGACAACTCGGGCATTCAATAATTCATATACCCGCCTACCACAAACAGGAACGGGGCAATTGGCAAAAAACTTTCAATTTCACAAGTTACCCTTTAGCGCCTAAAGAGTGTGACTTAGAAGAATTAAACTATCTGATTACGGTAGATGCATATGTGCACATTACATAGGGATGTTTACGTCCTAAATGGGTTGAACGCAAGAGTGACAATAGGTAACCCAAAGAACCCAAAATACCTAGCAACTTCCGGCTTTGTTGTTCCTGCTAATAAAGTATGTGGGTCTAAAAAGCAATATGAATCGCCTAGACGACAACTCGGGCATTCATAAACAACATCATATACCCGGCTAACACAAACAGGAACGGGGCAATTGGAAAAAACTTTCAATTTCACAAGTTACTCTTTAGCGCCTAAAGAGTGTGACTTAGAAGAATTAAACTATCTGATTACGGTAGATGCATATGTGCACATTACATAGGGATGTTTACGTCCTAAATGGGTTGAACGCAAGAGTGACAATAGGTAACCCAAAGAACCCAAAATACCTAGCACCTTCCGGTTTTGTTTTTGCGGCTAATAAATTATGTGGGCCTAAAAAGCAATATGAATCGCCTAGACGACAACTCGGGCATTCATAAACAACATCATATACCCGCCTACCAAAAACAGGAACGTGGCATTTGGCAAAAAACTTCCAATTTCCTTTAGCGCCTGAAGAGTGTGACTTTGAAGAATTAAACTATCTGATTACGGTAGATGCATATGTGCACATTACATAGAGATGTCAACGTCCTAAATGGGTTGAACGCAAGAGTGACAATCGAAAACCCAAAAACCTCAAAATACCTAGCAACTTCCGGCTTTGTTGTTCCTGCTAATAAAGTATGTGGGTCTAAAAAGCAATATGAATCGCCTAGACGACAACTCGGGCATTTATAATCACAACCATATAACCCCCTACCACAAACAGGAACGTGGCAATTGGCAAAAAACTTTCAATTTCACAAGTTACCCTTTAGCGCCTAAACAGTGTGACTTAGAAGAATTAAACTATCTGATTACGGTAGATGCATATGTGCACATTACATAGGGATGTTTACGTCCTAAATGGGTTGAACGCAAGAGTGACAATCGAAAACCCAAAAACCTCAAAATACCTAGCAACTTCCGGCTTTGTTGTTCCTGCTAATAAAGTATGTGGGTCTAAAAAGCAATATGAATCGCCTAGACGACAACTCGGGCATTCAATAATTCATATACCCGCCTACCACAAACAGGAACGGGGCAATTGGCAAAAAACTTTCAATTTCACAAGTTACCCTTTGGCGCCTAAAGAGTGTGACTTAGAAGAATTAAACTATCTGATTACGGTAGATGCATATGTCCACATTACATAGGGATGTTTACGTCCTAAATGGGTTGAACGCAAGAGTGACAATCGAAAACCCAAAAACCTCAAAATACCTAGCAACTTCCGGCTTTGTTGTTCCTGCTAATAAAGTATGTGGGTCTAAAAAGCAATATGAATCGCCTAGACGACAACTCGGGCATTCATAAACAACATCATATACCCGGCTAACACAAACAGGAACGGGGCAATTGGAAAAAACTTTCAATTTCACAAGTTACCCTTTAGCGCCTAAAGAGTGTGACTTAGAAGAATTAAACTATCTGATTACGGTAGATGCATATGTGCACATTACATAGGGATGTTTACGTCCTAAATGGGTTGAACGCAAGAGTGACAATAGGTAACCCAAAGAACCCAAAATACCTAGCACCTTCCGGTTTTGTTTTTGCGGCTATAAAGTATGTGGGCCTTTAAAACAATATGAGTCGCCTAGACGACAACTCGGGCATTCATAAACAACATCATATACCCGCCTAACACAAACAGGAACGGGGCAATTGGAAAAAACTTTCAATTTCACAAGTTACCCTTTAGCGCCTAAAGAGTGTGACTTAGAAGAATTAAACTATCTGATTACGGTAGATGCATTTGTGCACATTACATAGAGATGTTAACGTCCTAAATGGGTTGAACGCAAGAGTGACAATCGAAAACCCAAAAACCTCAAAATACCTAGCAACTTCCGACTTTGTTTTTCCTGCTAATAAGGTATGTGGGTCTAAAAAGCAATATGAATTGCCTAGACGACAACTCGGGCATTCAAAAACAACATCATATACCCGCCTACCACAAACAGGAACGGGGCAATTGGCAAAAAACTTTCAATTTCACAAGTTACCCTTTAGCGCCTAAAGAGTGTGACTTAGAAGAATTAAACTATATGATTACGGTAGATGCATATGTGCACATTACATAGGGATGTTTACGTCCTAAATGGGTTGAACGCAAGAGTGACAATAGGTAACCCAAAGAACCCAAGATACCTAGCACCTTCCGGTTTTGTTTTTGCGGCTAATAAATTATGTGGGCCTATAAAACAATATGAGTCGCCTAGACGACAACTCGGGCATTTATAATCACAACCATATAACCCCCTACCACAAACAGGAACGTGGCAATTGGCAAAAAACTTTCAATTTCACAAGTTACCCTTTAGCGCCTAAGAGTGTGACTTAGAAGAATTAAACTATCTGATTACGGTAGATGCATATGTGCACATTACATAGGGATGTTTACGTCCTAAATGGGTTGAACGCAAGAGTGACAATAAGTAACCCAAAGAAACCAAAATACCTAGCACCTTCCGGTTTTGTTTTTGCGGCTATAAAGTATGTGGGCCTTTAAAACAATATGAGTCGCCTAGACGACAACGCGGGCATTCATAATCACAACCATATACCCCCTACCATAAACAGGAACGTGGCAATTTGCAAAAAACTTTCAATTTCCTTTAGAGCCTAAAGAGTGTGACTTTGAGGAATTAAACTATCTGATTACGGTAGATGCATATTTGCACATTACATAGAGATGTTAACGTCCTAAATGGGTTGAACGCAAGAGTGACAATCGAAAACCCAAAAACCTCAAAATACCTAGCAACTTCCGACTTTGTTTTTCCTGCTAATAAGGTATGTGGGTCTAAAAAGCAATATGAATTGCCTAGACGACAACTCGGGCATTCAAAAACAACATCATATACCCGCCTACCACAAACAGGAACGGGGCAATTGGCAAAAAACTTTCAATTTCACAAGTTACCCTTTAGCGCCTAAAGAGTGTGACTTAGAAGAATTAAACTATATGATTACGGTAGATGCATATGTGCACATTACATAGGGATGTTTACGTCCTAAATGGGTTGAACGCAAGAGTGACAATAGGTAACCCAAAGAACCCAAAATACCTAGCACCTTCCGGTTTTGTTTTTGCGGCTAAGAAATTATGTGGGCCTAAAAAGCAATATGAATCGCCTAGACGACAACTCGGGCATTCATAAACAACATCATATACCCGCCTACAACAAACAGGAACGGGTCAATTGGAAAAAACTTTCAATTTCACAAGTTACCCTTTAGCGCCTAAAGAGTGTGACTTAGAAGAATTAAACTATCCTATTACGGTAGATGCATATGTGCACATTACATAGAGATGTTTACGTCCTAAATGGGTTGAACGCAAGAGTGACAATAAGTAACCCAAAGAAACCAAAATACCTAGCACCTTCCGGTTTTGTTTTTGCGGCTATAAAGTATGTGGGCCTTTAAAACAATATGAGTCGCCTAGACGACAACGCGGGCATTCATAATCACAACCATATACCCCCTACCACAAACAGGAACGTGGCAATTGGCAAAAAACTTTCAATTTCCTTTAGCGCCTAAAGAGTGTGACTTTGAAGAATTAAACTATCTGATTACGGTAGATGCATATGTGCACATTACATAGAGATCTTAACGTCCTAAATGGGTTGAACGCAAGAGTGACAATCGAAAACCCAAAAACCTCAAAATACCTAGCAACTTCCGGCTTTGTTGTTCCTGCTAATAAAGTATGTGGGTCTAAAAAGCAATATGAATCGCCTAGACGACAACTCGGGCATTCAAAAACAACATCATATACCCGCCTACCGCAAACAGGAACGGGGCAATTGGCAAAAAACTTTCAATTTCACAAGTTACCCTTTAGCGCCTAAAGAGTGTGACTTAGAAGAATTAAACTATCTGATTACGGTAGATGCATATGTGCACATTACATAGGGATGTTTACGTCCTAAATGGGTTGAACGCAAGAGTGACAATAGGTAACCCAAAGAACCCAAGATACCTAGCACCTTCCGGTTTTGTTTTTGCGGCTAATAAATTATGTGGGCCTATAAAACAATATGAGTCGCCTAGACGACAACTCGGGCATTTATAATCACAACCATATAACCCCTTACCACAAACAGGAACGTGGCAATTGGCAAAAAACTTTCAATTTCACAAGTTACCCTTTAGCGCCTAAAGAGTGTGACTTAGAAGAATTAAACTATCTGATTACGGTAGATGCATATGTGCACATTACATAGGGATGTTTACGTCCTAAATGGGTTGAACGCAAGAGTGACAATAAGTAACCCAAAGAAACCAAAATACCTAGCACCTTCCGGTTTTGTTTTTGCGGCTATAAAGTATGTGGGCCTTTAAAACAATATGAGTCGCCTAGACGACAACGCGGGCATTCATAATCACAACCATATACCCCCTACCACAAACAGGAACGTGGCAATTGGCAAAAAACTTTCAATTTCCTTTAGCGCCTAAAGAGTGTGACTTTGAAGAATTAAACTATCTGATTACGGTAGATGCATTTGTGCACATTACATAGAGATGTTAACGTCCTAAATGGGTTGAACGCAAGAGTGACAATCGAAAACCCAAAAACCTCAAAATACCTAGCAACTTCCGACTTTGTTTTTCCTGCTAATAAGGTATGTGGGTCTAAAAAGCAATATGAATTGCCTAGACGACAACTCGGGCATTCAAAAACAACATCATATACCCGCCTACCACAAACAGGAACGGGGCAATTGGCAAAAAACTTTCAATTTCACAAGTTACCCTTTAGCGCCTAAAGAGTGTGACTTAGAAGAATTAAACTATATGATTACGGTAGATGCATATGTGCACATTACATATAGATGTTTACGTCCTAAATGGGTTGAACGCAAGAGTGACAATAGGTAACCCAAAGAACCCAAGATACCTAGCACCTTCCGGTTTTGTTTTTGCGGCTAATAAATTATGTGGGCCTATAAAACAATATGAGTCGCCTAGACGACAACTCGGGCATTTATAATCACAACCATATAACCCCCTACCACAAACAGGAACGTGGCAATTGGCAAAAAACTTTCAATTTCACAAGTTACCCTTTAGCGCCTAAAGAGTGTGACTTAGAAGAATTAAACTATCTGATTACGGTAGATGCATATGTGCACATTACATAGGGATGTTTACGTCCTAAATGGGTTGAACGCAAGAGTGACAATAAGTAACCCAAAGAAACCAAAATACCTAGCACCTTCCGGTTTTGTTTTTGCGGCTATAAAGTATGTGGGCCTTTAAAACAATATGAGTCGCCTAGACGACAACGCGGGCATTCATAATCACAACCATATACCCCCTACCATAAACAGGAACGTGGCAATTTGCAAAAAACTTTCAATTTCCTTTAGAGCCTAAAGAGTGTGACTTTGAAGAATTAAACTATCTGATTACGGTAGATGCATATTTGCACATTACATAGAGATGTTAACGTCCTAAATGGGTTGAACGCAAGAGTGACAATCGAAAACCCAAAAACCTCAAAATACCTAGCAACTTCCGACTTTGTTTTTCCTGCTAATAAGGTATGTGGGTCTAAAAAGCAATATGAATTGCCTAGACGACAACTCGGGCATTCAAAAACAACATCATATACCCGCCTACCACAAACAGGAACGGGGCAATTGGCAAAAAACTTTCAATTTCACAAGTTACCCTTTAGCGCCTAAAGAGTGTGACTTAGAAGAATTAAACTATCCTATTACGGTAGATGCATATGTGCACATTACATAGAGATGTTTACGTCCTAAATGGGTTGAACGCAAGAGTGACAATAAGTAACCCAAAGAAACCAAAATACCTAGCACCTTCCGGTTTTGTTTTTGCGGCTATAAAGTATGTGGGCCTTTAAAACAATATGAGTCGCCTAGACGACAACGCGGGCATTCATAATCACAACCATATACCCCCTACCACAAACAGGAACGTGGCAATTGGCAAAAAACTTTCAATTTCCTTTAGCGCCTAAAGAGTGTGACTTTGAAGAATTAAACTATCTGATTACGGTAGATGCATATGTGCACATTACATAGAGATCTTAACGTCCTAAATGGGTTGAACGCAAGAGTGACAATCGAAAACCCAAAAACCTCAAAATACCTAGCAACTTCCGGCTTTGTTGTTCCTGCTAATAAAGTATGTGGGTCTAAAAAGCAATATGAATCGCCTAGACGACAACTCGGGCATTCAAAAACAACATCATATACCCGCCTACCACAAACAGGAACGGGGCAATTGGCAAAAAACTTTCAATTTCACAAGTTACCCTTTAGCGCCTAAAGAGTGTGACTTAGAAGAATTAAACTATCTGATTACGGTAGATGCATATGTGCACATTACATAGGGATGTTTACGTCCTAAATGGGTTGAACGCAAGAGTGACAATAGGTAACCCAAAGAACCCAAAATACCTAGCAACTTCCGGCTTTGTTGTTCCTGCTAATAAAGTATGTGGGCCTTTAAAACAATATGAGTAGCCGAGACGACAACGCGGGCATTCATAATCACAACCATATACCCCCTACCACAAACAGGAACGTGGCAATTGGCAAAAAAACTTTCAATTTCCTTTAGCGCCTAAAGAGTGTGACTTTGAAGAATTAAACTATCTGATTACGGTAGATGCATATGTGCACATTACATAGAGATATTAACGTCCTAAATGGGTTGAACGCAAGAGTGACAATCGAAAACCCAAAAACCTCAAAATACCTAGCAACTTCCGGCTTTGTTGTTCCTGCTAATAAAGTATGTGGGTCTCAAACGCAATATGAATCGCCTAGACGACAACTCGGGCATTCAAAAACAACTCATATACCCGCCTACCACAAACAGGAACGGGGCAATTGGCAAAAAACTTTCAATTTCACAAGTTACCCTTTAGCGCCTAAAGAGTGTGACTTAGAAGAATTAAACTATCTGATTACGGTAGATGCATATGTGCACATTACATAGGGATGTTTACGTCCTAAATGGGTTGAACGCAAGAGTGACAATAGGTAACCCAAAGAACCCAAAATACCTAGCAACTTCCGGCTTTGTTGTTCCTGCTAATAAAGTATGTGGGTCTAAAAAGCAATATGAATCGCCTAGACGACAACTCGGGCATTCATAAACAACATCATATACCCGCCTACAACAAACAGGAACGGGGCAATTGGAAAAAACTTTCAATTTCACAAGTTACCCTTTAGCGCCTAAAGAGTGTGACTTAGAAGAATTAAACTATCTGATTACGGTAGATGCATATGTGCACATTACATAGAGATGTTTACGTCCTAAATGGGTTGAACGCAAGAGTGACAATAAGTAACCCAAAGAAACCAAAATACCTAGCACCTTCCGGTTTTGTTTTTGCGGCTATAAAGTATGTGGGCCTTTAAAACAATATGAGTCGCCTAGACGACAACGCGGGCATTCATAATCACAACCATATACCCCCTACCACAAACAGGAACGTGGCAATTTGCAAAAAACTTTCAATTTCCTTTAGAGCCTAAAGAGTGTGACTTTGAAGAATTAAACTATCTGATTACGGTAGATGCATATTTGCACATTACATAGAGATGTTAACGTCCTAAATGGGTTGAACGCAAGAGTGACAATCGAAAACCCAAAAACCTCAAAATACCTAGCAACTTCCGGCTTTGTTGTTCCTGCTGATAAAGTATGTGGGTCTAAAAAGCAATATGAATCGCCTAGACGACAACTCGGGAATTCAAAAACAACATCATATACCCGCCTACCACAAACAGGAACGGGGCAATTGGCAAAAAACTTTCAATTTCACAAGTTACCCTTTAGCGCCTAAAGAGTGTGACTTAGAAGAATTAAACTATCTGATTACGGTAGATGCATATGTGCACATTACGTAGGGATGTTTACGTCCTAAATGGGTTGAACGCAAGAGTGACAATCGAAAACCCAAAAACCTCAAAATACCTAGCAACTTCCGGCTTTGTTGTTCCTGCTAATAAAGTATGTGGGCCTTTAAAACAATATGAGTAGCCTAGACGACAACGCGGGCATTCATAATCACAACCATATACCCCCTACCACAAACAGGAACGTGGCAATTGGCAAAAAACTTTCAATTTCACAAGTTACCCTTTAGCGCCTAAAGAGTGTGACTTTGAAGAATTAAACTATCTGATTACGGTAGATGCATATGTGCACATTACATAGAGATGTTAACGTCCTAAATGGGTTGAACGCAAGAGTGACAATCGAAAACCCAAAAACCTCAAAATACCTAGCAACTTCCGGCTTTGTTGTTCCTGCTAATAAAGTATGTGGGTCTAAAAAGCAATATGAATCGCCTAGACGACAACTCGGGCATTCAATAATTCATATACCCGCCTACCACAAACAGGAACGGGGCAATTGGCAAAAAACTTTCAATTTCACAAGTTACCCTTTAGCGCCTAAAGAGTGTGACTTAGAAGAATTAAACTATCTGATTACGGTAGATGCATATGTGCACATTACATAGGGATGTTTACGTCCTAAATGGGTTGAACGCAAGAGTGACAATAGGTAACCCAAAGAACCCAAAATACCTAGCAACTTCCGGCTTTGTTGTTCCTGCTAATAAAGTATGTGGGTCTAAAAAGCAATATGAATCGCCTAGACGACAACTCGGGCATTCATAAACAACATCATATACCCGGCTAACACAAACAGGAACGGGGCAATTGGAAAAAACTTTCAATTTCACAAGTTACCCTTTAGCGCCTAAAGAGTGTGACTTAGAAGAATTAAACTATCTGATTACGGTAGATGCATATGTGCACATTACATAGGGATGTTTACGTCCTAAATGGGTAGAACGCAAGAGTGACAATAGGTAACCCAAAGAACCCAAAATACCTAGCACCTTCCGGTTTTGTTTTTGCGGCTAAGAAATTATGTGGGCCTAAAAAGCAATATGAATCGCCTAGACGACAACTCGGGCATTCATAAACAACATCATATACCCGCCTACAACAAACAGGAACGGGGCAATTGGAAAAAACTTTCAATTTCACAAGTTACCCTTTAGCGCCTAAAGAGAATTAAACTATCTGATTACGGTAGATGCATATGTGCACATTACATAGAGATGTTTACGTCCTCAATGGGTTGAACGCAAGAGTGACAATAGGTAACCCAAAGAAACCAAAATACCTAGCACCTTCCGGTTTTGTTTTTGCGGCTAATAAATTATGTGGGCCTATAAAACAATATGAGTCGCCTAGACGACAACTCGGGCATTTATAATCACAACCATATAACCCCCTACCACTAACAGGAACGTGGCAATTGGCAAAAAACTTTCAATTTCCTTTAGCGCCTAAAGAGTGTGACTTTGAAGAATTAAACTATCTGATTACGGTAGATACATATGTGCACATTACATAGAGATGTTAACGTCCTAAATGGGTTGAACGCAAGAGTGACAATCGAAAACCCAAAAACCTCAAAATACCTAGCAACTTCCGACTTTGTTTTTCCTGCTAATAAGGTATGTGGGTCTAAAAAGCAATATGAATCGCCTAGACGACAACTCGGGCATTCAAAAACAACATCATATACCCGCCTACCACAAACAGGAACGGGGCAATTGGCAAAAAACTTTCAATTTCACAAGTTACCCTTTAGCGCCTAAAGAGTGTGACTTAGAAGAATTAAACTACCTGATTACGGTAGATGCATATGTGCACATTACATAGGGATGTTTACGTCCTAAATGGGTTGAACGCAAGAGTGACAATAGGTAACCCAAAGAAACCAAAATACCTAGCACCTTCCGGTTTTGTTTTTGCGGCTAATAAATTATGTGGGCCTATAAAACAATATGAGTCGCCTAGACGACAACTCGGGCATTTATAATCACAACCATATAACCCCCTACCACAAACAGGAACTTGGCAATTGGCAAAAAACTTTCAATTTCACAAGTTACCCTTCAGCGCCTAAACAGTGTGACTTAGAAGAATTAAACTATCTGATTACGGTAGATGCATATGTGCACATTACATAGAGATGTCAACGTCCTAAATGGGTTGAACGCAAGAGTGACAATCGAAAACCCAAAAACCTCAAAATACCTAGCAACTTCCGGCTTTGTTGTTCCTGCTAATAAAGTATGTGGGTCTAAAAAGCAATATGAATCGCCTAGACGACAACTCGGGCATTTATAATCACAACCATATAACCCCCTACCACAAACAGGAACGGGGCAATTGGAAAAAACTTTCAATTTCACAAGTTACCCTTTAGCGCCTAAAGAGTGTGACTTAGAAGAATTAAACTATCTGATTACGGTAGATGCATATGTGCACATTACATAGAGATGTTTACGTCCTAAATGGGTTGAACGCAAGAGTGACAATAAGTAACCCAAAGAAACCAAAATACCTAGCACCTTCCGGTTTTGTTTTTGCGGCTATAAAGTATGTGGGCCTTTAAAACAATATGAGTCGCCTAGACGACAACGCGGGCATTCATAATCACAACCATATACCCCCTACCACAAACAGGAACGTGGCAATTTGCAAAAAACTTTCAATTTCCTTTAGAGCCTAAAGAGTGTGACTTTGAAGAATTAAACTATCTGATTACGGTAGATGCATATTTGCACATTACATAGAGATGTTAACGTCCTAAATGGGTTGAACGCAAGAGTGACAATCGAAAACCCAAAAACCTCAAAATACCTAGCAACTTCCGGCTTTGTTGTTCCTGCTGATAAAGTATGTGGGTCTAAAAAGCAATATGAATCGCCTAGACGACAACTCGGGAATTCAAAAACAACATCATATACCCGCCTACCACAAACAGGAACGGGGCAATTGGCAAAAAACTTTCAATTTCACAAGTTACCCTTTAGCGCCTAAAGAGTGTGACTTAGAAGAATTAAACTATCTGATTACGGTAGATGCATATGTGCACATTACATAGGGATGTTTACGTCCTAAATGGGTTGAACGCAAGAGTGACAATCGAAAACCCAAAAACCTCAAAATACCTAGCAACTTCCGGCTTTGTTGTTCCTGCTAATAAAGTATGTGGGCCTTTAAAACAATATGAGTAGCCTAGACGACAACGCGGGCATTCATAATCACAACCATATACCCCCTACCACAAACAGGAACGTGGCAATTGGCAAAAAACTTTCAATTTCACAAGTTACCCTTTAGCGCCTAAAGAGTGTGACTTTGAAGAATTAAACTATCTGATTACGGTAGATGCATATGTGCACATTACATAGAGATGTTAACGTCCTAAATGGGTTGAACGCAAGAGTGACAATCGAAAACCCAAAAACCTCAAAATACCTAGCAACTTCCGGCTTTGTTGTTCCTGCTAATAAAGTATGTGGGTCTAAAAAGCAATATGAATCGCCTAGACGACAACTCGGGCATTCAATAATTCATATACCCGCCTACCACAAACAGGAACGGGGCAATTGGCAAAAAACTTTCAATTTCACAAGTTACCCTTTAGCGCCTAAAGAGTGTGACTTAGAAGAATTAAACTATCTGATTACGGTAGATGCATATGTGCACATTACATAGGGATGTTTACGTCCTAAATGGGTTGAACGCAAGAGTGACAATAGGTAACCCAAAGAACCCAAAATACCTAGCAACTTCCGGCTTTGTTGTTCCTGCTAATAAAGTATGTGGGTCTAAAAAGCAATATGAATCGCCTAGACGACAACTCGGGCATTCATAAACAACATCATATACCCGGCTAACACAAACAGGAACGGGGCAATTGGAAAAAACTTTCAATTTCACAAGTTACCCTTTAGCGCCTAAAGAGTGTGACTTAGAAGAATTAAACTATCTGATTACGGTAGATGCATATGTGCACATTACATAGGGATGTTTACGTCCTAAATGGGTTGAACGCAAGAGTGACAATAGGTAACCCAAAGAACCCAAAATACCTAGCACCTTCCGGTTTTGTTTTTGCGGCTAAGAAATTATGTGGGCCTAAAAAGCAATATGAATCGCCTAGACGACAACTCGGGCATTCATAAACAACATCATATACCCGCCTACAACAAACAGGAACGGGGCAATTGGAAAAAACTTTCAATTTCACAAGTTACCCTTTAGCGCCTAAAGAGAATTAAACTATCTGATTACGGTAGATGCATATGTGCACATTACATAGAGATGTTTACGTCCTCAATGGGTTGAACGCAAGAGTGACAATAGGTAACCCAAAGAAACCAAAATACCTAGCACCTTCCGGTTTTGTTTTTGCGGCTAATAAATTATGTGGGCCTATAAAACAATATGAGTCGCCTAGACGACAACTCGGGCATTTATAATCACAACCATATAACCCCCTACCACTAACAGGAACGTGGCAATTGGCAAAAAACTTTCAATTTCCTTTAGCGCCTAAAGAGTGTGACTTTGAAGAATTAAACTATCTGATTACGGTAGATACATATGTGCACATTACATAGAGATGTTAACGTCCTAAATGGGTTGAACGCAAGAGTGACAATCGAAAACCCAAAAACCTCAAAATACCTAGCAACTTCCGACTTTGTTTTTCCTGCTAATAAGGTATGTGGGTCTAAAAAGCAATATGAATCGCCTAGACGACAACTCGGGCATTCAAAAACAACATCATATACCCGCCTACCACAAACAGGAACGGGGCAATTGGCAAAAAACTTTCAATTTCACAAGTTACCCTTTAGCGCCTAAAGAGTGTGACTTAGAAGAATTAAACTACCTGATTACGGTAGATGCATATGTGCACATTACATAGGGATGTTTACGTCCTAAATGGGTTGAACGCAAGAGTGACAATAGGTAACCCAAAGAAACCAAAATACCTAGCACCTTCCGGTTTTGTTTTTGCGGCTAATAAATTATGTGGGCCTATAAAACAATATGAGTCGCCTAGACGACAACTCGGGCATTTATAATCACAACCATATAACCCCCTACCACAAACAGGAACTTGGCAATTGGCAAAAAACTTTCAATTTCACAAGTTACCCTTCAGCGCCTAAACAGTGTGACTTAGAAGAATTAAACTATCTGATTACGGTAGATGCATATGTGCACATTACATAGAGATGTCAACGTCCTAAATGGGTTGAACGCAAGAGTGACAATCGAAAACCCAAAAACCTCAAAATACCTAGCAACTTCCGGCTTTGTTGTTCCTGCTAATAAAGTATGTGGGTCTAAAAAGCAATATGAATCGCCTAGACGACAACTCGGGCATTTATAATCACACCCATATAACCCCCTACCACAAACAGGAACGGGGCAATTGGAAAAAACTTTCAATTTCACAAGTTACCCTTTAGCGCCTAAAGAGTGTGACTTAGAAGAATTAAACTATCTGATTACGGTAGATGCATATGTGCACATTACATAGGGATGTTTACGTCCTAAATGGGTTGAACGCAAGAGTGACAATAGGTAACCCAAAGAACCCAAAATACCTAGCACCTTCCGGTTTTGTTTTTGCGGCTAATAAATTATGTGGGCCTATAAAACAATATGAGTCGCCTAGACGACAACTCGGGCATTTATAATCACAACCATATAACCCCCTACCACAAACAGGAACGTGGCAATTGGCAAAAAACTTTCAATTTCACAAGTTACCCTTTAGCGCCTAAACAGTGTGACTTAGAAGAATAAACTATCTGATTACGGTAGATGCATATGTGCACATTACATAGGGATGTTTACGTCCTAAATGGGTTGAACGCAAGAGTGACAATCGAAAACCCAAAAACCTCAAAATACCTAGCAACTTCCGGCTTTGTTGTTCCTGCTAATAAAGTATGTGGGTCTAAAAAGCAATATGAATCGCCTAGACGACAACTCGGGCATTCAATAATTCATATACCCGCCTACCACAAACAGGAACGGGGCAATTGGCAAAAAACTTTCAATTTCACAAGTTACCCTTTAGCGCCTAAAGAGTGTGACTTAGAAGAATTAAACTATCTGATTACGGTAGATGCATATGTGCACATTACATAGGGATGTTTACGTCCTAAATGGGTTGAACGCAAGAGTGACAATCGAAAACCCAAAAACCTCAAAATACCTAGCAACTTCCGGCTTTGTTGTTCCTGCTAATAAAGTATGTGGGTCTAAAAAGCAATATGAATCGCCTAGACGACAACTCGGGCATTCATAAACAACATCATATACCCGGCTAACACAAACAGGAACGGGGCAATTGGAAAAAACTTTCAATTTCACAAGTTACCCTTTAGCGCCTAAAGAGTGTGACTTAGAAGAATTAAACTATCTGATTACGGTAGATGCATATGTGCACATTACATAGGGATGTTTACGTCCTAAATGGGTTGAACGCAAGAGTGACAATAGGTAACCCAAAGAACCCAAAATACCTAGCACCTTCCGGTTTTGTTTTTGCGGCTAAGAAATTATGTGGGCCTAAAAAGCAATATGAATCGCCTAGACGACAACTCGGGCATTCATAAACAACATCATATACCCGCCTACAACAAACAGGAACGGGGCAATTGGAAAAAACTTTCAATTTCACAAGTTACCCTTTAGCGCCTAAAGAGAATTAAACTATCTGATTACGGTAGATGCATATGTGCACATTACATAGAGATGTTTACGTCCTAAATGGGTTGAACGCAAGAGTGACAATAGGTAACCCAAAGAAACCAAAATACCTAGCACCTTCCGGTTTTGTTTTTGCGGCTAATAAATTATGTGGGCCTATAAAACAATATGAGTCGCCTAGACGACAACTCGGGCATTTATAATCACAACCATATAACCCCCTACCACAAACAGGAACGTGGCAATTGGCAAAAAACTTTCAATTTCACAAGTTACCCTTTAGCGCCTAAAGAGTGTGACTTAGAAGAATTAAACTATCTGATTACGGTAGATGCATATGTGCACATTACATAGAGATGTTTACGTCCTAAATGGGTTGAACCCAAGAGTAACAATAAGTAACCCAAAGAAACCAAAATACCTAGCACCTTCCGGTTTTGTTTTTGCGGCTATAAAGTATGAGGGCCTTTAAAACAATATGAGTCGCCTAGACGACAACTCGGGCATTCATAAACAACATCATATACCCGCCTAACACAAACAGGAACGGGGCAATTGGAAAAAACTTTCAATTTCACAAGTTACCCTTTAGCGCCTAAAGAGTGTGACTTAGAAGAATTAAACTATCTGATTACGGTAGATGCATATGTGCACATTACATAGAGATGTTTACGTCCTAAATGGGTTGAACGCAAGAGTGACAATAGGTAACCCAAAGAACCCAAAATACCTAGCACCTTCCGGTTTTGTTTTTGCGGCTAATAAATTATGTGGGCCTATAAAACAATATGAGTCGCCTAGACGACAACTCGGGCATTTATAATCACAACCATATAACCCCCTACCACAAACAGGAACGTGGCAATTGGCAAAAACTTTCAATTTCACAAGTTACCCTTTAGCGCCTAAAGAGTGTGACTTAGAAGAATTAAACTATCTGATTACGGTAGATGCATATGTGCACATTACATAGAGATGTTTACGTCCTAAATGGGTTGAACGCAAGAGTGACAATAGGTAACCCAAAGAACCCAAAATACCTAGCACCTTCCGGTTTTGTTTTTGCGGCTAATAAATTATGTGGGCCTATAAAACAATATGAGTCGCCTAGACGACAACTCGGGCATTCATAAACAACATCATATACCCGCCTAACACAAACAGGAACGGGGCAATTGGAAAAAACTTTCAATTTCACAAGTTACCCTTTAGCGCCTAAAGAGTGTGACTTAGAAGAATTAAACTATCTGATTACGGTAGATGCATATGTGCACATTACATAGAGATGTTTACGTCCTAAATGGGTTGAACCCAAGAGTAACAATAAGTAACCCAAAGAAACCAAAATACCTAGCACCTTCCGGTTTTGTTTTTGCGGCTATAAAGTATGTGGGCCTTTAAAACAATATGAGTCGCCTAGACGACAACGCGGGCATTCATAATCACAACCATGTACCCCCTACCACAAACAGGAACGTGGCAATTGGCAAAAAACTTTCAATTTCCTTTAGCGCCTAAAGAGTGTGACTTTGAAGAATTAAACTATCTGATTACGGTAGATGCATATGTGCACATTACATAGAGATGTTAACGTCCTAAATGGGTTGAACGCAAGAGTGACAATCGAAAACCCAAAAACCTCAAAATACCTAGCAACTTCCGGCTTTGTTGTTCCTGCTAATAAAGTATGTGGGTCTAAACAGCAATATGAATCGCCTAGACGACAACTCGGGCATTCAAAAACAACATCATATACCCGCCTACCACAAACAGGAACGGGGCAATTGGCAAAAAACTTTCAATTTCACAAGTTACCCTTTAGCGCCTAAAGAGTGTGACTTAGAAGAATTAAACTATCTGATTACGGTAGATGCATATGTGCACATTACATAGGGATGTTTACGTCCTAAATGGGTTGAACGCAAGAGTGACAATAGGTAACCCAAAGAACCCAAAATACCTAGCACCTTCCGGTTTTGTTTTTGCGGCTAATAAATTATGTGGGCCTATAAAACAATATGAGTCGCCTAGACGACAACTCGGGCATTTATAATCACAACCATATAACCCCCTACCACAAACAGGAACGTGGCAATTGGCAAAAAACTTTCAATTTCACAAGTTACCCTTTAGCGCCTAAAGAGTGTGACTTAGAAGAATTAAACTATCTGATTACGGTAGATGCATATGTGCACATTACACAGAGATGTTTACGTCCTAAATGGGTTGAACCCAAGAGTAACAATAAGTAACCCAAAGAAACCAAAATACCTAGCACCTTCCGGTTTTGTTTTTGCGGCTATAAAGTATGTGGGCCTTTAAAACAATATGAGTCGCCTAGACGACAACTCGGGCATTCATAAACAACATCATATACCCGCCTAACACAAACAGGAACGGGGCAATTGGAAAAAACTTTCAATTTCACAAGTTACCCTTTAGCGCCTAAAGAGTGTGACTTAGAAGAATTAAACTATCTGATTACGGTAGATGCATATGTGCACATTACATAGAGATGTTTACGTCCTAAATGGGTTGAACCCAAGAGTAACAATAAGTAACCCAAAGAAACCAAAATACCTAGCACCTTCCGGTTTTGTTTTTGCGGCTATAAAGTATGTGGGCCTTTAAAACAATATGAGTCGCCTAGACGACAACGCGGGCATTCATAATCACAACCATGTACCCCCTACCACAAACAGGAACGTGGCAATTGGCAAAAAACTTTCAATTTCCTTTAGCGCCTAAAGAGTGTGACTTTGAAGAATTAAACTATCTGATTACGGTAGATGCATATGTGCACATTACATAGAGATGTTAACGTCCTAAATGGGTTGAACGCAAGAGTGACAATCGAAAACCCAAAAACCTCAAAATACCTAGCAACTTCCGGCTTTGTTGTTCCTGCTAATAAAGTATGTGGGTCTAAACAGCAATATGAATCGCCTAGACGACAACTCGGGCATTCAAAAACAACATCATATACCCGCCTACCACAAACAGGAACGGGGCAATTGGCAAAAAACTTTCAATTTCACAAGTTACCCTTTAGCGCCTAAAGAGTGTGACTTAGAAGAATTAAACTATCTGATTACGGTAGATGCATATGTGCACATTACATAGGGATGTTTACGTCCTAAATGGGTTGAACGCAAGAGTGACAATAGGTAACCCAAAGAACCCAAAATACCTAGCACCTTCCGGTTTTGTTTTTGCGGCTAATAAATTATGTGGGCCTATAAAACAATATGAGTCGCCTAGACGACAACTCGGGCATTTATAATCACAACCATATAACCCCCTACCACAAACAGGAACGGGGCAATTGGCAAAAAACTTTCAATTTCACAAGTTACCCTTTAGCGCCTAAAGAGTGTGACTTAGAAGAATTAAACTATCTGATTACGGTAGATGCATATGTGCACATTACATAGAGATGTTTACGTCCTAAATGGGTTGAACGCAAGAGTGACAATAGGTAACCCAAAGAAACCAAAATACCTAGCACCTTCCGGTTTTGTTTTTGCGGCTAATAAATTATGTGGGCCTATAAAACAATATGAGTCGCCTAGACGACAACTCGGGCATTTATAATCACAACCATATAACCCCCTACCACAAACAGGAACGTGGCAATTGGCAAAAAACTTTCAATTTCACAAGTTACCCTTTAGCGCCTAAAGAGTGTGACTTAGAAGAATTAAACTATCTGATTACGGTAGATGCATATGTGCACATTACATAGAGATGTTTACGTCCTAAATGGGTTGAACCCAAGAGTAACAATAAGTAACCCAAAGAAACCAAAATACCTAGCACCTTCCGGTTTTGTTTTTGCGGCTATAAAGTATGAGGGCCTTTAAAACAATATGAGTCGCCTAGACGACAACTCGGGCATTCATAAACAACATCATATACCCGCCTAACACAAACAGGAACGGGGCAATTGGAAAAAACTTTCAATTTCACAAGTTACCCTTTAGCGCCTAAAGAGTGTGACTTAGAAGAATTAAACTATCTGATTACGGTAGATGCATATGTGCACATTACATAGAGATGTTTACGTCCTAAATGGGTTGAACGCAAGAGTGACAATAGGTAACCCAAAGAACCCAAAATACCTAGCACCTTCCGGTTTTGTTTTTGCGGCTAATAAATTATGTGGGCCTATAAAACAATATGAGTCGCCTAGACGACAACTCGGGCATTTATAATCACAACCATATAACCCCCTACCACAAACAGGAACGTGGCAATTGGCAAAAACTTTCAATTTCACAAGTTACCCTTTAGCGCCTAAAGAGTGTGACTTAGAAGAATTAAACTATCTGATTACGGTAGATGCATATGTGCACATTACATAGAGATGTTTACGTCCTAAATGGGTTGAACGCAAGAGTGACAATAGGTAACCCAAAGAACCCAAAATACCTAGCACCTTCCGGTTTTGTTTTTGCGGCTAATAAATTATGTGGGCCTATAAAACAATATGAGTCGCCTAGACGACAACTCGGGCATTCATAAACAACATCATATACCCGCCTAACACAAACAGGAACGGGGCAATTGGAAAAAACTTTCAATTTCACAAGTTACCCTTTAGCGCCTAAAGAGTGTGACTTAGAAGAATTAAACTATCTGATTACGGTAGATGCATATGTGCACATTACATAGAGATGTTTACGTCCTAAATGGGTTGAACCCAAGAGTAACAATAAGTAACCCAAAGAAACCAAAATACCTAGCACCTTCCGGTTTTGTTTTTGCGGCTATAAAGTATGTGGGCCTTTAAAACAATATGAGTCGCCTAGACGACAACGCGGGCATTCATAATCACAACCATGTACCCCCTACCACAAACAGGAACGTGGCAATTGGCAAAAAACTTTCAATTTCCTTTAGCGCCTAAAGAGTGTGACTTTGAAGAATTAAACTATCTGATTACGGTAGATGCATATGTGCACATTACATAGAGATGTTAACGTCCTAAATGGGTTGAACGCAAGAGTGACAATCGAAAACCCAAAAACCTCAAAATACCTAGCAACTTCCGGCTTTGTTGTTCCTGCTAATAAAGTATGTGGGTCTAAACAGCAATATGAATCGCCTAGACGACAACTCGGGCATTCAAAAACAACATCATATACCCGCCTACCACAAACAGGAACGGGGCAATTGGCAAAAAACTTTCAATTTCACAAGTTACCCTTTAGCGCCTAAAGAGTGTGACTTAGAAGAATTAAACTATCTGATTACGGTAGATGCATATGTGCACATTACATAGGGATGTTTACGTCCTAAATGGGTTGAACGCAAGAGTGACAATAGGTAACCCAAAGAACCCAAAATACCTAGCACCTTCCGGTTTTGTTTTTGCGGCTAATAAATTATGTGGGCCTATAAAACAATATGAGTCGCCTAGACGACAACTCGGGCATTTATAATCACAACCATATAACCCCCTACCACAAACAGGAACGTGGCAATTGGCAAAAAACTTTCAATTTCACAAGTTACCCTTTAGCGCCTAAAGAGTGTGACTTAGAAGAATTAAACTATCTGATTACGGTAGATGCATATGTGCACATTACACAGAGATGTTTACGTCCTAAATGGGTTGAACCCAAGAGTAACAATAAGTAACCCAAAGAAACCAAAATACCTAGCACCTTCCGGTTTTGTTTTTGCGGCTAATAAATTATGTGGGCCTATAAAACAATATGAGTCGCCTAGACGACAACTCGGGCATTTATAATCACAACCATATAACCCCCTACCACAAACAGGAACGTGGCAATTGGCAAAAAACTTTCAATTTCACAAGTTACCCTTTAGCGCCTAAAGAGTGTGACTTAGAAGAATTAAACTATCTGATTACGGTAGATGCATATGTGCACATTACATAGAGATGTTTACGTCCTAAATGGGTTGAACCCAAGAGTAACAATAAGTAACCCAAAGAAACCAAAATACCTAGCACCTTCCGGTTTTGTTTTTGCGGCTATAAAGTATGTGGGCCTTTAAAACAATATGAGTCGCCTAGACGACAACGCGGGCATTCATAATCACAACCATGTACCCCCTACCACAAACAGGAACGGGGCAATTGGAAAAAACTTTCAATTTCACAAGTTACCCTTTAGCGCCTAAAGAGTGTGACTTAGAAGAATTAAACTATCTGATTACGGTAGATGCATATGTGCACATTACATAGAGATGTTTACGTCCTAAATGGGTTGAACGCAAGAGTGACAATAGGTAACCCAAAGAACCCAAAATACCTAGCACCTTCCGGTTTTGTTTTTGCGGCTAATAAATTATGTGGGCCTATAAAACAATATGAGTCGCCTAGACGACAACTCGGGCATTTATAATCACAACCATATAACCCCCTACCACAAACAGGAACGTGGCAATTGGCAAAAACTTTCAATTTCACAAGTTACCCTTTAGCGCCTAAAGAGTGTGACTTAGAAGAATTAAACTATCTGATTACGGTAGATGCATATGTGCACATTACATAGAGATGTTTACGTCCTAAATGGGTTGAACGCAAGAGTGACAATAGGTAACCCAAAGAACCCAAAATACCTAGCACCTTCCGGTTTTGTTTTTGCGGCTAATAAATTATGTGGGCCTATAAAACAATATGAGTCGCCTAGACGACAACTCGGGCATTCATAAACAACATCATATACCCGCCTAACACAAACAGGAACGGGGCAATTGGAAAAAACTTTCAATTTCACAAGTTACCCTTTAGCGCCTAAAGAGTGTGACTTAGAAGAATTAAACTATCTGATTACGGTAGATGCATATGTGCACATTACATAGAGATGTTTACGTCCTAAATGGGTTGAACCCAAGAGTAACAATAAGTAACCCAAAGAAACCAAAATACCTAGCACCTTCCGGTTTTGTTTTTGCGGCTATAAAGTATGTGGGCCTTTAAAACAATATGAGTCGCCTAGACGACAACGCGGGCATTCATAATCACAACCATGTACCCCCTACCACAAACAGGAACGTGGCAATTGGCAAAAAACTTTCAATTTCCTTTAGCGCCTAAAGAGTGTGACTTTGAAGAATTAAACTATCTGATTACGGTAGATGCATATGTGCACATTACATAGAGATGTTAACGTCCTAAATGGGTTGAACGCAAGAGTGACAATCGAAAACCCAAAAACCTCAAAATACCTAGCAACTTCCGGCTTTGTTGTTCCTGCTAATAAAGTATGTGGGTCTAAACAGCAATATGAATCGCCTAGACGACAACTCGGGCATTCAAAAACAACATCATATACCCGCCTACCACAAACAGGAACGGGGCAATTGGCAAAAAACTTTCAATTTCACAAGTTACCCTTTAGCGCCTAAAGAGTGTGACTTAGAAGAATTAAACTATCTGATTACGGTAGATGCATATGTGCACATTACATAGGGATGTTTACGTCCTAAATGGGTTGAACGCAAGAGTGACAATAGGTAACCCAAAGAACCCAAAATACCTAGCACCTTCCGGTTTTGTTTTTGCGGCTAATAAATTATGTGGGCCTATAAAACAATATGAGTCGCCTAGACGACAACTCGGGCATTTATAATCACAACCATATAACCCCCTACCACAAACAGGAACGTGGCAATTGGCAAAAAACTTTCAATTTCACAAGTTACCCTTTAGCGCCTAAAGAGTGTGACTTAGAAGAATTAAACTATCTGATTACGGTAGATGCATATGTGCACATTACACAGAGATGTTTACGTCCTAAATGGGTTGAACCCAAGAGTAACAATAAGTAACCCAAAGAAACCAAAATACCTAGCACCTTCCGGTTTTGTTTTTGCGGCTATAAAGTATGTGGGCCTTTAAAACAATATGAGTCGCCTAGACGACAACTCGGGCATTCATAAACAACATCATATACCCGCCTAACACAAACAGGAACGGGGCAATTGGAAAAAACTTTCAATTTCACAAGTTACCCTTTAGCGCCTAAAGAGTGTGACTTAGAAGAATTAAACTATCTGATTACGGTAGATGCATATGTGCACATTACATAGAGATGTTTACGTCCTAAATGGGTTGAACGCAAGAGTGACAATAGGTAACCCAAAGAACCCAAAATACCTAGCACGTTCCGGTTTTGTTTTTGCGGCTAATAAATTATGTGGGCCTATAAAACAATATGAGTCGCCTAGACGACAACTCGGGCATTTATAATCACAACCATATAACCCCCTACCACAAACAGGAACGTGGCAATTGGCAAAAAACTTTCAATTTCACAAGTTACCCTTTAGCGCCTAAAGAGTGTGACTTAGAAGAGTTAAACTATCTGATTACGGTAGATGCATATGTGCACATTACATAGAGATGTTTACGTCCTAAATGGGTTGAACGCAAGAGTGACAATAGGTAACCCAAAGAACCCAAAATACCTAGCACCTTCCGGTTTTGTTTTTGCGGCTAATAAATTATGTGGGCCTATAAAACAATATGAGTCGCCTAGACGACAACTCGGGCATTCATAAACAACATCATATACCCGCCTAACACAAACAGGAACGGGGCAATTGGAAAAAACTTTCAATTTCACAAGTTACCCTTTAGCGCCTAAAGAGTGTGACTTAGAAGAATTAAACTATCTGATTACGGTAGATGCATATGTGCACATTACATAGGGATGTTTACGTCCTAAATGGGTTGAACGCAAGAGTGACAATAGGTAACCCAAAATACCTAACACCTTCCGGTTTTGTTTTTGCGGCTAAGAAATTATGTGGGCCTAAAAAGCAATATGAATCGCCTAGACGACAACTCGGGCATTCATAAACAACATCATATACCCGCCTACAACAAACAGGAACGGGGCAATTGGAAAAAACTTTCAATTTCACAAGTTACCCTTTAGCGCCTAAAGAGTGTGACTTAGAAGAATTAAACTATCTGATTACGGTAGATGCTAATGTGCACATTTCATAGAGATGTTTACGTCCTAAATGGGTTGAACCCAAGAGTAACAATAAGTAACCCAAAGAAACCAAAACACCTAGCACCTTCCGGTTTTGTTTTTGCGGCTAATAAATTATGTGGGCCTAAAAAGCAATATGAATCGCCTAGACGACAACTCGGGCATTCATAAACAACATCATATACCCGCCTACCAAAAACAGGAACGTGGCATTTGGCAAAAAACTTCCAATTTCCTTTAGCGCCTGAAGAGTGTGACTTTGAAGAATTAAACTATCTGATTACGGTAGATGCATATGTGCACATTATATAGAGATGTCAACGTCCTAAATGGGTTGAACGCAAGAGTGACAATCGAAAACCCAAAAACCTCAAAATACCTAGCAACTTCCGGCTTTGTTGTTCCTGGTAATAAAGTATGTGGGTCTAAAAAGCAATATGAATCGCCTAGACGACAACTCGGGCATTTATAATCACAACCATATAACCCCCTACCACAAACAGGAACGTGGCAATTGGCAAAAAACTTTCAATTTCACAAGTTACCCTTTAGCGCCTAAACAGTGTGACTTAGAAGAATTAAACTATCTGATTACGGTAGATGCATATGTGCACATTACATAGGGATGTTTACGTCCTAAATGGGTTGAACGCAAGAGTGACAATAGGTAACCCAAAGAACCCAAAATACCTAGCAACTTCCGGCTTTGTTGTTCCTGCTAATAAAGTATGTGGGTCTAAAAAGCAATATGAATCGCCTAGACGACAACTCGGGCATTCATAAACAACATCATATACCCGGCTAACACAAACAGGAACGGGGCAATTGGAAAAAACTTTCAATTTCACAAGTTACCCTTTAGCGCCTAAAGAGTGTGACTTAGAAGAATTAAACTATCTGATTACGGTAGATGCATATGTGCACATTACATAGGGATGTTTACGTCCTAAATGGGTTGAACGCAAGAGTGACAATAGGTAACCCAAAGAACCCAAAATACCTAGCACCTTCCGGTTTTGTTTTTGCGGCTAAGAAATTATGTGGGCCTAAAAAGCAATATGAATCGCCTAGACGACAACTCGGGCATCCATAAACTACATCATATACCCGCCTACAACAAACAGGAACGGGGCAATTGGAAAAAACTTTCAATTTCACAAGTTACCCTTTAGCGCCTAAAGAGAATTAAACTATCTGATTACGGTAGATGCATATGTGCACATTACATAGAGATGTTTACGTCCTAAATGGGTTGAACGCAAGAGTGACAATAGGTAACCCAAAGAAACCAAAATACCTAGCACCTTCCGGTTTTGTTTTTGCGGCTAATAAATTATGTGGGCCTATAAAACAATATGAGTCGCCTAGACGACAACTCGGGCATTTATAATCACAACCATATAACCCCCTACCACAAACAGGAACGTGGCAATTGGCAAAAAACTTTCAATTTCCTTTAGCGCCTAAAGAGTGTGACTTTGAAGAATTAAACTATCTGATTACGGTAGATACATATGTGCACATTACATAGAGATGTTAACGTCCTAAATGGGTTGAACGCAAGAGTGACAATCGAAAACCCAAAAACCTCAAAATACCTAGCAACTTCCGACTTTGTTTTTCCTGCTAATAAGGTATGTGGGTCTAAAAAGCAATATGAATCGCCTAGACGACAACTCGGGCATTCAAAAACAACATCATATACCCGCCTACCACAAACAGGAACGGGGCAATTGGCAAAAAACTTTCAATTTCACAAGTTACCCTTTAGCGCCTAAAGAGTGTGACTTAGAAGAATTAAACTATCTGACTACGGTAGATGCATATGTGCACATTACATAGGGATGTTTACGTCCTAAATGGGTTGAACGCAAGAGTGACAATAGGTAACCCAAAGAACCCAAAATACCTAGCACCTTCCGGTTTTGTTTTTGCGGCTAATAAATTATGTGGGCCTATAAAACAATATGATTCGCCTAGACGACAACTCGGGCATTTATAATCACAACCATATAACCCCCTACCACAAACAGGAACGTGGCAATTGGCAAAAAACTTTCAATTTCACAAGTTACCCTTTAGCGCCTAAACAGTGTGACTTAGAAGAATTAAACTATCTTATTACGGTAGATGCATATGTGCACATTACATAGAGATGTCAACGTCCTAAATGGGTTGAACGCAAGAGTGACAATCGAAAACCCAAAAACCTCAAAATACCTAGCAACTTCCGGCTTTGTTGTTCCTGCTAATAAAGTATGTGGGTCTAAAAAGCAATATGAATCGCCTAGACGACAACTCGGGCATTTATAATCACAACCATATAACCCCCTATCACAAACAGGAACGGGGCAATTGGAAAAAACTTTCAATTTCACAAGTTACCCTTTAGCGCCTAAAGAGTGTGACTTAGAAGAATTAAACTATCTGATTACGGTAGATGCATATGTGCACATTACATAGGGATGTTTACGTCCTAAATGGGTTGAACGCAAGAGTGACAATAGGTAACCCAAAGAACCCAAAATACCTAGCACCTTCCGGTTTTGTTTTTGCGGCTAATAAATTATGTGGGCCTATAAAACAATATGAGTCGCCTAGACGACAACTCGGGCATTTATAATCACAACCATATAACCCCCTACCACAAACAGGAACGTGGCAATTGGCAAAAAACTTTCAATTTCACAAGTTACCCTTTAGCGCCTAAAGAGTGTGACTTAGAAGAATTAAACTATCTGATTACGGTAGATGCATATGTGCACATTACATAGAGATGTTTACGTCCTAAATGGGTTGAACGCAAGAGTGACAATAGGTAACCCAAAGAACCCAAAATACCTAGCACCTTCCGGTTTTGTTTTTGCGGCTATAAAGTATGTGGGCCTTTAAAACAATATGAGTCGCCTAGACGACAACTCGGGCATTCATAAACAACATCATATACCCGCCTAACACAAACAGGAACGGGGCAATTGGAAAAAACTTTCAATTTCACAAGTTACCCTTTAGCGCCTAAAGAGTGTGACTTAGAAGAATTAAACTATCTGATTACGGTAGATGCATATGTGCACATTACATAGAGATGTTTACGTCCTAAATGGGTTGAACGCAAGAGTGACAATAGGTAACCCAAAGAACCCAAAATACCTAGCACCTTCCGGTTTTGTTTTTGCGGCTAATAAATTATGTGGGCCTATAAAACAATATGAGTCGCCTAGACGACAACTCGGGCATTTATAATCACAACCATATAACCCCCTACCACAAACAGGAACGTGGCAATTGGCAAAAACTTTCAATTTCACAAGTTACCCTTTAGCGCCTAAAGAGTGTGACTTAGAAGAATTAAACTATCTGATTACGGTAGATGCATATGTGCACATTACATAGGGATGTTTACGTCCTAAATGGGTTGAACGCAAGAGTGACAATAGGTAACCCAAAGAACCCAAAATACCTAGCACCTTCCGGTTTTGTTTTTGCGGCTAATAAATTATGTGGGCCTATAAAACAATATGAGTCGCCTAGACGACAACTCGGGCATTTATAATCACAACCATATAACCCCCTACCACAAACAGGAACGTGGCAATTGGCAAAAAACTTTCAATTTCACAAGTTACCCTTTAGCGCCTAAAGAGTGTGACTTAGAAGAATTAAACTATCTGATTACGGTAGATGCATATGTGCACATTACATAGAGATGTTTACGTCCTAAATGGGTTGAACCGAAGAGTAACAATAAGTAACCCAAAGAAACCAAAATACCTAGCACCTTCCGGTTTTGTTTTTGCGGCTATAAAGTATGTGGGCCTTTAAAACAATATGAGTCGCCTAGACGACAACTCGGGCATTCATAAACAACATCATATACCCGCCTAACACAAACAGGAACGGGGCAATTGGAAAAAACTTTCAATTTCACAAGTTACCCTTTAGCGCCTAAAGAGTGTGACTTAGAAGAATTAAACTATCTGATTACGGTAGATGCATATGTGCACATTACATAGAGATGTTTACGTCCTAAATGGGTTGAACGCAAGAGTGACAATCGAAAACCCAAAAACCTCAAAATACCTAGCAACTTCCGACTTTGTTTTTCCTGCTAATAAGGTATGTGGGTCTAAAAAGCAATATGAATCGCCTAGACGACAACTCGGGCATTCAAAAACAACATCATATACCCGCCTACCACAAACAGGAACGGGGCAATTGGCAAAAAACTTTCAATTTCACAAGTTACCCTTTAGCGCCTAAAGAGTGTGACTTAGAAGAATTAAACTATCTGATTACGGTAGATGCATATGTGCACATTACATAGGGATGTTTACGTCCTAAATGGGTTGAACGCAAGAGTGACAATAGGTAACCCAATGAACCCAAAATACCTAGCACCTTCCGGTTTTGTTTTTGCGGCTAATAAATTATGTGGGCCTATAAAACAATATGAGTCGCCTAGACGACAACTCGGGCATTTATAATCACAACCATATAACCCCCTACCACAAACAGGAACGTGGCAATTGGCAAAAAACTTTCAATTTCCTTTAGCGCCTAAAGAGTGTGACTTTGAAGAATTAAACTATCTGATTACGGTAGATACATATGTGCACATTACATAGAGATGTTAACGTCCTAAATGGGTTGAACGCAAGAGTGACAATCGAAAACCCAAAAACCTCAAAATACCTAGCAACTTCCGACTTTGTTTTTCCTGCTAATAAGGTATGTGGGTCTAAAAAGCAATATGAATCGCCTAGACGACAACTCGGGCATTCAAAAACAACATCATATACCCGCCTACCACAAACAGGAACGGGGCAATTGGCAAAAAACTTTCAATTTCACAAGTTACCCTTTAGCGCCTAAAGAGTGTGACTTAGAAGAATTAAACTATCTGATTACGGTAGATGCATATGTGCACATTACATAGGGATGTTTACGTCCTAAATGGGTTGAACGCAAGAGTGACAATAGGTAACCCAAAGAACCCAAAATACCTAGCACCTTCCGGTTTTGGTTTTGCGGCTAATAAATTATGTGGGCCTATAAAACAATATGAGTCGCCTAGACGACAACTCGGGCATTTATAATCACAACCATATAACCCCCTAAAACACACACAGGAACGTGGCAATTGGCAAAAAACTTTCAATTTCACAAGTTACCCTTTAGCGCCTAAAGAGTGTGACTTAGAAGAATTAAACTATCTGATTACGGTAGATGCATATGTGCACATTACATAGAGATGTTTACGTCCTAAATGGGTTGAACGCAAGAATGACAATAGGTAACCCAAAGAACCCAAAATACCTAGCACCTTCCGGTTTTGTTTTTGCGGCTAATAAATTATGTGGGCCTATAAAACAATATGAGTCGCCTAGACGACAACTCGGGCATTCATAAACAACATCATATACCCGCCTAACACAAACAGGAACGGGGCAATTGGAAAAAACTTTCAATTTCACAAGTTACCCTTTAGCGCCTAAAGAGTGTGACTTAGAAGAATTAAACTATCTGATTACGGTAGATGCATATGTGCACATTTCATAGGGATGTTTACGTCTTAAATGGGTTGAACGCAAGAGTGACAATAGGTAACCCAAAATACCTAGCACCTTCCGGCTTTTTTTTTGCGGCTAAGAAATTATGTGGGCCTAAAAAGCAATATGAATCGCCTAGACGACAACTCGGGCATTCATAAACAACATCATATACCCGCCTACAACAAACAGGAACGGGGCAATTGGAAAAAACTTTCAATTTCACAAGTTACCCTTGAGCGCCTAAAGAGTGTGACTTAGAAGAATTAAACTATCTGATTACGGTAGATGCATATGTGCACATTACATAGAGATGTTTACGTCCTAAATGGGTTGAACCCAAGAGTAACAATAAGTAACCCAAAGAAACCAAAATACCTAGCACCTTCCGGTTTTGTTTTTGCGGCTATAAAGTATGTGGGCCTTTAAAACAATATGAGTCGCATAGACGACAACGCGGGCATTCATAATCACAACCATGTATCCCCTACCACAAACAGGAACGTGGCAATTGGCAAAAAACTTTCAATTTCCTTTAGCGCCTAAAGAGTGTGACTTTGAAGAATTAAACTATCTGATTACGGTAGATGCATATGTGCACATTACATAGAGATGTTAACGTCCTAAATGGGTTGAACGCAAGAGTGACAATCGAAAACCCAAAAACCTCAAAATACCTAGCAACTTCCGGCTTTGTTGTTCCTGCTAATAAAGTATGTGGGTCTAAAAAGCAATATGAATCGCCTAGACGACAACTCGGGCATTCAAAAACAACATCATATACCCGCCTACCACAAACAGGAACGGGGCAATTGGCAAAAAACTTTCAATTTCACAAGTTACCCTTTAGCGCCTAAAGAGTGTGACTTAGAAGAATTAAACTATCTGATTACGGTAGATGCATATGTGCACATTACATAGGGATGTTTACGTCCTAAATGGGTTGAACGCAAGAGTGACAATAGGTAACCCAAAGAACCCAAAATACCTAGCACCTTCCGGTTTTGTTTTTGCGGCTAATAAATTATGTGGGCCTATAAAACAATATGGGTCGCCTAGACGACAACTCGGGCATTTATAATCACAACCATATAACCCCCTACCACAAACAGGAACGTGGCAATTGGCAAAAAACTTTCAATTTCACAAGTTACCCTTTAGCGCCTAAACAGTGTGACTTAGAAGAATTAAACTATCTTATTACGGTAGATGCATATGTGCACATTACATAGAGATGTCTACGTCCTAAATGGGTTGAACGCAAGAGTGACAATCGAAAACCCAAAAACCTCAAAATACCTAGCAACTTCCGGCTTTGTTGTTCCTGCTAATAAAGTATGTGGGTCTAAAAAGCAATATGAATCGCCTAGACGACAACTCGGGCATTTATAATCACAACCATATAACCCCCTATCACAAACAGGAACGGGGCAATTGGAAAAAACTTTCAATTTCACAAGTTACCCTTTAGCGCCTAAAGAGTGTGACTTAGAAGAATTAAACTATCTGATTACGGTAGATGCATATGTGCACATTACATAGGGATGTTTACGTCCTAAATGGGTTGAACGCAAGAGTGACAATAGGTAACCCAAAGAACCCAAAATACCTAGCACCTTCCGGTTTTGTTTTTGCGGCTAATAAATTATGTGGGCCTATAAAACAATATGAGTCGCCTAGACGACAACTCGGGCATTTATAATCACAACCATATAACCCCCTACCACAAACAGGAACGTGGCAATTGGCAAAAAACTTTCAATTTCACAAGTTACCCTTTAGCGCCTAAACAGTGTGACTTAGAAGAATTAAACTATCTTATTACGGTAGATGCATATGTGCACATTACATAGAGATGTCAACGTCCTAAATGGGTTGAACGCAAGAGTGACAATCGAAAACCCAAAAACCTCAAAATACCTAGCAACTTCCGGCTTTGTTGTTCCTGCTAATAAAGTATGTGGGTCTAAAAAGCAATATGAATCGCCTAGACGACAACTCGGGCATTCATAAACAACATCATATACCCGCCTACAACAAACAGGAACGGGGCAATTGGAAAAAACTTTCAATTTCACAAGTTACCCTTGAGCGCCTAAAGAGTGTGACTTAGAAGAATTAAACTATCTGATTACGGTAGATGCATATGTGCACATTACATAGGGATGTTTACGTCCTAAATGGGTTGAACGCAAGAGTGACAATAGGTAACCCAAAGAACCCAAAATACCTAGCACCTTCCGGTTTTGTTTTTGCGGCTATAAAGTATGTGGGCCTTTAAAACAATATGAGTCGCCTAGACGACAACTCGGGCATTCATAAACAACATCATATACCCGCCTAACACAAACAGGAACGGGGCAATTGGAAAAAACTTTCAATTTCACAAGTTACCCTTTAGCGCCTAAAGAGTGTGACTTAGAAGAATTAAACTATCTGATTACGGTAGATGCATATGTGCACATTACATAGAGATGTTTACGTCCTAAATGGGTTGAACGCAAGAGTGACAATAGGTAACCCAAAGAACCCAAAATACCTAGCACCTTCCGGTTTTGTTTTTGCGGCTAATAAATTATGTGGGCCTATAAAACAATATGAGTCGCCTAGACGACAACTCGGGCATTCATAAACAACATCATATACCCGCCTACAACAAACAGGAACGGGGCAATTGGAAAAAACTTTCAATTTCACAAGTTACCCTTGAGCGCCTAAAGAGTGTGACTTAGAAGAATTAAACTATCTGATTACGGTAGATGCATATGTGCACATTACATAGGGATGTTTACGTCCTAAATGGGTTGAACGCAAGAGTGACAATAGGTAACCCAAAGAACCCAAAATACCTAGCACCTTCCGGTTTTGTTTTTGCGGCTAATAAATTATGTGGGCCTATAAAACAATATGAGTCGCCTAGACGACAACTCGGGCATTTATAATCACAACCATATAACCCCCTACCACAAACAGGAACGTGGCAATTGGCAAAAAACTTTCAATTTCACAAGTTACCCTTTAGCGCCTAAACAGTGTGACTTAGAAGAATTAAACTATCTTATTACGGTAGATGCATATGTGCACATTACATAGAGATGTCAACGTCCTAAATGGGTTGAACGCAAGAGTTACAATAGGTAACCCAAAGAACCCAAAATACCTAGCACCTTCCGGTTTTGTTTTTGCGGCTAATAAATTATGTGGGCCTATAAAACAATATGAGTCGCCTAGACGACAACTCGGGCATTTATAATCACAACCATATAACCCCCTACCACAAACAGGAACGTGGCAATTGGCAAAAAACTTTCAATTTCACAAGTTACCCTTTAGCGCCTAAACAGTGTGACTTAGAAGAATTAAACTATCTTATTACGGTAGATGCATATGTGCACATTACATAGAGATGTCAACGTCCTAAATGGGTTGAACGCAAGAGTGACAATCGAAAACCCAAAAACCTCAAAATACCTAGCAACTTCCGGCTTTGTTGTTCCTGCTAATAAAGTATGTGGGTCTAAAAAGCAATATGAATCGCCTAGACGACAACTCGGGCATTTATAATCACAACCATATAACCCCCTATCACAAACAGGAACGGGGCAATTGGAAAAAACTTTCAATTTCACAAGTTACCCTTTAGCGCCTAAAGAGTGTGACTTAGAAGAATTAAACTATCTGATTACGGTAGATGCATATGTGCACATTACATAGGGATGTTTACGTCCTAAATGGGTTGAACGCAAGAGTGACAATAGGTAACCCAAAGAACCCAAAATACCTAGCACCTTCCGGTTTTGTTTTTGCGGCTAATAAATTATGTGGGCCTATAAAACAATATGAGTCGCCTAGACGACAACTCGGGCATTTATAATCACAACCATATAACCCCCTACCACAAACAGGAACGTGGCAATTGGCAAAAAACTTTCAATTTCACAAGTTACCCTTTAGCGCCTAAACAGTGTGACTTAGAAGAATTAAACTATCTTATTACGGTAGATGCATATGTGCACATTACATAGAGATGTCAACGTCCTAAATGGGTTGAACGCAAGAGTGACAATCGAAAACCCAAAAACCTCAAAATACCTAGCAACTTCCGGCTTTGTTGTTCCTGCTAATAAAGTATGTGGGTCTAAAAAGCAATATGAATCGCCTAGACGACAACTCGGGCATTCATAAACAACATCATATACCCGCCTACAACAAACAGGAACGGGGCAATTGGAAAAAACTTTCAATTTCACAAGTTACCCTTGAGCGCCTAAAGAGTGTGACTTAGAAGAATTAAACTATCTGATTACAGTAGATGCATATGTGCACATTACATAGGGATGTTTACGTCCTAAATGGGTTGAACGCAAGAGTGACAATAGGTAACCCAAAGAACCCAAAATACCTAGCACCTTCCGGTTTTGTTTTTGCGGCTATAAAGTATGTGGGCCTTTAAAACAATATGAGTCGCCTAGACGACAACTCGGGCATTCATAAACAACATCATATACCCGCCTAACACAAACAGGAACGGGGCAATTGGAAAAAACTTTCAATTTCACAAGTTACCCTTTAGCGCCTAAAGAGTGTGACTTAGAAGAATTAAACTATCTGATTACGGTAGATGCATATGTGCACATTACATAGAGATGTTTACGTCCTAAATGGGTTGAACGCAAGAGTGACAATAGGTAACCCAAAGAACCCAAAATACCTAGCACCTTCCGGTTTTGTTTTTGCGGCTAATAAATTATGTGGGCCTATAAAACAATATGAGTCGCCTAGACGACAACTCGGGCATTCATAAACAACATCATATACCCGCCTAACACAAACAGGAACGGGGCAATTGGAAAAAACTTTCAATTTCACAAGTTACCCTTTAGCGCCTAAAGAGTGTGACTTAGAAGAATTAAACTATCTGATTACGGTAGATGCATATGTGCACATTACATAGGGATGTTTACGTCCTAAATGGGTTCAACGCAAGAGTGACAATAGGTAACCCAAAATACCTAGCACCTTCCGGTTTTTTTTTTGCGGCTAAGAAATTATGTGGGCCTAAAAAGCAATATGAATCGCCTAGACGACAACTCGGGCATTCATAAACAACATCATATACCCGCCTACAACAAACAGGAACGGGGCAATTGGAAAAAACTTTCAATTTCACAAGTTACCCTTGAGCGCCTAAAGAGTGTGACTTAGAAGAATTAAACTATCTGATTACGGTAGATGCATATGTGCACATTACATAGAAATGTTTACGTCCTAAATGGGTTGAACCCAAGAGTAACAATAAGTAACCCAAAGAAACCAAAATACCTAGCACCTTCCGGTTTTGTTTTTGCGGCTATAAAGTATGTGGGCCTTTAAAACAATATGAGTCGCATAGACGACAACGCGGGCATTCATAATCACAACCATGTACCCCCTACCACAAACAGGAACGTGGCAATTGGCAAAAAACTTTCAATTTCCTTTAGCGCCTAAAGAGTGTGACTTTGAAGAATTAAACTATCTGATTACGGTAGATGCATATGTGCACATTACATAGAGATGTTAACGTCCTAAATGGGTTGAACGCAAGAGTGACAATCGAAAACCCAAAAACCTCAAAATACCTAGCAACTTCCGGCTTTGTTGTTCCTGCTAATAAAGTATGTGGGTCTAAAAAGCAATATGAATCGCCTAGACGACAACTCGGGCATTCAAAAACAACATCATATACCCGCCTACCACAAACAGGAACGGGGCAATTGGCAAAAAACTTTCAATTTCACAAGTTACCCTTTAGCGCCTAAAGAGTGTGACTTAGAAGAATTAAACTATCTGATTACGGTAGATGCATATGTGCACATTACATAGGGATGTTTACGTCCTAAATGGGTTGAACGCAAGAGTGACAATAGGTAACCCAAAGAACCCAAAATACCTAGCACCTTCCGGTTTTGTTTTTGCGGCTAATAAATTATGTGGGCCTATAAAACAATATGAGTCGCCTAGACGACAACTCGGGCATTTATAATCACAACCATATAACCCCCTACCACAAACAGGAACGTGGCAATTGGCAAAAAACTTTCAATTTCACAAGTTACCCTTTAGCGCCTAAACAGTGTGACTTAGAAGAATTAAACTATCTTATTACGGTAGATGCATATGTGCACATTACATAGAGATGTCAACGTCCTAAATGGGTTGAACGCAAGAGTGACAATCGAAAACCCAAAAACCTCAAAATACCTAGCAACTTCCGGCTTTGTTGTTCCTGCTAATAAAGTATGTGGGTCTAAAAAGCAATATGAATCGCCTAGACGACAACTCGGGCATTTATAATCACAACCATATAACCCCCTATCACAAACAGGAACGGGGCAATTGGAAAAAACTTTCAATTTCACAAGTTACCCTTTAGCGCCTAAAGAGTGTGACTTAGAAGAATTAAACTATCTGATTACGGTAGATGCATATGTGCACATTACATAGGGATGTTTACGTCCTAAATGGGTTGAACGCAAGAGTGACAATAGGTAACCCAAAGAACCCAAAATACCTAGCACCTTCCGGTTTTGTTTTTGCGGCTAATAAATTATGTGGGCCTATAAAACAATATGAGTCGCCTAGACGACAACTCGGGCATTTATAATCACAACCATATAACCCCCTACCACAAACAGGAACGTGGCAATTGGCAAAAAACTTTCAATTTCACAAGTTACCCTTTAGCGCCTAAAGAGTGTGACTTAGAAGAATTAAACTATCTGATTACGGTAGATGCATATGTGCACATTACATAGAGATGTTTACGTCCTAAATGGGTTGAACGCAAGAGTGACAATAGGTAACCCAAAGAACCCAAAATACCTAGCACCTTCCGGTTTTGTTTTTGCGGCTATAAAGTATGTGGGCCTTTAAAACAATATGAGTCGCCTAGACGACAACTCGGGCATTCATAAACAACATCATATACCCGCCTAACACAAACAGGAACGGGGCAATTGGAAAAAACTTTCAATTTCACAAGTTACCCTTTAGCGCCTAAAGAGTGTGACTTAGAAGAATTAAACTATCTGATTACGGTAGATGCATATGTGCACATTACATAGAGATGTTTACGTCCTAAATGGGTTGAACGCAAGAGTGACAATAGGTAACCCAAAGAACCCAAAATACCTAGCACCTTCCGGTTTTGTTTTTGCGGCTAATAAATTATGTGGGCCTATAAAACAATATGAGTCGCCTAGACGACAACTCGGGCATTTATAATCACAACCATATAACCCCCTACCACAAACAGGAACGTGGCAATTGGCAAAAAACTTTCAATTTCACAAGTTACCCTTTAGCGCCTAAAGAGTGTGACTTAGAAGAATTAAACTATCTGATTACGGTAGATGCATATGTGCACATTACATAGAGATGTTTACGTCCTAAATGGGTTGAACGCAAGAGTGACAATAGGTAACCCAAAGAACCCAAAATACCTAGCACCTTCCGGTTTTGTTTTTGCGGCTAATAAATTATGTGGGCCTATAAAACAATATGAGTCGCCTAGACGACAACTCGGGCATTCATAAACAACATCATATACCCGCCTAACACAAACAGGAACGGGGCAATTGGAAAAAACTTTCAATTTCACAAGTTACCCTTTAGCGCCTAAAGAGTGTGACTTAGAAGAATTAAACTATCTGATTACGGTAGATGCATATGTGCACATTACATAGGGATGTTTACGTCCTAAATGGGTTGAACGCAAGAGTGACAATAGGTAACCCAAAATACCTAGCACCTTCCGGTTTTGTTTTTGCGGCTAAGAAATTATGAGGGCCTAAAAAGCAATATGAATCGCCTAGACGACAACTCGGGCATTCATAAACAACATCATATACCCGCCTACAACAAACAGGAACGGGGCAATTGGAAAAAACTTTCAATTTCACAAGTTACCCTTTAGCGCCTAAAGAGTGTGACTTAGAAGAATTAAACTATCTGATTACGGTAGATGCATATGTGCGCATTACATAGAGATGTTTACGTCCTAAATGGGTTGAACCCAAGAGTAACAATAAGTAACCCAAAGAAACCAAAATACCTAGCACCTTCCGGTTTTGTTTTTGCGGCTATAAAGTATGTGGGCCTTTAAAACAATATGAGTCGCCTAGACGACAACGCGGGCATTCATAATCACAACCATGTACCCCCTACCACAAACAGGAACGTGGCAATTGGCAAACAACTTTCAATTTCCTTTAGCGCCTAAAGAGTGTGACTTTGAAGAATTAAACTATCTGATTACGGTAGATGCATATGTGCACATTACATAGAGATGTTAACGTCCTAAATGGGTTGAACGCAAGAGTGACAATCGAAAACCCAAAAACCTCAAAATACCTAGCAACTTCCGGCTTTGTTGTTCCTGCTAATAAAGTATGTGGGTCTAAAAAGCAATATGAATCGCCTAGACGACAACTCGGGCATTCAAAAACAACATCATATACCCGCCTACCACAAACAGGAACGGGGCAATTGGCAAAAAACTTTCAATTTCACAAGTTACCCTTTAGCGCCTAAAGAGTGTGACTTAGAAGAATTAAACTATCTGATTACGGTAGATGCATATGTGCACATTACATAGGGATGTTTACGTCCTAAATGGGTTGAACGCAAGAGTGACAATCGAAAACCCAAAAACCCAAAATACCTAGCAACTTCCGGCTTTGTTGTTCCTGCTAATAAAGTATGTGGGCCTTTAAAACAATATGAGTCGCCTAGACGACAACGCGGGCATTCATAATCACAACCATATACCCCCTACCACAAACAGGAACATGGCAATTGGCAAAAAACTTTCAATTTCCTTTAGCGCCTAAAAAGTGTGACTTTGAAGAATTAAACTATCTGATTACGGTAGATGCATATGTGCACATTACATAGAGATGTTAACGTCCTAAATGGGTTGAACGCAAGAGTGACAATCGAAAACCCAAAAACCTCAAAATACCTAGCAACTTCCGGCTTTGTTGTTCCTGCTAATAAAGTATGTGGGTCTAAAAAGCAATATGAATCGCCTAGACGACAACTCGGGCATTCAAAAACAACATCATATACCCGCCTACCACAAACAGGAACGGGGCAATTGGCAAAAAACTTTCAATTTCACAAGTTACCCTTTAGCGCCTAAAGAGTGTGACTTAGAAGAATTAAACTATCTGATTACGGTAGATGCATATGTGCACATTACATAGGGATGTTTACGTCCTAAATGGGTTGAACGCAAGAGTGACAATCGAAAACCCAAAAACCCAAAATACCTAGCAACTTCCGGCTTTGTTGTTCCTGCTAATAAAGTATGTGGGCCTTTAAAACAATATGAGGCGCCTAGACGACAACGCGGGCATTCATAATCACAACCATATACCCCCTACCACAAACAGGAACGTGGCAATTGGCAAAAAACTTTCAATTTCCTTTAGCGCCTAAAGAGTGTGACTTTGAAGAATTAAACTATCTGATTACGGTAGATGCATATGTGCACATTACATAGAGATGTTAACGTCCTAAATGGGTTGAACGCAAGAGTGACAATCGAAAACCCAAAAACCTCAAAATACCTAGCAACTTCCGGCTTTGTTGTTCCTGCTAACAAAGTATGTGGGTCTAAAAAGCAATATGAATCGCCTAGACGACAACTCGGGCATTCAAAAACAACATCATATACCCGCCTACCACAAACAGGAACGGGGCAATTGGCAAAAAACTTTCAATTTCACAAGTTACCCTTTAGCGCCTAAAGAGTGTGACTTAGAAGAATTAAACTATCTGATTACGGTAGATGCATATGTGTACATTACATAGGGATGTTTACGTCCTAAATGGGTTGAACGCAAGAGTGACAATAGGTAACCCAAAGAACCCAAAATACCTAGCAACTTCCGGCTTTGTTGTTCCTGCTAATAAAGTATGTGGGTCTAAAAAGCAATATGAATCGCCTAGACGACAACTCGGGCATTCATAAACAACATCATATACCCGCCTAACACAAACAGGAACGGGGCAATTGGAAAAAACTTTCAATTTCACAAGTTACCCTTTAGCGCCTAAAGAGTGTGACTTAGAAGAATTAAACTATCTGATTACGGTAGATGCATATGTGCACATTACATAGGGATGTTTACGTCCTAAATGGGTTGAACGCAAGAGTAACAATAGGTAACCCAAAGAACCCAAAATACCTAGCACCTTCCGGTTTTGTTTTTGCGGCTAAGAAATTATGTGGGCCTAATAAGCAATATGAATCGCCTAGACGACAACTCGGGCATTTATAATCACAACCATATACCCCCTACCACAAACAGGAACGTGGCAATTGGCAAAAAACTTTCAATTTCCTTTAGCGCCTAAAAAGTGTGACTTTGAAGAATTAAACTATCTGATTACGGTAGATGCATATGTGCACATTACATAGAGATGTTAACGTCCTAAATGGGTTGAACGCAAGAGTGACAATAGGTAACCCAAAGAACCCAAAATACCTAGCAACTTCCGGCTTTGTTGTTCCTGCTAATAAAGTATGTGGGTCTAAAAAGCAATATGAATCGCCTAGACGACAACTCGGGCATTCATAAACAACATCATATACCCGCCTACCACAAACAGGAACGTGGCAATTGGCAAAAAACTTTCAATTTCACAAGTTACCCTTTAGCGCCTAAACAGTGTGACTTAGAAGAATTAAACTATCTTATTACGGTAGATGCATATGTGCACATTACATAGAGATGTTAACGTCCTAAATGGGTTGAACGCAAGAGTGACAATCGAAAACCCAAAAACCTCAAAATACCTAGCAACTTCCGGCTTTGTTGTTCCTGCTAACAAAGTATGTGGGTCTAAAAAGCAATATGAATCGCCTAGACGACAACTCGGGCATTCAAAAACAACATAATATACCCGCCTACCACAAACAGGAACGGGGCAATTGCCAAAAAACTTTCAATTTCACAAGTTACCCTTTAGCGCCTAAAGAGTGTGACTTAGAAGAATTAAACTATCTGATTACGGTAGATGCATATGTGTACATTACATAGGGATGTTTACGTCCTAAATGGGTTGAACGCAAGAGTGACAATCGAAAACCCAAAAACCTCAAAATACCTAGCAACTTCCGGCTTTGTTGTTCCTGCTAACAAAGTATGTGGGTCTAAAAAGCAATATGAATCGCCTAGACGACAACTCGGGCATTCAAAAACAACATCATATACCCGCCTACCACAAACAGGAACGGGGCAATTGGCAAAAAACTTTCAATTTCACAAGTTACCCTTTAGCGCCTAAAGAGTGTGACTTAGAAGAATTAAACTATCTGATTACGGTAGATGCATATGTGTACATTACATAGGGATGTTTACGTCCTAAATGGGTTGAACGCAAGAGTGACAATAGGTAACCCAAAGAACCCAAAATACCTAGCACCTTCCGGTTTTGGTTTTGCGGCTAATAAATTATGTGGGCCTATAAAACAATATGAGTCGCCTAGACGACAACTCGGGCATTCATAAACAACATCATATACCCGCCTAACACAAACAGGAACGGGGCAATTGGAAAAAACTTTCAATTTCACAAGTTACCCTTTAGCGCCTAAAGAGTGTGACTTAGAAGAATTAAACTATCTGATTACGGTAGATGCATATGTGCACATTACATAGGGATGTTTACGTCCTAAATGGGTTGAACGCAAGAGTGACAATAGGTAACCCAAAATACCTAGCACCTTCCGGTTTTGTTTTTGCGGCTAAGAAATTATGAGGGCCTAAAAAGCAATATGAATCGCCTAGACGACAACTCGGGCATTCATAAACAACATCATATACCCGCCTACAACAAACAGGAACGGGGCAATTGGAAAAAACTTTCAATTTCACAAGTTACCCTTTAGCGCCTAAAGAGTGTGACTTAGAAGAATTAAACTATCTGATTACGGTAGATGCATATGTGCGCATTACATAGAGATGTTTACGTCCTAAATGGGTTGAACCCAAGAGTAACAATAAGTAACCCAAAGAAACCAAAATACCTAGCACCTTCCGGTTTTGTTTTTGCGGCTATAAAGTATGTGGGCCTTTAAAACAATATGAGTCGCCTAGACGACAACGCGGGCATTCATAATCACAACCATGTACCCCCTACCACAAACAGGAACGTGGCAATTGGCAAACAACTTTCAATTTCCTTTAGCGCCTAAAGAGTGTGACTTTGAAGAATTAAACTATCTGATTACGGTAGATGCATATGTGCACATTACATAGAGATGTTAACGTCCTAAATGGGTTGAACGCAAGAGTGACAATCGAAAACCCAAAAACCTCAAAATACCTAGCAACTTCCGGCTTTGTTGTTCCTGCTAATAAAGTATGTGGGTCTAAAAAGCAATATGAATCGCCTAGACGACAACTCGGGCATTCAAAAACAACATCATATACCCGCCTACCACAAACAGGAACGGGGCAATTGGCAAAAAACTTTCAATTTCACAAGTTACCCTTTAGCGCCTAAAGAGTGTGACTTAGAAGAATTAAACTATCTGATTACGGTAGATGCATATGTGCACATTACATAGGGATGTTTACGTCCTAAATGGGTTGAACGCAAGAGTGACAATCGAAAACCCAAAAACCCAAAATACCTAGCAACTTCCGGCTTTGTTGTTCCTGCTAATAAAGTATGTGGGCCTTTAAAACAATATGAGTCGCCTAGACGACAACGCGGGCATTCATAATCACAACCATATACCCCCTACCACAAACAGGAACGTGGCAATTGGCAAAAAACTTTCAATTTCCTTTAGCGCCTAAAAAGTGTGACTTTGAAGAATTAAACTATCTGATTACGGTAGATGCATATGTGCACATTACATAGAGATGTTAACGTCCTAAATGGGTTGAACGCAAGAGTGACAATCGAAAACCCAAAAACCTCAAAATACCTAGCAACTTCCGGCTTTGTTGTTCCTGCTAATAAAGTATGTGGGTCTAAAAAGCAATATGAATCGCCTAGACGACAACTCGGGCATTCAAAAACAACATCATATACCCGCCTACCACAAACAGGAACGGGGCAATTGGCAAAAAACTTTCAATTTCACAAGTTACCCTTTAGCGCCTAAAGAGTGTGACTTAGAAGAATTAAACTATCTGATTACGGTAGATGCATATGTGCACATTACATAGGGATGTTTACGTCCTAAATGGGTTGAACGCAAGAGTGACAATCGAAAACCCAAAAACCCAAAATACCTAGCAACTTCCGGCTTTGTTGTTCCTGCTAATAAAGTATGTGGGCCTTTAAAACAATATGAGGCGCCTAGACGACAACGCGGGCATTCATAATCACAACCATATACCCCCTACCACAAACAGGAACGTGGCAATTGGCAAAAAACTTTCAATTTCCTTTAGCGCCTAAAGAGTGTGACTTTGAAGAATTAAACTATCTGATTACGGTAGATGCATATGTGCACATTACATAGAGATGTTAACGTCCTAAATGGGTTGAACGCAAGAGTGACAATCGAAAACCCAAAAACCTCAAAATACCTAGCAACTTCCGGCTTTGTTGTTCCTGCTAACAAAGTATGTGGGTCTAAAAAGCAATATGAATCGCCTAGACGACAACTCGGGCATTCAAAAACAACATCATATACCCGCCTACCACAAACAGGAACGGGGCAATTGGCAAAAAACTTTCAATTTCACAAGTTACCCTTTAGCGCCTAAAGAGTGTGACTTAGAAGAATTAAACTATCTGATTACGGTAGATGCATATGTGTACATTACATAGGGATGTTTACGTCCTAAATGGGTTGAACGCAAGAGTGACAATAGGTAACCCAAAGAACCCAAAATACCTAGCAACTTCCGGCTTTGTTGTTCCTGCTAATAAAGTATGTGGGTCTAAAAAGCAATATGAATCGCCTAGACGACAACTCGGGCATTCATAAACAACATCATATACCCGCCTAACACAAACAGGAACGGGGCAATTGGAAAAAACTTTCAATTTCACAAGTTACCCTTTAGCGCCTAAAGAGTGTGACTTAGAAGAATTAAACTATCTGATTACGGTAGATGCATATGTGCACATTACATAGGGATGTTTACGTCCTAAATGGGTTGAACGCAAGAGTGACAATAGGTAACCCAAAGAACCCAAAATACCTAGCACCTTCCGGTTTTGTTTTTGCGGCTAAGAAATTATGTGGGCCTAATAAGCAATATGAATCGCCTAGACGACAACTCGGGCATTTATAATCACAACCATATAACCCCCTACCACAAACAGGAACGTGGCAATTGGCAAAAAACTTTCAATTTCACAAGTTACCCTTTAGCGCCTAAACAGTGTGACTTAGAAGAATTAAACTATCTTATTACGGTAGATGCATATGTGCACATTACATAGAGATGTTAACGTCCTAAATGGGTTGAACGCAAGAGTGACAATCGAAAACCCAAAAACCTCAAAATACCTAGCAACTTCCGGCTTTGTTGTTCCTGCTAACAAAGTATGTGGGTCTAAAAAGCAATATGAATCGCCTAGACGACAACTCGGGCATTCAAAAACAACATCATATACCCGCCTACCACAAACAGGAACGGGGCAATTGGCAAAAAACTTTCAATTTCACAAGTTACCCTTTAGCGCCTAAAGAGTGTGACTTAGAAGAATTAAACTATCTGATTACGGTAGATGCATATGTGTACATTACATAGGGATGTTTACGTCCTAAATGGGTTGAACGCAAGAGTGACAATCGAAAACCCAAAAACCTCAAAATACCTAGCAACTTCCGGCTTTGTTGTTCCTGCTAACAAAGTATGTGGGTCTAAAAAGCAATATGAATCGCCTAGACGACAACTCGGGCATTCAAAAACAACATCATATACCCGCCTACCACAAACAGGAACGGGGCAATTGGCAAAAAACTTTCAATTTCACAAGTTACCCTTTAGCGCCTAAAGAGTGTGACTTAGAAGAATTAAACTATCTGATTACGGTAGATGCATATGTGTACATTACATAGGGATGTTTACGTCCTAAATGGGTTGAACGCAAGAGTGACAATAGGTAACCCAAAGAACCCAAAATACCTAGCACCTTCCGGTTTTGGTTTTGCGGCTAATAAATTATGTGGGCCTATAAAACAATATGAGTCGCCTAGACGACAACTCGGGCATTTATAATCACAACCATATAACCCCCTACCACAAACAGGAACGTGGCAATTGGCAAAAAACTTTCAATTTCACAAGTTACCCTTTAGCGCCTAAAGAGTGTGACTTAGAAGAATTAAACTATCTGATTACGGTAGATGCATATGTGCACATTACATAGAGATGTTTACGTCCTAAATGGGTTGAACGCAAGAATGACAATAGGTAACCCAAAGAACCCAAAATACCTAGCACCTTCCGGTTTTGTTTTTGCGGCTAATAAATTATGTGGGCCTATAAAACAATATGAGTCGCCTAGACGACAACTCGGGCATTCATAAACAACATCATATACCCGCCTAACACAAACAGGAACGGGGCAATTGGAAAAAACTTTCAATTTCACAAGTTACCCTTTAGCGCCTAAAGAGTGTGACTTAGAAGAATTAAACTATCTGATTACGGTAGATGCATATGTGCACATTTCATAGGGATGTTTACGTCCTAAATGGGTTGAACGCAAGAGTGACAATAGGTAACCCAAAATACCTAGCACCTTCCGGCTTTTTTTTTGCGGCTAAGAAATTATGTGGGCCTAAAAAGCAATATGAATCGCCTAGACGACAACTCGGGCATTCATAAACAACATCATATACCCGCCTACAACAAACAGGAACGGGGCAATTGGAAAAAACTTTCAATTTCACAAGTTACCCTTGAGCGCCTAAAGAGTGTGACTTAGAAGAATTAAACTATCTGATTACGGTAGATGCATATGTGCACATTACATAGAGATGTTTACGTCCTAAATGGGTTGAACGCAAGAGTGACAATCGAAAACCCAAAAACCTCAAAATACCTAGCAACTTCCGGCTTTGTTGTTCCTGCTAACAAAGTATGTGGGTCTAAAAAGCAATATGAATCGCCTAGACGACAACTCGGGCATTCAAAAACAACATCATATACCCGCCTACCACAAACAGGAACGGGGCAATTGGCAAAAAACTTTCAATTTCACAAGTTACCCTTTAGCGCCTAAAGAGTGTGACTTAGAAGAATTAAACTATCTGATTACGGTAGATGCATATGTGTACATTACATAGGGATGTTTACGTCCTAAATGGGTTGAACGCAAGAGTGACAATCGAAAACCCAAAAACCTCAAAATACCTAGCAACTTCCGGCTTTGTTGTTCCTGCTAACAAAGTATGTGGGTCTAAAAAGCAATATGAATCGCCTAGACGACAACTCGGGCATTCAAAAACAACATCATATACCCGCCTACCACAAACAGGAACGGGGCAATTGGCAAAAAACTTTCAATTTCACAAGTTACCCTTTAGCGCCTAAAGAGTGTGACTTAGAAGAATTAAACTATCTGATTACGGTAGATGCATATGTGTACATTACATAGGGATGTTTACGTCCTAAATGGGTTGAACGCAAGAGTGACAATAGGTAACCCAAAGAACCCAAAATACCTAGCACCTTCCGGTTTTGGTTTTGCGGCTAATAAATTATGTGGGCCTATAAAACAATATGAGTCGCCTAGACGACAACTCGGGCATTTATAATCACAACCATATAACCCCCTACCACAAACAGGAACGTGGCAATTGGCAAAAAACTTTCAATTTCACAAGTTACCCTTTAGCGCCTAAAGAGTGTGACTTAGAAGAATTAAACTATCTGATTACGGTAGATGCATATGTGCACATTACATAGAGATGTTTACGTCCTAAATGGGTTGAACGCAAGAATGACAATAGGTAACCCAAAGAACCCAAAATACCTAGCACCTTCCGGTTTTGTTTTTGCGGCTAATAAATTATGTGGGCCTATAAAACAATATGAGTCGCCTAGACGACAACTCGGGCATTCATAAACAACATCATATACCCGCCTAACACAAACAGGAACGGGGCAATTGGAAAAAACTTTCAATTTCACAAGTTACCCTTTAGCGCCTAAAGAGTGTGACTTAGAAGAATTAAACTATCTGATTACGGTAGATGCATATGTGCACATTTCATAGGGATGTTTACGTCCTAAATGGGTTGAACGCAAGAGTGACAATAGGTAACCCAAAATACCTAGCACCTTCCGGCTTTTTTTTTGCGGCTAAGAAATTATGTGGGCCTAAAAAGCAATATGAATCGCCTAGACGACAACTCGGGCATTCATAAACAACATCATATACCCGCCTACAACAAACAGGAACGGGGCAATTGGAAAAAACTTTCAATTTCACAAGTTACCCTTGAGCGCCTAAAGAGTGTGACTTAGAAGAATTAAACTATCTGATTACGGTAGATGCATATGTGCACATTACATAGAGATGTTTACGTCCTAAATGGGTTGAACCCAAGAGTAACAATAAGTAACCCAAAGAAACCAAAATACCTAGCACCTTCCGGTTTTGTTTTTGCGGCTATAAAGTATGTGGGCCTTTAAAACAATATGAGTCGCATAGACGACAACGCGGGCATTCATAATCACAACCATGTACCCCCTACCACAAACAGGAACGTGGCAATTGGCAAAAAACTTTCAATTTCCTTTAGCGCCTAAAGAGTGTGACTTTGAAGAATTAAACTATCTGATTACGGTAGATGCATATGTGCACATTACATAGAGATGTTAACGTCCTAAATGGGTTGAACGCAAGAGTGACAATCGAAAACCCAAAAACCTCAAAATACCTAGCAACTTCCGGCTTTGTTGTTCCTGCTAATAAAGTATGTGGGTCTAAAAAGCAATATGAATCGCCTAGACGACAACTCGGGCATTCAAAAACAACATCATATACCCGCCTACCACAAACAGGAACGGGGCAATTGGCAAAAAACTTTCAATTTCACAAGTTACCCTTTAGCGCCTAAAGAGTGTGACTTAGAAGAATTAAACTATCTGATTACGGTAGATGCATATGTGCACATTACATAGGGATGTTTACGTCCTAAATGGGTTGAACGCAAGAGTGACAATAGGTAACCCAAAGAACCCAAAATACCTAGCACTTTCCGGTTTTGTTTTTGCGGCTAATAAATTATGTGGGCCTATAAAACAATATGAGTCGCCTAGACGACAACTCGGGCATTTATAATCACAACCATATAACCCCCTACCACAAACAGGAACGTGGCAATTGGCAAAAAACTTTCAATTTCACAAGTTACCCTTTAGCGCCTAAACAGTGTGACTTAGAAGAATTAAACTATCTTATTACGGTAGATGCATATGTGCACATTACATAGAGATGTCTACGTCCTAAATGGGTTGAACGCAAGAGTGACAATCGAAAACCCAAAAACCTCAAAATACCTAGCAACTTCCGGCTTTGTTGTTCCTGCTAATAAAGTATGTGGGTCTAAAAAGCAATATGAATCGCCTAGACGACAACTCGGGCATTTATAATCACAACCATATAACCCCCTATCACAAACAGGAACGGGGCAATTGGAAAAAACTTTCAATTTCACAAGTTACCCTTTAGCGCCTAAAGAGTGTGACTTAGAAGAATTAAACTATCTGATTACGGTAGATGCATATGTGCACATTACATAGGGATGTTTACGTCCTAAATGGGTTGAACGCAAGAGTGACAATAGGTAACCCAAAGAACCCAAAATACCTAGCACCTTCCGGTTTTGTTTTTGCGGCTAATAAATTATGTGGGCCTATAAAACAATATGAGTCGCCTAGACGACAACTCGGGCATTTATAATCACAACCATATAACCCCCTACCACAAACAGGAACGTGGCAATTGGCAAAAAACTTTCAATTTCACAAGTTACCCTTTAGCGCCTAAACAGTGTGACTTAGAAGAATTAAACTATCTTATTACGGTAAATGCATATGTGCACATTACATAGAGATGTCAACGTCCTAAATGGGTTGAACGCAAGAGTGACAATCGAAAACCCAAAAACCTCAAAATACCTAGCAACTTCCGGCTTTGTTGTTCCTGCTAATAAAGTATGTGGGTCTAAAAAGCAATATGAATCGCCTAGACGACAACTCGGGCATTCATAAACAACATCATATACCCGCCTACAACAAACAGGAACGGGGCAATTGGAAAAAACTTTCAATTTCACAAGTTACCCTTGAGCGCCTAAAGAGTGTGACTTAGAAGAATTAAACTATCTGATTACGGTAGATGCATATGTGCACATTACATAGGGATGTTTACGTCCTAAATGGGTTGAACGCAAGAGTGACAATAGGTAACCCAAAGAACCCAAAATACCTAGCACCTTCCGGTTTTGTTTTTGCGGCTATAAAGTATGTGGGCCTTTAAAACAATATGAGTCGCCTAGACGACAACTCGGGCATTCATAAACAACATCATATACCCGCCTAACACAAACAGGAACGGGGCAATTGGAAAAAACTTTCAATTTCACAAGTTACCCTTTAGCGCCTAAAGAGTGTGACTTAGAAGAATTAAACTATCTGATTACGGTAGATGCATATGTGCACATTACATAGAGATGTTTACGTCCTAAATGGGTTGAACGCAAGAGTGACAATAGGTAACCCAAAGAACCCAAAATACCTAGCACCTTCCGGTTTTGTTTTTGCGGCTAATAAATTATGTGGGCCTATAAAACAATATGAGTCGCCTAGACGACAACTCGGGCATTCATAAACAACATCATATACCCGCCTACAACAAACAGGAACGGGGCAATTGGAAAAAACTTTCAATTTCACAAGTTACCCTTGAGCGCCTAAAGAGTGTGACTTAGAAGAATTAAACTATCTGATTACGGTAGATGCATATGTGCACATTACATAGGGATGTTTACGTCCTAAATGGGTTGAACGCAAGAGTGACAATAGGTAACCCAAAGAACCCAAAATACCTAGCACCTTCCGGTTTTGTTTTTGCGGCTAATAAATTATGTGGGCCTATAAAACAATATGAGTCGCCTAGACGACAACTCGGGCATTTATAATCACAACCATATAACCCCCTACCACAAACAGGAACGTGGCAATTGGCAAAAAACTTTCAATTTCACAAGTTACCCTTTAGCGCCTAAACAGTGTGACTTAGAAGAATTAAACTATCTTATTACGGTAGATGCATATGTGCACATTACATAGAGATGTCAACGTCCTAAATGGGTTGAACGCAAGAGTGACAATAGGTAAACCAAAGAACCCAAAATACCTAGCACCTTCCGGTTTTGTTTTTGCGGCTAATAAATTATGTGGGCCTATAAAACAATATGAGTCGCCTAGACGACAACTCGGGCATTTATAATCACAACCATATAACCCCCTACCACAAACAGGAACGTGGCAATTGGCAAAAAACTTTCAATTTCACAAGTTACCCTTTAGCGCCTAAACAGTGTGACTTAGAAGAATTAAACTATCTTATTACGGTAGATGCATATGTGCACATTACATAGAGATGTCAACGTCCTAAATGGGTTGAACGCAAGAGTGACAATCGAAAACCCAAAAACCTCAAAATACCTAGCAACTTCCGGCTTTGTTGTTCCTGCTAATAAAGTATGTGGGTCTAAAAAGCAATATGAATCGCCTAGACGACAACTCGGGCATTTATAATCACAACCATATAACCCCCTATCACAAACAGGAACGGGGCAATTGGAAAAAACTTTCAATTTCACAAGTTACCCTTTAGCGCCTAAAGAGTGTGACTTAGAAGAATTAAACTATCTGATTACGGTAGATGCATATGTGCACATTACATAGGGATGTTTACGTCCTAAATGGGTTGAACGCAAGAGTGACAATAGGTAACCCAAAGAACCCAAAATACCTAGCACCTTCCGGTTTTGTTTTTGCGGCTAATAAATTATGTGGGCCTATAAAACAATATGAGTCGCCTAGACGACAACTCGGGCATTTATAATCACAACCATATAACCCCCTACCACAAACAGGAACGTGGCAATTGGCAAAAAACTTTCAATTTCACAAGTTACCCTTTAGCGCCTAAACAGTGTGACTTAGAAGAATTAAACTATCTTATTACGGTAGATGCATATGTGCACATTACATAGAGATGTCAACGTCCTAAATGGGTTGAACGCAAGAGTGACAATCGAAAACCCAAAAACCTCAAAATACCTAGCAACTTCCGGCTTTGTTGTTCCTGCTAATAAAGTATGTGGGTCTAAAAAGCAATATGAATCGCCTAGACGACAACTCGGGCATTCATAAACAACATCATATACCCGCCTACAACAAACAGGAACGGGGCAATTGGAAAAAACTTTCAATTTCACAAGTTACCCTTGAGCGCCTAAAGAGTGTGACTTAGAAGAATTAAACTATCTGATTACGGTAGATGCATATGTGCACATTACATAGGGATGTTTACGTCCTAAATGGGTTGAACGCAAGAGTGACAATAGGTAACCCAAAGAACCCAAAATACCTAGCATCTTCCGGTTTTGTTTTTGCGGCTATAAAGTATGTGGGCCTTTAAAACAATATGAGTCGCCTAGACGACAACTCGGGCATTCATAAACAACATCATATACCCGCCTAACACAAACAGGAACGGGGCAATTGGAAAAAACTTTCAATTTCACAAGTTACCCTTTAGCGCCTAAAGAGTGTGACTTAGAAGAATTAAACTATCTGATTACGGTAGATGCATATGTGCACATTACATAGAGATGTTTACGTCCTAAATGGGTTGAACGCAAGAGTGACAATAGGTAACCCAAAGAACCCAAAATACCTAGCACCTTCCGGTTTTGTTTTTGCGGCTAATAAATTATGTGGGCCTATAAAACAATATGAGTCGCCTAGACGACAACTCGGGCATTTATAATCACAACCATATAACCCCCTACCACAAACAGGAACGTGGCAATTGGCAAAAAACTTTCAATTTCACAAGTTACCCTTTAGCGCCTAAACAGTGTGACTTAGAAGAATTAAACTATCTTATTACGGTAGATGCATATGTGCACATTACATAGGGATGTTTACGTCCTAAATGGGTTCAACGCAAGAGTGACAATAGGTAACCCAAAATACCTAGCACCTTCCGGTTTTTTTTTTGCGGCTAAGAAATTATGTGGGCCTAAAAAGCAATATGAATCGCCTAGACGACAACTCGGGCATTCATAAACAACATCATATACCCGCCTACAACAAACAGGAACGGGGCAATTGGAAAAAACTTTCAATTTCACAAGTTACCCTTGAGCGCCTAAAGAGTGTGACTTAGAAGAATTAAACTATCTGATTACGGTAGATGCATATGTGCACATTACATAGGGATGTTTACGTCCTAAATGGGTTGAACGCAAGAGTGACAATAGGTAACCCAAAGAACCCAAAATACCTAGCACCTTCCGGTTTTGTTTTTGCGGCTAATAAATTATGTGGGCCTATAAAACAATATGAGTCGCCTAGACGACAACTCGGGCATTTATAATCACAACCATATAACCCCCTACCACAAACAGGAACGTGGCAATTGGCAAAAAACTTTCAATTTCACAAGTTACCCTTTAGCGCCTAAACAGTGTGACTTAGAAGAATTAAACTATCTTATTACGGTAGATGCATATGTGCACATTACATAGAGATGTCAACGTCCTAAATGGGTTGAACGCAAGAGTGACAATCGAAAACCCAAAAACCTCAAAATACCTAGCAACTTCCGGCTTTGTTGTTCCTGCTAATAAAGTATGTGGGTCTAAAAAGCAATATGAATCGCCTAGACGACAACTCGGGCATTTATAATCACAACCATATAACCCCCTATCACAAACAGGAACGGGGCAATTGGAAAAAACTTTCAATTTCACAAGTTACCCTTTAGCGCCTAAAGAGTGTGACTTAGAAGAATTAAACTATCTGATTACGGTAGATGCATATGTGCACATTACATAGGGATGTTTACGTCCTAAATGGGTTGAACGCAAGAGTGACAATAGGTAACCCAAAGAACCCAAAATACCTAGCACCTTCCGGTTTTGTTTTTGCGGCTAATAAATTATGTGGGCCTATAAAACAATATGAGTCGCCTAGACGACAACTCGGGCATTTATAATCACAACCATATAACCCCCTACCACAAACAGGAACGTGGCAATTGGCAAAAAACTTTCAATTTCACAAGTTACCCTTTAGCGCCTAAAGAGTGTGACTTAGAAGAATTAAACTATCTGATTACGGTAGATGCATATGTGCACATTACATAGAGATGTTTACGTCCTAAATGGGTTGAACGCAAGAGTGACAATAGGTAACCCAAAGAACCCAAAATACCTAGCACCTTCCGGTTTTGTTTTTGCGGCTATAAAGTATGTGGGCCTTTAAAACAATATGAGTCGCCTAGACGACAACTCGGGCATTCATAAACAACATCATATACCCGCCTAACACAAACAGGAACGGGGCAATTGGAAAAAACTTTCAATTTCACAAGTTACCCTTTAGCGCCTAAAGAGTGTGACTTAGAAGAATTAAACTATCTGATTACGGTAGATGCATATGTGCACATTACATAGAGATGTTTACGTCCTAAATGGGTTGAACGCAAGAGTGACAATAGGTAACCCAAAGAACCCAAAATACCTAGCACCTTCCGGTTTTGTTTTTGCGGCTAATAAATTATGTGGGCCTATAAAACAATATGAGTCGCCTAGACGACAACTCGGGCATTTATAATCACAACCATATAACCCCCTACCACAAACAGGAACGTGGCAATTGGCAAAAAACTTTCAATTTCACAAGTTACCCTTTAGCGCCTAAAGAGTGTGACTTAGAAGAATTAAACTATCTGATTACGGTAGATGCATATGTGCACATTACATAGAGATGTTTACGTCCTAAATGGGTTGAACGCAAGAGTGACAATAGGTAACCCAAAGAACCCAAAATACCTAGCACCTTCCGGTTTTGTTTTTGCGGCTAATAAATTATGTGGGCCTATAAAACAATATGAGTCGCCTAGACGACAACTCGGGCATTCATAAACAACATCATATACCCGCCTAACACAAACAGGAACGGGGCAATTGGAAAAAACTTTCAATTTCACAAGTTACCCTTTAGCGCCTAAAGAGTGTGACTTAGAAGAATTAAACTATCTGATTACGGTAGATGCATATGTGCACATTACATAGGGATGTTTACGTCCTAAATGGGTTGAACGCAAGAGTGACAATAGGTAACCCAAAATACCTAGCACCTTCCGGTTTTGTTTTTGCGGCTAAGAAATTATGAGGGCCTAAAAAGCAATATGAATCGCCTAGACGACAACTCGGGCATTCATAAACAACATCATATACCCGCCTACAACAAACAGGAACGGGGCAATTGGAAAAAACTTTCAATTTCACAAGTTACCCTTTAGCGCCTAAAGAGTGTGACTTAGAAGAATTAAACTATCTGATTACGGTAGATGCATATGTGCGCATTACATAGAGATGTTTACGTCCTAAATGGGTTGAACCCAAGAGTAACAATAAGTAACCCAAAGAAACCAAAATACCTAGCACCTTCCGGTTTTGTTTTTGCGGCTATAAAGTATGTGGGCCTTTAAAACAATATGAGTCGCCTAGACGACAACGCGGGCATTCATAATCACAACCATGTACCCCCTACCACAAACAGGAACGTGGCAATTGGCAAACAACTTTCAATTTCCTTTAGCGCCTAAAGAGTGTGACTTTGAAGAATTAAACTATCTGATTACGGTAGATGCATATGTGCACATTACATAGAGATGTTAACGTCCTAAATGGGTTGAACGCAAGAGTGACAATCGAAAACCCAAAAACCTCAAAATACCTAGCAACTTCCGGCTTTGTTGTTCCTGCTAATAAAGTATGTGGGTCTAAAAAGCAATATGAATCGCCTAGACGACAACTCGGGCATTCAAAAACAACATCATATACCCGCCTACCACAAACAGGAACGGGGCAATTGGCAAAAAACTTTCAATTTCACAAGTTACCCTTTAGCGCCTAAAGAGTGTGACTTAGAAGAATTAAACTATCTGATTACGGTAGATGCATATGTGCACATTACATAGGGATGTTTACGTCCTAAATGGGTTGAACGCAAGAGTGACAATCGAAAACCCAAAAACCCAAAATACCTAGCAACTTCCGGCTTTGTTGTTCCTGCTAATAAAGTATGTGGGCCTTTAAAACAATATGAGTCGCCTAGACGACAACGCGGGCATTCATAATCACAACCATATACCCCCTACCACAAACAGGAACGTGGCAATTGGCAAAAAACTTTCAATTTCCTTTAGCGCCTAAAAAGTGTGACTTTGAAGAATTAAACTATCTGATTACGGTAGATGCATATGTGCACATTACATAGAGATGTTAACGTCCTAAATGGGTTGAACGCAAGAGTGACAATCGAAAACCCAAAAACCTCAAAATACCTAGCAACTTCCGGCTTTGTTGTTCCTGCTAATAAAGTATGTGGGTCTAAAAAGCAATATGAATCGCCTAGACGACAACTCGGGCATTCAAAAACAACATCATATACCCGCCTACCACAAACAGGAACGGGGCAATTGGCAAAAAACTTTCAATTTCACAAGTTACCCTTTAGCGCCTAAAGAGTGTGACTTAGAAGAATTAAACTATCTGATTACGGTAGATGCATATGTGCACATTACATAGGGATGTTTACGTCCTAAATGGGTTGAACGCAAGAGTGACAATCGAAAACCCAAAAACCCAAAATACCTAGCAACTTCCGGCTTTGTTGTTCCTGCTAATAAAGTATGTGGGCCTTTAAAACAATATGAGGCGCCTAGACGACAACGCGGGCATTCATAATCACAACCATATACCCCCTACCACAAACAGGAACGTGGCAATTGGCAAAAAACTTTCAATTTCCTTTAGCGCCTAAAGAGTGTGACTTTGAAGAATTAAACTATCTGATTACGGTAGATGCATATGTGCACATTACATAGAGATGTTAACGTCCTAAATGGGTTGAACGCAAGAGTGACAATCGAAAACCCAAAAACCTCAAAATACCTAGCAACTTCCGGCTTTGTTGTTCCTGCTAACAAAGTATGTGGGTCTAAAAAGCAATATGAATCGCCTAGACGACAACTCGGGCATTCAAAAACAACATCATATACCCGCCTACCACAAACAGGAACGGGGCAATTGGCAAAAAACTTTCAATTTCACAAGTTACCCTTTAGCGCCTAAAGAGTGTGACTTAGAAGAATTAAACTATCTGATTACGGTAGATGCATATGTGTACATTACATAGGGATGTTTACGTCCTAAATGGGTGGAACGCAAGAGTGACAATAGGTAACCCAAAGAAACCAAAATACCTAGCACCTTCCGGTTTTGTTTTTGCGGCTAATAAATTATGTAGGCCTATAAAACAATATGAGTCGCCTAGACGACAACTCGGGCATTTATAATCACAACCATATAACCCCCTACCACAAACAGGAACGTGGCAATTGGCAAAAAACTTTCAATTTCACAAGTTACCCTTTAGCGCCTAAACAGTGTGACTTAGAAGAATTAAACTATCTGATTACGGTAGATGCATACGTGCACATTACATAGAGATGTCAACGTCCTAAATGGGTTGAACGCAAGAGTGACAATCGAAAACCCAAAAACCTCAAAATACCTAGCAACTTCCGGCTTTGTTGTTCCTGCTAATAAAGTATGTGGGTCTAAAAAGCAATATGAATCGCCTAGACGACAACTCGGGCATTTATAATCACAACCATATAACCCCCTACCACAAACAGGAACGGGGCAATTGGAAAAAACTTTCAATTTCACAAGTTACCCTTTAGCGCCTAAAGAGTGTGACTTAGAAGAATTAAACTATCTGATTACGGTAGATGCATATGTGCACATTACATAGGGATGTTTACGTCCTAAATGGGTTGAACGCAAGAGTGACAATCGAAAACCCAAAAACCTCAAACTACCTAGCAACTTCCGGCTTTGTTGTTCCTGCTAATAAAGTATGTGGGTCTAAAAAGCAATATGAATCGCCTAGACGACAACTCGGGCATTTATAATCACAACCATATAACCCCCTACCACAAACAGGAACGGGGCAATTGGCAAAAAACTTTCAATTTCACAAGTTACCCCTTAGCGCCTAAAGAGTGTGACTTAGAAGAATTAAACTATCTGATTACGGTAGATGCATATCTGCACATTACATAGAGATGTCAACGTCCTAAATGGGTTGAACGCAAGAGTGACAATCGAAAACCCAAAAACCTCAAAATACCTAGCAACTTCCGGCTTTGTTGTTCCTGCTAATAAAGTATGTGGGTCTAAAAAGCAATATGAATCGCCTAGACGACAACTCGGGCATTTATAATCACAACCATATAACCCCCTACCACAAACAGGAACGGGGAAATAAATTATGTGGGCCTATAAAACAATATGAGTCGCCTAGACGACAACTCGGGCATTTATAATCACAACCATATAACCCGCCTACAACAAACAGGAACGGGGCAATTGGAAAAAACTTTCAATTTCACAAGTTACCCTTTAGCGCCTAAAGAGTGTGACTTAGAAGAATTAAACTATCTGATTACGGTAGATGCATATGTGCACATTACATAGAGATGTTTACGTCCTAAATGGGTTGAACGCAAGAGTGACAATAGGTAACCCAAAGAAACCAAAATACCTAGCACCTTCCGGTTGTGTTTTTGCGGCTAATAAATTATGTGGGCCTATAAAACAATATGAGTCGCTTAGACGACAACTCGGGCATTTATAATCACAACCATTTAACCCCCTACCACGAACAGGAACGTGGCAATTGGCAAAAAACTTTCAATTTCCTTTAGCGCCTAAAGAGTGTGACTTTGAATAATTAAACTATCTGATTACTGTAGATGCATATGTGCACATTACATAGAGATGTTAACGTCCTAAATGGGTTGAACGCAAGAGTGACAATCGAAAACCCAAAAACCTCAAAATACCTAGCAACTTCCGACTTTGTTTTTCCGGCTAATAAAGTATGTGGGCCTAAAAAACAATATGAATCGCCTAGACGGCAACTCGGGCCTTCATAAACAACATCATATACCCGCCTACCACAAACAGGAACGGGGCAATTGGCAAAAAACTTTCAATTTTACAAGTTACCCTTTAGCGCCTAAACAGTGTGACTTAGAAGAATACAACTATCTGATTACGGTAGATGCATATGTGCACTTTACAGAGGGTTGTTTACGTCCTAAATGGGTTGAACGCAAGAGTGACAATCGAAAACCCAAAGAACCCAAAATACCTAGCACCTTCCGGTTTTGTTTTTGCGGCTATAAAGTATGTGGGCCTTTAAAACAATATGAGTCGCCTAGGCGACAACGCGGGCATTCATAATCACAACCATATACCCCCTACCACAAACAGGAACGTGGCCATTGGCAAAAAACTTTCAATTTCCTTTAGCGCCTAAAGAGTGTGACTTTGAAGAATTAAACTATCTGATTACGGTAGATGCATATGTGCACATTACATAGAGATGTTAACGTCCTAAATGGGTTGAACGCAAGAGTGACAATCGAAAACCCAAAAACCTCAAAATACCTAGCAACTTCCGGCTTTGTTGTTCCTGCTAATAAAGTATGTGGGTCTAAAAAGCAATATGAATCGCCTAGACGACAACTCGGGCATTCATAAACAACATCATATACCCGCCTAACACAAACAGGAACGGGGCAATTGGAAAAAACTTTCAATTTCACAAGTTACCCTTTAGCGCCTAAAGAGTGTGACTTAGAAGAATTAAACTATCTGATTACGGTAGATGCATATGTGCACATTACATAGGGATGTTTACGTCCTAAATGAGTTGAACGCAAGAGTGACAATAGGTAACCCAAAGAACCCAAAATACCTAGCACCTTCCGGTTTTGTTTTTGCGGCTAAGAAATTATGTGGGCCTAAAAAGCAATATGAATCGCCTAGACGACAACTCGGGCATTCATAAACAACATCATATACCCGCCTACAACAAACAGGAACGGGGCAATTGGCAAAAAACTTTCAATTTCACAAGTTACCCTTTAGCGCCTAAACAGTGTGACTTAGAAGAATTAAACTATCTGATTACGGTAGATGCATATGTGCACATTACATAGGGATGTTTACGTCCTAAATGGGTTGAACGCAAGAGTGACAATCGAAAACCCAAAAACCTCAAAATACCTAGCAACTTCCGGCTTTGTTGTTCCTGCTAATAAAGTATGTGGGCCTAAAAAGCAATATGAATCGTCTAGACGACAACTCGGGCATTCATAAACAACATCATATACCCGCCTACAACAAACAGGAACGGGGCAATTGGCAAAAAACTTTCAATTTCACAAGTTACCCTTTAGCGCCTAAAGAGTGTGACTTAGAAGAATTAAACTATCTGATTACGGTAGATGCATATGTGCACATTACATAGGGATGTTTACGTCCTAAATGGGTTGAACGCAAGAGTGACAATCGAAAACCCAAAAACCTCAAAATACCTAGCAACTTCCGACTTTGTTTTTCCGGCTAATAAAGTATGTGGGCCTAAAAAGCAATATGAATCGCCTAGACGACAACTCGGGCATTCATAAACAACATCATATACCCGCCTACAACAAACAGGAACGGGGCTATTGGAAAAAACTTTCAATTTCACAAGTTACCCTTTAGCGCCTAAAGAGAATTAAAATATCTGATTACGGTAGATGCATATGTGCACATTACATAGAGATGTTTACGTCCTAAATGGGTTGAACGCAAGAGTGACAATAGGTAACCCAAAGAAACCAAAATACCTAGCACCTTCCGGTTTTGTTTTTGCGGCTAATAAATTATGTGGGCCTATAAAACAATATGAGTCGCCTAGACGACAACTCGGGCATTCATAAACAACATCATATACCCGCCTACAACAAACAGGAACGGGGCAATTGGAAAAAACTTTCAATTTCACAAGTTACCCTTTAGCGCCTAAAGAGTGTGACTTAGAAGAATTAAACTATCTGATTACGGTAGATGCATATGTGCACATTACATAGAGATGTCAACGTCCTAAATGGGTTGAACGCACGAGTGACAATCGAAAACCCAAAAACCTCAAAATACCTAGCAACTTCCGGCTTTGTTGTTCCTGCTAATAAAGTATGTGGGCCTAAAAAGCAATATGAATCGTCTAGACGACAACTCGGGCATTCATAAACAACATCATATACCCGCCTACAACAAACAGGAACGGGGCAATTGGAAAAACTTTCAATTTCACAAGTTACCCTTAAGCGCCTAAAGAGTGTGACTTAGAAGAATTAAACTATCTGATTACGGTAGATGCATATGTGCACATTACATAGAGATGTTTACGTCCTAAATGGGTTGAACGCAAGAGTGACAATAGGTAACCCAAAGAAACCAAAATACCTAGCACCTTCCGGTTTTGTTTTTGCGGCTAATAAATTATGTGGGCCTATAAAACAATATGAGTCGTCTAGACGACAACTCGGGCATTTATAATCACAACCATATAACCCCCTACCACAAACAGGAACGTGGCAATTGGCAAACAACTTTCAATTTCACAAGTTACCCTTTAGCGCCTAAACAGTGTGACTTAGAAGAATTAAACTATCTGATTACGGTAGATGCATATGTGCACATTACATAGGGATGTTTACGTCCTAAATGGGTTGAACGCAAGAGTGACAATCGAAAACCCAAAAACCTCAAAATACCTAGCAACTTCCGGCTTTGTTGTTCCTGCTAATAAAGTATGTGGGTCTAAAAAGCAATATGAATCGCCTAGACGACAACTCGGGCATTCAAAAATTCATATACCCGCCTACCACAAACAGGAACGGGGCAATTGGCAAAAAAACTTTCAATTTCACAAGTTACCCTTTAGCGCCTAAAGAGTGTGACTTAGAAGAATTAAACTATCTGATTACGGTAGATGCATATGTGCACATTACATAGGGATGTTTACTTCCTAAATGGGTTGAATGCAAGAGTGACAATAGGTAACCCAAAGAACCCAAAATACCTAGCACCTTCCGGTTTTGTTTTTGCGGCTAAGAAATTATGTGGGCCTAAAAAGCAATATGAATCGCCTAGACGACAACTCGGGCATTCATAAACAACATCATATACCCGCCTACAACAAACAGGAACGGGGCAATTGGAAAAAACTTTCAATTTCACAAGTTACCCTTTAGCGCCTAAAGAGAATTAAACTATCTGATTACGGTAGATGCCTATGTGCACATTACATAGAGATGTTTACGTCCTAAATGGGTTGAACGCAAGAGTGACAATAGGTAACCCAAAGAAACCAAAATACCTAGCACCTTCCGGTTTTGTTTTTGCGGCTAATAAATTATGTGGGCCTATAAAACAATATGAGTCGCCTAGCCGACAACTCGGGCATTCAAAAACAACATCATATACCCGCCTACCACAAACAGGAACGGGGCAATTGGCAAAAAACTTTCAATTTCACAAGTTACCCTTTAGCGCCTAAAGAGTGTGACTTAGAAGAATTAAACTATCTGATTACGGTAGATGCATATGTGCACATTACATAGGGATGTTTACGTCCTAAATGGGTTGAACGCAAGAGTGACAATAGGTAACCCAAAGAAACCAAAATACCTAGCACCTTCCGGTTTTGTTTTTGCGGCTAAGAAATTATGTGGGCCTAAAAAGCAATATGAATCGCCTAGACGACAACTCGGGCATTCATAAACAACATCATATACCCGCCTACAACAAACAGGAAAAAACTTTCAATTTCACAAGTTACCCTTTAGCGCCTAAAGAGTGTGACTTAGAAGAATTAAACTATCTGATTACGGTAGATGCATATGTGCACATTACATAGAGATGTTTACGTCCTAAATGGGTGGAACGCAAGAGTGACAATAGGTAACCCAAAGAAACCAAAATACCTAGCACCTTCCGGTTTTGTTTTTGCGGCTAATAAATTGTGTAGGCCTATAAAACAATATGAGTCGCTTAGACGACAACTCGGGCATTTATAATCACAACCATATAACCCCCTACCACAAACAGGAACGTGGCAATTGGCAAAAAACTTTCAATTTTACAAGTTACCCTTTAGCGCCTAAACAGTGTGACTTAGAAGAATACAACTATCTGATTACGGTAGATGCATATGTGCACTTTACATAGGGTTGTTTACGTCCTAAATGGGTTGAACGCAAGAGTGACAATAGGTAACCCAAAGAACCCAAAATACCTAGCACCTTCCGGTTTTGTTTTTGCGGCTAAGAAATTATGTGGGCCTAAAAAGCAATATGAATCGCCTAGACGACAACTCGGGCATTCATAAACAACATCATATACCCGCCTACAACAAACAGGAACGGGGCAATTGGAAAAAACTTTCAATTTCACAAGTTACCCTTTAGCGCCTAAAGAGAATTAAACTATCTGATTACGGTAGATGCATATGTGCACATTACATAGAGATGTTTACGTCCTAAATGGGTTGAGCGCAAGAGTGACAATAGGTAACCCAAAGAAACCAAAATACCTAGCACCTTCCGGTTTTGTTTTTGCGGCTAATAAATTATGTGGGCCTATAAAACAATATGAGTCGCCTAGACGACAACTCGGGCATTCAAAAACAACATCATATACCCGCCTACCTCAAACAGGAACGGGGCAATTGGCAAAAAACTTTCAATTTCACAAGTTACCCTTTAGCGCCTAAAGAGTGTGACTTAGAAGAATTAAACTATCTGATTACGGTAGATGCATATGTGCACATTACATAGGGATGTTTACGTCCTAAATGGGTTGAACGCAAGAGTGACAATAGGTAACCCAAAGAAACCAAAATACCTAGCACCTTCCGGTTTTGTTTTTGCGGCTAAGAAATTTTGTGGGCCTAAAAAGCAATATGAATCGCCTAGACGACAACTCGGGCATTCATAAACAACATCATATACCCGCCTACAACAAACAGGAAAAAACTTTCAATTTCACAAGTTACCCTTTAGCGCCTAAAGAGTGTGACTTAGAAGAATTAAACTATCTGATTACGGTAGATGCATATGTGCACATTACATAGAGATGTTTACGTCCTAAATGGGTGGAACGCAAGAGTGACAATAGGTAACCCAAAGAAACCAAAATACCTAGCACCTTCCGGTTTTGTTTTTGCGGCTAATAAATTATGTAGGCCTATAAAACAATATGAGTCGCCTAGACGACAACTCGGGCATTTATAATCACAACCATATAACCCCCTACCACAAACAGGAACGTGGCAATTGGCAAAAAACTTTCAATTTTACAAGTTACCCTTTAGCGCCTAAACAGTGTAACTTAGAAGAATACAACTATCTGATTACGGTAGATGCATATGTGCACTTTACATAGGGTTGTTTACGTCCTAAATGGGTTGAACGCAAGAGTGACAATAGGTAACCCAAAGAACCCAAAATACCTAGCACCTTCCGGTTTTGTTTTTGCGGCTAAGAAATTATGTGGGCCTAAAAAGCAATATGAATCGCCTAGACGACAACTCGGGCATTCATAAACAACATCATATACCCGCCTACAACAAACAGCAAAAAACTTTCAATTTCACAAGTTACCCTTTAGCGCCTAAAGAGTGTGACTTAGAAGAATTAAACTATCTGATTACGGTAGATGCATATGTGCACATTACATAGGGATGTTTACGTCCTAAATGGGTTGAACGCAAGAGTGACAATCGAAACCCCAAAAACCTCAAAATACCTAGCAACTTCCGACTTTGTTTTTCCGGCTAATAAAGTATGTGGGCCTAAAAAGCAATATGAATCGCCTAGACGACAACTCGGGCATTCATAAACAACATCATATACCCGCCTACAACAAACAGGAACGGGGCAATTGGAAAAAACTTTCAATTTCACAAGTTACCCTTTAGCGCCTAAAGAGAATTAAACTATCTGATTACGGTAGATGCATATGTGCACATTACATAGAGATGTTTACGTCCTAAATGGGTTGAACGCAAGAGTGACAATAGGTAACCCAAAGAAACCAAAATACCTAGCACCTTCCGGTTTTGTTTTTGCGGCTAATAAATTATGTGGGCCTATAAAACAATATGAGTCGCCTAGACGACAACTCGGGCATTCATAAACAACATCATATTCCCGCCTACAACAAACAGGAACGGGGCAATTGGAAAAAACTTTCAATTTCACAAGTTACCCTTTAGCGCCTAAAGAGTGTGACTTAGAAGAATTAAACTATCTGATTACGGTAGATGCATATGTGCACATTACATAGAGATGTCAACGTCCTGAATGGGTTGAACGCAAGAGTGACAATCGAAAACCCAAAAACCTCAAAATACCTAGCAACTTCCGGCTTTGTTGTTCCTGCTAATAAAGTATGTGGGCCTAAAAAGCAATATGAATCGTCTAGACGACAACTCGGGCATTCATAAACAACATCATATACCCGCCTACAACAAACAGGAACGGGGCAATTGGAAAAAACTTTCAATTTCACAAGTTACCCTTAAGCGCCTAAAGAGTGTGACTTAGAAGAATTAAACTATCTGATTACGGTAGATGCATATGTGCACATTACATAGAGATGTTTACGTCCTAAATGGGTTGAACGCAAGAGTGACAATAGGTAACCCAAAGAAACCAAAATACCTAGCACCTTCCGGTTTTGTTTTTGCGGCTAATAAATTATGTGGGCCTATAAAACAATATGAGTCGCCTAGACGACAACTCGGGCATTTATAATCACAACCATATAACCCCCTACCACAAACAGGAACGTGGCAATTGGCAAAAAACTTTCAATTTCACAAGTTACCCTTTAGCGCCTAAACAGTGTGACTTAGAAGAATTAAACTATCTGATTACGGTAGATGCATATGTGCACATTACATAGGGATGTTTACGTCCTAAATGGGTTGAACGCAAGAGTGACAATCGAAAACCCAAAAACCTCAAAATTCCTAGCAACTTCCGGCTTTGTTGTTCCTGCTAATAAAGTATGTGGGTCTAAAAAGCAATATGAATCGCCTAGACGACAACTCGGGCATTCAATAATTCATATACCCGCCTACCACAAACAGGAACGGGGCAATTGGCAAAAAACTTTCAATTTCACAAGTTACCCTTTAGCGCCTAAAGAGTGTGACTTAGAAGAATTAAACTATCTGATTACGGTAGATGCATATGTGCACATTACATAGGGATGTTTACGTCCTAAATGGGTTGAACGCAAGAGTGACAATAGGTAACCCAAAGAACCCAAAATACCTAGCAACTTCCGGCTTTGTTGTTCCTGCTAATAAAGTATGTGGGTCTAAAAAGCAATATGAATCGCCTAGACGACAACTCGGGCATTCATAAACAACATCATATACCCGGCTAACACAAACAGGAACGGGGCAATTGGAAAAACCTTTCAATTTCACAAGTTACCATTTAGCGCCTAAAGAGTGTGACTTAGAAGAATTAAACAATCTGATTACGGTAGATGCATATGTGCACATTACATAGGGATGTTTACGTCCTAAATGGGTTGAACGCAAGAGTGACAATAGGTAACCCAAAGAACCCAAAATACCTAGCACCTTCCGGTTTTGTTTTTGCGGCTAAGAAATTATGTGGGCCTAAAAAGCAATATGAATCGCCTAGACGACAACTCGGGCATTCATAAACAACATCATATACCCGCCTACAACAAACAGGAACGGGGCAATTGGAAAAAACTTTCAATTTCACAAGTTACCCTTTAGCGCCTAAAGAGAATTAAACTATCTGATTACGGTAGATGCATATGTGCACATTACATAGAGATGTTTACGTCTTCAATGGGTTGAACGCAAGAGTGACAATAGGTAACCCAAAGAAACCAAAATACCTAGCACCTTCCGATTTTGTTTTTGCGGCTAATAAATTATGTGGGCCTAGACGACAACTCGGGCATTTATAATCACAACCATATAACCCCCTACCACAAACAGGAACGTGGCAATTGGCAAAAAACTTTCAATTTTACAAGTTACCCTTTAGCGCCTAAACAGTGTAACTTAGAAGAATACAACTATCTGATTACGGTAGATGCATATGTGCACTTTACATAGGGTTGTTTACGTCCTAAATGGGTTGAACGCAAGAGTGACAATAGGTAACCCAAAGAACCCAAAATACCTAGCACCTTCCGGTTTTGTTTTTGCGGCTAAGAAATTATGTGGGCCTAAAAAGCAATATGAATCGCCTAGACGACAACTCGGGCATTCATAAACAACATCATATACCCGCCTACAACAAACAGCAAAAAACTTTCAATTTCACAAGTTACCCTTTAGCGCCTAAAGAGTGTGACTTAGAAGAATTAAACTATCTGATTACGGTAGATGCATATGTGCACATTACATAGGGATGTTTACGTCCTAAATGGGTTGAACGCAAGAGTGACAATCGAAAACCCAAAAACCTCAAAATACCTAGCAACTTCCGACTTTGTTTTTCCGGCTAATAAAGTATGTGGGCCTAAAAAGCAATATGAATCGCCTAGACGACAACTCGGGCATTCATAAACAACATCATATACCCGCCTACAACAAACAGGAACGGGGCAATTGGAAAAAACTTTCAATTTCACAAGTTACCCTTTAGCGCCTAAAGAGAATTAAACTATCTGATTACGGTAGATGCATATGTGCACATTACATAGAGATGTTTACGTCCTAAATGGGTTGAACGCAAGAGTGACAATAGGTAACCCAAAGAAACCAAAATACCTAGCACCTTCCGGTTTTGTTTTTGCGGCTAATAAATTATGTGGGCCTATAAAACAATATGAGTCGCCTAGACGACAACTCGGGCATTCATAAACAACATCATATACCCGCCTACAACAAACAGGAACGGGGCAATTGGAAAAAACTTTCAATTTCACAAGTTACCCTTTAGCGCCTAAAGAGTGTGACTTAGAAGAATTAAACTATCTGATTACGGTAGATGCATATGTGCACATTACATAGAGATGTCAACGTCCTGAATGGGTTGAACGCAAGAGTGACAATCGAAAACCCAAAAACCTCAAAATACCTAGCAACTTCCGGCTTTGTTGTTCCTGCTAATAAAGTATGTGGGCCTAAAAAGCAATATGAATCGTCTAGACGACAACTCGGGCATTCATAAACAACATCATATACCCGCCTACAACAAACAGGAACGGGGCAATTGGAAAAAACTTTCAATTTCACAAGTTACCCTTAAGCGCCTAAAGAGTGTGACTTAGAAGAATTAAACTATCTGATTACGGTAGATGCATATGTGCACATTACATAGAGATGTTTACGTCCTAAATGGGTTGAACGCAAGAGTGACAATAGGTAACCCAAAGAAACCAAAATACCTAGCACTTTCCGGTTTTGTTTTTGCGGCTAATAAATTATGTGGGCCTATAAAACAATATGAGTCGCCTAGACGACAACTCGGGCATTTATAATCACAACCATATAACCCCCTACCACAAACAGGAACGTGGCAATTGGCAAAAAACTTTCAATTTCACAAGTTACCCTTTAGCGCCTAAACAGTGTGACTTAGAAGAATTAAACTATCTGATTACGGTAGATGCATATGTGCACATTACATAGGGATGTTTACGTCCTAAATGGGTTGAACGCAAGAGTGACAATCGAAAACCCAAAAACCTCAAAATTCCTAGCAACTTCCGGCTTTGTTGTTCCTGCTAATAAAGTATGTGGGTCTAAAAAGCAATATGAATCGCCTAGACGACAACTCGGGCATTCAATAATTCATATACCCGCCTACCACAAACAGGAACGGGGCAATTGGCAAAAAACTTTCAATTTCACAAGTTACCCTTTAGCGCCTAAAGAGTGTGACTTAGAAGAATTAAACTATCTGATTACGGTAGATGCATATGTGCACATTACATAGGGATGTTTACGTCCTAAATGGGTTGAACGCAAGAGTGACAATAGGTAACCCAAAGAACCCAAAATACCTAGCAACTTCCGGCTTTGTTGTTCCTGCTAATAAAGTATGTGGGTCTAAAAAGCAATATGAATCGCCTAGACGACAACTCGGGCATTCATAAACAACATCATATACCCGGCTAACACAAACAGGAACGGGGCAATTGGAAAAAACTTTCAATTTCACAAGTTACCATTTAGCGCCTAAAGAGTGTGACTTAGAAGAATTAAACAATCTGATTACGGTAGATGCATATGTGCACATTACATAGGGATGTTTACGTCCTAAATGGGTTGAACGCAAGAGTGACAATAGGTAACCCAAAGAACCCAAAATACCTAGCACCTTCCGGTTTTGTTTTTGCGGCTAAGAAATTATGTGGGCCTAAAAAGCAATATGAATCGCCTAGACGACAACTCGGGCATTCATAAACAACATCATATACCCGCCTACAACAAACAGGAACGGGGCAATTGGAAAAAACTTTCAATTTCACAAGTTACCCTTTAGCGCCTAAAGAGAATTAAACTATCTGATTACGGTAGATGCATATGTGCACATTACATAGAGATGTTTACGTCTTCAATGGGTTGAACGCAAGAGTGACAATAGGTAACCCAAAGAAACCAAAATACCTAGCACCTTCCGATTTTGTTTTTGCGGCTAATAAATTATGTGGGCCTAGACGACAACTCGGGCATTTATAATCACAACCATATAACCCCCTACCACAAACAGGAACGTGGCAATTGGCAAAAAACTTTCAATTTTACAAGTTACCCTTTAGCGCCTAAACAGTGTAACTTAGAAGAATACAACTATCTGATTACGGTAGATGCATATGTGCACTTTACATAGGGTTGTTTACGTCCTAAATGGGTTGAACGCAAGAGTGACAATAGGTAACCCAAAGAACCCAAAATACCTAGCACCTTCCGGTTTTGTTTTTGCGGCTAAGAAATTATGTGGGCCTAAAAAGCAATATGAATCGCCTAGACGACAACTCGGGCATTCATAAACAACATCATATACCCGCCTACAACAAACAGCAAAAAACTTTCAATTTCACAAGTTACCCTTTAGCGCCTAAAGAGTGTGACTTAGAAGAATTAAACTATCTGATTACGGTAGATGCATATGTGCACATTACATAGGGATGTTTACGTCCTAAATGGGTTGAACGCAAGAGTGACAATCGAAAACCCAAAAACCTCAAAATACCTAGCAACTTCCGACTTTGTTTTTCCGGCTAATAAAGTATGTGGGCCTAAAAAGCAATATGAATCGCCTAGACGACAACTCGGGCATTCATAAACAACATCATATACCCGCCTACAACAAACAGGAACGGGGCAATTGGAAAAAACTTTCAATTTCACAAGTTACCCTTTAGCGCCTAAAGAGAATTAAACTATCTGATTACGGTAGATGCATATGTGCACATTACATAGAGATGTTTACGTCCTAAATGGGTTGAACGCAAGAGTGACAATAGGTAACCCAAAGAAACCAAAATACCTAGCACCTTCCGGTTTTGTTTTTGCGGCTAATAAATTATGTGGGCCTATAAAACAATATGAGTCGCCTAGACGACAACTCGGGCATTCATAAACAACATCATATACCCGCCTACAACAAACAGGAACGGGGCAATTGGAAAAAACTTTCAATTTCACAAGTTACCCTTTAGCGCCTAAAGAGTGTGACTTAGAAGAATTAAACTATCTGATTACGGTAGATGCATATGTGCACATTACATAGAGATGTCAACGTCCTGAATGGGTTGAACGCAAGAGTGACAATCGAAAACCCAAAAACCTCAAAATACCTAGCAACTTCCGGCTTTGTTGTTCCTGCTAATAAAGTATGTGGGCCTAAAAAGCAATATGAATCGTCTAGACGACAACTCGGGCATTCATAAACAACATCATATACCCGCCTACAACAAACAGGAACGGGGCAATTGGAAAAAACTTTCAATTTCACAAGTTACCCTTAAGCGCCTAAAGAGTGTGACTTAGAAGAATTAAACTATCTGATTACGGTAGATGCATATGTGCACATTACATAGAGATGTTTACGTCCTAAATGGGTTGAACGCAAGAGTGACAATAGGTAACCCAAAGAAACCAAAATACCTAGCACTTTCCGGTTTTGTTTTTGCGGCTAATAAATTATGTGGGCCTATAAAACAATATGAGTCGCCTAGACGACAACTCGGGCATTTATAATCACAACCATATAACCCCCTACCACAAACAGGAACGTGGCAATTGGCAAAAAACTTTCAATTTCACAAGTTACCCTTTAGCGCCTAAACAGTGTGACTTAGAAGAATTAAACTATCTGATTACGGTAGATGCATATGTGCACATTACATAGGGATGTTTACGTCCTAAATGGGTTGAACGCAAGAGTGACAATCGAAAACCCAAAAACCTCAAAATTCCTAGCAACTTCCGGCTTTGTTGTTCCTGCTAATAAAGTATGTGGGTCTAAAAAGCAATATGAATCGCCTAGACGACAACTCGGGCATTCAATAATTCATATACCCGCCTACCACAAACAGGAACGGGGCAATTGGCAAAAAACTTTCAATTTCACAAGTTACCCTTTAGCGCCTAAAGAGTGTGACTTAGAAGAATTAAACTATCTGATTACGGTAGATGCATATGTGCACATTACATAGGGATGTTTACGTCCTAAATGGGTTGAACGCAAGAGTGACAATAGGTAACCCAAAGAACCCAAAATACCTAGCACCTTCCGGCTTTGTTGTTCCTGCTAATAAAGTATGTGGGTCTAAAAAGCAATATGAATCGCCTAGACGACAACTCGGGCATTCATAAACAACATCATATACCCGGCTAACACAAACAGGAACGGGGCAATTGGAAAAAACTTTCAATTTCACAAGTTACCATTTAGCGCCTAAAGAGTGTGACTTAGAAGAATTAAACAATCTGATTACGGTAGATGCATATGTGCACATTACATAGGGATGTTTACGTCCTAAATGGGTTGAACGCAAGAGTGACAATAGGTAACCCAAAGAACCCAAAATACCTAGCACCTTCCGGTTTTGTTTTTGCGGCTAAGAAATTATGTGGGCCTAAAAAGCAATATGAATCGCCTAGACGACAACTCGGGCATTCATAAACAACATCATATACCCGCCTACAACAAACAGGAACGGGGCAATTGGAAAAAACTTTCAATTTCACAAGTTACCATTTAGCGCCTAAAGAGTGTGACTTAGAAGAATTAAACAATCTGATTACGGTAGATGCATATGTGCACATTACATAGGGATGTTTACGTCCTAAATGGGTTGAACGCAAGAGTGACAATAGGTAACCCAAAGAACCCAAAATACCTAGCACCTTCCGGTTTTGTTTTTGCGGCTAAGAAATTATGTGGGCCTAAAAAGCAATATGAATCGCCTAGACGACAACTCGGGCATTCATAAACAACATCATATACCCGCCTACCACAAACAGGAACGGGGCAATTGGCAAAAAACTTTCAATTTCACAAGTTACCCTTTAGCGCCTAAAGAGTGTGACTTAGAAGAATTAAACTATCTGATTACGGTAGATGCATATGTGCACATTACATAGGGATGTTTACGTCCTAAATGGGTTGAACGCAAGAGTGACAATAGGTAACCCAAAGAACCCAAAATACCTAGCAACTTCCGGCTTTGTTGTTCCTGCTAATAAAGTATGTGGGTCTAAAAAGCAATATGAATCGCCTAGACGACAACTCGGGCATTCATAAACAACATCATATACCCGGCTAACACAAACAGGAACGGGGCAATTGGAAAAAACTTTCAATTTCACAAGTTACCATTTAGCGCCTAAAGAGTGTGACTTAGAAGAATTAAACTATCTGATTACGGTAGATGCATATGTGCACATTACATAGGGATGTTTACGTCCTAAATGGGTTGAACGCAAGAGTGACAATCGAAAACCCAAAAACCTCAAAATACCTAGCAACTTCCGACTTTGTTTTTCCGGCTAATAAAGTATGTGGGCCTAAAAAGCAATATGAATCGCCTAGACGACAACTCGGGCATTCATAAACAACATCATATACCCGCCTACAACAAACAGGAACGGGGCAATTGGAAAAAACTTTCAATTTCACAAGTTACCCTTTAGCGCCTAAAGAGAATTAAACTATCTGATTACGGTAGATGCATATGTGCACATTACATAGAGATGTTTACGTCCTAAATGGGTTGAACGCAAGAGTGACAATAGGTAACCCAAAGAAACCAAAATACCTAGCACCTTCCGGTTTTGTTTTTGCGGCTAATAAATTATGTGGGCCTATAAAACAATATGAGTCGCCTAGACGACAACTCGGGCATTCATAAACAACATCATATACCCGCCTACAACAAACAGGAACGGGGCAATTGGAAAAAACTTTCAATTTCACAAGTTACCCTTTAGCGCCTAAAGAGTGTGACTTAGAAGAATTAAACTATCTGATTACGGTAGATGCATATGTGCACATTACATAGAGATGTCAACGTCCTGAATGGGTTGAACGCAAGAGTGACAATCGAAAACCCAAAAACCTCAAAATACCTAGCAACTTCCGGCTTTGTTGTTCCTGCTAATAAAGTATGTGGGCCTAAAAAGCAATATGAATCGTCTAGACGACAACTCGGGCATTCATAAACAACATCATATACCCGCCTACAACAAACAGGAACGGGGCAATTGGAAAAAACTTTCAATTTCACAAGTTACCCTTAAGCGCCTAAAGAGTGTGACTTAGAAGAATTAAACTATCTGATTACGGTAGATGCATATGTGCACATTACATAGAGATGTTTACGTCCTAAATGGGTTGAACGCAAGAGTGACAATAGGTAACCCAAAGAAACCAAAATACCTAGCACTTTCCGGTTTTGTTTTTGCGGCTAATAAATTATGTGGGCCTATAAAACAATATGAGTCGCCTAGACGACAACTCGGGCATTTATAATCACAACCATATAACCCCCTACCACAAACAGGAACGTGGCAATTGGCAAAAAACTTTCAATTTCACAAGTTACCCTTTAGCGCCTAAACAGTGTGACTTAGAAGAATTAAACTATCTGATTACGGTAGATGCATATGTGCACATTACATAGGGATGTTTACGTCCTAAATGGGTTGAACGCAAGAGTGACAATCGAAAACCCAAAAACCTCAAAATTCCTAGCAACTTCCGGCTTTGTTGTTCCTGCTAATAAAGTATGTGGGTCTAAAAAGCAATATGAATCGCCTAGACGACAACTCGGGCATTCAATAATTCATATACCCGCCTACCACAAACAGGAACGGGGCAATTGGCAAAAAACTTTCAATTTCACAAGTTACCCTTTAGCGCCTAAAGAGTGTGACTTAGAAGAATTAAACTATCTGATTACGGTAGATGCATATGTGCACATTACATAGGGATGTTTACGTCCTAAATGGGTTGAACGCAAGAGTGACAATAGGTAACCCAAAGAACCCAAAATACCTAGCAACTTCCGGCTTTGTTGTTCCTGCTAATAAAGTATGTGGGTCTAAAAAGCAATATGAATCGCCTAGACGACAACTCGGGCATTCATAAACAACATCATATACCCGGCTAACACAAACAGGAACGGGGCAATTGGAAAAAACTTTCAATTTCACAAGTTACCATTTAGCGCCTAAAGAGTGTGACTTAGAAGAATTAAACAATCTGATTACGGTAGATGCATATGTGCACATTACATAGGGATGTTTACGTCCTAAATGGGTTGAACGCAAGAGTGACAATAGGTAACCCAAAGAACCCAAAATACCTAGCACCTTCCGGTTTTGTTTTTGCGGCTAAGAAATTATGTGGGCCTAAAAAGCAATATGAATCGCCTAGACGACAACTCGGGCATTCATAAACAACATCATATACCCGCCTACAACAAACAGGAACGGGGCAATTGGAAAAAACTTTCAATTTCACAAGTTACCCTTTAGCGCCTAAAGAGAATTAAACTATCTGATTACGGTAGATGCATATGTGCACATTACATAGAGATGTTTACGTCTTCAATGGGTTGAACGCAAGAGTGACAATAGGTAACCCAAAGAAACCAAAATACCTAGCACCTTCCGGTTTTGTTTTTGCGGCTAATAAATTATGTGGGCCTAGACGACAACTCGGGCATTTATAATCACAACCATATAACCCCCTACCACAAACAGGAACGTGGCAATTGGCAAAAAACTTTCAATTTCCTTTAGCGCCTAAAGAGTGTGACTTTGAAGAATTAAACTATCTGATTACGGTAGATACATATGTGCACATTACATAGAGATGTTAACGTCCTAAATGGGTTGAACGCAAGAGTGACAATCGAAAACCCAAAAACCTCAAAATACCTAGCAACTTCCGACTTTGTTTTTCCTGCTAATAAGGTATGTGGGTCTAAAAAGCAATATGAATCGCCTAGACGACAACTCGGGCATTCAAAAACAACATCATATACCCGCCTACCACAAACAGGAACGGGGCAATTGGCAAAAAACTTTCAATTTCACAAGTTACCCTTTAGCGCCTAAAGAGTGTGACTTAGAAGAATTAAACTACCTGATTACGGTAGATGCATATGTGCACATTACATAGGGATGTTTACGTCCTAAATGGGTTGAACGCAAGAGTGACAATAGGTAACCCAAAGAAACCAAAATACCTAGCACCTTCCGGTTTTGTTTTTGCGGCTAATAAATTATGTGGGCCTATAAAACAATATGAGTCGCCTAGACGACAACTCGGGCATTTATAATCACAACCATATAACCCCCTACCACAAACAGGAACTTGGCAATTGGCAAAAAACTTTCAATTTCACAAGTTACCCTTTAGCGCCTAAACAGTGTGACTTAGAAGAATTAAACTATCTGATTACGGTAGATGCATATGTGCACATTACATAGAGATGTCAACGTCCTAAATGGGTTGAACGCAAGAGTGACAATCGAAAACCCAAAAACCTCAAAATACCTAGCAACTTCCGGCTTTGTTGTTCCTGCTAATAAAGTATGTGGGTCTAAAAAGCAATATGAATCGCCTAGACGACAACTCGGGCATTTATAATCACAACCATATAACCCCCTACCACAAACAGGAACGGGGCAATTGGAAAAAACTTTCAATTTCACAAGTTACCCTTTAGCGCCTAAAGAGTGTGACTTAGAAGAATTAAACTATCTGATTACGGTAGATGCATATGTGCACATTACATAGGGATGTTTACGTCCTAAATGGGTTGAACGCAAGAGTGACAATAGGTAACCCAAAGAACCCAAAATACCTAGCACCTTCCGGTTTTGTTTTTGCGGCTAATAAATTATGTGGGCCTATAAAACAATATGAGTCGCCTAGACGACAACTCGGGCATTTATAATCACAACCATATAACCCCCTACCACAAACGGGAACATGGCAATTGGCAAAAAACTTTCAATTTCACAAGTTACCCTTTAGCGCCTAAACAGTGTGACTTAGAAGAATTAAACTATCTGATTACGGTAGATGCATATGTGCACATTACATAGGGATGTTTACGTCCTAAATGGGTTGAACGCAAGAGTGACAATCGAAAACCCAAAATCCTCAAAATACCTAGCAACTTCCGGCTTTGTTGTTCCTGCTAATAAAGTATGTGGGTCTAAAAAGTAATATGAATCGCCTAGACGACAACTCGGGCATTCAATAATTCATATACCCGCCTACCACAAACAGGAACGGGGCAATTGGCAAAAAACTTTCAATTTCACAAGTTACCCTTTAGCGCCTAAAGAGTGTGACTTAGAAGAATTAAACTATCTGATTACGGTAGATGCATATGTGCACATTACATAGGGATGTTTACGTCCTAAATGGGTTGAACGCAAGAGTGACAATAGGTAACCCAAAGAACCCAAAATACCTAGCAACTTCCGGCTTTGTTGTTCCTGCTAATAAAGTATGTGGGTCTAAAAAGCAATATGAATCGCCTAGACGACAACTCGGGCATTCATAAACAACATCATATACCCGGCTAACACAAACAGGAACGGGGCAATTGGAAAAAACTTTCAATTTCACAAGTTACCCTTTAGCGCCTAAAGAGTGTGACTTAGAAGAATTAAACTATCTGATTACGGTAGATGCATATGTGCACATTACATAGGGATGTTTACGTCCTAAATGGGTTGAACGCAAGAGTGACAATAGGTAACCCAAAGAACCCAAAATACCTAGCACCTTCCGGTTTTGTTTTTGCGGCTAATAAATTATGTGGGCCTATAAAACAATATGAGTCGCCTAGACGACAACTCGGGCATTTATAATCACAACCATATAACCCCCTACCACAAACAGGAACGTGGCAATTGGCAAAAAACTTTCAATTTCACAAGTTACCCTTTAGCGCCTAAACAGTGTGACTTAGAAGAATTAAACTATCTGATTACGGTAGATGCATATGTGCACATTACATAGGGATGTTTACGTCCTAAATGGGTTGAACGCAAGAGTGACAATCGAAAACCCAAAAACCTCAAAATACCTAGCAACTTCCGGCTTTGTTGTTCCTGCTAATAAAGTATGTGGGTCTAAAAAGCAATATGAATCGCCTAGACGACAACTCGGGCATTCAAAAATTCATATACCCGCCTACCACAAACAGGAACGGGGCAATTGGCAAAAAAACTTTCAATTTCACAAGTTACCCTTTAGCGCCTAAAGAGTGTGACTTAGAAGAATTAAACTATCTGATTACGGTAGATGCATATGTGCACATTACATAGGGATGTTTACGTCCTAAATGGGTTGAACGCAAGAGTGACAATAGGTAACCCAAAGAACCCAAAATACCTAGCACCTTCCGGTTTTGTTTTTGCGGCTAAGAAATTATGTGGGCCTAAAAAGCAATATGAATCGCCTAGACGACAACTCGGGCATTCAAAAATGCATATACCCGCCTACAACAAACAGGAACGGGGCAATTGGAAAAAACTTTCAATTTCACAAGTTACCCTTTAGCGCCTAAAGAGAATTAAACTATCTGATTACGGTAGATGCATATGTGCACATTACATAGAGATGTTTACGTCCTAAATGGGTTGAACGCAAGAGTGACAATAGGTAACCCAAAGAAACCAAAATACCTAGCACCTTCCGGTTTTGTTTTTGCGGCTAATAAATTATGTGGGCCTATAAAACAATATGAGTCGCCTAGACGACAACTCGGGCATTCAAAAACAACATCATATACCCGCCTACCACAAACAGGAACGGGGCAATTGGCAAAAAACTTTCAATTTCACAAGTTACCCTTTAGCGCCTAAAGAGTGTGACTTAGAAGAATTAAACTATCTGATTACGGTAGATGCATATGTGCACATTACATAGGGATGTTTACGTCCTAAATGGGTTGAACGCAAGAGTGACAAAAGGTAACCCAAAGAAACTAAAATACCTAGCACCTTCCGGTTTTGTTTTTGCGGCTAAGAAATTATGTGGGCCTAAAAAGCAATATGAATCGCCTAGACGACAACTCGGGCATTCATAAACAACATCATATACCCGCCTACAACAAACAGGAAAAAACTTTCAATTTCACAAGTTACCCTTTAGCGCCTAAAGAGTGTGACTTAGAAGAATTAAACTATCTGATTACGGTAGATGCATATGTGCACATTACATAGAGATGTTTACGTCCTAAATGGGTGGAACGCAAGAGTGACAATAGGTAACCCAAAGAAACCAAAATACCTAGCACCTTCCGGTTTTGTTTTTGCGGCTAACAAATTATGTAGGCCTATAAAACAATATGAGTCGCCTAGACGACAACTCGGGCATTTATAATCACAACCATATAACCCCCTACCACAAACAGGAACGTGGCAATTGGCAAAAAACTTTCAATTTTACAAGTTACCTTTTAGCGCCTAAACAGTGTGACTTAGAAGAATACAACTATCTAATTACGGTAGATGCATATGTGCACTTTACATAGGGTTGTTTACGTCCTAAATGGGTTGAACGCAAGAGTGACAATAGGTAACCCAAAGAACCCAAAATACCTAGCACCTTCCGGTTTTGTTTTTGCGGCTAAGAAATTATGTGGGCCTAAAAAGCAATATGAATCGCCTAGACGACAACTCAGGCATTCATAAACAACATCATATACCCGCCTACAACAAACAGGAACGGGGCAATTGGAAAAAACTTTCAATTTCACAAGTTACCCTTTAGCGCCTAAAGAGAATTAAACTATCTGATTACGGTAGATGCATATGTGCACATTACATAGAGATGTTTACGTCCTAAATGGGTTGAACGAAAGAGTGACAATAGGTAACCCAAAGAAACCAAAATACCTAGCACCTTCCGGTTTTGTTTTTGCGGCTAATAAATTATGTGGGCCTATAAAACAATATGAGTCGCCTAGACGACAACTCGGGCATTCAAAAACAACATCATATACCCGCCTACCACAAACAGGAACGGGGCAATTGGCAAAAAACTTTCAATTTCACAAGTTACCCTTTAGCGCCTAAAGAGTGTGACTTAGAAGAATTAAACTATCTGATTACGGTAGATGCATATGTGCACATTACATAGGGATGTTTACGTCCTAAATGGGTTGAACGCAAGAGTGACAATAGGTAACCCAAAGAAACCAAAATACCTAGCACCTTCCGGTTTTGTTTTTGCGGCTAAGAAATTATGTGGGCCTAAAAAGCAATATGAATCGCCTAGACGACAACTCGGGCATTCATAAACAACATCATATACCCGCCTACAACAAACAGGAAAAAACTTTCAATTTCACAAGTTACCCTTTAGCGCCTAAAGAGTGTGACTTAGAAGAATTAAACTATCTGATTACGGTAGATGCATATGTGCACATTACATAGAGATGTTTACGTCCTAAATGGGTGGAACGCAAGAGTGACAATAGGTAACCCAAAGAAACCAAAATACCTAGCACCTTCCGGTTTTGTTTTTGCGGCTAATAAATTATGTAGGCCTATAAAACAATATGAGTCGCCTAGACGACAACTCGGGCATTTATAATCACAACCATATAACCCCCTACCACAAACAGGAACGTGGCAATTGGCAGAAAACTTTCAATTTTACAAGTTACCCTTTAGCGCCTAAACAGTGTGACTTAGAAGAATACAACTATCTGATTACGGTAGATGCATATGTGCACTTTACATAGGGTTGTTTACGTCCTAAATGGGTTGAACGCAAGAGTGACAATAGGTAACCCAAAGAACCCAAAATACCTAGCACCTTCCGGTTTTGTTTTTGCGGCTAAGAAATTATGTGGGCCTAAAAAGCAATATGAATCGCCTAGACGACAACTCGGGCATTCATAAACAACATCATATACCCGCCTACAACAAACAGCAAAAAACTTTCAATTTTACAAGTTACCCTTTAGCGCCTAAAGAGTGTGACTTAGAAGAATTAAACTATCTGATTACGGTAGATGCATATGTGCACATTACATAGGGTTGTTTACGTCCTAAATGGGTTGAACGCAAGAGTGACAATCGAAAACCCAAAAACCTCAAAATACCTAGCAACTTCCGACTTTGTTTTTCCGGCTAATAAAGTATGTGGGCCTAAAAAGCAATATGAATCGCCTAGACGACAACTCGGGCATTCATAAACAACATCATATACCCGCCTACAACAAACAGGAACGGGGCAATTGGAAAAAACTTTCAATTTCACAAGTTACCCTTTAGCGCCTAAAGAGTGTGACTTAGAAGAATTAAACTATCTGATTACGGTAGATGCATATGTGCACATTACATAGAGATGTTTACGTCCTAAATGGGTTGAACGCAAGAGTGACAATTGGTAACCCAAAGAAACCAAAATACCTAGCACCTTCCGGTTTTGTTTTTGCGGCTAATAAATTATGTGGGCCTATAAAACAATATGAGTCGCCTAGACGACAACTCGGACATTCATAAACAACATCATATACCCGCCTACAACAAACAGGAACGGGGCAATTGGAAAAAACTTTCGATTTCACAAGTTACCCTTTAGCGCCTAAAGAGTGTGACTTAGAAGAATTAAACTATCTGATTACGGTAGATGCATATGTGCACATTACATAGAGATGTCAACGTCCTAAATGGGTTGAACGCAAGAGTGACAATCGAAAACCCAAAAACCTCAAAATACCTAGCAACTTCCGGCTTTGTTGTTCCTGCTAATAAAGTATGTGGGCCTAAAAAGCAATATGAATCGTCTAGACGACAACTCGGGCATTCATAAACAACATCATATACCCGCCTACAACAAACAGGAACGGGGCAATTGGAAAAAACTTTCAATTTCACAAGTTACCCTTAAGCGCCTAAAGAGTGTGACTTAGAAGAATTAAACTATCTGATTACGGTAGATGCATATGTGCACATTACATAGAGATGTTTACGTCCTAAATGGGTTGAACGCAAGAGTGACAATAGGTAACCCAAAGAAACCAAAATACCTAGCACCTTCCGGTTTGGTTTTTGCGGCTAATAAATTATGTGGGCCTATAAAACAATATGAGTCGCCTAGACGACAACTCGGGCATTTATAATCACAACCATATAACCCCCTACCACAAACAGGAACGTGGCAATTGGCAAAAAACTTTCAATTTCACAAGTTACCCTTTAGCGCCTAAACAGTGTGACTTAGAAGAATTAAACTATCTGATTACGGTAGATGCATATGTGCACATTACATAGGGATGTTTACGTCCTAAATGGGTTGAACGCAAGAGTGACAATCGAAAACCCAAAAACCTCAAAATACCTAGCAACTTCCGGCTTTGTTGTTCCTGCTAATAAAGTATGTGGGTCTAAAAAGCAATATGAATCGCCTAGACGACAACTCGGGCATTCAATAATTCATATACCCGCCTACCACAAACAGGAACGGGGCAATTGGCAAAAAACTTTCAATTTCACAAGTTACCCTTTAGCGCCTAAAGAGTGTGACTTAGAAGAATTAAACTATCTGATTACGGTAGATGCATATGTGCACATTACATAGGGATGTTTACGTCCTAAATGGGTTGAACGCAAGAGTGACAATAGGTAACCCAAAGAACCCAAAATACCTAGCAACTTCCGGCTTTGTTGTTCCTGCTAATAAAGTATGTGGGTCTAAAAAGCAATATGAATCGCCTAGACGACAACTCGGGCATTCATAAACAACATCATATACCCCGCTAACACAAACAGGAACGGGGCAATTGGAAAAAACTTTCAATTTCACAAGTTACCCTTTAGCGCCTAAAGAGTGTGACTTAGAAGAATTAAACAATCTGATTACGGTAGATGCATATGTGCACATTACATAGGGATGTTTACGTCCTAAATGGGTTGAACGCAAGAGTGACAATAGGTAACCCAAAGAACCCAAAATACCTAGCACCTTCCGGTTTTGTTTTTGCGGCTAAGAAATTATGTGGGCCTAAAAAGCAATATGAATCGCCTAGACGACAACTCGGGCATTCATAAACAACATCATATACCCGCCTACAACAAACAGGAACGGGGCAATTGGAAAAAACTTTCAATTTCACAAGTTACCCTTTAGCGCCTAAAGAGAATTAAACTATCTGATTACGGTAGATGCATATGTGCACATTACATAGAGATGTTTACGTCCTAAATGGGTTGAACGCAAGAGTGACAATAGGTAACCCAAAGAAACCAAAATACCTAGCACCTTCCGGTTTTGTTTTTGCGGCTAATAAATTATGTGGGCCCATAAAACAATATGAGTCGCCTAGACGACAACTCGGGCATTTATAATCACAACCATATAACCCCCTACCACAAACAGGAACTTGGCAATTGGCAAAAAACTTTCAATTTCACAAGTTACCCTTTAGCGCCTAAAGAGTGTGACTTAGAAGAATTAAACTACCTGATTACGGTAGATGCATATGTGCACATTACATAGGGATGTTTACGTCCTAAATGGGTTGAACGCAAGAGTGACAATAGGTAACCCAAAGAAACCAAAATACCTAGCACCTTCCGGTTTTGTTTTTGCGGCTAATAAATTATGTGGGCCTATAAAACAATATGAGTCGCCTAGACGACAACTCGGGCATTTATAATCACAACCATATAACCCCCTACCACAAACAGGAACTTGGCAATTGGCAAAAAACTTTCAATTTCACAAGTTACCCTTTAGCGCCTAAACAGTGTGACTTAGAAGAATTAAACTATCTGATTACGGTAGATGCATATGTGCACATTACATAGAGATGTCAACGTCCTAAATGGGTTGAACGCAAGAGTGACAATCGAAAACCCAAAAACCTCAAAATACCTAGCAACTGCCGGCTTTGTTGCTAATAAAGTATGTGGGTCTAAAAAGCAATATGAATCGCCTAGACGACAACTCGGGCATTTATAATCACAACCATATAACCCCCTACCACAAACAGGAACGGGGCAATTGGAAAAAACTTTCAATTTCACAAGTTACCCTTTAGCGCCTAAAGAGTGTGACTTAGAAGAATTAAACTATCTGATTACGGTAGATGCATATGTGCACATTACATAGGGATGTTTACGTCCTAAATGGGTTGAACGCAAGAGTGACAATAGGTAACCCAAAGAACCCAAAATACCTAGCACCTTCCGGTTTTGTTTTTGCGGCTAATAAATTATGTGGGCCTATAAAACAATATGAGTCGCCTAGACGACAACTCGGGCATTTATAATCACAACCATATAACCCCCTACCACAAACAGGAACGTGGCAATTGGCAAAAAACTTTCAATTTCACAAGTTACCCTTTAGCGCCTAAACAGTGTGACTTAGAAGAATTAAACTATCTGATTACGGTAGATGCATATGTGCACATTACATAGGGATGTTTACGTCCTAAATGGGTTGAACGCAAGAGTGACAATCGAAAACCCAAAAACCTCAAAATACCTAGCAACTTCCGGCTTTGTTGTTCCTGCTAATAAAGTATGTGGGTCTAAAAAGCAATATGAATCGCCTAGATGACAACTCGGGCATTCATAAACAACATCATATACCCGCCTACAACAAACAGGAACGGGGCAATTGGAAAAAACTTTCAATTTCACAAGTTACCCTTAAGCGCCTAAAGAGTGTGACTTAGAAGAATTAAACTATCTGATTACGGTAGATGCATATGTGCACATTACATAGAGATGTTTACGTCCTAAATGGGTTGAACGCAAGAGTGACAATTGGTAACCCAAAGAAACCAAAATACCTAGCACCTTCCGGTTTTGTTTTTGCGGCTAATAAATTATGTGGGCCTATAAAACAATATGAGTCGCCTAGACGACAACTCGGACATTCATAAACAACATCATATACCCGCCTACAACAAACAGGAACGGGGCAATTGGAAAAAACTTTCAATTTCACAAGTTACCCTTTAGCGCCTAAAGAGTGTGACTTAGAAGAATTAAACTATCTGATTACGGTAGATGCATATGTGCACATTACATAGAGATGTCAACGTCCTGAATGGGTTGAACGCAAGAGTGACAATCGAAAACCCAAAAACCTCAAAATACCTAGCAACTTCCGGCTTTGTTGTTCCTGCTAATAAAGTATGTGGGCCTAAAAAGCAATATGAATCGTCTAGACGACAACTCGGGCATTCATAAACAACATCATATACCCGCCTACAACAAACAGGAACGGGGCAATTGGAAAAAACTTTCAATTTCACAAGTTACCCTTAAGCGCCTAAAGAGTGTGACTTAGAAGAATTAAACTATCTGATTACGGTAGATGCATATGTGCACATTACATAGAGATGTTTACGTCCTAAATGGGTTGAACGCAAGAGTGACAATAGGTAACCCAAAGAAACCAAAATACCTAGCACCTTCCGGTTTGGTTTTTGCGGCTAATAAATTATGTGGGCCTATAAAACAATATGAGTCGCCTAGACGACAACTCGGGCATTTATAATCACAACCATATAACCCCCTACCACAAACAGGAACGTGGCAATTGGCAAAAAACTTTCAATTTCACAAGTTACCCTTTAGCGCCTAAACAGTGTGACTTAGAAGAATTAAACTATCTGATTACGGTAGATGCATATGTGCACATTACATAGGGATGTTTACGTCCTAAATGGGTTGAACGCAAGAGTGACAATCGAAAACCCAAAAACCTCAAAATACCTAGCAACTTCCGGCTTTGTTGTTCCTGCTAATAAAGTATGTGGGTCTAAAAAGCAATATGAATCGCCTAGACGACAACTCGGGCATTCAATAATTCATATACCCGCCTACCACAAACAGGAACGGGGCAATTGGCAAAAAACTTTCAATTTCACAAGTTACCCTTTAGCGCCTAAAGAGTGTGACTTAGAAGAATTAAACTATCTGATTACGGTAGATGCATATGTGCACATTACATAGGGATGTTTACGTCCTAAATGGGTTGAACGCAAGAGTGACAATAGGTAACCCAAAGAACCCAAAATACCTAGCAACTTCCGGCTTTGTTGTTCCTGCTAATAAAGTATGTGGGTCTAAAAAGCAATATGAATCGCCTAGACGACAACTCGGGCATTCATAAACAACATCATATACCCCGCTAACACAAACAGGAACGGGGCAATTGGAAAAAACTTTCAATTTCACAAGTTACCCTTTAGCGCCTAAAGAGTGTGACTTAGAAGAATTAAACAATCTGATTACGGTAGATGCATATGTGCACATTACATAGGGATGTTTACGTCCTAAATGGGTTGAACGCAAGAGTGACAATAGGTAACCCAAAGAACCCAAAATACCTAGCACCTTCCGGTTTTGTTTTTGCGGCTAAGAAATTATGTGGGCCTAAAAAGCAATATGAATCGCCTAGACGACAACTCGGGCATTCATAAACAACATCATATACCCGCCTACAACAAACAGGAACGGGGCAATTGGAAAAAACTTTCAATTTCACAAGTTACCCTTTAGCGCCTAAAGAGAATTAAACTATCTGATTACGGTAGATGCATATGTGCACATTACATAGAGATGTTTACGTCCTAAATGGGTTGAACGCAAGAGTGACAATAGGTAACCCAAAGAAACCAAAATACCTAGCACCTTCCGGTTTTGTTTTTGCGGCTAATAAATTATGTGGGCCTATAAAACAATATGAGTCGCCTAGACGACAACTCGGGCATTTATAATCACAACCATATAACCCCCTACCACAAACAGGAACTTGGCAATTGGCAAAAAACTTTCAATTTCACAAGTTACCCTTTAGCGCCTAAAGAGTGTGACTTAGAAGAATTAAACTATCTGATTACGGTAGATGCATATGTGCACATTACATAGGGATGTTTACGTCCTAAATGGGTTGAACGCAAGAGTGACAATAGGTAACCCAAAGAAACCAAAATACCTAGCACCTTCCGGTTTTGTTTTTGCGGCTAATAAATTATGTGGGCCTATAAAACAATATGAGTCGCCTAGACGACAACTCGGGCATTTATAATCACAACCATATAACCCCCTACCACAAACAGGAACTTGGCAATTGGCAAAAAACTTTCAATTTCACAAGTTACCCTTTAGCGCCTAAACAGTGTGACTTAGAAGAATTAAACTATCTGATTACGGTAGATGCATATGTGCACATTACATAGAGATGTCAACGTCCTAAATGGGTTGAACGCAAGAGTGACAATCGAAAACCCAAAAACCTCAAAATACCTAGCAACTTCCGGCTTTGTTGCTAATAAAGTATGTGGGTCTAAAAAGCAATATGAATCGCCTAGACGACAACTCGGGCATTTATAATCACAACCATATAACCCGCTACCACAAACAGGAACGGGGCAATTGGAAAAAACTTTCAATTTCACAAGTTACCCTTTAGCGCCTAAAGAGTGTGACTTAGAAGAATTAAACTATCTGATTACGGTAGATGCATATGTGCACATTACATAGGGATGTTTACGTCCTAAATGGGTTGAACGCAAGAGTGACAATAGGTAACCCAAAGAAACCAAAATACCTAGCACCTTCCGGTTTTGTTTTTGCGGCTAATAAATTATGTGGGCCTATAAAACAATATGAGTCGCCTAGACGACAACTCGGGCATTTATAATCACAACCATATAACCCCCTACCACAAACAGGAACGGGGCAATTGGAAAAAACTTTCAATTTCACAAGTTACCCTTTAGCGCCTAAAGAGTGTGACTTAGAAGAATTAAACTATCTGATTACGGTAGATGCATATGTGCACATTACATAGGGATGTTTACGTCCTAAATGGGTTGAACGCAAGAGTGACAATAGGTAACCCAAAGAACCCAAAATACCTAGCACCTTCCGGTTTTGTTTTTGCGGCTAAGAAATTATGTGGGCCTAAAAAGCAATATGAATCGCCTAGACGACAACTCGGACATTCATAAACAACATCATATACCCGCCTACAACAAACAGGAACGGGGCAATTGGAAAAAACTTTCAATTTCACAAGTTACCCTTTAGCGCCTAAAGAGTGTGACTTAGAAGAATTAAACTATCTGATTACGGTAGATGCATATGTGCACATTACATAGGGATGTTTACGTCCTAAATGGGTTGAACGCAAGAGTGACAATAGGTAACCCAAAGAACCCAAAATACCTAGCACCTTCCGGTTTTGTTTTTGCGGCTAATAAATTATGTGGGCCTATAAAACAATATGAGTCGCCTAGACGACAACTCGGGCATTTATAATCACAACCATATAACCCCCTACCACAAACAGGAACGTGGCAATTGGCAAAAAACTTTCAATTTCACAAGTTACCCTTTAGCGCCTAAACAGTGTGACTTAGAAGAATTAAACTATCTGATTACGGTAGATGCATATGTGCACATTACATAGGGATGTTTACGTCCTAAATGGGTTGAACGCAAGAGTGACAATCGAAAACCCAAAAACCTCAAAATACCTAGCAACTTCCGGCTTTGTTGTTCCTGCTAATAAAGTATGTGGGTCTAAAAAGCAACATGAATCGCCTAGACGACAACTCGGGCATTCATAAACAACATCATATACCCGCCTACAACAAACAGGAACGGGGCAATTGGAAAAAACTTTCAATTTCACAAGTTACCCTTAAGCGCCTAAAGAGTGTGACTTAGAAGAATTAAACTATCTGATTACGGTAGATGCATATGTGCACATTACATAGAGATGTTTACGTCCTAAATGGGTTGAACGCAAGAGTGACAATTGGTAACCCAAAGAAACCAAAATACCTAGCACCTTCCGGTTTTGTTTTTGCGGCTAATAAATTATGTGGGCCTATAAAACAATATGAGTCGCCTAGACGACAACTCGGACATTCATAAACAACATCATATACCCGCCTACAACAAACAGGAACGGGGCAATTGGAAAAAACTTTCAATTTCACAAGTTACCCTTTAGCGCCTAAAGAGTGTGACTTAGAAGAATTAAACTATCTGATTACGGTAGATGCATATGTGCACATTACATAGAGATGTCAACGTCCTGAATGGGTTGAACGCAAGAGTGACAATCGAAAACCCAAAAACCTCAAAATACCTAGCAACTTCCGGCTTTGTTGTTCCTGCTAATAAAGTATGTGGGCCTAAAAAGCAATATGAATCGTCTAGACGACAACTCGGGCATTCATAAACAACATCATATACCCGCCTACAACAAACAGGAACGGGGCAATTGGAAAAAACTTTCAATTTCACAAGTTACCCTTAAGCGCCTAAAGAGTGTGACTTAGAAGAATTAAACTATCTGATTACGGTAGATGCATATGTGCACATTACATAGAGATGTTTACGTCCTAAATGGGTTGAACGCAAGAGTGACAATAGGTAACCCAAAGAAACCAAAATACCTAGCACCTTCCGGTTTGGTTTTTGCGGCTAATAAATTATGTGGGCCTATAAAACAATATGAGTCGCCTAGACGACAACTCGGGCATTTATAATCACAACCATATAACCCCCTACCACAAACAGGAACGTGGCAATTGGCAAAAAACTTTCAATTTCACAAGTTACCCTTTAGCGCCTAAACAGTGTGACTTAGAAGAATTAAACTATCTGATTACGGTAGATGCATATGTGCACATTACATAGGGATGTTTACGTCCTAAATGGGTTGAACGCAAGAGTGACAATCGAAAACCCAAAAACCTCAAAATACCTAGCAACTTCCGGCTTTGTTGTTCCTGCTAATAAAGTATGTGGGTCTAAAAAGCAATATGAATCGCCTAGACGACAACTCGGGCATTCAATAATTCATATACCCGCCTACCACAAACAGGAACGGGGCAATTGGCAAAAAACTTTCAATTTCACAAGTTACCCTTTAGCGCCTAAAGAGTGTGACTTAGAAGAATTAAACTATCTGATTACGGTAGATGCATATGTGCACATTACATAGGGATGTTTACGTCCTAAATGGGTTGAACGCAAGAGTGACAATAGGTAACCCAAAGAACCCAAAATACCTAGCAACTTCCGGCTTTGTTGTTCCTGCTAATAAAGTATGTGGGTCTAAAAAGCAATATGAATCGCCTAGACGACAACTCGGGCATTCATAAACAACATCATATACCCCGCTAACACAAACAGGAACGGGGCAATTGGAAAAAACTTTCAATTTCACAAGTTACCCTTTAGCGCCTAAAGAGTGTGACTTAGAAGAATTAAACAATCTGATTACGGTAGATGCATATGTGCACATTACATAGGGATGTTTACGTCCTAAATGGGTTGAACGCAAGAGTGACAATAGGTAACCCAAAGAACCCAAAATACCTAGCACCTTCCGGTTTTGTTTTTGCGGCTAAGAAATTATGTGGGCCTAAAAAGCAATATGAATCGCCTAGACGACAACTCGGGCATTCATAAACAACATCATATACCCGCCTACAACAAACAGGAACGGGGCAATTGGAAAAAACTTTCAATTTCACAAGTTACCCTTTAGCGCCTAAAGAGAATTAAACTATCTGATTACGGTAGATGCATATGTGCACATTACATAGAGATGTTTACGTCCTAAATGGGTTGAACGCAAGAGTGACAATAGGTAACCCAAAGAAACCAAAATACCTAGCACCTTCCGGTTTTGTTTTTGCGGCTAATAAATTATGTGGGCCTATAAAACAATATGAGTCGCCTAGACGACAACTCGGGCATTTATAATCACAACCATATAACCCCCTACCACAAACAGGAACTTGGCAATTGGCAAAAAACTTTCAATTTCACAAGTTACCCTTTAGCGCCTAAAGAGTGTGACTTAGAAGAATTAAACTATCTGATTACGGTAGATGCATATGTGCACATTACATAGGGATGTTTACGTCCTAAATGGGTTGAACGCAAGAGTGACAATAGGTAACCCAAAGAAACCAAAATACCTAGCACCTTCCGGTTTTGTTTTTGCGGCTAATAAATTATGTGGGCCTATAAAACAATATGAGTCGCCTAGACGACAACTCGGGCATTTATAATCACAACCATATAACCCCCTACCACAAACAGGAACTTGGCAATTGGCAAAAAACTTTCAATTTCACAAGTTACCCTTTAGCGCCTAAACAGTGTGACTTAGAAGAATTAAACTATCTGATTACGGTAGATGCATATGTGCACATTACATAGAGATGTCAACGTCCTAAATGGGTTGAACGCAAGAGTGACAATCGAAAACCCAAAAACCTCAAAATACCTAGCAACTTCCGGCTTTGTTGCTAATAAAGTATGTGGGTCTAAAAAGCAATATGAATCGCCTAGACGACAACTCGGGCATTTATAATCACAACCATATAACCCCCTACCACAAACAGGAACGGGGCAATTGGAAAAAACTTTCAATTTCACAAGTTACCCTTTAGCGCCTAAAGAGTGTGACTTAGAAGAATTAAACTATCTGATTACGGTAGATGCATATGTGCACATTACATAGGGATGTTTACGTCCTAAATGGGTTGAACGCAAGAGTGACAATAGGTAACCCAAAGAACCCAAAATACCTAGCACCTTCCGGTTTTGTTTTTGCGGCTAATAAATTATGTGGGCCTATAAAACAATATGAGTCGCCTAGACGACAACTCGGGCATTTATAATCACAACCATATAACCCCCTACCACAAACAGGAACGTGGCAATTGGCAAAAAACTTTCAATTTCACAAGTTACCCTTTAGCGCCTAAACAGTGTGACTTAGAAGAATTAAACTATCTGATTACGGTAGATGCATATGTGCACATTACATAGGGATGTTTACGTCCTAAATGGGTTGAACGCAAGAGTGACAATCGAAAACCCAAAAACCTCAAAATACCTAGCAACTTCCGGCTTTGTTGTTCCTGCTAATAAAGTATGTGGGGCTAAAAAGTAATATGAATCGCCTAGACGACAACTCGGGCATTCAATAATTCATATACCCGCCTACCACAAACAGGAACGGGGCAATTGGCAAAAAACTTTCAATTTCACAAGTTACCCTTTAGCGCCTAAAGAGTGTGACTTAGAAGAATTAAACTATCTGATTACGGTAGATGCATATGTGCACATTACATAGGGATGTTTACGTCCTAAATGGGTTGAACGCAAGAGTGACAATAGGTAACCCAAAGAACCCAAAATACCTAGCAACTTCCGGCTTTGTTGTTCCTGCTAATAAAGTATGTGGGTCTAAAAAGCAATATGAATCGCCTAGACGACAACTCGGGCATTCATAAACAACATCATATACCCGGCTAACACAAACAGGAACGGGGCAATTGGAAAAAACTTTCAATTTCACAAGTTACCCTTTAGCGCCTAAAGAGTGTGACTTAGAAGAATTAAACTATCTGATTACGGTAGATGCATATGTGCACATTACATAGGGATGTTTACGTCCTAAATGGGTTGAACGCAAGAGTGACAATAGGTAACCCAAAGAACCCAAAATACCTAGCACCTTCCGGTTTTGTTTTTGCGGCTAAGAAATTATGTGGGCCTAAAAAGCAATATGAATCGCCTAGACGACAACTCGGGCATTCATAAACAACATCATATACCCGCCTACAACAAACAGGAACGGGGCAATTGGAAAAAACTTTCAATTTCACAAGTTACCCTTTAGCGCCTAAAGAGAATTAAACTATCTGATTACGGTAGATGCATATGTGCACATTACATAGAGATGTTTACGTCCTAAATGGGTTGAACGCAAGAGTGACAATAGGTAACCCAAAGAAACCAAAATACCTAGCACCTTCCGGTTTTGTTTTTGCGGCTAATAAATTATGTGGGCCTATAAAACAATATGAGTCGCCTAGACGACAACTCGGGCATTTATAATCACAACCATATAACCCCCTACCACAAACAGGAACGTGGCAATTGGCAAAAAACTTTCAATTTCCTTTAGCGCCTAAAGAGTGTGACTTTGAAGAATTAAACTATCTGATAACGGTAGATACATATGTGCACATTACATAGAGATGTTAACGTCCTAAATGGGTTGAACGCAAGAGTGACAATCGAAAACCCAAAAACCTCAAAATACCTAGCAACTTCCGACTTTGTTTTTCCTGCTAATAAGGTATGTGGGTCTAAAAAGCAATATGAATCGCCTAGACGACAACTCGGGCATTCAAAAACAACATCATATGCCCGCCTACCACAAACAGGAACGGGGCAATTGGCAAAAAACTTTCAATTTCACAAGTTACCCTTTAGCGCCTAAAGAGTGTGACTTAGAAGAATTAAACTATCTGATTACGGTAGATGCATATGTGCACATTACATAGGGATGTTTACGTCCTAAATGGGTTGAACGCAAGAGTGACAATAGGTAACCCAAAGAACCCAAAATACCTAGCACCTTCCGGTTTTGTTTTTGCGGCTAATAAATTATGTGGGCCTATAAAACAATATGAGTCGCCTAGACGACAACTCGGGCATTTATAATCACAACCATATAACCCCCTACCACAAACAGGAACGTGGCAATTGGCAAAAAACTTTCAATTTCACAAGTTACCCTTTAGCGCCTAAAGAGAATTAAACTATCTGATTACGGTAGATGCATATGTGCACATTACATAGAGATGTTTACGTCCTAAATGGGTTGAACCCAAGAGTAACAATAAGCAACCCAAAGAAACCAAAATACCTAGCACCTTCCGGTTTTTTTTTGCGGCTATAAAGTATGTGGGCCTTTAAAACAATATGAGTCGCCTAGACGACAACTCGGGCATTCATAAACAACATCATATACCCGCCTAACACAAACAGGAACGGGGCAATTGGAAAAAACTTTCAATTTCACAAGTTACCCTTTAGCGCCTAAAGAGTGTGACTTAGAAGAATTAAACTATCTGATTACGGTAGATGCATATGTGCACATTACATAGAGATGTTTACGTCCTAAATGGGTTGAACGCAAGAGTGACAATAGGTAACCCAAAGAACCCAAAATACCTAGCACCTTCCGGTTTTGTTTTTGCGGCTAATAAATTATGTGGGCTATAAAACAATATGAGTCGCCTAGACGACAACTCGGGCATTTATAATCACAACCATATAACCCCCTACCACAAACAGGAACGTGGCAATTGGCAAAAACTTTCAATTTCACAAGTTACCCTTTAGCGCCTAAAGAGTGTGACTTAGAAGAATTAAACTATCTGATTACGGTAGATGCATATGTGCACATTACATAGAGATGTTTACGTCCTAAATGGGTTGAACGTAAGAGTGACAATAGGTAACCCAAAGAACCCAAAATACCTAGCACCTTCCGGTTTTGTTTTTGCGGCTAATAAATTATGTGGGCCTATAAAACAATATGAGTCGCCTAGACGACAACTCGGGCATTCATAAACAACATCATATACCCGCCTAACACAAACAGGAACGGGGCAATTGGAAAAAACTTTCAATTTCACAAGTTACCCTTTAGCGCCTAAAGAGTGTGACTTAGAAGAATTAAACTATCTGATTACGGTAGATGCATATGTGCACATTACATAGGGATGTTTACGTCCTAAATGGGTTGAACGCAAGAGTGACAATAGGTAACCCAAAATACCTAGCACCTTCCGGTTTTGTTTTTGCGGCTAAGAAATTATGTGGGCCTAAAAAGCAATATAAATCGCCTAGACGACAACTCGGGCAATCATAAACAACATCATATACCCGCCTACAACAAACAGGAACGGGGCAATTGGAAAAAACTTTCAATTTCACAAGTTACCCTTTAGCGCCTAAAGAGTGTGACTTAGAAGAATTAAACTATCTGATTACGGTAGATGCATATGTGCACATTACATAGAGATGTTTACGTCCTAAATGGGTTGAACCCAAGAGTAACAATAAGTAACCCAAAGAAACCAAAATACCTAGCACCTTCCGGTTTTGTTTTTGCGGCTATAAAGTATGTGGGCCTTTAAAACAATATGAGTCGCATAGACGACAACGCGGGCATTCATAATCACAACCATGTACCCCCTACCACAAACAGGAACGTGGCAATTGGCAAAAAACTTTCAATTTCCTTTAGCGCCTAAAGAGTGTGACTTTGAAGAATTAAACTATCTGATTACGGTAGATGCATATGTGCACATTACATAGAGATGTTAACGTCCTAAATGGGTTGAACGCAAGAGTGACAATCGAAAACCCAAAAACCTCAAAATACCTAGCAACTTCCGGCTTTGTTGTTCCTGCTAATAAAGTATGTGGGTCTAAAAAGCAATATGAATCGCCTAGACGACAACTCGGGCATTCAAAAACAACATCATATACCCGCCTACCACAAACAGGAACGGGGCAATTGGCAAAAAACTTTCAATTTCACAAGTTACCCTTTAGCGCCTAAAGAGTGTGACTTAGAAGAATTAAACTATCTGATTACGGTAGATGCATATGTGCACATTACATAGGGATGTTTACGTCCTAAATGGGTTGAACGCAAGAGTGACAATAGGTAACCCAAAGAACCCAAAATACCTAGCACCTTCCGGTTTTGTTTTTGCGGCTAATAAATTATGTGGGCCTATAAAACAATATGAGTCGCCTAGACGACAACTCGGGCATTTATAATCACAACCATATAACCCCCTACCACAAACAGGAACGTGGCAATTGGCAAAAAACTTTCAATTTCACAAGTTACCCTTTAGCGCCTAAACAGTGTGACTTAGAAGAATTAAACTATCTTATTACGGTAGATGCATATGTGCACATTACATAGAGATGTCAACGTCCTAAATGGGTTGAACGCAAGAGTGACAATCGAAAATCCAAAAACCTCAAAATACCTAGCAACTTCCGGCTTTGTTGTTCCTGCTAATAAAGTATGTGGGTCTAAAAAGCAATATGAATCGCCTAGACGACAACTCGGGCATTTATAATCACAACCATATAACCCCCTATCACAAACAGGAACGGGGCAATTGGAAAAAACTTTCAATTTCACAAGTTACCCTTTAGCGCCTAAAGAGTGTGACTTAGAAGAATTAAACTATCTGATTACGGTAGATGCATATGTGCACATTACATAGGGATGTTTACGTCCTAAATGGGTTGAACGTAAGAGTGACAATAGGTAACCCAAAGAACCCAAAATACCTAGCACCTTCCGGTTTTGTTTTTGCGGCTAATAAATTATGTGGGCCTATAAAACAATATGAGTCGCCTAGACGACAACTCGGGCATTTATAATCACAACCATATAACCCCCTACCACAAACAGGAACGTGGCAATTGGCAAAAAACTTTCAATTTCACAAGTTACCCTTTAGCGCCTAAAGAGTGTGACTTAGAAGAATTAAACTATCTGATTACGGTAGATGCATATGTGCACATTACACAGAGATGTTTACGTCCTAAATGGGTTGAACCCAAGAGTAACAATAAGTAACCCAAAGAAACCAAAATACCTAGCACCTTCCGGTTTTGTTTTTGCGGCTATAAAGTATGTGGGCCTTTAAAACAATATGGGTCGCCTAGACGACAACTCGGGCATTCATAAACAACATCATATACCCGCCTAACACAAACAGGAACGGGGCAATTGGAAAAAAACTTTCAATTTCACAAGTTACCCTTTAGCGCCTAAAGAGTGTGACTTAGAAGAATTAAACTATCTGATTACGGTAGATGCATATGTGCACATTACATAGAGATGTTTACGTCCTAAATGGGTTGAACGCAAGAGTGACAATAGGTAACCCAAAGAACCCAAAATACCTAGCACCTTCCGGTTTTGTTTTTGCGGCTAATAAATTATGTGGGCCTATAAAACAATATGAGTCGCCTAGACGACAACTCGGGCATTTATAATCACAACCATATAACCCCCTACCACAAACAGGAACGTGGCAATTGGCAAAAAACTTTCAATTTCACAAGTTACCCTTTAGCGCCTAAAGAGTGTGACTTAGAAGAATTAAACTATCTGATTACGGTAGATGCATATGTGCACATTACATAGAGATGTTTACGTCCTAAATGGGTTGAACGCAAGAGTGACAATAGGTAACCCAAAGAACCCAAAATACCTAGCACCTTCCGGTTTTGTTTTTGCGGCTAATAAATTATGTGGGCCTATAAAACAATATGAGTCGCCTAGACGACAACTCGGGCATTTATAATCACAACCATATAACCCCCTACCACAAACAGGAACGTGGCAATTGGCAAAAAACTTTCAATTTCACAAGTTACCCTTTAGCGCCTAAAGAGTGTGACTTAGAAGAATTAAACTATCTGATTACGGTAGATGCATATGTGCACATTACACAGAGATGTTTACGTCCTAAATGGGTTGAACCCAAGAGTAACAATAAGTAACCCAAAGAAACCAAAATACCTAGCACCTTCCGGTTTTGTTTTTGCGGCTATAAAGTATGTGGGCCTTTAAAACAATATGAGTCGCCTAGACGACAACGCGGGCATTCATAATCACAACCATGTACCCCCTACCACAAACAGGAACGTGGCAATTGGCAAAAAACTTGCAATTTCCTTTTGCGCCTAAAGAGTGTGACTTTGAAGAATTAAACTATCTGATTACGGTAGATGCATATGTGCACATTACATAGAGATGTTAACATCCTAAATGGGTTGAACGCAAGAGTGACAATCGAAAACCCAAAAACCTCAAAATACCTAGCAACTTCCGGCTTTGTTGTTCCTGCTAATAAAGTATGTGGGTCTAAAAAGCAATATGAATCGCCTAGACGACAACTCGGGCATTCAAAAACAACATCATATACCCGCCTACCACAAACAGGAACGGGGCAATTGGCAAAAAACTTTCAATTTCACAAGTTACCCTTTAGCGCCTAAAGAGTGTGACTTAGAAGAATTAAACTATCTGATTACGGTAGATGCATATGTGCACATTACATAGGGATGTTTACGTCCTAAATGGGTTGAACGCAAGAGTGACAATCGAAAACCCAAAAACCCAAAATACCTAGCAACTTCCGGCTTTGTTGTTCCTGCTAATAAAGTATGTGGGCCTTTAAAACAATATGAGTCGCCTAGACGACAACGCGGGCATTCATAATCACAACCATATACGCCCTACCACAAACAGGAACGTGGCAATTGGCAAAAAACTTTCAATTTCCTTTAGCGCCTAAAGAGTGTGACTTAGAAGAATTAAACTATCTGATTACGGTAGATGCATATGTGTACATTACATAGGGATGTTTACGTCCTAAATGGGTTGAACGCAAGAGTGACAATAGGTAACCCAAAGAACCCAAAATACCTAGCAACTTCCGGCTTTGTTGTTCCTGCTAATAAAGTATGTGGGTCTAAAAAGCAATATGAATCGCCTAGACGACAACTCGGGCATTCATAAACAACATCATATACCCGCCTAACACAAACAGGAACGGGGCAATTGGAAAAAACTTTCAATTTCACAAGTTACCCTTTAGCGCCTAAAGAGTGTGACTTAGAAGAATTAAACTATCTGATTACGGTAGATGCATATGTGCACATTACATAGGGATGTTTACGTCCTAAATGGGTTGAACGCAAGAGTGACAATAGGTAACCCAAAGAACCCAAAATACCTAGCACCTTCCGGTTTTGTTTTTGCGGCTAAGAAATTATGTGGGCCTAATAAGCAATATGAATCGCCTAGACGACAACTCGGGCATTCATAAACAACATCATATACCCGCCTACAACAAACAGGAACGGGGCAATTGGAAAAAACTTTCAATTTCACAAGTTATCCTTTAGCGCCTAAAGGGTGTGACTTAGAAGAATTAAACTATCTGATTACGGTAGATGCATATGTGCACATTACATAGAGATGTTTACGTCCTAAATGGGTTGAACGCAAGAGTGACAATAGGTAACCCAAAGAAACCAAAATACCTAGCACCTTCCGGTTTTGTTTTTGCGGCTAATAAATTATGTGGGCCTATAAAACAATATGAGTCGCCTAGACGACAACTCGGGCATTTATAATCACAACCATATAACCCCCTACCACAAACAGGAACGTGGCAATTGGCAAAAAACTTTCAATTTCCTTTAGCGCCTAAAGAGTGTGACTTTGAAGAATTAAACTATCTGATTACTGTAGATGCATATGTGCACATTACATAGAGATGTTAACGTCCTAAATGGGTTGAACGCAAGAGTGACAATCGAAAACCCAAAAACCTCAAAATACCTAGCAACTTCCGACTTTGTTTTTCCGGCTAATAAAGTATGTGGGCCTAAAAAACAATATGAATCGCCTAGACGGCAACTCGGGCCTTCATAAACAACATCATATACCCGCCTACCACAAACAGGAACGGGGCAATTGGCAAAAAACTTTCAATTTCACAAGTTACCCTTTAGCGCCTAAACAGTGTGACTTAGAAGAATTAAACTATCTGATTACGGTAGATGCATATCTGCACATTACATAGAGATGTCAACGTCCTAAATGGGTTGAACGCAAGAGTGACAATAGGTAACCCAAAGAACCCAAAATACCTAGCACCTTCCGGTTTTGTTTTTGCGGCTAAGAAATTATGTGGGCCTAAAAAGCAATATGAATCGCCTAGACGACAACTCGGGCATTCATAAACAACATCATATACCCGCCTACAACAAACAGGAAAAAACTTTCAATTTCACAAGTTACCCTTTAGCGCCTAAAGAGTGTGACTTAGAAGAATTAAACTATCTGATTACGGTAGATGCATATGTGCACATTACATAGAGATGTTTACGTCCTAAATGGGTGGAACGCAAGAGTGACAATAGGTAACCCAAAGAAACCAAAATACCTAGCACCTTCCGGTTTTGTTTTTGCGGCTAATAAATTATGTAGGCCTATAAAACAATATGAGTCGCCTAGACGACAACTCGGGCATTTATAATCACAACCATATAACCCCCTACCACAAACAGGAACGTGGCAATTGGCAAAAAACTTTCAATTTCACAAGTTACCCTTTAGCGCCTAAACAGTGTGACTTAGAAGAATTAAACTATCTGATTACGGTAGATGCATATCTGCACATTACATAGAGATGTCAACGTCCTAAATGGGTTGAACGCAAGAGTGACAATCGAAAACCCAAAAACCTCAAAATACCTAGCAACTTCCGGCTTTGTTGTTCCTGCTAATAAAGTATGTGGGTCTAAAAAGCAATATGAATCGCCTAGACGACAACTCGGGCATTTATAATCACAACCATATAACCCGCTACCACAAACAGGAACGGGGCAATAAATTATGTGGGCCTATAAAACAATATGAGTCGCCTAGACGACAACTCGGGCATTTATAATCACAACCATATAACCCGCCTACAACAAACAGGAACGGGGCAATTGGAAAAAACTTTCAATTTCACAAGTTACCCTTTAGCGCCTAAAGAGTGTGACTTAGAAGAATTAAACTATCTGATTACGGTAGATGCATATGTGCACATTACATAGAGATGTTTACGTCCTAAATGGGTTGAACGCAAGAGTGACAATAGGTAACCCAAAGAAACCAAAATACCTAGCACCTTCCGGTTGTGTTTTTGCGGCTAATAAATTATGTGGGCCTATAAAACAATATGAGTCGCCTAGACGACAACTCGGGCATTTATAATCACAACCATTTAACCCCCTACCACGAACAGGAACGTGGCAATTGGCAAAAAACTTTCAATTTCCTTTAGCGCCTAAAGAGTGTGACTTTGAAGAATTAAACTATCTGATTACTGTAGATGCATATGTGCACATTACATAGAGATGTTAACGTCCTAAATGGGTTGAACGCAAGAGCGACAATCGAAAACCCAAAAACCTCAAAACAACCTAGCAACTTCCGACTTTGTTTTTCCGGCTAATAAAGTATGTGGGCCTAAAAAACAATATGAATCGCCTAGACGGCAACTCGGGCCTTCATAAACAACATCATATACCCGCCTACCACAAACAGGAACGGGGCAATTGGCAAAAAACTTTCAATTTTACAAGTTACCCTTTAGCGCCTAAGCAGTGTGACTTAGAAGAATACAACTATCTGATTACGGTAGATGCATATGTGCACTTTACATAGGGTTGTTTACGTCCTAAATGGGTTGAACGCAAGAGTGACAATCGAAAACCCAAAGAACCCAAAATACCTAGCACCTTCCGGTTTTGTTTTTGCGGCTATAAAGTATGTGGGCCTTTAAAACAATATGAGTCGCCTAGGCGACAACGCGGGCAATTATAATCACAACCATATACCCCCTACCACAAACAGGAACGTGGCCATTGGCAAAAAACTTTCAATTTCCTTTAGCGCCTAAAGAGTGTGACTTTGAAGAATTAAACTATCTGATTACGGTAGATGCATATGTGCACATTACATAGAGATATTAACGTCCTAAATGGGTCGAACGCAAGAGTGACAATCGAAAACCCAAAAACCTCAAAATACCTAGCAACTTCCGGCTTTGTTGTTCCTGCTAATAAAGTATGTGGGTCTAAAAAGCAATATGAATCGCCTAGACGACAACTCGGGCATTCATAAACAACATCATATACCCGCCTAACACAAACAGGAAAGGGGCAATTGGAAAAAACTTTCAATTTCATAAGTTACCCTTTAGCGCCTAAAGAGTGTGACTTAGAAGAATTAAACTATCTGATTACGGTAGATGCATATGTGCACATTACATAGGGATGTTTACGTCCTAAATGGGTTGAACGCAAGAGTGACAATAGGTAACCCAAAATACCTAGCACCTTCCGGTTTTGTTTTTGCGGCTAAGAAATTATGTGGGCCTAAAAAGCAATATGAATCGCCTAGACGACAACTCGGGCATTCATAAACAACATCATATACCCGCCTAACACAAACAGGAAAGGGGCAATTGGAAAAAACTTTCAATTTCACAAGTTACCCTTTAGCGCCTAAAGAGTGTGACTTAGAAGAATTAAACTATCTGATTACGGTAGATGCATATGTGCACATTACATAGAGATGTTTACGTCCTAAATGGGTTGAACGCAAGAGTGACAATAGGTAACCCAAAGAACCCAAAATACCTAGCACCTTCCGGTTTTGTTTTTGCGGCTAATAAATTATGTGGGCCTATAAAACAATATGAGTCGCCTAGACGACAACTCGGGCATTCATAAACAACATCATATACCCGCCTAACACAAACAGGAACGGGGCAATTGGAAAAAACTTTCAATTTCACAAGTTACCCTTTAGCGCCTAAAGAGTGTGACTTAGAAGAATTAAACTATCTGATTACGGTAGATGCATATGTGCACATTACATAGGGATGTTTACGTCCTAAATGGGTTGAACGCAAGAGTGACAATAGGTAACCCAAAATACCTAGCACCTTCCGGTTTTGTTTTTGCGGCTAAGAAATTATGTGGGCCTAAAAAGCAATATAAATCGCCTAGACGACAACTCGGGCAATCATAAACAACATCATATACCCGCCTACAACAAACAGGAACGGGGCAATTGGAAAAAACTTTCAATTTCACAAGTTACCCTTTAGCGCCTAAAGAGTGTGACTTAGAAGAATTAAACTATCTGATTACGGTAGATGCATATGTGCACATTACATAGAGATGTTTACGTCCTAAATGGGTTGAACCCAAGAGTAACAATAAGTAACCCAAAGAAACCAAAATACCTAGCACCTTCCGGTTTTGTTTTTGCGGCTATAAAGTATGTGGGCCTTTAAAACAATATGAGTCGCCTAGATGACAACGCGGGCATTCATAATCACAACCATGTACCCCCTACCACAAACAGGAACGTGGCAATTGGCAAAAAACTTTCAATTTCCTTTAGCGCCTAAAGAGTGTGACTTTGAAGAATTAAACTATCTGATTACGGTAGATGCATATGTGCACATTACATAGAGATGTTAACGTCCTAAATGGGTTGAACGCAAGAGTGACAATCGAAAACCCAAAAACCTCAAAATACCTAGCAACTTCCGGCTTTGTTGTTCCTGCTAATAAAGTATGTGGGTCTAAAAAGCAATATGAATCGCCTAGACGACAACTCGGGCATTCAATAATTCATATACCCGCCTACCACAAACAGGAACGGGGCAATTGGCAAAAAACTTTCAATTTCACAAGTTACCCTTTAGCGCCTAAAGAGTGTGACTTAGAAGAATTAAACTATCTGATTACGGTAGATGCATATGTGCACATTACATAGGGATGTTTACGTCCTAAATGGGTTGAACGCAAGAGTGACAATAGGTAACCCAAAGAACCCAAAATACCTAGCACCTTCCGGTTTTGTTTTTGCGGCTAATAAATTATGTGGGCCTATAAAACAATATGAGTCGCCTAGACGACAACTCGGGCATTTATAATCACAACCATATAACCCCCTACCACAAACAGGAACGTGGCAATTGGCAAAAAACTTTCAATTTCACAAGTTACCCTTTAGCGCCTAAACAGTGTGAGTTAGAAGAATTAAACTATCTTATTACGGTAGATGCATATGTGCACATTACATAGAGATGTCAACGTCCTAAATGGGTTGAACGCAAGAGTGACAATCGAAAATCCAAAAACCTCAAAATAGCTAGCAACTTCCGGCTTTGTTGTTCCTGCTAATAAAGTATGTGGGTCTAAAAAGCAATATGAATCGCCTAGACGACAACTCGGGCATTCAAAAATTCATATACCCGCCTACCACAAACAGGAACGGGGCAATTGGCAAAAAAACTTTCAATTTCACAAGTTACCCTTTAGCGCCTAAAGAGTGTGACTTAGAAGAATTCAACTATCTGATTACGGTAGATGCATATGTGCACATTACATAGGGATGTTTACGTCCTAAATGGGTTGAACGTAAGAGTGACAATAGGTAACCCAAAGAACCCAAAATACCTAGCACCTTCCGGTTTTGTTTTTGCGGCTAATAAATTATGTGGGCCTATAAAACAATATGAGTCGCCTAGACGACAACTCGGGCATTTATAATCACAACCATATAACCCCCTACCACAAACAGGAACGTGGCAATTGGCAAAAAACTTTCAATTTCACAAGTTACCCTTTAGCGCCTAAAGAGTGTGACTTAGAAGAATTAAACTATCTGATTACGGTAGATGCATATGTGCACATTACATAGGGATGTTTACGTCCTAAATGGGTTGAACGCAAGAGTGACAATAGGTAACCCAAAGAACCCAAAATACCTAGCACCTTCCGGTTTTGTTTTTGCGGCTAATAAATTATGTGGGCCTATAAAACAATATGAGTCGCCTAGACGACAACTCGGGCATTTATAATCACAACCATATAACCCCCTACCACAAACAGGAACGTGGCAATTGGCAAAAAACTTTCAATTTCACAAGTTACCCTTTAGCGCCTAAACAGTGTGAGTTAGAAGAATTAAACTATCTTATTACGGTAGATGCATATGTGCACATTACATAGAGATGTCAACGTCCTAAATGGGTTGAACGCAAGAGTGACAATCGAAAATCCAAAAACCTCAAAATAGCTAGCAACTTCCGGCTTTGTTGTTCCTGCTAATAAAGTATGTGGGTCTAAAAAGCAATATGAATCGCCTAGACGACAACTCGGGCATTTATAATCACAACCATATAACCCCCTATCACAAACAGGAACGGGGCAATTGGAAAAAACTTTCAATTTCACAAGTTACCCTTTAGCGCCTAAAGAGTGTGACTTAGAAGAATTCAACTATCTGATTACGGTAGATGCATATGTGCACATTACATAGGGATGTTTACGTCCTAAATGGGTTGAACGTAAGAGTGACAATAGGTAACCCAAAGAACCCAAAATACCTAGCACCTTCCGGTTTTGTTTTTGCGGCTAATAAATTATGTGGGCCTATAAAACAATATGAGTCGCCTAGACGACAACTCGGGCATTTATAATCACAACCATATAACCCCCTACCACAAACAGGAACGGGGCAATTGGAAAAAAACTTTCAATTTCACAAGTTACCCTTTAGCGCCTAAAGAGTGTGACTTAGAAGAATTAAACTATCTGATTACGGTAGATGCATATGTGCACATTACATAGAGATGTTTACGTCCTAAATGGGTTGAACGCAAGAGTGACAATAGGTAACCCAAAGAACCCAAAATACCTAGCACCTTCCGGTTTTGTTTTTGCGGCTAATAAATTATGTGGGCCTATAAAACAATATGAGTCGCCTAGACGACAACTCGGGCATTTATAATCACAACCATATAACCCCCTACCACAAACAGGAACGTGGCAATTGGCAAAAAACTTTCAATTTCACAAGTTACCCTTTAGCGCCTAAAGAGTGTGACTTAGAAGAATTAAACTATCTGATTACGGTAGATGCATATGTGCACATTACATAGAGATGTTTACGTCCTAAATGGGTTGAACGCAAGAGTGACAATAGGTAACCCAAAGAACCCAAAATACCTAGCACCTTCCGGTTTTGTTTTTGCGGCTAATAAATTATGTGGGCCTATAAAACAATATGAGTCGCCTAGACGACAACTCGGGCATTCATAAACAACATCATATACCCGCCTAACACAAACAGGAACGGGGCAATTGGAAAAACTTTCAATTTCACAAGTTACCCTTTAGCGCCTAAAGAGTGTGACTTAGAAGAATTAAACTATCTGATTACGGTAGATGCATATGTGCACTTTACATAGGGTTGTTTACGTCCTAAATGGGTTGAACGCAAGAGTGACAATCGAAAACCCAAAGAACCCAAAATACCTAGCAACTTCCGGCTTTGTTGTTCCTGCTAATAAATTATGTGGGCCTATAAAACAATATGAGTCGCCTAGACGACAACTCGGGCATTTATAATCACAACCATTTAACCCCCTACCACGAACAGGAACGTGGCAATTGGCAAAAAACTTTCAATTTCCTTTAGCGCCTAAAGAGTGTGACTTTGAAGAATTAAACTATCTGATTACTGTAGATGCATATGTGCACATTACATAGAGATGTTAACGTCCTAAATGGGTTGAACGCAAGAGCGACAATCGAAAACCCAAAAACCTCAAAACAACCTAGCAACTTCCGACTTTGTTTTTCCGGCTAATAAAGTATGTGGGCCTAAAAAACAATATGAATCGCCTAGACGGCAACTCGGGCCTTCATAAACAACATCATATACCCGCCTACCACAAACAGGAACGGGGCAATTGGCAAAAAACTTTCAATTTTACAAGTTACCCTTTAGCGCCTAAGCAGTGTGACTTAGAAGAATACAACTATCTGATTACGGTAGATGCATATGTGCACTTTACATAGGGATGTTTACGTCCTAAATGGGTTGAACGTAAGAGTGACAATAGGTAACCCAAAGAACCCAAAATACCTAGCACCTTCCGGTTTTGTTTTTGCGGCTAATAAATTATGTGGGCCTATAAAACAATATGAGTCGCCTAGACGACAACTCGGGCATTTATAATCACAACCATATAACCCCCTACCACAAACAGGAACGTGGCAATTGGCAAAAAACTTTCAATTTCACAAGTTACCCTTTAGCGCCTAAAGAGTGTGACTTAGAAGAATTAAACTATCTGATTACGGTAGATGCATATGTGCACATTACATAGGGATGTTTACGTCCTAAATGGGTTGAACGCAAGAGTGACAATCGAAAATCCAAAAACCTCAAAATAGCTAGCAACTTCCGGCTTTGTTGTTCCTGCTAATAAAGTATGTGGGTCTAAAAAGCAATATGAATCGCCTAGACGACAACTCGGGCATTCATAATCACAACCATGTACCCCCTACCACAAACAGGAACGTGGCAATTGGCAAAAAACTTTCAATTTCCTTTAGCGCCTAAAGAGTGTGACTTTGAAGAATTAAACTATCTGATTACGGTAGATGCATATGTGCACATTACATAGAGATGTCAACGTCCTAAATGGGTTGAACGCAAGAGTGACAATCGAAAATCCAAAAACCTCAAAATAGCTAGCAACTTCCGGCTTTGTTGTTCCTGCTAATAAAGTATGTGGGTCTAAAAAGCAATATGAATCGCCTAGACGACAACTCGGGCATTCATAATCACAACCATGTACCCCCTACCACAAACAGGAACGTGGCAATTGGCAAAAAACTTTCAATTTCCTTTAGCGCCTAAAGAGTGTGACTTTGAAGAATTAAACTATCTGATTACGGTAGATGCATATGTGCACATTACATAGAGATGTCAACGTCCTAAATGGGTTGAACGCAAGAGTGACAATCGAAAATCCAAAAACCTCAAAATAGCTAGCAACTTCCGGCTTTGTTGTTCCTGCTAATAAAGTATGTGGGTCTAAAAAGCAATATGAATCGCCTAGACGACAACTCGGGCATTTATAATCACAACCATATAACCCCCTACCACAAACAGGAACGTGGCAATTGGCAAAAAACTTTCAATTTCACAAGTTACCCTTTAGCGCCTAAAGAGTGTGACTTAGAAGAATTAAACTATCTGATTACGGTAGATGCATATGTGCACATTACACAGAGATGTTTACGTCCTAAATGGGTTAAACCCAAGAGTAACAATAAGTAACCCAAAGAAACCAAAATACCTAGCACCTTCCGGTTTTGTTTTTGCGGCTATAAAGTATGTGGGCCTTTAAAACAATATGGGTCGCCTAGACGACAACTAGGGCATTCATAAACAACATCATATACCCGCCTAACACAAACAGGAACGGGGCAATTGGAAAAAAACTTTCAATTTCACAAGTTACCCTTTAGCGCCTAAAGAGTGTGACTTAGAAGAATTAAACTATCTGATTACGGTAGATGCATATGTGCACATTACATAGAGATGTTTACGTCCTAAATGGGTTGAACGCAAGAGTGACAATAGGTAACCCAAAGAACCCAAAATACCTAGCACCTTCCGGTTTTGTTTTTGCGGCTAATAAATTATGTGGGCCTATAAAACAATATGAGTCGCCTAGACGACAACTCGGGCATTTATAATCACAACCATATAACCCCCTACCACAAACAGGAACGTGGCAATTGGCAAAAAACTTTCAATTTCACAAGTTACCCTTTAGCGCCTAAAGAGTGTGACTTAGAAGAATTAAACTATCTGATTACGGTAGATGCATATGTGCACATTACATAGAGATGTTTACGTCCTAAATGGGTTGAACGCAAGAGTGACAATAGGTAACCCAAAGAACCCAAAATACCTAGCACCTTCCGGTTTTGTTTTTGCGGCTAATAAATTATGTGGGCCTATAAAACAATATGAGTCGCCTAGACGACAACTCGGGCATTCATAAACAACATCATATACCCGCCTAACACAAACAGGAACGGGGCAATTGGAAAAAACTTTCAATTTCACAAGTTACCCTTTAGCGCCTAAAGAGTGTGACTTAGAAGAATTAAACTATCTGATTACGGTAGATGCATATGTGCACTTTACATAGGGTTGTTTACGTCCTAAATGGGTTGAACGCAAGAGTGACAATCGAAAACCCAAAGAACCCAAAATACCTAGCAACTTCCGGCTTTGTTGTTCCTGCTAATAAATTATGTGGGCCTATAAAACAATATGAGTCGCCTAGACGACAACTCGGGCATTTATAATCACAACCATTTAACCCCCTACCACGAACAGGAACGTGGCAATTGGCAAAAAACTTTCAATTTCCTTTAGCGCCTAAAGAGTGTGACTTTGAAGAATTAAACTATCTGATTACTGTAGATGCATATGTGCACATTACATAGAGATGTTAACGTCCTAAATGGGTTGAACGCAAGAGCGACAATCGAAAACCCAAAAACCTCAAAACAACCTAGCAACTTCCGACTTTGTTTTTCCGGCTAATAAAGTATGTGGGCCTAAAAAACAATATGAATCGCCTAGACGGCAACTCGGGCCTTCATAAACAACATCATATACCCGCCTACCACAAACAGGAACGGGGCAATTGGCAAAAAACTTTCAATTTTACAAGTTACCCTTTAGCGCCTAAGCAGTGTGACCTAGAAGAATACAACTATCTGATTACGGTAGATGCATATGTGCACTTTACATAGGGTTGTTTACGTCCTAAATGGGTTGAACGCAAGAGTGACAATCGAAAACCCAAAGAACCCAAAATACCTAGCACCTTCCGGTTTTGTTTTTGCGGCTATAAAGTATGTGGGCCTTTAAAACAATATGAGTCGCCTAGGCGACAACGCGGGCAATTATAATCACAACCATATACCCCCTACCACAAACAGGAACGTGGCCATTGGCAAAAAACTTTCAATTTCCTTTAGCGCCTAAAGAGTGTGACTTTGAAGAATTAAACTATCTGATTACGGTAGATGCATATGTGCACATTACATAGAGATATTAACGTCCTAAATGGGTCGAACGCAAGAGTGACAATCGAAAACCCAAAAACCTCAAAATACCTAGCAACTTCCGGCTTTGTTGTTCCTGCTAATAAAGTATGTGGGTCTAAAAAGCAATATGAATCGCCTAGACGACAACTCGGGCATTCATAAACAACATCATATACCCGCCTAACACAAACAGGAAAGGGGCAATTGGAAAAAACTTTCAATTTCACAAGTTACCCTTTAGCGCCTAAAGAGTGTGACTTAGAAGAATTAAACTATCTGATTACGGTAGATGCATATGTGCACATTACATAGGGATGTTTACGTCCTAAATGGGTTGAACGCAAGAGTGACAATAGGTAACCCAAAATACCTAGCACCTTCCGGTTTTGTTTTTGCGGCTAAGAAATTATGTGGGCCTAAAAAGCAATATGAATCGCCTAGACGACAACTCGGGCATTCATAAACAACATCATATACCCGCCTAACACAAACAGGAAAGGGGCAATTGGAAAAAACTTTCAATTTCACAAGTTACCCTTTAGCGCCTAAAGAGTGTGACTTAGAAGAATTAAACTATCTGATTACGGTAGATGCATATGTGCACATTACATAGAGATGTTTACGTCCTAAATGGGTTGAACGCAAGAGTGACAATAGGTAACCCAAAGAACCCAAAATACCTAGCACCTTCCGGTTTTGTTTTTGCGGCTAATAAATTATGTGGGCCTATAAAACAATATGAGTCGCCTAGACGACAACTCGGGCATTCATAAACAACATCATATACCCGCCTAACACAAACAGGAACGGGGCAATTGGAAAAAACTTTCAATTTCACAAGTTACCCTTTAGCGCCTAAAGAGTGTGACTTAGAAGAATTAAACTATCTGATTACGGTAGATGCATATGTGCACATTACATAGGGATGTTTACGTCCTAAATGGGTTGAACGCAAGAGTGACAATAGGTAACCCAAAGAAACCAAAATACCTAGCACCTTCCGGTTTTGTTTTTGCGGCTAAGAAATTATGTGGGCCTAAAAAGCAATATAAATCGCCTAGACGACAACTCGGGCAATCATAAACAACATCATATACCCGCCTACAACAAACAGGAACGGGGCAATTGGAAAAAACTTTCAATTTCACAAGTTACCCTTTAGCGCCTAAAGAGTGTGACTTAGAAGAATTAAACTATCTGATTACGGTAGATGCATATGTGCACATTACATAGAGATGTTTACGTCCTAAATGGGTTGAACCCAAGAGTAACAATAAGTAACCCAAAGAAACCAAAATACCTAGCACCTTCCGGTTTTGTTTTTGCGGCTATAAAGTATGTGGGCCTTTAAAACAATATGAGTCGCCTAGATGACAACGCGGGCATTCATAATCACAACCATGTACCCCCTACCACAAACAGGAACGTGGCAATTGGCAAAAAACTTTCAATTTCCTTTAGCGCCTAAAGAGTGTGACTTTGAAGAATTAAACTATCTGATTACGGTAGATGCATATGTGCACATTACATAGAGATGTTAACGTCCTAAATGGGTTGAACGCAAGAGTGACAATCGAAAACCCAAAAACCTCAAAATACCTAGCAACTTCCGGCTTTGTTGTTCCTGCTAATAAAGTATGTGGGTCTAAAAAGCAATATGAATCGCCTAGACGACAACTCGGGCATTCAAAAACAACATCATATACCCGCCTACCACAAACAGGAACGGGGCAATTGGCAAAAAACTTTCAATTTCACAAGTTACCCTTTAGCGCCTAAAGAGTGTGACTTAGAAGAATTAAACTATCTGATTACGGTAGATGCATATGTGCACATTACATAGGGATGTTTACGTCCTAAATGGGTTGAACGCAAGAGTGACAATAGGTAACCCAAAGAACCCAAAATACCTAGCACCTTCCGGTTTTGTTTTTGCGGCTAATAAATTATGTGGGCCTATAAAACAATATGAGTCGCCTAGACGACAACTCGGGCATTTATAATCACAACCATATAACCCCCTGCCACAAACAGGAACGTGGCAATTGGCAAAAAACTTTCAATTTCACAAGTTACCCTTTAGCGCCTAAACAGTGTGACTTAGAAGAATTAAACTATCTTATTACGGTAGATGCATATGTGCACATTACATAGAGATGTCAACGTCCTAAATGGGTTGAACGCAAGAGTGACAATCGAAAATCCAAAAACCTCAAAATAGCTAGCAACTTCCGGCTTTGTTGTTCCTGCTAATAAAGTATGTGGGTCTAAAAAGCAATATGAATCGCCTAGACGACAACTCGGGCATTTATAATCACAACCACATAACCCCCTATCACAAACAGGAACGGGGCAATTGGAAAAAACTTTCAATTTCACAAGTTACCCTTTAGCGCCTAAAGAGTGTGACTTAGAAGAAATCAACTATCTGATTACGGTAGATGCATATGTGCACATTACATAGGGATGTTTACGTCCTAAATGGGTTGAACGTAAGAGTGACAATAGGTAACCCAAAGAACCCAAAATACCTAGCACCTTCCGGTTTTGTTTTTGCGGCTAATAAATTATGTGGGCCTATAAAACAATATGAGTCGCCTAGACGACAACTCGGGCATTTATAATCACAACAATATAACCCCCTACCACAAACAGGAACGTGGCAATTGGCAAAAAACTTTCAATTTCACAAGTTACCCTTTAGCGCCTAAAGAGTGTGACTTAGAAGAATTAAACTATCTGATTACGGTAGATGCATATGTGCACATTACACAGAGATGTTTACGTCCTAAATGGGTTGAACCCAAGAGTAACAATAAGTAACCCAAAGAAACCAAAATACCTAGCACCTTCCGGTTTTGTTTTTGCGGCTATAAAGTATGTGGGCCTTTAAAACAATATGGGTCGCCTAGACGACAACTCGGGCAATCATAAACAACATCATATACCCGCCTAACACAAACAGGAACGGGGCAATTGGAAAAAAACTTTCAATTTCACAAGTTACCCTTTAGCGCCTAAAGAGTGTGACTTAGAAGAATTAAACTATCTGATTACGGTAGATGCATATGTGCACATTACATAGAGATGTTTACGTCCTAAATGGGTTGAACGCAAGAGTGACAATAGGTAACCCAAAGAACCCAAAATACCTAGCACCTTCCGGTTTTGTTTTTGCGGCTAATAAATTATGTGGGCCTATAAAACAATATGAGTCGCCTAGACGACAACTCGGGCATTTATAATCACAACCATATAACCCCCTACCACAAACAGGAACGTGGCAATTGGCAAAAAACTTTCAATTTCACAAGTTACCCTTTAGCGCCTAAAGAGTGTGACTTAGAAGAATTAAACTATCTGATTACGGTAGATGCATATGTGCACATTACATAGAGATGTTTACGTCCTAAATGGGTTGAACGCAAGAGTGACAATAGGTAACCCAAAGAACCCAAAATACCTAGCACCTTCCGGTTTTGTTTTTGCGGCTAATAAATTATGTGGGCCTATAAAACAATATGAGTCGCCTAGACGACAACTCGGGCATTCATAAACAACATCATATACCCGCCTAACACAAACAGGAACGGGGCAATTGGAAAAAACTTTCAATTTCACAAGTTACCCTTTAGCGCCTAAAGAGTGTGACTTAGAAGAATTAAACTATCTGATTACGGTAGATGCATATGTGCACATTACATAGGGATGTTTACGTCCTAAATGGGTTGAACGCAAGAGTGACAATAGGTAACCCAAAATACCTAGCACCTTCCGGTTTTGTTTTTGCGGCTAAGAAATTATGTGGGCCTAAAAAGCAATATGAATCGCCTAGACGACAACTCGGGCATTCATAAACAACATCATATACCCGCCTACAACAAACAGGAACGGGGCAATTGGAAAAAACTTTCAATTTCACAAGTTACCCTTTAGCGCCTAATGAGTGTGACTTAGAAGAATTAAACTATCTGATTACGGTAGATGCATATGTGCACATTACATAGAGATGTTTACGTCCTAAATGGGTTGAACCCAAGAGTAACAATAAGTAACCCAAAGAAACCAAAATACCTAGCACCTTCCGGTTTTGTTTTTGCGGCTATAAAGTATGTGGGCCTTTAAAACAATATGAGTCGCCTAGACGACAACGCGGGCATTCATAATCACAACCATGTACCCCCTACCACAAACAGGAACGTGGCAATTGGCAAAAAACTTTCAATTTCCTTTTGCGCCTAAAGAGTGTGACTTTGAAGAATTAAACTATCTGATTACGGTAGATGCATATGTGCACATTATATAGAGATGTTAACGTCCTAAATGGGTTGAACGCAAGAGTGACAATCGAAAACCCAAAAACCTCAAAATACCTAGCAACTTCCGGCTTTGTTGTTCCTGCTAATAAAGTATGTGGGTCTAAAAAGCAATATGAATCGCCTAGACGACAACTCGGGCATTCAAAAACAACATCATATACCCGCCTACCACAAACAGGAACGGGGCAATTGGCAAAAAACTTTCAATTTCACAAGTTACCCTTTAGCGCCTAAAGAGTGTGACTTAGAAGAATTAAACTATCTGATTACGGTAGATGCATATGTGCACATTACATAGGGATGTTTACGTCCTAAATGGGTTGAACGCAAGAGTGACAATCGAAAACCCAAAAACCCAAAATACCTAGCAACTTCCGGCTTTGTTGTTCCTGCTAATAAAGTATGTGGGCCTTTAAAACAATATGATTCGCCTAGACGACAACGCGGGCATTCATAATCACAACCATATACGCCCTACCACAAACAGGAACGTGGCAATTGGCAAAAAACTTTCAATTTCCTTTAGCGCCTAAAGAGTGTGACTTAGAAGAATTAAACTATCTGATTACGGTAGATGCATATGTGTACATTACATAGGGATGTTTACGTCCTAAATGGGTTGAACGCAAGAGTGACAATAGGTAACCCAAAGAACCCAAAATACCTAGCAACTTCCGGCTTTGTTGTTCCTGCTAATAAAGTATGTGGGTCTAAAAAGCAATATGAATCGCCTAGACGACAACTCGGGCATTCATAAACAACATCATATACCCGCCTAACACAAACAGGAACGGGGCAATTGGAAAAAACTTTCAATTTCACAAGTTACCCTTTAGCGCCTAAAGAGTGTGACTTAGAAGAATTAAACTATCTGATTACGGTAGATGCATATGTGCACATTACATAGGGATGTTTACGTCCTAAATGGGTTGAACGCAAGAGTGACAATAGGTAACCCAAAGAACCCAAAATACCTAGCACCTTCCGGTTTTGTTTTTGCGGCTAAGAAATTATGTGGGCCTAATAAGCAATATGAATCGCCTAGACGACAACTCGGGCATTCATAAACAACATCATATACCCGCCTACAACAAACAGGAACGGGGCAATTGGAAAAAACTTTCAATTTCACAAGTTATCCTTTAGCGCCTAAAGGGTGTGACTTAGAAGAATTAAACTATCTGATTACGGTAGATGCATATGTGCACATTACATAGAGATGTTTACGTCCTAAATGGGTTGAACGCAAGAGTGACAATAGGTAACCCAAAGAAACCAAAATACCTAGCACCTTCCGGTTTTGTTTTTGCGGCTAATAAATTATGTGGGCCTATAAAACAATATGAGTCGCCTAGACGACAACTCGGGCATTTATAATCACAACCATATAACCCCCTACCACAAACAGGAACGTGGCAATTGGCAAAAAACTTTCAATTTCCTTTAGCGCCTAAAGAGTGTGACTTTGAAGAATTAAACTATCTGATTACTGTAGATGCATATGTGCACATTACATAGAGATGTTAACGTCCTAAATGGGTTGAACGCAAGAGTGACAATCGAAAACCCAAAAACCTCAAAATACCTAGCAACTTCCGACTTTGTTTTTCCGGCTAATAAAGTATGTGGGCCTAAAAAACAATATGAATCGCCTAGACGGCAACTCGGGCCTTCATAAACAACATCATATACCCGCCTACCACAAACAGGAACGGGGCAATTGGCAAAAAACTTTCAATTTTACAAGTTACCCTTTAGCGCCTAAACAGTGTGACTTAGAAGAATACAACTATCTAATTACGGTAGATGCATATGTGCACTTTACATAGGGTTGTTTACGTCCTAAATGGGTTGAACGCAAGAGTGACAATAGGTAACCCAAAGAACCCAAAATACCTAGCACCTTCCGGTTTTGTTTTTGCGGCTAAGAAATTATGTGGGCCTAAAAAGCAATATGAATCGCCTAGACGACAACTCGGGCATTCATAAACAACATCATATACCCGCCTACAACAAACAGGAACGGGGCAATTGGAAAAAACTTTCAATTTCACAAGTTACCCTTTAGCGCCTAATGAGTGTGACTTAGAAGAATTAAACTATCTGATTACGGTAGATGCATATGTGCACATTACATAGAGATGTTTACGTCCTAAATGGGTTGAACCCAAGAGTAACAATAAGTAACCCAAAGAAACCAAAATACCTAGCACCTTCCGGTTTTGTTTTTGCGGCTATAAAGTATGTGGGCCTTTAAAACAATATGAGTCGCCTAGACGACAACGCGGGCATTCATAATCACAACCATGTACCCCCTACCACAAACAGGAACGTGGCAATTGGCAAAAAACTTTCAATTTCCTTTTGCGCCTAAAGAGTGTGACTTTGAAGAATTAAACTATCTGATTACGGTAGATGCATATGTGCACATTATATAGAGATGTTAACGTCCTAAATGGGTTGAACGCAAGAGTGACAATCGAAAACCCAAAAACCTCAAAATACCTAGCAACTTCCGGCTTTGTTGTTCCTGCTAATAAAGTATGTGGGTCTAAAAAGCAATATGAATCGCCTAGACGACAACTCGGGCATTCAAAAACAACATCATATACCCGCCTACCACAAACAGGAACGGGGCAATTGGCAAAAAACTTTCAATTTCACAAGTTACCCTTTAGCGCCTAAAGAGTGTGACTTAGAAGAATTAAACTATCTGATTACGGTAGATGCATATGTGCACATTACATAGGGATGTTTACGTCCTAAATGGGTTGAACGCAAGAGTGACAATCGAAAACCCAAAAACCCAAAATACCTAGCAACTTCCGGCTTTGTTGTTCCTGCTAATAAAGTATGTGGGCCTTTAAAACAATATGATTCGCCTAGACGACAACGCGGGCATTCATAATCACAACCATATACGCCCTACCACAAACAGGAACGTGGCAATTGGCAAAAAACTTTCAATTTCCTTTAGCGCCTAAAGAGTGTGACTTAGAAGAATTAAACTATCTGATTACGGTAGATGCATATGTGTACATTACATAGGGATGTTTACGTCCTAAATGGGTTGAACGCAAGAGTGACAATAGGTAACCCAAAGAACCCAAAATACCTAGCAACTTCCGGCTTTGTTGTTCCTGCTAATAAAGTATGTGGGTCTAAAAAGCAATATGAATCGCCTAGACGACAACTCGGGCATTCATAAACAACATCATATACCCGCCTAACACAAACAGGAACGGGGCAATTGGAAAAAACTTTCAATTTCACAAGTTACCCTTTAGCGCCTAAAGAGTGTGACTTAGAAGAATTAAACTATCTGATTACGGTAGATGCATATGTGCACATTACATAGGGATGTTTACGTCCTAAATGGGTTGAACGCAAGAGTGACAATAGGTAACCCAAAGAACCCAAAATACCTAGCACCTTCCGGTTTTGTTTTTGCGGCTAAGAAATTATGTGGGCCTAATAAGCAATATGAATCGCCTAGACGACAACTCGGGCATTCATAAACAACATCATATACCCGCCTACAACAAACAGGAACGGGGCAATTGGAAAAAACATTCAATTTCACAAGTTATCCTTTAGCGCCTAAAGGGTGTGACTTAGAAGAATTAAACTATCTGATTACGGTAGATGCATATGTGCACATTACATAGAGATGTTTACGTCCTAAATGGGTTGAACGCAAGAGTGACAATAGGTAACCCAAAGAAACCAAAATACCTAGCACCTTCCGGTTTTGTTTTTGCGGCTAATAAATTATGTGGGCCTATAAAACAATATGAGTCGCCTAGACGACAACTCGGGCATTTATAATCACAACCATATAACCCCCTACCACAAACAGGAACGTGGCAATTGGCAAAAAACTTTCAATTTCCTTTAGCGCCTAAAGAGTGTGACTTTGAAGAATTAAACTATCTGATTACTGTAGATGCATATGTGCACATTACATAGAGATGTTAACGTCCTAAATGGGTTGAACGCAAGAGTGACAATCGAAAACCCAAAAACCTCAAAATACCTAGCAACTTCCGACTTTGTTTTTCCGGCTAATAAAGTATGTGGGCCTAAAAAACAATATGAATCGCCTAGACGGCAACTCGGGCCTTCATAAACAACATCATATACCCGCCTACCACAAACAGGAACGGGGCAATTGGCAAAAAACTTTCAATTTTACAAGTTACCCTTTAGCGCCTAAACAGTGTGACTTAGAAGAATACAACTATCTAATTACGGTAGATGCATATGTGCACTTTACATAGGGTTGTTTACGTCCTAAATGGGTTGAACGCAAGAGTGACAATAGGTAACCCAAAGAACCCAAAATACCTAGCACCTTCCGGTTTTGTTTTTGCGGCTAAGAAATTATGTGGGCCTAAAAAGCAATATGAATCGCCTAGACGACAACTCGGGCATTCATAAACAACATCATATACCCGCCTACAACAAACAGGAAAAAACTTTCAATTTCACAAGTTACCCTTTAGCGCCTAAAGAGTGTGACTTAGAAGAATTAAACTATCTGATTACGGTAGATGCATATGTGCACATTACATAGAGATGTTTACGTCCTAAATGGGTGGAACGCAAGAGTGACAATAGGTAACCCAAAGAAACCAAAATACCTAGCACCTTCCGGTTTTGTTTTTGCGGCTAATAAATTATGTAGGCCTATAAAACAATATGAGTCGCCTAGACGACAACTCGGGCATTTATAATCACAACCATATAACCCCCTACCACAAACAGGAACGTGGCAATTGGCAAAAAACTTTCAATTTCACAAGTTACCCTTTAGCGCCTAAACAGTGTGACTTAGAAGAATTAAACTATCTGATTACGGTAGATGCATATCTGCACATTACATAGAGATGTCAACGTCCTAAATGGGTTGAACGCAAGAGTGACAATCGAAAACCCAAAAACCTCAAAATACCTAGCAACTTCCGGCTTTGTTGTTCCTGCTAATAAAGTATGTGGGTCTAAAAAGCAATATGAATCGCCTAGACGACAACTCGGGCATTTATAATCACAACCATATAACCCCCTACCACAAACAGGAACGTGGCAATTGGCAAAAAACTTTCAATTTCACAAGTTACCCTTTAGCGCCTAAACAGTGTGACTTAGAAGAATTAAACTATCTGATTACGGTAGATGCATATCTGCACATTACATAGAGATGTCAACGTCCTAAATGGGTTGAACGCAAGAGTGACAATCGAAAACCCAAAAACCTCAAAATACCTAGCAACTTCCGGCTTTGTTGTTCCTGCTAATAAAGTATGTGGGTCTAAAAAGCAATATGAATCGCCTAGACGACAACTCGGGCATTTATAATCACAACCATATAACCCGCTACCACAAACAGGAACGGGGCAATAAATTATGTGGGCCTATAAAACAATATGAGTCGCCTAGACGACAACTCGGGCATTTATAATCACAACCATATAACCCGCCTACAACAAACAGGAACGGGGCAATTGGAAAAAACTTTCAATTTCACAAGTTACCCTTTAGCGCCTAAAGAGTGTGACTTAGAAGAATTAAACTATCTGATTACGGTAGATGCATATGTGCACATTACATAGAGATGTTTACGTCCTAAATGGGTTGAACGCAAGAGTGACAATAGGTAACCCAAAGAAACCAAAATACCTAGCACCTTCCGGTTGTGTTTTTGCGGCTAATAAATTATGTGGGCCTATAAAACAATATGAGTCGCCTAGACGACAACTCGGGCATTTATAATCACAACCATTTAACCCCCTACCACGAACAGGAACGTGGCAATTGGCAAAAAACTTTCAATTTCCTTTAGCGCCTAAAGAGTGTGACTTTGAAGAATTAAACTATCTGATTACTGTAGATGCATATGTGCACATTACATAGAGATGTTAACGTCCTAAATGGGTTGAACGCAAGAGCGACAATCGAAAACCCAAAAACCTCAAAACAACCTAGCAACTTCCGACTTTGTTTTTCCGGCTAATAAAGTATGTGGGCCTAAAAAACAATATGAATCGCCTAGACGGCAACTCGGGCCTTCATAAACAACATCATATACCCGCCTACCACAAACAGGAACGGGGCAATTGGCAAAAAACTTTCAATTTTACAAGTTACCCTTTAGCGCCTAAGCAGTGTGACTTAGAAGAATACAACTATCTGATTACGGTAGATGCATATGTGCACTTTACATAGGGTTGTTTACGTCCTAAATGGGTTGAACGCAAGAGTGACAATCGAAAACCCAAAGAACCCAAAATACCTAGCACCTTCCGGTTTTGTTTTTGCGGCTATAAAGTATGTGGGCCTTTAAAACAATATGAGTCGCCTAGGCGACAACGCGGGCAATTATAATCACAACCATATACCCCCTACCACAAACAGGAACGTGGCCATTGGCAAAAAACTTTCAATTTCCTTTAGCGCCTAAAGAGTGTGACTTTGAAGAATTAAACTATCTGATTACGGTAGATGCATATGTGCACATTACATAGAGATGTTAACTTCCTAAATGGGTCGAACGCAAGAGTGACAATCGAAAACCCAAAAACCTCAAAATACCTAGCAACTTCCGACTTTGTTTTTCCGGCTAATAAAGTATGTGGGCCTAAAAAACAATATGAATCGCCTAGACGGCAACTCGGGCCTTCATAAACAACATCATATACCCGCCTACCACAAACAGGAACGGGGCAATTGGCAAAAAACTTTCAATTTTACAAGTTACCCTTTAGCGCCTAAACAGTGTGACTTAGAAGAATACAACTATCTAATTACGGTAGATGCATATGTGCACTTTACATAGGGTTGTTTACGTCCTAAATGGGTTGAACGCAAGAGTGACAATAGGTAACCCAAAGAACCCAAAATACCTAGCACCTTCCGGTTTTGTTTTTGCGGCTAAGAAATTATGTGGGCCTAAAAAGCAATATGAATCGCCTAGACGACAACTCGGGCATTTATAATCACAACCATATAACCCCCTACCACAAACAGGAACGTGGCAATTGGCAAAAAACTTTCAATTTCCTTTAGCGCCTAAAGAGTGTGACTTTGAAGAATTAAACTATCTGATTACTGTAGATGCATATGTGCACATTACATAGAGATGTTAACGTCCTAAATGGGTTGAACGCAAGAGTGACAATCGAAAACCCAAAAACCTCAAAATACCTAGCAACTTCCGACTTTGTTTTTCCGGCTAATAAAGTATGTGGGCCTAAAAAACAATATGAATCGCCTAGACGGCAACTCGGGCCTTCATAAACAACATCATATACCCGCCTACCACAAACAGGAACGGGGCAATTGGCAAAAAACTTTCAATTTTACAAGTTACCCTTTAGCGCCTAAACAGTGTGACTTAGAAGAATACAACTATCTAATTACGGTAGATGCATATGTGCACTTTACATAGGGTTGTTTACGTCCTAAATGGGTTGAACGCAAGAGTGACAATAGGTAACCCAAAGAACCCAAAATACCTAGCACCTTCCGGTTTTGTTTTTGCGGCTAAGAAATTATGTGGGCCTAAAAAGCAATATGAATCGCCTAGACGACAACTCGGGCATTCATAAACAACATCATATACCCGCCTACAACAAACAGGAACGGGGCAATTGGAAAAAACTTTCAATTTCACAAGTTACCCTTTAGCGCCTAATGAGTGTGACTTAGAAGAATTAAACTATCTGATTACGGTAGATGCATATGTGCACATTACATAGAGATGTTTACGTCCTAAATGGGTTGAACCCAAGAGTAACAATAAGTAACCCAAAGAAACCAAAATACCTAGCACCTTCCGGTTTTGTTTTTGCGGCTATAAAGTATGTGGGCCTTTAAAACAATATGAGTCGCCTAGACGACAACGCGGGCATTCATAATCACAACCATGTACCCCCTACCACAAACAGGAACGTGGCAATTGGCAAAAAACTTTCAATTTCCTTTTGCGCCTAAAGAGTGTGACTTTGAAGAATTAAACTATCTGATTACGGTAGATGCATATGTGCACATTATATAGAGATGTTAACGTCCTAAATGGGTTGAACGCAAGAGTGACAATCGAAAACCCAAAAACCTCAAAATACCTAGCAACTTCCGGCTTTGTTGTTCCTGCTAATAAAGTATGTGGGTCTAAAAAGCAATATGAATCGCCTAGACGACAACTCGGGCATTCAAAAACAACATCATATACCCGCCTACCACAAACAGGAACGGGGCAATTGGCAAAAAACTTTCAATTTCACAAGTTACCCTTTAGCGCCTAAAGAGTGTGACTTAGAAGAATTAAACTATCTGATTACGGTAGATGCATATGTGCACATTACATAGGGATGTTTACGTCCTAAATGGGTTGAACGCAAGAGTGACAATCGAAAACCCAAAAACCCAAAATACCTAGCAACTTCCGGCTTTGTTGTTCCTGCTAATAAAGTATGTGGGCCTTTAAAACAATATGATTCGCCTAGACGACAACGCGGGCATTCATAATCACAACCATATACGCCCTACCACAAACAGGAACGTGGCAATTGGCAAAAAACTTTCAATTTCCTTTAGCGCCTAAAGAGTGTGACTTAGAAGAATTAAACTATCTGATTACGGTAGATGCATATGTGTACATTACATAGGGATGTTTACGTCCTAAATGGGTTGAACGCAAGAGTGACAATAGGTAACCCAAAGAACCCAAAATACCTAGCAACTTCCGGCTTTGTTGTTCCTGCTAATAAAGTATGTGGGTCTAAAAAGCAATATGAATCGCCTAGACGACAACTCGGGCATTCATAAACAACATCATATACCCGCCTAACACAAACAGGAACGGGGCAATTGGAAAAAACTTTCAATTTCACAAGTTACCCTTTAGCGCCTAAAGAGTGTGACTTAGAAGAATTAAACTATCTGATTACGGTAGATGCATATGTGCACATTACATAGGGATGTTTACGTCCTAAATGGGTTGAACGCAAGAGTGACAATAGGTAACCCAAAGAACCCAAAATACCTAGCACCTTCCGGTTTTGTTTTTGCGGCTAAGAAATTATGTGGGCCTAATAAGCAATATGAATCGCCTAGACGACAACTCGGGCATTCATAAACAACATCATATACCCGCCTACAACAAACAGGAACGGGGCAATTGGAAAAAACTTTCAATTTCACAAGTTATCCTTTAGCGCCTAAAGGGTGTGACTTAGAAGAATTAAACTATCTGATTACGGTAGATGCATATGTGCACATTACATAGAGATGTTTACGTCCTAAATGGGTTGAACGCAAGAGTGACAATAGGTAACCCAAAGAAACCAAAATACCTAGCACCTTCCGGTTTTGTTTTTGCGGCTAATAAATTATGTGGGCCTATAAAACAATATGAGTCGCCTAGACGACAACTCGGGCATTTATAATCACAACCATATAACCCCCTACCACAAACAGGAACGTGGCAATTGGCAAAAAACTTTCAATTTCCTTTAGCGCCTAAAGAGTGTGACTTTGAAGAATTAAACTATCTGATTACTGTAGATGCATATGTGCACATTACATAGAGATGTTAACGTCCTAAATGGGTTGAACGCAAGAGTGACAATCGAAAACCCAAAAACCTCAAAATACCTAGCAACTTCCGACTTTGTTTTTCCGGCTAATAAAGTATGTGGGCCTAAAAAACAATATGAATCGCCTAGACGGCAACTCGGGCCTTCATAAACAACATCATATACCCGCCTACCACAAATAGGAACGGGGCAATTGGCAAAAAACTTTCAATTTTACAAGTTACCCTTTAGCGCCTAAACAGTGTGACTTAGAAGAATACAACTATCTTATTACGGTAGATGCATATGTGCACTTTACATAGGGTTGTTTACGTCCTAAATGGGTTGAACGCAAGAGTGACAATAGGTAACCCAAAGAACCCAAAATACCTAGCACCTTCCGGTTTTGTTTTTGCGGCTAAGAAATTATATGGGCCTAAAAAGCAATATGAATCGCCTAGACGACAACTCGGGCATTCATAAACAACATCATATACCCGCCTACAACAAACAGGAAAAAACTTTCAATTTCACAAGTTACCCTTTAGCGCCTAAAGAGTGTGACTTAGAAGAATTAAACTATCTGATTACGGTAGATGCATATGTGCACATTACATAGAGATGTTTACGTCCTAAATGGGTGGAACGCAAGAGTGACAATAGGTAACCCAAAGAAACCAAAATACCTAGCACCTTCCGGTTTTGTTTTTGCGGCTAATAAATTATGTAGGCCTATAAAACAATATGAGTCGCCTAGACGACAACTCGGGCATTTATAATCACAACCATATAACCCCCTACCACAAACAGGAACGTGGCAATTGGCAAAAAACTTTCAATTTCACAAGTTACCCTTTAGCGCCTAAACAGTGTGACTTAGAAGAATTAAACTATCTGATTACGGTAGATGCATATCTGCACATTACATAGAGATGTCAACGTCCTAAATGGGTTGAACGCAAGAGTGACAATCGAAAACCCAAAAACCTCAAAATACCTAGCAACTTCCGGCTTTGTTGTTCCTGCTAATAAAGTATGTGGGTCTAAAAAGCAATATGAATCGCCTAGACGACAACTCGGGCATTTATAATCACAACCATATAACCCCCTACCACAAACAGGAACGTGGCAATTGGCAAAAAACTTTCAATTTCACAAGTTACCCTTTAGCGCCTAAACAGTGTGACTTAGAAGAATTAAACTATCTGATTACGGTAGATGCATATCTGCACATTACATAGAGATGTCAACGTCCTAAATGGGTTGAACGCAAGAGTGACAATCGAAAACCCAAAAACCTCAAAATACCTAGCAACTTCCGGTTTTGTTGTTCCTGCTAATAAAGTATGTGGGTCTAAAAAGCAATATGAATCGCCTAGACGACAACTCGGGCATTTATAATCACAACCATATAACCCGCTACCACAAACAGGAACGGGGCAATAAATTATGTGGGCCTATAAAACAATATGAGTCGCCTAGACGACAACTCGGGCATTTATAATCACAACCATATAACCCGCCTACAACAAACAGGAACGGGGCAATTGGAAAAAACTTTCAATTTCACAAGTTACCCTTTAGCGCCTAAAGAGTGTGACTTAGAAGAATTAAACTATCTGATTACGGTAGATGCATATGTGCACATTACATAGAGATGTTTACGTCCTAAATGGGTTGAACGCAAGAGTGACAATAGGTAACCCAAAGAAACCAAAATACCTAGCACCTTCCGGTTGTGTTTTTGCGGCTAATAAATTATGTGGGCCTATAAAACAATATGAGTCGCCTAGACGACAACTCGGGCATTTATAATCACAACCATTTAACCCCCTACCACGAACAGGAACGTGGCAATTGGCAAAAAACTTTCAATTTCCTTTAGCGCCTAAAGAGTGTGACTTTGAAGAATTAAACTATCTGATTACTGTAGATGCATATGTGCACATTACATAGAGATGTTAACGTCCTAAATGGGTTGAACGCAAGAGCGACAATCGAAAACCCAAAAACCTCAAAACAACCTAGCAACTTCCGACTTTGTTTTTCCGGCTAATAAAGTATGTGGGCCTAAAAAACAATATGAATCGCCTAGACGGCAACTCGGGCCTTCATAAACAACATCATATACCCGCCTACCACAAACAGGAACGGGGCAATTGGCAAAAAACTTTCAATTTTACAAGTTACCCTTTAGCGCCTAAGCAGTGTGACTTAGAAGAATACAACTATCTGATTACGGTAGATGCATATGTGCACTTTACATAGGGTTGTTTACGTCCTAAATGGGTTGAACGCAAGAGTGACAATCGAAAACCCAAAGAACCCAAAATACCTAGCACCTTCCGGTTTTGTTTTTGCGGCTATAAAGTATGTGGGCCTTTAAAACAATATGAGTCGCCTAGGCGACAACGCGGGCAATTATAATCACAACCATATACCCCCTACCACAAACAGGAACGTGGCCATTGGCAAAAAACTTTCAATTTCCTTTAGCGCCTAAAGAGTGTGACTTTGAAGAATTAAACTATCTGATTACGGTAGATGCATATGTGCACATTACATAGAGATGTTAACTTCCTAAATGGGTCGAACGCAAGAGTGACAATCGAAAACCCAAAAACCTCAAAATACCTAGCAACTTCCGGCTTTGTTGTTCCTGCTAATAAAGTATGTGGGTCTAAAAAGCAATATGAATCGCCTAGACGACAACTCGGGCATTCATAAACAACATCATATACCCGCCTAACACAAACAGGAAAGGGGCAATTGGAAAAAACTTTCAATTTCACAAGTTACCCTTTAGCGCCTAAAGAGTGTGACTTAGAAGAATTAAACTATCTGATTACGGTAGATGCATATGTGCACATTACATAGGGATGTTTACGTCCTAAATGGGTTGAACGCAAGAGTGACAATAGGTAACCCAAAGAACCCAAAATACCTAGCACCTTCCGGTTTTGTTTTTGCGGCTAAGAAATTATGTGGGCCTAAAAAGCAATATGAATCGCCTAGACGACAACTCGGGCATTCATAAACAACATCATATACCCGCCTACAACAAACAGGAACGGGGCAATTGGCAAAAAACTTTCAATTTCACAAGTTACCCTTTAGCGCCTAAACAGTGTGACTTAGAAGAATTAAACTATCTGATTACGGTAGATGCATATGTGCACATTACATAGGATGTTTACGTCCTAAATGGGTTGAACGCAAGAGTGACAATCGAAAACCCAAAAACCTCAAAATACCTATCAACTTCCGGCTTTGTTGTTCCTGCTAATAAAGTATGTGGGCCTAAAAAGCAATATGAATCGTCTAGACGACAACTCGGGCATTCATAAACAACATCATATACCCGCCTACAACAAACAGGAACGGGGCAATTGGCAGAAAACTTTCAATTTCACAAGTTACCCTTTAGCGCCTAAATAGTGTGACTTAGAAGAATTAAACTATCTGATTACGGTAGATGCATATGTGCACATTACATAGAGATGTTTACGTCCTAAATGGGTTGAACGCAAGAGTGACAATAGGTAACCCAAAGAAACCAAAATACCTAGCACCTTGCGGTTTTGTTTTTGCGGCTAATAAATTATGTGGGCCTATAAAACAATATGAGTCGCCTAGACGACAACTCGGGCATTTATAATCACAACCATATAACCCCCTACCACAAACAGGAACGTGGCAATTGGCAAAAAACTTTCAATTTCCTTTAGCGCCTAAAGAGTGTGACTTTGAAGAATTAAACTATCTGATTACGGTAGATACATATGTGCACATTACATAGAGATGTTAACGTCCTAAATGGGTTGAACGCAAGAGTGATAATCGAAAACCCAAAAACCTCAAAATACCTAGCAACTTCCGACTTTGTTTTTCCTGCTAATAAGGTATGTGGGTCTAAAAAGCAATACGAATCGCCTAGACGACAACTCGGGCATTCAAAAACAACATCATATACCCGCCTACCACAAACAGGAACGGGGCAATTGGCAAAAAACTTTCAATTTCACAAGTTACCCTTTAGCGCCTAAAGAGTGTGACTTAGAAGAATTAAACTATCTGATTACGGTAGATGCATATGTGCACATTACATAGAGATGTCAACGTCCTAAATGGGTTGAACGCAAGAGTGACAATCGAAAACCCAAAAACCTCAAAATACCTAGCAACTTCCGGCTTTGTTGTTCCTGCTAATAAAGTATGTGGGTCTAAAAAGCAATATGAATCGCCTAGACGACAACTCGGGCATTTATAATCACAACCATATAACCCCCTACCACAAACAGGAACGGGGCAATTGGAAAAAACTTTCAATTTCACAAGTTACCCTTTAGCGCCTAAAGAGTGTGACTTAGAAGAATTAAACTATCTGATTACGGTAGATGCATATGTGCACATTACATAGAGATGTCAACGTCCTAAATGGGTTGAACGCAAGAGTGACAATCGAAAACCCAAAAACCTCAAAATACCTAGCAACTTCCGGCTTTGTTGTTCCTGCTAATAAAGTATGTGGGCCTAAAAAGCAATATGAATCGTCTAGACGACAACTCGAGCATTCATAAACAACATCATATACCCGCCTACAACAAACAGGAACGGGGCAATTGGAAAAAACTTTCAATTTCACAAGTTACCCTTAAGCGCCTAAAGAGTGTGACTTAGAAGAATTAAACTATCTGATTACGGTAGATGCATATGTGCACATTACATAGAGATGTTTACGTCCTAAATGGGTTGAACGCAAGAGTGACAATAGGTAACCCAAAGAAACCAAAATACCTAGCACCTTCCGGTTTTGTTTTTGCGGCTAATAAATTATGTGGGCCTATAAAACAATATGAGTCGCCTAGACGACAACTCGGGCATTTATAATCACAACCATATAACCCCCTACCACAAACAGGAACGTGGCAATTGGCAAAAAACTTTCAATTTCACAAGTTACCCTTTAGCGCCTAAACAGTGTGACTTAGAAGAATTAAACTATCTGATTACGGTAGATGCATATGTGCACATTACATAGGGATGTTTACGTCCTAAATGGGTTGAACGCAAGAGTGACAATCGAAAACCCAAAAACCTCAAAATACCTAGCAACTTCCGGCTTTGTTGTTCCTGCTAATAAAGTATGTGGGTCTAAAAAGCAATATGAATCGCCTAGACGACAACTCGGGCATTCAAAAATTCATATACCCGCCTACCACAAACAGGAACGGGGCAATTGGCAAAAAAACTTTCAATTTCACAAGTTACCCTTTAGCGCCTAAAGAGTGTGACTTAGAAGAATTAAACTATCTGATTACAGTAGATGCATATGTGCACATTACATAGGGATGTTTACGTCCTAAATGGGTTGAACGCAAGAGTGACAATAGGTAACTCAAAGAACCCAAAATACCTAGCACCTTCCGGTTTTGTTTTTGCGGCTAAGAAATTATGTGGGCCTAAAAAGCAATATGAATCGCCTAGACGACAACTCGGGCATTCATAAACAACATCATATACCCGCCTACAACAAACAGGAACGTGGCAATTGGAAAAAACTTTCAATTTCACAAGTTACCCTTTAGCGCCTAAAGAGAATTAAACTATCTGATTACGGTAGATGCATATGTGCACATTACATAGAGATGTTTACGTCCTAAATGGGTTGAACGCAAGAGTGACAATAGGTAACCCAAAGAAACCAAAATACCTAGCACCTTCCGGTTTTGTTTTTGCGGCTAATAAATTATGTGGGCCTATAAAACAATATGAGTCGCCTAGACGACAACTCGGGCATTCAAAAACAACATCATATACCCGCCTACCACAAACAGGAACGGGACAATTGGCAAAAAACTTTCAATTTCACAAGTTACCCTTTAGCGCCTAAAGAGTGTGACTTAGAAGAATTAAACTATCTGATTACGGTAGATGCATATGTGCACATTACATAGGGATGTTTACGTCCTAAATGGGTTGAACGCAAGAGTGACAATAGGTAACCCAAAGAAACCAAAATACCTAGCACCTTCCGGTTTTGTTTTTGCGGCTAATAAATTATGTGGGCCTATAAAACAATATGAGTCGCCTAGACGACAACTCGGGCATTCAAAAACAACATCATATACCCGCCTACCACAAACAGGAACGTGGCAATTGGCAAAAAACTTTCAATTTCCTTTAGCGCCTAAAGAGTGTGACTTTGAAGAATTAAACTATCTGATTACGGTAGATACATATGTGCACATTACATAGAGATGTTAACGTCCTAAATGGGTTGAACGCAAGAGTGACAATCGAAAACCCAAAAACCTCAAAATACCTAGCAACTTCCGACTTTGTTTTTCCTGCTAATAAGGTATGTGGGTCTAAAAAGCAATATGAATCGCCTAGACGACAACTCGGGCATTTATAATCACAACCATATAACCCCCTACCACAAACAGGAACGGGGCAATTGGAAAAAACTTTCAATTTCACAAGTTACCCTTTAGCGCCTAAAGAGTGTGACTTAGAAGAATTAAACTATCTGATTACGGTAGATGCATATGTGCACATTACATAGAGATGTCAACGTCCTAAATGGGTTGAACGCAAGAGTGACAATCGAAAACCCAAAAACCTCAAAATACCTAGCAACTTCCGGCTTTGTTGTTCCTGCTAATAAAGTATGTGGGCCTAAAAAGCAATATGAATCGTCTAGACGACAACTCGAGCATTCATAAACAACATCATATACCCGCCTACAACAAACAGGAACGGGGCAATTGGAAAAAACTTTCAATTTCACAAGTTACCCTTAAGCGCCTAAAGAGTGTGACTTAGAAGAATTAAACTATCTGATTACGGTAGATGCATATGTGCACATTACATAGAGATGTTTACGTCCTAAATGGGTTGAACGCAAGAGTGACAATAGGTAACCCAAAGAAACCAAAATACCTAGCACCTTCCGGTTTTGTTTTTGCGGCTAATAAATTATGTGGGCCTATAAAACAATATGAGTCGCCTAGACGACAACTCGGGCATTTATAATCACAACCATATAACCCCCTACCACAAACAGGAACGTGGCAATTGGCAAAAAACTTTCAATTTCACAAGTTACCCTTTAGCGCCTAAACAGTGTGACTTAGAAGAATTAAACTATCTGATTACGGTAGATGCATATGTGCACATTACATAGGGATGTTTACGTCCTAAATGGGTTGAACGCAAGAGTGACAATCGAAAACCCAAAAACCTCAAAATACCTAGCAACTTCCGGCTTTGTTGTTCCTGCTAATAAAGTATGTGGGTCTAAAAAGCAATATGAATCGCCTAGACGACAACTCGGGCATTCAAAAATTCATATACCCGCCTACCACAAACAGGAACGGGGCAATTGGCAAAAAAACTTTCAATTTCACAAGTTACCCTTTAGCGCCTAAAGAGTGTGACTTAGAAGAATTAAACTATCTGATTACAGTAGATGCATATGTGCACATTACATAGGGATGTTTACGTCCTAAATGGGTTGAACGCAAGAGTGACAATAGGTAACTCAAAGAACCCAAAATACCTAGCACCTTCCGGTTTTGTTTTTGCGGCTAAGAAATTATGTGGGCCTAAAAAGCAATATGAATCGCCTAGACGACAACTCGGGCATTCATAAACAACATCATATACCCGCCTACAACAAACAGGAACGTGGCAATTGGAAAAAACTTTCAATTTCACAAGTTACCCTTTAGCGCCTAAAGAGAATTAAACTATCTGATTACGGTAGATGCATATGTGCACATTACATAGAGATGTTTACGTCCTAAATGGGTTGAACGCAAGAGTGATAATAGGTAACCCAAAGAAACCAAAATACCTAGCACCTTCCGGTTTTGTTTTTGCGGCTAATAAATTATGTGGGCCTATAAAACAATATGAGTCGCCTAGACGACAACTCGGGCATTCAAAAACAACATCATATACCCGCCTACCACAAACAGGAACGGGACAATTGGCAAAAAACTTTCAATTTCACAAGTTACCCTTTAGCGCCTAAAGAGTGTGACTTAGAAGAATTAAACTATCTGATTACGGTAGATGCATATGTGCACATTACATAGGGATGTTTACGTCCTAAATGGGTTGAACGCAAGAGTGACAATAGGTAACCCAAAGAAACCAAAATACCTAGCACCTTCCGGTTTTGTTTTTGCGGCTAATAAATTATGTGGGCCTATAAAACAATATGAGTCGCCTAGACGACAACTCGGGCATTCAAAAACAACATCATATACCCGCCTACCACAAACAGGAACGTGGCAATTGGCAAAAAACTTTCAATTTCCTTTAGCGCCTAAAGAGTGTGACTTTGAAGAACTAAACTATCTGATTACGGTAGATACATATGTGCACATTACATAGAGATGTTAACGTCCTAAATGGGTTGAACGCAAGAGTGACAATCGAAAACCCAAAAACCTCAAAATACCTAGCAACTTCCGACTTTGTTTTTCCTGCTAATAAGGTATGTGGGTCTAAAAAGCAATATGAATCGCCTAGACGACAACTCGGGCATTCAAAAACAACATCATATACCCGGCTAACACAAACAGGAACGGGGCAATTGGCAAAAAACTTTCAATTTCACAAGTTACCCTTTAGCGCCTAAAGAGTGTGACTTAGAAGAATTAAACTATCTGATTACGGTAGATGCATATGTGCACATTACATAGGGATGTTTACGTCCTAAATGGGTTGAACGCAAGAGTGACAATAGGTAACCCAAAGAACCCAAAATACCTAGCACCTTTCGGTTTTGTTTTTGCGGCTAAGAAATTATGTGGGCCTAAAAAGCAATATGAATCGCCTAGACGACAACTCGGGTATTCATAAACAACATCATATACCCGCCTACCAAAAACAGGAACGTGGCATTTGGCAAAAAACTTCCAATTTCCTTTAGCGCCTGAAGAGTGCGACTTTGAAGAATTAAACTATCTGATTACGGTAGATGCATATGTGCACATTACATAGAGATGTCAACGTCCTAAATGGGTTGAACGCAAGAGTGACAATCGAAAACCCAAAAACCTCAAAATACCTAGCAACTTCCGGCTTTGTTGTTCCTGCTAATAAAGTATGTGGGTCTAAAAAGCAATATGAATCGCCTAGACGACAACTCGGGCATTTATAATCACAACCATATAACCCCCTACCACAAACAGGAACGTGGCAATTGGCAACAAACTTTCAATTTCACAAGTTACCCTTTAGCGCCTAAACAGTGTGACTTAGAAGAATTAAACTATCTGATTACGGTAGATGCATATGTGCACATTACATAGGGATGTTTACGTCCTAAAGGGGTTGAACGCAAGAGTGACAATCGAAAACCCAAAAACCTCAAAATACCTAGCAACTTCCGGCTTTGTTGTTCCTGCTAATAAAGTATGTGGGTCTAAAAAGCAATATGAATCGCCTAGACGACAACTCGGGCATTCAATAATTCATATACCCGCCTACCACAAACAGGAACGGGGCAATTGGCAAAAAACTTTCAATTTCACAAGTTACCCTTTAGCGCCTAAAGAGTGTGACTTAGAAGAATTAAACTATCTGATTACGGTAGATGCATATGTGCACATTACATAGGGATGTTTACGTCCTAAATGGGTTGAACGCAAGAGTGACAATCGAAAACCCAAAAACCTCAAAATACCTAGCAACTTCCGGCTATGTTGTTCCTGCTAATAAAGTATGTGGGTCTAAAAAGCAATATGAATCGCCTAGACGACAACTCGGGCATTCATAAACAACATCATATACCCGCCTACAACAAACAGGAACGGGGCAATTGGAAAAAACTTTCAATTTCACAAGTTACCCTTTAGCGCCTAAAGAGTGTGACTTAGAAGAATTAAACTATCTGATTACGGTAGATGCATATGTGCACATTACATAGAGATGTCAACGTCCTAAATGGGTTGAACGCAAGAGTGACAATCGAAAACCCAAAAACCTCAAAATACCTAGCAACTTCCGGCTTTGTTGTTCCTGCTAATAAAGTATGTGGGCCTAAAAAGCAATATGAATCGTCTAGACGACAACTCGGGCATTCATAAACAACATCATATACCCGCCTACAACAAACAGGAACGGGGCAATTGGAAAAAACTTTCAATTTCACAAGTTACCCTTAAGCGCCTAAAGAGTGTGACTTAGAAGAATTAAACTATCTGATTACGGTAGATGCATATGTGCACATTACATAGAGATGTTTACGTCCTAAATGGGTTGAACGCAAGAGTGACAATAGGTAACCCAAAGAAACCAAAATACCTAGCACCTTCCGGTTTTGTTTTTGCGGCTAATAAATTATGTGGGCCTATAAAAAAATATGAGTCGCCTAGACGACAACTCGGGCATTTATAATCACAACCATATAACCCCCTACCACAAACAGGAACGTGGCAATTGGCAAAAAACTTTCAATTTCACAAGTTACCCTTTAGCGCCTAAAGAGTGTGACTTTGAAGAATTAAACTATCTGATTACGGTAGATACATATGTGCACATTACATAGAGATGTTAACGTCCTAAATGGGTTGAACGCAAGAGTGACAATCGAAAACCCAAAAACCTCAAAATACCTAGCAACTTCCGACTTTGTTTTTCCTGCTAATAAGGTATGTGGGTCTAAAAAGCAATATGAATCGCCTAGACGACAACTCGGGCATTCAAAAACAACATCATATACCCGGCTAACACAAACAGGAACGGGGCAATTGGCAAAAAACTTTCAATTTCACAAGTTACCCTTTAGCGCCTAAAGAGTGTGACTTAGAAGAATTAAACTATCTGATTACGGTAGATGCATATGTGCACATTACATAGGGATGTTTACGTCCTAAATGGGTTGAACGCAAGAGTGACAATAGGTAACCCAAAGAACCCAAAATACCTAGCACCTTCCGGTTTTGTTTTTGCGGCTAAGAAATTATGTGGGCCTAAAAAGCAATATGAATCGCCTAGACGACAACTCGGGCATTCATAAACAACATCATATACCCGCCTACCAAAAACAGGAACGTGGCATTTGGCAAAAAACTTCCAATTTCCTTTAGCGCCTGAAGAGTGTGACTTTGAAGAATTAAACTATCTGATTACGGTAGATGCATATGTGCACATTACATAGGGATGTTTACGTCCTAAATGGGTTGAACGCAAGAGTGACAATCGAAAACCCAAAAACCTCAAAATACCTAGCAACTTCCGGCTTTGTTGTTCCTGCTAATAAAGTATGTGGGTCTAAAAAGCAATATGAATCGCCTAGACGACAACTCGGGCATTTATAATCACAACCATATAACCCCCTACCACAAACAGGAACGTGGCAATTGGCAACAAACTTTCAATTTCACAAGTTACCCTTTAGCGCCTAAACAGTGTGACTTAGAAGAATTAAACTATCTGATTACGGTAGATGCATATGTGCACATTACATAGGGATGTTTACGTCCTAAAGGGGTTGAACGCAAGAGTGACAATCGAAAACCCAAAAACCTCAAAATACCTAGCAACTTCCGGCTTTGTTGTTCCTGCTAATAAAGTATGTGGGTCTAAAAAGCAATATGAATCGCCTACCCGACAACTCGGGCATTCAATAATTCATATACCCGCCTACCACAAACAGGAACGGGGCAATTGGCAAAAAACTTTCAATTTTACAAGTTACCCTTTAGCGCCTAAAGAGTGTGACTTAGAAGAATTAAACTATCTGATTACGGTAGATGCATATGTGCACATTACATAGGGATGTTTACGTCCTAAATGGGTTGAACGCAAGAGTGACAATAGGTAACCCAAAGAACCCAAAATACCTAGCACCTTCCGGTTTTGTTTTTGCGGCTAAGAAATTATGTGGGCCTAAAAAGCAATATGAATCGCCTAGACGACAACTCGGGCATTCATAAACAACATCATATACCCGCCTACAACAAACAGGAACGGGGCAATTGGAAAAAACTTTCAATTTCACAAGTTACCCTTTAGCGCCTAAATAGTGTGACTTAGAAGAATTAAACTATCTGATTACGGTAGATGCATATGTGCACATTACATAGAGATGTTTACGTCCTAAATGGGTTGAACGCAAGAGTGACAATAGGTAACCCAAAGAAACCAAAATACCTAGCACCTTCCGGTTTTGTTTTTGCGGCTAATAAATTATGTGGGCCTATAAAACAATATGAGTCGCCTAGACGACAACTCGGGCATTTATAATCACAACCATATAACCCCCTACCACAAACAGGAACGTGGCAATTGGCAAAAAACTTTCAATTTCCTTTAGCGCCTAAAGAGTGTGACTTTGAAGAATTAAACTATCTGATTACGGTAGATACATATGTGCACATTACATAGAGATGTTAACGTCCTAAATGGGTTGAACCCAAGAGTGATAATCGAAAACCCAAAAACCTCAAAATACCTAGCAACTTCCGACTTTGTTTTTCCTGCTAATAAGGTATGTGGGTCTAAAAAGCAATACGAATCGCCTAGACGACAACTCGGGCATTCAAAAACAACATCATATACCCGCCTACCACAAACAGGAACGGGGCAATTGGCAAAAAACTTTCAATTTAACAAGTTACCCTTTAGCGCCTAAAGAGTGTGACTTAGAAGAATTAAACTATCTGATTACGGTAGATGCATATGTGCACATTACATAGAGATGTCAACGTCCTAAATGGGTTGAACGCAAGAGTGACAATCGAAAACCCAAAAACCTCAAAATACCTAGCAACTTCCGGCTTTGTTGTTCCTGCTAATAAAGTATGTGGATCTAAAAAGCAATATGAATCGCCTAGACGACAACTCGGGCATTTATAATCACAACCATATAACCCCCTACCACAAACAGGAACGGGGCAATTGGAAAAAACTTTCAATTTCACAAGTTACCCTTTAGCGCCTAAAGAGTGTGACTTAGAAGAATTAAACTATCTGATTACGGTAGATGCATATGTGCACATTACATAGAGATGTCAACGTCCTAAATGGGTTGAACGCAAGAGTGACAATCGAAAACCCAAAAACCTCAAAATACCTAGCAACTTCCGGCTTTGTTGTTCCTGATAATAAAGTATGTGGGCCTAAAAAGCAATATGAATCGTCTAGACGACAACTCGGGCATTCATAAACAACATCATATACCCGCCTACAACAAACAGGAACGGGGCAATTGGAAAAAACTTTCAATTTCACAAGTTACCCTTTAGCGCCTAAAGAGTGTGACTTAGAAGAATTAAACTATCTGATTACGGTAGATGCATATGAGCACATTACATAGAGATGTTTACGTCCTAAATGGGTTGAACGCAAGAGTGACAATAGGTAACCCAAAGAAACCAAAATACCTAGCACCTTCCGGTTTTGTTTTTGCGGCTAATAAATTATGTGGGCCTATAAAACAATATGAGTCGCCTAGACGACAACTCGGGCATTTATAATCACAACCATATAACCCCCTACCACAAACAGGAACGTGGCAATTGGCAAAAAACTTTCAATTTCCTTTAGCGCCTAAAGAGTGTGACTTTGAAGAATTAAACTATCTGATTACGGTAGATACATATGTGCACATTACATAGAGATGTTAACGTCCTAAATGGGTTGAACGCAAGAGTGATAATCGAAAACCCAAAAACCTCAAAATACCTAGCAACTTCCGACTTTGTTTTTCCTGCTAATAAGGTATGTGGGTCTAAAAAGCAATACGAATCGCCTAGACGACAACTCGGGCATTCAAAAACAACATCATATACCCGCCTACCACAAACAGGAACGGGGCAATTGGCAAAAAACTTTCAATTTAACAAGTTACCCTTTAGCGCCTAAAGAGTGTGACTTAGAAGAATTAAACTATCTGATTACGGTAGATGCATATGTGCACATTACATAGAGATGTCAACGTCCTAAATGGGTTGAACGCAAGAGTGACAATCGAAAACCCAAAAACCTCAAAATACCTAGCAACTTCCGGCTTTGTTGTTCCTGCTAATAAAGTATGTGGGTCTAAAAAGCAATACGAATCGCCTAGACGACAACTCGGGCATTCATAAACAACATCATATACCCGCCTACAACAAACAGGAACGGGGCAATTGGAAAAAACTTTCAATTTCACAAGTTACCCTTTAGCGCCTAAAGAGTGTGACTTAGAAGAATTAAACTATCTGATTACGGTAGATGCATATGTGCACATTACATAGAGATGTTTACGTCCTAAATGGGTTGAACGCAAGAGTGACAATAGGTAACCCAAAGAAACCAAAATACCTAGCACCTTCCGGTTTTGTTTTTGCGGCTAATAAATTATGTGGGCCTATAAAACAATATGAGTCGCCTAGACGACAACTCGGGCATTTATAATCACAACCATATAACCCCCTACCACAAACAGGAACGTGGCAATTGGCAAAAAACTTTCAATTTCACAAGTTACCCTTTAGCGCCTAAACAGTGTTACTTAGAAGAATTAAACTATCTGATTACGGTAGATGCATATGTGCACATTACATAGGGATGTTTACGTCCTAAATGGGTTGAACGCAAGAGTGACAATCGAAAACCCAAAAACCTCAAAATACCTAGCAACTTCCGGCTTTGTTGTTCCTGCTAATAAAGTATGTGGGTCTAAAAAGCAATATGAATCCCCTAGACGACAACTCGGGCATTCAAAAATTCATATACCCGCCTACCACAAACAGGAACGGGGCAATTGGCAAAAAAACTTTCAATTTCACAAGTTACCCTTTAGCGCCTAAAGAGTGTGACTTAGAAGAATTAAACTATTTGATTACGGTAGATGCATATGTGCACATTACATAGAGATGTTAACGTCCTAAATGGGTTGAACGCAAGAGTGACAATCGAAAACCCAAAAACCTCAAAATACCTAGCAACTTCCGACTTTGTTTTTCCTGCTAATAAGGTATGTGGGTCTAAAAAGCAATATGAATCGCCTAGACGACAACTCGGGCATTCAAAAACAACATCATATACCCGCCTACCACAAACAGGAACGGGGCAATTGGCAAGAAACTTTCAATTTCACAAGTTACCCTTTAGCGCCTAAAGAGTGTGACTTAGAAGAATTAAACTATCTGATTAGGGTAGATGCATATGTGCACATTACATAGGGATGTTTACGTCCTAAATGGGTTGAACGCAAGAGTGACAATAGGTAACCCAAAGAACCCAAAATACCTAGCACCTTCCGGTTTTGTTTTTGCGGCTAATAAATTATGTGGGCCTATAAAACAATATGAGTCGCCTAGACGACAACTCGGGCATGTATAATCACAACCATATAACCCCCTACCACAAACAGGAACGTGGCAATTGGCAAAAAACTTTCAATTTCACAAGTTACCCTTTAGCGCCCAAACAGTGTGACTTAGAAGAATTAAACTATCTTATTACGGTAGATGCATATGTGCACATTACATAGAGATGTCAACGTCCTAAATGGGTTGAACGCAAGAGTGACAATCGAAAACCCAAAAACCTCAAAATACCTAGCAACTTCCGGCTTTGTTGTTCCTGCTAATAAAGTATGTGGGTCTAAACAGCAATATGAATCGCCTAGACGACAACTCGGGCATTCATAAACAACATCATATACCCGGCTAACACAAACAGGAACGGGGCAATTGGAAAAAACTTTCAATTTCACAAGTTACCCTTTAGCGCCTAAAGAGTGTGACTTAAAAGAATTAAACTATCTGATTACGGTAGATGCATATGTGCACATTACATAGGGATGTTTACGTCCTAAATGGGTTGAACGCAAGAGTGACAATAGGTAACCCAAAGAACCCAAAATACCTAGCACCTTCCGGTTTTGTTTTTGCGGCTAAGAAATTATGTGGGCCTAAAAAGCAATATGAATCGCCTAGACGACAACTCGGGCATTCATAAACAACATCATATACCCGCCTACAACAAACAGGAACGGGGCAATTGGAAAAAACTTTCAATTTCACAAGTTACCCTTTAGCGCCTAAAGAGAATTAAACTATCTGATTACGGTAGATGCATATGTGCACATTACATAGAGATGTTTACGTCCTAAATGGGTTGAACGCAAGAGTGACAATAGGTAACCCAAAGAAACCAAAATACCTAGCACCTTCCGGTTTTGTTTTTGCGGCTAATAAATTATGTGGGCCTATAAAACAATATGAGTCGCCTAGACGACAACTCGGGCATTTATAATCACAACCATATAACCCCCTACCACAAACAGGAACGTGGCAATTGGCAAAAAACTTTCAATTTCCTTTAGCGCCTAAAGAGTGTGACTTTGAAGAATTAAACTATCTGATTACGGTAGATACATATGTGCACATTACATAGAGATGTTTACGTCCTAAATGGGTTGAACGCAAGAGTGACAATCGAAAACCCAAAAACCTCAAAATACCTAGCAACTTCCGACTTTGTTTTTCCTGCTAATAAGGTATGTGGGTCTAAAAAGCAATATGAATCGCCTAGACGACAACTCGGGCATTCAAAAACAACATCATATACCCGCCTACCACAAACAGGAACGGGGCAATTGGCAAAAAACTTTCAATTTCACAAGTTACCCTTTAGCGCCTAAAGAGTGTGACTTAGAAGAATTAAACTATCTGATTACGGTAGATGCATATGTGCACATTACATAGGGATGTTTACGTCCTAAATGGGTTGAACGCAAGAGTGACAATAGGTAACCCAAAGAACCCAAAATACCTAGCACCTTCCGGTTTTGTTTTTGCGGCTAATAAATTATGTGGGCCTATAAAACAATATGAGTCGCCTAGACGACAACTCGGGCATTTATAATCACAACCATATAACCCCCTACCACAAACAGGAACGTGGCAATTGGCAAAAAACTTTCAATTTCACAAGTTACCCTTTAGCGCCTAAACAGTGTGACTTAGAAGAATTAAACTATCTTATTACGGTAGATGCATATGTGCACATTACATAGAGATGTCAACGTCCTAAATGGGTTGAACGCAAGAGTGACAATCGAAAACCCAAAAACCTCAAAATACCTAGCAACTTCCGGCTTTGTTGTTCCTGCTAATAAAGTATGTGGGTCTAAAAAGCAATATGAATCGCCTAGACGACAACTCGGGCATTCATAAACAACATCATATACCCGGCTAACACAAACAGGAACGGGGCAATTGGAAAAAACTTTCAATTTCACAAGTTACCCTTTAGCGCCTAAAGAGTGTGACTTAGAAGAATTAAACTATCTGATTACGGTAGATGCATATGTGCACATTACATAGGGATGTTTACGTCCTAAATGGGTTGAACGCAAGAGTGACAATAGGTAACCCAAAGAACCCAAAATACCTAGCACCTTCCGGTTTTGTTTTTGCGGCTAAGAAATTATGTGGGCCTAAAAAGCAATATGAATCGCCTAGACGACAACTCGGGCATTCATAAACAACATCATATACCCGCCTACAACAAACAGGAACGGGGCAATTGGAAAAAACTTTCAATTTCACAAGTTACCCTTTAGCGCCTAAAGAGAATTAAACTATCTGATTACGGTAGATGCATATGTGCACATTACATAGAGATGTTTACGTCCTAAATGGGTTGAACGCAAGAGTGACAATAGGTAACCCAAAGAAACCAAAATACCTAGCACCTTCCGGTTTTGTTTTTGCGGCTAATAAATTATGTGGGCCTATAAAACAATATGAGTCGCCTAGACGACAACTCGGGCATTTATAATCACAACCATATAACCCCCTACCACAAACAGGAACGTGGCAATTGGCAAAAAACTTTCAATTTCCTTTAGCGCCTAAAGAGTGTGACTTTGAAGAATTAAACTATCTGATTACGGTAGATACATATGTGCACATTACATAGAGATGTTAACGTCCTAAATGGGTTGAACGCAAGAGTGACAATCGAAAACCCAAAAACCTCAAAATACCTAGCAACTTCCGACTTTGTTTTTCCTGCTAATAAGGTATGTGGGTCTAAAAAGCAATATGAATCGCCTAGACGACAACTCGGGCATTCAAAAACAACATCATATACCCGCCTACCACAAACAGGAACGGGGCAATTGGCAAGAAACTTTCAATTTCACAAGTTACCCTTTAGCGCCTAAAGAGTGTGACTTAGAAGAATTAAACTATCTGATTAGGGTAGATGCATATGTGCACATTACATAGGGATGTTTACGTCCTAAATGGGTTGAACGCAAGAGTGACAATAGGTAACCCAAAGAACCCAAAATACCTAGCACCTTCCGGTTTTGTTTTTGCGGCTAATAAATTATGTGGGCCTATAAAACAATATGAGTCGCCTAGACGACAACTCGGGCATGTATAATCACAACCATATAACCCCCTACCACAAACAGGAACGTGGCAATTGGCAAAAAACTTTCAATTTCACAAGTTACCCTTTAGCGCCCAAACAGTGTGACTTAGAAGAATTAAACTATCTTATTACGGTAGATGCATATGTGCACATTACATAGAGATGTCAACGTCCTAAATGGGTTGAACGCAAGAGTGACAATCGAAAACCCAAAAACCTCAAAATACCTAGCAACTTCCGGCTTTGTTGTTCCTGCTAATAAAGTATGTGGGTCTAAAAAGCAATATGAATCGCCTAGACGACAACTCGGGCATTCATAAACAACATCATATACCCGGCTAACACAAACAGGAACGGGGCAATTGGAAAAAACTTTCAATTTCACAAGTTACCCTTTAGCGCCTAAAGAGTGTGACTTAAAAGAATTAAACTATCTGATTACGGTAGATGCATATGTGCACATTACATAGGGATGTTTACGTCCTAAATGGGTTGAACGCAAGAGTGACAATAGGTAACCCAAAGAACCCAAAATACCTAGCACCTTCCGGTTTTGTTTTTGCGGCTAAGAAATTATGTGGGCCTAAAAAGCAATATGAATCGCCTAGACGACAACTCGGGCATTCATAAACAACATCATATACCCGCCTACAACAAACAGGAACGGGGCAATTGGAAAAAACTTTCAATTTCACAAGTTACCCTTTAGCGCCTAAATAGTGTGACTTAGAAGAATTAAACTATCTGATTACGGTAGATGCATATGTGCACATTACATAGAGATGTTTACGTCCTAAATGGGTTGAACGCAAGAGTGACAATAGGTAACCCAAAGAAACCAAAATACCTAGCACCTTCCGGTTTTGTTTTTGCGGCTAATAAATTATGTGGGCCTATAAAACAATATGAGTCGCCTAGACGACAACTCGGGCATTTATAATCACAACCATATAACCCCCTACCACAAACAGGAACGTGGCAATTGGCAAAAAACTTTCAATTTCCTTTAGCGCCTAAAGAGTGTGACTTTGAAGAATTAAACTATCTGATTACGGTAGATACATATGTGCACATTACATAGAGATGTTAACGTCCTAAATGGGTTGAACCCAAGAGTGATAATCGAAAACCCAAAAACCTCAAAATACCTAGCAACTTCCGACTTTGTTTTTCCTGCTAATAAGGTATGTGGGTCTAAAAAGCAATACGAATCGCCTAGACGACAACTCGGGCATTCAAAAACAACATCATATACCCGCCTACCACAAACAGGAACGGGGCAATTGGCAAAAAACTTTCAATTTAACAAGTTACCCTTTAGCGCCTAAAGAGTGTGACTTAGAAGAATTAAACTATCTGATTACGGTAGATGCATATGTGCACATTACATAGAGATGTCAACGTCCTAAATGGGTTGAACGCAAGAGTGACAATCGAAAACCCAAAAACCTCAAAATACCTAGCAACTTCCGGCTTTGTTGTTCCTGCTAATAAAGTATGTGGATCTAAAAAGCAATATGAATCGCCTAGACGACAACTCGGGCATTTATAATCACAACCATATAACCCCCTACCACAAACAGGAACGGGGCAATTGGAAAAAACTTTCAATTTCACAAGTTACCCTTTAGCGCCTAAAGAGTGTGACTTAGAAGAATTAAACTATCTGATTACGGTAGATGCATATGTGCACATTACATAGAGATGTCAACGTCCTAAATGGGTTGAACGCAAGAGTGACAATCGAAAACCCAAAAACCTCAAAATACCTAGCAACTTCCGGCTTTGTTGTTCCTGATAATAAAGTATGTGGGCCTAAAAAGCAATATGAATCGTCTAGACGACAACTCGGGCATTCATAAACAACATCATATACCCGCCTACAACAAACAGGAACGGGGCAATTGGAAAAAACTTTCAATTTCACAAGTTACCCTTTAGCGCCTAAAGAGTGTGACTTAGAAGAATTAAACTATCTGATTACGGTAGATGCATATGAGCACATTACATAGAGATGTTTACGTCCTAAATGGGTTGAACGCAAGAGTGACAATAGGTAACCCAAAGAAACCAAAATACCTAGCACCTTCCGGTTTTGTTTTTGCGGCTAATAAATTATGTGGGCCTATAAAACAATATGAGTCGCCTAGACGACAACTCGGGCATTTATAATCACAACCATATAACCCCCTACCACAAACAGGAACGTGGCAATTGGCAAAAAACTTTCAATTTCCTTTAGCGCCTAAAGAGTGTGACTTTGAAGAATTAAACTATCTGATTACGGTAGATACATATGTGCACATTACATAGAGATGTTAACGTCCTAAATGGGTTGAACGCAAGAGTGATAATCGAAAACCCAAAAACCTCAAAATACCTAGCAACTTCCGACTTTGTTTTTCCTGCTAATAAGGTATGTGGGTCTAAAAAGCAATACGAATCGCCTAGACGACAACTCGGGCATTCAAAAACAACATCATATACCCGCCTACCACAAACAGGAACGGGGCAATTGGCAAAAAACTTTCAATTTAACAAGTTACCCTTTAGCGCCTAAAGAGTGTGACTTAGAAGAATTAAACTATCTGATTACGGTAGATGCATATGTGCACATTACATAGAGATGTCAACGTCCTAAATGGGTTGAACGCAAGAGTGACAATCGAAAACCCAAAAACCTCAAAATACCTAGCAACTTCCGGCTTTGTTGTTCCTGCTAATAAAGTATGTGGGTCTAAAAAGCAATACGAATCGCCTAGACGACAACTCGGGCATTCATAAACAACATCATATACCCGCCTACAACAAACAGGAACGGGGCAATTGGAAAAAACTTTCAATTTCACAAGTTACCCTTTAGCGCCTAAAGAGTGTGACTTAGAAGAATTAAACTATCTGATTACGGTAGATGCATATGTGCACATTACATAGAGATGTTTACGTCCTAAATGGGTTGAACGCAAGAGTGACAATAGGTAACCCAAAGAAACCAAAATACCTAGCACCTTCCGGTTTTGTTTTTGCGGCTAATAAATTATGTGGGCCTATAAAACAATATGAGTCGCCTAGACGACAACTCGGGCATTTATAATCACAACCATATAACCCCCTACCACAAACAGGAACGTGGCAATTGGCAAAAAACTTTCAATTTCACAAGTTACCCTTTAGCGCCTAAACAGTGTTACTTAGAAGAATTAAACTATCTGATTACGGTAGATGCATATGTGCACATTACATAGGGATGTTTACGTCCTAAATGGGTTGAACGCAAGAGTGACAATCGAAAACCCAAAAACCTCAAAATACCTAGCAACTTCCGGCTTTGTTGTTCCTGCTAATAAAGTATGTGGGTCTAAAAAGCAATATGAATCCCCTAGACGACAACTCGGGCATTCAAAAATTCATATACCCGCCTACCACAAACAGGAACGGGGCAATTGGCAAAAAAACTTTCAATTTCACAAGTTACCCTTTAGCGCCTAAAGAGTGTGACTTAGAAGAATTAAACTATTTGATTACGGTAGATGCATATGTGCACATTACATAGAGATGTTAACGTCCTAAATGGGTTGAACGCAAGAGTGACAATCGAAAACCCAAAAACCTCAAAATACCTAGCAACTTCCGACTTTGTTTTTCCTGCTAATAAGGTATGTGGGTCTAAAAAGCAATATGAATCGCCTAGACGACAACTCGGGCATTCAAAAACAACATCATATACCCGCCTACCACAAACAGGAACGGGGCAATTGGCAAGAAACTTTCAATTTCACAAGTTACCCTTTAGCGCCTAAAGAGTGTGACTTAGAAGAATTAAACTATCTGATTAGGGTAGATGCATATGTGCACATTACATAGGGATGTTTACGTCCTAAATGGGTTGAACGCAAGAGTGACAATAGGTAACCCAAAGAACCCAAAATACCTAGCACCTTCCGGTTTTGTTTTTGCGGCTAATAAATTATGTGGGCCTATAAAACAATATGAGTCGCCTAGACGACAACTCGGGCATGTATAATCACAACCATATAACCCCCTACCACAAACAGGAACGTGGCAATTGGCAAAAAACTTTCAATTTCACAAGTTACCCTTTAGCGCCCAAACAGTGTGACTTAGAAGAATTAAACTATCTTATTACGGTAGATGCATATGTGCACATTACATAGAGATGTCAACGTCCTAAATGGGTTGAACGCAAGAGTGACAATCGAAAACCCAAAAACCTCAAAATACCTAGCAACTTCCGGCTTTGTTGTTCCTGCTAATAAAGTATGTGGGTCTAAACAGCAATATGAATCGCCTAGACGACAACTCGGGCATTCATAAACAACATCATATACCCGGCTAACACAAACAGGAACGGGGCAATTGGAAAAAACTTTCAATTTCACAAGTTACCCTTTAGCGCCTAAAGAGTGTGACTTAAAAGAATTAAACTATCTGATTACGGTAGATGCATATGTGCACATTACATAGGGATGTTTACGTCCTAAATGGGTTGAACGCAAGAGTGACAATAGGTAACCCAAAGAACCCAAAATACCTAGCACCTTCCGGTTTTGTTTTTGCGGCTAAGAAATTATGTGGGCCTAAAAAGCAATATGAATCGCCTAGACGACAACTCGGGCATTCATAAACAACATCATATACCCGCCTACAACAAACAGGAACGGGGCAATTGGAAAAAACTTTCAATTTCACAAGTTACCCTTTAGCGCCTAAAGAGAATTAAACTATCTGATTACGGTAGATGCATATGTGCACATTACATAGAGATGTTTACGTCCTAAATGGGTTGAACGCAAGAGTGACAATAGGTAACCCAAAGAAACCAAAATACCTAGCACCTTCCGGTTTTGTTTTTGCGGCTAATAAATTATGTGGGCCTATAAAACAATATGAGTCGCCTAGACGACAACTCGGGCATTTATAATCACAACCATATAACCCCCTACCACAAACAGGAACGTGGCAATTGGCAAAAAACTTTCAATTTCCTTTAGCGCCTAAAGAGTGTGACTTTGAAGAATTAAACTATCTGATTACGGTAGATACATATGTGCACATTACATAGAGATGTTTACGTCCTAAATGGGTTGAACGCAAGAGTGACAATCGAAAACCCAAAAACCTCAAAATACCTAGCAACTTCCGACTTTGTTTTTCCTGCTAATAAGGTATGTGGGTCTAAAAAGCAATATGAATCGCCTAGACGACAACTCGGGCATTCAAAAACAACATCATATACCCGCCTACCACAAACAGGAACGGGGCAATTGGCAAAAAACTTTCAATTTCACAAGTTACCCTTTAGCGCCTAAAGAGTGTGACTTAGAAGAATTAAACTATCTGATTACGGTAGATGCATATGTGCACATTACATAGGGATGTTTACGTCCTAAATGGGTTGAACGCAAGAGTGACAATAGGTAACCCAAAGAACCCAAAATACCTAGCACCTTCCGGTTTTGTTTTTGCGGCTAATAAATTATGTGGGCCTATAAAACAATATGAGTCGCCTAGACGACAACTCGGGCATTTATAATCACAACCATATAACCCCCTACCACAAACAGGAACGTGGCAATTGGCAAAAAACTTTCAATTTCACAAGTTACCCTTTAGCGCCTAAACAGTGTGACTTAGAAGAATTAAACTATCTTATTACGGTAGATGCATATGTGCACATTACATAGAGATGTCAACGTCCTAAATGGGTTGAACGCAAGAGTGACAATCGAAAACCCAAAAACCTCAAAATACCTAGCAACTTCCGGCTTTGTTGTTCCTGCTAATAAAGTATGTGGGTCTAAAAAGCAATATGAATCGCCTAGACGACAACTCGGGCATTCATAAACAACATCATATACCCGGCTAACACAAACAGGAACGGGGCAATTGGAAAAAACTTTCAATTTCACAAGTTACCCTTTAGCGCCTAAAGAGTGTGACTTAGAAGAATTAAACTATCTGATTACGGTAGATGCATATGTGCACATTACATAGGGATGTTTACGTCCTAAATGGGTTGAACGCAAGAGTGACAATAGGTAACCCAAAGAACCCAAAATACCTAGCACCTTCCGGTTTTGTTTTTGCGGCTAAGAAATTATGTGGGCCTAAAAAGCAATATGAATCGCCTAGACGACAACTCGGGCATTCATAAACAACATCATATACCCGCCTACAACAAACAGGAACGGGGCAATTGGAAAAAACTTTCAATTTCACAAGTTACCCTTTAGCGCCTAAAGAGAATTAAACTATCTGATTACGGTAGATGCATATGTGCACATTACATAGAGATGTTTACGTCCTAAATGGGTTGAACGCAAGAGTGACAATAGGTAACCCAAAGAAACCAAAATACCTAGCACCTTCCGGTTTTGTTTTTGCGGCTAATAAATTATGTGGGCCTATAAAACAATATGAGTCGCCTAGACGACAACTCGGGCATTTATAATCACAACCATATAACCCCCTACCACAAACAGGAACGTGGCAATTGGCAAAAAACTTTCAATTTCCTTTAGCGCCTAAAGAGTGTGACTTTGAAGAATTAAACTATCTGATTACGGTAGATACATATGTGCACATTACATAGAGATGTTAACGTCCTAAATGGGTTGAACGCAAGAGTGACAATCGAAAACCCAAAAACCTCAAAATACCTAGCAACTTCCGACTTTGTTTTTCCTGCTAATAAGGTATGTGGGTCTAAAAAGCAATATGAATCGCCTAGACGACAACTCGGGCATTCAAAAACAACATCATATACCCGCCTACCACAAACAGGAACGGGGCAATTGGCAAGAAACTTTCAATTTCACAAGTTACCCTTTAGCGCCTAAAGAGTGTGACTTAGAAGAATTAAACTATCTGATTAGGGTAGATGCATATGTGCACATTACATAGGGATGTTTACGTCCTAAATGGGTTGAACGCAAGAGTGACAATAGGTAACCCAAAGAACCCAAAATACCTAGCACCTTCCGGTTTTGTTTTTGCGGCTAATAAATTATGTGGGCCTATAAAACAATATGAGTCGCCTAGACGACAACTCGGGCATGTATAATCACAACCATATAACCCCCTACCACAAACAGGAACGTGGCAATTGGCAAAAAACTTTCAATTTCACAAGTTACCCTTTAGCGCCCAAACAGTGTGACTTAGAAGAATTAAACTATCTTATTACGGTAGATGCATATGTGCACATTACATAGAGATGTCAACGTCCTAAATGGGTTGAACGCAAGAGTGACAATCGAAAACCCAAAAACCTCAAAATACCTAGCAACTTCCGGCTTTGTTGTTCCTGCTAATAAAGTATGTGGGTCTAAAAAGCAATATGAATCGCCTAGACGACAACTCGGGCATTCATAAACAACATCATATACCCGGCTAACACAAACAGGAACGGGGCAATTGGAAAAAACTTTCAATTTCACAAGTTACCCTTTAGCGCCTAAAGAGTGTGACTTAAAAGAATTAAACTATCTGATTACGGTAGATGCATATGTGCACATTACATAGGGATGTTTACGTCCTAAATGGGTTGAACGCAAGAGTGACAATAGGTAACCCAAAGAACCCAAAATACCTAGCACCTTCCGGTTTTGTTTTTGCGGCTAAGAAATTATGTGGGCCTAAAAAGCAATATGAATCGCCTAGACGACAACTCGGGCATTCATAAACAACATCATATACCCGCCTACAACAAACAGGAACGGGGCAATTGGAAAAAACTTTCAATTTCACAAGTTACCCTTTAGCGCCTAAAGAGAATTAAACTATCTGATTACGGTAGATGCATATGTGCACATTACATAGAGATGTTTACGTCCTAAATGGGTTGAACGCAAGAGTGACAATAGGTAACCCAAAGAAACCAAAATACCTAGCACCTTCCGGTTTTGTTTTTGCGGCTAATAAATTATGTGGGCCTATAAAACAATATGAGTCGCCTAGACGACAACTCGGGCATTTATAATCACAACCATATAACCCCCTACCACAAACAGGAACGTGGCAATTGGCAAAAAACTTTCAATTTCCTTTAGCGCCTAAAGAGTGTGACTTTGAAGAATTAAACTATCTGATTACGGTAGATACATATGTGCACATTACATAGAGATGTTTACGTCCTAAATGGGTTGAACGCAAGAGTGACAATCGAAAACCCAAAAACCTCAAAATACCTAGCAACTTCCGACTTTGTTTTTCCTGCTAATAAGGTATGTGGGTCTAAAAAGCAATATGAATCGCCTAGACGACAACTCGGGCATTCAAAAACAACATCATATACCCGCCTACCACAAACAGGAACGGGGCAATTGGCAAAAAACTTTCAATTTCACAAGTTACCCTTTAGCGCCTAAAGAGTGTGACTTAGAAGAATTAAACTATCTGATTACGGTAGATGCATATGTGCACATTACATAGGGATGTTTACGTCCTAAATGGGTTGAACGCAAGAGTGACAATAGGTAACCCAAAGAACCCAAAATACCTAGCACCTTCCGGTTTTGTTTTTGCGGCTAATAAATTATGTGGGCCTATAAAACAATATGAGTCGCCTAGACGACAACTCGGGCATTTATAATCACAACCATATAACCCCCTACCACAAACAGGAACGTGGCAATTGGCAAAAAACTTTCAATTTCACAAGTTACCCTTTAGCGCCTAAACAGTGTGACTTAGAAGAATTAAACTATCTTATTACGGTAGATGCATATGTGCACATTACATAGAGATGTCAACGTCCTAAATGGGTTGAACGCAAGAGTGACAATCGAAAACCCAAAAACCTCAAAATACCTAGCAACTTCCGGCTTTGTTGTTCCTGCTAATAAAGTATGTGGGTCTAAAAAGCAATATGAATCGCCTAGACGACAACTCGGGCATTCATAAACAACATCATATACCCGGCTAACACAAACAGGAACGGGGCAATTGGAAAAAACTTTCAATTTCACAAGTTACCCTTTAGCGCCTAAAGAGTGTGACTTAGAAGAATTAAACTATCTGATTACGGTAGATGCATATGTGCACATTACATAGGGATGTTTACGTCCTAAATGGGTTGAACGCAAGAGTGACAATAGGTAACCCAAAGAACCCAAAATACCTAGCACCTTCCGGTTTTGTTTTTGCGGCTAAGAAATTATGTGGGCCTAAAAAGCAATATGAATCGCCTAGACGACAACTCGGGCATTCATAAACAACATCATATACCCGCCTACAACAAACAGGAACGGGGCAATTGGAAAAAACTTTCAATTTCACAAGTTACCCTTTAGCGCCTAAAGAGAATTAAACTATCTGATTACGGTAGATGCATATGTGCACATTACATAGAGATGTTTACGTCCTAAATGGGTTGAACGCAAGAGTGACAATAGGTAACCCAAAGAAACCAAAATACCTAGCACCTTCCGGTTTTGTTTTTGCGGCTAATAAATTATGTGGGCCTATAAAACAATATGAGTCGCCTAGACGACAACTCGGGCATTTATAATCACAACCATATAACCCCCTACCACAAACAGGAACGTGGCAATTGGCAAAAAACTTTCAATTTCCTTTAGCGCCTAAAGAGTGTGACTTTGAAGAATTAAACTATCTGATTACGGTAGATACATATGTGCACATTACATAGAGATGTTAACGTCCTAAATGGGTTGAACGCAAGAGTGACAATCGAAAACCCAAAAACCTCAAAATACCTAGCAACTTCCGACTTTGTTTTTCCTGCTAATAAGGTATGTGGGTCTAAAAAGCAATATGAATCGCCTAGACGACAACTCGGGCATTCAAAAACAACATCATATACCCGCCTACCACAAACAGGAACGGGGCAATTGGCAAAAAACTTTCAATTTCACAAGTTACCCTTTAGCGCCTAAAGAGTGTGACTTAGAAGAATCAAACTATCTGATTACGGTAGATGCATATGTGCACATTACATAGGGATGTTTACGTCCTAAATGGGTTGAACGCAAGAGTGACAATAGGTAACCCAAAGAACCCAAAATACCTAGCACCTTCCGGTTTTGTTTTTGCGGCTAATAAATTATGTGGGCCTATAAAACAATATGAGTCGCCTAGACGACAACTCGGGCATTTATAATCACAACCATATAACCCCCTACCACAAACAGGAACGTGGCAATTGGCAAAAAACTTTCAATTTTACAAGTTACCCTTTAGCGCCTAAACAGTGTGACTTAGAAGAATTAAACTATCTTATTACGGTAGATGCATATGTGCACATTACATAGAGATGTCAACGTCCTAAATGGGTTGAACGCAAGAGTGACAATCGAAAACCCAAAAACCTCAAAATACCTAGCAACTTCCGGCTTTGTTGTTCCTGCTAATAAAGTATGTGGGTCTAAAAAGCAATATGAATCGCCTAGACGACAACTCGGGCATTTATAAACACAACCATATAACCCCCTACCACAAACAGGAACGGGGCAATTGGAAAAAACTTTCAATTTCACAAGTTACCCTTTAGCGCCTAAAGAGTGTGACTTAGAAGAATTAAACTATCTGATTACGGTAGATGCATATGTGCACATTACATAGGGATGTTTACGTCCTAAATGGGTTGAACGCAAGAGTGACAATAGGTAACCCAAAGAACCCAAAATACCTAGCACCTTCCGGTTTTGTTTTTGCTGCTAAGAAATTATGTGGGCCTAAAAAGCAATATGAATCGTCTAGACGACAACTCGGGCATTCATAAACAACATCATATACCCGCCTACAACAAACAGGAACGGGGCAATTGGAAAAAACTTTCAATTTCACAAGTTACCCTTAAGCGCCTAAAGAGTGTGACTTAGAAGAATTAAACTATCTGATTACGGTAGATGCATATGTGCACATTACATAGAGATGTTTACGTCCTAAATGGGTTGAACGCAAGAGTGACAATAGGTAACCCAAAGAAACCAAAATACCTAGCACCTTCCGGTTTTGTTTTTGCGGCTAATAAATTATGTGGGCCTATAAAACAATATGAGTCGCCTAGACGACAACTCGGGCATTTATAATCACAACCATATAACCCCCTACCACAAACAGGAACGTGGCAATTGGCAAAAAACTTTCAATTTCACAAGTTACCCTTTAGCGCCTAAACAGTGTGACTTAGAAGAATTAAACTATCTGATTACGGTAGATGCATATGTGCACATTACATAGGGATGTTTACGTCCTAAATGATTTGAACGCAAGAGTGACAATCGAAAACCCAAAAACCTCAAAATACCTAGCAACTTCCGGCTTTGTTGTTCCTGCTAATAAAGTATGTGGGTCTAAAAAGCAATATGAATCGCCTAGACGACAACTCGGGCATTCAAAAATTCATATACCCGCCTACCACAAACAGGAACGGGGCAATTGGCAAAAAACTTTCAATTTCACAAGTTACCCTTTAGCGCCTAAAGAGTGTGACTTTGAAGAATTAAACTATCTGATTACGGTAGATGCATATGTGCACATTACATAGAGATGTTAACGTCCTAAATGGGTTGAACGCAAGAGTGACAATCGAAAACCCAAAAACCTCAAAATACCTAGCAACTTCCGGCTTTGTTGTTCCTGCTAATAAAGTATGTGGGTCTAAAAAGCAATATGAATCGCCTAGACGACAACTCGGGCATTCAAAAACAACATCATATACCCGCCTACCACAAACAGGAACGGGGCAATTGGCAAAAAACTTTCAATTTCACAAGTTACCCTTTAGCGCCTAAAGAGTGTGACTTAGAAGAATTAAACTATCTGATTACGGTAGATGCATATGTGCACATTACATAGAGATGTTTACGTCCTAAATGGGTTGAACGCAAGAGTGACAATAAGTAACCCAAAGAAACCAAAATACCTAGCACCTTCCGGTTTTGTTTTTGCGGCTATAAAGTATGTGGGCCTTTAAAACAATATGAGTCGCCTAGACGACAACGCGGGCATTCATAATCACAACCATATACCCCCTACCACAAACAGGAACGTGGCAATTGGCAAACAACTTTCAATTTCCTTTAGCGCCTAAAGAGTGTGACTTTGAAGAATTAAACTATCTGATTACGGTAGATGCATATGTGCACATTACATAGAGATGTTAACGTCCTAAATGGGTTGAACGCAAGAGTGACAATCGAAAACCCAAAAACCTCAAAATACCTAGCAACTTCCGGTTGATGCATATGTGCACATTACATAGAGATGTTAACGTCCTAAATGGGTTGAACGCAAGAGTGACAATCGAAAACCCAAAAACCTCAAAATACCTAGCAACTTCCGGCTTTGTTGTTCCTGCTAATAAAGTATGTGGGTCTAAAAAGCAATATGAATCGCCTAGACGACAACTCGGGCATTCAAAAACAACATCATATACCCGCCTACCACAAACGGGGCAATTGGCAAAAAACTTTCAATTTCACAAGTTACCCTTTAGCGCATAAAGAGTGTGACTTAGAAGAATTAAACTATCTGATTACGGTAGATGCATATGTGCACATTACATAGGGATGTTTACGTCCTAAATGGGTTGAACGCAAGAGTGACAATAGGTAACCCAAAGAACCCAAAATACCTAGCAACTTCCGGCTTTATTGTTCCTGCTAATAAAGTATGTGGGCCTTTAAAACAATATGAGTAGCCTAGACGACAACGCGGGCATTCATAATCACAACCATATACCCCCTACCACAAACAGGAACGTGGCAATTGGCAAAAAACTTTCAATTTCCTTTAGCGCCTAAAGAGTGTGACTTTGAAGAATTAAACTATCTGATTACGGTAGATGCATATGTGCACATTACATAGAGATGTTAACGTCCTAAATGGGTTGAACGCAAGAGTGACAATCGAAAACCCAAAAACCTCAAAATACCTAGCAACTTCCGGCTTTGTTGTTCCTGCTAATAAAGTATGTGGGTCTCAAAAGCAATATGAATCGCCTAGACGACAACTCGGGCATTCAAAAACAACATCATATACCCGCCTACCACAAACAGGAACGGAGCAATTGGCAAAAAACTTTCAATTTCACAAGTTACCCTTTAGCGCCTAAAGAGTGTGACTTAGAAGAATTAAACTATCTGATTACGGTAGATGCATATGTGCACATTACATAGGGATGTTTACGTCCTAAATGGGTTGAACGCAAGAGTGACAATAGGTAACCCAAAGAACCCAAAATACCTAGCAACTTCCGGCTTTGTTGTTCCTGCTAATAAAGTATGTGGGTCTAAAAAGCAATATGAATCGCCTAGACGACAACTCGGGCATTCATAAACAACATCATATACCCGCCTACAAGAAACAGGAACGGGGCAATTGGAAAAAACTTTCAATTTCACAAGTTACCCTTTAGCGCCTAAAGAGTGTGACTTAGAAGAATTACACTATCTGATTACGGTAGATGCATATGTGCACATTACATAGAGATGTTTACGTCCTAAATGGGTTGAACGCAAGAGTGACAATAAGTAACCCAAAGAAACCAAAATACCTAGCAACTTCCGGCTTTGTTGTTCCTGCTAATAAAGTATGTGGGTCTAAAAAGCAATATGAATCGCCTAGACGACAACTCGGGCATTCATAAACAACATCATATACCCGGCTAACACAAACAGGAACGGGGCAATTGGAAAAAACTTTCAATTTCCTTTAGCGCCTAAAGAGTGTGACTTTGAAGAATTAAACTATCTGATTACGGTAGATGCATATGTGCACATTACATAGAGATGGTAACGTCCTAAATGGGTTGAACGCAAGAGTGACAATCGAAAACCCAAAAACCTCAAAATACCTAGCAACTTCCGGCTTTGTTGTTCCTGCTAATAAAGTATATGGGTCTCAAAAGCAATATGAATCGCCTAGACGACAACTCGGGCATTCATAAACAACATCATATACCCGCCTACAACAAACAGGAACGGGGCAATTGGCAAAAAACTTTCAATTTCACAAGTTACCCTTTAGCGCCTAAAGAGTGTGACTTAGAAGAATTAAACTATCTGATTACGGTAGATGCATATGTGCACATTACATAGGGATGTTTACGTCCTAAATGGGTTGAACGCAAGAGTGACAATAGGTAACCCAAAGAACCCAAAATACCTAGCAACTTCCGGCTTTGTTGTTCCTGCTAATAAAGTATGTGGGCCTTTAAAGCAATATGAGTAGCCTAGACGACAACGCGGGCATTCATAATCACAACCATATACCCCCTACCACAAACAGGAACGTGGCAATTGGCAAAAAACTTTCAATTTCCTTTAGCGCCTAAAGAGTGTGACTTTGAAGAATTAAACTATCTGGTTACGGTAGATGCATATGTGCACATTACATAGAGATGTTAACGTCCTAAATGGGTTGAACGCAAGAGTGACAATCGAAAACCCAAAAACCTCAAAATACCTAGCAACTTCCGGCTTTGTTGTTCCTGCTAATAAAGTATGTGGGTCTAAAAAGCAATATGAATGGCCTAGACGACAACTCGGGCATTCAAAAACAACATCATATACCCGCCTACCACAAACAGGAACGGAGCAATTGGCAAAAAACTTTCAATTTCACAAGTTACCCTTTAGCGCCTAAAGAGTGTGACTTAGAAGAATTAAACTATCTGATTACGGTAGATGCATATGTGCACATTACATAGGGATGTTTACGTCCTAAATGGGTTGAACGCAAGAGTGACAATAGGTAACCCAAAGAACCCAAAATACCTAGCAACTTCCGGCTTTGTTGTTCCTGCTAATAAAGTATGTGGGTCTAAAAAGCAATATGAATCGCCTAGACGACAACTCGGGCATTCATAAACAACATCATATACCCGCCTACAACAAACAGGAACGGGGCAATTGGAAAAAACTTTCAATTTCACAAGTTACCCTTTAGCGCCTAAAGAGTGTGACTTAGAAGAATTAAACTATCTGATTACGGTAGATGCATATGTGCACATTACATAGATATGTTTACGTCCTAAATGGGTTGAACGCAAGAGTGACAATAAGTAACCCAAAGAAACCAAAATACCTAGCACCTTCCGGTTTTGTTTTTGCGGCTATAAAGTATGTGGGCCTTTAAAACAATATGAGTCGCCTAGACGACAACGCGGGCATTCATAATCACAACCATATACCCCCTACCACAAACAGGAACGTGGCAATTGGCAAAAAACTTTCAATTTCCTTTAGAGCCTATAGAGTGTGACTTTGAAGAATTAAACTATCTGATTACGGTAGATGCATATGTGCACATTACATAGAGATGTTAACGTCCTAAATGGGTTGAACGCAAGAGTGACAATCGAAAACCCAAAAACCTCAAAATACCTAGCAACTTCCGGCTTTGTTGTTCCTGCTAATAAAGTATGTGGGTCTAAAAAGCAATATGAATCGCCTAGACGACAACTCGGGAATTCAAAAACAACATCATATACCCGCCTACCACAAACAGGAACGGGGCAATTGGCAAAAAACTTTCAATTTCACAAGTTACCCTTTAGCGCCTAAAGAGTGTGACTTAGAAGAATTAAACTATCTGATTACGGTAGATGCATATGTGCACATTACATAGGGATGTTTACGTCCTAAATGGGTTGAACGCAAGAGTGATAATAGGTAACCCAAAGAACCCAAAATACCTAGCAACTTCCGGCTTTGTTGTTCCTGCTAATAAAGTATGTGGGCCTTTAAAACAATATGAGTAGCCTAGACGACAACGTGGGCATTCATAATCACAACCATATACCCCCTACCACAAACAGGAACGTGGCAATTGGCAAAAAACTTTCAATTTCCTTTAGCGCCTAAAGAGTGTGACTTGGAAGAATTAAACTATCTGATTACGGTAGATGCATATGTGCACATTACATAGAGATGTTAACGTCCTAAATGGGTTGAACGCAAGAGTGACAATCGAAAACCCAAAAACCTCAAAATACCTAGCAACTTCCGGCTTTGTTGTTCCTGCTAATAAAGTATGTGGGTCTCAAACGCAATATGAATCGCCTAGACGACAACTCGGGCATTCAAAAACAACATCATATACCCGCCTGCCACAAACAGGAACGGGGCAATTGGCAAAAAACTTTCAATTTCACAAGTTACCCTTTAGCGCCTAAAGAGTGTGACTTAGAAGAATTAAACTATCTGATTACGGTAGATGCATATGTGCACATTACATAGAGATATTAACGTCCTAAATGGGTTGAACGCAAGAGTGACAATAGGTAACCCAAAGAACCCAAAATACCTAGCAACTTCCGGCTTTGTTGTTCCTGCTAATAAAGTATGTGGGTCTAAAAAGCAATATGAATCGCCTAGACGACAACTCGGGCATTCATAAACAACATCATATACCCGCCTAACACAAACAGGAACGGGGCAATTGGAAAAAACTTTCAATTTCACAAGTTACCCTTTAGCGCCTAAAGAGTGTGACTTAGAAGAATTAAACTATCTGATTACGGTAGATGCATATGTGCACATTACATAGGGATGTTTACGTCCTAAATGCGTTGAACGCAAGAGTGACAATAGGTAACCCAAAGAACCCAAAATACCTAGCACCTTCCGGTTTTGTTTTTGCGGCTCAGAAATTATGTGGGCCTAATAAGCAATATGAATCGCCTAGACGACAACGCGGGCATTCATAATCACAACCATATACCCCCTACCACACACAGGAACGTGGCAATTGGCAAAAAACTTTCAATTTCCTTTAGCGCCTAAAGAGTGTGACTTTGAAGAATTAAACTATCTGATTACGGTAGATGCATATGTGCACATTACATAGAGATGTTAACGTCCTAAATGGGTTGAACGCAAGAGTGACAATCGAAAACCCAAAAACCTCAAAATACCTAGCAACTTCCGGCTTTGTTGTTCCTGCTAATAAAGTATGTGGGTCTCAAAAGCAATATGAATCGCCTAGACGACAACTCGGGCATTCAAAAACAACATCATATACCCGCCTACCACAAACAGGAACGGGGCAATTGGCAAAAAACTTTCAATTTCACAAGTTACCCTTTAGCGCCTAAAGAGTGTGACTTAGAAGAATTAAACTATCTGATTACGGTAGATGCATATGTGCACATTACATAGAGATGTTAACGTCCTAAATGGGTTGAACGCAAGAGTGACAATCGAAAACCCAAAAACCTCAAAATACCTAGCAACTTCCGGCTTTGTTGTTCCTGCTAATAAAGTATGTGGGTCTCAAAAGCAATATGAATCGCCTAGACGACAACTCGGGCATTCATAAACAACATCATATACCCGCCTACAACAAACAGGAACGGGGCAATTGGCAAAAAACTTTCAATTTCACAAGTTACCCTTTAGCGCCTAAAGAGTGTGACTTAGAAGAATTAAACTATCTGATTACGGTAGATGCATATGTGCACATTACATAGGGATGTTTACGTCCTAAATGGGTTGAACGCAAGAGTGACAAAAGGTAACCCAAAGAACCCAAAATACCTAGCAACTTCCGGCTTTGTTGTTCCTGCTAATAAAGTATGTGGGCCTTTAAAACAATATGAGTAGCCTAGACGACAACGCGGGCATTCATAATCACAACCATATACCCCCTACCACAAACAGGAACGTGGCAATTGGCAAAAAACTTTCAATTTCCTTTAGCGCCTAAAGAGTGTGACTTTGAAGAATTAAACTATCTGATTACGGTAGATGCATATCTGCACATTACATAGAGATGTTAACGTCCTAAATGGGTTGAACGCAAGAGTGACAATCGAAAACCCAAAAACCTCAAAATACCTAGCAACTTCCGGCTTTGTTGTTCCTGCTAATAAAGTATGTGGGTCTCAAAAGCAATATAAATCGCCTAGACGACAACTCGGGCATTCAAAAACAACATCATATACCCGCCTACCACAAACAGGAACGGAGCAATTGGCAAAAAACTTTCAATTTCACAAGTTACCCTTTAGCGCCTAAAGAGTGTGACTTAGAAGAATTAAACTATCTGATTACGGTAGATGCATATGTGCACATTACATAGGGATGTTTACGTCCTAAATGGGTTGAACGCAAGAGTGACAATAGGTAACCCAAAGAACCCAAAATACCTAGCAACTTCCGGCTTTGTTGTTCCTGCTAATAAAGTATGTGGGTCTAAAAAGCAATATGAATCGCCTAGACGACAACTCGGGCATTCATAAACAACATCATATACTCGCCTACAACAAACAGGAACGGGGCAATTGGAAAAAACTTTCAATTTCACAAGTTACCCTTTAGCGCCTAAAGAGTGTGACTTAGAAGAATTAAACTATCTGATTACGGTAGATGCATATGTGCACATTACATAGAGATGTTTACGTCCTAAATGGGTTGAACGCAAGAGTGACAATAAGTAACCCAAAGAAACCAAAATACCTAGCACCTTCCGGTTTTGTTTTTGCGGCTATAAAGTATGTGGGCCTTTAAAACAATATGAGTCGCCTAGACGACAACGCGGGCATTCATAATCACAACCATATACCCCCTACCACAAACAGGAACGTGGCAATTGGCAAAAAACTTTCAATTTCCTTTAGAGCCTATAGAGTGTGACTTTGAAGAATTAAACTATCTGATTACGGTAGATGCATATGTGCACATTACATAGAGATGTTAACGTCCTAAATGGGTTGAACGCAAGAGTGACAATCGAAAACCCAAAAACCTCAAAATACCTAGCAACTTCCGGCTTTGTTGTTCCTGCTAATAAAGTATGTGGGTCTAAAAAGCAATATGAATCGCCTAGACGACAACTCGGGAATTCAAAAACAACATCATATACCCGCCTACCACAAACAGGAACGGGGCAATTGGCAAAAAACTTTCAATTTCACAAGTTACCCTTTAGCGCCTAAAGAGTGTGACTTAGAAGAATTAAACTATCTGATTACGGTAGATGCATATGTGCACATTACATAGGGATGTTTACGTCCTAAATGGGTTGAACGCAAGAGTGACAATAGGTAACCCAAAGAACCCAAAATACCTAGCAACTTCCGGCTTTGTTGTTCCTGCTAATAAAGTATGTGGGCCTTTAAAACAATATGAGTAGCCTAGACGACAACGCGGGCATTCATAATCACAACCATATACCCCCTACCACAAACAGGAACGTGGCAATTGGCAAAAAACTTTCAATTTCCTTTAGCGCCTAAAGAGTGTGACTTTGAAGAATTAAACTATCTGATTACGGTAGATGCATATGTGCACATTACATAGAGATGTTAACGTCCTAAATGGGTTGAACGCAAGAGTGACAATCGAAAACCCAAAAACCTCAAAATACCTAGCAACTTCCGGCTTTGTTGTTCCTGCTAATAAAGTATGTGGGTCTCAAAAGCAATATGAATCGCCTAGACGACAACTCGGGCATTCAAAACCAACATCATATACCCGCCTACCACAAACAGGAACGGGGCGATTGGCAAAAAACTTTCAATTTCACAAGTTACCCTTTAGCGCCTAAAGAGTGTGACTTAGAAGAATTAAACTATCTGATTACGGTAGATGCATATGTGCACATTACATAGGGATGTTTACGTCCTAAATGGGTTGAACGCAAGAGTGACAATAGGTAACCCAAAGAACCCAAAATACCTAGCAACTTCCGGCTTTGTTGTTCCTGCTAATAAAGTATGTGGGTCTAAAAAGCAATATGAATCGCGTAGACGACAACTCGGGCATTCATAAACAACATCATATACCCGCCTAACACAAACAGGAACGGGGCAATTGGAAAAAACTTTCAATTTCACAAGTTACCCTTTAGCGCCTAAAGAGTGTGACTTAGAAGAATTAAACTATCTGATTACGGTAGATGCATATGTGCACATTACATAGGGATGTTTACGTCCTAAATGGGTTGAACGCAAGAGTGACAATAGGTAACCCAAAGAACCCAAAATACCTAGCAACTTCCGGCTTTGTTGTTCCTGCTAATAAAGTATGTGGGTCTAAAAAGCAATATGAATCGCGTAGACGACAACTCGGGCATTCATAAACAACATCATATACCCGCCTAACACAAACAGGAACGGGGCAATTGGAAAAAACTTTCAATTTCACAAGTTACCCTTTAGCGCCTAAAGAGTGTGACTTAGAAGAATTAAACTATCTGATTACGGTAGATGCATATGTGCACATTACATAGGGATGTTTACGTCCTAAATGGGTTGAACGCAAGAGTGACAATAGGTAACCCAAAGAACCCAAAATACCTAGCAACTTCCGGCTTTGTTGTTCCTGCTAATAAAGTATGTGGGTCTCAAAAGCAATATGAATCGCCTAGACGACAACTCGGGCATTCAAAACCAACATCATATACCCGCCTACCATAAACAGGAACGGGGCAATTGGCAAAAAACTTTCAATTTCACAAGTTACCCTTTAGCGCCTAAAGAGTGTGACTTAGAAGAATTAAACTATCTGATTACGGTAGATGCATATGTGCACATTACATAGAGATGTTAACGTCCTAAATGGGTTGAACGCAAGAGTGACAATAGGTAACCCAAAGAACCCAAAATACCTAGCAACTTCCGGCTTTGTTGTTCCTGCTAATAAAGTATGTGGGTCTAAAAAGCAATATGAATCGCGTAGACGACAACTCGGGCATTCATAAACAACATCATATACCCGCCTAACACAAACAGGAACGGGGCAATTGGAAAAAACTTTCAATTTCACAAGTTACCCTTTAGCGCCTAAAGAGTGTGACTTAGAAGAATTAAACTATCTGATTACGGTAGATGCATATGTGCACATTACATAGGGATGTTTACGTCCTAAATGGGTTCAACGCAAGAGTGACAATAGGTAACCCAAAGAACCCAAAATACCTAGCAACTTCCGGCTTTGTTGTTCCTCCTAATAAAGTATGTGGGTCTAAAAAGCAATATGAATCGCGTAGACGACAACTCGGGCATTCATAAACAACATCATATACCCGCCTAACACAAACAGGAACGGGGCAATTGGAAAAAACTTTCAATTTCACAAGTTACCCTTTAGCGCCTAAAGAGTGTGACTTAGAAGAATTAAACTATCTGATTACGGTAGATGCATATGTGCACATTACATAGGGATGTTTACGTCCTAAATGGGTTGAACGCAAGAGTGACAATAGGTAACCCAAAGAACCCAAAATACCTAGCAACTTCCGGCTTTGTTGTTCCTGCTAATAAAGTATGTGGGTCTCAAAAGCAATATGAATCGCCTAGACGACAACTCGGGCATTCAAAACCAACATCATATACCCGCCTACCATAAACAGGAACGGGGCAATTGGCAAAAAACTTTCAATTTCACAAGTTACCCTTTAGCGCCTAAAGAGTGTGACTTAGAAGAATTAAACTATCTGATTACGGTAGATGCATATGTGCACATTACATAGGGATGTTTACGTCCTAAATGGGTTGAACGCAAGAGTGACAATAGGTAACCCAAAGAACCCAAAATACCTAGCAACTTCCGGCTTTGTTGTTCCTGCTAATAAAGTATGTGGGTCTAAAAAGCAATATGAATCGCGTAGACGACAACTCGGGCATTCATAAACAACATCATATACCCGCCTAACACAAACAGGAACGGGGCAATTGGAAAAAACTTTCAATTTCACAAGTTACCCTTTAGCGCCTAAAGAGTGTGACTTAGAAGAATTAAACTATCTGATTACGGTAGATGCATATGTGCACATTACATAGGGATGTTTACGTCCTAAATGGGTTGAACGCAAGAGTGACAATAGGTAACCCAAAGAACCCAAAATACCTAGCAACTTCCGGCTTTGTTGTTCCTGCTAATAAAGTATGTGGGTCTAAAAAGCAATATGAATCGCGTAGACGACAACTCGGGCATTCATAAACAACATCATATACCCGCCTAACACAAACAGGAACGGGGCAATTGGAAAAAACTTTCAATTTCACAAGTTACCCTTTAGCGCCTAAAGAGTGTGACTTAGAAGAATTAAACTATCTGATTACGGTAGATGCATATGTGCACATTACATAGGGATGTTTACGTCCTAAATGGGTTGAACGCAAGAGTGACAATAGGTAACCCAAAGAACCCAAAATACCTAGCAACTTCCGGCTTTGTTGTTCCTGCTAATAAAGTATGTGGGTCTAAAAAGCAATATGAATCGCGTAGACGACAACTCGGGCATTCATAAACAACATCATATACCCGCCTAACACAAACAGGAACGGGGCAATTGGAAAAAACTTTCAATTTCACAAGTTACCCTTTAGCGCCTAAAGAGTGTGACTTAGAAGAATTAAACTATCTGATTACGGTAGATGCATATGTGCACATTACATAGGGATGTTTACGTCCTAAATGGGTTGAACGCAAGAGTGACAATAGGTAACCCAAAGAACCCAAAATACCTAGCAACTTCCGGCTTTGTTGTTCCTGCTAATAAAGTATGTGGGTCTAAAAAGCAATATGAATCGCGTAGACGACAACTCGGGCATTCATAAACAACATCATATACCCGCCTAACACAAACAGGAACGGGGCAATTGGAAAAAACTTTCAATTTCACAAGTTACCCTTTAGCGCCTAAAGAGTGTGACTTAGAAGAATTAAACTATCTGATTACGGTAGATGCATATGTGCACATTACATAGGGATGTTTACGTCCTAAATGGGTTGAACGCAAGAGTGACAATAGGTAACCCAAAGAACCCAAAATACCTAGCAACTTCCGGCTTTGTTGTTCCTGCTAATAAAGTATGTGGGTCTCAAAAGCAATATGAATCGCCTAGACGACAACTCGGGCATTCAAAACCAACATCATATACCCGCCTACCATAAACAGGAACGGGGCAATTGGCAAAAAACTTTCAATTTCACAAGTTACCCTTTAGCGCCTAAAGAGTGTGACTTAGAAGAATTAAACTATCTGATTACGGTAGATGCATATGTGCACATTACATAGAGATGTTAACGTCCTAAATGGGTTGACCGCAAGAGTGACAATCGAAAACCCAAAAACCTCAAAATACCTAGCAACTTCCGGCTTTGTTGTTCCTGCTAATAAAGTATGTGGGTCTCAAAAGCAATATGAATCGCCTAGACGACAACTCGGGCATTCATAAACAACATCATATACCCGCCTACAACAAACAGGAACGGGGCAATTGGCAAAAAACTTTCAATTTCACAAGTTACCCTTTAGCGCCTAAAGAGTGTGACTTAGAAGAATTAAACTATCTGATTACGGTAGATGCATATGTGCACATTACATAGGGATGTTTACGTCCTAAATGGGTTGAACGCAAGAGTGACAATAGGTAACCCAAAGAACCCAAAATACCTAGCAACTTCCGGCTTTGTTGTTCCTGCTAATAAAGTATGTGGGCCTTTAAAACAATATGAGTAGCCTAGACGACAACGCGGGCATTCATAATCACAACCATATACCCTCTACCACAAACAGGAACGTGGCAATTGGCAAAAAACTTTCAATTTCCTTTAGCGCCTAAAGAGTGTGACTTTGAAGAATTAAACTATCTGATTACGGTAGATGCATATGTGCACATTACATAGAGATGTTAACGTCCTAAATGGGTTGAACGCAAGAGTGACAATCGAAAACCCAAAAACCTCAAAATACCTAGCAACTTCCGGCTTTGTTGTTCCTGCTAATAAAGTATGTGGGTCTCAAAAGCAATATAAATCGCCTAGACGACAACTCGGGCATTCAAAAACAACATCATATACCCGCCTACCACAAACAGGAACGGAGCAATTGGCAAAAAACTTTCAATTTCACAAGTTACCCTTTAGCGCCTAAAGAGTGTGACTTAGAAGAATTAAACTATCTGATTACGGTAGATGCATATGTGCACATTACATAGGGATGTTTACGTCCTAAATGGGTTGAACGCAAGAGTGACAATAGGTAACCCAAAGAACCCAAAATACCTAGCAACTTCCGGCTTTGTTGTTCCTGCTAATAAAGTATGTGGGTCTAAAAAGCAATATGAATCGCCTAGACGACAACTCGGGCATTCATAAACAACATCATATACCCGCCTACAACAAACAGGAACGGGGCAATTGGAAAAAACTTTCAATTTCACAAGTTACCCTTTAGCGCCTAAAGAGTGTGACTTAGAAGAATTAAACTATCTGATTACGGTAGATGCATATGTGCACATTACATAGAGATGTTTACGTCCTAAAGGGGTTGAACGCAAGAGTGACAATAAGTAACCCAAAGAAACCAAAATACCTAGCACCTTCCGGTTTTGTTTTTGCGGCTATAAAGTATGTGGGCCTTTAAAACAATATGAGTCGCCTAGACGACAACGCGGGCATTCATAATCACAACCATATACCCCCTACCACAAACAGGAACGTGGCAATTGGCAAAAAACTTTCAATTTCCTTTAGAGCCTATAGAGTGTGACTTTGAAGAATTAAACTATCTGATTACGGTAGATGCATATGTGCACATTACATAGAGATGTTAACGTCCTAAATGGGTTGAACGCAAGAGTGACAATCGAAAACCCAAAAACCTCAAAATACCTAGCAACTTCCGGCTTTGTTGTTCCTGCTAATAAAGTATGTGGGTCTAAAAAGCAATATGAATCGCCTAGACGACAACTCGGGAATTCAAAAACAACATCATATACCCGCCTACCACAAACAGGAACGGGGCAATTGGCAAAAAACTTTCAATTTCACAAGTTACCCTTTAGCGCCTAAAGAGTGTGACTTAGAAGAATTAAACTATCTGATTACGGTAGATGCATATGTGCACATAACATAGGGATGTTTACGTCCTAAATGGGTTGAACGCAAGAGTGACAATAGGTAACCCAAAGAACCCAAAATACCTAGCAACTTCCGGCTTTGTTGTTCCTGCTAATAAAGTATGTGGGCCTTTAAAACAATATGAGTAGCCTAGACGACAACGCGGGCATTCATAATCACAACCATATACCCCCTACCACAAACAGGAACGTGGCAATTGGCAAAAAACTTTCAATTTCCTTTAGCGCCTAAAGAGTGTGACTTTGAAGAATTAAACTATCTGATTACGGTAGATGCATATGTGCACATTACATAGAGATATTAACGTCCTAAATGGGTTGAACGCAAGAGTGACAATCGAAAACCCAAAAACCTCAAAATACCTAGCAACTTCCGGCTTTGTTGTTCCTGCTAATAAAGTATGTGGGTCTCAAAAGCAATATGAATCGCCTAGACGACAACTCGGGCATTCAAAACCAACATCATATACCCGCCTACCACAAACAGGAACGGGGCAATTGGCAAAAAACTTTCAATTTCACAAGTTACCCTTTAGCGCCTAAAGAGTGTGACTTAGAAGAATTAAACTATCTGATTACGGTAGATGCATATGTGCACATTACATAGGGATGTTTACGTCCTAAATGGGTTGAACGCAAGAGTGACAATAGGTAACCCAAAGAACCCAAAATACCTAGCACCTTCCGGTTTTGTTTTTGCGGCTCAGAAATTATGTGGGCCTATAAAACAATATGAGTCGCCTAGACGACAACTCGGGCATTCATAAACAACATCATATACCCGCCTAACACAAACAGGAACGGGGCAATTGGAAAAAACTTTCAATTTCACAAGTTACCCTTTAGCGCCTAAAGAGTGTGACTTAGAAGAATTAAACTATCTGATTACGGTAGATGCATATGTGCACATTACATAGGGATGTTTACGTCCTAAATGGGTTGAACGCAAGAGTGACAATAGGTAACCCAAAGAACCCAAAATACCTAGCAACTTCCGGCTTTGTTTTTGCGGCTAATAAATTATGTGGGCCTATAAAACAATATGAGTCGCCTAGACGACAACTCGGGCATTTATAATCACAACCATATAACCCCCTACCACAAACAGGAACGTGGCAATTGGCAAAAAACTTTCAATTTCCTTTAGCGCCTAAAGAGTGTGACTTTGAAGAATTAAACTATCTGATTACGGTAGATACATATGTGCACATTACATAGAGATGTTAACGTCCTAAATGGGTTGAACGCAAGAGTCACAATCGAAAACCCAAAAACCTCAAAATACCTAGCAACTTCCGACTTTGTTTTTCCTGCTAATAAGGTATGTGGGTCTAAAAAGCAATATGAATCGCCTAGACGACAACTCGGACATTCAAAAACAACATCATATACCCGCCTACCACAAACAGGAACGGGGCAATTGGCAAAAAACGTTCAATTTCACAAGTTACCCTTTAGCGCCTAAAGAGTGTGACCTAGAAGAATTAAACTATCTGATTACGGTAGATGCATATGTGCACATTACATAGAGATGTTTACGTCCTCAATGGGTTGAACGCAAGAGTGACAATAGGTAACCCAAAGAAACCAAAATACCTAGCACCTTCCGGTTTTGTTTTTGCGGCTAATAAATTATGTGGGCCTATAAAACAATATGAGTCGCCTAGACGACAACTCGGGCATTTATAATCACAACCATATAACCCCCTACCACAAACAGGAACTTGGCAATTGGCAAAAAACTTTCAATTTCACAAGTTACCCTTTAGCGCCTAAACAGTGTGACTTAGAAGAATTAAACTATCTGATTACGGTAGATGCATATGTGCACATTACATAGAGATGTCAACGTCCTAAATGGGTTGAACGCAAGAGTGACAATCGAAAACCCAAAAACCTCAAAATACCTAGCAACTTCCGGCTTTGTTGTTCCTGCTAATAAAGTATGTGGGTCTAAAAAGCAATATGAATCGCCTAGACGACAACTCGGGCATTTATAATCACAACCATATAACCCCCTACCACAAACAGGAACGGGGCAATTGGAAAAAACTTTCAATTTCACAAGTTACCCTTTAGCGCCTAAAGAGTGTGACTTAGAAGAATTAAACTATCTGATTACGGTAGATGCATATGTGCACATTACATAGGGATGTTTACGTCCTAAATGGGTTGAACGCAATAGTGACAATAGGTAACCCAAAGAACCCAAAATACCTAGCACCTTCCGGTTTTGTTTTTGCGGCTAATAAATTATGTGGGCCTATAAAACAATATGAGTCGCCTAGACGACAACTCGGGCATTTATAAACACAACCATATAACCCCCTACCACAAACAGGAACGTGGCAATTGGCAAAAAACTTTCAATTTCACAAGTTACCCTTTAGCGCCTAAACAGTGTGACTTAGAAGAATTAAACTATCTGATTACGGTAGATGCATATGTGCACATTACATAGAGATGTCAACGTCCTAAATGGGTTGAACGCAAGAGTGACAATCGAAAACCCAAAAACCTCAAAATACCTAGCAACTTCCGGCTTTGTTGTTCCTGCTAATAAAGTATGTGGGTCTAAAAAGCAATATGAATCGCCTAGACGACAACTCGGGCATTCAATAATTCATATACCCGCCTACCACAAACAGGAACGGGGCAATTGGCAAAAAACTTTCAATTTCACAAGTTACCCTTTAGCGCCTAAAGAGTGTGACTTAGAAGAATTAAACTATCTGATTACGGTAGATGCATATGTGCACATTACATAGGGATGTTTACGTCCTAAATGGGTTGAACGCAAGAGTGACAATAGGTAACCCAAAGAACCCAAAATACCTAGCAACTTCCGGCTTTGTTGTTCCTGCTAATAAAGTATGTGGGTCTAAAAAGCAATATGAATCGCCTAGACGACAACTCGGGCATTCATAAACAACATCATATACCCGCCTACAACAAACAGGAACGGGGCAATTGGAAAAAACTTTCAATTTCACAAGTTACCCTTCAGCGCCTAAAGAGTGTGACTTAGAAGAATTAAACTATCTGATTACGGTAGATGCATATGTGCACATTACATAGGGATGTTTACGTCCTAAATGGGTTGAACGCAAGAGTGACAATAGGTAACCCAAAGAACCCAAAATACCTAGCACCTTCCGGCTTTGTTGTTCCTGCTAATAAAGTATGTGGGTCTAAAAAGCAATATGAATCGCCTAGACGACAACTCGGGCATTTATAATCACAACCATATAACCCCCTACCACAAACAGGAACGTGGCAATTGGCAAAACACTTTCAATTTCCTTTAGCGCTTAAACAGTGTGACTTAGAAGAATTAAACTATCTGATTACGGTAGATGCATATGTGCACATTACATAGGGATGTTTACGTCCTAAATGGGTTGAACGCAAGAGTGACAATAGGTAACCCAAAGAACCCAAAATACCTTGCACCTTCCGGTTTTGTTTTTGCGGCTAAGAAATTATGTGGGCCTAAAAAGCAATATGAATCGCCGAGACGACAACTCAGGCATTCATAAACAACATCATATACCCGCCTACAACAAACAGGAACGGGGCAATTGGAAAAAACTTTCAATTTCACAAGTTACCCTTTAGCGCCTAAAGAGTGTGACTTAGAAGAATTAAACTATCTGATTACGGTAGATGATATGTGCAGATTACATAGAGATGTTTACATCCTAAATGGGTTGAACGCAAGAGTGACAATAAGTAACCCAAAGAAACCAAAATACCTAGCACCTTCCGGTTTTTTTTTGCGGCTATAAAGTATGTGGGCCTTTAAAACAATATGAGTCGCCTAGACGACAACGCGGGCATTCATAACCATATACCCCCTACCACAAAGAGGAACGTGGCAGTTGGCAAAAAACTTTCAATTTCACAAGTTACCCTTTAGCGCCTAAACAGTGTGACTTAGAAGAATTAAACTATCTGATTACGGTAGATGCATATGTGCACATTACATAGGGATGTTTACGTCCTAAATGGGTTGAACGCAAGAGTGACAATCGAAAACCCAAAAACCTCAAAATACCTAGCAACTTCCGGCTTTGTTGTTCCTGCTAATAAAGTATGTGGGTCTAAAAAGCAATATGAATCGCCTAGACGACAACTCGGGCATTTATAATCACAACCATATAACCCCCTACCACAAACAGGAACGTGGCAATTGGCAAAAAACTTTCAATTTCACAAGTTACCCTTTAGCGCCTAAACAGTGTGACTTAGAAGAATTAAACTATCTGATTACGGTAGATGCATATGTGCACATTACATAGAGATGTCAACGTCCTAAATGGGTTGAACGCAAGAGTGACAATCGAAAACCCAAAAACCTCAAAATACCTAGCAACTTCCGGCTTTGTTGTTCCTGCTAATAAAGTATGTGGGTCTAAAAAGCAATATGAATCGCCTAGACGACAACTCGGGCATTTATAATCACAACCATATAACCCCCTACCACAAACAGGAACGTGGCAATTGGCAAAAAACTTTCAATTTCACAAGTTACCCTTTAGCGCCTAAACAGTGTGACTTAGAAGAATTAAACTATCTGATTACGGTAGATGCATATGTGCACATTACATAGGGATGTTTACGTCCTAAATGGGTTGAACGCAAGAGTGACAATCGAAAACCCAAAAACCTCAAAATACCTAGCAACTTCCGGCTTTGTTGTTCCTGCTAATAAAGTATGTGGGTCTAAAAAGCAATATGAATCGCCTAGACGACAACTCGGGCATTTATAATCACAACCATATAACCCCCTACCACAAACAGGAACGTGGCAATTGGCAAAAAACTTTCAATTTCACAAGTTACCCTTTAGCGCCTAAACAGTGTGACTTAGAAGAATTAAACTATCTGATTACGGTAGATGCATATGTGCACATTACATAGAGATGTCAACGTCCTAAATGGGTTGAACGCAAGAGTGACAATCGAAAACCCAAAAACCTCAAAATACCTAGCAACTTCCGGCTTTGTTGTTCCTGCTAATAAAGTATGTGGGTCTAAAAAGCAATATGAATCGCCTAGACGACAACTCGGGCATTTATAATCACAACCATATAACCCCCTACCACACACAGGAACGGGGCAATTGGAAAAAACTTTCAATTTCACAAGTTACCCTTTAGCGCCTAAAGAGTGTGACTTAGAAGAATTAAACTATCTGATTACGGTAGATGCATATGTGCACATTACATAGGGATGTTTACGTCCTAAATGGGTTGAACGCAAGAGTGACAATAGGTAACCCAAAGAACCCAAAATACCTAGCAACTTCCGGCTTTGTTGTTCCTGCTAATAAAGTATGTGGGCCTTTAAAACAATATGAGTAGCCTAGACGACAACGCGGGCATTCATAATCACAACCATATACCCCCTACCACAAACAGGAACGTGGCAATTGGCAAAAAACTTTCAATTTCCTTTAGCGCCTAAAGAGTGTGACTTTGAAGAATTAAACTATCTGATTACGGTAGATGCATATGTGCACATTACATAGAGATGTTAACGTCCTAAATGGGTTGAACGCAAGAGTGACAATCGAAAACCCAAAAACCTCAAAATACCTAGCAACTTCCGGCTTTGTTGTTCCTGCTAATAAAGTATGTGGGTCTCAAAAGCAATATGAATCGCCTAGACGACAACTCGGGCATTCAAAACCGACATCATATACCCGCCTACCACAAACAGGAACGGGGCAATTGGCAAAAAACTTTCAATTTCACAAGTTACCCTTTAGCGCCTAAAGAGTGTGACTTAGAAGAATTAAACTATCTGATTACGGTAGATGCATATGTGCACATTACATAGGGATGTTTACGTCCTAAATGGGTTGAACGCAAGAGTGACAATAGGTAACCCAAAATACCTAGCAACTTCCGGCTTTGTTGTTCCTGCTAATAAAGTATGTGGGTCTAAAAAGCAATATGAATCGCCTAGACGACAACTCGGGCATTCATAAACAACATCATATACCCGCCTAACGCAAACAGGAACGGGGCAATTGGAAAAAACTTTCAATTTCACAAGTTACCCTTTAGCGCCTAAAGAGTGTGACTTAGAAGAATTAAACTATCTGATTACGGTAGATGCATATGTGCACATTACATAGGGATGTTTACGTCCTAAATGGGTTGAACGCAAGAGTGACAATAGGTAACCCAAAGAACCCAAAATACCTAGCACCTTCCGGTTTTGTTTTTGCGGCTCAGAAATTATGTGGGCCTAATAAGCAATATGATACGCCTAGACGACAACTCGGGCATTTATAATCACAACCATATAACCCCCTACCACAAAAAGGAACGTGGCAATTGGCAAAAAACTTTCAATTTCACAAGTTACCCTTTAACGCCTAAACAGTGTGACTTAGAAGAATTACACTATCTGATTACGGTAGATGCATATGTGCACATTACATAGGGATGTTTACGTCCTAAATGGGTTGAACGCAAGAGTGACAATAGGTAACCCAAAGAACCCAAAATACCTAGCACCTTCCGGTTTTGTTTTTGCGGCTAATAAATTATGTGGGCCTATAAAACAATATGAGTCGCCTAGACGACAACTCGGGCATTTATAATCACAACCATATAACCCCCTACCACAAACAGGAACGTGGCAATTGGCAAAAAACTTTCAATTTCACAAGTTACCCTTTAACGCCTAAACAGTGTGACTTAGAAGAATTACACTATCTGATTACGGTAGATGCATATGTGCACATTACATAGGGATGTTTACGTCCTAAATGGGTTGAACGCAAGAGTGACAATCGAAAACCCAAAAACCTCAAAATACCTAGCAACTTCCGGCTTTGTTGTTCCTGCTAATAAAGTATGTGGGTCTAAAAAGCAATATGAATCGCCTAGACGACAACTCGGGCATTTATAATCACAACCATATAACCCCTTACCACAAACAGGAACGTGGCAATTGGCAAAAAACTTTCAATTTCACAAGTTACCCTTTAGCGCCTAAACAGTGTGACTTAGAAGAATTAAACTATCTGATTACGGTAGATGCATATGTGCACATTACATAGGGATGTTTACGTCATAAATGGGTTGAACGCAAGAGTGACAATCGAAAACCCAAAAACCTCAAAATACCTAGCAACTTCCGGCTTTGTTGTTCCTGCTAATAAAGTATGTGGGTCTCAAAAGCAATATGAATCGCCTAGACGACAACTCGGGCATTCATAAACAACATCATATACCCGGCTAACACAAACAGGAACGGGGCAATTGGAAAAAAACTTTCAATTTCACAAGTTACCCTTTAGCGCCTAAAGAGTGTGACTTAGAAGAATTAAACTATCTGATTACGGTAGATGCATATGTGCACATTACATAGGGATGTTTACGTCCTAAATGGGTTGAACGCAAGAGTGACAATAGGTAACCCAAAGAACCCAAAATACCTAGCACCTTCCGGTTTTGTTTTTGCGGCTAAGAAATTATGTGGGCCTAAAAAGCAATATGAATCGCCTAGACGACAACTCGGGCATTCATAAACAACATCATATACCCGCCTACAACAAACAGGAACGGGGCAATTGGAAAAAACTTTCAATTTCACAAGTTACTCTTTAGCGCCTAAAGAGAATTAAACTATCTGATTACGGTAGATGCATATGTGCACATTACATAGAGATGTTTACGTCCTCAATGGGTTGAACGCAAGAGTGACAATAGGTAACCCAAAGAAACCAAAATACCTAGCACCTTCCGGTTTTGTTTTTGCGGCTAATAAATTATGTGGGCCTATAAAACAATATGAGTCGCCTAGACGACAACTCGGGCATTTATAATCACAACCATATAACCCCCTACCACAAACAGGAACGTGGCAATTGGCAAAAAACTTTCAATTTCCTTTAGCGCCTAAAGAGTGTGACTTTGAAGAATTAAACTATCTGATTACGGTAGATACATATGTGCACATTACATAGAGATGTTAACGTCCTAAATGGGTTGAACGCAAGAGTCACAATCGAAAACCCAAAAACCTCAAAATACCTAGCAACTTCCGACTTTGTTTTTCCTGCTAATAAGGTATGTGGGTCTAAAAAGCAATATGAATCGCCTAGACGACAACTCGGGCATTCAAAAACAACATCATATACCCGCCTACCACAAACAGGAACGGGGCAATTGGCAAAAAACTTTCAATTTCACAAGTTACCCTTTAGCGCCTAAAGAGTGTGACCTAGAAGAATTAAACTATCTGATTACGGTAGATGCATATGTGCACATTACATAGGAATGTTTACGTCCTAAATGGGTTGAACGCAAGAGTGACAATAGGTAACCCAAAGAAACCAAAATACCTAGCACCTTCCGGTTTTGTTTTTGCGGCTAATAAATTATGTGGGCCTATAAAACAATATGAGTCGCCTAGACGACAACTCGGGCATTTATAATCACAACCATATAACCCCCTACCACAAACAGGAACTTTGCAATTGGCAAAAAACTTTCAATTTCACAAGTTACCCTTTAGCGCCTAAACAGTGTGACTTAGAAGAATTAAACTATCTGATTACGGTAGATGCATATGTGCACATTACATAGAGATGTCAACGTCCTAAATGGGTTGAACGCAAGAGTGACAATCGAAAACCCAAAAACCTCAAAATACCTAGCAACTTCCGGCTTTGTTGTTCCTGCTAATAAAGTATGTGGGTCTAAAAAGCAATATGAATCGCCTAGACGACAACTCGGGCATTTATAATCACAACCATATAACCCCCTACCACAAACAGGAACGTGGCAATTGGCAAAAAACTTTCAATTTCCCAAGTTACCCTTTAGCGCCTAAACAGTGTGACTTAGAAGAATTAAACTATCTGATTACGGTAGATGCATATGTGCACATTACATAGAGATGTCAACGTCCTAAATGGGTTGAACGCAAGAGTGACAATCGAAAACCCAAAAACCTCAAAATACCTAGCAACTTCCGGCTTTGTTGTTCCTGCTAATAAAGTATGTGGGTCTAAAAAGCAATATGAATCGCCTAGACGACAACTCGGGCATTTATAATCACAACCATATAACCCCCTACCACAAACAGGAACTTTGCAATTGGCAAAAAACTTTCAATTTCACAAGTTACCCTTTAGCGCCTAAACAGTGTGACTTAGAAGAATTAAACTATCTGATTACGGTAGATGCATATGTGCACATTACATAGAGATGTCAACGTCCTAAATGGGTTGAACGCAAGAGTGACAATCGAAAACCCAAAAACCTCAAAATACCTAGCAACTTCCGGCTTTGTTGTTCCTGCTAATAAAGTATGTGGGTCTAAAAAGCAATATGAATCGCCTAGACGACAACTCGGGCATTCAATAATTCATATACCCGCCTACCACAAACAGGAACGGGGCAATTGGCAAAAAACTTTCAATTTCACAAGTTACCCTTTAGCGCCTAAAGAGTGTGACTTAGAAGAATTAAACTATCTGATTACGGTAGATGCATATGTGCACATTACATAGGGATGTTTACGTCCTAAATGGGTTGAACGCAAGAGTGACAATAGGTAACCCAAAAAACCCAAAATACCTAGCAACTTCCGGCTTTGTTGTTCCTGCTAATAAAGTATGTGGGTCTAAAAAGCAATATGAATCGCCTAGACGACAACTCGGGCATTCACAAACAACATCATATACCCGCCTACAACAAACAGGAACGGGGCAATTGGAAAAAACTTTCAATTTCACAAGTTACCCTTTAGCGCCTAAAGAGTGTGACTTAGAAGAATTAAACTATCTGATTACGGTAGATGCATATGTGCACATTACATAGGGATGTTTACGTCCTAAATGGGTTGAACGCAAGAGTGACAATAGGTAACCCAAAGAACCCAAAATACCTAGCACCTTCCGGCTTTGTTGTTCCTGCTAATAAAGTATGTGGGTCTAAAAAGCAATATGAATCGCCTAGACGACAACTCGGGCATTTATAATCACAACCATATAACCCCCTACCACAAACAGGAACGTGGCAATTGGCAAAAAACTTTCAATTTCCCAAGTTACCCTTTAGCGCTTAAACAGTGTGACTTAGAAGAATTAAACTATCTGATTACGGTAGATGCATATGTGCACATTACATAGGGATGTTTACGTCCTAAATGGGTTGAACGCAAGAGTGACAATAGGTAACCCAAAGAACCCAAAATACCTAGCACCTTCCGGTTTTGTTTTTGCGGCTAAGAAATTATGTGGGCCTAAAAAGCAATATGAATCGCCTAGACGACAACTCGGGCATTCATAAACAACATCATATACCCGCCTACAACAAACAGGAACGGGGCAATTGGAAAAAACTTTCAATTTCACAAGTTACCCTTTAGCGCCTAAAGAGTGTGACTTAGAAGAATTAAACTATCTGATTACGGTAGATGATATGTGCACATTACATAGAGATGTTTACATCCTAAATGGGTTGAACGCAAGAGTGACAATAAGTAACCCAAAGAAACCAAAATACCTAGCACCTTCCGGTTTTTTTTTGCGGCTATAAAGTATGTGGGCCTTTAAAACAATATGAGTCGCCTAGACGACAACGCGGGCATTCATAATCACAACCATATACCCCCTACCACAAAGAGGAACGTGGCAGTTGGCAAAAAACTTTCAATTTCACAAGTTACCCTTTAGCGCTTAAACAGTGTGACTTAGAAGAATTAAACTATCTGATTACGGTAGATGCATATGTGCACATTACATAGGGATGTTTACGTCCTAAATGGGTTGAACGCAAGAGTGACAATAGGTAACCCAAAGAACCCAAAATACCTAGCACCTTCCGGTTTTGTTTTTGCGGCTAAGAAATTATGTGGGCCTAAAAAGCAATATGAATCGCCTAGACGACAACTCGGGCATTCATAAACAACATCATATACCCGCCTACAACAAACAGGAACGGGGCAATTGGAAAAAACTTTCAATTTCACAAGTTACCCTTTAGCGCCTAAAGAGTGTGACTTAGAAGAATTAAACTATCTGATTACGGTAGATGCATATGTGCACATTACATAGGGATGTTTACGTCCTAAATGGGTTGAACGCAAGAGTGACAATAGGTAACCCAAAGAACCCAAAATACCTAGCACCTTCCGGTTTTGTTTTTGTGGCTAATAAATTATGTGGGCCTAAAAAGCAATATGAATCGACTAGACGACAACTCGGGCATTCATAAACAACATCATATACCCGCCTACCAAAAACAGGAACGTGGCATTTGGCAAAAAACTTCCAATTTCCTTTAGCGCCTGAAGAGTGTGACTTTGAAGAATTAAACTATCTGATTACGGTAGATGCATATGTGCACATTACATAGGGATGTTTACGTCCTAAATGGGTTGAACGCAAGAGTGACAATCGAAAACCCAAAAACCTCAAAATACCTAGCAACTTCCGGCTTTGTTGTTCCTGCTAATAAAGTATGTGGGTCTAAAAAGCAATATGAATCGCCTAGACGACAACTCGGGCATTTATAATCACAACCATATAACCCCCTACCACAAACAGGAACGTGGCAATTGGCAAAAAACTTTCAATTTCACAAGTTACCCTTTAGCGCCTAAACAGTGCGACTTAGAAGAATTAAACTATCTGATTACGGTAGATGCATATGTGCACATTACATAGGGATGTTTACGTCCTAAATGGGTTGAACGCAAGAGTGACAATCGAAAACCCAAAAACCTCAAAATACCTAGCAACTTCCGGCTTTGTTGTTCCTGCTAATAAAGTATGTGGGTCTAAAAAGCAATATGAATCGCCTAGACGACAACTCGGGCATTTATAATCACAACCATATAACCCCCTACCACAAACAGGAACGTGGCAATTGGCAAAAAACTTTCAATTTCACAAGTTACCCTTTAGCGCCTAAACAGTGTGACTTAGAAGAATTAAACTATCTGATTACGGTAGATGCATATGTGCACATTACATAGAGATGTCAACGTCCTAAATGGGTTGAACGCAAGAGTGACAATCGAAAACCCAAAAACCTCAAAATTCCTAGCAACTTCCGGCTTTGTTGTTGCTGCTAATAAAGTATGTGGGTCTAAAATGCAATATGAATCGCCTAGACGACAACTCGGGCATTTATAATCACAACCATATAACCCCCTACCACAAACAGGAACGGGGCAATTGGAAAAAACTTTCAATTTCACAAGTTACCCTTTAGCGCCTAAAGAGTGTGACTTAGAAGAATTAAACTATCTGATTACGGTAGATGCATATGTGCACATTACATAGGGATGTTTACGTCCTAAATGGGTTGAACGCAAGAGTGACAATCGAAAACCCTAAAACCTCAAAATACCTAGCAACTTCCGGCTTTGTTGTTCCTGCTAATAAAGTATGTGGGTCTAAAAAGCAATATGAATCGCCTAGACGACAACTCGGGCATTCAATAATTCATATACCCGCCTACCACAAACAGGAACGGGGCAATTGGCAAAAAACTTTCAATTTCACAAGTTACCCTTTAGCGCCTAAAGAGTGTGACTTAGAAGAATTAAACTATCTGATTACGGTAGATGCATATGTGCACATTACATAGGGATGTTTACGTCCTAAATGGGTTGAACGCAAGAGTGACAATAGGTAACCCAAAGAACCCAAAATACCTAGCAACTTCCGGCTTTGTTGTTCCTGCTAATAAAGTATGTGGGTCTAAAAAGCAATATGAATCGCCTAGACGACAACTCGGGCATTCATAAACAACATCATATACCCGGCTAACACAAACAGGAACGGGGCAATTGGAAAAAACTTTCAATTTCACAAGTTACCCTTTAGCGCCTAAAGATTGTGACTTAGAAGAATTAAACTATCTGATTACGGTAGATGCATATGTGCACATTACATAGGGATGTTTACGTCCTAAATGGGTTGAACGCAACAGTGACAATAGGTAACCCAAAGAACACAAAATACCTAGCAACTTCCGGCTTTGTTGTTCCTGCTAATAAAGTATGTGGGTCTAAAAAGCAATATGAATCGCCTAGACGACAACTCGGGCATTCATAAACAACATCATATACCCGGCTAACACAAACAGGAACGGGGCAATTGGAAAAAACTTTCAATTTCACAAGTTACCCTTTAGCGCCTAAAGAGTGTGACTTAGAAGAATTAAACTATCTGATTACGGTAGATGCATATGTGCACATTACATAGGGATGTTTACGTCCTAAATGGGTTGAACGCAAGAGTGACAATAGGTAACCCAAAGAACCCAAAATACCTAGCAACTTCCGGCTTTGTTGTTCCTGCTAATAAAGTATGTGGGTCTAAAAAGCAATATGAATCGCCTAGACGACAACTCGGGCATTCATAAACAACATCATATACCCGGCTAACACAAACAGGAACGGGGCAATTGGAAAAAACTTTCAATTTCACAAGTTACCCTTTAGCGCCTAAAGAGTGTGACTTAGAAGAATTAAACTATCTGATTACGGTAGATGCATATGTGCACATTACATAGGGATGTTTACGTCCTAAATGGGTTGAACGCAAGAGTGACAATAGGTAACCCAAAGAACCCAAAATACCTAGCAACTTCCGGCTTTGTTGTTCCTGCTAATAAAGTATGTGGGTCTAAAAAGCAATATGAATCGCCTAGACAACAACTCGGGCATTCATAAACAATATCATATACCCGGCTAACACAAACAGGAACGGGGCAATTGGAAAAAACTTTCAATTTCACAAGTTACCCTTTAGCGCCTAAAGAGTGTGACTTAGAAGAATTAAACTATCTGATTACGGTAGATGCATATGTGCACATTACATAGGGATGTTTACGTCCTAAATGGGTTGAACGCAAGAGTGACAATAGGTAACCCAAAGAACCCAAAATACCTAGCACCTTCCGGTTTTGTTTTTGCGGCTAAGAAATTATGTGGGCCTAAAAAGCAATATGAATCGCCTAGACGACAACTCGGGCATTCATAAACAACATTATATACCCGCCTACAACAAACAGGAACGGGGCAATTGGAAAAAACTTTCAATTTCACAAGTTACCCTTTAGCGCCTAAAGAGTGTGACTTAGAAAAATTAAACTATCTGATTACGGTAGATGCATATGTGCACATTACATAGGGATGTTTACGTCCTAAATGGGTTGAACGCAAGAGTGACAATAGGTAACCCAAAGAACCCAAAATACCTAGCACCTTCCGGTTTTGTTTTTGTGGCTAATAAATTATGTGGGCCTAAAAAGCAATATGAATCGACTAGACGACAACTCGGGCATTCATAAACAACATCATATACCCGCCTACCAAAAACAGGAACGTGGCATTTGGCAAAAAACTTCCAATTTCCTTTAGCGCCTGAAGAGTGTGACTTTGAAGAATTAAACTATCTGATTACGGTAGATGCATATGTGCACATTACATAGAGATGTTTACGTCCTCAATGGGTTGAACGCAAGAGTGACAATAGGTAACCCAAAGAAACCAAAATACCTAGCACCTTCCGGTTTTGTTTTTGCGGCTAATAAATTATGTGGGCCTATAAAACAATATGAGTCGCCTAGACGACAACTCGGGCATTTATAATCACAACCATATAACCCCCTACCACAAACAGGAACGTGGCAATTGGCAAAAAACTTTCAATTTCCTTTAGCGCCTAAAGAGTGTGACTTTGAAGAATTAAACTATCTGATTACGGTAGATACATATGTGCACATTACATAGAGATGTTAACGTCCTAAATGGGTTGAACGCAAGAGTCACAATCGAAAACCCAAAAACCTCAAAATACCTAGCAACTTCCGACTTTGTTTTTCCTGCTAATAAGGTATGTGGGTCTAAAAAGCAATATGAATCGCCTAGACGACAACTCGGGCATTCAAAAACAACATCATATACCCGCCTACCACAAACAGGAACGGGGCAATTGGCAAAAAACTTTCAATTTCACAAGTTACCCTTTAGCGCCTAAAGAGTGTGACCTAGAAGAATTAAACTATCTGATTACGGTAGATGCATATGTGCACATTACATAGAGATGTTAACGTCCTAAATGGGTTGAACGCAAGAGTGACAATCGAAAACCCAAAAACCTCAAAATACCTAGCAACTTCCGACTTTGTTTTTCCTGCTAATAAGGTATGTGGGTCTAAAAAGCAATATGAGTCGCCTAGACGACAACTCGGGCATTCAAAAACAACATCATATACCCGCCTACCACAAACAGGAACGGGGCAATTGGCAAAAAACTTTCAATTTCACAAGTTACCCTTTAGCGCCTAAAGAGTGTGACTTTGAAGAATTAAACTATCTGATTACGGTAGATACATATGTGCACATTACATAGAGATGTTAACGTCCTAAATGGGTTGAACGCAAGAGTCACAATCGAAAACCCAAAAACCTCAAAATACCTAGCAACTTCCGACTTTGTTTTTCCTGCTAATAAGGTATGTGGGTCTAAAAAGCAATATGAATCGCCTAGACGACAACTCGGGCATTCAAAAACAACATCATATACCCGCCTACCACAAACAGGAACGGGGCAATTGGCAAAAAACTTTCAATTTCACAAGTTACCCTTTAGCGCCTAAAGAGTGTGACCTAGAAGAATTAAACTATCTGATTACGGTAGATGCATATGTGCACATTACATAGGAATGTTTACGTCCTAAATGGGTTGAACGCAAGAGTGACAATAGGTAACCCAAAGAAACCAAAATACCTAGCACCTTCCGGTTTTGTTTTTGCGGCTAATAAACTATGTGGGCCTATAAAACAATATGAGTCGCCTAGACGACAACTCGGGCATTTATAATCACAACCATATAACCCCCTACCATAAACAGGAACTTGGCAATTGGCAAAAAACTTTCAATTTCACAAGTTACCCTTTAGCGCCTAAACAGTGTGACTTAGAAGAATTAAACTATCTGATTACGGTAGATGCATATGTGCACATTACATAGAGATGTCAACGTCCTAAATGGGTTGAACGCAAGAGTGACAATCGAAAACCCAAAAACCTCAAAATACCTAGCAACTTCCGGCTTTGTTGTTCCTGCTAATAAAGTATGTGGGTCTAAAAAGCAATATGAATCGCCTAGACGACAACTCGGGCATTTATAATCACAACCATATAACCCCCTACCACAAACAGGAACGGGGCAATTGGAAAAAACTTTCAATTTCACAAGTTACCCTTTAGCGCCTAAAGAGTGTGACTTAGAAGAATTAAACTATCTGATTACGGTAGATGCATATGTGCACATTACATAGGGATGTTTACGTCCTAAATGGGTTGAACGCAAGAGTGACAATAGGTAACCCAAAGAACCCAAAATACCTAGCACCTTCCGGTTTTGTTTTTGCGGCTAATAAATTATGTTGGCCTATAAAACAATATGAGTCGCCTAGACGACAACTCGGGCATTTATAATCACAACCATATAACCCCCTACCACAAACAGGAACGTGGCAATTGGCAAAAAACTTTCAATTTCACAAGTTACCCTTTAGCGCCTAAACAGTGTGACTTAGAAGAATTAAACTATCTGATTACGGTAGATGCATATGTGCACATTACATAGAGATGTCAACGTCCTAAATGGGTTGAACGCAAGAGTGACAATCGAAAACCCAAATACCTCAAAATACCTAGTACTTCCGGCTTTGTTGTTCCTGCTAATAAAGTATGTAGGTCTAAAAAGCAATATGAATCGCCTAGACGACAACTCGGGCATTCAATAATTCATATACCCGCCTACCACAAACAGGAACGGGGCAATTGGCAAAAAACTTTCAATTTCACAAGTTACCCTTTAGCGCCTAAAGAGTGTGACTTAGAAGAATTAAACTATCTGATTACGGTAGATGCATATGTGCACATTACATAGGGATGTTTACGTCCTAAATGGGTTGAACGCAAGAGTGACAATAGGTAACCCAAAGAACCCAAAATACCTAGCAACTTCCGGCTTTGTTGTTCCTGCTAATAAAGTATGTGGGTCTAAAAAGCAATATGAATCGCCTAGACAACAACTCGGGCATTCATAAACAACATCATATACCCGCCTACAACAAACAGGAACGGGGCAATTGGAAAAAACTTTCAATTTCACAAGTTACCCTTTAGCGCCTAAAGAGTGTGACTTAGAAGAATTAAACTATCTGATTACGGTAGATGCATATGTGCACATCACATAGGGATGTTTACGTCCTAAATGGGTTGAACGCAAGAGTGACAATCGAAAACCCAAAAACCTCAAAATACCTAGCAACTTCCGGCTTTGTTGTTCCTGCTAATAAAGTATGTGGGTCTAAAAAGCAATATGAATCGCCTAGACGACAACTCGGGCATTCAATAATTCATATACCCGCCTACCACAAACAGGAACGGGGCAATTGGCAAAAAACTTTCAATTTCACAAGTTACCCTTTAGCGCCTAAAGAGTGTGACTTAGAAGAATTAAACTATCTGATTACGGTAGATGCATATGTGCACATCACATAGGGATGTTTACGTCCTAAATGGGTTGAACGCAAGAGTGACAATCGAAAACCCAAAAACCTCAAAATACCTAGCAACTTCCGGCTTTGTTGTTCCTGCTAATAAAGTATGTGGGTCTAAAAAGCAATATGAATCGCCTAGACGACAACTCGGGCATTCAATAATTCATATACCCGCCTACCACAAACAGGAACGGGGCAATTGGCAAAAAACTTTCAATTTCACAAGTTACCCTTTAGCGCCTAAAGAGTGTGACTTAGAAGAATTAAACTATCTGATTACGGTAGATGCATATGTGCACATTACATAGGGATGTTTACGTCCTAAATGGGTTGAACGCAAGAGTGACAATAGGTAACCCAAAGAACCCAAAATACCTAGCAACTTCCGGCTTTGTTGTTCCTGCTAATAAAGTAAGTGGGTCTAAAAAGCAATATGAATCGCCTAGACAACAACTCGGGCATTCATAAACAACATCATATACCCGCCTACAACAAACAGGAACGGGGCAATTGGAAAAAACTTTCAATTTCACAAGTTACCCTTTAGCGCCTAAAGAGTGTGACTTAGAAGAATTAAACTATCTGATTACGGTAGATGCATATGTGCACATCACATAGGGATGTTTACGTCCTAAATGGGTTGAACGCAAGAGTGACAATCGAAAACCCAAAAACCTCAAAATACCTAGCAACTTCCGGCTTTGTTGTTCCTGCTAATAAAGTATGTGGGTCTAAAAAGCAATATGAATCGCCTAGACGACAACTCGGGCATTCAAAAACAACATCATATACCCGCCTACCACAAACAGGAACGGGGCAATTGGCAAAAAACTTTCAATTTCACAAGTTACCCTTTAGCGCCTAAACAGTGTGACTTAGAAGAATTAAACTATCTGATTACGGTAGATGCATATGTGCACATCACATAGGGATGTTTACGTCCTAAATGGGTTGAACGCAAGAGTGACAATCGAAAACCCAAAAACCTCAAAATACCTAGCAACTTCCGGCTTTGTTGTTCCTGCTAATAAAGTATGTGGGTCTAAAAAGCAATATGAATCGCCTAGACGACAACTCGGGCATTCAATAATTCATATACCCGCCTACCACAAACAGGAACGGGGCAATTGGCAAAAAACTTTCAATTTCACAAGTTACCCTTTAGCGCCTAAAGAGTGTGACTTAGAAGAATTAAACTATCTGATTACGGTAGATGCATATGTGCACATTACATAGGGATGTTTACGTCCTAAATGGGTTGAACGCAAGAGTGACAATAGGTAACCCAAAGAACCCAAAATACCTAGCAACTTCCGGCTTTGTTGTTCCTGCTAATAAAGTATGTGGGTCTAAAAAGCAATATGAATCGCCTAGACGACAACTCGGGCATTCATAAACAACATCATATACCCGCCTACAACAAACAGGAACGGGGCAATTGGAAAAAACTTTCAATTTCACAAGTTACCCTTTAGCGCCTAAAGAGTGTGACTTAGAAGAATTAAACTATCTGATTACGGTAGATGCATATGTGCACATTACATAGGGATGTTTACGTCCTAAATGGGTTGAACGCAAGAGTGACAATAGGTAACCCAAAGAACCCAAAATACCTAGCACCTTCCGGCTTTGTTGTTCCTGCTAATAAAGTATGTGGGTCTAAAAAGCAATATGAATCGCCTAGACGACAACTCGGGCATTTATAATCACAACCATATAACCCCATACCACAAACAGGAACGTGGCAATTGGCAAAAAACTTTCAATTTCCTTTAGCGCTTAAACAGTGTGACTTAGAAGAATTAAACTATCTGATTACGGTAGATGCATATGTGCACATTACATAGGGATGTTTACGTCCTAAATGGGTTGAACGCAAGAGTGACAATAGGTAACCCAAAGAACCCAAAATACCTAGCACCTTCCGGTTTTGTTTTTGCGGCTAAGAAATTATGTGGGCCTAAAAAGCAATATGAATCGCCTAGACGACAACTCGGGCATTCATAAACAACATCATATACCCGCCTACAACAAACAGGAACGGGGCAATTGGAAAAAACTTTCAATTTCACAAGTTACCCTTTAGCGCCTAAAGAGTGTGACTTAGAAGAATTAAACTATCTGATTACGGTAGATGATATGTGCAGATTACATAGAGATGTTTACATCCTAAATGGGTTGAACGCAAGAGTGACAATAAGTAACCCAAAGAAACCAAAATACCTAGCACCTTCCGGTTTTTTTTTGCGGCTATAAAGTATGTGGGCCTTTAAAACAATATGAGTCGCCTAGACGACAACGCGGGCATTCATAATCACAACCATATACCCCCTACCACAAAGAGGAACGTGGCAGTTGGCAAAAAACTTTCAATTTCACAAGTTACCCTTTAGCGCCTAAACAGTGTGAGTTAGAAGAATTAAACTATCTGATTACGGTAGATGCATATGTGCACATTACATAGGGATGTTTACGTCCTAAATGGGTTGAACGCAAGAGTGACAATCGAAAACCCAAAAACCTCAAAATACCTAGCAACTTCCGGCTTTGTTGTTCCTGCTAATAAAGTATGTGGGTATAAAAAGCAATATGAATCGCCTAGACGACAACTCGGGCATTTATAATCACAACCATATAACCCCTACCACAAACAGGAACGTGGCAATTGGCAAAAAACTTTCAATTTCACAAGTTACCCTTTAGCGCCTAAACAGTGTGACTTAGAAGAATTAAACTATCTGATTACGGTAGATGCATATGTGCACATTACATAGGGATGTTTACGTCCTAAATGGGTTGAACGCAAGAGTGACAATCGAAAACCCAAAAACCTCAAAATACCTAGCAACTTCCGGCTTTGTTGTTCCTGCTAATAAAGTATGTGGGTCTAAAAAGCAATATGAATCGCCTAGACGACAACTCGGGCATTTATAATCACAACCATATAACCCCCTACCACAAACAGGAACGTGGCAATTGGCAAAAAACTTTCAATTTCACAAGTTACCCTTTAGCGCCTAAACAGTGTGACTTAGAAGAATTAAACTATCTGATTACGGTAGATGCATATGTGCACATTACATAGAGATGTCAACGTCCTAAATGGGTTGAACGCAAGAGTGACAATCGAAAACCCAAAAACCTCAAAATACCTAGCAACTTCCGGCTTTGTTGTTCCTGCTAATAAAGTATGTGGGTCTAAAAAGCAATATGAATCGCCTAGACGACAACTCGGGCATTTATAATCACAACCATATAACCCCCTACCACAAACAGGAACGGGGCAATTGGAAAAAACTTTCAATTTCACAAGTTACCCTTTAGCGCCTAAAGAGTGTGACTTAGAAGAATTAAACTATCTGATTACGGTAGATGCATATGTGCACATTACATAGGGATGTTTACGTCCTAAATGGGTTGAACGCAAGAGTGACAATCGAAAACCCAAAAACCTCAAAATACCTAGCAACTTCCGGCTTTGTTGTTCCTGCTAATAAAGTATGTGGGTCTAAAAAGCAATATGAATCGCCTAGACGACAACTCGGGCATTCAATAATTCATATACCCGCCTACCACAAACAGGAACGGGGCAATTGGCAAAAAACTTTCAATTTCACAAGTTACCCTTTAGCTCCTAAAGAGTGTGACTTAGAAGAATTAAACTATCTGATTACGGTAGATGCATATGTGCACATTACATAGGGATGTTTACGTCCTAAATGGGTTGAACGCAAGAGTGACAATAGGTAACCCAAAGAACCCAAAATACCTAGCAACTTCCGGCTTTGTTGTTCCTGCTAATAAAGTATGTGGGCCTTTAAAACAATATGAGTAGCCTAGACGACAACGCGGGCATTCATAATCACAACCATATACCCCCTACCACAAACAGGAACGTGGCAATTGGCAAAAAACTTTCAATTTCCTTTAGCGCCTAAAGAGTGTGACTTTGAAGAATTAAACTATCTGATTACGGTAGATGCATATGTGCACATTACATAGAGATGTTAGCGTCCTAAATGGGTTGAACGCAAGAGTGACAATCGAAAACCCAAAAACCTCAAAATACCTAGCAACTTCCGGCTTTGTTGCTCCTGCTAATAAAGTATGTGGGTCTCAAAAGCAATATGAATCGCCTAGACGACAACTCGGGCATTCAAAACCAACATCATATACCCGCCTACCACAAACAGGAACGGGGCAATTGGCAAAAAACTTTCAATTTCACAAGTTACCCTTTAGCGCCTAAAGAGTGTGACTTAGAAGAATTAAACTATCTGATTACGGTAGATGCATATGTGCACATTACATAGGGATGTTTACGTCCTAAATGGGTTGAACGCAAGAGTGACAATAGGTAACCCAAAATACCTAGCAACTTAAGGCTTTGTTGTTCCTGCTAATAAAGTATGTGGGTCTAAAAAGCAATATGAATCGCCTAGACGACAACTCGGGCATTCATAAACAACATCATATACCCGCCTAACACAAACAGGAACGGGGCAATTGGAAAAAACTTTCAATTTCACAAGTTACCCTTTAGCGCCTAAAGAGTGTGACTTAGAAGAATTAAACTATCTGATTACGGTAGATGCATATGTGCACATTACATAGGGATGTTTACGTCCTAAATGGGTTGAACGCAAGAGTGACAATAGGTAACCCAAAGAACCCAAAATACCTAGCACCTTCCGGTTTTGTTTTTGCGGCTCAGAAATTATGTGGGCCTAATAAGCAATATGAATCGCCTAGACGACAACTCGGGCATTCATAAACAACATCATATACCCGCCTACAACAAACAGGAACGGGGCAATTGGAAAAAACTTTCAATTTCACAAGTTACCCTTTAGCGCCTAAAGAGTGTGACTTAGAAGAATTAAACTATCTGATTACGGTAGATGTATATGTGCACATTACATAGAGATATCAACGTCCTAAATGGGTTGAACGCAAGAGTGACAATCGAAAACCCAAAAACCTCAAAATACCTAGCAACTTCCGGCTTTGTTGTTCCTGCTAATAAAGTATGTGGGCCTAAAAAGCAATATGAATCGTCTAGACGACAACTCGGGCATTCATAAACAACATCATATACCCGCCTACAACAAACAGGAACGGGGCAATTGGAAAAAACTTTCAATTTCACAAGTTACCCTTAAGCGCCTAAAGAGTGTGACTTAGAAGAATTAAACTATCTGATTACGGTAGATGCATATGTGCACATTACATAGAGATGTTTACGTCCTAAATGGGTTGAACGCAAGAGTGACAATAGGTAACCCAAAGAAACCAAAATACCTAGCACCTTCCGGTTTTGTTTTTGCGGCTAATAAATTATGTGGGCCTATAAAACAATATGAGTCGCCTAGACGACAACTCGGGCATTTATAATCACAACCATATAACCCCCTACCACAAACAGGAACGTGGCAATTGGCAAAAAACTTTCAATTTCACAAGTTACCCTTTAACGCCTAAACAGTGTGACTTAGAAGAATTAAACTATCTGATTACGGTAGATGCATATGTGCACATTACATAGGGATGTTTACGTCCTAAATGGGTTGAACGCAAGAGTGACAATCGAAAACCCAAAAACCTCAAAATACCTAGCAACTTCCGGCTTTGTTGTTCCTGCTAATAAAGTATGTGGGTCTAAAAAGCAATATGAATCGCCTAGACGACAACTCGGGCATTCAATAATTCATATACCCGCCTACCACAAACAGGAACGGGGCAATTGGCAAAAAACTTTCAATTTCACAAGTTACCCTTTAGCGCCTAAAGAGTGTGACTTAGAAGAATTAAACTATCTGATTACGGTAGATGCATATGTGCACATTACATAGGGATGTTTACGTCCTAAATGGGTTGAACGCAAGAGTGACAATAGGTAACCCAAAGAACCCAAAATACCTAGCAACTTCCGGCTTTGTTGTTCCTGCTAATAAAGTATGTGGGTCTAAAAAGCAATATGAATCGCCTAGACGACAACTCGGGCATTCATAAACAACATCATATACCCGGCTAACACAAACAGGAACGGGGCAATTGGAAACAACTTTCAATTTCACAAGTTACCCTTTAGCGCCTAAAGAGTGTGACTTAGAAGAATTAAACTATCTGATTACGGTAGATGCATATGTGCACATTACATAGGGATGTTTACGTCCTAAATGGGTTGAACGCAAGAGTGACAATAGGTAACCCAAAGAACCCAAAATACCTAGCACCTTCCGGTTTTGCTTTTGCGGCTAAGAAATTATGTGGGCCTAAAAAGCAATATGAATCGCCTAGACGACAACTCGGGCATTCATAAACAACATCATATACCCGCCTACAACAAACAGGAACGGGGCAATTGGAAAAAACTTTCAATTTCACAAGTTACTCTTTAGCGCCTAAAGAGAATTAAACTATCTGATTACGGTAGATGCATATGTGCACATTACATAGAGATGTTTACGTCCTCAATGGGTTGAACGCAAGAGTGACAATAGGTAACCCAAAGAAACCAAAATACCTAGCACCTTCCGGTTTTGTTTTTGCGGCTAATAAATTATGTGGGCCTATAAAACAATATGAGTCGCCTAGACGACAACTCGGGCATTTATAATCACAACCATATAACCCCCTACCACAAACAGGAACGTGGCAATTGGCAAAAAACTTTCAATTTCACAAGTTACCCTTTAGCGCCTAAACAGTGTGACTTAGAAGAATTAAACTATCTGATTACGGTAGATGCATATGTGCACATTACATAGGGATGTTTACGTCCTAAATGGGTTGAACGCAAGAGTGACAATAGGTAACCCAAAGAACCCAAAATACCTAGCACCTTCCGGTTTTGTTTTTGCGGCTAAGAAATTATGTGGGCCTAAAAAGCAATATGAATCGCCTAGACGACAACTCGGGCATTCATAAACAACATCATATACCCGCCTACAACAAACAGGAACGGGGCAATTGGAAAAAACTTTCAATTTCACAAGTTACCCTTTAGCGCCTAAAGAGTGTGACTTAGAAGAATTAAACTATCTGATTACGGTAGATGATATGTGCAGATTACATAGAGATGTTTACATCCTAAATGGGTTGAACGCAAGAGTGACAATAAGTAACCCAAAGAAACCAAAATACCTAGCACCTTCCGGTTTTTTTTTGCGGCTATAAAGTATGTGGGCCTTTAAAACAATATGAGTCGCCTAGACGACAACGCGGGCATTCATAATCACAACCATATACCCCCTACCACAAAGAGGAACGTGGCAGTTGGCAAAAAACTTTCAATTTCACAAGTTACCCTTTAGCGCCTAAACAGTGTGACTTAGAAGAATTAAACTATCTGATTACGGTAGATGCATATGTGCACATTACATAGGGATGTTTACGTCCTAAATGGGTTGAACGCAAGAGTGACAATCGAAAACCCAAAAACCTCAAAATACCTAGCAACTTCCGGCTTTGTTGTTCCTGCTAATAAAGTATGTGGGTCTAAAAAGCAATATGAATCGCCTAGACGACAACTCGGGCATTTATAATCACAACCATATAACCCCTACCACAAACAGGAACGTGGCAATTGGCAAAAAACTTTCAATTTCACAAGTTACCCTTTAGCGCCTAAACAGTGTGACTTAGAAGAATTAAACTATCTGATTACGGTAGATGCATATGTGCACATTACATAGGGATGTTTACGTCCTAAATGGGTTGAACGCAAGAGTGACAATCGAAAACCCAAAAACCTCAAAATACCTAGCAACTTCCGGCTTTGTTGTTCCTGCTAATAAAGTATGTGGGTCTAAAAAGCAATATGAATCGCCTAGACGACAACTCGGGCATTTATAATCACAACCATATAACCCCCTACCACAAACAGGAACGTGGCAATTGGCAAAAAACTTTCAATTTCACAAGTTACCCTTTAGCGCCTAAACAGTGTGACTTAGAAGAATTAAACTATCTGATTGCGGTAGATGCATATGTGCACATTACATAGAGATGTCAACGTCCTAAATGGGTTGAACGCAAGAGTGACAATCGAAAACCCAAAAACCTCAAAATACCTAGCAACTTCCGGCTTTGTTGTTCCTGCTAATAAAGTATGTGGGTCTAAAAAGCAATATGAATCGCCTAGACGACAACTCGGGCATTTATAATCACAACCATATAACCCCCTACCACAAACAGGAACGGGGCAATTGGAAAAAACTTTCAATTTCACAAGTTACCCTTTAGCGCCTAAAGAGTGTGACTTAGAAGAATTAAACTATCTGATTACGGTAGATGCATATGTGCACATTACATAGGGATGTTTACGTCCTAAATGGGTTGAACGCAAGAGTGACAATCGAAAACCCAAAAACCTCAAAATACCTAGCAACTTCCGGCTTTGTTGTTCCTGCTAATAAAGTATGTGGGTCTAAAAAGCAATATGAATCGCCTAGACGACAACTCGGGCATTCAATAATTCATATACCCGCCTACCACAAACAGGAACGGGGCAATTGGCAAAAAACTTTCAATTTCACAAGTTACCCTTTAGCTCCTAAAGAGTGTGACTTAGAAGAATTAAACTATCTGATTACGGTAGATGCATATGTGCACATTACATAGGGATGTTTACGTCCTAAATGGGTTGAACGCAAGAGTGACAATAGGTAACCCAAAGAACCCAAAATACCTAGCAACTTCCGGCTTTGTTGTTCCTGCTAATAAAGTATGTGGGCCTTTAAAACAATATGAGTAGCCTAGACGACAACGCGGGCATTCATAATCACAACCATATACCCCCTACCACAAACAGGAACGTGGCAATTGGCAAAAAACTTTCAATTTCCTTTAGCGCCTAAAGAGTGTGACTTTGAAGAATTAAACTATCTGATTACGGTAGATGCATATGTGCACATTACATAGAGATGTTAGCGTCCTAAATGGGTTGAACGCAAGAGTGACAATCGAAAACCCAAAAACCTCAAAATACCTAGCAACTTCCGGCTTTGTTGCTCCTGCTAATAAAGTATGTGGGTCTCAAAAGCAATATGAATCGCCTAGACGACAACTCGGGCATTCAAAACCAACATCATATACCCGCCTACCACAAACAGGAACGGGGCAATTGGCAAAAAACTTTCAATTTCACAAGTTACCCTTTAGCGCCTAAAGAGTGTGACTTAGAAGAATTAAACTATCTGATTACGGTAGATGCATATGTGCACATTACATAGGGATGTTTACGTCCTAAATGGGTTGAACGCAAGAGTGACAATAGGTAACCCAAAATACCTAGCAACTTAAGGCTTTGTTGTTCCTGCTAATAAAGTATGTGGGTCTAAAAAGCAATATGAATCGCCTAGACGACAACTCGGGCATTCATAAACAACATCATATACCCGCCTAACACAAACAGGAACGGGGCAATTGGAAAAAACTTTCAATTTCACAAGTTACCCTTTAGCGCCTAAAGAGTGTGACTTAGAAGAATTAAACTATCTGATTACGGTAGATGCATATGTGCACATTACATAGGGATGTTTACGTCCTAAATGGGTTGAACGCAAGAGTGACAATAGGTAACCCAAAGAACCCAAAATACCTAGCACCTTCCGGTTTTGTTTTTGCGGCTCAGAAATTATGTGGGCCTAATAAGCAATATGAATCGCCTAGACGACAACTCGGGCATTCATAAACAACATCATATACCCGCCTACAACAAACAGGAACGGGGCAATTGGAAAAAACTTTCAATTTCACAAGTTACCCTTTAGCGCCTAAAGAGTGTGACTTAGAAGAATTAAACTATCTGATTACGGTAGATGTATATGTGCACATTACATAGAGATATCAACGTCCTTAATGGGTTGAACGCAAGAGTGACAATCAAAAACCCAAAAACCTCAAAATACCTAGCAACTTCCGGCTTTGTTGTTCCTGCTAATAAAGTATGTGGGCCTAAAAAGCAATATGAATCGTCTAGACGACAACTCGGGCATTCATAAACAACATCATATACCCGCCTACAACAAACAGGAACGGGGCAATTGGAAAAAACTTTCAATTTCACAAGTTACCCTTAAGCGCCTAAAGAGTGTGACTTAGAAGAATTAAACTATCTGATTACGGTAGATGCATATGTGCACATTACATAGAGATGTTTACGTCCTAAATGGGTTGAACGCAAGAGTGACAATAGGTAACCCAAAGAAACCAAAATACCTAGCACCTTCCGGTTTTGTTTTTGCGGCTAATAAATTATGTGGGCCTATAAAACAATATGAGTCGCCTAGACGACAACTCGGGCATTTATAATCACAACCATATAACCCCCTACCACAAACAGGAACGTGGCAATTGGCAAAAAACTTTCAATTTCACAAGTTACCCTTTAACGCCTAAACAGTGTGACTTAGAAGAATTAAACTATCTGATTACGGTAGATGCATATGTGCACATTACATAGGGATGTTTACGTCCTAAATGGGTTGAACGCAAGAGTGACAATCGAAAACCCAAAAACCTCAAAATACCTAGCAACTTCCGGCTTTGTTGTTCCTGCTAATAAAGTATGTGGGTCTAAAAAGCAATATGAATCGCCTAGACGACAACTCGGGCATTCAATAATTCATATACCCGCCTACCACAAACAGGAACGGGGCAATTGGCAAAAAACTTTCAATTTCACAAGTTACCCTTTAGCGCCTAAAGAGTGTGACTTAGAAGAATTAAACTATCTGATTACGGTAGATGCATATGTGCACATTACATAGGGATGTTTACGTCCTAAATGGGTTGAACGCAAGAGTGACAATAGGTAACCCAAAGAACCCAAAATACCTAGCAACTTCCGGCTTTGTTGTTCCTGCTAATAAAGTATGTGGGTCTAAAAAGCAATATGAATCGCCTAGACGACAACTCGGGCATTCATAAACAACATCATATACCCGGCTAACACAAACAGGAACGGGGCAATTGGAAACAACTTTCAATTTCACAAGTTACCCTTTAGCGCCTAAAGAGTGTGACTTAGAAGAATTAAACTATCTGATTACGGTAGATGCATATGTGCACATTACATAGGGATGTTTACGTCCTAAATGGGTTGAACGCAAGAGTGACAATAGGTAACCCAAAGAACCCAAAATACCTAGCACCTTCCGGTTTTGCTTTTGCGGCTAAGAAATTATGTGGGCCTAAAAAGCAATATGAATCGCCTAGACGACAACTCGGGCATTCATAAACAACATCATATACCCGCCTACAACAAACAGGAACGGGGCAATTGGAAAAAACTTTCAATTTCACAAGTTACTCTTTAGCGCCTAAAGAGAATTAAACTATCTGATTACGGTAGATGCATATGTGCACATTACATAGAGATGTTTACGTCCTCAATGGGTTGAACGCAAGAGTGACAATAGGTAACCCAAATAAACCAAAATACCTAGCACCTTCCGGTTTTGTTTTTGCGGCTAATAAATTATGTGGGCCTATAAAACAATATGAGTCGCCTAGACGACAACTCGGGCATTTATAATCACAACCATATAACCCCCTACCACAAACAGGAACGTGGCAATTGGCAAAAAACTTTCAATTTCCTTTAGCGCCTAAAGAGTGTGACTTTGAAGAATTAAACTATCTGATTACGGTAGATACATATGTGCACATTACATAGAGATGTTAACGTCCTAAATGGGTTGAACGCAAGAGTCACAATCGAAAACCCAAAAACCTCAAAATACCTAGCAACTTCCGACTTTGTTTTTCCTGCTAATAAGGTATGTGGGTCTAAAAAGCAATATGAATCGCCTAGACGACAACTCGGGCATTCAAAAACAACATCATATACCCGCCTACCACAAACAGGAACGGGGCAATTGGCAAAAAACTTTCAATTTCACAAGTTACCCTTTAGCGCCTAAAGAGTGTGACCAAGAAGAATTAAACTATCTGATTACGGTAGATGCATATGTGCACATTACATAGGAATGTTTACGTCCTAAATGGGTTGAACGCAAGAGTGACAATAGGTAACCCAAAGAAACCAAAATACCTAGCACCTTCCGGTTTTGTTTTTGCGGCTAATAAATTATGTGGCCCTATAAAACAATATGAGTCGCCTAGACGACAACTCGGGCATTTATAATCACAACCATATAACCCCCTACCACAAACAGGAACTTGGCAATTGGCAAAAAACTTTCAATTTCACAAGTTACCCTTTAGCGCCTAAACAGTGTGACTTAGAAGAATTAAACTATCTGATTACGGTAGATGCATATGTGCACATTACATAGAGATGTCAACGTCCTAAATGGGTTGAACGCAAGAGTGACAATCGAAAACCCAAAAACCTCAAAATACCTAGCAACTTCCGGCTTTGTTGTTCCTGCTAATAAAGTATGTGGGTCTAAAAAGCAATATGAATCGCCTAGACTACAACTCGGGCATTTATAATCACAACCATATAACCCCCTACCACAAACAGGAACGGGGCAATTGGAAAAAACTTTCAATTTCACAAGTTACCCTTTAGCGCCTAAAGAGTGTGACTTAGAAGAATTAAACTATCTGATTACGGTAGATGCATATGTGCACATTACATAGGGATGTTTACGTCCTAAATGGGTTGAACGCAAGAGTGACAATAGGTAACCCAAAGAACCCAAAATACCAAGCACCTTCCGGTTTTGTTTTTGCGGCTAATAAATTATGTGGGCCTATAAAACAATATGAGTCGCCTAGACGACAACTCGGGCATTTATAATCACAACCATATAACCCCCTACCACAAACAGGAACGTGGCAATTGGCAAAAAACTTTCAATTTCACAAGTTACCCTTTAGCGCCTAAACAGTGTGACTTAGAAGAATTAAACTATCTGATTACGGTAGATGCATATGTGCACATCACATAGGGATGTTTACGTCCTAAATGGGTTGAACGCAAGAGTGACAATCGAAAACCCAAAAACCTCAAAATACCTAGCAACTTCCGGCTTTGTTGTTCCTGCTAATAAAGTATGTGGGTCTAAAAAGCAATATGAATCGCCTAGACGACAACTCGGGCATTCAATAATTCATATACCCGCCTACGACAAACAGGAACGGGGCAATTGGCAAAAAACTTTCAATTTCACAAGTTACCCTTTAGCGCCTAAAGAGTGTGACTTAGAAGAATTAAACTATCTGATTACGGTAGATGCATATGTGCACATTACATAGGGATGTTTAGGTCCTAAATGGGTTGAACGCAAGAGTGACAATAGGTAACCCAAAAAACCCAAAATACCTAGCAACTTCCGGCTTTGTTGTTCCTGCTAATAAAGTATGTGGGTCTAAAAAGCAATATGAATCGCCTAGACGACAACTCGGGCATTCATAAACAACATCATATACCCGCCTACAACAAACAGGAACGGGGTAATTGGAAAAAACTTTCAATTTCACAAGTTACCCTTTAGCGCCTAAGGAGTGTGACTTAGAAGAATTAAACTATCTGATTACGGTAGATGCATATGTGCACATTACATAGGGATGTTTACGTCCTAAATGGGTTGAACGCAAGAGTGACAATAGGTAACCCAAAGAACCCAAAATACCTAGCACCTTCCGGCTTTGTTGTTCCTGCTAATAAAGTATGTGGGTCTAAAAAGCAATATGAATCGCCTAGACGACAACTCGGGCATTTATAATCACAACCATATAACTCCCCCTACCACAAACAGGAACGTGGCAATTGGCAAAAAACTTTCAATTTCCCAAGTTACCCTTTAGCGCTTAAACAGTGTGACTTAGAAGAATTAAACTATCTGATTACGGTAGATGCATATGTGCACATTACATAGGGATGTTTACGTCCTAAATGGGTTGAACGCAAGAGTGACAATAGGTAACCCAAAGAACCCAAAATACCTAGCACCTTCCGGTTTTGTTTTTGCGGCTAAGAAATTATGTGGGCCTAAAAAGCAATATGAATCGCCTAGACGACAACTCGGGCATTCATAAACAACATCATATACCCGCCTACAACAAACAGGAACGGGGCAATTGGAAAAAACTTTCAATTTCACAAGTTACCCTTTAGCGCCTAAAGAGTGTGACTTAGAAGAATTAAACTATCTGATTACGGTAGATGATATGTGCACATTACATAGAGATGTTTACATCCTAAATGGGTTGAACGCAAGAGTGACAATAAGTAACCCAAAGAAACCAAAATACCTAGCACCTTCCGGTTTTTTTTTGCGGCTATAAAGTATGTGGGCCTTTAAAACAATATGAGTCGCCTAGACGACAACGCGGGCATTCATAATCACAACCATATACCCCCTACCACAAAGAGGAACGTGGCAGTTGGCAAAAAACTTTCAATTTCACAAGTTACCCTTTAGCGCCTAAACAGTGTGACTTAGAAGAATTAAACTATCTGATTACGGTAGATGCATATGTGCACATTACATAGGGATGTTTACGTCCTAAATGGGTTGAACGCAAGAGTGACAATCGAAAACCCAAAAACCTCAAAATACCTAGCAACTTCCGGCTTTGTTGTTCCTGCTAATAAAGTATGTGGGTCTAAAAAGCAATATGAATCGCCTAGACGACAACTCGGGCATTCAATAATTCATATACCCGCCTACCACAAACAGGAACGGGGCAATTGGCAAAAAACTTTCAATTTCACAAGTTACCCTTTAGCGCCTAAAGAGTGTGACTTAGAAGAATTAAACTATCTGATTACGGTAGATGCATATGTGCACATCACATAGGGATGTTTACGTCCTAAATGGGTTGAACGCAAGAGTGACAATCGAAAACCCAAAAACCTCAAAATACCTAGCAACTTCCGGCTTTGTTGTTCCTGCTAATAAAGTATGTGGGTCTAAAAAGCAATATGAATCGCCTAGACGACAACTCGGGCATTCAATAATTCATATACCCGCCTACCACAAACAGGAACGAGGCAATTGGCAAAAAACTTTCAATTTCACAAGTTACCCTTTAGCGCCTAAAGAGTGTGACTTAGAAGAATTAAACTATCTGATTACGGTAGATGCATATGTGCACATTACATAGGGATGTTTACGTCCTAAATGGGTTGAACGCAAGAGTGACAATAGGTAACCCAAAGAACCCAAAATACCTAGCAACTTCCGGCTTTGTTGTTCCTGCTAATAAAGTATGTGGGTCTAAAAAGCAATATGAATCGCCTAGACGACAACTCGGGCATTCATAAACAACATCATATACCCGCCTACAACAAACAGGAACGGGGCAATTGGAAAAAACTTTCAATTTCACAAGTTACCCTTTAGCGCCTAAAGAGTGTGACTTAGAAGAATTAAACTATCTGATTACGGTAGATGCATATGTGCACATTGCATAGGGATGTTTACGTCCTAAATGGGTTGAACGCAAGAGTGACAATAGGTAACCCAAAGAACCCAAAATACCTAGCACCTTCCGGCTTTGTTGTTCCTGCTAATAAAGTATGTGGGTCTAAAAAGCAATATGAATCGCCTAGACGACAACTCGGGCATTTATAATCACAACCATATAACCCCCTACCACAAACAGGAACGTGGCAATTGGCAAAAAACTTTCAATTTCCTTTAGCGCTTAAACAGTGTGACTTAGAAGAATTAAACTATCTGATTACGGTAGATGCATATGTGCACATTACATAGGGATGTTTACGTCCTAAATGGGTTGAACGCAAGAGTGACAATAGGTAACCCAAAGAACCCAAAATACCTAGCACCTTCCGGTTTTGTTTTTGCGGCTAAGAAATTATGTGGGCCTAAAAAGCAATATGAATCGCCTAGACGACAACTCGGGCATTCATAAACAACATCATATACCCGCCTACAACAAACAGGAACGAGGCAATTGGAAAAAACTTTCAATTTCACAAGTTACCCTTTAGCGCCTAAAGAGTGTGACTTAGAAGAATTAAACTATCTGATTACGGTAGATGATATGTGCAGATTACATAGAGATGTTTACATCCTAAATGGGTTGAACGCAAGAGTGACAATAAGTAACCCAAAGAAACCAAAATACCTAGCACCTTCCGGTTTTTTTTTGCGGCTATAAAGTATGTGGGCCTTTAAAACAATATGAGTCGCCTAGACGACAACGCGGGCATTCATAATCACAACCATATACCCCCTACCACAAAGAGGAACGTGGCAGTTGGCAAAAAACTTTCAATTTCACAAGTTACCCTTTAGCGCCTAAACAGTGTGACTTAGAAGAATTAAACTATCTGATTACGGTAGATGCATATGTGCACATTACATAGGGATGTTTACCTCCTAAATGGGTTGAACGCAAGAGTGACAATCGAAAACCCAAAAACCTCAAAATACCTAGCTACTTCCGGCTTTGTTGTTCCTGCTAATAAAGTATGTGGGTCTAAAAAGCAATATGAATCGCCTAGACGACAACTCGGGCATTTATAATCACAACCATATAACCCCCTACCACAAACAGGAACGTGGCAATTGGCAAAAAACTTTCAATTTCACAAGTTACCCTTTAGCGCCTAAACAGTGTGACTTAGAAGAATTAAACTATCTGATTACGGTAGATGCATATGTGCACATTACATAGGGATGTTTACGTCCTAAATGGGTTGAACGCAAGAGTGACAATCGAAAACCCAAAAACCTCAAAATACCTAGCAACTTCCCACATTGTTATTCCTGCTAATAAGGTATGTGGGTCTAAAAAGCAATATGAATCGCCTAGACGACAACTCGGGCATTCAAAAACAACATCATATACCCGCCTACCACAAACAGGAACGGGGCAATTGGCAAAAAAACTTTCAATTTCACAAGTTACCCTTTAGCGCCTAAAGAGTGTGACCTAGAAGAATTAAACTATCTGATTACGGTAGATGCATATGTGCACATTACATAGGAATGTTTACGTCCTAAATGGGTTGAACGCAAGAGTGACAATAGGTAACCCAAAGAAACCAAAATACCTAGCACCTTCCGGTTTTGTTTTTGCGGCTAATAAATTATGTGGGCCTATAAAACAATATGAGTCGCCTAGACGACAACTCGGGCATTTATAATCACAACCATATAACCCCCTACCACAAACAGGAACTTGGCAATTGGCAAAAAACTTTCAATTTCACAAGTTACCCTTTAGCGCCTAAACAGTGTGACTTAGAAGAATTAAACTATCTGATTACGGTAGATGCATATGTGCACATTACATAGGGATGTCAACGTCCTAAATGGGTTGAACGCAAGAGTGACAATCGAAAACCCAAAAACCTCAAAATACCTAGCAACTTCCGGCTTTGTTGTTCCTGCTAATAAAGTATGTGGGTCTAAAAAGCAATATGAATCGCCTAGACGACAACTCGGGCATTTATAATCACAACCATATAACCCCCTACCACAAACAGGAACGGGGCAATTGGAAAAAACTTTCAATTTCACAAGTTACCCTTTAGCGCCTAAAGAGTGTGACTTAGAAGAATTAAACTATCTGATTACGGTAGATGCATATGTGCACATTACATAGGGATGTTTACGTCCTAAATGGGTTGAACGCAAGAGTGACAATAGGTAACCCAAAGAACCCAAAATACCTAGCACCTTCCGGTTTTGTTTTTGCGGCTAATAAATTATGTGGGCCTATAAAACAATATGAGTCGCCTAGACGACAACTCGGGCATTTATAATCACAACCATATAACCCCCTACCACAAACAGGAACGTGGCAATTGGCAAAAAACTTTCAATTTCACAAGTTACCCTTTAGCGCCTAAACAGTGTGACTTAGAAGAATTAAACTATCTGATTACGGTAGATGCATATGTGCACATTACATAGAGATGTCAACGTCCTAAATGGGTTGAACGCAAGAGTGACAATCGAAAACCCAAAAACCTCAAAATACCTAGCAACTTCCGGCTTTGTTGTTCCTGCTAATAAAGTATGTGGGTCTAAAAAGCAATATGAATCGCCTAGACGACAACTCGGGCATTCAATAATTCATATACCCGCCTACCACAAACAGGAACGGGGCAATTGGCAAAAAACTTTCAATTTCACAAGTTACCCTTTAGCGCCTAAAGAGTGTGACTTAGAAGAATTAAACTATCTGATTTTGGTAGATGCATATGTGCACATTACATAGGGATGTTTACGTCCTAAATGGGTTGAACGCAAGAGTGACAATAGGTAACCCAAAGAACCCAAAATACCTAGCAACTTCCGGCTTTGTTGTTCCTGCTAATAAAGTATGTGGGTCTAAAAAGCAATATGAATCGCCTAGACAACAACTCGGGCATTCATAAACAACATCATATACCCGCCTACAACAAACTGGAACGGGGCAATTGGAAAAAACATTCAATTTCACAAGTTACCCTTTAGCGCCTAAAGAGTGTGACTTAGAAGAATTAAACTATCTGATTACGGTAGATGCATATGTGCACATCACATAGGGATGTTTACGTCCTAAATGGGTTGAACGCAAGAGTGACAATCGAAAACCCAAAAACCTCAAAATACCTAGCAACTTCCGGCTTTGTTGTTCCTGCTAATAAAGTATGTGGGTCTAAAAAGCAATATGAATCGCCTAGACGACAACTCGGGCATTCAATAATTCATATACCCGCCTACCACAAACAGGAACGGGGCAATTGGCAAAAAACTTTCAATTTCACAAGTTACCCTTTAGCGCCTAAAGAGTGTGACTTAGAAGAATTAAACTATCTGATTACGGTAGATGCATATGTGCACATCACATAGGGATGTTTACGTCCTAAATGGGTTGAACGCAAGAGTGACAATCGAAAACCCAAAAACCTCAAAATACCTAGCAACTTCCGGCTTTGTTGTTCCTGCTAATAAAGTATGTGGGTCTAAAAAGCAATATGGATCGCCTAGACGACAACTCGGGCATTCAATAATTCATATACCCGCCTACCACAAACAGGAACGAGGCAATTGGCAAAAAACTTTCAATTTCACAAGTTACCCTTTAGCGCCTAAAGAGTGTGACTTAGAAGAATTAAACTATCTGATTACGGTAGATGCATATGTGCACATTACATAGGGATGTTTACGTCCTAAATGGGTTGAACGCAAGAGTGACAATAGGTAACCCAAAGAACCCAAAATACCTAGCAACTTCCGGCTTTGTTGTTCCTGCTAATAAAGTATGTGGGTCTAAAAAGCAATATGAATCGCCTAGACGACAACTCGGGCATTCATAAACAACATCATATACCCGCCTACAACAAACAGGAACGGGGCAATTGGAAAAAACTTTCAATTTCACAAGTTACCCTTTAGCGCCTAAAGAGTGTGACTTAGAAGAATTAAACTATCTGATTACGGTAGATGCATATGTGCACATTGCATAGGGATGTTTACGTCCTAAATGGGTTGAACGCAAGAGTGACAATAGGTAACCCAAAGAACCCAAAATACCTAGCACCTTCCGGCTTTGTTGTTCCTGCTAATAAAGTATGTGGGTCTAAAAAGCAATATGAATCGCCTAGACGACAACTCGGGCATTTATAATCACAACCATATAACCCCCTACCACAAACAGGAACGTGGCAATTGGCAAAAAACTTTCAATTTCCTTTAGCGCTTAAACAGTGTGACTTAGAAGAATTAAACTATCTGATTACGGTAGATGCATATGTGCACATTACATAGGGATGTTTACGTCCTAAATGGGTTGAACGCAAGAGTGACAATAGGTAACCCAAAGAACCCAAAATACCTAGCACCTTCCGGTTTTGTTTTTGCGGCTAAGAAATTATGTGGGCCTAAAAAGCAATATGAATCGCCTAGACGACAACTCGGGCATTCATAAACAACATCATATACCCGCCTACAACAAACAGGAACGAGGCAATTGGAAAAAACTTTCAATTTCACAAGTTACCCTTTAGCGCCTAAAGAGTGTGACTTAGAAGAATTAAACTATCTGATTACGGTAGATGATATGTGCAGATTACATAGAGATGTTTACATCCTAAATGGGTTGAACGCAAGAGTGACAATAAGTAACCCAAAGAAACCAAAATACCTAGCACCTTCCGGTTTTTTTTTGCGGCTATAAAGTATGTGGGCCTTTAAAACAATATGAGTCGCCTAGACGACAACGCGGGCATTCATAATCACAACCATATACCCCCTACCACAAAGAGGAACGTGGCAGTTGGCAAAAAACTTTCAATTTCACAAGTTACCCTTTAGCGCCTAAACAGTGTGACTTAGAAGAATTAAACTATCTGATTACGGTAGATGCATATGTGCACATTACATAGGGATGTTTACCTCCTAAATGGGTTGAACGCAAGAGTGACAATCGAAAACCCAAAAACCTCAAAATACCTAGCAACTTCCGGCTTTGTTGTTCCTGCTAATAAAGTATGTGGGTCTAAAAAGCAATATGAATCGCCTAGACGACAACTCGGGCATTTATAATCACAACCATATAACCCCCTACCACAAACAGGAACGTGGCAATTGGCAAAAAACTTTCAATTTCACAAGTTACCCTTTAGCGCCTAAACAGTGTGACTTAGAAGAATTAAACTATCTGATTACGGTAGATGCATATGTGCACATTACATAGGGATGTTTACGTCCTAAATGGGTTGAACGCAAGAGTGACAATCGAAAACCCAAAAACCTCAAAATACCTAGCAACTTCCGGCTTTGTTGTTCCTGCTAATAAAGTATGTGGGTCTAAAAAGCAATATGAATCGCCTAGACGACAACTCGGGCATTTATAATCACAACCATATAACCCCCTACCACAAACAGGAACGTGGCAATTGGCAAAAAACTTTCAATTTCACAAGTTACCCTTTAGCGCCTAAACAGTGTGACTTAGAAGAATTAAACTATCTGATTACGGTAGATGCATATGTGCACATTACATAGAGATGTCAACGTCCTAAATGGGTTGAACGCAAGAGTGACAATCGAAAACCCAAAAACCTCAAAATACCTAGCAACTTCCGGCTTTGTTGTTCCTGCTAATAAAGTATGTGGGTCTAAAAAGCAATATGAATCGCCTAGACGACAACTCGGGCATTTATAATCACAACCATATAACCCCCTACCACAAACAGGAACGTGGCAATTGGCAAAAAACTTTCAATTTCACAAGTTACCCTTTAGCGCCTAAACAGTGTGACTTAGAAGAATTAAACTATCTGATTACGGTAGATGCATATGTGCACATTACATAGGGATGTTTACGTCCTAAATGGGTTGAACGCAAGAGTGACAATCGAAAACCCAAAAACCTCAAAATACCTAGCAACTTCCGGCTTTGTTGTTCCTGCTAATAAAGTATGTGGGTCTAAAAAGCAATATGAATCGCCTAGACGACAACTCGGGCATTTATAATCACAACCATATAACCCCCTACCACAAACAGGAACGTGGCAATTGGCAAAAAACTTTCAATTTCACAAGTTACCCTTTAGCGCCTAAACAGTGTGACTTAGAAGAATTAAACTATCTGATTACGGTAGATGCATATGTGCACATTACATAGAGATGTCAACGTCCTAAATGGGTTGAACGCAAGAGTGACAATCGAAAACCCAAAAACCTCAAAATACCTAGCAACTTCCGGCTTTGTTGTTCCTGCTAATAAAGTATGTGGGTCTAAAAAGCAATATGAATCGCCTAGACGACAACTCGGGCATTTAAAATCACAACCATATAACCCCCTACCACAAACAGGAACGGGGCAATTGGAAAAAACTTTCAATTTCACAAGTTACCCTTTAGCGCCTAAAGAGTGTGACTTAGAAGAATTAAACTATCTGATTACGGTAGATGCATATGTGCACATTACATAGGGATGTTTACGTCCTAAATGGGTTGAACGCAAGAGTGACAATCGAAAACCCAAAAACCTCAAAATACCTAACAACTTCCGGCTTTGTTGTTCCTGCTAATAAAGTATGTGGGTCTAAAAAGCAATATGAATCGCCTAGACGACAACTCGGGCATTCAATAATTCATATACCCGCCTACCACAAACAGGAACGGGGCAATTGGCAAAAAACTTTCAATTTCACAAGTTACCCTTTAGCTCCTAAAGAGTGTGACTTAGAAGAATTAAACTATCTGATTACGGTAGATGCATATGTGCACATTACATAGGGATGTTTACGTCCTAAATGGGTTGAACGCAAGAGTGACAATAGGTAACCCAAAGAACCCAAAATACCTAGCAACTTCCGGCTTTGTTGTTCCTGCTAATAAAGTATGTGGGCCTTTAAAACAATATGAGTAGCCTAGACGACAACGCGGGCATTCATAATCACAACCATATACCCCCTACCACAAACAGGAACGTGGCAATTGGCAAAAAACTTTCAATTTCCTTTAGCGCCTAAAGAGTGTGACTTTGAAGAATTAAACTATCTGATTACGGTAGATGCATATGTGCACATTACATAGAGATGTTAACGTCCTAAATGGGTTGAACGCAAGAGTGACAATCGAAAACCCAAAAACCTCAAAATACCTAGCAACTTCCGGCTTTGTTGTTCCTGCTAATAAAGTATGTGGGTCTCAAAAGCAATATGAATCGCCTAGACGACAACTCGGGCATTTAAAACCAACATCATATACCCGCCTAACACAAACAGGAACGGGGCAATTGGAAAAAACTTTCAATTTCACAAGTTAGCCTTTAGCGCCTAAAGAGTGTGACTTAGAAGAATTAAACTATCTGATTACGGTAGATGTATATGTGCACATTACATAGAGATGTCAACGTCCTAAATGGGTTGAACGCAAGAGTGACAATCGAAAACCCAAAAACCTCAAAATACCTAGCAACTTCCGGCTTTGTTGTTCCTGCTAATAAAGTATGTGGGCCTAAAAAGCAATATGAATCGTCTAGACGACAACTCGGGCATTCATAAACAACATCATATACCCGCCTACAACAAACAGGAACGGGGCAATTGGAAAAAACTTTCAATTTCACAAGTTACTCTTTAGCGCCTAAAGAGAATTAAACTATCTGATTACGGTAGATGCATATGTGCACATTACATAGAGATGTTTACGTCCTCAATGGGTTGAACGCAAGAGTGACAATAGGTAACCCAAAGAAACCAAAATACCTAGCACCTTCCGGTTTTGTTTTTGCGGCTAATAAATTATGTGGGCCTATAAAACTATATGAGTCGCCTAGACGACAACTCGGGCATTTATAATCACAACCATATAACCCCCTACCACAAACAGGAACGTGGCAATTGGCAAAAAACTTTCAATTTCCTTTAGCGCCTAAAGAGTGTGACTTTGAAGAATTAAACTATCTGATTACGGTAGATACATATGTGCACATTACATAGAGATGTTAACGTCCTAAATGGGTTGAACGCAAGAGTCACAATCGAAAACCCAAAAACCTCAAAATACCTAGCAACTTCCGACTTTGTTTTTCCTGCTAATAAGGTATGTGGGTCTAAAAAGCAATATGAATCGCCTAGACGACAACTCGGGCATTCAAAAACAACATCATATACCCGCCTACCACAAACAGGAACGGGGCAATTGGCAAAAAACTTTCAATTTCACAAGTTACCCTTTAGCGCCTAAAGAGTGTGACCTAGAAGAATTAAACTATCTGATTACGGTAGATGCATATGTGCACATTACATAGGAATGTTTACGTCCTAAATGGGTTGAACGCAAGAGTGACAATAGGTAACCCAAAGAAACCAAAATACCTAGCACCTTCCGGTTTTGTTTTTGCGGCTAATAAATTATGTGGGCCTATAAAACAATATGAGTCGCCTAGACGACAACTCGGGCATTTATAATCACAACCATATAACCCCTACCACAAACAGGAACTTGGCAATTGGCAAAAAACTTTCAATTTCACAAGTTACCCTTTAGCGCCTAAACAGTGTGACTTAGAAGAATTAAACTATCTGATTACGGTAGATGCATATGTGCACATTACATAGAGATGTCAACGTCCTAAATGGGTTGAACGCAAGAGTGACAATCGAAAACCCAAAAACCTCAAAATACCTAGCAACTTCCGGCTTTGTTGTTCCTGCTAATAAAGTATGTGGGTCTAAAAAGCAATATGAATCGCCTAGACTACAACTCGGGCATTTATAATCACAACCATATAACCCCCTACCACAAACAGGAACGGGGCAATTGGAAAAAACTTTCAATTTCACAAGTTACCCTTTAGCGCCTAAAGAGTGTGACTTAGAAGAATTAAACTATCTGATTACGGTAGATGCATATGTGCACATTACATAGGGATGTTTACGTCCTAAATGGGTTGAACGCAAGAGTGACAATAGGTAACCCAAAGAACCCAAAATACCAAGCACCTTCCGGTTTTGTTTTTGCGGCTAATAAATTATGTGGGCCTATAAAACAATATGAGTCGCCTAGACGACAACTCGGGCATTTATAATCACAACCATATAACCCCCTACCACAAAGAGGAACGTGGCAATTGGCAAAAAACTTTCAATTTCCCAAGTTACCCTTTAGCGCTTAAACAGTGTGACTTAGAAGAATTAAACTATCTGATTACGGTAGATGCATATGTGCACATTACATAGGGATGTTTACGTCCTAAATGGGTTGAACGCAAGAGTGACAATAGGTAACCCAAAGAACCCAAAATACCTAGCACCTTCCGGTTTTGTTTTTGCGGCTAAGAAATTATGTGGGCCTAAAAAGCAATATGAATCGCCTAGACGGCAACTCGGGCATTCATAAACAACATCATATACCCGCCTACAACAAACAGGAACGGGGCAATTGGAAAAAACTTTCAATTTCACAAGTTACCCTTTAGCGCCTAAAGAGTGTGACTTAGAAGAATTAAACTATCTGATTACGGTAGATGATATGTGCACATTACATAGAGATGTTTACATCCTAAATGGGTTGAACGCAAGAGTGACAATAAGTAACCCAAAGAAACCAAAATACCTAGCACCTTCCGGCTTTGTTGTTCCTGCTAATAAAGTATGTGGGTCTAAAAAGCAATATGAATCGCTTAGACGACAACTCGGGCATTCAATAATTCATATACCCGCCTACCACAAACAGGAACGGGGCAATTGGCAAAAAACTTTCAATTTCACAAGCTACCCTTTAGCGCCTAAAGAGTGTGACTTAGAAGAATTAAACTATCTGATTACGGTAGATGCATATGTGCACATTACATAGGGATGTTTACGTCCTAAATGGGTTGAACGCAAGAGTGACAATAGGTAACCCAAAGAACCCAAAATACCTAGCACCTTCCGGTTTTGTTTTTGCGGCTAAGAAATTATGTGGGCCTAAAAAGCAATATGAATCGCCTAGACGACAACTCGGGCATTCATAAACAACATCATATACCCGCCTACAACAAACAGGAACGGGGCAATTGGCAAAAAACTTTCAATTTCACAAGTTACCCTTTAGCGCCTAAAGAGTGTGACTTAGAAGAATTAAACTATCTGATTACGGTAGATGCATATGTGCACATTACATAGGGATGTTTACGTCCTAAATGGGTTGAACGCAAGAGTGACAATAGGTAACCCAAAAACCCAAAATACCTAGCAACTTCCGGCTTTGTTGTTCCTGCTAATAAAGTATGTGGGCCTAAAAAGCAATATGAATCGCCTAGACGACAACTCGGGCATTCATAAACAACATCATATACCCGCCTACAACAAACAGGAACGGGGCAATTGGCAAAAAACTTTCAATTTCACAAGTTACCCTTTAGCGCCTAAAGAGTGTGACTTAGAAGAATTAAACTATCTGATTACGGTAGATGCATATGTGCACATTACATAGGGATGTTTACGTCCTAAATGGGTTGAACGCAAGAGTGACAATAGGTAACCCAAAAAACCCAAAATACCTAGCAACTTCCGGCTTTGTTGTTCCTGCTAATAAAGTATGTGGGTCTAAAAAGCAATATGAATCGCCTAGACGACAACTCGGGCATTCATAAACAACATCATATACCCGCCTACAACAAACAGGAACGGGGTAATTGGAAAAAACTTTCAATTTCACAAGTTACCCTTTAGCGCCTAAAGAGTGTGACTTAGAAGAATTAAACTATCTGATTACGGTAGATGCATATGTGCACATTACATAGGGATGTTTACGTCCTAAATGGGTTGAACGCAAGAGTGACAATAGGTAACCCAAAGAACCCAAAATACCTAGCACCTTCCGGCTTTGTTGTTCCTGCTAATAAAGTATGTGGGTCTAAAAAGCAATATGAATCGCCTAGACGACAACTCGGGCATTTATAATCACAACCATATAACCCCCTACCACAAAGAGGAACGTGGCAATTGGCAAAAAACTTTCAATTTCCCAAGTTACCCTTTAGCGCTTAAACAGTGTGACTTAGAAGAATTAAACTATCTGATTACGGTAGATGCATATGTGCACATTACATAGGGATGTTTACGTCCTAAATGGGTTGAACGCAAGAGTGACAATAGGTAACCCAAAGAACCCAAAATACCTAGCACCTTCCGGTTTTGTTTTTGCGGCTAAGAAATTATGTGGGCCTAAAAAGCAATATGAATCGCCTAGACGACAACTCGGGCATTCATAAACAACATCATATACCCGCCTACAACAAACAGGAACGGGGCAATTGGAAAAAACTTTCAATTTCACAAGTTACCCTTTAGCGCCTAAAGAGTGTGACTTAGAAGAATTAAACTATCTGATTACGGTAGATGATATGTGCACATTACATAGAGATGTTTACATCCTAAATGGGTTGAACGCAAGAGTGACAATAAGTAACCCAAAGAAACCAAAATACCTAGCACCTTCCGGTTTTTTTTTGCGGCTATAAAGTATGTGGGCCTTTAAAACAATATGAGTCGCCTAGACGACAACGCGGGCATTCATAATCACAACCATATACCCCCTACCACAAAGAGGAACGTGGCAATTGGCAAAAAACTTTCAATTTCCTTTAGCGCCTAAAGAGTGTGACTTTGAAGAATTAAACTATCTGATTACGGTAGATACATATGTGCACATTACATAGAGATGTTAACGTCCTAAATGGGTTGAACGCAAGAGTCACAATCGAAAACCCAAAAACCTCAAAATACCTAGCAACTTCCGACTTTGTTTTTCCTGCTAATAAGGTATGTGGGTCTAAAAAGCAATATGAATCGCCTAGACGACAACTCGGGCATTCAAAAACAACATCATATACCCGCCTACCACAAACAGGAACGGGGCAATTGGCAAAAAACTTTCAATTTCACAAGTTACCCTTTAGCGCCTAAAGAGTGTGACCTAGAAGAATTAAACTATCTGATTACGGTAGATACATATGTGCACATTACATAGAGATGTTAACGTCCTAAATGGGTTGAACGCAAGAGTCACAATCGAAAACCCAAAAACCTCAAAATACCTAGCAACTTCCGACTTTGTTTTTCCTGCTAATAAGGTATGTGGGTCTAAAAAGCAATATGAATCGCCTAGACGACAACTCGGGCATTCAAAAACAACATCATATACCCGCCTACCACAAACAGGAACGGGGCAATTGGCAAAAAACTTTCAATTTCACAAGTTACCCTTTAGCGCCTAAAGAGTGTGACCTAGAAGAATTAAACTATCTGATTACGGTAGATGCATATGTGCACATTACATAGGAATGTTTACGTCCTAAATGGGTTGAACGCAAGAGTGACAATAGGTAACCCAAAGAAACCAAAATACCTAGCACCTTCCGGTTTTGTTTTTGCGGCTAATAAATTATGTGGGCCTATAAAACAATATGAGTCGCCTAGACGACAACTCGGGCATTTATAATCACAACCATATAACCCCTACCACAAACAGGAACTTGGCAATTGGCAAAAAACTTTCAATTTCACAAGTTACCCTTTAGCGCCTAAAGAGTGTGACTTAGAAGAATTAAACTCTCTGATTACGGTAGATGATATGTGCACATTACATAGGGATGTTTACGTCCTAAATGGGTTGAACGCAAGAGTGACAATAGGTAACCCAAAGAAACCAAAATACCTAGCACCTTCCGGTTTTTTTTTGCGGCTATAAATTATGTGGGCCTATAAAACAATATGAGTCGCCTAGACGACAACTCGGGCATTTATAATCACAACCATATAACCCCCTACCACAAACAGGAACGTGGCAATTGGCAAAAAACTTTCAATTTCCTTTAGCGCCTAAAGAGTGTGACTTTGAAGAATTAAACTATCTGATTACGGTAGATACATATGTGCACATTACATAGAGATGTTAACGTCCTAAATGGGTTGAACGCAAGAGTCACAATCGAAAACCCAAAAACCTCAAAATACCTAGCAACTTCCGACTTTGTTTTTCCTGCTAATAAAGTATGTGGGTCTAAAAAGCAATATGAATCGCCTAGACGACAACTCGGGCATTCAAAAACAACATCATATACCCGCCTACCACAAACAGGAACGGGGCAATTGGCAAAAAACTTTCAATTTCACAAGTTACCCTTTAGCGCCTAAAGAGTGTGACCTAGAAGAATTAAACTATCTGATTACGGTAGATGCATATGTGCACATTACATAGGAATGTTTACGTCCTAAATGGGTTGAACGCAAGAGTGACAATAGGTAACCCAAAGAAACCAAAATACCTAGCACCTTCCGGTTTTGTTTTTGCGGCTAATAAATTATGTGGGCCTATAAAACAATATGAGTCGCCTAGACGACAACTCGGGCATTTATAATCACAACCATATAACCCCTACCACAAACAGGAACTTGGCAATTGGCAAAAAACTTTCAATTTCACAAGTTACCCTTTAGCGCCTAAACAGTGTGACTTAGAAGAATTAAACTATCTGATTACGGTAGATGCATATGTGCACATTACATAGAGATGTCAACGTCCTAAATGGGTTGAACGCAAGAGTGACAATCGAAAACCCAAAAACCTCAAAATACCTAGCAACTTCCGGCTTTGTTGTTCCTGCTAATAAAGTATGTGGGTCTAAAAAGCAATATGAATCGCCTAGACTACAACTCGGGCATTTATAATCACAACCATATAACCCCCTACCACAAACAGGAACGTGGCAATTGGCAAAAAACTTTCAATTTCACAAGTTACCCTTTAGCGCCTAAACAGTGTGACTTAGAAGAATTAAACTATCTGATTACGGTAGATGCATATGTGCACATCACATAGGGATGTTTACGTCCTAAATGGGTTGAACGCAAGAGTGACAATCGAAAACCCAAAAACCTCAAAATACCTAGCAACTTCCGGCTTTGTTGTTCCTGCTAATAAAGTATGTGGGTCTAAAAAGCAATATGAATCGCCTAGACGACAACTCGGGCATTCAATAATTCATATACCCGCCTACCACAAACAGGAACGGGACAATTGGCAAAAAACTTTCAATTTCACAAGTTACCCTTTAGCGCCTAAAGAGTGTGACTTAGAAGAATTAAACTATCTGATTACGGTAGATGCATATGTGCACATTACATAGGGATGTTTACGTCCTAAATGGGTTGAACGCAAGAGTGACAATAGGTAACCCAAAAAACCCAAAATACCTAGCAACTTCCGGCTTTGTTGTTCCTGCTAATAAAGTATGTGGGTCTAAAAAGCAATATGAATCGCCTAGACGACAACTCGGGCATTCATAAACAACATCATATACCCGCCTACAACAAACAGGAACGGGGTAATTGGAAAAAACTTTCAATTTCACAAGTTACCCTTTAGCGCCTAAAGAGTGTGACTTAGAAGAATTAAACTATCTGATTACGGTAGATGCATATGTGCACATTACATAGGGATGTTTACGTCCTAAATGGGTTGAACGCAAGAGTGACAATAGGTAACCCAAAGAACCCAAAATACCTAGCACCTTCCGGCTTTGTTGTTCCTGCTAATAAAGTATGTGGGTCTAAAAAGCAATATGAATCGCCTAGACGACAACTCGGGCATTTATAATCACAACCATATAACCCCCTACCACAAAGAGGAACTTGGCAATTGGCAAAAAACTTTCAATTTCCCAAGTTACCCTTTAGCGCTTAAACAGTGTGACTTAGAAGAATTAAACTATCTAATTACGGTAGATGCATATGTGCACATTACATAGGGATGTTTACGTCCTAAATGGGTTAAACGCAAGAGTGACAATAGGTAACCCAAAGAACCCAAAATACCTAGCACCTTCCGGTTTTGTTTTTGCGGCTAAGAAATTATGTGGGCCTAAAAAGCAATATGAATCGCCTAGACGACAACTCGGGCATTCATAAACAACATCATATACCCGCCTACAACAAACAGGAACGGGGCAATTGGAAAAAACTTTCAATTTCACAAGTTACCCTTTAGCGCCTAAAGAGTGTGACTTAGAAGAATTAAACTATCTGATTACGGTAGATGATATGTGCACATTACATAGAGATGTTTACATCCTAAATGGGTTGAACGCAAGAGTGACAATAAGTAACCCAAAGAAACCAAAATACCTAGCACCTTCCGGTTTTTTTTTGCGGCTATAAAGTATGTGGGCCTTTAAAACAATATGAGTCGCCTAGACGACAACGCGGGCATTCATAATCACAACCATATACCCCCTACCCCAAAGAGGAACGTGGCAGTTGGCAAAAAACTTTCAATTTCACAAGTTACCCTTTAGCGCCTAATCAGTGTGACTTAGAAGAATTAAACTATCTGATTACGGTAGATGCATATGTGCACATTACATAGGGATGTTTACGTCCTAAATGGGTTGAACGCAAGAGTGACAATCGAAAACCCAAAAACCTCAAAATACCTAGCAACTTCCGGCTTTGTTGTTCCTGCTAATAAAGTATGTGGGTCTAAAGAGCAATATGAATCGCCTAGACGACAACTCGGTCATTTATAATCACAACCATATAACCCCCTACCACAAACAGGAACGTGGCAATTGGCAAAAAACTTTCAATTTCACAAGTTACCCTTTAGCGCCTAAACAGTGTGACTTAGAAGAATTAAACTATCTGATTACGGTAGATGCATATGTGCACATTACATAGGGATGTTTACGTCCTAAATGGGTTGAACGCAAGAGTGACAATCGAAAACCCAAAAACCTCAAAATACCTAGCAATTTCCGGCTTTGTTGTTCCTGCTAATAAAGTATGTGGGTCTAAAAAGCAATATGAATCGCCTAGACGACAACTCGGGCATTTATAATCACAACCATATAACCCCCTACCACAAACAGGAACGTGGCAATTGGCAAAAAACTTTCAATTTCACAAGTTACCCTTTAGCGCCTAAACAGTGTGACTTAGAAGAATTAAACTATCTGATTACGGTAGATGCATATGTGCACATTACATAGGGATGTTTACGTCCTAAATGGGTTGAACGCAAGAGTGACAATCGAAAACCCAAAAACCTCAAAATACCTAGCAACTTCCGGCTTTGTTGTTCCTGCTAATAAAGTATGTGGGTCTAAAAAGCAATATGAATCGCCTAGACGACAACTCGGGCATTTATAATCACAACCATATAACCCCCTACCACAAACAGGAACGGGGCAATTGGAAAAAACTTTCAATTTCACAAGTTACCCTTTAGCGCCTAAAGAGTGTTACTTAGAAGAATTAAACTATCTGATTACGGTAGATGCATATGTGCACATTACATAGGGATGTTTACGTCCTAAATGGGTTGAACGCAAGAGTGACAATCGAAAACCCTAAAACCTCAAAATACCTAGCAACTTCCGGCTTTGTTGTTCCTGCTAATAAAGTATGTGGGTCTAAAAAGCAATATGAATCGCCTAGACGACAACTCGGGCATTCAATAATTCATATACCCGCCTACCACAAACAGGAACGGGGCAATTGGCAAAAAACTTTCAATTTCACAAGTTACCCTTTAGCGCCTAAAGAGTGTGACTTAGAAGAATTAAACTATCTGATTACGGTAGATGCATATGTGCACATTACATAGGGATGTTTACGTCCTAAATGGGTTGAACGCAAGAGTGACAATAATTAACCCAAAGAACCCAAAATACCTAGCAACTTCCGGCTTTGTTGTTCCTGCTAATAAAGTATGTGGGTCTAAAAAGCAATATGAATCGCCTAGACGACAACTCGGGCATTCATAAACAACATCATATACCCGGCTAACACAAACAGGAACGGGGCAATTGGAAAAAACTTTCAATCTCACAAGTTACCCTTTAGCGCCTAAAGATTGTGACTTAGAAGAATTAAACTATCTGATTACGGTAGATGCATATGTGCACATTACATAGGGATGTTTACGTCCTAAATGGGTTGAACGCAACAGTGACAATAGGTAACCCAAAGAACCCAAAATACCTAGCAACTTCCGGCTTTGTTGTTCCTGCTAATAAAGTATGTGGGTCTAAAAAGCAATATGAATCGCCTAGACGACAACTCGGGCATTCATAAACAACATCATATACCCGGCTAACACAAACAGGAACGGGGCAATTGGAAAAAACTTTCAATTTCACAAGTTACCCTTTAGCGCCTAAAGAGTGTGACTTAGAAGAATTAAACTATCTGATTACGGTAGATGCATATGTGCACATTACATAGGGATGTTTACGTCCTAAATGGGTTGAACGCAAGAGTGACAATAGGTAACCCAAAGAACCCAAAATACCTAGCAACTTCCGGCTTTGTTGTTCCTGCTAATAAAGTATGTGGGTCTAAAAAGCAATATGAATCGCCTAGACAACAACTCGGGCATTCATAAACAATATCATATACCCGGCTAACACAAACAGGAACGGGGCAATTGGAAAAAACTTTCAATTTCACAAGTTACCCTTTAGCGCCTAAAGAGTGTGACTTAGAAGAATTAAACTATCTGATTACGGTAGATGCATATGTGCACATTACATAGGGATGTTTACGTCCTAAATGGGTTGAACGCAAGAGTGACAATAGGTAACCCAAAGAACCCAAAATACCTAGCACCTTCCGGTTTTGTTTTTGCGGCTAAGAAATTATGTGGGCCTAAAAAGCAATATGAATCGCCTAGACGACAACTCGGGCATTCATAAACAACATCATATACCCGCCTATAACAAACAGGAACGGGGCAATTGGAAAAAACTTTCAATTTCACAAGTTACCCTTTAGCGCCTAAAGAGTGTGACTTAGAAGAATTAAACTATCTGATTACGGTAGATGCATATGTGCACATTACATAGGGATGTTTACGTCCTAAATGGGTTGAACGCAAGAGTGACAATAGGTAACCCAAAGAACCCAAAATACCTAGCACCTTCCGGTTTTGTTTTTGCGGCTAATAAATTATGTGGGCCTAAAAAGCAATATGAATCGACTAGACGACAACTCGGGCATTCATAAACAACATCATATACCCGCCTACCAAAAACAGGAACGTGGCATTTGGCAAAAAACTTCCAATTTCCTTTAGCGCCTGAAGAGTGTGACTTTGAAGAATTAAACTATCTGATTACGGTAGATGCATATGTGCACATTACATAGAGATGTTTACGTCCTCAATGGGTTGAACGCAAGAGTGACAATAGGTAACCCAAAGAAACCAAAATACCTAGCACCTTCCGGTTTTGTTTTTGCGGCTAATAAATTATGTGGGCCTATAAAACAATATGAGTCGCCTAGACGACAACTCGGGCATTTATAATCACAACCATATAACCCCCTACCACAAACAGGAACGTGGCAATTGGCAAAAAACTTTCAATTTCCTTTAGCGCCTAAAGAGTGTGACTTTGAAGAATTAAACTATCTGATTACGGTAGATACATATGTGCACATTACATAGAGATGTTAACGTCCTAAATGGGTTGAACGCAAGAGTCACAATCGAAAACCCAAAAACCTCAAAATACCTAGCAACTTCTGACTTTGTTTTTCCTGCTAATAAGGTATGTGGGTCTAAAAAGCAATATGAATCGCCTAGACGACAACTCGGGCATTCAAAAACAACATCATATACCCGCCTACCACAAACAGGAACGGGGCAATTGGCAAAAAACTTTCAATTTCACAAGTTACCCTTTAGCGCCTAAAGAGTGTGACCTAGAAGAATTAAACTATCTGATTACGGTAGATGCATATGTGCACATTACATAGGAATGTTTACGTCCTAAATGGGTTGAACGCAAGAGTGACAATAGGTAACCCAAAGAAACCAAAATACCTAGCACCTTCCGGTTTTGTTTTTGCGGCTAATAAATTATGTGGGCCTATAAAACAATATGAATCGACTAGACGACAACTCGGGCATTCATAAACAACATCATATACCCGCCTACCAAAAACAGGAACGTGGCATTTGGCAAAAAACTTCCAATTTCCTTTAGCGCCTGAAGAGTGTGACTTTGAAGAATTAAACTATCTGATTACGGTAGATGCATATGTGCACATTACATAGGGATGTTTACGTCCTAAATGGGTTGAACGCAACAGTGACAATAGGTAACCCAAAGAACCCAAAATACCTAGCAACTTCCGGCTTTGTTGTTCCTGCTAATAAAGTATGTGGGTCTAAAAAGCAATATGAATCGCCTAGACGACAACTCGGGCATTCATAAACAACATCATATACCCGGCTAACACAAACAGGAACGGGGCAATTGGAAAAAACTTTCAATTTCACAAGTTACCCTTTAGCGCCTAAAGAGTGTGACTTAGAAGAATTAAACTATCTGATTACGGTAGATGCATATGTGCACATTACATAGGGATGTTTACGTCCTAAATGGGTTGAACGCAAGAGTGACAATAGGTAACCCAAAGAACCCAAAATACCTAGCAACTTCCGGCTTTGTTGTTCCTGCTAATAAAGTATGTGGGTCTAAAAAGCAATATGAATCGCCTAGACAACAACTCGGGCATTCATAAACAATATCATATACCCGGCTAACACAAACAGGAACGGGGCAATTGGAAAAAACTTTCAATTTCACAAGTTACCCTTTAGCGCCTAAAGAGTGTGACTTAGAAGAATTAAACTATCTGATTACGGTAGATGCATATGTGCACATTACATAGGGATGTTTACGTCCTAAATGGGTTGAACGCAAGAGTGACAATAGGTAACCCAAAGAACCCAAAATACCTAGCACCTTCCGGTTTTGTTTTTGCGGCTAAGAAATTATGTGGGCCTAAAAAGCAATATGAATCGCCTAGACGACAACTCGGGCATTCATAAACAACATCATATACCCGCCTACAACAAACAGGAACGGGGCAATTGGAAAAAACTTTCAATTTCACAAGTTACCCTTTAGCGCCTAAAGAGTGTGACTTAGAAGAATTAAACTATCTGATTACGGTAGATGCATATGTGCACATTACATAGGGATGTTTACGTCCTAAATGGGTTGAACGCAAGAGTGACAATAGGTAACCCAAAGAACCCAAAATACCTAGCACCTTCCGGTTTTGTTTTTGCGGCTAATAAATTATGTGGGCCTAAAAAGCAATATGAATCGACTAGACGACAACTCGGGCATTCATAAACAACATCATATACCCGCCTACCAAAAACAGGAACGTGGCATTTGGCAAAAAACTTCCAATTTCCTTTAGCGCCTGAAGAGTGTGACTTTGAAGAATTAAACTATCTGATTACGGTAGATGCATATGTGCACATTACATAGAGATGTTTACGTCCTCAATGGGTTGAACGCAAGAGTGACAATAGGTAACCCAAAGAAACCAAAATACCTAGCACCTTCCGGTTTTGTTTTTGCGGCTAATAAATTATGTGGGCCTATAAAACAATATGAGTCGCCTAGACGACAACTCGGGCATTTATAATCACAACCATATAACCCCCTACCACAAACAGGAACGTGGCAATTGGCAAAAAACTTTCAATTTCCTTTAGCGCCTAAAGAGTGTGACTTTGAAGAATTAAACTATCTGATTACGGTAGATACATATGTGCACATTACATAGAGATGTTAACGTCCTAAATGGGTTGAACGCAAGAGTGACAATAGGTAACCCAAAGAACCCAAAATACCTAGCAACTTCCGACTTTGTTTTTCCTGCTAATAAGGTATGTGGGTCTAAAAAGCAATATGAATCGCCTAGACGACAACTCGGGCATTCAAAAACAACATCATATACCCGCCTACCACAAACAGGAACGGGGCAATTGGCAAAAAACTTTCAATTTCACAAGTTACCCTTTAGCGCCTAAAGAGTGTGACCTAGAAGAATTAAACTATCTGATTACGGTAGATGCATGTGTGCACTTTACATAGGAATGTTTACGTCCTAAATGGGTTGAACGCAAGAGTGACAATAGGTAACCCAAAGAACCCAAAATACCTAGCAACTTCCGGCTTTGTTGTTCCTGCTAATAAAGTATGTGGGCCTTTAAAACAATATGAGTAGCCTAGACGACAACGCGGGCATTCATAATCACAACCATATACCCCCTACCACAAACAGGAACGTGGCAATTGGCAAAAAACTTTCAATTTCCTTTAGCGCCTAAAGAGTGTGACTTTGAAGAATTAAACTACCTGATTACGGTAGATGCATATGTGCACATTACATAGAGATGTTAACGTCCTAAATGGGTTGAACGCAAGAGTGACAATCGAAAACCCAAAAACCTCAAAATACCTAGCAACTTCCGGCTTTGTTGTTCCTGCTAATAAAGTATGTGGGTCTCAAAAGCAATATAAATCGCCTAGACGACAACTCGGGCATTCAAAAACAACAACATATACCCGCCTACCACAAACAGGAACGGAGCAATTGGCAAAAAACTTTCAATTTCACAAGTTACCCTTTAGCGCCTAAAGAGTGTGACTTAGAAGAATTAAACTATCTGATTACGGTAGATGCATATGTGCACATTACATAGGGATGTTTACGTCCTAAATGGGTTGAACGCAAGAGTGACAATAGGTAACCCAAAGAACCCAAAATACCTAGCAACTTCCGGCTTTGTTGTTCCTGCTAATAAAGTATGTGGGTCTAAAAAGCAATATGAATCGCCTAGACGACAACTCGGGCATTCATAAACAACATCATATACCCGCCTACAACAAACAGGAACGGGGCAATTGGAAAAAACTTTCAATTTCACAAGTTACCCTTTAGCGCCTAAAGAGTGTGACTTAGAAGAATTAAACTATCTGATTACGGTAGATGCATATGTGCACATTACATAGAGATGTTTACGTCCTAAATGGGTTGAACGCAAGAGTGACAATAAGTAACCCAAAGAAACCAAAATACCTAGCACCTTCCGGTTTTGTTTTTGCGGCTATAAAGTATGTGGGCCTTTAAAACAATATGAGTCGCCTAGACGACAACGCGGGCATTCATAATCACAACCATATACCCCCTACCACAAACAGGAACGTGGCAATTGGCAAAAAACTTTCAATTTCCTTTAGAGCCTATAGAGTGTGACTTTGAAGAATTAAACTATCTGATTACGGTAGATGCATATGTGCACATTACATAGAGATGTTAACGTCCTAAATGGGTTGAACGCAAGAGTGACAATCGAAAACCCAAAAACCTCAAAATACCTAGCAACTTCCGGCTTTGTTGTTCCTGCTAATAAAGTATGTGGGTCTAAAAAGCAATATGAATCGCCTAGACGACAACTCGGGAATTCAAAAACAACATCATATACCCGCCTACCACAAACAGGAACGGGGCAATTGGCAAAAAACTTTCAATTTCACAAGTTACCCTTTAGCGCCTAAAGAGTGTGACTTAGAAGAATTAAACTATCTGATTACGGTAGATGCATATGTGCACATTACATAGGGATGTTTACGTCCTAAATGGGTTGAACGCAAGAGTGACAATAGGTAACCCAAAGAACCCAAAATACCTAGCAACTTCCGGCTTTGTTGTTCCTGCTAATAAAGTATGTGGGCCTTTAAAACAATATGAGTAGCCTAGACGACAACGCGGGCATTCATAATCACAACCATATACCCCCTACCACAAACACGAACGTGGCAATTGGCAAAAAACTTTCAATTTCCTTTAGCGCCTAAAGAGTGTGACTTTGAAGAATTAAACTATCTGATTACGGTAGATGCATATGTGCACATTACATAGAGATGTTTACGTCCTAAATGGGTTGAACGCAAGAGTGACAATAAGTAACCCAAAGAAACCAAAATACCTAGCACCTTCCGGTTTTGTTTTTGCGGCTATAAAGTATGTGGGCCTTTAAAACAATATGAGTCGCCTAGACGACAACGCGGGCATTCATAATCACAACCATATACCCCCTACCACAAACAGGAACGTGGCAATTGGCAAAAAACTTTCAATTTCCTTTAGAGCCTATAGAGTGTGACTTTGAAGAATTAAACTATCTGATTACGGTAGATGCATATGTGCACATTACATAGAGATGTTAACGTCCTAAATGGGTTGAACGCAAGAGTGACAATCGAAAACCCAAAAACCTCAAAATACCTAGCAACTTCCGGCTTTGTTGTTCCTGCTAATAAAGTATGTGGGTCTCAAAAGCAATATGAATCGCCTAGACGACAACTCGGGCATTCAAAACCAACATCATATACCCGCCTACCACAAACAGGAACGGGGCAATTGGCAAAAAACTTTCAATTTCACAAGTTACCCTTTAGCGCCTAAAGAGTGTGACTTAGAAGAATTAAACTATCTGATTACGGTAGATGCATATGTGCACATTACATAGGGATGTTTACGTCCTAAATGGGTTGAACGCAAGAGTGACAATAGGTAACCCAAAGAACCCAAAATACCTAGCAACTTCCGGCTTTGTTGTTCCTGCTAATAAAGTATGTGGGTCTAAAAAGCAATATGAATCGCGTAGACGACAACTCGGGCATTCATAAACAACATCATATACCCGCCTAACACAAACAGGAACGGGGCAATTGGAAAAAACTTTCAATTTCACAAGTTACCCTTTAGCGCCTAAAGAGTGTGACTTAGAAGAATTAAACTATCTGATTACGGTAGATGCATATGTGCACATTACATAGGGATGTTTACGTCCTAAATGGGTTGAACGCAAGAGTGACAATAGGTAACCCAAAGAACCCAAAATACCTAGCAACTTCCGGCTTTGTTGTTCCTGCTAATAAAGTATGTGGGTCTCAAAAGCAATATGAATCGCCTAGACGACAACTCGGGCATTCAAAACCAACATCATATACCCGCCTACCACAAACAGGAACGGGGCAATTGGCAAAAAACTTTCAATTTCACAAGTTACCCTTTAGCGCCTAAAGAGTGTGACTTAGAAGAATTAAACTATCTGATTACGGTAGATGCATATGTGCACATTACATAGAGATGTTAACGTCCTAAATGGGTTGAACGCAAGAGTGACAATCGAAAACCCAAAAACCTCAAAATACCTAGCAACTTCCGGCTTTGTTGTTCCTGCTAATAAAGTATGTGGGTCTCAAAAGCAATATGAATCGCCTAGACGACAACTCGGGCATTCATAAACAACATCATATACCCGCCTACAACAAACAGGAACGGGGCAATTGGCAAAAAACTTTCAATTTCACAAGTTACCCTTTAGCGCCTAAAGAGTGCGACTTAGAAGAATTAAACTATCTGATTACGGTAGATGCATATGTGCACATTACATAGGGATGTTTACGTCCTAAATGGGTTGAACGCAAGAGTGACAATAGGTAACCCAAAGAACCCAAAATACCTAGCAACTTCCGGCTTTGTTGTTCCTGCTAATAAAGTATGTGGGCCTTTAAAACAATATGAGTAGCCTAGACGACAACGCGGGCATTCATAATCACAACCATATACCCCCTACCACAAACAGGAACGTGGCAATTGGCAAAAAACTTTCAATTTCCTTTAGCGCCTAAAGAGTGTGACTTTGAAGAATTAAACTATCTGATTACTGTAGATGCATATGTGCACATTACATAGAGATGTTAACGTCCTAAATGGGTTGAACGCAAGAGTGACAATCGAAAACCCAAAAACCTCAAAATACCTAGCAACTTCCGGCTTTGTTGTTCCTGCTAATAAAGTATGTGGGTCTCAAAAGCAATATAAATCGCCTAGACGACAACTCGGGCATTCAAAAACAACATCATATACCCGCCTACCACAAACAGGAACGGAGCAATTGGCAAAAAACTTTCAATTTCACAAGTTACCCTTTAGCGCCTAAAGAGTGTGACTTTGAAGAATTAAACTATCTGATTACGGTAGATGCATATGTGCACATTACATAGGGATGTTTACGTCCTAAATGGGTTGAACGCAAGAGTGACAATAGGTAACCCAAAGAACCCAAAATACCTAGCAACTTCCGGCTTTGTTGTTCCTGCTAATAAAGTATGTGGGTCTAAAAAGCAATATGAATCGCCTAGACGACAACTCGGGCATTCATAAACAACATCATATACCCGCCTACAACAAACAGGAACGGGGCAATTGGAAAAAACTTTCAATTTCACAAGTTACCCTTTAGCGCATAAAGAGTGTGACTTAGAAGAATTAAACTATCTGATTACGGTAGATGCATATGTGCACATTACATAGAGATGTTTACGTCCTAAATGGGTTGAACGCAAGAGTGACAATAAGTAACCCAAAGAAACCAAAATACCTAGCACCTTCCGGTTTTGTTTTTGCGGCTATAAAGTATGTGGGCCTTTAAAACAATATGAGTCGCCTAGACGACAACGCGGGCATTCATAATCACAACCATATACCCCCTACCACAAACAGGAACGTGGCAATTGGCAAAAAACTTTCAATTTCCTTTAGAGCCTATAGAGTGTGACTTTGAAGAATTAAACTATCTGATTACGGTAGATGCATATGTGCACATTACATAGAGATGTTAACGTCCTAAATGGGTTGAACGCAAGAGTGACAATCGAAAACCCAAAAACCTCAAAATACCTAGCAACTTCCGGCTTTGTTGTTCCTGCTAATAAAGTATGTGGGTCTAAAAAGCAATATGAATCGCCTAGACGACAACTCGGGAATTCAAAAACAACATCATATACCCGCCTACCACAAACAGGAACGGGGCAATTGGCAAAAAACTTTCAATTTCACAAGTTACCCTTTAGCGCCTAAAGAGTGTGACTTAGAAGAATTAAACTATCTGATTACGGTAGATGCATATGTGCACATTACATAGGGATGTTTACGTCCTAAATGGGTTGAACGCAAGAGTGACAATAGGTAACCCAAAGAACCCAAAATACCTAGCAACTTCCGGCTTTGTTGTTCCTGCTAATAAAGTATGTGGGCCTTTAAAACAATATGAGTAGCCTAGACGACAACGCGGGCATTCATAATCACAACCATATACCCCCTACCACAAACAGGAACGTGGCAATTGGCAAAAAACTTTCAATTTCCTTTAGCGCCTAAAGAGTGTGACTTTGAAGAATTAAACTATCTGATTACGGTAGATGCATATGTGCACATTACATAGAGATATTAACGTCCTAAATGGGTTGAACGCAAGAGTGACAATCGAAAACCCAAAAACCTCAAAATACCTAGCAACTTCCGGCTTTGTTGTTCCTGCTAATAAAGTATGTGGGTCTCAAAAGCAATATGAATCGCCTAGACGACAACTCGGGCATTCAAAACCAACATCATATACCCGCCTACCACAAACAGGAACGGGGCAATTGGCAAAAAACTTTCAATTTCACAAAGTTACCCTTTAGCGCCTAAAGAGTGTGACTTAGAAGAATTAAACTATCTGATTACGGTAGATGCATATGTGCACATTACATAGGGATGTTTACGTCCTAAATGGGTTGAACGCAAGAGTGACAATAGGTAACCCAAAGAACCCAAAATACCTAGCACCTTCCGGTTTTGTTTTTGCGGCTCAGAAATTATGTGGGCCTATAAAACAATATGAGTCGCCTAGACGACAACTCGGGCATTCATAAACAACATCATATACCCGCCTAACACAAACAGGAACGGGGCAATTGGAAAAAACTTTCAATTTCACAAGTTACCCTTTAGCGCCTAAAGAGTGTGACTTAGAAGAATTAAACTATCTGATTACGGTAGATGCATATGTGCACATTACATAGGGATGTTTACGTCCTAAATGGGTTGAACGCAAGAGTGACAATAGGTAACCCAAAGAACCCAAAATACCTAGCAACTTCCGGCTTTGTTGTTCCTGCTAATAAAGTATGTGGGTCTCAAAAGCAATATGAATCGCCTAGACGACAACTCGGGCATTCAAAACCAACATCATATACCCGCCTACCACAAACAGGAACGGGGCAATTGGCAAAAAACTTTCAATTTCACAAGTTACCCTTTAGCGCCTAAAGAGTGTGACTTAGAAGAATTGAACTATCTGATTACGGTAGATGCATATGTGCGCATTACATAGGGATGTTTACGTCCTAAATGGGTTGAACGCAAGAGTGACAATAGGTAACCCAAAGAACCCAAAATACCTAGCAACTTCCGGCTTTGTTGTTCCTGCTAATAAAGTATGTGGGTCTAAAAAGCAATATGAATCGCGTAGACGACAACTCGGGCATTCATAAACAACATCATATACCCGCCTAACACAAACAGGAACGGGGCAATTGGAAAAAACTTTCAATTTCACAAGTTACCCTTTAGCGCCTAAAGAGTGTGACTTAGAAGAATTAAACTATCTGATTACGGTAGATGCATATGTGCACATTACATAGGGATGTTTACGTCCTAAATGAGTTGAACGCAAGAGTGACAATAGGTAACCCAAAGAACCCAAAATACCTAGCACCTTCCGGTTTTGTTTTTGCGGCTCAGAAATTATGTGGGCCTAATAAGCAATATGAATCGCCTAGACGACAACTCGGGCATTCATAAACAACATCATATACCCGCCTACAACAAACAGGAACGGGGCAATTGGAAAAAACTTTCAATTTCACAAGTTACCCTTTAGCGCCTAAAGAGTGTGACTTAGAAGAATTAAACTATCTGATTACGGTAGATGTATATGTGCACATTACATAGAGATGTCAACGTCCTAAATGTGTTGAACGCAAGAGTGACAATCGAAAACCCAAAAACCTCAAAATACCTAGCAACTTCCGGCTTTGTTGTTCCTGCTAATAAAGTATGTGGGCCTAAAAAGCAATATGAATCGTCTAGACGACAACTCGGGCATTCATAAACAACATCATATACCCGCCTACAACAAACAGGAACGGGGCAATTGGAAAAAACTTTCAATTTCACAAGTTACCCTTAAGCGCCTAAAGAGTGTGACTTAGAAGAATTAAACTATCTGATTACGGTAGATGCATATGTGCACATTACATAGAGATGTTTACGTCCTAAATGGGTTGAACGCAAGAGTGACAATAGGTAACCCAAAGAAACCAAAATACCTAGCACCTTCCGGTTTTGTTTTTGCGGCTAATAAATTATGTGGGCCTATAAAGCAATATGAGTCGCCTAGACGACAACTCGGGCATTTATAATCACAACCATATAACCCCCTACCACAAACAGGAACGTGGCAATTGGCAAAAAACTTTCAATTTCACAAGTTACCCTTTAACGCCTAAACAGTGTAACTTAGAAGAATTACACTATCTGATTACGGTAGATGCATATGTACACATTACATAGGGATGTTTACGTCCTAAATGGGTTGAACGCAAGAGTGACAATCGAAAACCCAAAAACCTCAAAATACCTAGCAACTTCCGGCATTGTTGTTCCTGCTAATAAAGTATGTGGGTCTAAAAAGCAATATGAATCGCCTAGACGACAACTCGGGCATTCAATAATTCATATACCCGCCTACCACAAACAGGAACGGGGCAATTGGCAAAAAACTTTCAATTTCACAAGTTACCCTTTAGCGCCTAAAGAGTGTGACTTAGAAGAATTAAACTATCTGATTACGGTAGATGCATATGTGCACATTACATAGGGATGTTTACGTCCTAAATGGGTTGAACGCAAGAGTGACAATAGGTAACCCAAAGAACCCAAAATACCTAGCAACTTCCGGCTTTGTTGTTCCTGCTAATAAAGTATGTGGGTCTAAAAAGCAATATGAATCGCCTAGACGACAACTCGGGCATTCATAAACAACATCATATACCCGGCTAACACAAACAGGAACGGGGCAATTGGAAAAAACTTTCAATTTCACAAGTTACCCTTTAGCGCCTAAAGAGTGTGACTTAGAAGAATTAAACTATCTGATTACGGTAGATGCATATGTGCACATTACATAGGGATGTTTACGTCCTAAATGGGTTGAACGCAAGAGTGACAATAGGTAACCCAAAGAACCCAAAATACCTAGCACCTTCCGGTTTTGTTTTTGCGGCTAAGAAATTATGTGGGCCTAAAAAGCAATATGAATCGCCTAGACGACAACTCGGGCATTCATAAACAACATCATATACCCGCCTACAACAAACAGGAACGGGGCAATTGGAAAAAACTTTCAATTTCACAAGTTACTCTTTAGCGCCTAAAGAGAATTAAACTATCTGATTACGGTAGATGCATATGTGCACATTACATAGAGATGTTTACGTCCTCAATGGGTTGAACGCAAGAGTGACAATAGGTAACCCAAAGAAACCAAAATACCTAGCACCTTCCGGTTTTGTTTTTGCGGCTAATAAATTATGTGGGCCTATAAAACAATATGAGTCGCCTAGACGACAACTCGGGCATTTATAATCACAACCATATAACCCCCTACCACAAACAGGAACGTGGCAATTGGCAAAAAACTTTCAATTTCCTTTAGCGCCTAAAGAGTGTGACTTTGAAGAATTAAACTATCTGATTACGGTAGATACATATGTGCACATTACATAGAGATGTTAACGTCCTAAATGGGTTGAACGCAAGAGTCACAATCGAAAACCCAAAAACCTCAAAATACCTAGCAACTTCCGACTTTGTTTTTCCTGCTAATAAGGTATGTGGGTCTAAAAAGCAATATGAATCGCCTAGACGACAACTCGGACATTCAAAAACAACATCATATACCCGCCTACCACAAACAGGAACGGGGCAATTGGCAAAAAACTTTCAATTTCACAAGTTACCCTTTAGCGCCTAAAGAGTGTGACCTAGAAGAATTAAACTATCTGATTACGGTAGATGCATATGTGCACATTACATAGAGATGTTTACGTCCTCAATGGGTTGAACCCAAGAGTGACAATAGGTAACCCAAAGAAACCAAAATACCTAGCACCTTCCGGTTTTGTTTTTGCGGCTAATAAATTATGTGGGCCTATAAAACAATATGAGTCGCCTAGACGACAACTCGGGCATTTATAATCACAACCATATAACCCCCTACCACAAACAGGAACTTGGCAATTGGCAAAAAACTTTCAATTTCACAAGTTACCCTTTAGCGCCTAAACAGTGTGACTTAGAAGAATTAAACTATCTGATTACGGTAGATGCATATGTGCACATTACATAGAGATGTCAACGTCCTAAATGGGTTGAACGCAAGAGTGACAATCGAAAACCCAAAAACCTCAAAATACCTAGCAACTTCCGGCTTTGTTGTTCCTGCTAATAAAGTATGTGGGTCTAAAAAGCAATATGAATCGCCTAGACGACAACTCGGGCATTCAATAATTCATATACCCGCCTACCACAAACAGGAACGGGGCAATTGGCAAAAAACTTTCAATTTCACAAGTTACCCTTTAGCGCCTAAAGAGTGTGACTTAGAAGAATTAAACTATCTGATTACGGTAGATGCATATGTGCACATTACATAGGGATGTTTACGTCCTAAATGGGTTAAACGCAATAGTGACAATAGGTAACCCAAAGAACCCAAAATACCTAGCACCTTCCGGTTTTGTTTTTGCGGCTAATAAATTATGTGGGCCTATAAAACAATATGAGTCGCCTAGACGACAACTCGGGCATTTATAAACACAACCATATAACCCCCTACCACAAACAGGAACGTGGCAATTGGCAAAAAACTTTCAATTTCACAAGTTACCCTTTAGCGCCTAAACAGTGTGACTTAGAAGAATTAAACTATCTGATTACGGTAGATGCATATGTGCACATTACATAGAGATATTAACGTCCTAAATGGGTTGAACGCAAGAGTGACAATCGAAAACCCAAAAACCTCAAAATACCTAGCAACTTCCGGCTTTGTTGTTCCTGCTAATAAAGTATGTGGGTCTCAAAAGCAATATGAATCGCCTAGACGACAACTCGGGCATTCAAAACCAACATCATATACCCGCCTACCACAAACAGGAACGGGGCAATTGGCAAAAAACTTTCAATTTCACAAGTTACCCTTTAGCGCCTAAAGAGTGTGACTTAGAAGAATTGAACTATCTGATTACGGTAGATGCATATGTGCACATTACATAGGGATGTTTACGTCCTAAATGGGTTGAACGCAAGAGTGACAATAGGTAACCCAAAGAACCCAAAATACCTAGCAACTTCCGGCTTTGTTTTTGCGGCTCAGAAATTATGTGGGCCTATAAAACAATATGAGTCGCCTAGACGACAACTCGGGCATTCATAAACAACATCATATACCCGCCTAACACAAACAGGAACGGGGCAATTGGAAAAAACTTTCAATTTCACAAGTTACCCTTTAGCGCCTAAAGAGTGTGACTTAGAAGAATTAAACTATCTGATTACGGTAGATGCATATGTGCACATTACATAGGGATGTTTACGTCCTAAATGGGTTGAACGCAAGAGTGACAATAGGTAACCCAAAGAACCCAAAATACCTAGCAACTTCCGGCTTTGTTGTTCCTGCTAATAAAGTATGTGGGTCTCAAAAGCAATATGAATCGCCTAGACGACAACTCGGGCATTCAAAACCAACATCATATACCCGCCTACCACAAACAGGAACGGGGCAATTGGCAAAAAACTTTCAATTTCACAAGTTACCCTTTAGCGCCTAAAGAGTGTGACTTAGAAGAATTGAACTATCTGATTACGGTAGATGCATATGTGCACATTACATAGGGATGTTTACGTCCTAAATGGGTTGAACGCAAGAGTGACAATAGGTAACCCAAAGAACCCAAAATACCTAGCAACTTCCGGCTTTGTTGTTCCTGCTAATAAAGTATGTGGGTCTAAAAAGCAATATGAATCGCGTAGACGACAACTCGGGCATTCATAAACAACATCATATACCCGCCTAACACAAACAGGAACGGGGCAATTGGAAAAAACTTTCAATTTCACAAGTTACCCTTTAGCGCCTAAAGAGTGTGACTTAGAAGAATTAAACTATCTGATTACGGTAGATGCATATGTGCACATTACATAGGGATGTTTACGTCCTAAATGAGTTGAACGCAAGAGTGACAATAGGTAACCCAAAGAACCCAAAATACCTAGCACCTTCCGGTTTTGTTTTTGCGGCTCAGAAATTATGTGGGCCTATAAAGCAATATGAGTCGCCTAGACGACAACTCGGGCATTTATAATCACAACCATATAACCCCCTACCACAAACAGGAACGTGGCAATTGGCAAAAAACTTTCAATTTCACAAGTTACCCTTTAACGCCTAAACAGTGTAACTTAGAAGAATTACACTATCTGATTACGGTAGATGCATATGTACACATTACATAGGGATGTTTACGTCCTAAATGGGTTGAACGCAAGAGTGACAATCGAAAACCCAAAAACCTCAAAATACCTAGCAACTTCCGGCTTTGTTGTTCCTGCTAATAAAGTATGTGGGTCTAAAAAGCAATATGAATCGCCTAGACGACAACTCGGGCATTCATAAACAACATCATATACCCGCCTAACACAAACAGGAACGGGGCAATTGGAAAAAACTTTCAATTTCACAAGTTACCCTTTAGCGCCTAAACAGTGTGACTTAGAAGAATTAAACTATCTGATTACGGTAGATGCATATGTGCACATTACATAGGGATGTTTACGTCCTAAATGAGTTGAACGCAAGAGTGACAATAGGTAACCCAAAGAACCCAAAATACCTAGCAACTTCCGGCTTTGTTGTTCCTGCTAATAAAGTATGTGGGTCTAAAAAGCAATATGAATCGCGTAGACGACAACTCGGGCATTCATAAACAACATCATATACCCGCCTAACACAAACAGGAACGGGGCAATTGGAAAAAACTTTCAATTTCACAAGTTACCCTTTAGCGCCTAAACAGTGTGACTTAGAAGAATTAAACTATCTGATTACGGTAGATGCATATGTGCACATTACATAGAGATATTAACGTCCTAAATGGGTTGAACGCAAGAGTGACAATCGAAAACCCAAAAACCTCAAAATACCTAGCAACTTCCGGCTTTGTTGTTCCTGCTAATAAAGTATGTGGGTCTCAAAAGCAATATGAATCGCCTAGACGACAACTCGGGCATTCAAAACCAACATCATATACCCGCCTACCACAAACAGGAACGGGGCAATTGGCAAAAAACTTTCAATTTCACAAGTTACCCTTTAGCGCCTAAAGAGTGTGACTTAGAAGAATTGAACTATCTGATTACGGTAGATGCATATGTGCACATTACATAGGGATGTTTACGTCCTAAATGGGTTGAACGCAAGAGTGACAATAGGTAACCCAAAGAACCCAAAATACCTAGCAACTTCCGGCTTTGTTTTTGCGGCTCAGAAATTATGTGGGCCTATAAAACAATATGAGTCGCCTAGACGACAACTCGGGCATTCATAAACAACATCATATACCCGCCTAACACAAACAGGAACGGGGCAATTGGAAAAAACTTTCAATTTCACAAGTTACCCTTTAGCGCCTAAAGAGTGTGACTTAGAAGAATTAAACTATCTGATTACGGTAGATGCATATGTGCACATTACATAGGGATGTTTACGTCCTAAATGGGTTGAACGCAAGAGTGACAATAGGTAACCCAAAGAACCCAAAATACCTAGCAACTTCCGGCTTTGTTGTTCCTGCTAATAAAGTATGTGGGTCTCAAAAGCAATATGAATCGCCTAGACGACAACTCGGGCATTCAAAACCAACATCATATACCCGCCTACCACAAACAGGAACGGGGCAATTGGCAAAAAACTTTCAATTTCACAAGTTACCCTTTAGCGCCTAAAGAGTGTGACTTAGAAGAATTGAACTATCTGATTACGGTAGATGCATATGTGCACATTACATAGGGATGTTTACGTCCTAAATGGGTTGAACGCAAGAGTGACAATAGGTAACCCAAAGAACCCAAAATACCTAGCAACTTCCGGCTTTGTTGTTCCTGCTAATAAAGTATGTGGGTCTAAAAAGCAATATGAATCGCGTAGACGACAACTCGGGCATTCATAAACAACATCATATACCCGCCTAACACAAACAGGAACGGGGCAATTGGAAAAAACTTTCAATTTCACAAGTTACCCTTTAGCGCCTAAAGAGTGTGACTTAGAAGAATTAAACTATCTGATTACGGTAGATGCATATGTGCACATTACATAGGGATGTTTACGTCCTAAATGAGTTGAACGCAAGAGTGACAATAGGTAACCCAAAGAACCCAAAATACCTAGCACCTTCCGGTTTTGTTTTTGCGGCTCAGAAATTATGTGGGCCTAATAAGCAATATGAATCGCCTAGACGACAACTCGGGCATTCATAAACAACATCATATACCCGCCTACAACAAACAGGAACGGGGCAATTGGAAAAAACTTTCAATTTCACAAGTTACCCTTTAGCGCCTAAAGAGTGTGACTTAGAAGAATTAAACTATCTGATTACGGTAGATGTATATGTGCACATTACATAGAGATGTCAACGTCCTAAATGTGTTGAACGCAAGAGTGACAATCGAAAACCCAAAAACCTCAAAATACCTAGCAACTTCCGGCTTTGTTGTTCCTGCTAATAAAGTATGTGGGCCTAAAAAGCAATATGAATCGTCTAGACGACAACTCGGGCATTCATAAACAACATCATATACCCGCCTACAACAAACAGGAACGGGGCAATTGGAAAAAACTTTCAATTTCACAAGTTACCCTTAAGCGCCTAAAGAGTGTGACTTAGAAGAATTAAACTATCTGATTACGGTAGATGCATATGTGCACATTACATAGAGATGTTTACGTCCTAAATGGGTTGAACGCAAGAGTGACAATAGGTAACCCAAAGAAACCAAAATACCTAGCACCTTCCGGTTTTGTTTTTGCGGCTAATAAATTATGTGGGCCTATAAAGCAATATGAGTCGCCTAGACGACAACTCGGGCATTTATAATCACAACCATATAACCCCCTACCACAAACAGGAACGTGGCAATTGGCAAAAAACTTTCAATTTCACAAGTTACCCTTTAACGCCTAAACAGTGTAACTTAGAAGAATTACACTATCTGATTACGGTAGATGCATATGTACACATTACATAGGGATGTTTACGTCCTAAATGGGTTGAACGCAAGAGTGACAATCGAAAACCCAAAAACCTCAAAATACCTAGCAACTTCCGGCTTTGTTGTTCCTGCTAATAAAGTATGTGGGTCTAAAAAGCAATATGAATCGCCTAGACGACAACTCGGGCATTCAATAATTCATATACCCGCCTACCACAAACAGGAACGGGGCAATTGGCAAAAAACTTTCAATTTCACAAGTTACCCTTTAGCGCCTAAAGAGTGTGACTTTGAAGAATTAAACTATCTGATTACGGTAGATACATATGTGCACATTACATAGAGATGTTAACGTCCTAAATGGGTTGAACGCAAGAGTCACAATCGAAAACCCAAAAACCTCAAAATACCTAGCAACTTCCGACTTTGTTTTTCCTGCTAATAAAGTATGTGGGTCTCAAAAGCAATATGAATCGCCTAGACGACAACTCGGGCATTCAAAACCAACATCATATACCCGCCTACCACAAACAGGAACGGGGCAATTGGCAAAAAACTTTCAATTTCACAAGTTACCCTTTAGCGCCTAAAGAGTGTGACTTAGAAGAATTGAACTATCTGATTACGGTAGATGCATATGTGCACATTACATAGGGATGTTTACGTCCTAAATGGGTTGAACGCAAGAGTGACAATAGGTAACCCAAAGAACCCAAAATACCTAGCAACTTCCGGCTTTGTTGTTCCTGCTAATAAAGTATGTGGGTCTAAAAAGCAATATGAATCGCGTAGACGACAACTCGGGCATTCATAAACAACATCATATACCCGCCTAACACAAACAGGAACGGGGCAATTGGAAAAAACTTTCAATTTCACAAGTTACCCTTTAGCGCCTAAAGAGTGTGACTTAGAAGAATTAAACTATCTGATTACGGTAGATGCATATGTGCACATTACATAGGGATGTTTACGTCCTAAATGAGTTGAACGCAAGAGTGACAATAGGTAACCCAAAGAACCCAAAATACCTAGCACCTTCCGGTTTTGTTTTTGCGGCTCAGAAATTATGTGGGCCTAATAAGCAATATGAGTCGCCTAGACGACAACTCGGGCATTTATAATCACAACCATATAACCCCCTACCACAAACAGGAACGGGGCAATTGGCAAAAAACTTTCAATTTCACAAGTTACCCTTTAGCGCCTAAAGAGTGTGACTTAGAAGAATTAAACTATCTGATTACGGTAGATGTATATGTGCACATTACATAGAGATGTCAACGTCCTAAATGTGTTGAACGCAAGAGTGACAATCGAAAACCCAAAAACCTCAAAATACCTAGCAACTTCCGGCTTTGTTGTTCCTGCTAATAAAGTATGTGGGCCTAAAAAGCAATATGAATCGTCTAGACGACAACTCGGGCATTCAATAATTCATATACCCGCCTACCACAAACAGGAACGGGGCAATTGGAAAAAACTTTCAATTTCACAAGTTACCCTTAAGCGCCTAAAGAGTGTGACTTAGAAGAATTAAACTATCTGATTACGGTAGATGCATATGTGCACATTACATAGAGATGTTTACGTCCTAAATGGGTTGAACGCAAGAGTGACAATAGGTAACCCAAAGAAACCAAAATACCTAGCACCTTCCGGTTTTGTTTTTGCGGCTAATAAATTATGTGGGCCTATAAAGCAATATGAGTCGCCTAGACGACAACTCGGGCATTTATAATCACAACCATATAACCCCCTACCACAAACAGGAACGTGGCAATTGGCAAAAAACTTTCAATTTCACAAGTTACCCTTTAACGCCTAAACAGTGTAACTTAGAAGAATTACACTATCTGATTACGGTAGATGCATATGTACACATTACATAGGGATGTTTACGTCCTAAATGGGTTGAACGCAAGAGTGACAATCGAAAACCCAAAAACCTCAAAATACCTAGCAACTTCCGGCTTTGTTGTTCCTGCTAATAAAGTATGTGGGTCTAAAAAGCAATATGAATCGCCTAGACGACAACTCGGGCATTCAATAATTCATATACCCGCCTACCACAAACAGGAACGGGGCAATTGGCAAAAAACTTTCAATTTCACAAGTTACCCTTTAGCGCCTAAAGAGTGTGACTTAGAAGAATTAAACTGTCTGATTACGGTAGATGCATATGTGCACATTACATAGGGATGTTTACGTCCTAAATGGGTTGAACGCAAGAGTGACAATAGGTAACCCAAAGAACCCAAAATACCTAGCAACTTCCGGCTTTGTTGTTCCTGCTAATAAAGTATGTGGGTCTAAAAAGCAATATGAATCGCCTAGACGACAACTCGGGCATTCATAAACAACATCATATACCCGGCTAACACAAACAGGAACGGGGCAATTGGAAAAAACTTTCAATTTCACAAGTTACCCTTTAGCGCCTAAAGACTGTGACTTAGAAGAATTAAACTATCTGATTACGGTAGATGCATATGTGCACATTACATAGGGATGTTTACGTCCTAAATGGGTTGAACGCAAGAGTGACAATAGGTAACCCAAAGAACCCAAAATACCTAGCACCTTCCGGTTTTGTTTTTGCGGCTAAGAAATTATGTGGGCCTAAAAAGCAATATGAATCGCCTAGACGACAACTCGGGCATTCATAAACAACATCATATACCCGCCTACAACAAACAGGAACGGGGCAATTGGAAAAAACTTTCAATTTCACAAGTTACTCTTTAGCGCCTAAAGAGAATTAAACTATCTGATTACGGTAGATGCATATGTGCACATTACATAGAGATGTTTACGTCCTCAATGGGTTGAACGCAAGAGTGACAATAGGTAACCCAAAGAAACCAAAATACCTAGCACCTTCCGGTTTTGTTTTTGCGGCTAATAAATTATGTGGGCCTATAAAACAATATGAGTCGCCTAGACGACAACTCGGGCATTTATAATCACAACCATATAACCCCCTACCACAAACAGGAACGTGGCAATTGGCAAAAAACTTTCAATTTCCTTTAGCGCCTAAAGAGTGTGACTTTGAAGAATTAAACTATCTGATTACGGTAGATACATATGTGCCCATTACATAGAGATGTTAACGTCCTAAATGGGTTGAACGCAAGAGTCACAATCGAAAACCCAAAAACCTCAAAATACCTAGCAACATCCGACTTTGTTTTTCCTGCTAATAAGGTATGTGGGTCTAAAAAGCAATATGAATCGCCTAGACGACAACTCGGACATTCAAAAACAACATCATATACCCGCCTACCACAAACAGGAACGGGGCAATTGGCAAAAAACTTTCAATTTCACAAGTTACCCTTTAGCGCCTAAAGAGTGTGACCTAGAAGAATTAAACTATCTGATTACGGTAGATGCATATGTGCACATTACATAGAGATGTTTACGTCCTCAATGGGTTGAACCCAAGAGTGACAATAGGTAACCCAAAGAAACCAAAATACCTAGCACCTTCCGGTTTTGTTTTTGCGGCTAATAAATTATGTGGGCCTATAAAACAATATGAGTCGCCTAGACGACAACTCGGGCATTTATAATCACAACCATATAACCCCCTACCACAAACAGGAACTTGGCAATTGGCAAAAAACTTTCAATTTCACAAGTTACCCTTTAGCGCCTAAACAGTGTGACTTAGAAGAATTAAACTATCTGATTACGGTAGATGCATATGTGCACATTACATAGAGATGTCAACGTCCTAAATGGGTTGAACGCAAGAGTGACAATCGAAAACCCAAAAACCTCAAAATACCTAGCAACTTCCGGCTTTGTTGTTCCTGCTAATAAAGTATGTGGGTCTAAAAAGCAATATGAATCGCCTAGACGACAACTCGGGCATTCAATAATTCATATACCCGCCTACCACAAACAGGAACGGGGCAATTGGCAAAAAACTTTCAATTTCACAAGTTACCCTTTAGCGCCTAAAGAGTGTGACTTAGAAGAATTAAACTATCTGATTACGGTAGATGCATATGTGCACATTACATAGGGATGTTTACGTCCTAAATGGGTTAAACGCAATAGTGACAATAGGTAACCCAAAGAACCCAAAATACCTAGCACCTTCCGGTTTTGTTTTTGCGGCTAATAAATTATGTGGGCCTATAAAACAATATGAGTCGCCTAGACGACAACTCGGGCATTTATAAACACAACCATATAACCCCCTACCACAAACAGGAACGTGGCAATTGGCAAAAAACTTTCAATTTCACAAGTTACCCTTTAGCGCCTAAACAGTGTGACTTAGAAGAATTAAACTATCTGATTACGGTAGATGCATATGTGCACATTACATAGAGATATTAACGTCCTAAATGGGTTGAACGCAAGAGTGACAATCGAAAACCCAAAAACCTCAAAATACCTAGCAACTTCCGGCTTTGTTGTTCCTGCTAATAAAGTATGTGGGTCTCAAAAGCAATATGAATCGCCTAGACGACAACTCGGGCATTCAAAACCAACATCATATACCCGCCTACCACAAACAGGAACGGGGCAATTGGCAAAAAACTTTCAATTTCACAAGTTACCCTTTAGCGCCTAAAGAGTGTGACTTAGAAGAATTAAACTATCTGATTACGGTAGATGCATATGTGCACATTACATAGGGATGTTTACGTCCTAAATGGGTTGAACGCAAGAGTGACAATAGGTAACCCAAAGAACCCAAAATACCTAGCACCTTCCGGTTTTGTTTTTACGGCTCAGAAATTATGTGGGCCTATAAAACAATATGAGTCGCCTAGACGACAACTCGGGCATTCATAAACAACATCATATACCCGCCTAACACAAACAGGAACGGGGCAATTGGAAAAAACTTTCAATTTCACAAGTTACCCTTTAGCGCCTAAAGAGTGTGACTTAGAAGAATTAAACTATCTGATTACGGTAGATGCATGTGTGCACATTACATAGGGATGTTTACGTCCTAAATGGGTTGAACGCAAGAGTGACAATAGGTAACCCAAAGAACCCAAAATACCTAGCAACTTCCGGCTTTGTTGTTCCTGCTAATAAAGTATGTGGGTCTCAAAAGCAATATGAATCGCCTAGACGACAACTCGGGCATTCAAAACCAACATCATATACCCGCCTACCACAAACAGGAACGGGGCAATTGGCAAAAAACTTTCAATTTCACAAGTTACCCTTTAGCGCCTAAAGAGTGTGACTTAGAAGAATTGAACTATCTGATTACGGTAGATGCATATGTGCACATTACATAGGGATGTTTACGTCCTAAATGGGTTGAACGCAAGAGTGACAATAGGTAACCCAAAGAACCCAAAATACCTAGCAACTTCCGGCTTTGTTGTTCCTGCTAATAAAGTATGTGGGTCTAAAAAGCAATATGAATCGCGTAGACGACAACTCGGGCATTCATAAACAACATCATATACCCGCCTAACACAAACAGGAACGGGGCAATTGGAAAAAACTTTCAATTTCACAAGTTACCCTTTAGCGCCTAAAGAGTGTGACTTAGAAGAATTAAACTATCTGATTACGGTAGATGCATATGTGCACATTACATAGGGATGTTTACGTCCTAAATGAGTTGAACGCAAGAGTGACAATAGGTAACCCAAAGAACCCAAAATACCTAGCACCTTCCGGTTTTGTTTTTGCGGCTCAGAAATTATGTGGGCCTAATAAGCAATATGAATCGCCTAGACGACAACTCGGGCATTCATAAACAACATCATATACCCGCCTACAACAAACAGGAACGGGGCAATTGGAAAAAACTTTCAATTTCACAAGTTACCCTTTAGCGCCTAAAGAGTGTGACTTAGAAGAATTAAACTATCTGATTACGGTAGATGTATATGTGCACATTACATAGAGATGTCAACGTCCTAAATGTGTTGAACGCAAGAGTGACAATCGAAAACCCAAAAACCTCAAAATACCTAGCAACTTCCGGCTTTGTTGTTCCTGCTAATAAAGTATGTGGGCCTAAAAAGCAATATGAATCGTCTAGACGACAACTCGGGCATTCATAAACAACATCATATACCCGCCTACAACAAACAGGAACGGGGCAATTGGAAAAAACTTTCAATTTCACAAGTTACCCTTAAGCGCCTAAAGAGTGTGACTTAGAAGAATTAAACTATCTGATTACGGTAGATGCATATGTGCACATTACATAGAGATGTTTACGTCCTAAATGGGTTGAACGCAAGAGTGACAATAGGTAACCCAAAGAAACCAAAATACCTAGCACCTTCCGGTTTTGTTTTTGCGGCTAATAAATTATGTGGGCCTATAAAGCAATATGAGTCGCCTGGACGACAACTCGGGCATTTATAATCACAACCATATAACCCCCTACCACAAACAGGAACGTGGCAATTGGCAAAAAACTTTCAATTTCACAAGTTACCCTTTAACGCCTAAACAGTGTAACTTAGAAGAATTACACTATCTGATTACGGTAGATGCATATGTACACATTACATAGGGATGTTTACGTCCTAAATGGGTTGAACGCAAGAGTGACAATCGAAAACCCAAAAACCTCAAAATACCTAGCAACTTCCGGCTTTGTTGTTCCTGCTAATAAAGTATGTGGGTCTAAAAAGCAATATGAATCGCCTAGACGACAACTCGGGCATTCAATAATTCATATACCCGCCTACCACAAACAGGAACGGGGCAATTGGCAAAAAACTTTCAATTTCACAAGTTACCCTTTAGCGCCTAAAGAGTGTGACTTTGAAGAATTAAACTATCTGATTACGGTAGATACATATGTGCACATTACATAGAGATGTTAACGTCCTAAATGGGTTGAACGCAAGAGTCACAATCGAAAACCCAAAAACCTCAAAATACCTAGCAACTTCCGACTTTGTTTTTCCTGCTAATAAAGTATGTGGGTCTCAAAAGCAATATGAATCGCCTAGACGACAACTCGGGCATTCAAAACCAACATCATATACCCGCCTACCACAAACAGGAACGGGGCAATTGGCAAAAAACTTTCAATTTCACAAGTTACCCTTTAGCGCCTAAAGAGTGTGACTTAGAAGAATTGAACTATCTGATTACGGTAGATGCATATGTGCACATTACATAGGGATGTTTACGTCCTAAATGGGTTGAACGCAAGAGTGACAATAGGTAACCCAAAGAACCCAAAATACCTAGCAACTTCCGGCTTTGTTGTTCCTGCTAATAAAGTATGTGGGTCTAAAAAGCAATATGAATCGCGTAGACGACAACTCGGGCATTCATAAACAACATCATATACCCGCCTAACACAAACAGGAACGGGGCAATTGGAAAAAACTTTCAATTTCACAAGTTACCCTTTAGCGCCTAAAGAGTGTGACTTAGAAGAATTAAACTATCTGATTACGGTAGATGCATATGTGCACATTACATAGGGATGTTTACGTCCTAAATGAGTTGAACGCAAGAGTGACAATAGGTAACCCAAAGAACCCACAATACCTAGCACCTTCCGGTTTTGTTTTTGCGGCTCAGAAATTATGTGGGCCTAATAAGCAATATGAATCGCCTAGACGACAACTCGGGCATTCATAAACAACATCATATACCCGCCTACAACAAACAGGAACGGGGCAATTGGAAAAAACTTTCAATTTCACAAGTTACCCTTTAGCGCCTAAAGAGTGTGACTTAGAAGAATTAAACTATCTGATTACGGTAGATGTATATGTGCACATTACATAGAGATGTCAACGTCCTAAATGTGTTGAACGCAAGAGTGACAATCGAAAACCCAAAAACCTCAAAATACCTAGCAACTTCCGGCTTTGTTGTTCCTGCTAATAAAGTATGTGGGCCTAAAAAGCAATATGAATCGTCTAGACGACAACTCGGGCATTCATAAACAACATCATATACCCGCCTACAACAAACAGGAACGGGGCAATTGGAAAAAACTTTCAATTTCACAAGTTACCCTTAAGCGCCTAAAGAGTGTGACTTAGAAGAATTAAACTATCTGATTACGGTAGATGCATATGTGCACATTACATAGAGATGTTTACGTCCTAAATGGGTTGAACGCAAGAGTGACAATAGGTAACCCAAAGAAACCAAAATACCTAGCACCTTCCGGTTTTGTTTTTGCGGCTAATAAATTATGTGGGCCTATAAAGCAATATGAGTCGCCTAGACGACAACTCGGGCATTTATAATCACAACCATATAACCCCCTACCACAAACAGGAACGTGGCAATTGGCAAAAAACTTTCAATTTCCTTTAGCGCCTAAAGAGTGTGACTTTGAAGAATTAAACTATCTGATTACGGTAGATACATATGTGCACATTACATAGAGATGTTAACGTCCTAAATGGGTTGAACGCAAGAGTCACAATCGAAAACCCAAAAACCTCAAAATACCTAGCAACTTCCGACTTTGTTTTTCCTGCTAATAAGGTATGTGGGTCTAAAAAGCAATATGAATCGCCTAGACGACAACTCGGACATTCAAAAACAACATCATATACCCGCCTACCACAAACAGGAACGGGGCAATTGGCAAAAAACTTTCAATTTCACAAGTTACCCTTTAGCGCCTAAAGAGTGTGACCTAGAAGAATTAAACTATCTGATTACGGTAGATGCATATGTGCACATTACATAGAGATGTTTACGTCCTCAATGGGTTGAACCCAAGAGTGACAATAGGTAACCCAAAGAAACCAAAATACCTAGCACCTTCCGGTTTTGTTTTTGCGGCTAATAAATTATGTGGGCCTATAAAGCAATATGAGTCGCCTAGACGACAACTCGGGCATTTATAATCACAACCATATAACCCCCTACCACAAACAGGAACGTGGCAATTGGCAAAAAACTTTCAATTTCACAAGTTACCCTTTAACGCCTAAACAGTGTAACTTAGAAGAATTACACTATCTGATTACGGTAGATGCATATGTACACATTACATAGGGATGTTTACGTCCTAAATGGGTTGAACGCAAGAGTGACAATCGAAAACCCAAAAACCTCAAAATACCTAGCAACTTCCGGCTTTGTTGTTCCTGCTAATAAAGTATGTGGGTCTAAAAAGCAATATGAATCGCCTAGACGACAACTCGGGCATTCAATAATTCATATACCCGCCTACCACAAACAGGAACGGGGCAATTGGCAAAAAACTTTCAATTTCACAAGTTACCCTTTAGCGCCTAAAGAGTGTGACTTAGAAGAATTAAACTATCTGATTACGGTAGATGCATATGTGCACATTACATAGGGATGTTTACGTCCTAAATGGGTTGAACGCAAGAGTGACAATAGGTAACCCAAAGAACCCAAAATACCTAGCAACTTCCGGCTTTGTTGTTCCTGCTAATAAAGTATGCGGGTCTAAAAAGCAATATGAATCGCCTAGACGACAACTCGGGCATTCATAAACAACATCATATACCCGGCTAACACAAACAGGAACGGGGCAATTGGAAAAAACTTTCAATTTCACAAGTTACCCTTTAGCGCCTAAAGAGTGTGACTTAGAAGAATTAAACTATCTGATTACGGTAGATGCATATGTGCACATTACATAGGGATGTTTACGTCCTAAATGGGTTGAACGCAAGAGTGACAATAGGTAACCCAAAGAACCCAAAATACCTAGCACCTTCCGGTTTTGTTTTTGCGGCTAAGAAATTATGTGGGCCTAAAAAGCAATATGAATCGCCTAGACGACAACTCGGGCATTCATAAACAACATCATATACCCGCCTACAACAAACAGGAACGGGGCAATTGGAAAAAACTTTCAATTTCACAAGTTACTCTTTAGCGCCTAAAGAGAATTAAACTATCTGATTACGGTAGATGCATATGTGCACATTACATAGAGATGTTTACGTCCTCAATGGGTTGAACGCAAGAGTGACAATAGGTAACCCAAAGAAACCAAAATACCTAGCACCTTCCGGTTTTGTTTTTGCGGCTAATAAATTATGTGGGCCTATAAAACAATATGAGTCGCCTAGACGACAACTCGGGCATTTATAATCACAACCATATAACCCCCTACCACAAACAGGAACGTGGCAATTGGCAAAAAACTTTCAATTTCCTTTAGCGCCTAAAGAGTGTGACTTTGAAGAATTAAACTATCTGATTACGGTAGATACATATGTGCACATTACATAGAGATGTTAACGTCCTAAATGGGTTGAACGCAAGAGTCACAATCGAAAACCCAAAAACCTCAAAATACCTAGCAACTTCCGACTTTGTTTTTCCTGCTAATAAGGTATGTGGGTCTAAAAAGCAATATGAATCGCCTAGACGACAACTCGGACATTCAAAAACAACATCATATACCCGCCTACCACAAACAGGAACGGGGCAATTGGCAAAAAACTTTCAATTTCACAAGTTACCCTTTAGCGCCTAAAGAGTGTGACCTAGAAGAATTAAACTATCTGATTACGGTAGATGCATATGTGCACATTACATAGAGATGTTTACGTCCTCAATGGGTTGAACCCAAGAGTGACAATAGGTAACCCAAAGAAACCAAAATACCTAGCACCTTCCGGTTTTGTTTTTGCGGCTAATAAATTATGTGGGCCTATAAAACAATATGAGTCGCCTAGACGACAACTCGGGCATTTATAATCACAACCATATAACCCCCTACCACAAACAGGAACTTGGCAATTGGCAAAAAACTTTCAATTTCACAAGTTACCCTTTAGCGCCTAAACAGTGTGACTTAGAAGAATTAAACTTTCTGATTACGGTAGATGCATATGTGCACATTACATAGAGATGTCAACGTCCTAAATGGGTTGAACGCAAGAGTGACAATCGAAAACCCAAAAACCTCAAAATACCTAGCAACTTCCGGCTTTGTTGTTCCTGCTAATAAAGTATGTGGGTCTAAAAAGCAATATGAATCGCCTAGACGACAACTCGGGCATTCAATAATTCATATACCCGCCTACCACAAACAGGAACAGGGCAATTGGCAAAAAACTTTCAATTTCACAAGTTACCCTTTAGCGCCTAAAGAGTGTGACTTAGAAGAATTAAACTATCTGATTACGGTAGATGCATATGTGCACATTACATAGGGATGTTTACGTCCTAAATGGGTTGAACGCAATAGTGACAATAGGTAACCCAAAGAACCCAAAATACCTAGCACCTTCCGGTTTTGTTTTTGCGGCTAATAAATTATGTGGGCCTATAAAACAATATGAGTCGCCTAGACGACAACTCGGGCATTTATAAACACAACCATATAACCCCCTACCACAAACAGGAACGTGGCAATTGGCAAAAAACTTTCAATTTCACAAGTTACCCTTTAGCGCCTAAACAGTGTGACTTAGAAGAATTAAACTATCTGATTACGGTAGATGCATATGTGCACATTACATAGAGATATTAACGTCCTAAATGGGTTGAACGCAAGAGTGACAATCGAAAACCCAAAAACCTCAAAATACCTAGCAACTTCCGGCTTTGTTGTTCCTGCTAATAAAGTATGTGGGTCTCAAAAGCAATATGAATCGCCTAGACGACAACTCGGGCATTCAAAACCAACATCATATACCCGCCTACCACAAACAGGAACGGGGCAATTGGCAAAAAACTTTCAATTTCACAAGTTACCCTTTAGCGCCTAAAGAGTGTGACTTAGAAGAATTAAACTATCTGATTACGGTAGATGCATATGTGCACATTACATAGGGATGTTTACGTCCTAAATGGGTTGAACGCAAGAGTGACAATAGGTAACCCAAAGAACCCAAAATACCTAGCACCTTCCGGTTTTGTTTTTGCGGCTCAGAAATTATGTGGGCCTATAAAACAATATGAGTCGCCTAGACGACAACTCGGGCATTCATAAACAACATCATATACCCGCCTAACACAAACAGGAACGGGGCAATTGGAAAAAACTTTCAATTTCACAAGTTACCCTTTAGCGCCTAAAGAGTGTGACTTAGAAGAATTAAACTATCTGATTACGGTAGATGCATATGTGGACATTACATAGGGATGTTTACGTCCTAAATGGGTTGAACGCAAGAGTGACAATAGGTAACCCAAAGAACCCAAAATACCTAGCAACTTCCGGCTTTGTTGTTCCTGCTAATAAAGTATGTGGGTCTCAAAAGCAATATGAATCGCCTAGACGACAACTCGGGCATTCAAAACCAACATCATATACCCGCCTACCACAAACAGGAACGGGGCAATTGGCAAAAAACTTTCAATTTCACAAGTTACCCTTTAGCGCCTAAAGAGTGTGACTTAGAAGAATTGAACTATCTGATTACGGTAGATGCATATGTGCACATTACATAGGGATGTTTACGTCCTAAATGGGTTGAACGCAAGAGTGACAATAGGTAACCCAAAGAACCCAAAATACCTAGCAACTTCCGGCTTTGTTGTTCCTGCTAATAAAGTATGTGGGTCTAAAAAGCAATATGAATCGCGTAGACGACAACTCGGGCATTCATAAACAACATCATATACCCGCCTAACACAAACAGGAACGGGGCAATTGGAAAAAACTTTCAATTTCACAAGTTACCCTTTAGCGCCTAAAGAGTGTGACTTAGAAGAATTAAACTATCTGATTACGGTAGATGCATATGTGCACATTACATAGGGATGTTTACGTCCTAAATGAGTTGAACGCAAGAGTGACAATAGGTAACTCAAAGAACCCGAAATACCTAGCACCTTCCGGTTTTGTTTTTGCGGCTCAGAAATTATGTGGGCCTAATAAGCAATATGAATCGCCTAGACGACAACTCGGGCATTCATAAACAACATCATATACCCGCCTACAACAAACAGGAACGGGGCAATTGGAAAAAACTTTCAATTTCACAAGTTACCCTTTAGCGCCTAAAGAGTGTGACTTAGAAGAATTAAACTATCTGATTACGGTAGATGTATATGTGCACATTACATAGAGATGTCAACGTCCTAAATGTGTTGAACGCAAGAGTGACAATCGAAAACCCAAAAACCTCAAAATACCTAGCAACTTCCGGCTTTGTTGTTCCTGCTAATAAAGTATGTGGGCCTAAAAAGCAATATGAATCGTCTAGACGACAACTCGGGCATTCATAAACAACATCATATACCCGCCTACAACAAACAGGAACGGGGCAATTGGAAAAAACTTTCAATTTCACAAGTTACCCTTAAGCGCCTAAAGAGTGTGACTTAGAAGAATTAAACTATCTGATTACGGTAGATGCATATGTGCACATTACATAGAGATGTTTACGTCCTAAATGGGTTGAACGCAAGAGTGACAATAGGTAACCCAAAGAAACCAAAATACCTAGCACCTTCCGGTTTTGTTTTTGCGGCTAATAAATTATGTGGGCCTATAAAGCAATATGAGTCGCCTAGACGACAACTCGGGCATTTATAATCACAACCATATAACCCCCTACCACAAACAGGAACGTGGCAATTGGCAAAAAACTTTCAATTTCACAAGTTACCCTTTAACGCCTAAACAGTGTAACTTAGAAGAATTACACTATCTGATTACGGTAGATGCATATGTACACATTACATAGGGATGTTTACGTCCTAAATGGGTTGAACGCAAGAGTGACAATCGAAAACCCAAAAACCTCAAAATACCTAGCAACTTCCGGCTTTGTTGTTCCTGCTAATAAAGTATGTGGGTCTAAAAAGCAATATGAATCGCCTAGACGACAACTCGGGCATTCAATAATTCATATACCCGCCTACCACAAACAGGAACGGGGCAATTGGCAAAAAACTTTCAATTTCACAAGTTACCCTTTAGCGCCTAAAGAGTGTGACTTAGAAGAATTAAACTATCTGATTACGGTAGATGCATATGTGCACATTACATAGGGATGTTTACGTCCTAAATGGGTTGAACGCAAGAGTGACAATAGGTAACCCAAAGAACCCAAAATACCTAGCAACTTCCGGCTTTGTTGTTCCTGCTAATAAAGTATGCGGGTCTAAAAAGCAATATGAATCGCCTAGACGACAACTCGGGCATTCATAAACAACATCATATACCCGGCTAACACAAACAGGAACGGGGCAATTGGAAAAAACTTTCAATTTCACAAGTTACCCTTTAGCGCCTAAAGAGTGTGACTTAGAAGAATTAAACTATCTGATTACGGTAGATGCATATGTGCACATTACATAGGGATGTTTACGTCCTAAATGGGTTGAACGCAAGAGTGACAATAGGTAACCCAAAGAACCCAAAATACCTAGCACCTTCCGGTTTTGTTTTTGCGGCTAAGAAATTATGTGGGCCTAAAAAGCAATATGAATCGCCTAGACGACAACTCGGGCATTCATAAACAACATCATATACCCGCCTACAACAAACAGGAACGGGGCAATTGGAAAAAACTTTCAATTTCACAAGTTACTCTTTAGCGCCTAAAGAGAATTAAACTATCTGATTACGGTAGATGCATATGTGCACATTACATAGAGATGTTTACGTCCTCAATGGGTTGAACGCAAGAGTGACAATAGGTAACCCAAAGAAACCAAAATACCTAGCACCTTCCGGTTTTGTTTTTGCGGCTAATAAATTATGTGGGCCTATAAAACAATATGAGTCGCCTAGACGACAACTCGGGCATTTATAATCACAACCATATAACCCCCTACCACAAACAGGAACGTGGCAATTGGCAAAAAACTTTCAATTTCCTTTAGCGCCTAAAGAGTGTGACTTTGAAGAATTAAACTATCTGATTACGGTAGATACATATGTGCACATTACATAGAGATGTTAACGTCCTAAATGGGTTGAACGCAAGAGTCACAATCGAAAACCCAAAAACCTCAAAATACCTAGCAACTTCCGACTTTGTTTTTCCTGCTAATAAGGTATGTGGGTCTAAAAAGCAATATGAATCGCCTAGACGACAACTCGGACATTCAAAAACAACATCATATACCCGCCTACCACAAACAGGAACGGGGCAATTGGCAAAAAACTTTCAATTTCACAAGTTACCCTTTAGCGCCTAAAGAGTGTGACCTAGAAGAATTAAACTATCTGATTACGGTAGATGCATATGTGCACATTACATAGAGATGTTTACGTCCTCAATGGGTTGAACCCAAGAGTGACAATAGGTAACCCAAAGAAACCAAAATACCTAGCACCTTCCGGTTTTGTTTTTGCGGCTAATAAATTATGTGGACCTATAAAACAATATGAGTCGCCTAGACGACAACTCGGGCATTTATAATCACAACCATATAACCCCCTACCACAAACAGGAACTTGGCAATTGGCAAAAAACTTTCAATTTCACAAGTTACCCTTTAGCGCCTAAACAGTGTGACTTAGAAGAATTAAACTTTCTGATTACGGTAGATGCATATGTGCACATTACATAGAGATGTCAACGTCCTAAATGGGTTGAACGCAAGAGTGACAATCGAAAACCCAAAAACCTCAAAATACCTAGCAACTTCCGGCTTTGTTGTTCCTGCTAATAAAGTATGTGGGTCTAAAAAGCAATATGAATCGCCTAGACGACAACTCGGGCATTCAATAATTCATATACCCGCCTACCACAAACAGGAACAGGGCAATTGGCAAAAAACTTTCAATTTCACAAGTTACCCTTTAGCGCCTAAAGAGTGTGACTTAGAAGAATTAAACTATCTGATTACGGTAGATGCATATGTGCACATTACATAGGGATGTTTACGTCCTAAATGGGTTGAACGCAATAGTGACAATAGGTAACCCAAAGAACCCAAAATACCTAGCACCTTCCGGTTTTGTTTTTGCGGCTAATAAATTATGTGGGCCTATAAAACAATATGAGTCGCCTAGACGACAACTCGGGCATTTATAAACACAACCATATAACCCCCTACCACAAACAGGAACGTGGCAATTGGCAAAAAACTTTCAATTTCACAAGTTACCCTTTAGCGCCTAAACAGTGTGACTTAGAAGAATTAAACTATCTGATTACGGTAGATGCATATGTGCACATTACATAGAGATATTAACGTCCTAAATGGGTTGAACGCAAGAGTGACAATCGAAAACCCAAAAACCTCAAAATACCTAGCAACTTCCGGCTTTGTTGTTCCTGCTAATAAAGTATGTGGGTCTCAAAAGCAATATGAATCGCCTAGACGACAACTCGGGCATTCAAAACCAACATCATATACCCGCCTACCACAAACAGGAACGGGGCAATTGGCAAAAAACTTTCAATTTCACAAGTTACCCTTTAGCGCCTAAAGAGTGTGACTTAGAAGAATTAAACTATCTGATTACGGTAGATGCATATGTGCACATTACATAGGGATGTTTACGTCCTAAATGGGTTGAACGCAAGAGTGACAATAGGTAACCCAAAGAACCCAAAATACCTAGCACCTTCCGGTTTTGTTTTTGCGGCTCAGAAATTATGTGGGCCTATAAAACAATATGAGTCGCCTAGACGACAACTCGGGCATTCATAAACAACATCATATACCCGCCTAACACAAACAGGAACGGGGCAATTGGAAAAAACTTTCAATTTCACAAGTTACCCTTTAGCGCCTAAAGAGTGTGACTTAGAAGAATTAAACTATCTGATTACGGTAGATGCATATGTGGACATTACATAGGGATGTTTACGTCCTAAATGGGTTGAACGCAAGAGTGACAATAGGTAACCCAAAGAACCCAAAATACCTAGCAACTTCCGGCTTTGTTGTTCCTGCTAATAAAGTATGTGGGTCTCAAAAGCAATATGAATCGCCTAGACGACAACTCGGGCATTCAAAACCAACATCATATACCCGCCTACCACAAACAGGAACGGGGCAATTGGCAAAAAACTTTCAATTTCACAAGTTACCCTTTAGCGCCTAAAGAGTGTGACTTAGAAGAATTGAACTATCTGATTACGGTAGATGCATATGTGCACATTACATAGGGATGTTTACGTCCTAAATGGGTTGAACGCAAGAGTGACAATAGGTAACCCAAAGAACCCAAAATACCTAGCAACTTCCGGCTTTGTTGTTCCTGCTAATAAAGTATGTGGGTCTAAAAAGCAATATGAATCGCGTAGACGACAACTCGGGCATTCATAAACAACATCATATACCCGCCTAACACAAACAGGAACGGGGCAATTGGAAAAAACTTTCAATTTCACAAGTTACCCTTTAGCGCCTAAAGAGTGTGACTTAGAAGAATTAAACTATCTGATTACGGTAGATGCATATGTGCACATTACATAGGGATGTTTACGTCCTAAATGAGTTGAACGCAAGAGTGACAATAGGTAACTCAAAGAACCCAAAATACCTAGCACCTTCCGGTTTTGTTTTTGCGGCTCAGAAATTATGTGGGCCTAATAAGCAATATGAATCGCCTAGACGACAACTCGGGCATTCATAAACAACATCATATACCCGCCTACAACAAACAGGAACGGGGCAATTGGAAAAAACTTTCAATTTCACAAGTTACCCTTTAGCGCCTAAAGAGTGTGACTTAGAAGAATTAAACTATCTGATTACGGTAGATGTATATGTGCACATTACATAGAGATGTCAACGTCCTAAATGTGTTGAACGCAAGAGTGACAATCGAAAACCCAAAAACCTCAAAATACCTAGCAACTTCCGGCTTTGTTGTTCCTGCTAATAAAGTATGTGGGCCTAAAAAGCAATATGAATCGTCTAGACGACAACTCGGGCATTCATAAACAACATCATATACCCGCCTACAACAAACAGGAACGGGGCAATTGGAAAAAACTTTCAATTTCACAAGTTACCCTTAAGCGCCTAAAGAGTGTGACTTAGAAGAATTAAACTATCTGATTACGGTAGATGCATATGTGCACATTACATAGAGATGTTTACGTCCTAAATGGGTTGAACGCAAGAGTGACAATAGGTAACCCAAAGAAACCAAAATACCTAGCACCTTCCGGTTTTGTTTTTGCGGCTAATAAATTATGTGGGCCTATAAAGCAATATGAGTCGCCTAGACGACAACTCGGGCATTTATAATCACAACCATATAACCCCCTACCACAAACAGGAACGTGGCAATTGGCAAAAAACTTTCAATTTCACAAGTTACCCTTTAACGCCTAAACAGTGTAACTTAGAAGAATTACACTATCTGATTACGGTAGATGCATATGTACACATTACATAGGGATGTTTACGTCCTAAATGGGTTGAACGCAAGAGTGACAATCGAAAACCCAAAAACCTCAAAATACCTAGCAACTTCCGGCTTTGTTGTTCCTGCTAATAAAGTATGTGGGTCTAAAAAGCAATATGAATCGCCTAGACGACAACTCGGGCATTCAATAATTCATATACCCGCCTACCACAAACAGGAACGGGGCAATTGGCAAAAAACTTTCAATTTCACAAGTTACCCTTTAGCGCCTAAAGAGTGTGACTTAGAAGAATTAAACTATCTGATTACGGTAGATGCATATGTGCACATTACATAGGGATGTTTACGTCCTAAATGGGTTGAACGCAAGAGTGACAATAGGTAACCCAAAGAACCCAAAATACCTAGCAACTTCCGGCTTTGTTGTTCCTGCTAATAAAGTATGCGGGTCTAAAAAGCAATATGAATCGCCTAGACGACAACTCGGGCATTCATAAACAACATCATATACCCGGCTAACACAAACAGGAACGGGGCAATTGGAAAAAACTTTCAATTTCACAAGTTACCCTTTAGCGCCTAAAGAGTGTGACTTAGAAGAATTAAACTATCTGATTACGGTAGATGCATATGTGCACATTACATAGGGATGTTTACGTCCTAAATGGGTTGAACGCAAGAGTGACAATAGGTAACCCAAAGAACCCAAAATACCTAGCACCTTCCGGTTTTGTTTTTGCGGCTAAGAAATTATGTGGGCCTAAAAAGCAATATGAATCGCCTAGACGACAACTCGGGCATTCATAAACAACATCATATACCCGCCTACAACAAACAGGAACGGGGCAATTGGAAAAAACTTTCAATTTCACAAGTTACTCTTTAGCGCCTAAAGAGAATTAAACTATCTGATTACGGTAGATGCATATGTGCACATTACATAGAGATGTTTACGTCCTCAATGGGTTGAACGCAAGAGTGACAATAGGTAACCCAAAGAAACCAAAATACCTAGCACCTTCCGGTTTTGTTTTTGCGGCTAATAAATTATGTGGGCCTATAAAACAATATGAGTCGCCTAGACGACAACTCGGGCATTTATAATCACAACCATATAACCCCCTACCACAAACAGGAACGTGGCAATTGGCAAAAAACTTTCAATTTCCTTTAGCGCCTAAAGAGTGTGACTTTGAAGAATTAAACTATCTGATTACGGTAGATACATATGTGCACATTACATAGAGATGTTAACGTCCTAAATGGGTTGAACGCAAGAGTCACAATCGAAAACCCAAAAACCTCAAAATACCTAGCAACTTCCGACTTTGTTTTTCCTGCTAATAAGGTATGTGGGTCTAAAAAGCAATATGAATCGCCTAGACGACAACTCGGACATTCAAAAACAACATCATATACCCGCCTACCACAAACAGGAACGGGGCAATTGGCAAAAAACTTTCAATTTCACAAGTTACCCTTTAGCGCCTAAAGAGTGTGACCTAGAAGAATTAAACTATCTGATTACGGTAGATGCATATGTGCACATTACATAGAGATGTTTACGTCCTCAATGGGTTGAACCCAAGAGTGACAATAGGTAACCCAAAGAAACCAAAATACCTAGCACCTTCCGGTTTTGTTTTTGCGGCTAATAAATTATGTGGGCCTATAAAACAATATGAGTCGCCTAGACGACAACTCGGGCATTTATAATCACAACCATATAACCCCCTACCACAAACAGGAACTTGGCAATTGGCAAAAAACTTTCAATTTCACAAGTTACCCTTTAGCGCCTAAACAGTGTGACTTAGAAGAATTAAACTTTCTGATTACGGTAGATGCATATGTGCACATTACATAGAGATGTCAACGTCCTAAATGGGTTGAACGCAAGAGTGACAATCGAAAACCCAAAAACCTCAAAATACCTAGCAACTTCCGGCTTTGTTGTTCCTGCTAATAAAGTATGTGGGTCTAAAAAGCAATATGAATCGCCTAGACGACAACTCGGGCATTCAATAATTCATATACCCGCCTACCACAAACAGGAACAGGGCAATTGGCAAAAAACTTTCAATTTCACAAGTTACCCTTTAGCGCCTAAAGAGTGTGACTTAGAAGAATTAAACTATCTGATTACGGTAGATGCATATGTGCACATTACATAGGGATGTTTACGTCCTAAATGTGTTGAACGCAATAGTGACAATAGGTAACCCAAAGAACCCAAAATACCTAGCACCTTCCGGTTTTGTTTTTGCGGCTAATAAATTATGTGGGCCTATAAAACAATATGAGTCGCCTAGACGACAACTCGGGCATTTATAAACACAACCATATAACCCCCTACCACAAACAGGAACGTGGCAATTGGCAAAAAACTTTCAATTTCACAAGTTACCCTTTAGCGCCTAAACAGTGTGACTTAGAAGAATTAAACTATCTGATTACGGTAGATGCATATGTGCACATTACATAGAGATATTAACGTCCTAAATGGGTTGAACGCAAGAGTGACAATCGAAAACCCAAAAACCTCAAAATACCTAGCAACTTCCGGCTTTGTTGTTCCTGCTAATAAAGTATGTGGGTCTCAAAAGCAATATGAATCGCCTAGACGACAACTCGGGCATTCAAAACCAACATCATATACCCGCCTACCACAAACAGGAACGGGGCAATTGGCAAAAAACTTTCAATTTCACAAGTTACCCTTTAGCGCCTAAAGAGTGTGACTTAGAAGAATTAAACTATCTGATTACGGTAGATGCATATGTGCACATTACATAGGGATGTTTACGTCCTAAATGGGTTGAACGCAAGAGTGACAATAGGTAACCCAAAGAACCCAAAATACCTAGCACCTTCCGGTTTTGTTTTTGCGGCTCAGAAATTATGTGGGCCTATAAAACAATATGAGTCGCCTAGACGACAACTCGGGCATTCATAAACAACATCATATACCCGCCTAACACAAACAGGAACGGGGCAATTGGAAAAAACTTTCAATTTCACAAGTTACCCTTTAGCGCCTAAAGAGTGTGACTTAGAAGAATTAAACTATCTGATTACGGTAGATGCATATGTGGACATTACATAGGGATGTTTACGTCCTAAATGGGTTGAACGCAAGAGTGACAATAGGTAACCCAAAGAACCCAAAATACCTAGCAACTTCCGGCTTTGTTGTTCCTGCTAATAAAGTATGTGGGTCTCAAAAGCAATATGAATCGCCTAGACGACAACTCGGGCATTCAAAACCAACATCATATACCCGCCTACCACAAACAGGAACGGGGCAATTGGCAAAAAACTTTCAATTTCACAAGTTACCCTTTAGCGCCTAAAGAGTGTGACTTAGAAGAATTGAACTATCTGATTACGGTAGATGCATATGTGCACATTACATAGGGATGTTTACGTCCTAAATGGGTTGAACGCAAGAGTGACAATAGGTAACCCAAAGAACCCAAAATACCTAGCAACTTCCGGCTTTGTTGTTCCTGCTAATAAAGTATGTGGGTCTAAAAAGCAATATGAATCGCGTAGACGACAACTCGGGCATTCATAAACAACATCATATACCCGCCTAACACAAACAGGAACGGGGCAATTGGAAAAAACTTTCAATTTCACAAGTTACCCTTTAGCGCCTAAAGAGTGTGACTTAGAAGAATTAAACTATCTGATTACGGTAGATGCATATGTGGACATTACATAGGGATGTTTACGTCCTAAATGGGTTGAACGCAAGAGTGACAATAGGTAACCCAAAGAACCCAAAATACCTAGCAACTTCCGGCTTTGTTGTTCCTGCTAATAAAGTATGTGGGTCTCAAAAGCAATATGAATCGCCTAGACGACAACTCGGGCATTCAAAACCAACATCATATACCCGCCTACCACAAACAGGAACGGGGCAATTGGCAAAAAACTTTCAATTTCACAAGTTACCCTTTAGCGCCTAAAGAGTGTGACTTAGAAGAATTGAACTATCTGATTACGGTAGATGCATATGTGCACATTACATAGGGATGTTTACGTCCTAAATGGGTTGAACGCAAGAGTGACAATAGGTAACCCAAAGAACCCAAAATACCTAGCAACTTCCGGCTTTGTTGTTCCTGCTAATAAAGTATGTGGGTCTAAAAAGCAATATGAATCGCCTAGACGACAACTCGGACATTCAAAAACAACATCATATACCCGCCTACCACAAACAGGAACGGGGCAATTGGCAAAAAACTTTCAATTTCACAAGTTACCCTTTAGCGCCTAAAGAGTGTGACCTAGAAGAATTAAACTATCTGATTACGGTAGATGCATATGTGCACATTACATAGAGATGTTTACGTCCTCAATGGGTTGAACCCAAGAGTGACAATAGGTAACCCAAAGAAACCAAAATACCTAGCACCTTCCGGTTTTGTTTTTGCGGCTAATAAATTATGTGGGCCTATAAAACAATATGAGTCGCCTAGACGACAACTCGGGCATTTATAATCACAACCATATAACCCCCTACCACAAACAGGAACTTGGCAATTGGCAAAAAACTTTCAATTTCACAAGTTACCCTTTAGCGCCTAAACAGTGTGACTTAGAAGAATTAAACTTTCTGATTACGGTAGATGCATATGTGCACATTACATAGAGATGTCAACGTCCTAAATGGGTTGAACGCAAGAGTGACAATCGAAAACCCAAAAACCTCAAAATACCTAGCAACTTCCGGCTTTGTTGTTCCTGCTAATAAAGTATGTGGGTCTAAAAAGCAATATGAATCGCCTAGACGACAACTCGGGCATTCAATAATTCATATACCCGCCTACCACAAACAGGAACAGGGCAATTGGCAAAAAACTTTCAATTTCACAAGTTACCCTTTAGCGCCTAAAGAGTGTGACTTAGAAGAATTAAACTATCTGATTACGGTAGATGCATATGTGCACATTACATAGGGATGTTTACGTCCTAAATGTGTTGAACGCAATAGTGACAATAGGTAACCCAAAGAACCCAAAATACCTAGCACCTTCCGGTTTTGTTTTTGCGGCTAATAAATTATGTGGGCCTATAAAACAATATGAGTCGCCTAGACGACAACTCGGGCATTTATAAACACAACCATATAACCCCCTACCACAAACAGGAACGTGGCAATTGGCAAAAAACTTTCAATTTCACAAGTTACCCTTTAGCGCCTAAACAGTGTGACTTAGAAGAATTAAACTATCTGATTACGGTAGATGCATATGTGCACATTACATAGAGATATTAACGTCCTAAATGGGTTGAACGCAAGAGTGACAATCGAAAACCCAAAAACCTCAAAATACCTAGCAACTTCCGGCTTTGTTGTTCCTGCTAATAAAGTATGTGGGTCTCAAAAGCAATATGAATCGCCTAGACGACAACTCGGGCATTCAAAACCAACATCATATACCCGCCTACCACAAACAGGAACGGGGCAATTGGCAAAAAACTTTCAATTTCACAAGTTACCCTTTAGCGCCTAAAGAGTGTGACTTAGAAGAATTAAACTATCTGATTACGGTAGATGCATATGTGCACATTACATAGGGATGTTTACGTCCTAAATGGGTTGAACGCAAGAGTGACAATAGGTAACCCAAAGAACCCAAAATACCTAGCACCTTCCGGTTTTGTTTTTGCGGCTCAGAAATTATGTGGGCCTATAAAACAATATGAGTCGCCTAGACGACAACTCGGGCATTCATAAACAACATCATATACCCGCCTAACACAAACAGGAACGGGGCAATTGGAAAAAACTTTCAATTTCACAAGTTACCCTTTAGCGCCTAAAGAGTGTGACTTAGAAGAATTAAACTATCTGATTACGGTAGATGCATATGTGGACATTACATAGGGATGTTTACGTCCTAAATGGGTTGAACGCAAGAGTGACAATAGGTAACCCAAAGAACCCAAAATACCTAGCAACTTCCGGCTTTGTTGTTCCTGCTAATAAAGTATGTGGGTCTCAAAAGCAATATGAATCGCCTAGACGACAACTCGGGCATTCAAAACCAACATCATATACCCGCCTACCACAAACAGGAACGGGGCAATTGGCAAAAAACTTTCAATTTCACAAGTTACCCTTTAGCGCCTAAAGAGTGTGACTTAGAAGAATTGAACTATCTGATTACGGTAGATGCATATGTGCACATTACATAGGGATGTTTACGTCCTAAATGGGTTGAACGCAAGAGTGACAATAGGTAACCCAAAGAACCCAAAATACCTAGCAACTTCCGGCTTTGTTGTTCCTGCTAATAAAGTATGTGGGTCTAAAAAGCAATATGAATCGCGTAGACGACAACTCGGGCATTCATAAACAACATCATATACCCGCCTAACACAAACAGGAACGGGGCAATTGGAAAAAACTTTCAATTTCACAAGTTACCCTTTAGCGCCTAAAGAGTGTGACTTAGAAGAATTAAACTATCTGATTACGGTAGATGCATATGTGCACATTACATAGGGATGTTTACGTCCTAAATGAGTTGAACGCAAGAGTGACAATAGGTAACTCAAAGAACCCAAAATACCTAGCACCTTCCGGTTTTGTTTTTGCGGCTCAGAAATTATGTGGGCCTAATAAGCAATATGAATCGCCTAGACGACAACTCGGGCATTCATAAACAACATCATATACCCGCCTACAACAAACAGGAACGGGGCAATTGGAAAAAACTTTCAATTTCACAAGTTACCCTTTAGCGCCTAAAGAGTGTGACTTAGAAGAATTAAACTATCTGATTACGGTAGATGTATATGTGCACATTACATAGAGATGTCAACGTCCTAAATGTGTTGAACGCAAGAGTGACAATCGAAAACCCAAAAACCTCAAAATACCTAGCAACTTCCGGCTTTGTTGTTCCTGCTAATAAAGTATGTGGGCCTAAAAAGCAATATGAATCGTCTAGACGACAACTCGGGCATTCATAAACAACATCATATACCCGCCTACAACAAACAGGAACGGGGCAATTGGAAAAAACTTTCAATTTCACAAGTTACCCTTAAGCGCCTAAAGAGTGTGACTTAGAAGAATTAAACTATCTGATTACTGTAGATGCATATGTGCACATTACATAGAGATGTTTACGTCCTAAATGGGTTGAACGCAAGAGTGACAATAGGTAACCCAAAGAAACCAAAATACCTAGCACCTTCCGGTTTTGTTTTTGCGGCTAATAAATTATGTGGGCCTATAAAGCAATATGAGTCGCCTAGACGACAACTCGGGCATTTATAATCACAACCATATAACCCCCTACCACAAACAGGAACGTGGCAATTGGCAAAAAACTTTCAATTTCACAAGTTACCCTTTAACGCCTAAACAGTGTAACTTAGAAGAATTACACTATCTGATTACGGTAGATGCATATGTACACATTACATAGGGATGTTTACGTCCTAAATGGGTTGAACGCAAGAGTGACAATCGAAAACCCAAAAACCTCAAAATACCTAGCAACTTCCGGCTTTGTTGTTCCTGCTAATAAAGTATGTGGGTCTAAAAAGCAATATGAATCGCCTAGACGACAACTCGGGCATTCAATAATTCATATACCCGCCTACCACAAACAGGAACGGGGCAATTGGCAAAAAACTTTCAATTTCACAAGTTACCCTTTAGCGCCTAAAGAGTGTGACTTAGAAGAATTAAACTATCTGATTACGGTAGATGCATATGTGCACATTACATAGGGATGTTTACGTCCTAAATGGGTTGAACGCAAGAGTGACAATAGGTAACCCAAAGAACCCAAAATACCTAGCAACTTCCGGCTTTGTTGTTCCTGCTAATAAAGTATGTGGGTCTAAAAAGCAATATGAATCGCCTAGACGACAACTCGGGCATTCATAAACAACATCATATACCCGGCTAACACAAACAGGAACGGGGCAATTGGAAAAAACTTTCAATTTCACAAGTTACCCTTTAGCGCCTAAAGAGTGTGACTTAGAAGAATTAAACTATCTGATTACGGTAGATGCATATGTGCACATTACATAGGGATGTTTACGTCCTAAATGGGTTGAACGCAAGAGTGACAATAGGTAACCCAAAGAACCCAAAATACCTAGCACCTTCCGGTTTTGTTTTTGCGGCTAAGAAATTATGTGGGCCTAAAAAGCAATATGAATCGCCTAGACGACAACTCGGGCATTCATAAACAACATCATATACCCGCCTACAACAAACAGGAACGGGGCAATTGGAAAAAACTTTCAATTTCACAAGTTACTCTTTAGCGCCTAAAGAGAATTAAACTATCTGATTACGGTAGATGCATATGTGCACATTACATAGAGATGTTTACGTCCTCAATGGGTTGAACGCAAGAGTGACAATAGGTAACCCAAAGAAACCAAAATACCTAGCACCTTCCGGTTTTGTTTTTGCGGCTAATAAATTATGTGGGCCTATAAAACAATATGAGTCGCCTAGACGACAACTCGGGCATTTATAATCACAACCATATAACCCCCTACCACAAACAGGAACTTGGCAATTGGCAAAAAACTTTCAATTTCACAAGTTACCCTTTAGCGCCTAAACAGTGTGACTTAGAAGAATTAAACTATCTGATTACGGTAGATGCATATGTGCACATTACATAGAGATGTCAACGTCCTAAATGGGTTGAACGCAAGAGTGACAATCGAAAACCCAAAAACCTCAAAATACCTAGCAACTTCCGGCTTTGTTGTTCCTGCTAATAAAGTATGTGGGTCTAAAAAGCAATATGAATCGCCTAGACGACAACTCGGGCATTCATAAACAACATCATATACCCGCCTACAACAAACAGGAACGGGGCAATTGGAAAAAACTTTCAATTTCACAAGTTACTCTTTAGCGCCTAAAGAGAATTAAACTATCTGATTACGGTAGATGCATATGTGCACATTACATAGGGATGTTTACGTCCTAAATGGGTTGAACGCAAGAGTGACAATAGGTAACCCAAAGAACCCAAAATACCTAGCAACTTCCGGCTTTGTTGTTCCTGCTAATAAAGTATGTGGGTCTAAAAAGCAATATGAATCGCCTAGACGACAACTCGGGCATTCATAAACAACATCATATACCCGGCTAACACAAACAGGAACGGGGCAATTGGAAAAAACTTTCAATTTCACAAGTTACCCTTTAGCGCCTAAAGAGTGTGACTTAGAAGAATTAAACTATCTGATTACGGTAGATGCATATGTGCACATTACATAGGGATGTTTACGTCCTAAATGGGTTGAACGCAAGAGTGACAATAGGTAACCCAAAGAACCCAAAATACCTAGCACCTTCCGGTTTTGTTTTTGCGGCTAAGAAATTATGTGGGCCTAAAAAGCAATATGAATCGCCTAGACGACAACTCGGGCATTTATAAACACAACCATATAACCCCCTACCACAAACAGGAACGTGGCAATTGGCAAAAAACTTTCAATTTCACAAGTTACCCTTTAGCGCCTAAACAGTGTGACTTAGAAGAATTAAACTATCTGATTACGGTAGATGCATATGTGCACATTACATAGAGATGTTTACGTCCTCAATGGGTTGAACGCAAGAGTGACAATAGGTAACCCAAAGAAACCAAAATACCTAGCACCTTCCGGTTTTGTTTTTGCGGCTAATAAATTATGTGGGCCTATAAAACAATATGAGTCGCCTAGACGACAACTCGGGCATTTATAATCACAACCATATAACCCCCTACCACAAACAGGAACGTGGCAATTGGCAAAAAACTTTCAATTTCCTTTAGCGCCTAAAGAGTGTGACTTTGAAGAATTAAACTATCTGATTACGGTAGATACATATGTGCACATTACATAGAGATGTTAACGTCCTAAATGGGTTGAACGCAAGAGTCACAATCGAAAACCCAAAAACCTCAAAATACCTAGCAACTTCCGACTTTGTTTTTCCTGCTAATAAGGTATGTGGGTCTAAAAAGCAATATGAATCGCCTAGACGACAACTCGGACATTCAAAAACAACATCATATACCCGCCTACCACAAACAGGAACGGGGCAATTGGCAAAAAACTTTCAATTTCACAAGTTACCCTTTAGCGCCTAAAGAGTGTGACCTAGAAGAATTAAACTATCTGATTACGGTAGATGCATATGTGCACATTACATAGAGATGTTTACGTCCTCAATGGGTTGAACCCAAGAGTGACAATAGGTAACCCAAAGAAACCAAAATACCTAGCACCTTCCGGTTTTGTTTTTGCGGCTAATAAATTATGTGGGCCTATAAAACAATATGAGTCGCCTAGACGACAACTCGGGCATTTATAATCACAACCATATAACCCCCTACCACAAACAGGAACTTGGCAATTGGCAAAAAACTTTCAATTTCACAAGTTACCCTTTAGCGCCTAAACAGTGTGACTTAGAAGAATTAAACTATCTGATTACGGTAGATGCATATGTGCACATTACATAGAGATGTCAACGTCCTAAATGGGTTGAACGCAAGAGTGACAATCGAAAACCCAAAAACCTCAAAATACCTAGCAACTTCCGGCTTTGTTGTTCCTGCTAATAAAGTATGTGGGTCTAAAAAGCAATATGAATCGCCTAGACGACAACTCGGGCATTTATAATCACAACCATATACCCGCCTACCACAAACAGGAACGGGGCAATTGGCAAAAAACTTTCAATTTCACAAGTTACCCTTTAGCGCCTAAAGAGTGTGACCTAGAAGAATTAAACTATCTGATTACGGTAGATGCATATGTGCACATTACATAGAGATGTTTACGTCCTCAATGGGTTGAACCCAAGAGTGACAATAGGTAACCCAAAGAAACCAAAATACCTAGCACCTTCCGGTTTTGTTTTTGCGGCTAATAAATTATGTGGGCCTATAAAACAATATGAGTCGCCTAGACGACAACTCGGGCATTTATAATCACAACCATATAACCCCCTACCACAAACAGGAACTTGGCAATTGGCAAAAAACTTTCAATTTCACAAGTTACCCTTTAGCGCCTAAACAGTGTGACTTAGAAGAATTAAACTATCTGATTACGGTAGATGCATATGTGCACATTACATAGAGATGTCAACGTCCTAAATGGGTTGAACGCAAGAGTGACAATCGAAAACCCAAAAACCTCAAAATACCTAGCAACTTCCGGCTTTGTTGTTCCTGCTAATAAAGTATGTGGGTCTAAAAAGCAATATGAATCGCCTAGACGACAACTCGGGCATTTATAATCACAACCATATAACCCCCTACCACAAACAGGAACGGGGCAATTGGAAAAAACTTTCAATTTCACAAGTTACCCTTTAGCGCCTAAAGAGTGTGACTTAGAAGAATTAAACTATCTGATTACGGTAGATGCATATGTGCACATTACATAGGGATGTTTACGTCCTAAATGGGTTGAACGCAATAGTGACAATAGGTAACCCAAAGAACCCAAAATACCTAGCACCTTCCGGTTTTGTTTTTGCGGCTAATAAATTATGTGGGCCTATAAAACAATATGAGTCGCCTAGACGACAACTCGGGCATTTATAAACACAACCATATAACCCCCTACCACAAACAGGAACGTGGCAATTGGCAAAAAACTTTCAATTTCACAAGTTACCCTTTAGCGCCTAAACAGTGTGACTTAGAAGAATTAAACTATCTGATTACGGTAGATGCATATGTGCACATTACATAGAGATGTCAACGTCCTAAATGGGTTGAACGCAAGAGTGACAATCGAAAACCCAAAAACCTCAAAATACCTAGCAACTTCCGGCTTTGTTGTTCCTGCTAATAAAGTATGTGGGTCTAAAAAGCAATATGAATCGCCTAGACGACAACTCGGGCATTCAATAATTCATATACCCGCCTACCACAAACAGGAACGGGGCAATTGGCAAAAAACTTTCAATTTCACAAGTTACCCTTTAGCGCCTAAAGAGTGTGACTTAGAAGAATTAAACTATCTGATTACGGTAGATGCATATGTGCACATTACATAGGGATGTTTATGTCCTAAATGGGTTGAACGCAAGAGTGACAATAGGTAACCCAAAGAACCCAAAATACCTAGCAACTTCCGGCTTTGTTGTTCCTGCTAATAAAGTATGTGGGTCTAAAAAGCAATATGAATCGCCTAGACGACAACTCGGGCATTCATAAACAACATCATATACCCGCCTACAACAAACAGGAACGGGGCAATTGGAAAAAACTTTCAATTTCACAAGTTACCCTTTAGCGCCTAAAGAGTGTGACTTAGAAGAATTAAACTATCTGATTACGGTAGATGCATCTGTGCACATTACATAGGGATGTTTACGTCCTAAATGGGTTGAACGCAAGAGTGACAATAGGTAACCCAAAGAACCCAAAATACCTAGCACCTTCCGGCTTTGTTGTTCCTGCTAATAAAGTATGTGGGTCTAAAAAGCAATATGAATCGCCTAGACGACAACTCGGGCATTCATAAACAACATCATATACCCGCCTACAACAAACAGGAACGGGGCAATTGGAAAAAACTTTCAATTTCACAAGTTACCCTTTAGCGCCTAAAGAGTGTGACTTAGAAGAATTAAACTATCTGATTACGGTAGATGATATGTGCAGATTACATAGAGATGTTTACATCCTAAATGGGTTGAACGCAAGAGTGACAATAAGTAACCCAAAGAAACCAAAATACCTAGCACCTTCCGGTTTTTTTTTGCGGCTATAAAGTATGTGGGCCTTTAAAACAATATGAGTCGCCTAGACGACAACGCGGGCATTCATAATCACAACCATATACCCCCTACCACAAAGAGGAACGTGGCAGTTGGCAAAAAACTTTCAATTTCACAAGTTACCCTTTAGCGCCTAAACAGTGTGACTTAGAAGAATTAAACTATCTGATTACGGTAGATGCATATGTGCACATTACATAGGGATGTTTACGTCCTAAATGGGTTGAACGCAAGAGTGACAATCGAAAACCCAAAAACCTCAAAATACCTAGCAACTTCCGGCTTTGTTGTTCCTGCTAATAAAGTATGTGGGTCTAAAAAGCAATATGAATCGCCTAGACGACAACTCGGGCATTTATAATCACAACCATATAACCCCCTACCACAAACAGGAACGTGGCAATTGGCAAAAAACTTTCAATTTCACAAGTTACCCTTTAGCGCCTAAACAGTGTGACTTAGAAGAATTAAACTATCTGATTACGGTAGATGCATATGTGCACATTACATAGAGATGTCAACGTCCTAAATGGGTTGAACGCAAGAGTGACAATCGAAAACCCAAAAACCTCAAAATACCTAGCAACTTCCGGCTTTGTTGTTCCTGCTAATAAAGTATGTGGGTCTAAAAAGCAATATGAATCGCCTAGACGACAACTCGGGCATTTATAATCACAACCATATAACCCCCTACCACAAACAGGAACGGGGCAATTGGAAAAAACTTTCAATTTCACAAGTTACCCTTTAGCGCCTAAAGAGTGTGACTTAGAAGAATTAAACTATCTGATTACGGTAGATGCATATGTGCACATTACATAGGGATGTTTACGTCCTAAATGGGTTGAACGCAAGAGTGACAATCGAAAACCCAAAAACCTCAAAATACCTAGCAACTTCCGGCTTTGTTGTTCCTGCTAATAAAGTATGTGGGTCTAAAAAGCAATATGAATCGCCTAGACGACAACTCGGGCATTCAATAAATCATATACCCGCCTACCACAAACAGGAACGGGGCAATTGGCAAAAAACTTTCAATTTCACAAGTTACCCTTTAGCGCCTAAAGAGTGTGACTTAGAAGAATTAAACTATCTGATTACGGTAGATGCATATGTGCACATTACATAGGGATGTTTACGTCCTAAATGGGTTGAACGCAAGAGTGACAATAGGTAACCCAAAGAACCCAAAATACCTAGCAACTTCCGGCTTTGTTGTTCCTGCTAATAAAGTATGTGGGCCTTTAAAACAATATGAGTAGCCTAGACGACAACGCGGGCATTCATAATCACAACCATATACCCCCTACCACAAACAGGAACGTGGCAATTGGCAAAAAACTTTCAATTTCCTTTAGCGCCTAAAGAGTGTGACTTTGAAGAATTAAACTATCTGATTACGGTAGATGCATATGTGCACATTACATAGAGATGTTAACGTCCTAAATGGGTTGAACGCAAGAGTGACAATCGAAAACCCAAAAACCTCAAAATACCTAGCAACTTCCGGCTTTGTTGTTCCTGCTAATAAAGTATGTGGGTCTCAAAAGCAATATGAATCGCCTAGACGACAACTCGGGCATTCAAAACCAACATCATATACCCGCCTACCACAAACAGGAACGGGGCAATTGGCAAAAAACTTTCAATTTCACAAGTTACCCTTTAGCGCCTAAAGAGTGTGACTTAGAAGAATTAAACTATCTGATTACGGTAGATGCATATGTGCACATTACATAGGGATGTTTACGTCCTAAATGGGTTGAACGCAAGAGTGACAATAGGTAACCCAAAATACCTAGCAACTTCCGGCTTTGTTGTTCCTGCTAATAAAGTATGTGGGTCTAAAAAGCAATATGAATCGCCTAGACGACAACTCGGGCATTCATAAACAACATCATATACCCGCCTAACGCAAACAGGAACGGGGCAATTGGAAAAAACTTTCAATTTCACAAGTTACCCTTTAGCGCCTAAAGAGTGTGACTTAGAAGAATTAAACTATCTGATTACGGTAGATGCATATGTGCACATTACATAGGGATGTTTACGTCCTAAATGGGTTGAACGCAAGAGTGACAATAGGTAACCCAAAGAACCCAAAATACCTAGCACCTTCCGGTTTTGTTTTTGCGGCTCAGAAATTATGTGGGCCTAATAAGCAATATGAATCGCCTAGACGACAACTCGGGCATTCATAAACAACATCATATACCCGCCTACAACAAACAGGAACGGGGCAATTGGAAAAAACTTTCAATTTCACAAGTTACCCTTTAGCGCCTAAAGAGTGTGACTTAGAAGAATTAAACTATCTGATTACGGTAGATGATATGTGCACATTACATAGAGATGTTTACATCCTAAATGGGTTGAACGCAAGAGTGACAATAAGTAACCCAAAGAAACCAAAATACCTAGCACCTTCCGGTTTTTTTTTGCGGCTATAAAGTATGTGGGCCTTTAAAACAATATGAGTCGCCTAGACGACAACGCGGGCATTCATAATCACAACCATATACCCCCTACCACAAAGAGGAACGTGGCAGTTGGCAAAAAACTTTCAATTTCACAAGTTACCCTTTAGCGCCTAAACAGTGTGACTTAGAAGAATTAAACTATCTGATTACGGTAGATGCATATGTGCACATTACATAGGGATGTTTACGTCCTAAATGGGTTGAACGCAAGAGTGACAATCGAAAACCCAAAAACCTCAAAATACCTAGCAACTTCCGGCTTTGTTGTTCCTGCTAATAAAGTATGTGGGTCTAAAAAGCAATATGAATCGCCTAGACGACAACTCGGGCATTTATAATCACAACCATATAACCCCCTACCACAAACAGGAACGTGGCAATTGGCAAAAAACTTTCAATTTCACAAGTTACCCTTTAGCGCCTAAACAGTGTGACTTAGAAGAATTAAACTATCTGATTACGGTAGATGCATATGTGCACATTACATAGGGATGTTTACGTCCTAAATGGGTTGAACGCAAGAGTGACAATCGAAAACCCAAAAACCTCAAAATACCTAGCAACTTCCGGCTTTGTTGTTCCTGCTAATAAAGTATGTGGGTCTAAAAAGCAATATGAATCGCCTAGACGACAACTCGGGCATTTATAATCACAACCATATAACCCCTTACCACAAACAGGAACGTGGCAATTGGCAAAAAACTTTCAATTTCACAAGTTACCCTTTAGCGCCTAAACAGTGTGACTTAGAAGAATTAAACTATCTGATTACGGTAGATGCATATGTGCACATTACATAGAGATGTCAACGTCCTAAATGGGTTGAACGCAAGAGTGACAATCGAAAACCCAAAAACCTCAAAATACCTAGCAACTTCCGGCTTTGTTGTTCCTGCTAATAAAGTATGTGGGTCTAAAAAGCAATATGAATCGCCTAGACGACAACTCGGGAATTTATAATCACAACCATATAACCCCCTACCACAAACAGGAACGGGGCAATTGGAAAAAACTTTCAATTTCACAAGTTACCCTTTAGCGCCTAAAGAGTGTGACTTAGAAGAATTAAACTATCTGATTACGGTAGATGCATATGTGCACATTACATAGGGATGTTTACGTCCTAAATGGGTTGAACGCAAGAGTGACAATCGAAAACCCTAAAACCTCAAAATACCTAGCAACTTCCGGCTTTGTTGTTCCTGCTAATAAAGTATGTAGGTCTAAAAAGCAATATGAATCGCCTAGACGACAACTCGGGCATTCAATAATTCATATACCCGCCTACCACAAACAGGAACGGGGCAATTGGCAAAAAACTTTCAATTTCACAAGTTACCCTTTAGCGCCTAAAGAGTGTGACTTAGAAGAATTAAACTATCTGATTACGGTAGATGCATATGTGCACATTACATAGGGATGTTTACGTCCTAAATGGGTTGAACGCAAGAGTGACAATAGGTAACCCAAAGAACCCAAAATACCTAGCAACTTCCGGCTTTGTTGTTCCTGCTAATAAAGTATGTGGGTCTAAAAAGCAATATGAATCGCCTAGACGACAACTCGGGCATTCATAAACAACAACATATACCCGGCTAACACAAACAGGAACGGGGCAATTGGAAAAAACTTTCAATTTCACAAGTTACCCTTTAGCGCCTAAAGATTGTGACTTAGAAGAATTAAACTATCTGATTACGGTAGATGCATATGTGCACATTACATAGGGATGTTTACGTCCTAAATGGGTTGAACGCAACAGTGACAATAGGTAACCCAAAGAACCCAAAATACCTAGCAACTTCCGGCTTTGTTGTTCCTGCTAATAAAGTATGTGGGTCTAAAAAGCAATATGAATCGCCTAGACGACAACTCGGGCATTCATAAACAACATCATATACCCGGCTAACACAAACAGGAACGGGGCAATTGGAAAAAACTTTCAATTTCACAAGTTACCCTTTAGCGCCTAAAGAGTGTGACTTAGAAGAATTAAACTATCTGATTACGGTAGATGCATATGTGCACATTACATAGGGATGTTTACGTCCTAAATGGGTTGAACGCAAGAGTGACAATAGGTAACCCAAAGAACCCAAAATACCTAGCATCTTCCGGCTTTGTTGTTCCTGCTAATAAAGTATGTGGGTCTAAAAAGCAATATGAATCGCCTAGACGACAACTCGGGCATTCATAAACAACATCATATACCCGGCTAACACAAACAGGAACGGGGCAATTGGAAAAAACTTTCAATTTCACAAGTTACCCTTTAGCGCCTAAAGAGTGTGACTTAGAAGAATTAAACTATCTGATTACGGTAGATGCATATGTGCACATTACATAGGGATGTTTACGTCCTAAATGGGTTGAACGCAAGAGTGACAATAGGTAACCCAAAGAACCCAAAATACCTAGCAACTTCCGGCTTTGTTGTTCCTGCTAATAAAGTATGTGGGTCTAAAAAGCAATATGAATCGCCTAGACGACAACTCGGGCATTTATAATCACAACCATATAACCCCCTACCACAAACAGGAACGTGGCAATTGGCAAAAAACTTTCAATTTCACAAGTTACCCTTTAGCGCCTAAACAGTGTGACTTAGAAGAATTAAACTATCTGATTACGGTAGATGCATATGTGCACATTACATAGGGATGTTTACGTCCTAAATGGGTTGAACGCAAGAGTGACAATCGAAAACCCAAAAACCTCAAAATACCTAGCAACTTCCGGCTTTGTTGTTCCTGCTAATAAAGTATGTGGGTCTAAAAAGCAATATGAATCGCCTAGACGACAACTCGGGCATTTATAATCACAACCATATAACCCCCTACCACAAACAGGAACGTGGCAATTGGCAAAAAACTTTCAATTTCACAAGTTACCCTTTAGCGCCTAAACAGTGTGACTTAGAAGAATTAAACTATCTGATTACGGTAGATGCATATGTGCACATTACATAGAGATGTCAACGTCCTAAATGGGTTGAACGCAAGAGTGACAATCGAAAACCCAAAAACCTCAAAATACCTAGCAACTTCCGGCTTTGTTGTTCCTGCTAATAAAGTATGTGGGTCTAAAAAGCAATATGAATCGCCTAGACGACAACTCGGGCATTTATAATCACAACCATATAACCCCCTACCACAAACAGGAACGGGGCAATTGGAAAAAACTTTCAATTTCACAAGTTACCCTTTAGCGCCTAAAGAGTGTGACTTAGAAGAATTAAACTATCTGATTACGGTAGATGCATATGTGCACATTACATAGGGATGTTTACGTCCTAAATGGGTTGAACGCAAGAGTGACAATCGAAAACCCTAAAACCTCAAAATACCTAGCAACTTCCGGCTTTGTTGTTCCTGCTAATAAAGTATGTAGGTCTAAAAAGCAATATGAATCGCCTAGACGACAACTCGGGCATTCAATAATTCATATACCCGCCTACCACAAACAGGAACGGGGCAATTGGCAAAAAACTTTCAATTTCACAAGTTACCCTTTAGCGCCTAAAGAGTGTGACTTAGAAGAATTAAACTATCTGATTACGGTAGATGCATATGTGCACATTACATAGGGATGTTTACGTCCTAAATGGGTTGAACGCAAGAGTGACAATAGGTAACCCAAAGAACCCAAAATACCTAGCAACTTCCGGCTTTGTTGTTCCTGCTAATAAAGTATGTGGGTCTAAAAAGCAATATGAATCGCCTAGACGACAACTCGGGCATTCATAAACAACATCATATACCCGGCTAACACAAACAGGAACGGGGCAATTGGAAAAAACTTTCAATTTCACAAGTTACCCTTTAGCGCCTAAAGATTGTGACTTAGAAGAATTAAACTATCTGATTACGGTAGATGCATATGTGCACATTACATAGGGATGTTTACGTCCTAAATGGGTTGAACGCAACAGTGACAATAGGTAACCCAAAGAACCCAAAATACCTAGCAACTTCCGGCTTTGTTGTTCCTGCTAATAAAGTATGTGGGTCTAAAAAGCAATATGAATCGCCTAGACGACAACTCGGGCATTCATAAACAACATCATATACCCGGCTAACACAAACAGGAACGGGGCAATTGGAAAAAACTTTCAATTTCACAAGTTACCCTTTAGCGCCTAAAGAGTGTGACTTAGAAGAATTAAACTATCTGATTACGGTAGATGCATATGTGCACATTACATAGGGATGTTTACGTCCTAAATGGGTTGAACGCAAGAGTGACAATAGGTAACCCAAAGAACCCAAAATACCTAGCAACTTCCGGCTTTGTTGTTCCTGCTAATAAAGTATGTGGGTCTAAAAAGCAATATGAATCGCCTAGACAACAACTCGGGCATTCATAAACAATATCATATACCCGGCTAACACAAACAGGAACGGGGCAATTGGAAAAAACTTTCAATTTCACAAGTTACCCTTTAGCGCCTAAAGAGTGTGACTTAGAAGAATTAAACTATCTGATTACGGTAGATGCATATGTGCACATTACATAGGGATGTTTACGTCCTAAATGGGTTGAACGCAAGAGTGACAATAGGTAACCCAAAGAACCCAAAATACCTAGCAACTTCCGGTTTTGTTTTTGCGGCTAAGAAATTATGTGGGCCTAAAAAGCAATATGAATCGCCTAGACGACAACTCGGGCATTCATAAACAACATCATATACCCGCCTACAACAAACAGGAACGGGGCAATTGGAAAAAACTTTCAATTTCACAAGTTACCCTTTAGCGCCTAAAGAGTGTGACTTAGAAGAATTAAACTATCTGATTACGGTAGATGCATATGTGCACATTACATAGGGATGTTTACGTCCTAAATGGGTTGAACGCAAGAGTGACAATAGGTAACCCAAAGAACCCAAAATACCTAGCACCTTCCGGTTTTTTTTTCGGCTAATAAATTATGTGGGCCTAAAAAGCAATATGAATCGACTAGACGACAACTCGGGCATTCATAAACAACATCATATACCCGCCTACCAAAAACAGGAACGTGGCATTTGGCAAAAAACTTGCAATTTCCTTTAGCGCCTGAAGAGTGTGACTTTGAAGAATTAAACTATCTGATTACGGTAGATGCATATGTGCACATTACATAGAGATGTTTACGTCCTCAATGGGTTGAACGCAAGAGTGACAATAGGTAACCCAAAGAAACCAAAATACCTAGCACCTTCCGGTTTTGTTTTTGCGGCTAATAAATTATGTGGGCCTATAAAACAATATGAGTCGCCTAGACGACAACTCGGGCATTTATAATCACAACCATATAACCCCCTACCACAAACAGGAACGTGGCAATTGGCAAAAAACTTTCAATTTGCTTTAGCGCCTAAAGAGTGTGACTTTGAAGAATTAAACTATCTGATTACGGTAGATACATATGTGCACATTACATAGAGATGTTAACGTCCTAAATGGGTTGAACGCAAGAGTCACAATCGAAAACCCAAAAACCTCAAAATACCTAGCAACTTCCGACTTTGTTTTTCCTGCTAATAAGGTATGTGGGTCTAAAAAGCAATATGAATCGCCTAGACGACAACTCGGGCATTCAAAAACAACATCATATACCCGCCTACCACAAACAGGAACGGGGCAATTGGCAAAAAGCTTTCAATTTCACAAGTTACCCTTTAGCGCCTAAAGAGTGTGACCTAGAAGAATTAAACTATCTGATTACGGTAGATGCATATGTGCACATTACATAGGAATGTTTACGTCCTAAATGGGTTGAACGCAAGAGTGACAATAGGTAACCCAAAGAAACCAAAATACCTAGCACCTTCCGGTTTTGTTTTTGCGGCTAATAAATTATGTGGGCCTATAAAACAATATGAGTCGCCTAGACGACAACTCGGGCATTTATAATCACAACCATATAACCCCCTACCACAAACAGGAACGTGGCAATTGGCAAAAAACTTTCAATTTCACAAGTTACCCTTTAGCGCCTAAACAGTGTGACTTAGAAGAATTAAACTATCTGATTACGGTAGATGCATATGTGCACATTACATAGAGATGTCAACGTCCTAAATGGGTTGAACGCAAGAGTGACAATCGAAAACCCAAAAACCTCAAAATACCTAGCAACTTCCGGCTTTGTTGTTCCTGCTAATAAAGTATGTGGGTCTAAAAAGCAATATGAATCGCCTAGACGACAACTCGGGCATTCAATAATTCATATACCCGCCTACCACAAACAGGAACGGGGCAATTGGCAAAAAACTTTCAATTTCACAAGTTACCCTTTAGCGCCTAAAGAGTGTGACTTAGAAGAATTAAACTATCTGATTTTGGTAGATGCATATGTGCACATTACATAGGGATGTTTACGTCCTAAATGGGTTGAACGCAAGAGTGACAATAGGTAACCCAAAGAACCCAAAATACCTAGCAACTTCCGGCTTTGTTGTTCCTGCTAATAAAGTATGTGGGTCTAAAAAGCAATATGAATCGCCTAGACAACAACTCGGGCATTCATAAACAACATCATATACCCGCCTACAACAAACAGGAACGGGGCAATTGGAAAAAACTTTCAATTTCACAAGTTACCCTTTAGCGCCTAAAGAGTGTGACTTAGAAGAATTAAACTATCTGATTACGGTAGATGCATATGTGCACATCACATAGGGATGTTTACGTCCTAAATGGGTTGAACGCAAGAGTGACAATCGAAAACCCAAAAACCTCAAAATACCTAGCAACTTCCGGCTTTGTTGTTCCTGCTAATAAAGTATGTGGGTCTAAAAAGCAATATGAATCGCCTAGACGACAACTCGGGCATTCAATAATTCATATACCCGCCTACCACAAACAGGAACGGGGCAATTGGCAAAAAACTTTCAATTTCACAAGTTACCCTTTAGCGCCTAAAGAGTGTGACTTAGAAGAATTAAACTATCTGATTACGGTAGATGCATATGTGCACATCACATAGGGATGTTTACGTCCTAAATGGGTTGAACGCAAGAGTGACAATCGAAAACCCAAAAACCTAAAAATACCTAGCAACTTCCGGCTTTGTTGTTCCTGCTAATAAAGTATGTGGGTCTAAAAAGCAATATGAATCGCCTAGACGACAACTCGGGCATTCAATAATTCATATACCCGCCTACCACAAACAGGAACGAGGCAATTGGCAAAAAACTTTCAATTTCACAAGTTACCCTTTAGCGCCTAAAGAGTGTGACTTAGAAGAATTAAACTATCTGATTACGGTAGATGCATATGTGCACATTACATAGGGATGTTTACGTCCTAAATGGGTTGAACGCAAGAGTGACAATAGGTAACCCAAAGAACCCAAAATACCTAGCAACTTCCGGCTTTGTTGTTCCTGCTAATAAAGTATGTGGGTCTAAAAAGCAATATGAATCGCCTAGACGACAACTCGGGCATTTATAATCACAACCATATAACCCCCTACCACAAACAGGAACGTGGCAATTGGCAAAAAACTTTCAATTTCCTTTAGCGCTTAAACAGTGTGACTTAGAAGAATTAAACTATCTGATTACGGTAGATGCATATGTGCACATTACATAGGGATGTTTACGTCCTAAATGGGTTGAACGCAAGAGTGACAATAGGTAACCCAAAGAACCCAAAATACCTAGCACCTTCCGGTTTTGTTTTTGCGGCTAAGAAATTATGTGGGCCTAAAAAGCAATATGAATCGCCTAGACGACAACTCGGGCATTCATAAACAACATCATATACCCGCCTACAACAAACAGGAACGGGGCAATTGGAAAAAACTTTCAATTTCACAAGTTACCCTTTAGCGCCTAAAGAGTGTGACTTAGAAGAATTAAACTATCTGATTACGGTAGATGATATGTGCAGATTACATAGAGATGTTTACATCCTAAATGGGTTGAACGCAAGAGTGACAATAAGTAACCCAAAGAAACCAAAATACCTAGCACCTTCCGGTTTTTTTTTGCGGCTATAAAGTATGTGGGCCTTTAAAACAATATGAGTCGCCTAGACGACAACGCGGGCATTCATAATCACAACCATATACCCCCTACCACAAAGAGGAACGTGGCAGTTGGCAAAAAACTTTCAATTTCACAAGTTACCCTTTAGCGCCTAAACAGTGTGACTTAGAAGAATTAAACTATCTGATTACGGTAGATGCATATGTGCACATTACATAGGGATGTTTACGTCCTAAATGGGTTGAACGCAAGAGTGACAATCGAAAACCCAAAAACCTCAAAATACCAAGCAACTTCCGGCTTTGTTGTTCCTGCTAATAAAGTATGTGGGTCTAAAAAGCAATATGAATCGCCTAGACGACAACTCGGGCATTTATAATCACAACCATATAACCCCCTACCACAAACAGGAACGTGGCAATTGGCAAAAAACTTTCAATTTCACAAGTTACCCTTTAGCGCCTAAACAGTGTGACTTAGAAGAATTAAACTATCTGATTACGGTAGATGCATATGTGCACATTACATAGGGATGTTTACGTCCTAAATGGGTTGAACGCAAGAGTGACAATCGAAAACCCAAAAACCTCAAAATACCAAGCAACTTCCGGCTTTGTTGTTCCTGCTAATAAAGTATGTGGGTCTAAAAAGCAATATGAATCGCCTAGACGACAACTCGGGCATTTATAATCACAACCATATAACCCCCTACCACAAACAGGAACGTGGCAATTTGCAAAAAACTTTCAATTTCACAAGTTACCCTTTAGCGCCTAAACAGTGTGACTTAGAAGAATTAAACTATCTGATTACGGTAGATGCATATGTGCACATTACATAGAGATGTCAACGTCCTAAATGGGTTGAACGCAAGAGTGACAATCGAAAACCCAAAAACCTCAAAATACCTAGCAACTTCCGGCTTTGTTGTTCCTGCTAATAAAGTATGTGGGTCTAAAAAGCAATATGAATCGCCTAGACGACAACTCGGGCATTTATAATCACAACCATATAACCCCCTACCACAAACAGGAACGGGGCAATTGGAAAAAACTTTCAATTTCACAAGTTACCCTTTAGCGCCTAAAGAGTGTGACTTAGAAGAATTAAACTATCTGATTACGGTAGATGCATATGTGCACATTACATAGGGATGTTTACGTCCTAAATGGGTTGAACGCAAGAGTGACAATCGAAAACCCAAAAACCTCAAAATACCTAGCAACTTCCGGCTTTGTTGTTCCTGCTAATAAAGTATGTGGGTCTAAAAAGCAATATGAATCGCCTAGACGACAACTCGGGCATTCAATAATTCATATACCCGCCTACCACAAACAGGAACGGGGCAATTGGCAAAAAACTTTCAATTTCACAAGTTACCCTTTAGCTCCTAAAGAGTGTGACTTAGAAGAATTAAACTATCTGATTACGGTAGATGCATATGTGCACATTACATAGGGATGTTTACGTCCTAAATGGGTTGAACGCAAGAGTGACAATAGGTAACCCAAAGAACCCAAAATACCTAGCAACTTCCGGCTTTGTTGTTCCTGCTAATAAAGTATGTGGGCCTTTAAAACAATATGAGTAGCCTAGACGACAACGCGGGCATTCATAATCACAACCATATACCCCCTACCACAAACAGGAACGTGGCAATTGGCAAAAAACGTTCAATTTCCTTTAGCGCCTAAAGAGTGTGACTTTGAAGAATTAAACTATCTGATTACGGTAGATGCATATGTGCACATTACATAGAGATGTTAACGTCCTAAATGGGTTGAACGCAAGAGTGACAATCGAAAACCCAAAATACCTAGCAACTTCCGGCTTTGTTGTTCCTGCTAATAAAGTATGTGGGTCTCAAAAGCAATATGAATCGCCTAGACGACAACTCGGGCATTCAAAACCAACATCAAATACCCGCCTACCACAAACAGGAACGGGGCAATTGGCAAAAAACTTTCAATTTCACAAGTTACCCTTTAGCGCCTAAAGAGTGTGACTTAGAAGAATTAAACTATCTGATTACGGTAGATGCATATGTGCACATTACATAGGGATGTTTACGTCCTAAATGGGTTGAACGCAAGAGTGACAATAGGTAACCCAAAATACCTAGCAACTTCCGGCTTTGTGGTTCCTGCTAATAAAGTATGTGGGTCTAAAAAGCAATATGAATCGCCTAGACGACAACTCGGGCATTCATAAACAACATCATATACCCGCCTAACACAAACAGGAACGGGGCAATTGGAAAAAACTTTCAATTTCACAAGTTACCCTTTAGCGCCTAAAGAGTGTGACTTAGAAGAATTGAACTATCTGATTACGGTAGATGCATATGTGCACATTACATAGGGATGTTTACGTCCTAAATGGGTTGAACGCAAGAGTGACAATAGGTAACCCAAAGAACCCAAAATACCTAGCACCTTCCGGTTTTGTTTTTGCGGCTCAGAAATTATGTGGGCCTAATAAGCAATATGAATCGCCTAGACGACAACTCGGGCATTCATAAACAACATCATATACCCGCCTACAACAAACAGGAACGGGGCAATTGGAAAAAACTTTCAATTTCACAAGTTACCCTTTAGCGCCTAAAGAGTGTGACTTAGAAGAATTAAACTATCTGATTACGGTAGATGTATATGTGCACATTACATAGAGATGTCAACGTCCTAAATGGGTTGAACGCAAGAGTGACAATCGAAAACCCAAAAACCTCAAAATACCTAGCAACTTCCGGCTTTGTTGTTCCTGCTAATAAAGTATGTGGGCCTAAAAAGCAATATGAATCGTCTAGACGACAACTCGGGCATTCATAAACAACATCATATACCCGCCTACAACAAACAGGAACGGGGCAATTGGAAAAAACTTTCAATTTCACAAGTTACCCTTAAGCGCCTAAAGAGTGTGACTTAGAAGAATTAAACTATCTGATTACGGTAGATGCATATGTGCACATTACATAGAGGTGTTTACGTCCTAAATGGGTTGAACGCAAGAGTGACAATAGGTAACCCAAAGAAACCAAAATACCTAGCACCTTCCGGTTTTGTTTTTGCGGCTAATAAATTATGTGGGCCTATAAAACAATATGAGTCGCCTAGACGACAACTCGGGCATTTATAATCACAACCATATAACCCCCTACCACAAACAGGAACGTGGCAATTGGCAAAAAACTTTCAATTTCACAAGTTACCCTTTAACGCCTAAACAGTGTGACTTAGAAAAATTACACTATCTGATTACGGTAGATGCATATGTGCACATTACATAGGGATGTTTACGTCCTAAATGGGTTGAACGCAAGAGTGACAATCGAAAACCCAAAAACCTCAAAATACCTAGCAACTTCCGGCTTTGTTGTTCCTGCTAATAAAGTATGTGGGTCTAAAAAGCAATATGAATCGCCTAGACGACAACTCGGGCATTCAATAATTCATATACCCGCCTACCACAAACAGGAACGGGGCAATTGGCAAAAAACTTTCAATTTCACAAGTTACCCTTTAGCGCCTAAAGAGTGTGACTTAGAAGAATTAAACTATCTGATTACGGTAGATGCATATGTGCACATTACATAGGGATGTTTACGTCCTAAATGGGTTGAACGCAAGAGTGACAATAGGTAACCCAAAGAACCCAAAATACCTAGCAACTTCCGGCTTTGTTGTTCCTGCTAATAAAGTATGTGGGTCTAAAAAGCAATATGAATCGCCTAGACGACAACTCGGGCATTCATAAACAACAGCATATACCCGGCTAACACAAACAGGAACGGGGCAATTGGAAACAACTTTCAATTTCACAAGTTACCCTTTAGCGCCTAAAGAGTGTGACTTAGAAGAATTAAACTATCTGATTACGGTAGATGCATATGTGCACATTACATAGGGATGTTTACGTCCTAAATGGGTTGAACGCAAGAGTGACAATAGGTAACCCAAAGAACCCAAAATACCTAGCACCTTCCGGTTTTGTTTTTGCGGCTAAGAAATTATGTGGGTCTAAAAAGCAATATGAATCGCCTAGACGACAACTCGGGCATTCATAAACAATATCATATACCCGCCTACAACAAACAGGAACGGGGCAATTGGAAAAAACTTTCAATTTCACAAGTTACTCTTTAGCGCCTAAAGAGAATTAAACTATCTGATTACGGTAGATGCATATGTGCACATTACATAGAGATGTTTACGTCCTCAATGGGTTGAACGCAAGAGTGACAATAGGTAACCCAAAGAAACCAAAATACCTAGCACCTTCCGGTTTTGTTTTTGCGGCTAATAAATTATGTGGGCCTATAAAACAATATGAGTCGCCTAGACGACAACTCGGGCATTTATAATCACAACCATATAACCCCCTACCACAAACAGGAACGTGGCAATTGGCAAAAAACTTTCAATTTCCTTTAGCGCCTAAAGAGTGTGACTTTGAAGAATTAAACTATCTGATTACGGTAGATACATATGTGCACATTACATAGAGATGTTAACGTCCTAAATGGGTTGAACGCAAGAGTCACAATCGAAAACCCAAAAACCTCAAAATACCTAGCAACTTCCGACTTTGTTTTTCCTGCTAATAAGGTATGTGGGTCTAAAAAGCAATATGAATCGCCTAGACGACAACTCGGGCATTCAAAAACAACATCATATACCCGCCTACCACAAACAGGAACGGGGCAATTGGCAAAAAACTTTCAATTTCACAAGTTACCCTTTAGCGCCTAAAGAGTGTGACCTAGAAGAATTAAACTATCTGATTACGGTAGATGCATATGTGCACATTACATAGGAATGTTTACGTCCTAAATGGGTTGAACGCAAGAGTGACAATAGGTAACCCAAAGAAACCAAAATACCTAGCACCTTCCGGTTTTGTTTTTGCGGCTAATAAATTATGTGGGCCTATAAAACAATATGAGTCGCCTAGACGACAACTCGGGCATTTATAATCACAACCATATAACCCCTACCACAAACAGGAACTTGGCAATTGGCAAAAAACTTTCAATTTCACAAGTTACCCTTTAGCGCCTAAAGAGTGTGACTTAGAAGAATTAAACTATCTGATTACGGTAGATGCATATGTGCACATTACATAGGGATGTTTACGTCCTAAATGGGTTGAACGCAAGAGTGACAATAGGTAACCCAAAAAACCCAAAATACCTAGCAACTTCCGGCTTTGTTGTTCCTGCTAATAAAGTATGTGGGTCTAAAAAGCAATATGAATCGCCTAGACGACAACTCGGGCATTTATAATCACAACCATATAACCCCCTACCACAAAGAGGAACGTGGCAATTGGCAAAAAACTTTCAATTTCCCAAGTTACCCTTTAGCGCTTAAACAGTGTGACTTAGAAGAATTAAACTATCTGATTACGGTAGATGCATATGTGCACATCACATAGGGATGTTTACGTCCTAAATGGGTTGAACGCAAGAGTGACAATCGAAAACCCAAAAACCTCAAAATACCTAGCAACTTCCGGCTTTGTTGTTCCTGCTAATAAAGTATGTGGGTCTAAAAAGCAATATGAATCGCCTAGACGACAACTCGGGCATTCAATAATTCATATACCCGCCTACCACAAACAGGAACGGGGCAATTGGCAAAAAACTTTCAATTTCACAAGTTACCCTTTAGCGCCTAAAGAGTGTGACTTAGAAGAATTAAACTATCTGATTACGGTAGATGCATATGTGCACATTACATAGGGATGTTTACGTCCTAAATGGGTTGAACGCAAGAGTGACAATAGGTAACCCAAAAAACCCAAAATACCTAGCAACTTCCGGCTTTGTTGTTCCTGCTAATAAAGTATGTGGGTCTAAAAAGCAATATGAATCGCCTAGACGACAACTCGGGCATTCATAAACAACATCATATACCCGCCTACAACAAACAGGAACGGGGTAATTGGAAAAAACTTTCAATTTCACAAGTTACCCTTTAGCGCCTAAAGAGTGTGACTTAGAAGAATTAAACTATCTGATTACGGTAGATGCATATGTGCACATTACATAGGGATGTTTACGTCCTAAATGGGTTGAACGCAAGAGTGACAATAGGTAACCCAAAGAACCCAAAATACCTAGCACCTTCCGGCTTTGTTGTTCCTGCTAATAAAGTATGTGGGTCTAAAAAGCAATATGAATCGCCTAGACGACAACTCGGGCATTTATAATCACAACCATATAACCCCCTACCACAAAGAGGAACGTGGCAATTGGCAAAAAACTTTCAATTTCCCAAGTTACCCTTTAGCGCTTAAACAGTGTGACTTAGAAGAATTAAACTATCTGATTACGGTAGATGCATATGTGCACATTACATAGGGATGTTTACGTCCTAAATGGGTTGAACGCAAGAGTGACAATAGGTAACCCAAAGAACCCAAAATACCTAGCACCTTCCGGTTTTGTTTTTGCGGCTAAGAAATTATGTGGGCCTAAAAAGCAATATGAATCGCCTAGACGACAACTCGGGCATTCATAAACAACATCATATACCCGCCTACAACAAACAGGAACGGGGCAATTGGAAAAAACTTTCAATTTCACAAGTTACCCTTTAGCGCCTAAAGAGTGTGACTTAGAAGAATTAAACTATCTGATTACGGTAGATGATATGTGCACATTACATAGAGATGTTAGATCCTAAATGGGTTGAACGCAAGAGTGACAATAAGTAACCCAAAGAAACCAAAATACCTAGCACCTTCCGGTTTTTTTTTTGCGGCTATAAAGTATGTGGGCCTTTAAAACAATATGAGTCGCCTAGACGACAACGCGGGCATTCATAATCACAACCATATACCCCCTACCACAAAGAGGAACGTGGCAGTTGGCAAAAAACTTTCAATTTCACAAGTTACCCTTTAGCGCCTAAACAGTGTGACTTAGAAGAATTAAACTATCTGATTACGGTAGATGTATATGTGCACATTACATAGAGATGTCAACGTCCTAAATGGGTTGAACGCAAGAGTGACAATCGAAAACCCAAAAACCTCAAAATACCTAGCAACTTCCGGCTTTGTTGTTCCTGCTAATAAAGTATGTGGGTCTAAAAAGCAATATGAATCGCCTAGACGACAACTCGGGCATTCAATAATTCATATACCCGCCTACCACAAACAGGAACGGGGCAATTGGCAAAAAACTTTCAATTTCACAAGTTACCCTTTAGCGCCTAAAGAGTGTGACTTAGAAGAATTAAACTATCTGATTACGGTAGATGCATATGTGCACATTACATAGGGATGTTTACGTCCTAAATGGGTTGAACGCAAGAGTGACAATAGGTAACCCAAAGAACCCAAAATACCTAGCACCTTCCGGTTTTGTTTTTGCGGCTCAGAAATTATGTGGGCCTAATAAGCAATATGAATCGCCTAGACGACAACTCGGGCATTCATAAACAACATCATATACCCGCCTACAACAAACAGGAACGGGGCAATTGGAAAAAACTTTCAATTTCACAAGTTACCCTTTAGCGCCTAAAGAGTGTGACTTAGAAGAATTAAACTATCTGATTACGGTAGATGTATATGTGCACATTACATAGAGATGTCAACGTCCTAAATGGGTTGAACGCAAGAGTGACAATCGAAAACCCAAAAACCTCAAAATACCTAGCAACTTCCGGCTTTGTTGTTCCTGCTAATAAAGTATGTGGGCCTAAAAAGCAATATGAATCGTCTAGACGACAACTCGGGCATTCATAAACAACATCATATACCCGCCTACAACAAACAGGAACGTGGCAGTTGGCAAAAAACTTTCAATTTCACAAGTTACCCTTTAGCGCCTAAACAGTGTGACTTAGAAGAATTAAACTATCTGATTACGGTAGATGTATATGTGCACATTACATAGAGATGTCAACGTCCTAAATGGGTTGAACGCAAGAGTGACAATCGAAAACCCAAAAACCTCAAAATACCTAGCAACTTCCGGCTTTGTTGTTCCTGCTAATAAAGTATGTGGGCCTAAAAAGCAATATGAATCGTCTAGACGACAACTCGGGCATTCATAATCACAACCATATACCCCCTACCACAAAGAGGAACGTGGCAGTTGGCAAAAAACTTTCAATTTCACAAGTTACCCTTAAGCGCCTAAAGAGTGTGACTTAGAAGAATTAAACTATCTGATTACGGTAGATGCATATGTGCACATTACATAGAGATGTTTACGTCCTAAATGGGTTGAACGCAAGAGTGACAATAGGTAACCCAAAGAAACCAAAATACCTAGCACCTTCCGGTTTTGTTTTTGCGGCTAATAAATTATGTGGGCCTATAAAACAATATGAGTCGCCTAGACGACAACTCGGGCATTTATAATCACAACCATATAACCCCCTACCACAAACAGGAACGTGGCAATTGGCAAAAAACTTTCAATTTCACAAGTTACCCTTTAACGCCTAAACAGTGTGACTTAGAAAAATTACACTATCTGATTACGGTAGATGCATATGTGCACATTACATAGGGATGTTTACGTCCTAAATGGGTTGAACGCAAGAGTGACAATCGAAAACCCAAAAACCTCAAAATACCTAGCAACTTCCGGCTTTGTTGTTCCTGCTAATAAAGTATGTGGGTCTAAAAAGCAATATGAATCGCCTAGACGACAACTCGGGCATTTATAATCACAACCATATAACCCCCTACCACAAACAGGAACGTGGCAATTGGCAAAAAACTTTCAATTTCACAAGTTACCCTTTAGCGCCTAAACAGTGTGACTTAGAAGAATTAAACTATCTGATTACGGTAGATGCATATGTGCACATTACATAGGGATGTTTACGTCCTAAATGGGTTGAACGCAAGAGTGACAATCGAAAACCCAAAAACCTCAAAATACCAAGCAACTTCCGGCTTTGTTGTTCCTGCTAATAAAGTATGTGGGTCTAAAAAGCAATATGAATCGCCTAGACGACAACTCGGGCATTTATAATCACAACCATATAACCCCCTACCACAAACAGGAACGTGGCAATTTGCAAAAAACTTTCAATTTCACAAGTTACCCTTTAGCGCCTAAACAGTGTGACTTAGAAGAATTAAACTATCTGATTACGGTAGATGCATATGTGCACATTACATAGAGATGTCAACGTCCTAAATGGGTTGAACGCAAGAGTGACAATCGAAAACCCAAAAACCTCAAAATACCTAGCAACTTCCGGCTTTGTTGTTCCTGCTAATAAAGTATGTGGGTCTAAAAAGCAATATGAATCGCCTAGACGACAACTCGGGCATTTATAATCACAACCATATAACCCCCTACCACAAACAGGAACGGGGCAATTGGAAAAAACTTTCAATTTCACAAGTTACCCTTTAGCGCCTAAAGAGTGTGACTTAGAAGAATTAAACTATCTGATTACGGTAGATGCATATGTGCACATTACATAGGGATGTTTACGTCCTAAATGGGTTGAACGCAAGAGTGACAATCGAAAACCCAAAAACCTCAAAATACCTAGCAACTTCCGGCTTTGTTGTTCCTGCTAATAAAGTATGTGGGTCTAAAAAGCAATATGAATCGCCTAGACGACAACTCGGGCATTCAATAATTCATATACCCGCCTACCACAAACAGGAACGGGGCAATTGGCAAAAAACTTTCAATTTCACAAGTTACCCTTTAGCTCCTAAAGAGTGTGACTTAGAAGAATTAAACTATCTGATTACGGTAGATGCATATGTGCACATTACATAGGGATGTTTACGTCCTAAATGGGTTGAACGCAAGAGTGACAATAGGTAACCCAAAGAACCCAAAATACCTAGCAACTTCCGGCTTTGTTGTTCCTGCTAATAAAGTATGTGGGCCTTTAAAACAATATGAGTAGCCTAGACGACAACGCGGGCATTCATAATCACAACCATATACCCCCTACCACAAACAGGAACGTGGCAATTGGCAAAAAACTTTCAATTTCCTTTAGCGCCTAAAGAGTGTGACTTTGAAGAATTAAACTATCTGATTACGGTAGATGCATATGTGCACATTACATAGAGATGTTAACGTCCTAAATGGGTTGAACGCAAGAGTGACAATCGAAAACCCAAAATACCTAGCAACTTCCGGCTTTGTTGTTCCTGCTAATAAAGTATGTGGGTCTCAAAAGCAATATGAATCGCCTAGACGACAACTCGGGCATTCAAAACCAACATCAAATACCCGCCTACCACAAACAGGAACGGGGCAATTGGCAAAAAACTTTCAATTTCACAAGTTACCCTTTAGCGCCTAAAGAGTGTGACTTAGAAGAATTAAACTATCTGATTACGGTAGATGCATATGTGCACATTACATAGGGATGTTTACGTCCTAAATGGGTTGAACGCAAGAGTGACAATAGGTAACCCAAAATACCTAGCAACTTCCGGCTTTGTTGTTCCTGCTAATAAAGTATGTGGGTCTAAAAAGCAATATGAATCGCCTAGACGACAACTCGGGCATTCATAAACAACATCATATACCCGCCTAACACAAACAGGAACGGGGCAATTGGAAAAAACTTTCAATTTCACAAGTTACCCTTTAGCGCCTAAAGAGTGTGACTTAGAAGAATTAAACTATCTGATTACGGTAGATGCATATGTGCACATTACATAGGGATGTTTACGTCCTAAATGGGTTGAACGCAAGAGTGACAATAGGTAACCCAAAGAACCCAAAATACCTAGCACCTTCCGGTTTTGTTTTTGCGGCTCAGAAATTATGTGGGCCTAATAAGCAATATGAATCGCCTAGACGACAACTCGGGCATTCATAAACAACATCATATACCCGCCTACAACAAACAGGAACGGGGCAATTGGAAAAAACTTTCAATTTCACAAGTTACCCTTTAGCGCCTAAAGAGTGTGACTTAGAAGAATTAAACTATCTGATTACGGTAGATGTATATGTGCACATTACATAGAGATGTCAACGTCCTAAATGGGTTGAACGCAAGAGTGACAATCGAAAACCCAAAAACCTCAAAATACCTAGCAACTTCCGGCTTTGTTGTTCCTGCTAATAAAGTATGTGGGCCTAAAAAGCAATATGAATCGTCTAGACGACAACTCGGGCATTCATAAACAACATCATATACCCGCCTACAACAAACAGGAACGGGGCAATTGGAAAAAACTTTCAATTTCACAAGTTACCCTTAAGCGCCTAAAGAGTGTGACTTAGAAGAATTAAACTATCTGATTACGGTAGATGCATATGTGCACATTACATAGAGATGTTTACGTCCTAAATGGGTTGAACGCAAGAGTGACAATAGGTAACCCAAAGAAACCAAAATACCTAGCACCTTCCGGTTTTGTTTTTGCGGCTAATAAATTATGTGGGCCTATAAAACAATATGAGTCGCCTAGACGACAACTCGGGCATTTATAATCACAACCATATAACCCCCTACCACAAACAGGAACGTGGCAATTGGCAAAAAACTTTCAATTTCACAAGTTACCCTTTAACGCCTAAACAGTGTGACTTAGAAAAATTACACTATCTGATTACGGTAGATGCATATGTGCACATTACATAGAGATGTCAACGTCCTAAATGGGTTGAACGCAAGAGTGACAATCGAAAACCCAAAAACCTCAAAATACCTAGCAACTTCCGGCTTTGTTGTTCCTGCTAATAAAGTATGTGGGCCTAAAAAGCAATATGAATCGTCTAGACGACAACTCGGGCATTCATAAACAACATCATATACCCGCCTAACACAAACAGGAACGGGGCAATTGGAAAAAACTTTCAATTTCACAAGTTACCCTTTAGCGCCTAAAGAGTGTGACTTAGAAGAATTAAACTATCTGATTACGGTAGATGCATATGTGCACATTACATAGGGATGTTTACGTCCTAAATGGGTTGAACGCAAGAGTGACAATAGGTAACCCAAAGAACCCAAAATACCTAGCACCTTCCGGTTTTGTTTTTGCGGCTCAGAAATTATGTGGGCCTAATAAGCAATATGAATCGCCTAGACGACAACTCGGGCATTCATAAACAACATCATATACCCGCCTACAACAAACAGGAACGGGGCAATTGGAAAAAACTTTCAATTTCACAAGTTACCCTTTAGCGCCTAAAGAGTGTGACTTAGAAGAATTAAACTATCTGATTACGGTAGATGTATATGTGCACATTACATAGAGATGTCAACGTCCTAAATGGGTTGAACGCAAGAGTGACAATCGAAAACCCAAAAACCTCAAAATACCTAGCAACTTCCGGCTTTGTTGTTCCTGCTAATAAAGTATGTGGGCCTAAAAAGCAATATGAATCGTCTAGACGACAACTCGGGCATTCATAAACAACATCATATACCCGCCTACAACAAACAGGAACGGGGCAATTGGAAAAAACTTTCAATTTCACAAGTTACCCTTTAGCGCCTAAAGAGTGTGACTTAGAAGAATTAAACTATCTGATTACGGTAGATGTATATGTGCACATTACATAGAGATGTCAACGTCCTAAATGGGTTGAACGCAAGAGTGACAATCGAAAACCCAAAAACCTCAAAATACCTAGCAACTTCCGGCTTTGTTGTTCCTGCTAATAAAGTATGTGGGTCTAAAAAGCAATATGAATCGCCTAGACGACAACTCGGGCATTCAATAATTCATATACCCGCCTACCACAAACAGGAACGGGGCAATTGGCAAAAAACTTTCAATTTCACAAGTTACCCTTTAGCGCCTAAAGAGTGTGACTTAGAAGAATTAAACTATCTGATTACGGTAGATGCATATGTGCACATTACATAGGGATGTTTACGTCCTAAATGGGTTGAACGCAAGAGTGACAATAGGTAACCCAAAGAACCCAAAATACCTAGCAACTTCCGGCTTTGTTGTTCCTGCTAATAAAGTATGTGGGTCTAAAAAGCAATATGAATCGCCTAGACGACAACTCGGACATTCATAAACAACATCATATACCCGGCTAACACAAACAGGAACGGGGCAATTGGAAACAACTTTCAATTTCACAAGTTACCCTTTAGCGCCTAAAGAGTGTGACTTAGAAGAATTAAACTATCTGATTACGGTAGATGCATATGTGCACATTACATAGGGATGTTTACGTCCTAAATGGGTTGAACGCAAGAGTGACAATAGGTAACCCAAAGAACCCAAAATACCTAGCACCTTCCGGTTTTGTTTTTGCGGCTAAGAAATTATGTGGGCCTAAAAAGCAATATGAATCGCCTAGACGACAACTCGGGCATTCATAAACAATATCATATACCCGCCTACAACAAACAGGAACGGGGCAATTGGAAAAAACTTTCAATTTCACAAGTTACTCTTTAGCGCCTAAAGAGAATTAAACTATCTGATTACGGTAGATGCATATGTGCACATTACATAGAGATGTTTACGTCCTCAATGGGTTGAACGCAAGAGTGACAATAGGTAACCCAAAGAAACCAAAATACCTAGCACCTTCCGGTTTTGTTTTTGCGGCTAATAAATTATGTGGGCCTATAAAACAATATGAGTCGCCTAGACGACAACTCGGGCATTTATAATCACAACCATATAACCCCCTACCACAAACAGGAACGTGGCAATTGGCAAAAAACTTTCAATTTCCTTTAGCGCCTAAAGAGTGTGACTTTGAAGAATTAAACTATCTGATTACGGTAGATACATATGTGCACATTACATAGAGATGTTAACGTCCTAAATGGGTTGAACGCAAGAGTCACAATCGAAAACCCAAAAACCTCAAAATACCTAGCAACTTCCGACTTTGTTTTTCCTGCTAATAAGGTATGTGGGTCTAAAAAGCAATATGAATCGCCTAGACGACAACTCGGGCATTCAAAAACAACATCATATACCCGCCTACCACAAACAGGAACGGGGCAATTGGCAAAAAACTTTCAATTTCACAAGTTACCCTTTAGCGCCTAAAGAGTGTGACCTAGAAGAATTAAACTATCTGATTACGGTAGATGCATATGTGCACATTACATAGGAATGTTTACGTCCTAAATGGGTTGAACGCAAGAGTGACAATAGGTAACCCAAAGAAACCAAAATACCTAGCACCTTCCGGTTTTGTTTTTGCGGCTAATAAATTATGTGGGCCTATAAAACAATATGAGTCGCCTAGACGACAACTCGGGCATTTATAATCACAACCATATAACCCCTACCACAAACAGGAACTTGGCAATTGGCAAAAAACTTTCAATTTCACAAGTTACCCTTTAGCGCCTAAACAGTGTGACTTAGAAGAATTAAACTATCTGATTACGGTAGATGCATATGTGCACATTACATAGAGATGTCAACGTCCTAAATGGGTTGAACGCAAGAGTGACAATCGAAAACCCAAAAACCTCAAAATACCTAGCAACTTCCGGCTTTGTTGTTCCTGCTAATAAAGTATGTGGGTCTAAAAAGCAATATGAATCGCCTAGACTACAACTCGGGCATTTATAATCACAACCATATAACCCCCTACCACAAACAGGAACGGGGCAATTGGAAAAAACTTTCAATTTCACAAGTTACCCTTTAGCGCCTAAAGAGTGTGACTTAGAAGAATTAAACTATCTGATTACGGTAGATGCATATGTGCACATTACATAGGGATGTTTACGTCCTAAATGGGTTGAACGCAAGAGTGACAATAGGTAACCCAAAGAACCCAAAATACCAAGCACCTTCCGGTTTTGTTTTTGCGGCTAATAAATTATGTGGGCCTATAAAACAATATGAGTCGCCTAGACGACAACTCGGGCATTTATAATCACAACCATATAACCCCCTACCACAAACAGGAACGTGGCAATTGGCAAAAAACTTTCAATTTCACAAGTTACCCTTTAGCGCCTAAACAGTGTGACTTAGAAGAATTAAACTATCTGATTACGGTAGATGCATATGTGCACATCACATAGGGATGTTTACGTCCTAAATGGGTTGAACGCAAGAGTGACAATCGAAAACCCAAAAACCTCAAAATACCTAGCAACTTCCGGCTTTGTTGTTCCTGCTAATAAAGTATGTGGGTCTAAAAAGCAATATGAATCGCCTAGACGACAACTCGGGCATTCAATAATTCATATACCCGCCTACCACAAACAGGAACGGGGCAATTGGCAAAAAACTTTCAATTTCACAAGTTACCCTTTAGCGTCTAAAGAGTGTGACTTAGAAGAATTAAACTATCTGATTACGGTAGATGCATATGTGCACATTACATAGGGATGTTTACGTCCTAAATGGGTTGAACGCAAGAGTGACAATAGGTAACCCAAAGAACCCAAAATACCTAGCACCTTCCGGCTTTGTTGTTCCTGCTAATAAAGTATGTGGGTCTAAAAAGCAATATGAATCGCCTAGACGACAACTCGGGCATTTATAATCACAACCATATAACCCCCTACCACAAAGAGGAACGGGGCAATTGGAAAAAACTTTCAATTTCACAAGTTACCCTTTAGCGCCTAAACAGTGTGACTTAGAAGAATTAAACTATCTGATTACGGTAGATGCATATGTGCACATCACATAGGGATGTTTACGTCCTAAATGGGTTGAACGCAAGAGTGACAATCGAAAACCCAAAAACCTCAAAATACCTAGCAACTTCCGGCTTTGTTGTTCCTGCTAATAAAGTATGTGGGTCTAAAAAGCAATATGAATCGCCTAGACGACAACTCGGGCATTCAATAATTCATATACCCGCCTACCACAAACAGGAACGGGGCAATTGGCAAAAAACTTTCAATTTCACAAGTTACCCTTTAGCGTCTAAAGAGTGTGACTTAGAAGAATTAAACTATCTGATTACGGTAGATGCATATGTGCACATTACATAGGGATGTTTACGTCCTAAATGGGTTGAACGCAAGAGTGACAATAGGTAACCCAAAAAACCCAAAATACCTAGCAACTTCCGGCTTTGTTGTTCCTGCTAATAAAGTATGTGGGTCTAAAAAGCAATATGAATCGCCTAGACGACAACTCGGGCATTCATAAACAACATCATATACCCGCCTACAACAAACAGGAACGGGGTAATTGGAAAAAACTTTCAATTTCACAAGTTACCCTTTAGCGCCTAAAGAGTGTGACTTAGAAGAATTAAACTATCTGATTACGGTAGATGCATATGTGCACATTACATAGGGATGTTTACGTCCTAAATGGGTTGAACGCAAGAGTGACAATAGGTAACCCAAAGAACCCAAAATACCTAGCACCTTCCGGCTTTGTTGTTCCTGCTAATAAAGTATGTGGGTCTAAAAAGCAATATGAATCGCCTAGACGACAACTCGGGCATTTATAATCACAACCATATAACCCCCTACCACAAAGAGGAACGTGGCAATTGGCAAAAAACTTTCAATTTCCCAAGTTACCCTTTAGCGCTTAAACAGTGTGACTTAGAAGAATTAAACTATCTGATTACGGTAGATGCATATGTGCACATTACATAGGGATGTTTACGTCCTAAATGGGTTGAACGCAAGAGTGACAATAGGTAACCCAAAGAACCCAAAATACCTAGCACCTTCCGGTTTTGTTTTTGCGGCTAAGAAATTATGTGGGCCTAAAAAGCAATATGAATCGCCTAGACGACAACTCGGGCATTCATAAACAACATCATATACCCGCCTACAACAAACAGGAACGGGGCAATTGGAAAAAACTTTCAATTTCACAAGTTACCCTTTAGCGCCTAAAGAGTGTGACTTAGAAGAATTAAACTATCTGATTACGGTAGATGATATGTGCACATTACATAGAGATGTTAGATCCTAAATGGGTTGAACGCAAGAGTGACAATAAGTAACCCAAAGAAACCAAAATACCTAGCACCTTCCGGTTTTTTTTTTGCGGCTATAAAGTATGTGGGCCTTTAAAACAATATGAGTCGCCTAGACGACAACGCGGGCATTCATAATCACAACCATATACCCCCTACCACAAAGAGGAACGTGGCAGTTGGCAAAAAACTTTCAATTTCACAAGTTACCCTTTAGCGCCTAAACAGTGTGACTTAGAAGAATTAAACTATCTGATTACGGTAGATGTATATGTGCACATTACATAGAGATGTCAACGTCCTAAATGGGTTGAACGCAAGAGTGACAATCGAAAACCCAAAAACCTCAAAATACCTAGCAACTTCCGGCTTTGTTGTTCCTGCTAATAAAGTATGTGGGTCTAAAAAGCAATATGAATCGCCTAGACGACAACTCGGGCATTCAATAATTCATATACCCGCCTACCACAAACAGGAACGGGGCAATTGGCAAAAAACTTTCAATTTCACAAGTTACCCTTTAGCGCCTAAAGAGTGTGACTTAGAAGAATTAAACTATCTGATTACGGTAGATGCATATGTGCACATTACATAGGGATGTTTACGTCCTAAATGGGTTGAACGCAAGAGTGACAATAGGTAACCCAAAGAACCCAAAATACCTAGCACCTTCCGGTTTTGTTTTTGCGGCTCAGAAATTATGTGGGCCTAATAAGCAATATGAATCGCCTAGACGACAACTCGGGCATTCATAAACAACATCATATACCCGCCTACAACAAACAGGAACGGGGCAATTGGAAAAAACTTTCAATTTCACAAGTTACCCTTTAGCGCCTAAAGAGTGTGACTTAGAAGAATTAAACTATCTGATTACGGTAGATGTATATGTGCACATTACATAGAGATGTCAACGTCCTAAATGGGTTGAACGCAAGAGTGACAATCGAAAACCCAAAAACCTCAAAATACCTAGCAACTTCCGGCTTTGTTGTTCCTGCTAATAAAGTATGTGGGCCTAAAAAGCAATATGAATCGTCTAGACGACAACTCGGGCATTCATAAACAACATCATATACCCGCCTACAACAAACAGGAACGGGGCAATTGGAAAAAACTTTCAATTTCACAAGTTACCCTTAAGCGCCTAAAGAGTGTGACTTAGAAGAATTAAACTATCTGATTACGGTAGATGCATATGTGCACATTACATAGAGATGTTTACGTCCTAAATGGGTTGAACGCAAGAGTGACAATAGGTAACCCAAAGAAACCAAAATACCTAGCACCTTCCGGTTTTGTTTTTGCGGCTAATAAATTATGTGGGCCTATAAAACAATATGAGTCGCCTAGACGACAACTCGGGCATTTATAATCACAACCATATAACCCCCTACCACAAACAGGAACGTGGCAATTGGCAAAAAACTTTCAATTTCACAAGTTACCCTTTAACGCCTAAACAGTGTGACTTAGAAAAATTACACTATCTGATTACGGTAGATGCATATGTGCACATTACATAGGGATGTTTACGTCCTAAATGGGTTGAACGCAAGAGTGACAATCGAAAACCCAAAAACCTCAAAATACCTAGCAACTTCCGGCTTTGTTGTTCCTGCTAATAAAGTATGTGGGTCTAAAAAGCAATATGAATCGCCTAGACGACAACTCGGGCATTTATAATCACAACCATATAACCCCCTACCACAAACAGGAACGTGGCAATTGGCAAAAAACTTTCAATTTCACAAGTTACCCTTTAGCGCCTAAACAGTGTGACTTAGAAGAATTAAACTATCTGATTACGGTAGATGCATATGTGCACATTACATAGGGATGTTTACGTCCTAAATGGGTTGAACGCAAGAGTGACAATCGAAAACCCAAAAACCTCAAAATACCAAGCAACTTCCGGCTTTGTTGTTCCTGCTAATAAAGTATGTGGGTCTAAAAAGCAATATGAATCGCCTAGACGACAACTCGGGCATTTATAATCACAACCATATAACCCCCTACCACAAACAGGAACGTGGCAATTTGCAAAAAACTTTCAATTTCACAAGTTACCCTTTAGCGCCTAAACAGTGTGACTTAGAAGAATTAAACTATCTGATTACGGTAGATGCATATGTGCACATTACATAGAGATGTCAACGTCCTAAATGGGTTGAACGCAAGAGTGACAATCGAAAACCCAAAAACCTCAAAATACCTAGCAACTTCCGGCTTTGTTGTTCCTGCTAATAAAGTATGTGGGTCTAAAAAGCAATATGAATCGCCTAGACGACAACTCGGGCATTTATAATCACAACCATATAACCCCCTACCACAAACAGGAACGGGGCAATTGGAAAAAACTTTCAATTTCACAAGTTACCCTTTAGCGCCTAAAGAGTGTGACTTAGAAGAATTAAACTATCTGATTACGGTAGATGCATATGTGCACATTACATAGGGATGTTTACGTCCTAAATGGGTTGAACGCAAGAGTGACAATCGAAAACCCAAAAACCTCAAAATACCTAGCAACTTCCGGCTTTGTTGTTCCTGCTAATAAAGTATGTGGGTCTAAAAAGCAATATGAATCGCCTAGACGACAACTCGGGCATTCAATAATTCATATACCCGCCTACCACAAACAGGAACGGGGCAATTGGCAAAAAACTTTCAATTTCACAAGTTACCCTTTAGCTCCTAAAGAGTGTGACTTAGAAGAATTAAACTATCTGATTACGGTAGATGCATATGTGCACATTACATAGGGATGTTTACGTCCTAAATGGGTTGAACGCAAGAGTGACAATAGGTAACCCAAAGAACCCAAAATACCTAGCAACTTCCGGCTTTGTTGTTCCTGCTAATAAAGTATGTGGGCCTTTAAAACAATATGAGTAGCCTAGACGACAACGCGGGCATTCATAATCACAACCATATACCCCCTACCACAAACAGGAACGTGGCAATTGGCAAAAAACTTTCAATTTCCTTTAGCGCCTAAAGAGTGTGACTTTGAAGAATTAAACTATCTGATTACGGTAGATGCATATGTGCACATTACATAGAGATGTTAACGTCCTAAATGGGTTGAACGCAAGAGTGACAATCGAAAACCCAAAATACCTAGCAACTTCCGGCTTTGTTGTTCCTGCTAATAAAGTATGTGGGTCTCAAAAGCAATATGAATCGCCTAGACGACAACTCGGGCATTCAAAACCAACATCAAATACCCGCCTACCACAAACAGGAACGGGGCAATTGGCAAAAAACTTTCAATTTCACAAGTTACCCTTTAGCGCCTAAAGAGTGTGACTTAGAAGAATTAAACTATCTGATTACGGTAGATGCATATGTGCACATTACATAGGGATGTTTACGTCCTAAATGGGTTGAACGCAAGAGTGACAATAGGTAACCCAAAATACCTAGCAACTTCCGGCTTTGTTGTTCCTGCTAATAAAGTATGTGGGTCTAAAAAGCAATATGAATCGCCTAGACGACAACTCGGGCATTCATAAACAACATCATATACCCGCCTAACACAAACAGGAACGGGGCAATTGGAAAAAACTTTCAATTTCACAAGTTACCCTTTAGCGCCTAAAGAGTGTGACTTAGAAGAATTAAACTATCTGATTACGGTAGATGCATATGTGCACATTACATAGGGATGTTTACGTCCTAAATGGGTTGAACGCAAGAGTGACAATAGGTAACCCAAAGAACCCAAAATACCTAGCACCTTCCGGTTTTGTTTTTGCGGCTCAGAAATTATGTGGGCCTAATAAGCAATATGAATCGCCTAGACGACAACTCGGGCATTCATAAACAACATCATATACCCGCCTACAACAAACAGGAACGGGGCAATTGGAAAAAACTTTCAATTTCACAAGTTACCCTTTAGCGCCTAAAGAGTGTGACTTAGAAGAATTAAACTATCTGATTACGGTAGATGTATATGTGCACATTACATAGAGATGTCAACGTCCTAAATGGGTTGAACGCAAGAGTGACAATCGAAAACCCAAAAACCTCAAAATACCTAGCAACTTCCGGCTTTGTTGTTCCTGCTAATAAAGTATGTGGGCCTAAAAAGCAATATGAATCGTCTAGACGACAACTCGGGCATTCATAAACAACATCATATACCCGCCTACAACAAACAGGAACGGGGCAATTGGAAAAAACTTTCAATTTCACAAGTTACCCTTAAGCGCCTAAAGAGTGTGACTTAGAAGAATTAAACTATCTGATTACGGTAGATGCATATGTGCACATTACATAGAGATGTTTACGTCCTAAATGGGTTGAACGCAAGAGTGACAATAGGTAACCCAAAGAAACCAAAATACCTAGCACCTTCCGGTTTTGTTTTTGCGGCTAATAAATTATGTGGGCCTATAAAACAATATGAGTCGCCTAGACGACAACTCGGGCATTTATAATCACAACCATATAACCCCCTACCACAAACAGGAACGTGGCAATTGGCAAAAAACTTTCAATTTCACAAGTTACCCTTTAACGCCTAAACAGTGTGACTTAGAAAAATTACACTATCTGATTACGGTAGATGCATATGTGCACATTACATAGGGATGTTTACGTCCTAAATGGGTTGAACGCAAGAGTGACAATCGAAAACCCAAAAACCTCAAAATACCTAGCAACTTCCGGCTTTGTTGTTCCTGCTAATAAAGTATGTGGGTCTAAAAAGCAATATGAATCGCCTAGACGACAACTCGGGCATTCAATAATTCATATACCCGCCTACCACAAACAGGAACGGGGCAATTGGCAAAAAACTTTCAATTTCACAAGTTACCCTTTAGCGCCTAAAGAGTGTGACTTAGAAGAATTAAACTATCTGATTACGGTAGATGCATATGTGCACATTACATAGGGATGTTTACGTCCTAAATGGGTTGAACGCAAGAGTGACAATAGGTAACCCAAAGAACCCAAAATACCTAGCAACTTCCGGCTTTGTTGTTCCTGCTAATAAAGTATGTGGGTCTAAAAAGCAATATGAATCGCCTAGACGACAACTCGGGCATTCATAAACAACATCATATACCCGGCTAACACAAACAGGAACGGGGCAATTGGAAACAACTTTCAATTTCACAAGTTACCCTTTAGCGCCTAAAGAGTGTGACTTAGAAGAATTAAACTATCTGATTACGGTAGATGCATATGTGCACATTACATAGGGATGTTTACGTCCTAAATGGGTTGAACGCAAGAGTGACAATAGGTAACCCAAAGAACCCAAAATACCTAGCACCTTCCGGTTTTGTTTTTGCGGCTAAGAAATTATGTGGGCCTAAAAAGCAATATGAATCGCCTAGACGACAACTCGGGCATTCATAAACAATATCATATACCCGCCTACAACAAACAGGAACGGGGCAATTGGAAAAAACTTTCAATTTCACAAGTTACTCTTTAGCGCCTAAAGAGAATTAAACTATCTGATTACGGTAGAAGCATATGTGCACATTACATAGAGATGTTTACGTCCTCAATGGGTTGAACGCAAGAGTGACAATAGGTAACCCAAAGAAACCAAAATACCTAGCACGTTCCGGTTTTGTTTTTGCGGCTAATAAATTATGTGGGCCTATAAAACAATATGAGTCGCCTAGACGACAACTCGGGCATTTATAATCACAACCATATAACCCCCTACCACAAACAGGAACGTGGCAATTGGCAAAAAACTTTCAATTTCCTTTAGCGCCTAAAGAGTGTGACTTTGAAGAATTAAACTATCTGATTACGGTAGATACATATGTGCACATTACATAGAGATGTTAACGTCCTAAATGGGTTGAACGCAAGAGTCACAATCGAAAACCCAAAAACCTCAAAATACCTAGCAACTTCCGACTTTGTTTTTCCTGCTAATAAGGTATGTGGGTCTAAAAAGCAATATGAATCGCCTAGACGACAACTCGGGCATTCAAAAACAACATCATATACCCGCCTACCACAAACAGGAACGGGGCAATTGGCAAAAAACTTTCAATTTCACAAGTTACCCTTTAGCGCCTAAAGAGTGTGACCTAGAAGAATTAAACTATCTGATTACGGTAGATGCATATGTGCACATTACATAGGAATGTTTACGTCCTAAATGGGTTGAACGCAAGAGTGACAATAGGTAACCCAAAGAAACCAAAATACCTAGCACCTTCCGGTTTTGTTTTTGCGGCTAATAAATTATGTGGGCCTATAAAACAATATGAGTCGCCTAGACGACAACTCGGGCATTTATAATCACAACCATATAACCCCTACCACAAACAGGAACTTGGCAATTGGCAAAAAACTTTCAATTTCACAAGTTACCCTTTAGCGCCTAAACAGTGTGACTTAGAAGAATTAAACTATCTGATTACGGTAGATGCATATGTGCACATTACATAGAGATGTCAACGTCCTAAATGGGTTGAACGCAAGAGTGACAATCGAAAACCCAAAAACCTCAAAATACCTAGCAACTTCCGGCTTTGTTGTTCCTGCTAATAAAGTATGTGGGTCTAAAAAGCAATATGAATCGCCTAGACTACAACTCGGGCATTTATAATCACAACCATATAACCCCCTACCACAAACAGGAACGGGGCAATTGGAAAAAACTTTCAATTTCACAAGTTACCCTTTAGCGCCTAAAGAGTGTGACTTAGAAGAATTAAACTATCTGATTACGGTAGATGCATATGTGCACATTACATAGGGATGTTTACGTCCTAAATGGGTTGAACGCAAGAGTGACAATAGGTAACCCAAAGAACCCAAAATACCAAGCACCTTCCGGTTTTGTTTTTGCGGCTAATAAATTATGTGGGCCTATAAAACAATATGAGTCGCCTAGACGACAACTCGGGCATTTATAATCACAACCATATAACCCCCTACCACAAACAGGAACGTGGCAATTGGCAAAAAACTTTCAATTTCACAAGTTACCCTTTAGCGCCTAAACAGTGTGACTTAGAAGAATTAAACTATCTGATTACGGTAGATGCATATGTGCACATCACATAGGGATGTTTACGTCCTAAATGGGTTGAACGCAAGAGTGACAATCGAAAACCCAAAAACCTCAAAATACCTAGCAACTTCCGGCTTTGTTGTTCCTGCTAATAAAGTATGTGGGTCTAAAAAGCAATATGAATCGCCTAGACGACAACTCGGGCATTCAATAATTCATATACCCGCCTACCACAAACAGGAACGGGGCAATTGGCAAAAAACTTTCAATTTCACAAGTTACCCTTTAGCGCCTAAAGAGTGTGACTTAGAAGAATTAAACTATCTGATTACGGTAGATGCATATGTGCACATTACATAGGGATGTTTACGTCCTAAATGGGTTGAACGCAAGAGTGACAATAGGTAACCCAAAAAACCCAAAATACCTAGCAACTTCCGGCTTTGTTGTTCCTGCTAATAAAGTATGTGGGTCTAAAAAGCAATATGAATCGCCTAGACGACAACTCGGGCATTCATAAACAACATCATATACCCGCCTACAACAAACAGGAACGGGGTAATTGGAAAAAACTTTCAATTTCACAAGTTACCCTTTAGCGCCTAAAGAGTGTGACTTAGAAGAATTAAACTATCTGATTACGGTAGATGCATATGTGCACATTACATAGGGATGTTTACGTCCTAAATGGGTTGAACGCAAGAGTGACAATAGGTAACCCAAAGAACCCAAAATACCTAGAACCTTCCGGCTTTGTTGTTCCTGCTAATAAAGTATGTGGGTCTAAAAAGCAATATGAATCGCCTAGACGACAACTCGGGCATTTATAATCACAACCATATAACCCCCTACCACAAAGAGGAACGTGGCAATTGGCAAAAAACTTTCAATTTCCCAAGTTACCCTTTAGCGCTTAAACAGTGTGACTTAGAAGAATTAAACTATCTGATTACGGTAGATGCATATGTGCACATTACATAGGGATGTTTACGTCCTAAATGGGTTGAACGCAAGAGTGACAATAGGTAACCCAAAGAACCCAAAATACCTAGCACCTTCCGGTTTTGTTTTTGCGGCTAAGAAATTATGTGGGCCTAAAAAGCAATATGAATCGCCTAGACGACAACTCGGGCATTCATAAACAACATCATATACCCGCCTACAACAAACAGGAACGGGGCAATTGGAAAAAACTTTCAATTTCACAAGTTACCCTTTAGCGCCTAAAGAGTGTGACTTAGAAGAATTAAACTATCTGATTACGGTAGATGATATGTGCACATTACATAGAGATGTTAGATCCTAAATGGGTTGAACGCAAGAGTGACAATAAGTAACCCAAAGAAACCAAAATACCTAGCACCTTCCGGTTTTTTTTTTGCGGCTATAAAGTATGTGGGCCTTTAAAACAATATGAGTCGCCTAGACGACAACGCGGGCATTCATAATCACAACCATATACCCCCTACCACAAAGAGGAACGTGGCAGTTGGCAAAAAACTTTCAATTTCACAAGTTACCCTTTAGCGCCTAAACAGTGTGACTTAGAAGAATTAAACTATCTGATTACGGTAGATGTATATGTGCACATTACATAGAGATGTCAACGTCCTAAATGGGTTGAACGCAAGAGTGACAATCGAAAACCCAAAAACCTCAAAATACCTAGCAACTTCCGGCTTTGTTGTTCCTGCTAATAAAGTATGTGGGTCTAAAAAGCAATATGAATCGCCTAGACGACAACTCGGGCATTCAATAATTCATATACCCGCCTACCACAAACAGGAACGGGGCAATTGGCAAAAAACTTTCAATTTCACAAGTTACCCTTTAGCGCCTAAAGAGTGTGACTTAGAAGAATTAAACTATCTGATTACGGTAGATGCATATGTGCACATTACATAGGGATGTTTACGTCCTAAATGGGTTGAACGCAAGAGTGACAATAGGTAACCCAAAGAACCCAAAATACCTAGCACCTTCCGGTTTTGTTTTTGCGGCTCAGAAATTATGTGGGCCTAATAAGCAATATGAATCGCCTAGACGACAACTCGGGCATTCATAAACAACATCATATACCCGCCTACAACAAACAGGAACGGGGCAATTGGAAAAAACTTTCAATTTCACAAGTTACCCTTTAGCGCCTAAAGAGTGTGACTTAGAAGAATTAAACTATCTGATTACGGTAGATGTATATGTGCACATTACATAGAGATGTCAACGTCCTAAATGGGTTGAACGCAAGAGTGACAATCGAAAACCCAAAAACCTCAAAATACCTAGCAACTTCCGGCTTTGTTGTTCCTGCTAATAAAGTATGTGGGCCTAAAAAGCAATATGAATCGTCTAGACGACAACTCGGGCATTCATAAACAACATCATATACCCGCCTACAACAAACAGGAACGGGGCAATTGGAAAAAACTTTCAATTTCACAAGTTACCCTTAAGCGCCTAAAGAGTGTGACTTAGAAGAATTAAACTATCTGATTACGGTAGATGCATATGTGCACATTACATAGAGATGTTTACGTCCTAAATGGGTTGAACGCAAGAGTGACAATAGGTAACCCAAAGAAACCAAAATACCTAGCACCTTCCGGTTTTGTTTTTGCGGCTAATAAATTATGTGGGCCTATAAAACAATATGAGTCGCCTAGACGACAACTCGGGCATTTATAATCACAACCATATAACCCCCTACCACAAACAGGAACGTGACAATTGGCAAAAAACTTTCAATTCCACAAGTTACCCTTTAACGCCTAAACAGTGTGACTTAGAAAAATTACACTATCTGATTACGGTAGATGCATATGTGCACATTACATAGGGATGTTTACGTCCTAAATGGGTTGAACGCAAGAGTGACAATCGAAAACCCAAAAACCTCAAAATACCTAGCAACTTCCGGCTTTGTTGTTCCTGCTAATAAAGTATGTGGGCCTAAAAAGCAATATGAATCGCCTAGACGACAACTCGGGCATTCAATAATTCATATACCCGCCTACCACAAACAGGAACGGGGCAATTGGCAAAAAACTTTCAATTTCACAAGTTACCCTTTAGCGCCTAAAGAGTGTGACTTAGAAGAATTAAACTATCTGATTACGGTAGATGCATATGTGCACATTACATAGGGATGTTAACGTCCTAAATGGGTTGAACGCAAGAGTCACAATCGAAAACGCAAAAAACCCAAAATACCTAGCAACTTCCGGCTTTGTTGTTCCTGCTAATAAAGTATGTGGGTCTAAAAAGCAATATGAATCGCCTAGACGACAACTCGGGCATTCATAAACAACATCATATACCCGCCTACAACAAACAGGAACGGGGTAATTGGAAAAAACTTTCAATTTCACAAGTTACCCTTTAGCGCCTAAAGAGTGTGACTTAGAAGAATTAAACTATCTGATTACGGTAGATGCATATGTGCACATTACATAGGGATGTTTACGTCCTAAATGGGTTGAACGCAAGAGTGACAATAGGTAACCCAAAGAACCCAAAATACCTAGCAACTTCCGGCTTTGTTGTTCCTGCTAATAAAGTATGTGGGCCTAAAAAGCAATATGAATCGCCTAGACGACAACTCGGGCATTCAAAAACAACATCATATACCCGCCTACCACAAACAGGAACGGGGCAATTGGCAAAAAACTTTCAATTTCACAAGTTACCCTTTAGCGCCTAAAGAGTGTGACCTAGAAGAATTAAACTATCTGATTACGGTAGATGCATATGTGCACATTACATAGGAATGTTTACGTCCTAAATGGGTTGAACGCAAGAGTGACAATAGGTAACCCAAAGAAACCAAAATACCTAGCACCTTCCGGTTTTGTTTTTGCGGCTAATAAATTATGTGGGCCTATAAAACAATATGAGTCGCCTAGACGACAACTCGGGCATTTATAATCACAACCATATAACCCCTACCACAAACAGGAACTTGGCAATTGGCAAAAAACTTTCAATTTCACAAGTTACCCTTTAGCGCCTAAACAGTGTGACTTAGAAGAATTAAACTATCTGATTACGGTAGATGCATATGTGCACATTACATAGAGATGTCAACGTCCTAAATGGGTTGAACGCAAGAGTGACAATCGAAAACCCAAAAACCTCAAAATACCTAGCAACTTCCGGCTTTGTTGTTCCTGCTAATAAAGTATGTGGGTCTAAAAAGCAATATGAATCGCCTAGACTACAACTCGGGCATTTATAATCACAACCATATAACCCCCTACCACAAACAGGAACGGGGCAATTGGAAAAAACTTTCAATTTCACAAGTTACCCTTTAGCGCCTAAAGAGTGTGACTTAGAAGAATTAAACTATCTGATTACGGTAGATGCATATGTGCACATTACATAGGGATGTTTACGTCCTAAATGGGTTGAACGCAAGAGTGACAATAGGTAACCCAAAGAACCCAAAATACCAAGCACCTTCCGGTTTTGTTTTTGCGGCTAATAAATTATGTGGGCCTATAAAACAATATGAGTCGCCTAGACGACAACTCGGGCATTTATAATCACAACCATATAACCCCCTACCACAAACAGGAACGTGGCAATTGGCAAAAAACTTTCAATTTCACAAGTTACCCTTTAGCGCCTAAACAGTGTGACTTAGAAGAATTAAACTATCTGATTACGGTAGATGCATATGTGCACATCACATAGGGATGTTTACGTCCTAAATGGGTTGAACGCAAGAGTGACAATCGAAAACCCAAAAACCTCAAAATACCTAGCAACTTCCGGCTTTGTTGTTCCTGCTAATAAAGTATGTGGGTCTAAAAAGCAATATGAATCGCCTAGACGACAACTCGGGCATTCAATAATTCATATACCCGCCTACCACAAACAGGAACGGGGCAATTGGCAAAAAACTTTCAATTTCACAAGTTACCCTTTAGCGCCTAAAGAGTGTGACTTAGAAGAATTAAACTATCTGATTACGGTAGATGCATATGTGCACATTACATAGGGATGTTTACGTCCTAAATGGGTTGAACGCAAGAGTGACAATAGGTAACCCAAAAAACCCAAAATACCTAGCAACTTCCGGCTTTGTTGTTCCTGCTAATAAAGTATGTGGGTCTAAAAAGCAATATGAATCGCCTAGACGACAACTCGGGCATTCATAAACAACATCATATACCCGCCTACAACAAACAGGAACGGGGTAATTGGAAAAAACTTTCAATTTCACAAGTTACCCTTTAGCGCCTAAAGAGTGTGACTTAGAAGAACTAAACTATCTGATTACGGTAGATGCATATGTGCACATTACATAGGGATGTTTACGTCCTAAATGGGTTGAACGCAAGAGTGACAATAGGTAACCCAAAGAACCCAAAATACCTAGCACCTTCCGGCTTTGTTGTTCCTGCTAATAAAGTATGTGGGTCTAAAAAGCAATATGAATCGCCTAGACGACAACTCGGGCATTTATAATCACAACCATATAACCCCCTACCACAAAGAGGAACGTGGCAATTGGCAAAAAACTTTCAATTTCCCAAGTTACCCTTTAGCGCTTAAACAGTGTGACTTAGAAGAATTAAACTATCTGATTACGGTAGATGCATATGTGCACATTACATAGGGATGTTTACGTCCTAAATGGGTTGAACGCAAGAGTGACAATAGGTAACCCAAAGAACCCAAAATACCTAGCACCTTCCGGTTTTGTTTTTGCGGCTAAGAAATTATGTGGGCCTAAAAAGCAATATGAATCGCCTAGACGACAACTCGGGCATTCATAAACAACATCATATACCCGCCTACAACAAACAGGAACGGGGCAATTGGAAAAAACTTTCAATTTCACAAGTTACCCTTTAGCGCCTAAAGAGTGTGACTTAGAAGAATTAAACTATCTGATTACGGTAGATGATATGTGCACATTACATAGAGATGTTAGATCCTAAATGGGTTGAACGCAAGAGTGACAATAAGTAACCCAAAGAAACCAAAATACCTAGCACCTTCCGGTTTTTTTTTTGCGGCTATAAAGTATGTGGGCCTTTAAAACAATATGAGTCGCCTAGACGACAACGCGGGCATTCATAATCACAACCATATACCCCCTACCACAAAGAGGAACGTGGCAGTTGGCAAAAAACTTTCAATTTCACAAGTTACCCTTTAGCGCCTAAACAGTGTGACTTAGAAGAATTAAACTATCTGATTACGGTAGATGTATATGTGCACATTACATAGAGATGTCAACGTCCTAAATGGGTTGACCGCAAGAGTGACAATCGAAAACCCAAAAACCTCAAAATACCTAGCAACTTCCGGCTTTGTTGTTCCTGCTAATAAAGTATGTGGGTCTAAAAAGCAATATGAATCGCCTAGACGACAACTCGGGCATTCAATAATTCATATACCCGCCTACCACAAACAGGAACGGGGCAATTGGCAAAAAACTTTCAATTTCACAAGTTACCCTTTAGCGCCTAAAGAGTGTGACTTAGAAGAATTAAACTATCTGATTACGGTAGATGCATATGTGCACATTACATAGGGATGTTTACGTCCTAAATGGGTTGAACGCAAGAGTGACAATAGGTAACCCAAAGAACCCAAAATACCTAGCACCTTCCGGTTTTGTTTTTGCGGCTCAGAAATTATGTGGGCCTAATAAGCAATATGAATCGCCTAGACGACAACTCGGGCATTCATAAACAACATCATATACCCGCCTACAACAAACAGGAACGGGGCAATTGGAAAAAACTTTCAATTTCACAAGTTACCCTTTAGCGCCTAAAGAGTGTGACTTAGAAGAATTAAACTATCTGATTACGGTAGATGTATATGTGCACATTACATAGAGATGTCAACGTCCTAAATGGGTTGAACGCAAGAGTGACAATCGAAAACCCAAAAACCTCAAAATACCTAGCAACTTCCGGCTTTGTTGTTCCTGCTAATAAAGTATGTGGGCCTAAAAAGCAATATGAATCGTCTAGACGACAACTCGGGCATTCATAAACAACATCATATACCCGCCTACAACAAACAGGAACGGGGCAATTGGAAAAAACTTTCAATTTCACAAGTTACCCTTAAGCGCCTAAAGAGTGTGACTTAGAAGAATTAAACTATCTGATTACGGTAGATGCATATGTGCACATTACATAGAGATGTTTACGTCCTAAATGGGTTGAACGCAAGAGTGACAATAGGTAACCCAAAGAAACCAAAATACCTAGCACCTTCCGGTTTTGTTTTTGCGGCTAATAAATTATGTGGGCCTATAAAACAATATGAGTCGCCTAGACGACAACTCGGGCATTTATAATCACAACCATATAACCCCCTACCACAAACAGGAACGTGGCAATTGGCAAAAAACTTTCAATTTCACAAGTTACCCTTTAACGCCTAAACAGTGTGACTTAGAAAAATTACACTATCTGATTACGGTAGATGCATATGTGCACATTACATAGGGATGTTTACGTCCTAAATGGGTTGAACGCAAGAGTGACAATCGAAAACCCAAAAACCTCAAAATACCTAGCAACTTCCGGCTTTGTTGTTCCTGCTAATAAAGTATGTGGGTCTAAAAAGCAATATGAATCGCCTAGACGACAACTCGGGCATTCAATAATTCATATACCCGCCTACCACAAACAGGAACGGGGCAATTGGCAAAAAACTTTCAATTTCACAAGTTACCCTTTAGCGCCTAAATAGTGTGACTTAGAAGAATTAAACTATCTGATTACGGTAGATGCATATGTGCACATTACATAGGGATGTTTACGTCCTAAATGGGTTGAACGCAAGAGTGACAATAGGTAACCCAAAGAACCCAAAATACCTAGCAACTTCCGGCTTTGTTGTTCCTGCTAATAAAGTATGTGGGTCTAAAAAGCAATATGAATCGCCTAGACGACAACTCGGGCATTCATAAACAACATCATATACCCGGCTAACACAAACAGGAACGGGGCAATTGGAAACAACTTTCAATTTCACAAGTTACCCTTTAGCGCCTAAAGAGTGTGACTTAGAAGAATTAAACTATCTGATTACGGTAGATGCATATGTGCACATTACATAGGGATGTTTACGTCCTAAATGGGTTGAACGCAAGAGTGACAATAGGTAACCCAAAGAACCCAAAATACCTAGCAACTTCCGGCTTTGTTGTTCCTGCTAATAAAGTATGTGGGTCTAAAAAGCAATATGAATCGCCTAGACGACAACTCGGGCATTCATAAACAACATCATATACCCGCCTACAACAAACAGGAACGGGGTAATTGGAAAAAACTTTCAATTTCACAAGTTACCCTTTAGCGCCTAAAGAGTGTGACTTAGAAGAACTAAACTATCTGATTACGGTAGATGCATATGTGCACATTACATAGAGATGTCAACGTCCTAAATGGGTTGAACGCAAGAGTGACAATCGAAAACCCAAAAACCTCAAAATACCTAGCAACTTCCGGCTTTGTTGTTCCTGCTAATAAAGTATGTGGGTCTAAAAAGCAATATGAATCGCCTAGACGACAACTCGGGCATTTATAATCACAACCATATAACCCCCTACCACAAACAGGAACGGGGCAATTGGCAAAAAACTTTCAATTTCACAAGTTACCCTTTAGCGCCTAAACAGTGTGACTTAGAAGAATTAAACTATCTGATTACGGTAGATGCATATGTGCACATTACATAGGGATGTTTACGTCCTAAATGGGTTGAACGCAAGAGTGACAATAGGTAACCCAAAGAACCCAAAATACCTAGCACCTTCCGGTTTTGTTTTTGCGGCTCAGAAATTATGTGGGTCTAAAAAGCAATATGAATCGCCTAGACGACAACTCGGGCATTCATAAACAACATCATATACCCGCCTACCACAAACAGGAACGGGGCAATTGGCAAAAAACTTTCAATTTCACAAGTTACCCTTTAGCGCCTAAATAGTGTGACTTAGAAGAATTAAACTATCTGATTACGGTAGATGCATATGTGCACATTACATAGGGATGTTTACGTCCTAAATGGGTTGAACGCAAGAGTGACAATAGGTAACCCAAAGAACCCAAAATACCTAGCAACTTCCGGCTTTGTTGTTCCTGCTAATAAAGTATGTGGGCCTAATAAGCAATATGAATCGCCTAGACGACAACTCGGGCATTCATAAACAACATCATATACCCGCCTACAACAAACAGGAACGGGGCAATTGGAAAAAACTTTCAATTTCACAAGTTACCCTTTAGCGCCTAAAGAGTGTGACTTAGAAGAATTAAACTATCTGATTACGGTAGATGTATATGTGCACATTACATAGAGATGTCAACGTCCTAAATGGGTTGAACGCAAGAGTGACAATCGAAAACCCAAAAACCTCAAAATACCTAGCAACTTCCGGCTTTGTTGTTCCTGCTAATAAAGTATGTGGGCCTAATAAGCAATATGAATCGCCTAGACGACAACTCGGGCATTCATAAACAACATCATATACCCGCCTACAACAAACAGGAACGGGGCAATTGGAAAAAACTTTCAATTTCACAAGTTACCCTTTAGCGCCTAAAGAGTGTGACTTAGAAGAATTAAACTATCTGATTACGGTAGATGCATATGTGCACATTACATAGAGATGTCAACGTCCTAAATGGGTTGAACGCAAGAGTGACAATCGAAAACCCAAAAACCTCAAAATACCTAGCAACTTCCGGCTTTGTTGTTCCTGCTAATAAAGTATGTGGGTCTAAAAAGCAATATGAATCGCCTAGACTACAACTCGGGCATTTATAATCACAACCATATAACCCCCTACCACAAACAGGAACGGGGCAATTGGAAAAAACTTTCAATTTCACAAGTTACCCTTTAGCGCCTAAAGAGTGTGACTTAGAAGAATTAAACTATCTGATTACGGTAGATGCATATGTGCACATTACATAGGGATGTTTACGTCCTAAATGGGTTGAACGCAAGAGTGACAATAGGTAACCCAAAGAACCCAAAATACCAAGCACCTTCCGGTTTTGTTTTTGCGGCTAATAAATTATGTGGGCCTATAAAACAATATGAGTCGCCTAGACGACAACTCGGGCATTTATAATCACAACCATATAACCCCCTACCACAAACAGGAACGTGGCAATTGGCAAAAAACTTTCAATTTCACAAGTTACCCTTTAGCGCCTAAACAGTGTGACTTAGAAGAATTAAACTATCTGATTACGGTAGATGCATATGTGCACATCACATAGGGATGTTTACGTCCTAAATGGGTTGAACGCAAGAGTGACAATCGAAAACCCAAAAACCTCAAAATACCTAGCAACTTCCGGCTTTGTTGTTCCTGCTAATAAAGTATGTGGGTCTAAAAAGCAATATGAATCGCCTAGACGACAACTCGGGCATTCAATAATTCATATACCCGCCTACCACAAACAGGAACGGGGCAATTGGCAAAAAACTTTCAATTTCACAAGTTACCCTTTAGCGCCTAAAGAGTGTGACTTAGAAGAATTAAACTATCTGATTACGGTAGATGCATATGTGCACATTACATAGGGATGTTTACGTCCTAAATGGGTTGAACGCAAGAGTGACAATAGGTAACCCAAAAAACCCAAAATACCTAGCAACTTCCGGCTTTGTTGTTCCTGCTAATAAAGTATGTGGGTCTAAAAAGCAATATGAATCGCCTAGACGACAACTCGGGCATTCATAAACAACATCATATACCCGCCTACAACAAACAGGAACGGGGTAATTGGAAAAAACTTTCAATTTCACAAGTTACCCTTTAGCGCCTAAAGAGTGTGACTTAGAAGAACTAAACTATCTGATTACGGTAGATGCATATGTGCACATTACATAGGGATGTTTACGTCCTAAATGGGTTGAACGCAAGAGTGACAATAGGTAACCCAAAGAACCCAAAATACCTAGCACCTTCCGGCTTTGTTGTTCCTGCTAATAAAGTATGTGGGTCTAAAAAGCAATATGAATCGCCTAGACGACAACTCGGGCATTTATAATCACAACCATATAACCCCCTACCACAAAGAGGAACGTGGCAATTGGCAAAAAACTTTCAATTTCCCAAGTTACCCTTTAGCGCTTAAACAGTGTGACTTAGAAGAATTAAACTATCTGATTACGGTAGATGCATATGTGCACATTACATAGGGATGTTTACGTCCTAAATGGGTTGAACGCAAGAGTGACAATAGGTAACCCAAAGAACCCAAAATACCTAGCACCTTCCGGTTTTGTTTTTGCGGCTAAGAAATTATGTGGGCCTAAAAAGCAATATGAATCGCCTAGACGACAACTCGGGCATTCATAAACAACATCATATACCCGCCTACAACAAACAGGAACGGGGCAATTGGAAAAAACTTTCAATTTCACAAGTTACCCTTTAGCGCCTAAAGAGTGTGACTTAGAAGAATTAAACTATCTGATTACGGTAGATGATATGTGCACATTACATAGAGATGTTAGATCCTAAATGGGTTGAACGCAAGAGTGACAATAAGTAACCCAAAGAAACCAAAATACCTAGCACCTTCCGGTTTTTTTTTTGCGGCTATAAAGTATGTGGGCCTTTAAAACAATATGAGTCGCCTAGACGACAACGCGGGCATTCATAATCACAACCATATACCCCCTACCACAAAGAGGAACGTGGCAGTTGGCAAAAAACTTTCAATTTCACAAGTTACCCTTTAGCGCCTAAACAGTGTGACTTAGAAGAATTAAACTATCTGATTACGGTAGATGTATATGTGCACATTACATAGAGATGTCAACGTCCTAAATGGGTTGACCGCAAGAGTGACAATCGAAAACCCAAAAACCTCAAAATACCTAGCAACTTCCGGCTTTGTTGTTCCTGCTAATAAAGTATGTGGGTCTAAAAAGCAATATGAATCGCCTAGACGACAACTCGGGCATTCAATAATTCATATACCCGCCTACCACAAACAGGAACGGGGCAATTGGCAAAAAACTTTCAATTTCACAAGTTACCCTTTAGCGCCTAAAGAGTGTGACTTAGAAGAATTAAACTATCTGATTACGGTAGATGCATATGTGCACATTACATAGGGATGTTTACGTCCTAAATGGGTTGAACGCAAGAGTGACAATAGGTAACCCAAAGAACCCAAAATACCTAGCACCTTCCGGTTTTGTTTTTGCGGCTCAGAAATTATGTGGGCCTAATAAGCAATATGAATCGCCTAGACGACAACTCGGGCATTCATAAACAACATCATATACCCGCCTACAACAAACAGGAACGGGGCAATTGGAAAAAACTTTCAATTTCACAAGTTACCCTTTAGCGCCTAAAGAGTGTGACTTAGAAGAATTAAACTATCTGATTACGGTAGATGTATATGTGCACATTACATAGAGATGTCAACGTCCTAAATGGGTTGAACGCAAGAGTGACAATCGAAAACCCAAAAACCTCAAAATACCTAGCAACTTCCGGCTTTGTTGTTCCTGCTAATAAAGTATGTGGGCCTAAAAAGCAATATGAATCGTCTAGACGACAACTCGGGCATTCATAAACAACATCATATACCCGCCTACAACAAACAGGAACGGGGCAATTGGAAAAAACTTTCAATTTCACAAGTTACCCTTAAGCGCCTAAAGAGTGTGACTTAGAAGAATTAAACTATCTGATTACGGTAGATGCATATGTGCACATTACATAGAGATGTTTACGTCCTAAATGGGTTGAACGCAAGAGTGACAATAGGTAACCCAAAGAAACCAAAATACCTAGCACCTTCCGGTTTTGTTTTTGCGGCTAATAAATTATGTGGGCCTATAAAACAATATGAGTCGCCTAGACGACAACTCGGGCATTTATAATCACAACCATATAACCCCCTACCACAAACAGGAACGTGGCAATTGGCAAAAAACTTTCAATTTCACAAGTTACCCTTTAACGCCTAAACAGTGTGACTTAGAAAAATTACACTATCTGATTACGGTAGATGCATATGTGCACATTACATAGGGATGTTTACGTCCTAAATGGGTTGAACGCAAGAGTGACAATCGAAAACCCAAAAACCTCAAAATACCTAGCAACTTCCGGCTTTGTTGTTCCTGCTAATAAAGTATGTGGGTCTAAAAAGCAATATGAATCGCCTAGACGACAACTCGGGCATTCAATAATTCATATACCCGCCTACCACAAACAGGAACGGGGCAATTGGCAAAAAACTTTCAATTTCACAAGTTACCCTTTAGCGCCTAAATAGTGTGACTTAGAAGAATTAAACTATCTGATTACGGTAGATGCATATGTGCACATTACATAGGGATGTTTACGTCCTAAATGGGTTGAACGCAAGAGTGACAATAGGTAACCCAAAGAACCCAAAATACCTAGCAACTTCCGGCTTTGTTGTTCCTGCTAATAAAGTATGTGGGTCTAAAAAGCAATATGAATCGCCTAGACGACAACTCGGGCATTCATAAACAACATCATATACCCGGCTAACACAAACAGGAACGGGGCAATTGGAAACAACTTTCAATTTCACAAGTTACCCTTTAGCGCCTAAAGAGTGTGACTTAGAAGAATTAAACTATCTGATTACGGTAGATGCATATGTGCACATTACATAGGGATGTTTACGTCCTAAATGGGTTGAACGCAAGAGTGACAATAGGTAACCCAAAGAACCCAAAATACCTAGCAACTTCCGGCTTTGTTGTTCCTGCTAATAAAGTATGTGGGTCTAAAAAGCAATATGAATCGCCTAGACGACAACTCGGGCATTCATAAACAACATCATATACCCGCCTACAACAAACAGGAACGGGGTAATTGGAAAAAACTTTCAATTTCACAAGTTACCCTTTAGCGCCTAAAGAGTGTGACTTAGAAGAACTAAACTATCTGATTACGGTAGATGCATATGTGCACATTACATAGAGATGTCAACGTCCTAAATGGGTTGAACGCAAGAGTGACAATCGAAAACCCAAAAACCTCAAAATACCTAGCAACTTCCGGCTTTGTTGTTCCTGCTAATAAAGTATGTGGGTCTAAAAAGCAATATGAATCGCCTAGACGACAACTCGGGCATTTATAATCACAACCATATAACCCCCTACCACAAACAGGAACGGGGCAATTGGCAAAAAACTTTCAATTTCACAAGTTACCCTTTAGCGCCTAAACAGTGTGACTTAGAAGAATTAAACTATCTGATTACGGTAGATGCATATGTGCACATTACATAGGGATGTTTACGTCCTAAATGGGTTGAACGCAAGAGTGACAATAGGTAACCCAAAGAACCCAAAATACCTAGCACCTTCCGGTTTTGTTTTTGCGGCTCAGAAATTATGTGGGCCTAATAAGCAATATGAATCGCCTAGACGACAACTCGGGCATTCATAAACAACATCATATACCCGCCTACAACAAACAGGAACGGGGCAATTGGAAAAAACTTTCAATTTCACAAGTTACCCTTTAGCGCCTAAAGAGTGTGACTTAGAAGAATTAAACTATCTGATTACGGTAGATGTATATGTGCACATTACATAGAGATGTCAACGTCCTAAATGGGTTGAACGCAAGAGTGACAATCGAAAACCCAAAAACCTCAAAATACCTAGCAACTTCCGGCTTTGTTGTTCCTGCTAATAAAGTATGTGGGCCTAAAAAGCAATATGAATCGTCTAGACGACAACTCGGGCATTCATAAACAACATCATATACCCGCCTACAACAAACAGGAACGTGGCAGTTGGCAAAAAACTTTCAATTTCACAAGTTACCCTTTAGCGCCTAAACAGTGTGACTTAGAAGAATTAAACTATCTGATTACGGTAGATGTATATGTGCACATTACATAGAGATGTCAACGTCCTAAATGGGTTGAACGCAAGAGTGACAATCGAAAACCCAAAAACCTCAAAATACCTAGCAACTTCCGGCTTTGTTGTTCCTGCTAATAAAGTATGTGGGCCTAAAAAGCAATATGAATCGTCTAGACGACAACTCGGGCATTCATAATCACAACCATATACCCCCTACCACAAAGAGGAACGTGGCAGTTGGCAAAAAACTTTCAATTTCACAAGTTACCCTTAAGCGCCTAAAGAGTGTGACTTAGAAGAATTAAACTATCTGATTACGGTAGATGCATATGTGCACATTACATAGAGATGTTTACGTCCTAAATGGGTTGAACGCAAGAGTGACAATAGGTAACCCAAAGAAACCAAAATACCTAGCACCTTCCGGTTTTGTTTTTGCGGCTAATAAATTATGTGGGCCTATAAAACAATATGAGTCGCCTAGACGACAACTCGGGCATTTATAATCACAACCATATAACCCCCTACCACAAACAGGAACGTGGCAATTGGCAAAAAACTTTCAATTTCACAAGTTACCCTTTAACGCCTAAACAGTGTGACTTAGAAAAATTACACTATCTGATTACGGTAGATGCATATGTGCACATTACATAGGGATGTTTACGTCCTAAATGGGTTGAACGCAAGAGTGACAATCGAAAACCCAAAAACCTCAAAATACCTAGCAACTTCCGGCTTTGTTGTTCCTGCTAATAAAGTATGTGGGTCTAAAAAGCAATATGAATCGCCTAGACGACAACTCGGGCATTTATAATCACAACCATATAACCCCCTACCACAAACAGGAACGTGGCAATTGGCAAAAAACTTTCAATTTCACAAGTTACCCTTTAGCGCCTAAACAGTGTGACTTAGAAGAATTAAACTATCTGATTACGGTAGATGCATATGTGCACATTACATAGGGATGTTTACGTCCTAAATGGGTTGAACGCAAGAGTGACAATCGAAAACCCAAAAACCTCAAAATACCAAGCAACTTCCGGCTTTGTTGTTCCTGCTAATAAAGTATGTGGGTCTAAAAAGCAATATGAATCGCCTAGACGACAACTCGGGCATTTATAATCACAACCATATAACCCCCTACCACAAACAGGAACGTGGCAATTTGCAAAAAACTTTCAATTTCACAAGTTACCCTTTAGCGCCTAAACAGTGTGACTTAGAAGAATTAAACTATCTGATTACGGTAGATGCATATGTGCACATTACATAGAGATGTCAACGTCCTAAATGGGTTGAACGCAAGAGTGACAATCGAAAACCCAAAAACCTCAAAATACCTAGCAACTTCCGGCTTTGTTGTTCCTGCTAATAAAGTATGTGGGTCTAAAAAGCAATATGAATCGCCTAGACGACAACTCGGGCATTTATAATCACAACCATATAACCCCCTACCACAAACAGGAACGGGGCAATTGGAAAAAACTTTCAATTTCACAAGTTACCCTTTAGCGCCTAAAGAGTGTGACTTAGAAGAATTAAACTATCTGATTACGGTAGATGCATATGTGCACATTACATAGGGATGTTTACGTCCTAAATGGGTTGAACGCAAGAGTGACAATCGAAAACCCAAAAACCTCAAAATACCTAGCAACTTCCGGCTTTGTTGTTCCTGCTAATAAAGTATGTGGGTCTAAAAAGCAATATGAATCGCCTAGACGACAACTCGGGCATTCAATAATTCATATACCCGCCTACCACAAACAGGAACGGGGCAATTGGCAAAAAACTTTCAATTTCACAAGTTACCCTTTAGCTCCTAAAGAGTGTGACTTAGAAGAATTAAACTATCTGATTACGGTAGATGCATATGTGCACATTACATAGGGATGTTTACGTCCTAAATGGGTTGAACGCAAGAGTGACAATAGGTAACCCAAAGAACCCAAAATACCTAGCAACTTCCGGCTTTGTTGTTCCTGCTAATAAAGTATGTGGGCCTTTAAAACAATATGAGTAGCCTAGACGACAACGCGGGCATTCATAATCACAACCATATACCCCCTACCACAAACAGGAACGTGGCAATTGGCAAAAAACTTTCAATTTCCTTTAGCGCCTAAAGAGTGTGACTTTGAAGAATTAAACTATCTGATTACGGTAGATGCATATGTGCACATTACATAGAGATGTTAACGTCCTAAATGGGTTGAACGCAAGAGTGACAATCGAAAACCCAAAATACCTAGCAACTTCCGGCTTTGTTGTTCCTGCTAATAAAGTATGTGGGTCTCAAAAGCAATATGAATCGCCTAGACGACAACTCGGGCATTCAAAACCAACATCAAATACCCGCCTACCACAAACAGGAACGGGGCAATTGGCAAAAAACTTTCAATTTCACAAGTTACCCTTTAGCGCCTAAAGAGTGTGACTTAGAAGAATTAAACTATCTGATTACGGTAGATGCATATGTGCACATTACATAGGGATGTTTACGTCCTAAATGGGTTGAACGCAAGAGTGACAATAGGTAACCCAAAATACCTAGCAACTTCCGGCTTTGTTGTTCCTGCTAATAAAGTATGTGGGTCTAAAAAGCAATATGAATCGCCTAGACGACAACTCGGGCATTCATAAACAACATCATATACCCGCCTAACACAAACAGGAACGGGGCAATTGGAAAAAACTTTCAATTTCACAAGTTACCCTTTAGCGCCTAAAGAGTGTGACTTAGAAGAATTAAACTATCTGATTACGGTAGATGCATATGTGCACATTACATAGGGATGTTTACGTCCTAAATGGGTTGAACGCAAGAGTGACAATAGGTAACCCAAAGAACCCAAAATACCTAGCACCTTCCGGTTTTGTTTTTGCGGCTCAGAAATTATGTGGGCCTAATAAGCAATATGAATCGCCTAGACGACAACTCGGGCATTCATAAACAACATCATATACCCGCCTACAACAAACAGGAACGGGGCAATTGGAAAAAACTTTCAATTTCACAAGTTACCCTTTAGCGCCTAAAGAGTGTGACTTAGAAGAATTAAACTATCTGATTACGGTAGATGTATATGTGCACATTACATAGAGATGTCAACGTCCTAAATGGGTTGAACGCAAGAGTGACAATCGAAAACCCAAAAACCTCAAAATACCTAGCAACTTCCGGCTTTGTTGTTCCTGCTAATAAAGTATGTGGGCCTAAAAAGCAATATGAATCGTCTAGACGACAACTCGGGCATTCATAAACAACATCATATACCCGCCTACAACAAACAGGAACGGGGCAATTGGAAAAAACTTTCAATTTCACAAGTTACCCTTAAGCGCCTAAAGAGTGTGACTTAGAAGAATTAAACTATCTGATTACGGTAGATGCATATGTGCACATTACATAGAGATGTTTACGTCCTAAATGGGTTGAACGCAAGAGTGACAATAGGTAACCCAAAGAAACCAAAATACCTAGCACCTTCCGGTTTTGTTTTTGCGGCTAATAAATTATGTGGGCCTATAAAACAATATGAGTCGCCTAGACGACAGCTCGGGCATTTATAATCACAACCATATAACCCCCTACCACAAACAGGAACGTGGCAATTGGCAAAAAACTTTCAATTTCACAAGTTACCCTTTAACGCCTAAACAGTGTGACTTAGAAAAATTACACTATCTGATTACGGTAGATGCATATGTGCACATTACATAGGGATGTTTACGTCCTAAATGGGTTGAACGCAAGAGTGACAATCGAAAACCCAAAAACCTCAAAATACCTAGCAACTTCCGGCTTTGTTGTTCCTGCTAATAAAGTATGTGGGCCTAAAAAGCAATATGAATCGTCTAGACGACAACTCGGGCATTCATAAACAACATCATATACCCGCCTACAACAAACAGGAACGGGGCAATTGGAAAAAACTTTCAATTTCACAAGTTACCCTTTAGCGCCTAAAGAGTGTGACTTAGAAGAATTAAACTATCTGATTACGGTAGATGTATATGTGCACATTACATAGAGATGTCAACGTCCTAAATGGGTTGAACGCAAGAGTGACAATCGAAAACCCAAAAACCTCAAAATACCTAGCAACTTCCGGCTTTGTTGTTCCTGCTAATAAAGTATGTGGGTCTAAAAAGCAATATGAATCGCCTAGACGACAACTCGGGCATTCAATAATTCATATACCCGCCTACCACAAACAGGAACGGGGCAATTGGCAAAAAACTTTCAATTTCACAAGTTACCCTTTAGCGCCTAAAGAGTGTGACTTAGAAGAATTAAACTATCTGATTACGGTAGATGCATATGTGCACATTACATAGGGATGTTTACGTCCTAAATGGGTTGAACGCAAGAGTGACAATAGGTAACCCAAAGAACCCAAAATACCTAGCAACTTCCGGCTTTGTTGTTCCTGCTAATAAAGTATGTGGGTCTAAAAAGCAATATGAATCGCCTAGACGACAACTCGGACATTCATAAACAACATCATATACCCGGCTAACACAAACAGGAACGGGGCAATTGGAAACAACTTTCAATTTCACAAGTTACCCTTTAGCGCCTAAAGAGTGTGACTTAGAAGAATTAAACTATCTGATTACGGTAGATGCATATGTGCACATTACATAGGGATGTTTACGTCCTAAATGGGTTGAACGCAAGAGTGACAATAGGTAACCCAAAGAACCCAAAATACCTAGCACCTTCCGGTTTTGTTTTTGCGGCTAAGAAATTATGTGGGCCTAAAAAGCAATATGAATCGCCTAGACGACAACTCGGGCATTCATAAACAATATCATATACCCGCCTACAACAAACAGGAACGGGGCAATTGGAAAAAACTTTCAATTTCACAAGTTACTCTTTAGCGCCTAAAGAGAATTAAACTATCTGATTACGGTAGATGCATATGTGCACATTACATAGAGATGTTTACGTCCTCAATGGGTTGAACGCAAGAGTGACAATAGGTAACCCAAAGAAACCAAAATACCTAGCACCTTCCGGTTTTGTTTTTGCGGCTAATAAATTATGTGGGCCTATAAAACAATATGAGTCGCCTAGACGACAACTCGGGCATTTATAATCACAACCATATAACCCCCTACCACAAACAGGAACGTGGCAATTGGCAAAAAACTTTCAATTTCCTTTAGCGCCTAAAGAGTGTGACTTTGAAGAATTAAACTATCTGATTACGGTAGATACATATGTGCACATTACATAGAGATGTTAACGTCCTAAATGGGTTGAACGCAAGAGTCACAATCGAAAACCCAAAAACCTCAAAATACCTAGCAACTTCCGACTTTGTTTTTCCTGCTAATAAGGTATGTGGGTCTAAAAAGCAATATGAATCGCCTAGACGACAACTCGGGCATTCAAAAACAACATCATATACCCGCCTACCACAAACAGGAACGGGGCAATTGGCAAAAAACTTTCAATTTCACAAGTTACCCTTTAGCGCCTAAAGAGTGTGACCTAGAAGAATTAAACTATCTGATTACGGTAGATGCATATGTGCACATTACATAGGAATGTTTACGTCCTAAATGGGTTGAACGCAAGAGTGACAATAGGTAACCCAAAGAAACCAAAATACCTAGCACCTTCCGGTTTTGTTTTTGCGGCTAATAAATTATGTGGGCCTATAAAACAATATGAGTCGCCTAGACGACAACTCGGGCATTTATAATCACAACCATATAACCCCTACCACAAACAGGAACTTGGCAATTGGCAAAAAACTTTCAATTTCACAAGTTACCCTTTAGCGCCTAAACAGTGTGACTTAGAAGAATTAAACTATCTGATTACGGTAGATGCATATGTGCACATTACATAGAGATGTCAACGTCCTAAATGGGTTGAACGCAAGAGTGACAATCGAAAACCCAAAAACCTCAAAATACCTAGCAACTTCCGGCTTTGTTGTTCCTGCTAATAAAGTATGTGGGTCTAAAAAGCAATATGAATCGCCTAGACTACAACTCGGGCATTTATAATCACAACCATATAACCCCCTACCACAAACAGGAACGGGGCAATTGGAAAAAACTTTCAATTTCACAAGTTACCCTTTAGCGCCTAAAGAGTGTGACTTAGAAGAATTAAACTATCTGATTACGGTAGATGCATATGTGCACATTACATAGGGATGTTTACGTCCTAAATGGGTTGAACGCAAGAGTGACAATAGGTAACCCAAAGAACCCAAAATACCAAGCACCTTCCGGTTTTGTTTTTGCGGCTAATAAATTATGTGGGCCTATAAAACAATATGAGTCGCCTAGACGACAACTCGGGCATTTATAATCACAACCATATAACCCCCTACCACAAACAGGAACGTGGCAATTGGCAAAAAACTTTCAATTTCACAAGTTACCCTTTAGCGCCTAAACAGTGTGACTTAGAAGAATTAAACTATCTGATTACGGTAGATGCATATGTGCACATCACATAGGGATGTTTACGTCCTAAATGGGTTGAACGCAAGAGTGACAATCGAAAACCCAAAAACCTCAAAATACCTAGCAACTTCCGGCTTTGTTGTTCCTGCTAATAAAGTATGTGGGTCTAAAAAGCAATATGAATCGCCTAGACGAAAACTCGGGCATTCAATAATTCATATACCCGCCTACCACAAACAGGAACGGGGCAATTGGCAAAAAACTTTCAATTTCACAAGTTACCCTTTAGCGTCTAAAGAGTGTGACTTAGAAGAATTAAACTATCTGATTACGGTAGATGCATATGTGCACATTACATAGGGATGTTTACGTCCTAAATGGGTTGAACGCAAGAGTGACAATAGGTAACCCAAAAAACCCAAAATACCTAGCAACTTCCGGCTTTGTTGTTCCTGCTAATAAAGTATGTGGGTCTAAAAAGCAATATGAATCGCCTAGACGACAACTCGGGCATTCATAAACAACATCATATACCCGCCTACAACAAACAGGAACGGGGTAATTGGAAAAAACTTTCAATTTCACAAGTTACCCTTTAGCGCCTAAAGAGTGTGACTTAGAAGAATTAAACTATCTGATTACGGTAGATGCATATGTGCACATTACATAGGGATGTTTACGTCCTAAATGGGTTGAACGCAAGAGTGACAATAGGTAACCCAAAGAACCCAAAATACCTAGCACCTTCCGGCTTTGTTGTTCCTGCTAATAAAGTATGTGGGTCTAAAAAGCAATATGAATCGCCTAGACGACAACTCGGGCATTTATAATCACAACCATATAACCCCCTACCACAAAGAGGAACGTGGCAATTGGCAAAAAACTTTCAATTTCCCAAGTTACCCTTTAGCGCTTAAACAGTGTGACTTAGAAGAATTAAACTATCTGATTACGGTAGATGCATATGTGCACATTACATAGGGATGTTTACGTCCTAAATGGGTTGAACGCAAGAGTGACAATAGGTAACCCAAAGAACCCAAAATACCTAGCACCTTCCGGTTTTGTTTTTGCGGCTAAGAAATTATGTGGGCCTAAAAAGCAATATGAATCGCCTAGACGACAACTCGGGCATTCATAAACAACATCATATACCCGCCTACAACAAACAGGAACGGGGCAATTGGAAAAAACTTTCAATTTCACAAGTTACCCTTTAGCGCCTAAAGAGTGTGACTTAGAAGAATTAAACTATCTGATTACGGTAGATGATATGTGCACATTACATAGAGATGTTAGATCCTAAATGGGTTGAACGCAAGAGTGACAATAAGTAACCCAAAGAAACCAAAATACCTAGCACCTTCCGGTTTTTTTTTTGCGGCTATAAAGTATGTGGGCCTTTAAAACAATATGAGTCGCCTAGACGACAACGCGGGCATTCATAATCACAACCATATACCCCCTACCACAAAGAGGAACGTGGCAGTTGGCAAAAAACTTTCAATTTCACAAGTTACCCTTTAGCGCCTAAACAGTGTGACTTAGAAGAATTAAAGTATCTGATTACGGTAGATGTATATGTGCACATTACATAGAGATGTCAACGTCCTAAATGGGTTGAACGCAAGAGTGACAATCGAAAACCCAAAAACCTCAAAATACCTAGCAACTTCCGGCTTTGTTGTTCCTGCTAATAAAGTATGTGGGTCTAAAAAGCAATATGAATCGCCTAGACGACAACTCGGGCATTCAATAATTCATATACCCGCCTACCACAAACAGGAACGGGGCAATTGGCAAAAAACTTTCAATTTCACAAGTTACCCTTTAGCGCCTAAAGAGTGTGACTTAGAAGAATTAAACTATCTGATTACGGTAGATGCATATGTGCACATTACATAGGGATGTTTACGTCCTAAATGGGTTGAACGCAAGAGTGACAATAGGTAACCCAAAGAACCCAAAATACCTAGCACCTTCCGGTTTTGTTTTTGCGGCTCAGAAATTATGTGGGCCTAATAAGCAATATGAATCGCCTAGACGACAACTCGGGCATTCATAAACAACATCATATACCCGCCTACAACAAACAGGAACGGGGCAATTGGAAAAAACTTTCAATTTCACAAGTTACCCTTTAGCGCCTAAAGAGTGTGACTTAGAAGAATTAAACTATCTGATTACGGTAGATGTATATGTGCACATTACATAGAGATGTCAACGTCCTAAATGGGTTGAACGCAAGAGTGACAATCGAAAACCCAAAAACCTCAAAATACCTAGCAACTTCCGGCTTTGTTGTTCCTGCTAATAAAGTATGTGGGCCTAAAAAGCAATATGAATCGTCTAGACGACAACTCGGGCATTCATAAACAACATTATATACCCGCCTACAACAAACAGGAACGGGGCAATTGGAAAAAACTTTCAATTTCACAAGTTACCCTTAAGCGCCTAAAGAGTGTGACTTAGAAGAATTAAACTATCTGATTACGGTAGATGCATATGTGCACATTACATAGAGATGTTTACGTCCTAAATGGGTTGAACGCAAGAGTGACAATAGGTAACCCAAAGAAACCAAAATACCTAGCACCTTCCGGTTTTGTTTTTGCGGCTAATAAATTATGTGGGCCTATAAAACAATATGAGTCGCCTAGACGACAACTCGGGCATTTATAATCACAACCATATAACCCCCTACCACAAACAGGAACGTGGCAATTGGCAAAAAACTTTCAATTTCACAAGTTACCCTTTAACGCCTAAACAGTGTGACTTAGAAAAATTACACTATCTGATTACGGTAGATGCATATGTGCACATTACATAGGGATGTTTACGTCCTAAATGGGTTGAACGCAAGAGTGACAATCGAAAACCCAAAAACCTCAAAATACCTAGCAACTTCCGGCTTTGTTGTTCCTGCTAATAAAGTATGTGGGTCTAAAAAGCAATATGAATCGCCTAGACGACAACTCGGGCATTTATAATCACAACCATATAACCCCCTACCACAAACAGGAACGTGGCAATTGGCAAAAAACTTTCAATTTCACAAGTTACCCTTTAGCGCCTAAACAGTGTGACTTAGAAGAATTAAACTATCTGATTACGGTAGATGCATATGTGCACATTACATAGGGATGTTTACGTCCTAAATGGGTTGAACGCAAGAGTGACAATCGAAAACCCAAAAACCTCAAAATACCAAGCAACTTCCGGCTTTGTTGTTCCTGCTAATAAAGTATGTGGGTCTAAAAAGCAATATGAATCGCCTAGACGACAACTCGGGCATTTATAATCACAACCATATAACCCCCTACCACAAACAGGAACGTGGCAATTTGCAAAAAACTTTCAATTTCACAAGTTACCCTTTAGCGCCTAAACAGTGTGACTTAGAAGAATTAAACTATCTGATTACGGTAGATGCATATGTGCACATTACATAGAGATGTCAACGTCCTAAATGGGTTGAACGCAAGAGTGACAATCGAAAACCCAAAAACCTCAAAATACCTAGCAACTTCCGGCTTTGTTGTTCCTGCTAATAAAGTATGTGGGTCTAAAAAGCAATATGAATCGCCTAGACGACAACTCGGGCATTTATAATCACAACCATATAACCCCCTACCACAAACAGGAACGGGGCAATTGGAAAAAACTTTCAATTTCACAAGTTACCCTTTAGCGCCTAAAGAGTGTGACTTAGAAGAATTAAACTATCTGATTACGGTAGATGCATATGTGCACATTACATAGGGATGTTTACGTCCTAAATGGGTTGAACGCAAGAGTGACAATCGAAAACCCAAAAACCTCAAAATACCTAGCAACTTCCGGCTTTGTTGTTCCTGCTAATAAAGTATGTGGGTCTAAAAAGCAATATGAATCGCCTAGACGACAACTCGGGCATTCAATAATTCATATACCCGCCTACCACAAACAGGAACGGGGCAATTGGCAAAAAACTTTCAATTTCACAAGTTACCCTTTAGCTCCTAAAGAGTGTGACTTAGAAGAATTAAACTATCTGATTACGGTAGATGCATATGTGCACATTACATAGGGATGTTTACGTCCTAAATGGGTTGAACGCAAGAGTGACAATAGGTAACCCAAAGAACCCAAAATACCTAGCAACTTCCGGCTTTGTTGTTCCTGCTAATAAAGTATGTGGGCCTTTAAAACAATATGAGTAGCCTAGACGACAACGCGGGCATTCATAATCACAACCATATACCCCCTACCACAAACAGGAACGTGGCAATTGGCAAAAAACTTTCAATTTCCTTTAGCGCCTAAAGAGTGTGACTTTGAAGAATTAAACTATCTGATTACGGTAGATGCATATGTGCACATTACATAGAGATGTTAACGTCCTAAATGGGTTGAACGCAAGAGTGACAATCGAAAACCCAAAATACCTAGCAACTTCCGGCTTTGTTGTTCCTGCTAATAAAGTATGTGGGTCTCAAAAGCAATATGAATCGCCTAGACGACAACTCGGGCATTCAAAACCAACATCAAATACCCGCCTACCACAAACAGGAACGGGGCAATTGGCAAAAAACTTTCAATTTCACAAGTTACCCTTTAGCGCCTAAAGAGTGTGACTTAGAAGAATTAAACTATCTGATTACGGTAGATGCATATGTGCACATTACATAGGGATGTTTACGTCCTAAATGGGTTGAACGCAAGAGTGACAATAGGTAACCCAAAATACCTAGCAACTTCCGGCTTTGTTGTTCCTGCTAATAAAGTATGTGGGTCTAAAAAGCAATATGAATCGCCTAGACGACAACTCGGGCATTCATAAACAACATCATATACCCGCCTAACACAAACAGGAACGGGGCAATTGGAAAAAACTTTCAATTTCACAAGTTACCCTTTAGCGCCTAAAGAGTGTGACTTAGAAGAATTAAACTATCTGATTACGGTAGATGCATATGTGCACATTACATAGGGATGTTTACGTCCTAAATGGGTTGAACGCAAGAGTGACAATAGGTAACCCAAAGAACCCAAAATACCTAGCACCTTCCGGTTTTGTTTTTGCGGCTCAGAAATTATGTGGGCCTAATAAGCAATATGAATCGCCTAGACGACAACTCGGGCATTCATAAACAACATCATATACCCGCCTACAACAAACAGGAACGGGGCAATTGGAAAAAACTTTCAATTTCACAAGTTACCCTTTAGCGCCTAAAGAGTGTGACTTAGAAGAATTAAACTATCTGATTACGGTAGATGTATATGTGCACATTACATAGAGATGTCAACGTCCTAAATGGGTTGAACGCAAGAGTGACAATCGAAAACCCAAAAACCTCAAAATACCTAGCAACTTCCGGCTTTGTTGTTCCTGCTAATAAAGTATGTGGGCCTAAAAAGCAATATGAATCGTCTAGACGACAACTCGGGCATTCATAAACAACATCATATACCCGCCTACAACAAACAGGAACGGGGCAATTGGAAAAAACTTTCAATTTCACAAGTTACCCTTAAGCGCCTAAAGAGTGTGACTTAGAAGAATTAAACTATCTGATTACGGTAGATGCATATGTGCACATTACATAGAGATGTTTACGTCCTAAATGGGTTGAACGCAAGAGTGACAATAGGTAACCCAAAGAAACCAAAATACCTAGCACCTTCCGGTTTTGTTTTTGCGGCTAATAAATTATGTGGGCCTATAAAACAATATGAGTCGCCTAGACGACAACTCGGGCATTTATAATCACAACCATATAACCCCCTACCACAAACAGGAACGTGGCAATTGGCAAAAAACTTTCAATTTCACAAGTTACCCTTTAACGCCTAAACAGTGTGACTTAGAAAAATTACACTATCTGATTACGGTAGATGCATATGTGCACATTACATAGGGATGTTTACGTCCTAAATGGGTTGAACGCAAGAGTGACAATCGAAAACCCAAAAACCTCAAAATACCTAGCAACTTCCGGCTTTGTTGTTCCTGCTAATAAAGTATGTGGGTCTAAAAAGCAATATGAATCGCCTAGACGAAAACTCGGGCATTCAATAATTCATATACCCGCCTACCACAAACAGGAACGGGGCAATTGGCAAAAAACTTTCAATTTCACAAGTTACCCTTTAGCGCCTAAAGAGTGTGACTTAGAAGAATTAAACTATCTGATTACGGTAGATGCATATGTGCACATTACATAGGGATGTTTACGTCCTAAATGGGTTGAACGCAAGAGTGACAATAGGTAACCCAAAGAACCCAAAATACCTAGCAACTTCCGGCTTTGTTGTTCCTGCTAATAAAGTATGTGGGTCTAAAAAGCAATATGAATCGCCTAGACGACAACTCGGGCATTCATAAACAACATCATATACCCGGCTAACACAAACAGGAACGGGGCAATTGGAAACAACTTTCAATTTCACAAGTTACCCTTTAGCGCCTAAAGAGTGTGACTTAGAAGAATTAAACTATCTGATTACGGTAGATGCATATGTGCACATTACATAGGGATGTTTACGTCCTAAATGGGTTGAACGCAAGAGTGACAATAGGTAACCCAAAGAACCCAAAATACCTAGCACCTTCCGGTTTTGTTTTTGCGGCTAAGAAATTATGTGGGCCTAAAAAGCAATATGAATCGCCTAGACGACAACTCGGGCATTCATAAACAATATCATATACCCGCCTACAACAAACAGGAACGGGGCAATTGGAAAAAACTTTCAATTTCACAAGTTACTCTTTAGCGCCTAAAGAGAATTAAACTATCTGATTACGGTAGAAGCATATGTGCACATTACATAGAGATGTTTACGTCCTCAATGGGTTGAACGCAAGAGTGACAATAGGTAACCCAAAGAAACCAAAATACCTAGCACCTTCCGGTTTTGTTTTTGCGGCTAATAAATTATGTGGGCCTATAAAACAATATGAGTCGCCTAGACGACAACTCGGGCATTTATAATCACAACCATATAACCCCCTACCACAAACAGGAACGTGGCAATTGGCAAAAAACTTTCAATTTCCTTTAGCGCCTAAAGAGTGTGACTTTGAAGAATTAAACTATCTGATTACGGTAGATACATATGTGCACATTACATAGAGATGTTAACGTCCTAAATGGGTTGAACGCAAGAGTCACAATCGAAAACCCAAAAACCTCAAAATACCTAGCAACTTCCGACTTTGTTTTTCCTGCTAATAAGGTATGTGGGTCTAAAAAGCAATATGAATCGCCTAGACGACAACTCGGGCATTCAAAAACAACATCATATACCCGCCTACCACAAACAGGAACGGGGCAATTGGCAAAAAACTTTCAATTTCACAAGTTACCCTTTAGCGCCTAAAGAGTGTGACCTAGAAGAATTAAACTATCTGATTACGGTAGATGCATATGTGCACATTACATAGGAATGTTTACGTCCTAAATGGGTTGAACGCAAGAGTGACAATAGGTAACCCAAAGAAACCAAAATACCTAGCACCTTCCGGTTTTGTTTTTGCGGCTAATAAATTATGTGGGCCTATAAAACAATATGAGTCGCCTAGACGACAACTCGGGCATTTATAATCACAACCATATAACCCCTACCACAAACAGGAACTTGGCAATTGGCAAAAAACTTTCAATTTCACAAGTTACCCTTTAGCGCCTAAACAGTGTGACTTAGAAGAATTAAACTATCTGATTACGGTAGATGCATATGTGCACATTACATAGAGATGTCAACGTCCTAAATGGGTTGAACGCAAGAGTGACAATCGAAAACCCAAAAACCTCAAAATACCTAGCAACTTCCGGCTTTGTTGTTCCTGCTAATAAAGTATGTGGGTCTAAAAAGCAATATGAATCGCCTAGACTACAACTCGGGCATTTATAATCACAACCATATAACCCCCTACCACAAACAGGAACGGGGCAATTGGAAAAAACTTTCAATTTCACAAGTTACCCTTTAGCGCCTAAAGAGTGTGACTTAGAAGAATTAAACTATCTGATTACGGTAGATGCATATGTGCACATTACATAGGGATGTTTACGTCCTAAATGGGTTGAACGCAAGAGTGACAATAGGTAACCCAAAGAACCCAAAATACCAAGCACCTTCCGGTTTTGTTTTTGCGGCTAATAAATTATGTGGGCCTATAAAACAATATGAGTCGCCTAGACGACAACTCGGGCATTTATAATCACAACCATATAACCCCCTACCACAAACAGGAACGTGGCAATTGGCAAAAAACTTTCAATTTCACAAGTTACCCTTTAGCGCCTAAACAGTGTGACTTAGAAGAATTAAACTATCTGATTACGGTAGATGCATATGTGCACATCACATAGGGATGTTTACGTCCTAAATGGGTTGAACGCAAGAGTGACAATCGAAAACCCAAAAACCTCAAAATACCTAGCAACTTCCGGCTTTGTTGTTCCTGCTAATAAAGTATGTGGGTCTAAAAAGCAATATGAATCGCCTAGACGACAACTCGGGCATTCAATAATTCATATACCCGCCTACCACAAACAGGAACGGGGCAATTGGCAAAAAACTTTCAATTTCACAAGTTACCCTTTAGCGCCTAAAGAGTGTGACTTAGAAGAATTAAACTATCTGATTACGGTAGATGCATATGTGCACATTACATAGGGATGTTTACGTCCTAAATGGGTTGAACGCAAGAGTGACAATAGGTAACCCAAAAAACCCAAAATACCTAGCAACTTCCGGCTTTGTTGTTCCTGCTAATAAAGTATGTGGGTCTAAAAAGCAATATGAATCGCCTAGACGACAACTCGGGCATTCATAAACAACATCATATACCCGCCTACAACAAACAGGAACGGGGTAATTGGAAAAAACTTTCAATTTCACAAGTTACCCTTTAGCGCCTAAAGAGTGTGACTTAGAAGAATTAAACTATCTGATTACGGTAGATGCATATGTGCACATTACATAGGGATGTTTACGTCCTAAATGGGTTGAACGCAAGAGTGACAATAGGTAACCCAAAGAACCCAAAATACCTAGCACCTTCCGGCTTTGTTGTTCCTGCTAATAAAGTATGTGGGTCTAAAAAGCAATATGAATCGCCTAGACGACAACTCGGGCATTTATAATCACAACCATATAACCCCCTACCACAAAGAGGAACGTGGCAATTGGCAAAAAACTTTCAATTTCCCAAGTTACCCTTTAGCGCTTAAACAGTGTGACTTAGAAGAATTAAACTATCTGATTACGGTAGATGCATATGTGCACATTACATAGGGATGTTTACGTCCTAAATGGGTTGAACGCAAGAGTGACAATAGGTAACCCAAAGAACCCAAAATACCTAGCACCTTCCGGTTTTGTTTTTGCGGCTAAGAAATTATGTGGGCCTAAAAAGCAATATGAATCGCCTAGACGACAACTCGGGCATTCATAAACAACATCATATACCCGCCTACAACAAACAGGAACGGGGCAATTGGAAAAAACTTTCAATTTCACAAGTTACCCTTTAGCGCCTAAAGAGTGTGACTTAGAAGAATTAAACTATCTGATTACGGTAGATGATATGTGCACATTACATAGAGATGTTAGATCCTAAATGGGTTGAACGCAAGAGTGACAATAAGTAACCCAAAGAAACCAAAATACCTAGCACCTTCCGGTTTTTTTTTTGCGGCTATAAAGTATGTGGGCCTTTAAAACAATATGAGTCGCCTAGACGACAACGCGGGCATTCATAATCACAACCATATACCCCCTACCACAAAGAGGAACGTGGCAGTTGGCAAAAAACTTTCAATTTCACAAGTTACCCTTTAGCGCCTAAACAGTGTGACTTAGAAGAATTAAACTATCTGATTACGGTAGATGTATATGTGCACATTACATAGAGATGTCAACGTCCTAAATGGGTTGAACGCAAGAGTGACAATCGAAAACCCAAAAACCTCAAAATACCTAGCAACTTCCGGCTTTGTTGTTCCTGCTAATAAAGTATGTGGGTCTAAAAAGCAATATGAATCGCCTAGACGACAACTCGGGCATTCAATAATTCATATACCCGCCTACCACAAACAGGAACGGGGCAATTGGCAAAAAACTTTCAATTTCACAAGTTACCCTTTAGCGCCTAAAGAGTGTGACTTAGAAGAATTAAACTATCTGATTACGGTAGATGCATATGTGCACATTACATAGGGATGTTTACGTCCTAAATGGGTTGAACGCAAGAGTGACAATAGGTAACCCAAAGAACCCAAAATACCTAGCACCTTCCGGTTTTGTTTTTGCGGCTCAGAAATTATGTGGGCCTAATAAGCAATATGAATCGCCTAGACGACAACTCGGGCATTCATAAACAACATCATATACCCGCCTACAACAAACAGGAACGGGGCAATTGGAAAAAACTTTCAATTTCACAAGTTACCCTTTAGCGCCTAAAGAGTGTGACTTAGAAGAATTAAACTATCTGATTACGGTAGATGTATATGTGCACATTACATAGAGATGTCAACGTCCTAAATGGGTTGAACGCAAGAGTGACAATCGAAAACCCAAAAACCTCAAAATACCTAGCAACTTCCGGCTTTGTTGTTCCTGCTAATAAAGTATGTGGGCCTAAAAAGCAATATGAATCGTCTAGACGACAACTCGGGCATTCATAAACAACATCATATACCCGCCTACAACAAACAGGAACGGGGCAATTGGAAAAAACTTTCAATTTCACAAGTTACCCTTAAGCGCCTAAAGAGTGTGACTTAGAAGAATTAAACTATCTGATTACGGTAGATGCATATGTGCACATTACATAGAGATGTTTACGTCCTAAATGGGTTGAACGCAAGAGTGACAATAGGTAACCCAAAGAAACCAAAATACCTAGCACCTTCCGGTTTTGTTTTTGCGGCTAATAAATTATGTGGGCCTATAAAACAATATGAGTCGCCTAGACGACAACTCGGGCATTTATAATCACAACCATATAACCCCCTACCACAAACAGGAACGTGACAATTGGCAAAAAACTTTCAATTCCACAAGTTACCCTTTAACGCCTAAACAGTGTGACTTAGAAAAATTACACTATCTGATTACGGTAGATGCATATGTGCACATTACATAGGGATGTTTACGTCCTAAATGGGTTGAACGCAAGAGTGACAATCGAAAACCCAAAAACCTCAAAATACCTAGCAACTTCCGGCTTTGTTGTTCCTGCTAATAAAGTATGTGGGTCTAAAAAGCAATATGAATCGCCTAGACGACAACTCGGGCATTCAATAATTCATATACCCGCCTACCACAAACAGGAACGGGGCAATTGGCAAAAAACTTTCAATTTCACAAGTTACCCTTTAGCGCCTAAAGAGTGTGACTTAGAAGAATTAAACTATCTGATTACGGTAGATGCATATGTGCACATTACATAGGGATGTTAACGTCCTAAATGGGTTGAACGCAAGAGTCACAATCGAAAACCCAAAAAACCCAAAATACCTAGCAACTTCCGGCTTTGTTGTTCCTGCTAATAAAGTATGTGGGTCTAAAAAGCAATATGAATCGCCTAGACGACAACTCGGGCATTCATAAACAACATCATATACCCGCCTACAACAAACAGGAACGGGGTAATTGGAAAAAACTTTCAATTTCACAAGTTACCCTTTAGCGCCTAAAGAGTGTGACTTAGAAGAATTAAACTATCTGATTACGGTAGATGCATATGTGCACATTACATAGGGATGTTTACGTCCTAAATGGGTTGAACGCAAGAGTGACAATAGGTAACCCAAAGAACCCAAAATACCTAGCAACTTCCGGCTTTGTTGTTCCTGCTAATAAAGTATGTGGGCCTAAAAAGCAATATGAATCGCCTAGACGACAACTCGGGCATTCAAAAACAACATCATATACCCGCCTACCACAAACAGGAACGGGGCAATTGGCAAAAAACTTTCAATTTCACAAGTTACCCTTTAGCGCCTAAAGAGTGTGACCTAGAAGAATTAAACTATCTGATTACGGTAGATGCATATGTGCACATTACATAGGAATGTTTACGTCCTAAATGGGTTGAACGCAAGAGTGACAATAGGTAACCCAAAGAAACCAAAATACCTAGCACCTTCCGGTTTTGTTTTTGCGGCTAATAAATTATGTGGGCCTATAAAACAATATGAGTCGCCTAGACGACAACTCGGGCATTTATAATCACAACCATATAACCCCTACCACAAACAGGAACTTGGCAATTGGCAAAAAACTTTCAATTTCACAAGTTACCCTTTAGCGCCTAAACAGTGTGACTTAGAAGAATTAAACTATCTGATTACGGTAGATGCATATGTGCACATTACATAGAGATGTCAACGTCCTAAATGGGTTGAACGCAAGAGTGACAATCGAAAACCCAAAAACCTCAAAATACCTAGCAACTTCCGGCTTTGTTGTTCCTGCTAATAAAGTATGTGGGTCTAAAAAGCAATATGAATCGCCTAGACTACAACTCGGGCATTTATAATCACAACCATATAACCCCCTACCACAAACAGGAACGGGGCAATTGGAAAAAACTTTCAATTTCACAAGTTACCCTTTAGCGCCTAAAGAGTGTGACTTAGAAGAATTAAACTATCTGATTACGGTAGATGCATATGTGCACATTACATAGGGATGTTTACGTCCTAAATGGGTTGAACGCAAGAGTGACAATAGGTAACCCAAAGAACCCAAAATACCAAGCACCTTCCGGTTTTGTTTTTGCGGCTAATAAATTATGTGGGCCTATAAAACAATATGAGTCGCCTAGACGACAACTCGGGCATTTATAATCACAACCATATAACCCCCTACCACAAACAGGAACGTGGCAATTGGCAAAAAACTTTCAATTTCACAAGTTACCCTTTAGCGCCTAAACAGTGTGACTTAGAAGAATTAAACTATCTGATTACGGTAGATGCATATGTGCACATCACATAGGGATGTTTACGTCCTAAATGGGTTGAACGCAAGAGTGACAATCGAAAACCCAAAAACCTCAAAATACCTAGCAACTTCCGGCTTTGTTGTTCCTGCTAATAAAGTATGTGGGTCTAAAAAGCAATATGAATCGCCTAGACGACAACTCGGGCATTCAATAATTCATATACCCGCCTACCACAAACAGGAACGGGGCAATTGGCAAAAAACTTTCAATTTCACAAGTTACCCTTTAGCGCCTAAAGAGTGTGACTTAGAAGAATTAAACTATCTGATTACGGTAGATGCATATGTGCACATTACATAGGGATGTTTACGTCCTAAATGGGTTGAACGCAAGAGTGACAATAGGTAACCCAAAAAACCCAAAATACCTAGCAACTTCCGGCTTTGTTGTTCCTGCTAATAAAGTATGTGGGTCTAAAAAGCAATATGAATCGCCTAGACGACAACTCGGGCATTCATAAACAACATCATATACCCGCCTACAACAAACAGGAACGGGGTAATTGGAAAAAACTTTCAATTTCACAAGTTACCCTTTAGCGCCTAAAGAGTGTGACTTAGAAGAACTAAACTATCTGATTACGGTAGATGCATATGTGCACATTACATAGGGATGTTTACGTCCTAAATGGGTTGAACGCAAGAGTGACAATAGGTAACCCAAAGAACCCAAAATACCTAGCACCTTCCGGCTTTGTTGTTCCTGCTAATAAAGTATGTGGGTCTAAAAAGCAATATGAATCGCCTAGACGACAACTCGGGCATTTATAATCACAACCATATAACCCCCTACCACAAAGAGGAACGTGGCAATTGGCAAAAAACTTTCAATTTCCCAAGTTACCCTTTAGCGCTTAAACAGTGTGACTTAGAAGAATTAAACTATCTGATTACGGTAGATGCATATGTGCACATTACATAGGGATGTTTACGTCCTAAATGGGTTGAACGCAAGAGTGACAATAGGTAACCCAAAGAACCCAAAATACCTAGCACCTTCCGGTTTTGTTTTTGCGGCTAAGAAATTATGTGGGCCTAAAAAGCAATATGAATCGCCTAGACGACAACTCGGGCATTCATAAACAACATCATATACCCGCCTACAACAAACAGGAACGGGGCAATTGGAAAAAACTTTCAATTTCACAAGTTACCCTTTAGCGCCTAAAGAGTGTGACTTAGAAGAATTAAACTATCTGATTACGGTAGATGATATGTGCACATTACATAGAGATGTTAGATCCTAAATGGGTTGAACGCAAGAGTGACAATAAGTAACCCAAAGAAACCAAAATACCTAGCACCTTCCGGTTTTTTTTTTGCGGCTATAAAGTATGTGGGCCTTTAAAACAATATGAGTCGCCTAGACGACAACGCGGGCATTCATAATCACAACCATATACCCCCTACCACAAAGAGGAACGTGGCAGTTGGCAAAAAACTTTCAATTTCACAAGTTACCCTTTAGCGCCTAAACAGTGTGACTTAGAAGAATTAAACTATCTGATTACGGTAGATGTATATGTGCACATTACATAGAGATGTCAACGTCCTAAATGGGTTGACCGCAAGAGTGACAATCGAAAACCCAAAAACCTCAAAATACCTAGCAACTTCCGGCTTTGTTGTTCCTGCTAATAAAGTATGTGGGTCTAAAAAGCAATATGAATCGCCTAGACGACAACTCGGGCATTCAATAATTCATATACCCGCCTACCACAAACAGGAACGGGGCAATTGGCAAAAAACTTTCAATTTCACAAGTTACCCTTTAGCGCCTAAAGAGTGTGACTTAGAAGAATTAAACTATCTGATTACGGTAGATGCATATGTGCACATTACATAGGGATGTTTACGTCCTAAATGGGTTGAACGCAAGAGTGACAATAGGTAACCCAAAGAACCCAAAATACCTAGCACCTTCCGGTTTTGTTTTTGCGGCTCAGAAATTATGTGGGCCTAATAAGCAATATGAATCGCCTAGACGACAACTCGGGCATTCATAAACAACATCATATACCCGCCTACAACAAACAGGAACGGGGCAATTGGAAAAAACTTTCAATTTCACAAGTTACCCTTTAGCGCCTAAAGAGTGTGACTTAGAAGAATTAAACTATCTGATTACGGTAGATGTATATGTGCACATTACATAGAGATGTCAACGTCCTAAATGGGTTGAACGCAAGAGTGACAATCGAAAACCCAAAAACCTCAAAATACCTAGCAACTTCCGGCTTTGTTGTTCCTGCTAATAAAGTATGTGGGCCTAAAAAGCAATATGAATCGTCTAGACGACAACTCGGGCATTCATAAACAACATCATATACCCGCCTACAACAAACAGGAACGGGGCAATTGGAAAAAACTTTCAATTTCACAAGTTACCCTTAAGCGCCTAAAGAGTGTGACTTAGAAGAATTAAACTATCTGATTACGGTAGATGCATATGTGCACATTACATAGAGATGTTTACGTCCTAAATGGGTTGAACGCAAGAGTGACAATAGGTAACCCAAAGAAACCAAAATACCTAGCACCTTCCGGTTTTGTTTTTGCGGCTAATAAATTATGTGGGCCTATAAAACAATATGAGTCGCCTAGACGACAACTCGGGCATTTATAATCACAACCATATAACCCCCTACCACAAACAGGAACGTGGCAATTGGCAAAAAACTTTCAATTTCACAAGTTACCCTTTAACGCCTAAACAGTGTGACTTAGAAAAATTACACTATCTGATTACGGTAGATGCATATGTGCACATTACATAGGGATGTTTACGTCCTAAATGGGTTGAACGCAAGAGTGACAATCGAAAACCCAAAAACCTCAAAATACCTAGCAACTTCCGGCTTTGTTGTTCCTGCTAATAAAGTATGTGGGTCTAAAAAGCAATATGAATCGCCTAGACGACAACTCGGGCATTCAATAATTCATATACCCGCCTACCACAAACAGGAACGGGGCAATTGGCAAAAAACTTTCAATTTCACAAGTTACCCTTTAGCGCCTAAATAGTGTGACTTAGAAGAATTAAACTATCTGATTACGGTAGATGCATATGTGCACATTACATAGGGATGTTTACGTCCTAAATGGGTTGAACGCAAGAGTGACAATAGGTAACCCAAAGAACCCAAAATACCTAGCAACTTCCGGCTTTGTTGTTCCTGCTAATAAAGTATGTGGGTCTAAAAAGCAATATGAATCGCCTAGACGACAACTCGGGCATTCATAAACAACATCATATACCCGGCTAACACAAACAGGAACGGGGCAATTGGAAACAACTTTCAATTTCACAAGTTACCCTTTAGCGCCTAAAGAGTGTGACTTAGAAGAATTAAACTATCTGATTACGGTAGATGCATATGTGCACATTACATAGGGATGTTTACGTCCTAAATGGGTTGAACGCAAGAGTGACAATAGGTAACCCAAAGAACCCAAAATACCTAGCACCTTCCGGTTTTGTTTTTGCGGCTAAGAAATTATGTGGGCCTAAAAAGCAATATGAATCGCCTAGACGACAACTCGGGCATTCATAAACAATATCATATACCCGCCTACAACAAACAGGAACGGGGCAATTGGAAAAAACTTTCAATTTCACAAGTTACTCTTTAGCGCCTAAAGAGAATTAAACTATCTGATTACGGTAGATGCATATGTGCACATTACATAGAGATGTTTACGTCCTCAATGGGTTGAACGCAAGAGTGACAATAGGTAACCCAAAGAAACCAAAATACCTAGCACCTTCCGGTTTTGTTTTTGCGGCTAATAAATTATGTGGGCCTATAAAACAATATGAGTCGCCTAGACGACAACTCGGGCATTTATAATCACAACCATATAACCCCCTACCACAAACAGGAACGTGGCAATTGGCAAAAAACTTTCAATTTCCTTTAGCGCCTAAAGAGTGTGACTTTGAAGAATTAAACTATCTGATTACGGTAGATACATATGTGCACATTACATAGAGATGTTAACGTCCTAAATGGGTTGAACGCAAGAGTCACAATCGAAAACCCAAAAACCTCAAAATACCTAGCAACTTCCGACTTTGTTTTTCCTGCTAATAAGGTATGTGGGTCTAAAAAGCAATATGAATCGCCTAGACGACAACTCGGGCATTCAAAAACAACATCATATACCCGCCTACCACAAACAGGAACGGGGCAATTGGCAAAAAACTTTCAATTTCACAAGTTACCCTTTAGCGCCTAAAGAGTGTGACCTAGAAGAATTAAACTATCTGATTACGGTAGATGCATATGTGCACATTACATAGGAATGTTTACGTCCTAAATGGGTTGAACGCAAGAGTGACAATAGGTAACCCAAAGAAACCAAAATACCTAGCACCTTCCGGTTTTGTTTTTGCGGCTAATAAATTATGTGGGCCTATAAAACAATATGAGTCGCCTAGACGACAACTCGGGCATTTATAATCACAACCATATAACCCCTACCACAAACAGGAACTTGGCAATTGGCAAAAAACTTTCAATTTCACAAGTTACCCTTTAGCGCCTAAACAGTGTGACTTAGAAGAATTAAACTATCTGATTACGGTAGATGCATATGTGCACATTACATAGAGATGTCAACGTCCTAAATGGGTTGAACGCAAGAGTGACAATCGAAAACCCAAAAACCTCAAAATACCTAGCAACTTCCGGCTTTGTTGTTCCTGCTAATAAAGTATGTGGGTCTAAAAAGCAATATGAATCGCCTAGACTACAACTCGGGCATTTATAATCACAACCATATAACCCCCTACCACAAACAGGAACGGGGCAATTGGAAAAAACTTTCAATTTCACAAGTTACCCTTTAGCGCCTAAAGAGTGTGACTTAGAAGAATTAAACTATCTGATTACGGTAGATGCATATGTGCACATTACATAGGGATGTTTACGTCCTAAATGGGTTGAACGCAAGAGTGACAATAGGTAACCCAAAGAACCCAAAATACCAAGCACCTTCCGGTTTTGTTTTTGCGGCTAATAAATTATGTGGGCCTATAAAACAATATGAGTCGCCTAGACGACAACTCGGGCATTTATAATCACAACCATATAACCCCCTACCACAAACAGGAACGTGGCAATTGGCAAAAAACTTTCAATTTCACAAGTTACCCTTTAGCGCCTAAACAGTGTGACTTAGAAGAATTAAACTATCTGATTACGGTAGATGCATATGTGCACATCACATAGGGATGTTTACGTCCTAAATGGGTTGAACGCAAGAGTGACAATCGAAAACCCAAAAACCTCAAAATACCTAGCAACTTCCGGCTTTGTTGTTCCTGCTAATAAAGTATGTGGGTCTAAAAAGCAATATGAATCGCCTAGACGACAACTCGGGCATTCAATAATTCATATACCCGCCTACCACAAACAGGAACGGGGCAATTGGCAAAAAACTTTCAATTTCACAAGTTACCCTTTAGCGCCTAAAGAGTGTGACTTAGAAGAATTAAACTATCTGATTACGGTAGATGCATATGTGCACATTACATAGGGATGTTTACGTCCTAAATGGGTTGAACGCAAGAGTGACAATAGTTAACCCAAAAAACCCAAAATACCTAGCAACTTCCGGCTTTGTTGTTCCTGCTAATAAAGTATGTGGGTCTAAAAAGCAATATGAATCGCCTAGACGACAACTCGGGCATTCATAAACAACATCATATACCCGCCTACAACAAACAGGAACGGGGTAATTGGAAAAAACTTTCAATTTCACAAGTTACCCTTTAGCGCCTAAAGAGTGTGACTTAGAAGAATTAAACTATCTGATTACGGTAGATGCATATGTGCACATTACATAGGGATGTTTACGTCCTAAATGGGTTGAACGCAAGAGTGACAATAGGTAACCCAAAGAACCCAAAATACCTAGCACCTTCCGGCTTTGTTGTTCCTGCTAATAAAGTATGTGGGTCTAAAAAGCAATATGAATCGCCTAGACGACAACTCGGGCATTTATAATCACAACCATATAACCCCCTACCACAAAGAGGAACGTGGCAATTGGCAAAAAACTTTCAATTTCCCAAGTTACCCTTTAGCGCTTAAACAGTGTGACTTAGAAGAATTAAACTATCTGATTACGGTAGATGCATATGTGCACATTACATAGGGATGTTTACGTCCTAAATGGGTTGAACGCAAGAGTGACAATAGGTAACCCAAAGAACCCAAAATACCTAGCACCTTCCGGTTTTGTTTTTGCGGCTAAGAAATTATGTGGGCCTAAAAAGCAATATGAATCGCCTAGACGACAACTCGGGCATTCATAAACAACATCATATACCCGCCTACAACAAACAGGAACGGGGCAATTGGAAAAAACTTTCAATTTCACAAGTTACCCTTTAGCGCCTAAAGAGTGTGACTTAGAAGAATTAAACTATCTGATTACGGTAGATGATATGTGCACATTACATAGAGATGTTTACATCCTAAATGGGTTGAACGCAAGAGTGACAATAAGTAACCCAAAGAAACCAAAATACCTAGCACCTTCCGGTTTTTTTTTTGCGGCTATAAAGTATGTGGGCCTTTAAAACAATATGAGTCGCCTAGACGACAACGCGGGCATTCATAATCACAACCATATACCCCCTACCACAAAGAGGAACGTGGCAGTTGGCAAAAAACTTTCAATTTCACAAGTTACCCTTTAGCGCCTAAACAGTGTGACTTAGAAGAATTAAACTATCTGATTACGGTAGATGCATATGTGCACATTACATAGGGATGTTTACGTCCTAAATGGGTTGAACGCAAGAGTGACAATCGAAAACCCAAAAACCTCAAAATACCTAGCAACTTCCGGCTTTGTTGTTCCTGCTAATAAAGTATGTGGGTCTAAAAAGCAATATGAATCGCCTAGACGACAACTCGGGCATTTATAATCACAACCATATAACCCCCTACCACAAACAGGAACGTGGCAATTGGCAAAAAACTTTCAATTTCACAAGTTACCCTTTAGCGCCTAAACAGTGTGACTTAGAAGAATTAAACTATCTGATTACGGTAGATGCATATGTGCACATTACATAGGGATGTTTACGTCCTAAATGGGTTGAACGCAAGAGTGACAATCGAAAACCCAAAAACCTCAAAATACCTAGCAACTTCCGGCTTTGTTGTTCCTGCTAATAAAGTATGTGGGTCTAAAAAGCAATATGAATCGCCTAGACGACAACTCGGGCATTTATAATCACAACCATATAACCCCCTACCACAAACAGGAACGTGGCAATTGGCAAAAAACTTTCAATTTCACAAGTTACCCTTTAGCGCCTAAACAGTGTGACTTAGAAGAATTAAACTATCTGATTACGGTAGATGCATATGTGCACATTACATAGAGATGTCAACGTCCTAAATGGGTTGAACGCAAGAGTGACAATCGAAAACCTCAAAATACCTAGCAACTTCCGGCTTTGTTGTTCCTGCTAATAAAGTATGTGGGTCTAAAAAGCAATATGAATCGCCTAGACGACAACTCGGGCATTTATAATCACAACCATATAACCCCCTACCACAAACAGGAACGGGGCAATTGGAAAAAACTTTCAATTTCACAAGTTACCCTTTAGCGCCTAAAGAGTGTGACTTAGAAGAATTAAACTATCTGATTACGGTAGATGCATATGTGCACATTACATAGGGATGTTTACGTCCTAAATGGGTTGAACGCAAGAGTGACAATCGAAAACCCTAAAACCTCAAAATACCTAGCAACTTCCGGCTTTGTTGTTCCTGCTAATAAAGTATGTGGGTCTAAAAAGCAATATGAATCGCCTAGACGACAACTCGGGCATTCAATAATTCATATACCCGCCTACCACAAACAGGAACGGGGCAATTGGCAAAAAACTTTCAATTTCACAAGTTACCCTTTAGCGCCTAAAGAGTGTGACTTAGAAGAATTAAACTATCTGATTACGGTAGATGCATATGTGCACATTACATAGGGATGTTTACGTCCTAAATGGGTTGAACGCAAGAGTGACAATAGGTAACCCAAAGAACCCAAAATACCTAGCAACTTCCGGCTTTGTTGTTCCTGCTAATAAAGTATGTGGGTCTAAAAAGCAATATGAATCTCCTAGACGACAACTCGGGCATTCATAAACAACATCATATACCCGGCTAACACAAACAGGAACGGGGCAATTGGAAAAAACTTTCAATTTCACAAGTTACCCTTTAGCGCCTAAAGATTGTGACTTAGAAGAATTAAACTATCTGATTACGGTAGATGCATATGTGCACATTACATAGGGATGTTTACGTCCTAAATGGGTTGAACGCAACAGTGACAATAGGTAACCCAAAGAACCCAAAATACCTAGCAACTTCCGGCTTTGTTGTTCCTGCTAATAAAGTATGTGGGTCTAAAAAGCAATATGAATCGCCTAGACGACAACTCGGGCATTCATAAACAACATCATATACCCGGCTAACACAAACAGGAACGGGGCAATTGGAAAAAACTTTCAATTTCACAAGTTACCCTTTAGCGCCTAAAGAGTGTGACTTAGAAGAATTAAACTATCTGATTACGGTAGATGCATATGTGCACATTACATAGGGATGTTTACGTCCTAAATGGGTTGAACGCAAGAGTGACAATAGGTAACCCAAAGAACCCAAAATACCTAGCAACTTCCGGCTTTGTTGTTCCTGCTAATAAAGTATGTGGGTCTAAAAAGCAATATGAATCGCCTAGACAATAACTCGGGCATTCATAAACAATATCATATACCCGGCTAACACAAACAGGAACGGGGCAATTGGAAAAAACTTTCAATTTCACAAGTTACCCTTTAGCGCCTAAAGAGTGTGACTTAGAAGAATTAAACTATCTGATTACGGTAGATGCATATGTGCACATTACATAGGGATGTTTACGTCCTAAATGGGTTGAACGCAAGAGTGACAATAGGTAACCCAAAGAACCCAAAATACCTAGCACCTTCCGGTTTTGTTTTTGCGGCTAAGAAATTATGTGGGCCTAAAAAGCAATATGAATCGCCTAGACGACAACTCGGGCATTCATAAACAACATCATATACCCGCCTACAACAAACAGGAACGGGGCAATTGGAAAAAACTTTCAATTTCACAAGTTACCCTTTAGCGCCTAAAGAGTGTGACTTAGAAGAATTAAACTATCTGATTACGGTAGATGCATATGTGCACATTACATAGGGATGTTTACGTCCTAAATGGGTTGAACGCAAGAGTGACAATAGGTAACCCAAAGAACCCAAAATACCTAGCACCTTCCGGTTTTGTTTTTGCGGCTAATAAATTATGTGGGCCTAAAAAGCAATATGAATCGACTAGACGACAACTCGGGCATTCATAAACAACATCATATACCCGCCTACCAAAAACAGGAACGTGGCATTTGGCAAAAAACTTCCAATTTCCTTTAGCGCCTGAAGAGTGTGACTTTGAAGAATTAAACTATCTGATTACGGTAGATGCATATGTGCACATTACATAGAGATGTTTACGTCCTCAATGGGTTGAACGCAAGAGTGACAATAGGTAACCCAAAGAAACCAAAATACCTAGCACCTTCCGGTTTTGTTTTTGCGGCTAATAAATTATGTGGGCCTATAAAACAATATGAGTCGCCTAGACGACAACTCGGGCATTTATAACCACAACCATATAACCCCCTACCACAAACAGGAACGTGGCAATTGGCAAAAAACTTTCAATTTCCTTTAGCGCCTAAAGAGTGTGACTTTGAAGAATTAAACTATCTGATTACGGTAGATACATATGTGCACATTACATAGAGATGTTAACGTCCTAAATGGGTTGAACGCAAGAGTCACAATCGAAAACCCAAAAACCTCAAAATACCTAGCAACTTCCGACTTTGTTTTTCCTGCTAATAAGGTATGTGGGTCTAAAAAGCAATATGAATCGCCTAGACGACAACTCGGGCATTCAAAAACAACATCATATACCCGCCTACCACAAACAGGAACGGGGCAATTGGCAAAAAACTTTCAATTTCACAAGTTACCCTTTAGCGCCTAAAGAGTGTGACCTAGAAGAATTAAACTATCTGATTACGGTAGATGCATATGTGCACATTACATAGGAATGTTTACGTCCTAAATGGGTTGAACGCAAGAGTGACAATAGGTAACCCAAAGAAACCAAAATACCTAGCACCTTCCGGTTTTGTTTTTGCGGCTAATAAATTATGTGGGCCTATAAAACAATATGAATCGACTAGACGACAACTCGGGCATTCATAAACAACATCATATACCCGCCTACCAAAAACAGGAACGTGGCATTTGGCAAAAAACTTCCAATTTCCTTTAGCGCCTGAAGAGTGTGACTTTGAAGAATTAAACTATCTGATTACGGTAGATGCATATGTGCACATTACATAGGGATGTTTACGTCCTAAATGGGTTGAACGCAACAGTGACAATAGGTAACCCAAAGAACCCAAAATACCTAGCAACTTCCGGCTTTGTTGTTCCTGCTAATAAAGTATGTGGGTCTAAAAAGCAATATGAATCGCCTAGACGACAACTCGGGCATTCATAAACAACATCATATACCCGGCTAACACAAACAGGAACGGGGCAATTGGAAAAAACTTTCAATTTCACAAGTTACCCTTTAGCGCCTAAAGAGTGTGACTTAGAAGAATTAAACTATCTGATTACGGTAGATGCATATGTGCACATTACATAGGGATGTTTACGTCCTAAATGGGTTGAACGCAAGAGTGACAATAGGTAACCCAAAGAACCCAAAATACCTAGCAACTTCCGGCTTTGTTGTTCCTGCTAATAAAGTATGTGGGTCTAAAACGCAATATGAATCGCATAGACAACAACTCGGGCATTCATAAACAATATCATATACCCGGCTAACACAAACAGGAACGGAGCAATTGGAAAAAACTTTCAATTTCACAAGTTACCCTTTAGCGCCTAAAGAGTGTGACTTAGAAGAATTAAACTATCTGATTACGGTAGATGCATATGTGCACATTACATAGGGATGTTTACGTCCTAAATGGGTTGAACGCAAGAGTGACAATAGGTAACCCAAAGAACCCAAAATACCTAGCACCTTCCGGTTTTGTTTTTGCGGCTAATAAATTATGTGGGCCTATAAAACAATATGAGTCGCCTAGACGACAACTCGGGCATTTATAATCACAACCATATAACCCCCTACCACAAACAGGAACGTGGCAATTGGCAAAAAACTTTCAATTTCCTTTAGCGCCTAAAGAGTGTGACTTTGAAGAATTAAACTATCTGATTACGGTAGATACATATGTGCACATTACATAGAGATGTTAACGTCCTAAATGGGTTGAACGCAAGAGTGACAATAGGTAACCCAAAGAACCCAAAATACCTAGCAACTTCCGACTTTGTTTTTCCTGCTAATAAGGTATGTGGGTCTAAAAAGCAATATGAATCGCCTAGACGACAACTCGGGCATTCAAAAACAACATCATATACCCGCCTACCACAAACAGGAACGGGGCAATTGGCAAAAAACTTTCAATTTCACAAGTTACCCTTTAGCGCCTAAAGAGTGTGACCTAGAAGAATTAAACTATCTGATTACGGTAGATGCATATGTGCACATTACATAGGAATGTTTACGTCCTAAATGGGTTGAACGCAAGAGTGATAATAGGTAACCCAAAGAAACCAAAATACCTAGCACCTTCCGGTTTTGTTTTTGCGGCTAATAAATTATGTGGGCCTATAAAACAATATGAGTCGCCTAGACGACAACTCGGGCATTTATAATCACAACCATATAACCCCCTACCACAAACAGGAACGTGGCAATTGGCAAAAAACTTTCAATTTCACAAGTTACCCTTTAGCGCCTAAAGAGTGTGACTTAGAAGAATTAAACTATCTGATTACGGTAGATGCATATGTGCACATTACATAGGGATGTTTACGTCCTAAATGGGTTGAACGCAAGAGTGACAATAGGTAACCCAAAGAACCCAAAATACCTAGCAACTTCCGACTTTGTTTTTCCTGCTAATAAGGTATGTGGGTCTAAAAAGCAATATGAATCGCCTAGACGACAACTCGGGCATTCAAAAACAACATCATATACCCGCCTACCACAAACAGGAACGGGGCAATTGGCAAAAAACTTTCAATTTCACAAGTTACCCTTTAGCGCCTAAAGAGTGTGACCTAGAAGAATTAAACTATCTGATTACGGTAGATACATATGTGCACATTACATAGAGATGTTAACGTCCTAAATGGGTTGAACGCAAGAGTGACAATAGGTAACCCAAAGAAACCAAAATACCTAGCACCTTCCGGTTTTGTTTTTGCGGCTAATAAATTATGTGGGCCTATAAAACAATATGAGTCGCCTAGACGACAACTCGGGCATTTATAATCACAACCATATAACCCCCTACCACAAACAGGAACTTGGCAATTGGCAAAAAACTTTCAATTTCACAAGTTACCCTTTAGCGCCTAAACAGTGTGACTTAGAAGAATTAAACTATCTGATTACGGTAGATGCATATGTGCACATTACATAGAGATGTCAACGTCCTAAATGGGTTGAACGCAAGAGTGACAATCGAAAACCCAAAAACCTCAAAATACCTAGCAACTTCCGGCTTTGTTGTTCCTGCTAATAAAGAATGTGGGTCTAAAAAGCAATATGAATCGCCTAGACGACAACTCGGGCATTCATAAACAACATCATATACCCGGCTAACACAAACAGGAACGGGGCAATTGGAAAAAACCTTCAATTTCACAAGTTACCCTTTAGCGCCTAAAGAGTGTGACTTAGAAGAAATAAACTATCTGATTACGGTAGATGCATATGTGCACATTACATAGGGATGTTTACGTCCTAAATGGGTTGAACGCAAGAGTGACAATAGGTAATCCAAAGAACCCAAAATACCTAGCACCTTCCGGTTTTGTTTTTGCGGCTAATAAATTATGTGGGCCTATAAAACAATATGAGTCGCCTAGACGACAACTCGGGCATTTATAATCACAACCATATAACCCCCTACCACAAACAGGAACGTGGCAATTGGCAAAAAACTTTCAATTTCACAAGTTACCCTTTAGCGCCTAAAGAGTGTGACTTAGAAGAATTAAACTATCTGATTACGGTAGATGCATATGTGCACATTACATAGGGATGTTTACGTCCTAAATGGGTTGAACGCAAGAGTGACAATAGGTAACCCAAAGAACCCAAAATACCTAGCACCTTCCGGCTTTGTTGTTCCTGCTAATAAAGTATGTGGGTCTTAAAAGCAATATGAATCGCCTAGACGACAACTCGGGCATTCAATAATTCATATACCCGCCTACCACAAACAGGAACGGGGCAATTGGCAAAAAACTTTCAATTTCACAAGTTACCCTTTAGCGCCTAAAGAGTGTGACTTAGAAGAATTAAACTATCGGATTACGGTAGATGCATATGTGCACATTACATAGGGATGTTTACGTCCTAAATGGGTTGAACGCAAGAGTGACAATAGGTAACCCAAAGAACCCAAAATACCTAGCAACTTCCGGCTTTGTTGTTCCTGCTAATAAAGTATGTGGGTCTAAAAAGCAATATGAATCGCCTAGACGACAACTCGGGCATTCATAAACAACATCATATACCCGCCTACAACAAACAGGAACGGGGCAATTGGAAAAAACTTTCAATTTCACAAGTTAGCCTTTAGCGCCTAAAGAGTGTGACTTAGAAGAATTAAACTATCTGATTACGGTAGATGCATATGTGCACATTACATAGGGATGTTTACGTCCTAAATGGGTTGAACGCAAGAGTGACAATAGGTAACCCAAAGAACCCAAAATACCTAGCACCTTCCGGCTTTGTTGTTCCTGCTAATAAAGTATGTGGGTCTAAAAAGCAATATGAATCGCCTAGACGACAACTCGGGCATTCAATAATTCATATACCCGCCTACCACAAACAGGAACGGGGCAATTGGCAAAAAACTTTCAATTTCACAAGTTACCCTTTAGCGCCTAAAGAGTGTGACTTAGAAGAATTAAACTATCTGATTACGGTAGATGCATATGTGCACATTACATAGGGATGTTTACGTCCTAAATGGGTTGAACGCAAGAGTGACAATAGGTAACCCAAAGAACCCAAAATACCTAGCAACTTCCGGCTTTGTTGTTCCTGCTAATAAAGTATGTGGGTCTAAAAAGCAATATGAATCGCCTAGACGACAACTCGGGCATTCATAAACAACATCATATACCCGCCTACAACAAACAGGAACGGGGCAATTGGAAAAAACTTTCAATTTCACAAGTTACCCTTTAGCGCCTAAAGAGTGTGACTTAGAAGAATTAAACTATCTGATTACGGTAGATGCATATGTGCACATTACATAGGGATGTTTACGTCCTAAATGGGTTGAACGCAAGAGTGACAATAGGTAACCCAAAGAACCCAAAATACCTAGCACCTTCCGGCTTTGTTGTTCCTGCTAATAAAGTATGTGGGTCTAAAAAGCAATATGAATCGCCTAGACGACAACTCGGGCATTTATAATCACAACCATATAACCCCCTACCACAAACAGGAACGTGGCAATTGGCAAAAAACTTTCAATTTCCTTTAGCGCCTAAAGAGTGTGACTTTGAAGAATTAAACTATCTGATTACGGTAGATACATATGTGCACATTACATAGAGATGTTAACGTCCTAAATGGGTTGAACGCAAGAGTCACAATCGAAAACCCAAAAACCTCAAAATACCTAGCAACTTCCGACTTTGTTTTTCCTGCTAATAAGGTATGTGGGTCTAAAAAACAATATGAATCGCCTAGACGACAACTCGGGCATTCAAAAACAACATCATATACCCGCCTACCACAAACAGGAACGGGGCAATTGGCAAAAAACTTTCAATTTCACAAGTTACCCTTTAGCGCCTAAAGAGTGTGACTTAGAAGAATTAAACTATCTGATTACGGTAGATGCATATGTGCACATTACATAGGGATGTTTACGTCCTAAATGGGTTGAACGCAAGAGTGACAATAGGTAACCCAAAGAACCCAAAATACCTAGCAACTTCCGGCTTTGTTGTTCCTGCTAATAAAGTATGTGGGTCTAAAAAGCAATATGAATCGCCTAGACAACAACTCGGGCATTCATAAACAATATCATATACCCGGCTAACACAAACAGGAACGGGGCAATTGGAAAAAACTTTCAATTTCACAAGTTACCCTTTAGCGCCTAAAGAGTGTGACTTAGAAGAATTAAACTATCTGATTACGGTAGATGCATATGTGCACATTACATAGGGATGTTTTCGTCCTAAATGGGTTGAACGCAAGAGTGACAATAGGTAACCCAAAGAACCCAAAATACCTAGCACCTTCCGGTTTTGTTTTTGCGGCTAAGAAATTATGTGGGCCTAAAAACAGGAACGGGGCAATTGGAAAAAACTTTCAATTTCACAAGTTACCCTTTAGCGCCTAAAGAGTGTGACTTAGAAGAATTAAACTATCTGATTACGGTAGATGCATATGTGCACATTACATAGGGATGTTTACGTCCTAAATGGGTTGAACGCAAGAGTGACAATAGGTAACCCAAAGAACCCAAAATACCTAGCACCTTCCGGTTTTGTTTTTGCGGCTAATAAATTATGTGGGCCTAAAAAGCAATATGAATCGACTAGACGACAACTCGGGCATTCATAAACAACATCATATACCCGCCTACCAAAAACAGGAACGTGGCATTTGGCAAAAAACTTCCAATTTCCTTTAGCGCCTGAAGAGTGTGACTTTGAAGAATTAAACTATCTGATTACGGTAGATGCATATGTGCACATTACATAGAGATGTTTACGTCCTCAATGGGTTGAACGCAAGAGTGACAATAGGTAACCCAAAGAAACCAAAATACCTAGCACCTTCCGGTTTTGTTTTTGCGGCTAATAAATTATGTGGGCCTATAAAACAATATGAGTCGCCTAGACGACAACTCGGGCATTTATAATCACAACCATATAACCCCCTACCACAAACAGGAACGTGGCAATTGGCAAAAAACTTTCAATTTCCTTTAGCGCCTAAAGAGTGTGACTTTGAAGAATTAAACTATCTGATTACGGTAGATACATATGTGCACATTACATAGAGATGTTAACGTCCTAAATGGGTTGAACGCAAGAGTCACAATCGAAAACCCAAAAACCTCAAAATACCTAGCAACTTCCGACTTTGTTTTTCCTGCTAATAAGGTATGTGGGTCTAAAAAGCAATATGAATCGCCTAGACGACAACTCGGGCATTCAAAAACAACATCATATACCCGCCTACCACAAACAGGAACGGGGCAATTGGCAAAAAACTTTCAATTTCACAAGTTACCCTTTAGCGCCTAAAGAGTGTGACCTAGAAGAATTAAACTATCTGATTACGGTAGATGCATATGTGCACATTACATAGGAATGTTTACGTCCTAAATGGGTTGAACGCAAGAGTGACAATAGGTAACCCAAAGAAACCAAAATACCTAGCACCTTCCGGTTTTGTTTTTGCGGCTAATAAATTATGTGGGCCTATAAAACAATATGAATCGACTAGACGACAACTCGGGCATTCATAAACAACATCATATACCCGCCTACCAAAAACAGGAACGTGGCATTTGGCAAAAAACTTCCAATTTCCTTTAGCGCCTGAAGAGTGTGACTTTGAAGAATTAAACTATCTGATTACGGTAGATGCATATGTGCACATTACATAGGGATGTTTACGTCCTAAATGGGTTGAACGCAACAGTGACAATAGGTAACCCAAAGAACCCAAAATACCTAGCAACTTCCGGCTTTGTTGTTCCTGCTAATAAAGTATGTGGGTCTAAAAAGCAATATGAATCGCCTAGACGACAACTCGGGCATTCATAAACAACATCATATACCCGGCTAACACAAACAGGAACGGGGCAATTGGAAAAAACTTTCAATTTCACAAGTTACCCTTTAGCGCCTAAAGAGTGTGACTTAGAAGAATTAAACTATCTGATTACGGTAGATGCATATGTGCACATTACATAGGGATGTTTACGTCCTAAATGGGTTGAACGCAAGAGTGACAATAGGTAACCCAAAGAACCCAAAATACCTAGCAACTTCCGGCTTTGTTGTTCCTGCTAATAAAGTATGTGGGTCTAAAAAGCAATATGAATCGCCTAGACAACAACTCGGGCATTCATAAACAATATCATATACCCGGCTAACACAAACAGGAACGGAGCAATTGGAAAAAACTTTCAATTTCACAAGTTACCCTTTAGCGCCTAAAGAGTGTGACTTAGAAGAATTAAACTATCTGATTACGGTAGATGCATATGTGCACATTACATAGGGATGTTTACGTCCTAAATGGGTTGAACGCAAGAGTGACAATAGGTAACCCAAAGAACCCAAAATACCTAGCACCTTCCGGTTTTGTTTTTGCGGCTAATAAATTATGTGGGCCTAAAAAGCAATATGAATCGACTAGACGACAACTCGGGCATTCATAAACAACATCATATACCCGCCTACCAAAAACAGGAACGTGGCATTTGGCAAAAAACTTCCAATTTCCTTTAGCGCCTGAAGAGTGTGACTTTGAAGAATTAAACTATCTGATTACGGTAGATGCATATGTGCACATTACATAGGGATGTTTACGTCCTAAATGGGTTGAACGCAACAGTGACAATAGGTAACCCAAAGAACCCAAAATACCTAGCAACTTCCGGCTTTGTTGTTCCTGCTAATAAAGTATGTGGGTCTAAAAAGCAATATGAATCGCCTAGACGACAACTCGGGCATTCATAAACAACATCATATACCCGGCTAACACAAACAGGAACGGGGCAATTGGAAAAAACTTTCAATTTCACAAGTTACCCTTTAGCGCCTAAAGAGTGTGACTTAGAAGAATTAAACTATCTGATTACGGTAGATGCATATGTGCACATTACATAGGGATGTTTACGTCCTAAATGGGTTGAACGCAAGAGTGACAATAGGTAACCCAAAGAACCCAAAATACCTAGCAACTTCCGGCTTTGTTGTTCCTGCTAATAAAGTATGTGGGTCTAAAAAGCAATATGAATCGCCTAGACAACAACTCGGGCATTCATAAACAATATCATATACCCGGCTAACACAAACAGGAACGGAGCAATTGGAAAAAACTTTCAATTTCACAAGTTACCCTTTAGCGCCTAAAGAGTGTGACTTAGAAGAATTAAACTATCTGATTACGGTAGATGCATATGTGCACATTACATAGGGATGTTTACGTCCTAAATGGGTTGAACGCAAGAGTGACAATAGGTAACCCAAAGAACCCAAAATACCTAGCACCTTCCGGTTTTGTTTTTGCGGCTAATAAATTATGTGGGCCTAAAAAGCAATATGAATCGACTAGACGACAACTCGGGCATTCATAAACAACATCATATACCCGCCTACCAAAAACAGGAACGTGGCATTTGGCAAAAAACTTCCAATTTCCTTTAGCGCCTGAAGAGTGTGACTTTGAAGAATTAAACTATCTGATTACGGTAGATGCATATGTGCACATTACATAGAGATGTTTACGTCCTCAATGGGTTGAACGCAAGAGTGACAATAGGTAACCCAAAGAAACCAAAATACCTAGCACCTTCCGGTTTTGTTTTTGCGGCTAATAAATTATGTGGGCCTATAAAACAATATGAGTCGCCTAGACGACAACTCGGGCATTTATAATCACAACCATATAACCCCCTACCACAAACAGGAACGTGGCAATTGGCAAAAAACTTTCAATTTCCTTTAGCGCCTAAAGAGTGTGACTTTGAAGAATTAAACTATCTGATTACGGTAGATACATATGTGCACATTACATAGAGATGTTAACGTCCTAAATGGGTTGAACGCAAGAGTGACAATAGGTAACCCAAAGAACCCAAAATACCTAGCAACTTCCGACTTTGTTTTTCCTGCTAATAAGGTATGTGGGTCTAAAAAGCAATATGAATCGCCTAGACGACAACTCGGGCATTCAAAAACAACATCATATACCCGCCTACCACAAACAGGAACGGGGCAATTGGCAAAAAACTTTCAATTTCACAAGTTACCCTTTAGCGCCTAAAGAGTGTGACCTAGAAGAATTAAACTATCTGATTACGGTAGATGCATATGTGCACATTACATAGGAATGTTTACGTCCTAAATGGGTTGAACGCAAGAGTGATAATAGGTAACCCAAAGAAACCAAAATACCTAGCACCTTCCGGTTTTGTTTTTGCGGCTAATAAATTATGTGGGCCTATAAAACAATATGAGTCGCCTAGACGACAACTCGGGCATTTATAATCACAACCATATAACCCCCTACCACAAACAGGAACTTGGCAATTGGCAAAAAACTTTCAATTTCACAAGTTACCCTTTAGCGCCTAAACAGTGTGACTTAGAAGAATTAAACTATCTGATTACGGTAGATGCATATGTGCACATTACATAGAGATGTCAACGTCCTAAATGGGTTGAACGCAAGAGTGACAATCGAAAACCCAAAAACCTCAAAATACCTAGCAACTTCCGGCTTTGTTGTTCCTGCTAATAAAGAATGTGGGTCTAAAAAGCAATATGAATCGCCTAGACGACAACTCGGGCATTCATAAACAACATCATATACCCGGCTAACACAAACAGGAACGGGGCAATTGGAAAAAACTTTCAATTTCACAAGTTACCCTTTAGCGCCTAAAGAGTGTGACTTAGAAGAAATAAACTATCTGATTACGGTAGATGCATATGTGCACATTACATAGGGATGTTTACGTCCTAAATGGGTTGAACGCAAGAGTGACAATAGGTAATCCAAAGAACCCAAAATACCTAGCACCTTCCGGTTTTGTTTTTGCGGCTAATAAATTATGTGGGCCTATAAAACAATATGAGTCGCCTAGACGACAACTCGGGCATTTATAATCACAACCATATAACCCCCTACCACAAACAGGAACGTGGCAATTGGCAAAAAACTTTCAATTTCACAAGTTACCCTTTAGCGCCTAAAGAGTGTGACTTAGAAGAATTAAACTATCTGATTACGGTAGATGCATATGTGCACATTACATAGGGATGTTTACGTCCTAAATGGGTTGAACGCAAGAGTGACAATAGGTAACCCAAAGAACCCAAAATACCTAGCACCTTCCGGCTTTGTTGTTCCTGCTAATAAAGTATGTGGGTCTAAAAAGCAATATGAATCGCCTAGACGACAACTCGGGCATTCAATAATTCATATACCCGCCTACCACAAACAGGAACGGGGCAATTGGCAAAAAACTTTCAATTTCACAAGTTACCCTTTAGCGCCTAAAGAGTGTGACTTAGAAGAATTAAACTATCTGATTACGGTAGATGCATATGTGCACATTACATAGGGATGTTTACGTCCTAAATGGGTTGAACGCAAGAGTGACAATAGGTAACCCAAAGAACCCAAAATACCTAGCACCTTCCGGCTTTGTTGTTCCTGCTAATAAAGTATGTGGGTCTAAAAAGCAATATGAATCGCCTAGACGACAACTCGGGCATTCAATAATTCATATACCCGCCTACCACAAACAGGAACGGGGCAATTGGCAAAAAACTTTCAATTTCACAAGTTACCCTTTAGCGCCTAAAGAGTGTGACTTAGAAGAATTAAACTATCTGATTACGGTAGATGCATATGTGCACATTACATAGGGATGTTTACGTCCTAAATGGGTTGAACGCAAGAGTGACAATAGGTAACCCAAAGAACCCAAAATACCTAGCAACTTCCGGCTTTGTTGTTCCTGCTAATAAAGTATGTGGGTCTAAAAAGCAATATGAATCGCCTAGACGACAACTCGGGCATTCATAAACAACATCATATACCCGCCTACAACAAACAGGAACGGGGCAATTGGAAAAAACTTTCAATTTCACAAGTTACCCTTTAGCGCCTAAAGAGTGTGACTTAGAAGAATTAAACTATCTGATTACGGTAGATGCATATGTGCACATTACATAGGGATGTTTACGTCCTAAATGGGTTGAACGCAAGAGTGACAATAGGTAACCCAAAGAACCCAAAATACCTAGCACCTTCCGGTTTTGTTGTTCCTGCTAATAAAGTATGTGGGTCTAAAAAGCAATATGAATCGCCTAGACGACAACTCGGGCATTTATAATCACAACCATATAACCCCCTACCACAAACAGGAACGTGGCAATTGGCAAAAAACTTTCAATTTCCTTTAGCGCCTAAAGAGTGTGACTTTGAAGAATTAAACTATCTGATTACGGTAGATACATATGTGCACATTACATAGAGATGTTAACGTCCTAAATGGGTTGAACGCAAGAGTCACAATCGAAAACCCAAAAACCTCAAAATACCTAGCAACTTCCGACTTTGTTTTTCCTGCTAATAAGGTATGTGGGTCTAAAAAGCAATATGAATCGCCTAGACGACAACTCGGGCATTCGAAAACAACATCATATACCCGCCTACCACAAACAGGAACGGGGCAATTGGCAAAAAACTTTCAATTTCACAAGTTACCCTTTAGCGCCTAAAGAGTGTGACCTAGAAGAAATAAACTATCTGATTACGGTAGATGCATATGTGCACATTACATAGGGATGTTTACGTCCTAAATGGGTTGAACGCAAGAGTGACAATAGGTAATCCAAAGAACCCAAAATACCTAGCACCTTCCGGTTTTGTTTTTGCGGCTAATAAATTATGTGGGCCTATAAAACAATATGAGTCGCCTAGACGACAACTCGGGCATTTATAATCACAACCATATAACCCCCTACCACAAACAGGAACGTGGCAATTGGCAAAAAACTTTCAATTTCACAAGTTACCCTTTAGCGCCTAAACAGTGTGACTTAGAAGAATAAAACTATCTGATTACGGTAGATGCATATGTGCACATCACATAGGGATGTTTACGTCCTAAATGGGTTGAACGCAAGAGTGACAATCGAAAACCCAAAAACCTCAAAATACCTAGCAACTTCCGGCTTTGTTGTTCCTGCTAATAAAGTATGTGGGTCTAAAAAGCAATATGAATCGCCTAGACGACAACTCGGGCATTCATAAACAACATCATATACCCGCCTACAACAAACAGGAACGGGGCAATTGGAAAAAACTTTCAATTTCACAAGTTACCCTTTAGCGCCTAAAGAGTGTGACTTAGAAGAATTAAACTATCTGATTACGGTAGATGCATATGTGCACATTACATAGGGATGTTTACGTCCTAAATGGGTTGAACGCAAGAGTGACAATAGGTAACCCAAAGAACCCAAAATACCTAGCACCTTCCGGCTTTGTTGTTCCTGCTAATAAAGTATGTGGGTCTAAAAAGCAATATGAATCGCCTAGACGACAACTCGGGCATTCATAAACAACATCATATACCCGCCTACAACAAACAGGAACGGGGCAATTGGAAAAAACTTTCAATTTCACAAGTTACCCTTTAGCGCCTAAAGAGTGTGACTTAGAAGAATTAAACTATCTGATTACGGTAGATGCATATGTGCACATTACATAGGGATGTTTACGTCCTAAATGGGTTGAACGCAAGAGTGACAATAGGTAACCCAAAGAACCCAAAATACCTAGCACCTTCCGGCTTTGTTGTTCCTGCTAATAAAGTATGTGGGTCTAAAAAGCAATATGAATCGCCTAGACGACAACTCGGGCATTTATAATCACAACCATATAACCCCCTACCACAAACAGGAACGTGGCAATTGGCAAAAAACTTTCAATTTCCTTTAGCGCCTAAAGAGTGTGACTTTGAAGAATTAAACTATCTGATTACGGTAGATACATATGTGCACATTACATAGAGATGTTAACGTCCTAAATGGGTTGAACGCAAGAGTCACAATCGAAAACCCAAAAACCTCAAAATACCTAGCAACTTCCGACTTTGTTTTTCCTGCTAATAAGGTATGTGGGTCTAAAAAGCAATATGAATCGCCTAGACGACAACTCGGGCATTCAAAAACAACATCATATACCCGCCTACCACAAACAGGAACGGGGCAATTGGCAAAAAACTTTCAATTTCACAAGTTACCCTTTAGCGCCTAAAGAGTGTGACCTAGAAGAATTAAACTATCTGATTACGGTAGATGCATATGTGCACATTACATAGGAATGTTTACGTCCTAAATGGGTTGAACGCAAGAGTGACAATAGGTAACCCAAAGAAACCAAAATACCTAGCACCTTCCGGTTTTGTTTTTGCGGCTAATAAATTATGTGGGCCTATAAAACAATATGAGTCGCCTAGACGACAACTCGGGCATTTATAATCACAACCATATAACCCCCTACCACAAACAGGAACTTGGCAATTGGCAAAAAACTTTCAATTTCACAAGTTACCCTTTAGCGCCTAAACAGTGTGACTTAGAAGAATTAAACTATCTGATTACGGTAGATGCATATGTGCACATTACATAGAGATGTCAACGTCCTAAATGGGTTGAACGCAAGCGTGACAATCGAAAACCCAAAAACCTCAAAATACCTAGCAACTTCCGGCTTTGTTGTTCCTGCTAATAAAGTATGTGGGTCTAAAAAGCAATATGAATCGCCTAGACGACAACTCGGGCATTTATAATCACAACCATATAACCCCCTACCACAAACAGGAACGGGGCAATTGGAAAAAACTTTCAATTTCACAAGTTACCCTTTAGCGCCTAAAGAGTGTGACCTAGAAGAATTAAACTATCTGATTACGGTAGATGCATATGTGCACATTACATAGGGATGTTTACGTCCTAAATGGGTTGAACGCAAGAGTGACAATAGGTAACCCAAAGAACCCAAAATACCTAGCACCTTCCGGTTTTGTTTTTGCGGCTAATAAATTATGTGGGCCTATAAAACAATATGAGTCGCCTAGACGACAACTCGGGCATTTATAATCACAACCATATAACCCCCTACCACAAACAGGAACGTGGCAATTGGCAAAAAACTTTCAATTTCACAAGTTACCCTTTAGCGCCTAAACAGTGTGACTTAGAAGAATTAAACTATCTGATTACGGTAGATGCATATGTGCACATCACATAGGGATGTTTACGTCCTAAATGGGTTGAACGCAAGAGTGACAATCGAAAACCCAAAAACCTCAAAATACCTAGCAACTTCCGGCTTTGTTGTTCCTGCTAATAAAGTATGTGGGTCTAAAAAGCAATATGAATCGCCTAGACGACAACTCGGGCATTCAATAATTCATATACCCGCCTACCACAAACAGGAACGGGGCAATTGGCAAAAAACTTTCAATTTCACAAGTTACCCTTTAGCGCCTAAAGAGTGTGACTTAGAAGAATTAAACTATCTGATTACGGTAGATGCATATGTGCACATTACATAGGGATGTTTACGTCCTAAATGGGTTGAACGCAAGAGTGACAATAGGTAACCCAAAAAACCCAAAATACCTAGCAACTTCCGGCTTTGTTGTTCCTGCTAATAAAGTATGTGGGTCTAAAAAGCAATATGAATCGCCTAGACGACAACTCGGGCATTCATAAACAACATCATATACCCGCCTACAACAAACAGGAACGGGGCAATTGGAAAAAACTTTCAATTTCACAAGTTACCCTTTAGCGCCTAAAGAGTGTGACTTAGAAGAATTAAACTATCTGATTACGGTAGATGCATATGTGCACATTACATAGGGATGTTTACGTCCTAAATGGGTTGAACGCAAGAGTGACAATAGGTAACCCAAAGAACCCAAAATACCTAGCACCTTCCGGCTTTGTTGTTCCTGCTAATAAAGTATGTGGGTCTAAAAAGCAGTATGAATCGCCTAGACGACAACTCGGGCATTTATAATCACAACCATATAACCCCCTACCACAAACAGGAACGTGGCAATTGGCAAAAAACTTTCAATTTCCCAAGTTACCCTTTAGCGCTTAAACAGTGTGACTTAGAAGAATTAAACTATCTGATTACGGTAGATGCATATGTGCACATTACATAGGGATGTTTACGTCCTAAATGGGTTGAACGCAAGAGTGACAATAGGTAACCCAAAGAACCCAAAATACCTAGCACCTTCCGGTTTTGTTTTTGCGGCTAAGAAATTATGTGGGCCTAAAAAGCAATATGAATCGCCTAGACGACAACTCGGGCATTCATAAACAACATCATATACCCGCCTACAACAAACAGGAACGGGGCAATTGGAAAAAACTTTCAATTTCACAAGTTACCCTTTAGCGCCTAAAGAGTGTGACTTAGAAGAATTAAACTATCTGATTACGGTAGATGATATGTGCACATTACATAGAGATGTTTACATCCTAAATGGGTTGAACGCAAGAGTGACAATAAGTAACCCAAAGAAACCAAAATACCTAGCACCTTCCGGTTTTTTTTTGCGGCTATAAAGTATGTGGGCCTTTAAAACAATATGAGTCGCCTAGACGACAACGCGGGCATTCATAATCACAACCATATACCCCCTACCACAAAGAGGAACGTGGCAGTTGGCAAAAAACTTTCAATTTCACAAGTTACCCTTTAGCGCCTAAACAGTGTGACTTAGAAGAATTAAACTATCTGATTACGGTAGATGCATATGTGCACATTACATAGGGATGTTTACGTCCTAAATGGGTTGAACGCAAGAGTGACAATCGAAAACCCAAAAACCTCAAAATACCTAGCAACTTCCGGCTTTGTTGTTCCTGCTAATAAAGTATGTGGGTCTAAAAAGCAATATGAGTCGCCTAGACGACAACTCGGGCATTTATAATCACAACCATATAACCCCCTACCACAAACAGGAACGTGGCAATTGGCAAAAAACTTTCAATTTCACAAGTTACCCTTTAGCGCCTAAACAGTGTGACTTAGAAGAATTAAACTATCTGATTACGGTAGATGCATATGTGCACATCACATAGGGATGTTTACGTCCTAAATGGGTTGAACGCAAGAGTGACAATCGAAAACCCAAAAACCTCAAAATACCTAGCAACTTCCGGCTTTGTTGTTCCTGCTAATAAAGTATGTGGGTCTAAAAAGCAATATGAATCGCCTAGACGACAACTCGGGCATTCAATAATTCATATACCCGCCTACCACAAACAGGAACGGGGCAATTGGCAAAAAACTTTCAATTTCACAAGTTACCCTTTAGCGCCTAAAGAGTGTGACTTAGAAGAATTAAACTATCTGATTACGGTAGATGCATATGTGCACATTACATAGGGATGTTTACGTCCTAAATGGGTTGAACGCAAGAGTGACAATAGGTAACCCAAAAAACCCAAAATACCTAGCAACTTCCGGCTTTGTTGTTCCTGCTAATAAAGTATGTGGGTCTAAAAAGCAATATGAATCGCCTAGACGACAACTCGGGCATTCATAAACAACATCATATACCCGCCTACAACAAACAGGAACGGGGCAATTGGAAAAAACTTTCAATTTCACAAGTTACCCTTTAGCGCCTAAAGAGTGTGACTTAGAAGAATTAAACTATCTGATTACGGTAGATGCATATGTGCACATTACATAGGGATGTTTACGTCCTAAATGGGTTGAACGCAAGAGTGACAATAGGTAACCCAAAGAACCCAAAATACCTAGCACCTTCCGGCTTTGTTGTTCCTGCTAATAAAGTATGTGGGTCTAAAAAGCAGTATGAATCGCCTAGACGACAACTCGGGCATTTATAATCACAACCATATAACCCCCTACCACAAACAGGAACGTGGCAATTGGCAAAAAACTTTCAATTTCCCAAGTTACCCTTTAGCGCTTAAACAGTGTGACTTAGAAGAATTAAACTATCTGATTACGGTAGATGCATATGTGCACATTACATAGGGATGTTTACGTCCTAAATGGGTTGAACGCAAGAGTGACAATAGGTAACCCAAAGAACCCAAAATACCTAGCACCTTCCGGTTTTGTTTTTGCGGCTAAGAAATTATGTGGGCCCAAAAAGCAATATGAATCGCCTAGACGACAACTCGGGCATTCATAAACAACATCATATACCCGCCTACAACAAACAGGAACGGGGCAATTGGAAAAAACTTTCAATTTCACAAGTTACCCTTTAGCGCCTAAAGAGTGTGACTTAGAAGAATTAAACTATCTGATTACGGTAGATGATATGTGCACATTACATAGAGATGTTTACATCCTAAATGGGTTGAACGCAAGAGTGACAATAAGTAACCCAAAGAAACCAAAATACCTAGCACCTTCCGGTTTTTTTTTGCGGCTATAAAGTATGTGGGCCTTTAAAACAATATGAGTCGCCTAGACGACAACGCGGGCATTCATAATCACAACCATATACCCCCTACCACAAAGAGGAACGTGGCAGTTGGCAAAAAACTTTCAATTTCACAAGTTACCCTTTAGCGCCTAAACAGTGTGACTTAGAAGAATTAAACTATCTGATTACGGTAGATGCATATGTGCACATTACATAGGGATGTTTACGTCCTAAATGGGTTGAACGCAAGAGTGACAATCGAAAACCCAAAAACCTCAAAATACCTAGCAACTTCCGGCTTTGTTGTTCCTGCTAATAAAGTATGTGGGTCTAAAAAGCAATATGAGTCGCCTAGACGACAACTCGGGCATTTATAATCACAACCATATAACCCCCTACCACAAACAGGAACGTGGCAATTGGCAAAAAACTTTCAATTTCACAAGTTACCCTTTAGCGCCTAAACAGTGTGACTTAGAAGAATTAAACTATCTGATTACGGTAGATGCATATGTGCACATCACATAGGGATGTTTACGTCCTAAATGGGTTGAACGCAAGAGTGACAATCGAAAACCCAAAAACCTCAAAATACCTAGCAACTTCCGGCTTTGTTGTTCCTGCTAATAAAGTATGTGGGTCTAAAAAGCAATATGAATCGCCTAGACGACAACTCGGGCATTCAATAATTCATATACCCGCCTACCACAAACAGGAACGGGGCAATTGGCAAAAAACTTTCAATTTCACAAGTTACCCTTTAGCGCCTAAAGAGTGTGACTTAGAAGAATTAAACTATCTGATTACGGTAGATGCATATGTGCACATTACATAGGGATGTTTACGTCCTAAATGGGTTGAACGCAAGAGTGACAATAGGTAACCCAAAAAACCCAAAATACCTAGCAACTTCCGGCTTTGTTGTTCCTGCTAATAAAGTATGTGGGTCTAAAAAGCAATATGAATCGCCTAGACGACAACTCGGGCATTCATAAACAACATCATATACCCGCCTACAACAAACAGGAACGGGGCAATTGGAAAAAACTTTCAATTTCACAAGTTACCCTTTAGCGCCTAAAGAGTGTGACTTAGAAGAATTAAACTATCTGATTACGGTAGATGCATATGTGCACATTACATAGGGATGTTTACGTCCTAAATGGGTTGAACGCAAGAGTGACAATAGGTAACCCAAAGAACCCAAAATACCTAGCACCTTCCGGCTTTGTTGTTCCTGCTAATAAAGTATGTGGGTCTAAAAAGCAGTATGAATCGCCTAGACGACAACTCGGGCATTTATAATCACAACCATATAACCCCCTACCACAAACAGGAACGTGGCAATTGGCAAAAAACTTTCAATTTCCCAAGTTACCCTTTAGCGCTTAAACAGTGTGACTTAGAAGAATTAAACTATCTGATTACGGTAGATGCATATGTGCACATTACATAGGGATGTTTACGTCCTAAATGGGTTGAACGCAAGAGTGACAATAGGTAACCCAAAGAACCCAAAATACCTAGCACCTTCCGGTTTTGTTTTTGCGGCTAAGAAATTATGTGGGCCTAAAAAGCAATATGAATCGCCTAGACGACAACTCGGGCATTCATAAACAACATCATATACCCGCCTACAACAAACAGGAACGGGGCAATTGGAAAAAACTTTCAATTTCACAAGTTACCCTTTAGCGCCTAAAGAGTGTGACTTAGAAGAATTAAACTATCTGATTACGGTAGATGATATGTGCACATTACATAGAGATGTTTACATCCTAAATGGGTTGAACGCAAGAGTGACAATAAGTAACCCAAAGAAACCAAAATACCTAGCACCTTCCGGTTTTTTTTTGCGGCTATAAAGTATGTGGGCCTTTAAAACAATATGAGTCGCCTAGACGACAACGCGGGCATTCATAATCACAACCATATACCCCCTACCACAAAGAGGAACGTGGCAGTTGGCAAAAAACTTTCAATTTCACAAGTTACCCTTTAGCGCCTAAACAGTGTGACTTAGAAGAATTAAACTATCTGATTACGGTAGATGCATATGTGCACATTACATAGGGATGTTTACGTCCTAAATGGGTTGAACGCAAGAGTGACAATCGAAAACCCAAAAACCTCAAAATACCTAGCAACTTCCGGCTTTGTTGTTCCTGCTAATAAAGTATGTGGGTCTAAAAAGCAATATGAGTCGCCTAGACGACAACTCGGGCATTTATAATCACAACCATATAACCCCCTACCACAAACAGGAACGTGGCAATTGGCAAAAAACTTTCAATTTCACAAGTTACCCTTTAGCGCCTAAACAGTGTGACTTAGAAGAATTAAACTATCTGATTACGGTAGATGCATATGTGCACATTACATAGGGATGTTTACGTCCTAAATGGGTTGAACGCAAGAGTGACAATCGAAAACCCAAAAACCTCAAAATACCTAGCAACTTCCGGCTTTGTTGTTCCTGCTAATAAAGTATGTGGGTCTAAAAAGCAATATGAATCGCCTAGACGACAACTCGGGCATTTATAATCACAACCATATAACCCCCTACCACAAACAGGAACGTGGCAATTGGCAAAAAACTTTCAATTTCACAAGTTACCCTTTAGCGCCTAAACAGTGTGACTTAGAAGAATTAAACTATCTGATTACGGTAGATGCATATGTGCACATTACATAGAGATGTCAACGTCCTAAATGGGTTGAACGCAAGAGTGACAATCGAAAACCCAAAAACCTCAAAATACCTAGCAACTTCCGGCTTTGTTGTTCCTGCTAATAAAGTATGTGGGTCTAAAAAGCAATATGAATCGCCTAGACGACAACTCGGGCATTCAATAATTCATATACCCGCCTACCACAAACAGGAACGGGGCAATTGGCAAAAAACTTTCAATTTCACAAGTTACCCTTTAGCGCCTAAAGAGTGTGACTTAGAAGAATTAAACTATCTGATTACGGTAGATGCATATGTGCACATTACATAGGGATGTTTACGTCCTAAATGGGTTGAACGCAAGAGTGACAATAGGTAACCCAAAGAACCCAAAATACCTAGCAACTTCCGGCTTTGTTGTTCCTGCTAATAAAGTATGTGGGTCTAAAAAGCAATATGAATCGCCTAGACGACAACTCGGGCATTCATAAACAACATCATATACCCGGCTAACACAAACAGGAACGGGGCAATTGGAAAAAACTTTCAATTTCACAAGTTACCCTTTAGCGCCTAAAGAGTGTGACTTAGAAGAATTAAACTATCTGATTACGGTAGATGCATATGTGCACATTACATAGGGATGTTTACGTCCTAAATGGGTTGAACGCAAGAGTGACAATAGGTAACCCAAAGAACCCAAAATACCTAGCAACTTCCGGCTTTGTTGTTCCTGCTAATAAAGTATGTGGGTCTAAAAAGCAATATGAATCGCCTAGACAACAACTCGGGCATTCATAAACAATATCATATACCCGGCTAACACAAACAGGAACGGGGCAATTGGAAAAAACTTTCAATTTCACAAGTTACCCTTTAGCGCCTAAAGAGTGTGACTTAGAAGAATTAAACTATCTGATTACGGTAGATGCATATGTGCACATTACATAGGGATGTTTACGTCCTAAATGGGTTGAACGCAAGAGTGACAATAGGTAACCCAAAGAACCCAAAATACCTAGCACCTTCCGGTTTTGTTTTTGCGGCTAAGAAATTATGTGGGCCTAAAAAGCAATATGAATCGCCTAGACGACAACTCGGGCATTCATAAACAACATCATATACCCGCCTACCAAAAACAGGAACGTGGCATTTGGCAAAAAACTTCCAATTTCCTTTAGCGCCTGAAGAGTGTGACTTTGAAGAATTAAACTATCTGATTACGGTAGATGCATATGTGCACATTACATAGAGATGTTTACGTCCTCAATGGGTTGAACGCAAGAGTGACAATAGGTAACCCAAAGAAACCAAAATACCTAGCACCTTCCGGTTTTGTTTTTGCGGCTAATAAATTATGTGGGCCTATAAAACAATATGAGTCGCCTAGACGACAACTCGGGCATTCATAAACAATATCATATACCCGGCTAACACAAACAGGAACGGGGCAATTGGAAAAAACTTTCAATTTCACAAGTTACCCTTTAGCGCCTAAAGAGTGTGACTTAGAAGAATTAAACTATCTGATTACGGTAGATGCATATGTGCACATTACATAGGGATGTTTACGTCCAAAATGGGTTGAACGCAAGAGTGACAATAGGTAACCCAAAGAACCCAAAATACCTAGCACCTTCCGGTTTTGTTTTTGCGGCTAATAAATTATGTGGGCCTAAAAAGCAATATGAATCGACTAGACGACAACTCGGGCATTGATAAACAACATCATATACCCGCCTACCAAAAACAGGAACGTGGCATTTGGCAAAAAACTTCCAATTTCCTTTAGCGCCTGAAGAGTGTGACTTTGAAGAATTAAACTATCTGATTACGGTAGATGCATATGTGCACATTACATAGAGATGTTTACGTCCTCAATGGGTTGAACGCAAGAGTGACAATAGGTAACCCAAAGAAACGAAAATACCTAGCACCTTCCGGTTTTGTTTTTGCGGCTAATAAATTATGTGGGCCTATAAAACAATATGAGTCGCCTAGACGACAACTCGGGCATTTATAATCACAACCATATAACCCCCTACCACAAACAGGAACGTGGCAATTGGCAAAAAACTTTCAATTTCCTTTAGCGCCTAAAGAGTGTGACTTTGAAGAATTAAACTATCTGATTACGGTAGATACATATGTGCACATTACATAGAGATGTTAACGTCCTAAATGGGTTGAACGCAAGAGTCACAATCGAAAACCCAAAAACCTCAAAATACCTAGCAACTTCCGACTTTGTTTTTCCTGCTAATAAGGTATGTGGGTCTAAAAAGCAATATGAATCGCCTAGACGACAACTCGGGCATTCAAAAACAACATCATATACCCGCCTACCACAAACAGGAACGGGGCAATTGGCAAAAAACTTTCAATTTCACAAGTTACCCTTTAGCGCCTAAAGAGTGTGACCTAGAAGAATTAAACTATCTGATTACGGTAGATGCATATGTGCACATTACATAGGAATGTTTACGTCCTAAATGGGTTGAACGCAAGAGTGACAATAGGTAACCCAAAGAAACCAAAATACCTAGCACCTTCCGGTTTTGTTTTTGCGGCTAATAAATTATGTGGCCCTATAAAACAATATGAGTCGCCTAGACGACAACTCGGGCATTTATAATCACAACCATATAACCCCCTACCACAAACAGGAACTTGGCAATTGGCAAAAAACTTTCAATTTCACAAGTTACCCTTTAGCGCCTAAACAGTGTGACTTAGAAGAATTAAACTATCTGATTACGGTAGATGCATATGTGCACATTACATAGAGATGTCAACGTCCTAAATGGGTTGAACGCAAGAGTGACAATCGAAAACCCAAAAACCTCAAAATACCTAGCAACTTCCGGCTTTGTTGTTCCTGCTAATAAAGTATGTGGGTCTAAAAAGCAATATGAATCGCCTAGACGACAACTCGGGCATTTATAATCACAACCATATAACCCCCTACCACAAACAGGAACGTGGCAATTGGCAAAAAACTTTCAATTTCACAAGTTACCCTTTAGCGCCTAAACAGTGTGACTTAGAAGAATTAAACTATCTGATTACGGTAGATGCATATGTGCACATCACATAGGGATGTTTACGTCCTAAATGGGTTGAACGCAAGAGTGACAATCGAAAACCCAAAAACCTCAAAATACCTAGCAACTTCCGGCTTTGTTGTTCCTGCTAATAAAGTATGTGGGTCTAAAAAGCAATATGAATCGCCAAGACGACAACTCGGGCATTCAATAATTCATATACCCGCCTACCACAAACAGGAACGGGGCAATTGGCAAAAAACTTTCAATTTCACAAGTTACCCTTTAGCGCCTAAAGAGTGTGACTTAGAAGAATTAAACTATCTGATTACGGTAGATGCATATGTGCACATTACATAGGGATGATTACGTCCTAAATGGGTTGAACGCAAGAGTGACAATAGGTAACCCAAAAAACCCAAAATACCTAGCAACTTCCGGCTTTGTTGTTCCTGCTAATAAAGTATGTGGGTCTAAAAAGCAATATGAATCGCCTAGACGACAACTCGGGCATTCATAAACAACATCATATACCCGCCTACAACAAACAGGAACGGGGCAATTGGAAAAAACTTTCAATTTCACAAGTTACCCTTTAGCGCCTAAAGAGTGTGACTTAGAAGAATTAAACTATCTGATTACGGTAGATGCATATGTGCACATTACATAGGGATGTTTACGTCCTAAATGGGTTGAACGCAAGAGTGACAATAGGTAACCCAAAGAACCCAAAATACCTAGCACCTTCCGGTTTTTTTTTGCGGCTATAAAGTATGTGGGCCTTTAAAACAATATGAGTCGCCTAGACGACAACGCGGGCATTCATAATCACAACCATATACCCCCTACCACAAAGAGGAACGTGGCAGTTGGCAAAAAACTTTCAATTTCACAAGTTACCCTTTAGCGCCTAAACAGTGTGACTTAGAAGAATTAAACTATCTGATTACGGTAGATGCATATGTGCACATTACATAGGGATGTTTACGTCCTAAATGGGTTGAACGCAAGAGTGACAATCGAAAACCCAAAAACCTCAAAATACCTAGCAACTTCCGGCTTTGTTGTTCCTGCTAATAAAGTATGTGGGTCTAAAAAGCAATATGAATCGCCTAGACGACAACTCGGGCATTTATAATCACAACCATATAACCCCCTACCACAAACAGGAACGTGGCAATTGGCAAAAAACTTTCAATTTCACAAGTTACCCTTTAGCGCCTAAACAGTGTGACTTAGAAGAATTAAACTATCTGATTACGGTAGATGCATATGTGCACATTACATAGGGATGTTTACGTCCTAAATGGGTTGAACGCAAGAGTGACAATCGAAAACCCAAAAACCTCAAAATACCTAGCAACTTCCGGCTTTGTTGTTCCTGCTAATAAAGTATGTGGGTCTAAAAAGCAATATGAATCGCCTAGACGACAACTCGGGCATTTATAATCACAACCATATAACCCCCTACCACAAACAGGAACGTGGCAATTGGCAAAAAACTTTCAATTTCACAAGTTACCCTTTAGCGCCTAAACAGTGTGACTTAGAAGAATTAAACTATCTGATTACGGTAGATGCATATGTGCACATTACATAGAGATGTCAACGTCCTAAATGGGTTGAACGCAAGAGTGACAATCGAAAACCCAAAAACCTCAAAATACCTAGCAACTTCCGGCTTTGTTGTTCCTGCTAATAAAGTATGTGGGTCTAAAAAGCAATATGAATCGCCTAGACGACAACTCGGGCATTTATAATCACAACCATATAACCCCCTACCACAAACAGGAACGTGGCAATTGGCAAAAAACTTTCAATTTCACAAGTTACCCTTTAGCGCCTAAACAGTGTGACTTAGAAGAATTAAACTATCTGATTACGGTAGATGCATATGTGCACATTACATAGGAATGTTTACGTCCTAAATGGGTTGAACGCAAGAGTGACAATAGGTAACCCAAAGAAACCAAAATACCTAGCACCTTCCGGTTTTGTTTTTGCGGCTAATAAATTATGTGGCCCTATAAAACAATATGAGTCGCCTAGACGACAACTCGGGCATTTATAATCACAACCATATAACCCCCTACCACAAACAGGAACTTGGCAATTGGCAAAAAACTTTCAATTTCACAAGTTACCCTTTAGCGCCTAAACAGTGTGACTTAGAAGAATTAAACTATCTGATTACGGTAGATGCATATGTGCACATTACATAGAGATGTCAACGTCCTAAATGGGTTGAACGCAAGAGTGACAATCGAAAACCCAAAAACCTCAAAATACCTAGCAACTTCCGGCTTTGTTGTTCCTGCTAATAAAGTATGTGGGTCTAAAAAGCAATATGAATCGCCTAGACGACAACTCGGGCATTTATAATCACAACCATATAACCCCCTACCACAAACAGGAACGTGGCAATTGGCAAAAAACTTTCAATTTCACAAGTTACCCTTTAGCGCCTAAACAGTGTGACTTAGAAGAATTAAACTATCTGATTACGGTAGATGCATATGTGCACATCACATAGGGATGTTTACGTCCTAAATGGGTTGAACGCAAGAGTGACAATCGAAAACCCAAAAACCTCAAAATACCTAGCAACTTCCGGCTTTGTTGTTCCTGCTAATAAAGTATGTGGGTCTAAAAAGCAATATGAATCGCCAAGACGACAACTCGGGCATTCAATAATTCATATACCCGCCTACCACAAACAGGAACGGGGCAATTGGCAAAAAACTTTCAATTTCACAAGTTACCCTTTAGCGCCTAAAGAGTGTGACTTAGAAGAATTAAACTATCTGATTACGGTAGATGCATATGTGCACATTACATAGGGATGTTTACGTCCTAAATGGGTTGAACGCAAGAGTGACAATAGGTAACCCAAAAAACCCAAAATACCTAGCAACTTCCGGCTTTGTTGTTCCTGCTAATAAAGTATGTGGGTCTAAAAAGCAATATGAATCGCCTAGACGACAACTCGGGCATTCATAAACAACATCATATACCCGCCTACAACAAACAGGAACGGGGCAATTGGAAAAAACTTTCAATTTCACAAGTTACCCTTTAGCGCCTAAAGAGTGTGACTTAGAAGAATTAAACTATCTGATTACGGTAGATGCATATGTGCACATTACATAGGGATGTTTACGTCCTAAATGGGTTGAACGCAAGAGTGACAATAGGTAACCCAAAGAACCCAAAATACCTAGCACCTTCCGGTTTTTTTTTGCGGCTATAAAGTATGTGGGCCTTTAAAACAATATGAGTCGCCTAGACGACAACGCGGGCATTCATAATCACAACCATATACCCCCTACCACAAAGAGGAACGTGGCAGTTGGCAAAAAACTTTCAATTTCACAAGTTACCCTTTAGCGCCTAAACAGTGTGACTTAGAAGAATTAAACTATCTGATTACGGTAGATGCATATGTGCACATTACATAGGGATGTTTACGTCCTAAATGGGTTGAACGCAAGAGTGACAATCGAAAACCCAAAAACCTCAAAATACCTAGCAACTTCCGGCTTTGTTGTTCCTGCTAATAAAGTATGTGGGTCTAAAAAGCAATATGAATCGCCTAGACGACAACTCGGGCATTTATAATCACAACCATATAACCCCCTACCACAAACAGGAACGTGGCAATTGGCAAAAAACTTTCAATTTCACAAGTTACCCTTTAGCGCCTAAACAGTGTGACTTAGAAGAATTAAACTATCTGATTACGGTAGATGCATATGTGCACATTACATAGGGATGTTTACGTCCTAAATGGGTTGAACGCAAGAGTGACAATCGAAAACCCAAAAACCTCAAAATACCTAGCAACTTCCGGCTTTGTTGTTCCTGCTAATAAAGTATGTGGGTCTAAAAAGCAATATGAATCGCCTAGACGACAACTCGGGCATTTATAATCACAACCATATAACCCCCTACCACAAACAGGAACGTGGCAATTGGCAAAAAACTTTCAATTTCACAAGTTACCCTTTAGCGCCTAAACAGTGTGACTTAGAAGAATTAAACTATCTGATTACGGTAGATGCATATGTGCACATTACATAGAGATGTCAACGTCCTAAATGGGTTGAACGCAAGAGTGACAATCGAAAACCCAAAAACCTCAAAATACCTAGCAACTTCCGGCTTTGTTGTTCCTGCTAATAAAGTATGTGGGTCTAAAAAGCAATATGAATCGCCTAGACGACAACTCGGGCATTTATAATCACAACCATATAACCCCCTACCACAAACAGGAACGGGGCAATTGGAAAAAACTTTCAATTTCACAAGTTACCCTTTAGCGCCTAAACAGTGTGACTTAGAAGAATTAAACTATCTGATTACGGTAGATGCATATGTGCACATTACATAGGGATGTTTACGTCCTAAATGGGTTGAACGCAAGAGTGACAATAGGTAACCCAAAGAACCCAAAATACCTAGCAACTTCCGGCTTTGTTGTTCCTGCTAATAAAGTATGTGGGTCTAAAAAGCAATATGAATCGCCTAGACGACAACTCGGGCATTTATAATCACAACCATATAACCCCCTACCACAAACAGGAACGTGGCAATTGGCAAAAAACTTTCAATTTCACAAGTTACCCTTTAGCGCCTAAACAGTGTGACTTAGAAGAATTAAACTATCTGATTACGGTAGATGCATATGTGCACATTACATAGGGATGTTTACGTCCTAAATGGGTTGAACGCAAGAGTGACAATCGAAAACCCAAAAACCTCAAAATACCTAGCAACTTCCGGCTTTGTTGTTCCTGCTAATAAAGTATGTGGGTCTAAAAAGCAATATGAATCGCCTAGACGACAACTCGGGCATTTATAATCACAACCATATAACCCCCTACCACAAACAGGAACGTGGCAATTGGCAAAAAACTTTCAATTTCACAAGTTACCCTTTAGCGCCTAAACAGTGTGACTTAGAAGAATTAAACTATCTGATTACGGTAGATGCATATGTGCACATTACATAGAGATGTCAACGTCCTAAATGGGTTGAACGCAAGAGTGACAATCGAAAACCCAAAAACCTCAAAATACCTAGCAACTTCCGGCTTTGTTGTTCCTGCTAATAAAGTATGTGGGTCTAAAAAGCAATATGAATCGCCTAGACGACAACTCGGGATTTTATAATCACAACCATATAACCCCCTACCACAAACAGGAACGGGGCAATTGGAAAAAACTTTCAATTTCACAAGTTACCCTTTAGCGCCTAAACAGTGTGACTTAGAAGAATTAAACTATCTGATTACGGTAGATGCATATGTGCACATTACATAGGGATGTTTACGTCCTAAATGGGTTGAACGCAAGAGTGACAATCGAAAACCCTAAAACCTCAAAATACCTAGCAACTTCCGGCTTTGTTGTTCCTGCTAATAAAGTATGTGGGTCTAAAAAGCAATATGAATCGCCTAGACGACAACTCGGGCATTCAATAATTCATATACCCGCCTACCACAAACAGGAACGGGGCAATTGGCAAAAAACTTTCAATTTCACAAGTTACCCTTTAGCGCCTAAAGAGTGTGACTTAGAAGAATTAAACTATCTGATTACGGTAGATGCATATGTGCACATTACATAGGGATGTTTACGTCCTAAATGGGTTGAACGCAAGAGTGACAATAGGTAACCCAAAGAACCCAAAATACCTAGCAACTTCCGGCTTTGTTGTTCCTGCTAATAAAGTATGTGGGTCTAAAAAGCAATATGAATCGCCTAGACGACAACTCGGGCATTCATAAACAACATCATATACCCGGCTAACACAAACAGGAACGGGGCAATTGGAAAAAGCTTTCAATTTCACAAGTTACCCTTTAGCGCCTAAAGATTGTGACTTAGAAGAATTAAACTATCTGATTACGGTAGATGCATATGTGCACATTACATAGGGATGTTTACGTCCTAAATGGGTTGAACGCAACAGTGACAATAGGTAACCCAAAGAACCCAAAATACCTAGCAACTTCCGGCTTTGTTGTTCCTGCTAATAAAGTATGTGGGTCTAAAAAGCAATATGAATCGCCTAGACGACAACTCGGGCATTCATAAACAACATCATATACCCGGCTAACACAAACAGGAACGGGGCAATTGGAAAAAACTTTCAATTTCACAAGTTACCCTTTAGCGCCTAAAGAGTGTGACTTAGAAGAATTAAACTATCTGATTACGGTAGATGCATATGTGCACATTACATAGGGATGTTTACGTCCTAAATGGGTTGAACGCAAGAGTGACAATAGGTAACCCAAAGAACCCAAAATACCTAGCAACTTCCGGCTTTGTTGTTCCTGCTAATAAAGTATGTGGGTCTAAAAAGCAATATGAATCGCCTAGACAACAACTCGGGCATTCATAAACAATATCATATACCCGGCTAACACAAACAGGAACGGGGCAATTGGAAAAAACTTTCAATTTCACAAGTTACCCTTTAGCGCCTAAAGAGTGTGACTTAGAAGAATTAAACTATCTGATTACGGTAGATGCATATGTGCACATTACATAGGGATGTTTACGTCCTAAATGGGTTGAACGCAAGAGTGACAATAGGTAACCCAAAGAACCCAAAATACCTAGCACCTTCCGGTTTTGTTTTTGCGGCTAAGAAATTATGTGGGCCTAAAAAGCAATATGAATCGCCTAGACGACAACTCGGGCATTCATAAACAACATCATATACCCGCCTACAACAAACAGGAACGGGGCAATTGGAAAAAACTTTCAATTTCACAAGTTACCCTTTAGCGCCTAAAGAGTGTGACTTAGAAGAATTAAACTATCTGATTACGGTAGATGCATATGTGCACATTACATAGGGATGTTTACGTCCTAAATGGGTTGAACGCAAGAGTGACAATAGGTAACCCAAAGAACCCAAAATACCTAGCACCTTCCGGTTTTGTTTTTGCGGCTAATAAATTATGTGGGCCTAAAAAGCAATATGAATCGACTAGACGACAACTCGGGCATTGATAAACAACATCATATACCCGCCTACCAAAAACAGGAACGTGGCATTTGGCAAAAAACTTCCAATTTCCTTTAGCGCCTGAAGAGTGTGACTTTGAAGAATTAAACTATCTGATTACGGTAGATGCATATGTGCACATTACATAGAGATGTTTACGTCCTCAATGGGTTGAACGCAAGAGTGACAATAGGTAACCCAAAGAAACCAAAATACCTAGCACCTTCCGGTTTTGTTTTTGCGGCTAATAAATTATGTGGGCCTATAAAACAATATGAGTCGCCTAGACGACAACTCGGGCATTTATAATCACAACCATATAACCCCCTACCACAAACAGGAACGTGGCAATTGGCAAAAAACTTTCAATTTCCTTTAGCGCCTAAAGAGTGTGACTTTGAAGAATTAAACTATCTGATTACGGTAGATACATATGTGCACATTACATAGAGATGTTAACGTCCTAAATGGGTTGAACGCAAGAGTCACAATCGAAAACCCAAAAACCTCAAAATACCTAGCAACTTCCGACTTTGTTTTTCCTGCTAATAAGGTATGTGGGTCTAAAAAGCAATATGAATCGCCTAGACGACAACTCGGGCATTCAAAAACAACATCATATACCCGCCTACCACAAACAGGAACGGGGCAATTGGCAAAAAACTTTCAATTTCACAAGTTACCCTTTAGCGCCTAAAGAGTGTGACCTAGAAGAATTAAACTATCTGATTACGGTAGATGCATATGTGCACATTACATAGGAATGTTTACGTCCTAAATGGGTTGAACGCAAGAGTGACAATAGGTAACCCAAAGAAACCAAAATACCTAGCACCTTCCGGTTTTGTTTTTGCGGCTAATAAATTATGTGGCCCTATAAAACAATATGAGTCGCCTAGACGACAACTCGGGCATTTATAATCACAACCATATAACCCCCTACCACAAACAGGAACTTGGCAATTGGCAAAAAACTTTCAATTTCACAAGTTACCCTTTAGCGCCTAAACAGTGTGACTTAGAAGAATTAAACTATCTGATTACGGTAGATGCATATGTGCATATTACATAGAGATGTCAACGTCCTAAATGGGTTGAACGCAAGAGTGACAATCGAAAACCCAAAAACCTCAAAATACCTAGCAACTTCCGGCTTTGTTGTTCCTGCTAATAAAGTATGTGGGTCTAAAAAGCAATATGAATCGCCTAGACGACAACTCGGGCATTTATAATCACAACCATATAATCCCCTACCACAAACAGGAACGGGGCAATTGGAAAAAACTTTCAATTTCACAAGTTACCCTTTAGCGCCTAAAGAGTGTGACTTAGAAGAATTAAACTATCTGATTACGGTAGATGCATATGTGCACATTACATAGGGATGTTTACGTCCTAAATGGGTTGAACGCAAGAGTGACAATAGCTAACCCAAAGAACCCAAAATACCTAGCACCTTCCGGTTTTGTTTTTGCGGCTAATAAATTATGTGGGCCTATAAAACAATATGAGTCGCCTAGACGACAACTCGGGCATTTATAATCACAACCATATAACCCCCTACCACAAACAGGAACGTGGCAATTGGCAAAAAACTTTCAATTTCACAAGTTACCCTTTAGCGCCTAAACAGTGTGACTTAGAAGAATTAAACTATCTGATTACGGTAGATGCATATGTGCACATCACATAGGGATGTTTACGTCCTAAATGGGTTGAACGCAAGAGTGACAATAGGTAACCCAAAGAACCCAAAATACCTAGCACCTTCCGGTTTTGTTTTTGCGGCTAAGAAATTATTTGGGCCTAAAAAGCAATATGAATCGCCTAGACGACAACTCGGGCATTCATAAACAACATCATATACCCGCCTACAACAAACAGGAACGGGGCAATTGGAAAAAACTTTCAATTTCACAAGTTACCCTTTAGCGCCTAAAGAGTGTGACTTAGAAGAATTAAACTATCTGATTACGGTAGATGATATGTGCACATTACATAGAGATGTTTACATCCTAAATGGGTTGAACGCAAGAGTGACAATAAGTAACCCAAAGAAACCAAAATACCTAGCACCTTCCGGTTTTTTTTTGCGGCTATAAAGTATGTGGGCCTTTAAAACAATATGAGTCGCCTAGACGACAACGCGGGCATTCATAATCACAACCATATACCCCCTACCACAAAGAGGAACGTGGCAGTTGGCAAAAAACTTTCAATTTCACAAGTTACCCTTTAGCGCCTAAACAGTGTGACTTAGAAGAATTAAACTATCTGATTAAGGTAGATGCATATGTGCACATTACATAGGGATGTTTACGTCCTAAATGGGTTGAACGCAAGAGTGACAATCGAAAACCCAAAAACCTCAAAATACCTAGCAACTTCCGGCTTTGTTGTTCCTGCTAATAAAGTATGTGGGTCTAAAAAGCAATATGAGTCGCCTAGACGACAACTCGGGCATTTATAATCACAACCATATAACCCCCTACCACAAACAGGAACGTGGCAATTGGCAAAAAACTTTCAATTTCACAAGTTACCCTTTAGCGCCTAAACAGTGTGACTTAGAAGAATTAAACTGTCTGATTACGGTAGATGCATATGTGCACATCACATAGGGATGTTTACGTCCTAAATGGGTTGAACGCAAGAGTGACAATCGAAAACCCAAAAACCTCAAAATACCTAGCAACTTCCGGCTTTGTTGTTCCTGCTAATAAAGTATGTGGGTCTAAAAAGCAATATGAATCGCCTAGACGACAACTCGGGCATTCAATAATTCATATACCCGCCTACCACAAACAGGAACGGGGCAATTGGCAAAAAACTTTCAATTTCACAAGTTACCCTTTAGCGCCTAAAGAGTGTGACTTAGAAGAATTAAACTATCTGATTACGGTAGATGCATATGTGCACATTACATAGGGATGTTTACGTCCTAAATGGGTTGAACGCAAGAGTGACAATAGGTAACCCAAAAAACCCAAAATACCTAGCAACTTCCGGCTTTGTTGTTCCTGCTAATAAAGTATGTGGGTCTAAAAAGCAATATGAATCGCCTAGACGACAACTCGGGCATTTATAATCACAACCATATAACCCCCTACCACAAACAGGAACGTGGCAATTGGCAAAAAACTTTCAATTTCACAAGTTACCCTTTAGCGCCTAAAGAGTGTGACTTAGAAGAATTAAACTATCTGATTACGGTAGATGCATATGTGCACATTACATAGGGATGTTTACGTCCTAAATGGGTTGAACGCAAGAGTGACAATAGGTAACCCAAAGAACCCAAAATACCTAGCACCTTCCGGCTTTGTTGTTCCTGCTAATAAAGTATGTGGGTCTAAAAAGCAATATGAATCGCCTAGACGACAACTCGGGCATTTATAATCACAACCATATAACCCCCTACCACAAACAGGAACGTGGCAATTGGCAAAAAACTTTCAATTTCACAAGTTACCCTTTAGCGCTTAAACAGTGTGACTTAGAAGAATTAAACTATCTGATTACGGTAGATGCATATGTGCACATTACATAGGGATGTTTACGTCCTAAATGGGTTGAACGCAAGAGTGACAATAGGTAACCCAAAGAACCCAAAATACCTAGCACCTTCCGGTTTTGTTTTTGCGGCTAAGAAATTATGTGGGCCTAAAAAGCAATATGAATCGCCTAGACGACAACTCGGGCATTCATAAACAACATCATATACCCGCCTACAACAAACAGGAACGGGGCAATTGGAAAAAACTTTCAATTTCACAAGTTACCCTTTAGCGCCTAAAGAGTGTGACTTAGAAGAATTAAACTATCTGATTACGGTAGATGATATGTGCACATTACATAGAGATGTTTACATCCTAAATGGGTTGAACGCAAGAGTGACAATAAGTAACCCAAAGAAACCAAAATACCTAGCACCTTCCGGTTTTTTTTTTGCGGCTATAAAGTATGTGGGCCTTTAAAACAATATGAGTCGCCTAGACGACAACGCGGGCATTCATAATCACAACCATATACCCCCTACCACAAAGAGGAACGTGGCAATTGGCAAAAAACTTTCAATTTCACAAGTTACCCTTTAGCGCCTAAACAGTGTGACTTAGAAGAATTAAACTATCTGATTACGGTAGATGCATATGTGCACATTACATAGGGATGTTTACGTCCTAAATGGGTTGAACGCAAGAGTGACAATCGAAAACCCAAAAACCTCAAAATACCTAGCAACTTCCGGCTTTGTTGTTCCTGCTAATAAAGTATGTGGGTCTAAAAAGCAATATGAATCGCCTAGACGACAACTCGGGCATTTATAATCACAACCATATAACCCCCTACCACAAACAGGAACGTGGCAATTGGCAAAAAACTTTCAATTTCACAAGTTACCCTTTAGCGCCTAAACAGTGTGACTTAGAAGAATTAAACTATCTGATTACGGTAGATGCATATGTGCACATTACATAGAGATGTCAACGTCCTAAATGGGTTGAACGCAAGAGTGACAATCGAAAACCCAAAAACCTCAAAATACCTAGCAACTTCCGGCTTTGTTGTTCCTGCTAATAAAGTATGTGGGTCTAAAAAGCAATATGAATCGCCTAGACGACAACTCGGGCATTTATAATCACAACCATATAACCCCCTACCACAAACAGGAACGGGGCAATTGGAAAAAACTTTCAATTTCACAAGTTACCCTTTAGCGCCTAAAGAGTGTGACTTAGAAGAATTAAACTATCTGATTACGGTAGATGCATATGTGCACATTACATAGGGATGTTTACGTCCTAAATGGGTTGAACGCAAGAGTGACAATAGGTAACCCAAAGAACCCAAAATACCTAGCAACTTCCGGCTTTGTTGTTCCTGCTAATAAAGTATGTGGGTCTAAAAAGCAATATGAATCGCCTAGACAACAACTCGGGCATTCATAAACAATATCATATACCCGGCTAACACAAACAGGAACGGGGCAATTGGAAAAAACTTTCAATTTCACAAGTTACCCTTTAGCGCCTAAAGAGTGTGACTTAGAAGAATTAAACTATCTGATTACGGTAGATGCATATGTGCACATTACATAAGGATGTTTACGTCCTAAATGGATTGAACGAAAGAGTGACAATAGGTAACCCAAAGAACCCAAAATACCTAGCACCTTCCGGTTTTGTTTTTGCGGCTAAGAAATTATGTGGGCCTAAAAAGCAATATGAATCGCCTAGACGACAACTCGGGCATTCATAAACAACATCATATACCCGCCTACAACAAACAGGAACGGGGCAATTGGAAAAAACTTTCAATTTCACAAGTTACCCTTTAGCGCCTAAAGAGTGTGACTTAGAAGAATTAAACTATCTGATTACGGTAGATGCATATGTGCACATTACATAGGGATGTTTACGTCCTAAATGGGTTGAACGCAAGAGTGACAATAGGTAACCCAAAGAACCCAAAATACCTAGCACCTTCCGGTTTTGTTTTTGCGGCTAATAAATTATGTGGGCCTAAAAAGCAATATGAATCGCCTAGACGAGAACTCGGGCATTCATAAACAACATCATATACCCGCCTACCAAAAACAGGAACGTGGCATTTGGCAAAAAACTTCCAATTTCCTTTAGCGCCTGAAGAGTGTGACTTTGAAGAATTAAACTATCTGATTACGGTAGATGCATATGTGCACATTACATAGAGATATTTACGTCCTCAATGGGTTGAACGCAAGAGTGACAATAGGTAACCCAAAGAAACCAAAATACCTAGCACCTTCCGGTTTTGTTTTTGCGGCTAATAAATTATGTGGGCCTATAAAACAATATGAGTCGCCTAGACGACAACTCGGGTATTTATAATCACAACCATATAACCCCCTACCACAAACAGGAACGTGGCAATTGGCAAAAAACTTTCAATTTCCTTTAGCGCCTAAAGAGTGTGACTTTGAAGAATTAAACTATCTGATTACGGTAGATACATATGTGCACATTACATAGAGATGTTAACGTCCTAAATGGGTTGAACGCAAGAGTCACAATCGAAAACCCAAAAACCTCAAAATACCTAGCAACTTCCGACTTTGTTTTTCCTGCTAATAAGGTATGTGGGTCTAAAAAGCAATATGAATCGCCTAGACGACAACTCGGGCATTCAAAAACAACATCATATACCCGCCTACCACAAACAGGAACGGGGCAATTGGCAAAAAACTTTCAATTTCACAAGTTACCCTTTAGCGCCTAAAGAGTGTGACCTAGAAGAATTAAACTATCTGATTACGGTAGATGCATATGTGCACATTACATAGGAATGTTTACGTCCTAAATGGGTTGAACGCAAGAGTGACAATAGGTAACCCAAAGAAACCAAAATACCTAGCACCTTCCGGTTTTGTTTTTGCGGCTAATAAATTATGTGGGCCTATAAAACAATATGAGTCGCCTAGACGACAACTCGGGCATTTATAATCACAACCATATAACCCCCTACCACAAACAGGAACTTGGCAATTGGCAAAAAACTTTCAATTTCACAAGTTACCCTTTAGCGCCTAAACAGTGTGACTTAGAAGAATTAAACTATCTGATTACGGTAGATGCATATGTGCACATTACATAGAGATGTCAACGTCCTAAATGGGTTGAACGCAAGAGTGACAATCGAAAACCCAAAAACCTCAAAATACCTAGCAACTTCCGGCTTTGTTGTTCCTGCTAATAAAGTATGTGGGTCTAAAAAGCAATATGAATCGCCTAGACGACAACTCGGGCATTTATAATCACAACCATATAACCCCCTACCACAAACAGGAACGGGGCAATTGGAAAAAACTTTCAATTTCACAAGTTACCCTTTAGCGCCTAAAGAGTGTGACTTAGAAGAATTAAACTATCTGATTACGGTAGATGCATATGTGCACATTACATAGGGATGTTTACGTCCTAAATGGGTTGAACGCAAGAGTGACAATAGGTAACCCAAAGAACCCAAAATACCTAGCACCTTCCGGTTTTGTTTTTGCGGCTAATAAATTATGTGGGCCTATAAAACAATATGAGTCGCCTAGACGACAACTCGGGCATTTATAATCACAACCATATAACCCCCTACCACAAACAGGAACGTGGCAATTGGCAAAAAACTTTCAATTTCACAAGTTACCCTTTAGCGCCTAAACAGTGTGACTTAGAAGAATTAAACTATCTGATTACGGTAGATGCATATGTGCACATTACATAGGGATGTTTACGTCCTAAATGGGTTGAACGCAAGAGTGACAATAGGTAACCCAAAGAACCCAAAATACCTAGCACCTTCCGGTTTTGTTTTTGCGGCTAAGAAATTATGTGGGCCTATAAAACAATATGAGTCGCCTAGACGACAACTCGGGTATTTATAATCACAACCATATAACCCCCTACCACAAACAGGAACGTGGCAATTGGCAAAAAACTTTCAATTTCCTTTAGCGCCTAAAGAGTGTGACTTTGAAGAATTAAACTATCTGATTACGGTAGATACATATGTGCACATTACATAGAGATGTTAACGTCCTAAATGGGTTGAACGCAAGAGTCACAATCGAAAACCCAAAAACCTCAAAATACCTAGCAACTTCCGACTTTGTTTTTCCTGCTAATAAGGTATGTGGGTCTAAAAAGCAATATGAATCGCCTAGACGACAACTCGGGCATTCAAAAACAACATCATATACCCGCCTACCACAAACAGGAACGGGGCAATTGGCAAAAAACTTTCAATTTCACAAGTTACCCTTTAGCGCCTAAAGAGTGTGACCTAGAAGAATTAAACTATCTGATTACGGTAGATGCATATGTGCACATTACATAGGAATGTTTACGTCCTAAATGGGTTGAACGCAAGAGTGACAATAGGTAACCCAAAGAAACCAAAATACCTAGCACCTTCCGGTTTTGTTTTTGCGGCTAATAAATTATGTGGGCCTATAAAACAATATGAGTCGCCTAGACGACAACTCGGGCATTTATAATCACAACCATATAACCCCCTACCACAAACAGGAACTTGGCAATTGGCAAAAAACTTTCAATTTCACAAGTTACCCTTTAGCGCCTAAACAGTGTGACTTAGAAGAATTAAACTATCTGATTACGGTAGATGCATATGTGCACATTACATAGAGATGTCAACGTCCTAAATGGGTTGAACGCAAGAGTGACAATCGAAAACCCAAAAACCTCAAAATACCTAGCAACTTCCGGCTTTGTTGTTCCTGCTAATAAAGTATGTGGGTCTAAAAAGCAATATGAATCGCCTAGACGACAACTCGGGCATTTATAATCACAACCATATAACCCCCTACCACAAACAGGAACGGGGCAATTGGAAAAAACTTTCAATTTCACAAGTTACCCTTTAGCGCCTAAAGAGTGTGACTTAGAAGAATTAAACTATCTGATTACGGTAGATGCATATGTGCACATTACATAGGGATGTTTACGTCCTAAATGGGTTGAACGCAAGAGTGACAATAGGTAACCCAAAGAACCCAAAATACCTAGCACCTTCCGGTTTTGTTTTTGCGGCTAATAAATTATGTGGGTCTAAAAAGCAATATGAATCGCCTAGACAACAACTCGGGCATTCATAAACAATATCATATACCCGGCTAACACAAACAGGAACGGGGCAATTGGAAAAAACTTTCAATTTCACAAGTTACCCTTTAGCGCCTAAAGAGTGTGACTTAGAAGAATTAAACTATCTGATTACGGTAGATGCATATGTGCACATTACATAAGGATGTTTACGTCCTAAATGGATTGAACGAAAGAGTGACAATAGGTAACCCAAAGAACCCAAAATACCTAGCACCTTCCGGTTTTGTTTTTGCGGCTAAGAAATTATGTGGGCCTAAAAAGCAATATGAATCGCCTAGACGACAACTCGGGCATTCATAAACAACATCATATACCCGCCTACAACAAACAGGAACGGGGCAATTGGAAAAAATTTTCAATTTCACAAGTTACCCTTTAGCGCCTAAAGAGTGTGACTTAGAAGAATTAAACTATCTGATTACGGTAGATGATATGTGCACATTACATAGAGATGTTTACATCCTAAATGGGTTGAACGCAAGAGTGACAATAAGTAACCCAAAGAAACCAAAATACCTAGCACCTTCCGGTTTTGTTTTTGCGGCTAATAAATTATGTGGGCCTATAAAACAATATGAGTCGCCTAGACGACAACTCGGGCATTCATAAACAACATCATATACCCGCCTACAACAAACAGGAACGGGGCAATTGGAAAAAATTTTCAATTTCACAAGTTACCCTTTAGCGCCTAAAGAGTGTGACTTAGAAGAATTAAACTATCTGATTACGGTAGATGCATATGTGCACATTACATAGGGATGTTTACGTCCTAAATGGGTTGAACGCAAGAGTGACAATAGGTAACCCAAAGAACCCAAAATACCTAGCACCTTCCGGTTTTGTTTTTGCGGCTAATAAATTATGTGGGTCTAAAAAGCAATATGAATCGCCTAGACAACAACTCGGGCATTCATAAACAATATCATATACCCGGCTAACACAAACAGGAACGGGGCAATTGGAAAAAACTTTCAATTTCACAAGTTACCCTTTAGCGCCTAAAGAGTGTGACTTAGAAGAATTAAACTATCTGATTACGGTAGATGCATATGTGCACATTACATAAGGATGTTTACGTCCTAAATGGATTGAACGAAAGAGTGACAATAGGTAACCCAAAGAACCCAAAATACCTAGCACCTTCCGGTTTTGTTTTTGCGGCTAAGAAATTATGTGGGCCTAAAAAGCAATATGAATCGCCTAGACGACAACTCGGGCATTCATAAACAACATCATATACCCGCCTACAACAAACAGGAACGGGGCAATTGGAAAAAATTTTCAATTTCACAAGTTACCCTTTAGCGCCTAAAGAGTGTGACTTAGAAGAATTAAACTATCTGATTACGGTAGATGATATGTGCACATTACATAGAGATGTTTACATCCTAAATGGGTTGAACGCAAGAGTGACAATAAGTAACCCAAAGAAACCAAAATACCTAGCACCTTCCGGTTTTGTTTTTGCGGCTAATAAATTATGTGGGCCTTTAAAACAATATGAGTCGCCTAGACGACAACGCGGGCATTCATAATCACAACCATATACCCCCTACCACAAAGAGGAACGTGGCAATTGGCAAAAAACTTTCAATTTCACAAGTTACCCTTTAGCGCCTAAACAGTGTGACTTAGAAGAATTAAACTATCTGATTACGGTAGATGCATATGTGCACATTACATAGGGATGTTTACGTCCTAAATGGGTTGAACGCAAGAGTGACAATCGAAAACCCAAAAACCTCAAAATACCTAGCAACTTCCGGCTTTGTTGTTCCTGCTAATAAAGTATGTGGGTCTAAAAAGCAATATGAATCGCCTAGACGACAACTCGGGCATTTATAATCACAACCATATAACCCCCTACCACAAACAGGAACGGGGCAATTGGAAAAAACTTTCAATTTCACAAGTTACCCTTTAGCGCCTAAAGAGTGTGACTTAGAAGAATTAAACTATCTGATTACGGTAGATGCATATGTGCACATTACATAGGGATGTTTACGTCCTAAATGGGTTGAACGCAAGAGTGACAATCGAAAACCCAAAAACCTCAAAATACCTAGCAACTTCCGGCTTTGTTGTTCCTGCTAATAAAGTATGTGGGTCTAAAAAGCAATATGAATCGCCTAGACGACAACTCGGGCATTTATAATCACAACCATATAACCCCCTACCACAAACAGGAACGTGGCAATTGGCAAAAAACTTTCAATTTCACAAGTTACCCTTTAGCGCCTAAACAGTGTGACTTAGAAGAATTAAACTATCTGATTACGGTAGATGCATATGTGCACATTACATAGAGATGTCAACGTCCTAAATGGGTTGAACGCAAGAGTGACAATCGAAAACCCAAAAACCTCAAAATACCTAGCAACTTCCGGCTTTGTTGTTCCTGCTAATAAAGTATGTGGGTCTAAAAAGCAATATGAATCGCCTAGACGACAACTCGGGCATTTATAATCACAACCATATAACCCCCTACCACAAACAGGAACGGGGCAATTGGAAAAAACTTTCAATTTCACAAGTTACCCTTTAGCGCCTAAAGAGTGTGACTTAGAAGAATTAAACTATCTGATTACGGTAGATGCATATGTGCACATTACATAGGGATGTTTACGTCCTAAATGGGTTGAACGCAAGAGTGACAATAGGTAACCCAAAGAACCCAAAATACCTAGCAACTTCCGGCTTTGTTGTTCCTGCTAATAAAGTATGTGGGTCTAAAAAGCAATATGAATCGCCTAGACAACAACTCGGGCATTCATAAACAATATCATATACCCGGCTAACACAAACAGGAACGGGGCAATTGGAAAAAACTTTCAATTTCACAAGTTACCCTTTAGCGCCTAAAGAGTGTGACTTAGAAGAATTAAACTATCTGATTACGGTAGATGCATATGTGCACATTACATAAGGATGTTTACGTCCTAAATGGATTGAACGAAAGAGTGACAATAGGTAACCCAAAGAACCCAAAATACCTAGCACCTTCCGGTTTTGTTTTTGCGGCTAAGAAATTATGTGGGCCTAAAAAGCAATATGAATCGCCTAGACGACAACTCGGGCATTCATAAACAACATCATATACCCGCCTACAACAAACAGGAACGGGGCAATTGGAAAAAACTTTCAATTTCACAAGTTACCCTTTAGCGCCTAAAGAGTGTGACTTAGAAGAATTAAACTATCTGATTACGGTAGATGCATATGTGCACATTACATAGGGATGTTTACGTCCTAAATGGGTTGAACGCAAGAGTGACAATAGGTAACCCAAAGAACCCAAAATACCTAGCACCTTCCGGTTTTGTTTTTGCGGCTAATAAATTATGTGGGCCTAAAAAGCAATATGAATCGCCTAGACGAGAACTCGGGCATTCATAAACAACATCATATACCCGCCTACCAAAAACAGGAACGTGGCATTTGGCAAAAAACTTCCAATTTCCTTTAGCGCCTGAAGAGTGTGACTTTGAAGAATTAAACTATCTGATTACGGTAGATGCATATGTGCACATTACATAGAGATATTTACGTCCTCAATGGGTTGAACGCAAGAGTGACAATAGGTAACCCAAAGAAACCAAAATACCTAGCACCTTCCGGTTTTGTTTTTGCGGCTAATAAATTATGTGGGCCTATAAAACAATATGAGTCGCCTAGACGACAACTCGGGTATTTATAATCACAACCATATAACCCCCTACCACAAACAGGAACGTGGCAATTGGCAAAAAACTTTCAATTTCCTTTAGCGCCTAAAGAGTGTGACTTTGAAGAATTAAACTATCTGATTACGGTAGATACATATGTGCACATTACATAGAGATGTTAACGTCCTAAATGGGTTGAACGCAAGAGTCACAATCGAAAACCCAAAAACCTCAAAATACCTAGCAACTTCCGACTTTGTTTTTCCTGCTAATAAGGTATGTGGGTCTAAAAAGCAATATGAATCGCCTAGACGACAACTCGGGCATTCAAAAACAACATCATATACCCGCCTACCACAAACAGGAACGGGGCAATTGGCAAAAAACTTTCAATTTCACAAGTTACCCTTTAGCGCCTAAAGAGTGTGACCTAGAAGAATTAAACTATCTGATTACGGTAGATGCATATGTGCACATTACATAGGAATGTTTACGTCCTAAATGGGTTGAACGCAAGAGTGACAATAGGTAACCCAAAGAAACCAAAATACCTAGCACCTTCCGGTTTTGTTTTTGCGGCTAATAAATTATGTGGGCCTATAAAACAATATGAGTCGCCTAGACGACAACTCGGGCATTTATAATCACAACCATATAACCCCCTACCACAAACAGGAACTTGGCAATTGGCAAAAAACTTTCAATTTCACAAGTTACCCTTTAGCGCCTAAACAGTGTGACTTAGAAGAATTAAACTATCTGATTACGGTAGATGCATATGTGCACATTACATAGGGATGTTTACGTCCTAAATGGGTTGAACGCAAGAGTGACAATAGGTAACCCAAAGAACCCAAAATACCTAGCACCTTCCGGTTTTGTTTTTGCGGCTAAGAAATTATGTGGGCCTAAAAAGCAATATGAATCGCCTAGACGACAACTCGGGCATTCATAAACAACATCATATACCCGCCTACAACAAACAGGAACGGGGCAATTGGAAAAAACTTTCAATTTCACAAGTTACCCTTTAGCGCCTAAAGAGTGTGACTTAGAAGAATTAAACTATCTGATTACGGTAGATGATATGTGCACATTACATAGAGATGTTTACATCCTAAATGGGTTGAACGCAAGAGTGACAATAAGTAACCCAAAGAAACCAAAATACCTAGCACCTTCCGGTTTTTTTTGCGGCTATAAAGTATGTGGGCCTTTAAAACAATATGAGTCGCCTAGACGACAACGCGGGCATTCATAATTACAACCATATACCCCCTACCACAAAGAGGAACGTGGCAGTTGGCAAAAAACTTTCAATTTCACAAGTTACCCTTTAGCGCCTAAACAGTGTGACTTAGAAGAATTAAACTATCTGATTACGGTAGATGCATATGTGCACATTACATAGGGATGTTTACGTCCTAAATGGGTTGAACGCAAGAGTGACAATCGAAAACCCAAAAACCTCAAAATACCTAGCAACTTCCGGCTTTGTTGTTCCTGCTAATAAAGTATGTGGGTCTAAAAAGCAATATGAATCGCCTAGACGACAACTCGGGCATTTATAATCACAACCATATAACCCCCTACCACAAACAGGAACGTGGCAATTGGCAAAAAACTTTCAATTTCACAAGTTACCCTTTAGCGCCTAAACAGTGTGACTTAGAAGAATTAAACTATCTGATTACGGTAGATGCATATGTGCACATTACATAGAGATGTCAACGTCCTAAATGGGTTGAACGCAAGAGTGACAATCGAAAACCCAAAAACCTCAAAATACCTAGCAACTTCCGGCTTTGTTGTTCCTGCTAATAAAGTATGTGGGTCTAAAAAGCAATATGAATCGCCTAGACGACAACTCGGGCATTTATAATCACAACCATATAACCCCCTACCACAAACAGGAACGGGGCAATTGGAAAAAACTTTCAATTTCACAAGTTACCCTTTAGCGCCTAAAGAGTGTGACTTAGAAGAATTAAACTATCTGATTACGGTAGATGCATATGTGCACATTACATAGGGATGTTTACGTCCTAAATGGGTTGAACGCAAGAGTGACAATCGAAAACCCAAAAACCTCAAAATACCTAGCAACTTCCGGCTTTGTTGTTCTTGCTAATAAAGTATGTGGGTCTAAAAAGCAATATGAATCGCCTAGACGACAACTCGGGCATTTATAATCACAACCATATAACCCCCTACCACAAACAGGAACGTGGCAATTGGCAAAAAACTTTCAATTTCACAAGTTACCCTTTAGCGCCTAAACAGTGTGACTTAGAAGAATTAAACTATCTGATTACGGTAGATGCATATGTGCACATTACATAGAGATGTTTACGTCCTAAATGGGTTGAACGCAAGAGTGACAATAGGTAACCCAAAGAACCCAAAATACCTAGCACCTTCCGGCTTTGTTGTTCCTGCTAATAAAGTATGTGGGTCTAAAAAGCAATATGAATCGCCTAGACGACAACTCGGGCATTTATAATCACAACCATATAACCCCCTACCACAAACAGGAACGTGGCAATTGGCAAAAAACTTTCAATTTCACAAGTTACCCTTTAGCGCCTAAACAGTGTGACTTAGAAGAATTAAACTGTCTGATTACGGTAGATGCATATGTGCACATCACATAGGGATGTTTACGTCCTAAATGGGTTGAACGCAAGAGTGACAATCGAAAACCCAAAAACCTCAAAATACCTAGCAACTTCCGGCTTTGTTGTTCCTGCTAATAAAGTATGTGGGTCTAAAAAGCAATATGAATCGCCTAGACGACAACTCGGGCATTCAATAATTCATATACCCGCCTACCACAAACAGGAACGGGGCAATTGGCAAAAAACTTTCAATTTCACAAGTTACCCTTTAGCGCCTAAAGAGTGTGACTTAGAAGAATTAAACTATCTGATTACGGTAGATGCATATGTGCACATTACATAGGGATGTTTACGTCCTAAATGGGTTGAACGCAAGAGTGACAATAGGTAACCCAAAAAACCCAAAATACCTAGCAACTTCCGGCTTTGTTGTTCCTGCTAATAAAGTATGTGGGTCTAAAAAGCAATATGAATCGCCTAGACGACAACTCGGGCATTTATAATCACAACCATATAACCCCCTACCACAAACAGGAACGTGGCAATTGGCAAAAAACTTTCAATTTCACAAGTTACCCTTTAGCGCCTAAAGAGTGTGACTTAGAAGAATTAAACTATCTGATTACGGTAGATGCATATGTGCACATTACATAGGGATGTTTACGTCCTAAATGGGTTGAACGCAAGAGTGACAATAGGTAACCCAAAGAACCCAAAATACCTAGCACCTTCCGGCTTTGTTGTTCCTGCTAATAAAGTATGTGGGTCTAAAAAGCAATATGAATCGCCTAGACGACAACTCGGGCATTTATAATCACAACCATATAACCCCCTACCACAAACAGGAACGTGGCAATTGGCAAAAAACTTTCAATTTCACAAGTTACCCTTTAGCGCTTAAACAGTGTGACTTAGAAGAATTAAACTATCTGATTACGGTAGATGCATATGTGCACATTACATAGGGATGTTTACGTCCTAAATGGGTTGAACGCAAGAGTGACAATAGGTAACCCAAAGAACCCAAAATACCTAGCACCTTCCGGTTTTGTTTTTGCGGCTAAGAAATTATGTGGGCCTAAAAAGCAATATGAATCGCCTAGACGACAACTCGGGCATTCATAAACAACATCATATACCCGCCTACAACAAACAGGAACGGGGCAATTGGAAAAAACTTTCAATTTCACAAGTTACCCTTTAGCGCCTAAAGAGTGTGACTTAGAAGAATTAAACTATCTGATTACGGTAGATGATATGTGCACATTACATAGAGATGTTTACATCCTAAATGGGTTGAACGCAAGAGTGACAATAAGTAACCCAAAGAAACCAAAATACCTAGCACCTTCCGGTTTTTTTTTTGCGGCTATAAAGTATGTGGGCCTTTAAAACAATATGAGTCGCCTAGACGACAACGCGGGCATTCATAATCACAACCATATACCCCCTACCACAAAGAGGAACGTGGCAATTGGCAAAAAACTTTCAATTTCACAAGTTACCCTTTAGCGCCTAAACAGTGTGACTTAGAAGAATTAAACTATCTGATTACGGTAGATGCATATGTGCACATTACATAGAGATGTTTACGTCCTAAATGGGTTGAACGCAAGAGTGACAATCGAAAACCCAAAAACCTCAAAATACCTAGCAACTTCCGGCTTTGTTGTTCCTGCTAATAAAGTATGTGGGTCTAAAAAGCAATATGAATCGCCTAGACGACAACTCGGGCATTTATAATCACAACCATATAACCCCCTACCACAAACAGGAACGTGGCAATTGGCAAAAAACTTTCAATTTCACAAGTTACCCTTTAGCGCCTAAACAGTGTGACTTAGAAGAATTAAACTATCTGATTACGGTAGATGCATATGTGCACATTACATAGAGATGTCAACGTCCTAAATGGGTTGAACGCAAGAGTGACAATCGAAAACCCAAAAACCTCAAAATACCTAGCAACTTCCGGCTTTGTTGTTCCTGCTAATAAAGTATGTGGGTCTAAAAAGCAATATGAATCGCCTAGACGACAACTCGGGCATTTATAATCACAACCATATAACCCCCTACCACAAACAGGAACGGGGCAATTGGAAAAAACTTTCAATTTCACAAGTTACCCTTTAGCGCCTAAAGAGTGTGACTTAGAAGAATTAAACTATCTGATTACGGTAGATGCATATGTGCACATTACATAGGGATGTTTACGTCCTAAATGGGTTGAACGCAAGAGTGACAATAGGTAACCCAAAGAACCCAAAATACCTAGCAACTTCCGGCTTTGTTGTTCCTGCTAATAAAGTATGTGGGTCTAAAAAGCAATATGAATCGCCTAGACAACAACTCGGGCATTCATAAACAATATCATATACCCGGCTAACACAAACAGGAACGGGGCAATTGGAAAAAACTTTCAATTTCACAAGTTACCCTTTAGCGCCTAAAGAGTGTGACTTAGAAGAATTAAACTATCTGATTACGGTAGATGCATATGTGCACATTACATAAGGATGTTTACGTCCTAAATGGATTGAACGAAAGAGTGACAATAGGTAACCCAAAGAACCCAAAATACCTAGCACCTTCCGGTTTTGTTTTTGCGGCTAAGAAATTATGTGGGCCTAAAAAGCAATATGAATCGCCTAGACGACAACTCGGGCATTCATAAACAACATCATATACCCGCCTACAACAAACAGGAACGGGGCAATTGGAAAAAACTTTCAATTTCACAAGTTACCCTTTAGCGCCTAAAGAGTGTGACTTAGAAGAATTAAACTATCTGATTACGGTAGATGCATATGTGCACATTACATAGGGATGTTTACGTCCTAAATGGGTTGAACGCAAGAGTGACAATAGGTAACCCAAAGAACCCAAAATACCTAGCACCTTCCGGTTTTGTTTTTGCGGCTAATAAATTATGTGGGCCTAAAAAGCAATATGAATCGCCTAGACGAGAACTCGGGCATTCATAAACAACATCATATACCCGCCTACCAAAAACAGGAACGTGGCATTTGGCAAAAAACTTCCAATTTCCTTTAGCGCCTGAAGAGTGTGACTTTGAAGAATTAAACTATCTGATTACGGTAGATGCATATGTGCACATTACATAGAGATATTTACGTCCTCAATGGGTTGAACGCAAGAGTGACAATAGGTAACCCAAAGAAACCAAAATACCTAGCACCTTCCGGTTTTGTTTTTGCGGCTAATAAATTATGTGGGCCTATAAAACAATATGAGTCGCCTAGACGACAACTCGGGTATTTATAATCACAACCATATAACCCCCTACCACAAACAGGAACGTGGCAATTGGCAAAAAACTTTCAATTTCCTTTAGCGCCTAAAGAGTGTGACTTTGAAGAATTAAACTATCTGATTACGGTAGATACATATGTGCACATTACATAGAGATGTTAACGTCCTAAATGGGTTGAACGCAAGAGTCACAATCGAAAACCCAAAAACCTCAAAATACCTAGCAACTTCCGACTTTGTTTTTCCTGCTAATAAGGTATGTGGGTCTAAAAAGCAATATGAATCGCCTAGACGACAACTCGGGCATTCAAAAACAACATCATATACCCGCCTACCACAAACAGGAACGGGGCAATTGGCAAAAAACTTTCAATTTCACAAGTTACCCTTTAGCGCCTAAAGAGTGTGACCTAGAAGAATTAAACTATCTGATTACGGTAGATGCATATGTGCACATTACATAGGAATGTTTACGTCCTAAATGGGTTGAACGCAAGAGTGACAATAGGTAACCCAAAGAAACCAAAATACCTAGCACCTTCCGGTTTTGTTTTTGCGGCTAATAAATTATGTGGGCCTATAAAACAATATGAGTCGCCTAGACGACAACTCGGGCATTTATAATCACAACCATATAACCCCCTACCACAAACAGGAACTTGGCAATTGGCAAAAAACTTTCAATTTCACAAGTTACCCTTTAGCGCCTAAACAGTGTGACTTAGAAGAATTAAACTATCTGATTACGGTAGATGCATATGTGCACATTACATAGAGATGTCAACGTCCTAAATGGGTTGAACGCAAGAGTGACAATCGAAAACCCAAAAACCTCAAAATACCTAGCAACTTCCGGCTTTGTTGTTCCTGCTAATAAAGTATGTGGGTCTAAAAAGCAATATGAATCGCCTAGACGACAACTCGGGCATTTATAATCACAACCATATAACCCCCTACCACAAACAGGAACGGGGCAATTGGAAAAAACTTTCAATTTCACAAGTTACCCTTTAGCGCCTAAAGAGTGTGACTTAGAAGAATTAAACTATCTGATTACGGTAGATGCATATGTGCACATTACATAGGGATGTTTACGTCCTAAATGGGTTGAACGCAAGAGTGACAATAGGTAACCCAAAGAACCCAAAATACCTAGCACCTTCCGGTTTTGTTTTTGCGGCTAATAAATTATGTGGGCCTATAAAACAATATGAGTCGCCTAGACGACAACTCGGGCATTTATAATCACAACCATATAACCCCCTACCACAAACAGGAACGTGGCAATTGGCAAAAAACTTTCAATTTCACAAGTTACCCTTTAGCGCCTAAACAGTGTGACTTAGAAGAATTAAACTATCTGATTACGGTAGATGCATATGTGCACATTACATAGGGATGTTTACGTCCTAAATGGGTTGAACGCAAGAGTGACAATAGGTAACCCAAAGAACCCAAAATACCTAGCACCTTCCGGTTTTGTTTTTGCGGCTAAGAAATTATGTGGGCCTATAAAACAATATGAGTCGCCTAGACGACAACTCGGGTATTTATAATCACAACCATATAACCCCCTACCACAAACAGGAACGTGGCAATTGGCAAAAAACTTTCAATTTCCTTTAGCGCCTAAAGAGTGTGACTTTGAAGAATTAAACTATCTGATTACGGTAGATACATATGTGCACATTACATAGAGATGTTAACGTCCTAAATGGGTTGAACGCAAGAGTCACAATCGAAAACCCAAAAACCTCAAAATACCTAGCAACTTCCGACTTTGTTTTTCCTGCTAATAAGGTATGTGGGTCTAAAAAGCAATATGAATCGCCTAGACGACAACTCGGGCATTCAAAAACAACATCATATACCCGCCTACCACAAACAGGAACGGGGCAATTGGCAAAAAACTTTCAATTTCACAAGTTACCCTTTAGCGCCTAAAGAGTGTGACCTAGAAGAATTAAACTATCTGATTACGGTAGATGCATATGTGCACATTACATAGGAATGTTTACGTCCTAAATGGGTTGAACGCAAGAGTGACAATAGGTAACCCAAAGAAACCAAAATACCTAGCACCTTCCGGTTTTGTTTTTGCGGCTAATAAATTATGTGGGCCTATAAAACAATATGAGTCGCCTAGACGACAACTCGGGCATTTATAATCACAACCATATAACCCCCTACCACAAACAGGAACTTGGCAATTGGCAAAAAACTTTCAATTTCACAAGTTACCCTTTAGCGCCTAAACAGTGTGACTTAGAAGAATTAAACTATCTGATTACGGTAGATGCATATGTGCACATTACATAGAGATGTCAACGTCCTAAATGGGTTGAACGCAAGAGTGACAATCGAAAACCCAAAAACCTCAAAATACCTAGCAACTTCCGGCTTTGTTGTTCCTGCTAATAAAGTATGTGGGTCTAAAAAGCAATATGAATCGCCTAGACGACAACTCGGGCATTTATAATCACAACCATATAACCCCCTACCACAAACAGGAACGGGGCAATTGGAAAAAACTTTCAATTTCACAAGTTACCCTTTAGCGCCTAAAGAGTGTGACTTAGAAGAATTAAACTATCTGATTACGGTAGATGCATATGTGCACATTACATAGGGATGTTTACGTCCTAAATGGGTTGAACGCAAGAGTGACAATAGGTAACCCAAAGAACCCAAAATACCTAGCACCTTCCGGTTTTGTTTTTGCGGCTAATAAATTATGTGGGTCTAAAAAGCAATATGAATCGCCTAGACAACAACTCGGGCATTCATAAACAATATCATATACCCGGCTAACACAAACAGGAACGGGGCAATTGGAAAAAACTTTCAATTTCACAAGTTACCCTTTAGCGCCTAAAGAGTGTGACTTAGAAGAATTAAACTATCTGATTACGGTAGATGCATATGTGCACATTACATAAGGATGTTTACGTCCTAAATGGATTGAACGAAAGAGTGACAATAGGTAACCCAAAGAACCCAAAATACCTAGCACCTTCCGGTTTTGTTTTTGCGGCTAAGAAATTATGTGGGCCTAAAAAGCAATATGAATCGCCTAGACGACAACTCGGGCATTCATAAACAACATCATATACCCGCCTACAACAAACAGGAACGGGGCAATTTGAAAAAATTTTCAATTTCACAAGTTACCCTTTAGCGCCTAAAGAGTGTGACTTAGAAGAATTAAACTATCTGATTACGGTAGATGATATGTGCACATTACATAGAGATGTTTACATCCTAAATGGGTTGAACGCAAGAGTGACAATAAGTAACCCAAAGAAACCAAAATACCTAGCACCTTCCGGTTTTGTTTTTGCGGCTAATAAATTATGTGGGCCTATAAAACAATATGAGTCGCCTAGACGACAACTCGGGCATTCATAAACAACATCATATACCCGCCTACAACAAACAGGAACGGGGCAATTGGAAAAAACTTTCAATTTCACAAGTTACTCTTTAGCGCCTAAAGAGAATTAAACTATCTGATTACGGTAGATGCATATGTGCACATTACATAGAGATGTTTACGTCCTCAATGGGTTGAACGCAAGAGTGACAATAGGTAACCCAAAGAACCCAAAATACCTAGCACCTTCCGGTTTTGTTTTTGCGGCTAAGAAATTATGTGGGCCTAAAAAGCAATATGAATCGCCTAGACGACAACTCGGGCATTCATAAACAACATCATATACCCGCCTACAACAAACAGGAACGGGGCAATTGGAAAAAATTTTCAATTTCACAAGTTACCCTTTAGCGCCTAAAGAGTGTGACTTAGAAGAATTAAACTATCTGATTACGGTAGATGCATATGTGCACATTACATAGGGATGTTTACGTCCTAAATGGGTTGAACGCAAGAGTGACAATAGGTAACCCAAAGAACCCAAAATACCTAGCACCTTCCGGTTTTGTTTTTGCGGCTAATAAATTATGTGGGTCTAAAAAGCAATATGAATCGCCTAGACAACAACTCGGGCATTCATAAACAATATCATATACCCGGCTAACACAAACAGGAACGGGGCAATTGGAAAAAACTTTCAATTTCACAAGTTACCCTTTAGCGCCTAAAGAGTGTGACTTAGAAGAATTAAACTATCTGATTACGGTAGATGCATATGTGCACATTACATAAGGATGTTTACGTCCTAAATGGATTGAACGAAAGAGTGACAATAGGTAACCCAAAGAACCCAAAATACCTAGCACCTTCCGGTTTTGTTTTTGCGGCTAAGAAATTATGTGGGCCTAAAAAGCAATATGAATCGCCTAGACGACAACTCGGGCATTCATAAACAACATCATATACCCGCCTACAACAAACAGGAACGGGGCAATTGGAAAAAATTTTCAATTTCACAAGTTACCCTTTAGCGCCTAAAGAGTGTGACTTAGAAGAATTAAACTATCTGATTACGGTAGATGATATGTGCACATTACATAGAGATGTTTACATCCTAAATGGGTTGAACGCAAGAGTGACAATAAGTAACCCAAAGAAACCAAAATACCTAGCACCTTCCGGTTTTGTTTTTGCGGCTAATAAATTATGTGGGCCTTTAAAACAATATGAGTCGCCTAGACGACAACGCGGGCATTCATAATCACAACCATATACCCCCTACCACAAAGAGGAACGTGGCAATTGGCAAAAAACTTTCAATTTCACAAGTTACCCTTTAGCGCCTAAACAGTGTGACTTAGAAGAATTAAACTATCTGATTACGGTAGATGCATATGTGCACATTACATAGGGATGTTTACGTCCTAAATGGGTTGAACGCAAGAGTGACAATCGAAAACCCAAAAACCTCAAAATACCTAGCAACTTCCGGCTTTGTTGTTCCTGCTAATAAAGTATGTGGGTCTAAAAAGCAATATGAATCGCCTAGACGACAACTCGGGCATTTATAATCACAACCATATAACCCCCTACCACAAACAGGAACGGGGCAATTGGAAAAAACTTTCAATTTCACAAGTTACCCTTTAGCGCCTAAAGAGTGTGACTTAGAAGAATTAAACTATCTGATTACGGTAGATGCATATGTGCACATTACATAGGGATGTTTACGTCCTAAATGGGTTGAACGCAAGAGTGACAATCGAAAACCCAAAAACCTCAAAATACCTAGCAACTTCCGGCTTTGTTGTTCCTGCTAATAAAGTATGTGGGTCTAAAAAGCAATATGAATCGCCTAGACGACAACTCGGGCATTTATAATCACAACCATATAACCCCCTACCACAAACAGGAACGTGGCAATTGGCAAAAAACTTTCAATTTCACAAGTTACCCTTTAGCGCCTAAACAGTGTGACTTAGAAGAATTAAACTATCTGATTACGGTAGATGCATATGTGCACATTACATAGAGATGTCAACGTCCTAAATGGGTTGAACGCAAGAGTGACAATCGAAAACCCAAAAACCTCAAAATACCTAGCAACTTCCGGCTTTGTTGTTCCTGCTAATAAAGTATGTGGGTCTAAAAAGCAATATGAATCGCCTAGACGACAACTCGGGCATTTATAATCACAACCATATAACCCCCTACCACAAACAGGAACGGGGCAATTGGAAAAAACTTTCAATTTCACAAGTTACCCTTTAGCGCCTAAAGAGTGTGACTTAGAAGAATTAAACTATCTGATTACGGTAGATGCATATGTGCACATTACATAGGGATGTTTACGTCCTAAATGGGTTGAACGCAAGAGTGACAATAGGTAACCCAAAGAACCCAAAATACCTAGCAACTTCCGGCTTTGTTGTTCCTGCTAATAAAGTATGTGGGTCTAAAAAGCAATATGAATCGCCTAGACAACAACTCGGGCATTCATAAACAATATCATATACCCGGCTAACACAAACAGGAACGGGGCAATTGGAAAAAACTTTCAATTTCACAAGTTACCCTTTAGCGCCTAAAGAGTGTGACTTAGAAGAATTAAACTATCTGATTACGGTAGATGCATATGTGCACATTACATAAGGATGTTTACGTCCTAAATGGATTGAACGAAAGAGTGACAATAGGTAACCCAAAGAACCCAAAATACCTAGCACCTTCCGGTTTTGTTTTTGCGGCTAAGAAATTATGTGGGCCTAAAAAGCAATATGAATCGCCTAGACGACAACTCGGGCATTCATAAACAACATCATATACCCGCCTACAACAAACAGGAACGGGGCAATTGGAAAAAACTTTCAATTTCACAAGTTACCCTTTAGCGCCTAAAGAGTGTGACTTAGAAGAATTAAACTATCTGATTACGGTAGATGCATATGTGCACATTACATAGGGATGTTTACGTCCTAAATGGGTTGAACGCAAGAGTGACAATAGGTAACCCAAAGAACCCAAAATACCTAGCACCTTCCGGTTTTGTTTTTGCGGCTAATAAATTATGTGGGCCTAAAAAGCAATATGAATCGCCTAGACGAGAACTCGGGCATTCATAAACAACATCATATACCCGCCTACCAAAAACAGGAACGTGGCATTTGGCAAAAAACTTCCAATTTCCTTTAGCGCCTGAAGAGTGTGACTTTGAAGAATTAAACTATCTGATTACGGTAGATGCATATGTGCACATTACATAGAGATATTTACGTCCTCAATGGGTTGAACGCAAGAGTGACAATAGGTAACCCAAAGAAACCAAAATACCTAGCACCTTCCGGTTTTGTTTTTGCGGCTAATAAATTATGTGGGCCTATAAAACAATATGAGTCGCCTAGACGACAACTCGGGTATTTATAATCACAACCATATAACCCCCTACCACAAACAGGAACGTGGCAATTGGCAAAAAACTTTCAATTTCCTTTAGCGCCTAAAGAGTGTGACTTTGAAGAATTAAACTATCTGATTACGGTAGATACATATGTGCACATTACATAGAGATGTTAACGTCCTAAATGGGTTGAACGCAAGAGTCACAATCGAAAACCCAAAAACCTCAAAATACCTAGCAACTTCCGACTTTGTTTTTCCTGCTAATAAGGTATGTGGGTCTAAAAAGCAATATGAATCGCCTAGACGACAACTCGGGCATTCAAAAACAACATCATATACCCGCCTACCACAAACAGGAACGGGGCAATTGGCAAAAAACTTTCAATTTCACAAGTTACCCTTTAGCGCCTAAAGAGTGTGACCTAGAAGAATTAAACTATCTGATTACGGTAGATGCATATGTGCACATTACATAGGAATGTTTACGTCCTAAATGGGTTGAACGCAAGAGTGACAATAGGTAACCCAAAGAAACCAAAATACCTAGCACCTTCCGGTTTTGTTTTTGCGGCTAATAAATTATGTGGGCCTATAAAACAATATGAGTCGCCTAGACGACAACTCGGGCATTTATAATCACAACCATATAACCCCCTACCACAAACAGGAACTTGGCAATTGGCAAAAAACTTTCAATTTCACAAGTTACCCTTTAGCGCCTAAACAGTGTGACTTAGAAGAATTAAACTATCTGATTACGGTAGATGCATATGTGCACATTACATAGGGATGTTTACGTCCTAAATGGGTTGAACGCAAGAGTGACAATAGGTAACCCAAAGAACCCAAAATACCTAGCACCTTCCGGTTTTGTTTTTGCGGCTAAGAAATTATGTGGGCCTAAAAAGCAATATGAATCGCCTAGACGACAACTCGGGCATTCATAAACAACATCATATACCCGCCTACAACAAACAGGAACGGGGCAATTGGAAAAAACTTTCAATTTCACAAGTTACCCTTTAGCGCCTAAAGAGTGTGACTTAGAAGAATTAAACTATCTGATTACGGTAGATGATATGTGCACATTACATAGAGATGTTTACATCCTAAATGGGTTGAACGCAAGAGTGACAATAAGTAACCCAAAGAAACCAAAATACCTAGCACCTTCCGGTTTTTTTTGCGGCTATAAAGTATGTGGGCCTTTAAAACAATATGAGTCGCCTAGACGACAACGCGGGCATTCATAATTACAACCATATACCCCCTACCACAAAGAGGAACGTGGCAGTTGGCAAAAAACTTTCAATTTCACAAGTTACCCTTTAGCGCCTAAACAGTGTGACTTAGAAGAATTAAACTATCTGATTACGGTAGATGCATATGTGCACATTACATAGGGATGTTTACGTCCTAAATGGGTTGAACGCAAGAGTGACAATCGAAAACCCAAAAACCTCAAAATACCTAGCAACTTCCGGCTTTGTTGTTCCTGCTAATAAAGTATGTGGGTCTAAAAAGCAATATGAATCGCCTAGACGACAACTCGGGCATTTATAATCACAACCATATAACCCCCTACCACAAACAGGAACGTGGCAATTGGCAAAAAACTTTCAATTTCACAAGTTACCCTTTAGCGCCTAAACAGTGTGACTTAGAAGAATTAAACTATCTGATTACGGTAGATGCATATGTGCACATTACATAGAGATGTCAACGTCCTAAATGGGTTGAACGCAAGAGTGACAATCGAAAACCCAAAAACCTCAAAATACCTAGCAACTTCCGGCTTTGTTGTTCCTGCTAATAAAGTATGTGGGTCTAAAAAGCAATATGAATCGCCTAGACGACAACTCGGGCATTTATAATCACAACCATATAACCCCCTACCACAAACAGGAACGGGGCAATTGGAAAAAACTTTCAATTTCACAAGTTACCCTTTAGCGCCTAAAGAGTGTGACTTAGAAGAATTAAACTATCTGATTACGGTAGATGCATATGTGCACATTACATAGGGATGTTTACGTCCTAAATGGGTTGAACGCAAGAGTGACAATCGAAAACCCAAAAACCTCAAAATACCTAGCAACTTCCGGCTTTGTTGTTCTTGCTAATAAAGTATGTGGGTCTAAAAAGCAATATGAATCGCCTAGACGACAACTCGGGCATTTATAATCACAACCATATAACCCCCTACCACAAACAGGAACGTGGCAATTGGCAAAAAACTTTCAATTTCACAAGTTACCCTTTAGCGCCTAAACAGTGTGACTTAGAAGAATTAAACTATCTGATTACGGTAGATGCATATGTGCACATTACATAGAGATGTCAACGTCCTAAATGGGTTGAACGCAAGAGTGACAATCGAAAACCCAAAAACCTCAAAATACCTAGCAACTTCCGGCTTTGTTGTTCCTGCTAATAAAGTATGTGGGTCTAAAAAGCAATATGAATCGCCTAGACGACAACTCGGGCATTTATAATCACAACCATATAACCCCCTACCACAAACAGGAACGGGGCAATTGGAAAAAACTTTCAATTTCACAAGTTACCCTTTAGCGCCTAAAGAGTGTGACTTAGAAGAATTAAACTATCTGATTACGGTAGATGCATATGTGCACATTACATAGGGATGTTTACGTCCTAAATGGGTTGAACGCAAGAGTGACAATAGGTAACCCAAAGAACCCAAAATACCTAGCACCTTCCGGTTTTGTTTTTGCGGCTAATAAATTATGTGGGCCTAAAAAGCAATATGAATCGCCTAGACGAGAACTCGGGCATTCATAAACAACATCATATACCCGCCTACCAAAAACAGGAACGTGGCATTTGGCAAAAAACTTCCAATTTCCTTTAGCGCCTGAAGAGTGTGACTTTGAAGAATTAAACTATCTGATTACGGTAGATGCATATGTGCACATTACATAGAGATATTTACGTCCTCAATGGGTTGAACGCAAGAGTGACAATAGGTAACCCAAAGAAACCAAAATACCTAGCACCTTCCGGTTTTGTTTTTGCGGCTAATAAATTATGTGGGCCTATAAAACAATATGAGTCGCCTAGACGACAACTCGGGTATTTATAATCACAACCATATAACCCCCTACCACAAACAGGAACGTGGCAATTGGCAAAAAACTTTCAATTTCCTTTAGCGCCTAAAGAGTGTGACTTTGAAGAATTAAACTATCTGATTACGGTAGATACATATGTGCACATTACATAGAGATGTTAACGTCCTAAATGGGTTGAACGCAAGAGTCACAATCGAAAACCCAAAAACCTCAAAATACCTAGCAACTTCCGACTTTGTTTTTCCTGCTAATAAGGTATGTGGGTCTAAAAAGCAATATGAATCGCCTAGACGACAACTCGGGCATTCAAAAACAACATCATATACCCGCCTACCACAAACAGGAACGGGGCAATTGGCAAAAAACTTTCAATTTCACAAGTTACCCTTTAGCGCCTAAAGAGTGTGACCTAGAAGAATTAAACTATCTGATTACGGTAGATGCATATGTGCACATTACATAGGAATGTTTACGTCCTAAATGGGTTGAACGCAAGAGTGACAATAGGTAACCCAAAGAAACCAAAATACCTAGCACCTTCCGGTTTTGTTTTTGCGGCTAATAAATTATGTGGGCCTATAAAACAATATGAGTCGCCTAGACGACAACTCGGGCATTTATAATCACAACCATATAACCCCCTACCACAAACAGGAACTTGGCAATTGGCAAAAAACTTTCAATTTCACAAGTTACCCTTTAGCGCCTAAACAGTGTGACTTAGAAGAATTAAACTATCTGATTACGGTAGATGCATATGTGCACATTACATAGAGATGTCAACGTCCTAAATGGGTTGAACGCAAGAGTGACAATCGAAAACCCAAAAACCTCAAAATACCTAGCAACTTCCGGCTTTGTTGTTCCTGCTAATAAAGTATGTGGGTCTAAAAAGCAATATGAATCGCCTAGACGACAACTCGGGCATTTATAATCACAACCATATAACCCCCTACCACAAACAGGAACGGGGCAATTGGAAAAAACTTTCAATTTCACAAGTTACCCTTTAGCGCCTAAAGAGTGTGACTTAGAAGAATTAAACTATCTGATTACGGTAGATGCATATGTGCACATTACATAGGGATGTTTACGTCCTAAATGGGTTGAACGCAAGAGTGACAATAGGTAACCCAAAGAACCCAAAATACCTAGCACCTTCCGGTTTTGTTTTTGCGGCTAATAAATTATGTGGGCCTATAAAACAATATGAGTCGCCTAGACGACAACTCGGGCATTTATAATCACAACCATATAACCCCCTACCACAAACAGGAACGTGGCAATTGGCAAAAAACTTTCAATTTCACAAGTTACCCTTTAGCGCCTAAACAGTGTGACTTAGAAGAATTAAACTATCTGATTACGGTAGATGCATATGTGCACATTACATAGGGATGTTTACGTCCTAAATGGGTTGAACGCAAGAGTGACAATAGGTAACCCAAAGAACCCAAAATACCTAGCACCTTCCGGTTTTGTTTTTGCGGCTAAGAAATTATGTGGGCCTAAAAAGCAATATGAATCGCCTAGACGACAACTCGGGCATTCATAAACAACATCATATACCCGCCTACAACAAACAGGAACGGGGCAATTGGAAAAAACTTTCAATTTCACAAGTTACCCTTTAGCGCCTAAAGAGTGTGACTTAGAAGAATTAAACTATCTGATTACGGTAGATGATATGTGCACATTACATAGAGATGTTTACATCCTAAATGGGTTGAACGCAAGAGTGACAATAAGTAACCCAAAGAAACCAAAATACCTAGCACCTTCCGGTTTTTTTTGCGGCTATAAAGTATGTGGGCCTTTAAAACAATATGAGTCGCCTAGACGACAACGCGGGCATTCATAATTACAACCATATACCCCCTACCACAAAGAGGAACGTGGCAGTTGGCAAAAAACTTTCAATTTCACAAGTTACCCTTTAGCGCCTAAACAGTGTGACTTAGAAGAATTAAACTATCTGATTACGGTAGATGCATATGTGCACATTACATAGGGATGTTTACGTCCTAAATGGGTTGAACGCAAGAGTGACAATCGAAAACCCAAAAACCTCAAAATACCTAGCAACTTCCGGCTTTGTTGTTCCTGCTAATAAAGTATGTGGGTCTAAAAAGCAATATGAATCGCCTAGACGACAACTCGGGCATTTATAATCACAACCATATAACCCCCTACCACAAACAGGAACGTGGCAATTGGCAAAAAACTTTCAATTTCACAAGTTACCCTTTAGCGCCTAAACAGTGTGACTTAGAAGAATTAAACTATCTGATTACGGTAGATGCATATGTGCACATTACATAGAGATGTCAACGTCCTAAATGGGTTGAACGCAAGAGCGACAATCGAAAACCCAAAAACCTCAAAATACCTAGCAACTTCCGGCTTTGTTGTTCCTGCTAATAAAGTATGTGGGTCTAAAAAGCAATATGAATCGCCTAGACGACAACTCGGGCATTTATAATCACAACCATATAACCCCCTACCACAAACAGGAACGGGGCAATTGGAAAAAACTTTCAATTTCACAAGTTACCCTTTAGCGCCTAAAGAGTGTGACTTAGAAGAATTAAACTATCTGATTACGGTAGATGCATATGTGCACATTACATAGGGATGTTTACGTCCTAAATGGGTTGAACGCAAGAGTGACAATCGAAAACCCTAAAACCTCAAAATACCTAGCAACTTCCGGCTTTGTTGTTCCTGCTAATAAAGTATGTGGGCCTAAAAAGCAATATGAATCGCCTAGACGACAACTCGGGCATTCAATAATTCATATACCCGCCTACCACAAACAGGAACGGGGCAATTGGCAAAAAACTTTCAATTTCACAAGTTACCCTTTAGCGCCTAAAGAGTGTGACTTAGAAGAATTAAACTATCTGATTACGGTAGATGCATATGTGCACATTACATAGGGATGTTTACGTCCTAAATGGGTTGAACGCAAGAGTGACAATAGGTAACCCAAAGAACCCAAAATACCTAGCAACTTCCGGCTTTGTTGTTCCTGCTAATAAAGTATGTGGGTCTAAAAAGCAATATGAATCGCCTAGACGACAACTCGGGCATTCATAAACAACATCATATACCCGGCTAACACAAACAGGAACGGGGCAATTGGAAAAAACTTTCAATTTCACAAGTTACCCTTTAGCGCCTAAAGATTGTGACTTAGAAGAATTAAACTATCTGATTACGGTAGATGCATATGTGCACATTACATAGGGATGTTTACGTCCTAAATGGGTTGAACGCAAGAGTGACAATAGGTAACCCAAAGAACCCAAAATACCTAGCAACTTCCGGCTTTGTTGTTCCTGCTAATAAAGTATGTGGGTCTAAAAAGCAATATGAATCGCCTAGACGACAACTCGGGCATTCATAAACAACATCATATACCCGGCTAACACAAACAGGAACGGGGCAATTGGAAAAAACTTTCAATTTCACAAGTTACCCTTTAGCGCCTAAAGAGTGTGACTTAGAAGAATTAAACTATCTGATTACGGTAGATGCATATGTGCACATTACATAGGGATGTTTACGTCCTAAATGGGTTGAACGCAAGAGTGACAATAGGTAACCCAAAGAACCCAAAATACCTAGCACCTTCCGGTTTTGTTTTTGCGGCTAAGAAATTATGTGGGCCTAAAAAGCAATATGAATCGCCTAGACGACAACTCGGGCATTCATAAACAACATCATATACCCGGCTAACACAAACAGGAACGGGGCAATTGGAAAAAACTTTCAATTTCACAAGTTACCCTTTAGCGCCTAAAGAGTGTGACTTAGAAGAATTAAACTATCTGATTACGGTAGATGCATATGTGCACATTACATAGGGATGTTTACGTCCTAAATGGGTTGAACGCAAGAGTGACAATAGGTAACCCAAAGAACCCAAAATACCTAGCAACTTCCGGCTTTGTTGTTCCTGCTAATAAAGTATGTGGGTCTAAAAAGCAATATGAATCACCTAGACAACAACTCGGGCATTCATAAACAATATCATATACCCGGCTAACACAAACAGGAACGGGGCAATTGGAAAAAACTTTCAATTTCACAAGTTACCCTTTAGCGCCTAAAGAGTGTGACTTAGAAGAATTAAACTATCTGATTACGGTAGATGCATATGTGCACATTACATAGGGATGTTTACGTCCTAAATGGATTGAACGCAAGAGTGACAATAGGTAACCCAAAGAACCCAAAATACCTAGCACCTTCCGGTTTTGTTTTTGCGGCTAAGAAATTATGTGGGCCTAAAAAGCAATATGAATCGCCTAGACGACAACTCGGGCATTCATAAACAACATCATATACCCGCCTACAACAAACAGGAACGGGGCAATTGGAAAAAATTTTCAATTTCACAAGTTACCCTTTAGCGCCTAAAGAGTGTGACTTAGAAGAATTAAACTATCTGATTACGGTAGATGCATATGTGCACATTACATAGGGATGTTTACGTCCTAAATGGGTTGAACGCAAGAGTGACAATAGGTAACCCAAAGAACCCAAAATACCTAGCACCTTCCGGTTTTGTTTTTGCGGCTAATAAATTATGTGGGCCTAAAAAGCAATATGAATCGCCTAGACGAGAACTCGGGCATTCATAAACAACATCATATACCCGCCTACCAAAAACAGGAACGTGGCATTTGGCAAAAAACTTCCAATTTCCTTTAGCGCCTGAAGAGTGTGACTTTGAAGAATTAAACTATCTGATTACGGTAGATGCATATGTGCACATTACATAGAGATGTTTACGTCCTCAATGGGTTGAACGCAAGAGTGACAATAGGTAACCCAAAGAAACCAAAATACCTAGCACCTTCCGGTTTTGTTTTTGCGGCTAATAAATTATGTGGGCCTATAAAACAATATGAGTCGCCTAGACGACAACTCGGGCATTTATAATCACAACCATATAACCCCCTACCACAAACAGGAACGTGGCAATTGGCAAAAAACTTTCAATTTCCTTTAGCGCCTAAAGAGTGTGACTCTGAAGAATTAAACTATCTGATTACGGTAGATACATATGTGCACATTACATAGAGATGTTAACGTCCTAAATGGGTTGAACGCAAGAGTCACAATCGAAAACCCAAAAACCTCAAAATACCTAGCAACTTCCGACTTTGTTTTTCCTGCTAATAAGGTATGTGGGTCTAAAAAGCAATATGAATCGCCTAGACGACAACTCGGGCATTCAAAAACAACATCATATACCCGCCTACCACAAACAGGAACGGGGCAATTGGCAAAAAACTTTCAATTTCACAAGTTACCCTTTAGCGCCTAAAGAGTGTGACCTAGAAGAATTAAACTATCTGATTACGGTAGATGCATATGTGCACATTACATAGGAATGTTTACGTCCTAAATGGGTTGAACGCAAGAGTGACAATAGGTAACCCAAAGAAACCAAAATACCTAGCACCTTCCGGTTTTGTTTTTGCGGCTAATAAATTATGTGGGCCTATAAAACAATATGAGTCGCCTAGACGACAACTCGGGCATTTATAATCACAACCATATAACCCCCTACCACAAACAGGAACTTGGCAATTGGCAAAAAACTTTCAATTTCACAAGTTACCCTTTAGCGCCTAAACAGTGTGACTTAGAAGAATTAAACTATCTGATTACGGTAGATGCATATGTGCACATTACATAGAGATGTCAACGTCCTAAATGGGTTGAACGCAAGAGTGACAATCGAAAACCCAAAAACCTCAAAATACCTAGCAACTTCCGGCTTTGTTGTTCCTGCTAATAAAGTATGTGGGTCTAAAAAGCAATATGAATCGCCTAGACGACAACTCGGGCATTTATAATCACAACCATATAACCCCCTACCACAAACAGGAACGGGGCAATTGGAAAAAACTTTCAATTTCACAAGTTACCCTTTAGCGCCTAAAGAGTGTGACTTTGAAGAATTAAACTATCTGATTACGGTAGATGCATATGTGCACATTACATAGGGATGTTTACGTCCTAAATGGGTTGAACGCAAGAGTGACAATAGGTAACCCAAAGAACCCAAAATACCTAGCACCTTCCGGTTTTGTTTTTGCGGCTAATAAATTATGTGGGCCTATAAAACAATATGAGTCGCCTAGACGACAACTCGGGCATTTATAATCACAACCATATAACCCCCTACCACAAACAGGAACGTGGCAATTGGCAAAAAACTTTCAATTTCACAAGTTACCCTTTAGCGCCTAAACAGTGTGACTTAGAAGAATTAAACTATCTGATTACGGTAGATGCATATGTGCACATTACATAGGGATGTTTACGTCCTAAATGGGTTGAACGCAAGAGTGACAATAGGTAACCCAAAGAACCCAAAATACCTAGCACCTTCCGGTTTTGTTTTTGCGGCTAAGAAATTATGTGGGCCTAAAAAGCAATATGAATCGCCTAGACGACAACTCGGGCATTCATAAACAACATCATATACCCGCCTACAACAAACAGGAACGGGGCAATTGGAAAAAACTTTCAATTTCACAAGTTACCCTTTAGCGCCTAAAGAGTGTGACTTAGAAGAATTAAACTATCTGATTACGGTAGATGATATGTGCACATTACATAGAGATGTTTACATCCTAAATGGGTTGAACGCAAGAGTGACAATAAGTAACCCAAAGAAACCAAAATACCTAGCACCTTCCGGTTTTTTTTTGCGGCTATAAAGTATGTGGGCCTTTAAAACAATATGAGTCGCCTAGACGACAACGCGGGCATTCATAATTACAACCATATACCCCCTACCACAAAGAGGAACGTGGCAGTTGGCAAAAAACTTTCAATTTCACAAGTTACCCTTTAGCGCCTAAACAGTGTGACTTAGAAGAATTAAACTATCTGATTACGGTAGATGCATATGTGCACATTACATAGGGATGTTTACGTCCTAAATGGGTTGAACGCAAGAGTGACAATCGAAAACCCAAAAACCTCAAAATACCTAGCAACTTCCGGCTTTGTTGTTCCTGCTAATAAAGTATGTGGGTCTAAAAAGCAATATGAATCGCCTAGACGAGAACTCGGGCATTTATAATCACAACCATATAACCCCCTACCACAAACAGGAACGTGGCAATTGGCAAAAAACTTTCAATTTCACAAGTTACCCTTTAGCGCCTAAAGAGTGTGACTTAGAAGAATTAAACTATCTGATTACGGTAGATGCATATGTGCACATTACATAGGGATGTTTACGTCCTAAATGGGTTGAACGCAAGAGTGACAATAGGTAACCCAAAGAACCCAAAATACCTAGCAACTTCCGGCTTTGTTGTTCCTGCTAATAAAGTATGTGGGTCTAAAAAGCAATATGAATCGCTTAGACGACAACTCGGGCATTTATAATCACAACCATATAACCCCCTACCACAAACAGGAACGGGGCAATTGGAAAAAACTTTCAATTTCACAAGTTACCCTTTAGCGCCTAAAGAGTGTGACTTAGAAGAATTAAACTATCTGATTACGGTAGATGCATATGTGCACATTACATAGGGATGTTTACGTCCTAAATGGGTTGAACGCAAGAGTGACAATCGAAAACCCAAAAACCTCAAAATACCTAGCAACTTCCGGCTTTGTTGTTCCTGCTAATAAAGTATGTGGGTCTAAAAAGCAATATGAATCGCTTAGACGACAACTCGGGCATTTATAATCACAACCATATAACCCCCTACCACAAACAGGAACGGGGCAATTGGAAAAAACTTTCAATTTCACAAGTTACCCTTTAGCGCCTAAAGAGTGTGACTTAGAAGAATTAAACTATCTGATTACGGTAGATGCATATGTGCACATTACATAGGGATGTTTACGTCCTAAATGGGTTGAACGCAAGAGTGACAATCGAAAACCCAAAAACCTCAAAATACCTAGCAACTTCCGGCTTTGTTGTTCCTGCTAATAAAGTATGTGGGTCTAAAAAGCAAATGAATCGCTTAGACGACAACTCGGGCATTTATAATCACAACCATATAACCCCCTACCACAAACAGGAACGTGGCAATTGGCAAAAAACTTTCAATTTCACAAGTTACCCTTTAGCGCCTAAAGAGTGTGACTTAGAAGAATTAAACTATCTGATTACGGTAGATGCATATGTGCACATTACATAGGGATGTTTACGTCCTAAATGGATTGAACGCAAGAGTGACAATAGGTAACCCAAAGAACCCAAAATACCTAGCACCTTCCGGTTTTGTTTTTGCGGCTAAGAAATTATGTGGGCCTAAAAAGCAATATGAATCGCCTAGACGACAACTCGGGCATTCATAAACAACATCATATACCCGCCTACAACAAACAGGAACGGGGCAATTGGAAAAAATTTTCAATTTCACAAGTTACCCTTTAGCGCCTAAAGAGTGTGACTTAGAAGAATTAAACTATCTGATTACGGTAGATGCATATGTGCACATTACATAGGGATGTTTACGTCCTAAATGGGTTGAACGCAAGAGTGACAATAGGTAACCCAAAGAACCCAAAATACCTAGCACCTTCCGGTTTTGTTTTTGCGGCTAATAAATTATGTGGGCCTAAAAAGCAATATGAATCGCCTAGACGAGAACTCGGGCATTCATAAACAACATCATATACCCGCCTACCAAAAACAGGAACGTGGCATTTGGCAAAAAACTTCCAATTTCCTTTAGCGCCTGAAGAGTGTGACTTTGAAGAATTAAACTATCTGATTACGGTAGATGCATATGTGCACATTACATAGAGATGTTTACGTCCTCAATGGGTTGAACGCAAGAGTGACAATAGGTAACCCAAAGAAACCAAAATACCTAGCACCTTCCGGTTTTGTTTTTGCGGCTAATAAATTATGTGGGCCTATAAAACAATATGAGTCGCCTAGACGACAACTCGGGCATTTATAATCACAACCATATAACCCCCTACCACAAACAGGAACGTGGCAATTGGCAAAAAACTTTCAATTTCCTTTAGCGCCTAAAGAGTGTGACTCTGAAGAATTAAACTATCTGATTACGGTAGATACATATGTGCACATTACATAGAGATGTTAACGTCCTAAATGGGTTGAACGCAAGAGTCACAATCGAAAACCCAAAAACCTCAAAATACCTAGCAACTTCCGACTTTGTTTTTCCTGCTAATAAGGTATGTGGGTCTAAAAAGCAATATGAATCGCCTAGACGACAACTCGGGCATTCAAAAACAACATCATATACCCGCCTACCACAAACAGGAACGGGGCAATTGGCAAAAAACTTTCAATTTCACAAGTTACCCTTTAGCGCCTAAAGAGTGTGACCTAGAAGAATTAAACTATCTGATTACGGTAGATGCATATGTGCACATTACATAGGAATGTTTACGTCCTAAATGGGTTGAACGCAAGAGTGACAATAGGTAACCCAAAGAAACCAAAATACCTAGCACCTTCCGGTTTTGTTTTTGCGGCTAATAAATTATGTGGGCCTATAAAACAATATGAGTCGCCTAGACGACAACTCGGGCATTTATAATCACAACCATATAACCCCCTACCACAAACAGGAACTTGGCAATTGGCAAAAAACTTTCAATTTCACAAGTTACCCTTTAGCGCCTAAACAGTGTGACTTAGAAGAATTAAACTATCTGATTACGGTAGATGCATATGTGCACATTACATAGAGATGTCAACGTCCTAAATGGGTTGAACGCAAGAGTGACAATCGAAAACCCAAAAACCTCAAAATACCTAGCAACTTCCGGCTTTGTTGTTCCTGCTAATAAAGTATGTGGGTCTAAAAAGCAATATGAATCGCCTAGACGACAACTCGGGCATTTATAATCACAACCATATAACCCCCTACCACAAACAGGAACGGGGCAATTGGAAAAAACTTTCAATTTCACAAGTTACCCTTTAGCGCCTAAAGAGTGTGACTTTGAAGAATTAAACTATCTGATTACGGTAGATGCATATGTGCACATTACATAGGGATGTTTACGTCCTAAATGGGTTGAACGCAAGAGTGACAATAGGTAACCCAAAGAACCCAAAATACCTAGCACCTTCCGGTTTTGTTTTTGCGGCTAATAAATTATGTGGGCCTATAAAACAATATGAGTCGCCTAGACGACAACTCGGGCATTTATAATCACAACCATATAACCCCCTACCACAAACAGGAACGTGGCAATTGGCAAAAAACTTTCAATTTCACAAGTTACCCTTTAGCGCCTAAACAGTGTGACTTAGAAGAATTAAACTATCTGATTACGGTAGATGCATATGTGCACATTACATAGGGATGTTTACGTCCTAAATGGGTTGAACGCAAGAGTGACAATAGGTAACCCAAAGAACCCAAAATACCTAGCACCTTCCGGTTTTGTTTTTGCGGCTAAGAAATTATGTGGGCCTAAAAAGCAATATGAATCGCCTAGACGACAACTCGGGCATTCATAAACAACATCATATACCCGCCTACAACAAACAGGAACGGGGCAATTGGAAAAAACTTTCAATTTCACAAGTTACCCTTTAGCGCCTAAAGAGTGTGACTTAGAAGAATTAAACTATCTGATTACGGTAGATGATATGTGCACATTACATAGAGATGTTTACATCCTAAATGGGTTGAACGCAAGAGTGACAATAAGTAACCCAAAGAAACCAAAATACCTAGCACCTTCCGGTTTTTTTTTGCGGCTATAAAGTATGTGGGCCTTTAAAACAATATGAGTCGCCTAGACGACAACGCGGGCATTCATAATTACAACCATATACCCCCTACCACAAAGAGGAACGTGGCAGTTGGCAAAAAACTTTCAATTTCACAAGTTACCCTTTAGCGCCTAAACAGTGTGACTTAGAAGAATTAAACTATCTGATTACGGTAGATGCATATGTGCACATTACATAGGGATGTTTACGTCCTAAATGGGTTGAACGCAAGAGTGACAATCGAAAACCCAAAAACCTCAAAATACCTAGCAACTTCCGGCTTTGTTGTTCCTGCTAATAAAGTATGTGGGTCTAAAAAGCAATATGAATCGCCTAGACGAGAACTCGGGCATTTATAATCACAACCATATAACCCCCTACCACAAACAGGAACGTGGCAATTGGCAAAAAACTTTCAATTTCACAAGTTACCCTTTAGCGCCTAAAGAGTGTGACTTAGAAGAATTAAACTATCTGATTACGGTAGATGCATATGTGCACATTACATAGGGATGTTTACGTCCTAAATGGGTTGAACGCAAGAGTGACAATAGGTAACCCAAAGAACCCAAAATACCTAGCAACTTCCGGCTTTGTTGTTCCTGCTAATAAAGTATGTGGGTCTAAAAAGCAATATGAATCGCTTAGACGACAACTCGGGCATTTATAATCACAACCATATAACCCCCTACCACAAACAGGAACGGGGCAATTGGAAAAAACTTTCAATTTCACAAGTTACCCTTTAGCGCCTAAAGAGTGTGACTTAGAAGAATTAAACTATCTGATTACGGTAGATGCATATGTGCACATTACATAGGGATGTTTACGTCCTAAATGGGTTGAACGCAAGAGTGACAATCGAAAACCCAAAAACCTCAAAATACCTAGCAACTTCCGGCTTTGTTGTTCCTGCTAATAAAGTATGTGGGTCTAAAAAGCAATATGAATCGCTTAGACGACAACTCGGGCATTTATAATCACAACCATATAACCCCCTACCACAAACAGGAACGGGGCAATTGGAAAAAACTTTCAATTTCACAAGTTACCCTTTAGCGCCTAAAGAGTGTGACTTAGAAGAATTAAACTATCTGATTACGGTAGATGCATATGTGCACATTACATAGGGATGTTTACGTCCTAAATGGGTTGAACGCAAGAGTGACAATCGAAAACCCAAAAACCTCAAAATACCTAGCAACTTCCGGCTTTGTTGTTCCTGCTAATAAAGTATGTGGGTCTAAAAAGCAAATGAATCGCTTAGACGACAACTCGGGCATTTATAATCACAACCATATAACCCCCTACCACAAACAGGAACGTGGCAATTGGCAAAAAACTTTCAATTTCACAAGTTACCCTTTAGCGCCTAAAGAGTGTGACTTAGAAGAATTAAACTATCTGATTACGGTAGATGCATATGTGCACATTACATAGGGATGTTTACGTCCTAAATGGGTTGAACGCAAGAGTGACAATCGAAAACCCAAAAACCTCAAAATACCTAGCAACTTCCGGCTTTGTTGTTCCTGCTAATAAAGTATGTGGGTCTAAAAAGCAATATGAATCGCTTAGACGACAACTCGGGCATTTATAATCACAACCATATAACCCCCTACCACAAACAGGAACGGGGCAATTGGAAAAAACTTTCAATTTCACAAGTTACCCTTTAGCGCCTAAAGAGTGTGACTTAGAAGAATTAAACTATCTGATTACGGTAGATGCATATGTGCACATTACATAGGGATGTTTACGTCCTAAATGGGTTGAACGCAAGAGTGACAATCGAAAACCCAAAAACCTCAAAATACCTAGCAACTTCCGGCTTTGTTGTTCCTGCTAATAAAGTATGTGGGTCTAAAAAGCAATATGAATCGCTTAGACGACAACTCGGGCATTTATAATCACAACCATATAACCCCCTACCACAAACAGGAACGTGGCAATTGGCAAAAAACTTTCAATTTCACAAGTTACCCTTTAGCGCCTAAACAGTGTGACTTAGAAGAATTAAACTATCTGATTACGGTAGATGCATATGTGCACATTACATAGGGATGTTTACGTCCTAAATGGGTTGAACGCAAGAGTGACAATCGAAAACCCAAAAACCTCAAAATACCTAGCAACTTCCGGCTTTGTTGTTCCTGCTAATAAAGTATGTGGGTCTAAAAAGCAATATGAATCGCTTAGACGACAACTCGGGCATTTATAATCACAACCATATAACCCCCTACCACAAACAGGAACGGGGCAATTGGAAAAAACTTTCAATTTCACAAGTTACCCTTTAGCGCCTAAAGAGTGTGACTTAGAAGAATTAAACTATCTGATTACGGTAGATGCATATGTGCACATTACATAGGGATGTTTACGTCCTAAATGGGTTGAACGCAAGAGTGACAATCGAAAACCCAAAAACCTCAAAATACCTAGCAACTTCCGGCTTTGTTGTTCCTGCTAATAAAGTATGTGGGTCTAAAAAGCAATATGAATCGCTTAGACGACAACTCGGGCATTTATAATCACAACCATATAACCCCCTACCACAAACAGGAACGTGGCAATTGGCAAAAAACTTTCAATTTCACAAGTTACCCTTTAGCGCCTAAACAGTGTGACTTAGAAGAATTAAACTATCTGATTACGGTAGATGCATATGTGCACATTACATAGGGATGTTTACGTCCTAAATGGGTTGAACGCAAGAGTGACAATAGGTAACCCAAAGAACCCAAAATACCTAGCACCTTCCGGTTTTGTTTTTGCGGCTAAGAAATTATGTGGGCCTAAAAAGCAATATGAATCGCCTAGACGACAACTCGGGCATTCATAAACAACATCATATACCCGCCTACAACAAACAGGAACGGGGCAATTGGAAAAAACTTTCAATTTCACAAGTTACCCTTTAGCGCCTAAAGAGTGTGACTTAGAAGAATTAAACTATCTGATTACGGTAGATGATATGTGCACATTACATAGAGATGTTTACATCCTAAATGGGTTGAACGCAAGAGTGACAATAAGTAACCCAAAGAAACCAAAATACCTAGCACCTTCCGGTTTTTTTTTGCGGCTATAAAGTATGTGGGCCTTTAAAACAATATGAGTCGCCTAGACGACAACGCGGGCATTCATAATTACAACCATATAACCCCCTACCACAAACAGGAACGTGGCAATTGGCAAAAAACTTTCAATTTCCTTTAGCGCCTAAAGAGTGTGACTTAGAAGAATTAAACTATCTGATTACGGTAGATGATATGTGCACATTACATAGGGATGTTTACGTCCTAAATGGGTTGAACGCAAGAGTGACAATCGAAAACCCAAAAACCTCAAAATACCTAGCAACTTCCGGCTTTGTTGTTCCTGCTAATAAAGTATGTGGGTCTAAAAAGCAATATGAATCGCCTAGACGACAACTCGGGCATTTATAATCACAACCATATAACCCCCTACCACAAACAGGAACGGGGCAATTGGAAAAAACTTTCAATTTCACAAGTTACCCTTTAGCGCCTAAAGAGTGTGACTTAGAAGAATTAAACTATCTGATTACGGTAGATGCATATGTGCACATTACATAGGGATGTTTACGTCCTAAATGGGTTGAACGCAAGAGTGACAATAGGTAACCCAAAGAACCCAAAATACCTAGCACCTTCCGGTTTTGTTTTTGCGGCTAATAAATTATGTGGGCCTATAAAACAATATGAGTCGCCTAGACGACAACTCGGGCATTTATAATCACAACCATATAACCCCCTACCACAAACAGGAACGTGGCAATTGGCAAAAAACTTTCAATTTCACAAGTTACCCTTTAGCGCCTAAACAGTGTGACTTAGAAGAATTAAACTATCTGATTACGGTAGATGCATATGTGCACATTACATAGGGATGTTTACGTCCTAAATGGGTTGAACGCAAGAGTGACAATAGGTAACCCAAAGAACCCAAAATACCTAGCACCTTCCGGTTTTGTTTTTGCGGCTAAGAAATTATGTGGGCCTAAAAAGCAATATGAATCGCCTAGACGACAACTCGGGCATTCATAAACAACATCATATACCCGCCTACAACAAACAGGAACGGGGCAATTGGAAAAAACTTTCAATTTCACAAGTTACCCTTTAGCGCCTAAAGAGTGTGACTTAGAAGAATTAAACTATCTGATTACGGTAGATGATATGTGCACATTACATAGAGATGTTTACATCCTAAATGGGTTGAACGCAAGAGTGACAATAAGTAACCCAAAGAAACCAAAATACCTAGCACCTTCCGGTTTTTTTTTGCGGCTATAAAGTATGTGGGCCTTTAAAACAATATGAGTCGCCTAGACGACAACGCGGGCATTCATAATTACAACCATATACCCCCTACCACAAAGAGGAACGTGGCAGTTGGCAAAAAACTTTCAATTTCACAAGTTACCCTTTAGCGCCTAAACAGTGTGACTTAGAAGAATTAAACTATCTGATTACGGTAGATGCATATGTGCACATTACATAGGGATGTTTACGTCCTAAATGGGTTGAACGCAAGAGTGACAATCGAAAACCCAAAAACCTCAAAATACCTAGCAACTTCCGGCTTTGTTGTTCCTCCTAATAAAGTATGTGGGTCTAAAAAGCAATATGAATCGCCTAGACGACAACTCGGGCATTTATAATCACAACCATATAACCCCCTACCACAAACAGGAACGTGGCAATTGGCAAAAAACTTTCAATTTCACAAGTTACCCTTTAGCGCCTAAAGAGTGTGACTTAGAAGAATTAAACTATCTGATTACGGTAGATGCATATGTGCACATTACATAGGGATGTTTACGTCCTAAATGGGTTGAACGCAAGAGTGACAATAGGTAACCCAAAGAACCCAAAATACCTAGCAACTTCCGGCTTTGTTGTTCCTGCTAATAAAGTATGTGGGTCTAAAAAGCAATATGAATCGCTTAGACGACAACTCGGGCATTTATAATCACAACCATATAACCCCCTACCACAAACAGGAACGGGGCAATTGGAAAAAACTTTCAATTTCACAAGTTACCCTTTAGCGCCTAAAGAGTGTGACTTAGAAGAATTAAACTATCTGATTACGGTAGATGCATATGTGCACATTACATAGGGATGTTTACGTCCTAAATGGGTTGAACGCAAGAGTGACAATCGAAAACCCAAAAACCTCAAAATACCTAGCAACTTCCGGCTTTGTTGTTCCTGCTAATAAAGTATGTGGGTCTAAAAAGCAATATGAATCGCTTAGACGACAACTCGGGCATTTATAATCACAACCATATAACCCCCTACCACAAACAGGAACGGGGCAATTGGAAAAAACTTTCAATTTCACAAGTTACCCTTTAGCGCCTAAAGAGTGTGACTTAGAAGAATTAAACTATCTGATTACGGTAGATGCATATGTGCACATTACATAGGGATGTTTACGTCCTAAATGGGTTGAACGCAAGAGTGACAATCGAAAACCCAAAAACCTCAAAATACCTAGCAACTTCCGGCTTTGTTGTTCCTGCTAATAAAGTATGTGGGTCTAAAAAGCAATATGAATCGCTTAGACGACAACTCGGGCATTTATAATCACAACCATATAACCCCCTACCACAAACAGGAACGTGGCAATTGGCAAAAAACTTTCAATTTCACAAGTTACCCTTTAGCGCCTAAAGAGTGTGACTTAGAAGAATTAAACTATCTGATTACGGTAGATGCATATGTGCACATTACATAGGGATGTTTACGTCCTAAATGGGTTGAACGCAAGAGTGACAATCGAAAACCCAAAAACCTCAAAATACCTAGCAACTTCCGGCTTTGTTGTTCCTGCTAATAAAGTATGTGGGTCTAAAAAGCAATATGAATCGCTTAGACGACAACTCGGGCATTTATAATCACAACCATATAACCCCCTACCACAAACAGGAACGGGGCAATTGGAAAAAACTTTCAATTTCACAAGTTACCCTTTAGCGCCTAAAGAGTGTGACTTAGAAGAATTAAACTATCTGATTACGGTAGATGCATATGTGCACATTACATAGGGATGTTTACGTCCTAAATGGGTTGAACGCAAGAGTGACAATCGAAAACCCAAAAACCTCAAAATACCTAGCAACTTCCGGCTTTGTTGTTCCTGCTAATAAAGTATGTGGGTCTAAAAAGCAATATGAATCGCTTAGACGACAACTCGGGCATTTATAATCACAACCATATAACCCCCTACCACAAACAGGAACGTGGCAATTGGCAAACAACTTTCAATTTCACAAGTTACCCTTTAGCGCCTAAACAGTGTGACTTAGAAGAATTAAACTATCTGATTACGGTAGATGCATATGTGCACATTACATAGGGATGTTTACGTCCTAAATGGGTTGAACGCAAGAGTGACAATCGAAAACCCAAAAACCTCAAAATACCTAGCAACTTCCGGCTTTGTTGTTCCTGCTAATAAAGTATGTGGGTCTAAAAAGCAATATGAATCGCTTAGACGACAACTCGGGCATTTATAATCACAACCATATAACCCCCTACCACAAACAGGAACGGGGCAATTGGAAAAAACTTTCAATTTCACAAGTTACCCTTTAGCGCCTAAAGAGTGTGACTTAGAAGAATTAAACTATCTGATTACGGTAGATGCATATGTGCACATTACATAGGGATGTTTACGTCCTAAATGGGTTGAACGCAAGAGTGACAATCGAAAACCCAAAAACCTCAAAATACCTAGCAACTTCCGGCTTTGTTGTTCCTGCTAATAAAGTATGTGGGTCTAAAAAGCAATATGAATCGCTTAGACGACAACTCGGGCATTTATAATCACAACCATATAACCCCCTACCACAAACAGGAACGGGGCAATTGGAAAAAACTTTCAATTTCACAAGTTACCCTTTAGCGCCTAAAGAGTGTGACTTAGAAGAATTAAACTATCTGATTACGGTAGATGCATATGTGCACATTACATAGGGATGTTTACGTCCTAAATGGGTTGAACGCAAGAGTGACAATCGAAAACCCAAAAACCTCAAAATACCTAGCAACTTCCGGCTTTGTTGTTCCTGCTAATAAAGTATGTGGGTCTAAAAAGCAATATGAATCGCTTAGACGACAACTCGGGCATTTATAGTCACAACCATATAACCCCCTACCACAAACAGGAACGTGGCAATTGGCAAAAAACTTTCAATTTCACAAGTTACCCTTTAGCGCCTAAACAGTGTGACTTAGAAGAATTAAACTATCTGATTACGGTAGATGCATATGTGCACATTACATAGGGATGTTTACGTCCTAAATGGGTTGAACGCAAGAGTGACAATAGGTAACCCAAAGAACCCAAAATACCTAGCACCTTCCGGTTTTGTTTTTGCGGCTAAGAAATTATGTGGGCCTAAAAGGCAATATGAATCGCCTAGACGACAACTCGGGCATTCATAAACAACATCATATACCCGCCTACAACAAACAGGAACGGGGCAATTGGAAAAAACTTTCAATTTCACAAGTTACCCTTTAGCGCCTAAAGAGTGTGACTTAGAAGAATTAAACTATCTGATTACGGTAGATGATATGTGCACATTACATAGAGATGTTTACATCCTAAATGGGTTGAACGCAAGAGTGACAATAAGTAACCCAAAGAAACCAAAATACCTAGCACCTTCCGGTTTTTTTTTGCGGCTATAAAGTATGTGGGCCTTTAAAACAATATGAGTCGCCTAGACGACAACGCGGGCATTCATAATTACAACCATATAACCCCCTACCACAAACAGGAACGTGGCAATTGGCAAAAAACTTTCAATTTCCTTTAGCGCCTAAAGAGTGTGACTTAGAAGAATTAAACTATCTGATTACGGTAGATGATATGTGCACATTACATAGGGATGTTTACGTCCTAAATGGGTTGAACGCAAGAGTGACAATAGGTAACCCAAAGAACCCAAAATACCTAGCACCTTCCGGTTTTGTTTTTGCGGCTAAGAAATTATGTGGGCCTAAAAAGCAATATGAATCGCCTAGACGACAACTCGGGCATTCATAAACAACATCATATACCCGCCTACAACAAACAGGAACGGGGCAATTGGAAAAAACTTTCAATTTCACAAGTTACCCTTTAGCGCCTAAAGAGTGTGACTTAGAAGAATTAAACTATCTGATTACGGTAGATGATATGTGCACATTACATAGGGATGTTTACGTCCTAAATGGGTTGAACGCAAGAGTGACAATAGGTAACCCAAAGAAACCAAAATACCTAGCACCTTCCGGTTTTGTTTTTGCGGCTAATAAATTATGTGGGCCTATAAAACAATATGAGTCGCCTAGACGACAACTCGGGCATTTATAATCACAACCATATAACCCCCTACCACAAACAGGAACGTGGCAATTGGCAAAAAACTTTCAATTTCCTTTAGCGCCTAAAGAGTGTGACTTAGAAGAATTAAACTATCTGATTACGGTAGATGCATATGTGCACATTACATAGGGATGTTTACGTCCTAAATGGGTTGAACGCAAGAGTGACAATAGGTAACCCAAAGAACCCAAAATACCTAGCAACTTCCGGCTTTGTTGTTCCTGCTAATAAAGTATGTGGGTCTAAAAAGCAATATGAATCGCCTAGACAACAACTCGGGCATTCATAAACAATATCATATACCCGACTAACACAAACAGGAACGGGGCAATTGGAAAAAACTTTCAATTTCACAAGTTACCCTTTAGCGCCTAAAGAGTGTGACTTAGAAGAATTAAACTATCTGATTACGGTAGATGCATATGTGCACATTACATAGGGATGTTTACGTCCTAAATGGATTGAACGCAAGAGTGACAATAGGTAACCCAAAGAACCCAAAATACCTAGCACCTTCCGGTTTTGTTTTTGCGGCTAAGAAATTATGTGGGCCTAAAAAGCAATATGAATCGCCTAGACGACAACTCGGGCATTCATAAACAACATCATATACCCGCCTACAACAAACAGGAACGGGGCAATTGGAAAAAACTTTCAATTTCACAAGTTACCCTTTAGCGCCTAAAGAGTGTGACTTAGAAGAATTAAACTATCTGATTACGGTAGATGCATATGTGCACATTACATAGGGATGTTTACGTCCTAAATGGGTTGAACGCAAGAGTGACAATAGGTAACCCAAAGAACCCAAAATACCTAGCACCTTCCGGTTTTGTTTTTGCGGCTAATAAATTATGTGGGCCTAAAAAGCAATATGAATCGCCTAGACGAGAACTCGGGCATTCATAAACAACATCATATACCCGCCTACCAAAAACAGGAACATTTGGCAAAAAACTTCCAATTTCCTTTAGCGCCTGAAGAGTGTGACTTTGAAGAATTAAACTATCTGATTACGGTAGATGCATATGTGCACATTACATAGAGATGTTTACGTCCTCAATGGGTTGAACGCAAGAGTGACAATAGGTAACCCAAAGAAACCAAAATACCTAGCACCTTCCGGTTTTGTTTTTGCGGCTAATAAATTATGTGGGCCTATAAAACAATATGAGTCGCCTAGACGACAACTCGGGCATTTATAATCACAACCATATAACCCCCTACCACAAACAGGAACGTGGCAATTGGCAAAAAACTTTCAATTTCCTTTAGCGCCTAAAGAGTGTGACTCTGAAGAATTAAACTATCTGATTACGGTAGATACATATGTGCACATTACATAGAGATGTTAACGTCCTAAATGGGTTGAACGCAAGAGTCACAATCGAAAACCCAAAAACCTCAAAATACCTAGCAACTTCCGACTTTGTTTTTCCTGCTAATAAGGTATGTGGGTCTAAAAAGCAATATGAATCGCCTAGACGACAACTCGGGCATTCAAAAACAACATCATATACCCGCCTACCACAAACAGGAACGGGGCAATTGGCAAAAAACTTTCAATTTCACAAGTTACCCTTTAGCGCCTAAAGAGTGTGACCTAGAAGAATTAAACTATCTGATTACGGTAGATGCATATGTGCACATTACATAGAGATGTTTACGTCCTCAATGGGTTGAACGCAAGAGTGACAATAGGTAACCCAAAGAAACCAAAATACCTAGCACCTTCCGGTTTTGTTTTTGCGGCTAATAAATTATGTGGGCCTATAAAACAATATGAGTCGCCTAGACGACAACTCGGGCATTTATAATCACAACCATATAACCCCCTACCACAAACAGGAACGTGGCAATTGGCAAAAAACTTTCAATTTCCTTTAGCGCCTAAAGAGTGTGACTCTGAAGAATTAAACTATCTGATTACGGTAGATACATATGTGCACATTACATAGAGATGTTAACGTCCTAAATGGGTTGAACGCAAGAGTCACAATCGAAAACCCAAAAACCTCAAAATACCTAGCAACTTCCGACTTTGTTTTTCCTGCTAATAAGGTATGTGGGTCTAAAAAGCAATATGAATCGCCTAGACGACAACTCGGGCATTCAAAAACAACATCATATACCCGCCTACCACAAACAGGAACGGGGCAATTGGCAAAAAACTTTCAATTTCACAAGTTACCCTTTAGCGCCTAAAGAGTGTGACCTAGAAGAATTAAACTATCTGATTACGGTAGATGCATATGTGCACATTACATAGGAATGTTTACGTCCTAAATGGGTTGAACGCAAGAGTGACAATAGGTAACCCAAAGAAACCAAAATACCTAGCACCTTCCGGTTTTGTTTTTGCGGCTAATAAATTATGTGGGCCTATAAAACAATATGAGTCGCCTAGACGACAACTCGGGCATTTATAATCACAACCATATAACCCCCTACCACAAACAGGAACTTGGCAATTGGCAAAAAACTTTCAATTTCACAAGTTACCCTTTAGCGCCTAAACAGTGTGACTTAGAAGAATTAAACTATCTGATTACGGTAGATGCATATGTGCACATTACAAAGAGATGTCAACGTCCTAAATGGGTTGAACGCAAGAGTGACAATCGAAAACCCAAAAACCTCAAAATACCTAGCAACTTCCGGCTTTGTTGTTCCTGCTAATAAAGTATGTGGGTCTAAAAAGCAATATGAATCGCCTAGACGACAACTCGGGCATTTATAATCACAACCATATAACCCCCTACCACAAACAGGAACGGGGCAATTGGAAAAAACTTTCAATTTCACAAGTTACCCTTTAGCGCCTAAAGAGTGTGACTTAGAAGAATTAAACTATCTGATTACGGTAGATGCATATGTGCACATTACATAGGGATGTTTACGTCCTAAATGGGTTGAACGCAAGAGTGACAATAGGTAACCCAAAGAACCCAAAATACCTAGCACCTTCCGGTTTTGTTTTTGCGGCTAATAAATTATGTGGGCCTATAAAACAATATGAGTCGCCTAGACGACAACTCGGGCATTTATAATCACAACCATATAACCCCCTACCACAAACAGGAACGTGGCAATTGGCAAAAAACTTTCAATTTCACAAGTTACCCTTTAGCGCCTAAACAGTGTGACTTAGAAGAATTAAACTATCTGATTACGGTAGATGCATATGTGCACATTACATAGGGATGTTTACGTCCTAAATGGGTTGAACGCAAGAGTGACAATAGGTAACCCAAAGAACCCAAAATACCTAGCACCTTCCGGTTTTGTTTTTGCGGCTAAGAAATTATGTGGGCCTAAAAAGCAATATGAATCGCCTAGACGACAACTCGGGCATTCATAAACAACATCATATACCCGCCTACAACAAACAGGAACGGGGCAATTGGAAAAAACTTTCAATTTCACAAGTTACCCTTTAGCGCCTAAAGAGTGTGACTTAGAAGAATTTAACTATCTGATTACGGTAGATGATATGTGCACATTACATAGAGATGTTTACATCCTAAATGGGTTGAACGCAAGAGTGACAATAAGTAACCCAAAGAAACCAAAATACCTAGCACCTTCCGGTTTTTTTTTGCGGCTATAAAGTATGTGGGCCTTTAAAACAATATGAGTCGCCTAGACGACAACGCGGGCATTCATAATTACAACCATATACCCCCTACCACAAAGAGGAACGTGGCAGTTGGCAAAAAACTTTCAATTTCACAAGTTACCCTTTAGCGCCTAAACAGTGTGACTTAGAAGAATTAAACTATCTGATTACGGTAGATGCATATGTGCACATTACATAGGGATGTTTACGTCCTAAATGGGTTGAACGCAAGAGTGACAATCGAAAACCCAAAAACCTCAAAATACCTAGCAACTTCCGGCTTTGTTGTTCCTGCTAATAAAGTATGTGGGTCTAAAAAGCAATATGAATCGCCTAGACGACAACTCGGGCATTTATAATCACAACCATATAACCCCCTACCACAAACAGGAACGTGGCAATTGGCAAAAAACTTTCAATTTCACAAGTTACCCTTTAGCGCCTAAAGAGTGTGACTTAGAAGAATTAAACTATCTGATTACGGTAGATGCATATGTGCACATTACATAGGGATGTTTACGTCCTAAATGGGTTGAACGCAAGAGTGACAATAGGTAACCCAAAGAACCCAAAATACCTAGCAACTTCCGGCTTTGTTGTTCCTGCTAATAAAGTATGTGGGTCTAAAAAGCAATATGAATCGCCTAGACGACAACTCGGGCATTCATAAACAACATCATATACCCGGCTAACACAAACAGGAACGGGGCAATTGGAAAAAACTTTCAATTTCACAAGTTACCCTTTAGCGCCTAAAGATTGTGACTTAGAAGAATTAAACTATCTGATTACGGTAGATGCATATGTGCACATTACATAGGGATGTTTACGTCCTAAATGGGTTGAACGCAAGAGTGACAATAGGTAACCCAAAGAACCCAAAATACCTAGCAACTTCCGGCTTTGTTGTTCCTGCTAATAAAGTATGTGGGTCTAAAAAGCAATATGAATCGCCTAGACGACAACTCGGGCATTCATAAACAACATCATATACCCGGCTAACACAAACAGGAACGGGGCAATTGGAAAAAACTTTCAATTTCACAAGTTACCCTTTAGCGCCTAAAGAGTGTGACTTAGAAGAATTAAACTATCTGATTACGGTAGATGCATATGTGCACATTACATAGGGATGTTTACGTCCTAAATGGGTTGAACGCAACAGTGACAATAGGTAACCCAAAGAACCCAAAATACCTAGCAACTTCCGGCTTTGTTGTTCCTGCTAATAAAGTATGTGGGTCTAAAAAGCAATATGAATCGCCTAGACGACAACTCGGGCATTCATAAACAACATCATATACCCGGCTAACACAAACAGGAACGGGGCAATTGGAAAAAACTTTCAATTTCACAAGTTACCCTTTAGCGCCTAAAGAGTGTGACTTAGAAGAATTAAACTATCTGATTACGGTAGATGCATATGTGCACATTACATAGGGATGTTTACGTCCTAAATGGGTTGAACGCAAGAGTGACAATAGGTAACCCAAAGAACCCAAAATACCTAGCAACTTCCGGCTTTGTTGTTCCTGCTAATAAAGTATGTGGGTCTAAAAAGCAATATGAATCGCCTAGACAACAACTCGGGCATTCATAAACAATATCATATACCCGGCTAACACAAACAGGAACGGGGCAATTGGAAAAAACTTTCAATTTCACAAGTTACCCTTTAGCGCCTAAAGAGTGTGACTTAGAAGAATTAAACTATCTGATTACGGTAGATGCATATGTGCACATTACATAGGGATGTTTACGTCCTAAATGGGTTGAACGCAAGAGTGACAATAGGTAACCCAAAGAACCCAAAATACCTAGCACCTTCCGGTTTTGTTTTTGCGGCTAAGAAATTATGTGGGCCTAAAAAGCAATATGAATCGCCTAGACGACAACTCGGGCATTCATAAACAACATCATATACCCGCCTACAACAAACAGGAACGGGGCAATTGGAAAAAACTTTCAATTTCACAAGTTACCCTTTAGCGCCTAAAGAGTGTGACTTAGAAGAATTAAACTATCTGATTACGGTAGATGCATATGTGCACATTACATAGGGATGTTTACGTCCTAAATGGGTTGAACGCAAGAGTGACAATAGGTAACCCAAAGAACCCAAAATACCTAGCACCTTCCGGTTTTGTTTTTGCGGCTAATAAATTATGTGGGCCTAAAAAGCAATATGAATCGACTAGACGACAACTCGGGCATTGATAAACAACATCATATACCCGCCTACCAAAAACAGGAACGTGGCATTTGGCAAAAAACTTCCAATTTCCTTTAGCGCCTGAAGAGTGTGACTTTGAAGAATTAAACTATCTGATTACGGTAGATGCATATGTGCACATTACATAGAGATGTTTACGTCCTCAATGGGTTGAACGCAAGAGTGACAATAGGTAACCCAAAGAAACCAAAATACCTAGCACCTTCCGGTTTTGTTTTTGCGGCTAATAAATTATGTGGGCCTATAAAACAATATGAGTCGCCTAGACGACAACTCGGGCATTTATAATCACAACCATATAACCCCCTACCACAAACAGGAACGTGGCAATTGGCAAAAAACTTTCAATTTCCTTTAGCGCCTAAAGAGTGTGACTTTGAAGAATTAAACTATCTGATTACGGTAGATACATATGTGCACATTACATAGAGATGTTAACGTCCTAAATGGGTTGAACGCAAGAGTCACAATCGAAAACCCAAAAACCTCAAAATACCTAGCAACTTCCGACTTTGTTTTTCCTGCTAATAAGGTATGTGGGTCTAAAAAGCAATATGAATCGCCTAGACGACAACTCGGGCATTCAAAAACAACATCATATACCCGCCTACCACAAACAGGAACGGGGCAATTGGCAAAAAACTTTCAATTTCACAAGTTACCCTTTAGCGCCTAAAGAGTGTGACCTAGAAGAATTAAACTATCTGATTACGGTAGATGCATATGTGCACATTACATAGGAATGTTTACGTCCTAAATGGGTTGAACGCAAGAGTGACAATAGGTAACCCAAAGAAACCAAAATACCTAGCACCTTCCGGTTTTGTTTTTGCGGCTAATAAATTATGTGGCCCTATAAAACAATATGAGTCGCCTAGACGACAACTCGGGCATTTATAATCACAACCATATAACCCCCTACCACAAACAGGAACTTGGCAATTGGCAAAAAACTTTCAATTTCACAAGTTACCCTTTAGCGCCTAAACAGTGTGACTTAGAAGAATTAAACTATCTGATTACGGTAGATGCATATGTGCACATTACATAGAGATGTCAACGTCCTAAATGGGTTGAACGCAAGCGTGACAATCGAAAACCCAAAAACCTCAAAATACCTAGCAACTTCCGGCTTTGTTGTTCCTGCTAATAAAGTATGTGGGTCTAAAAAGCAATATGAATCGCCTAGACGACAACTCGGGCATTTATAATCACAACCATATAACCCCCTACCACAAACAGGAACGTGGCAATTGGCAAAAAACTTTCAATTTCACAAGTTACCCTTTAGCGCCTAAACAGTGTGACTTAGAAGAATTAAACTATCTGATTACGGTAGATGCATATGTGCACATCACATAGGGATGTTTACGTCCTAAATGGGTTGAACGCAAGAGTGACAATCGAAAACCCAAAAACCTCAAAATACCTAGCAACTTCCGGCTTTGTTGTTCCTGCTAATAAAGTATGTGGGTCTAAAAAGCAATATGAATCGCCTAGACGACAACTCGGGCATTCAATAATTCATATACCCGCCTACCACAAACAGGAACGGGGCAATTGGCAAAAAACTTTCAATTTCACAAGTTACCCTTTAGCGCCTAAAGAGTGTGACTTAGAAGAATTAAACTATCTGATTACGGTAGATGCATATGTGCACATTACATAGGGATGTTTACGTCCTAAATGGGTTGAACGCAAGAGTGACAATAGGTAACCCAAAAAACCCAAAATACCTAGCAACTTCCGGCTTTGTTGTTCCTGCTAATAAAGTATGTGGGTCTAAAAAGCAATATGAATCGCCTAGACGACAACTCGGGCATTCATAAACAACATCATATACCCGCCTACAACAAACAGGAACGGGGCAATTGGAAAAAACTTTCAATTTCACAAGTTACCCTTTAGCGCCTAAAGAGTGTGACTTAGAAGAATTAAACTATCTGATTACGGTAGATGCATATGTGCACATTACATAGGGATGTTTACGTCCTAAATGGGTTGAACGCAAGAGTGACAATAGGTAACCCAAAAAACCCAAAATACCTAGCAACTTCCGGCTTTGTTGTTCCTGCTAATAAAGTATGTGGGTCTAAAAAGCAATATGAATCGCCTAGACGACAACTCGGGCATTCATAAACAACATCATATACCCCCTACCACAAAGAGGAACGTGGCAGTTGGCAAAAAACTTTCAATTTCACAAGTTACCCTTTAGCGCCTAAACAGTGTGACTTAGAAGAATTAAACTATCTGATTACGGTAGATGCATATGTGCACATTACATAGGGATGTTTACGTCCTAAATGGGTTGAACGCAAGAGTGACAATAGGTAACCCAAAGAACCCAAAATACCTAGCACCTTCCGGTTTTTTTTTGCGGCTATAAAGTATGTGGGCCTTTAAAACAATATGAGTCGCCTAGACGACAACGCGGGCATTCATAATCACAACCATATACCCCCTACCACAAAGAGGAACGTGGCAGTTGGCAAAAAACTTTCAATTTCACAAGTTACCCTTTAGCGCCTAAACAGTGTGACTTAGAAGAATTAAACTATCTGATTACGGTAGATGCATATGTGCACATTACATAGGGATGTTTACGTCCTAAATGGGTTGAACGCAAGAGTGACAATCGAAAACCCAAAAACCTCAAAATACCTAGCAACTTCCGGCTTTGTTGTTCCTGCTAATAAAGTATGTGGGTCTAAAAAGCAATATGAATCGCCTAGACGACAACTCGGGCATTTATAATCACAACCATATAACCCCCTACCACAAACAGGAACGTGGCAATTGGCAAAAAACTTTCAATTTCACAAGTTACCCTTTAGCGCCTAAACAGTGTGACTTAGAAGAATTAAACTATCTGATTACGGTAGATGCATATGTGCACATTACATAGGGATGTTTACGTCCTAAATGGGTTGAACGCAAGAGTGACAATCGAAAACCCAAAAACCTCAAAATACCTAGCAACTTCCGGCTTTGTTGTTCCTGCTAATAAAGTATGTGGGTCTAAAAAGCAATATGAATCGCCTAGACGACAACTCGGGCATTTATAATCACAACCATATAACCCCCTACCACAAACAGGAACGTGGCAATTGGCAAAAAACTTTCAATTTCACAAGTTACCCTTTAGCGCCTAAACAGTGTGACTTAGAAGAATTAAACTATCTGATTACGGTAGATGCATATGTGCACATTACATAGAGATGTCAACGTCCTAAATGGGTTGAACGCAAGAGTGACAATCGAAAACCCAAAAACCTCAAAATACCTAGCAACTTCCGGCTTTGTTGTTCCTGCTAATAAAGTATGTGGGTCTAAAAAGCAATATGAATCGCCTAGACGACAACTCGGGCATTTATAATCACAACCATATAACCCCCTACCACAAACAGGAACGGGGCAATTGGAAAAAACTTTCAATTTCACAAGTTACCCTTTAGCGCCTAAACAGTGTGACTTAGAAGAATTAAACTATCTGATTACGGTAGATGCATATGTGCACATTACATAGGGATGTTTACGTCCTAAATGGGTTGAACGCAAGAGTGACAATAGGTAACCCAAAGAACCCAAAATACCTAGCAACTTCCGGCTTTGTTGTTCCTGCTAATAAAGTATGTGGGTCTAAAAAGCAATATGAATCGCCTAGACGACAACTCGGGCATTTATAATCACAACCATATAACCCCCTACCACAAACAGGAACGTGGCAATTGGCAAAAAACTTTCAATTTCACAAGTTACCCTTTAGCGCCTAAACAGTGTGACTTAGAAGAATTAAACTATCTGATTACGGTAGATGCATATGTGCACATTACATAGGGATGTTTACGTCCTAAATGGGTTGAACGCAAGAGTGACAATCGAAAACCCAAAAACCTCAAAATACCTAGCAACTTCCGGCTTTGTTGTTCCTGCTAATAAAGTATGTGGGTCTAAAAAGCAATATGAATCGCCTAGACGACAACTCGGGCATTTATAATCACAACCATATAACCCCCTACCACAAACAGGAACGTGGCAATTGGCAAAAAACTTTCAATTTCACAAGTTACCCTTTAGCGCCTAAACAGTGTGACTTAGAAGAATTAAACTATCCGATTACGGTAGATGCATATGTGCACATTACATAGAGATGTCAACGTCCTAAATGGGTTGAACGCAAGAGTGACAATCGAAAACCCAAAAACCTCAAAATACCTAGCAACTTCCGGCTTTGTTGTTCCTGCTAATAAAGTATGTGGGTCTAAAAAGCAATATGAATCGCCTAGACGACAACTCGGGCATTTATAATCACAACCATATAACCCCCTACCACAAACAGGAACGGGGCAATTGGAAAAAACTTTCAATTTCACAAGTTACCCTTTAGCGCCTAAACAGTGTGACTTAGAAGAATTAAACTATCTGATTACGGTAGATGCATATGTGCACATTACATAGGGATGTTTACGTCCTAAATGGGTTGAACGCAAGAGTGACAATCGAAAACCCTAAAACCTCAAAATACCTAGCAACTTCCGGCTTTGTTGTTCCTGCTAATAAAGTATGTGGGTCTAAAAAGCAATATGAATCGCCTAGACGACAACTCGGGCATTCAATAATTCATATACCCGCCTACCACAAACAGGAACGGGGCAATTGGCAAAAAACTTTCAATTTCACAAGTTACCCTTTAGCGCCTAAAGATTGTGACTTAGAAGAATTAAACTATCTGATTACGGTAGATGCATATGTGCACATTACATAGGGATGTTTACGTCCTAAATGGATTGAACGCAACAGTGACAATAGGTAACCCAAAGAACCCAAAATACCTAGCAACTTCCGGCTTTGTTGTTCCTGCTAATAAAGTATGTGGGTCTAAAAAGCAATATGAATCGCCTAGACGACAACTCGGGCATTCATAAACAACATCATATACCCGGCTAACACAAACAGGAACGGGGCAATTGGAAAAAACTTTCAATTTCACAAGTTACCCTTTAGCGCCTAAAGAGTGTGACTTAGAAGAATTAAACTATCTGATTACGGTAGATGCATATGTGCACATTACATAGGGATGTTTACGTCCTAAATGGGTTGAACGCAAGAGTGACAATAGGTAACCCAAAGAACCCAAAATACCTAGCAACTTCCGGCTTTGTTGTTCCTGCTAATAAAGTATGTGGGTCTAAAAAGCAATATGAATCGCCTAGACAACAACTCGGGCATTCATAAACAATATCATATACCCGGCTAACACAAACAGGAACGGGGCAATTGGAAAAAACTTTCAATTTCACAAGTTACCCTTTAGCGCCTAAAGAGTGTGACTTAGAAGAATTAAACTATCTGATTACGGTAGATGCATATGTGCACATTACATAGGGATGTTTACGTCCTAAATGGGTTGAACGCAAGAGTGACAATAGGTAACCCAAAGAACCCAAAATACCTAGCACCTTCCGGTTTTGTTTTTGCGGCTAAGAAATTATGTGGGCCTAAAAAGCAATATGAATCGCCTAGACGACAACTCGGGCATTCATAAACAACATCATATACCCGCCTACAACAAACAGGAACGGGGCAATTGGAAAAAACTTTCAATTTCACAAGTTACCCTTTAGCGCCTAAAGAGTGTGACTTAGAAGAATTAAACTATCTGATTACGGTAGATGCATATGTGCACATTACATAGGGATGTTTACGTCCTAAATGGGTTGAACGCAAGAGTGACAATAGGTAACCCAAAGAAACCAAAATACCTAGCACCTTCCGGTTTTGTTTTTGCGGCTAATAAATTATGTGGGCCTATAAAACAATATGAGTCGCCTAGACGACAACTCGGGCATTTATAATCACAACCATATAACCCCCTACCACAAACAGGAACGTGGCAATTGGCAAAAAACTTTCAATTTCCTTTAGCGCCTAAAGAGTGTGACTTAGAAGAATTAAACTATCTGATTACGGTAGATGCATATGTGCACATTACATAGGGATGTTTACGTCCTAAATGGGTTGAACGCAAGAGTGACAATAGGTAACCCAAAGAACCCAAAATACCTAGCAACTTCCGGCTTTGTTGTTCCTGCTAATAAAGTATGTGGGTCTAAAAAGCAATATGAATCGCCTAGACAACAACTCGGGCATTCATAAACAATATCATATACCCGGCTAACACAAACAGGAACGGGGCAATTGGAAAAAACTTTCAATTTCACAAGTTACCCTTTAGCGCCTAAAGAGTGTGACTTAGAAGAATTAAACTATCTGATTACGGTAGATGCATATGTGCACATTACATAGGGATGTTTACGTCCTAAATGGATTGAACGCAAGAGTGACAATAGGTAACCCAAAGAACCCAAAATACCTAGCACCTTCCGGTTTTGTTTTTGCGGCTAAGAAATTATGTGGGCCTAAAAAGCAATATGAATCGCCTAGACGACAACTCGGGCATTCATAAACAACATCATATACCCGCCTACAACAAACAGGAACGGGGCAATTGGAAAAAACTTTCAATTTAACAAGTTACCCTTTAGCGCCTAAAGAGTGTGACTTAGAAGAATTAAACTATCTGATTACGGTAGATGCATATGTGCACATTACATAGGGATGTTTACGTCCTAAATGGGTTGAACGCAAGAGTGACAATAGGTAACCCAAAGAACCCAAAATACCTAGCACCTTCCGGTTTTGTTTTTGCGGCTAATAAATTATGTGGGCCTAAAAAGCAATATGAATCGCCTAGACGAGAACTCGGGCATTCATAAACAACATCATATACCCGCCTACCAAAAACAGGAACGTGGCATTTGGCAAAAAACTTCCAATTTCCTTTAGCGCCTGAAGAGTGTGACTTTGAAGAATTAAATTATCTGATTACGGTAGATGCATATGTGCACATTACATAGAGATGTTTACGTCCTCAATGGGTTGAACGCAAGAGTGACAATAGGTAACCCAAAGAAACCAAAATACCTAGCACCTTCCGGTTTTGTTTTTGCGGCTAATAAATTATGTGGGCCTATAAAACAATATGAGTCGCCTAGACGACAACTCGGGCATTTATAATCACAACCATATAACCCCCTACCACAAACAGGAACGTGGCAATTGGCAAAAAACTTTCAATTTCCTTTAGCGCCTAAAGAGTGTGACTCTGAAGAATTAAACTATCTGATTACGGTAGATACATATGTGCACATTACATAGAGATGTTAACGTCCTAAATGGGTTGAACGCAAGAGTCACAATCGAAAACCCAAAAACCTCAAAATACCTAGCAACTTCCGACTTTGTTTTTCCTGCTAATAAGGTATGTGGGTCTAAAAAGCAATATGAATCGCCTAGACGACAACTCGGGCATTCAAAAACAACATCATATACCCGCCTACCACAAACAGGAACGGGGCAATTGGCACAAAACTTTCAATTTCACAAGTTACCCTTTAGCGCCTAAAGAGTGTGACCTAGAAGAATTAAACTATCTGATTACGGTAGATGCATATGTGCACATTACATAGGAATGTTTACGTCCTAAATGGGTTGAACGCAAGAGTGACAATAGGTAACCCAAAGAAACCAAAATACCTAGCACCTTCCGGTTTTGTTTTTGCGGCTAATAAATTATGTGGGCCTATAAAACAATATGAGTCGCCTAGACGACAACTCGGGCATTTATAATCACAACCATATAACCCCCTACCACAAACAGGAACTTGGCAATTGGCAAAAAACTTTCAATTTCACAAGTTACCCTTTAGCGCCTAAACAGTGTGACTTAGAAGAATTAAACTATCTGATTACGGTAGATGCATATGTGCACATTACATAGAGATGTCAACGTCCTAAATGGGTTGAACGCAAGAGTGACAATCGAAAACCCAAAAACCTCAAAATACCTAGCAACTTCCGGCTTTGTTGTTCCTGCTAATAAAGTATGTGGGTCTAAAAAGCAATATGAATCGCCTAGACGACAACTCGGGCATTTATAATCACAACCATATAACCCCCTACCACAAACAGGAACGGGGCAATTGGAAAAAACTTTCAATTTCACAAGTTACCCTTTAGCGCCTAAAGAGTGTGACTTAGAAGAATTAAACTATCTGATTACGGTAGATGCATATGTGCACATTACATAGGGATGTTTACGTCCTAAATGGGTTGAACGCAAGAGTGACAATAGGTAACCCAAAGAACCCAAAATACCTAGCACCTTCCGGTTTTGTTTTTGCGGCTAATAAATTATGTGGGCCTATAAAACAATATGAGTCGCCTAGACGACAACTCGGGCATTTATAATCACAACCATATAACCCCCTACCACAAACAGGAACGTGGCAATTGGCAAAAAACTTTCAATTTCACAAGTTACCCTTTAGCGCCTAAACAGTGTGACTTAGAAGAATTAAACTATCTGATTACGGTAGATGCATATGTGCACATTACATAGGGATGTTTACGTCCTAAATGGGTTGAACGCAAGAGTGACAATAGGTAACCCAAAGAACCCAAAATACCTAGCACCTTCCGGTTTTGTTTTTGCGGCTAAGAAATTATGTGGGCCTAAAAAGCAATATGAATCGCCTAGACGACAACTCGGGCATTCATAAACAACATCATATACCCGCCTACAACAAACAGGAACGGGGCAATTGGAAAAAACTTTCAATTTCACAAGTTACCCTTTAGCGCCTAAAGAGTGTGACTTAGAAGAATTAAACTATCTGATTACGGTAGATGATATGTGCACATTACATAGAGATGTTTACATCCTAAATGGGTTGAACGCAAGAGTGACAATAAGTAACCCAAAGAAACCAAAATACCTAGCACCTTCCGGTTTTTTTTTGCGGCTATAAAGTATGTGGGCCTTTAAAACAATATGAGTCGCCTAGACGACAACGCGGGCATTCATAATTACAACCATATACCCCCTACCACAAAGAGGAACGTGGCAGTTGGCAAAAAACTTTCAATTTCACAAGTTACCCTTTAGCGCCTAAACAGTGTGACTTAGAAGAATTAAACTATCTGATTACGGTAGATGCATATGTGCACATTACATAGGGATGTTTACGTCCTAAATGGGTTGAACGCAAGAGTGACAATCGAAAACCCAAAAACCTCAAAATACCTAGCAACTTCCGGCTTTGTTGTTCCTGCTAATAAAGTATGTGGGTCTAAAAAGCAATATGAATCGCCTAGACGACAACTCGGGCATTTATAATCACAACCATATAACCCCCTACCACAAACAGGAACGTGGCAATTGGCAAAAAACTTTCAATTTCACAAGTTACCCTTTAGCGCCTAAACAGTGTGACTTAGAAGAATTAAACTATCTGATTACGGTAGATGCATATGTGCACATTACATAGAGATGTCAACGTCCTAAATGGGTTGAACGCAAGAGTGACAATCGAAAACCCAAAAACCTCAAAATACCTAGCAACTTCCGGCTTTGTTGTTCCTGCTAATAAAGTATGTGGGTCTAAAAAGCAATATGAATCGCTTAGACGACAACTCGGGCATTTATAATCACAACCATATAACCCCCTACCACAAACAGGAACGGGGCAATTGGAAAAAACTTTCAATTTCACAAGTTACCCTTTAGCGCCTAAAGAGTGTGACTTAGAAGAATTAAACTATCTGATTACGGTAGATGCATATGTGCACATTACATAGGGATGTTTACGTCCTAAATGGGTTGAACGCAAGAGTGACAATCGAAAACCCTAAAACCTCAAAATACCTAGCAACTTCCGGCTTTGTTGTTCCTGCTAATAAAGTATGTGGGTCTAAAAAGCAATATGAATCGCCTAGACGACAACTCGGGCATTCAATAATTCATATACCCGCCTACAACAAACAGGAACGGGGCAATTGGAAAAAACTTTCAATTTCACAAGTTACCCTTTAGCGCCTAAAGAGTGTGACTTAGAAGAATTAAACTATCTGATTACGGTAGATGCATATGTGCACATTACATAGAGATGTCAACGTCCTAAATGGGTTGAACGCAAGAGTGACAATCGAAAACCCAAAACCCTCAAAATACCTAGCAACTTCCGGCTTTGTTGTTCCTGCTAATAAAGTATGTGGGTCTAAAAAGCAATATGAATCGCTTAGACGACAACTCGGGCATTTATAATCACAACCATATAACCCCCTACCACAAACAGGAACGTGGCAATTGGCAAAAAACTTTCAATTTCACAAGTTACCCTTTAGCGCCTAAACAGTGTGACTTAGAAGAATTAAACTATCTGATTACGGTAGATGCATATGTGCACATTACATAGGGATGTTTACGTCCTAAATGGGTTGAACGCAAGAGTGACAATAGGTAACCCAAAGAACCCAAAATACCTAGCACCTTCCGGTTTTGTTTTTGCGGCTAAGAAATTATGTGGGCCTAAAAAGCAATATGAATCGCCTAGACGACAACTCGGGCATTCATAAACAACATCATATACCCGCCTACAACAAACAGGAACGGGGCAATTGGAAAAAACTTTCAATTTCACAAGTTACCCTTTAGCGCCTAAAGAGTGTGACTTAGAAGAATTAAACTATCTGATTACGGTAGATGATATGTGCACATTACATAGAGATGTTTACATCCTAAATGGGTTGAACGCAAGAGTGACAATAAGTAACCCAAAGAAACCAAAATACCTAGCACCTTCCGGTTTTTTTTTGCGGCTATAAAGTATGTGGGCCTTTAAAACAATATGAGTCGCCTAGACGACAACGCGGGCATTCATAATTACAACCATATACCCCCTACCACAAAGAGGAACGTGGCAGTTGGCAAAAAACTTTCAATTTCACAAGTTACCCTTTAGCGCCTAAACAGTGTGACTTAGAAGAATTAAACTATCTGATTACGGTAGATGCATATGTGCACATTACATAGGGATGTTTACGTCCTAAATGGGTTGAACGCAAGAGTGACAATAGGTAACCCAAAGAAACCAAAATACCTAGCACCTTCCGGTTTTGTTTTTGCGGCTAATAAATTATGTGGGCCTATAAAACAATATGAGTCGCCTAGACGACAACTCGGGCATTTATAATCACAACCATATAACCCCCTACCACAAACAGGAACGTGGCAATTGGCAAAAAACTTTCAATTTCCTTTAGCGCCTAAAGAGTGTGACTTAGAAGAATTAAACTATCTGATTACGGTAGATGCATATGTGCACATTACATAGGGATGTTTACGTCCTAAATGGGTTGAACGCAAGAGTGACAATAGGTAACCCAAAGAACCCAAAATACCTAGCAACTTCCGGCTTTGTTGTTCCTGCTAATAAAGTATGTGGGTCTAAAAAGCAATATGAATCGCCTAGACGACAACTCGGGCATTCATAAACAACATCATATACCCGCCTACAACAAACAGGAACGGGGCAATTGGAAAAAACTTTCAATTTCACAAGTTACCCTTTAGCGCCTAAAGAGTGTGACTTAGAAGAATTAAACTATCTGATTACGGTAGATGCATATGTGCACATTACATAGGGATGTTTACGTCCTAAATGGGTTGAACGCAAGAGTGACAATAGGTAACCCAAAGAACCCAAAATACCTAGCACCTTCCGGTTTTGTTTTTGCGGCTAATAAATTATGTGGGCCTAAAAAGCAATATGAATCGCCTAGACGAGAACTCGGGCATTCATAAACAACATCATATACCCGCCTACCAAAAACAGGAACGTGGCATTTGGCAAAAAACTTCCAATTTCCTTTAGCGCCTGAAGAGTGTGACTTTGAAGAATTAAACTATCTGATTACGGTAGATGCATATGTGCACATTACATAGAGATGTTTACGTCCTCAATGGGTTGAACGCAAGAGTGACAATAGGTAACCCAAAGAAACCAAAATACCTAGCACCTTCCGGTTTTGTTTTTGCGGCTAATAAATTATGTGGGCCTATAAAACAATATGAGTCGCCTAGACGACAACTCGGGCATTTATAATCACAACCATATAACCCCCTACCACAAACAGGAACGTGGCAATTGGCAAAAAACTTTCAATTTCCTTTAGCGCCTAAAGAGTGTGACTCTGAAGAATTAAACTATCTGATTACGGTAGATACATATGTGCACATTACATAGAGATGTTAACGTCCTAAATGGGTTGAACGCAAGAGTCACAATCGAAAACCCAAAAACCTCAAAATACCTAGCAACTTCCGACTTTGTTTTTCCTGCTAATAAGGTATGTGGGTCTAAAAAGCAATATGAATCGCCTAGACGACAACTCGGGCATTCAAAAACAACATCATATACCCGCCTACCACAAACAGGAACGGGGCAATTGGCAAAACACTTTCAATTTCACAAGTTACCCTTTAGCGCCTAAAGAGTGTGACCTAGAAGAATTAAACTATCTGATTACGGTAGATGCATATGTGCACATTACATAGGAATGTTTACGTCCTAAATGGGTTGAACGCAAGAGTGACAATAGGTAACCCAAAGAAACCAAAATACCTAGCACCTTCCGGTTTTGTTTTTGCGGCTAATAAATTATGTGGGCCTATAAAACAATATGAGTCGCCTAGACGACAACTCGGGCATTTATAATCACAACCATATAACCCCCTACCACAAACAGGAACTTGGCAATTGGCAAAAAACTTTCAATTTCACAAGTTACCCTTTAGCGCCTAAACAGTGTGACTTAGAAGAATTAAACTATCTGATTACGGTAGATGCATATGTGCACATTACATAGAGATGTCAACGTCCTAAATGGGTTGAACGCAAGAGTGACAATCGAAAACCCAAAAACCTCAAAATACCTAGCAACTTCCGGCTTTGTTGTTCCTGCTAATAAAGTATGTGGGTCTAAAAAGTCATATGAATCGCCTAGATGACAACTCGGGCATTTATAATCACAACCATATAACCCCCTACCACAAACAGGAACCGGGCAATTGGAAAAAACTTTCAATTTCACAAGTTACCCTTTAGCGCCTAAAGAGTGTGACTTAGAAGAATTAAACTATCTGATTACGGTAGATGCATATGTGCACATTACATAGGGATGTTTACGTCCTAAATGGGTTGAACGCAAGAGTGACAATAGGTAACCCAAAGAACCCAAAATACCTAGCACCTTCCGGTTTTGTTTTTGCGGCTAATAAATTATGTGGGCCTATAAAACAATATGAGTCGCCTAGACGACAACTCGGGCATTTATAATCACAACCATATAACCCCCTACCACAAACAGGAACGTGGCAATTGGCAAAAAACTTTCAATTTCACAAGTTACCCTTTAGCGCCTAAACAGTGTGACTTAGAAGAATTAAACTATCTGATTACGGTAGATGCATATGTGCACATTACATAGGGATGTTTACGTCCTAAATGGGTTGAACGCAAGAGTGACAATAGGTAACCCAAAATACCTAGCACCTTCCGGTTTTGTTTTTGCGGCTAAGAAATTATGTGGGCCTAAAAATCAATATGAATCGCCTAGACGACAACTCGGGCATTCATAAACAACATCATATACCCGCCTACAACAAACAGGAACGGGGCAATTGGAAAAAACTTTCAATTTCACAAGTTACCCTTTAGCGCCTAAAGAGTGTGACTTAGAAGAATTAAACTATCTGATTACGGTAGATGATATGTGCACATTACATAGAGATGTTTACATCCTAAATGGGTTGAACGCAAGAGTGACAATAAGTAACCCAAAGAAACCAAAATACCTAGCACCTTCCGGCTTTTTTTGCGGCTATAAAGTATGTGGGCCTTTAAAACAATATGAGTCGCCTAGACGACAACGCGGGCATTCATAATTACAACCATATACCCCCTACCACAAAGAGGAACGTGGCAGTTGGCAAAAAACTTTCAATTTCACAAGTTACCCTTTAGCGCCTAAACAGTGTGACTTAGAAGAATTAAACTATCTGATTACGGTAGATGCATATGTGCACATTACATAGGGATGTTTACGTCCTAAATGGGTTGAACGCAAGAGTGACAATCGAAAACCCAAAAACCTCAAAATACCTAGCAACTTCCGGCTTTGTTGTTCCTGCTAATAAAGTATGTGGGTCTAAAAAGCAATATGAATCGCCTAGACGACAACTCGGGCATTTATAATCACAACCATATAACCCCCTACCACAAACAGGAACGTGGCAATTGGCAAAAAACTTTCAATTTCACAAGTTACCCTTTAGCGCCTAAAGAGTGTGACTTAGAAGAATTAAACTATCTGATTACGGTAGATGCATATGTGCACATTACATAGGGATGTTTACGTCCTAAATGGGTTGAACGCAAGAGTGACAATAGGTAACCCAAAGAACCCAAAATACCTAGCAACTTCCGGCTTTGTTGTTCCTGCTAATAAAGTATGTGGGTCTAAAAAGCAATATGAATCGCCTAGACGACAACTCGGGCATTCATAAACAACATCATATACCCGGCTAACACAAACAGGAACGGGGCAATTGGAAAAAACTTTCAATTTCACAAGTTACCCTTTAGCGCCTAAAGATTGTGACTTAGAAGAATTAAACTATCTGATTACGGTAGATGCATATGTGCACATTACATAGGGATGTTTACGTCCTAAATGGGTTGAACGCAAGAGTGACAATAGGTAACCCAAAGAACCCAAAATACCTAGCAACTTCCGGCTTTGTTGTTCCTGCTAATAAAGTATGTGGGTCTAAAAAGCAATATGAATCGCCTAGACGACAACTCGGGCATTCATAAACAACATCATATACCCGGCTAACACAAACAGGAACGGGGCAATTGGAAAAAACTTTCAATTTCACAAGTTACCCTTTAGCGCCTAAAGAGTGTGACTTAGAAGAATTAAACTATCTGATTACGGTAGATGCATATGTGCACATTACATAGGGATGTTTACGTCCTAAATGGGTTGAACGCAACAGTGACAATAGGTAACCCAAAGAACCCAAAATACCTAGCAACTTCCGGCTTTGTTGTTCCTGCTAATAAAGTATGTGGGTCTAAAAAGCAATATGAATCGCCTAGACGACAACTCGGGCATTCATAAACAACATCATATACCCGGCTAACACAAACAGGAACGGGGCAATTGGAAAAAACTTTCAATTTCACAAGTTACCCTTTAGCGCCTAAAGAGTGTGACTTAGAAGAATTAAACTATCTGATTACGGTAGATGCATATGTGCACATTACATAGGGATGTTAACGTCCTAAATGGGTTGAACGCAACAGTGACAATAGGTAACCCAAAGAACCCAAAATACCTAGCAACTTCCGGCTTTGTTGTTCCTGCTAATAAAGTATGTGGGTCTAAAAAGCAATATGAATCGCCTAGACGACAACTCGGGCATTCATAAACAACATCATATACCCGGCTAACACAAACAGGAACGGGGCAATTGGAAAAAACTTTCAATTTCACAAGTTACCCTTTAGCGCCTAAAGAGTGTGACTTAGAAGAATTAAACTATCTGATTACGGTAGATGCATATGTGCACATTACATAGGGATGTTTACGTCCTAAATGGGTTGAACGCAAGAGTGACAATAGGTAACCCAAAGAACCCAAAATACCTAGCAACTTCCGGCTTTGTTGTTCCTGCTAATAAAGTATGTGGGTCTAAAAAGCAATATGAATCGCCTAGACAACAACTCGGGCATTCATAAACAATATCATATACCCGGCTAACACAAACAGGAACGGGGCAATTGGAAAAAACTTTCAATTTCACAAGTTACCCTTTAGCGCCTAAAGAGTGTGACTTAGAAGAATTAAACTATCTGATTACGGTAGATGCATATGTGCACATTACATAGGGATGTTTACGTCCTAAATGGGTTGAACGCAAGAGTGACAATAGGTAACCCAAAGAACCCAAAATACCTAGCACCTTCCGGTTTTGTTTTTGCGGCTAAGAAATTATGTGGGCCTAAAAAGCAATATGAATCGCCTAGACGACAACTCGGGCATTCATAAACAACATCATATACCCGCCTACAACAAACAGGAACGGGGCAATTGGAAAAAACTTTCAATTTCACAAGTTACCCTTTAGCGCCTAAAGAGTGTGACTTAGAAGAATTAAACTATCTGATTACGGTAGATGCATATGTGCACATTACATAGGGATGTTTACGTCCTAAATGGGTTGAACGCAAGAGTGACAATAGGTAACCCAAAGAACCCAAAATACCTAGCACCTTCCGGTTTTGTTTTTGCGGCTAATAAATTATGTGGGCCTAAAAAGCAATATGAATCGACTAGACGACAACTCGGGCATTGATAAACAACATCATATACCCGCCTACCAAAAACAGGAACGTGGCATTTGGCAAAAAACTTCCAATTTCCTTTAGCGCCTGAAGAGTGTGACTTTGAAGAATTAAACTATCTGATTACGGTAGATGCATATGTGCACATTACATAGAGATGTTTACGTCCTCAATGGGTTGAACGCAAGAGTGACAATAGGTAACCCAAAGAAACCAAAATACCTAGCACCTTCCGGTTTTGTTTTTGCGGCTAATAAATTATGTGGGCCTATAAAACAATATGAGTCGCCTAGACGACAACTCGGGCATTTATAATCACAACCATATAACCCCCTACCACAAACAGGAACGTGGCAATTGGCAAAAAACTTTCAATTTCCTTTAGCGCCTAAAGAGTGTGACTTTGAAGAATTAAACTATCTGATTACGGTAGATACATATGTGCACATTACATAGAGATGTTAACGTCCTAAATGGGTTGAACGCAAGAGTCACAATCGAAAACCCAAAAACCTCAAAATACCTAGCAACTTCCGACTTTGTTTTTCCTGCTAATAAGGTATGTGGGTCTAAAAAGCAATATGAATCGCCTAGACGACAACTCGGGCATTCAAAAACAACATCATATACCCGCCTACCACAAACAGGAACGGGGAAATTGGCAAAAAACTTTCAATTTCACAAGTTACCCTTTAGCGCCTAAAGAGTGTGACCTAGAAGAATTAAACTATCTGATTACGGTAGATGCATATGTGCACATTACATAGGAATGTTTACGTCCTAAATGGGTTGAACGCAAGAGTGACAATAGGTAACCCAAAGAAACCAAAATACCTAGCACCTTCCGGTTTTGTTTTTGCGGCTAATAAATTATGTGGCCCTATAAAACAATATGAGTCGCCTAGACGACAACTCGGGCATTTATAATCACAACCATATAACCCCCTACCACAAACAGGAACTTGGCAATTGGCAAAAAACTTTCAATTTCACAAGTTACCCTTTAGCGCCTAAACAGTGTGACTTAGAAGAATTAAACTATCTGATTACGGTAGATGCATATGTGCACATTACATAGAGATGTCAACGTCCTAAATGGGTTGAACGCAAGAGTGACAATCGAAAACCCAAAAACCTCAAAATACCTAGCAACTTCCGGCTTTGTTGTTCCTGCTAATAAAGTATGTGGGTCTAAAAAGCAATATGAATCGCCTAGACGACAACTCGGGCATTTATAATCACAACCATATAACCCCCTACCACAAACAGGAACGTGGCAATTGGCAAAAAACTTTCAATTTCACAAGTTACCCTTTAGCGCCTAAACAGTGTGACTTAGAAGAATTAAACTATCTGATTACGGTAGATGCATATGTGCACATCACATAGGGATGTTTACGTCCTAAATGGGTTGAACGCAAGAGTGACAATCGAAAACCCAAAAACCTCAAAATACCTAGCAACTTCCGGCTTTGTTGTTCCTGCTAATAAAGTATGTGGGTCTAAAAAGCAATATGAATCGCCTAGACGACAACTCGGGCATTCAATAATTCATATACCCGCCTACCACAAACAGGAACGGGGCAATTGGCAAAAAACTTTCAATTTCACAAGTTACCCTTTAGCGCCTAAAGAGTGTGACTTAGAAGAATTAAACTATCTGATTACGGTAGATGCATATGTGCACATTACATAGGGATGTTTACGTCCTAAATGGGTTGAACGCAAGAGTGACAATAGGTAACCCAAAAAACCCAAAATACCTAGCAACTTCCGGCTTTGTTGTTCCTGCTAATAAAGTATGTGGGTCTAAAAAGCAATATGAATCGCCTAGACGACAACTCGGGCATTCATAAACAACATCATATACCCGCCTACAACAAACAGGAACGGGGCAATTGGAAAAAACTTTCAATTTCACAAGTTACCCTTTAGCGCCTAAAGAGTGTGACTTAGAAGAATTAAACTATCTGATTACGGTAGATGCATATGTGCACATTACATAGGGATGTTTACGTCCTAAATGGGTTGAACGCAAGAGTGACAATAGGTAACCCAAAGAACCCAAAATACCTAGCACCTTCCGGTTTTTTTTTGCGGCTATAAAGTATGTGGGCCTTTAAAACAATATGAGTCGCCTAGACGACAACGCGGGCATTCATAATCACAACCATATACCCCCTACCACAAAGAGGAACGTGGCAGTTGGCAAAAAACTTTCAATTTCACAAGTTACCCTTTAGCGCCTAAACAGTGTGACTTAGAAGAATTAAACTATCTGATTACGGTAGATGCATATGTGCACATTACATAGGGATGTTTACGTCCTAAATGGGTTGAACGCAAGAGTGACAATCGAAAACCCAAAAACCTCAAAATACCTAGCAACGTCCGGCTTTGTTGTTCCTGCTAATAAAGTATGTGGGTCTAAAAAGCAATATGAATCGCCTAGACGACAACTCGGGCATTTATAATCACAACCATATAACCCCCTACCACAAACAGGAACGTGGCAATTGGCAAAAAACTTTCAATTTCACAAGTTACCCTTTAGCGCCTAAACAGTGTGACTTAGAAGAATTAAACTATCTGATTACGGTAGATGCATATGTGCACATTACATAGGGATGTTTACGTCCTAAATGGGTTGAACGCAAGAGTGACAATCGAAAACCCAAAAACCTCAAAATACCTAGCAACTTCCGGCTTTGTTGTTCCTGCTAATAAAGTATGTGGGTCTAAAAAGCAATATGAATCGCCTAGACGACAACTCGGGCATTTATAATCACAACCATATAACCCCCTACCACAAACAGGAACGTGGCAATTGGCAAAAAACTTTCAATTTCACAAGTTACCCTTTAGCGCCTAAACAGTGTGACTTAGAAGAATTAAACTATCTGATTACGGTAGATGCATATGTGCACATTACATAGAGATGTCAACGTCCTAAATGGGTTGAACGCAAGAGTGACAATCGAAAACCCAAAAACCTCAAAATACCTAGCAACTTCCGGCTTTGTTGTTCCTGCTAATAAAGTATGTGGGTCTAAAAAGCAATATGAATCGCCTAGACGACAACTCGGGCATTTATAATCACAACCATATAACCCCCTACCACAAACAGGAACGGGGCAATTGGAAAAAACTTTCAATTTCACAAGTTACCCTTTAGCGCCTAAACAGTGTGACTTAGAAGAATTAAACTATCTGATTACGGTAGATGCATATGTGCACATTACATAGGGATGTTTACGTCCTAAATGGGTTGAACGCAAGAGTGACAATAGGTAACCCAAAGAACCCAAAATACCTAGCAACTTCCGGCTTTGTTGTTCCTGCTAATAAAGTATGTGGGTCTAAAAAGCAATATGAATCGCCTAGACGACAACTCGGGCATTTATAATCACAACCATATAACCCCCTACCACAAACAGGAACGTGGCAATTGGCAAAAAACTTTCAATTTCACAAGTTACCCTTTAGCGCCTAAACAGTGTGACTTAGAAGAATTAAACTATCTGATTACGGTAGATGCATATGTGCACATTACATAGGGATGTTTACGTCCTAAATGGGTTGAACGCAAGAGTGACAATCGAAAACCCAAAAACCTCAAAATACCTAGCAACTTCCGGCTTTGTTGTTCCTGCTAATAAAGTATGTGGGTCTAAAAAGCAATATGAATCGCCTAGACGACAACTCGGGCATTTATAATCACAACCATATAACCCCCTACCACAAACAGGAACGTGGCAATTGGCAAAAAACTTTCAATTTCACAAGTTACCCTTTAGCGCCTAAACAGTGTGACTTAGAAGAATTAAACTATCCGATTACGGTAGATGCATATGTGCACATTACATAGAGATGTCAACGTCCTAAATGGGTTGAACGCAAGAGTGACAATCGAAAACCCAAAAACCTCAAAATACCTAGCAACTTCCGGCTTTGTTGTTCCTGCTAATAAAGTATGTGGGTCTAAAAAGCAATATGAATCGCCTAGACGACAACTCGGGCATTTATAATCACAACCATATAACCCCCTACCACAAACAGGAACGGGGCAATTGGAAAAAACTTTCAATTTCACAAGTTACCCTTTAGCGCCTAAACAGTGTGACTTAGAAGAATTAAACTATCTGATTACGGTAGATGCATATGTGCACATTACATAGGGATGTTTACGTCCTAAATGGGTTGAACGCAAGAGTGACAATCGAAAACCCTAAAACCTCAAAATACCTAGCAACTTCCGGCTTTGTTGTTCCTGCTAATAAAGTATGTGGGTCTAAAAAGCAATATGAATCGCCTAGACGACAACTCGGGCATTCAATAATTCATATACCCGCCTACCACAAACAGGAACGGGGCAATTGGCAAAAAACTTTCAATTTCACAAGTTACCCTTTAGCGCCTAAAGAGTGTGACTTAGAAGAATTAAACTATCTGATTACGGTAGATGCATATGTGCACATTACATAGGGATGTTTACGTCCTAAATGGGTTGAACGCAAGAGTGACAATCGAAAACCCAAAAACCTCAAAATACCTAGCAACTTCCGGCTTTGTTGTTCCTGCTAATAAAGTATGTGGGTCTAAAAAGCAATATGAATCGCCTAGACGACAACTCGGGCATTTATAATCACAACCATATAACCCCCTACCACAAACAGGAACGTGGCAATTGGCAAAAAACTTTCAATTTCACAAGTTACCCTTTAGCGCCTAAACAGTGTGACTTAGAAGAATTAAACTATCCGATTACGGTAGATGCATATGTGCACATTACATAGAGATGTCAACGTCCTAAATGGGTTGAACGCAAGAGTGACAATCGAAAACCCAAAAACCTCAAAATACCTAGCAACTTCCGGCTTTGTTGTTCCTGCTAATAAAGTATGTGGGTCTAAAAAGCAATATGAATCGCCTAGACGACAACTCGGGCATTCATAAACAACATCATATACCTGCCTACAACAAACAGGAACGGGGCAATTGGAAAAAACTTTCAATTTCACAAGTTACCCTTTAGCGCCTAAAGAGTGTGACTTAGAAGAATTAAACTATCTGATTACGGTAGATGCATATGTGCACATTACATAGGGATGTTTACGTCCTAAATGGGTTGAACGCAAGAGTGACAATAGGTAACCCAAAGAACCCAAAATACCTAGCACCTTCCGGTTTTTTTTTTGCGGCTATAAAGTATGTGGGCCTTTAAAACAATATGAGTCGCCTAGACGACAACGCGGGCATTCATAATCACAACCATATACCCCCTACCACAAAGAGGAACGTGGCAGTTGGCAAAAAACTTTCAATTTCACAAGTTACCCTTTAGCGCCTAAACAGTGTGACTTAGAAGAATTAAACTATCTGATTACGGTAGATGCATATGTGCACATTACATAGGGATGTTTACGTCCTAAATGGGTTGAACGCAAGAGTGACAATCGAAAACCCAAAAACCTCAAAATACCTAGCAACGTCCGGCTTTGTTGTTCCTGCTAATAAAGTATGTGGGTCTAAAAAGCAATATGAATCGCCTAGACGACAACTCGGGCATTTATAATCACAACCATATAACCCCCTACCACAAACAGGAACGTGGCAATTGGCAAAAAACTTTCAATTTCACAAGTTACCCTTTAGCGCCTAAACAGTGTGACTTAGAAGAATTAAACTATCTGATTACGGTAGATGCATATGTGCACATTACATAGGGATGTTTACGTCCTAAATGGGTTGAACGCAAGAGTGACAATCGAAAACCCAAAAACCTCAAAATACCTAGCAACTTCCGGCTTTGTTGTTCCTGCTAATAAAGTATGTGGGTCTAAAAAGCAATATGAATCGCCTAGACGACAACTCGGGCATTTATAATCACAACCATATAACCCCCTACCACAAACAGGAACGTGGCAATTGGCAAAAAACTTTCAATTTCACAAGTTACCCTTTAGCGCCTAAACAGTGTGACTTAGAAGAATTAAACTATCTGATTACGGTAGATGCATATGTGCACATTACATAGAGATGTCAACGTCCTAAATGGGTTGAACGCAAGAGTGACAATCGAAAACCCAAAAACCTCAAAATACCTAGCAACTTCCGGCTTTGTTGTTCCTGCTAATAAAGTATGTGGGTCTAAAAAGCAATATGAATCGCCTAGACGACAACTCGGGCATTTATAATCACAACCATATAACCCCCTACCACAAACAGGAACGGGGCAATTGGAAAAAACTTTCAATTTCACAAGTTACCCTTTAGCGCCTAAACAGTGTGACTTAGAAGAATTAAACTATCTGATTACGGTAGATGCATATGTGCACATTACATAGGGATGTTTACGTCCTAAATGGGTTGAACGCAAGAGTGACAATAGGTAACCCAAAGAACCCAAAATACCTAGCAACTTCCGGCTTTGTTGTTCCTGCTAATAAAGTATGTGGGTCTAAAAAGCAATATGAATCGCCTAGACGACAACTCGGGCATTTATAATCACAACCATATAACCCCCTACCACAAACAGGAACGTGGCAATTGGCAAAAAACTTTCAATTTCACAAGTTACCCTTTAGCGCCTAAACAGTGTGACTTAGAAGAATTAAACTATCTGATTACGGTAGATGCATATGTGCACATTACATAGGGATGTTTACGTCCTAAATGGGTTGAACGCAAGAGTGACAATCGAAAACCCAAAAACCTCAAAATACCTAGCAACTTCCGGCTTTGTTGTTCCTGCTAATAAAGTATGTGGGTCTAAAAAGCAATATGAATCGCCTAGACGACAACTCGGGCATTTATAATCACAACCATATAACCCCCTACCACAAACAGGAACGTGGCAATTGGCAAAAAACTTTCAATTTCACAAGTTACCCTTTAGCGCCTAAACAGTGTGACTTAGAAGAATTAAACTATCCGATTACGGTAGATGCATATGTGCACATTACATAGAGATGTCAACGTCCTAAATGGGTTGAACGCAAGAGTGACAATCGAAAACCCAAAAACCTCAAAATACCTAGCAACTTCCGGCTTTGTTGTTCCTGCTAATAAAGTATGTGGGTCTAAAAAGCAATATGAATCGCCTAGACGACAACTCGGGCATTTATAATCACAACCATATAACCCCCTACCACAAACAGGAACGGGGCAATTGGAAAAAACTTTCAATTTCACAAGTTACCCTTTAGCGCCTAAACAGTGTGACTTAGAAGAATTAAACTATCTGATTACGGTAGATGCATATGTGCACATTACATAGGGATGTTTACGTCCTAAATGGGTTGAACGCAAGAGTGACAATCGAAAACCCTAAAACCTCAAAATACCTAGCAACTTCCGGCTTTGTTGTTCCTGCTAATAAAGTATGTGGGTCTAAAAAGCAATATGAATCGCCTAGACGACAACTCGGGCATTCAATAATTCATATACCCGCCTACCACAAACAGGAACGGGGCAATTGGCAAAAAACTTTCAATTTCACAAGTTACCCTTTAGCGCCTAAAGAGTGTGACTTAGAAGAATTAAACTATCTGATTACGGTAGATGCATATGTGCACATTACATAGGGATGTTTACGTCCTAAATGGGTTGAACGCAAGAGTGACAATAGGTAACCCAAAGAACCCAAAATACCTAGCAACTTCCGGCTTTGTTGTTCCTGCTAATAAAGTATGTGGGTCTAAAAAGCAATATGAATCGCCTAGACGACAACTCGGGCATTCATAAACAACATCATATACCCGGCTAACACAAACAGGAACGGGGCAATTGGAAAAAACTTTCAATTTCACAAGTTACCCTTTAGCGCCTAAAGATTGTGACTTAGAAGAATTAAACTATCTGATTACGGTAGATGCATATGTGCACATTACATAGGGATGTTTACGTCCTAAATGGGTTGAACGCAACAGTGACAATAGGTAACCCAAAGAACCCAAAATACCTAGCAACTTCCGGCTTTGTTGTTCCTGCTAATAAAGTATGTGGGTCTAAAAAGCAATATGAATCGCCTAGACGACAACTCGGGCATTCATAAACAACATCATATACCCGGCTAACACAAACAGGAACGGGGCAATTGGAAAAAACTTTCAATTTCACAAGTTACCCTTTAGCGCCTAAAGAGTGTGACTTAGAAGAATTAAACTATCTGATTACGGTAGATGCATATGTGCACATTACATAGGGATGTTTACGTCCTAAATGGGTTGAACGCAAGAGTGACAATAGGTAACCCAAAGAACCCAAAATACCTAGCAACTTCCGGCTTTGTTGTTCCTGCTAATAAAGTATGTGGGTCTAAAAAGCAATATGAATCGCCTAGACAACAACTCGGGCATTCATAAACAATACCATATACCCGGCTAACACAAACAGGAACGGGGCAATTGGAAAAAACTTTCAATTTCACAAGTTACCCTTTAGCGCCTAAAGAGTGTGACTTAGAAGAATTAAACTATCTGATTACGGTAGATGCATATGTGCACATTACATAGGGATGTTTACGTCCTAAATGGGTTGAACGCAAGAGTGACAATAGGTAACCCAAAGAACCCAAAATACCTAGCACCTTCCGGTTTTGTTTTTGCGGCTAAGAAATTATGTGGGCCTAAAAAGCAATATGAATCGCCTAGACGACAACTCGGGCATTCATAAACAACATCATATACCCGCCTACAACAAACAGGAACGGGGCAATTGGAAAAAACTTTCAATTTCACAAGTTACCCTTTAGCGCCTAAAGAGTGTGACTTAGAAGAATTAAACTATCTGATTACGGTAGATGCATATGTGCACATTACATAGGGATGTTTACGTCCTAAATGGGTTGAACGCAAGAGTGACAATAGGTAACCCAAAGAAACCAAAATACCTAGCACCTTCCGGTTTTGTTTTTGCGGCTAATAAATTATGTGGGCCTATAAAACAATATGAGTCGCCTAGACGACAACTCGGGCATTTATAATCACAACCATATAACCCCCTACCACAAACAGGAACGTGGCAATTGGCAAAAAACTTTCAATTTCCTTTAGCGCCTAAAGAGTGTGACTTAGAAGAATTAAACTATCTGATTACGGTAGATGCATATGTGCACATTACATAGGGATGTTTACGTCCTAAATGGGTTGAACGCAAGAGTGACAATAGGTAACCCAAAGAACCCAAAATACCTAGCAACTTCCGGCTTTGTTGTTCCTGCTAATAAAGTATGTGGGTCTAAAAAGCAATATGAATCGCCTAGACAACAACTCGGGCATTCATAAACAATATCATATACCCGGCTAACACAAACAGGAACGGGGCAATTGGAAAAAACTTTCAATTTCACAAGTTACCCTTTAGCGCCTAAAGAGTGTGACTTAGAAGAATTAAACTATCTGATTACGGTAGATGCATATGTGCACATTACATAGGGATGTTTACGTCCTAAATGGATTGAACGCAAGAGTGACAATAGGTAACCCAAAGAACCCAAAATACCTAGCACCTTCCGGTTTTGTTTTTGCGGCTAAGAAATTATGTGGGCCTAAAAAGCAATATGAATCGCCTAGACGACAACTCGGGCATTCATAAACAACATCATATACCCGCCTACAACAAACAGGAACGGGGCAATTGGAAAAAACTTTCAATTTCACAAGTTACCCTTTAGCGCCTAAAGAGTGTGACTTAGAAGAATTAAACTATCTGATTACGGTAGATGCATATGTGCACATTACATAGGGATGTTTACGTCCTAAATGGGTTGAACGCAAGAGTGACAATAGGTAACCCAAAGAACCCAAAATACCTAGCACCTTCCGGTTTTGTTTTTGCGGCTAATAAATTATGTGGGCCTAAAAAGCAATATGAATCGCCTAGACGAGAACTCGGGCATTCATAAACAACATCATATACCCGCCTACCAAAAACAGGAACGTGGCATTTGGCAAAAAACTTCCAATTTCCTTTAGCGCCTGAAGAGTGTGACTTTGAAGAATTAAACTATCTGATTACGGTAGATGCATATGTGCACATTACATAGAGATGTTTACGTCCTCAATGGGTTGAACGCAAGAGTGACAATAGGTAACCCAAAGAAACCAAAATACCTAGCACCTTCCGGGTTTGTTTTTGCGGCTAATAAATTATGTGGGCCTATAAAACAATATGAGTCGCCTAGACGACAACTCGGGCATTTATAATCACAACCATATAACCCCCTACCACAAACAGGAACGTGGCAATTGGCAAAAAACTTTCAATTTCCTTTAGCGCCTAAAGAGTGTGACTCTGAAGAATTAAACTATCTGATTACGGTAGATACATATGTGCACATTACATAGAGATGTTAACGTCCTAAATGGGTTGAACGCAAGAGTCACAATCGAAAACCCAAAAACCTCAAAATACCTAGCAACTTCCGACTTTGTTTTTCCTGCTAATAAGGTATGTGGGTCTAAAAAGCAATATGAATCGCCTAGACGACAACTCGGGCATTCAAAAACAACATCATATACCCGCCTACCACAAACAGGAACGGGGCAATTGGCAAAAAACTTTCAATTTCACAAGTTACCCTTTAGCGCCTAAAGAGTGTGACCTAGAAGAATTAAACTATCTGATTACGGTAGATGCATATGTGCACATTACATAGGAATGTTTACGTCCTAAATGGGTTGAACGCAAGAGTGACAATAGGTAACCCAAAGAAACCAAAATACCTAGCACCTTCCGGTTTTGTTTTTGCGGCTAATAAATTATGTGGGCCTATAAAACAATATGAGTCGCCTAGACGACAACTCGGGCATTTATAATCACAACCATATAACCCCCTACCACAAACAGGAACTTGGCAATTGGCAAAAAACTTTCAATTTCACAAGTTACCCTTTAGCGCCTAAACAGTGTGACTTAGAAGAATTAAACTATCTGATTACGGTAGATGCATATGTGCACATTACATAGAGATGTCAACGTCCTAAATGGGTTGAACGCAAGAGTGACAATCGAAAACCCAAAAACCTCAAAATACCTAGCAACTTCCGGCTTTGTTGTTCCTGCTAATAAAGTATGTGGGTCTAAAAAGCAATATGAATCGCCTAGACGACAACTCGGGCATTTATAATCACAACCATATAACCCCCTACCACAAACAGGAACGGGGCAATTGGAAAAAACTTTCAATTTCACAAGTTACCCTTTAGCGCCTAAAGAGTGTGACTTAGAAGAATTAAACTATCTGATTACGGTAGATGCATATGTGCACATTACATAGGGATGTTTACGTCCTAAATGGGTTGAACGCAAGAGTGACAATAGGTAACCCAAAGAACCCAAAATACCTAGCACCTTCCGGTTTTGTTTTTGCGGCTAATAAATTATGTGGGCCTAAAAAGCAATATGAATCGCCTAGACGAGAACTCGGGCATTCATAAACAACATCATATACCCGCCTACCAAAAACAGGAACGTGGCATTTGGCAAAAAACTTCCAATTTCCTTTAGCGCCTGAAGAGTGTGACTTTGAAGAATTAAACTATCTGATTACGGTAGATGCATATGTGCACATTACATAGAGATGTTTACGTCCTCAATGGGTTGAACGCAAGAGTGACAATAGGTAACCCAAAGAAACCAAAATACCTAGCACCTTCCGGGTTTGTTTTTGCGGCTAATAAATTATGTGGGCCTATAAAACAATATGAGTCGCCTAGACGACAACTCGGGCATTTATAATCACAACCATATAACCCCCTACCACAAACAGGAACGTGGCAATTGGCAAAAAACTTTCAATTTCCTTTAGCGCCTAAAGAGTGTGACTCTGAAGAATTAAACTATCTGATTACGGTAGATACATATGTGCACATTACATAGAGATGTTAACGTCCTAAATGGGTTGAACGCAAGAGTCACAATCGAAAACCCAAAAACCTCAAAATACCTAGCAACTTCCGACTTTGTTTTTCCTGCTAATAAGGTATGTGGGTCTAAAAAGCAATATGAATCGCCTAGACGACAACTCGGGCATTCAAAAACAACATCATATACCCGCCTACCACAAACAGGAACGGGGCAATTGGCAAAAAACTTTCAATTTCACAAGTTACCCTTTAGCGCCTAAAGAGTGTGACCTAGAAGAATTAAACTATCTGATTACGGTAGATGCATATGTGCACATTACATAGGAATGTTTACGTCCTAAATGGGTTGAACGCAAGAGTGACAATAGGTAACCCAAAGAAACCAAAATACCTAGCACCTTCCGGTTTTGTTTTTGCGGCTAATAAATTATGTGGGCCTATAAAACAATATGAGTCGCCTAGACGACAACTCGGGCATTTATAATCACAACCATATAACCCCCTACCACAAACAGGAACTTGGCAATTGGCAAAAAACTTTCAATTTCACAAGTTACCCTTTAGCGCCTAAACAGTGTGACTTAGAAGAATTAAACTATCTGATTACGGTAGATGCATATGTGCACATTACATAGAGATGTCAACGTCCTAAATGGGTTGAACGCAAGAGTGACAATCGAAAACCCAAAAACCTCAAAATACCTAGCAACTTCCGGCTTTGTTGTTCCTGCTAATAAAGTATGTGGGTCTAAAAAGCAATATGAATCGCCTAGACGACAACTCGGGCATTTATAATCACAACCATATAACCCCCTACCACAAACAGGAACGGGGCAATTGGAATAAACTTTCAATTTCACAAGTTACCCTTTAGCGCCTAAAGAGTGTGACTTAGAAGAATTAAACTATCTGATTACGGTAGATGATATGTGCACATTACATAGAGATGTTTACATCCTAAATGGGTTGAACGCAAGAGTGACAATAAGTAACCCAAAGAAACCAAAATACCTAGCACCTTCCGGTTTTTTTTTGCGGCTATAAAGTATGTGGGCCTTTAAAACAATATGAGTCGCCTAGACGACAACGCGGGCATTCATAATTACAACCATATACCCCCTACCACAAAGAGGAACGTGGCAGTTGGCAAACAACTTTCAATTTCACAAGTTACCCTTTAGCGCCTAAACAGTGTGACTTAGAAGAATTAAACTATCTGATTACGGTAGATGCATATGTGCACATTACATAGGGATGTTTACGTCCTAAATGGGTTGAACGCAAGAGTGACAATCGAAAACCCAAAAACCTCAAAATACCTAGCAACTTCCGGCTTTGTTGTTCCTGCTAATAAAGTATGTGGGTCTAAAAAGCAATATGAATCGCCTAGACGACAACTCGGGCATTTATAATCACAACCATATAACCCCCTACCACAAACAGGAACGGGGCAATTGGAAAAAACTTTCAATTTCACAAGTTACCCTTTAGCGCCTAAAGATTGTGACTTAGAAGAATTAAACTATCTGATTACGGTAGATGCATATGTGCACATTACATAGGGATGTTTACGTCCTAAATGGGTTGAACGCAAGAGTGACAATAGGTAACCCAAAGAACCCAAAATACCTAGCAACTTCCGGCTTTGTTGTTCCTGCTAATAAAGTATGTGGGTCTAAAAAGCAATATGAATCGCCTAGACGACAACTCGGGCATTCATAAACAACATCATATACCCGGCTAACACAAACAGGAACGGGGCAATTGGAAAAAACTTTCAATTTCACAAGTTACCCTTTAGCGCCTAAAGAGTGTGACTTAGAAGAATTAAACTATCTGATTACGGTAGATGCATATGTGCACATTACATAGGGATGTTTACGTCCTAAATGGGTTGAACGCAACAGTGACAATAGGTAACCCAAAGAACCCAAAATACCTAGCAACTTCCGGCTTTGTTGTTCCTGCTAATAAAGTATGTGGGTCTAAAAAGCAATATGAATCGCCTAGACGACAACTCGGGCATTCATAAACAACATCATATACCCGGCTAACACAAACAGGAACGGGGCAATTGGAAAAAACTTTCAATTTCACAAGTTACCCTTTAGCGCCTAAAGAGTGTGACTTAGAAGAATTAAGCTATCTGATTACGGTAGATGCATATGTGCACATTACATAGGGATGTTTACGTCCTAAATGGGTTGAACGCAAGAGTGACAATAGGTAACCCAAAGAACCCAAAATACCTAGCAACTTCCGGCTTTGTTGTTCCTGCTAATAAAGTATGTGGGTCTAAAAAGCAATATGAATCGCCTAGACAACAACTCGGGCATTCATAAACAATATCATATACCCGGCTAACACAAACAGGAACGGGGCAATTGGAAAAAACTTTCAATTTCACAAGTTACCCTTTAGCGCCTAAAGAGTGTGACTTAGAAGAATTAAACTATCTGATTACGGTAGATGCATATGTGCACATTACATAGGGATGTTTACGTCCTAAATGGGTTGAACGCAAGAGTGACAATAGGTAACCCAAAGAACCCAAAATACCTAGCACCTTCCGGTTTTGTTTTTGCGGCTAAGAAATTATGTGGGCCTAAAAAGCAATATGAATCGCCTAGACGACAACTCGGGCATTCATAAACAACATCATATACCCGCCTACAACAAACAGGAACGGGGCAATTGGAAAAAACTTTCAATTTCACAAGTTACCCTTTAGCGCCTAAAGAGTGTGACTTAGAAGAATTAAACTATCTGATTACGGTAGATGCATATGTGCACATTACATAGGGATGTTTACGTCCTAAATGGGTTGAACGCAAGAGTGACAATAGGTAACCCAAAGAACCCAAAATACCTAGCACCTTCCGGTTTTGTTTTTGCGGCTAATAAATTATGTGGGCCTAAAAAGCAATATGAATCGACTAGACGACAACTCGGGCATTGATAAACAACATCATATACCCGCCTACCAAAAACAGGAACGTGGCATTTGGCAAAAAACTTCCAATTTCCTTTAGCGCCTGAAGAGTGTGACTTTGAAGAATTAAACTATCTGATTACGGTAGATGCATATGTGCACATTACATAGAGATGTTTACGTCCTCAATGGGTTGAACGCAAGAGTGACAATAGGTAACCCAAAGAAACCAAAATACCTAGCACCTTCCGGTTTTGTTTTTGCGGCTAATAAATTATGTGGGCCTATAAATCAATATGAGTCGCCTAGACGACAACTCGGGCATTTATAATCACAACCATATAACCCCCTACCACAAACAGGAACGTGACAATTGGCAAAAAACTTTCAATTTCCTTTAGCGCCTAAAGAGTGTGACTTTGAAGAATTAAACTATCTGATTACGGTAGATACATATGTGCACATTACATAGAGATGTTAACGTCCTAAATGGGTTGAACGCAAGAGTCACAATCGAAAACCCAAAAACCTCAAAATACCTAGCAACTTCCGACTTTGTTTTTCCTGCTAATAAGGTATGTGGGTCTAAAAAGCAATATGAATCGCCTAGACGACAACTCGGGCATTCAAAAACAACATCATATACCCGCCTACCACAAACAGGAACGGGGCAATTGGCAAAAAACTTTCAATTTCACAAGTTACCCTTTAGCGCCTAAAGAGTGTGACCTAGAAGAATTAAACTATCTGATTACGGTAGATGCATATGTGCACATTACATAGGAATGTTTACGTCCTAAATGGGTTGAACGCAAGAGTGACAATAGGTAACCCAAAGAAACCAAAATACCTAGCAACTTCCGGCTTTGTTGTTCCTGCTAATAAAGTATGTGGGTCTAAAAAGCAATATGAATCGCCTAGACGACAACTCGGGCATTCATAAACAACATCATATACCCGCCTACAACAAACAGGAACGGGGCAATTGGAAAAAACTTTCAATTTCACAAGTTACCCTTTAGCGCCTAAAGAGTGTGACTTAGAAGAATTAAACTATCTGATTACGGTAGATGCATATGTGCACATTACATAGGGATGTTTACGTCCTAAATGGAATGAACGCAAGAGTGACAATAGGTAACCCAAAGAACCCAAAATACCTAGCACCTTCCGGTTTTTTTTTGCGGCTATAAAGTATGTGGGCCTTTAAAACAATATGAGTCGCCTAGACGACAACGCGGGCATTCATAATCACAACCATATACCCCCTACCACAAAGAGGAACGTGGCAGTTGGCAAAAAACTTTCAATTTCACAAGTTACCCTTTAGCGCCTAAACAGTGTGACTTAGAAGAATTAAACTATCTGATTACGGTAGATGCATATGTGCACATTACATAGGGATGTTTACGTCCTAAATGGGTTGAACGCAAGAGTGACAATCGAAAACCCAAAAACCTCAAAATACCTAGCAACTTCCGGCTTTGTTGTTCCTGCTAATAAAGTATGTGGGTCTAAAAAGCAATATGAATCGCCTAGACGACAACTCGGGCATTTATAATCACAACCATATAACCCCCTACCACAAACAGGAACGTGGCAATTGGCAAAAAACTTTCAATTTCACAAGTTACCCTTTAGCGCCTAAACAGTGTGACTTAGAAGAATTAAACTATCTGATTACGGTAGATGCATATGTGCACATTACATAGAGATGTCAACGTCCTAAATGGGTTGAACGCAAGAGTGACAATCGAAAACCCAAAAACCTCAAAATACCTAGCAACTTCCGGCTTTGTTGTTCCTGCTAATAAAGTATGTGGGTCTAAAAAGCAATATGAATCGCCTAGACGACAACTCGGGCATTTATAATCACAACCATATAATCCCCTACCACAAACAGGAACGGGGCAATTGGAAAAAACTTTCAATTTCACAAGTTACCCTTTAGCGCCTAAACAGTGTGACTTAGAAGAATTAAACTATCTGATTACGGTAGATGCATATGTGCACATTACATAGGGATGTTTACGTCCTAAATGGGTTGAACGCAAGAGTGACAATCGAAAACCCAAAAACCTCAAAATACCTAGCAACTTCCGGCTTTGTTGTTCCTGCTAATAAAGTATGTGGGGCTAAAAAGCAATATGAATCGCCTAGACGACAACTCGGGCATTTATAATCACAACCATATAACCCCCTACCACAAACAGGAACGTGGCAATTGGCAAAAAACTTTCAATTTCACAAGTTACCCTTTAGCGCCTAAACAGTGTGACTTAGAAGAATTAAACTATCTGATTACGGTAGATGCATATGTGCACATTACATAGAGATGTCAACGTCCTAAATGGGTTGAACGCAAGAGTGACAATCGAAAACCCAAAAACCTCAAAATACCTAGCAACTTCCGGCTTTGTTGTTCCTGCTAATAAAGTATGTGGGTCTAAAAAGCAATATGAATCGCCTAGACGACAACTCGGGCATTTATAATCACAACCATATAACCCCCTACCACAAACAGGAACGGGGCAATTGGAAAAAACTTTCAATTTCACAAGTTACCCTTTAGCGCCTAAACAGTGTGACTTAGAAGAATTAAACTATCTGATTACGGTAGATGCATATGTGCACATTACATAGGGATGTTTACGTCCTAAATGGGTTGAACGCAAGAGTGACAATCGAAAACCCTAAAACCTCAAAATACCTAGCAACTTCCGGCTTTGTTGTTCCTGCTAATAAAGTATGTGGGTCTAAAAAGCAATATGAATCGCCTAGACGACAACTCGGGCATTCAATAATTCATATACCCGCCTACCACAAACAGGAACGGGGCAATTGGCAAAAAACTTTCAATTTCACAAGTTACCCTTTAGCGCCTAAAGAGTGTGACTTAGAAGAATTAAACTATCTGATTACGGTAGATGCATATGTGCACATTACATAGGGATGTTTACGTCCTAAATGGGTTGAACGCAAGAGTGACAATAGGTAACCCAAAGAACCCAAAATACCTAGCAACTTCCGGCTTTGTTGTTCCTGCTAATAAAGTATGTGGGTCTAAAAAGCAATATGAATCGCCTAGACGACAACTCGGGCATTCATAAACAACATCATATACCCGGCTAACACAAACAGGAACGGGGCAATTGGAAAAAACTTTCAATTTCACAAGTTACCCTTTAGCGCCTAAAGATTGTGACTTAGAAGAATTAAACTATCTGATTACGGTAGATGCATATGTGCACATTACATAGGGATGTTTACGTCCTAAATGGGTTGAACGCAACAGTGACAATAGGTAACCCAAAGAACCCAAAATACCTAGCAACTTCCGGCTTTGTTGTTCCTGCTAATAAAGTATGTGGGTCTAAAAAGCAATATGAATCGCCTAGACGACAACTCGGGCATTCATAAACAACATCATATACCCGGCTAACACAAACAGGAACGGGGCAATTGGAAAAAACTTTCAATTTCACAAGTTACCCTTTAGCGCCTAAAGAGTGTGACTTAGAAGAATTAAACTATCTGATTACGGTAGATGCATATGTGCACATTACATAGGGATGTTTACGTCCTAAATGGGTTGAACGCAAGAGTGACAATAGGTAACCCAAAGAACCCAAAATACCTAGCAACTTCCGGCTTTGTTGTTCCTGCTAATAAAGTATGTGGGTCTAAAAAGCAATATGAATCGCCTAGACAACAACTCGGGCATTCATAAACAATATCATATACCCGGCTAACACAAACAGGAACGGGGCAATTGGAAAAAACTTTCAATTTCACAAGTTACCCTTTAGCGCCTAAAGAGTGTGACTTAGAAGAATTAAACTATCTGATTACGGTAGATGCATATGTGCACATTACATAGGGATGTTTACGTCCTAAATGGGTTGAACGCAAGAGTGACAATAGGTAACCCAAAGAACCCAAAATACCTAGCACCTTCCGGTTTTGTTTTTGCGGCTAAGAAATTATGTGGGCCTAAAAAGCAATATGAATCGCCTAGACGACAACTCGGGCATTCATAAACAACATCATATACCCGCCTACAACAAACAGGAACTGGGCAATTGGAAAAAACTTTCAATTTCACAAGTTACCCTTTAGCGCCTAAAGAGTGTGACTTAGAAGAATTAAACTATCTGATTACGGTAGATGCATATGTGCACATTACATAGGGATGTTTACGTCCTAAATGGGTTGAACGCAAGAGTGACAATAGGTAACCCAAAGAACCCAAAATACCTAGCACCTTCCGGTTTTGTTTTTGCGGCTAATAAATTATGTGGGCCTAAAAAGCAATATGAATCGACTAGACGACAACTCGGGCATTGATAAACAACATCATATACCCGCCTACCAAAAACAGGAACGTGGCATTTGGCAAAAAACTTCCAATTTCCTTTAGCGCCTGAAGAGTGTGACTTTGAAGAATTAAACTATCTGATTACGGTAGATGCATATGTGCACATTACATAGAGATGTTTACGTCCTCAATGGGTTGAACGCAAGAGTGACAATAGGTAACCCAAAGAAACCAAAATACCTAGCACCTTCCGGTTTTGTTTTTGCGGCTAATAAATTATGTGGGCCTATAAAACAATATGAGTCGCCTAGACGACAACTCGGGCATTTATAATCACAACCATATAACCCCCTACCACAAACAGGAACGTGGCAATTGGCAAAAAACTTTCAATTTCCTTTAGCGCCTAAAGAGTGTGACTTTGAAGAATTAAACTATCTGATTACGGTAGATACATATGTGCACATTACATAGAGATGTTAACGTCCTAAATGGGTTGAACGCAAGAGTCACAATCGAAAACCCAAAAACCTCAAAATACCTAGCAACTTCCGGCTTTGTTGTTCCTGCTAATAAAGTATGTGGGTCTAAAAAGCAATATGAATCGCCTAGACAACAACTCGGGCATTCATAAACAATATCATATACCCGCCTACCACAAACAGGAACGGGGCAATTGGCAAAAAACTTTCAATTTCACAAGTTACCCTTTAGCGCCTAAAGAGTGTGACCTAGAAGAATTAAACTATCTGATTACGGTAGATGCATATGTGCACATTACATAGAGATGTTAAAGTCCTAAATGGGTTGAACGCAAGAGTGACAATAGGTAACCCAAAGAAACCAAAATACCTAGCACCTTCCGGTTTTGTTTTTGCGGCTAATAAATTATGTGGCCCTATAAAACAATATGAGTCGCCTAGACGACAACTCGGGCATTTATAATCACAACCATATAACCCCCTACCACAAACAGGAACTTGGCAATTGGCAAAAAACTTTCAATTTCACAAGTTACCCTTTAGCGCCTAAACAGTGTGACTTAGAAGAATTAAACTATCTGATTACGGTAGATGCATATGTGCACATTACATAGAGATGTCAACGTCCTAAATGGGTTGAACGCAAGAGTGACAATCGAAAACCCAAAAACCTCAAAATACCTAGCAACTTCCGGCTTTGTTGTTCCTGCTAATAAAGTATGTGGGTCTAAAAAGCAATATGAATCGCCTAGACGACAACTCGGGCATTTATAATCACAACCATATAACCCCCTACCACAAACAGGAACGGGGCAATTGGAAAAAACTTTCAATTTCACAAGTTACCCTTTAGCGCCTAAAGAGTGTGACTTAGAAGAATTAAACTATCTGATTACGGTAGATGCATATGTGCACATTACATAGAGATGTCAACGTCCTAAATGGGTTGAACGCAAGAGTGACAATAGGTAACCCAAAGAACCCAAAATACCTAGCACCTTCCGGTTTTGTTTTTGCGGCTAATAAATTATGTGGGCCTATAAAACAATATGAGTCGCCTAGACGACAACTCGGGCATTTATAATCACAACCATATAACCCCCTACCACAAACAGGAACGTGGCAATTGGCAAAAAACTTTCAATTTCACAAGTTACCCTTTAGCGCCTAAACAGTGTGACTTAGAAGAATTAAACTATCTGATTACGGTAGATGCATATGTGCACATCACATAGGGATGTTTACGTCCTAAATGGGTTGAACGCAAGAGTGACAATAGGTAACCCAAAGAACCCAAAATACCTAGCACCTTCCGGTTTTGTTTTTGCGGCTAAGAAATTATTTGGGCCTAAAAAGCAATATGAATCGCCTAGACGACAACTCGGGCATTCATAAACAACATCATATACCCGCCTACAACAAACAGGAACGGGGCAATTGGAAAAAACTTTCAATTTCACAAGTTACCCTTTAGCGCCTAAAGAGTGTGACTTAGAAGAATTAAACTATCTGATTACGGTAGATGATATGTGCACATTACATAGAGATGTTTACATCCTAAATGGGTTGAACGCAAGAGTGACAATAAGTAACCCAAAGAAACCAAAATACCTAGCACCTTCCGGTTTTTTTTTGCGGCTATAAAGTATGTGGGCCTTTAAAACAATATGAGTCGCCTAGACGACAACGCGGGCATTCATAATCACAACCATATACCCCCTACCACAAAGAGGAACGTGGCAGTTGGCAAAAAACTTTCAATTTCAAAAGTTACCCTTTAGCGCCTAAACAGTGTGACTTAGAAGAATTAAACTATCTGATTAAGGTAGATGCATATGTGCACATTACATAGGGATGTTTACGTCCTAAATGGGTTGAACGCAAGAGTGACAATCGAAAACCCAAAAACCTCAAAATACCTAGCAACTTCCGGCTTTGTTGTTCCTGCTAATAAAGTATGTGGGTCTAAAAAGCAATATGAGTCGCCTAGACGACAACTCGGGCATTTATAATCACAACCATATAACCCCCTACCACAAACAGGAACGTGGCAATTGGCAAAAAACTTTCAATTTCACAAGTTACCCTTTAGCGCCTAAACAGTGTGACTTAGAAGAATTAAACTGTCTGATTACGGTAGATGCATATGTGCACATCACATAGGGATGTTTACGTCCTAAATGGGTTGAACGCAAGAGTGACAATCGAAAACCCAAAAACCTCAAAATACCTAGCAACTTCCGGCTTTGTTGTTCCTGCTAATAAAGTATGTGGGTCTAAAAAGCAATATGAATCGCCTAGACGACAACTCGGGCATTCAATAATTCATATACCCGCCTACCACAAACAGGAACGGGGCAATTGGCAAAAAACTTTCAATTTCACAAGTTACCCTTTAGCGCCTAAAGAGTGTGACTTAGAAGAATTAAACTATCTGATTACGGTAGATGCATATGTGCACATTATATAGGGATGTTTACGTCCTAAATGGGTTGAACGCAAGAGTGACAATAGGTAACCCAAAAAACCCAAAATACCTAGCAACTTCCGGCTTTGTTGTTCCTGCTAATAAAGTATGTGGGTCTAAAAAGCAATATGAATCGCCTAGACGACAACTCGGGCATTCATAAACAACATCATATACCCGCCTACAACAAACAGGAACGGGGCAATTGGAAAAAACTTTCAATTTCACAAGTTACCCTTTAGCGCCTAAAGAGTGTGACTTAGAAGAATTAAACTATCTGATTACGGTAGATGCATATGTGCACATTACATAGGGATGTTTACGTCCTAAATGGGTTGAACGCAAGAGTGACAATAGGTAACCCAAAGAACCCAAAATACCTAGCACCTTCCGGCTTTGTTGTTCCTGCTAATAAAGTATGTGGGTCTAAAAAGCAATATGAATCGCCTAGACGACAACTCGGGCATTTATAATCACAACCATATAACCCCCTACCACAAACATGAACGTGGCAATTGGCAAAAAACTTTCAATTTCACAAGTTACCCTTTAGCGCTTAAACAGTGTGACTTAGAAGAATTAAACTATCTGATTACGGTAGATGCATATGTGCACATCACATAGGGATGTTTACGTCCTAAATGGGTTGAACGCAAGAGTGACAATCGAAAACCCAAAAACCTCAAAATACCTAGCAACTTCCGGCTTTGTTGTTCCTGCTAATAAAGTATGTGGGTCTAAAAAGCAATATGAATCGCCTAGACGACAACTCGGGCATTCAATAATTCATATACCCGCCTACCACAAACAGGAACGGGGCAATTGGCAAAAAACTTTCAATTTCACAAGTTACCCTTTAGCGCCTAAAGAGTGTGACTTAGAAGAATTAAACTATCTGATTACGGTAGATGCATATGTGCACATTACATAGGGATGTTTACGTCCTAAATGGGTTGAACGCAAGAGTGACAATAGGTAACCCAAAAAACCCAAAATACCTAGCAACTTCCGGCTTTGTTGTTCCTGCTAATAAAGTATGTGGGTCTAAAAAGCAACATGAATCGCCTAGACGACAACTCGGGCATTCATAAACAACATCATATACCCGCCTACAACAAACAGGAACGGGGCAATTGGAAAAAACTTTCAATTTCACAAGTTACCCTTTAGCGCCTAAAGAGTGTGACTTAGAAGAATTAAACTATCTGATTACGGTAGATGCATATGTGCACATTACATAGGGATGTTTACGTCCTAAATGGGTTGAACGCAAGAGTGACAATAGGTAACCCAAAGAACCCAAAATACCTAGCACCTTCCGGCTTTGTTGTTCCTGCTAATAAAGTACGTGGGTCTAAAAAGCAATATGAATCGCCTAGACGACAACTCGGGCATTTATAATCACAACCATATAACCCCCTACCACAAACAGGAACGTGGCAATTGGCAAAAAACTTTCAATTTCACAAGTTACCCTTTAGCGCTTAAACAGTGTGACTTAGAAGAATTAAACTATCTGATTACGGTAGATGCATATGTGCACATTACATAGGGATGTTTACGTCCTAAATGGGTTGAACGCAAGAGTGACAATAGGTAACCCAAAGAACCCAAAATACCTAGCACCTTCCGGTTTTGTTTTTGCGGCTAAGAAATTATGTGGGCCTAAAAAGCAATATGAATCGCCTAGACGACAACTCGGGCATTCATAAACAACATCATATACCCGCCTACAACAAACAGGAACGGGGCAATTGGAAAAAACTTTCAATTTCACAAGTTACCCTTTAGCGCCTAAAGAGTGTGACTTAGAAGAATTAAACTATCTGATTACGGTAGATGATATGTGCACATTACATAGAGATGTTTACATCCTAAATGGGTTGAACGCAAGAGTGACAATAAGTAACCCAAAGAAACCAAAATACCTAGCACCTTCCGGTTTTTTTTTGCGGCTATAAAGTATGTGGGCCTTTAAAACAATATGAGTCGCCTAGACGACAACGCGGGCATTCATAATCACAACCATATACCCCCTACCACAAAGAGGAACGTGGCAATTGGCAAAAAACTTTCAATTTCACAAGTTACCCTTTAGCGCCTAAACAGTGTGACTTAGAAGAATTAAACTATCTGATTACGGTAGATGCATATGTGCACATTACATAGGGATGTTTACGTCCTAAATGGGTTGAACGCAAGAGTGACAATCGAAAACCCAAAAACCTCAAAATACCTAGCAACTTCCGGCTTTGTTGTTCCTGCTAATAAAGTATGTGGGTCTAAAAAGCAATATGAATCGCCTAGACGACAACTCGGGCATTTATAATCACAACCATATAACCCCCTACCACAAACAGGAACGTGGCAATTGGCAAAAAACTTTCAATTTCACAAGTTACCCTTTAGCGCCTAAACAGTGTGACTTAGAAGAATTAAACTATCTGATTACGGTAGATGCATATGTGCACATTACATAGAGATGTCAACGTCCTAAATGGGTTGAACGCAAGAGTGACAATCGAAAACCCAAAAACCTCAAAATACCTAGCAACTTCCGGCTTTGTTGTTCCTGCTAATAAAGTATGTGGGTCTAAAAAGCAATATGAATCGCCTAGACGACAACTCGGGCATTTATAATCACAACCATATAACCCCCTACCACAAACAGGAACGGGGCAATTGGAAAAAACTTTCAATTTCACAAGTTACCCTTTAGCGCCTAAAGAGTGTGACTTAGAAGAATTAAACTATCTGATTACGGTAGATGCATATGTGCACATTACATAGGGATGTTTACGTCCTAAATGGGTTGAACGCACGAGTGACAATCGAAAACCCTAAAACCTCAAAATACCTAGCAACTTCCGGCTTTGTTGTTCCTGCTAATAAAGTATGTGGGTCTAAAAAGCAATATGAATCGCCTAGACGACAACTCGGGCATTCATAAACAACATCATATACCCGGCTAACACAAACAGGAACGGGGCAATTGGAAAAAACTTTCAATTTCACAAGTTACCCTTTAGCGCCTAAAGATTGTGACTTAGAAGAATTAAACTATCTGATTACGGTAGATGCATATGTGCACATTACATAGGGATGTTTACGTCCTAAATGGGTTGAACGCAAGAGTGACAATAGGTAACCCAAAGAACCCAAAATAACTAGCAACTTCCGGCTTTGTTGTTCTTGCTAATAAAGTATGTGGGTCTAAAAAGCAATATGAATCGCCTAGACGACAACTCGGGCATTCATAAACAACATCATATACCCGGCTAACACAAACAGGAACGGGGCAATTGGAAAAAACTTTCAATTTCACAAGTTACCCTTTAGCGCCTAAAGAGTGTGACTTAGAAGAATTAAACTATCTGATTACGGTAGATGCATATGTGCACATTACATAGGGATGTTTACGTCCTAAATGGGTTGAACGCAAGAGTGACAATAGGTAACCCAAAGAACCCAAAATACCTAGCAACTTCCGGCTTTGTTGTTCCTGCTAATAAAGTATGTGGGTCTAAAAAGCAATATGAATCGCCTAGACAACAACTCGGGCATTCATAAACAATATCATATACCCGGCTAACACAAACAGGAACGGGGCAATTGGAAAAAACTTTCAATTTCACAAGTTACCCTTTAGCGCCTAAAGAGTGTGACTTAGAAGAATTAAACTATCTGATTACGGTAGATGCATATGTGCACATTACATAAGGATGTTTACGTCCTAAATGGATTGAACGAAAGAGTGACAATAGGTAACCCAAAGAACCCAAAATACCTAGCACCTTCCGGTTTTGTTTTTGCGGCTAAGAAATTATGTGGGCCTAAAAAGCAATATGAATCGCCTAGACGACAACTCGGGCATTCATAAACAACATCATATACCCGCCTACAACAAACAGGAACGGGGCAATTGGAAAAAACTTTCAATTTCACAAGTTACCCTTTAGCGCCTAAAGAGTGTGACTTAGAAGAATTAAACTATCTGATTACGGTAGATGCATATGTGCACATTACATAGGGATGTTTACGTCCTAAATGGGTTGAACGCAAGAGTGACAATAGGTAACCCAAAGAACCCAAAATACCTAGCACCTTCCGGTTTTGTTTTTGCGGCTAATAAATTATGTGGGCCTAAAAAGCAATATGAATCGCCTAGACGAGAACTCGGGCATTCATAAACAACATCATATACCCGCCTACCAAAAACAGGAACGTGGCATTTGGCAAAAAACTTCCAATTTCCTTTAGCGCCTGAAGAGTGTGACTTTGAAGAATTAAACTATCTGATTACGGTAGATGCATATGTGCACATTACATAGAGATATTTACGTCCTCAATGGGTTGAACGCAAGAGTGACAATAGGTAACCCAAAGAAACCAAAATACCTAGCACCTTCCGGTTTTGTTTTTGCGGCTAATAAATTATGTGGGCCTATAAAACAATATGAGTCGCCTAGACGACAACTCGGGCATTTATAATCACAACCATATAACCCCCTACCATAAACAGGAACGTGGCAATTGGCAAAAAACTTTCAATTTCCTTTAGCGCCTAAAGAGTGTGACTTTGAAGAATTAAACTATCTGATTACGGTAGATACATATGTGCACATTACATAGAGATGTTAACGTCCTAAATGGGTTGAACGCAAGAGTCACAATCGAAAACCCAAAAACCTCAAAATACCTAGCAACTTCCGACTTTGTTTTTCCTGCTAATAAGGTATGTGGGTCTAAAAAGCAATATGAATCGCCTAGACGACAACTCGGGCATTCAAAAACAACATCATATACCCGCCTACCACAAACAGGAACGGGGCAATTGGCAAAAAACTTTCAATTTCACAAGTTACCCTTTAGCGCCTAAAGAGTGTGACCTAGAAGAATTAAACTATCTGATTACGGTAGATGCATATGTGCACATTACATAGGAATGTTTACGTCCTAAATGGGTTGAACGCAAGAGTGACAATAGGTAACCCAAAGAAACCAAAATACCTAGCACCTTCCGGTTTTGTTTTTGCGGCTAATAAATTATGTGGGCCTATAAAACAATATGAGTCGCCTAGACGACAACTCGGGCATTTATAATCACAACCATATAACCCCCTACCACAAACAGGAACTTGGCAATTGGCAAAAAACTTTCAATTTCACAAGTTACCCTTTAGCGCCTAAACAGTGTGACTTAGAAGAATTAAACTATCTGATTACGGTAGATGCATATGTGCACATTACATAGAGATGTCAACGTCCTAAATGGGTTGAACGCAAGAGTGACAATCGAAAACCCAAAAACCTCAAAATACCTAGCAACTTCCGGCTTTGTTGTTCCTGCTAATAAAGTATGTGGGTCTAAAAAGCAATATGAATCGCCTAGACGACAACTCGGGCATTTATAATCACAACCATATAACCCCCTACCACAAACAGGAACGGGGCAATTGGAAAAAACTTTCAATTTCACAAGTTACCCTTTAGCGCCTAAAGAGTGTGACTTAGAAGAATTAAACTATCTGATTACGGTAGATGCATATGTGCACATTACATAGGGATGTTTACGTCCTAAATGGGTTGAACGCAAGAGTGACAATAGGTAACCCAAAGAACCCAAAATACCTAGCACCTTCCGGTTTTGTTTTTGCGGCTAATAAATTATGTGGGCCTATAAAACAATATGAGTCGCCTAGACGACAACTCGGGCATTTATAATCACAACCATATAACCCCCTACCACAAACAGGAACGTGGCAATTGGCAAAAAACTTTCAATTTCACAAGTTACCCTTTAGCGCCTAAACAGTGTGACTTAGAAGAATTAAACTATCTGATTACGGTAGATGCATATGTGCACATTACATAGGGATGTTTACGTCCTAAATGGGTTGAACGCAAGAGTGACAATAGGTAACCCAAAGAACCCAAAATACCTAGCACCTTCCGGTTTTGTTTTTGCGGCTAAGAAATTATGTGGGCCTAAAAAGCAATATGAATCGCCTAGACGACAACTCGGGCATTCATAAACAACATCATATACCCGCCTACAACAAACAGGAACGGGGCAATTGGAAAAAACTTTCAATTTCACAAGTTACCCTTTAGCGCCTAAAGAGTGTGACTTAGAAGAATTAAACTATCTGATTACGGTAGATGATATGTGCACATTACATAGAGATGTTTACATCCTAAATGGGTTGAACGCAAGAGTGACAATAAGTAACCCAAAGAAACCAAAATACCTAGCACCTTCCGGTTTTTTTTTGCGGCTATAAAGTATGTGGGCCTTTAAAACAATATGAGTCGCCTAGACGACAACGCGGGCATTCATAATTACAACCATATACCCCCTACCACAAAGAGGAACGTGGCAGTTGGCAAAAAACTTTCAATTTCACAAGTTACCCTTTAGCGCCTAAACAGTGTGACTTAGAAGAATTAAACTATCTGATTACGGTAGATGCATATGTGCACATTACATAGGGATGTTTACGTCCTAAATGGGTTGAACGCAAGAGTGACAATCGAAAACCCAAAAACCTCAAAATACCTAGCAACTTCCGGCTTTGTTGTTCCTGCTAATAAAGTATGTGGGTCTAAAAAGCAATATGAATCGCCTAGACGACAACTCGGGCATTTATAATCACAACCATATAACCCCCTACCACAAACAGGAACGTGGCAATTGGCAAAAAACTTTCAATTTCACAAGTTACCCTTTAGCGCTTAAACAGTGTGACTTAGAAGAATTAAACTATCTGATTACGGTAGATGCATATGTGCACATTACATAGGGATGTTTACGTCCTAAATGGGTTGAACGCAAGAGTGACAATCGAAAACCCAAAAACCTCAAAATACCTAGCAACTTCCGGCTTTGTTGTTCCTGCTAATAAAGTATGTGGGTCTAAAAAGCAATATGAATCGCCTAGACGACAACTCGGGCATTTATAATCACAACCATATAACCCCCTACCACAAACAGGAACGTGGCAATTGGCAAAAAACTTTCAATTTCACAAGTTACCCTTTAGCGCCTAAACAGTGTGACTTAGAAGAATTAAACTATCTGATTACGGTAGATGCATATGTGCACATTACATAGAGATGTCAACGTCCTAAATGGGTTGAACGCAAGAGTGACAATCGAAAACCCAAAAACCTCAAAATACCTAGCAACTTCCGGCTTTGTTGTTCCTGCTAATAAAGTATGTGGGTCTAAAAAGCAATATGAATCGCCTAGACGACAACTCGGGCATTTATAATCACAACCATATAACCCCCTACCACAAACAGGAACGGGGCAATTGGAAAAAACTTTCAATTTCACAAGTTACCCTTTAGCGCCTAAAGAGTGTGACTTAGAAGAATTAAACTATCTGATTACGGTAGATGCATATGTGCACATTACATAGGGATGTTTACGTCCTAAATGGGTTGAACGCAAGAGTGACAATCGAAAACCCTAAAACCTCAAAATACCTAGCAACTTCCGGCTTTGTTGTTCCTGCTAATAAAGTATGTGGGTCTAAAAAGCAATATGAATCGCCTAGACGACAACTCGGGCATTCAATAATTCATATACCCGCCTACCACAAACAGGAACGGGGCAATTGGCAAAAAACTTTCAATTTCACAAGTTACCCTTTAGCGCCTAAAGAGTGTGACTTAGAAGAATTAAACTATCTGATTACGGTAGATGCATATGTGCACATTACATAGGGATGTTTACGTCCTAAATGGGTTGAACGCAAGAGTGACAATAGGTAACCCAAAGAACCCAAAATACCTAGCAACTTCCGGCTTTGTTGTTCCTGCTAATAAAGTATGTGGGTCTAAAAAGCAATATGAATCGCCTAGACGACAACTCGGGCATTCATAAACAACATCATATACCCGGCTAACACAAACAGGAACGGGGCAATTGGAAAAAACTTTCAATTTCACAAGTTACCCTTTAGCGCCTAAAGATTGTGACTTAGAAGAATTAAACTATCTGATTACGGTAGATGCATATGTGCACATTACATAGGGATGTTTACGTCCTAAATGGGTTGAACGCAAGAGTGACAATAGGTAACCCAAAGAACCCAAAATACCTAGCAACTTCCGGCTTTGTTGTTCCTGCTAATAAAGTATGTGGGTCTAAAAAGCAATATGAATCGCCTAGACGACAACTCGGGCATTCATAAACAACATCATATACCCGGCTAACACAAACAGGAACGGGGCAATTGGAAAAAACTTTCAATTTCACAAGTTACCCTTTAGCGCCTAAAGAGTGTGACTTAGAAGAATTAAACTATCTGATTACGGTAGATGCATATGTGCACATTACATAGGGATGTTTACGTCCTAAATGGGTTGAACGCAAGAGTGACAATAGGTAACCCAAAGAACCCAAAATACCTAGCAACTTCCGGCTTTGTTGTTCCTGCTAATAAAGTATCTGGGTCTAAAAAGCAATATGAATCGCCTAGACAACAACTCGGGCATTCATAAACAATATCATATACCCGGCTAACACAAACAGGAACGGGGCAATTGGAAAAAACTTTCAATTTCACAAGTTACCCTTTAGCGCCTAAAGAGTGTGACTTAGAAGAATTAAACTATCTGATTACGGTAGATGCATATGTGCACATTACATAGGGATGTTTACGTCCTAAATGGGTTGAACGCAAGAGTGACAATAGGTAACCCAAAGAACCCAAAATACCTAGCACCTTCCGGTTTTGTTTTTGCGGCTAAGAAATTATGTGGGCCTAAAAAGCAATATGAATCGCCTAGACGACAACTCGGGCATTCATAAACAACATCATATACCCGGCTAACACAAACAGGAACGGGGCAATTGGAAACACCTTCAATTTCACAAGTTACCCTTTAGCGCCTAAAGAGTGTGACTTAGAAGAATTAAACTATCTGATTACGGTAGATGCATATGTGCACATTACATAGGGATGTTTACGTCCTAAATGGGTTGAACGCAAGAGTGACAATAGGTAACCCAAAGAACCCAAAATACCTAGCAACTTCCGGCTTTGTTGTTCCTGCTAATAAAGTATGTGGGTCTAAAAAGCAATATGAATCGCCTAGACAACAACTCGGGCATTCATAAACAATATCATATACCCGGCTAACACAAACAGGAACGGGGCAATTGGAAAAAACTTTCAATTTCACAAGTTACCCTTTAGCGCCTAAAGAGTGTGACTTAGAAGAATTAAACTATCTGATTACGGTAGATGCATATGTGCACATTACATAGGGATGTTTACGTCCTAAATGGATTGAACGCAAGAGTGACAATAGGTAACCCAAAGAACCCAAAATACCTAGCACCTTCCGGTTTTGTTTTTGCGGCTAAGAAATTATGTGGGCCTAAAAAGCAATATGAATCGCCTAGACGACAACTCGGGCATTCATAAACAACATCATATACCCGCCTACAACAAACAGGAACGGGGCAATTGGAAAAAACTTTCAATTTCACAAGTTACCCTTTAGCGCCTAAAGAGTGTGACTTAGAAGAATTAAACTATCTGATTACGGTAGATGCATATGTGCACATTACATAGGGATGTTTACGTCCTAAATGGGTTGAACGCAAGAGTGACAATAGGTAACCCAAAGAACCCAAAATACCTAGCACCTTCCGGTTTTGTTTTTGCGGCTAATAAATTATGTGGGCTTAAAAAGCAATATGAATCGCCTAGACGAGAACTCGGGCATTCATAAACAACATCATATACCCGCCTACCAAAAACAGGAACGTGGCATTTGGCAAAAAACTTCCAATTTCCTTTAGCGCCTGAAGAGTGTGACTTTGAAGAATTAAACTATCTGATTACGGTAGATGCATATGTGCACATTACATAGAGATGTTTACGTCCTCAATGGGTTGAACGCAAGAGTGACAATAGGTAACCCAAAGAAACCAAAATACCTAGCACCTTCCGGTTTTGTTTTTGCGGCTAATAAATTATGTGGGCCTATAAAACAATATGAGTCGCCTAGACGACAACTCGGGCATTTATAATCACAACCATATAACCCCCTACCACAAACAGGAACGTGGCAATTGGCAAAAAACTTTCAATTTCCTTTAGCGCCTAAAGAGTGTGACTCTGAAGAATTAAACTATCTGATTACGGTAGATACATATGTGCACATTACATAGAGATGTTAACGTCCTAAATGGGTTGAACGCAAGAGTCACAATCGAAAACCCAAAAACCTCAAAATACCTAGCAACTTCCGACTTTGTTTTTCCTGCTAATAAGGTATGTGGGTCTAAAAAGCAATATGAATCGCCTAGACGACAACTCGGGCATTCAAAAACAACATCATATACCCGCCTACCACAAACAGGAACGGGGCAATTGGCAAAAAACTTTCAATTTCACAAGTTACCCTTTAGCGCCTAAAGAGTGTGACCTAGAAGAATTAAACTATCTGATTACGGTAGATGCATATGTGCACATTACATAGGGATGTTTACGTCCTAAATGGGTTGAACGCAAGAGTGACAATAGGTAACCCAAAGAACCCAAAATACCTAGCACCTTCCGGTTTTGTTTTTGCGGCTAATAAATTATGTGGGCCTATAAAACAATATGAGTCGCCTAGACGACAACTCGGGCATTTATAATCACAACCATATAACCCCCTACCACAAACAGGAACGGGGCAATTGGAAAAAACTTTCAATTTCACAAGTTACCCTTTAGCGCCTAAAGAGTGTGACTTAGAAGAATTAAACTATCTGATTACGGTAGATGCATATGTGCACATTACATAGGGATGTTTACGTCCTAAATGGGTTGAACGCAAGAGTGACAATAGGTAACCCAAAGAACCCAAAATACCTAGCACCTTCCGGTTTTGTTTTTGCGGCTAATAAATTATGTGGGCCTATAAAACAATATGAGTCGCCTAGACGACAACTCGGGCATTTATAATCACAACCATATAACCCCCTACCACAAACAGGAACGTGGCAATTGGCAAAAAACTTTCAATTTCACAAGTTACCCTTTAGCGCCTAAACAGTGTGACTTAGAAGAATTAAACTATCTGATTACGGTAGATGCATATGTGCACATTACATAGGGATGTTTACGTCCTAAATGGGTTGAACGCAAGAGTGACAATAGGTAACCCAAAGAACCCAAAATACCTAGCACCTTCCGGTTTTGTTTTTGCGGCTAAGAAATTATGTGGGCCTAAAAAGCAATATGAATCGCCTAGACGACAACTCGGGCATTCATAAACAACATCATATACCCGCCTACAACAAACAGGAACGGGGCAATTGGAAAAAACTTTCAATTTCACAAGTTACCCTTTAGCGCCTAAAGAGTGTGACTTAGAAGAATTAAACTATCTGATTACGGTAGATGATATGTGCACATTACATAGAGATGTTTACATCCTAAATGGGTTGAACGCAAGAGTGACAATAAGTAACCCAAAGAAACCAAAATACCTAGCACCTTCCGGTTTTTTTTTGCGGCTATAAAGTATGTGGGCCTTTAAAACAATATGAGTCGCCTAGACGACAACGCGGGCATTCATAATTACAACCATATACCCCCTACCACAAAGAGGAACGTGGCAGTTGGCAAAAAACTTTCAATTTCACAAGTTACCCTTTAGCGCCTAAACAGTGTGACTTAGAAGAATTAAACTATCTGATTACGGTAGATGCATATGTGCACATTACATAGGGATGTTTACGTCCTAAATGGGTTGAACGCAAGAGTGACAATCGAAAACCCAAAAACCTCAAAATACCTAGCAACTTCCGGCTTTGTTGTTCCTGCTAATAAAGTATGTGGGTCTAAAAAGCAATATGAATCGCCTAGACGACAACTCGGGCATTTATAATCACAACCATATAACCCCCTACCACAAACAGGAACGTGGCAATTGGCAAAAAACTTTCAATTTCACAAGTTACCCTTTAGCGCCTAAACAGTGTGACTTAGAAGAATTAAACTATCTGATTACGGTAGATGCATATGTGCACATTACATAGAGATGTCAACGTCCTAAATGGGTTGAACGCAAGAGTGACAATCGAAAACCCAAAAACCTCAAAATACCTAGCAACTTCCGGCTTTGTTGTTCCTGCTAATAAAGTATGTGGGTCTAAAAAGCAATATGAATCGCTTAGACGACAACTCGGGCATTTATAATCACAACCATATAACCCCCTACCACAAACAGGAACGTGGCAATTGGCAAAAAACTTTCAATTTCACAAGTTACCCTTTAGCGCCTAAACAGTGTGACTTAGAAGAATTAAACTATCTGATTACGGTAGATGCATATGTGCACATTACATAGGGATGTTTACGTCCTAAATGGGTTGAACGCAAGAGTGACAATAGGTAACCCAAAGAACCCAAAATACCTAGCACCTTCCGGTTTTGTTTTTGCGGCTAAGAAATTATGTGGGCCTAAAAAGCAATATGAATCGCCTAGACGACAACTCGGGCATTCATAAACAACATCATATACCCGCCTACAACAAACAGGAACGGGGCAATTGGAAAAAACTTTCAATTTCACAAGTTACCCTTTAGCGCCTAAAGAGTGTGACTTAGAAGAATTAAACTATCTGATTACGGTAGATGATATGTGCACATTACATAGAGATGTTTACATCCTAAATGGGTTGAACGCAAGAGTGACAATAAGTAACCCAAAGAAACCAAAATACCTAGCACCTTCCGGTTTTTTTTTGCGGCTATAAAGTATGTGGGCCTTTAAAACAATATGAGTCGCCTAGACGACAACGCGGGCATTCATAATTACAACCATATACCCCCTACCACAAAGAGGAACGTGGCAGTTGGCAAAAAACTTTCAATTTCACAAGTTACCCTTTAGCGCCTAAACAGTGTGACTTAGAAGAATTAAACTATCTGATTACGGTAGATGCATATGTGCACATTACATAGGGATGTTTACGTCCTAAATGGTTTGAACGCAAGAGTGACAATAGGTAACCCAAAGAAACCAAAATACCTAGCACCTTCCGGTTTTGTTTTTGCGGCTAATAAATTATGTGGGCCTATAAAACAATATGAGTCGCCTAGACGACAACTCGGGCATTTATAATCACAACCATATAACCCCCTACCACAAACAGGAACGTGGCAATTGGCAAAAAACTTTCAATTTCCTTTAGCGCCTAAAGAGTGTGACTTAGAAGAATTAAACTATCTGATTACGGTAGATGCATATGTGCACATTACATAGGGATGTTTACGTCCTAAATGGGTTGAACGCAAGAGTGACAATAGGTAACCCAAAGAACCCAAAATACCTAGCAACTTCCGGCTTTGTTGTTCCTGCTAATAAAGTATGTGGGTCTAAAAAGCAATATGAATCGCCTAGACAACAACTCGGGCATTCATAAACAATATCATATACCCGGCTAACACAAACAGGAACGGGGCAATTGGAAAAAACTTTCAATTTCACAAGTTACCCTTTAGCGCCTAAAGAGTGTGACTTAGAAGAATTAAACTATCTGATTACGGTAGATGCATATGTGCACATTACATAGGGATGTTTACGTCCTAAATGGATTGAACGTAAGAGTGACAATAGGTAACCCAAAGAACCCAAAATACCTAGCACCTTCCGGTTTTGTTTTTGCGGCTAAGAAATTATGTGGGCCTAAAAAGCAATATGAATCGCCTAGACGACAACTCGGGCATTCATAAACAACATCATATACCCGCCTACAACAAACAGGAACGGGGCAATTGGAAAAAACTTTCAATTTCACAAGTTACCCTTTAGCGCCTAAAGAGTGTGACTTAGAAGAATTAAACTATCTGATTACGGTAGATGCATATGTGCACATTACATAGGGATGTTTACGTCCTAAATGGGTTGAACGCAAGAGTGACAATAGGTAACCCAAAGAACCCAAAATACCTAGCACCTTCCGGTTTTGTTTTTGCGGCTAATAAATTATGTGGGCCTAAAAAGCAATATGAATCGCCTAGACGAGAACTCGGGCATTCATAAACAACATCATATACCCGCCTACCAAAAACAGGAACGTGGCATTTGGCAAAAAACTTCCAATTTCCTTTAGCGCCTGAAGAGTGTGACTTTGAAGAATTAAACTATCTGATTACGGTAGATGCATATGTGCACATTACATAGAGATGTCAACGTCCTAAATGGGTTGAACGCAAGAGTGACAATCGAAAACCCAAAAACCTCAAAATACCTAGCAACTTCCGGCTTTGTTGTTCCTGCTAATAAAGTATGTGGGTCTAAAAAGCAATATGAATCGCCTAGACGACAACTCGGGCATTTATAATCACAACCATATAACCCCCTACCACAAACAGGAACGGGGCAATTGGAAAAAACTTTCAATTTCACAAGTTACCCTTTAGCGCCTAAAGAGTGTGACTTAGAAGAATTAAACTATCTGATTACGGTAGATGCATATGTGCACATTACATAGGGATGTTTACGTCCTAAATGGGTTGAACGCAAGAGTGACAATAGGTAACCCAAAGAACCCAAAATACCTAGCACCTTCCGGTTTTGTTTTTGCGGCTAATAAATTATGTGGGCCTATAAAACAATATGAGTCGCATAGACGACAACTCGGGCATTTATAATCACAACCATATAACCCCCTACCACAAACAGGAACGTGGCAATTGGCAAAAAACTTTCAATTTCACAAGTTACCCTTTAGCGCCTAAACAGTGTGACTTAGAAGAATTAAACTATCTGATTACGGTAGATGCATATGTGCACATTACATAGGGATGTTTACGTCCTAAATGGGTTGAACGCAAGAGTGACAATAGGTAACCCAAAGAACCCAAAATACCTAGCACCTTCCGGTTTTGTTTTTGCGGCTAAGAAATTATGTGGGCCTAAAAAGCAATATGAATCGCCTAGACGACAACTCGGGCATTCATAAACAACATCATATACCCGCCTACAACAAACAGGAACGGGGCAATTGGAAAAAACTTTCAATTTCACAAGTTACCCTTTAGCGCCTAAAGAGTGTGACTTAGAAGAATTAAACTATCTGATTACGGTAGATGATATGTGCACATTACATAGAGATGTTTACATCCTAAATGGGTTGAACGCAAGAGTGACAATAAGTAACCCAAAGAAACCAAAATACCTAGCACCTTCCGGTTTTTTTTTGCGGCTATAAAGTATGTGGGCCTTTAAAACAATATGAGTCGCCTAGACGACAACGCGGGCATTCATAATTACAACCATATACCCCCTACCACAAAGAGGAACGTGGCAGTTGGCAAAAAACTTTCAATTTCACAAGTTACCCTTTAGCGCCTAAACAGTGTGACTTAGAAGAATTAAACTATCTGATTACGGTAGATGCATATGTGCACATTACATAGGGATGTTTACGTCCTAAATGGGTTGAACGCAAGAGTGACAATCGAAAACCCAAAAACCTCAAAATACCTAGCAACTTCCGGCTTTGTTGTTCCTGCTAATAAAGTATGTGGGTCTAAAAAGCAATATGAATCGCCTAGACGACAACTCGGGCATTTATAATCACAACCATATAACCCCCTACCACAAACAGGAACGTGGCAATTGGCAAAAAACTTTCAATTTCACAAGTTACCCTTTAGCGCCTAAAGAGTGTGACTTAGAAGAATTAAACTATCTGATTACGGTAGATGCATATGTGCACATTACATAGGGATGTTTACGTCCTAAATGGGTTGAACGCAAGAGTGACAATAGGTAACCCAAAGAACCCAAAATACCTAGCAACTTCCGGCTTTGTTGTTCCTGCTAATAAAGTATGTGGGTCTAAAAAGCAATATGAATCGCCTAGACGACAACTCGGGCATTCATAAACAACATCATATACCCGGCTAACACAAACAGGAACGGGGCAATTGGAAAAAACTTTCAATTTCACAAGTTACCCTTTAGCGCCTAAAGATTGTGACTTAGAAGAATTAAACTATCTGATTACGGTAGATGCATATGTGCACATTACATAGGGATGTTTACGTCCTAAATGGGTTGAACGCAAGAGTGACAATAGGTAACCCAAAGAACCCAAAATACCTAGCAACTTCCGGCTTTGTTGTTCCTGCTAATAAAGTATGTGGGTCTAAAAAGCAATATGAATCGCCTAGACGACAACTCGGGCATTCATAAACAACATCATATACCCGGCTAACACAAACAGGAACGGGGCAATTGGAAAAAACTTTCAATTTCACAAGTTACCCTTTAGCGCCTAAAGAGTGTGACTTAGAAGAATTAAACTATCTGATTACGGTAGATGCATATGTGCACATTACATAGGGATGTTTACGTCCTAAATGGGTTGAACGCAAGAGTGACAATAGGTAACCCAAAGAACCCAAAATACCTAGCAACTTCCGGCTTTGTTGTTCCTGCTAATAAAGTATGTGGGTCTAAAAAGCAATATGAATCGCCTAGACAACAACTCGGGCATTCATAAACAATATCATATACCCGGCTAACACAAACAGGAACGGGGCAATTGGAAAAAACTTTCAATTTCACAAGTTACCCTTTAGCGCCTAAAGAGTGTGACTTAGAAGAATTAAACTATCTGATTACGGTAGATGCATATGTGCACATTACATAGGGATGTTTACGTCCTAAATGGGTTGAACGCAAGAGTGACAATAGGTAACCCAAAGAACCCAAAATACCTAGCACCTTCCGGTTTTGTTTTTGCGGCTAAGAAATTATGTGGGCCTAAAAAGCAATATGAATCGCCTAGACGACAACTCGGGCATTCATAAACAACATCATATACCCGCCTACAACAAACAGGAATGGGGCAATTGGAAAAAACTTTCAATTTCACAAGTTACCCTTTAGCGCCTAAAGAGTGTGACTTAGAAGAATTAAACTATCTGATTACGGTAGATGCATATGTGCACATTACATAGGGATGTTTACGTCCTAAATGGGTTGAACGCAAGAGTGACAATAGGTAACCCAAAGAACCCAAAATACCTAGCACCTTCCGGTTTTGTTTTTGCGGCTAATAAATTATGTGGGCCTAAAAAGCAATATGAATCGCCTAGACGACAACTCGGGCATTCATAAACAACATCATATACCCGCCTACCAAAAACAGGAACGTGGCATTTGGCAAAAAACTTCCAATTTCCTTTAGCGCCTGAAGAGTGTGACTTTGAAGAATTAAACTATCTGATTACGGTAGATGCATATGTGCACATTACATAGAGATGTCAACGTCCTAAATGGGTTGAACGCAAGAGTGACAATCGAAAACCCAAAAACCTCAAAATACCTAGCAACTTCCGGCTTTGTTGTTCCTGCTAATAAAGTATGTGGGTCTAAAAAGCAATATGAATCGCCTAGACGACAACTCGGGCATTTATAATCACAACCATATAACCCCCTACCACAAACAGGAACGGGGCAATTTGCAAAAAACATTCAATTTCACAAGTTACCCTTTAGCGCCTAAACAGTGTGACTTAGAAGAATTAAACTATCTGATTACGGTAGATGCATATGTGCACATTACATAGGGATGTTTACGTCCTAAATGGGTTGAACGCAAGAGTGACAATCGAAAACCCAAAAACCTCAAAATACCTAGCAACTTCCGGCTTTGTTGTTCCTGCTAATAAAGTATGTGGGTCTAAAAAGCAATATGAATCGCCTAGACGACAACTCGGGCATTCATAAACAACATCATATACCCGGCTAACACAAACAGGAACGGGGCAATTGGAAAAAACTTTCAATTTCACAAGTTACCCTTTAGCGCCTAAAGATTGTGACTTAGAAGAATTAAACTATCTGATTACGGTAGATGCATATGTGCACATTACATAGGGATGTTTACGTCCTAAATGGGTTGAACGCAAGAGTGACAATAGGTAACCCAAAGAACCCAAAATACCTAGCAACTTCCGGCTTTGTTGTTCCTGCTAATAAAGTATGTGGGTCTAAAAAGCAATATGAATCGCCTAGACGACAACTCGGGCATTCATAAACAACATCATATACCCGGCTAACACAAACAGGAACGGGGCAATTGGAAAAAACTTTCAATTTCACAAGTTACCCTTTAGCGCCTAAAGAGTGTGACTTAGAAGAATTAAACTATCTGATTACGGTAGATGCATATGTGCACATTACATAGGGATGTTTACGTCCTAAATGGGTTGAACGCAAGAGTGACAATAGGTAACCCAAAGAACCCAAAATACCTAGCAACTTCCGGCTTTGTTGTTCCTGCTAATAAAGTATGTGGGTCTAAAAAGCAATATGAATCGCCTAGACAACAACTCGGGCATTCATAAACAATATCATATACCCGGCTAACACAAACAGGAACGGGGCAATTGGAAAAAACTTTCAATTTCACAAGTTACCCTTTAGCGCCTAAAGAGTGTGACTTAGAAGAATTAAACTATCTGATTACGGTAGATGCATATGTGCACATTACATAGGGATGTTTACGTCCTAAATGGGTTGAACGCAAGAGTGACAATGGGTAACCCAAAGAACCCAAAATACCTAGCACCTTCCGGTTTTGTTTTTGCGGCTAAGAAATTATGTGGGCCTAAAAAGCAATATGAATCGCCTAGACGACAACTCGGGCATTCATAAACAACATCATATACCCGCCTACAACAAACAGGAATGGGGCAATTGGAAAAAACTTTCAATTTCACAAGTTACCCTTTAGCGCCTAAAGAGTGTGACTTAGAAGAATTAAACTATCTGATTACGGTAGATGCATATGTGCACATTACATAGGGATGTTTACGTCCTAAATGGGTTGAACGCAAGAGTGACAATAGGTAACCCAAAGAACCCAAAATACCTAGCACCTTCCGGTTTTGTTTTTGCGGCTAATAAATTATGTGGGCCTAAAAAGCAATATGAATCGCCTAGACGACAACTCGGGCATTCATAAACAACATCATATACCCGCCTACCAAAAACAGGAACGTGGCATTTGGCAAAAAACTTCCAATTTCCTTTAGCGCCTGAAGAGTGTGACTTTGAAGAATTAAACTATCTGATTACGGTAGATGCATATGTGCACATTACATAGAGATGTCAACGTCCTAAATGGGTTGAACGCAAGAGTGACAATCGAAAACCCAAAAACCTCAAAATACCTAGCAACTTCCGGCTTTGTTGTTCCTGCTAATAAAGTATGTGGGTCTAAAAAGCAATATGAATCGCCTAGACGACAACTCGGGCATTTATAATCACAACCATATAACCCCCTACCACAAACAGGAACGGGGCAATTTGCAAAAAACATTCAATTTCACAAGTTACCCTTTAGCGCCTAAACAGTGTGACTTAGAAGAATTAAACTATCTGATTACGGTAGATGCATATGTGCACATTACATAGGGATGTTTACGTCCTAAATGGGTTGAACGCAAGAGTGACAATCGAAAACCCAAAAACCTCAAAATACCTAGCAACTTCCGGCTTTGTTGTTCCTGCTAATAAAGTATGTGGGTCTAAAAAGCAATATGAATCGCCTAGACGACAACTCGGGCATTCAATAATTCATATACCCGCCTACCACAAACAGGAACGGGGCAATTGGCAAAAAACTTTCAATTTCACAAGTTACCCTTTAGCGCCTAAAGAGTGTGACTTAGAAGAATTAAACTATCTGATTACGGTAGATGCATATGTGCACATTACATAGGGATGTTTACGTCCTAAATGGGTTGAACGCAAGAGTGACAATAGGTAACCCAAAGAACCCAAAATACCTAGCAACTTCCGGCTTTGTTGTTCCTGCTAATAAAGTATGTGGGTCTAAAAAGCAATATGAATCGCCTAGACAACAACTCGGGCATTCATAAACAATATCATATACCCGGCTAACACAAACAGGAACGGGGCAATTGGAAAAAACTTTCAATTTCACAAGTTACCCTTTAGCGCCTAAAGAGTGTGACTTAGAAGAATTAAACTATCTGATTACGGTAGATGCATATGTGCACATTACATAGGGATGTTTACGTCCTAAATGGGTTGAACGCAAGAGTGACAATAGGTAACCCAAAGAACCCAAAATACCTAGCACCTTCCGGTTTTGTTTTTGCGGCTAAGAAATTATGTGGGCCTAAAAAGCAATATGAATCGCCTAGACGACAACTCGGGCATTCATAAACAACATCATATACCCGCCTACAACAAACAGGAATGGGGCAATTGGAAAAAACTTTCAATTTCACAAGTTACCCTTTAGCGCCTAAAGAGTGTGACTTAGAAGAATTAAACTATCTGATTACGGTAGATGCATATGTGCACATTACATAGGGATGTTTACGTCCTAAATGGGTTGAACGCAAGAGTGACAATAGGTAACCCAAAGAACCCAAAATACCTAGCAACTTCCGGCTTTGTTGTTCCTGCTAATAAAGTATGTGGGTCTAAAAAGCAATATGAATCGCCTAGACAACAACTCGGGCATTCATAAACAATATCATATACCCGGCTAACACAAACAGGAACGGGGCAATTGGAAAAAACTTTCAATTTCACAAGTTACCCTTTAGCGCCTAAAGAGTGTGACTTAGAAGAATTAAACTATCTGATTACGGTAGATGCATATGTGCACATTACATAGGGATGTTTACGTCCTAAATGGGTTGAACGCAAGAGTGACAATAGGTAACCCAAAGAACCCAAAATACCTAGCACCTTCCGGTTTTGTTTTTGCGGCTAAGAAATTATGTGGGCCTAAAAAGCAATATGAATCGCCTAGACGACAACTCGGGCATTCATAAACAACATCATATACCCGCCTACAACAAACAGGAATGGGGCAATTGGAAAAAACTTTCAATTTCACAAGTTACCCTTTAGCGCCTAAAGAGTGTGACTTAGAAGAATTAAACTATCTGATTACGGTAGATGCATATGTGCACATTACATAGGGATGTTTACGTCCTAAATGGGTTGAACGCAAGAGTGACAATAGGTAACCCAAAGAACCCAAAATACCTAGCACCTTCCGGTTTTGTTTTTGCGGCTAATAAATTATGTGGGCCTAAAAAGCAATATGAATCGCCTAGACGACAACTCGGGCATTCATAAACAACATCATATACCCGCCTACCAAAAACAGGAACGTGGCATTTGGCAAAAAACTTCCAATTTCCTTTAGCGCCTGAAGAGTGTGACTTTGAAGAATTAAACTATCTGATTACGGTAGATGCATATGTGCACATTACATAGAGATGTCAACGTCCTAAATGGGTTGAACGCAAGAGTGACAATCGAAAACCCAAAAACCTCAAAATACCTAGCAACTTCCGGCTTTGTTGTTCCTGCTAATAAAGTATGTGGGTCTAAAAAGCAATATGAATCGCCTAGACGACAACTCGGGCATTTATAATCACAACCATATAACCCCCTACCACAAACAGGAACGGGGCAATTTGCAAAAAACATTCAATTTCACAAGTTACCCTTTAGCGCCTAAACAGTGTGACTTAGAAGAATTAAACTATCTGATTACGGTAGATGCATATGTGCACATTACATAGGGATGTTTACGTCCTAAATGGGTTGAACGCAAGAGTGACAATCGAAAACCCAAAAACCTCAAAATACCTAGCAACTTCCGGCTTTGTTGTTCCTGCTAATAAAGTATGTGGGTCTAAAAAGCAATATGAATCGCCTAGACGACAACTCGGGCATTCATAAACAACATCATATACCCGGCTAACACAAACAGGAACGGGGCAATTGGAAAAAACTTTCAATTTCACAAGTTACCCTTTAGCGCCTAAAGATTGTGACTTAGAAGAATTAAACTATCTGATTACGGTAGATGCATATGTGCACATTACATAGGGATGTTTACGTCCTAAATGGGTTGAACGCAAGAGTGACAATAGGTAACCCAAAGAACCCAAAATACCTAGCAACTTCCGGCTTTGTTGTTCCTGCTAATAAAGTATGTGGGTCTAAAAAGCAATATGAATCGCCTAGACGACAACTCGGGCATTCATAAACAACATCATATACCCGGCTAACACAAACAGGAACGGGGCAATTGGAAAAAACTTTCAATTTCACAAGTTACCCTTTAGCGCCTAAAGAGTGTGACTTAGAAGAATTAAACTATCTGATTACGGTAGATGCATATGTGCACATTACATAGGGATGTTTACGTCCTAAATGGGTTGAACGCAAGAGTGACAATAGGTAACCCAAAGAACCCAAAATACCTAGCAACTTCCGGCTTTGTTGTTCCTGCTAATAAAGTATGTGGGTCTAAAAAGCAATATGAATCGCCTAGACAACAACTCGGGCATTCATAAACAATATCATATACCCGGCTAACACAAACAGGAACGGGGCAATTGGAAAAAACTTTCAATTTCACAAGTTACCCTTTAGCGCCTAAAGAGTGTGACTTAGAAGAATTAAACTATCTGATTACGGTAGATGCATATGTGCACATTACATAGGGATGTTTACGTCCTAAATGGGTTGAACGCAAGAGTGACAATGGGTAACCCAAAGAACCCAAAATACCTAGCACCTTCCGGTTTTGTTTTTGCGGCTAAGAAATTATGTGGGCCTAAAAAGCAATATGAATCGCCTAGACGACAACTCGGGCATTCATAAACAACATCATATACCCGCCTACAACAAACAGGAATGGGGCAATTGGAAAAAACTTTCAATTTCACAAGTTACCCTTTAGCGCCTAAAGAGTGTGACTTAGAAGAATTAAACTATCTGATTACGGTAGATGCATATGTGCACATTACATAGGGATGTTTACGTCCTAAATGGGTTGAACGCAAGAGTGACAATAGGTAACCCAAAGAACCCAAAATACCTAGCACCTTCCGGTTTTGTTTTTGCGGCTAATAAATTATGTGGGCCTAAAAAGCAATATGAATCGCCTAGACGACAACTCGGGCATTCATAAACAACATCATATACCCGCCTACCAAAAACAGGAACGTGGCATTTGGCAAAAAACTTCCAATTTCCTTTAGCGCCTGAAGAGTGTGACTTTGAAGAATTAAACTATCTGATTACGGTAGATGCATATGTGCACATTACATAGAGATGTCAACGTCCTAAATGGGTTGAACGCAAGAGTGACAATCGAAAACCCAAAAACCTCAAAATACCTAGCAACTTCCGGCTTTGTTGTTCCTGCTAATAAAGTATGTGGGTCTAAAAAGCAATATGAATCGCCTAGACGACAACTCGGGCATTTATAATCACAACCATATAACCCCCTACCACAAACAGGAACGGGGCAATTTGCAAAAAACATTCAATTTCACAAGTTACCCTTTAGCGCCTAAACAGTGTGACTTAGAAGAATTAAACTATCTGATTACGGTAGATGCATATGTGCACATTACATAGGGATGTTTACGTCCTAAATGGGTTGAACGCAAGAGTGACAATCGAAAACCCAAAAACCTCAAAATACCTAGCAACTTCCGGCTTTGTTGTTCCTGCTAATAAAGTATGTGGGTCTAAAAAGCAATATGAATCGCCTAGACGACAACTCGGGCATTCAATAATTCATATACCCGCCTACCACAAACAGGAACGGGGCAATTGGCAAAAAACTTTCAATTTCACAAGTTACCCTTTAGCGCCTAAAGAGTGTGACTTAGAAGAATTAAACTATCTGATTACGGTAGATGCATATGTGCACATTACATAGGGATGTTTACGTCCTAAATGGGTTGAACGCAAGAGTGACAATAGGTAACCCAAAGAACCCAAAATACCTAGCAACTACCGGCTTTGTTGTTCCTGCTAATAAAGTATGTGGGTCTAAAAAGCAATATGAATCGCCTAGACGACAACTCGGGCATTCATAAACAACATCATATACCAGGTTAACACAAACAGGAACGGGGCAATTGGAAAAAACTTTCAATTTCACAAGTTACCCTTTAGCGCCTAAGAGTGTGACTTAGAAGAATTAAACTATCTGATTACGGTAGATGCATATGTGCACATTACATAGGGATGTTTACGTCCTAAATGGGTTGAACGCAAGAGTGACAATAGGTAATCCAAAGAACCCAAAATACCTAGCACCTTCCGGTTTTGTTTTTGCGGCTAAGAAATTATGTGGGCCTAAAAAGCAATATGAATCGCCTAGACGACAACTCGGGCATTCATAAACAACATCATATACCCGCCTACAACAAACAGGAACGGGGCAATTGGAAAAACTTTCAATTTCACAAGTTACCCTTTAGCGCCTAAAGAGTGTGACTTAGAAGAATTAAACTATCTGATTACGGTAAATGCATATGTGCACATTACATAGAGATGTTTACGTCCTAAATGGGTTGAACGCAAGAGTGACAATAAGTAACCCAAAGAAACCAAAATACCTAGCACCTTCCGGCTTTGTTTTTGCGGCTAAGAAATTATGTGGGCCTAAAAAGCAATATGAATCGCGTAGACGACAACTCGGGCATTCATAAACAACATCATATACCCGCCTACAACAAACAGGAACGGGGCAATTGGAAAAAACTTTCAATTTCACAAGTTACCCTTTAGCGCCTAAAGAGTGTGACTTAGAAGAATTAAACTATCTGATTACGGTAGATGCATATGTGCACATTACATAGAGATGTTTACGTCCTAAATGGGTTGAACGCAAGAGTGACAATAAGTAACCCAAAGAAACCAAAATACCTAGCACCTTCCGGTTTTGTTTTTGCGGCTTTAAAGTATGTGGGCCTTTAAAACAATATGAGTCGCCTAGACGACAACGCGGGCATTCATAATCACAACCATATACCCCCTACCACAAAGAGGAACGTGGCAATTGGCAAAAAACTTTCAATTTCCTTTAGCGCCTAAAGAGTGTGACTTTGAAGAATTAAACTATCTGATTACGGTAGATGCATATGTGCACATTACATAGAGATGTTAACGTCCTAAATGGGTTGAACGCAAGAGTGACAATAGGTAACCCAAAGAACCCAAAATACCTAGCACCTTCCGGTTTTGTTTTTGCGGCTAAGAAATTATGTGGGCCTAAAAAGCAATATGAATCGCCTAGACGACAACTCGGGCATTCATACAACATCATATACCCGCCTACAACAAACAGGAACGTGGCAATTGGAAAAAACTTTCAATTTCACAAGTTACCCTTTAGCGCCTAAAGAGTGTGACTTAGAAGAATTAAACTATCTGATTACGGTAGATGCATATGTGCACATTACATAGGGATGTTTACGTCCTAAATGGGTTGAACGCAAGAGTGACAATAGGTAACCCAAAGAACCCAAAATACCTAGCACCTTCCGGTTTTGTTTTTGCGGCTAAGAAATTATGTGGGCCTAAAAAGCAATATGAATCGCGTAGACGACAACTCGGGCATTCATAAACAACATCATATACCCCCTACCACAAAGAGGAACGTGGCAATTGGCAAAAAACTTTCAATTTCACAAGTTACCCTTTAGCGCCTAAAGAGTGTGACTTAGAAGAATTAAACTATCTGATTACGGTAGATGCATATGTGCACATTACATAGGGATGTTTACGTCCTAAATGGGTTGAACGCAAGAGTGACAATAGGTAACCCAAAATACCTGGCAACTTCCGGCTTTGTTGTTCCTGCTAATAAAGTATGTGGGCCTTTAAAACAATATGAATCGCCTAGACGACAACTCGGGCATTCAAAAACAACATCATATACCCGCCTACAACAAACAGGAACGGGGCAATTGGAAAAAACTTTCAATTTCACAAGTTACCCTTTAGCGCCTAAAGAGTGTGACTTAGAAGAATTAAACTATCTGATTACGGTAGATGCATATGTGCACATTACATAGGGATGTTTACGTCCTAAATGGGTTGAACGCAAGAGTGACAATAGGTAACCCAAAGAACCCAAAATACCTAGCACCTTCCGGTTTTGTTTTTGCGGCTAAGAAATTATGTGGGCCTAAAAAGCAATATGAATCGCGTAGACGACAACTCGGGCATTCATAAACAACATCATATACCCCCTACCACAAAGAGGAACGTGGCAATTGGCAAAAAACTTTCAATTTCACAAGTTACCCTTTAGCGCCTAAAGAGTGTGACTTAGAAGAATTAAACTATCTGATTACGGTAGATGCATATGTGCACATTACATAGGGATGTTTACGTCCTAAATGGGTTGAACGCAAGAGTGACAATAGGTAACCCAAAGAACCCAAAATACCTAGCACCTTCCGGTTTTGTTTTTGCGGCTAATAAAGTATGTGGGCCTTTAAAACAATATGAATCGCCTAGACGACAACTCGGGCATTCATAAACAACATCATATACCCGCCTACAACAAACAGGAACGGGGCAATTGGAAAAAACTTTCAATTTCACAAGTTACCCTTTAGCGCCTAAAGAGTGTGACTTAGAAGAATTAAACTATCTGATTACGGTAGATGCATATGTGCACATTACATAGGGATGTTTACGTCCTAAATGGGTTGAACGCAAGAGTGACAATAGGTAACCCAAAGAACCCAAAATACCTAGCACCTTCCGGTTTTGTTTTTGCGGCTAATAAAGTATGTGGGCCTTTAAAACAATATGAATCGCCTAGACGACAACTCGGGCATTCATAAACAACATCATATACCCGCCTACAACAAACAGGAACGGGGCAATTGGAAAAAACTTTCAATTTCACAAGTTACCCTTTAGCGCCTAAAGAGTGTGACTTAGAAGAATTAAACTATCTGATTACGGTAGATGCACATGTGCACATTACATAGAGATGTTTACGTCCTAAATGGGTTGAACGCAAGAGTGACAATAGGTAACCCAAAGAAACCAAAATACCTAGCACCTTCCGGTTTTGTTTTTGCGGCTAATAAATTATGTGGGCCTATAAAACAATATGAGTCGCCTAGACGACAACTCGGGCATTTATAATCACAACCATATAACCCCCTACCACAAACAGGAACGTGGCAATTGGCAAAAAACTTTCAATTTCCTTTAGCGCCTAAAGAGTGTGACTTTGAAGAATTAAACTATCTGATTACTGTAGATGCATATGTGCACATTACATAGAGATGTTAACGTCCTAAATGGGTTGAACGCAAGAGTGACAATCGAAAACCCAAAAACCTCAAAATACCTAGCAACTTCCGACTTTGTTTTTCCGGCTAATAAAGTATGTGGGCCTAAAAAACAATATGAATCGCCTAGACGGCAACTCGGGCCTTCATAAACAACATCATATACCCGCCTACCACAAACAGGAACGGGGCAATTGGCAAAAAACTTTCAATTTTACAAGTTACCCTTTAGCGCCTAAACAGTGTGACTTAGAAGAATAAAACTATCTGATTACGGTAGATGCATATGTGCACTTTACATAGGGCTGTTTACGTCCTAAATGGATTGAACGCAAGAGTGACAATGGAAAACCCAAAGAACCCAAAATACCTAGCACCTTCCGGTTTTGTTTTTGCGGCTATAAAGTATGTGGGCCTTTAAAACAATATGAGTCGCCTAGACGACAACGCGGGCATTCATAATCACAACCATATACCCCCTACCACAAACAGGAACGTGGCAATTGGCAAAAAACTTTCAATTTCCTTTAGCGCCTAAAGAGTGTGACTTTGAAGAATTAAACTATCTGATTACGGTAGATGCATATGTGCACATTACATGGAGATGTTAACGTCCTAAATGGGTTGAACGCAAGAGTGACAATCGAAAACCCAAACACCTCAAAATACCTAGCAACTTCCGGCTTTGTTGTTCCTGCTAATAAAGTATGTGGGCCTAAAAAGCAATATGAATCGCGTAGACGACAACTCGGGCATTCATAAACAACATCATATACCCCCTACCACAAAGAGGAACGTGGCAATTGGCAAAAAACTTTCAATTTCACAAGTTACCCTTTAGCGCCTAAAGAGTGTGACTTAGAAGAATTAAACTATCTGATTACGGTAGATGCATATGTGCACATTACATAGGGATGTTTACGTCCTAAATGGGTTGAACGCAAGAGTGACAATAGGTAACCCAAAGAACCCAAAATACCTAGCACCTTCCGGTTTTGTTTTTGCGGCTAATAAAGTATGTGGGCCTTTAAAACAATATGAATCGCCTAGACGACAACTCGGGCATTCATAAACAACATCATATACCCGCCTACAACAAACAGGAACGGGGCAATTGGAAAAAACTTTCAATTTCACAAGTTACCCTTTAGCGCCTAAAGAGTGTGACTTCGAAGAATTAAACTATCTGATTACGGTAGATGCATATGTGCACATTACATAGGGATGTTTACGTCCTAAATGGGTTGAACGCAAGAGTGACAATAGGTAACCCAAAGAACCCAAAATACCTAGCACCTTCCGGTTTTGTTTTTGCGGCTAATAAAGTATGTGGGCCTTTAAAACAATATGAATCGCCTAGACGACAACTCGGGCATTCATAAACAACATCATATACCCGCCTACAACAAACAGGAACGGGGCAATTGGAAAAAACTTTCAATTTCACAAGTTACCCTTTAGCGCCTAAAGAGTGTGACTTAGAAGAATTAAACTATCTGATTACGGTAGATGCATATGTGCACATTACATAGAGATGTTTACGTCCTAAATGGGTTGAACGCAAGAGTGACAATAGGTAACCCAAAGAAACCAAAATACCTAGCACCTTCCGGTTTTGTTTTTGCGGCTAATAAATTATGTGGGCCTATAAAACAATATGAGTCGCCTAGACGACAATTCGGGCATTTATAATCACAACCATATAACCCCCTACCACAAACAGGAACGTGGCAATTGGCAAAAAACTTTCAATTTCCTTTAGCGCCTAAAGAGTGTGACTTTGAAGAATTAAACTATCTGATTACTGTAGATGCATATGTGCACATTACATAGAGATGTTAACGTCCTAAATGGGTTGAACGCAAGAGTGACAATCGAAAACCCAAAAACCTCAAAATACCTAGCAACTTCCGACTTTGTTTTTCCGGCTAATAAAGTATGTGGGCCTAAAAAACAATATGAATCGCCTAGACGGCAACTCGGGCCTTCATAAACAACATCATATACCCGCCTACCACAAACAGGAACGGGGCAATTGGCAAAAAACTTTCAATTTTACAAGTTACCCTTTAGCGCCTAAACAGTGTGACTTAGAAGAATAAAACTATCTGATTACGGTAGATGCATATGTGCACTTTACATAGGGCTGTTTACGTCCTAAATGGATTGAACGCAAGAGTGACAATGGAAAACCCAAAGAACCCAAAATACCTAGCACCTTCCGGTTTTGTTTTTGCGGCTATAAAGTATGTGGGCCTTTAAAACAATATGAGTCGCCTAGACGACAACGCGGGCATTCATAATCACAACCATATACCCCCTACCACAAACAGGAACGTGGCAATTGGCAAAAAACTTTCAATTTCCTTTAGCGCCTAAAGAGTGTGACTTTGAAGAATTAAACTATCTGATTACGGTAGATGCATATGTGCACATTACATGGAGATGTTAACGTCCTAAATGGGTTGAACGCAAGAGTGACAATCGAAAACCCAAACACCTCAAAATACCTAGCAACTTCCGGCTTTGTTGTTCCTGCTAATAAAGTATGTGGGTCTAAAAAGCAATATGAATCGCTTAGACGACAACTCGGGCATTCATAAATAACATCATATACCCGCCTACCACAAACAGGAAAGGGGCAATTGGCAAAAAACTTTCAATTTCACAAGTTACCCTTTAGCGCCTAAACAGTGTGACTTAGAAGAATTAAACTATCTGATTACGGTAGATGCATATGTGCACATTACATAGGGATGTTTACGTCCTAAATGGGTTGAACGCAAGAGTGACAATAGGTAACCCAAAGAACCCAAAATACCTAGCAACTTCCGGCTTTGTTGTTCCTGCTAATAAAGTTTGTGGGTCTAAAAAGCAATATGAATCGCCTAGACGACAACTCGGGCATTCATAAACAACATCATATACCCGCCTACCACAAACAGGAACGTGGCAATTGGCAAAAAACTTTCAATTTCACAAGTTACCCTTTAGCGCCTAAACAGTGTGACTTAGAAGAATTAAACTATCTGATTACGGTAGATGCATATGTGCACATTACATAGAGATGTTAACGTCCTAAATGGGTTGAACTCAAGAGTGACAATCGAAAACCCAAAAACCTCAAAATACCTAGCAACTTCCGACTTTGTTTTTCCGGCTAATAAAGTATGTGGGTCTAAAAAACAATATGAATCGCCTAGACGGCAACTCGGGCCTTCATAAACAACATTATATACCCGCCTACCACAAACAGGAACGGGGCAATTGGCAAAAAACTTTCAATTTCACAAGTTACCCTTTAGCGCCTAAAGAGTGTGACTTTGAAGAATTAAACTATCTGATTACGGTAGATGCATATGTGCACATTACATAGGGATGTTTACGTCCTAAATGGGTTGAACGCAAGAGTGACAATCGGTAACACAAAGAACCCAAAATACCTAGCACCTTCCGGTTTTGTTTTTGCGGCTAAGAAATTATGTGGGCCTAAAAAGCAATATGAATCGCCTAGACGACAACTCGGGCATTCATAAACAACATCATATACCCGCCTACCACAAACAGGAACGTGGCAATTGGCAAAAAACTTTCAATTTCACAAGTTACCCTTTAGCGCCTAAACAGTGTGACTTAGAAGAATTAAACTATCTGATTACGGTAGATGCATATGTGCACATTACATAGGGATGTTTACGTCCTAAATGGGTTGAACGCAAGAGTGACAATAGGTAACCCAAAAACCTCAAAATACCTAGCAACTTCCGGCTTTGTTGTTCCTGCTAATAAAGTATGTGGGTCTAAAAAGCAATATGAATCGCCTAGACGACAACTCGGGCATTCAATAATTCATATACCCGCCTACCACAAACAGGAACGGGGCAATTGGCAAAAAACTTTAAATTTCACAAGTTACCCTTTAGCGCCTAAAGAGTGTGACTTAGAAGAATTAAACTATCTGATTACGGTAGATGCATATGTGCACATTACATAGGGATGTTTACGTCCTAAATGGGTTGAACGCAAGAGTGACAATAGGTAACCCAAAGAACCCAAAATACCTAGCACCTTCCGGTTTTGTTTTTGCTTCTAATAAAGTATGTGGGCCTTTAAAACAATATGAATCGCCTAGACGACAACTCGGGCATTCATAAACAACATCATATACCCGCCTACAACAAACAGGAACGGGGCAATTGGAAAAAACTTTCAATTTCACAAGTTACCCTTTAGCGCCTAAAGAGTGTGACTTAGAAGAATTAAACTATCTGATTACGGTAGATGCATATGTGCACATTACATAGAGATGTTTACGTCCTAAATGGGTTGAACGCAAGAGTGACAATAGGTAACCCAAAGAACCCAAAATGCCTAGCACCTTCCGGTTTTGTTTTTGCGGCTAATAAATTATGTGGGCCTATAAAGCAATATGAGTCGCCTAGACGACAACTCGGGCATTTATAATCACAACCATATAACCCCCTACCACAAACAGGAACGTGGCAATTGGCAAAAAACTTTCAATTTCCTTTAGCGCCTAAAGAGTGTGACTTTGAAGAATTAAACTATCTGATTACTGTAGATGCATATGTGCACATTACATAGAGATGTTAACGTCCTAAATGGGTTGAACGCAAGAGTGACAATAGGAAACCCAAAATACCTGGCAACTTCCGGCTTTGTTGTTCCTGCTAATAAAGTATGTGGGCCTTTAAAACAATATGAATCGCCTAGACGACAACTCGGGCATTCAAAAACAACATCATATACCCGCCTACCACAAACAGGAACGGGGCAATTGGCAAAAAACTTTCAATTTCACAAGTTACCCTTTAGCGCCTAAAGAGTGTGACTTAGAAGAATTAAACTATCTGATTACGGTAGATGCATATGTGCACATTACATAGGGATGTTTACGTCCTAAATGGGTTGAACGCAAGAGTGACAATAGGTAACCCAAAGAACCCAAAATACCTAGCACCTTCCGGTTTTGTTTTTGCGGCTAAGAAATTATGTGGGCCTAAAAAGCAATATGAATCGCGTAGACGACAACTCGGGCATTCATAAACAACATCATATACCCCCTACCACAAAGAGGAACGTGGCAATTGGCAAAAAACTTTCAATTTCACAAGTTACCCTTTAGCGCCTAAAGAGTGTGACTTAGAAGAATTAAACTATCTGATTACGGTAGATGCATATGTGCACATTACATAGGGATGTTTACGTCCTAAATGGGTTGAACGCAAGAGTGACAATAGGTAACCCAAAGAACCCAAAATACCTAGCACCTTCCGGTTTTGTTTTTGCGGCTAATAAAGTATGTGGGCCTTTAAAACAATATGAATCGCCTAGACGACAACTCGGGCATTCATAAACAACATCATATACCCGCCTACAACAAACAGGAACGGGGCAATTGGAAAAAACTTTCAATTTCACAAGTTACCCTTTAGCGCCTAAAGAGTGTGACTTAGAAGAATTAAACTATCTGATTACGGTAGATGCATATGTGCACATTACATAGGGATGTTTACGTCCTAAATGGGTTGAACGCAAGAGTGACAATAGGTAACCCAAAGAACCCAAAATACCTAGCACCTTCCGGTTTTGTTTTTGCGGCTAATAAAGTATGTGGGCCTTTAAAACAATATGAATCGCCTAGACGACAACTCGGGCATTCATAAACAACATCATATACCCGCCTACAACAAACAGGAACGGGGCAATTGGAAAAAACTTTCAATTTCACAAGTTACCCTTTAGCGCCTAAAGAGTGTGACTTAGAAGAATTAAACTATCTGATTACGGTAGATGCATATGTGCACATTACATAGAGATGTTTACGTCCTAAATGGGTTGAACGCAAGAGTGACAATAGGTAACCCAAAGAAACCAAAATACCTAGCACCTTCCGGTTTTGTTTTTGCGGCTAATAAATTATGTGGGCCTATAAAACAATATGAGTCGCCTAGACGACAACTCGGGCATTTATAATCACAACCATATAACCCCCTACCACAAACAGGAACGTGGCAATTGGCAAAAAACTTTCAATTTCCTTTAGCGCCTAAAGAGTGTGACTTTGAAGAATTAAACTATCTGTTTACTGTAGATGCATATGTGCACATTACATAGAGATGTTAACGTCCTAAATGGGTTGAACGCAAGAGTGACAATCGAAAACCCAAAAACCTCAAAATACCTAGCAACTTCCGACTTTGTTTTTCCGGCTAATAAAGTATGTGGGCCTAAAAAACAATATGAATCGCCTAGACGGCAACTCGGGCCTTCATAAACAACATCATATACCCGCCTACCACAAACAGGAACGGGGCAATTGGCAAAAAACTTTCAATTTTACAAGTTACCCTTTAGCGCCTAAACAGTGTGACTTAGAAGAATAAAACTATCTGATTACGGTAGATGCATATGTGCACTTTACATAGGGCTGTTTACGTCCTAAATGGATTGAACGCAAGAGTGACAATGGAAAACCCAAAGAACCCAAAATACCTAGCACCTTCCGGTTTTGTTTTTGCGGCTATAAAGTATGTGGGCCTTTAAAACAATATGAGTCGCCTAGACGACAACGCGGGCATTCATAATCACAACCATATACCCCCTACCACAAACAGGAACGTGGCAATTGGCAAAAAACTTTCAATTTCCTTTAGCGCCTAAAGAGTGTGACTTTGAAGAATTAAACTATCTGATTACGGTAGATGCATATGTGCACATTACATGGAGATGTTAACGTCCTAAATGGGTTGAACGCAAGAGTGACAATCGAAAACCCAAACACCTCAAAATACCTAGCAACTTCCGGCTTTGTTGTTCCTGCTAATAAAGTATGTGGGTCTAAAAAGCAATATGAATCGCTTAGACGACAACTCGGGCATTCATAAATAACATCATATACCCGCCTACCACAAACAGGAAAGGGGCAATTGGCAAAAAACTTTCAATTTCACAAGTTACCCTTTAGCGCCTAAACAGTGTGACTTAGAAGAATTAAACTATCTGATTACGGTAGATGCATATGTGCACATTACATAGGGATGTTTACGTCCTAAATGGGTTGAACGCAAGAGTGACAATAGGTAACCCAAAGAACCCAAAATACCTAGCAACTTCCGGCTTTGTTGTTCCTGCTAATAAAGTTTGTGGGTCTAAAAAGCAATATGAATCGCCTAGACGACAACTCGGGCATTCATAAACAACATCATATACCCGCCTACCACAAACAGGAACGTGGCAATTGGCAAAAAACTTTCAATTTCACAAGTTACCCTTTAGCGCCTAAACAGTGTGACTTAGAAGAATTAAACTATCTGATTACGGTAGATGCATATGTGCACATTACATAGAGATGTTAACGTCCTAAATGGGTTGAACTCAAGAGTGACAATCGAAAACCCAAAAACCTCAAAATACCTAGCAACTTCCGACTTTGTTTTTCCGGCTAATAAAGTATGTGGGTCTAAAAAACAATATGAATCGCCTAGACGGCAACTCGGGCCTTCATAAACAACATTATATACCCGCCTACCACAAACAGGAACGGGGCAATTGGCAAAAAACTTTCAATTTCACAAGTTACCCTTTAGCGCCTAAAGAGTGTGACTTTGAAGAATTAAACTATCTGATTACGGTAGATGCATATGTGCACATTACATAGGGATGTTTACGTCCTAAATGGGTTGAACGCAAGAGTGACAATCGGTAACACAAAGAACCCAAAATACCTAGCACCTTCCGGTTTTGTTTTTGCGGCTAAGAAATTATGTGGGCCTAAAAAGCAATATGAATCGCCTAGACGACAACTCGGGCATTCATAAACAACATCATATACCCGCCTACCACAAACAGGAACGTGGCAATTGGCAAAAAACTTTCAATTTCACAAGTTACCCTTTAGCGCCTAAACAGTGTGACTTAGAAGAATTAAACTATCTGATTACGGTAGATGCATATGTGCACATTACATAGGGATGTTTACGTCCTAAATGGGTTGAACGCAAGAGTGACAATAGGTAACCCAAAAACCTCAAAATACCTAGCAACTTCCGGCTTTGTTGTTCCTGCTAATAAAGTATGTGGGTCTAAAAAGCAATATGAATCGCCTAGACGACAACTCGGGCATTCAATAATTCATATACCCGCCTACCACAAACAGGAACGGGGCAATTGGCAAAAAACTTTAAATTTCCTTTAGCGCCTAAAGAGTGTGACTTTGAAGAATTAAACTATCTGATTACTGTAGATGCATATGTGCACATTACATAGAGATGTTAACGTCCTAAATGGGTTGAACGCAAGAGTGACAATCGAAAACCCAAAAACCTCAAAATACCTAGCAACTTCCGACTTTGTTTTTCCGGCTAATAAAGTATGTGGGCCTAAAAAACAATATGAATCGCCTAGACGGCAACTCGGGCCTTCATAAACAACATCATATACCCGCCTACCACAAACAGGAACGGGGCAATTGGCAAAAAACTTTCAATTTTACAAGTTACCCTTTAGCGCCTAAACAGTGTGACTTAGAAGAATAAAACTATCTGATTACGGTAGATGCATATGTGCACTTTACATAGGGCTGTTTACGTCCTAAATGGATTGAACGCAAGAGTGACAATGGAAAACCCAAAGAACCCAAAATACCTAGCACCTTCCGGTTTTGTTTTTGCGGCTATAAAGTATGTGGGCCTTTAAAACAATATGAGTCGCCTAGACGACAACGCGGGCATTCATAATCACAACCATATACCCCCTACCACAAACAGGAACGTGGCAATTGGCAAAAAACTTTCAATTTCCTTTAGCGCCTAAAGAGTGTGACTTTGAAGAATTAAACTATCTGATTACGGTAGATGCATATGTGCACATTACATGGAGATGTTAACGTCCTAAATGGGTTGAACGCAAGAGTGACAATCGAAAACCCAAACACCTCAAAATACCTAGCAACTTCCGGCTTTGTTGTTCCTGCTAATAAAGTATGTGGGCCTAAAAAGCAATATGAATCGCGTAGACGACAACTCGGGCATTCATAAACAACATCATATACCCCCTACCACAAAGAGGAACGTGGCAATTGGCAAAAAACTTTCAATTTCACAAGTTACCCTTTAGCGCCTAAAGAGTGTGACTTAGAAGAATTAAACTATCTGATTACGGTAGATGCATATGTGCACATTACATAGGGATGTTTACGTCCTAAATGGGTTGAACGCAAGAGTGACAATAGGTAACCCAAAGAACCCAAAATACCTAGCACCTTCCGGTTTTGTTTTTGCGGCTAATAAAGTATGTGGGCCTTTAAAACAATATGAATCGCCTAGACGACAACTCGGGCATTCATAAACAACATCATATACCCGCCTACAACAAACAGGAACGGGGCAATTGGAAAAAACTTTCAATTTCACAAGTTACCCTTTAGCGCCTAAAGAGTGTGACTTAGAAGAATTAAACTATCTGATTACGGTAGATGCATATGTGCACATTACATAGGGATGTTTACGTCCTAAATGGGTTGAACGCAAGAGTGACAATAGGTAACCCAAAGAACCCAAAATACCTAGCACCTTCCGGTTTTGTTTTTGCGGCTAATAAAGTATGTGGGCCTTTAAAACAATATGAATCGCCTAGACGACAACTCGGGCATTCATAAACAACATCATATACCCGCCTACAACAAACAGGAACGGGGCAATTGGAAAAAACTTTCAATTTCACAAGTTACCCTTTAGCGCCTAAAGAGTGTGACTTAGAAGAATTAAACTATCTGATTACGGTAGATGCATATGTGCACATTACATAGAGATGTTTACGTCCTAAATGGGTTGAACGCAAGAGTGACAATAGGTAACCCAAAGAAACCAAAATACCTAGCACCTTCCGGTTTTGTTTTTGCGGCTAATAAATTATGTGGGCCTATAAAACAATATGAGTCGCCTAGACGACAACTCGGGCATTTATAATCACAACCATATAACCCCCTACCACAAACAGGAACGTGGCAATTGGCAAAAAACTTTCAATTTCCTTTAGCGCCTAAAGAGTGTGACTTTGAAGAATTAAACTATCTGATTACTGTAGATGCATATGTGCACATTACATAGAGATGTTAACGTCCTAAATGGGTTGAACGCAAGAGTGACAATCGAAAACCCAAAAACCTCAAAATACCTAGCAACTTCCGACTTTGTTTTTCCGGCTAATAAAGTATGTGGGCCTAAAAAACAATATGAATCGCCTAGACGGCAACTCGGGCCTTCATAAACAACATCATATACCCGCCTACCACAAACAGGAACGGGGCAATTGGCAAAAAACTTTCAATTTTACAAGTTACCCTTTAGCGCCTAAACAGTGTGACTTAGAAGAATAAAACTATCTGATTACGGTAGATGCATATGTGCACTTTACATAGGGCTGTTTACGTCCTAAATGGATTGAACGCAAGAGTGACAATGGAAAACCCAAAGAACCCAAAATACCTAGCACCTTCCGGTTTTGTTTTTGCGGCTATAAAGTATGTGGGCCTTTAAAACAATATGAGTCGCCTAGACGACAACGCGGGCATTCATAATCACAACCATATACCCCCTACCACAAACAGGAACGTGGCAATTGGCAAAAAACTTTCAATTTCCTTTAGCGCCTAAAGAGTGTGACTTTGAAGAATTAAACTATCTGATTACGGTAGATGCATATGTGCACATTACATGGAGATGTTAACGTCCTAAATGGGTTGAACGCAAGAGTGACAATCGAAAACCCAAACACCTCAAAATACCTAGCAACTTCCGGCTTTGTTGTTCCTGCTAATAAAGTATGTGGGTCTAAAAAGCAATATGAATCGCTTAGACGACAACTCGGGCATTCATAAATAACATCATATACCCGCCTACCACAAACAGGAAAGGGGCAATTGGCAAAAAACTTTCAATTTCACAAGTTACCCTTTAGCGCCTAAACAGTGTGACTTAGAAGAATTAAACTATCTGATTACGGTAGATGCATATGTGCACATTACATAGGGATGTTTACGTCCTAAATGGGTTGAACGCAAGAGTGACAATAGGTAACCCAAAGAACCCAAAATACCTAGCAACTTCCGGCTTTGTTGTTCCTGCTAATAAAGTTTGTGGGTCTAAAAAGCAATATGAATCGCCTAGACGACAACTCGGGCATTCATAAACAACATCATATACCCGCCTACCACAAACAGGAACGTGGCAATTGGCAAAAAACTTTCAATTTCACAAGTTACCCTTTAGCGCCTAAACAGTGTGACTTAGAAGAATTAAACTATCTGATTACGGTAGATGCATATGTGCACATTACATAGAGATGTTAACGTCCTAAATGGGTTGAACTCAAGAGTGACAATCGAAAACCCAAAAACCTCAAAATACCTAGCAACTTCCGACTTTGTTTTTCCGGCTAATAAAGTATGTGGGTCTAAAAAACAATATGAATCGCCTAGACGGCAACTCGGGCCTTCATAAACAACATTATATACCCGCCTACCACAAACAGGAACGGGGCAATTGGCAAAAAACTTTCAATTTCACAAGTTACCCTTTAGCGCCTAAAGAGTGTGACTTTGAAGAATTAAACTATCTGATTACGGTAGATGCATATGTGCACATTACATAGGGATGTTTACGTCCTAAATGGGTTGAACGCAAGAGTGACAATAGGAAACCCAAAATACCTGGCAACTTCCGGCTTTGTTGTTCCTGCTAATAAAGTATGTGGGCCTTTAAAACAATATGAATCGCCTAGACGACAACTCGGGCATTCAAAAACAACATCATATACCCGCCTACCACAAACAGGAACGTGGCAATTGGCAAAAAACTTTCAATTTCACAAGTTACCCTTTAGCGCCTAAACAGTGTGACTTAGAAGAATTAAACTATCTGATTACGGTAGATGCATATGTGCACATTACATAGGGATGTTTACGTCCTAAATGGGTTGAACGCAAGAGTGACAATAGGTAACCCAAAAACCTCAAAATACCTAGCAACTTCCGGCTTTGTTGTTCCTGCTAATAAAGTATGTGGGTCTAAAAAGCAATATGAATCGCCTAGACGACAACTCGGGCATTCAATAATTCATATACCCGCCTACAACAAACAGGAACGGGGCAATTGGAAAAAACTTTCAATTTCACAAGTTACCCTTTAGCGCCTAAAGAGTGTGACTTAGAAGAATTAAACTATCTGATTACGGTAGATGCATATGTGCACATTACATAGAGATGTTTACGTCCTAAATGGGTTGAACGCAAGAGTGACAATCGGTAACACAAAGAACCCAAAATACCTAGCACCTTCCGGTTTTGTTTTTGCGGCTAAGAAATTATGTGGGCCTAAAAAGCAATATGAATCGCCTAGACGACAACTCGGGCATTCATAAACAACATCATATACCCGCCTACCACAAACAGGAACGTGGCAATTGGCAAAAAACTTTCAATTTCACAAGTTACCCTTTAGCGCCTAAACAGTGTGACTTAGAAGAATTAAACTATCTGATTACGGTAGATGCATATGTGCACATTACATAGGGATGTTTACGTCCTAAATGGGTTGAACGCAAGAGTGACAATAGGTAACCCAAAAACCTCAAAATACCTAGCAACTTCCGGCTTTGTTGTTCCTGCTAATAAAGTATGTGGGTCTAAAAAGCAATATGAATCGCCTAGACGACAACTCGGGCATTCAATAATTCATATACCCGCCTACAACAAACAGGAACGGGGCAATTGGAAAAAACTTTCAATTTCACAAGTTACCCTTTAGCGCCTAAAGAGTGTGACTTAGAAGAATTAAACTATCTGATTACGGTAGATGCATATGTGCACATTACATAGAGATGTTTACGTCCTAAATGGGTTGAACGCAAGAGTGACAATAGGTAACCCAAAGAACCCAAAATACCTAGCACCTTCCGGTTTTGTTTTTGCGGCTAATAAATTATGTGGGCCTATAAAGCAATATGAGTCGCCTAGACGACAACTCGGGCATTTATAATCACAACCATATAACCCCCTACCACAAACAGGAACGTGGCAATTGGCAAAAAACTTTCAATTTCCTTTAGCGCCTAAAGAGTGTGACTTTGAAGAATTAAACTATCTGATTACTGTAGCTGCATATGTGCACATTACATAGAGATGTTAACGTCCTAAATGGGTTGAACGCAAGAGTGACAATAGGAAACCCAAAATACCTGGCAACTTCCGGCTTTGTTGTTCCTGCTAATAAAGTATGTGGGCCTTTAAAACAATATGAATCGCCTAGACGACAACTCGGGCATTCAAAAACAACATCATATACCCGCCTACCACAAACAGGAACGGGGCAATTGGCAAAAAACTTTCAATTTCACAAGTTACCCTTTAGCGCCTAAACAGTGTGACTTAGAAGAATTAAACTATCTGATTACGGTAGATGCATATGTGCACATTACATAGGGATGTTTACGTCCTAAATGGGTTGAACGCAAGAGTGACAATCGAAAACCCAAAAACCTCAAAATACCTAGCAACTTCCGGCTTTGTTGTTCCTGCTAATAAAGTATGTGGGTCTAAAAAGCAATATGAATCGCCTAGACGACAACTCGGGCATTTATAATCACAACCATATAACCCCCTACCACAAACAGGAACGGGGCAATTGGATAAAACTTTCAATTTCACAAGTTACCCTTTAGCGCCTAAAGAGTGTGACTTAGAAGAATTAAACTATCTGATTACGGTAGATGCATATGTGCACATTACATAGGGATGTTTACGTCCTAAATGGGTTGAACGCAAGAGTGACAATATGAATCGCCTAGACGACAACTCGGGCATTCATAAACAACATCATATACCCGCCTACAACAAACAGGAACGGGGCAATTGGAAAAAACTTTCAATTTCACAAGTTACCCTTTAGCGCCTAAAGAGTGTGACTTAGAAGAATTAAACTATCTGATTACGGTAGATGCATATGTGCACATTACATAGAGATGTTTACGTCCTAAATGGGTTGAACGCACGAGTGACAATAGGTAACCCAAAGAAACCAAAATACCTAGCACCTTCCGGTTTTGTTTTTGCGGCTAATAAATTATGTGGGCCTATAAAACAATATGAGTCGCCTAGACGACAACTCGGACATTTATAATCACAACCATATAACCCCCTACCACAAACAGGAACGTGGCAATTGGCAAAAAACTTTCAATTTCCTTTAGCGCCTAAAGAGTGTGACTTTGAAGAATTAAACTATCTGATTACTGTAGATGCATATGTGCACATTACATAGAGATGTTAACGTCCTAAATGGGTTGAACGCAAGAGTGACAATCGAAAACCCAAAAACCTCAAAATACCTAGCAACTTCCGACTTTGTTTTTCCGGCTAATAAAGTATGTGGGCCTAAAAAACAATATGAATCGCCTAGACGGCAACTCGGGCCTTCATAAACAACATCATATACCCGCCTACCACAAACAGGAACGGGGCAATTGGCAAAAAACTTTCAATTTTACAAGTTACCCTTTAGCGCCTAAACAGTGTGACTTAGAAGAATAAAACTATCTGATTACGGTAGATGCATATGTGCACTTTACATAGAGCTGTTTACGTCCTAAATGGATTGAACGCAAGAGTGACAATCGAAAACCCAAAGAACCCAAAATACCTAGCACCTTCCGGTTTTGTTTTTGCGGCTATAAAGTATGCGGGCCTTTAAAACAATATGAGTCGCCTAGACGACAACGCGGGCATTCATAATCACAACCATGTACCCCCTACCACAAACAGGAACGTGGCAATTGGCAAAAAACTTTCAATTTCCTTTAGCGCCTAAAGAGTGTGACTTTGAAGAATTAAACTATCTGATTACTGTAGATGCATATGTGCACATTACATAGGATGTTTACGTCCTAAATGGGTTGAACGCAAGAGTGACAATCGAAAACCCAAAAACCTCAAAATACCTAGCAACTTCCGGCTTTGTTGTTCCTGCTAATAAAGTATGTGGGTCTAAAAAGCAATATGAATCGCTTAGACGACAACTCGGGCATTCAACAACATCATATACCCGCCTACCACAAACAGGAACGGGGCAATTGGCAAAAAACTTTCAATTTCACAAGTTACCCTTTAGCGCCTAAAGAGTGTGACTTAGAAGAATTAAACTATCTGATTACGGTAGATGCATATGTGCACATTACATTGAGATGTTTACGTCCTAAATGGGTTGAACGCAAGAGTGACAATAGGTAACCCAAAGAACCCAAAATACCTAGCAACTTCCGGCTTTGTTGTTCCTGCTAATAAAGTATGTGGGTCTAAAAAGCAATATGAATCGCCTAGACGACAACTCGGGCATTCAACAACATCATATACCCGCCTACCACAAACAGGAACGGGGCAATTGGCAAAAAACTTTCAATTTCACAAGTTACCCTTTAGCGCCTAAACAGTGTGACTTAGAAGAATTAAACTATCTGATTACGGTAGATGCATATGTGCACATTACATAGAGATGTTACGTCCTAAATGGGTTGAACGCAAGAGTGACAATAGGTAACCCAAAGAACCCAAAATACCTAGCAACTTCCGGCTTTGTTGTTCCTGCTAATAAAGTATGTGGGTCTAAAAAGCAATATGAATCGCCTAGACGACAACTCGGGCATTCATACAACATCATATACCCGCCTACAACAAACAGGAACGTGGCAATTGGAAAAAACTTTCAATTTCACAAGTTACCCTTTAGCGCCTAAACAGTGTGACTTAGAAGAATTAAACTATCTGATTACGGTAGATGCATATGTGCACATTACATAGAGATGTTAACGTCCTAAATGGGTTGAACTCAAGAGTGACAATCGAAAACCCAAAAACCTCAAAATACCTAGCAACTTCCGGCTTTGTTGTTCCTGCTAATAAAGTATGTGGGTCTAAAAAGCAATATGAATCGCCTAGACGACAACTCGGGCATTCATAAACAACATCATATACCCGCCTACCACAAACAGGAACGTGGCAATTGGCAAAAAACTTTCAATTTCACAAGTTACCCTTTAGCGCCTAAACAGTGTGACTTAGAAGAATTAAACTATCTGATTACGGTAGATGCATATGTGCACATTACATAGAGATGTTAACGTCCTAAATGGGTTGAACTCAAGAGTGACAATCGAAAACCCAAAAACCTCAAAATACCTAGCAACTTCCGGCTTTGTTGTTCCTGCTAATAAAGTATGTGGGTCTAAAAAGCAATATGAATCGCCTAGACGACAACTCGGGCATTCAACAACATCATATACCCGCCTACCACAAACAGGAACGGGGCAATTGGCAAAAAACTTTCAATTTCACAAGTTACCCTTTAGCGCCTAAACAGTGTGACTTAGAAGAATTAAACTATCTGATTACGGTAGATGCATATGTGCACATTACATAGGGATGTTTACGTCCTAAATGGGTTGAACGCAAGAGTGACAATAGGTAACCCAAAGAACCCAAAATACCTAGCAACTTCCGGCTTTGTTGTTCCTGCTAATAAAGTATGTGGGTCTAAAAAGCAATATGAATCGCCTAGACGACAACTCGGGCATTCATAAACAACATCATATACCCGCCTACCACAAACAGGAACGTGGCAATTGGCAAAAAACTTTCAATTTCACAAGTTACCCTTTAGCGCCTAAACAGTGTGACTTAGAAGAATTAAACTATCTGATTACGGTAGATGCATATGTGCACATTACATAGGGATGTTTACGTCCTAAATGGGTTGAACGCAAGAGTGACAATAGGTAACCCAAAGAACCCAAAATACCTAGCAACTACCGGCTTTGTTGTTCCTGCTAATAAAGTATGTGGGTCTAAAAAGCAATATGAATCGCCTAGACGACAACTCGGGCATTCATAAACAACATCATATACCCGCCTACAACAAACAGGAACGGGGCAATTGGAAAAACTTTCAATTTCACAAGTTACCCTTTAGCGCCTAAAGAGTGTGACTTAGAAGAATTAAACTATCTGATTACGGTAAATGCATATGTGCACATTACATAGAGATGTTTACGTCCTAAATGGGTTGAACGCAAGAGTGACAATAAGTAACCCAAAGAAACCAAAATACCTAGCACCTTCCGGTTTTGTTTTTGCGGCTATAAAGTATGTGGGCCTTTAAAACAATATGAGTCGCCTAGACGACAACGCGGGCATTCATAATCACAACCATATACCCCCTACCACAAAGAGGAACGTGGCAATTGGCAAAAAACTTTCAATTTCACAAGTTACCCTTTAGCGCCTAAACAGTGTGACTTAGAAGAATTAAACTATCTGATTACGGTAGATGCATATGTGCACATTACATAGGGATGTTTACGTCCTAAATGGGTTGAACGCAAGAGTGACAATCGAAAACCCAAAAACCTCAAAATACCTAGCAACTTCCGGCTTTGTTGTTCCTGCTAATAAAGTATGTGGGCCTAAAAAACAATATGAATCGCCTAGACGGCAACTCGGGCCTTCATAAACAACATCATATACCCGCCTACCACAAACAGGAACGGGGCAATTGGCAAAAAACTTTCAATTTTACAAGTTACCCTTTAGCGCCTAAACAGTGTGACTTAGAAGAATAAAACTATCTGATTACGGTAGATGCATATGTGCACATTACATAGGGATGTTTACGTCCTAAATGGGTTGAACGCAAGAGTGACAATAGGTAACCCAAAGAAACCAAAATACCTAGCACCTTCCGGTTTTGTTTTTGCGGCTAATAAATTATGTGGGCCTATAAAACAATATGAGTCGCCTAGACGACAACTCGGGCATTTATAATCACAACCATATAACCCCCTACCACAAACAGGAACGTGGCAATTGGCAAAAAACTTTCAATTTCCTTTAGCGCCTAAAGAGTGTGACTTTGAAGAATTAAACTATCTGATTACTGTAGATGCATATGTGCACATTACATAGGGATGTTTACGTCCTAAATGGGTTGAACGCAAGAGTGACAATAGGTAACCCAAAGAACCCAAAATACCTAGCACCTTCCGGTTTTGTTTTTGCGGCTAATAAAGTATGTGGGCCTTTAAAACAATATGAATCGCCTAGACGACAACTCGGGCATTCATAAACAACATCATATACCCGCCTACAACAAACAGGAACGGGGCAATTGGAAAAAACTTTCAATTTCACAAGTTACCCTTTAGCGCCTAAAGAGTGTGACTTAGAAGAATTAAACTATCTGATTACGGTAGATGCATATGTGCACATTACATAGAGATGTTTATGTCCTAAATGGGTTGAACGCAAGAGTGACAATAGGTAACCCAAAGAAACCAAAATACCTAGCACCTTCCGGTTTTGTTTTTGCGGCTAATAAATTATGTGGGCCTATAAAACAATATGAGTCGCCTAGACGACAACTCGGGCATTTATAATCACAACCATATAACCCCCTACCACAAACAGGAACGTGGCAATTGGCAAAAAACTTTCAATTTCCTTTAGCGCCTAAAGAGTGTGACTTTGAAGAATTAAACTATCTGATTACGGTAGATGCATATGTGCACATTACATAGGGATGTTTACGTCCTAAATGGGTTGAACGCAAGAGTGACAATCGAAAACCCAAAAACCTCAAAATACCTAGCAACTTCCGGCTTTGTTGTTCCTGCTAATAAAGTATGTGGGTCTAAAAAGCAATATGAATCGCCTAGACGACAACTTGGGCATTCATAAACAACATCATATACCCGGCTAACACAAACAGGAACGGGGCAATTGGAAAAAACTTTCAATTTTACAAGTTACCCTTTAGCGCCTAAACAGTGTGACTTAGAAGAATAAAACTATCTGATTACGGTAGATGCATATGTGCACATTACATAGGGATGTTTACGTCCTAAATGGGTTGAACGCAAGAGTGACAATCGAAAACCCAAAAACCTCAAAATACCTAGCAACTTCCGGCTTTGTTGTTCCTGCTAATAAAGTATGTGGGTCTAAAAAGCAATATGAATCGCCTAGACGACAACTTGGGCATTCATAAACAACATCATATACCCGGCTAACACAAACAGGAACGGGGCAATTGGAAAAAACTTTCAATTTCACAAGTTACCCTTTAGCGCTTTTAAAGAGTGTGACTTAGAAGAATTAAACTATCTGATTACGGTAGATGCATATGTGCACATTACATAGGGATGTTTACGTCCTAAATGGGTTGAACGCAAGAGTGACAATAGGTAACCCAAAGAACCCAAAATACCTAGCACCTTCCGGTTTTGTTTTTGCGGCTAATAAATTATGTGGGCCTATAAAGCAATATGAGTCGCCTAGACGACAACTCGGGCATTTATAATCACAACCATATAACCCCCTACCACAAACAGGAACGTGGCAATTGGCAAAAAACTTTCAATTTCCTTTAGCGCCTAAAGAGTGTGACTTTGAAGAATTAAACTATCTGATTACTGTAGCTGCATATGTGCACATTACATAGAGATGTTAACGTCCTAAATGGGTTGAACGCAAGAGTGACAATAGGAAACCCAAAATACCTGGCAACTTCCGGCTTTGTTGTTCCTGCTAATAAAGTATGTGGGCCTTTAAAACAATATGAATCGCCTAGACGACAACTCGGGCATTCAAAAACAACATCATATACCCGCCTACCACAAACAGGAACGGGGCAATTGGCAAAAAACTTTCAATTTCACAAGTTACCCTTTAGCGCCTAAACAGTGTGACTTAGAAGAATTAAACTATCTGATTACGGTAGATGCATATGTGCACATTACATAGGGATGTTTACGTCCTAAATGGGTTGAACGCAAGAGTGACAATCGAAAACCCAAAAACCTCAAAATACCTAGCAACTTCCGGCTTTGTTGTTCCTGCTAATAAAGTATGTGGGTCTAAAAAGCAATATGAATCGCCTAGACGACAACTCGGGCATTTATAATCACAACCATATAACCCCCTACCACAAACAGGAACGGGGCAATTGGATAAAACTTTCAATTTCACAAGTTACCCTTTAGCGCCTAAAGAGTGTGACTTAGAAGAATTAAACTATCTGATTACGGTAGATGCATATGTGCACATTACATAGGGATGTTTACGTCCTAAATGGGTTGAACGCAAGAGTGACAATATGAATCGCCTAGACGACAACTCGGGCATTCATAAACAACATCATATACCCGCCTACAACAAACAGGAACGGGGCAATTGGAAAAAACTTTCAATTTCACAAGTTACCCTTTAGCGCCTAAAGAGTGTGACTTAGAAGAATTAAACTATCTGATTACGGTAGATGCATATGTGCACATTACATAGAGATGTTTACGTCCTAAATGGGTTGAACGCACGAGTGACAATAGGTAACCCAAAGAAACCAAAATACCTAGCACCTTCCGGTTTTGTTTTTGCGGCTAATAAATTATGTGGGCCTATAAAACAATATGAGTCGCCTAGACGACAACTCGGACATTTATAATCACAACCATATAACCCCCTACCACAAACAGGAACGTGGCAATTGGCAAAAAACTTTCAATTTCCTTTAGCGCCTAAAGAGTGTGACTTTGAAGAATTAAACTATCTGATTACTGTAGATGCATATGTGCACATTACATAGAGATGTTAACGTCCTAAATGGGTTGAACGCAAGAGTGACAATCGAAAACCCAAAAACCTCAAAATACCTAGCAACTTCCGACTTTGTTTTTCCGGCTAATAAAGTATGTGGGCCTAAAAAACAATATGAATCGCCTAGACGGCAACTCGGGCCTTCATAAACAACATCATATACCCGCCTACCACAAACAGGAACGGGGCAATTGGCAAAAAACTTTCAATTTTACAAGTTACCCTTTAGCGCCTAAACAGTGTGACTTAGAAGAATAAAACTATCTGATTACGGTAGATGCATATGTGCACTTTACATAGAGCTGTTTACGTCCTAAATGGATTGAACGCAAGAGTGACAATCGAAAACCCAAAGAACCCAAAATACCTAGCACCTTCCGGTTTTGTTTTTGCGGCTATAAAGTATGCGGGCCTTTAAAACAATATGAGTCGCCTAGACGACAACGCGGGCATTCATAATCACAACCATGTACCCCCTACCACAAACAGGAACGTGGCAATTGGCAAAAAACTTTCAATTTCCTTTAGCGCCTAAAGAGTGTGACTTTGAAGAATTAAACTATCTGATTACTGTAGATGCATATGTGCACATTACATAGGATGTTTACGTCCTAAATGGGTTGAACGCAAGAGTGACAATCGAAAACCCAAAAACCTCAAAATACCTAGCAACTTCCGGCTTTGTTGTTCCTGCTAATAAAGTATGTGGGTCTAAAAAGCAATATGAATCGCTTAGACGACAACTCGGGCATTCAACAACATCATATACCCGCCTACCACAAACAGGAACGGGGCAATTGGCAAAAAACTTTCAATTTCACAAGTTACCCTTTAGCGCCTAAAGAGTGTGACTTAGAAGAATTAAACTATCTGATTACGGTAGATGCATATGTGCACATTACATTGAGATGTTTACGTCCTAAATGGGTTGAACGCAAGAGTGACAATAGGTAACCCAAAGAACCCAAAATACCTAGCAACTTCCGGCTTTGTTGTTCCTGCTAATAAAGTATGTGGGTCTAAAAAGCAATATGAATCGCCTAGACGACAACTCGGGCATTCAACAACATCATATACCCGCCTACCACAAACAGGAACGGGGCAATTGGCAAAAAACTTTCAATTTCACAAGTTACCCTTTAGCGCCTAAACAGTGTGACTTAGAAGAATTAAACTATCTGATTACGGTAGATGCATATGTGCACATTACATAGAGATGTTAACGTCCTAAATGGGTTGAACGCAAGAGTGACAATAGGTAACCCAAAGAACCCAAAATACCTAGCAACTTCCGGCTTTGTTGTTCCTGCTAATAAAGTATGTGGGTCTAAAAAGCAATATGAATCGCCTAGACGACAACTCGGGCATTCATACAACATCATATACCCGCCTACAACAAACAGGAACGTGGCAATTGGAAAAAACTTTCAATTTCACAAGTTACCCTTTAGCGCCTAAACAGTGTGACTTAGAAGAATTAAACTATCTGATTACGGTAGATGCATATGTGCACATTACATAGAGATGTTAACGTCCTAAATGGGTTGAACTCAAGAGTGACAATCGAAAACCCAAAAACCTCAAAATACCTAGCAACTTCCGGCTTTGTTGTTCCTGCTAATAAAGTATGTGGGTCTAAAAAGCAATATGAATCGCCTAGACGACAACTCGGGCATTCATAAACAACATCATATACCCGCCTACCACAAACAGGAACGTGGCAATTGGCAAAAAACTTTCAATTTCACAAGTTACCCTTTAGCGCCTAAACAGTGTGACTTAGAAGAATTAAACTATCTGATTACGGTAGATGCATATGTGCACATTACATAGAGATGTTAACGTCCTAAATGGGTTGAACTCAAGAGTGACAATCGAAAACCCAAAAACCTCAAAATACCTAGCAACTTCCGGCTTTGTTGTTCCTGCTAATAAAGTATGTGGGTCTAAAAAGCAATATGAATCGCCTAGACGACAACTCGGGCATTCAACAACATCATATACCCGCCTACCACAAACAGGAACGGGGCAATTGGCAAAAAACTTTCAATTTCACAAGTTACCCTTTAGCGCCTAAACAGTGTGACTTAGAAGAATTAAACTATCTGATTACGGTAGATGCATATGTGCACATTACATAGGGATGTTTACGTCCTAAATGGGTTGAACGCAAGAGTGACAATAGGTAACCCAAAGAACCCAAAATACCTAGCAACTTCCGGCTTTGTTGTTCCTGCTAATAAAGTATGTGGGTCTAAAAAGCAATATGAATCGCCTAGACGACAACTCGGGCATTCATAAACAACATCATATACCCGCCTACCACAAACAGGAACGTGGCAATTGGCAAAAAACTTTCAATTTCACAAGTTACCCTTTAGCGCCTAAACAGTGTGACTTAGAAGAATTAAACTATCTGATTACGGTAGATGCATATGTGCACATTACATAGGGATGTTTACGTCCTAAATGGGTTGAACGCAAGAGTGACAATAGGTAACCCAAAGAACCCAAAATACCTAGCAACTACCGGCTTTGTTGTTCCTGCTAATAAAGTATGTGGGTCTAAAAAGCAATATGAATCGCCTAGACGACAACTCGGGCATTCATAAACAACATCATATACCCGCCTACAACAAACAGGAACGGGGCAATTGGAAAAACTTTCAATTTCACAAGTTACCCTTTAGCGCCTAAAGAGTGTGACTTAGAAGAATTAAACTATCTGATTACGGTAAATGCATATGTGCACATTACATAGAGATGTTTACGTCCTAAATGGGTTGAACGCAAGAGTGACAATAAGTAACCCAAAGAAACCAAAATACCTAGCACCTTCCGGTTTTGTTTTTGCGGCTATAAAGTATGTGGGCCTTTAAAACAATATGAGTCGCCTAGACGACAACGCGGGCATTCATAATCACAACCATATACCCCCTACCACAAAGAGGAACGTGGCAATTGGCAAAAAACTTTCAATTTCACAAGTTACCCTTTAGCGCCTAAACAGTGTGACTTAGAAGAATTAAACTATCTGATTACGGTAGATGCATATGTGCACATTACATAGGGATGTTTACGTCCTAAATGGGTTGAACGCAAGAGTGACAATCGAAAACCCAAAAACCTCAAAATACCTAGCAACTTCCGGCTTTGTTGTTCCTGCTAATAAAGTATGTGGGCCTAAAAAACAATATGAATCGCCTAGACGGCAACTCGGGCCTTCATAAACAACATCATATACCCGCCTACCACAAACAGGAACGGGGCAATTGGCAAAAAACTTTCAATTTTACAAGTTACCCTTTAGCGCCTAAACAGTGTGACTTAGAAGAATAAAACTATCTGATTACGGTAGATGCATATGTGCACATTACATAGGGATGTTTACGTCCTAAATGGGTTGAACGCAAGAGTGACAATAGGTAACCCAAAGAAACCAAAATACCTAGCACCTTCCGGTTTTGTTTTTGCGGCTAATAAATTATGTGGGCCTATAAAACAATATGAGTCGCCTAGACGACAACTCGGGCATTTATAATCACAACCATATAACCCCCTACCACAAACAGGAACGTGGCAATTGGCAAAAAACTTTCAATTTCCTTTAGCGCCTAAAGAGTGTGACTTTGAAGAATTAAACTATCTGATTACTGTAGATGCATATGTGCACATTACATAGGGATGTTTACGTCCTAAATGGGTTGAACGCAAGAGTGACAATAGGTAACCCAAAGAACCCAAAATACCTAGCACCTTCCGGTTTTGTTTTTGCGGCTAATAAAGTATGTGGGCCTTTAAAACAATATGAATCGCCTAGACGACAACTCGGGCATTCATAAACAACATCATATACCCGCCTACAACAAACAGGAACGGGGCAATTGGAAAAAACTTTCAATTTCACAAGTTACCCTTTAGCGCCTAAAGAGTGTGACTTAGAAGAATTAAACTATCTGATTACGGTAGATGCATATGTGCACATTACATAGAGATGTTTACGTCCTAAATGGGTTGAACGCAAGAGTGACAATAGGTAACCCAAAGAAACCAAAATACCTAGCACCTTCCGGTTTTGTTTTTGCGGCTAATAAATTATGTGGGCCTATAAAACAATATGAGTCGCCTAGACGACAACTCGGGCATTTATAATCACAACCATATAACCCCCTACCACAAACAGGAACGTGGCAATTGGCAAAAAACTTTCAATTTCCTTTAGCGCCTAAAGAGTGTGACTTTGAAGAATTAAACTATCTGATTACGGTAGATGCATATGTGCACATTACATAGGGATGTTTACGTCCTAAATGGGTTGAACGCAAGAGTGACAATCGAAAACCCAAAAACCTCAAAATACCTAGCAACTTCCGGCTTTGTTGTTCCTGCTAATAAAGTATGTGGGTCTAAAAAGCAATATGAATCGCCTAGACGACAACTTGGGCATTCATAAACAACATCATATACCCGGCTAACACAAACAGGAACGGGGCAATTGGAAAAAACTTTCAATTTTACAAGTTACCCTTTAGCGCCTAAACAGTGTGACTTAGAAGAATAAAACTATCTGATTACGGTAGATGCATATGTGCACATTACATAGGGATGTTTACGTCCTAAATGGGTTGAACGCAAGAGTGACAATCGAAAACCCAAAAACCTCAAAATACCTAGCAACTTCCGGCTTTGTTGTTCCTGCTAATAAAGTATGTGGGTCTAAAAAGCAATATGAATCGCCTAGACGACAACTTGGGCATTCATAAACAACATCATATACCCGGCTAACACAAACAGGAACGGGGCAATTGGAAAAAACTTTCAATTTCACAAGTTACCCTTTAGCGCTTTTAAAGAGTGTGACTTAGAAGAATTAAACTATCTGATTACGGTAGATGCATATGTGCACATTACATAGGGATGTTTACGTCCTAAATGGGTTGAACGCAAGAGTGACAATAGGTAACCCAAAGAACCCAAAATACCTAGCAACTTCCGGCTTTGTTGTTCCTGCTAATAAAGTATGTGGGTCTAAAAAGCAATATGAATCGCCTAGACGACAACTCGGGCATTCATAAACAACATCATATACCCGCCTACCACAAACAGGAACGTGGCAATTGGCAAAAAACTTTCAATTTCACAAGTTACCCTTTAGCGCCTAAACAGTGTGACTTAGAAGAATTAAACTATCTGATTACGGTAGATGCATATGTGCACATTACATAGAGATGTTAACGTCCTAAATGGGTTGAACTCAAGAGTGACAATCGAAAACCCAAAAACCTCAAAATACCTAGCAACTTCCGGCTTTGTTGTTCCTGCTAATAAAGTATGTGGGTCTAAAAAGCAATATGAATCGCCTAGACGACAACTCGGGCATTCAACAACATCATATACCCGCCTACCACAAACAGGAACGGGGCAATTGGCAAAAAACTTTCAATTTCACAAGTTACCCTTTAGCGCCTAAACAGTGTGACTTAGAAGAATTAAACTATCTGATTACGGTAGATGCATATGTGCACATTACATAGGGATGTTTACGTCCTAAATGGGTTGAACGCAAGAGTGACAATAGGTAACCCAAAGAAACCAAAATACCTAGCAACTTCCGGCTTTGTTGTTCCTGCTAATAAAGTATGTGGGTCTAAAAAGCAATATGAATCGCCTAGACGACAACTCGGGCATTAATAAACAACATCATATACCCGCCTACCACAAACAGGAACGTGGCAATTGGCAAAAAACTTTCAATTTCACAAGTTACCCTTTAGCGCCTAAACAGTGTGACTTAGAAGAATTAAACTATCTGATTACGGTAGATGCATATGTGCACATTACATAGGGATGTTTACGTCCTAAATGGGTTGAACGCAAGAGTGACAATAGGTAACCCAAAGAACCCAAAATACCTAGCAACTTCCGGCTTTGTTGTTCCTGCTAATAAAGTATGTGGGTCTAAAAAGCAATATGAATCGCCTAGACGACAACTCGGGCATTCATAAACAACATCATATACCCGGCTAACACAAACAGGAACGGGGCAATTGGCAAAAAACTTTCAATTTCACAAGTTACCCTTTAGCGCCTAAACAGTGTGACTTAGAAGAATTAAACTATCTGATTACGGTAGATGCATATGTGCACATTACATAGGGATGTTTACGTCCTAAATGGGTTGAACGCAAGAGTGACAATAGGTAACCCAAAGAACCCAAAATACCTAGCACCTTCCGGTTTTGTTTTTGCGGCTATAAAGTATGTGGGCCTTTAAAACAATATGAGTCGCCTAGACGACAACGCGGGCATTCATAATCACAACCATATACCCCCTACCACAAAGAGGAACGTGGCAATTGGCAAAAAACTTTCAATTTCACAAGTTACCCTTTAGCGCCTAAACAGTGTGACTTAGAAGAATTAAACTATCTGATTACGGTAGATGCATATGTGCACATTACATAGGGATGTTTACGTCCTAAATGGGTTGAACGCAAGAGTGACAATCGAAAACCCAAAAACCTCAAAATACCTAGCAACTTCCGGCTTTGTTGTTCCTGCTAATAAAGTATGTGGGTCTAAAAAGCAATATGAATCGCCTAGACGACAACTTGGGCATTCATAAACAACATCATATACCCGGCTAACACAAACAGGAACGGGGCAATTGGCAAAAAACTTTCAATTTCACAAGTTACCCTTTAGCGCCTAAACAGTGTGACTTAGAAGAATTAAACTATCTGATTACGGTAGATGCATATGTGCACATTACATAGGGATGTTTACGTCCTAAATGGGTTGAACGCAAGAGTGACAATAGGTAACCCAAAGAACCCAAAATACCTAGCAACTTCCGGCTTTGTTGTTCCTGCTAATAAAGTATGTGGGTCTAAAAAGCAATATGAATCGCCTAGACGACAACTCGGGCATTCCTAAACAACATCATATACCCGCCTACCACAAACAGGAACGTGGCAATTGGCAAAAAACTTTCAATTTCACAAGTTACCCTTTAGCGCCTAAACAGTGTGACTTAGAAGAATTAAACTATCTGATTACGGTAGATGCATATGTGCACATTACATAGAGATGTTAACGTCCTAAATGGGTTGAACTCAAGAGTGACAATCGAAAACCCAAAAACCTCAAAATAGACGACAACTCGGGCATTCAACAACATCATATACCCGCCTACCACAAACAGGAACGGGGCAATTGGCAAAAAACTTTCAATTTCACAAGTTACCCTTTAGCGCCTAAACAGTGTGACTTAGAAGAATTAAACTATCTGATTACGGTAGATGCATATGTGCACATTACATAGGGATGTTTACGTCCTAAATGGGTTGAACGCAAGAGTGACAATAGGTAACCCAAAGAACCCAAAATACCTAGCAACTTCCGGCTTTGTTGTTCCTGCTAATAAAGTATGTGGGTCTAAAAAGCAATATGAATCGCCTAGACGACAACTCGGGCATTCATAAACAACATCATATACCCGCCTACCACAAACAGGAACGTGGCAATTGGCAAAAAACTTTCAATTTCACAAGTTACCCTTTAGCGCCTAAACAGTGTGACTTAGAAGAATTAAACTACCTGATTACGGTAGATGCATATGTGCACATTACATAGGGATGTTTACGTCCTAAATGGGTTGAACGCAAGAGTGACAATAGGTAACCCAAAGAACCCAAAATACCTAGCAACTACCGGCTTTGTTGTTCCTGCTAATAAAGTATGTGGGTCTAAAAAGCAATATGAATCGCCTAGACGACAACTCGGGCATTCATAAACAACATCATATACCCGGCTAACACAAACAGGAACGGGGCAATTGGAAAAAACTTTCAATTTCACAAGTTACCCTTTAGCGCCTAAAGAGTGTGACTTAGAAGAATTAAACTATCTGATTACGGTAGATGCATATGTGCACATTACATAGGGATGTTTACGTCCTAAATGGGTTGAACGCAAGAGTGACAATAGGTAATCCAAAGAACCCAAAATACCTAGCACCTTCCGGTTTTGTTTTTGCGACTAAGAAATTATGTGGGCCTAAAAAGCAATATGAATCGCCTAGACGACAACTCGGGCATTCATAAACAACATCATATACCCGCCTACAACAAACAGGAACGGGGCAATTGGAAAAACTTTCAATTTCACAAGTTACCCTTTAGCGCCTAAAGAGTGTGACTTAGAAGAATTAAACTATCTGATTACGGTAAATGCATATGTGCACATTACATAGAGATGTTTACGTCCTAAATGGGTTGAACGCAAGAGTGACAATAAGTAACCCAAAGAAACCAAAATACCTAGCACCTTCCGGTTTTGTTTTTGCGGCTATAAAGTATGTGGGCCTTTAAAACAATATGAGTCGCCTAGACGACAACGCGGGCATTCATAATCACAACCATATACCCCCTACCACAAAGAGGAACGTGGCAATTGGCAAAAAACTTTCAATTTCACAAGTTACCCTTTAGCGCCTAAACAGTGTGACTTAGAAGAATTAAACTATCTGATTACGGTAGATGCATATGTGCACATTACATAGGGATGTTTACGTCCTAAATGGGTTGAACGCAAGAGTGACAATCGAAAACCCAAAAACCTCAAAATACCTAGCAACTTCCGGCTTTGTTGTTCCTGCTAATAAAGTATGTGGGCCTAAAAAACAATATGAATCGCCTAGACGGCAACTCGGCCCTTCATAAACAACATCATATACCCGCCTACCACAAACAGGAACGGGGCAATTGGCAAAAAACTTTCAATTTTACAAGTTACCCTTTAGCGCCTAAACAGTGTGACTTAGAAGAATAAAACTATCTGATTACGGTAGATGCATATGTGCACATTACATAGGGATGTTTACGTCCTAAATGGGTTGAACGCAAGAGTGACAATAGGTAACCCAAAGAAACCAAAATACCTAGCACCTTCCGGTTTTGTTTTTGCGGCTAATAAATTATGTGGGCCTATAAAACAATATGAGTCGCCTAGACGACAACTCGGGCATTTATAATCACAACCATATAACCCCCTACCACAAACAGGAACGTGGCAATTGGCAAAAAACTTTCAATTTCCTTTAGCGCCTAAAGAGTGTGACTTTGAAGAATTAAACTATCTGATTACTGTAGATGCATATGTGCACATTACATAGGGATGTTTACGTCCTAAATGGGTTGAACGCAAGAGTGACAATAGGTAACCCAAAGAACCCAAAATACCTAGCACCTTCCGGTTTTGTTTTTGCGGCTAATAAAGTATGTGGGCCTTTAAAACAATATGAATCGCCTAGACGACAACTCGGGCATTCATAAACAACATCATATACCCGCCTACAACAAACAGGAACGGGGCAATTGGAAAAAACTTTCAATTTCACAAGTTACCCTTTAGCGCCTAAAGAGTGTGACTTAGAAGAATTAAACTATCTGATTACGGTAGATGCATATGTGCACATTACATAGAGATGTTTACGTCCTAAATGGGTTGAACGCAAGAGTGACAATAGGTAACCCAAAGAAACCAAAATACCTAGCACCTTCCGGTTTTGTTTTTGCGGCTAATAAATTATGTGGGCCTATAAAACAATATGAGTCGCCTAGACGACAACTCGGGCATTTATAATCACAACCATATAACCCCCTACCACAAACAGGAACGTGGCAATTGGCAAAAAACTTTCAATTTCCTTTAGCGCCTAAAGAGTGTGACTTTGAAGAATTAAACTATCTGATTACTGTAGATGCATATGTGCACATTACATAGAGATGTTAACGTCCTAAATGGGTTGAACGCAAGAGTGACAATCGAAAACCCAAAAACCTCAAAATACCTAGCAACTTCCGACTTTGTTTTTCCGGCTAATAAAGTATGTGGGCCTAAAAAACAATATGAATCGCCTAGACGGCAACTCGGGCCTTCATAAACAACATCATATACCCGCCTACCACAAACAGGAACGGGGCAATTGGCAAAAAACTTTCAATTTTACAAGTTACCCTTTAGCGCCTAAACAGTGTGACTTAGAAGAATAAAACTATCTGATTACGGTAGATGCATATGTGCACATTACATAGGGATGTTTACGTCCTAAATGGGTTGAACGCAAGAGTGACAATCGAAAACCCAAAAACCTCAAAATACCTAGCAACTTCCGGCTTTGTTGTTCCTGCTAATAAAGTATGTGGGTCTAAAAAGCAATATGAATCGCCTAGACGACAACTTGGGCATTCATAAACAACATCATATACCCGGCTAACACAAACAGGAACGGGGCAATTGGAAAAAACTTTCAATTTTACAAGTTACCCTTTAGCGCCTAAACAGTGTGACTTAGAAGAATTAAATTATCTGATTACGGTAGATGCATATGTGCACATTACATAGGGATGTTTACGTCCTAAATGGGTTGAACGCAAGAGTGACAATCGGTAACACAAAGAACCCAAAATACCTAGCTTCTTCCGGTTTTGTTTTTGCGGCTAAGAAATTATGTGGGCCTAAAAAGCAATATGAATCGCCTAGACGACAACTCGGGCATTCATAAACAACATCATATACCCGCCTACCACAAACAGGAACGTGGCAATTGGCAAAAAACTTTCAATTTCACAAGTTACCCTTTAGCGCCTAAAGAGTGTGACTTAGAAGAATTAAACTATCTGATTACGGTAGATGCATATGTGCACATTACATAGGGATGTTTACGTCCTAAATGGGTTGAACGCAAGAGTGACAATCGAAAACCCAAAAACCTCAAAATACCTAGCAACTTCCGGCTTTGTTGTTCCTGCTAATAAAGTATGTGGGTCTAAAAAGCAATATGAATCGCCTAGACGACAACTTGGGCATTCATAAACAACATCATATACCCGGCTAACACAAACAGGAACGGGGCAATTGGAAAAAACTTTCAATTTCACAAGTTACCCTTTAGCGCCTAAAGAGTGTGACTTAGAAGAATTAAACTATCTGATTACGGTAGATGCATATGTGCACATTACATAGGGATGTTTACGTCCTAAATGGGTTGAACGCAAGAGTGACAATAGGTAACCCAAAGAACCCAAAATACCTAGCACCTTCCGGTTTTGTTTTTGCGGCTAATAAAGTATGTGGGCCTTTAAAACAATATGAATCGCCTAGACGACAACTCGGGCATTCATAAACAATATCATATACCCGGCTAACACAAACAGGAACGGGGCAATTGGAAAAAACTTTCAATTTCACAAGTTACCCTTTAGCGCCTAAAGAGTGTGACTTAGAAGAATTAAACTATCTGATTACGGTAGATGCATATGTGCACATTACATAGGGATGTTTACGTCCTAAATGGGTTGAACGCAAGAGTGACAATAGGTAACCCAAAAACCTCAAAATACCTAGCAACTTCCGGCTTTGTTGTTCCTGCTAATAAAGTATGTGGGTCTAAAAAGCAATATGAATCGCCTAGACGACAACTTGGGCATTCATAAACAACATCATATACCCGGCTAACACAAACAGGAACGGGGCAATTGGAAAAAACTTTCAATTTCACAAGTTACCCTTTAGCGCCTAAAGAGTGTGACTTAGAAGAATTAAACTATCTGATTACGGTAGATGCATATGTGCACATTACATAGGGATGTTTACGTCCTAAATGGGTTGAACGCAAGAGTGACAATAGGTAACCCAAAGAACCCAAAATACCTAGCAACTTCCGGCTTTGTTGTTCCTGCTAATAAAGTATGTGGGTCTAAAAAGCAATATGAATCGCCTAGACGACAACTCGGGCATTCATAAACAACATCATATACCCGGCTAACACAAACAGGAACGGGGCAATTGGAAAAAACTTTCAATTTCACAAGTTACCCTTTAGCGCCTAAAGAGTGTGACTTAGAAGAATTAAACTATCTGATTACGGTAGATGCATATGTGCACATTACATAGGGATGTTTACGTCCTAAATGGGTTGAACGCAAGAGTGACAATAGGTAACCCAAAGAACCCAAAATACCTAGCAACTTCCGGCTTTGTTGTTCCTGCTAATAAAGTATGTGGGTCTAAAAAGCAATATGAATCGCCTAGACAACAACTCGGGCATTCATAAACAATATCATATACCCGGCTAACACAAACAGGAACGGTGCAATTGGAAAAAACTTTCAATTTCACAAGTTACCCTTTAGCGCCTAAAGAGTGTGACTTAGAAGAATTAAACTATCTGATTACGGTAGATGCATATGTGCACATTACATAGGGATGTTTACGTCCTAAATGGGTTGAACGCAAGAGTGACAATCGAAAACCCAAAAACCTCAAAATACCTAGCAACTTCCGGCTTTGTTGTTCCTGCTAATAAAGTATGTGGGTCTAAAAAGCAATATGAATCGCCTAGACGACAACTTGGGCATTCATAAACAACATCATATACCCGGCTAACACAAACAGGAACGGGGCAATTGGAAAAAACTTTCAATTTCACAAGTTACCCTTTAGCGCCTAAAGAGTGTGACTTAGAAGAATTAAACTATCTGATTACGGTAGATGCATATGTGCACATTACATAGGGATGTTTACGTCCTAAATGGGTTGAACGCAAGAGTGACAATAGGTAACCCAAAGAACCCAAAATACCTAGCACCTTCCGGTTTTGTTTTTGCGGCTAATAAAGTATGTGGGCCTTTAAAACAATATGAATCGCCTAGACGACAACTCGGGCATTCATAAACAACATCATATACCCGCCTACAACAAACAGGAATGGGGCAATTGGAAAAAACTTTCAATTTCACAAGTTACCCTTTAGCGCCTAAAGAGTGTGACTTAGAAGAATTAAACTATCTGATTACGGTAGATGCATATGTGCACATTACATAGGGATGTTTACGTCCTAAATGGGTTGAACGCAAGAGTGACAATAGGTAACCCAAAGAACCCAAAATACCTAGCACCTTCCGGTTTTGTTTTTGCGGCTAATAAATTATGTGGGCCTAAAAAGCAATATGAATCGCCTAGACGACAACTCGGGCATTCATAAACAACATCATATACCCGCCTACCACAAACAGGAACGTGGCAATTGGCAAAAAACTTTCAATTTCCTTTAGCGCCTAAAGAGTGTGACTTTGAAGAATTAAACTATCTGATTACGGTAGATGCATATGTGCACATTACATAGGGATGTTTACGTCCTAAATGGGTTGAACGCAAGAGTGACAATAGGTAACCCAAAGAACCCAAAATACCTAGCACCTTCCGGTTTTGTTTTTGCGGCTAATAAAGTATGTGGGCCTTTAAAACAATATGAATCGCCTAGACGACAACTCGGGCATTCATAAACAACATCATATACCCGCCTACAACAAACAGGAACGGGGCAATTGGAAAAAACTTTCAATTTCACAAGTTACCCTTTAGCGCCTAAAGAGTGTGACTTAGAAGAATTAAACTATCTGATTACGGTAGATGCATATGTGCACATTACATAGAGATGTTTACGTCCTAAATGGGTTGAACGCAAGAGTGACAATAGGTAACCCAAAGAAACCAAAATACCTAGCACCTTCCGGTTTTGTTTTTGCGGCTAATAAATTATGTGGGCCTATAAAACAATATGAGTCGCCTAGACGACAACTCGGGCATTTATAATCACAACCATATAACCCCCTACCACAAACAGGAACGTGGCAATTGGCAAAAAACTTTCAATTTCCTTTAGCGCCTAAAGAGTGTGACTTTGAAGAATTAAACTATCTGATTACTGTAGATGCATATGTGCACATTACATAGAGATGTTAACGTCCTAAATGGGTTGAACGCAAGAGTGACAATCGAAAACCCAAAAACCTCAAAATACCTAGCAACTTCCGACTTTGTTTTTCCGGCTAATAAAGTATGTGGGCCTAAAAAACAATATGAATCGCCTAGACGGCAACTCGGGCCTTCATAAACAACATCATATACCCGCCTACCACAAACAGGAACGGGGCAATTGGCAAAAAACTTTCAATTTTACAAGTTACCCTTTAGCGCCTAAACAGTGTGACTTAGAAGAATAAAACTATCTGATTACGGTAGATGCATATGTGCACTTTACATAGGGCTGTTTACGTCCTAAATGGATTGAACGCAAGAGTGACAATGGAAAACCCAAAGAACCCAAAATACCTAGCACCTTCCGGTTTTGTTTTTGCGGCTATAAAGTATGTGGGCCTTTAAAACAATATGAGTCGCCTAGACGACAACGCGGGCATTCATAATCACAACAATATACCCCCTACCACAAACAGGAACGTGGCAATTGGCAAAAAACTTTCAATTTCCTTTAGCGCCTAAAGAGTGTGACTTTGAAGAATTAAACTATCTGATTACGGTAGATGCATATGTGCACATTACATGGAGATGTTAACGTCCTAAATGGGTTGAACGCAAGAGTGACAATCGAAAACCCAAACACCTCAAAATACCTAGCAACTTCCGGCTTTGTTGTTCCTGCTAATAAAGTATGTGGGTCTAAAAAGCAATATGAATCGCTTAGACGACAACTCGGGCATTCATAAATAACATCATATACCCGCCTACCACAAACAGGAAAGGGGCAATTGGCAAAAAACTTTCAATTTCACAAGTTACCCTTTAGCGCCTAAACAGTGTGACTTAGAAGAATTAAACTATCTGATTACGGTAGATGCATATGTGCACATTACATAGGGATGTTTACGTCCTAAATGGGTTGAACGCAAGAGTGACAATAGGTAACCCAAAGAACCCAAAATACCTAGCAACTTCCGGCTTTGTTGTTCCTGCTAATAAAGTTTGTGGGTCTAAAAAGCAATATGAATCGCCTAGACGACAACTCGGGCATTCATAAGCAACATCATATACCCGCCTACCACAAACAGGAACGTGGCAATTGGCAAAAAACTTTCAATTTCACAAGTTACCCTTTAGCGCCTAAACAGTGTGACTTAGAAGAATTAAACTATCTGATTACGGTAGATGCATATGTGCACATTACATAGGGATGTTTACGTCCTAAATGGGTTGAACGCAAGAGTGACAATAGGTAACCCAAAGAACCCAAAATACCTAGCAACTTCCGGCTTTGTTGTTCCTGCTAATAAAGTTTGTGGGTCTAAAAAGCAATATGAATCGCCTAGACGGCAACTCGGGCCTTCATAAACAACATTATATACCCGCCTACCACAAACAGGAACGGGGCAATTGGCAAAAAACTTTCAATTTCACAAGTTACCCTTTAGCGCCTAAAGAGTGTGACTTTGAAGAATTAAACTATCTGATTACGGTAGATGCATATGTGCACATTACATAGGGATGTTTACGTCCTAAATGGGTTGAACGCAAGAGTGACAATAGGTAACCCAAAAACCTCAAAATACCTAGCAACTTCCGGCTTTGTTGTTCCTGCTAATAAAGTATGTGGGTCTAAAAAGCAATATGAATCGCCTAGACGACAACTCGGGCATTCAATAATTCATATACCCGCCTACCACAAACAGGAACGGGGCAATTGGCAAAAAACTTTCAATTTCACAAGTTACCCTTTAGCGCCTAAACAGTGTGACTTAGAAGAATTAAACTATCTGATTACGGTAGATGCATATGTGCACATTACATAGGGATGTTTACGTCCTAAATGGGTTGAACGCAAGAGTGACAATAGGTAACCCAAAGAACCCAAAATACCTAGCACCTTCCGGTTTTGTTTTTGCTTCTAATAAAGTATGTGGGCCTTTAAAACAATATGAATCGCCTAGACGACAACTCGGGCATTCATAAACAACATCATATACCCGCCTACAACAAACAGGAATGGGGCAATTGGAAAAAACTTTCAATTTCACAAGTTACCCTTTAGCGCCTAAAGAGTGTGACTTAGAAGAATTAAACTATCTGATTACGGTAGATGCATATGTGCACATTACATAGAGATGTTTACGTCCTAAATGGGTTGAACGCAAGAGTGACAATAGGTAACCCAAAGAACCCAAAATACCTAGCACCTCCCGGTTTTGTTTTTGCGGCTAATAAATTATGTGGGCCTATAAAGCAATATGAGTCGCCTAGACGACAACTCGGGCATTTATAATCACAACCATATAACCCCCTACCACAAACAGGAACGTGGCAATTGGCAAAAAACTTTCAATTTCCTTTAGCGCCTAAAGAGTGTGACTTTGAAGAATTAAACTATCTGATTACTGTAGATGCATATGTGCACATTACATAGAGATGTTAACGTCCTAAATGGGTTGAACGCAAGAGTGACAATAGGAAACCCAAAATACCTGGCAACTTCCGGCTTTGTTGTTCCTGCTAATAAAGTATGTGGGCCTTTAAAACAATATGAATCGCCTAGACGACAACTCGGGCATTCAAAAACAACATCATATACCCGCCTACCACAAACAGGAACGGGGCAATTGGCAAAAAACTTTCAATTTCACAAGTTACCCTTTAGCGCCTAAAGAGTGTGACTTAGAAGAATTAAACTATCTGATTACGGTAGATGCATATGTGCACATTACATAGGGATGTTTACGTCCTAAATGGGTTGAACGCAAGAGTGACAATCGAAAACCCAAAAACCTCAAAATACCTAGCAACTTCCGGCTTTGTTGTTCCTGCTAATAAAGTATGTGGGTCTAAAAAGCAATATGAATCGCCTAGACGACAACTCGGGCATTTATAATCACAACCATATAACCCCCTACCACAAACAGGAACGGGGCAATTGGAAAAAACTTTCAATTTCACAAGTTACCCTTTAGCGCCTAAAGAGTGTGACTTAGAAGAATTAAACTATCTGATTACGGTAGATGCATATGTGCACATTACATAGGGATGTTTACGTCCTAAATGGGTTGAACGCAAGAGTGACAATAGGTAACCCAAAGAACCCAAAATACCTAGCACCTTCCGGTTTTGTTTTTGCGGCTAATAAAGTATGTGGGCCTTTAAAACAATATGAATCGCCTAGACGACAACTCGGGCATTCATAAACAACATCATATACCCGCCTACAACAAACAGGAACGGGGCAATTGGAAAAAACTTTCAATTTCACAAGTTACCCTTTAGCGCCTAAAGAGTGTGACTTAGAAGAATTAAACTATCTGATTACGGTAGATGCATATGTGCACATTACATAGAGATGTTTACGTCCTAAATGGGTTGAACGCACGAGTGACAATAGGTAACCCAAAGAAACCAAAATACCTAGCACCTTCCGGTTTTGTTTTTGCGGCTAATAAATTATGTGGGCCTATAAAACAATATGAGTCGCCTAGACGACAACTCGGACATTTATAATCACAACCATATAACCCCCTACCACAAACAGGAACGTGGCAATTGGCAAAAAACTTTCAATTTCCTTTAGCGCCTAAAGAGTGTGACTTTGAAGAATTAAACTATCTGATTACTGTAGATGCATATGTGCACATTACATAGAGATGTTAACGTCCTAAATGGGTTGAACGCAAGAGTGACAATCGAAAACCCAAAAACCTCAAAATACCTAGCAACTTCCGACTTTGTTTTTCCGGCTAATAAAGTATGTGGGCCTAAAAAACAATAAGAATCGCCTAGACGGCAACTCGGGCCTTCATAAACAACATCATATACCCGCCTACCACAAACAGGAACGGGGCAATTGGCAAAAAACTTTCAATTTTACAAGTTACCCTTTAGCGCCTAAACAGTGTGACTTAGAAGAATAAAACTATCTGATTACGGTAGATGCATATGTGCACTTTACATAGAGCTGTTTACGTCCTAAATGGATTGAACGCAAGAGTGACAATCGAAAACCCAAAGAACCCAAAATACCTAGCACCTTCCGGTTTTGTTTTTGCGGCTATAAAGTATGCCGGCCTTTAAAACAATATGAGTCGCCTAGACGACAACGCGGACATTCATAATCACAACCATGTACCCCCTACCACAAACAGGAACGTGGCAATTGGCAAAAAACTTTCAATTTCCTTTAGCGCCTAAAGAGTGTGACTTTGAAGAATTAAACTATCTGATTACTGTAGATGCATATGTGCACATTACATAGGATGTTTACGTCCTAAATGGGTTGAACGCAAGAGTGACAATCGAAAACCCAAAAACCTCAAAATACCTAGCAACTTCCGGCTTTGTTGTTCCTGCTAATAAAGTATGTGGGTCTAAAAAGCAATATGAATCGCTTAGACGACAACTCGGGCATTCAACAACATCATATACCCGCCTACCACAAACAGGAACGGGGCAATTGGCAAAAAACTTTCAATTTCACAAGTTACCCTTTAGCGCCTAAAGAGTGTGACTTAGAAGAATTAAACTATCTGATTACGGTAGATGCATATGTGCACATTACATTGAGATGTTTACGTCCTAAATGGGTTGAACGCAAGAGTGACAATAGGTAACCCAAAGAACCCAAAATACCTAGCAACTTCCGGCTTTGTTGTTCCTGCTAATAAAGTATGTGGGTCTAAAAAGCAATATGAATCGCCTAGACGACAACTCGGGCATTCAACAACATCATATACCCGCCTACCACAAACAGGAACGGGGCAATTGGCAAAAAACTTTCAATTTCACAAGTTACCCTTTAGCGCCTAAACAGTGTGACTTAGAAGAATTAAACTATCTGATTACGGTAGATGCATATGTGCACATTACATAGAGATGTTAACGTCCTAAATGGGTTGAACGCAAGAGTGACAATAGGTAACCCAAAGAACCCAAAATACCTAGCAACTTCCGGCTTTGTTGTTCCTGCTAATAAAGTATGTGGGTCTAAAAAGCAATATGAATCGCCTAGACGACAACTCGGGCATTCATACAACATCATATACCCGCCTACAACAAACAGGAACGTGGCAATTGGAAAAAACTTTCAATTTCACAAGTTACCCTTTAGCGCCTAAACAGTGTGACTTAGAAGAATTAAACTATCTGATTACGGTAGATGCATATGTGCACATTACATAGAGATGTTAACGTCCTAAATGGGTTGAACTCAAGAGTGACAATCGAAAACCCAAAAACCTCAAAATACCTAGCAACTTCCGGCTTTGTTGTTCCTGCTAATAAAGTATGTGGGTCTAAAAAGCAATATGAATCGCCTAGACGACAACTCGGGCATTCATAAACAACATCATATACCCGCCTACCACAAACAGGAACGTGGCAATTGGCAAAAAACTTTCAATTTCACAAGTTACCCTTTAGCGCCTAAACAGTGTGACTTAGAAGAATTAAACTATCTGATTACGGTAGATGCATATGTGCACATTACATAGAGATGTTAACGTCCTAAATGGGTTGAACTCAAGAGTGACAATCGAAAACCCAAAAACCTCAAAATACCTAGCAACTTCCGGCTTTGTTGTTCCTGCTAATAAAGTATGTGGGTCTAAAAAGCAATATGAATCGCCTAGACGACAACTCGGGCATTCAACAACATCATATACCCGCCTACCACAAACAGGAACGGGGCAATTGGCAAAAAACTTTCAATTTCACAAGTTACCCTTTAGCGCCCAAACAGTGTGACTTAGAAGAATTAAACTATCTGATTACGGTAGATGCATATGTGCACATTACATAGGGATGTTTACGTCCTAAATGGGTTGAACGCAAGAGTGACAATAGGTAACCCAAAGAACCCAAAATACCTAGCAACTTCCGGCTTTGTTGTTCCTGCTAATAAAGTATGTGGGTCTAAAAAGCAATATGAATCGCCTAGACGACAACTCGGGCATTCATAAACAACATCATATACCCGCCTACCACAAACAGGAACGTGGCAATTGGCAAAAAACTTTCAATTTCACAAGTTACCCTTTAGCGCCTAAACAGTGTGACTTAGAAGAATTAAACTATCTGATTACGGTAGATGCATATGTGCACATTACATAGGGATGTTTACGTCCTAAATGGGTTGAACGCAAGAGTGACAATAGGTAACCCAAAGAACCCAAAATACCTAGCAACTACCGGCTTTGTTGTTCCTGCTAATAAAGTATGTGGGTCTAAAAAGCAATATGAATCGCCTAGACGACAACTCGGGCATTCATAAACAACATCATATACCCGGCTAACACAAACAGGAACGGGGCAATTGGAAAAAACTTTCAATTTCACAAGTTACCCTTTAGCGCCTAAAGAGTGTGACTTAGAAGAATTAAACTATCTGATTACGGTAGATGCATATGTGCACATTACATAGGGATGTTTACGTCCTAAATGGGTTGAACGCAAGAGTGACAATAGGTAATCCAAAGAACCCAAAATACCTAGCACCTTCCGGTTTTGTTTTTGCGGCTAAGAAATTATGTGGGCCTAAAAAGCAATATGAATCGCCTAGACGACAACTCGGGCATTCATAAACAACATCATATACCCGCCTACAACAAACAGGAACGGGGCAATTGGAAAAACTTTCAATTTCACAAGTTACCCTTTAGCGCCTAAAGAGTGTGACTTAGAAGAATTAAACTATCTGATTACGGTAAATGCATATGTGCACATTACATAGAGATGTTTACGTCCTAAATGGGTTGAACGCAAGAGTGACAATAAGTAACCCAAAGAAACCAAAATACCTAGCACCTTCCGGTTTTGTTTTTGCGGCTATAAAGTATGTGGGCCTTTAAAACAATATGACTCGCCTAGACGACAACGCGGGCATTCATAATCACAACCATATACCCCCTACCACAAAGAGGAACGTGGCAATTGGCAAAAAACTTTCAATTTCACAAGTTACCCTTTAGCGCCTAAACAGTGTGACTTAGAAGAATTAAACTATCTGATTACGGTAGATGCATATGTGCACATTACATAGGGATGTTTACGTCCTAAATGGGTTGAACGCAAGAGTGACAATCGAAAACCCAAAAACCTCAAAATACCTAGCAACTTCCGGCTTTGTTGTTCCTGCTAATAAAGTATGTGGGCCTAAAAAACAATATGAGTCGCCTAGACGGCAACTCGGGCCTTCATAAACAACATCATATACCCGCCTACCACAAACAGGAACGGGGCAATTGGCAAAAAACTTTCAATTTTACAAGTTACCCTTTAGCGCCTAAACAGTGTGACTTAGAAGAATAAAACTATCTGATTACGGTAGATGCATATGTGCACATTACATAGGGATGTTTACGTCCTAAATGGGTTGAACGCAAGAGTGACAATAGGTAACCCAAAGAAACCAAAATACCTAGCACCTTCCGGTTTTGTTTTTGCGGCTAATAAATTATGTGGGCCTATAAAACAATATGAGTCGCCTAGACGACAACTCGGGCATTTATAATCACAACCATATAACCCCCTACCACAAACAGGAACGTGGCAATTGGCAAAAAACTTTCAATTTCCTTTAGCGCCTAAAGAGTGTGACTTTGAAGAATTAAACTATCTGATTACTGTAGATGCATATGTGCACATTACATAGGGATGTTTACGTCCTAAATGGGTTGAACGCAAGAGTGACAATAGGTAACCCAAAGAACCCAAAATACCTAGCACCTTCCGGTTTTGTTTTTGCGGCTAATAAAGTATGTGGGCCTTTAAAACAATATGAATCGCCTAGACGACAACTCGGGCATTCATAAACAACATCATATACCCGCCTACAACAAACAGGAACGGGGCAATTGGAAAAAACTTTCAATTTCACAAGTTACCCTTTAGCGCCTAAAGAGTGTGACTTAGAAGAATTAAACTATCTGATTACGGTAGATGCATATGTGCACATTACATAGAGATGTTTACGTCCTAAATGGGTTGAACGCAAGAGTGACAATAGGTAACCCAAAGAAACCAAAATACCTAGCACCTTCCGGTTTTGTTTTTGCGGCTAATAAATTATGTGGGCCTATAAAACAATATGAGTCGCCTAGACGACAACTCGGGCATTTATAATCACAACCATATAACCCCCTACCACAAACAGGAACGTGGCAATTGGCAAAAAACTTTCAATTTCCTTTAGCGCCTAAAGAGTGTGACTTTGAAGAATTAAACTATCTGATTACTGTAGATGCATATGTGCACATTACATAGAGATGTTAACGTCCTAAATGGGTTGAACGCAAGAGTGACAATCGAAAACCCAAAAACCTCAAAATACCTAGCAACTTCCGACTTTGTTTTTCCGGCTAATAAAGTATGTGGGCCTAAAAAACAATATGAATCGCCTAGACGGCAACTCGGGCCTTCATAAACAACATCATATACCCGCCTACCACAAACAGGAACGGGGCAATTGGCAAAAAACTTTCAATTTTACAAGTTACCCTTTAGCGCCTAAACAGTGTGACTTAGAAGAATAAAACTATCTGATTACGGTAGATGCATATGTGCACATTACATAGGGATGTTTACGTCCTAAATGGGTTGAACGCAAGAGTGACAATCGAAAACCCAAAAACCTCAAAATACCTAGCAACTTCCGGCTTTGTTGTTCCTGCTAATAAAGTATGTGGGTCTAAAAAGCAATATGAATCGCCTAGACGACAACTTGGGCATTCATAAACAACATCATATACCCGGCTAACACAAACAGGAACGGGGCAATTGGAAAAAACTTTCAATTTTACAAGTTACCCTTTAGCGCCTAAACAGTGTGACTTAGAAGAATAAAACTATCTGATTACGGTAGATGCATATGTGCACATTACATAGGGATGTTTACGTCCTAAATGGGTTGAACGCAAGAGTGACAATCGAAAACCCAAAAACCTCAAAATACCTAGCAACTTCCGGCTTTGTTGTTCCTGCTAATAAAGTATGTGGGTCTAAAAAGCAATATGAATCGCCTAGACGACAACTTGGGCATTCATAAACAACATCATATACCCGGCTAACACAAACAGGAACGGGGCAATTGGAAAAAACTTTCAATTTCACAAGTTACCCTTTAGCGCCTAAAGAGTGTGACTTAGAAGAATTAAACTATCTGATTACGGTAGATGCATATGTGCACATTACATAGGGATGTTTACGTCCTAAATGGGTTGAACGCAAGAGTGACAATAGGTAACCCAAAGAACCCAAAATACCTAGCACCTTCCGGTTTTGTTTTTGCGGCTAATAAAGTATGTGGGCCTTTAAAACAATATGAATCGCCTAGACGACAACTCGGGCATTCATAAACAATATCATATACCCGGCTAACACAAACAGGAACGGGGCAATTGGAAAAAACTTTCAATTTCACAAGTTACCCTTTAGCGCCTAAAGAGTGTGACTTAGAAGAATTAAACTATCTGATTACGGTAGATGCATATGTGCACATTACATAGGGATGTTTACGTCCTAAATGGGTTGAACGCAAGAGTGACAATAGGTAACCCAAAGAACCCAAAATACCTAGCACCTTCCGGTTTTGTTTTTGCGGCTAATAAAGTATGTGGGCCTTTAAAACAATATGAATCGCCTAGACGACAACTCGGGCATTCATAAACAATATCATATACCCGGCTAACACAAACAGGAACGGGGCAATTGGAAAAAACTTTCAATTTCACAAGTTACCCTTTAGCGCCTAAAGAGTGTGACTTAGAAGAATTAAACTATCTGATTACGGTAGATGCATATGTGCACATTACATAGGGATGTTTACGTCCTAAATGGGTTGAACGCAAGAGTGACAATAGGTAACCCAAAAACCTCAAAATACCTAGCAACTTCCGGCTTTGTTGTTCCTGCTAATAAAGTATGTGGGTCTAAAAAGCAATATGAATCGCCTAGACGACAACTTGGGCATTCATAAACAACATCATATACCCGGCTAACACAAACAGGAACGGGGCAATTGGAAAAAACTTTCAATTTCACAAGTTACCCTTTAGCGCCTAAAGAGTGTGACTTAGAAGAATTAAACTATCTGATTACGGTAGATGCATATGTGCACATTACATAGGGATGTTTACGTCCTAAATGGGTTGAACGCAAGAGTGACAATAGGTAACCCAAAGAACCCAAAATACCTAGCAACTTCCGGCTTTGTTGTTCCTGCTAATAAAGTATGTGGGTCTAAAAAGCAATATGAATCGCCTAGACGACAACTCGGGCATTCATAAACAACATCATATACCCGGCTAACACAAACAGGAACGGGGCAATTGGAAAAAACTTTCAATTTCACAAGTTACCCTTTAGCGCCTAAAGAGTGTGACTTAGAAGAATTAAACTATCTGATTACGGTAGATGCATATGTGCACATTACATAGGGATGTTTACGTCCTAAATGGGTTGAACGCAAGAGTGACAATAGGTAACCCAAAGAACCCAAAATACCTAGCAACTTCCGGCTTTGTTGTTCCTGCTAATAAAGTATGTGGGTCTAAAAAGCAATATGAATCGCCTAGACAACAACTCGGGCATTCATAAACAATATCATATACCCGGCTAACACAAACAGGAACGGGGCAATTGGAAAAAACTTTCAATTTCACAAGTTACCCTTTAGCGCCTAAAGAGTGTGACTTAGAAGAATTAAACTATCTGATTACGGTAGATGCATATGTGCACATTACATAGGGATGTTTACGTCCTAAATGGGTTGAACGCAAGAGTGACAATAGGTAACCCAAAGAACCCAAAATACCTAGCACCTTCCGGTTTTGTTTTTGCGGCTAAGAAATTATGTGGGCCTAAAAAGCAATATGAATCGCCTAGACGACAACTCGGGCATTCATAAACAACATCATATACCCGCCTACAACAAACAGGAATGGGGCAATTGGAAAAAACTTTCAATTTCACAAGTTACCCTTTAGCGCCTAAAGAGTGTGACTTAGAAGAATTAAACTATCTGATTACGGTAGATGCATATGTGCACATTACATAGGGATGTTTACGTCCTAAATGGGTTGAACGCAAGAGTGACAATAGGTAACCCAAAGAACCCAAAATACCTAGCACCTTCCGGTTTTGTTTTTGCGGCTAATAAATTATGTGGGCCTAAAAAGCAATATGAATCGCCTAGACGACAACTCGGGCATTCATAAACAACATCATATACCCGCCTACCAAAAACAGGAACGTGGCATTTGGCAAAAAACTTCCAATTTCCTTTAGCGCCTGAAGAGTGTGACTTTGAAGAATTAAACTATCTGATTACGGTAGATGCATATGTGCACATTACATAGAGATGTCAACGTCCTAAATGGGTTGAACGCAAGAGTGACAATCGAAAACCCAAAAACCTCAAAATACCTAGCAACTTCCGGCTTTGTTGTTCCTGCTAATAAAGTATGTGGGTCTAAAAAGCAATATGAATCGCCTAGACGACAACTCGAGCATTTATAATCACAACCATATAACCCCCTACCACAAACAGGAACGGGGCAATTTGCAAAAAACATTCAATTTCACAAGTTACCCTTTAGCGCCTAAACAGTGTGACTTAGAAGAATTAAACTATCTGATTACGGTAGATGCATATGTGCACATTACATAGGGATGTTTACGTCCTAAATGGGTTGAACGCAAGAGTGACAATCGAAAACCCAAAAACCTCAAAATACCTAGCAACTTCCGGCTTTGTTGTTCCTGCTAATAAAGTATGTGGGTCTAAAAAGCAATATGAATCGCCTAGACGACAACTCGGGCATTCAATAATTCATATACCCGCCTACCACAAACAGGAACGGGGCAATTGGCAAAAAACTTTCAATTTCACAAGTTACCCTTTAGCGCCTAAAGAGTGTGACTTAGAAGAATTAAACTATCTGATTACGGTAGATGCATATGTGCACATTACATAGGGATGTTTACGTCCTAAATGGGTTGAACGCAAGAGTGACAATAGGTAACCCAAAGAACCCAAAATACCTAGCAACTACCGGCTTTGTTGTTCCTGCTAATAAAGTATGTGGGTCTAAAAAGCAATATGAATCGCCTAGACGACAACTCGGGCATTCATAAACAACATCATATACCCGGTTAACACAAACAGGAACGGGGCAATTGGAAAAAACTTTCAATTTCACAAGTTACCCTTTAGCGCCTAAAGAGTGTGACTTAGAAGAATTAAACTATCTGATTACGGTAGATGCATATGTGCACATTACATAGGGATGTTTACGTCCTAAATGGGTTGAACGCAAGAGTGACAATAGGTAATCCAAAGAACCCAAAATACCTAGCACCTTCCGGTTTTGTTTTTGCGGCTAAGAAATTATGTGGGCCTAAAAAGCAATATGAATCTCCTAGACGACAACTCGGGCATTCATAAACAACATCATATACCCGCCTACAACAAACAGGAACGGGGCAATTGGAAAAACTTTCAATTTCACAAGTTACCCTTTAGCGCCTAAAGAGTGTGACTTAGAAGAATTAAACTATCTGATTACGGTAAATGCATATGTGCACATTACATAGAGATGTTTACGTCCTAAATGGGTTGAACGCAAGAGTGACAATAAGTAACCCAAAGAAACCAAAATACCTAGCACCTTCCGGTTTTGTTTTTGCGGCTATAAAGTATGTGGGCCTTTAAAACAATATGAGTCGCCTAGACGACAACGCGGGCATTCATAATCACAACCATATACCCCCTACCACAAAGAGGAACGTGGCAATTGGCAAAAAACTTTCAATTTCACAAGTTACCCTTTAGCGCCTAAACAGTGTGACTTAGAAGAATTAAACTATCTAATTACGGTAGATGCATATGTGCACATTACATAGGGATGTTTACGTCCTAAATGGGTTGAACGCAAGAGTGACAATCGAAAACCCAAAAACCTCAAAATACCTAGCAACTTCCGGCTTTGTTGTTCCTGCTAATAAAGTATGTGGGTCTAAAAAGCAATATGAATCGCCTAGACGACAACTCGGGCATTCATAAACAACATCATATACCCGGCTAACACAAACAGGAACGGGGCAATTGGAAAAAACTTTCAATTTCACAAGTTACCCTTTAGCGCCTAAAGAGTGTGACTTAGAAGAATTAAACTATCTGATTACGGTAGATGCATATGTGCACATTACATAGGGATGTTTACGTCCTAAATGGGTTGAACGCAAGAGTGACAATAGGTAACCCAAAGAACCCAAAATACCTAGCACCTTCCGGTTTTGTTTTTGCGGCTAAGAAATTATGTGGGCCTAAAAAGCAATATGAATCGCGTAGACGACAACTCGGGCATTCATAAACAACATCATATACCCGCCTACAACAAACAGGAACGGGGCAATTGGAAAAAACTTTCAATTTCACAAGTTACCCTTTAGCGCCTAAAGAGTGTGACTTAGAAGAATTAAACTATCTGATTACGGTAGATGCATATGTGCACATTACATAGAGATGTTTACGTCCTAAATGGGTTGAACGCAAGAGTGACAATAAGTAACCCAAAGAAACCAAAATACCTAGCACCTTCCGGTTTTGTTTTTGCGGCTTTAAAGTATGTGGGCCTTTAAAACAATATGAGTCGCCTAGACGACAACGCGGGCATTCATAATCACAACCATATACCCCCTACCACAAAGAGGAACGTGGCAATTGGCAAAAAACTTTCAATTTCCTTTAGCGCCTAAAGAGTGTGACTTTGAAGAATTAAACTATCTGATTACGGTAGATGCATATGTGCACATTACATAGAGATGTTAACGTCCTAAATGGGTTGAACGCAAGAGTGACAATAGGTAACCCAAAGAACCCAAAATACCTAGCACCTTCCGGTTTTGTTTTTGCGGCTAAGAAATTATGTGGGCCTAAAAAGCAATATGAATCGCCTAGACGACAACTCGGGCATTCATACAACATCATATACCCGCCTACAACAAACAGGAACGTGGCAATTGGAAAAAACTTTCAATTTCACAAGTTACCCTTTAGCGCCTAAAGAGTGTGACTTAGAAGAATTAAACTATCTGATTACGGTAGATGCATATGTGCACATTACATAGGGATGTTTACGTCCTAAATGGGTTGAACGCAAGAGTGACAATAGGTAACCCAAAATACCTGGCAACTTCCGGCTTTGTTGTTCCTGCTAATAAAGTATGTGGGCCTTTAAAACAATATGAATCGCCTAGACGACAACTCGGGCATTCAAAAACAACATCATATACCCGCCTACAACAAACAGGAACGGGGCAATTGGAAAAAACTTTCAATTTCACAAGTTACCCTTTAGCGCCTAAAGAGTGTGACTTAGAAGAATTAAACTATCTGATTACGGTAGATGCATATGTGCACATTACATAGGGATGTTTACGTCCTAAATGGGTTGAACGCAAGAGTGACAATAGGTAACCCAAAGAACCCAAAATACCTAGCACCTTCCGGTTTTGTTTTTGCGGCTAATAAAACATGTGGGCCTTTAAAACAATATGAATCGCCTAGACGACAACTCGGGCATTCATAAACAACATCATATACCCGCCTACAACAAACAGGAACGGGGCAATTGGAAAAAACTTTCAATTTCACAAGTTACCCTTTAGCGCCTAAAGAGTGTGACTTAGAAGAATTAAACTATCTGATTACGGTAGATGCATATGTGCACATTACATAGGGATGTTTACGTCCTAAATGGGTTGAACGCAAGAGTGACAATAGGTAACCCAAAGAACCCAAAATACCTAGCACCTTCCGGTTTTGTTTTTGCGGCTAAGAAATTATGTGGGCCTAAAAAGCAATATGAATCGCGTAGACGACAACTCGGGCATTCATAAACAACATCATATACCCCCTACCACAAAGAGGAACGTGGCAATTGGCAAAAAACTTTCAATTTCACAAGTTACCCTTTAGCGCCTAAAGAGTGTGACTTAGAAGAATTAAACTATCTGATTACGGTAGATGCATATGTGCACATTACATAGGGATGTTTACGTCCTAAATGGGTTGAACGCAAGAGTGACAATAGGTAACCCAAAGAACCCAAAATACCTATCACCTTCCGGTTTTGTTTTTGCGGCTAATAAAGTATGTGGGCCTTTAAAACAATATGAATCGCCTAGACGACAACTCGGGCATTCATAAACAACATCATATACCCGCCTACAACAAACAGGAACGGGGCAATTGGAAAAAACTTTCAATTTCACAAGTTACCCTTTAGCGCCTAAAGAGTGTGACTTAGAAGAATTAAACTATCTGATTACGGTAGATGCATATGTGCACATTACATAGGGATGTTTACGTCCTAAATGGGTTGAACGCAAGAGTGACAATAGGTAACCCAAAATACCTGGCAACTTCCGGCTTTGTTGTTCCTGCTAATAAAGTATGTGGGCCTTTAAAACAATATGAATCGCCTAGACGACAACTCGGGCATTCAAAAACAACATCATATACCCGCCTACAACAAACAGGAACGGGGCAATTGGAAAAAACTTTCAATTTCACAAGTTACCCTTTAGCGCCTAAAGAGTGTGACTTAGAAGAATTAAACTATCTGATTACGGTAGATGCATATGTGCACATTACATAGGGATGTTTACGTCCTAAATGGGTTGAACGCAAGAGTGACAATAGGTAACCCAAAGAACCCAAAATACCTAGCACCTTCCGGTTTTGTTTTTGCGGCTAAGAAATTATGTGGGCCTAAAAAGCAATATGAATCGCCTAGACGACAACTCGGGCATTCATAAACAACATCATATACCCGCCTACCACAAACAGGAACGTGGCAATTGGCAAAAAACTTTCAATTTCACAAGTTACCCTTTAGCGCCTAAACAGTGTGACTTAGAAGAATTAAACTATCTGATTACGGTAGATGCATATGTGCACATTACATAGGGATGTTTACGTCCTAAATGGGTTGAACGCAAGAGTGACAATAGGTAACCCAAAAACCTCAAAATACCTAGCAACTTCCGGCTTTGTTGTTCCTGCTAATAAAGTATGTGGGTCTAAAAAGCAATATGAATCGCCTAGACGACAACTCGGGCATTCAATAATTCATATACCCGCCTACCACAAACAGGAACGGGGCAATTGGCAAAAAACTTTAAATTTCACAAGTTACCCTTTAGCGCCTAAAGAGTGTGACTTAGAAGAATTAAACTATCTGATTACGGTAGATGCATATGTGCACATTACATAGGGATGTTTACGTCCTAAATGGGTTGAACGCAAGAGTGACAATAGGTAACCCAAAGAACCCAAAATACCTAGCACCTTCCGGTTTTGTTTTTGCTTCTAATAAAGTATGTGGGCCTTTAAAATAATATGAATCGCCTAGACGACAATTCGGGCATTCATAAACAACATCATATACCCGCCTACAACAAACAGGAACGGGGCAATTGGAAAAAACTTTCAATTTCACAAGTTACCCTTTAGCGCCTAAAGAGTGTGACTTAGAAGAATTAAACTATCTGATTACGGTAGATGCATATGTGCACATTACATAGAGATGTTTACGTCCTAAATGGGTTGAACGCAAGAGTGACAATAGGTAACCCAAAGAACCCAAAATACCTAGCACCTCCCGGTTTTGTTTTTGCGGCTAATAAATTATGTGGGCCTATAAAGCAATATGAGTCGCCTAGACGACAACTCGGGCATTTATAATCACAACCATATAACCCCCTACCACAAACAGGAACGTGGCAATTGGCAAAAAACTTTCAATTTCCTTTAGCGCCTAAAGAGTGTGACTTTGAAGAATTAAACTATCTGATTACTGTAGATGCATATGTGCACATTACATAGAGATGTTAACGTCCTAAATGGGTTGAACGCAAGAGTGACAATAGGAAACCCAAAATACCTGGCAACTTCCGGCTTTGTTGTTCCTGCTAATAAAGTATGTGGGCCTTTAAAACAATATGAATCGCCTAGACGACAACTCGGGCATTCAAAAACAACATCATATACCCGCCTACCACAAACAGGAACGGGGCAATTGGCAAAAAACTTTCAATTTCACAAGTTACCCTTTAGCGCCTAAAGAGTGTGACTTAGAAGAATTAAACTATCTGATTACGGTAGATGCATATGTGCACATTACATAGGGATGTTTACGTCCTAAATGGGTTGAACGCAAGAGTGACAATCGAAAACCCAAAAACCTCAAAATACCTAGCAACTTCCGGCTTTGTTGTTCCTGCTAATAAAGTATGTGGGTCTAAAAAGCAATATGAATCGCCTAGACGACAACTCGGGCATTTATAATCACAACCATATAACCCCCTACCACAAACAGGAACGGGGCAATTGGAAAAAACTTTCAATTTCACAAGTTACCCTTTAGCGCCTAAAGAGTGTGACTTAGAAGAATTAAACTATCTGATTACGGTAGATGCATATGTGCACATTACATAGGGATGTTTACGTCCTAAATGGGTTGAACGCAAGAGTGACAATAGGTAACCCAAAGAACCCAAAATACCTAGCACCTTCCGGTTTTGTTTTTGCGGCTAATAAAGTATGTGGGCCTTTAAAACAATATGAATCGCCTAGACGACAACTCGGGCATTCATAAACAACATCATATACCCGCCTACAACAAACAGGAACGGGGCAATTGGAAAAAACTTTCAATTTCACAAGTTACCCTTTAGCGCCTAAAGAGTGTGACTTAGAAGAATTAAACTATCTGATTACGGTAGATGCATATGTGCACATTACATAGAGATGTTTACGTCCTAAATGGGTTGAACGCACGAGTGACAATAGGTAACCCAAAGAAACCAAAATACCTAGCACCTTCCGGTTTTGTTTTTGCGGCTAATAAATTATGTGGGCCTATAAAACAATATGAGTCGCCTAGACGACAACTCGGACATTTATAATCACAACCATATAACCCCCTACCACAAACAGGAACGTGGCAATTGGCAAAAAACTTTCAATTTCCTTTAGCGCCTAAAGAGTGTGACTTTGAAGAATTAAACTATCTGATTACTGTAGATGCATATGTGCACATTACATAGAGATGTTAACGTCCTAAATGGGTTGAACGCAAGAGTGACAATCGAAAACCCAAAAACCTCAAAATACCTAGCAACTTCCGACTTTGTTTTTCCGGCTAATAAAGTATGTGGGCCTAAAAAACAATATGAATCGCCTAGACGGCAACTCGGGCCTTCATAAACAACATCATATACCCGCCTACCACAAACAGGAACGGGGCAATTGGCAAAAAACTTTCAATTTTACAAGTTACCCTTTAGCGCCTAAACAGTGTGACTTAGAAGAATAAAACTATCTGATTACGGTAGATGCATATGTGCACTTTACATAGAGCTGTTTACGTCCTAAATGGATTGAACGCAAGAGTGACAATCGAAAACCCAAAGAACCCAAAATACCTAGCACCTTCCGGTTTTGTTTTTGCGGCTATAAAGTATGCGGGCCTTTAAAACAATATGAGTCGCCTAGACGACAACGCGGACATTCATAATCACAACCATGTACCCCCTACCACAAACAGGAACGTGGCAATTGGCAAAAAACTTTCAATTTCCTTTAGCGCCTAAAGAGTGTGACTTTGAAGAATTAAACTATCTGATTACTGTAGATGCATATGTGCACATTACATAGGATGTTTACGTCCTAAATGGGTTGAACGCAAGAGTGACAATCGAAAACCCAAAAACCTCAAAATACCTAGCAACTTCCGGCTTTGTTGTTCCTGCTAATAAAGTATGTGGGTCTAAAAAGCAATATGAATCGCTTAGACGACAACTCGGGCATTCAACAACATCATATACCCGCCTACCACAAACAGGAACGGGGCAATTGGCAAAAAACTTTCAATTTCACAAGTTACCCTTTAGCGCCTAAAGAGTGTGACTTAGAAGAATTAAACTATCTGATTACGGTAGATGCATATGTGCACATTACATTGAGATGTTTACGTCCTAAATGGGTTGAACGCAAGAGTGACAATAGGTAACCCAAAGAACCCAAAATACCTAGCAACTTCCGGCTTTGTTGTTCCTGCTAATAAAGTATGTGGGTCTAAAAAGCAATATGAATCGCCTAGACGACAACTCGGGCATTCAACAACATCATATACCCGCCTACCACAAACAGGAACGGGGCAATTGGCAAAAAACTTTCAATTTCACAAGTTACCCTTTAGCGCCTAAACAGTGTGACTTAGAAGAATTAAACTATCTGATTACGGTAGATGCATATGTGCACATTACATAGAGATGTTAACGTCCTAAATGGGTTGAACGCAAGAGTGACAATAGGTAACCCAAAGAACCCAAAATACCTAGCAACTTCCGGCTTTGTTGTTCCTGCTAATAAAGTATGTGGGTCTAAAAAGCAATATGAATCGCCTAGACGACAACTCGGGCATTCATACAACATCATATACCCGCCTACAACAAACAGGAACGTGGCAATTGGAAAAAACTTTCAATTTCACAAGTTACCCTTTAGCGCCTAAACAGTGTGACTTAGAAGAATTAAACTATCTGATTACGGTAGATGCATATGTGCACATTACATAGAGATGTTAACGTCCTAAATGGGTTGAACTCAAGAGTGACAATCGAAAACCCAAAAACCTCAAAATACCTAGCAACTTCCGGCTTTGTTGTTCCTGCTAATAAAGTATGTGGGTCTAAAAAGCAATATGAATCGCCTAGACGACAACTCGGGCATTCATAAACAACATCATATACCCGCCTACCACAAACAGGAACGTGGCAATTGGCAAAAAACTTTCAATTTCACAAGTTACCCTTTAGCGCCTAAACAGTGTGACTTAGAAGAATTAAACTATCTGATTACGGTAGATGCATATGTGCACATTACATAGAGATGTTAACGTCCTAAATGGGTTGAACTCAAGAGTGACAATCGAAAACCCAAAAACCTCAAAATACCTAGCAACTTCCGGCTTTGTTGTTCCTGCTAATAAAGTATGTGGGTCTAAAAAGCAATATGAATCGCCTAGACGACAACTCGGGCATTCAACAACATCATATACCCGCCTACCACAAACAGGAACGGGGCAATTGGCAAAAAACTTTCAATTTCACAAGTTACCCTTTAGCGCCCAAACAGTGTGACTTAGAAGAATTAAACTATCTGATTACGGTAGATGCATATGTGCACATTACATAGGGATGTTTACGTCCTAAATGGGTTGAACGCAAGAGTGACAATAGGTAACCCAAAGAACCCAAAATACCTAGCAACTTCCGGCTTTGTTGTTCCTGCTAATAAAGTATGTGGGTCTAAAAAGCAATATGAATCGCCTAGACGACAACTCGGGCATTCATAAACAACATCATATACCCGCCTACCACAAACAGGAACGTGGCAATTGGCAAAAAACTTTCAATTTCACAAGTTACCCTTTAGCGCCTAAACAGTGTGACTTAGAAGAATTAAACTATCTGATTACGGTAGATGCATATGTGCACATTACATAGGGATGTTTACGTCCTAAATGGGTTGAACGCAAGAGTGACAATAGGTAACCCAAAGAACCCAAAATACCTAGCAACTACCGGCTTTGTTGTTCCTGCTAATAAAGTATGTGGGTCTAAAAAGCAATATGAATCGCCTAGACGACAACTCGGGCATTCATAAACAACATCATATACCCGGCTAACACAAACAGGAACGGGGCAATTGGAAAAAACTTTCAATTTCACAAGTTACCCTTTAGCGCCTAAAGAGTGTGACTTAGAAGAATTAAACTATCTGATTACGGTAGATGCATATGTGCACATTACATAGGGATGTTTACGTCCTAAATGGGTTGAACGCAAGAGTGACAATAGGTAATCCAAAGAACCCAAAATACCTAGCACCTTCCGGTTTTGTTTTTGCGGCTAAGAAATTATGTGGGCCTAAAAAGCAATATGAATCGCCTAGACGACAACTCGGGCATTCATAAACAACATCATATACCCGCCTACAACAAACAGGAACGGGGCAATTGGAAAAACTTTCAATTTCACAAGTTACCCTTTAGCGCCTAAAGAGTGTGACTTAGAAGAATTAAACTATCTGATTACGGTAAATGCATATGTGCACATTACATAGAGATGTTTACGTCCTAAATGGGTTGAACGCAAGAGTGACAATAAGTAACCCAAAGAAACCAAAATACCTAGCACCTTCCGGTTTTGTTTTTGCGGCTATAAAGTATGTGGGCCTTTAAAACAATATGACTCGCCTAGACGACAACGCGGGCATTCATAATCACACCCATATACCCCCTACCACAAAGAGGAACGTGGCAATTGGCAAAAAACTTTCAATTTCACAAGTTACCCTTTAGCGCCTAAACAGTGTGACTTAGAAGAATTAAACTATCTGATTACGGTAGATGCATATGTGCACATTACATAGGGATGTTTACGTCCTAAATGGGTTGAACGCAAGAGTGACAATAGGTAACCCAAAGAACCCAAAATACCTAGCAACTTCCGGCTTTGTTGTTCCTGCTAATAAAGTATGTGGGTCTAAAAAGCAATATGAATCGCCTAGACGACAACTCGGGCATTCATAAACAACATCATATACCCGCCTACCACAAACAGGAACGTGGCAATTGGCAAAAAACTTTCAATTTCACAAGTTACCCTTTAGCGCCTAAACAGTGTGACTTAGAAGAATTAAACTATCTGATTACGGTAGATGCATATGTGCACATTACATAGGGATGTTTACGTCCTAAATGGGTTGAACGCAAGAGTGACAATAGGTAACCCAAAGAACCCAAAATACCTAGCAACTACCGGCTTTGTTGTTCCTGCTAATAAAGTATGTGGGCCTAAAAAACAATATGAGTCGCCTAGACGGCAACTCGGGCCTTCATAAACAACATCATATACCCGCCTACCACAAACAGGAACGGGGCAATTGGCAAAAAACTTTCAATTTTACAAGTTACCCTTTAGCGCCTAAACAGTGTGACTTAGAAGAATAAAACTATCTGATTACGGTAGATGCATATGTGCACATTACATAGGGATGTTTACGTCCTAAATGGGTTGAACGCAAGAGTGACAATAGGTAACCCAAAGAAACCAAAATACCTAGCACCTTCCGGTTTTGTTTTTGCGGCTAATAAATTATGTGGGCCTATAAAACAATATGAGTCGCCTAGACGACAACTCGGGCATTTATAATCACAACCATATAACCCCCTACCACAAACAGGAACGTGGCAATTGGCAAAAAACTTTCAATTTCCTTTAGCGCCTAAAGAGTGTGACTTTGAAGAATTAAACTATCTGATTACTGTAGATGCATATGTGCACATTACATAGGGATGTTTACGTCCTAAATGGGTTGAACGCAAGAGTGACAATAGGTAACCCAAAGAACCCAAAATACCTAGCACCTTCCGGTTTTGTTTTTGCGGCTAATAAAGTATGTGGGCCTTTAAAACAATATGAATCGCCTAGACGACAACTCGGGCATTCATAAACAACATCATATGCCCGCCTACAACAAACAGGAACGGGGCAATTGGAAAAAACTTTCAATTTCACAAGTTACCCTTTAGCGCCTAAAGAGTGTGACTTAGAAGAATTAAACTATCTGATTACGGTAGATGCATATGTGCACATTACATAGAGATGTTTACGTCCTAAATGGGTTGAACGCAAGAGTGACAATAGGTAACCCAAAGAAACCAAAATACCTAGCACCTTCCGGTTTTGTTTTTGCGGCTAATAAATTATGTGGGCCTATAAAACAATATGAGTCGCCTAGACGACAACTCGGGCATTTATAATCACAACCATATAACCCCCTACCACAAACAGGAACGTGGCAATTGGCAAAAAACTTTCAATTTCCTTTAGCGCCTAAAGAGTGTGACTTTGAAGAATTAAACTATCTGATTACTGTAGATGCATATGTGCACATTACATAGAGATGTTAACGTCCTAAATGGGTTGAACGCAAGAGTGACAATCGAAAATCCAAAAACCTCAAAATACCTAGCAACTTCCGACTTTGTTTTTCCGGCTAATAAAGTATGTGGGCCTAAAAAACAATATGAATCGCCTAGACGGCAACTCGGGCCTTCATAAACAACATCATATACCCGCCTACCACAAACAGGAACGGGGCAATTGGCAAAAAACTTTCAATTTTACAAGTTACCCTTTAGCGCCTAAACAGTGTGACTTAGAAGAATAAAACTATCTGATTACGGTAGATGCATATGTGCACATTACATAGGGATGTTTACGTCCTAAATGGGTTGAACGCAAGAGTGACAATCGAAAACCCAAAAACCTCAAAATACCTAGCAACTTCCGGCTTTGTTGTTCCTGCTAATAAAGTATGTGGGTCTAAAAAGCAATATGAATCGCCTAGACGACAACTTGGGCATTCATAAACAACATCATATACCCGGCTAACACAAACAGGAACGGGGCAATTGGAAAAAACTTTCAATTTTACAAGTTACCCTTTAGCGCCTAAACAGTGTGACTTAGAAGAATAAAACTATCTGATTACGGTAGATGCATATGTGCACATTACATAGGGATGTTTACGTCCTAAATGGGTTGAACGCAAGAGTGACAATCGAAAACCCAAAAACCTCAAAATACCTAGCAACTTCCGGCTTTGTTGTTCCTGCTAATAAAGTATGTGGGTCTAAAAAGCAATATGAATCGCCTAGACGACAACTTGGGCATTCATAAACAACATCATATACCCGGCTAACACAAACAGGAACGGGGCAATTGGAAAAAACTTTCAATTTCACAAGTTACCCTTTAGCGCCTAAAGAGTGTGACTTAGAAGAACTAAACTATCTGATTACGGTAGATGCATATGTGCACATTACATAGGGATGTTTACGTCCTAAATGGGTTGAACGCAAGAGTGACAATAGGTAACCCAAAGAACCCAAAATACCTAGCACCTTCCGGTTTTGTTTTTGCGGCTAATAAAGTATGTGGGCCTTTAAAACAATATGAATCGCCTAGACGACAACTTGGGCATTCATAAACAATATCATATACCCGGCTAACACAAACAGGAACGGGGCAATTGGAAAAAACTTTCAATTTCACAAGTTACCCTTTAGCGCCTAAAGAGTGTGACTTAGAAGAATTAAACTATCTGATTACGGTAGATGCATATGTGCACATTACATAGGGATGTTTACGTCCTAAATGGGTTGAACGCAAGAGTGACAATAGGTAACCCAAAGAACCCAAAATACCTAGCACCTTCCGGTTTTGTTTTTGCGGCTAATAAAGTATGTGGGCCTTTAAAACAATATGAATCGCCTAGACGACAACTCGGGCATTCATAAACAATATCATATACCCGGCTAACACAAACAGGAACGGGGCAATTGGAAAAAACTTTCAATTTCACAAGTTACCCTTTAGCGCCTAAAGAGTGTGACTTAGAAGAATTAAACTATCTGATTACGGTAGATGCATATGTGCACATTACATAGGGATGTTTACGTCCTAAATGGGTTGAACGCAAGAGTGACAATAGGTAACCCAAAAACCTCAAAATACCTAGCAACTTCCGGCTTTGTTGTTCCTGCTAATAAAGTATGTGGGTCTAAAAAGCAATATGAATCGCCTAGACGACAACTTGGGCATTCATAAACAACATCATATACCCGGCTAACACAAACAGGAACGGGGCAATTGGAAAAAACTTTCAATTTCACAAGTTACCCTTTAGCGCCTAAAGAGTGTGACTTAGAAGAATTAAACTATCTGATTACGGTAGATGCATATGTGCACATTACATAGGGATGTTTACGTCCTAAATGGGTTGAACGCAAGAGTGACAATAGGTAACCCAAAGAACCCAAAATACCTAGCAACTTCCGGCTTTGTTGTTCCTGCTAATAAAGTATGTGGGTCTAAAAAGCAATATGAATCGCCTAGACGACAACTCGGGCATTCATAAACAACATCATATACCCGGCTAACACAAACAGGAACGGGGCAATTGGAAAAAACTTTCAATTTCACAAGTTACCCTTTAGCGCCTAAAGAGTGTGACTTAGAAGAATTAAACTATCTGATTACGGTAGATGCATATGTGCACATTACATAGGGATGTTTACGTCCTAAATGGGTTGAACGCAAGAGTGACAATAGGTAACCCAAAGAACCCAAAATACCTAGCAACTTCCGGCTTTGTTGTTCCTGCTAATAAAGTATGTGGGTCTAAAAAGCAATATGAATCGCCTAGACAACAACTCGGGCATTCATAAACAATATCATATACCCGGCTAACACAAACAGGAACGGGGCAATTGGAAAAAACTTTCAATTTCACAAGTTACCCTTTAGCGCCTAAAGAGTGTGACTTAGAAGAATTAAACTATCTGATTACGGTAGATGCATATGTGCACATTACATAGGGATGTTTACGTCCTAAATGGGTTGAATGCAAGAGTGACAATAGGTAACCCAAAGAACCCAAAATACCTAGCACCTTCCGGTTTTGTTTTTGCGGCTAAGAAATTATGTGGGCCTAAAAAGCAATATGAATCGCCTAGACGACAACTCGGGCATTCATAAACAACATCATATACCCGCCTACAACAAACAGGAATGGGGCAATTGGAAAAAACTTTCAATTTCACAAGTTACCCTTTAGCGCCTAAAGAGTGTGACTTAGAAGAATTAAACTATCTGATTACGGTAGATGCATATGTGCACATTACATAGGGATGTTTACGTCCTAAATGGGTTGAACGCAAGAGTGACAATAGGTAACCCAAAGAACCCAAAATACCTAGCACCTTCCGGTTTTGTTTTTGCGGCTAATAAATTATGTGGGCCTAAAACGCAATATGAATCGCCTAGACGACAACTCGGGCATTCATAAACAACATCATATACCCGCCTACCAAAAACAGGAACGTGGCATTTGGCAAAAAACTTCCAATTTCCTTTAGCGCCTGAAGAGTGTGACTTTGAAGAATTAAACTATCTGATTACGGTAGATGCATATGTGCACATTACATAGAGATGTCAACGTCCTAAATGGGTTGAACGCAAGAGTGACAATCGAAAACCCAAAAACCTCAAAATACCTAGCAACTTCCGGCTTTGTTGTTCCTGCTAATAAAGTATGTGGGTCTAAAAAGCAATATGAATCGCCTAGACGACAACTCGGGCATTTATAATCACAACCATATAACCCCCTACCACAAACAGGAACGGGGCAATTTGCAAAAAACATTCAATTTCACAAGTTACCCTTTAGCGCCTAAACAGTGTGACTTAGAAGAATTAAACTATCTGATTACGGTAGATGCATATGTGCACATTACATAGGGATGTTTACGTCCTAAATGGGTTGAACGCAAGAGTGACAATCGAAAACCCAAAAACCTCAAAATACCTAGCAACTTCCGGCTTTGTTGTTCCTGCTAATAAAGTATGTGGGTCTAAAAAGCAATATGAATCGCCTAGACGACAACTCGGGCATTCAATAATTCATATACCCGCCTACCACAAACAGGAACGGGGCAATTGGCAAAAAACTTTCAATTTCACAAGTTACCCTTTAGCGCCTAAAGAGTGTGACTTAGAAGAATTAAACTATCTGATTACGGTAGATGCATATGTGCACATTACATAGGGATGTTTACGTCCTAAATGGGTTGAACGCAAGAGTGACAATAGGTAACCCAAAGAACCCAAAATACCTAGCAACTACCGGCTTTGTTGTTCCTGCTAATAAAGTATGTGGGTCTAAAAAGCAATATGAATCGCCTAGACGACAACTCGGGCATTCATAAACAACATCATATACCCGGTTAACACAAACAGGAACGGGGCAATTGGAAAAAACTTTCAATTTCACAAGTTACCCTTTAGCGCCTAAAGAGTGTGACTTAGAAGAATTAAACTATCTGATTACGGTAGATGCATATGTGCACATTACATAGGGATGTTTACGTCCTAAATGGGTTGAACGCAAGAGTGACAATAGGTAATCCAAAGAACCCAAAATACCTAGCACCTTCCGGTTTTGTTTTTGCGGCTAAGAAATTATGTGGGCCTAAAAAGCAATATGAATCGCCTAGACGACAACTCGGGCATTCATAAACAACATCATATACCCGCCTACAACAAACAGGAACGGGGCAATTGGAAAAACTTTCAATTTCACAAGTTACCCTTTAGCGCCTAAAGAGTGTGACTTAGAAGAATTAAACTATCTGATTACGGTAAATGCATATGTGCACATTACATAGAGATGTTTACGTCCTAAATGGGTTGAACGCAAGAGTGACAATAAGTAACCCAAAGAAACCAAAATACCTAGCACCTTCCGGTTTTGTTTTTGCGGCTATAAAGTATGTGGGCCTTTAAAACAATATGAGTCGCCTAGACGACAACGCGGGCATTCATAATCACAACCATATACCCCCTACCACAAAGAGGAACGTGGCAATTGGCAAAAAACTTTCAATTTCACAAGTTACCCTTTAGCGCCTAAACAGTGTGACTTAGAAGAATTAAACTATCTGATTACGGTAGATGCATATGTGCACATTACATAGGGATGTTTACGTCCTAAATGGGTTGAACGCAAGAGTGACAATCGAAAACCCAAAAACCTCAAAATACCTAGCAACTTCCGGCTTTGTTGTTCCTGCTAATAAAGTATGTGGGTCTAAAAAGCAATATGAATCGCCTAGACGACAACTCGGGCATTCATAAACAACATCATATACCCGGCTAACACAAACAGGAACGGGGCAATTGGAAAAAACTTTCAATTTCACAAGTTACCCTTTAGCGCCTAAAGAGTGTGACTTAGAAGAATTAAACTATCTGATTACGGTAGATGCATATGTGCACATTACATAGGGATGTTTACGTCCTAAATGGGTTGAACGCAAGAGTGACAATAGGTAACCCAAAGAACCCAAAATACCTAGCACCTTCCGGTTTTGTTTTTGCGGCTAAGAAATTATGTGGGCCTAAAAAGCAATATGAATCGCGTAGACGACAACTCGGGCATTCATAAACAACATCATATACCCGCCTACAACAAACAGGAACGGGGCAATTGGAAAAAACTTTCAATTTCACAAGTTACCCTTTAGCGCCTAAAGAGTGTGACTTAGAAGAATTAAACTATCTGATTACGGTAGATGCATATGTGCACATTACATAGAGATGTTTACGTCCTAAATGGGTTGAACGCAAGAGTGACAATAAGTAACCCAAAGAAACCAAAATACCTAGCACCTTCCGGTTTTGTTTTTGCGGCTTTAAAGTATGTGGGCCTTTAAAACAATATGAGTCGCCTAGACGACAACGCGGGCATTCATAATCACAACCATATACCCCCTACCACAAAGAGGAACGTGGCAATTGGCAAAAAACTTTCAATTTCCTTTAGCGCCTAAAGAGTGTGACTTTGAAGAATTAAACTATCTGATTACGGTAGATGCATATGTGCACATTACATAGAGATGTTAACGTCCTAAATGGGTTGAACGCAAGAGTGACAATAGGTAACCCAAAGAACCCAAAATACCTAGCACCTTCCGGTTTTGTTTTTGCGGCTAAGAAATTATGTGGGCCTAAAAAGCAATATGAATCGCCTAGACGACAACTCGGGCATTCATACAACATGATATACCCGCCTACAACAAACAGGAACGTGGCAATTGGAAAAAACTTTCAATTTCACAAGTTACCCTTTAGCGCCTAAAGAGTGTGACTTAGAAGAATTAAACTATCTGATTACGGTAGATGCATATGTGCACATTACATAGGGATGTTTACGTCCTAAATGGGTTGAACGCAAGAGTGACAATAGGTAACCCAAAATACCTGGCAACTTCCGGCTTTGTTGTTCCTGCTAATAAAGTATGTGGGCCTTTAAAACAATATGAATCGCCTAGACGACAACTCGGGCATTCAAAAACAACATCATATACCCGCCTACAACAAACAGGAACGGGGCAATTGGAAAAAACTTTCAATTTCACAAGTTACCCTTTAGCGCCTAAAGAGTGTGACTTAGAAGAATTAAACTATCTGATTACGGTAGATGCATATGTGCACATTACATAGGGATGTTTACGTCCTAAATGGGTTGAACGCAAGAGTGACAATAGGTAACCCAAAGAACCCAAAATACCTAGCACCTTCCGGTTTTGTTTTTGCGGCTAATAAAACATGTGGGCCTTTAAAACAATATGAATCGCCTAGACGACAACTCGGGCATTCATAAACAACATCATATACCCGCCTACAACAAACAGGAACGGGGCAATTGGAAAAAACTTTCAATTTCACAAGTTACCCTTTAGCGCCTAAAGAGTGTGACTTAGAAGAATTAAACTATCTGATTACGGTAGATGCATATGTGCACATTACATAGGGATGTTTACGTCCTAAATGGGTTGAACGCAAGAGTGACAATAGGTAACCCAAAGAACCCAAAATACCTAGCACCTTCCGGTTTTGTTTTTGCGGCTAAGAAATTATGTGGGCCTAAAAAGCAATATGAATCGCGTAGACGACAACTCGGGCATTCATAAACAACATCATATACCCCCTACCACAAAGAGGAACGTGGCAATTGGCAAAAAACTTTCAATTTCACAAGTTACCCTTTAGCGCCTAAAGAGTGTGACTTAGAAGAATTAAACTATCTGATTACGGTAGATGCATATGTGCACATTACATAGGGATGTTTACGTCCTAAATGGGTTGAACGCAAGAGTGACAATAGGTAACCCAAAGAACCCAAAATACCTATCACCTTCCGGTTTTGTTTTTGCGGCTAATAAAGTATGTGGGCCTTTAAAACAATATGAATCGCCTAGACGACAACTCGGGCATTCATAAACAACATCATATACCCGCCTACAACAAACAGGAACGGGGCAATTGGAAAAAACTTTCAATTTCACAAGTTACCCTTTAGCGCCTAAAGAGTGTGACTTAGAAGAATTAAACTATCTGATTACGGTAGATGCATATGTGCACATTACATAGGGATGTTTACGTCCTAAATGGGTTGAACGCAAGAGTGACAATAGGTAACCCAAAGAACCCAAAATACCTAGCACCTTCCGGTTTTGTTTTTGCGGCTAATAAAGTATGTGGGCCTTTAAAACAATATGAATCGCCTAGACGACAACTCGGGCATTCATAAACAACATCATATACCCGCCTACCACAAACAGGAACGGGGCAATTGGAAAAAACTTTCAATTTCACAAGTTACCCTTTAGCGCCTAAAGAGTGTGACTTAGAAGAATTAAACTATCTGATTACGGTAGATGCATATGTGCACATTACATAGAGATGTTTACGTCCTAAATGGGTTGAACGCAAGAGTGACAATAGGTAACCCAAAGAAACCAAAATACCTAGCACCTTCCGGTTTTGTTTTTGCGGCTAATAAATTATGTGGGCCTATAAAACAATATGAGTCGCCTAGACGACAACTCGGGCATTTATAATCACAACCATATAACCCCCTACCACAAACAGGAACGTGGCAATTGGCAAAAAACTTTCAATTTCCTTTAGCGCCTAAAGAGTGTGACTTTGAAGAATTAAACTATCTGATTACTGTAGATGCATATGTGCACATTACATAGAGATGTTAACGTCCTAAATGGGTTGAACGCAAGAGTGACAATCGAAAACCCAAAAACCTCAAAATACCTAGCAACTTCCGACTTTGTTTTTCCGGCTAATAAAGTATGTGGGCCTAAAAAACAATATGAATCGCCTAGACGGCAACTCGGGCCTTCATAAACAACATCATATACCCGCCTACCACAAACAGGAACGGGGCAATTGGCAAAAAACTTTCAATTTTACAAGTTACCCTTTAGCGCCTAAACAGTGTGACTTAGAAGAATAAAACTATCTGATTACGGTAGATGCATATGTGCACTTTACATAGGGCTGTTTACGTCCTAAATGGATTGAACGCAAGAGTGACAATGGAAAACCCAAAGAACCCAAAATACCTAGCACCTTCCGGTTTTGTTTTTGCGGCTATAAAGTATGTGGGCCTTTAAAACAATATGAGTCGCCTAGACGACAACGCGGGCATTCATAATCACAACCATATACCCCCTACCACAAACAGGAACGTGGCAATTGGCAAAAAACTTTCAATTTCCTTTAGCGCCTAAAGAGTGTGACTTTGAAGAATTAAACTATCTGATTACGGTAGATGCATATGTGCACATTACATGGAGATGTTAACGTCCTAAATGGGTTGAACGCAAGAGTGACAATCGAAAACCCAAACACCTCAAAATACCTAGCAACTTCCGGCTTTGTTGTTCCTGCTAATAAAGTATGTGGGTCTAAAAAGCAATATGAATCGCTTAGACGACAACTCGGGCATTCATAAATAACATCATATACCCGCCTACCACAAACAGGAAAGGGGCAATTGGCAAAAAACTTTCAATTTCACAAGTTACCCTTTAGCGCCTAAACAGTGTGACTTAGAAGAATTAAACTATCTGATTACGGTAGATGCATATGTGCACATTACATAGGGATGTTTACGTCCTAAATGGGTTGAACGCAAGAGTGACAATAGGTAACCCAAAGAACCCAAAATACCTAGCAACTTCCGGCTTTGTTGTTCCTGCTAATAAAGTTTGTGGGTCTAAAAAGCAATATGAATCGCCTAGACGACAACTCGGGCATTCATAAACAACATCATATACCCGCCTACCACAAACAGGAACGTGGCAATTGGCAAAAAACTTTCAATTTCACAAGTTACCCTTTAGCGCCTAAACAGTGTGACTTAGAAGAATTAAACTATCTGATTACGGTAGATGCATATGTGCACATTACATAGAGATGTTAACGTCCTAAATGGGTTGAACTCAAGAGTGACAATGGAAAACCCAAAGAACCCAAAATACCTAGCACCTTCCGGTTTTGTTTTTGCGGCTATAAAGTATGTGGGCCTTTAAAACAATATGAGTCGCCTAGACGACAACGCGGGCATTCATAATCACAACCATATACCCCCTACCACAAACAGGAACGTGGCAATTGGCAAAAAACTTTCAATTTCCTTTAGCGCCTAAAGAGTGTGACTTTGAAGAATTAAACTATCTGATTACGGTAGATGCATATGTGCACATTACATGGAGATGTTAACGTCCTAAATGGGTTGAACGCAAGAGTGACAATCGAAAACCCAAACACCTCAAAATACCTAGCAACTTCCGGCTTTGTTGTTCCTGCTAATAAAGTATGTGGGTCTAAAAAGCAATATGAATCGCTTAGACGACAACTCGGGCATTCATAAATAACATCATATACCCGCCTACAACAAACAGGAACGGGGCAATTGGAAAAAACTTTCAATTTCACAAGTTACCCTTTAGCGCCTAAAGAGTGTGACTTAGAAGAATTAAACTATCTGATTACGGTAGATGCATATGTGCACATTACATAGGGATGTTTACGTCCTAAATGGGTTGAACGCAAGAGTGACAATAGGTAACCCAAAGAACCCAAAATACCTAGCACCTTCCGGTTTTGTTTTTGCGGCTAAGAAATTATGTGGGCCTAAAAAGCAATATGAATCGCGTAGACGACAACTCGGGCATTCATAAACAACATCATATACCCCCTACCACAAAGAGGAACGTGGCAATTGGCAAAAAACTTTCAATTTCACAAGTTACCCTTTAGCGCCTAAAGAGTGTGACTTAGAAGAATTAAACTATCTGATTACGGTAGATGCATATGTGCACATTACATAGGGATGTTTACGTCCTAAATGGGTTGAACGCAAGAGTGACAATAGGTAACCCAAAGAACCCAAAATACCTATCACCTTCCGGTTTTGTTTTTGCGGCTAATAAAGTATGTGGGCCTTTAAAACAATATGAATCGCCTAGACGACAACTCGGGCATTCATAAACAACATCATATACCCGCCTACAACAAACAGGAACGGGGCAATTGGAAAAAACTTTCAATTTCACAAGTTACCCTTTAGCGCCTAAAGAGTGTGACTTAGAAGAATTAAACTATCTGATTACGGTAGATGCATATGTGCACATTACATAGGGATGTTTACGTCCTAAATGGGTTGAACGCAAGAGTGACAATAGGTAACCCAAAGAACCCAAAATACCTAGCACCTTCCGGTTTTGTTTTTGCGGCTAATAAAGTATGTGGGCCTTTGAAACAATATGAATCGCCTAGACGACAACTCGGGCATTCATAAACAACATCATATACCCGCCTACAACAAACAGGAACGGGGCAATTGGAAAAAACTTTCAATTTCACAAGTTACCCTTTAGCGCCTAAAGAGTGTGACTTAGAAGAATTAAACTATCTGATTACGGTAGATGCATATGTGCACATTACATAGAGATGTTTACGTCCTAAATGGGTTGAACGCAAGAGTGACAATAGGTAACCCAAAGAAACCAAAATACCTAGCACCTTCCGGTTTTGTTTTTGCGGCTAATAAATTATGTGGGCCTATAAAACAATATGAGTCGCCTAGACGACAACTCGGGCATTTATAATCACAACCATATAACCCCCTACCACAAACAGGAACGTGGCAATTGGCAAAAAACTTTCAATTTCCTTTAGCGCCTAAAGAGTGTGACTTTGAAGAATTAAACTATCTGATTACTGTAGATGCATATGTGCACATTACATAGAGATGTTAACGTCCTAAATGGGTTGAACGCAAGAGTGACAATCGAAAACCCAAAAACCTCAAAATACCTAGCAACTTCCGACTTTGTTTTTCCGGCTAATAAAGTATGTGGGCCTAAAAAACAATATGAATCGCCTAGACGGCAACTCGGGCCTTCATAAACAACATCATATACCCGCCTACCACAAACAGGAACGGGGCAATTGGCAAAAAACTTTCAATTTTACAAGTTACCCTTTAGCGCCTAAACAGTGTGACTTAGAAGAATAAAACTATCTGATTACGGTAGATGCATATGTGCACTTTACATAGGGCTGTTTACGTCCTAAATGGATTGAACGCAAGAGTGACAATGGAAAACCCAAAGAACCCAAAATACCTAGCACCTTCCGGTTTTGTTTTTGCGGCTATAAAGTATGTGGGCCTTTAAAACAATATGAGTCGCCTAGACGACAACGCGGGCATTCATAATCACAACCATATACCCCCTACCACAAACAGGAACGTGGCAATTGGCAAAAAACTTTCAATTTCCTTTAGCGCCTAAAGAGTGTGACCTTGAAGAATTAAACTATCTGATTACGGTAGATGCATATGTGCACATTACATGGAGATGTTAACGTCCTAAATGGGTTGAACGCAAGAGTGACAATCGAAAACCCAAACACCTCAAAATACCTAGCAACTTCCGGCTTTGTTGTTCCTGCTAATAAAGTATGTGGGTCTAAAAAACAATATGAATCGCCTAGACGGCAACTCGGGCCTTCATAAACAACATTATATACCCGCCTACCACAAACAGGAACGGGGCAATTGGCAAAAAACTTTCAATTTCACAAGTTACCCTTTAGCGCCTAAAGAGTGTGACTTTGAAGAATTAAACTATCTGATTACGGTAGATGCATATGTGCACATTACATAGGGATGTTTACGTCCTAAATGGGTTGAACGCAAGAGTGACAATCGGTAACACAAAGAACCCAAAATACCTAGCACCTTCCGGTTTTGTTTTTGCGGCTAAGAAATTATGTGGGCCTAAAAAGCAATATGAATCGCCTAGACGACAACTCGGGCATTCATAAACAACATCATATACCCGCCTACCACAAACAGGAACGTGGCAATTGGCAAAAAACTTTCAATTTCACAAGTTACCCTTTAGCGCCTAAACAGTGTGACTTAGAAGAATTAAACTATCTGATTACGGTAGATGCATATGTGCACATTACATAGGGATGTTTACGTCCTAAATGGGTTGAACGCAAGAGTGACAATAGGTAACCCAAAAACCTCAAAATACCTAGCAACTTCCGGCTTTGTTGTTCCTGCTAATAAAGTATGTGGGTCTAAAAAGCAATATGAATCGCCTAGACGACAACTCGGGCATTCAATAATTCATATACCCGCCTACCACAAACAGGAACGGGGCAATTGCGCCTAAAGAGTGTGACTTAGAAGAATTAAACTATCTGATTACGGTAGATGCATATGTGCACATTACATAGAGATGTTTACGTCCTAAATGGGTTGAACGCAAGAGTGACAATAGGTAACCCAAAGAACCCAAAATACCTAGCACCTTCCGGTTTTGTTTTTGCGGCTAATAAATTATGTGGGCCTATAAAGCAATATGAGTCGCCTAGACGACAACTCGGGCATTTATAATCACAACCATATAACCCCCTACCACAAACAGGAACGGGGCAATTGGCAAAAAACTTTCAATTTCACAAGTTACCCTTTAGCGCCTAAAGAGTGTGACTTAGAAGAATTAAACTATCTGATTACGGTAGATGCATATGTGCACATTACATAGGGATGTTTACGTCCTAAATGGGTTGAACGCAAGAGTGACAATCGAAAACCCAAAAACCTCAAAATACCTAGCAACTTCCGGCTTTGTTGTTCCTGCTAATAAAGTATGTGGGTCTAAAAAGCAATATGAATCGCCTAGACGACAACTCGGGCATTTATAATCACAACCATATAACCCCCTACCACAAACAGGAACGGGGCAATTGGAAAAAACTTTCAATTTCACAAGTTACCCTTTAGCGCCTAAAGAGTGTGACTTAGAAGAATTAAACTATGTGATTACGGTAGATGCATATGTGCACATTACATAGGGATGTTTACGTCCTAAATGGGTTGAACGCAAGAGTGACAATAGGTAACCCAAAGAACCCAAAATACCTAGCACCTTCCGGTTTTGTTTTTGCGGCTAATAAAGTATGTGGGCCTTTAAAACAATATGAATCGCCTAGACGACAACTCGGGCATTCATAAACAACATCATATACCCGCCTACAACAAACAGGAACGGGGCAATTGGAAAAAACTTTCAATTTCACAAGTTACCCTTTAGCGCCTAAAGAGTGTGACTTAGAAGAATTAAACTATCTGATTACGGTAGATGCATATGTGCACATTACATAGAGATGTTTACGTCCTAAATGGGTTGAACGCACGAGTGACAATAGGTAACCCAAAGAAACCAAAATACCTAGCACCTTCCGGTTTTGTTTTTGCGGCTAATAAATTATGTGGGCCTATAAAACAATATGAGTCGCCTAGACGACAACTCGGGCATTTATAATCACAACCATATAACCCCCTACCACAAACAGGAACGTGGCAATTGGCAAAAAACTTTCAATTTCCTTTAGCGCCTAAAGAGTGTGACTTTGAAGAATTAAACTATCTGATTACTGTAGATGCATATGTGCACATTACATAGAGATGTTAACGTCCTAAATGGGTTGAACGCAAGAGTGACAATCGAAAACCCAAAAACCTCAAAATACCTAGCAACTTCCGACTTTGTTTTTCCGGCTAATAAAGTATGTGGGCCTAAAAAACAATATGAATCGCCTAGACGGCAACTCGGGCCTTCATAAACAACATCATATACCCGCCTACCACAAACACGAACGGGGCAATTGGCAAAAAACTTTCAATTTTACAAGTTACCCTTTAGCGCCTAAACAGTGTGACTTAGAAGAATAAAACTATCTGATTACGGTAGATGCATATGTGCACTTTACATAGAGCTGTTTACGTCCTAAATGGATTGAACGCAAGAGTGACAATCGAAAACCCAAAGAACCCAAAATACCTAGCACCTTCCGGTTTTGTTTTTGCGGCTATAAAGTATGCGGGCCTTTAAAACAATATGAGTCGCCTAGACGACAACGCGGGCATTCATAATCACAACCATGTACCCCCTACCACAAACAGGAACGTGGCAATTGGCAAAAAACTTTCAATTTCCTTTAGCGCCTAAAGAGTGTGACTTTGAAGAATTAAACTATCTGATTACTGTAGATGCATATGTGCACATTACATAGGATGTTTACGTCCTAAATGGGTTGAACGCAAGAGTGACAATCGAAAACCCAAAAACCTCAAAATACCTAGCAACTTCCGGCTTTGTTGTTCCTGCTAATAAAGTATGTGGGTCTAAAAAGCAATATGAATCGCTTAGACGACAACTCGGGCATTCAACAACATCATATACCCGCCTACCACAAACAGGAACGGGGCAATTGGCAAAAAACTTTCAATTTCACAAGTTACCCTTTAGCGCCTAAAGAGTGTGACTTAGAAGAATTAAACTATCTGATTACGGTAGATGCATATGTGCACATTACATTGAGATGTTTACGTCCTAAATGGGTTGAACGCAAGAGTGACAATAGGTAACCCAAAGAACCCAAAATACCTAGCAACTTCCGGCTTTGTTGTTCCTGCTAATAAAGAATGTGGGTCTAAAAAGCAATATGAATCGCCTAGACGACAACTCGGGCATTCAACAACATCATATACCCGCCTACCACAAACAGGAACGGGGCAATTGGCAAAAAACTTTCAATTTCACAAGTTACCCTTTAGCGCCTAAACAGTGTGACTTAGAAGAATTAAACTATCTGATTACGGTAGATGCATATGTGCACATTACATAGAGATGTTAACGTCCTAAATGGGTTGAACGCAAGAGTGACAATAGGTAACCCAAAGAACCCAAAATACCTAGCAACTTCCGGCTTTGTTGTTCCTGCTAATAAAGTATGTGGGTCTAAAAAGCAATATGAATCGCCTAGACGACAACTCGGGCATTCATACAACATCATATACCCGCCTACAACAAACAGGAACGTGGCAATTGGAAAAAACTTTCAATTTCACAAGTTACCCTTTAGCGCCTAAACAGTGTGACTTAGAAGAATTAAACTATCTGATTACGGTAGATGCATATGTGCACATTACATAGAGATGTTAACGTCCTAAATGGGTTGAACTCAAGAGTGACAATCGAAAACCCAAAAACCTCAAAATACCTAGCAACTTCCGGCTTTGTTGTTCCTGCTAATAAAGTATGTGGGTCTAAAAAGCAATATGAATCGCCTAGACGACAACTCGGGCATTCATAAACAACATCATATACCCGCCTACCACAAACAGGAACGTGGCAATTGGCAAAAAACTTTCAATTTCACAAGTTACCCTTTAGCGCCTAAACAGTGTGACTTAGAAGAATTAAACTATCTGATTACGGTAGATGCATATGTGCACATTACATAGGGATGTTTACGTCCTAAATGGGTTGAACGCAAGAGTGACAATAGGTAACCCAAAGAACCCAAAATACCTAGCAACTTCCGGCTTTGTTGTTCCTGCTAATAAAGTATGTGGGTCTAAAAAGCAATATGAATCGCCTAGACGACAACTCGGGCATTCATAAACAACATCCCTTTAGCGCCTAAACAGTGTGACTTAGAAGAATTAAACTATCTGATTACGGTAGATGCATATGTGCACATTACATAGGGATGTTTACGTCCTAAATGGGTTGAACGCAAGAGTGACAATAGGTAACCCAAAGAACCCAAAATACCTAGCAACTTCCGGCTTTGTTGTTCCTGCTAATAAAGTATGTGGGTCTAAAAAGCAATATGAATCGCCTAGACGACAACTCGGGCATTCATAAACAACATCATATACCCGGCTAACACAAACAGGAACGGGGCAATTGGAAAAAACTTTCAATTTCACAAGTTACCCTTTAGCGCCTAAAGAGTGTGACTTAGAAGAATTAAACTATCTGATTACGGTAGATGCATATGTGCACATTACATAGGGATGTTTACGTCCTAAATGGGTTGAACGCAAGAGTGACAATAGGTAACCCAAAGAACCCAAAATACCTAGCAACTACCGGCTTTGTTGTTCCTGCTAATAAAGTATGTGGGTCTAAAAAGCAATATGAATCGCCTAGACGACAACTCGGGCATTCATAAACAACATCATATACCCGGCTAACACAAACAGGAACGGGGCAATTGGAAAAAACTTTCAATTTCACAAGTTACCCTTTAGCGCCTAAAGAGTGAGACTTAGAAGAATTAAACTATCTGATTACGGTAGATGCATATGTGCACATTACATAGGGATGTTTACGTCCTAAATGGGTTGAACGCAAAAGTGACAATAGGTAATCCAAAGAACCCAAAATACCTAGCACCTTCCGGTTTTGTTTTTGCGGCTAAGAAATTATGTGGGCCTAAAAAGCAATATGAATCGCCTAGACGACAACTCGGGCATTCATAAACAACATCATATACCCGCCTACAACAAACAGGAACGGGGCAATTGGAAAAACTTTAAATTTCACAAGTTACCCTTTAGCGCCTAAAGAGTGTGACTTAGAAGAATTAAACTATCTGATTACGGTAAATGCATATGTGCACATTACATAGAGATGTTTACGTCCTAAATGGGTTGAACGCAAGAGTGACAATAAGTAACCCAAAGAAACCAAAATACCTAGCACCTTCCGGTTTTGTTTTTGCGGCTATAAAGTATGTGGGCCTTTAAAACAATATGAGTCGCCTAGACGACAACGCGGGCATTCATAATCACAACCATATACCCCCTACCACAAAGAGGAACGTGGCAATTGGCAAAAAACTTTCAATTTCACAAGTTACCCTTTAGCGCCTAAACAGTGTGACTTAGAAGAATTAAACTATCTGATTACGGTAGATGCATATGTGCACATTACATAGGGATGTTTACGTCCTAAATGGGTTGAACGCAAGAGTGACAATCGAAAACCCAAAAACCTCAAAATACCTAGCAACTTCCGGCTTTGTTGTTCCTGCTAATAAAGTATGTGGGCCTAAAAAACAATATGAATCGCCTAGACGGCAACTCGGGCCTTCATAAACAACATCATATACCCGCCTACCACAAACAGGAACGGGGCAATTGGCAAAAAACTTTCAATTTTACAAGTTACCCTTTAGCGCCTAAACAGTGTGACTTAGAAGAATAAAACTATCTGATTACGGTAGATGCATATGTGCACATTACATAGGGATGTTTACGTCCTAAATGGGTTGAACGCAAGAGTGACAATAGGTAACCCAAAGAAACCAAAATACCTAGCACCTTCCGGTTTTGTTTTTGCGGCTAATAAATTATGTGGGCCTATAAAACAATATGAGTCGCCTAGACGACAACTCGGGCATTTATAATCACAACCATATAACCCCCTACCACAAACAGGAACGTGGCAATTGGCAAAAAACTTTCAATTTCCTTTAGCGCCTAAAGAGTGTGACTTTGAAGAATTAAACTATCTGATTACTGTAGATGCATATGTGCACATTACATAGGGATGTTTACGTCCTAAATGGGTTGAACGCAAGAGTGACAATAGGTAACCCAAAGAACCCAAAATACCTAGCACCTTCCGGTTTTGTTTTTGCGGCTAATAAAGTATGTGGGCCTTTAAAACAATATGAATCGCCTAGACGACAACTCGGGCATTCATAAACAACATCATATACCCGCCTACAACAAACAGGAACGGGGCAATTGGAAAAAACTTTCAATTTCACAAGTTACCCTTTAGCGCCTAAAGAGTGTGACTTAGAAGAATTAAACTATCTGATTACGGTAGATGCATATGTGCACATTACATAGAGATGTTTACGTCCTAAATGGGTTGAACGCAAGAGTGACAATAGGTAACCCAAAGAAACCAAAATACCTAGCACCTTCCGGTTTTGTTTTTGCGGCTAATAAATTATGTGGGCCTATAAAACAATATGAGTCGCCTAGACGACAACTCGGGCATTTATAATCACAACCATATAACCCCCTACCACAAACAGGAACGTGGCAATTGGCAAAAAACTTTCAATTTCCTTTAGCGCCTAAAGAGTGTGACTTTGAAGAATTAAACTATCTGATTACTGTAGATGCATATGTGCACATTACATAGAGATGTTAACGTCCTAAATGGGTTGAACGCAAGAGTGACAATCGAAAACCCAAAAACCTCAAAATACCTAGCAACTTCCGACTTTGTTTTTCCGGCTAATAAAGTATGTGGGCCTAAAAAACAATATGAATCGCCTAGACGGCAACTCGGGCCTTCATAAACAACATCATATACCCGCCTACCACAAACAGGAACGGGGCAATTGGCAAAAAACTTTCAATTTTACAAGTTACCCTTTAGCGCCTAAACAGTGTGACTTAGAAGAATAAAACTATCTGATTACGGTAGATGCATATGTGCACATTACATAGGGATGTTTACGTCCTAAATGGGTTGAACGCAAGAGTGACAATCGAAAACCCAAAAACCTCAAAATACCTAGCAACTTCCGGCTTTGTTGTTCCTGCTAATAAAGTATGTGGGTCTAAAAAGCAATATGAATCGCCTAGACGACAACTTGGGCATTCATAAACAACATCATATACCCGGCTAACACAAACAGGAACGGGGCAATTGGAAAAAACTTTCAATTTCACAAGTTACCCTTTAGCGCCTAAAGAGTGTGACTTAGAAGAATTAAACTATCTGATTACGGTAGATGCATATGTGCACATTACATAGGGATGTTTACGTCCTAAATGGGTTGAACGCAAGAGTGACAATAGGTAACCCAAAGAACCCAAAATACCTAGCACCTTCCGGTTTTGTTTTTGCGGCTAAGAAATTATGTGGGCCTAAAAAGCAATATGAATCGCGTAGACGACAACTCGGGCATTCATAAACAACATCATATACCCGCCTACAACAAACAGGAACGGGGCAATTGGAAAAAACTTTCAATTTCACAAGTTACCCTTTAGCGCCTAAAGAGTGTGACTTAGAAGAATTAAACTATCTGATTACGGTAGATGCATATGTGCACATTACATAGAGATGTTTACGTCCTAAATGGGTTGAACGCAAGAGTGACAATAAGTAACCCAAAGAAACCAAAATACCTAGCACCTTCCGGTTTTGTTTTTGCGGCTTTAAAGTATGTGGGCCTTTAAAACAATATGAGTCGCCTAGACGACAACGCGGGCATTCATAATCACAACCATATACCCCCTACCACAAAGAGGAACGTGGCAATTGGCAAAAAACTTTCAATTTCCTTTAGCGCCTAAAGAGTGTGACTTTGAAGAATTAAACTATCTGATTACGGTAGATGCATATGTGCACATTACATAGAGATGTTAACGTCCTAAATGGGTTGAACGCAAGAGTGACAATAGGTAACCCAAAGAACCCAAAATACCTAGCACCTTCCGGTTTTGTTTTTGCGGCTAAGAAATTATGTGGGCCTAAAAAGCAATATGAATCGCCTAGACGACAACTCGGGCATTCATACAACATCATATACCCGCCTACAACAAACAGGAACGTGGCAATTGGAAAAAACTTTCAATTTCACAAGTTACCCTTTAGCGCCTAAAGAGTGTGACTTAGAAGAATTAAACTATCTGATTACGGTAGATGCATATGTGCACATTACATAGGGATGTTTACGTCCTAAATGGGTTGAACGCAAGAGTGACAATAGGTAACCCAAAATACCTGGCAACTTCCGGCTTTGTTGTTCCTGCTAATAAAGTATGTGGGCCTTTAAAACAATATGAATCGCCTAGACGACAACTCGGGCATTCAAAAACAACATCATATACCCGCCTACAACAAACAGGAACGGGGCAATTGGAAAAAACTTTCAATTTCACAAGTTACCCTTTAGCGCCTAAAGAGTGTGACTTAGAAGAATTAAACTATCTGATTACGGTAGATGCATATGTGCACATTACATAGGGATGTTTACGTCCTAAATGGGTTGAACGCAAGAGTGACAATAGGTAACCCAAAGAACCCAAAATACCTAGCACCTTCCGGTTTTGTTTTTGCGGCTAATAAAACATGTGGGCCTTTAAAACAATATGAATCGCCTAGACGACAACTCGGGCATTCATAAACAACATCATATACCCGCCTACAACAAACAGGAACGGGGCAATTGGAAAAAACTTTCAATTTCACAAGTTACCCTTTAGCGCCTAAAGAGTGTGACTTAGAAGAATTAAACTATCTGATTACGGTAGATGCATATGTGCACATTACATAGGGATGTTTACGTCCTAAATGGGTTGAACGCAAGAGTGACAATAGGTAACCCAAAGAACCCAAAATACCTAGCACCTTCCGGTTTTGTTTTTGCGGCTAATAAAGTATGTGGGCCTTTAAAACAATATGAATCGCCTAGACGACAACTCGGGCATTCATAAACAACATCATATACCCGCCTACAACAAACAGGAACGGGGCAATTGGAAAAAACTTTCAATTTCACAAGTTACCCTTTAGCGCCTAAAGAGTGTGACTTAGAAGAATTAAACTATCTGATTACGGTAGATGCATATGTGCACATTACATAGGGATGTTTACGTCCTAAATGGGTTGAACGCAAGAGTGACAATAGGTAACCCAAAGAACCCAAAATACCTAGCACCTTCCGGTTTTGTTTTTGCGGCTAATAAAGTATGTGGGCCTTTAAAACAATATGAATCGCCTAGACGACAACTCGGGCATTTATAATCACAACCATATAACCCCCTACCACAAACAGGAACGTGGCAATTGGCAAAAAACTTTCAATTTCCTTTAGCGCCTAAAGAGTGTGACTTTGAAGAATTAAACTATCTGATTACTGTAGATGCATATGTGCACATTACATAGAGATGTTAACGTCCTAAATGGGTTGAACGCAAGAGTGACAATCGAAAACCCAAAAACCTCAAAATACCTAGCAACTTCCGACTTTGTTTTTCCGGCTAATAAAGTATGTGGGCCTAAAAAACAATATGAATCGCCTAGACGGCAACTCGGGCCTTCATAAACAACATCATATACCCGCCTACCACAAACAGGAACGGGGCAATTGGCAAACAACTTTCAATTTTACAAGTTACCCTTTAGCGCCTAAACAGTGTGACTTAGAAGAATAAAACTATCTGATTACGGTAGATGCATATGTGCACTTTACATAGGGCTGTTTACGTCCTAAATGGATTGAACGCAAGAGTGACAATGGAAAACCCAAAGAACCCAAAATACCTAGCACCTTCCGGTTTTGTTTTTGCGGCTATAAAGTATGTGGGCCTTTAAAACAATATGAGTCGCCTAGACGACAACGCGGGCATTCATAATCACAACCATATACCCCCTACCACAAACAGGAACGTGGCAATTGGCAAAAAACTTTCAATTTCCTTTAGCGCCTAAAGAGTGTGACTTTGAAGAATTAAACTATCTGATTACGGTAGATGCATATGTGCACATTACATGGAGATGTTAACGTCCTAAATGGGTTGAACGCAAGAGTGACAATCGAAAACCCAAACACCTCAAAATACCTAGCAACTTCCGGCTTTGTTGTTCCTGCTAATAAAGTATGTGGGTCTAAAAAGCAATATGAATCGCTTAGACAACAACTCGGGCATTCATAAATAACATCATATACCCGCCTACCACAAACAGGAAAGGGGCAATTGGCAAAAAACTTTCAATTTCACAAGTTACCCTTTAGCGCCTAAACAGTGTGACTTAGAAGAATTAAACTATCTGATTACGGTAGATGCATATGTGCACATTACATAGGGATGTTTACGTCCTAAATGGGTTGAACGCAAGAGTGACAATAGGTAACCCAAAGAACCCAAAATACCTAGCACCTTCCGGTTTTGTTTTTGCGGCTAATAAAGTATGTGGGCCTTTAAAACAATATGAATCGCCTAGACGACAACTCGGGCATTCATAAACAACATCATATACCCGCCTACAACAAACAGGAACGGGGCAATTGGAAAAAACTTTCAATTTCACAAGTTACCCTTTAGCGCCTAAAGAGTGTGACTTAGAAGAATTAAACTATCTGATTACGGTAGATGCATATGTGCACATTACATAGGGATTTTTACGTCCTAAATGGGTTGAACGCAAGAGTGACAATAGGTAACCCAAAGAACCCAAAATACCTAGCACCTTCCGGTTTTGTTTTTGCGGCTAATAAAGTATGTGGGCCTTTAAAACAATATGAATCGCCTAGACGACAACTCGGGCATTCATAAACAACATCATATACCCGCCTACAACAAACAGGAACGGGGCAATTGGAAAAAACTTTCAATTTCACAAGTTGCCCTTTAGCGCCTAAAGAGTGTGACTTAGAAGAATTAAACTATCTGATTACGGTAGATGCATATGTGCACATTACATAGAGATGTTTACGTCCTAAATGGGTTGAACGCAAGAGTGACAATAAGTAACCCAAAGAAACCAAAATACCTAGCACCTTCCGGTTTTGTTTTTGCGGCTTTAAAGTATGTGGGCCTTTAAAACAATATGAGTCGCCCAGACGACAACGCGGGCATTCATAATCACAACCATATACCCCCTACCACAAAGAGGAACGTGGCAATTGGCAAAAAACTTTCAATTTCCTTTAGCGCCTAAAGAGTGTGACTTTGAAGAATTAAACTATCTGATTACGGTAGATGCATATGTGCACATTACATAGAGATGTTAACGTCCTAAATGGGTTGAACGCAAGAGTGACAATAGGTAACCCAAAGAACCCAAAATACCTAGCACCTTCCGGTTTTGTTTTTGCGGCTAAGAAATTATGTGGGCCTAAAAAGCAATATGAATCGCCTAGACGACAACTCGGGCATTCATACAACATCATATACCCGCCTACAACAAACAGGAACGTGGCAATTGGAAAAAACTTTCAATTTCACAAGTTACCCTTTAGCGCCTAAAGAGTGTGACTTAGAAGAATTAAACTATCTGATTACGGTAGATGCATATGTGCACATTACATAGAGATGTTTACGTCCTAAATGGGTTGAACGCAAGAGTGACAATAGGTAACCCAAAGAACCCAAAATACCTAGCAACTTCCGGCTTTGTTGTTCCTGCTAATAAAGTATGTGGGTCTAAAAAGCAATATGAATCGCCTAGACGACAACTCGGGCATTCATAAACAACATCATATACCCGGCTAACACAAACAGGAACGGGGCAATTGGAAAAAACTTTCAATTTCACAAGTTACCCTTTAGCGCCTAAAGAGTGTGACTTAGAAGAATTAAACTATCTGATTACGGTAGATGCATATGTGCACATTACATAGAGATGTTTACGTCCTAAATGGGTTGAACGCAAGAGTGACAATAGGTAACCCAAAGAACCCAAAATACCTAGCAACTTCCGGCTTTGTTGTTCCTGCTAATAAAGTATGTGGGTCTAAAAAGCAATATGAATCGCCTAGACGACAACTCGGGCATTCATAAACAACATCATATACCCGGCTAACACAAACAGGAACGGGGCAATTGGAAAAAACTTTCAATTTCACAAGTTACCCTTTAGCGCCTAAAGAGTGTGACTTAGAAGAATTAAACTATCTGATTACGGTAGATGCATATGTGCACATTACATAGGGATGTTTACGTCCTAAATGGGTTGAACGCAAGAGTGACAATAGGTAACCCAAAGAACCCAAAATACCTAGCAACTTCCGGCTTTGTTGTTCCTGCTAATAAAGTATGTGGGTCTAAAAAGCAATATGAATCGCCTAGACGACAACTCGGGCATTCATAAACAACATCATATACCCGGCTAACACAAACAGGAACGGGGCAATTGGAAAAAACTTTCAATTTCACAAGTTACCCTTTAGCGCCTAAAGAGTGTTACTTAGAAGAATTAAACTATCTGATTACGGTAGATGCATATGTGCACATTACATAGAGATGTTTACGTCCTAAATGGGTTGAACGCAAGAGTGACAATAAGTAACCCAAAGAAACCAAAATACCTAGCACCTTCCGGTTTTGTTTTTGCGGCTTTAAAGTATGTGGGCCTTTAAAACAATATGAGTCGCCTAGACGACAACGCGGGCATTCATAATCACAACCATATAACCCCCTACCACAAACAGGAACGTGGCAATTGGCAAAAAACTTTCAATTTCACAAGTTACCCTTTAGCGCCTAAAGAGTGTGACTTAGAAGAATTAAACTATCTGATTACGGTAGATGCATATGTGCACATTACATAGAGATGTTTACGTCCTAAATGGGTTGAACGCAAGAGTGACAATAGGTAACCCAAAGAACCCAAAATACCTAGCAACTTCCGGCTTTGTTGTTCCTGCTAATAAAGTATGTGGGTCTAAAAAGCAATATGAATCGCCTAGACGACAACTCGGGCATTCATAAACAACATCATATACCCGGCTAACACAAACAGGAACGGGGCAATTGGAAAAAACTTTCAATTTCACAAGTTACCCTTTAGCGCCTAAAGAGTGTGACTTAGAAGAATTAAACTATCTGATTACGGTAGATGCATATGTGCACATTACATAGGGATGTTTACGTCCTAAATGGGTTGAACGCAAGAGTGACAATAGGTAACCCAAAGAACCCAAAATACCTAGCACCTTCCGGTTTTGTTTTTGCGGCTAAGAAATTATGTGGGCCTAAAAAGCAATATGAATCGCGTAGACGACAACTCGGGCATTCATAAACAACATCATATACCCGCCTACAACAAACAGGAACGGGGCAATTGGAAAAAACTTTCAATTTCACAAGTTACCCTTTAGCGCCTAAAGAGTGTGACTTAGAAGAATTAAACTATCTGATTACGGTAGATGCATATGTGCACATTACATAGAGATGTTTACGTCCTAAATGGGTTGAACGCAAGAGTGACAATAAGTAACCCAAAGAAACCAAAATACCTAGCACCTTCCGGTTTTGTTTTTGCGGCTTTAAAGTATGTGGGCCTTTAAAACAATATGAGTCGCCTAGACGACAACGCGGGCATTCATAATCACAACCATATACCCCCTACCACAAAGAGGAACGTGGCAATTGGCAATAAACTTTCAATTTCCTTTAGCGCCTAAAGAGTGTGACTTTGAAGAATTAAACTATCTGATTACGGTAGATGCATATGTGCACATTACATAGAGATGTTAACGTCCTAAATGGGTTGAACGCAAGAGTGACAATAGGTAACCCAAAGAACCCAAAATACCTAGCAACTTCCGGCTTTGTTGTTCCTGCTAATAAAGTATGTGGGTCTAAAAAGCAATATGAATCGCCTAGACGACAACTCGGGCATTCATAAACAACATCATATACCCGGCTAACACAAACAGGAACGGGGCAATTGGAAAAAACTTTCAATTTCACAAGTTACCCTTTAGCGCCTAAAGAGTGTGACTTAGAAGAATTAAACTATCTGATTACGGTAGATGCATATGTGCACATTACATAGAGATGTTTACGTCCTAAATGGGTTGAACGCAAGAGTGACAATAGGTAACCCAAAGAACCCAAAATACCTAGCAACTTCCGGCTTTGTTGTTCCTGCTAATAAAGTATGTGGGTCTAAAAAGCAATATGAATCGCCTAGACGACAACTCGGGCATTCATAAACAACATCATATACCCGGCTAACACAAACAGGAACGGGGCAATTGGAAAAAACTTTCAATTTCACAAGTTACCCTTTAGCGCCTAAAGAGTGTGACTTAGAAGAATTAAACTATCTGATTACGGTAGATGCATATGTGCACATTACATAGAGATGTTTACGTCCTAAATGGGTTGAACGCAAGAGTGACAATAGGTAACCCAAAGAACCCAAAATACCTAGCAACTTCCGGCTTTGTTGTTCCTGCTAATAAAGTATGTGGGTCTAAAAAGCAATATGAATCGCCTAGACGACAACTCGGGCATTCATAAACAACATCATATACCCGGCTAACACAAACAGGAACGGGGCAATTGGAAAAAACTTTCAATTTCACAAGTTACCCTTTAGCGCCTAAAGAGTGTGACTTAGAAGAATTAAACTATCTGATTACGGTAGATGCATATGTGCACATTACATAGGGATGTTTACGTCCTAAATGGGTTGAACGCAAGAGTGACAATAGGTAACCCAAAGAACCCAAAATACCTAGCAACTTCCGGCTTTGTTGTTCCTGCTAATAAAGTATGTGGGTCTAAAAAGCAATATGAATCGCCTAGACGACAACTCGGGCATTCATAAACAACATCATATACCCGGCTAACACAAACAGGAACGGGGCAATTGGAAAAAACTTTCAATTTCACAAGTTACCCTTTAGCGCCTAAAGAGTGTGACTTAGAAGAATTAAACTATCTGATTACGGTAGATGCATATGTGCACATTACATAGAGATGTTTACGTCCTAAATGGGTTGAACGCAAGAGTGACAATAAGTAACCCAAAGAAACCAAAATACCTAGCACCTTCCGGTTTTGTTTTTGCGGCTTTAAAGTATGTGGGCCTTTAAAACAATATGAGTCGCCTAGACGACAACGCGGGCATTCATAATCACAACCATATAACCCCCTACCACAAACAGGAACGTGGCAATTGGCAAAAAACTTTCAATTTCACAAGTTACCCTTTAGCGCCTAAAGAGTGTGACTTAGAAGAATTAAACTATCTGATTACGGTAGATGCATATGTGCACATTACATAGAGATGTTTACGTCCTAAATGGGTTGAACGCAAGAGTGACAATAGGTAACCCAAAGAACCCAAAATACCTAGCAAGAGTGACAATAGGTAACCCAAAGAACCCAAAATACCTAGCAACTTCCGGCTTTGTTGTTCCTGCTAATAAAGTATGTGGGTCTAAAAAGCAATATGAATCGCCTAGACGACAACTCGGGCATTCATAAACAACATCATATACCCGGCTAACACAAACAGGAACGGGGCAATTGGAAAAAACTTTCAATTTCACAAGTTACCCTTTAGCGCCTAAAGAGTGTGACTTAGAAGAATTAAACTATCTGATTACGGTAGATGCATATGTGCACATTACATAGAGATGTTTACGTCCTAAATGGGTTGAACGCAAGAGTGACAATAAGTAACCCAAAGAAACCAAAATACCTAGCACCTTCCGGTTTTGTTTTTGCGGCTTTAAAGTATGTGGGCCTTTAAAACAATATGAGTCGCCTAGACGACAACGCGGGCATTCATAATCACAACCATATAACCCCCTACCACAAACAGGAACGTGGCAATTGGCAAAAAACTTTCAATTTCACAAGTTACCCTTTAGCGCCTAAAGAGTGTGACTTAGAAGAATTAAACTATCTGATTACGGTAGATGCATATGTGCACATTACATAGAGATGTTTACGTCCTAAATGGGTTGAACGCAAGAGTGACAATAGGTAACCCAAAGAACCCAAAATACCTAGCAACTTCCGGCTTTGTTGTTCCTGCTAATAAAGTATGTGGGTCTAAAAAGCAATATGAATCGCCTAGACGACAACTCGGGCATTCATAAACAACATCATATACCCGGCTAACACAAACAGGAACGGGGCAATTGGAAAAAACTTTCAATTTCACAAGTTACCCTTTAGCGCCTAAAGAGTGTGACTTAGAAGAATTAAACTATCTGATTACGGTAGATGCATATGTGCACATTACATAGGGATGTTTACGTCCTAAATGGGTTGAACGCAAGAGTGACAATAGGTAACCCAAAGAACCCAAAATACCTAGCACCTTCCGGTTTTGTTTTTGCGGCTAATAAAACATGTGGGCCTTTAAAACAATATGAATCGCCTAGACGACAACTCGGGCATTAATAAACAACATCATATACCCGCCTACAACAAACAGGAACGGGGCAATTGGAAAAAACTTTCAATTTCGCAAGTTACCCTTTAGCGCCTAAAGAGTGTGACTTAGAAGAATTAAACTATCTGATTACGGTAGATGCATATGTGCACATTACATAGGGATGTTTACGTCCTAAATGGGTTGAACGCAAGAGTGACAATAGGTAACCCAAAGAACCCAAAATACCTAGCACCTTCCGGTTTTGTTTTTGCGGCTAAGAAATTATGTGGGCCTAAAAAGCAATATGAATCGCGTAGACGACAACTCGGGCATTCATAAACAACATCATATACCCCCTACCACAAAGAGGAACGTGGCAATTGGCAAAAAACTTTCAATTTCACAAGTTACCCTTTAGCGCCTAAAGAGTGTGACTTAGAAGAATTAAACTATCTGATTACGGTAGATGCATATGTGCACATTACATAGGGATGTTTACGTCCTAAATGGGTTGAACGCAAGAGTGACAATAGGTAACCCAAAGAACCCAAAATACCTAGCACCTTCCGGTTTTGTTTTTGCGGCTAATAAAGTATGTGGGCCTTTAAAACAATATGAATCGCCTAGACGACAACTCGGGCATTCATAAACAACATCATATACCCGCCTACAACAAACAGGAACGGGGCAATTGGAAAAAACTTTCAATTTCACAAGTTACCCTTTAGCGCCTAAAGAGTGTGACTTAGAAGAATTAAACTATCTGATTACGGTAGATGCATATGTGCACATTACATAGGGATGTTTACGTCCTAAATGGGTTGAACGCAAGAGTGACAATAGGTAACCCAAAGAACCCAAAATACCTAGCACCTTCCGGTTTTGTTTTTGCGGCTAATAAAGTATGTGGGCCTTTAAAACAATATGAATCGCCTAGACGACAACTCGGGCATTCATAAACAACATCATATACCCGCCTACAACAAACAGGAACGGGGCAATTGGAAAAAACTTTCAATTTCACAAGTTACCCTTTAGCGCCTAAAGAGTGTGACTTAGAAGAATTAAACTATCTGATTACGGTAGATGCATATGTGCACATTACATAGAGATGTTTACGTCCTAAATGGGTTGAACCCAAGAGTGACAATAGGTAACCCAAAAAACCAAAATACCTAGCACCTTCCGGTTTTGTTTTTGCGGCTAATAAATTATGTGGGCCTATAAAACAATATGAGTCGCCTAGACGACAACTCGGGCATTTATAATCACAACCATATAACCCCCTACCACAAACAGGAACGTGGCAATTGGCAAAAAACTTTCAATTTCCTTTAGCGCCTAAAGAGTGTGACTTTGAAGAATTAAACTATCTGATTACTGTAGATGCATATGTGCACATTACATAGAGATGTTAACGTCCTAAATGGGTTGAACGCAAGAGTGACAATCGAAAACCCAAAAACCTCAAAATACCTAGCAACTTCCGACTTTGTTTTTCCGGCTAATAAAGTATGTGGGCCTAAAAAACAATATGAATCGCCTAGACGGCAACTCGGGCCTTCATAAACAACATCATATACCCGCCTACCACAAACAGGAACGGGGCAATTGGCAAAAAACTTTCAATTTTACAAGTTACCCTTTAGCGCCTAAACAGTGTGACTTAGAAGAATAAAACTATCTGATTACGGTAGATGCATATGTGCACTTTACATAGGGCTGTTTACGTCCTAAATGGATTGAACGCAAGAGTGACAATGGAAAACCCAAAGAACCCAAAATACCTAGCACCTTCCGGTTTTGTTTTTGCGGCTATAAAGTATGTGGGCCTTTAAAACAATATGAGTCGCCTAGACGACAACGCGGGCATTCATAATCACAACCATATACCCCCTACCACAAACAGGAACGTGGCAATTGGAAAAAACTTTCAATTTCCTTTAGCGCCTAAAGAGTGTGACTTTGAAGAATTAAACTATCTGATTACGGTAGATGCATATGTGCACATTACATGGAGATGTTAACGTCCTAAATGGGTTGAACGCAAGAGTGACAATCGAAAACCCAAACACCTCAAAATACCTAGCAACTTCCGGCTTTGTTGTTCCTGCTAATAAAGTATGTGGGTCTAAAAAGCAATATGAATCGCTTAGACGACAACTCGGGCATTCATAAATAACATCATATACCCGCCTACCACAAACAGGAAAGGGGCAATTGGCAAAAAACTTTCAATTTCACAAGTTACCCTTTAGCGCCTAAACAGTGTGACTTAGAAGAATTAAACTATCTGATTACGGTAGATGCATATGTGCACATTACATAGGGATGTTTACGTCCTAAATGGGTTGAACGCAAGAGTGACAATAGGTAACCCAAAGAACCCAAAATACCTAGCAACTTCCGGCTTTGTTGTTCCTGCTAATAAAGTTTGTGGGTCTAAAAAGCAATATGAATCGCCTAGACGACAACTCGGGCATTCATAAACAACATCATATACCCGCCTACCACAAACAGGAACGTGGCAATTGGCAAAAAACTTTCAATTTCACAAGTTACCCTTTAGCGCCTAAACAGTGTGACTTAGAAGAATTAAACTATCTGATTACGGTAGATGCATATGTGCACATTACATAGAGATGTTAACGTCCTAAATGGGTTGAACTCAAGAGTGACAATCGAAAACCCAAAAACCTCAAAATACCTAGCAACTTCCGACTTTGTTTTTCCGGCTAATAAAGTATGTGGGTCTAAAAAACAATATGAATCGCCTAGACGGCAACTCGGGCCTTCATAAACAACATTATATACCCGCCTACCACAAACAGGAACGGGGCAATTGGCAAAAAACTTTCAATTTCACAAGTTACCCTTTAGCGCCTAAAGAGTGTGACTTTGAAGAATTAAACTATCTGATTACGGTAGATGCATATGTGCACATTACATAGGGATGTTTACGTCCTAAATGGGTTGAACGCAAGAGTGACAATCGGTAACACAAAGAACCCAAAATACCTAGCACCTTCCGGTTTTGTTTTTGCGGCTAAGAAATTATGTGGGCCTAAAAAGCAATATGAATCGCCTAGACGACAACTCGGGCATTCATAAACAACATCATATACCCGCCTACCACAAACAGGAACGTGGCAATTGGCAAAAAACTTTCAATTTCACAAGTTACCCTTTAGCGCCTAAACAGTGTGACTTAGAAGAATTAAACTATCTGATTACGGTAGATGCATATGTGCACATTACATAGGGATGTTTACGTCCTAAATGGGTTGAACGCAAGAGTGACAATAGGTAACCCAAAAACCTCAAAATACCTAGCAACTTCCGGCTTTGTTGTTCCTGCTAATAAAGTATGTGGGTCTAAAAAGCAATATGAATCGCCTAGACGACAACTCGGGCATTCAATAATTCATATACCCGCCTACCACAAACAGGAACGGGGCAATTGGCAAAAAACTTTAAATTTCACAAGTTACCCTTTAGCGCCTAAAGAGTGTGACTTAGAAGAATTAAACTATCTGATTAGGGTAGATGCATATGTGCACATTACATAGGGATGTTTACGTCCTAAATGGGTTGAACGCAAGAGTGACAATAGGTAACCCAAAGAACCCAAAATACCTAGCACCTTCCGGTTTTGTTTTTGCTTCTAATAAAGTATGTGGGCCTTTAAAACAATATGAATCGCCTAGACGACAACTCGGGCATTCATAAACAACATCATATACCCGCCTACAACAAACAGGAACGGGGCAATTGGAAAAAACATTCAATTTCACAAGTTACCCTTTAGCGCCTAAAGAGTGTGACTTAGAAGAATTAAACTATCTGATTACGGTAGATGCATATGTGCACATTACATAGAGATGTTTACGTCCTAAATGGGTTGAACGCAAGAGTGACAATAGGTAACCCAAAGAACCCAAAATACCTAGCACCTTCCGGTTTTGTTTTTGCGGCTAATAAATTATGTGGGCCTATAAAGCAATATGAGTCGCCTAGACGACAACTCGGGCATTTATAATCACAACCATATAACCCCCTACCACAAACAGGAACGTGGCAATTGGCAAAAAACTTTCAATTTCCTTTAGCGCCTAAAGAGTGTGACTTTGAAGAATTAAACTATCTGATTGCTGTAGATGCATATGTGCACATTACATAGAGATGTTAACGTCCTAAATGGGTTGAACGCAAGAGTGACAATAGGAAACCCAAAATACCTGGCAACTTCCGGCTTTGTTGTTCCTGCTAATAAAGTATGTGGGCCTTTAAAACAATATGAATCGCCTAGACGACAACTCGGGCATTCAAAAACAACATCATATACCCGCCTACCACAAACAGGAACGGGGCAATTGGCAAAAAACTTTCATTTTCACAAGTTACCCTTTAGCGCCTAAAGAGTGTGACTTAGAAGAATTAAACTATCTGATTACGGTAGATGCATATGTGCACATTACATAGGGATGTTTACGTCCTAAATGGGTTGAACGCAAGAGTGACAATCGAAAACCCAAAAACCTCAAAATACCTAGCAACTTCCGGCTTTGTTGTTCCTGCTAATAAAGTATGTGGGTCTAAAAAGCAATATGAATCGCCTAGACGACAACTCGGGCATTTATAATCACAACCATATAACCCCCTACCACAAACAGGAACGGGGCAATTGGAAAAAACTTTCAATTTCACAAGTTACCCTTTAGCGCCTAAAGAGTGTGACTTAGAAGAATTAAACTATCTGATTACGGTAGATGCATATGTGCACATTACATAGGGATGTTTACGTCCTAAATGGGTTGAACGCAAGAGTGACAATAGGTAACCCAAAGAACCCAAAATACCTAGCACCTTCCGGTTTTGTTTTTGCGGCTAATAAAGTATGTGGGCCTTTAAAACAATATGAATCGCCTAGACGACAACTCGGGCATTCATAAACAACATCATATACCCGCCTACAACAAACAGGAACGGGGCAATTGGAAAAAACTTTCAATTTCACAAGTTACCCTTTAGCGCCTAAAGAGTGTGACTTAGAAGAATTAAACTATCTGATTACGGTAGATGCATATGTGCACATTACATAGAGATGTTTACGTCCTAAATGGGTTGAACGCACGAGTGACAATAGGTAACCCAAAGAAACCAAAATACCTAGCACCTTCCGGTTTTGTTTTTGCGGCTAATAAATTATGTGGGCCTATGAAACAATATGAGTCGCCTAGACGACAACTCGGGCATTTATAATCACAACCATATAACCCCCTACCACAAACAGGATCGTGGGAATTGGCAAAAAACTTTCAATTTCCTTTAGCGCCTAAAGAGTGTGACTTTGAAGAATTAAACTATCTGATTACTGTAGATGCATATGTGCACATTACATAGAGATGTTAACGTCCTAAATTGGTTGAACGCAAGAGTGACAATCGAAAACCCAAAAACCTCAAAATACCTAGCAACTTCCGACTTTGTTTTTCCGGCTAATAAAGTATGTGGGCCTAAAAAACAATATGAATCGCCTAGACGGCAACTCGGGCCTTCATAAACAACATCATATACCCGCCTACCACAAACAGGAACGGGGCAATTGGCAAAAAACTTTCAATTTTACAAGTTACCCTTTAGCGCCTAAACGGTGTGACTTAGAAGAATAAAACTATCTGATTACGGTAGATGCATATGTGCACGTTACATAGAGCTGTTTACGTCCTAAATGGATTGAACGCAAGAGTGACAATCGAAAACCCAAAGAACCCAAAATACCTAGCACCTTCCGGTTTTGTTTTTGCGGCTATAAAGTATGCGGGCCTTTAAAACAATATGAGTCGCCTAGACGACAACGCGGGCATTCATAATCACAACCATGTACCCCCTACCACAAACAGGAACGTGGCAATTGGCAAAAAACTTTCAATTTCCTTTAGCGCCTAAAGAGTGTGGCTTTGAAGAATTAAACTATCTGATTACGGTAGATGCATATGTGCACATTACATAGAGATGTTAACGTCCTAAATGGGTTGAACGCAAGAGTGACAATCGAAAACCCAAAAACCTCAAAATACCTAGCAACTTCCGGCTTTGTTGTTCCTGCTAATAAAGTATGTGGGTCTAAAAAGCAATATGAATCGCTTAGACGACAACTCGGGCATTCAACAACATCATATACCCGCCTACCACAAACAGGAACGGGGCAATTGGCAAAAAACTTTCAATTTCACAAGTTACCCTTTAGCGCCTAAAGAGTGTGACTTAGAAGAATTAAACTATCTGATTACGGTAGATGCATATGTGCACATTACATTGAGATGTTTACGTCCTAAATGGGTTGAACGCAAGAGTGACAATAGGTAACCCAAAGAACCCAAAATACCTAGCAACTTCCGGCTTTGTTGTTCCTGCTAATAAAGTATGTGGGTCTAAAAAGCAATATGAATCGCCTAGACGACAACTCGGGCATTCAGCAACATCATATACCCGCCTACCACAAACAGGAACGGGGCAATTGGCAAAAAACTTTCAATTTCACAAGTTACCCTTTAGCGCCTAAACAGTGTGACTTAGAAGAATTAAACTATCTGATTACGGTAGATGCATATGTGCACATTACATAGAGATGTTAACGTCCTAAATGGGTTGAACTCAAGAGTGACAATCGAAAACCCAAAAACCTCAAAATACCTAGCAACTTCCGGCTTTGTTGTTCCTGCTAATAAAGTATGTGGGATTAAAAAGCAATATGAATCGCCTAGACGGCAACTCGGGCCTTCATAAACAACATCATATACCCGCCTACCACAAACAGGAACGGGGCAATTGGCAAAAAACTTTCAATTTTACAAGTTACCCTTTAGCGCCTAAACAGTGTGACTTAGAAGAATAAAACTATCTGATTACGGTAGATGCATATGTGCACTTTACATAGGGCTGTTTACGTCCTAAATGGATTGAACGCAAGAGTGACAATCGAAAACCCAAAGAACCCAAAATACCTAGCACCTTCCGGTTTTGTTTTTGCGGCTATAAAGTATGCGGGCCTTTAAAACAATATGAGTCGCCTAGACGACAACGCGGGCATTCATAATCACAACCATATACCCCCTACCACAAACAGGAACGTGGCAATTGGCAAAAAACTTTCAATTTCCTTTAGCGCCTAAAGAGTGTGGCTTTGAAGAATTAAACTATCTGATTACGGTAGATGCATATGTGCACATTACATAGAGATGTTAACGTCCTAAATGGGTTGAACGCAAGAGTGACAATCGAAAACCCAAAAACCTCAAAATACCTAGCAACTTCCGGCTTTGTTGTTCCTGCTAATAAAGTATGTGGGTCTAAAAAGCAATATGAATCGCTTAGACGACAACTCGGGCATTCATAAATAACATCATATACCCGCCTACCACAAACAGGAAAGGGGCAATTGGCAAAAAACTTTCAATTTCACAAGTTACCCTTTAGCGCCTAAACAGTGTGACTTAGAAGAATTAAACTATCTGATTACGGTAGATGCATATGTGCACATTACATAGAGATGTTAACGTCCTAAATGGGTTGAACTCAAGAGTGACAATCGAAAACCCAAAAACCTCAAAATACCTAGCAACTTCCGGCTTTGTTGTTCCTGCTAATAAAGTATGTGGGTCTAAAAAGCAATATGAATCGCCTAGACGACAACTCGGGCATTCAACAACATCATATACCCGCCTACCACAAACAGGAACAGGGCAATTGGCAAAAAACTTTCAATTTCACAAGTTACCCTTTAGCGCCTAAAGAGTGTGACTTTGAAGAATTAAATTATCTGATTACGGTAGATGCATATGTGCACATTACATAGGGATGTTTACGTCCTAAATGGGTTGAACGCAAGAGTGACAATCGGTAACACAAAGAACCCAAAATACCTAGCTTCTTCCGGTTTTGTTTTTGCGGCTAAGAAATTATGTGGGCCTAAAAAGCAATATGAATCGCCTAGACGACAACTCGGGCATTCATAAACAACATCATATACCCGCCTACCACAAACAGGAACGTGGCAATTGGCAAAAAACTTTCAATTTCACAAGTTACCCTTTAGCGCCTAAACAGTGTGACTTAGAAGAATTAAACTATCTGATTACGGTAGATGCATATGTGCACATTACATAGAGATGTTAACGTCCTAAATGGGTTGAACTCAAGAGTGACAATCGAAAACCCAAAAACCTCAAAATACCTAGCAACTTCCGGCTTTGTTGTTCCTGCTAATAAAGTATGTGGGTCTAAAAAGCAATATGAATCGCCTAGACGACAACTCGGGCATTCATAAACAACATCATATACCCGCCTACCACAAACAGGAACGTGGCAATTGGCAAAAAACTTTCAATTTCACAAGTTACCCTTTAGCGCCTAAACAGTGTGACTTAGAAGAATTAAACTATCTGATTACGGTAGATGCATATGTGCACATTACATAGAGATGTTAACGTCCTAAATGGGTTGAACTCAAGAGTGACAATCGAAAACCCAAAAACCTCAAAATACCTAGCAACTTCCGGCTTTGTTGTTCCTGCTAATAAAGTATGTGGGTCTAAAAAGCAATATGAATCGCCTAGACGACAACTCGGGCATTCAACAACATCATATACCCGCCTACCACAAACAGGAACAGGGCAATTGGCAAAAAACTTTCAATTTCACAAGTTACCCTTTAGCGCCTAAAGAGTGTGACTTTGAAGAATTAAATTATCTGATTACGGTAGATGCATATGTGCACATTACATAGGGATGTTTACGTCCTAAATGGGTTGAACGCAAGAGTGACAATCGGTAACACAAAGAACCCAAAATACCTAGCTTCTTCCGGTTTTGTTTTTGCGGCTAAGAAATTATGTGGGCCTAAAAAGCAATATGAATCGCCTAGACGACAACTCGGGCATTCATAAACAACATCATATACCCGCCTACCACAAACAGGAACGTGGCAATTGGCAAAAAACTTTCAATTTCACAAGTTACCCTTTAGCGCCTAAACAGTGTGACTTAGAAGAATTAAACTATCTGATTACGGTAGATGCATATGTGCACATTACATAGAGATGTTAACGTCCTAAATGGGTTGAACGCAAGAGTGACAATAGGTAACCCAAAGAACCCAAAATACCTAGCAACTTCCGGCTTTGTTGTTCCTGCTAATAAAGTATGTGGGTCTAAAAAGCAATATGAATCGCCTAGACGACAACTCGGGCATTAATACAACATCATATACCCGCCTACAACAAACAGGAACGTGGCAATTGGAAAAAACTTTCAATTTCACAAGTTACCCTTTAGCGCCTAAACAGTGTGACTTAGAAGAATTAAACTATCTGATTACGGTAGATGCATATGTGCACATTACATAGATATGTTAACGTCCTAAATGGGTTGAACGCAAGAGTGACAATAGGTAACCCAAAGAACCCAAAATACCTAGCAACTTCCGGCTTTGTTGTTCCTGCTAATAAAGTATGTGGGTCTAAAAAGCAATATGAATCGCCTAGACGACAACTCGGGCATTCATAAACAACATCATATACCCGCCTACCACAAACAGGAACGTGGCAATTGGCAAAAAACTTTCAATTTCACAAGTTACCCTTTAGCGCCTAAACAGTGTGACTTAGAAGAATTAAACTATCTGATTACGGTAGATGCATATGTGCACATTACATAGAGATGTTAACGTCCTAAATGGGTTGAACTCAAGAGTGACAATCGAAAACCCAAAAACCTCAAAATACCTAGCAACTTCCGACTTTGTTTTTCCGGCTAATAAAGTATGTGGGTCTAAAAAACAATATGAATCGCCTAGACGGCAACTCGGGCCTTCATAAACAACATTATATACCCGCCTACCACAAACAGGAACGGGGCAATTGGCAAAAAACTTTCAATTTCACAAGTTACCCTTTAGCGCCTAAAGAGTGTGACTTTGAAGAATTAAACTATCTGATTACGGTAGATGCATATGTGCACATTACATAGGGATGTTTACGTCCTAAATGGGTTGAACGCAAGAGTGACAATCGGTAACACAAAGAACCCAAAATACCTAGCACCTTCCGGTTTTGTTTTTGCGGCTAAGAAATTATGTGGGCCTAAAAAGCAATATGAATCGCCTAGACGACAACTCGGGCATTCATAAACAACATCATATACCCGCCTACCACAAACAGGAACGTGGCAATTGGCAAAAAACTTTCAATTTCACAAGTTACCCTTTAGCGCCTAAACAGTGTGACTTAGAAGAATTAAACTATCTGATTACGGTAGATGCATATGTGCACATTACATAGGGATGTTTACGTCCTAAATGGGTTGAACGCAAGAGTGACAATAGGTAACCCAAAAACCTCAAAATACCTAGCAACTTCCGGCTTTGTTGTTCCTGCTAATAAAGTATGTGGGTCTAAAAAGCAATATGAATCGCCTAGACGACAACTCGGGCATTCAATAATTCATATACCCGCCTACCACAAACAGGAACGGGGCAATTGGCAAAAAACTTTAAATTTCACAAGTTACCCTTTAGCGCCTAAAGAGTGTGACTTAGAAGAATTAAACTATCTGATTACGGTAGATGCATATGTGCACATTACATAGGGATGTTTACGTCCTAAATGGGTTGAACGCAAGAGTGACAATAGGTAACCCAAAGAACCCAAAATACCTAGCACCTTCCGGTTTTGTTTTTGCTTCTAATAAAGTATGTGGGCCTTTAAAACAATATGAATCGCCTAGACGACAACTCGGGCATTCATAAACAACATCATATACCCGCCTACAACAAACAGGAACGGGGCAATTGGAAAAAACATTCAATTTCACAAGTTACCCTTTAGCGCCTAAAGAGTGTGACTTAGAAGAATTAAACTATCTGATTACGGTAGATGCATATGTGCACATTACATAGAGATGTTTACGTCCTAAATGGGTTGAACGCAAGAGTGACAATAGGTAACCCAAAGAACCCAAAATACCTAGCACCTTCCGGTTTTGTTTTTGCGGCTAATAAATTATGTGGGCCTATAAAGCAATATGAGTCGCCTAGACGACAACTCGGGCATTTATAATCACAACCATATAACCCCCTACCACAAACAGGAACGTGGCAATTGGCAAAAAACTTTCAATTTCCTTTAGCGCCTAAAGAGTGTGACTTTGAAGAATTAAACTATCTGATTGCTGTAGATGCATATGTGCACATTACATAGAGATGTTAACGTCCTAAATGGGTTGAACGCAAGAGTGACAATAGGAAACCCAAAATACCTGGCAACTTCCGGCTTTGTTGTTCCTGCTAATAAAGTATGTGGGCCTTTAAAACAATATGAATCGCCTAGACGACAACTCGGGCATTCAAAAACAACATCATATACCCGCCTACCACAAACAGGAACGGGGCAATTGGCAAAAAACTTTCATTTTCACAAGTTACCCTTTAGCGCCTAAAGAGTGTGACTTAGAAGAATTAAACTATCTGATTACGGTAGATGCATATGTGCACATTACATAGGGATGTTTACGTCCTAAATGGGTTGAACGCAAGAGTGACAATCGAAAACCCAAAAACCTCAAAATACCTAGCAACTTCCGGCTTTGTTGTTCCTGCTAATAAAGTATGTGGGTCTAAAAAGCAATATGAATCGCCTAGACGACAACTCGGGCATTTATAATCACAACCATATAACCCCCTACCACAAACAGGAACGGGGCAATTGGAAAAAACTTTCAATTTCACAAGTTACCCTTTAGCGCCTAAAGAGTGTGACTTAGAAGAATTAAACTATCTGATTACGGTAGATGCATATGTGCACATTACATAGGGATGTTTACGTCCTAAATGGGTTGAACGCAAGAGTGACAATAGGTAACCCAAAGAACCCAAAATACCTAGCACCTTCCGGTTTTGTTTTTGCGGCTAATAAAGTATGTGGGCCTTTAAAACAATATGAATCGCCTAGACGACAACTCGGGCATTCATAAACAACATCATATACCCGCCTACAACAAACAGGAACGGGGCAATTGGAAAAAACTTTCAATTTCACAAGTTACCCTTTAGCGCCTAAAGAGTGTGACTTAGAAGAATTAAACTATCTGATTACGGTAGATGCATATGTGCACATTACATAGAGATGTTTACGTCCTAAATGGGTTGAACGCACGAGTGACAATAGGTAACCCAAAGAAACCAAAATACCTAGCACCTTCCGGTTTTGTTTTTGCGGCTAATAAATTATGTGGGCCTATGAAACAATATGAGTCGCCTAGACGACAACTCGGGCATTTATAATCACAACCATATAACCCCCTACCACAAACAGGATCGTGGGAATTGGCAAAAAACTTTCAATTTCCTTTAGCGCCTAAAGAGTGTGACTTTGAAGAATTAAACTATCTGATTACTGTAGATGCATATGTGCACATTACATAGAGATGTTAACGTCCTAAATTGGTTGAACGCAAGAGTGACAATCGAAAACCCAAAAACCTCAAAATACCTAGCAACTTCCGACTTTGTTTTTCCGGCTAATAAAGTATGTGGGCCTAAAAAACAATATGAATCGCCTAGACGGCAACTCGGGCCTTCATAAACAACATCATATACCCGCCTACCACAAACAGGAACGGGGCAATTGGCAAAAAACTTTCAATTTTACAAGTTACCCTTTAGCGCCTAAACGGTGTGACTTAGAAGAATAAAACTATCTGATTACGGTAGATGCATATGTGCACGTTACATAGAGCTGTTTACGTCCTAAATGGATTGAACGCAAGAGTGACAATCGAAAACCCAAAGAACCCAAAATACCTAGCACCTTCCGGTTTTGTTTTTGCGGCTATAAAGTATGCGGGCCTTTAAAACAATATGAGTCGCCTAGACGACAACGCGGGCATTCATAATCACAACCATGTACCCCCTACCACAAACAGGAACGTGGCAATTGGCAAAAAACTTTCAATTTCCTTTAGCGCCTAAAGAGTGTGGCTTTGAAGAATTAAACTATCTGATTACGGTAGATGCATATGTGCACATTACATAGAGATGTTAACGTCCTAAATGGGTTGAACGCAAGAGTGACAATCGAAAACCCAAAAACCTCAAAATACCTAGCAACTTCCGGCTTTGTTGTTCCTGCTAATAAAGTATGTGGGTCTAAAAAGCAATATGAATCGCTTAGACGACAACTCGGGCATTCAACAACATCATATACCCGCCTACCACAAACAGGAACGGGGCAATTGGCAAAAAACTTTCAATTTCACAAGTTACCCTTTAGCGCCTAAAGAGTGTGACTTAGAAGAATTAAACTATCTGATTACGGTAGATGCATATGTGCACATTACATTGAGATGTTTACGTCCTAAATGGGTTGAACGCAAGAGTGACAATAGGTAACCCAAAGAACCCAAAATACCTAGCAACTTCCGGCTTTGTTGTTCCTGCTAATAAAGTATGTGGGTCTAAAAAGCAATATGAATCGCCTAGACGACAACTCGGGCATTCAACAACATCATATACCCGCCTACCACAAACAGGAACGGGGCAATTGGCAAAAAACTTTCAATTTCACAAGTTACCCTTTAGCGCCTAAACAGTGTGACTTAGAAGAATTAAACTATCTGATTACGGTAGATGCATATGTGCACATTACATAGAGATGTTAACGTCCTAAATGGGTTGAACTCAAGAGTGACAATCGAAAACCCAAAAACCTCAAAATACCTAGCAACTTCCGGCTTTGTTGTTCCTGCTAATAAAGTATGTGGGATTAAAAAGCAACATGAATCGCCTAGACGGCAACTCGGGCCTTCATAAACAACATCATATACCCGCCTACCACAAACAGGAACGGGGCAATTGGCAAAAAACTTTCAATTTTACAAGTTACCCTTTAGCGCCTAAACAGTGTGACTTAGAAGAATAAAACTATCTGATTACGGTAGATGCATATGTGCACTTTACATAGGGCTGTTTACGTCCTAAATGGATTGAACGCAAGAGTGACAATCGAAAACCCAAAGAACCCAAAATACCTAGCACCTTCCGGTTTTGTTTTTGCGGCTATAAAGTATGCGGGCCTTTAAAACAATATGAGTCGCCTAGACGACAACGCGGGCATTCATAATCACAACCATATACCCCCTACCACAAACAGGAACGTGGCAATTGGCAAAAAACTTTCAATTTCCTTTAGCGCCTAAAGAGTGTGGCTTTGAAGAATTAAACTATCTGATTACGGTAGATGCATATGTGCACATTACATAGAGATGTTAACGTCCTAAATGGGTTGAACGCAAGAGTGACAATCGAAAACCCAAAAACCTCAAAATACCTAGCAACTTCCGGCTTTGTTGTTCCTGCTAATAAAGTATGTGGGTCTAAAAAGCAATATGAATCGCTTAGACGACAACTCGGGCATTCATAAATAACATCATATACCCGCCTACCACAAACAGGAAAGGGGCAATTGGCAAAAAACTTTCAATTTCACAAGTTACCCTTTAGCGCCTAAACAGTGTGACTTAGAAGAATTAAACTATCTGATTACGGTAGATGCATATGTGCACATTACATAGAGATGTTAACGTCCTAAATGGGTTGAACGCAAGAGTGACAATAGGTAACCCAAAGAACCCAAAATACCTAGCAACTTCCGGCTTTGTTGTTCCTGCTAATAAAGTATGTGGGTCTAAAAAGCAATATGAATCGCCTAGACGACAACTCGGGCATTCATACAACATCATATACCCGCCTACAACAAACAGGAACGTGGCAATTGGAAAAAACTTTCAATTTCACAAGTTACCCTTTAGCGCCTAAACAGTGTGACTTAGAAGAATTAAACTATCTGATTACGGTAGATGCATATGTGCACATTACATAGAGATGTTAACGTCCTAAATGGGTTGAACTCAAGAGTGACAATCGAAAACCCAAAAACCTCAAAATACCTAGCAACTTCCGGCTTTGTTGTTCCTGCTAATAAAGTATGTGGGTCTAAAAAGCAATATGAATCGCCTAGACGACAACTCGGGCATTCATAAACAACATCATATACCCGCCTACCACAAACAGGAACGTGGCAATTGGCAAAAAACTTTCAATTTCACAAGTTACCCTTTAGCGCCTAAACAGTGTGACTTAGAAGAATTAAACTATCTGATTACGGTAGATGCATATGTGCACATTACATAGAGATGTTAACGTCCTAAATGGGTTGAACTCAAGAGTGACAATCGAAAACCCAAAAACCTCAAAATACCTAGCAACTTCCGGCTTTGTTGTTCCTGCTAATAAAGTATGTGGGTCTAAAAAGCAATATGAATCGCCTAGACGACAACTCGGGCATTCAACAACATCATATACCCGCCTACCACAAACAGGAACGGGGCAATTGGCAAAAAACTTTCAATTTCACAAGTTACCCTTTAGCGCCTAAAGAGTGTGACTTTGAAGAATTAAATTATCTGATTACGGTAGATGCATATGTGCACATTACATAGGGATGTTTACGTCCTAAATGGGTTGAACGCAAGAGTGACAATCGGTAACACAAAGAACCCAAAATACCTAGCTTCTTCCGGTTTTGTTTTTGCGGCTAAGAAATTATGTGGGCCTAAAAAGCAATATGAATCGCCTAGACGACAACTCGGGCATTCATAAACAACATCATATACCCGCCTACCACAAACAGGAACGTGGCAATTGGCAAAAAACTTTCAATTTCACAAGTTACCCTTTAGCGCCTAAACAGTGTGACTTAGAAGAATTAAACTATCTGATTACGGTAGATGCATATGTGCACATTACATAGAGATGTTAACGTCCTAAATGGGTTGAACGCAAGAGTGACAATAGGTAACCCAAAGAACCCAAAATACCTAGCAACTTCCGGCTTTGTTGTTCCTGCTAATAAAGTATGTGGGTCTAAAAAGCAATATGAATCGCCTAGACGACAACTCGGGCATTAATACAACATCATATACCCGCCTACAACAAACAGGAACGTGGCAATTGGAAAAAACTTTCAATTTCACAAGTTACCCTTTAGCGCCTAAACAGTGTGACTTAGAAGAATTAAACTATCTGATTACGGTAGATGCATATGTGCACATTACATAGAGATGTTAACGTCCTAAATGGGTTGAACGCAAGAGTGACAATAGGTAACCCAAAGAACCCAAAATACCTAGCAACTTCCGGCTTTGTTGTTCCTGCTAATAAAGTATGTGGGTCTAAAAAGCAATATGAATCGCCTAGACGACAACTCGGGCATTCATAAACAACATCATATACCCGCCTACCACAAACAGGAACGTGGCAATTGGCAAAAAACTTTCAATTTCACAAGTTACCCTTTAGCGCCTAAACAGTGTGACTTAGAAGAATTAAACTATCTGATTACGGTAGATGCATATGTGCACATTACATAGAGATGTTAACGTCCTAAATGGGTTGAACTCAAGAGTGACAATCGAAAACCCAAAAACCTCAAAATACCTAGCAACTTCCGACTTTGTTTTTCCGGCTAATAAAGTATGTGGGCCTAAAAAACAATATGAATCGCCTAGACGGCAGCTCGGGCCTTCATAAACAACATTATATACCCGCCTACCACAAACAGGAACGGGGCAATTGGCAAAAAACTTTCAATTTCACAAGTTACCCTTTAGCGCCTAAAGAGTGTGACTTTGAAGAATTAAATTATCTGATTACGGTAGATGCATATGTGCACATTACATAGGGATGTTTACGTCCTAAATGGGTTGAACGCAAGAGTGACAATCGGTAACACAAAGAACCCAAAATACCTAGCTTCTTCCGGTTTTGTTTTTGCGGCTAAGAAATTATGTGGGTCTAAAAAGCAATATGAATCGCCTAGACGACAACTCGGGCATTCATAAACAACATCATATACCCGCCTACCACAAACAGGAACGTGGCAATTGGCAAAAAACTTTCAATTTCACAAGTTACCCTTTAGCGCCTAAACAGTGTGACTTAGAAGAATTAAACTATCTGATTACGGTAGATGCATATGTGCACATTCCATAGGGATGTTTACGTCCTAAATGGGTTGAACGCAAGAGTGACAATAGGTAACCCAAAAACCTCAAAATACCTAGCAACTTCCGGCTTTGTTGTTCCTGCTAATAAAGTATGTGGGTCTAAAAAGCAATATGAATCGCCTAGACGACAACTCGGGCATTCAATAATTCATATACCCGCCTACCACAAACAGGAACGGGGCAATTGGCAAAAAACTTTAAATTTCACAAGTTACCCTTTAGCGCCTAAAGAGTGTGACTTAGAAGAATTAAACTATCTGATTACGGTAGATGCATATGTGCACATTACATGGGGATGTTTACGTCCTAAATGGGTTGAACGCAAGAGTGACAATAGGTAACCCAAAGAACCCAAAATACCTAGCACCTTCCGGTTTTGTTTTTGCGGCTAATAAAGTATGTGGGCCTTTAAAACAATATGAATCGCCTAGACGACAACTCGGGCATTCATAAACAACATCATATACCCGCCTACAACAAACAGGAACGGGGCAATTGGAAAAAACTTTCAATTTCACAAGTTACCCTTTAGCGCCTAAAGAGTGTGACTTAGAAGAATTAAACTATCTGATTACGGTAGATGCATATGTGCACATTACATAGAGATGTTTACGTCCTAAATGGGTTGAACGCAAGAGTGACAATAGGTAACCCAAAGAACCCAAAATACCTAGCACCTTCCGGTTTTGTTTTTGCGGCTAATAAATTATGTGGGCCTATAAAGCAATATGAGTCGCCTAGACGACAACTCGGGCATTTATAATCACAACCATATAACCCCCTACCACAAACAGGAACGTGGCAATTGGCAAAAAACTTTCAATTTCCTTTAGCGCCTAAAGAGTGTGACTTTGAAGAATTAAACTATCTGATTACTGTAGATGCATATGTGCACATTACATAGAGATGTTAACGTCCTAAATGGGTTGAACGCAAGAGTGACAATAGGAAACCCAAAATACCTGGCAACTTCCGGCTTTGTTGTTCCTGCTAATAAAGTATGTGGGCCTTTAAAACAATATGAATCGCCTAGACGACATCTCGGGCATTCAAAAACAACATCATATACCCGCCTACCACAAACAGGAACGGGGCAATTGGCAAAAAACTTTCAATTTCACAAGTTACCCTTTAGCGCTTAAACAGTGTGACTTAGAAGAATTAAACTATCTGATTACGGTAGATGCATATGTGCACATTACATAGGGATGTTTACGTCCTAAATGGGTTGAACGCAAGAGTGACAATCGGTAACACAAAGAACCCAAAATACCTAGCAACTTCCGGCTTTGTTGTTCCTGCTAATAAAGTATGTGGGTCTAAAAAGCAATATGAATCGCCTAGACGACAACTCGGGCATTCATAAACAACATCATATACCCGCCTACCACAAACAGGAACGTGGCAATTGGCAAAAAACTTTCAATTTCACAAGTTACCCTTTAGCGCCTAAACAGTGTGACTTAGAAGAATTAAACTATCTGATTACGGTAGATGCATATGTGCACATTACATAGGGATGTTTACGTCCTAAATGGGTTGAACGCAAGAGTGACAATCGGTAACACAAAGAACCCAAAATACCTAGCAACTTCCGGCTTTGTTGTTCCTGCTAATAAAGTATGTGGGTCTAAAAAGCAATATGAATCGCCTAGACGACAACTCGGGCATTCAACAACATCATATACCCGCCTACCACAAACAGGAACGGGGCAATTGGCAAAAAACTTTCAATTTCACAAGTTACCCTTTAGCGCCTAAACAGTGTGACTTAGAAGAATTAAACTATCTGATTACGCTAGATGCATATGTGCACATTACATAGGGATGTTTACGTCCTAAATGGGTTGAACGCAAGAGTGACAATAGGTAACCCAAAGAACCCAAAATACCTAGCAACTTCCGGCTTTGTTGTTCCTGCTAATAAAGTATGTGGGTCTAAAAAGCAATATGAATCGCCTAGACGACAACTCGGGCATTCATAAACAACATCATATACCCGCCTACCACAAACAGGAACGTGGCAATTGGCAAAAAACTTTCAATTTCACAAGTTACCCTTTAGCGCCTAAACAGTGTGACTTAGAAGAATTAAACTATCTGATTACGGTAGATGCATATGTGCACATTACATAGAGATGTTAACGTCCTAAATGGGTTGAACTCAAGAGTGACAATCGAAAACCCAAAAACCTCAAAATACCTAGCAACTTCCGACTTTGTTTTTCCGGCTAATAAAGTATGTGGGCCTAAAAAACAATATGAATCGCCTAGACGGCAACTCGGGCCTTCATAAACAACATTATATACCCGCCTACCACAAACAGGAACGGGGCAATTGGCAAAAAACTTTCAATTTCACAAGTTACCCTTTAGCGCCTAAAGAGTGTGACTTTGAAGAATTAAATTATCTGATTACGGTAGATGCATATGTGCACATTACATAGGGATGTTTACGTCCTAAATGGGTTGAACGCAAGAGTGACAATCGGTAACACAAAGAACCCAAAATACCTAGCACCTTCCGGTTTTGTTTTTGCGGCTAAGAAATTATGTGGGCCTAAAAAGCAATATGAATCGCCTAGACGACAACTCGGGCATTCATAAACAACATCATATACCCGCCTACCACAAACAGGAACGTGGCAATTGGCAAAAAACTTTCAATTTCACAAGTTACCCTTTAGCGCCTAAACAGTGTGACTTAGAAGAATTAAACTATCTGATTACGGTAGATGCATATGTGCACATTCCATAGGGATGTTTACGTCCTAAATGGGTTGAACGCAAGAGTGACAATAGGTAACCCAAAAACCTCAAAATACCTAGCAACTTCCGGCTTTGTTGTTCCTGCTAATAAAGTATGTGGGTCTAAAAAGCAATATGAATCGCCTAGACGACAACTCGGGCATTCAATAATTCATATACCCGCCTACCACAAACAGGAACGGGGCAATTGGCAAAAAACTTTAAATTTCACAAGTTACCCTTTAGCGCCTAAAGAGTGTGACTTAGAAGAATTAAACTATCTGATTACGGTAGATGCATATGTGCACATTACATAGGGATGTTTACGTCCTAAATGGGTTGAACGCAAGAGTGACAATAGGTAACCCAAAGAACCCAAAATACCTAGCACCTTCCGGTTTTGTTTTTGCGGCTAATAAAGTATGTGGGCCTTTAAAACAATATGAATCGCCTAGACGACAACTCGGGCATTCATAAACAACATCATATACCCGCCTACAACAAACAGGAACGGGGCAATTGGAAAAAACTTTCAATTTCACAAGTTACCCTTTAGCGCCTAGAGAGTGTGACTTAGAAGAATTAAACTATCTGATTACGGTAGATGCATATGTGCACATTACATAGAGATGTTTACGTCCTAAATGGGTTGAACGCAAGAGTGACAATAGGTAACCCAAAGAACCCAAAATACCTAGCACCTTCCGGTTTTGTTTTTGCGGCTAATAAATTATGTGGGCCTATAAAGCAATATGAGTCGCCTAAACGACAACTCGGGCATTTATAATCACAACCATATAACCCCCTACCACAAACAGGAACGTGGCAATTGGCAAAAAACTTTCAATTTCCTTTAGCGCCTAAAGAGTGTGACTTTGAAGAATTAAACTATCTGATTACTGTAGATGCATATGTGCACATTACATAGAGATGTTAACGTCCTAAATGGGTTGAACGCAAGAGTGACAATAGGAAACCCAAAATACCTGGCAACTTCCGGCTTTGTTGTTCCTGCTAATAAAGTATGTGGGCCTTTAAAACAATATGAATCGCCTAGACGACAACTCGGGCATTCAAAAACAACATCATATACCCGCCTACCACAAACAGGAACGGGGCAATTGGCAAAAAAACTTTCAATTTCACAAGTTACCCTTTAGCGCCTAAAGAGTGTGACTTAGAAGAATTAAACTATCTGATTACGGTAGATGCATATGTGCACATTACATAGGGATGTTTACGTCCTAAATGGGTTGAACGCAAGAGTGACAATCGAAAACCCAAAAACCTCAAAATACCTAGCAACTTCCGGCTTTGTTGTTCCTGCTAATAAAGTATGTGGGTCTAAAAAGCAATATGAATCGCCTAGACGACAACTCGGGCATTCATAAACAACATCATATACCCGCCTACCACAAACAGGAACGGGGCAATTGGCAAAAAACTTTCAACTTCACAGTTACCCTTTAGCGCCTAAAGAGTGTGACTTAGAAGAATTAAACTATCTGATTACGGTAGATGCATATGTGCACATTACATAGGGATGTTTACGTCCTAAATGGGTTGAACGCAAGAGTGACAATCGGTAACACAAAGAACCCAAAATACCTAGCTTCTTCCGGTTTTGTTTTTGCGGCTAAGAAATTATGTGGGCCTAAAAAGCAATATGAATCGCCTAGACGACAACTCGGGCCTTCATAAACAACATTATATACCCGCCTACCACAAACAGGAACGGGGCAATTGGAAAAAACTTTCAATTTCACAAGTTACCCTTTAGCGCCTAAAGAGTGTGACTTAGAAGAATTAAACTATCTGATTACGGTAGATGCATATGTGCACATTACATAGAGATGTTTACGTCCTAAATGGGTTGAACGCAAGAGTGACAATAGGTAACCCAAAGAACCCAAAATACCTAGCACCTTCCGGTTTTGTTTTTGCGGCTAATAAATTATGTGGGCCTATAAAGCAATATGAGTCGCCTAGACGACAACTCGGGCATTTATAATCACAACCATATAACCCCCTACCACAAACAGGAACGTGGCAATTGGCAAAAAACTTTCAATTTCCTTTAGCGCCTAAAGAGTGTGACTTTGAAGAATTAAACTATCTGATTACTGTAGATGCATATGTGCACATTACATAGAGATGTTAACGTCCTAAATGGGTTGAACGCAAGAGTGACAATAGGAAACCCAAAATACCTGGCAACTTCCGGCTTTGTTGTTCCTGCTAATAAAGTATGTGGGCCTTTAAAACAATATGAATCGCCTAGACGACATCTCGGGCATTCAAAAACAACATCATATACCCGCCTACCACAAACAGGAACGGGGCAATTGGCAAAAAACTTTCAATTTCACAAGTTACCCTTTAGCGCCTAAAGAGTGTGACTTAGAAGAATTAAACTATCTGATTACGGTAGATGCATATGTGCACATTACATAGGGATGTTTACGTCCTAAATGGGTTGAACGCAAGAGTGACAATCGGTAACACAAAGAACCCAAAATACCTAGCAACTTCCGGCTTTGTTGTTCCTGCTAATAAAGTATGTGGGTCTAAAAAGCAATATGAATCGCCTAGACGGCAGCTCGGGCCTTCATAAACAACATTATATACCCGCCTACCACAAACAGGAACGGGGCAATTGGCAAAAAACTTTCAATTTCACAAGTTACCCTTTAGCGCCTAAAGAGTGTGACTTAGAAGAATTAAACTATCTGATTACGGTAGATGCATATGTGCACATTACATAGGGATGTTTACGTCCTAAATGGGTTGAACGCAAGAGTGACAATCGAAAACCCAAAAACCTCAAAATACCTAGCAACTTCCGGCTTTGTTGTTCCTGCTAATAAAGTATGTGGGTCTAAAAAGCAATATGAATCGCCTAGACGACAACTCGGGCATTCATAAACAACATCATATACCCGCCTACCACAAACAGGAACGTGGCAATTGGCAAAAAACTTTCAATTTCACAAGTTACCCTTTAGCGCCTAAACAGTGTGACTTAGAAGAATTAAACTATCTGATTACGGTAGATGCATATGTGCACATTACATAGGGATGTTAACGTCCTAAATGGGTTGAACGCAAGAGTGACAATAGGTAACCCAAAGAACCCAAAATACCTAGCAACTTCCGGCTTTGTTGTTCCTGCTAATAAAGTATGTGGGTCTAAAAAGCAATATGAATCGCCTAGACGACAACTCGGGCATTCATAAACAACATCATATACCCGCCTACCACAAACAGGAACGTGGCAATTGGCAAAAAACTTTCAATTTCACAAGTTACCCTTTAGCGCCTAAACAGTGTGACTTAGAAGAATTAAACTATCTGATTACGGTAGATGCATATGTGCACATTACATAGAGATGTTAACGTCCTAAATGGGTTGAACTCAAGAGTGACAATCGAAAACCCAAAAACCTCAAAATACCTAGCAACTTCCGACTTTGTTTTTCCGGCTAATAAAGTATGTGGGCCTAAAAAACAATATGAATCGCCTAGACGGCAACTCGGGCCTTCATAAACAACATTATATACCCGCCTACCACAAACAGGAACGGGGCAATTGGCAAAAAACTTTCAATTTCACAAGTTACCCTTTAGCGCCTAAAGAGTGTGACTTAGAAGAATTAAACTATCTGATTACGGTAGATGCATATGTGCACATTACATAGGGATGTTTACGTCCTAAATGGGTTGAACGCAAGAGTGACAATCGAAAACCCAAAAACCTCAAAATACCTAGCAACTTCCGGCTTTGTTGTTCCTGCTAATAAAGTATGTGGGTCTAAAAAGCAATATGAATCGCCTAGACGACAACTCGGGCATTCATAAACAACATCATATACCCGCCTACCACAAACAGGAACGTGGCAATTGGCAAAAAACTTTCAATTTCACAAGTTACCCTTTAGCGCCTAAACAGTGTGACTTAGAAGAATTAAACTATCTGATTACGGTAGATGCATATGTGCACATTACATAGGGATGTTTACGTCCTAAATGGGTTGAACGCAAGAGTGACAATCGGTAACACAAAGAACCCAAAATACCTAGCACCTTCCGGTTTTGTTTTTGCGGCTAAGAAATTATGTGGGCCTAAAAAGCAATATGAATCGCCTAGACGACAACTCGGGCATTCATAAACAACATCATATACCCGCCTACCACAAACAGGAACGTGGCAATTGGCAAAAAACTTTCAATTTCACAAGTTACCCTTTAGCGCCTAAACAGTGTGACTTAGAAGAATTAAACTATCTGATTACGGTAGATGCATATGTGCACATTCCATAGGGATGTTTACGTCCTAAATGGGTTGAACGCAAGAGTGACAATAGGTAACCCAAAAACCTCAAAATACCTAGCAACTTCCGGCTTTGTTGTTCCTGCTAATAAAGTATGTGGGTCTAAAAAGCAATATGAATCGCCTAGACGACAACTCGGGCATTCAATAATTCATATACCCGCCTACCACAAACAGGAACGGGGCAATTGGCAAAAAACTTTAAATTTCACAAGTTACCCTTTAGCGCCTAAAGAGTGTGACTTAGAAGAATTAAACTATCTGATTACGGTAGATGCATATGTGCACATTACATAGGGATGTTTACGTCCTAAATGGGTTGAACGCAAGAGTGACAATAGGTAACCCAAAGAACCCAAAATACCTAGCACCTTCCGGTTTTGTTTTTGCGGCTAATAAAGTATGTGGGCCTTTAAAACAATATGAATCGCCTAGACGACAACTCGGGCATTCATAAACAACATCATATACCCGCCTACAACAAACAGGAACGGGGCAATTGGAAAAAACTTTCAATTTCACAAGTTACCCTTTAGCGCCTAGAGAGTGTGACTTAGAAGAATTAAACTATCTGATTACGGTAGATGCATATGTGCACATTACATAGAGATGTTTACGTCCTAAATGGGTTGAACGCAAGAGTGACAATAGGTAACCCAAAGAACCCAAAATACCTAGCACCTTCCGGTTTTGTTTTTGCGGCTAATAAATTATGTGGGCCTATAAAGCAATATGAGTCGCCTAAACGACAACTCGGGCATTTATAATGACAACCATATAACCCCCTACCACAAACAGGAACGTGGCAATTGGCAAAAAACTTTCAATTTCCTTTAGCGCCTAAAGAGTGTGACTTTGAAGAATTAAACTATCTGATTACTGTAGATGCATATGTGCACATTACATAGAGATGTTAACGTCCTAAATGGGTTGAACGCAAGAGTGACAATAGGAAACCCAAAATACCTGGCAACTTCCGGCTTTGTTGTTCCTGCTAATAAAGTATGTGGGCCTTTAAAACAATATGAATCGCCTAGACGACAACTCGGGCATTCAAAAACAACATCATATACCCGCCTACCACAAACAGGAACGGGGCAATTGGCAAAAAAACTTTCAATTTCACAAGTTACCCTTTAGCGCCTAAAGAGTGTGACTTAGAAGAATTAAACTATCTGATTACGGTAGATGCATATGTGCACATTACATAGGGATGTTTACGTCCTAAATGGGTTGAACGCAAGAGTGACAATCGAAAACCCAAAAACCTCAAAATACCTAGCAACTTCCGGCTTTGTTGTTCCTGCTAATAAAGTATGTGGGTCTAAAAAGCAATATGAATCGCCTAGACGACAACTCGGGCATTCATAAACAACATCATATACCCGCCTACCACAAACAGGAACGGGGCAATTGGCAAAAAACTTTCAACTTCACAGTTACCCTTTAGCGCCTAAAGAGTGTGACTTAGAAGAATTAAACTATCTGATTACGGTAGATGCATATGTGCACATTACATAGGGATGTTTACGTCCTAAATGGGTTGAACGCAAGAGTGACAATCGGTAACACAAAGAACCCAAAATACCTAGCTTCTTCCGGTTTTGTTTTTGCGGCTAAGAAATTATGTGGGCCTAAAAAGCAATATGAATCGCCTAGACGACAACTCGGGCCTTCATAAACAACATTATATACCCGCCTACCACAAACAGGAACGGGGCAATTGGAAAAAACTTTCAATTTCACAAGTTACCCTTTAGCGCCTAAAGAGTGTGACTTAGAAGAATTAAACTATCTGATTACGGTAGATGCATATGTGCACATTACATAGAGATGTTTACGTCCTAAATGGGTTGAACGCAAGAGTGACAATAGGTAACCCAAAGAACCCAAAATACCTAGCACCTTCCGGTTTTGTTTTTGCGGCTAATAAATTATGTGGGCCTATAAAGCAATATGAGTCGCCTAGACGACAACTCGGGCATTTATAATCACAACCATATAACCCCCTACCACAAACAGGAACGTGGCAATTGGCAAAAAACTTTCAATGTCCTTTAGCGCCTAAAGAGTGTGACTTTGAAGAATTAAACTATCTGATTACTGTAGATGCATATGTGCACATTACATAGAGATGTTAACGTCCTAAATGGGTTGAACGCAAGAGTGACAATAGGAAACCCAAAATACCTGGCAACTTCCGGCTTTGTTGTTCCTGCTAATAAAGTATGTGGGCCTTTAAAACAATATGAATCGCCTAGACGACATCTCGGGCATTCAAAAACAACATCATATACCCGCCTACCACAAACAGGAACGGGGCAATTGGCAAAAAACTTTCAATTTCACAAGTTACCCTTTAGCGCCTAAAGAGTGTGACTTAGAAGAATTAAACTATCTGATTACGGTAGATGCATATGTGCACATTACATAGGGATGTTTACGTCCTAAATGGGTTGAACGCAAGAGTGACAATCGGTAACACAAAGAACCCAAAATACCTAGCAACTTCCGGCTTTGTTGTTCCTGCTAATAAAGTATGTGGGTCTAAAAAGCAATATGAATCGCCTAGACGGCAGCTCGGGCCTTCATAAACAACATTATGTACCCGCCTACCACAAACAGGAACGGGGCAATTGGCAAAAAACTTTCAATTTCACAAGTTACCCTTTAGCGCCTAAAGAGTGTGACTTAGAAGAATTAAACTATCTGATTACGGTAGATGCATATGTGCACATTACATAGGGATGTTTACGTCCTAAATGGGTTGAACGCAAGAGTGACAATCGAAAACCCAAAAACCTCAAAATACCTAGCAACTTCCGGCTTTGTTGTTCCTGCTAATAAAGTATGTGGGTCTAAAAAGCAATATGAATCGCCTAGACGACAACTCGGGCATTCATAAACAACATCATATACCCGCCTACCACAAACAGGAACGTGGCAATTGGCAAAAAACTTTCAATTTCACAAGTTACCCTTTAGCGCCTAAACAGTGTGACTTAGAAGAATTAAACTATCTGATTACGGTAGATGCATATGTGCACATTACATAGAGATGTTAACGTCCTAAATGGGTTGAACGCAAGAGTGACAATAGGTAACCCAAAGAACCCAAAATACCTAGCAACTTCCGGCTTTGTTGTTCCTGCTAATAAAGTATGTGGGTCTAAAAAGCAATATGAATCGCCTAGACGACAACTCGGGCATTCATAAACAACATCATATACCCGCCTACCACAAACAGGAACGTGGCAATTGGCAAAAAACTTTCAATTTCACAAGTTACCCTTTAGCGCCTAAACAGTGTGACTTAGAAGAATTAAACTATCTGATTACGGTAGATGCATATGTGCACATTCCATAGGGATGTTTACGTCCTAAATGGGTTGAACGCAAGAGTGACAATAGGTAACCCAAAAACCTCAAAATACCTAGCAACTTCCGGCTTTGTTGTTCCTGCTAATAAAGTATGTGGGTCTAAAAAGCAATATGAATCGCCTAGACGACAACTCGGGCATTCAATAATTCATATACCCGCCTACCACAAACAGGAACGGGGCAATTGGCAAAAAACTTTAAATTTCACAAGTTACCCTTTAGCGCCTAAACAGTGTGACTTAGAAGAATTAAACTATCTGATTACGCTAGATGCATATGTGCACATTACATAGGGATGTTTACGTCCTAAATGGGTTGAACGCAAGAGTGACAATAGGTAACCCAAAGAACCCAAAATACCTAGCAACTTCCGGCTTTGTTGTTCCTGCTAATAAAGTATGTGGGTCTAAAAAGCAATATGAATCGCCTAGACGACAACTCGGGCATTCATAAACAACATCATATACCCGCCTACCACAAACAGGAACGTGGCAATTGGCAAAAAACTTTCAATTTCACAAGTTACCCTTTAGCGCCTAAACAGTGTGACTTAGAAGAATTAAACTATCTGATTACGGTAGATGCATATGTGCACATTACATAGAGATGTTAACGTCCTAAATGGGTTGAACGCAAGAGTGACAATAGGTAACCCAAAGAACCCAAAATACCTAGCAACTTCCGGCTTTGTTGTTCCTGCTAATAAAGTATGTGGGTCTAAAAAGCAATATGAATCGCCTAGACGACAACTCGGGCATTTAACAACATCATATACCCGCCTACCACAAACAGGAACGGGGCAATTGGCAAAAAACTTTCAATTTCACAAGTTACCCTTTAGCGCCTAAACAGTGTGACTTAGAAGAATTAAACTATCTGATTACGGTAGATGCATATGTGCACATTACATAGAGATGTTAACGTCCTAAATGGGTTGAACTCAAGAGTGACAATCGAAAACCCAAAAACCTCAAAATACCTAGCAACTTCCGGCTTTGTTGTTCCTGCTAATAAAGTATGTGGGATTAAAAAGCAATATGAATCGCCTAGACGGCAACTCGGGCCTTCATAAACAACATCATATACCCGCCTACCATAAACAGGAACGGGGCAATTGGCAAAAAACTTTCAATTTTACAAGTTACCCTTTAGCGCCTAAACAGTGTGACTTAGAAGAATAAAACTATCTGATTACGGTAGATGCATATGTGCACTTTACATAGGGCTGTTTACGTCCTAAATGGATTGAACGCAAGAGTGACAATCGAAAACCCAAAGAACCCAAAATACCTAGCACCTTCCGGTTTTGTTTTTGCGGCTATAAAGTATGCGGGCCTTTAAAACAATATGAGTCGCCTAGACGACAACGCGGGCATTCATAATCACAACCATATACCCCCTACCACAAACAGGAACGTGGCAATTGGCAAAAAACTTTCAATTTCCTTTAGCGCCTAAAGAGTGTGGCTTTGAAGAATTAAACTATCTGATTACGGTAGATGCATATGTGCACATTACATAGAGATGTTAACGTCCTAAATGGGTTGAACGCAAGAGTGACAATCGAAAACCCTAAAACCTCAAAATACCTAGCAACTTCCGGCTTTGTTGTTCCTTCTAATAAAGTATGTGGGTCTAAAAAGCAATATGAATCGCTTAGACGACAACTCGGGCATTCATAAATAACATCATATACCCGCCTACCACAAACAGGAAAGGGGCAATTGGCAAAAAACTTTCAATTTCACAAGTTACCCTTTAGCGCCTAAACAGTGTGACTTAGAAGAATTAAACTATCTGATTACGGTAGATGCATATGTGCACATTACATAGAGATGTTAACGTCCTAAATGGGTTGAACGCAAGAGTGACAATAGGTAACCCAAAGAACCCAAAATACCTAGCAACTTCCGGCTTTGTTGTTCCTGCTAATAAAGTATGTGGGTCTAAAAAGCAATATGAATCGCCTAGACGACAACTCGGGCATTCATACAACATCATATACCCGCCTACAACAAACAGGACCGTGGCAATTGGAAAAAACTTTCAATTTCACAAGTTACCCTTTAGCGCCTAAACAGTGTGACTTAGAAGAATTAAACTATCTGATTACGGTAGATGCATATGTGCACATTACATAGAGATGTTAACGTCCTAAATGGGTTGAACTCAAGAGTGACAATCGAAAACCCAAAAACCTCAAAATACCTAGCAACTTCCGGCTTAGTTGTTCCTGCTAATAAAGTATGTGGGTCTAAAAAGCAATATGAATCGCCTAGACGACAACTCGGGCATTCATAAACAACATCATATACCCGCCTACCACAAACAGGAACGTGGCAATTGGCAAAAAACTTTCAATTTCACAAGTTACCCTTTAGCGCCTAAACAGTGTGACTTAGAAGAATTAAACTATCTGATTACCGTAGATGCATATGTGCACATTACATAGAGATGTTAACGTCCTAAATGGGTTGAACTCAAGAGTGACAATCGAAAACCCAAAAACCTCAAAATACCTAGCAACTTCCGGCTTTGTTGTTCCTGCTAATAAAGTATGTGGGTCTAAAAAGCAATATGAATCGCCTAGACGACAACTCGGGCATTCATAATCACAACCATATAACCCCCTACCACAAACAGGAACGGGGCAATTGGAAAAAACTTTCAATTTCACAAGTTACCCTTTAGCGCCTAAAGAGTGTGACTTTGAAGAATTAAATTATCTGATTACGGTAGATGCATATGTGCACATTACATAGGGATGTTTACGTCCTAAATGGGTTGAACGCAAGAGTGACAATCGGTAACACAAAGAACCCAAAATACCTAGCTTCTTCCGGTTTTGTTTTTGCGGCTAAGAAATTATGTGGGCCTAAAAAGCAATATGAATCGCCTAGACGACAACTCGGGCATTCATAAACAACATCATATACCCGCCTACCACAAACAGGAACGTGGCAATTGGCAAAAAACTTTCAATTTCACAAGTTACCCTTTAGCGCCTAAACAGTGTGACTTAGAAGAATTAAACTATCTGATTACGGTAGATGCATATGTGCACATTACATAGAGATGTTAACGTCCTAAATGGGTTGAACGCAAGAGTGACAATAGGTAACCCAAAGAACCCAAAATACCTAGCAACTTCCGGCTTTGTTGTTCCTGCTAATAAAGTATGTGGGTCTAAAAAGCAATATGAATCGCCTAGACGACAACTCGGGCATTCATACAACATCATATACCCGCCTACAACAAACAGGAACGTGGCAATTGGAAAAAACTTTCAATTTCACAAGTTACCCTTTAGCGCCTAAACAGTGTGACTTAGAAGAATTAAACTATCTGATTACGGTAGATGCATATGTGCACATTACATAGAGATGTTAACGTCCTAAATGGGTTGAACGCAAGAGTGACAATAGGTAACCCAAAGAACCCAAAATACCTAGCAACTTCCGGCTTTGTTGTTCCTGCTAATAAAGTATGTGGGTTTAAAAAGCAATATGAATCGCCTAGACGACAACTCGGGCATTCATAAATAACATCATATACCCGCCTACCACAAACAGGAAAGGGGCAATTGGCAAAAAACTTTCAATTTCACAAGTTACCCTTTAGCGCCTAAACAGTGTGACTTAGAAGAATTAAACTATCTGATTACGGTAGATGCATATGTGCACATTACATAGAGATGTTAACGTCCTAAATGGGTTGAACGCAAGAGTGACAATAGGTAACCCAAAGAACCCAAAATACCTAGCAACTTCCGGCATTGTTGTTCCTGCTAATAAAGTATGTGGGTCTAAAAAGCAATATGAATCGCCTAGACGACAACTCGGGCATTCAACAACATCATATACCCGCCTACCACAAACAGGAACGGGGCAATTGGCAAAAAACTTTCAATTTCACAAGTTACCCTTTAGCGCCTAAAGAGTGTGACTTTGAAGAATTAAATTATCTGATTACGGTAGATGCATATGTGCACATTACATAGGGATGTTTACGTCCTAAATGGGTTGAACGCAAGAGTGACAATCGGTAACACAAAGAACCCAAAATACCTAGCTTCTTCCGGTTTTGTTTTTGCGGCTAAGAAATTATGTGGGCCTAAAAAGCAATATGAATCGCCTAGACGACAACTCGGGCATTCATAAACAACATCATATACCCGCCTACCACAAACAGGAACGTGGCAATTGGCAAAAAACTTTCAATTTCACAAGTTACCCTTTAGCGCCTAAACAGTGTGACTTAGAAGAATTAAACTATCTGATTACGGTAGATGCATATGTGCACATTACATAGAGATGTTAACGTCCTAAATGGGTTGAACGCAAGAGTGACAATAGGTAACCCAAAGAACCCAAAATACCTAGCAACTTCCGGCTTTGTTGTTCCTGCTAATAAAGTATGTGGGTCTAAAAAGCAATATGAATCGCCTAGACGACAACTCGGGCATTCATACAACATCATATACCCGCCTACAACAAACAGGAACGTGGCAATTGGAAAAAACTTTCAATTTCACAAGTTACCCTTTAGCGCCTAAACAGTGTGACTTAGAAGAATTAAACTATCTGATTACGGTAGATGCATATGTGCACATTACATAGAGATGTTAACGTCCTAAATGGGTTGAACGCAAGAGTGACAATAGGTAACCCAAAGAACCCAAAATACCTAGCAACTTCCGGCTTTGTTGTTCCTGCTAATAAAGTATGTGGGTTTAAAAAGCAATATGAATCGCCTAGACGACAACTCGGGCATTCATAAACAACATCATATACCCGCCTACCACAAACAGGAACGTGGCAATTGGCAAAAAACTTTCAATTTCACAAGTTACCCTTTAGCGCCTAAACAGTGTGACTTAGAAGAATTAAACTATCTGATTACGGTAGATGCATATGTGCACATTACATAGAGATGTTAACGTCCTAAATGGGTTGAACTCAAGAGTGACAATCGAAAACCCAAAAACCTCAAAATACCTAGCAACTTCCGACTTTGTTTTTCCGGCTAATAAAGTATGTGGGCCTAAAAAACAATATGAATCGCCTAGACGGCAGCTCGGGCCTTCATAAACAACATTATATACCCGCCTACCACAAACAGGAACGGGGCAATTGGCAAAAAACTTTCAATTTCACAAGTTACCCTTTAGCGCCTAAAGAGTGTGACTTTGAAGAATTAAATTATCTGATTACGGTAGATGCATATGTGCACATTACATAGGGATGTTTACGTCCTAAATGGGTTGAACGCAAGAGTGACAATCGGTAACACAAAGAACCCAAAATACCTAGCTTCTTCCGGTTTTGTTTTTGCGGCTAAGAAATTATGTGGGCCTAAAAAGCAATATGAATCGCCTAGACGACAACTCGGGCATTCATAAACAACATCATATACCCGCCTACCACAAACAGGAACGTGGCAATTGGCAAAAAACTTTCAATTTCACAAGTTACCCTTTAGCGCCTAAACAGTGTGACTTAGAAGAATTAAACTATCTGATTACGGTAGATGCATATGTGCACATTCCATAGGGATGTTTACGTCCTAAATGGGTTGAACGCAAGAGTGACAATAGGTAACCCAAAAACCTCAAAATACCTAGCAACTTCCGGCTTTGTTGTTCCTGCTAATAAAGTATGTGGGTCTAAAAAGCAATATGAATCGCCTAGACGACAACTCGGGCATTCAATAATTCATATACCCGCCTACCACAAACAGGAACGGGGCAATTGGCAAAAAACTTTAAATTTCACAAGTTACCCTTTAGCGCCTAAAGAGTGTGACTTAGAAGAATTAAACTATCTGATTACGGTAGATGCATATGTGCACATTACATGGGGATGTTTACATCCTAAATGGGTTGAACGCAAGAGTGACAATAGGTAACCCAAAGAACCCAAAATACCTAGCACCTTCCGGTTTTGTTTTTGCGGCTAATAAAGTATGTGGGCCTTTAAAACAATATGAATCGCCTAGACGACAACTCGGGCATTCATAAACAACATCATATACCCGCCTACAACAAACAGGAACGGGGCAATTGGAAAAAACTTTCAATTTCACAAGTTACCCTATAGCGCCTAAAGAGTGTGACTTAGAAGAATTAAACTATCTGATTACGGTAGATGCATATGTGCACATTACATAGAGATGTTTACGTCCTAAATGGGTTGAACGCAAGAGTGACAATAGGTAACCCAAAGAACCCAAAATACCTAGCACCTTCCGGTTTTGTTTTTGCGGCTAATAAATTATGTGGGCCTATAAAGCAATATGAGTCGCCTAGACGACAACTCGGGCATTTATAATCACAACCATATAACCCCCTACCACAAACAGGAACGTGGCAATTGGCAAAAAACTTTCAATTTCACAAGTTACCCTTTAGCGCCTAAACAGTGTGACTTAGAAGAATTAAACTATCTGATTACGGTAGATGCATATGTGCACATTACATAGAGATGTTAACGTCCTAAATGGGTTGAACGCAAGAGTGACAATAGGTAACCCAAAGAACCCAAAATACCTAGCAACTTCCGGCTTTGTTGTTCCTGCTAATAAAGTATGTGGGTTTAAAAAGCAATATGAATCGCCTAGACGACAACTCGGGCATTCATAAACAACATCATATACCCGCCTACCACAAACAGGAACGTGGCAATTGGCAAAAAACTTTCAATTTCACAAGTTACCCTTTAGCGCCTAAACAGTGTGACTTAGAAGAATTAAACTATCTGATTACGGTAGATGCATATGTGCACATTCCATAGGGATGTTTACGTCCTAAATGGGTTGAACGCAAGAGTGACAATAGGTAACCCAAAAACCTCAAAATACCTAGCAACTTCCGGCTTTGTTGTTCCTGCTAATAAAGTATGTGGGTCTAAAAAGCAATATGAATCGCTTAGACGACAACTCGGGCATTCATAAATAACATCATATACCCGCCTACCACAAACAGGAAAGGGGCAATTGGCAAAAAACTTTCAATTTCACAAGTTACCCTTTAGCGCCTAAACAGTGTGACTTAGAAGAATTAAACTATCTGATTACGGTAGATGCATATGTGCACATTACATAGAGATGTTAACGTCCTAAATGGGTTGAACGCAAGAGTGACAATAGGTAACCCAAAGAACCCAAAATACCTAGCAACTTCCGGCTTTGTTGTTCCTGCTAATAAAGTATGTGGGTCTAAAAAGCAATATGAATCGCCTAGACGACAACTCGGGCATTCATACAACATCATATACCCGCCTACAACAAACAGGAACGTGGCAATTGGAAAAAACTTTCAATTTCACAAGTTACCCTTTAGCGCCTAAACAGTGTGACTTAGAAGAATTAAACTATCTGATTACGGTAGATGCATATGTGCACATTACATAGAGATGTTAACGTCCTAAATGGGTTGAACTCAAGAGTGACAATCGAAAACCCAAAAACCTCAAAATACCTAGCAACTTCCGGCTTTGTTGTTCCTGCTAATAAAGTATGTGGGTCTAAAAAGCAATATGAATCGCCTAGACGACAACTCGGGCCTTCATAAACAACATCATATACCCGCCTACCACAAACAGGAACGTGGCAATTGGCAAAAAACTTTCAATTTCACAAGTTACCCTTTAGCGCCTAAACAGTGTGACTTAGAAGAATTAAACTATCTGATTACGGTAGATGCATATGTGCACATTACATAGAGATGTTAACGTCCTAAATGGGTTGAACTCAAGAGTGACAATCGAAAACCCAAAAACCTCAAAATACCTAGCAACTTCCGGCTTTGTTGTTCCTGCTAATAAAGTATGTGGGTCTAAAAAGCAATATGAATCGCCTAGACGACAACTCGGGCATTCAACAACATCATATACCCGCCTACCACAAACAGGAACGGGGCAATTGGCAAAAAACTTTCAATTTCACAAGTTACCCTTTAGCGCCTAAAGAGTGTGACTTTGAAGAATTAAATTATCTGATTACGGTAGATGCATATGTGCACATTACATAGGGATGTTTACGTCCTAAATGGGTTGAACGCAAGAGTGACAATCGTTAACACAAAGAACCCAAAATACCTAGCTTCTTCCGGTTTTGTTTTTGCGGCTAAGAAATTATGTGGGCCTAAAAAGCAATATGAATCGCCTAGACGACAACTCGGGCATTCATAAACAACATTATATACCCGCCTACCACAAACAGGAACGGGGCAATTGGCAAAAAACTTTCAATTTCACAAGTTATCCTTTAGCGCCTAAAGAGTGTGACTTTGAAGAATTAAATTATCTGATTACGGTAGATGCATATGTGCTCGGGCATTCATAAACAACATCATATACCCGGCTTACTTTTTCCGGCTAATAAAGTATGTGGGCCTAAAAAACAATATGAATCGCCTAGACGGCAGCTCGGGCCTTCATAAACAACATTATATACCCGCCTACCACAAACAGGAACGGGGCAATTGGCAAAAAACTTTCAATTTCACAAGTTACCCTTTAGCGCCTAAAGAGTGTGACTTTGAAGAATTAAATTATCTGATTACGGTAGATGCATATGTGCACATTACATAGGGATGTTTACGTCCTAAATGGGTTGAACGCAAGAGTGACAATCGGTAACACAAAGAACCCAAAATACCTAGCTTCTTCCGGTTTTGTTTTTGCGGCTAAGAAATTATGTGGGCCTAAAAAGCAATATGAATCGCCTAGACGACAACTCGGGCATTCATAAACAACATCATATACCCGCCTACCACAAACAGGAACGTGGCAATTGGCAAAAAACTTTCAATTTCACAAGTTACCCTTTAGCGCCTAAACAGTGTGACTTAGAAGAATTAAACTATCTGATTACGGTAGATGCATATGTGCACATTCCATAGGGATGTTTACGTCCTAAATGGGTTGAACGCAAGAGTGACAATAGGTAACCCAAAAACCTCAAAATACCTAGCAACTTCCGGCTTTGTTGTTCCTGCTAATAAAGTATGTGGGTCTAAAAAGCAATATGAATCGCCTAGACGACAACTCGGGCATTCAATAATTCATATACCCGCCTACCACAAACAGGAACGGGGCAATTGGCAAAAAACTTTAAATTTCACAAGTTACCCTTTAGCGCCTAAAGAGTGTGACTTAGAAGAATTAAACTATCTGATTACGGTAGATGCATATGTGCACATTACATGGGGATGTTTACATCCTAAATGGGTTGAACGCAAGAGTGACAATAGGTAACCCAAAGAACCCAAAATACCTAGCACCTTCCGGTTTTGTTTTTGCGGCTAATAAAGTATGTGGGCCTTTAAAACAATATGAATCGCCTAGACGACAACTCGGGCATTCATAAACAACATCATATACCCGCCTACAACAAACAGGAACGGGGCAATTGGAAAAAACTTTCAATTTCACAAGTTACCCTATAGCGCCTAAAGAGTGTGACTTAGAAGAATTAAACTATCTGATTACGGTAGATGCATATGTGCACATTACATAGAGATGTTTACGTCCTAAATGGGTTGAACGCAAGAGTGACAATAGGTAACCCAAAGAACCCAAAATACCTAGCACCTTCCGGTTTTGTTTTTGCGGCTAATAAATTATGTGGGCCTATAAAGCAATATGAGTCGCCTAGACGACAACTCGGGCATTTATAATCACAACCATATAACCCCCTACCACAAACAGGAACGTGGCAATTGGCAAAAAACTTTCAATTTCACAAGTTACCCTTTAGCGCCTAAACAGTGTGACTTAGAAGAATTAAACTATCTGATTACGGTAGATGCATATGTGCACATTACATAGAGATGTTAACGTCCTAAATGGGTTGAACGCAAGAGTGACAATAGGTAACCCAAAGAACCCAAAATACCTAGCACCTTCCGGTTTTGTTTTTGCGGCTAATAAAGTATGTGGGCCTTTAAAACAATATGAATCGCCTAGACGACAACTCGGGCATTCATAAACAACATCATATACCCGCCTACAACAAACAGGAACGGGGCAATTGGAAAAAACTTTCAATTTCACAAGTTACCCTTTAGCGCCTAAACAGTGTGACTTAGAAGAATTAAACTATCTGATTACGGTAGATGCATATGTGCACATTCCATAGGGATGTTTACGTCCTAAATGGGTTGAACGCAAGAGTGACAATAGGTAACCCAAAAACCTCAAAATACCTAGCAACTTCCGGCTTTGTTGTTCCTGCTAATAAAGTATGTGGGTCTAAAAAGCAATATGAATCGCTTAGACGACAACTCGGGCATTCATAAATAACATCATATACCCGCCTACCACAAACAGGAAAGGGGCAATTGGCAAAAAACTTTCAATTTCACAAGTTACCCTTTAGCGCCTAAACAGTGTGACTTAGAAGAATTAAACTATCTGATTACGGTAGATGCATATGTGCACATTACATAGAGATGTTAACGTCCTAAATGGGTTGAACGCAAGAGTGACAATAGGTAACCCAAAGAACCCAAAATACCTAGCAACTTCCGGCTTTGTTGTTCCTGCTAATAAAGTATGTGGGTCTAAAAAGCAATATGAATCGCCTAGACGACAACTCGGGCATTCATACAACATCATATACCCGCCTACAACAAACAGGAACGTGGCAATTGGAAAAAACTTTCAATTTCACAAGTTACCCTTTAGCGCCTAAACAGTGTGACTTAGAAGAATTAAACTATCTGATTACGGTAGATGCATATGTGCACATTACATAGAGATGTTAACGTCCTAAATGGGTTGAACTCAAGAGTGACAATCGAAAACCCAAAAACCTCAAAATACCTAGCAACTTCCGGCTTTGTTGTTCCTGCTAATAAAGTATGTGGGTCTAAAAAGCAATATGAATCGCCTAGACGACAACTCGGGCCTTCATAAACAACATCATATACCCGCCTACCACAAACAGGAACGTGGCAATTGGCAAAAAACTTTCAATTTCACAAGTTACCCTTTAGCGCCTAAACAGTGTGACTTAGAAGAATTAAACTATCTGATTACGGTAGATGCATATGTGCACATTACATAGAGATGTTAACGTCCTAAATGGGTTGAACTCAAGAGTGACAATCGAAAACCCAAAAACCTCAAAATACCTAGCAACTTCCGGCTTTGTTGTTCCTGCTAATAAAGTATGTGGGTCTAAAAAGCAATATGAATCGCCTAGACGACAACTCGGGCATTCAACAACATCATATACCCGCCTACCACAAACAGGAACGGGGCAATTGGCAAAAAACTTTCAATTTCACAAGTTACCCTTTAGCGCCTAAAGAGTGTGACTTTGAAGAATTAAATTATCTGATTACGGTAGATGCATATGTGCACATTACATAGGGATGTTTACGTCCTAAATGGGTTGAACGCAAGAGTGACAATCGTTAACACAAAGAACCCAAAATACCTAGCTTCTTCCGGTTTTGTTTTTGCGGCTAAGAAATTATGTGGGCCTAAAAAGCAATATGAATCGCCTAGACGACAACTCGGGCATTCATAAACAACATTATATACCCGCCTACCACAAACAGGAACGGGGCAATTGGCAAAAAACTTTCAATTTCACAAGTTATCCTTTAGCGCCTAAAGAGTGTGACTTTGAAGAATTAAATTATCTGATTACGGTAGATGCATATGTGCACATTACATAGGGATGTTTACGTCCTAAATGGGTTGAACGCAAGAGTGACAATCGGTAACACAAAGAACCCAAAATACCTAGCTTCTTCCGGTTTTGTTTTTGCGGCTAAGAAATTATGTGGGCCTAAAAAGCAATATGAATCGCCTAGACGACAACTCGGGCATTCATAAACAACATTATATACCCGCCTACCACAAACAGGAACGGGGCAATTGGCAAAAAACTTTCAATTTCACAAGTTATCCTTTAGCGCCTAAAGAGTGTGACTTAGAAGAATTAAACTATCTGATTACGGTAGATGCATATGTGCACATTACATAGAGGTGTTAACGTCCTAAATGGGTTGAACGCAAGAGTGACAATAGGTAACCCAAAGAACCCAAAATACCTAGCAACTTCCGGCTTTGTTGTTCCTGCTAATAAAGTATGTGGGTCTAAAAAGCAATATGAATCGCCTAGACGACAACTCGGGCATTCATAAACAACATTATATACCCGCCTACCACAAACAGGAACGGGGCAATTGGCAAAAAACTTTCAATTTCACAAGTTATCCTTTAGCGCCTAAAGAGTGTGACTTAGAAGAATTAAACTATCTGATTACGGTAGATGCATATGTGCACATTACATAGAGGTGTTAACGTCCTAAATGGGTTGAACGCAAGAGTGACAATAGGTAACCCAAAGAACCCAAAATACCTAGCAACTTCCGGCTTTGTTGTTCCTGCTAATAAAGTATGTGGGTCTAAAAAGCAATATGAATCGCTTAGACGACAACTCGGGCATTCATACAACATCATATACCCGCCTACCACAAACAGGAACGTGGCAATTGGCAAAAAACTTTCAATTTCACAAGTTACCCTTTAGCGCCTAAACAGTGTGACTTAGAAGAATTAAACTATCTGATTACGGTAGATGCATATGTGCACATTACATAGAGATGTTAACGTCCTAAATGGGTTGAACTCAAGAGTGACAATCGAAAACCCAAAAACCTCAAAATACCTAGCAACTTCCGACTTTGTTTTTCCGGCTAATAAAGTATGTGGGCCTAAAAAACAATATGAATCGCCTAGACGGCAGCTCGGGCCTTCATAAACAACATTATATACCCGCCTACCACAAACAGGAACGGGGCAATTGGCAAAAAACTTTCAATTTCACAAGTTATCCTTTAGCGCCTAAAGAGTGTGACTTTGAAGAATTAAATTATCTGATTACGGTAGATGCATATGTGCACATTACATAGGGATGTTTACGTCCTAAATGGGTTGAACGCAAGAGTGACAATCGGTAACACAAAGAACCCAAAATACCTAGCTTCTTCCGGTTTTGTTTTTGCGGCTAAGAAATTATGTGGGCCTAAAAAGCAATATGAATCGCCTAGACGACAACTCGGGCATTCATAAACAACATCATATACCCGCCTACCACAAACAGGAACGTGGCAATTGGCAAAAAACTTTCAATTTCACAAGTTACCCTTTAGCGCCTAAAGAGTGTGACTTTGAAGAATTAAATTATCTGATTACGGTAGATGCATATGTGCACATTACATAGGGATGTTTACGTCCTAAATGGGTTGAACGCAAGAGTGACAATCGGTAACACAAAGAACCCAAAATACCTAGCTTCTTCCGGTTTTGTTTTTGCGGCTAAGAAATTATGTGGGCCTAAAAAGCAATATGAATCGCCTAGACGACAACTCGGGCATTCAATAATTCATATACCCGCCTACCACAAACAGGAACGGGGCAATTGGCAAAAAACTTTAAATTTCACAAGTTACCCTTTAGCGCCTAAAGAGTGTGACTTAGAAGAATTAAACTATCTGATTACGGTAGATGCATATGTGCACATTACATGGGGATGTTTACGTCCTAAATGGGTTGAACGCAAGAGTGACAATAGGTAACCCAAAGAACCCAAAATACCTAGCACCTTCCGGTTTTGTTTTTGCGGCTAATAAAGTATGTGGGCCTTTAAAACAATATGAATCGCCTAGACGACAACTCGGGCATTCATAAACAACATCATATACCCGCCTACAACAAACAGGAACGGGGCAATTGGAAAAAACTTTCAATTTCACAAGTTACCCTTTAGCGCCTAAAGAGTGTGACTTAGAAGAATTAAACTATCTGATTACGGTAGATGCATATGTGCACATTACATAGAGATGTTTACGTCCTAAATGGGTTGAACGCAAGAGTGACAATAGGTAACCCAAAGAACCCAAAATACCTAGCACCTTCCGGTTTTGTTTTTGCGGCTAATAAATTATGTGGGCCTATAAAGCAATATGAGTCGCCTAGACGACAACTCGGGCATTTATAATCACAACCATATAACCCCCTACCACAAACAGGAACGTGGCAATTGGCAAAAAACTTTCAATTTCCTTTAGCGCCTAAAGAGTGTGACTTTGAAGAATTAAACTATCTGATTACTGTAGATGCATATGTGCACATTACATAGAGATGTTAACGTCCTAAATGGGTTGAACGCAAGAGTGACAATAGGAAACCCAAAATACCTGGCAACTTCCGGCTTTGTTGTTCCTGCTAATAAAGTATGTGGGCCTTTAAAACAATATGAATCGCCTAGACGACATCTCGGGCATTCAAAAACAACATCATATACCCGCCTACCACAAACAGGAACGGGGCAATTGGCAAAAAACTTTCAATTTCACAAGTTACCCTTTAGCGCCTAAAGAGTGTGACTTAGAAGAATTAAACTATCTGATTACGGTAGATGCATATGTGCACATTACATAGGGATGTTTACGTCCTAAATGGGTTGAACGCAAGAGTGACAATCGGTAACACAAAGAACCTAAAATACCTAGCAACTTCCGGCTTTGTTGTTCCTGCTAATAAAGTATGTGGGTCTAAAAAGCAATATGAATCGCCTAGACGACAACTCGGGCATTCATAAACAACATCATATACCCGCCTACCACAAACAGGAACGTGGCAATTGGCAAAAAACTTTCAATTTCACAAGTTACCCTTTAGCGCCTAAACAGTGTGACTTAGAAGAATTAAACTATCTGATTACGGTAGATGCATATGTGCACATTACATAGGGATGTTTACGTCCTAAATGGGTTGAACGCAAGAGTGACAATCGGTAACACAAAGAACCCAAAATACCTAGCAACTTCCGGCTTTGTTGTTCCTGCTAATAAAGTATGTGGGTCTAAAAAGCAATATGAATCGCCTAGACGACAACTCGGGCATTCAACAACATCATATACCCGCCTACCACAAACAGGAACGGGGCAATTGGCAAAAAACTTTCAATTTCACAAGTTACCCTTTAGCGCCTAAACAGTGTGACTTAGAAGAATTAAACTATCTGATTACGCTAGATGCATATGTGCACATTACATAGGGATGTTTACGTCCTAAATGGGTTGAACGCAAGAGTGACAATAGGTAACCCAAAGAACCCAAAATACCTAGCAACTTCCGGCTTTGTTGTTCCTGCTAATAAAGTATGTGGGTCTAAAAAGCAATATGAATCGCCTAGACGACAACTCGGGCATTCATAAACAACATCATATACCCGCCTACCACAAACAGGAACGTGGCAATTGGCAAAAAAACTTTCAATTTCACAAGTTACCCTTTAGCGCCTAAACAGTGTGACTTAGAAGAATTAAACTATCTGATTACGGTAGATGCATATGTGCACATTACATAGAGATGTTAACGTCCTAAATGGGTTGAACTCAAGAGTGACAATCGAAAACCCAAAAACCTCAAAATACCTAGCAACTTCCGACTTTGTTTTTCCGGCTAATAAAGTATGTGGGCCTAAAAAACAATATGAATCGCCTAGACGGCAACTCGGGCCTTCATAAACAACATTATATACCCGCCTACCACAAACAGGAACGGGGCAATTGGCAAACAACTTTCAATTTCACAAGTTACCCTTTAGCGCCTAAAGAGTGTGACTTTGAAGAATTAAATTATCTGATTACGGTAGATGCATATGTGCACATTACATAGGGATGTTTACGTCCTAAATGGGTTGAACGCAATAGTGACAATCGGTAACACAAAGAACCCAAAATACCTAGCACCTTCCGGTTTTGTTTTTGCGGCTAAGAAATTATGTGGGCCTAAAAAGCAATATGAATCGCCTAGACGACAACTCGGGCATTCATAAACAACATCATATACCCGCCTACCACAAACAGGAACGTGGCAATTGGCAAAAAACTTTCAATTTCACAAGTTACCCTTTAGCGCCTAAACAGTGTGACTTAGAAGAATTAAACTATCTGATTACGGTAGATGCATATGTGCACATTCCATAGGGATGTTTACGTCCTAAATGGGTTGAACGCAAGAGTGACAATAGGTAACCCAAAAACCTCAAAATACCTAGCAACTTCCGGCTTTGTTGTTCCTGCTAATAAAGTATGTGGGTCTAAAAAGCAATATGAATCGCCTAGACGACAACTCGGGCATTCAATAATTCATATACCCGCCTACCACAAACAGGAACGGGGCAATTGGCAAAAAACTTTAAATTTCACAAGTTACCCTTTAGCGCCTAAAGAGTGTGACTTAGAAGAATTAAACTATCTGATTACGGTAGATGCATATGTGCACATTACATAGGGATGTTTACGTCCTAAATGGGTTGAACGCAAGAGTGACAATAGGTAACCCAAAGAACCCAAAATACCTAGCACCTTCCGGTTTTGTTTTTGCGGCTAATAAAGTATGTGGGCCTTTAAAACAATATGAATCGCCTAGACGACAACTCGGGCATTCATAAACAACATCATATACCCGCCTACAACAAACAGGAACGGGGCAATTGGAAAAAACTTTCAATTTCACAAGTTACCCTTTAGCGCCTAGAGAGTGTGACTTAGAAGAATTAAACTATCTGATTACGGTAGATGCATATGTGCACATTACATAGAGATGTTTACGTCCTAAATGGGTTGAACGCAAGAGTGACAATAGGTAACCCAAAGAACCCAAAATACCTAGCACCTTCCGGTTTTGTTTTTGCGGCTAATAAATTATGTGGGCCTATAAAGCAATATGAGTCGCCTAAACGACAACTCGGGCATTTATAATCACAACCATATAACCCCCTACCACAAACAGGAACGTGGCAATTGGCAAAAAACTTTCAATTTCCTTTAGCGCATAAAGAGTGTGACTTTGAAGAATTAAACTATCCGATTACTGTAGATGCATATGTGCACATTACATAGAGATGTTAACGTCCTAAATGGGTTGAACGCAAGAGTGACAATAGGAAACCCAAAATACCTGGCAACTTCCGGCTTTGTTGTTCCTGCTAATAAAGTATGTGGGCCTTTAAAACAATATGAATCGCCTAGACGACAACTCGGGCATTCAAAAACAACATCATATACCCGCCTACCACAAACAGGAACGGGGCAATTGGCAAAAAAACTTTCAATTTCACAAGTTACCCTTTAGCGCCTAAAGAGTGTGACTTAGAAGAATTAAACTATCTGATTACGGTAGATGCATATGTGCACATTACATAGGGATGTTTACGTCCTAAATGGGTTGAACGCAAGAGTGACAATCGAAAACCCAAAAACCTCAAAATACCTAGCAACTTCCGGCTTTGTTGTTCCTGCTAATAAAGTATGTGGGTCTAAAAAGCAATATGAATCGCCTAGACGACAACTCGGGCATTCATAAACAACATCATATACCCGCCTACCACAAACAGGAACGGGGCAATTGGCAAAAAACTTTCAACTTCACAAGTTACCCTTTAGCGCCTAAAGAGTGTGACTTAAAAGAATTAAACTATCTGATTACGGTAGATGCATATGTGCACATTACATAGGGATGTTTACGTCCTAAATGGGTTGAACGCAAGAGTGACAATAGGTAACCCAAAGAACCCAAAATACCTAGCAACTTCCGGCTTTGTTGTTCCTGCTAATAAAGTATGTGGGTCTAAAAAGCAATATGAATCGCCTAGACGACAACTCGGGCATTCATAAACAACATCATATACCCGGCTAACACAAACAGGAACGGGGCAATTGGCAAAAAACTTTCAATTTCACAAGTTACCCTTTAGCGCCTAAACAGTGTGACTTAGAAGAATAAAACTATCTGATTACGGTAGATGCATATGTGCACTTTACATAGGGCTGTTTACGTCCTAAATGGATTGAACGCAAGAGTGACAATCGAAAACCCAAAGAACCCAAAATACCTAGCACCTTCCGGTTTTGTTTTTGCGGCTATAAAGTATGCGGGCCTTTAAAACAATATGAGTCGCCTAGACGACAACGCGGGCATTCATAATCACAACCATATACCCCCTACCACAAACAGGAACGTGGCAATTGGCAAAAAACTTTCAATTTCCTTTAGCGCCTAAAGAGTGTGGCTTTGAAGAATTAAACTATCTGATTACGGTAGATGCATATGTGCACATTACATAGAGATGTTAACGTCCTAAATGGGTTGAACGCAAGAGTGACAATCGAAAACCCAAAAACCTCAAAATACCTAGCAACTTCCGGCTTTGTTGTTCCTGCTAATAAAGTATGTGGGTCTAAAAAGCAATATGAATCGCTTAGACGACAACTCGGGCATTCATAAATAACATCATATACCCGCCTACCACAAACAGGAAAGGGGCAATTGGCAAAAAACTTTCAATTTCACAAGTTACCCTTTAGCGCCTAAACAGTGTGACTTAGAAGAATTAAACTATCTGATTACGGTAGATGCATATGTGCACATTACATAGAGATGTTAACGTCCTAAATGGGTTGAACTCAAGAGTGACAATCGAAAACCCAAAAACCTCAAAATACCTAGCAACTTCCGGCTTTGTTGTTCCTGCTAATAAAGTATGTGGGTCTAAAAAGCAATATGAATCGCCTAGACGACAACTCGGGCATTCAACAACATCATATACCCGCCTACCACAAACAGGAACGTGGCAATTGGCAAAAAACTTTCAATTTCACAAGTTACCCTTTAGCGCCTAAACAGTGTGACTTAGAAGAATTAAACTATCTGATTACGGTAGATGCATATGTGCACATTACATAGGGATATTTACGTCCTAAATGGGTTGAACGCAAGAGTGACAATCGGTAACCCAAAGAACCCAAAATACCTAGCACCTTCCGGTTTTGTTTTTGCGGCTAATAAAGTATGTGGGCCTAAAAAGCAATATGAATCGCCTAGACCACAAGTCGGAATTTCATAATCATAATCATATAACCGCCTACCACAAACAGGAACGTGGCAATTGGCAAAAAACTTTCAATTTCCTTTAGCGCCTAAAGAGTGTGACTTTGAAGAATTAAACTATCTGATTACGGTAGATGCATATGTGCACTATACATAGAGATGTTAACGTCCTAAATGGGTTGAACGCAAGAGTGACAATCGGTAACACAAAGAACCCAAAATACCTAGCACCTTCCGGTTTTGTTTTTGCGGCTAAGAAATTATGTGGGTCTAAAAAGCAAGATGAATCGCCTAGACGACAACTCGGGCATTCATAAACAACATCATATACCCGGCTAACACAAACAGGAACGGGGCAATTGGCAAAAAACTTTAAATTTCACAAGTTACCCTTTAGCGCCTAAACAGTGTGACTTAGAAGAATTAAACTATCTGATTACGGTAGATGCATATGTGCACATTACATAGGGATATTTACGTCCTAAATGGGTTGAACGCAAGAGTGACAATAGGTAACCCAAAGAACCCAAAATACCTAGCAACTTCCGGCTTTGTTGTTCCTGCTAATAAAGTATGTGGGTCTAAAAAGCAATATGAATCGTTTAGACGACAACTCGGGCATTCAACAACAACATCATATACCCGCCTACCACAAACAGGAACGGGGCAATTGGCAAAAAACTTTAAATTTCACAAGTTACCCTTTAGCGCCTAAAGAGTGTGACTTAGAAGAATTAAACTATCTGATTACGGTAGATGCATATGTGCACATTACATAGGGATGTTTACGTCCTAAATGGGTTGAACGCAAGAGTGACAATAGGTAACCCAAAGAACCCAAAATACCTAGCAACTTCCGGCTTTGTTGTTCCTGCTAATAAAGTATGTGGGTCTAAAAAGCAATATGAATCGCCTAGACGACAACTCGGGCATTCATAAACAACATCATATACCCGGCTAACACAAACAGGAACGGGGCAATTGGCAAAAAACTTTAAATTTCACAAGTTACCCTTTAGCGCCTAAAGAGTGTGACTTAGAAGAATTAAACTATCTGATTACGGTAGATGCATATGTGCACATTACATAGAGATGTTAACGTCCTAAATGGGTTGAACTCAAGAGTGACAATCGAAAACCCAAAAACCTCAAAATACCTAGCAACTTCCGGCTTTGTTGTTCCTGCTAATAAAGTATGTGGGTCTAAAAAGCAAGATGAATCGCCTAGACGACAACTCGGGCATTCAACAACAACATCATATACCCGCCTACCACAAACAGGAACGGGGCAATTGGCAAAAAACTTTAAATTTCACAAGTTACCCTTTAGCGCCTAAAGAGTGTGACTTAGAAGAATTAAACTATCTGATTACGGTAGATGCATATGTGCACATTACATAGGGATGTTTACGTCCTAAATGGGTTGAACGCAAGAGTGACAATCGGTAACACAAAGAACCCAAAATACCTAGCACCTTCCGGTTTTGTTTTTGCGGCTAAGAAATTATGTGGGCCTAAAAAGCAATATGAATCGCCTAGACGACAACTCGGGCATTCATAAACAACATCATATACCCGCCTACCACAAACAGGAACGTGGCAATTGGCAAAAAACTTTCAATTTCACAAGTTACCCTTTAGCGCCTAAACAGTGTAACTTAGAAGAATTAAACTATCTGATTACGGTAGATGCATATGTGCACATTACATAGGGATGTTTACGTCCTAAATGGGTTGAACGCAAGAGTGACAATCGAAAACCCAAAAACCTCAAAATACCTAGCAACTTCCGGCTTTGTTGTTCCTGCTAATAAAGTATGTGGGTCTAAAAAGCAATATGAATCGCCTAGACGACAACTCGGGCATTCAATAATTCATATACCCGCCTACCACAAACAGGAACGGGGCAATTGGCAAAAACTTTAAATTTCACAAGTTACCCTTTAGCGCCTAAAGAGTGTGACTTAGAAGAATTAAACTATCTGATTACGGTAGATGCATATGTGCACATTACATAGGGATGTTTACGTCCTAAATGGGTTGAACGCAAGAGTGACAATAGGTAACCCAAAGAACCCAAAATACCTGGCACCTTCCGGTTTTGTTTTTGCGGCTAAGAAATTATGTGGGCCTAAAAAGCAATATGAATCGCCTAGACGACAACTCGGGCATTCATACAACATCATATACCCGCCTACAACAAACAGGAACGTGGCAATTGGAAAAAACTTTCAATTTCACAAGTTACCCTTTAGCCCCTAAAGAGTGTGACTTAGAAGAATTAAACTATCTGATTACGGTAGATGCATATGTGCACATTACATAGGGATGTTTACGTCCTAAATGGGTTGAACGCAAGAGTGACAATAGGTAACCCAAAGAACCCAAAATACCTGGCAACTTCCGGCTTTGTTGTTCCTGCTAATAAAGTATGTGGGCCTTTAAAACAATATGAATCGCCTAGACGACAACTCGGGCATTCAAAAACAACATCATATACCCGCCTACCACAAACAGGAACGGGGCAATTGGCAAAAAACTTTCAACTTCACAAGTTACCCTTTAGCGCCTAAAGAGTGTGACTTAGAAGAATTAAACTATCTGATTACGGTAGATGCATATGTGCACATTACATAGGGATGTTTACGTCCTAAATGGGTTGAACGCAAGAGTGACAATAGGTAACCCAAAGAACCCAAAATACCTAGCACCTTCCGGTTTTGTTTTTGCGGCTAAGAAATTATGTGGGCCTAATAACAATATGAATCGCCTAGACGACAACTCGGGCATTCATAAACAACATCATATACCCGCCTACAACAAACAGGAACGGGGCAATTGGAAAAAACTTTCAATTTCACAAGTTACCCTTTAGCGCCTAAAGAGTGTGACTTAGAAGAATTAAACTATCTGATTACGGTAGATGCATATGTGCACATTACATAGAGATGTTTACGTCCAGACGCAAGAGTGACAATAGGTAACCCAAAGAAACCAAAATACCTAGCACCTTCCGGTTTTGTTTTTGCGGCTAATAAATTATGTGGGCCTATAAAACAATATGAGTCGCCTAGACGACAACTCGGGCATTTATAATCACAACCATATAACCCCCTACCACAAACAGGAACGTGGCAATTGGCAAAAAACTTTCAATTTCCTTTAGCGCCTAAAGAGTGTGACTTTGAAGAATTAAACTATCTGATTACTGTAGATGCATATGTGCACATTACATAGAGATGTTAACGTCCTAAATGGGTTGAACGCAAGAGTGACAATCGAAAACCCAAAAACCTCAAAATACCTAGCAACTTCCGACTTTGTTTTTCCGGCTAATAAAGTATGTGGGCCTAAAAAACAATATGAATCGCCTAGACGGCAACTCGGGCCTTCATAAACAACATCATATACCCGCCTACCACAAACAGGAACGGGGCAATTGGAAAAAACTTTCAATTTTACAAGTTACCCTTTAGCGCCTAAACAGTGTGACTTAGAAGAATAAAACTATCTGATTACGGTAGATGCATATGTGCACTTTACATAGGGCTGTTTACGTCCTAAATGGGTTGAACGCAAGAGTGACAATCGAAAACCCAAAGAACCCAAAATACCTAGCACCTTCCGACTTTGTTTTTCCGGCTAATAAAGTATGTGGGCCTAAAAAACAATATGAATCGCCTAGACGGCAACTCGGGCCTTCATAAACAACATCATATACCCGCCTACCACAAACAGGAACGGGGCAATTGGAAAAAACTTTCAATTTTACAAGTTACCCTTTAGCGCCTAAACAGTGTGACTTAGAAGAATAAAACTATCTGATTACGGTAGATGCATATGTGCACTTTACATAGGGCTGTTTACGTCCTAAATGGGTTGAACGCAAGAGTGACAATCGAAAACCCAAAAACCTCAAAATACCTAGCAACTTTGTTGTTCCTGCTAATAAAGTATGTGGGTCTAAAAAGCAATATGAATCGCTTAGACGACAACTCGGGCATTCATAAATAACATCATATACCCGCCTACCACAAACAGGAAAGGGGCAATTGGCAAAAAACTTTCAATTTCACAAGTTACCCTTTAGCGCCTAAACAGTGTGACTTAGAAGAATTAAACTATCTGATTACGGTAGATGCATATGTGCACATTACATAGAGATGTTAACGTCCTAAATGGGTTGAACTCAAGATTGACTATCGAAAACCCAAAAACCTCAAAATACCTAGCAACTTCCGGCTTTGTTGTTACTGCTAATAAAGTATGTGGGTCTAAAAAGCAATATGAATCGCCTAGACGACAACTCGGGCATTCAACAACAACATCATATACCCGCCTACCACAAACAGGAACGGGGCAATTGGCAAAAAACTTTCAATTTCACAAGTTACCCTTTAGCGCCTAAAGAGTGTGACTTTGAAGAATTAAACTATCTGATTACGGTAGATGCATATGTGCACTATACATAGAGATGTTAACGTCCTAAATGGGTTGAACGCAAGAGTGACAATCGGTAACACAAAGAACCCAAAATACCTAGCACCTTCCGGTTTTGTTTTTGCGGCTAAGAAATTATGTGGGCCTAAAAAGCAATATGTATCGCCTAGACGACAACTCGGGCATTCATAAACAACATCATATACCCGCCTACCACAAACAGGAACGTGGCAATTGGCAAAAAACTTTCAATTTCACAAGTTACCCTTTAGCGCCTAAACAGTGTGACTTAGAAGAATTAAACTATCTGATTACGGTAGATGCATATGTGCACATTACATAGAGATGTTTACGTCCTAAATGGGTTGAACGCAAGAGTGACAATCGAAAACCCAAAAACCTCAAAATACCTAGCAACTTCCGGCTTTGTTGTTCCTGCTAATAAAGTATGTGGGTCTAAAAAGCAATATGAATCGCCTAGACGACAACTCGGGCATTCAATAATTCATATACCCGCCTACCACAAACAGGAACGGGGCAATTGGCAAAAAACTTTAAATTTCACAAGTTACCCTTTAGCGCCTAAAGAGTGTGACTTAGAAGAATTAAACTATCTGATTACGGTAGATGCATATGTGCACATTACATAGGGATGTTTACGTCCTAAATGGGTTGAACGCAAGAGTGACAATCGGTAACACAAAGAACCCAAAATACCTAGCAACTTCCGGTTTTGTTTTTGCGGCTAAGAAATTATGTGGGCCTAAAAAGCAATATGAATCGCCTAGACGACAACTCGGGCATTCATAAACAACATCATATACCCGCCTACCACAAACAGGAACGTGGCAATTGGCAAAAAACTTTCAATTTCACAAGTTCCCTTTAGCGCCTAAACAGTGTGACTTAGAAGAATTAAACTATCTGATTACGGTAGATGCATATGTGCACATTACATAGGGATGTTTACGTCCTAAATGGGTTGAACGCAAGAGTGACAATCGAAAACCCAAAAACCTCAAAATACCTAGCAACTTTGTTGTTCCTGCTAATAAAGTATGTGGGTCTAAAAAGCAATATGAATCGCCTAGACGACAACTCGGGCATTCAATAATTCATATACCCGCCTACCACAAACAGGAACGGGGCAATTGGCAAAAAACTTTAAATTTCACAAGTTACCCTTTAGCGCCTAAAGAGTGTGACTTAGAAGAATTATACTATCTGATTACGGTAGATGCATATGTGCACATTACATAGGGATGTTTACGTCCTAAATGGGTTGAACGCAAGAGTGACAATAGGTAACCCAAAGAACCCAAAATACCTAGCAACTTCCGGCTTTTTTGTTCCTGCTAATAAAGTATGTGGGTCTAAAAAGCAATATGAATCGCCTAGACGACAACTCGGGCATTCATAAACAACATCATATACCCGGCTAACACAAACAGGAACGGGGCAATTGGAAAAAACTTTCAATTTCACAAGTTACCCTTTAGCGCCTAAAGAGTGTGACTTAGAAGAATTAAACTATCTGATTACGGTAGATGCATATGTGCACATTACATAGAGATGTTTACGTCCTAAATGGGTTGAACGCAAGAGTGACAATAGGTAACCCAAAGAAACCAAAATACCTAGCACCTTCCGGTTTTGTTTTTGCGGCTAATAAATTATGTGGGCCTATAAAACAATATGAGTCGCCTAGACGACAACTCGGGCATTTATAATCACAACCATATAACCCCCTACCACAAACAGGAACGTGGCAATTGGCAAAAAACTTTCAATTTCACAAGTTACCCTTTAGCGCCTAAAGAGTGTGACTTAGAAGAATTAAACTATCTGATTACGGTAGATGCATATGTGCACATTACATAGGGGTGTTTACGTCCTAAATGGGTTGAACGCAAGAGTGACAATAGGTAACCCAAAGAACCCAAAATACCTAGCAACTTCCGGCTTTGCTGTTCCTGCTAATAAAGTATGTGGGTCTAAAAAGCAATATGAATCGCCTAGACGACAACTCGGGCATTCAAAAACAACATCATATACCCGCCTACCACAAACAGGAACGGGGCAATTGGCAAAAAACTTTCAATTTCACAAGTTACCCTTTAGCGCCTAAAGAGTGTGACTTAGAAGAATTAAACTATCTGATTACGGTAGATGCATATGTGCACATTACATAGAGATGTTTACGTCCTAAATGGGTTGAACGCAAGAGTGACAATAAGTAACCCAAAGAAACCAAAATACCTAGCACCTTCCGGTTTTGTTTTTGCGGCTATAAAGTATGTGGGCCTTTAAAACAATATGAGTCGCCTAGGCGACAACGCGGGCATTCATAATCACAACCATATACCCCCTACCACAAACAGGAACGTGGCAATTGGCAAAAAACTTTCAATTTCCTTTAGCGCCTAAAGAGTGTGACTTTGAAGAATTAAACTATCTGATTACGGTAGATGCATATGTGCACATTACATAGAGATGTTAACGTCCTAAATGGGTTGAACGCAAGAGTGACAATCGAAAACCCAAAAACCTCAAAATACCTAGCAACTTCCGGCTTTGTTGTTCCTGCTAATAAAGTATGTGGGTCTAAAAAGCAATATGAATCGCCTAGACGACAACTCGGGCATTCAAAAACAACATCATATACCCGCCTACCACAAACAGGAACGGGGCAATTGGCAAAAAACTTTCTTTTACAAGTTACCCTTTAGCGCCTAAAGAGTGTGACTTAGAAGAATTAAACTATCTGATTACGGTAGATGCATATGTGCACATTACATAGGGATGTTTACGTCCTAAATGGGTTGAACGCAAGAGTGACAATCGAAAACCCAAAAACCTCAAAATACCTAGCAACTTCCGGCTTTGTTGTTCCTGCTAATAAAGTATGTGGGTCTAAAAAGCAATATGAATCGCCTAGACGACAACTCGGGCATTCATAAACAACATCATATACCCGCCTAACACAAACAGGAACGGGGCAATTGGAAAAAACTTTCAATTTCACAAGTTACCCTTTAGCGCCTAAAGAGTGTGACTTAGAAGAATTAAACTATCTGATTACGGTAGATGCATATGTGCACATTACATAGGGATGTTTACGTCCTAAATGGGTTGAACGCAAGAGTGACAATAGGTAACCCAAAAAACCCAAAATACCTAGCACCTTCCGGTTTTGTTTTTGCGGCTCAGAAATTATGTGGGCCTAATAAGCAATATGAATCGCCTAGACGACAACTCGGGCATTCATAAACAACATCATATACCCGCCTACAACAAACAGGAACGGGGCAATTGGAAAAAACTTTCAATTTCACAAGTTACCCTTTAGCGCCTAAAGAGTGTGACTTAGAAGAATTAAACTATCTGATTACGGTAGATGTATATGTGCACATTACATAGAGATGTCAACGTCCTAAATGGGTTGAACGCAAGAGTGACAATCGAAAACCCAAAAACCTCAAAATACCTAGCAACTTCCGGCTTTGTTGTTCCTGCTAATAAAGTATGTGGGCCTTTAAAACAATATGAGTAGCCTAGACGACAACGCGGCATTCATAATCACAACCTTATACCCCCTACCACAAACAGGAGCGTGGCAATTGGCAAAAAACTTTCAATTTCCTTTAGCGCCTAAAGAGTGTGACTTTGAAGAATTAAACTATCTGATTACGGTAGATGCATATGTGCACATTACATAAAGATGTTAACGTCCTAAATGGGTTGAACGCAAGAGTGACAATAAGTAACCCAAAGAAACCAAAATACCTAGCACCTTCCGGTTTTGTTTTTGCGGCTATAAAGTATGTGGGCCTTTAAAACAATATGAGTCGCCTAGAGGACAACGCGGGCATTCATAATCACAACCATATACCCCCTACCACAAACAGGAACGTGGCAATTGGCAAAAAACTTTCAATTTCCTTTAGCGCCTAAAGAGTGTGACTTTGAAGAATTAAACTATCTGATTACGGTAGATGCATATGTGCACATTACATAGAGATGTTAACGTCCTAAATGGGTTGAACGCAAGAGTGACAATCGAAAACCCAAAAACCTCAAAATACCTAGCAACTTCCGGCTTTGTTGTTCCTGCTAATAAAGTATGTGGGTCTAAAAAGCAATATGAATCGCCTGGACGACAACTCGGGCATTCAAAAACAACATCATATACCCGCCTACCACAAACAGGAACGGGGCAATTGGCAAAAAACTTTCAATTTTACAAGTTACCCTTTAGCGCCTAAAGAGTGTGACTTAGAAGAATTGAACTATCTGATTACGGTAGATGCATATGTGCACATTACATAGGGATGTTTACGTCCTAAATGGGTTGAACGCAAGAGTGACAATAGGTAACCCAAAGAACCCAAAATACCTAGCAACTTCCGGCTTTGTTGTTCCTGCTAATAAAGTATGTGGGCCTTTAAAACAATATGAGTAGCCTAGACGACAACGCGGGCATTCATAATCACAACCTTATACCCCCTACCACAAACAGGAACGTGGCAATTGGCAAAAAACTTTCAATTTCCTTTAGCGCCTAAAGAGTGTGACTTTGAAGAATTAAACTATCTGATTACGGTAGATGCATATGTGCACATTACATAGAGATGTTAACGTCCTAAATGGGTTGAACGCAAGAGTGACAATCGAAAACCCAAAAACCTCAAAATACCTAGCAACTTCCGGCTTTGTTGTTCCTGCTAATAAAGTATGTGGGTCTCAAAAGCAATATGAATCGCCTAGACGACAACTCGGGCATTCAAAAACAACATCATATACCCGCCTACCACAAACAGGAACGGGGCAATTGGCAAAAAACTTTCAATTTCACAAGTTACCCTTTAGCGCCTAAATAGTGTGACTTAGAAGAATTAAACTATCTGATTACGGTAGATGCATATGTGCACATTACATAGGGATGTTTACGTCCTAAATGGGTTGAACGCAAGAGTGACAATAGGTAACCTAAAGAACCCAAAATACCTAGCAACTTCCGGCTTTGTTGTTCCTGCTAATAAAGTATGTGGGTCTAAAAAGCAATATGATTCGCCTAGACGACAACTCGGGCATTCATAAACAACATCATATACCCGCCTAACACAAACAGGAACGGGGCAATTGGAAAAAACTTTCAATTTCACAAGTTACCCTTTAGCGCCTAAACAGTGTGACTTAGAAGAATTAAACTATCTGATTACGGTAGATGCATATGTGCACATTACATAGGGATGTTTACGTCCTAAATGGGTTGAGCGCAAGAGTGACAATAGGTAACCCAAAGAACCCAAAATACCTAGCACCTTCCGGTTTTGTTTTTGCGGCTCAGAAATTATGTGGGCCTAATAAGCAATATGAATCGCCTAGACGACAACTCGGGCATTCATAAACAACATCATATACCCGCCTACAACAAACAGGAACGGGGCAATTGGAAAAAACTTTCAATTTCACAAGTTACCCTTTAGCGCCTAAAGAGTGTGACTTAGAAGAATTAAACTATCTGATTACGGTAGATGTATATGTGCACATTACATAGAGATGTCCACGTCCTAAATGGGTTGAACGCAAGAGTGACAATCGAAAACCCAAAAACCTCAAAATACCTAGCAACTTCCGGCTTTGTTGTTCCTGCTAATAAAGTATGTGGGCCTAAAAAGCAATATGAATCGTCTAGACGACAACTCGGGCATTCATAAACAACATCATATACCCGCCTACAACAAACAGGAACGGGGCAATTGGAAAAAACTTTCAATTTCACAAGTTACCCTTAAGCGCCTAAAGAGTGTGACTTAGAAGAATTAAACTATCTGATTACGGTAGATGCATATGTGCACATTACATAGAGATGTTTACGTCCTAAATGGGTTGAACGCAAGAGTGACAATAGGTAACCCAAAGAAACCAAAATACCTAGCACCTTCCGGTTTTGTTTTTGCGGCTAATAAATTATGTGGGCCTATAAAACAATATGAGTCGCCTAGACGACAACTCGGGCATTTATAATCACAACCATATAACCCCCTACCACAAACAGGAACGTGGCAATTGGCAAAAAACTTTCAATTTCACAAGTTACCCTTTAGCGCCTAAACAGTGTGACTTAGAAGAATTAAACTATCTGATTACGGTAGATGCATATGTGCACATTACATAGGGATGTTTACGTCCTAAATGGGTTGAACGCAAGAGTGACAATCGAAAACCCAAAAACCTCAAAATACCTAGCAACTTCCGGCTTTGTTGTTCCTGCTAATAAAGTATGTGGGTCTAAAAAGCAATATGAATCGCCTAGACGACAACTCGGGCATTCAATAATTCATATACCCGCCTACCACAAACAGGAACGGGGCATTTGGCAAAAAACTTTCAATTTCACAAGTTACCCTTTAGCGCCTAAAGAGTGTGACTTAGAAGAATTAAACTATCTGATTACGGTAGATGCATATCTGCAAATTACATAGGGATGTTTACGTCCTAAATGGGTTCAACGCAAGAGTGACAATAGGTAACCCAAAGAACCCAAAATACCTAGCACCTTCCGGTTTTGCTTTTGCGGCTAAGAAATTATGTGGGCCTAAAAAGCAATATGAATCGCCTAGACGACAACTCGGGCATTCATAAACAACATAATATACCCGCCTACCACAAACAGGAACGGGGCAATTGGAAAAAACTTTCAATTTCACAAGTTACCCTTTAGCGCCTAAAGAGAATTAAACTATCTGATTACGGTAGATGCATATGTGCACATTACATAGAGATGTTTACGTCCTCAATGGGTTGAACGCAAGAGTGACAATAGGTAACCCAAAGAAACCAAAATACCTAGCACCTTCCGGTTTTGTTTTTGCGGCTAATAAATTATGTGGGCCTATAAAACAATATGAGTCGCCTAGACGACAACTCGGGCATTTATAATCACAACCATATAACCCCCTACCACAAACAGGAACGTGGCAATTGGCAAAAAACTTTCAATTTCCTTTAGCGCCTAAAGAGTGTGACTTTGAAGAATTAAACTATCTGATTACGGTAGATACATATGTGCACATTATATAGAGATGTTAACGTTCTAAATGGGTTGAACGCAAGAGTGACAATCGAAAACCCAAAAACCTCAAAATACCTAGCAACTTCCGACTTCGTTTTTCCTGCTAATAAGGTATGTGGGTCTCAAAAGCAATATGAATCGCCTAGACGACAACTCGGGCATTCAAAAACAACATCATATACCCGCCTACCACAAACAGGAACGGGGCAATTGGCAAAAAACTTTCAATTTCACAAGTTACCCTTTAGCGCCTAAATAGTGTGACTTAGAAGAATTAAACTATCTGATTACGGTAGATGCATATGTGCACATTACATAGGGATGTTTACGTCCTAAATGGGTTGAACGCAAGAGTGACAATAGGTAACCTAAAGAACCCAAAATACCTAGCAACTTCCGGCTTTGTTGTTCCTGCTAATAAAGTATGTGGGCCTTTAAAACAATATGAGTAGCCTAGACGACAACGCGGGCATTCATAATCACAACCTTATACCCCCTACCACAAACAGGAACGTGGCAATTGGCAAAAAACTTTCAATTTCCTTTAGCGCCTAAAGAGTGTGACTTTGAAGAATTAAACTATCTGATTACGGTAGATGCATATGTGCACATTACATAGAGATGTTAACGTCCTAAATGGGTTGAACGCAAGAGTGACAATCGAAAACCCAAAAACCTCAAAATACCTAGCAACTTCCGGCTTTGTTGTTCCTGCTAATAAAGTATGTGGGTCTCAAAAGCAATATGAATCGCCTAGACGACAACTCGGGCATTCAAAAACAACATCATATACCCGCCTACCACAAACAGGAACGGGGCAATTGGCAAAAAACTTTCAATTTCACAAGTTACCCTTTAGCGCCTAAATAGTGTGACTTAGAAGAATTAAACTATCTGATTACGGTAGATGCATATGTGCACATTACATAGGGATGTTTACGTCCTAAATGGGTTGAACGCAAGAGTGACAATAGGTAACCCAAAGAACCCAAAATACCTAGCAACTTCCGGCTTTGTTGTTCCTGCTAATAAAGTATGTGGGCCTTTAAAACAATATGAGTAGCCTAGACGACAACGCGGGCATTCATAATCACAACCTTATACCCCCTACCACAAACAGGAACGTGGCAATTGGCAAAAAACTTTCAATTTCCTTTAGCGCCTAAAGAGTGTGACTTTGAAGAATTAAACTATCTGATTACGGTAGATGCATATGTGCACATTACATAGAGATGTTAACGTCCTAAATGGGTTGAACGCAAGAGTGACAATCGAAAACCCAAAAACCTCAAAATACCTAGCAACTTCCGGCTTTGTTGTTCCTGCTAATAAAGTATGTGGGTCTCAAAAGCAATATGAATCGCCTAGACGACAACTCGGGCATTCAAAAACAACATCATATACCCGCCTACCACAAACAGGAACGGGGCAATTGGCAAAAAACTTTCAATTTCACAAGTTACCCTTTAGCGCCTAAATAGTGTGACTTAGAAGAATTAAACTATCTGATTACGGTAGATGCATATGTGCACATTACATAGGGATGTTTACGTCCTAAATGGGTTGAACGCAAGAGTGACAATAGGTAACCTAAAGAACCCAAAATACCTAGCAACTTCCGGCTTTGTTGTTCCTGCTAATAAAGTATGTGGGTCTAAAAAGCAATATGATTCGCCTAGACGACAACTCGGGCATTCATAAACAACATCATATACCCGCCTAACACAAACAGGAACGGGGCAATTGGAAAAAACTTTCAATTTCACAAGTTACCCTTTAGCGCCTAAACAGTGTGACTTAGAAGAATTAAACTATCTGATTACGGTAGATGCATATGTGCACATTACATAGGGATGTTTACGTCCTAAATGGGTTGAGCGCAAGAGTGACAATAGGTAACCCAAAGAACCCAAAATACCTAGCACCTTCCGGTTTTGTTTTTGCGGCTCAGAAATTATGTGGGCCTAATAAGCAATATGAATCGCCTAGACGACAACTCGGGCATTCATAAACAACATCATATACCCGCCTACAACAAACAGGAACGGGGCAATTGGAAAAAACTTTCAATTTCACAAGTTACCCTTTAGCGCCTAAAGAGTGTGACTTAGAAGAATTAAACTATCTGATTACGGTAGATGTATATGTGCACATTACATAGAGATGTCCACGTCCTAAATGGGTTGAACGCAAGAGTGACAATCGAAAACCCAAAAACCTCAAAATACCTAGCAACTTCCGGCTTTGTTGTTCCTGCTAATAAAGTATGTGGGCCTAAAAAGCAATATGAATCGTCTAGACGACAACTCGGGCATTTATAATCACAACCATATAACCCCCTACCACAAACAGGAACGTGGCAATTGGCAAAAAACTTTCAATTTCACAAGTTACCCTTTAGCGCCTAAACAGTGTGACCTAGAAGAATTAAACTATCTGATTACGGTAGATGCATATGTGCACATTACATAGGGATGTTTACGTCCTAAATGGGTTGAACGCAAGAGTGACAATCGAAAACCCAAAAACCTCAAAATACCTAGCAACTTCCGGCTTTGTTGTTCCTGCTAATAAAGTATGTGGGCCTAAAAAGCAATATGAATCGTCTAGACGACAACTCGGGCATTCATAAACAACATCATATACCCGCCTACAACAAACAGGAACGGGGCAATTGGAAAAAACTTTCAATTTCACAAGTTACCCTTAAGCGCCTAAAGAGTGTGACTTAGAAGAATTAAACTATCTGATTACGGTAGATGCATATGTGCACATTACATAGAGATGTTTACGTCCTAAATGGGTTGAACGCAAGAGTGACAATAGGTAACCCAAAGAAACCAAAATACCTAGCACCTTCCGGTTTTGTTTTTGCGGCTAATAAATTATGTGGGCCTATAAAACAATATGAGTCGCCTAGACGACAACTCGGGCATTTATAATCACAACCATATAACCCCCTACCACAAACAGGAACGTGGCAATTGGCAAAAAACTTTCAATTTCACAAGTTACCCTTTAGCGCCTAAAGAGTGTGACTTAGAAGAATTAAACTATCTGATTACGGTAGATGCATATCTGCAAATTACATAGGGATGTTTACGTCCTAAATGGGTTCAACGCAAGAGTGACAATAGGTAACCCAAAGAACCCAAAATACCTAGCACCTTCCGGTTTTGCTTTTGCGGCTAAGAAATTATGTGGGCCTAAAAAGCAATATGAATCGCCTAGACGACAACTCGGGCATTCATAAACAACATAATATACCCGCCTACCACAAACAGGAACGGGGCAATTGGAAAAAACTTTCAATTTCACAAGTTACCCTTTAGCGCCTAAAGAGAATTAAACTATCTGATTACGGTAGATGCATATGTGCACATTACATAGAGATGTTTACGTCCTCAATGGGTTGAACGCAAGAGTGACAATAGGTAACCCAAAGAAACCAAAATACCTAGCACCTTCCGGTTTTGTTTTTGCGGCTAATAAATTATGTGGGCCTATAAAACAATATGAGTCGCCTAGACGACAACTCGGGCATTTATAATCACAACCATATAACCCCCTACCACAAACAGGAACGTGGCAATTGGCAAAAAACTTTCAATTTCCTTTAGCGCCTAAAGAGTGTGACTTTGAAGAATTAAACTATCTGATTACGGTAGATACATATGTGCACATTATATAGAGATGTTAACGTTCTAAATGGGTTGAACGCAAGAGTGACAATCGAAAACCCAAAAACCTCAAAATACCTAGCAACTTCCGACTTCGTTTTTCCTGCTAATAAGGTATGTGGGTCTAAAAAGCAATATGAATCGCCTAGACGACAACTCGGGCATTCAAAAACAACATCATATACCCGCCTACCACAAACAGGAACGGGGCAATTGGCAAAAAACTTTCAATTTCACAAGTTACCCTTTAGCGCCTAAAGAGTGTGACCTAGAAGAATTAAACTATCTGATTACGGTAGATGCATATGTGCTCATTACATAGGGATGTTTACGTCCTAAATGGGTTGAACGCAAGAGTGACAATAGGTAACCCAAAGAAACCAAAATACCTAGCACCTTCCGGTTTTGTTTTTGCGGCTAATAAGTTATGTGGGCCTATAAAACAATATGAGTCGCCTAGACGACAACTCGGGCATTTATAATCACAACCATATAACCCCCTACCACAAACAGGAACTTGGCAATTGGCAAAAAACTTTCAATTTCACAAGTTACCCTTTAGCGCCTAAACAGTGTGACTTAGAAGAATTAAACTATCTGATTACGGTAGATGCATATGTGCACATTACATAGAGATGTCAACGTCCTAAATGGGTTGAACGCAAGAGTGACAATCGAAAACCCAAAAACCTCAAAATACCTAGCAACTTCCGGCTTTGTTGTTCCTGCTAATAAAGTATGTGGGTCTAAAAAGCAATATGAATCGCCTAGACGACAACTCGGGCATTCATAATCACAACCATATAACCCCCTACCACAAACAGGAACGGGGCAATTGGAAAAAACTTTCAATTTCACAAGTTACCCTTTAGCGCCTAAAGAGTGTGACTTAGAAGAATTAAACTATCTGATTACGGTAGATGCATATGTGCACATTACATAGGGATGTTTACGTCCTAAATGGGTTGAACGCAAGAGTGACAATAGGTAACCCAAAGAACCCAAAATACCTAGCACCTTCCGGTTTTGTTTTTGCGGCTAATAAATTATGTGGGCCTATAAAACAATATGAGTCGCCTAGACGACAACTCGGGCATTTATAATCACAACCATATAACCCCCTACCACAAACAGGAACGTGGCAATTGGCAAAAAACTTTCAATTTCACAAGTTACCCTTTAGCGCCTAAACAGTGTGACTTAGAAGAATTAAACTATCTGATTACGGTAGATGCATATGTGCACATCACATAGGGATGTTTACGTCCTAAATGGGTTGAACGCAAGAGTGACAATCGAAAACCCAAAAACCTCAAAATACCTAGCAACTTCCGGCTTTGTTGTTCCTGCTAATAAAGTATGTGGGTCTAAAAAGCAATATGAATCGCCTAGACGACAACTCGGGCATTCATAAACAACATCATATACCCGCCTACAACAAACAGGAACGGGGCAATTGGAAAAAACTTTCAATTTCACAAGTTACCCTTTAGCGCCTAAAGAGTGTGACTTAGAAGAATTAAACTATCTGATTACGGTAGATGCATATGTGCACATTACCTAGGGATGTTTACGTCCTAAATGGGTTGAACGCAAGAGTGACAATAGGTAACCCAAAGAACCCAAAATACCTAGCACCTTCCGGTTTTGTTTTTGCGGCTAAGAAATTATGTGGGCCTAAAAAGCAATATGAATCGCCTAGACGACAACTCGGGCATTCATAAACAACATCATATACCCGCCTACAACAAACAGGAACGGGGCAATTGGAAAAAACTTTCAATTTCACAAGTTACCCTTTAGCGCCTAAAGAGTGTGACTTAGAAGAATTAAACTATCTGATTACGGTAGATGCATATGTGCACATTACATAGGGATATTTACGTCCTAAATGGGTTGAACGCAAGAGTGACAATAGGTAACCCAAAGAACCCAAAATACCTAGCACCTTCCGGTTTTGTTTTTGCGGCTAATAAATTATGTGGGCCTAAAAAGCAATATGAATCGCCTAGACGACAACTCGGGCATTCATAAACAACATCATATACCCGCCTACCAAAAACAGGAACGTGGCATTTGGCAAAAAACTTCCAATTTCCTTTAGCGCCTGAAGAGTGTGACTTTGAAGAATTAAACTATCTGATTACGGTAGATGCATATGTGCACATTACATAGAGATGTCAACGTCCTAAATGGGTTGAACGCAAGAGTGACAATCGAAAACCCAAAAACCTCAAAATACCTAGCAACTTCCGGCTTTGTTGTTCCTGCTAATAAAGTATGTGGGTCTAAAAAGCAATATGAATCGCCTAGACGACAACTCGGGCATTTATAATCACAACCATATAACCCCCTACCACAAACAGGAACGTGGCAATTGGCAAAAAACTTTCAATTTCACAAGTTACCCTTTAGCGCTTAAACAGTGTGACTTAGAAGAATTAAGCTATCTGATTACGGTAGATGCATATGTGCACATTACATAGGGATGTTTACGTCCTAAATGGGTTGAACGCAAGAGTGACAATCGAAAACCCAAAAACCTCAAAATACCTAGCAACTTCCGGCTTTGTTGTTCCTGCTAATAAAGTATGTGGGTCTAAAAAGCAATATGAATCGCCTAGACGACAACTCGGGCATTCAATAATTCATATACCCGCCTACCACAAACAGGAACGGGGCAATTTGCAAAAAACTTTCAATTTCACAAGTTACCCTTTAGCGCCTAAAGAGTGTGACTTAGAAGAATTAAACTATCTGATTACGGTAGATGCATATGTGCACATTACATAGGGATGTTTACGTCCTAAATGGGTTGAACGCACGAGTGACAATAGGTAACCCAAAGAACCCAAAATACCTAGCAACTTCCGGCTTTGTTGTTCCTGCTAATAAAGTATGTGGGGCTAAAAAGCAATATGAATCGCCTAGACGACAACTCGGGCATTCATAAACAACATCATATACCCGGCTAACACAAACAGGAACGGGGCAATTGGAAAAAACTTTCAATTTCACAAGTTACCCTTTAGCGCCTAAAGAGTGTGACTTAGAAGAATTGAACTATCTGATTACGGTAGATGCATATGTGCACATTACATAGGGATGTTTACGTCCTAAATGGGTTGAACGCAAGAGTGACAATAGGTAACCCAAAGAACCCAAAATACCTAGCACCTTCCGGTTTTGTTTTTGCGGCTAAGAAATTATGTGGGCCTAAAAAGCAATATGAATCGCCTAGACGACAACTCGGGCATTCATAAACAACATCATATACCCGCCTACAACAAACAGGAACGGGGCAATTGGAAAAAACTTTCAATTTCACAAGTTACCCTTTAGCGCCTAAAGAGTGTGACTTAGAAGAATTAAACTATCTGATTACGGTAGATGCATATGTGCACATTACATAGAGATGTTTACATCCTAAATGGGTTGAACGCAAGAGTGACAATAAGTAACCCAAAGAAACCAAAATACCTAGCACCCTCCGGTTTTGTTTTTGCGGCTATAAAGTATGTGGGCCTTTAAAACAATATGAGTCGCCTAGACGACAACGCGGGCATTCATAATCACAACCATATACCCCCTACCACAAAGAGGAACGTGGCAGTTGGCAAAAAACTTTCAATTTCACAAGTTACCCTTTAGCGCCTAAACAGTGTGACTTAGAAGAATTAAACTATCTGATTACGGTAGATGCATATGTGCACATTACATAGGGATGTTTACGTCCTAAATGGGTTGAACGCAAGAGTGACAATCGACAACCCAAAAACCTCAAAATACCTAGCAACTTCCGGCTTTGTTGTTCCTGCTAATAAAGTATGTGGGTCTAAAAAGCAATATGAATCGCCTAGACGACAACTCGGGCATTTATAATCACAACCATATAACCCCCTACCACAAACAGGAACGTGGCAATTGGCAAAAAACTTTCAATTTCACAAGTTACCCTTTAGCGCCTAAACAGTGTGACTTAGAAGAATTAAACTATCTGATTACGGTAGATGCATATGTGCACATTACATAGGGATGTTAACGTTCTAAATGGGTTGAACGCAAGAGTGACAATCGAAAACCCAAAAACCTCAAAATACCTAGCAACTTCCGACTTCGTTTTTCCTGCTAATAAGGTATGTGGGTCTAAAAAGCAATATGAATCGCCTAGACGACAACTCGGGCATTCAAAAACAACATCATATACCCGCCTACCACAAACAGGAACGGGGCAATTGGCAAAAAACTTTCAATTTCACAAGTTACCCTTTAGCGCCTAAAGAGTGTGACCTAGAAGAATTAAACTATCTGATTACGGTAGATGCATATGTGCTCATTACATAGGGATGTTTACGTCCTAAATGGGTTGAACGCAAGAGTGACAATAGGTAACCCAAAGAAACCAAAATACCTAGCACCTTCCGGTTTTGTTTTTGCGGCTAATAAGTTATGTGGGCCTATAAAACAATATGAGTCGCCTAGACGACAACTCGGGCATTTATAATCACAACCATATAACCCCCTACCACAAACAGGAACGTGGCAATTGGCAAAAAACTTTCAATTTCACAAGTTACCCTTTAGCGCCTAAACAGTGTGACTTAGAAGAATTAAACTATCTGATTACGGTAGATGCATATGTGCACATCACATAGGGATGTTTACGTCCTAAATGGGTTGAACGCAAGAGTGACAATCGAAAACCCAAAAACCTCAAAATACCTAGCAACTTCCGGCTTTGTTGTTCCTGCTAATAAAGTATGTGGGTCTAAAAAGCAATATGAATCGCCTAGACGACAACTCGGGCATTCATAAACAACATCATATACCCGCCTACAACAAACAGGAACGGGGCAATTGGAAAAAACTTTCAATTTCACAAGTTACCCTTTAGCGCCTAAAGAGTGTGACTTAGAAGAATTAAACTATCTGATTACGGTAGATGCATATGTGCACATTACCTAGGGATGTTTACGTCCTAAATGGGTTGAACGCAAGAGTGACAATAGGTAACCCAAAGAACCCAAAATACCTAGCACCTTCCGGTTTTGTTTTTGCGGCTAAGAAATTATGTGGGCCTAAAAAGCAATATGAATCGCCTAGACGACAACTCGGGCATTCATAAACAACATCATATACCCGCCTACAACAAACAGGAACGGGGCAATTGGAAAAAACTTTCAATTTCACAAGTTACCCTTTAGCGCCTAAAGAGTGTGACTTAGAAGAATTAAACTATCTGATTACGGTAGATGCATATGTGCACATTACATAGGGATATTTACGTCCTAAATGGGTTGAACGCAAGAGTGACAATAGGTAACCCAAAGAACCCAAAATACCTAGCACCTTCCGGTTTTGTTTTTGCGGCTAATAAATTATGTGGGCCTAAAAAGCAATATGAATCGCCTAGACGACAACTCGGGCATTCATAAACAACATCATATACCCGCCTACCAAAAACAGGAACGTGGCATTTGGCAAAAAACTTCCAATTTCCTTTAGCGCCTGAAGAGTGTGACTTTGAAGAATTAAACTATCTGATTACGGTAGATGCATATGTGCACATTACATAGAGATGTCAACGTCCTAAATGGGTTGAACGCAAGAGTGACAATCGAAAACCCAAAAACCTCAAAATACCTAGCAACTTCCGGCTTTGTTGTTCCTGCTAATAAAGTATGTGGGTCTAAAAAGCAATATGAATCGCCTAGACGACAACTCGGGCATTTATAATCACAACCATATAACCCCCTACCACAAACAGGAACGTGGCAATTGGCAAAAAACTTTCAATTTCACAAGTTACCCTTTAGCGCTTAAACAGTGTGACTTAGAAGAATTAAGCTATCTGATTACGGTAGATGCATATGTGCACATTACATAGGGATGTTTACGTCCTAAATGGGTTGAACGCAAGAGTGACAATCGAAAACCCAAAAACCTCAAAATACCTAGCAACTTCCGGCTTTGTTGTTCCTGCTAATAAAGTATGTGGGTCTAAAAAGCAATATGAATCGCCTAGACGACAACTCGGGCATTCAATAATTCATATACCCGCCTACCACAAACAGGAACGGGGCAATTTGCAAAAAACTTTCAATTTCACAAGTTACCCTTTAGCGCCTAAAGAGTGTGACTTAGAAGAATTAAACTATCTGATTACGGTAGATGCATATGTGCACATTACATAGGGATGTTTACGTCCTAAATGGGTTGAACGCACGAGTGACAATAGGTAACCCAAAGAACCCAAAATACCTAGCAACTTCCGGCTTTGTTGTTCCTGCTAATAAAGTATGTGGGGCTAAAAAGCAATATGAATCGCCTAGACGACAACTCGGGCATTCATAAACAACATCATATACCCGGCTAACACAAACAGGAACGGGGCAATTGGAAAAAACTTTCAATTTCACAAGTTACCCTTTAGCGCCTAAAGAGTGTGACTTAGAAGAATTGAACTATCTGATTACGGTAGATGCATATGTGCACATTACATAGGGATGTTTACGTCCTAAATGGGTTGAACGCAAGAGTGACAATAGGTAACCCAAAGAACCCAAAATACCTAGCACCTTCCGGTTTTGTTTTTGCGGCTAAGAAATTATGTGGGCCTAAAAAGCAATATGAATCGCCTAGACGACAACTCGGGCATTCATAAACAACATCATATACCCGCCTACAACAAACAGGAACGGGGCAATTGGAAAAAACTTTCAATTTCACAAGTTACCCTTTAGCGCCTAAAGAGTGTGACTTAGAAGAATTAAACTATCTGATTACGGTAGATGCATATGTGCACATTACATAGAGATGTTTACATCCTAAATGGGTTGAACGCAAGAGTGACAATAAGTAACCCAAAGAAACCAAAATACCTAGCACCCTCCGGTTTTGTTTTTGCGGCTATAAAGTATGTGGGCCTTTAAAACAATATGAGTCGCCTAGACGACAACGCGGGCATTCATAATCACAACCATATACCCCCTACCACAAAGAGGAACGTGGCAGTTGGCAAAAAACTTTCAATTTCACAAGTTACCCTTTAGCGCCTAAACAGTGTGACTTAGAAGAATTAAACTATCTGATTACGGTAGATGCATATGTGCACATTACATAGGGATGTTTACGTCCTAAATGGGTTGAACGCAAGAGTGACAATCGACAACCCAAAAACCTCAAAATACCTAGCAACTTCCGGCTTTGTTGTTCCTGCTAATAAAGTATGTGGGTCTAAAAAGCAATATGAATCGCCTAGACGACAACTCGGGCATTTATAATCACAACCATATAACCCCCTACCACAAACAGGAACGTGGCAATTGGCAAAAAACTTTCAATTTCACAAGTTACCCTTTAGCGCCTAAACAGTGTGACTTAGAAGAATTAAACTATCTGATTACGGTAGATGCATATGTGCACATTACATAGGGATGTTTACGTCCTAAATGGGTTGAACGCAAGAGTGACAATCGAAAACCCAAAAACCTCAAAATACCTAGCAACTTCCGGCTTTGTTGTTCCTGCTAATAAAGTATGTGGGTCTAAAAAGCAATATGAATCGCCTAGACGACAACTCGGGCATTTATAATCACAACCATATAACCCCCTACCACAAACAGGAACGGGGCAATTGGAAAAAACTTTCAATTTCACAAGTTACCCTTTAGCGCCTAAAGAGTGTGACTTAGAAGAATTAAACTATCTGATTACGGTAGATGCATATGTGCACATTACATAGGGATGTTTACGTCCTAAATGGGTTGAACGCAAGAGTGACAATCGAAAACCCAAAAACCTCAAAATACCTAGCAACTTCCGGCTTTGTTGTTCCTGCTAATAAAGTATGTGGGTCTAAAAAGCAATATGAATCGCCTAGACGACAACTCGGGCATTCAATAATTCATATACCCGCCTACCACAAACAGGAACGGGGCAATTGGCAAAAAACTTTCAATTTCACAAGTTACCCTTTAGCGCCTAAAGAGTGTGACTTAGAAGAATTAAACTATCTGATTACGGTAGATGCATATGTGCACATTACATAGGGATGTTTACGTCCTAAATGGGTTGAACGCAAGAGTGACAATAGGTAACCCAAAGAACCCAAAATACCTAGCACCTTCCGGTTTTGTTTTTGCGGCTAAGAAATTATGTGGGCCTAAAAAGCAATATGAATCGCCTAGACGACAACTCGGGCATTCATAAACAACATCATATACCCGCCTACAACAAACAGGAACGGGGCAATTGGAAAAAACTTTCAATTTCACAAGTTACCCTTTAGCGCCTAAAGAGTGTGACTTAGAAGAATTAAACTATCTGATTACGGTAGATGCATATGTGCACATTACATAGGGATGTTTACGTCCTAAATGGGTTGAACGCAAGAGTGACAATCGAAAACCCAAAAACCTCAAAATACCTAGCAACTTCCGGCTTTGTTGTTCCTGCTAATAAAGTATGTGGGTCTAAAAAGCAATATGAATCGCCTAGACGACAACTCGGACATTTATAATCACAACCATATAACCCCCAACCACAAACAGGAACGTGGCAATTGGCAAAAAACTTTCAATTTCACAAGTTACCCTTTAGCGCCTAAACAGTGTGACTTAGAAGAATTAAACTATCTGATTACGGTAGATGCATATGTGCACATTACATAGGGATGTTTACGTCCTAAATGGGTTGAACGCAAGAGTGACAATCGAAAACCCAAAAACCTCAAAATACCTAGCAACTTCCGGCTTTGTTGTTCCTGCTAATAAAGTATGTGGGTCTAAAAAGCAATATGAATCGCCTAGACGACAACTCGGGCATTCAATAATTCATATACCCGCCTACCACAAACAGGAACGGGGCAATTGGCAAAAAACTTTCAATTTCACAAGTTACCCTTTAGCGCCTAAAGAGTGTGACTTAGAAGAATTAAACTATCTGATTACGGTAGATGCATATGTGCACATTACATAGGGATGTTTACGTCCTAAATGGGTTGAACGCAAGAGTGACAATAGGTAACCCAAAGAACCCAAAATACCTAGCAACTTCCGGCTTTGTTGTTCCTGCTAATAAAGTATGTGGGTCTAAAAAGCAATATGAATCGCCTAGACGACAACTCGGGCTTTCATAAACAACATCATATACCCGGCTAACACAAACAGGAACGGGGCAATTGGAAAAAACTTTCAATTTCACAAGTTACCCTTTAGCGCCTAAAGAGTGTGACTTAGAAGAATTAAACTATCTGATTACGGTAGATGCATATGTGCACATTACATAGGGATGTTTACGTCCTAAATGGGTTGAACGCAAGAGTGACAATAGGTAACCCAAAGAACCCAAAATACCTAGCAACTTCCGGCTTTGTTGTTCCTGCTAATAAAGTATGTGGGTCTAAAAAGCAATATGAATCGCCTAGACGACAACTCGGGCATTCATAAACAACATCATATACCCGCCTACAACAAACAGGAACGGGGCAATTGGAAAAAACTTTCAATTTCACAAGTTACCCTTTAGCGCCTAAAGAGTGTGACTTAGAAGAATTAAACTATCTGATTACGGTAGATGCATATGTGCACATTACATAGAGATGTTTACGTCCTAAATGGGTTGAACGCAAGAGTGACAATAAGTAACCCAAAGAAACCAAAATACCTAGCACCTTCCGGTTTTGTTTTTGCGGCTATAAAGTATGTGGGCCTTTAAAACAATATGAGTCGCCTAGACGACAACGCGGGTATTCATAATCACAACCATATACCCCCTACCACAAAAAGGAACGTGGCAATTGGCAAAAAACTTTCAATTTCACAAGTTACCCTTTAGCGCCTAAACAGTGTGACTTAGAAGAATTAAACTATCTGATTACGGTAGATGCATATGTGCACATTACATAGGGATGTTTACGTCCTAAATGGGTTGAACGCAAGAGTGACAATCGAAAACCCAAAAACCTCAAAATACCTAGCAACTTCCGGCTTTGTTGTTCCTGCTAATAAAGTATGTGGGTCTAAAAAGCAATATGAATCGCCTAGACGACAATTCGGGCATTCATAAACAACATCATATACCCGGCTAACACAAACAGGAACGGGGCAATTGGAAAAAACTTTCAATTTCACAAGTTACCCTTTAGCGCCTAAAGAGTGTGACTTAGAAGAATTAAACTATCCGATTACGGTAGATGCATATGTGCACACTACATAGGGATGTTTACGTCCTAAATGGGTTGAACGCAAGAGTGACAATAGGTAACCCAAAGAACCCAAAATACCTAGCACCTTCCGGTTTTGTTTTTGCGGCTAATAAATTATGTGGGCCTATAAAACAATATGAGTCGCCTAGACGACAACTCGGGCATTTATAATCACAACCATATAACCCCCTACCACAAACAGGAACGTGGCAATTGGCAAAAAACTTTCAATTTCAGAAGTTACCCTTTAGCGCCTAAACAGTGTGACTTAGAAGAATTAAACTATCTGATTACGGTAGATGCATATGTGCACATCACATAGGGATGTTTACGTCCTAAATGGGTTGAACGCAAGAGTGACAATCGAAAACCCAAAAACCTTAAAATACCTAGCAACTTCCGGCTTTGTTGTTCCTGCTAATAAAGTATGTGGGTCTAAAAAGCAATATGAATCGCCTAGACGACAACTCGGGCATTCATAAACAACATCATATACCCGCCTACAACAAACAGGAACGGGGCAATTGGAAAAAACTTTCAATTTCACAAGTTACCCTTTAGCGCCTAAAGAGTGTGACTTAGAAGAATTAAACTATCTGATTACGGTAGATGCATATGTGCACATTACCTAGGGATGTTTACGTCCTAAATGGGTTGAACGCAAGAGTGACAATAGGTAACCCAAAGAACCCAAAATACCTAGCACCTTCCGGTTTTGTTTTTGCGGCTAAGAAATTATGTGGGCCTAAAAAGCAATATGAATCGCCTAGACGACAACTCGGGCATTCATAAACAACATCATATACCCGCCTACAACAAACAGGAACGGGGCAATTGGAAAAAACTTTCAATTTCACAAGTTACCCTTTAGCGCCTAAAGAGTGTGACTTAGAAGAATTAAACTATCTGATTACGGTAGATGCATATGTGCACATTACATAGGGATGTTTACGTCCTAAATGCGTTGAACGCAAGAGTGACAATAGGTAACCCAAAGAACCCAAAATACCTAGCACCTTCCGGTTTTGTTTTTGCGGCTAATAAATTATGTGGGCTTAAAAAGCAATATGAATCGCCTAGACGACAACTCGGGCATTCATAAACAACATCATATACCCGCCTACCAAAAACAGGAACGTGGCATTTGGCAAAAAACTTCCAATTTCCTTTAGCGCCTGAAGAGTGTGACTTTGAAGAATTAAACTATCTGATTACGGTAGATGCATATGTGCACATTACCTAGGGATGTTTACGTCCTAAATGGGTTGAACGCAAGAGTGACAATAGGTAACCCAAAGAACCCAAAATACCTAGCACCTTCCGGTTTTGTTTTTGCGGCTAAGAAATTATGTGGGCCTAAAAAGCAATATGAATCGCCTAGACGACAACTCGGGCATTCATAAACAACATCATATACCCGCCTACAACAAACAGGAACGGGGCAATTGGAAAAAACTTTCAATTTCACAAGTTACCCTTTAGCGCCTAAAGAGTGTGACTTAGAAGAATTAAACTATCTGATTACGGTAGATGCATATGTGCACATTACATAGGGATGTTTACGTCCTAAATGGGTTGAACGCAAGAGTGACAATCGAAAACCCAAAAACCTCAAAATACCTAGCAACTTCCGGCTTTGTTGTTCCTGCTAATAAAGTATGTGGGTCTAAAAAGCAATATGAATCGCCTAGACGACAACTCGGACATTTATAATCACAACCATATAACCCCCTACCACAAACAGGAACGTGGCAATTGGCAAAAAACTTTCAATTTCACAAGTTACCCTTTAGCGCCTAAACAGTGTGACTTAGAAGAATTAAACTATCTGATTACGGTAGATGCATATGTGCACATTACATAGGGATGTTTACGTCCTAAATGGGTTGAACGCAAGAGTGACAATCGAAAACCCAAAAACCTCAAAATACCTAGCAACTTCCGGCTTTGTTGTTCCTGCTAATAAAGTATGTGGGTCTAAAAAGCAATATGAATCGCCTAGACGACAACTCGGGCATTCAATAATTCATATACCCGCCTACCACAAACAGGAACGGGGCAATTGGCAAAAAACTTTCAATTTCACAAGTTACCCTTTAGCGCCTAAAGAGTGTGACTTAGAAGAATTAAACTATCTGATTACGGTAGATGCATATGTGCACATTACATAGGGATGTTTACGTCCTAAATGGGTTGAACGCAAGAGTGACAATAGGTAACCCAAAGAACCCAAAATACCTAGCAACTTCCGGCTTTGTTGTTCCTGCTAATAAAGTATGTGGGTCTAAAAAGCAATATGAATCGCCTAGACGACAACTCGGGCTTTCATAAACAACATCATATACCCGGCTAACACAAACAGGAACGGGGCAATTGGAAAAAACTTTCAATTTCACAAGTTACCCTTTAGCGCCTAAAGAGTGTGACTTAGAAGAATTAAACTATCTGATTACGGTAGATGCATATGTGCACATTACATAGGGATGTTTACGTCCTAAATGGGTTGAACGCAAGAGTGACAATAGGTAACCCAAAGAACCCAAAATACCTAGCAACTTCCGGCTTTGTTGTTCCTGCTAATAAAGTATGTGGGTCTAAAAAGCAATATGAATCGCCTAGACGACAACTCGGGCATTCATAAACAACATCATATACCCGCCTACAACAAACAGGAACGGGGCAATTGGAAAAAACTTTCAATTTCACAAGTTACCCTTTAGCGCCTAAAGAGTGTGACTTAGAAGAATTAAACTATCTGATTACGGTAGATGCATATGTGCACATTACATAGAGATGTTTACGTCCTAAATGGGTTGAACGCAAGAGTGACAATAAGTAACCCAAAGAAACCAAAATACCTAGCACCTTCCGGTTTTGTTTTTGCGGCTATAAAGTATGTGGGCCTTTAAAACAATATGAGTCGCCTAGACGACAACGCGGGTATTCATAATCACAACCATATACCCCCTACCACAAAAAGGAACGTGGCAATTGGCAAAAAACTTTCAATTTCACAAGTTACCCTTTAGCGCCTAAACAGTGTGACTTAGAAGAATTAAACTATCTGATTACGGTAGATGCATATGTGCACATTACATAGGGATGTTTACGTCCTAAATGGGTTGAACGCAAGAGTGACAATCGAAAACCCAAAAACCTCAAAATACCTAGCAACTTCCGGCTTTGTTGTTCCTGCTAATAAAGTATGTGGGTCTAAAAAGCAATATGAATCGCCTAGACGACAACTCGGGCATTCATAAACAACATCATATACCCGGCTAACACAAACAGGAACGGGGCAATTGGAAAAAACTTTCAATTTCACAAGTTACCCTTTAGCGCCTAAAGAGTGTGACTTAGAAGAATTAAACTATCTGATTACGGTAGATGCATATGTGCACATTACATAGGGATGTTTACGTCCTAAATGGGTTGAACGCAAGAGTGACAATAGGTAACCCAAAGAACCCAAAATACCTAGCACCTTCCGGTTTTGTTTTTGCGGCTAAGAAATTATGTGGGCCTAAAAAGCAATATGAATCGCCTAGACGACAACTCGGGCATTCATAAACAACATCATATACCCGGCTAACACAAACAGGAACGGGGCAATTGGAAAAAACTTTCAATTTCACAAGTTACCCTTTAGCGCCTAAAGAGTGTGACTTAGAAGAATTAAACTATCTGATTACGGTAGATGCATATGTGCACATTACATAGAGATGTTTACGTCCTAAATGGGTTGAACGCAAGAGTGACAATAAGTAACCCAAAGAAACCAAAATACCTAGCACCTTCCGGTTTTGTTTTTGCGGCTTTAAAGTATGTGGGTCTTTAAAACAATATGAGTCGCCTAGACGACAACGCGGGCATTCATAATCACAACCATATACCCCCTACCACAAAGAGGAACGTGGCAATTGGCAAAAAACTTTCAATTTCCTTTAGCGCCTAAAGAGTGTGACTTTGAAGAATTAAACTATCTGATTACGGTAGATGCATATGTGCACATTACATAGAGATGTTAACGTCCTAAATGGGTTGAACGCAATAGTGACAATCGAAAACCCAAAAACCTCAAAATACCTAGCAACTTCCGGCTTTGTTGTTCCTGCTAATAAAGTATGTGGGTCTAAAAAGCAATATGAATCGCCTAGACGACAACTCGGGCATTCATAAACAACATCATATACCCGGCTAACACAAACAGGAACGGGGCAATTGGAAAAAACTAGCAACTTCCGGCTTTGTTGTTCCTGCTAATAAAGTATGTGGGTCTAAAAAGCAATATGAATCGCCTAGACGACAACTCGGGCATTCATAAACAACATCATATACCCGGCTAACACAAACAGGAACGGGGCAATTGGAAAAAACTTTCAATTTCACAAGTTACCCTTTAGCGCCTAAAGAGTGTGACTTAGAAGAATTAAACTATCCGATTACGGTAGATGCATATGTGCACACTACATAGGGATGTTTACGTCCTAAATGGGTTGAACGCAAGAGTGACAATAGGTAACCCAAAGAACCCAAAATACCTAGCACCTTCCGGTTTTGTTTTTGCGGCTAATAAATTATGTGGGCCTATAAAACAATATGAGTCGCCTAGACGACAACTCGGGCATTTATAATCACAACCATATAACCCCCTACCACAAACAGGAACGTGGCAATTGGCAAAAAACTTTCAATTTCACAAGTTACCCTTTAGCGCCTAAACAGTGTGACTTAGAAGAATTAAACTATCTGATTACGGTAGATGCATATGTGCACATCACATAGGGATGTTTACGTCCTAAATGGGTTGAACGCAAGAGTGACAATCGAAAACCCAAAAACCTCAAAATACCTAGCAACTTCCGGCTTTGTTGTTCCTGCTAATAAAGTATGTGGGTCTAAAAAGCAATATGAATCGCCTAGACGACAACTCGGGCATTCATAAACAACATCATATACCCGCCTACAACAAACAGGAACGGGGCAATTGGAAAAAACTTTCAATTTCACAAGTTACCCTTTAGCGCCTAAAGAGTGTGACTTAGAAGAATTAAACTATCTGATTACGGTAGATGCATATGTGCACATTACCTAGGGATGTTTACGTCCTAAATGGGTTGAACGCAAGAGTGACAATAGGTAACCCAAAGAACCCAAAATACCTAGCACCTTCCGGTTTTGTTTTTGCGGCTAAGAAATTATGTGGGCCTAAAAAGCAATATGAATCGCCTAGACGACAACTCGGGCATTCATAAACAACATCATATACCCGCCTACAACAAACAGGAACGGGGCAATTGGAAAAAACTTTCAATTTCACAAGTTACCCTTTAGCGCCTAAAGAGTGTGACTTAGAAGAATTAAACTATCTGATTACGGTAGATGCATATGTGCACATTACATAGGGATGTTTACGTCCTAAATGCGTTGAACGCAAGAGTGACAATAGGTAACCCAAAGAACCCAAAATACCTAGCACCTTCCGGTTTTGTTTTTGCGGCTAATAAATTATGTGGGATTAAAAAGCAATATGAATCGCCTAGACGACAACTCGGGCCTTCATAAACAACATCATATACCCGCCTACCAAAAACAGGAACGTGGCATTTGGCAAAAAACTTCCAATTTCCTTTAGCGCCTGAAGAGTGTGACTTTGAAGAATTAAACTATCTGATTACGGTAGATGCATATGTGCACATTACATAGAGATGTCAACGTCCTAAATGGGTTGAACGCAAGAGTGACAATCGAAAACCCAAAAACCTCAAAATACCTAGCAACTTCCGGCTTTGTTGTTCCTGCTAATAAAGTATGTGGGTCTAAAAAGCAATATGAATCGCCTAGACGACAACTCGGGCATTTATAATCACAACCATATAACCCCCTACCACAAACAGGAACGTGGCAATTGGCAAAAAACTTTCAATTTCACAAGTTACCCTTTAGCGCTTAAACAGTGTGACTTAGAAGAATTAAACTATCTGATTACGGTAGATGCATATGTGCACATTACATAGGGATGTTTACGTCCTAAATGGGTTGAACGCAAGAGTGACAATCGAAAACCCAAAAACCTCAAAATACCTAGCAACTTCCGGCTTTGTTGTTCCTGCTAATAAAGTATGTGGGTCTAAAAAGCAATATGAATCGCCTAGACGACAACTCGGGCATTCAATAATTCATATACCCGCCTACCACAAACAGGAACGGGGCAATTTGCAAAAAACTTTCAATTTCACAAGTTACCCTTTAGCGCCTAAAGAGTGTGACTTAGAAGAATTAAACTATCTGATTACGGTAGATGCATATGTGCACATTACATAGGGATGTTTACGTCCTAAATGGGTTGAACGCAAGAGTGACAATAGGTAACCCAAAGAACCCAAAATACCTAGCAACTTCCGGCTTTGTTGTTCCTGCTAATAAAGTATGTGGGTCTAAAAAGCAATATGAATCGCCTAGACGACAACTCGGGCATTCATAAACAACATCATATACCCGGCTAACAAAAACAGGAACGGGGCAATTGGAAAAAACTTTCAATTTCACAAGTTACCCTTTAGCGCCTAAAGAGTGTGACTTAGAAGAATTAAACTATCTGATTACGGTAGATGCATATGTGCACATTACATAGGGATGTTTACGTCCTAAATGGGTTGAACGCAAGAGTGACAATAGGTAACCCAAAGAACCCAAAATACCTAGCACCTTCCGGTTTTGTTTTTGCGGCTAAGAAATTATGTGGGCCTAAAAAGCAATATGAATCGCCTAGACGACAACTCGGGCATTCATAAACAACATCATATACCCGCCTACAACAAACAGGAACGGGGCAATTGGAAAAAACTTTCAATTTCACAAGTTACCCTTTAGCGCCTAAAGAGTGTGACTTAGAAGAATTAAACTATCTGATTACGGTAGATGCATATGTGCACATTACATAGAGATGTTTACGTCCTAAATGGGTTGAACGCAAGAGTGACAATAAGTAACCCAAAGAAACCAAAATACCTAGCACCTTCCGGTTTTGTTTTTGCGGCTTTAAAGTATGTGGGTCTTTAAAACAATATGAGTCGCCTAGACGACAACGCGGGCATTCATAATCACAACCATATACCCCCTACCACAAAGAGGAACGTGGCAATTGGCAAAAAACTTTCAATTTCCTTTAGCGCCTAAAGAGTGTGACTTTGAAGAATTAAACTATCTGATTACGGTAGATGCATATGTGCACATTACATAGAGATGTTAACGTCCTAAATGGGTTAAACGCAAGAGTGACAATCGAAAACCCAAAAACCTCAAAATACCTAGCAACTTCCGGCTTTGTTGTTCCTGCTAATAAAGTATGTGGGTCTAAAAAGCAATATGAATCGCCTAGACGACAACTCGGGCATTCATAAACAACATCATATACCCGGCTAACACAAACAGGAACGGGGCAATTGGAAAAAACTTTCAATTTCACAAGTTACCCTTTAGCGCCTAAAGAGTGTGACTTAGAAGAATTAAACTATCCGATTACGGTAGATGCATATGTGCACACTACATAGGGATGTTTACGTCCTAAATGGGTTGAACGCAAGAGTGACAATAGGTAACCCAAAGAACCCAAAATACCTAGCACCTTCCGGTTTTGTTTTTGCGGCTAATAAATTATGTGGGCCTATAAAACAATATGAGTCGCCTAGACGACAACTCGGGCATTTATAATCACAACCATATAACCCCCTACCACAAACAGGAACGTGGCAATTGGCAAAAAACTTTCAATTTCAGAAGTTACCCTTTAGCGCCTAAACAGTGTGACTTAGAAGAATTAAACTATCTGATTACGGTAGATGCATATGTGCACATCACATAGGGATGTTTACGTCCTAAATGGGTTGAACGCAAGAGTGACAATCGAAAACCCAAAAACCTCAAAATACCTAGCAACTTCCGGCTTTGTTGTTCCTGCTAATAAAGTATGTGGGTCTAAAAAGCAATATGAATCGCCTAGACGACAACTCGGGCATTCATAAACAACATCATATACCCGCCTACAACAAACAGGAACGGGGCAATTGGAAAAAACTTTCAATTTCACAAGTTACCCTTTAGCGCCTAAAGAGTGTGACTTAGAAGAATTAAACTATCTGATTACGGTAGATGCATATGTGCACATTACCTAGGGATGTTTACGTCCTAAATGGGTTGAACGCAAGAGTGACAATAGGTAACCCAAAGAACCCAAAATACCTAGCACCTTCCGGTTTTGTTTTTGCGGCTAAGAAATTATGTGGGCCTAAAAAGCAATATGAATCGCCTAGACGACAACTCGGGCATTCATAAACAACATCATATACCCGCCTACAACAAACAGGAACGTGGCATTTGGCAAAAAACTTCCAATTTCCTTTAGCGCCTGAAGAGTGTGACTTTGAAGAATTAAACTATCTGATTACGGTAGATGCATATGTGCACATTACCTAGGGATGTTTACGTCCTAAATGGGTTGAACGCAAGAGTGACAATAGGTAACCCAAAGAACCCAAAATACCTAGCACCTTCCGGTTTTGTTTTTGCGGCTAAGAAATTATGTGGGCCTAAAAAGCAATATGAATCGCCTAGACGACAACTCGGGCATTCATAAACAACATCATATACCCGCCTACAACAAACAGGAACGGGGCAATTGGAAAAAACTTTCAATTTCACAAGTTACCCTTTAGCGCCTAAAGAGTGTGACTTAGAAGAATTAAACTATCTGATTACGGTAGATGCATATGTGCACATTACATAGGGATGTTTACGTCCTAAATGGGTTGAACGCAAGAGTGACAATCGAAAACCCAAAAACCTCAAAATACCTAGCAACTTCCGGCTTTGTTGTTCCTGCTAATAAAGTATGTGGGTCTAAAAAGCAATATGAATCGCCTAGACGACAACTCGGACATTTATAATCACAACCATATAACCCCCTACCACAAACAGGAACGTGGCAATTGGCAAAAAACTTTCAATTTCACAAGTTACCCTTTAGCGCCTAAACAGTGTGACTTAGAAGAATTAAACTATCTGATTACGGTAGATGCATATGTGCACATTACATAGGGATGTTTACGTCCTAAATGGGTTGAACGCAAGAGTGACAATAGGTAACCCAAAGAACCCAAAATACCTAGCAACTTCCGGCTTTGTTGTTCCTGCTAATAAAGTATGTGGGTCTAAAAAGCAATATGAATCGCCTAGACGACAACTCGGGCTTTCATAAACAACATCATATACCCGGCTAACACAAACAGGAACGGGGCAATTGGAAAAAACTTTCAATTTCACAAGTTACCCTTTAGCGCCTAAAGAGTGTGACTTAGAAGAATTAAACTATCTGATTACGGTAGATGCATATGTGCACATTACATAGGGATGTTTACGTCCTAAATGGGTTGAACGCAAGAGTGACAATAGGTAACCCAAAGAACCCAAAATACCTAGCAACTTCCGGCTTTGTTGTTCCTGCTAATAAAGTATGTGGGTCTAATAAGCAATATGAATCGCCTAGACGACAACTCGGGCATTCATAAACAACATCATATACCCGCCTACAACAAACAGGAACGGGGCAATTGGAAAAAACTTTCAATTTCACAAGTTACCCTTTAGCGCCTAAAGAGTGTGACTTAGAAGAATTAAACTATCTGATTACGGTAGATGCATATGTGCACATTACATAGAGATGTTTACGTCCTAAATGGGTTGAACGCAAGAGTGACAATAAGTAACCCAAAGAAACCAAAATACCTAGCACCTTCCGGTTTTGTTTTTGCGGCTATAAAGTATGTGGGCCTTTAAAACAATATGAGTCGCCTAGACGACAACGCGGGTATTCATAATCACAACCATATACCCCCTACCACAAAAAGGAACGTGGCAATTGGCAAAAAACTTTCAATTTCACAAGTTACCCTTTAGCGCCTAAACAGTGTGACTTAGAAGAATTAAACTATCTGATTACGGTAGATGCATATGTGCACATTACATAGGGATGTTTACGTCCTAAATGGGTTGAACGCAAGAGTGACAATCGAAAACCCAAAAACCTCAAAATACCTAGCAACTTCCGGCTTTGTTGTTCCTGCTAATAAAGTATGTGGGTCTAAAAAGCAATATGAATCGCCTAGACGACAACTCGGGCATTCATAAACAACATCATATACCCGGCTAACACAAACAGGAACGGGGCAATTGGAAAAAACTTTCAATTTCACAAGTTACCCTTTAGCGCCTAAAGAGTGTGACTTAGAAGAATTAAACTATCTGATTACGGTAGATGCATATGTGCACATTACATAGGGATGTTTACGTCCTAAATGGGTTGAACGCAAGAGTGACAATAGGTAACCCAAAGAACCCAAAATACCTAGCACCTTCCGGTTTTGTTTTTGCGGCTAAGAAATTATGTGGGCCTAAAAAGCAATATGAATCGCCTAGACGACAACTCGGGCATTCATAAACAACATCATATACCCGGCTAACACAAACAGGAACGGGGCAATTGGAAAAAACTTTCAATTTCACAAGTTACCCTTTAGCGCCTAAAGAGTGTGACTTAGAAGAATTAAACTATCTGATTACGGTAGATGCATATGTGCACATTACATAGAGATGTTTACGTCCTAAATGGGTTGAACGCAAGAGTGACAATAAGTAACCCAAAGAAACCAAAATACCTAGCACCTTCCGGTTTTGTTTTTGCGGCTTTAAAGTATGTGGGTCTTTAAAACAATATGAGTCGCCTAGACGACAACGCGGGCATTCATAATCACAACCATATACCCCCTACCACAAAGAGGAACGTGGCAATTGGCAAAAAACTTTCAATTTCCTTTAGCGCCTAAAGAGTGTGACTTTGAAGAATTAAACTATCTGATTACGGTAGATGCATATGTGCACATTACATAGAGATGTTAACGTCCTAAATGGGTTGAACGCAAGAGTGACAATCGAAAACCCAAAAACCTCAAAATACCTAGCAACTTCCGGCTTTGTTGTTCCTGCTAATAAAGTATGTGGGTCTAAAAAGCAATATGAATCGCCTAGACGACAACTCGGGCATTCATAAACAACATCATATACCCGGCTAACACAAACAGGAACGGGGCAATTGGAAAAAACTAGCAACTTCCGGCTTTGTTGTTCCTGCTAATAAAGTATGTGGGTCTAAAAAGCAATATGAATCGCCTAGACGACAACTCGGGCATTCATAAACAACATCATATACCCGGCTAACACAAACAGGAACGGGGCAATTGGAAAAAACTTTCAATTTCACAAGTTACCCTTTAGCGCCTAAAGAGTGTGACTTAGAAGAATTAAACTATCCGATTACGGTAGATGCATATGTGCACACTACATAGGGATGTTTACGTCCTAAATGGGTTGAACGCAAGAGTGACAATAGGTAACCCAAAGAACCCAAAATACCTAGCACCTTCCGGTTTTGTTTTTGCGGCTAATAAATTATGTGGGCCTATAAAACAATATGAGTCGCCTAGACGACAACTCGGGCATTTATAATCACAACCATATAACCCCCTACCACAAACAGGAACGTGGCAATTGGCAAAAAACTTTCAATTTCACAAGTTACCCTTTAGCGCCTAAACAGTGTGACTTAGAAGAATTAAACTATCTGATTACGGTAGATGCATATGTGCACATCACATAGGGATGTTTACGTCCTAAATGGGTTGAACGCAAGAGTGACAATCGAAAACCCAAAAACCTCAAAATACCTAGCAACTTCCGGCTTTGTTGTTCCTGCTAATAAAGTATGTGGGTCTAAAAAGCAATATGAATCGCCTAGACGACAACTCGGGCATTCATAAACAACATCATATACCCGCCTACAACAAACAGGAACGGGGCAATTGGAAAAAACTTTCAATTTCACAAGTTACCCTTTAGCGCCTAAAGAGTGTGACTTAGAAGAATTAAACTATCTGATTACGGTAGATGCATATGTGCACATTACCTAGGGATGTTTACGTCCTAAATGGGTTGAACGCAAGAGTGACAATAGGTAACCCAAAGAACCCAAAATACCTAGCACCTTCCGGTTTTGTTTTTGCGGCTAAGAAATTATGTGGGCCTAAAAAGCAATATGAATCGCCTAGACGACAACTCGGGCATTCATAAACAACATCATATACCCGCCTACAACAAACAGGAACGGGGCAATTGGAAAAAACTTTCAATTTCACAAGTTACCCTTTAGCGCCTAAAGAGTGTGACTTAGAAGAATTAAACTATCTGATTACGGTAGATGCATATGTGCACATTACATAGGGATGTTTACGTCCTAAATGCGTTGAACGCAAGAGTGACAATAGGTAACCCAAAGAACCCAAAATACCTAGCACCTTCCGGTTTTGTTTTTGCGGCTAATAAATTATGTGGGCTTAAAAAGCAATATGAATCGCCTAGACGACAACTCGGGCATTCATAAACAACATCATATACCCGCCTACCAAAAACAGGAACGTGGCATTTGGCAAAAAACTTCCAATTTCCTTTAGCGCCTGAAGAGTGTGACTTTGAAGAATTAAACTATCTGATTACGGTAGATGCATATGTGCACATTACATAGAGATGTCAACGTCCTAAATGGGTTGAACGCAAGAGTGACAATCGAAAACCCAAAAACCTCAAAATACCTAGCAACTTCCGGCTTTGTTGTTCCTGCTAATAAAGTATGTGGGTCTAAAAAGCAATATGAATCGCCTAGACGATAACTCGGGCATTTATAATCACAACCATATAACCCCCTACCACAAACAGGAACGTGGCAATTGGCAAAAAACTTTCAATTTCACAAGTTACCCTTTAGCGCTTAAACAGTGTGACTTAGAAGAATTAAACTATCTGATTACGGTAGATGCATATGTGCACATTACATAGGGATGTTTACGTCCTAAATGGGTTGAACGCAAGAGTGACAATCGAAAACCCAAAAACCTCAAAATACCTAGCAACTTCCGGCTTTGTTGTTCCTGCTAATAAAGTATGTGGGTCTAAAAAGCAATATGAATCGCCTAGACGACAACTCGGGCATTCAATAATTCATATACCCGCCTACCACAAACAGGAACGGGGCAATTTGCAAAAAACTTTCAATTTCACAAGTTACCCTTTAGCGCCTAAAGAGTGTGACTTAGAAGAATTAAACTATCTGATTACGGTAGATGCATATGTGCACATTACATAGGGATGTTTACGTCCTAAATGGGTTGAACGCAAGAGTGACAATAGGTAACCCAAAGAACCCAAAATACCTAGCAACTTCCGGCTTTGTTGTTCCTGCTAATAAAGTATGTGGGTCTAAAAAGCAATATGAATCGCCTAGACGACAACTCGGGCATTCATAAACAACATCATATACCCGGCTAACAAAAACAGGAACGGGGCAATTGGAAAAAACTTTCAATTTCACAAGTTACCCTTTAGCGCCTAAAGAGTGTGACTTAGAAGAATTAAACTATCTGATTACGGTAGATGCATATGTGCACATTACATAGGGATGTTTACGTCCTAAATGGGTTGAACGCAAGAGTGACAATAGGTAACCCAAAGAACCCAAAATACCTAGCACCTTCCGGTTTTGTTTTTGCGGCTAAGAAATTATGTGGGCCTAAAAAGCAATATGAATCGCCTAGACGACAACTCGGGCATTCATAAACAACATCATATACCCGCCTACAACAAACAGGAACGGGGCAATTGGAAAAAACTTTCAATTTCACAAGTTACCCTTTAGCGCCTAAAGAGTGTGACTTAGAAGAATTAAACTATCTGATTACGGTAGATGCATATGTGCACATTACATAGAGATGTTTACATCCTAAATGGGTTGAACGCAAGAGTGACAATAAGTAACCCAAAGAAACCAAAATACCTAGCACCTTCCGGTTTTGTTTTTGCGGCTATAAAGTATGTGGGCCTTTAAAACAATATGAGTCGCCTAGACGACAACTCGGGCATTTATAATCACAACCATATAACCCCCTACCACAAACAGGAACGGGGCAATTGGAAAAAACTTTCAATTTCACAAGTTACCCTTTAGCGCCTAAAGAGTGTGACTTAGAAGAATTAAACTATCTGATTACGGTAGATGCATATGTGCACATTACATAGGGATGTTTACGTCCTAAATGGGTTGAACGCAAGAGTGACAATAGGTACCCCCAAAGAACCCAAAATACCTAGCAACTTCCGGCTTTGTTGTTCCTGCTAATAAAGTATGTGGGTCTAAAAAGCAATATGAATCGCCTAGACGACAACTCGGGCATTCATAAACAACATAATATACCCGGCTAACACAAACAGGAACGGGGCAATTGGAAAAAACTTTCAATTTCACAAGTTACCCTTTAGCGCCTAAAGAGTGTGACTTAGAAGAATTAAACTATCTGATTACGGTAGATGCATATGTGCACATTACATAGGGATGTTTACGTCCTAAATGGGTTGAACGCAAGAGTGACAATAGGTAACCCAAAGAACCCAAAATACCTAGCACCTTCCGGTTTTGTTTTTGCGGCTAAGAAATTATGTGGGCCTAAAAAGCAATATGAATCGCCTAGACGACAACTCGGGCATTCATAAACAACATCATATACCCGCCTACAACAAACAGGAACGGGGCAATTGGAAAAAACTTTCAATTTCACAAGTTACCCTTTAGCGCCTAAAGAGTGTGACTTAGAAGAATTAAACTATCTGATTACGGTAGATGCATATGTGCACATTACATAGAGATGTTTACATCCTAAATGGGTTGAACGCAAGAGTGACAATAAGTAACCCAAAGAAACCAAAATACCTAGCACCTTCCGGTTTTGTTTTTGCGGCTATAAAGTATGTGGGCCTTTAAAACAATATGAGTCGCCTAGACGACAACTCGGGCATTTATAATCACAACCATATAACCCCCTACCACAAACAGGAACGGGGCAATTGGAAAAAACTTTCAATTTCACAAGTTACCCTTTAGCGCCTAAAGAGTGTGACTTAGAAGAATTAAACTATCTGATTACGGTAGATGCATATGTGCACATTACATAGGGATGTTTACGTCCTAAATGGGTTGAACGCAAGAGTGACAATAGGTAACCCAAAGAACCCAAAATACCTAGCACCTTCCGGTTTTGTTTTTGCGGCTAAGAAATTATGTGGGCCTAAAAAGCAATATGAATCGCCTAGACGACAACTCGGGCATTCATAAACAACATCATATACCCGCCTACAACAAACAGGAACGGGGCAATTGGAAAAAACTTTCAATTTCACAAGTTACCCTTTAGCGCCTAAAGAGTGTGACTTAGAAGAATTAAACTATCTGATTACGGTAGATGCATATGTGCACATTACATAGGGATGTTTACGTCCTAAATGGGTTGAACGCAAGAGTGACAATAGGTACCCCCAAAGAACCCAAAATACCTAGCAACTTCCGGCTTTGTTGTTCCTGCTAATAAAGTATGTGGGTCTAAAAAGCAATATGAATCGCCTAGACGACAACTCGGGCATTCATAAACAATATCATATACCCGGCTAACACAAACAGGAACGGGGCAATTGGAAAAAACTTTCAATTTCACAAGTTACCCTTTAGCGCCTAAAGAGTGTGACTTAGAAGAATTAAACTATCTGATTACGGTAGATGCATATGTGCACATTACATAGGGATGTTTACGTCCTAAATGGGTTGAACGCAAGAGTGACAATAGGTACCCCCAAAGAACCCAAAATACCTAGCAACTTCCGGCTTTGTTGTTCCTGCTAATAAATTATGTGGGCTTAAAAAGCAATATGAATCGCCTAGACGACAACTCGGGCATTCATAAACAACATCATATACCCGCCTACCAAAAACAGGAACGTGGCATTTGGCAAAAAACTTCCAATTTCCTTTAGCGCCTGAAGAGTGTGACTTTGAAGAATTAAACTATCTGATTACGGTAGATGCATATGTGCACATTACATAGAGATGTCAACGTCCTAAATGGGTTGAACGCAAGAGTGACAATCGAAAACCCAAAAACCTCAAAATACCTAGCAACTTCCGGCTTTGTTGTTCCTGCTAATAAAGTATGTGGGTCTAAAAAGCAATATGAATCGCCTAGACGACAACTCGGGCATTCAATAATTCATATACCCACCTACCACAAACAGGAACGGGGCAATTTGCAAAAAACTTTCAATTTCACAAGTTTCCCTTTAGCGCCTAAATAGTGTGACTTAGAAGAATTAAACTATCTGATTACGGTAGATCCATATGTGCACATTACATAGGGATGTTGACGTCCTAAATGGGTTGAACGCAAGAGTGACAATAGGTAACCCAAAATACCTAGCAACTTCCGGCTTTGTTGTTCCTGCTAATAAAGTATGTGGGTCTAAAAAGCAATATGAATCGCCTAGACGACAACTCGGGCATTCATAAACAACATCATATACCCGGCTAACACAAACAGGAACGGGGCAATTGGAAAAAACTTTCAATTTCACAAGTTACCCTTTCGCGCCTAAAGAGTGTGACTTAGAAGAATTAAACTATCTGATTACGGTAGATGCATATGTGCACATTACATAGGGATGTTTACGTCCTAAATGGGTTGAACGCAAGAGTGACAATAGGTAACCCAAAGAACCCAAAATACCTAGCACCTTCCGGTTTTGTTTTTGCGGCTAAGAAATTATGTGGGCCTAAAAAGCAATATGAATCGCCTAGACGACAACTCGGGCATTCATAAACAACATCATATACCCGCCTACAACAAACAGGAACGGGGCAATTGGAAAAAACTTTCAATTTCACAAGTTACCCTTTAGCGCCTAAAGAGTGTGACTTAGAAGAATTAAACTATCTGATTACGGTAGATGCATATGTGCACATTACATAGAGATGTTTACATCCTAAATGGGTTGAACGCAAGAGTGACAATAAGTAACCCAAAGAAACCAAAATACCTAGCACCTTCCGGTTTTGTTTTTGCGGCTATAAAGTATGTGGGCCTTTAAAACAATATGAGTCGCCTAGACGACAACTCGGGCATTTATAATCACAACCATATAACCCCCTACCACAAACAGGAACGGGGCAATTGGAAAAAACTTTCAATTTCACAAGTTACCCTTTAGCGCCTAAAGAGTGTGACTTAGAAGAATTAAACTATCTGATTACGGTAGATGCATATGTGCACATTACATAGGGATGTTTACGTCCTAAATGGGTTGAACGCAAGAGTGACAATCGAAAACCCAAAAACCTCAAAATACCTAGCAACTTCCGGCTTTGTTGTTCCTGCTAATAAAGTATGTGGGTATAAAAAGCAATATGAATCGCCTAGACGACAACTCGGGCATTCAATAATTCATATACCCGCCTACCACAAACAGGAACGGGGCAATTGGCAAAAAACTTTCAATTTCACAAGTTACCCTTTAGCGCCTAAAGAGTGTGACTTAGAAGAATTAAACTATCTGATTACGGTAGATGCATATGTGCACATTACATAGGGATGTTTACGTCCTAAATGGGTTGAACGCAAGAGTGACAATAGGTAACCCAAAGAACCCAAAATACCTAGCACCTTCCGGTTTTGTTTTTGCGGCTAAGAAATTATGTGGGCCTAAAAAGCAATATGAATCGCCTAGACGACAACTCGGGCATTCATAAACAACATCATATACCCGCCTACAACAAACAGGAACGGGGCAATTGGAAAAAACTTTCAATTTCACAAGTTACCCTTTAGCGCCTAAAGAGTGTGACTTAGAAGAATTAAACTATCTGATTACGGTAGATGCATATGTGCACATTACATAGGGATGTTTACGTCCTAAATGGGTTGAACGCAAGAGTGACAATAGGTAACCCAAAGAACCCAAAATACCTAGCAACTTCCGGCTTTGTTGTTCCTGCTAATAAAGTATGTGGGTCTAAAAAGCAATATGAATCGCCTAGACGACAACTCGGGCATTCATAAACAATATCATATACCCGGCTAACACAAACAGGAACGGGGCAATTGGAAAAAACTTTCAATTTCACAAGTTACCCTTTAGCGCCTAAAGAGTGTGACTTAGAAGAATTAAACTATCTGATTACGGTAGATGCATATGTGCACATTACATAGGGATGTTTACGTCCTAAATGGGTTGAACGCAAGAGTGACAATAGGTAACCCAAAGAACCCAAAATACCTAGCACCTTCCGGTTTTGTTTTTGCGGCTAAGAAATTATGTGGGCCTAAAAAGCAATATGAATCGCCTAGACGACAACTCGGGCATTCATAAACAACATCATATACCCGCCTACCAAAAACAGGAACGTGGCATTTGGCAAAAAACTTCCAATTTCCTTTAGCGCCTGAAGAGTGAGACTTTGAAGAATTAAACTATCTGATTACGGCAGATGCATATGTGCACATTACATAGAGATGTCAACGTCCTAAATGGGTTGAACGCAAGAGTGACAATCGAAAACCCAAAAACCTCAAAATACCTAGCAACTTCCGGCTTTGTTGTTCCTGCTAATAAAGTATGTGGGTCTAAAAAGCAATATGAATCGCCTAGACGACAACTCGGGCATTCAATAATTCATATACCCGCCTACCACAAACAGGAACGGGGCAATTGGCAAAAAACTTTCAATTTCACAAGTTACCCTTTAGCGCCTAAAGAGTGTGACTTAGAAGAATTAAACTATCTGATTACGGTAGATGCATATGTGCACATTACATAGGGATGTTTACGTCCTAAATGGGTTGAACGCAAGAGTGACAATAGGTAACCCAAAGAACCCAAAATACCTAGCAACTTCCGGCTTTGTTGTTCCTGCTAATAAAGTATGTGGGTCTAAAAAGCAATATGAATCCCCTAGACGACAACTCGGGCTTTCATAAACAACATCATATACCCGGCTAACACAAACAGGAACGGGGCAATTGGAAAAAACCTCAAAATACCTAGCAACTTCCGGCTTTGTTGTTCCTGCTAATAAAGTATGTGGGCCTTTAAAACAATATGAGTCGCCTAGACGACAACGCGGGCATTCATAATCACAACCATATACCCCCTACCACAAAGAGGAACGTGGCAATTGGAAAAAAACTTTCAATTTCACAAGTTACCCTTTAGCGCCTAAACAGTGTGACTTAGAAGAATTAAACTATCTGATTACGGTAGATGCATATGTGCACATTACATAGGGATGTTTACGTCCTAAATGGGTTGAACGCAAGAGTGACAATCGAAAACCCAAAAACCTCAAAATACCTAGCAACTTCCGGCTTTGTTGTTCCTGCTGATAAAGTATGTGGGTCTAAAAAGCAATATGAATCGCCTAGACGACAACTCGGGCATTCAATAATTCATATACCCGCCTACCACAAACAGGAACGGGGCAATTGGCAAAAAACTTTCAATTTCACAAGTTACCCTTTAGCGCCTAAAGAGTGTGACTTAGAAGAATTAAACTATCTGATTACGGTAGATGCATATGTGCACATTACATAGGGATGTTTACGTCCTAAATGGGTTGAACGCAAGAGTGACAATCGAAAACCCAAAAACCTCAAAATACCTAGCAACTTCCGGCTTTGTTGTTCCTGCTAATAAAGTATGTGGGTCTAAAAAGCAATATGAATCGCCTAGACGACAACTCGGGCATTCATAAACAACATCATATACCCGGCTAACACAAACAGGAACGGGGCAATTGGAAAAAACTTTCAATTTCACAAGTTACCCTTTAGCGCCTAAAGAGTGTGACTTAGAAGAATTAAACTATCTGATTACGGTAGATGCATATGTGCACATTACATAGGGATGTTTACGTCCTAAATGGGTTGAACGCAAGAGTGACAATAGGTAACCCAAAGAACCCAAAATACCTAGCAACTTCCGGCTTTGTTGTTCCTGCTAATAAAGTATGTGGGTCTAAAAAGCAATATGAATCGCCTAGACAACAACTCGGGCATTCATAAACAATATCATATACCCGGCTAACACAAACAGGAACGGGGCAATTGGAAAAAACTTTCAATTTCACAAGTTACCCTTTAGCGCCTAAAGAGTGTGACTTAGAAGAATTAAACTATCTGATTACGGTAGATGCATATGTGCACATTACATAGGGATGTTTACGTCCTAAATGGGTTGAACGCAAGAGTGACAATAGGTAACCCAAAGAACCCAAAATACCTAGCACCTTCCGGTTTTGTTTTTGCGGCTAAGAAATTATGTGGGCCTAAAAAGCAATATGAATCGCCTAGACGACAACTCGGGCATTCATAAACAACATCATATACCCGCCTACAACAAACAGGAATGGGGCAATTGGAAAAAACTTTCAATTTCACAAGTTACCCTTTAGCGCCTAAAGAGTGTGACTTAGAAGAATTAAACTATCTGATTACGGTAGATGCATATGTGCACATTACATAGGGATGTTTACGTCCTAAATGGGTTGAACGCAAGAGTGACAATAGGTAACCCAAAGAACCCAAAATACCTAGCACCTTCCGGTTTTGTTTTTGCGGCTAATAAATTATGTGGGCCTAAAAAGCAATATGAATCGCCTAGACGACAACTCGGGCATTCATAAACAACATCATATACCCGCCTACCAAAAACAGGAACGTGGCATTTGGCAAAAAACTTCCAATTTCCTTTAGCGCCTGAAGAGTGTGACTTTGAAGAATTAAACTATCTGATTACGGTAGATGCATATGTGCACATTACATAGAGATGTCAACGTCCTAAATGGGTTGAACGCAAGAGTGACAATCGAAAACCCAAAAACCTCAAAATACCTAGCAACTTCCGGCTTTGTTGTTCCTGCTAATAAAGTATGTGGGTCTAAAAAGCAATATGAATCGCCTAGACGACAACTCGGGCATTCATAAACAACATCATATACCCGCCTACAACAAACAGGAACGGGGCAATTGGAAAAAACTTTCAATTTCACAAGTTACCCTTTAGCGCCTAAAGAGTGTGACTTAGAAGAATTAAACTATCTGATTACGGTAGATGCATATGTGCACATTACATAGGGATGTTTACGTCCTAAATGGGTTGAACGCAAGAGTGACAATAGGTAACCCAAAGAACCCAAAATACCTAGCAACTTCCGGCTTTGTTGTTCCTGCTAATAAAGTATGTGGGTCTAAAAAGCAATATGAATCGCCTAGACGACAACTCGGGCATTCATAAACAATATCATATACCCGGCTAACACAAACAGGAACGGGGCAATTGGAAAAAACTTTCAATTTCACAAGTTACCCTTTAGCGCCTAAAGAGTGTGACTTAGAAGAATTAAACTATCTGATTACGGTAGATGCATATGTGCACATTACATAGGGATGTTTACGTCCTAAATGGGTTGAACGCAAGAGTGACAATAGGTAACCCAAAGAACCCAAAATACCTAGCACCTTCCGGTTTTGTTTTTGCGGCTAAGAAATTATGTGGGCCTAAAAAGCAATATGAATCGCCTAGACGACAACTCGGGCATTCATAAACAACATCATATACCCGCCTACCAAAAACAGGAACGTGGCATTTGGCAAAAAACTTCCAATTTCCTTTAGCGCCTGAAGAGTGAGACTTTGAAGAATTAAACTATCTGATTACGGCAGATGCATATGTGCACATTACATAGAGATGTCAACGTCCTAAATGGGTTGAACGCAAGAGTGACAATCGAAAACCCAAAAACCTCAAAATACCTAGCAACTTCCGGCTTTGTTGTTCCTGCTAATAAAGTATGTGGGTCTAAAAAGCAATATGAATCGCCTAGACGACAACTCGGGCATTCAATAATTCATATACCCGCCTACCACAAACAGGAACGGGGCAATTGGCAAAAAACTTTCAATTTCACAAGTTACCCTTTAGCGCCCAAAGAGTGTGACTTAGAAGAATTAAACTATCTGATTACGGTAGATGCATATGTGCACATTACATAGGGATGTTTACGTCCTAAATGGGTTGAACGCAAGAGTGACAATAGGTAACCCAAAGAACCCAAAATACCTAGCAACTTCCGGCTTTGTTGTTCCTGCTAATAAAGTATGTGGGTCTAAAAAGCAATATGAATCCCCTAGACGACAACTCGGGCTTTCATAAACAACATCATATACCCGGCTAACACAAACAGGAACGGGGCAATTGGAAAAAACCTCAAAATACCTAGCAACTTCCGGCTTTGTTGTTCCTGCTAATAAAGTATGTGGGCCTTTAAAACAATATGAGTCGCCTAGACGACAACGCGGGCATTCATAATCACAACCATATACCCCCTACCACAAAGAGGAACGTGGCAATTGGAAAAAAACTTTCAATTTCACAAGTTACCCTTTAGCGCCTAAACAGTGTGACTTAGAAGAATTAAACTATCTGATTACGGTAGATGCATATGTGCACATTACATAGGGATGTTTACGTCCTAAATGGGTTGAACGCAAGAGTGACAATCGAAAACCCAAAAACCTCAAAATACCTAGCAACTTCCGGCTTTGTTGTTCCTGCTGATAAAGTATGTGGGTCTAAAAAGCAATATGAATCGCCTAGACGACAACTCGGGCATTCAATAATTCATATACCCGCCTACCACAAACAGGAACGGGGCAATTGGCAAAAAACTTTCAATTTCACAAGTTACCCTTTAGCGCCTAAAGAGTGTGACTTAGAAGAATTAAACTATCTGATTACGGTAGATGCATATGTGCACATTACATAGGGATGTTTACGTCCTAAATGGGTTGAACGCAAGAGTGACAATCGAAAACCCAAAAACCTCAAAATACCTAGCAACTTCCGGCTTTGTTGTTCCTGCTAATAAAGTATGTGGGTCTAAAAAGCAATATGAATCGCCTAGACGACAACTCGGGCATTCATAAACAACATCATATACCCGGCTAACACAAACAGGAACGGGGCAATTGGAAAAAACTTTCATTTTCACAAGTTACCCTTTAGCGCCTAAAGAGTGTGACTTAGAAGAATTAAACTATCTGATTACGGTAGATGCATATGTGCACATTACATAGGGATGTTTACGTCCTAAATGGGTTGAACGCAAGAGTGACAATAGGTAACCCAAAGAACCCAAAATACCTAGCACCTTCCGGTTTTGTTTTTGCGGCTAAGAAATTATGTGGGCCTAAAAAGCAATATGAATCGCCTAGACGACAATTCGGGCATTCATAAACAACATCATATACCCGCCTACAACAAACAGGAACGGGGCAATTGGAAAAAACTTTCAATTTCACAAGTTACCCTTTAGCGCCTAAAGAGTGTGACTTAGAAGAATTAAACTATCTGATTACGGTAGATGCATATGTGCACATTACATAGGGATGTTTACGTCCTAAATGGGTTGAACGCAAGAGTGACAATAGGTAACCCAAAGAACCCAAAATACCTAGCAACTTCCGGCTTTGTTGTTCCTGCTAATAAAGTATGTGGGTCTAAAAAGCAATATGAATCGCCTAGACGACAACTCGGGCTTTCATAAACAACATCATATACCCGGCTAACACAAACAGGAACGGGGCAATTGGAAAAAACTTTCAATTTCACAAGTTACCCTTTAGCGCCTAAAGAGTGTGACTTAGAAGAATTAAACTATCTGATTACGGTAGATGCATATGTGCACATTACATAGAGATGTTTACGTCCTAAATGGGTTGAACGCAAGAGTGACAATAAGTAACCCAAAGAAACCAAAATACCTAGCACCTTCCGGTTTTGTTTTTGCGGCTTTAAAGTATGTGGGCCTTTAAAACAATATGAGTCGCCTAGACGACAACGCGGGCATTCATAATCACAACCATATACCCCCTACCACAAAGAGGAACGTGGCAATTGGCAAAAAACTTTCAATTTCCTTTAGCGCCTAAAGAGTGTGACTTTGAAGAATTAAACTATCTGATTACGGTAGATGCATATGTGCACATTACATAGAGATGTTAACGTCCTAAATGGGTTGAACGCAAGAGTGACAATCGAAAACCCAAAAACCTCAAAATACCTAGCAACTTCCGGCTTTGTTGTTCCTGCTAATAAAGTATGTGGGTCTAAAAAGCAATATGAATCGCCTAGACGACAACTCGGGCATTCAATAATTCATATACCCGCCTACCACAAACAGGAACGGGGCAATTTGCAAAAAACTTTCAATTTCACAAGTTACCCTTTAGCGCCTAAAGAGTGTGACTTAGAAGAATTAAACTATCTGATTACGGTAGATGCATATGTGCACATTACATAGGGATGTTTACGTCCTAAATGGGTTGAACGCAAGAGTGACAATAGGTAACCCAAAGAACCCAAAATACCTAGCAACTTCCGGCTTTGTTGTTCCTGCTAATAAAGTATGTGGGTCTAAAAAGCAATATGAATCGCCTAGACGACAACTCGGGCATTCATAAACAACATCATATACCCGGCTAACACAAACAGGAACGGGGCAATTGGAAAAAACTTTCAATTTCACAAGTTACCCTTTAGCGCCTAAAGAGTGTGACTTAGAAGATTTAAACTATCTGATTACGGTAGATGCATATGTGCACATTACATAGGGATGTTTACGTCCTAAATGGGTTGAACGCAAGAGTGACAATAGGTAACCCAAAGAACCCAAAATACCTAGCACCTTCCGGTTTTGTTTTTGCGGCTAAGAAATTATGTGGGCCTAAAAAGCAATATGAATCGCCTAGACGACAACTCGGGCATTCATAAACAACATCATATACCCGCCTACAACAAACAGGAACGGGGCAATTGGAAAAAACTTTCAATTTCACAAGTTACCCTTTAGCGCCTAAAGAGTGTGACTTAGAAGAATTAAACTATCTGATTACGGTAGATGCATATGTGCACATTACATAGGGATGTTTACGTCCTAAATGGGTTGAACGCAAGAGTGACAATAGGTAACCCAAAGAACCCAAAATACCTAGCAACTTCCGGCTTTGTTGTTCCTGCTAATAAAGTATGTGGGTCTAAAAAGCAATATGAATCGCCTAGACGACAACTCGGGCATTCATAAACAATATCATATACCCGGCTAACACAAACAGGAACGGGGCAATTGGAAAAAACTTTCAATTTCACAAGTTACCCTTTAGCGCCTAAAGAGTGTGACTTAGAAGAATTAAACTATCTGATTACGGTAGATGCATATGTGCACATTACATAGGGATGTTTACTTCCTAAATGGGTTGAACGCAAGAGTGACAATAGGTAACCCAAAGAACCCAAAATACCTAGCACCTTCCGGTTTTGTTTTTGCGGCTAAGAAATTATGTGGGCCTAAAAAGCAATATGAATCGCCTAGACGACAACTCGGGCATTCATAAACAACATCATATACCCGCCTACAACAAACAGGAACGGGGCAATTGGAAAAAACTTTCAATTTCACAAGTTACCCTTTAGCGCCTAAAGAGTGTGACTTAGAAGAATTAAACTATCTGATTACGGTAGATGCATATGTGCACATTACATAGGGATGTTTACGTCCTAAATGGGTTGAACGCAAGAGTGACAATAGGTAACCCAAAGAACCCAAAATACCTAGCACCTTCCGGTTTTGTTTTTGCGGCTAATAAATTATGTGGGCCTAAAAAGCAATATGAATCGCCTAGACGACAACTCGGGCATTCATAAACAACATCATATACCCGCCTACCAAAAACAGGAACGTGGCATTTGGCAAAAAACTTCCAATTTCCTTTAGCGCCTGAAGAGTGTGACTTTGAAGAATTAAACTATCTGATTACGGCAGATGCATATGTGCACATTACATAGAGATGTCAACGTCCTAAATGGGTTGAACGCAAGAGTGACAATCGAAAACCCAAAAACCTCAAAATACCTAGCAACTTCCGGCTTTGTTGTTCCTGCTAATAAAGTATGTGGGTCTAAAAAGCAATATGAATCGCCTAGACGACAACTCGGGCATTTATAATCACAACCATATAACCCCCTACCACAAACAGGAACGTGGCAATTGGCAAAAAACTTTCAATTTCACAAGTTACCCTTTAGCGCCTAAACAGTGTGACTTAGAAGAATTAAACTATCTGATTACGGTAGATGCATATGTGCACATTACATAGGGATGTTTACGTCCTAAATGGGTTGAACGCAAGAGTGACAATCGAAAACCCAAAAACCTCAAAATACCTAGCAACTTCCGGCTTTGTTGTTCCTGCTAATAAAGTATGTGGGTCTAAAAAGCAATATGAATCGCCTAGACGACAACTCGGGCATTCAATAATTCATATACCCGCCTACCACAAACAGGAACGGGGCAATTGGCAAAAAACTTTCAATTTCACAAGTTACCCTTTAGCGCCTAAAGAGTGTGACTTAGAAGAATTAAACTATCTGATTACGGTAGATGCATATGTGCACATTACATAGGGATGTTTACGTCCTAAATGGGTTGAACGCAAGAGTGACAATAGGTAACCCAAAGAACCCAAAATACCTAGCAACTTCCGGCTTTGTTGTTCCTGCTAATAAAGTATGTGGGTCTAAAAAGCAATATGAATCGCCTAGACGACAACTCGGGCTTTCATAAACAACATCATATACCCGGCTAACACAAACAGGAACGGGGCAATTGGAAAAAACCTCAAAATACCTAGCAACTTCCGGCTTTGTTGTTCCTGCTAATAAAGTATGTGGGCCTTTAAAACAATATGAGTCGCCTAGACGACAACGCGGGCATTCATAATCACAACCATATACCCCCTACCACAAAGAGGAACGTGGCAATTGGCAAAAAACTTTCAATTTCACAAGTTACCCTTTAGCGCCTAAACAGTGTGACTTAGAATAATTAATTTATCTGATTACGGTAGATGCATATGTGCACATTACATAGGGATGTTTACGTCCTAAATGGGTTGAACGCAAGAGTGACAATCGAAAACCCAAAAACCTCAAAATACCTAGCAACTTCCGGCTTTGTTGTTCCTGCTAATAAAGTATGTGGGTCTAAAAAGCAATATGAATCGCCTAGACGACAACTCGGGCATTCATAAACAACATCATATACCCGGCTAACACAAACAGGAACGGGGCAATTGGAAAAAACTTTCATTTTCACAAGTTACCCTTTAGCGCCTAAAGAGTGTGACTTAGAAGAATTAAACTATCTGATTACGGTAGATGCATATGTGCACATTACATAGGGATGTTTACGTCCTAAATGGGTTGAACGCAAGAGTGACAATAGGTAACCCAAAGAACCCAAAATACCTAGCACCTTCCGGTTTTGTTTTTGCGGCTAAGAAATTATGTGGGCCTAAAAAGCAATATGAATCGCCTAGACGACAATTCGGGCATTCATAAACAACATCATATACCCGCCTACAACAAACAGGAACGGGGCAATTGGAAAAAACTTTCAATTTCACAAGTTACCCTTTAGCGCCTAAAGAGTGTGACTTAGAAGAATTAAACTATCTGATTACGGTAGATGCATATGTGCACATTACATAGGGATGTTTACGTCCTAAATGGGTTGAACGCAAGAGTGACAATAGGTAACCCAAAGAACCCAAAATACCTAGCAACTTCCGGCTTTGTTGTTCCTGCTAATAAAGTATGTGGGTCTAAAAAGCAATATGAATCGCCTAGACGACAACTCGGGCTTTCATAAACAACATCATATACCCGGCTAACACAAACAGGAACGGGGCAATTGGAAAAAACTTTCAATTTCACAAGTTACCCTTTAGCGCCTAAAGAGTGTGACTTAGAAGAATTAAACTATCTGATTACGGTAGATGCATATGTGCACATTACATAGGGATGTTTACGTCCTAAATGGGTTGAACGCAAGAGTGACAATAGGTAACCCAAAGAACCCAAAATACCTAGCAACTTCCGGCTTTGTTGTTCCTGCTAATAAAGTATGTGGGTCTAAAAAGCAATATGAATCGCCTAGACGACAACTCGGGCATTCATAAACAACATAATATACCCGGCTAACACAAACAGGAACGTGGCAATTGGCAAAAAACTTTCGATTTCCTTTAGCGCCTAAAGAGTGTGACTTTGAAGAATTAAACTATCTGATTACGGTAGATGCATATGTGCACATTACATAGAGATGATCCTAAATGGGTTGAACGCAAGAGTGACAATCGAAAACCCAAAAACCTCAAAATACCTAGCAACTTCCGGCTTTGTTGTTCCTGCTAATAAAGTATGTGGGTCTAAAAAGCAATATGAATCGCCTAGACGACAACTCGGGCATTCATAAACAACATCATATATCCGGCTAACACAAACAGGAACGGGGCAATTGGAAAAAACTTTCAATTTCACAAGTTACCCTTTAGCGCCTAAAGAGTGTGACTTAGAAGAATTAAACTATCTGATTACGGTAGATGCATATGTGCACATTACATAGGGATGTTTACGTCCTAAATGGGTTGAACGCAAGAGTGACAATAGGTAACCCAAAAACCTCAAAATACCTAGCAACTTCCGGCTTTGTTGTTCCTGCTAATAAAGTATGTGGGTCTAAAAAGCAATATGAATCGCCTAGACGACAACTCGGGCATTCATAAACAACATCATATACCCGGCTAACACAAACAGGAACGGGGCAATTGGAAAAAACTTTCAATTTCACAAGTTACCCTTTAGCGCCTAAAGAGTGTGACTTAGAAGAATTAAACTATCTGATTACGGTAGATGCATATGTGCACATTACATAGGGATGTTTACGTCCTAAATGGGTTGAACGCAAGAGTGACAATAGGTAACCCAAAGAACCCAAAATACCTAGCACCTTCCGGTTTTGGTTTTGCGGCTAAGAAATTATGTGGGCCTAAAAAGCAATATGAAGCGCCTAGACGACAACTCGGGCATTCATAAACAACATCATATACCCGCCTACCAAAAACAGGAACGTGGCATTTGGCAAAAAACTTCCAATTTCCTTTAGCGCCTGAAGAGTGTGACTTTGAAGAATTAAACTATCTGATTACGGTAGATGCATATGTGCACATTACATAGAGATGTCAACGTCCTAAATGGGTTGAACGCAAGAGTGACAATCGAAAACCCAAAAACCTCAAAATACCTAGCAACTTCCGGCTTTGTTGTTCCTGCTAATAAAGTATGTGGGTCTAAAAAGCAATATGAATCGCCTAGACGACAACTCGGGCATTTATAATCACAACCATATAACCCCCTACCACAAACAGGAACGTGGCAATTGGCAAAAAACTTTCAATTTCACAAGTTACCCTTTAGCGCTTAAACAGTGTGACTTAGAAGAATTAAACTATCTGATTACGGTAGATGCATATGTGCACATTACATAGGGATGTTTACGTCCTAAATGGGTTGAACGCAAGAGTGACAATCGAAAACCCAAAAACCTCAAAATACCTAGCAACTTCCGGCTTTGTTGTTTCTGCTAATAAAGTATGTGGGTCTAAAAAGCAATATGAATCGCCTAGACGACAACTCGGGCATTCAATAATTCATATACCCGCCTACCACAAACAGGAACGGGGCAATTTGCAAAAAACTTTCAATTTCACAAGTTACCCTTTAGCGCCTAAAGAGTGTGACTTAGAAGAATTAAACTATCTGATTACGGTAGATGCATATGTGCACATTACATAGGGATGTTTACGTCCTAAATGGGTTGAACGCAAGAGTGACAATAGGTAACCCAAAGAACCCAAAATACCTAGCAACTTCCGGCTTTGTTGTTCCTGCTAATAAAGTATGTGGGTCTAAAAAGCAATATGAATCGCCTAGACGACAACTCGGGCATTCATAAACAACATCATATACCCGGCTAACACAAACAGGAACGGGGCAATTGGAAAAAACTTTCAATTTCACAAGTTACCCTTTAGCGCCTAAAGAGTGTGACTTAGAAGAATTAAACTATCTGATTACGGTAGATGCATATGTGCACATTACATAGGGATGTTTACGTCCTAAATGGGTTGAACGCAAGAGTGACAATAGGTAACCCAAAGAACCCAAAATACCTAGCACCTTCCGGTTTTGTTTTTGCGGCTAAGAAATTATGTGGGCCTAAAAAGCAATATGAATCGCCTAGACGACAACTCGGGCATTCATAAACAACATCATATACCCGCCTACAACAAACAGGAACGGGGCAATTGGAAAAAACTTTCAATTTCACAAGTTACCCTTTAGCGCCTAAAGAGTGTGACTTAGAAGAATTAAACTATCTGATTACGGTAGATGCATATGTGCACATTACATAGAGATGTTTACATCCTAAATGGGTTGAACGCAAGAGTGACAATAAGTAAGCCAAAGAAACCAAAATACCTAGCACCTTCCGGTTTTGTTTTTGCGGCTATAAAGTATGTGGGCCTTTAAAACAATATGAGTCGCCTAGACGACAACGCGGGCATTCATAATCACAACCATATACCCCCTACCACAAAGAGGAACGTGGCAGTTGGCAAAAAACTTTCAATTTCACAAGTTACCCTTTAGCGCCTAAACAGTGTGACTTAGAAGAATTAAACTATCTGATTACGGTAGATGCATATGTGCACATTACATAGGGATGTTTACGTCCTAAATGGGTTGAACGCAAGAGTGACAATCGAAAACCCAAAAACCTCAAAATACCTAGCAACTTCCGGCTTTGTTGTTCCTGCTAATAAAGTATGTGGGTCTAAAAAGCAATATGAATCGCCTAGACGACAACTCGGGCATTTATAATCACAACCATATAACCCCCTACCACAAACAGGAACGGGGCAATTGGAAAAACCTTTCAATTTCACAAGTTACCCTTTAGCGCCTAAAGAGTGTGACTTAGAAGAATTAAACTATCTGATTACGGTAGATGCATATGTGCACATTACATAGGGATGTTTACGTCCTAAATGGGTTGAACGCAAGAGTGACAATCGAAAACCCAAAAACCTCAAAATACCTAGCAACTTCCGGCTTTGTTGTTCCTGCTAATAAAGTATGTGGGTCTAAAAAGCAATATGAATCGCCTAGACGACAACTCGGGCATTCAATAATTCATATACCCGCCTACCACAAACAGGAACGGGGCAATTGGCAAAAAACTTTCAATTTCACAAGTTACCCTTTAGCGCCTAAAGAGTGTGACTTAGAAGAATTAAACTATCTGATTACGGTAGATGCATATGTGCACATTACATAGGGATGTTTACGTCCTAAATGGGTTGAACGCAAGAGTGACAATAGGTAACCCAAAGAACCCAAAATACCTAGCACCTTCCGGTTTTGTTTTTGCGGCTAAGAAATTATGTGGGCCCAAAAAGCAATATGAATCGCCTAGACGACAACTCGGGCATTCATAAACAACATCATATACCCGCCTACAACAAACAGGAACGGAGCAATTGGAAAAATCTTTCAATTTCACAAGTTACCCTTTAGCGCCTAAAGAGTGTGACTTAGAAGAATTAAACTATCTGATTACGGTAGATGCATATGTGCACATTACATAGGGATGTTTACGTCCTAAATGGGTTGAACGCAAGAGTGACAATAGGTAACCCAAAGAACCCAAAATACCTAGCAACTTCCGGCTTTGTTGTTCCTGCTAATAAAGTATGTGGGTCTAAAAAGCAATATGAATCGCCTAGACGACAACTCGGGCATTCATAAACAATATCATATACCCGGCTAACACAAACAGGAACGGGGCAATTGGAAAAAACTTTCAATTTCACAAGTTACCCTTTAGCGCCTAAAGAGTGTGACTTAGAAGAATTAAACTATCTGATTACGGTAGATGCATATGTGCACATTACATAGGGATGTTTACGTCCTAAATGGGTTGAACGCAAGAGTGACAATAGGTAACCCAAAGAACCCAAAATACCTAGCACCTTCCGGTTTTGTTTTTGCGGCTAATAAAGTATGTGGGCCTAAAAAGCAATATGAATCGCCTAGACGACAACTCGGGCATTCATAAACAACATCATATACCCGCCTACCAAAAACAGGAACGTGGCATTTGACAAAAAACTTCCAATTTCCTTTAGTGCCTGAAGAGTGTGACTTTGAAGAATTAAACTATCTGATTACGGCAGATGCATATGTGCACATTACATAGAGATGTCAACGTCCTAAATGGGTTGAACGCAAGAGTGACAATCGAAAACCCAAAAACCTCAAAATACCTAGCAACTTCCGGCTTTGTTGTTCCTGCTAATAAAGTATGTGGGTCCAAAAAGCAATATGAATCGCCTAGACGACAACTCGGGCATTTATAATCACAACCATATAACCCCCTACCACAAACAGGAACGTGGCAATTGGCAAAAAACTTTCAATTTCACAAGTTACCCTTTAGCGCCTAAACAGTGTGACTTAGAAGAATTAAACTATCTGATTACGGTAGATGCATATGTGCACATTACATAGGGATATTTACGTCCTAAATGGGTTGAACGCAAGAGTGACAATAGGTAACCCAAAGAACCCAAAATACCTAGCAACTTCCGGCTTTGTTGTTCCTGCTAATAAAGTATGTGGGTCTAAAAAGCAATATGAATCGCCTAGACGACAACTCGGGCTTTCATAAACAACATCATATACCCGGCTAACACAAACAGGAACGGGGCAATTGGAAAAAACTTTCAATTTCACAAGTTACCCTTTAGCGCCTAAAGAGTGTGACTTAGAAGAATTAAACTATCTGATTACGGTAGATGCATATGTGCACATTACATAGGGATGTTTACGTCCTAAATGGGTTGAACGCAAGAGTGACAATCGAAAACCCAAAGAACCCAAAATACCTAGCACCTTCCGGTTTTGTTTTTGCGGCTAAGAAATTATGTGGGCCTAACAAGCAATATGAATCGCCTAGACGACAACTCGGGCATTCATAAACAACATCATATACCCGCCTACAACAAACAGGAACGGGGCAATTGGAAAAAACTTTCAATTTCACAAGTTACCCTTTAGCGCCTAAAGAGTGTGACTTAGAAGAATTAAACTATCTGATTACGGTAGATGCATATGTGCACATTACATAGAGATGTTTACGTCCTAAATGGGTTGAACGCAAGAGTGACAATAAGTAACCCAAAGAAACCAAAATACCTAGCACCTTCCGGTTTTGTTTTTGCGGCTATAAAGTATGTGGGCCTTTAAAACAATATGAGTCGCCTAGACGACAACGCGGGCATTCATAATCACAACCATATACCCCCTACCACAAAGAGGAACGTGGCAATTGGCAAAAAACTTTCAATTTCACAAGTTACCCTTTAGCGCCTAAACAGTGTGACTTAGAAGAATTAAACTATCTGATTACGATAGATGCATATGTGCACATTACATAGGGATGTTTACGTCCTAAATGGGTTGAACGCAAGAGTGACAATCGAAAACCCAAAAACCTCAAAATACCTAGCAACTTCCGGCTTTGTTGTTCCTGCTAATAAAGTATGTGGGTCTAAAAAGCAATATGAATCGCCTAGACGACAACTCGGGCATTCATAAACAACATCATATACCCGGCTAACACAAACAGGAACGGGGCAATTGGAAAAAACTTTCAATTTCACAAGTTACCCTTTAGCGCCTAAAGAGTGTGACTTAGAAGAATTAAACTATCTGATTACGGTAGATGCATATGTGCACATTACATAGGGATGTTTACGTCCTAAATGGGTTGAACGCAAGAGTGACAATAGGTAACCCAAAGAACCTAAAATACCTAGCACCTTCCGGTTTTGTTTTTGCGGCTAAGAAATTATGTGGGCCTAAAAAGCAATATGAATCGCCTAGACGACAATTCGGGCATTCATAAACAACATCATATACCCGCCTACAACAAACAGGAACGGGGCAATTGGAAAAAACTTTCAATTTCACAAGTTACCCTTTAGCGCCTAAAGAGTGTGACTTAGAAGAATTAAACTATCTGATTACGGTAGATGCATATGTGCACATTACATAGAGATGTTTACGTCCTAAATGGGTTGAACGCAAGAGTGACAATAAGTAACCCAAAGAAACCAAAATACCTAGCACCTTCCGGTTTTGTTTTTGCGGCTTTAAAGTATGTGGGCCTTTAAAACAATATGAGTCGCCTTGACGACAACGCGGGCATTCATAATCACAACCATATACCCCCTACCACAAAGAGGAACGTGGCAATTGGCAAAAAACTTTCAATTTCCTTTAGCGCCTAAAGAGTGTGACTTTGAAGAATTAAACTATCTGATTACGGTAGATGCATATGTGCACATTACATAGAGATGTTAACGTCCTAAATGGGTTGAACGCAAGAGTGACAATCGAAAACCCAAAAACCTCAAAATACCTAGCAACTTCCGGCTTTGTTGTTCCTGCTAATAAAGTATGTGGGTCTAAAAAGCAATATGAATCGCCTAGACGACAACTCGGGCATTCATAAACAACATCATATACCCGGCTAACACAAACAGGAACGGGGCAATTGGAAAAAACTTTCAATTTCACAAGTTACCCTTTAGCGCCTAAAGAGTGTGACTTAGAAGAATTAAACTATCTGATTACGGTAGATGCATATGTGCACATTACATAGGGATGTTTACGTCCTAAATGGGTTGAACGCAAGAGTGACAATCGAAAACCCAAAAACCTCAAAATACCTAGCAACTTCCGGCTTTGTTGTTCCTGCTGATAAAGTATGTGGGTCTAAAAAGCAATATGAATCGCCTAGACGACAACTCGGGCATTCAATAATTCATATACCCGCCTACCACAAACAGGAACGGGGCAATTGGAAAAAACTTTCAATTTCACAAGTTACCCTTTAGCGCCTAAAGAGTGTGACTTAGAAGAATTAAACTATCTGATTACGGTAGATGCATATGTGCACATTACATAGGGATGTTTACGTCCTAAATGGGTTGAACGCAAGAGTGACAATAGGTAACCCAAAGAACCCAAAATACCTAGCAACTTCCGGCTTTGTTGTTCCTGCTAATAAAGTATGTGGGTCTAAAAAGCAATATGAATCGCCTAGACGACAACTCGGGCTTTCATAAACAACATCATATACCCGGCTAACACAAACAGGAACGGGGCAATTGGAAAAAACTTTCAATTTCACAAGTTACCCTTTAGCGCCTAAAGAGTGTGACTTAGAAGAATTAAACTATCTGATTACGGTAGATGCATATGTGCACATTACATAGAGATGTTTACGTCCTAAATGGGTTGAACGCAAGAGTGACAATAAGTAACCCAAAGAAACCAAAATACCTAGCACCTTCCGGTTTTGTTTTTGCGGCTTTAAAGTATGTGGGCCTTTAAAACAATATGAGTCGCCTAGACGACAACGCGGGCATTCATAATCACAACCATATACCCCCTACCACAAAGAGGAACGTGGCAATTGGCAAAAAACTTTCAATTTCCTTTAGCGCCTAAAGAGTGTGACTTTGAAGAATTAAACTATCTGATTACGGTAGATGCATATGTGCACATTACATAGGGATGTTTACGTCCTAAATGGGTTGAACGCAAGAGTGACAATAGGTAACCCAAAGAACCCAAAATACCTAGCAACTTCCGGCTTTGTTGTTCCTGCTAATAAAGTATGTGGGTCTAAAAAGCAATATGAATCGCCTAGACGACAACTCGGGCTTTCATAAACAACATCATATACCCGGCTAACACAAACAGGAACGGGGCAATTGGAAAAAACTTTCAATTTCACAAGTTACCCTTTAGCGCCTAAAGAGTGTGACTTAGAAGAATTAAACTATCTGATTACGGTAGATGCATATGTGCACATTACATAGAGATGTTAACGTCCTAAATGGGTTGAACGCAAGAGTGACAATCGAAAACCCAAAAACCTCAAAATACCTAGCAACTTCCGGCTTTGTTGTTCCTGCTAATAAAGTATGTGGGTCTAAAAAGCAATATGAATCGCCTAGACGACAACTCGGGCATTCAATAATTCATATACCCGCCTACCACAAACAGGAACGGGGCAATTTGCAAAAAACTTTCAATTTCACAAGTTACCCTTTAGCGCCTAAAGAGTGTGACTTAGAAGAATTAAACTATCTGATTACGGTAGATGCATATGTGCACATTACATAGGGATGTTTACGTCCTAAATGGGTTGAACGCAAGAGTGACAATAGGTAACCCAAAGAACCCAAAATACCTAGCAACTTCCGGCTTTGTTGTTCCTGCTAATAAAGTATGTGGGTCTAAAAAGCAATATGAATCGCCTAGACGACAACTCGGGCATTCATAAACAACATCATATACCCGGCTAACACAAACAGGAACGGGGCAATTGGAAAAAACTTTCAATTTCACAAGTTACCCTTTAGCGCCTAAAGAGTGTGACTTAGAAGATTTAAACTATCTGATTACGGTAGATGCATATGTGCACATTACATAGGGATGTTTACGTCCTAAATGGGTTGAACGCAAGAGTGACAATAGGTAACCCAAAGAACCCAAAATACCTAGCACCTTCCGGTTTTGTTTTTGCGGCTAAGAAATTATGTGGGCCTAAAAAGCAATATGAATCGCCTAGACGACAATTCGGGCATTCATAAACAACATCATATACCCGCCTACAACAAACAGGAACGGGGCAATTGGAAAAAACTTTCAATTTCACAAGTTACCCTTTAGCGCCTAAAGAGTGTGACTTAGAAGAATTAAACTATCTGATTACGGTAGATGCATATGTGCACATTACATAGGGATGTTTACGTCCTAAATGGGTTGAACGCAAGAGTGACAATAGGTAACCCAAAGAACCCAAAATACCTAGCAACTTCCGGCTTTGTTGTTCCTGCTAATAAAGTATGTGGGTCTAAAAAGCAATATGAATCGCCTAGACGACAACTCGGGCTTTCATAAACAACATCATATACCCGGCTAACACAAACAGGAACGGGGCAATTGGAAAAAACTTTCAATTTCACAAGTTACCCTTTAGCGCCTAAAGAGTGTGACTTAGAAGAATTAAACTATCTGATTACGGTAGATGCATATGTGCACATTACATAGGGATGTTTACGTCCTAAATGGGTTGAACGCAAGAGTGACAATAGGTAACCCAAAGAACCCAAAATACCTAGCAACTTCCGGCTTTGTTGTTCCTGCTAATAAAGTATGTGGGTCTAAAAAGCAATATGAATCGCCTAGACGACAACTCGGGCATTCATAAACAACATAATATACCCGGCTAACACAAACAGGAACGTGGCAATTGGCAAAAAACTTTCGATTTCCTTTAGCGCCTAAAGAGTGTGACTTTGAAGAATTAAACTATCTGATTACGGTAGATGCATATGTGCACATTACATAGAGATGATCCTAAATGGGTTGAACGCAAGAGTGACAATCGAAAACCCAAAAACCTCAAAATACCTAGCAACTTCCGGCTTTGTTGTTCCTGCTAATAAAGTATGTGGGTCTAAAAAGCAATATGAATCGCCTAGACGACAACTCGGGCATTCATAAACAACATCATATATCCGGCTAACACAAACAGGAACGGGGCAATTGGAAAAAACTTTCAATTTCACAAGTTACCCTTTAGCGCCTAAAGAGTGTGACTTAGAAGAATTAAACTATCTGATTACGGTAGATGCATATGTGCACATTACATAGGGATGTTTACGTCCTAAATGGGTTGAACGCAAGAGTGACAATAGGTAACCCAAAATACCTAGCAACTTCCGGCTTTGTTGTTCCTGCTAATAAAGTATGTGGGTCTAAAAAGCAATATGAATCGCCTAGACGACAACTCGGGCATTCATAAACAACATCATATACCCGGCTAACACAAACAGGAACGGGGCAATTGGAAAAAACTTTCAATTTCACAAGTTACCCTTTAGCGCCTAAAGAGTGTGACTTAGAAGAATTAAACTATCTGATTACGGTAGATGCATATGTGCACATTACATAGGGATGTTTACGTCCTAAATGGGTTGAACGCAAGAGTGACAATAGGTAACCCAAAGAACCCAAAATACCTAGCACCTTCCGGTTTTGGTTTTGCGGCTAAGAAATTATGTGGGCCTAAAAAGCAATATGAAGCGCCTAGACGACAACTCGGGCATTCATAAACAACATCATATACCCGCCTACCAAAAACAGGAACGTGGCATTTGGCAAAAAACTTCCAATTTCCTTTAGCGCCTGAAGAGTGTGACTTTGAAGAATTAAACTATCTGATTACGGTAGATGCATATGTGCACATTACATAGAGATGTCAACGTCCTAAATGGGTTGAACGCAAGAGTGACAATCGAAAACCCAAAAACCTCAAAATACCTAGCAACTTCCGGCTTTGTTGTTCCTGCTAATAAAGTATGTGGGTCTAAAAAGCAATATGAATCGCCTAGACGACAACTCGGGCATTTATAATCACAACCATATAACCCCCTACCACAAACAGGAACGTGGCAATTGGCAAAAAACTTTCAATTTCACAAGTTACCCTTTAGCGCTTAAACAGTGTGACTTAGAAGAATTAAACTATCTGATTACGGTAGATGCATATGTGCACATTACATAGGGATGTTTACGTCCTAAATGGGTTGAACGCAAGAGTGACAATCGAAAACCCAAAAACCTCAAAATACCTAGCAACTTCCGGCTTTGTTGTTTCTGCTAATAAAGTATGTGGGTCTAAAAAGCAATATGAATCGCCTAGACGACAACTCGGGCATTCAATAATTCATATACCCGCCTACCACAAACAGGAACGGGGCAATTTGCAAAAAACTTTCAATTTCACAAGTTACCCTTTAGCGCCTAAAGAGTGTGACTTAGAAGAATTAAACTATCTGATTACGGTAGATGCATATGTGCACATTACATAGGGATGTTTACGTCCTAAATGGGTTGAACGCAAGAGTGACAATAGGTAACCCAAAGAACCCAAAATACCTAGCAACTTCCGGCTTTGTTGTTCCTGCTAATAAAGTATGTGGGTCTAAAAAGCAATATGAATCGCCTAGACGACAACTCGGGCATTCATAAACAACATCATATACCCGGCTAACACAAACAGGAACGGGGCAATTGGAAAAAACTTTCAATTTCACAAGTTACCCTTTAGCGCCTAAAGAGTGTGACTTAGAAGAATTAAACTATCTGATTACGGTAGATGCATATGTGCACATTACATAGGGATGTTTACGTCCTAAATGGGTTGAACGCAAGAGTGACAATAGGTAACCCAAAGAACCCAAAATACCTAGCACCTTCCGGTTTTGTTTTTGCGGCTAAGAAATTATGTGGGCCTAAAAAGCAATATGAATCGCCTAGACGACAACTCGGGCATTCATAAACAACATCATATACCCGCCTACAACAAACAGGAACGGGGCAATTGGAAAAAACTTTCAATTTCACAAGTTACCCTTTAGCGCCTAAAGAGTGTGACTTAGAAGAATTAAACTATCTGATTACGGTAGATGCATATGTGCACATTACATAGAGATGTTTACATCCTAAATGGGTTGAACGCAAGAGTGACAATAAGTAAGCCAAAGAAACCAAAATACCTAGCACCTTCCGGTTTTGTTTTTGCGGCTATAAAGTATGTGGGCCTTTAAAACAATATGAGTCGCCTAGACGACAACGCGGGCATTCATAATCACAACCATATACCCCCTACCACAAAGAGGAACGTGGCAGTTGGCAAAAAACTTTCAATTTCACAAGTTACCCTTTAGCGCCTAAACAGTGTGACTTAGAAGAATTAAACTATCTGATTACGGTAGATGCATATGTGCACATTACATAGGGATGTTTACGTCCTAAATGGGTTGAACGCAAGAGTGACAATCGAAAACCCAAAAACCTCAAAATACCTAGCAACTTCCGGCTTTGTTGTTCCTGCTAATAAAGTATGTGGGTCTAAAAAGCAATATGAATCGCCTAGACGACAACTCGGGCATTTATAATCACAACCATATAACCCCCTACCACAAACAGGAACGGGGCAATTGGAAAAACCTTTCAATTTCACAAGTTACCCTTTAGCGCCTAAAGAGTGTGACTTAGAAGAATTAAACTATCTGATTACGGTAGATGCATATGTGCACATTACATAGGGATGTTTACGTCCTAAATGGGTTGAACGCAAGAGTGACAATCGAAAACCCAAAAACCTCAAAATACCTAGCAACTTCCGGCTTTGTTGTTCCTGCTAATAAAGTATGTGGGTCTAAAAAGCAATATGAATCGCCTAGACGACAACTCGGGCATTCAATAATTCATATACCCGCCTACCACAAACAGGAACGGGGCAATTGGCAAAAAACTTTCAATTTCACAAGTTACCCTTTAGCGCCTAAAGAGTGTGACTTAGAAGAATTAAACTATCTGATTACGGTAGATGCATATGTGCACATTACATAGGGATGTTTACGTCCTAAATGGGTTGAACGCAAGAGTGACAATAGGTAACCCAAAGAACCCAAAATACCTAGCACCTTCCGGTTTTGTTTTTGCGGCTAAGAAATTATGTGGGCCCAAAAAGCAATATGAATCGCCTAGACGACAACTCGGGCATTCATAAACAACATCATATACCCGCCTACAACAAACAGGAACGGAGCAATTGGAAAAATCTTTCAATTTCACAAGTTACCCTTTAGCGCCTAAAGAGTGTGACTTAGAAGAATTAAACTATCTGATTACGGTAGATGCATATGTGCACATTACATAGGGATGTTTACGTCCTAAATGGGTTGAACGCAAGAGTGACAATAGGTAACCCAAAGAACCCAAAATACCTAGCAACTTCCGGCTTTGTTGTTCCTGCTAATAAAGTATGTGGGTCTAAAAAGCAATATGAATCGCCTAGACGACAACTCGGGCATTCATAAACAATATCATATACCCGGCTAACACAAACAGGAACGGGGCAATTGGAAAAAACTTTCAATTTCACAAGTTACCCTTTAGCGCCTAAAGAGTGTGACTTAGAAGAATTAAACTATCTGATTACGGTAGATGCATATGTGCACATTACATAGGGATGTTTACGTCCTAAATGGGTTGAACGCAAGAGTGACAATAGGTAACCCAAAGAACCCAAAATACCTAGCACCTTCCGGTTTTGTTTTTGCGGCTAATAAAGTATGTGGGCCTAAAAAGCAATATGAATCGCCTAGACGACAACTCGGGCATTCATAAACAACATCATATACCCGCCTACCAAAAACAGGAACGTGGCATTTGACAAAAAACTTCCAATTTCCTTTAGTGCCTGAAGAGTGTGACTTTGAAGAATTAAACTATCTGATTACGGCAGATGCATATGTGCACATTACATAGAGATGTCAACGTCCTAAATGGGTTGAACGCAAGAGTGACAATCGAAAACCCAAAAACCTCAAAATACCTAGCAACTTCCGGCTTTGTTGTTCCTGCTAATAAAGTATGTGGGTCCAAAAAGCAATATGAATCGCCTAGACGACAACTCGGGCATTTATAATCACAACCATATAACCCCCTACCACAAACAGGAACGTGGCAATTGGCAAAAAACTTTCAATTTCACAAGTTACCCTTTAGCGCCTAAACAGTGTGACTTAGAAGAATTAAACTATCTGATTACGGTAGATGCATATGTGCACATTACATAGGGATATTTACGTCCTAAATGGGTTGAACGCAAGAGTGACAATAGGTAACCCAAAGAACCCAAAATACCTAGCAACTTCCGGCTTTGTTGTTCCTGCTAATAAAGTATGTGGGTCTAAAAAGCAATATGAATCGCCTAGACGACAACTCGGGCTTTCATAAACAACATCATATACCCGGCTAACACAAACAGGAACGGGGCAATTGGAAAAAACTTTCAATTTCACAAGTTACCCTTTAGCGCCTAAAGAGTGTGACTTAGAAGAATTAAACTATCTGATTACGGTAGATGCATATGTGCACATTACATAGGGATGTTTACGTCCTAAATGGGTTGAACGCAAGAGTGACAATCGAAAACCCAAAGAACCCAAAATACCTAGCACCTTCCGGTTTTGTTTTTGCGGCTAAGAAATTATGTGGGCCTAACAAGCAATATGAATCGCCTAGACGACAACTCGGGCATTCATAAACAACATCATATACCCGCCTACAACAAACAGGAACGGGGCAATTGGAAAAAACTTTCAATTTCACAAGTTACCCTTTAGCGCCTAAAGAGTGTGACTTAGAAGAATTAAACTATCTGATTACGGTAGATGCATATGTGCACATTACATAGAGATGTTTACGTCCTAAATGGGTTGAACGCAAGAGTGACAATAAGTAACCCAAAGAAACCAAAATACCTAGCACCTTCCGGTTTTGTTTTTGCGGCTATAAAGTATGTGGGCCTTTAAAACAATATGAGTCGCCTAGACGACAACGCGGGCATTCATAATCACAACCATATACCCCCTACCACAAAGAGGAACGTGGCAATTGGCAAAAAACTTTCAATTTCACAAGTTACCCTTTAGCGCCTAAACAGTGTGACTTAGAAGAATTAAACTATCTGATTACGATAGATGCATATGTGCACATTACATAGGGATGTTTACGTCCTAAATGGGTTGAACGCAAGAGTGACAATCGAAAACCCAAAAACCTCAAAATACCTAGCAACTTCCGGCTTTGTTGTTCCTGCTAATAAAGTATGTGGGTCTAAAAAGCAATATGAATCGCCTAGACGACAACTCGGGCATTCATAAACAACATCATATACCCGGCTAACACAAACAGGAACGGGGCAATTGGAAAAAACTTTCAATTTCACAAGTTACCCTTTAGCGCCTAAAGAGTGTGACTTAGAAGAATTAAACTATCTGATTACGGTAGATGCATATGTGCACATTACATAGGGATGTTTACGTCCTAAATGGGTTGAACGCAAGAGTGACAATAGGTAACCCAAAGAACCTAAAATACCTAGCACCTTCCGGTTTTGTTTTTGCGGCTAAGAAATTATGTGGGCCTAAAAAGCAATATGAATCGCCTAGACGACAATTCGGGCATTCATAAACAACATCATATACCCGCCTACAACAAACAGGAACGGGGCAATTGGAAAAAACTTTCAATTTCACAAGTTACCCTTTAGCGCCTAAAGAGTGTGACTTAGAAGAATTAAACTATCTGATTACGGTAGATGCATATGTGCACATTACATAGAGATGTTTACGTCCTAAATGGGTTGAACGCAAGAGTGACAATAAGTAACCCAAAGAAACCAAAATACCTAGCACCTTCCGGTTTTGTTTTTGCGGCTTTAAAGTATGTGGGCCTTTAAAACAATATGAGTCGCCTTGACGACAACGCGGGCATTCATAATCACAACCATATACCCCCTACCACAAAGAGGAACGTGGCAATTGGCAAAAAACTTTCAATTTCCTTTAGCGCCTAAAGAGTGTGACTTTGAAGAATTAAACTATCTGATTACGGTAGATGCATATGTGCACATTACATAGAGATGTTAACGTCCTAAATGGGTTGAACGCAAGAGTGACAATCGAAAACCCAAAAACCTCAAAATACCTAGCAACTTCCGGCTTTGTTGTTCCTGCTAATAAAGTATGTGGGTCTAAAAAGCAATATGAATCGCCTAGACGACAACTCGGGCATTCATAAACAACATCATATACCCGGCTAACATAAACAGGAACGGGGCAATTGGAAAAAACTTTCAATTTCACAAGTTACCCTTTAGCGCCTAAAGAGTGTGACTTAGAAGAATTAAACTATCTGATTACGGTAGATGCATATGTGCACATTACATAGGGATGTTTACGTCCTAAATGGGTTGAACGCAAGAGTGACAATCGAAAACCCAAAAACCTCAAAATACCTAGCAACTTCCGGCTTTGTTGTTCCTGCTGATAAAGTATGTGGGTCTAAAAAGCAATATGAATCGCCTAGACGACAACTCGGGCATTCAATAATTCATATACCCGCCTACCACAAACAGGAACGGGGCAATTGGAAAAAACTTTCAATTTCACAAGTTACCCTTTAGCGCCTAAAGAGTGTGACTTAGAAGAATTAAACTATCTGATTACGGTAGATGCATATGTGCACATTACATAGAGATGTTTACATCCTAAATGGGTTGAACGCAAGAGTGACAATAAGTAAGCCAAAGAAACCAAAATACCTAGCACCTTCCGGTTTTGTTTTTGCGGCTATAAAGTATGTGGGCCTTTAAAACAATATGAGTCGCCTAGACGACAACGCGGGCATTCATAATCACAACCATATACCCCCTACCACAAAGAGGAACGTGGCAGTTGGCAAAAAACTTTCAATTTCACAAGTTACCCTTTAGCGCCTAAACAGTGTGACTTAGAAGAATTAAACTATCTGATTACGGTAGATGCATATGTGCACATTACATAGGGATGTTTACGTCCTAAATGGGTTGAACGCAAGAGTGACAATCGAAAACCCAAAAACCTCAAAATACCTAGCAACTTCCGGCTTTGTTGTTCCTGCTAATAAAGTATGTGGGTCTAAAAAGCAATATGAATCGCCTAGACGACAACTCGGGCATTTATAATCACAACCATATAACCCCCTACCACAAACAGGAACGGGGCAATTGGAAAAACCTTTCAATTTCACAAGTTACCCTTTAGCGCCTAAAGAGTGTGACTTAGAAGAATTAAACTATCTGATTACGGTAGATGCATATGTGCACATTACATAGGGATGTTTACGTCCTAAATGGGTTGAACGCAAGAGTGACAATCGAAAACCCAAAAACCTCAAAATACCTAGCAACTTCCGGCTTTGTTGTTCCTGCTAATAAAGTATGTGGGTCTAAAAAGCAATATGAATCGCCTAGACGACAACTCGGGCATTCAATAATTCATATACCCGCCTACCACAAACAGGAACGGGGCAATTGGCAAAAAACTTTCAATTTCACAAGTTACCCTTTAGCGCCTAAAGAGTGTGACTTAGAAGAATTAAACTATCTGATTACGGTAGATGCATATGTGCACATTACATAGGGATGTTTACGTCCTAAATGGGTTGAACGCAAGAGTGACAATAGGTAACCCAAAGAACCCAAAATACCTAGCACCTTCCGGTTTTGTTTTTGCGGCTAAGAAATTATGTGGGCCCAAAAAGCAATATGAATCGCCTAGACGACAACTCGGGCATTCATAAACAACATCATATACCCGCCTACAACAAACAGGAACGGAGCAATTGGAAAAATCTTTCAATTTCACAAGTTACCCTTTAGCGCCTAAAGAGTGTGACTTAGAAGAATTAAACTATCTGATTACGGTAGATGCATATGTGCACATTACATAGGGATGTTTACGTCCTAAATGGGTTGAACGCAAGAGTGACAATAGGTAACCCAAAGAACCCAAAATACCTAGCAACTTCCGGCTTTGTTGTTCCTGCTAATAAAGTATGTGGGTCTAAAAAGCAATATGAATCGCCTAGACGACAACTCGGGCATTCATAAACAATATCATATACCCGGCTAACACAAACAGGAACGGGGCAATTGGAAAAAACTTTCAATTTCACAAGTTACCCTTTAGCGCCTAAAGAGTGTGACTTAGAAGAATTAAACTATCTGATTACGGTAGATGCATATGTGCACATTACATAGGGATGTTTACGTCCTAAATGGGTTGAACGCAAGAGTGACAATAGGTAACCCAAAGAACCCAAAATACCTAGCACCTTCCGGTTTTGTTTTTGCGGCTAATAAAGTATGTGGGCCTAAAAAGCAATATGAATCGCCTAGACGACAACTCGGGCATTCATAAACAACATCATATACCCGCCTACCAAAAACAGGAACGTGGCATTTGACAAAAAACTTCCAATTTCCTTTAGTGCCTGAAGAGTGTGACTTTGAAGAATTAAACTATCTGATTACGGCAGATGCATATGTGCACATTACATAGAGATGTCAACGTCCTAAATGGGTTGAACGCAAGAGTGACAATCGAAAACCCAAAAACCTCAAAATACCTAGCAACTTCCGGCTTTGTTGTTCCTGCTAATAAAGTATGTGGGTCCAAAAAGCAATATGAATCGCCTAGACGACAACTCGGGCATTTATAATCACAACCATATAACCCCCTACCACAAACAGGAACGTGGCAATTGGCAAAAAACTTTCAATTTCACAAGTTACCCTTTAGCGCCTAAACAGTGTGACTTAGAAGAATTAAACTATCTGATTACGGTAGATGCATATGTGCACATTACATAGGGATATTTACGTCCTAAATGGGTTGAACGCAAGAGTGACAATAGGTAACCCAAAGAACCCAAAATACCTAGCAACTTCCGGCTTTGTTGTTCCTGCTAATAAAGTATGTGGGTCTAAAAAGCAATATGAATCGCCTAGACGACAACTCGGGCTTTCATAAACAACATCATATACCCGGCTAACACAAACAGGAACGGGGCAATTGGAAAAAACTTTCAATTTCACAAGTTACCCTTTAGCGCCTAAAGAGTGTGACTTAGAAGAATTAAACTATCTGATTACGGTAGATGCATATGTGCACATTACATAGGGATGTTTACGTCCTAAATGGGTTGAACGCAAGAGTGACAATCGAAAACCCAAAGAACCCAAAATACCTAGCACCTTCCGGTTTTGTTTTTGCGGCTAAGAAATTATGTGGGCCTAACAAGCAATATGAATCGCCTAGACGACAACTCGGGCATTCATAAACAACATCATATACCCGCCTACAACAAACAGGAACGGGGCAATTGGAAAAAACTTTCAATTTCACAAGTTACCCTTTAGCGCCTAAAGAGTGTGACTTAGAAGAATTAAACTATCTGATTACGGTAGATGCATATGTGCACATTACATAGAGATGTTTACGTCCTAAATGGGTTGAACGCAAGAGTGACAATAAGTAACCCAAAGAAACCAAAATACCTAGCACCTTCCGGTTTTGTTTTTGCGGCTATAAAGTATGTGGGCCTTTAAAACAATATGAGTCGCCTAGACGACAACGCGGGCATTCATAATCACAACCATATACCCCCTACCACAAAGAGGAACGTGGCAATTGGCAAAAAACTTTCAATTTCACAAGTTACCCTTTAGCGCCTAAACAGTGTGACTTAGAAGAATTAAACTATCTGATTACGATAGATGCATATGTGCACATTACATAGGGATGTTTACGTCCTAAATGGGTTGAACGCAAGAGTGACAATCGAAAACCCAAAAACCTCAAAATACCTAGCAACTTCCGGCTTTGTTGTTCCTGCTAATAAAGTATGTGGGTCTAAAAAGCAATATGAATCGCCTAGACGACAACTCGGGCATTCATAAACAACATCATATACCCGGCTAACACAAACAGGAACGGGGCAATTGGAAAAAACTTTCAATTTCACAAGTTACCCTTTAGCGCCTAAAGAGTGTGACTTAGAAGAATTAAACTATCTGATTACGGTAGATGCATATGTGCACATTACATAGGGATGTTTACGTCCTAAATGGGTTGAACGCAAGAGTGACAATAGGTAACCCAAAGAACCTAAAATACCTAGCACCTTCCGGTTTTGTTTTTGCGGCTAAGAAATTATGTGGGCCTAAAAAGCAATATGAATCGCCTAGACGACAATTCGGGCATTCATAAACAACATCATATACCCGCCTACAACAAACAGGAACGGGGCAATTGGAAAAAACTTTCAATTTCACAAGTTACCCTTTAGCGCCTAAAGAGTGTGACTTAGAAGAATTAAACTATCTGATTACGGTAGATGCATATGTGCACATTACATAGAGATGTTTACGTCCTAAATGGGTTGAACGCAAGAGTGACAATAAGTAACCCAAAGAAACCAAAATACCTAGCACCTTCCGGTTTTGTTTTTGCGGCTTTAAAGTATGTGGGCCTTTAAAACAATATGAGTCGCCTTGACGACAACGCGGGCATTCATAATCACAACCATATACCCCCTACCACAAAGAGGAACGTGGCAATTGGCAAAAAACTTTCAATTTCCTTTAGCGCCTAAAGAGTGTGACTTTGAAGAATTAAACTATCTGATTACGGTAGATGCATATGTGCACATTACATAGAGATGTTAACGTCCTAAATGGGTTGAACGCAAGAGTGACAATCGAAAACCCAAAAACCTCAAAATACCTAGCAACTTCCGGCTTTGTTGTTCCTGCTAATAAAGTATGTGGGTCTAAAAAGCAATATGAATCGCCTAGACGACAACTCGGGCATTCATAAACAACATCATATACCCGGCTAACACAAACAGGAACGGGGCAATTGGAAAAAACTTTCAATTTCACAAGTTACCCTTTAGCGCCTAAAGAGTGTGACTTAGAAGAATTAAACTATCTGATTACGGTAGATGCATATGTGCACATTACATAGGGATGTTTACGTCCTAAATGGGTTGAACGCAAGAGTGACAATCGAAAACCCAAAAACCTCAAAATACCTAGCAACTTCCGGCTTTGTTGTTCCTGCTGATAAAGTATGTGGGTCTAAAAAGCAATATGAATCGCCTAGACGACAACTCGGGCATTCAATAATTCATATACCCGCCTACCACAAACAGGAACGGGGCAATTGGAAAAAACTTTCAATTTCACAAGTTACCCTTTAGCGCCTAAAGAGTGTGACTTAGAAGAATTAAACTATCTGATTACGGTAGATGCATATGTGCACATTACATAGGGATGTTTACGTCCTAAATGGGTTGAACGCAAGAGTGACAATAGGTAACCCAAAGAACCCAAAATACCTAGCAACTTCCGGCTTTGTTGTTCCTGCTAATAAAGTATGTGGGTCTAAAAAGCAATATGAATCGCCTAGACGACAACTCGGGCTTTCATAAACAACATCATATACCCGGCTAACACAAACAGGAACGGGGCAATTGGAAAAAACTTTCAATTTCACAAGTTACCCTTTAGCGCCTAAAGAGTGTGACTTAGAAGAATTAAACTATCTGATTACGGTAGATGCATATGTGCACATTACATAGAGATGTTTACGTCCTAAATGGGTTGAACGCAAGAGTGACAATAAGTAACCCAAAGAAACCAAAATACCTAGCACCTTCCGGTTTTGTTTTTGCGGCTTTAAAGTATGTGGGCCTTTAAAACAATATGAGTCGCCTAGACGACAACGCGGGCATTCATAATCACAACCATATACCCCCTACCACAAAGAGGAACGTGGCAATTGGCAAAAAACTTTCAATTTCCTTTAGCGCCTAAAGAGTGTGACTTTGAAGAATTAAACTATCTGATTACGGTAGATGCATATGTGCACATTACATAGGGATGTTTACGTCCTAAATGGGTTGAACGCAAGAGTGACAATAGGTAACCCAAAGAACCCAAAATACCTAGCAACTTCCGGCTTTGTTGTTCCTGCTAATAAAGTATGTGGGTCTAAAAAGCAATATGAATCGCCTAGACGACAACTCGGGCTTTCATAAACAACATCATATACCCGGCTAACACAAACAGGAACGGGGCAATTGGAAAAAACTTTCAATTTCACAAGTTACCCTTTAGCGCCTAAAGAGTGTGACTTAGAAGAATTAAACTATCTGATTACGGTAGATGCATATGTGCACATTACATAGAGATGTTAACGTCCTAAATGGGTTGAACGCAAGAGTGACAATCGAAAACCCAAAAACCTCAAAATACCTAGCAACTTCCGGCTTTGTTGTTCCTGCTAATAAAGTATGTGGGTCTAAAAAGCAATATGAATCGCCTAGACGACAACTCGGGCATTCAATAATTCATATACCCGCCTACCACAAACAGGAACGGGGCAATTTGCAAAAAACTTTCAATTTCACAAGTTACCCTTTAGCGCCTAAAGAGTGTGACTTAGAAGAATTAAACTATCTGATTACGGTAGATGCATATGTGCACATTACATAGGGATGTTTACGTCCTAAATGGGTTGAACGCAAGAGTGACAATAGGTAACCCAAAGAACCCAAAATACCTAGCAACTTCCGGCTTTGTTGTTCCTGCTAATAAAGTATGTGGGTCTAAAAAGCAATATGAATCGCCTAGACGACAACTCGGGCATTCATAAACAACATCATATACCCGGCTAACACAAACAGGAACGGGGCAATTGGAAAAAACTTTCAATTTCACAAGTTACCCTTTAGCGCCTAAAGAGTGTGACTTAGAAGATTTAAACTATCTGATTACGGTAGATGCATATGTGCACATTACATAGGGATGTTTACGTCCTAAATGGGTTGAACGCAAGAGTGACAATAGGTAACCCAAAGAACCCAAAATACCTAGCACCTTCCGGTTTTGTTTTTGCGGCTAAGAAATTATGTGGGCCTAAAAAGCAATATGAATCGCCTAGACGACAATTCGGGCATTCATAAACAACATCATATACCCGCCTACAACAAACAGGAACGGGGCAATTGGAAAAAACTTTCAATTTCACAAGTTACCCTTTAGCGCCTAAAGAGTGTGACTTAGAAGAATTAAACTATCTGATTACGGTAGATGCATATGTGCACATTACATAGGGATGTTTACGTCCTAAATGGGTTGAACGCAAGAGTGACAATAGGTAACCCAAAGAACCCAAAATACCTAGCAACTTCCGGCTTTGTTGTTCCTGCTAATAAAGTATGTGGGTCTAAAAAGCAATATGAATCGCCTAGACGACAACTCGGGCTTTCATAAACAACATCATATACCCGGCTAACACAAACAGGAACGGGGCAATTGGAAAAAACTTTCAATTTCACAAGTTACCCTTTAGCGCCTAAAGAGTGTGACTTAGAAGAATTAAACTATCTGATTACGGTAGATGCATATGTGCACATTACATAGGGATGTTTACGTCCTAAATGGGTTGAACGCAAGAGTGACAATAGGTAACCCAAAGAACCCAAAATACCTAGCAACTTCCGGCTTTGTTGTTCCTGCTAATAAAGTATGTGGGTCTAAAAAGCAATATGAATCGCCTAGACGACAACTCGGGCATTCATAAACAACATAATATACCCGGCTAACACAAACAGGAACGTGGCAATTGGCAAAAAACTTTCGATTTCCTTTAGCGCCTAAAGAGTGTGACTTTGAAGAATTAAACTATCTGATTACGGTAGATGCATATGTGCACATTACATAGAGATGATCCTAAATGGGTTGAACGCAAGAGTGACAATCGAAAACCCAAAAACCTCAAAATACCTAGCAACTTCCGGCTTTGTTGTTCCTGCTAATAAAGTATGTGGGTCTAAAAAGCAATATGAATCGCCTAGACGACAACTCGGGCATTCATAAACAACATCATATATCCGGCTAACACAAACAGGAACGGGGCAATTGGAAAAAACTTTCAATTTCACAAGTTACCCTTTAGCGCCTAAAGAGTGTGACTTAGAAGAATTAAACTATCTGATTACGGTAGATGCATATGTGCACATTACATAGGGATGTTTACGTCCTAAATGGGTTGAACGCAAGAGTGACAATAGGTAACCCAAAATACCTAGCAACTTCCGGCTTTGTTGTTCCTGCTAATAAAGTATGTGGGTCTAAAAAGCAATATGAATCGCCTAGACGACAACTCGGGCATTCATAAACAACATCATATACCCGGCTAACACAAACAGGAACGGGGCAATTGGAAAAAACTTTCAATTTCACAAGTTACCCTTTAGCGCCTAAAGAGTGTGACTTAGAAGAATTAAACTATCTGATTACGGTAGATGCATATGTGCACATTACATAGGGATGTTTACGTCCTAAATGGGTTGAACGCAAGAGTGACAATAGGTAACCCAAAGAACCCAAAATACCTAGCACCTTCCGGTTTTGGTTTTGCGGCTAAGAAATTATGTGGGCCTAAAAAGCAATATGAAGCGCCTAGACGACAACTCGGGCATTCATAAACAACATCATATACCCGCCTACCAAAAACAGGAACGTGGCATTTGGCAAAAAACTTCCAATTTCCTTTAGCGCCTGAAGAGTGTGACTTTGAAGAATTAAACTATCTGATTACGGTAGATGCATATGTGCACATTACATAGAGATGTCAACGTCCTAAATGGGTTGAACGCAAGAGTGACAATCGAAAACCCAAAAACCTCAAAATACCTAGCAACTTCCGGCTTTGTTGTTCCTGCTAATAAAGTATGTGGGTCTAAAAAGCAATATGAATCGCCTAGACGACAACTCGGGCATTTATAATCACAACCATATAACCCCCTACCACAAACAGGAACGTGGCAATTGGCAAAAAACTTTCAATTTCACAAGTTACCCTTTAGCGCTTAAACAGTGTGACTTAGAAGAATTAAACTATCTGATTACGGTAGATGCATATGTGCACATTACATAGGGATGTTTACGTCCTAAATGGGTTGAACGCAAGAGTGACAATCGAAAACCCAAAAACCTCAAAATACCTAGCAACTTCCGGCTTTGTTGTTTCTGCTAATAAAGTATGTGGGTCTAAAAAGCAATATGAATCGCCTAGACGACAACTCGGGCATTCAATAATTCATATACCCGCCTACCACAAACAGGAACGGGGCAATTTGCAAAAAACTTTCAATTTCACAAGTTACCCTTTAGCGCCTAAAGAGTGTGACTTAGAAGAATTAAACTATCTGATTACGGTAGATGCATATGTGCACATTACATAGGGATGTTTACGTCCTAAATGGGTTGAACGCAAGAGTGACAATAGGTAACCCAAAGAACCCAAAATACCTAGCAACTTCCGGCTTTGTTGTTCCTGCTAATAAAGTATGTGGGTCTAAAAAGCAATATGAATCGCCTAGACGACAACTCGGGCATTCATAAACAACATCATATACCCGGCTAACACAAACAGGAACGGGGCAATTGGAAAAAACTTTCAATTTCACAAGTTACCCTTTAGCGCCTAAAGAGTGTGACTTAGAAGAATTAAACTATCTGATTACGGTAGATGCATATGTGCACATTACATAGGGATGTTTACGTCCTAAATGGGTTGAACGCAAGAGTGACAATAGGTAACCCAAAGAATCCAAAATACCTAGCACCTTCCGGTTTTGTTTTTGCGGCTAAGAAATTATGTGGGCCTAAAAAGCAATATGAATCGCCTAGACGACAACTCGGGCATTCATAAACAACATCATATACCCGCCTACAACAAACAGGAACGGGGCAATTGGAAAAAACTTTCAATTTCACAAGTTACCCTTTAGCGCCTAAAGAGTGTGACTTAGAAGAATTAAACTATCTGATTACGGTAGATGCATATGTGCACATTACATAGAGATGTTTACATCCTAAATGGGTTGAACGCAAGAGTGACAATAAGTAAGCCAAAGAAACCAAAATACCTAGCACCTTCCGGTTTTGTTTTTGCGGCTATAAAGTATGTGGGCCTTTAAAACAATATGAGTCGCCTAGACGACAACGCGGGCATTCATAATCACAACCATATACCCCCTACCACAAAGAGGAACGTGGCAGTTGGCAAAAAACTTTCAATTTCACAAGTTACCCTTTAGCGCCTAAACAGTGTGACTTAGAAGAATTAAACTATCTGATTACGGTAGATGCATATGTGCACATTACATAGGGATGTTTACGTCCTAAATGGGTTGAACGCAAGAGTGACAATCGAAAACCCAAAAACCTCAAAATACCTAGCAACTTCCGGCTTTGTTGTTCCTGCTAATAAAGTATGTGGGTCTAAAAAGCAATATGAATCGCCTAGACGACAACTCGGGCATTTATAATCACAACCATATAACCCCCTACCACAAACAGGAACGGGGCAATTGGAAAAACCTTTCAATTTCACAAGTTACCCTTTAGCGCCTAAAGAGTGTGACTTAGAAGAATTAAACTATCTGATTACGGTAGATGCATATGTGCACATTACATAGGGATGTTTACGTCCTAAATGGGTTGAACGCAAGAGTGACAATCGAAAACCCAAAAACCTCAAAATACCTAGCAACTTCCGGCTTTGTTGTTCCTGCTAATAAAGTATGTGGGTCTAAAAAGCAATATGAATCGCCTAGACGACAACTCGGGCATTCAATAATTCATATACCCGCCTACCACAAACAGGAACGGGGCAATTGGCAAAAAACTTTCAATTTCACAAGTTACCCTTTAGCGCCTAAAGAGTGTGACTTAGAAGAATTAAACTATCTGATTACGGTAGATGCATATGTGCACATTACATAGGGATGTTTACGTCCTAAATGGGTTGAACGCAAGAGTGACAATAGGTAACCCAAAGAACCCAAAATACCTAGCACCTTCCGGTTTTGTTTTTGCGGCTAAGAAATTATGTGGGCCCAAAAAGCAATATGAATCGCCTAGACGACAACTCGGGCATTCATAAACAACATCATATACCCGCCTACAACAAACAGGAACGGAGCAATTGGAAAAATCTTTCAATTTCACAAGTTACCCTTTAGCGCCTAAAGAGTGTGACTTAGAAGAATTAAACTATCTGATTACGGTAGATGCATATGTGCACATTACATAGGGATGTTTACGTCCTAAATGGGTTGAACGCAAGAGTGACAATAGGTAACCCAAAGAACCCAAAATACCTAGCAACTTCCGGCTTTGTTGTTCCTGCTAATAAAGTATGTGGGTCTAAAAAGCAATATGAATCGCCTAGACGACAACTCGGGCATTCATAAACAATATCATATACCCGGCTAACACAAACAGGAACGGGGCAATTGGAAAAAACTTTCAATTTCACAAGTTACCCTTTAGCGCCTAAAGAGTGTGACTTAGAAGAATTAAACTATCTGATTACGGTAGATGCATATGTGCACATTACATAGGGATGTTTACGTCCTAAATGGGTTGAACGCAAGAGTGACAATAGGTAACCCAAAGAACCCAAAATACCTAGCACCTTCCGGTTTTGTTTTTGCGGCTAATAAAGTATGTGGGCCTAAAAAGCAATATGAATCGCCTAGACGACAACTCGGGCATTCATAAACAACATCATATACCCGCCTACCAAAAACAGGAACGTGGCATTTGACAAAAAACTTCCAATTTCCTTTAGTGCCTGAAGAGTGTGACTTTGAAGAATTAAACTATCTGATTACGGCAGATGCATATGTGCACATTACATAGAGATGTCAACGTCCTAAATGGGTTGAACGCAAGAGTGACAATCGAAAACCCAAAAACCTCAAAATACCTAGCAACTTCCGGCTTTGTTGTTCCTGCTAATAAAGTATGTGGGTCCAAAAAGCAATATGAATCGCCTAGACGACAACTCGGGCATTTATAATCACAACCATATAACCCCCTACCACAAACAGGAACGTGGCAATTGGCAAAAAACTTTCAATTTCACAAGTTACCCTTTAGCGCCTAAACAGTGTGACTTAGAAGAATTAAACTATCTGATTACGGTAGATGCATATGTGCACATTACATAGGGATATTTACGTCCTAAATGGGTTGAACGCAAGAGTGACAATAGGTAACCCAAAGAACCCAAAATACCTAGCAACTTCCGGCTTTGTTGTTCCTGCTAATAAAGTATGTGGGTCTAAAAAGCAATATGAATCGCCTAGACGACAACTCGGGCTTTCATAAACAACATCATATACCCGGCTAACACAAACAGGAACGGGGCAATTGGAAAAAACTTTCAATTTCACAAGTTACCCTTTAGCGCCTAAAGAGTGTGACTTAGAAGAATTAAACTATCTGATTACGGTAGATGCATATGTGCACATTACATAGGGATGTTTACGTCCTAAATGGGTTGAACGCAAGAGTGACAATCGAAAACCCAAAGAACCCAAAATACCTAGCACCTTCCGGTTTTGTTTTTGCGGCTAAGAAATTATGTGGGCCTAACAAGCAATATGAATCGCCTAGACGACAACTCGGGCATTCATAAACAACATCATATACCCGCCTACAACAAACAGGAACGGGGCAATTGGAAAAAACTTTCAATTTCACAAGTTACCCTTTAGCGCCTAAAGAGTGTGACTTAGAAGAATTAAACTATCTGATTACGGTAGATGCATATGTGCACATTACATAGAGATGTTTACGTCCTAAATGGGTTGAACGCAAGAGTGACAATAAGTAACCCAAAGAAACCAAAATACCTAGCACCTTCCGGTTTTGTTTTTGCGGCTATAAAGTATGTGGGCCTTTAAAACAATATGAGTCGCCTAGACGACAACGCGGGCATTCATAATCACAACCATATACCCCCTACCACAAAGAGGAACGTGGCAATTGGCAAAAAACTTTCAATTTCACAAGTTACCCTTTAGCGCCTAAACAGTGTGACTTAGAAGAATTAAACTATCTGATTACGATAGATGCATATGTGCACATTACATAGGGATGTTTACGTCCTAAATGGGTTGAACGCAAGAGTGACAATCGAAAACCCAAAAACCTCAAAATACCTAGCAACTTCCGGCTTTGTTGTTCCTGCTAATAAAGTATGTGGGTCTAAAAAGCAATATGAATCGCCTAGACGACAACTCGGGCATTCATAAACAACATCATATACCCGGCTAACACAAACAGGAACGGGGCAATTGGAAAAAACTTTCAATTTCACAAGTTACCCTTTAGCGCCTAAAGAGTGTGACTTAGAAGAATTAAACTATCTGATTACGGTAGATGCATATGTGCACATTACATAGGGATGTTTACGTCCTAAATGGGTTGAACGCAAGAGTGACAATAGGTAACCCAAAGAACCTAAAATACCTAGCACCTTCCGGTTTTGTTTTTGCGGCTAAGAAATTATGTGGGCCTAAAAAGCAATATGAATCGCCTAGACGACAATTCGGGCATTCATAAACAACATCATATACCCGCCTACAACAAACAGGAACGGGGCAATTGGAAAAAACTTTCAATTTCACAAGTTACCCTTTAGCGCCTAAAGAGTGTGACTTAGAAGAATTAAACTATCTGATTACGGTAGATGCATATGTGCACATTACATAGAGATGTTTACGTCCTAAATGGGTTGAACGCAAGAGTGACAATAAGTAACCCAAAGAAACCAAAATACCTAGCACCTTCCGGTTTTGTTTTTGCGGCTTTAAAGTATGTGGGCCTTTAAAACAATATGAGTCGCCTTGACGACAACGCGGGCATTCATAATCACAACCATATACCCCCTACCACAAAGAGGAACGTGGCAATTGGCAAAAAACTTTCAATTTCCTTTAGCGCCTAAAGAGTGTGACTTTGAAGAATTAAACTATCTGATTACGGTAGATGCATATGTGCACATTACATAGAGATGTTAACGTCCTAAATGGGTTGAACGCAAGAGTGACAATCGAAAACCCAAAAACCTCAAAATACCTAGCAACTTCCGGCTTTGTTGTTCCTGCTAATAAAGTATGTGGGTCTAAAAAGCAATATGAATCGCCTAGACGACAACTCGGGCATTCATAAACAACATCATATACCCGGCTAACACAAACAGGAACGGGGCAATTGGAAAAAACTTTCAATTTCACAAGTTACCCTTTAGCGCCTAAAGAGTGTGACTTAGAAGAATTAAACTATCTGATTACGGTAGATGCATATGTGCACATTACATAGGGATGTTTACGTCCTAAATGGGTTGAACGCAAGAGTGACAATCGAAAACCCAAAAACCTCAAAATACCTAGCAACTTCCGGCTTTGTTGTTCCTGCTGATAAAGTATGTGGGTCTAAAAAGCAATATGAATCGCCTAGACGACAACTCGGGCATTCAATAATTCATATACCCGCCTACCACAAACAGGAACGGGGCAATTGGAAAAAACTTTCAATTTCACAAGTTACCCTTTAGCGCCTAAAGAGTGTGACTTAGAAGAATTAAACTATCTGATTACGGTAGATGCATATGTGCACATTACATAGGGATGTTTACGTCCTAAATGGGTTGAACGCAAGAGTGACAATAGGTAACCCAAAGAACCCAAAATACCTAGCAACTTCCGGCTTTGTTGTTCCTGCTAATAAAGTATGTGGGTCTAAAAAGCAATATGAATCGCCTAGACGACAACTCGGGCTTTCATAAACAACATCATATACCCGGCTAACACAAACAGGAACGGGGCAATTGGAAAAAACTTTCAATTTCACAAGTTACCCTTTAGCGCCTAAAGAGTGTGACTTAGAAGAATTAAACTATCTGATTACGGTAGATGCATATGTGCACATTACATAGAGATGTTTACGTCCTAAATGGGTTGAACGCAAGAGTGACAATAAGTAACCCAAAGAAACCAAAATACCTAGCACCTTCCGGTTTTGTTTTTGCGGCTTTAAAGTATGTGGGCCTTTAAAACAATATGAGTCGCCTAGACGACAACGCGGGCATTCATAATCACAACCATATACCCCCTACCACAAAGAGGAACGTGGCAATTGGCAAAAAACTTTCAATTTCCTTTAGCGCCTAAAGAGTGTGACTTTGAAGAATTAAACTATCTGATTACGGTAGATGCATATGTGCACATTACATAGGGATGTTTACGTCCTAAATGGGTTGAACGCAAGAGTGACAATAGGTAACCCAAAGAACCCAAAATACCTAGCAACTTCCGGCTTTGTTGTTCCTGCTAATAAAGTATGTGGGTCTAAAAAGCAATATGAATCGCCTAGACGACAACTCGGGCTTTCATAAACAACATCATATACCCGGCTAACACAAACAGGAACGGGGCAATTGGAAAAAACTTTCAATTTCACAAGTTACCCTTTAGCGCCTAAAGAGTGTGACTTAGAAGAATTAAACTATCTGATTACGGTAGATGCATATGTGCACATTACATAGAGATGTTAACGTCCTAAATGGGTTGAACGCAAGAGTGACAATCGAAAACCCAAAAACCTCAAAATACCTAGCAACTTCCGGCTTTGTTGTTCCTGCTAATAAAGTATGTGGGTCTAAAAAGCAATATGAATCGCCTAGACGACAACTCGGGCATTCAATAATTCATATACCCGCCTACCACAAACAGGAACGGGGCAATTTGCAAAAAACTTTCAATTTCACAAGTTACCCTTTAGCGCCTAAAGAGTGTGACTTAGAAGAATTAAACTATCTGATTACGGTAGATGCATATGTGCACATTACATAGGGATGTTTACGTCCTAAATGGGTTGAACGCAAGAGTGACAATAGGTAACCCAAAGAACCCAAAATACCTAGCAACTTCCGGCTTTGTTGTTCCTGCTAATAAAGTATGTGGGTCTAAAAAGCAATATGAATCGCCTAGACGACAACTCGGGCATTCATAAACAACATCATATACCCGGCTAACACAAACAGGAACGGGGCAATTGGAAAAAACTTTCAATTTCACAAGTTACCCTTTAGCGCCTAAAGAGTGTGACTTAGAAGATTTAAACTATCTGATTACGGTAGATGCATATGTGCACATTACATAGGGATGTTTACGTCCTAAATGGGTTGAACGCAAGAGTGACAATAGGTAACCCAAAGAACCCAAAATACCTAGCACCTTCCGGTTTTGTTTTTGCGGCTAAGAAATTATGTGGGCCTAAAAAGCAATATGAATCGCCTAGACGACAACTCGGGCATTCATAAACAACATCATATACCCGCCTACAACAAACAGGAACGGGGCAATTGGAAAAAACTTTCAATTTCACAAGTTACCCTTTAGCGCCTAAAGAGTGTGACTTAGAAGAATTAAACTATCTGATTACGGTAGATGCATATGTGCACATTACATAGGGATGTTTACGTCCTAAATGGGTTGAACGCAAGAGTGACAATCGAAAACCCAAAAACCTCAAAATACCTAGCAACTTCCGGCTTTGTTGTTCCTGCTAATAAAGTATGTGGGTCTAAAAAGCAATATGAATCGCCTAGACGACAACTCGGGCATTCAATAATTTATATACCCGCCTACCACAAACAGGAACGGGGCAATTGGCAAAAAACTTTCAATTTCACAAGTTACCCTTTAGCGCCTAAAGAGTGTGACTTAGAAGAATTAAACTATCTGATTACGGTAGATGCATATGTGCACATTACATAGGGATGTTTACGTCCTAAATGGGTTGAACGCAAGAGTGACAATAGGTAACCCAAAGAACCCAAAATACCTAGCACCTTCCGGTTTTGTTTTTGCGGCTAAGAAATTATGTGGGCCTAAAAAGCAATATGAATCGCCTAGACGACAACTCGGGCATTCATAAACAACATCATATACCCGCCTACAACAAACAGGAACGGGGCAATTGGAAAAAACTTTCAATTTCACAAGTTACCCTTTAGCGCCTAAAGAGTGTGACTTAGAAGAATTAAACTATCTGATTACGGTAGATGCATATGTGCACATTACATAGGGATGTTTACGTCCTAAATGGGTTGAACGCAAGAGTGACAATAGGTAACCCAAAGAACCCAAAATACCTAGCAACTTCCGGCTTTGTTGTTCCTGCTAATAAAGTATGTGGGTCTAAAAAGCAATATGAATCGCCTAGACGACAACTCGGGCATTCATAAACAATATCATATACCCGGCTAACACAAACAGGAACGGGGCAATTGGAAAAAACTTTCAATTTCACAAGTTACCCTTTAGCGCCTAAAGAGTGTGACTTAGAAGAATTAAACTATCTGATTACGGTAGATGCATATGTGCACATTACATAGGGATGTTTACGTCCTAAATGGGTTGAACGCAAGAGTGACAATAGGTAACCCAAAGAACCCAAAATACCTAGCACCTTCCGGTTTTGTTTTTGCGGCTAAGAAATTATGTGGGCCTAAAAAGCAATATGAATCGCCTAGACGACAACTCGGGCATTCATAAACAACATCATATACCCGCCTACAACAAAGAGGAACGGGGCAATTGGAAAAAACTTTCAATTTCACAAGTTACCCTTTAGCGCCTAAAGAGTGTGACTTAGAAGAATTAAACTATCTGATTACGGTAGATGCATATGTGCACATTACATAGGGATGTTTACGTCCTAAATGGGTTGAACGCAAGAGTGACAATAGGTAACCCAAAGAACCCAAAATACCTAGCACCTTCCGGTTTTGTTTTTGCGGCTAATAAATTATGTGGGCCTAAAAAGCAATATGAATCGCCTAGACGACAACTCGGGCATTCATAAACAACATCATATACCCGCCTACCAAAAACAGGAACGTGGCATTTGGCAAAAAACTTCCAATTTCCTTTAGCGCCTGAAGAGTGTGACTTTGAAGAATTAAACTATCTGATTACGGCAGATGCATATGTGCACATTACATAGAGATGTCAACGTCCTAAATGGGTTGAACGCAAGAGTGACAATCGAAAACCCAAAAACCTCAAAATACCTAGCAACTTCCGGCTTTGTTGTTCCTGCTAATAAAGTATGTGGGTCTAAAAAGCAATATGAATCGCCTAGACGACAACTCGGGCATTCAATAATTCATATACCCGCCTACCACAAACAGGAACGGGGCATTTGGCAAAAAACTTTCAATTTCACAAGTTACCCTTTAGCGCCTAAAGAGTGTGACTTAGAAGAATTAAACTATCTGATTACGGTAGATGCATATCTGCAAATTACATAGGGATGTTTACGTCCTAAATGGGTTCAACGCAAGAGTGACAATAGGTAACCCAAAGAACCCAAAATACCTAGCACCTTCCGGTTTTGCTTTTGCGGCTAAGAAATTATGTGGGCCTAAAAAGCAATATGAGTCGCCTAGACGACAACTCGGGCATTTATAATCACAACCATATAACCCCCTACCACAAACAGGAACGTGGCAATTGGCAAAAAACTTTCAATTTCCTTTAGCGCCTAAAGAGTGTGACTTTGAAGAATTAAACTATCTGATTACTGTAGATGCATATGTGCACATTACATAGAGATGTTAACGTCCTAAATGGGTTGAACGCAAGAGTGACAATAGGAAACCCAAAATACCTGGCAACTTCCGGCTTTGTTGTTCCTGCTAATAAAGTATGTGGGCCTTTAAAACAATATGAATCGCCTAGACGACATCTCGGGCATTCAAAAACAACATCATATACCCGCCTACAACAAACAGGAACGGGGCAATTGGAAAAAACTTTCAATTTCACAAGTTACCCTTTAGCGCCTAGAGAGTGTGACTTAGAAGAATTAAACTATCTGATTACGGTAGATGCATATGTGCACATTACATAGGGATGTTTACGTCCTAAATGGGTTGAACGCAAGAGTGACAATCGAAAACCCAAAAACCTCAAAATACCTAGCAACTTCCGGCTTTGTTGTTCCTGCTAATAAAGTATGTGGGTCTAAAAAGCAATATGAATCGCCTAGACGACAACTCGGGCATTCATAAACAACATCATATACCCGCCTACCACAAACAGGAACGTGGCAATTGGCAAAAAACTTTCAATTTCACAAGTTACCCTTTAGCGCCTAAACAGTGTGACTTAGAAGAATTAAACTATCTGATTACGGTAGATGCATATGTGCACATTACATAGAGATGTTAACGTCCTAAATGGGTTGAACTCAAGAGTGACAATCGAAAACCCAAAAACCTCAAAATACCTAGCAACTTCCGGCTTTGTTGTTCCTGCTAATAAAGTATGTGGGTCTAAAAAGCAATATGAATCGCCTAGACGACAACTCGGGCATTCAACAACATCATATACCCGCCTACCACAAACAGGAACGGGGCAATTGGCAAAAAACTTTCAATTTCACAAGTTACCCTTTAGCGCCTAAAGAGTGTGACTTTGAAGAATTAAATTATCTGATTACGGTAGATGCATATGTGCACATTACATAGGGATGTTTACGTCCTAAATGGGTTGAACGCAAGAGTGACAATCGGTAACACAAAGAACCCAAAATACCTAGCTTCTTCCGGTTTTGTTTTTGCGGCTAAGAAATTATGTGGGCCTAAAAAGCAATATGAATCGCCTAGACGACAACTCGGGCATTCATAAACAACATCATATACCCGCCTACCACAAACAGGAACGTGGCAATTGGCAAAAAACTTTCAATTTCACAAGTTACCCTTTAGCGCCTAAACAGTGTGACTTAGAAGAATTAAACTATCTGATTACGGTAGATGCATATGTGCACATTACATAGAGATGTTAACGTCCTAAATGGGTTGAACGCAAGAGTGACAATAGGTAACCCAAAGAACCCAAAATACCTAGCAACTTCCGGCTTTGTTGTTCCTGCTAATAAAGTATGTGGGTCTAAAAAGCAATATGAATCGCCTAGACGACAACTCGGGCATTCATACAACATCATATACCCGCCTACAACAAACAGGAACGTGGCAATTGGAAAAAACTTTCAATTTCACAAGTTACCCTTTAGCGCCTAAACAGTGTGACTTAGAAGAATTAAACTATCTGATTACGGTAGATGCATATGTGCACATTACATAGAGATGTTAACGTCCTAAATGGGTTGAACGCAAGAGTGACAATAGGAAACCCAAAATACCTGGCAACTTCCGGCTTTGTTGTTCCTGCTAATAAAGTATGTGGGCCTTTAAAACAATATGAATCGCCTAGACGACATCTCGGGCATTCAAAAACAACATCATATACCCGCCTACAACAAACAGGAACGGGGCAATTGGAAAAAACTTTCAATTTCACAAGTTACCCTTTAGCGCCTAAAGAGTGTGACTTAGAAGAATTAAACTATCTGATTACGGTAGATGCATATGTGCACATTACATAGAGATGTTAACGTCCTAAATGGGTTGAACGCAAGAGTGACAATAGGTAACCCAAAGAACCCAAAATACCTAGCAACTTCCGGCTTTGTTGTTCCTGCTAATAAAGTATGTGGGTCTAAAAAGCAATATGAATCGCCTAGACGACAACTCGGGCATTCATACAACATCATATACCCGCCTACAACAAACAGGAACGTGGCAATTGGAAAAAACTTTCAATTTCACAAGTTACCCTTTAGCGCCTAAACAGTGTGACTTAGAAGAATTAAACTATCTGATTACGGTAGATGCATATGTGCACATTACATAGAGATGTTAACGTCCTAAATGGGTTGAACTCAAGAGTGACAATCGAAAACCCAAAAACCTCAAAATACCTAGCAACTTCCGGCTTTGTTGTTCCTGCTAATAAAGTATGTGGGTCTAAAAAGCAATATGAATCGCCTAGACGACAACTCGGGCATTCATAAACAACATCATATACCCGCCTACCACAAACAGGAACGTGGCAATTGGCAAAAAACTTTCAATTTCACAAGTTACCCTTTAGCGCCTAAACAGTGTGACTTAGAAGAATTAAACTATCTGATTACGGTAGATGCATATGTGCACATTACATAGAGATGTTAACGTCCTAAATGGGTTGAACTCAAGAGTGACAATCGAAAACCCAAAAACCTCAAAATACCTAGCAACTTCCGGCTTTGTTGTTCCTGCTAATAAAGTATGTGGGTCTAAAAAGCAATATGAATCGCCTAGACGACAACTCGGGCATTCAACAACATCATATACCCGCCTACCACAAACAGGAACGGGGCAATTGGCAAAAAACTTTCAATTTCACAAGTTACCCTTTAGCGCCTAAAGAGTGTGACTTTGAAGAATTAAATTATCTGATTACGGTAGATGCATATGTGCACATTACATAGGGATGTTTACGTCCTAAATGGGTTGAACGCAAGAGTGACAATCGGTAACACAAAGAACCCAAAATACCTAGCTTCTTCCGGTTTTGTTTTTGCGGCTAAGAAATTATGTGGGCCTAAAAAGCAATATGAATCGCCTAGACGACAACTCGGGCATTCATAAACAACATCATATACCCGCCTACCACAAACAGGAACGTGGCAATTGGCAAAAAACTTTCAATTTCACAAGTTACCCTTTAGCGCCTAAACAGTGTGACTTAGAAGAATTAAACTATCTGATTACGGTAGATGCATATGTGCACATTACATAGAGATGTTAACGTCCTAAATGGGTTGAACGCAAGAGTGACAATAGGTAACCCAAAGAACCCAAAATACCTAGCAACTTCCGGCTTTGTTGTTCCTGCTAATAAAGTATGTGGGTCTAAAAAGCAATATGAATCGCCTAGACGACAACTCGGGCATTAATACAACATCATATACCCGCCTACAACAAACAGGAACGTGGCAATTGGAAAAAACTTTCAATTTCACAAGTTACCCTTTAGCGCCTAAACAGTGTGACTTAGAAGAATTAAACTATCTGATTACGGTAGATGCATATGTGCACATTACATAGAGATGTTAACGTCCTAAATGGGTTGAACGCAAGAGTGACAATAGGTAACCCAAAGAACCCAAAATACCTAGCAACTTCCGGCTTTGTTGTTCCTGCTAATAAAGTATGTGGGTCTAAAAAGCAATATGAATCGCCTAGACGACAACTCGGGCATTCATAAACAACATCATATACCCGCCTACCACAAACAGGAACGTGGCAATTGGCAAAAAACTTTCAATTTCACAAGTTACCCTTTAGCGCCTAAACAGTGTGACTTAGAAGAATTAAACTATCTGATTACGGTAGATGCATATGTGCACATTACATAGAGATGTTAACGTCCTAAATGGGTTGAACTCAAGAGTGACAATCGAAAACCCAAAAACCTCAAAATACCTAGCAACTTCCGACTTTGTTTTTCCGGCTAATAAAGTATGTGGGCCTAAAAAACAATATGAATCGCCTAGACGGCAGCTCGGGCCTTCATAAACAACATTATATACCCGCCTACCACAAACAGGAACGGGGCAATTGGCAAAAAACTTTCAATTTCACAAGTTACCCTTTAGCGCCTAAAGAGTGTGACTTTGAAGAATTAAATTATCTGATTACGGTAGATGCATATGTGCACATTACATAGGGATGTTTACGTCCTAAATGGGTTGAACGCAAGAGTGACAATCGGTAACACAAAGAACCCAAAATACCTAGCTTCTTCCGGTTTTGTTTTTGCGGCTAAGAAATTATGTGGGTCTAAAAAGCAATATGAATCGCCTAGACGACAACTCGGGCATTCATAAACAACATCATATACCCGCCTACCACAAACAGGAACGTGGCAATTGGCAAAAAACTTTCAATTTCACAAGTTACCCTTTAGCGCCTAAACAGTGTGACTTAGAAGAATTAAACTATCTGATTACGGTAGATGCATATGTGCACATTCCATAGGGATGTTTACGTCCTAAATGGGTTGAACGCAAGAGTGACAATAGGTAACCCAAAAACCTCAAAATACCTAGCAACTTCCGGCTTTGTTGTTCCTGCTAATAAAGTATGTGGGTCTAAAAAGCAATATGAATCGCCTAGACGACAACTCGGGCATTCAATAATTCATATACCCGCCTACCACAAACAGGAACGGGGCAATTGGCAAAAAACTTTAAATTTCACAAGTTACCCTTTAGCGCCTAAAGAGTGTGACTTAGAAGAATTAAACTATCTGATTACGGTAGATGCATATGTGCACATTACATGGGGATGTTTACGTCCTAAATGGGTTGAACGCAAGAGTGACAATAGGTAACCCAAAGAACCCAAAATACCTAGCACCTTCCGGTTTTGTTTTTGCGGCTAATAAAGTATGTGGGCCTTTAAAACAATATGAATCGCCTAGACGACAACTCGGGCATTCATAAACAACATCATATACCCGCCTACAACAAACAGGAACGGGGCAATTGGAAAAAACTTTCAATTTCACAAGTTACCCTTTAGCGCCTAAAGAGTGTGACTTAGAAGAATTAAACTATCTGATTACGGTAGATGCATATGTGCACATTACATAGAGATGTTTACGTCCTAAATGGGTTGAACGCAAGAGTGACAATAGGTAACCCAAAGAACCCAAAATACCTAGCACCTTCCGGTTTTGTTTTTGCGGCTAATAAATTATGTGGGCCTATAAAGCAATATGAGTCGCCTAGACGACAACTCGGGCATTTATAATCACAACCATATAACCCCCTACCACAAACAGGAACGTGGCAATTGGCAAAAAACTTTCAATTTCCTTTAGCGCCTAAAGAGTGTGACTTTGAAGAATTAAACTATCTGATTACTGTAGATGCATATGTGCACATTACATAGAGATGTTAACGTCCTAAATGGGTTGAACGCAAGAGTGACAATAGGAAACCCAAAATACCTGGCAACTTCCGGCTTTGTTGTTCCTGCTAATAAAGTATGTGGGCCTTTAAAACAATATGAATCGCCTAGACGACATCTCGGGCATTCAAAAACAACATCATATACCCGCCTACCACAAACAGGAACGGGGCAATTGGCAAAAAACTTTCAATTTCACAAGTTACCCTTTAGCGCTTAAACAGTGTGACTTAGAAGAATTAAACTATCTGATTACGGTAGATGCATATGTGCACATTACATAGGGATGTTTACGTCCTAAATGGGTTGAACGCAAGAGTGACAATCGGTAACACAAAGAACCCAAAATACCTAGCAACTTCCGGCTTTGTTGTTCCTGCTAATAAAGTATGTGGGTCTAAAAAGCAATATGAATCGCCTAGACGACAACTCGGGCATTCATAAACAACATCATATACCCGCCTACCACAAACAGGAACGTGGCAATTGGCAAAAAACTTTCAATTTCACAAGTTACCCTTTAGCGCCTAAACAGTGTGACTTAGAAGAATTAAACTATCTGATTACGGTAGATGCATATGTGCACATTACATAGGGATGTTTACGTCCTAAATGGGTTGAACGCAAGAGTGACAATCGGTAACACAAAGAACCCAAAATACCTAGCAACTTCCGGCTTTGTTGTTCCTGCTAATAAAGTATGTGGGTCTAAAAAGCAATATGAATCGCCTAGACGACAACTCGGGCATTCAACAACATCATATACCCGCCTACCACAAACAGGAACGGGGCAATTGGCAAAAAACTTTCAATTTCACAAGTTACCCTTTAGCGCCTAAACAGTGTGACTTAGAAGAATTAAACTATCTGATTACGCTAGATGCATATGTGCACATTACATAGGGATGTTTACGTCCTAAATGGGTTGAACGCAAGAGTGACAATAGGTAACCCAAAGAACCCAAAATACCTAGCAACTTCCGGCTTTGTTGTTCCTGCTAATAAAGTATGTGGGTCTAAAAAGCAATATGAATCGCCTAGACGACAACTCGGGCATTCATAAACAACATCATATACCCGCCTACCACAAACAGGAACGTGGCAATTGGCAAAAAACTTTCAATTTCACAAGTTACCCTTTAGCGCCTAAACAGTGTGACTTAGAAGAATTAAACTATCTGATTACGGTAGATGCATATGTGCACATTACATAGAGATGTTAACGTCCTAAATGGGTTGAACTCAAGAGTGACAATCGAAAACCCAAAAACCTCAAAATACCTAGCAACTTCCGACTTTGTTTTTCCGGCTAATAAAGTATGTGGGCCTAAAAAACAATATGAATCGCCTAGACGGCAACTCGGGCCTTCATAAACAACATTATATACCCGCCTACCACAAACAGGAACGGGGCAATTGGCAAAAAACTTTCAATTTCACAAGTTACCCTTTAGCGCCTAAAGAGTGTGACTTTGAAGAATTAAATTATCTGATTACGGTAGATGCATATGTGCACATTACATAGGGATGTTTACGTCCTAAATGGGTTGAACGCAAGAGTGACAATCGGTAACACAAAGAACCCAAAATACCTAGCACCTTCCGGTTTTGTTTTTGCGGCTAAGAAATTATGTGGGCCTAAAAAGCAATATGAATCGCCTAGACGACAACTCGGGCATTCATAAACAACATCATATACCCGCCTACCACAAACAGGAACGTGGCAATTGGCAAAAAACTTTCAATTTCACAAGTTACCCTTTAGCGCCTAAACAGTGTGACTTAGAAGAATTAAACTATCTGATTACGGTAGATGCATATGTGCACATTCCATAGGGATGTTTACGTCCTAAATGGGTTGAACGCAAGAGTGACAATAGGTAACCCAAAAACCTCAAAATACCTAGCAACTTCCGGCTTTGTTGTTCCTGCTAATAAAGTATGTGGGTCTAAAAAGCAATATGAATCGCCTAGACGACAACTCGGGCATTCAATAATTCATATACCCGCCTACCACAAACAGGAACGGGGCAATTGGCAAAAAACTTTAAATTTCACAAGTTACCCTTTAGCGCCTAAAGAGTGTGACTTAGAAGAATTAAACTATCTGATTACGGTAGATGCATATGTGCACATTACATAGGGATGTTTACGTCCTAAATGGGTTGAACGCAAGAGTGACAATAGGTAACCCAAAGAACCCAAAATACCTAGCACCTTCCGGTTTTGTTTTTGCGGCTAATAAAGTATGTGGGCCTTTAAAACAATATGAATCGCCTAGACGACAACTCGGGCATTCATAAACAACATCATATACCCGCCTACAACAAACAGGAACGGGGCAATTGGAAAAAACTTTCAATTTCACAAGTTACCCTTTAGCGCCTAGAGAGTGTGACTTAGAAGAATTAAACTATCTGATTACGGTAGATGCATATGTGCACATTACATAGAGATGTTTACGTCCTAAATGGGTTGAACGCAAGAGTGACAATAGGTAACCCAAAGAACCCAAAATACCTAGCACCTTCCGGTTTTGTTTTTGCGGCTAATAAATTATGTGGGCCTATAAAGCAATATGAGTCGCCTAAACGACAACTCGGGCATTTATAATCACAACCATATAACCCCCTACCACAAACAGGAACGTGGCAATTGGCAAAAAACTTTCAATTTCCTTTAGCGCCTAAAGAGTGTGACTTTGAAGAATTAAACTATCTGATTACTGTAGATGCATATGTGCACATTACATAGAGATGTTAACGTCCTAAATGGGTTGAACGCAAGAGTGACAATAGGAAACCCAAAATACCTGGCAACTTCCGGCTTTGTTGTTCCTGCTAATAAAGTATGTGGGCCTTTAAAACAATATGAATCGCCTAGACGACAACTCGGGCATTCAAAAACAACATCATATACCCGCCTACCACAAACAGGAACGGGGCAATTGGCAAAAAAACTTTCAATTTCACAAGTTACCCTTTAGCGCCTAAAGAGTGTGACTTAGAAGAATTAAACTATCTGATTACGGTAGATGCATATGTGCACATTACATAGGGATGTTTACGTCCTAAATGGGTTGAACGCAAGAGTGACAATCGAAAACCCAAAAACCTCAAAATACCTAGCAACTTCCGGCTTTGTTGTTCCTGCTAATAAAGTATGTGGGTCTAAAAAGCAATATGAATCGCCTAGACGACAACTCGGGCATTCATAAACAACATCATATACCCGCCTACCACAAACAGGAACGGGGCAATTGGCAAAAAACTTTCAACTTCACAGTTACCCTTTAGCGCCTAAAGAGTGTGACTTAGAAGAATTAAACTATCTGATTACGGTAGATGCATATGTGCACATTACATAGGGATGTTTACGTCCTAAATGGGTTGAACGCAAGAGTGACAATCGGTAACACAAAGAACCCAAAATACCTAGCTTCTTCCGGTTTTGTTTTTGCGGCTAAGAAATTATGTGGGCCTAAAAAGCAATATGAATCGCCTAGACGACAACTCGGGCCTTCATAAACAACATTATATACCCGCCTACCACAAACAGGAACGGGGCAATTGGAAAAAACTTTCAATTTCACAAGTTACCCTTTAGCGCCTAAAGAGTGTGACTTAGAAGAATTAAACTATCTGATTACGGTAGATGCATATGTGCACATTACATAGAGATGTTTACGTCCTAAATGGGTTGAACGCAAGAGTGACAATAGGTAACCCAAAGAACCCAAAATACCTAGCACCTTCCGGTTTTGTTTTTGCGGCTAATAAATTATGTGGGCCTATAAAGCAATATGAGTCGCCTAGACGACAACTCGGGCATTTATAATCACAACCATATAACCCCCTACCACAAACAGGAACGTGGCAATTGGCAAAAAACTTTCAATTTCCTTTAGCGCCTAAAGAGTGTGACTTTGAAGAATTAAACTATCTGATTACTGTAGATGCATATGTGCACATTACATAGAGATGTTAACGTCCTAAATGGGTTGAACGCAAGAGTGACAATAGGAAACCCAAAATACCTGGCAACTTCCGGCTTTGTTGTTCCTGCTAATAAAGTATGTGGGCCTTTAAAACAATATGAATCGCCTAGACGACATCTCGGGCATTCAAAAACAACATCATATACCCGCCTACCACAAACAGGAACGGGGCAATTGGCAAAAAACTTTCAATTTCACAAGTTACCCTTTAGCGCCTAAAGAGTGTGACTTAGAAGAATTAAACTATCTGATTACGGTAGATGCATATGTGCACATTACATAGGGATGTTTACGTCCTAAATGGGTTGAACGCAAGAGTGACAATCGGTAACACAAAGAACCCAAAATACCTAGCAACTTCCGGCTTTGTTGTTCCTGCTAATAAAGTATGTGGGTCTAAAAAGCAATATGAATCGCCTAGACGGCAGCTCGGGCCTTCATAAACAACATTATATACCCGCCTACCACAAACAGGAACGGGGCAATTGGCAAAAAACTTTCAATTTCACAAGTTACCCTTTAGCGCCTAAAGAGTGTGACTTAGAAGAATTAAACTATCTGATTACGGTAGATGCATATGTGCACATTACATAGGGATGTTTACGTCCTAAATGGGTTGAACGCAAGAGTGACAATCGAAAACCCAAAAACCTCAAAATACCTAGCAACTTCCGGCTTTGTTGTTCCTGCTAATAAAGTATGTGGGTCTAAAAAGCAATATGAATCGCCTAGACGACAACTCGGGCATTCATAAACAACATCATATACCCGCCTACCACAAACAGGAACGTGGCAATTGGCAAAAAACTTTCAATTTCACAAGTTACCCTTTAGCGCCTAAACAGTGTGACTTAGAAGAATTAAACTATCTGATTACGGTAGATGCATATGTGCACATTACATAGGGATGTTAACGTCCTAAATGGGTTGAACGCAAGAGTGACAATAGGTAACCCAAAGAACCCAAAATACCTAGCAACTTCCGGCTTTGTTGTTCCTGCTAATAAAGTATGTGGGTCTAAAAAGCAATATGAATCGCCTAGACGACAACTCGGGCATTCATAAACAACATCATATACCCGCCTACCACAAACAGGAACGTGGCAATTGGCAAAAAACTTTCAATTTCACAAGTTACCCTTTAGCGCCTAAACAGTGTGACTTAGAAGAATTAAACTATCTGATTACGGTAGATGCATATGTGCACATTACATAGAGATGTTAACGTCCTAAATGGGTTGAACTCAAGAGTGACAATCGAAAACCCAAAAACCTCAAAATACCTAGCAACTTCCGACTTTGTTTTTCCGGCTAATAAAGTATGTGGGCCTAAAAAACAATATGAATCGCCTAGACGGCAACTCGGGCCTTCATAAACAACATTATATACCCGCCTACCACAAACAGGAACGGGGCAATTGGCAAAAAACTTTCAATTTCACAAGTTACCCTTTAGCGCCTAAAGAGTGTGACTTAGAAGAATTAAACTATCTGATTACGGTAGATGCATATGTGCACATTACATAGGGATGTTTACGTCCTAAATGGGTTGAACGCAAGAGTGACAATCGAAAACCCAAAAACCTCAAAATACCTAGCAACTTCCGGCTTTGTTGTTCCTGCTAATAAAGTATGTGGGTCTAAAAAGCAATATGAATCGCCTAGACGACAACTCGGGCATTCATAAACAACATCATATACCCGCCTACCACAAACAGGAACGTGGCAATTGGCAAAAAACTTTCAATTTCACAAGTTACCCTTTAGCGCCTAAACAGTGTGACTTAGAAGAATTAAACTATCTGATTACGGTAGATGCATATGTGCACATTACATAGGGATGTTTACGTCCTAAATGGGTTGAACGCAAGAGTGACAATCGGTAACACAAAGAACCCAAAATACCTAGCACCTTCCGGTTTTGTTTTTGCGGCTAAGAAATTATGTGGGCCTAAAAAGCAATATGAATCGCCTAGACGACAACTCGGGCATTCATAAACAACATCATATACCCGCCTACCACAAACAGGAACGTGGCAATTGGCAAAAAACTTTCAATTTCACAAGTTACCCTTTAGCGCCTAAACAGTGTGACTTAGAAGAATTAAACTATCTGATTACGGTAGATGCATATGTGCACATTCCATAGGGATGTTTACGTCCTAAATGGGTTGAACGCAAGAGTGACAATAGGTAACCCAAAAACCTCAAAATACCTAGCAACTTCCGGCTTTGTTGTTCCTGCTAATAAAGTATGTGGGTCTAAAAAGCAATATGAATCGCCTAGACGACAACTCGGGCATTCAATAATTCATATACCCGCCTACCACAAACAGGAACGGGGCAATTGGCAAAAAACTTTAAATTTCACAAGTTACCCTTTAGCGCCTAAAGAGTGTGACTTAGAAGAATTAAACTATCTGATTACGGTAGATGCATATGTGCACATTACATAGGGATGTTTACGTCCTAAATGGGTTGAACGCAAGAGTGACAATAGGTAACCCAAAGAACCCAAAATACCTAGCACCTTCCGGTTTTGTTTTTGCGGCTAATAAAGTATGTGGGCCTTTAAAACAATATGAATCGCCTAGACGACAACTCGGGCATTCATAAACAACATCATATACCCGCCTACAACAAACAGGAACGGGGCAATTGGAAAAAACTTTCAATTTCACAAGTTACCCTTTAGCGCCTAGAGAGTGTGACTTAGAAGAATTAAACTATCTGATTACGGTAGATGCATATGTGCACATTACATAGAGATGTTTACGTCCTAAATGGGTTGAACGCAAGAGTGACAATAGGTAACCCAAAGAACCCAAAATACCTAGCACCTTCCGGTTTTGTTTTTGCGGCTAATAAATTATGTGGGCCTATAAAGCAATATGAGTCGCCTAAACGACAACTCGGGCATTTATAATGACAACCATATAACCCCCTACCACAAACAGGAACGTGGCAATTGGCAAAAAACTTTCAATTTCCTTTAGCGCCTAAAGAGTGTGACTTTGAAGAATTAAACTATCTGATTACTGTAGATGCATATGTGCACATTACATAGAGATGTTAACGTCCTAAATGGGTTGAACGCAAGAGTGACAATAGGAAACCCAAAATACCTGGCAACTTCCGGCTTTGTTGTTCCTGCTAATAAAGTATGTGGGCCTTTAAAACAATATGAATCGCCTAGACGACAACTCGGGCATTCAAAAACAACATCATATACCCGCCTACCACAAACAGGAACGGGGCAATTGGCAAAAAAACTTTCAATTTCACAAGTTACCCTTTAGCGCCTAAAGAGTGTGACTTAGAAGAATTAAACTATCTGATTACGGTAGATGCATATGTGCACATTACATAGGGATGTTTACGTCCTAAATGGGTTGAACGCAAGAGTGACAATCGAAAACCCAAAAACCTCAAAATACCTAGCAACTTCCGGCTTTGTTGTTCCTGCTAATAAAGTATGTGGGTCTAAAAAGCAATATGAATCGCCTAGACGACAACTCGGGCATTCATAAACAACATCATATACCCGCCTACCACAAACAGGAACGGGGCAATTGGCAAAAAACTTTCAACTTCACAGTTACCCTTTAGCGCCTAAAGAGTGTGACTTAGAAGAATTAAACTATCTGATTACGGTAGATGCATATGTGCACATTACATAGGGATGTTTACGTCCTAAATGGGTTGAACGCAAGAGTGACAATCGGTAACACAAAGAACCCAAAATACCTAGCTTCTTCCGGTTTTGTTTTTGCGGCTAAGAAATTATGTGGGCCTAAAAAGCAATATGAATCGCCTAGACGACAACTCGGGCCTTCATAAACAACATTATATACCCGCCTACCACAAACAGGAACGGGGCAATTGGAAAAAACTTTCAATTTCACAAGTTACCCTTTAGCGCCTAAAGAGTGTGACTTAGAAGAATTAAACTATCTGATTACGGTAGATGCATATGTGCACATTACATAGAGATGTTTACGTCCTAAATGGGTTGAACGCAAGAGTGACAATAGGTAACCCAAAGAACCCAAAATACCTAGCACCTTCCGGTTTTGTTTTTGCGGCTAATAAATTATGTGGGCCTATAAAGCAATATGAGTCGCCTAGACGACAACTCGGGCATTTATAATCACAACCATATAACCCCCTACCACAAACAGGAACGTGGCAATTGGCAAAAAACTTTCAATTTCCTTTAGCGCCTAAAGAGTGTGACTTTGAAGAATTAAACTATCTGATTACTGTAGATGCATATGTGCACATTACATAGAGATGTTAACGTCCTAAATGGGTTGAACGCAAGAGTGACAATAGGAAACCCAAAATACCTGGCAACTTCCGGCTTTGTTGTTCCTGCTAATAAAGTATGTGGGCCTTTAAAACAATATGAATCGCCTAGACGACATCTCGGGCATTCAAAAACAACATCATATACCCGCCTACCACAAACAGGAACGGGGCAATTGGCAAAAAACTTTCAATTTCACAAGTTACCCTTTAGCGCCTAAAGAGTGTGACTTAGAAGAATTAAACTATCTGATTACGGTAGATGCATATGTGCACATTACATAGGGATGTTTACGTCCTAAATGGGTTGAACGCAAGAGTGACAATCGGTAACACAAAGAACCCAAAATACCTAGCAACTTCCGGCTTTGTTGTTCCTGCTAATAAAGTATGTGGGTCTAAAAAGCAATATGAATCGCCTAGACGGCAGCTCGGGCCTTCATAAACAACATTATATACCCGCCTACCACAAACAGGAACGGGGCAATTGGCAAAAAACTTTCAATTTCACAAGTTACCCTTTAGCGCCTAAAGAGTGTGACTTAGAAGAATTAAACTATCTGATTACGGTAGATGCATATGTGCACATTACATAGGGATGTTTACGTCCTAAATGGGTTGAACGCAAGAGTGACAATCGAAAACCCAAAAACCTCAAAATACCTAGCAACTTCCGGCTTTGTTGTTCCTGCTAATAAAGTATGTGGGTCTAAAAAGCAATATGAATCGCCTAGACGACAACTCGGGCATTCATAAACAACATCATATACCCGCCTACCACAAACAGGAACGTGGCAATTGGCAAAAAACTTTCAATTTCACAAGTTACCCTTTAGCGCCTAAACAGTGTGACTTAGAAGAATTAAACTATCTGATTACGGTAGATGCATATGTGCACATTACATAGAGATGTTAACGTCCTAAATGGGTTGAACGCAAGAGTGACAATAGGTAACCCAAAGAACCCAAAATACCTAGCAACTTCCGGCTTTGTTGTTCCTGCTAATAAAGTATGTGGGTCTAAAAAGCAATATGAATCGCCTAGACGACAACTCGGGCATTCATAAACAACATCATATACCCGCCTACCACAAACAGGAACGTGGCAATTGGCAAAAAACTTTCAATTTCACAAGTTACCCTTTAGCGCCTAAACAGTGTGACTTAGAAGAATTAAACTATCTGATTACGGTAGATGCATATGTGCACATTCCATAGGGATGTTTACGTCCTAAATGGGTTGAACGCAAGAGTGACAATAGGTAACCCAAAAACCTCAAAATACCTAGCAACTTCCGGCTTTGTTGTTCCTGCTAATAAAGTATGTGGGTCTAAAAAGCAATATGAATCGCCTAGACGACAACTCGGGCATTCAATAATTCATATACCCGCCTACCACAAACAGGAACGGGGCAATTGGCAAAAAACTTTAAATTTCACAAGTTACCCTTTAGCGCCTAAACAGTGTGACTTAGAAGAATTAAACTATCTGATTACGCTAGATGCATATGTGCACATTACATAGGGATGTTTACGTCCTAAATGGGTTGAACGCAAGAGTGACAATAGGTAACCCAAAGAACCCAAAATACCTAGCAACTTCCGGCTTTGTTGTTCCTGCTAATAAAGTATGTGGGTCTAAAAAGCAATATGAATCGCCTAGACGACAACTCGGGCATTCATAAACAACATCATATACCCGCCTACCACAAACAGGAACGTGGCAATTGGCAAAAAACTTTCAATTTCACAAGTTACCCTTTAGCGCCTAAACAGTGTGACTTAGAAGAATTAAACTATCTGATTACGGTAGATGCATATGTGCACATTACATAGAGATGTTAACGTCCTAAATGGGTTGAACGCAAGAGTGACAATAGGTAACCCAAAGAACCCAAAATACCTAGCAACTTCCGGCTTTGTTGTTCCTGCTAATAAAGTATGTGGGTCTAAAAAGCAATATGAATCGCCTAGACGACAACTCGGGCATTTAACAACATCATATACCCGCCTACCACAAACAGGAACGGGGCAATTGGCAAAAAACTTTCAATTTCACAAGTTACCCTTTAGCGCCTAAACAGTGTGACTTAGAAGAATTAAACTATCTGATTACGGTAGATGCATATGTGCACATTACATAGAGATGTTAACGTCCTAAATGGGTTGAACTCAAGAGTGACAATCGAAAACCCAAAAACCTCAAAATACCTAGCAACTTCCGGCTTTGTTGTTCCTGCTAATAAAGTATGTGGGATTAAAAAGCAATATGAATCGCCTAGACGGCAACTCGGGCCTTCATAAACAACATCATATACCCGCCTACCATAAACAGGAACGGGGCAATTGGCAAAAAACTTTCAATTTTACAAGTTACCCTTTAGCGCCTAAACAGTGTGACTTAGAAGAATAAAACTATCTGATTACGGTAGATGCATATGTGCACTTTACATAGGGCTGTTTACGTCCTAAATGGATTGAACGCAAGAGTGACAATCGAAAACCCAAAGAACCCAAAATACCTAGCACCTTCCGGTTTTGTTTTTGCGGCTATAAAGTATGCGGGCCTTTAAAACAATATGAGTCGCCTAGACGACAACGCGGGCATTCATAATCACAACCATATACCCCCTACCACAAACAGGAACGTGGCAATTGGCAAAAAACTTTCAATTTCCTTTAGCGCCTAAAGAGTGTGGCTTTGAAGAATTAAACTATCTGATTACGGTAGATGCATATGTGCACATTACATAGAGATGTTAACGTCCTAAATGGGTTGAACGCAAGAGTGACAATCGAAAACCCTAAAACCTCAAAATACCTAGCAACTTCCGGCTTTGTTGTTCCTTCTAATAAAGTATGTGGGTCTAAAAAGCAATATGAATCGCTTAGACGACAACTCGGGCATTCATAAATAACATCATATACCCGCCTACCACAAACAGGAAAGGGGCAATTGGCAAAAAACTTTCAATTTCACAAGTTACCCTTTAGCGCCTAAACAGTGTGACTTAGAAGAATTAAACTATCTGATTACGGTAGATGCATATGTGCACATTACATAGAGATGTTAACGTCCTAAATGGGTTGAACGCAAGAGTGACAATAGGTAACCCAAAGAACCCAAAATACCTAGCAACTTCCGGCTTTGTTGTTCCTGCTAATAAAGTATGTGGGTCTAAAAAGCAATATGAATCGCCTAGACGACAACTCGGGCATTCATACAACATCATATACCCGCCTACAACAAACAGGACCGTGGCAATTGGAAAAAACTTTCAATTTCACAAGTTACCCTTTAGCGCCTAAACAGTGTGACTTAGAAGAATTAAACTATCTGATTACGGTAGATGCATATGTGCACATTACATAGAGATGTTAACGTCCTAAATGGGTTGAACTCAAGAGTGACAATCGAAAACCCAAAAACCTCAAAATACCTAGCAACTTCCGGCTTAGTTGTTCCTGCTAATAAAGTATGTGGGTCTAAAAAGCAATATGAATCGCCTAGACGACAACTCGGGCATTCATAAACAACATCATATACCCGCCTACCACAAACAGGAACGTGGCAATTGGCAAAAAACTTTCAATTTCACAAGTTACCCTTTAGCGCCTAAACAGTGTGACTTAGAAGAATTAAACTATCTGATTACCGTAGATGCATATGTGCACATTACATAGAGATGTTAACGTCCTAAATGGGTTGAACTCAAGAGTGACAATCGAAAACCCAAAAACCTCAAAATACCTAGCAACTTCCGGCTTTGTTGTTCCTGCTAATAAAGTATGTGGGTCTAAAAAGCAATATGAATCGCCTAGACGACAACTCGGGCATTCATAATCACAACCATATAACCCCCTACCACAAACAGGAACGGGGCAATTGGAAAAAACTTTCAATTTCACAAGTTACCCTTTAGCGCCTAAAGAGTGTGACTTTGAAGAATTAAATTATCTGATTACGGTAGATGCATATGTGCACATTACATAGGGATGTTTACGTCCTAAATGGGTTGAACGCAAGAGTGACAATCGGTAACACAAAGAACCCAAAATACCTAGCTTCTTCCGGTTTTGTTTTTGCGGCTAAGAAATTATGTGGGCCTAAAAAGCAATATGAATCGCCTAGACGACAACTCGGGCATTCATAAACAACATCATATACCCGCCTACCACAAACAGGAACGTGGCAATTGGCAAAAAACTTTCAATTTCACAAGTTACCCTTTAGCGCCTAAACAGTGTGACTTAGAAGAATTAAACTATCTGATTACGGTAGATGCATATGTGCACATTACATAGAGATGTTAACGTCCTAAATGGGTTGAACGCAAGAGTGACAATAGGTAACCCAAAGAACCCAAAATACCTAGCAACTTCCGGCTTTGTTGTTCCTGCTAATAAAGTATGTGGGTCTAAAAAGCAATATGAATCGCCTAGACGACAACTCGGGCATTCATACAACATCATATACCCGCCTACAACAAACAGGAACGTGGCAATTGGAAAAAACTTTCAATTTCACAAGTTACCCTTTAGCGCCTAAACAGTGTGACTTAGAAGAATTAAACTATCTGATTACGGTAGATGCATATGTGCACATTACATAGAGATGTTAACGTCCTAAATGGGTTGAACGCAAGAGTGACAATAGGTAACCCAAAGAACCCAAAATACCTAGCAACTTCCGGCTTTGTTGTTCCTGCTAATAAAGTATGTGGGTTTAAAAAGCAATATGAATCGCCTAGACGACAACTCGGGCATTCATAAATAACATCATATACCCGCCTACCACAAACAGGAAAGGGGCAATTGGCAAAAAACTTTCAATTTCACAAGTTACCCTTTAGCGCCTAAACAGTGTGACTTAGAAGAATTAAACTATCTGATTACGGTAGATGCATATGTGCACATTACATAGAGATGTTAACGTCCTAAATGGGTTGAACGCAAGAGTGACAATAGGTAACCCAAAGAACCCAAAATACCTAGCAACTTCCGGCATTGTTGTTCCTGCTAATAAAGTATGTGGGTCTAAAAAGCAATATGAATCGCCTAGACGACAACTCGGGCATTCAACAACATCATATACCCGCCTACCACAAACAGGAACGGGGCAATTGGCAAAAAACTTTCAATTTCACAAGTTACCCTTTAGCGCCTAAAGAGTGTGACTTTGAAGAATTAAATTATCTGATTACGGTAGATGCATATGTGCACATTACATAGGGATGTTTACGTCCTAAATGGGTTGAACGCAAGAGTGACAATCGGTAACACAAAGAACCCAAAATACCTAGCTTCTTCCGGTTTTGTTTTTGCGGCTAAGAAATTATGTGGGCCTAAAAAGCAATATGAATCGCCTAGACGACAACTCGGGCATTCATAAACAACATCATATACCCGCCTACCACAAACAGGAACGTGGCAATTGGCAAAAAACTTTCAATTTCACAAGTTACCCTTTAGCGCCTAAACAGTGTGACTTAGAAGAATTAAACTATCTGATTACGGTAGATGCATATGTGCACATTACATAGAGATGTTAACGTCCTAAATGGGTTGAACGCAAGAGTGACAATAGGTAACCCAAAGAACCCAAAATACCTAGCAACTTCCGGCTTTGTTGTTCCTGCTAATAAAGTATGTGGGTCTAAAAAGCAATATGAATCGCCTAGACGACAACTCGGGCATTCATACAACATCATATACCCGCCTACAACAAACAGGAACGTGGCAATTGGAAAAAACTTTCAATTTCACAAGTTACCCTTTAGCGCCTAAACAGTGTGACTTAGAAGAATTAAACTATCTGATTACGGTAGATGCATATGTGCACATTACATAGAGATGTTAACGTCCTAAATGGGTTGAACGCAAGAGTGACAATAGGTAACCCAAAGAACCCAAAATACCTAGCAACTTCCGGCTTTGTTGTTCCTGCTAATAAAGTATGTGGGTTTAAAAAGCAATATGAATCGCCTAGACGACAACTCGGGCATTCATAAACAACATCATATACCCGCCTACCACAAACAGGAACGTGGCAATTGGCAAAAAACTTTCAATTTCACAAGTTACCCTTTAGCGCCTAAACAGTGTGACTTAGAAGAATTAAACTATCTGATTACGGTAGATGCATATGTGCACATTACATAGAGATGTTAACGTCCTAAATGGGTTGAACTCAAGAGTGACAATCGAAAACCCAAAAACCTCAAAATACCTAGCAACTTCCGACTTTGTTTTTCCGGCTAATAAAGTATGTGGGCCTAAAAAACAATATGAATCGCCTAGACGGCAGCTCGGGCCTTCATAAACAACATTATATACCCGCCTACCACAAACAGGAACGGGGCAATTGGCAAAAAACTTTCAATTTCACAAGTTACCCTTTAGCGCCTAAAGAGTGTGACTTTGAAGAATTAAATTATCTGATTACGGTAGATGCATATGTGCACATTACATAGGGATGTTTACGTCCTAAATGGGTTGAACGCAAGAGTGACAATCGGTAACACAAAGAACCCAAAATACCTAGCTTCTTCCGGTTTTGTTTTTGCGGCTAAGAAATTATGTGGGCCTAAAAAGCAATATGAATCGCCTAGACGACAACTCGGGCATTCATAAACAACATCATATACCCGCCTACCACAAACAGGAACGTGGCAATTGGCAAAAAACTTTCAATTTCACAAGTTACCCTTTAGCGCCTAAACAGTGTGACTTAGAAGAATTAAACTATCTGATTACGGTAGATGCATATGTGCACATTCCATAGGGATGTTTACGTCCTAAATGGGTTGAACGCAAGAGTGACAATAGGTAACCCAAAAACCTCAAAATACCTAGCAACTTCCGGCTTTGTTGTTCCTGCTAATAAAGTATGTGGGTCTAAAAAGCAATATGAATCGCCTAGACGACAACTCGGGCATTCAATAATTCATATACCCGCCTACCACAAACAGGAACGGGGCAATTGGCAAAAAACTTTAAATTTCACAAGTTACCCTTTAGCGCCTAAAGAGTGTGACTTAGAAGAATTAAACTATCTGATTACGGTAGATGCATATGTGCACATTACATGGGGATGTTTACATCCTAAATGGGTTGAACGCAAGAGTGACAATAGGTAACCCAAAGAACCCAAAATACCTAGCACCTTCCGGTTTTGTTTTTGCGGCTAATAAAGTATGTGGGCCTTTAAAACAATATGAATCGCCTAGACGACAACTCGGGCATTCATAAACAACATCATATACCCGCCTACAACAAACAGGAACGGGGCAATTGGAAAAAACTTTCAATTTCACAAGTTACCCTATAGCGCCTAAAGAGTGTGACTTAGAAGAATTAAACTATCTGATTACGGTAGATGCATATGTGCACATTACATAGAGATGTTTACGTCCTAAATGGGTTGAACGCAAGAGTGACAATAGGTAACCCAAAGAACCCAAAATACCTAGCACCTTCCGGTTTTGTTTTTGCGGCTAATAAATTATGTGGGCCTATAAAGCAATATGAGTCGCCTAGACGACAACTCGGGCATTTATAATCACAACCATATAACCCCCTACCACAAACAGGAACGTGGCAATTGGCAAAAAACTTTCAATTTCACAAGTTACCCTTTAGCGCCTAAACAGTGTGACTTAGAAGAATTAAACTATCTGATTACGGTAGATGCATATGTGCACATTACATAGAGATGTTAACGTCCTAAATGGGTTGAACGCAAGAGTGACAATAGGTAACCCAAAGAACCCAAAATACCTAGCAACTTCCGGCTTTGTTGTTCCTGCTAATAAAGTATGTGGGTTTAAAAAGCAATATGAATCGCCTAGACGACAACTCGGGCATTCATAAACAACATCATATACCCGCCTACCACAAACAGGAACGTGGCAATTGGCAAAAAACTTTCAATTTCACAAGTTACCCTTTAGCGCCTAAACAGTGTGACTTAGAAGAATTAAACTATCTGATTACGGTAGATGCATATGTGCACATTCCATAGGGATGTTTACGTCCTAAATGGGTTGAACGCAAGAGTGACAATAGGTAACCCAAAAACCTCAAAATACCTAGCAACTTCCGGCTTTGTTGTTCCTGCTAATAAAGTATGTGGGTCTAAAAAGCAATATGAATCGCTTAGACGACAACTCGGGCATTCATAAATAACATCATATACCCGCCTACCACAAACAGGAAAGGGGCAATTGGCAAAAAACTTTCAATTTCACAAGTTACCCTTTAGCGCCTAAACAGTGTGACTTAGAAGAATTAAACTATCTGATTACGGTAGATGCATATGTGCACATTACATAGAGATGTTAACGTCCTAAATGGGTTGAACGCAAGAGTGACAATAGGTAACCCAAAGAACCCAAAATACCTAGCAACTTCCGGCTTTGTTGTTCCTGCTAATAAAGTATGTGGGTCTAAAAAGCAATATGAATCGCCTAGACGACAACTCGGGCATTCATACAACATCATATACCCGCCTACAACAAACAGGAACGTGGCAATTGGAAAAAACTTTCAATTTCACAAGTTACCCTTTAGCGCCTAAACAGTGTGACTTAGAAGAATTAAACTATCTGATTACGGTAGATGCATATGTGCACATTACATAGAGATGTTAACGTCCTAAATGGGTTGAACTCAAGAGTGACAATCGAAAACCCAAAAACCTCAAAATACCTAGCAACTTCCGGCTTTGTTGTTCCTGCTAATAAAGTATGTGGGTCTAAAAAGCAATATGAATCGCCTAGACGACAACTCGGGCCTTCATAAACAACATCATATACCCGCCTACCACAAACAGGAACGTGGCAATTGGCAAAAAACTTTCAATTTCACAAGTTACCCTTTAGCGCCTAAACAGTGTGACTTAGAAGAATTAAACTATCTGATTACGGTAGATGCATATGTGCACATTACATAGAGATGTTAACGTCCTAAATGGGTTGAACTCAAGAGTGACAATCGAAAACCCAAAAACCTCAAAATACCTAGCAACTTCCGGCTTTGTTGTTCCTGCTAATAAAGTATGTGGGTCTAAAAAGCAATATGAATCGCCTAGACGACAACTCGGGCATTCAACAACATCATATACCCGCCTACCACAAACAGGAACGGGGCAATTGGCAAAAAACTTTCAATTTCACAAGTTACCCTTTAGCGCCTAAAGAGTGTGACTTTGAAGAATTAAATTATCTGATTACGGTAGATGCATATGTGCACATTACATAGGGATGTTTACGTCCTAAATGGGTTGAACGCAAGAGTGACAATCGTTAACACAAAGAACCCAAAATACCTAGCTTCTTCCGGTTTTGTTTTTGCGGCTAAGAAATTATGTGGGCCTAAAAAGCAATATGAATCGCCTAGACGACAACTCGGGCATTCATAAACAACATTATATACCCGCCTACCACAAACAGGAACGGGGCAATTGGCAAAAAACTTTCAATTTCACAAGTTATCCTTTAGCGCCTAAAGAGTGTGACTTTGAAGAATTAAATTATCTGATTACGGTAGATGCATATGTGCTCGGGCATTCATAAACAACATCATATACCCGGCTTACTTTTTCCGGCTAATAAAGTATGTGGGCCTAAAAAACAATATGAATCGCCTAGACGGCAGCTCGGGCCTTCATAAACAACATTATATACCCGCCTACCACAAACAGGAACGGGGCAATTGGCAAAAAACTTTCAATTTCACAAGTTACCCTTTAGCGCCTAAAGAGTGTGACTTTGAAGAATTAAATTATCTGATTACGGTAGATGCATATGTGCACATTACATAGGGATGTTTACGTCCTAAATGGGTTGAACGCAAGAGTGACAATCGGTAACACAAAGAACCCAAAATACCTAGCTTCTTCCGGTTTTGTTTTTGCGGCTAAGAAATTATGTGGGCCTAAAAAGCAATATGAATCGCCTAGACGACAACTCGGGCATTCATAAACAACATCATATACCCGCCTACCACAAACAGGAACGTGGCAATTGGCAAAAAACTTTCAATTTCACAAGTTACCCTTTAGCGCCTAAACAGTGTGACTTAGAAGAATTAAACTATCTGATTACGGTAGATGCATATGTGCACATTCCATAGGGATGTTTACGTCCTAAATGGGTTGAACGCAAGAGTGACAATAGGTAACCCAAAAACCTCAAAATACCTAGCAACTTCCGGCTTTGTTGTTCCTGCTAATAAAGTATGTGGGTCTAAAAAGCAATATGAATCGCCTAGACGACAACTCGGGCATTCAATAATTCATATACCCGCCTACCACAAACAGGAACGGGGCAATTGGCAAAAAACTTTAAATTTCACAAGTTACCCTTTAGCGCCTAAAGAGTGTGACTTAGAAGAATTAAACTATCTGATTACGGTAGATGCATATGTGCACATTACATGGGGATGTTTACATCCTAAATGGGTTGAACGCAAGAGTGACAATAGGTAACCCAAAGAACCCAAAATACCTAGCACCTTCCGGTTTTGTTTTTGCGGCTAATAAAGTATGTGGGCCTTTAAAACAATATGAATCGCCTAGACGACAACTCGGGCATTCATAAACAACATCATATACCCGCCTACAACAAACAGGAACGGGGCAATTGGAAAAAACTTTCAATTTCACAAGTTACCCTATAGCGCCTAAAGAGTGTGACTTAGAAGAATTAAACTATCTGATTACGGTAGATGCATATGTGCACATTACATAGAGATGTTTACGTCCTAAATGGGTTGAACGCAAGAGTGACAATAGGTAACCCAAAGAACCCAAAATACCTAGCACCTTCCGGTTTTGTTTTTGCGGCTAATAAATTATGTGGGCCTATAAAGCAATATGAGTCGCCTAGACGACAACTCGGGCATTTATAATCACAACCATATAACCCCCTACCACAAACAGGAACGTGGCAATTGGCAAAAAACTTTCAATTTCACAAGTTACCCTTTAGCGCCTAAACAGTGTGACTTAGAAGAATTAAACTATCTGATTACGGTAGATGCATATGTGCACATTACATAGAGATGTTAACGTCCTAAATGGGTTGAACGCAAGAGTGACAATAGGTAACCCAAAGAACCCAAAATACCTAGCACCTTCCGGTTTTGTTTTTGCGGCTAATAAAGTATGTGGGCCTTTAAAACAATATGAATCGCCTAGACGACAACTCGGGCATTCATAAACAACATCATATACCCGCCTACAACAAACAGGAACGGGGCAATTGGAAAAAACTTTCAATTTCACAAGTTACCCTTTAGCGCCTAAACAGTGTGACTTAGAAGAATTAAACTATCTGATTACGGTAGATGCATATGTGCACATTCCATAGGGATGTTTACGTCCTAAATGGGTTGAACGCAAGAGTGACAATAGGTAACCCAAAAACCTCAAAATACCTAGCAACTTCCGGCTTTGTTGTTCCTGCTAATAAAGTATGTGGGTCTAAAAAGCAATATGAATCGCTTAGACGACAACTCGGGCATTCATAAATAACATCATATACCCGCCTACCACAAACAGGAAAGGGGCAATTGGCAAAAAACTTTCAATTTCACAAGTTACCCTTTAGCGCCTAAACAGTGTGACTTAGAAGAATTAAACTATCTGATTACGGTAGATGCATATGTGCACATTACATAGAGATGTTAACGTCCTAAATGGGTTGAACGCAAGAGTGACAATAGGTAACCCAAAGAACCCAAAATACCTAGCAACTTCCGGCTTTGTTGTTCCTGCTAATAAAGTATGTGGGTCTAAAAAGCAATATGAATCGCCTAGACGACAACTCGGGCATTCATACAACATCATATACCCGCCTACAACAAACAGGAACGTGGCAATTGGAAAAAACTTTCAATTTCACAAGTTACCCTTTAGCGCCTAAACAGTGTGACTTAGAAGAATTAAACTATCTGATTACGGTAGATGCATATGTGCACATTACATAGAGATGTTAACGTCCTAAATGGGTTGAACTCAAGAGTGACAATCGAAAACCCAAAAACCTCAAAATACCTAGCAACTTCCGGCTTTGTTGTTCCTGCTAATAAAGTATGTGGGTCTAAAAAGCAATATGAATCGCCTAGACGACAACTCGGGCCTTCATAAACAACATCATATACCCGCCTACCACAAACAGGAACGTGGCAATTGGCAAAAAACTTTCAATTTCACAAGTTACCCTTTAGCGCCTAAACAGTGTGACTTAGAAGAATTAAACTATCTGATTACGGTAGATGCATATGTGCACATTACATAGAGATGTTAACGTCCTAAATGGGTTGAACTCAAGAGTGACAATCGAAAACCCAAAAACCTCAAAATACCTAGCAACTTCCGGCTTTGTTGTTCCTGCTAATAAAGTATGTGGGTCTAAAAAGCAATATGAATCGCCTAGACGACAACTCGGGCATTCAACAACATCATATACCCGCCTACCACAAACAGGAACGGGGCAATTGGCAAAAAACTTTCAATTTCACAAGTTACCCTTTAGCGCCTAAAGAGTGTGACTTTGAAGAATTAAATTATCTGATTACGGTAGATGCATATGTGCACATTACATAGGGATGTTTACGTCCTAAATGGGTTGAACGCAAGAGTGACAATCGTTAACACAAAGAACCCAAAATACCTAGCTTCTTCCGGTTTTGTTTTTGCGGCTAAGAAATTATGTGGGCCTAAAAAGCAATATGAATCGCCTAGACGACAACTCGGGCATTCATAAACAACATTATATACCCGCCTACCACAAACAGGAACGGGGCAATTGGCAAAAAACTTTCAATTTCACAAGTTATCCTTTAGCGCCTAAAGAGTGTGACTTTGAAGAATTAAATTATCTGATTACGGTAGATGCATATGTGCACATTACATAGGGATGTTTACGTCCTAAATGGGTTGAACGCAAGAGTGACAATCGGTAACACAAAGAACCCAAAATACCTAGCTTCTTCCGGTTTTGTTTTTGCGGCTAAGAAATTATGTGGGCCTAAAAAGCAATATGAATCGCCTAGACGACAACTCGGGCATTCATAAACAACATTATATACCCGCCTACCACAAACAGGAACGGGGCAATTGGCAAAAAACTTTCAATTTCACAAGTTATCCTTTAGCGCCTAAAGAGTGTGACTTAGAAGAATTAAACTATCTGATTACGGTAGATGCATATGTGCACATTACATAGAGGTGTTAACGTCCTAAATGGGTTGAACGCAAGAGTGACAATAGGTAACCCAAAGAACCCAAAATACCTAGCAACTTCCGGCTTTGTTGTTCCTGCTAATAAAGTATGTGGGTCTAAAAAGCAATATGAATCGCCTAGACGACAACTCGGGCATTCATAAACAACATTATATACCCGCCTACCACAAACAGGAACGGGGCAATTGGCAAAAAACTTTCAATTTCACAAGTTATCCTTTAGCGCCTAAAGAGTGTGACTTAGAAGAATTAAACTATCTGATTACGGTAGATGCATATGTGCACATTACATAGAGGTGTTAACGTCCTAAATGGGTTGAACGCAAGAGTGACAATAGGTAACCCAAAGAACCCAAAATACCTAGCAACTTCCGGCTTTGTTGTTCCTGCTAATAAAGTATGTGGGTCTAAAAAGCAATATGAATCGCTTAGACGACAACTCGGGCATTCATACAACATCATATACCCGCCTACCACAAACAGGAACGTGGCAATTGGCAAAAAACTTTCAATTTCACAAGTTACCCTTTAGCGCCTAAACAGTGTGACTTAGAAGAATTAAACTATCTGATTACGGTAGATGCATATGTGCACATTACATAGAGATGTTAACGTCCTAAATGGGTTGAACTCAAGAGTGACAATCGAAAACCCAAAAACCTCAAAATACCTAGCAACTTCCGACTTTGTTTTTCCGGCTAATAAAGTATGTGGGCCTAAAAAACAATATGAATCGCCTAGACGGCAGCTCGGGCCTTCATAAACAACATTATATACCCGCCTACCACAAACAGGAACGGGGCAATTGGCAAAAAACTTTCAATTTCACAAGTTATCCTTTAGCGCCTAAAGAGTGTGACTTTGAAGAATTAAATTATCTGATTACGGTAGATGCATATGTGCACATTACATAGGGATGTTTACGTCCTAAATGGGTTGAACGCAAGAGTGACAATCGGTAACACAAAGAACCCAAAATACCTAGCTTCTTCCGGTTTTGTTTTTGCGGCTAAGAAATTATGTGGGCCTAAAAAGCAATATGAATCGCCTAGACGACAACTCGGGCATTCATAAACAACATCATATACCCGCCTACCACAAACAGGAACGTGGCAATTGGCAAAAAACTTTCAATTTCACAAGTTACCCTTTAGCGCCTAAAGAGTGTGACTTTGAAGAATTAAATTATCTGATTACGGTAGATGCATATGTGCACATTACATAGGGATGTTTACGTCCTAAATGGGTTGAACGCAAGAGTGACAATCGGTAACACAAAGAACCCAAAATACCTAGCTTCTTCCGGTTTTGTTTTTGCGGCTAAGAAATTATGTGGGCCTAAAAAGCAATATGAATCGCCTAGACGACAACTCGGGCATTCAATAATTCATATACCCGCCTACCACAAACAGGAACGGGGCAATTGGCAAAAAACTTTAAATTTCACAAGTTACCCTTTAGCGCCTAAAGAGTGTGACTTAGAAGAATTAAACTATCTGATTACGGTAGATGCATATGTGCACATTACATGGGGATGTTTACGTCCTAAATGGGTTGAACGCAAGAGTGACAATAGGTAACCCAAAGAACCCAAAATACCTAGCACCTTCCGGTTTTGTTTTTGCGGCTAATAAAGTATGTGGGCCTTTAAAACAATATGAATCGCCTAGACGACAACTCGGGCATTCATAAACAACATCATATACCCGCCTACAACAAACAGGAACGGGGCAATTGGAAAAAACTTTCAATTTCACAAGTTACCCTTTAGCGCCTAAAGAGTGTGACTTAGAAGAATTAAACTATCTGATTACGGTAGATGCATATGTGCACATTACATAGAGATGTTTACGTCCTAAATGGGTTGAACGCAAGAGTGACAATAGGTAACCCAAAGAACCCAAAATACCTAGCACCTTCCGGTTTTGTTTTTGCGGCTAATAAATTATGTGGGCCTATAAAGCAATATGAGTCGCCTAGACGACAACTCGGGCATTTATAATCACAACCATATAACCCCCTACCACAAACAGGAACGTGGCAATTGGCAAAAAACTTTCAATTTCCTTTAGCGCCTAAAGAGTGTGACTTTGAAGAATTAAACTATCTGATTACTGTAGATGCATATGTGCACATTACATAGAGATGTTAACGTCCTAAATGGGTTGAACGCAAGAGTGACAATAGGAAACCCAAAATACCTGGCAACTTCCGGCTTTGTTGTTCCTGCTAATAAAGTATGTGGGCCTTTAAAACAATATGAATCGCCTAGACGACATCTCGGGCATTCAAAAACAACATCATATACCCGCCTACCACAAACAGGAACGGGGCAATTGGCAAAAAACTTTCAATTTCACAAGTTACCCTTTAGCGCCTAAAGAGTGTGACTTAGAAGAATTAAACTATCTGATTACGGTAGATGCATATGTGCACATTACATAGGGATGTTTACGTCCTAAATGGGTTGAACGCAAGAGTGACAATCGGTAACACAAAGAACCTAAAATACCTAGCAACTTCCGGCTTTGTTGTTCCTGCTAATAAAGTATGTGGGTCTAAAAAGCAATATGAATCGCCTAGACGACAACTCGGGCATTCATAAACAACATCATATACCCGCCTACCACAAACAGGAACGTGGCAATTGGCAAAAAACTTTCAATTTCACAAGTTACCCTTTAGCGCCTAAACAGTGTGACTTAGAAGAATTAAACTATCTGATTACGGTAGATGCATATGTGCACATTACATAGGGATGTTTACGTCCTAAATGGGTTGAACGCAAGAGTGACAATCGGTAACACAAAGAACCCAAAATACCTAGCAACTTCCGGCTTTGTTGTTCCTGCTAATAAAGTATGTGGGTCTAAAAAGCAATATGAATCGCCTAGACGACAACTCGGGCATTCAACAACATCATATACCCGCCTACCACAAACAGGAACGGGGCAATTGGCAAAAAACTTTCAATTTCACAAGTTACCCTTTAGCGCCTAAACAGTGTGACTTAGAAGAATTAAACTATCTGATTACGCTAGATGCATATGTGCACATTACATAGGGATGTTTACGTCCTAAATGGGTTGAACGCAAGAGTGACAATAGGTAACCCAAAGAACCCAAAATACCTAGCAACTTCCGGCTTTGTTGTTCCTGCTAATAAAGTATGTGGGTCTAAAAAGCAATATGAATCGCCTAGACGACAACTCGGGCATTCATAAACAACATCATATACCCGCCTACCACAAACAGGAACGTGGCAATTGGCAAAAAAACTTTCAATTTCACAAGTTACCCTTTAGCGCCTAAACAGTGTGACTTAGAAGAATTAAACTATCTGATTACGGTAGATGCATATGTGCACATTACATAGAGATGTTAACGTCCTAAATGGGTTGAACTCAAGAGTGACAATCGAAAACCCAAAAACCTCAAAATACCTAGCAACTTCCGACTTTGTTTTTCCGGCTAATAAAGTATGTGGGCCTAAAAAACAATATGAATCGCCTAGACGGCAACTCGGGCCTTCATAAACAACATTATATACCCGCCTACCACAAACAGGAACGGGGCAATTGGCAAACAACTTTCAATTTCACAAGTTACCCTTTAGCGCCTAAAGAGTGTGACTTTGAAGAATTAAATTATCTGATTACGGTAGATGCATATGTGCACATTACATAGGGATGTTTACGTCCTAAATGGGTTGAACGCAATAGTGACAATCGGTAACACAAAGAACCCAAAATACCTAGCACCTTCCGGTTTTGTTTTTGCGGCTAAGAAATTATGTGGGCCTAAAAAGCAATATGAATCGCCTAGACGACAACTCGGGCATTCATAAACAACATCATATACCCGCCTACCACAAACAGGAACGTGGCAATTGGCAAAAAACTTTCAATTTCACAAGTTACCCTTTAGCGCCTAAACAGTGTGACTTAGAAGAATTAAACTATCTGATTACGGTAGATGCATATGTGCACATTCCATAGGGATGTTTACGTCCTAAATGGGTTGAACGCAAGAGTGACAATAGGTAACCCAAAAACCTCAAAATACCTAGCAACTTCCGGCTTTGTTGTTCCTGCTAATAAAGTATGTGGGTCTAAAAAGCAATATGAATCGCCTAGACGACAACTCGGGCATTCAATAATTCATATACCCGCCTACCACAAACAGGAACGGGGCAATTGGCAAAAAACTTTAAATTTCACAAGTTACCCTTTAGCGCCTAAAGAGTGTGACTTAGAAGAATTAAACTATCTGATTACGGTAGATGCATATGTGCACATTACATAGGGATGTTTACGTCCTAAATGGGTTGAACGCAAGAGTGACAATAGGTAACCCAAAGAACCCAAAATACCTAGCACCTTCCGGTTTTGTTTTTGCGGCTAATAAAGTATGTGGGCCTTTAAAACAATATGAATCGCCTAGACGACAACTCGGGCATTCATAAACAACATCATATACCCGCCTACAACAAACAGGAACGGGGCAATTGGAAAAAACTTTCAATTTCACAAGTTACCCTTTAGCGCCTAGAGAGTGTGACTTAGAAGAATTAAACTATCTGATTACGGTAGATGCATATGTGCACATTACATAGAGATGTTTACGTCCTAAATGGGTTGAACGCAAGAGTGACAATAGGTAACCCAAAGAACCCAAAATACCTAGCACCTTCCGGTTTTGTTTTTGCGGCTAATAAATTATGTGGGCCTATAAAGCAATATGAGTCGCCTAAACGACAACTCGGGCATTTATAATCACAACCATATAACCCCCTACCACAAACAGGAACGTGGCAATTGGCAAAAAACTTTCAATTTCCTTTAGCGCCTAAAGAGTGTGACTTTGAAGAATTAAACTATCCGATTACTGTAGATGCATATGTGCACATTACATAGAGATGTTAACGTCCTAAATGGGTTGAACGCAAGAGTGACAATAGGAAACCCAAAATACCTGGCAACTTCCGGCTTTGTTGTTCCTGCTAATAAAGTATGTGGGCCTTTAAAACAATATGAATCGCCTAGACGACAACTCGGGCATTCAAAAACAACATCATATACCCGCCTACCACAAACAGGAACGGGGCAATTGGCAAAAAAACTTTCAATTTCACAAGTTACCCTTTAGCGCCTAAAGAGTGTGACTTAGAAGAATTAAACTATCTGATTACGGTAGATGCATATGTGCACATTACATAGGGATGTTTACGTCCTAAATGGGTTGAACGCAAGAGTGACAATCGAAAACCCAAAAACCTCAAAATACCTAGCAACTTCCGGCTTTGTTGTTCCTGCTAATAAAGTATGTGGGTCTAAAAAGCAATATGAATCGCCTAGACGACAACTCGGGCATTCATAAACAACATCATATACCCGCCTACCACAAACAGGAACGGGGCAATTGGCAAAAAACTTTCAACTTCACAAGTTACCCTTTAGCGCCTAAAGAGTGTGACTTAAAAGAATTAAACTATCTGATTACGGTAGATGCATATGTGCACATTACATAGGGATGTTTACGTCCTAAATGGGTTGAACGCAAGAGTGACAATAGGTAACCCAAAGAACCCAAAATACCTAGCAACTTCCGGCTTTGTTGTTCCTGCTAATAAAGTATGTGGGTCTAAAAAGCAATATGAATCGCCTAGACGACAACTCGGGCATTCATAAACAACATCATATACCCGGCTAACACAAACAGGAACGGGGCAATTGGCAAAAAACTTTCAATTTCACAAGTTACCCTTTAGCGCCTAAACAGTGTGACTTAGAAGAATAAAACTATCTGATTACGGTAGATGCATATGTGCACTTTACATAGGGCTGTTTACGTCCTAAATGGATTGAACGCAAGAGTGACAATCGAAAACCCAAAGAACCCAAAATACCTAGCACCTTCCGGTTTTGTTTTTGCGGCTATAAAGTATGCGGGCCTTTAAAACAATATGAGTCGCCTAGACGACAACGCGGGCATTCATAATCACAACCATATACCCCCTACCACAAACAGGAACGTGGCAATTGGCAAAAAACTTTCAATTTCCTTTAGCGCCTAAAGAGTGTGGCTTTGAAGAATTAAACTATCTGATTACGGTAGATGCATATGTGCACATTACATAGAGATGTTAACGTCCTAAATGGGTTGAACGCAAGAGTGACAATCGAAAACCCAAAAACCTCAAAATACCTAGCAACTTCCGGCTTTGTTGTTCCTGCTAATAAAGTATGTGGGTCTAAAAAGCAATATGAATCGCTTAGACGACAACTCGGGCATTCATAAATAACATCATATACCCGCCTACCACAAACAGGAAAGGGGCAATTGGCAAAAAACTTTCAATTTCACAAGTTACCCTTTAGCGCCTAAACAGTGTGACTTAGAAGAATTAAACTATCTGATTACGGTAGATGCATATGTGCACATTACATAGAGATGTTAACGTCCTAAATGGGTTGAACTCAAGAGTGACAATCGAAAACCCAAAAACCTCAAAATACCTAGCAACTTCCGGCTTTGTTGTTCCTGCTAATAAAGTATGTGGGTCTAAAAAGCAATATGAATCGCCTAGACGACAACTCGGGCATTCAACAACATCATATACCCGCCTACCACAAACAGGAACGTGGCAATTGGCAAAAAACTTTCAATTTCACAAGTTACCCTTTAGCGCCTAAACAGTGTGACTTAGAAGAATTAAACTATCTGATTACGGTAGATGCATATGTGCACATTACATAGGGATATTTACGTCCTAAATGGGTTGAACGCAAGAGTGACAATCGGTAACCCAAAGAACCCAAAATACCTAGCACCTTCCGGTTTTGTTTTTGCGGCTAATAAAGTATGTGGGCCTAAAAAGCAATATGAATCGCCTAGACCACAAGTCGGAATTTCATAATCATAATCATATAACCGCCTACCACAAACAGGAACGTGGCAATTGGCAAAAAACTTTCAATTTCCTTTAGCGCCTAAAGAGTGTGACTTTGAAGAATTAAACTATCTGATTACGGTAGATGCATATGTGCACTATACATAGAGATGTTAACGTCCTAAATGGGTTGAACGCAAGAGTGACAATCGGTAACACAAAGAACCCAAAATACCTAGCACCTTCCGGTTTTGTTTTTGCGGCTAAGAAATTATGTGGGTCTAAAAAGCAAGATGAATCGCCTAGACGACAACTCGGGCATTCATAAACAACATCATATACCCGGCTAACACAAACAGGAACGGGGCAATTGGCAAAAAACTTTAAATTTCACAAGTTACCCTTTAGCGCCTAAACAGTGTGACTTAGAAGAATTAAACTATCTGATTACGGTAGATGCATATGTGCACATTACATAGGGATATTTACGTCCTAAATGGGTTGAACGCAAGAGTGACAATAGGTAACCCAAAGAACCCAAAATACCTAGCAACTTCCGGCTTTGTTGTTCCTGCTAATAAAGTATGTGGGTCTAAAAAGCAATATGAATCGTTTAGACGACAACTCGGGCATTCAACAACAACATCATATACCCGCCTACCACAAACAGGAACGGGGCAATTGGCAAAAAACTTTAAATTTCACAAGTTACCCTTTAGCGCCTAAAGAGTGTGACTTAGAAGAATTAAACTATCTGATTACGGTAGATGCATATGTGCACATTACATAGGGATGTTTACGTCCTAAATGGGTTGAACGCAAGAGTGACAATAGGTAACCCAAAGAACCCAAAATACCTAGCAACTTCCGGCTTTGTTGTTCCTGCTAATAAAGTATGTGGGTCTAAAAAGCAATATGAATCGCCTAGACGACAACTCGGGCATTCATAAACAACATCATATACCCGGCTAACACAAACAGGAACGGGGCAATTGGCAAAAAACTTTAAATTTCACAAGTTACCCTTTAGCGCCTAAAGAGTGTGACTTAGAAGAATTAAACTATCTGATTACGGTAGATGCATATGTGCACATTACATAGAGATGTTAACGTCCTAAATGGGTTGAACTCAAGAGTGACAATCGAAAACCCAAAAACCTCAAAATACCTAGCAACTTCCGGCTTTGTTGTTCCTGCTAATAAAGTATGTGGGTCTAAAAAGCAAGATGAATCGCCTAGACGACAACTCGGGCATTCAACAACAACATCATATACCCGCCTACCACAAACAGGAACGGGGCAATTGGCAAAAAACTTTAAATTTCACAAGTTACCCTTTAGCGCCTAAAGAGTGTGACTTAGAAGAATTAAACTATCTGATTACGGTAGATGCATATGTGCACATTACATAGGGATGTTTACGTCCTAAATGGGTTGAACGCAAGAGTGACAATCGGTAACACAAAGAACCCAAAATACCTAGCACCTTCCGGTTTTGTTTTTGCGGCTAAGAAATTATGTGGGCCTAAAAAGCAATATGAATCGCCTAGACGACAACTCGGGCATTCATAAACAACATCATATACCCGCCTACCACAAACAGGAACGTGGCAATTGGCAAAAAACTTTCAATTTCACAAGTTACCCTTTAGCGCCTAAACAGTGTAACTTAGAAGAATTAAACTATCTGATTACGGTAGATGCATATGTGCACATTACATAGGGATGTTTACGTCCTAAATGGGTTGAACGCAAGAGTGACAATCGAAAACCCAAAAACCTCAAAATACCTAGCAACTTCCGGCTTTGTTGTTCCTGCTAATAAAGTATGTGGGTCTAAAAAGCAATATGAATCGCCTAGACGACAACTCGGGCATTCAATAATTCATATACCCGCCTACCACAAACAGGAACGGGGCAATTGGCAAAAACTTTAAATTTCACAAGTTACCCTTTAGCGCCTAAAGAGTGTGACTTAGAAGAATTAAACTATCTGATTACGGTAGATGCATATGTGCACATTACATAGGGATGTTTACGTCCTAAATGGGTTGAACGCAAGAGTGACAATAGGTAACCCAAAGAACCCAAAATACCTGGCACCTTCCGGTTTTGTTTTTGCGGCTAAGAAATTATGTGGGCCTAAAAAGCAATATGAATCGCCTAGACGACAACTCGGGCATTCATACAACATCATATACCCGCCTACAACAAACAGGAACGTGGCAATTGGAAAAAACTTTCAATTTCACAAGTTACCCTTTAGCCCCTAAAGAGTGTGACTTAGAAGAATTAAACTATCTGATTACGGTAGATGCATATGTGCACATTACATAGGGATGTTTACGTCCTAAATGGGTTGAACGCAAGAGTGACAATAGGTAACCCAAAGAACCCAAAATACCTGGCAACTTCCGGCTTTGTTGTTCCTGCTAATAAAGTATGTGGGCCTTTAAAACAATATGAATCGCCTAGACGACAACTCGGGCATTCAAAAACAACATCATATACCCGCCTACCACAAACAGGAACGGGGCAATTGGCAAAAAACTTTCAACTTCACAAGTTACCCTTTAGCGCCTAAAGAGTGTGACTTAGAAGAATTAAACTATCTGATTACGGTAGATGCATATGTGCACATTACATAGGGATGTTTACGTCCTAAATGGGTTGAACGCAAGAGTGACAATAGGTAACCCAAAGAACCCAAAATACCTAGCACCTTCCGGTTTTGTTTTTGCGGCTAAGAAATTATGTGGGCCTAATAACAATATGAATCGCCTAGACGACAACTCGGGCATTCATAAACAACATCATATACCCGCCTACAACAAACAGGAACGGGGCAATTGGAAAAAACTTTCAATTTCACAAGTTACCCTTTAGCGCCTAAAGAGTGTGACTTAGAAGAATTAAACTATCTGATTACGGTAGATGCATATGTGCACATTACATAGAGATGTTTACGTCCAGACGCAAGAGTGACAATAGGTAACCCAAAGAAACCAAAATACCTAGCACCTTCCGGTTTTGTTTTTGCGGCTAATAAATTATGTGGGCCTATAAAACAATATGAGTCGCCTAGACGACAACTCGGGCATTTATAATCACAACCATATAACCCCCTACCACAAACAGGAACGTGGCAATTGGCAAAAAACTTTCAATTTCCTTTAGCGCCTAAAGAGTGTGACTTTGAAGAATTAAACTATCTGATTACTGTAGATGCATATGTGCACATTACATAGAGATGTTAACGTCCTAAATGGGTTGAACGCAAGAGTGACAATCGAAAACCCAAAAACCTCAAAATACCTAGCAACTTCCGACTTTGTTTTTCCGGCTAATAAAGTATGTGGGCCTAAAAAACAATATGAATCGCCTAGACGGCAACTCGGGCCTTCATAAACAACATCATATACCCGCCTACCACAAACAGGAACGGGGCAATTGGAAAAAACTTTCAATTTTACAAGTTACCCTTTAGCGCCTAAACAGTGTGACTTAGAAGAATAAAACTATCTGATTACGGTAGATGCATATGTGCACTTTACATAGGGCTGTTTACGTCCTAAATGGGTTGAACGCAAGAGTGACAATCGAAAACCCAAAGAACCCAAAATACCTAGCACCTTCCGACTTTGTTTTTCCGGCTAATAAAGTATGTGGGCCTAAAAAACAATATGAATCGCCTAGACGGCAACTCGGGCCTTCATAAACAACATCATATACCCGCCTACCACAAACAGGAACGGGGCAATTGGAAAAAACTTTCAATTTTACAAGTTACCCTTTAGCGCCTAAACAGTGTGACTTAGAAGAATAAAACTATCTGATTACGGTAGATGCATATGTGCACTTTACATAGGGCTGTTTACGTCCTAAATGGGTTGAACGCAAGAGTGACAATCGAAAACCCAAAAACCTCAAAATACCTAGCAACTTTGTTGTTCCTGCTAATAAAGTATGTGGGTCTAAAAAGCAATATGAATCGCTTAGACGACAACTCGGGCATTCAACAACAACATCATATACCCGCCTACCACAAACAGGAACGGGGCAATTGGCAAAAAACTTTCAATTTCACAAGTTACCCTTTAGCGCCTAAAGAGTGTGACTTAGAAGAATTAAACTATCTGATTACGGTAGATGCATATGTGCACATTACATAGGGATGTTTACGTCCTAAATGGGTTGAACGCAAGAGTGACAATAGGTAACCCAAAATACCTAGCACCTTCCGGTTTTGTTTTTGCGGCTAAGAAATTATGTGGGCCTAAAAAGCAATATGAATCGCCTAGACGACAACTCGGGCATTCAACAACAACATCATATACCCGCCTACCACAAACAGGAACGGGGCAATTGGCAAAAAACTTTCAATTTCACAAGTTACCCTTTAGCGCCTAAAGAGTGTGACTTTGAAGAATTAAACTATCTGATTACGGTAGATGCATATGTGCACTATACATAGAGATGTTAACGTCCTAAATGGGTTGAACGCAAGAGTGACAATCGGTAACACAAAGAACCCAAAATACCTAGCACCTTCCGGTTTTGTTTTTGCGGCTAAGAAATTATGTGGGCCTAAAAAGCAATATGTATCGCCTAGACGACAACTCGGGCATTCATAAACAACATCATATACCCGCCTACCACAAACAGGAACGTGGCAATTGGCAAAAAACTTTCAATTTCACAAGTTACCCTTTAGCGCCTAAACAGTGTGACTTAGAAGAATTAAACTATCTGATTACGGTAGATGCATATGTGCACATTACATAGAGATGTTTACGTCCTAAATGGGTTGAACGCAAGAGTGACAATCGAAAACCCAAAAACCTCAAAATACCTAGCAACTTCCGGCTTTGTTGTTCCTGCTAATAAAGTATGTGGGTCTAAAAAGCAATATGAATCGCCTAGACGACAACTCGGGCATTCAATAATTCATATACCCGCCTACCACAAACAGGAACGGGGCAATTGGCAAAAAACTTTAAATTTCACAAGTTACCCTTTAGCGCCTAAAGAGTGTGACTTAGAAGAATTAAACTATCTGATTACGGTAGATGCATATCTGCAAATTACATAGGGATGTTTACGTCCTAAATGGGTTCAACGCAAGAGTGACAATAGGTAACCCAAAGAACCCAAAATACCTAGCACCTTCCGGTTTTGCTTTTGCGGCTAAGAAATTATGTGGGCCTAAAAAGCAATATGAATCGCCTAGACGACAACTCGGGCATTCATAAACAACATAATATACCCGCCTACCACAAACAGGAACGGGGCAATTGGAAAAAACTTTCAATTTCACAAGTTCCCTTTAGCGCCTAAACAGTGTGACTTAGAAGAATTAAACTATCTGATTACGGTAGATGCATATGTGCACATTACATAGGGATGTTTACGTCCTAAATGGGTTGAACGCAAGAGTGACAATCGAAAACCCAAAAACCTCAAAATACCTAGCAACTTTGTTGTTCCTGCTAATAAAGTATGTGGGTCTAAAAAGCAATATGAATCGCCTAGACGACAACTCGGGCATTCAATAATTCATATACCCGCCTACCACAAACAGGAACGGGGCAATTGGCAAAAAACTTTAAATTTCACAAGTTACCCTTTAGCGCCTAAAGAGTGTGACTTAGAAGAATTATACTATCTGATTACGGTAGATGCATATGTGCACATTACATAGGGATGTTTACGTCCTAAATGGGTTGAACGCAAGAGTGACAATCGGTAACACAAAGAACCCAAAATACCTAGCAACTTCCGGTTTTGTTTTTGCGGCTAAGAAATTATGTGGGCCTAAAAAGCAATATGAATCGCCTAGACGACAACTCGGGCATTCATAAACAACATCATATACCCGCCTACCACAAACAGGAACGTGGCAATTGGCAAAAAACTTTCAATTTCACAAGTTCCCTTTAGCGCCTAAACAGTGTGACTTAGAAGAATTAAACTATCTGATTACGGTAGATGCATATGTGCACATTACATAGGGATGTTTACGTCCTAAATGGGTTGAACGCAAGAGTGACAATCGAAAACCCAAAAACCTCAAAATACCTAGCAACTTTGTTGTTCCTGCTAATAAAGTATGTGGGTCTAAAAAGCAATATGAATCGCCTAGACGACAACTCGGGCATTCAATAATTCATATACCCGCCTACCACAAACAGGAACGGGGCAATTGGCAAAAAACTTTAAATTTCACAAGTTACCCTTTAGCGCCTAAAGAGTGTGACTTAGAAGAATTATACTATCTGATTACGGTAGATGCATATGTGCACATTACATAGGGATGTTTACGTCCTAAATGGGTTGAACGCAAGAGTGACAATAGGTAACCCAAAGAACCCAAAATACCTAGCAACTTCCGGCTTTTTTGTTCCTGCTAATAAAGTATGTGGGTCTAAAAAGCAATATGAATCGCCTAGACGACAACTCGGGCATTCATAAACAACATCATATACCCGGCTAACACAAACAGGAACGGGGCAATTGGAAAAAACTTTCAATTTCACAAGTTACCCTTTAGCGCCTAAAGAGTGTGACTTAGAAGAATTAAACTATCTGATTACGGTAGATGCATATGTGCACATTACATAGAGATGTTTACGTCCTAAATGGGTTGAACGCAAGAGTGACAATAGGTAACCCAAAGAAACCAAAATACCTAGCACCTTCCGGTTTTGTTTTTGCGGCTAATAAATTATGTGGGCCTATAAAACAATATGAGTCGCCTAGACGACAACTCGGGCATTTATAATCACAACCATATAACCCCCTACCACAAACAGGAACGTGGCAATTGGCAAAAAACTTTCAATTTCACAAGTTACCCTTTAGCGCCTAAAGAGTGTGACTTAGAAGAATTAAACTATCTGATTACGGTAGATGCATATGTGCACATTACATAGGGGTGTTTACGTCCTAAATGGGTTGAACGCAAGAGTGACAATAGGTAACCCAAAGAACCCAAAATACCTAGCAACTTCCGGCTTTGCTGTTCCTGCTAATAAAGTATGTGGGTCTAAAAAGCAATATGAATCGCCTAGACGACAACTCGGGCATTCAAAAACAACATCATATACCCGCCTACCACAAACAGGAACGGGGCAATTGGCAAAAAACTTTCAATTTCACAAGTTACCCTTTAGCGCCTAAAGAGTGTGACTTAGAAGAATTAAACTATCTGATTACGGTAGATGCATATGTGCACATTACATAGAGATGTTTACGTCCTAAATGGGTTGAACGCAAGAGTGACAATAAGTAACCCAAAGAAACCAAAATACCTAGCACCTTCCGGTTTTGTTTTTGCGGCTATAAAGTATGTGGGCCTTTAAAACAATATGAGTCGCCTAGGCGACAACGCGGGCATTCATAATCACAACCATATACCCCCTACCACAAACAGGAACGTGGCAATTGGCAAAAAACTTTCAATTTCCTTTAGCGCCTAAAGAGTGTGACTTTGAAGAATTAAACTATCTGATTACGGTAGATGCATATGTGCACATTACATAGAGATGTTAACGTCCTAAATGGGTTGAACGCAAGAGTGACAATCGAAAACCCAAAAACCTCAAAATACCTAGCAACTTCCGGCTTTGTTGTTCCTGCTAATAAAGTATGTGGGTCTAAAAAGCAATATGAATCGCCTAGACGACAACTCGGGCATTCAAAAACAACATCATATACCCGCCTACCACAAACAGGAACGGGGCAATTGGCAAAAAACTTTCTTTTACAAGTTACCCTTTAGCGCCTAAAGAGTGTGACTTAGAAGAATTAAACTATCTGATTACGGTAGATGCATATGTGCACATTACATAGGGATGTTTACGTCCTAAATGGGTTGAACGCAAGAGTGACAATAGGTAACCCAAAGAACCCAAAATACCTAGCAACTTCCGGCTTTGTTGTTCCTGCTAATAAAGTATGTGGGTCTAAAAAGCAATATGAATCGCCTAGACGACAACTCGGGCATTCATAAACAACATCATATACCCGCCTAACACAAACAGGAACGGGGCAATTGGAAAAAACTTTCAATTTCACAAGTTACCCTTTAGCGCCTAAAGAGTGTGACTTAGAAGAATTAAACTATCTGATTACGGTAGATGCATATGTGCACATTACATAGGGATGTTTACGTCCTAAATGGGTTGAACGCAAGAGTGACAATAGGTAACCCAAAAAACCCAAAATACCTAGCACCTTCCGGTTTTGTTTTTGCGGCTCAGAAATTATGTGGGCCTAATAAGCAATATGAATCGCCTAGACGACAACTCGGGCATTCATAAACAACATCATATACCCGCCTACAACAAACAGGAACGGGGCAATTGGAAAAAACTTTCAATTTCACAAGTTACCCTTTAGCGCCTAAAGAGTGTGACTTAGAAGAATTAAACTATCTGATTACGGTAGATGTATATGTGCACATTACATAGAGATGTCAACGTCCTAAATGGGTTGAACGCAAGAGTGACAATCGAAAACCCAAAAACCTCAAAATACCTAGCAACTTCCGGCTTTGTTGTTCCTGCTAATAAAGTATGTGGGCCTTTAAAACAATATGAGTAGCCTAGACGACAACGCGGCATTCATAATCACAACCTTATACCCCCTACCACAAACAGGAGCGTGGCAATTGGCAAAAAACTTTCAATTTCCTTTAGCGCCTAAAGAGTGTGACTTTGAAGAATTAAACTATCTGATTACGGTAGATGCATATGTGCACATTACATAAAGATGTTAACGTCCTAAATGGGTTGAACGCAAGAGTGACAATAAGTAACCCAAAGAAACCAAAATACCTAGCACCTTCCGGTTTTGTTTTTGCGGCTATAAAGTATGTGGGCCTTTAAAACAATATGAGTCGCCTAGAGGACAACGCGGGCATTCATAATCACAACCATATACCCCCTACCACAAACAGGAACGTGGCAATTGGCAAAAAACTTTCAATTTCCTTTAGCGCCTAAAGAGTGTGACTTTGAAGAATTAAACTATCTGATTACGGTAGATGCATATGTGCACATTACATAGAGATGTTAACGTCCTAAATGGGTTGAACGCAAGAGTGACAATCGAAAACCCAAAAACCTCAAAATACCTAGCAACTTCCGGCTTTGTTGTTCCTGCTAATAAAGTATGTGGGTCTAAAAAGCAATATGAATCGCCTGGACGACAACTCGGGCATTCAAAAACAACATCATATACCCGCCTACCACAAACAGGAACGGGGCAATTGGCAAAAAACTTTCAATTTTACAAGTTACCCTTTAGCGCCTAAAGAGTGTGACTTAGAAGAATTGAACTATCTGATTACGGTAGATGCATATGTGCACATTACATAGGGATGTTTACGTCCTAAATGGGTTGAACGCAAGAGTGACAATAGGTAACCCAAAGAACCCAAAATACCTAGCAACTTCCGGCTTTGTTGTTCCTGCTAATAAAGTATGTGGGCCTTTAAAACAATATGAGTAGCCTAGACGACAACGCGGGCATTCATAATCACAACCTTATACCCCCTACCACAAACAGGAACGTGGCAATTGGCAAAAAACTTTCAATTTCCTTTAGCGCCTAAAGAGTGTGACTTTGAAGAATTAAACTATCTGATTACGGTAGATGCATATGTGCACATTACATAGAGATGTTAACGTCCTAAATGGGTTGAACGCAAGAGTGACAATCGAAAACCCAAAAACCTCAAAATACCTAGCAACTTCCGGCTTTGTTGTTCCTGCTAATAAAGTATGTGGGTCTCAAAAGCAATATGAATCGCCTAGACGACAACTCGGGCATTCAAAAACAACATCATATACCCGCCTACCACAAACAGGAACGGGGCAATTGGCAAAAAACTTTCAATTTCACAAGTTACCCTTTAGCGCCTAAATAGTGTGACTTAGAAGAATTAAACTATCTGATTACGGTAGATGCATATGTGCACATTACATAGGGATGTTTACGTCCTAAATGGGTTGAACGCAAGAGTGACAATAGGTAACCTAAAGAACCCAAAATACCTAGCAACTTCCGGCTTTGTTGTTCCTGCTAATAAAGTATGTGGGTCTAAAAAGCAATATGATTCGCCTAGACGACAACTCGGGCATTCATAAACAACATCATATACCCGCCTAACACAAACAGGAACGGGGCAATTGGAAAAAACTTTCAATTTCACAAGTTACCCTTTAGCGCCTAAACAGTGTGACTTAGAAGAATTAAACTATCTGATTACGGTAGATGCATATGTGCACATTACATAGGGATGTTTACGTCCTAAATGGGTTGAGCGCAAGAGTGACAATAGGTAACCCAAAGAACCCAAAATACCTAGCACCTTCCGGTTTTGTTTTTGCGGCTCAGAAATTATGTGGGCCTAATAAGCAATATGAATCGCCTAGACGACAACTCGGGCATTCATAAACAACATCATATACCCGCCTACAACAAACAGGAACGGGGCAATTGGAAAAAACTTTCAATTTCACAAGTTACCCTTTAGCGCCTAAAGAGTGTGACTTAGAAGAATTAAACTATCTGATTACGGTAGATGTATATGTGCACATTACATAGAGATGTCCACGTCCTAAATGGGTTGAACGCAAGAGTGACAATCGAAAACCCAAAAACCTCAAAATACCTAGCAACTTCCGGCTTTGTTGTTCCTGCTAATAAAGTATGTGGGCCTAAAAAGCAATATGAATCGTCTAGACGACAACTCGGGCATTCATAAACAACATCATATACCCGCCTACAACAAACAGGAACGGGGCAATTGGAAAAAACTTTCAATTTCACAAGTTACCCTTAAGCGCCTAAAGAGTGTGACTTAGAAGAATTAAACTATCTGATTACGGTAGATGCATATGTGCACATTACATAGAGATGTTTACGTCCTAAATGGGTTGAACGCAAGAGTGACAATAGGTAACCCAAAGAAACCAAAATACCTAGCACCTTCCGGTTTTGTTTTTGCGGCTAATAAATTATGTGGGCCTATAAAACAATATGAGTCGCCTAGACGACAACTCGGGCATTTATAATCACAACCATATAACCCCCTACCACAAACAGGAACGTGGCAATTGGCAAAAAACTTTCAATTTCACAAGTTACCCTTTAGCGCCTAAACAGTGTGACTTAGAAGAATTAAACTATCTGATTACGGTAGATGCATATGTGCACATTACATAGGGATGTTTACGTCCTAAATGGGTTGAACGCAAGAGTGACAATCGAAAACCCAAAAACCTCAAAATACCTAGCAACTTCCGGCTTTGTTGTTCCTGCTAATAAAGTATGTGGGTCTAAAAAGCAATATGAATCGCCTAGACGACAACTCGGGCATTCAATAATTCATATACCCGCCTACCACAAACAGGAACGGGGCATTTGGCAAAAAACTTTCAATTTCACAAGTTACCCTTTAGCGCCTAAAGAGTGTGACTTAGAAGAATTAAACTATCTGATTACGGTAGATGCATATCTGCAAATTACATAGGGATGTTTACGTCCTAAATGGGTTCAACGCAAGAGTGACAATAGGTAACCCAAAGAACCCAAAATACCTAGCACCTTCCGGTTTTGCTTTTGCGGCTAAGAAATTATGTGGGCCTAAAAAGCAATATGAATCGCCTAGACGACAACTCGGGCATTCATAAACAACATAATATACCCGCCTACCACAAACAGGAACGGGGCAATTGGAAAAAACTTTCAATTTCACAAGTTACCCTTTAGCGCCTAAAGAGAATTAAACTATCTGATTACGGTAGATGCATATGTGCACATTACATAGAGATGTTTACGTCCTCAATGGGTTGAACGCAAGAGTGACAATAGGTAACCCAAAGAAACCAAAATACCTAGCACCTTCCGGTTTTGTTTTTGCGGCTAATAAATTATGTGGGCCTATAAAACAATATGAGTCGCCTAGACGACAACTCGGGCATTTATAATCACAACCATATAACCCCCTACCACAAACAGGAACGTGGCAATTGGCAAAAAACTTTCAATTTCCTTTAGCGCCTAAAGAGTGTGACTTTGAAGAATTAAACTATCTGATTACGGTAGATACATATGTGCACATTATATAGAGATGTTAACGTTCTAAATGGGTTGAACGCAAGAGTGACAATCGAAAACCCAAAAACCTCAAAATACCTAGCAACTTCCGACTTCGTTTTTCCTGCTAATAAGGTATGTGGGTCTCAAAAGCAATATGAATCGCCTAGACGACAACTCGGGCATTCAAAAACAACATCATATACCCGCCTACCACAAACAGGAACGGGGCAATTGGCAAAAAACTTTCAATTTCACAAGTTACCCTTTAGCGCCTAAATAGTGTGACTTAGAAGAATTAAACTATCTGATTACGGTAGATGCATATGTGCACATTACATAGGGATGTTTACGTCCTAAATGGGTTGAACGCAAGAGTGACAATAGGTAACCTAAAGAACCCAAAATACCTAGCAACTTCCGGCTTTGTTGTTCCTGCTAATAAAGTATGTGGGCCTTTAAAACAATATGAGTAGCCTAGACGACAACGCGGGCATTCATAATCACAACCTTATACCCCCTACCACAAACAGGAACGTGGCAATTGGCAAAAAACTTTCAATTTCCTTTAGCGCCTAAAGAGTGTGACTTTGAAGAATTAAACTATCTGATTACGGTAGATGCATATGTGCACATTACATAGAGATGTTAACGTCCTAAATGGGTTGAACGCAAGAGTGACAATCGAAAACCCAAAAACCTCAAAATACCTAGCAACTTCCGGCTTTGTTGTTCCTGCTAATAAAGTATGTGTGTCTCAAAAGCAATATGAATCGCCTAGACGACAACTCGGGCATTCAAAAACAACATCATATACCCGCCTACCACAAACAGGAACGGGGCAATTGGCAAAAAACTTTCAATTTCACAAGTTACCCTTTAGCGCCTAAATAGTGTGACTTAGAAGAATTAAACTATCTGATTACGGTAGATGCATATGTGCACATTACATAGGGATGTTTACGTCCTAAATGGGTTGAACGCAAGAGTGACAATAGGTAACCCAAAGAACCCAAAATACCTAGCAACTTCCGGCTTTGTTGTTCCTGCTAATAAAGTATGTGGGCCTTTAAAACAATATGAGTAGCCTAGACGACAACGCGGGCATTCATAATCACAACCTTATACCCCCTACCACAAACAGGAACGTGGCAATTGGCAAAAAACTTTCAATTTCCTTTAGCGCCTAAAGAGTGTGACTTTGAAGAATTAAACTATCTGATTACGGTAGATGCATATGTGCACATTACATAGAGATGTTAACGTCCTAAATGGGTTGAACGCAAGAGTGACAATCGAAAACCCAAAAACCTCAAAATACCTAGCAACTTCCGGCTTTGTTGTTCCTGCTAATAAAGTATGTGGGTCTCAAAAGCAATATGAATCGCCTAGACGACAACTCGGGCATTCAAAAACAACATCATATACCCGCCTACCACAAACAGGAACGGGGCAATTGGCAAAAAACTTTCAATTTCACAAGTTACCCTTTAGCGCCTAAATAGTGTGACTTAGAAGAATTAAACTATCTGATTACGGTAGATGCATATGTGCACATTACATAGGGATGTTTACGTCCTAAATGGGTTGAACGCAAGAGTGACAATAGGTAACCTAAAGAACCCAAAATACCTAGCAACTTCCGGCTTTGTTGTTCCTGCTAATAAAGTATGTGGGTCTAAAAAGCAATATGATTCGCCTAGACGACAACTCGGGCATTCATAAACAACATCATATACCCGCCTAACACAAACAGGAACGGGGCAATTGGAAAAAACTTTCAATTTCACAAGTTACCCTTTAGCGCCTAAACAGTGTGACTTAGAAGAATTAAACTATCTGATTACGGTAGATGCATATGTGCACATTACATAGGGATGTTTACGTCCTAAATGGGTTGAGCGCAAGAGTGACAATAGGTAACCCAAAGAACCCAAAATACCTAGCACCTTCCGGTTTTGTTTTTGCGGCTCAGAAATTATGTGGGCCTAATAAGCAATATGAATCGCCTAGACGACAACTCGGGCATTCATAAACAACATCATATACCCGCCTACAACAAACAGGAACGGGGCAATTGGAAAAAACTTTCAATTTCACAAGTTACCCTTTAGCGCCTAAAGAGTGTGACTTAGAAGAATTAAACTATCTGATTACGGTAGATGTATATGTGCACATTACATAGAGATGTCCACGTCCTAAATGGGTTGAACGCAAGAGTGACAATCGAAAACCCAAAAACCTCAAAATACCTAGCAACTTCCGGCTTTGTTGTTCCTGCTAATAAAGTATGTGGGCCTAAAAAGCAATATGAATCGTCTAGACGACAACTCGGGCATTCATAAACAACATCATATACCCGCCTACAACAAACAGGAACGGGGCAATTGGAAAAAACTTTCAATTTCACAAGTTACCCTTAAGCGCCTAAAGAGTGTGACTTAGAAGAATTAAACTATCTGATTACGGTAGATGCATATGTGCACATTACATAGAGATGTTTACGTCCTAAATGGGTTGAACGCAAGAGTGACAATAGGTAACCCAAAGAAACCAAAATACCTAGCACCTTCCGGTTTTGTTTTTGCGGCTAATAAATTATGTGGGCCTATAAAACAATATGAGTCGCCTAGACGACAACTCGGGCATTTATAATCACAACCATATAACCCCCTACCACAAACAGGAACGTGGCAATTGGCAAAAAACTTTCAATTTCACAAGTTACCCTTTAGCGCCTAAACAGTGTGACCTAGAAGAATTAAACTATCTGATTACGGTAGATGCATATGTGCACATTACATAGGGATGTTTACGTCCTAAATGGGTTGAACGCAAGAGTGACAATCGAAAACCCAAAAACCTCAAAATACCTAGCAACTTCCGGCTTTGTTGTTCCTGCTAATAAAGTATGTGGGTCTAAAAAGCAATATGAATCGCCTAGACGACAACTCGGGCATTCAATAATTCATATACCCGCCTACCACAAACAGGAACGGGGCATTTGGCAAAAAACTTTCAATTTCACAAGTTACCCTTTAGCGCCTAAAGAGTGTGACTTAGAAGAATTAAACTATCTGATTACGGTAGATGCATATCTGCAAATTACATAGGGATGTTTACGTCCTAAATGGGTTCAACGCAAGAGTGACAATAGGTAACCCAAAGAACCCAAAATACCTAGCACCTTCCGGTTTTGCTTTTGCGGCTAAGAAATTATGTGGGCCTAAAAAGCAATATGAATCGCCTAGACGACAACTCGGGCATTCATAAACAACATAATATACCCGCCTACCACAAACAGGAACGGGGCAATTGGAAAAAACTTTCAATTTCACAAGTTACCCTTTAGCGCCTAAAGAGAATTAAACTATCTGATTACGGTAGATGCATATGTGCACATTACATAGAGATGTTTACGTCCTCAATGGGTTGAACGCAAGAGTGACAATAGGTAACCCAAAGAAACCAAAATACCTAGCACCTTCCGGTTTTGTTTTTGCGGCTAATAAATTATGTGGGCCTATAAAACAATATGAGTCGCCTAGACGACAACTCGGGCATTTATAATCACAACCATATAACCCCCTACCACAAACAGGAACGTGGCAATTGGCAAAAAACTTTCAATTTCCTTTAGCGCCTAAAGAGTGTGACTTTGAAGAATTAAACTATCTGATTACGGTAGATACATATGTGCACATTATATAGAGATGTTAACGTTCTAAATGGGTTGAACGCAAGAGTGACAATCGAAAACCCAAAAACCTCAAAATACCTAGCAACTTCCGACTTCGTTTTTCCTGCTAATAAGGTATGTGGGTCTAAAAAGCAATATGAATCGCCTAGACGACAACTCGGGCATTCAAAAACAACATCATATACCCGCCTACCACAAACAGGAACGGGGCAATTGGCAAAAAACTTTCAATTTCACAAGTTACCCTTTAGCGCCTAAAGAGTGTGACCTAGAAGAATTAAACTATCTGATTACGGTAGATGCATATGTGCTCATTACATAGGGATGTTTACGTCCTAAATGGGTTGAACGCAAGAGTGACAATAGGTAACCCAAAGAAACCAAAATACCTAGCACCTTCCGGTTTTGTTTTTGCGGCTAATAAGTTATGTGGGCCTATAAAACAATATGAGTCGCCTAGACGACAACTCGGGCATTTATAATCACAACCATATAACCCCCTACCACAAACAGGAACTTGGCAATTGGCAAAAAACTTTCAATTTCACAAGTTACCCTTTAGCGCCTAAACAGTGTGACTTAGAAGAATTAAACTATCTGATTACGGTAGATGCATATGTGCACATTACATAGAGATGTCAACGTCCTAAATGGGTTGAACGCAAGAGTGACAATCGAAAACCCAAAAACCTCAAAATACCTAGCAACTTCCGGCTTTGTTGTTCCTGCTAATAAAGTATGTGGGTCTAAAAAGCAATATGAATCGCCTAGACGACAACTCGGGCATTCATAATCACAACCATATAACCCCCTACCACAAACAGGAACGGGGCAATTGGAAAAAACTTTCAATTTCACAAGTTACCCTTTAGCGCCTAAAGAGTGTGACTTAGAAGAATTAAACTATCTGATTACGGTAGATGCATATGTGCACATTACATAGGGATGTTTACGTCCTAAATGGGTTGAACGCAAGAGTGACAATAGGTAACCCAAAGAACCCAAAATACCTAGCACCTTCCGGTTTTGTTTTTGCGGCTAATAAATTATGTGGGCCTATAAAACAATATGAGTCGCCTAGACGACAACTCGGGCATTTATAATCACAACCATATAACCCCCTACCACAAACAGGAACGTGGCAATTGGCAAAAAACTTTCAATTTCACAAGTTACCCTTTAGCGCCTAAACAGTGTGACTTAGAAGAATTAAACTATCTGATTACGGTAGATGCATATGTGCACATCACATAGGGATGTTTACGTCCTAAATGGGTTGAACGCAAGAGTGACAATCGAAAACCCAAAAACCTCAAAATACCTAGCAACTTCCGGCTTTGTTGTTCCTGCTAATAAAGTATGTGGGTCTAAAAAGCAATATGAATCGCCTAGACGACAACTCGGGCATTCATAAACAACATCATATACCCGCCTACAACAAACAGGAACGGGGCAATTGGAAAAAACTTTCAATTTCACAAGTTACCCTTTAGCGCCTAAAGAGTGTGACTTAGAAGAATTAAACTATCTGATTACGGTAGATGCATATGTGCACATTACCTAGGGATGTTTACGTCCTAAATGGGTTGAACGCAAGAGTGACAATAGGTAACCCAAAGAACCCAAAATACCTAGCACCTTCCGGTTTTGTTTTTGCGGCTAAGAAATTATGTGGGCCTAAAAAGCAATATGAATCGCCTAGACGACAACTCGGGCATTCATAAACAACATCATATACCCGCCTACAACAAACAGGAACGGGGCAATTGGAAAAAACTTTCAATTTCACAAGTTACCCTTTAGCGCCTAAAGAGTGTGACTTAGAAGAATTAAACTATCTGATTACGGTAGATGCATATGTGCACATTACATAGGGATATTTACGTCCTAAATGGGTTGAACGCAAGAGTGACAATAGGTAACCCAAAGAACCCAAAATACCTAGCACCTTCCGGTTTTGTTTTTGCGGCTAATAAATTATGTGGGCCTAAAAAGCAATATGAATCGCCTAGACGACAACTCGGGCATTCATAAACAACATCATATACCCGCCTACCAAAAACAGGAACGTGGCATTTGGCAAAAAACTTCCAATTTCCTTTAGCGCCTGAAGAGTGTGACTTTGAAGAATTAAACTATCTGATTACGGTAGATGCATATGTGCACATTACATAGAGATGTCAACGTCCTAAATGGGTTGAACGCAAGAGTGACAATCGAAAACCCAAAAACCTCAAAATACCTAGCAACTTCCGGCTTTGTTGTTCCTGCTAATAAAGTATGTGGGTCTAAAAAGCAATATGAATCGCCTAGACGACAACTCGGGCATTTATAATCACAACCATATAACCCCCTACCACAAACAGGAACGTGGCAATTGGCAAAAAACTTTCAATTTCACAAGTTACCCTTTAGCGCTTAAACAGTGTGACTTAGAAGAATTAAGCTATCTGATTACGGTAGATGCATATGTGCACATTACATAGGGATGTTTACGTCCTAAATGGGTTGAACGCAAGAGTGACAATCGAAAACCCAAAAACCTCAAAATACCTAGCAACTTCCGGCTTTGTTGTTCCTGCTAATAAAGTATGTGGGTCTAAAAAGCAATATGAATCGCCTAGACGACAACTCGGGCATTCAATAATTCATATACCCGCCTACCACAAACAGGAACGGGGCAATTTGCAAAAAACTTTCAATTTCACAAGTTACCCTTTAGCGCCTAAAGAGTGTGACTTAGAAGAATTAAACTATCTGATTACGGTAGATGCATATGTGCACATTACATAGGGATGTTTACGTCCTAAATGGGTTGAACGCACGAGTGACAATAGGTAACCCAAAGAACCCAAAATACCTAGCAACTTCCGGCTTTGTTGTTCCTGCTAATAAAGTATGTGGGGCTAAAAAGCAATATGAATCGCCTAGACGACAACTCGGGCATTCATAAACAACATCATATACCCGGCTAACACAAACAGGAACGGGGCAATTGGAAAAAACTTTCAATTTCACAAGTTACCCTTTAGCGCCTAAAGAGTGTGACTTAGAAGAATTGAACTATCTGATTACGGTAGATGCATATGTGCACATTACATAGGGATGTTTACGTCCTAAATGGGTTGAACGCAAGAGTGACAATAGGTAACCCAAAGAACCCAAAATACCTAGCACCTTCCGGTTTTGTTTTTGCGGCTAAGAAATTATGTGGGCCTAAAAAGCAATATGAATCGCCTAGACGACAACTCGGGCATTCATAAACAACATCATATACCCGCCTACAACAAACAGGAACGGGGCAATTGGAAAAAACTTTCAATTTCACAAGTTACCCTTTAGCGCCTAAAGAGTGTGACTTAGAAGAATTAAACTATCTGATTACGGTAGATGCATATGTGCACATTACATAGAGATGTTTACATCCTAAATGGGTTGAACGCAAGAGTGACAATAAGTAACCCAAAGAAACCAAAATACCTAGCACCCTCCGGTTTTGTTTTTGCGGCTATAAAGTATGTGGGCCTTTAAAACAATATGAGTCGCCTAGACGACAACGCGGGCATTCATAATCACAACCATATACCCCCTACCACAAAGAGGAACGTGGCAGTTGGCAAAAAACTTTCAATTTCACAAGTTACCCTTTAGCGCCTAAACAGTGTGACTTAGAAGAATTAAACTATCTGATTACGGTAGATGCATATGTGCACATTACATAGGGATGTTTACGTCCTAAATGGGTTGAACGCAAGAGTGACAATCGACAACCCAAAAACCTCAAAATACCTAGCAACTTCCGGCTTTGTTGTTCCTGCTAATAAAGTATGTGGGTCTAAAAAGCAATATGAATCGCCTAGACGACAACTCGGGCATTTATAATCACAACCATATAACCCCCTACCACAAACAGGAACGTGGCAATTGGCAAAAAACTTTCAATTTCACAAGTTACCCTTTAGCGCCTAAACAGTGTGACTTAGAAGAATTAAACTATCTGATTACGGTAGATGCATATGTGCACATTACATAGGGATGTTAACGTTCTAAATGGGTTGAACGCAAGAGTGACAATCGAAAACCCAAAAACCTCAAAATACCTAGCAACTTCCGACTTCGTTTTTCCTGCTAATAAGGTATGTGGGTCTAAAAAGCAATATGAATCGCCTAGACGACAACTCGGGCATTCAAAAACAACATCATATACCCGCCTACCACAAACAGGAACGGGGCAATTGGCAAAAAACTTTCAATTTCACAAGTTACCCTTTAGCGCCTAAAGAGTGTGACCTAGAAGAATTAAACTATCTGATTACGGTAGATGCATATGTGCTCATTACATAGGGATGTTTACGTCCTAAATGGGTTGAACGCAAGAGTGACAATAGGTAACCCAAAGAAACCAAAATACCTAGCACCTTCCGGTTTTGTTTTTGCGGCTAATAAGTTATGTGGGCCTATAAAACAATATGAGTCGCCTAGACGACAACTCGGGCATTTATAATCACAACCATATAACCCCCTACCACAAACAGGAACGTGGCAATTGGCAAAAAACTTTCAATTTCACAAGTTACCCTTTAGCGCCTAAACAGTGTGACTTAGAAGAATTAAACTATCTGATTACGGTAGATGCATATGTGCACATCACATAGGGATGTTTACGTCCTAAATGGGTTGAACGCAAGAGTGACAATCGAAAACCCAAAAACCTCAAAATACCTAGCAACTTCCGGCTTTGTTGTTCCTGCTAATAAAGTATGTGGGTCTAAAAAGCAATATGAATCGCCTAGACGACAACTCGGGCATTCATAAACAACATCATATACCCGCCTACAACAAACAGGAACGGGGCAATTGGAAAAAACTTTCAATTTCACAAGTTACCCTTTAGCGCCTAAAGAGTGTGACTTAGAAGAATTAAACTATCTGATTACGGTAGATGCATATGTGCACATTACCTAGGGATGTTTACGTCCTAAATGGGTTGAACGCAAGAGTGACAATAGGTAACCCAAAGAACCCAAAATACCTAGCACCTTCCGGTTTTGTTTTTGCGGCTAAGAAATTATGTGGGCCTAAAAAGCAATATGAATCGCCTAGACGACAACTCGGGCATTCATAAACAACATCATATACCCGCCTACAACAAACAGGAACGGGGCAATTGGAAAAAACTTTCAATTTCACAAGTTACCCTTTAGCGCCTAAAGAGTGTGACTTAGAAGAATTAAACTATCTGATTACGGTAGATGCATATGTGCACATTACATAGGGATATTTACGTCCTAAATGGGTTGAACGCAAGAGTGACAATAGGTAACCCAAAGAACCCAAAATACCTAGCACCTTCCGGTTTTGTTTTTGCGGCTAATAAATTATGTGGGCCTAAAAAGCAATATGAATCGCCTAGACGACAACTCGGGCATTCATAAACAACATCATATACCCGCCTACCAAAAACAGGAACGTGGCATTTGGCAAAAAACTTCCAATTTCCTTTAGCGCCTGAAGAGTGTGACTTTGAAGAATTAAACTATCTGATTACGGTAGATGCATATGTGCACATTACATAGAGATGTCAACGTCCTAAATGGGTTGAACGCAAGAGTGACAATCGAAAACCCAAAAACCTCAAAATACCTAGCAACTTCCGGCTTTGTTGTTCCTGCTAATAAAGTATGTGGGTCTAAAAAGCAATATGAATCGCCTAGACGACAACTCGGGCATTTATAATCACAACCATATAACCCCCTACCACAAACAGGAACGTGGCAATTGGCAAAAAACTTTCAATTTCACAAGTTACCCTTTAGCGCTTAAACAGTGTGACTTAGAAGAATTAAGCTATCTGATTACGGTAGATGCATATGTGCACATTACATAGGGATGTTTACGTCCTAAATGGGTTGAACGCAAGAGTGACAATCGAAAACCCAAAAACCTCAAAATACCTAGCAACTTCCGGCTTTGTTGTTCCTGCTAATAAAGTATGTGGGTCTAAAAAGCAATATGAATCGCCTAGACGACAACTCGGGCATTCAATAATTCATATACCCGCCTACCACAAACAGGAACGGGGCAATTTGCAAAAAACTTTCAATTTCACAAGTTACCCTTTAGCGCCTAAAGAGTGTGACTTAGAAGAATTAAACTATCTGATTACGGTAGATGCATATGTGCACATTACATAGGGATGTTTACGTCCTAAATGGGTTGAACGCACGAGTGACAATAGGTAACCCAAAGAACCCAAAATACCTAGCAACTTCCGGCTTTGTTGTTCCTGCTAATAAAGTATGTGGGGCTAAAAAGCAATATGAATCGCCTAGACGACAACTCGGGCATTCATAAACAACATCATATACCCGGCTAACACAAACAGGAACGGGGCAATTGGAAAAAACTTTCAATTTCACAAGTTACCCTTTAGCGCCTAAAGAGTGTGACTTAGAAGAATTGAACTATCTGATTACGGTAGATGCATATGTGCACATTACATAGGGATGTTTACGTCCTAAATGGGTTGAACGCAAGAGTGACAATAGGTAACCCAAAGAAACCAAAATACCTAGCACCTTCCGGTTTTGTTTTTGCGGCTAAGAAATTATGTGGGCCTAAAAAGCAATATGAATCGCCTAGACGACAACTCGGGCATTCATAAACAACATCATATACCCGCCTACAACAAACAGGAACGGGGCAATTGGAAAAAACTTTCAATTTCACAAGTTACCCTTTAGCGCCTAAAGAGTGTGACTTAGAAGAATTAAACTATCTGATTACGGTAGATGCATATGTGCACATTACATAGAGATGTTTACATCCTAAATGGGTTGAACGCAAGAGTGACAATAAGTAACCCAAAGAAACCAAAATACCTAGCACCCTCCGGTTTTGTTTTTGCGGCTATAAAGTATGTGGGCCTTTAAAACAATATGAGTCGCCTAGACGACAACGCGGGCATTCATAATCACAACCATATACCCCCTACCACAAAGAGGAACGTGGCAGTTGGCAAAAAACTTTCAATTTCACAAGTTACCCTTTAGCGCCTAAACAGTGTGACTTAGAAGAATTAAACTATCTGATTACGGTAGATGCATATGTGCACATTACATAGGGATGTTTACGTCCTAAATGGGTTGAACGCAAGAGTGACAATCGACAACCCAAAAACCTCAAAATACCTAGCAACTTCCGGCTTTGTTGTTCCTGCTAATAAAGTATGTGGGTCTAAAAAGCAATATGAATCGCCTAGACGACAACTCGGGCATTTATAATCACAACCATATAACCCCCTACCACAAACAGGAACGTGGCAATTGGCAAAAAACTTTCAATTTCACAAGTTACCCTTTAGCGCCTAAACAGTGTGACTTAGAAGAATTAAACTATCTGATTACGGTAGATGCATATGTGCACATTACATAGGGATGTTTACGTCCTAAATGGGTTGAACGCAAGAGTGACAATCGAAAACCCAAAAACCTCAAAATACCTAGCAACTTCCGGCTTTGTTGTTCCTGCTAATAAAGTATGTGGGTCTAAAAAGCAATATGAATCGCCTAGACGACAACTCGGGCATTTATAATCACAACCATATAACCCCCTACCACAAACAGGAACGGGGCAATTGGAAAAAACTTTCAATTTCACAAGTTACCCTTTAGCGCCTAAAGAGTGTGACTTAGAAGAATTAAACTATCTGATTACGGTAGATGCATATGTGCACATTACATAGGGATGTTTACGTCCTAAATGGGTTGAACGCAAGAGTGACAATCGAAAACCCAAAAACCTCAAAATACCTAGCAACTTCCGGCTTTGTTGTTCCTGCTAATAAAGTATGTGGGTCTAAAAAGCAATATGAATCGCCTAGACGACAACTCGGGCATTCAATAATTCATATACCCGCCTACCACAAACAGGAACGGGGCAATTGGCAAAAAACTTTCAATTTCACAAGTTACCCTTTAGCGCCTAAAGAGTGTGACTTAGAAGAATTAAACTATCTGATTACGGTAGATGCATATGTGCACATTACATAGGGATGTTTACGTCCTAAATGGGTTGAACGCAAGAGTGACAATAGGTAACCCAAAGAACCCAAAATACCTAGCACCTTCCGGTTTTGTTTTTGCGGCTAAGAAATTATGTGGGCCTAAAAAGCAATATGAATCGCCTAGACGACAACTCGGGCATTCATAAACAACATCATATACCCGCCTACAACAAACAGGAACGGGGCAATTGGAAAAAACTTTCAATTTCACAAGTTACCCTTTAGCGCCTAAAGAGTGTGACTTAGAAGAATTAAACTATCTGATTACGGTAGATGCATATGTGCACATTACATAGGGATGTTTACGTCCTAAATGGGTTGAACGCAAGAGTGACAATCGAAAACCCAAAAACCTCAAAATACCTAGCAACTTCCGGCTTTGTTGTTCCTGCTAATAAAGTATGTGGGTCTAAAAAGCAATATGAATCGCCTAGACGACAACTCGGACATTTATAATCACAACCATATAACCCCCAACCACAAACAGGAACGTGGCAATTGGCAAAAAACTTTCAATTTCACAAGTTACCCTTTAGCGCCTAAACAGTGTGACTTAGAAGAATTAAACTATCTGATTACGGTAGATGCATATGTGCACATTACATAGGGATGTTTACGTCCTAAATGGGTTGAACGCAAGAGTGACAATCGAAAACCCAAAAACCTCAAAATACCTAGCAACTTCCGGCTTTGTTGTTCCTGCTAATAAAGTATGTGGGTCTAAAAAGCAATATGAATCGCCTAGACGACAACTCGGGCATTCAATAATTCATATACCCGCCTACCACAAACAGGAACGGGGCAATTGGCAAAAAACTTTCAATTTCACAAGTTACCCTTTAGCGCCTAAAGAGTGTGACTTAGAAGAATTAAACTATCTGATTACGGTAGATGCATATGTGCACATTACATAGGGATGTTTACGTCCTAAATGGGTTGAACGCAAGAGTGACAATAGGTAACCCAAAGAACCCAAAATACCTAGCAACTTCCGGCTTTGTTGTTCCTGCTAATAAAGTATGTGGGTCTAAAAAGCAATATGAATCGCCTAGACGACAACTCGGGCTTTCATAAACAACATCATATACCCGGCTAACACAAACAGGAACGGGGCAATTGGAAAAAACTTTCAATTTCACAAGTTACCCTTTAGCGCCTAAAGAGTGTGACTTAGAAGAATTAAACTATCTGATTACGGTAGATGCATATGTGCACATTACATAGGGATGTTTACGTCCTAAATGGGTTGAACGCAAGAGTGACAATAGGTAACCCAAAGAACCCAAAATACCTAGCAACTTCCGGCTTTGTTGTTCCTGCTAATAAAGTATGTGGGTCTAAAAAGCAATATGAATCGCCTAGACGACAACTCGGGCATTCATAAACAACATCATATACCCGCCTACAACAAACAGGAACGGGGCAATTGGAAAAAACTTTCAATTTCACAAGTTACCCTTTAGCGCCTAAAGAGTGTGACTTAGAAGAATTAAACTATCTGATTACGGTAGATGCATATGTGCACATTACATAGAGATGTTTACGTCCTAAATGGGTTGAACGCAAGAGTGACAATAAGTAACCCAAAGAAACCAAAATACCTAGCACCTTCCGGTTTTGTTTTTGCGGCTATAAAGTATGTGGGCCTTTAAAACAATATGAGTCGCCTAGACGACAACGCGGGTATTCATAATCACAACCATATACCCCCTACCACAAAAAGGAACGTGGCAATTGGCAAAAAACTTTCAATTTCACAAGTTACCCTTTAGCGCCTAAACAGTGTGACTTAGAAGAATTAAACTATCTGATTACGGTAGATGCATATGTGCACATTACATAGGGATGTTTACGTCCTAAATGGGTTGAACGCAAGAGTGACAATCGAAAACCCAAAAACCTCAAAATACCTAGCAACTTCCGGCTTTGTTGTTCCTGCTAATAAAGTATGTGGGTCTAAAAAGCAATATGAATCGCCTAGACGACAATTCGGGCATTCATAAACAACATCATATACCCGGCTAACACAAACAGGAACGGGGCAATTGGAAAAAACTTTCAATTTCACAAGTTACCCTTTAGCGCCTAAAGAGTGTGACTTAGAAGAATTAAACTATCCGATTACGGTAGATGCATATGTGCACACTACATAGGGATGTTTACGTCCTAAATGGGTTGAACGCAAGAGTGACAATAGGTAACCCAAAGAACCCAAAATACCTAGCACCTTCCGGTTTTGTTTTTGCGGCTAATAAATTATGTGGGCCTATAAAACAATATGAGTCGCCTAGACGACAACTCGGGCATTTATAATCACAACCATATAACCCCCTACCACAAACAGGAACGTGGCAATTGGCAAAAAACTTTCAATTTCAGAAGTTACCCTTTAGCGCCTAAACAGTGTGACTTAGAAGAATTAAACTATCTGATTACGGTAGATGCATATGTGCACATCACATAGGGATGTTTACGTCCTAAATGGGTTGAACGCAAGAGTGACAATCGAAAACCCAAAAACCTTAAAATACCTAGCAACTTCCGGCTTTGTTGTTCCTGCTAATAAAGTATGTGGGTCTAAAAAGCAATATGAATCGCCTAGACGACAACTCGGGCATTCATAAACAACATCATATACCCGCCTACAACAAACAGGAACGGGGCAATTGGAAAAAACTTTCAATTTCACAAGTTACCCTTTAGCGCCTAAAGAGTGTGACTTAGAAGAATTAAACTATCTGATTACGGTAGATGCATATGTGCACATTACCTAGGGATGTTTACGTCCTAAATGGGTTGAACGCAAGAGTGACAATAGGTAACCCAAAGAACCCAAAATACCTAGCACCTTCCGGTTTTGTTTTTGCGGCTAAGAAATTATGTGGGCCTAAAAAGCAATATGAATCGCCTAGACGACAACTCGGGCATTCATAAACAACATCATATACCCGCCTACAACAAACAGGAACGGGGCAATTGGAAAAAACTTTCAATTTCACAAGTTACCCTTTAGCGCCTAAAGAGTGTGACTTAGAAGAATTAAACTATCTGATTACGGTAGATGCATATGTGCACATTACATAGGGATGTTTACGTCCTAAATGCGTTGAACGCAAGAGTGACAATAGGTAACCCAAAGAACCCAAAATACCTAGCACCTTCCGGTTTTGTTTTTGCGGCTAATAAATTATGTGGGCTTAAAAAGCAATATGAATCGCCTAGACGACAACTCGGGCATTCATAAACAACATCATATACCCGCCTACCAAAAACAGGAACGTGGCATTTGGCAAAAAACTTCCAATTTCCTTTAGCGCCTGAAGAGTGTGACTTTGAAGAATTAAACTATCTGATTACGGTAGATGCATATGTGCACATTACCTAGGGATGTTTACGTCCTAAATGGGTTGAACGCAAGAGTGACAATAGGTAACCCAAAGAACCCAAAATACCTAGCACCTTCCGGTTTTGTTTTTGCGGCTAAGAAATTATGTGGGCCTAAAAAGCAATATGAATCGCCTAGACGACAACTCGGGCATTCATAAACAACATCATATACCCGCCTACAACAAACAGGAACGGGGCAATTGGAAAAAACTTTCAATTTCACAAGTTACCCTTTAGCGCCTAAAGAGTGTGACTTAGAAGAATTAAACTATCTGATTACGGTAGATGCATATGTGCACATTACATAGGGATGTTTACGTCCTAAATGGGTTGAACGCAAGAGTGACAATCGAAAACCCAAAAACCTCAAAATACCTAGCAACTTCCGGCTTTGTTGTTCCTGCTAATAAAGTATGTGGGTCTAAAAAGCAATATGAATCGCCTAGACGACAACTCGGACATTTATAATCACAACCATATAACCCCCTACCACAAACAGGAACGTGGCAATTGGCAAAAAACTTTCAATTTCACAAGTTACCCTTTAGCGCCTAAACAGTGTGACTTAGAAGAATTAAACTATCTGATTACGGTAGATGCATATGTGCACATTACATAGGGATGTTTACGTCCTAAATGGGTTGAACGCAAGAGTGACAATCGAAAACCCAAAAACCTCAAAATACCTAGCAACTTCCGGCTTTGTTGTTCCTGCTAATAAAGTATGTGGGTCTAAAAAGCAATATGAATCGCCTAGACGACAACTCGGGCATTCAATAATTCATATACCCGCCTACCACAAACAGGAACGGGGCAATTGGCAAAAAACTTTCAATTTCACAAGTTACCCTTTAGCGCCTAAAGAGTGTGACTTAGAAGAATTAAACTATCTGATTACGGTAGATGCATATGTGCACATTACATAGGGATGTTTACGTCCTAAATGGGTTGAACGCAAGAGTGACAATAGGTAACCCAAAGAACCCAAAATACCTAGCAACTTCCGGCTTTGTTGTTCCTGCTAATAAAGTATGTGGGTCTAAAAAGCAATATGAATCGCCTAGACGACAACTCGGGCTTTCATAAACAACATCATATACCCGGCTAACACAAACAGGAACGGGGCAATTGGAAAAAACTTTCAATTTCACAAGTTACCCTTTAGCGCCTAAAGAGTGTGACTTAGAAGAATTAAACTATCTGATTACGGTAGATGCATATGTGCACATTACATAGGGATGTTTACGTCCTAAATGGGTTGAACGCAAGAGTGACAATAGGTAACCCAAAGAACCCAAAATACCTAGCAACTTCCGGCTTTGTTGTTCCTGCTAATAAAGTATGTGGGTCTAAAAAGCAATATGAATCGCCTAGACGACAACTCGGGCATTCATAAACAACATCATATACCCGCCTACAACAAACAGGAACGGGGCAATTGGAAAAAACTTTCAATTTCACAAGTTACCCTTTAGCGCCTAAAGAGTGTGACTTAGAAGAATTAAACTATCTGATTACGGTAGATGCATATGTGCACATTACATAGAGATGTTTACGTCCTAAATGGGTTGAACGCAAGAGTGACAATAAGTAACCCAAAGAAACCAAAATACCTAGCACCTTCCGGTTTTGTTTTTGCGGCTATAAAGTATGTGGGCCTTTAAAACAATATGAGTCGCCTAGACGACAACGCGGGTATTCATAATCACAACCATATACCCCCTACCACAAAAAGGAACGTGGCAATTGGCAAAAAACTTTCAATTTCACAAGTTACCCTTTAGCGCCTAAACAGTGTGACTTAGAAGAATTAAACTATCTGATTACGGTAGATGCATATGTGCACATTACATAGGGATGTTTACGTCCTAAATGGGTTGAACGCAAGAGTGACAATCGAAAACCCAAAAACCTCAAAATACCTAGCAACTTCCGGCTTTGTTGTTCCTGCTAATAAAGTATGTGGGTCTAAAAAGCAATATGAATCGCCTAGACGACAACTCGGGCATTCATAAACAACATCATATACCCGGCTAACACAAACAGGAACGGGGCAATTGGAAAAAACTTTCAATTTCACAAGTTACCCTTTAGCGCCTAAAGAGTGTGACTTAGAAGAATTAAACTATCTGATTACGGTAGATGCATATGTGCACATTACATAGGGATGTTTACGTCCTAAATGGGTTGAACGCAAGAGTGACAATAGGTAACCCAAAGAACCCAAAATACCTAGCACCTTCCGGTTTTGTTTTTGCGGCTAAGAAATTATGTGGGCCTAAAAAGCAATATGAATCGCCTAGACGACAACTCGGGCATTCATAAACAACATCATATACCCGGCTAACACAAACAGGAACGGGGCAATTGGAAAAAACTTTCAATTTCACAAGTTACCCTTTAGCGCCTAAAGAGTGTGACTTAGAAGAATTAAACTATCTGATTACGGTAGATGCATATGTGCACATTACATAGAGATGTTTACGTCCTAAATGGGTTGAACGCAAGAGTGACAATAAGTAACCCAAAGAAACCAAAATACCTAGCACCTTCCGGTTTTGTTTTTGCGGCTTTAAAGTATGTGGGTCTTTAAAACAATATGAGTCGCCTAGACGACAACGCGGGCATTCATAATCACAACCATATACCCCCTACCACAAAGAGGAACGTGGCAATTGGCAAAAAACTTTCAATTTCCTTTAGCGCCTAAAGAGTGTGACTTTGAAGAATTAAACTATCTGATTACGGTAGATGCATATGTGCACATTACATAGAGATGTTAACGTCCTAAATGGGTTGAACGCAATAGTGACAATCGAAAACCCAAAAACCTCAAAATACCTAGCAACTTCCGGCTTTGTTGTTCCTGCTAATAAAGTATGTGGGTCTAAAAAGCAATATGAATCGCCTAGACGACAACTCGGGCATTCATAAACAACATCATATACCCGGCTAACACAAACAGGAACGGGGCAATTGGAAAAAACTAGCAACTTCCGGCTTTGTTGTTCCTGCTAATAAAGTATGTGGGTCTAAAAAGCAATATGAATCGCCTAGACGACAACTCGGGCATTCATAAACAACATCATATACCCGGCTAACACAAACAGGAACGGGGCAATTGGAAAAAACTTTCAATTTCACAAGTTACCCTTTAGCGCCTAAAGAGTGTGACTTAGAAGAATTAAACTATCCGATTACGGTAGATGCATATGTGCACACTACATAGGGATGTTTACGTCCTAAATGGGTTGAACGCAAGAGTGACAATAGGTAACCCAAAGAACCCAAAATACCTAGCACCTTCCGGTTTTGTTTTTGCGGCTAATAAATTATGTGGGCCTATAAAACAATATGAGTCGCCTAGACGACAACTCGGGCATTTATAATCACAACCATATAACCCCCTACCACAAACAGGAACGTGGCAATTGGCAAAAAACTTTCAATTTCACAAGTTACCCTTTAGCGCCTAAACAGTGTGACTTAGAAGAATTAAACTATCTGATTACGGTAGATGCATATGTGCACATCACATAGGGATGTTTACGTCCTAAATGGGTTGAACGCAAGAGTGACAATCGAAAACCCAAAAACCTCAAAATACCTAGCAACTTCCGGCTTTGTTGTTCCTGCTAATAAAGTATGTGGGTCTAAAAAGCAATATGAATCGCCTAGACGACAACTCGGGCATTCATAAACAACATCATATACCCGCCTACAACAAACAGGAACGGGGCAATTGGAAAAAACTTTCAATTTCACAAGTTACCCTTTAGCGCCTAAAGAGTGTGACTTAGAAGAATTAAACTATCTGATTACGGTAGATGCATATGTGCACATTACCTAGGGATGTTTACGTCCTAAATGGGTTGAACGCAAGAGTGACAATAGGTAACCCAAAGAACCCAAAATACCTAGCACCTTCCGGTTTTGTTTTTGCGGCTAAGAAATTATGTGGGCCTAAAAAGCAATATGAATCGCCTAGACGACAACTCGGGCATTCATAAACAACATCATATACCCGCCTACAACAAACAGGAACGGGGCAATTGGAAAAAACTTTCAATTTCACAAGTTACCCTTTAGCGCCTAAAGAGTGTGACTTAGAAGAATTAAACTATCTGATTACGGTAGATGCATATGTGCACATTACATAGGGATGTTTACGTCCTAAATGCGTTGAACGCAAGAGTGACAATAGGTAACCCAAAGAACCCAAAATACCTAGCACCTTCCGGTTTTGTTTTTGCGGCTAATAAATTATGTGGGATTAAAAAGCAATATGAATCGCCTAGACGACAACTCGGGCCTTCATAAACAACATCATATACCCGCCTACCAAAAACAGGAACGTGGCATTTGGCAAAAAACTTCCAATTTCCTTTAGCGCCTGAAGAGTGTGACTTTGAAGAATTAAACTATCTGATTACGGTAGATGCATATGTGCACATTACATAGAGATGTCAACGTCCTAAATGGGTTGAACGCAAGAGTGACAATCGAAAACCCAAAAACCTCAAAATACCTAGCAACTTCCGGCTTTGTTGTTCCTGCTAATAAAGTATGTGGGTCTAAAAAGCAATATGAATCGCCTAGACGACAACTCGGGCATTTATAATCACAACCATATAACCCCCTACCACAAACAGGAACGTGGCAATTGGCAAAAAACTTTCAATTTCACAAGTTACCCTTTAGCGCTTAAACAGTGTGACTTAGAAGAATTAAACTATCTGATTACGGTAGATGCATATGTGCACATTACATAGGGATGTTTACGTCCTAAATGGGTTGAACGCAAGAGTGACAATCGAAAACCCAAAAACCTCAAAATACCTAGCAACTTCCGGCTTTGTTGTTCCTGCTAATAAAGTATGTGGGTCTAAAAAGCAATATGAATCGCCTAGACGACAACTCGGGCATTCAATAATTCATATACCCGCCTACCACAAACAGGAACGGGGCAATTTGCAAAAAACTTTCAATTTCACAAGTTACCCTTTAGCGCCTAAAGAGTGTGACTTAGAAGAATTAAACTATCTGATTACGGTAGATGCATATGTGCACATTACATAGGGATGTTTACGTCCTAAATGGGTTGAACGCAAGAGTGACAATAGGTAACCCAAAGAACCCAAAATACCTAGCAACTTCCGGCTTTGTTGTTCCTGCTAATAAAGTATGTGGGTCTAAAAAGCAATATGAATCGCCTAGACGACAACTCGGGCATTCATAAACAACATCATATACCCGGCTAACAAAAACAGGAACGGGGCAATTGGAAAAAACTTTCAATTTCACAAGTTACCCTTTAGCGCCTAAAGAGTGTGACTTAGAAGAATTAAACTATCTGATTACGGTAGATGCATATGTGCACATTACATAGGGATGTTTACGTCCTAAATGGGTTGAACGCAAGAGTGACAATAGGTAACCCAAAGAACCCAAAATACCTAGCACCTTCCGGTTTTGTTTTTGCGGCTAAGAAATTATGTGGGCCTAAAAAGCAATATGAATCGCCTAGACGACAACTCGGGCATTCATAAACAACATCATATACCCGCCTACAACAAACAGGAACGGGGCAATTGGAAAAAACTTTCAATTTCACAAGTTACCCTTTAGCGCCTAAAGAGTGTGACTTAGAAGAATTAAACTATCTGATTACGGTAGATGCATATGTGCACATTACATAGAGATGTTTACGTCCTAAATGGGTTGAACGCAAGAGTGACAATAAGTAACCCAAAGAAACCAAAATACCTAGCACCTTCCGGTTTTGTTTTTGCGGCTTTAAAGTATGTGGGTCTTTAAAACAATATGAGTCGCCTAGACGACAACGCGGGCATTCATAATCACAACCATATACCCCCTACCACAAAGAGGAACGTGGCAATTGGCAAAAAACTTTCAATTTCCTTTAGCGCCTAAAGAGTGTGACTTTGAAGAATTAAACTATCTGATTACGGTAGATGCATATGTGCACATTACATAGAGATGTTAACGTCCTAAATGGGTTAAACGCAAGAGTGACAATCGAAAACCCAAAAACCTCAAAATACCTAGCAACTTCCGGCTTTGTTGTTCCTGCTAATAAAGTATGTGGGTCTAAAAAGCAATATGAATCGCCTAGACGACAACTCGGGCATTCATAAACAACATCATATACCCGGCTAACACAAACAGGAACGGGGCAATTGGAAAAAACTTTCAATTTCACAAGTTACCCTTTAGCGCCTAAAGAGTGTGACTTAGAAGAATTAAACTATCCGATTACGGTAGATGCATATGTGCACACTACATAGGGATGTTTACGTCCTAAATGGGTTGAACGCAAGAGTGACAATAGGTAACCCAAAGAACCCAAAATACCTAGCACCTTCCGGTTTTGTTTTTGCGGCTAATAAATTATGTGGGCCTATAAAACAATATGAGTCGCCTAGACGACAACTCGGGCATTTATAATCACAACCATATAACCCCCTACCACAAACAGGAACGTGGCAATTGGCAAAAAACTTTCAATTTCAGAAGTTACCCTTTAGCGCCTAAACAGTGTGACTTAGAAGAATTAAACTATCTGATTACGGTAGATGCATATGTGCACATCACATAGGGATGTTTACGTCCTAAATGGGTTGAACGCAAGAGTGACAATCGAAAACCCAAAAACCTCAAAATACCTAGCAACTTCCGGCTTTGTTGTTCCTGCTAATAAAGTATGTGGGTCTAAAAAGCAATATGAATCGCCTAGACGACAACTCGGGCATTCATAAACAACATCATATACCCGCCTACAACAAACAGGAACGGGGCAATTGGAAAAAACTTTCAATTTCACAAGTTACCCTTTAGCGCCTAAAGAGTGTGACTTAGAAGAATTAAACTATCTGATTACGGTAGATGCATATGTGCACATTACCTAGGGATGTTTACGTCCTAAATGGGTTGAACGCAAGAGTGACAATAGGTAACCCAAAGAACCCAAAATACCTAGCACCTTCCGGTTTTGTTTTTGCGGCTAAGAAATTATGTGGGCCTAAAAAGCAATATGAATCGCCTAGACGACAACTCGGGCATTCATAAACAACATCATATACCCGCCTACAACAAACAGGAACGTGGCATTTGGCAAAAAACTTCCAATTTCCTTTAGCGCCTGAAGAGTGTGACTTTGAAGAATTAAACTATCTGATTACGGTAGATGCATATGTGCACATTACCTAGGGATGTTTACGTCCTAAATGGGTTGAACGCAAGAGTGACAATAGGTAACCCAAAGAACCCAAAATACCTAGCACCTTCCGGTTTTGTTTTTGCGGCTAAGAAATTATGTGGGCCTAAAAAGCAATATGAATCGCCTAGACGACAACTCGGGCATTCATAAACAACATCATATACCCGCCTACAACAAACAGGAACGGGGCAATTGGAAAAAACTTTCAATTTCACAAGTTACCCTTTAGCGCCTAAAGAGTGTGACTTAGAAGAATTAAACTATCTGATTACGGTAGATGCATATGTGCACATTACATAGGGATGTTTACGTCCTAAATGGGTTGAACGCAAGAGTGACAATCGAAAACCCAAAAACCTCAAAATACCTAGCAACTTCCGGCTTTGTTGTTCCTGCTAATAAAGTATGTGGGTCTAAAAAGCAATATGAATCGCCTAGACGACAACTCGGACATTTATAATCACAACCATATAACCCCCTACCACAAACAGGAACGTGGCAATTGGCAAAAAACTTTCAATTTCACAAGTTACCCTTTAGCGCCTAAACAGTGTGACTTAGAAGAATTAAACTATCTGATTACGGTAGATGCATATGTGCACATTACATAGGGATGTTTACGTCCTAAATGGGTTGAACGCAAGAGTGACAATAGGTAACCCAAAGAACCCAAAATACCTAGCAACTTCCGGCTTTGTTGTTCCTGCTAATAAAGTATGTGGGTCTAAAAAGCAATATGAATCGCCTAGACGACAACTCGGGCTTTCATAAACAACATCATATACCCGGCTAACACAAACAGGAACGGGGCAATTGGAAAAAACTTTCAATTTCACAAGTTACCCTTTAGCGCCTAAAGAGTGTGACTTAGAAGAATTAAACTATCTGATTACGGTAGATGCATATGTGCACATTACATAGGGATGTTTACGTCCTAAATGGGTTGAACGCAAGAGTGACAATAGGTAACCCAAAGAACCCAAAATACCTAGCAACTTCCGGCTTTGTTGTTCCTGCTAATAAAGTATGTGGGTCTAATAAGCAATATGAATCGCCTAGACGACAACTCGGGCATTCATAAACAACATCATATACCCGCCTACAACAAACAGGAACGGGGCAATTGGAAAAAACTTTCAATTTCACAAGTTACCCTTTAGCGCCTAAAGAGTGTGACTTAGAAGAATTAAACTATCTGATTACGGTAGATGCATATGTGCACATTACATAGAGATGTTTACGTCCTAAATGGGTTGAACGCAAGAGTGACAATAAGTAACCCAAAGAAACCAAAATACCTAGCACCTTCCGGTTTTGTTTTTGCGGCTATAAAGTATGTGGGCCTTTAAAACAATATGAGTCGCCTAGACGACAACGCGGGTATTCATAATCACAACCATATACCCCCTACCACAAAAAGGAACGTGGCAATTGGCAAAAAACTTTCAATTTCACAAGTTACCCTTTAGCGCCTAAACAGTGTGACTTAGAAGAATTAAACTATCTGATTACGGTAGATGCATATGTGCACATTACATAGGGATGTTTACGTCCTAAATGGGTTGAACGCAAGAGTGACAATCGAAAACCCAAAAACCTCAAAATACCTAGCAACTTCCGGCTTTGTTGTTCCTGCTAATAAAGTATGTGGGTCTAAAAAGCAATATGAATCGCCTAGACGACAACTCGGGCATTCATAAACAACATCATATACCCGGCTAACACAAACAGGAACGGGGCAATTGGAAAAAACTTTCAATTTCACAAGTTACCCTTTAGCGCCTAAAGAGTGTGACTTAGAAGAATTAAACTATCTGATTACGGTAGATGCATATGTGCACATTACATAGGGATGTTTACGTCCTAAATGGGTTGAACGCAAGAGTGACAATAGGTAACCCAAAGAACCCAAAATACCTAGCACCTTCCGGTTTTGTTTTTGCGGCTAAGAAATTATGTGGGCCTAAAAAGCAATATGAATCGCCTAGACGACAACTCGGGCATTCATAAACAACATCATATACCCGGCTAACACAAACAGGAACGGGGCAATTGGAAAAAACTTTCAATTTCACAAGTTACCCTTTAGCGCCTAAAGAGTGTGACTTAGAAGAATTAAACTATCTGATTACGGTAGATGCATATGTGCACATTACATAGAGATGTTTACGTCCTAAATGGGTTGAACGCAAGAGTGACAATAAGTAACCCAAAGAAACCAAAATACCTAGCACCTTCCGGTTTTGTTTTTGCGGCTTTAAAGTATGTGGGTCTTTAAAACAATATGAGTCGCCTAGACGACAACGCGGGCATTCATAATCACAACCATATACCCCCTACCACAAAGAGGAACGTGGCAATTGGCAAAAAACTTTCAATTTCCTTTAGCGCCTAAAGAGTGTGACTTTGAAGAATTAAACTATCTGATTACGGTAGATGCATATGTGCACATTACATAGAGATGTTAACGTCCTAAATGGGTTGAACGCAAGAGTGACAATCGAAAACCCAAAAACCTCAAAATACCTAGCAACTTCCGGCTTTGTTGTTCCTGCTAATAAAGTATGTGGGTCTAAAAAGCAATATGAATCGCCTAGACGACAACTCGGGCATTCATAAACAACATCATATACCCGGCTAACACAAACAGGAACGGGGCAATTGGAAAAAACTAGCAACTTCCGGCTTTGTTGTTCCTGCTAATAAAGTATGTGGGTCTAAAAAGCAATATGAATCGCCTAGACGACAACTCGGGCATTCATAAACAACATCATATACCCGGCTAACACAAACAGGAACGGGGCAATTGGAAAAAACTTTCAATTTCACAAGTTACCCTTTAGCGCCTAAAGAGTGTGACTTAGAAGAATTAAACTATCCGATTACGGTAGATGCATATGTGCACACTACATAGGGATGTTTACGTCCTAAATGGGTTGAACGCAAGAGTGACAATAGGTAACCCAAAGAACCCAAAATACCTAGCACCTTCCGGTTTTGTTTTTGCGGCTAATAAATTATGTGGGCCTATAAAACAATATGAGTCGCCTAGACGACAACTCGGGCATTTATAATCACAACCATATAACCCCCTACCACAAACAGGAACGTGGCAATTGGCAAAAAACTTTCAATTTCACAAGTTACCCTTTAGCGCCTAAACAGTGTGACTTAGAAGAATTAAACTATCTGATTACGGTAGATGCATATGTGCACATCACATAGGGATGTTTACGTCCTAAATGGGTTGAACGCAAGAGTGACAATCGAAAACCCAAAAACCTCAAAATACCTAGCAACTTCCGGCTTTGTTGTTCCTGCTAATAAAGTATGTGGGTCTAAAAAGCAATATGAATCGCCTAGACGACAACTCGGGCATTCATAAACAACATCATATACCCGCCTACAACAAACAGGAACGGGGCAATTGGAAAAAACTTTCAATTTCACAAGTTACCCTTTAGCGCCTAAAGAGTGTGACTTAGAAGAATTAAACTATCTGATTACGGTAGATGCATATGTGCACATTACCTAGGGATGTTTACGTCCTAAATGGGTTGAACGCAAGAGTGACAATAGGTAACCCAAAGAACCCAAAATACCTAGCACCTTCCGGTTTTGTTTTTGCGGCTAAGAAATTATGTGGGCCTAAAAAGCAATATGAATCGCCTAGACGACAACTCGGGCATTCATAAACAACATCATATACCCGCCTACAACAAACAGGAACGGGGCAATTGGAAAAAACTTTCAATTTCACAAGTTACCCTTTAGCGCCTAAAGAGTGTGACTTAGAAGAATTAAACTATCTGATTACGGTAGATGCATATGTGCACATTACATAGGGATGTTTACGTCCTAAATGCGTTGAACGCAAGAGTGACAATAGGTAACCCAAAGAACCCAAAATACCTAGCACCTTCCGGTTTTGTTTTTGCGGCTAATAAATTATGTGGGCTTAAAAAGCAATATGAATCGCCTAGACGACAACTCGGGCATTCATAAACAACATCATATACCCGCCTACCAAAAACAGGAACGTGGCATTTGGCAAAAAACTTCCAATTTCCTTTAGCGCCTGAAGAGTGTGACTTTGAAGAATTAAACTATCTGATTACGGTAGATGCATATGTGCACATTACATAGAGATGTCAACGTCCTAAATGGGTTGAACGCAAGAGTGACAATCGAAAACCCAAAAACCTCAAAATACCTAGCAACTTCCGGCTTTGTTGTTCCTGCTAATAAAGTATGTGGGTCTAAAAAGCAATATGAATCGCCTAGACGATAACTCGGGCATTTATAATCACAACCATATAACCCCCTACCACAAACAGGAACGTGGCAATTGGCAAAAAACTTTCAATTTCACAAGTTACCCTTTAGCGCTTAAACAGTGTGACTTAGAAGAATTAAACTATCTGATTACGGTAGATGCATATGTGCACATTACATAGGGATGTTTACGTCCTAAATGGGTTGAACGCAAGAGTGACAATCGAAAACCCAAAAACCTCAAAATACCTAGCAACTTCCGGCTTTGTTGTTCCTGCTAATAAAGTATGTGGGTCTAAAAAGCAATATGAATCGCCTAGACGACAACTCGGGCATTCAATAATTCATATACCCGCCTACCACAAACAGGAACGGGGCAATTTGCAAAAAACTTTCAATTTCACAAGTTACCCTTTAGCGCCTAAAGAGTGTGACTTAGAAGAATTAAACTATCTGATTACGGTAGATGCATATGTGCACATTACATAGGGATGTTTACGTCCTAAATGGGTTGAACGCAAGAGTGACAATAGGTAACCCAAAGAACCCAAAATACCTAGCAACTTCCGGCTTTGTTGTTCCTGCTAATAAAGTATGTGGGTCTAAAAAGCAATATGAATCGCCTAGACGACAACTCGGGCATTCATAAACAACATCATATACCCGGCTAACAAAAACAGGAACGGGGCAATTGGAAAAAACTTTCAATTTCACAAGTTACCCTTTAGCGCCTAAAGAGTGTGACTTAGAAGAATTAAACTATCTGATTACGGTAGATGCATATGTGCACATTACATAGGGATGTTTACGTCCTAAATGGGTTGAACGCAAGAGTGACAATAGGTAACCCAAAGAACCCAAAATACCTAGCACCTTCCGGTTTTGTTTTTGCGGCTAAGAAATTATGTGGGCCTAAAAAGCAATATGAATCGCCTAGACGACAACTCGGGCATTCATAAACAACATCATATACCCGCCTACAACAAACAGGAACGGGGCAATTGGAAAAAACTTTCAATTTCACAAGTTACCCTTTAGCGCCTAAAGAGTGTGACTTAGAAGAATTAAACTATCTGATTACGGTAGATGCATATGTGCACATTACATAGAGATGTTTACATCCTAAATGGGTTGAACGCAAGAGTGACAATAAGTAACCCAAAGAAACCAAAATACCTAGCACCTTCCGGTTTTGTTTTTGCGGCTATAAAGTATGTGGGCCTTTAAAACAATATGAGTCGCCTAGACGACAACTCGGGCATTTATAATCACAACCATATAACCCCCTACCACAAACAGGAACGGGGCAATTGGAAAAAACTTTCAATTTCACAAGTTACCCTTTAGCGCCTAAAGAGTGTGACTTAGAAGAATTAAACTATCTGATTACGGTAGATGCATATGTGCACATTACATAGGGATGTTTACGTCCTAAATGGGTTGAACGCAAGAGTGACAATAGGTACCCCCAAAGAACCCAAAATACCTAGCAACTTCCGGCTTTGTTGTTCCTGCTAATAAAGTATGTGGGTCTAAAAAGCAATATGAATCGCCTAGACGACAACTCGGGCATTCATAAACAACATAATATACCCGGCTAACACAAACAGGAACGGGGCAATTGGAAAAAACTTTCAATTTCACAAGTTACCCTTTAGCGCCTAAAGAGTGTGACTTAGAAGAATTAAACTATCTGATTACGGTAGATGCATATGTGCACATTACATAGGGATGTTTACGTCCTAAATGGGTTGAACGCAAGAGTGACAATAGGTAACCCAAAGAACCCAAAATACCTAGCACCTTCCGGTTTTGTTTTTGCGGCTAAGAAATTATGTGGGCCTAAAAAGCAATATGAATCGCCTAGACGACAACTCGGGCATTCATAAACAACATCATATACCCGCCTACAACAAACAGGAACGGGGCAATTGGAAAAAACTTTCAATTTCACAAGTTACCCTTTAGCGCCTAAAGAGTGTGACTTAGAAGAATTAAACTATCTGATTACGGTAGATGCATATGTGCACATTACATAGAGATGTTTACATCCTAAATGGGTTGAACGCAAGAGTGACAATAAGTAACCCAAAGAAACCAAAATACCTAGCACCTTCCGGTTTTGTTTTTGCGGCTATAAAGTATGTGGGCCTTTAAAACAATATGAGTCGCCTAGACGACAACTCGGGCATTTATAATCACAACCATATAACCCCCTACCACAAACAGGAACGGGGCAATTGGAAAAAACTTTCAATTTCACAAGTTACCCTTTAGCGCCTAAAGAGTGTGACTTAGAAGAATTAAACTATCTGATTACGGTAGATGCATATGTGCACATTACATAGGGATGTTTACGTCCTAAATGGGTTGAACGCAAGAGTGACAATAGGTAACCCAAAGAACCCAAAATACCTAGCACCTTCCGGTTTTGTTTTTGCGGCTAAGAAATTATGTGGGCCTAAAAAGCAATATGAATCGCCTAGACGACAACTCGGGCATTCATAAACAACATCATATACCCGCCTACAACAAACAGGAACGGGGCAATTGGAAAAAACTTTCAATTTCACAAGTTACCCTTTAGCGCCTAAAGAGTGTGACTTAGAAGAATTAAACTATCTGATTACGGTAGATGCATATGTGCACATTACATAGGGATGTTTACGTCCTAAATGGGTTGAACGCAAGAGTGACAATAGGTACCCCCAAAGAACCCAAAATACCTAGCAACTTCCGGCTTTGTTGTTCCTGCTAATAAAGTATGTGGGTCTAAAAAGCAATATGAATCGCCTAGACGACAACTCGGGCATTCATAAACAATATCATATACCCGGCTAACACAAACAGGAACGGGGCAATTGGAAAAAACTTTCAATTTCACAAGTTACCCTTTAGCGCCTAAAGAGTGTGACTTAGAAGAATTAAACTATCTGATTACGGTAGATGCATATGTGCACATTACATAGGGATGTTTACGTCCTAAATGGGTTGAACGCAAGAGTGACAATAGGTACCCCCAAAGAACCCAAAATACCTAGCAACTTCCGGCTTTGTTGTTCCTGCTAATAAATTATGTGGGCTTAAAAAGCAATATGAATCGCCTAGACGACAACTCGGGCATTCATAAACAACATCATATACCCGCCTACCAAAAACAGGAACGTGGCATTTGGCAAAAAACTTCCAATTTCCTTTAGCGCCTGAAGAGTGTGACTTTGAAGAATTAAACTATCTGATTACGGTAGATGCATATGTGCACATTACATAGAGATGTCAACGTCCTAAATGGGTTGAACGCAAGAGTGACAATCGAAAACCCAAAAACCTCAAAATACCTAGCAACTTCCGGCTTTGTTGTTCCTGCTAATAAAGTATGTGGGTCTAAAAAGCAATATGAATCGCCTAGACGACAACTCGGGCATTCAATAATTCATATACCCACCTACCACAAACAGGAACGGGGCAATTTGCAAAAAACTTTCAATTTCACAAGTTTCCCTTTAGCGCCTAAATAGTGTGACTTAGAAGAATTAAACTATCTGATTACGGTAGATCCATATGTGCACATTACATAGGGATGTTGACGTCCTAAATGGGTTGAACGCAAGAGTGACAATAGGTAACCCAAAATACCTAGCAACTTCCGGCTTTGTTGTTCCTGCTAATAAAGTATGTGGGTCTAAAAAGCAATATGAATCGCCTAGACGACAACTCGGGCATTCATAAACAACATCATATACCCGGCTAACACAAACAGGAACGGGGCAATTGGAAAAAACTTTCAATTTCACAAGTTACCCTTTCGCGCCTAAAGAGTGTGACTTAGAAGAATTAAACTATCTGATTACGGTAGATGCATATGTGCACATTACATAGGGATGTTTACGTCCTAAATGGGTTGAACGCAAGAGTGACAATAGGTAACCCAAAGAACCCAAAATACCTAGCACCTTCCGGTTTTGTTTTTGCGGCTAAGAAATTATGTGGGCCTAAAAAGCAATATGAATCGCCTAGACGACAACTCGGGCATTCATAAACAACATCATATACCCGCCTACAACAAACAGGAACGGGGCAATTGGAAAAAACTTTCAATTTCACAAGTTACCCTTTAGCGCCTAAAGAGTGTGACTTAGAAGAATTAAACTATCTGATTACGGTAGATGCATATGTGCACATTACATAGAGATGTTTACATCCTAAATGGGTTGAACGCAAGAGTGACAATAAGTAACCCAAAGAAACCAAAATACCTAGCACCTTCCGGTTTTGTTTTTGCGGCTATAAAGTATGTGGGCCTTTAAAACAATATGAGTCGCCTAGACGACAACTCGGGCATTTATAATCACAACCATATAACCCCCTACCACAAACAGGAACGGGGCAATTGGAAAAAACTTTCAATTTCACAAGTTACCCTTTAGCGCCTAAAGAGTGTGACTTAGAAGAATTAAACTATCTGATTACGGTAGATGCATATGTGCACATTACATAGGGATGTTTACGTCCTAAATGGGTTGAACGCAAGAGTGACAATCGAAAACCCAAAAACCTCAAAATACCTAGCAACTTCCGGCTTTGTTGTTCCTGCTAATAAAGTATGTGGGTATAAAAAGCAATATGAATCGCCTAGACGACAACTCGGGCATTCAATAATTCATATACCCGCCTACCACAAACAGGAACGGGGCAATTGGCAAAAAACTTTCAATTTCACAAGTTACCCTTTAGCGCCTAAAGAGTGTGACTTAGAAGAATTAAACTATCTGATTACGGTAGATGCATATGTGCACATTACATAGGGATGTTTACGTCCTAAATGGGTTGAACGCAAGAGTGACAATAGGTAACCCAAAGAACCCAAAATACCTAGCACCTTCCGGTTTTGTTTTTGCGGCTAAGAAATTATGTGGGCCTAAAAAGCAATATGAATCGCCTAGACGACAACTCGGGCATTCATAAACAACATCATATACCCGCCTACAACAAACAGGAACGGGGCAATTGGAAAAAACTTTCAATTTCACAAGTTACCCTTTAGCGCCTAAAGAGTGTGACTTAGAAGAATTAAACTATCTGATTACGGTAGATGCATATGTGCACATTACATAGGGATGTTTACGTCCTAAATGGGTTGAACGCAAGAGTGACAATAGGTAACCCAAAGAACCCAAAATACCTAGCAACTTCCGGCTTTGTTGTTCCTGCTAATAAAGTATGTGGGTCTAAAAAGCAATATGAATCGCCTAGACGACAACTCGGGCATTCATAAACAATATCATATACCCGGCTAACACAAACAGGAACGGGGCAATTGGAAAAAACTTTCAATTTCACAAGTTACCCTTTAGCGCCTAAAGAGTGTGACTTAGAAGAATTAAACTATCTGATTACGGTAGATGCATATGTGCACATTACATAGGGATGTTTACGTCCTAAATGGGTTGAACGCAAGAGTGACAATAGGTAACCCAAAGAACCCAAAATACCTAGCACCTTCCGGTTTTGTTTTTGCGGCTAAGAAATTATGTGGGCCTAAAAAGCAATATGAATCGCCTAGACGACAACTCGGGCATTCATAAACAACATCATATACCCGCCTACCAAAAACAGGAACGTGGCATTTGGCAAAAAACTTCCAATTTCCTTTAGCGCCTGAAGAGTGAGACTTTGAAGAATTAAACTATCTGATTACGGCAGATGCATATGTGCACATTACATAGAGATGTCAACGTCCTAAATGGGTTGAACGCAAGAGTGACAATCGAAAACCCAAAAACCTCAAAATACCTAGCAACTTCCGGCTTTGTTGTTCCTGCTAATAAAGTATGTGGGTCTAAAAAGCAATATGAATCGCCTAGACGACAACTCGGGCATTCAATAATTCATATACCCGCCTACCACAAACAGGAACGGGGCAATTGGCAAAAAACTTTCAATTTCACAAGTTACCCTTTAGCGCCTAAAGAGTGTGACTTAGAAGAATTAAACTATCTGATTACGGTAGATGCATATGTGCACATTACATAGGGATGTTTACGTCCTAAATGGGTTGAACGCAAGAGTGACAATAGGTAACCCAAAGAACCCAAAATACCTAGCAACTTCCGGCTTTGTTGTTCCTGCTAATAAAGTATGTGGGTCTAAAAAGCAATATGAATCCCCTAGACGACAACTCGGGCTTTCATAAACAACATCATATACCCGGCTAACACAAACAGGAACGGGGCAATTGGAAAAAACCTCAAAATACCTAGCAACTTCCGGCTTTGTTGTTCCTGCTAATAAAGTATGTGGGCCTTTAAAACAATATGAGTCGCCTAGACGACAACGCGGGCATTCATAATCACAACCATATACCCCCTACCACAAAGAGGAACGTGGCAATTGGAAAAAAACTTTCAATTTCACAAGTTACCCTTTAGCGCCTAAACAGTGTGACTTAGAAGAATTAAACTATCTGATTACGGTAGATGCATATGTGCACATTACATAGGGATGTTTACGTCCTAAATGGGTTGAACGCAAGAGTGACAATCGAAAACCCAAAAACCTCAAAATACCTAGCAACTTCCGGCTTTGTTGTTCCTGCTGATAAAGTATGTGGGTCTAAAAAGCAATATGAATCGCCTAGACGACAACTCGGGCATTCAATAATTCATATACCCGCCTACCACAAACAGGAACGGGGCAATTGGCAAAAAACTTTCAATTTCACAAGTTACCCTTTAGCGCCTAAAGAGTGTGACTTAGAAGAATTAAACTATCTGATTACGGTAGATGCATATGTGCACATTACATAGGGATGTTTACGTCCTAAATGGGTTGAACGCAAGAGTGACAATCGAAAACCCAAAAACCTCAAAATACCTAGCAACTTCCGGCTTTGTTGTTCCTGCTAATAAAGTATGTGGGTCTAAAAAGCAATATGAATCGCCTAGACGACAACTCGGGCATTCATAAACAACATCATATACCCGGCTAACACAAACAGGAACGGGGCAATTGGAAAAAACTTTCAATTTCACAAGTTACCCTTTAGCGCCTAAAGAGTGTGACTTAGAAGAATTAAACTATCTGATTACGGTAGATGCATATGTGCACATTACATAGGGATGTTTACGTCCTAAATGGGTTGAACGCAAGAGTGACAATAGGTAACCCAAAGAACCCAAAATACCTAGCAACTTCCGGCTTTGTTGTTCCTGCTAATAAAGTATGTGGGTCTAAAAAGCAATATGAATCGCCTAGACAACAACTCGGGCATTCATAAACAATATCATATACCCGGCTAACACAAACAGGAACGGGGCAATTGGAAAAAACTTTCAATTTCACAAGTTACCCTTTAGCGCCTAAAGAGTGTGACTTAGAAGAATTAAACTATCTGATTACGGTAGATGCATATGTGCACATTACATAGGGATGTTTACGTCCTAAATGGGTTGAACGCAAGAGTGACAATAGGTAACCCAAAGAACCCAAAATACCTAGCACCTTCCGGTTTTGTTTTTGCGGCTAAGAAATTATGTGGGCCTAAAAAGCAATATGAATCGCCTAGACGACAACTCGGGCATTCATAAACAACATCATATACCCGCCTACAACAAACAGGAATGGGGCAATTGGAAAAAACTTTCAATTTCACAAGTTACCCTTTAGCGCCTAAAGAGTGTGACTTAGAAGAATTAAACTATCTGATTACGGTAGATGCATATGTGCACATTACATAGGGATGTTTACGTCCTAAATGGGTTGAACGCAAGAGTGACAATAGGTAACCCAAAGAACCCAAAATACCTAGCACCTTCCGGTTTTGTTTTTGCGGCTAATAAATTATGTGGGCCTAAAAAGCAATATGAATCGCCTAGACGACAACTCGGGCATTCATAAACAACATCATATACCCGCCTACCAAAAACAGGAACGTGGCATTTGGCAAAAAACTTCCAATTTCCTTTAGCGCCTGAAGAGTGTGACTTTGAAGAATTAAACTATCTGATTACGGTAGATGCATATGTGCACATTACATAGAGATGTCAACGTCCTAAATGGGTTGAACGCAAGAGTGACAATCGAAAACCCAAAAACCTCAAAATACCTAGCAACTTCCGGCTTTGTTGTTCCTGCTAATAAAGTATGTGGGTCTAAAAAGCAATATGAATCGCCTAGACGACAACTCGGGCATTCATAAACAACATCATATACCCGCCTACAACAAACAGGAACGGGGCAATTGGAAAAAACTTTCAATTTCACAAGTTACCCTTTAGCGCCTAAAGAGTGTGACTTAGAAGAATTAAACTATCTGATTACGGTAGATGCATATGTGCACATTACATAGGGATGTTTACGTCCTAAATGGGTTGAACGCAAGAGTGACAATAGGTAACCCAAAGAACCCAAAATACCTAGCAACTTCCGGCTTTGTTGTTCCTGCTAATAAAGTATGTGGGTCTAAAAAGCAATATGAATCGCCTAGACGACAACTCGGGCATTCATAAACAATATCATATACCCGGCTAACACAAACAGGAACGGGGCAATTGGAAAAAACTTTCAATTTCACAAGTTACCCTTTAGCGCCTAAAGAGTGTGACTTAGAAGAATTAAACTATCTGATTACGGTAGATGCATATGTGCACATTACATAGGGATGTTTACGTCCTAAATGGGTTGAACGCAAGAGTGACAATAGGTAACCCAAAGAACCCAAAATACCTAGCACCTTCCGGTTTTGTTTTTGCGGCTAAGAAATTATGTGGGCCTAAAAAGCAATATGAATCGCCTAGACGACAACTCGGGCATTCATAAACAACATCATATACCCGCCTACCAAAAACAGGAACGTGGCATTTGGCAAAAAACTTCCAATTTCCTTTAGCGCCTGAAGAGTGAGACTTTGAAGAATTAAACTATCTGATTACGGCAGATGCATATGTGCACATTACATAGAGATGTCAACGTCCTAAATGGGTTGAACGCAAGAGTGACAATCGAAAACCCAAAAACCTCAAAATACCTAGCAACTTCCGGCTTTGTTGTTCCTGCTAATAAAGTATGTGGGTCTAAAAAGCAATATGAATCGCCTAGACGACAACTCGGGCATTCAATAATTCATATACCCGCCTACCACAAACAGGAACGGGGCAATTGGCAAAAAACTTTCAATTTCACAAGTTACCCTTTAGCGCCCAAAGAGTGTGACTTAGAAGAATTAAACTATCTGATTACGGTAGATGCATATGTGCACATTACATAGGGATGTTTACGTCCTAAATGGGTTGAACGCAAGAGTGACAATAGGTAACCCAAAGAACCCAAAATACCTAGCAACTTCCGGCTTTGTTGTTCCTGCTAATAAAGTATGTGGGTCTAAAAAGCAATATGAATCCCCTAGACGACAACTCGGGCTTTCATAAACAACATCATATACCCGGCTAACACAAACAGGAACGGGGCAATTGGAAAAAACCTCAAAATACCTAGCAACTTCCGGCTTTGTTGTTCCTGCTAATAAAGTATGTGGGCCTTTAAAACAATATGAGTCGCCTAGACGACAACGCGGGCATTCATAATCACAACCATATACCCCCTACCACAAAGAGGAACGTGGCAATTGGAAAAAAACTTTCAATTTCACAAGTTACCCTTTAGCGCCTAAACAGTGTGACTTAGAAGAATTAAACTATCTGATTACGGTAGATGCATATGTGCACATTACATAGGGATGTTTACGTCCTAAATGGGTTGAACGCAAGAGTGACAATCGAAAACCCAAAAACCTCAAAATACCTAGCAACTTCCGGCTTTGTTGTTCCTGCTGATAAAGTATGTGGGTCTAAAAAGCAATATGAATCGCCTAGACGACAACTCGGGCATTCAATAATTCATATACCCGCCTACCACAAACAGGAACGGGGCAATTGGCAAAAAACTTTCAATTTCACAAGTTACCCTTTAGCGCCTAAAGAGTGTGACTTAGAAGAATTAAACTATCTGATTACGGTAGATGCATATGTGCACATTACATAGGGATGTTTACGTCCTAAATGGGTTGAACGCAAGAGTGACAATCGAAAACCCAAAAACCTCAAAATACCTAGCAACTTCCGGCTTTGTTGTTCCTGCTAATAAAGTATGTGGGTCTAAAAAGCAATATGAATCGCCTAGACGACAACTCGGGCATTCATAAACAACATCATATACCCGGCTAACACAAACAGGAACGGGGCAATTGGAAAAAACTTTCATTTTCACAAGTTACCCTTTAGCGCCTAAAGAGTGTGACTTAGAAGAATTAAACTATCTGATTACGGTAGATGCATATGTGCACATTACATAGGGATGTTTACGTCCTAAATGGGTTGAACGCAAGAGTGACAATAGGTAACCCAAAGAACCCAAAATACCTAGCACCTTCCGGTTTTGTTTTTGCGGCTAAGAAATTATGTGGGCCTAAAAAGCAATATGAATCGCCTAGACGACAATTCGGGCATTCATAAACAACATCATATACCCGCCTACAACAAACAGGAACGGGGCAATTGGAAAAAACTTTCAATTTCACAAGTTACCCTTTAGCGCCTAAAGAGTGTGACTTAGAAGAATTAAACTATCTGATTACGGTAGATGCATATGTGCACATTACATAGGGATGTTTACGTCCTAAATGGGTTGAACGCAAGAGTGACAATAGGTAACCCAAAGAACCCAAAATACCTAGCAACTTCCGGCTTTGTTGTTCCTGCTAATAAAGTATGTGGGTCTAAAAAGCAATATGAATCGCCTAGACGACAACTCGGGCTTTCATAAACAACATCATATACCCGGCTAACACAAACAGGAACGGGGCAATTGGAAAAAACTTTCAATTTCACAAGTTACCCTTTAGCGCCTAAAGAGTGTGACTTAGAAGAATTAAACTATCTGATTACGGTAGATGCATATGTGCACATTACATAGAGATGTTTACGTCCTAAATGGGTTGAACGCAAGAGTGACAATAAGTAACCCAAAGAAACCAAAATACCTAGCACCTTCCGGTTTTGTTTTTGCGGCTTTAAAGTATGTGGGCCTTTAAAACAATATGAGTCGCCTAGACGACAACGCGGGCATTCATAATCACAACCATATACCCCCTACCACAAAGAGGAACGTGGCAATTGGCAAAAAACTTTCAATTTCCTTTAGCGCCTAAAGAGTGTGACTTTGAAGAATTAAACTATCTGATTACGGTAGATGCATATGTGCACATTACATAGAGATGTTAACGTCCTAAATGGGTTGAACGCAAGAGTGACAATCGAAAACCCAAAAACCTCAAAATACCTAGCAACTTCCGGCTTTGTTGTTCCTGCTAATAAAGTATGTGGGTCTAAAAAGCAATATGAATCGCCTAGACGACAACTCGGGCATTCAATAATTCATATACCCGCCTACCACAAACAGGAACGGGGCAATTTGCAAAAAACTTTCAATTTCACAAGTTACCCTTTAGCGCCTAAAGAGTGTGACTTAGAAGAATTAAACTATCTGATTACGGTAGATGCATATGTGCACATTACATAGGGATGTTTACGTCCTAAATGGGTTGAACGCAAGAGTGACAATAGGTAACCCAAAGAACCCAAAATACCTAGCAACTTCCGGCTTTGTTGTTCCTGCTAATAAAGTATGTGGGTCTAAAAAGCAATATGAATCGCCTAGACGACAACTCGGGCATTCATAAACAACATCATATACCCGGCTAACACAAACAGGAACGGGGCAATTGGAAAAAACTTTCAATTTCACAAGTTACCCTTTAGCGCCTAAAGAGTGTGACTTAGAAGATTTAAACTATCTGATTACGGTAGATGCATATGTGCACATTACATAGGGATGTTTACGTCCTAAATGGGTTGAACGCAAGAGTGACAATAGGTAACCCAAAGAACCCAAAATACCTAGCACCTTCCGGTTTTGTTTTTGCGGCTAAGAAATTATGTGGGCCTAAAAAGCAATATGAATCGCCTAGACGACAACTCGGGCATTCATAAACAACATCATATACCCGCCTACAACAAACAGGAACGGGGCAATTGGAAAAAACTTTCAATTTCACAAGTTACCCTTTAGCGCCTAAAGAGTGTGACTTAGAAGAATTAAACTATCTGATTACGGTAGATGCATATGTGCACATTACATAGGGATGTTTACGTCCTAAATGGGTTGAACGCAAGAGTGACAATAGGTAACCCAAAGAACCCAAAATACCTAGCAACTTCCGGCTTTGTTGTTCCTGCTAATAAAGTATGTGGGTCTAAAAAGCAATATGAATCGCCTAGACGACAACTCGGGCATTCATAAACAATATCATATACCCGGCTAACACAAACAGGAACGGGGCAATTGGAAAAAACTTTCAATTTCACAAGTTACCCTTTAGCGCCTAAAGAGTGTGACTTAGAAGAATTAAACTATCTGATTACGGTAGATGCATATGTGCACATTACATAGGGATGTTTACTTCCTAAATGGGTTGAACGCAAGAGTGACAATAGGTAACCCAAAGAACCCAAAATACCTAGCACCTTCCGGTTTTGTTTTTGCGGCTAAGAAATTATGTGGGCCTAAAAAGCAATATGAATCGCCTAGACGACAACTCGGGCATTCATAAACAACATCATATACCCGCCTACAACAAACAGGAACGGGGCAATTGGAAAAAACTTTCAATTTCACAAGTTACCCTTTAGCGCCTAAAGAGTGTGACTTAGAAGAATTAAACTATCTGATTACGGTAGATGCATATGTGCACATTACATAGGGATGTTTACGTCCTAAATGGGTTGAACGCAAGAGTGACAATAGGTAACCCAAAGAACCCAAAATACCTAGCACCTTCCGGTTTTGTTTTTGCGGCTAATAAATTATGTGGGCCTAAAAAGCAATATGAATCGCCTAGACGACAACTCGGGCATTCATAAACAACATCATATACCCGCCTACCAAAAACAGGAACGTGGCATTTGGCAAAAAACTTCCAATTTCCTTTAGCGCCTGAAGAGTGTGACTTTGAAGAATTAAACTATCTGATTACGGCAGATGCATATGTGCACATTACATAGAGATGTCAACGTCCTAAATGGGTTGAACGCAAGAGTGACAATCGAAAACCCAAAAACCTCAAAATACCTAGCAACTTCCGGCTTTGTTGTTCCTGCTAATAAAGTATGTGGGTCTAAAAAGCAATATGAATCGCCTAGACGACAACTCGGGCATTTATAATCACAACCATATAACCCCCTACCACAAACAGGAACGTGGCAATTGGCAAAAAACTTTCAATTTCACAAGTTACCCTTTAGCGCCTAAACAGTGTGACTTAGAAGAATTAAACTATCTGATTACGGTAGATGCATATGTGCACATTACATAGGGATGTTTACGTCCTAAATGGGTTGAACGCAAGAGTGACAATCGAAAACCCAAAAACCTCAAAATACCTAGCAACTTCCGGCTTTGTTGTTCCTGCTAATAAAGTATGTGGGTCTAAAAAGCAATATGAATCGCCTAGACGACAACTCGGGCATTCAATAATTCATATACCCGCCTACCACAAACAGGAACGGGGCAATTGGCAAAAAACTTTCAATTTCACAAGTTACCCTTTAGCGCCTAAAGAGTGTGACTTAGAAGAATTAAACTATCTGATTACGGTAGATGCATATGTGCACATTACATAGGGATGTTTACGTCCTAAATGGGTTGAACGCAAGAGTGACAATAGGTAACCCAAAGAACCCAAAATACCTAGCAACTTCCGGCTTTGTTGTTCCTGCTAATAAAGTATGTGGGTCTAAAAAGCAATATGAATCGCCTAGACGACAACTCGGGCTTTCATAAACAACATCATATACCCGGCTAACACAAACAGGAACGGGGCAATTGGAAAAAACCTCAAAATACCTAGCAACTTCCGGCTTTGTTGTTCCTGCTAATAAAGTATGTGGGCCTTTAAAACAATATGAGTCGCCTAGACGACAACGCGGGCATTCATAATCACAACCATATACCCCCTACCACAAAGAGGAACGTGGCAATTGGCAAAAAACTTTCAATTTCACAAGTTACCCTTTAGCGCCTAAACAGTGTGACTTAGAATAATTAATTTATCTGATTACGGTAGATGCATATGTGCACATTACATAGGGATGTTTACGTCCTAAATGGGTTGAACGCAAGAGTGACAATCGAAAACCCAAAAACCTCAAAATACCTAGCAACTTCCGGCTTTGTTGTTCCTGCTAATAAAGTATGTGGGTCTAAAAAGCAATATGAATCGCCTAGACGACAACTCGGGCATTCATAAACAACATCATATACCCGGCTAACACAAACAGGAACGGGGCAATTGGAAAAAACTTTCATTTTCACAAGTTACCCTTTAGCGCCTAAAGAGTGTGACTTAGAAGAATTAAACTATCTGATTACGGTAGATGCATATGTGCACATTACATAGGGATGTTTACGTCCTAAATGGGTTGAACGCAAGAGTGACAATAGGTAACCCAAAGAACCCAAAATACCTAGCACCTTCCGGTTTTGTTTTTGCGGCTAAGAAATTATGTGGGCCTAAAAAGCAATATGAATCGCCTAGACGACAATTCGGGCATTCATAAACAACATCATATACCCGCCTACAACAAACAGGAACGGGGCAATTGGAAAAAACTTTCAATTTCACAAGTTACCCTTTAGCGCCTAAAGAGTGTGACTTAGAAGAATTAAACTATCTGATTACGGTAGATGCATATGTGCACATTACATAGGGATGTTTACGTCCTAAATGGGTTGAACGCAAGAGTGACAATAGGTAACCCAAAGAACCCAAAATACCTAGCAACTTCCGGCTTTGTTGTTCCTGCTAATAAAGTATGTGGGTCTAAAAAGCAATATGAATCGCCTAGACGACAACTCGGGCTTTCATAAACAACATCATATACCCGGCTAACACAAACAGGAACGGGGCAATTGGAAAAAACTTTCAATTTCACAAGTTACCCTTTAGCGCCTAAAGAGTGTGACTTAGAAGAATTAAACTATCTGATTACGGTAGATGCATATGTGCACATTACATAGGGATGTTTACGTCCTAAATGGGTTGAACGCAAGAGTGACAATAGGTAACCCAAAGAACCCAAAATACCTAGCAACTTCCGGCTTTGTTGTTCCTGCTAATAAAGTATGTGGGTCTAAAAAGCAATATGAATCGCCTAGACGACAACTCGGGCATTCATAAACAACATAATATACCCGGCTAACACAAACAGGAACGTGGCAATTGGCAAAAAACTTTCGATTTCCTTTAGCGCCTAAAGAGTGTGACTTTGAAGAATTAAACTATCTGATTACGGTAGATGCATATGTGCACATTACATAGAGATGATCCTAAATGGGTTGAACGCAAGAGTGACAATCGAAAACCCAAAAACCTCAAAATACCTAGCAACTTCCGGCTTTGTTGTTCCTGCTAATAAAGTATGTGGGTCTAAAAAGCAATATGAATCGCCTAGACGACAACTCGGGCATTCATAAACAACATCATATATCCGGCTAACACAAACAGGAACGGGGCAATTGGAAAAAACTTTCAATTTCACAAGTTACCCTTTAGCGCCTAAAGAGTGTGACTTAGAAGAATTAAACTATCTGATTACGGTAGATGCATATGTGCACATTACATAGGGATGTTTACGTCCTAAATGGGTTGAACGCAAGAGTGACAATAGGTAACCCAAAATACCTAGCAACTTCCGGCTTTGTTGTTCCTGCTAATAAAGTATGTGGGTCTAAAAAGCAATATGAATCGCCTAGACGACAACTCGGGCATTCATAAACAACATCATATACCCGGCTAACACAAACAGGAACGGGGCAATTGGAAAAAACTTTCAATTTCACAAGTTACCCTTTAGCGCCTAAAGAGTGTGACTTAGAAGAATTAAACTATCTGATTACGGTAGATGCATATGTGCACATTACATAGGGATGTTTACGTCCTAAATGGGTTGAACGCAAGAGTGACAATAGGTAACCCAAAGAACCCAAAATACCTAGCACCTTCCGGTTTTGGTTTTGCGGCTAAGAAATTATGTGGGCCTAAAAAGCAATATGAAGCGCCTAGACGACAACTCGGGCATTCATAAACAACATCATATACCCGCCTACCAAAAACAGGAACGTGGCATTTGGCAAAAAACTTCCAATTTCCTTTAGCGCCTGAAGAGTGTGACTTTGAAGAATTAAACTATCTGATTACGGTAGATGCATATGTGCACATTACATAGAGATGTCAACGTCCTAAATGGGTTGAACGCAAGAGTGACAATCGAAAACCCAAAAACCTCAAAATACCTAGCAACTTCCGGCTTTGTTGTTCCTGCTAATAAAGTATGTGGGTCTAAAAAGCAATATGAATCGCCTAGACGACAACTCGGGCATTTATAATCACAACCATATAACCCCCTACCACAAACAGGAACGTGGCAATTGGCAAAAAACTTTCAATTTCACAAGTTACCCTTTAGCGCTTAAACAGTGTGACTTAGAAGAATTAAACTATCTGATTACGGTAGATGCATATGTGCACATTACATAGGGATGTTTACGTCCTAAATGGGTTGAACGCAAGAGTGACAATCGAAAACCCAAAAACCTCAAAATACCTAGCAACTTCCGGCTTTGTTGTTTCTGCTAATAAAGTATGTGGGTCTAAAAAGCAATATGAATCGCCTAGACGACAACTCGGGCATTCAATAATTCATATACCCGCCTACCACAAACAGGAACGGGGCAATTTGCAAAAAACTTTCAATTTCACAAGTTACCCTTTAGCGCCTAAAGAGTGTGACTTAGAAGAATTAAACTATCTGATTACGGTAGATGCATATGTGCACATTACATAGGGATGTTTACGTCCTAAATGGGTTGAACGCAAGAGTGACAATAGGTAACCCAAAGAACCCAAAATACCTAGCAACTTCCGGCTTTGTTGTTCCTGCTAATAAAGTATGTGGGTCTAAAAAGCAATATGAATCGCCTAGACGACAACTCGGGCATTCATAAACAACATCATATACCCGGCTAACACAAACAGGAACGGGGCAATTGGAAAAAACTTTCAATTTCACAAGTTACCCTTTAGCGCCTAAAGAGTGTGACTTAGAAGAATTAAACTATCTGATTACGGTAGATGCATATGTGCACATTACATAGGGATGTTTACGTCCTAAATGGGTTGAACGCAAGAGTGACAATAGGTAACCCAAAGAACCCAAAATACCTAGCACCTTCCGGTTTTGTTTTTGCGGCTAAGAAATTATGTGGGCCTAAAAAGCAATATGAATCGCCTAGACGACAACTCGGGCATTCATAAACAACATCATATACCCGCCTACAACAAACAGGAACGGGGCAATTGGAAAAAACTTTCAATTTCACAAGTTACCCTTTAGCGCCTAAAGAGTGTGACTTAGAAGAATTAAACTATCTGATTACGGTAGATGCATATGTGCACATTACATAGAGATGTTTACATCCTAAATGGGTTGAACGCAAGAGTGACAATAAGTAAGCCAAAGAAACCAAAATACCTAGCACCTTCCGGTTTTGTTTTTGCGGCTATAAAGTATGTGGGCCTTTAAAACAATATGAGTCGCCTAGACGACAACGCGGGCATTCATAATCACAACCATATACCCCCTACCACAAAGAGGAACGTGGCAGTTGGCAAAAAACTTTCAATTTCACAAGTTACCCTTTAGCGCCTAAACAGTGTGACTTAGAAGAATTAAACTATCTGATTACGGTAGATGCATATGTGCACATTACATAGGGATGTTTACGTCCTAAATGGGTTGAACGCAAGAGTGACAATCGAAAACCCAAAAACCTCAAAATACCTAGCAACTTCCGGCTTTGTTGTTCCTGCTAATAAAGTATGTGGGTCTAAAAAGCAATATGAATCGCCTAGACGACAACTCGGGCATTTATAATCACAACCATATAACCCCCTACCACAAACAGGAACGGGGCAATTGGAAAAACCTTTCAATTTCACAAGTTACCCTTTAGCGCCTAAAGAGTGTGACTTAGAAGAATTAAACTATCTGATTACGGTAGATGCATATGTGCACATTACATAGGGATGTTTACGTCCTAAATGGGTTGAACGCAAGAGTGACAATCGAAAACCCAAAAACCTCAAAATACCTAGCAACTTCCGGCTTTGTTGTTCCTGCTAATAAAGTATGTGGGTCTAAAAAGCAATATGAATCGCCTAGACGACAACTCGGGCATTCAATAATTCATATACCCGCCTACCACAAACAGGAACGGGGCAATTGGCAAAAAACTTTCAATTTCACAAGTTACCCTTTAGCGCCTAAAGAGTGTGACTTAGAAGAATTAAACTATCTGATTACGGTAGATGCATATGTGCACATTACATAGGGATGTTTACGTCCTAAATGGGTTGAACGCAAGAGTGACAATAGGTAACCCAAAGAACCCAAAATACCTAGCACCTTCCGGTTTTGTTTTTGCGGCTAAGAAATTATGTGGGCCCAAAAAGCAATATGAATCGCCTAGACGACAACTCGGGCATTCATAAACAACATCATATACCCGCCTACAACAAACAGGAACGGAGCAATTGGAAAAATCTTTCAATTTCACAAGTTACCCTTTAGCGCCTAAAGAGTGTGACTTAGAAGAATTAAACTATCTGATTACGGTAGATGCATATGTGCACATTACATAGGGATGTTTACGTCCTAAATGGGTTGAACGCAAGAGTGACAATAGGTAACCCAAAGAACCCAAAATACCTAGCAACTTCCGGCTTTGTTGTTCCTGCTAATAAAGTATGTGGGTCTAAAAAGCAATATGAATCGCCTAGACGACAACTCGGGCATTCATAAACAATATCATATACCCGGCTAACACAAACAGGAACGGGGCAATTGGAAAAAACTTTCAATTTCACAAGTTACCCTTTAGCGCCTAAAGAGTGTGACTTAGAAGAATTAAACTATCTGATTACGGTAGATGCATATGTGCACATTACATAGGGATGTTTACGTCCTAAATGGGTTGAACGCAAGAGTGACAATAGGTAACCCAAAGAACCCAAAATACCTAGCACCTTCCGGTTTTGTTTTTGCGGCTAATAAAGTATGTGGGCCTAAAAAGCAATATGAATCGCCTAGACGACAACTCGGGCATTCATAAACAACATCATATACCCGCCTACCAAAAACAGGAACGTGGCATTTGACAAAAAACTTCCAATTTCCTTTAGTGCCTGAAGAGTGTGACTTTGAAGAATTAAACTATCTGATTACGGCAGATGCATATGTGCACATTACATAGAGATGTCAACGTCCTAAATGGGTTGAACGCAAGAGTGACAATCGAAAACCCAAAAACCTCAAAATACCTAGCAACTTCCGGCTTTGTTGTTCCTGCTAATAAAGTATGTGGGTCCAAAAAGCAATATGAATCGCCTAGACGACAACTCGGGCATTTATAATCACAACCATATAACCCCCTACCACAAACAGGAACGTGGCAATTGGCAAAAAACTTTCAATTTCACAAGTTACCCTTTAGCGCCTAAACAGTGTGACTTAGAAGAATTAAACTATCTGATTACGGTAGATGCATATGTGCACATTACATAGGGATATTTACGTCCTAAATGGGTTGAACGCAAGAGTGACAATAGGTAACCCAAAGAACCCAAAATACCTAGCAACTTCCGGCTTTGTTGTTCCTGCTAATAAAGTATGTGGGTCTAAAAAGCAATATGAATCGCCTAGACGACAACTCGGGCTTTCATAAACAACATCATATACCCGGCTAACACAAACAGGAACGGGGCAATTGGAAAAAACTTTCAATTTCACAAGTTACCCTTTAGCGCCTAAAGAGTGTGACTTAGAAGAATTAAACTATCTGATTACGGTAGATGCATATGTGCACATTACATAGGGATGTTTACGTCCTAAATGGGTTGAACGCAAGAGTGACAATCGAAAACCCAAAGAACCCAAAATACCTAGCACCTTCCGGTTTTGTTTTTGCGGCTAAGAAATTATGTGGGCCTAACAAGCAATATGAATCGCCTAGACGACAACTCGGGCATTCATAAACAACATCATATACCCGCCTACAACAAACAGGAACGGGGCAATTGGAAAAAACTTTCAATTTCACAAGTTACCCTTTAGCGCCTAAAGAGTGTGACTTAGAAGAATTAAACTATCTGATTACGGTAGATGCATATGTGCACATTACATAGAGATGTTTACGTCCTAAATGGGTTGAACGCAAGAGTGACAATAAGTAACCCAAAGAAACCAAAATACCTAGCACCTTCCGGTTTTGTTTTTGCGGCTATAAAGTATGTGGGCCTTTAAAACAATATGAGTCGCCTAGACGACAACGCGGGCATTCATAATCCCAACCATATACCCCCTACCACAAAGAGGAACGTGGCAATTGGCAAAAAACTTTCAATTTCACAAGTTACCCTTTAGCGCCTAAACAGTGTGACTTAGAAGAATTAAACTATCTGATTACGATAGATGCATATGTGCACATTACATAGGGATGTTTACGTCCTAAATGGGTTGAACGCAAGAGTGACAATCGAAAACCCAAAAACCTCAAAATACCTAGCAACTTCCGGCTTTGTTGTTCCTGCTAATAAAGTATGTGGGTCTAAAAAGCAATATGAATCGCCTAGACGACAACTCGGGCATTCATAAACAACATCATATACCCGGCTAACACAAACAGGAACGGGGCAATTGGAAAAAACTTTCAATTTCACAAGTTACCCTTTAGCGCCTAAAGAGTGTGACTTAGAAGAATTAAACTATCTGATTACGGTAGATGCATATGTGCACATTACATAGGGATGTTTACGTCCTAAATGGGTTGAACGCAAGAGTGACAATAGGTAACCCAAAGAACCTAAAATACCTAGCACCTTCCGGTTTTGTTTTTGCGGCTAAGAAATTATGTGGGCCTAAAAAGCAATATGAATCGCCTAGACGACAATTCGGGCATTCATAAACAACATCATATACCCGCCTACAACAAACAGGAACGGGGCAATTGGAAAAAACTTTCAATTTCACAAGTTACCCTTTAGCGCCTAAAGAGTGTGACTTAGAAGAATTAAACTATCTGATTACGGTAGATGCATATGTGCACATTACATAGAGATGTTTACGTCCTAAATGGGTTGAACGCAAGAGTGACAATAAGTAACCCAAAGAAACCAAAATACCTAGCACCTTCCGGTTTTGTTTTTGCGGCTTTAAAGTATGTGGGCCTTTAAAACAATATGAGTCGCCTTGACGACAACGCGGGCATTCATAATCACAACCATATACCCCCTACCACAAAGAGGAACGTGGCAATTGGCAAAAAACTTTCAATTTCCTTTAGCGCCTAAAGAGTGTGACTTTGAAGAATTAAACTATCTGATTACGGTAGATGCATATGTGCACATTACATAGAGATGTTAACGTCCTAAATGGGTTGAACGCAAGAGTGACAATCGAAAACCCAAAAACCTCAAAATACCTAGCAACTTCCGGCTTTGTTGTTCCTGCTAATAAAGTATGTGGGTCTAAAAAGCAATATGAATCGCCTAGACGACAACTCGGGCATTCATAAACAACATCATATACCCGGCTAACACAAACAGGAACGGGGCAATTGGAAAAAACTTTCAATTTCACAAGTTACCCTTTAGCGCCTAAAGAGTGTGACTTAGAAGAATTAAACTATCTGATTACGGTAGATGCATATGTGCACATTACATAGGGATGTTTACGTCCTAAATGGGTTGAACGCAAGAGTGACAATCGAAAACCCAAAAACCTCAAAATACCTAGCAACTTCCGGCTTTGTTGTTCCTGCTGATAAAGTATGTGGGTCTAAAAAGCAATATGAATCGCCTAGACGACAACTCGGGCATTCAATAATTCATATACCCGCCTACCACAAACAGGAACGGGGCAATTGGAAAAAACTTTCAATTTCACAAGTTACCCTTTAGCGCCTAAAGAGTGTGACTTAGAAGAATTAAACTATCTGATTACGGTAGATGCATATGTGCACATTACATAGGGATGTTTACGTCCTAAATGGGTTGAACGCAAGAGTGACAATAGGTAACCCAAAGAACCCAAAATACCTAGCAACTTCCGGCTTTGTTGTTCCTGCTAATAAAGTATGTGGGTCTAAAAAGCAATATGAATCGCCTAGACGACAACTCGGGCTTTCATAAACAACATCATATACCCGGCTAACACAAACAGGAACGGGGCAATTGGAAAAAACTTTCAATTTCACAAGTTACCCTTTAGCGCCTAAAGAGTGTGACTTAGAAGAATTAAACTATCTGATTACGGTAGATGCATATGTGCACATTACATAGAGATGTTTACGTCCTAAATGGGTTGAACGCAAGAGTGACAATAAGTAACCCAAAGAAACCAAAATACCTAGCACCTTCCGGTTTTGTTTTTGCGGCTTTAAAGTATGTGGGCCTTTAAAACAATATGAGTCGCCTAGACGACAACGCGGGCATTCATAATCACAACCATATACCCCCTACCACAAAGAGGAACGTGGCAATTGGCAAAAAACTTTCAATTTCCTTTAGCGCCTAAAGAGTGTGACTTTGAAGAATTAAACTATCTGATTACGGTAGATGCATATGTGCACATTACATAGGGATGTTTACGTCCTAAATGGGTTGAACGCAAGAGTGACAATAGGTAACCCAAAGAACCCAAAATACCTAGCAACTTCCGGCTTTGTTGTTCCTGCTAATAAAGTATGTGGGTCTAAAAAGCAATATGAATCGCCTAGACGACAACTCGGGCTTTCATAAACAACATCATATACCCGGCTAACACAAACAGGAACGGGGCAATTGGAAAAAACTTTCAATTTCACAAGTTACCCTTTAGCGCCTAAAGAGTGTGACTTAGAAGAATTAAACTATCTGATTACGGTAGATGCATATGTGCACATTACATAGAGATGTTAACGTCCTAAATGGGTTGAACGCAAGAGTGACAATCGAAAACCCAAAAACCTCAAAATACCTAGCAACTTCCGGCTTTGTTGTTCCTGCTAATAAAGTATGTGGGTCTAAAAAGCAATATGAATCGCCTAGACGACAACTCGGGCATTCAATAATTCATATACCCGCCTACCACAAACAGGAACGGGGCAATTTGCAAAAAACTTTCAATTTCACAAGTTACCCTTTAGCGCCTAAAGAGTGTGACTTAGAAGAATTAAACTATCTGATTACGGTAGATGCATATGTGCACATTACATAGGGATGTTTACGTCCTAAATGGGTTGAACGCAAGAGTGACAATAGGTAACCCAAAGAACCCAAAATACCTAGCAACTTCCGGCTTTGTTGTTCCTGCTAATAAAGTATGTGGGTCTAAAAAGCAATATGAATCGCCTAGACGACAACTCGGGCATTCATAAACAACATCATATACCCGGCTAACACAAACAGGAACGGGGCAATTGGAAAAAACTTTCAATTTCACAAGTTACCCTTTAGCGCCTAAAGAGTGTGACTTAGAAGATTTAAACTATCTGATTACGGTAGATGCATATGTGCACATTACATAGGGATGTTTACGTCCTAAATGGGTTGAACGCAAGAGTGACAATAGGTAACCCAAAGAACCCAAAATACCTAGCACCTTCCGGTTTTGTTTTTGCGGCTAAGAAATTATGTGGGCCTAAAAAGCAATATGAATCGCCTAGACGACAATTCGGGCATTCATAAACAACATCATATACCCGCCTACAACAAACAGGAACGGGGCAATTGGAAAAAACTTTCAATTTCACAAGTTACCCTTTAGCGCCTAAAGAGTGTGACTTAGAAGAATTAAACTATCTGATTACGGTAGATGCATATGTGCACATTACATAGGGATGTTTACGTCCTAAATGGGTTGAACGCAAGAGTGACAATAGGTAACCCAAAGAACCCAAAATACCTAGCAACTTCCGGCTTTGTTGTTCCTGCTAATAAAGTATGTGGGTCTAAAAAGCAATATGAATCGCCTAGACGACAACTCGGGCTTTCATAAACAACATCATATACCCGGCTAACACAAACAGGAACGGGGCAATTGGAAAAAACTTTCAATTTCACAAGTTACCCTTTAGCGCCTAAAGAGTGTGACTTAGAAGAATTAAACTATCTGATTACGGTAGATGCATATGTGCACATTACATAGGGATGTTTACGTCCTAAATGGGTTGAACGCAAGAGTGACAATAGGTAACCCAAAGAACCCAAAATACCTAGCAACTTCCGGCTTTGTTGTTCCTGCTAATAAAGTATGTGGGTCTAAAAAGCAATATGAATCGCCTAGACGACAACTCGGGCATTCATAAACAACATAATATACCCGGCTAACACAAACAGGAACGTGGCAATTGGCAAAAAACTTTCGATTTCCTTTAGCGCCTAAAGAGTGTGACTTTGAAGAATTAAACTATCTGATTACGGTAGATGCATATGTGCACATTACATAGAGATGATCCTAAATGGGTTGAACGCAAGAGTGACAATCGAAAACCCAAAAACCTCAAAATACCTAGCAACTTCCGGCTTTGTTGTTCCTGCTAATAAAGTATGTGGGTCTAAAAAGCAATATGAATCGCCTAGACGACAACTCGGGCATTCATAAACAACATCATATATCCGGCTAACACAAACAGGAACGGGGCAATTGGAAAAAACTTTCAATTTCACAAGTTACCCTTTAGCGCCTAAAGAGTGTGACTTAGAAGAATTAAACTATCTGATTACGGTAGATGCATATGTGCACATTACATAGGGATGTTTACGTCCTAAATGGGTTGAACGCAAGAGTGACAATAGGTAACCCAAAATACCTAGCAACTTCCGGCTTTGTTGTTCCTGCTAATAAAGTATGTGGGTCTAAAAAGCAATATGAATCGCCTAGACGACAACTCGGGCATTCATAAACAACATCATATACCCGGCTAACACAAACAGGAACGGGGCAATTGGAAAAAACTTTCAATTTCACAAGTTACCCTTTAGCGCCTAAAGAGTGTGACTTAGAAGAATTAAACTATCTGATTACGGTAGATGCATATGTGCACATTACATAGGGATGTTTACGTCCTAAATGGGTTGAACGCAAGAGTGACAATAGGTAACCCAAAGAACCCAAAATACCTAGCACCTTCCGGTTTTGGTTTTGCGGCTAAGAAATTATGTGGGCCTAAAAAGCAATATGAAGCGCCTAGACGACAACTCGGGCATTCATAAACAACATCATATACCCGCCTACCAAAAACAGGAACGTGGCATTTGGCAAAAAACTTCCAATTTCCTTTAGCGCCTGAAGAGTGTGACTTTGAAGAATTAAACTATCTGATTACGGTAGATGCATATGTGCACATTACATAGGGATGTTTACGTCCTAAATGGGTTGAACGCAAGAGTGACAATAGGTAACCCAAAGAACCCAAAATACCTAGCACCTTCCGGTTTTGTTTTTGCGGCTAAGAAATTATGTGGGCCTAAAAAGCAATATGAATCGCCTAGACGACAACTCGGGCATTCATAAACAACATCATATACCCGCCTACAACAAACAGGAACGGGGCAATTGGAAAAAACTTTCAATTTCACAAGTTACCCTTTAGCGCCTAAAGAGTGTGACTTAGAAGAATTAAACTATCTGATTACGGTAGATGCATATGTGCACATTACATAGAGATGTTTACATCCTAAATGGGTTGAACGCAAGAGTGACAATAAGTAAGCCAAAGAAACCAAAATACCTAGCACCTTCCGGTTTTGTTTTTGCGGCTATAAAGTATGTGGGCCTTTAAAACAATATGAGTCGCCTAGACGACAACGCGGGCATTCATAATCACAACCATATACCCCCTACCACAAAGAGGAACGTGGCAGTTGGCAAAAAACTTTCAATTTCACAAGTTACCCTTTAGCGCCTAAACAGTGTGACTTAGAAGAATTAAACTATCTGATTACGGTAGATGCATATGTGCACATTACATAGGGATGTTTACGTCCTAAATGGGTTGAACGCAAGAGTGACAATCGAAAACCCAAAAACCTCAAAATACCTAGCAACTTCCGGCTTTGTTGTTCCTGCTAATAAAGTATGTGGGTCTAAAAAGCAATATGAATCGCCTAGACGACAACTCGGGCATTTATAATCACAACCATATAACCCCCTACCACAAACAGGAACGGGGCAATTGGAAAAACCTTTCAATTTCACAAGTTACCCTTTAGCGCCTAAAGAGTGTGACTTAGAAGAATTAAACTATCTGATTACGGTAGATGCATATGTGCACATTACATAGGGATGTTTACGTCCTAAATGGGTTGAACGCAAGAGTGACAATCGAAAACCCAAAAACCTCAAAATACCTAGCAACTTCCGGCTTTGTTGTTCCTGCTAATAAAGTATGTGGGTCTAAAAAGCAATATGAATCGCCTAGACGACAACTCGGGCATTCAATAATTCATATACCCGCCTACCACAAACAGGAACGGGGCAATTGGCAAAAAACTTTCAATTTCACAAGTTACCCTTTAGCGCCTAAAGAGTGTGACTTAGAAGAATTAAACTATCTGATTACGGTAGATGCATATGTGCACATTACATAGGGATGTTTACGTCCTAAATGGGTTGAACGCAAGAGTGACAATAGGTAACCCAAAGAACCCAAAATACCTAGCACCTTCCGGTTTTGTTTTTGCGGCTAAGAAATTATGTGGGCCCAAAAAGCAATATGAATCGCCTAGACGACAACTCGGGCATTCATAAACAACATCATATACCCGCCTACAACAAACAGGAACGGAGCAATTGGAAAAATCTTTCAATTTCACAAGTTACCCTTTAGCGCCTAAAGAGTGTGACTTAGAAGAATTAAACTATCTGATTACGGTAGATGCATATGTGCACATTACATAGGGATGTTTACGTCCTAAATGGGTTGAACGCAAGAGTGACAATAGGTAACCCAAAGAACCCAAAATACCTAGCAACTTCCGGCTTTGTTGTTCCTGCTAATAAAGTATGTGGGTCTAAAAAGCAATATGAATCGCCTAGACGACAACTCGGGCATTCATAAACAATATCATATACCCGGCTAACACAAACAGGAACGGGGCAATTGGAAAAAACTTTCAATTTCACAAGTTACCCTTTAGCGCCTAAAGAGTGTGACTTAGAAGAATTAAACTATCTGATTACGGTAGATGCATATGTGCACATTACATAGGGATGTTTACGTCCTAAATGGGTTGAACGCAAGAGTGACAATAGGTAACCCAAAGAACCCAAAATACCTAGCACCTTCCGGTTTTGTTTTTGCGGCTAATAAAGTATGTGGGCCTAAAAAGCAATATGAATCGCCTAGACGACAACTCGGGCATTCATAAACAACATCATATACCCGCCTACCAAAAACAGGAACGTGGCATTTGACAAAAAACTTCCAATTTCCTTTAGTGCCTGAAGAGTGTGACTTTGAAGAATTAAACTATCTGATTACGGCAGATGCATATGTGCACATTACATAGAGATGTCAACGTCCTAAATGGGTTGAACGCAAGAGTGACAATCGAAAACCCAAAAACCTCAAAATACCTAGCAACTTCCGGCTTTGTTGTTCCTGCTAATAAAGTATGTGGGTCCAAAAAGCAATATGAATCGCCTAGACGACAACTCGGGCATTTATAATCACAACCATATAACCCCCTACCACAAACAGGAACGTGGCAATTGGCAAAAAACTTTCAATTTCACAAGTTACCCTTTAGCGCCTAAACAGTGTGACTTAGAAGAATTAAACTATCTGATTACGGTAGATGCATATGTGCACATTACATAGGGATATTTACGTCCTAAATGGGTTGAACGCAAGAGTGACAATAGGTAACCCAAAGAACCCAAAATACCTAGCAACTTCCGGCTTTGTTGTTCCTGCTAATAAAGTATGTGGGTCTAAAAAGCAATATGAATCGCCTAGACGACAACTCGGGCTTTCATAAACAACATCATATACCCGGCTAACACAAACAGGAACGGGGCAATTGGAAAAAACTTTCAATTTCACAAGTTACCCTTTAGCGCCTAAAGAGTGTGACTTAGAAGAATTAAACTATCTGATTACGGTAGATGCATATGTGCACATTACATAGGGATGTTTACGTCCTAAATGGGTTGAACGCAAGAGTGACAATCGAAAACCCAAAGAACCCAAAATACCTAGCACCTTCCGGTTTTGTTTTTGCGGCTAAGAAATTATGTGGGCCTAACAAGCAATATGAATCGCCTAGACGACAACTCGGGCATTCATAAACAACATCATATACCCGCCTACAACAAACAGGAACGGGGCAATTGGAAAAAACTTTCAATTTCACAAGTTACCCTTTAGCGCCTAAAGAGTGTGACTTAGAAGAATTAAACTATCTGATTACGGTAGATGCATATGTGCACATTACATAGAGATGTTTACGTCCTAAATGGGTTGAACGCAAGAGTGACAATAAGTAACCCAAAGAAACCAAAATACCTAGCACCTTCCGGTTTTGTTTTTGCGGCTATAAAGTATGTGGGCCTTTAAAACAATATGAGTCGCCTAGACGACAACGCGGGCATTCATAATCACAACCATATACCCCCTACCACAAAGAGGAACGTGGCAATTGGCAAAAAACTTTCAATTTCACAAGTTACCCTTTAGCGCCTAAACAGTGTGACTTAGAAGAATTAAACTATCTGATTACGATAGATGCATATGTGCACATTACATAGGGATGTTTACGTCCTAAATGGGTTGAACGCAAGAGTGACAATCGAAAACCCAAAAACCTCAAAATACCTAGCAACTTCCGGCTTTGTTGTTCCTGCTAATAAAGTATGTGGGTCTAAAAAGCAATATGAATCGCCTAGACGACAACTCGGGCATTCATAAACAACATCATATACCCGGCTAACACAAACAGGAACGGGGCAATTGGAAAAAACTTTCAATTTCACAAGTTACCCTTTAGCGCCTAAAGAGTGTGACTTAGAAGAATTAAACTATCTGATTACGGTAGATGCATATGTGCACATTACATAGGGATGTTTACGTCCTAAATGGGTTGAACGCAAGAGTGACAATAGGTAACCCAAAGAACCTAAAATACCTAGCACCTTCCGGTTTTGTTTTTGCGGCTAAGAAATTATGTGGGCCTAAAAAGCAATATGAATCGCCTAGACGACAATTCGGGCATTCATAAACAACATCATATACCCGCCTACAACAAACAGGAACGGGGCAATTGGAAAAAACTTTCAATTTCACAAGTTACCCTTTAGCGCCTAAAGAGTGTGACTTAGAAGAATTAAACTATCTGATTACGGTAGATGCATATGTGCACATTACATAGAGATGTTTACGTCCTAAATGGGTTGAACGCAAGAGTGACAATAAGTAACCCAAAGAAACCAAAATACCTAGCACCTTCCGGTTTTGTTTTTGCGGCTTTAAAGTATGTGGGCCTTTAAAACAATATGAGTCGCCTTGACGACAACGCGGGCATTCATAATCACAACCATATACCCCCTACCACAAAGAGGAACGTGGCAATTGGCAAAAAACTTTCAATTTCCTTTAGCGCCTAAAGAGTGTGACTTTGAAGAATTAAACTATCTGATTACGGTAGATGCATATGTGCACATTACATAGAGATGTTAACGTCCTAAATGGGTTGAACGCAAGAGTGACAATCGAAAACCCAAAAACCTCAAAATACCTAGCAACTTCCGGCTTTGTTGTTCCTGCTAATAAAGTATGTGGGTCTAAAAAGCAATATGAATCGCCTAGACGACAACTCGGGCATTCATAAACAACATCATATACCCGGCTAACACAAACAGGAACGGGGCAATTGGAAAAAACTTTCAATTTCACAAGTTACCCTTTAGCGCCTAAAGAGTGTGACTTAGAAGAATTAAACTATCTGATTACGGTAGATGCATATGTGCACATTACATAGGGATGTTTACGTCCTAAATGGGTTGAACGCAAGAGTGACAATCGAAAACCCAAAAACCTCAAAATACCTAGCAACTTCCGGCTTTGTTGTTCCTGCTGATAAAGTATGTGGGTCTAAAAAGCAATATGAATCGCCTAGACGACAACTCGGGCATTCAATAATTCATATACCCGCCTACCACAAACAGGAACGGGGCAATTGGAAAAAACTTTCAATTTCACAAGTTACCCTTTAGCGCCTAAAGAGTGTGACTTAGAAGAATTAAACTATCTGATTACGGTAGATGCATATGTGCACATTACATAGGGATGTTTACGTCCTAAATGGGTTGAACGCAAGAGTGACAATAGGTAACCCAAAGAACCCAAAATACCTAGCAACTTCCGGCTTTGTTGTTCCTGCTAATAAAGTATGTGGGTCTAAAAAGCAATATGAATCGCCTAGACGACAACTCGGGCTTTCATAAACAACATCATATACCCGGCTAACACAAACAGGAACGGGGCAATTGGAAAAAACTTTCAATTTCACAAGTTACCCTTTAGCGCCTAAAGAGTGTGACTTAGAAGAATTAAACTATCTGATTACGGTAGATGCATATGTGCACATTACATAGAGATGTTTACGTCCTAAATGGGTTGAACGCAAGAGTGACAATAAGTAACCCAAAGAAACCAAAATACCTAGCACCTTCCGGTTTTGTTTTTGCGGCTTTAAAGTATGTGGGCCTTTAAAACAATATGAGTCGCCTAGACGACAACGCGGGCATTCATAATCACAACCATATACCCCCTACCACAAAGAGGAACGTGGCAATTGGCAAAAAACTTTCAATTTCCTTTAGCGCCTAAAGAGTGTGACTTTGAAGAATTAAACTATCTGATTACGGTAGATGCATATGTGCACATTACATAGGGATGTTTACGTCCTAAATGGGTTGAACGCAAGAGTGACAATAGGTAACCCAAAGAACCCAAAATACCTAGCAACTTCCGGCTTTGTTGTTCCTGCTAATAAAGTATGTGGGTCTAAAAAGCAATATGAATCGCCTAGACGACAACTCGGGCTTTCATAAACAACATCATATACCCGGCTAACACAAACAGGAACGGGGCAATTGGAAAAAACTTTCAATTTCACAAGTTACCCTTTAGCGCCTAAAGAGTGTGACTTAGAAGAATTAAACTATCTGATTACGGTAGATGCATATGTGCACATTACATAGAGATGTTAACGTCCTAAATGGGTTGAACGCAAGAGTGACAATCGAAAACCCAAAAACCTCAAAATACCTAGCAACTTCCGGCTTTGTTGTTCCTGCTAATAAAGTATGTGGGTCTAAAAAGCAATATGAATCGCCTAGACGACAACTCGGGCATTCAATAATTCATATACCCGCCTACCACAAACAGGAACGGGGCAATTTGCAAAAAACTTTCAATTTCACAAGTTACCCTTTAGCGCCTAAAGAGTGTGACTTAGAAGAATTAAACTATCTGATTACGGTAGATGCATATGTGCACATTACATAGGGATGTTTACGTCCTAAATGGGTTGAACGCAAGAGTGACAATAGGTAACCCAAAGAACCCAAAATACCTAGCAACTTCCGGCTTTGTTGTTCCTGCTAATAAAGTATGTGGGTCTAAAAAGCAATATGAATCGCCTAGACGACAACTCGGGCATTCATAAACAACATCATATACCCGGCTAACACAAACAGGAACGGGGCAATTGGAAAAAACTTTCAATTTCACAAGTTACCCTTTAGCGCCTAAAGAGTGTGACTTAGAAGATTTAAACTATCTGATTACGGTAGATGCATATGTGCACATTACATAGGGATGTTTACGTCCTAAATGGGTTGAACGCAAGAGTGACAATAGGTAACCCAAAGAACCCAAAATACCTAGCACCTTCCGGTTTTGTTTTTGCGGCTAAGAAATTATGTGGGCCTAAAAAGCAATATGAATCGCCTAGACGACAACTCGGGCATTCATAAACAACATCATATACCCGCCTACAACAAACAGGAACGGGGCAATTGGAAAAAACTTTCAATTTCACAAGTTACCCTTTAGCGCCTAAAGAGTGTGACTTAGAAGAATTAAACTATCTGATTACGGTAGATGCATATGTGCACATTACATAGGGATGTTTACGTCCTAAATGGGTTGAACGCAAGAGTGACAATCGAAAACCCAAAAACCTCAAAATACCTAGCAACTTCCGGCTTTGTTGTTCCTGCTAATAAAGTATGTGGGTCTAAAAAGCAATATGAATCGCCTAGACGACAACTCGGGCATTCAATAATTTATATACCCGCCTACCACAAACAGGAACGGGGCAATTGGCAAAAAACTTTCAATTTCACAAGTTACCCTTTAGCGCCTAAAGAGTGTGACTTAGAAGAATTAAACTATCTGATTACGGTAGATGCATATGTGCACATTACATAGGGATGTTTACGTCCTAAATGGGTTGAACGCAAGAGTGACAATAGGTAACCCAAAGAACCCAAAATACCTAGCACCTTCCGGTTTTGTTTTTGCGGCTAAGAAATTATGTGGGCCTAAAAAGCAATATGAATCGCCTAGACGACAACTCGGGCATTCATAAACAACATCATATACCCGCCTACAACAAACAGGAACGGGGCAATTGGAAAAAACTTTCAATTTCACAAGTTACCCTTTAGCGCCTAAAGAGTGTGACTTAGAAGAATTAAACTATCTGATTACGGTAGATGCATATGTGCACATTACATAGGGATGTTTACGTCCTAAATGGGTTGAACGCAAGAGTGACAATAGGTAACCCAAAGAACCCAAAATACCTAGCAACTTCCGGCTTTGTTGTTCCTGCTAATAAAGTATGTGGGTCTAAAAAGCAATATGAATCGCCTAGACGACAACTCGGGCATTCATAAACAATATCATATACCCGGCTAACACAAACAGGAACGGGGCAATTGGAAAAAACTTTCAATTTCACAAGTTACCCTTTAGCGCCTAAAGAGTGTGACTTAGAAGAATTAAACTATCTGATTACGGTAGATGCATATGTGCACATTACATAGGGATGTTTACGTCCTAAATGGGTTGAACGCAAGAGTGACAATAGGTAACCCAAAGAACCCAAAATACCTAGCACCTTCCGGTTTTGTTTTTGCGGCTAAGAAATTATGTGGGCCTAAAAAGCAATATGAATCGCCTAGACGACAACTCGGGCATTCATAAACAACATCATATACCCGCCTACAACAAAGAGGAACGGGGCAATTGGAAAAAACTTTCAATTTCACAAGTTACCCTTTAGCGCCTAAAGAGTGTGACTTAGAAGAATTAAACTATCTGATTACGGTAGATGCATATGTGCACATTACATAGGGATGTTTACGTCCTAAATGGGTTGAACGCAAGAGTGACAATAGGTAACCCAAAGAACCCAAAATACCTAGCACCTTCCGGTTTTGTTTTTGCGGCTAATAAATTATGTGGGCCTAAAAAGCAATATGAATCGCCTAGACGACAACTCGGGCATTCATAAACAACATCATATACCCGCCTACCAAAAACAGGAACGTGGCATTTGGCAAAAAACTTCCAATTTCCTTTAGCGCCTGAAGAGTGTGACTTTGAAGAATTAAACTATCTGATTACGGCAGATGCATATGTGCACATTACATAGAGATGTCAACGTCCTAAATGGGTTGAACGCAAGAGTGACAATCGAAAACCCAAAAACCTCAAAATACCTAGCAACTTCCGGCTTTGTTGTTCCTGCTAATAAAGTATGTGGGTCTAAAAAGCAATATGAATCGCCTAGACGACAACTCGGGCATTTATAATCACAACCATATAACCCCCTACCACAAACAGGAACGTGGCAATTGGCAAAAAACTTTCAATTTCACAAGTTACCCTTTAGCGCCTAAACAGTGTGACTTAGAAGAATTAAACTATCTGATTACGGTAGATGCATATGTGCACATTACATAGGGATGTTTACGTCCTAAATGGGTTGAACGCAAGAGTGACAATCGAAAACCCAAAAACCTCAAAATACCTAGCAACTTCCGGCTTTGTTGTTCCTGCTAATAAAGTATGTGGGTCTAAAAAGCAATATGAATCGCCTAGACGACAACTCGGGCATTCAATAATTCATATACCCGCCTACCACAAACAGGAACGGGGCAATTGGCAAAAAACTTTCAATTTCACAAGTTACCCTTTAGCGCCTAAAGAGTGTGACTTAGAAGAATTAAACTATCTGATTACGGTAGATGCATATGTGCACATTACATAGGGATGTTTACGTCCTAAATGGGTTGAACGCAAGAGTGACAATAGGTAACCCAAAGAACCCAAAATACCTAGCAACTTCCGGCTTTGTTGTTCCTGCTAATAAAGTATGTGGGTCTAAAAAGCAATATGAATCGCCTAGACGACAACTCGGGCTTTCATAAACAACATCATATACCCGGCTAACACAAACAGGAACGGGGCAATTGGAAAAAACCTCAAAATACCTAGCAACTTCCGGCTTTGTTGTTCCTGCTAATAAAGTATGTGGGCCTTTAAAACAATATGAGTCGCCTAGACGACAACGCGGGCATTCATAATCACAACCATATACCCCCTACCACAAAGAGGAACGTGGCAATTGGCAAAAACCTTTCAATTTCCTTTAGCGCCTAAAGAGTGTGACTTTGAAGAATTAAACTATCTGATTACGGTAGATGCATATGTGCACATTACATAGGGATGTTTACGTCCTAAATGGGTTGAACGCAAGAGTGACAATAGGTAACCCAAAGAACCCAAAATACCTAGCAACTTCCGGCTTTGTTGTTCCTGCTAATAAAGTATGTGGGTCTAAAAAGCAATATGAATCGCCTAGACGACAACTCGGGCTTTCATAAACAACATCATATACCCGGCTAACACAAACAGGAACGGGGCAATTGGAAAAAACTTTCAATTTCACAAGTTACCCTTTAGCGCCTAAAGAGTGTGACTTAGAAGAATTAAACTATCTGATTACGGTAGATGCATATGTGCACATTACATAGAGATGTTAACGTCCTAAATGGGTTGAACGCAAGAGTGACAATCGAAAACCCAAAAACCTCAAAATACCTAGCAACTTCCGGCTTTGTTGTTCCTGCTAATAAAGTATGTGGGTCTAAAAAGCAATATGAATCGCCTAGACGACAACTCGGGCATTCAATAATTCATATACCCGCCTACCACAAACAGGAACGGGGCAATTTGCAAAAAACTTTCAATTTCACAAGTTACCCTTTAGCGCCTAAAGAGTGTGACTTAGAAGAATTAAACTATCTGATTACGGTAGATGCATATGTGCACATTACATAGGGATGTTTACGTCCTAAATGGGTTGAACGCAAGAGTGACAATAGGTAACCCAAAGAACCCAAAATACCTAGCAACTTCCGGCTTTGTTGTTCCTGCTAATAAAGTATGTGGGTCTAAAAAGCAATATGAATCGCCTAGACGACAACTCGGGCATTCATAAACAACATCATATACCCGGCTAACACAAACAGGAACGGGGCAATTGGAAAAAACTTTCAATTTCACAAGTTACCCTTTAGCGCCTAAAGAGTGTGACTTAGAAGATTTAAACTATCTGATTACGGTAGATGCATATGTGCACATTACATAGGGATGTTTACGTCCTAAATGGGTTGAACGCAAGAGTGACAATAGGTAACCCAAAGAACCCAAAATACCTAGCACCTTCCGGTTTTGTTTTTGCGGCTAAGAAATTATGTGGGCCTAAAAAGCAATATGAATCGCCTAGACGACAACTCGGGCATTCATAAACAACATCATATACCCGCCTACAACAAACAGGAACGGGGCAATTGGAAAAAACTTTCAATTTCACAAGTTACCCTTTAGCGCCTAAAGAGTGTGACTTAGAAGAATTAAACTATCTGATTACGGTAGATGCATATGTGCACATTACATAGAGATGTTAACGTCCTAAATGGGTTGAACGCAAGAGTGACAATCGAAAACCCAAAAACCTCAAAATACCTAGCAACTTCCGGCTTTGTTGTTCCTGCTAATAAAGTATGTGGGTCTAAAAAGCAATATGAATCGCCTAGACGACAACTCGGGCATTCAATAATTCATATACCCGCCTACCACAAACAGGAACGGGGCAATTTGCAAAAAACTTTCAATTTCACAAGTTACCCTTTAGCGCCTAAAGAGTGTGACTTAGAAGAATTAAACTATCTGATTACGGTAGATGCATATGTGCACATTACATAGGGATGTTTACGTCCTAAATGGGTTGAACGCAAGAGTGACAATAGGTAACCCAAAGAACCCAAAATACCTAGCAACTTCCGGCTTTGTTGTTCCTGCTAATAAAGTATGTGGGTCTAAAAAGCAATATGAATCGCCTAGACGACAACTCGGGCATTCATAAACAACATCATATACCCGGCTAACACAAACAGGAACGGGGCAATTGGAAAAAACTTTCAATTTCACAAGTTACCCTTTAGCGCCTAAAGAGTGTGACTTAGAAGATTTAAACTATCTGATTACGGTAGATGCATATGTGCACATTACATAGGGATGTTTACGTCCTAAATGGGTTGAACGCAAGAGTGACAATAGGTAACCCAAAGAACCCAAAATACCTAGCACCTTCCGGTTTTGTTTTTGCGGCTAAGAAATTATGTGGGCCTAAAAAGCAATATGAATCGCCTAGACGACAACTCGGGCATTCATAAACAACATCATATACCCGCCTACAACAAACAGGAACGGGGCAATTGGAAAAAACTTTCAATTTCACAAGTTACCCTTTAGCGCCTAAAGAGTGTGACTTAGAAGAATTAAACTATCTGATTACGGTAGATGCATATGTGCACATTACATAGGGATGTTTACGTCCTAAATGGGTTGAACGCAAGAGTGACAATCGAAAACCCAAAAACCTCAAAATACCTAGCAACTTCCGGCTTTGTTGTTCCTGCTAATAAAGTATGTGGGTCTAAAAAGCAATATGAATCGCCTAGACGACAACTCGGGCATTCAATAATTTATATACCCGCCTACCACAAACAGGAACGGGGCAATTGGCAAAAAACTTTCAATTTCACAAGTTACCCTTTAGCGCCTAAAGAGTGTGACTTAGAAGAATTAAACTATCTGATTACGGTAGATGCATATGTGCACATTACATAGGGATGTTTACGTCCTAAATGGGTTGAACGCAAGAGTGACAATAGGTAACCCAAAGAACCCAAAATACCTAGCACCTTCCGGTTTTGTTTTTGCGGCTAAGAAATTATGTGGGCCTAAAAAGCAATATGAATCGCCTAGACGACAACTCGGGCATTCATAAACAACATCATATACCCGCCTACAACAAACAGGAACGGGGCAATTGGAAAAAACTTTCAATTTCACAAGTTACCCTTTAGCGCCTAAAGAGTGTGACTTAGAAGAATTAAACTATCTGATTACGGTAGATGCATATGTGCACATTACATAGGGATGTTTACGTCCTAAATGGGTTGAACGCAAGAGTGACAATAGGTAACCCAAAGAACCCAAAATACCTAGCAACTTCCGGCTTTGTTGTTCCTGCTAATAAAGTATGTGGGTCTAAAAAGCAATATGAATCGCCTAGACGACAACTCGGGCATTCATAAACAATATCATATACCCGGCTAACACAAACAGGAACGGGGCAATTGGAAAAAACTTTCAATTTCACAAGTTACCCTTTAGCGCCTAAAGAGTGTGACTTAGAAGAATTAAACTATCTGATTACGGTAGATGCATATGTGCACATTACATAGGGATGTTTACGTCCTAAATGGGTTGAACGCAAGAGTGACAATAGGTAACCCAAAGAACCCAAAATACCTAGCACCTTCCGGTTTTGTTTTTGCGGCTAAGAAATTATGTGGGCCTAAAAAGCAATATGAATCGCCTAGACGACAACTCGGGCATTCATAAACAACATCATATACCCGCCTACAACAAACAGGAACGGGGCAATTGGAAAAAACTTTCAATTTCACAAGTTACCCTTTAGCGCCTAAAGAGTGTGACTTAGAAGAATTAAACTATCTGATTACGGTAGATGCATATGTGCACATTACATAGGGATGTTTACGTCCTAAATGGGTTGAACGCAAGAGTGACAATAGGTAACCCAAAGAACCCAAAATACCTAGCACCTTCCGGTTTTGTTTTTGCGGCTAATAAATTATGTGGGCCTAAAAAGCAATATGAATCGCCTAGACGACAACTCGGGCATTCATAAACAACATCATATACCCGCCTACCAAAAACAGGAACGTGGCATTTGGCAAAAAACTTCCAATTTCCTTTAGCGCCTGAAGAGTGTGACTTTGAAGAATTAAACTATCTGATTACGGCAGATGCATATGTGCACATTACATAGAGATGTCAACGTCCTAAATGGGTTGAACGCAAGAGTGACAATCGAAAACCCAAAAACCTCAAAATACCTAGCAACTTCCGGCTTTGTTGTTCCTGCTAATAAAGTATGTGGGTCTAAAAAGCAATATGAATCGCCTAGACGACAACTCGGGCATTTATAATCACAACCATATAACCCCCTACCACAAACAGGAACGTGGCAATTGGCAAAAAACTTTCAATTTCACAAGTTACCCTTTAGCGCCTAAACAGTGTGACTTAGAAGAATTAAACTATCTGATTACGGTAGATGCATATGTGCACATTACATAGGGATGTTTACGTCCTAAATGGGTTGAACGCAAGAGTGACAATCGAAAACCCAAAAACCTCAAAATACCTAGCAACTTCCGGCTTTGTTGTTCCTGCTAATAAAGTATGTGGGTCTAAAAAGCAATATGAATCGCCTAGACGACAACTCGGGCATTCAATAATTCATATACCCGCCTACCACAAACAGGAACGGGGCAATTGGCAAAAAACTTTCAATTTCACAAGTTACCCTTTAGCGCCTAAAGAGTGTGACTTAGAAGAATTAAACTATCTGATTACGGTAGATGCATATGTGCACATTACATAGGGATGTTTACGTCCTAAATGGGTTGAACGCAAGAGTGACAATAGGTAACCCAAAGAACCCAAAATACCTAGCAACTTCCGGCTTTGTTGTTCCTGCTAATAAAGTATGTGGGTCTAAAAAGCAATATGAATCGCCTAGACGACAACTCGGGCTTTCATAAACAACATCATATACCCGGCTAACACAAACAGGAACGGGGCAATTGGAAAAAACCTCAAAATACCTAGCAACTTCCGGCTTTGTTGTTCCTGCTAATAAAGTATGTGGGCCTTTAAAACAATATGAGTCGCCTAGACGACAACGCGGGCATTCATAATCACAACCATATACCCCCTACCACAAAGAGGAACGTGGCAATTGGCAAAAAACTTTCAATTTCACAAGTTACCCTTTAGCGCCTAAACAGTGTGACTTAGAAGAATTAATTTATCTGATTACGGTAGATGCATATGTGCACATTACATAGGGATGTTTACGTCCTAAATGGGTTGAACGCAAGAGTGACAATCGAAAACCCAAAAACCTCAAAATACCTAGCAACTTCCGGCTTTGTTGTTCCTGCTAATAAAGTATGTGGGTCTAAAAAGCAATATGAATCGCCTAGACGACAACTCGGGCATTCATAAACAACATCATATACCCGGCTAACACAAACAGGAACGGGGCAATTGGAAAAAACTTTCATTTTCACAAGTTACCCTTTAGCGCCTAAAGAGTGTGACTTAGAAGAATTAAACTATCTGATTACGGTAGATGCATATGTGCACATTACATAGGGATGTTTACGTCCTAAATGGGTTGAACGCAAGAGTGACAATAGGTAACCCAAAGAACCCAAAATACCTAGCACCTTCCGGTTTTGTTTTTGCGGCTAAGAAATTATGTGGGCCTAAAAAGCAATATGAATCGCCTAGACGACAATTCGGGCATTCATAAACAACATCATATACCCGCCTACAACAAACAGGAACGGGGCAATTGGAAAAAACTTTCAATTTCACAAGTTACCCTTTAGCGCCTAAAGAGTGTGACTTAGAAGAATTAAACTATCTGATTACGGTAGATGCATATGTGCACATTACATAGGGATGTTTACGTCCTAAATGGGTTGAACGCAAGAGTGACAATAGGTAACCCAAAGAACCCAAAATACCTAGCAACTTCCGGCTTTGTTGTTCCTGCTAATAAAGTATGTGGGTCTAAAAAGCAATATGAATCGCCTAGACGACAACTCGGGCTTTCATAAACAACATCATATACCCGGCTAACACAAACAGGAACGGGGCAATTGGAAAAAACTTTCAATTTCACAAGTTACCCTTTAGCGCCTAAAGAGTGTGACTTAGAAGAATTAAACTATCTGATTACGGTAGATGCATATGTGCACATTACATAGGGATGTTTACGTCCTAAATGGGTTGAACGCAAGAGTGACAATAGGTAACCCAAAGAACCCAAAATACCTAGCAACTTCCGGCTTTGTTGTTCCTGCTAATAAAGTATGTGGGTCTAAAAAGCAATATGAATCGCCTAGACGACAACTCGGGCATTCATAAACAACATAATATACCCGGCTAACACAAACAGGAACGTGGCAATTGGCAAAAAACTTTCGATTTCCTTTAGCGCCTAAAGAGTGTGACTTTGAAGAATTAAACTATCTGATTACGGTAGATGCATATGTGCACATTACATAGAGATGATCCTAAATGGGTTGAACGCAAGAGTGACAATCGAAAACCCAAAAACCTCAAAATACCTAGCAACTTCCGGCTTTGTTGTTCCTGCTAATAAAGTATGTGGGTCTAAAAAGCAATATGAATCGCCTAGACGACAACTCGGGCATTCATAAACAACATCATATATCCGGCTAACACAAACAGGAACGGGGCAATTGGAAAAAACTTTCAATTTCACAAGTTACCCTTTAGCGCCTAAAGAGTGTGACTTAGAAGAATTAAACTATCTGATTACGGTAGATGCATATGTGCACATTACATAGGGATGTTTACGTCCTAAATGGGTTGAACGCAAGAGTGACAATAGGTAACCCAAAATACCTAGCAACTTCCGGCTTTGTTGTTCCTGCTAATAAAGTATGTGGGTCTAAAAAGCAATATGAATCGCCTAGACGACAACTCGGGCATTCATAAACAACATCATATACCCGCCTACAACCAACAGGAACGGGGCAATTGGAAAAAACTTTCAATTTCACAAGTTACCCTTTAGCGCCTAAAGAGTGTGACTTAGAAGAATTAAACTATCTGATTACGGTAGATAAATATGTGCACATTACATAGAGATGTTTACGTCCTAAATGGGTTGAACGCAAGAGTGACAATAAGTAACCCAAAGAAACCAAAATACCTAGCACCTTCCGGTTTTGTTTTTGCGGCTTTAAAGTATGTGGGCCTAAAAAGCAATATGAATCGCCTAGACGACAACTCGGGCATTCATAAACAACATCATATATCCGCCTACAACAAACAGGAACGGGGCAATTGGAAAAAACTTTCAATTTCACAAGTTACCCTTTAGCGCCTAAAGAGTGTGACTTAGAAGAATTAAACTATCTGATTACGGTAGATGCATATGTGCACATTACATAGGGATGTTTACGTCCTAAATGGGTTGAACGCAAGAGTGACAATAGGTAACCCAAAGAACCCAAAATACCTAGCAACTTCCGGCTTTGTTGTTCCTGCTAATAAAGTATGTGGGTCTAAAACAACATCATATACCCGGCTAACACAAACAGGAACGGGGCAATTGGAAAAAACTTTCAATTTCACAAGTTACCCTTTAGCGCCTAAAGAGTGTGACTTAGAAGAATTAAACTATCTGATTACGGTAGATGCATATGTGCACATTACATAGGGATGTTTACGTCCTAAATGGGTTGAACGCAAGAGTGGCAATAGGTAACCCAAAGAACCCAAAATACCTAGCACCTTCCGGTTTTGGTTTTGCGGCTAAGAAATTATGTGGGCCTAAAAAGCAATATGAATCGCCTAGACGACAACTCGGGCATTCATAAACAACATCATATACCCGCCTACCAAAAACAGGAACGTGGCATTTGGCAAAAAACTTCCAATTTCCTTTAGCGCCTGAAGAGTGTGACTTTGAAGAATTAAACTATCTGATTACGGTAGATGCATATGTGCACATTACATAGAGATGTCAACGTCCTAAATGGGTTGAACGCAAGAGTGACAATCGAAAACCCAAAAACCTCAAAATACCTAGCAACTTCCGGCTTTGTTGTTCCTGCTAATAAAGTATGTGGGTCTAAAAAGCAATATGAATCGCCTAGACGACAACTCGGGCATTTATAATCACAACCATATAACCCCCTACCACAAACAGGAACGTGGCAATTGGCAAAAAACTTTCAATTTCACAAGTTACCCTTTAGCGCTTAAACAGTGTGACTTAGAAGAATTAAACTATCTGATTACGGTAGATGCATATGTGCACATTACATAGGGATGTTTACGTCCTAAATGGGTTGAACGCAAGAGTGACAATCGAAAACCCAAAAACCTCAAAATACCTAGCAACTTCCGGCTTTGTTGTTCCTGCTAATAAAGTATGTGGGTCTAAAAAGCAATATGAATCGCCTAGACGACAACTCGGGCATTCAATAATTCATATACCCGCCTACCACAAACAGGAACGGGGCAATTTGCAAAAAACTTTCAATTTCACAAGTTACCCTTTAGCGCCTAAAGAGTGTGACTTAGAAGAATTAAACTATCTGATTACGGTAGATGCATATGTGCACATTACATAGGGATGTTTACGTCCTAAATGGGTTGAACGCAAGAGTGACAATAGGTAACCCAAAGAACCCAAAATACCTAGCAACTTCCGGCTTTGTTGTTCCTGCTAATAAAGTATGTGGGTCTAAAAAGCAATATGAATCGCCTAGACGACAACTCGGGCATTCATAAACAACATCATATACCCGGCTAACACAAACAGGAACGGGGCAATTGGAAAAAACTTTCAATTTCACAAGTTACCCTTTAGCGCCTAAAGAGTGTGACTTAGAAGAATTAAACTATCTGATTACGGTAGATGCATATGTGCACATTACATAGGGATGTTTACGTCCTAAATGGGTTGAACGCAAGAGTGACAATAGGTAACCCAAAGAACCCAAAATACCTAGCACCTTCCGGTTTTGTTTTTGCGGCTAAGAAATTATGTGGGCCTAAAAAGCAATATGAATCGCCTAGACGACAACTCGGGCATTCATAAACAACATCATATATCCGCCTACAACAAACAGGAACGGGGCAATTGGAAAAAACTTTCAATTTCACAAGTTACCCTTTAGCGCCTAAAGAGTGTGACTTAGAAGAATTAAACTATCTGATTACGGTAGATGCATATGTGCACATTACATAGGGATGTTTACGTCCTAAATGGGTTGAACGCAAGAGTGACAATAGGTAACCCAAAGAACCCAAAATACCTAGCAACTTCCGGCTTTGTTGTTCCTGCTAATAAAGTATGTGGGTCTAAAAAGCAATATGAATCGCCTAGACGACAACTCGGGCATTCATAAACAACATCATATACCCGGCTAACACAAACAGGAACGGGGCAATTGGAAAAAACTTTCAATTTCACAAGTTACCCTTTAGCGCCTAAAGAGTGTGACTTAGAAGAATTAAACTATCTGATTACGGTAGATGCATATGTGCACATTACATAGGGATGTTTACGTCCTAAATGGGTTGAACGCAAGAGTGACAATAGGTAACCCAAAGAACCCAAAATACCTAGCACCTTCCGGTTTTGGTTTTGCGGCTAAGAAATTATGTGGGCCTAAAAAGCAATATGAATCGCCTAGACGACAACTCGGGCATTCATAAACAACATCATATACCCGCCTACCAAAAACAGGAACGTGGCATTTGGCAAAAAACTTCCAATTTCCTTTAGCGCCTGAAGAGTGTGACTTTGAAGAATTAAACTATCTGATTACGGTAGATGCATATGTGCACATTACATAGAGATGTCAACGTCCTAGATGGGTTGAACGCAAGAGTGACAATCGAAAACCCAAAAACCTCAAAATACCTAGCAACTTCCGGCTTTGTTGTTCCTGCTAATAAAGTATGTGGGTCTAAAAAGCAATATGAATCGCCTAGACGACAACTCGGGCATTTATAATCACAACCATATAACCCCCTACCACAAACAGGAACGTGGCAATTGGCAAAAAACTTTCAATTTCACAAGTTACCCTTTAGCGCTTAAACAGTGTGACTTAGAAGAATTAAACTATCTGATTACGGTAGATGCATATGTGCACATTACATAGGGATGTTTACGTCCTAAATGGGTTGAACGCAAGAGTGACAATCGAAAACCCAAAAACCTCAAAATACCTAGCAACTTCCGGCTTTGTTGTTCCTGCTAATAAAGTATGTGGGTCTAAAAAGCAATATGAATCGCCTAGACGACAACTCGGGCATTCAATAATTCATATACCCGCCTACCACAAACAGGAACGGGGCAATTTGCAAAAAACTTTCAATTTCACAAGTTACCCTTTAGCGCCTAAAGAGTGTGACTTAGAAGAATTAAACTATCTGATTACGGTAGATGCATATGTGCACATTACATAGGGATGTTTACGTCCTAAATGGGTTGAACGCAAGAGTGACAATAGGTAACCCAAAGAACCCAAAATACCTAGCAACTTCCGGCTTTGTTGTTCCTGCTAATAAAGTATGTGGGTCTAAAAAGCAATATGAATCGCCTAGACGACAACTCGGGCATTCATAAACAACATCATATACCCGGCTAACACAAACAGGAACGGGGCAATTGGAAAAAACTTTCAATTTCACAAGTTACCCTTTAGCGCCTAAAGAGTGTGACTTAGAAGAATTAAACTATCTGATTACGGTAGATGCATATGTGCACATTACATAGGGATGTTTACGTCCTAAATGGGTTGAACGCAAGAGTGACAATAGGTAACCCAAAGAACCCAAAATACCTAGCACCTTCCGGTTTTGTTTTTGCGGCTAAGAAATTATGTGGGCCTAAAAAGCAATATGAATCGCCTAGACGACAACTCGGGCATTCATAAACAACATCATATACCCGCCTACAACAAACAGGAACGGGGCAATTGGAAAAAACTTTCAATTTCACAAGTTACCCTTTAGCGCCTAAAGAGTGTGACTTAGAAGAATTAAACTATCTGATTACGGTAGATGCATATGTGCACATTACATAGAGATGTTTACATCCTAAATGGGTTGAACGCAAGAGTGACAATAAGTAAGCCAAAGAAACCAAAATACCTAGCACCTTCCGGTTTTGTTTTTGCGGCTATAAAGTATGTGGGCCTTTAAAACAATATGAGTCGCCTAGACGACAACGCGGGCATTCATAATCACAACCATATACCCCCTACCACAAAGAGGAACGTGGCAGTTGGCAAAAAACTTTCAATTTCACAAGTTACCCTTTAGCGCCTAAACAGTGTGACTTAGAAGAATTAAACTATCTGATTACGGTAGATGCATATGTGCACATTACATAGGGATGTTTACGTCCTAAATGGGTTGAACGCAAGAGTGACAATCGAAAACCCAAAAACCTCAAAATACCTAGCAACTTCCGGCTTTGTTGTTCCTGCTAATAAAGTATGTGGGTCTAAAAAGCAATATGAATCGCCTAGACGACAACTCGGGCATTTATAATCACAACCATATAACCCCCTACCACAAACAGGAACGGGGCAATTGGAAAAACCTTTCAATTTCACAAGTTACCCTTTAGCGCCTAAAGAGTGTGACTTAGAAGAATTAAACTATCTGATTACGGTAGATGCATATGTGCACATTACATAGGGATGTTTACGTCCTAAATGGGTTGAACGCAAGAGTGACAATCGAAAACCCAAAAACCTCAAAATACCTAGCAACTTCCGGCTTTGTTGTTCCTGCTAATAAAGTATGTGGGTCTAAAAAGCAATATGAATCGCCTAGACGACAACTCGGGCATTCAATAATTCATATACCCGCCTACCACAAACAGGAACGGGGCAATTGGCAAAAAACTTTCAATTTCACAAGTTACCCTTTAGCGCCTAAAGAGTGTGACTTAGAAGAATTAAACTATCTGATTACGGTAGATGCATATGTGCACATTACATAGGGATGTTTACGTCCTAAATGGGTTGAACGCAAGAGTGACAATAGGTAACCCTAAGAACCCAAAATACCTAGCACCTTCCGGTTTTGTTTTTGCGGCTAAGAAATTATGTGGGCCCAAAAAGCAATATGAATCGCCTAGACGACAACTCGGGCATTCATAAACAACATCATATACCCGCCTACAACAAACAGGAACGGGGCAATTGGAAAAATCTTTCAATTTCACAAGTTACCCTTTAGCGCCTAAAGAGTGTGACTTAGAAGAATTAAACTATCTGATTACGGTAGATGCATATGTGCACATTACATAGGGATGTTTACGTCCTAAATGGGTTGAACGCAAGAGTGACAATAGGTAACCCAAAGAACCCAAAATACCTAGCAACTTCCGGCTTTGTTGTTCCTGCTAATAAAGTATGTGGGTCTAAAAAGCAATATGAATCGCCTAGACGACAACTCGGGCATTCATAAACAATATCATATACCCGGCTAACACAAACAGGAACGGGGCAATTGGAAAAAACTTTCAATTTCACAAGTTACCCTTTAGCGCCTAAAGAGTGTGACTTAGAAGAATTAAACTATCTGATTACCGTAGATGCATATGTGCACATTACATAGGGATGTTTACGTCCTAAATGGGTTGAACGCAAGAGTGACAATAGGTAACCCAAAGAACCCAAAATACCTAGCACCTTCCGGTTTTGTTTTTGCGGCTAATAAAGTATGTGGGCCTAAAAAGCAATATGAATCGCCTAGACGACAACTCGGGCATTCATAAACAACATCATATACCCGCCTACAACAAACAGGAACGGGGCAATTGGAAAAAACTTTCAATTTCACAAGTTACCCTTTAGCGCCTAAAGAGTGTGACTTAGAAGAATTAAACTATCTGATTACGGTAGATGCATATGTGCACATTACATAGGGATGTTTACGTCCTAAATGGGTTGAACGCAAGAGTGACAATAGGTAACCCAAAGAACCCAAAATACCTAGCACCTTCCGGTTTTGTTTTTGCGGCTAATAAATTATGTGGGCCTAAAAAGCAATATGAATCGCCTAGACGACAACTCGGGCATTCATAAACAACATCATATACCCGCCTACCAAAAACAGGAACGTGGCATTTGACAAAAAACTTCCAATTTCCTTTAGTGCCTGAAGAGTGTGACTTTGAAGAATTAAACTATCTGATTACGGCAGATGCATATGTGCACATTACATAGAGATGTCAACGTCCTAAATGGGTTGAACGCAAGAGTGACAATCGAAAACCCAAAAACCTCAAAATACCTAGCAACTTCCGGCTTTGTTGTTCCTGCTAATAAAGTATGTGGGTCTAAAAAGCAATATGAATCGCCTAGACGACAACCCGGGCATTTATAATCACAACCATATAACCCCCTACCACAAACAGGAACGTGGCAATTGGCAAAAAACTTTCAATTTCACAAGTTACCCTTTAGCGCCTAAACAGTGTGACTTAGAAGAATTAAACTATCTGATTACGGTAGATGCATATGTGCACATTACATAGGGATATTTACGTCCTAAATGGGTTGAACGCAAGAGTGACAATAGGTAACCCAAAGAACCCAAAATACCTAGCAACTTCCGGCGTTGTTGTTCCTGCTAATAAAGTATGTGGGTCTAAAAAGCAATATGAATCGCCTAGACGACAACTCGGGCTTTCATAAACAACATCATATACCCGGCTAACACAAACAGGAACGGGGCAATTGGAAAAAACTTTCAATTTCACAAGTTACCCTTTAGCGCCTAAAGAGTGTGACTTAGAAGAATTAAACTATCTGATTACGGTAGATGCATATGTGCACATTACATAGGGATGTTTACGTCCTAAATGGGTTGAACGCAAGAGTGACAATCGAAAACCCAAAGAACCCAAAATACCTAGCACCTTCCGGTTTTGTTTTTGCGGCTAAGAAATTATGTGGGCCTAACAAGCAATATGAATCGCCTAGACGACAACTCGGGCATTCATAAACAACATCATATACCCGCCTACAACAAACAGGAACGGGGCAATTGGAAAAAACTTTCAATTTCACAAGTTACCCTTTAGCGCCTAAAGAGTGTGACTTAGAAGAATTAAACTATCTGATTACGGTAGATGCATATGTGCACATTACATAGAGATGTTTACCTCCTAAATGGGTTGAACGCAAGAGTGACAATAAGTAACCCAAAGAAACCAAAATACCTAGCACCTTCCGGTTTTGTTTTTGCGGCTATAAAGTATGTGGGCCTTTAAAACAATATGAGTCGCCTAGACGACAACGCGGGCATTCATAATCACAACCATATACCCCCTACCACAAAGAGGAACGTGGCAATTGGCAAAAAACTTTCAATTTCACAAGTTACCCTTTAGCGCCTAAACAGTGTGACTTAGAAGAATTAAACTATCTGATTACGGTAGATGCATATGTGCACATTACATAGGGATGTTTACGTCCTAAATGGGTTGAACGCAAGAGTGACAATAGGTAACCCAAAGAACCTAAAATACCTAGCACCTTCCGGTTTTGTTTTTGCGGCTAAGAAATTATGTGGGCCTAAAAAGCAATATGAATCGCCTAGACGACAACTCGGGCATTCATAAACAACATCATATACCCGGCTAACACAAACAGGAACGGGGCAATTGGAAAAAACTTTCAATTTCACAAGTTACCCTTTAGCGCCTAAAGAGTGTGACTTAGAAGAATTAAACTATCTGATTACGGTAGATGCATATGTGCACATTACATAGGGATGTTTACGTCCTAAATGGGTTGAACGCAAGAGTGACAATAGGTAACCCAAAGAACCTAAAATACCTAGCACCTTCCGGTTTTGTTTTTGCGGCTAAGAAATTATGTGGGCCTAAAAAGCAATATGAATCGCCTAGACGACAATTCGGGCATTCATAAACAACATCATATACCCGCCTACAACAAACAGGAACGGGGCAATTGGAAAAAACTTTCAATTTCACAAGTTACCCTTTAGCGCCTAAAGAGTGTGACTTAGAAGAATTAAACTATCTGATTACGGTAGATGCATATGTGCACATTACATAGAGATGTTTACGTCCTAAATGGGTTGAACGCAAGAGTGACAATAAGTAACCCAAAGAAACCAAAATACCTAGCACCTTCCGGTTTTGTTTTTGCGGCTTTAAAGTATGTGGGCCTTTAAAACAATATGAGTCGCCTTGACGACAACGCGGGCATTCATAATCACAACCATATACCCCCTACCACAAAGAGGAACGTGGCAATTGGCAAAAAACTTTCAATTTCCTTTAGCGCCTAAAGAGTGTGACTTTGAAGAATTAAACTATCTGATTACGGTAGATGCATATGTGCACATTACATAGAGATGTTAACGTCCTAAATGGGTTGAACGCAAGAGTGACAATCGAAAACCCAAAAACCTCAAAATACCTAGCAACTTCCGGCTTTGTTGTTCCTGCTAATAAAGTATGTGGGTCTAAAAAGCAATATGAATCGCCTAGACGACAACTCGGGCATTCATAAACAACATCATATACCCGGCTAACACAAACAGGAACGGGGCAATTGGAAAAAACTTTCAATTTCACAAGTTACCCTTTAGCGCCTAAAGAGTGTGACTTAGAAGAATTAAACTATCTGATTACGGTAGATGCATATGTGCACATTACATAGGGATGTTTACGTCCTAAATGGGTTGAACGCAAGAGTGACAATAGGTAACCCAAAGAACCCAAAATACCTAGCACCTTCCGGTTTTGTTTTTGCGGCTAAGAAATTATGTGGGCCTAAAAAGCAATATGAATCGCCTAGACGACAACTCGGGCATTCATAAACAACATCATATACCCGCCTACAACAAACAGGAACGGGGCAATTGGAAAAAACTTTCAATTTCACAAGTTACCCTTTAGCGCCTAAAGAGAATTAAACTATCTGATTACGGTAGATGCATATGTGCACATTACATAGAGATGTTTACGTCCTAAATGGGTTGAACGCAAGAGTGACAATAAGTAACCCAAAGAAACCAAAATACCTAGCACCTTCCGGTTTTGTTTTTGCGGCTTTAAAGTATGTGGGCCTTTAAAACAATATGAGTCGCCTAGACGACAACGCGGGCATTCATAATCACAACCATATACCCCCTACCACAAAGAGGAACGTGGCAATTGGCAAAAAACTTTCAATTTCCTTTAGCGCCTAAAGAGTGTGACTTTGAAGAATTAAACTATCTGATTACGGTAGATGCATATGTGCACATTACATAGAGATGTTAACGTCCTAAATGGGTTGAACGCAAGAGTGACAATCGAAAACCCAAAAACCTCAAAATACCTAGCAACTTCCGGCTTTGTTGTTCCTGCTAATAAAGTATGTGGGTCTAAAAAGCAATATGAATCGCCTAGACGACAACTCGGGCATTCATAAACAACATCATATACCCGCCTAACACAAACAGGAACGGGGCAATTGGAAAAAACTTTCAATTTCACAAGTTACCCTTTAGCGCCTAAAGAGTGTGACTTAGAAGAATTAAACTATCTGATTACGGTAGATGCATATGTGCACATTACATAGGGATGTTTACGTCCTAAATGGGTTGAACGCAAGAGTGACAATAGGTAACCCAAAGAACCCAAAATACCTAGCAACTTCCGGCTTTGTTGTTCCTGCTAATAAAGTATGTGGGTCTAAAAAACAATATGAATCGCCTAGACGACAACTCTGGCATTCAAAAACAACATCATATACCCGCCTACCACATACAGGAACGGGGCAATTGGCAAAAAACTTTCAATTTCACAAGTTACCCTTTAGCGCCTAAAGAGTGTGACTTAGAAGAATTAAACTATCTGATTACGGTAGATGCATATGTGCACATTACATAGGGATGTTTACGTCCTAAATGGGTTGAACGCAAGAGTGACAATAGGTAACCCAAAGAACCCAAAATACCTAGCAACTTCCGGCTTTGTTGTTCCTGCTAATAAAGTATGTGGGTCTAAAAAGCAATATGAATCGCCTAGACGACAACTCGGGCATTCATAAACAATATCATATACCCGGCTAACACAAACAGGAACGGGGCAATTGGAAAAAACTTTCAATTTCACAAGTTACCCTTTAGCGCCTAAAGAGTGTGACTTAGAAGAATTAAACTATCTGATTACGGTAGATGCATATGTGCACATTACATAGGGATGTTTACGTCCTAAATGGGTTGAACGCAAGAGTGACAATAGGTAACCCAAAGAACCCAAAATACCTAGCACCTTCCGGTTTTGTTTTTGCGGCTAATAAAGTATGTGGGCCTAAAAAGCAATATGAATCGCCTAGACGACAACTCGGGCATTCATAAACAACATCATATACCCGCCTACAACAAACAGGAACGGGGCAATTGGAAAAAACTTTCAATTTCACAAGTTACCCTTTAGCGCCTAAAGAGTGTGACCTAGAAGAATTAAACTATCTGATTACGGTAGATGCATATGTGCACATTACATAGGGATGTTTACGTCCTAAATGGGTTGAACGCAAGAGTGACAATAGGTAACCCAAAGAACCCAAAATACCTAGCACCTTCCGGTTTTGTTTTTGCGGCTAATAAATTATGTGGGCCTAAAAAGCAATATGAATCGCCTAGACGACAACTCGGGCATTCATAAACAACATCATATACCCGCCTACCAAAAACAGGAACGTGGCATTTGACAAAAAACTTCCAATTTCCTTTAGTGCCTGAAGAGTGTGACTTTGAAGAATTAAACTATCTGATTACGGCAGATGCATATGTGCACATTACATAGAGATGTCAACGTCCTAAATGGGTTGAACGCAAGAGTGACAATCGAAAACCCAAAAACCTCAAAATACCTAGCAACTTCCGGCTTTGTTGTTCCTGCTAATAAAGTATGTGGGTCTAAAAAGCAATATGAATCGCCTAGACGACAACTCGGGCATTTATAATCACAACCATATAACCCCCTACCACAAACAGGAACGTGGCAATTGGCAAAAAACTTTCAATTTCACAAGTTACCCTTTAGCGCCTAAACAGTGTGACTTAGAAGAATTAAACTATCTGATTACGGTAGATGCATATGTGCACATTACATAGGGATATTTACGTCCTAAATGGGTTGAACGCAAGAGTGACAATAGGTAACCCAAAGAACCCAAAATACCTAGCAGCTTCCGGCTTTGTTGTTCCTGCTAATAAAGTATGTGGGTCTAAAAAGCAATATGAATCGCCTAGACGACAACTCGGGCTTTCATAAACAACATCATATACCCGGCTAACACAAACAGGAACGGGGCAATTGGAAAAAACTTTCAATTTCACAAGTTACCCTTTAGCGCCTAAAGAGTGTGACTTAGAAGAATTAAACTATCTGATTACGGTAGATGCATATGTGCACATTACATAGGGATGTTTACGTCCTAAATGGGTTGAACGCAAGAGTGACAATCGAAAACCCAAAGAACCCAAAATACCTAGCACCTTCCGGTTTTGTTTTTGCGGCTAAGAAATTATGTGGGCCTAACAAGCAATATGAATCGCCTAGACGACAACTCGGGCATTCATAAACAACATCATATACCCGCCTACAACAAACAGGAACGGGGCAATTGGAAAAAACTTTCAATTTCACAAGTTACCCTTTAGCGCCTAAAGAGTGTGACTTAGAAGAATTAATCTATCTGATTACGGTAGATGCATATGTGCACATTACATAGAGATGTTTACGTCCTAAATGGGTTGAACGCAAGAGTGACAATAAGTAACCCAAAGAAACCAAAATACCTAGCACCTTCCGGTTTTGTTTTTGCGGCTATAAAGTATGTGGGCCTTTAAAACAATATGAGTCGCCTAGACGACAACGCGGGCATTCATAATCACAACCATATACCCCCTACCACAAAGAGGAACGTGGCAATTGGCAAAAAACTTTCAATTTCACAAGTTACCCTTTAGCGCCTAAACAGTGTGACTTAGAAGAATTAAACTATCTGATTACGGTAGATGCATATGTGCACATTACATAGGGATGTTTACGTCCTAAATGGGTTGAACGCAAGAGTGACAATCGAAAACCCAAAAACCTCAAAATACCTAGCAACTTCCGGCTTTGTTGTTCCTGCTAATAAAGTATGTGGGTCTAAAAAGCAATATGAATCGCCTAGACGACAACTCGGGCATTCATAAACAACATCATATACCCGGCTAACACAAACAGGAACGGGGCAATTGGAAAAAACTTTCAATTTCACAAGTTACCCTTTAGCGCCTAAAGAGTGTGACTTAGAAGAATTAAACTATCTGATTACGGTAGATGCATATGTGCACATTACATAGGGATGTTTACGTCCTAAATGGGTTGAACGCAAGAGTGACAATAGGTAACCCAAAGAACCTAAAATACCTAGCACCTTCCGGTTTTGTTTTTGCGGCTAAGAAATTATGTGGGCCTAAAAAGCAATATGAATCGCCTAGACGACAATTCGGGCATTCATAAACAACATCATATACCCGCCTACAACAAACAGGAACGGGGCAATTGGAAAAAACTTTCAATTTCACAAGTTACCCTTTAGCGCCTAAAGAGTGTGACTTAGAAGAATTAAACTATCTGATTACGGTAGATGCATATGTGCACATTACATAGAGATGTTTACGTCCTAAATGGGTTGAACGCAAGAGTGACAATAAGTAACCCAAAGAAACCAAAATACCTAGCACCTTCCGGTTTTGTTTTTGCGGCTTTAAAGTATGTGGGCCTTTAAAACAATATGAGTCGCCTTGACGACAACGCGGGCATTCATAATCACAACCATATACCCCCTACCACAAAGAGGAACGTGGCAATTGGCAAAAAACTTTCAATTTCCTTTAGCGCCTAAAGAGTGTGACTTTGAAGAATTAAACTATCTGATTACGGTAGATGCATATGTGCACATTACATAGAGATGTTAACGTCCTAAATGGGTTGAACGCAAGAGTGACAATCGAAAACCCAAAAACCTCAAAATACCTAGCAACTTCCGGCTTTGTTGTTCCTGCTAATAAAGTATGTGGGTCTAAAAAGCAATATGAATCGCCTAGACGACAACTCGGGCATTCATAAACAACATCATATACCCGGCTAACACAAACAGGAACGGGGCAATTGGAAAAAACTTTCAATTTCACAAGTTACCCTTTAGCGCCTAAAGAGTGTGACTTAGAAGAATTAAACTATCTGATTACGGTAGATGCATATGTGCACATTACATAGGGATGTTTACGTCCTAAATGGGTTGAACGCAAGAGTGACAATAGGTAACCCAAAGAACCCAAAATACCTAGCACCTTCCGGTTTTGTTTTTGCGGCTAAGAAATTATGTGGGCCTAAAAAGCAATATGAATCGCCTAGACGACAACTCGGGCATTCATAAACAACATCATATACCCGCCTACAACAAACAGGAACGGGGCAATTGGAAAAAACTTTCAATTTCACAAGTTACCCTTTAGCGCCTAAAGAGAATTAAACTATCTGATTACGGTAGATGCATATGTGCACATTACATAGAGATGTTTACGTCCTAAATGGGTTGAACGCAAGAGTGACAATAAGTAACCCAAAGAAACCAAAATACCTAGCACCTTCCGGTTTTGTTTTTGCGGCTTTAAAGTATGTGGGCCTTTAAAACAATATGAGTCGCCTAGACGACAACGCGGGCATTCATAATCACAACCATATACCCCCTACCACAAAGAGGAACGTGGCAATTGGCAAAAAACTTTCAATTTCCTTTAGCGCCTAAAGAGTGTGACTTTGAAGAATTAAACTATCTGATTACGGTAGATGCATATGTGCACATTACATAGAGATGTTAACGTCCTAAATGGGTTGAACGCAAGAGTGACAATCGAAAACCCAAAAACCTCAAAATACCTAGCAACTTCCGGCTTTGTTGTTCCTGCTAATAAAGTATGTGGGTCTAAAAAGCAATATGAATCGCCTAGACGACAACTCGGGCATTCATAAACAACATCATATACCCGCCTAACACAAACAGGAACGGGGCAATTGGAAAAAACTTTCAATTTCACAAGTTACCCTTTAGCGCCTAAAGAGTGTGACTTAGAAGAATTAAACTATCTGATTACGGTAGATGCATATGTGCACATTACATAGGGATGTTTACGTCCTAAATGGGTTGAACGCAAGAGTGACAATAGGTAACCCAAAGAACCCAAAATACCTAGCAACTTCCGGCTTTGTTGTTCCTGCTAATAAAGTATGTGGGTCTAAAAAACAATATGAATCGCCTAGACGACAACTCTGGCATTCAAAAACAACATCATATACCCGCCTACCACAAACAGGAACGGGGCAATTGGCAAAAAACTTTCAATTTCACAAGTTACCCTTTAGCGCCTAAAGAGTGTGACTTAGAAGAATTAAACTATCTGATTACGGTAGATGCATATGTGCACATTACATAGGGATGTTTACGTCCTAAATGGGTTGAACGCAAGAGTGACAATAGGTAACCCAAAGAACCCAAAATACCTTGCAACTTCCGGCTTTGTTGTTCCTGCTAATAAAGTATGTGGGTCTAAAAAGCAATATGAATCGCCTAGACGACAACTCGGGCATTCATAAACAACATCATATACCCGCCTAACACAAACAGGAACGGGGCAATTGGAAAAAACTTTCAATTTCACAAGTTACCCTTTAGCGCCTAAAGAGTGTGACTTAGAAGAATTAAACTATCTGATTACGGTAGATGCATATGTGCACATTACATAGGGATGTTTACGTCCTAAATGGGTTGAACGCAAGAGTGACAATAGGTAACCCAAAGAACCCAAAATACCTAGCAACTTCCGGCTTTGTTGTTCCTGCTAATAAAGTATGTGGGTCTAAAAAGCAATATGAATCGCCTAGACGACAACTCGGGCATTCATAAACAACATCATATACCCGCCTACAACAAACAGGAACGGGGCAATTGGAAAAATCTTTCAATTTCACAAGTTACCCTTTAGCGCCTAAAGAGTGTGACTTAGAAGAATTAAACTATCTGATTACGGTAGATGCATATGTGCACATTACATAGGGATGTTTACGTCCTAAATGGGTTGAACGCAAGAGTGACAATAGGTAACCCAAAGAACCCAAAATACCTAGCACCTTCCGGTTTTGTTTTTGCGGCTAATAAATTATGTGGGCCTAAAAAGCAATATGAATCGCCTAGACGACAACTCGGGCATTCATAAACAACATCATATACCCGCCTACCAAAAACAGGAACGTGGCATTTGACAAAAAACTTCCAATTTCCTTTAGTGCCTGAAGAGTGTGACTTTGAAGAATTAAACTATCTGATTACGGCAGATGCATATGTGCACATTACATAGAGATGTCAACGTCCTAAATGGGTTGAACGCAAGAGTGACAATCGAAAACCCAAAAACCTCAAAATACCTAGCAACTTCCGGCTTTGTTGTTCCTGCTAATAAAGTATGTGGGTCTAAAAAGCAATATGAATCGCCTAGACGACAACTCGGGCATTCATAAACAATATCATATACCCGGCTAACACAAACAGGAACGGGGCAATTGGAAAAAACTTTCAATTTCACAAGTTACCCTTTAGCGCCTAAAGAGTGTGACTTAGAAGAATTAAACTATCTGATTACGGTAGATGCATATGTGCACATTACATAGGGATGTTTACGTCCTAAATGGGTTGAACGCAAGAGTGACAATAGGTAACCCAAAGAACCCAAAATACCTAGCACCTTCCGGTTTTGTTTTTGCGGCTTTAAAGTATGTGGGCCTTTAAAACAATATGAGTCGCCTAGACGACAACGCGGGCATTCATAATCACAACCATATACCCCCTACCACAAAGAGGAACGTGGCAATTGGCAAAAAACTTTCAATTTCCTTTAGCGCCTAAAGAGTGTGACTTTGAAGAATTAAACTATCTGATTACGGTAGATGCATATGTGCACATTACATAGGGATGTTTACGTCCTAAATGGGTTGAACGCAAGAGTGACAATAAGTAACCCAAAGAAACCAAAATACCTAGCACCTTCCGGTTTTGTTTTTGCGGCTTTAAAGTATGTGGGCCTTTAAAACAAGATGAGTCGCCTAGACGACAACGCGGGCATTCATAATCACAACCATATACCCCCTACCACAAAGAGGAACGTGGCAATTGGCAAAAAACTTTCAATTTCCTTTAGCGCCTAAAGAGTGTGACTTTGAAGAATTAAACTATCTGATTACGGTAGATGCATATGTGCACATTACATAGAGATGTTAACGTCCTAAATGGGTTGAACGCAAGAGTGACAATCGAAAACCCAAAAACCTCAAAATACCTAGCAACTTCCGGCTTTGTTGTTCCTGCTAATAAAGTATGTGGGTCTAAAAAGCAATATGAATCGCCTAGACGACAACTCGGGCATTTATAATCACAACCATATAACCCCCTACCACAAACAGGAACGTGGCAATTGGCAAAAAACTTTCAATTTCACAAGTTACCCTTTAGCGCCTAAACAGTGTGACTTAGAAGAATTAAACTATCTGATTACGGTAGATGCATATGTGCACATTACATAGGGATATTTACGTCCTAAATGGGTTGAACGCAAGAGTGACAATAGGTAACCCAAAGAACCCAAAATACCTAGCAACTTCCGGCTTTGTTGTTCCTGCTAATAAAGTATGTGGGTCTAAAAAGCAATATGAATCGCCTAGACGACAACTCGGGCTTTCATAAACAACATCATATACCCGGCTAACACAAACAGGAACGGGGCAATTGGAAAAAACTTTCAATTTCACAAGTTACCCTTTAGCGCCTAAAGAGTGTGACTTAGAAGAATTAAACTATCTGATTACGGTAGATGCATATGTGCACATTACATAGGGATGTTTACGTCCTAAATGGGTTGAACGCAAGAGTGACAATCGAAAACCCAAAGAACCCAAAATACCTAGCACCTTCCGGTTTTGTTTTTGCGGCTAAGAAATTATGTGGGCCTAACAAGCAATATGAATCGCCTAGACGACAACTCGGGCATTCATAAACAACATCATATACCCGCCTACAACAAACAGGAACGGGGCAATTGGAAAAAACTTTCAATTTCACAAGTTACCCTTTAGCGCCTAAAGAGTGTGACTTAGAAGAATTAAACTATCTGATTACGGTAGATGCATATGTGCACATTACATAGAGATGTTTACGTCCTAAATGGGTTGAACGCAAGAGTGACAATAAGTAACCCAAAGAAACCAAAATACCTAGCACCTTCCGGTTTTGTTTTTGCGGCTATAAAGTATGTGGGTCTTTAAAACAATATGAGTCGCCTAGACGACAACGCGGGCATTCATAATCACAACCATATAGCCCCTACCACAAAGAGGAACGTGGCAATTGGCAAAAAACTTTCAATTTCACAAGTTACCCTTTAGCGCCTAAACAGTGTGACTTAGAAGAATTAAACTATCTGATTACGGTAGATGCATATGTGCACATTACATAGAGATGTTTACGTCCTAAATGGGTTGAACGCAAGAGTGACAATAAGTAACCCAAAGAAACCAAAATACCTAGCACCTTCCGGTTTTGTTTTTGCGGCTATAAAGTATGTGGGTCTTTAAAACAATATGAGTCGCCTAGACGACAACGCGGGCATTCATAATCACAACCATATAGCCCCTACCACAAAGAGGAACGTGGCAATTGGCAAAAAACTTTCAATTTCACAAGTTACCCTTTAGCGCCTAAACAGTGTGACTTTGAAGAATTAAACTATCTGATTACGGTAGATGCATATGTGCACATTACATAGAGATGTTAACGTCCTAAATGGGTTGAACGCAAGAGTGACAATCGAAAACCCAAAAACCTCAAAATACCTAGCAACTTCCGGCTTTGTTGTTCCTGCTAATAAAGTATGTGGGTCTAAAAAGCAATATGAATCGCCTAGACGACAACTCGGGCATTCATAAACAACATCATATACCCGCCTAACACAAACAGGAACGGGGCAATTGGAAAATACTTTCAATTTCACAAGTTACCCTTTAGCGCCTAAAGAGTGTGACTTAGAAGAATTAAACTATCTGATTACGGTAGATGCATATGTGCACATTACATAGGGATGTTTACGTCCTAAATGGGTTGAACGCAAGAGTGACAATAGGTAACCCAAAGAACCCAAAATACCTAGCAACTTCCGGCTTTGTTGTTCCTGCTAATAAAGTATGTGGGTCTAAAAAACAATATGAATCGCCTAGACGACAACTCTGGCATTCAAAAACAACATCATATACCCGCCTACCACAAACAGGAACGGGGCAATTGGCAAAAAACTTTCAATTTCACAAGTTACCCTTTAGCGCCTAAAGAGTGTGACTTAGAAGAATTAAACTATCTGATTACGGTAGATGCATATGTGCACATTACATAGGGATGTTTACGTCCTAAATGGGTTGAACGCAAGAGTGACAATAGGTAACCCAAAGAACCCAAAATACCTTGCAACTTCCGGCTTTGTTGTTCCTGCTAATAAAGTATGTGGGTCTAAAAAGCAATATGAATCGCCTAGACGACAACTCGGGCATTCATAAACAACATCATATACCCGCCTAACACAAACAGGAACGGGGCAATTGGAAAAAACTTTCAATTTCACAAGTTACCCTTTAGCGCCTAAAGAGTGTGACTTAGAAGAATTAAACTATCTGATTACGGTAGATGCATATGTGCACATTACATAGGGATGTTTACGTCCTAAATGGGTTGAACGCAAGAGTGACAATAGGTAACCCAAAGAACCCAAAATACCTAGCAACTTCCGGCTTTGTTGTTCCTGCTAATAAAGTATGTGGGTCTAAAAAGCAATATGAATCGCCTAGACGACAACTCGGGCATTCATAAACAACATCATATACCCGCCTACAACAAACAGGAACGGGGCAATTGGAAAAATCTTTCAATTTCACAAGTTACCCTTTAGCGCCTAAAGAGTGTGACTTAGAAGAATTAAACTATCTGATTACGGTAGATGCATATGTGCACATTACATAGGGATGTTTACGTCCTAAATGGGTTGAACGCAAGAGTGACAATAGGTAACCCAAAGAACCCAAAATACCTAGCACCTTCCGGTTTTGTTTTTGCGGCTAATAAATTATGTGGGCCTAAAAAGCAATATGAATCGCCTAGACGACAACTCGGGCATTCATAAACAACATCATATACCCGCCTACCAAAAACAGGAACGTGGCATTTGACAAAAAACTTCCAATTTCCTTTAGTGCCTGAAGAGTGTGACTTTGAAGAATTAAACTATCTGATTACGGCAGATGCATATGTGCACATTACATAGAGATGTCAACGTCCTAAATGGGTTGAACGCAAGAGTGACAATCGAAAACCCAAAAACCTCAAAATACCTAGCAACTTCCGGCTTTGTTGTTCCTGCTAATAAAGTATGTGGGTCTAAAAAGCAATATGAATCGCCTAGACGACAACTCGGGCATTCATAAACAATATCATATACCCGGCTAACACAAACAGGAACGGGGCAATTGGAAAAAACTTTCAATTTCACAAGTTACCCTTTAGCGCCTAAAGAGTGTGACTTAGAAGAATTAAACTATCTGATTACGGTAGATGCATATGTGCACATTACATAGGGATGTTTACGTCCTAAATGGGTTGAACGCAAGAGTGACAATAGGTAACCCAAAGAACCCAAAATACCTAGCACCTTCCGGTTTTGTTTTTGCGGCTTTAAAGTATGTGGGCCTTTAAAACAATATGAGTCGCCTAGACGACAACGCGGGCATTCATAATCACAACCATATACCCCCTACCACAAAGAGGAACGTGGCAATTGGCAAAAAACTTTCAATTTCCTTTAGCGCCTAAAGAGTGTGACTTTGAAGAATTAAACTATCTGATTACGGTAGATGCATATGTGCACATTACATAGGGATGTTTACGTCCTAAATGGGTTGAACGCAAGAGTGACAATAAGTAACCCAAAGAAACCAAAATACCTAGCACCTTCCGGTTTTGTTTTTGCGGCTTTAAAGTATGTGGGCCTTTAAAACAAGATGAGTCGCCTAGACGACAACGCGGGCATTCATAATCACAACCATATACCCCCTACCACAAAGAGGAACGTGGCAATTGGCAAAAAACTTTCAATTTCCTTTAGCGCCTAAAGAGTGTGACTTTGAAGAATTAAACTATCTGATTACGGTAGATGCATATGTGCACATTACATAGAGATGTTAACGTCCTAAATGGGTTGAACGCAAGAGTGACAATCGAAAACCCAAAAACCTCAAAATACCTAGCAACTTCCGGCTTTGTTGTTCCTGCTAATAAAGTATGTGGGTCTAAAAAGCAATATGAATCGCCTAGACGACAACTCGGGCATTTATAATCACAACCATATAACCCCCTACCACAAACAGGAACGTGGCAATTGGCAAAAAACTTTCAATTTCACAAGTTACCCTTTAGCGCCTAAACAGTGTGACTTAGAAGAATTAAACTATCTGATTACGGTAGATGCATATGTGCACATTACATAGGGATATTTACGTCCTAAATGGGTTGAACGCAAGAGTGACAATAGGTAACCCAAAGAACCCAAAATACCTAGCAACTTCCGGCTTTGTTGTTCCTGCTAATAAAGTATGTGGGTCTAAAAAGCAATATGAATCGCCTAGACGACAACTCGGGCTTTCATAAACAACATCATATACCCGGCTAACACAAACAGGAACGGGGCAATTGGAAAAAACTTTCAATTTCACAAGTTACCCTTTAGCGCCTAAAGAGTGTGACTTAGAAGAATTAAACTATCTGATTACGGTAGATGCATATGTGCACATTACATAGGGATGTTTACGTCCTAAATGGGTTGAACGCAAGAGTGACAATCGAAAACCCAAAGAACCCAAAATACCTAGCACCTTCCGGTTTTGTTTTTGCGGCTAAGAAATTATGTGGGCCTAACAAGCAATATGAATCGCCTAGACGACAACTCGGGCATTCATAAACAACATCATATACCCGCCTACAACAAACAGGAACGGGGCAATTGGAAAAAACTTTCAATTTCACAAGTTACCCTTTAGCGCCTAAAGAGTGTGACTTAGAAGAATTAAACTATCTGATTACGGTAGATGCATATGTGCACATTACATAGAGATGTTTACGTCCTAAATGGGTTGAACGCAAGAGTGACAATAAGTAACCCAAAGAAACCAAAATACCTAGCACCTTCCGGTTTTGTTTTTGCGGCTATAAAGTATGTGGGTCTTTAAAACAATATGAGTCGCCTAGACGACAACGCGGGCATTCATAATCACAACCATATAGCCCCTACCACAAAGAGGAACGTGGCAATTGGCAAAAAACTTTCAATTTCACAAGTTACCCTTTAGCGCCTAAACAGTGTGACTTAGAAGAATTAAACTATCTGATTACGGTAGATGCATATGTGCACATTACATAGGGATGTTTACGTCCTAAATGGGTTGAACGCAAGAGTGACAATCGAAAACCCAAAAACCTCAAAATACCTAGCAACTTCCGGCTTTGTTGTTCCTGCTAATAAAGTATGTGGGTCTAAAAAGCAATATGAATCGCCTAGACGACAACTCGGGCATTCATAAACAACATCATATACCCGGCTAACACAAACAGGAACGGGGCAATTGGAAAAAACTTTCAATTTCACAAGTTACCCTTTAGCGCCTAAAGAGTGTGACTTAGAAGAATTAAACTATCTGATTACGGTAGATGCATATGTGCACATTACATAGGGATGTTTACGTCCTAAATGGGTTGAACGCAAGAGTGACAATAGGTAACCCAAAGAACCTAAAATACCTAGCACCTTCCGGTTTTGTTTTTGCGGCTAAGAAATTATGTGGGCCTAAAAAGCAATATGAATCGCCTAGACGACAATTCGGGCATTCATAAACAACATCATATACCCGCCTACAACAAACAGGAACGGGGCAATTGGAAAAAACTTTCAATTTCACAAGTTACCCTTTAGCGCCTAAAGAGTGTGACTTAGAAGAATTAAACTATCTGATTACGGTAGATGCATATGTGCACATTACATAGAGATGTTTACGTCCTAAATGGGTTGAACGCAAGAGTGACAATAAGTAACCCAAAGAAACCAAAATACCTAGCACCTTCCGGTTTTGTTTTTGCGGCTTTAAAGTATGTGGGCCTTTAAAACAATATGAGTCGCCTTGACGACAACGCGGGCATTCATAATCACAACCATATACCCCCTACCACAAAGAGGAACGTGGCAATTGGCAAAAAACTTTCAATTTCCTTTAGCGCCTAAAGAGTGTGACTTTGAAGAATTAAACTATCTGATTACGGTAGATGCATATGTGCACATTACATAGAGATGTTAACGTCCTAAATGGGTTGAACGCAAGAGTGACAATCGAAAACCCAAAAACCTCAAAATACCTAGCAACTTCCGGCTTTGTTGTTCCTGCTAATAAAGTATGTGGGTCTAAAAAGCAATATGAATCGCCTAGACGACAACTCGGGCATTCATAAACAACATCATATACCCGGCTAACACAAACAGGAACGGGGCAATTGGAAAAAACTTTCAATTTCACAAGTTACCCTTTAGCGCCTAAAGAGTGTGACTTAGAAGAATTAAACTATCTGATTACGGTAGATGCATATGTGCACATTACATAGGGATGTTTACGTCCTAAATGGGTTGAACGCAAGAGTGACAATAGGTAACCCAAAGAACCCAAAATACCTAGCACCTTCCGGTTTTGTTTTTGCGGCTAAGAAATTATGTGGGCCTAAAAAGCAATATGAATCGCCTAGACGACAACTCGGGCATTCATAAACAACATCATATACCCGCCTACAACAAACAGGAACGGGGCAATTGGAAAAAACTTTCAATTTCACAAGTTACCCTTTAGCGCCTAAAGAGAATTAAACTATCTGATTACGGTAGATGCATATGTGCACATTACATAGAGATGTTTACGTCCTAAATGGGTTGAACGCAAGAGTGACAATAAGTAACCCAAAGAAACCAAAATACCTAGCACATTCCGGTTTTGTTTTTGCGGCTTTAAAGTATGTGGGCCTTTAAAACAATATGAGTCGCCTAGACGACAACGCGGGCATTCATAATCACAACCATATACCCCCTACCACAAAGAGGAACGTGGCAATTGGCAAAAAACTTTCAATTTCCTTTAGCGCCTAAAGAGTGTGACTTAGAAGAATTAAACTATCTGATTACGGTAGATGCATATGTGCACATTACATAGAGATGTTAACGTCCTAAATGGGTTGAACGCAAGAGTGACAATCGAAAACCCAAAAACCTCAAAATACCTAGCAACTTCCGGCTTTGTTGTTCCTGCTAATAAAGTATGTGGGTCTAAAAAGCAATATGAATCGCCTAGACGACAACTCGGGCATTCATAAACAACATCATATACCCGCCTAACACAAACAGGAACGGGGCAATTGGAAAAAACTTTCAATTTCACAAGTTACCCTTTAGCGCCTAAAGAGTGTGACTTAGAAGAATTAAACTATCTGATTACGGTAGATGCATATGTGCACATTACATAGGGATGTTTACGTCCTAAATGGGTTGAACGCAAGAGTGACAATAGGTAACCCAAAGAACCCAAAATACCTAGCAACTTCCGGCTTTGTTGTTCCTGCTAATAAAGTATGTGGGTCTAAAAAACAATATGAATCGCCTAGACGACAACTCTGGCATTCAAAAACAACATCATATACCCGCCTACCACAAACAGGAACGGGGCAATTGGCAAAAAACTTTCAATTTCACAAGTTACCCTTTAGCGCCTAAAGAGTGTGACTTAGAAGAATTAAACTATCTGATTACGGTAGATGCATATGTGCACATTACATAGGGATGTTTACGTCCTAAATGGGTTGAACGCAAGAGTGACAATAGGTAACCCAAAGAACCCAAAATACCTTGCAACTTCCGGCTTTGTTGTTCCTGCTAATAAAGTATGTGGGTCTAAAAAGCAATATGAATCGCCTAGACGACAACTCGGGCATTCATAAACAACATCATATACCCGCCTAACACAAACAGGAACGGGGCAATTGGAAAAAACTTTCAATTTCACAAGTTACCCTTTAGCGCCTAAAGAGTGTGACTTAGAAGAATTAAACTATCTGATTACGGTAGATGCATATGTGCACATTACATAGGGATGTTTACTTCCTAAATGGGTTGAACGCAAGAGTGACAATAAGTAACCCAAAGAAACCAAAATACCTAGCACCTTCCGGTTTTGTTTTTGCGGCTATAAAGTATGTGGGCCTTTAAAACAATATGAGTCGCCTAGACGACAACGCGGGCATTCATAATCACAACCATATACCCCCTACCACAAACAGGAACGTGGCAATTGGCAAAAAACTTTCAATTTCCTTTAGAGCCTATAGAGTGTGACTTTGAAGAATTAAACTATCTGATTACGGTAGATGCATATGTGCACATTACATAGAGATGTTAACGTCCTAAATGGGTTGAACGCAAGAGTGACAATCGAAAACCCAAAAACCTCAAAATACCTAGCAACTTCCGGCTTTGTTGTTCCTGCTAATAAAGTATGTGGGTCTAAAAAGCAATATGAATCGCCTAGACGACATTTCGGGAATTCAAAAACAACATCATATACCCGCCTACCACAAACAGGAACGGGGCAATTGGCAAAAAACTTTCAATTTCACAAGTTACCCTTTAGCGCCTAAAGAGTGTGACTTAGAAGAATTAAACTATCTGATTACGGTAGATGCATATGTGCACATTACATAGGGATGTTTACGTCCTAAATGGGTTGAACGCAAGAGTGACAATCGAAAACCCAAAAACCTCAAAATACCTAGCAACTTCCGGCTTTGTTGTTCCTGCTAATAAAGTATGTGGGTCTAAAAAGCAATATGAATCGCCTAGACGACAACTCGGGCATTCATAAACAACATCATATACCCGGCTAACACAAACAGGAACGGGGCAATTGGAAAAAACTTTCAATTTCACAAGTTACCCTTTAGCGCCTAAAGAGTGTGACTTAGAAGAATTAAACTATCTGATTACGGTAGATGCATATGTGCACATTACATAGGGATGTTTACGTCCTAAATGGGTTGAACGCAAGAGTGACAATAGGTAACCCAAAGAACCCAAAATACCTAGCACCTTCCGGTTTTGTTTTTGCGGCTAAGAAATTATGTGGGCCTAAAAAGCAATATGAATCGCTTAGACGACAACTCGGGCATTCATACAACATCATATACCCGCCTACAACAAACAGGAACGGGGCATTTGGCAAAAAACTTCCAATTTCCTTTAGCGCCTGAAGAGTGTGACTTTGAAGAATTAAACTATCTGATTACGGTAGATGCATATGTGCACATTACATAGAGATGTCAACGTCCTAAATGGGTTGAACGCAAGAGTGACAATCGAAAACCCAAAAACCTCAAAATACCTAGCAACTTCCGGCTTTGTTGTTCCTGCTAATAAAGTATGTGGGTCTAAAAAGCAATATGAATCGCCTAGACGACAACTCGGGCATTTATAATCACAACCATATAACCCCCTACCACAAACAGGAACGTGGCAATTGGCAAAAAACTTTCAATTTCACAAGTTACCCTTTAGCGCTTAAACAGTGTGACTTAGAAGAATTAAACTATCTGATTACGGTAGATGCATATGGGCACATTACATAGGGATGTTTACGTCCTAAATGGGTTGAACGCAAGAGTGACAATCGAAAACCCAAAAACCTCAAAATACCTAGCAACTTCCGGCTTTGTTGTTCCTGCTAATAAAGTATGTGGGTCTAAAAAGCAATATGAATCGCCTAGACGACAACTCGGGCATTCAATAATTCATATACCCGCCTACCACAAACAGGAACGGGGCAATTTGCAAAAAACTTTCAATTTCACAAGTTACCCTTTAGCGCCTAAAGAGTGTGACTTAGAAGAATTAAACTATCTGATTACGGTAGATGCATATGTGCACATTACATAGGGATGTTTACGTCCTAAATGGGTTGAACGCAAGAGTGACAATAGGTAACCCAAAGAACCCAAAATACCTAGCAACTTCCGGCTTTGTTGTTCCTGCTAATAAAGTATGTGGGTCTAAAAAGCAATATGAATCGCCTAGACGACAACTCGGGCATTCATAAACAACATCATATACCCGGCTAACACAAACAGGAACGGGGCAATTGGAAAAAACTTTCAATTTCACAAGTTACCCTTTAGCGCCTAAAGAGTGTGACTTAGAAGAATTAAACTATCTGATTACGGTAGATGCATATGTGCACATTACATAGGGATGTTTACGTCCTAAATGGGTTGAACGCAAGAGTGACAATAGGTAACCCAAAGAACCCAAAATACCTAGCAACTTCCGGCTTTGTTGTTCCTGCTAATAAAGTATGTGGGTCTAAAAAGCAATATGAATCGCCTAGACGACAACTCGGGCTTTCATAAACAACATCATATACCCGGCTAACACAAACAGGAACGGGGCAATTGGAAAAAACTTTCAATTTCACAAGTTACCCTTTAGCGCCTAAAGAGTGTGACTTAGAAGAATTAAACTATCTGATTACGGTAGATGCATATGTGCACATTACATAGGGATGTTTACGTCCTAAATGGGTTGAACGCAAGAGTGACAATCGAAAACCCAAAGAACCCAAAATACCTAGCACCTTCCGGTTTTGTTTTTGCGGCTAAGAAATTATGTGGGCCTAACAAGCAATATGAATCGCCTAGACGACAACTCGGGCATTCATAAACAACATCATATACCCGCCTACAACAAACAGGAACGGGGCAATTGGAAAAAACTTTCAATTTCACAAGTTACCCTTTAGCGCCTAAAGAGTGTGACTTAGAAGAATTAAACTATCTGATTACGGTAGATGCATATGTGCACATTACATAGAGATGTTTACGTCCTAAATGGGTTGAACGCAAGAGTGACAATAAGTAACCCAAAGAAACCAAAATACCTAGCACCTTCCGGTTTTGTTTTTGCGGCTATAAAGTATGTGGGTCTTTAAAACAATATGAGTCGCCTAGACGACAACGCGGGCATTCATAATCACAACCATATACCCCCTACCACAAAGAGGAACGTGGCAATTGGCAAAAAACTTTCAATTTCACAAGTTACCCTTTAGCGCCTAAACAGTGTGACTTAGAAGAATTAAACTATCTGATTACGGTAGATGCATATGTGCACATTACATAGGGATGTTTACGTCCTAAATGGGTTGAACGCAAGAGTGACAATCGAAAACCCAAAAACCTCAAAATACCTAGCAACTTCCGGCTTTGTTGTTCCTGCTAATAAAGTATGTGGGTCTAAAAAGCAATATGAATCGCCTAGACGACAACTCGGGCATTCATAAACAACATCATATACCCGGCTAACACAAACAGGAACGGGGCAATTGGAAAAAACTTTCAATTTCACAAGTTACCCTTTAGCGCCTAAAGAGTGTGACTTAGAAGAATTAAACTATCTGATTACGGTAGATGCATATGTGCACATTACATAGGGATGTTTACGTCCTAAATGGGTTGAACGCAAGAGTGACAATAGGTAACCCAAAGAACCTAAAATACCTAGCACCTTCCGGTTTTGTTTTTGCGGCTAAGAAATTATGTGGGCCTAAAAAGCAATATGAATCGCCTAGACGACAATTCGGGCATTCATAAACAACATCATATACCCGCCTACAACAAACAGGAACGGGGCAATTGGAAAAAACTTTCAATTTCACAAGTTACCCTTTAGCGCCTAAAGAGTGTGACTTAGAAGAATTAAACTATCTGATTACGGTAGATGCATATGTGCACATTACATAGAGATGTTTACGTCCTAAATGGGTTGAACGCAAGAGTGACAATAAGTAACCCAAAGAAACCAAAATACCTAGCACCTTCCGGTTTTGTTTTTGCGGCTTTAAAGTATGTGGGCCTTTAAAACAATATGAGTCGCCTTGACGACAACGCGGGCATTCATAATCACAACCATATACCCCCTACCACAAAGAGGAACGTGGCAATTGGCAAAAAACTTTCAATTTCCTTTAGCGCCTAAAGAGTGTGACTTTGAAGAATTAAACTATCTGATTACGGTAGATGCATATGTGCACATTACATAGAGATGTTAACGTCCTAAATGGGTTGAACGCAAGAGTGACAATCGAAAACCCAAAAACCTCAAAATACCTAGCAACTTCCGGCTTTGTTGTTCCTGCTAATAAAGTATGTGGGTCTAAAAAGCAATATGAATCGCCTAGACGACAACTCGGGCATTCATAAACAACATCATATACCCGGCTAACACAAACAGGAACGGGGCAATTGGAAAAAACTTTCAATTTCACAAGTTACCCTTTAGCGCCTAAAGAGTGTGACTTAGAAGAATTAAACTATCTGATTACGGTAGATGCATATGTGCACATTACATAGGGATGTTTACGTCCTAAATGGGTTGAACGCAAGAGTGACAATAGGTAACCCAAAGAACCCAAAATACCTAGCACCTTCCGGTTTTGTTTTTGCGGCTAAGAAATTATGTGGGCCTAAAAAGCAATATGAATCGCCTAGACGACAACTCGGGCATTCATAAACAACATCATATACCCGGCTAACACAAACAGGAACGGGGCAATTGGAAAAAACTTTCAATTTCACAAGTTACCCTTTAGCGCCTAAAGAGTGTGACTTAGAAGAATTAAACTATCTGATTACGGTAGATGCATATGTGCACATTACATAGAGATGTTTACGTCCTAAATGGGTTGAACGCAAGAGTGACAATAAGTAACCCAAAGAAACCAAAATACCTAGCACCTTCCGGTTTTGTTTTTGCGGCTTTAAAGTATGTGGGCCTTTAAAACAATATGAGTCGCCTAGACGACAACGCGGGCATTCATAATCACAACCATATACCCCCTACCACAAAGAGGAACGTGGCAATTGGCAAAAAACTTTCAATTTCCTTTAGCGCCTAAAGAGTGTGACTTTGAAGAATTAAACTATCTGATTACGGTAGATGCATATGTGCACATTACATAGAGATGTTAACGTCCTAAATGGGTTGAACGCAAGAGTGACAATCGAAAACCCAAAAACCTCAAAATACCTAGCAACTTCCGGCTTTGTTGTTCCTGCTAATAAAGTATGTGGGTCTAAAAAGCAATATGAATCGCCTAGACGACAACTCGGGCATTCATAAACAACATCATATACCCGCCTAACACAAACAGGAACGGGGCAATTGGAAAAAACTTTCAATTTCACAAGTTACCCTTTAGCGCCTAAAGAGTGTGACTTAGAAGAATTAAACTATCTGATTACGGTAGATGCATATGTGCACATTACATAGGGATGTTTACGTCCTAAATGGGTTGAACGCAAGAGTGACAATAGGTAACCCAAAGAACCCAAAATACCTAGCAACTTCCGGCTTTGTTGTTCCTGCTAATAAAGTATGTGGGTCTAAAAAGCAATATGAATCGCCTAGACGACAACTCGGGCATTCATAAACAACATCATATACCCGGCTAACACAAACAGGAACGGGGCAATTGGAAAAAACTTTCAATTTCACAAGTTACCCTTTAGCGCCTAAAGAGTGTGACTTAGAAGAATTAAACTATCTGATTACGGTAGATGCATATGTGCACATTACATAGAGATGTTTACGTCCTAAATGGGTTGAACGCAAGAGTGACAATAAGTAACCCAAAGAAACCAAAATACCTAGCACCTTCCGGTTTTGTTTTTGCGGCTATAAAGTATGTGGGTCTTTAAAACAATATGAGTCGCCTAGACGACAACGCGGGCATTCATAATCACAACCATATACCCCCTACCACAAAGAGGAACGTGGCAATTGGCAAAAAACTTTCAATTTCACAAGTTACCCTTTAGCGCCTAAACAGTGTGACTTAGAAGAATTAAACTATCTGATTACGGTAGATGCATATGTGCACATTACATAGGGATGTTTACGTCCTAAATGGGTTGAACGCAAGAGTGACAATCGAAAACCCAAAAACCTCAAAATACCTAGCAACTTCCGGCTTTGTTGTTCCTGCTAATAAAGTATGTGGGTCTAAAAAGCAATATGAATCGCCTAGACGACAACTCGGGCATTCATAAACAACATCATATACCCGGCTAACACAAACAGGAACGGGGCAATTGGAAAAAACTTTCAATTTCACAAGTTACCCTTTAGCGCCTAAAGAGTGTGACTTAGAAGAATTAAACTATCTGATTACGGTAGATGCATATGTGCACATTACATAGGGATGTTTACGTCCTAAATGGGTTGAACGCAAGAGTGACAATAGGTAACCCAAAGAACCTAAAATACCTAGCACCTTCCGGTTTTGTTTTTGCGGCTATAAAGTATGTGGGTCTTTAAAACAATATGAGTCGCCTAGACGACAACGCGGGCATTCATAATCACAACCATATACCCCCTACCACAAAGAGGAACGTGGCAATTGGCAAAAAACTTTCAATTTCCTTTAGCGCCTAAAGAGTGTGACTTTGAAGAATTAAACTATCTGATTACGGTAGATGCATATGTGCACATTACATAGAGATGTTAACGTCCTAAATGGGTTGAACGCAAGAGTGACAATCGAAAACCCAAAAACCTCAAAATACCTAGCAACTTCCGGCTTTGTTGTTCCTGCTAATAAAGTATGTGGGTCTAAAAAGCAATATGAATCGCCTAGACGACAACTCGGGCATTCATAAACAACATCATATACCCGGCTAACACAAACAGGAACGGGGCAATTGGAAAAAACTTTCAATTTCACAAGTTACCCTTTAGCGCCTAAAGAGTGTGACTTAGAAGAATTAAACTATCTGATTACGGTAGATGCATATGTGCACATTACATAGGGATGTTTACGTCCTAAATGGGTTGAACGCAAGAGTGACAATAGGTAACCCAAAGAACCCAAAATACCTAGCACCTTCCGGTTTTGTTTTTGCGGCTAAGAAATTATGTGGGCCTAAAAAGCAATATGAATCGCCTAGACGACAACTCGGGCATTCATAAACAACATCATATACCCGGCTAACACAAACAGGAACGGGGCAATTGGAAAAAACTTTCAATTTCACAAGTTACCCTTTAGCGCCTAAAGAGTGTGACTTAGAAGAATTAAACTATCTGATTACGGTAGATGCATATGTGCACATTACATAGAGATGTTTACGTCCTAAATGGGTTGAACGCAAGAGTGACAATAAGTAACCCAAAGAAACCAAAATACCTAGCACCTTCCGGTTTTGTTTTTGCGGCTTTAAAGTATGTGGGCCTTTAAAACAATATGAGTCGCCTAGACGACAACGCGGGCATTCATAATCACAACCATATACCCCCTACCACAAAGAGGAACGTGGCAATTGGCAAAAAACTTTCAATTTCCTTTAGCGCCTAAAGAGTGTGACTTTGAAGAATTAAACTATCTGATTACGGTAGATGCATATGTGCACATTACATAGAGATGTTAACGTCCTAAATGGGTTGAACGCAAGAGTGACAATCGAAAACCCAAAAACCTCAAAATACCTAGCAACTTCCGGCTTTGTTGTTCCTGCTAATAAAGTATGTGGGTCTAAAAAGCAATATGAATCGCCTAGACGACAACTCGGGCATTCATAAACAACATCATATACCCGCCTAACACAAACAGGAACGGGGCAATTGGAAAAAACTTTCAATTTCACAAGTTACCCTTTAGCGCCTAAAGAGTGTGACTTAGAAGAATTAAACTATCTGATTACGGTAGATGCATATGTGCACATTACATAGGGATGTTTACGTCCTAAATGGGTTGAACGCAAGAGTGACAATAGGTAACCCAAAGAACCCAAAATACCTAGCAACTTCCGGCTTTGTTGTTCCTGCTAATAAAGTATGTGGGTCTAAAAAACAATATGAATCGCCTAGACGACAACTCTGGCATTCAAAAACAACATCATATACCCGCCTACCACAAACAGGAACGGGGCAATTGGCAAAAAACTTTCAATTTCACAAGTTACCCTTTAGCGCCTAAAGAGTGTGACTTAGAAGAATTAAACTATCTGATTACGGTAGATGCATATGTGCACATTACATAGGGATGTTTACGTCCTAAATGGGTTGAACGCAAGAGTGACAATAGGTAACCCAAAGAACCCAAAATACCTTGCAACTTCCGGCTTTGTTGTTCCTGCTAATAAAGTATGTGGGTCTAAAAAGCAATATGAATCGCCTAGACGACAACTCGGGCATTCATAAACAACATCATATACCCGCCTAACACAAACAGGAACGGGGCAATTGGAAAAAACTTTCAATTTCACAAGTTACCCTTTAGCGCCTAAAGAGTGTGACTTAGAAGAATTAAACTATCTGATTACGGTAGATGCATATGTGCACATTACATAGGGATGTTTACTTCCTAAATGGGTTGAACGCAAGAGTGACAATAAGTAACCCAAAGAAACCAAAATACCTAGCACCTTCCGGTTTTGTTTTTGCGGCTATAAAGTATGTGGGCCTTTAAAACAATATGAGTCGCCTAGACGACAACGCGGGCATTCATAATCACAACCATATACCCCCTACCACAAACAGGAACGTGGCAATTGGCAAAAAACTTTCAATTTCCTTTAGAGCCTATAGAGTGTGACTTTGAAGAATTAAACTATCTGATTACGGTAGATGCATATGTGCACATTACATAGAGATGTTAACGTCCTAAATGGGTTGAACGCAAGAGTGACAATCGAAAACCCAAAAACCTCAAAATACCTAGCAACTTCCGGCTTTGTTGTTCCTGCTAATAAAGTATGTGGGTCTAAAAAGCAATATGAATCGCCTAGACGACATTTCGGGAATTCAAAAACAACATCATATACCCGCCTACCACAAACAGGAACGGGGCAATTGGCAAAAAACTTTCAATTTCACAAGTTACCCTTTAGCGCCTAAAGAGTGTGACTTAGAAGAATTAAACTATCTGATTACGGTAGATGCATATGTGCACATTACATAGGGATGTTTACGTCCTAAATGGGTTGAACGCAAGAGTGACAATCGAAAACCCAAAAACCTCAAAATACCTAGCAACTTCCGGCTTTGTTGTTCCTGCTAATAAAGTATGTGGGTCTAAAAAGCAATATGAATCGCCTAGACGACAACTCGGGCATTTATAATCACAACCATATAACCCTCTACCACAAACAGGAACGGGGCAATTGGAAAAAACTTTCAATTTCACAAGTTACACTTTAGCGCCTAAAGAGTGTGACTTAGAAGAATTAAACTATCTTATTACGGTAGATGCATATGTGCACATTACATAGGGATGTTTACGTCCTAAATGGGTTGAACGCAAGAGTGACAATAGGTAACCCAAAGAACCCAAAATACCTAGCAACTTCCGGCTTTGTTGTTCCTGCTAATAAAGTATGTGGGTCTAAAAAGCAATATGAATCGCCTAGACGACAACTCGGGCATTCATAAACAACATCATATACCCGGCTAACACAAACAGGAACGGGGCAATTGGAAAAAACTTTCAATTTCACAAGTTACCCTTTAGCGCCTAAAGAGTGTGACTTAGAAGAATTAAACTATCTGATTACGGTAGATGCATATGTGCACATTACATAGGGATGTTTACGTCCTAAATGGGTTGAACGCAAGAGTGACAATAGGTAACCCAAAGAACCCAAAATACCTAGCACCTTCCGGTTTTGTTTTTGCGGCTAAGAAATTATGTGGGCCTAAAAAGCAATATGAATCGCTTAGACGACAACTCGGGCATTCATACAACATCATATACCCGCCTACAACAAACAGGAACGGGGCATTTGGCAAAAAACTTCCAATTTCCTTTAGCGCCTGAAGAGTGTGACTTTGAAGAATTAAACTATCTGATTACGGTAGATGCATATGTGCACATTACATAGAGATGTCAACGTCCTAAATGGGTTGAACGCAAGAGTGACAATCGAAAACCCAAAAACCTCAAAATACCTAGCAACTTCCGGCTTTGTTGTTCCTGCTAATAAAGTATGTGGGTCTAAAAAGCAATATGAATCGCCTAGACGACAACTCGGGCATTTATAATCACAACCATATAACCCCCTACCACAAACAGGAACGTGGCAATTGGCAAAAAACTTTCAATTTCACAAGTTACCCTTTAGCGCTTAAACAGTGTGACTTAGAAGAATTAAACTATCTGATTACGGTAGATGCATATGTGCACATTACATAGGGATGTTTACGTCCTAAATGGGTTGAACGCAAGAGTGACAATCGAAAACCCAAAAACCTCAAAATACCTAGCAACTTCCGGCTTTGTTGTTCCTGCTAATAAAGTATGTGGGTCTAAAAAGCAATATGAATCGCCTAGACGACAACTCGGGCATTCAATAATTCATATACCCGCCTACCACAAACAGGAACGGGGCAATTTGCAAAAAACTTTCAATTTCACAAGTTACCCTTTAGCGCCTAAAGAGTGTGACTTAGAAGAATTAAACTATCTGATTACGGTAGATGCATATGTGCACATTACATAGGGATGTTTACGTCCTAAATGGGTTGAACGCAAGAGTGACAATAGGTAACCCAAAGAACCCAAAATACCTAGCAACTTCCGGCTTTGTTGTTCCTGCTAATAAAGTATGTGGGTCTAAAAAGCAATATGAATCGCCTAGACGACAACTCGGGCATTCATAAACAACATCATATACCCGGCTAACACAAACAGGAACGGGGCAATTGGAAAAAACTTTCAATTTCACAAGTTACCCTTTAGCGCCTAAAGAGTGTGACTTAGAAGAATTAAACTATCTGATTACGGTAGATGCATATGTGCACATTACATAGGGATGTTTACGTCCTAAATGGGTTGAACGCAAGAGTGACAATAGGTAACCCAAAGAACCCAAAATACCTAGCACCTTCCGGTTTTGTTTTTGCGGCTAAGAAATTATGTGGGCCTAAAAAGCAATATGAATCGCTTAGACGACAACTCGGGCATTCATACAACATCATATACCCGCCTACAACAAACAGGAACGGGGCATTTGGCAAAAAACTTCCAATTTCCTTTAGCGCCTGAAGAGTGTGACTTTGAAGAATTAAACTATCTGATTACGGTAGATGCATATGTGCACATTACATAGAGATGTCAACGTCCTAAATGGGTTGAACGCAAGAGTGACAATCGAAAACCCAAAAACCTCAAAATACCTAGCAACTTCCGGCTTTGTTGTTCCTGCTAATAAAGTATGTGGGTCTAAAAAGCAATATGAATCGCCTAGACGACAACTCGGGCATTTATAATCACAACCATATAACCCCCTACCACAAACAGGAACGTGTAAATTGGCAAAAAACTTTCAATTTCACAAGTTACCCTTTAGCGCTTAAACAGTGTGACTTAGAAGAATTAAACTATCTGATTACGGTAGATGCATATGTGCACATTACATAGGGATGTTTACGTCCTAAATGGGTTGAACGCAAGAGTGACAATCGAAAACCCAAAGAACCCAAAATACCTAGCAACTTCCGGCTTTGTTGTTCCTGCTAATAAAGTATGTGGGTCTAAAAAGCAATATGAATCGCCTAGACGACAACTCGGGCATTCATAAACAACATCATATACCCGGCTAACACAAACAGGAACGGGGCAATTGGAAAAAACTTTCAATTTCACAAGTTACCCTTTAGCGCCTAAAGAGTGTGACTTAGAAGAATTAAACTATCTGATTACGGTAGATGCATATGTGCACATTACATAGGGATGTTTACGTCCTAAATGGGTTGAACGCAAGAGTGACAATAGGTAACCCAAAGAACCCAAAATACCTAGCACCTTCCGGTTTTGTTTTTGCGGCTAAGAAATTATGTGGGCCTAAAAAGCAATATGAATCGCCTAGACGACAACTCGGGCATTCATAAACAACATCATATACCCGCCTACAACAAACAGGAACGGGGCAATTGGAAAAAACTTTCAATTTCACAAGTTACCCTTTAGCGCCTAAAGAGTGTGACTTAGAAGAATTAAACTATCTGATTACGGTAGATGCATATGTGCACATTACATAGAAATGTTTACATCCTAAATGGGTTGAACGCAAGAGTGACAATAAGTAAGCCAAAGAAACCAAAATACCTAGCACCTTCCGGTTTTGTTTTTGCGGCTATAAAGTATGTGGGCCTTTAAAACAATATGAGTCGCCTAGACGACAACGCGGGCATTCATAATCACAACCATATACCCCCTACCACAAAGAGGAACGTGGCAGTTGGCAAAAAACTTTCAATTTCACAAGTTACCCTTTAGCGCCTAAACAGTGTGACTTAGAAGAATTAAACTATCTGATTACGGTAGATGCATATGTGCACATTACATAGGGATGTTTACGTCCTAAATGGGTTGAACGCAAGAGTGACAATCGAAAACCCAAAAACCTCAAAATACCTAGCAACTTCCGGCTTTGTTGTTCCTGCTAATAAAGTATGTGGGTCTAAAAAGCAATATGAATCGCCTAGACGACAACTCGGGCATTTATAATCACAACCATATAACCCCCTACCACAAACAGGAACGGGGCAATTGGAAAAACCTTTCAATTTCACAAGTTACCCTTTAGCGCCTAAAGAGTGTGACTTAGAAGAATTAAACTATCTGATTACGGTAGATGCATATGTGCACATTACATAGGGATGTTTACGTCCTAAATGGGTTGAACGCAAGAGTGACAATCGAAAACCCAAAAACCTCAAAATACCTAGCAACTTCCGGCTTTGTTGTTCCTGCTAATAAAGTATGTGGGTCTAAAAAGCAATATGAATCGCCTAGACGACAACTCGGGCATTCAATAATTCATATACCCGCCTACCACAAACAGGAACGGGGCAATTGGCAAAAAACTTTCAATTTCACAAGTTACCCTTTAGCGCCTAAAGAGTGTGACTTAGAAGAATTAAACTATCTGATTACGGTAGATGCATATGTGCACATTACATAGGGATGTTTACGTCCTAAATGGGTTGAACGCAAGAGTGACAATAGGTAACCCAAAGAACCCAAAATACCTAGCACCTTCCGGTTTTGTTTTTGCGGCTAAGAAATTATGTGGGCCTAAAAAGCAATATGAATCGCCTAGACGACAACTCGGGCATTCATAAACAACATCATATACCCGCCTACAACAAACAGGAACGGGGCAATTGGAAAAATCTTTCAATTTCACAAGTTACCCTTTAGCGCCTAAAGAGTGTGACTTAGAAGAATTAAACTATCTGATTACGGTAGATGCATATGTGCACATTACATAGGGATGTTTACGTCCTAAATGGGTTGAACGCAAGAGTGACAATAGGTAACCCAAAGAACCCAAAATACCTAGCAACTTCCGGCTTTGTTGTTCCTGCTAATAAAGTATGTGGGTCTAAAAAGCAATATGAATCGCCTAGACGACAACTCGGGCATTCATAAACAATATCATATACCCGGCTAACACAAACAGGAACGGGGCAATTGGAAAAAACTTTCAATTTCACAAGTTACCCTTTAGCGCCTAAAGAGTGTGACTTAGAAGAATTAAACTATCTGATTACGGTAGATGCATATGTGCACATTACATAGGGATGTTTACGTCCTAAATGGGTTGAACGCAAGAGTGACAATCGAAAACCCAAAAACCTCAAAATACCTAGCAACTTCCGGCTTTGTTGTTCCTGCTAATAAAGTATGTGGGTCTAAAAAGCAATATGAATCGCCTAGACGACAACTCGGGCATTCATAAACAACATCATATACCCGGCTAACACAAACAGGAACGGGGCAATTGGAAAAAACTTTCAATTTCACAAGTTACCCTTTAGCGCCTAAAGAGTGTGACTTAGAAGAATTAAACTATCTGATTACGGTAGATGCATATGTGCACATTACATAGAGATGTTTACGTCCTAAATGGGTTGAACGCAAGAGTGACAATAAGTAACCCAAAGAAACCAAAATACCTAGCACCTTCCGGTTTTGTTTTTGCGGCTATAAAGTATGTGGGTCTTTAAAACAATATGAGTCGCCTAGACGACAACGCGGGCATTCATAATCACAACCATATACCCCCTACCACAAAGAGGAACGTGGCAATTGGCAAAAAACTTTCAATTTCCTTTAGCGCCTAAAGAGTGTGACTTTGAAGAATTAAACTATCTGATTACGGTAGATGCATATGTGCACATTACATAGAGATGTTAACGTCCTAAATGGGTTGAACGCAAGAGTGACAATCGAAAACCCAAAAACCTCAAAATACCTAGCAACTTCCGGCTTTGTTGTTCCTGCTAATAAAGTATGTGGGTCTAAAAAGCAATATGAATCGCCTAGACGACAACTCGGGCATTCATAAACAACATCATATACCCGGCTAACACAAACAGGAACGGGGCAATTGAAAAAAACTTTCAATTTCACAAGTTACCCTTTAGCGCCTAAAGAGTGTGACTTAGAAGAATTAAACTATCTGATTACGGTAGATGCATATGTGCACATTACATAGGGATGTTTACGTCCTAAATGGGTTGAACGCAAGAGTGACAATAGGTAACCCAAAGAACCCAAAATACCTAGCACCTTCCGGTTTTGTTTTTGCGGCTAAGAAATTATGTGGGCCTAAAAAGCAATATGAATCGCCTAGACGACAACTCGGGCATTCATAAACAACATCATATACCCGCCTACAACAAACAGGAACGGGGCAATTGGAAAAAACTTTCAATTTCACAAGTTACCCTTTAGCGCCTAAAGAGAATTAAACTATCTGATTACGGTAGATGCATATGTGCACATTACATAGAGATGTTTACGTCCTAAATGGGTTGAACGCAAGAGTGACAATAAGTAACCCAAAGAAACCAAAATACCTAGCACCTTCCGGTTTTGTTTTTGCGGCTTTAAAGTATGTGGGCCTTTAAAACAATATGAGTCGCCTAGACGACAACGCGGGCATTCATAATCACAACCATATACCCCCTACCACAAAGAGGAACGTGGCAATTGGCAAAAAACTTTCAATTTCCTTTAGCGCCTAAAGAGTGTGACTTTGAAGAATTAAACTATCTGATTACGGTAGATGCATATGTGCACATTACATAGAGATGTTAACGTCCTAAATGGGTTGAACGCAAGAGTGACAATAAGTAACCCAAAGAAACCAAAATACCTAGCACCTTCCGGTTTTGTTTTTGCGGCTATAAAGTATGTGGGCCTTTAAAACAATATGAGTCGCCTAGACGACAACGCGGGCATTCATAATCACAACCATATACCCCCTACCACAAACAGGAACGTGGCAATTGGCAAAAAACTTTCAATTTCCTTTAGAGCCTATAGAGTGTGACTTTGAAGAATTAAACTATCTGATTACGGTAGATGCATATGTGCACATTACATAGAGATGTTAACGTCCTAAATGGGTTGAACGCAAGAGTGACAATCGAAAACCCAAAAACCTCAAAATACCTAGCAACTTCCGGCTTTGTTGTTCCTGCTAATAAAGTATGTGGGTCTAAAAAGCAATATGAATCGCCTAGACGACATTTCGGGAATTCAAAAACAACATCATATACCCGCCTACCACAAACAGGAACGGGGCAATTGGCAAAAAACTTTCAATTTCACAAGTTACCCTTTAGCGCCTAAAGAGTGTGACTTAGAAGAATTAAACTATCTGATTACGGTAGATGCATATGTGCACATTACATAGGGATGTTTACGTCCTAAATGGGTTGAACGCAAGAGTGACAATCGAAAACCCAAAAACCTCAAAATACCTAGCAACTTCCGGCTTTGTTGTTCCTGCTAATAAAGTATGTGGGTCTAAAAAGCAATATGAATCGCCTAGACGACAACTCGGGCATTTATAATCACAACCATATAACCTTCTACCACAAACAGGAACGGGGCAATTGGAAAAAACTTTCAATTTCACAAGTTACACTTTAGCGCCTAAAGAGTGTGACTTAGAAGAATTAAACTATCTGATTACGGTAGATGCATATGTGCACATTACATAGGGATGTTTACGTCCTAAATGGGTTGAACGCAAGAGTGACAATAGGTAACCCAAAGAACCCAAAATACCTAGCAACTTCCGGCTTTGTTGTTCCTGCTAATAAAGTATGTGGGTCTAAAAAGCAATATGAATCGCCTAGACGACAACTCGGGCATTCATAAACAACATCATATACCCGGCTAACACAAACAGGAACGGGGCAATTGGAAAAAACTTTCAATTTCACAAGTTACCCTTTAGCGCCTAAAGAGTGTGACTTAGAAGAATTAAACTATCTGATTACGGTAGATGCATATGTGCACATTACATAGGGATGTTTACGTCCTAAATGGGTTGAACGCAAGAGTGACAATAGGTAACCCAAAGAACCCAAAATACCTAGCACCTTCCGGTTTTGTTTTTGCGGCTAAGAAATTATGTGGGCCTAAAAAGCAATATGAATCGCTTAGACGACAACTCGGGCATTCATACAACATCATATACCCGCCTACAACAAACAGGAACGGGGCATTTGGCAAAAAACTTCCAATTTCCTTTAGCGCCTGAAGAGTGTGACTTTGAAGAATTAAACTATCTGATTACGGTAGATGCATATGTGCACATTACATAGAGATGTCAACGTCCTAAATGGGTTGAACGCAAGAGTGACAATCGAAAACCCAAAAACCTCAAAATACCTAGCAACTTCCGGCTTTGTTGTTCCTGCTAATAAAGTATGTGGGTCTAAAAAGCAATATGAATCGCCTAGACGACAACTCGGGCATTTATAATCACAACCATATAACCCCCTACCACAAACAGGAACGTGGCAATTGGCAAAAAACTTTCAATTTCACAAGTTACCCTTTAGCGCTTAAACAGTGTGACTTAGAAGAATTAAACTATCTGATTACGGTAGATGCATATGTGCACATTACATAGGGATGTTTACGTCCTAAATGGGTTGAACGCAAGAGTGACAATCGAAAACCCAAAAACCTCAAAATACCTAGCAACTTCCGGCTTTGTTGTTCCTGCTAATAAAGTATGTGGGTCTAAAAAGCAATATGAATCGCCTAGACGACAACTCGGGCATTCAATAATTCATATACCCGCCTACCACAAACAGGAACGGGGCAATTTGCAAAAAACTTTCAATTTCACAAGTTACCCTTTAGCGCCTAAAGAGTGTGACTTAGAAGAATTAAACTATCTGATTACGGTAGATGCATATGTGCACATTACGTAGGGATGTTTACGTCCTAAATGGGTTGAACGCAAGAGTGACAATAGGTAACCCAAAGAACCCAAAATACCTAGCAACTTCCGGCTTTGTTGTTCCTGCTAATAAAGTATGTGGGTCTAAAAAGCAATATGAATCGCCTAGACGACAACTCGGGCATTCATAAACAACATCATATACCCGGCTAACACAAACAGGAACGGGGCAATTGGAAAAAACTTTCAATTTCACAAGTTACCCTTTAGCGCCTAAAGAGTGTGACTTAGAAGAATTAAACTATCTGATTACGGTAGATGCATATGTGCACATTACATAGGGATGTTTACGTCCTAAATGGGTTGAACGCAAGAGTGACAATAGGTAACCCAAAGAACCCAAAATACCTAGCACCTTCCGGTTTTGTTTTTGCGGCTAAGAAATTATGTGGGCCTAAAAAGCAATATGAATCGCCTAGACGACAACTCGGGCATTCATAAACAACATCATGTACCCGCCTACAACAAACAGGAACGGGGCAATTGGAAAAAACTTTCAATTTCACAAGTTACCCTTTAGCGCCTAAAGAGTGTGACTTAGAAGAATTAAACTATCTGATTACGGTAGATGCATATGTGCACATTACATAGAGATGTTTACATCCTAAATGGGTTGAACGCAAGAGTGACAATAAGTAAGCCAAAGAAACCAAAATACCTAGCACCTTCCGGTTTTGTTTTTGCGGCTATAAAGTATGTGGGCCTTTAAAACAATATGAGTCGCCTAGACGACAACGCGGGCATTCATAATCACAACCATATACCCCCTACCACAAAGAGGAACGTGGCAGTTGGCAAAAAACTTTCAATTTCACAAGTTACCCTTTAGCGCCTAAACAGTGTGACTTAGAAGAATTAAACTATCTGATTACGGTAGATGCATATGTGCACATTACATAGGGATGTTTACGTCCTAAATGGGTTGAACGCAAGAGTGACAATCGAAAACCCAAAAACCTCAAAATACCTAGCAACTTCCGGCTTTGTTGTTCCTGCTAATAAAGTATGTGGGTCTAAAAAGCAATATGAATCGCCTAGACGACAACTCGGGCATTTATAATCACAACCATATAACCCCCTACCACAAACAGGAACGGGGCAATTGGAAAAACCTTTCAATTTCACAAGTTACCCTTTAGCGCCTAAAGAGTGTGACTTAGAAGAATTAAACTATCTGATTACGGTAGATGCATATGTGCACATTACATAGGGATGTTTACGTCCTAAATGGGTTGAACGCAAGAGTGACAATCGAAAACCCAAAAACCTCAAAATACCTAGCAACTTCCGGCTTTGTTGTTCCTGCTAATAAAGTATGTGGGTCTAAAAAGCAATATGAATCGCCTAGACGACAACTCGGGCATTCAATAATTCATATACCCGCCTACCACAAACAGGAACGGGGCAATTGGCAAAAAACTTTCAATTTCACAAGTTACCCTTTAGCGCCTAAAGAGTGTGACTTAGAAGAATTAAACTATCTGATTACGGTAGATGCATATGTGCACATTACATAGGGATGTTTACGTCCTAAATGGGTTGAACGCAAGAGTGACAATAGGTAACCCAAAGAACCCAAAATACCTAGCAACTTCCGGCTTTGTTGTTCCTGCTAATAAAGTATGTGGGTCTAAAAAGCAATATGAATCGCCTAGACGACAACTCGGGCATTCATAAACAATATCATATACCCGGCTAACACAAACAGGAACGGGGCAATTGGAAAAAACTTTCAATTTCACAAGTTACCCTTTAGCGCCTAAAGAGTGTGACTTAGAAGAATTAAATTATCTGATTACGGTAGATGCATATGTGCACATTACATAGGGATGTTTACGTCCTAAATGGGTTGAACGCAAGAGTGACAATAGGTAACCCAAAGAACCCAAAATACCTAGCACCTTCCGGTTTTGTTTTTGCGGCTAATAAAGTATGTGGGCCTAAAAAGCAATATGAATCGCCTAGACGACAACTCGGGCATTCATAAACAACATCATATACCCGCCTACAACAAACAGGAACGGGGCAATTGGAAAAAACTTTCAATTTCACAAGTTACCCTTTAGCGCCTAAAGAGTGTGACTTAGAAGAATTAAACTATCTGATTACGGTAGATGCATATGTGCACATTACATAGGGATGTTTACGTCCTAAATGGGTTGAACGCAAGAGTGACAATAGGTAACCCAAAGAACCCAAAATACCTAGCACCTTCCGGTTTTGTTTTTGCGGCTAATAAATTATGTGGGCCTAAAAAGCAATATGAATCGCCTAGACGACAACTCGGGCATTCATAAACAACATCATATACCCGCCTACCAAAAACAGGAACGTGGCATTTGACAAAAAACTTCCAATTTCCTTTAGTGCCTGAAGAGTGTGACTTTGAAGAATTAAACTATCTGATTACGGCAGATGCATATGTGCACATTACATAGAGATGTCAACGTCCTAAATGGGTTGAACGCAAGAGTGACAATCGAAAACCCAAAAACCTCAAAATACCTAGCAACTTCCGGCTTTGTTGTTCCTGCTAATAAAGTATGTGGGTCTAAAAAGCAATATGAATCGCCTAGACGACAACTCGGGCATTTATAATCACAACCATATAACCCCCTACCACAAACAGGAACGTGGCAATTGGCAAAAAACTTTCAATTTCACAAGTTACCCTTTAGCGCCTAAACAGTGTGACTTAGAAGAATTAAACTATCTGATTACGGTAGATGCATATGTGCACATTACATAGGGATATTTACGTCCTAAATGGGTTGAACGCAAGAGTGACAATAGGTAACCCAAAGAACCCAAAATACCTAGCAACTTCCGGCTTTGTTGTTCCTGCTAATAAAGTATGTGGGTCTAAAAAGCAATATGAATCGCCTAGACGACAACTCGGGCTTTCATAAACAACATCATATACCCGGCTAACACAAACAGGAACGGGGCAATTGGAAAAAACTTTCAATTTCACAAGTTACCCTTTAGCGCCTAAAGAGTGTGACTTAGAAGAATTAAACTATCTGATTACGGTAGATGCATATGTGCACATTACATAGGGATGTTTACGTCCTAAATGGGTTGAACGCAAGAGTGACAATCGAAAACCCAAAGAACCCAAAATACCTAGCACCTTCCGGTTTTGTTTTTGCGGCTAAGAAATTATGTGGGCCTAACAAGCAATATGAATCGCCTAGACGACAACTCGGGCATTCATAAACAACATCATATACCCGCCTACAACAAACAGGAACGGGGCAATTGGAAAAAACTTTCAATTTCACAAGTTACCCTTTAGCGCCTAAAGAGTGTGACTTAGAAGAATTAAACTATCTGATTACGGTAGATGCATATGTGCACATTACATAGAGATGTTTACGTCCTAAATGGGTTGAACGCAAGAGTGACAATAAGTAACCCAAAGAAACCAAAATACCTAGCACCTTCCGGTTTTGTTTTTGCGGCTATAAAGTATGTGGGCCTTTAAAACAATATGAGTCGCCTAGACGACAACGCGGGCATTCATAATCACAACCATATACCCCCTACCACAAAGAGGAACGTGGCAATTGGCAAAAAACTTTCAATTTCACAAGTTACCCTTTAGCGCCTAAACAGTGTGACTTAGAAGAATTAAACTATCTGATTACGGTAGATGCATATGTGCACATTACATAGGGATGTTTACGTCCTAAATGGGTTGAACGCAAGAGTGACAATCGAAAACCCAAAAACCTCAAAATACCTAGCAACTTCCGGCTTTGTTGTTCCTGCTAATAAAGTATGTGGGTCTAAAAAGCAATATGAATCGCCTAGACGACAACTCGGGCATTCATAAACAACATCATATACCCGGCTAACACAAACAGGAACGGGGCAATTGGAAAAAACTTTCAATTTCACAAGTTACCCTTTAGCGCCTAAAGAGTGTGACTTAGAAGAATTAAACTATCTGATTACGGTAGATGCATATGTGCACATTACATAGGGATGTTTACGTCCTAAATGGGTTGAACGCAAGAGTGACAATAGGTAACCCAAAGAACCTAAAATACCTAGCACCTTCCGGTTTTGTTTTTGCGGCTAAGAAATTATGTGGGCCTAAAAAGCAATATGAATCGCCTAGACGACAATTCGGGCATTCATAAACAACATCATATACCCGCCTACAACAAACAGGAACGGGGCAATTGGAAAAAACTTTCAATTTCACAAGTTACCCTTTAGCGCCTAAAGAGTGTGACTTAGAAGAATTAAACTATCTGATGACGGTAGATGCATATGTGCACATTACATAGAGATGTTTACGTCCTAAATGGGTTGAACGCAAGAGTGACAATAAGTAACCCAAAGAAACCAAAATACCTAGCACCTTCCGGTTTTGTTTTTGCGGCTTTAAAGTATGTGGGCCTTTAAAACAATATGAGTCGCCTTGACGACAACGCGGGCATTCATAATCACAACCATATACCCCCTACCACAAAGAGGAACGTGGCAATTGGCAAAAAACTTTCAATTTCCTTTAGCGCCTAAAGAGTGTGACTTTGAAGAATTAAACTATCTGATTACGGTAGATGCATATGTGCACATTACATAGAGATGTTAACGTCCTAAATGGGTTGAACGCAAGAGTGACAATCGAAAACCCAAAAACCTCAAAATACCTAGCAACTTCCGGCTTTGTTGTTCCTGCTAATAAAGTATGTGGGTCTAAAAAGCAATATGAATCGCCTAGACGACAACTCGGGCATTCATAAACAACATCATATACCCGGCTAACACAAACAGGAACGGGGCAATTGGAAAAAACTTTCAATTTCACAAGTTACCCTTTAGCGCCTAAAGAGTGTGACTTAGAAGAATTAAACTATCTGATTACGGTAGATGCATATGTGCACATTACATAGGGATGTTTACGTCCTAAATGGGTTGAACGCAAGAGTGACAATAGGTAACCCAAAGAACCCAAAATACCTAGCACCTTCCGGTTTTGTTTTTGCGGCTAAGAAATTATGTGGGCCTAAAAAGCAATATGAATCGCCTAGACGACAACTCGGGCATTCATAAACAACATCATATACCCGCCTACAACAAACAGGAACGGGGCAATTGGAAAAAACTTTCAATTTCACAAGTTACCCTTTAGCGCCTAAAGAGAATTAAACTATCTGATTACGGTAGATGCATATGTGCACATTACATAGAGATGTTTACGTCCTAAATGGGTTGAACGCAAGAGTGACAATAAGTAACCCAAAGAAACCAAAATACCTAGCACCTTCCGGTTTTGTTTTTGCGGCTTTAAAGTATGTGGGCCTTTAAAACAATATGAGTCGCCTAGACGACAACGCGGGCATTCATAATCACAACCATATACCCCCTACCACAAAGAGGAACGTGGCAATTTGCAAAAAACTTTCAATTTCCTTTAGCGCCTAAAGAGTGTGACTTTGAAGAATTAAACTATCTGATTACGGTAGATGCATATGTGCACATTACATAGAGATGTTAACGTCCTAAATGGGTTGAACGCAAGAGTGACAATCGAAAACCCAAAAACCTCAAAATACCTAGCAACTTCCGGCTTTGTTGTTCCTGCTAATAAAGTATGTGGGTCTAAAAAGCAATATGAATCGCCTAGACGACAACTCGGGCATTCATAAACAACATCATATACCCGCCTAACACAAACAGGAACGGGGCAATTGGAAAAAACTTTCAATTTCACAAGTTACCCTTTAGCGCCTAAAGAGTGTGACTTAGAAGAATTAAACTATCTGATTACGGTAGATGCATATGTGCACATTACATAGGGATGTTTACGTCCTAAATGGGTTGAACGCAAGAGTGACAATCGAAAACCCAAAAACCTCAAAATACCTAGCAACTTCCGGCTTTGTTGTTCCTGCTAATAAAGTATGTGGGTCTAAAAAGCAATATGAATCGCCTAGACGACAACTCGGGCATTTATAATCACAACCATATAACCCTCTACGACAAACAGGAACGGGGCAATTGGAAAAAACTTTCAATTTCACAAGTTACCCTTTAGCGCCTAAAGAGTGTGACTTAGAAGAATTAAACTATCTGATTACGGTAGATGCATATGTGCACATTACATAGGGATGTTTACGTCCTAAATGGGTTGAACGCAAGAGTGACAATAGGTAACCCAAAGAACCCAAAATACCTAGCAACTTCCGGCTTTGTTGTTCCTGCTAATAAAGTATGTGGGTCTAAAAAACAATATGAATCGCCTAGACGACAACTCTGGCATTCAAAAACAACATCATATACCCGCCTACCACAAACAGGAACGGGGCAATTGGCAAAAAACTTTCAATTTCACAAGTTACCCTTTAGCGCCTAAAGAGTGTGACTTAGAAGAATTAAACTATCTGATTACGGTAGATGCATATGTGCACATTACATAGGGATGTTTACGTCCTAAATGGGTTGAACGCAAGAGTGACAATAGGTAACCCAAAGAACCCAAAATACCTTGCAACTTCCGGCTTTGTTGTTCCTGCTAATAAAGTATGTGGGTCTAAAAAGCAATATGAATCGCCTAGACGACAACTCGGGCATTCATAAACAACATCATATACCCGCCTAACACAAACAGGAACGGGGCAATTGGAAAAAACTTTCAATTTCACAAGTTACCCTTTAGCGCCTAAAGAGTGTGACTTAGAAGAATTAAACTATCTGATTACGGTAGATGCATATGTGCACATTACATAGGGATGTTTACTTCCTAAATGGGTTGAACGCAAGAGTGACAATAAGTAACCCAAAGAAACCAAAATACCTAGCACCTTCCGGTTTTGTTTTTGCGGCTATAAAGTATGTGGGCCTTTAAAACAATATGAGTCGCCTAGACGACAACGCGGGCATTCATAATCACAACCATATACCCCCTACCACAAACAGGAACGTGGCAATTGGCAAAAAACTTTCAATTTCCTTTAGAGCCTATAGAGTGTGACTTTGAAGAATTAAACTATCTGATTACGGTAGATGCATATGTGCACATTACATAGAGATGTTAACGTCCTAAATGGGTTGAACGCAAGAGTGACAATCGAAAACCCAAAAACCTCAAAATACCTAGCAACTTCCGGCTTTGTTGTTCCTGCTAATAAAGTATGTGGGTCTAAAAAGCAATATGAATCGCCTAGACGACATTTCGGGAATTCAAAAACAACATCATATACCCGCCTACCACAAACAGGAACGGGGCAATTGGCAAAAAACTTTCAATTTCACAAGTTACCCTTTAGCGCCTAAAGAGTGTGACTTAGAAGAATTAAACTATCGATTACGGTAGATGCATATGTGCACATTACATAGGGATGTTTACGTCCTAAATGGGTTGAACGCAAGAGTGACAATCGAAAACCCAAAAACCTCAAAATACCTAGCAACTTCCGGCTTTGTTGTTCCTGCTAATAAAGTATGTGGGTCTAAAAACAATATGAATCGCCTAGACGACAACTCGGGCATTTATAATCACAACCATATAACCCTCTACCACAAACAGGAACGGGGCAATTGGAAAAAACTTTCAATTTCACAAGTTACACTTTAGCGCCTAAAGAGTGTGACTTAGAAGAATTAAACTATCTGATTACGGTAGATGCATATGTGCACATTACATAGGGATGTTTACGTCCTAAATGGGTTGAACGCAAGAGTGACAATAGGTAACCCAAAGAACCCAAAATACCTAGCAACTTCCGGCTTTGTTGTTCCTGCTAATAAAGTATGTGGGTCTAAAAAGCAATATGAATCGCCTAGACGACAACTCGGGCATTCATAAACAACATCATATACCCGGCTAACACAAACAGGAACGGGGCAATTGGAAAAAACTTTCAATTTCACAAGTTACCCTTTAGCGCCTAAAGAGTGTGACTTAGAAGAATTAAACTATCTGATTACGGTAGATGCATATGTGCACATTACATAGGGATGTTTACGTCCTAAATGGGTTGAACGCAAGAGTGACAATAGGTAACCCAAAGAACCCAAAATACCTAGCACCTTCCGGTTTTGTTTTTGCGGCTAAGAAATTATGTGGGCCTAAAAAGCAATATGAATCGCTTAAACGACAACTCGGGCATTCATACAACATCATATACCCGCCTACAACAAACAGGAACGGGGCAATTGGAAAAAACTTTCAATTTCACAAGTTACCCTTTAGCGCCTAAAGAGTGTGACTTAGAAGAATTAAACTATCTGATTACGGTAGATGCATATGTGCACATTACATAGGGATGTTTACGTCCTAAATGGGTTGAACGCAAGAGTGACAATAGGTAACCCAAAGAACCCAAAATACCTAGCACCTTCCGGTTTTGTTTTTGCGGCTAATAAATTATGTGGGCCTAAAAAGCAATATGAATCGCCTAGACGACAACTCGGGCATTCATAAACAACATCATATACCCGCCTACCAAAAACAGGAACGTGGCATTTGGCAAAAAACTTCCAATTTCCTTTAGCGCCTGAAGAGTGTGACTTTGAAGAATTAAACTATCTGATTACGGTAGATGCATATGTGCACATTACATAGAGATGTCAACGTCCTAAATGGGTTGAACGCAAGAGTGACAATCGAAAACCCAAAAACCTCAAAATACCTAGGAACTTCCGGCTTTGTTGTTCCTGCTAATAAAGTATGTGGGTCTAAAAAGCAATATGAATCGCCTAGACGACAACTCGGGCATTTATAATCACAACCATATAACCCCCTACCACAAACAGGAACGTGGCAATTGGCAAAAAACTTTCAATTTCACAAGTTACCCTTTAGCGCCTAAACAGTGTGACTTAGAAGAATTAAACTATCTGATTACGGTAGATGCATATGTGCACATTACATAGGGATGTTTACGTCCTAAATGGGTTGAACGCAAGAGTGACAATAGGTAACCCAAAGAACCCAAAATACCTAGCAACTTCCGGCTTTGTTGTTCCTGCTAATAAAGTATGTGGGTCTAAAAAGCAATATGAATCGCCTAGACGACAACTCGGGCATTCATAAACAACATCATATACCCGCCTAACACAAACAGGAACGGGGCAATTGGAAAAAACTTTCAATTTCACAAGTTACCCTTTAGCGCCTAAAGAGTGTGACTTAGAAGAATTAAACTATCTGATTACGGTAGATGCATATGTGCACATTACATAGGGATGTTTACTTCCTAAATGGGTTGAACGCAAGAGTGACAATAAGTAACCCAAAGAAACCAAAATACCTAGCACCTTCCGGTTTTGTTTTTGCGGCTATAAAGTATGTGGGCCTTTAAAACAATATGAGTCGCCTAGACGACAACGCGGGCATTCATAATCACAACCATATACCCCCTACCACAAACAGGAACGTGGCAATTGGCAAAAAACTTTCAATTTCCTTTAGAGCCTATAGAGTGTGACTTTGAAGAATTAAACTATCTGATTACGGTAGATGCATATGTGCACATTACATAGAGATGTTAACGTCCTAAATGGGTTGAACGCAAGAGTGACAATCGAAAACCCAAAAACCTCAAAATACCTAGCAACTTCCGGCTTTGTTGTTCCTGCTAATAAAGTATGTGGGCTAAAAAACAATATGAATCGCCTAGAAGGCAACTCGGGCCTTCATAAACAACATCATATACCCGCCTACCACAAACAGGAACGGGGCAATTGGCAAAAAACTTTCAATTTTACAAGTTACCCCTTAGCGCCTAAACAGTGTGACTTAGAAGAATAAAACTATCTGATTACGGTAGATGCATATGTGCACTTTACATAGGGCTGTTTACGTCCTAAATGGGTTGAACGCAAGAGTGACAATCGAAAACCCAAAGAACCCAAAATACCTAGCACCTTCCGGTTTTGTTTTTGCGGCTATAAAGTATGCGGGCCTTTAAAACAATATGAGTCGCCTAGACGACAACGCGGGCATTCATAATCACAACCATATACCCCCTACCACAAACAGGAACGTGGCAATTGGCAAAAAAACTTTCAATTTCCTTTAGCGCCTAAAGAGTGTGACTTTGAAGAATTAAACTATCTGATTACGGTAGATGCATATGTGCACATTACATAGAGATGTTAACGTCCTAAATGGGTTGAACGCAAGAGTGACAATCGAAAACCCAAAAACCTCAAAATACCTAGCAACTTCCGGCTTTGTTGTTCCTGCTAATAAAGTATGTGGGTCTAAAAAGCAATATGAATCGCTTAGACGACAACTCGGGCATTCATAAATAACATCATATACCCGCCTACCACAAACAGGAAAGAGGCAATTGGCAAAAAACTTTCAATTTCACAAGTTACCCTTTAGCGCCTAAACAGTGTGACTTAGAAGAATTAAACTATCTGATTACGGTAGATGCATATGTGCACATTACATAGAGATGTTAACGTCCTAAATGGGTTGAACTCAAGAGTGACAATCGTAAACCCAAAAACCTCAAAATACCTAGCAACTTCCGGCTTTGTTGTTCCTGCTAATAAAGTATGTGGGTCTAAAAAGCAATATGAATCGCCTAGACGACAACTCAAGCATTCAACAACAACATCATATACCCGCCTACCACAAACAGGAACGGGGCAATTGGCAAAAAACTTTCAATTTCACAAGTTACCCTTTAGCGCCTAAAGAGTGTGACTTAGAAGAATTAAACTATCTGATTACGGTAGATGCATATGTGCACATTACATAGAGATGTTTACGTCCTAAATGGGTTGAACGCAAGAGTGACAATCGGTAACACAAAGAACCCAAAATACCTAGCACCTTCCGGTTTTGTTTTTGCGGCTAAGAAATTATGTGGGCCTAAAAAGCAATATGAATCGCCTAGACGACAACTCGGGCATTCATAAACAACATCATATACCCGCCTACCACAAACAGGAACGTGGCAATTGGCAAAAAACTTTCAATTTCACAAGTTACCCTTTAGCGCCTAAACAGTGTGACTTAGAAGAATTAAACTATCTGACTACAGTAGATGCATATGTGCACATTACATAGGGATGTTTACGTCCTAAATGGGTTGAACGCAAGAGTGACAATCGAAAACCCAAAAACCTCAAAATACCTAGCAACTTCCGGCTTTGTTGTTCCTGCTCATAAAGTATGTGGGTCTAAAAAGCAATATGAATCGCCTAGACGACAACTCGGGCTTTCAATAATTCATATACCCGCCTACCACAAACAGGAACGGGGCAATTGGCAAAAACTTTCAATTTCACAAGTTACCCTTTAGCGCCTAAAGAGTGTGACTTAGAAGAATTAAACTATCTGATTACGGTAGATGCATATGTGCACATTACATAGGGATGTTTACGTCCTAAATGGGTTGAACGCAAGAGTTACAATCGAAAACCCAAAAACCTCAAAATACCTAGCAACTTCCGGCTTTGTTGTTCCTGCTAATAAAGTATGTGGGCCTAAAAAACAATATGAATCGCCTAGACGGCAACTCGGGCCTTCATAAACAACATCATATACCCGCCTACCACAAACAGGAACGGGGCAATTGGCAAAAAACTTTCAATTTTACAAGTTACCCCTTAGCGCCTAAACAGTGTGACTTAGAAGAATTAAACTATCTGATTACGGTAGATGCATATGTGCACATTACATAGGGATGTTTACGTCCTAAATGGGTTGAACGCAAGAGTGACAATCGAAAACCCAAAAACCTCAAAATACCTAGCAACTTCCGGCTTTGTTGTTCCTGCTAATAAAGTATGTGGGTCTAAAAAGCAATATGAATCGCCTAGACGACAACTCGGGCATTTATAATCACAACCATATAACCCTCTACCACAAACAGGAACGGGGCAATTGGAAAAAACTTTCAATTTCACAAGTTACACTTTAGCGCCTAAAGAGTGTGACTTAGAAGAATTAAACTATCTGATTACGGTAGATGCATATGTGCACATTACATAGGGATGTTTACGTCCTAAATGGGTTGAACGCAAGAGTGACAATAGGTAACCCAAAGAACCCAAAATACCTAGCAACTTCCGGCTTTGTTGTTCCTGCTAATAAAGTATGTGGGTCTAAAAAGCAATATGAATCGCCTAGACGACAACTCGGGCATTCATAAACAACATCATATACCCGGCTAACACAAACAGGAACGGGGCAATTGGAAAAAACTTTCAATTTCACAAGTTACCCTTTAGCGCCTAAAGAGTGTGACTTAGAAGAATTAAACTATCTGATTACGGTAGATGCATATGTGCACATTACATAGGGATGTTTACGTCCTAAATGGGTTGAACGCAAGAGTGACAATAGGTAACCCAAAGAACCCAAAATACCTAGCACCTTCCGGTTTTGTTTTTGCGGCTAAGAAATTATGTGGGCCTAAAAAGCAATATGAATCGCTTAGACGACAACTCGGGCATTCATACAACATCATATACCCGCCTACAACAAACAGGAACGGGGCAATTGGAAAAAACTTTCAATTTCACAAGTTACCCTTTAGCGCCTAAAGAGTGTGACTTAGAAGAATTAAACTATCTGATTACGGTAGATGCATATGTGCACATTACATAGGGATGTTTACGTCCTAAATGGGTTGAACGCAAGAGTGACAATAGGTAACCCAAAGAACCCAAAATACCTAGCACCTTCCGGTTTTGTTTTTGCGGCTAATAAATTATGTGGGCCTAAAAAGCAATATGAATCGCCTAGACGACAACTCGGGCATTCATAAACAACATCATATACCCGCCTACCAAAAACAGGAACGTGGCATTTGGCAAAAAACTTCCAATTTCCTTTAGCGCCTGAAGAGTGTGACTTTGAAGAATTAAACTATCTGATTACGGTAGATGCATATGTGCACATTACATAGAGATGTACACGTCCTAAATGGGTTGAACGCAAGAGTGACAATCGAAAACCCAAAAACCTCAAAATACCTAGGAACTTCCGGCTTTGTTGTTCCTGCTAATAAAGTATGTGGGTCTAAAAAGCAATATGAATCGCCTAGACGACAACTCGGGCATTTATAATAACAACCATATAACCCCCTACCACAAACAGGAACGTGGCAATTGGCAAAAAACTTTCAATTTCACAAGTTACCCTTTAGCGCCTAAACAGTGTGACTTAGAAGAATTAAACTATCTGATTACGGTAGATGCATATGTGCACATTACATAGGGATGTTTACGTCCTAAATGGGTTGAACGCAAGAGTGACAATAGGTAACCCAAAGAACCCAAAATACCTAGCAACTTCCGGCTTTGTTGTTCCTGCTAATAAAGTATGTGGGTCTAAAAAGCAATATGAATCGCCTAGACGACAACTCGGGCATTCATAAACAACATCATATACCCGCCTAACACAAACAGGAACGGGGCAATTGGAAAAAACTTTCAATTTCACAAGTTACCCTTTAGCGCCTAAAGAGTGTGACTTAGAAGAATTAAACTATCTGATTACGGTAGATGCATATGTGCACATTACATAGGGATGTTTACTTCCTAAATGGGTTGAACGCAAGAGTGACAATAAGTAACCCAAAGAAACCAAAATACCTAGCACCTTCCGGTTTTGTTTTTGCGGCTATAAAGTATGTGGGCCTTTAAAACAATATGAGTCGCCTAGACGACAACGCGGGCATTCATAATCACAACCATATACCCCCTACCACAAACAGGAACGTGGCAATTGGCAAAAAACTTTCAATTTCCTTTAGAGCCTATAGAGTGTGACTTTGAAGAATTAAACTATCTGATTACGGTAGATGCATATGTGCACATTACATAGAGATGTTAACGTCCTAAATGGGTTGAACGCAAGAGTGACAATCGAAAACCCAAAAACCTCAAAATACCTAGCAACTTCCGGCTTTGTTGTTCCTGCTAATAAAGTATGTGGGTCTAAAAAGCAATATGAATCGCCTAGACGACAACTCGGGAATTCAAAAACAACATCATCTACCCGCCTACCACAAACAGGAACGGGGCAATTGGCAAAAAACTTTCAATTTCACAAGTTACCCTTTAGCGCCTAAAGAGTGTGACTTAGAAGAATTAAACTATCTGATTACGGTAGATGCATATGTGCACATTACATAGGGATGTTTACGTCCTAAATGGGTTGAACGCAAGAGTGACAATCGAAAACCCAAAAACCTCAAAATACCTAGCAACTTCCGGCTTTGTTGTTCCTGCTAATAAAGTATGTGGGCCTAAAAAACAATATGAATCGCCTAGACGGCAACTCGGGCCTTCATAAACAACATCATATACCCGCCTACCACAAACAGGAACGGGGCAATTGGCAAAAAACTTTCAATTTTACAAGTTACCCCTTAGCGCCTAAACAGTGTGACTTAGAAGAATAAAACTATCTGATTACGGTAGATGCATATGTGCACTTTACATAGGGCTGTTTACGTCCTAAATGGGTTGAACGCAAGAGTGACAATCGAAAACCCAAAGAACCCAAAATACCTAGCATCTTCCGGTTTTGTTTTTGCGGCTATAAAGTATGCGGGCCTTTAAAACAATATGAGTCGCCTAGACGACAACGCGGGCATTCATAATCACAACCATATACCCCCTACCACAAACAGGAACGTGGCAATTGGCAAAAAACTTTCAATTTCCTTTAGCGCCTAAAGAGTGTGACTTTGAAGAATTAAACTATCTGATTACGGTAGATGCATATGTGCACATTACATAGAGATGTTAACGTCCTAAATGGGTTGAACGCAAGAGTGACAATCGAAAACCCAAAAACCTCAAAATACCTAGCAACTTCCGGCTTTGTTGTTCCTGCTAATAAAGTATGTGGGTCTAAAAAGCAATATGAATCGCTTAGACGACAACTCGGGCATTCATAAATAACATCATATACCCGCCTACCACAAACAGGAAAGAGGCAATTGGCAAAAAACTTTCAATTTCACAAGTTACCCTTTAGCGCCTAAACAGTGTGACTTAGAAGAATTAAACTATCTGATTACGGTAGATGCATATGTGCACATTACATAGAGATGTTAACGTCCTAAATGGGTTGAACGCAAGAGTGACAATCGGTAACACAAAGAACCCAAAATACCTAGCACCTTCCGGTTTTGTTTTTGCGGCTAAGAAATTATGTGGGCCTAAAAAGCAATATGAATCGCCTAGACGACAACTCGGGCATTCATAAACAACATCATATACCCGCCTACCACAAACAGGAACGTGGCAATTGGCAAAAAACTTTCAATTTCACAAGTTACCCTTTAGCGCCTAAACAGTGTGACTTAGAAGAATTAAACTATCTGATTACAGTAGATGCATATGTGCACATTACATAGGGTTGTTTACGTCCTAAATGGGTTGAACGCAAGAGTGACAATCGAAAACCCAAAAACCTCAAAATACCTAGCAACTTCCGGCTTTGTTGTTCCTGCTAATAAAGTATGTGGGTCTAAAAAGCAATATGAATCGCCTAGACGACAACTCGGGCATTCAATAATTCATATACCCGCCTACCACAAACAGGAACGGGGCAATTGGCAAAAACTTTCAATTTCACAAGTTACCCTTTAGCGCCTAAAGAGTGTGACTTAGAAGAATTAAACTATCTGATTACGGTAGATGCATATGTGCACATTACATAGGGATGTTTACGTCCTAAATGGGTTGAACGCAAGAGTGACAATAGGTAACCCAAAGAACCCAAAATACCTAGCAACTTCCGGCTTTGTTGTTCCTGCTAATAAAGTATGTGGGTCTAAAAAGCAATATGAATCGCCTAGACGACAACTCGGGCATTCATAAACAACATCATATACCCGGCTAACACAAACAGGAACGGGGCAATTGGAAAAAACTTTCAATTTCACAAGTTACCCTTTAGCGCCTAAAGAGTGTGACTTAGAAGAATTAAACTATCTGATTACGGTAGATGCATATGTGCACATTACATAGAGATGTTTACGTCCTAAATGGGTTGAACGCAAGAGTGACAATAGGTAACCCAAAGAAACCAAAATACCTAGCACCTTCCGGTTTTGTTTTTGCGGCTAATAAATTATGTGGGCCTATAAAACAATATGAGTCGCCTAGACGACAACTCGGGCATTTATAATCACAACCATATAACCCCCTACCACAAACAGGAACGTGGCAATTGGCAAAAAACTTTCAATTTCACAAGTTACCCTTTAGCGCCTAAAGAGTGTGACTTAGAAGAATTAAACTATCTGATTACGGTAGATGCATATGTGCACATTACATAGGGATGTTTACGTCCTAAATGGGTTCAACGCAAGAGTGACAATAAGTAACCCAAAGAACCCAAAATACCTAGCACCTTCCGGTTTTGTTTTTGCGGCTAAGAAATTATGTGGGCCTAAAAAGCAATATGAATCGCCTAGACGACAACTCGGGCATTCATAAACAACTACATATACCCGGCTAACACAAACAGGAACGGGGCAATTGGAAAAAACTTTCAATTTCACAAGTTACCCTTAAGCGCCTAAAGAGTGTGACTTAGAAGAATTAAACTATCTGATTACGGTAGATGCATATGTGCACATTACATAGGGATGTTTACGTCCTAAATGGGTTGAACGCAAGAGTGACAATAGGTAACCCAAAGAACCCAAAATACCTAGCAACTTCCGGCTTTGTTGTTCCTGCTAATAAAGTATGTGGGTCTAAAAAGCAATATGAATCGCCTAGACGACAACTCGGGCATTCATAAACAACATCATATACCCGGCTAACACAAACAGGAACGGGGCAATTGGAAAAAACTTTCAATTTCACAAGTTACCCTTTAGCGCCTAAAGAGTGTGACTTAGAAGAATTAAACTATCTGATTACGGTAGATGCATATGTGCACATTACATAGGGATGTTTACGTCCTAAATGGGTTGAACGCAAGAGTGACAATAGGTAACCCAAAGAACCCAAAATACCTAGCACCTTCCGGTTTTGTTTTTGCGGCTAAGAAATTATGTGGGCCTAAAAAGCAATATGAATCGCCTAGACGACAACTCGGGCATTCATAAACAACATCATATACCCGCCTACAACAAACAGGAACGGGGCAATTGGAAAAAACTTTCAATTTCACAAGTTACCCTTTAGCGCCTAAAGAGAATTAAACTATCTGATTACGGTAGATGCATATGTGCACATTACATAGAGATGTTTACGTCCTAAATGGGTTGAACGCAAGAGTGACAATAAGTAACCCAAAGAAACCAAAATACCTAGCACCTTCCGGTTTTGTTTTTGCGGCTTTAAAGTATGTGGGCCTTTAAAACAATATGAGTCGCCTAGACGACAACGCGGGCATTCATAATCACAACCATATACCCCCTACCACAAAGAGGAACGTGGCAATTTGCAAAAAACTTTCAATTTTCTTTAGCGCCTAAAGAGTGTGACTTTGAAGAATTAAACTATCTGATTACGGTAGATGCATATGTGCACATTACATAGAGATGTTAACGTCCTAAATGGGTTGAACGCAAGAGTGACAATCGAAAACCCAAAAACCTCAAAATACCTAGCAACTTCCGGCTTTGTTGTTCCTGCTAATAAAGTATGTGGGTCTAAAAAGCAATATGAATCGCCTAGACGACAACTCGGGCATTCATAAACAACATCATATACCCGCCTAACACAAACAGGAACGGGGCAATTGGAAAAAACTTTCAATTTCACAAGTTACCCTTTAGCGCCTAAAGAGTGTGACTTAGAAGAATTAAACTATCTGATTACGGTAGATGCATATGTGCACATTACATAGGGATGTTTACGTCCTAAATGGGTTGAACGCAAGAGTGACAATCGAAAACCCAAAAACCTCAAAATACCTAGCAACTTCCGGCTTTGTTGTTCCTGCTAATAAAGTATGTGGGTCTAAAAAGCAATATGAATCGCCTAGACGACAACTCGGGCATTTATAATCACAACCATATAACCCTCTACCACAAACAGGAACGGGGCAATTGGAAAAAACTTTCAATTTCACAAGTTACCCTTTAGCGCCTAAAGAGTGTGACTTAGAAGAATTAAACTATCTGATTACGGTAGATGCATATGTGCACATTACATAGGGATGTTTACGTCCTAAATGGGTTGAACGCAAGAGTGACAATAGGTAACCCAAAGAACCCAAAATACCTAGCAACTTCCGGCTTTGTTGTTCCTGCTAATAAAGTATGTGGGTCTAAAAAACAATATGAATCGCCTAGACGACAACTCTGGCATTCAAAAACAACATCATATACCCGCCTACCACAAACAGGAACGGGGCAATTGGCAAAAAACTTTCAATTTCACAAGTTACCCTTTAGCGCCTAAAGAGTGTGACTTAGAAGAATTAAACTATCGGATTACGGTAGATGCATATGTGCACATTACATAGGGATGTTTACGTCCTAAATGGGTTGAACGCAAGAGTGACAATAGGTAACCCAAAGAACCCAAAATACCTTGCAACTTCCGGCTTTGTTGTTCCTGCTAATAAAGTATGTGGGTCTAAAAAGCAATATGAATCGCCTAGACGACAACTCGGGCATTCATAAACAACATCATATACCCGCCTAACACAAACAGGAACGGGGCAATTGGAAAAAACTTTCAATTTCACAAGTTACCCTTTAGCGCCTAAAGAGTGTGACTTAGAAGAATTAAACTATCTGATTACGGTAGATGCATATGTGCACATTACATAGGGATGTTTACTTCCTAAATGGGTTGAACGCAAGAGTGACAATAAGTAACCCAAAGAAACCAAAATACCTAGCACCTTCCGGTTTTGTTTTTGCGGCTATAAAGTATGTGGGCCTTTAAAACAATATGAGTCGCCTAGACGACAACGCGGGCATTCATAATCACAACCATATACCCCCTACCACAAACAGGAACGTGGCAATTGGCAAAAAACTTTCAATTTCCTTTAGAGCCTATAGAGTGTGACTTTGAAGAATTAAACTATCTGATTACGGTAGATGCATATGTGCACATTACATAGAGATGTTAACGTCCTAAATGGGTTGAACGCAAGAGTGACAATCGAAAACCCAAAAACCTCAAAATACCTAGCAACTTCCGGCTTTGTTGTTCCTGCTAATAAAGTATGTGGGTCTAAAAAGCAATATGAATCGCCTAGACGACATTTCGGGAATTCAAAAACAACATCATATACCCGCCTACCACAAACAGGAACGGGGCAATTGGCAAAAAACTTTCAATTTCACAAGTTACCCTTTAGCGCCTAAAGAGTGTGACTTAGAAGAATTAAACTATCTGATTACGGTAGATGCATATGTGCACATTACATAGGGATGTTTACGTCCTAAATGGGTTGAACGCAAGAGTGACAATCGAAAACCCAAAAACCTCAAAATACCTAGCAACTTCCGGCTTTGTTGTTCCTGCTAATAAAGTATGTGGGTCTAAAAAGCAATATGAATCGCCTAGACGACAACTCGGGCATTTATAATCACAACCATATAACCCTCTACCACAAACAGGAACGGGGCAATTGGAAAAAACTTTCAATTTCACAAGTTACACTTTAGCGCCTAAAGAGTGTGACTTAGAAGAATTAAACTATCTGATTACGGTAGATGCATATGTGCACATTACATAGGGATGTTTACGTCCTAAATGGGTTGAACGCAAGAGTGACAATAGGTAACCCAAAGAACCCAAAATACCTAGCAACTTCCGGCTTTGTTGTTCCTGCTAATAAAGTATGTGGGTCTAAAAAGCAATATGAATCGCCTAGACGACAACTCGGGCATTCATAAACAACATCATATACCCGGCTAACACAAACAGGAACGGGGCAATTGGAAAAAACTTTCAATTTCACAAGTTACCCTTTAGCGCCTAAAGAGTGTGACTTAGAAGAATTAAACTATCTGATTACGGTAGATGCATATGTGCACATTACATAGGGATGTTTACGTCCTAAATGGGTTGAACGCAAGAGTGACAATAGGTAACCCAAAGAACCCAAAATACCTAGCACCTTCCGGTTTTGTTTTTGCGGCTAAGAAATTATGTGGGCCTAAAAAGCAATATGAATCGCTTAAACGACAACTCGGGCATTCATACAACATCATATACCCGCCTACAACAAACAGGAACGGGGCAATTGGAAAAAACTTTCAATTTCACAAGTTACCCTTTAGCGCCTAAAGAGTGTGACTTAGAAGAATTAAACTATCTGATTACGGTAGATGCATATGTGCACATTACATAGGGATGTTTACGTCCTAAATGGGTTGAACGCAAGAGTGACAATAGGTAACCCAAAGAACCCAAAATACCTAGCACCTTCCGGTTTTGTTTTTGCGGCTAATAAATTATGTGGGCCTAAAAAGCAATATGAATCGCCTAGACGACAACTCGGGCATTCATAAACAACATCATATACCCGCCTACCAAAAACAGGAACGTGGCATTTGGCAAAAAACTTCCAATTTCCTTTAGCGCCTGAAGAGTGTGACTTTGAAGAATTAAACTATCTGATTACGGTAGATGCATATGTGCACATTACATAGAGATGTCAACGTCCTAAATGGGTTGAACGCAAGAGTGACAATCGAAAACCCAAAAACCTCAAAATACCTAGGAACTTCCGGCTTTGTTGTTCCTGCTAATAAAGTATGTGGGTATAAAAATCAATATGAATCGCCTAGACGACAACTCGGGCATTTATAATCACAACCATATAACCCCCTACCACAAACAGGAACGTGGCAATTGGCAAAAAACTTTCAATTTCACAAGTTACCCTTTAGCGCCTAAACAGTGTGACTTAGAAGAATTAAACTATCTGATTACGGTAGATGCATATGTGCACATTACATAGGGATGTTTACGTCCTAAATGGGTTGAACGCAAGAGTGACAATAGGTAACCCAAAGAACCCAAAATACCTAGCAACTTCCGGCTTTGTTGTTCCTGCTAATAAAGTATGTGGGTCTAAAAAGCAATATGAATCGCCTAGACGACAACTCGGGCATTCATAAACAACATCATATACCCGCCTAACACAAACAGGAACGGGGCAATTGGAAAAAACTTTCAATTTCACAAGTTACCCTTTAGCGCCTAAAGAGTGTGACTTAGAAGAATTAAACTATCTGATTACGGTAGATGCATATGTGCACATTACATAGGGATGTTTACGTCCTAAATGGGTTGAACGCAAGAGTGACAATAGGTAACCCAAAGAACCCAAAATACCTAGCAACTTCCGGCTTTGTTGTTCCTGCTAATAAAGTATGTGGGTCTAAAAAGCAATATGAATCGCCTAGACGACAACTCGGGCATTCATAAACAACATCATATACCCGCCTAACACAAACAGGAACGGGGCAATTGGAAAAAACTTTCAATTTCACAAGTTACCCTTTAGCGCCTAAAGAGTGTGACTTAGAAGAATTAAACTATCTGATTACGGTAGATGCATATGTGCACATTACATAGGGATGTTTACTTCCTAAATGGGTTGAACGCAAGAGTGACAATAGGTAACCCAAAGAACCCAAAATACCTAGCAACTTCCGGCTTTGTTGTTCCTGCTAATAAAGTATGTGGGTCTAAAAAGCAATATGAATCGCCTAGACGACAACTCGGGCATTCATAAACAACATCATATACCCGCCTAACACAAACAGGAACGGGGCAATTGGAAAAAACTTTCAATTTCACAAGTTACCCTTTAGCGCCTAAACAGTGTGACTTAGAAGAATTAAACTATCTGATTACGGTAGATGCATATGTGCACATTACATAGGGATGTTTACGTCCTAAATGGGTTGAACGCAAGAGTGACAATAGGTAACCCAAAGAACCCAAAATACCTAGCAACTTCCGGCTTTGTTGTTCCTGCTAATAAAGTATGTGGGTCTAAAAAGCAATATGAATCGCCTAGACGACAACTCGGGCATTCATAAACAACATCATATACCCGCCTAACACAAACAGGAACGGGGCAATTGGAAAAAACTTTCAATTTCACAAGTTACCCTTTAGCGCCTAAAGAGTGTGACTTAGAAGAATTAAACTATCTGATTACGGTAGATGCATATGTGCACATTACATAGGGATGTTTACTTCCTAAATGGGTTGAACGCAAGAGTGACAATAAGTAACCCAAAGAAACCAAAATACCTAGCACCTTCCGGTTTTGTTTTTGCGGCTATAAAGTATGTGGGCCTTTAAAACAATATGAGTCGCCTAGACGACAACGCGGGCATTCATAATCACAACCATATACCCCCTACCACAAACAGGAACGTGGCAATTGGCAAAAAACTTTCAATTTCCTTTAGAGCCTATAGAGTGTGACTTTGAAGAATTAAACTATCTGATTACGGTAGATGCATATGTGCACATTACATAGAGATGTTAACGTCCTAAATGGGTTGAACGCAAGAGTGACAATCGAAAACCCAAAAACCTCAAAATACCTAGCAACTTCCGGCTTTGTTGTTCCTGCTAATAAAGTATGTGGGTCTAAAAAGCAATATGAATCGCCTAGACGACAACTCGGGAATTCAAAAACAACATCATATACCCGCCTACCACAAACAGGAACGGGGCAATTGGCAAAAAACTTTCAATTTCACAAGTTACCCTTTAGCGCCTAAAGAGTGTGACTTAGAAGAATTAAACTATCTGATTACGGTAGATGCATATGTGCACATTACATAGGGATGTTTACGTCCTAAATGGGTTGAACGCAAGAGTGACAATCGAAACCCCAAAAACCTCAAAATACCTAGCAACTTCCGGCTTTGTTGTTCCTGCTAATAAAGTATGTGGGCTAAAAAACAATATGAATCGCCTAGAAGGCAACTCGGGCCTTCATAAACAACATCGTATACCCGCCTACCACAAACAGGAACGGGGCAATTGGCAAAAAACTTTCAATTTTACAAGTTACCCCTTAGCGCCTAAACAGTGTGACTTAGAAGAATAAAACTATCTGATTACGGTAGATGCATATGTGCACTTTACATAGGGCTGTTTACGTCCTAAATGGGTTGAACGCAAGAGTGACAATCGAAAACCCAAAGAACCCAAAATACCTAGCACCTTCCGGTTTTGTTTTTGCGGCTATAAAGTATGCGGGCCTTTAAAACAATATGAGTCGCCTAGACGACAACGCGGGCATTCATAATCACAACCATATACCCCCTACCACAAACAGGAACGTGGCAATTGGCAAAAAAACTTTCAATTTCCTTTAGCGCCTAAAGAGTGTGACTTTGAAGAATTAAACTATCTGATTACGGTAGATGCATATGTGCACATTACATAGAGATGTTAACGTCCTAAATGGGTTGAACGCAAGAGTGACAATCGAAAACCCAAAAACCTCAAAATACCTAGCAACTTCCGGCTTTGTTGTTCCTGCTAATAAAGTATGTGGGTCTAAAAAGCAATATGAATCGCTTAGACGACAACTCGGGCATTCGTAAATAACATCATATACCCGCCTACCACAAACAGGAAAGAGGCAATTGGCAAAAAACTTTCAATTTCACAAGTTACCCTTTAGCGCCTAAACAGTGTGACTTAGAAGAATTAAACTATCTGATTACGGTAGATGCATATGTGCACATTACATAGAGATGTTAACGTCCTAAATGGGTTGAACTCAAGAGTGACAATCGTAAACCCAAAAACCTCAAAATACCTAGCAACTTCCGGCTTTGTTGTTCCTGCTAATAAAGTATGTGGGTCTAAAAAGCAATATGAATCGCCTAGACGACAACTCAAGCATTCAACAACAACATCATATACCCGCCTACCACAAACAGGAACGGGGCAATTGGCAAAAAACTTTCAATTTCACAAGTTACCCTTTAGCGCCTAAAGAGTGTGACTTAGAAGAATTAAACTATCTGATTACGGTAGATGCATATGTGCACATTACATAGAGATGTTTACGTCCTAAATGGGTTGAACGCAAGAGTGACAATCGGTAACACAAAGAACCCAAAATACCTAGCACCTTCCGGTTTTGTTTTTGCGGCTAAGAAATTATGTGGGCCTAAAAAGCAATATGAATCGCCTAGACGACAACTCGGGCATTCATAAACAACATCATATACCCGCCTACCACAAACAGGAACGTGGCAATTGGCAAAAAACTTTCAATTTCACAAGTTACCCTTTAGCGCCTAAACAGTGTGACTTAGAAGAATTAAACTATCTGATTACAGTAGATGCATATGTGCACATTACATAGGGATGTTTACGTCCTAAATGGGTTGAACGCAAGAGTGACAATCGAAAACCCAAAAACCTCAAAATACCTAGCAACTTCCGGCTTTGTTGTTCCTGCTCATAAAGTATGTGGGTCTAAAAAGCAATATGAATCGCCTAGACGACAACTCGGGCTTTCAATAATTCATATACCCGCCTACCACAAACAGGAACGGGGCAATTGGCAAAAACTTTCAATTTCACAAGTTACCCTTTAGCGCCTAAAGAGTGTGACTTAGAAGAATTAAACTATCTGATTACGGTAGATGCATATGTGCACATTACATAGGGATGTTTACGTCCTAAATGGGTTGAACGCAAGAGTGACAATCGAAAACCCAAAAACCTCAAAATACCTAGCAACTTCCGGCTTTGTTGTTCCTGCTAATAAAGTATGTGGGCCTAAAAAACAATATGAATCGCCTAGACGGCAACTCGGGCCTTCATAAACAACATCATATACCCGCCTACCACAAACAGGAACGGGGCAATTGGCAAAAAACTTTCAATTTTACAAGTTACCCCTTAGCGCCTAAACAGTGTGACTTAGAAGAATTAAACTATCTGATTACGGTAGATGCATATGTGCACATTACATAGGGATGTTTACGTCCTAAATGGGTTGAACGCAAGAGTGACAATCGAAAACCCAAAAACCTCAAAATACCTAGCAACTTCCGGCTTTGTTGTTCCTGCTAATAAAGTATGTGGGTCTAAAAAGCAATATGAATCGCCTAGACGACAACTCGGGCATTTATAATCACAACCATATAACCCTCTACCACAAACAGGAACGGGGCAATTGGAAAAAACTTTCAATTTCACAAGTTACACTTTAGCGCCTAAAGAGTGTGACTTAGAAGAATTAAACTATCTGATTACGGTAGATGCATATGTGCACATTACATAGGGATGTTTACGTCCTAAATGGGTTGAACGCAAGAGTGACAATAGGTAACCCAAAGAACCCAAAATACCTAGCAACTTCCGGCTTTGTTGTTCCTGCTAATAAAGTATGTGGGTCTAAAAAGCAATATGAATCGCCTAGACGACAACTCGGGCATTCATAAACAACATCATATACCCGGCTAACACAAACAGGAACGGGGCAATTGGAAAAAACTTTCAATTTCACAAGTTACCCTTTAGCGCCTAAAGAGTGTGACTTAGAAGAATTAAACTATCTGATTACGGTAGATGCATATGTGCACATTACATAGGGATGTTTACGTCCTAAATGGGTTGAACGCAAGAGTGACAATAGGTAACCCAAAGAACCCAAAATACCTAGCACCTTCCGGTTTTGTTTTTGCGGCTAAGAAATTATGTGGGCCTAAAAAGCAATATGAATCGCTTAGACGACAACTCGGGCATTCATACAACATCATATACCCGCCTACAACAAACAGGAACGGGGCAATTGGAAAAAACTTTCAATTTCACAAGTTACCCTTTAGCGCCTAAAGAGTGTGACTTAGAAGAATTAAACTATCTGATTACGGTAGATGCATATGTGCACATTACATAGGGATGTTTACGTCCTAAATGGGTTGAACGCAAGAGTGACAATAGGTAACCCAAAGAACCCAAAATACCTAGCACCTTCCGGTTTTGTTTTTGCGGCTAATAAATTATGTGGGCCTAAAAAGCAATATGAATCGCCTAGACGACAACTCGGGCATTCATAAACAACATCATATACCCGCCTACCAAAAACAGGAACGTGGCATTTGGCAAAAAACTTCCAATTTCCTTTAGCGCCTGAAGAGTGTGACTTTGAAGAATTAAACTATCTGATTACGGTAGATGCATATGTGCACATTACATAGAGATGTCAACGTCCTAAATGGGTTGAACGCAAGAGTGACAATCGAAAACCCAAAAACCTCAAAATACCTAGGAACTTCCGGCTTTGTTGTTCCTGCTAATAAAGTATGTGGGTCTAAAAAGCAATATGAATCGCCTAGACGACAACTCGGGCATTTATAATCACAACCATATAACCCCCTACCACAAACAGGAACGTGGCAATTGGCAAAAAACTTTCAATTTCACAAGTTACCCTTTAGCGCCTAAACAGTGTGACTTAGAAGAATTAAACTATCTGATTACGGTAGATGCATATGTGCACATTACATAGGGATGTTTACGTCCTAAATGGGTTGAACGCAAGAGTGACAATAGGTAACCCAAAGAACCCAAAATACCTAGCAACTTCCGGCTTTGTTGTTCCTGCTAATAAAGTATGTGGGTCTAAAAAGCAATATGAATCGCCTAGACGACAACTCGGGCATTCATAAACAACATCATATACCCGCCTAACACAAACAGGAACGGGGCAATTGGAAAAAACTTTCAATTTCACAAGTTACCCTTTAGCGCCTAAAGAGTGTGACTTAGAAGAATTAAACTATCTGATTACGGTAGATGCATATGTGCACATTACATAGGGATGTTTACTTCCTAAATGGGTTGAACGCAAGAGTGACAATAAGTAACCCAAAGAAACCAAAATACCTAGCACCTTCCGGTTTTGTTTTTGCGGCTATAAAGTATGTGGGCCTTTAAAACAATATGAGTCGCCTAGACGACAACGCGGGCATTCATAATCACAACCATATACCCCCTACCACAAACAGGAACGTGGCAATTGGCAAAAAACTTTCAATTTCCTTTAGAGCCTATAGAGTGTGACTTTGAAGAATTAAACTATCTGATTACGGTAGATGCATATGTGCACATTACATAGAGATGTTAACGTCCTAAATGGGTTGAACGCAAGAGTGACAATCGAAAACCCAAAAACCTCAAAATACCTAGCAACTTCCGGCTTTGTCGTTCCTGCTAATAAAGTATGTGGGTCTAAAAAGCAATATGAATCGCCTAGACGACAACTCGGGAATTCAAAAACAACATCATATACCCGCCTACCACAAACAGGAACGGGGCAATTGGCAAAAAACTTTCAATTTCACAAGTTACCCTTTAGCGCCTAAAGAGTGTGACTTAGAAGAATTAAACTATCTGATTACGGTAGATGCATATGTGCACATTACATAGGGATGTTTACGTCCTAAATGGGTTGAACGCAAGAGTGACAATCGAAAACCCAAAAACCTCAAAATACCTAGCAACTTCCGGCTTTGTTGTTCCTGCTAATAAAGTATGTGGGCCTAAAAAACAATATGAATCGCCTAGACGGCAACTCGGGCCTTCATAAACAACATCATATACCCGCCTACCACAAACAGGAACGGGGCAATTGGCAAAAAACTTTCAATTTTACAAGTTACCCCTTAGCGCCTAAACAGTGTGACTTAGAAGAATAAAACTATCTGATTACGGTAGATGCATATGTGCACTTTACATAGGGCTGTTTACGTCCTAAATGGGTTGAACGCAAGAGTGACAATCGAAAACCCAAAGAACCCAAAATACCTAGCATCTTCCGGTTTTGTTTTTGCGGCTATAAAGTATGCGGGCCTTTAAAACAATATGAGTCGCCTAGACGACAACGCGGGCATTCATAATCACAACCATATACCCCCTACCACAAACAGGAACGTGGCAATTGGCAAAAAACTTTCAATTTCCTTTAGCGCCTAAAGAGTGTGACTTTGAAGAATTAAACTATCTGATTACGGTAGATGCATATGTGCACATTACATAGAGATGTTAACGTCCTAAATGGGTTGAACGCAAGAGTGACAATCGAAAACCCAAAAACCTCAAAATACCTAGCAACTTCCGGCTTTGTTGTTCCTGCTAATAAAGTATGTGGGTCTAAAAAGCAATATGAATCGCTTAGACGACAACTCGGGCATTCATAAATAACATCATATACCCGCCTACCACAAACAGGAAAGAGGCAATTGGCAAAAAACTTTCAATTTCACAAGTTACCCTTTAGCGCCTAAACAGTGTGACTTAGAAGAATTAAACTATCTGATTACGGTAGATGCATATGTGCACATTACATAGAGATGTTAACGTCCTAAATGGGTTGAACGCAAGAGTGACAATCGGTAACACAAAGAACCCAAAATACCTAGCACCTTCCGGTTTTGTTTTTGCGGCTAAGAAATTATGTGGGCCTAAAAAGCAATATGAATCGCCTAGACGACAACTCGGGCATTCATAAACAACATCATATACCCGCCTACCACAAACAGGAACGTGGCAATTGGCAAAAAACTTTCAATTTCACAAGTTACCCTTTAGCGCCTAAACAGTGTGACTTAGAAGAATTAAACTATCTGATTACAGTAGATGCATATGTGCACATTACATAGGGATGTTTACGTCCTAAATGGGTTGAACGCAAGAGTGACAATCGAAAACCCAAAAACCTCAAAATACCTAGCAACTTCCGGCTTTGTTGTTCCTGCTAATAAAGTATGTGGGTCTAAAAAGCAATATGAATCGCCTAGACGACAACTCGGGCATTCAATAATTCATATACCCGCCTACCACAAACAGGAACGGGGCAATTGGCAAAAACTTTCAATTTCACAAGTTACCCTTTAGCGCCTAAAGAGTGTGACTTAGAAGAATTAAACTATCTGATTACGGTAGATGCATATGTGCACATTACATAGGGATGTTTACGTCCTAAATGGGTTGAACGCAAGAGTGACAATAGGTAACCCAAAGAACCCAAAATACCTAGCAACTTCCGGCTTTGTTGTTCCTGCTAATAAAGTATGTGGGTCTAAAAAGCAATATGAATCGCCTAGACGACAACTCGGGCATTCATAAACAACATCATATACCCGGCTAACACAAACAGGAACGGGGCAATTGGAAAAAACTTTCAATTTCACAAGTTACCCTTTAGCGCCTAAAGAGTGTGACTTAGAAGAATTAAACTATCTGATTACGGTAGATGCATATGTGCACATTACATAGAGATGTTTACGTCCTAAATGGGTTGAACGCAAGAGTGACAATAGGTAACCCAAAGAAACCAAAATACCTAGCACCTTCCGGTTTTGTTTTTGCGGCTAATAAATTATGTGGGCCTATAAAACAATATGAGTCGCCTAGACGACAACTCGGGCATTTATAATCATAACCATATAACCCCCTACCACAAACAGGAACGTGGCAATTGGCAAAAAACTTTCAATTTCACAAGTTACCCTTTAGCGCCTAAAGAGTGTGACTTAGAAGAATTAAACTATCTGATTACGGTAGATGCATATGTGCACATTACATAGGGATGTTTACGTCCTAAATGGGTTCAACGCAAGAGTGACAATAAGTAACCCAAAGAACCCAAAATACCTAGCACCTTCCGGTTTTGTTTTTGCGGCTAAGAAATTATGTGGGCCTAAAAAGCAATATGAATCGCCTAGACGACAACTCGGGCATTCATAAACAACTACATATACCCGGCTAACACAAACAGGAACGGGGCAATTGGAAAAAACTTTCAATTTCACAAGTTACCCTTAAGCGCCTAAAGAGTGTGACTTAGAAGAATTAAACTATCTGATTACGGTAGATGCATATGTGCACATTACATAGGGATGTTTACGTCCTAAATGGGTTGAACGCAAGAGTGACAATAGGTAACCCAAAGAACCCAAAATACCTAGCAACTTCCGGCTTTGTTGTTCCTGCTAATAAAGTATGTGGGTGTAAAGAGCAATATGAATCGCCTAGACGACAACTCGGGCATTCATAAACAACTACATATACCCGGCTAACACAAACAGGAACGGGGCAATTGGAAAAAACTTTCAATTTCACAAGTTACCCTTAAGCGCCTAAAGAGTGTGACTTAGAAGAATTAAACTATCTGATTACAGTAGATGCATATGTGCACATTACATAGAGATGTTTACGTCCTAAATGGGTTGAACGCAAGAGTGACAATAGGTAACCCAAAGAAACCAAAATACCTAGCACCTTCCGGTTTTGTTTTTGCGGCTAATAAATTATGTGGGCCTATAAAACAATATGAGTCGCCTAGACGACAACTCGGGCATTTATAATCACAACCATATAACCCCCTATCACAAACAGGAACGTGGCAATTGGCACAAAACTTTCAATTTCACAAGTTACCCTTTAGCGCCTAAAGAGTGTAACTTAGAAGAATTAAACTATCTGATTACGGTAGATGCATATGTGCACATTACATAGGGATGTTTACGTCCTAAATGGGTTGAACGCAAGAGTGACAATAGGTAAGCCAAAGAACCCAAAATACCTAGCAACTTCCGGCTTTGTTGTTCCTGCTAATAAAGTATGTGGGTCTAAAAAGCAATATGAATCGCCTAGACGACAACTCGGGCATTCATAAACAACATCATATACCCGGCTAACACAAACAGGAACGGGGCAATTGGAAAAAACTTTCAATTTCACAAGTTACCCTTTAGCGCCTAAAGAGTGTGACTTAGAAGAATTAAACTATCTGATTACGGTAGATGCATATGTGCACATTACATAGGGATGTTTACGTCCTAAATGGGTTGAACGCAAGAGTGACAATAGGTAACCCAAAGAACCCAAAATACCTAGCACCTTCCGGTTTTGTTTTTGCGGCTAATAAATTATGTGGGCCTAAAAAGCAATATGAATCGCCTAGACGACAACTCGGGCATTCATAAACAACATCATATACCCGCCTACCAAAAACAGGAACGTGGCATTTGGCAAAAAACTTCCAATTTCCTTTAGCGCCTGAAGAGTGTGACTTTGAAGAATTAAACTATCTGATTACGGTAGATGCATATGTGCACATTACATAGAGATGTTAACGTCCTAAATGGGTTGAACGCAAGAGTGACAATCGAAAACCCAAAAACCTCAAAATACCTAGCAACTTCCGGCTTTGTTGTTCCTGCTAATAAAGTATGTGGGTCTAAAAAGCAATATGAATCGCCTAGACGACAACTCGGGAATTCAAAAACAACATCATATACCCGCCTACCACAAACAGGAACGGGGCAATTGGCAAAAAACTTTCAATTTCACAAGTTACCCTTTAGCGCCTAAAGAGTGTGACTTAGAAGAATTAAACTATCTGATTACGGTAGATGCATATGTGCACATTACATAGGGATGTTTACGTCCTAAATGGGTTGAACGCAAGAGTGACAATCGAAACCCCAAAAACCTCAAAATACCTAGCAACTTCCGGCTTTGTTGTTCCTGCTAATAAAGTATGTGGGCTAAAAAACAATATGAATCGCCTAGAAGGCAACTCGGGCCTTCATAAACAACATCATATACCCGCCTACCACAAACAGGAACGGGGCAATTGGCAAAAAACTTTCAATTTTACAAGTTACCCCTTAGCGCCTAAACAGTGTGACTTAGAAGAATAAAACTATCTGATTACGGTAGATGCATATGTGCACTTTACATAGGGCTGTTTACGTCCTAAATGGGTTGAACGCAAGAGTGACAATCGAAAACCCAAAGAACCCAAAATACCTAGCACCTTCCGGTTTTGTTTTTGCGGCTATAAAGTATGCGGGCCTTTAAAACAATATGAGTCGCCTAGACGACAACGCGGGCATTCATAATCACAACCATATACCCCCTACCACAAACAGGAACGTGGCAATTGGCAAAAAAACTTTCAATTTCCTTTAGCGCCTAAAGAGTGTGACTTTGAAGAATTAAACTATCTGATTACGGTAGATGCATATGTGCACATTACATAGAGATGTTAACGTCCTAAATGGGTTGAACGCAAGAGTGACAATCGAAAACCCAAAAACCTCAAAATACCTAGCAACTTCCGGCTTTGTTGTTCCTGCTAATAAAGTATGTGGGTCTAAAAAGCAATATGAATCGCTTAGACGACAACTCGGGCATTCATAAATAACATCATATACCCGCCTACCACAAACAGGAAAGAGGCAATTGGCAAAAAACTTTCAATTTCACAAGTTACCCTTTAGCGCCTAAACAGTGTGACTTAGAAGAATTAAACTATCTGATTACGGTAGATGCATATGTGCACATTACATAGAGATGTTAACGTCCTAAATGGGTTGAACTCAAGAGTGACAATCGTAAACCCAAAAACCTCAAAATACCTAGCAACTTCCGGCTTTGTTGTTCCTGCTAATAAAGTATGTGGGTCTAAAAAGCAATATGAATCGCCTAGACGACAACTCAAGCATTCAACAACAACATCATATACCCGCCTACCACAAACAGGAACGGGGCAATTGGCAAAAAACTTTCAATTTCACAAGTTACCCTTTAGCGCCTAAAGAGTGTGACTTAGAAGAATTAAACTATCTGATTACGGTAGATGCATATGTGCACATTACATAGAGATGTTTACGTCCTAAATGGGTTGAACGCAAGAGTGACAATCGGTAACACAAAGAACCCAAAATACCTAGCACCTTCCGGTTTTGTTTTTGCGGCTAAGAAATTATGTGGGCCTAAAAAGCAATATGAATCGCCTAGACGACAACTCGGGCATTCATAAACAACATCATATACCCGCCTACCACAAACAGGAACGTGGCAATTGGCAAAAAACTTTCAATTTCACAAGTTACCCTTTAGCGCCTAAACAGTGTGACTTAGAAGAATTAAACTATCTGATTACAGTAGATGCATATGTGCACATTACATAGGGATGTTTACGTCCTAAATGGGTTGAACGCAAGAGTGACAATCGAAAACCCAAAAACCTCAAAATACCTAGCAACTTCCGGCTTTGTTGTTCCTGCTCATAAAGTATGTGGGTCTAAAAAGCAATATGAATCGCCTAGACGACAACTCGGGCTTTCAATAATTCATATACCCGCCTACCACAAACAGGAACGGGGCAATTGGCAAAAACTTTCAATTTCACAAGTTACCCTTTAGCGCCTAAAGAGTGTGACTTAGAAGAATTAAACTATCTGATTACGGTAGATGCATATGTGCACATTACATAGGGATGTTTACGTCCTAAATGGGTTGAACGCAAGAGTGACAATCGAAAACCCAAAAACCTCAAAATACCTAGCAACTTCCGGCTTTGTTGTTCCTGCTAATAAAGTATGTGGGCCTAAAAAACAATATGAATCGCCTAGACGGCAACTCGGGCCTTCATAAACAACATCATATACCCGCCTACCACAAACAGGAACGGGGCAATTGGCAAAAAACTTTCAATTTTACAAGTTACCCCTTAGCGCCTAAACAGTGTGACTTAGAAGAATTAAACTATCTGATTACGGTAGATGCATATGTGCACATTACATAGGGATGTTTACGTCCTAAATGGGTTGAACGCAAGAGTGACAATCGAAAACCCAAAAACCTCAAAATACCTAGCAACTTCCGGCTTTGTTGTTCCTGCTAATAAAGTATGTGGGTCTAAAAAGCAATATGAATCGCCTAGACGACAACTCGGGCATTTATAATCACAACCATATAACCCTCTACCACAAACAGGAACGGGGCAATTGGAAAAAACTTTCAATTTCACAAGTTACACTTTAGCGCCTAAAGAGTGTGACTTAGAAGAATTAAACTATCTGATTACGGTAGATGCATATGTGCACATTACATAGGGATGTTTACGTCCTAAATGGGTTGAACGCAAGAGTGACAATAGGTAACCCAAAGAACCCAAAATACCTAGCAACTTCCGGCTTTGTTGTTCCTGCTAATAAAGTATGTGGGTCTAAAAAGCAATATGAATCGCCTAGACGACAACTCGGGCATTCATAAACAACATCATATACCCGGCTAACACAAACAGGAACGGGGCAATTGGAAAAAACTTTCAATTTCACAAGTTACCCTTTAGCGCCTAAAGAGTGTGACTTAGAAGAATTAAACTATCTGATTACGGTAGATGCATATGTGCACATTACATAGGGATGTTTACGTCCTAAATGGGTTGAACGCAAGAGTGACAATAGGTAACCCAAAGAACCCAAAATACCTAGCACCTTCCGGTTTTGTTTTTGCGGCTAAGAAATTATGTGGGCCTAAAAAGCAATATGAATCGCTTAGACGACAACTCGGGCATTCATACAACATCATATACCCGCCTACAACAAACAGGAACGGGGCAATTGGAAAAAACTTTCAATTTCACAAGTTACCCTTTAGCGCCTAAAGAGTGTGACTTAGAAGAATTAAACTATCTGATTACGGTAGATGCATATGTGCACATTACATAGGGATGTTTACGTCCTAAATGGGTTGAACGCAAGAGTGACAATAGGTAACCCAAAGAACCCAAAATACCTAGCACCTTCCGGTTTTGTTTTTGCGGCTAATAAATTATGTGGGCCTAAAAAGCAATATGAATCGCCTAGACGACAACTCGGGCATTCATACAACATCATATACCCGCCTACAACAAACAGGAACGGGGCAATTGGAAAAAACTTTCAATTTCACAAGTTACCCTTTAGCGCCTAAAGAGTGTGACTTAGAAGAATTAAACTATCTGATTACGGTAGATGCATATGTGCACATTACATAGGGATGTTTACGTCCTAAATGGGTTGAACGCAAGAGTGACAATAGGTAACCCAAAGAACCCAAAATACCTAGCACCTTCCGGTTTTGTTTTTGCGGCTAAGAAATTATGTGGGCCTAAAAAGCAATATGAATCGCTTAGACGACAACTCGGGCATTCATACAACATCATATACCCGCCTACAACAAACAGGAACGGGGCAATTGGAAAAAACTTTCAATTTCACAAGTTACCCTTTAGCGCCTAAAGAGTGTGACTTAGAAGAATTAAACTATCTGATTACGGTAGATGCATATGTGCACATTACATAGGGATGTTTACGTCCTAAATGGGTTGAACGCAAGAGTGACAATAGGTAACCCAAAGAACCCAAAATACCTAGCAACTTCCGGCTTTGTTGTTCCTGCTAATAAAGTATGTGGGTGTAAAGAGCAATATGAATCGCCTAGACGACAACTCGGGCATTCATAAACAACTACATATACCCGGCTAACACAAACAGGAACGGGGCAATTGGAAAAAACTTTCAATTTCACAAGTTACCCTTAAGCGCCTAAAGAGTGTGACTTAGAAGAATTAAACTATCTGATTACAGTAGATGCATATGTGCACATTACATAGAGATGTTTACGTCCTAAATGGGTTGAACGCAAGAGTGACAATAGGTAACCCAAAGAAACCAAAATACCTAGCACCTTCCGGTTTTGTTTTTGCGGCTAATAAATTATGTGGGCCTATAAAACAATATGAGTCGCCTAGACGACAACTCGGGCATTTATAATCACAACCATATAACCCCCTATCACAAACAGGAACGTGGCAATTGGCACAAAACTTTCAATTTCACAAGTTACCCTTTAGCGCCTAAAGAGTGTAACTTAGAAGAATTAAACTATCTGATTACGGTAGATGCATATGTGCACATTACATAGGGATGTTTACGTCCTAAATGGGTTGAACGCAAGAGTGACAATAGGTAAGCCAAAGAACCCAAAATACCTAGCAACTTCCGGCTTTGTTGTTCCTGCTAATAAAGTATGTGGGTCTAAAAAGCAATATGAATCGCCTAGACGACAACTCGGGCATTCATAAACAACATCATATACCCGGCTAACACAAACAGGAACGGGGCAATTGGAAAAAACTTTCAATTTCACAAGTTACCCTTTAGCGCCTAAAGAGTGTGACTTAGAAGAATTAAACTATCTGATTACGGTAGATGCATATGTGCACATTACATAGGGATGTTTACGTCCTAAATGGGTTGAACGCAAGAGTGACAATAGGTAACCCAAAGAACCCAAAATACCTAGCACCTTCCGGTTTTGTTTTTGCGGCTAATAAATTATGTGGGCCTAAAAAGCAATATGAATCGCCTAGACGACAACTCGGGCATTCATAAACAACATCATATACCCGCCTACCAAAAACAGGAACGTGGCATTTGGCAAAAAACTTCCAATTTCCTTTAGCGCCTGAAGAGTGTGACTTTGAAGAATTAAACTATCTGATTACGGTAGATGCATATGTGCACATTACATAGAGATGTTAACGTCCTAAATGGGTTGAACGCAAGAGTGACAATCGAAAACCCAAAAACCTCAAAATACCTAGCAACTTCCGGCTTTGTTGTTCCTGCTAATAAAGTATGTGGGTCTAAAAAGCAATATGAATCGCCTAGACGACAACTCGGGAATTCAAAAACAACATCATATACCCGCCTACCACAAACAGGAACGGGGCAATTGGCAAAAAACTTTCAATTTCACAAGTTACCCTTTAGCGCCTAAAGAGTGTGACTTAGAAGAATTAAACTATCTGATTACGGTAGATGCATATGTGCACATTACATAGGGATGTTTACGTCCTAAATGGGTTGAACGCAAGAGTGACAATCGAAACCCCAAAAACCTCAAAATACCTAGCAACTTCCGGCTTTGTTGTTCCTGCTAATAAAGTATGTGGGCTAAAAAACAATATGAATCGCCTAGAAGGCAACTCGGGCCTTCATAAACAACATCATATACCCGCCTACCACAAACAGGAACGGGGCAATTGGCAAAAAACTTTCAATTTTACAAGTTACCCCTTAGCGCCTAAACAGTGTGACTTAGAAGAATAAAACTATCTGATTACGGTAGATGCATATGTGCACTTTACATAGGGCTGTTTACGTCCTAAATGGGTTGAACGCAAGAGTGACAATCGAAAACCCAAAGAACCCAAAATACCTAGCACCTTCCGGTTTTGTTTTTGCGGCTATAAAGTATGCGGGCCTTTAAAACAATATGAGTCGCCTAGACGACAACGCGGGCATTCATAATCACAACCATATACCCCCTACCACAAACAGGAACGTGGCAATTGGCAAAAAAACTTTCAATTTCCTTTAGCGCCTAAAGAGTGTGACTTTGAAGAATTAAACTATCTGATTACGGTAGATGCATATGTGCACATTACATAGAGATGTTAACGTCCTAAATGGGTTGAACGCAAGAGTGACAATCGAAAACCCAAAAACCTCAAAATACCTAGCAACTTCCGGCTTTGTTGTTCCTGCTAATAAAGTATGTGGGTCTAAAAAGCAATATGAATCGCTTAGACGACAACTCGGGCATTCATAAATAACATCATATACCCGCCTACCACAAACAGGAAAGAGGCAATTGGCAAAAAACTTTCAATTTCACAAGTTACCCTTTAGCGCCTAAACAGTGTGACTTAGAAGAATTAAACTATCTGATTACGGTAGATGCATATGTGCACATTACATAGAGATGTTAACGTCCTAAATGGGTTGAACTCAAGAGTGACAATCGTAAACCCAAAAACCTCAAAATACCTAGCAACTTCCGGCTTTGTTGTTCCTGCTAATAAAGTATGTGGGTCTAAAAAGCAATATGAATCGCCTAGACGACAACTCAAGCATTCAACAACAACATCATATACCCGCCTACCACAAACAGGAACGGGGCAATTGGCAAAAAACTTTCAATTTCACAAGTTACCCTTTAGCGCCTAAAGAGTGTGACTTAGAAGAATTAAACTATCTGATTACGGTAGATGCATATGTGCACATTACATAGAGATGTTTACGTCCTAAATGGGTTGAACGCAAGAGTGACAATCGGTAACACAAAGAACCCAAAATACCTAGCACCTTCCGGTTTTGTTTTTGCGGCTAAGAAATTATGTGGGCCTAAAAAGCAATATGAATCGCCTAGACGACAACTCGGGCATTCATAAACAACATCATATACCCGCCTACCACAAACAGGAACGTGGCAATTGGCAAAAAACTTTCAATTTCACAAGTTACCCTTTAGCGCCTAAACAGTGTGACTTAGAAGAATTAAACTATCTGATTACAGTAGATGCATATGTGCACATTACATAGGGATGTTTACGTCCTAAATGGGTTGAACGCAAGAGTGACAATCGAAAACCCAAAAACCTCAAAATACCTAGCAACTTCCGGCTTTGTTGTTCCTGCTCATAAAGTATGTGGGTCTAAAAAGCAATATGAATCGCCTAGACGACAACTCGGGCTTTCAATAATTCATATACCCGCCTACCACAAACAGGAACGGGGCAATTGGCAAAAACTTTCAATTTCACAAGTTACCCTTTAGCGCCTAAAGAGTGTGACTTAGAAGAATTAAACTATCTGATTACGGTAGATGCATATGTGCACATTACATAGGGATGTTTACGTCCTAAATGGGTTGAACGCAAGAGTGACAATCGAAAACCCAAAAACCTCAAAATACCTAGCAACTTCCGGCTTTGTTGTTCCTGCTAATAAAGTATGTGGGCCTAAAAAACAATATGAATCGCCTAGACGGCAACTCGGGCCTTCATAAACAACATCATATACCCGCCTACCACAAACAGGAACGGGGCAATTGGCAAAAAACTTTCAATTTTACAAGTTACCCCTTAGCGCCTAAACAGTGTGACTTAGAAGAATTAAACTATCTGATTACGGTAGATGCATATGTGCACATTACATAGGGATGTTTACGTCCTAAATGGGTTGAACGCAAGAGTGACAATCGAAAACCCAAAAACCTCAAAATACCTAGCAACTTCCGGCTTTGTTGTTCCTGCTAATAAAGTATGTGGGTCTAAAAAGCAATATGAATCGCCTAGACGACAACTCGGGCATTTATAATCACAACCATATAACCCTCTACCACAAACAGGAACGGGGCAATTGGAAAAAACTTTCAATTTCACAAGTTACACTTTAGCGCCTAAAGAGTGTGACTTAGAAGAATTAAACTATCTGATTACGGTAGATGCATATGTGCACATTACATAGGGATGTTTACGTCCTAAATGGGTTGAACGCAAGAGTGACAATAGGTAACCCAAAGAACCCAAAATACCTAGCAACTTCCGGCTTTGTTGTTCCTGCTAATAAAGTATGTGGGTCTAAAAAGCAATATGAATCGCCTAGACGACAACTCGGGCATTCATAAACAACATCATATACCCGGCTAACACAAACAGGAACGGGGCAATTGGAAAAAACTTTCAATTTCACAAGTTACCCTTTAGCGCCTAAAGAGTGTGACTTAGAAGAATTAAACTATCTGATTACGGTAGATGCATATGTGCACATTACATAGGGATGTTTACGTCCTAAATGGGTTGAACGCAAGAGTGACAATAGGTAACCCAAAGAACCCAAAATACCTAGCACCTTCCGGTTTTGTTTTTGCGGCTAAGAAATTATGTGGGCCTAAAAAGCAATATGAATCGCTTAGACGACAACTCGGGCATTCATACAACATCATATACCCGCCTACAACAAACAGGAACGGGGCAATTGGAAAAAACTTTCAATTTCACAAGTTACCCTTTAGCGCCTAAAGAGTGTGACTTAGAAGAATTAAACTATCTGATTACGGTAGATGCATATGTGCACATTACATAGGGATGTTTACGTCCTAAATGGGTTGAACGCAAGAGTGACAATAGGTAACCCAAAGAACCCAAAATACCTAGCACCTTCCGGTTTTGTTTTTGCGGCTAATAAATTATGTGGGCCTAAAAAGCAATATGAATCGCCTAGACGACAACTCGGGCATTCATACAACATCATATACCCGCCTACAACAAACAGGAACGGGGCAATTGGAAAAAACTTTCAATTTCACAAGTTACCCTTTAGCGCCTAAAGAGTGTGACTTAGAAGAATTAAACTATCTGATTACGGTAGATGCATATGTGCACATTACATAGGGATGTTTACGTCCTAAATGGGTTGAACGCAAGAGTGACAATAGGTAACCCAAAGAACCCAAAATACCTAGCACCTTCCGGTTTTGTTTTTGCGGCTAAGAAATTATGTGGGCCTAAAAAGCAATATGAATCGCTTAGACGACAACTCGGGCATTCATACAACATCATATACCCGCCTACAACAAACAGGAACGGGGCAATTGGAAAAAACTTTCAATTTCACAAGTTACCCTTTAGCGCCTAAAGAGTGTGACTTAGAAGAATTAAACTATCTGATTACGGTAGATGCATATGTGCACATTACATAGGGATGTTTACGTCCTAAATGGGTTGAACGCAAGAGTGACAATAGGTAACCCAAAGAACCCAAAATACCTAGCAACTTCCGGCTTTGTTGTTCCTGCTAATAAAGTATGTGGGTGTAAAGAGCAATATGAATCGCCTAGACGACAACTCGGGCATTCATAAACAACTACATATACCCGGCTAACACAAACAGGAACGGGGCAATTGGAAAAAACTTTCAATTTCACAAGTTACCCTTAAGCGCCTAAAGAGTGTGACTTAGAAGAATTAAACTATCTGATTACAGTAGATGCATATGTGCACATTACATAGAGATGTTTACGTCCTAAATGGGTTGAACGCAAGAGTGACAATAGGTAACCCAAAGAAACCAAAATACCTAGCACCTTCCGGTTTTGTTTTTGCGGCTAATAAATTATGTGGGCCTATAAAACAATATGAGTCGCCTAGACGACAACTCGGGCATTTATAATCACAACCATATAACCCCCTATCACAAACAGGAACGTGGCAATTGGCACAAAACTTTCAATTTCACAAGTTACCCTTTAGCGCCTAAAGAGTGTAACTTAGAAGAATTAAACTATCTGATTACGGTAGATGCATATGTGCACATTACATAGGGATGTTTACGTCCTAAATGGGTTGAACGCAAGAGTGACAATAGGTAAGCCAAAGAACCCAAAATACCTAGCAACTTCCGGCTTTGTTGTTCCTGCTAATAAAGTATGTGGGTCTAAAAAGCAATATGAATCGCCTAGACGACAACTCGGGCATTCATAAACAACATCATATACCCGGCTAACACAAACAGGAACGGGGCAATTGGAAAAAACTTTCAATTTCACAAGTTACCCTTTAGCGCCTAAAGAGTGTGACTTAGAAGAATTAAACTATCTGATTACGGTAGATGCATATGTGCACATTACATAGGGATGTTTACGTCCTAAATGGGTTGAACGCAAGAGTGACAATAGGTAACCCAAAGAACCCAAAATACCTAGCACCTTCCGGTTTTGTTTTTGCGGCTAATAAATTATGTGGGCCTAAAAAGCAATATGAATCGCCTAGACGACAACTCGGGCATTCATAAACAACATCATATACCCGCCTACCAAAAACAGGAACGTGGCATTTGGCAAAAAACTTCCAATTTCCTTTAGCGCCTGAAGAGTGTGACTTTGAAGAATTAAACTATCTGATTACGGTAGATGCATATGTGCACATTACATAGAGATGTTAACGTCCTAAATGGGTTGAACGCAAGAGTGACAATCGAAAACCCAAAAACCTCAAAATACCTAGCAACTTCCGGCTTTGTTGTTCCTGCTAATAAAGTATGTGGGTCTAAAAAGCAATATGAATCGCCTAGACGACAACTCGGGAATTCAAAAACAACATCATATACCCGCCTACCACAAACAGGAACGGGGCAATTGGCAAAAAACTTTCAATTTCACAAGTTACCCTTTAGCGCCTAAAGAGTGTGACTTAGAAGAATTAAACTATCTGATTACGGTAGATGCATATGTGCACATTACATAGGGATGTTTACGTCCTAAATGGGTTGAACGCAAGAGTGACAATCGAAACCCCAAAAACCTCAAAATACCTAGCAACTTCCGGCTTTGTTGTTCCTGCTAATAAAGTATGTGGGCTAAAAAACAATATGAATCGCCTAGAAGGCAACTCGGGCCTTCATAAACAACATCATATACCCGCCTACCACAAACAGGAACGGGGCAATTGGCAAAAAACTTTCAATTTTACAAGTTACCCCTTAGCGCCTAAACAGTGTGACTTAGAAGAATAAAACTATCTGATTACGGTAGATGCATATGTGCACTTTACATAGGGCTGTTTACGTCCTAAATGGGTTGAACGCAAGAGTGACAATCGAAAACCCAAAGAACCCAAAATACCTAGCACCTTCCGGTTTTGTTTTTGCGGCTATAAAGTATGCGGGCCTTTAAAACAATATGAGTCGCCTAGACGACAACGCGGGCATTCATAATCACAACCATATACCCCCTACCACAAACAGGAACGTGGCAATTGGCAAAAAAACTTTCAATTTCCTTTAGCGCCTAAAGAGTGTGACTTTGAAGAATTAAACTATCTGATTACGGTAGATGCATATGTGCACATTACATAGAGATGTTAACGTCCTAAATGGGTTGAACGCAAGAGTGACAATCGAAAACCCAAAAACCTCAAAATACCTAGCAACTTCCGGCTTTGTTGTTCCTGCTAATAAAGTATGTGGGTCTAAAAAGCAATATGAATCGCTTAGACGACAACTCGGGCATTCATAAATAACATCATATACCCGCCTACCACAAACAGGAAAGAGGCAATTGGCAAAAAACTTTCAATTTCACAAGTTACCCTTTAGCGCCTAAACAGTGTGACTTAGAAGAATTAAACTATCTGATTACGGTAGATGCATATGTGCACATTACATAGAGATGTTAACGTCCTAAATGGGTTGAACTCAAGAGTGACAATCGTAAACCCAAAAACCTCAAAATACCTAGCAACTTCCGGCTTTGTTGTTCCTGCTAATAAAGTATGTGGGTCTAAAAAGCAATATGAATCGCCTAGACGACAACTCAAGCATTCAACAACAACATCATATACCCGCCTACCACAAACAGGAACGGGGCAATTGGCAAAAAACTTTCAATTTCACAAGTTACCCTTTAGCGCCTAAAGAGTGTGACTTAGAAGAATTAAACTATCTGATTACGGTAGATGCATATGTGCACATTACATAGAGATGTTTACGTCCTAAATGGGTTGAACGCAAGAGTGACAATCGGTAACACAAAGAACCCAAAATACCTAGCACCTTCCGGTTTTGTTTTTGCGGCTAAGAAATTATGTGGGCCTAAAAAGCAATATGAATCGCCTAGACGACAACTCGGGCATTCATAAACAACATCATATACCCGCCTACCACAAACAGGAACGTGGCAATTGGCAAAAAACTTTCAATTTCACAAGTTACCCTTTAGCGCCTAAACAGTGTGACTTAGAAGAATTAAACTATCTGATTACAGTAGATGCATATGTGCACATTACATAGGGATGTTTACGTCCTAAATGGGTTGAACGCAAGAGTGACAATCGAAAACCCAAAAACCTCAAAATACCTAGCAACTTCCGGCTTTGTTGTTCCTGCTCATAAAGTATGTGGGTCTAAAAAGCAATATGAATCGCCTAGACGACAACTCGGGCTTTCAATAATTCATATACCCGCCTACCACAAACAGGAACGGGGCAATTGGCAAAAACTTTCAATTTCACAAGTTACCCTTTAGCGCCTAAAGAGTGTGACTTAGAAGAATTAAACTATCTGATTACGGTAGATGCATATGTGCACATTACATAGGGATGTTTACGTCCTAAATGGGTTGAACGCAAGAGTGACAATCGAAAACCCAAAAACCTCAAAATACCTAGCAACTTCCGGCTTTGTTGTTCCTGCTAATAAAGTATGTGGGCCTAAAAAACAATATGAATCGCCTAGACGGCAACTCGGGCCTTCATAAACAACATCATATACCCGCCTACCACAAACAGGAACGGGGCAATTGGCAAAAAACTTTCAATTTTACAAGTTACCCCTTAGCGCCTAAACAGTGTGACTTAGAAGAATTAAACTATCTGATTACGGTAGATGCATATGTGCACATTACATAGGGATGTTTACGTCCTAAATGGGTTGAACGCAAGAGTGACAATCGAAAACCCAAAAACCTCAAAATACCTAGCAACTTCCGGCTTTGTTGTTCCTGCTAATAAAGTATGTGGGTCTAAAAAGCAATATGAATCGCCTAGACGACAACTCGGGCATTTATAATCACAACCATATAACCCTCTACCACAAACAGGAACGGGGCAATTGGAAAAAACTTTCAATTTCACAAGTTACACTTTAGCGCCTAAAGAGTGTGACTTAGAAGAATTAAACTATCTGATTACGGTAGATGCATATGTGCACATTACATAGGGATGTTTACGTCCTAAATGGGTTGAACGCAAGAGTGACAATAGGTAACCCAAAGAACCCAAAATACCTAGCAACTTCCGGCTTTGTTGTTCCTGCTAATAAAGTATGTGGGTCTAAAAAGCAATATGAATCGCCTAGACGACAACTCGGGCATTCATAAACAACATCATATACCCGGCTAACACAAACAGGAACGGGGCAATTGGAAAAAACTTTCAATTTCACAAGTTACCCTTTAGCGCCTAAAGAGTGTGACTTAGAAGAATTAAACTATCTGATTACGGTAGATGCATATGTGCACATTACATAGGGATGTTTACGTCCTAAATGGGTTGAACGCAAGAGTGACAATAGGTAACCCAAAGAACCCAAAATACCTAGCACCTTCCGGTTTTGTTTTTGCGGCTAAGAAATTATGTGGGCCTAAAAAGCAATATGAATCGCTTAGACGACAACTCGGGCATTCATACAACATCATATACCCGCCTACAACAAACAGGAACGGGGCAATTGGAAAAAACTTTCAATTTCACAAGTTACCCTTTAGCGCCTAAAGAGTGTGACTTAGAAGAATTAAACTATCTGATTACGGTAGATGCATATGTGCACATTACATAGGGATGTTTACGTCCTAAATGGGTTGAACGCAAGAGTGACAATAGGTAACCCAAAGAACCCAAAATACCTAGCACCTTCCGGTTTTGTTTTTGCGGCTAATAAATTATGTGGGCCTAAAAAGCAATATGAATCGCCTAGACGACAACTCGGGCATTCATAAACAACATCATATACCCGCCTACCAAAAACAGGAACGTGGCATTTGGCAAAAAACTTCCAATTTCCTTTAGCGCCTGAAGAGTGTGACTTTGAAGAATTAAACTATCTGATTACGGTAGATGCATATGTGCACATTACATAGAGATGTCAACGTCCTAAATGGGTTGAACGCAAGAGTGACAATCGAAAACCCAAAAACCTCAAAATACCTAGGAACTTCCGGCTTTGTTGTTCCTGCTAATAAAGTATGTGGGTCTAAAAAGCAATATGAATCGCCTAGACGACAACTCGGGCATTTATAATCACAACCATATAACCCCCTACCACAAACAGGAACGTGGAAATTGGCAAAAAACTTTCAATTTCACAAGTTACCCTTTAGCGCCTAAACAGTGTGACTTAGAAGAATTAAACTATCTGATTACGGTAGATGCATATGTGCACATTACATAGGGATGTTTACGTCCTAAATGGGTTGAACGCAAGAGTGACAATAGGTAACCCAAAGAACCCAAAATACCTAGCAACTTCCGGCTTTGTTGTTCCTGCTAATAAAGTATGTGGGTCTAAAAAGCAATATGAATCGCCTAGACGACAACTCGGGCATTCATAAACAACATCATATACCCGCCTAACACAAACAGGAACGGGGCAATTGGAAAAAACTTTCAATTTCACAAGTTACCCTTTAGCGCCTAAAGAGTGTGACTTAGAAGAATTAAACTATCTGATTACGGTAGATGCATATGTGCACATTACATAGGGATGTTTACTTCCTAAATGGGTTGAACGCAAGAGTGACAATAAGTAACCCAAAGAAACCAAAATACCTAGCACCTTCCGGTTTTGTTTTTGCGGCTATAAAGTATGTGGGCCTTTAAAACAATATGAGTCGCCTAGACGACAACGCGGGCATTCATAATCACAACCATATACCCCCTACCACAAACAGGAACGTGGCAATTGGCAAAAAACTTTCAATTTCCTTTAGAGCCTATAGAGTGTGACTTTGAAGAATTAAACTATCTGATTACGGTAGATGCATATGTGCACATTACATAGAGATGTTAACGTCCTAAATGGGTTGAACGCAAGAGTGACAATCGAAAACCCAAAAACCTCAAAATACCTAGCAACTTCCGGCTTTGTTGTTCCTGCTAATAAAGTATGTGGGTCTAAAAAGCAATATGAATCGCCTAGACGACAACTCGGGAATTCAAAAACAACATCATATACCCGCCTACCACAAACAGGAACGGGGCAATTGGCAAAAAACTTTCAATTTCACAAGTTACCCTTTAGCGCCTAAAGAGTGTGACTTAGAAGAATTAAACTATCTGATTACGGTAGATGCATATGTGCACATTACATAGGGATGTTTACGTCCTAAATGGGTTGAACGCAAGAGTGACAATCGAAAACCCAAAAACCTCAAAATACCTAGCAACTTCCGGCTTTGTTGTTCCTGCTAATAAAGTATGTGGGCCTAAAAAACAATATGAATCGCCTAGACGGCAACTCGGGCCTTCATAAACAACATCATATACCCGCCTACCACAAACAGGAACGGGGCAATTGGCAAAAAACTTTCAATTTTACAAGTTACCCCTTAGCGCCTAAACAGTGTGACTTAGAAGAATAAAACTATCTGATTACGGTAGATGCATATGTGCACTTTACATAGGGCTGTTTACGTCCTAAATGGGTTGAACGCAAGAGTGACAATCGAAAACCCAAAGAACCCAAAATACCTAGCATCTTCCGGTTTTGTTTTTGCGGCTATAAAGTATGCGGGCCTTTAAAACAATATGAGTCGCCTAGACGACAACGCGGGCATTCATAATCACAACCATATACCCCCTACCACAAACAGGAACGTGGCAATTGGCAAAAAACTTTCAATTTCCTTTAGCGCCTAAAGAGTGTGACTTTGAAGAATTAAACTATCTGATTACGGTAGATGCATATGTGCACATTACATAGAGATGTTAACGTCCTAAATGGGTTGAACGCAAGAGTGACAATCGAAAACCCAAAAACCTCAAAATACCTAGCAACTTCCGGCTTTGTTGTTCCTGCTAATAAAGTATGTGGGTCTAAAAAGCAATATGAATCGCTTAGACGACAACTCGGGCATTCATAAATAACATCATATACCCGCCTACCACAAACAGGAAAGAGGCAATTGGCAAAAAACTTTCAATTTCACAAGTTACCCTTTAGCGCCTAAACAGTGTGACTTAGAAGAATTAAACTATCTGATTACGGTAGATGCATATGTGCACATTACATAGAGATGTTAACGTCCTAAATGGGTTGAACGCAAGAGTGACAATCGGTAACACAAAGAACCCAAAATACCTAGCACCTTCCGGTTTTGTTTTTGCGGCTAAGAAATTATGTGGGCCTAAAAAGCAATATGAATCGCCTAGACGACAACTCGGGCATTCATAAACAACATCATATACCCGCCTACCACAAACAGGAACGTGGCAATTGGCAAAAAACTTTCAATTTCACAAGTTACCCTTTAGCGCCTAAACAGTGTGACTTAGAAGAATTAAACTATCTGATTACGGTAGATGCATATGTGCACATTACATAGGGATGTTTACGTCCTAAATGGGTTGAACGCAAGAGTGACAATCGAAAACCCAAAAACCTCAAAATACCTAGCAACTTCCGGCTTTGTTGTTCCTGCTAATAAAGTATGTGGGTCTAAAAAGCAATATGAATCGCCTAGACGACAACTCGGGCATTTATAATCACAACCATATAACCCTCTACCACAAACAGGAACGGGGCAATTGGAAAAAACTTTCAATTTCACAAGTTACACTTTAGCGCCTAAAGAGTGTGACTTAGAAGAATTAAACTATCTGATTACGGTAGATGCATATGTGCACATTACATAGGGATGTTTACGTCCTAAATGGGTTGAACGCAAGAGTGACAATAGGTAACCCAAAGAACCCAAAATACCTAGCAACTTCCGGCTTTGTTGTTCCTGCTAATAAAGTATGTGGGTCTAAAAAGCAATATGAATCGCCTAGACGACAACTCGGGCATTCATAAACAACATCATATACCCGGCTAACACAAACAGGAACGGGGCAATTGGAAAAAACTTTCAATTTCACAAGTTACCCTTTAGCGCCTAAAGAGTGTGACTTAGAAGAATTAAACTATCTGATTACGGTAGATGCATATGTGCACATTACATAGGGATGTTTACGTCCTAAATGGGTTGAACGCAAGAGTGACAATAGGTAACCCAAAGAACCCAAAATACCTAGCACCTTCCGGTTTTGTTTTTGCGGCTAAGAAATTATGTGGGCCTAAAAAGCAATATGAATCGCTTAGACGACAACTCGGGCATTCATACAACATCATATACCCGCCTACAACAAACAGGAACGGGGCAATTGGAAAAAACTTTCAATTCCACAAGTTACCCTTTAGCGCCTAAAGAGTGTGACTTAGAAGAATTAAACTATCTGATTACGGTAGATGCATATGTGCACATTACATAGGGATGTTTACGTCCTAAATGGGTTGAACGCAAGAGTGACAATAGGTAACCCAAAGAACCCAAAATACCTAGCACCTTCCGGTTTTGTTTTTGCGGCTAATAAATTATGTGGGCCTAAAAAGCAATATGAATCGCCTAGACGACAACTCGGGCATTCATACAACATCATATACCCGCCTACAACAAACAGGAACGGGGCAATTGGAAAAAACTTTCAATTTCACAAGTTACCCTTTAGCGCCTAAAGAGTGTGACTTAGAAGAATTAAACTATCTGATTACGGTAGATGCATATGTGCACATTACATAGGGATGTTTACGTCCTAAATGGGTTGAACGCAAGAGTGACAATAGGTAACCCAAAGAACCCAAAATACCTAGCACCTTCCGGTTTTGTTTTTGCGGCTAAGAAATTATGTGGGCCTAAAAAGCAATATGAATCGCTTAGACGACAACTCGGGCATTCATACAACATCATATACCCGCCTACAACAAACAGGAACGGGGCAATTGGAAAAAACTTTCAATTTCACAAGTTACCCTTTAGCGCCTAAAGAGTGTGACTTAGAAGAATTAAACTATCTGATTACGGTAGATGCATATGTGCACATTACATAGGGATGTTTACGTCCTAAATGGGTTGAACGCAAGAGTGACAATAGGTAACCCAAAGAACCCAAAATACCTAGCAACTTCCGGCTTTGTTGTTCCTGCTAATAAAGTATGTGGGTGTAAAGAGCAATATGAATCGCCTAGACGACAACTCGGGCATTCATAAACAACTACATATACCCGGCTAACACAAACAGGAACGGGGCAATTGGAAAAAACTTTCAATTTCACAAGTTACCCTTAAGCGCCTAAAGAGTGTGACTTAGAAGAATTAAACTATCTGATTACAGTAGATGCATATGTGCACATTACATAGAGATGTTTACGTCCTAAATGGGTTGAACGCAAGAGTGACAATAGGTAACCCAAAGAAACCAAAATACCTAGCACCTTCCGGTTTTGTTTTTGCGGCTAATAAATTATGTGGGCCTATAAAACAATATGAGTCGCCTAGACGACAACTCGGGCATTTATAATCACAACCATATAACCCCCTATCACAAACAGGAACGTGGCAATTGGCACAAAACTTTCAATTTCACAAGTTACCCTTTAGCGCCTAAAGAGTGTAACTTAGAAGAATTAAACTATCTGATTACGGTAGATGCATATGTGCACATTACATAGGGATGTTTACGTCCTAAATGGGTTGAACGCAAGAGTGACAATAGGTAAGCCAAAGAACCCAAAATACCTAGCAACTTCCGGCTTTGTTGTTCCTGCTAATAAAGTATGTGGGTCTAAAAAGCAATATGAATCGCCTAGACGACAACTCGGGCATTCATAAACAACATCATATACCCGGCTAACACAAACAGGAACGGGGCAATTGGAAAAAACTTTCAATTTCACAAGTTACCCTTTAGCGCCTAAAGAGTGTGACTTAGAAGAATTAAACTATCTGATTACGGTAGATGCATATGTGCACATTACATAGGGATGTTTACGTCCTAAATGGGTTGAACGCAAGAGTGACAATAGGTAACCCAAAGAACCCAAAATACCTAGCACCTTCCGGTTTTGTTTTTGCGGCTAATAAATTATGTGGGCCTAAAAAGCAATATGAATCGCCTAGACGACAACTCGGGCATTCATAAACAACATCATATACCCGCCTACCAAAAACAGGAACGTGGCATTTGGCAAAAAACTTCCAATTTCCTTTAGCGCCTGAAGAGTGTGACTTTGAAGAATTAAACTATCTGATTACGGTAGATGCATATGTGCACATTACATAGAGATGTTAACGTCCTAAATGGGTTGAACGCAAGAGTGACAATCGAAAACCCAAAAACCTCAAAATACCTAGCAACTTCCGGCTTTGTTGTTCCTGCTAATAAAGTATGTGGGTCTAAAAAGCAATATGAATCGCCTAGACGACAACTCGGGAATTCAAAAACAACATCATATACCCGCCTACCACAAACAGGAACGGGGCAATTGGCAAAAAACTTTCAATTTCACAAGTTACCCTTTAGCGCCTAAAGAGTGTGACTTAGAAGAATTAAACTATCTGATTACGGTAGATGCATATGTGCACATTACATAGGGATGTTTACGTCCTAAATGGGTTGAACGCAAGAGTGACAATCGAAACCCCAAAAACCTCAAAATACCTAGCAACTTCCGGCTTTGTTGTTCCTGCTAATAAAGTATGTGGGCTAAAAAACAATATGAATCGCCTAGAAGGCAACTCGGGCCTTCATAAACAACATCATATACCCGCCTACCACAAACAGGAACGGGGCAATTGGCAAAAAACTTTCAATTTTACAAGTTACCCCTTAGCGCCTAAACAGTGTGACTTAGAAGAATAAAACTATCTGATTACGGTAGATGCATATGTGCACTTTACATAGGGCTGTTTACGTCCTAAATGGGTTGAACGCAAGAGTGACAATCGAAAACCCAAAGAACCCAAAATACCTAGCACCTTCCGGTTTTGTTTTTGCGGCTATAAAGTATGCGGGCCTTTAAAACAATATGAGTCGCCTAGACGACAACGCGGGCATTCATAATCACAACCATATACCCCCTACCACAAACAGGAACGTGGCAATTGGCAAAAAAACTTTCAATTTCCTTTAGCGCCTAAAGAGTGTGACTTTGAAGAATTAAACTATCTGATTACGGTAGATGCATATGTGCACATTACATAGAGATGTTAACGTCCTAAATGGGTTGAACGCAAGAGTGACAATCGAAAACCCAAAAACCTCAAAATACCTAGCAACTTCCGGCTTTGTTGTTCCTGCTAATAAAGTATGTGGGTCTAAAAAGCAATATGAATCGCTTAGACGACAACTCGGGCATTCATAAATAACATCATATACCCGCCTACCACAAACAGGAAAGAGGCAATTGGCAAAAAACTTTCAATTTCACAAGTTACCCTTTAGCGCCTAAACAGTGTGACTTAGAAGAATTAAACTATCTGATTACGGTAGATGCATATGTGCACATTACATAGAGATGTTAACGTCCTAAATGGGTTGAACTCAAGAGTGACAATCGTAAACCCAAAAACCTCAAAATACCTAGCAACTTCCGGCTTTGTTGTTCCTGCTAATAAAGTATGTGGGTCTAAAAAGCAATATGAATCGCCTAGACGACAACTCAAGCATTCAACAACAACATCATATACCCGCCTACCACAAACAGGAACGGGGCAATTGGCAAAAAACTTTCAATTTCACAAGTTACCCTTTAGCGCCTAAAGAGTGTGACTTAGAAGAATTAAACTATCTGATTACGGTAGATGCATATGTGCACATTACATAGAGATGTTTACGTCCTAAATGGGTTGAACGCAAGAGTGACAATCGGTAACACAAAGAACCCAAAATACCTAGCACCTTCCGGTTTTGTTTTTGCGGCTAAGAAATTATGTGGGCCTAAAAAGCAATATGAATCGCCTAGACGACAACTCGGGCATTCATAAACAACATCATATACCCGCCTACCACAAACAGGAACGTGGCAATTGGCAAAAAACTTTCAATTTCACAAGTTACCCTTTAGCGCCTAAACAGTGTGACTTAGAAGAATTAAACTATCTGATTACAGTAGATGCATATGTGCACATTACATAGGGATGTTTACGTCCTAAATGGGTTGAACGCAAGAGTGACAATCGAAAACCCAAAAACCTCAAAATACCTAGCAACTTCCGGCTTTGTTGTTCCTGCTCATAAAGTATGTGGGTCTAAAAAGCAATATGAATCGCCTAGACGACAACTCGGGCTTTCAATAATTCATATACCCGCCTACCACAAACAGGAACGGGGCAATTGGCAAAAACTTTCAATTTCACAAGTTACCCTTTAGCGCCTAAAGAGTGTGACTTAGAAGAATTAAACTATCTGATTACGGTAGATGCATATGTGCACATTACATAGGGATGTTTACGTCCTAAATGGGTTGAACGCAAGAGTGACAATCGAAAACCCAAAAACCTCAAAATACCTAGCAACTTCCGGCTTTGTTGTTCCTGCTAATAAAGTATGTGGGCCTAAAAAACAATATGAATCGCCTAGACGGCAACTCGGGCCTTCATAAACAACATCATATACCCGCCTACCACAAACAGGAACGGGGCAATTGGCAAAAAACTTTCAATTTTACAAGTTACCCCTTAGCGCCTAAACAGTGTGACTTAGAAGAATTAAACTATCTGATTACGGTAGATGCATATGTGCACATTACATAGGGATGTTTACGTCCTAAATGGGTTGAACGCAAGAGTGACAATCGAAAACCCAAAAACCTCAAAATACCTAGCAACTTCCGGCTTTGTTGTTCCTGCTAATAAAGTATGTGGGTCTAAAAAGCAATATGAATCGCCTAGACGACAACTCGGGCATTTATAATCACAACCATATAACCCTCTACCACAAACAGGAACGGGGCAATTGGAAAAAACTTTCAATTTCACAAGTTACACTTTAGCGCCTAAAGAGTGTGACTTAGAAGAATTAAACTATCTGATTACGGTAGATGCATATGTGCACATTACATAGGGATGTTTACGTCCTAAATGGGTTGAACGCAAGAGTGACAATAGGTAACCCAAAGAACCCAAAATACCTAGCAACTTCCGGCTTTGTTGTTCCTGCTAATAAAGTATGTGGGTCTAAAAAGCAATATGAATCGCCTAGACGACAACTCGGGCATTCATAAACAACATCATATACCCGGCTAACACAAACAGGAACGGGGCAATTGGAAAAAACTTTCAATTTCACAAGTTACCCTTTAGCGCCTAAAGAGTGTGACTTAGAAGAATTAAACTATCTGATTACGGTAGATGCATATGTGCACATTACATAGGGATGTTTACGTCCTAAATGGGTTGAACGCAAGAGTGACAATAGGTAACCCAAAGAACCCAAAATACCTAGCACCTTCCGGTTTTGTTTTTGCGGCTAAGAAATTATGTGGGCCTAAAAAGCAATATGAATCGCTTAGACGACAACTCGGGCATTCATACAACATCATATACCCGCCTACAACAAACAGGAACGGGGCAATTGGAAAAAACTTTCAATTTCACAAGTTACCCTTTAGCGCCTAAAGAGTGTGACTTAGAAGAATTAAACTATCTGATTACGGTAGATGCATATGTGCACATTACATAGGGATGTTTACGTCCTAAATGGGTTGAACGCAAGAGTGACAATAGGTAACCCAAAGAACCCAAAATACCTAGCACCTTCCGGTTTTGTTTTTGCGGCTAATAAATTATGTGGGCCTAAAAAGCAATATGAATCGCCTAGACGACAACTCGGGCATTCATAAACAACATCATATACCCGCCTACCAAAAACAGGAACGTGGCATTTGGCAAAAAACTTCCAATTTCCTTTAGCGCCTGAAGAGTGTGACTTTGAAGAATTAAACTATCTGATTACGGTAGATGCATATGTGCACATTACATAGAGATGTCAACGTCCTAAATGGGTTGAACGCAAGAGTGACAATCGAAAACCCAAAAACCTCAAAATACCTAGGAACTTCCGGCTTTGTTGTTCCTGCTAATAAAGTATGTGGGTCTAAAAAGCAATATGAATCGCCTAGACGACAACTCGGGCATTTATAATCACAACCATATAACCCCCTACCACAAACAGGAACGTGGAAATTGGCAAAAAACTTTCAATTTCACAAGTTACCCTTTAGCGCCTAAACAGTGTGACTTAGAAGAATTAAACTATCTGATTACGGTAGATGCATATGTGCACATTACATAGGGATGTTTACGTCCTAAATGGGTTGAACGCAAGAGTGACAATAGGTAACCCAAAGAACCCAAAATACCTAGCAACTTCCGGCTTTGTTGTTCCTGCTAATAAAGTATGTGGGTCTAAAAAGCAATATGAATCGCCTAGACGACAACTCGGGCATTCATAAACAACATCATATACCCGCCTAACACAAACAGGAACGGGGCAATTGGAAAAAACTTTCAATTTCACAAGTTACCCTTTAGCGCCTAAAGAGTGTGACTTAGAAGAATTAAACTATCTGATTACGGTAGATGCATATGTGCACATTACATAGGGATGTTTACTTCCTAAATGGGTTGAACGCAAGAGTGACAATAAGTAACCCAAAGAAACCAAAATACCTAGCACCTTCCGGTTTTGTTTTTGCGGCTATAAAGTATGTGGGCCTTTAAAACAATATGAGTCGCCTAGACGACAACGCGGGCATTCATAATCACAACCATATACCCCCTACCACAAACAGGAACGTGGCAATTGGCAAAAAACTTTCAATTTCCTTTAGAGCCTATAGAGTGTGACTTTGAAGAATTAAACTATCTGATTACGGTAGATGCATATGTGCACATTACATAGAGATGTTAACGTCCTAAATGGGTTGAACGCAAGAGTGACAATCGAAAACCCAAAAACCTCAAAATACCTAGCAACTTCCGGCTTTGTTGTTCCTGCTAATAAAGTATGTGGGTCTAAAAAGCAATATGAATCGCCTAGACGACAACTCGGGAATTCAAAAACAACATCATATACCCGCCTACCACAAACAGGAACGGGGCAATTGGCAAAAAACTTTCAATTTCACAAGTTACCCTTTAGCGCCTAAAGAGTGTGACTTAGAAGAATTAAACTATCTGATTACGGTAGATGCATATGTGCACATTACATAGGGATGTTTACGTCCTAAATGGGTTGAACGCAAGAGTGACAATCGAAAACCCAAAAACCTCAAAATACCTAGCAACTTCCGGCTTTGTTGTTCCTGCTAATAAAGTATGTGGGTCTAAAAAGCAATATGAATCGCTTAGACGACAACTCGGGCATTCATAAATAACATCATATACCCGCCTACCACAAACAGGAAAGAGGCAATTGGCAAAAAACTTTCAATTTCACAAGTTACCCTTTAGCGCCTAAACAGTGTGACTTAGAAGAATTAAACTATCTGATTACGGTAGATGCATATGTGCACATTACGTAGAGATGTTAACGTCCTAAATGGGTTGAACGCAAGAGTGACAATCGGTAACACAAAGAACCCAAAATACCTAGCACCTTCCGGTTTTGTTTTTGCGGCTAAGAAATTATGTGGGCCTAAAAAGCAATATGAATCGCCTAGACGACAACTCGGGCATTCATAAACAACATCATATACCCGCCTACCACAAACAGGAACGTGGCAATTGGCAAAAAACTTTCAATTTCACAAGTTACCCTTTAGCGCCTAAACAGTGTGACTTAGAAGAATTAAACTATCTGATTACAGTAGATGCATATGTGCACATTACATAGGGATGTTTACGTCCTAAATGGGTTGAACGCAAGAGTGACAATCGAAAACCCAAAAACCTCAAAATACCTAGCAACTTCCGGCTTTGTTGTTCCTGCTAATAAAGTATGTGGGTCTAAAAAGCAATATGAATCGCCTAGACGACAACTCGGGCATTCAATAATTCATATACCCGCCTACCACAAACAGGAACGGGGCAATTGGCAAAAACTTTCAATTTCACAAGTTACCCTTTAGCGCCTAAAGAGTGTGACTTAGAAGAATTAAACTATCTGATTACGGTAGATGCATATGTGCACATTACATAGGGATGTTTACGTCCTAAATGGGTTGAACGCAAGAGTGACAATAGGTAACCCAAAGAACCCAAAATACCTAGCAACTTCCGGCTTTGTTGTTCCTGCTAATAAAGTATGTGGGTCTAAAAAGCAATATGAATCGCCTAGACGACAACTCGGGCATTCATAAACAACATCATATACCCGGCTAACACAAACAGGAACGGGGCAATTGGAAAAAACTTTCAATTTCACAAGTTACCCTTTAGCGCCTAAAGAGTGTGACTTAGAAGAATTAAACTATCTGATTACGGTAGATGCATATGTGCACATTACATAGAGATGTTTACGTCCTAAATGGGTTGAACGCAAGAGTGACAATAGGTAACCCAAAGAAACCAAAATACCTAGCACCTTCCGGTTTTGTTTTTGCGGCTAATAAATTATGTGGGCCTATAAAACAATATGAGTCGCCTAGACGACAACTCGGGCATTTATAATCACAACCATATAACCCCCTACCACAAACAGGAACGTGGCAATTGGCAAAAAACTTTCAATTTCACAAGTTACCCTTTAGCGCCTAAAGAGTGTGACTTAGAAGAATTAAACTATCTGATTACGGTAGATGCATATGTGCACATTACATAGGGATGTTTACGTCCTAAATGGGTTCAACGCAAGAGTGACAATAAGTAACCCAAAGAACCCAAAATACCTAGCACCTTCCGGTTTTGTTTTTGCGGCTAAGAAATTATGTGGGCCTAAAAAGCAATATGAATCGCCTAGACGACAACTCGGGCATTCATAAACAACTACATATACCCGGCTAACACAAACAGGAACGGGGCAATTGGAAAAAACTTTCAATTTCACAAGTTACCCTTAAGCGCCTAAAGAGTGTGACTTAGAAGAATTAAACTATCTGATTACGGTAGATGCATATGTGCACATTACATAGGGATGTTTACGTCCTAAATGGGTTGAACGCAAGAGTGACAATAGGTAACCCAAAGAACCCAAAATACCTAGCAACTTCCGGCTTTGTTGTTCCTGCTAATAAAGTATGTGGGTGTAAAGAGCAATATGAATCGCCTAGACGACAACTCGGGCATTCATAAACAACTACATATACCCGGCTAACACAAACAGGAACGGGGCAATTGGAAAAAACTTTCAATTTCACAAGTTACCCTTAAGCGCCTAAAGAGTGTGACTTAGAAGAATTAAACTATCTGATTACAGTAGATGCATATGTGCACATTACATAGAGATGTTTACGTCCTAAATGGGTTGAACGCAAGAGTGACAATAGGTAACCCAAAGAAACCAAAATACCTAGCACCTTCCGGTTTTGTTTTTGCGGCTAATAAATTATGTGGGCCTATAAAACAATATGAGTCGCCTAGACGACAACTCGGGCATTTATAATCACAACCATATAACCCCCTATCACAAACAGGAACGTGGCAATTGGCACAAAACTTTCAATTTCACAAGTTACCCTTTAGCGCCTAAAGAGTGTGACTTAGAAGAATTAAACTATCTGATTACGGTAGATGCATATGTGCACATTACATAGGGATGTTTACGTCCTAAATGGGTTGAACGCAAGAGTGACAATAGGTAAGCCAAAGAACCCAAAATACCTAGCAACTTCCGGCTTTGTTGTTCCTGCTAATAAAGTATGTGGGTCTAAAAAGCAATATGAATCGCCTAGACGACAACTCGGGCATTCATAAACAACATCATATACCCGGCTAACACAAACAGGAACGGGGCAATTGGAAAAAACTTTCAATTTCACAAGTTACCCTTTAGCGCCTAAAGAGTGTGACTTAGAAGAATTAAACTATCTGATTACGGTAGATGCATATGTGCACATTACATAGGGATGTTTACGTCCTAAATGGGTTGAACGCAAGAGTGACAATAGGTAACCCAAAGAACCCAAAATACCTAGCACCTTCCGGTTTTGTTTTTGCGGCTAAGAAATTATGTGGGCCTAAAAAGCAATATGAATCGCCTAGACGACAACTCGGGCATTCATAAACAACATCATATACCCGCCTACAACAAACAGGAACGGGGCAATTGGCAAAAAACTTTCAATTTCACAAGTTACCCTTTAGCGCCTAAAGAGTGTGACTTAGAAGAATTAAACTATCTGATTACGGTAGATGCATATGTGCACATTACATAGAGATGTTTACGTCCTAAATGGGTTGAACGCAAGAGTGACAATAAGTAACCCAAAGAAACCAAAATACCTAGCACCTTCCGGTTTTGTTTTTGCGGCTATAAAGTATGTGGGCCTTTAAAACAATATGAGTCGCCTAGACGACAACGCGGGCATTCATAATCACAACCATATACCCCCTACCACAAAGAGGAACGTGGCAATTGGCAAAAAACTTTCAATTTCACAAGTTACCCTTTAGCGCCTAAACAGTGTGACTTAGAAGAATTAAACTATCTGATTACGGTAGATGCATATGTGCACATTACATAGGGATGTTTACGTCCTAAATGGGTTGAACGCAAGAGTGACAATCGAAAACCCAAAAACCTCAAAATACCTAGCAACTTCCGGCTTTGTTGTTCCTGCTAATAAAGTATGTGGGTCTAAAAAGCAATATGAATCGCCTAGACGACAACTCGGGCATTCATAAACAACATCATATACCCGCCTACAACAAACAGGAACGGGGCAATTGGAAAAAACTTTCAATTTCACAAGTTACCCTTTAGCGCCTAAAGAGAATTAAACTATCTGATTACGGTAGATGCATATGTGCACATTACATAGAGATGTTTACGTCCTAAATGGGTTGAACGCAAGAGTGACAATAAGTAACCCAAAGAAACCAAAATACCTAGCACCTTCCGGTTTTGTTTTTGCGGCTTTAAAGTATGTGGGCCTTTAAAACAATATGAGTCGCCTAGACGACAACGCGGGCATTCATAATCACAACCATATACCCCCTACCACAAAGAGGAACGTGGCAATTGGCAAAAAACTTTCAATTTCCTTTAACGCCTAAAGAGTGTGACTTTGAAGAATTAAACTATCTGATTACGGTAGATGCATATGTGCACATTACATAGAGATGTTAACGTCCTAAATGGGTTGAACGCAAGAGTGACAATCGAAAACCCAAAAACCTCAAAATACCTAGCAACTTCCGGCTTTGTTGTTCCTGCTAATAAAGTATGTGGGTCTAAAAAGCAATATGAATCGCCTAGACGACAACTCGGGCATTCATAAACAACATCATATACCCGGCTAACACAAACAGGAACGGGGCAATTGGAAAAAACTTTCAATTTCACAAGTTACCCTTTAGCGCCTAAAGAGTGTGACTTAGAAGAATTAAACTATCTGATTACGGTAGATGCATATGTGCACATTACATAGGGATGTTTACGTCCTAAATGGGTTGAACGCAAGAGTGACAATAGGTAACCCAAAGAACCCAAAATACCTAGCAACTTCCGGCTTTGTTGTTCCTGCTAATAAAGTATGTGGGTCTAAAAAGCAATATGAATCGCCTAGACGACAACTCGTGCATTCATAAACAACATCATATACCCGGCTAACACAAACAGGAACGGGGCAATTGGAAAAAACTTTCAATTTCACAAGTTACCCTTTAGCGCCTAAAGAGTGTGACTTAGAAGAATTAAACTATCTGATTACGGTAGATGCATATGTGCACATTACATAGGGATGTTTACGTCCTAAATGGGTTGAACGCAAGAGTGACAATAGGTAACCCAAAGAACCCAAAATACCTAGCACCTTCCGGTTTTGTTTTTGCGGCTAAGAAATTATGTGGGCCTAAAAAGCAATATGAATCGCCTAGACGACAACTCGGGCATTCATACAACATCATATACCCGCCTACAACAAACAGGAACGGGGCAATTGGAAAAAACTTTCAATTTCACAAGTTACCCTTTAGCGCCTAAAGAGTGTGACTTAGAAGAATTAAACTATCTGATTACGGTAGATGCATATGTGCACATTACATAGGGATGTTTACGTCCTAAATGGGTTGAACGCAAGAGTGACAATAGGTAACCCAAAGAACCCAAAATACCTAGCACCTTCCGGTTTTGTTTTTGCGGCTAATAAATTATGTGGGCCTAAAAAACAATATGAATCGCCTAGGCGACAACTCGGGCATTCATAAACAACATCATATACCCGCCTACCAAAAACAGGAACGTGGCATTTGGCAAAAAACTTCCAATTTCCTTTAGCGCCTGAAGAGTGTGACTTTGAAGAATTAAACTATCTGATTACGGTAGATGCATATGTGCACATTACATAGAGATGTCAACGTCCTAAATGGGTTGAACGCAAGAGTGACAATCGAAAACCCAAAAACCTCAAAATACCTAGGAACTTCCGGCTTTGTTGTTCCTGCTAATAAAGTATGTGGGTCTAAAAAGCAATATGAATCGCCTAGACGACAACTCGGGCATTTATAATCACAACCATATAACCCCCTACCACAAACAGGAACGTGGCAATTGGCAAAAAACTTTCAATTTCACAAGTTACCCTTTAGCGCCTAAACAGTGTGACTTAGAAGAATTAAACTATCTGATTACGGTAGATGCATATGTGCACATTACATAGGGATGTTTACGTCCTAAATGGGTTGAACGCAAGAGTGACAATAGGTAACCCAAAGAACCCAAAATACCTAGCACCTTCCGGTTTTGTTTTTGCGGCTAAGAAATTATGTGGGCCTAAAAAGCAATATGAATCGCCTAGACGACAACTCGGGCATTCATAAACAACATCATATACCCGCCTACAACAAACAGGAACGGGGCAATTGGAAAACCCTTTCAATTTCACAAGTTACCCTTTAGCGCCTAAAGAGTGTGACTTAGAAGAATTAAACTATCTGATTACGGTAGATGCATATGTGCACATTACATAGGGATGTTTACGTCCTAAATGGGTTGAACGCAAGAGTGACAATAAGTAACCCAAAGAACCCAAAATACCTAGCACCTTCCGGTTTTGTTTTTGCGGCTAAGAAATTATGTGGGCCTAAAAAGCAATATGAATCGCCTAGACGACAACTCGGGCATTCATAAACAACATCATATACCCGCCTACAACAAACAGGAACGGGGCAATTGGAAAAAACTTTCAATTTCACAAGTTACCCTTTAGCGCCTAAAGAGTGTGACTTAGAAGAATTAAACTATCTGATTACGGTAGATGCATATGTGCACATTACATAGGGATGTTTACGTCCTAAATGGGTTGAACGCAAGAGTGACAATAGGTAACCCAAAATACCTAGCACCTTCCGGTTTTGTTTTTGCGGCTAAGAAATTATGTGGGCCTAAAAAGCAATATGAATCGCCTAGACGACAACTCGGGCATTCATAAACAACATCATATACCCGCCTACAACAAACAGGAACGGGGCAATTGGAAAAAACTTTCAATTTCACAAGTTACCCTTTAGCGCCTAAAGAGTGTGACTTAGAAGAATTAAACTATCTGATTACGGTAGATGCATATGTGCACATTAGGGATGTTTACGTCCTAAATGGGTTGAACGCAAGAGTGACAATCGAAAGCCCAAAAACCTCAAAATACCTAGCAACTTCCGGCTTTGTTGTTCCTGCTAATAAAGTATGTGGGTCTAAAAAGCAATATGAATCGCCTAGACGACAACTCGGGCATTTATAATCACAACCATATAACCCCCTACCACAAACAGTAACGGGGCATTTCGAAAAAACTTTCAATTTCACAAGTTACCCTTTAGCGCCTAAAGAGTGTGACTTAGAAGAATTAAACTATCTGATTACGGTAGATGCATATGTGCACATTACATAGGGATGTTTACGTCCTAAATGGGTTGAACGCAAGAGTGACAATAGGTAACCCAAAGAACCCAAAATACCTAGCAACTTCCGGCTTTGTTGTTCCTGCTAATAAAGTATGTGGCCCTTTAAAACAATATGAATCGCCTAGACGACAACTCTGGCATTCAAAAACAACATCATATACCCGCCTACCACAAACAGGAACGGGGCAATTGGCAAAAAACTTTCAATTTCACATGTTACCCTTTAGCGCCTAAAGAGTGGGACTTAGAAGAATTAAACTATCTGATTACGGTAGATGCATATGTGCACATTACATAGGGATGTTTACGTCCTAAATGGGTTGAACGCAAGAGTGACAATAGGTAACCCAAAGAACCCAAAATACCTAGCAACTTCCGGCTTTGTTGTTCCTGCTAATAAAGTATGTGGGTCTAAAAAGCAATATGAATCGCCTAGACGACAACTCGGGCATTCATAAACAACATCATATACCCGCCTAACACAAACAGGAACGGGGCAATTGGAAAAAAACGTTCAATTTCACAAGTTACCCTTTAGCGCCTAAAGAGTGTGACTTAGAAGAATTAAACTATCTGATTACGGTAGATGCATATGTGCACATTACATAGGGATGTTTACGTCCTAAATGGGTTGAACGCAAGAGTGACAATAGGTAACCCAAAGAACCCAAAATACCTAGCACCTTCCGGTTTTGTTTTTGCGGCTAAGAAATTATGTGGGCCTAATAACAATATGAATCGCCTAGACGACAACTCGGGCATTCATAAACAACATCATATACCCGCCTACAACAAACAGGAACGGGGCAATTGGAAAAAACTTTCAATTTCACAAGTTACCCTTTAGCGCCTAAAGAGTGTGACTTAGAAGAATTAAACTATCTGATTACGGTAGATGCATATGTGCACATTACATAGAGATGTTTACGTCCTAAATGGGTTGAACGCAAGAGTGACAATAGGTAACCCAAAGAAACCAAAATACCTAGCACCTTCCGGTTTTGTTTTTGCGGCTAATAAATTATGTGGGCCTATAAAACAATATGAGTCGCCTAGACGACAACTCGGGCATTTATAATCACAACCATATAACCCCCTACCACAAACAGGAACGTGGCAATTGGCAAAAAACTTTCAATTTCCTTTAGCGCCTAAAGAGTGTGACTTTGAAGAATTAAACTATCTGATTACTGTAGATGCATATGTGCACATTACATAGAGATGTTAACGTCCTAAATGGGTTGAACGCAAGAGTGACAATCGAAAACCCAAAAACCTCAAAATACCTAGCAACTTCCGACTTTGTTTTTCCGGCTAATAAAGTATGTGGGCCTAAAAAACAATATGAATCGCCTAGACGGCAACTCGGGCCTTCATAAACAACATCATATACCCGCCTACCACAAACAGGAACGGGGCAATTGGCAAAAAACTTTCAATTTTACAAGTTACCCTTTAGCGCCTAAACAGTGTGACTTAGAAGAATAAAACTATCTGGTTACGGTAGATGCATATGTGCACTTTACATAGGGCTGTTTACGTCCTAAATGGGTTGAACGCAAGAGTGACAATCGAAAACCCAAAGAACCCAAAATACCTAGCACCTTCCGGTTTTGTTTTTGCGGCTATAAAGTATGCGGGCCTTTAAAACAATATGAGTCGCCTAGACGACAACGCGGGCATTCATAATCACAACCATATACCCCCTACCACAAACAGGAACGTGGCAATTGGCAAAAAACTTTCAATTTCCTTTAGCGCCTAAAGAGTGTGACTTTGAAGAATTAAACTATCTGATTACGGTAGATGCATATGTGCACATTACATAGAGATGTTAACGTCCTAAATGGGTTGAACGCAAGAGTGACAATCGAAAACCCAAAAACCTCAAAATACCTAGCAACTTCCGGCTTTGTTGTTCCTGCTAATAAAGTATATGGGTCTAAAAAGCAATATGAATCGCTTAGACGACAACTCGGGCATTCATAAATAACATCATATACCCGCCTACCACAAACAGGAAAGGGGCAATTGGCAAATAACTTTCAATTTCACAAGTTACCCTTTAGCGCCTAAACAGTGTGACTTAGAAGAATTCAAATATCTGATTACGGTAGATGCATATGTGCACATTACATAGAGATGTTAACGTCCTAAATGGGTTGAACTCAAGAGTGACAATCGAAAACCCAAAAACCTCAAAATACCTAGCAACTTCCGGCTTTGTTGTTCCTGCTAATAAAGTATGTGGGTCTAAAAAGCAATATGAATCGCCTAGACGACAACTCGGGCATTCAACAACAACATCATATACCCGCCTACCACAAACAGGAACGGGGCAATTGGCAAAAAACTTTCAATTTCACAAGCGCCTAAAGAGTGTGACTTAGAAGAATTAAACTATCTGATTACGGTAGATGCATATGTGCACATTACATAGAGATTTTTACGTCCTAAATGGGTTGAACGCAAGAGTGACAATCGGTAACACAAAGAACCCAAAATACCTAGCACCTTCCGGTTTTGTTTTTGCGGCTAAGAAATTATGTGGGCCTAAAAAGCAATATGAATCGCCTAGACGACAACTCGGGCATTCATAAACAACATCATATACCCGGCTAACACAAACAGGAACGGGGCAATTGGAAAAAACTTTCAATTCCACAAGTTACCCTTTAGCGCCTAAAGAGTGTGACTTAGAAGAATTAAACTATCTGATTACGGTAGATGCATATGTGCACATTACATAGAGATGTTTACGTCCTAAATGGGTTGAACGCAAGAGTGACAATAGGTAACCCAAAGAAACCAAAATACCTAGCACCTTCCGGTTTTGTTTGTGCGGCTAATAAATTATGTGGGCCTATAAAACAATATGAGTCGCCTAGACGACAACTCGGGCATTTATAATAACAACCATATAACCCCCTACCACAAACAGGAACGTGGCAATTGGCAAAAAACTTTCAATTTCACAAGTTACCCTTTAGCGCCTAAAGAGTGTGACTTAGAAGAATTAAACTATCTGATTACGGTAGATGCATATGTGCACATTACATAGGGATGTTTACGTCCTAAATGGGTTGAACGCAAGAGTGACAATAGGTAACCCAAAGAACCCAAAATACCTAGCAACTTCCGGCTTTGTAGTTCCTGCTAATAAAGTATGTGGGTCTAAAAAGCAATATGAATCGCCTAGACGACAACTCGGGCATTCATAAACAACATCATATACCCGCCTACCACAAACAGGAACGGGGCAATTGGCAAAAAACTTTCAATTTCACAAGTTACCCTTAAGCGCCTAAAGAGTGTGACTTAGAAGAATTAAACTATCTGATTACGGTAGATGCATATGTGCACATTACATAGGGATGTTTACGTCCTAAATGGGTTGAACGCAAGAGTGACAATAGGTAACCCAAAGAACCCAAAATACCTAGCACCTTCCGGTTTTGTTTTTGCGGCTAAGAAATTATGTGGGCCTAAAAAGCAATATGAATCGCCTAGACGACAACTCGGGCATTCATAAACAACATCATATACCCGGCTAACACAAACAGGAACGGGGCAATTGGAAAAAACTTTCAATTTCACAAGTTACCCTTAAGCGCCTAAAGAGTGTGACTTAGAATAATTAAACTATCTGATTACGGTAGATGCATATGTGCACATTACATAGGGATGTTTACGTCCTAAATGGGTTGAACGCAAGAGTGACAATAGGTAACCCAAAGAACCCAAAATACCTAGCAACTTCCGGCTTTGTTGTTCCTGCTAATAAAGTATGTGGGTCTAAAGAGCAATATGAATCGCCTAGACGACAACTCGGGCATTCATAAACAACATCATATACCCGGCTAACACAAACAGGAACGGGGCAATTGGAAAAAACTTTCAATTTCACAAGTTACCCTTTAGCGCCTAAAGAGTGTGACTTAGAAGAATTAAACTATCTGATTACGGTAGATGCATATGTGCACATTACATAGGGATGTTTACGTCCTAAATGGGTTGAACGCAAGAGTGACAATAGGTAACCCAAAGAACCCAAAATACCTAGCAACTTCCGGCTTTGTTGTTCCTGCTAATAAAGTATGTGGGTCTAAAAAGCAATATGAATCGCCTAGACGACAACTCGGGCATTCATAAACAACATCATATATCCGGCTAACACAAACAGGAACGGGGCAATTGGAAAAAACTTTCAATTTCACAAGTTACCCTTAAGCGCCTAAAGAGTGTGACTTAGAAGAATTAAACTATCTGATTACGGTAGATGCATATGTGCACATTACATAGGGATGTTTACGTCCTAAATGGGTTGAACGCAAGAGTGACAATAGGTAACCCAAAGAAACCAAAATACCTAGCAACTTCCGACTTTGTTTTTCCGGCTAATAAAGTATGTGGGCCTAAAAAACAATATGAATCGCCTAGACGGCAACTCTGGCCTTCATAAACAACATCATATACCCGCCTACCACAAACAGGAACGGGGCAATTGGTAAAAAACTTTCAATTTTACAAGTTACCCTTTAGCGCCTAAACAGTGTGACTTAGAAGAATAAAACTATCTGATTACGGTAGATGCATATGTGCACTTTACATAGGGCTGTTTACGTCCTAAATGGGTTGAACGCAAGAGTGACAATCGAAAACCCAAAGAACCCAAAATACCTAGCACCTTCCGGTTTTGTTTTTGCGGCTATAAAGTATGCGGGCCTTTAAAACAATATGAGTCGCCTAGACGACAACGCGGGCATTCATAATCACAACCATATACCCCCTACCACAAACAGGAACGTGGCAATTGGCAAAAAACTTTCAATTTCCTTTAGCGCCTAAAGAGTGTGACTTTGAAGAATTAAACTATCTAATTACGGTAGATGCATATGTGCACATTACATAGAGATGTTAACGTCCTAAATGGGTTGAACGCAAGAGTGACAATCGAAAACCCAAAAACCTCAAAATACCTAGCAACTTCCGGCTTTGTTGTTCCTGCTAATAAAGTATGTGGGTCTAAAAAGCAATATGAATCGCTTAGACGACAACTCGGGCATTCATAAATAACATCATATACCCGCCTACCACAAACAGGAAAGGGGCAATTGGCAACAAACTTTCAATTTCACAAGTTACCCTTTAGCGCCTAAACAGTGTGACTTAGAAGAATTAAACTATCTGATTACGGTAGATGCATATGTGCACATTACATAGAGATGTTAACGTCCTAAATGGGTTGAACTCAAGAGTGACAATCGAAAACCCAAAAACCTCAAAATACCTAGCAACTTCCGGCTTTGTTGTTCCTGCTAATAAAGTATGTGGGTCTAAAAAGCAATATGAATCGCCTAGACGACAACTCGGGCATTCAATAATTCATATACCCGCCTACCACAAACAGGAACGGGGCAATTGGCAAAAACTTTCAATTTCACAAGTTACCCTTTAGCGCCTAAAGAGTGTGACTTAAAAGAATTAAACTATCTGATTACGGTAGATGCATATGTGCACATTACATAGGGATGTTTACGTCCTAAATAGGTTGAACGCAAGAGTGACAATAGGTAACCCAAAGAACCCAAAATACCTAGCAACTTCCGGCTTTGTTGTTCCTGCTAATAAAGTATGTGGGTCTAAAAAGCAATATGAATCGCCTAGACGACAACTCGGGCATTCATAAACAACATCATATACCCGGCTAACACAAACAGGAACGGGGCAATTGGAAAAAACTTTCAATTTCACAAGTTACCCTTTAGCGCCTAAAGAGTGTGACTTAGAAGAATTAAACTATCTGATTACGGTAGATGCATATGTGCACATTACATAGAGATGTTTACGTCCTAAATGGGTTGAACGCAAGAGTGACAATAGGTAACCCAAAGAAACCAAAATACCTAGCACCTTCCGGTTTTGTTTTTGCGGCTAATAAATTATATGGGCCTATAAAACAATATGAGTCGCCTAGACGACAACTCGGGCATTTATAATCACAACCATATAACCCCCTACCACAAACAGGAACGTGGCAATTGGCAAAAAACTTTCAATTTCACAAGTTACCCTTTAGCGCCTAAAGAGTGTGACTTAGAAGAATTAAACTATCTGATTACGGTAGATGCATATGTGCACATTACATAGGGATGTTTACGTCCTAAATGGGTTGAACGCAAGAGTGACAATAGGTAACCCAAAGAACCCAAAATACCTAGCAACTTCCGGCTTTGTTGTTCCTGCTAATAAAGTATGTGGGTCTAAAAAGCAATATGAATCGCCTAGACGACAACTCGGGCATTCATAAACAACATCATATACCCGCCTACCACAAACAGGAACGGGGCAATTGGCAAAAAACTTTCAATTTCACAAGTTACCCTTAAGCGCCTAAAGAGTGTGACTTAGAAGAATTAAACTATCTGATTACGGTAGATGCATATGTGCACATTACATAGGGATGTTTACGTCCTAAATGGGTTGAACGCAAGAGTGACAATAGGTAACCCAAAGAACCCAAAATACCTAGCACCTTCCGGTTTTGTTTTTGCGGCTAAGAAATTATGTGGGCCTAAAAAGCAATATGAATCGCCTAGACGACAACTCGGGCATTCATAAACAACATCATATACCCGGGTAACACAAACAGGAACGGGGCAATTGGAAAAAACTTTGAATTTCACAAGTTACCCTTTAGCGCCTAAAGAGTGTGACTTAGAAGAATTAAACTATCTGATTACGGTAGATGCATATGTGCACATTACATAGGGATGTTTACGTCCTAAATGGGTTGAACGCAAGAGTGACAATCGAAAACCCAAAAACCTCAAAATACCTTGCAACTTCCGGCTTTGTTGTTCCTGCTAATAAAGTATGTGGGCCTAAAAAGCAATATGAATCGCCTAGACGACAACTCGGGCATTCATAAACAACATCATATACCCGCCTACAACAAACAGGAAGGGGGCAATTGGAAAAAACTTTCAATTTCACAAGTTACCCTTTAGCGCCTAAAGAGTGTGACTTAGAAGAATTAAACTATCTGATTACGGTAGATGCATATGTGCACATTACATAGGGATGTTTACGTCCTAAATGGGTTGAACGCAAGAGTGACAATCGAAAACCCAAAAACCTCAAAATACCTAGCAACTTCCGGCTTTGTTGTTCCTGCTAATAAAGTATGTGGGTCTAAAAAGCAATATGAATCGCCTAGACAACTCGGGCATTTATAATCACAACCATATAACCCCCTACCACAAACAGGAACGTGGCAATTGGCAAAAAACTTTCAATTTCCTTTAGCGCCTAAAGAGTGTGACTTTGAAGAATTAAACTATCTGATTACTGTAGATGCATATGTGCACATTACATAGAGATGTTAACGTCCTAAATGGGTTGAACGCAAGAGTGACAATCCAAAACCCAAAAACCTCAAAATACCTAGCAACTTCCGACTTTGTTTTTCCGGCTAATAAAGTATGTGGGCCTAAAAAACAATATGAATCGCCTAGACGGCAACTCGGGCCTTCATAAAAAACATCATATACCCGCCTACAACAAACAGGAACGGGGAAATTGGAAAAAACTTTCAATTTCACAAGTTACCCTTTAGCGCCTAAAGAGTGTGACTTAGAAGAATTAAACTATCTGATTACGGTAGATGCATATGTGCACATTACATAGAGATGTTTACGTCCTAAATGGGTTGAACGCAAGAGTGACAATAGGTAACCCAAAGAAACCAAAATACCTAGCACCTTCCGGTTTTGTTTTTGCGGCTAATAAATTATGTGGGCCTATAAAACAATATGAGTCGCCTAGACGACAACTCGGGCATTTATAATCACAACCATATAACCCCCTACCACAAACAGGAACGTGGCAATTGGCAAAAAACTTTCAATTTCCTTTAGCGCCTAAAGAGTGTGACTTTGAAGAATTAAACTATCTGATTACTGTAGATGCATATGTGCACATTACATAGAGATGTTAACGTCCTAAATGGGTTGAACGCAAGAGTGACAATCGAAAACCCAAAAACCTCAAAATACCTAGCAACTTCCGACTTTGTTTTTCCGGCTAATAAAGTATGTGGGCCTAAAAAACAATATGAATCGCCTAGACGGCAACTCGGGCCTTCATAAAAAACATCATATACCCGCCTACCACAAACAGGAACGGGGCAATTGGCAAAAAACTTTCAATTTTACAAGTTACCCTTTAGCGCCTAAACAGTGTGACTTAGAAGAATAAAACTATCTGATTACGGTAGATGCATATGTGCACTTTACATAGGGCTGTTTACGTCCTAAATGGGTTGAACGCAAGAGTGACAATCGAAAACCCAAAGAACCCAAAATACCTAGCACCTTCCGGTTTTGTTTTTGCGGCTATAAAGTATGCGGGCCTTTAAAACAATATGAGTCGCCTAGACGACAACGCGGGCATTCATAATCACAACCATGTACCCCCTACCACAAACAGGAACGTGGCAATTGGCAAAAAACTTTCAATTTCCTTTAGCGCCTAAAGAGTGTGACTTTGAAGAATTAAACTATCTGATTACGGTAGATGCATATGTGCACATTACATAGAGATGTTAACGTCCTAAATGGGTTGAACGCAAGAGTGACAATCGAAAACCCAAAAACCTCAAAATACCTAGCAACTTCCGGCTTTGTTGTTCCTGCTAATAAAGTATGTGGGTCTAAAAAGCAATATGAATCGCTTAGACGACAACTCGGGCATTCATAAATAACATCATATACCCGCCTACCACAAACAGGAAAGGGGCAATTGGCAAAAAACTTTCAATTTCACAAGTTACCCTTTAGCGCCTAAAGAGTGTGACTTAGAAGAATTAAACTATCTGATTACGGTAGATGCATATGTGCACATTACATAGAGATGTTTACGTCCTAAATGGGTTGAACGCAAGAGTGACAATCGGTAACACAAAGAACCCAAAATACCTAGCACCTTCCGGTTTTGTTTTTGCGGCTAAGAAATTATGTGGGCCTAAAAAGCAATATGAATCGCCTAGACGACAACTCGGGCATTCATAAACAACATCATATACCCGGCTAACACAAACAGGAACGGGGCAATTGGAAAAAACTTTCAATTTCACAAGTTACCCTTTAGCGCCTAAAGAGTGTGACTTAGAAGAATTAAACTATCTGATTACGGTAGATGCATATGTGCACATTACATAGAGATGTTTACGTCCTAAATGGGTTGAACGCAAGAGTGACAATAGGTAACCCAGAGAAACCAAAATACCTAGCACCTTCCGGTTTTGTTTTTGCGGCTAATAAATTATGTGGGCCTATAAAACAATATGAGTCGCCTAGACGACAACTCGGGCATTTATAATAACAACCATATAACCCCCTACCACAAACAGGAACGTGGCAATTGGCAAAAAACTTTCAATTTCACAAGTTACCCTTTAGCGCCTAAAGAGTGTGACTTAGAAGAATTAAACTATCTGATTACGGTAGATGCATATGTGCACATTACATAGGGATGTTTACGTCCTAAATGGGTTGAACGCAAGAGTGACAATAGGTAACCCAAAGAACCCAAAATACCTAGCAACTTCCGGCTTTGTTGTTCCTGCTAATAAAGTATGTGGGTCTAAAAAGCAATATGAATCGCCTAGACGACAACTCGGGCATTCATAAACAACATCATATACCCGCCTACCACAAACAGGAACGGGGCAATTGGCAAAAAACTTTCAATTTCACAAGTTACCCTTAAGCGCCTAAAGAGTGTGACTTAGAAGAATTAAACTATCTGATTACGGTAGATGCATATGTGCACATTACATAGGGATGTTTACGTCCTAAATGGGTTGAACGCAAGAGTGACAATAGGTAACCCAAAGAACCCAAAATACCTAGCACCTTCCGGTTTTGTTTTTGCGGCTAAGAAATTATGTGGGCCTAAAAAGCAATATGAATCGCCTAGACGACAACTCGGGCATTCATAATCACAACCATATACCCCCTACCACAAACAGGAACGTGGCAATTGGCAAAAAACTTTCAATTTCCTTTAGCGCCTAAAGAGTGTGACTTTGAAGAATTAAACTATCTGATTACTGTAGATGCATATGTGCACATTACATAGAGATGTTAACGTCCTAAATGGGTTAAACGCAAGAGTGACAATCGAAAACCCAAAAACCTCAAAATACCTAGCAACTTCCGGCTTTGTTGTTCCTGCTAATAAAGTATGTGGGTCTAAAAAGCAATATGAATCGCCTAGACGACAACTCGGGCATTCATAAACAACATCATATACCCGCCTAACACAAACAGGAACGGGGCAATTGGAAAAAAACTTTCAATTTCACAAGTTACCCTTTAGCGCCTAAAGAGTGTGACTTAGAAGAATTAAACTATCTGATTACGGTAGATGCATATGTGCACATTACATAGGGATGTTTACGTCCTAGATGGGTTGAACGCAAGAGTGACAATCGAAAACCCAAAAACCTCAAAATACCTAGCAACTTCCGACTTTGTTTTTCCGACTAAGAAATTATGTGGGCCTAATAACAATATGAATCGCCTAGACGACAACTCGGGCATTCATAAACAACATCATATACCCGCCTACAACAAACAGGAACGGGGAAATTGGAAAAAACTTTCAATTTCACAAGTTACCCTTTAGCGCCTAAAGAGTGTGACTTAGAAGAATTAAACTATCTGATTACGGTAGATGCATATGTGCACATTACATAGAGATGTTTACGTCCTAAATGGGTTGAACGCAAGAGTGACAATAGGTAACCCAAAGAAACCAAAATACCTAGCACCTTCCGGTTTTGTTTTTGCGGCTAATAAATTATGTGGGCCTATAAAACAATATGAGTCGCCTAGACGACAACTCGGGCATTTATAATCACAACCATATAACCCCCTACCACAAACAGGAACGTGGCAATTGGCAAAAAACTTTCAATTTCCTTTAGCGCCTAAAGAGTGTGACTTTGAAGAATTAAACTATCTGATTACTGTAGATGCATATGTGCACATTACATAGAGATGTTTACGTCCTAGATGGGTTGAACGCAAGAGTGACAATCGAAAACCCAAAAACCTCAAAATACCTAGCAACTTCCGACTTTGTTTTTCCGACTAAGAAATTATGTGGGCCTAATAACAATATGAATCGCCTAGACGACAACTCGGGCATTCATAAACAACATCATATACCCGCCTACAACAAACAGGAACGGGGAAATTGGAAAAAACTTTCAATTTCACAAGTTACCCTTTAGCGCCTAAAGAGTGTGACTTAGAAGAATTAAACTATCTGATTACGGTAGATGCATATGTGCACATTACATAGAGATGTTTACGTCCTAAATGGGTTGAACGCAAGAGTGACAATAGGTAACCCAAAGAAACCAAAATACCTAGCACCTTCCGGTTTTGTTTTTGCGGCTAATAAATTATGTGGGCCTATAAAACAATATGAGTCGCCTAGACGACAACTCGGGCATTTATAATCACAACCATATAACCCCCTACCACAAACAGGAACGTGGCAATTGGCAAAAAACTTTCAATTTCCTTTAGCGCCTAAAGAGTGTGACTTAGAAGAATTAAACTATCTGATTACTGTAGATGCATATGTGCACATTACATAGAGATGTTAACGTCCTAAATGGGTTAAACGCAAGAGTGACAATCGAAAACCCAAAAACCTCAAAATACCTAGCAACTTCCGGCTTTGTTGTTCCTGCTAATAAAGTATGTGGGTCTAAAAAGCAATATGAATCGCCTAGACGACAACTCGGGCATTCATAAACAACATCATATACCCGCCTACCACAAACAGGAACGGGGCAATTGGCAAAAAACTTTCAATTTCACAAGTTACCCTTAAGCGCCTAAAGAGTGTGACTTAGAAGAATTAAACTATCTGATTACGGTAGATGCATATGTGCACATTACATAGGGATGTTTACGTCCTAAATGGGTTGAACGCAAGAGTGACAATAGGTAACCCAAAGAACCCAAAATACCTAGCACCTTCCGGTTTTGTTTTTGCGGCTAAGAAATTATGTGGGCCTAAAAAGCAATATGAATCGCCTAGACGACAACTCGGGCATTCATAATCACAACCATATACCCCCTACCACAAACAGGAACGTGGCAATTGGCAAAAAACTTTCAATTTCCTTTAGCGCCTAAAGAGTGTGACTTTGAAGAATTAAACTATCTGATTACTGTAGATGCATATGTGCACATTACATAGAGATGTTAACGTCCTAAATGGGTTAAACGCAAGAGTGACAATCGAAAACCCAAAAACCTCAAAATACCTAGCAACTTCCGGCTTTGTTGTTCCTGCTAATAAAGTATGTGGGTCTAAAAAGCAATATGAATCGCCTAGACGACAACTCGGGCATTCATAAACAACATCATATACCCGCCTAACACAAACAGGAACGGGGCAATTGGAAAAAAACTTTCAATTTCACAAGTTACCCTTTAGCGCCTAAAGAGTGTGACTTAGAAGAATTAAACTATCTGATTACGGTAGATGCATATGTGCACATTACATAGGGATGTTTACGTCCTAGATGGGTTGAACGCAAGAGTGACAATCGAAAACCCAAAAACCTCAAAATACCTAGCAACTTCCGACTTTGTTTTTCCGACTAAGAAATTATGTGGGCCTAATAACAATATGAATCGCCTAGACGACAACTCGGGCATTCATAAACAACATCATATACCCGCCTACAACAAACAGGAACGGGGAAATTGGAAAAAACTTTCAATTTCACAAGTTACCCTTTAGCGCCTAAAGAGTGTGACTTAGAAGAATTAAACTATCTGATTACGGTAGATGCATATGTGCACATTACATAGAGATGTTTACGTCCTAAATGGGTTGAACGCAAGAGTGACAATAGGTAACCCAAAGAAACCAAAATACCTAGCACCTTCCGGTTTTGTTTTTGCGGCTAATAAATTATGTGGGCCTATAAAACAATATGAGTCGCCTAGACGACAACTCGGGCATTTATAATCACAACCATATAACCCCCTACCACAAACAGGAACGTGGCAATTGGCAAAAAACTTTCAATTTCCTTTAGCGCCTAAAGAGTGTGACTTTGAAGAATTAAACTATCTGATTACTGTAGATGCATATGTGCACATTACATAGAGATGTTAACGTCCTAAATGGGTTGAACGCAAGAGTGACAATCGAAAACCCAAAAACCTCAAAATACCTAGCAACTTCCGACTTTGTTTTTCCGGCTAATAAAGTATGTGGGCCTAAAAAACAATATGAATCGCCTAGACGGCAACTCAGGCCTTCATAAACAACATCATATACCCGCCTACCACAAACAGGAACGGGGCAATTGGCAAAAAACTTTCAATTTTACAAGTTACCCTTTAGCGCCTAAACAGTGTGACTTAGAAGAATAAAACTATCTGATTACGGTAGATGCATATGTGCACTTTACATAGGGCTGTTTACGTCCTAAATGGGTTGAACGCAAGAGTGACAATCGAAAACCCAAAGAACCCAAAATACCTAGCACCTTCCGGTTTTGTTTTTGCGGCTATAAAGTATGCGGGCCTTTAAAACAATATGAGTCGCCTAGACGACAACTCGGGCATTCATAATCACAACCATATACCCCCTACCACAAACAGGAACGTGGCAATTGGCAAAAAACTTTCAATTTCCTTTAGCGCCTAAAGAGTGTGACTTTGAAGAATTAAACTATCTGATTACGGTAGATGCATATGTGCACATTACATAGAGATGTTAACGTCCTAAATGGGTTGAACGCAAGAGTGACAATCGAAAACCCAAAAACCTCAAAATACCTAGCAACTTCCGGCTTTGTTGTTCCTGCTAATAAAGTATGTGGGTCTAAAAAGCAATATGAATCGCTTAGACGACAACTCGGGCATTCATAAATAACATCATATACCCGCCTACCACAAACAGGAAAGGGGCAATTGGCAAAAAACTTTCAATTTCACAAGTTACCCTTTAGCGCCTAAACAGTGTGACTTAGAAGAATTCAACTATCTGATTACGGTAGATGCATATGTGCACATTACATAGAGATGTTAACGTCCTAAATGGGTTGAACTGAAGAGTGACAATCGAAAACCCAAAAACCTCAAAATACCTAGCAACTTCCGGCTTTGTTGTTCCTGCTAATAAAGTATGTGGGTCTAAAAAGCAATATGAATCGCCTAGACGACAACTCGGGCATTCAACAACAACATCATATACCCGCCTACAACAAACAGGAACGGGGCAATTGGAAAAAACTTTCAATTTCACAAGTTACCCTTTAGCGCCTAAAGAGTGTGACTTAGAAGAATTAAACTATCTGATTACGGTAGATGCATATGTGCACATTACATAGAGATGTTTACGTCCTAAATGGGTTGAACGCAAGAGTGACAATAGGTAACCCAAAGAAACCAAAATACCTAGCACCTTCCGGTTTTGTTTTTGCGGCTAATAAATTATGTGGGCCTATAAAACAATATGAGTCGCCTAGACGACAACTCGGGCATTTATAATCACAACCATATAACCCCCTACCACAAACAGGAACGTGGCAATTGGCAAAAAACTTTCAATTTCCTTTAGCGCCTAAAGAGTGTGACTTTGAAGAATTAAACTATCTGATTACTGTAGATGCATATGTGCACATTACATAGAGATGTTAACGTCCTAAATGGGTTGAACGCAAGAGTGACAATCGAAAACCCAAAAACCTCAAAATACCTAGCAACTTCCGGCTTTGTTGTTCCTGCTAATAAAGTATGTGGGTCTAAAAAGCAATATGAATCGCTTAGACGACAAGTCGGGCATTCATAAATAACATCATATACCCGCCTACCACAAACAGGAAAGGGGCAATTGGCAAACAACAGTGTGACTTAGAAGAATTCAACTATCTGATTACGGTAGATGCATATGTGCACATTACATAGAGATGTTAACGTCCTAAATGGGTTGAACTCAAGAGTGACAATCGAAAACCCAAAAACTTTAAAATACCTAGCAACTTCCGGCTTTGTTGTTCCTGCTAATAAAGTATGTGGGTCTAAAAAGCAATATGAATCGCCTAGACGACAACTCGGGCATTCAACAACAACATCATATACCCGCCTACCACAAACAGGAACGGGGCAATTGGCAAAAAACTTTCAATTTCACAAGTTACCCTTTAGCGCCTAAAGAGTGTGACTTAGAAGAATTAAACTATCTGATTACGGTAGATGCATATGTGCACATTACATAGAGATGTTTACGTCCTAAATGGGTTGAACGCAAGAGTGACAATCGGTAACACAAAGAACCCAAAATACCTAGCACCTTCCGGTTTTGTTTTTGCGGCTAAGAAATTATGTGGGCCTAAAAAGATATATGAATCGCCTAGACGACAACTCGGGCATTCATAAACAACATCATATACCCGCCTACCACAAACAGGAACGTGGCAATTGGCAAAAAACTTTCAATTTCACAAGTTACCCTTTAGCGCCTAAACAGTGTGACTTAGAAGAATTAAACTATCTGATTACAGTAGATGCATATGTGCACATTACATAGGGATGTTTACGTCCTAAATGGGTTGAACGCAAGAGTGACAATCGAAAACCCAAAAACCTCAAAATACCTAGCAACTTCCGGCTTTGTTGTTCCTGCTAATAAAGTATGTGGGTCTAAAAAGCAATATGAATCGCCTAGACGACAACTCGGGCATTCAATAATTCATATACCCGCCTACCACAAACAGGAACGGGGCAATTGGCAAAAACTTTCAATTTCACAAGTTACCCTTTAGCGCCTAAAGAGTGTGACTTAGAAGAATTAAACTATCTGATTACGGTAGATGCATATGTGCACATTACATAGAGATGTTTACGTCCTAAATGGGTTGAACGCAAGAGTGACAATCGGTAACACAAAGAACCCAAAATACCTAGCACCTTCCGGTTTTGTTTTTGCGGCTAAGAAATTATGTGGGCCTAAAAAGCAATATGAATCGCCTAGACGACAACTCGGGCATTCATAAACAACATCATATACCCGGCTAACACAAACAGGAACGGGGCAATTGGAAAAAACTTTCAATTTCACAAGTTACCCTTTAGCGCCTAAAGAGTGTGACTTAGAAGAATTAAACTATCTGATTACGGTAGATGCATATGTGCACATTACATAGAGATGTTTACGTCCTAAATGGGTTGAACGCAAGAGTGACAATAGGTAACCCAGAGAAACCAAAATACCTAGCACCTTCCGGTTTTGTTTTTGCGGCTAATAAATTATGTGGGCCTATAAAACAATATGAGTCGCCTAGACGACAACTCGGGCATTTATAATAACAACCATATAACCCCCTACCACAAACAGGAACGTGGCAATTGGCAAAAAACTTTCAATTTCACAAGTTACCCTTTAGCGCCTAAAGAGTGTGACTTAGAAGAATTAAACTATCTGATTACGGTAGATGCATATGTGCACATTACATAGGGATGTTTACGTCCTAAATGGGTTGAACGCAAGAGTGACAATAGGTAACCCAAAGAACCCAAAATACCTAGCAACTTCCGGCTTTGTTGTTCCTGCTAATAAAGTATGTGGGTCTAAAAAGCAATATGAATCGCCTAGACGACAACTCGGGCATTCATAAACAACATCATATACCCGCCTACCACAAACAGGAACGGGGCAATTGGCAAAAAACTTTCAATTTCACAAGTTACCCTTAAGCGCCTAAAGAGTGTGACTTAGAAGAATTAAACTATCTGATTACGGTAGATGCATATGTGCACATTACATAGGGATGTTTACGTCCTAAATGGGTTGAACGCAAGAGTGACAATAGGTAACCCAAAGAACCCAAAATACCTAGCACCTTCCGGTTTTGTTTTTGCGGCTAAGAAATTATGTGGGCCTAAAAAGCAATATGAATCGCCTAGACGACAACTCGGGCATTCATAAACAACATCATATACCCGGCTAACACAAACAGGAACGGGGCAATTGGAAAAAACTTTCAATTTCACAAGTTACCCTTAAGCGCCTAAAGAGTGTGACTTAGAATAATTAAACTATCTGATTACGGTAGATGCATATGTGCACATTACATAGGGATGTTTACGTCCTAAATGGGTTGAACGCAAGAGTGACAATAGGTAACCCAAAGAACCCAAAATACCTAGCAACTTCCGGCTTTGTTGTTCCTGCTAATAAAGTATGTGGGTCTAAAGAGCAATATGAATCGCCTAGACGACAACTCGGGCATTCATAAACAACATCATATACCCGGCTAACACAAACAGGAACGGGGCAATTGGAAAAAACTTTCAATTTCACAAGTTACCCTTTAGCGCCTAAAGAGTGTGACTTAGAAGAATTAAACTATCTGATTACAGTAGATGCATATGTGCACATTACATAGAGATGTTTACGTCCTAAATGGGTTGAACGCAAGAGTGACAATAGGTAACCCAAAGAAACCAAAATACCTAGCACCTTCCGGTTTTGTTTTTGCGGCTAATAAATTATGTGGGCCTATAAAACAATATGAGTCGCCTAGACGACAACTCGGGCATTTATAATCACAACAATATAACCCCCTACCACAAACAGGAACGTGGCAATTGGCACAAAACTTTGAATTTCACAAGTTACCCTTTAGCGCCTAAAGAGTGTGACTTAGAAGAATTAAACTATCTGATTACGGTAGATTCACATGTGCACATTACATAGGGATGTTTACGTCCTAAATGGGTTGAACGCAAGAGTGACAATAGGTAACCCCAAGAACCCAAAATACCTAGCAACTTCCGGCTTTGTTGTTCCTGCTAATAAAGTATGTGGGTCTAAAAAGCACTATGAATCGCCTAGACGACAACTCGGGCATTCATAAACAACATCATATACCCGGCTAACACAAACAGGAACGGGGAAATTGGAAAAAACTTTCAATTTCACAAGTTACCCTTAAGCGCCTAAAGAGTGTGACTTAGAAGAATTAAACTACCTGATTACGGTAGATGCATATGTGCACATTACATAGGGATGTTTACGTCCTAAATGGGTTGAACGCAAGAGTGACAATAGGTAACCCAAAGAAACCAAAATACCTAGCAACTTCCGACTTTGTTTTTCCGGCTAATAAAGTATGTGGGCCTAAAAAACAATATGAATCGCCTAGACGGCAACTCGGGCCTTCATAAACAACATCATATACCCGCCTACCACAAACAGGAACGGGGCAATTGGCAAAAAACTTTCAATTTTACAAGTTACCCTTTAGCGCCTAAACAGTGTGACTTAGAAGAATAAAACTATCTGATTACGGTAGATGCATATGTGCACTTTACATAGGGCTGTTTACGTCCTAAATGGGTTGAACGCAAGAGTGACAATCGAAAACCCCAAGAACCTCAAAATACCTAGCAACTTCCGGCTTTGTTGTTCCTGCTAATAAAGTATGTGGGTCTAAAAAGCAATATGAATCGCTTAGACGACAACTCGGGCATTCAACAACAACATCATATACCCGCCTACCACAAACAGGAACGTGGCAATTGGCAAAAAACTTTCAATTTCACAAGTTACCCTTTAGCGCCTAAAGAGTGTGACTTAGAAGAATTAAACTATCTGATTACGGTAGATGCATATGTGCACATTACATAGAGATGTTAACGTCCTAAATGGGTTGAACGCAAGAGTGACAATCGAAAACCCAAAAACCTCAAAATACCTAGCACCTTCCGGTTTTGTTTTTGCGGCTATAAAGTATGCGGGCCTTTAAAACAATATGAGTCGCCTAGACGACAACGCGGGCATTCATAATCACAACCATATACCCCCTACCACAAACAGGAACGTGGCAATTGGCAAAAAACTTTCAATTTCCTTTAGCGCCTAAAGAGTGTGACTTAGAAGAATTAAACTATCTGATTACGGTAGATGCATATGTGCACATTACATAGAGATGTTAACGTCCTAAATGGGTTGAACGCAAGAGTGACAATCGAAAACCCAAAAACCTCAAAATACCTAGCACCTTCCGGTTTTGTTTTTGCGGCTATAAAGTATGCGGGCCTTTAAAACAATATGAGTCGCCTAGACGACAACGCGGGCATTCATAATCACAACCATATACCCCCTACCACAAACAGGAACGGGGCAATTGGCAAAAAACTTTCAATTTCACAAGTTACCCTTTAGCGCCTAAAGAGTGTGACTTAGAAGAATTAAACTATCTGATTACGGTAGATGCATATGTGCACATTACATAGAGATGTTTACGTCCTAAATGGGTTGAACGCAAGAGTGACAATAGGTAACCCAAAGAAACCAAAATACCTAGCACCTTCCGGTTTTGTTTTTGCGGCTATAAAGTATGCGGGCCTTTAAAACAATATGAGTCGCCTAGACGACAACGCGGGCATTCATAATCACAACCATATACCCCCTACCACAAACAGGAACGTGGCAATTGGCAAAAAACTTTCAATTTCCTTTAGCGCCTAAAGAGTGTGACTTTGAAGAATTAAACTATCTGATTACGGTAGATGCATATTTGCACATTACATAGAGATGTTAACGTCCTAAATGGGTTGAACGCAAGAGTGACAATCGAAAACCCAAAAACCTCAAAATACCTAGCAACTTCCGGCTTTGTTGTTCCTGCTAATAAAGTATGTGGGTCTAAAAAGCAATATGAATCGCTTAGACGACAACTCGGGCATTCATAAATAACATCATATACCCGCCTACCACAAACAGGAAAGGGGCAATTGGCAAAAAACTTTCAATTTCACAAGTTACCCTTTAGCGCCTAAACAGTGTGACTTAGAAGAATTAAACTATCTGATTACGGTAGATGCATATGTGCACATTACATAGAGATGTTAACGTCCTAAATGGGTTGAACTCAAGAGTGACAATCGAAAACCCAAAAACCTCAAAATACCTAGCAACTTCCGGCTTTGTTGTTCCTGCTAATAAAGTATGTGGGTCTAAAAAGCAATATGAATCGCCTAGACGACAACTCGGGCATTCAACAACAACATCATATACCCGCCTACCACAAACAGGAACGGGGCAATTGGCAAAAAACTTTCAATTTCACAAGTTACCCTTTAGCGCCTAAAGAGTGTGACTTAGAAGAATTAAACTATCTGATTACGGTAGATGCATATGTGCACATTACATAGAGATGTTTACGTTCTAAATGGGTTGAACGCAAGAGTGACAATCGGTAACACAAAGAACCCAAAATACCTAGCACCTTCCGGTTTTGTTTTTGGGGCTAAGAAATTATGTGGGCCTAAAAAGCAATATGAATCGCCTAGACGACAACTCGGGCATTCATAAACAACATCATATACCCGCCTACCACAAACAGGAACGTGGCAATTGGCAAAAAACTTTCAATTTCACAAGTTACCCTTTAGCGCCTAAACAGTGTGACTTAGAAGAATTAAACTATCTGATTACAGTAGATGCATAAGTGCACATTACATAGGGATGTTTACGTCCTAAATGGGTTGAACGCAAGAGTGACAATCGAAAACCCAAAAACCTCAAAATACCTAGCAACTTCCGGCTTTGTTGTTCCTGCTAATAAAGTATGTGGGTCTAAAAAGCAATATGAATCGCCTAGACGACAACTCGGGCATTCAATAATTCATATACCCGCCTACCACAAACAGGAACGGGGCAATTGGCAAAAACTTTCAATTTCACAAGTTACCCTTTAGCGCCTAAAGAGTGTGACTTAGAAGAATTAAACTATCTGATTACGGTAGATGCATATGTGCACATTACATAGGGATGTTTACGTCCTAAATGGGTTGAACGCAAGAGTGACAATAGGTAACCCAAAGAACCCAAAATACCTAGCAACTTCCGGCTTTGTTGTTCCTGCTAATAAAGTATGTGGGTCTAAAAAGCAATATGAATCGCCTAGACGACAACTCGGGCATTCATAAACAACATCATATACCCGGCTAACACAAACAGGAACGGGGCAATTGGAAAAAACTTTCAATTTCACAAGTTACCCTTTAGCGCCTAAAGAGTGTGACTTAGAAGAATTAAACTATCTGATTACGGTAGATGCATATGTGCACATTACATAGAGATGTTTACGTCCTAAATGGGTTGGACGCAAGAGTGACAATAGGTAACCCAGAGAAACCAAAATACCTAGCACCTTCCGGTTTTGTTTTTGCGGCTAATAAATTATGTGGGCCTATAAAACAATATGAGTCGCCTAGACGACAACTCGGGCATTTATAATAACAACCATATAACCCCCTACCACAAATAGGAACGTGGCAATTGGCAAAAAACTTTCAATTTCACAAGTTACCCTTTAGCGCCTAAAGAGTGTGACTTAGAAGAATTAAACTATCTGATTACGGTAGATGCATATGTGCACATTACATAGGGATGTTTACGTCCTAAATGGGTTGAACGCAAGAGTGACAATAGGTAACCCAAAGAACCCAAAATACCTAGCAACTTCCGGCTTTGTTGTTCCTGCTAATAAAGTATGTGGGTCTAAAAAGCAATATGAATCGCCTAGACGACAACTCGGGCATTCATAAACAACATCATATACCCGCCTACCACAAACAGGAACGGGGCAATTGGCAAAAAACTTTCAATTTCACAAGTTACCTTTAAGCGCCTAAAGAGTGTGACTTAGAAGAATTAAACTATCTGATTACGGTAGATGCATATGTGCACATTACATAGGGATGTTTACGTCCTAAATGGGTTGAACGCAAGAGTGACAATAGGTAACCCAAAGAACCCAAAATACCTAGCACCTTCCGGTTTTGTTTTTGCGGCTAAGAAATTATGTGGGCCTAAAAAGCAATATGAATCGCCTAGACGACAACTCGGGCATTCAATTGGCAAAAAACTTTCAATTTCACAAGTTACCCTTTAGCGCCTAAACAGTGTGACTTAGAAGAATTAAACTATCTGATTACGGTAGATGCATATGTGCACATTACATAGAGATGTTAACGTCCTAAATGGGTTGAACTCAAGAGTGACAATCGAAAACCCAAAAACCTCAAAATACCTAGCAACTTCCGGCTTTGTTGTTCCTGCTAATAAAGTATGTGGGTCTAAAAAGCAATATGAATCGCCTAGACGACAACTCGGGCATTCAACAACAACATCATATACCCGCCTACCACAAACAGGAACGGGGCAATTGGCAAAAAACTTTCAATTTCACAAGTTACCCTTTAGCGCCTAAAGAGTGTGACTTAGAAGAATTAAACTATCTGATTACGGTAGATGCATATGTGCACATTACATAGAGATGTTTACGTTCTAAATGGGTTGAACGCAAGAGTGACAATCGGTAACACAAAGAACCCAAAATACCTAGCACCTTCCGGTTTTGTTTTTGCGGCTAAGAAATTATGTGGGCCTAAAAAGCAATATGAATCGCCTAGACGACAACTCGGGCATTCATAAACAACATCATATACCCGCCTACCACAAACAGGAACGTGGCAATTGGCAAAAAACTTTCAATTTCACAAGTTACCCTTTAGCGCCTAAACAGTGTGACTTAGAAGAATTAAACTATCTGATTACAGTAGATGCATAAGTGCACATTACATAGGGATGTTTACGTCCTAAATGGGTTGAACGCAAGAGTGACAATCGAAAACCCAAAAACCTCAAAATACCTAGCAACTTCCGGCTTTGTTGTTCCTGCTAATAAAGTATGTGGGTCTAAAAAGCAATATGAATCGCCTAGACGACAACTCGGGCATTCAATAATTCATATACCCGCCTACCACAAACAGGAACGGGGCAATTGGCAAAAACTTTCAATTTCACAAGTTACCCTTTAGCGCCTAAAGAGTGTGACTTAGAAGAATTAAACTATCTGATTACGGTAGATGCATATGTGCACATTACATAGGGATGTTTACGTCCTAAATGGGTTGAACGCAAGAGTGACAATAGGTAACCCAAAGAACCCAAAATACCTAGCAACTTCCGGCTTTGTTGTTCCTGCTAATAAAGTATGTGGGTCTAAAAAGCAATATGAATCGCCTAGACGACAACTCGGGCATTCATAAACAACATCATATACCCGGCTAACACAAACAGGAACGGGGCAATTGGAAAAAACTTTCAATTTCACAAGTTACCCTTTAGCGCCTAAAGAGTGTGACTTAGAAGAATTAAACTATCTGATTACGGTAGATGCATATGTGCACATTACATAGAGATGTTTACGTCCTAAATGGGTTGGACGCAAGAGTGACAATAGGTAACCCAGAGAAACCAAAATACCTAGCACCTTCCGGTTTTGTTTTTGCGGCTAATAAATTATGTGGGCCTATAAAACAATATGAGTCGCCTAGACGACAACTCGGGCATTTATAATAACAACCATATAACCCCCTACCACAAATAGGAACGTGGCAATTGGCAAAAAACTTTCAATTTCACAAGTTACCCTTTAGCGCCTAAAGAGTGTGACTTAGAAGAATTAAACTATCTGATTACGGTAGATGCATATGTGCACATTACATAGGGATGTTTACGTCCTAAATGGGTTGAACGCAAGAGTGACAATAGGTAACCCAAAGAACCCAAAATACCTAGCAACTTCCGGCTTTGTTGTTCCTGCTAATAAAGTATGTGGGTCTAAAAAGCAATATGAATCGCCTAGACGACAACTCGGGCATTCATAAACAACATCATATACCCGCCTACCACAAACAGGAACGGGGCAATTGGCAAAAAACTTTCAATTTCACAAGTTACCTTTAAGCGCCTAAAGAGTGTGACTTAGAAGAATTAAACTATCTGATTACGGTAGATGCATATGTGCACATTACATAGGGATGTTTACGTCCTAAATGGGTTGAACGCAAGAGTGACAATAGGTAACCCAAAGAACCCAAAATACCTAGCACCTTCCGGTTTTGTTTTTGCGGCTAAGAAATTATGTGGGCCTAAAAAGCAATATGAATCGCCTAGACGACAACTCGGGCATTCATAAACAACATCATATACCCGGCTAACACAAACAGGAACGTGGCAATTGGAAAAAACTTTCAATTTCACAAGTTACCCTTAAGCGCCTAAAGAGTGTGACTTAGAAGAATTAAACTATCTGATTACGGTAGATGCATATGTGCACATTACATAGAGATGTTTACGTCCTAAATGGGTTGAACGCAAGAGTGACAATAGGTAACCCAAAGAACCCAAAATACCTAGCAACTTCCGGCTTTGTTGTTCCTGCTAATAAAGTATGTGGGTCTAAAAAGCAATATGAATCGCCTAGACGACAACTCGGGCATTCATAAACAACATCATATACCCGGCTAACACAAACAGGAACGTGGCAATTGGAAAAAACTTTCAATTTCACAAGTTACCCTTTAGCGCCTAAACAGTGTGACTTAGAAGAATTAAACTATCTGATTACAGTAGATGCATAAGTGCACATTACATAGGGATGTTTACGTCCTAAATGGGTTGAACGCAAGAGTGACAATCGAAAACCCAAAAACCTCAAAATACCTAGCAACTTCCGGCTTTGTTGTTCCTGCTAATAAAGTATGTGGGTCTAAAAAGCAATATGAATCGCCTAGACGACAACTCGGGCATTCAATAATTCATATACCCGCCTACCACAAACAGGAACGGGGCAATTGGCAAAAACTTTCAATTTCACAAGTTACCCTTTAGCGCCTAAAGAGTGTGACTTAGAAGAATTAAACTATCTGATTACGGTAGATGCATATGTGCACATTACATAGGGATGTTTACGTCCTAAATGGGTTGAACGCAAGAGTGACAATAGGTAACCCAAAGAACCCAAAATACCTAGCACCTTCCGGTTTTGTTTTTGCGGCTAAGAAATTATGTGGGCCTAAAAAGCAATATGAATCGCCTAGACGACAACTCGGGCATTCATAAACAACATCATATACCCGGCTAACACAAACAGGAACGTGGCAATTGGAAAAAACTTTCAATTTCACAAGTTACCCTTAAGCGCCTAAAGAGTGTGACTTAGAAGAATTAAACTATCTGATTACGGTAGATGCATATGTGCACATTACATAGAGATGTTTACGTCCTAAATGGGTTGAACGCAAGAGTGACAATAGGTAACCCAAAGAACCCAAAATACCTAGCAACTTCCGGCTTTGTTGTTCCTGCTAATAAAGTATGTGGGTCTAAAGAGCAATATGAATCGCCTAGACGACAACTCGGGCATTCACAAACAACATCATATACCCGGCTAACACAAACAGGAACGGGGCAATTGGAAAAAACTTTCAATTTCACAAGTTACCCTTTAGCGCCTAAAGAGTGTGACTTAGAAGAATTAAACTATCTGATTACGGTAGATGCATATGTGCACATTACATAGAGATGTTTACGTCCTAAATGGGTTGGACGCAAGAGTGACAATAGGTAACCCAGAGAAACCAAAATACCTAGCACCTTCCGGTTTTGTTTTTGCGGCTAATAAATTATGTGGGCCTATAAAACAATATGAGTCGCCTAGACGACAACTCGGGCATTTATAATAACAACCATATAACCCCCTACCACAAATAGGAACGTGGCAATTGGCAAAAAACTTTCAATTTCACAAGTTACCCTTTAGCGCCTAAAGAGTGTGACTTAGAAGAATTAAACTATCTGATTACGGTAGATGCATATGTGCACATTACATAGGGATGTTTACGTCCTAAATGGGTTGAACGCAAGAGTGACAATAGGTAACCCAAAGAACCCAAAATACCTAGCAACTTCCGGCTTTGTTGTTCCTGCTAATAAAGTATGTGGGTCTAAAAAGCAATATGAATCGCCTAGACGACAACTCGGGCATTCACAAACAACATCATATACCCGCCTACCACAAACAGGAACGGGGCAATTGGCAAAAAACTTTCAATTTCACAAGTTACCTTTAAGCGCCTAAAGAGTGTGACTTAGAAGAATTAAACTATCTGATTACGGTAGATGCATATGTGCACATTACATAGGGATGTTTACGTCCTAAATGGGTTGAACGCAAGAGTGACAATAGGTAACCCAAAGAACCCAAAATACCTAGCACCTTCCGGTTTTGTTTTTGCGGCTAATAAAGTATGTGGGTCTAAAACGCAATATGAATCGCCTAGACGACAACTCGGGCATTCAATAATTCATATACCCGCCTACCACAAACAGGAACGGGGCAATTGGCAAAAACTTTCAATTTCACAAGTTACCCTTTAGCGCCTAAAGAGTGTGACTTAGAAGAATTAAACTATCTGATTACGGTAGATGCATATGTGCACATTACATAGGGATGTTTTTGTCTTAAATGGGTTGAACGCAAGAGTGACAATAGGTAACCCAAAGAACCCAAAATACCTAGCAACTTCCGGCTTTGTTGTTCCTGCTAATAAAGTATGTGGGTCTAAAAAGCAATATGAATCGCCTAGACGACAACTCGGGCATTCATAAACAACATCATATACCCGGCTAACACAAACAGGAACGGGGCAATTGGAAAAAACTTTCAATTTCACAAGTTACCCTTTAGCGCCTAAAGAGTGTGACTTAGAAGAATTAAACTATCTGATTACGGTAGATGCATATGTGCACATTACATAGAGATGTTTACGTCCTAAATGGGTTGAACGCAAGAGTGACAATCGGTAACACAAAGAACCCAAAATACCTAGCACCTTCCGGTTTTGTTTTTGCGGCTAAGAAATTATGTGGGCCTAAAAAGCAATATGAATCGCCTAGACGACAACTCGGGCATTCATAAACAACATCATATACCCGCCTACCACAAACAGGAACGTGGCAATTGGCAAAAAACTTTCAATTTCACAAGTTACCCTTTAGCGCCTAAACAGTGTGACTTAGAAGAATTAAACTATCTGATTACAGTAGATGCATATGTGCACATTACATAGGGATGTTTACGTCCTAAATGGGTTGAACGCAAGAGTGACAATAGGTAACCCAAAGAACCCAAAATACCTAGCACCTTCCGGTTTTGTTTTTGCGGCTAAGAAATTATGTGGGCCTAAAAAGCAATATGAATCGCCTAGACGGCAACTCGGGCCTTCATAAACAACATCATATACCCGCCTACCACAAACAGGAACGTGGCAATTGGCAAAAAACTTTCAATTTCACAAGTTACCCTTTAGCGCCTAAACAGTGTGACTTAGAAGAATTAAACTATCTGATTACAGTAGATGCATATGTGCACATTACATTGAGATGTTTACGTCCTAAATGGGTTGAACGCAAGAGTGACAATAGGTAACCCAAAGAAACCAAAATACCTAGCACCTTCCGGTTTTGTTTTTGCGGCTAATAAATTATGTGGGCCTATAAAACAATATGAGTCGCCTAGACGACAACTCGGGCATTTATAATCACAACAATATAACCCCCTACCACAAACAGGAACGTGGCAATTGGCACAAAACTTTGAATTTCACAAGTTACCCTTTAGCGCCTAAAGAGTGTGACTTAGAAGAATAAAACTATCTGATTACGGTAGATGCATATGTGCACTTTACATAGGGCTGTTTACGTCCTAAATGGGTTGAACGCAAGAGTGACAATCGAAAACCCCAAGAACCCAAAATACCTAGCACCTTCCGGTTTTGTTTTTGCGGCTATAAAGTATGCGGGCCTTTAAAACAATATGAGTCGCCTAGACGACAACGCGGGCATTCATAATCACAACCATATACCCCCTACCACAAACAGGAACGTGGCAATTGGCAAAAAACTTTCAATTTCCTTTAGCGCCTAAAGAGTGTGACTTTGAAGAATTAAACTATCTGATTACGGTAGATGCATATTTGCACATTACATAGAGATGTTAACGTCCTAAATGGGTTGAACGCAAGAGTGACAATCGAAAACCCAAAAACCTCAAAATACCTAGCAACTTCCGGCTTTGTTGTTCCTGCTAATAAAGTATGTGGGTCTAAAAAGCAATATGAATCGCTTAGACGACAACTCGGGCATTCATAAATAACATCATATACCCGCCTACCACAAACAGGAAAGGGGCAATTGGCAAAAAACTTTCAATTTCACAAGTTACCCTTTAGCGCCTAAACAGTGTGACTTAGAAGAATTAAACTATCTGATTACGGTAGATGCATATGTGCACATTACATAGAGATGTTTACGTCCTAAATGGGTTGAACGCAAGAGTGACAATCGGTAACACAAAGAACCCAAAATACCTAGCACCTTCCGGTTTTGTTTTTGCGGCTAAGAAATTATGTGGGCCTAAAAAGCAATATGAATCGCCTAGACGACAACTCGGGCATTCATAAACAACATCATATACCCGCCTACCACAAACAGGAACGTGGCAATTGGCAAAAAACTTTCAATTTCACAAGTTACCCTTTAGCGCCTAAACAGTGTGACTTAGAAGAATTAAACTATCTGATTACAGTAGATTCATATGCGCACATTACATAGGGATGTTTACGTCCTAAATGGGTTGAACGCAAGAGTGACAATCGAAAACCCAAAAACCTCAAAATACCTAGCAACTTCCGGCTTTGTTGTTCCTGCTAATAAAGTATGTGGGTCTAAAACGCAATATGAATCGCCTAGACGACAACTCGGGCATTCAATAATTCATATACCCGCCTACCACAAACAGGAACGGGGCAATTGGCAAAAACTTTCAATTTCACAAGTTACCCTTTAGCGCCTAAAGAGTGTGACTTAGAAGAATTAAACTATCTGATTACGGTAGATGCATATGTGCACATTACATAGGGATGTTTTTGTCTTAAATGGGTTGAACGCAAGAGTGACAATAGGTAACCCAAAGAACCCAAAATACCTAGCAACTTCCGGCTTTGTTGTTCCTGCTAATAAAGTATGTGGGTCTAAAAAGCAATATGAATCGCCTAGACGACAACTCGGGCATTCATAAACAACATCATATACCCGGCTAACACAAACAGGAACGGGGCAATTGGAAAAAACTTTCAATTTCACAAGTTACCCTTTAGCGCCTAAAGAGTGTGACTTAGAAGAATTAAACTATCTGATTACGGTAGATGCATATGTGCACATTACATAGAGATGTTTACGTCCTAAATGGGTTGAACGCAAGAGTGACAATCGGTAACACAAAGAACCCAAAATACCTAGCACCTTCCGGTTTTGTTTTTGCGGCTAAGAAATTATGTGGGCCTAAAAAGCAATATGAATCGCCTAGACGACAACTCGGGCATTCATAAACAACATCATATACCCGCCTACCACAAACAGGAACGTGGCAATTGGCAAAAAACTTTCAATTTCACAAGTTACCCTTTAGCGCCTAAACAGTGTGACTTAGAAGAATTAAACTATCTGATTACAGTAGATGCATATGTGCACATTACATAGGGATGTTTACGTCCTAAATGGGTTGAACGCAAGAGTGACAATAGGTAACCCAAAGAACCCAAAATACCTAGCACCTTCCGGTTTTGTTTTTGCGGCTAAGAAATTATGTGGGCCTAAAAAGCAATATGAATCGCCTAGACGGCAACTCGGGCCTTCATAAACAACATCATATACCCGCCTACCACAAACAGGAACGTGGCAATTGGCAAAAAACTTTCAATTTCACAAGTTACCCTTTAGCGCCTAAACAGTGTGACTTAGAAGAATTAAACTATCTGATTACAGTAGATGCATATGTGCACATTACATTGAGATGTTTACGTCCTAAATGGGTTGAACGCAAGAGTGACAATAGGTAACCCAAAGAAACCAAAATACCTAGCACCTTCCGGTTTTGTTTTTGCGGCTAATAAATTATGTGGGCCTATAAAACAATATGAGTCGCCTAGACGACAACTCGGGCATTTATAATCACAACAATATAACCCCCTACCACAAACAGGAACGTGGCAATTGGCACAAAACTTTGAATTTCACAAGTTACCCTTTAGCGCCTAAAGAGTGTGACTTAGAAGAATAAAACTATCTGATTACGGTAGATGCATATGTGCACTTTACATAGGGCTGTTTACGTCCTAAATGGGTTGAACGCAAGAGTGACAATCGAAAACCCCAAGAACCCAAAATACCTAGCACCTTCCGGTTTTGTTTTTGCGGCTATAAAGTATGCGGGCCTTTAAAACAATATGAGTCGCCTAGACGACAACGCGGGCATTCATAATCACAACCATATACCCCCTACCACAAACAGGAACGTGGCAATTGGCAAAAAACTTTCAATTTCCTTTAGCGCCTAAAGAGTGTGACTTTGAAGAATTAAACTATCTGATTACGGTAGATGCATATTTGCACATTACATAGAGATGTTAACGTCCTAAATGGGTTGAACGCAAGAGTGACAATCGAAAACCCAAAAACCTCAAAATACCTAGCAACTTCCGGCTTTGTTGTTCCTGCTAATAAAGTATGTGGGTCTAAAAAGCAATATGAATCGCTTAGACGACAACTCGGGCATTCATAAATAACATCATATACCCGCCTACCACAAACAGGAAAGGGGCAATTGGCAAAAAACTTTCAATTTCACAAGTTACCCTTTAGCGCCTAAACAGTGTGGCTTAGAAGAATTAAACTATCTGATTACGGTAGATGCATATGTGCACATTACATAGAGATGTTTACGTCCTAAATGGGTTGAACGCAAGAGTGACAATCGGTAACACAAAGAACCCAAAATACCTAGCACCTTCCGGTTTTGTTTTTGCGGCTAAGAAATTATGTGGGCCTAAAAAGCAATATGAATCGCCTAGACGACAACTCGGGCATTCATAAACAACATCATATACCCGCCTACCACAAACAGGAACGTGGCAATTGGCAAAAAACTTTCAATTTCACAAGTTACCCTTTAGCGCCTAAACAGTGTGACTTAGAAGAATTAAACTATCTGATTACAGTAGATTCATATGCGCACATTACATAGGGATGTTTACGTCCTAAATGGGTTGAACGCAAGAGTGACAATCGAAAACCCAAAAACCTCAAAATACCTAGCAACTTCCGGCTTTGTTGTTCCTGCTAATAAAGTATGTGGGTCTAAAACGCAATATGAATCGCCTAGACGACAACTCGGGCATTCAATAATTCATATACCCGCCTACCACAAACAGGAACGGGGCAATTGGCAAAAACTTTCAATTTCACAAGTTACCCTTTAGCGCCTAAAGAGTGTGACTTAGAAGAATTAAACTATCTGATTACGGTAGATGCATATGTGCACATTACATAGGGATGTTTTTGTCTTAAATGGGTTGAACGCAAGAGTGACAATAGGTAACCCAAAGAACCCAAAATACCTAGCAACTTCCGGCTTTGTTGTTCCTGCTAATAAAGTATGTGGGTCTAAAAAGCAATATGAATCGCCTAGACGACAACTCGGGCATTCATAAACAACATCATATACCCGGCTAACACAAACAGGAACGGGGCAATTGGAAAAAACTTTCAATTTCACAAGTTACCCTTTAGCGCCTAAAGAGTGTGACTTAGAAGAATTAAACTATCTGATTACGGTAGATGCATATGTGCACATTACATAGAGATGTTTACGTCCTAAATGGGTTGAACGCAAGAGTGACAATCGGTAACACAAAGAACCCAAAATACCTAGCACCTTCCGGTTTTGTTTTTGCGGCTAAGAAATTATGTGGGCCTAAAAAGCAATATGAATCGCCTAGACGACAACTCGGGCATTCATAAACAACATCATATACCCGCCTACCACAAACAGGAACGTGGCAATTGGCAAAAAACTTTCAATTTCACAAGTTACCCTTTAGCGCCTAAACAGTGTGACTTAGAAGAATTAAACTATCTGATTACAGTAGATGCATATGTGCACATTACATAGGGATGTTTACGTCCTAAATGGGTTGAACGCAAGAGTGACAATAGGTAACCCAAAGAACCCAAAATACCTAGCACCTTCCGGTTTTGTTTTTGCGGCTAAGAAATTATGTGGGCCTAAAAAGCAATATGAATCGCCTAGACGGCAACTCGGGCCTTCATAAACAACATCATATACCCGCCTACCACAAACAGGAACGTGGCAATTGGCAAAAAACTTTCAATTTCACAAGTTACCCTTTAGCGCCTAAACAGTGTGACTTAGAAGAATTAAACTATCTGATTACAGTAGATGCATATGTGCACATTACATTGAGATGTTTACGTCCTAAATGGGTTGAACGCAAGAGTGACAATAGGTAACCCAAAGAAACCAAAATACCTAGCACCTTCCGGTTTTGTTTTTGCGGCTAATAAATTATGTGGGCCTATAAAACAATATGAGTCGCCTAGACGACAACTCGGGCATTTATAATCACAACAATATAACCCCCTACCACAAACAGGAACGTGGCAATTGGCACAAAACTTTGAATTTCACAAGTTACCCTTTAGCGCCTAAAGAGTGTGACTTAGAAGAATAAAACTATCTGATTACGGTAGATGCATATGTGCACTTTACATAGGGCTGTTTACGTCCTAAATGGGTTGAACGCAAGAGTGACAATAGGTAACCCAAAGAACCCAAAATACCTAGCAACTTCCGGCTTTGTTGTTCCTGCTAATAAAGTATGTGGGTCTAAAAAGCAATATGAATCGCCTAGACGACAACTCGGGCATTCATAAACAACATCATATACCCGGCTAACACAAACAGGAACGGGGCAATTGGAAAAAACTTTCAATTTCACAAGTTACCCTTAAGCGCCTAAAGAGTGTGACTTAGAAGAATTAAACTATCTGATTACGGTAGATGCATATGTGCACATTACATAGGGACGTTTACGTCCTAAATGGGTTGAACGCAAGAGTGACAATAGGTAACCCAAAGAAACCAAAATACCTAGCAACTTCCGACTTTGTTTTTCCGGCTAATAAAGTATGTGGGCCTAAAAAACAATATGAATCGCCTAGACGGCAACTCGGGCCTTCATAAACAACATCATATACCCGCCTACCACAAACAGGAACGGGGCAATTGGCAAAAAACTTTCAATTTTACAAGTTACCCTTTAGCGCCTAAACAGTGTGACTTAGAAGAATAAAACTATCTGATTACGGTAGATGCATATGTGCACCTTACATAGGGCTGTTTACGTCCTAAATGGGTTGAACGCAAGAGTGACAATCGAAAACCCCAAGAACCCAAAATACCTAGCACCTTCCGGTTTTGTTTTTGCGGCTATAAAGTATGCGGGCCTTTAAAACAATATGAGTCGCCTAGACGACAACGCGGGCATTCATAATCACAACCATATACCCCCTACCACAAACAGGAACGTGGCAATTGGCAAAAAACTTTCAATTTCCTTTAGCGCCTAAAGAGTGTGACTTTGAAGAATTAAACTATCTGATTACGGTAGATGCATATTTGCACATTACATAGAGATGTTAACGTCCTAAATGGGTTGAACGCAAGAGTGACAATCGAAAACCCAAAAACCTCAAAATACCTAGCAACTTCCGGCTTTGTTGTTCCTGCTAATAAAGTATGTGGGTCTAAAAAGCAATATGAATCGCTTAGACGACAACTCGGGCATTCATAAATAACATCATATACCCGCCTACCACAAACAGGAAAGGGGCAATTGGCAAAAAACTTTCAATTTCACAAGTTACCCTTTAGCGCCTAAACAGTGTGACTTAGAAGAATTAAACTATCTGATTACGGTAGATGCATATGTGCACATTACATAGAGATGTTAACGTCCTAAATGGGTTGAACTCAAGAGTGACAATCGAAAACCCAAAAACCTCAAAATACCTAGCAACTTCCGGCTTTGTTGTTCCTGCTAATAAAGTATGTGGGTCTAAAAAGCAATATGAATCGCCTAGACGACAACTCGGGCATTCAACAACAACATCATATACCCGCCTACCACAAACAGGAACGGGGCAATTGGCAAAAAACTTTCAATTTCACAAGTTACTCTTTAGCGCCTAAAGAGTGTGACTTAGAAGAATTAAACTATCTGATTACGGTAGATGCATATGTGCACATTACATAGAGATGTTTACGTTCTAAATGGGTTGAACGCAAGAGTGACAATCGGTAACACAAAGAACCCAAAATACCTAGCACCTTCCGGTTTTGTTTTTGCGGCTAAGAAATTATGTGGGCCTAAAAAGCAATATGAATCGCCTAGACGACAACTCGGGCATTCATAAACAACATCATATACCCGCCTACCACAAACAGGAACGTGGCAATTGGCAAAAAACTTTCAATTTCACAAGTTACCCTTTAGCGCCTAAACAGTGTGACTTAGAAGAATTAAACTATCTGATTACAGTAGATGCATAAGTGCACATTACATAGGGATGTTTACGTCCTAAATGGGTTGAACGCAAGAGTGACAATAGGTAACCCAAAGAACCCAAAATACCTAGCAACTTCCGGCTTTGTTGTTCCTGCTAATAAAGTATGTGGGTCTAAAAAGCAATATGAATCGCCTAGACGACAACTCGGGCATTCATAAACAACATCATATACCCGGCTAACACAAACAGGAACGGGGCAATTGGCAAAAACTTTCAATTTCACAAGTTACCCTTTAGCGCCTAAAGAGTGTGACTTAGAAGAATTAAACTATCTGATTACGGTAGATGCATATGTGCACATTACATAGGGATGTTTACGTCCTAAATGGGTTGAACGCAAGAGTGACAATAGGTAACCCAAAGAACCCAAAATACCTAGCAACTTCCGGCTTTGTTGTTCCTGCTAATAAAGTATGTGGGTCTAAAAAGCAATATGAATCGCCTAGACGACAACTCGGGCATTCATAAACAACATCACATACCCGGCTAACACAAACAGGAACGGGGCAATTGGAAAAAACTTTCAATTTCACAAGTTACCCTTTAGCGCCTAAAGAGTGTGACTTAGAAGAATTAAACTATCTGATTACGGTAGATGCATATGTGCACATTACATAGAGATGTTTACGTCCTAAATGGGTTGAACGCAAGAGTGACAATAGGTAACCCAGAGAAACCAAAATACCTAGCACCTTCCGGTTTTGTTTTTGCGGCTAATAAATTATGTGGGCCTATAAAACAATATGAGTCGCCTAGACGACAACTCGGGCATTTATAATAACAACCATATAACCCCCTACCACAAACAGGAACGTGGCAATTGGCAAAAAACTTTCAATTTCACAAGTTACCCTTTAGCGCCTAAAGAGTGTGACTTAGAAGAATTAAACTATCTGATTACGGTAGATGCATATGTGCACATTACATAGGGATGTTTACGTCCTAAATGGGTTGAACGCAAGAGTGACAATAGGTAACCCAAAGAACCCAAAATACCTAGCAACTTCCGGCTTTGTTGTTCCTGCTAATAAAGTATGTGGGTCTAAAAAGCAATATGAATCGCCTAGACGACAACTCGGGCATTCATAAACAACATCATATACCCGCCTACCACAAACAGGAACGGGGCAATTGGCAAAAAACTTTCAATTTCACAAGTTACCCTTAAGCGCCTAAAGAGTGTGACTTAGAAGAATTAAACTATCTGATTACGGTAGATGCATATGTGCACATTACATAGGGATGTTTACGTCCTAAATGGGTTGAACGCAAGAGTGACAATAGGTAACCCAAAGAACCCAAAATACCTAGCACCTTCCGGTTTTGTTTTTGCGGCTAAGAAATTATGTGGGCCTAAAAAGCAATATGAATCGCCTAGACGACAACTCGGGCATTCATAAACAACATCATATACCCGGCTAACACAAACAGGAACGTGGCAATTGGAAAAAACTTTCAATTTCACAAGTTACCCTTAAGCGCCTAAAGAGTGTGACTTAGAAGAATTAAACTATCTGATTACGGTAGATGCATATGTGCACATTACATAGAGATGTTTACGTCCTAAATGGGTTGAACGCAAGGGTGACAATAGGTAACCCAAAGAAACCAAAATACCTAGCACCTTCCGGTTTTGTTTTTGCGGCTAATAAATTATGTGGGCCTATAAAACAATATGAGTCGCCTAGACGACAACTCGGGCATTTATAATCACAACAATATAACCCCCTACCACAAACAGGAACGTGGCAATTGGCACAAAACTTTGAATTTCACAAGTTACCCTTTAGCGCCTAAAGAGTGTGACTTAGAAGAATTAAACTATCTGATTACGGTAGATGCATATGTGCACATTACATAGGGATGTTTACGTCCTAAATGGGTTGAACGCAAGAGTGACAATAGGTAACCCAAAGAACCCAAAATACCTAGCAACTTCCGGCTTTGTTGTTCCTGCTAATAAAGTATGTGGGTCTAAAAAGCAATATGAATCGCCTAGACGACAACTCGGGCATTCATAAACAACATCATATACCCGGCTAACACAAACAGGAACGGGGCAATTGGAAAAAACTTTCAATTTCACAAGTTACCCTTAAGCGCCTAAAGAGTGTGACTTAGAAGAATTAAACTATCTGATTACGGTAGATGCATATGTGCACATTACATAGGGATGTTTACGTCCTAAATGGGTTGAACGCAAGAGTGATAATAGGTAACCCAAAGAAACCAAAATACCTAGCAACTTCCGACTTTGTTTTTCCGGCTAATAAAGTATGTGGGCCTAAAAAACAATATGAATCGCCTAGACGGCAACTCGGGCCTTCATAAACAACATCATATACCCGCCTACCACAAACAGGAACGGGGCAATTGGCAAAAAACTTTCAATTTTACAAGTTACCCTTTAGCGCCTAAACAGTGTGACTTAGAAGAATAAAACTATCTGATTACGGTAGATGCATATGTGCACTTTACATAGGGCTGTTTACGTCCTAAATGGGTTGAACGCAAGAGTGACAATCGAAAACCCCAAGAACCCAAAATACCTAGCACCTTCCGGTTTTGTTTTTGCGGCTATAAAGTATGCGGGCCTTTAAAACAATATGAGTCGCCTAGACGACAACGCGGGCATTCATAATCACAACCATATACCCCCTACCACAAACAGGAACGTGGCAATTGGCAAAAAACTTTCAATTTCCTTTAGCGCCTAAAGAGTGTGACTTTGAAGAATTAAACTATCTGATTACGGTAGATGCATATTTGCACATTACATAGAGATGTTAACGTCCTAAATGGGTTGAACGCAAGAGTGACAATCGAAAACCCAAAAACCTCAAAATACCTAGCAACTTCCGGCTTTGTTGTTCCTGCTAATAAAGTATGTGGGTCTAAAAAGCAATATGAATCGCTTAGACGACAACTCGGGCATTCATAAATAACATCATATACCCGCCTACCACAAACAGGAAAGGGGCAATTGGCAAAAAACTTTCAATTTCACAAGTTACCCTTTAGCGCCTAAACAGTGTGACTTAGAAGAATTAAACTATCTGATTACGGTAGATGCATATGTGCACATTACATAGAGATGTTAACGTCCTAAATGGGTTGAACTCAAGAGTGACAATCGAAAACCCAAAAACCTCAAAATACCTAGCAACTTCCGGCTTTGTTGTTCCTGCTAATAAAGTATGTGGGTCTAAAAAGCAATATGAATCGCCTAGACGACAACTCGGGCATTCAACAACAACATCATATACCCGCCTACCACAAACAGGAACGGGGCAATTGGCAAAAAACTTTCAATTTCACAAGTTACCCTTTAGCGCCTAAAGAGTGTGACTTAGAAGAATTAAACTATCTGATTACGGTAGATGCATATGTGCACATTACATAGAGATGTTTACGTCCTAAATGGGTTGAACGCAAGAGTGACAATCGGTAACACAAAGAACCCAAAGCACCTTCCGGTTTTGTTTTTGCGGCTAAGAAATTATGTGGGCCTAAAAAGCAATATGAATCGCCTAGACGACAACTCGGGCATTCATAAACAACATCATATACCCGCCTACCACAAACAGGAACGTGGCAATTGGCAAAAAACTTTCAATTTCACAAGTTACCCTTTAGCGCCTAAACAGTGTGACTTAGAAGAATTAAACTATCTGATTACAGTAGATTCATATGCGCACATTACATAGGGATGTTTACGTCCTAAATGGGTTGAACGCAAGAGTGACAATCGAAAACCCAAAAACCTCAAAATACCTAGCAACTTCCGGCTTTGTTGTTCCTGCTAATAAAGTATGTGGGTCTAAAACGCAATATGAATCGCCTAGACGACAACTCGGGCATTCAATAATTCATATACCCGCCTACCACAAACAGGAACGGGGCAATTGGCAAAAACTTTCAATTTCACAAGTTACCCTTTAGCGCCTAAAGAGTGTGACTTAGAAGAATTAAACTATCTGATTACGGTAGATGCATATGTGCACATTACATAGGGATGTTTTTGTCTTAAATGGGTTGAACGCAAGAGTGACAATAGGTAACCCAAAGAACCCAAAATACCTAGCAACTTCCGGCTTTGTTGTTCCTGCTAATAAAGTATGTGGGTCTAAAAAGCAATATGAATCGCCTAGACGACAACTCGGGCATTCATAAACAACATCATATACCCGGCTAACACAAACAGGAACGGGGCAATTGGAAAAAACTTTCAATTTCACAAGTTACCCTTTAGCGCCTAAAGAGTGTGACTTAGAAGAATTAAACTATCTGATTACAGTAGATTCATATGCGCACATTACATAGGGATGTTTACGTCCTAAATGGGTTGAACGCAAGAGTGACAATCGAAAACCCAAAAACCTCAAAATTCCTAGCAACTTCCGGCTTTGTTGTTCCTGCTAATAAAGTATGTGGGTCTAAAACGCAATATGAATCGCCTAGACGACAACTCGGGCATTCAATAATTCATATACCCGCCTACCACAAACAGGAACGGGGCAATTGGCAAAAACTTTCAATTTCACAAGTTACCCTTTAGCGCCTAAAGAGTGTGACTTAGAAGAATTAAACTATCTGATTACGGTAGATGCATATGTGCACATTACATAGGGATGTTTTTGTCTTAAATGGGTTGAACGCAAGAGTGACAATAGGTAACCCAAAGAACCCAAAATACCTAGCAACTTCCGGCTTTGTTGTTCCTGCTAATAAAGTATGTGGGCCTAAAAAGCAATATGAATCGCCTAGACGACAACTCGGGCATTCATAAACAACATCATATACCCGCCTACCACAAACAGGAACGTGGCAATTGGCAAAAAACTTTCAATTTCACAAGTTACCCTTTAGCGCCTAAACAGTGTGACTTAGAAGAATTAAACTATCTGATTACAGTAGATTCATATGCGCACATTACATAGGGATGTTTACGTCCTAAATGGGTTGAACGCAAGAGTGACAATCGAAAACCCAAAAACCTCAAAATACCTAGCAACTTCCGGCTTTGTTGTTCCTGCTAATAAAGTATGTGGGTCTAAAACGCAATATGAATCGCCTAGACGACAACTCGGGCATTCAATAATTCATATACCCGCCTACCACAAACAGGAACGGGGCAATTGGCAAAAACTTTCAATTTCACAAGTTACCCTTTAGCGCCTAAAGAGTGTGACTTAGAAGAATTAAACTATCTGATTACGGTAGATGCATATGTGCACATTACATAGGGATGTTTTTGTCTTAAATGGGTTGAACGCAAGAGTGACAATAGGTAACCCAAAGAACCCAAAATACCTAGCAACTTCCGGCTTTGTTGTTCCTGCTAATAAAGTATGTGGGTCTAAAAAGCAATATGAATCGCCTAGACGACAACTCGGGCATTCATAAACAACATCATATACCCGGCTAACACAAACAGGAACGGGGCAATTGGAAAAAACTTTCAATTTCACAAGTTACCCTTTAGCGCCTAAAGAGTGTGACTTAGAAGAATTAAACTATCTGATTACGGTAGATGCATATGTGCACATTACATAGAGATGTTTACGTCCTAAATGGGTTGAACGCAAGAGTGACAATCGGTAACACAAAGAACCCAAAATACCTAGCACCTTCCGGTTTTGTTTTTGCGGCTAAGAAATTATGTGGGCCTAAAAAGCAATATGAATCGCCTAGACGACAACTCGGGCATTCATAAACAACATCATATACCCGCCTACCACAAACAGGAACGTGGCAATTGGCAAAAAACTTTCAATTTCACAAGTTACCCTTTAGCGCCTAAACAGTGTGACTTAGAAGAATTAAACTATCTGATTACAGTAGATGCATATGTGCACATTACATAGGGATGTTTACGTCCTAAATGGGTTGAACGCAAGAGTGACAATAGGTAACCCAAAGAACCCAAAATACCTAGCACCTTCCGGTTTTGTTTTTGCGGCTAAGAAATTATGTGGGCCTAAAAAGCAATATGAATCGCCTAGACGGCAACTCGGGCCTTCATAAACAACATCATATACCCGCCTACCACAAACAGGAACGTGGCAATTGGCAAAAAACTTTCAATTTCACAAGTTACCCTTTAGCGCCTAAACAGTGTGACTTAGAAGAATTAAACTATCTGATTACAGTAGATGCATATGTGCACATTACATTGAGATGTTTACGTCCTAAATGGGTTGAACGCAAGAGTGACAATAGGTAACCCAAAGAAACCAAAATACCTAGCACCTTCCGGTTTTGTTTTTGCGGCTAATAAATTATGTGGGCCTATAAAACAATATGAGTCGCCTAGACGACAACTCGGGCATTTATAATCACAACAATATAACCCCCTACCACAAACAGGAACGTGGCAATTGGCACAAAACTTTGAATTTCACAAGTTACCCTTTAGCGCCTAAAGAGTGTGACTTAGAAGAATAAAACTATCTGATTACGGTAGATGCATATGTGCACTTTACATAGGGCTGTTTACGTCCTAAATGGGTTGAACGCAAGAGTGACAATAGGTAACCCAAAGAACCCAAAATACCTAGCAACTTCCGGCTTTGTTGTTCCTGCTAATAAAGTATGTGGGTCTAAAAAGCAATATGAATCGCCTAGACGACAACTCGGGCATTCATAAACAACATCATATACCCGGCTAACACAAACAGGAACGGGGCAATTGGAAAAAACTTTCAATTTCACAAGTTACCCTTAAGCGCCTAAAGAGTGTGACTTAGAAGAATTAAACTATCTGATTACGGTAGATGCATATGTGCACATTACATAGGGATGTTTACGTCCTAAATGGGTTGAACGCAAGAGTGACAATAGGTAACCCAAAGAAACCAAAATACCTAGCAACTTCCGACTTTGTTTTTCCGGCTAATAAAGTATGTGGGCCTAAAAAACAATATGAATCGCCTAGACGGCAACTCGGGCCTTCATAAACAACATCATATACCCGCCTACCACAAACAGGAACGGGGCAATTGGCAAAAAACTTTCAATTTTACAAGTTACCCTTTAGCGCCTAAACAGTGTGACTTAGAAGAATAAAACTATCTGATTACGGTAGATGCATATGTGCACCTTACATAGGGCTGTTTACGTCCTAAATGGGTTGAACGCAAGAGTGACAATCGAAAACCCCAAGAACCCAAAATACCTAGCACCTTCCGGTTTTGTTTTTGCGGCTATAAAGTATGCGGGCCTTTAAAACAATATGAGTCGCCTAGACGACAACGCGGGCATTCATAATCACAACCATATACCCCCTACCACAAACAGGAACGTGGCAATTGGCAAAAAACTTTCAATTTCCTTTAGCGCCTAAAGAGTGTGACTTTGAAGAATTAAACTATCTGATTACGGTAGATGCATATTTGCACATTACATAGAGATGTTAACGTCCTAAATGGGTTGAACGCAAGAGTGACAATCGAAAACCCAAAAACCTCAAAATACCTAGCAACTTCCGGCTTTGTTGTTCCTGCTAATAAAGTATGTGGGTCTAAAAAGCAATATGAATCGCTTAGACGACAACTCGGGCATTCATAAATAACATCATATACCCGCCTACCACAAACAGGAAAGGGGCAATTGGCACAAAACTTTCAATTTCACAAGTTACCCTTTAGCGCCTAAACAGTGTGACTTAGAAGAATTAAACTATCTGATTACGGTAGATGCATATGTGCACATTACATAGAGATGTTAACGTCCTAAATGGGTTGAACTCAAGAGTGACAATCGAAAACCCAAAAACCTCAAAATACCTAGCAACTTCCGGCTTTGTTGTTCCTGCTAATAAAGTATGTGGGTCTAAAAAGCAATATGAATCGCCTAGACGACAACTCGGGCATTCAACAACAACATCATATACCCGCCTACCACAAACAGGAACGGGGCAATTGGCAAAAAACTTTCAATTTCACAAGTTACCCTTTAGCGCCTAAAGAGTGTGACTTAGAAGAATTAAACTATCTGATTACGGTAGATGCATATGTGCACATTACATAGAGATGTTTACGTCCTAAATGGGTTGAACGCAAGAGTGACAATCGGTAACACAAAGAACCCAAAATACCTAGCACCTTCCGGTTTTGTTTTTGCGGCTAAGAAATTATGTGGGCCTAAAAAGCAATATGAATCGCCTAGACGACAACTCGGGCATTCATAAACAACATCATATACCCGCCTACCACAAACAGGAACGTGGCAATTGGCAAAAAACTTTCAATTTCACAAGTTACCCTTTAGCGCCTAAACAGTGTGACTTAGAAGAATTAAACTATCTGATTACAGTAGATGCATATGTGCACATTACATAGGGATGTTTACGTCCTAAATGGGTTGAACGCAAGAGTGACAATCGAAAACCCAAAAACCTCAAAATACCTAGCAACTTCCGGCTTTGTTGTTCCTGCTAATAAAGTATGTGGGTCTAAAAAGCAATATGAATCGCCTAGACGACAACTCGGGCATTCAATAATTCATATACCCGCCTACCACAAACAGGAACGGGGCAATTGGCAAAAACTTTCAATTTCACAAGTTACCCTTTAGCGCCTAAAGAGTGTGACTTAGAAGAATTAAACTATCTGATTACGGTAGATGCATATGTGCACATTACATAGGGATGTTTACGTCCTAAATGGGTTGAACGCAAGAGTGACAATAGGTAACCCAAAGAACCCAAAATACCTAGCAACTTCCGGCTTTGTTGTTCCTGCTAATAAAGTATGTGGGTCTAAAAAGCAATATGAATCGCCTAGACGACAACTCGGGCATTCATAAACAACATCATATACCCGGCTAACACAAACAGGAACGGGGCAATTGGAAAAAACTTTCAATTTCACAAGTTACCCTTTAGCGCCTAAAGAGTGTGACTTAGAAGAATTAAACTATCTGATTACGGTAGATGCATATGTGCACATTACATAGAGATGTTTACGTCCTAAATGGGTTGAACGCAAGAGTGACAATAGGTAACCCAAAGAAACCAAAATACCTAGCACCTTCCGGTTTTGTTTTTGCGGCTAATAAATTATGTGGGCCTATAAAACAATATGAGTCGCCTAGACGACAACTCGGGCATTTATAATCACAACCATATAACCCCCTACCACAAACAGGAACGTGGCAATTGGCAAAAAACTTTCAATTTCACAAGTTACCCTTTAGCGCCTAAAGAGTGTGACTTAGAAGAATTAAACTATCTGATTACGGCAGATGCATATGTGCACATTACATAGGGATGTTTACGTCCTAAATGGGTTGAACGCAAGAGTGACAATAGGTAACCCAAAGAACCCAAAATACCTAGCAACTTCCGGCTTTGTTGTTCCTGCTAATAAAGTATGTGGGTCTAAAAAGCAATATGAATCGCCTAGACGACAACTCGGGCATTCATAAACAACATCATATACCCGCCTACCACAAACAGGAACGGGGCAATTGGCAAAAAACTTTCAATTTCACAAGTTACCCTTAAGCGCCTAAAGAGTGTGACTTAGAAGAATTAAACTATCTGATTACGGTAGATGCATATGTGCACATTACATAGGGATGTTTACGTCCTAAATGGGTTGAACGCAAGAGTGACAATAGGTAACCCAAAGAACCCAAAATACCTAGCACCTTCCGGTTTTGTTTTTGCGGCTAAGAAATTATGTGGGCCTAAAAAGCAATATGAATCGCCTAGACGACAACTCGGGCATTCATAAACAACATCATATACCCGGCTAACACAAACAGGAACGGGGCAATTGGAAAAAACTTTCAATTTCACAAGTTACCCTTAAGCGCCTAAAGAGTGTGACTTAGAATAATTAAACTATCTGATTACGGTAGATGCGTATGTGCCCATTACATAGGGATGTTTACGTCCTAAATGGGTTGAACGCAAGAGTGACAATAGGTAACCCAAAGAACCCAAAATACCTAGCAACTTCCGGCTTTGTTGTTCCTGCTAATAAAGTATGTGGGTCTAAAGAGCAATATGAATCGCCTAGACGACAACTCGGGCATTCATAAACAACATCATATACCCGGCTAACACAAACAGGAACGGGGCAATTGGAAAAAACTTTCAATTTCACAAGTTACCCTTTAGCGCCTAAAGAGTGTGACTTAGAAGAATTACTCTATCTGATTACACTAGATGCATATGTGCACATTACATAGAGATGTTTACGTCCTAAATGGGTTGAACGCAAGAGTGACAATAGGTAACCCAAAGAAACCAAAATACCTAGCACCTTCCGGTTTTGTTTTTGCGGCTAATAAATTATGTGGGCCTATAAAACAATATGAGTCGCCTAGACGACAACTCGGGCATTTATAATCACAACCATATAACCGCCTACCACAAACAGGAACGTGGCAATTGGCAAAAAACTTTCAATTTCACAAGTTACCCTTTAGCGCCTAAACAGTGTGACTTAGAAGAATTAAACTATCTGATTACGGTAGATGCATATGTGCACATTACATAGGGATGTTTACGTCCTAAATGGGTTGAACGCAAGAGTGACAATCGAAAACCCAAAAACCTCAAAATACCTAGCAACTTCCGGCTTTGTTGTTCCTGCTAATAAAGTATGTGGGTCTAAAAAGCAATATGAATCGCCTAGACGACAACTCGGGCATTCAATAATTCATATACCCGCCTACCACAAACAGGAACGGGGCAATTGGCAAAAAACTTTCAATTTCACAAGTTACCCTTTAGCGCCTAAAGAGTGTGACTTAGAAGAATTAAACTATCTGATTACGGTAGATGCATATGTGCACATTACATAGGGATGTTTACGTCCTAAATGGGTTGAACGCAAGAGTGACAATAGGTAACCCAAAGAACCCAAAATACCTAGCAACTTCCGGCTTTGTTGTTCCTGCTAATAAAGTATGTGGGTCTAAAAAGCAATATGAATCGCCTAGACGACAACTCGGGCATTCATAAACAACATCATATACCCGGCTAACACAAACAGGAACGGGGCAATTGGAAAAAACTTTCAATTTCACAAGTTACCCTTTAGCGCCTAAAGAGTGTGACTTAGAAGAATTAAACTATCTGATTACGGTAGATGCATATGTGCACATTACATAGGGATGTTTACGTCCTAAATGGGTTGAACGCAAGAGTGACAATAGGTAATCCAAAGAACCCAAAATACCTAGCACCTTCCGGTTTTGTTTTTGCGGCTAAGAAATTATGTGGGCCTAAAAAGCAATATGAATCGCCTAGACGACAACTCGGGCATTCATAAACAACATCATATACCCGCCTACAACAAACAGGAACGGGGCAATTGGAAAAAACTTTCAATTTCACAAGTTACCCTTTAGCGCCTAAAGAGAATTAAACTATCTGATTACGGTAGATGCATATGTGCACATTACATAGAGATGTTTACGTCCTCAATGGGTTGAACGCAAGAGTGACAATAGGTAACCCAAAGAAACCAAAATACCTAGCACCTTCCGGTTTTGTTTTTGCGGCTAATAAATTATGTGGGCCTATAAAACAATATGAGTCGCCTAGACGACAACTCGGGCATTTATAATCACAACCATATAACCCCCACCACAAACAGGAACGTGGCAATTGGCAAAAAACTCTCAATTTCCTTTAGCGCCTAAAGGGTATGACTTTGAAGAATTAAACTATCTGATTACGGTAGATACATATGTGCACATTACATAGAGATGTTAACGTCCTAAATGGGTTGAACGCAAGAGTGACATTCGAAAACCCAAAAACCTCAAAATACCTAGCAACTTCCGACTTTGTTTTTCCTGCTAATAAGGTATGTGGGTCTAAACAGCAATATGAATCGCCTAGACGACAACTCGGGCATTCAAAAACAACATCATATACCCGCCTACCACAAACAGGAACGGGGCAATTGGCAAAAAACTTTCAATTTCACAAGTTACCCTTTAGCGCCTAAAGAGTGTGACTTAGAAGAATTAAACTATCTGATTACGGTAGATGCATATGTGCACATTACATAGAGATGTTTACGTCCTAAATGGGTTGAACGCAAGAGTGACAATAGGTAACCCAAAGAAACCAAAATACCTAGCACCTTCCGGTTTTGTTTTTGCGGCTAATAAATTATGTGGGCCTATAAAACAATATGAGTCGCCTAGACGACAACTCGGGCATTTATAATCACAACCATATAACCCCCTACCACAAACAGGAACGTGGCAATTGGCACAAAACTTTCAATTTCACAAGTTACCCTTTAGCGCCTAAAGAGTGTGACTTAGAAGAATTAAACTATCTGATTACGGTAGATGCATATGTGCACATTACATAGGGATGTTTACGTCCTAAATGGGTTGAACGCAAGAGTGACAATAGGTAACCCAAAGAACCCAAAATACCTAGCAACTTCCGGCTTTGTTGTTCCTGCTAATAAAGTATGTGGGTCTAAAAAGCAATATGAATCGCCTAGACGACAACTCGGGCATTCATAAACAACATCATATACCCGGCTAACACAAACAGGAACGGGGCAATTGGAAAAAACTTTCAATTTCACAAGTTACCCTTAAGCGCCTAAAGAGTGTGACTTAGAAGAATTAAACTATCTGATTACGGTAGATGCATATGTGCACATTACATAGGGATGTTTACGTCCTAAATGGGTTGAACGCAAGAGTGACAATAGGTAACCCAAAGAAACCGAAATACCTAGCACCTTCCGGTTTTGTTTTTGCGGCTAATAAATTATGTGGGCCTATAAAACAATATGAGTCGCCTAGACGCCAACTCGGGCATTTATAATCACAACCATATAACCGCCTACCACAAACAGGAACGTGGCAATTGGCAAAAAACTTTCAATTTCACAAGTTACCCTTTAGCGCCTAAACAGTGTGACTTAGAAGAATTAAACTATCTGATTACGGTAGATGCATATGTACACATTACATAGGGATGTTTACGTCCTAAATGGGTTGAACGCAAGAGTGACAATCGAAAACCCAAAAACCTCAGAATACCTAGCAACTTCCGGCTTTGTTGTTCCTGCTAATAAAGTATGTGGGTCTAAAAAGCAATATGAATCGCCTAGACGACAACTCGGGCATTCAATAATTCATATACCCGCCTACCACAAACAGGAACGGGGCAATTGGCAAAAAACTTTCAATTTCACAAGTTACCCTTTAGCGCCTAAAGAGTGTGACTTAGAAGAATTAAACTATCTGATTACGGTAGATGCATATGTGCACATTACATAGAGATGTTTACGTCCTAAATGGGTTGAACGCAAGAGTGACAATAGGTAACCCAAAGAAACCAAAATACCTAGCACCTTCCGGGTTTGTTTTTGCGGCTAAGAAATTATGTGGGCCTAAAAAGCAATATGAATCGCCTAGACGACAACTCGGGCATTCATAAACAACATCATATAACCGCCTACCACAAACAGGAACGTGGCAATTGGCAAAAAACTTTCAATTTCACAAGTTACCTTTTAGCGCCTAAACAGTGTGACTTAGAAGAATTAAACTATCTGATTACGGTAGATGCATATGTGCACATTACATAGGGATGTTTACGTCCTAAATGGGTTGAACGCAAGAGTGACAATAGGTAACCCAAAGAAACCAAAATACCTAGCACCTTCCGGTTTTGTTTTTGCGGCTAATAAATTATGTGGGCCTATAAAACAATATGAGTCGCCTAGACGACAACTCGGGCATTTATAATCACAACCATATAACCGCCTACCACAAACAGGAACGTGGCAATTGGCAAAAAACTTTCAATTTCACAAGTTACCCTTTAGCGCCTAAACAGTGTGACTTAGAAGAATTAAACTATCTGATTACGGTAGATGCATATGTGCACATTACATAGGGATGTTTACGTCCTAAATGGGTTGAACGCAAGAGTGACAATCGAAAACCCAAAAACCTCAAAATACCTAGCAACTTCCGGCTTTGTTGTTCCTGCTAATAAAGTATGTGGGTCTAAAAGCAATATGAATCGCCTAGACGACAACTCGGGCATTCAATAATTCATATACCCGCCTACCACAAACAGGAACGGGGCAATTGGCAAAAAACTTTCAATTTCACAAGTTACCCTTTAGCGCCTAAAGAGTGTGACTTAGAAGAATTAAACTATCTGATTACGGTAGATGCATATGTGCACATTACATAGGGATGTTTACGTCCTAAATGGGTTGAACGCAAGAGTGACAATAGGTAACCCAAAGAACCCAAAATACCTAGCAACTTCCGGCTTTGTTGTTCCTGCTAATAAAGTATGTGGGTCTAAAAAGCAATATGAATCGCCTAGACGACAACTCGGGCATTCATAAACAACATCATATACCCGGCTAACACAAACAGGAACGGGGCAATTGGAAAAAACTTTCAATTTCACAAGTTACCCTTTAGCGCCTAAAGAGTGTGACTTAGAAGAATTAAACTATCTGATTACGGTAGATGCATATGTGCACATTACATAGGGATGTTTACGTCCTAAATGGGTTGAACGCAAGAGTGACAATAGGTAACCCAAAGAACCCAAAATACCTAGCACCTTCCGGTTTTGTTTTTGCGGCTAAGAAATTATGTGGGCCTAAAAAGCAATATGAATCGCCTAGACGACAACTCGGGCATTCATAAACAACATCATATACCCGGCTAACACAAACAGGAACGGGGCAATTGGAAAAAACTTTCAATTTCACAAGTTACCCTTAAGCGCCTAAAGAGTGTGACTTAGAAGAATTAAACTATCTGATTACGGTAGATGCATATGTGCACATTACATAGGGATGTTTACGTCCTAAATGGGTTGAACGCAAGAGTGACAATAGGTAACCCAAAGAAACCAAAATACCTAGCACCTTCCGGTTTTGTTTTTGCGGCTAATAAATTATGTGGGCCTATAAAACAATATGAGTCGCTTAGACGACAACTCGGGCATTTATAATCACAACCATATAACCCCCTACCACAAACAGGAACGTGGCAATTGGCAAAAAACTTTCAATTTCACAAGTTACCCTTTAGCGCCTAAACAGTGTGACTTAGAAGAATTAAACTATCTGATTACGGTAGATGCATATGTGCACATTACATAGGGATGTTTACGTCCTAAATGGGTTGAACGCAAGAGTGACAATCGAAAACCCAAAAACCTCAAAATACCTAAAAACTTTTGGCTTTGTTTTTCCTGCTAATGAAGTATGTGGGCTTAAAAAGCAATATGAATCGCCTAGACGACAACTCGGGCATTCATAAAGGACATCATATACCCGCCTACCACAAACAGGAACGGGGCAATTGGCAAAAAAACTTTCAATTTTACAAGTTACCCTTTAGCGCCTAAACAGTGTGTTTTAGAAGAATTAAACTATCTGATTACGGTAGACGCATATGTGCACTTTACATAGAGATGTTTACGTCCTAAATGGGTTGAACGCAAGAGTGACAATCGAAAACCCAAAGAACCCAAAATACCTAAAAACTTTTGGATTTATTTTTCCTGCTAATGAAGTATGTGGGCTTAAAAAGCAATATGAATCGCCTAGACGACAACTCGGGCATTCAAAAACAACATCATATACATCGCCTACCACAAACAGGAACGGGGCAATTGGCAAAAAACTTTCAATTTCACAAGTTACCCTTTAGCGCCTAAAGAGTGTGACTTAGAAGAATTAAACTATCTGATTACGGTAGATGCATATGTGCACATTACATAGGGATGTTTACGTCCTAAATGGGTTGAACGCAAGAGTGACAATAGGTAACCCAAAAAACCCAAAATACCTAGCAACTTCCGGCTTTGTTGTTCCTGCTAATAAAGTATGTGGGTCTAAAAAGCAATATGAATCGCCTAGACGACAACTCGGGCATTCATAAACAACATCATATACCCGCCTAACACAAACAGGAACGGGGCAATTGGAAAAAACTTTCAATTTCACAAGTTACCCTTTAGCGCCTAAAGAGTGTGACTTAGAAGAATTAAACTATCTGATTACGGTAGATGCATATGTGCACTTTACATAGAGATGTTTACGTCCTAAATGGGTTGAACGCAAGAGTGACAATCGAAAACCCAAAGAACCCAAAATACCTAAAAACTTTTGGCTTTGTTTTTCCTGCTAATGAAGTATGTGGGCTTAAAAAGCAATATGAATCGCCTAGACGACAACTCGGGCATTCATAAAGGACATCATATACCCGCCTACCACAAACAGGAACGGGGCAATTGGCAAAAAAACTTTCAATTTTACAAGTTACCCTTTAGCGCCTAAACAGTGTGTTTTAGAAGAATTAAACTGTCTGATTACGGTAGATGCATATGTGCACTTTACATAGAGATGTTTACGTCCTAAATGGGTTGAACGCAAGAGTGACAATCGAAAACCCAAAGAACCCAAAATACCTAAAAACTTTTGGCTTTGTTGTTCCTGCTAATAAAGTATGTCTAAAAAGCAATATGAATCGCCTAGACGACAACTCGGGCATTCATAAACAACATCATATACCCGCCTAACACAAACAGGAACGGGGCAATTGGAAAAAACTTTCAATTTCACAAGTTACCCTTTAGCGCCTAAAGAGTGTGACTTAGAAGAATTAAACTATCTGATTACGGTAGATGCATATGTGCACTTTACACAGAGATGTTAACGCCCCAAATGGGTTGAACGCAAGAGTGACAATCGGTAACCCACAGAACCCAAAATACCTAGCACCTTCCGGTTTTGTTTTTGCGGCTAAGAAATTATGTGGGCCTAAAAAGCAATATGAATCGCCTAGACGACAACTCGGGCATTCATAAACAACATCATATACCCGCCTACCACAAACAGGAACGTGGCAATTGGCAAAAAACTTTCAATTTCCTTTAGCGCCTAAAGAGTGTGACTTTGAAGAATTAAACTATCTGATTACGGTAGATGCATATGTGCACATTACATAGAGATGTTTACGTCCTAAATGGGTTGAACGCAAGAGTGACAATCGAAAACCCAAAGAACCCAAAATACCTAGCACCTTCCGGTTTTGTTTTTGAGGCTATAAAGTATGTGGGCCTTTAAAACAATATGAGTCGCCTAGACGACAACACGGGCATTCATAATCACAACCATATAACCCCCTACCACAAACAGGAAAGTGGCAATTGGCAAAAAACTTGTAATTTGCTTTAGCGCCTCAAGAGTGTGACCTTGAATAATTAAGCTATCTGATTACGGTAGATGCATATGTGCACATTACATAGAGATGTTTACGTCCTAAATGGGTTGAACGCAAGAGTGACAATCGAAAACCCAAAGAACCCAAAATACCTAAAAACTTTTGGCTTTGTTTTTCCTGCTAATGAAGTATGTGGGCTTAAAAAGCAATATGAATCGCCTAGACGACAACTAGGGCATTCATAAAGGACATCATATACCCGCCTACCACAAACAGGAACGGGGCAATTGGCAAAAAAACTTTCAATTTTACAAGTTACCCTTTAGCGCCTAAACAGTGTGACTTAGAAGAATTAAACTATCTGATTACGGTAGATGCATATGTGCACTTTACATAGAGATGTTTACGTCCTAAATGGGTTGAACGCAAGAGTGACAATCGGTAACCCAAAGAACCCAAAATACCTAGCACCTTCCGGTTTTGTTTTTGCGGCTAATAAATTATGTGGGCCTATAAAACAATATGAGTCGCCTAGACGACAACTCGGGCATTTATAATCACAACCATATAATCACCTACCACAAACAGGAACGTGGCAATTGGCAAAAAACTTTCAATTTCCTTTAGCGCCTAAACAGTGTGACTTTGAAGAATTAAACTATCTGATTACGGTAGATGCATATGTGCACATTACATAAAGATGTTAACGTCCTAAATGGGTTGAACGCAAGAGTGACAATAGGTAACCCAAAGAACCCAAAATACATAGCACCTTCCGGTTTTGTTTTTGCGGCTAAGAAATTATGTGGGCCTATAAAACAAAATGAGTCGCCTAGACGACAACTCGGGCATTCATAAAGGACATCATATACCCGCCTACCACAAACAGGAACGGGGCAATTGGCAAAAAAACTTTCAATTTTACAAGTTACCCTTTAGCGCCTAAACAGTGTGACTTAGAAGAATTAAACTATCTGATTACGGTAGATGCATATGTGCACTTTACATAGAGATGTTTACGTCCTAAATGGGTTGAACGTGACAATCGAAAACCCAAAGAACCCAAAATACCTAAAAACTTTTGGCTTTGTTTTTCCTGCTAATGAAGTATGTGGGCTTAAAAAGCAATATGAATCGCTCAGACGACAACTCGGGCATTCATAAAGGACATCATATACCCGCCTACCACAAACAGGAACGGGGCAATTGGCAAAAAAACTTTCAATTTTACAAGTTATCCTTTAGCGCCTAAACAGTGTGACTTAGAAGAATTAAACTATCTGATTACGGTAGATGCATATGTGCACTTTACATAGAGATGTTTACGTCCTAAATGGGTTGAACGCAAGAGTGACAATCGGTAACCCAAAGAACCCAAAATACCTAGCACCTTCCGGTTTTGTTTTTGCGGCTAATAAATTATGTGGGCCTATAAATCAATATGAGTCGCCTAGACGACAACTCGGGCATTTATAATCACAACCATATAATCACCTACCACAAACAGGAACGTGGCAATTGGCAAAAAACTTTCAATTTCCTTTAGCCTAAAGAGTGTGACTTTGAAGAATTAAACTATCTGATTACGGTAGATGCATATGTGCACATTACATAAAGATGTTAACGTCCTAAATGGGTTGAACGCAAGAGTGACAATAGGTAACCCAAAGAACCCAAAATACCTAGCACCTTCCGGTTTTGTTTTTGCGGCTAAGAAATTATGTGGGCCTATAAAACAATATGAGTCGCCTAGACGACAACTCGGGCATTCATAAAGGACATCATATACCCGCCTACCACAAACAGGAACGGGGCAATTGGCAAAAAAACTTTCAATTTTACAAGTTACCCTTTAGCGCCTAAACAGTGTGACTTAGAAGAATGAAACTATCTGATTACGGTAGATGCATATGTGCACTTTACATAGAGATGTTTACGTCCTAAATGGGTTGAACGCAAGAGTGACAATCGGTAACCCAAAGAAATCAAAATACCTAGCACCTTCCGGTTTTGTTATTGCGGCTATAAAGTATGTGGGCCTAAAAAGCAATATGAATCGCCTAGACGACAACGCGGGCATTCATAATCACAACCATATAACCCCCTACCACAAACAGGAACGTGGCAATTGGCAAAAAACTTGTAATTTCCTTTAGCGCCTCAAGAGTGTGACCTTGAATAATTAAGCTATCTGATTACGGTTGATGCATATGTGCAGATTACATAGAGATGTTAACGTCCTAAATGGGTTGAACGCAAGAGTGACAATCGAAAACCCAAAAACCTCAAAATACCTAGCAACTTCCGGCTTTGTTGTTCCTGCTAATAAAGTATGTGGGTCGAAAAAGCAATATGAATCGCCTAGACGACAACTCGGGCATTCAAAAACAACATCATATACCCGCCTACCACAAACAGGAACGGGGCAATTGGCAAAAAACTTTCAATTTCACAAGTTACCCTTTAGCGCCTAAACAGTGTGACTTAGAAGAATTAAACTATCTGATTACGGTAGATGCATATGTGCACTTTACATAGAGATGTTGACGTCCTAAATGGGTTGAACGCAAGAGTGACAATCGGTAACCCAAAGAACCCAAAATAGCTAGCACCTTCCGGTTTTGTTTTTGCGGCTATAAAGTATGTGGGCCTTTAAAACAATATGAGTCGCCTAGACGACAACGCGGGCATTCATAAACAACATCATATACCCGCCTACCACAAACAGGAACGTGGCAATTGGCAAAAAACTTTCAATTTCCTTTAGCGCCTAAAGAGTGTGACTTAGAAGAATAAAACTATCTGATTACGGTAGATGCATATGTGCACTTTACATAGGGATGTTTACGTCCTAAATGGGTTGAACGCAAGAGTGACAATCGAAAACCCAAAAACCTCAAAATACCTAGCAACTTCCGGCTTTGTTGTTCCTGCTAATAAAGTATGTGGGTCTAAAAAGCAATATGAATCGCCTAGACGACAACTCGGGCATTCAAAACCAACATCATATACCCGCCTACCACAAACAGGAACGGGGCAATTGGCAAAAAACTTTCAATTTCACAAGTTACCCTTTAGCGCCTAAACAGTGTGACATAGAAGAATTAAACTATCTGATTACGGTAGATGCATATGTGCACTTTACATAGAGATGTTTACGTCCTAAATGGGTTGAACGCAAGAGTGACAATCGAAAACCCAAAGAACCCAAAATACCTAGCACCTTCCGGTTTTGTTTTTGCGGCTATAAAGTATGTGGGCCTTTAAAACAATATGAGTCGCCTAGACGACAACGCGGGCATTCATAATCACAACCATATACCCCCTACCACAAACAGGAACGTGGCAATTGGCAAAAAACTTTCAATTTCACAAGTTACCCTTTAGCGCCTAAACAGTGTGACTTAGAAGAATTAAACTATCTGATTACGGTAGATGCATATGTGCACTTTACATAGAGATGTTTACGTCCTAAATGGGTTGAACGCAAGAGTGACAATCGAAAACCCAAAGAACCCAAAATACCTAGCAACTTCCGGCTTTGTTGTTCCTGCTAATAAAGTATGTGGGTCTAAAAAGCAATATGCATCGCCTAGACGACAACTCGGGCATTCATAAACAACATCATTTACCCGCCTAACACAAACCGGAACGGGGCAATTGGAAAATACTTTCAATTTCACAAGTTACCCTTTAGCGCCTAAAGAGTGTGACTTAGAAGAATTAAACTATCTGATTACGGTAGATGCATATGTGCACATTACATAGAGATGTTTACGTCCTAAATGGGTTGAACGCAAGAGTGACAATCGGTAACCCAAAGAACCCAAAATACCTAGCACCTTCCGGTTTTGTTTTTGCGGCTATAAAGTATGTGGGCCTTTAAAACAATATGAGTCGCCTAGACGACAACGCGGGCATTCATAATCACAACCATATACCCCCTACCACAAACAGGAACGTGGCAATTGGCAAAAAACTTTCAATTTCACAAGTTACCCTTTAGCGCCTAAACAGTGTGACTTAGAAGAATTAAACTATCTGATTACGGTAGATGCATATGTGCACTTTACATAGAGATGTTTACGTCCTAAATGGGTTGAACGCAAGAGTGACAATCGAAAACCCAAAGAACCCAAAATACCTAGCAACTTCCGGCTTTGTTGTTCCTGCTAATAAAGTATGTGGGTCTAAAAAGCAATATGCATCGCCTAGACGACAACTCGGGCATTCATAAACAACATCATTTACCCGCCTAACACAAACCGGAACGGGGCAATTGGAAAATACTTTCAATTTCACAAGTTACCCTTTAGCGCCTAAAGAGTGTGACTTAGAAGAATTAAACTATCTGATTACGGTAGATGCATATGTGCACATTACATAGAGATGTTTACGTCCTAAATGGGTTGAACGCAAGAGTGACAATCGAAAACCCAAAGAACCCAAAATACCTAGCAACTTCCGGCTTTGTTGTTCCTGCTAATAAAGTATGTGGGTCTAAAAAGCAATATGAATCGCCTAGACGACAACTCGGGCATTCATAAACAACATCATATACCCGCCTAACACAAACAGGAACGGGGCAATTGGAAAAAACTTTCAATTTCACAAGTTACCCTTTAGCGCCTAAAGAGTGTGACTTAGAAGAATTAAACTATCTGATTACGGTAGATGCATATGTGCACTTTACATAGAGATGTTTACGTCCTAAATGGGTTGAACGCAAGAGTGACAATCGAAAACCCAAAGAACCCAAAATACCTAAAAACTTTTGGCTTTGTTTTTCCTGCTAATGAAGTATGTGGGCTTAAAAGGCAATATGAATCGCCTAGACGACAACTCGGGCATTCATAAAGGACATCATATACCCGCCTACCACAAACAGGAACGGGGCAATTGGCAAAAAAACTTTCAATTTTACAAGTTACCCTTTAGCGCCTAAACAGTGTGTTTTAGAAGAATTAAACTGTCTGATTACGGTAGATGCATATGTGCACTTTACATAGAGATGTTTACGTCCTAAATGGGTTGAACGCAAGAGTGACAATCGAAAACCCAAAGAACCCAAAATACCTAAAAACTTTTGGCTTTGTTGTTCCTGCTAATAAAGTATGTCTAAAAAGCAATATGAATCGCCTAGACGACAACTCGGGCATTCATAAACAACATCATATACCCGCCTAACACAAACAGGAACGGGGCAATTGGAAAAAAACTTTCAATTTCACAAGTTACCCTTTAGCGCCTAAAGAGTGTGACTTAGAAGAATTAAACTATCTGATTACGGTAGATGCATATGTGCACTTTACACAGAGATGTTAACGCCCCAAATGGGTTGAACGCAAGAGTGACAATCGGTAACCCACAGAACCCAAAATACCTAGCACCTTCCGGTTTTGTTTTTGCGGCTAAGAAATTATGTGGGCCTAAAAAGCAATATGAATCGCCTAGACGACAACTCGGGCATTCATAAACAACATCATATACCCGCCTACCACAAACAGGAACGTGGCAATTGGCAAAAAACTTTCAATTTCCTTTAGCGCCTAAAGAGTGTGACTTTGAAGAATTAAACTATCTGATTACGGTAGATGCATATGTGCACATTACATAGAGATGTTTACGTCCTAAATGGGTTGAACGCAAGAGTGACAATCGAAAACCCAAAGAACCCAAAATACCTAGCACCTTCCGGTTTTGTTTTTGAGGCTATAAAGTATGTGGGCCTTTAAAACAATATGAGTCGCCTAGACGACAACGCGGGCATTCATAATCACAACCATATAACCCCCTACCACAAACAGGAAAGTGGCAATTGGCAAAAAACTTGTAATTTGCTTTAGCGCCTCAAGAGTGTGACCTTGAATAATTAAGCTATCTGATTACGGTAGATGCATATGTGCACATTACATAGAGATGTTTACGTCCTAAATGGGTTGAACGCAAGAGTGACAATCGAAAACCCAAAGAACCCAAAATACCTAAAAACTTTTGGCTTTGTTTTTCCTGCTAATGAAGTATGTGGGCTTAAAAAGCAATATGAATCGCCTAGACGACAACTAGGGCATTCATAAAGGACATCATATACCCGCCTACCACAAACAGGAACGGGGCAATTGGCAAAAAAACTTTCAATTTTACAAGTTACCCTTTAGCGCCTAAACAGTGTGACTTAGAAGAATTAAACTATCTGATTACGGTAGATGCATATGTGCACTTTACATAGAGATGTTTACGTCCTAAATGGGTTGAACGCAAGAGTGACAATCGGTAACCCAAAGAACCCAAAATACCTAGCACCTTCCGGTTTTGTTTTTGCGGCTAATAAATTATGTGGGCCTATAAAACAATATGAGTCGCCTAGACGACAACTCGGGCATTTATAATCACAACCATATAATCACCTACCACAAACAGGAACGTGGCAATTGGCAAAAAACTTTCAATTTCCTTTAGCGCCTAAACAGTGTGACTTTGAAGAATTAAACTATCTGATTACGGTAGATGCATATGTGCACATTACATAAAGATGTTAACGTCCTAAATGGGTTGAACGCAAGAGTGACAATAGGTAATCCAAAGAACCCAAAATACATAGCACCTTCCGGTTTTGTTTTTGCGGCTAAGAAATTATGTGGGCCTATAAAACAAAATGAGTCGCCTAGACGACAACTCGGGCATTCATAAAGGACATCATATACCCGCCTACCACAAACAGGAACGGGGCAATTGGCAAAAAAACTTTCAATTTTACAAGTTACCCTTTAGCGCCTAAACAGTGTGACTTAGAAGAATTAAACTATCTGATTACGGTAGATGCATATGTGCACTTTACATAGAGATGTTTACGTCCTAAATGGGTTGAACGTGACAATCGAAAACCCAAAGAACCCAAAATACCTAAAAACTTTTGGCTTTGTTTTTCCTGCTAATGAAGTATGTGGGCTTAAAAAGCAATATGAATCGCTCAGACGACAACTCGGGCATTCATAAAGGACATCATATACCCGCCTACCACAAACAGGAACGGGGCAATTGGCAAAAAAACTTTCAATTTTACAAGTTATCCTTTAGCGCCTAAACAGTGTGACTTAGAAGAATTAAACTATCTGATTACGGTAGATGCATATGTGCACTTTACATAGAGATGTTTACGTCCTAAATGGGTTGAACGCAAGAGTGACAATCGGTAACCCAAAGAACCCAAAATACCTAGCACCTTCCGGTTTTGTTTTTGCGGCTAATAAATTATGTGGGCCTATAAATCAATATGAGTCGCCTAGACGACAACTCGGGCATTTATAATCACAACCATATAATCACCTACCACAAACAGGAACGTGGCAATTGGCAAAAAACTTTCAATTTCCTTTAGCCTAAAGAGTGTGACTTTGAAGAATTAAACTATCTGATTACGGTAGATGCATATGTGCACATTACATAAAGATGTTAACGTCCTAAATGGGTTGAACGCAAGAGTGACAATAGGTAACCCAAAGAACCCAAAATACCTAGCACCTTCCGGTTCTGTTTTTGCGGCTAAGAAATTATGTGGGCCTATAAAACAATATGAGTCGCCTAGACGACAACTCGGGCATTCATAAAGGACATCATATACCCGCCTACCACAAACAGGAACGGGGCAATTGGCAAAAAAACTTTCAATTTTACAAGTTACCCTTTAGCGCCTAAACAGTGTGACTTAGAAGAATGAAACTATCTGATTACGGTAGATGCATATGTGCACTTTACATAGAGATGTTTACGTCCTAAATGGGTTGAACGCAAGAGTGACAATCGGTAACCCAAAGAAATCAAAATACCTAGCACCTTCCGGTTTTGTTATTGCGGCTATAAAGTATGTGGGCCTAAAAAGCAATATGAATCGCCTAGACGACAACGCGGGCATTCATAATCACAACCATATAACCCCCTACCACAAACAGGAACGTGGCAATTGGCAAAAAACTTGTAATTTCCTTTAGCGCCTCAAGAGTGTGACCTTGAATAATTAAGCTATCTGATTACGGTTGATGCATATGTGCAGATTACATAGAGATGTTAACGTCCTAAATGGGTCCAATCGAAAACCCAAAAACCTCAAAATACCTAGCAACTTCCGGCTTTGTTGTTCCTGCTAATAAAGTATGTGGGTCGAAAAAGCAATATGAATCGCCTAGACGACAACTCGGGCATTCAAAAACAACATCATATACCCGCCTACCACAAACAGGAACGGGGCAATTGGCAAAAAACTTTCAATTTCACAAGTTACCCTTTAGCGCCTAAACAGTGTGACTTAGAAGAATTAAACTATCTGATTACGGTAGATGCATATGTGCACTTTACATAGAGATGTTTACGTCCTAAATGGGTTGAACGCAAGAGTGACAATCGGTAACCCAAAGAACCCAAAATAGCTAGCACCTTCCGGTTTTGTTTTTGCGGCTATAAAGTATGTGGGCCTTTAAAACAATATGAGTCGCCTAGACGACAACGCGGGCATTCATAAACAACATCATATACCCGCCTACCACAAACAGGAACGTGGCAATTGGCAAAAAACTTTCAATTTCCTTTAGCGCCTAAAGAGTGTGACTTAGAAGAATAAAACTATCTGATTACGGTAGATGCATATGTGCACTTTACATAGGGATGTTTACGTCCTAAATGGGTTGAACGCAAGAGTGACAATCGAAAACCCAAAAACCTCAAAATACCTAGCAACTTCCGGCTTTGTTGTTCCTGCTAATAAAGTATGTGGGTCTAAAAAGCAATATGAATCGCCTAGACGACAACTCGGGCATTCAAAACCAACATCATATACCCGCCTACCACAAACAGGAACGGGGCAATTGGCAAAAAACTTTCAATTTCACAAGTTACCCTTTAGCGCCTAAACAGTGTGACATAGAAGAATTAAACTATCTGATTACGGTAGATGCATATGTGCACTTTACATAGAGATGTTTACGTCCTAAATGGGTTGAACGCAAGAGTGACAATCGAAAACCCAAAGAACCCAAAATACCTAGCACCTTCCGGTTTTGTTTTTGCGGCTATAAAGTATGTGGGCCTTTAAAACAATATGAGTCGCCTAGACGACAACGCGGGCATTCATAATCACAACCATATACCCCCTACCACAAACAGGAACGTGGCAATTGGCAAAAAACTTTCAATTTCACAAGTTACCCTTTAGCGCCTAAACAGTGTGACTTAGAAGAATTAAACTATCTGATTACGGTAGATGCATATGTGCACTTTACATAGAGATGTTTACGTCCTAAATGGGTTGAACGCAAGAGTGACAATCGAAAACCCAAAGAACCCAAAATACCTAGCAACTTCCGGCTTTGTTGTTCCTGCTAATAAAGTATGTGGGTCTAAAAAGCAATATGCATCGCCTAGACGACAACTCGGGCATTCATAAACAACATCATTTACCCGCCTAACACAAACCGGAACGGGGCAATTGGAAAATACTTTCAATTTCACAAGTTACCCTTTAGCGCCTAAAGAGTGTGACTTAGAAGAATTAAACTATCTGATTACGGTAGATGCATATGTGCACATTACATAGAGATGTTTACGTCCTAAATGGGTTGAACGCAAGAGTGACAATCGGTAACCCAAAGAACCCAAAATACCTAGCACCTTCCGGTTTTGTTTTTGCGGCTATAAAGTATGTGGGCCTTTAAAACAATATGAGTCGCCTAGACGACAACGCGGGCATTCATAATCACAACCATATACCCCCTACCACAAACAGGAACGTGGCAATTGGCAAAAAACTTTCAATTTCACAAGTTACCCTTTAGCGCCTAAACAGTGTGACTTAGAAGAATTAAACTATCTGATTACGGTAGATGCATATGTGCACTTTACATAGAGATGTTTACGTCCTAAATGGGTTGAACGCAAGAGTGACAATCGAAAACCCAAAGAACCCAAAATACCTAGCAACTTCCGGCTTTGTTGTTCCTGCTAATAAAGTATGTGGGTCTAAAAAGCAATATGCATCGCCTAGACGACAACTCGGGCATTCATAAACAACATCATTTACCCGCCTAACACAAACCGGAACGGGGCAATTGGAAAATACTTTCAATTTCACAAGTTACCCTTTAGCGCCTAAAGAGTGTGACTTTGAAGAATTAAACTATCTGATTACGGTAGATGCATATGTGCACATTACATAGAGATGTTTACGTCCTAAATGGGTTAAACGCAAGAGTGACAATCGGTAACCCAAAGAACCAAAAATAACCAGCACCTTCCGGTTTTGTTTTTGCGGCTAATAAATTATGTGGGCCTAAAAGGCAATATGAATCGCCTAGACGACAACTCGGGCATTCATAAACAACATCATATACCCGCCTACCACAAACAAGAACGTGGCAATTGGCAAAAAACGTTCAATTTCCTTTAGCGCCTAAAGAGTGTGACTTTGAAGAATTAAACTATCTGATTACGGTAGATGCATATGTGCACATTTAATAGAGATTTTTACGTCCTAAATGGGTTGAACGCAAGAGTGACAATCGGTAACCCAAAGAACCAAAAATACCTAGCACCTTCCTGCTTTGTTTTTTGCGGCTAATAAAGTCGGGCATTTATAATCACAACCATATAACCCCCTACCACAAACAGGATCGTGGCAATTGGCAAAAAACTTGTAATTTCCTTTAGCGCCTCAAGAGTGTGACCTTGAATAATTAAGCTATCTGATTACGGTAGATGCATATTTGCACATTACATAGAGATTTTTACGTCCTAAATGGGTTGAACGCAAGAGTGACAATCGGTAACCCAAAGAACCAAAAATACCTAGCACCTTCCTGCTTTGTTTTTTGCGGCTAATAAAGTCGGGCATTTATAATCACAACCATATAACCCCCTACCACAAACAGGATCGTGGCAATTGGCAAAAAACTTGTAATTTCCTTTAGCGCCTCAAGAGTGTGACCTTGAATAATTAAGCTATCTGATTACGGTAGATGCATATGTGCACATTACATAGAGATGTTTACGTCCTAAATGGGTTAAACGCAAGAGTGACAATCGGTAACCCAAAGAACCAAAAATAACCAGCACCTTCCGGTTTTGTTTTTGCGGCTAATAAATTATGTGGGCCTAAAAGGCAATATGAATCGCCTAGACGACAACTCGGGCATTCATAAACAACATCATATACCCGCCTACCACAAACAAGAACGTGGCAATTGGCAAAAAACGTTCAATTTCCTTTAGCGCCTAAAGAGTGTGACTTTGAAGAATTAAACTATCTGATTACGGTAGATGCATATGTGCACATTACATAGAGATTTTTACGTCCTAAATGGGTTGAACGCAAGAGTGACAATCGGTAACCCAAAGAACCAAAAATACCTAGCACCTTCCTGCTTTGTTTTTTGCGGCTAATAAAGTCGGGCATTTATAATCACAACCATATAACCCCCTACCACAAACAGGATGGTGGCAATTGGCAAAAAACTTGTAATTTCCTTTAGCGCCTCAAGAGTGTGACCTTGAATAATTAAGCTATCTGATTACGGTAGATGCATATTTGCACATTACATAGAGATGTTTACGTCCTAAATGGGTTGAACGCAAGAGTGACAATCGAAAACCCAAAGAACCCAAAATACCTAAAAACTTTTGGATTTGTTTTTCCTGCTAATGAAGTATGTGGGCATAAAAAGCAATATGAATCGCCTAGACGACAACTCGGGCATTCATAAAGGACATCATATACCCGCCTACCAAAAACAGGAACGGGACAATTGGCAAAAAAACTTTCAATTTTACAAGTTACCCTTTAGCGCCTAAACAGTGTGTTTTAGAAGAATTAAACTATCTGATTACGGTAGATGCATATGTGCACTTTACATAGAGATGTTTACGTCCTAAATGGGTTGAACGCAAGAGTGACAATCGAAAACCCAAAGAACCCAAAATACCTAAAAACTTTTGGCTTTGTTTTTCCTGCTAATGAAGTATGTGGGCTTAAAAAGCAATATGAATCGCCTAGACGACAACTCGGGCATTCATAAAGGACATCATATACCCGCCTACCACAAACAGGAACGGGGCAATTGGCAAAAAAACTTTCAATTTTACAAGTTACCCTTTAGCGCCTAAACAGTGTGTTTTAGAAGAATTAAACTATCTGATTACGGTAGATGCATATGTGCACTTTACATAGAGATGTTTACGTCCTAAATGGGTTGAACGCAAGAGTGACAATCGAAAACCCAAAGAACCCAAAATACCTAAAAACTTTTGGCTTTGTTGTTCCTGCTAATAAAGTATGTGGGTCTAAAAAGCAATATGAATCGCTTAGACGACAACTCGGGCATTCATAAACAACATCATATACCCGCCTAACACAAACAGGAACGGGGCAATTGGAAAAAACTTTCAATTTCACAAGTTACCCTTTAGCGCCTAAAGAGTGTGACTTAGAAGAATTAAACTATCTGATTACGGTAGAGGCATATGTGCACTTTACACAGAGATGTTAACGCCCCAAATGGGTTGAACGCAAGAGTGACAATCGGTAACCCACAGAACCCAAAATACCTAGCACCTTCCGGTTTTGTTTTTGCGGCTAAGAAATTATGTGGGCCTAAAAAGCAATATGAATCGCCTAGACGACAACTCGGGCATTCATAAACAACATCATATACCCGCCTACCACAAACAGGAACGTGGCAATTGGCAAAAAACTTTCAATTTCCTTTAGCGCCTAAAGAGTGTGACTTTGAAGAATTAAACTATCTGATTACGGTAGATGCATATGTGCACATTACATAGAGATGTTTACGTCCTAAATGGGTTAAACGCAAGAGTGACAATCGGTAACCCAAAGAACCAAAAATAACCAGCACCTTCCGGTTTTGTTTTTGCGGCTAATAAATTATGTGGGCCTAAAAGGCAATATGAATCGCCTAGACGACAACTCGGGCATTCATAAACAACATCATATACCTGCCTACCACCAACAGGAAAGTGGCAATTGGCAAAAAACGTTCAATTTCCTTTAGCGCCTAAAGAGTGTGACTTTGAAGAATTAAACTATCTGATTACGGTAGATGCATATGTGCACATTACATAGAGATGTTTACGTCCTAAATGGGTTGAACGCAAGAGTGACAATCGAAAACCCAAAGAACCCAAAATACCTAGCACCTTCCGGTTTTGTTTTTGAGGCTATAAAGTATGTGGGCCTTTAAAACAATATGAGTCGCCTAGACGACAACGCCGCCATTCATAATCACAACCATATAACCCCCTACCACAAACAGGAAAGTGGCAATTGGCAAAAAACTTGTAATTTGCTTTAGCGCCTCAAGAGTGTGACCTTGAATAATTAAGCTATCTGATTACGGTAGATGCATATGTGCACTTTACATAGAGATGTTTACGTCCTAAATGGGTTGAACGCAAGAGTGACAATCGAAAACCCAAAGAACCCAAAATATCTAAAAACTTTTGGCTTTGTTTTTCCTGCTAATGAAGTATGTGGGTCTAAAAAGCAATATGAATCGCCTAGACGACAACTAGGGCATTCATAAAGGACATCATATACCCGCCTACCACAAACAGGAACGGGGCAATTGGCAAAAAAACTTTCAATTTTACAAGTTACCCTTTAGCGCCTAAACAGTGTGACTTAGAAGAATTAAACTATCTGATTACGGTAGATGCATATGTGCACTTTACATAGAGATGTTTACGTCCTAAATGGGTTGAACGCAAGAGTGACAATCGGTAACCCAAAGAACCCAAAATACCTAGCACCTTCCGGTTTTGTTTTTGCGGCTAATAAATTATGTGGGCCTATAAAACAATATGAGTCGCCTAGACGACAACTCGGGCATTTATAATCACAACCATATAATCACCTACCACAAACAGGAACGTGGCAATTGGCAAAAAACTTTCAATTTCCTTTAGCGCCTAAAGAGTGTGACTTTGAAGAATTAAACTATCTGATTACGGTAGATGCATATGTGCACATTACATAAAGATGTTAACGTCCTAAATGGGTTGAACGCAAGAGTGACAATAGGTAACCCAAAGAACCCAAAATACCTAGCACCTTCCGGTTTTGTTTTTGCGGCTAAGAAATTATGTGGGCCTATAAAACAATATGAGTCGCCTAGACGACAACTCGGGCATTCATAAAGGACATCATATACCCGCCTACCACAAACAGGAACGGGGCAATTGGCAAAAAAACTTTCAATTTTACAAGTTACCCTTTAGCGCCTAAACAGTGTGACTTAGAAGAATTAAACTATCTGATTACGGTAGATGCATATGTGCACTTTACATAGAGATGTTTACGTCCTAAATGGGTTGAACGCAAGAGTGACAATCGGTAACCCAAAGAACCCAAAATACCTAGCACCTTCCGGTTTTGTTTTTGCGGCTATAAAGTATGTGGGCCTAAAAAGCAATATGAATCGCCTAGACGACAACGCGGGCATTCATAATCACAACCATATAACCCCCTACCACAAACAGGAACGTGGCAATTGGCAAAAAACTTGTAATTTCCTTTAGCGCCTCAAGAGTGTGACCTTGAATAATTAAGCTATCTGATTACGGTAGATGCATATGTGCACATTACATAGAGATGTTAACGTCCTAAATGGGTTGAACGCAAGAGTGACAATCGAAAACCCAAAAACCTCAAAATACCTAGCAACTTCCGGCTTTGTTGTTCCTGCTAATAAAGTATGTGGGTCTAAAAAGCAATATGAATCGCCTAGACGACAACTCGGGCATTCAAAAACAACATCATATACCCGCCTACCACAAACACGAACGGGGCAATTGGCAAAAAACTTTCAATTTCACAAGTTACCCTTTAGCGCCTAAACAGTGTGACTTAGAAGAATTAAACTATCTGATTACGGTAGATGCATATGTGCACTTTACATAGAGATGTTTACGTCCTAAATGGGTTGAACGCAAGAGTGACAATCGGTAACCCAAAGAACCCAAAATACCTAGCACCTTCCGGTTTTGTTTTTGCGGCTAATAAATTATGTGGGCCTATAAAACAATATGAGTCGCCTAGACGACAACTCGGGCATTTATAATCACAACCATATAATCACCTACCACAAACAGGAACGTGGCAATTGGCAAAAAACTTTCAATTTCCTTTAGCGCCTAAAGAGTGTGACTTTGAAGAATTAAACTATCTGATTACGGTAGATGCATATGTGCACATTACATAAAGATGTTAACGTCCTAAATGGGTTGAACGCAAGAGTGACAATAGGTAACCCAAAGAACCCAAAATACCTAGCACCTTCCGGTTTTGTTTTTGCGGCTAAGAAATTATGTGGGCCTATAAAACAATATGAGTCGCCTAGACGACAACTCGGGCATTCATAAAGGACATCATATACCCGCCTACCACAAACAGGAACGGGGCAATTGGCAAAAAAACTTTCAATTTTACAAGTTACCCTTTAGCGCCTAAACAGTGTGACTTAGAAGAATTAAACTATCTGATTACGGTAGATGCATATGTGCACTTTACATAGAGATGTTTACGTCCTAAATGGGTTGAACGCAAGAGTGACAATCGGTAACCCAAAGAACCCAAAATACCTAGCACCTTCCGGTTTTGTTTTTGCGGCTAATAAATTATGTGGGCCTATAAAACAATATGAGTCGCCTAGACGACAACTCGGGCATTTATAATCACAACCATATAATCACCTACCACAAACAGGAACGTGGCAATTGGCAAAAAACTTTCAATTTCCTTTAGCGCCTAAAGAGTGTGACTTTGAAGAATTAAACTATCTGATTACGGTAGATGCATATGTGCACATTACATAAAGATGTTAACGTCCTAAATGGGTTGAACGCAAGAGTGACAATAGGTAACCCAAAGAACCCAAAATACCTAGCACCTTCCGGTTTTGTTTTTGCGGCTAAGAAATTATGTGGGCCTATAAAACAATATGAGTCGCCTAGACGACAACTCGGGCATTCATAAAGGACATCATATACCCGCCTACCACAAACAGGAACGGGGCAATTGGCAAAAAAACTTTCAATTTTACAAGTTACCCTTTAGCGCCTAAACAGTGTGACTTAGAAGAATTAAACTATCTGATTACGGTAGATGCATATGTGCACTTTACATAGAGATGTTTACGTCCTAAATGGGTTGAACGCAAGAGTGACAATCGGTAACCCAAAGAACCCAAAATACCTAGCACCTTCCGGTTTTGTTTTTGCGGCTATAAAGTATGTGGGCCTAAAAAGCAATATGAATCGCCTAGACGACAACGCGGGCATTCATAATCACAACCATATAACCCCCTACCACAAACAGGAACGGGGCAATTGGCAAAAAACTTTCAATTTCACAAGTTACCCTTTAGCGCCTAAACAGTGTGACTTAGAAGAATTAAACTATCTGATTACGGTAGATGCATATGTGCACTTTACATAGAGATGTTTACGTCCTAAATGGGTTGAACGCAAGAGTGACAATCGGTAACCAAAAGAACCCAAAATAGCTAGCACCTTCCGGTTTTGTTTTTGCGGCTATAAAGTATGTGGGCCTAAAAAGCAATATGAATCGCCTAGACGACAACTCGGGCATTCAAAAACAACATCATATACCCGCCTACCACAAACAGGAACGGGGCAATTGGCAAAAAACTTTCAATTTCACAAGTTACCCTTTAGCGCCTAAACAGTGTGACTTAGAAGAATTAAACTATCTGATTACGGTAGATGCATATGTGCACTTTACATAGAGATGTTTACGTCCTAAATGGGTTGAACGCAAGAGTGACAATGGGTAACCCAAAGAACCCAAAATAGCTAGCACCTTCCGGTTTTGTTTTTGCGGCTATAAAGTATGTGGGCCTTTAAAACAATATGAGTCGCCTAGACGACAACGCGGGCATTCATAAACAACATCATATACCCGCCTACCACAAACAGGAACGTGGCAATTGGCAAAAAACTTTCAATTTCCTTTAGCGCCTAAAGAGTGTGACTTAGAAGAACAAAACTATCTGATTACGGTAGATGCATATGTGCACTTTACATAGGGATGTTTACGTCCTAAATGGGTTGAACGCAAGAGTGACAATCGAAAACCCAAAAACCTCAAAATACCTAGCAACTTCCGGCTTTGTTGTTCCTGCTAATAAAGTATGTGGGTCTAAAAAGCAATATGAATCGCCTAGACGACAACTCGGGCATTCAAAAACAACATCATTTACCCGCCTAACACAAACCGGAACGGGGCAATTGGAAAAAACTGTCAATTTCACAAGTTACCCTTTAGCGCCTAAAGAGTGTGACTTAGAAGAATTAAACTATCTGATTACGGTAGATGCATATGTGCACATTACATAGAGATGTTTACGTCCTAAAAGGGTTGAACGCAAGAGTGACAATCGGTAACCCAAAGAACCCAAAATACCTAGCACCTTCCGGTTTTGTTTTTGCGGCTAAGAAATTATGTGGGCCTAAAAAGCAATATGAATCGCCTAGACGACAACTCGGGCATTCATAAACAACATCATATACCCGCCTACCACAAACAGGAACGTGGCAATTGGCAAAAAACTTTCAATTTCCTTTAGCGCCTTAAGAGTGTGACTTTGAAGAATTAAACTATCTGATTACGGTAGATGCATATGTGCACATTACATAGAGATGTTTACGTCCTAAATGGGTTAAACGCAAGAGTGACAATCGGTAACCCAAAGAACCAAAAATAACCAGCACCTTCCGGTTTTGTTTTTGCGGCTAATAAATTATGTGGGCCTAAAAGGCAATATGAATCGCCTAGACGACAACTCGGGCATTCATAAACAACATCATATACCCGCCTACCACAAACAAGAACGTGGCAATTGGCAAAAAACGTTCAATTTCCTTTAGCGCCTAAAGAGTGTGACTTTGAAGAATTAAACTATCTGATTACGGTAGATGCATATGTGCACATTACATAGAGATTTTTACGTCCTAAATGGGTTGAACGCAAGAGTGACAATCGGTAACCCAAAGAACCCAAAATACCTAGCACCTTCCTGTTTTGTTTTTTGCGGCTAATAAAGTCGGGCATTTATAATCACAACCATATAACCCCCTACCACAAACAGGATCGTGGCAATTGGCAAAAAACTTGTAATTTCCTTTAGCGCCTCAAGAGTGTGACCTTGAATAATTAAGCTATCTGATTACGGTAGATGCATATTTGCACATTACATAGAGATGTTTACGTCCTAAATGGGTTGAACGCAAGAGTGACAATCGAAAACCCAAAGAACCCAAAATACCTAAAAACTTTTGGATTTGTTTTTCCTGCTAATGAAGTATGTGGGCTTAAAAAGCAATATGAATCGCCTAGACGACAACTCGGGCATTCATAAAGGACATCATATACCCGCCTACCAAAAACAGGAACGGGGCAATTGGCAAAAAAACTTTCAATTTTACAAGTTACCCTTTAGCGCCTAAACAGTGTGTTTTAGAAGAATTAAACTATCTGATTACGGTAGATGCATATGTGCACTTTACATAGAGATGTTTACGTCCTAAATGGGTTGAACGCAAGAGTGACAATCGAAAACCCAAAGAACCCAAAATACCTAAAAACTTTTGGCTTTGTTTTTCCTGCTAATGAAGTATGTGGGCTTAAAAAGCAATATGAATCGCCTAGACGACAACTCGGGCATTCATAAAGGACATCATATACCCGCCTACCACAAACAGGAACGGGGCAATTGGCAAAAAAACTTTCAATTTTACAAGTTACCCTTTAATGCCTAAACAGTGTGACTTAGAAGAATTAAACTGTCTGATTACGGTAGATCCATATGTGCACTTTACATTGAGACATTTACGTCCTAAATGGGTTGAACGCAAGAGTGACAATCGGTAACCCAAAGAACCCAAAATACCTAGCACCTTCCGGTTTTGTTTTTGCGGCTAATAAAGTCGGGCATTTATAATCACAACCATATAACCCCCTACCACAAACAGGATCGTGGCAATTGGCAAAAAACTTGTAATTTCCTTTAGCGCCTCAAGAGTGTGACCTTGAATAATTAAGCTATCTGATTACGGTAGATGCATATGTGCACATTACATAAAGATGTTAACGTCCTAAATGGGTTGAACGCAAGAGTGACAATAGGTAACCCAAAATACCTAGCACCTTCCGGTTTTGTTTTTGCGGCTAAGAAATTATGTGGGCCTATAAAACAATATGAGTCGCCTAGACGACAGCTCGGGCATTTATAATCACAACCATATAACCCCCTACCACAAACAGAAACGTGGCAATTGGCAAAAAACTTTCAATTTCCTTTAGCGCCTGAAGAGTGTGACTTTGAAGAATTAAACTATCTGATTACGGTAGATGCATATGTGCACATTACATAGGGATGTTTACGTCCTAAATGGGTTGAACGCAAGAGTGACAATCGAAAACCCAAAGAACCAAAAATAACCAGCACCTTCCGGTTTTGTTTTTGCGGCTAATAAATTATGTGGGCCTAAAAGGCAATATGAATCGCCTAGACGACAACTCGGGCATTCATAAACAACATCATATACCCGCCTACCACAAACAAGAACGTGGCAATTGGCAAAAAACGTTCAATTTCCTTTAGCGCCTAAAGAGTGTGACTTTGAAGAATTAAACTATCTGATTACGGTAGATGCATATGTGCACATTACATAGAGATTTTTACGTCCTAAATGGGTTGAACGCAAGAGTGACAATCGGTAACCCAAAGAACCCAAAATACCTAGCACCTTCCGGTTTTGTTTTTGCGGCTAAGAAATTATGTGGGCCTATAAAACAATATGAGTCGCCTAGACGACAACTCGGGCATTCATAAAGGATATCATATACCCGCCTACCACAAACAGGAACGGGGCAATTGGCAAAAAAACTTTCAATTTTACAAGTTACCCTTTAGCGCCTAAACAGTGTGACTTAGAAGAATTAAACTATCTGATTACGGTAGATGCATATGTGCACTTTACATAGAGATGTTTACGTCCTAAATGGGTTGAACGCAAGAGTGACAATCGGTAACCCAAAGAACCCAAAATACCTAGCACCTTCCGGTTTTGTTTTTGCGGCTAATAAATTATGTGGGCCTATAAAACAATATGAGTCGCCTAGACGACAACTCGGGCATTCATAAAGGACATCATATACCCGCCTACCACAAACAGGAACGGGGCAATTGGCAAAAAAACTTTCAATTTTACAAGTTACCCTTTAGCGCCTAAACAGTGTGACTTAGAAGAATTAAACTATCTGATTACGGTAGATGCATATGTGCACTTTACATAGAGATGTTTACGTCCTAAATGGGTTGAACGCAAGAGTGACAATCGGTAACCCAAAGAACCCAAAATACCTAGCACCTTCCGGTTTTGTTTTTGCGGCTAATAAATTATGTGGGCCTATAAAACAATATGAGTCGCCTAGACGACAACTCGGGCATTTATAATCACAACCATATAATCACCTACCACAAACAGGAACGTGGCAATTGGCAAAAAACTTTCAATTTCCTTTAGCGCCTAAAGAGTGTGACTTTGAAGAATTAAACTATCTGATTACGGTAGATGCATATGTGCACATTACATAAAGATGTTAACGTCCTAAATGGGTTGAACGCAAGAGTGACAATAGGTAACCCAAAGAACCCAAAATACCTAGCACCTTCCGGTTTTGTTTTTGCGGCTAAGAAATTATGTGGGCCTATAAAACAATATGAGTCGCCTAGACGACAACTCGGGCATTCATAAAGGACATCATATACCCGCCTACCACAAACAGGAACGGGGCAATTGGCAAAAAAACTTTCAATTTTACAAGTTACCCTTTAGCGCCTAAACAGTGTGACTTAGAAGAATTAAACTATCTGATTACGGTAGATGCATATGTGCACTTTACATAGAGATGTTTACGTCCTAAATGGGTTGAACGCAAGAGTGACAATCGGTAACCCAAAGAACCCAAAATACCTAGCACCTTCCGGTTTTGTTTTTGCGGCTATAAAGTATGTGGGCCTAAAAAGCAATATGAATCGCCTAGACGACAACGCGGGCATTCATAATCACAACCATATAACCCCCTACCACAAACAGGAACGGGGCAATTGGCAAAAAACTTTCAATTTCACAAGTTACCCTTTAGCGCCTAAACAGTGTGACTTAGAAGAATTAAACTATCTGATTACGGTAGATGCATATGTGCACTTTACATAGAGATGTTTACGTCCTAAATGGGTTGAACGCAAGAGTGACAATCGGTAACCAAAAGAACCCAAAATAGCTAGCACCTTCCGGTTTTGTTTTTGCGGCTATAAAGTATGTGGGCCTAAAAAGCAATATGAATCGCCTAGACGACAACTCGGGCATTCAAAAACAACATCATATACCCGCCTACCACAAACAGGAACGGGGCAATTGGCAAAAAACTTTCAATTTCACAAGTTACCCTTTAGCGCCTAAACAGTGTGACTTAGAAGAATTAAACTATCTGATTACGGTAGATGCATATGTGCACTTTACATAGAGATGTTTACGTCCTAAATGGGTTGAACGCAAGAGTGACAATGGGTAACCCAAAGAACCCAAAATAGCTAGCACCTTCCGGTTTTGTTTTTGCGGCTATAAAGTATGTGGGCCTTTAAAACAATATGAGTCGCCTAGACGACAACGCGGGCATTCATAAACAACATCATATACCCGCCTACCACAAACAGGAACGTGGCAATTGGCAAAAAACTTTCAATTTCTTTTAGCGCCTAAAGAGTGTGACTTAGAAGAACAAAACTATCTGATTACGGTAGATGCATATGTGCACTTTACATAGGGATGTTTACGTCCTAAATGGGTTGAACGCAAGAGTGACAATCGAAAACCCAAAAACCTCAAAATACCTAGCAACTTCCGGCTTTGTTGTTCCTGCTAATAAAGTATGTGGGTCTAAAAAGCAATATGAATCGCCTAGACGACAACTCGGGCATTCAAAAACAACATCATTTACCCGCCTAACACAAACCGGAACGGGGCAATTGGAAAAAACTGTCAATTTCACAAGTTACCCTTTAGCGCCTAAAGAGTGTGACTTAGAAGAATTAAACTATCTGATTACGGTAGATGCATATGTGCACATTACATAGAGATGTTTACGTCCTAAAAGGGTTGAACGCAAGAGTGACAATCGGTAACCCAAAGAACCCAAAATACCTAGCACCTTCCGGTTTTGTTTTTGCGGCTAAGAAATTATGTGGGCCTAAAAAGCAATATGAATCGCCTAGACGACAACTCGGGCATTCATAAACAACATCATATACCCGCCTACCACAAACAGGAACGTGGCAATTGGCAAAAAACTTTCAATTTCCTTTAGCGCCTTAAGAGTGTGACTTTGAAGAATTAAACTATCTGATTACGGTAGATGCATATGTGCACATTACATAGAGATGTTTACGTCCTAAATGGGTTAAACGCAAGAGTGACAATCGGTAACCCAAAGAACCAAAAATAACCAGCACCTTCCGGTTTTGTTTTTGCGGCTAATAAATTATGTGGGCCTAAAAGGCAATATGAATCGCCTAGACGACAACTCGGGCATTCATAAACAACATCATATACCCGCCTACCACAAACAAGAACGTGGCAATTGGCAAAAAACGTTCAATTTCCTTTAGCGCCTAAAGAGTGTGACTTTGAAGAATTAAACTATCTGATTACGGTAGATGCATATGTGCACATTACATAGAGATTTTTACGTCCTAAATGGGTTGAACGCAAGAGTGACAATCGGTAACCCAAAGAACCCAAAATACCTAGCACCTTCCTGTTTTGTTTTTTGCGGCTAATAAAGTCGGGCATTTATAATCACAACCATATAACCCCCTACCACAAACAGGATCGTGGCAATTGGCAAAAAACTTGTAATTTCCTTTAGCGCCTCAAGAGTGTGACCTTGAATAATTAAGCTATCTGATTACGGTAGATGCATATTTGCACATTACATAGAGATGTTTACGTCCTAAATGGGTTGAACGCAAGAGTGACAATCGAAAACCCAAAGAACCCAAAATACCTAAAAACTTTTGGATTTGTTTTTCCTGCTAATGAAGTATGTGGGCTTAAAAAGCAATATGAATCGCCTAGACGACAACTCGGGCATTCATAAAGGACATCATATACCCGCCTACCAAAAACAGGAACGGGGCAATTGGCAAAAAAACTTTCAATTTTACAAGTTACCCTTTAGCGCCTAAACAGTGTGTTTTAGAAGAATTAAACTATCTGATTACGGTAGATGCATATGTGCACTTTACATAGAGATGTTTACGTCCTAAATGGGTTGAACGCAAGAGTGACAATCGAAAACCCAAAGAACCCAAAATACCTAAAAACTTTTGGCTTTGTTTTTCCTGCTAATGAAGTATGTGGGCTTAAAAAGCAATATGAATCGCCTAGACGACAACTCGGGCATTCATAAAGGACATCATATACCCGCCTACCACAAACAGGAACGGGGCAATTGGCAAAAAAACTTTCAATTTTACAAGTTACCCTTTAATGCCTAAACAGTGTGACTTAGAAGAATTAAACTGTCTGATTACGGTAGATCCATATGTGCACTTTACATTGAGACATTTACGTCCTAAATGGGTTGAACGCAAGAGTGACAATCGGTAACCCAAAGAACCCAAAATACCTAGCACCTTCCGGTTTTGTTTTTGCGGCTAATAAAGTCGGGCATTTATAATCACAACCATATAACCCCCTACCACAAACAGGATCGTGGCAATTGGCAAAAAACTTGTAATTTCCTTTAGCGCCTCAAGAGTGTGACCTTGAATAATTAAGCTATCTGATTACGGTAGATGCATATGTGCACATTACATAAAGATGTTAACGTCCTAAATGGGTTGAACGCAAGAGTGACAATAGGTAACCCAAAATACCTAGCACCTTCCGGTTTTGTTTTTGCGGCTAAGAAATTATGTGGGCCTATAAAACAATATGAGTCGCCTAGACGACAGCTCGGGCATTTATAATCACAACCATATAACCCCCTACCACAAACAGAAACGTGGCAATTGGCAAAAAACTTTCAATTTCCTTTAGCGCCTGAAGAGTGTGACTTTGAAGAATTAAACTATCTGATTACGGTAGATGCATATGTGCACATTACATAGAGATGTTTACGTCCTAAATGGGTTGAACGCAAGAGTGACAATCGGTAACCCAAAGAACCCAAAATACCTAGCACCTTCCGGTTTTGTTTTTGCGGCTATATAGTATGTGGGCCTAAAAAGCAATATGAATCGCCTAGACGACAACGCGGGCATTCATAATCACAACCATATAACCCCCTACCACAAACAGGAACGTGGCAATTGGCAAAAAACTTGTAATTTCCTTTAGCGCCTCAAGAGTGTGACCTTGAATAATTAAGCTATCTGATTACGGTAGATGCATATGTGCACATTACATAGAGATGTTTACGTCCTAAATGGGTTGAACGCAAGAGTGACAATCGAAAACCCAAAAACCTCAAAATACCTAGCAACTTCCGGCTTTGTTGTTCTTGCTAATAAAGTATGTGGGCCTAAAAAGCAATATCAATCGCCTAGACGACAACTCGGGCATTCATAAAGGACATCATATACCCGCCTACCACAAACAGGAACGGGGCAATTGGCAAAAAAACTTTCAATTTTACAAGTTACCCTTTAGCGCCTAAACAGTGTGACTTAGAAGAATTAAACTATCTGATTACGGTAGATGCATATGTGCACATTACATAGAGATGTTAACGTCCTAAATGGGTTGAACGCAAGAGTGACAATCGAAAACCCAAAAACCTCAAAATACCTAGCAACTTCCGGCTTTGTTGTTCCTGCTAATAAAGTATGTGGGTCTAAAAAGCAATATGAATCGCCTAGACGACAACTCGGGCATTCAAAAACAACATCATATACCCGCCTACCACAAACAGGAACGGGGCAATTGGCAAAAAACTTTCAATTTCACAAGTTACCCTTTAGCGCCTAAAGAGTGTGACTTAGAAGAATTAAACTATCTGATTACGGTAGATGCATATGTGCACATTACATAGAGATATTTACGTCCTAAATGGGTTGAACGCAAGAGTGACAATCGGTAACCCAAAGAACCCAAAATACCTAGCACCTTCCGGTTTTGTTTTTGCGGCTAATAAAGTCGGGCATTTATAATCACAACCATATAACCCCCTACCACAAACAGGATCGTGGCAATTGGCAAAAAACTTGTAATTTCCTTTAGCGCCTGAAGAGTGTGACTTTGAAGAATTAAACTATCTGATTACGGTAGATGCATATGTGCACATTACATAGAGATGTTTACGTCCTAAATGGGTTGAACGCAAGAGTGACAATCGGTAACCCAAAGAACCCAAAATACCTAGCACCTTCCGGTTTTGTTTTTGCGGCTAATAAAGTCGGGCATTTATAATCACAACCATATAACCCCCTACCACAAACAGGATCGTGGCAATTGGCAAAAAACTTGTAATTTCCTTTAGCGCCTAAAGAGTGTGACTTTGAAGAATTAAACTATCTGATTACGGTAGATGCATATGTGCACATTACATAGAGATGTTAACGTCCTAAATGGGTTGAACGCAAGAGTGACAATCGAAAACCCAAAAACCTCAAAATACCTAGCAACTTCCGGCTTTGTTTTTCCTGCTAATAAAGTATGTGGGTCTAAAAAGCAATATGAATCGCCTAGACGACAACTCGGGCATTCAAAAACAACATCATATACCCGCCTACCACAAACAGGAACGGGGCAATTGGCAAAAAACTTTCAATTTCACAAGTTACCCTTTAGCGCCTAAAGAGTGTGACTTAGAAGAATTAAACTATCTGATTACGGTAGATGCATATGTGCACATTACATAGGGATGTTTGCGTCCTAAATGGGTTGAACGCAAGAGTGACAATCGGTAACCCAAAGAACCCAAAATACCTAGCACCTTCCGGTTTTGTTTTTGCGGCTAATAAAGTCGGGCATTTATAATCGCAACCATATAACCCCCTACCACAAACAGGATCGTGGCAATTGGCAAAAAACTTGTAATTTCCTTTAGCGCCTGAAGAGTGTGACTTTGAAGAATTAAACTATCTGATTACGGTAGATGCATATGTGCACATTACATAGAGATGTTTACGTCCTAAATGGGTTGAACGCAAGAGTGACAATCGGTAACCCAAAGAACCCAAAATACCTAGCACCTTCCGGTTTTGTTTTTGCGGCTATATAGTATGTGGGCCTAAAAAGCAATATGAATCGCCTAGACGACAACGCGGGCATTCATAATCACAACCATATAACCCCCTACCACAAACAGGAACGTGGCAATTGGCAAAAAACTTTCAATTTCCTTTAGCGCCTGAAGAGTGTGACTTTGAAGAATTAAACTATCTGATTACGGTAGATGCATATGTGCACATTACATAGAGATGTTTACGTCCTAAATGGGTTGAACGCAAGAGTGACAATCGGTAACCCAAAGAACCCAAAATACCTAGCACCTTCCGGTTTTGTTTTTGCGGCTATATAGTATGTGGGCCTAAAAAGTAATATGAATCGCCTAGACGACAACGCGGGCATTCATAATCACAACCATATAACCCCCTACCACAAACAGGAACGTGGCAATTGGCAAAAAACTTTCAATTTCCTTTAGCGCCTGAAGAGTGTGACTTTGAAGAATTAAACTATCTGATTACGGTAGATGCATATGTGCACATTACATAGAGATATTTACGTCCTAAATGGGTAGAACGCAAGAGTGACAATCGGTAACCCAAAGAACCCAAAATACCTAGCACCTTCCGGTTTTGTTTTTGCGGCTATATAGTATGTGGGTCTAAAAAGCAATATGAATCGCCTAGACGACAACTCGGGCATTCAAAAACAACATCATATACCCGCCTACCACAAACAGGAACGGGGCAATTGGCAAAAAACTTTCAATTTCACAAGTTACCCTTTAGCGCCTAAAGAGTGTGACTTAGAAGAATTAAACTATCTGATTACGGTAGATGCATATGTGCACATTACATAGAGATATTTACGTCCTAAATGGGTTGAACGCAAGAGTGACAATCGGTAACCCAAAGAACCCAAAATACCTAGCACCTTCCGGTTTTGTTTTTGCGGCTAATAAAGTCGGGCATTTATAATCACAACCATATAACCCCCTACCACAAACAGGATCGTGGCAATTGGCAAAAAACTTGTAATTTCCTTTAGCGCCTGAAGAGTGTGACTTTGAAGAATTAAACTATCTGATTACGGTAGATGCATATGTGCACATTACATAGAGATGTTTACGTCCTAAATGGGTTGAACGCAAGAGTGACAATCGTTAACCCAAAGAACCCAAAATACCTAGCACCTTCCGGTTTTGTTTTTGCGGCTATATAGTATGTGGGCCTAAAAAGCAATATGAATCGCCTAGACGACAACGCGGGCATTCATAATCACAACCATATAACCCCCTACCACAAACAGGAACGTGGCAATTGGCAAAAAACTTTCAATTTCCTTTAGCGCCTGAAGAGTGTGACTTTGAAGAATTAAACTATCTGATTACGGTAGATGCATATGTGCACATTACATAGAGATGTTTACGTCCTAAATGGGTTGAACGCAAGAGTGACAATCGGTAACCCAAAGAACTCAAAATACCTAGCAACTTCCGGCTTTGTTTTTCGTGCTAATAAAGTATGTGGGCCTAAAAAGCAATATGAATCGCCTAGACGACAACTCGGGCATTCATAAAGGACATCATATACCCGCCTACCACAAACAGGAACGGGGCAATTGGCAAAAAAACTTTCAATTTTACAAGTTACCCTTTAGCGCCTAAACAGTGTGACTTAGAAGAATTAAACTATCTGATTACGGTAGATGCATATGTGCACATTACATAGAGATGTTAACGTCCTAAATGGGTTGAACGCAAGAGTGACAATCGAAAACCCAAAAACCTCAAAATACCTAGCAACTTCCGGCTTTGTTGTTCCTGCTAATAAAGTATGTGGGTCTAAAAAGCAATATGAATCGCCTAGACGACAACTCGGGCATTCATAAAGGACATCATATACTCGCCTACCACAAACAGGAACGGGGCAATTGGCAAAAAAACTTTCAATTTTACAAGTTACCCTTTAGCGCCTAAACAGTGTGACTTAGAAGAATTAAACTATCTGATTACGGTAGATGCATATGTGCACATTACATAGAGATGTTTACGTCCTAAATGGGTTGAACGCAAGAGTGACAATCGGTAACCCAAAGAACTCAAAATACCTAGCAACTTCCGGCTTTGTTTTTCCTGCTAATAAAGTATGTGGGTCTAAAAAGCAATATGAATCGCCTAGACGACAACTCGGGCATTCAAAAACAACATCATATACCCGCCTACCACAAACAGGAACCGGGCAATTGGCAAAAAACTTTCAATTTCACAAGTTACCCTTTAGCGCCTAAAGAGTGTGACTTAGAAGAATTAAACTATCTGATTACGGTAGATGCATATGTGCACATTACATAGAGATGTTTACGTCCTAAATGGGTTGAACGCAAGAGTGACAATCGAAAACCCAAAAACCTCAAAATACCTAGCAACTTCCGGCTTTGTTGTTCCTGCTAATAAAGTATGTGGGTCTAAAAAGCAATATGAATCGCCTAGACGACAACTCGGGCATTCATAAAGGACATCATATACTCGCCTACCACAAACAGGAACGGGGCAATTGGCAAAAAAACTTTCAATTTTACAAGTTACCCTTTAGCGCCTAAACAGTGTGACTTAGAAGAATTAAACTATCTGATTACGGTAGATGCATATGTGCACATTACATAGAGATGTTTACGTCCTAAATGGGTTGAACGCAAGAGTGACAATCGGTAACCCAAAGAACTCAAAATACCTAGCAACTTCCGGCTTTGTTTTTCCTGCTAATAAAGTATGTGGGTCTAAAAAGCAATATGAATCGCCTAGACGACAACTCGGGCATTCAAAAACAACATCATATACCCGCCTACCACAAACAGGAACCGGGCAATTGGCAAAAAACTTTCAATTTCACAAGTTACCCTTTAGCGCCTAAAGAGTGTGACTTAGAAGAATTAAACTATCTGATTACGGTAGATGCATATGTGCACATTACATAGGGATGTTTGCGTCCTAAATGGGTTGAACGCAAGAGTGACAATCGGTAACCCAAAGAACCCAAAATACCTAGCACCTTCCGGTTTTGTTTTTGCGGCTAATAAAGTCGGGCATTTATAATCACAACCATATAACCCCCTACCACAAACAGGATCGTGGCAATTGGCAAAAAACTTGTAATTTCCTTTAGCGCCTGAAGAGTGTGACTTTGAAGAATTAAACTATCTGATTACGGTAGATGCATATGTGCACATTACATAGAGATGTTTACGTCCTAAATGGGTTGAACGCAAGAGCGACAATCGGTAACCCAAAGAACCCAAAATACCTAGCACCTTCCGGTTTTGTTTTTGCGGCTATATAGTATGTGGGCCTAAAAAGCAATATGAATCGCCTAGACGACAACGCGGGCATTCATAATCACAACCATATAACCCCCTACCACAAACAGGAACGTGGCAATTGGCAAAAAACTTTCAATTTCCTTTAGCGCCTGAAGAGTGTGACTTTGAAGAATTAAACTATCTGATTACGGTAGATGCATATGTGCACATTACATAGAGATGTTTACGTCCTAAATGGGTTGAACGCAAGAGTGACAATCGGTAACCCAAAGAACCCAAAATACCTAGCACCTTCCGGTTTTGTTTTTGCGGCTATATAGTATGTGGGCCTAAAAAGCAATATGAATCGCCTAGACGACAACGCGGGCATTCATAATCACAACCATATAACCCCCTACCACAAACAGGAACGTGGCAATTGGCAAAAAACTTTCAATTTCCTTTAGCGCCTGAAGAGTGTGACTTTGAAGAATTAAACTATCTGATTACGGTAGATGCATATGTGCACATTACATAGAGATGTTTACGTCCTAAATGGGTTGAACGCAAGAGTGACAATCGGTAACCCAAAGAACTCAAAATACCTAGCAACTTCCGGCTTTGTTTTTCCTGCTAATAAAGTATGTGGGTCTAAAAAGCAATATGAATCGCCTAGACGACAACTCGGGCATTCAAAAACAATATCATATACCCGCCTACCACAAACAGGAACGGGGCAATTGGCAAAAAACTTTCAATTTCACAAGTTACCCTTTAGCGCCTAAAGAGTGTGACTTAGAAGAATTAAACTATCTGATTACGGTAGATGCATATGTGCACATTACATAGAGATATTTACGTCCTAAATGGGTTGAACGCAAGAGTGACAATCGGTAACCCAAAGAACCCAAAATACCTAGCACCTTCCGGTTTTGTTTTTGCGGCTAATAAAGTCGGGCATTTATAATCACAACCATATAACCCCCTACCACAAACAGGATCGTGGCAATTGGCAAAAAACTTGTAATTTCCTTTAGCGCCTGAAGAGTGTGACTTTGAAGAATTAAACTATCTGATTACGGTAGATGCATATGTGCACATTACATAGAGATGTTTACGTCCTAAATGGGTTGAACGCAAGAGTGACAATCGTTAACCCAAAGAACCCAAAATACCTAGCACCTTCCGGTTTTGTTTTTGCGGCTATATAGTATGTGGGCCTAAAAAGCAATATGAATCGCCTAGACGACAACGCGGGCATTCATAATCACAACCATATAACCCCCTACCACAAACAGGAACGTGGCAATTGGCAAAAAACTTTCAATTTCCTTTAGCGCCTGAAGAGTGTGACTTTGAAGAATTAAACTATCTGATTACGGTAGATGCATATGTGCACATTACATAGAGATGTTTACGTCCTAAATGGGTTGAACGCAAGAGTGACAATCGGTAACCCAAAGCACTCAAAATACCTAGCAACTTCCGGCTTTGTTTTTCGTGCTAATAAAGTATGTGGGCCTAAAAAGCAATATGAATCGCCTAGACGACAACTCGGGCATTCATAAAGGACATCATATACCCGCCTACCACAAACAGGAACGGGGCAATTGGCAAAAAAACTTTCAATTTTACAAGTTACCCTTTAGCGCCTAAACAGTGTGACTTAGAAGAATTAAACTATCTGATTACGGTAGATGCATATGTGCACATTACATAGAGATGTTAACGTCCTAAATGGGTTGAACGCAAGAGTGACAATCGAAAACCCAAAAACCTCAAAATACCTAGCAACTTCCGGCTTTGTTGTTCCTGCTAATAAAGTATGTGGGTCTAAAAAGCAATATGAATCGCCTAGACGACAACTCGGGCATTCATAAAGGACATCATATACTCGCCTACCACAAACAGGAACGGGGCAATTGGCAAAAAAACTTTCAATTTTACAAGTTACCCTTTAGCGCCTAAACAGTGTGACTTAGAAGAATTAAACTATCTGATTACGGTAGATGCATATGTGCACATTACATAGAGATGTTTACGTCCTAAATGGGTTGAACGCAAGAGTGACAATCGGTAACCCAAAGAACTCAAAATACCTAGCAACTTCCGGCTTTGTTTTTCCTGCTAATAAAGTATGTGGGTCTAAAAAGCAATATGAATCGCCTAGACGACAACTCGGGCATTCAAAAACAACATCATATACCCGCCTACCACAAACAGGAACCGGGCAATTGGCAAAAAACTTTCAATTTCACAAGTTACCCTTTAGCGCCTAAAGAGTGTGACTTAGAAGAATTAAACTATCTGATTACGGTAGATGCATATGTGCACATTACATAGGGATGTTTGCGTCCTAAATGGGTTGAACGCAAGAGTGACAATCGGTAACCCAAAGAACCCAAAATACCTAGCACCTTCCGGTTTTGTTTTTGCGGCTAATAAAGTCGGGCATTTATAATCACAACCATATAACCCCCTACCACAAACAGGATCGTGGCAATTGGCAAAAAACTTGTAATTTCCTTTAGCGCCTGAAGAGTGTGACTTTGAAGAATTAAACTATCTGATTACGGTAGATGCATATGTGCACATTACATAGAGATGTTTACGTCCTAAATGGGTTGAACGCAAGAGTGACAATCGGTAACCCAAAGAACCCAAAATACCTAGCACCTTCCGGTTTTGTTTTTGCGGCTATATAGTATGTGGGCCTAAAAAGCAATATGAATCGCCTAGACAACAACGCGGGCATTCATAATCACAACCATATAACCCCCTACCACAAACAGGAACGTGGCAATTGGCAAAAAACTTTCAATTTCCTTTAGCGCCTGAAGAGTGTGACTTTGAAGAATTAAACTATCTGATTACGGTAGATGCATATGTGCACATTACATAGAGATGTTTACGTCCTAAATGGGTTGAACGCAAGAGTGACAATCGGTAACCCAAAGAACTCAAAATACCTAGCAACTTCCGGCTTTGTTTTTCTTGCTAATAAAGTATGTGGGTCTAAAAAGCAATATGAATCGCCTAGACGACAACTCGGGCATTCAAAAACAACATCATATACCCGCCTACCACAAACAGGAACGGGGCAATTGGCAAAAAACTTTCAATTTCACAAGTTACCCTTTAGCGCCTAAAGAGTGTGACTTAGAAGAATTAAACTATCTGATTACGGTAGATGCATATGTGCACATTACATAGGGATGTTTGCGTCCTAAATGGGTTGAACGCAAGAGTGACAATCGGTAACCCAAAGAACCCAAAATACCTAGCACCTTCCGGTTTTGTTTTTGCGGCTAATAAAGTCGGGCATTTATAATCACAACCATATAACCCCCTACCACAAACAGGATCGTGGCAATTGGCAAAAAACTTGTAATTTCCTTTAGCGCCTGAAGAGTGTGACTTTGAAGAATTAAACTATCTGATTACGGTAGATGCATATGTGCACATTACATAGAGATGTTTACGTCCTAAATGGGTTGAACGCAAGAGTGACAATCGTTAACCCAAAGAACCCAAAATACCTAGCACCTTCCGGTTTTGTTTTTGCGGCTATATAGTATGTGGGCCTAAAAAGCAATATGAATCGCCTAGACGACAACGCGGGCATTCATAATCACAACCATATAACCCCCTACCACAAACAGGAACGTGGCAATTGGCAAAAAACTTTCAATTTCCTTTAGCGCCTGAAGAGTGTGACTTTGAAGAATTAAACTATCTGATTACGGTAGATGCATATGTGCACATTACATAGAGATGTTTACGTCCTAAATGGGTTGAACGCAAGAGTGACAATCGGTAACCCAAAGCACTCAAAATACCTAGCAACTTCCGGCTTTGTTTTTCGTGCTAATAAAGTATGTGGGCCTAAAAAGCAATATGAATCGCCTAGACGACAACTCGGGCATTCATAAAGGACATCATATACCCGCCTACCACAAACAGGAACGGGGCAATTGGCAAAAAAACTTTCAATTTTACAAGTTACCCTTTAGCGCCTAAACAGTGTGACTTAGAAGAATTAAACTATCTGATTACGGTAGATGCATATGTGCACATTACATAGAGATGTTAACGTCCTAAATGGGTTGAACGCAAGAGTGACAATCGAAAACCCAAAAACCTCAAAATACCTAGCAACTTCCGGCTTTGTTGTTCCTGCTAATAAAGTATGTGGGTCTAAAAAGCAATATGAATCGCCTAGACGACAACTCGGGCATTCATAAAGGACATCATATACTCGCCTACCACAAACAGGAACGGGGCAATTGGCAAAAAAACTTTCAATTTTACAAGTTACCCTTTAGCGCCTAAACAGTGTGACTTAGAAGAATTAAACTATCTGATTACGGTAGATGCATATGTGCACATTACATAGAGATGTTTACGTCCTAAATGGGTTGAACGCAAGAGTGACAATCGGTAACCCAAAGAACTCAAAATACCTAGCAACTTCCGGCTTTGTTTTTCCTGCTAATAAAGTATGTGGGTCTAAAAAGCAATATGAATCGCCTAGACGACAACTCGGGCATTCAAAAACAACATCATATACCCGCCTACCACAAACAGGAACCGGGCAATTGGCAAAAAACTTTCAATTTCACAAGTTACCCTTTAGCGCCTAAAGAGTGTGACTTAGAAGAATTAAACTATCTGATTACGGTAGATGCATATGTGCACATTACATAGGGATGTTTGCGTCCTAAATGGGTTGAACGCAAGAGTGACAATCGGTAACCCAAAGAACCCAAAATACCTAGCACCTTCCGGTTTTGTTTTTGCGGCTAATAAAGTCGGGCATTTATAATCACAACCATATAACCCCCTACCACAAACAGGATCGTGGCAATTGGCAAAAAACTTGTAATTTCCTTTAGCGCCTGAAGAGTGTGACTTTGAAGAATTAAACTATCTGATTACGGTAGATGCATATGTGCACATTACATAGAGATGTTTACGTCCTAAATGGGTTGAACGCAAGAGTGACAATCGGTAACCCAAAGAACCCAAAATACCTAGCACCTTCCGGTTTTGTTTTTGCGGCTATATAGTATGTGGGCCTAAAAAGCAATATGAATCGCCTAGACAACAACGCGGGCATTCATAATCACAACCATATAACCCCCTACCACAAACAGGAACGTGGCAATTGGCAAAAAACTTTCAATTTCCTTTAGCGCCTGAAGAGTGTGACTTTGAAGAATTAAACTATCTGATTACGGTAGATGCATATGTGCACATTACATAGAGATGTTTACGTCCTAAATGGGTTGAACGCAAGAGTGACAATCGGTAACCCAAAGAACTCAAAATACCTAGCAACTTCCGGCTTTGTTTTTCTTGCTAATAAAGTATGTGGGTCTAAAAAGCAATATGAATCGCCTAGACGACAACTCGGGCATTCAAAAACAACATCATATACCCGCCTACCACAAACAGGAACGGGGCAATTGGCAAAAAACTTTCAATTTCACAAGTTACCCTTTAGCGCCTAAAGAGTGTGACTTAGAAGAATTAAACTATCTGATTACGGTAGATGCATATGTGCACATTACATAGGGATGTTTGCGTCCTAAATGGGTTGAACGCAAGAGTGACAATCGGTAACCCAAAGAACCCAAAATACCTAGCACCTTCCGGTTTTGTTTTTGCGGCTAATAAAGTCGGGCATTTATAATCACAACCATATAACCCCCTACCACAAACAGGATCGTGGCAATTGGCAAAAAACTTGTAATTTCCTTTAGCGCCTGAAGAGTGTGACTTTGAAGAATTAAACTATCTGATTACGGTAGATGCATATGTGCACATTACATAAAGATGTTTACGTCCTAAATGGGTTGAACGCAAGAGTGACAATCGGTAACCCAAAGAACTCAAAATACCTAGCAACTTCCGGCTTTGTTTTTCTTGCTAATAAAGTATGTGGGTCTAAAAAGCAATATGAATCGCCTAGACGACAACTCGGGCATTCAAAAATAACATCATATACCCGCCTACCACAAACAGGAACGGGGCAATTGGCAAAAAAACTTTCAATTTTACAAGTTACCCTTTAGCGCCTAAACAGTGTGACTTAGAAGAATTAAACTATCTGATTACGGTAGATGCATATGTGCACATTACATAGGGATGTTTGCGTCCTAAATGGGTTGAACGCAAGAGTGACAATCGGTAACCCAAAGAACCCAAAATACCTAGCACCTTCCGGTTTTGTTTTTGCGGCTAATAAAGTCGGGCATTTATAATCACAACCATATAACCCCCTACCACAAACAGGAACGTGGCAATTGGCAAAAAACTTTCAATTTCCTTTAGCGCCTGAAGAGTGTGACTTTGAAGAATTAAACTATCTGATTACGGTAGATGCATATGTGCACATTACATAGAGATGTTTACGTCCTAAATGGGTTGAACGCAAGAGTGACAATCGGTAACCCAAAGAACTCAAAATACCTAGCAACTTCCGGCTTTGTTTTTCTTGCTAATAAAGTATGTGGGTCTAAAAAGCAATATGAATCGCCTAGACGACAACTCGGGCATTCAAAAACAACATCATATACCCGCCTACCACAAACAGGAACGGGGCAATTGGCAAAAAAACTTTCAATTTTACAAGTTACCCTTTAGCGCCTAAACAGTGTGACTTAGAAGAATTAAACTATCTGATTACGGTAGATGCATATGTGCACATTACATAGAGATGTTTACGTCCTAAATGGGTTGAACGCAAGAGTGACAATCGGTAACCCAAAGAACTCAAAATACCTAGCAACTTCCGGCTTTGTTTTTCCTGCTAATAAAGTATGTGGGTCTAAAAAGCAATATGAATCGCCTAGACGACAACTCGGGCATTCAAAAACAACATCATATACCCGCCTACCACAAACAGGAACCGGGCAATTGGCAAAAAACTTTCAATTTCACAAGTTACCCTTTAGCGCCTAAACAGTGTGACTTAGAAGAATTAAACTATCTGATTACGGTAGATGCATATGTGCACTTTACATAGAGATGTTTACGTCCTAAATGGGTTGAACGCAAGAGTGACAATCGGTAACCCAAAGAACCCAAAATACCTAGCACCTTCCGGTTTTGTTTTTGCGGCTAATAAATTATGTGGGCCTATAAAACAATATGAGTCGCCTAGACGACAACTCGGGCATTTATAATCACAACCATATAATCACCTACCACGAACAGGAACGTGGCAATTGGCAAAAAACTTTCAATTTCCTTTAGCGCCTAAAGAGTGTGACTTTGAAGAATTAAACTATCTGATTACGGTAGATGCATATGTGCACATTACATAAAGATGTTAACGTCCTAAATGGGTTGAACGCAAGAGTGACAATAGGTAACCCAAAGAACCCAAAATACCTAGCACCTTCCGGTTTTGTTTTTGCGGCTAAGAAATTATGTGGGCCTATAAAACAATATGAGTCGCCTAGACGACAACTCGGGCATTCATAAAGGACATCATATACCCGCCTACCACAAACAGGAACGGGGCAATTGGCAAAAAAACTTTCAATTTTACAAGTTACCCTTTAGCGCCTAAACAGTGTGACTTAGAAGAATTAAACTATCTGATTACGGTAGATGCATATGTGCACTTTACATAGAGATGTTTACGTCCTAAATGGGTTGAACGCAAGAGTGACAATCGGTAACCCAAAGAACCCAAAATACCTAGCACCTTCCGGTTTTGTTTTTGCGGCTATAAAGTATGTGGGCCTAAAAAGCAATATGAATCGCCTAGACGACAACGCGGGCATTCATAATCACAACCATATAACCCCCTACCACAAACAGGAACGGGGCAATTGGCAAAAAACTTTCAATTTCACAAGTTACCCTTTAGCGCCTAAACAGTGTGACTTAGAAGAATTAAACTATCTGATTACGGTAGATGCATATGTGCACTTTACATAGAGATGTTTACGTCCTAAATGGGTTGAACGCAAGAGTGACAATCGGTAACCCAAAGAACCCAAAATAGCTAGCACCTTCCGGTTTTGTTTTTGCGGCTATAAAGTATGTGGGCCTAAAAAGCAATATGAATCGCCTAGACGACAACTCGGGCATTCAAAAACAACATCATATACCCGCCTACCACAAACAGGAACGGGGCAATTGGCAAAAAACTTTCAATTTCACAAGTTACCCTTTAGCGCCTAAACAGTGTGACTTAGAAGAATTAAACTATCTGATTACGGTAGATGCATATGTGCACTTTACATAGAGATGTTTACGTCCTAAATGGGTTGAACGCAAGAGTGACAATGGGTAACCCAAAGAACCCAAAATAGCTAGCACCTTCCGGTTTTGTTTTTGCGGCTATAAAGTATGTGGGCCTTTAAAACAATATGAGTCGCCTAGACGACAACGCGGGCATTCATAAACAACATCATATACCCGCCTACCACAAACAGGAACGTGGCAATTGGCAAAAAACTTTCAATTTCCTTTAGCGCCTAAAGAGTGTGACTTAGAAGAACAAAACTATCTGATTACGGTAGATGCATATGTGCACTTTACATAGGGATGTTTACGTCCTAAATGGGTTGAACGCAAGAGTGACAATCGAAAACCCAAAAACCTCAAAATACCTAGCAACTTCCGGCTTTGTTGTTCCTGCTAATAAAGTATGTGGGTCTAAAAAGCAATATGAATCGCCTAGACGACAACTCGGGCATTCAAAAACAACATCATTTACCCGCCTAACACAAACCGGAACGGGGCAATTGGAAAAAACTGTCAATTTCACAAGTTACCCTTTAGCGCCTAAAGAGTGTGACTTAGAAGAATTAAACTATCTGATTACGGTAGATGCATATGTGCACATTACATAGAGATGTTTACGTCCTAAATGGGTTGAACGCAAGAGTGACAATCGGTAACCCAAAGAACCCAAAATACCTAGCACCTTCCGGTTTTGTTTTTGCGGCTAAGAAATTATGTGGGCCTAAAAAGCAATATGAATCGCCTAGACGACAACTCGGGCATTCATAAACAACATCATATACCCGCCTACCACAAACAGGAACGGGACAATTGGCAAAAAACTTTCAATTTCACAAGTTACCCTTTAGCGCCTAAAGAGTGTGACTTAGAAGAATTAAACTATCTGATTACGGTAGATGCATATGTGCACATTACATAGGGATGTTTGCGTCCTAAATGGGTTGAACGCAAGAGTGACAATCGGTAACCCAAAGAACCCAAAATACCTAGCACCTTCCGGTTTTGTTTTTGCGGCTAATAAAGTCGGGCATTTATAATCACAACCATATAACCCCCTACCACAAACAGGATCGTGGCAATTGGCAAAAAACTTGTAATTTCCTTTAGCGCCTGAAGAGTGTGACTTTGAAGAATTAAACTATCTGATTACGGTAGATGCATATGTGCACATTACATAGAGATGTTTACGTCCTAAATGGGTTGAACGCAAGAGTGACAATCGGTAACCCAAAGAACCCAAAATACCTAGCACCTTCCGGTTTTGTTTTTGCGGCTATATAGTATGTGGGCCTAAAAAGCAATATGAATCGCCTAGACGACAACGCGGGCATTCATAATCACAACCATATAACCCCCTACCACAAACAGGAACGTGGCAATTGGCAAAAAACTTTCAATTTCCTTTAGCGCCTGAAGAGTGTGACTTTGAAGAATTAAACTATCTGATTACGGTAGATGCATATGTGCACATTACATAGAGATGTTTACGTCCTAAATGGGTTGAACGCAAGAGTGACAATCGGTAACCCAAAGAACTCAAAATACCTAGCAACTTCCGGCTTTGTTTTTCCTGCTAATAAAGTATGTGGGTCTAAAAAGCAATATGAATCGCCTAGCCGACAACTCGGGCATTCAAAAACAACATCATATACCCGCCTACCACAAACAGGAACGGGACAATTGGCAAAAAACTTTCAATTTCACAAGTTACCCTTTAGCGCCTAAAGAGTGTGACTTAGAAGAATTAAACTATCTGATTACGGTAGATGCATATGTGCACATTACATAGGGATGTTTGCGTCCTAAATGGGTTGAACGCAAGAGTGACAATCGGTAACCCAAAGAACCCAAAATACCTAGCACCTTCCGGTTTTGTTTTTGCGGCTAATAAAGTCGGGCATTTATAATCACAACCATATAACCCCCTACCACAAACAGGATCGTGGCAATTGGCAAAAAACTTGTAATTTCCTTTAGCGCCTGAAGAGTGTGACTTTGAAGAATTAAACTATCTGATTACGGTAGATGCATATGTGCACATTACATAGAGATGTTTACGTCCTAAATGGGTTGAACGCAAGAGTGACAATCGGTAACCCAAAGAACCCAAAATACCTAGCACCTTCCGGTTTTGTTTTTGCGGCTATATAGTATGTGGGCCTAAAAAGCAATATGAATCGCCTAGACGACAACGCGGGCATTCATAATCACAACCATATAACCCCCTACCACAAACAGGAACGTGGCAATTGGCAAAAAACTTTCAATTTCCTTTAGCGCCTGAAGAGTGTGACTTTGAAGAATTAAACTATCTGATTACGGTAGATGCATATGTGCACATTACATAGAGATGTTTACGTCCTAAATGGGTTGAACGCAAGAGTGACAATCGGTAACCCAAAGAACCCAAAATACCTAGCACCTTCCGGTTTTGTTTTTGCGGCTATATAGTATGTGGGCCTAAAAAGCAATATGAATCGCCTAGACGACAACGCGGGCATTCATAATCACAACCATATAACCCCCTACCACAAACAGGAACGTGGCAATTGGCAAAAAACTTTCAATTTCCTTTAGCGCCTGAAGAGTGTGACTTTGAAGAATTAAACTATCTGATTACGGTAGATGCATATGTGCACATTACATAGAGATGTTTACGTCCTAAATGGGTTGAACGCAAGAGTGACAATCGGTAACCCAAAGAACTCAAAATACCTAGCAACTTCCGGCTTTGTTTTTCCTGCTAATAAAGTATGTGGGTCTAAAAAGCAATATGAATCGCCTAGACGACAACTCGGGCATTCAAAAACAATATCATATACCCGCCTACCACAAACAGGAACGGGGCAATTGGCAAAAAACTTTCAATTTCACAAGTTACCCTTTAGCGCCTAAAGAGTGTGACTTAGAAGAATTAAACTATCTGATTACGGTAGATGCATATGTGCACATTACATAGAGATATTTACGTCCTAAATGGGTTGAACGCAAGAGTGACAATCGGTAACCCAAAGAACCCAAAATACCTAGCACCTTCCGGTTTTGTTTTTGCGGCTAATAAAGTCGGGCATTTATAATCACAACCATATAACCCCCTACCACAAACAGGATCGTGGCAATTGGCAAAAAACTTGTAATTTCCTTTAGCGCCTGAAGAGTGTGACTTTGAAGAATTAAACTATCTGATTACGGTAGATGCATATGTGCACATTACATAGAGATGTTTACGTCCTAAATGGGTTGAACGCAAGAGTGACAATCGTTAACCCAAAGAACCCAAAATACCTAGCACCTTCCGGTTTTGTTTTTGCGGCTATATAGTATGTGGGCCTAAAAAGCAATATGAATCGCCTAGACGACAACGCGGGCATTCATAATCACAACCATATAACCCCCTACCACAAACAGGAACGTGGCAATTGGCAAAAAACTTTCAATTTCCTTTAGCGCCTGAAGAGTGTGACTTTGAAGAATTAAACTATCTGATTACGGTAGATGCATATGTGCACATTACATAGAGATGTTTACGTCCTAAATGGGTTGAACGCAAGAGTGACAATCGGTAACCCAAAGAACTCAAAATACCTAGCAACTTCCGGCTTTGTTTTTCGTGCTAATAAAGTATGTGGGCCTAAAAAGCAATATGAATCGCCTAGACGACAACTCGGGCATTCATAAAGGACATCATATACCCGCCTACCACAAACAGGAACGGGGCAATTGGCAAAAAAACTTTCAATTTTACAAGTTACCCTTTAGCGCCTAAACAGTGTGACTTAGAAGAATTAAACTATCTGATTACGGTAGATGCATATGTGCACATTACATAGAGATGTTAACGTCCTAAATGGGTTGAACGCAAGAGTGACAATCGAAAACCCAAAAACCTCAAAATACCTAGCAACTTCCGGCTTTGTTGTTCCTGCTAATAAAGTATGTGGGTCTAAAAAGCAATATGAATCGCCTAGACGACAACTCGGGCATTCATAAAGGACATCATATACTCGCCTACCACAAACAGGAACGGGGCAATTGGCAAAAAAACTTTCAATTTTACAAGTTACCCTTTAGCGCCTAAACAGTGTGACTTAGAAGAATTAAACTATCTGATTACGGTAGATGCATATGTGCACATTACATAGAGATGTTTACGTCCTAAATGGGTTGAACGCAAGAGTGACAATCGGTAACCCAAAGAACTCAAAATACCTAGCAACTTCCGGCTTTGTTTTTCCTGCTAATAAAGTATGTGGGTCTAAAAAGCAATATGAATCGCCTAGACGACAACTCGGGCATTCAAAAACAACATCATATACCCGCCTACCACAAACAGGAACCGGGCAATTGGCAAAAAACTTTCAATTTCACAAGTTACCCTTTAGCGCCTAAAGAGTGTGACTTAGAAGAATTAAACTATCTGATTACGGTAGATGCATATGTGCACATTACATAGGGATGTTTGCGTCCTAAATGGGTTGAACGCAAGAGTGACAATCGGTAACCCAAAGAACCCAAAATACCTAGCACCTTCCGGTTTTGTTTTTGCGGCTAATAAAGTCGGGCATTTATAATCACAACCATATAACCCCCTACCACAAACAGGATCGTGGCAATTGGCAAAAAACTTGTAATTTCCTTTAGCGCCTGAAGAGTGTGACTTTGAAGAATTAAACTATCTGATTACGGTAGATGCATATGTGCACATTACATAGAGATGTTTACGTCCTAAATGGGTTGAACGCAAGAGTGACAATCGGTAACCCAAAGAACCCAAAATACCTAGCACCTTCCGGTTTTGTTTTTGCGGCTATATAGTATGTGGGCCTAAAAAGCAATATGAATCGCCTAGACAACAACGCGGGCATTCATAATCACAACCATATAACCCCCTACCACAAACAGGAACGTGGCAATTGGCAAAAAACTTTCAATTTCCTTTAGCGCCTGAAGAGTGTGACTTTGAAGAATTAAACTATCTGATTACGGTAGATGCATATGTGCACATTACATAGAGATGTTTACGTCCTAAATGGGTTGAACGCAAGAGTGACAATCGGTAACCCAAAGAACTCAAAATACCTAGCAACTTCCGGCTTTGTTTTTCTTGCTAATAAAGTATGTGGGTCTAAAAAGCAATATGAATCGCCTAGACGACAACTCGGGCATTCAAAAACAACATCATATACCCGCCTACCACAAACAGGAACGGGGCAATTGGCAAAAAACTTTCAATTTCACAAGTTACCCTTTAGCGCCTAAAGAGTGTGACTTAGAAGAATTAAACTATCTGATTACGGTAGATGCATATGTGCACATTACATAGGGATGTTTGCGTCCTAAATGGGTTGAACGCAAGAGTGACAATCGGTAACCCAAAGAACCCAAAATACCTAGCACCTTCCGGTTTTGTTTTTGCGGCTAATAAAGTCGGGCATTTATAATCACAACCATATAACCCCCTACCACAAACAGGATCGTGGCAATTGGCAAAAAACTTGTAATTTCCTTTAGCGCCTGAAGAGTGTGACTTTGAAGAATTAAACTATCTGATTACGGTAGATGCATATGTGCACATTACATAAAGATGTTTACGTCCTAAATGGGTTGAACGCAAGAGTGACAATCGGTAACCCAAAGAACTCAAAATACCTAGCAACTTCCGGCTTTGTTTTTCTTGCTAATAAAGTATGTGGGTCTAAAAAGCAATATGAATCGCCTAGACGACAACTCGGGCATTCAAAAATAACATCATATACCCGCCTACCACAAACAGGAACGGGGCAATTGGCAAAAAAACTTTCAATTTTACAAGTTACCCTTTAGCGCCTAAACAGTGTGACTTAGAAGAATTAAACTATCTGATTACGGTAGATGCATATGTGCACATTACATAGGGATGTTTGCGTCCTAAATGGGTTGAACGCAAGAGTGACAATCGGTAACCCAAAGAACCCAAAATACCTAGCACCTTCCGGTTTTGTTTTTGCGGCTAATAAAGTCGGGCATTTATAATCACAACCATATAACCCCCTACCACAAACAGGAACGTGGCAATTGGCAAAAAACTTTCAATTTCCTTTAGCGCCTGAAGAGTGTGACTTTGAAGAATTAAACTATCTGATTACGGTAGATGCATATGTGCACATTACATAGAGATGTTTACGTCCTAAATGGGTTGAACGCAAGAGTGACAATCGGTAACCCAAAGAACTCAAAATACCTAGCAACTTCCGGCTTTGTTTTTCTTGCTAATAAAGTATGTGGGTCTAAAAAGCAATATGAATCGCCTAGACGACAACTCGGGCATTCAAAAACAACATCATATACCCGCCTACCACAAACAGGAACGGGGCAATTGGCAAAAAAACTTTCAATTTTACAAGTTACCCTTTAGCGCCTAAACAGTGTGACTTAGAAGAATTAAACTATCTGATTACGGTAGATGCATATGTGCACATTACATAGAGATGTTTACGTCCTAAATGGGTTGAACGCAAGAGTGACAATCGGTAACCCAAAGAACTCAAAATACCTAGCAACTTCCGGCTTTGTTTTTCCTGCTAATAAAGTATGTGGGTCTAAAAAGCAATATGAATCGCCTAGACGACAACTCGGGCATTCAAAAACAACATCATATACCCGCCTACCACAAACAGGAACCGGGCAATTGGCAAAAAACTTTCAATTTCACAAGTTACCCTTTAGCGCCTAAACAGTGTGACTTAGAAGAATTAAACTATCTGATTACGGTAGATGCATATGTGCACTTTACATAGAGATGTTTACGTCCTAAATGGGTTGAACGCAAGAGTGACAATCGGTAACCCAAAGAACCCAAAATACCTAGCACCTTCCGGTTTTGTTTTTGCGGCTAATAAATTATGTGGGCCTATAAAACAATATGAGTCGCCTAGACGACAACTCGGGCATTTATAATCACAACCATATAATCACCTACCACGAACAGGAACGTGGCAATTGGCAAAAAACTTTCAATTTCCTTTAGCGCCTAAAGAGTGTGACTTTGAAGAATTAAACTATCTGATTACGGTAGATGCATATGTGCACATTACATAAAGATGTTAACGTCCTAAATGGGTTGAACGCAAGAGTGACAATAGGTAACCCAAAGAACCCAAAATACCTAGCACCTTCCGGTTTTGTTTTTGCGGCTAAGAAATTATGTGGGCCTATAAAACAATATGAGTCGCCTAGACGACAACTCGGGCATTCATAAAGGACATCATATACCCGCCTACCACAAACAGGAACGGGGCAATTGGCAAAAAAACTTTCAATTTTACAAGTTACCCTTTAGCGCCTAAACAGTGTGACTTAGAAGAATTAAACTATCTGATTACGGTAGATGCATATGTGCACTTTACATAGAGATGTTTACGTCCTAAATGGGTTGAACGCAAGAGTGACAATCGGTAACCCAAAGAACCCAAAATACCTAGCACCTTCCGGTTTTGTTTTTGCGGCTATAAAGTATGTGGGCCTAAAAAGCAATATGAATCGCCTAGACGACAACGCGGGCATTCATAATCACAACCATATAACCCCCTACCACAAACAGGAACGGGGCAATTGGCAAAAAACTTTCAATTTCACAAGTTACCCTTTAGCGCCTAAACAGTGTGACTTAGAAGAATTAAACTATCTGATTACGGTAGATGCATATGTGCACTTTACATAGAGATGTTTACGTCCTAAATGGGTTGAACGCAAGAGTGACAATCGGTAACCCAAAGAACCCAAAATAGCTAGCACCTTCCGGTTTTGTTTTTGCGGCTATAAAGTATGTGGGCCTAAAAAGCAATATGAATCGCCTAGACGACAACTCGGGCATTCAAAAACAACATCATATACCCGCCTACCACAAACAGGAACGGGGCAATTGGCAAAAAACTTTCAATTTCACAAGTTACCCTTTAGCGCCTAAACAGTGTGACTTAGAAGAATTAAACTATCTGATTACGGTAGATGCATATGTGCACTTTACATAGAGATGTTTACGTCCTAAATGGGTTGAACGCAAGAGTGACAATGGGTAACCCAAAGAACCCAAAATAGCTAGCACCTTCCGGTTTTGTTTTTGCGGCTATAAAGTATGTGGGCCTTTAAAACAATATGAGTCGCCTAGACGACAACGCGGGCATTCATAAACAACATCATATACCCGCCTACCACAAACAGGAACGTGGCAATTGGCAAAAAACTTTCAATTTCCTTTAGCGCCTAAAGAGTGTGACTTAGAAGAACAAAACTATCTGATTACGGTAGATGCATATGTGCACTTTACATAGGGATGTTTACGTCCTAAATGGGTTGAACGCAAGAGTGACAATCGAAAACCCAAAAACCTCAAAATACCTAGCAACTTCCGGCTTTGTTGTTCCTGCTAATAAAGTATGTGGGTCTAAAAAGCAATATGAATCGCCTAGACGACAACTCGGGCATTCAAAAACAACATCATTTACCCGCCTAACACAAACCGGAACGGGGCAATTGGAAAAAACTGTCAATTTCACAAGTTACCCTTTAGCGCCTAAAGAGTGTGACTTAGAAGAATTAAACTATCTGATTACGGTAGATGCATATGTGCACATTACATAGAGATGTTTACGTCCTAAATGGGTTGAACGCAAGAGTGACAATCGGTAACCCAAAGAACCCAAAATACCTAGCACCTTCCGGTTTTGTTTTTGCGGCTAAGAAATTATGTGGGCCTAAAAAGCAATATGAATCGCCTAGACGACAACTCGGGCATTCATAAACAACATCATATACCCGCCTACCACAAACAGGAACGTGGCAATTGGCAAAAAACTTTCAATTTCCTTTAGCGCCTAAAGAGTGTGACTTAGAAGAATTAAACTATCTGATTACGGTAGATGCATATGTGCACATTACATAGAGATGTTTACGTCCTAAATGGGTTAAACGCAAGAGTGACAATCGGTAACCCAAAGAACCAAAAATAACCAGCACCTTCCGGTTTTGTTTTTGCGGCTAATAAATTATGTGGGCCTAAAAGGCAATATGAATCGCCTAGACGACAACTCGGGCATTCATAAACAACATCATATACCCGCCTACCACAAACAAGAACGTGGCAATTGGCAAAAAACGTTCAATTTCCTTTAGCGCCTAAAGAGTGTGACTTTGAAGAATTAAACTATCTGATTACGGTAGATGCATATGTGCACATTACATAGAGATTTTTACGTCCTAAATGGGTTGAACGCAAGAGTGACAATCGGTAACCCAAAGAACCCAAAATACCTAGCACCTTCCTGTTTTGTTTTTTGCGGCTAATAAAGTCGGGCATTTATAATCACAACCATATAACCCCCTACCACAAACAGGATCGTGGCAATTGGCAAAAAACTTGTAATTTCCTTTAGCGCCTCAAGAGTGTGACCTTGAATAATTAAGCTATCTGATTACGGTAGATGCATATTTGCACATTACATAGAGATGTTTACGTCCTAAATGGGTTGAACGCAAGAGTGACAATCGAAAACCCAAAGAACCCAAAATACCTAAAAACTTTTGGATTTGTTTTTCCTGCTAATGAAGTATGTGGGCTTAAAAAGCAATATGAATCGCCTAGACGACAACTCGGGCATTCATAAAGGACATCATATACCCGCCTACCAAAAACAGGAACGGGGCAATTGGCAAAAAAACTTTCAATTTTACAAGTTACCCTTTAGCGCCTAAACAGTGTGTTTTAGAAGAATTAAACTATCTGATTACGGTAGATGCATATGTGCACTTTACATAGAGATGTTTACGTCCTAAATGGGTTGAACACAAGAGTGACAATCGAAAACCCAAAGAACCCAAAATACCTAAAAACTTTTGGCTTTGTTTTTCCTGCTAATGAAGTATGTGGGCTTAAAAAGCAATATGAATCGCCTAGACGACAACTCGGGCATTCATAAAGGACATCATATACCCGCCTACCACAAACAGGAACGGGGCAATTGGCAAAAAAACTTTCAATTTTACAAGTTACCCTTTAATGCCTAAACAGTGTGAAGAATTAAACTGTCTGATTACGGTAGATCCATATGTGCACTTTACATTGAGACATTTACGTCCTAAATGGGTTGAACGCAAGAGTGACAATCGGTAACCCAAAGAACCCAAAATACCTAGCACCTTCCGGTTTTGTTTTTGCGGCTAATAAAGTCGGGCATTTATAATCACAACCATATAACCCCCTACCACAAACAGGATCGTGGCAATTGGCAAAAAACTTGTAATTTCCTTTAGCGCCTCAAGAGTGTGACCTTGAATAATTAAGCTATCTGATTACGGTAGATGCATATGTGCACATTACATAAAGATGTTAACGTCCTAAATGGGTTGAACGCAAGAGTGACAATAGGTAACCCAAAATACCTAGCACCTTCCGGTTTTGTTTTTGCGGCTAAGAAATTATGTGGGCCTATAAAACAATATGAGTCGCCTAGACGACAGCTCGGGCATTTATAATCACAACCATATAACCCCCTACCACAAACAGAAACGTGGCAATTGGCAAAAAACTTTCAATTTCCTTTAGCGCCTGAAGAGTGTGACTTTGAAGAATTAAACTATCTGATTACGGTAGATGCATATGTGCACATTACATAGAGATGTTTACGTCCTAAATGGGTTGAACGCAAGAGTGACAATCGGTAACCCAAAGAACCCAAAATACCTAGCACCTTCCGGTTTTGTTTTTGCGGCTATATAGTATGTGGGCCTAAAAAGCAATATGAATCGCCTAGACGACAACGCGGGCATTCATAATCACAACCATATAACCCCCTACCACAAACAGGAACGTGGAAATTGGCAAAAAACTTGTAATTTCCTTTAGCGCCTCAAGAGTGTGACCTTGAATAATTAAGCTATCTGATTACGGTAGATGCATATGTGCACATTACATAGAGATGTTTACGTCCTAAATGGGTTGAACGCAAGAGTGACAATCGAAAACCCAAAAACCTCAAAATACCTAGCAACTTCCGGCTTTGTTGTTCTTGCTAATAAAGTATGTGGGCCTAAAAAGCAATATCAATCGCCTAGACGACAACTCGGGCATTCATAAAGGACATCATATACCCGCCTACCACAAACAGGAACGGGGCAATTGGCAAAAAAACTTTCAATTTTACAAGTTACCCTTTAGCGCCTAAACAGTGTGACTTAGAAGAATTAAACTATCTGATTACGGTAGATGCATATGTGCACATTACATAGAGATGTTAACGTCCTAAATGGGTTGAACGCAAGAGTGACAATCGAAAACCCAAAAACCTCAAAATACCTAGCAACTTCCGGCTTTGTTGTTCCTGCTAATAAAGTATGTGGGTCTAAAAAGCAATATGAATCGCCTAGACGACAACTCGGGCATTCAAAAACAACATCATATACCCGCCTACCACAAACAGGAACGGGGCAATTGGCAAAAAACTTTCAATTTCACAAGTTACCCTTTAGCGCCTAAAGAGTGTGACTTAGAAGAATTAAACTATCTGATTACGGTAGATGCATATGTGCACATTACATAGAGATATTTACGTCCTAAATGGGTTGAACGCAAGAGTGACAATCGGTAACCCAAAGAACCCAAAATACCTAGCACCTTCCGGTTTTGTTTTTGCGGCTAATAAAGTCGGGCATTTATAATCACAACCATATAACCCCCTACCACAAACAGGATCGTGGCAATTGGCAAAAAACTTGTAATTTCCTTTAGCGCCTGAAGAGTGTGACTTTGAAGAATTAAACTATCTGATTACGGTAGATGCATATGTGCACATTACATAGAGATGTTTACGTCCTAAATGGGTTGAACGCAAGAGTGACAATCGGTAACCCAAAGAACCCAAAATACCTAGCACCTTCCGGTTTTGTTTTTGCGGCTAATAAAGTCGGGCATTTATAATCACAACCATATAACCCCCTACCACAAACAGGAACGTGGCAATTGGCAAAAAACTTTCAATTTCCTTTAGCGCCTGAAGAGTGTGACTTTGAAGAATTAAACTATCTGATTACGGTAGATGCATATGTGCACATTACATAGAGATGTTTACGTCCTAAATGGGTTGAACGCAAGAGTGACAATCGGTAACCCAAAGAACCCAAAATACCTAGCACCTTCCGGTTTTGTTTTTGCGGCTAATAAAGTCGGGCATTTATAATCACAACCATATAACCCCCTACCACAAACAGGATCGTGGCAATTGGCAAAAAACTTGTAATTTCCTTTAGCGCCTAAAGAGTGTGACTTTGAAGAATTAAACTATCTGATTACGGTAGATGCATATGTGCACATTACATAGAGATGTTAACGTCCTAAATGGGTTGAACGCAAGAGTGACAATCGAAAACCCAAAAACCTCAAAATACCTAGCAACTTCCGGCTTTGTTTTTCCTGCTAATAAAGTATGTGGGTCTAAAAAGCAATATGAATCGCCTAGACGACAACTCGGGCATTCAAAAACAACATCATATACCCGCCTACCACAAACAGGAACGGGGCAATTGGCAAAAAACTTTCAATTTCACAAGTTACCCTTTAGCGCCTAAAGAGTGTGACTTAGAAGAATTAAACTATCTGATTACGGTAGATGCATATGTGCACATTACATAGGGATGTTTGCGTCCTAAATGGGTTGAACGCAAGAGTGACAATCGGTAACCCAAAGAACCCAAAATACCTAGCACCTTCCGGTTTTGTTTTTGCGGCTAATAAAGTCGGGCATTTATAATCACAACCATATAACCCCCTACCACAAACAGGATCGTGGCAATTGGCAAAAAACTTGTAATTTCCTTTAGCGCCTGAAGAGTGTGACTTTGAAGAATTAAACTATCTGATTACGGTAGATGCATATGTGCACATTACATAGAGATGTTTACGTCCTAAATGGGTTGAACGCAAGAGTGACAATCGGTAACCCAAAGAACCCAAAATACCTAGCACCTTCCGGTTTTGTTTTTGCGGCTATATAGTATGTGGGCCTAAAAAGCAATATGAATCGCCTAGACGACAACGCGGGCATTCATAATCACAACCATATAACCCCCTACCACAAACAGGAACGTGGCAATTGGCAAAAAACTTTCAATTTCCTTTAGCGCCTGAAGAGTGTGACTTTGAAGAATTAAACTATCTGATTACGGTAGATGCATATGTGCACATTACATAGAGATGTTTACGTCCTAAATGGGTTGAACGCAAGAGTGACAATCGGTAACCCAAAGAACCCAAAATACCTAGCACCTTCCGGTTTTGTTTTTGCGGCTATATAGTATGTGGGCCTAAAAAGCAATATGAATCGCCTAGACGACAACGCGGGCATTCATAATCACAACCATATAACCCCCTACCACAAACGGGAACGTGGCAATTGGCAAAAAACTTTCAATTTCCTTTAGCGCCTGAAGAGTGTGACTTTGAAGAATTAAACTATCTGATTACGGTAGATGCATATGTGCACATTACATAGAGATGTTTACGTCCTAAATGGGTTGAACGCAAGAGTGACAATCGGTAACCCAAAGAACTCAAAATACCTAGCAACTTCCGGCTTTGTTTTTCCTGCTAATAAAGTATGTGGGTCTAAAAAGCAATATGAATCGCCTAGACGACAACTCGGGCATTCAAAAACAACATCATATACCCGCCTACCACAAACAGGAACGGGGCAATTGGCAAAAAACTTTCAATTTCACAAGTTACCCTTTAGCGCCTAAAGAGTGTGACTTAGAAGAATTAAACTATCTGATTACGGTAGATGCATATGTGCACATTACATAGAGATATTTACGTCCTAAATGGGTTGAACACAAGAGTGACAATCGGTAACCCAAAGAACCCAAAATACCTAGCACCTTCCGGTTTTGTTTTTGCGGCTAATAAAGTCGGGCATTTATAATCACAACCATATAACCCCCTACCACAAACAGGATCGTGGCAATTGGCAAAAAACTTGTAATTTCCTTTAGCGCCTGAAGAGTGTGACTTTGAAGAATTAAACTATCTGATTACGGTAGATGCATATGTGCACATTACATAGAGATGTTTACGTCCTAAATGGGTTGAACGCAAGAGTGACAATCGTTAACCCAAAGAACCCAAAATACCTAGCACCTTCCGGTTTTGTTTTTGCGGCTATATAGTATGTGGGCCTAAAAAGCAATATGAATCGCCTAGACGACAACGCGGGCATTCATAATCACAACCATATAACCCCCTACCACAAACAGGAACGTGGCAATTGGCAAAAAACTTTCAATTTCCTTTAGCGCCTGAAGAGTGTGACTTTGAAGAATTAAACTATCTGATTACGGTAGATGCATATGTGCACATTACATAGAGATGTTTACGTCCTAAATGGGTTGAACGCAAGAGTGACAATCGGTAACCCAAAGAACTCAAAATACCTAGCAACTTCCGGCTTTGTTTTTCGTGCTAATAAAGTATGTGGGCCTAAAAAGCAATATGAATCGCCTAGACGACAACTCGGGCATTCATAAAGGACATCATATACCCGCCTACCACAAACAGGAACGGGGCAATTGGCAAAAAAACTTTCAATTTTACAAGTTACCCTTTAGCGCCTAAACAGTGTGACTTAGAAGAATTAAACTATCTGATTACGGTAGATGCATATGTGCACATTACATAGAGATGTTAACGTCCTAAATGGGTTGAACGCAAGAGTGACAATCGAAAACCCAAAAACCTCAAAATACCTAGCAACTTCCGGCTTTATTGTTCCTGCTAATAAAGTATGTGGGTCTAAAAAGCAATATGAATCGCCTAGACGACAACTCGGGCATTCATAAAGGACATCATATACTCGCCTACCACAAACAGGAACGGGGCAATTGGCAAAAAAACTTTCAATTTTACAAGTTACCCTTTAGCGCCTAAACAGTGTGACTTAGAAGAATTAAACTATCTGATTACGGTAGATGCATATGTGCACATTACATAGAGATGTTTACGTCCTAAATGGGTTGAACGCAAGAGTGACAATCGGTAACCCAAAGAACTCAAAATACCTAGCAACTTCCGGCTTTGTTTTTCCTGCTAATAAAGTATGTGGGTCTAAAAAGCAATATGAATCGCCTAGACGACAACTCGGGCATTCAAAAACAACATCATATACCCGCCTACCACAAACAGGAACCGGGCAATTGGCAAAAAACTTTCAATTTCACAAGTTACCCTTTAGCGCCTAAAGAGTGTGACTTAGAAGAATTAAACTATCTGATTACGGTAGATGCATATGTGCACATTACATAGAGATGTTTACGTCCTAAATGGGTTGAACGCAAGAGTGACAATCGAAAACCCAAAAACCTCAAAATACCTAGCAACTTCCGGCTTTGTTGTTCCTGCTAATAAAGTATGTGGGTCTAAAAAGCGATATGAATCGCCTAGACGACAACTCGGGCATTCATAAAGGACATCATATACTCGCCTACCACAAACAGGAACGGGGCAATTGGCAAAAAAACTTTCAATTTTACAAGTTACCCTTTAGCGCCTAAACAGTGTGACTTAGAAGAATTAAACTATCTGATTACGGTAGATGCATATGTGCACATTACATAGAGATATTTACGTCCTAAATGGGTTGAACGCAAGAGTGACAATCGGTAACCCAAAGAACTCAAAATACCTAGCAACTTCCGGCTTTGTTTTTCCTGCTAATAAAGTATGTGGGTCTAAAAAGCAATATGAATCGCCTAGACGACAACTCGGGCATTCAAAAACAACATCATATACCCGCCTACCACAAACAGGAACCGGGCAATTGGCAAAAAACTTTCAATTTCACAAGTTACCCTTTAGCGCCTAAAGAGTGTGACTTAGAAGAATTAAACTATCTGATTACGGTAGATGCATATGTGCACATTACATAGGGATGTTTGCGTCCTAAATGGGTTGAACGCAAGAGTGACAATCGGTAACCCAAAGAACCCAAAATACCTAGCACCTACCGGTTTTGTTTTTGCGGCTAATAAAGTCGGGCATTTATAATCACAACCATATAACCCCCTACCACAAACAGGATCGTGGCAATTGGCAAAAAACTTGTAATTTCCTTTAGCGCCTGAAGAGTGTGACTTTGAAGAATTAAACTATCTGATTACGGTAGATGCATATGTGCACATTACATAGAGATGTTTACGTCCTAAATGGGTTGAACGCAAGAGTGACAATCGGTAACCCAAAGAACCCAAAATACCTAGCACCTTCCGGTTTTGTTTTTGCGGCTATATAGTATGTGGGCCTAAAAAGCAATATGAATCGCCTAGACGACAACGCGGGCATTCATAATCACAACCATATAACCCCCTACCACAAACAGGAACGTGGCAATTGGCAACAAACTTTCAATTTCCTTTAGCGCCTGAAGAGTGTGACTTTGAAGAATTAAACTATCTGATTACGGTAGATGCATATGTGCACATTACATAGAGATGTTTACGTCCTAAATGGGTTGAACGCAAGAGTGACAATCGGTAACCCAAAGAACTCAAAATACCTAGCAACTTCCGGCTTTGTTTTTCCTGCTAATAAAGTATGTGGGTCTAAAAAGCAATATGAATCGCCTAGACGACAACTCGGGCATTCAAAAACAACATCATATACCCGCCTACCACAAACAGGAACGGGACAATTGGCAAAAAACTTTCAATTTCACAAGTTACCCTTTAGCGCCTAAAGAGTGTGACTTAGAAGAATTAAACTATCTGATTACGGTAGATGCATATGTGCACATTACATAGGGATGTTTGCGTCCTAAATGGGTTGAACGCAAGAGTGACAATCGGTAACCCAAAGAACCCAAAATACCTAGCACCTTCCGGTTTTGTTTTTGCGGCTAATAAAGTCGGGCATTTATAATCACAACCATATAACCCCCTACCACAAACAGGATCGTGGCAATTGGCAAAAAACTTGTAATTTCCTTTAGCGCCTGAAGAGTGTGACTTTGAAGAATTAAACTATCTGATTACGGTAGATGCATATGTGCACATTACATAGAGATGTTTACGTCCTAAATGGGTTGAACGCAAGAGTGACAATCGGTAACCCAAAGAACCCAAAATACCTAGCACCTTCCGGTTTTGTTTTTGCGGCTATATAGTATGTGGGCCTAAAAAGCAATATGAATCGCCTAGACGACAACGCGGGCATTCATAATCACAACCATATAACCCCCTACCACAAACAGGAACGTGGCAATTGGCAAAAAACTTTCAATTTCCTTTAGCGCCTGAAGAGTGTGACTTTGAAGAATTAAACTATCTGATTACGGTAGATGCATATGTGCACATTACATAGAGATGTTTACGTCCTAAATGGGTTGAACGCAAGAGTGGCAATCGGTAACCCAAAGAACCCAAAATACCTAGCACCTTCCGGTTTTGTTTTTGCGGCTATATAGTATGTGGGCCTAAAAAGCAATATGAATCGCCTAGACGACAACGCGGGCATTCATAATCACAACCATATAACCCCCTACCACAAACAGGAACGTGGCAATTGGCAAAAAACTTTCAATTTCCTTTAGCGCCTGAAGAGTGTGACTTTGAAGAATTAAACTATCTGATTACGGTAGATGCATATGTGCACATTACATAGAGATGTTTACGTCCTAAATGGGTTGAACGCAAGAGTGACAATCGGTAACCCAAAGAACTCAAAATACCTAGCAACTTCCGGCTTTGTTTTTCCTGCTAATAAAGTATGTGGGTCTAAAAAGCAATATGAATCGCCTAGACGACAACTCGGGCATTCAAAAACAACATCATATACCCGCCTACCACAAACAGGAACGGGGCAATTGGCAAAAAACTTTCAATTTCACAAGTTACCCTTTAGCGCCTAAAGAGTGTGACTTAGAAGAATTAAACTATCTGATTACGGTAGATGCATATGTGCACATTACATAGAGATATTTACGTCCTAAATGGGTTGAACGCAAGAGTGACAATCGGTAACCCAAAGAACCCAAAATACCTAGCACCTTCCGGTTTTGTTTTTGCGGCTAATAAAGTCGGGCATTTATAATCACAACCATATAACCCCCTACCACAAACAGGATCGTGGCAATTGGCAAAAAACTTGTAATTTCCTTTAGCGCCTGAAGAGTGTGACTTTGAAGAATTAAACTATCTGATTACGGTAGATGCATATGTGCACATTACATAGAGATGTTTACGTCCTAAATGGGTTGAACGCAAGAGTGACAATCGTTAACCCAAAGAACCCAAAATACCTAGCACCTTCCGGTTTTGTTTTTGCGGCTATATAGTATGTGGGCCTAAAAAGCAATATGAATCGCCTAGACGACAACGCGGGCATTCATAATCACAACCATATAACCCCCTACCACAAACAGGAACGTGGCAATTGGCAAAAAACTTTCAATTTCCTTTAGCGCCTGAAGAGTGTGACTTTGAAGAATTAAACTATCTGATTACGGTAGATGCATATGTGCACATTACATAGAGATGTTTACGTCCTAAATGGGTTGAACGCAAGAGTGACAATCGGTAACCCAAAGAACTCAAAATACCTAGCAACTTCCGGCTTTGTTTTTCGTGCTAATAAAGTATGTGGGCCTAAAAAGCAATATGAATCGCCTAGACGACAACTCGGGCATTCATAAAGGACATCATATACCCGCCTACCACAAACAGGAACGGGGCAATTGGCAAAAAAACTTTCAATTTTACAAGTTACCCTTTAGCGCCTAAACAGTGTGACTTAGAAGAATTAAACTATCTGATTACGGTAGATGCATATGTGCACATTACATAGAGATGTTAACGTCCTAAATGGGTTGAACGCAAGAGTGACAATCGAAAACCCAAAAACCTCAAAATACCTAGCAACTTCCGGCTTTGTTGTTCCTGCTAATAAAGTATGTGGGTCTAAAAAGCAATATGAATCGCCTAGACGACAACTCGGGCATTCATAAAGGACATCATATACTCGCCTACCACAAACAGGAACGGGGCAATTGGCAAAAAAACTTTCAATTTTACAAGTTACCCTTTAGCGCCTAAACAGTGTGACTTAGAAGAATTAAACTATCTGATTACGGTAGATGCATATGTGCACATTACATAGAGATGTTTACGTCCTAAATGGGTTGAACGCAAGAGTGACAATCGGTAACCCAAAGAACTCAAAATACCTAGCAACTTCCGGCTTTGTTTTTCCTGCTAATAAAGTATGTGGGTCTAAAAAGCAATATGAATCGCCTAGACGACAACTCGGGCATTCAAAAACAACATCATATACCCGCCTACCACAAACAGGAACCGGGCAATTGGCAAAAAACTTTCAATTTCACAAGTTACCCTTTAGCGCCTAAAGAGTGTGACTTAGAAGAATTAAACTATCTGATTACGGTAGATGCATATGTGCACATTACATAGGGATGTTTGCGTCCTAAATGGGTTGAACGCAAGAGTGACAATCGGTAACCCAAAGAACCCAAAATACCTAGCACCTTCCGGTTTTGTTTTTGCGGCTATATAGTATGTGGGCCTAAAAAGCAATATGAATCGCCTAGACGACAACGCGGGCATTCATAATCACAACCATATAACCCCCTACCACAAACAGGAACGTGGCAATTGGCAAAAAACTTTCAATTTCCTTTAGCGCCTGAAGAGTGTGACTTTGAAGAATTAAACTATCTGATTACGGTAGATGCATATGTGCACATTACATAGAGATGTTTACGTCCTAAATGGGTTGAACGCAAGAGTGACAATCGGTAACCCAAAGAACCCAAAATACCTAGCACCTTCCGGTTTTGTTTTTGCGGCTATATAGTATGTGGGCCTAAAAAGCAATATGAATCGCCTAGACGACAACGCGGGCATTCATAATCACAACCATATAACCCCCTACCACAAATGGGAACGTGGCAATTGGCAAAAAACTTTCAATTTCCTTTAGCGCCTGAAGAGTGTGACTTTGAAGAATTAAACTATCTGATTACGGTAGATGCATATGTGCACATTACATAGAGATGTTTACGTCCTAAATGGGTTGAACGCAAGAGTGACAATCGGTAACCCAAAGAACTCAAAATACCTAGCAACTTCCGGCTTTGTTTTTCCTGCTAATAAAGTATGTGGGTCTAAAAAGCAATATGAATCGCCTAGACGACAACTCGGGCATTCAAAAACAACATCATATACCCGCCTACCACAAACAGGAACGGGGCAATTGGCAAAAAACTTTCAATTTCACAAGTTACCCTTTAGCGCCTAAAGAGTGTGACTTAGAAGAATTAAACTATCTGATTACGGTAGATGCATATGTGCACATTACATAGAGATATTTACGTCCTAAATGGGTTGAACACAAGAGTGACAATCGGTAACCCAAAGAACCCAAAATACCTAGCACCTTCCGGTTTTGTTTTTGCGGCTAATAAAGTCGGGCATTTATAATCACAACCATATAACCCCCTACCACAAACAGGATCGTGGCAATTGGCAAAAAACTTGTAATTTCCTTTAGCGCCTGAAGAGTGTGACTTTGAAGAATTAAACTATCTGATTACGGTAGATGCATATGTGCACATTACATAGAGATGTTTACGTCCTAAATGGGTTGAACGCAAGAGTGACAATCGTTAACCCAAAGAACCCAAAATACCTAGCACCTTCCGGTTTTGTTTTTGCGGCTATATAGTATGTGGGCCTAAAAAGCAATATGAATCGCCTAGACGACAACGCGGGCATTCATAATCACAACCATATAACCCCCTACCACAAACAGGAACGTGGCAATTGGCAAAAAACTTTCAATTTCCTTTAGCGCCTGAAGAGTGTGACTTTGAAGAATTAAACTATCTGATTACGGTAGATGCATATGTGCACATTACATAGAGATGTTTACGTCCTAAATGGGTTGAACGCAAGAGTGACAATCGGTAACCCAAAGAACTCAAAATACCTAGCAACTTCCGGCTTTGTTTTTCGTGCTAATAAAGTATGTGGGCCTAAAAAGCAATATGAATCGCCTAGACGACAACTCGGGCATTCATAAAGGACATCATATACCCGCCTACCACAAACAGGAACGGGGCAATTGGCAAAAAAACTTTCAATTTTACAAGTTACCCTTTAGCGCCTAAACAGTGTGACTTAGAAGAATTAAACTATCTGATTACGGTAGATGCATATGTGCACATTACATAGAGATGTTTACGTCCTAAATGGGTTGAACGCAAGAGTGACAATCGGTAACCCAAAGAACTCAAAATACCTAGCAACTTCCGGCTTTGTTTTTCCTGCTAATAAAGTATGTGGGTCTAAAAAGCAATATGAATCGCCTAGACGACAACTCGGGCATTCAAAAACAACATCATATACCCGCCTACCACAAACAGGAACCGGGCAATTGGCAAAAAACTTTCAATTTCACAAGTTACCCTTTAGCGCCTAAAGAGTGTGACTTAGAAGAATTAAACTATCTGATTACGGTAGATGCATATGTGCACATTACATAGAGATGTTTACGTCCTAAATGGGTTGAACGCAAGAGTGACAATCGAAAACCCAAAAACCTCAAAATACCTAGCAACTTCCGGCTTTGTTGTTCCTGCTAATAAAGTATGTGGGTCTAAAAAGCGATATGAATCGCCTAGACGACAACTCGGGCATTCATAAAGGACATCATATACTCGCCTACCACAAACAGGAACGGGGCAATTGGCAAAAAAACTTTCAATTTTACAAGTTACCCTTTAGCGCCTAAACAGTGTGACTTAGAAGAATTAAACTATCTGATTACGGTAGATGCATATGTGCACATTACATAGAGATGTTTACGTCCTAAATGGGTTGAACGCAAGAGTGACAATCGGTAACCCAAAGAACTCAAAATACCTAGCAACTTCCGGCTTTGTTTTTCCTGCTAATAAAGTATGTGGGTCTAAAAAGCAATATGAATCGCCTAGACGACAACTCGGGCATTCAAAAACAACATCATATACCCGCCTACCACAAACAGGAACCGGGCAATTGGCAAAAAACTTTCAATTTCACAAGTTACCCTTTAGCGCCTAAAGAGTGTGACTTAGAAGAATTAAACTATCTGATTACGGTAGATGCATATGTGCACATTACATAGGGATGTTTGCGTCCTAAATGGGTTGAACGCAAGAGTGACAATCGGTAACCCAAAGAACCCAAAATACCTAGCACCTTCCGGTTTTGTTTTTGCGGCTAATAAAGTCGGGCATTTATAATCACAACCATATAACCCCCTACCACAAACAGGATCGTGGCAATTGGCAAAAAACTTGTAATTTCCTTTAGCGCCTGAAGAGTGTGACTTTGAAGAATTAAACTATCTGATTACGGTAGATGCATATGTGCACATTACATAGAGATGTTTACGTCCTAAATGGGTTGAACGCAAGAGTGACAATCGGTAACCCAAAGAACCCAAAATACCTAGCACCTTCCGGTTTTGTTTTTGCGGCTATATAGTATGTGGGCCTAAAAAGCAATATGAATCGCCTAGACGACAACGCGGGCATTCATAATCACAACCATATAACCCCCTACCACAAACAGGAACGTGGCAATTGGCAAAAAACTTTCAATTTCCTTTAGCGCCTGAAGAGTGTGACTTTGAAGAATTAAACTATCTGATTACGGTAGATGCATATGTGCACATTACATAGAGATGTTTACGTCCTAAATGGGTTGAACGCAAGAGTGACAATCGGTAACCCAAAGAACCCAAAATACCTAGCACCTTCCGGTTTTGTTTTTGCGGCTATATAGTATGTGGGCCTAAAAAGCAATATGAATCGCCTAGACGACAACGCGGGCATTCATAATCACAACCATATAACCCCCTACCACAAACAGGAACGTGGCAATTGGCAAAAAACTTTCAATTTCCTTTAGCGCCTGAAGAGTGTGACTTTGAAGAATTAAACTATCTGATTACGGTAGATGCATATGTGCACATTACATAGAGATGTTTACGTCCTAAATGGGTTGAACGCAAGAGTGACAATCGGTAACCCAAAGAACTCAAAATACCTAGCAACTTCCGGCTTTGTTTTTCCTGCTAATAAAGTATGTGGGTCTAAAAAGCAATATGAATCGCCTAGACGACAACTCGGGCATTCAAAAACAACATCATATACCCGCCTACCACAAACAGGAACGGGGCAATTGGCAAAAAACTTTCAATTTCACAAGTTACCCTTTAGCGCCTAAAGAGTGTGACTTAGAAGAATTAAACTATCTGATTACGGTAGATGCATATGTGCACATTACATAGAGATATTTACGTCCTAAATGGGTTGAACGCAAGAGTGACAATCGGTAACCCAAAGAACCCAAAATACCTAGCACCTTCCGGTTTTGTTTTTGCGGCTAATAAAGTCGGGCATTTATAATCACAACCATATAACCCCCTACCACAAACAGGATCGTGGCAATTGGCAAAAAACTTGTAATTTCCTTTAGCGCCTGAAGAGTGTGACTTTGAAGAATTAAACTATCTGATTACGGTAGATGCATATGTGCACATTACATAGAGATGTTTACGTCCTAAATGGGTTGAACGCAAGAGTGACAATCGTTAACCCAAAGAACCCAAAATACCTAGCACCTTCCGGTTTTGTTTTTGCGGCTATATAGTATGTGGGCCTAAAAAGCAATATGAATCGCCTAGACGACAACGCGGGCATTCATAATCACAACCATATAACCCCCTACCACAAACAGGAACGTGGCAATTGGCAAAAAACTTTCAATTTCCTTTAGCGCCTGAAGAGTGTGACTTTGAAGAATTAAACTATCTGATTACGGTAGATGCATATGTGCACATTACATAGAGATGTTTACGTCCTAAATGGGTTGAACGCAAGAGTGACAATCGGTAACCCAAAGAACTCAAAATACCTAGCAACTTCCGGCTTTGTTTTTCGTGCTAATAAAGTATGTGGGCCTAAAAAGCAATATGAATCGCCTAGACGACAACTCGGGCATTCATAAAGGACATCATATACCCGCCTACCACAAACAGGAACGGGGCAATTGGCAAAAAAACTTTCAATTTTACAAGTTACCCTTTAGCGCCTAAACAGTGTGACTTAGAAGAATTAAACTATCTGATTACGGTAGATGCATATGTGCACATTACATAGAGATGTTAACGTCCTAAATGGGTTGAACGCAAGAGTGACAATCGAAAACCCAAAAACCTCAAAATACCTAGCAACTTCCGGCTTTGTTGTTCCTGCTAATAAAGTATGTGGGTCTAAAAAGCAATATGAATCGCCTAGACGACAACTCGGGCATTCATAAAGGACATCATATACTCGCCTACCACAAACAGGAACGGGGCAATTGGCAAAAAAACTTTCAATTTTACAAGTTACCCTTTAGCGCCTAAACAGTGTGACTTAGAAGAATTAAACTATCTGATTACGGTAGATGCATATGTGCACATTACATAGAGATGTTTACGTCCTAAATGGGTTGAACGCAAGAGTGACAATCGGTAACCCAAAGAACTCAAAATACCTAGCAACTTCCGGCTTTGTTTTTCCTGCTAATAAAGTATGTGGGTCTAAAAAGCAATATGAATCGCCTAGACGACAACTCGGGCATTCAAAAACAACATCATATACCCGCCTACCACAAACAGGAACCGGGCAATTGGCAAAAAACTTTCAATTTCACAAGTTACCCTTTAGCGCCTAAAGAGTGTGACTTAGAAGAATTAAACTATCTGATTACGGTAGATGCATATGTGCACATTACATAGGGATGTTTGCGTCCTAAATGGGTTGAACGCAAGAGTGACAATCGGTAACCCAAAGAACCCAAAATACCTAGCACCTTCCGGTTTTGTTTTTGCGGCTAATAAAGTCGGGCATTTATAATCACAACCATATAACCCCCTACCACAAACAGGATCGTGGCAATTGGCAAAAAACTTGTAATTTCCTTTAGCGCCTGAAGAGTGTGACTTTGAAGAATTAAACTATCTGATTACGGTAGATGCATATGTGCACATTACATAGAGATGTTTACGTCCTAAATGGGTTGAACGCAAGAGTGACAATCGGTAACCCAAAGAACCCAAAATACCTAGCACCTTCCGGTTTTGTTTTTGCGGCTATATAGTATGTGGGCCTAAAAAGCAATATGAATCGCCTAGACAACAACGCGGGCATTCATAATCACAACCATATAACCCCCTACCACAAACAGGAACGTGGCAATTGGCAAAAAACTTTCAATTTCCTTTAGCGCCTGAAGAGTGTGACTTTGAAGAATTAAACTATCTGATTACGGTAGATGCATATGTGCACATTACATAGAGATGTTTACGTCCTAAATGGGTTGAACGCAAGAGTGACAATCGGTAACCCAAAGAACTCAAAATACCTAGCAACTTCCGGCTTTGTTTTTCTTGCTAATAAAGTATGTGGGTCTAAAAAGCAATATGAATCGCCTAGACGACAACTCGGGCATTCAAAAACAACATCATATACCCGCCTACCACAAACAGGAACGGGGCAATTGGCAAAAAACTTTCAATTTCACAAGTTACCCTTTAGCGCCTAAAGAGTGTGACTTAGAAGAATTAAACTATCTGATTACGGTAGATGCATATGTGCACATTACATAGGGATGTTTGCGTCCTAAATGGGTTGAACGCAAGAGTGACAATCGGTAACCCAAAGAACCCAAAATACCTAGCACCTTCCGGTTTTGTTTTTGCGGCTAATAAAGTCGGGCATTTATAATCACAACCATATAACCCCCTACCACAAACAGGATCGTGGCAATTGGCAAAAAACTTGTAATTTCCTTTAGCGCCTGAAGAGTGTGACTTTGAAGAATTAAACTATCTGATTACGGTAGATGCATATGTGCACATTACATAAAGATGTTTACGTCCTAAATGGGTTGAACGCAAGAGTGACAATCGGTAACCCAAAGAACTCAAAATACCTAGCAACTTCCGGCTTTGTTTTTCTTGCTAATAAAGTATGTGGGTCTAAAAAGCAATATGAATCGCCTAGACGACAACTCGGGCATTCAAAAACAACATCATATACCCGCCTACCACAAACAGGAACGGGGCAATTGGCAAAAAACTTTCAATTTCACAAGTTACCCTTTAGCGCCTAAAGAGTGTGACTTAGAAGAATTAAACTATCTGATTACGGTAGATGCATATGTGCACATTACATAGAGATATTTACGTCCTAAATGGGTTGAACGCAAGAGTGACAATCGGTAACCCAAAGAACCCAAAATACCTAGCACCTTCCGGTTTTGTTTTTGCGGCTAATAAAGTCGGGCATTTATAATCACAACCATATAACCCCCTACCACAAACAGGATCGTGGCAATTGGCAAAAAACTTGTAATTTCCTTTAGCGCCTGAAGAGTGTGACTTTGAAGAATTAAACTATCTGATTACGGTAGATGCATATGTGCACATTACATAGAGATGTTTACGTCCTAAATGGGTTGAACGCAAGAGTGACAATCGGTAACCCAAAGAACCCAAAATACCTAGCACCTTCCGGTTTTGTTTTTGCGGCTATATAGTATGTGGGCCTAAAAAGCAATATGAATCGCCTAGACGACAACGCGGGCATTCATAATCACAACCATATAACCCCCTACCACAAACAGGAACGTGGCAATTGGCAAAAAACTTTCAATTTCCTTTAGCGCCTGAAGAGTGTGACTTTGAAGAATTAAACTATCTGATTACGGTAGATGCATATGTGCACATTACATAGAGATGTTTACGTCCTAAATGGGTTGAACGCAAGAGTGACAATCGGTAAACCAAAGAACTCAAAATACCTAGCAACTTCCGGCTTTGTTTTTCGTGCTAATAAAGTATGTGGGCCTAAAAAGCAATATGAATCGCCTAGACGACAACTCGGGCATTCATAAAGGACATCATATACCCGCCTACCACAAACAGGAACGGGGCAATTGGCAAAAAAACTTTCAATTTTACAAGTTACCCTTTAGCGCCTAAACAGTGTGACTTAGAAGAATTAAACTATCTGATTACGGTAGATGCATATGTGCACATTACATAGAGATGTTTACGTCCTAAATGGGTTGAACGCAAGAGTGACAATCAGTAACCCAAAGAACTCAAAATACCTAGCAACTTCCGGCTTTGTTTTTCCTGCTAATAAAGTATGTGGGTCTAAAAAGCAATATGAATCGCCTAGACGACAACTCGGGCATTCAAAAACAACATCATATACCCGCCTACCACAAACAGGAACGGGGCAATTGGCAAAAAACTTTCAATTTCACAAGTTACCCTTTAGCGCCTAAAGAGTGTGACTTAGAAGAATTAAACTATCTGATTACGGTAGATGCATATGTGCACATTACATAGGGATGTTTGCGTCCTAAATGGGTTGAACGCAAGAGTGACAATCGGTAACCCAAAGAACCCAAAATACCTAGCACCTTCCGGTTTTGTTTTTGCGGCTAATAAAGTCGGGCATTTATAATCACAACCATATAACCCCCTACCACAAACAGGATCGTGGCAATTGGCAAAAAACTTGTAATTTCCTTTAGCGCCTAAAGAGTGTGACTTTGAAGAATTAAACTATCTGATTACGGTAGATGCATATGTGCACATTACATAGAGATGTTAACGTCCTAAATGGGTTGAACACAAGAGTGACAATCGAAAACCCAAAAACCTCAAAATACCTAGCAACTTCCGGCTTTGTTGTTCCTGCTAATAAAGTATGTGGGTCTAAAAAGCAATATGAATCGCCTAGACGACAACTCGGGCATTCATAAACAACATCATTTACCCGCCTAACACAAACCGGAACGGGGCAATTGGAAAAAACTTTCAATTTCACAAGTTACCCTTTAGCTCCTAAAGAGTGTGACCTTGAATAATTAACCTATCTGATTACGGTAGATGCATATGTGCACATTACATAGAGATGTTTACGTCCTAAATGGGTTGAACGCAAAAGTGACAATCGGTAACCCAAAGAACCAAAAATAACCAGCACCTTCCGGTTTTGTTTTTGCGGCTAATAAATTATGTGGGCCTAAAAGGCAACATGAATCGCCTAGACGACAACTCGGGCATTCATAAACAACATCATATACCCGCCTACCACAAACAAGAACGTGGCAATTGGCAAAAAACGTTCAATTTCCTTTAGCGCCTAAAGAGTGTGACTTTGAAGAATTAAACTATCTGATTACGGTAGATGCATATGTGCACATTACATAGAGATTTTTACGTCCTAAATGGGTTGAACGCAAGAGTGACAATCGGTAACCCAAAGAACCCAAAATACCTAGCACCTTCCTGTTTTGTTTTTTGCGGCTAATAAAGTCGGGCATTTATAATCACAACCATATAACCCCCTACCACAAACAGGATCGTGGCAATTGGCAAAAAACTTGTAATTTCCTTTAGCGCCTCAAGAGTGTGACCTTGAATAATTAAGCTATCTGATTAAGGTAGATGCATATTTGCACATTACATAGAGATGTTTACGTCCTAAATGGGTTGAACGCAAGAGTGACAATCGAAAACCCAAAGAACCCAAAATACCTAAAAACTTTTGGATTTGTTTTTCCTGCTAATGAAGTATGTGGGCTTAAAAAGCAATATGAATCGCCTAGACGACAACTCGGGCATTCATAAAGGACATCATATACCCGCCTACCAAAAACAGGAACGGGGCAATTGGCAAAAAAACTTTCAATTTTACAAGTTACCCTTTAGCGCCTAAACAGTGTGTTTTAGAAGAATTAAACTATCTGATTACGGTAGATGCATATGTGCACTTTACATAGAGATGTTTACATCCTAAATGGGTTGAACACAAGAGTGACAATCGAAAACCCAAAGAACCCAAAATACCTAAAAACTTTTGGCTTTGTTTTTCCTGCTAATGAAGTATGTGGGCTTAAAAAGCAATATGAATCGCCTAGACGACAACTCGGGCATTCATAAAGGACATCATATACCCGCCTACCACAAACAGGAACGGGGCAATTGGCAAAAAAACTTTCAATTTTACAAGTTACCCTTTAATGCCTAAACAGTGTGACTTAGAAGAATTACACTGTCTGATTACGGTAGATGCATATGTGCACATTACATAGAGATGTTTACGTCCTAAATGGGTTAAACGCAAGAGTGACAATCGGTAACCCAAAGAACCCAAAATACCTAGCACCTTCCGGTTTTGTTTTTGCGGCTAATAAATTATGTGGGCCTATAAAACAATATGAGTCGCCTAGACGACAACTCGGGCATTTATAATCACAACCATATAATCACCTACCACAAACAGGAACGTGGCAATTGGCAAAAAACTTTCAATTTCCTTTAGCGCCTAAAGAGTGTGACTTAGAAGAATTAAACTATCTGATTACGGTAGATGCATATGTGCACATTACATAGAGATATTTACGTCCTAAATGGGTTGAACGCAAGAGTGACAATCGGTAACCCAAAGAACCCAAAATACCTAGCACCTTCCGGTTTTGTTTTTGCGGCTAATAAAGTCGGGCATTTATAATCACAACCATATAACCCCCTACCACAAACAGGATCGTGGCAATTGGCAAAAAACTTGTAATTTCCTTTAGCGCCTGAAGAGTGTGACTTTGAAGAATTAAACTATCTGATTACGGTAGATGCATATGTGCACATTACATAGAGATGTTTACGTCCTAAATGGGTTGAACGCAAGAGTGACAATCGGTAACCCAAAGAACCCAAAATACCTAGCACCTTCCGGTTTTGTTTTTGCGGCTATATAGTATGTGGGCCTAAAAAGCAACATGAATCGCCTAGACGACAACTCGGGCATTCATAATCACAACCATATAACCCCCTACCACAAACAGGAACGTGGCAATTGGCAAAAAACTTTCAATTTCCTTTAGCGCCTGAAGAGTGTGACTTTGAAGAATTAAACTATCTGATTACGGTGGATGCATATGTGCACATTACATAGAGATGTTTACGTCCTAAATGGGTTGAACGCAAGAGTGACAATCGGTAACCCAAAGAACTCAAAATACCTAGCAACTTCCGGCTTTGTTTTTCGTGCTAATAAAGTATGTGGGCCTAAAAAGCAATATGAATCGCCTAGACGACAACTCGGGCATTCATAAAGGACATCATATACCCGCCTACCACAAACAGGAACGGGGCAATTGGCAAAAAAACTTTCAATTTTACAAGTTACCCTTTAGCGCCTAAACAGTGTGACTTAGAAGAATTAAACTATCTGATTACGGTAGATGCATATGTGCACATTACATAGAGATGTTTACGTCCTAAATGGGTTGAACGCAAGAGTGACAATCAGTAACCCAAAGAACTCAAAATACCTAGCAACTTCCGGCTTTGTTTTTCCTGCTAATAAAGTATGTGGGTCTAAAAAGCAATATGAATCGCCTAGACGACAACTCGGGCATTCAAAAACAACATCATATACCCGCCTACCACAAACAGGAACGGGGCAATTGGCAAAAAACTTTCAATTTCACAAGTTACCCTTTAGCGCCTAAAGAGTGTGACTTAAAAGAATTAAACTATCTGATTACGGTAGATGCATATGTGCACATTACATAGGGATGTTTGCGTCCTAAATGGGTTGAACGCAAGAGTGACAATCGGTAACCCAAAGAACCCAAAATACCTAGCACCTTCCGGTTTTGTTTTTGCGGCTAATAAAGTCGGGCATTTATAATCACAACCATATAACCCCCTACCACAAACAGGATCGTGGCAATTGGCAAAAAACTTGTAATTTCCTTTAGCGCCTAAAGAGTGTGACTTTGAAGAATTAAACTATCTGATTACGGTAGATGCATATGTGCACATTACATAGAGATGTTAACGTCCTAAATGGGTTGAACACAAGAGTGACAATCGAAAACCCAAAAACCTCAAAATACCTAGCAACTTCCGGCTTTGTTGTTCCTGCTAATAAAGTATGTGGGTCTAAAAAGCAATATGAATCGCCTAGACGACAACTCGGGCATTCATAAACAACATCATTTACCCGCCTAACACAAACCGGAACGGGGCAATTGGAAAAAACTTTCAATTTCACAAGTTACCCTTTAGCTCCTAAAGAGTGTGACCTTGAATAATTAACCTATCTGATTACGGTAGATGCATATGTGCACATTACATAGAGATGTTTACGTCCTAAATGGGTTGAACGCAAGAGTGACAATCGGTAACCCATGGAACCAAAAATAACCAGCACCTTCCGGTTTTGTTTTTGCGGCTAATAAATTATGTGGGCCTAAAAGGCAACATGAATCGCCTAGACGACAACTCGGGCATTCATAAACAACATCATATACCCGCCTACCACAAACAAGAACGTGGCAATTGGCAAAAAACGTTCAATTTCCTTTAGCGCCTAAAGAGTGTGACTTTGAAGAATTAAACTATCTGATTACGGTAGATGCATATGTGCACATTACATAGAGATTTTTACGTCCTAAATGGGTTGAACGCAAGAGTGACAATCGGTAACCCAAAGAACCCAAAATACCTAGCACCTTCCTGTTTTGTTTTTTGCGGCTAATAAAGTCGGGCATTTATAATCACAACCATATAACCCCCTACCACAAACAGGATCGTGGCAATTGGCAAAAAACTTGTAATTTCCTTTAGCGCCTCAAGAGTGTGACCTTGAATAATTAAGCTATCTGATTACGGTAGATGCATATTTGCACATTACATAGAGATGTTTACGTCCTAAATGGGTTGAACGCAAGAGTGACAATCGAAAACCCAAAGAACCCAAAATACCTAAAAACTTTTGGATTTGTTTTTCCTGCTAATGAAGTATGTGGGCTTAAAAAGCAATATGAATCGCCTAGACGACAACTCGGGCATTCATAAAGGACATCATATACCCGCCTACCAAAAACAGGAACGGGGCAATTGGCAAAAAAACTTTCAATTTTACAAGTTACCCTTTAGCGCCTAAACAGTGTGTTTTAGAAGAATTAAACTATCTGATTACGGTAGATGCATATGTGCACTTTACATAGAGATGTTTACATCCTAAATGGGTTGAACGCAAGAGTGACAATCGGAAACCCAAAGAACCCAAAATACCTAAAAACTTTTGGCTTTGTTTTTCTGCTAATGAAGTATGTGGGCTTAAAAAGCAATATGAATCGCCTAGACGACAACTCGGGCATTCATAAAGGACATCATATACCCGCCTACCACAAATAGGAACGGGGCAATTGGCAAAAAAACTTTCAATTTTACAAGTTACCCTTTAATGCCTAAACAGTGTGACTTAGAAGAATTACACTGTCTGATTACGGTAGATCCATATGTGCACTTTACATAGAGACGTTTACGTCCTAAATGGGTTGAACGCAAGAGTGACAATCGGTAACCCAAAGAACCCAAAATACCTAGCACCTTCCGGTTTTGTTTTTGCGGCTAATAAAGTCGGGCTTTTATAATCACAACCATATAACCCCCTACCACAAACAGGATCGTGGCAATTGGCAAAAAACTTGTAATTTCCTTTAGCGCCTCAAGAGTGTGACCTTGAATAATTAAGCTATCTGATTACGGTAGATGCATATGTGCACATTACATAGAGATGTTTACGTCCTAAATGGGTTAAACGCAAGAGTGACAATCGGTAACCCAAAGAACCCAAAATACCTAGCACCTTCCGGTTTTGTTTTTGCGGCTAATAAATTATGTGGGCCTATAAAACAATATGAGTCGCCTAGACGACAACTCGGGCATTTATAATCACAACCATATAATCACCTACCACAAACAGGAACGTGGCAATTTGCAAAAAACTTTCAATTTCCTTAAGCGCCTAAAGAGTGTGACTTTGAAGAATTAAACTATCTGATTACGGTAGATGCATATGTGCACATTACATAAAGATGTTAACGTCCTAAATGGGTTGAACGCAAGAGTGACAATAGGTAACCCAAAGAACCCAAAATACCTAGCACCTTCCGGTTTTGTTTTTGCGGCTAAGAAATTATGTGGGCCTATAAAACAATATGAGTCGCCTAGACGACAACTCGGGCATTCATAATCACAACCATATAACCCCCTACCACAAACAGGAACGTGGCAATTGGCAAAAAACTTGTAATTTCCTTTAGCGCCTCAAGAGTGTGACCTTGAATAATTAAGCTATCTGATTACGGTAGATGCATATGTGCACATTACATAGAGATGTTTACGTCCTAAATGGGTTGAACGCAAGAGTGACAATCGGTAACCCAAAGAACCCAAAATACCTAGCACCTTCCGGTTTTGTTTTTGCGGCTAAGAAATTATGTGGGCCTAAAAAGCAATATGAATCGCCTAGACGACAACTCGGGCATTCATAAACAACATCATATACCCGCCTACCACAAACAGGAACGTGGCAATTGGCAAAAAACTTTCAATTTCCTTTAGCGCCTAAAGAGTGTGACTTAGAAGAATTAAACTATCTGATTACGGTAGATGCATATGTGCACATTACATAGAGATGTTTACGTCCTAAATGGGTTAAACGCAAGAGTGACAATCGGTAACCCAAAGAACCAAAAATAACCAGCACCTTCCGGTTTTGTTTTTGCGGCTAATAAATTATGTGGGCCTAAAAGGCAATATGAATCGCCTAGACGACAACTCGGGCATTCATAAACAACATCATATACCCGCCTACCACAAACAAGAACGTGGCAATTGGCAAAAAACGTTCAATTTCCTTTAGCGCCTAAAGAGTGTGACTTAGAAGAATTAAACTATCTGATTACGGTAGATGCATATGTGCACATTACATAGAGATGTTTACGTCCTAAATGGGTTAAACGCAAGAGTGACAATCGGTAACCCAAAGAACCAAAAATAACCAGCACCTTCCGGTTTTGTTTTTGCGGCTAATAAATTATGTGGGCCTAAAAGGCAATATGAATCGCCTAGACGACAACTCGGGCATTCATAAACAACATCATATACCCGCCTAACACAAACAGGAACGTGGCAATTGGCAAAAAACTTTCAATTTCCTTTAGCGCCTGAAGAGTGTGACTTTGAAGAATTAAACTATCTGATTACGGTAGATGCATATGTGCACATTACATAGAGATGTTTACGTCCTAAATGGGTTGAACGCAAGAGTGACAATCGGTAACCCAAAGAACCCAAAATACCTAGCACCTTCCGGTTTTGTTTTTGCGGCTATATAGTATGTGGGCCTAAAAAGCAATATGAATCGCCTAGACGACAACGCGGGCATTCATAATCACAACCATATAACCCCCTACCACAAACAGGAACGTGGCAATTGGCAAAAAACTTGTAATTTCCTTTAGCGCCTGAAGAGTGTGACTTAGAAGAATTAAACTATCTGATTACGGTAGATGCATATGTGCACATTACATAGGGATGTTTGCGTCCTAAATGGGTTGAACGCAAGAGTGACAATCGGTAACCCAAAGAACCCAAAATACCTAGCACCTTCCGGTTTTGTTTTTGCGGCTAATAAAGTCGGGCATTTATAATCACAACCATATAACCCCCTACCACAAACAGGATCGTGGCAATTGGCAAAAAACTTGTAATTTCCTTTAGCGCCTAAAGAGTGTGACTTTGAAGAATTAAACTATCTGATTACGGTAGATGCATATGTGCACATTACATAGAGATGTTAACGTCCTAAATGGGTTGAACACAAGAGTGACAATCGAAAACCCAAAAACCTCAAAATACCTAGCAACTTCCGGCTTTGTTTTTGCGGCTAAGAAATTATGTGGGCCTAAAAAGCAATATGAATCGCCTAGACGACAACTCGGGCATTCATAAACAACATCATATACCCGCCTACCACAAACAGGAACGTGGCAATTGGCAAAAAACTTTCAATTTCCTTTAGCGCCTAAAGAGTGTGACTTAGAAGAATTAAACTATCTGATTACGGTAGATGCATATGTGCACATTACATAGAGATGTTTACGTCCTAAATGGGTTGAACGCAAGAGTGACAATCGGTAACCCAAAGAACCCAAAATACCTAGCACCTTCCGGTTTTGTTTTTGCGGCTAAGAAATTATGTGGGCCTAAAAAGCAATATGAATCGCCTAGACGACAACTCGGGCATTCATAAACAACATCATATACCCGCCTACCACAAACAGGAACGTGGCAATTGGCAAAAAACTTTCAATTTCCTTTAGCGCCTAAAGAGTGTGACTTAGAAGAATTAAACTATCTGATTACGGTAGATGCATATGTGCACATTACATAGAGATGTTTACGTCCTAAATGGGTTAAACGCAAGAGTGACAATCGGTAACCCAAAGAACCAAAAATAACCAGCACCTTCCGGTTTTGTTTTTGCGGCTAATAAATTATGTGGGCCTAAAAGGCAATATGAATCGCCTAGACGACAACTCGGGCATTCATAAACAACATCATATACCCGCCTAACACAAACAGGAACGTGGCAATTGGCAAAAAACTTTCAATTTCCTTTAGCGCCTGAAGAGTGTGACTTAGAAGAATTAAACTATCTGATTACGGTAGATGCATATGTGCACATTACATAGGGATGTTTGCGTCCTAAATGGGTTGAACGCAAGAGTGACAATCGGTAACCCAAAGAACCCAAAATACCTAGCACCTTCCGGTTTTGTTTTTGCGGCTAATAAAGTCGGGCATTTATAATCACAACCATATAACCCCCTACCACAAACAGGATCGTGGCAATTGGCAAAAAACTTGTAATTTCCTTTAGCGCCTAAAGAGTGTGACTTTGAAGAATTAAACTATCTGATTACGGTAGATGCATATGTGCACATTACATAGAGATGTTAACGTCCTAAATGGGTTGAACACAAGAGTGACAATCGAAAACCCAAAAACCTCAAAATACCTAGCAACTTCCGGCTTTGTTGTTCCTGCTAATAAAGTATGTGGGTCTAAAAAGCAATATGAATCGCCTAGACGACAACTCGGGCATTCATAAACAACATCATTTACCCGCCTAACACAAACCGGAACGGGGCAATTGGAAAAAACTTTCAATTTCACAAGTTACCCTTTAGCTCCTAAAGAGTGTGACCTTGAATAATTAACCTATCTGATTACGGTAGATGCATATGTGCACATTACATAGAGATGTTTACGTCCTAAATGGGTTGAACGCAAGAGTGACAATCGGTAACCCAAAGAACCAAAAATAACCAGCACCTTCCGGTTTTGTTTTTGCGGCTAATAAATTATGTGGGCCTAAAAGGCAACATGAATCGCCTAGACGACAACTCGGGCATTCATAAACAACATCATATACCCGCCTACCACAAACAAGAACGTGGCAATTGGCAAAAAACGTTCAATTTCCTTTAGCGCCTAAAGAGTGTGACTTTGAAGAATTAAACTATCTGATTACGGTAGATGCATATGTGCACATTACATAGAGATTTTTACGTCCTAAATGGGTTGAACGCAAGAGTGACAATCGGTAACCCAAAGAACCCAAAATACCTAGCACCTTCCTGTTTTGTTTTTTGCGGCTAATAAAGTCGGGCATTTATAATCACAACCATATAACCCCCTACCACAAACAGGATCGTGGCAATTGGCAAAAAACTTGTAATTTCCTTTAGCGCCTCAAGAGTGTGACCTTGAATAATTAAGCTATCTGATTACGGTAGATGCATATTTGCACATTACATAGAGATGTTTACGTCCTAAATGGGTTGAACGCAAGAGTGACAATCGAAAACCCAAAGAACCCAAAATACCTAAAAACTTTTGGATTTGTTTTTCCTGCTAATGAAGTATGTGGGCTTAAAAAGCAATATGAATCGCCTAGACGACAACTCGGGCATTCATAAAGGACATCATATACCCGCCTACCAAAAACAGGAACGGGGAAATTGGCAAAAAAACTTTCAATTTTACAAGTTACCCTTTAGCGCCTAAACAGTGTGTTTTAGAAGAATTAAACTATCTGATTACGGTAGATGCATATGTGCACTTTACATAGAGATGTTTACATCCTAAATGGGTTGAACGCAAGAGTGACAATCGGAAACCCAAAGAACCCAAAATACCTAAAAACTTTTGGCTTTGTTTTTCCTGCTAATGAAGTATGTGGGCTTAAAAAGCAATATGAATCGCCTAGACGACAACTCGGGCATTTATAATCACAACCATATAATCACCTACCACAAACAGGAACGTGGCAATTGGCAAAAAACTTTCAATTTCCTTTAGCGCCTAAAGAGTGTGACTTAGAAGAATTAAACTATCTGATTACGGTAGATGCATATGTGCACATTACATAGAGATATTTACGTCCTAAATGGGTTGAACGCAAGAGTGACAATCGAAAACCCAAAGAACCCAAAATACCTAAAAACTTTTGGATTTGTTTTTCCTGCTAATGAAGTATGTGGGCTTAAAAAGCAATATGAATCGCCTAGACGACAACTCGGGCATTCATAAAGGACATCATATACCCGCCTACCAAAAACAGGAACGGGGAAATTGGCAAAAAAACTTTCAATTTTACAAGTTACCCTTTAGCGCCTAAACAGTGTGTTTTAGAAGAATTAAACTATCTGATTACGGTAGATGCATATGTGCACTTTACATAGAGATGTTTACATCCTAAATGGGTTGAACGCAAGAGTGACAATCGGAAACCCAAAGAACCCAAAATACCTAAAAACTTTTGGCTTTGTTTTTCCTGCTAATGAAGTATGTGGGCTTAAAAAGCAATATGAATCGCCTAGACGACAACTCGGGCATTCATAAAGGACATCATATACCCGCCTACCACAAACAGGAACGGGGCAATTGGCAAAAAAACTTTCAATTTTACAAGTTACCCTTTAATGCCTAAACAGTGTGACTTAGAAGAATTACACTGTCTGATTACGGTAGATCCATATGTGCACTTTACATAGAGACGTTTACGTCCTAAATGGGTTGAACGCAAGAGTGACAATCGGTAACCCAAAGAACCCAAAATACCTAGCACCTTCCGGTTTTGTTTTTGCGGCTAATAAAGTCGGGCTTTTATAATCACAACCATATAACCCCCTACCACAAACAGGATCGTGGCAATTGGCAAAAAACTTGTAATTTCCTTTAGCGCCTCAAGAGTGTGACCTTGAATAATTAAGCTATCTGATTACGGTAGATGCATATGTGCACATTACATAGAGATGTTTACGTCCTAAATGGGTTAAACGCAAGAGTGACAATCGGTAACCCAAAGAACCCAAAATACCTAGCACCTTCCGGTTTTGTTTTTGCGGCTAATAAATTATGTGGGCCTATAAAACAATATGAGTCGCCTAGACGACAACTCGGGCATTTATAATCACAACCATATAATCACCTACCACAAACAGGAACGTGGCAATTGGCAAAAAACTTTCAATTTCCTTTAGCGCCTAAAGAGTGTGACTTTGAAGAATTAAACTATCTGATTACGGTAGATGCATATGTGCACATTACATAAAGATGTTAACGTCCTAAATGGGTTGAACGCAAGAGTGACAATAGGTAACCCAAAGAACCCAAAATACCTAGCACCTTCCGGTTTTGTTTTTGCGGCTAAGAAATTATGTGGGCCTATAAAACAATATGAGTCGCCTAGACGACAACTCGGGCATTCATAATCACAACCATATAACCCCCTACCACAAACAGGAACGTGGCAATTGGCAAAAAACTTGTAATTTCCTTTAGCGCCTCAAGAGTGTGACCTTGAATAATTAAGCTATCTGATTACGGTAGATGCATATGCGCACATTACATAGAGATGTTTACGTCCTAAATGGGTTGAACGCAAGAGTGACAATCGAAAACCCAAAGAACCCAAAATACCTAGCATCTTCCGGCTTTGTTTTTCCTGCTAATAAAGTATGTGGGCCTAAAAAGCAATATGAATCGCCTAGACGACAACTCGGGCATTCATAAAGGACATCATATACCCGCCTACCACAAACAGGAACGGGGCAATTGGCAAAAAAACTTTCAATTTTACAAGTTACCCTTTAGCGCCTAAACAGTGTGACTTAGAAGAATTAAACTATCTGATTACGGTAGATGCATATGTGCACTTTACATAGAGATGTTTACGTCCTAAATGGGTTGAACGCAAGAGTGACAATAGGTAACCCAAAATACCTAGCACCTTCCGGTTTTGTTTTTGCGGCTAAGAAATTATGTGGGCCTATAAAACAATATGAGTCGCCTAGACGACAACTCGGGCATTTATAATCACAACCATATAACCCCCTACCACAAACAGGAACGTGGCAATTGGCAAAAAACTTTCAATTTCCTTTAGCGCCTGAAGAGTGTGACTTTGAAGAATTAAACTATCTGATTACGGTAGATGCATATGTGCACATTACATAGAGATGTTTACGTCCTAAATGGGTTGAACGCAAGAGTGACAATCGGTAACCCAAAGAACCCAAAATACCTAGCACCTTCCGGTTTTGTTTTTGCGGCTATATAGTATGTGGGCCTAAAAAGCAATATGAATCGCCTAGACGACAACGCGGGCATTCATAATCACAACCATATAACCCCCTACCACAAACAGGAACGTGGCAATTGGCAAAAAACTTGTAATTTCCTTTAGCGCCTCAAGAGTGTGACCTTGAATAATTAAGCTATCTGATTACGGTAGATGCATATGTGCACATTACATAGAGATGTTTACGTCCTAAATGGGTTGAACGCAAGAGTGACAATCGAAAACCCAAAAACCTCAAAATACCTAGCAACTTCCGGCTTTGTTGTTCTTGCTAATAAAGTATGTGGGCCTAAAAAGCAATATGAATCGCCTAGACGACAACTCGGGCATTCATAAAGGACATCATATACCCGCCTACCACAAACAGGAACGGGGCAATTGGCAAAAAAACTTTCAATTTTACAAGTTACCCTTTAGCGCCTAAACAGTGTGACTTAGAAGAATTACACTATCTGATTACGGTAGATGCATATGTGCACATTACATAGAGATGTTAACGTCCTAAATGGGTTGAACGCAAGAGTGACAATCGAAAACCCAAAAACCTCAAAATACCTAGCAACTTCCGGCTTTGTTGTTCCTGCTAATAAAGTATGTGGGTCTAAAAAGCAATATGAATCGCCTAGACGACAACTCGGGCATTCAAAAACAACATCATATACCCGCCTACCACAAACAGGAACGGGGCAATTGGCAAAAAACTTTCAATTTCACAAGTTACCCTTTAGCGCCTAAAGAGTGTGACTTAGAAGAATTAAACTATCTGATTACGGTAGATGCATATGTGCACATTACATAGAGATATTTACGTCCTAAATGGGTTGAACGCAAGAGTGACAATCGGTAACCCAAAGAACCCAAAATACCTAGCACCTTCCGGTTTTGTTTTTGCGGCTAATAAAGTCGGGCATTTATAATCACAACCATATAACCCCCTACCACAAACAGGATCGTGGCAATTGGCAAAAAACTTGTAATTTCCTTTAGCGCCTGAAGAGTGTGACTTTGAAGAATTAAACTATCTGATTACGGTAGATGCATATGTGCACATTACATAGAGATGTTTACGTCCTAAATGGGTTGAACGCAAGAGTGACAATCGGTAACCCAAAGAACCCAAAATACCTAGCACCTTCCGGTTTTGTTTTTGCGGCTAATAAAGTCGGACATTTATAATCACAACCATATAACCCCCTACCACAAACAGGAACGTGGCAATTGGCAAAAAACTTTCAATTTCCTTTAGCGCCTGAAGAGTGTGACTTTGAAGAATTAAACTATCTGATTACGGTAGATGCATATGTGCACATTACATAGAGATGTTTACGTCCTAAATGGGTTGAACGCAAGAGTGACAATCGGTAACCCAAAGAACCCAAAATACCTAGCACCTTCCGGTTTTGTTTTTGCGGCTATATAGTATGTGGGCCTAAAAAGCAATATGAATCGCCTAGACGACAACGCGGGCATTCATAATCACAACCATATAACCCCCTACCACAAACAGGAACGTGGCAATTGGCAAAAAACTTGTAATTTCCTTTAGCGCCTCAAGAGTGTGACCTTGAATAATTAAGCTATCTGATTACGGTAGATGCATATGTGCACATTACATAGAGATGTTTACGTCCTAAATGGGTTGAACGCAAGAGTGACAATCGAAAACCCAAAAACCTCAAAATACCTAGCAACTTCCGGCTTTGTTGTTCTTGCTAATAAAGTATGTGGGCCTAAAAAGCAATATGAATCGCCTAGACGACAACTCGGGCATTCATAAAGGACATCATATACCCGCCTACCACAAACAGGAACGGGGCAATTGGCAAAAAAACTTTCAATTTTACAAGTTACCCTTTAGCGCCTAAACAGTGTGACTTAGAAGAATTAAACTATCTGATTACGGTAGATGCATATGTGCACATTACATAGAGATGTTAACGTCCTAAATGGGTTGAACGCAAGAGTGACAATCGAAAACCCAAAAACCTCAAAATACCTAGCAACTTCCGGCTTTGTTGTTCCTGCTAATAAAGTATGTGGGTCTAAAAAGCAATATGAATCGCCTAGACGACAACTCGGGCATTCAAAAACAACATCATATACCCGCCTACCACAAACAGGAACGGGGCAATTGGCAAAAAACTTTCAATTTCACAAGTTACCCTTTAGCGCCTAAAGAGTGTGACTTAGAAGAATTAAACTATCTGATTACGGTAGATGCATATGTGCACATTACATAGAGATATTTACGTCCTAAATGGGTTGAACGCAAGAGTGACAATCGGTAACCCAAAGAACCCAAAATACCTAGCACCTTCCGGTTTTGTTTTTGCGGCTAATAAAGTCGGGCATTTATAATCACAACCATATAACCCCCTACCACAAACAGGATCGTGGCAATTGGCAAAAAACTTGTAATTTCCTTTAGCGCCTGAAGAGTGTGACTTTGAAGAATTAAACTATCTGATTACGGTAGATGCATATGTGCACATTACATAGAGATGTTTACGTCCTAAATGGGTTGAACGCAAGAGTGACAATCGGTAACCCAAAGAACCCAAAATACCTAGCACCTTCCGGTTTTGTTTTTGCGGCTAATAAAGTCGGACATTTATAATCACAACCATATAACCCCCTACCACAAACAGGAACGTGGCAATTGGCAAAAAACTTTCAATTTCCTTTAGCGCCTGAAGAGTGTGACTTTGAAGAATTAAACTATCTGATTACGGTAGATGCATATGTGCACATTACATAGAGATGTTTACGTCCTAAATGGGTTGAACGCAAGAGTGACAATCGGTAACCCAAAGAACCCAAAATACCTAGCACCTTCCGGTTTTGTTTTTGCGGCTATATAGTATGTGGGCCTAAAAAGCAATATGAATCGCCTAGACGACAACGCGGGCATTCATAATCACAACCATATAACCCCCTACCACAAACAGGAACGTGGCAATTGGCAAAAAACTTGTAATTTCCTTTAGCGCCTCAAGAGTGTGACCTTGAATAATTAAGCTATCTGATTACGGTAGATGCATATGTGCACATTACATAGAGATGTTTACGTCCTAAATGGGTTGAACGCAAGAGTGACAATCGAAAACCCAAAAACCTCAAAATACCTAGCAACTTCCGGCTTTGTTGTTCTTGCTAATAAAGTATGTGGGCCTAAAAAGCAATATGAATCGCCTAGACGACAACTCGGGCATTCATAAAGGACATCATATACCCGCCTACCACAAACAGGAACGGGGCAATTGGCAAAAAAACTTTCAATTTTACAAGTTACCCTTTAGCGCCTAAACAGTGTGACTTAGAAGAATTAAACTATCTGATTACGGTAGATGCATATGTGCACATTACATAGAGATGTTAACGTCCTAAATGGGTTGAACGCAAGAGTGACAATCGAAAACCCAAAAACCTCAAAATACCTAGCAACTTCCGGCTTTGTTGTTCCTGCTAATAAAGTATGTGGGTCTAAAAAGCAATATGAATCGCCTAGACGACAACTCGGGCATTCAAAAACAACATCATATACCCGCCTACCACAAACAGGAACGGGGCAATTGGCAAAAAACTTTCAATTTCACAAGTTACCCTTTAGCGCCTAAAGAGTGTGACTTAGAAGAATTAAACTATCTGATTACGGTAGATGCATATGTGCACATTACATAGAGATATTTACGTCCTAAATGGGTTGAACGCAAGAGTGACAATAGGTAACCCAAAGAACCCAAAATACCTAGCACCTTCCGGTTTTGTTTTTGCGGCTAATAAAGTCGGGCATTTATAATCACAACCATATAACCCCCTACCACAAACAGGATCGTGGCAATTGGCAAAAAACTTGTAATTTCCTTTAGCGCCTGAAGAGTGTGACTTTGAAGAATTAAACTATCTGATTACGGTAGATGCATATGTGCACATTACATAGAGATGTATACGTCCTAAATGGGTTGAACGCAAGAGTGACAATCGGTAACCCAAAGAACCCAAAATACCTAGCACCTTCCGGTTTTGTTTTTGCGGCTAATAAAGTCGGACATTTATAATCACAACCATATAACCCCCTACCACAAACAGGAACGTGGCAATTGGCAAAAAACTTTCAATTTCCTTTAGCGCCTGAAGAGTGTGACTTTGAAGAATTAAACTATCTGATTACGGTAGATGCATATGTGCACATTACATAGAGATGTTTACGTCCTAAATGGGTTGAACGCAAGAGTGACAATCGGTAACCCAAAGAACCCAAAATACCTAGCACCTTCCGGTTTTGTTTTTGCGGCTATATAGTATGTGGGCCTAAAAAGCAATATGAATCGCCTAGACGACAACGCGGGCATTCATAATCACAACCATATAACCCCCTACCACAAACAGGAACGTGGCAATTGGCAAAAAACTTTCAATTTCCTTTAGCGCCTGAAGAGTGTGACTTTGAAGAATTAAACTATCTGATTACGGTAGATGCATATGTGCACATTACATAGAGATGTTTACGTCCTAAATGGGTTGAACGCAAGAGTGACAATCGGTAACCCAAAGAACTCAAAATACCTAGCAACTTCCGGCTTTGTTTTTCCTGCTAATAAAGTATGTGGGCCTAAAAAGCAATATGAATCGCCTAGACGACAACTCGGGCATTCATAAAGGACATCATATACCCGCCTACCACAAACAGGAACGGGGCAAATGGCAAAAAAACTTTCAATTTTACAAGTTACCCTTTAGCGCCTAAACAGTGTGACTTAGAAGAATTAAACTATCTGATTACGGTAGATGCATATGTGCACATTACATAGAGAAGTTTACGTCCTTAATGGGTTGAACGCAAGAGTGACAATCGGTAACCCAAAGAACTCAAAATACCTAGCAACTTCCGGCTTTGTTTTTCCTGCTAATAAAGTATGTGGGTCTAAAAAGCAATATGAATCGCCTAGACGACAACTCGGGCATTCAAAAACAACATCATATACCCGCCTACCACAAACAGGAACGGGGCAATTGGTAAAAAACTTTCAATTTCACAAGTTACCCTTTAGCGCCTAAAGAGTGTGACTTAGAAGAATTAAACTATCTGATTACGGTAGATGCATATGTGCACATTACATAGGGATGTTTGCGTCCTAAATGGGTTGAACGCAAGAGTGACAATCGGTAACCCAAAGAACCCAAAATACCTAGCACCTTCCGGTTTTGTTTTTGCGGCTAATAAATTATGTGGGCCTAAAAGGCAACATGAATCGCCTAGACGACAACTCGGGCATTCATAAACAACATCATATACCCGCCTACCACAAACAAGAACGTGGCAATTGGCAAAAAACGTTCAATTTCCTTTAGCGCCTAAAGAGTGTGACTTTGAAGAATTAAACTATCTGATTACGGTAGATGCATATGTGCACATTACATAGAGATTTTTACGTCCTAAATGGGTTGAACGCAAGAGTGACAATCGGTAACCCAAAGAACCCAAAATACCTAGCACCTTCCTGTTTTGTTTTTTGCGGCTAATAAAGTCGGGCATTTATAATCACAACCATATAACCCCCTACCACAAACAGGATCGTGGCAATTGGCAAAAAACTTGTAATTTCCTTTAGCGCCTCAAGAGTGTGACCTTGAATAATTAAGCTATCTGATTACGGTAGATGCATATTTGCACATTACATAGAGATGTTTACGTCCTAAATGGGTTGAACGCAAGAGTGACAATCGAAAACCCAAAGAACCCAAAATACCTAAAAACTTTTGGATTTGTTTTTCCTGCTAATGAAGTATGTGGGCTTAAAAAGCAATATGAATCGCCTAGACGACAACTCGGGCATTCATAAAGGACATCATATACCCGCCTACCAAAAACAGGAACGGGGCAATTGGCAAAAAAACTTTCAATTTTACAAGTTACCCTTTAGCGCCTAAACAGTGTGTTTTAGAAGGATTAAACTATCTGATTACGGTAGATGCATATGTGCACTTTACATAGAGATGTTTACATCCTAAATGGGTTGAACGCAAGAGTGACAATCGGAAACCCAAAGAACCCAAAATACCTAAAAACTTTTGGCTTTGTTTTTCCTGCTAATGAAGTATGTGGGCTTAAAAAGCAATATGAATCGCCTAGACGACAACTCGGGCATTCATAAAGGACATCATATACCCGCCTACCACAAACAGGAACGGGGCAATTGGCAAAAAAACTTTCAATTTTACAAGTTACCCTTTAATGCCTAAACAGTGTGACTTAGAAGAATTACACTGTCTGATTACGGTAGATCCATATGTGCACTTTACATAGAGACGTTTACGTCCTAAATGGGTTGAACGCAAGAGTGACAATCGGTAACCCAAAGAACCCAAAATACCTAGCACCTTCCGGTTTTGTTTTTGCGGCTAATAAAGTCGGGCTTTTATAATCACAACCATATAACCCCCTACCACAAACAGGATCGTGGCAATTGGCAAAAAACTTGTAATTTCCTTTAGCGCCTCAAGAGTGTGACCTTGAATAATTAAGCTATCTGATTACGGTAGATGCATATGTGCACATTACATAGAGATGTTTACGTCCTAAATGGGTTGAACGCAAGAGTGACAATCGAAAACCCAAAAACCTCAAAATACCTAGCAACTTCCGGCTTTGTTGTTCTTGCTAATAAAGTATGTGGGCCTAAAAAGCAATATGAATCGCCTAGACGACAACTCGGGCATTCATAAAGGACATCATATACCCGCCTACCACAAACAGGAACGGGGCAATTGGCAAAAAAACTTTCAATTTTACAAGTTACCCTTTAATGCCTAAACAGTGTGACTTAGAAGAATTACACTGTCTGATTACGGTAGATCCATATGTGCACTTTACATAGAGACGTTTACGTCCTAAATGGGTTGAACGCAAGAGTGACAATCGGTAACCCAAAGAACCCAAAATACCTAGCACCTTCCGGTTTTGTTTTTGCGGCTAATAAAGTCGGGCATTTATAATCACAACCATATAACCCCCTACCACAAACAGGATCGTGGCAATTGGCAAAAAACTTGTAATTTCCTTTAGCGCCTGAAGAGTGTGACTTTGAATAATTAAGCTATCTGATTACGGTAGATGCATATGTGCACATTACATAGAGATGTTTACGTCCTAAATGGGTTAAACGCAAGAGTGACAATCGGTAACCCAAAGAACCCAAAATACCTAGCACCTTCCGGTTTTGTTTTTGCGGCTAATAAATTATGTGGGCCTATAAAACAATATGAGTCGCCTAGACGACAACTCGGGCATTTATAATCACAACCATATAATCACCTACCACAAACAGGAACGTGGCAATTGGCAAAAAACTTTCAATTTCCTTTAGCGCCTAAAGAGTGTGACTTTGAAGAATTAAACTATCTGATTACGGTAGATGCATATGTGCACATTACATAAAGATGTTAACGTCCTAAATGGGTTGAACGCAAGAGTGACAATAGGTAACCCAAAGAACCCAAAATACCTAGCACCTTCCGGTTTTGTTTTTGCGGCTAAGAAATTATGTGGGCCTATAAAACAATATGAGTCGCCTAGACGACAACTCGGGCATTCATAATCACAACCATATAACCCCCTACCACAAACAGGAACGTGGCAATTGGCAAAAAACTTGTAATTTCCTTTAGCGCCTCAAGAGTGTGACCTTGAATAATTAAGCTATCTGATTACGGTAGATGCATATGCGCACATTACATAGAGATGTTTACGTCCTAAATGGGTTGAACGCAAGAGTGACAATCGAAAACCCAAAGAACCCAAAATACCTAGCATCTTCCGGCTTTGTTTTTCCTGCTAATAAAGTATGTGGGCCTAAAAAGCAATATGAATCGCCTAGACGACAACTCGGGCATTCATAAAGGACATCATATACCCGCCTACCACAAACAGGAACGGGGCAATTGGCAAAAAAACTTTCAATTTTACAAGTTACCCTTTAGCGCCTAAACAGTGTGACTTAGAAGAATTAAACTATCTGATTACGGTAGATGCATATGTGCACTTTACATAGAGATGTTTACGTCCTAAATGGGTTGAACGCAAGAGTGACAATAGGTAACCCAAAATACCTAGCACCTTCCGGTTTTGTTTTTGCGGCTAAGAAATTATGTGGGCCTATAAAACAATATGAGTCGCCTAGACGACAACTCGGGCATTTATAATCACAACCATATAACCCCCTACCACAAACAGGAACGTGGCAATTGGCAAAAAACTTTCAATTTCCTTTAGCGCCTGAAGAGTGTGACTTTGAAGAATTAAACTATCTGATTACGGTAGATGCATATGTGCACATTACATAGAGATGTTTACGTCCTAAATGGGTTGAACGCAAGAGTGACAATCGGTAACCCAAAGAACCCAAAATACCTAGCACCTTCCGGTTTTGTTTTTGCGGCTATATAGTATGTGGGCCTAAAAAGCAATATGAATCGCCTAGACGACAACGCGGGCATTCATAATCACAACCATATAACCCCCTACCACAAACAGGAACGTGGCAATTGGCAAAAAACTTGTAATTTCCTTTAGCGCCTCAAGAGTGTGACCTTGAATAATTAAGCTATCTGATTACGGTAGATGCATATGTGCACATTACATAGAGATGTTTACGTCCTAAATGGGTTGAACGCAAGAGTGACAATCGAAAACCCAAAAACCTCAAAATACCTAGCAACTTCCGGCTTTGTTGTTCTTGCTAATAAAGTATGTGGGCCTAAAAAGCAATATGAATCGCCTAGACGACAACTCGGGCATTCATAAAGGACATCATATACCCGCCTACCACAAACAGGAACGGGGCAATTGGCAAAAAAACTTTCAATTTTACAAGTTACCCTTTAGCGCCTAAACAGTGTGACTTAGAAGAATTAAACTATCTGATTACGGTAGATGCATATGTGCACATTACATAGAGATGTTAACGTCCTAAATGGGTTGAACGCAAGAGTGACAATCGAAAACCCAAAAACCTCAAAATACCTAGCAACTTCCGGCTTTGTTGTTCCTGCTAATAAAGTATGTGGGTCTAAAAAGCAATATGAATCGCCTAGACGACAACTCGGGCATTCAAAAACAACATCATATACCCGCCTACCACAAACAGGAACGGGGCAATTGGCAAAAAACTTTCAATTTCACAAGTTACCCTTTAGCGCCTAAAGAGTGTGACTTAGAAGAATTAAACTATCTGATTACGGTAGATGCATATGTGCACATTACATAGAGATATTTACGTCCTAAATGGGTTGAACGCAAGAGTGACAATCGGTAACCCAAAGAACCCAAAATACCTAGCACCTTCCGGTTTTGTTTTTGCGGCTAATAAAGTCGGGCATTTATAATCACAACCATATAACCCCCTACCACAAACAGGATCGTGGCAATTGGCAAAAAACTTGTAATTTCCTTTAGCGCCTGAAGAGTGTGACTTTGAAGAATTAAACTATCTGATTACGGTAGATGCATATGTGCACATTACATAGAGATGTTTACGTCCTAAATGGGTTGAACGCAAGAGTGACAATCGGTAACCCAAAGAACCCAAAATACCTAGCACCTTCCGGTTTTGTTTTTGCGGCTAATAAAGTCGGACATTTATAATCACAACCATATAACCCCCTACCACAAACAGGAACGTGGCAATTGGCAAAAAACTTTCAATTTCCTTTAGCGCCTGAAGAGTGTGACTTTGAAGAATTAAACTATCTGATTACGGTAGATGCATATGTGCACATTACATAGAGATGTTTACGTCCTAAATGGGTTGAACGCAAGAGTGACAATCGGTAACCCAAAGAACCCAAAATACCTAGCACCTTCCGGTTTTGTTTTTGCGGCTATATAGTATGTGGGCCTAAAAAGCAATATGAATCGCCTAGACGACAACGCGGGCATTCATAATCACAACCATATAACCCCCTACCACAAACAGGAACGTGGCAATTGGCAAAAAACTTGTAATTTCCTTTAGCGCCTCAAGAGTGTGACCTTGAATAATTAAGCTATCTGATTACGGTAGATGCATATGTGCACATTACATAGAGATGTTTACGTCCTAAATGGGTTGAACGCAAGAGTGACAATCGAAAACCCAAAAACCTCAAAATACCTAGCAACTTCCGGCTTTGTTGTTCTTGCTAATAAAGTATGTGGGCCTAAAAAGCAATATGAATCGCCTAGACGACAACTCGGGCATTCATAAAGGACATCATATACCCGCCTACCACAAACAGGAACGGGGCAATTGGCAAAAAAACTTTCAATTTTACAAGTTACCCTTTAGCGCCTAAACAGTGTGACTTAGAAGAATTAAACTATCTGATTACGGTAGATGCATATGTGCACATTACATAGAGATGTTAACGTCCTAAATGGGTTGAACGCAAGAGTGACAATCGAAAACCCAAAAACCTCAAAATACCTAGCAACTTCCGGCTTTGTTGTTCCTGCTAATAAAGTATGTGGGTCTAAAAAGCAATATGAATCGCCTAGACGACAACTCGGGCATTCAAAAACAACATCATATACCCGCCTACCACAAACAGGAACGGGGCAATTGGCAAAAAACTTTCAATTTCACAAGTTACCCTTTAGCGCCTAAAGAGTGTGACTTAGAAGAATTAAACTATCTGATTACGGTAGATGCATATGTGCACATTACATAGAGATATTTACGTCCTAAATGGGTTGAACGCAAGAGTGACAATAGGTAACCCAAAGAACCCAAAATACCTAGCACCTTCCGGTTTTGTTTTTGCGGCTAATAAAGTCGGGCATTTATAATCACAACCATATAACCCCCTACCACAAACAGGATCGTGGCAATTGGCAAAAAACTTGTAATTTCCTTTAGCGCCTGAAGAGTGTGACTTTGAAGAATTAAACTATCTGATTACGGTAGATGCATATGTGCACATTACATAGAGATGTATACGTCCTAAATGGGTTGAACGCAAGAGTGACAATCGGTAACCCAAAGAACCCAAAATACCTAGCACCTTCCGGTTTTGTTTTTGCGGCTAATAAAGTCGGACATTTATAATCACAACCATATAACCCCCTACCACAAACAGGAACGTGGCAATTGGCAAAAAACTTTCAATTTCCTTTAGCGCCTGAAGAGTGTGACTTTGAAGAATTAAACTATCTGATTACGGTAGATGCATATGTGCACATTACATAGAGATGTTTACGTCCTAAATGGGTTGAACGCAAGAGTGACAATCGGTAACCCAAAGAACCCAAAATACCTAGCACCTTCCGGTTTTGTTTTTGCGGCTATATAGTATGTGGGCCTAAAAAGCAATATGAATCGCCTAGACGACAACGCGGGCATTCATAATCACAACCATATAACCCCCTACCACAAACAGGAACGTGGCAATTGGCAAAAAACTTTCAATTTCCTTTAGCGCCTGAAGAGTGTGACTTTGAAGAATTAAACTATCTGATTACAGTAGATGCATATGTGCACATTACATAGAGATGTTTACGTCCTAAATGGGTTGAACGCAAGAGTGACAATCGGTAACCCAAAGAACTCAAAATACCTAGCAACTTCCGGCTTTGTTTTTCCTGCTAATAAAGTATGTGGGCCTAAAAAGCAATACGAATCGCCTAGACGACAACTCGGGCATTCAAAAACAACATCATATACCCGCCTACCACAAACAGGAACGGGGCAATTGGAAAAAACTTTCAATTTCACAAGTTACCCTTTAGCGCCTAAAGAGTGTGACTTAGAAGAATTAAACTATCTGATTACGGTAGATGCATATGTGCACATTACATAGGGATGTTTACGTCCTAAATGGGTTGAACGCAAGAGTGACAATCGGTAACCCAAAGAACTCAAAATACCTAGCAACTTCCGGCTTTGTTTTTCGTGCTAATAAAGTATGTGGGCCTAAAAAGCAATATGAATCGCCTAGACGACAACTCGGGCATTCATAAAGGACATCATATACCCGCCTACCACAAACAGGAACGGGGCAATTGGCAAAAAAACTTTCAATTTTACAAGTTACCCTTTAGCGCCTAAACAGTGTGACTTAGAAGAATTAAACTATCTGATTACGGTAGATGCATATGTGCACATTACATAGAGATGTTTACGTCCTAAATGGGTTGAACGCAAGAGTGACAATCAGTAACCCAAAGAACTCAAAATACCTAGCAACTTCCGGCTTTGTTTTTCCTGCTAATAAAGTATGTGGGTCTAAAAAGCAATATGAATCGCCTAGACGACAACTCGGGCATTCAAAAACAACATCATATACCCGCCTACCACAAACAGGAACGGGGCAATTGGCAAAAAACTTTCAATTTCACAAGTTACCCTTTAGCGCCTAAAGAGTGTGACTTAGAAGAATTAAACTATCTGATTACGGTAGATGCATATGTGCACATTACATAGGGATGTTTGCGTCCTAAATGGGTTGAACGCAAGAGTGACAATCGGTAACCCAAAGAACCCAAAATACCTAGCACCTTCCGGTTTTGTTTTTGCGGCTAATAAAGTCGGGCATTTATAATCACAACCATATAACCCCCTACCACAAACAGGATCGTGGCAATTGGCAAAAAACTTGTAATTTCCTTTAGCGCCTAAAGAGTGTGACTTTGAAGAATTAAACTATCTGATTACGGTAGATGCATATGTGCACATTACATAGAGATGTTAACGTCCTAAATGGGTTGAACACAAGAGTGACAATCGAAAACCCAAAATACCTAGCAACTTCCGGCTTTGTTGTTCCTGCTAATAAAGTATGTGGGTCTAAAAAGCAATATGAATCGCCTAGACGACAACTCGGGCATTCATAAACAACATCATTTACCCGCCTAACACAAACCGGAACGGGGCAATTGGAAAAAACTTTCAATTTCACAAGTTACCCTTTAGCTCCTAAAGAGTGTGACCTTGAATAATTAACCTATCTGATTACGGTAGATGCATATGTGCACATTACATAGAGATGTTTACGTCCTAAATGGGTTGAACGCAAGAGTGACAATCGGTAACCCAAAGAACCAAAAATAACCAGCACCTTCCGGTTTTGTTTTTGCGGCTAATAAATTATGTGGGCCTAAAAGGCAACATGAATCGCCTAGACGACAACTCGGGCATTCATAAACAACATCATATACCCGCCTACCACAAACAAGAACGTCGCAATTGGCAAAAAACGTTCAATTTCCTTTAGCGCCTAAAGAGTGTGACTTTGAAGAATTAAACTATCTGATTACGGTAGATGCATATGTGCACATTACATAGAGATTTTTACGTCCTAAATGGGTTGAACGCAAGAGTGACAATCGGTAACCCAAAGAACCCAAAATACCTAGCACCTTCCTGTTTTGTTTTTTGCGGCTAATAAAGTCGGGCATTTATAATCACAACCATATAACCCCCTACCACAAACAGGATCGTGGCAATTGGCAAAAAACTTGTAATTTCCTTTAGCGCCTCAAGAGTGTGACCTTGAATAATTAAGCTATCTGATTACGGTAGATGCATATTTGCACATTACATAGAGATGTTTACGTCCTAAATGGGTTGAACGCAAGAGTGACAATCGAAAGCCCAAAGAACCCAAAATACCTAAAAACTTTTGGATTTGTTTTTCCTGCTAATGAAGTATGTGGGCTTAAAAAGCAATATGAATCGCCTAGACGACAACTCGGGCATTCATAAAGGACATCATATACCCGCCTACCAAAAACAGGAACGGGGCAATTGGCAAAAAAACTTTCAATTTTACAAGTTACCCTTTAGCGCCTAAACAGTGTGTTTTAGAAGAATTAAACTATCTGATTACGGTAGATGCATATGTGCACTTTACATAGAGATGTTTACATCCTAAATGGGTTGAACACAAGAGTGACAATCGAAAACCCAAAGAACCCAAAATACCTAAAAACTTTTGGCTTTGTTTTTCCTGCTAATGAAGTATGTGGGCTTAAAAAGCAATATGAATCGCCTAGACGACAACTCGGGCATTCATAAAGGACATCATATACCCGCCTACCACAAACAGGAACGGGGCAATTGGCAAAAAAACTTTCAATTTTACAAGTTACCCTTTAATGCCTAAACAGTGTGACTTAGAAGAATTACACTGTCTGATTACGGTAGATCCATATGTGCACTTTACATAGAGACGTTTACGTCCTAAATGGGTTGAACGCAAGAGTGACAATCGGTAACCCAAAGAACCCAAAATACCTAGCACCTTCCGGTTTTGTTTTTGCGGCTAATAAAGTCGGGCTTTTATAATCACAACCATATAACCCCCTACCACAAACAGGATCGTGGCAATTGGCAAAAAACTTGTAATTTCCTTTAGCGCCTCAAGAGTGTGACCTTGAATAATTAAGCTATCTGATTACGGTAGATGCATATGTGCACATTACATAGAGATGTTTACGTCCTAAATGGGTAAACGCAAGAGTGACAATCGGTAACCCAAAGAACCCAAAATACCTAGCACCTTCCGGTTTTGTTTTTGCGGCTAATAAATTATGTGGGCCTATAAAACAATATGAGTCGCCTAGACGACAACTCGGGCATTTATAATCACAACCATATAATCACCTACCACAAACAGGAACGTGGCAATTGGCAAAAAACTTTCAATTTCCTTTAGCGCCTAAAGAGTGTGACTTTGAAGAATTAAACTATCTGATTACGGTAGATGCATATGTGCACATTACATAAAGATGTTAACGTCCTAAATGGGTTGAACGCAAGAGTGACAATAGGTAACCCAAAGAACCCAAAATACCTAGCACCTTCCGGTTTTGTTTTTGCGGCTAATAAAGTCGGGCATTTATAATCACAACCATATAACCCCCTTCCACAAACAGGATCGTGGCAATTGGCAAAAAACTTGTAATTTTCTTTAGCGCCTAAAGAGTGTGACTTTGAAGAATTAAACTATCTGATTACGGTAGATGCATATGTGCACATTACATAGAGATGTTTACGTCCTAAATGGGTTGAACGCAAGAGTGACAATCGGTAACCCAAAGAACCCAAAATACCTAGCACCTTCCGGTTTTGTTTTTGCGGCTATATAGTATGTGGGCCTAAAAAGCAATATGAATCGCCTAGACGACAACGCGGGCATTCATAATCACAACCATATAACCCCCTACCACAAACAGGAACGTGGCAATTGGCAAAAAACTTTCAATTTCCTTTAGCGCCTGAAGAGTGTGACTTTGAAGAATTAAACTATCTGATTACGGTAGATGCATATGTGCACATTACATAGAGATGTTTACGTCCTAAATGGGTTGAACGCAAGAGTGACAATCGGTAACCCAAAGAACTCAAAATACCTAGCAACTTCCGGCTTTGTTTTTCCTGCTAATAAAGTATGTGGGTCTAAAAAGCAATATGAATCGCCTAGACGACAACTCGGGCATTCAAAAACAACATCATATACCCGCCTACCACAAACAGGAACGTGGCAATTGGCAAAAAACTTTCAATTTCCTTTAGCGCCTAAAGAGTGTGACTTTGAAGAATTAAACTATCTGATTACGGTAGATGCATATGTGCACATTACATAGAGATATTTACGTCCTAAATGGGTTGAACGCAAGAGTGACAATCGGTAACCCAAAGAACCCAAAATACCTAGCACCTTCCGGTTTTGTTTTTGCGGCTAATAAAGTCGGGCATTTATAATCACAACCATATAACCCCCTACCACAAACAGGATCGTGGCAATTGGCAAAAAACTTGTAATTTCCTTTAGCGCCTGAAGAGTGTGACTTTGAAGAATTAAACTATCTGATTACGGTAGATGCATATGTGCACATTACATAGAGATGTTTACGTCCTAAATGGGTTGAACGCAAGAGTGACAATCGGTAACCCAAAGAACCCAAAATACCTAGCACCTTCCGGTTTTGTTTTTGCGGCTATATAGTATGTGGGCCTAAAAAGCAACATGAATCGCCTAGACGACAACTCGGGCATTCATAATCACAACCATATAACCCCCTACCACAAACAGGAACGTGGCAATTGGCAAAAAACTTTCAATTTCCTTTAGCGCCTGAAGAGTGTGACTTTGAAGAATTAAACTATCTGATTACGGTGGATGCATATGTGCACATTACATAGAGATGTTTACGTCCTAAATGGGTTGAACGCAAGAGTGACAATCGGTAACCCAAAGAACTCAAAATACCTAGCAACTTCCGGCTTTGTTTTTCGTGCTAATAAAGTATGTGGGCCTAAAAAGCAATATGAATCGCCTAGACGACAACTCGGGCATTCATAAAGGACATCATATACCCGCCTACCACAAACAGGAACGGGGCAATTGGCAAAAAAACTTTCAATTTTACAAGTTACCCTTTAGCGCCTAAACAGTGTGACTTAGAAGAATTAAACTATCTGATTACGGTAGATGCATATGTGCACATTACATAGAGATGTTTACGTCCTAAATGGGTTGAACGCAAGAGTGACAATCAGTAACCCAAAGAACTCAAAATACCTAGCAACTTCCGGCTTTGTTTTTCCTGCTAATAAAGTATGTGGGTCTAAAAAGCAATATGAATCGCCTAGACGACAACTCGGGCATTCAAAAACAACATCATATACCCGCCTACCACAAACAGGAACGGGGCAATTGGCAAAAAACTTTCAATTTCACAAGTTACCCTTTAGCGCCTAAAGAGTGTGACTTAAAAGAATTAAACTATCTGATTACGGTAGATGCATATGTGCACATTACATAGGGATGTTTGCGTCCTAAATGGGTTGAACGCAAGAGTGACAATCGGTAACCCAAAGAACCCAAAATACCTAGCACCTTCCGGTTTTGTTTTTGCGGCTAATAAAGTCGGGCATTTATAATCACAACCATATAACCCCCTACCACAAACAGGATCGTGGCAATTGGCAAAAAACTTGTAATTTCCTTTAGCGCCTAAAGAGTGTGACTTTGAAGAATTAAACTATCTGATTACGGTAGATGCATATGTGCACATTACATAGAGATGTTAACGTCCTAAATGGGTTGAACACAAGAGTGACAATCGAAAACCCAAAAACCTCAAAATACCTAGCAACTTCCGGCTTTGTTGTTCCTGCTAATAAAGTATGTGGGTCTAAAAAGCAATATGAATCGCCTAGACGACAACTCGGGCATTCATAAACAACATCATTTACCCGCCTAACACAAACCGGAACGGGGCAATTGGAAAAAACTTTCAATTTCACAAGTTACCCTTTAGCTCCTAAAGAGTGTGACCTTGAATAATTAACCTATCTGATTACGGTAGATGCATATGTGCACATTACATAGAGATGTTTACGTCCTAAATGGGTTGAACGCAAGAGTGACAATCGGTAACCCAAAGAACCAAAAATAACCAGCACCTTCCGGTTTTGTTTTTGCGGCTAATAAAGTCGGGCATTTATAATCACAACCATATAACCCCCTACCACAAACAGGATCGTGGCAATTGGCAAAAAACTTGTAATTTCCTTTAGCGCCTCAAGAGTGTGACCTTGAATAATTAAGCTATCTGATTACGGTAGATGCATATTTGCACATTACATAGAGATGTTTACGTCCTAAATGGGTTGAACGCAAGAGTGACAATCGAAAACCCAAAAACCTCAAAATACCTAGCAACTTCCGGCTTTGTTGTTCCTGCTAATAAAGTATGTGGGTCTAAAAAGCAATATGAATCGCCTAGACGACAACTCGGGCATTCATAAACAACATCATTTACCCGCCTAACACAAACCGGAACGGGGCAATTGGAAAAAACTTTCAATTTCACAAGTTACCCTTTAGCGCCTAAAGAGTGTGACTTTGAAGAATTAAACTATCTGATTACGGTAGATGCATATGTGCACATTACATAGAGATTTTTACGTCCTAAATGGGTTGAACGCAAGAGTGACAATCGGTAACCCAAAGAACCCAAAATACCTAGCACCTTCCTGTTTTGTTTTTTGCGGCTAATAAAGTCGGGCATTTATAATCACAACCATATAACCCCCTACCACAAACAGGATCGTGGCAATTGGCAAAAAACTTGTAATTTCCTTTAGCGCCTCAAGAGTGTGACCTTGAATAATTAAGCTATCTGATTACGGTAGATGCATATGTGCACATTACATAGAGATGTTTACGTCCTAAATGGGTTGAACGCAAGAGTGACAATCGGTAACCCAAAGAACCCAAAATACCTAGCACCTTCCGGTTTTGTTTTTGCGGCTATATAGTATGTGGGCCTAAAAAGCAACATGAATCGCCTAGACGACAACTCGGGCATTTATAATCACAACCATATAACCCCCTACCACAAACAGGATCGTGGCAATTGGCAAAAAACTTGTAATTTCCTTTAGCGCCTGAAGAGTGTGACTTTGAAGAATTAAACTATCTGATTACGGTAGATGCATATGTGCACATTACATAGAGATTTTTACGTCCTAAATGGGTTGAACGCAAGAGTGACAATCGGTAACCCAAAGAACCCAAAATACCTAGCACCTTCCTGTTTTGTTTTTTGCGGCTAATAAAGTCGGGCATTTATAATCACAACCATATAACCCCCTACCACAAACAGGATCGTGGCAATTGGCAAAAAACTTGTAATTTCCTTTAGCGCCTCAAGAGTGTGACCTTGAATAATTAAGCTATCTGATTACGGTAGATGCATATTTGCACATTACATAGAGATGTTTACGTCCTAAATGGGTTGAACGCAAGAGTGACAATCGAAAACCCAAAGAACCCAAAATACCTAAAAACTTTTGGATTTGTTTTTCCTGCTAATGAAGTATGTGGGCTTAAAAAGCAATATGAATCGCCTAGACGACAACTCGGGCATTCATAAAGGACATCATATACCCGCCTACCAAAAACAGGAACGGGGCAATTGGCAAAAAAACTTTCAATTTTACAAGTTACCCTTTAGCGCCTAAACAGTGTGTTTTAGAAGGATTAAACTATCTGATTACGGTAGATGCATATGTGCACTTTACATAGAGATGTTTACATCCTAAATGGGTTGAACGCAAGAGTGACAATCGGAAACCCAAAGAACCCAAAATACCTAAAAACTTTTGGCTTTGTTTTTCCTGCTAATGAAGTATGTGGGCTTAAAAAGCAATATGAATCGCCTAGACGACAACTCGGGCATTCATAAAGGACATCATATACCCGCCTACCACAAACAGGAACGGGGCAATTGGCAAAAAAACTTTCAATTTTACAAGTTACCCTTTAATGCCTAAACAGTGTGACTTAGAAGAATTACACTGTCTGATTACGGTAGATCCATATGTGCACTTTACATAGAGACGTTTACGTCCTAAATGGGTTGAACGCAAGAGTGACAATCGGTAACCCAAAGAACCCAAAATACCTAGCACCTTCCGGTTTTGTTTTTGCGGCTAATAAAGTCGGACTTTTATAATCACAACCATATAACCCCCTACCACAAACAGGATCGTGGCAATTGGCAAAAAACTTGTAATTTCCTTTAGCGCCTCAAGAGTGTGACCTTGAATAATTAAGCTATCTGATTACGGTAGATGCATATGTGCACATTACATAGAGATGTTTACGTCCTAAATGGGTTAAACGCAAGAGTGACAATCGGTAACCCAAAGAACCCAAAATACCTAGCACCTTCCGGTTTTGTTTTTGCGGCTAATAAATTATGTGGGCCTATAAAACAATATGAGTCGCCTAGACGACAACTCGGGCATTTATAATCACAACCATATAATCACCTACCACAAACAGGAACGTGGCAATTGGCAAAAAACTTTCAATTTCCTTTAGCGCCTAAAGAGTGTGACTTTGAAGAATTAAACTATCTGATTACGGTAGATGCATATGTGCACATTACATAAAGATGTTAACGTCCTAAATGGGTTGAACGCAAGAGTGACAATAGGTAACCCAAAGAACCCAAAATACCTAGCACCTTCCGGTTTTGTTTTTGCGGCTAAGAAATTATGTGGGCCTATAAAACAATATGAGTCGCCTAGACGACAACTCGGGCATTCATAATCACAACCATATAACCCCCTACCACAAACAGGAACGTGGCAATTGGCAAAAAACTTGTAATTTCCTTTAGCGCCTCAAGAGTGTGACCTTGAATAATTAAGCTATCTGATTACGGTAGATGCATATGCGCACATTACATAGAGATGTTTACGTCCTAAATGGGTTGAACGCTAGAGTGACAATCGAAAACCCAAAGAACCCAAAATACCTAGCATCTTCCGGCTTTGTTTTTCCTGCTAATAAAGTATGTGGGCCTAAAAAGCAATATGAATCGCCTAGACGACAACTCGGGCATTCATAAAGGACATCATATACCCGCCTACCACAAACAGGAACGGGGCAATTGGCAAAAAAACTTTCAATTTTACAAGTTACCCTTTAGCGCCTAAACAGTGTGACTTAGAAGAATTAAACTATCTGATTACGGTAGATGCATATGTGCACTTTACATAGAGATGTTTACGTCCTAAATGGGTTGAACGCAAGAGTGACAATAGGTAACCCAAAATACCTAGCACCTTCCGGTTTTGTTTTTGCGGCTAAGAAATTATGTGGGCCTATAAAACAATATGAGTCGCCTAGACGACAACTCGGGCATTTATAATCACAACCATATAACCCCCTACCACAAACAGGAACGTGGCAATTGGCAAAAAACTTTCAATTTCCTTTAGCGCCTGAAGAGTGTGACTTTGAAGAATTAAACTATCTGATTACGGTAGATGCATATGTGCACATTACATAGAGATGTTTACGTCCTAAATGGGTTGAACGCAAGAGTGACAATCGGTAACCCAAAGAACCCAAAATACCTAGCACCTTCCGGTTTTGTTTTTGCGGCTATATAGTATGTGGGCCTAAAAAGCAATATGAATCGCCTAGACGACAACGCGGGCATTCATAATCACAACCATATAACCCCCTACCACAAACAGGAACGTGGCAATTGGCAAAAAACTTGTAATTTCCTTTAGCGCCTCAAGAGTGTGACCTTGAATAATTAAGCTATCTGATTACGGTAGATGCATATGTGCACATTACATAGAGATGTTTACGTCCTAAATGGGTTGAACGCAAGAGTGACAATCGAAAACCCAAAAACCTCAAAATACCTAGCAACTTCCGGCTTTGTTGTTCTTGCTAATAAAGTATGTGGGCCTAAAAAGCAATATGAATCGCCTAGACGACAACTCGGGCATTCATAAAGGACATCATATACCCGCCTACCACAAACAGGAACGGGGCAATTGGCAAAAAAACTTTCAATTTTACAAGTTACCCTTTAGCGCCTAAACAGTGTGACTTAGAAGAATTAAACTATCTGATTACGGTAGATGCATATGTGCACATTACATAGAGATGTTAACGTCCTAAATGGGTTGAACGCAAGAGTGACAATCGAAAACCCAAAAACCTCAAAATACCTAGCAACTTCCGGCTTTGTTGTTCCTGCTAATAAAGTATGTGGGTCTAAAAAGCAATATGAATCGCCTAGACGACAACTCGGGCATTCAAAAACAACATCATATACCCGCCTACCACAAACAGGAACGGGGCAATTGGCAAAAAACTTTCAATTTCACAAGTTACCCTTTAGCGCCTAAAGAGTGTGACTTAGAAGAATTAAACTATCTGATTACGGTAGATGCATATGTGCACATTACATAGAGATATTTACGTCCTAAATGGGTTGAACGCAAGAGTGACAATCGGTAACCCAAAGAACCCAAAATACCTAGCACCTTCCGGTTTTGTTTTTGCGGCTAATAAAGTCGGGCATTTATAATCACAACCATATAACCCCCTACCACAAACAGGATCGTGGCAATTGGCAAAAAACTTGTAATTTCCTTTAGCGCCTGAAGAGTGTGACTTTGAAGAATTAAACTATCTGATTACGGTAGATGCATATGTGCACATTACATAGAGATGTTTACGTCCTAAATGGGTTGAACGCAAGAGTGACAATCGGTAACCCAAAGAACCCAAAATACCTAGCACCTTCCGGTTTTGTTTTTGCGGCTAATAAAGTCGGACATTTATAATCACAACCATATAACCCCCTACCACAAACAGGAACGTGGCAATTGGCAAAAAACTTTCAATTTCCTTTAGCGCCTGAAGAGTGTGACTTTGAAGAATTAAACTATCTGATTACGGTAGATGCATATGTGCACATTACATAGAGATGTTTACGTCCTAAATGGGTTGAACGCAAGAGTGACAATCGGTAACCCAAAGAACCCAAAATACCTAGCACCTTCCGGTTTTGTTTTTGCGGCTATATAGTATGTGGGCCTAAAAAGCAATATGAATCGCCTAGACGACAACGCGGGCATTCATAATCACAACCATATAACCCCCTACCACAAACAGGAACGTGGCAATTGGCAAAAAACTTGTAATTTCCTTTAGCGCCTCAAGAGTGTGACCTTGAATAATTAAGCTATCTGATTACGGTAGATGCATATGTGCACATTACATAGAGATGTTTACGTCCTAAATGGGTTGAACGCAAGAGTGACAATCGAAAACCCAAAAACCTCAAAATACCTAGCAACTTCCGGCTTTGTTGTTCTTGCTAATAAAGTATGTGGGCCTAAAAAGCAATATGAATCGCCTAGACGACAACTCGGGCATTCATAAAGGACATCATATACCCGCCTACCACAAACAGGAACGGGGCAATTGGCAAAAAAACTTTCAATTTTACAAGTTACCCTTTAGCGCCTAAACAGTGTGACTTAGAAGAATTAAACTATCTGATTACGGTAGATGCATATGTGCACATTACATAGAGATGTTAACGTCCTAAATGGGTTGAACGCAAGAGTGACAATCGAAAACCCAAAAACCTCAAAATACCTAGCAACTTCCGGCTTTGTTGTTCCTGCTAATAAAGTATGTGGGTCTAAAAAGCAATATGAATCGCCTAGACGACAACTCGGGCATTCAAAAACAACATCATATACCCGCCTACCACAAACAGGAACGGGGCAATTGGCAAAAAACTTTCAATTTCACAAGTTACCCTTTAGCGCCTAAAGAGTGTGACTTAGAAGAATTAAACTATCTGATTACGGTAGATGCATATGTGCACATTACATAGAGATATTTACGTCCTAAATGGGTTGAACGCAAGAGTGACAATAGGTAACCCAAAGAACCCAAAATACCTAGCACCTTCCGGTTTTGTTTTTGCGGCTAATAAAGTCGGGCATTTATAATCACAACCATATAACCCCCTACCACAAACAGGATCGTGGCAATTGGCAAAAAACTTGTAATTTCCTTTAGCGCCTGAAGAGTGTGACTTTGAAGAATTAAACTATCTGATTACGGTAGATGCATATGTGCACATTACATAGAGATGTATACGTCCTAAATGGGTTGAACGCAAGAGTGACAATCGGTAACCCAAAGAACCCAAAATACCTAGCACCTTCCGGTTTTGTTTTTGCGGCTAATAAAGTCGGACATTTATAATCACAACCATATAACCCCCTACCACAAACAGGAACGTGGCAATTGGCAAAAAACTTTCAATTTCCTTTAGCGCCTGAAGAGTGTGACTTTGAAGAATTAAACTATCTGATTACGGTAGATGCATATGTGCACATTACATAGAGATGTTTACGTCCTAAATGGGTTGAACGCAAGAGTGACAATCGGTAACCCAAAGAACCCAAAATACCTAGCACCTTCCGGTTTTGTTTTTGCGGCTATATAGTATGTGGGCCTAAAAAGCAATATGAATCGCCTAGACGACAACGCGGGCATTCATAATCACAACCATATAACCCCCTACCACAAACAGGAACGTGGCAATTGGCAAAAAACTTTCAATTTCCTTTAGCGCCTGAAGAGTGTGACTTTGAAGAATTAAACTATCTGATTACAGTAGATGCATATGTGCACATTACATAGAGATGTTTACGTCCTAAATGGGTTGAACGCAAGAGTGACAATCGGTAACCCAAAGAACTCAAAATACCTAGCAACTTCCGGCTTTGTTTTTCCTGCTAATAAAGTATGTGGGCCTAAAAAGCAATATGAATCGCCTAGACGACAACTCGGGCATTCAAAAACAACATCATATACCCGCCTACCACAAACAGGAACGGGGCAATTGGAAAAAACTTTCAATTTCACAAGTTACCCTTTAGCGCCTAAAGAGTGTGACTTAGAAGAATTAAACTATCTGATTACGGTAGATGCATATGTGCACATTACATAGGGATGTTTACGTCCTAAATGGGTTGAACGCAAGAGTGACAATCGGTAACCCAAAGAACTCAAAATACCTAGCAACTTCCGGCTTTGTTTTTCGTGCTAATAAAGTATGTGGGCCTAAAAAGCAATATGAATCGCCTAGACGACAACTCGGGCATTCATAAAGGACATCATATACCCGCCTACCACAAACAGGAACGGGGCAATTGGCAAAAAAACTTTCAATTTTACAAGTTACCCTTTAGCGCCTAAACAGTGTGACTTAGAAGAATTAAACTATCTGATTACGGTAGATGCATATGTGCACATTACATAGAGATGTTTACGTCCTAAATGGGTTGAACGCAAGAGTGACAATCAGTAACCCAAAGAACTCAAAATACCTAGCAACTTCCGGCTTTGTTTTTCCTGCTAATAAAGTATGTGGGTCTAAAAAGCAATATGAATCGCCTAGACGACAACTCGGGCATTCAAAAACAACATCATATACCCGCCTACCACAAACAGGAACGGGGCAATTGGCAAAAAACTTTCAATTTCACAAGTTACCCTTTAGCGCCTAAAGAGTGTGACTTAGAAGAATTAAACTATCTGATTACGGTAGATGCATATGTGCACATTACATAGGGATGTTTGCGTCCTAAATGGGTTGAACGCAAGAGTGACAATCGGTAACCCAAAGAACCCAAAATACCTAGCACCTTCCGGTTTTGTTTTTGCGGCTAATAAAGTCGGGCATTTATAATCACAACCATATAACCCCCTACCACAAACAGGATCGTGGCAATTGGCAAAAAACTTGTAATTTCCTTTAGCGCCTAAAGAGTGTGACTTTGAAGAATTAAACTATCTGATTACGGTAGATGCATATGTGCACATTACATAGAGATGTTAACGTCCTAAATGGGTTGAACACAAGAGTGACAATCGAAAACCCAAAATACCTAGCAACTTCCGGCTTTGTTGTTCCTGCTAATAAAGTATGTGGGTCTAAAAAGCAATATGAATCGCCTAGACGACAACTCGGGCATTCATAAACAACATCATTTACCCGCCTAACACAAACCGGAACGGGGCAATTGGAAAAAACTTTCAATTTCACAAGTTACCCTTTAGCTCCTAAAGAGTGTGACCTTGAATAATTAACCTATCTGATTACGGTAGATGCATATGTGCACATTACATAGAGATGTTTACGTCCTAAATGGGTTGAACGCAAGAGTGACAATCGGTAACCCAAAGAACCAAAAATAACCAGCACCTTCCGGTTTTGTTTTTGCGGCTAATAAATTATGTGGGCCTAAAAGGCAACATGAATCGCCTAGACGACAACTCGGGCATTCATAAACAACATCATATACCCGCCTACCACAAACAAGAACGTGGCAATTGGCAAAAAACGTTCAATTTCCTTTAGCGCCTAAAGAGTGTGACTTTGAAGAATTAAACTATCTGATTACGGTAGATGCATATGTGCACATTACATAGAGATTTTTACGTCCTAAATGGGTTGAACGCAAGAGTGACAATCGGTAACCCAAAGAACCCAAAATACCTAGCACCTTCCTGTTTTGTTTTTTGCGGCTAATAAAGTCGGGCATTTATAATCACAACCATATAACCCCCTACCACAAACAGGATCGTGGCAATTGGCAAAAAACTTGTAATTTCCTTTAGCGCCTCAAGAGTGTGACCTTGAATAATTAAGCTATCTGATTACGGTAGATGCATATTTGCACATTACATAGAGATGTTTACGTCCTAAATGGGTTGAACGCAAGAGTGACAATCGAAAACCCAAAGAACCCAAAATACCTAAAAACTTTTGGATTTGTTTTTCCTGCTAATGAAGTATGTGGGCTTAAAAAGCAATATGAATCGCCTAGACGACAACTCGGGCATTCATAAAGGACATCATATACCCGCCTACCAAAAACAGGAACGGGGCAATTGGCAAAAAAACTTTCAATTTTACAAGTTACCCTTTAGCGCCTAAACAGTGTGTTTTAGAAGAATTAAACTATCTGATTACGGTAGATGCATATGTGCACTTTACATAGAGATGTTTACATCCTAAATGGGTTGAACACAAGAGTGACAATCGAAAACCCAAAGAACCCAAAATACCTAAAAACTTTTGGCTTTGTTTTTCCTGCTAATGAAGTATGTGGGCTTAAAAAGCAATATGAATCGCCTAGACGACAACTCGGGCATTCATAAAGGACATCATATACCCGCCTACCACAAACAGGAACGGGGCAATTGGCAAAAAAACTTTCAATTTTACAAGTTACCCTTTAATGCCTAAACAGTGTGACTTAGAAGAATTACACTGTCTGATTACGGTAGATCCATATGTGCACTTTACATAGAGACGTTTACGTCCTAAATGGGTTGAACGCAAGAGTGACAATCGGTAACCCAAAGAACCCAAAATACCTAGCACCTTCCGGTTTTGTTTTTGCGGCTAATAAAGTCGGGCTTTTATAATCACAACCATATAACCCCCTACCACAAACAGGATCGTGGCAATTGGCAAAAAACTTGTAATTTGCTTTAGCGCCTCAAGAGTGTGACCTTGAATAATTAAGCTATCTGATTACGGTAGATGCATATGTGCACATTACATAGAGATGTTTACGTCCTAAATGGGTTAAACGCAAGAGTGACAATCGGTAACCCAAAGAACCCAAAATACCTAGCACCTTCCGGTTTTGTTTTTGCGGCTAATAAATTATGTGGGCCTATAAAACAATATGAGTCGCCTAGACGACAACTCGGGCATTTATAATCACAACCATATAATCACCTACCACAAACAGGAACGTGGCAATTGGCAAAAAACTTTCAATTTCCTTTAGCGCCTAAAGAGTGTGACTTTGAAGAATTAAACTATCTGATTACGGTAGATGCATATGTGCACATTACATAAAGATGTTAACGTCCTAAATGGGTTGAACGCAAGAGTGACAATAGGTAACCCAAAGAACCCAAAATACCTAGCACCTTCCGGTTTTGTTTTTGCGGCTAATAAAGTCGGGCATTTATAATCACAACCATATAACCCCCTTCCACAAACAGGATCGTGGCAATTGGCAAAAAACTTGTAATTTTCTTTAGCGCCTAAAGAGTGTGACTTTGAAGAATTAAACTATCTGATTACGGTAGATGCATATGTGCACATTACATAGAGATGTTTACGTCCTAAATGGGTTGAACGCAAGAGTGACAATCGGTAACCCAAAGAACCCAAAATACCTAGCACCTTCCGGTTTTGTTTTTGCGGCTATATAGTATGTGGGCCTAAAAAGCAATATGAATCGCCTAGACGACAACGCGGGCATTCATAATCACAACCATATAACCCCCTACCACAAACAGGAACGTGGCAATTGGCAAAAAACTTTCAATTTCCTTTAGCGCCTGAAGAGTGTGACTTTGAAGAATTAAACTATCTGATTACGGTAGATGCATATGTGCACATTACATAGAGATGTTTACGTCCTAAATGGGTTGAACGCAAGAGTGACAATCGGTAACCCAAAGAACTCAAAATACCTAGCAACTTCCGGCTTTGTTTTTCCTGCTAATAAAGTATGTGGGTCTAAAAAGCAATATGAATCGCCTAGACGACAACTCGGGCATTCAAAAACAACATCATATACCCGCCTACCACAAACAGGAACGTGGCAATTGGCAAAAAACTTTCAATTTCCTTTAGCGCCTAAAGAGTGTGACTTTGAAGAATTAAACTATCTGATTACGGTAGATGCATATGTGCACATTACATAGAGATGTTTACGTCCTAAATGGGTTGAACGCAAGAGTGACAATCGGTAACCCAAAGAACTCAAAATACCTAGCAACTTCCGGCTTTGTTTTTCGTGCTAATAAAGTCGGGCATTTATAATCACAACCATATAACCCCCTACCACAAACAGGATCGTGGCAATTGGCAAAAAACTTGTAATTTCCTTTAGCGCCTGAAGAGTGTGACTTTGAAGAATTAAACTATCTGATTACGGTAGATGCATATGTGCACATTACATAGAGATGTTTACGTCCTAAATGGGTTGAACGCAAGAGTGACAATCGGTAACCCAAAGAACCCAAAATACCTAGCACCTTCCGGTTTTGTTTTTGCGGCTATATAGTATGTGGGCCTAAAAAGCAACATGAATCGCCTAGACGACAACTCGGGCATTCATAATCACAACCATATAACCCCCTACCACAAACAGGAACGTGGCAATTGGCAAAAAACTTTCAATTTCCTTTAGCGCCTGAAGAGTGTGACTTTGAAGAATTAAACTATCTGATTACGGTGGATGCATATGTGCACATTACATAGAGATGTTTACGTCCTAAATGGGTTGAACGCAAGAGTGACAATCGGTAACCCAAAGAACTCAAAATACCTAGCAACTTCCGGCTTTGTTTTTCGTGCTAATAAAGTATGTGGGCCTAAAAAGCAATATGAATCGCCTAGACGACAACTCGGGCATTCATAAAGGACATCATATACCCGCCTACCACAAACAGGAACGGGGCAATTGGCAAAAAAACTTTCAATTTTACAAGTTACCCTTTAGCGCCTAAACAGTGTGACTTAGAAGAATTAAACTATCTGATTACGGTAGATGCATATGTGCACATTACATAGAGATGTTTACGTCCTAAATGGGTTGAACGCAAGAGTGACAATCAGTAACCCAAAGAACTCAAAATACCTAGCAACTTCCGGCTTTGTTTTTCCTGCTAATAAAGTATGTGGGTCTAAAAAGCAATATGAATCGCCTAGACGACAACTCGGGCATTCAAAAACAACATCATATACCCGCCTACCACAAACAGGAACGGGGCAATTGGCAAAAAACTTTCAATTTCACAAGTTACCCTTTAGCGCCTAAAGAGTGTGACTTAAAAGAATTAAACTATCTGATTACGGTAGATGCATATGTGCACATTACATAGGGATGTTTGCGTCCTAAATGGGTTGAACGCAAGAGTGACAATCGGTAACCCAAAGAACCCAAAATACCTAGCACCTTCCGGTTTTGTTTTTGCGGCTAATAAAGTCGGGCATTTATAATCACAACCATATAACCCCCTACCACAAACAGGATCGTGGCAATTGGCAAAAAACTTGTAATTTCCTTTAGCGCCTAAAGAGTGTGACTTTGAAGAATTAAACTATCTGATTACGGTAGATGCATATGTGCACATTACATAGAGATGTTAACGTCCTAAATGGGTTGAACACAAGAGTGACAATCGAAAACCCAAAAACCTCAAAATACCTAGCAACTTCCGGCTTTGTTGTTCCTGCTAATAAAGTATGTGGGTCTAAAAAGCAATATGAATCGCCTAGACGACAACTCGGGCATTCATAAACAACATCATTTACCCGCCTAACACAAACCGGAACGGGGCAATTGGAAAAAACTTTCAATTTCACAAGTTACCCTTTAGCTCCTAAAGAGTGTGACCTTGAATAATTAACCTATCTGATTACGGTAGATGCATATGTGCACATTACATAGAGATGTTTACGTCCTAAATGGGTTGAACGCAAGAGTGACAATCGGTAACCCAAAGAACCAAAAATAACCAGCACCTTCCGGTTTTGTTTTTGCGGCTAATAAAGTCGGGCATTTATAATCACAACCATATAACCCCCTACCACAAACAGGATCGTGGCAATTGGCAAAAAACTTGTAATTTCCTTTAGCGCCTCAAGAGTGTGACCTTGAATAATTAAGCTATCTGATTACGGTAGATGCATATTTGCACATTACATAGAGATGTTTACGTCCTAAATGGGTTGAACGCAAGAGTGACAATCGAAAACCCAAAAACCTCAAAATACCTAGCAACTTCCGGCTTTGTTGTTCCTGCTAATAAAGTATGTGGGTCTAAAAAGCAATATGAATCGCCTAGACGACAACTCGGGCATTCATAAACAACATCATTTACCCGCCTAACACAAACCGGAACGGGGCAATTGGAAAAAACTTTCAATTTCACAAGTTACCCTTTAGCGCCTAAAGAGTGTGACTTTGAAGAATTAAACTATCTGATTACGGTAGATGCATATGTGCACATTACATAGAGATTTTTACGTCCTAAATGGGTTGAACGCAAGAGTGACAATCGGTAACCCAAAGAACCCAAAATACCTAGCACCTTCCTGTTTTGTTTTTTGCGGCTAATAAAGTCGGGCATTTATAATCACAACCATATAACCCCCTACCACAAACAGGATCGTGGCAATTGGCAAAAAACTTGTAATTTCCTTTAGCGCCTCAAGAGTGTGACCTTGAATAATTAAGCTATCTGATTACGGTAGATGCATATTTGCACATTACATAGAGATGTTTACGTCCTAAATGGGTTGAACGCAAGAGTGACAATCGAAAACCCAAAGAACCCAAAATACCTAAAAACTTTTGGATTTGTTTTTCCTGCTAATGAAGTATGTGGGCTTAAAAAGCAATATGAATCGCCTAGACGACAACTCGGGCATTCATAAAGGACATCATATACCCGCCTACCAAAAACAGGAACGGGGCAATTGGCAAAAAAACTTTCAATTTTACAAGTTACCCTTTAGCGCCTAAACAGTGTGTTTTAGAAGAATTAAACTATCTGATTACGGTAGATGCATATGTGCACTTTACATAGAGATGTTTACATCCTAAATGGGTTGAACGCAAGAGTGACAATCGGAAACCCAAAGAACCCAAAATACCTAAAAACTTTTGGCTTTGTTTTTCCTGCTAATGAAGTATGTGGGCTTAAAAAGCAATATGAATCGCCTAGACGACAACTCGGGCATTCATAAAGGACATCATATACCCGCCTACCACAAACAGGAACGGGGCAATTGGCAAAAAAACTTTCAATTTTACAAGTTACCCTTTAATGCCTAAACAGTGTGACTTAGAAGAATTACACTGTCTGATTACGGTAGATCCATATGTGCACTTTACATAGAGACGTTTACGTCCTAAATGGGTTGAACGCAAGAGTGACAATCGGTAACCCAAAGAACCCAAAATACCGAGCACCTTCCGGTTTTGTTTTTGCGGCTAATAAAGTCGGGCTTTTATAATCACAACCATATAACCCCCTACCACAAACAGGATCGTGGCAATTGGCAAAAAACTTGTAATTTCCTTTAGCGCCTCAAGAGTGTGACCTTGAATAATTAAGCTATCTGATTACGGTAGATGCATATGTGCACATTACATAGAGATGTTTACGTCCTAAATGGGTTAAACGCAAGAGTGACAATCGGTAACCCAAAGAACCCAAAATACCTAGCACCTTCCGGTTTTGTTTTTGCGGCTAATAAATTATGTGGGCCTATAAAACAATATGAGTCGCCTAGACGACAACTCGGGCATTTATAATCACAACCATATAATCACCTACCACAAACAGGAACGTGGCAATTGGCAAAAAACTTTCAATTTCCTTTAGCGCCTAAAGAGTGTGACTTTGAAGAATTAAACTATCTGATTACGGTAGATGCATATGTGCACATTACATAAAGATGTTAACGTCCTAAATGGGTTGAACGCAAGAGTGACAATAGGTAACCCAAAGAACCCAAAATACCTAGCACCTTCCGGTTTTGTTTTTGCGGCTAAGAAATTATGTGGGCCTATAAAACAATATGAGTCGCCTAGACGACAACTCGGGCATTCATAATCACAACCATATAGCCCCCTACCACAAACAGGAACGTGGCAATTGGCAAAAAACTTGTAATTTCCTTTAGCGCCTCAAGAGTGTGACCTTGAATAATTAAGCTATCTGATTACGGTAGATGCATATGTGCACATTACATAGAGATGTTTACGTCCTAAATGGGTTGAACGCAAGAGTGACAATCGAAAACCCAAAGAACCCAAAATACCTAGCATCTTCCGGCTTTGTTTTTCCTGCTAATAAAGTATGTGGGCCTAAAAAGCAATATGAATCGCCTAGACGACAACTCGGGCATTCATAAAGGACATCATATACCCGCCTACCACAAACAGGAACGGGGCAATTGGCAAAAAAACTTTCAATTTTACAAGTTACCCTTTAGCGCCTAAACAGTGTGACTTAGAAGAATTAAACTATCTGATTACGGTAGATGCATATGTGCACTTTACATAGAGATGTTTACGTCCTAAATGGGTTGAACGCAAGAGTGACAATAGGTAACCCAAAATACCTAGCACCTTCCGGTTTTGTTTTTGCGGCTAAGAAATTATGTGGGCCTATAAAACAATATGAGTCGCCTAGACGACAACTCGGGCATTTATAATCACAACCATATAACCCCCTACCACAAACAGGAACGTGGCAATTGGCAAAAAACTTTCAATTTCCTTTAGCGCCTGAAGAGTGTGACTTTGAAGAATTAAACTATCTGATTACGGTAGATGCATATGTGCACATTACATAGAGATGTTTACGTCCTAAATGGGTTGAACGCAAGAGTGACAATCGGTAACCCAAAGAACCCAAAATACCTAGCACCTTCCGGTTTTGTTTTTGCGGCTATATAGTATGTGGGCCTAAAAAGCAATATGAATCGCCTAGACGACAACGCGGGCATTCATAATCACAACCATATAACCCCCTACCACAAACAGGAACGTGGCAATTGGCAAAAAACTTGTAATTTCCTTTAGCGCCTGAAGAGTGTGACTTAGAAGAATTAAACTATCTGATTACGGTAGATGCATATGTGCACATTACATACGGATGTTTGCGTCCTAAATGGGTTGAACGCAAGAGTGACAATCGGTAACCCAAAGAACCCAAAATACCTAGCACCTTCCGGTTTTGTTTTTGCGGCTAATAAAGTCGGGCATTTATAATCACAACCATATAACCCCCTACCACAAACAGGATCGTGGCAATTGGCAAAAAACTTGTAATTTCCTTTAGCGCCTAAAGAGTGTGACTTTGAAGAATTAAACTATCTGATTACGGTAGATGCATATGTGCACATTACATAGAGATGTTAACGTCCTAAATGGGTTGAACACAAGAGTGACAATCGAAAACCCAAAAACCTCAAAATACCTAGCAACTTCCGGCTTTGTTGTTCCTGCTAATAAAGTATGTGGGTCTAAAAAGCAATATGAATCGCCTAGACGACAACTCGGGCATTCATAAACAACATCATTTACCCGCCTAACACAAACCGGAACGGGGCAATTGGAAAAAACTTTCAATTTCACAAGTTACCCTTTAGCTCCTAAAGAGTGTGACCTTGAATAATTAACCTATCTGATTACGGTAGATGCATATGTGCACATTACATAGAGATGTTTACGTCCTAAATGGGTTGAACGCAAGAGTGACAATCGGTAACCCAAAGAACCAAAAATAACCAGCACCTTCCGGTTTTGTTTTTGCGGCTAATAAATTATGTGGGCCTAAAAGGCAACATGAATCGCCTAGACGACAACTCGGGCATTCATAAACAACATCATATACCCGCCTACCACAAACAAGAACGTGGCAATTGGCAAAAAACGTTCAATTTCCTTTAGCGCCTATAGAGTGTGACTTTGAAGAATTAAACTATCTGATTACGGTAGATGCATATGTGCACATTACATAGAGATTTTTACGTCCTAAATGGGTTGAACGCAAGAGTGACAATCGGTAACCCAAAGAACCCAAAATACCTAGCACCTTCCTGTTTTGTTTTTTGCGGCTAATAAAGTCGGGCATTTATAATCACAACCATATAACCCCCTACCACAAACAGGATCGTGGCAATTGGCAAAAAACTTGTAATTTCCTTTAGCGCCTCAAGAGTGTGACCTTGAATAATTAAGCTATCTGATTACGGTAGATGCATATTTGCACATTACATAGAGATGTTTACGTCCTAAATGGGTTGAACGCAAGAGTGACAATCGAAAACCCAAAGAACCCAAAATACCTAAAAACTTTTGGATTTGTTTTTCCTGCTAATGAAGTATGTGGGCTTAAAAAGCAATATGAATCGCCTAGACGACAACTCGGGCATTCATAAAGGACATCATATACCCGCCTACCAAAAACAGGAACGGGGCAATTGGCAAAAAAACTTTCAATTTTACAAGTTACCCTTTAGCGCCTAAACAGTGTGTTTTAGAAGAATTAAACTATCTGATTACGGTAGATGCATATGTGCACTTTACATAGAGATGTTTACATCCTAAATGGGTTGAACGCAAGAGTGACAATCGGAAACCCAAAGAACCCAAAATACCTAAAAACTTTTGGCTTTGTTTTTCCTGCTAATGAAGTATGTGGGCTTAAAAAGCAATATGAATCGCCTAGACGACAACTCGGGCATTCATAAAGGACATCATATACCCGCCTACCACAAACAGGAACGGGGCAATTGGCAAAAAAACTTTCAATTTTACAAGTTACCCTTTAATGCCTAAACAGTGTGACTTAGAAGAATTACACTGTCTGATTACGGTAGATCCATATGTGCACTTTACATAGAGACGTTTACGTCCTAAATGGGTTGAACGCAAGAGTGACAATCGGTAACCCAAAGAACCCAAAATACCTAGCACCTTCCGGTTTTGTTTTTGCGGCTAATAAAGTCGGGCTTTTATAATCACAACCATATAACCCCCTACCACAAACAGGATCGTGGCAATTGGCAAAAAACTTGTAATTTCCTTTAGCGCCTCAAGAGTGTGACCTTGAATAATTAAGCTATCTGATTACGGTAGATGCATATGTGCACATTACATAGAGATGTTTACGTCCTAAATGGGTTAAACGCAAGAGTGACAATCGGTAACCCAAAGAACCCAAAATACCTAGCACCTTCCGGTTTTGTTTTTGCGGCTAATAAATTATGTGGGCCTATAAAACAATATGAGTCGCCTAGACGACAACTCGGGCATTTATAATCACAACCATATAATCACCTACCACAAACAGGAACGTGGCAATTGGCAAAAAACTTTCAATTTCCTTTAGCGCCTAAAGAGTGTGACTTTGAAGAATTAAACTATCTGATTACGGTAGATGCATATGTGCACATTACATAAAGATGTTAACGTCCTAAATGGGTTGAACGCAAGAGTGACAATAGGTAACCCAAAGAACCCAAAATACCTAGCACCTTCCGGTTTTGTTTTTGCGGCTAAGAAATTATGTGGGCCTATAAAACAATATGAGTCGCCTAGACGACAACTCGGGCATTCATAATCACAACCATATAACCCCCTACCACAAACAGGAACGTGGCAATTGGCAAAAAACTTGTAATTTCCTTTAGCGCCTCAAGAGTGTGACCTTGAATAATTAAGCTATCTGATTACGGTAGATGCATATGCGCACATTACATAGAGATGTTTACGTCCTAAATGGGTTGAACGCAAGAGTGACAATCGAAAACCCAAAGAACCCAAAATACCTAGCATCTTCCGGCTTTGTTTTTCCTGCTAATAAAGTATGTGGGCCTAAAAAGCAATATGAATCGCCTAGACGACAACTCGGGCATTCATAAAGGACATCATATACCCGCCTACCACAAACAGGAACGGGGCAATTGGCAAAAAAACTTTCAATTTTACAAGTTACCCTTTAGCGCCTAAACAGTGTGACTTAGAAGAATTAAACTATCTGATTACGGTAGATGCATATGTGCACTTTACATAGAGATGTTTACGTCCTAAATGGGTTGAACGCAAGAGTGACAATAGGTAACCCAAAATACCTAGCACCTTCCGGTTTTGTTTTTGCGGCTAAGAAATTATGTGGGCCTATAAAACAATATGAGTCGCCTAGACGACAACTCGGGCATTTATAATCACAACCATATAACCCCCTACCACAAACAGGAACGTGGCAATTGGCAAAAAACTTTCAATTTCCTTTAGCGCCTGAAGAGTGTGACTTTGAAGAATTAAACTATCTGATTACGGTAGATGCATATGTGCACATTACATAGAGATGTTTACGTCCTAAATGGGTTGAACGCAAGAGTGACAATCGGTAACCCAAAGAACCCAAAATACCTAGCACCTTCCGGTTTTGTTTTTGCGGCTATATAGTATGTGGGCCTAAAAAGCAATATGAATCGCCTAGACGACAACGCGGGCATTCATAATCACAACCATATAACCCCCTACCACAAACAGGAACGTGGCAATTGGCAAAAAACTTGTAATTTCCTTTAGCGCCTCAAGAGTGTGACCTTGAATAATTAAGCTATCTGATTACGGTAGATGCATATGTGCACATTACATAGAGATGTTTACGTCCTAAATGGGTTGAACGCAAGAGTGACAATCGAAAACCCAAAAACCTCAAAATACCTAGCAACTTCCGGCTTTGTTGTTCTTGCTAATAAAGTATGTGGGCCTAAAAAGCAATATGAATCGCCTAGACGACAACTCGGGCATTCATAAAGGACATCATATACCCGCCTACCACAAACAGGAACGGGGCAATTGGCAAAAAAACTTTCAATTTTACAAGTTACCCTTTAGCGCCTAAACAGTGTGACTTAGAAGAATTAAACTATCTGATTACGGTAGATGCATATGTGCACATTACATAGAGATGTTAACGTCCTAAATGGGTTGAACGCAAGAGTGACAATCGAAAACCCAAAAACCTCAAAATACCTAGCAACTTCCGGCTTTGTTGTTCCTGCTAATGAAGTATGTGGGCTTAAAAAGCAATATGAATCGCCTAGACGACAACTCGGGCATTCATAAAGGACATCATATACCCGCCTACCACAAACAGGAACGGGGCAATTGGCAAAAAAACTTTCAATTTTACAAGTTACCCTTTAATGCCTAAACAGTGTGACTTAGAAGAATTACACTGTCTGATTACGGTAGATCCATATGTGCACTTTACATAGAGACGTTTACGTCCTAAATGGGTTGAACGCAAGAGTGACAATCGGTAACCCAAAGAACCCAAAATACCTAGCACCTTCCGGTTTTGTTTTTGCGGCTAATAAAGTCGGGCTTTTATAATCACAACCATATAACCCCCTACCACAAACAGGATCGTGGCAATTGGCAAAAAACTTGTAATTTCCTTTAGCGCCTCAAGAGTGTGACCTTGAATAATTAAGCTATCTGATTACGGTAGATGCATATGTGCACATTACATAGAGATGTTTACGTCCTAAATGGGTTAAACGCAAGAGTGACAATCGGTAACCCAAAGAACCCAAAATACCTAGCACCTTCCGGTTTTGTTTTTGCGGCTAATAAATTATGTGGGCCTATAAAACAATATGAGTCGCCTAGACGACAACTCGGGCATTTATAATCACAACCATATAATCACCTACCACAAACAGGAACGTGGCAATTGGCAAAAAACTTTCAATTTCCTTTAGCGCCTAAAGAGTGTGACTTTGAAGAATTAAACTATCTGATTACGGTAGATGCATATGTGCACATTACATAAAGATGTTAACGTCCTAAATGGGTTGAACGCAAGAGTGACAATAGGTAACCCAAAGAACCCAAAATACCTAGCACCTTCCGGTTTTGTTTTTGCGGCTAAGAAATTATGTGGGCCTATAAAACAATATGAGTCGCCTAGACGACAACTCGGGCATTCATAATCACAACCATATAGCCCCCTACCACAAACAGGAACGTGGCAATTGGCAAAAAACTTGTAATTTCCTTTAGCGCCTCAAGAGTGTGACCTTGAATAATTAAGCTATCTGATTACGGTAGATGCATATGTGCACATTACATAGAGATGTTTACGTCCTAAATGGGTTGAACGCAAGAGTGACAATCGAAAACCCAAAGAACCCAAAATACCTAGCATCTTCCGGCTTTGTTTTTCCTGCTAATAAAGTATGTGGGCCTAAAAAGCAATATGAATCGCCTAGACGACAACTCGGGCATTCATAAAGGACATCATATACCCGCCTACCACAAACAGGAACGGGGCAATTGGCAAAAAAACTTTCAATTTTACAAGTTACCCTTTAGCGCCTAAACAGTGTGACTTAGAAGAATTAAACTATCTGATTACGGTAGATGCATATGTGCACTTTACATAGAGATGTTTACGTCCTAAATGGGTTGAACGCAAGAGTGACAATAGGTAACCCAAAATACCTAGCACCTTCCGGTTTTGTTTTTGCGGCTAAGAAATTATGTGGGCCTATAAAACAATATGAGTCGCCTAGACGACAACTCGGGCATTTATAATCACAACCATATAACCCCCTACCACAAACAGGAACGTGGCAATTGGCAAAAAACTTTCAATTTCCTTTAGCGCCTGAAGAGTGTGACTTTGAAGAATTAAACTATCTGATTACGGTAGATGCATATGTGCACATTACATAGAGATGTTTACGTCCTAAATGGGTTGAACGCAAGAGTGACAATCGGTAACCCAAAGAACCCAAAATACCTAGCACCTTCCGGTTTTGTTTTTGCGGCTATATAGTATGTGGGCCTAAAAAGCAATATGAATCGCCTAGACGACAACGCGGGCATTCATAATCACAACCATATAACCCCCTACCACAAACAGGAACGTGGCAATTGGCAAAAAACTTGTAATTTCCTTTAGCGCCTGAAGAGTGTGACTTAGAAGAATTAAACTATCTGATTACGGTAGATGCATATGTGCACATTACATACGGATGTTTGCGTCCTAAATGGGTTGAACGCAAGAGTGACAATCGGTAACCCAAAGAACCCAAAATACCTAGCACCTTCCGGTTTTGTTTTTGCGGCTAATAAAGTCGGGCATTTATAATCACAACCATATAACCCCCTACCACAAACAGGATCGTGGCAATTGGCAAAAAACTTGTAATTTCCTTTAGCGCCTAAAGAGTGTGACTTTGAAGAATTAAACTATCTGATTACGGTAGATGCATATGTGCACATTACATAGAGATGTTAACGTCCTAAATGGGTTGAACACAAGAGTGACAATCGAAAACCCAAAAACCTCAAAATACCTAGCAACTTCCGGCTTTGTTGTTCCTGCTAATAAAGTATGTGGGTCTAAAAAGCAATATGAATCGCCTAGACGACAACTCGGGCATTCATAAACAACATCATTTACCCGCCTAACACAAACCGGAACGGGGCAATTGGAAAAAACTTTCAATTTCACAAGTTACCCTTTAGCTCCTAAAGAGTGTGACCTTGAATAATTAACCTATCTGATTACGGTAGATGCATATGTGCACATTACATAGAGATGTTTACGTCCTAAATGGGTTGAACGCAAGAGTGACAATCGGTAACCCAAAGAACCAAAAATAACCAGCACCTTCCGGTTTTGTTTTTGCGGCTAATAAATTATGTGGGCCTAAAAGGCAACATGAATCGCCTAGACGACAACTCGGGCATTCATAAACAACATCATATACCCGCCTACCACAAACAAGAACGTGGCAATTGGCAAAAAACGTTCAATTTCCTTTAGCGCCTATAGAGTGTGACTTTGAAGAATTAAACTATCTGATTACGGTAGATGCATATGTGCACATTACATAGAGATTTTTACGTCCTAAATGGGTTGAACGCAAGAGTGACAATCGGTAACCCAAAGAACCCAAAATACCTAGCACCTTCCTGTTTTGTTTTTTGCGGCTAATAAAGTCGGGCATTTATAATCACAACCATATAACCCCCTACCACAAACAGGATCGTGGCAATTGGCAAAAAACTTGTAATTTCCTTTAGCGCCTCAAGAGTGTGACCTTGAATAATTAAGCTATCTGATTACGGTAGATGCATATTTGCACATTACATAGAGATGTTTACGTCCTAAATGGGTTGAACGCAAGAGTGACAATCGAAAACCCAAAGAACCCAAAATACCTAAAAACTTTTGGATTTGTTTTTCCTGCTAATGAAGTATGTGGGCTTAAAAAGCAATATGAATCGCCTAGACGACAACTCGGGCATTCATAAAGGACATCATATACCCGCCTACCAAAAACAGGAACGGGGCAATTGGCAAAAAAACTTTCAATTTTACAAGTTACCCTTTAGCGCCTAAACAGTGTGTTTTAGAAGAATTAAACTATCTGATTACGGTAGATGCATATGTGCACTTTACATAGAGATGTTTACATCCTAAATGGGTTGAACGCAAGAGTGACAATCGGAAACCCAAAGAACCCAAAATACCTAAAAACTTTTGGCTTTGTTTTTCCTGCTAATGAAGTATGTGGGCTTAAAAAGCAATATGAATCGCCTAGACGACAACTCGGGCATTCATAAAGGACATCATATACCCGCCTACCACAAACAGGAACGGGGCAATTGGCAAAAAAACTTTCAATTTTACAAGTTACCCTTTAATGCCTAAACAGTGTGACTTAGAAGAATTACACTGTCTGATTACGGTAGATCCATATGTGCACTTTACATAGAGACGTTTACGTCCTAAATGGGTTGAACGCAAGAGTGACAATCGGTAACCCAAAGAACCCAAAATACCTAGCACCTTCCGGTTTTGTTTTTGCGGCTAATAAAGTCGGGCTTTTATAATCACAACCATATAACCCCCTACCACAAACAGGATCGTGGCAATTGGCAAAAAACTTGTAATTTCCTTTAGCGCCTCAAGAGTGTGACCTTGAATAATTAAGCTATCTGATTACGGTAGATGCATATGTGCACATTACATAGAGATGTTTACGTCCTAAATGGGTTAAACGCAAGAGTGACAATCGGTAACCCAAAGAACCCAAAATACCTAGCACCTTCCGGTTTTGTTTTTGCGGCTAATAAATTATGTGGGCCTATAAAACAATATGAGTCGCCTAGACGACAACTCGGGCATTTATAATCACAACCATATAATCACCTACCACAAACAGGAACGTGGCAATTGGCAAAAAACTTTCAATTTCCTTTAGCGCCTAAAGAGTGTGACTTTGAAGAATTAAACTATCTGATTACGGTAGATGCATATGTGCACATTACATAAAGATGTTAACGTCCTAAATGGGTTGAACGCAAGAGTGACAATAGGTAACCCAAAGAACCCAAAATACCTAGCACCTTCCGGTTTTGTTTTTGCGGCTAAGAAATTATGTGGGCCTATAAAACAATATGAGTCGCCTAGACGACAACTCGGGCATTCATAATCACAACCATATAACCCCCTACCACAAACAGGAACGTGGCAATTGGCAAAAAACTTGTAATTTCCTTTAGCGCCTCAAGAGTGTGACCTTGAATAATTAAGCTATCTGATTACGGTAGATGCATATGCGCACATTACATAGAGATGTTTACGTCCTAAATGGGTTGAACGCAAGAGTGACAATCGAAAACCCAAAGAACCCAAAATACCTAGCATCTTCCGGCTTTGTTTTTCCTGCTAATAAAGTATGTGGGCCTAAAAAGCAATATGAATCGCCTAGACGACAACTCGGGCATTCATAAAGGACATCATATACCCGCCTACCACAAACAGGAACGGGGCAATTGGCAAAAAAACTTTCAATTTTACAAGTTACCCTTTAGCGCCTAAACAGTGTGACTTAGAAGAATTAAACTATCTGATTACGGTAGATGCATATGTGCACTTTACATAGAGATGTTTACGTCCTAAATGGGTTGAACGCAAGAGTGACAATAGGTAACCCAAAATACCTAGCACCTTCCGGTTTTGTTTTTGCGGCTAAGAAATTATGTGGGCCTATAAAACAATATGAGTCGCCTAGACGACAACTCGGGCATTTATAATCACAACCATATAACCCCCTACCACAAACAGGAACGTGGCAATTGGCAAAAAACTTTCAATTTCCTTTAGCGCCTGAAGAGTGTGACTTTGAAGAATTAAACTATCTGATTACGGTAGATGCATATGTGCACATTACATAGAGATGTTTACGTCCTAAATGGGTTGAACGCAAGAGTGACAATCGGTAACCCAAAGAACCCAAAATACCTAGCACCTTCCGGTTTTGTTTTTGCGGCTATATAGTATGTGGGCCTAAAAAGCAATATGAATCGCCTAGACGACAACGCGGGCATTCATAATCACAACCATATAACCCCCTACCACAAACAGGAACGTGGCAATTGGCAAAAAACTTGTAATTTCCTTTAGCGCCTCAAGAGTGTGACCTTGAATAATTAAGCTATCTGATTACGGTAGATGCATATGTGCACATTACATAGAGATGTTTACGTCCTAAATGGGTTGAACGCAAGAGTGACAATCGAAAACCCAAAAACCTCAAAATACCTAGCAACTTCCGGCTTTGTTGTTCTTGCTAATAAAGTATGTGGGCCTAAAAAGCAATATGAATCGCCTAGACGACAACTCGGGCATTCATAAAGGACATCATATACCCGCCTACCACAAACAGGAACGGGGCAATTGGCAAAAAAACTTTCAATTTTACAAGTTACCCTTTAGCGCCTAAACAGTGTGACTTAGAAGAATTAAACTATCTGATTACGGTAGATGCATATGTGCACATTACATAGAGATGTTAACGTCCTAAATGGGTTGAACGCAAGAGTGACAATCGAAAACCCAAAAACCTCAAAATACCTAGCAACTTCCGGCTTTGTTGTTCCTGCTAATGAAGTATGTGGGCTTAAAAAGCAATATGAATCGCCTAGACGACAACTCGGGCATTCATAAAGGACATCATATACCCGCCTACCACAAACAGGAACGGGGCAATTGGCAAAAAAACTTTCAATTTTACAAGTTACCCTTTAATGCCTAAACAGTGTGACTTAGAAGAATTACACTGTCTGATTACGGTAGATCCATATGTGCACTTTACATAGAGACGTTTACGTCCTAAATGGGTTGAACGCAAGAGTGACAATCGGTAACCCAAAGAACCCAAAATACCTAGCACCTTCCGGTTTTGTTTTTGCGGCTAATAAAGTCGGGCTTTTATAATCACAACCATATAACCCCCTACCACAAACAGGATCGTGGCAATTGGCAAAAAACTTGTAATTTCCTTTAGCGCCTCAAGAGTGTGACCTTGAATAATTAAGCTATCTGATTACGGTAGATGCATATGTGCACATTACATAGAGATGTTTACGTCCTAAATGGGTTAAACGCAAGAGTGACAATCGGTAACCCAAAGAACCCAAAATACCTAGCACCTTCCGGTTTTGTTTTTGCGGCTAATAAATTATGTGGGCCTATAAAACAATATGAGTCGCCTAGACGACAACTCGGGCATTTATAATCACAACCATATAATCACCTACCACAAACAGGAACGTGGCAATTGGCAAAAAACTTTCAATTTCCTTTAGCGCCTAAAGAGTGTGACTTTGAAGAATTAAACTATCTGATTACGGTAGATGCATATGTGCACATTACATAAAGATGTTAACGTCCTAAATGGGTTGAACGCAAGAGTGACAATAGGTAACCCAAAGAACCCAAAATACCTAGCACCTTCCGGTTTTGTTTTTGCGGCTAAGAAATTATGTGGGCCTATAAAACAATATGAGTCGCCTAGACGACAACTCGGGCATTCATAATCACAACCATATAACCCCCTACCACAAACAGGAACGTGGCAATTGGCAAAAAACTTGTAATTTCCTTTAGCGCCTCAAGAGTGTGACCTTGAATAATTAAGCTATCTGATTACGGTAGATGCATATGCGCACATTACATAGAGATGTTTACGTCCTAAATGGGTTGAACGCAAGAGTGACAATCGAAAACCCAAAGAACCCAAAATACCTAGCATCTTCCGGCTTTGTTTTTCCTGCTAATAAAGTATGTGGGCCTAAAAAGCAATATGAATCGCCTAGACGACAACTCGGGCATTCATAAAGGACATCATATACCCGCCTACCACAAACAGGAACGGGGCAATTGGCAAAAAAACTTTCAATTTTACAAGTTACCCTTTAGCGCCTAAACAGTGTGACTTAGAAGAATTAAACTATCTGATTACGGTAGATGCATATGTGCACTTTACATAGAGATGTTTACGTCCTAAATGGGTTGAACGCAAGAGTGACAATAGGTAACCCAAAATACCTAGCACCTTCCGGTTTTGTTTTTGCGGCTAAGAAATTATGTGGGCCTATAAAACAATATGAGTCGCCTAGACGACAACTCGGGCATTTATAATCACAACCATATAACCCCCTACCACAAACAGGAACGTGGCAATTGGCAAAAAACTTTCAATTTCCTTTAGCGCCTGAAGAGTGTGACTTTGAAGAATTAAACTATCTGATTACGGTAGATGCATATGTGCACATTACATAGAGATGTTTACGTCCTAAATGGGTTGAACGCAAGAGTGACAATCGGTAACCCAAAGAACCCAAAATACCTAGCACCTTCCGGTTTTGTTTTTGCGGCTATATAGTATGTGGGCCTAAAAAGCAATATGAATCGCCTAGACGACAACGCGGGCATTCATAATCACAACCATATAACCCCCTACCACAAACAGGAACGTGGCAATTGGCAAAAAACTTGTAATTTCCTTTAGCGCCTCAAGAGTGTGACCTTGAATAATTAAGCTATCTGATTACGGTAGATGCATATGTGCACATTACATAGAGATGTTTACGTCCTAAATGGGTTGAACGCAAGAGTGACAATCGAAAACCCAAAAACCTCAAAATACCTAGCAACTTCCGGCTTTGTTGTTCTTGCTAATAAAGTATGTGGGCCTAAAAAGCAATATGAATCGCCTAGACGACAACTCGGGCATTCATAAAGGACATCATATACCCGCCTACCACAAACAGGAACGGGGCAATTGGCAAAAAAACTTTCAATTTTACAAGTTACCCTTTAGCGCCTAAACAGTGTGACTTAGAAGAATTAAACTATCTGATTACGGTAGATGCATATGTGCACATTACATAGAGATGTTAACGTCCTAAATGGGTTGAACGCAAGAGTGACAATCGAAAACCCAAAAACCTCAAAATACCTAGCAACTTCCGGCTTTGTTGTTCCTGCTAATGAAGTATGTGGGCTTAAAAAGCAATATGAATCGCCTAGACGACAACTCGGGCATTCATAAAGGACATCATATACCCGCCTACCACAAACAGGAACGGGGCAATTGGCAAAAAAACTTTCAATTTTACAAGTTACCCTTTAATGCCTAAACAGTGTGACTTAGAAGAATTACACTGTCTGATTACGGTAGATCCATATGTGCACTTTACATAGAGACGTTTACGTCCTAAATGGGTTGAACGCAAGAGTGACAATCGGTAACCCAAAGAACCCAAAATACCTAGCACCTTCCGGTTTTGTTTTTGCGGCTAATAAAGTCGGGCTTTTATAATCACAACCATATAACCCCCTACCACAAACAGGATCGTGGCAATTGGCAAAAAACTTGTAATTTCCTTTAGCGCCTCAAGAGTGTGACCTTGAATAATTAAGCTATCTGATTACGGTAGATGCATATGTGCACATTACATAGAGATGTTTACGTCCTAAATGGGTTAAACGCAAGAGTGACAATCGGTAACCCAAAGAACCCAAAATACCTAGCACCTTCCGGTTTTGTTTTTGCGGCTAATAAATTATGTGGGCCTATAAAACAATATGAGTCGCCTAGACGACAACTCGGGCATTTATAATCACAACCATATAATCACCTACCACAAACAGGAACGTGGCAATTGGCAAAAAACTTTCAATTTCCTTTAGCGCCTAAAGAGTGTGACTTTGAAGAATTAAACTATCTGATTACGGTAGATGCATATGTGCACATTACATAAAGATGTTAACGTCCTAAATGGGTTGAACGCAAGAGTGACAATAGGTAACCCAAAGAACCCAAAATACCTAGCACCTTCCGGTTTTGTTTTTGCGGCTAAGAAATTATGTGGGCCTATAAAACAATATGAGTCGCCTAGACGACAACTCGGGCATTCATAATCACAACCATATAACCCCCTACCACAAACAGGAACGTGGCAATTGGCAAAAAACTTGTAATTTCCTTTAGCGCCTCAAGAGTGTGACCTTGAATAATTAAGCTATCTGATTACGGTAGATGCATATGCGCACATTACATAGAGATGTTTACGTCCTAAATGGGTTGAACGCAAGAGTGACAATCGAAAACCCAAAGAACCCAAAATACCTAGCATCTTCCGGCTTTGTTTTTCCTGCTAATAAAGTATGTGGGCCTAAAAAGCAATATGAATCGCCTAGACGACAACTCGGGCATTCATAAAGGACATCATATACCCGCCTACCACAAACAGGAACGGGGCAATTGGCAAAAAAACTTTCAATTTTACAAGTTACCCTTTAGCGCCTAAACAGTGTGACTTAGAAGAATTAAACTATCTGATTACGGTAGATGCATATGTGCACTTTACATAGAGATGTTTACGTCCTAAATGGGTTGAACGCAAGAGTGACAATAGGTAACTCAAAATACCTAGCACCTTCCGGTTTTGTTTTTGCGGCTAAGAAATTATGTGGGCCTATAAAACAATATGAGTCGCCTAGACGACAACTCGGGCATTTATAATCACAACCATATAACCCCCTACCACAAACAGGAACGTGGCAATTGGCAAAAAACTTTCAATTTCCTTTAGCGCCTGAAGAGTGTGACTTTGAAGAATTAAACTATCTGATTACGGTAGATGCATATGTGCACATTACATAGAGATGTTTACGTCCTAAATGGGTTGAACGCAAGAGTGACAATCGGTAACCCAAAGAACCCAAAATACCTAGCACCTTCCGGTTTTGTTTTTGCGGCAATATAGTATGTGGGCCTAAAAAGCAATATGAATCGCCTAGACGACAACGCGGGCATTCATAATCACAACCATATAACCCCCTACCACAAACAGGAACGTGGCAATTGGCAAAAAACTTGTAATTTCCTTTAGCGCCTCAAGAGTGTGACCTTGAATAATTAAGCTATCTGATTACGGTAGATGCATATGTGCACATTACATAGAGATGTTTACGTCCTAAATGGGTTGAACGCAAGAGTGACAATCGAAAACCCAAAAACCTCAAAATACCTAGCAACTTCCGGCTTTGTTGTTCTTGCTAATAAAGTATGTGGGCCTAAAAAGCAATATGAATCGCCTAGACGACAACTCGGGCATTCATAAAGGACATCATATACCCGCCTACCACAAACAGGAACGGGGCAATTGGCAAAAAAACTTTCAATTTTACAAGTTACCCTTTAGCGCCTAAACAGTGTGACTTAGAAGAATTAAACTATCTGATTACGGTAGATGCATATGTGCACATTACATAGAGATGTTAACGTCCTAAATGGGTTGAACGCAAGAGTGACAATCGAAAACCCAAAAACCTCAAAATACCTAGCAACTTCCGGCTTTGTTGTTCCTGCTAATAAAGTATGTGGGTCTAAAAAGCAATATGAATCGCCTAGACGACAACTCGGGCATTCAAAAACAACATCATATACCCGCCTACCACAAACAGGAACGGGGCAATTGGCAAAAAACTTTCAATTTCACAAGTTACCCTTTAGCGCCTAAAGAGTGTGACTTAGAAGAATTAAACTATCTGATTACGGTAGATGCATATGTGCACATTACATAGAGATATTTACGTCCTAAATGGGTTGAACGCAAGAGTGACAATCGGTAACCCAAAGAACCCAAAATACCTAGCACCTTCCGGTTTTGTTTTTGCGGCTAATAAAGTCGGGCATTTATAATCACAACCATATAACCCCCTACCACAAACAGGATCGTGGCAATTGGCAAAAAACTTGTAATTTCCTTTAGCGCCTGAAGAGTGTGACTTTGAAGAATTAAACTATCTGATTACGGTAGATGCATATGTGCACATTACATAGAGATGTTTACGTCCTAAATGGGTTGAACGCAAGAGTGACAATCGGTAACCCAAAGAACCCAAAATACCTAGCACCTTCCGGTTTTGTTTTTGCGGCTAATAAAGTCGGACATTTATAATCACAACCATATAGCCCCCTACCACAAACAGGAACGTGGCAATTGGCAAAAAACTTTCAATTTCCTTTAGCGCCTGAAGAGTGTGACTTTGAAGAATTAAACTATCTGATTACGGTAGATGCATATGTGCACATTACATAGAGATGTTTACGTCCTAAATGGGTTGAACGCAAGAGTGACAATCGGTAACCCAAAGAACCCAAAATACCTAGCACCTTCCGGTTTTGTTTTTGCGGCTATATAGTATGTGGGCCTAAAAAGCAATATGAATCGCCTAGACGACAACGCGGGCATTCATAATCACAACCATATAACCCCCTACCACAAACAGGAACGTGGCAATTGGCAAAAAACTTGTAATTTCCTTTAGCGCCTCAAGAGTGTGACCTTGAATAATTAAGCTATCTGATTACGGTAGATGCATATGTGCACATTACATAGAGATGTTTACGTCCTAAATGGGTTGAACGCAAGAGTGACAATCGAAAACCCAAAAACCTCAAAATACCTAGCAACTTCCGGCTTTGTTGTTCTTGCTAATAAAGTATGTGGGCCTAAAAAGCAATATGAATCGCCTAGACGACAACTCGGGCATTCATAAAGGACATCATATACCCGCCTACCACAAACAGGAACGGGGCAATTGGCAAAAAAACTTTCAATTTTACAAGTTACCCTTTAGCGCCTAAACAGTGTGACTTAGAAGAATTAAACTATCTGATTACGGTAGATGCATATGTGCACATTACATAGAGAAGTTTACGTCCTAAATGGGTTGAACGCAAGAGTGACAATCGGTAACCCAAAGAACTCAAAATACCTAGCAACTTCCGGCTTTGTTTTTCCTGCTAATAAAGTATGTGGGTCTAAAAAGCAATATGAATCGCCTAGACGACAACTCGGGCATTCAAAAACAACATCATATACCCGCCTACCACAAACAGGAACGGGGCAATTGGTAAAAAACTTTCCATTTCACAAGTTACCCTTTAGCGCCTAAAGAGTGTGACTTAGAAGAATTAAACTATCTGATTACGGTAGATGCATATGTGCACATTACATAGGGATGTTTGCGTCCTAAATGGGTTGAACGCAAGAGTGACAATCGGTAACCCAAAGAACCCAAAATACCTAGCACCTTCCGGTTTTGTTTTTGCGGCTAATAAATTATGTGGGCCTAAAAGGCAACATGAATCGCCTAGACGACAACTCGGGCATTCATAAACAACATCATATACCCGCCTACCACAAACAAGAACGTGGCAATTGGCAAAAAACGTTCAATTTCCTTTAGCGCCTAAAGAGTGTGACTTTGAAGAATTAAACTATCTGATTACGGTAGATGCATATGTGCACATTACATAAAGATTTTTACGTCCTAAATGGGTTGAACGCAAGAGTGACAATCGGTAACCCAAAGAACCCAAAATACCTAGCACCTTCCTGTTTTGTTTTTTGCGGCTAATAAAGTCGGGCATTTATAATCACAACCATATAACCCCCTACCACAAACAGGATCGTGGCAATTGGCAAAAAACTTGTAATTTCCTTTAGCGCCTCAAGAGTGTGACCTTGAATAATTAAGCTATCTGATTACGGTAGATGCATATTTGCACATTACATAGAGATGTTTACGTCCTAAATGGGTTGAACGCAAGAGTGACAATCGAAAACCCAAAGAACCCAAAATACCTAAAAACTTTTGGATTTGTTTTTCCTGCTAATGAAGTATGTGGGCTTAAAAAGCAATATGAATCGCCTAGACGACAACTCGGGCATTCATAAAGGACATCATATACCCGCCTACCAAAAACAGGAACGGGGCAATTGGCAAAAAAACTTTCAATTTTACAAGTTACCCTTTAGCGCCTAAACAGTGTGTTTTAGAAGAATTAAACTATCTGATTACGGTAGATGCATATGTGCACTTTACATAGAGATGTTTACATCCTAAATGGGTTGAACGCAAGAGTGACAATCGGAAACCCAAAGAACCCAAAATACCTAAAAACTTTTGGCTTTGTTTTTCCTGCTAATGAAGTATGTGGGCTTAAAAAGCAATATGAATCGCCTAGACGACAACTCGGGCATTCATAAAGGACATCATATACCCGCCTACCACAAACAGGAACGGGGCAATTGGCAAAAAAACTTTCAATTTTACAAGTTACCCTTTAATGCCTAAACAGTGTGACTTAGAAGAATTACACTGTCTGATTACGGTAGATCCATATGTGCACTTTACATAGAGACGTTTACGTCCTAAATGGGTTGAACGCAAGAGTGACAATCGGTAACCCAAAGAACCCAAAATACCTAGCACCTTCCGGTTTTGTTTTTGCGGCTAATAAAGTCGGGCTTTTATAATCACAACCATATAACTCCCTACCACAAACAGGATCGTGGCAATTGGCAAAAAACTTGTAATTTCCTTTAGCGCCTCAAGAGTGTGACCTTGAATAATTAAGCTATCTGATTACGGTAGATGCATATGTGCACATTACATAGAGATGTTTACGTCCTAAATGGGTTAAACGCAAGAGTGACAATCGGTAACCCAAAGAACCCAAAATACCTAGCACCTTCCGGTTTTGTTTTTGCGGCTAATAAATTATGTGGGCCTATAAAACAATATGAGTCGCCTAGACGACAACTCGGGCATTTATAATCACAACCATATAATCACCTACCACAAACAGGAACGTGGCAATTGGCAAAAAACTTTCAATTTCCTTTAGCGCCTAAAGAGTGTGACTTTGAAGAATTAAACTATCTGATTACGGTAGATGCATATGTGCACATTACATAAAGATGTTAACGTCCTAAATGGGTTGAACGCAAGAGTGACAATAGGTAACCCAAAGAACCCAAAATACCTAGCACCTTCCGGTTTTGTTTTTGCGGCTAAGAAATTATGTGGGCCTATAAAACAATATGAGTCGCCTAGACGACAACTCGGGCATTCATAATCACAACCATATAACCCCCTACCACAAACAGGAACGTGGCAATTGGCAAAAAACTTGTAATTTCCTTTAGCGCCTCAAGAGTGTGACCTTGAATAATTAAGCTATCTGATTACGGTAGATGCATATGCGCACATTACATAGAGATGTTTACGTCCTAAATGGGTTGAACGCAAGAGTGACAATCGAAAACCCAAAGAACCCAAAATACCTAGCATCTTCCGGCTTTGTTTTTCCTGCTAATAAAGTATGTGGGCCTAAAAAGCAATATGAATCGCCTAGACGACAACTCGGGCATTCATAAAGGACACCATATACCCGCCTACCACAAACAGGAACGGGGCAATTGGCAAAAAAACTTTCAATTTTACAAGTTACCCTTTAGCGCCTAAACAGTGTGACTTAGAAGAATTAAACTATCTGATTACGGTAGATGCATATGTGCACTTTACATAGAGATGTTTACGTCCTAAATGGGTTGAACGCAAGAGTGACAATAGGTAACCCAAAATACCTAGCACCTTCCGGTTTTGTTTTTGCGGCTAAGAAATTATGTGGGCCTATAAAACAATATGAGTCGCCTAGACGACAACTCGGGCATTTATAATCACAACCATATAACCCCCTACCACAAACAGGAACGTGGCAATTGGCAAAAAACTTTCAATTTCTTTTAGCGCCTGAAGAGTGTGACTTTGAAGAATTAAACTATCTGATTACGGTAGATGCATATGTGCACATTACATAGAGATGTTTACGTCCTAAATGGGTTGAACGCAAGAGTGACAATCGGTAACCCAAAGAACCCAAAATACCTAGCACCTTCCGGTTTTGTTTTTGCGGCTATATAGTATGTGGGCCTAAAAAGCAATATGAATCGCCTAGACGACAACGCGGGCATTCATAATCACAACCATATAACCCCCTACCACAAACAGGAACGTGGCAATTGGCAAAAAACTTGTAATTTCCTTTAGCGCCTCAAGAGTGTGACCTTGAATAATTAAGCTATCTGATTACGGTAGATGCATATGTGCACATTACATAGAGATGTTTACGTCCTAAATGGGTTGAACGCAAGAGTGACAATCGAAAACCCAAAAACCTCAAAATACCTAGCAACTTCCGGCTTTGTTGTTCTTGCTAATAAAGTATGTGGGCCTAAAAAGCAATATGAATCGCCTAGACGACAACTCGGGCATTCATAAAGGACATCATATACCCGCCTACCACAAACAGGAACGGGGCAATTGGCAAAAAAACTTTCAATTTTACAAGTTACCCTTTAGCGCCTAAACAGTGTGACTTAGAAGAATTAAACTATCTGATTACGGTAGATGCATATGTGCACATTACATAGAGATGTTAACGTCCTAAATGGGTTGAACGCAAGAGTGACAATCGAAAACCCAAAAACCTCAAAATACCTAGCAACTTCCGGCTTTGTTGTTCCTGCTAATAAAGTATGTGGGTCTAAAAAGCAATATGAATCGCCTAGACGACAACTCGGGCATTCAAAAACAACATCATATACCCGCCTACCACAAACAGGAACGGGGCAATTGGCAAAAAACTTTCAATTTCACAAGTTACCCTTTAGCGCCTAAAGAGTGTGACTTAGAAGAATTAAACTATCTGATTACGGTAGATGCATATGTGCACATTACATAGAGATATTTACGTCCTAAATGGGTTGAACGCAAGAGTGACAATCGGTAACCCAAAGAACCCAAAATACCTAGCACCTTCCGGTTTTGTTTTTGCGGCTAATAAAGTCGGGCATTTATAATCACAACCATATAACCCCCTACCACAAACAGGATCGTGGCAATTGGCAAAAAACTTGTAATTTCCTTTAGCGCCTGAAGAGTGTGACTTTGAAGAATTAAACTATCTGATTACGGTAGATGCATATGTGCACATTACATAGAGATGTTTACGTCCTAAATGGGTTGAACGCAAGAGTGACAATCGGTAACCCAAAGAACCCAAAATACCTAGCACCTTCCGGTTTTGTTTTTGCGGCTAATAAAGTCGGACATTTATAATCACAACCATATAACCCCCTACCACAAACAGGAACGTGGCAATTGGCAAAAAACTTTCAATTTCCTTTAGCGCCTGAAGAGTGTGACTTTGAAGAATTAAACTATCTGATTACGGTAGATGCATATGTGCACATTACATAGAGATGTTTACGTCCTAAATGGGTTGAACGCAAGAGTGACAATCGGTAACCCAAAGAACCCAAAATACCTAGCACCTTCCGGTTTTGTTTTTGCGGCTATATAGTATGTGGGCCTAAAAAGCAATATGAATCGCCTAGACGACAACGCGGGCATTCATAATCACAACCATATAACCCCCTACCACAAACAGGAACGTGGCAATTGGCAAAAAACTTGTAATTTCCTTTAGCGCCTCAAGAGTGTGACCTTGAATAATTAAGCTATCTGATTACGGTAGATGCATATGTGCACATTACATAGAGATGTTTACGTCCTAAATGGGTTGAACGCAAGAGTGACAATCGAAAACCCAAAAACCTCAAAATACCTAGCAACTTCCGGCTTTGTTGTTCTTGCTAATAAAGTATGTGGGCCTAAAAAGCAATATGAATCGCCTAGACGACAACTCGGGCATTCATAAAGGACATCATATACCCGCCTACCACAAACAGGAACGGGGCAATTGGCAAAAAAACTTTCAATTTTACAAGTTACCCTTTAGCGCCTAAACAGTGTGACTTAGAAGAATTAAACTATCTGATTACGGTAGATGCATATGTGCACATTACATAGAGATGTTAACGTCCTAAATGGGTTGAACGCAAGAGTGACAATCGAAAACCCAAAAACCTCAAAATACCTAGCACCTTCCGGCTTTGTTGTTCCTGCTAATAAAGTATGTGGGTCTAAAAAGCAATATGAATCGCCCAGACGACAACTCGGGCATTCAAAAACAACATCATATACCCGCCTACCACAAACAGGAACGGGGCAATTGGCAAAAAACTTTCAATTTCACAAGTTACCCTTTAGCGCCTAAAGAGTGTGACTTAGAAGAATTAAACTATCTGATTACGGTAGATGCATATGTGCACATTACATAGAGATATTTACGTCCTAAATGGGTTGAACGCAAGAGTGACAATAGGTAACCCAAAGAACCCAAAATACCTAGCACCTTCCGGTTTTGTTTTTGCGGCTAATAAAGTCGGGCATTTATAATCACAACCATATAACCCCCTACCACAAACAGGATCGTGGCAATTGGCAAAAAACTTGTAATTTCCTTTAGCGCCTGAAGAGTGTGACTTTGAAGAATTAAACTATCTGATTACGGTAGATGCATATGTGCACATTACATAGAGATGTATACGTCCTAAATGGGTTGAACGCAAGAGTGACAATCGGTAACCCAAAGAACCCAAAATACCTAGCACCTTCCGGTTTTGTTTTTGCGGCTAATAAAGTCGGACATTTATAATCACAACCATATAACCCCCTACCACAAGCAGGAACGTGGCAATTGGCAAAAAACTTTCAATTTCCTTTAGCGCCTGAAGAGTGTGACTTTGAAGAATTAAACTATCTGATTACGGTAGATGCATATGTGCACATTACATAGAGATGTTTACGTCCTAAATGGGTTGAACGCAAGAGTGACAATCGGTAACCCAAAGAACCCAAAATACCTAGCACCTTCCGGTTTTGTTTTTGCGGCTATATAGTATGTGGGCCTAAAAAGCAATATGAATCGCCTAGACGACAACGCGGGCATTCATAATCACAACCATATAACCCCCTACCACAAACAGGAACGTGGCAATTGGCAAAAAACTTTCAATTTCCTTTAGCGCCTGAAGAGTGTGACTTTGAAGAATTAAACTATCTGATTACGGTAGATGCATATGTGCACATTACATAGAGATGTTTACGTCCTAAATGGGTTGAACGCAAGAGTGACAATCGGTAACCCAAAGAACTCAAAATACCTAGCAACTTCCGGCTTTGTTTTTCCTGCTAATAAAGTATGTGGGCCTAAAAAGCAATATGAATCGCCTAGACGACAACTCGGGCATTCATAAAGGACATCATATACCCGCCTACCACAAACAGGAACGGGGCAAATGGCAAAAAAACTTTCAATTTTACAAGTTACCCTTTAGCGCCTAAACAGTGTGACTTAGAAGAATTAAACTATCTGATTACGGTAGATGCATATGTGCACATTACATAGAGAAGTTTACGTCCTAAATGGGTTGAACGCAAGAGTGACAATCGGTAACCCAAAGAATTCAAAATACCTAGCAACTTCCGGCTTTGTTTTTCCTGCTAATAAAGTATGTGGGTCTAAAAAGCAATATGAATCGCCTAGACGACAACTCGGGCATTCAAAAACAACATCATATACCCGCCTACCACAAACAGGAACGGGGCAATTGGTAAAAAACTTTCAATTTTACAAGTTACCCTTTAGCGCCTAAACAGTGTGACTTAGAAGAATTAAACTATCTGATTACGGTAGATGCATATGTGCACATTACATAGAGATGTTTACGTCCTAAATGGGTTGAACGCAAGAGTGACAATCGAAAACCCAAAGAACCCAAAATACCTAAAAACTTTTGGCTTTGTTTTTCCTGCTAATGAAGTATGTGGGCTTAAAAAGCAATATGAATCGCCTAGACGACAACTCGGGCATTCATAAAGGACATCATATACCCGCCTACCACAAACAGGAACGTGGCAATTGGCAAAAAACGTTCAATTTCCTTTAGCGCCTAAAGAGTGTGACTTAGAAGAATTAAACTATCTGATTACGGTAGATGCATATGTGCACTTTACATAGAGATGTTTACGTCCTAAATGGGTTGAACGCAAGAGTGACAATCGGTAACCCAAAGAACCCAAAATACCTAGCACCTTCCGGTTTTGTTTTTGCGGCTAATAAAGTCGGGCATTTATAATCACAACCATATAACCCCCTACCACAAACAGGATCGTGGCAATTGGCAAAAAACTTGTAATTTCCTTTAGCGCCTCAAGAGTGTTACCTTGAATAATTAAGCTATCTGATTACGGTAGATGCATATGTGCGCATTACATAGAGATGTTTACGTCCTAAATGGGTTAAATGCAAGAGTGACAATCGGTAACCCAAAGAACCCAAAATACCTAGCACCTTCCGGTTTTGTTTTTGCGGCTAATAAATTATGCGGGCCTATAAAACAATATGAGTCGCCTAGACGACAACTCGGGCATTTATAATCACAACCATATAATCACCTACCACAAACAGGAACGTGGCAATTGGCAAAAAACTTTCAATTTCCTTTAGCGCCTAAAGAGTGTGACGTTGAAGAATTAAACTATCTGATTACGGTAGATGCATATTTGCACTTTACATAGAGATGTTTACGTCCTAAATGGGTTGAACGCAAGAGTGACAATCGAAAACCCAAAGAACCCAAAATACCTAAAAACTTTTGGCTTTGTTTTTCCTGCTAATGAAGTATGTGGGCTTAAAAAGCAATATGAATCGCCTAGACGACAACTCGGGCATTCATAAAGGACATCATATACCCGCCTACCACAAACAGGAACGGGGCAATTGGCAAAAAAACTTTCAATTTTACAAGTTACCCTTTAGCGCCTAAACAGTGTGTTTTAGAAGAATTAAACTATCTGATTACGGTAGATGCATATGTGCACTTTACATAGAGATGTTTACGTCCTAAATGGGTTGAACGCAAGAGTGACAATCGAAAACCCAAAGAACCCAAAATACCTAAAAACTTTTGGCTTTGTTTTTCCTGCTAATGAAGTATGTGGGCTTAAAAAGCAATATGAATCGCCTAGACGACAACTCGGGCATTCATAAAGGACATCATATACCCGCCTACCACAAACAGGAACGGGGCAATTGGCAAAAAAACTTTCAATTTTACAAGTTACCCTTTAATGCCTAAACAGTGTGACTTAGAAGAATTAAACTGTCTGATTACGGTAGATCCATATGTGCACTTTACATAGAGACGTTTACGTCCTAAATGGGTTGAACGCAAGAGTGACAATCGGTAACCCAAAGAACCCAAAATACCTAGCACCTTCCGGTTTTGTTTTTGCGGCTAATAAAGTCGGGCATTTATAATCACAACCATATAACCCCCTACCACAAACAGGATCGTGGCAATTGGCAAAAAACTTGTAATTTCCTTTAGCGCCTCAAGAGTGTGACCCTGAATAATTAAGCTATCTGATTACGGTAGATGCATATGTGCACATTACATAGAAATGTTTACGTCCTAAATGGGTTAAACGCAAGAGTGACAATCGGTAACCCAAAGAACCCAAAATACCTAGCACCTTCCGGTTTTGTTTTTGCGGCTAATAAATTATGTGGGCCTATAAAACAATATGAGTCGCCTAGACGACAACTCGGGCATTTATAATCACAACCATATAATCACCTACCACAAACAGGAACGTGGCAATTGGCAAAAAACTTTCAATTTCCTTTAGCGCCTAAAGAGTGTGACTTTGAAGAATTAAACTATCTGATTACGGTAGATGCATATGTGCACATTACATAAAGATGTTAACGTCCTAAATGGGTTGAACGCAAGAGTGACAATAGGTAACCCAAAGAACCCAAAATACCTAGCACCTTCCGGTTTTGTTTTTGCGGCTAAGAAATTATGTGGGCCTATAAAACAATATGAGTCGCCTAGACGACAACTCGGGCATTCATAATCACAACCATATAACCCCCTACCACAAACAGGAACGTGGCAATTGGCAAAAAACTTGTAATTTCCTTTAGCGCCTCAAGAGTGTGACCTTGAATAATTAAGCTATCTGATTACGGTAGATGCATATGTGCACATTACATAGAGATGTTTACGTCCTAAATGGGTTGAACGCAAGAGTGACAATCGAAAACCCAAAATACCTAGCAACTTCCGGCTTTGTTTTTCCTGCTAATAAAGTATGTGGGCCTAAAAAGCAATATGAATCGCCTAGACGACAACTCGGGCATTCATAAAGGACATCATATACCCGCCTACCACAAACAGGAACGGGGCAATTGGCAAAAAAACTTTCAATTTTACAAGTTACCCTTTAGCGCCTAAACAGTGTGACTTAGAAGAATTAAACTATCTGATTACGGTAGATGCATATGTGCACATTACATAGAGATGTTAACGTCCTAAATGGGTTGAACGCAAGAGTGACAATCGAAAACCCAAAAACCTCAAAATACCTAGCAACTTCCGGCTTTGTTGTTCCTGCTAATAAAGTATGTGGGTCTAAAAAGCAATATGAATCGCCTAGACGACAACTCGGGCATTCATAAAGGACATCATATACCCGCCTACCACAAACAGGAACGGGGCAATTGGCAAAAAAACTTTCAATTTTACAAGTTACCCTTTAGCGCCTAAACAGTGTGACTTAGAAGAATTAAACTATCTGATTACGGTAGATGCATATGTGCACATTACATAGGGATGTTTACGTCCTAAATGGGTTGAACGCAAGAGTGACAATCGGTAACCCAAAGAACCCAAAGTACCTAGCACCTTCCGGTTTTGTTTTTGCGGCTAATAAAGTCGGGAATTTATAATCACAACCATATAACCCCCTACCACAAACAGGATCGTGGCAATTGGCAAAAAACTTGTAATTTCCTTTAGCGCCTAAAGAGTGTGACTTTGAAGAATTAAACTATCTGATTACGGTAGATGCATATGTGCACATTACATAGAGATGTTAACGTCCTAAATGGGTTGAACGCAAGAGTGACAATCGAAAACCCAAAAACCTCAAAATACCTAGCAACTTCCGGCTTTGTAGTTCCTGCTAATAAAGTATGTGGGTCTAAAAAGCAATATGAATCGCCTAGACGACAACTCGGGCATTCATAAACAACATCATTTACCCGCCTAACACAAACCGGAACGGGGCAATTGGAAAAAACTTTCAATTTCACAAGTTACCCTTTAGCGCCAATAACCAGCACCTTCCGGTTTTGTTTTTGCGGCTAATAAATTATGTGGGCCTAAAAGGCAATATGAGTCGCCTAGACGACAACTCGGGCATTCATAAACAACATCATATACCCGCCTACCACAAACAGGAACGTGGCAATTGGCAAAAAACGTTCAATTTCCTTTAGCGCCTAAAGAGTGTGACTTTGAAGAATTAAACTATCTGATTACGGTAGATGCATATGTGCACATTACATAGAGATTTTTACGTCCTAAATGGGTTGAACGCAAGAGTGACAATCGGTAACCCAAAGAACCCAAAATACCTAGCACCTTCCTGGTTTGTTTTTTGCGGCTAATAAAGTCGGGCATTTATAATCACAACCATATAACCCCCTACCACAAACAGGATCGTGGCAATTGGCAAAAAACTTGTAATTTCCTTTTGCGCCTCAAGAGTGTGACCTTGAATAATTAACCTATCTGATTACGGTAGATGCATATGTGCACATTACATAGAGATGTTTACGTCCTAAATGGGTTGAACGCAAGAGTGACAATCGAAAACCCAAAGAACCCAAAATACCTAAAAACTTTTGGCTTTGTTTTTCCTGCTAATGAAGTATGTGGGCTTAAAAAGCAATATGAATCGCCTAGACGACAACTCGGGCATTCATAAAGGACATCATATACCCGCCTACCACAAACAGGAACGGGGCAATTGGCAAAAAAACTTTCAATTTTACAAGTTACCCTTTAGCGCCTAAACAGTGTGACTTAGAAGAATTAAACTATCTGATTACGGTAGATGCATATGTGCACATTACATAGAGATGTTTACGTCCTAAATGGGTTGAACGCAAGAGTGACAATCGAAAACCCAAAGAACCCAAAATACCTAAAAACTTTTGGCTTTGTTTTTTCTGCTAATGAAGTATGTGGGCTTAAAAAGCAATATGAATCGCCTAGACGACAACTCGGGCATTCATAAAGGACATCATATACCCGCCTACCACAAACAGGAACGGGGCAATTGGCAAAAAAACTTTCAATTTTACAAGTTACCCTTTAGCGCCTAAACAGTGTGACTTAGAAGAATTAAACTATCTGATTACGGTAGATGCATATGTGCTCTTTACATAGAGATGTTTACGTCCTAAATGGGTTGAACGCAAGAGTGACAATCGGTAACCCAAAGAACCCAAAATACCTAGCACCTTCCGGTTTTGTTTTTGCGGCTAATAAAGTCGGGCATTTATAATCACAACCATATAACCCACTACCACAAACAGGATCGTGGCAATTGGCAAAAAACTTGTAATTTCCTTTAGCGCCTCAAGAGTGTGACCTTGAATAATTAAGCTATCTGATTACGGTAGATGCATATGTGCACATTACATAGAGATGTTTACGTCCTAAATGGGTTAAACGCAAGAGTGACAATCGGTAACCCATAGAACCCAAAATACCTAGCACCTTCCGGTTTTGTTTTTGCGGCTAATAAATTATGTGGGCCTATAAAACAATATGAGTCGCCTAGACGACAACTCGGGCATTTATAATCACAACCATATAATCACCTACCACAAACAGGAACGTGGCAATTGGCAAAAAACTTTCAATTTCCTTTAGCGCCTAAAGAGTGTGACTTTGAAGAATTAAACTATCTGATACGGTAGATGCATATGTGCACATTACATAAAGATGTTAACGTCCTAAATAGGTTGAACGCAAGAGTGGCAATAGGTAACCCAAAGAACCCAAAATACCTAGCACCTTCCGGTTTTGTTTTTGCGGCTAAGAAATTATGTGGGCCTATAAAACAATATGAGTCGCCTAGACGACAACTCGGGCATTCATAATCACAACCATATAACCCCCTACCACAAACAGGAACGTGGCAATTGGCAAAAAACTTTCAATTTCCTTTAGCGCCTAAAGAGTGTGACTTTGAAGAATTAAACTATCTGATACGGTAGATGCATATGTGCACATTACATAAAGATGTTAACGTCCTAAATAGGTTGAACGCAAGAGTGGCAATAGGTAACCCAAAGAACCCAAAATACCTAGCACCTTCCGGTTTTGTTTTTGCGGCTAAGAAATTATGTGGGCCTATAAAACAATATGAGTCGCCTAGACGACAACTCGGGCATTTATAATCACAACCATATAACCCCCTACCACAAACAGGAACGTGGCAATTGGCAAAAAACTTTCAATTTCCTTTAGCGCCTAAACAGTGTGACTTAGAAGAATTAAACTATCTGATTACGGTAGATGCATATGTGCACATTACATAGAGATGTTTACGTCCTAAATGGGTTGAACGCAAGAGTGACAATCGAAAACCCAAAGAACCCAAAATACCTAAAAACTTTTGGCTTTGTTTTTTCTGCTAATGAAGTATGTGGGCTTAAAAAGCAATATGAATCGCCTAGACGACAACTCGGGCATTCATAAAGGACATCATATACCCGCCTACCACAAACAGGAACGGGGCAATTGGCAAAAAAACTTTCAATTTTACAAGTTACCCTTTAGCGCCTAAACAGTGTGACTTAGAAGAATTAAACTATCTGATTACGGTAGATGCATATGTGCACTTTACATAGAGATGTTTACGTCCTAAATGGGTTGAACGCAAGAGTGACAATCGGTAACCCATAGAACCCAAAATACCTAGCACCTTCCGGTTTTGTTTTTGCGGCTAATAAATTATGTGGGCCTATAAAACAATATGAGTCGCCTAGACGACAACTCGGGCATTTATAATCACAACCATATAATCACCTACCACAAACAGGAACGTGGCAATTGGCAAAAAACTTTCAATTTCCTTTAGCGCCTAAAGAGTGTGACTTTGAAGAATTAAACTATCTGATACGGTAGATGCATATGTGCACATTACATAAAGATGTTAACGTCCTAAATAGGTTGAACGCAAGAGTGGCAATAGGTAACCCAAAGAACCCAAAATACCTAGCACCTTCCGGTTTTGTTTTTGCGGCTAAGAAATTATGTGGGCCTATAAAACAATATGAGTCGCCTAGACGACAACTCGGGCATTCATAATCACAACCATATAACCCCCTACCACAAACAGGAACGTGGCAATTGGCAAAAAACTTGTAATTTCCTTTAGCGCCTCAAGAGTGTGACCTTGAATAATTAAGCTATCTGATTACGGTAGATGCATATGTGCACATTACATAGAGATGTTTACGTCCTAAATGGGTTGAACGCAAGAGTGACAATCGAAAACCCAAAGAACCCAAAATACCTAGCAACTTCCGGCTTTGTTTTTCCTGCTAATAAAGTATGTGGGCCTAAAAAGCAATATGAATCGCCTAGACGACAACTCGGGCATTCATAAAGGACATCATATACCCGCCTACCACAAACAGGAACGGGGCAATTGGCAAAAAAACTTTCAATTTTACAAGTTACCCTTTAGCGCCTAAACAGTGTGACTTAGAAGAATTAAACTATCTGATTACGGTAGATGCATATGTGCACTTTACATAGAGATGTTTACGTCCTAAATGGGTTGAACGCAAGAGTGACAATAGGTAACTCAAAGAACCCAAAATACCTAGTACCTTCCGGTTTTGTTTTTGCGGCTAAGAAATTATGTGGGCCTATAAAACAATATGAGTCGCCTAGACGACAACTCGGGCATTTATAATCACAACCATATAACCCCCTACCACAAACAGGAACGTGGCAATTGGCAAAAAACTTTCAATTTCCTTTAGCGCCTGAAGAGTGTGACTTTGAAGAAATAAACTATCTGATTACGGTAGATGCATATGTGCACATTACATAGAGATGTTTACGTCCTAAATGGGTTGAACGCAAGAGTGACAATCGGTAACCCAAAGAACCCAAAATACCTAGCACCTTCCGGTTTTGTTTTTGCGGCTATATAGTATGTGGGCCTAAAAAGCAATATGAATCGCCTAGACGACAACGCGGGCATTCATAATCACAACCATATAACCCCCTACCACAAACAGGAACGTGGCAATTGGCAAAAAACTTGTAATTTTCTTTAGCGCCTCAAGAGTGTGACCTTGAATAATTAAGCTATCTGATTACGGTAGATGCATATGTGCACATTACATAGAGATGTTTACGTCCTAAATGGGTTGAACGCAAGAGTGACAATCGAAAATCCAAAGAACCCAAAATACCTAGCAACTTCCGGCTTTGTTTTTCCTGCTAATAAAGTATGTGGGCCTAAAAAGCAATATGAATCGCCTAGACGACAACTCGGGCATTCATAAAGGACATCATATACCCGCCTACCACAAACAGGAACGGGGCAATTGGCAAAAAAACTTTCAATTTTACAAGTTACCCTTTAGCGCCTAAACAGTGTGACTTAGAAGAATTAAACTATCTGATTACGGTAGATGCATATGTGCACATTACATAGAGATGTTAACGTCCTAAATGGGTTGAACGCAAGAGTGACAATCGAAAACCCAAAAACCTCAAAATACCTAGCACCTTTCGGTTTTGTTTTTGCGGCTATATAGTATGTGGGCCTAAAAAGCAATATGAATCGCCTAGACGACAACGCGGGCATTCATAATCACAACCATATAACCCCCTACCACAAACAGGAACGTGGCAATTGGCAAAAAACTTGTAATTTCCTTTAGCGCCTCAAGAGTGTGACCTTGAATAATTAAGCTATCTGATTACGGTAGATGCATATGTGCACATTACATAGAGATGTTTACGTCCTAAATGGGTTGAACGCAAGAGTGACAATCGAAAACCCAAAGAACCCAAAATACCTAGCAACTTCCGGCTTTGTTTTTCCTGCTAATAAAGTATGTGGGCCTAAAAAGCAATATGAATCGCCTAGACGACAACTCGGGCATTCATAAAGGACATCATATACCCGCCTACCACAAACAGGAACGGGGCAATTGGCAAAAAAACTTTCAATTTTACAAGTTACCCTTTAGCGCCTAAACAGTGTGACTTAGAAGAATTAAACTATCTGATTACGGTAGATGCATATGTGCACTTTACATAGAGATGTTTACGTCCTAAATGGGTTGAACGCAAGAGTGACAATAGGTAACCCAAATAACCCAAAATACCTAGCACCTTCCGGTTTTGTTTTTGCGGCTAAGAAATTATGTGGGCCTATAAAACAATATGAGTCGCCTAGACGACAACTCGGGCATTCATAAAGGACATCATATACCCGCCTACCACAAACAGGAACGGGGCAATTGGCAAAAAAACTTTCAATTTTACAAGTTACCCTTTAGCGCCTAAACAGTGTGACTTAGAAGAATTAAACTATCTGATTACGGTAGATGCATATGTGCACATTACATAGAGAAGTTTACGTCCTAAATGGGTTGAACGCAAGAGTGACAATCGGTAACCCAAAGAACTCAAAATACCTAGCAACTTCCGGCTTTGTTTTTCCTGCTAATAAAGTATGTGGGTCTAAAAAGCAATATGAATCGCCTAGACGACAACTCGGGCATTCAAAAACAACATCATATACCCGCCTACCACAAACAGGAACGGGGCAATTGGTAAAAAACTTTCAATTTCACAAGTTACCCTTTAGCGCCTAAAGAGTGTGACTTAGAAGAATTAAACTATCTGATTACGGTAGATGCATATGTGCACTTTACATAGAGATGTTTACGTCCTAAATGGGTTGAACGCAAGAGTGACAATAGGTAACCCAAATAACCCAAAATACCTAGCAACTTCCGGCTTTGTTTTTCCTGCTAATAAAGTATGTGGGCCTAAAAAGCAATATGAATCGCCTAGACGACAACTCGGGCATTCATAAAGGACATCATATACCCGCCTACCACAAACAGGAACGGGGCAATTGGCAAAAAAACTTTCAATTTCACAAGTTACCCTTTAGCGCCTAAACAGTGTGACTTAGAAGAATTAAACTATCTGATTACGGTAGATGCATATGTGCACATTACATAGGGATGTTTACGTCCTAAATGGGTTGAACGCAAGAGTGACAATCGAAAACCCAAAAACCTCAAAATACCTAGCAACTTCCGGCTTTGTTGTTCCTGCTAATAAAGTATGTGGGTCTAAAAAGCAATATGAATCGCCTAGACGACAACTCGGGCATTCATAAAGGACATCATATACCCGCCTACCACAAACAGGAACGGGGCAAATGGCAAATAAACTTTCAATTTTACAAGTTACCCTTTAGCGCCTAAACAGTGTGACTTAGAAGAATTAAACTATCTGATTACGGTAGATGCATATGTGCACATTACATAGAGAAGTTTACGTCCTAAATGGGTTGAACGCAAGAGTGACAATCGGTAACCCAAAGAACTCAAAATACCTAGCAACTTCCGGCTTTGTTTTTCCTGCTAATAAAGTATGTGGGTCTAAAAAGCAATATGAATCGCCTAGACGACAACTCGGGCATTCAAAAACAACATCATATACCCGCCTACCACAAACAGGAACGGGGCAATTGGTAAAAAACTTTCAATTTCACAAGTTACCCTTTAGCGCCTAAAGAGTGTGACTTAGAAGAATTAAACTATCTGATTACGGTAGATGCATATGTGCACATTACATAGGGATGTTTGCGTCCTAAATGGGTTGAACGCAAGAGTGACAATCGGTAACCCAAAGAACCCAAAATACCTAGCACCTTCCGGTTTTGTTTTTGCGGCTAATAAAGTCGGGCATTTATAATCACAACCATATAACCCCCTACCACAAACAGGATCGTGGCAATTGGCAAAAAACTTGTAATTTCCTTTAGCGCCTAAAGAGTGTGACTTTGAAGAATTAAACTATCTGATTACGGTAGATGCATATGAGCACATTACATAGAGATGTTAACGTCCTAAATGGGTTGAACGCAAGAGTGACAATCGAAAACCCAAAAACCTCAAAATACCTAGCAACTTCCGGCTTTGTTGTTCCTGCTAATAAAGTATGTGGGTCTAAAAAGCAATATGAATCGCCTAGACGACAACTCGGGCATTCATAAACAACATCATTTACCCGCCTAACACAAACCGGAACGGGGCAATTGGAAAAAACTTTCAATTTCACAAGTTACCCTTTAGCGCCTAAAGAGTGTGACCTTGAATAATTAACCTATCTGATTACGGTAGATGCATATGTGCACATTACATAGAGATGTTTACGTCCTAAATGGGTTGAACGCAAGAGTGACAATCGAAAACCCAAAGAACCCAAAATACCTAAAAACTTTTGGCTTTGTTTTTCCTGCTAATGAAGTATGTGGGCTTAAAAAGCAATATGAATCGCCTAGACGACAACTCGGGCATTCATAAAGGACATCATATACCCGCCTACCACAAACAGGAACGGGGCAATTGGCAAAAAAACTTTCAATTTTACAAGTTACCCTTTAGCGCCTAAACAGTGTGACTTAGAAGAATTAAACTATCTGATTACGGTAGATGCATATGTGCACATTACATAGAGATGTTTACGTCCTAAATGGGTTGAACGCAAGAGTGACAATCGAAAACCCAAAGAACCCAAAATACCTAAAAACTTTTGGCTTTGTTTTTCCTGCTAATGAAGTATGTGGGCTTAAAAAGCAATATGAATCGCCTAGACGACAACTCGGGCATTCATAAAGGACATCATATACCCGCCTACCACAAACAGGAACGTGGCAATTGGCAAAAAACGTTCAATTTCCTTTAGCGCCTAAAGAGTGTGACTTAGAAGAATTAAACTATCTGATTACGGTAGATGCATATGTGCGCTTTACATAGAGATGTTTACGTCCTAAATGGGTTGAACGCAAGAGTGACAATCGGTAACCCAAAGAACCCAAAATACCTAGCACCTTCCGGTTTTGTTTTTGCGGCTAATAAAGTCGGGCATTTATAATCACAACCATATAACCCCCTACCACAAACAGGATCGTGGCAATTGGCAAAAAACTTGTAATTTCCTTTAGCGCCTCAAGAGTGTTACCTTGAATAATTAAGCTATCTGATTACGGTAGATGCATATGTGCGCATTACATAGAGATGTTTACGTCCTAAAAGGGTTAAATGCAAGAGTGACAATCGGTAACCCAAAGAACCCAAAATACCTAGCACCTTCCGGTTTTGTTTTTGCGGCTAATAAATTATGTGGGCCTATAAAACAATATGAGTCGCCTAGACGACAACTCGGGCATTTATAATCACAACCATATAATCACCTACCACAAACAGGAACGTGGCAATTGGCAAAAAACTTTCAATTTCCTTTAGCGCCTAAAGAGTGTGACGTTGAAGAATTAAACTATCTGATTACGGTAGATGCATATGTGCACTTTACATAGAGATGTTTACGTCCTAAATGGGTTGAACGCAAGAGTGACAATCGAAAACCCAAAGAACCCAAAATACCTAAAAACTTTTGGCTTTGTTTTTTCTGCTAATGAAGTATGTGGGCTTAAAAAGCAATATGAATCGCCTAGACGACAACTCGGGCATTCATAAAGGACATCATATACCCGCCTACCAAAAACAGGAACGGGGCAATTGGCAAAAAAACTTTCAATTTTACAAGTTACCCTTTAGCGCCTAAACAGTGTGTTTTAGAAGAATTAAACTATCTGATTACGGTAGATGCATATGTGCACTTTACATAGAGATGTTTACGTCCTAAATGGGTTGAACGCAAGAGTGACAATCGAAAACCCAAAGAACCCAAAATACCTAAAAACTTTTGGCTTTGTTTTTCCTGCTAATGAAGTATGTGGGCTTAAAAAGCAATATGAATCGCCTAGACGACAACTCGGGCATTCATAAAGGACATCATATACCCGCCTACCACAAACAGGAACGGGGCAATTGGCAAAAAAACTTTCAATTTTACAAGTTACCCTTTAATGCCTAAACAGTGTGACTTAGAAGAATTAAACTGTCTGATTACGGTAGATCCATATGTGCACTTTACATAGAGACGTTTACGTCCTAAATGGGTTGAACGCAAGAGTGACAATCGGTAACCCAAAGAACCCAAAATACCTAGCACCTTCCGGTTTTGTTTTTGCGGCTAATAAAGTCGGGCATTTATAATCACAACCATATAACCCCCTACCACAAACAGGATCGTGGCAATTGGCAAAAAACTTGTAATTTCCTTTAGCGCCTCAAGAGTGTGACCCTGAATAATTAAGCTATCTGATTACGGTAGATGCATATGTGCACATTACATAGAAATGTTTACGTCCTAAATGGGTTAAACGCAAGAGTGACAATCGGTAACCCAAAGAACCCAAAATACCTAGCACCTTCCGGTTTTGTTTTTGCGGCTAAGAAATTATGTGGGCCTATAAAACAATATGAGTCGCCTAGACGACAACTCGGGCATTCATAATCACAACCATATAACCCCCTACCACAAACAGGAACGTGGCAATTGGCAAAAAACTTTCAATTTCCTTTAGCGCCTAAAGAGTGTGACTTTGAAGAATTAAACTATCTGATTACGGTAGATGCATATGTGCACATTACATAAAGATGTTAACGTCCTAAATGGGTTGAACGCAAGAGTGACAATAGGTAACCCAAAGAACCCAAAATACCTAGCACCTTCCGGTTTTGTTTTTGCGGCTAAGAAATTATGTGGGCCTATAAAACAATATGAGTCGCCTAGACGACAACTCGGGCATTCATAATCACAACCATATAACCCCCTACCACAAACAGGAACGTGGCAATTGGCAAAAAACTTGTAATTTCCTTTAGCGCCTCAAGAGTGTGACCTTGAATAATTAAGCTATCTGATTACGGTAGATGCATATGTGCACATTACATAGAGATGTTTACGTCCTAAATGGGTTGAACGCAAGAGTGACAATCGAAAACCCAAAATACCTAGCAACTTCCGGCTTTGTTTTTCCTGCTAATAAAGTATGTGGGCCTAAAAAGCAATATGAATCGCCTAGACGACAACTCGGGCATTCATAAAGGACATCATATACCCGCCTACCACAAACAGGAACGGGGCAATTGGCAAAAAAACTTTCAATTTTACAAGTTACCCTTTAGCGCCTAAACAGTGTGACTTAGAAGAATTAAACTATCTGATTACGGTAGATGCATATGTGCACATTACATAGGGATGTTTACGTCCTAAATGTGTTGAACGCAAGAGTGACAATCGGTAACCCAAAGAACCCAAAATACCTAGCACCTTCCGGTTTTGTTTTTGCGGCTAATAAAGTCGGGCATTTATAATCACAACCATATAACCCCCTACCACAAACAGGATCGTGGCAATTGGCAAAAAACTTGTAATTTCCTTTAGCGCCTAAAGAGTGTGACTTTGAAGAATTAAACTATCTGATTACGGTAGATGCATATGTGCACATTACATAGAGATGTTAACGTCCTAAATGGGTTGAACGCAAGAGTGACAATCGAAAACCCAAAAACCTCAAAATACCTAGCAACTTCCGGCTTTGTAGTTCCTGCTAATAAAGTATGTGGGTCTAAAAAGCAATATGAATCGCCTAGACGACAACTCGGGCATTCATAAACAACATCATTTACCCGCCTAACACAAACCGGAACGGGGCAATTGGAAAAAACTTTCAATTTCACAAGTTACCCTTTAGCGCCAATAACCAGCACCTTCCGGTTTTGTTTTTGCGGCTAATAAATTATGTGGGCCTAAAAGGCAATATGAGTCGCCTAGACGACAACTCGGGCATTCATAAACAACATCATATACCCGCCTACCACAAACAGGAACGTGGCAATTGGCAAAAAACGTTCAATTTCCTTTAGCGCCTAAAGAGTGTGACTTTGAAGAATTAAACTATCTGATTACGGTAGATGCATATGTGCACATTACATAGAGATTTTTACGTCCTAAATGGGTTGAACGCAAGAGTGACAATCGGTAACCCAAAGAACCCAAAATACCTAGCACCTTCCTGGTTTGTTTTTTGCGGCTAATAAAGTCGGGCATTTATAATCACAACCATATAACCCCCTACCACAAACAGGATCATGGCAATTGGCAAAAAACTTGTAATTTCCTTTTGCGCCTCAAGAGTGTGACCTTGAATAATTAACCTATCTGATTACGGTAGATGCATATGTGCACATTACATAGAGATGTTTACGTCCTAAATGGGTTGAACGCAAGAGTGACAATCGAAAACCCAAAGAACCCAAAATACCTAAAAACTTTTGGCTTTGTTTTTCCTGCTAATGAAGTATGTGGGCTTAAAAAGCAATATGAATCGCCTAGACGACAACTCGGGCATTCATAAAGGACATCATATACCCGCCTACCACAAACAGGAACGGGGCAATTGGCAAAAAAACTTTCAATTTTACAAGTTACCCTTTAGCGCCTAAACAGTGTGACTTAGAAGAATTAAACTATCTGATTACGGTAGATGCATATGTGCACATTACATAGAGATGTTTACGTCCTAAATGGGTTGAACGCAAGAGTGACAATCGAAAACCCAAAGAACCCAAAATACCTAAAAACTTTTGGCTTTGTTTTTTCTGCTAATGAAGTATGTGGGCTTAAAAAGCAATATGAATCGCCTAGACGACAACTCGGGCATTCATAAAGGACATCATATACCCGCCTACCACAAACAGGAACGGGGCAATTGGCAAAAAAACTTTCAATTTTACAAGTTACCCTTTAGCGCCTAAACAGTGTGACTTAGAAGAATTAAACTATCTGATTACGGTAGATGCATATGTGCACTTTACATAGAGATGTTTACGTCCTAAATGGGTTGAACGCAAGAGTGACAATCGGTAACCCAAAGAACCCAAAATACCTAGCACCTTCCGGTTTTGTTTTTGCGGCTAATAAAGTCGGGCATTTATAATCACAACCATATAACCCACTACCACAAACAGGATCGTGGCAATTGGCAAAAAACTTGTAATTTCCTTTAGCGCCTCAAGAGTGTGACCTTGAATAATTAAGCTATCTGATTACGGTAGATGCATATGTGCACATTACATAGAGATGTTTACGTCCTAAATGGGTTAAACGCAAGAGTGACAATCGGTAACCCATAGAACCCAAAATACCTAGCACCTTCCGGTTTTGTTTTTGCGGCTAATAAATTATGTGGGCCTATAAAACAATATGAGTCGCCTAGACGACAACTCGGGCATTTATAATCACAACCATATAATCACCTACCACAAACAGGAACGTGGCAATTGGCAAAAAACTTTCAATTTCCTTTAGCGCCTAAAGAGTGTGACTTTGAAGAATTAAACTATCTGATACGGTAGATGCATATGTGCACATTACATAAAGATGTTAACGTCCTAAATAGGTTGAACGCAAGAGTGGCAATAGGTAACCCAAAGAACCCAAAATACCTAGCACCTTCCGGTTTTGTTTTTGCGGCTAAGAAATTATGTGGGCCTATAAAACAATATGAGTCGCCTAGACGACAACTCGGGCATTCATAATCACAACCATATAACCCCCTACCACAAACAGGAACGTGGCAATTGGCAAAAAACTTGTAATTTCCTTTAGCGCCTCAAGAGTGTGACCTTGAATAATTAAGCTATCTGATTACGGTAGATGCATATGTGCACATTACATAGAGATGTTTACGTCCTAAATGGGTTGAACGCAAGAGTGACAATCGAAAACCCAAAGAACCCAAAATACCTAGCAACTTCCGGCTTTGTTTTTCCTGCTAATAAAGTATGTGGGCCTAAAAAGCAATATGAATCGCCTAGACGACAACTCGGGCATTCATAAAGGACATCATATACCCGCCTACCACAAACAGGAACGGGGCAATTGGCAAAAAAACTTTCAATTTTACAAGTTACCCTTTAGCGCCTAAACAGTGTGACTTAGAAGAATTAAACTATCTGATTACGGTAGATGCATATGTGCACTTTACATAGAGATGTTTACGTCCTAAATGGGTTGAACGCAAGAGTGACAATAGGTAACTCAAAGAACCCAAAATACCTAGTACCTTCCGGTTTTGTTTTTGCGGCTAAGAAATTATGTGGGCCTATAAAACAATATGAGTCGCCTAGACGACAACTCGGGCATTTATAATCACAACCATATAACCCCCTACCACAAACAGGAACGTGGCAATTGGCAAAAAACTTTCAATTTCCTTTAGCGCCTGAAGAGTGTGACTTTGAAGAATTAAACTATCTGATTACGGTAGATGCATATGTGCACATTACATAGAGATGTTTACGTCCTAAATGGGTTGAACGCAAGAGTGACAATCGGTAACCCAAAGAACCCAAAATACCTAGCACCTTCCGGTTTTGTTTTTGCGGCTATATAGTATGTGGGCCTAAAAAGCAATATGAATCGCCTAGACGACAACGCGGGCATTCATAATCACAACCATATAACCCCCTACCACAAACAGGAACGTGGCAATTGGCAAAAAACTTGTAATTTTCTTTAGCGCCTCAAGAGTGTGACCTTGAATAATTAAGCTATCTGATTACGGTAGATGCATATGTGCACATTACATAGAGATGTTTACGTCCTAAATGGGTTGAACGCAAGAGTGACAATCGAAAATCCAAAGAACCCAAAATACCTAGCAACTTCCGGCTTTGTTTTTCCTGCTAATAAAGTATGTGGGCCTAAAAAGCAATATGAATCGCCTAGACGACAACTCGGGCATTCATAAAGGACATCATATACCCGCCTACCACAAACAGGAACGGGGCAATTGGCAAAAAAACTTTCAATTTTACAAGTTACCCTTTAGCGCCTAAACAGTGTGACTTAGAAGAATTAAACTATCTGATTACGGTAGATGCATATGTGCACATTACATAGAGATGTTAACGTCCTAAATGGGTTGAACGCAAGAGTGACAATCGAAAACCCAAAAACCTCAAAATACCTAGCACCTTTCGGTTTTGTTTTTGCGGCTATATAGTATGTGGGCCTAAAAAGCAATATGAATCGCCTAGACGACAACGCGGGCATTCATAATCACAACCATATAACCCCCTACCACAAACAGGAACGTGGCAATTGGCAAAAAACTTGTAATTTCCTTTAGCGCCTCAAGAGTGTGACCTTGAATAATTAAGCTATCTGATTACGGTAGATGCATATGTGCACATTACATAGAGATGTTTACGTCCTAAATGGGTTGAACGCAAGAGTGACAATCGAAAACCCAAAGAACCCAAAATACCTAGCAACTTCCGGCTTTGTTTTTCCTGCTAATAAAGTATGTGGGCCTAAAAAGCAATATGAATCGCCTAGACGACAACTCGGGCATTCATAAAGGACATCATATACCCGCCTACCACAAACAGGAACGGGGCAATTGGCAAAAAAACTTTCAATTTTACAAGTTACCCTTTAGCGCCTAAACAGTGTGACTTAGAAGAATTAAACTATCTGATTACGGTAGATGCATATGTGCACTTTACATAGAGATGTTTACGTCCTAAATGGGTTGAACGCAAGAGTGACAATAGGTAACCCAAATAACCCAAAATACCTAGCACCTTCCGGTTTTGTTTTTGCGGCTAAGAAATTATGTGGGCCTATAAAACAATATGAGTCGCCTAGACGACAACTCGGGCATTTATAATCACAACCATATAACCCCCTACCACAAACAGGAACGTGGCAATTGGCAAAAAACTTTCAATTTCCTTTAGCGCCTGAAGAGTGTGACTTTGAAGAATTAAACTATCTGATTACGGTAGATGCATATGTGCACATTACATAGAGATGTTTACGTCCTAAATGGGTTGAACGCAAGAGTGACAATCGGTAACCCAAAGAACCCAAAATACCTAGCACCTTCCGGTTTTGTTTTTGCGGCTATATAGTATGTGGGCCTTAAAAGCAATATGAATCGCCTAGACGACAACGCGGGCATTCATAATCACAACCATATAACCCCCTACCACAAACAGGAACGTGGCAATTGGCAAAAAACTTGTAATTTCCTTTAGCGCCTCAAGAGTGTGACCTTGAATAATTAAGCTATCTGATTACGGTAGATGCATATGTGCACATTACATAGAGATGTTTATGTCCTAAATGGGTTGAACGCAAGAGTGACAATCGAAAACCCAAAGAACCCAAAATACCTAGCAACTTCCGGCTTTGTTTTTCCTGCTAATAAAGTATGTGGGCCTAAAAAGCAATATGAATCGCCTAGACGACAACTCGGGCATTCATAATCACAACCATATAACCCCCTACCACAAACAGGAACGTGGCAATTGGCAAAAAACTTGTAATTTTCTTTACCGCCTCAAGAGTGTGACCTTGAATAATTAAGCTATCTGATTACGGTAGATGCATATGTGCACATTACATAGAGATGTTTACTTCCTAAATGGGTTGAACGCAAGAGTGACAATCGAAAATCCAAAGAACCCAAAATACCTAGCAACTTCCGGCTTTGTTTTTCCTGCTAATAAAGTATGTGGGCCTAAAAAGCAATATGAATCGCCTAGACGACAACTCGGGCATTCATAAAGGACATCATATACCCGCCTACCACAAACAGGAACGGGGCAATTGGCAAAAAAACTTTCAATTTTACAAGTTACCCTTTAGCGCCTAAACAGTGTGACTTAGAAGAATTAAACTATCTGATTACGGTAGATGCATATGTGCACATTACATAGAGATGTTAACGTCCTAAATGGGTTGAACGCAAGAGTGACAATCGAAAACCCAAAAACCTCAAAATACCTAGCACCTTTCGGTTTTGTTTTTGCGGCTATATAGTATGTGGGCCTAAAAAGCAATATGAATCGCCTAGACGACAACGCGGGCATTCATAATCACAACCATATAACCCCCTACCACAAACAGGAACGTGGCAATTGGCAAAAAACTTGTAATTTCCTTTAGCGCCTCAAGAGTGTGACCTTGAATAATTAAGCTATCTGATTACGGTAGATGCATATGTGCACATTACATAGAGATGTTTACTTCCTAAATGGGTTGAACGCAAGAGTGACAATCGGTAACCCAAAGAACCCAAAATACCTAGCACCTTCCGGTTTTGTTTTTGCGGCTAATAAAGTCGGGCATTTATAATCACAACCATATAACCCCCTACCACAAACAGGATCGTGGCAATTGGCAAAAAACTTGTAATTTCCTTTAGCGCCTAAAGAGTGTGACTTTGAAGAATTAAACTATCTGATTACGGTAGATGCATATGTGCACATTACATAGAGATGTTAACGTCCTAAATGGGTTGAACGCAAGAGTGACAATCGAAAACCCAAAAACCTCAAAATACCTAGCAACTTCCGGCTTTGTAGTTCCTGCTAATAAAGTATGTGGGTCTAAAAAGCAATATGAATCGCCTAGACGACAACTCGGGCATTCATAAACAACATCATTTACCCGCCTAACACAAACCGGAACGGGGCAATTGGAAAAAACTTTCAATTTCACAAGTTACCCTTTAGCGCCAATAACCAGCACCTTCCGGTTTTGTTTTTGCGGCTAAGAAATTATGTGGGCCTATAAAACAATATGAGTCGCCTAGACGACAACTCGGGCATTCATAATCACAACCATATAACCCCCTACCACAAACAGGAACGTGGCAATTGGCAAAAAACTTGTAATTTCCTTTAGCGCCTCAAGAGTGTGACCTTGAATAATTAAGCTATCTGATTACGGTAGATGCATATGTGCACATTACATAGAGATGTTTACGTCCTAAATGGGTTGAACGCAAGAGTGACAATCGAAAACCCAAAATACCTAGCAACTTCCGGCTTTGTTTTTCCTGCTAATAAAGTATGTGGGCCTAAAAAGCAATATGAATCGCCTAGACGACAACTCGGGCATTCATAAAGGACATCATATACCCGCCTACCACAAACAGGAACGGGGCAATTGGCAAAAAAACTTTCAATTTTACAAGTTACCCTTTAGCGCCTAAACAGTGTGACTTAGAAGAATTAAACTATCTGATTACGGTAGATGCATATGTGCACATTACATAGGGATGTTTACGTCCTAAATGTGTTGAACGCAAGAGTGACAATCGGTAACCCAAAGAACCCAAAATACCTAGCACCTTCCGGTTTTGTTTTTGCGGCTAATAAAGTCGGGCATTTATAATCACAACCATATAACCCCCTACCACAAACAGGATCGTGGCAATTGGCAAAAAACTTGTAATTTCCTTTAGCGCCTAAAGAGTGTGACTTTGAAGAATTAAACTATCTGATTACGGTAGATGCATATGTGCACATTACATAGAGATGTTAACGTCCTAAATGGGTTGAACGCAAGAGTGACAATCGAAAACCCAAAAACCTCAAAATACCTAGCAACTTCCGGCTTTGTAGTTCCTGCTAATAAAGTATGTGGGTCTAAAAAGCAATATGAATCGCCTAGACGACAACTCGGGCATTCATAAACAACATCATTTACCCGCCTAACACAAACCGGAACGGGGCAATTGGAAAAAACTTTCAATTTCACAAGTTACCCTTTAGCGCCAATAACCAGCACCTTCCGGTTTTGTTTTTGCGGCTAATAAATTATGTGGGCCTAAAAGGCAATATGAGTCGCCTAGACGACAACTCGGGCATTCATAAACAACATCATATACCCGCCTACCACAAACAGGAACGTGGCAATTGGCAAAAAACGTTCAATTTCCTTTAGCGCCTAAAGAGTGTGACTTTGAAGAATTAAACTATCTGATTACGGTAGATGCATATGTGCACATTACATAGAGATTTTTACGTCCTAAATGGGTTGAACGCAAGAGTGACAATCGGTAACCCAAAGAACCCAAAATACCTAGCACCTTCCTGGTTTGTTTTTTGCGGCTAATAAAGTCGGGCATTTATAATCACAACCATATAACCCCCTACCACAAACAGGATCGTGGCAATTGGCAAAAAACTTGTAATTTCCTTTTGCGCCTCAAGAGTGTGACCTTGAATAATTAACCTATCTGATTACGGTAGATGCATATGTGCACATTACATAGAGATGTTTACGTCCTAAATGGGTTGAACGCAAGAGTGACAATCGAAAACCCAAAGAACCCAAAATACCTAAAAACTTTTGGCTTTGTTTTTCCTGCTAATGAAGTATGTGGGCTTAAAAAGCAATATGAATCGCCTAGACGACAACTCGGGCATTCATAAAGGACATCATATACCCGCCTACCACAAACAGGAACGGGGCAATTGGCAAAAAAACTTTCAATTTTACAAGTTACCCTTTAGCGCCTAAACAGTGTGACTTAGAAGAATTAAACTATCTGATTACGGTAGATGCATATGTGCACATTACATAGAGATGTTTACGTCCTAAATGGGTTGAACGCAAGAGTGACAATCGAAAACCCAAAGAACCCAAAATACCTAAAAACTTTTGGCTTTGTTTTTTCTGCTAATGAAGTATGTGGGCTTAAAAAGCAATATGAATCGCCTAGACGACAACTCGGGCATTCATAAAGGACATCATATACCCGCCTACCACAAACAGGAACGGGGCAATTGGCAAAAAAACTTTCAATTTTACAAGTTACCCTTTAGCGCCTAAACAGTGTGACTTAGAAGAATTAAACTATCTGATTACGGTAGATGCATATGTGCACTTTACATAGAGATGTTTACGTCCTAAATGGGTTGAACGCAAGAGTGACAATCGGTAACCCAAAGAACCCAAAATACCTAGCACCTTCCGGTTTTGTTTTTGCGGCTAATAAAGTCGGGCATTTATAATCACAACCATATAACCCACTACCACAAACAGGATCGTGGCAATTGGCAAAAAACTTGTAATTTCCTTTAGCGCCTCAAGAGTGTGACCTTGAATAATTAAGCTATCTGATTACGGTAGATGCATATGTGCACATTACATAGAGATGTTTACGTCCTAAATGGGTTAAACGCAAGAGTGACAATCGGTAACCCATAGAACCCAAAATACCTAGCACCTTCCGGTTTTGTTTTTGCGGCTAAGAAATTATGTGGGCCTATAAAACAATATGAGTCGCCTAGACGACAACTCGGGCATTCATAATCACAACCATATAACCCCCTACCACAAACAGGAACGTGGCAATTGGCAAAAAACTTGTAATTTCCTTTAGCGCCTCAAGAGTGTGACCTTGAATAATTAAGCTATCTGATTACGGTAGATGCATATGTGCACATTACATAGAGATGTTTACGTCCTAAATGGGTTGAACGCAAGAGTGACAATCGGTAACCCAAAGAACCCAAAATACCTAGCACCTTCCGGTTTTGTTTTTGCGGCTATATAGTATGTGGGCCTAAAAAGCAATATGAATCGCCTAGACGACAACGCGGGCATTCATAATCACAACCATATAACCCCCTACCACAAACAGGAACGTGGCAATTGGCAAAAAACTTTCAATTTCCTTTAGCGCCTGAAGAGTGTGACTTTGAAGAATTAAACTATCTGATTACGGTAGATGCATATGTGCACATTACATAGAGATGTTTACGTCCTAAATGGGTTGAACGCAAGAGTGACAATCGGTAACCCAAAGAACCCAAAATACCTAGCACCTTCCGGTTTTGTTTTTGCGGCTATATAGTATGTGGGCCTAAAAAGCAATATGAATCGCCTAGACGACAACGCGGGCATTCATAATCACAACCATATAACCCCCTACCACAAACAGGAACGTGGCAATTGGCAAAAAACTTGTAATTTTCTTTAGCGCCTCAAGAGTGTGACCTTGAATAATTAAGCTATCTGATTACGGTAGATGCATATGTGCACATTACATAGAGATGTTTACGTCCTAAATGGGTTGAACGCAAGAGTGACAATCGAAAATCCAAAGAACCCAAAATACCTAGCAACTTCCGGCTTTGTTTTTCCTGCTAATAAAGTATGTGGGCCTAAAAAGCAATATGAATCGCCTAGACGACAACGCGGGCATTCATAATCACAACCATATAACCCCCTACCACAAACAGGAACGTGGCAATTGGCAAAAAACTTGTAATTTTCTTTAGCGCCTCAAGAGTGTGACCTTGAATAATTAAGCTATCTGATTACGGTAGATGCATATGTGCACATTACATAGAGATGTTTACGTCCTAAATGGGTTGAACGCAAGAGTGACAATCGAAAATCCAAAGAACCCAAAATACCTAGCACCTTCCGGTTTTGTTTTTGCGGCTATATAGTATGTGGGCCTAAAAAGCAATATGAATCGCCTAGACGACAACGCGGGCATTCATAATCACAACCATATAACCCCCTACCACAAACAGGAACGTGGCAATTGGCAAAAAACTTTCAATTTCCTTTAGCGCCTGAAGAGTGTGACTTTGAAGAATTAAACTATCTGATTACGGTAGATGCATATGTGCACATTACATAGAGATGTTTACGTCCTAAATGGGTTGAACGCAAGAGTGACAATCGGTAACCCAAAGAACCCAAAATACCTAGCACCTTCCGGTTTTGTTTTTGCGGCTATATAGTATGTGGGCCTAAAAAGCAATATGAATCGCCTAGACGACAACGCGGGCATTCATAATCACAACCATATAACCCCCTACCACAAACAGGAACGTGGCAATTGGCAAAAAACTTTCAATTTCCTTTAGCGCCTGAAGAGTGTGACTTTGAAGAATTAAACTATCTGATTACGGTAGATGCATATGTGCACATTACATAGAGATGTTTACGTCCTAAATGGGTTGAACGCAAGAGTGGCAATAGGTAACCCAAAGAACCCAAAATACCTAGCACCTTCCGGTTTTGTTTTTGCGGCTAAGAAATTATGTGGGCCTATAAAACAATATGAGTCGCCTAGACGACAACTCGGGCATTCATAATCACAACCATATAACCCCCTACCACAAACAGGAACGTGGCAATTGGCAAAAAACTTGTAATTTCCTTTAGCGCCTCAAGAGTGTGACCTTGAATAATTAAGCTATCTGATACGGTAGATGCATATGTGCACATTACATAAAGATGTTAACGTCCTAAATAGGTTGAACGCAAGAGTGGCAATAGGTAACCCAAAGAACCCAAAATACCTAGCACCTTCCGGTTTTGTTTTTGCGGCTAAGAAATTATGTGGGCCTATAAAACAATATGAGTCGCCTAGACGACAACTCGGGCATTTATAATCACAACCATATAACCCCCTACCACAAACAGGAACGTGGCAATTGGCAAAAAACTTTCAATTTCCTTTAGCGCCTGAAGAGTGTGACTTTGAAGAATTAAACTATCTGATTACGGTAGATGCATATGTGCACATTACATAGAGATGTTTACGTCCTAAATGGGTTGAACGCAAGAGTGACAATCGGTAACCCAAAGAACCCAAAATACCTAGCACCTTCCGGTTTTGTTTTTGCGGCTATATAGTATGTGGGCCTAAAAAGCAATATGAATCGCCTAGACGACAACGCGGGCATTCATAATCACAACCATATAACCCCCTACCACAAACAGGAACGTGGCAATTGGCAAAAAACTTGTAATTTTCTTTAGCGCCTCAAGAGTGTGACCTTGAATAATTAAGCTATCTGATTACGGTAGATGCATATGTGCACATTACATAGAGATGTTTACGTCCTAAATGGGTTGAACGCAAGAGTGACAATCGAAAATCCAAAGAACCCAAAATACCTAGCAACTTCCGGCTTTGTTTTTCCTGCTAATAAAGTATGTGGGCCTAAAAAGCAATATGAATCGCCTAGACGACAACTCGGGCATTCATAAAGGACATCATATACCCGCCTACCACAAACAGGAACGGGGCAATTGGCAAAAAAACTTTCAATTTTACAAGTTACCCTTTAGCGCCTAAACAGTGTGACTTAGAAGAATTAAACTATCTGATTACGGTAGATGCATATGTGCACATTACATAGAGATGTTAACGTCCTAAATGGGTTGAACGCAAGAGTGACAATCGAAAACCCAAAAACCTCAAAATACCTAGCACCTTTCGGTTTTGTTTTTGCGGCTATATAGTATGTGGGCCTAAAAAGCAATATGAATCGCCTAGACGACAACGCGGGCATTCATAATCACAACCATATAACCCCCTACCACAAACAGGAACGTGGCAATTGGCAAAAAACTTGTAATTTCCTTTAGCGCCTCAAGAGTGTGACCTTGAATAATTAAGCTATCTGATTACGGTAGATGCATATGTGCACATTACATAGAGATGTTTACGTCCTAAATGGGTTGAACGCAAGAGTGACAATCGAAAACCCAAAGAACCCAAAATACCTAGCAACTTCCGGCTTTGTTTTTCCTGCTAATAAAGTATGTGGGCCTAAAAAGCAATATGAATCGCCTAGACGACAACTCGGGCATTCATAAAGGACATCATATACCCGCCTACCACAAACAGGAACGGGGCAATTGGCAAAAAAACTTTCAATTTTACAAGTTACCCTTTAGCGCCTAAACAGTGTGACTTAGAAGAATTAAACTATCTGATTACGGTAGATGCATATGTGCACTTTACATAGAGATGTTTACGTCCTAAATGGGTTGAACGCAAGAGTGACAATAGGTAACCCAAATAACCCAAAATACCTAGCACCTTCCGGTTTTGTTTTTGCGGCTAAGAAATTATGTGGGCCTATAAAACAATATGAGTCGCCTAGACGACAACTCGGGCATTTATAATCACAACCATATAACCCCCTACCACAAACAGGAACGTGGCAATTGGCAAAAAACTTTCAATTTCCTTTAGCGCCTGAAGAGTGTGACTTTGAAGAATTAAACTATCTGATTACGGTAGATGCATATGTGCACATTACATAGAGATGTTTACGTCCTAAATGGGTTGAACGCAAGAGTGACAATCGGTAACCCAAAGAACCCAAAATACCTAGCACCTTCCGGTTTTGTTTTTGCGGCTATATAGTATGTGGGCCTTAAAAGCAATATGAATCGCCTAGACGACAACGCGGGCATTCATAATCACAACCATATAACCCCCTACCACAAACAGGAACGTGGCAATTGGCAAAAAACTTGTAATTTCCTTTAGCGCCTCAAGAGTGTGACCTTGAATAATTAAGCTATCTGATTACGGTAGATGCATATGTGCACATTACATAGAGATGTTTATGTCCTAAATGGGTTGAACGCAAGAGTGACAATCGAAAACCCAAAGAACCCAAAATACCTAGCAACTTCCGGCTTTGTTTTTCCTGCTAATAAAGTATGTGGGCCTAAAAAGCAATATGAATCGCCTAGACGACAACTCGGGCATTCATAATCACAACCATATAACCCCCTACCACAAACAGGAACGTGGCAATTGGCAAAAAACTTGTAATTTTCTTTACCGCCTCAAGAGTGTGACCTTGAATAATTAAGCTATCTGATTACGGTAGATGCATATGTGCACATTACATAGAGATGTTTACTTCCTAAATGGGTTGAACGCAAGAGTGACAATCGAAAATCCAAAGAACCCAAAATACCTAGCAACTTCCGGCTTTGTTTTTCCTGCTAATAAAGTATGTGGGCCTAAAAAGCAATATGAATCGCCTAGACGACAACTCGGGCATTCATAAAGGACATCATATACCCGCCTACCACAAACAGGAACGGGGCAATTGGCAAAAAAACTTTCAATTTTACAAGTTACCCTTTAGCGCCTAAACAGTGTGACTTAGAAGAATTAAACTATCTGATTACGGTAGATGCATATGTGCACATTACATAGAGATGTTAACGTCCTAAATGGGTTGAACGCAAGAGTGACAATCGAAAACCCAAAAACCTCAAAATACCTAGCACCTTTCGGTTTTGTTTTTGCGGCTATATAGTATGTGGGCCTAAAAAGCAATATGAATCGCCTAGACGACAACGCGGGCATTCATAATCACAACCATATAACCCCCTACCACAAACAGGAACGTGGCAATTGGCAAAAAACTTGTAATTTCCTTTAGCGCCTCAAGAGTGTGACCTTGAATAATTAAGCTATCTGATTACGGTAGATGCATATGTGCACATTACATAGAGATGTTTACGTCCTAAATGGGTTGAACGCAAGAGTGACAATCGAAAACCCAAAGAACCCAAAATACCTAGCAACTTCCGGCTTTGTTTTTCCTGCTAATAAAGTATGTGGGCCTAAAAAGCAATATGAATCGCCTAGACGACAACTCGGGCATTCATAAAGGACATCATATACCCGCCTACCACCAACAGGAACGGGGCAATTGGCAAAAAAACTTTCAATTTTACAAGTTACCCTTTAGCGCCTAAACAGTGTGACTTAGAAGAATTAAACTATCTGATTACGGTAGATGCATATGTGCACTTTACATAGAGATGTTTACGTCCTAAATGGGTTGAACGCAAGAGTGACAATAGGTAACCCAAAGAACCCAAAATACCTAGCACCTTCCGGTTTTGTTTTTGCGGCTAAGAAATTATGTGGGCCTATAAAACAATATGAGTCGCCTAGACGACAACTCGGGCATTTATAATCACAACCATATAACCCCCTACCACAAACAGGAACGTGGCAATTGGCAAAAAACTTTCAATTTCCTTTAGCGCCTGAAGAGTGTGACTTTGAAGAATTAAACTATCTGATTACGGTAGATGCATATGTGCACATTACATAGAGATGTTTACGTCCTAAATGGGTTGAACGCAAGAGTGACAATCGGTAACCCAAAGAACCCAAAATACCTAGCACCTTCCGGTTTTGTTTTTGCGGCTATATAGTATGTGGGCCTTAAAAGCAATATGAATCGCCTAGACGACAACGCGGGCATTCATAATCACAACCATATAACCCCCTACCACAAACAGGAACGTGGCAATTGGCAAAAAACTTGTAATTTCCTTTAGCGCCTCAAGAGTGTGACCTTGAATAATTAAGCTATCTGATTACGGTAGATGCATATGTGCACATTACATAGAGATGTTTATGTCCTAAATGGGTTGAACGCAAGAGTGACAATCGAAAACCCAAAGAACCCAAAATACCTAGCAACTTCCGGCTTTGTTTTTCCTGCTAATAAAGTATGTGGGCCTAAAAAGCAATATGAATCGCCTAGACGACAACTCGGGCATTCATAAAGGACATCATATACCCGCCTACCACAAACAGGAACGGGGCAATTGGCAAAAAAACTTTCAATTTTACAAGTTACCCTTTAGCGCCTAAACAGTGTGACTTAGAAGAATTAAACTATCTGATTACGGTAGATGCATATGTGCACTTTACATAGAGATGTTTACGTCCTAAATGGGTTGAACGCAAGAGTGACAATAGGTAACCCAAAGAACCCAAAATACCTAGCACCTTCCGGTTTTGTTTTTGCGGCTAAGAAATTATGTGGGCCTATAAAACAATATGAGTCGCCTAGACGACAACTCGGGCATTTATAATCACAACCATATAACCCCCTACCACAAACAGGAACGTGGCAATTGGCAAAAAACTTTCAATTTCCTTTAGCGCCTGAAGAGTGTGACTTTGAAGAATTAAACTATCTGATTACGGTAGATGCATATGTGCACATTACATAGAGATGTTTACGTCCTAAATGGGTTGAACGCAAGAGTGACAATCGGTAACCCAAAGAACCCAAAATACCTAGACCTTCCGGTTTTGTTTTTGCGGCTATATAGTATGTGGGCCTATAAAACAATATGAGTCGCCTAGACGACAACTCGGGCATTCATAATCACAACCATATAACCCCCTACCACAAACAGGAACGTGGCAATTGGCAAAAAACTTGTAATTTATTTTAGCGCCTCAAGAGTGTGACCTTGAATAATTAAGCTATCTGATTACGGTAGATGCATATGTGCACATTTAATAGAGATGTTTACGTCCTAAATGGGTTGAACGCAAGAGTGACAATCGAAAACCCAAAGAACCCAAAATACCTAGCAACTTCCGGCTTTGTTTTTCCTGCTAATAAAGTATGTGGGCCTAAAAAGCAATATGAATCGCCTAGACGACAACTCGGGCATTCATAAAGGACATCATATACCCGCCTATTACAAACAGGAACGGGGCAATTGGCAAAAAAACTTTCAATTTTACAAGTTACCCTTTAGCGCCTAAACAGTGTGACTTAGAAGAATTAAACTATCTGATTACGGTAGATGCATATGTGCACTTTACATAGAGATGTTTACGTCCTAAATGGGTTGAACGCAAGAGTGACAATCGGTAACCCAAAGAACCCAAAATACCTAGACCTTCCGGTTTTGTTTTTGCGGCTATATAGTATGTGGGCCTATAAAACAATATGAGTCGCCTAGACGACAACTCGGGCATTCATAATCACAACCATATAACCCCCTACCACAAACAGGAACGTGGCAATTGGCAAAAAACTTGTAATTTCCTTTAGCGCCTCAAGAGTGTGACCTTGAATAATTAAGCTATCTGATTACGGTAGATGCATATGTGCACATTACATAGAGATGTTTATGTCCTAAATGGGTTGAACGCAAGAGTGACAATCGAAAACCCAAAGAACCCAAAATACCTAGCAACTTCCGGCTTTGTTTTTCCTGCTAATAAAGTATGTGGGCCTAAAAAGCAATATGAATCGCCTAGACGACAACTCGGGCATTCATAATCACAACCATATAACCCCCTACCACAAACAGGAACGTGGCAATTGGCAAAAAACTTGTAATTTTCTTTACCGCCTCAAGAGTGTGACCTTGAATAATTAAGCTATCTGATTACGGTAGATGCATATGTGCACATTACATAGAGATGTTTACTTCCTAAATGGGTTGAACGCAAGAGTGACAATCGAAAATCCAAAGAACCCAAAATACCTAGCAACTTCCGGCTTTGTTTTTCCTGCTAATAAAGTATGTGGGCCTAAAAAGCAATATGAATCGCCTAGACGACAACTCGGGCATTCATAAAGGACATCATATACCCGCCTACCACAAACAGGAACGGGGCAATTGGCAAAAAAACTTTCAATTTTACAAGTTACCCTTTAGCGCCTAAACAGTGTGACTTAGAAGAATTAAACTATCTGATTACGGTAGATGCATATGTGCACATTACATAGAGATGTTAACGTCCTAAATGGGTTGAACGCAAGAGTGACAATCGAAAACCCAAAAACCTCAAAATACCTAGCACCTTTCGGTTTTGTTTTTGCGGCTATATAGTATGTGGGCCTAAAAAGCAATATGAATCGCCTAGACGACAACGCGGGCATTCATAATCACAACCATATAACCCCCTACCACAAACAGGAACGTGGCAATTGGCAAAAAACTTGTAATTTCCTTTAGCGCCTCAAGAGTGTGACCTTGAATAATTAAGCTATCTGATTACGGTAGATGCATATGTGCACATTACATAGAGATGTTTACGTCCTAAATGGGTTGAACGCAAGAGTGACAATCGAAAACCCAAAGAACCCAAAATACCTAGCAACTTCCGGCTTTGTTTTTCCTGCTAATAAAGTATGTGGGCCTAAAAAGCAATATGAATCGCCTAGACGACAACTCGGGCATTCATAAAGGACATCATATACCCGCCTACCACCAACAGGAACGGGGCAATTGGCAAAAAAACTTTCAATTTTACAAGTTACCCTTTAGCGCCTAAACAGTGTGACTTAGAAGAATTAAACTATCTGATTACGGTAGATGCATATGTGCACTTTACATAGAGATGTTTACGTCCTAAATGGGTTGAACGCAAGAGTGACAATAGGTAACCCAAAGAACCCAAAATACCTAGCACCTTCCGGTTTTGTTTTTGCGGCTAAGAAATTATGTGGGCCTATAAAACAATATGAGTCGCCTAGACGACAACTCGGGCATTTATAATCACAACCATATAACCCCCTACCACAAACAGGAACGTGGCAATTGGCAAAAAACTTTCAATTTCCTTTAGCGCCTGAAGAGTGTGACTTTGAAGAATTAAACTATCTGATTACGGTAGATGCATATGTGCACATTACATAGAGATGTTTACGTCCTAAATGGGTTGAACGCAAGAGTGACAATCGGTAACCCAAAGAACCCAAAATACCTAGCACCTTCCGGTTTTGTTTTTGCGGCTATATAGTATGTGGGCCTTAAAAGCAATATGAATCGCCTAGACGACAACGCGGGCATTCATAATCACAACCATATAACCCCCTACCACAAACAGGAACGTGGCAATTGGCAAAAAACTTGTAATTTCCTTTAGCGCCTCAAGAGTGTGACCTTGAATAATTAAGCTATCTGATTACGGTAGATGCATATGTGCACATTACATAGAGATGTTTATGTCCTAAATGGGTTGAACGCAAGAGTGACAATCGAAAACCCAAAGAACCCAAAATACCTAGCAACTTCCGGCTTTGTTTTTCCTGCTAATAAAGTATGTGGGCCTAAAAAGCAATATGAATCGCCTAGACGACAACTCGGGCATTCATAAAGGACATCATATACCCGCCTACCACAAACAGGAACGGGGCAATTGGCAAAAAAACTTTCAATTTTACAAGTTACCCTTTAGCGCCTAAACAGTGTGACTTAGAAGAATTAAACTATCTGATTACGGTAGATGCATATGTGCACTTTACATAGAGATGTTTACGTCCTAAATGGGTTGAACGCAAGAGTGACAATAGGTAACCCAAAGAACCCAAAATACCTAGCACCTTCCGGTTTTGTTTTTGCGGCTAAGAAATTATGTGGGCCTATAAAACAATATGAGTCGCCTAGACGACAACTCGGGCATTTATAATCACAACCATATAACCCCCTACCACAAACAGGAACGTGGCAATTGGCAAAAAACTTTCAATTTCCTTTAGCGCCTGAAGAGTGTGACTTTGAAGAATTAAACTATCTGATTACGGTAGATGCATATGTGCACATTACATAGAGATGTTTACGTCCTAAATGGGTTGAACGCAAGAGTGACAATCGGTAACCCAAAGAACCCAAAATACCTAGACCTTCCGGTTTTGTTTTTGCGGCTATATAGTATGTGGGCCTATAAAACAATATGAGTCGCCTAGACGACAACTCGGGCATTCATAATCACAACCATATAACCCCCTACCACAAACAGGAACGTGGCAATTGGCAAAAAACTTGTAATTTATTTTAGCGCCTCAAGAGTGTGACCTTGAATAATTAAGCTATCTGATTACGGTAGATGCATATGTGCACATTTAATAGAGATGTTTACGTCCTAAATGGGTTGAACGCAAGAGTGACAATCGAAAACCCAAAGAACCCAAAATACCTAGCAACTTCCGGCTTTGTTTTTCCTGCTAATAAAGTATGTGGGCCTAAAAAGCAATATGAATCGCCTAGACGACAACTCGGGCATTCATAAAGGACATCATATACCCGCCTATTACAAACAGGAACGGGGCAATTGGCAAAAAAACTTTCAATTTTACAAGTTACCCTTTAGCGCCTAAACAGTGTGACTTAGAAGAATTAAACTATCTGATTACGGTAGATGCATATGTGCACTTTACATAGAGATGTTTACGTCCTAAATGGGTTGAACGCAAGAGTGACAATAGGTAACCCAAAGAACCCAAAATACCTAGCACCTTCCGGTTTTGTTTTTGCGGCTAAGAAATTATGTGGGCCTATAAAACAATATGAGTCGCCTAGACGACAACTCGGGCATTTATAATCACAACCATATAACCCCCTACCACAAACAGGAACGTGGCAATTGGCAAAAAACTTTCAATTTCCTTTAGCGCCTGAAGAGTGTGACTTTGAAGAATTAAACTATCTGATTACGGTAGATGCATATGTGCACATTACATAGAGATGTTTACGTCCTAAATGGGTTGAACGCAAGAGTGACAATCGGTAACCCAAAGAACCCAAAATACCTAGCACCTTCCGGTTTTGTTTTTGTGGGCCTAAAAAGCAATATGAATCGCCTAGACGACAACGCGGGCATTCATAATCACAACCACATAACCCCCTACCACAAACAGGAACGTGGCAATTGGCAAAAAACTTGTAATTTCCTTTAGCGCCTCAAGAGTGTGACCTTGAATAATTAAGCTATCTGATTACGGTAGATGCATATGTGCACATTACATAGAGATGTTTACGTCCTAAATGGGTTGAACGCAAGAGTGACAATCGAAAACCCAAAGAACCCAAAATACCTAGCAACTTCCGGCTTTGTTTTTCCTGCTAATAAAGTATGAGGGCCTAAAAAGCAATATGAATCGCCTAGACGACAACTCGGGCATTCATAAAGGACATCATATACCCGCCTACCACAAACAGGAACGGGGCAATTGGCAAAAAAACTTTCAATTTTACAAGTTACCCTTTAGCGCCTAAACAGTGTGACTTAGAAGAATTAAACTATCTGATTACGGTAGATGCATATGTGCACATTACATAGAGATGTTAACGTCCTAAATGGGTTGAACGCAAGAGTGACAATCGAAAACCCAAAAACCTCAAAATACCTAGCACCTTTCGGTTTTGTTTTTGCGGCTATATAGTATGTGGGCCTAAAAAGCAATATGAATCGCCTAGACGACAACGCGGGCATTCATAATCACAACCATATAACCCCCTACCACAAACAGGAACGTGGCAATTGGCAAAAAACTTGTAATTTCCTTTAGCGCCTGAAGAGTGTGACTTTGAAGAATTAAACTATCTGATTACGGTAGATGCATATGTGCACATTACATAGAGATGTTTACGTCCTAAATGGGTTAAACGCAAGAGTGACAATCGGTAACCCAAAGAACCCAAAATACCTAGCACCTTCCGGTTTTGTTTTTGCGGCTAATAAATTATGTGGGCCTATAAAACAATATGAGTCGCCTAGACGACAACTCGGGCATTTATAATCACAACCATATAATCACCTACCACAAACAGGAACGTGGCAATTGGCAAAAAACTTTCAATTTCCTTTAGCGCCTAAAGAGTGTGACTTTGAAGAATTAAACTATCTGATTACGGTAGATGCATATGTGCACATTACATAAAGATGTTAACGTCCTAAATGGGTTGAACGCAAGAGTGACAATAGGTAACCCAAAGAACCCAAAATACCTAGCACCTTCCGGTTTTGTTTTTGCGGCTAAGAAATTATGTGGGCCTATAAAACAATATGAGTCGCCTAGACGACAACTCGGGCATTCATAAAGGACATCATATACCCGCCTACCACAAACAGGAACGTGGCAATTGGCAAAAAACTTGTAATTTCCTTTAGCGCCTCAAGAGTGTGACCTTGAATAATTAAGCTATCTGATTACGGTAGATGCATATGTGCACATTACATAGAGATGTTAACGTCCTAAATGGGTTGAACGCAAGAGTGACAATCGAAAACCCAAAAACCTCAAAATACCTAGCAACTTCCGGCTTTGTTGTTCCTGCTAATAAAGTTAGTGGGTCTAAAAAGCAATATGAATCGCCTAGACGACAACTCGGGCATTCAAAAACAACATCATATACCCGCCTACCACAAACAGGAACGGGGCAATTGGCAAAAAACTTTCAATTTCACAAGTTACCCTTTAGCGCCTAAACAGTGTGACTTAGAAGAATTAAACTATCTGATTACGGTAGATGCATATGTGCACTTTACATAGAGATGTTTACGTCCTAAATGGGTTGAACGCAAGAGTGACAATCGGTAACCCAAAGAACCCAAAATAGCTAGCACCTTCCGGTTTTGTTTTTGCGGCTATAAAGTATGTGGGCCTAAAAAGCAATATGAATCGCCTAGACGACAACTGGGGCATTCAAAAACAACATCATATACCCGCCTACCACAAACAGGAACGGGGCAATTGGCAAAAAACTTTCAATTTCACAAGTTACCCTTTAGCGCCTAAACAGTGTGACTTAGAAGAATTAAACTATCTGATTACGGTAGATGCATATGTGCACTTTACATAGAGATGTTTACGTCCTAAATGGGTTGAACGCAAGAGTGACAATCGGTAACCCAAAGAACCCAAAATAGCTAGCACCTTCCGGTTTTGTTTTTGCGGCTATAAAGTATGTGGGCCTTTAAAACAATATGAGTCGCCTAGACGACAACGCGGGCATTCATAAACAACATCATATACCCGCCTACCACAAACAGGAACGTGGCAATTGGCAAAAAACTTTCAATTTCCTTTAGCGCCTAAAGAGTGTGACTTAGAAGAACAAAACTATCTGATTACGGTAGATGCATATGTGCACTTTACATAGGGATGTTTACGTCCTAAATGGGTTGAACGCAAGAGTGACAATCGAAAACCCAAAACCCTCAAAATACCTAGCAACTTCCGGCTTTGTTGTTCCTGCTAATAAAGTATGTGGGTCTAAAAAGCAATATGAATCGCCTAGACGACAACTCGGGCATTCAAAAACAACATCATATACCCGCCTACCACAAACAGGAACGGGGCAATTGGCAAAAAACTTTCAATTTCACAAGTTACCCTTTAGCGCCTAAACAGTGTGACTTAGAAGAATTAAACTATCTGATTACGGTAGATGCATATGTGCACATTACATAGAGATGTTTACGTCCTAAATGGGTTGAACGCAAGAGTGACAATCGAAAACCCAAAGAACCCAAAATACCTAGCACCTTCCGGTTTTGTTTTTGCGGCTATAAAGTATGTGGGCCTTTAAAACAATATGAGTCGCCTAGATGACAACGCGGGCATTCATAATCACAACCATATACCCCCTACCACAAACAGGAACGTGGCAATTGGCAAAAAACTTTCAATTTCACAAGTTACCCTTTAGCGCCTAAACAGTGTGACTTAGAAGAATTAAACTATCTGATTACGGTAGATGCATATGTGCACATTACATAGAGATGTTTACGTCCTAAATGGGTTGAACGCAAGAGTGACAATCGGTAACCCAAAGAACCCAAAATACCTAGCACCCTCCGGTTTTGTTTTTGCGGCTAAGAAATTATGTGGGCCTAAAAAGCAATATGAATCGCCTAGACGACAACTCGGGCATTCATAAACAACATCATTTACCCGCCTAACACAAACCGGAACGGGGCAATTGGAAAAAACTTTCAATTTCACAAGTTACCCTTTAGCGCCTAAAGAGTGTGACTTAGAAGAATTAAACTATCTGATTACGGTAGATGCATATGTGCACATTACATAGAGATGTTTACGTCCTAAATGGGTTGAACGCAAGAGTGACAATCGAAAACCCAAAGAACCCAAAATACCTAGCACCTTCCGGTTTTGTTTTTGCGGCTATAAAGTATGTGGGCCTTTAAAACAATATGAGTCGCCTAGATGACAACGCGGGCATTCATAATCACAACCATATACCCCCTACCACAAACAGGAACGTGGCAATTGGCAAAAAACTTTCAATTTCACAAGTTACCCTTTAGCGCCTAAACAGTGTGACTTAGAAGAATTAAACTATCTGATTACGGTAGATGCATATGTGCACATTACATAGGGATGTTTACGTCCTAAATGGGTTGAACGCAAGAGTGACAATCGGTAACCCAAAGAACCCAAAATACCTAGCACCTTCCGGTTTTGTTTTTGCGGCTAAGAAATTATGTGGGCCTAAAAAGCAATATGAATCGCCTAGACGACAACTCGGGCATTCATAAACAACATCATATACCCGCCTACCACAAACAGGAACGTGGCAATTGGCAAAAAACTTTCAATTTCCTTTAGCGCCTAAAGAGTGTGACTTTGAAGAATTAAACTATCTGATTACGGTAAATGCATATGTGCACATTACATAGAGATGTTTACGTCCTAAATGGGTTAAACGCAAGAGTGACAATCGGTAACCCAAAGAACCAAAAATAACCAGCACCTTCCGGTTTTGTTTTTGCGGCTAATAAATTATGTGGGCCTAAAAGGCAATATGAATCGCCTAGACGACAACTCGGGCATTCAAAAACAACATCATATACCCGCCTACCACAAACAGGAACGGGGCAATTGGCAAAAAACTTTCAATTTCACAAGTTACCCTTTAGCGCCTAAACAGTGTGACTTAGAAGAATTAAACTATCTGATTACGGTAGATGCATATGTGCACTTTACATAGAGATGTTTACGTCCTAAATGGGTTGAACGCAAGAGTGACAATCGGTAACCCAAAGAACCCAAAATAGCTAGCACCTTCCGGTTTTGTTTTTGCGGCTATAAAGTATGTGGGCCTTTAAAACAATATGAGTCGCCTAGACGACAACGCGGGCATTCATAAACAACATCATATACCCGCCTACCACAAACAGGAACGTGGCAATTGGCAAAAAACTTTCAATTTCCTTTAGCGCCTAAAGAGTGTGACTTAGAAGAACAAAACTATCTGATTACGGTAGATGCATATGTGCACTTTACATAGGGATGTTTACGTCCTAAATGGGTTGAACGCAAGAGTGACAATCGAAAACCCAAAAACCTCAAAATACCTAGCAACTTCCGGCTTTGTTGTTCCTGCTAATAAAGTATGTGGGTCTAAAAAGCAATATGAATCGCCTAGACGACAACTCGGGCATTCAAAAACAACATCATATACCCGCCTACCACAAACAGGAACGGGGCAATTGGCAAAAAACTTTCAATTTCACAAGTTACCCTTTAGCGCCTAAACAGTGTGACTTAGAAGAATTAAACTATCTGATTACGGTAGATGCATATGTGCACATTACATAGAGATGTTTACGTCCTAAATGGGTTGAACGCAAGAGTGACAATCGAAAACCCAAAGAACCCAAAATACCTAGCACCTTCCGGTTTTGTTTTTGCGGCTATAAAGTATGTGGGCCTTTAAAACAATATGAGTCGCCTAGATGACAACGCGGGCATTCATAATCACAACCATATACCCCCTACCACAAACAGGAACGTGGCAATTGGCAAAAAACTTTCAATTTCACAAGTTACCCTTTAGCGCCTAAACAGTGTGACTTAGAAGAATTAAACTATCTGATTACGGTAGATGCATATGTGCACATTACATAGAGATGTTTACGTCCTAAATGGGTTGAACGCAAGAGTGACAATCGGTAACCCAAAGAACCCAAAATACCTAGCACCCTCCGGTTTTGTTTTTGCGGCTAAGAAATTATGTGGGCCTAAAAAGCAATATGAATCGCCTAGACGACAACTCGGGCATTCATAAACAACATCATTTACCCGCCTAACACAAACCGGAACGGGGCAATTGGAAAAAACTTTCAATTTCACAGGTTACCCTTTAGCGCCTAAACAGTGTGACTTAGAAGAATTAAACTATCTGATTACGGTAGATGCATATGTGCACTTTACATAGAGATGTTTACGTCCTAAATGGGTTGAACGCAAGAGTGACAATCGGTAACCCAAAGAACCCAAAATACCTAGCACCTTCCGGTTTTGTTTTTGCGGCTAATAAAGTCGGGCATTTATAATCACAACCATATAACCCACTACCACAAACAGGATCGTGGCAATTGGCAAAAAACTTGTAATTTCCTTTAGCGCCTCAAGAGTGTGACCTTGAATAATTAAGCTATCTGATTACGGTAGATGCATATGTGCACATTACATAGAGATGTTTACGTCCTAAATGGGTTAAACGCAAGAGTGACAATCGGTAACCCATAGAACCCAAAATACCTAGCACCTTCCGGTTTTGTTTTTGCGGCTAATAAATTATGTGGGCCTATAAAACAATATGAGTCGCCTAGACGACAACTCGGGCATTTATAATCACAACCATATAATCACCTACCACAAACAGGAACGTGGCAATTGGCAAAAAACTTTCAATTTCCTTTAGCGCCTAAAGAGTGTGACTTTGAAGAATTAAACTATCTGATACGGTAGATGCATATGTGCACATTACATAAAGATGTTAACGTCCTAAATAGGTTGAACGCAAGAGTGGCAATAGGTAACCCAAAGAACCCAAAATACCTAGCACCTTCCGGTTTTGTTTTTGCGGCTAAGAAATTATGTGGGCCTATAAAACAATATGAGTCGCCTAGACGACAACTCGGGCATTCATAATCACAACCATATAACCCCCTACCACAAACAGGAACGTGGCAATTGGCAAAAAACTTGTAATTTCCTTTAGCGCCTCAAGAGTGTGACCTTGAATAATTAAGCTATCTGATTACGGTAGATGCATATGTGCACATTACATAGAGATGTTTACGTCCTAAATGGGTTGAACGCAAGAGTGACAATCGAAAACCCAAAGAACCCAAAATACCTAGCAACTTCCGGCTTTGTTTTTCCTGCTAATAAAGTATGTGGGCCTAAAAAGCAATATGAATCGCCTAGACGACAACTCGGGCATTCATAAAGGACATCATATACCCGCCTACCACAAACAGGAACGGGGCAATTGGCAAAAAAACTTTCAATTTTACAAGTTACCCTTTAGCGCCTAAACAGTGTGACTTAGAAGAATTAAACTATCTGATTACGGTAGATGCATATGTGCACTTTACATAGAGATGTTTACGTCCTAAATGGGTTGAACGCAAGAGTGACAATAGGTAACTCAAAGAACCCAAAATACCTAGTACCTTCCGGTTTTGTTTTTGCGGCTAAGAAATTATGTGGGCCTATAAAACAATATGAGTCGCCTAGACGACAACTCGGGCATTTATAATCACAACCATATAACCCCCTACCACAAACAGGAACGTGGCAATTGGCAAAAAACTTTCAATTTCCTTTAGCGCCTGAAGAGTGTGACTTTGAAGAATTAAACTATCTGATTACGGTAGATGCATATGTGCACATTACATAGAGATGTTTACGTCCTAAATGGGTTGAACGCAAGAGTGACAATCGGTAACCCAAAGAACCCAAAATACCTAGCACCTTCCGGTTTTGTTTTTGCGGCTATATAGTATGTGGGCCTAAAAAGCAATATGAATCGCCTAGACGACAACGCGGGCATTCATAATCACAACCATATAACCCCCTACCACAAACAGGAACGTGGCAATTGGCAAAAAACTTGTAATTTTCTTTAGCGCCTCAAGAGTGTGACCTTGAATAATTAAGCTATCTGATTACGGTAGATGCATATGTGCACATTACATAGAGATGTTTACGTCCTAAATGGGTTGAACGCAAGAGTGACAATCGAAAATCCAAAGAACCCAAAATACCTAGCAACTTCCGGCTTTGTTTTTCCTGCTAATAAAGTATGTGGGCCTAAAAAGCAATATGAATCGCCTAGACGACAACTCGGGCATTCATAAAGGACATCATATACCCGCCTACCACAAACAGGAACGGGGCAATTGGCAAAAAAACTTTCAATTTTACAAGTTACCCTTTAGCGCCTAAACAGTGTGACTTAGAAGAATTAAACTATCTGATTACGGTAGATGCATATGTGCACATTACATAGAGATGTTAACGTCCTAAATGGGTTGAACGCAAGAGTGACAATCGAAAACCCAAAAACCTCAAAATACCTAGCACCTTTCGGTTTTGTTTTTGCGGCTATATAGTATGTGGGCCTAAAAAGCAATATGAATCGCCTAGACGACAACGCGGGCATTCATAATCACAACCATATAACCCCCTACCACAAACAGGAACGTGGCAATTGGCAAAAAACTTGTAATTTCCTTTAGCGCCTCAAGAGTGTGACCTTGAATAATTAAGCTATCTGATTACGGTAGATGCATATGTGCACATTACATAGAGATGTTTACGTCCTAAATGGGTTGAACGCAAGAGTGACAATCGAAAACCCAAAGAACCCAAAATACCTAGCAACTTCCGGCTTTGTTTTTCCTGCTAATAAAGTATGTGGGCCTAAAAAGCAATATGAATCGCCTAGACGACAACTCGGGCATTCATAAAGGACATCATATACCCGCCTACCACAAACAGGAACGGGGCAATTGGCAAAAAAACTTTCAATTTTACAAGTTACCCTTTAGCGCCTAAACAGTGTGACTTAGAAGAATTAAACTATCTGATTACGGTTTATGCATATGTGCACTTTACATAGAGATGTTTACGTCCTAAATGGGTTGAACGCAAGAGTGACAATAGGTAACCCAAATAACCCAAAATACCTAGCACCTTCCGGTTTTGTTTTTGCGGCTAAGAAATTATGTGGGCCTATAAAACAATATGAGTCGCCTAGACGACAACTCGGGCATTTATAATCACAACCATATAACCCCCTACCACAAACAGGAACGTGGCAATTGGCAAAAAACTTTCAATTTCCTTTAGCGCCTGAAGAGTGTGACTTTGAAGAATTAAACTATCTGATTACGGTAGATGCATATGTGCACATTACATAGAGATGTTTACGTCCTAAATGGGTTGAACGCAAGAGTGACAATCGGTAACCCAAAGAACCCAAAATACCTAGCACCTTCCGGTTTTGTTTTTGCGGCTATATAGTATGTGGGCCTTAAAAGCAATATGAATCGCCTAGACGACAACGCGGGCATTCATAATCACAACCATATAACCCCCTACCACAAACAGGAACGTGGCAATTGGCAAAAAACTTGTAATTTCCTTTAGCGCCTCAAGAGTGTGACCTTGAATAATTAAGCTATCTGATTACGGTAGATGCATATGTGCACATTACATAGAGATGTTTATGTCCTAAATGGGTTGAACGCAAGAGTGACAATCGAAAACCCAAAGAACCCAAAATACCTAGCAACTTCCGGCTTTGTTTTTCCTGCTAATAAAGTATGTGGGCCTAAAAAGCAATATGAATCGCCTAGACGACAACTCGGGCATTCATAATCACAACCATATAACCCCCTACCACAAACAGGAACGTGGCAATTGGCAAAAAACTTGTAATTTTCTTTACCGCCTCAAGAGTGTGACCTTGAATAATTAAGCTATCTGATTACGGTAGATGCATATGTGCACATTACATAGAGATGTTTACTTCCTAAATGGGTTGAACGCAAGAGTGACAATCGAAAATCCAAAGAACCCAAAATACCTAGCAACTTCCGGCTTTGTTTTTCCTGCTAATAAAGTATGTGGGCCTAAAAAGCAATATGAATCGCCTAGACGACAACTCGGGCATTCATAAAGGACATCATATACCCGCCTACCACAAACAGGAACGGGGCAATTGGCAAAAAAACTTTCAATTTTACAAGTTACCCTTTAGCGCCTAAACAGTGTGACTTAGAAGAATTAAACTATCTGATTACGGTAGATGCATATGTGCACATTACATAGAGATGTTAACGTCCTAAATGGGTTGAACGCAAGAGTGACAATCGAAAACCCAAAAACCTCAAAATACCTAGCACCTTTCGGTTTTGTTTTTGCGGCTATATAGTATGTGGGCCTAAAAAGCAATATGAATCGCCTAGACGACAACGCGGGCATTCATAATCACAACCATATAACCCCCTACCACAAACAGGAACGTGGCAATTGGCAAAAAACTTGTAATTTCCTTTAGCGCCTCAAGAGTGTGACCTTGAATAATTAAGCTATCTGATTACGGTAGATGCATATGTGCACATTACATAGAGATGTTTACGTCCTAAATGGGTTGAACGCAAGAGTGACAATCGAAAACCCAAAGAACCCAAAATACCTAGCAACTTCCGGCTTTGTTTTTCCTGCTAATAAAGTATGTGGGCCTAAAAAGCAATATGAATCGCCTAGACGACAACTCGGGCATTCATAAAGGACATCATATACCCGCCTACCACCAACAGGAACGGGGCAATTGGCAAAAAAACTTTCAATTTTACAAGTTACCCTTTAGCGCCTAAACAGTGTGACTTAGAAGAATTAAACTATCTGATTACGGTAGATGCATATGTGCACTTTACATAGAGATGTTTACGTCCTAAATGGGTTGAACGCAAGAGTGACAATAGGTAACCCAAAGAACCCAAAATACCTAGCACCTTCCGGTTTTGTTTTTGCGGCTAAGAAATTATGTGGGCCTATAAAACAATATGAGTCGCCTAGACGACAACTCGGGCATTTATAATCACAACCATATAACCCCCTACCACAAACAGGAACGTGGCAATTGGCAAAAAACTTTCAATTTCCTTTAGCGCCTGAAGAGTGTGACTTTGAAGAATTAAACTATCTGATTACGGTAGATGCATATGTGCACATTACATAGAGATGTTTACGTCCTAAATGGGTTGAACGCAAGAGTGACAATCGGTAACCCAAAGAACCCAAAATACCTAGCACCTTCCGGTTTTGTTTTTGCGGCTATATAGTATGTGGGCCTTAAAAGCAATATGAATCGCCTAGACGACAACGCGGGCATTCATAATCACAACCATATAACCCCCTACCACAAACAGGAACGTGGCAATTGGCAAAAAACTTGTAATTTCCTTTAGCGCCTCAAGAGTGTGACCTTGAATAATTAAGCTATCTGATTACGGTAGATGCATATGTGCACATTACATAGAGATGTTTACGTCCTAAATGGGTTGAACGCAAGAGTGACAATCGAAAACCCAAAGAACCCAAAATACCTAGCAACTTCCGGCTTTGTTTTTCCTGCTAATAAAGTATGTGGGCCTAAAAAGCAATATGAATCGCCTAGACGACAACTCGGGCATTCATAAAGGACATCATATACCCGCCTACCACCAACAGGAACGGGGCAATTGGCAAAAAAACTTTCAATTTTACAAGTTACCCTTTAGCGCCTAAACAGTGTGACTTAGAAGAATTAAACTATCTGATTACGGTAGATGCATATGTGCACATTACATAGAGATGTTAACGTCCTAAATGGGTTGAACGCAAGAGTGACAATCGAAAACCCAAAAACCTCAAAATACCTAGCACCTTTCGGTTTTGTTTTTGCGGCTATATAGTATGTGGGCCTAAAAAGCAATATGAATCGCCTAGACGACAACGCGGGCATTCATAATCACAACCATATAACCCCCTACCACAAACAGGAACGTGGCAATTGGCAAAAAACTTGTAATTTCCTTTAGCGCCTCAAGAGTGTGACCTTGAATAATTAAGCTATCTGATTACGGTAGATGCATATGTGCACATTACATAGAGATGTTTACGTCCTAAATGGGTTGAACGCAAGAGTGACAATCGAAAACCCAAAGAACCCAAAATACCTAGCAACTTCCGGCTTTGTTTTTCCTGCTAATAAAGTATGTGGGCCTAAAAAGCAATATGAATCGCCTAGACGACAACTCGGGCATTCATAAAGGACATCATATACCCGCCTACCACCAACAGGAACGGGGCAATTGGCAAAAAAACTTTCAATTTTACAAGTTACCCTTTAGCGCCTAAACAGTGTGACTTAGAAGAATTAAACTATCTGATTACGGTAGATGCATATGTGCACTTTACATAGAGATGTTTACGTCCTAAATGGGTTGAACGCAAGAGTGACAATAGGTAACCCAAAGAACCCAAAATACCTAGCACCTTCCGGTTTTGTTTTTGCGGCTAAGAAATTATGTGGGCCTATAAAACAATATGAGTCGCCTAGACGACAACTCGGGCATTTATAATCACAACCATATAACCCCCTACCACAAACAGGAACGTGGCAATTGGCAAAAAACTTTCAATTTCCTTTAGCGCCTGAAGAGTGTGACTTTGAAGAATTAAACTATCTGATTACGGTAGATGCATATGTGCACATTACATAGAGATGTTTACGTCCTAAATGGGTTGAACGCAAGAGTGACAATCGGTAACCCAAAGAACCCAAAATACCTAGCACCTTCCGGTTTTGTTTTTGCGGCTATATAGTATGTGGGCCTTAAAAGCAATATGAATCGCCTAGACGACAACGCGGGCATTCATAATCACAACCATATAACCCCCTACCACAAACAGGAACGTGGCAATTGGCAAAAAACTTGTAATTTCCTTTAGCGCCTCAAGAGTGTGACCTTGAATAATTAAGCTATCTGATTACGGTAGATGCATATGTGCACATTACATAGAGATGTTTATGTCCTAAATGGGTTGAACGCAAGAGTGACAATCGAAAACCCAAAGAACCCAAAATACCTAGCAACTTCCGGCTTTGTTTTTCCTGCTAATAAAGTATGTGGGCCTAAAAAGCAATATGAATCGCCTAGACGACAACTCGGGCATTCATAAAGGACATCATATACCCGCCTACCACAAACAGGAACGGGGCAATTGGCAAAAAAACTTTCAATTTTACAAGTTACCCTTTAGCGCCTAAACAGTGTGACTTAGAAGAATTAAACTATCTGATTACGGTAGATGCATATGTGCACTTTACATAGAGATGTTTACGTCCTAAATGGGTTGAACGCAAGAGTGACAATAGGTAACCCAAAGAACCCAAAATACCTAGCACCTTCCGGTTTTGTTTTTGCGGCTAAGAAATTATGTGGGCCTATAAAACAATATGAGTCGCCTAGACGACAACTCGGGCATTTATAATCACAACCATATAACCCCCTACCACAAACAGGAACGTGGCAATTGGCAAAAAACTTTCAATTTCCTTTAGCGCCTGAAGAGTGTGACTTTGAAGAATTAAACTATCTGATTACGGTAGATGCATATGTGCACATTACATAGAGATGTTTACGTCCTAAATGGGTTGAACGCAAGAGTGACAATCGGTAACCCAAAGAACCCAAAATACCTAGACCTTCCGGTTTTGTTTTTGCGGCTATATAGTATCTGGGCCTATAAAACAATATGAGTCGCCTAGACGACAACTCGGGCATTCATAATCACAACCATATAACCCCCTACCACAAACAGGAACGTGGCAATTGGCAAAAAACTTGTAATTTATTTTAGCGCCTCAAGAGTGTGACCTTGAATAATTAAGCTATCTGATTACGGTAGATGCATATGTGCACATTTAATAGAGATGTTTACGTCCTAAATGGGTTGAACGCAAGAGTGACAATCGAAAACCCAAAGAACCCAAAATACCTAGCAACTTCCGGCTTTGTTTTTCCTGCTAATAAAGTATGTGGGCCTAAAAAGCAATATGAATCGCCTAGACGACAACTCGGGCATTCATAAAGGACATCATATACCCGCCTATTACAAACAGGAACGGGGCAATTGGCAAAAAAACTTTCAATTTTACAAGTTACCCTTTAGCGCCTAAACAGTGTGACTTAGAAGAATTAAACTATCTGATTACGGTAGATGCATATGTGCACTTTACATAGAGATGTTTACGTCCTAAATGGGTTGAACGCAAGAGTGACAATAGGTAACCCAAAGAACCCAAAATACCTAGCACCTTCCGGTTTTGTTTTTGCGGCTAAGAAATTATGTGGGCCTATAAAACAATATGAGTCGCCTAGACGACAACTCGGGCATTTATAATCACAACCATATAACCCCCTACCACAAACAGGAACGTGGCAATTGGCAAAAAACTTTCAATTTCCTTTAGCGCCTGAAGAGTGTGACTTTGAAGAATTAAACTATCTGATTACGGTAGATGCATATGTGCACATTACATAGAGATGTTTACGTCCTAAATGGGTTGAACGCAAGAGTGACAATCGGTAACCCAAAGAACCCAAAATACCTAGCACCTTCCGGTTTTGTTTTTGTGGGCCTAAAAAGCAATATGAATCGCCTAGACGACAACGCGGGCATTCATAATCACAACCACATAACCCCCTACCACAAACAGGAACGTGGCAATTGGCAAAAAACTTGTAATTTCCTTTAGCGCCTCAAGAGTGTGACCTTGAATAATTAAGCTATCTGATTACGGTAGATGCATATGTGCACATTACATAGAGATGTTTACGTCCTAAATGGGTTGAACGCAAGAGTGACAATCGAAAACCCAAAGAACCCAAAATACCTAGCAACTTCCGGCTTTGTTTTTCCTGCTAATAAAGTATGAGGGCCTAAAAAGCAATATGAATCGCCTAGACGACAACTCGGGCATTCATAAAGGACATCATATACCCGCCTACCACAAACAGGAACGGGGCAATTGGCAAAAAAACTTTCAATTTTACAAGTTACCCTTTAGCGCCTAAACAGTGTGACTTAGAAGAATTAAACTATCTGATTACGGTAGATGCATATGTGCACATTACATAGAGATGTTAACGTCCTAAATGGGTTGAACGCAAGAGTGACAATCGAAAACCCAAAAACCTCAAAATACCTAGCACCTTTCGGTTTTGTTTTTGCGGCTATATAGTATGTGGGCCTAAAAAGCAATATGAATCGCCTAGACGACAACGCGGGCATTCATAATCACAACCATATAACCCCCTACCACAAACAGGAACGTGGCAATTGGCAAAAAACTTGTAATTTCCTTTAGCGCCTGAAGAGTGTGACTTTGAAGAATTAAACTATCTGATTACGGTAGATGCATATGTGCACATTACATAGAGATGTTTACGTCCTAAATGGGTTAAACGCAAGAGTGACAATCGGTAACCCAAAGAACCCAAAATACCTAGCACCTTCCGGTTTTGTTTTTGCGGCTAATAAATTATGTGGGCCTATAAAACAATATGAGTCGCCTAGACGACAACTCGGGCATTTATAATCACAACCATATAATCACCTACCACAAACAGGAACGTGGCAATTGGCAAAAAACTTTCAATTTCCTTTAGCGCCTAAAGAGTGTGACTTTGAAGAATTAAACTATCTGATTACGGTAGATGCATATGTGCATATTACATAAAGATGTTAACGTCCTAAATGGGTTGAACGCAAGAGTGACAATAGGTAACCCAAAGAACCCAAAATACCTAGCACCTTCCGGTTTTGTTTTTGCGGCTAAGAAATTATGTGGGCCTATAAAACAATATGAGTCGCCTAGACGACAACTCGGGCATTCATAAAGGACATCATATACCCGCCTACCACAAACAGGAACGTGGCAATTGGCAAAAAACTTGTAATTTCCTTTAGCGCCTCAAGAGTGTGACCTTGAATAATTAAGCTATCTGATTACGGTAGATGCATATGTGCACATTACATAGAGATGTTAACGTCCTAAATGGGTTGAACGCAAGAGTGACAATCGAAAACCCAAAAACCTCAAAATACCTAGCAACTTCCGGCTTTGTTGTTCCTGCTAATAAAGTTAGTGGGTCTAAAAAGCAATATGAATCGCCTAGACGACAACTCGGGCATTCAAAAACAACATCATATACCCGCCTACCACAAACAGGAACGGGGCAATTGGCAAAAAACTTTCAATTTCACAAGTTACCCTTTAGCGCCTAAACAGTGTGACTTAGAAGAATTAAACTATCTGATTACGGTAGATGCATATGTGCACTTTACATAGAGATGTTTACGTCCTAAATGGGTTGAACGCAAGAGTGACAATCGGTGACCCAAAGAACCCAAAATAGCTAGCACCTTCCGGTTTTGTTTTTGCGGCTATAAAGTATGTGGGCCTAAAAAGCAATATGAATCGCCTAGACGACAACTGGGGCATTCAAAAACAACATCATATACCCGCCTACCACAAACAGGAACGGGGCAATTGGCAAAAAACTTTCAATTTCACAAGTTACCCTTTAGCGCCTAAACAGTGTGACTTAGAAGAATTAAACTATCTGATTACGGTAGATGCATATGTGCACTTTACATAGAGATGTTTACGTCCTAAATGGGTTGAACGCAAGAGTGACAATCGGTAACCCAAAGAACCCAAAATAGCTAGCACCTTCCGGTTTTGTTTTTGCGGCTATAAAGTATGTGGGCCTTTAAAACAATATGAGTCGCCTAGACGACAACGCGGGCATTCATAAACAACATCATATACCCGCCTACCACAAACAGGAACGTGGCAATTGGCAAAAAACTTTCAATTTCCTTTAGCGCCTAAAGAGTGTGACTTAGAAGAACAAAACTATCTGATTACGGTAGATGCATATGTGCACTTTACATAGGGATGTTTACGTCCTAAATGGGTTGAACGCAAGAGTGACAATCGAAAACCCAAAAACCTCAAAATACCTAGCAACTTCCGGCTTTGTTGTTCCTGCTAATAAAGTATGTGGGTCTAAAAAGCAATATGAATCGCCTAGACGACAACTCGGGCATTCAAAAACAACATCATATACCCGCCTACCACAAACAGGAACGGGGCAATTGGCAAAAAACTTTCAATTTCACAAGTTACCCTTTAGCGCCTAAACAGTGTGACTTAGAAGAATTAAACTATCTGATTACGGTAGATGCATATGTGCACATTACATAGAGATGTTTACGTCCTAAATGGGTTGAACGCAAGAGTGACAATCGAAAACCCAAAGAACCCAAAATACCTAGCACCTTCCGGTTTTGTTTTTGCGGCTATAAAGTATGTGGGCCTTTAAAACAATATGAGTCGCCTAGATGACAACGCGGGCATTCATAATCACAACCATATACCCCCTACCACAAACAGGAACGTGGCAATTGGCAAAAAACTTTCAATTTCACAAGTTACCCTTTAGCGCCTAAACAGTGTGACTTAGAAGAATTAAACTATCTGATTACGGTAGATGCATATGTGCACATTACATAGAGATGTTTACGTCCTAAATGGGTTGAACGCAAGAGTGACAATCGGTAACCCAAAGAACCCAAAATACCTAGCACCCTCCGGTTTTGTTTTTGCGGCTAAGAAATTATGTGGGCCTAAAAAGCAATATGAATCGCCTAGACGACAACTCGGGCATTCATAAACAACATCATTTACCCGCCTAACACAAACCGGAACGGGGCAATTGGAAAAAACTTTCAATTTCACAAGTTACCCTTTAGCGCCTAAAGAGTGTGACTTAGAAGAATTAAACTATCTGATTACGGTAGATGCATATGTGCACATTACATAGAGATGTTTACGTCCTAAATGGGTTGAACGCAAGAGTGACAATCGGTAACCCAAAGAACCCAAAATACCTAGCACCTTCCGGTTTTGTTTTTGCGGCTAAGAAATTATGTGGGCCTAAAAAGCAATATGAATCGCCTAGACGACAACTCGGGCATTCATAAACAACATCATATACCCGCCTACCACAAACAGGAACGTGGCAATTGGCAAAAAACTTTCAATTTCCTTTAGCGCCTAAAGAGTGTGACTTTGAAGAATTAAACTATCTGATTACGGTAAATGCATATGTGCACATTACATAGAGATGTTTACGTCCTAAATGGGTTAAACGCAAGAGTGACAATCGGTAACCCAAAGAACCAAAAATAACCAGCACCTTCCGGTTTTGTTTTTGCGGCTAATAAATTATGTGGGCCTAAAAGGCAATATGAATCGCCTAGACGACAACTCGGGCATTCAAAAACAACATCATATACCCGCCTACCACAAACAGGAACGGGGCAATTGGCAAAAAACTTTCAATTTCACAAGTTACCCTTTAGCGCCTAAACAGTGTGACTTAGAAGAATTAAACTATCTGATTACGGTAGATGCATATGTGCACTTTACATAGAGATGTTTACGTCCTAAATGGGTTGAACGCAAGAGTGACAATCGGTAACCCAAAGAACCCAAAATAGCTAGCACCTTCCGGTTTTGTTTTTGCGGCTATAAAGTATGTGGGCCTTTAAAACAATATGAGTCGCCTAGATGACAACGCGGGCATTCATAATCACAACCATATACCCCCTACCACAAACAGGAACGTGGCAATTGGCAAAAAACTTTCAATTTCACAAGTTACCCTTTAGCGCCTAAACAGTGTGACTTAGAAGAATTAAACTATCTGATTACGGTAGATGCATATGTGCACTTTACATAGAGATGTTTACGTCCTAAATGGGTTGAACGCAAGAGTGACAATCGAAAACCCAAAGAACCCAAAATACCTAGCACCTTCCGGTTTTGTTTTTGCGGCTATAAAGTATGTGGGCCTTTAAAACAATATGAGTCGCCTAGATGACAACGCGGGCATTCATAATCACAACCATATACCCCCTACCACAAACAGGAACGTGGCAATTGGCAAAAAACTTTCAATTTCACAAGTTACCCTTTAGCGCCTAAACAGTGTGACTTAGAAGAATTAAACTATCTGATTACGGTAGATGCATATGTGCACATTACATAGAGATGTTTACGTCCTAAATGGGTTGAACGCAAGAGTGACAATCGGTAACCCAAAGAACCCAAAATACCTAGCACCCTCCGGTTTTGTTTTTGCGGCTAAGAAATTATGTGGGCCTAAAAAGCAATATGAGTCGCCTAGATGACAACGCGGGCATTCATAATCACAACCATATACCCCCTACCACAAACAGGAACGTGGCAATTGGCAAAAAACTTTCAATTTCACAAGTTACCCTTTAGCGCCTAAACAGTGTGACTTAGAAGAATTAAACTATCTGATTACGGTAGATGCATATGTGCACTTTACATAGAGATGTTTACGTCCTAAATGGGTTGAACGCAAGAGTGACAATCGGTAACCCAAAGAACCCAAAATAGCTAGCACCTTCCGGTTTTGTTTTTGCGGCTATAAAGTATGTGGGCCTTTAAAACAATATGAGTCGCCTAGATGACAACGCGGGCATTCATAATCACAACCATATACCCCCTACCACAAACAGGAACGTGGAAATTGGCAAAAAACTTTCAATTTCACAAGTTACCCTTTAGCGCCTAAACAGTGTGACTTAGAAGAATTAAACTATCTGATTACGGTAGATGCATATGTGCACATTACATAGAGATGTTTACGTCCTAAATGGGTTGAACGCAAGAGTGACAATCGGTAACCCAAAGAACCCAAAATACCTAGCACCCTCCGGTTTTGTTTTTGCGGCTAAGAAATTATGTGGGCCTAAAAAGCAATATGAATCGCCTAGACGACAACTCGGGCATTCATAAACAACATCATTTACCCGCCTAACACAAACCGGAACGGGGCAATTGGAAAAAACTTTCAATTTCACAAGTTACCCTTTAGCGCCTAAAGAGTGTGACTTAGAAGAATTAAACTATCTGATTACGGTAGATGCATATGTGCACATTACATAGAGATGTTTACGTCCTAAATGGGTTGAACGCAAGAGTGACAATCGGTAACCCAAAGAACCCAAAATACCTAGCACCTTCCGGTTTTGTTTTTGCGGCTAAGAAATTATGTGGGCCTAAAAAGCAATATGAATCGCCTAGACGACAACTCGGGCATTCATAAACAACATCATTTACCCGCCTAACACAAACCGGAACGGGGCAATTGGAAAAAACTTTCAATTTCACAAGTTACCCTTTAGCGCCTAAAGAGTGTGACTTAGAAGAATTAAACTATCTGATTACGGTAGATGCATATGTGCACATTACATAGAGATGTTTACGTCCTAAATGGGTTGAACGCAAGAGTGACAATCGGTAACCCAAAGAACCCAAAATACCTAGCACCTTCCGGTTTTGTTTTTGCGGCTAAGAAATTATGTGGGCCTAAAAAGCAATATGAATCGCCTAGACGACAACTCGGGCATTCATAAACAACATCATATACCCGCCTACCACAAACAGGAACGTGGCAATTGGCAAAAAACTTTCAATTTCCTTTAGCGCCTAAAGAGTGTGACTTTGAAGAATTAAACTATCTGATTACGGTAGATGCATATGTGCACATTACATAAAGATGTTAACGTCCTAAATGGGTTGAACGCAAGAGTGACAATAGGTAACCCAAAGAACCCAAAATACCTAGCACCTTCCGGTTTTGTTTTTGCGGCTAAGAAATTATGTGGGCCTATAAAACAATATGAGTCGCCTAGACGACAACTCGGGCATTCATAATCACAACCATATAACCCCCTACCACAAACAGGAACGTGGCAATTGACAAAAAACTTGTAATTTCCTTTAGCGCCTCAAGAGTGTGACCTTGAATAATTAAGCTATCTGATTACGGTAGATGCATATGTGCACATTACATAGAGATGTTTACGTCCTAAATGGGTTGAACGCAAGAGTGACAATCGAAAACCCAAAGAACCCAAAATACCTAGCATCTTCCGGCTTTGTTTTTCCTGCTAATAAAGTATGTGGGCCTAAAAAGCAATATGAATCGCCTAGACGACAACTCGGGCATTCATAAAGGACATCATATACCCGCCTACCACAAACAGGAACGGGGCAATTGGCAAAAAAACTTTCAATTTTACAAGTTACCCTTTAGCGCCTAAACAGTGTGACTTAGAAGAATTAAACTATCTGATTACGGTAGATGCATATGTGCACTTTACATAGAGATGTTTACGTCCTAAATGGGTTGAACGCAAGAGTGACAATAGGTAACCCAAAATACCTAGCACCTTCCGGTTTTGTTTTTGCGGCTAAGAAATTATGTGGGCCTATAAAACAATATGAGTCGCCTAGACGACAACTCGGGCATTTATAATCACCACCATATAACCCCCTACCACAAACAGGAACGTGGCAATTGGCAAAAAACTTTCAATTTCCTTTAGCGCCTGAAGAGTGTGACTTTGAAGAATTAAACTATCTGATTACGGTAGATGCATATGTGCACATTACATAGAGATGTTTACGTCCTAAATGGGTTGAACGCAAGAGTGACAATCGGTAACCCAAAGAACCCAAAATACCTAGCACCTTCCGGTTTTGTTTTTGCGGCTATATAGTATGTGGGCCTAAAAAGCAATATGAATCGCCTAGACGACAACGCGGGCATTCATAATCACAACCATATAACCCCCTACCACAAACAGGAACGTGGCAATTGGCAAAAAACTTGTAATTTCCTTTAGCGCCTCAAGAGTGTGACCTTGAATAATTAAGCTATCTGATTACGGTAGATGCATATGTGCACATTACATAGAGATGTTTACGTCCTAAATGGGTTGAACGCAAGAGTGACAATCGAAAACCCAAAAACCTCAAAATACCTAGCAACTTCCGGCTTTGTTGTTCTTGCTAATAAAGTATGTGGGCCTAAAAAGCAATATGAATCGCCTAGACGACAACTCGGGCATTCATAAAGGACATCATATACCCGCCTACCACAAACAGGAACGGGGCAACTGGCAAAAAATCTTTCAATTTTACAAGTTACCCTTTAGCGCCTAAACAGTGTGACTTAGAAGAATTAAACTATCTGATTACGGTAGATGCATATGTGCACATTACATAGAGATGTTTACGTCCTAAATGGGTTGAACGCAAGAGTGACAATCGGTAACCCAAAGAACCCAAAATACCTAGCACCCTCCGGTTTTGTTTTTGCGGCTAAGAAATTATGTGGGCCTAAAAAGCAATATGAATCGCCTAGACGACAACTCGGGCATTCATAAACAACATCATTTACCCGCCTAACACAAACCGGAACGGGGCAATTGGAAAAAACTTTCAATTTCACAAGTTACCCTTTAGCGCCTAAACAGTGTGACTTAGAAGAATTAAACTATCTGATTACGGTAGATGCATATGTGCACTTTACATAGAGATGTTTACGTCCTAAATGGGTTGAACGCAAGAGTGACAATCGGTAACCCAAAGAACCCAAAATAGCTAGCACCTTCCGGTTTTGTTTTTGCGGCTATAAAATATGTGGGCCTTTAAAACAATATGAGTCGCCTAGACGACAACGCGGGCATTCATAAACAACATCATATACCCGCCTACCACAAACAGGAACGTGGCAATTGGCAAAAAACTTTCAATTTCCTTTAGCGCCTAAAGAGTGTGACTTAGAAGAACAAAACTATCTGATTACGGTAGATGCATATGTGCACTTTACATAGGGATGTTTACGTCCTAAATGGGTTGAACGCAAGAGTGACAATCGAAAACCCAAAAACCTCAAAATACCTAGCAACTTCCGGCTTTGTTGTTCCTGCTAATAAAGTATGTGGGTCTAAAAAGCAATATGAATCGCCTAGACGACAACTCGGGCATTCAAAAACAACATCATATACCCGCCTACCACAAACAGGAACGGGGCAATTGGCAAAAAACTTTCAATTTCACAAGTTACCCTTTAGCGCCTAAACAGTGTGACTTAGAAGAATTAAACTATCTGATTACGGTAGATGCATATGTGCACTTTACATAGAGATGTTTACGTCCTAAATGGGTTGAACGCAAGAGTGACAATCGAAAACCCAAAGAACCCAAAATACCTAGCACCTTCCGGTTTTGTTTTTGCGGCTATAAAGTATGTGGGCCTTTAAAACAATATGAGTCGCCTAGATGACAACGCGGGCATTCATAATCACAACCATATACCCCCTACCACAAACAGGAACGTGGCAATTGGCAAAAAACTTTCAATTTCACAAGTTACCCTTTAGCGCCTAAACAGTGTGACTTAGAAGAATTAAACTATCTGATTACGGTAGATGCATATGTGCACATTACATAGAGATGTTTACGTCCTAAATGGGTTGAACGCAAGAGTGACAATCGGTAACCCAAAGAACCCAAAATACCTAGCACCCTCCGGTTTTGTTTTTGCGGCTAAGAAATTATGTGGGCCTAAAAAGCAATATGAATCGCCTAGACGACAACTCGGGCATTCATAAACAACATCATTTACCCGCCTAACACAAACCGGAACGGGGCAATTGGAAAAAACTTTCAATTTCACAAGTTACCCTTTAGCGCCTAAAGAGTGTGACTTAGAAGAATTAAACTATCTGATTACGGTAGAGGCATATGTGCACATTACATAGAGATTTACGTCCTAAATGGGTTGAACGCAAGAGTGACAATCGGTAACCCAAAGAACCCAAAATACCTAGCACCTTCCGGTTTTGTTTTTGCGGCTAAGAAATTATGTGGGCCTAAAAAGCAATATGAATCGCCTAGACGACAACTCGGGCATTCATAAACAACATCATTTACCCGCCTAACACAAACCGGAACGGGGCAATTGGAAAAAACTTTCAATTTCACAAGTTACCCTTTAGCGCCTAAAGAGTGTGACTTAGAAGAATTAAACTATCTGATTACGGTAGATGCATATGTGCACATTACATAGAGATGTTTACGTCCTAAATGGGTTGAACGCAAGAGTGACAATCGGTAACCCAAAGAACCCAAAATACCTAGCACCTTCCGGTTTTGTTTTTGCGGCTAAGAAATTATGTGGGCCTAAAAAGCAATATGAATCGCCTAGACGACAACTCGGGCATTCATAAACAACATCATATACCCGCCTACCACAAACAGGAACGTGGCAATTGGCAAAAAACTTTCAATTTCCTTTAGCGCCTAAAGAGTGTGACTTTGAAGAATTAAACTATCTGATTACGGTAAATGCATATGTGCACATTACATAGAGATGTTTACGTCCTAAATGGGTTAAACGCAAGAGTGACAATCAGTAACCCAAAGAACCCAAAATACCTAGCACCTTCCGGTTTTGTTTTTGCGGCTAATAAATTATGTGGGCCTATAAAACAATATGAGTCGCCTAGACGACAACACGGGCATTTATAATCACAACCATATAATCACCTACCACAAACAGGAACGTGGCAATTGGCAAAAAACTTTCAATTTCCTTTAGCGCCTAAAGAGTGTGACTTTGAAGAATTAAACTATCTGATTACGGTAGATGCATATGTGCACATTACATAAAGATGTTAACGTCCTAAATGGGTTGAACGCAAGAGTGACAATAGGTAACCCAAAGAACCCAAAATACCTAGCACCTTCCGGTTTTGTTTTTGCGGCTAAGAAATTATGTGGGCCTATAAAACAATATGAGTCGCCTAGACGACAACTCGGGCATTCATAATCACAACCATATAACCCCCTACCACAAACAGGAACGTGGCAATTGGCAAAAAACTTGTAATTTCCTTTAGCGCCTCAAGAGTGTGACCTTGAATAATTAAGCTATCTGATTACGGTAGATGCATATGTGCACATTACATAGAGATGTTTACGTCCTAAATGGGTTGAACGCAAGAGTGACAATCGAAAACCCAAAGAACCCAAAATACCTAGCATCTTCCGGCTTTGTTTTTCCTGCTAATAAAGTATGTGGGCCTAAAAAGCAATATGAATCGCCTAGACGACAACTCGGGCATTCATAAAGGACATCATATACCCGCCTACCACAAACAGGAACGGGGCAATTGGCAAAAAAACTTTCAATTTTACAAGTTACCCTTTAGCGCCTAAACAGTGTGACTTAGAAGAATTAAACTATCTGATTACGGTAGATGCATATGTGCACTTTACATAGAGATGTTTACGTCCTAAATGGGTTGAACGCAAGAGTGACAATAGGTAACCCAAAATACCTAGCACCTTCCGGTTTTGTTTTTGCGGCTAAGAAATTATGTGGGCCTATAAAACAATATGAGTCGCCTAGACGACAACTCGGGCATTTATAATCACCACCATATAACCCCCTACCACAAACAGGAACGTGGCAATTGGCAAAAAACTTTCAATTTCCTTTAGCGCCTGAAGAGTGTGACTTTGAAGAATTAAACTATCTGATTACGGTAGATGCATATGTGCACATTACATAGAGATGTTTACGTCCTAAATGGGTTGAACGCAAGAGTGACAATCGGTAACCCAAAGAACCCAAAATACCTAGCACCTTCCGGTTTTGTTTTTGCGGCTATATAGTATGTGGGCCTAAAAAGCAATATGAATCGCCTAGACGACAACGCGGGCATTCATAATCACAACCATATAACCCCCTACCACAAACAGGAACGTGGCAATTGGCAAAAAACTTGTAATTTCCTTTAGCGCCTCAAGAGTGTGACCTTGAATAATTAAGCTATCTGATTACGGTAGATGCATATGTGCACATTACATAGAGATGTTTACGTCCTAAATGGGTTGAACGCAAGAGTGACAATCGAAAACCCAAAAACCTCAAAATACCTAGCAACTTCCGGCTTTGTTGTTCTTGCTAATAAAGTATGTGGGCCTAAAAAGCAATATGAATCGCCTAGACGACAACTCGGGCATTCATAAAGGACATCATATACCCGCCTACCACAAACAGGAACGGGGCAACTGGCAAAAAATCTTTCAATTTTACAAGTTACCCTTTAGCGCCTAAACAGTGTGACTTAGAAGAATTAAACTATCTGATTACGGTAGATGCATATGTGCACTTTACATAGGGATGTTTACGTCCTAAATGGGTTGAACGCAAAAGTGACAATCGAAAACCCAAAAACCTCAAAATACCTAGCAACTTCCGGCTTTGTTGTTCCTGCTAATAAAGTATGTGGGTCTAAAAAGCAATATGAATCGCCTAGACGACAACTCGGGCATTCAAAAACAACATCATATACCCGCCTACCACAAACAGGAACGGGGCAATTGGCAAAAAACTTTCAATTTCACAAGTTACCCTTTAGCGCCTAAACAGTGTGACTTAGAAGAATTAAACTATCTGATTACGGTAGATGCATATGTGCACTTTACATAGAGATGTTTACGTCCTAAATGGGTTGAACGCAAGAGTGACAATCGAAAACCCAAAGAACCCAAAATACCTAAAAACTTTTGGCTTTGTTTTTCCTGCTAATGTAGTATGTGGGCTTAAAAAGCAATATGAATCGCCTAGACGACAACGCGGGCATTCATAATCACAACCATATAACCCCCTACCACAAACAGGAACGTGGCAATTGGCAAAAAACTTGTAATTTCCTTTAGCGCCTCAAGAGTGTGACCTTGAAGAATTAAACTATCTGATTACGGTAGATGCATATGTGCACATTACATAGAGATGTTTACGTCCTAAATGGGTTGAACGCAAGAGTGACAATCGGTAACCCAAAGAACCCAAAATACCTAGCACCTTCCGGTTTTGTTTTTGCGGCTAATAAAGTCGGACATTTATAATCACAACCATATAACCCCCTACCACAAACAGGAACGTGGCAATTGGCAAAAAACTTTCAATTTCCTTTAGCGCCTGAAGAGTGTGACCTTGAATAATTAAGCTATCTGATTACGGTAGATGCATATGTGCACATTACATAGAGATGTTTACGTCCTAAATGGGTTGAACGCAAGAGTGACAATCGAAAACCCAAAGAACCCAAAATACCTAGCACCTTCCGGTTTTGTTTTTGCGGCTATAAAGTATGTGGGCCTTTAAAACAATATGAGTCGCCTAGATGACAACGCGGGCATTCATAATCACAACCATATACCCCCTACCACAAACAGGAACGTGGCAATTGGCAAAAAACTTTCAATTTCACAAGTTACCCTTTAGCGCCTAAACAGTGTGACTTAGAAGAATTAAACTATCTGATTACGGTAGATGCATATGTGCACATTACATAGAGATGTTTACGTCCTAAATGGGTTGAACGCAAGAGTGACAATCGGTAACCCAAAGAACCCAAAATACCTAGCACCCTCCGGTTTTGTTTTTGCGGCTAAGAAATTATGTGGGCCTAAAAAGCAATATGAATCGCCTAGACGACAACTCGGGCATTCCTAAACAACATCATTTACCCGCCTAACACAAACCGGAACGGGGCAATTGGAAAAAACTTTCAATTTCACAAGTTACCCTTTAGCGCCTAAAGAGTGTGACTTAGAAGAATTAAACTATCTGATTACGGTAGATGCATATGTGCACATTACATAGAGATGTTTACGTCCTAAATGGGTTGAACGCAAGAGTGACAATCGAAAACCCAAAGAACCCAAAATACCTAGCACCTTCCGGTTTTGTTTTTGCGGCTATAAAGTATGTGGGCCTTTAAAACAATATGAATCGCCTAGACGACAACTCGGGCATTCATAAACAACATCATATACCCGCCTACCACAAACCGGAACGGGGCAATTGGAAAAAACTTTCAATTTCACAAGTTACCCTTTAGCGCCTAAACAGTGTGACTTAGAAGAATTAAACTATCTGATTACGGTAGATGCATATGTGCACTTTACATAGAGATGTTTACGTCCTAAATGGGTTGAACGCAAGAGTGACAATCGGTAACCCAAAGAACCCAAAATAGCTAGCACCTTCCGGTTTTGTTTTTGCGGCTATAAAGTATGTGGGTCTAAAAAGCAATATGAATCGCCTAGACGACAACTCGGGCATTCATAAACAACATCATATACCCGCCTACCACAAACAGGAACGTGGCAATTGGCAAAAAACTTTCAATTTCACAAGTTACCCTTTAGCGCCTAAACAGTGTGACTTAGAAGAATTAAACTATCTGATTACGGTAGATGCATATGTGCACTTTACATAGGGATGTTTACGTCCTAAATGGGTTGAACGCAAGAGTGACAATCGAAAACCCAAAGAACCCAAAATACCTAGCACCTTCCGGTTTTGTTTTTGCGGCTATAAAGTATGTGGGCCTTTAAAACAATATGAGTCGCCTAGATGACAACGCGGGCATTCATAATCACAACCATATACCCCCTACCACAAACAGGAACGTGGCAATTGGCAAAAAACTTTCAATTTCACAAGTTACCCTTTAGCGCCTAAACAGTGTGACTTAGAAGAATTAAACTATCTGATTACGGTAGATGCATATGTGCACTTTACATAGAGATGTTTACGTCCTAAATGGGTTGAACGCAAGAGTGACAATCGGTAACCCAAAGAACCCAAAATAGCTAGCACCTTCCGGTTTTGTTTTTGCGGCTATAAAGTATGTGGGTCTAAAAAGCAATATGAATCGCCTAGACGACAACTCGGGCATTCATAAACAACATCATATACCCGCCTACCACAAACCGGAACGGGGCAATTGGAAAAAACTTTCAATTTCACAAGTTACCCTTTAGCGCCTAAACAGTGTGACTTAGAAGAATTAAACTATCTGATTACGGTAGATGCATATGTGCACTTTACATAGGGATGTTTACGTCCTAAATGGGTTGAACGCAAAAGTGACAATCGAAAACCCAAAAACCTCAAAATACCTAGCAACTTCCGGCTTTGTTGTTCCTGCTAATAAAGTATGTGGGTCTAAAAAGCAATATGAATCGCCTAGACGACAACTCGGGCATTCATAAACAACATCATATACCCGCCTACCACAAACAGGAACGTGGCAATTGGCAAAAAACTTTCAATTTCCTTTAGCGCCTAAAGAGTGTGACTTTGAAGAATTAAACTATCTGATTACGGTAAATGCATATGTGCACATTACATAGAGATGTTTACGTCCTAAATGGGTTAAACGCAAGAGTGACAATCGGTAACCCAAAGAACCAAAAATAACCAGCACCTTCCGGTTTTGTTTTTGCGGCTAATAAATTATGTGGGCCTAAAAGGCAATATGAATCGCCTAGACGACAACTCGGGCATTCAAAAACAACATCATATACCCGCCTACCACAAACAGGAACGGGGCAATTGGCAAAAAACTTTCAATTTCACAAGTTACCCTTTAGCGCCTAAACAGTGTGACTTAGAAGAATTAAACTATCTGATTACGGTAGATGCATATGTGCACTTTACATAGAGATGTTTACGTCCTAAATGGGTTGAACGCAAGAGTGACAATCGGTAACCCAAAGAACCCAAAATAGCTAGCACCTTCCGGTTTTGTTTTTGCGGCTATAAAGTATGTGGGCCTTTAAAACAATATGAGTCGCCTAGATGACAACGCGGGCATTCATAATCACAACCATATACCCCCTACCACAAACAGGAACGTGGCAATTGGCAAAAAACTTTCAATTTCACAAGTTACCCTTTAGCGCCTAAACAGTGTGACTTAGAAGAATTAAACTATCTGATTACGGTAGATGCATATGTGCACTTTACATAGAGATGTTTACGTCCTAAATGGGTTGAACGCAAGAGTGACAATCGAAAACCCAAAGAACCCAAAATACCTAGCACCTTCCGGTTTTGTTTTTGCGGCTATAAAGTATGTGGGCCTTTAAAACAATATGAGTCGCCTAGATGACAACGCGGGCATTCATAATCACAACCATATACCCCCTACCACAAACAGGAACGTGGCAATTGGCAAAAAACTTTCAATTTCACAAGTTACCCTTTAGCGCCTAAACAGTGTGACTTAGAAGAATTAAACTATCTGATTACGGTAGATGCATATGTGCACATTACATAGAGATGTTTACGTCCTAAATGGGTTGAACGCAAGAGTGACAATCGGTAACCCAAAGAACCCAAAATACCTAGCACCCTCCGGTTTTGTTTTTGCGGCTAAGAAATTATGTGGGCCTAAAAAGCAATATGAGTCGCCTAGATGACAACGCGGGCATTCATAATCACAACCATATACCCCCTACCACAAACAGGAACGTGGCAATTGGCAAAAAACTTTCAATTTCACAAGTTACCCTTTAGCGCCTAAACAGTGTGACTTAGAAGAATTAAACTATCTGATTACGGTAGATGCATATGTGCACTTTACATAGAGATGTTTACGTCCTAAATGGGTTGAACGCAAGAGTGACAATCGGTAACCCAAAGAACCCAAAATAGCTAGCACCTTCCGGTTTTGTTTTTGCGGCTATAAAGTATGTGGGCCTTTAAAACAATATGAGTCGCCTAGATGACAACGCGGGCATTCATAATCACAACCATATACCCCCTACCACAAACAGGAACGTGGAAATTGGCAAAAAACTTTCAATTTCACAAGTTACCCTTTAGCGCCTAAACAGTGTGACTTAGAAGAATTAAACTATCTGATTACGGTAGATGCATATGTGCACATTACATAGAGATGTTTACGTCCTAAATGGGTTGAACGCAAGAGTGACAATCGGTAACCCAAAGAACCCAAAATACCTAGCACCCTCCGGTTTTGTTTTTGCGGCTAAGAAATTATGTGGGCCTAAAAAGCAATATGAATCGCCTAGACGACAACTCGGGCATTCATAAACAACATCATTTACCCGCCTAACACAAACCGGAACGGGGCAATTGGAAAAAACTTTCAATTTCACAAGTTACCCTTTAGCGCCTAAAGAGTGTGACTTAGAAGAATTAAACTATCTGATTACGGTAGATGCATATGTGCACATTACATAGAGATGTTTACGTCCTAAATGGGTTGAACGCAAGAGTGACAATCGGTAACCCAAAGAACCCAAAATACCTAGCACCTTCCGGTTTTGTTTTTGCGGCTAAGAAATTATGTGGGCCTAAAAAGCAATATGAATCGCCTAGACGACAACTCGGGCATTCATAAACAACATCATTTACCCGCCTAACACAAACCGGAACGGGGCAATTGGAAAAAACTTTCAATTTCACAAGTTACCCTTTAGCGCCTAAAGAGTGTGACTTAGAAGAATTAAACTATCTGATTACGGTAGATGCATATGTGCACATTACATAGAGATGTTTACGTCCTAAATGGGTTGAACGCAAGAGTGACAATCGGTAACCCAAAGAACCCAAAATACCTAGCACCTTCCGGTTTTGTTTTTGCGGCTAAGAAATTATGTGGGCCTAAAAAGCAATATGAATCGCCTAGACGACAACTCGGGCATTCATAAACAACATCATATACCCGCCTACCACAAACAGGAACGTGGCAATTGGCAAAAAACTTTCAATTTCCTTTAGCGCCTAAAGAGTGTGACTTTGAAGAATTAAACTATCTGATTACGGTAGATGCATATGTGCACATTACATAAAGATGTTAACGTCCTAAATGGGTTGAACGCAAGAGTGACAATAGGTAACCCAAAGAACCCAAAATACCTAGCACCTTCCGGTTTTGTTTTTGCGGCTAAGAAATTATGTGGGCCTATAAAACAATATGAGTCGCCTAGACGACAACTCGGGCATTCATAATCACAACCATATAACCCCCTACCACAAACAGGAACGTGGCAATTGACAAAAAACTTGTAATTTCCTTTAGCGCCTCAAGAGTGTGACCTTGAATAATTAAGCTATCTGATTACGGTAGATGCATATGTGCACATTACATAGAGATGTTTACGTCCTAAATGGGTTGAACGCAAGAGTGACAATCGAAAACCCAAAGAACCCAAAATACCTAGCATCTTCCGGCTTTGTTTTTCCTGCTAATAAAGTATGTGGGCCTAAAAAGCAATATGAATCGCCTAGACGACAACTCGGGCATTCATAAAGGACATCATATACCCGCCTACCACAAACAGGAACGGGGCAATTGGCAAAAAAACTTTCAATTTTACAAGTTACCCTTTAGCGCCTAAACAGTGTGACTTAGAAGAATTAAACTATCTGATTACGGTAGATGCATATGTGCACTTTACATAGAGATGTTTACGTCCTAAATGGGTTGAACGCAAGAGTGACAATAGGTAACCCAAAATACCTAGCACCTTCCGGTTTTGTTTTTGCGGCTAAGAAATTATGTGGGCCTATAAAACAATATGAGTCGCCTAGACGACAACTCGGGCATTTATAATCACCACCATATAACCCCCTACCACAAACAGGAACGTGGCAATTGGCAAAAAACTTTCAATTTCCTTTAGCGCCTGAAGAGTGTGACTTTGAAGAATTAAACTATCTGATTACGGTAGATGCATATGTGCACATTACATAGAGATGTTTACGTCCTAAATGGGTTGAACGCAAGAGTGACAATCGGTAACCCAAAGAACCCAAAATACCTAGCACCTTCCGGTTTTGTTTTTGCGGCTATATAGTATGTGGGCCTAAAAAGCAATATGAATCGCCTAGACGACAACGCGGGCATTCATAATCACAACCATATAACCCCCTACCACAAACAGGAACGTGGCAATTGGCAAAAAACTTGTAATTTCCTTTAGCGCCTCAAGAGTGTGACCTTGAATAATTAAGCTATCTGATTACGGTAGATGCATATGTGCACATTACATAGAGATGTTTACGTCCTAAATGGGTTGAACGCAAGAGTGACAATCGAAAACCCAAAAACCTCAAAATACCTAGCAACTTCCGGCTTTGTTGTTCTTGCTAATAAAGTATGTGGGCCTAAAAAGCAATATGAATCGCCTAGACGACAACTCGGGCATTCATAAAGGACATCATATACCCGCCTACCACAAACAGGAACGGGGCAACTGGCAAAAAATCTTTCAATTTTACAAGTTACCCTTTAGCGCCTAAACAGTGTGACTTAGAAGAATTAAACTATCTGATTACGGTAGATGCATATGTGCACATTACATAGAGATGTTTACGTCCTAAATGGGTTGAACGCAAGAGTGACAATCGGTAACCCAAAGAACCCAAAATACCTAGCACCCTCCGGTTTTGTTTTTGCGGCTAAGAAATTATGTGGGCCTAAAAAGCAATATGAATCGCCTAGACGACAACTCGGGCATTCATAAACAACATCATTTACCCGCCTAACACAAACCGGAACGGGGCAATTGGAAAAAACTTTCAATTTCACAAGTTACCCTTTAGCGCCTAAACAGTGTGACTTAGAAGAATTAAACTATCTGATTACGGTAGATGCATATGTGCACTTTACATAGAGATGTTTACGTCCTAAATGGGTTGAACGCAAGAGTGACAATCGGTAACCCAAAGAACCCAAAATAGCTAGCACCTTCCGGTTTTGTTTTTGCGGCTATAAAATATGTGGGCCTTTAAAACAATATGAGTCGCCTAGACGACAACGCGGGCATTCATAAACAACATCATATACCCGCCTACCACAAACAGGAACGTGGCAATTGGCAAAAAACTTTCAATTTCCTTTAGCGCCTAAAGAGTGTGACTTAGAAGAACAAAACTATCTGATTACGGTAGATGCATATGTGCACTTTACATAGGGATGTTTACGTCCTAAATGGGTTGAACGCAAGAGTGACAATCGAAAACCCAAAAACCTCAAAATACCTAGCAACTTCCGGCTTTGTTGTTCCTGCTAATAAAGTATGTGGGTCTAAAAAGCAATATGAATCGCCTAGACGACAACTCGGGCATTCAAAAACAACATCATATACCCGCCTACCACAAACAGGAACGGGGCAATTGGCAAAAAACTTTCAATTTCACAAGTTACCCTTTAGCGCCTAAACAGTGTGACTTAGAAGAATTAAACTATCTGATTACGGTAGATGCATATGTGCACTTTACATAGAGATGTTTACGTCCTAAATGGGTTGAACGCAAGAGTGACAATCGAAAACCCAAAGAACCCAAAATACCTAGCACCTTCCGGTTTTGTTTTTGCGGCTATAAAGTATGTGGGCCTTTAAAACAATATGAGTCGCCTAGATGACAACGCGGGCATTCATAATCACAACCATATACCCCCTACCACAAACAGGAACGTGGCAATTGGCAAAAAACTTTCAATTTCACAAGTTACCCTTTAGCGCCTAAACAGTGTGACTTAGAAGAATTAAACTATCTGATTACGGTAGATGCATATGTGCACATTACATAGAGATGTTTACGTCCTAAATGGGTTGAACGCAAGAGTGACAATCGGTAACCCAAAGAACCCAAAATACCTAGCACCCTCCGGTTTTGTTTTTGCGGCTAAGAAATTATGTGGGCCTAAAAAGCAATATGAATCGCCTAGACGACAACTCGGGCATTCATAAACAACATCATTTACCCGCCTAACACAAACCGGAACGGGGCAATTGGAAAAAACTTTCAATTTCACAAGTTACCCTTTAGCGCCTAAAGAGTGTGACTTAGAAGAATTAAACTATCTGATTACGGTAGAGGCATATGTGCACATTACATAGAGATTTACGTCCTAAATGGGTTGAACGCAAGAGTGACAATCGGTAACCCAAAGAACCCAAAATACCTAGCACCTTCCGGTTTTGTTTTTGCGGCTAAGAAATTATGTGGGCCTAAAAAGCAATATGAATCGCCTAGACGACAACTCGGGCATTCATAAACAACATCATTTACCCGCCTAACACAAACCGGAACGGGGCAATTGGAAAAAACTTTCAATTTCACAAGTTACCCTTTAGCGCCTAAAGAGTGTGACTTAGAAGAATTAAACTATCTGATTACGGTAGATGCATATGTGCACATTACATAGAGATGTTTACGTCCTAAATGGGTTGAACGCAAGAGTGACAATCGGTAACCCAAAGAACCCAAAATACCTAGCACCTTCCGGTTTTGTTTTTGCGGCTAAGAAATTATGTGGGCCTAAAAAGCAATATGAATCGCCTAGACGACAACTCGGGCATTCATAAACAACATCATATACCCGCCTACCACAAACAGGAACGTGGCAATTGGCAAAAAACTTTCAATTTCCTTTAGCGCCTAAAGAGTGTGACTTTGAAGAATTAAACTATCTGATTACGGTAAATGCATATGTGCACATTACATAGAGATGTTTACGTCCTAAATGGGTTAAACGCAAGAGTGACAATCAGTAACCCAAAGAACCCAAAATACCTAGCACCTTCCGGTTTTGTTTTTGCGGCTAATAAATTATGTGGGCCTATAAAACAATATGAGTCGCCTAGACGACAACACGGGCATTTATAATCACAACCATATAATCACCTACCACAAACAGGAACGTGGCAATTGGCAAAAAACTTTCAATTTCCTTTAGCGCCTAAAGAGTGTGACTTTGAAGAATTAAACTATCTGATTACGGTAGATGCATATGTGCACATTACATAAAGATGTTAACGTCCTAAATGGGTTGAACGCAAGAGTGACAATAGGTAACCCAAAGAACCCAAAATACCTAGCACCTTCCGGTTTTGTTTTTGCGGCTAAGAAATTATGTGGGCCTATAAAACAATATGAGTCGCCTAGACGACAACTCGGGCATTCATAATCACAACCATATAACCCCCTACCACAAACAGGAACGTGGCAATTGGCAAAAAACTTGTAATTTCCTTTAGCGCCTCAAGAGTGTGACCTTGAATAATTAAGCTATCTGATTACGGTAGATGCATATGTGCACATTACATAGAGATGTTTACGTCCTAAATGGGTTGAACGCAAGAGTGACAATCGAAAACCCAAAGAACCCAAAATACCTAGCATCTTCCGGCTTTGTTTTTCCTGCTAATAAAGTATGTGGGCCTAAAAAGCAATATGAATCGCCTAGACGACAACTCGGGCATTCATAAAGGACATCATATACCCGCCTACCACAAACAGGAACGGGGCAATTGGCAAAAAAACTTTCAATTTTACAAGTTACCCTTTAGCGCCTAAACAGTGTGACTTAGAAGAATTAAACTATCTGATTACGGTAGATGCATATGTGCACTTTACATAGAGATGTTTACGTCCTAAATGGGTTGAACGCAAGAGTGACAATAGGTAACCCAAAATACCTAGCACCTTCCGGTTTTGTTTTTGCGGCTAAGAAATTATGTGGGCCTATAAAACAATATGAGTCGCCTAGACGACAACTCGGGCATTTATAATCACCACCATATAACCCCCTACCACAAACAGGAACGTGGCAATTGGCAAAAAACTTTCAATTTCCTTTAGCGCCTGAAGAGTGTGACTTTGAAGAATTAAACTATCTGATTACGGTAGATGCATATGTGCACATTACATAGAGATGTTTACGTCCTAAATGGGTTGAACGCAAGAGTGACAATCGGTAACCCAAAGAACCCAAAATACCTAGCACCTTCCGGTTTTGTTTTTGCGGCTATATAGTATGTGGGCCTAAAAAGCAATATGAATCGCCTAGACGACAACGCGGGCATTCATAATCACAACCATATAACCCCCTACCACAAACAGGAACGTGGCAATTGGCAAAAAACTTGTAATTTCCTTTAGCGCCTCAAGAGTGTGACCTTGAATAATTAAGCTATCTGATTACGGTAGATGCATATGTGCACATTACATAGAGATGTTTACGTCCTAAATGGGTTGAACGCAAGAGTGACAATCGAAAACCCAAAAACCTCAAAATACCTAGCAACTTCCGGCTTTGTTGTTCTTGCTAATAAAGTATGTGGGCCTAAAAAGCAATATGAATCGCCTAGACGACAACTCGGGCATTCATAAAGGACATCATATACCCGCCTACCACAAACAGGAACGGGGCAACTGGCAAAAAATCTTTCAATTTTACAAGTTACCCTTTAGCGCCTAAACAGTGTGACTTAGAAGAATTAAACTATCTGATTACGGTAGATGCATATGTGCACTTTACATAGGGATGTTTACGTCCTAAATGGGTTGAACGCAAAAGTGACAATCGAAAACCCAAAAACCTCAAAATACCTAGCAACTTCCGGCTTTGTTGTTCCTGCTAATAAAGTATGTGGGTCTAAAAAGCAATATGAATCGCCTAGACGACAACTCGGGCATTCAAAAACAACATCATATACCCGCCTACCACAAACAGGAACGGGGCAATTGGCAAAAAACTTTCAATTTCACAAGTTACCCTTTAGCGCCTAAACAGTGTGACTTAGAAGAATTAAACTATCTGATTACGGTAGATGCATATGTGCACTTTACATAGAGATGTTTACGTCCTAAATGGGTTGAACGCAAGAGTGACAATCGAAAACCCAAAGAACCCAAAATACCTAAAAACTTTTGGCTTTGTTTTTCCTGCTAATGTAGTATGTGGGCTTAAAAAGCAATATGAATCGCCTAGACGACAACGCGGGCATTCATAATCACAACCATATAACCCCCTACCACAAACAGGAACGTGGCAATTGGCAAAAAACTTGTAATTTCCTTTAGCGCCTCAAGAGTGTGACCTTGAAGAATTAAACTATCTGATTACGGTAGATGCATATGTGCACATTACATAGAGATGTTTACGTCCTAAATGGGTTGAACGCAAGAGTGACAATCGGTAACCCAAAGAACCCAAAATACCTAGCACCTTCCGGTTTTGTTTTTGCGGCTAATAAAGTCGGACATTTATAATCACAACCATATAACCCCCTACCACAAACAGGAACGTGGCAATTGGCAAAAAACTTTCAATTTCCTTTAGCGCCTGAAGAGTGTGACCTTGAATAATTAAGCTATCTGATTACGGTAGATGCATATGTGCACATTACATAGAGATGTTTACGTCCTAAATGGGTTGAACGCAAGAGTGACAATCGAAAACCCAAAGAACCCAAAATACCTAGCACCTTCCGGTTTTGTTTTTGCGGCTATAAAGTATGTGGGCCTTTAAAACAATATGAGTCGCCTAGATGACAACGCGGGCATTCATAATCACAACCATATACCCCCTACCACAAACAGGAACGTGGCAATTGGCAAAAAACTTTCAATTTCACAAGTTACCCTTTAGCGCCTAAACAGTGTGACTTAGAAGAATTAAACTATCTGATTACGGTAGATGCATATGTGCACATTACATAGAGATGTTTACGTCCTAAATGGGTTGAACGCAAGAGTGACAATCGGTAACCCAAAGAACCCAAAATACCTAGCACCCTCCGGTTTTGTTTTTGCGGCTAAGAAATTATGTGGGCCTAAAAAGCAATATGAATCGCCTAGACGACAACTCGGGCATTCCTAAACAACATCATTTACCCGCCTAACACAAACCGGAACGGGGCAATTGGAAAAAACTTTCAATTTCACAAGTTACCCTTTAGCGCCTAAAGAGTGTGACTTAGAAGAATTAAACTATCTGATTACGGTAGATGCATATGTGCACATTACATAGAGATGTTTACGTCCTAAATGGGTTGAACGCAAGAGTGACAATCGGTAACCCAAAGAACCCAAAATACCTAGCACCTTCCGGTTTTGTTTTTGCGGCTAAGAAATTATGTGGGCCTAAAAAGCAATATGAATCGCCTAGACGACAACTCGGGCATTCATAAACAACATCATATACCCGCCTACCACAAACAGGAACGTGGCAATTGGCAAAAAACTTTCAATTTCCTTTAGCGCCTAAAGAGTGTGACTTTGAAGAATTAAACTATCTGATTACGGTAAATGCATATGTGCACATTACATTGAGATGTTTACGTCCTAAATGGGTTAAACGCAAGAGTGACAATCGGTAACCCAAAGAACCAAAAATAACCAGCACCTTCCGGTTTTGTTTTTGCGGCTAATAAATTATGTGGGCCTAAAAGGCAATATGAATCGCCTAGACGACAACTCGGGCATTCATAAACAACATCATATACCCGCCTACCACAAACAAGAACGTGGCAATTGGCAAAAAACGTTCAATTTCCTTTAGCGCCTAAAGAGTGTGACTTTGAAGAAATTAACTATCTGATTACGGTAGATGCATATGTGCACATTACATAGAGATTTTTACGTCCTAAATGGGTTGAACGCAAGAGTGACAATCGGTAACCCAAAATACCTAGCACCTTCCTGTTTTGTTTTTTGCGGCTAATAAAGTCGGGCATTTATAATCACAACCCTATAACCCCCTACCACAAACAGGATCGTGGCAATTGGCAAAAAACTTGTAATTTCCTTTAGCGCCTCAAGAGTGTGACCTTGAATAATTAAGCTATCTGATTACGGTAGATGCATTACATAGAGATGTTTACGTCCTAAATGGGTTGAACGCAAGAGTGACAATCAAAACCCAAAGAACCCAAAATACCTAAAAACTTTTGGATTTGTTTTTCCTGCTAATGAAGTATGTGGGCTTAAAAAGCAATATGAATCGCCTAGACGACAACTCGGGCATTCATAAAGGACATCATATACCCGCCTACCAAAAACAGGAACGGGGCAATTGGCAAAACAACTTTCAATTTTACAAGTTACCCTTTAGCGCCTAAACAGTGTGTTTTAGAAGAATTAAACTATCTGATTACGGTAGATGCATATGTGCACTTTACATAGAGATGTTTACGTCCTAAATGGGTTGAACGCAAGAGTGACAATCGAAAACCCAAAGAACCCAAAATACCTAAAAACTTTTGGCTTTGTTTTTCCTGCTAATGTAGTATGTGGGCTTAAAAAGCAATATGAATCGCCTAGACGACAACTCGGGCATTCATAAAGGACATCATATACCCGCCTACCACAAACAGGAACGGGGCAATTGGCAAAAAAACTTTCAATTTTACAAGTTACCCTTTAATGCCTAAACAGTGTGACTTAGAAGAATTAAACTGTCTGATTACGGTAGATCCATATGTGCACTTTACATAGAGACGTTTACGTCCTAAATGGGTTGAACGCAAGAGTGACAATCGGTAACCCAAAGAACCCAAAATACCTAGCACCTTCCGGTTTTGTTTTTGCGGCTAATAAAATCGGGCATTTATAATCACAACCATATAACCCCCTACCACAAACAGGATCGTGGCAATTGGCAAAAAAATTGTAATTTCCTTTAGCGCCTCAAGAGTGTGACCTTGAATAATTAAGCTATCTGATTACGGTAGATGCATATGTGCACATTACATAGAGATGTTTACGTCCTAAATGGGTTAAACGCAAGAGTGACAATCGGTAACCCAAAGAACCCAAAATACCTAGCACCTTCCGGTTTTGTTTTTGCGGCTAATAAATTATGTGGGCCTATAAAACAATATGAGTCGCCTAGACGACAACACGGGCATTTATAATCACAACCATATAATCACCTACCACAAACAGGAACGTGGCAATTGGCAAAAAACTTTCAATTTCCTTTAGCGCCTAAAGAGTGTGACTTTGAAGAATTAAACTATCTGATTACGGTAGATGCATATGTGCACATTACATAAAGAGTTTAACGTCCTAAATGGGTTGAACGCAAGAGTGACAATAGGTAACCCAAAGAACCCAAAATACCTAGCACCTTCCGGTTTTGTTTTTGCGGCTAAGAAATTATGTGGGCCTATAAAACAATATGAGTCGCCTAGACGACAACTCGGGCATTCATAATCACAACCATATAACCCCCTACCACAAACAGGAACGTGGCAATTGGCAAAAAACTTGTAATTTCCTTTAGCGCCTCAAGAGTGTGACCTTGAATAATTAAGCTATCTGATTACGGTAGATGCATATGTGCACATTACATAGAGATGTTTACGTCCTAAATGGGTTGAACGCAAGAGTGACAATCGAAAACCCAAAGAACCCAAAATACCTAGCATCTTCCGGCTTTGTTTTTCCTGCTAATAAAGTATGTGGGCCTAAAAAGCAATATGAATCGCCTAGACGACAACTCGGGCATTCATAAAGGACATCATATACCCGCCTACCACAAACAGGAACGGGGCAATTGGCAAAAAAACTTTCAATTTTACAAGTTACCCTTTAGCGCCTAAACAGTGTGACTTAGAAGAATTAAACTATCTGATTACGGTAGATGCATATGTGCACTTTACATAGAGATGTTTACGTCCTAAATGGGTTGAACGCAAGAGTGACAATAGGTAACCCAAAATACCTAGCACCTTCCGGTTTTGTTTTTGCGGCTAAGAAATTATGTGGGCCTATAAAACAATATGAGTCGCCTAGACGACAACTCGGGCATTTATAATCACCACCATATAACCCCCTACCACAAACAGGAACGTGGCAATTGGCAAAAAACTTTCAATTTCCTTTAGCGCCTGAAGAGTGTGACTTTGAAGAATTAAACTATCTGATTACGGTAGATGCATATGTGCACATTACATAGAGATGTTTACGTCCTAAATGGGTTGAACGCAAGAGTGACAATCGGTAACCCAAAGAACCCAAAATACCTAGCACCTTCCGGTTTTGTTTTTGCGGCTATATAGTATGTGGGCCTAAAAAGCAATATGAATCGCCTAGACGACAACGCGGGCATTCATAATCACAACCATATAACCCCCTACCACAAACAGGAACGTGGCAATTGGCAAAAAACTTGTAATTTCCTTTAGCGCCTCAAGAGTGTGACCTTGAATAATTAAGCTATCTGATTACGGTAGATGCATATGTGCACATTACATAGAGATGTTTACGTCCTAAATGGGTTGAACGCAAGAGTGACAATCGAAAACCCAAAAACCTCAAAATACCTAGCAACTTCCGGCTTTGTTGTTCTTGCTAATAAAGTATGTGGGCCTAAAAAGCAATATGAATCGCCTAGACGACAACTCGGGCATTCATAAAGGACATCATATACCCGCCTACCACAAACAGGAACGGGGCAACTGGCAAAAAATCTTTCAATTTTACAAGTTACCCTTTAGCGCCTAAACAGTGTGACTTAGAAGAATTAAACTATCTGATTACGGTAGATGCATATGTGCACTTTACATAGAGATGTTTACGTCCTAAATGGGTTGAACGCAAGAGTGACAATAGGTAACCCAAAGAACCCAAAATACCTAGCACCTTCCGGTTTTGTTTTTGCGGCTAAGAAATTATGTGGGCCTATAAAACAATATGAGTCGCCTAGACGACAACTCGGGCATTTATAATCACAACCATATAACCCCCTACCACAAACAGGAACGTGGCAATTGGCAAAAAACTTTCAATTTCCTTTAGCGCCTGAAGAGTGTGACTTTGAAGAATTAAACTATCTGATTACGGTAGATGCATATGTGCACATTACATAGAGATGTTTACGTCCTAAATGGGTTGAACGCAAGAGTGACAATCGGTAACCCAAAGAACCCAAAATACCTAGACCTTCCGGTTTTGTTTTTGCGGCTATATAGTATGTGGGCCTATAAAACAATATGAGTCGCCTAGACGACAACTCGGGCATTCATAATCACAACCATATAACCCCCTACCACAAACAGGAACGTGGCAATTGGCAAAAAACTTGTAATTTATTTTAGCGCCTCAAGAGTGTGACCTTGAATAATTAAGCTATCTGATTACGGTAGATGCATATGTGCACATTTAATAGAGATGTTTACGTCCTAAATGGGTTGAACGCAAGAGTGACAATCGAAAACCCAAAGAACCCAAAATACCTAGCAACTTCCGGCTTTGTTTTTCCTGCTAATAAAGTATGTGGGCCTAAAAAGCAATATGAATCGCCTAGACGACAACTCGGGCATTCATAAAGGACATCATATACCCGCCTATTACAAACAGGAACGGGGCAATTGGCAAAAAAACTTTCAATTTTACAAGTTACCCTTTAGCGCCTAAACAGTGTGACTTAGAAGAATTAAACTATCTGATTACGGTAGATGCATATGTGCACTTTACATAGAGATGTTTACGTCCTAAATGGGTTGAACGCAAGAGTGACAATAGGTAACCCAAAGAACCCAAAATACCTAGCACCTTCCGGTTTTGTTTTTGCGGCTAAGAAATTATGTGGGCCTATAAAACAATATGAGTCGCCTAGACGACAACTCGGGCATTTATAATCACAACCATATAACCCCCTACCACAAACAGGAACGTGGCAATTGGCAAAAAACTTTCAATTTCCTTTAGCGCCTGAAGAGTGTGACTTTGAAGAATTAAACTATCTGATTACGGTAGATGCATATGTGCACATTACATAGAGATGTTTACGTCCTAAATGGGTTGAACGCAAGAGTGACAATCGGTAACCCAAAGAACCCAAAATACCTAGCACCTTCCGGTTTTGTTTTTGTGGGCCTAAAAAGCAATATGAATCGCCTAGACGACAACGCGGGCATTCATAATCACAACCACATAACCCCCTACCACAAACAGGAACGTGGCAATTGGCAAAAAACTTGTAATTTCCTTTAGCGCCTCAAGAGTGTGACCTTGAATAATTAAGCTATCTGATTACGGTAGATGCATATGTGCACATTACATAGAGATGTTTACGTCCTAAATGGGTTGAACGCAAGAGTGACAATCGAAAACCCAAAGAACCCAAAATACCTAGCAACTTCCGGCTTTGTTTTTCCTGCTAATAAAGTATGAGGGCCTAAAAAGCAATATGAATCGCCTAGACGACAACTCGGGCATTCATAAAGGACATCATATACCCGCCTACCACAAACAGGAACGGGGCAATTGGCAAAAAAACTTTCAATTTTACAAGTTACCCTTTAGCGCCTAAACAGTGTGACTTAGAAGAATTAAACTATCTGATTACGGTAGATGCATATGTGCACATTACATAGAGATGTTAACGTCCTAAATGGGTTGAACGCAAGAGTGACAATCGAAAACCCAAAAACCTCAAAATACCTAGCACCTTTCGGTTTTGTTTTTGCGGCTATATAGTATGTGGGCCTAAAAAGCAATATGAATCGCCTAGACGACAACGCGGGCATTCATAATCACAACCATATAACCCCCTACCACAAACAGGAACGTGGCAATTGGCAAAAAACTTGTAATTTCCTTTAGCGCCTGAAGAGTGTGACTTTGAAGAATTAAACTATCTGATTACGGTAGATGCATATGTGCACATTACATAGAGATGTTTACGTCCTAAATGGGTTAAACGCAAGAGTGACAATCGGTAACCCAAAGAACCCAAAATACCTAGCACCTTCCGGTTTTGTTTTTGCGGCTAATAAATTATGTGGGCCTATAAAACAATATGAGTCGCCTAGACGACAACTCGGGCATTTATAATCACAACCATATAATCACCTACCACAAACAGGAACGTGGCAATTGGCAAAAAACTTTCAATTTCCTTTAGCGCCTAAAGAGTGTGACTTTGAAGAATTAAACTATCTGATTACGGTAGATGCATATGTGCACATTACATAAAGATGTTAACGTCCTAAATGGGTTGAACGCAAGAGTGACAATAGGTAACCCAAAGAACCCAAAATACCTAGCACCTTCCGGTTTTGTTTTTGCGGCTAAGAAATTATGTGGGCCTATAAAACAATATGAGTCGCCTAGACGACAACTCGGGCATTCATAAAGGACATCATATACCCGCCTACCACAAACAGGAACGTGGCAATTGGCAAAAAACTTGTAATTTCCTTTAGCGCCTCAAGAGTGTGACCTTGAATAATTAAGCTATCTGATTACGGTAGATGCATATGTGCACATTACATAGAGATGTTAACGTCCTAAATGGGTTGAACGCAAGAGTGACAATCGAAAACCCAAAAACCTCAAAATACCTAGCAACTTCCGGCTTTGTTGTTCCTGCTAATAAAGTTAGTGGGTCTAAAAAGCAATATGAATCGCCTAGACGACAACTCGGGCATTCAAAAACAACATCATATACCCGCCTACCACAAACAGGAACGGGGCAATTGGCAAAAAACTTTCAATTTCACAAGTTACCCTTTAGCGCCTAAACAGTGTGACTTAGAAGAATTAAACTATCTGATTACGGTAGATGCATATGTGCACTTTACATAGAGATGTTTACGTCCTAAATGGGTTGAACGCAAGAGTGACAATCGGTAACCCAAAGAACCCAAAATAGCTAGCACCTTCCGGTTTTGTTTTTGCGGCTATAAAGTATGTGGGCCTAAAAAGCAATATGAATCGCCTAGACGACAACTGGGGCATTCAAAAACAACATCATATACCCGCCTACCACAAACAGGAACGGGGCAATTGGCAAAAAACTTTCAATTTCACAAGTTACCCTTTAGCGCCTAAACAGTGTGACTTAGAAGAATTAAACTATCTGATTACGGTAGATGCATATGTGCACTTTACATAGAGATGTTTACGTCCTAAATGGGTTGAACGCAAGAGTGACAATCGGTAACCCAAAGAACCCAAAATAGCTAGCACCTTCCGGTTTTGTTTTTGCGGCTATAAAGTATGTGGGCCTTTAAAACAATATGAGTCGCCTAGACGACAACGCGGGCATTCATAAACAACATCATATACCCGCCTACCACAAACAGGAACGTGGCAATTGGCAAAAAACTTTCAATTTCCTTTAGCGCCTAAAGAGTGTGACTTAGAAGAACAAAACTATCTGATTACGGTAGATGCATATGTGCACTTTACATAGGGATGTTTACGTCCTAAATGGGTTGAACGCAAGAGTGACAATCGAAAACCCAAAAACCTCAAAATACCTAGCAACTTCCGGCTTTGTTGTTCCTGCTAATAAAGTATGTGGGTCTAAAAAGCGATATGAATCGCCTAGACGACAACTCGGGCATTCAAAAACAACATCATATACCCGCCTACCACAAACAGGAACGGGGCAATTGGCAAAAAACTTTCAATTTCACAAGTTACCCTTTAGCGCCTAAACAGTGTGACTTAGAAGAATTAAACTATCTGATTACGGTAGATGCATATGTGCACATTACATAGAGATGTTTACGTCCTAAATGGGTTGAACGCAAGAGTGACAATCGAAAACCCAAAGAACCCAAAATACCTAGCACCTTCCGGTTTTGTTTTTGCGGCTATAAAGTATGTGGGCCTTTAAAACAATATGAGTCGCCTAGATGACAACGCGGGCATTCATAATCACAACCATATACCCCCTACCACAAACAGGAACGTGGCAATTGGCAAAAAACTTTCAATTTCACAAGTTACCCTTTAGCGCCTAAACAGTGTGACTTAGAAGAATTAAACTATCTGATTACGGTAGATGCATATGTGCACATTACATAGAGATGTTTACGTCCTAAATGGGTTGAACGCAAGAGTGACAATCGGTAACCCAAAGAACCCAAAATACCTAGCACCCTCCGGTTTTGTTTTTGCGGCTAAGAAATTATGTGGGCCTAAAAAGCAATATGAATCGCCTAGACGACAACTCGGGCATTCATAAACAACATCATTTACCCGCCTAACACAAACCGGAACGGGGCAATTGGAAAAAACTTTCAATTTCACAAGTTACCCTTTAGCGCCTAAAGAGTGTGACTTAGAAGAATTAAACTATCTGATTACGGTAGATGCATATGTGCACATTACATAGAGATGTTTACGTCCTAAATGGGTTGAACGCAAGAGTGACAATCGGTAACCCAAAGAACCCAAAATACCTAGCACCTTCCGGTTTTGTTTTTGCGGCTAAGAAATTATGTGGGCCTAAAAAGCAATATGAATCGCCTAGACGACAACTCGGGCATTCATAAACAACATCATATACCCGCCTACCACAAACAGGAACGTGGCAATTGGCAAAAAACTTTCAATTTCCTTTAGCGCCTAAAGAGTGTGACTTTGAAGAATTAAACTATCTGATTACGGTAAATGCATATGTGCACATTACATAGAGATGTTTACGTCCTAAATGGGTTAAACGCAAGAGTGACAATCGGTAACCCAAAGAACCAAAAATAACCAGCACCTTCCGGTTTTGTTTTTGCGGCTAATAAATTATGTGGGCCTAAAAGGCAATATGAATCGCCTAGACGACAACTCGGGCATTCAAAAACAACATCATATACCCGCCTACCACAAACAGGAACGGGGCAATTGGCAAAAAACTTTCAATTTCACAAGTTACCCTTTAGCGCCTAAACAGTGTGACTTAGAAGAATTAAACTATCTGATTACGGTAGATGCATATGTGCACTTTACATAGAGATGTTTACGTCCTAAATGGGTTGAACGCAAGAGTGACAATCGGTAACCCAAAGAACCCAAAATAGCTAGCACCTTCCGGTTTTGTTTTTGCGGCTATAAAGTATGTGGGCCTTTAAAACAATATGAGTCGCCTAGATGACAACGCGGGCATTCATAATCACAACCATATACCCCCTACCACAAACAGGAACGTGGCAATTGGCAAAAAACTTTCAATTTCACAAGTTACCCTTTAGCGCCTAAACAGTGTGACTTAGAAGAATTAAACTATCTGATTACGGTAGATGCATATGTGCACTTTACATAGAGATGTTTACGTCCTAAATGGGTTGAACGCAAGAGTGACAATCGAAAACCCAAAGAACCCAAAATACCTAGCACCTTCCGGTTTTGTTTTTGCGGCTATAAAGTATGTGGGCCTTTAAAACAATATGAGTCGCCTAGATGACAACGCGGGCATTCATAATCACAACCATATACCCCCTACCACAAACAGGAACGTGGCAATTGGCAAAAAACTTTCAATTTCACAAGTTACCCTTTAGCGCCTAAACAGTGTGACTTAGAAGAATTAAACTATCTGATTACGGTAGATGCATATGTGCACATTACATAGAGATGTTTACGTCCTAAATGGGTTGAACGCAAGAGTGACAATCGGTAACCCAAAGAACCCAAAATACCTAGCACCCTCCGGTTTTGTTTTTGCGGCTAAGAAATTATGTGGGCCTAAAAAGCAATATGAGTCGCCTAGATGACAACGCGGGCATTCATAATCACAACCATATACCCCCTACCACAAACAGGAACGTGGCAATTGGCAAAAAACTTTCAATTTCACAAGTTACCCTTTAGCGCCTAAACAGTGTGACTTAGAAGAATTAAACTATCTGATTACGGTAGATGCATATGTGCACTTTACATAGAGATGTTTACGTCCTAAATGGGTTGAACGCAAGAGTGACAATCGGTAACCCAAAGAACCCAAAATAGCTAGCACCTTCCGGTTTTGTTTTTGCGGCTATAAAGTATGTGGGCCTTTAAAACAATATGAGTCGCCTAGATGACAACGCGGGCATTCATAATCACAACCATATACCCCCTACCACAAACAGGAACGTGGCAATTGGCAAAAAACTTTCAATTTCACAAGTTACCCTTTAGCGCCTAAACAGTGTGACTTAGAAGAATTAAACTATCTGATTACGGTAGATGCATATGTGCACATTACATAGAGATGTTTACGTCCTAAATGGGTTGAACGCAAGAGTGACAATCGGTAACCCAAAGAACCCAAAATACCTAGCACCCTCCGGTTTTGTTTTTGCGGCTAAGAAATTATGTGGGCCTAAAAAGCAATATGAATCGCCTAGACGACAACTCGGGCATTCATAAACAACATCATTTACCCGCCTAACACAAACCGGAACGGGGCAATTGGAAAAAACTTTCAATTTCACAAGTTACCCTTTAGCGCCTAAAGAGTGTGACTTAGAAGAATTAAACTATCTGATTACGGTAGATGCATATGTGCACATTACATAGAGATGTTTACGTCCTAAATGGGTTGAACGCAAGAGTGACAATCGGTAACCCAAAGAACCCAAAATACCTAGCACCTTCCGGTTTTGTTTTTGCGGCTAAGAAATTATGTGGGCCTAAAAAGCAATATGAATCGCCTAGACGACAACTCGGGCATTCATAAACAACATCATTTACCCGCCTAACACAAACCGGAACGGGGCAATTGGAAAAAACTTTCAATTTCACAAGTTACCCTTTAGCGCCTAAAGAGTGTGACTTAGAAGAATTAAACTATCTGATTACGGTAGATGCATATGTGCACATTACATAGAGATGTTTACGTCCTAAATGGGTTGAACGCAAGAGTGACAATCGGTAACCCAAAGAACCCAAAATACCTAGCACCTTCCGGTTTTGTTTTTGCGGCTAAGAAATTATGTGGGCCTAAAAAGCAATATGAATCGCCTAGACGACAACTCGGGCATTCATAAACAACATCATATACCCGCCTACCACAAACAGGAACGTGGCAATTGGCAAAAAACTTTCAATTTCCTTTAGCGCCTAAAGAGTGTGACTTTGAAGAATTAAACTATCTGATTACGGTAGATGCATATGTGCACATTACATAAAGATGTTAACGTCCTAAATGGGTTGAACGCAAGAGTGACAATAGGTAACCCAAAGAACCCAAAATACCTAGCACCTTCCGGTTTTGTTTTTGCGGCTAAGAAATTATGTGGGCCTATAAAACAATATGAGTCGCCTAGACGACAACTCGGGCATTCATAATCACAACCATATAACCCCCTACCACAAACAGGAACGTGGCAATTGACAAAAAACTTGTAATTTCCTTTAGCGCCTCAAGAGTGTGACCTTGAATAATTAAGCTATCTGATTACGGTAGATGCATATGTGCACATTACATAGAGATGTTTACGTCCTAAATGGGTTGAACGCAAGAGTGACAATCGAAAACCCAAAGAACCCAAAATACCTAGCATCTTCCGGCTTTGTTTTTCCTGCTAATAAAGTATGTGGGCCTAAAAAGCAATATGAATCGCCTAGACGACAACTCGGGCATTCATAAAGGACATCATATACCCGCCTACCACAAACAGGAACGGGGCAATTGGCAAAAAAACTTTCAATTTTACAAGTTACCCTTTAGCGCCTAAACAGTGTGACTTAGAAGAATTAAACTATCTGATTACGGTAGATGCATATGTGCACTTTACATAGAGATGTTTACGTCCTAAATGGGTTGAACGCAAGAGTGACAATAGGTAACCCAAAATACCTAGCACCTTCCGGTTTTGTTTTTGCGGCTAAGAAATTATGTGGGCCTATAAAACAATATGAGTCGCCTAGACGACAACTCGGGCATTTATAATCACCACCATATAACCCCCTACCACAAACAGGAACGTGGCAATTGGCAAAAAACTTTCAATTTCCTTTAGCGCCTGAAGAGTGTGACTTTGAAGAATTAAACTATCTGATTACGGTAGATGCATATGTGCACATTACATAGAGATGTTTACGTCCTAAATGGGTTGAACGCAAGAGTGACAATCGGTAACCCAAAGAACCCAAAATACCTAGCACCTTCCGGTTTTGTTTTTGCGGCTATATAGTATGTGGGCCTAAAAAGCAATATGAATCGCCTAGACGACAACGCGGGCATTCATAATCACAACCATATAACCCCCTACCACAAACAGGAACGTGGCAATTGGCAAAAAACTTGTAATTTCCTTTAGCGCCTCAAGAGTGTGACCTTGAATAATTAAGCTATCTGATTACGGTAGATGCATATGTGCACATTACATAGAGATGTTTACGTCCTAAATGGGTTGAACGCAAGAGTGACAATCGAAAACCCAAAAACCTCAAAATACCTAGCAACTTCCGGCTTTGTTGTTCTTGCTAATAAAGTATGTGGGCCTAAAAAGCAATATGAATCGCCTAGACGACAACTCGGGCATTCATAAAGGACATCATATACCCGCCTACCACAAACAGGAACGGGGCAACTGGCAAAAAATCTTTCAATTTTACAAGTTACCCTTTAGCGCCTAAACAGTGTGACTTAGAAGAATTAAACTATCTGATTACGGTAGATGCATATGTGCACATTACATAGAGATGTTTACGTCCTAAATGGGTTGAACGCAAGAGTGACAATCGGTAACCCAAAGAACCCAAAATACCTAGCACCCTCCGGTTTTGTTTTTGCGGCTAAGAAATTATGTGGGCCTAAAAAGCAATATGAATCGCCTAGACGACAACTCGGGCATTCATAAACAACATCATTTACCCGCCTAACACAAACCGGAACGGGGCAATTGGAAAAAACTTTCAATTTCACAAGTTACCCTTTAGCGCCTAAACAGTGTGACTTAGAAGAATTAAACTATCTGATTACGGTAGATGCATATGTGCACTTTACATAGAGATGTTTACGTCCTAAATGGGTTGAACGCAAGAGTGACAATCGGTAACCCAAAGAACCCAAAATAGCTAGCACCTTCCGGTTTTGTTTTTGCGGCTATAAAATATGTGGGCCTTTAAAACAATATGAGTCGCCTAGACGACAACGCGGGCATTCATAAACAACATCATATACCCGCCTACCACAAACAGGAACGTGGCAATTGGCAAAAAACTTTCAATTTCCTTTAGCGCCTAAAGAGTGTGACTTAGAAGAACAAAACTATCTGATTACGGTAGATGCATATGTGCACTTTACATAGGGATGTTTACGTCCTAAATGGGTTGAACGCAAGAGTGACAATCGAAAACCCAAAAACCTCAAAATACCTAGCAACTTCCGGCTTTGTTGTTCCTGCTAATAAAGTATGTGGGTCTAAAAAGCAATATGAATCGCCTAGACGACAACTCGGGCATTCAAAAACAACATCATATACCCGCCTACCACAAACAGGAACGGGGCAATTGGCAAAAAACTTTCAATTTCACAAGTTACCCTTTAGCGCCTAAACAGTGTGACTTAGAAGAATTAAACTATCTGATTACGGTAGATGCATATGTGCACTTTACATAGAGATGTTTACGTCCTAAATGGGTTGAACGCAAGAGTGACAATCGAAAACCCAAAGAACCCAAAATACCTAGCACCTTCCGGTTTTGTTTTTGCGGCTATAAAGTATGTGGGCCTTTAAAACAATATGAGTCGCCTAGATGACAACGCGGGCATTCATAATCACAACCATATACCCCCTACCACAAACAGGAACGTGGCAATTGGCAAAAAACTTTCAATTTCACAAGTTACCCTTTAGCGCCTAAACAGTGTGACTTAGAAGAATTAAACTATCTGATTACGGTAGATGCATATGTGCACATTACATAGAGATGTTTACGTCCTAAATGGGTTGAACGCAAGAGTGACAATCGGTAACCCAAAGAACCCAAAATACCTAGCACCCTCCGGTTTTGTTTTTGCGGCTAAGAAATTATGTGGGCCTAAAAAGCAATATGAATCGCCTAGACGACAACTCGGGCATTCATAAACAACATCATTTACCCGCCTAACACAAACCGGAACGGGGCAATTGGAAAAAACTTTCAATTTCACAAGTTACCCTTTAGCGCCTAAAGAGTGTGACTTAGAAGAATTAAACTATCTGATTACGGTAGATGCATATGTGCACATTACATAGAGATTTACGTCCTAAATGGGTTGAACGCAAGAGTGACAATCGGTAACCCAAAGAACCCAAAATACCTAGCACCTTCCGGTTTTGTTTTTGCGGCTAAGAAATTATGTGGGCCTAAAAAGCAATATGAATCGCCTAGACGACAACTCGGGCATTCATAAACAACATCATTTACCCGCCTAACACAAACCGGAACGGGGCAATTGGAAAAAACTTTCAATTTCACAAGTTACCCTTTAGCGCCTAAAGAGTGTGACTTAGAAGAATTAAACTATCTGATTACGGTAGATGCATATGTGCACATTACATAGAGATGTTTACGTCCTAAATGGGTTGAACGCAAGAGTGACAATCGGTAACCCAAAGAACCCAAAATACCTAGCACCTTCCGGTTTTGTTTTTGCGGCTAAGAAATTATGTGGGCCTAAAAAGCAATATGAATCGCCTAGACGACAACTCGGGCATTCATAAACAACATCATATACCCGCCTACCACAAACAGGAACGTGGCAATTGGCAAAAAACTTTCAATTTCCTTTAGCGCCTAAAGAGTGTGACTTTGAAGAATTAAACTATCTGATTACGGTAAATGCATATGTGCACATTACATAGAGATGTTTACGTCCTAAATGGGTTAAACGCAAGAGTGACAATCAGTAACCCAAAGAACCCAAAATACCTAGCACCTTCCGGTTTTGTTTTTGCGGCTAATAAATTATGTGGGCCTATAAAACAATATGAGTCGCCTAGACGACAACACGGGCATTTATAATCACAACCATATAATCACCTACCACAAACAGGAACGTGGCAATTGGCAAAAAACTTTCAATTTCCTTTAGCGCCTAAAGAGTGTGACTTTGAAGAATTAAACTATCTGATTACGGTAGATGCATATGTGCACATTACATAAAGATGTTAACGTCCTAAATGGGTTGAACGCAAGAGTGACAATAGGTAACCCAAAGAACCCAAAATACCTAGCACCTTCCGGTTTTGTTTTTGCGGCTAAGAAATTATGTGGGCCTATAAAATAATATGAGTCGCCTAGACGACAACTCGGGCATTCATAATCACAACCATATAACCCCCTACCACAAACAGGAACGTGGCAATTGGCAAAAAACTTGTAATTTCCTTTAGCGCCTCAAGAGTGTGACCTTGAATAATTAAGCTATCTGATTACGGTAGATGCATATGTGCACATTACATAGAGATGTTTACGTCCTAAATGGGTTGAACGCAAGAGTGACAATCGAAAACCCAAAGAACCCAAAATACCTAGCATCTTCCGGCTTTGTTTTTCCTGCTAATAAAGTATGTGGGCCTAAAAAGCAATATGAATCGCCTAGACGACAACTCGGGCATTCATAAAGGACATCATATACCCGCCTACCACAAACAGGAACGGGGCAATTGGCAAAAAAACTTTCAATTTTACAAGTCACCCTTTAGCGCCTAAACAGTGTGACTTAGAAGAATTAAACTATCTGATTACGGTAGATGCATATGTGCACTTTACATAGAGATGTTTACGTCCTAAATGGGTTGAACGCAAGAGTGACAATAGGTAACCCAAAATACCTAGCACCTTCCGGTTTTGTTTTTGCGGCTAAGAAATTATGTGGGCCTATAAAACAATATGAGTCGCCTAGACGACAACTCGGGCATTTATAATCACCACCATATAACCCCCTACCACAAACAGGAACGTGGCAATTGGCAAAAAACTTTCAATTTCCTTTAGCGCCTGAAGAGTGTGACTTTGAAGAATTAAACTATCTGATTACGGTAGATGCATATGTGCACATTACATAGAGATGTTTACGTCCTAAATGGGTTGAACGCAAGAGTGACAATCGGTAACCCAAAGAACCCAAAATACCTAGCACCTTCCGGTTTTGTTTTTGCGGCTATATAGTATGTGGGCCTAAAAAGCAATATGAATCGCCTAGACGACAACGCGGGCATTCATAATCACAACCATATAACCCCCTACCACAAACAGGAACGTGGCAATTGGCAAAAAACTTGTAATTTCCTTTAGCGCCTCAAGAGTGTGACCTTGAATAATTAAGCTATCTGATTACGGTAGATGCATATGTGCACATTACATAGAGATGTTTACGTCCTAAATGGGTTGAACGCAAGAGTGACAATCGAAAACCCAAAAACCTCAAAATACCTAGCAACTTCCGGCTTTGTTGTTCTTGCTAATAATTATGTGGGCCTAAAAAGCAATATGAATCGCCTAGACGACAACTCGGGCATTCATAAAGGACATCATATACCCGCCTACCACAAACAGGAACGGGGCAACTGGCAAAAAATCTTTCAATTTTACAAGTTACCCTTTAGCGCCTAAACAGTGTGACTTAGAAGAATTAAACTATCTGATTACGGTAGATGCATATGTGCACTTTACATAGGGATGTTTACGTCCTAAATGGGTTGAACGCAAAAGTGACAATCGAAAACCCAAAAACCTCAAAATACCTAGCAACTTCCGGCTTTGTTGTTCCTGCTAATAAAGTATGTGGGTCTAAAAAGCAATATGAATCGCCTAGACGACAACTCGGGCATTCAAAAACAACATCATATACCCGCCTACCACAAACAGGAACGGGGCAATTGGCAAAAATCTTTCAATTTCACAAGTTACCCTTTAGCGCCTAAACAGTGTGACTTAGAAGAATTAAACTATCTGATTACGGTAGATGCATATGTGCACTTTACATAGAGATGTTTACGTCCTAAATGGGTTGAACGCAAGAGTGACAATCGAAAACCCAAAGAACCCAAAATACCTAAAAACTTTTGGCTTTGTTTTTCCTGCTAATGTAGTATGTGGGCTTAAAAAGCAATATGAATCGCCTAGACGACAACGCGGGCATTCATAATCACAACCATATAACCCCCTACCACAAACAGGAACGTGGCAATTGGCAAAAAACTTGTAATTTCCTTTAGCGCCTCAAGAGTGTGACCTTGAAGAATTAAACTATCTGATTACGGTAGATGCATATGTGCACATTACATAGAGATGTTTACGTCCTAAATGGGTTGAACGCAAGAGTGACAATCGGTAACCCAAAGAACCCAAAATACCTAGCACCTTCCGGTTTTGTTTTTGCGGCTAATAAAGTCGGACATTTATAATCACAACCATATAACCCCCTACCACAAACAGGAACGTGGCAATTGGCAAAAAACTTTCAATTTCCTTTAGCGCCTGAAGAGTGTGACCTTGAATAATTAAGCTATCTGATTACGGTAGATGCATATGTGCACATTACATAGAGATGTTTACGTCCTAAATGGGTTGAACGCAAGAGTGACAATCGAAAACCCAAAGAACCCAAAATACCTAGCACCTTCCGGTTTTGTTTTTGCGGCTATAAAGTATGTGGGCCTTTAAAACAATATGAGTCGCCTAGATGACAACGCGGGCATTCATAATCACAACCATATACCCCCTACCACAAACAGGAACGTGGCAATTGGCAAAAAACTTTCAATTTCACAAGTTACCCTTTAGCGCCTAAACAGTGTGACTTAGAAGAATTAAACTATCTGATTACGGTAGATGCATATGTGCACATTACATAGAGATGTTTACGTCCTAAATGGGTTGAACGCAAGAGTGACAATCGGTAACCCAAAGAACCCAAAATACCTAGCACCCTCCGGTTTTGTTTTTGCGGCTAAGAAATTATGTGGGCCTAAAAAGCAATATGAATCGCCTAGACGACAACTCGGGCATTCCTAAACAACATCATTTACCCGCCTAACACAAACCGGAACGGGGCAATTGGAAAAAACTTTCAATTTCACAAGTTACCCTTTAGCGCCTAAAGAGTGTGACTTAGAAGAATTAAACTATCTGATTACGGTAGATGCATATGTGCACATTACATAGAGATGTTTACGTCCTAAATGGGTTGAACGCAAGAGTGACAATCGGTAACCCAAAGAACCCAAAATACCTAGCACCTTCCGGTTTTGTTTTTGCGGCTAAGAAATTATGTGGGCCTAAAAAGCAATATGAATCGCCTAGACGACAACTCGGGCATTCATAAACAACATCATATACCCGCCTACCACAAACAGGAACGTGGCAATTGGCAAAAAACTTTCAATTTCCTTTAGCGCCTAAAGAGTGTGACTTTGAAGAATTAAACTATCTGATTACGGTAAATGCATATGTGCACATTACATTGAGATGTTTACGTCCTAAATGGGTTAAACGCAAGAGTGACAATCGGTAACCCAAAGAACCAAAAATAACCAGCACCTTCCGGTTTTGTTTTTGCGGCTAATAAATTATGTGGGCCTAAAAGGCAATATGAATCGCCTAGACGACAACTCGGGCATTCATAAACAACATCATATACCCGCCTACCACAAACAAGAACGTGGCAATTGGCAAAAAACGTTCAATTTCCTTTAGCGCCTAAAGAGTGTGACTTTGAAGAAATTAACTATCTGATTACGGTAGATGCATATGTGCACATTACATAGAGATTTTTACGTCCTAAATGGGTTGAACGCAAGAGTGACAATCGGTAACCCAAAGAACCCAAAATACCTAGCACCTTCCTGTTTTGTTTTTTGCGGCTAATAAAGTCGGGCATTTATAATCACAACCCTATAACCCCCTACCACAAACAGGATCGTGGCAATTGGCAAAAAACTTGTAATTTCCTTTAGCGCCTCAAGAGTGTGACCTTGAATAATTAAGCTATCTGATTACGGTAGATGCATTACATAGAGATGTTTACGTCCTAAATGGGTTGAACGCAAGAGTGACAATCAAAACCCAAAGAACCCAAAATACCTAAAAACTTTTGGATTTGTTTTTCCTGCTAATGAAGTATGTGGGCTTAAAAAGCAATATGAATCGCCTAGACGACAACTCGGGCATTCATAAAGGACATCATATACCCGCCTACCAAAAACAGGAACGGGGCAATTGGCAAAACAACTTTCAATTTTACAAGTTACCCTTTAGCGCCTAAACAGTGTGTTTTAGAAGAATTAAACTATCTGATTACGGTAGATGCATATGTGCACTTTACATAGAGATGTTTACGTCCTAAATGGGTTGAACGCAAGAGTGACAATCGAAAACCCAAAGAACCCAAAATACCTAAAAACTTTTGGCTTTGTTTTTCCTGCTAATGTAGTATGTGGGCTTAAAAAGCAATATGAATCGCCTAGACGACAACTCGGGCATTCATAAAGGACATCATATACCCGCCTACCACAAACAGGAACGGGGCAATTGGCAAAAAAACTTTCAATTTTACAAGTTACCCTTTAATGCCTAAACAGTGTGACTTAGAAGAATTAAACTGTCTGATTACGGTAGATCCATATGTGCACTTTACATAGAGACGTTTACGTCCTAAATGGGTTGAACGCAAGAGTGACAATCGGTAACCCAAAGAACCCAAAATACCTAGCACCTTCCGGTTTTGTTTTTGCGGCTAATAAAATCGGGCATTTATAATCACAACCATATAACCCCCTACCACAAACAGGATCGTGGCAATTGGCAAAAAAATTGTAATTTCCTTTAGCGCCTCAAGAGTGTGACCTTGAATAATTAAGCTATCTGATTACGGTAGATGCATATGTGCACATTACATAGAGATGTTTACGTCCTAAATGGGTTAAACGCAAGAGTGACAATCGGTAACCCAAAGAACCCAAAATACCTAGCACCTTCCGGTTTTGTTTTTGCGGCTAATAAATTATGTGGGCCTATAAAACAATATGAGTCGCCTAGACGACAACACGGGCATTTATAATCACAACCATATAATCACCTACCACAAACAGGAACGTGGCAATTGGCAAAAAACTTTCAATTTCCTTTAGCGCCTAAAGAGTGTGACTTTGAAGAATTAAACTATCTGATTACGGTAGATGCATATGTGCACATTACATAAAGAGTTTAACGTCCTAAATGGGTTGAACGCAAGAGTGACAATAGGTAACCCAAAGAACCCAAAATACCTAGCACCTTCCGGTTTTGTTTTTGCGGCTAAGAAATTATGTGGGCCTATAAAACAATATGAGTCGCCTAGACGACAACTCGGGCATTCATAATCACAACCATATAACCCCCTACCACAAACAGGAACGTGGCAATTGGCAAAAAACTTGTAATTTCCTTTAGCGCCTCAAGAGTGTGACCTTGAATAATTAAGCTATCTGATTACGGTAGATGCATATGTGCACATTACATAGAGATGTTTACGTCCTAAATGGGTTGAACGCAAGAGTGACAATCGAAAACCCAAAGAACCCAAAATACCTAGCATCTTCCGGCTTTGTTTTTCCTGCTAATAAAGTATGTGGGCCTAAAAAGCAATATGAATCGCCTAGACGACAACTCGGGCATTCATAAAGGACATCATATACCCGCCTACCACAAACAGGAACGGGGCAATTGGCAAAAAAACTTTCAATTTTACAAGTTACCCTTTAGCGCCTAAACAGTGTGACTTAGAAGAATTAAACTATCTGATTACGGTAGATGCATATGTGCACTTTACATAGAGATGTTTACGTCCTAAATGGGTTGAACGCAAGAGTGACAATAGGTAACCCAAAATACCTAGCACCTTCCGGTTTTGTTTTTGCGGCTAAGAAATTATGTGGGCCTATAAAACAATATGAGTCGCCTAGACGACAACTCGGGCATTTATAATCACCACCATATAACCCCCTACCACAAACAGGAACGTGGCAATTGGCAAAAAACTTTCAATTTCCTTTAGCGCCTGAAGAGTGTGACTTTGAAGAATTAAACTATCTGATTACGGTAGATGCATATGTGCACATTACATAGAGATGTTTACGTCCTAAATGGGTTGAACGCAAGAGTGACAATCGGTAACCCAAAGAACCCAAAATACCTAGCACCTTCCGGTTTTGTTTTTGCGGCTATATAGTATGTGGGCCTAAAAAGCAATATGAATCGCCTAGACGACAACGCGGGCATTCATAATCACAACCATATAACCCCCTACCACAAACAGGAACGTGGCAATTGGCAAAAAACTTGTAATTTCCTTTAGCGCCTCAAGAGTGTGACCTTGAATAATTAAGCTATCTGATTACGGTAGATGCATATGTGCACATTACATAGAGATGTTTACGTCCTAAATGGGTTGAACGCAAGAGTGACAATCGAAAACCCAAAAACCTCAAAATACCTAGCAACTTCCGGCTTTGTTGTTCTTGCTAATAAAGTATGTGGGCCTAAAAAGCAATATGAATCGCCTAGACGACAACTCGGGCATTCATAAAGGACATCATATACCCGCCTACCACAAACAGGAACGGGGCAACTGGCAAAAAATCTTTCAATTTTACAAGTTACCCTTTAGCGCCTAAACAGTGTGACTTAGAAGAATTAAACTATCTGATTACGGTAGATGCATATGTGCACATTACATAGAGATGTTAACGTCCTAAATGGGTTGAACGCAAGAGTGACAATCGAAAACCCAAAAACCTCAAAATACCTAGCAACTTCCGGCTTTGTTGTTCCTGCTAATAAAGTATGTGGGTCTAAAAAGCAATATGAATCGCCTAGACGACAACTCGGGCATTCAAAAACAACATCATATACCCGCCTACCACAAACAGGAACGGGGCAATTGGCAAAAAACTTTCAATTTCACAAGTTACCCTTTAGCGCCTAAAGAGTGTGACTTAGAAGAATTAAACTATCTGATTACGGTAGATGCATATGTGCACATTACATAGAGATATTTACGTCCTAAATGGGTTGAACGCAAGAGTGACAATCGGTAACCCAAAGAACCCAAAATACCTAGCACCTTCCGGTTTGGTTTTTGCGGCTAATAAAGTCGGGCATTTATAATCACAACCACATAACCCCCTACCACAAACAGGATCGTGGCAATTGGCAAAAAACTTGTAATTTCCTTTAGCGCCTGAAGAGTGTGACTTTGAAGAATTAAACTATCTGATTACGGTAGATGCATATGTGCACATTACATAGGGATGTTTACGTCCTAAATGGGTTGAACGCAAGAGTGACAATCGGTAACCCAAAAAACCCAAAATACCTAGCACCTTCCGGTTTTGTTTTTGCGGCTATATAGTATGTGGGCCTAAAAAGCAATATGAATCGCCTAGACGACAACGCGGGCATTCATAATCACAACCATATAACCCCCTACCACAAACAGGAACGTGGCAATTGGCAAAAAACTTGTAATTTTCTTTAGCGCCTGAAGAGTGTGACTTTGAAGAATTAAACTATCTGATTACGGTAGATGCATATGTGCACATTACATAGGGATGTTTACGTCCTAAATGGGTTGAACGCAAGAGTGACAATCGAAAACCCAAAGAACCCAAAATACCTAGCAACTTCCGGCTTTGTTTTTCCTGCTAATAAAGTATGTGGGCCTAAAAAGCAATATGAATCGCCTAGACGACAACTCGGGCATTCATAATCACGACCATATAACCCCCTACCACAAACAGGAACGTGGCAATTGGCAAAAAACTTGTAATTTTCTTTAGCGCCTCAAGAGTGTGACCTTGAATAATTAAGCTATCTGATTACGGTAGATGCATATGTGCACATTACATAGAGATGTTTACGTCCTAAATGGGTTGAACGCAAGAGTGACAATCGAAAACCCAAAAACCTCAAAATACCTAGCACCTTTCGGTTTTGTTTTTGCGGCTATATAGTATGTGGGCCTAAAAAGCAATATGAATCGCCTAGACGACAACGCGGGCATTCATAATCACAACCATATAACCCCCTACCACAAACAGGAACGTGGCAATTGGCAAAAAACTTGTAATTTCCTTTAGCGTCTCAAGAGTGTGACCTTGAATAATTAAGCTATCTGATTACGGTAGATGCATATGTGCACATTACATAGAGATGTTTACGTCCTAAATGGGTTGAACGCAAGAGTGACAATCGAAAACCCAAAGAACCCAAAATACCTAGCAACTTCCGGCTTTGTTTTTCCTGCTAATAAAGTATGTGGGCCTAAAAAGCAATATGAATCGCCTAGACGACAACTCGGGCATTCATAATCACAACCATATACCCGCCTACCACAAACAGGAACGGGGCAATTGGCAAAAAAACTTTCAATTTTACAAGTTACCCTTTAGCGCCTAAACAGTGTGACTTAGAAGAATTAAACTATCTGATTACGGTAGATGCATATGTGCACATTACATAGAGATGTTAACGTCCTAAATGGGTTGAACGCAAGAGTGACAATCGAAAACCCAAAAACCTCAAAATACCTAGCACCTTTCGGTTTTGTTTTTGCGGCTATATAGTATGTGGGCCTAAAAAGCAATATGAATCGCCTAGACGACAACGTGGGCATTCATAATCACAACCATATAACCCCCTACCACAAACAGGAACGTGGCAATTGGCAAAAAACTTGTAATTTCCTTTAGCGCCTCAAGAGTGTGACCTTGAATAATTAAGCTATCTGATTACGGTAGATGCATATGTGCACATTACATAGAGATGTTTACGTCCTAAATGGGTTGAACGCAAGAGTGACAATCGAAAACCCAAAGAACCCAAAATACCTAGCAACTTCCGGCTTTGTTTTTCCTGCTAATAAAGTATATGGGCCTAAAAAGCAATATGAATCGCCTAGACGACAACTCGGGCATTCATAAAGGACATCATATACCCGCCTACCACCAACAGGAACGGGGCAATTGGCAAAAAAACTTTCAATTTTACAAGTTCCCTTTAGCGCCTAAACAGTGTGACTTAGAAGAATTAAACTATCTGATTACGGTAGATGCATATGTGCACTTTACATAGAGATGTTTACGTCCTAAATGGGTTGAACGCAAGAGTGACAATAGGTAACCCAAAGAACCCAAAATACCTAGCACCTTCCGGTTTTGTTTTTGCGGCTAAGAAATTATGTGGGCCTATAAAACAATATGAGTCGCCTAGACGACAACTCGGGCATTTATAATCACAACCATATAACCCCCTACCACAAACAGGAACGTGGCAATTGGCAAAAAACTTTCAATTTCCTTTAGCGCCTGAAGAGTGTGACTTTGAAGAATTAAACTATCTGATTACGGTAGATGCATATGTGCACATTACATAGAGATGTTTACGTCCTAAATGGGTTGAACGCAAGAATGACAATCGGTAACCCAAAGAACCCAAAATACCTAGCACCTTCCGGTTTTGTTTTTGCGGCTATATAGTATGTGGGCCTTAAAAGCAATATGAATCGCCTAGACGACAACGCGGGCATTCATAATCACAACCATATAACCCCCTACCACAAACAGGAACGTGGCAATTGGCAAAAAACTTGTAATTTCCTTTAGCGCCTCAAGAGTGTGACCTTGAATAATTAAGCTATCTGATTACGGTAGATGCATATGTGCACATTACATAGAGATGTTTATGTCCTAAATGGGTTGAACGCAAGAGTGACAATCGAAAACCCAAAGAACCCAAAATACCTAGCAACTTCCGGCTTTGTTTTTCCTGCTAATAAAGTATGTGGGCCTAAAAAGCAATATGAATCGCCTAGACGACAACTCGGGCATTCATAAAGGACATCATATACCCGCCTACCACAAACAGGAACGGGGCAATTGGCAAAAAAACTTTCAATTTTACAAGTTACCCTTTAGCGCCTAAACAGTGTGACTTAGAAGAATTAAACTATCTGATTACGGTAGATGCATATGTGCACTTTACATAGAGATGTTTACGTCCTAAATGGGTTGAACGCAAGAGTGACAATAGGTAACCCAAAGAACCCAAAATACCTAGCACCTTCCGGTTTTGTTTTTGCGGCTAAGAAATTATGTGGGCCTATAAAACAATATGAGTCGCCTAGACGACAACTCGGGCATTTATAATCACAACCATATAACCCCCTACCACAAACAGGAACGTGGCAATTGGCAAAAAACTTTCAATTTCCTTTAGCGCCTGAAGAGTGTGACTTTGAAGAATTAAACTATCTGATTACGGTAGATGCATATGTGCACATTACATAGAGATGTTTACGTCCTAAATGGGTTGAACGCAAGAGTGACAATCGGTAACCCAAAGAACCCAAAATACCTAGACCTTCCGGTTTTGTTTTTGCGGCTATATAGTATGTGGGCCTATAAAACAATATGAGTCGCCTAGACGACAACTCGGGCATTCATAATCACAACCATATAACCCCCTACCACAAACAGGAACGTGGCTATTGGCAAAAAACTTGTAATTTATTTTAGCGCCTCAAGAGTGTGACCTTGAATAATTAAGCTATCTGATTACGGTAGATGCATATGTGCACATTTAATAGAGATGTTTACGTCCTAAATGGGTTGAACGCAAGAGTGACAATCGAAAACGCAAAGAACCCAAAATACCTAGCAACTTCCGGCTTTGTTTTTCCTGCTAATAAAGTATGTGGGCCTAAAAAGCAATATGAATCGCCTAGACGACAACTCGGGCATTCATAAAGGACATCATATACCCGCCTATTACAAACAGGAACGGGGCAATTGGCAAAAAAACTTTCAATTTTACAAGTTACCCTTTAGCGCCTAAACAGTGTGACTTAGAAGAATTAAACTATCTGATTACGGTAGATGCATATGTGCACTTTACATAGAGATGTTTACGTCCTAAATGGGTTGAACGCAAGAGTGACAATAGGTAACCCAAAGAACCCAAAATACCTAGCACCTTCCGGTTTTGTTTTTGCGGCTAAGAAATTATGTGGGCCTATAAAACAATATGAGTCGCCTAGACGACAACTCGGGCATTTATAATCACAACCATATAACCCCCTACCACAAACAGGAACGTGGCAATTGGCAAAAAACTTTCAATTTCCTTTAGCGCCTGAAGAGTGTGACTTTGAAGAATTAAACTATCTGATTACGGTAGATGCATATGTGCACATTACATAGAGATGTTTACGTCCTAAATGGGTTGAACGCAAGAGTGACAATCGGTAACCCAAAGAACCCAAAATACCTAGCACCTTCCGGTTTTGTTTTTGCGGCTATATAGTATGTGGGCCTAAAAAGCAATATGAATCGCCTAGACGACAACGCGGGCATTCATAATCACAACCATATAACCCCCTACCACAAACAGGAACGTGGCAATTGGCAAAAAACTTGTAATTTCCTTTAGCGCCTCAAGAGTGTGACCTTGAATAATTAAGCTATCTGATTACGGTAGATGCATATGTGCACATTACATAGAGATGTTTACGTCCTAAATGGGTTGAACGCAAGAGTGACAATCGAAAACCCAAAGAACCCAAAATACCTAGCAACTTCCGGCTTTGTTTTTCCTGCTAATAAAGTATGAGGGCCTAAAAAGCAATATGAATCGCCTAGACGACAGCTCGGGCATTCATAGAGGACATCATATACCCGCCTACCACAAACAGGAACGGGGCAATTGGCAAAAAAACTTTCAATTTTACAAGTTACCCTTTAGCGCCTAAACAGTGTGACTTAGAAGAATTAAACTATCTGATTACGGTAGATGCATATGTGCACATTACATAGAGATGTTAACGTCCTAAATGGGTTGAACGCAAGAGTGACAATCGAAAACCCAAAAACCTCAAAATACCTAGCACCTTTCGGTTTTGTTTTTGCGGCTATATAGTATGTGGGCCTAAAAAGCAATATGAATCGCCTAAACGACAACGCGGGCATTCATAATCACAACCATATAACCCCCTACCACAAACAGGAACGTGGCAATTGGCAAAAAACTTGTAATTTCCTTTAGCGCCTAAACAGTGTGACTTAGAAGAATTAAACTATCTGATTACGGTAGATGCATATGTGCACTTTACATAGAGATGTTTACGTCCTAAATGGGTTGAACGCAAGAGTGACAATCGGTAACCCAAAGAACCCAAAATAGCTAGCACCTTCCGGTTTTGTTTTTGCGGCTATAAAGTATGTGGGTCTAAAAAGCAATATGAATCGCCTAGACGACAATTCGGGCATTCAAAAACAACATCATATACCCGCCTACCACAAACAGGAACGGGGCAATTGGCAAAAAACTTTCAATTTCACAAGTTACCCTTTAGCGCCTAAACAGTGTGACTTAGAAGAATTAAACTATCTGATTACGGTAGATGCATATGTGCACTTTACATAGAGATGTTTACGTCCTAAATGGGTTGAACGCAAGAGTGACAATCGAAAACCCAAAGAACCCAAAATACCTAGCACCTTCCGGTTTTGTTTTTGCGGCTATAAAGTATGTGGGCCTTTAAAACAATATGAGTCGCCTAGATGACAACGCGGGCATTCATAATCACAACCATATACCCCCTACCACAAACAGGAACGTGGCAATTGGCAAAAAACTTTCAATTTCACAAGTTACCCTTTAGCGCCTAAACAGTGTGACTTAGAAGAATTAAACTATCTGATTACGGTAGATGCATATGTGCACATTACATAGAGATGTTTACGTCCTAAATGGGTTGAACGCAAGAGTGACAATCGGTAACCCAAAGAACCCAAAATACCTAGCACCCTCCGGTTTTGTTTTTGCGGCTAAGAAATTATGTGGGCCTAAAAAGCAATATGAATCGCCTAGACGACAACTCGGGCATTCATAAACAACATCATTTACCCGCCTAACACAAACCGGAACGGGGCAATTGGAAAAAACTTTCAATTTCACAAGTTACCCTTTAGCGCCTAAAGAGTGTGACTTAGAAGAATTAAACTATCTGATTACGGTAGATGCATATGTGCACATTACATAGAGATTTACGTCCTAAATGGGTTGAACGCAAGAGTGACAATCGGTAACCCAAAGAACCCAAAATACCTAGCACCTTCCGGTTTTGTTTTTGCGGCTAAGAAATTATGTGGGCCTAAAAAGCAATATGAATCGCCTAGACGACAACTCGGGCATTCATAAACAACATCATTTACCCGCCTAACACAAACCGGAACGGGGCAATTGGAAAAAACTTTCAATTTCACAAGTTACCCTTTAGCGCCTAAAGAGTGTGACTTAGAAGAATTAAACTATCTGATTACGGTAGATGCATATGTGCACATTACATAGAGATGTTTACGTCCTAAATGGGTTGAACGCAAGAGTGACAATCGGTAACCCAAAGAACCCAAAATACCTAGCACCTTCCGGTTTTGTTTTTGCGGCTAAGAAATTATGTGGGCCTAAAAAGCAATATGAATCGCCTAGACGACAACTCGGGCATTCATAAACAACATCATATACCCGCCTACCACAAACAGGAACGTGGCAATTGGCAAAAAACTTTCAATTTCCTTTAGCGCCTAAAGAGTGTGACTTTGAAGAATTAAACTATCTGATTACGGTAAATGCATATGTGCACATTACATAGAGATGTTTACGTCCTAAATGGGTTAAACGCAAGAGTGACAATCAGTAACCCAAAGAACCCAAAATACCTAGCACCTTCCGGTTTTGTTTTTGCGGCTAATAAATTATGTGGGCCTATAAAACAATATGAGTCGCCTAGACGACAACACGGGCATTTATAATCACAACCATATAATCACCTACCACAAACAGGAACGTGGCAATTGGCAAAAAACTTTCAATTTCCTTTAGCGCCTAAAGAGTGTGACTTTGAAGAATTAAACTATCTGATTACGGTAGATGCATATGTGCACATTACATAAAGATGTTAACGTCCTAAATGGGTTGAACGCAAGAGTGACAATAGGTAACCCAAAGAACCCAAAATACCTAGCACCTTCCGGTTTTGTTTTTGCGGCTAAGAAATTATGTGGGCCTATAAAACAATATGAGTCGCCTAGACGACAACTCGGGCATTCATAATCACAACCATATAACCCCCTACCACAAACAGGAACGTGGCAATTGGCAAAAAACTTGTAATTTCCTTTAGCGCCTCAAGAGTGTGACCTTGAATAATTAAGCTATCTGATTACGGTAGATGCATATGTGCACATTACATAGAGATGTTTACGTCCTAAATGGGTTGAACGCAAGAGTGACAATCGAAAACCCAAAGAACCCAAAATACCTAGCATCTTCCGGCTTTGTTTTTCCTGCTAATAAAGTATGTGGGCCTAAAAAGCAATATGAATCGCCTAGACGACAACTCGGGCATTCATAAAGGACATCATATACCCGCCTACCACAAACAGGAACGGGGCAATTGGCAAAAAAACTTTCAATTTTACAAGTTACCCTTTAGCGCCTAAACAGTGTGACTTAGAAGAATTAAACTATCTGATTACGGTAGATGCATATGTGCACTTTACATAGAGATGTTTACGTCCTAAATGGGTTGAACGCAAGAGTGACAATAGGTAACCCAAAATACCTAGCACCTTCCGGTTTTGTTTTTGCGGCTAAGAAATTATGTGGGCCTATAAAACAATATGAGTCGCCTAGACGACAACTCGGGCATTTATAATCACCACCATATAACCCCCTACCACAAACAGGAACGTGGCAATTGGCAAAAAACTTTCAATTTCCTTTAGCGCCTGAAGAGTGTGACCTTGAATAATTAAGCTATCTGATTACGGTAGATGCATATGTGCACTTTACATAGGGATGTTTACGTCCTAAATGGGTTGAACGCAAAAGTGACAATCGAAAACCCAAAAACCTCAAAATACCTAGCAACTTCCGGCTTTGTTGTTCCTGCTAATAAAGTATGTGGGTCTAAAAAGCAATATGAATCGCCTAGACGACAACTCGGGCATTCAAAAACAACATCATATACCCGCCTACCACAAACAGGAACGGGGCAATTGGCAAAAAACTTTCAATTTCACAAGTTACCCTTTAGCGCCTAAACAGTGTGACTTAGAAGAATTAAACTATCTGATTACGGTAGATGCATATGTGCACTTTACATAGAGATGTTTACGTCCTAAATGGGTTGAACGCAAGAGTGACAATCGAAAACCCAAAGAACCCAAAATACCTAGCACCTTCCGGTTTTGTTTTTGCGGCTATAAAGTATGTGGGCCTTTAAAACAATATGAGTCGCCTAGATGACAACGCGGGCATTCATAATCACAACCATATACCCCCTACCACAAACAGGAACGTGGCAATTGGCAAAAAACTTTCAATTTCACAAGTTACCCTTTAGCGCCTAAACAGTGTGACTTAGAAGAATTAAACTATCTGATTACGGTAGATGCATATGTGCACATTACATAGAGATGTTTACGTCCTAAATGGGTTGAACGCAAGAGTGACAATCGGTAACCCAAAGAACCCAAAATACCTAGCACCCTCCGGTTTTGTTTTTGCGGCTAAGAAATTATGTGGGCCTAAAAAGCAATATGAATCGCCTAGACGACAACTCGGGCATTCCTAAACAACACCATTTACCCGCCTAACACAAACCGGAACGGGGCAATTGGAAAAAACTTTCAATTTCACAAGTTACCCTTTAGCGCCTAAAGAGTGTGACTTAGAAGAATTAAACTATCTGATTACGGTAGATGCATATGTGCACATTACATAGAGATGTTTACGTCCTAAATGGGTTGAACGCAAGAGTGACAATCGGTAACCCAAAGAACCCAAAATACCTAGCACCTTCCGGTTTTGTTTTTGCGGCTAAGAAATTATGTGGGCCTAAAAAGCAATATGAATCGCCTAGACGACAACTCGGGCATTCATAAACAACATCATATACCCGCCTACCACAAACAGGAACGTGGCAATTGGCAAAAAACTTTCAATTTCCTTTAGCGCCTAAAGAGTGTGACTTTGAAGAATTAAACTATCTGATTACGGTAAATGCATATGTGCACATTACATTGAGATGTTTACGTCCTAAATGGGTTAAACGCAAGAGTGACAATCGGTAACCCAAAGAACCAAAAATAACCAGCACCTTCCGGTTTTGTTTTTGCGGCTAATAAATTATGTGGGCCTAAAAGGCAATATGAATCGCCTAGACGACAACTCGGGCATTCATAAACAACATCATATACCCGCCTACCACAAACAAGAACGTGGCAATTGGCAAAAAACGTTCAATTTCCTTTAGCGCCTAAAGAGTGTGACTTTGAAGAAATTAACTATCTGATTACGGTAGATGCATATGTGCACATTACATAGAGATTTTTACGTCCTAAATGGGTTGAACGCAAGAGTGACAATCGGTAACCCAAAGAACCCAAAATACCTAGCACCTTCCTGTTTTGTTTTTTGCGGCTAATAAAGTCGGGCATTTATAATCACAACCCTATAACCCCCTACCACAAACAGGATCGTGGCAATTGGCAAAAAACTTGTAATTTCCTTTAGCGCCTCAAGAGTGTGACCTTGAATAATTAAGCTATCTGATTACGGTAGATGCATTACATAGAGATGTTTACGTCCTAAATGGGTTGAACGCAAGAGTGACAATCAAAATCCAAAGAACCCAAAATACCTAAAAACTTTTGGATTTGTTTTTCCTGCTAATGAAGTATGTGGGCTTAAAAAGCAATATGAATCGCCTAGACGACAACTCGGGCATTCATAAAGGACATCATATACCCGCCTACCAAAAACAGGAACGGGGCAATTGGCAAAACAACTTTCAATTTTACAAGTTACCCTTTAGCGCCTAAACAGTGTGTTTTAGAAGAATTAAACTATCTGATTACGGTAGATGCATATGTGCACTTTACATAGAGATGTTTACGTCCTAAATGGGTTGAACGCAAGAGTGACAATCGAAAACCCAAAGAACCCAAAATACCTAAAAACTTTTGGCTTTGTTTTTCCTGCTAATGTAGTATGTGGGCTTAAAAAGCAATATGAATCGCCTAGACGACAACTCGGGCATTCATAAAGGACATCATATACCCGCCTACCACAAACAGGAACGGGGCAATTGGCAAAAAAACTTTCAATTTTACAAGTTACCCTTTAATGCCTAAACAGTGTGACTTAGAAGAATTAAACTGTCTGATTACGGTAGATCCATATGTGCACTTTACATAGAGACGTTTACGTCCTAAATGGGTTGAACGCAAGAGTGACAATCGGTAACCCAAAGAACCCAAAATACCTAGCACCTTCCGGTTTTGTTTTTGCGGCTAATAAAATCGGGCATTTATAATCACAACCATATAACCCCCTACCACAAACAGGATCGTGGCAATTGGCAAAAAAATTGTAATTTCCTTTAGCGCCTCAAGAGTGTGACCTTGAATAATTAAGCTATCTGATTACGGTAGATGCATATGTGCACATTACATAGAGATGTTTACGTCCTAAATGGGTTAAACGCAAGAGTGACAATCGGTAACCCAAAGAACCCAAAATACCTAGCACCTTCCGGTTTTGTTTTTGCGGCTAATAAATTATGTGGGCCTATAAAACAATATGAGTCGCCTAGACGACAACACGGGCATTTATAATCACAACCATATAATCACCTACCACAAACAGGAACGTGGCAATTGGCAAAAAACTTTCAATTTCCTTTAGCGCCTAAAGAGTGTGACTTTGAAGAATTAAACTATCTGATTACGGTAGATGCATATGTGCACATTACATAAAGAGTTTAACGTCCTAAATGGGTTGAACGCAAGAGTGACAATAGGTAACCCAAAGAACCCAAAATACCTAGCACCTTCCGGTTTTGTTTTTGCGGCTAAGAAATTATGTGGGCCTATAAAACAATATGAGTCGCCTAGACGACAACTCGGGCATTCATAATCACAACCATATAACCCCCTACCACAAACAGGAACGTGGCAATTGGCAAAAAACTTGTAATTTCCTTTAGCGCCTCAAGAGTGTGACCTTGAATAATTAAGCTATCTGATTACGGTAGATGCATATGTGCACATTACATAGAGATGTTTACGTCCTAAATGGGTTGAACGCAAGAGTGACAATCGAAAACCCAAAGAACCCAAAATACCTAGCATCTTCCGGCTTTGTTTTTCCTGCTAATAAAGTATGTGGGCCTAAAAAGCAATATGAATCGCCTAGACGACAACTCGGGCATTCATAAAGGACATCATATACCCGCCTACCACAAACAGGAACGGGGCAATTGGCAAAAAAACTTTCAATTTTACAAGTTACCCTTTAGCGCCTAAACAGTGTGACTTAGAAGAATTAAACTATCTGATTACGGTAGATGCATATGTGCACTTTACATAGAGATGTTTACGTCCTAAATGGGTTGAACGCAAGAGTGACAATAGGTAACCCAAAATACCTAGCACCTTCCGGTTTTGTTTTTGCGGCTAAGAAATTATGTGGGCCTATAAAACAATATGAGTCGCCTAGACGACAACTCGGGCATTTATAATCACCACCATATAACCCCCTACCACAAACAGGAACGTGGCAATTGGCAAAAAACTTTCAATTTCCTTTAGCGCCTGAAGAGTGTGACTTTGAAGAATTAAACTATCTGATTACGGTAGATGCATATGTGCACATTACATAGAGATGTTTACGTCCTAAATGGGTTGAACGCAAGAGTGACAATCGGTAACCCAAAGAACCCAAAATACCTAGCACCTTCCGGTTTTGTTTTTGCGGCTATATAGTATGTGGGCCTAAAAAGCAATATGAATCGCCTAGACGACAACGCGGGCATTCATAATCACAACCATATAACCCCCTACCACAAACAGGAACGTGGCAATTGGCAAAAAACTTGTAATTTCCTTTAGCGCCTCAAGAGTGTGACCTTGAATAATTAAGCTATCTGATTACGGTAGATGCATATGTGCACATTACATAGAGATGTTTACGTCCTAAATGGGTTGAACGCAAGAGTGACAATCGAAAACCCAAAAACCTCAAAATACCTAGCAACTTCCGGCTTTGTTGTTCTTGCTAATAAAGTATGTGGGCCTAAAAAGCAATATGAATCGCCTAGACGACAACTCGGGCATTCATAAAGGACATCATATACCCGCCTACCACAAACAGGAACGGGGCAACTGGCAAAAAATCTTTCAATTTTACAAGTTACCCTTTAGCGCCTAAACAGTGTGACTTAGAAGAATTAAACTATCTGATTACGGTAGATGCATATGTGCACATTACATAGAGATGTTAACGTCCTAAATGGGTTGAACGCAAGAGTGACAATCGAAAACCCAAAAACCTCAAAATACCTAGCAACTTCCGGCTTTGTTGTTCCTGCTAATAAAGTATGTGGGTCTAAAAAGCAATATGAATCGCCTAGACGACAACTCGGGCATTCAAAAACAACATCATATACCCGCCTACCACAAACAGGAACGGGGCAATTGGCAAAAAACTTTCAATTTCACAAGTTACCCTTTAGCGCCTAAAGAGTGTGACTTAGAAGAATTAAACTATCTGATTACGGTAGATGCATATGTGCACATTACATAGAGATATTTACGTCCTAAATGGGTTGAACGCAAGAGTGACAATCGGTAACCCAAAGAACCCAAAATACCTAGCACCTTCCGGTTTGGTTTTTGCGGCTAATAAAGTCGGGCATTTATAATCACAACCACATAACCCCCTACCACAAACAGGATCGTGGCAATTGGCAAAAAACTTGTAATTTCCTTTAGCGCCTGAAGAGTGTGACTTTGAAGAATTAAACTATCTGATTACGGTAGATGCATATGTGCACATTACATAGGGATGTTTACGTCCTAAATGGGTTGAACGCAAGAGTGACAATCGGTAACCCAAAGAACCCAAAATACCTAGCACCTTCCGGTTTTGTTTTTGCGGCTATATAGTATGTGGGCCTAAAAAGCAATATGAATCGCCTAGACGACAACGCGGGCATTCATAATCACAACCATATAACCCCCTACCACAAACAGGAACGTGGCAATTGGCAAAAAACTTGTAATTTTCTTTAGCGCCTGAAGAGTGTGACTTTGAAGAATTAAACTATCTGATTACGGTAGATGCATATGTGCACATTACATAGGGATGTTTACGTCCTAAATGGGATGAACGCAAGAGTGACAATCGAAAACGCAAAGAACCCAAAATACCTAGCAACTTCCGGCTTTGTTTTTCCTGCTAATAAAGTATGTGGGCCTAAAAAGCAATATGAATCGCCTAGACGACAACTCGGGCATTCATAATCACGACCATATAACCCCCTACCACAAACAGGAACGTGGCAATTGGCAAAAAACTTGTAATTTTCTTTAGCGCCTCAAGAGTGTGACCTTGAATAATTAAGCTATCTGATTACGGTAGATGCATATGTGCACATTACATAGAGATGTTTACGTCCTAAATGGGTTGAACGCAAGAGTGACAATCGAAAACCCAAAAACCTCAAAATACCTAGCACCTTTCGGTTTTGTTTTTGCGGCTATATAGTATGTGGGCCTAAAAAGCAATATGAATCGCCTAGACGACAACGCGGGCATTCATAATCACAACCATATAACCCCCTACCACAAACAGGAACGTGGCAATTGGCAAAAAACTTGTAATTTCCTTTAGCGTCTCAAGAGTGTGACCTTGAATAATTAAGCTATCTGATTACGGTAGATGCATATGTGCACATTACATAGAGATGTTTACGTCCTAAATGGGTTGAACGCAAGAGTGACAATCGAAAACCCAAAGAACCCAAAATACCTAGCAACTTCCGGCTTTGTTTTTCCTGCTAATAAAGTATGTGGGCCTAAAAAGCAATATGAATCGCCTAGACGACAACTCGGGCATTCATAATCACAACCATATACCCGCCTACCACAAACAGGAACGGGGCAATTGGCAAAAAAACTTTCAATTTTACAAGTTACCCTTTAGCGCCTAAACAGTGTGACTTAGAAGAATTAAACTATCTGATTACGGTAGATGCATATGTGCACATTACATAGAGATGTTAACGTCCTAAATGGGTTGAACGCAAGAGTGACAATCGAAAACCCAAAAACCTCAAAATACCTAGCACCTTTCGGTTTTGTTTTTGCGGCTATATAGTATGTGGGCCTAAAAAGCAATATGAATCGCCTAGACGACAACGTGGGCATTCATAATCACAACCATATAACCCCCTACCACAAACAGGAACGTGGCAATTGGCAAAAAACTTGTAATTTCCTTTAGCGCCTCAAGAGTGTGACCTTGAATAATTAAGCTATCTGATTACGGTAGATGCATATGTGCACATTACATAGAGATGTTTACGTCCTAAATGGGTTGAACGCAAGAGTGACAATCGAAAACCCAAAGAACCCAAAATACCTAGCAACTTCCGGCTTTGTTTTTCCTGCTAATAAAGTATATGGGCCTAAAAAGCAATATGAATCGCCTAGACGACAACTCGGGCATTCATAAAGGACATCATATACCCGCCTACCACCAACAGGAACGGGGCAATTGGCAAAAAAACTTTCAATTTTACAAGTTACCCTTTAGCGCCTAAACAGTGTGACTTAGAAGAATTAAACTATCTGATTACGGTAGATGCATATGTGCACTTTACATAGAGATGTTTACGTCCTAAATGGGTTGAACGCAAGAGTGACAATAGGTAACCCAAAGAACCCAAAATACCTAGCACCTTCCGGTTTTGTTTTTGCGGCTAAGAAATTATGTGGGCCTATAAAACAATATGAGTCGCCTAGACGACAACTCGGGCATTTATAATCACAACCATATAACCCCCTACCACAAACAGGAACGTGGCAATTGGCAAAAAACTTTCAATTTCCTTTAGCGCCTGAAGAGTGTGACTTTGAAGAATTAAACTATCTGATTACGGTAGATGCATATGTGCACATTACATAGAGATGTTTACGTCCTAAATGGGTTGAACGCAAGAATGACAATCGGTAACCCAAAGAACCCAAAATACCTAGCACCTTCCGGTTTTGTTTTTGCGGCTATATAGTATGTGGGCCTTAAAAGCAATATGAATCGCCTAGACGACAACGCGGGCATTCATAATCACAACCATATAACCCCCTACCACAAACAGGAACGTGGCAATTGGCAAAAAACTTGTAATTTCCTTTAGCGCCTCAAGAGTGTGACCTTGAATAATTAAGCTATCTGATTACGGTAGATGCATATGTGCACATTACATAGAGATGTTTATGTCCTAAATGGGTTGAACGCAAGAGTGACAATCGAAAACCCAAAGAACCCAAAATACCTAGCAACTTCCGGCTTTGTTTTTCCTGCTAATAAAGTATGTGGGCCTAAAAAGCAATATGAATCGCCTAGACGACAACTCGGGCATTCATAAAGGACATCATATACCCGCCTACCACAAACAGGAACGGGGCAATTGGCAAAAAAACTTTCAATTTTACAAGTTACCCTTTAGCGCCTAAACAGTGTGACTTAGAAGAATTAAACTATCTGATTACGGTAGATGCATATGTGCACTTTACATAGAGATGTTTACGTCCTAAATGGGTTGAACGCAAGAGTGACAATAGGTAACCCAAAGAACCCAAAATACCTAGCACCTTCCGGTTTTGTTTTTGCGGCTAAGAAATTATGTGGGCCTATAAAACAATATGAGTCGCCTAGACGACAACTCGGGCATTTATAATCACAACCATATAACCCCCTACCACAAACAGGAACGTGGCAATTGGCAAAAAACTTTCAATTTCCTTTAGCGCCTGAAGAGTGTGACTTTGAAGAATTAAACTATCTGATTACGGTAGATGCATATGTGCACATTACATAGAGATGTTTACGTCCTAAATGGGTTGAACGCAAGAGTGACAATCGGTAACCCAAAGAACCCAAAATACCTAGACCTTCCGGTTTTGTTTTTGCGGCTATATAGTATGTGGGCCTATAAAACAATATGAGTCGCCTAGACGACAACTCGGGCATTCATAATCACAACCATATAACCCCCTACCACAAACAGGAACGTGGCAATTGGCAAAAAACTTGTAATTTATTTTAGCGCCTCAAGAGTGTGACCTTGAATAATTAAGCTATCTGATTACGGTAGATGCATATGTGCACATTTAATAGAGATGTTTACGTCCTAAATGGGTTGAACGCAAGAGTGACAATCGAAAACCCAAAGAACCCAAAATACCTAGCAACTTCCGGCTTTGTTTTTCCTGCTAATAAAGTATGTGGGCCTAAAAAGCAATATGAATCGCCTAGACGACAACTCGGGCATTCATAAAGGACATCATATACCCGCCTATTACAAACAGGAACGGGGCAATTGGCAAAAAAACTTTCAATTTTACAAGTTACCCTTTAGCGCCTAAACAGTGTGACTTAGAAGAATTAAACTATCTGATTACGGTAGATGCATATGTGCACTTTACATAGAGATGTTTACGTCCTAAATGGGTTGAACGCAAGAGTGACAATAGGTAACCCAAAGAACCCAAAATACCTAGCACCTTCCGGTTTTGTTTTTGCGGCTAAGAAATTATGTGGGCCTATAAAACAATATGAGTCGCCTAGACGACAACTCGGGCATTTATAATCACAACCATATAACCCCCTACCACAAACAGGAACGTGGCAATTGGCAAAAAACTTTCAATTTCCTTTAGCGCCTGAAGAGTGTGACTTTGAAGAATTAAACTATCTGATTACGGTAGATGCATATGTGCACATTACATAGAGATGTTTACGTCCTAAATGGGTTGAACGCAAGAGTGACAATCGGTAACCCAAAGAACCCAAAATACCTAGCACCTTCCGGTTTTGTTTTTGCGGCTATATAGTATGTGGGCCTAAAAAGCAATATGAATCGCCTAGACGACAACGCGGGCATTCATAATCACAACCATATAACCCCCTACCACAAACAGGAACGTGGCAATTGGCAAAAAACTTGTAATTTCCTTTAGCGCCTCAAGAGTGTGACCTTGAATAATTAAGCTATCTGATTACGGTAGATGCATATGTGCACATTACATAGAGATGTTTACGTCCTAAATGGGTTGAACGCAAGAGTGACAATCGAAAACCCAAAGAACCCAAAATACCTAGCAACTTCCGGCTTTGTTTTTCCTGCTAATAAAGTATGAGGGCCTAAAAAGCAATATGAATCGCCTAGACGACAGCTCGGGCATTCATAAAGGACATCATATACCCGCCTACCACAAACAGGAACGGGGCAATTGGCAAAAAAACTTTCAATTTTACAAGTTACCCTTTAGCGCCTAAACAGTGTGACTTAGAAGAATTAAACTATCTGATTACGGTAGATGCATATGTGCACATTACATAGAGATGTTAACGTCCTAAATGGGTTGAACGCAAGAGTGACAATCGAAAACCCAAAAACCTCAAAATACCTAGCACCTTTCGGTTTTGTTTTTGCGGCTATATAGTATGTGGGCCTAAAAAGCAATATGAATCGCCTAGACGACAACGCGGGCATTCATAATCACAACCATATAACCCCCTACCACAAACAGGAACGTGGCAATTGGCAAAAAACTTGTAATTTCCTTTAGCGCCTGAAGAGTGTGACTTTGAAGAATTAAACTATCTGATTACGGTAGATGCATATGTGCACATTACATAGAGATGTTTACGTCCTAAATGGGTTAAACGCAAGAGTGACAATCGGTAACCCAAAGAACCCAAAATACCTAGCACCTTCCGGTTTTGTTTTTGCGGCTAATAAATTATGTGGGCCTATAAAACAATATGAGTCGCCTAGACGACAACTCGGGCATTTATAATCACAACCATATAATCACCTACCACAAACAGGAACGTGGCAATTGGCAAAAAACTTTCAATTTCCTTTAGCGCCTAAAGAGTGTGACTTTGAAGAATTAAACTATCTGATTACGGTAGATGCATATGTGCACATTACATAAAGATGTTAACGTCCTAAATGGGTTGAACGCAAGAGTGACAATAGGTAACCCAAAGAACCCAAAATACCTAGCACCTTCCGGTTTTGTTTTTGCGGCTAAGAAATTATGTGGGCCTATAAAACAATAAGAGTCGCCTAGACGACAACTCGGGCATTCATAAAGGACATCATATACCCGCCTACCACAAACAGGAACGTGGCAATTGGCAAAAAACTTGTAATTTCCTTTAGCGCCTCAAGAGTGTGACCTTGAATAATTAAGCTATCTGATTACGGTAGATGCATATGTGCACACTACATAGAGATGTTAACGTCCTAAATGGGTTGAACGCAAGAGTGACAATCGAAAACCCAAAAACCTCAAAATACCTAGCAACTTCCGGCTTTGTTGTTCCTGCTAATAAAGTATGTGGGTCTAAAAAGCAATATGAATCGCCTAGACGACAACTCGGGCATTCAAAAACAACATCATATACCCGCCTACCACAAACAGGAACGGGGCAATTGGCAAAAAACTTTCAATTTCACAAGTTACCCTTTAGCGCCTAAACAGTGTGACTTAGAAGAATTAAACTATCTGATTACGGTAGATGCATATGTGCACTTTACATAGAGATGTTTACGTCCTAAATGGGTTGAACGCAAGAGTGACAATCGGTAACCCAAAGAACCCAAAATAGCTAGCACCTTCCGGTTTTGTTTTTGCGGCTATAAAGTATGTGGGCCTAAAAAGCAATATGAATCGCCTAGACGACAACTCGGGCATTCAAAAACAACATCATATACCCGCCTACCACAAACAGGAACGGGGCAATTGGCAAAAAACTTTCAATTTCACAAGTTACCCTTTAGCGCCTAAACAGTGTGACTTAGAAGAATTAAACTATCTGATTACGGTAGATGCATATGTGCACTTTACATAGAGATGTTTACGTCCTAAATGGGTTGAACGCAAGAGTGACAATCGGTAACCCAAAGAACCCAAAATAGCTAGCACCTTCCGGTTTTGTTTTTGCGGCTATAAAGTATGTGGGCCTTTAAAACAATATGAGTCGCCTAGACGACAACGCGGGCATTCATAAACAACATCATATACCCGCCTACCACAAACAGGAACGTGGCAATTGGCAAAAAACTTTCAATTTCCTTTAGCGCCTAAAGAGTGTGACTTAGAAGAACAAAACTATCTGATTACGGTAGATGCATATGTGCACTTTACATAGGGATGTTTACGTCCTAAATGGGTTGAACGCAAGAGTGACAATCGAAAACCCAAAAACCTCAAAATACCTAGCAACTTCTGGCTTTGTTGTTCCTGCTAATAAAGTATGTGGGTCTAAAAAGCAATATGAATCGCCTAGACGACAACTCGGGCATTCAAAAACAACATCATATACCCGCCTACCACAAACAGGAACGGGGCAATTGGCAAAAAACTTTCAATTTCACAAGTTACCCTTTAGCGCCTAAACAGTGTGACTTAGAAGAATTAAACTATCTGATTACGGTAGATGCATATGTGCACATTACATAGAGATGTTTTCGTCCTAAATGGGTTGAACGCAAGAGTGACAATCGAAAACCCAAAGAACCCAAAATACCTAGCACCTTCCGGTTTTGTTTTTGCGGCTATAAAGTATGTGGGCCTTTAAAACAATATGAGTCGCCTAGATGACAACGCGGGCATTCATAATCACAACCATATACCCCCTACCACAAACAGGAACGTGGCAATTGGCAAAAAACTTTCAATTTCACAAGTTACCCTTTAGCGCCTAAACAGTGTGACTTAGAAGAATTAAACTATCTGATTACGGTAGATGCATATGTGCACATTACATAGAGATGTTTACGTCCTAAATGGGTTGAACGCAAGAGTGACAATCGGTAACCCAAAGAACCCAAAATACCTAGCACCCTCCGGTTTTGTTTTTGCGGCTAAGAAATTATGTGGGCCTAAAAAGCAATATGAATCGCCTAGACGACAACTCAGGCATTCATAAACAACATCATTTACCCGCCTAACACAAACCGGAACGGGGCAATTGGAAAAAACTTTCAATTTCACAAGTTACCCTTTAGCGCCTAAAGAGTGTGACTTAGAAGAATTAAACTATCTGATTACGGTAGATGCATATGTGCACATTACATAGAGATGTTTACGTCCTAAATGGGTTGAACGCAAGAGTGACAATCGGTAACCCAAAGAACCCAAAATACCTAGCACCCTCCGGTTTTGTTTTTGCGGCTAAGAAATTATGTGGGCCTAAAAAGCAATATGAATCGCCTAGACGACAATTCGGGCATTCATAAACAACATCATATACCCGCCTACCACAAACAGGAACGTGGCAATTGGCAAAAAACTTTCAATTTCCTTTAGCGCCTAAAGAGTGTGACTTTGAAGAATTAAACTATCTGATTACGGTAAATGCATATGTGCACATTACATAGAGATGTTTACGTCCTAAATGGGTTAAACGCAAGAGTGACAATCGGTAACCCAAAGAACCAAAAATAACCAGCACCTTCCGGTTTTGTTTTTGCGGCTAATAAATTATGTGGGCCTAAAAGGCAATATGAATCGCCTAGACGACAACTCGGGAATTCAAAAACAACATCATATACCCGCCTACCACAAACAGGAACGGGGCAATTGGCAAAAAACTTTCAATTTCACAAGTTACCCTTTAGCGCCTAAACAGTGTGACTTAGAAGAATTAAACTATCTGATTACGGTAGATGCATATGTGCACTTTACATAGAGATGTTTACGTCCTAAATGGGTTGAACGCAAGAGTGACAATCGGTAACCCAAAGAACCCAAAATAGCTAGCACCTTCCGGTTTTGTTTTTGCGGCTATAAAGTATGTGGGCCTTTAAAACAATATGAGTCGCCTAGACGACAACGCGGGCATTCATAAACAACATCATATACCCGCCTACCACAAACAGGAACGGGGCAATTGGCAAAAAACTTTCAATTTCACAAGTTACCCTTTAGCGCCTAAACAGTGTGACTTAGAAGAATTAAACTATCTGATTACGGTAGATGCATATGTGCACTTTACATAGAGATGTTTACGTCCTAAATGGGTTGAACGCAAGAGTGACAATCGAAAACCCAAAGAACCCAAAATACCTAGCACCTTCCGGTTTTGTTTTTGCGGCTATAAAGTATGTGGGCCTTTAAAACAATATGATTCGCCTAGATGACAACGCGGGCATTCATAATCACAACCATATACCCCCTACCACAAACAGGAACGTGGCAATTGGCAAAAAACTTTCAATTTCACAAGTTACCCTTTAGCGCCTAAACAGTGTGACTTAGAAGAATTAAACTATCTGATTACGGTAGATGCATATGTGCACATTACATAGAGATGTTTACGTCCTAAATGGGTTGAACGCAAGAGTGACAATCGGTAACCCAAAGAACCCAAAATACCTAGCACCCTCCGGTTTTGTTTTTGCGGCTAAGAAATTATGTGGGCCTAAAAAGCAATATGAATCGCCTAGACGACAACTCAGGCATTCATAAACAACATCATTTACCCGCCTAACACAAACCGGAACGGGGCAATTGGAAAAAACTTTCAATTTCACAAGTTACCCTTTAGCGCCTAAAGAGTGTGACTTAGAAGAATTAAACTATCTGATTACGGTAGATGCATATGTGCACATTACATAGAGATGTTTACGTCCTAAATGGGTTGAACGCAAGAGTGACAATCGGTAACCCAAAGAACCCAAAATACCTAGCACCCTCCGGTTTTGTTTTTGCGGCTAAGAAATTATGTGGGCCTAAAAAGCAATATGAATCGCCTAGACGACAATTCGGGCATTCATAAACAACATCATATACCCGCCTACCACAAACAGGAACGTGGCAATTGGCAAAAAACTTTCAATTTCCTTTAGCGCCTAAAGAGTGTGACTTTGAAGAATTAAACTATCTGATTACGGTAAATGCATATGTGCACATTACATAGAGATGTTTACGTCCTAAATGGGTTAAACGCAAGAGTGACAATCGGTAACCCAAAGAACCAAAAATAACCAGCACCTTCCGGTTTTGTTTTTGCGGCTAATAAATTATGTGGGCCTAAAAGGCAATATGAATCGCCTAGACGACAACTCGGGAATTCAAAAACAACATCATATACCCGCCTACCACAAACAGGAACGGGGCAATTGGCAAAAAACTTTCAATTTCACAAGTTACCCTTTAGCGCCTAAACAGTGTGACTTAGAAGAATTAAACTATCTGATTACGGTAGATGCATATGTGCACTTTACATAGAGATGTTTACGTCCTAAATGGGTTGAACGCAAGAGTGACAATCGGTAACCCAAAGAACCCAAAATAGCTAGCACCTTCCGGTTTTGTTTTTGCGGCTATAAAGTATGTGGGCCTTTAAAACAATATGAGTCGCCTAGACGACAACGCGGGCATTCATAAACAACATCATATACCCGCCTACCACAAACAGGAACGGGGCAATTGGCAAAAAACTTTCAATTTCACAAGTTACCCTTTAGCGCCTAAACAGTGTGACTTAGAAGAATTAAACTATCTGATTACGGTAGATGCATATGTGCACTTTACATAGAGATGTTTACGTCCTAAATGGGTTGAACGCAAGAGTGACAATCGAAAACCCAAAGAACCCAAAATACCTAGCACCTTCCGGTTTTGTTTTTGCGGCTATAAAGTATGTGGGCCTTTAAAACAATATGATTCGCCTAGATGACAACGCGGGCATTCATAATCACAACCATATACCCCCTACCACAAACAGGAACGTGGCAATTGGCAAAAAACTTTCAATTTCACAAGTTACCCTTTAGCGCCTAAACAGTGTGACTTAGAAGAATTAAACTATCTGATTACGGTAGATGCATATGTGCACATTACATAGAGATGTTTACGTCCTAAATGGGTTGAACGCAAGAGTGACAATCGGTAACCCAAAGAACCCAAAATACCTAGCACCCTCCGGTTTTGTTTTTGCGGCTAAGAAATTATGTGGGCCTAAAAAGCAATATGAATCGCCTAGACGACAACTCGGGCATTCATAAACAACATCATTTACCCGCCTAACACAAACCGGAACGGGGCAATTGGAAAAAACTTTCAATTTCACAAGTTACCCTTTAGCGCCTAAAGAGTGTGACTTAGAAGAATTAAACTATCTGATTACGGTAGATGCATATGTGCACATTACATAGAGATGTTTACGTCCTAAATGGGTTGAACGCAAGAGTGACAATCGGTAACCCAAAGAACCCAAAATACCTAGCACCTTCCGGTTTTGTTTTTGCGGCTAAGAAATTATGTGGGCCTAAAAAGCAATATGAATCGCCTAGACGACAACTCGGGCATTCATAAACAACATCATATACCCGCCTCCCACAAACAGGAACGTGGCAATTGGCAAAAAACTTTCAATTTCCTTTAGCGCCTAAAGAGTGTGACTTTGAAGAATTAAACTATCTGATTACGGTAAATGCATATGTGCACATTACATAGAGATGTTTACGTCCTAAATGGGTTAAACGCAAGAGTGACAATCGGTAACCCAAAGAACCAAAAATAACCAGCACCTTCCGGTTTTGTTTTTGCGGCTAATAAATTATGTGGGCCTAAAAGGCAATATTAATCGCCTAGACGACAACTCGGGCATTCAAAAACAACATCATATACCCGCCTACCACAAACAGGAACGGGGCAATTGGCAAAAAACTTTCAATTTCACAAGTTACCCTTTAGCGCCTAAACAGTGTGACTTAGAAGAATTAAACTATCTGATTACGGTAGATGCATATGTGCACTTTACATAGAGATGTTTACGTCCTAAATGGGTTGAACGCAAGAGTGACAATCGAAAACCCAAAGAACCCAAAATACCTAGCACCTTCCGGTTTTGTTTTTGCGGCTATAAAGTATGTGGGCCTTTAAAACAATATGAGTCGCCTAGATGACAACGCGGGCATTCATAATCACAACCATATACCCCCTACCACAAACAGGAACGTGGCAATTGGCAAAAAACTTTCAATTTCACAAGTTACCCTTTAGCGCCTAAACAGTGTGACTTAGAAGAATTAAACTATCTGATTACGGTAGATGCATATGTGCACATTACATAGAGATGTTTACGTCCTAAATGGGTTGAACGCAAAAGTGACAATCGGTAACCCAAAGAACCCAAAATACCTAGCACCCTCCGGTTTTGTTTTTGCGGCTAAGAAATTATGTGGGCCTAAAAAGCAATATGAATCGCCTAGACGACAACTCGGGCATTCATAAACAACATCATTTACCCGCCTAACACAAACCGGAACGGGGCAATTGGAAAAAACTTTCAATTTCACAAGTTACCCTTTAGCGCCTAAAGAGTGTGACTTAGAAGAATTAAACTATCTGATTACGGTAGATGCATATGTGTACATTACATAGAGATGTTTACGTCCTAAATGGGTTGAACGCAAGAGTGACAATCGGTAACCCAAAGAACCCAAAATACCTAGCACCTTCCGGTTTTGTTTTTGCGGCTAAGAAATTATGTGGGCCTAAAAAGCAATATGAATCGCCTAGACGACAACTCGGGCATTCATAAACAACATCATATACCCGCCTACCACAAACAGGAACGTGGCAATTGGCAAAAAACTTTCAATTTCCTTTAGCGCCTAAAGAGTGTGACTTTGAAGAATTAAACTATCTGATTACGGTAAATGCATATGTGCAAATTACATTGAGATGTTTACGTCCTAAATGGGTTAAACGCAAGAGTGACAATCGGTAACCCAAAGAACCAAAAATAACCAGCACCTTCCGGTTTTGTTTTTGCGGCTAATAAATTATGTGGGCCTAAAAGGCAATATGAATCGCCTAGACGACAACTCGGGCATTCATAAACAACATCATATACCCGCCTACCACAAACAAGAACGTGGCAATTGGCAAAAAACGTTCAATTTCCTTTAGCGCCTAAAGAGTGTGACTTTGAAGAAATTAACTATCTGATTACGGTAGATGCATATGTGCACATTACATAGAGATTTTTACGTCCTAAATGGGTTGAACGCAAGAGTGACAATCGGTAACCCAAAGAACCCAAAATACCTAGCACCTTCCTGTTTTGTTTTTTGCGGCTAATAAAGTCGGGCATTTATAATCACAACCCTCTAACCCCCTACCACAAACAGGATCGTGGCAATTGGCAAAAAACTTTCAATTTCCTTTAGCGCCTAAAGAGTGTGACTTTGAAGAATTAAACTATCTGATTACGGTAGATGCATATGTGCACATTACATAAAGATGTTAACGTCCTAAATGGGTTGAACGCAAGAGTGACAATAGGTAACCCAAAGAACCCAAAATACCTAGCACCTTCCGGTTTTGTTTTTGCGGCTAAGAAATTATGTGGGCCTATAAAACAATATGAGTCGCCTAGACGACAACTCGGGCATTCATAATCACAACCATATAACCCCCTACCACAAACAGGAACGTGGCAATTGGCAAAAAACTTGTAATTTCCTTTAGCGCCTCAAGAGTGTGACCTTGAATAATTAAGCTATCTGATTACGGTAGATGCATATGTGCACATTACATAGAGATGTTTACGTCCTAAATGGGTTGAACGCAAGAGTGACAATCGAAAACCCAAAGAACCCAAAATACCTAGCATCTTCCGGCTTTGTTTTTCCTGCTAATAAAGTATGTGGGCCTAAAAAGCAATATGAATCGCCTAGACGACAACTCGGGCATTCATAAAGGACATCATATACCCGCCTACCACAAACAGGAACGGGGCAATTGGCAAAAAAACTTTCAATTTTACAAGTTACCCTTTAGCGCCTAAACAGTGTGACTTAGAAGAATTAAACTATCTGATTACGGTAGATGCATATGTGCACTTTACATAGAGATGTTTACGTCCTAAATGGGTTGAACGCAAGAGTGACAATAGGTAACCCAAAATACCTAGCACCTTCCGGTTTTGTTTTTGCGGCTAAGAAATTATGTGGGCCTATAAAACAATATGAGTCGCCTAGACGACAACTCGGGCATTTATAATCACCACCATATAACCCCCTACCACAAACAGGAACGTGGCAATTGGCAAAAAACTTTCAATTTCCTTTAGCGCCTGAAGAGTGTGACTTTGAAGAATTAAACTATCTGATTACGGTAGATGCATATGTGCACATTACATAGAGATGTTTACGTCCTAAATGGGTTGAACGCAAGAGTGACAATCGGTAACCCAAAGAACCCAAAATACCTAGCACCTTCCGGTTTTGTTTTTGCGGCTATATAGTATGTGGGCCTAAAAAGCAATATGAATCGCCTAGACGACAACGCGGGCATTCATAAAGGACATCATATACCCGCCTACCACAAACAGGAACGGGGCAACTGGCAAAAAATCTTTCAATTTTACAAGTTACCCTTTAGCGCCTAAACAGTGTGACTTAGAAGAATTAAACTATCTGATTACGGTAGATGCATATGTGCACATTACATAGAGATGTTAACGTCCTAAATGGGTTGAACGCAAGAGTGACAATCGAAAACCCAAAAACCTCAAAATACCTAGCAACTTCCGGCTTTGTTGTTCTTGCTAATAAAGTATGTGGGCCTAAAAAGCAATATGAATCGCCTAGACGACAACTCGGGCATTCATAAAGGACATCATATACCCGCCTACCACAAACAGGAACGGGGCAACTGGCAAAAAATCTTTCAATTTTACAAGTTACCCTTTAGCGCCTAAACAGTGTGACTTAGAAGAATTAAACTATCTGATTACGGTAGATGCATATGTGCACATTACATAGAGATGTTAACGTCCTAAATGGGTTGAACGCAAGAGTGACAATCGAAAACCCAAAAACCTCAAAATACCTAGCAACTTCCGGCTTTGTTGTTCCTGCTAATAAAGTATGTGGGTCTAAAAAGCAATATGAATCGCCTAGACGACAACTCGGGCATTCAAAAACAACATCATATACCCGCCTACCACAAACAGGAACGGGGCAATTGGCAAAAAACTTTCAATTTCACAAGTTACCCTTTAGCGCCTAAAGAGTGTGACTTAGAAGAATTAAACTATCTGATTACGGTAGATGCATATGTGCACATTACATAGAGATATTTACGTCCTAAATGGGTTGAACGCAAGAGTGACAATCGGTAACCCAAAGAACCCAAAATACCTAGCACCTTCCGGTTTGGTTTTTGCGGCTAATAAAGTCGGGCATTTATAATCACAACCACATAACCCCCTACCACAAACAGGATCGTGGCAATTGGCAAAAAACTTGTAATTTCCTTTAGCGCCTGAAGAGTGTGACTTTGAAGAATTAAACTATCTGATTACGGTAGATGCATATGTGCACATTACATAGGGATGTTTACGTCCTAAATGGGTTGAACGCAAGAGTGACAATCGGTAACCCAAAGAACCCAAAATACCTAGCACCTTCCGGTTTTGTTTTTGCGGCTATATAGTATGTGGGCCTAAAAAGCAATATGAATCGCCTAGACGACAACGCGGGCATTCATAATCACAACCATATAACCCCCTACCACAAACAGGAACGTGGCAATTGGCAAAAAACTTTCAATTTCCTTTAGCGCCTGAAGAGTGTGACTTTGAAGAATTAAACTATCTGATTACGGTAGATGCATATGTGCACATTACATAGAGATGTTTACGTCCTAAATGGGTTGAACGCAAGTGTGACAATCGGTAACCCAAAGAACTCAAAATACCTAGCACCTTCCGGTTTTGTTTTTGCGGCTAATAAAGTCGGGCATTTATAATCACAACCATATAACCCCCTACCGCAAACAGGAACGTGGCAATTGGCAAAAAACTTTCAATTTCCTTTAGCGCCTGAAGAGTGTGACTTTGAAGAATTAAACTATCTGATTACGGTAGATGCATATGTGCACATTACATAGAGATGTTTACGTCCTAAATGGGTTGAACGCAAGAGTGACAATCGGTAACCCAAAGAACCCAAAATACCTAGCACCTTCCAGTTTTGTTTTTGCGGCTATATAGTATGTGGGCCTAAAAAGCAATATGAATCGCCTAGACGACAACGCGGGCATTCATAATCACAACCATATAACCCCCTACCACAAACAGGAACGTGGCGATTGGCAAAAAACTTTCAATTTCCTTTAGCGCCTGAAGAGTGTGACTTTGAAGAATTAAACTATCTGATTACGGTAGATGCACATGTGCACATTACATAGAGATGTTTACGTCCTAAATGGGTTGAACGCAAGAGTGACAATCGGTAACCCAAAGAACTCAAAATACCTAGCAACTTCCGGCTTTGTTTTTCCTGCTAATAAAGTATGTGGGCCTAAAAAGCAATATGAATCGCCTAGACGACAACTCGGGCATTCATAAAGGACATCATATACCCGCCTACCACAAACAGGAACGGGGCAATTGGCAAAAAAACTTTCAATTTTACAAGTTACCCTTTAGCGCCTAAACAGTGTGACTTAGAAGAATTAAACTATCTGATTACGGTAGATGCATATGTGCACATTACATAGGGATGTTTACGTCCTAAATGGGTTGAACGCAAGAGTGACAATCGGTAACCCAAAGAACCCAAAATACCTAGCACCTTCCGGTTTTGTTTTTGCGGCTAATAAAGTCGGGCATTTATAATCACAACCATATAACCCCCTACCACAAACAGGAACGTGGCAATTGGCAAAAAACTTTCAATTTCCTTTAGCGCCTGAAGAGTGTGACTTTGAAGAATTAAACTATCTGATTACGGTAGAATCATATGTGCACATTACATAGAGATGTTTACGTCCTAAATGGGTTGAACGCAAGAGTGACAATCGGTAACCCAAAGAACTCAAAATACCTAGCAACTTCCGGCTTTGTTTTTCCTGCTAATAAAGTATGTGGGTCTAAAAAGCAATATGAATCGCCTAGACGACAACTCGGGCATTCATAAACAACATCATTTACCCGCCTAACACAAACCGGAACGGGGCAATTGGCAAAAAACTTTCAATTTCACAAGTTACCCTTTAGCGCCTAAAGAGTGTGACTTAGAAGAATTAAACTATCTGATTACGGTAGATGCATATGTGCACATTACATAGGGATGTTTACGTCCTAAATGGGTTGAACGCAAGAGTGACAATCGGTAACCCAAAGAACCCAAAATACCTAGCACCTTCCGGTTTTGTTTCTGCGGCTAATAAAGTCGGGCATTTATAATCACAACCATATAACCCCCTACCACAAACAGGAACGTGGCAATTGGCAAAAAACTTTCAATTTCCTTTAGCGCCTGAAGAGTGTGACTTTGAAGAATTAAACTATCTGATTACGGTAGATGCATATGTGCACATTACATAGAGATGTTTACGTCCTAAATGGGTTGAACGCAAGAGTGACAATCGGTAACCCAAAGAACCCAAAATACCTAGCACCTTCCGGTTTTGTTTTTGCGGCTATATAGTATGTGGGCCTAAAAAGCAATATGAATCGCCTAGCCGACAACGCGGGCATTCATAATCACAACCATATAACCCCCTACCACAAACAGGAACGTGGCAATTGGCAAAAAACTTTCAATTTCCTTTAGCGCCAGAAGAGTGTGACTTTGAAGAATTAAACTATCTGATTACGGTAGATGCATATGTGCACATTACATAGAGATGTTTACGTCCTAAATGGGTTGAACGCAAGAGTGACAATCGGTAACCCAAAGAACTCAAAATACCTAGCAACTTCCGGCTTTGTTTTTCCTGCTAATAAAGTATGTGGGCCTAAAAAGCAATATGAATCGCCTAGACGACAACTCGGGCATTCATAAAGGTCATCATATACCCGCCTACCACAAACAGGAACGGGGCAATTGGCAAAAAAACTTTCAATTTTACAAGTTACCCTTAAGCGCCTAAACAGTGTGACTTAGAAAAATTAAACTATCTGATTACGGTAGATGCATATGTGCACATTACATAGAGATGTTTACGTCCTAAATGGGTTGAACGCAAGAGTGACAATCGGTAACCCAAAGAACTCAAAATACCTAGCAACTTCCGGCTTTGTTTTTCCTGCTAATAAAGTATGTGGGTCTAAAAAGCAATATGAATCGCCTAGACGACAACTCGGGCATTCAAAAACAACATCATATACCCGCCTACCACAAACAGGAACGGGGCAATTGGCAAAAAACTTTCAATTTCACAAGTTACCCTTTAGCGCCTAAAGAGTGTGACTTAGAAGAATTAAACTATCTGATTACGGTAGATGCATATGTGCACATTACATAGGGATGTTTGCGTCCTAAATGGGTTGAACGCAAGAGTGACAATCGGTAACCCAAAGAACCCAAAATACCTAGCACCTTCCGGTTTTGTTTTTGCGGCTAATAAAGTCGGGCATTTATAATCACAACCATATAACCCCCTACCACAAACAGGATCGTGGCAATTGGCAAAAAACTTGTAATTTCCTTTAGCGCCTAAAGAGTGTGACTTTGAAGAATTAAACTATCTGATTACGGTAGATGCATATGTGCACATTACATAGAGATGTTAACGTCCTAAATGCGTTGAACGCAAGAGTGACAATCGAAAACCCAAAAACCTCAAAATACCTAGCAACTTTCGGCTTTGTTGTTCCTGCTAATAAAGTATGTGGGTCTAAAAAGCAATATGAATCGCCTAGACGACAACTCGGGCATTCATAAACAACATCATTTACCCGCCTAACACAAACCGGAACGGGGCAATTGGAAAAAACTTTCAATTTCACAAGTTACCCTTTAGCTCCTAAAGAGTGTGACCTTGAATAATTAACCTATCTGATTACGGTAGATGCATATGTGCACATTACATAGAGATGTTTACGTCCTAAATGGGTTAAACGCAAGAGTGACAATCGGTAACCCAAAGAACCAAAAATAACCAGCACCTTCCGGTTTTGTTTTTGCGGCTAATAAATTATGTGGGCCTAAAAGGCAACATGAATCGCCTAGACGACAACTCGGGCATTCATAAACAACATCATATACCCGCCTACCACAAACAAGAACGTGGCAATTGGCAAAAAACGTTCAATTTCCTTTAGCGCCTAAAGAGTGTGACTTTGAAGAATTAAACTATCTGATTACGGTAGATGCATATGTGCACATTACATAGAGATTTTTACGTCCTAAATGGGTTAAACGCAAGAGTGACAATCGGTAACCCAAAGAACCAAAAATAACCAGCACCTTCCGGTTTTGTTTTTGCGGCTAATAAATTATGTGGGCCTAAAAGGCAATATGAATCGCCTAGACGACAACTCGGGCATTCATAAAGGACATCATATACCCGCCTACCACAAACAGGAACGGGGCAATTGGCAAAAAAACTTTCAATTTTACAAGTTACCCTTTAGCGCCTAAACAGTGTGACTTAGAAGAATTAAACTATCTGATTACGGTAGATGCATATGTGCACTTTACATAGAGATGTTTACGTCCTAAATGGGTTAAACGCAAGAGTGACAATCGGTAACCCAAAGAACCAAAAATAACCAGCACCTTCCGGTTTTGTTTTTGCGGCTAATAAATTATGTGGGCCTAAAAGGCAACATGAATCGCCTAGACGACAACTCGGGCATTCATAAACAACATCATATACCCGCCTACCACAAACAAGAACGTGGCAATTGGCAAAAAACGTTCAATTTCCTTTAGCGCCTAAAGAGTGTGACTTTGAAGAATTAAACTATCTGATTACGGTAGATGCATATGTGCACATTACATAGAGATTTTTACGTCCTAAATGGGTTGAACGCAAGAGTGACAATCGGTAACCCAAAGAACCCAAAGAACCCAAAATACCTAGCACCTTCCTGTTTTGTTTTTTGCGGCTAATAAAGTCGGGCATTTATAATCACAACCATATAACCCCCTACCACAAACAGGATCGTGGCAATTGGCAAAAAACTTGTAATTTCCTTTAGCGCCTCAAGAGTGTGACCTTGAATAATTAAGCTATCTGATTACGGTAGATGCATATTTGCACATTACATAGAGATGTTTACGTCCTAAATGGGTTGAACGCAAGAGTGACAATCGAAAACCCAAAGAACCCAAAATACCTAAAAACTTTTGGATTTGTTTTTCCTGCTAATGAAGTATGTGGGCTTAAAAAGCAATATGAATCGCCTAGACGACAACTCGGGCATTCATAAAGGACATCATATACCCGCCTACCAAAAACAGGAACGGGGCAATTGGCAAAAAAACTTTCAATTTTACAAGTTACCCTTTAGCGCCTAAACAGTGTGTTTTAGAAGAATTAAACTATCTGATTACGGTAGATACATATGTGCACTTTACATAGAGATGTTTACATTCTAAATGGGTTGAACGCAAGAGTGACAATCGAAAACCCAAAGAACCCAAAGTACCTAAAAACTTTTGGCTTCGTTTTTCCTGCTAATGAAGTATGTGGGCTTAAAAAGCAATATGAATCGCCTAGACGACAACTCGGGCATTCATAAAGGACATCATATACCCGCCTACCACAAACAGGAACGGGGCAATTGGCAAAAAAACTTTCAATTTTACAAGTTACCCTTTAATGCCTAAACAGTGTGACTTAGAAGAATTACACTGTCTGATTACGGTAGATCCATATGTGCACTTTACATAGAGACGTTTACGTCCTAAATGGGTTGAACGCAAGAGTGACAATCGGTAACCCAAAGAACCCAAAATACCTAGCACCTTCCGGTTTTGTTTTTGCGGCTAATAAAGTCGGGCATTTATAATCACAACCATATAACCCCCTACCACAAACAGGATCGTGGCAATTGGCAAAAAACTTGTAATTTCCTTTAGCGCCTCAAGAGTGTGACCTTGAATAATTAAGCTATCTGATTACGGTAGATGCATATGTGCACATTACATAGAGATGTTTACGTCCTAAATGGGTTAAACGCAAGAGTGACAATCGGTAACCCAAAGAACCCAAAATACCTAGCACCTTCCGGTTTTGTTTTTGCGGCTAATAAATTATGTGGGCCTATAAAACAATATGAGTCGCCTAGACGACAACTCGGGCATTTATAATCACAACCATATAATCACCTACCACAAACAGGAACGTGGCAATTGGCAAAAAACTTTCAATTTCCTTTAGCGCCTTAAGAGTGTGACTTTGAAGAATTAAACTATCTGATTACGGTAGATGCATATGTGCACATTACATAAAGATGTTAACGTCCTAAATGGGTTGAACGCAAGAGTGACAATAGGTAACCCAAAGAACCCAAAATACCTAGCACCTTCCGGTTTTGTTTTTGCGGCTAAGAAATTATGTGGGCCTATAAAACAATATGAGTCGCCTAGACGACAACTCGGGCATTCATAATCACAACCATATAACCCCCTACCACAAACAGGAACGTGGCGATTGGCAAAAAACTTCTAATTTCCTTTAGCGCCTCAAGAGTGTGACCTTGAATAATTAAGCTATCTGATTACGATAGATGCATATGTGCACATTACATAGAGATGTTTACGTCCTAAATGGGTTGAACGCAAGAGTGACAATCGAAAACCCAAAGAACCCAAAATACCTAGCATCTTCCGGCTTTGTTTTTCCTGCTAATAAAGTATGTGGGCCTAAAAAGCAATATGAATCGCCTAGACGACAACTCGGGCATTCATAAAGGACATCATATACCCGCCTACCACAAACAGGAACGGGGCAATTGGCAAAAAAACTTTCAATTTTACAAGTTACCCTTTAGCGCCTAAACAGTGTGACTTAGAAGAATTAAACTATCTGATTACGGTAGATGCATATGTGCACTTTACATAGAGATGTTTACGTCCTAAATGGGTTGAACGCAAGAGTGACAATAGGTAACCCAAAATACCTAGCACCTTCCGGTTTTGTTTTTGCGGCTAAGAAATTATGTGGGCCTATAAAACAATATGAGTCGCCTAGACGACAACTCGGGCATTTATAATCACAACCATATAACCCCCTACCACAAACAGGAACGTGGCAATTGGCAAAAAACTTTCAATTTCCTTTAGCGCCTGAAGAGTGTGACTTTGAAGAATTAAACTATCTGATTACGGTAGATGCATATGTGCACATTACATAGAGATGTTTACGTCCTAAATGGGTTGAACGCAAGAGTGACAATCGGTAACCCAAAGAACCCAAAATACCTAGCACCTTCCGGTTTTGTTTTTGCGGCTATATAGTATGTGGGCCTAAAAAGCAATATGAATCGCCTAGACGACAACGCGGGCATTCATAATCACAACCATATAACCCCCTACCACAAACAGGAACGTGGCAATTGGCAAAAAACTTGTAATTTCCTTTAGCGCCTCAAGAGTGTGACCTTGAATAATTAAGCTATCTGATTACGGTAGATGCATATGTGCACATTACATAGAGATGTTTACGTCCTAAATGGGTTGAACGCAAGAGTGACAATCGAAAACCCAAAAACCTCAAAATACCTAGCAACTTCCGGCTTTGTTGTTCTTGCTAATAAAGTATGTGGGTCTAAAAAGCAATATGAATCGCCTAGACGACAATTCGGGCATTCAAAAACAACATCATATACCCGCCTACCACAAACAGGAACGGGGCAATTGGCAAAAAACTTTCAATTTCACAAGTTACCCTTTAGCGCCTAAAGAGTGTGACTTAGAAGAATTAAACTATCTGATTACGGTAGATGCATATGTGCACATTACATAGAGATATTTACGTCCTAAATGGGTTGAACGCAAGAGTGACAATCGGTAACCCAAAGAACCCAAAATACCTAGCACCTTCCGGTTTTGTTTTTGCGGCTAATAAAGTCGGGCATTTATAATCACAACCATATAACCCCCTACCACAAACAGGATCGTGGCAATTGGCAAAAAACTTGACGACAATTCGGGCATTCAAAAACAACATCATATACCCGCCTACCACAAACAGGAACGGGGCAATTGGCAAAAAAACTTTCAATTTTACAAGTTACCCTTTAGCGCCTAAACAGTGTGACTTAGAAGAATTAAACTATCTGATTACGGTAGATGCATATGTGCACTTTACATAGAGATGTTTACGTCCTAAATGGGTTGAACGCAAGAGTGACAATAGGTAACCCAAAATACCTAGCACCTTCCGGTTTTGTTTTTGCGGCTAAGAAATTATGTGGGCCTATAAAACAATATGAGTCGCCTAGACGACAACTCGGGCATTTATAATCACAACCATATAACCCCCTACCACAAACAGGAACGTGGCAATTGGCAAAAAACTTTCAATTTCCTTTAGCGCCTGAAGAGTGTGACTTTGAAGAATTAAACTATCTGATTACGGTAGATGCATATGTGCACATTACATAGAGATGTTTACGTCCTAAATGGGTTGAACGCAAGAGTGACAATCGGTAACCCAAAGAACCCAAAATACCTAGCACCTTCCGGTTTTGTTTTTGCGGCTATATAGTATGTGGGCCTAAAAAGCAATATGAATCGCCTAGACGACAACGCGGGCATTCATAATCACAACCATATAACCCCCTACCACAAACAGGAACGTGGCAATTGGCAAAAAACTTGTAATTTCCTTTAGCGCCTCAAGAGTGTGACCTTGAATAATTAAGCTATCTGATTACGGTAGATGCATATGTGCACATTACATAGAGATGTTTACGTCCTAAATGGGTTGAACGCAAGAGTGACAATCGAAAACCCAAAAACCTCAAAATACCTAGCAACTTCCGGCTTTGTTGTTCTTGCTAATAAAGTATGTGGGTCTAAAAAGCAATATGAATCGCCTAGACGACAATTCGGGCATTCAAAAACAACATCATATACCCGCCTACCACAAACAGGAACGGGGCAATTGGCAAAAAACTTTCAATTTCACAAGTTACCCTTTAGCGCCTAAAGAGTGTGACTTAGAAGAATTAAACTATCTGAATACGGTAGATGCATATGTGCACATTACATAGAGATATTTACGTCCTAAATGGGTTGAACGCAAGAGTGACAATCGGTAACCCAAAGAACCCAAAATACCTAGCACCTTCCGGTTTTGTTTTTGCGGCTAATAAAGTCGGGCATTTATAATCACAACCATATAACCCCCTACCACAAACAGGATCGTGGCAATTGGCAAAAAACTTGACGACAATTCGGGCATTCAAAAACAACATCATATACCCGCCTACCACAAACAGGAACGGGGCAATTGGCAAAAAAACTTTCAATTTTACAAGTTACCCTTTAGCGCCTAAACAGTGTGACTTAGAAGAATTAAACTATCTGATTACGGTAGATGCATATGTGCACTTTACATAGAGATGTTTACGTCCTAAATGGGTTGAACGCAAGAGTGACAATAGGTAACCCAAAATACCTAGCACCTTCCGGTTTTGTTTTTGCGGCTAAGAAATTATGTGGGCCTATAAAACAATATGAGTCGCCTAGACGACAACTCGGGCATTTATAATCACAACCATATAACCCCCTACCACAAACAGGAACGTGGCAATTGGCAAAAAACTTTCAATTTCCTTTAGCGCCTGAAGAGTGTGACTTTGAAGAATTAAACTATCTGATTACGGTAGATGCATATGTGCACATTACATAGAGATGTTTACGTCCTAAATGGGTTGAACGCAAGAGTGACAATCGGTAACCCAAAGAACCCAAAATACCTAGCACCTTCCGGTTTTGTTTTTGCGGCTATATAGTATGTGGGCCTAAAAAGCAATATGAATCGCCTAGACGACAACGCGGGCATTCATAATCACAACCATATAACCCCCTACCACAAACAGGAACGTGGCAATTGGCAAAAAACTTGTAATTTCCTTTAGCGCCTCAAGAGTGTGACCTTGAATAATTAAGCTATCTGATTACGGTAGATGCATATGTGCACATTACATAGAGATGTTTACGTCCTAAATGGGTTGAACGCAAGAGTGACAATCGAAAACCCAAAAACCTCAAAATACCTAGCAACTTCCGGCTTTGTTGTTCTTGCTAATAAAGTATGTGGGTCTAAAAAGCAATATGAATCGCCTAGACGACAATTCGGGCATTCAAAAACAACATCATATACCCGCCTACCACAAACAGGAACGGGGCAATTGGCAAAAAACTTTCAATTTCACAAGTTACCCTTTAGCGCCTAAAGAGTGTGACTTAGAAGAATTAAACTATCTGATTACGGTAGATGCATATGTGCACATTACATAGAGATATTTACGTCCTAAATGGGTTGAACGCAAGAGTGACAATCGGTAACCCAAAGAACCCAAAATACCTAGCACCTTCCGGTTTTGTTTTTGCGGCTAATAAAATCGGGCATTTATAATCACAACCATATAACCCCCTACCACAAACAGGATCGTGGCAATTGGCAAAAAACTTGACGACAATTCGGGCATTCAAAAACAACATCATATACCCGCCTACCACAAACAGGAACGGGGCAATTGGCAAAAAACTTTCAATTTCACAAGTTACCCTTTAGCGCCTAAAGAGTGTGACTTAGAAGAATTAAACTATCTGATTACGGTAGATGCATATGTGCACATTACATAAAGATGTTAACGTCCTAAATGGGTTGAACGCAAGAGTGACAATCGGTAACCCAAAGAACCCAAAATACCTAGCACCTTCCGGTTTTGTTTTTGCGGCTATATAGTATGTGGGCCTAAAAAGCAATATGAATCGCCTAGACGACAACGCGGGCATTCATAATCACAACCATATAACCCCCTACCACAAACAGGAACGTGGCAATTGGCAAAAAACTTTCAATTTCCTTTAGCGCCTGAAGAGTGTGACTTTGAAGAATTAAACTATCTGATTACGGTGGACGCATATGTGCACATTACATAGAGATGTTTACGTCCTAAATGGGTTGAACGCAAGAGTGACAATCGGTAACCCAAAGAACCCAAAATACCTAGCACCTTCCGGTTTTGTTTTTGCGGCTATATAGTATGTGGGCCTAAAAAGCAATATGAATCGCCTAGACGACAACGCGGGCATTCATAATCACAACCATATAACCCCCTACCACAAACAGGAACGTGGCAATTGGCGAAAAACGTTCAATTTCCTTTAGCGCCTAAAGAGTGTGACTTTGAAGAATTAAACTATCTGATTACGGTGGACGCATATGTGCACATTACATAGAGATGTTTACGTCCTAAATGGGTTGAACGCAAGAGTGACAATCGGTAACCCAAAGAACCCAAAATACCTAGCACCTTCCGGTTTTGTTTTTGCGGCTAATAAAGTCGGGCATTTATAATCACAACCATATAACCCCCTACCACAAACAGGAACGTGGCAATTGGCAAAAAACTTTCAATTTCCTTTAGCGCCTGAAGAGTGTGACTTTGAAGAATTAAACTATCTGATTACGGTAGATGCATATGTGCACATTACATAGAGATGTTTACGTCCTAAATGGGTTGAACGCAAGAGTGACAATCGGTAACCCAAAGAATCCAAAATACCTAGCACCTTCCGGTTTTGTTTTTGCGGCTATATAGTATGTGGGCCTAAAAAGCAATATGAATCGCCTAGACGACAACGCGGGCATTCATAATCACAACCATATAACCCCCTACCACAAACAGGAACGTGGCAATTGGCAAAAAACTTTCAATTTCCTTTAGCGCCTGAAGAGTGTGACTTTGAAGAATTAAACTATCTGATTACGGTAGATGCATATGTGCACATTACATAGAGATGTTTACGTCCTAAATGGGTTGAACGCAAGAGTGACAATCGGTAACCCAAAGAACTCAAAATACCTAGCAACTTCCGGCTTTGTTTTTCCTGCTAATAAAGTATGGGCCTAAAAAGCAATATGAATCGCCTAGACGACAACTCGGGCCTTCATAAAGGACATCATATACCCGCCTACCACAAACAGGAACGGGGCAATTGGCAAAAAAACTTTCAATTTTACAAGTTACCCTTTAGCGCCTAAACAGTGTGACTTAGAAGAATTAAACTATCTGATTACGGTAGATGCATATGTGCACATTACATAGAGAAGTTTACGTCCTAAATGGGTTGAACGCAAGAGTGACAATCGGTAACCCAAAGAACTCAAAATACCTAGCAACTTCCGGCTTTGTTTTTCCTGCTAATAAAGTATGTGGGTCTAAAAAGCAATATGAATCGCCTAGACGACAACTCGGGCATTCAAAAACAACATCATATACCCGCCTACCACAAACAGGAACGGGGCAATTGGCAAAAAACTTTCAATTTCACAAGTTACCCTTTAGCGCCTAAAGAGTGTGACTTAGAAGAATTAAACTATCTGATTACGGTAGATGCATATGTGCACATTACATAGGGATGTTTGCGTCCTAAATGGGTTGAACGCAAGAGTGACAATCGGTAACCCAAAGAACCCAAAATACCTAGCACCTTCCGGTTTTGTTTTTGCGGCTAATAAAGTCGGGCATTTATAATCACAACCATATAACCTCCTACCACAAACAGGATCGTGGCAATTGGCAAAAAACTTGTAATTTCCTTTAGCGCCTAAAGAGTGTGACTTTGAAGAATATAACTATCTGATTACGGTAGATGCATATGTGCACATTACATAGAGATGTTAACGTCCTAAATGGGTTGAACGCAAGAGTGACAATCGAAAACCCAAAAACCTCAAAATACCTAGCAACTTCCGGCTTTGTTGTTCCTGCTAATAAAGTATGTGGGTCTAAAAAGCAATATGAATCGCCTAGACGACAACTCGGGCATTCATAAACAACATCATTTACCCGCCTAACACAAACCGGAACGGGGCAATTGGAAAAAACTTTCAATTTCACAAGTTACCCTTTAGCGCCTAAAGAGTGTGACCTTGAATAATTAGCCTATCTGATTACGGTAGATGCATATGTGCACATTACATAGAGATGTTTACGTCCTAAATGGGTTGAACGCAAGAGTGACAATCGAAAACCCAAAGAACCCAAAATACCTAAAAACTTTTGGCTTTGTTTTTCCTGCTAATGAAGTATGTGGGCTTAAAAAGCAATATGAATCGCCTAGACGACAACTCGGGCATTCATAAAGGACATCATATACCCGCCTACCACAAACAGGAACGGGGCAATTGGCAAAAAAACTTTCAATTTTACAAGTTACCCTTTAGCGCCTAAACAGTGTGACTTAGAAGAATTAAACTATCTGATTACGGTAGATGCATATGTGCACTTTACATAGAGATGTTTACGTCCTAAATGGGTTGAACGCAAGAGCGACAATCGGTAACCCAAAGAACCCAAAATACCTAGCACCTTCCGGTTTTGTTTTTGCGGCTAATAAAGTCGGGCATTTATAATCACAACCATATAACCCCCTACCACAAACAGGATCGTGGCAATTGGCAAAAAACTTGTAATTTCCTTTAGCGCCTCAAGAGTGTTACCTTGAATAATTAAGCTATCTGATTACGGTAGATGCATATGTGCACATTACATATAGATGTTTACGTCCTAAATGGGTTAAATGCAAGAGTGACAATCGGTAACCCAAAGAACCCAAAATACCTAGCACCTTCCGGTTTTGTTTTTGCGGCTAATAAATTATGTGGGCCTATAAAACAATATGAGTCGCCTAGACGACAACTCGGGCATTTATAATCACAACCATATAATCACCTACCACAAACAGGAACGTGGCAATTGGCAAAAAACTTTCAATTTCCTTTAGCGCCTAAAGAGTGTGACTTTGAAGAATTAAACTATCTGATTACGGTAGATGCATATGTGCACTTTACATAGAGATGTTTACGTCCTAAATGGGTTGAACGCAAGAGTGACAATCGAAAACCCAAAGAACCCAAAATACCTAAAAACTTTTGGCTTTGTTTTTCCTGCTAATGAAGTATGTGGGCTTAAAAAGCAATATGAATCGCCTAGACGACAACTCGGGCATTCATAAAGGACATCATATACCCGCCTACCAAAAACAGGAACGGGGCAATTGGCAAAAAAACTTTCAATTTTACAAGTTACCCTTTAGCGCCTAAACAGTGTGTTTTAGAAGAATTAAACTATCTGATTACGGTAGATGCATATGTGCACTTTACATAGAGATGTTTACGTCCTAAATGGGTTAAACGCAAGAGTGACAATCGAAAACCCAAAGAACCCAAAATACCTAAAAACTTTTGGCTTTGTTTTTCCTGCTAATGAAGTATGTGGGCTGAAAAAGCAATATGAATCGCCTAGACGACAACTCGGGCATTCATAAAGGACATCATATACCCGCCTACCACAAACAGGAACGAGGCAATTGGCAAAAAAAATTTCAATTTTACAAGTTACCCTTTAGCGCCTAAACAGTGTGACTTAGAAGAATTAAACTATCTGATTACGGTAGATGCATATGTGCACATTACATAGAGAAGTTTACGTCCTAAATGGGTTGAACGCAAGAGTGACAATCGGTAACCCAAAGAACTCAAAATACCTAGCACCTTCCGGTTTTGTTTTTGCGGCTAATAAATTATGTGGGCCTATAAAACAATATGAGTCGCCTAGACGACAACTCGGGCATTTATAATCACAACCATATAATCACCTACCACAAACAGGAACGTGGCAATTGGCAAAAAACTTTCAATTTCCTTTAGCGCCTAAAGAGTGTGACTTTGAAGAATTAAACTATCTGATTACGGTAGATGCATATGTGCACATTACATAGAAATGTTTACGTCCTAAATGGGTTAAACGCAAGAGTGACAATCGGTAACCCAAAGAACCCAAAATACCTAGCACCTTCCGGTTTTGTTTTTGCGGCTAATAAATTATGTGGGCCTATAAAACAATATGAGTCGCCTAGACGACAACTCGGGCATTTATAATCACAACCATATAATCACCTACCACAAACAGGAACGTGGCAATTGGCAAAAAACTTGTAATTTCCTTTAGCGCCTCAAGAGTGTGACCTTGAATAATTAAGCTATCTGATTACGGTAGATGCATATGTGCACATTACATAGAGATGTTTACGTCCTAAATGGGTTGAACGCAAGAGTGACAATCGAAAACCCAAAATACCTAGCAACTTCCGGCTTTGTTTTTCCTGCTAATAAAGTATGTGGGCCTAAAAAGCAATATGAATCGCCTAGACGACAACTCGGGCATTCATAAAGGACATCATATACCCGCCTACCACAAACAGGAACGGGGCAATTGGCAAAAAAACTTTCAATTTTACAAGTTACCCTTTAGCGCCTAAACAGTGTGACTTAGAAGAATTAAACTATCTGATTACGGTAGATGCATATGTGCACTTTACATAGAGATGTTTACGTCCTAAATGGGTTGAACGCAAGAGTGACAATAGGTAACCCAAAATACCTAGCACCTTCCGGTTTTGTTTTTGCGGCTAAGAAATTATGTGGGCCTATAAAACAATATGAGTCGCCTAGACGACAACTCGGGCATTTATAATCACAACCATATAACCCCCTACCACAAACAGGAACGTGGCAATTGGCAAAAAACTTTCAATTTCCTTTAGCGCCTGAAGAGTGTGACTTTGAAGAATTAAACTATCTGATTACGGTAGATGCATATGTGCACATTACATAGAGATGTTTACGTCCTAAATGGGTTGAACGCAAGAGTGACAATCGGTAACCCAAAGAACCCAAAATACCTAGCACCTTCCGGTTTTGTTTTTGCGGCTATATAGTATGTGGGCCTAAAAAGCAATATGAATCGCCTAGACGACAACGCGGGCATTCATAATCACAACCATATAACCCCCTACCACAAACAGGAACGTGGCAATTGGCAAAAAACTTGTAATTTCCTTTAGCGCCTCAAGAGTGTGACCTTGAATAATTAAGCTATCTGATTACGGTAGATGCATATGTGCACATTACATAGAGATGTTTACGTCCTAACTGGGTTGAACGCAAGAGTGACAATCGAAAACCCAAAGAACCCAAAATACCTAGCAACTTCCGGCTTTGTTTTTCCTGCTAATAAAGTATGTGGGCCTAAAAAGCAATATGAATCGCCTAGACGACAACTCGGGCATTCATAAAGGACATCATATACCCGCCTACCACAAACAGGAACGGGGCAATTGGCAAAAAAACTTTCAATTTTACAAGTTACCCTGTAGCGCCTAAACAGTGTGACTTAGAAGAATTAAACTATCTGATTACGGTAGATGCATATGTGCACATTACATTGAGATGTTAACGTCCTAAATGGGTTGAACGCAAGAGTGACAATCGAAAACCCAAAAACCTCAAAGTACCTAGCAACTTCCGGCTTTGTTGTTCCTGCTAATAAAGTATGTGGGCCTAAAAAGCAATATGAATCGCCTAGACGACAACTAGGGCATTCATAAAGGACATCATATACCCGCCTACCACAAACAGGAACGGGGCAATTGGCAAAAAAACTTTCAATTTTACAAGTTACCCTGTAGCGCCTAAACAGTGTGACTTAGAAGAATTAAACTATCTGATTACGGTAGATGCATATGTGCACATTACATAGAGATGTTTACGTCCTAAATGGGTTAAACGCAAGAGTGACAATCGGTAACCCAAAGAACCAAAAATAACCAGCACCTTCCGGTTTTGTTTTTGCGGCTAATAAATTATGTGGGCCTAAAAGGCAATATGAATCGCCTAGACGACAACTCGGGCATTCATAAACAACATCATATACCCGCCTACCACAAACAGGAACGGGGCAATTGGCAAAAAACTTTCAATTTCACAAGTTACCCTTTAGCGCCTAAAGAGTGTGACTTAGAAGAATTAAACTATCTGATTACGGTAGATGCATATGTGCACTTTACATAGAGATGTTTACGTCCTAAATGGGTTAAACGCAAGAGTGACAATCGAAAACCCAAAGAACCCAAAATACCTAAAAACTTTTGGCTTTGTTTTTCCTGCTAATGAAGTATGTGGGCTGAAAAAGCAATATGAATCGCCTAGACGACAACTCGGGCATTCATAAAGGACATCATATACCCGCCTACCACAAACAGGAACGGGGCAATTGGCAAAAAAACTTTCAATTTTACAAGTTACCCTTTAGCGCCTAAACAGTGTGACTTAGAAGAATTAAACTATCTGATTACGGTAGATGCATATGTGCACATTACATAGAGAAGTTTACGTCCTAAATGGGTTGAACGCAAGAGTGACAATCGGTAACCCAAAGAACTCAAAATACCTAGCACCTTCCGGTTTTGTTTTTGCGGCTAATAAATTATGTGGGCCTATAAAACAATATGAGTCGCCTAGACGACAACTCGGGCATTTATAATCACAACCATATAATCACCTACCACAAACAGGAACGTGGCAATTGGCAAAAAACTTTCAATTTCCTTTAGCGCCTAAAGAGTGTGACTTTGAAGAATTAAACTATCTGATTACGGTAGATGCATATGTGCACATTACATAGAAATGTTTACGTCCTAAATGGGTTAAACGCAAGAGTGACAATCGGTAACCCAAAGAACCCAAAATACCTAGCACCTTCCGGTTTTGTTTTTGCGGCTAATAAATTATGTGGGCCTATAAAACAATATGAGTCGCCTAGACGACAACTCGGGCATTTATAATCACAACCATATAATCACCTACCACAAACAGGAACGTGGCAATTGGCAAAAAACTTGTAATTTCCTTTAGCGCCTCAAGAGTGTGACCTTGAATAATTAAGCTATCTGATTACGGTAGATGCATATGTGCACATTACATAGAGATGTTTACGTCCTAAATGGGTTGAACGCAAGAGTGACAATCGAAAACCCAAAATACCTAGCAACTTCCGGCTTTGTTTTTCCTGCTAATAAAGTATGTGGGCCTAAAAAGCAATATGAATCGCCTAGACGACAACTCGGGCATTCATAAAGGACATCATATACCCGCCTACCACAAACAGGAACGGGGCAATTGGCAAAAAAACTTTCAATTTTACAAGTTACCCTTTAGCGCCTAAACAGTGTGACTTAGAAGAATTAAACTATCTGATTACGGTAGATGCATATGTGCACTTTACATAGAGATGTTTACGTCCTAAATGGGTTGAACGCAAGAGTGACAATAGGTAACCCAAAATACCTAGCACCTTCCGGTTTTGTTTTTGCGGCTAAGAAATTATGTGGGCCTATAAAACAATATGAGTCGCCTAGACGACAACTCGGGCATTTATAATCACAACCATATAACCCCCTACCACAAACAGGAACGTGGCAATTGGCAAAAAACTTTCAATTTCCTTTAGCGCCTGAAGAGTGTGACTTTGAAGAATTAAACTATCTGATTACGGTAGATGCATATGTGCACATTACATAGAGATGTTTACGTCCTAAATGGGTTGAACGCAAGAGTGACAATCGGTAACCCAAAGAACCCAAAATACCTAGCACCTTCCGGTTTTGTTTTTGCGGCTATATAGTATGTGGGCCTAAAAAGCAATATGAATCGCCTAGACGACAACGCGGGCATTCATAATCACAACCATATAACCCCCTACCACAAACAGGAACGTGGCAATTGGCAAAAAACTTGTAATTTCCTTTAGCGCCTCAAGAGTGTGACCTTGAATAATTAAGCTATCTGATTACGGTAGATGCATATGTGCACATTACATAGAGATGTTTACGTCCTAACTGGGTTGAACGCAAGAGTGACAATCGAAAACCCAAAGAACCCAAAATACCTAGCAACTTCCGGCTTTGTTTTTCCTGCTAATAAAGTATGTGGGCCTAAAAAGCAATATGAATCGCCTAGACGACAACTCGGGCATTCATAAAGGACATCATATACCCGCCTACCACAAACAGGAACGGGGCAATTGGCAAAAAAACTTTCAATTTTACAAGTTACCCTGTAGCGCCTAAACAGTGTGACTTAGAAGAATTAAACTATCTGATTACGGTAGATGCATATGTGCACATTACATTGAGATGTTAACGTCCTAAATGGGTTGAACGCAAGAGTGACAATCGAAAACCCAAAAACCTCAAAGTACCTAGCAACTTCCGGCTTTGTTGTTCCTGCTAATAAAGTATGTGGGCCTAAAAAGCAATATGAATCGCCTAGACGACAACTAGGGCATTCATAAAGGACATCATATACCCGCCTACCACAAACAGGAACGGGGCAATTGGCAAAAAAACTTTCAATTTTACAAGTTACCCTGTAGCGCCTAAACAGTGTGACTTAGAAGAATTAAACTATCTGATTACGGTAGATGCATATGTGCACATTACATAGAGATGTTTACGTCCTAAATGGGTTAAACGCAAGAGTGACAATCGGTAACCCAAAGAACCAAAAATAACCAGCACCTTCCGGTTTTGTTTTTGCGGCTAATAAATTATGTGGGCCTAAAAGGCAATATGAATCGCCTAGACGACAACTCGGGCATTCATAAACAACATCATATACCCGCCTACCACAAACAGGAACGGGGCAATTGGCAAAAAACTTTCAATTTCACAAGTTACCCTTTAGCGCCTAAAGAGTGTGACTTAGAAGAATTAAACTATCTGATTACGGTAGATGCATATGTGCACATTACATAGGGATGTTTACGTCCTAAATGGGTTGAACGCAAGAGTGACAATCGGTAACCCAAAGAACCCAAAATACCTAGCACCTTCCGGTTTTGTTTTTGCGGCTAATAAAGTCGGGCATTTATAATCACAACCATATAACCCCCTACCACAAACAGGATCGTGGCAATTGGCAAAAAACTTGTAATTTCCTTTAGCGCCTAAAGAGTGTGACTTTGAAGAATTAAACTATCTGATTACGGTAGATGCATATGTGCACATTACATAGAGATGTTAACGTCCTAAATGGGTTGAACGCAAGAGTGACAATCGAAAACCCAAAAACCTCAAAATACCTAGCAACTTCCGGCTTTGTTGTTCCTGCTAATAAAGTATGTGGGTCTAAAAAGCAATATGAATCGCCTAGACGACAACTCGGGCATTCATAAACAACATCATTTACCCGCCTAAAACAAACCGGAACGGGGCATTTGGAAAAAACTTTCAATTTCACAAGTTACCCTTTAGCGCCAATAACCAGCACCTTCCGGTTTTGTTTTTGCGGCTAATAAATTATGTGGGCCTAAAAGGCAATATGAGTCGCCTAGACGACAACTCGGACATTCATAAACAACATCATATACCCGCCTACCACAAACAGGAACGTGGCAATTGGCAAAAAACGTTCAATTTCCTTTAGCGCCTAAAGAGTGTGACTTTGAAGAATTAAACTATCTGATTACGGTAGATGCATATGTGCACATTACATAGAGATTTTTACGTCCTAAATGGGTTGAACGCAAGAGTGACAATCGGTAACCCAAAGAACCCAAAATACCTAGCACCTTCCTGGTTTGTTTTTTGCGGCTAATAAAGTCGGGCATTTATAATCACAACCATATAACCCCCTACCACAAACAGGATCGTGGCAATTGGCAAAAAACTTGTAATTTCCTTTAGCGCCTCAAGAGTGTTACCTTGAATAATTAAGCTATCTGATTACGGTAGATGCATATGTGCACATTACATAGAAATGTTTACGTCCTAAATGGGTTAAATGCAAGAGTTACAATCGGTAACCCAAAGAACCCAAAATACCTAGCACCTTCCGGTTTTGTTGTTCCTGCTAATAAAGTATGTGGGTCTAAAAAGCAATATGAATCGCCTAGACGACAACTCGGGCATTCATAAACAACATCATTTACCCGCCTAACACAAACCGGAACGGGGCAATTGGAAAAAACTTTCAATTTCACAAGTTACCCTTTAGCGCCAATAACCAGCACCTTCCGGTTTTGTTTTTGCGGCTAATAAATTATGTGGGCCTAAAAGGCAATATGAGTCGCCTAGACGACAACTCGGGCATTCATAAACAACATCATATACCCGCCTACCACAAACAGGAACGTGGCAATTGGCAAGAAACGTTCAATTTCCTTTAGCGCCTAAAGAGTGTGACTTTGAAGAATTAAACTATCTGATTACGGTAGATGCATATGTGCACATTACATAGAGATGTTTACGTCCTAAATGGGTTGAACGCAAGAGTGACAATCGAAAACCCAAAGAACCCAAAATACCTAAAAACTTTTGGCTTTGTTTTTCCTGCTAATGAAGTATGTGGGCTTAAAAAGCAATATGAATCGCCTAGACGACAACTCGGGCATTCATAAAGGACATCATATACCCGCCTACCACAAACAGGAACGGGGCAATTGGCAAAAAAACTTTCAATTTAAAAGTTACCCTTTAGCGCCTAAACAGTGTGACTTAGAAGAATTAAACTATCTGATTACGGTAGATGCATATGTGCACATTACATAGAGATGTTTACGTCCTAAATGGGTTGAACGCAAGAGTGACAATCGAAAACCCAAAGAACCCAAAATACCTAAAAACTTTTGGCTTTGTTTTTCCTGCTAATGAAGTATGTGGGCTTAAAAAGCAATATGAATCGCCTAGACGACAACTCGGGCATTCATAAAGGACATCATATACCCGCCTACCACAAACAGGAACGGGGCAATTGGCAAAAAAACTTTCAATTTTACAAGTTAGCGCCTAAACGGTGTGACTTAGAAGAATTAAACTATCTGATTACGGTAGATGCATATGTGCACTTTACATAGAGATGTTTACGTCCTAAATGGGTTGAACGCAAGAGTGACAATCGGTAACCCAAAGAACCCAAAATACCTAGCACCTTCCGGTTTTGTTTTTGCGGCTAATAAAGTCGGGCATTTATAATCACAACCATATAACCCACTACCACAAACAGGATCGTGGCAATTGGCAAAAAACTTGTAATTTCCTTTAGCGCCTCAAGAGTGTGACCTTGAATAATTAAGCTATCTGATTACGGTAGATGCATATGTGCACATTACATAGAGATGTTTACGTCCTAAATGGGTTAAACGCAAGAGTGACAATCGGTAACCCATAGAACCCAAAATACCTAGCACCTTCCGGTTTTGTTTTTGCGGCTAATAAATTATGTGGGCCTATAAAACAATATGAGTCGCCTAGACGACAACTCGGGCATTTATAATCACAACCATATAATCACCTACCACAAACAGGAACGTGGCAATTGGCAAAAAACTTTCAATTTCCTTTAGCGCCTAAAGAGTGTGACTTTGAAGAATTAAACTATCTGATTACGGTAGATGCATATGTGCACATTACATAAAGATGTTAACGTCCTAAATGGGTTGAACGCAAGAGTGACAATAGGTAACCCAAAGAACCCAAAATACCTAGCACCTTCCGGTTTTGTTTTTGCGGCTAAGAAATTATGTGGGCCTATAAAACAATATGAGTCGCCTAGACGACAACTCGGGCATTCATAATCACAACCATATAACCCCCTACCACAAACAGGAACGTGGCAATTGGCAAAAAACTTGTAAATTCCTTTAGCGCCTAAAGAGTGTGACTTTGAAGAATTAAACTATCTGATTACGGTAGATGCATATGTGCACTTTACATAGAGATGTTTACGTCCTAAATGGGTTGAACGCAAGAGTGACAATAGGTAACCCAAAGAACCCAAAATACCTAGCACCTTCCGGTTTTGTTTTTGCGGCTAAGAAATTATGTGGGCCTATAAAACAATATGAGTCGCCTAGACGACAACTCGGGCATTTATAATCACAACCATATAACCCCCTACCACAAACAGGAACGTGGCAATTGGCAAAAAACTTTCAATTTCCTTTAGCGCCTGAAGAGTGTGACTTTGAAGAATTAAACTATCTGATTACGGTAGATGCATATGTGCACATTACATAGAGATGTTTACGTCCTAAATGGGTTGAACGCAAGAGTGACAATCGGTAACCCAAAGAACCCAAAATACCTAGACCTTCCGGTTTTGTTTTTCCTGCTAATAAAGTATGTGGGCCTAAAAAGCAATATGAATCGCCTAGACGACAACTCGGGCATTCATAAAGGACATCATATACCCGCCTACCACAAACAGGAACGGGGCAATTGGCAAAAAAACTTTCAATTTTACAAGTTACCCTTTAGCGCCTAAACAGTGTGACTTAGAAGAATTAAGCTATCTGATTACGGTAGATGCATATGTGCACTTTACATAGAGATGTTTACGTCCTAAATGGGTTGAACGCAAGAGTGACAATAGGTAACCCAAAGAACCCAAAATACCTAGCACCTTCCGGTTTTGTTTTTGCGGCTAAGAAATTATGTGGGCCTATAAAACAATATGAGTCGCCTAGACGACAACTCGGGCATTTATAATCACAATCATATAACCCCCTACCACAAACAGGAACGTGGCAATTGGCAAAAAACTTTCAATTTCCTTTAGCGCCTGAAGAGTGTGACTTTGAAGAATTAAACTATCTGATTACGGTAGATGCATATGTGCACATTACATAGAGATGTTTACGTCCTAAATGGGTTGAACGCAAGAGTGACAATCGGTAACCCAAAGAACCCAAAATACCTAGCACCTTCCGGTTTTGTTTTTGCGGCTATATAGTATGTGGGCCTAAAAAGCAATATGAATCGCCTAGACGACAACTCGGGCATTCATAAAGGACATCATATACCCGCCTACCACAAACAGGAACGGGGCAATTGGCAAAAAAACTTTCAATTTTATAAGTTACCCTTTAGCGCCTAAACAGTGTGACTTAGAAGAATTAAACTATCTGATTACGGTAGATGCATATGTGCACTTTACATAGAGATGTTTACGTCCTAAATGGGTTGAACGCGAGAGTGACAATCGAAAACCCAAATAACTCAAAATACCTAGCACCTTCCGGTTTTGTTTTTGCGGCTAAGAAATTATGTGGGCCTATAAAACAATATGAATCGCCTAGACGACAACGCGGGCATTCATAATCACAACCATATAACCCCCTACCACAAACAGGAACGTGGCAATTGGCAAAAAACTTGTAATTTCCTTTAGCGCCTTAAGAGTGTGACCTTGAATAATTAAGCTATCTGATTACGGTAGATGCATATGTGCACATTACATAGAGATGTTTACGTCCTAAATGGGTTGAACGCAAGATTGACAATCGAAAACCCAAAGAACCCAAAATACCTAGCAACTTCCGGCTTTGTTTTTCCTGCTAATAAAGTATGTGGGCCTAAAAAGCAATATGAATCGCCTAGACGACAACTCGGGCATTCATAAAGGACATCATATACCCGCCTACCACAAACAGGAACGGGGCAATTGGCAAAAAAACTTTCAATTTTACAAGTTACCCTTTAGCGCCTAAACAGTGTGACGTAGAAGAATTAAACTATCTGATTACGGTAGATGCATATGTGCACTTTACATAGAGATGTTTACGTCCTAAATGGGTTGAACGCAAGAGTGACAATCGAAAACCCAAATAACTCAAAATACCTAGCACCTTCCGGTTTTGTTTTTGCGGCTAATAAAATATGTGGGCCTATAAAACAATATGAGTCGGCTAGACGACAACGCGGGCATTAATAATCATAATCATATAACCGCCTACCACAAACAGGAACGTGGCAAATGGCAAAAAACTTGTAATTTCCTTTAGCGCCTCAAGAGTGTGACCTTGAATAATTAAGCTATCTGATTACGGTAGATGCATATGTGCACATTACATAGAGATGTTTACGTCCTAAATGGGTTGAACGCAAGAGTGACAATCGAAAACCCAAAGAACCCAAAATACCTAGCAACTTCCGGCTTTGTTTTTCCTGCTAATAAAGTATGTGGGCCTAAAAAGCAATATGAATCGCCTAGACGACAACTCGGGCATTCATAAAGGACATCATATACCCGCCTACCACAAACAGGAACGGGGCAATTGGCAAAAAAACTTTCAATTTTACAAGTTACCCTTTAGCGCCTAAACAGTGTGACTTAGAAGAATTAAACTATCTGATTACGGTAGATGCATATGTGCACTTTACATAGAGATGTTTACGTCCTAAATGGGTTGAACGCAAGAGTGACAATAGGTAACCCAAAGAACCCAAAATACCTAGCACCTTCCGGTTTTGTTTTTGCGGCTAAGAAATTATGTGGGCCTATAAAACAATATGAGTCGCCTAGACGACAACTCGGGCATTTATAATCACAACCATATAACCCCCTACCACAAACAGGAACGTGGCAATTGGCAAAAAACTTTCAATTTCCTTTAGCGCCTGAAGAGTGTGACTTTGAAGATTTAAACTATCTGATTACGGTAGATGCATATGTGCACATTACATAGAGATGTTTACGTCCTAAATGGGTTGAACGCAAGAGTGACAATCGGTAACCCAAAGAACCCAAAATACCTAGCACCTTCCGGTTTTGTTTTTGCGGCTATATAGTATGTGGGCCTAAAAAGCAATATGAATCGCCTAGACGACAACGCGGGCATTCATAATCACAACCATATAACCCCCTACCACAAACAGGAACGTGGCAATTGGCAAAAAACTTGTAATTTCCTTTAGCGCCTCAAGAGTGTGACCTTGAATAATTAAGCTATCTGATTACGGTAGATGCATATGTGCACATTACATAGAGATGTTTACGTCCGAAATGGGTTGAACGCAAGAGTGACAATCGAAAACCCAAAGAACCCAAAATACCTAGCAACTTCCGGCTTTGTTTTTCCTGCTAATAAAGTATGAGGGCCTAAAAAGCAATATGAATCGCCTAGACGACAACTCGGGCATTCATAAAGGACATCATATACCCGCCTACCACAAACAGGAACGGGGCAATTGGCAAAAAAACTTTCAATTTTACAAGTTACCCTTTAGCGCCTAAACAGTTTGACTTAGAAGAATTAAACTATCTGATTACGGTAGATGCATATGTGCACATTACATAGAGATGTTAACGTCCTAAATGGGTTGAACGCAAGAGTGACAATCGAAAACCCAAAAACCTCAAAATACCTAGCACCTTTCGGTTTTGTTTTTGCGGCTATATAGTATGTGGGCCTAAAAAGCAATATGAATCGCCTAGACGACAACGCGGGCATTCATAATCATAACCATATAACCCCCTACCACAAACAGGAACGTGGCAATTGGCGAAAAACTTGTAATTTCCTTTAGCGCCTCAAGAGTGTGACCTTGAATAATTAAGCTATCTGATTACGGTAGATGCATATGTGCACATTACATAGAGATGTTTACGTCCTAAATGGGTTGAACGCAAGAGTGACAATCGAAAACCCAAAGAACCCAAAATACCTAGCAACTTCCGGCTTTGTTTTTCCTGCTAATAAAGTATGTGGGCCTAAAAAGCAATATGAATCGCCTAGACGACAACTCGGGCATTCATAAAGGACATCATATACCCGCCTACCACAAACAGGAACGGGGCAATTGGCAAAAAAACTTTCAATTTTACAAGTTACCCTTTAGCGCCTAAACAGTGTGACTTAGAAGAATTAAACTATCTGATTACGGTAGATGCATATGTGCACTTTACATAGAGATGTTTACGTCCTAAATGGGTTGAACGCAAGAGTGACAATAGGTAACCCAAAGAACCCAAAATACCTAGCACCTTCCGGTTTTGTTTTTGCGGCTAAGAAATTATGTGGGCCTATAAAACAATATGAGTCGCCTAGACGACAACTCGGGCATTTATAATCACAACCATATAACCCCCTACCGCAAACAGGAACGTGGCAATTGGCAAAAAACTTTCAATTTCCTTTAGCGCCTGAAGAGTGTGACTTTGAAGAATTAAACTATCTGATTACGGTAGATGCATATGTGCACATTACATAGAGATGTTTACGTCCTAAATGGGTTGAACGCAAGAGTGACAATCGGTAACCCAAAGAACCCAAAATACCTAGCACCTTCCGGTTTTGTTTTTGCGGCTATATAGTATGTGGGCCTTAAAAGCAATATGAATCGCCTAGACGACAACGCGGGCATTCATAATCACAACCATATAACCCCCTACCACAAACAGGAACGTGGCAATTGGCAAAAAACTTGTAATTTCCTTTAGCGCCTCAAGAGTGTGACCTTGAATAATTAAGCTATCTGATTACGGTAGATGCATATGTGCACATTACATAGAGATGTTTACATCCTAAATGGGTTGAACGCAAGAGTGACAATCGGTAACCCAAAGAACCCAAAATACCTAGCAACTTCCGGCTTTGTTTTTCCTGCTAATAAAGTATGTGGGCCTAAAAAGCAATATGAATCGCCTAGACGACAACTCGGGCATTCATAAAGGACATCATATACCCGCCTACCACAAACAGGAACGGGGCAATTGGCAAAAAAACTTTCAATTTTACAAGTTACCCTTTAGCGCCTAAACAGTGTGACTTAGAAGAATTAAACTATCTGATTACGGTAGATGCATATGTGCACTTTACATAGAGATGTTTACGTCCTAAATGGGTTGAACGCAAGAGTGACAATAGGTAACCCAAAGAACCCAAAATACCTAGCACCTTCCGGTTTTGTTTTTGCGGCTAAGAAATTATGTGGGCCTATAAAACAATATGAGTCGCCTAGACGACAACTCGGGCATTTATAATCACAACCATATAACCCCCTACCACAAACAGGAACGTGGCAATTGGCAAAAAACTTTCAATTTCCTTTAGCGCCTGAAGAGTGTGACTTTGAAGAATTAAACTATCTGATTACGGTAGATGCATATGTGCACATTACATAGAGATGTTTACGTCCTAAATGGGTTGAACGCAAGAGTGACAATAGGTAACCCAAAGAACCCAAAATACCTAGCAACTTCCGGCTTTGTTTTTCCTGCTAATAAAGTATGTGGGCCTAAAAAGCAATATGAATCGCCTAGACGACAACTCGGGCATTCATAAAGGACATCATATACCCGCCCACCACAAACAGGAACGGGGCAATTGGCAAAAAAACTTTCAATTTTACAAGTTACCCTTTAGCGCCTAAACAGTGTGACTTAGAAGAATTAAACTATCTGATTACGGTAGATGCATATGTGCACTTTACATAGAGATGTTTACGTGCTAAATGGGTTGAACGCAAGAGTGACAATAGGTAACCCAAAGAACCCAAAATACCTAGCACCTTCCGGTTTTGTTTTTGCGGCTAAGAAATTATGTGGGCCTATAAAACAATATGAGTCGCCTAGACGACAACTCGGGCATTTATAATCACAACCATATAACCCCCTACCACAAACAGGAACGTGGCAATTGGCAAAAAACTTTCAATTTCCTTTAGCGCCTGAAGAGTGAGACTTTGAAGAATTAAACTATCTGATTACGGTAGATGCATATGTGCACATTACATAGAGATGTTTACGTCCTAAATGGGTTGAACGCAAGAGTGACAATCGGTAACCCAAAGAACCAAAAATAACCAGCACCTTCCGGTTTTGTTTTTGCGGCTAATAAATTATGTGGGCCTAAAAGGCAACATGAATCGCCTAGACGACAACTCGGGCATTCATAAACAACATCATATACCCGCCTACCACAAACAAGAACGTGGCAATTGGCAAAAAACGTTCAATTTCCTTTAGCGCCTAAAGAGTGTGACTTTGAAGAATTAAACTATCTGATTACGGTAGATGCATATGTGCACTTTACATAGAGATGTTTACGTGCTAAATGGGTTGAACGCAAGAGTGACAATAGGTAACCCAAAGAACCCAAAATACCTAGCACCTTCCGGTTTTGTTTTTGCGGCTATATAGTATGTGGGCCTATAAAACAATATGAGTCGCCTAGACGACAACTCGGGCATTCATAATCACAACCATATAACCCCCTACCACAAACAGGAACGTGGCAATATGCAAAAAACTTTCAATTTCCTTTAGCGCCTGAAGAGTGTGACTTTGAAGAATTAAACTATCTGATTACGGTAGATGCATATGTGCACTTTACATAGAGATGTTTACGTGCTAAATGGGTTGAACGCAAGAGTGACAATAGGTAACCCAAAGAACCCAAAATACCTAGCACCTTCCGGTTTTGTTTTTGCGGCTATATAGTATGTGGGCCTATAAAACAATATGAGTCGCCTAGACGACAACTCGGGCATTTATAATCACAACCATATAACCCCCTACCACAAACAGGAACGTGGCAATATGCAAAAAACTTTCAATTTCCTTTAGCGCCTGAAGAGTGTGACTTTGAAGAATTAAACTATCTGATTACGGTAGATGCATATGTGCACTTTACATAGAGATGTTTACGTGCTAAATGGGTTGAACGCAAGAGTGACAATAGGTAACCCAAAGAACCCAAAATACCTAGCACCTTCCGGTTTTGTTTTTGCGGCTAAGAAATTATGTGGGCCTATAAAACAATATGAGTCGCCTAGACGACAACTCGGGCATTTATAATCACAACCATATAACCCCCTACCACAAACAGGAACGTGGCAATTGGCAAAAAACTTTCAATTTCCTTTAGCGCCTGAAGAGTGTGACTTTGAAGAATTAAACTATCTGATTACGGTAGATGCATATGTGCACATTACATAGAGATGTTTACGTCCTAAATGGGTTGAACGCAAGAGTGACAATAGGTAACCCAAAGAACCCAAAATACCTAGCACCTTCCGGTTTTGTTTTTGCGGCTAAGAAATTATGTGGGCCTATAAAACAATATGAGTCGCCTAGACGACAACTCGGGCATTTATAATCACGACCATATAACCCCCTACCACAAACAGGAACGTGGCAATTGGCAAAAAACTTTCAATTTCCTTTAGCGCCTCAAGAGTGTGACCCTGAATAATTAAGCTATCTGATTACGGTAGATGCATATGTGCACATTACATAGAGATGTTTACGTCCTAAATGGGTTGAACGCAAGAGTGACAATCGAAAACCCAAAGAACCTTAAATACCTAGCAACTTCCGGCTTTGTTTTTCCTGCTAATAAAGTATGTGGGCCTAAAAAGCAATATGCATCGCCTAGACGACAACTCGGGCATTCATAAAGGACATCATATACCCGCCTACCACAAACAGGAACGGGGCAATTGGCAAAAAAACTTTCAATTTTACAAGTTACCCTTTAGCGCCTGAAGAGTGTGACTTTGAAGAATTAAACTATCTGATTACGGTAGATGCATATGTGCACTTTACATAGAGATGTTTACGTGCTAAATGGGTTGAACGCAAGAGTGACAATAGGTAACCCAAAGAACCCAAAATACCTAGCACCTTCCGGTTTTGTTTTTGCGGCTAAGAAATTATGTGGGCCTATAAAACAATATGAGTCGCCTAGACGACAACTCGGGCATTTATAATCACGACCATATAACCCCCTACCACAAACAGGAACGTGGCAATTGGCAAAAAACTTTCAATTTCCTTTAGCGCCTGAAGAGTGTGACTTTGAAGAATTAAACTATCTGATTACGGTAGATGCATATGTGCACATTACATAGAGATGTTTACGTCCTAAATGGGTTGAACGCAAGAGTGACAATCGGTAACCCAAAGAACCCAAAATACCTAGCACCTTCCGGTTTTGTTTTTGCGGCTATATAGTATGTGGGCCTATAAAACAATATGAGTCGCCTAGACGACAACTCGGGCATTCATAATCACAACCATATAACCCCCTACCACAAACAGGAACGTGGCAATTGGCAAAAAACTTGTAATTTCCTTTAGCGCCTCAAGAGTGTGACCCTGAATAATTAAGCTATCTGATTACGGTAGATGCATATGTGCACATTACATAGAGATGTTTACGTCCTAAATGGGTTGAACGCAAGAGTGACAATCGAAAACCCAAAGAACCTTAAATACCTAGCAACTTCCGGCTTTGTTTTTCCTGCTAATAAAGTATGTGGGCCTAAAAAGCAATATGCATCGCCTAGACGACAACTCGGGCATTCATAAAGGACATCATATACCCGCCTACCACAAACAGGAACGGGGCAATTGGCAAAAAAACTTTCAATTTTACAAGTTACCCTTTAGCGCCTGAAGAGTGTGACTTTGAAGAATTAAACTATCTGATTACGGTAGATGCATATGTGCACTTTACATAGAGATGTTTACGTGCTAAATGGGTTGAACGCAAGAGTGACAATAGGTAACCCAAAGAACCCAAAATACCTAGCACCTTCCGGTTTTGTTTTTGCGGCTAAGAAATTATGTGGGCCTATAAAACAATATGAGTCGCCTAGACGACAACTCGGGCATTTATAATCACGACCATATAACCCCCTACCACAAACAGGAACGTGGCAATTGGCAAAAAACTTTCAATTTCCTTTAGCGCCTGAAGAGTGTGACTTTGAAGAATTAAACTATCTGATTACGGTAGATGCATATGTGCACATTACATAGAGATGTTTACGTCCTAAATGGGTTGAACGCAAGAGTGACAATCGGTAACCCAAAGAACCCAAAATACCTAGCACCTTCCGGTTTTGTTTTTGCGGCTATATAGTATGTGGGCCTATAAAACAATATGAGTCGCCTAGACGACAACTCGGGCATTCATAATCACAACCATATAACCCCCTACCACAAACAGGAACGTGGCAATTGGCAAAAAACTTGTAATTTCCTTTAGCGCCTCAAGAGTGTGACCCTGAATAATTAAGCTATCTGATTACGGTAGATGCATATGTGCACATTACATAGAGATGTTTACGTCCTAAATGGGTTGAACGCAAGAGTGACAATCGAAAACCCAAAGAACCTTAAATACCTAGCAACTTCCGGCTTTGTTTTTCCTGCTAATAAAGTATGTGGGCCTAAAAAGCAATATGCATCGCCTAGACGACAACTCGGGCATTCATAAAGGACATCATATACCCGCCTACCACAAACAGGAACGGGGCAATTGGCAAAAAAACTTTCAATTTTACAAGTTACCCTTTAGCGCCTAAACAGTGTGACTTAGAAGAATTAAACTATCTGATTACGGTAGATGCATATGTGCACTTTACATAGAGATGTTTACGTCCTAAATGGGTTGAACGCAAGAGTGACAATAGGTAACCCAAAGAACCCAAAATACCTAGCACCTTCCGGTTTTGTTTTTGCGGCTAAGAAATTATGTGGGCCTATAAAACAATATGAGTCGCCTAGACGACAACTCGGGCATTTATAATCACAACCATATAACCCCCTACCACAAACAGGAACGTGGCAATTGGCAAAAAACTTTCAATTTCCTTTAGCGCCTGAAGAGTGTGACTTTGAAGAATTAAACTATCTGATTACGGTAGATGCATATGTGCACATTACATAGAGATGTTAACGTCCTAAATGGGTTGAACGCAAGAGTGACAATCGGTAACCCAAAGAACCCAAAATACCTAGCACCTTCCGGTTTAGTTTTTGCGGCTATATAGTATGTGGGCCTAAAAAGCAATATGAATCGCCTAGACGACAACGCGGGCATTCATAATCACAACCATATAACCCCCTACCACAAACAGGAACGTGGCAATTGGCAAAAAACTTGTAATTTCCTTTAGCGCCTCAAGAGTGTGACCTTGAATAATTAAGCTATCTGATTACGGTAGATGCATATGTGCACATTACATAGAGATGTTTACGTCCTAAATGGGTTGAACGCAAGAGTGACAATCGAAAACCCAAAGAACCCAAAATACCTAGCAACTTCCGGCTTTGTTTTTCCTGCTAATAAAGTATGTGGGCCTAAAAAGCAATATGAATCGCCTAGACGACAACTCGGGCATTCATAAAGGACATCATATACCCGCCTACCACAAACAGGAACGGGGCAATTGGCAAAAAAACTTTCAATTTTACAAGTTACCCTTTAGCGCCTAAACAGTGTGACTTAGAAGAATTAAACTATCTGATTACGGTAGATGCATATGTGCACATTACATAGGGATGTTAACGTCCTAAATGGGTTGAACGCAAGAGTGACAATCGAAAACCCAAAAACCTCAAAATACCTAGCACCTTTCGGTTTTGTTTTTGCGGCTATATAGTATGTGGGCCTTAAAAGCAATATGAATCGCCTAGACGACAACGCGGGCATTCATAATCACAACCATATAACCCCCTACCACAAACAGGAACGTGACAATTGGCAAAAAACTTGTAATTTCCTTTAGCGCCTCAAGAGTGTGACCTTGAATAATTAAGCTATCTGATTACGGTAGATGCATATGTGCACATTACATAGAGATGTTTACGTCCTAAATGGGTTGAACACAAGAGTGACAATCGAAAACCCAAAGATTCCAAAATACCTAGCAACTTCCGGCTTTGTTTTTCCTGCTAATAAAGTATGTGGGCCTAAAAAGCAATATGAATCGCCTAGACGACAACTCGGGCATTCATAAAGGACATCATATACCCGCCTACCACAAACAGGAACTAGGCAATTGGCAAAAAAACTTTCAATTTTACAAGTTACCCTTTAGCGCCTAAACAGTGTGACTTAGAAGAATTAAACTATCTGATTACGGTAGATGCATATGTGCACTTTACATAGAGATGTTTACGTCCTAAATGGGTTGAACGCAAGAGTGACAATAGGTAACCCAAAGAACCCAAAATACCTAGCACCTTCCGGTTTTGTTTTTGCGGCTAAGAAATTATGTGGGCCTATAAAACAATATGAGTCGCCTAGACGACAACTCGGGCATTTATAATCACAACCATATAACCCCCTACCACAAACAGGAACGTGGCAATTGGCAAAAAACTTTCAATTTCCTTTAGCGCCTGAAGAGTGTGACTTTGAAGAATTAAACTATCTGATTACGGTAGATGCATATGTGCACATTACATAAAAATGTTTACGTCCTAAATGGGTTGAACGCAAGAGTGACAATCGGTAACCCAAAGAACCCAAAATACCTAGCACCTTCCGGTTTTGTTTTTGCGGCTATATAGTATGTGGGCCTTAAAAGCAATATGAATCGCCTAGACGACAACGCGGGCATTCATAATCACAACCATATAACCCCCTACCACAAACAGGAACGTGGCAATTGTAATTGTAAAACTTGTAATTTCCTTTAGCGCCTCAAGAGTGTGACCTTGAATAATTAAGCTATCTGATTACGGTAGATGCATATGTGCACATTACATAGAGATGTTTACGTCCTAAATGGGTTGAACGCAAGAGTGACAATCGGTAACCCAAAGAACCAAAAATACCTAGCAACTTCCGGCTTTGTTTTTCCTGCTAAGAAATTATGTGGGCCTATAAAACAATATGAGTCGCCTAGACGACAACTCGGGCATTCATAAAGGACATCATATACCCGCCTACCACAAACAGGAACGGGGCAATTGGCAAAAAAACTTTCAATTTTACAAGTTACCCTTTAGCGCCTAAACAGTGTGACTTAGAAGAATTAAACTATCTGATTACGGTAGATGCATATGTGCACATTACATAGAGATGTTAACGTCCTAAATGGGTTGAACGCAAGAGTGACAATCGAAAACCCAAAAACCTCAAAATACCTAGCAACTTCCGGCTTTGTTGTTCCTGCTAATAAAGTATGTGGGTCTAAAAAGCAATATGAATCGCCTAGACGACAACTCGGGCATTCATAAACAACATCATATACCCGCCTACCACAATCAGGACGGGGCAATTGGAAAAAACTTTCAATTTCACAAGTTACCCTTTAGCGCCTAAAGAGTGCGACTTAGAAGAATTAAACTATCTGATTACGGTAGATGCATATGTGCACATTACATAGAGATGTTAACGTCCTAAATGGGTTGAACGCAAGAGTGACAATCGAAAACCCAAAAACCTCAAAATACCTAGCAACTTCCGACTTTGTTTTTCCGGCTAATAAAGTATGTGGGCCTAAAAAACAATATGAATCGCCTAGACGGCAACTCGGGCCTTCATAAACAACATCATATACCCGCCTACCACAAACAGGAACGGGGCAATTGGCAAAAAACTTTCAATTTTACAAGTTACCCTTTAGCGCCTAAACAGTGTGACTTAGAAGAATAAAACTATCTGATTACGGTAGATGCATATGTGCACTTTACATAGGGTTGTTTACGTCCTAAATGGGTTGAACGCAAGAGTGACAATCGAAAACCCAAAGAACCCAAAATACCTAGCACCTTCCGGTTTTGTTTTTGCGGCTATAAAGTATGTGGGCCTTTAAAACAATATGAGTCGCCTAGACGACAACGCGGGCATTCATAATCACAACCATATACCCCCTACCACAAACAGGAACGTGGCAATTGGCAAAAAACTTTCAATTTCCTTTAGCGCCTGAAGAGTGTGACTTTGAAGAATTAAACTATCTGATTACGGTAGATGCATATGTGCACATTACATAGGGATGTTAACGTCCTAAATGGGTTGAACGCAAGAGTGACAATCGAAAACCCAAAAACCTCAAAATACCTAGCACCTTTCGGTTTTGTTTTTGCGGCTATATAGTATGTGGGCCTAAAAAGCAATATGAATCGCCTAGACGACAACGCGGGCATTCATAATCACAACCATATAACCCCCTACCACAAACAGGAACGTGGCAATTGGCAAAAAACTTGTAATTTCCTTTAGCGCCTCAAGAGTGTGACCTTGAATAATTAAGCTATCTGATTACGGTAGATGCATATGTGCACATTACATAGAGATGTTTACGTCCTAAATGGGTTGAACGCAAGAGTGACAATCGAAAACCCAAAGAACCCAAAATACCTAGCAACTTCCGGCTTTGTTTTTCCTGCTAATAAAGTATGTGGGCCTAAAAAGCAATATGAATCGCCTAGACGACAACTCGGGCATTCATAAAGGACATCATATACCCGCCTACCACAAACAGGAACGGGGCAATTGGCAAAAAAACTTTCAATTTTACAAGTTACCCTTTAGCGCCTAAACAGTGTGACTTAGAAGAATAAAACTATCTGATTACGGTAGATGCATATGTGCACTTTACATAGGGTTGTTTACGTCCTAAATGGGTTGAACGCAAGAGTGACAATCGAAAACCCAAAGAACCCAAAATACCTAGCACCTTCCGGTTTTGTTTTTGCGGCTAAGAAATTATGTGGGCCTATAAAACAATATGAGTCGCCTAGACGACAACTCGGGCATTTATAATCACAACCATATAACCCCCTACCACAAACAGGAACGTGGCAATTGGCAAAAAACTTGTAATTTCCTTTAGCGCCTCAAGAGTGTGACCTTGAATAATTAAGCTATCTGATTACGGTAGATGCATATGTGCACATTACATAGAGATGTTTACGTCCTAAATGGGTTGAACGCAAGAGTGACAATCGAAAACCCAAAGAACCCAAAATACCTAGCAACTTCCGGCTTTGTTTTTCCTGCTAATAAAGTATGTGGGCCTAAAAAGCAATATGAATCGCCTAGACGACAACTCGGGCATTCATAAAGGACAACATATACCCGCCTACCACAAACAGGAACGGGGCAATTGGCAAAAAAACTTTCAATTTTACAAGTTACCCTTTAGCGCCTAAACAGTGTGACTTAGAAGAATAAAACTATCTGATTACGGTAGATGCATATGTGCACTTTACATAGGGTTGTTTACGTCCTAAATGGGTTGAACGCAAGAGTGACAATCGAAAACCCAAAGAACCCAAAATACCTAGCAACTTCCGGCTTTGTTTTTCCTGCTAATAAAGTATGTGGGCCTAAAAAGCAATATGAATCGCCTAGACGACAACTCGGGCATTCATAAAGGACAACATATACCCGCCTACCACAAACAGGAACGGGGCAATTGGCAAAAAAACTTTTAATTTTACAAGTTACCCTTTAGCGCCTAAACAGTGTGACTTAGAAGAATAAAACTATCTGATTACGGTAGATGCATATGTGCACTTTACATAGGGTTGTTTACGTCCTAAATGGGTTGAACGCAAGAGTGACAATCGAAAACCCAAAGAACCCAAAATACCTAGCACCTTCCGGTTTTGTTTTTGCGGCTAAGAAATTATGTGGGCCTATAAAACAATATGAGTCGCCTAGACGACAACTCGGGCATTTATAATCACAACCATATAACCCCCTACCACAAACAGGAACGTGGCAATTGGCAAAAAACTTTCAATTTCCTTTAGCGCCTGAAGAGTGTGACTTTGAAGAATTAAACTATCTGATTACGGTAGATGCATATGTGCACATTACATAGGGATGTTAACGTCCTAAATGGGTTGAACGCAAGAGTGACAATCGAAAACCCAAAAACCTCAAAATACCTAGCACCTTTCGGTTTTGTTTTTGCGGCTATATAGTATGTGGGCCTAAAAAGCAATATGAATCGCCTAGACGACAACGCGGGCATTCATAATCACAACCATATAACCCCCTACCACAAACAGGAACGTGGCAATTGGCAAAAAACTTGTAATTTCCTTTAGCGCCTCAAGAGTGTGACCTTGAATAATTAAGCTATCTGATTACGGTAGATGCATATGTGCACATTACATAGAGATGTTTACGTCCTAAATGGGTTGAACGCAAGAGTGACAATCGAAAACCCAAAGAACCCAAAATACCTAGCAACTTCCGGCTTTGTTTTTCCTGCTAATAAAGTATGTGGGCCTAAAAAGCAATATGAATCGCCTAGACGACAACTCGGGCATTCATAAAGGACATCATATACCCGCCTACCACAAACAGGAACGTGGCAATTGGCAAAAAACTTGTAATTTCCTTTAGCGCCTCAAGAGTGTGACCTTGAATAATTAAGCTATCTGATTACGGTAGATGCATATGTGCACATTACATAGAGATGTTTACGTCCTAAATGGGTTGAACGCAAGAGTGACAATCGAAAACCCAAAGAACCCAAAATACCTAGCAACTTCCGGCTTTGTTTTTCCTGCTAATAAAGTATGTGGGCCTAAAAAGCAATATGAATCGCCTAGACGACAACTCGGGCATTCATAAAGGACATCATATACCCGCCTACCACAAACAGGAACGGGGCAATTGGCAAAAAAACTTTCAATTTTACAAGTTACCCTTTAGCGCCTAAACAGTGTGACTTAGAAGAATAAAACTATCTGATTACGGTAGATGCATATGTGCACTTTACATAGGGTTGTTTACGTCCTAAATGGGTTGAACGCAAGAGTGACAATCGAAAACCCAAAGAACCCAAAATACCTAGCACCTTCCGGTTTTGTTTTTGCGGCTAAGAAATTATGTGGGCCTATAAAACAATATGAGTCGCCTAGACGACAACTCGGGCATTTATAATCACAACCATATAACCCCCTACCACAAACAGGAACGTGGCAATTGGCAAAAAACTTGTAATTTCCTTTAGCGCCTCAAGAGTGTGACCTTGAATAATTAAGCTATCTGATTACGGTAGATGCATATGTGCACATTACATAGAGATGTTTACGTCCTAAATGGGTTGAACGCAAGAGTGACAATCGAAAACCCAAAGAACCCAAAATACCTAGCAACTTCCGGCTTTGTTTTTCCTGCTAATAAAGTATGTGGGCCTAAAAAGCAATATGAATCGCCTAGACGACAACTCGGGCATTCATAAAGGACAACATATACCCGCCTACCACAAACAGGAACGGGGCAATTGGCAAAAAAACTTTCAATTTTACAAGTTACCCTTTAGCGCCTAAACAGTGTGACTTAGAAGAATAAAACTATCTGATTACGGTAGATGCATATGTGCACTTTACATAGGGTTGTTTACGTCCTAAATGGGTTGAACGCAAGAGTGACAATCGAAAACCCAAAGAACCCAAAATACCTAGCAACTTCCGGCTTTGTTTTTCCTGCTAATAAAGTATGTGGGCCTAAAAAGCAATATGAATCGCCTAGACGACAACTCGGGCATTCATAAAGGACAACATATACCCGCCTACCACAAACAGGAACGGGGCAATTGGCAAAAAAACTTTCAATTTTACAAGTTACCCTTTAGCGCCTAAACAGTGTGACTTAGAAGAATAAAACTATCTGATTACGGTAGATGCATATGTGCACTTTACATAGGGTTGTTTACGTCCTAAATGGGTTGAACGCAAGAGTGACAATCGAAAACCCAAAGAACCCAAAATACCTAGCACCTTCCGGTTTTGTTTTTGCGGCTAAGAAATTATGTGGGCCTATAAAACAATATGAGTCGCCTAGACGACAACTCGGGCATTTATAATCACAACCATATAACCCCCTACCACAAACAGGAACGTGGCAATTGGCAAAAAACTTTCAATTTCCTTTAGCGCCTGAAGAGTGTGACTTTGAAGAATTAAACTATCTGATTACGGTAGATGCATATGTGCACATTACATAGGGATGTTAACGTCCTAAATGGGTTGAACGCAAGAGTGACAATCGAAAACCCAAAAACCTCAAAATACCTAGCACCTTTCGGTTTTGTTTTTGCGGCTATATAGTATGTGGGCCTAAAAAGCAATATGAATCGCCTAGACGACAACGCGGGCATTCATAATCACAACCATATAACCCCCTACCACAAACAGGAACGTGGCAATTGGCAAAAAACTTGTAATTTCCTTTAGCGCCTCAAGAGTGTGACCTTGAATAATTAAGCTATCTGATTACGGTAGATGCATATGTGCACATTACATAGAGATGTTTACGTCCTAAATGGGTTGAACGCAAGAGTGACAATCGAAAACCCAAAGAACCCAAAATACCTAGCAACTTCCGGCTTTGTTTTTCCTGCTAATAAAGTATGTGGGCCTAAAAAGCAATATGAATCGCCTAGACGACAACTCGGGCATTCATAAAGGACATCATATACCCGCCTACCACAAACAGGAACGGGGCAATTGGCAAAAAAACTTTCAATTTTACAAGTTACCCTTTAGCGCCTAAACAGTGTGACTTAGAAGAATTAAACTATCTGATTACGGTAGATGCATATGTGCACTTTACATAGAGATGTTTACGTCCTAAATGGGTTGAACGCAAGAGTGACAATAGGTAACCCAAAGAACCCAAAATACCTAGCACCTTCCGGTTTTGTTTTTGCGGCTAAGAAATTATGTGGGCCTATAAAACAATATGAGTCGCCTAGACGACAACTCGGGCATTTATAATCACAACCATATAACCCCCTACCACAAACAGGAACGTGGCAATTGGCAAAAAACTTTCAATTTCCTTTAGCGCCTTAAGAGTGTGACTTTGAAGAATTAAACTATCTGATTACGGTAGATGCATATGTGCACATTACATAGAGATGTTTACGTCCTAAATGGGTTGAACGCAAGAGTGACAATCGGTAACCCAAAGAACCCAAAATACCTAGCACCTTCCGGTTTTGTTTTTGCGGCTATATAGTATGTGGGCCTTAAAAGCAATATGAATCGCCTAGACGACAACGCGGGCATTCATAATCACAACCATATAACCCCCTACCACAAACAAGAACGTGGCAATTGGCAAAAAACTTGTAATTTCCTTTAGCGCCTCAAGAGTGTGACCTTGAATAATTAAGCTATCTGATTACGGTAGATGCATATGTGCACATTACATAGAGATGTTTACGTCCTAAATGGGTTGAACGCAAGAGTGACAATCGAAAACCCAAAGAACCCAAAATACCTAGCAACTTCCGGCTTTGTTTTTCCTGCTAATAAAGTATGTGGGCCTAAAAAGCAATATGAATCGCCTAGACGACAACTCGGGCATTCATAAAGGACAACATATACCCGCCTACCACAAACAGGAACGGGGCAATTGGCAAAAAAACTTTCAATTTTACAAGTTACCCTTTAGCGCCTAAACAGTGTGACTTAGAAGAATTAAACTATCTGATTACGGTAGATGCATATGTGCACATTACATAGAGATGTTAACGTCCTAAATGGGTTGAACGCAAGAGTGACAATCGAAAACCCAAAAACCTCAAAATACCTATCACCTTTCGGTTTTGTTTTTGCGGCTATATAGTATGTGGGCCTAAAAAGCAATATGAATCGCCTAGACGACAACGCGGGCATTCATAATCACAACCATATAACCCCCTACCACAAACAGGAACGTGGCAATTGGCAAAAAACTTGTAATTTCCTTTAGCGCCTCAAGAGTGTGACCTTGAATAATTAAGCTATCTGATTACGGTAGATGCATATGTGCACATTACATAGAGATGTTTACGTCCTAAATGGGTTGAACGCAAGAGTGACAATAGGTAACCCAAAGAACCCAAAATACCTAGCACCTTCCGGTTTTGTTTTTGCGGCTAAGAAATTATGTGGGCCTATAAAACAATATGAGTCGCCTAGACGACAACTCGGGCATTTATAATCACAACCATATAACCCCCTACCACAAACAGGAACGTGGCAATTGGCAAAAAACTTTCAATTTCCTTTAGCGCCTGAAGAGTGTGACTTTGAAGAATTAAACTATCTGATTACGGTAGATGCATATGTGCACATTACATAGAGATGTTTACGTCCTAAATGGGTTGAACGCAAGAGTGACAATCGGTAACCCAAAGAACCAAAAATACCTAGCAACTTCCGGCTTTGTTTTTCCTGCTAAGAAATTATGTGGGCCTATAAAACAATATGAGTCGCCTAGACGACAACTCGGGCATTCATAAAGGACATCATATACCCGCCTACCACAAACAGGAACGGGGCAATTGGCAAAAAAACTTTCAATTTTACAAGTTACCCTTTAGCGCCTAAACAGTGTGACTTAGAAGAATTAAACTATCTGATTACGGTAGATGCATATGTGCACATTACATAGAGATGTTAACGTCCTAAATGGGTTGAACGCAAGAGTGACAATCGAAAACCCAAAAACCTCAAAATACCTAGCAACTTCCGGCTTTGTTGTTCCTGCTAATAAAGTATGTGGGTCTAAAAAGCAATATGAATCGCCTAGACGACAACTCGGGCATTCATAAACAACATCATATACCCGCCTACCACAAACAGGAACGGGGCAATTGGAAAAAACTTTCAATTTCACAAGTTACCCTTTAGCGCCTAAAGAGTGCGACTTAGAAGAATTAAACTATCTGATTACGGTAGATGCATATGTGCACATTACATAGAGATGTTAACGTCCTAAATGGGTTGAACGCAAGAGTGACAATCGAAAACCCAAAAACCTCAAAATACCTAGCAACTTCCGACTTTGTTTTTCCGGCTAATAAAGTATGTGGGCCTAAAAAACAATATGAATCGCCTAGACGGCAACTCGGGCCTTCATAAACAACATCATATACCCACCTACCACAAACAGGAACGGGGCAGTTGGCAAAAAACTTTCAATTTTACAAGTTACCCTTTAGCGCCTAAACAGTGTGACTTAGAAGAATAAAACTATCTGATTACGGTAGATGCATATGTGCACTTTACATAGGGTTGTTTACGTCCTAAATGGGTTGAACGCAAGAGTGACAATCGAAAACCCAAAGAACCCAAAATACCTAGCACCTTCCGGTTTTGTTTTTGCGGCTATAAAGTATGTGGGCCTTTAAAACAATATGAGTCGCCTAGACGACAACGCGGGCATTCATAATCACAACCATATACCCCCTACCACAAACAGGAACGTGGCAATTGGCAAAAAACTTTCAATTTCCTTTAGCGCCTAAAGAGTGTGACTTTGAAGAATTAAACTATCTGATTACGGTAGATGCATATGTGCACATTACATAGAGATGTTAACGTCCTAAATGGGTTGAACGCAAGAGTGACAATCGAAAACCCAAAAACCTCAAAATACCTAGCAACTTCCGGCTTTGTTGTTCCTGCTAATAAAGTATGTGGGTCTAAAAAGCAATATGAATCGCCTAGACGACAACTCGGGCATTCATAAACAACATCATATACCCGCCTACCACAAACAGGAACGTGGCAATTGGCGAAAAACGTTCAATTTCCTTTAGCGCCTAAAGAGTGTGACTTTGAAGAATTAAACTATCTGATTACGGTAGACGCATATGTGCACATTACATAGAGATATTTACGTCGTAAATGGGCTAAACGCAAGAGTGACAATCGGTAACCCAAAGAACCAAAAATAACCAGCACCTCCCGGTTTTGTTTTTGCGGCTAATAAATTATGTGGGCCTAAAGGGCAATATGAATCGCCCAGACGACAACTCGGGCATTCATAAACAACATCATATACCCGCCTACCACAAACAGGAACGTGGCAATTGGCGAAAAACGTTCAATTTCCTTTAGCGCCTAAAGAGTGTGACTTTAAAGAATTAAACTATCTGATTACGGTAGACGCATATGTGCACATTACATAGAGATGTTTACGTCCTAAATGGGTTGAACGCAAGAGTGACAATCGGTAAGTCGGGCATTTATAATCACAACCATATACCCGCCTACCACAAACAGGAACGTGGCAATTGGCGAAAAACGTTCAATTTCCTTGAGCGCCTAAAGAGTGTGACTTTGAAGAATTAAACTATCTGATTACGGTAGACGCATATGTGCACATTACATAGAGATGTTTACGTCCTAAATGGGTTAAACGCAAGAGTGATAATCGGTAACCCAAAGAACCAAAAATAACCAGCACCTTCCGGTTTTGTTTTTGCGGCTAATAAATTATGTGGGCCTAAAGGGCAATATGAATCGCCCAGACGACAACTCGGGCATTCATAAACAACATCATATACCCGCCTACCACAAACAGGAACGTGGCAATTGGCGAAAAACGTTCAATTTCCTTTAGCGCCTAAAGAGTGTGACTTTGAAGAATTAAACTATCTGATTACGGTGGACGCATATGTGCACATTACATAGAGATGTTTACGTCCTAAATGGGTTGAACGCAAGAGTGACAATCGGTAACCCAAAGAACCCAAAATACCTAGCACCTTCCGGTTTTGTTTTTGCGGCTAATAAAGTCGGGCATTTATAATCACAACCATATAACCCCCTACCACAAACAGGAACGTGGCAATTGGCAAAAAACGTTCAATTTCCTTTAGCGCCTAAAGAGTGTGACTTTGAAGAATTAAACTATCTGATTACGGTAGACGCATATGTGCACATTACATAGAGATGTTTACGTCCTAAATGGGTTAAACGCAAGAGTGATAATCGGTAACCCAAAGAACCAAAAATAACCAGCACCTTCCGGTTTTGTTTTTGCGGCTAATAAATTATGTGGGCCTAAAGGGCAATATGAATCGCCCAGACGACAACTCGGGCATTCATAAACAACATCATATACCCGCCTACCACAAACAGGAACGTGGCAATTGGCGAAAAACGTTCAATTTCCTTTAGCGCCTAAAGAGTGTGACTTTAAAGAATTAAACTATCTGATTACGGTAGACGCATATGTGCACATTACATAGAGATGTTTACGTCCTAAATGGGTTGAACGCAAGAGTGACAATCGGTAAGTCGGGCATTTATAATCACAACCATATACCCGCCTACCACAAACAGGAACGTGGCAATTGGCGAAAAACGTTCAATTTCCTTGAGCGCCTAAAGAGTGTGACTTTGAAGAATTAAACTATCTGATTACGGTAGACGCATATGTGCACATTACATAGAGATGTTTACGTCCTAAATGGGTTAAACGCAAGAGTGACAATCGGTAACCCAAAGAACCAAAAATAACCAGCTACTTCCGGTTTTGTTTTTGCGGCTAATAAATTATGTGGGCCTAAAGGGCAATATGAATCGCCTAGACGGCAACTCGGGCCTTCATAAACAACATCATATACCCGCCTACCACAAACAGGAACGGGGCAATTGGCAAAAAACTTTCAATTTTACAAGTTACCCTTTAGCGCCTAAACAGTGTGACTTAGAAGAATAAAACTATCTGATTACGGTAGATGCATATGTGCACTTTACATAGGGTTGTTTACGTCCTAAATGGGTTGAACGCAAGAGTGACAATCGAAAACCCAAAGAACCCAAAATACCTAGCACCTTCCGGTTTTGTTTTTGCGGCTATAAAGTATGTGGGCCTTTAAAACAATATGAGTCGCCTAGACGACAACGCGGGCATTCATAATCACAACCATATACCCCCTACCACAAACAGGAACGTGGCAATTGGCAAAAAACTTTCAATTTCCTTTAGCGCCTAAAGAGTGTGACTTTGAAGAATTAAACTATCTGATTACGGTAGATGCATATGTGCACATTACATAGAGATGTTAACGTCCTAAATGGGTTGAACGCAAGAGTGACAATCGAAAACCCAAAAACCTCAAAATACCTAGCAACTTCCGGCTTTGTTGTTCCTGCTAATAAAGTATGTGGGTCTAAAAAGCAATATGAATCGCCTAGACGACAACTCGGGCATTCATAAACAACATCATATACCCGCCTACCACAAACAGGAACGTGGCAATTGGCGAAAAACGTTCAATTTCCTTTAGCGCCTAAAGAGTGTGACTTTGAAGAATTAAACTATCTGATTACGGTAGACGCATATGTGCACATTACATAGAGATATTTACGTCGTAAATGGGTTAAACGCAAGAGTGACAATCGGTAACCCAAAGAACCAAAAATAACCAGCACCTTCCGGTTTTGTTTTTGCGGCTAATAAATTATGTGGGCCTAAAGGGCAATATGAATCGCCTAGACGAAAACTCGGGCATTCATAAACAACATCATATACCCGCCTACCACAAACAGGAACGTGGCAATTGGCGAAAAACGTTCAATTTCCTTTAGCGCCTAAAGAGTGTGACTTTGAAGAATTAAACTATCTGATTACGGTAGACGCATATGTGCACATTACATAGAGATGTTTACGTCCTAAATGGGTTGAACGCAAGAGTGACAATCGGTAACCCAAAGAACCCAAAATACCTAGCACCTTCCGGTTTTGTTTTTGCGGCTAATAAAGTCGGGCATTTATAATCACAACCATATAACCCCCTACCACAAACAGGAACGTGGCAATTGGCAAAAAACGTTCAATTTCCTTTAGCGCCTAAAGAGTGTGACTTTGAAGAATTAAACTATCTGATTACGGTAGACGCATATGTGCACATTACATAGAGATGTTTACGTCCTAAATGGGTTAAACGCAAGAGTGATAATCGGTAACCCAAAGAACCAAAAATAACCAGCACCTTCCGGTTTTGTTTTTGCGGCTAATAAATTATGTGGGCCTAAAGGGCAATATGAATCGCCTAGACGACAACTCGGGCATTCATAAACAACATCATATACCCGCCTACCACAAACAGGAACGTGGCAATTGGCGAAAAACGTTCAATTTCCTTTAGCGCCTAAAGAGTGTGACTTTAAAGAATTAAACTATCTGATTACGGTAGACGCATATGTGCACATTACATAGAGATGTTTACGTCCTAAATGGGTTGAACGCAAGAGTGACAATCGGTAAGTCGGGCATTTATAATCACAACCATATACCCGCCTACCACAAACAGGAACGTGGCAATTGGCGAAAAACGTTCAATTTTACAAGTTACCCTTTAGCGCCTAAACAGTGTGACTTAGAAGAATAAAACTATCTGATTACGGTAGATGCATATGTGCACTTTACATAGGGTTGTTTACGTCCTAAATGGGTTGAACGCAAGAGTGACAATCGAAAACCCAAAGAACCCAAAATACCTAGCACCTTCCGGTTTTGTTTTTGCGGCTATAAAGTATGTGGGCCTTTAAAACAATATGAGTCGCCTAGACGACAACGCGGGCATTCATAATCACAACCATATACCCCCTACCACAAACAGGAACGTGGCAATTGGCAAAAAACTTTCAATTTCCTTTAGCGCCTAAAGAGTGTGACTTTGAAGAATTAAACTATCTGATTACGGTAGATGCATATGTGCACATTACATAGAGATGTTAACGTCCTAAATGGGTTGAACGCAAGAGTGACAATCGAAAACCCAAAAACCTCAAAATACCTAGCAACTTCCGGCTTTGTTGTTCCTGCTAATAAAGTATGTGGGTCTAAAAAGCAATATGAATCGCCTAGACGACAACTCGGGCATTCATAAACAACATCATATACCCGCCTACCACAAACAGGAACGGGGCAATTAGAAAAAACTTTCAATTTCACAAGTTACCCTTTAGCGCCTAAAGAGTGTGACTTAGAAGAATTAAACTATCTGATTACGGTAGATGCATATGTGCACATTACATAGAGATGTTTACGTCCTAAATGGGTTAAACGCAAGAGTGACAATCGGTAACCCAAAGAACCAAAAATAACCAGCACCTTCCGGTTTTGTTTTTGCGGCTAATAAATTATGTGGGCCTAAAGGGCAATATGAATCGCCTAGACGACAACTCGGGCATACATAAACAACATCATATACCCGCCTACCACAAACAGGAACGTGGCAATTGGCGAAAAACGTTCAATTTCCTTTAGCGCCTAAAGAGAGTGAGCATTGAAGAATTAAACTATCTGATTACGGTAGACACATATGCGCACATTACATAGAGATGTTTACGTCCTAAATGGGTTGAACGCAAGAGTGACAATCGGTAACCCAAAGAACCCAAAATACCTAGCACCTTCCGGTTTTGTTTTTGCGGCTAATAAAGTCGGGCATTTATAATCACAACCATATAACCCCCTACCACAAACAGGAACGTGGCAATTGGCAAAAAACTTGTAATATCCTTTAGCGCCTCAAGAGTGTGACCTTGAATAATTAAGCTATCTGATTACGGTAGATGCATATGTGCACATTACATAGAGATGTTTACGTCCTAAATGGGTTGAACGCAAGAGTGACAATCGAAAACCCAAAGAACCCAAAATACCTAAAAACTTTTGGCTTTGTTTTTCCTGCTAATGAAGTATGTGGGCTTAAAAAGCAATATGAATCGCCTAGACGACAACTCGGGCATTCATAAAGGACATCATATACCCGCCTACCACAAACAGGAACGGGGCAATTGGCAAAAAAAACTTTCAATTTTACAAGTTACCCTTTAGCGCCTAAACAGTGGGACTTAGAAGAATTAAATTATCTGATTACGGTAGATGCATATGTGCACTTTACATAGAGAAGTTTACGTCCTAAATGGGTTGAACGCAAGAGTGACAATCGGTAACCAAAAGAACCCAAAATAACTAGCACCTTCCGGTTTTGTTTTTGCGGCTAATAAATTATGTGGTCCTATAAAACAATATGAGTCGCCTAGACGACAACTCGGGCATTTATAATCACCTACCACAAACAGGAACGTGGCAATTGGCAAAACACTTTCAATTTCCTTTAGCGCCTAAAGAGTGTGACTTTGAAGAATTAAACTATCTGATTACGGTAGATGCATATGTGCACATTACATAAAGATGTTATCGTCCTAAATGGGTTGAACGCAAGAGTGACAATAGGTAACCCAAAGAACCCAAAACACCTAGCACCTTCCGAATTTGTTTTTGCGGCTAAGAAATTATGTGGGCCTATAAAACAATATGAGTCGCCTAGACGCAAGAGTGACAATCGGTAACCCAAAGAACCTTCCAAAGAACCCAAAATACCTAGCACCTTCCGGTTTTGTTTTTGCGGCTAAGAAATTATGTGGGCCTAAAAAGCAATACGAATCGCCTAGACGACAACTCGGGCATTCATAAACAACATCATATACCCGCCTACCACAAACAAGAACGGGGCAATTGGAAAAAACTTTCAATTTCACAAGTTACCCTTTAGCGCCTAAAGCGTGTGACTTAGAAGAATTAAACTATCTGATTACGGTAGATGCGTATGTGCACATTACATAGAAATGTTTACGTCCTAAATGGGTTGAACGCAAGAGTGACAATAGGTAACCCAAAGAACCCAAAATACCTAGCACCTTCCGGTTTTGTTTTTGCGGCTATATAGTATGTGGGTCTAAAAAGCAATATGCCTAGACGACAATTCGGGCATTCAAAAACAACATCATATACCCGCCTACCACAAACAGGAACGGGGCAATTGGCAAAAAACTTTCAATTTCACAAGTTACCCTTTAGCGCCTAAACAGTGTGACTTAGAAGAATTAAACTATCTGATTACGGTAGACACATATGCGCACATTACATAGAGATGTTTACGTCCTAAATGGGTTGAACGCAAGAGTGACAATCGGTAACCCAAAGAACCCAAAATACCTAGCACCTTCCGGTTTTGTTTTTGCGGCTAATAAAGTCGGGCATTTATAATCACAATCATATAACCCCCTACCACAAACAGGAACGTGGCAATTGGCAAAAAACTTGTAATATCCTTTAGCGCCTCAAGAGTGTGACCTTGAATAATTAAGCTATCTGATTACGGTAGATGCATATGTGCACATTACATAGAGATGTTTACGTCCTAAATGGGTTGAACGCAAGAGTGACAATCGAAAACCCAAAGAACCCAAAATACCTAAAAACTTTTGGCTTTGTTTTTCCTGCTAATGAAGTATGTGGGCTTAAAAAGCAATATGAATCGCCTAGACGACAACTCGGGCATTCATAAAGGACATCATATACCCGCCTACCACAAACAGGAACGGGGCAATTGGCAAAAAAAACTTTCAATTTTACAAGTTACCCTTTAGCGCCTAAACAGTGGGACTTAGAAGAATTAAATTATCTGATTACGGTAGATGCATATGTGCACTTTACATAGAGATGTTTACGTCCTAAATGGGTTGAACGCAAGAGTGACAATCGGTAACCCAAAGAACCCAAAATAACTAGCACCTTCCGGTTTTGTTTTTGCGGCTAATAAATTATGTGGTCCTATAAAACAATATGAGTCGCCTAGACGACAACTCGGGCATTTATAATCACCTACCACAAACAGGAACGTGGCAATTGGCAAAACACTTTCAATTTCCTTTAGCGCCTAAAGAGTGTGACTTTGAAGAATTAAACTATCTGATTACGGTAGATGCATATGTGCACATTACATAAAGATGTTATCGTCCTAAATGGGTTGAACGCAAGAGTGACAATAGGTAACCCAAAGAACCCAAAACACCTAGCACCTTCCGAATTTGTTTTTGCGGCTAAGAAATTATGTGGGCCTATAAAACAATATGAGTCGCCTAGACGCAAGAGTGACAATCGGTAACCCAAAGAACCTTCCAAAGAACCCAAAATACCTAGCACCTTCCGGTTTTGTTTTTGCGGCTAAGAAATTATGTGGGCCTAAAAAGCAATACGAATCGCCTAGACGACAACTCGGGCATTCATAAACAACATCATATACCCGCCTACCACAAACAAGAACGGGGCAATTGGAAAAAACTTTCAATTTCACAAGTTACCCTTTAGCGCCTAAAGCGTGTGACTTAGAAGAATTAAACTATCTGATTACGGTAGATGCGTATGTGCACATTACATAGAAATGTTTACGTCCTAAATGGGTTGAACGCAAGAGTGACAATAGGTAACCCAAAGAACCCAAAATACCTAGCACCTTCCGGTTTTGTTTTTGCGGCTATATAGTATGTGGGTCTAAAAAGCAATATGCCTAGACGACAATTCGGGCATTCAAAAACAACATCATATACCCGCCTACCACAAACAGGAACGGGGCAATTGGCAAAAAACTTTCAATTTCACAAGTTACCCTTTAGCGCCTAAACAGTGTGACTTAGAAGAATTAAACTATCTGATTACGGTAGATGCATATGTGCACATTACATGGAGATGTTAACGTCCTAAATGGGTTGAACGCAAGAGTGACAATCGAAAACCCAAAAACCTCAAAATACCTAGCAACTTCCGGCTTTGTTGTTCCTGCTAATAAAGTATGTGGGTCTAAAAAGCAATATGAATCGCCTAGGCGACAACTCGGGCATTCAAAAACAACATCATATACCCGCCTACCACAAACAGGAACGGGGCAATTGGCAAAAAACTTTCAATTTCACAAGTTACCCTTTAGCGCCTAAAGAGTGTGACTTAGAAGAATTAAACTATCTGATTACGGTAGATGCATATGTGCACATTACATAGAGATGTTAACGTCCTAAATGGGTTGAACGCAAGAGTGACAATAGGTAACCCAAAATACCTAGCACCTTCCGGTTTTGTTTTTGCAGCTAAGAAATTATGTGGGCCTAAAAAGCAATATGAATCGCCTAGACGACAACTCGGGCATTCATAAACAACATCATATACCCGCCTACCACAAACAAGAACGGGGCAATTGGAAAAAACTTTCAATTTAACAAGTTACCCTTTAGCGCCTAAACAGTGTGACTTAGAAGAATTAAACTATCTGATTACGGTAGATGCATATGTGCACATTACATAGAGATGTTTACGTCCTAAATGGGTTGAACGCAAGAGTGACAATAGGTAACCCAAAGAACCCAAAATACCTAGCACCTTCCGGTTTTGTTTTTGCGGCTATAAAGTATGTGGGCCTAAAAAGCAATATGAATCGCCCAGACGACAACGCGGGCATTCATAATCACAACCATATAACCCCCTACAACAAACAGGAACGTGGCAATTGGCAAAAAACTTTCAATTTCCTTTAGCGCCTAAAGAGTGTGACTTTGAAGAATTAAACTATCTGATTACGGTAGATGCATATGTGCACATTACATAGAGATGTTAACGTCCTAAATGGGTTGAACGCAAGAGTGACAATCGAAAACCCAAAAACCTCAAAATACCTAGCAACTTCCGACTTTGTTTTTCCGGCTAATAAAGTATGTGGGCCTAAAAAACAATATGAATCGCCTAGACGGCAACTCGGGCCTTCATAAACAACATCATATACCCGCCTACCACAAACAGGAACGGGGCAATTGGCAAAAAACTTTCAATTTTACAAGTTACCCTTTAGCGCCTAAACAGTGTGACTTAGAAGAATAAAACTATCTGATTACGGCAGATGCATATGTGCACTTTACATAGGGTTGTTTACGTCCTAAATGGGTTGAACGCAAGAGTGACAATCGAAAACCCAAAGAACCCAAAATACCTAGCACCTTCCGGTTTTGTTTTTGCGGCTATAAAGTATGTGGGCCTTTAAAACAATATGAGTCGCCTAGACGACAACGCGGGCATTCATAATCACAACCATATAACCCCCTACCACAAACAGGAACGTGGCAATTGGCAAAAAACTTGTAACTTCCTTTAGCGCCTCAAGAGTGTGACCTTGAATAATTAAGCTATCTGATTACGGTAGATGCATATGTGCACATTACATAGAGATGTTTACGTCCTAAATGGGTTGAACGCAAGAGTGACAATCGAAAACCCAAAGAACCCAAAATACCTAGCACCTTCTGGTTTTGTTTTTGCGGCTATAAAGTATGTGGGCCTTTAAAACAATATGAATCGCCTAGACGACAACGCGGGCATTCATAATCACAACCATATACCCCCTACCACAAACAGGAACGTGGCAATTGGCAAAAAACTTTCAATTTCCTTTAGCGCCTAAAGAGTGTGACTTTGAAGAATTAAACTATCTGATTACGGTAGATGCATATGTGCACATTACATAGAGATGTTAACGTCCTAAATGGGTTGAACGCAAGAGTGACAATCGAAAACCCAAAAACCTCAAAATACCTAGCAACTTCCGGCTTTGTTGTTCCTGCTAATAAAGTATGTGGGTCTAAAAAGCAATATGAATCGCCTAGACGACAACTCGGGCATTCAAAAACAACATCATATACCCGCCTACCACAAACAGGAACGGGGCAATTGGCAAAAAACTTTCAATTTCACAAGTTACCCTTTAGCGCCTAAAGAGTGTGACTTAGAAGAATTAAACTATCTGATTACGGTAGATGCATATGTGCACATTACATAGGGATGTTTACGTCCTAAATGGGTTGAACGCAAGAGTGACAATAGGTAACCCAAAGAACCCAAAATACCTAGCACCTTCCGGTTTTGTTTTTGCGGCTAAGAAATTATGTGGGCCTAAAAAGCAATATGAATCGCCTAGACGACAACTCGGGCATTCATAAACAACATCATATACCCGCTTACCACAAACAGGAACGGGGCAATTGGCAAAAAACTTTCAATTTCACAAGTTACCCTTTAGCGCCTAAAGAGTGTGACTTAGAAGAATTAAACTATCTGATTACGGTAGATGCATATGTGCACATTACATAGAGATGTTAACGTCCTAAATGGGTTGAACGCAAGAGTGACAATCGAAAACCCAAAAACCTCAAAATACCTAGCAACTTCCGGCTTTGTTGTTCCTGCTAATAAAGTATGTGGGTCTAAAAAGCAATATGAATCGCCTAGACGACAACTCGGGCATTCAAAAACAACATCATATACCCGCCTACCACAAACAGGAACGGGGCAATTGGCAAAAAACTTTCAATTTCACAAGTTACCCTTTAGCGCCTAAAGAGTGTGACTTAGAAGAATTAAACTATCTGATTACGGTAGATGCATATGTGCACATTACATAGAGATGTTTACGTCCTAAATGGGTTGAACGCAAGAGTGACAATAGGTAACCCAAAGAACCCAAAATACCTAGCACCTTCCGGTTTTGTTTTTGCGGCTATAAAGTATGTGGGCCTAAAAAGCAATATGAATCGCCCAGACGACAACGCGGGCATTCATAATCACAACCATATAACCCCCTACAACAAACAGGAACGTGGCAATTGGCAAAAAACTTTCAATTTCCTTTAGCGCCTAAAGAGTGTGACTTTGAAGAATTAAACTATCTGATTACGGTAGATGCATATGTGCACATTACATAGAGATGTTAACGTCCTAAATGGGTTGAACGCAAGAGTGACAATCGAAAACCCAAAAACCTCAAAATACCTAGCAACTTCCGACTTTGTTTTTCCGGCTAATAAAGTATGTGGGCCTAAAAAACAATATGAATCGCCTAGACGGCAACTCGGGCCTTCATAAACAACATCATATACCCGCCTACCACAAACAGGAACGGGGCAATTGGCAAAAAACTTTCAATTTTACAAGTTACCCTTTAGCGCCTAAACAGTGTGACTTAGAAGAATAAAACTATCTGATTACGGCAGATGCATATGTGCACTTTACATAGGGTTGTTTACGTCCTAAATGGGTTGAACGCAAGAGTGACAATCGAAAACCCAAAGAACCCAAAATACCTAGCACCTTCCGGTTTTGTTTTTGCGGCTATAAAGTATGTGGGCCTTTAAAACAATATGAGTCGCCTAGACGACAACGCGGGCATTCATAATCACAACCATATAACCCCCTACCACAAACAGGAACGTGGCAATTGGCAAAAAACTTGTAACTTCCTTTAGCGCCTCAAGAGTGTGACCTTGAATAATTAAGCTATCTGATTACGGTAGATGCATATGTGCACATTACATAGAGATGTTTACGTCCTAAATGGGTTGAACGCAAGAGTGACAATCGAAAACCCAAAAACCTCAAAATACCTAGCAACTTCCGGCTTTGTTGTTCCTGCTAATAAAGTATGTGGGTCTAAAAAGCAATATGAATCGCCTAGACGACAACTCGGGCATTCAAAAACAACATCATATACCCGCCTACCACAAACAGGAACGGGGCAATTGGCAAAAAACTTTCAATTTCACAAGTTACCCTTTAGCGCCTAAAGAGTGTGACTTAGAAGAATTAAACTATCTGATTACGGTAGATGCATATGTGCACATTACATAGAGATGTTAACGTCCTAAATGGGTTGAACGCAAGAGTGACAATCGAAAACCCAAAAACCTCAAAATACCTAGCAACTTCCGACTTTGTTTTTCCGGCTAATAAAGTATGTGGGCCTAAAAAACAATATGAATCGCCTAGACGGCAACTCGGGCCTTCATAAACAACATCATATACCCGCCTACCACAAACAGGAACGGGGCAATTGGCAAAAAACTTTCAATTTTACAAGTTACCCTTTAGCGCCTAAACAGTGTGACTTAGAAGAATAAAACTATCTGATTACGGCAGATGCATATGTGCACTTTACATAGGGTTGTTTACGTCCTAAATGGGTTGAACGCAAGAGTGACAATCGAAAACCCAAAGAACCCAAAATACCTAGCACCTTCTGGTTTTGTTTTTGCGGCTATAAAGTATGTGGGCCTTTAAAACAATATGAATCGCCTAGACGACAACGCGGGCATTCATAATCACAACCATATACCCCCTACCACAAACAGGAACGTGGCAATTGGCAAAAAACTTTCAATTTCCTTTAGCGCCTAAAGAGTGTGACTTTGAAGAATTAAACTATCTGATTACGGTAGATGCATATGTGCACATTACATAGAGATGTTAACGTCCTAAATGGGTTGAACGCAAGAGTGACAATCGAAAACCCAAAAACCTCAAAATACCTAGCAACTTCCGGCTTTGTTGTTCCTGCTAATAAAGTATGTGGGTCTAAAAAGCAATATGAATCGCCTAGACGACAACTCGGGCATTCAAAAACAACATCATATACCCGCCTACCACAAACAGGAACGGGGCAATTGGCAAAAAACTTTCAATTTCACAAGTTACCCTTTAGCGCCTAAAGAGTGTGACTTAGAAGAATTAAACTATCTGATTACGGTAGATGCATATGTGCACATTACATAGGGATGTTTACGTCCTAAATGGGTTGAACGCAAGAGTGACAATAGGTAACCCAAAGAACCCAAAATACCTAGCACCTTCCGGTTTTGTTTTTGCGGCTAAGAAATTATGTGGGCCTAAAAAGCAATATGAATCGCCTAGACGACAACTCGGGCATTCATAAACAACATCATATACCCGCTTACCACAAACAGGAACGGGGCAATTGGAAAAAACTTTCGATTTCACAAGTTACCCTTTAGCGCCTAAAGAGTGTGACTTAGAAGAATTAAACTATCTGATTACGGTTGATGCATATGTGCACATTACATAGAGATGTTTACGTACTAAATGGGTTGAACGCAAGAGTGACAATAGGTAACCCAAAGAACCCAAAATACCTAGCACCTTCCGGTTTTGTTTTTGCGGCTAATAAATTATGTGGGCCTATAAAACAATATGAGTCGCCTAGACGACAACTCGGGCATTTATAATCACAACCATATAACCCCCTACCACAAACACGAACGTGGCAATTGGCAAAAAACTTTCAATTTCCTTTAGCGCCTAAAGAGTGTGACTTAGAAGAATTAAACTATCTGATTACGGTTGATGCATATGTGCACATTACATAGAGATGTTTATGTACTAAATGGGTTGAACGCAAGAGTGACAATAGGTAACCCAAAGAACCCAAAATACCTAGCACCTTCCGGTTTTGTTTTTGCGGCTAAGAAAGTATGTGGGTCTAAAAAGCAATATGAATCGATTAGACGACAACTCGGGCATTCAAAAACAACATCATATACCCGCCTACCACAAACAGGAACGGGGCAATTGGCAAAAAGCTTTCAATTTTACAAGTTACCCTTTAGCGCCTAAACAGTGTGACTTAGAAGAATTAAACTGATTACGGTAGATGCATATGTGCACTTTACATAGAGATGTTTACGTCCTAAATGGGTTGAACGCAAGAGTGACAATCGGTAACCCAAAGAACCTTCCAAAGAACCCAAAATACCTAGCACCTTCCGGTTTTGTTTTTGCGGCTAAGAAATTATGTGGGCCTAAAAAGCAATATGAATCGCCTAGACGACAACTCGGGCATTCATAAACAACATCATATACCCGCCTACCACAAACAAGAACGGGGCAATTGGAAAAAACTTTCAATTTCACAAGTTACCCTTTAGCGCCTAAAGAGTGTGACTTAGAAGAATTAAACTATCTGATTACGGTAGATGCATATGTGCACATTACATAGAGATGTTAACGTCCTAAATGGGTTGAACGCAAGAGTGACAATAGGTAACCCAAAGAACCCAAAATACCTAGCACCTTCCGGTTTTGTTTTTGCGGCTATAAAGTATGTGGGTCTAAAAAGCAATATGAATCGCCTAGACGACAATTCGGGCATTCAAAAACAACATCATATACCCGCCTACCACAAACAGGAACGGGGCAATTGGCAAAAAACTTTCAATTTCACAAGTTACCCTTTAGCGCCTAAACAGTGTGACTTAGAAGAATTAAAATATCTGATTACGGTAGATGCATATGTGCACATTACATGGAGATGTTAACGTCCTAAATGGGTTGAACGCAAGAGTGACAATCCAAAACCCAAAAACCTCAAAATACCTAGCAACTTCCGGCTTTGTTGTTCCTGCTAATAAAGTATGTGGGTCTAAAAAGCAATATGAATCGCCTAGGCGACAACTCGGGCATTCAAAAACAACATCATATACCCGCCTACCACAAACGGGAACGGGGCAATTGGCAAAAAACTTTCAATTTCACAAGTTACCCTTTAGCGCCTAAAGAGTGTGACTTAGAAGAATTAAACTATCTGATTACGGTAGATGCATATGTGCACATTACATAGAGATGTTAACGTCCTAAATGGGTTGAACGCAAGAGTGACAATAGGTAACCCAAAATACCTAGCACCTTCCGGTTTTGTTTTTGCAGCTAAGAAATTATGTGGGCCTAAAAAGCAATATGAATCGCCTAGACGACAACTCGGGCATTCATAAACAACATCATATACCCGCCTACCACAAACAAGAACGGGGCAATTGGAAAAAACTTTCAATTTCACAAGTTACCCTTTAGCGCCTAATCAGTGTGACTTAGAAGAATTAAACTATCTGATTACGGTAGATGCATATGTGCACATTACATAGAGATGTTTACGTCCTAAATGGGTTGAACGCAAGAGTGACAATAGGTAACCCAAAGAACCCAAAATACCTAGCACCTTCCGGTTTTTTTTTTGCGGCTATAAAGTATGTGGGCCTAAAAAGCAATATGAATCGCCCAGACGACAACGCGGGCATTCATAATCACAACCATATAACCCCCTACCACAAACAGGAACGTGGCAATTGGCAAAAAACTTTCAATTTCCTTTAGCGCCTAAAGAGTGTGACTTTGAAGAATTAAACTATCTGATTACGGTAGATGCATATGTGCACATTACATAGAGATGTTAACGTCCTAAATGGGTTGAACGCAAGAGTGACAATCGAAAACCCAAAAACCTCAAAATACCTAGCACCTTCCGGTTTTGTTTTTGCGGCTAAGAAATTATGTGGGCCTAAAAAGCAATATGAATCGCCTAGACGACAACTCGGGCATTCATAAACAACATCATATACCCGCCTACCACAAACAAGAACGGGGCAATTGGAAAAAACTTTCAATTTCACAAGTTACCCTTTAGCGCCTAAAGAGTGTGACTTAGAAGAATTAAACTATCTGATTACGGTAGATGCATATGTGCACATTACATAGAGATGTTTACGTCCTAAATGGGTTGAACGCAAGAGTGACAATAGGTAACCCAAAGAACCCAAAATACCTAGCACCTTCCGGTTTTGTTTTTGCGGCTATAAAGTATGTGGGTCTAAAAAGCAATATGAATCGCCTAGACGACAATTCGGGCATTCAAAAACAACATCATATACCCGCCTACCACAAACAAGAACGGGGCAATTGGAAAAAACTTTCAATTTCACAAGTTACCCTTTAGCGCCTAAACAGTGTGACTTAGAAGAATTAAACTATCTGATTACGGTAGATGCATATGTGCACATTACATAGAGATGTTTACGTCCTAAATGGGTTGAACGCAAGAGTGACAATCGGTAACCCAAAGAACCTTCCAAAGAACCCAAAATACCTAGCACCTTCCGGTTTTGTTTTTGCGGCTAAGAAATTATGTGGGCCTAAAAAGCAATACGAATCGCCTAGACGACAACTCGGGCATTCATAAACAACATCATATACCCGCCTACCACAAACAAGAACGGGGCAATTGGAAAAAACTTTCAATTTCACAAGTTACCCTTTAGCGCCTAAAGCGTGTGACTTAGAAGAATTAAACTATCTGATTACGGTAGATGCGTATGTGCACATTACATAGAAATGTTTACGTCCTAAATGGGTTGAACGCAAGAGTGACAATAGGTAACCCAAAGAACCCAAAATACCTAGCACCTTCCGGTTTTGTTTTTGCGGCTAAGAAATTATGTGGGCCTAAAAAGCAATATGAATCGCCTAGACGACAACTCGGGCATTCATAAACAACATCATATACCCGCTTACCACAAACAGGAACGGGGCAATTGGAAAAAACTTTCGATTTCACAAGTTACCCTTTAGCGCCTAAAGAGTGTGACTTAGAAGAATTAAACTATCTGATTACGGTTGATGCATATGTGCACATTACATAGAGATGTTTACGTACTAAATGGGTTGAACGCAAGAGTGACAATAGGTAACCCAAAGAACCCAAAATACCTAGCACCTTCCGGTTTTGTTTTTGCGGCTATATAGTATGTGGGTCTAAAAAGCAATATGCCTAGACGACAATTCCGGCATTCAAAAACAACATCATATACCCGCCTACCACAAACAGGAACGGGGCAATTGGCAATAAACTTTCAATTTCACAAGTTACCCTTTAGCGCCTAAACAGTGTGACTTAGAAGAATTAAACTATCTGATTACGGTAGATGCATATGTGCACATTACATGGAGATGTTAACGTCCTAAATGGGTTGAACGCAAGAGTGACAATCGAAAACCCAAAAACCTCAAAATACCTAGCAACTTCCGGCTTTGTTGTTCCTGCTAATAAAGTATGTGGGTCTAAAAAGCAATATGAATCGCCTAGGCGACAACTCGGGCATTCAAAAACAACATCATATACCCGCCTACCACAAACAGGAACGGGGCAATTGGCAAAAAACTTTCAATTTCACAAGTTACCCTTTAGCGCCTAAAGAGTGTGACTTAGAAGAATTAAACTATCTGATTACGGTAGATGCATATGTGCACATTACATAGAGATGTTAACGTCCTAAATGGGTTGAACGCAAGAGTGACAATAGGTAACCCAAAATACCTAGCACCTTCCGGTTTTGTTTTTGCAGCTAAGAAATTATGTGGGCCTAAAAAGCAATATGAATCGCCTAGACGACAACTCGGGCATTCATAAACAACATCATATACCCGCCTACCACAAACAAGAACGGGGCAATTGGAAAAAACTTTCAATTTCACAAGTTACCCTTTAGCGCCTAAACAGTGTGACTTAGAAGAATTAAACTATCTGATTACGGTAGATGCATATGTGCACATTACATAGAGATGTTTACGTCCTAAATGGGTTGAACGCAAGAGTGACAATCGGTAACCCAAAGAACCTTCCAAAGAACCCAAAATACCTAGCACCTTCCGGTTTTGTTTTTGCGGCTAAGAAATTATGTGGGCCTAAAAAGCAATACGAATCGCCTAGACGACAACTCGGGCATTCATAAACAACATCATATACCCGCCTACCACAAACAAGAACGGGGCAATTGGAAAAAACTTTCAATTTCACAAGTTACCCTTTAGCGCCTAAAGCGTGTGACTTAGAAGAATTAAACTATCTGATTACGGTAGATGCGTATGTGCACATTACATAGAAATGTTTACGTCCTAAATGGGTTGAACGCAAGAGTGACAATAGGTAACCCAAAGAACCCAAAATACCTAGCACCTTCCGGTTTTGTTTTTGCGGCTATATAGTATGTGGGTCTAAAAAGCAATATGCCTAGACGACAATTCGGGCATTCAAAAACAACATCATATACCCGCCTACCACAAACAGGAACGGGGCAATTGGCAAAAAACTTTCAATTTCACAAGTTACCCTTTAGCGCCTAAACAGTGTGACTTAGAAGAATTAAACTATCTGATTACGGAAGATGCATATGTGCACATTACATGGAGATGTTAACGTCCTAAATGGGTTGAACGCAAGAGTGACAATCGAAAACCCAAAAACCTCAAAATACCTAGCAACTTCCGGCTTTGTTGTTCCTGCTAATAAAGTATGTGGGTCTAAAAAGCAATATGAATCGCCTAGGCGACAACTCGGGCATTCAAAAACAACATCATATACCCGCCTACCACAAACAGGAACGGGGCAATTGGCAAAAAACTTTCAATTTCCTTTAGCGCCTAAAGAGTGTGACTTTGAAGAATTAAACTATCTGATTACGGTAGATGCATATGTGCACATTACATAGAGATGTTAACGTCCTAAATGGGTTGAACGCAAGAGTGACAATCGAAAACCCAAAAACCTCAAAATACCTAGCAACTTCCGGCTTTGTTGTTCCTGCTAATAAAGTATGTGGGTCTAAAAAGCAATATGAATCGCCTAGACGACAACTCGGGCATTCAAAAACAACATCATATACCCGCCTACCACAAACAGGAACGGGGCAATTGGCAAAAAACTTTCAATTTCACAAGTTACCCTTTAGCGCCTAAACAGTGTGACTTAGAAGAATTAAACTATCTGATTACGGAAGATGCATATGTGCACATTACATGGAGATGTTAACGTCCTAAATGGGTTGAACGCAAGAGTGACAATCGAAAACCCAAAAACCTCAAAATACCTAGCAACTTCCGGCTTTGTTGTTCCTGCTAATAAAGTATGTGGGTCTAAAAAGCAATATGAATCGCCTAGGCGACAACTCGGGCATTCAAAAACAACATCATATACCCGCCTACCACAAACAGGAACGGGGCAATTGGCAAAAAACTTTCAATTTCCTTTAGCGCCTAAAGAGTGTGACTTTGAAGAATTAAACTATCTGATTACGGTAGATGCATATGTGCACATTACATAGAGATGTTAACGTCCTAAATGGGTTGAACGCAAGAGTGACAATCGAAAACCCAAAAACCTCAAAATACCTAGCAACTTCCGGCTTTGTTGTTCCTGCTAATAAAGTATGTGGGTCTAAAAAGCAATATGAATCGCCTAGACGACAACTCGGGCATTCAAAAACAACATCATATACCCGCCTACCACAAACAGGAACGGGGCAATTGGCAAAAAACTTTCAATTTCACAAGTTACCCTTTAGCGCCTAAAGAGTGTGACTTAGAAGAATTAAACTATCTGATTACGGTAGATGCATATGTGCACATTACATAGGGATGTTTACGTCCTAAATGGGTTGAACGCAAGAGTGACAATAGGTAACCCAAAGAACCCAAAATACCTAGCACCTTCCGGTTTTGTTTTTGCGGCTAAGAAATTATGTGGGCCTAAAAAGCAATATGAATCGCCTAGACGACAACTCGGGCATTCATAAATAACATCATATACCCGCTTACCACAAACAGGAACGGGGCAATTGGAAAAAACTTTCGATTTCACAAGTTACCCTTTAGCGCCTAAAGAGTGTGACTTAGAAGAATTAAACTATCTGATTACGGTTGATGCATATGTGCACATTACATAGAGATGTTTACGTACTAAATGGGTTGAACGCAAGAGTGACAATAGGTAACCCAAAGAACCCAAAATACCTAGCACCTTCCGGTTTTGTTTTTGCGGCTAATAAATTATGTGGGCCTATAAAACAATATGAGTCGCCTAGACGACAACTCGGGCATTTATAATCACAACCATATAACCCCCTACCACAAACACGAACGTGGCAATTGGCAAAAAACTTTCAATTTCCTTTAGCGCCTAAAGAGTGTGACTTAGAAGAATTAAACTATCTGATTACGGTTGATGCATATGTGCACATTACATAGAGATGTTTATGTACTAAATGGGTTGAACGCAAGAGTGACAATAGGTAACCCAAAGAACCCAAAATACCTAGCACCTTCCGGTTTTGTTTTTGCGGCTAAGAAAGTATGTGGGTCTAAAAAGCAATATGAATCGATTAGACGACAACTCGGGCATTCAAAAACAACATCATATACCCGCCTACCACAAACAGGAACGGGGCAATTGGCAAAAAGCTTTCAATTTTACAAGTTACCCTTTAGCGCCTAAACAGTGTGACTTAGAAGAATTAAACTGATTACGGTAGATGCATATGTGCACTTTACATAGAGATGTTTACGTCCTAAATGGGTTGAACGCAAGAGTGACAATCGGTAACCCAAAGAACCTTCCAAAGAACCCAAAATACCTAGCACCTTCCGGTTTTGTTTTTGCGGCTAAGAAATTATGTGGGCCTAAAAAGCAATATGAATCGCCTAGACGACAACTCGGGCATTCATAAACAACATCACATACCCGCCTACCACAAACAAGAACGGGGCAATTGGAAAAAACTTTCAATTTCACAAGTTACCCTTTAGCGCCTAAAGAGTGTGACTTAGAAGAATTAAACTATCTGATTACGGTAGATGCATATGTGCACATTACATAGAGATGTTAACGTCCTAAATGGGTTGAACGCAAGAGTGACAATAGGTAACCCAAAGAACCCAAAATACCTAGCACCTTCCGGTTTTGTTTTTGCGGCTATAAAGTATGTGGGTCTAAAAAGCAATATGAATCGCCTAGACGACAATTCGGGCATTCAAAAACAACATCATATACCCGCCTACCACAAACAGGAACGGGGCAATTGGCAAAAAACTTTCAATTTCACAAGTTACCCTTTAGCGCCTAAACAGTGTGACTTAGAAGAATTAAAATATCTGATTACGGTAGATGCATATGTGCACATTACATGGAGATGTTAACGTCCTAAATGGGTTGAACGCAAGAGTGACAATCGAAAACCCAAAAACCTCAAAATACCTAGCAACTTCCGGCTTTGTTGTTCCTGCTAATAAAGTATGTGGGTCTAAAAAGCAATATGAATCGCCTAGGCGACAACTCGGGCATTCAAAAACAACATCATATACCCGCCTACCACAAACAGGAACGGGGCAATTGGCAAAAAACTTTCAATTTCACAAGTTACCCTTTAGCGCCTAAAGAGTGTGACTTAGAAGAATTAAACTATCTGATTACGGTAGATGCATATGTGCACATTACATAGAGATGTTAACGTCCTAAATGGGTTGAACGCAAGAGTGACAATAGGTAACCCAAAATACCTAGCACCTTCCGGTTTTGTTTTTGCAGCTAAGAAATTATGTGGGCCTAAAAAGCAATATGAATCGCCTAGACGACAACTCGGGCATTCATAAACAACATCATATACCCGCCTACCACAAACAAGAACGGGGCAATTGGAAAAAACTTTCAATTTCACAAGTTACCCTTTAGCGCCTAAACAGTGTGACTTAGAAGAATTAAACTATCTGATTACGGTAGATGCATATGTGCACATTACATAGAGATGTTTACGTCCTAAATGGGTTGAACGCAAGAGTGACAATAGGTAACCCAAAGAACCCAAAATACCTAGCACCTTCCGGTTTTTTTTTTGCGGCTATAAAGTATGTGGGCCTAAAAAGCAATATGAATCGCCCAGACGACAACGCGGGCATTCATAATCACAACCATATAACCCCCTACCACAAACAGGAACGTGGCAATTGGCAAAAAACTTTCAATTTCCTTTAGCGCCTAAAGAGTGTGACTTTGAAGAATTAAACTATCTGATTACGGTAGATGCAGATGTGCACATTACATAGAGATGTTAACGTCCTAAATGGGTTGAACGCAAGAGTGACAATCGAAAACCCAAAAACCTCAAAATACCTAGCACCTTCCGGTTTTGTTTTTGCGGCTAAGAAATTATGTGGGCCTAAAAAGCAATATGAATCGCCTAGACGACAACTCGGGCATTCATAAACAACATCATATACCCGCCTACCACAAACAAGAACGGGGCAATTGGAAAAAACTTTCAATTTCACAAGTTACCCTTTAGCGCCTAAAGAGTGTGACTTAGAAGAATTAAACTATCTGATTACGGTAGATGCATATGTGCACATTACATAGAGATGTTTACGTCCTAAATGGGTTGAACGCAAGAGTGACAATAGGTAACCCAAAGAACCCAAAATACCTAGCACCTTCCGGTTTTGTTTTTGCGGCTATAAAGTATGTGGGTCTAAAAAGCAATATGAATCGCCTAGACGACAATTCGGGCATTCAAAAACAACATCATATACCCGCCTACCACAAACAGGAACGGGGCAATTGGCAAAAAACTTTCAATTTCACAAGTTACCCTTTAGCGCCTAAACAGTGTGACTTAGAAGAATTAAACTATCTGATTACGGTAGATGCATATGTGCACATTACATGGAGATGTTAACGTCCTAAATGGGTTGAACGCAAGAGTGACAATCGAAAACCCAAAAACCTCAAAATACCTAGCAACTTCCGGCTTTGTTGTTCCTGCTAATAAAGTATGTGGGTCTAAAAAGCAATATGAATCGCCTAGGCGACAACTCGGGCATTCAAAAACAACATCATATACCCGCCTACCACAAACAGGAACGGGGCAATTGGCAAAAAACTTTCAATTTCACAAGTTACCCTTTAGCGCCTAAAGAGTGTGACTTAGAAGAATTAAACTATCTGATTACGGTAGATGCATATGTGCACATTACATAGAGATGTTAACGTCCTAAATGGGTTGAACGCAAGAGTGACAATAGGTAACCCAAAATACCTAGCACCTTCCGGTTTTGTTTTTGCAGCTAAGAAATTATGTGGGCCTAAAAAGCAATATGAATCGCCTAGACGACAACTCGGGCATTCATAAACAACATCATATACCCGCCTACCACAAACAAGAACGGGGCTATTGGAAAAAACTTTCAATTTCACAAGTTACCCTTTAGCGCCTAAACAGTGTGACTTAGAAGAATTAAACTATCTGATTACGGTAGATGCATATGTGCACATTACATAGAGATGTTTACGTCCTAAATGGGTTGAACGCAAGAGTGACAATAGGTAACCCAAAGAACCCAAAATACCTAGCACCTTCCGGTTTTTTTTTGCGGCTATAAAGTATGTGGGCCTAAAAAGCAATATGAATCGCCCAGACGACAACGCGGGCATTCATAATCACAACCATATAACCCCCTACCACAAACAGGAACGTGGCAATTGGCAAAAAACTTTCAATTTCCTTTAGCGCCTAAAGAGTGTGACTTTGAAGAATTAAACTATCTGATTACGGTAGATGCATATGTGCACATTACATAGAGATGTTAACGTCCTAAATGGGTTGAACGCAAGAGTGACAATCGAAAACCCAAAAACCTCAAAATACCTAGCAACTTCCGACTTTGTTTTTCCGGCTAATAAAGTATGTGGGCCTAAAAAACAATATGAATCGCCTAGACGGCAACTCGGGCCTTCATAAACAACATCATATACCCGCCTACCACAAACAGGAACGGGGCAATTGGCAAAAAACTTTCAATTTTACAAGTTACCCTTTAGCGCCTAAACAGTGTGACTTAGAAGAATAAAACTATCTGATTACGGCAGATGCATATGTGCACTTTACATAGGGTTGTTTACGTCCTAAATGGGTTGAACGCAAGAGTGACAATCGAAAACCCAAAGAACCCAAAATACCTAGCACCTTCCGGTTTTGTTTTTGCGGCTATAAAGTATGTGGGCCTTTAAAACAATATGAGTCGCCTAGACGACAACGCGGGCATTCATAATCACAACCATATAACCCCCTACCACAAACAGGAACGTGGCAATTGGCAAAAAACTTGTAACTTCCTTTAGCGCCTCAAGAGTGTGACCTTGAATAATTAAGCTATCTGATTACGGTAGATGCATATGTGCACATTACATAGACATGTTTACGTCCTAAATGGGTTGAACGCAAGAGTGACAATCGAAAACCCAAAGAACCCAAAATACCTAGCACCTTCTGGTTTTGTTTTTGCGGCTATAAAGTATGTGGGCCTTTAAAACAATATGAGTCGCCTAGACGACAACGCGGGCATTCATAATCACAACCATATACCCCCTACCACAAACAGGAACGTGGCAATTGGCAAAAAACTTTCAATTTCCTTTAGCGCCTAAAGAGTGTGACTTTGAAGAATTAAACTATCTGATTACGGTAGATGCATATGTGCACATTACATAGAGATGTTAACGTCCTAAATGGGTTGAACGCAAGAGTGACAATCGAAAACCCAAAAACCTCAAAATACCTAGCAACTTCCGGCTTTGTTGTTCCTGCTAATAAAGTATGTGGGTCTAAAAAGCAATATGAATCGCCTAGACGACAACTCGGGCATTCAAAAACAACATCATATACCCGCCTACCACAAACAGGAACGGGGCAATTGGCAAAAAACTTTCAATTTCACAAGTTACCCTTTAGCGCCTAAAGAGTGTGACTTAAAAGAATTAAACTATCTGATTACGGTAGATGCATATGTGCACATTACATAGAGATGTTAACGTCCTAAATGGGTTGAACGCAAGAGTGACAATAGGTAACCCAAAATACCTAGCACCTTCCGGTTTTGTTTTTGCAGCTAAGAAATTATGTGGGCCTAAAAAGCAATATGAATCGCCTAGACGACAACTCGGGCATTCATAAACAACATCATATACCCGCCTACCACAAACAAGAACGGGGCAATTGGAAAAAACTTTCAATTTCACAAGTTACCCTTTAGCGCCTAAACAGTGTGACTTAGAAGAATTAAACTATCTGATTACGGTAGATGCATATGTGCACATTACATAGAGATGTTTACGTCCTAAATGGGTTGAACGCAAGAGTGACAATAGGTAACCCAAAGAACCCAAAATACCTAGCACCTTCCGGTTTTTTTTTTGCGGCTATAAAGTATGTGGGCCTAAAAAGCAATATGAATCGCCCAGACGACAACGCGGGCATTCATAATCACAACCATATAACCCCCTACCACAAACAGGAACGTGGCAATTGGCAAAAAACTTTCAATTTCCTTTAGCGCCTAAAGAGTGTGACTTTGAAGAATTAAACTATCTGATTACGGTAGATGCATATGTGCACATTACATAGAGATGTTAACGTCCTAAATGGGTTGAACGCAAGAGTGACAATCGAAAACCCAAAAACCTCAAAATACCTAGCAACTTCCGACTTTGTTTTTCCGGCTAATAAAGTATGTGGGCCTAAAAAACAATATGAATCGCCTAGACGGCAACTCGGGCCTTCATAAACAACATCATATACCCGCCTACCACAAACAGGAACGGGGCAATTGGCAAAAAACTTTCAATTTTACAAGTTACCCTTTAGCGCCTAAACAGTGTGACTTAGAAGAATAAAACTATCTGATTACGGCAGATGCATATGTGCACTTTACATAGGGTTGTTTACGTCCTAAATGGGTTGAACGCAAGAGTGACAATCGAAAACCCAAAGAACCCAAAATACCTAGCACCTTCCGGTTTTGTTTTTGCGGCTATAAAGTATGTGGGCCTTTAAAACAATATGAGTCGCCTAGACGACAACGCGGGCATTCATAATCACAACCATATAACCCCCTACCACAAACAGGAACGTGGCAATTGGCAAAAAACTTGTAACTTCCTTTAGCGCCTCAAGAGTGTGACCTTGAATAATTAAGCTATCTGATTACGGTAGATGCATATGTGCACATTACATAGAGATGTTTACGTCCTAAATGGGTTGAACGCAAGAGTGACAATCGAAAACCCAAAGAACCCAAAATACCTAGCACCTTCTGGTTTTGTTTTTGCGGCTATAAAGTATGTGGGCCTCTAAAACAATATGAGTCGCCTAGACGACAACGCGGGCATTCATAATCACAACCATATACCACCTACCACAAACAGGAACGTGGCAATTGGCAAAAAACTTTCAATTTCCTTTAGCGCCTAAAGAGTGTGACTTTGAAGAATTAAACTATCTGATTACGGTAGACGCATATGTGCACATTACATAGAGATGTTTACGTCCTAAATGGGTTAAACGCAAGAGTGACAATCGGTAACCCAAAGAACCAAAAATAACCAGCTACTTCCGGTTTTGTTTTTGCGGCTAATAAATTATGTGGGCCTAAAGGGCAATATGAATCGCCTAGACGGCAACTCGGGCCTTCATAAACAACATCATATACCCGCCTACCACAAACAGGAACGGGGCAATTGGCAAAAAACTTTCAATTTTACAAGTTACCCTTTAGCGCCTAAACAGTGTGACTTAGAAGAATAAAGCTATCTGATTACGGTAGATGCATATGTGCACTTTACATAGGGTTGTTTACGTCCTAAATGGGTTGAACGCAAGAGTGACAATCGAAAACCCAAAGAACCCAAAATACCTAGCACCTTCCGGTTTTGTTTTTGCGGCTATAAAGTATGTGGGCCTTTAAAACAATATGAGTCGCCTAGACGACAACGCGGGCATTCATAATCACAACCACATACCCCCTACCACAAACAGGAACGTGGCAATTGGCAAAAAACTTTCAATTTCCTTTAGCGCCTAAAGAGTGTGACTTTGAAGAATTAAACTATCTGATTACGGTAGATGCATATGTGCACATTACATAGAGATGTTAACGTCCTAAATGGGTTGAACGCAAGAGTGACAATCGAAAACCCAAAAACCTCAAAATACCTAGCAACTTCCGGCTTTGTTGTTCCTGCTAATAAAGTATGTGGGTCTAAAAAGCAATATGAATCGCCTAGACGACAACTCGGGCATTCATAAACAACATCATATACCCGCCTACCACAAACAGGAACGTGGCAATTGGCGAAAAACGTTCAATTTCCTTTAGCGCCTAAAGAGTGTGACTTTGAAGAATTAAACTATCTGATTACGGTAGACGCATATGTGCACATTACATAGAGATATTTACGTCGTAAATGGGTTAAACGCAAGAGTGACAATCGGTAACCCAAAGAACCAAAAATAACCAGCACCTTCCGGTTTTGTTTTTGCGGCTAATAAATTATGTGGGCCTAAAGGGCAATATGAATCGCCTAGACGACAACTCGGGCATTCATAAACAACATCATATACCCGCCTACCACAAACAGGAACGTGGCAATTGGCGAAAAACGTTCAATTTCCTTTAGCGCCTAAAGAGTGTGACTTTGAAGAATTAAACTATCTGATTACGGTAGACGCATATGTGCACATTACATAGAGATGTTTACGTCCTAAATGGGTTGAACGCAAGAGTGACAATCGGTAACCCAAAGAACCCAAAATACCTAGCACCTTCCGGTTTTGTTTTTGCGGCTAATAAAGTCGGGCATTTATAATCACAACCATATAACCCCCTACCACAAACAGGAACGTGGCAATTGGCAAAAAACGTTCAATTTTCTTTAGCGCCTAAAGAGTGTGACTTTGAAGAATTAAACTATCTGATTACGGTAGACGCATATGTGCACATTACATAGAGATGTTTACGTCCTAAATGGGTTAAACGCAAGAGTGATAATCGGTAACCCAAAGAACCAAAAATAACCAGCACCTTCCGGTTTTGTTTTTGCGGCTAATAAATTATGTGGGCCTAAAGGGCAATATGAATCGCCTAGACGACAACTCGGGCATTCATAAACAACATCATATACCCGCCTACCACAAACAGGAACGTGGCAATTGGCGAAAAACGTTCAATTTCCTTTAGCGCCTAAAGAGTGTGACTTTAAAGAATTAAACTATCTGATTACGGTAGACGCATATGTGCACATTACATAGAGATGTTTACGTCCTAAATGGGTTGAACGCAAGAGTGACAATCGGTAAGTCGGGCATTTATAATCACAACCATATACCCGCCTACCACAAACAGGAACGTGGCAATTGGCGAAAAACGTTCAATTTCCTTTAGCGCCTAAAGAGTGTGACTTTGAAGAATTAAACTATCTGATTACGGTAGACGCATATGTGCACATTACATAGAGATGTTTACGTCCTAAATGGGTTAAACGCAAGAGTGACAATCGGTAACCCAAAGAACCAAAAATAACCAGCTACTTCCGGTTTTGTTTTTGCGGCTAATAAATTATGTGGGCCTAAAGGGCAATATGAATCGCCTAGACGGCAACTCGGGCCTTCATAAACAACATCATATACCCGCCTACCACAAACAGGAACGGGGCAATTGGCAAAAAACTTTCAATTTTACAAGTTACCCTTTAGCGCCTAAACAGTGTGACTTAGAAGAATAAAACTATCTGATTACGGTAGATGCATATGTGCACTTTACATAGGGTTGTTTACGTCCTAAATGGGTTGAACGCAAGAGTGACAATCGAAAACCCAAAGAACCCAAAATACCTAGCACCTTCCGGTTTTGTTTTTGCGGCTATAAAGTATGTGGGCCTTTAAAACAATATGAGTCGCCTAGACGACAACGCGGGCATTCATAATCACAACCATATACCCCCTACCACAAACAGGAACGTGGCAATTGGCAAAAAACTTTCAATTTCCTTTAGCGCCTAAAGAGTGTGACTTTGAAGAATTAAACTATCTGATTACGGTAGATGCATATGTGCACATTACATAGAGATGTTAACGTCCTAAATGGGTTGAACGCAAGAGTGACAATCGAAAACCCAAAAACCTCAAAATACCTAGCAACTTCCGGCTTTGTTGTTCCTGCTAATAAAGTATGTGGGTCTAAAAAGCAATATGAATCGCCTAGACGACAACTCGGGCATTCATAAACAACATCATATACCCGCCTACCACAAACAGGAACGGGGCAATTAGAAAAAACTTTCAATTTCACAAGTTACCCTTTAGCGCCTAAAGAGTGTGACTTAGAAGAATTAAACTATCTGATTACGGTAGATGCATATGTGCACATTACATAGAGATGTTTACGTCCTAAATGGGTTAAACGCAAGAGTGACAATCGGTAACCCAAAGAACCAAAAATAACCAGCACCTTCCGGTTTTGTTTTTGCGGCTAATAAATTATGTGGGCCTAAAGGGCAATATGAATCGCCTAGACGACAACTCGGGCATACATAAACAACATCATATACCCGCCTACCACAAACAGGAACGTGGCAATTGGCGAAAAACGTTCAATTTCCTTTAGCGCCTAAAGAGAGTGAGCATTGAAGAATTAAACTATCTGATTACGGTAGACACATATGCGCACATTACATAGAGATGTTTACGTCCTAAATGGGTTGAACGCAAGAGTGACAATCGGTAACCCAAAGAACCCAAAATACCTAGCACCTTCCGGTTTTGTTTTTGCGGCTAATAAAGTCGGGCATTTATAATCACAACCATATAACCCCCTACCACAAACAGGAACGTGGCAATTGGCAAAAAACTTGTAATATCCTTTAGCGTCTCAAGAGTGTGACCTTGAATAATTAAGCTATCTGATTACGGTAGATGCATATGTGCACATTACATAGAGATGTTTACGTCCTAAATGGGTTGAACGCAAGAGTGACAATCGAAAACCCAAAGAACCCAAAATACCTAAAAACTTTTGGCTTTGTTTTTCCTGCTAATGAAGTATGTGGGCTTAAAAAGCAATATGAATCGCCTAGACGACAACTCGGGCATTCATAAAGGACATCATATACCCGCCTACCACAAACAGGAACGGGGCAATTGGCAAAAAAAACTTTCAATTTTACAAGTTACCCTTTAGCGCCTAAACAGTGGGACTTAGAAGAATTAAATTATCTGATTACGGTAGATGCATATGTGCACTTTACATAGAGATGTTTACGTCCTAAATGGGTTGAACGCAAGAGTGACAATCGGTAACCCAAAGAACCCAAAATAACTAGCACCTTCCGGTTTTGTTTTTGCGGCTAATAAATTATGTGGTCCTATAAAACAATATGAGTCGCCTAGACGACAACTCGGGCATTTATAATCACCTACCACAAACAGGAACGTGGCAATTGGCAAAACACTTTCAATTTCCTTTAGCGCCTAAAGAGTGTGACTTTGAAGAATTAAACTATCTGATTACGGTAGATGCATATGTGCACATTACATAAAGATGTTATCGTCCTAAATGGGTTGAACGCAAGAGTGACAATAGGTAACCCAAAGAACCCAAAACACCTAGCACCTTCCGAATTTGTTTTTGCGGCTAAGAAATTATGTGGGCCTATAAAACAATATGAGTCGCCTAGACGCAAGAGTGACAATCGGTAACCCAAAGAACCTTCCAAAGAACCCAAAATACCTAGCACCTTCCGGTTTTGTTTTTGCGGCTAAGAAATTATGTGGGCCTAAAAAGCAATACGAATCGCCTAGACGACAACTCGGGCATTCATAAACAACATCATATACCCGCCTACCACAAACAAGAACGGGGCAATTGGAAAAAACTTTCAATTTCACAAGTTACCCTTTAGCGCCTAAAGCGTGTGACTTAGAAGAATTAAACTATCTGATTACGGTAGATGCGTATGTGCACATTACATAGAAATGTTTACGTCCTAAATGGGTTGAACGCAAGAGTGACAATAGGTAACCCAAAGAACCCAAAATACCTAGCACCTTCCGGTTTTGTTTTTGCGGCTATATAGTATGTGGGTCTAAAAAGCAATATGCCTAGACGACAATTCGGGCATTCAAAAACAACATCATATACCCGCCTACCACAAACAGGAACGGGGCAATTGGCAAAAAACTTTCAATTTCACAAGTTACCCTTTAGCGCCTAAACAGTGTGACTTAGAAGAATTAAACTATCTGATTACGGTAGATGCATATGTGCACATTACATAGAGATGTTAACGTCCTAAATGGGTTGAACGCAAGAGTGACAATAGGTAACCCAAAATACCTAGCACCTTCCGGTTTTGTTTTTGCAGCTAAGAAATTATGTGGGCCTATAAAACAATATGAGTCGCCTAGACGCAAGAGTGACAATCGGTAACCCAAAGAACCTTCCAAAGAACCCAAAATACCTAGCACCTTCCGGTTTTGTTTTTGCGGCTAAGAAATTATGTGGGCCTAAAAAGCAATATGAATCGCCTAGACGACAACTCGGGCATTCATAAACAACATCATATACCCGCCTACCACAAACAAGAACGGGGCAATTGGAAAAAACTTTCAATTTCACAAGTTACCCTTTAGCGCCTAAACAGTGTGACTTAGAAGAATTAAACTATCTGATTACGGTAGATGCATATGTGCACATTACATAGAGATGTTTACGTCCTAAATGGGTTGAACGCAAGAGTGACAATAGGTAACCCAAAGAACCCAAAATACCTAGCACCTTCCGGTTTTGTTTTTGCGGCTATAAAGTATGTGGGCCTAAAAAGCAATATGAATCGCCCAGACGACAACGCGGGCATTCATAATCACAACCATATAACCCCCTACAACAAACAGGAACGTGGCAATTGGCAAAAAACTTTCAATTTCCTTTAGCGCCTAAAGAGTGTGACTTTGAAGAATTAAACTATCTGATTACGGTAGATGCATATGTGCACATTACATAAAGATGTTATCGTCCTAAATGGGTTGAACGCAAGAGTGACAATAGGTAACCCAAAATACCTAGCACCTTCCGGTTTTGTTTTTGCAGCTAAGAAATTATGTGGGCCTAAAAAGCAATATGAATCGCCTAGACGACAACTCGGGCATTTATAATCACCTACCACAAACAGGAACGTGGCAATTGGCAAAACACTTTCAATTTCCTTTAGCGCCTAAAGAGTGTGACTTTGAAGAATTAAACTATCTGATTACGGTAGATGCATATGTGCACATTACATAAAGATGTTATCGTCCTAAATGGGTTGAACGCAAGAGTGACAATAGGTAACCCAAAGAACCCAAAACACCTAGCACCTTCCGAATTTGTTTTTGCGGCTAAGAAATTATGTGGGCCTATAAAACAATATGAGTCGCCTAGACGCAAGAGTGACAATCGGTAACCCAAAGAACCTTCCAAAGAACCCAAAATACCTAGCACCTTCCGGTTTTGTTTTTGCGGCTAAGAAATTATGTGGGCCTAAAAAGCAATATGAATCGCCTAGACGACAACTCGGGCATTCATAAACAACATCATATACCCGCCTACCACAAACAAGAACGGGGCAATTGGAAAAAACTTTCAATTTCACAAGTTACCCTTTAGCGCCTAAACAGTGTGACTTAGAAGAATTAAACTATCTGATTACGGTAGATGCATATGTGCACATTACATAGAGATGTTTACGTCCTAAATGGGTTGAACGCAAGAGTGACAATAGGTAACCCAAAGAACCCAAAATACCTAGCACCTTCCGGTTTTGTTTTTGCGGCTATAAAGTATGTGGGCCTAAAAAGCAATATGAATCGCCCAGACGACAACGCGGGCATTCATAATCACAACCATATAACCCCCTACAACAAACAGGAACGTGGCAATTGGCAAAAAACTTTCAATTTCCTTTAGCGCCTAAAGAGTGTGACTTTGAAGAATTAAACTATCTGATTACGGTAGATGCATATGTGCACATTACATAGAGATGTTAACGTCCTAAATGGGTTGAACGCAAGAGTGACAATCGAAAACCCAAAAACCTTAAAATACCTAGCAACTTCCGACTTTGTTTTTCCGGCTAATAAAGTATGTGGGCCTAAAAAACAATATGAATCGCCTAGACGGCAACTCGGGCCTTCATAAACAACATCATATACCCGCCTAGCACAAACAGGAACGGGGCAATTGGCAAAAAACTTTCAATTTTACAAGTTACCCTTTAGCGCCTAAACAGTGTGACTTAGAAGAATAAAACTATCTGATTACGGCAGATGCATATGTGCACTTTACATAGGGTTGTTTACGTCCTAAATGGGTTGAACGCAAGAGTGACAATCGAAAACCCAAAGAACCCAAAATACCTAGCACCTTCCGGTTTTGTTTTTGCGGCTATAAAGTATGTGGGCCTTTAAAACAATATGAGTCGCCTAGACGACAACGCGGGCATTCATAATCACAACCATATAACCCCCTACCACAAACAGGAACGTGGCAATTGGCAAAAAACTTGTAACTTCCTTTAGCGCCTCAAGAGTGTGACCTTGAATAATTAAGCTATCTGATTACGGTAGATGCATATGTGCACATTACATAGAGATGTTTACGTCCTAAATGGGTTGAACGCAAGAGTGACAATCGAAAACCCAAAGAACCCAAAATACCTAGCACCTTCTGGTTTTGTTTTTGCGGCTATAAAGTATGTGGGCCTTTAAAACAATATGAATCGCCTAGACGACAGCGCGGGCATTCATAATCACAACCATATACCCCCTACCACAAACAGGAACGTGGCAATTGGCAAAAAACTTTCAATTTCCTTTAGCGCCTAAAGAGTGTGACTTTGAAGAATTAAACTATCTGATTACGGTAGATGCATATGTGCACATTACATAGAGATGTTAACGTCCTAAATGGGTTGAACGCAAGAGTGACAATCGAAAACCCAAAAACCTCAAAATACCTAGCAACTTCCGGCTTTGTTGTTCCTGCTAATAAAGTATGTGGGTCTAAAAAGCAATATGAATCGCCTAGACGACAACTCGGGCATTCAAAAACAACATCATATACCCGCCTACCACAAACAGGAACGGGGCAATTGGCAAAAAACTTTCAATTTCACAAGTTACCCTTTAGCGCCTAAAGAGTGTGACTTAGAAGAATTAAACTATCTGATTACGGTAGATGCATATGTGCACATTACATAGGGATGTTTACGTCCTAAATGGGTTGAACGCAAGAGTGACAATAGGTAACCCAAAGAACCCAAAATACCTAGCACCTTCCGGTTTTGTTTTAGCGGCTAAGAAATTATGTGGGCCTAAAAAGCAATATGAATCGCCTAGACGACAACTCGGGCATTCATAAACAACATCATATACCCGCTTACCACAAACAGGAACGGGGCAATTGGAAAAAACTTTCGATTTCACAAGTTACCCTTTAGCGCCTAAAGAGTGTGACTTAGAAGAATTAAACTATCTGATTACGGTTGATGCATATGTGCACATTACATAGAGATGTTTACGTACTAAATGGGTTGAACGCAAGAGTGACAATAGGTAACCCAAAGAACCCAAAATACCTAGCACCTTCCGGTTTTGTTTTTGCGGCTAATAAATTATGTGGGCCTATAAAACAATATGAGTCGCCTAGACGACAACTCGGGCATTTATAATCACAACCATATAACCCCCTACCACAAACACGAACGTGGCAATTGGCAAAAAACTTTCAATTTCCTTTAGCGCCTAAAGAGTGTGACTTAGAAGAATTAAACTATCTGATTACGGTTGATGCATATGTGCACATTACATAGAGATGTTTATGTACTAAATGGGTTGAACGCAAGAGTGACAATAGGTAACCCAAAGAACCCAAAATACCTAGCACCTTCCGGTTTTGTTTTTGCGGCTAAGAAAGTATGTGGGTCTAAAAAGCAATATGAATCGCCTAGACGACAACTCGGGCATTCATAAACAACATCATATACCCGCCTACCACAAACAAGAACGGGGCAATTGGAAAAAACTTTCAATTTCACAAGTTACCCTTTAGCGCCTAAAGAGTGTGACTTAGAAGAATTAAACTATCTGATTACGGTAGATGCATATGTGCACATTACATAGAGATGTTAACGTCCTAAATGGGTTGAACGCAAGAGTGACAATAGGTAACCCAAAGAACCCAAAATACCTAGCACCTTCCGGTTTTGTTTTTGCGGCTATAAAGTATGTGGGTCTAAAAAGCAATATGAATCGCCTAGACGACAATTCGGGCATTCAAAAACAACATCATATACCCGCCTACCACAAACAGGAACGGGGCAATTGGCAAAAAACTTTCAATTTCACAAGTTACCCTTTAGCGCCTAAACAGTGTGACTTAGAAGAATTAAAATATCTGATTACGGTAGATGCATATGTGCACATTACATGGAGATGTTAACGTCCTAAATGGGTTGAACGCAAGAGTGACAATCGAAAACCCAAAAACCTCAAAATACCTAGCAACTTCCGGCTTTGTTGTTCCTGCTAATAAAGTATGTGGGTCTAAAAAGCAATATGAATCGCCTAGGCGACAACTCGGGCATTCAAAAACAACATCATATACCCGCCTACCACAAACAGGAACGGGGCAATTGGCAAAAAACTTTCAATTTCACAAGTTACCCTTTAGCGCCTAAAGAGTGTGACTTAGAAGAATTAAACTATCTGATTACGGTAGATGCATATGTGCACATTACATAGAGATGTTAACGTCCTAAATGGGTTGAACGCAAGAGTGACAATAGGTAACCCAAAATACCTAGCACCTTCCGGTTTTGTTTTTGCAGCTAAGAAATTATGTGGGCCTAAAAAGCAATATGAATCGCCTAGACGACAACTCGGGCATTCATAAACAACATCATATACCCGCCTACCACAAACAAGAACGGGGCAATTGGAAAAAACTTTCAATTTCACAAGTTACCCTTTAGCGCCTAATCAGTGTGACTTAGAAGAATTAAACTATCTGATTACGGTAGATGCATATGTGCACATTACATAGAGATGTTTACGTCCTAAATGGGTTGAACGCAAGAGTGACAATAGGTAACCCAAAGAACCCAAAATACCTAGCACCTTCCGGTTTTTTTTTTGCGGCTATAAAGTATGTGGGCCTAAAAAGCAATATGAATCGCCCAGACGACAACGCGGGCATTCATAATCACAACCATATAACCCGCTACCACAAACAGGAACGTGGCAATTGGCAAAAAACTTTCAATTTCCTTTAGCGCCTAAAGAGTGTGACTTTGAAGAATTAAACTATCTGATTACGGTAGATGCATATGTGCACATTACATAGAGATGTTAACGTCCTAAATGGGTTGAACGCAAGAGTGACAATCGAAAACCCAAAAACCTCAAAATACCTAGCACCTTCCGGTTTTGTTTTTGCGGCTAAGAAATTATGTGGGCCTAAAAAGCAATATGAATCGCCTAGACGACAACTCGGGCATTCATAAACAACATCATATACCCGCCTACCACAAACAAGAACGGGGCAATTGGAAAAAACTTTCAATTTCACAAGTTACCCTTTAGCGCCTAAAGAGTGTGACTTAGAAGAATTAAACTATCTGATTACGGTAGATGCATATGTGCACATTACATAGAGATGTTTACGTCCTAAATGGGTTGAACGCAAGAGTGACAATAGGTAACCCAAAGAACCCAAAATACCTAGCACCTTCCGGTTTTGTTTTTGCGGCTATAAAGTATGTGGGTCTAAAAAGCAATATGAATCGCCTAGACGACAATTCGGGCATTCAAAAACAACATCATATACCCGCCTACCACAAACAAGAACGGGGCAATTGGAAAAAACTTTCAATTTCACAAGTTACCCTTTAGCGCCTAAACAGTGTGACTTAGAAGAATTAAACTATCTGATTACGGTAGATGCATATGTGCACATTATATAGAGATGTTTACGTCCTAAATGGGTTGAACGCAAGAGTGACAATCGGTAACCCAAAGAACCTTCCAAAGAACCCAAAATACCTAGCACCTTCCGGTTTTGTTTTTGCGGCTAAGAAATTATGTGGGCCTAAAAAGCAATACGAATCGCCTAGACGACAACTCGGGCATTCATAAACAACATCATATACCCGCCTACCACAAACAAGAACGGGGCAATTGGAAAAAACTTTCAATTTCACAAGTTACCCTTTAGCGCCTAAAGCGTGTGACTTAGAAGAATTAAACTATCTGATTACGGTAGATGCGTATGTGCACATTACATAGAAATGTTTACGTCCTAAATGGGTTGAACGCAAGAGTGACAATAGGTAACCCAAAGAACCCAAAATACCTAGCACCTTCCGGTTTTGTTTTTGCGGCTATATAGTATGTGGGTCTAAAAAGCAATATGCCTAGACGACAATTCGGGCATTCAAAAACAACATCATATACCCGCCTACCACAAACAGGAACGGGGCAATTGGCAAAAAACTTTCAATTTCACAAGTTACCCTTTAGCGCCTAAACAGTGTGACTTAGAAGAATTAAACTATCTGATTACGGTAGATGCATATGTGCACATTACATAGAGATGTTTACGTCCTAAATGGGTTGAACGCAAGAGTGACAATCGGTAACCCAAAGAACCTTCCAAAGAACCCAAAATACCTAGCACCTTCCGGTTTTGTTTTTGCGGCTAAGAAATTATGTGGGCCTAAAAAGCAATACGAATCGCCTAGACGACAACTCGGGCATTCATAAACAACATCATATACCCGCCTACCACAAACAAGAACGGGGCAATTGGAAAAAACTTTCAATTTCACAAGTTACCCTTTAGCGCCTAAAGCGTGTGACTTAGAAGAATTAAACTATCTGATTACGGTAGATGCGTATGTGCACATTACATAGAGATGTTAACGTCCTAAATGGGTTGAACGCAAGAGTGACAATAGGTAACCCAAAATACCTAGCACCTTCCGGTTTTGTTTTTGCAGCTAAGAAATTATGTGGGCCTAAAAAGCAATATGAATCGCCTAGACGACAACTCGGGCATTCATAAACAACATCATATACCCGCCTACCACAAACAAGAACGGGGCAATTGGAAAAAACTTTCAATTTCACAAGTTACCCTTTAGCGCCTAAACAGTGTGACTTAGAAGAATTAAACTATCTGATTACGGTAGATGCATATGTGCACATTACATAGAGATGTTTACGTCCTAAATGGGTTGAACGCAAGAGTGACAATCGGTAACCCAAAGAACCTTCCAAAGAACCCAAAATACCTAGCACCTTCCGGTTTTGTTTTTGCGGCTAAGAAATTATGTGGGCCTAAAAAGCAATACGAATCGCCTAGACGACAACTCGGGCATTCATAAACAACATCATATACCCGCCTACCACAAACAAGAACGGGGCAATTGGAAAAAACTTTCAATTTCACAAGTTACCCTTTAGCGCCTAAAGCGTGTGACTTAGAAGAATTAAACTATCTGATTACGGTAGATGCGTATGTGCACATTACATAGAAATGTTTACGTCCTAAATGGGTTGAACGCAAGAGTGACAATAGGTAACCCAAAGAACCCAAAATACCTAGCACCTTCCGGTTTTGTTTTTGCGGCTATATAGTATGTGGGTCTAAAAAGCAATATGCCTAGACGACAATTCGGGCATTCAAAAACAACATCATATACCCGCCTACCACAAACAGGAACGGGGCAATTGGCAAAAAACTTTCAATTTCACAAGTTACCCTTTAGCGCCTAAACAGTGTGACTTAGAAGAATTAAACTATCTGATTACGGTAGATGCATATGTGCACATTACATGGAGATGTTAACGTCCTAAATGGGTTGAACGCAAGAGTGACAATCGAAAACCCAAAAACCTCAAAATACCTAGCAACTTCCGGCTTTGTTGTTCCTGCTAATAAAGTATGTGGGTCTAAAAAGCAATATGAATCGCCTAGGCGACAACTCGGGCATTCAAAAACAACATCATATACCCGCCTACCACAAACAGGAACGGGGCAATTGGCAAAAAACTTTCAATTTCACAAGTTACCCTTTAGCGCCTAAAGAGTGTGACTTAGAAGAATTAAACTATCTGATTACGGTAGATGCATATGTGCACATTACATAGAGATGTTAACGTCCTAAATGGGTTGAACGCAAGAGTGACAATAGGTAACCCAAAATACCTAGCACCTTCCGGTTTTGTTTTTGCAGCTAAGAAATTATGTGGGCCTAAAAAGCAATATGAATCGCCTAGACGACAACTCGGGCATTCATAAACAACATCATATACCCGCCTACCACAAACAAGAACGGGGCAATTGGAAAAAACTTTCAATTTCACAAGTTACCCTTTAGCGCCTAAACAGTGTGACTTAGAAGAATTAAACTATCTGATTACGGTAGATGCATATGTGCACATTACATAGAGATGTTTACGTCCTAAATGGGTTGAACGCAAGAGTGACAATAGGTAACCCAAAGAACCCAAAATACCTAGCACCTTCCGGTTTTGTTTTTGCGGCTATAAAGTATGTGGGCCTAAAAAGCAATATGAATCGCCCAGACGACAACGCGGGCATTCATAATCACAACCATATAACCCCCTACAACAAACAGGAACGTGGCAATTGGCAAAAAACTTTCAATTTCCTTTAGCGCCTAAAGAGTGTGACTTTGAAGAATTAAACTATCTGATTACGGTAGATGCATATGTGCACATTACATAGAGATGTTAACGTCCTAAATGGGTTGAACGCAAGAGTGACAATCGAAAACCCAAAAACCTCAAAATACCTAGCAACTTCCGACTTTGTTTTTCCGGCTAATAAAGTATGTGGGCCTAAAAAACAATATGAATCGCCTAGACGGCAACTCGGGCCTTCATAAACAACATCATATACCCGCCTACCACAAACAGGAACGGGGCAATTGGCAAAAAACTTTCAATTTTACAAGTTACCCTTTAGCGCCTAAACAGTGTGACTTAGAAGAATAAAACTATCTGATTACGGCAGATGCATATGTGCACTTTACATAGGGTTGTTTACGTCCTAAATGGGTTGAACACAAGAGTGACAATCGAAAACCCAAAGAACCCAAAATACCTAGCACCTTCCGGTTTTGTTTTTGCGGCTATAAATTATGTGGGCCTTTAAAACAATATGAGTCGCCTAGACGACAACGCGGGCATTCATAATCACAACCATATAACCCCCTACCACAAACAGGAACGTGGCAATTGGCAAAAAACTTGTAACTTCCTTTAGCGCCTCAAGAGTGTGACCTTGAATAATTAAGCTATCTGATTACGGTAGATGCATATGTGCACATTACATAGAGATGTTTACGTCCTAAATGGGTTGAACGCAAGAGTGACAATCGAAAACCCAAAGAACCCAAAATACCTAGCACCTTCTGGTTTTGTTTTTGCGGCTATAAAGTATGTGGGCCTTGAAAACAATATGAATCGCCTAGACGACAACGCGGGCATTCATAATCACAACCATATACCCCCTACCACAAACAGGAACGTGGCAATTGGCAAAAAACTTTCAATTTCCTTTAGCGCCTAAAGAGTGTGACTTTGAAGAATTAAACTATCTGATTACGGTAGATGCATATGTGCACATTACATAAAGATGTTATCGTCCTAAATGGGTTGAACGCAAGAGTGACAATAGGTAACCCAAAATACCTAGCACCTTCCGGTTTTGTTTTTGCAGCTAAGAAATTATGTGGGCCTAAAAAGCAATATGAATCGCCTAGACGACAACTCGGGCATTTATAATCACCTACCACAAACAGGAACGTGGCAATTGGCAAAACACTTTCAATTTCCTTTAGCGCCTAAAGAGTGTGACTTTGAAGAATTAAACTATCTGATTACGGTAGATGCATATGTGCACATTACATAAAGATGTTATCGTCCTAAATGGGTTGAACGCAAGAGTGACAATAGGTAACCCAAAGAACCCAAAACACCTAGCACCTTCCGAATTTGTTTTTGCGGCTAAGAAATTATGTGGGCCTATAAAACAATATGAGTCGCCTAGACGCAAGAGTGACAATCGGTAACCCAAAGAACCTTCCAAAGAACCCAAAATACCTAGCACCTTCCGGTTTTGTTTTTGCGGCTAAGAAATTATGTGGGCCTAAAAAGCAATATGAATCGCCTAGACGACAACTCGGGCATTCATAAACAACATCATATACCCGCCTACCACAAACAAGAACGGGGCAATTGGAAAAAACTTTCAATTTCACAAGTTACCCTTTAGCGCCTAAACAGTGTGACTTAGAAGAATTAAACTATCTGATTACGGTAGATGCATATGTGCACATTACATAGAGATGTTTACGTCCTAAATGGGTTGAACGCAAGAGTGACAATAGGTAACCCAAAGAACCCAAAATACCTAGCACCTTCCGGTTTTGTTTTTGCGGCTATAAAGTATGTGGGCCTAAAAAGCAATATGAATCGCCCAGACGACAACGCGGGCATTCATAATCACAACCATATAACCCCCTACAACAAACAGGAACGTGGCAATTGGCAAAAAACTTTCAATTTCCTTTAGCGCCTAAAGAGTGTGACTTTGAAGAATTAAACTATCTGATTACGGTAGATGCATATGTGCACATTACATAGAGATGTTAACGTCCTAAATGGGTTGAACGCAAGAGTGACAATCGAAAACCCAAAAACCTTAAAATACCTAGCAACTTCCGACTTTGTTTTTCCGGCTAATAAAGTATGTGGGCCTAAAAAACAATATGAATCGCCTAGACGGCAACTCGGGCCTTCATAAACAACATCATATACCCGCCTAGCACAAACAGGAACGGGGCAATTGGCAAAAAACTTTCAATTTTACAAGTTACCCTTTAGCGCCTAAACAGTGTGACTTAGAAGAATAAAACTATCTGATTACGGCAGATGCATATGTGCACTTTACATAGGGTTGTTTACGTCCTAAATGGGTTGAACGCAAGAGTGACAATCGAAAACCCAAAGAACCCAAAATACCTAGCACCTTCCGGTTTTGTTTTTGCGGCTATAAAGTATGTGGGCCTTTAAAACAATATGAGTCGCCTAGACGACAACGCGGGCATTCATAATCACAACCATATAACCCCCTACCACAAACAGGAACGTGGCAATTGGCAAAAAACTTGTAACTTCCTTTAGCGCCTCAAGAGTGTGACCTTGAATAATTAAGCTATCTGATTACGGTAGATGCATATGTGCACATTACATAGAGATGTTTACGTCCTAAATGGGTTGAACGCAAGAGTGACAATCGAAAACCCAAAGAACCCAAAATACCTAGCACCTTCTGGTTTTGTTTTTGCGGCTATAAAGTATGTGGGCCTTTAAAACAATATGAATCGCCTAGACGACAGCGCGGGCATTCATAATCACAACCATATACCCCCTACCACAAACAGGAACGTGGCAATTGGCAAAAAACTTTCAATTTCCTTTAGCGCCTAAAGAGTGTGACTTTGAAGAATTAAACTATCTGATTACGGTAGATGCATATGTGCACATTACATAGAGATGTTAACGTCCTAAATGGGTTGAACGCAAGAGTGACAATCGAAAACCCAAAAACCTCAAAATACCTAGCAACTTCCGGCTTTGTTGTTCCTGCTAATAAAGTATGTGGGTCTAAAAAGCAATATGAATCGCCTAGACGACAACTCGGGCATTCAAAAACAACATCATATACCCGCCTACCACAAACAGGAACGGGGCAATTGGCAAAAAACTTTCAATTTCACAAGTTACCCTTTAGCGCCTAAAGAGTGTGACTTAGAAGAATTAAACTATCTGATTACGGTAGATGCATATGTGCACATTACATAGGGATGTTTACGTCCTAAATGGGTTGAACGCAAGAGTGACAATAGGTAACCCAAAGAACCCAAAATACCTAGCACCTTCCGGTTTTGTTTTAGCGGCTAAGAAATTATGTGGGCCTAAAAAGCAATATGAATCGCCTAGACGACAACTCGGGCATTCATAAACAACATCATATACCCGCTTACCACAAACAGGAACGGGGCAATTGGAAAAAACTTTCGATTTCACAAGTTACCCTTTAGCGCCTAAAGAGTGTGACTTAGAAGAATTAAACTATCTGATTACGGTTGATGCATATGTGCACATTACATAGAGATGTTTACGTACTAAATGGGTTGAACGCAAGAGTGACAATAGGTAACCCAAAGAACCCAAAATACCTAGCACCTTCCGGTTTTGTTTTTGCGGCTAATAAATTATGTGGGCCTATAAAACAATATGAGTCGCCTAGACGACAACTCGGGCATTTATAATCACAACCATATAACCCCCTACCACAAACACGAACGTGGCAATTGGCAAAAAACTTTCAATTTCCTTTAGCGCCTAAAGAGTGTGACTTAGAAGAATTAAACTATCTGATTACGGTTGATGCATATGTGCACATTACATAGAGATGTTTATGTACTAAATGGGTTGAACGCAAGAGTGACAATAGGTAACCCAAAGAACCCAAAATACCTAGCACCTTCCGGTTTTGTTTTTGCGGCTAAGAAAGTATGTGGGTCTAAAAAGCAATATGAATCGCCTAGACGACAACTCGGGCATTCATAAACAACATCATATACCCGCCTACCACAAACAAGAACGGGGCAATTGGAAAAAACTTTCAATTTCACAAGTTACCCTTTAGCGCCTAAAGAGTGTGACTTAGAAGAATTAAACTATCTGATTACGGTAGATGCATATGTGCACATTACATAGAGATGTTAACGTCCTAAATGGGTTGAACGCAAGAGTGACAATAGGTAACCCAAAGAACCCAAAATACCTAGCACCTTCCGGTTTTGTTTTTGCGGCTATAAAGTATGTGGGTCTAAAAAGCAATATGAATCGCCTAGACGACAATTCGGGCATTCAAAAACAACATCATATACCCGCCTACCACAAACAGGAACGGGGCAATTGGCAAAAAACTTTCAATTTCACAAGTTACCCTTTAGCGCCTAAACAGTGTGACTTAGAAGAATTAAAATATCTGATTACGGTAGATGCATATGTGCACATTACATGGAGATGTTAACGTCCTAAATGGGTTGAACGCAAGAGTGACAATCGAAAACCCAAAAACCTCAAAATACCTAGCAACTTCCGGCTTTGTTGTTCCTGCTAATAAAGTATGTGGGTCTAAAAAGCAATATGAATCGCCTAGGCGACAACTCGGGCATTCAAAAACAACATCATATACCCGCCTACCACAAACAGGAACGGGGCAATTGGCAAAAAACTTTCAATTTCACAAGTTACCCTTTAGCGCCTAAAGAGTGTGACTTAGAAGAATTAAACTATCTGATTACGGTAGATGCATATGTGCACATTACATAGAGATGTTAACGTCCTAAATGGGTTGAACGCAAGAGTGACAATAGGTAACCCAAAATACCTAGCACCTTCCGGTTTTGTTTTTGCAGCTAAGAAATTATGTGGGCCTAAAAAGCAATATGAATCGCCTAGACGACAACTCGGGCATTCATAAACAACATCATATACCCGCCTACCACAAACAAGAACGGGGCAATTGGAAAAAACTTTCAATTTCACAAGTTACCCTTTAGCGCCTAATCAGTGTGACTTAGAAGAATTAAACTATCTGATTACGGTAGATGCATATGTGCACATTACATAGAGATGTTTACGTCCTAAATGGGTTGAACGCAAGAGTGACAATAGGTAACCCAAAGAACCCAAAATACCTAGCACCTTCCGGTTTTTTTTTTGCGGCTATAAAGTATGTGGGCCTAAAAAGCAATATGAATCGCCCAGACGACAACGCGGGCATTCATAATCACAACCATATAACCCGCTACCACAAACAGGAACGTGGCAATTGGCAAAAAACTTTCAATTTCCTTTAGCGCCTAAAGAGTGTGACTTTGAAGAATTAAACTATCTGATTACGGTAGATGCATATGTGCACATTACATAGAGATGTTAACGTCCTAAATGGGTTGAACGCAAGAGTGACAATCGAAAACCCAAAAACCTCAAAATACCTAGCACCTTCCGGTTTTGTTTTTGCGGCTAAGAAATTATGTGGGCCTAAAAAGCAATATGAATCGCCTAGACGACAACTCGGGCATTCATAAACAACATCATATACCCGCCTACCACAAACAAGAACGGGGCAATTGGAAAAAACTTTCAATTTCACAAGTTACCCTTTAGCGCCTAAAGAGTGTGACTTAGAAGAATTAAACTATCTGATTACGGTAGATGCATATGTGCACATTACATAGAGATGTTTACGTCCTAAATGGGTTGAACGCAAGAGTGACAATAGGTAACCCAAAGAACCCAAAATACCTAGCACCTTCCGGTTTTGTTTTTGCGGCTATAAAGTATGTGGGTCTAAAAAGCAATATGAATCGCCTAGACGACAATTCGGGCATTCAAAAACAACATCATATACCCGCCTACCACAAACAAGAACGGGGCAATTGGAAAAAACTTTCAATTTCACAAGTTACCCTTTAGCGCCTAAACAGTGTGACTTAGAAGAATTAAACTATCTGATTACGGTAGATGCATATGTGCACATTATATAGAGATGTTTACGTCCTAAATGGGTTGAACGCAAGAGTGACAATCGGTAACCCAAAGAACCTTCCAAAGAACCCAAAATACCTAGCACCTTCCGGTTTTGTTTTTGCGGCTAAGAAATTATGTGGGCCTAAAAAGCAATACGAATCGCCTAGACGACAACTCGGGCATTCATAAACAACATCATATACCCGCCTACCACAAACAAGAACGGGGCAATTGGAAAAAACTTTCAATTTCACAAGTTACCCTTTAGCGCCTAAAGCGTGTGACTTAGAAGAATTAAACTATCTGATTACGGTAGATGCGTATGTGCACATTACATAGAAATGTTTACGTCCTAAATGGGTTGAACGCAAGAGTGACAATAGGTAACCCAAAGAACCCAAAATACCTAGCACCTTCCGGTTTTGTTTTTGCGGCTATATAGTATGTGGGTCTAAAAAGCAATATGCCTAGACGACAATTCGGGCATTCAAAAACAACATCATATACCCGCCTACCACAAACAGGAACGGGGCAATTGGCAAAAAACTTTCAATTTCACAAGTTACCCTTTAGCGCCTAAACAGTGTGACTTAGAAGAATTAAACTATCTGATTACGGTAGATGCATATGTGCACATTACATAGAGATGTTTACGTCCTAAATGGGTTGAACGCAAGAGTGACAATCGGTAACCCAAAGAACCTTCCAAAGAACCCAAAATACCTAGCACCTTCCGGTTTTGTTTTTGCGGCTAAGAAATTATGTGGGCCTAAAAAGCAATACGAATCGCCTAGACGACAACTCGGGCATTCATAAACAACATCATATACCCGCCTACCACAAACAAGAACGGGGCAATTGGAAAAAACTTTCAATTTCACAAGTTACCCTTTAGCGCCTAAAGCGTGTGACTTAGAAGAATTAAACTATCTGATTACGGTAGATGCGTATGTGCACATTACATAGAGATGTTAACGTCCTAAATGGGTTGAACGCAAGAGTGACAATAGGTAACCCAAAATACCTAGCACCTTCCGGTTTTGTTTTTGCAGCTAAGAAATTATGTGGGCCTAAAAAGCAATATGAATCGCCTAGACGACAACTCGGGCATTCATAAACAACATCATATACCCGCCTACCACAAACAAGAACGGGGCAATTGGAAAAAACTTTCAATTTCACAAGTTACCCTTTAGCGCCTAAACAGTGTGACTTAGAAGAATTAAACTATCTGATTACGGTAGATGCATATGTGCACATTACATAGAGATGTTTACGTCCTAAATGGGTTGAACGCAAGAGTGACAATCGGTAACCCAAAGAACCTTCCAAAGAACCCAAAATACCTAGCACCTTCCGGTTTTGTTTTTGCGGCTAAGAAATTATGTGGGCCTAAAAAGCAATACGAATCGCCTAGACGACAACTCGGGCATTCATAAACAACATCATATACCCGCCTACCACAAACAAGAACGGGGCAATTGGAAAAAACTTTCAATTTCACAAGTTACCCTTTAGCGCCTAAAGCGTGTGACTTAGAAGAATTAAACTATCTGATTACGGTAGATGCGTATGTGCACATTACATAGAAATGTTTACGTCCTAAATGGGTTGAACGCAAGAGTGACAATAGGTAACCCAAAGAACCCAAAATACCTAGCACCTTCCGGTTTTGTTTTTGCGGCTATATAGTATGTGGGTCTAAAAAGCAATATGCCTAGACGACAATTCGGGCATTCAAAAACAACATCATATACCCGCCTACCACAAACAGGAACGGGGCAATTGGCAAAAAACTTTCAATTTCACAAGTTACCCTTTAGCGCCTAAACAGTGTGACTTAGAAGAATTAAACTATCTGATTACGGTAGATGCATATGTGCACATTACATGGAGATGTTAACGTCCTAAATGGGTTGAACGCAAGAGTGACAATCGAAAACCCAAAAACCTCAAAATACCTAGCAACTTCCGGCTTTGTTGTTCCTGCTAATAAAGTATGTGGGTCTAAAAAGCAATATGAATCGCCTAGGCGACAACTCGGGCATTCAAAAACAACATCATATACCCGCCTACCACAAACAGGAACGGGGCAATTGGCAAAAAACTTTCAATTTCACAAGTTACCCTTTAGCGCCTAAAGAGTGTGACTTAGAAGAATTAAACTATCTGATTACGGTAGATGCATATGTGCACATTACATAGAGATGTTAACGTCCTAAATGGGTTGAACGCAAGAGTGACAATAGGTAACCCAAAATACCTAGCACCTTCCGGTTTTGTTTTTGCAGCTAAGAAATTATGTGGGCCTAAAAAGCAATATGAATCGCCTAGACGACAACTCGGGCATTCATAAACAACATCATATACCCGCCTACCACAAACAAGAACGGGGCAATTGGAAAAAACTTTCAATTTCACAAGTTACCCTTTAGCGCCTAAACAGTGTGACTTAGAAGAATTAAACTATCTGATTACGGTAGATGCATATGTGCACATTACATAGAGATGTTTACGTCCTAAATGGGTTGAACGCAAGAGTGACAATAGGTAACCCAAAGAACCCAAAATACCTAGCACCTTCCGGTTTTGTTTTTGCGGCTATAAAGTATGTGGGCCTAAAAAGCAATATGAATCGCCCAGACGACAACGCGGGCATTCATAATCACAACCATATAACCCCCTACAACAAACAGGAACGTGGCAATTGGCAAAAAACTTTCAATTTCCTTTAGCGCCTAAAGAGTGTGACTTTGAAGAATTAAACTATCTGATTACGGTAGATGCATATGTGCACATTACATAGAGATGTTAACGTCCTAAATGGGTTGAACGCAAGAGTGACAATCGAAAACCCAAAAACCTCAAAATACCTAGCAACTTCCGACTTTGTTTTTCCGGCTAATAAAGTATGTGGGCCTAAAAAACAATATGAATCGCCTAGACGGCAACTCGGGCCTTCATAAACAACATCATATACCCGCCTACCACAAACAGGAACGGGGCAATTGGCAAAAAACTTTCAATTTTACAAGTTACCCTTTAGCGCCTAAACAGTGTGACTTAGAAGAATAAAACTATCTGATTACGGCAGATGCATATGTGCACTTTACATAGGGTTGTTTACGTCCTAAATGGGTTGAACACAAGAGTGACAATCGAAAACCCAAAGAACCCAAAATACCTAGCACCTTCCGGTTTTGTTTTTGCGGCTATAAATTATGTGGGCCTTTAAAACAATATGAGTCGCCTAGACGACAACGCGGGCATTCATAATCACAACCATATAACCCCCTACCACAAACAGGAACGTGGCAATTGGCAAAAAACTTGTAACTTCCTTTAGCGCCTCAAGAGTGTGACCTTGAATAATTAAGCTATCTGATTACGGTAGATGCATATGTGCACATTACATAGAGATGTTTACGTCCTAAATGGGTTGAACGCAAGAGTGACAATCGAAAACCCAAAGAACCCAAAATACCTAGCACCTTCTGGTTTTGTTTTTGCGGCTATAAAGTATGTGGGCCTTGAAAACAATATGAATCGCCTAGACGACAACGCGGGCATTCATAATCACAACCATATACCCCCTACCACAAACAGGAACGTGGCAATTGGCAAAAAACTTTCAATTTCCTTTAGCGCCTAAAGAGTGTGACTTTGAAGAATTAAACTATCTGATTACGGTAGATGCATATGTGCACATTACATAGAGATGTTAACGTCCTAAATGGGTTGAACGCAAGAGTGACAATCGAAAACCCAAAAACCTCAAAATACCTAGCAACTTCCGGCTTTGTTGTTCCTGCTAATAAAGTATGTGGGTCTAAAAAGCAATATGAATCGCCTAGACGACAACTCGGGCATTCAAAAACAACATCATATACCCGCCTACCACAAACAGGAACGGGGCAATTGGCAAAAAACTTTCAATTTCACAAGTTACCCTTTAGCGCCTAAAGAGTGTGACTTAGAAGAATTAAACTATCTGATTACGGTAGATGCATATGTGCACATTACATAGGGATGTTTACGTCCTAAATGGGTTGAACGCAAGAGTGACAATAGGTAACCCAAAGAACCCAAAATACCTAGCACCTTCCGGTTTTGTTTTTGCGGCTAAGAAATTATGTGGGCCTAAAAAGCAATATGAATCGCCTAGACGACAACTCGGGCATTCATAAACAACATCATATACCCGCTTACCACAAACAGGAACGGGGCAATTGGAAAAAACTTTCGATTTCACAAGTTACCCTTTAGCGCCTAAAGAGTGTGACTTAGAAGAATTAAACTATCTGATTACGGTTGATGCATATGTGCACATTACATAGAGATGTTTACGTACTAAATGGGTTGAACGCAAGAGTGACAATAGGTAACCCAAAGAACCCAAAATACCTAGCACCTTCCGGTTTTGTTTTTGCGGCTAATAAATTATGTGGGCCTATAAAACAATATGAGTCGCCTAGACGACAACTCGGGCATTTATAATCACAACCATATAACCCCCTACCACAAACACGAACGTGGCAATTGGCAAAAAACTTTCAATTTCCTTTAGCGCCTAAAGAGTGTGACTTAGAAGAATTAAACTATCTGATTACGGTTGATGCATATGTGCACATTACATAGAGATGTTTATGTACTAAATGGGTTGAACGCAAGAGTGACAATAGGTAACCCAAAGAACCCAAAATACCTAGCACCTTCCGGTTTTGTTTTTGCGGCTAAGAAAGTATGTGGGTCTAAAAAGCAATATGAATCGATTAGACGACAACTCGGGCATTCAAAAACAACATCATATACCCGCCTACCACAAACAGGAACGGGGCAATTGGCAAAAAGCTTTCAATTTTACAAGTTACCCTTTAGCGCCTAAACAGTGTGACTTAGAAGAATTAAACTGATTACGGTAGATGCATATGTGCACTTTACATAGAGATGTTTACGTCCTAAATGGGTTGAACGCAAGAGTGACAATCGGTAACCCAAAGAACCTTCCAAAGAACCCAAAATACCTAGCACCTTCCGGTTTTGTTTTTGCGGCTAAGAAATTATGTGGGCCTAAAAAGCAATATGAATCGCCTAGACGACAACTCGGGCATTCATAAACAACATCATATACCCGCCTACCACAAACAAGAACGGGGCAATTGGAAAAAACTTTCAATTTCACAAGTTACCCTTTAGCGCCTAAAGAGTGTGACTTAGAAGAATTAAACTATCTGATTACGGTAGATGCATATGTGCACATTACATAGAGATGTTAACGTCCTAAATGGGTTGAACGCAAGAGTGACAATAGGTAACCCAAAGAACCCAAAATACCTAGCACCTTCCGGTTTTGTTTTTGCGGCTATAAAGTATGTGGGTCTAAAAAGCAATATGAATCGCCTAGACGACAATTCGGGCATTCAAAAACAACATCATATACCCGCCTACCACAAACAGGAACGGGGCAATTGGCAAAAAACTTTCAATTTCACAAGTTACCCTTTAGCGCCTAAACAGTGTGACTTAGAAGAATTAAAATATCTGATTACGGTAGATGCATATGTGCACATTACATGGAGATGTTAACGTCCTAAATGGGTTGAACGCAAGAGTGACAATCGAAAACCCAAAAACCTCAAAATACCTAGCAACTTCCGGCTTTGTTGTTCCTGCTAATAAAGTATGTGGGTCTAAAAAGCAATATGAATCGCCTAGGCGACAACTCGGGCATTCAAAAACAACATCATATACCCACCTACCACAAACAGGAACGGGGCAATTGGCAAAAAACTTTCAATTTCACAAGTTACCCTTTAGCGCCTAAAGAGTGTGACTTAGAAGAATTAAACTATCTGATTACGGTAGATGCATATGTGCACATTACATAGAGATGTTAACGTCCTAAATGGGTTGAACGCAAGAGTGACAATAGGTAACCCAAAATACCTAGCACCTTCCGGTTTTGTTTTTGCAGCTAAGAAATTATGTGGGCCTAAAAAGCAATATGAATCGCCTAGACGACAACTCGGGCATTCATAAACAACATCATATACCCGCCTACCACAAACAAGAACGGGGCAATTGGAAAAAACTTTCAATTTCACAAGTTACCCTTTAGCGCCTAAACAGTGTGACTTAGAAGAATTAAACTATCTGATTACGGTAGATGCATATGTGCACATTACATAGAGATGTTTACGTCCTAAATGGGTTGAACGCAAGAGTGACAATAGGTAACCCAAAGAACCCAAAATACCTAGCACCTTCCGGTTTTTTTTTTGCGGCTATAAAGTATGTGGGCCTAAAAAGCAATATGAATCGCCCAGACGACAACGCGGGCATTCATAATCACAACCATATAACCCCCTACCACAAACAGGAACGTGGCAATTGGCAAAAAACTTTCAATTTCCTTTAGCGCCTAAAGAGTGTGACTTTGAAGAATTAAACTATCTGATTACGGTAGATGCATATGTGCACATTACATAGAGATGTTAACGTCCTAAATGGGTTGAACGCAAGAGTGACAATCGAAAACCCAAAAACCTCAAAATACCTAGCACCTTCCGGTTTTGTTTTTGCGGCTAAGAAATTATGTGGGCCTAAAAAGCAATATGAATCGCCTAGACGACAACTCGGGCATTCATAAACAACATCATATACCCGCCTACCACAAACAAGAACGGGGCAATTGGAAAAAACTTTCAATTTCACAAGTTACCCTTTAGCGCCTAAGGAGTGTGACTTAGAAGAATTAAACTATCTGATTACGGTAGATGCATATGTGCACATTACATAGAGATGTTTACGTCCTAAATGGGTTGAACGCAAGAGTGACAATAGGTAACCCAAAGAACCCAAAATACCTAGCACCTTCCGGTTTTGTTTTTGCGGCTATAAAGTATGTGGGTCTAAAAAGCAATATGAATCGCCTAGACGACAATTCGGGCATTCAAAAACAACATCATATACCCGCCTACCACAAACAGGAACGGGGCAATTGGCAAAAAACTTTCAATTTCACAAGTTACCCTTTAGCGCCTAAACAGTGTGACTTAGAAGAATTAAACTATCTGATTACGGTAGATGCATATGTGCACATTACATGGAGATGTTAACGTCCTAAATGGGTTGAACGCAAGAGTGACAATCGAAAACCCAAAAACCTCAAAATACCTAGCAACTTCCGGCTTTGTTGTTCCTGCTAATAAAGTATGTGGGTCTAAAAAGCAATATGAATCGCCTAGGCGACAACTCGGGCATTCAAAAACAACATCATATACCCGCCTACCACAAACAGGAACGGGGCAATTGGCAAAAAACTTTCAATTTCACAAGTTACCCTTTAGCGCCTAAACAGTGTGACTTAGAAGAATTAAACTATCTGATTACGGTAGATGCATATGTGCACATTACATAGAGATGTTTACGTCCTAAATGGGTTGAACGCAAGAGTGACAATCGGTAACCCAAAGAACCTTCCAAAGAACCCAAAATACCTAGCACCTTCCGGTTTTGTTTTTGCGGCTAAGAAATTATGTGGGCCTAAAAAGCAATACGAATCGCCTAGACGACAACTCGGGCATTCATAAACAACATCATATACCCGCCTACCACAAACAAGAACGGGGCAATTGGAAAAAACTTTCAATTTCACAAGTTACCCTTTAGCGCCTAAAGCGTGTAACTTAGAAGAATTAAACTATCTGATTACGGTAGATGCGTATGTGCACATTACATAGAGATGTTAACGTCCTAAATGGGTTGAACGCAAGAGTGACAATAGGTAACCCAAAATACCTAGCACCTTCCGGTTTTGTTTTTGCAGCTAAGAAATTATGTGGGCCTAAAAAGCAATATGAATCGCCTAGACGACAACTCGGGCATTCATAAACAACATCATATACCCGCCTACCACAAACAAGAACGGGGCAATTGGAAAAAACTTTCAATTTCACAAGTTACCCTTTAGCGCCTAAACAGTGTGACTTAGAAGAATTAAACTATCTGATTACGGTAGATGCATATGTGCACATTACATAGAGATGTTTACGTCCTAAATGGGTTGAACGCAAGAGTGACAATCGGTAACCCAAAGAACCTTCCAAAGAACCCAAAATACCTAGCACCTTCCGGTTTTGTTTTTGCGGCTAAGAAATTATGTGGGCCTAAAAAGCAATACGAATCGCCTAGACGACAACTCGGGCATTCATAAACAACATCATATACCCGCCTACCACAAACAAGAACGGGGCAATTGGAAAAAACTTTCAATTTCACAAGTTACCCTTTAGCGCCTAAAGCGTGTGACTTAGAAGAATTAAACTATCTGATTACGGTAGATGCGTATGTGCACATTACATAGAAATGTTTACGTCCTAAATGGGTTGAACGCAAGAGTGACAATAGGTAACCCAAAGAACCCAAAATACCTAGCACCTTCCGGTTTTGTTTTTGCGGCTATATAGTATGTGGGTCTAAAAAGCAATATGCCTAGACGACAATTCGGGCATTCAAAAACAACATCATATACCCGCCTACCACAAACAGGAACGGGGCAATTGGCAAAAAACTTTCAATTTCACAAGTTACCCTTTAGCGCCTAAACAGTGTGACTTAGAAGAATTAAACTATCTGATTACGGTAGATGCATATGTGCACATTACATGGAGATGTTAACGTCCTAAATGGGTTGAACGCAAGAGTGACAATCGAAAACCCAAAAACCTCAAAATACCTAGCAACTTCCGGCTTTGTTGTTCCTGCTAATAAAGTATGTGGGTCTAAAAAGCAATATGAATCGCCTAGGCGACAACTCGGGCATTCAAAAACAACATCATATACCCGCCTACCACAAACAGGAACGGGGCAATTGGCAAAAAACTTTCAATTTCACAAGTTACCCTTTAGCGCCTAAAGAGTGTGACTTAGAAGAATTAAACTATCTGATTACGGTAGATGCATATGTGCACATTACATAGAGATGTTAACGTCCTAAATGGGTTGAACGCAAGAGTGACAATAGGTAACCCAAAATACCTAGCACCTTCCGGTTTTGTTTTTGCAGCTAAGAAATTATGTGGGCCTAAAAAGCAATATGAATCGCCTAGACGACAACTCGGGCATTCATAAACAACATCATATACCCGCCTACCACAAACAAGAACGGGGCAATTGGAAAAAACTTTCAATTTCACAAGTTACCCTTTAGCGCCTAAACAGTGTGACTTAGAAGAATTAAACTATCTGATTACGGTAGATGCATATGTGCACATTACATAGAGATGTTTACGTCCTAAATGGGTTGAACGCAAGAGTGACAATAGGTAACCCAAAGAACCCAAAATACCTAGCACCTTCCGGTTTTGTTTTTGCGGCTATAAAGTATGTGGGCCTAAAAAGCAATATGAATCGCCCAGACGACAACGCGGGCATTCATAATCACAACCATATAACCCCCTACAACAAACAGGAACGTGGCAATTGGCAAAAAACTTTCAATTTCCTTTAGCGCCTAAAGAGTGTGACTTTGAAGAATTAAACTATCTGATTACGGTAGATGCATATGTGCACATTACATAGAGATGTTAACGTCCTAAATGGGTTGAACGCAAGAGTGACAATCGAAAACCCAAAAACCTCAAAATACCTAGCAACTTCCGACTTTGTTTTTCCGGCTAATAAAGTATGTGGGCCTAAAAAACAATATGAATCGCCTAGACGACAACTCGGGCATTCAAAAACAACATCATATACCCGCCTACCACAAACAGGAACGGGGCAATTGGCAAAAAACTTTCAATTTCACAAGTTACCCTTTAGCGCCTAAAGAGTGTGACTTAGAAGAATTAAACTATCTGATTACGGTAGATGCATATGTGCACATTACATAGAGATGTTTACGTCCTAAATGGGTTGAACGCAAGAGTGACAATAGGTAACCCAAAGAACCCAAAATACCTAGCACCTTCCGGTTTTGTTTTTGCAGCTAAGAAATTATGTGGGCCTAAAAAGCAATATGAATCGCCTAGACGACAACTCGGGCATTCATAAACAACATCATATACCCGCCTACCACAAACAAGAACGGGGCAATTGGAAAAAACTTTCAATTTCACAAGTTACCCTTTAGCGCCTAAACAGTGTGACTTAGAAGAATTAAACTATCTGATTACGGTAGATGCATATGTGCACATTACATAGAGATGTTTACGTCCTAAATGGGTTGAACGCAAGAGTGACAATAGGTAACCCAAAGAACCCAAAATACCTAGCACCTTCCGGTTTTGTTTTTGCGGCTATAAAGTATGTGGGCCTAAAAAGCAATATGAATCGCCCAGACGACAACGCGGGCATTCATAATCACAACCATATAACCCCCTACAACAAACAGGAACGTGGCAATTGGCAAAAAACTTTCAATTTCCTTTAGCGCCTAAAGAGTGTGACTTTGAAGAATTAAACTATCTGATTACGGCAGATGCATATGTGCACTTTACATAGGGTTGTTTACGTCCTAAATGGGTTGAACACAAGAGTGACAATCGAAAACCCAAAGAACCCAAAATACCTAGCACCTTCCGGTTTTGTTTTTGCGGCTATAAATTATGTGGGCCTTTAAAACAATATGAGTCGCCTAGACGACAACGCGGGCATTCATAATCACAACCATATAACCCCCTACCACAAACAGGAACGTGGCAATTGGCAAAAAACTTGTAACTTCCTTTAGCGCCTCAAGAGTGTGACCTTGAATAATTAAGCTATCTGATTACGGTAGATGCATATGTGCACATTACATAGAGATGTTTACGTCCTAAATGGGTTGAACGCAAGAGTGACAATCGAAAACCCAAAGAACCCAAAATACCTAGCACCTTCTGGTTTTGTTTTTGCGGCTATAAAGTATGTGGGCCTTGAAAACAATATGAATCGCCTAGACGACAACGCGGGCATTCATAATCACAACCATATACCCCCTACCACAAACAGGAACGTGGCAATTGGCAAAAAACTTTCAATTTCCTTTAGCGCCTAAAGAGTGTGACTTTGAAGAATTAAACTATCTGATTACGGTAGATGCATATGTGCACATTACATAGAGATGTTAACGTCCTAAATGGGTTGAACGCAAGAGTGACAATCGAAAACCCAAAAACCTCAAAATACCTAGCAACTTCCGGCTTTGTTGTTCCTGCTAATAAAGTATGTGGGTCTAAAAAGCAATATGAATCGCCTAGACGACAACTCGGGCATTCAAAAACAACATCATATACCCGCCTACCACAAACAGGAACGGGGCAATTGGCAAAAAACTTTCAATTTCACAAGTTACCCTTTAGCGCCTAAAGAGTGTGACTTAGAAGAATTAAACTATCTGATTACGGTAGATGCATATGTGCACATTACATAGGGATGTTTACGTCCTAAATGGGTTGAACGCAAGAGTGACAATAGGTAACCCAAAGAACCCAAAATACCTAGCACCTTCCGGTTTTGTTTTTGCGGCTAAGAAATTATGTGGGCCTAAAAAGCAATATGAATCGCCTAGACGACAACTCGGGCATTCATAAACAACATCATATACCCGCTTACCACAAACAGGAACGGGGCAATTGGAAAAAACTTTCGATTTCACAAGTTACCCTTTAGCGCCTAAAGAGTGTGACTTAGAAGAATTAAACTATCTGATTACGGTTGATGCATATGTGCACATTACATAGAGATGTTTACGTACTAAATGGGTTGAACGCAAGAGTGACAATAGGTAACCCAAAGAACCCAAAATACCTAGCACCTTCCGGTTTTGTTTTTGCGGCTAATAAATTATGTGGGCCTATAAAACAATATGAGTCGCCTAGACGACAACTCGGGCATTTATAATCACAACCATATAACCCCCTACCACAAACACGAACGTGGCAATTGGCAAAAAACTTTCAATTTCCTTTAGCGCCTAAAGAGTGTGACTTAGAAGAATTAAACTATCTGATTACGGTTGATGCATATGTGCACATTACATAGAGATGTTTATGTACTAAATGGGTTGAACGCAAGAGTGACAATAGGTAACCCAAAGAACCCAAAATACCTAGCACCTTCCGGTTTTGTTTTTGCGGCTAAGAAAGTATGTGGGTCTAAAAAGCAATATGAATCGATTAGACGACAACTCGGGCATTCAAAAACAACATCATATACCCGCCTACCACAAACAGGAACGGGGCAATTGGCAAAAAGCTTTCAATTTTACAAGTTACCCTTTAGCGCCTAAACAGTGTGACTTAGAAGAATTAAACTGATTACGGTAGATGCATATGTGCACTTTACATAGAGATGTTTACGTCCTAAATGGGTTGAACGCAAGAGTGACAATCGGTAACCCAAAGAACCTTCCAAAGAACCCAAAATACCTAGCACCTTCCGGTTTTGTTTTTGCGGCTAAGAAATTATGTGGGCCTAAAAAGCAATATGAATCGCCTAGACGACAACTCGGGCATTCATAAACAACATCATATACCCGCCTACCACAAACAAGAACGGGGCAATTGGAAAAAACTTTCAATTTCACAAGTTACCCTTTAGCGCCTAAAGAGTGTGACTTAGAAGAATTAAACTATCTGATTACGGTAGATGCATATGTGCACATTACATAGAGATGTTAACGTCCTAAATGGGTTGAACGCAAGAGTGACAATAGGTAACCCAAAGAACCCAAAATACCTAGCACCTTCCGGTTTTGTTTTTGCGGCTATAAAGTATGTGGGTCTAAAAAGCAATATGAATCGCCTAGACGACAATTCGGGCATTCAAAAACAACATCATATACCCGCCTACCACAAACAGGAACGGGGCAATTGGCAAAAAACTTTCAATTTCACAAGTTACCCTTTAGCGCCTAAACAGTGTGACTTAGAAGAATTAAAATATCTGATTACGGTAGATGCATATGTGCACATTACATGGAGATGTTAACGTCCTAAATGGGTTGAACGCAAGAGTGACAATCGAAAACCCAAAAACCTCAAAATACCTAGCAACTTCCGGCTTTGTTGTTCCTGCTAATAAAGTATGTGGGTCTAAAAAGCAATATGAATCGCCTAGGCGACAACTCGGGCATTCAAAAACAACATCATATACCCACCTACCACAAACAGGAACGGGGCAATTGGCAAAAAACTTTCAATTTCACAAGTTACCCTTTAGCGCCTAAAGAGTGTGACTTAGAAGAATTAAACTATCTGATTACGGTAGATGCATATGTGCACATTACATAGAGATGTTAACGTCCTAAATGGGTTGAACGCAAGAGTGACAATAGGTAACCCAAAATACCTAGCACCTTCCGGTTTTGTTTTTGCAGCTAAGAAATTATGTGGGCCTAAAAAGCAATATGAATCGCCTAGACGACAACTCGGGCATTCATAAACAACATCATATACCCGCCTACCACAAACAAGAACGGGGCAATTGGAAAAAACTTTCAATTTCACAAGTTACCCTTTAGCGCCTAAACAGTGTGACTTAGAAGAATTAAACTATCTGATTACGGTAGATGCATATGTGCACATTACATAGAGATGTTTACGTCCTAAATGGGTTGAACGCAAGAGTGACAATAGGTAACCCAAAGAACCCAAAATACCTAGCACCTTCCGGTTTTTTTTTTGCGGCTATAAAGTATGTGGGCCTAAAAAGCAATATGAATCGCCCAGACGACAACGCGGGCATTCATAATCACAACCATATAACCCCCTACCACAAACAGGAACGTGGCAATTGGCAAAAAACTTTCAATTTCCTTTAGCGCCTAAAGAGTGTGACTTTGAAGAATTAAACTATCTGATTACGGTAGATGCATATGTGCACATTACATAGAGATGTTAACGTCCTAAATGGGTTGAACGCAAGAGTGACAATCGAAAACCCAAAAACCTCAAAATACCTAGCACCTTCCGGTTTTGTTTTTGCGGCTAAGAAATTATGTGGGCCTAAAAAGCAATATGAATCGCCTAGACGACAACTCGGGCATTCATAAACAACATCATATACCCGCCTACCACAAACAAGAACGGGGCAATTGGAAAAAACTTTCAATTTCACAAGTTACCCTTTAGCGCCTAAGGAGTGTGACTTAGAAGAATTAAACTATCTGATTACGGTAGATGCATATGTGCACATTACATAGAGATGTTTACGTCCTAAATGGGTTGAACGCAAGAGTGACAATAGGTAACCCAAAGAACCCAAAATACCTAGCACCTTCCGGTTTTGTTTTTGCGGCTATAAAGTATGTGGGTCTAAAAAGCAATATGAATCGCCTAGACGACAATTCGGGCATTCAAAAACAACATCATATACCCGCCTACCACAAACAGGAACGGGGCAATTGGCAAAAAACTTTCAATTTCACAAGTTACCCTTTAGCGCCTAAACAGTGTGACTTAGAAGAATTAAACTATCTGATTACGGTAGATGCATATGTGCACATTACATGGAGATGTTAACGTCCTAAATGGGTTGAACGCAAGAGTGACAATCGAAAACCCAAAAACCTCAAAATACCTAGCAACTTCCGGCTTTGTTGTTCCTGCTAATAAAGTATGTGGGTCTAAAAAGCAATATGAATCGCCTAGGCGACAACTCGGGCATTCAAAAACAACATCATATACCCGCCTACCACAAACAGGAACGGGGCAATTGGCAAAAAACTTTCAATTTCACAAGTTACCCTTTAGCGCCTAAAGAGTGTGACTTAGAAGAATTAAACTATCTGATTACGGTAGATGCATATGTGCACATTACATAGAGATGTTAACGTCCTAAATGGGTTGAACGCAAGAGTGACAATAGGTAACCCTAAATACCTAGCACCTTCCGGTTTTGTTTTTGCAGCTAAGAAATTATGTGGGCCTAAAAAGCAATATGAATCGCCTAGACGACAACTCGGGCATTCATAAACAACATCATATACCCGCCTACCACAAACAAGAACGGGGCTATTGGAAAAAACTTTCAATTTCACAAGTTACCCTTTAGCGCCTAAACAGTGTGACTTAGAAGAATTAAACTATCTGATTACGGTAGATGCATATGTGCACATTACATAGAGATGTTTACGTCCTAAATGGGTTGAACGCAAGAGTGACAATAGGTAACCCAAAGAACCCAAAATACCTAGCACCTTCCGGTTTTTTTTTTGCGGCTATAAAGTATGTGGGCCTAAAAAGCAATATGAATCGCCCAGACGACAACGCGGGCATTCATAATCACAACCATATAACCCCCTACCACAAACAGGAACGTGGCAATTGGCAAAAAACTTTCAATTTCCTTTAGCGCCTAAAGAGTGTGACTTTGAAGAATTAAACTATCTGATTACGGTAGATGCATATGTGCACATTACATAGAGATGTTAACGTCCTAAATGGGTTGAACGCAAGAGTGACAATCGAAAACCCAAAAACCTCAAAATACCTAGCAACTTCCGACTTTGTTTTTCCGGCTAATAAAGTATTTGGGCCTAAAAAACAATATGAATCGCCTAGACGGCAACTCGGGCCTTCATAAACAACATCATATACCCGCCTACCACAAACAGGAACGGGGAAATTGGCAAAAAACTTTCAATTTTACAAGTTACCCTTTAGCGCCTAAACAGTGTGACTTAGAAGAATAAAACTATCTGATTACGGCAGATGCATATGTGCACTTTACATAGGGTTGTTTACGTCCTAAATGGGTTGAACGCAAGAGTGACAATCGAAAACCCAAAGAACCCAAAATACCTAGCACCTTCCGGTTTTGTTTTTGCGGCTATAAAGTATGTGGGCCTTTAAAACAATATGAGTCGCCTAGACGACAACGCGGGCATTCATAATCACAACCATATAACCCCCTACCACAAACAGGAACGTGGCAATTGGCAAAAAACTTGTAACTTCCTTTAGCGCCTCAAGAGTGTGACCTTGAATAATTAAGCTATCTGATTACGGTAGATGCATATGTGCACATTACATAGACATGTTTACGTCCTAAATGGGTTGAACGCAAGAGTGACAATCGAAAACCCAAAGAACCCAAAATACCTAGCACCTTCTGGTTTTGTTTTTGCGGCTATAAAGTATGTGGGCCTTTAAAACAATATGAGTCGCCTAGACGACAACGCGGGCATTCATAATCACAACCATATACCCCCTACCACAAACAGGAACGTGGCAATTGGCAAAAAACTTTCAATTTCCTTTAGCGCCTAAAGAGTGTGACTTTGAAGAATTAAACTATCTGATTACGGTAGATGCATATGTGCACATTACATAGAGATGTTAACGTCCTAAATGGGTTGAACGCAAGAGTGACAATCGAAAACCCAAAAACCTCAAAATACCTAGCAACTTCCGGCTTTGTTGTTCCTGCTAATAAAGTATGTGGGTCTAAAAAGCAATATGAATCGCCTAGACGACAACTCGGGCATTCAAAAACAACATCATATACCCGCCTACTACAAACAGGAACGGGGCAATTGGCAAAAAACTTTCAATTTCACAAGTTACCCTTTAGCGCCTAAAGAGTGTGACTTAAAAGAATTAAACTATCTGATTACGGTAGATGCATATGTGCACATTACATAGAGATGTTAACGTCCTAAATGGGTTGAACGCAAGAGTGACAATAGGTAACCCAAAATACCTAGCACCTTCCGGTTTTGTTTTTGCAGCTAAGAAATTATGTGGGCCTAAAAAGCAATATGAATCGCCTAGACGACAACTCGGGCATTCATAAACAACATCATATACCCGCCTACCACAAACAAGAACGGGGCAATTGGAAAAAACTTTCAATTTCACAAGTTACCCTTTAGCGCCTAAACAGTGTGACTTAGAAGAATTAAACTATCTGATTACGGTAGATGCATATGTGCACATTACATAGAGATGTTAACGTCCTAAATGGGTTGAACGCAAGAGTGACAATAGGTAACCCAAAGAACCCAAAATACCTAGCACCTTCCGGTTTTTTTTTTGCGGCTATAAAGTATGTGGGCCTAAAAAGCAATATGAATCGCCCAGACGACAACGCGGGCATTCATAATCACAACCATATAACCCCCTACCACAAACAGGAACGTGGCAATTGGCAAAAAACTTTCAATTTCCTTTAGCGCCTAAAGAGTGTGACTTTGAAGAATTAAACTATCTGATTACGGTAGATGCATATGTGCACATTACATAGAGATGTTAACGTCCTAAATGGGTTGAACGCAAGAGTGACAATCGAAAACCCAAAAACCTCAAAATACCTAGCAACTTCCGACTTTGTTTTTCCGGCTAATAAAGTATGTGGGCCTAAAAAACAATATGAATCGCCTAGACGGCAACTCGGGCCTTCATAAACAACATCATATACCCGCCTACCACAAACAGGAACGGGGCAATTGGCAAAAAACTTTCAATTTTACAAGTTACCCTTTAGCGCCTAAACAGTGTGACTTAGAAGAATAAAACTATCTGATTACGGCAGATGCATATGTGCACTTTACATAGGGTTGTTTACGTCCTAAATTGGTTGAACGCAAGAGTGACAATCGAAAACCCAAAGAACCCAAAATACCTAGCACCTTCCGGTTTTGTTTTTGCGGCTATAAAGTATGTGGGCCTTTAAAACAATATGAGTCGCCTAGACGACAACGCGGGCATTCATAATCACAACCATATAACCCCCTACCACAAACAGGAACGTGGCAATTGGCAAAAAACTTGTAACTTCCTTTAGCGCCTCAAGAGTGTGACCTTGAATAATTAAGCTATCTGATTACGGTAGATGCATATGTGCACATTACATAGAGATGTTTACGTCCTAAATGGGTTGAACGCAAGAGTGACAATCGAAAACCCAAAGAACCCAAAATACCTAGCACCTTCTGGTTTTGTTTTTGCGGCTATAAAGTATGTGGGCCTTTAAAACAATATGAGTCGCCTAGACGACAACGCGGGCATTCATAATCACAACCATATACCCCCTACCACAAACAGGAACGTGGCAATTGGCAAAAAACTTTCAATTTCCTTTAGCGCCTAAAGAGTGTGACTTTGAAGAATTAAACTATCTGATTACGGTAGATGCATATGTGCACATTACATAGAGATGTTAACGTCCTAAATGGGTTGAACGCAAGAGTGACAATCGAAAACCCAAAAACCTCAAAATACCTAGCAACTTCCGGCTTTGTTGTTCCTGCTAATAAAGTATGTGGGTCTAAAAAGCAATATGAATCGCCTAGACGACAACTCGGGCCTTCATAAACAACATCATATACCCGCCTACCACAAACAGGAACGGGGCAATTGGCAAAAAACTTTCAATTTTACAATTTACCCTTTAGCGCCTAAACAGTGTGACTTAGAAGAATAAAACTATCTGATTACGGTAGATGCATATGTGCACTTTACATAAGGTTGTTTACGTCCTAAATGGGTTGAACGCAAGAGTGACAATCGAAAACCCAAAAACCTCAAAATACCTAGCAACTTCCGACTTTGTTTTTCCGGCTAATAAAGTATGTGGGCCTAAAAAACAATATGAATCGCCTAGACGGCAACTCGGGCCTTCATAAACAACATCATATACCCGCCTACCACAAACAGGAACGGGGCAATTGGCAAAAAACTTTCAATTTTACAATTTACCCTTTAGCGCCTAAACAGTGTGACTTAGAAGAATAAAACTATCTGATTACGGTAGATGCATATGTGCACTTTACATAAGGTTGTTTACGTCCTAAATGGGTTGAACGCAAGAGTGACAATCGAAAACCCAAAGAACCCAAAATACCTAGCACCTTCCGGTTTTGTTTTTGCGGCTAAGAAATTATGTGGGCCTAAAAAGCAATATGAATCGCCTAGACGACAACTCGGGCATTCATAAACAACATCATATACCCGCTTACCACAAACAGGAACGGGGCAATTGGAAAAAACTTTCGATTTCACAAGTTACCCTTTAGCGCCTAAAGAGTGTGACTTAGAAGAATTAAACTATCTGATTACGGTTGATGCATATGTGCACATTACATAGAGATGTTTACGTACTAAATGGGTTGAACGCAAGAGTGACAATACGTAACCCAAAGAACCCAAAATACCTAGCACCTTCCGGTTTTGTTTTTGCGGCTAATAAATTATGTGGGCCTATAAAACAATATGAGTCGCCTAGACGACAACTCGGGCATTTATAATCACAACCATATAACCCCCTACCACAAACACGAACGTGGCAATTGGCAAAAAACTTTCAATTTCCTTTAGCGCCTAAAGAGTGTGACTTTGAAGAATTAAACTATCTGATTACGGTAGATGCATATGTGCACATTACATAGAGATGTTAACGTCCTAAATGGGTTGAACGCAAGAGTGACAATCGAAAACCCAAAAACCTCAAAATACCTAGCAACTTCCGACTTTGTTTTTCCGGCTAATAAAGTATGTGGGCCTAAAAAACAATATGAATCGCCTAGACGGCAACTCGGGCCTTCATAAACAACATCATATACCCGCCTACCACAAACAGGAACGGGGCAATTGGCAAAAAACTTTCAATTTTACAATTTACCCTTTAGCGCCTAAACAGTGTGACTTAGAAGAATAAAACTATCTGATTACGGTAGATGCATATGTGCACTTTACATAAGGTTGTTTACGTCCTAAATGGGTTGAACGCAAGAGTGACAATCGAAAACCCAAAGAACCCAAAATACCTAGCACCTTCCGGTTTTGTTTTCGCGGCTATAAAGTATGTGGGCCTTTAAAACAATATGAGTCGCCTAGACGACAACGCGGGCATTCATAATCACAACCATATAACCCCCTACCACAAACAGGAACGTGGCAATTGGCAAAAAACTTGTAATTTCCTTTAGCGCCTCAAGAGTGTGACCTTGAATAATTAAGCTATCTGATTACGGTGGATGCATATGTGCACATTACATAGAGATGTTTACGTCCTAAATGGGTTGAACGCAAGAGTGACAATCGAAAACCCAAAGAACCCAAAATACCTAGCAACTTTCGGCTTTGTTTTTCCTGCTAATAAAGTATCTGGGCCTAAAAAGCAATATGAATCGCCTAGACGACAACTCGGGCATTAATAAACAACATCATATACCCGCCTAACACAAACAGGAACGGGGCAATTGGAAAAAACTTTCAATTTCACAAGTTACCCTTTAGCGCCTAAAGAGTGTGACCTTGAATACATAAGCTATCTGAATACGGTAGATGCATATGTGCACATTACATAGAGATGTTTACGTCCTAAATGGGTTGAACGCAAGAGTGACAATCGAAAACCCAAAGAACCCAAAATACCTAGCACCTTCCGGTTTTGTTTTTGCGGCTATAAAGTATGTGGGCCTTTAAAACAATATGAGTCGCCTAGACGACAACGCGGGCATTCATAATCACAACCATATACCCCCTTCCACAAACAGGAATGTGACAATTGGCAAACAACTTTCAATTTCCTTTAGCGCCTAAAGAGTGTGACTTTGAAGAATTAAACTATCTGATTACGGTAGATGCATATGTGCACATTACATAGAGATGTTAACGTCCTAAATGGGTTGAACGCAAGAGTGACAATCGAAAACCCAAAAACCTCAAAATACCTAGCAACTTCCGGCTTTGTTGTTCCTGCTAATAAAGTATGTGGGTCTAAAAAGCAATATGAATCGCCTAGACGACAACTCGGGCATTCATAAACAACATCATATACCCGCCTAACACAAACAGGAACGGCGCAATTGGAAAAAACTATCAATTTCACAAGTTACCCTTTAGCGCCTAAAGAGTGTGACTTAGAAGAATTAAACTATCTGATTACGGTAGATGCATATGTGCACATTACATAGAGATGTTTACGTCCTAAATGGGTTGAACGCAAGAGTAACAATCTGTAACCCAAAGAACCCAAAATACTTAGCACCTTCCGGTTTTGTTTTTGCGGCTAAGAAATTATGTGGGCCTAAAAAGCAATATGAATCGCCTAGACGACAACTCGGGCATTCATAAACAACATCATATACCCGCCTACCACAAACAGGAACGTGGCAATTGGCAAAAAACTTTCAATTTCCTTTAGCGCCTAAAGAGTGTAACTTTGAAGAATTAAACTATCTGATTACGGTAGATGCATATGTGCACATTACATAGAGATGTTTACGTCCTAAATGGGTTAAACGCAAGAGTGACAATCGGTAACCCAAAGAACCAAAAATAACCAGCACCTTCCGGTTTTGTTTTTGCGGCTAATAAATTATGTGGGCCTAAAAGGCAATATGAATCGCCTAGACGACAACTCGGGCATTCATAAACAACATCATATACCCGCCTAACACAAACAGGAACGGCGCAATTGGAAAAAACTTTCAATTTCACAAGTTACCCTTTAGCGCCTAAAGAGTGTGACTTAGAAGAATTAAACTATCTGATTACGGTAGATGCATATGTGCACTTTACACAGAGATGTTAACGCCCCAAATGGGTTGAACGCAAGAGTGACAATCGGTAAGAACCCAAAATACCTAGCACCTTCCGGTTTTGTTTTTGCGGCTAAGAAATTATGTGGGCCTAAAAAGCAATATGAATCGCCTAGACGACAACTCGTGCATTCATAAGCAACATCATATACCCGCCTACCACAAACAGGAACGTGGCAATTGGCAAAAAACTTTCAATTTCCTTTAGCGCCTAAAGAGTGTGACTTTGAAGAATTAAACTATCTGATTACGGTAGATGCATATGTGCACATTACATAGAGATGTTTACGTCCTAAATGGGTTAAACGCAAGAGTGACAATCGGTAACCCAAAGAACCAAAAATAACCAGCACCTTCCGGTTTGTTTTTGCGGCTAATAAATTATGTGGGCCTAAAAGGCAATATGAATCGCCTAGACGACAACTCGGGCATTCATAAACAACATCATATACCTGCCTACCACAAACAGGAACGTGGCAATTGGCAAAAAACGTTCAATTTCCTTTAGCGCCTAAAGAGTGTGACTTTGAAGAATTAAACTATCTGATTACGGTAGATGCATATGTGCACATTACATAGAGATGTTTACGTCCTAAATGGGTTGAACGCAAGAGTGACAATCGAAAACCCAAAGAACCCCAAATACCTAGCACCTTCCGGTTTTGTTTTTGAGGCTATAAAGTATGTGGGCCTTTAAAACAATATGAGTCTCCTAGACGACAACGCGGGCATTCATAATCACAACCATATAACCCCCTACCACAAACAGGAAAGTGGCAATTGGCAAAAAACTAGTAATTTGCTTTAGCGCCTCAAGAGTGTGACCTTGAATAATTAAGCTATCTGATTACGGTAGATGCATATGTGCACATTACATAGAGATGTTTACGTCCTAAATGGGTTGAACGCAAGAGTGACAATCGAAAACCCAAAGAACCCAAAATACCTAAAAACTTTTGGCTTTGTTTTTCCTGCTAATGAAGTATGTGGGCTTAAAAAGCAATATGAATCGCCTAGACGACAACTCGGGCATTCATAAAGGACATCATATACCCGCCTACCACAAACAGGAACGGGGCAATTGGCAAAAAAACTTTCAATTTTACAAGTTACCCTTTAGCGCCTAAACAGTGTGACTTAGAAGAATTAAACTATCTGATTACGGTAGATGCATATGTGCACTTTACATAGAGATGTTTACGTCCTAAATGGGTTGAACGCAAGAGTGACAATAGGTAACCCAAAGAACCCAAAATACCTAGCACCTTCCGGTTTTGTTTTTGAGGCTATAAAGTATGTGGGCCTAAAAAGGAATATGAATCGCCTAGACGACAACGCGGGCATTCATAATCACAACCATATAACCCCCTACCACAAACAGGAACGTGGCAATTGGCAAAAAACTAGTAATTTGCTTTAGCGCCTCAAGAGTGTGACCTTGAATAATTAAGCTATCTGATTACGGTAGATGCATATGTGCACTTTACATAGAGATTTTTACGTCCTAAATGGGTTGAACGCAAGAGTGACAATCGGTAACCCAAAGAACCCAAAATACCTAGCACCTTCCGGTTTTGTTTTTGAGGCTATAAAGTATGTGGGCCTAAAAAGGAATATGAATCGCCTAGACGACAACGCGGGCATTCATAATCACAACCATATAACCCCCTACCACAAACAGGAACGTGGCAATTGGCAAAAAACTTGTAATTTCCTTTAGCGCCTCAAGAGTGTGACCTTGAATAATTAAGCTATCTGATTACGGTAGATGCATATGTGCACTTTACATAGGGTTGTTTACGTCCTAAATGGGTTGAACGCAAGAGTGACAATCGAAAACCCAAAGAACCCAAAATACCTAGCACCTTCCGGTTTTGTTTTCGCGGCTATAAAGTATGTGGGCCTTTAAAACAATATGAGTCGCCTAGACGACAACGCGGGCATTCATAATCACAACCATATAACCCCCTACCACAAACAGGAACGTGGCAATTGGCAAAAAACTTGTCATTTCCTTTAGCGCCTCAAGAGTGTGACCTTGAATAATTAAGCTATCTGATTACGGTGGATACATATGTGCACATTACATAGAGATGTTTACGTCCTAAATGGGTTGAACGCAAGAGTGACAATCGAAAACCCAAAGAACCCAAAATACCTAGCAACTTTCGGCTTTGTTTTTCCTGCTAATAAAGTATCTGGGCCTAAAAAGCAATATGAATCGCCTAGACGACAACTCGGGCATTAATAAACAACATCATATACCCGCCTAACACAAACAGGAACGGCGCAATTGGAAAAAACTTTCAATTTCACAAGTTACCCTTTAGCGCCTAAAGAGTGTGACTTAGAAGAATTAAACTATCTAATTACGGTAGATGCATATGTGCACTTTACACAGAGATGTTAACGCCCCAAATGGGTTGAACGCAAGAGTGACAATCGGTAACCCAAAGAACCCAAAATACCTAGCACCTTCCGGTTTTGTTTTTGCGGCTAAGAAATTATGTGGGCCTAAAAAGCAATATGAATCGCCTAGACGACAACGCGGGCATTCATAATCACAACCATATAACCCCCTACCACAAACAGGAACGTGGCAATTGGCAAAAAACTTTCAATTTCCTTTAGCGCCTAAAGAGTGTGACTTTGAAGAATTAAACTATCTGATTACGGTAGATGCATATGTGCACATTACATAGAGATGTTAACGTCCTAAATGGGTTGAACGCAAGAGTGACAATCGAAAACCCAAAAACCTCAAAATACCTAGCAACTTCCGGCTTTGTTGTTCCTGCTAATAAAGTATGTGGGTCTAAAAAGCAATATGAATCGCCTAGACGACAACTCGGGCATTCATAAACAACATCATATACCCGCCTAACACAAACAGGAACGGCGCAATTGGAAAAAACTTTCAATTTCACAAGTTACCCTTTAGCGCCTAAAGAGTGTGACTTAGAAGAATTAAACTATCTGATTACGGTAGATGCATATGTGCACTTTACACAGAGATATTAACGCCCCAAATGGGTTGAACGCAAGAGTGACAATCGGTAACCCAAAGAACCCAAAATACCTAGCACCTTCCGGTTTTGTTTTTGCGGCTAAGAAATTATGTGGGCCTAAAAAGCAATATGAATCGCCTAGACGACAACTCGTGCATTCATAAACAACATCATATACCCGCCTACCACAAACAGGAACGTGGCAATTGGCAAAAAACTTTCAATTTCCTTTAGCGCCTAAAGAGTGTGACTTTGAAGAATTAAACTATCTGATTACGGTAGATGCATATGTGCACATTACATAGAGATGTTTACGTCCTAAATGGGTTAAACGCAAGAGTGACAATCGGTAACCCAAAGAACCAAAAATAACCAGCACCTTCCGGTTTGTTTTTGCGGCTAATAAATTATGTGGGCCTAAAAGGCAATATGAATCGCCTAGACGACAACTCGGGCATTCATAAACAACATCATATACCTGCCTACCACAAACAGGAACGTGGCAATTGGCAAAAAACGTTCAATTTCCTTTAGCGCCTAAAGAGTGTGACTTTGAAGAATTAAACTATCTGATTACGGTAGATGCATATGTGCACATTACATAGAGATGTTTACGTCCTAAATGGGTTGAACGCAAGAGTGACAATCGAAAACCCAAAGAACCCCAAATACCTAGCACCTTCCGGTTTTGTTTTTGAGGCTATAAAGTATGTGGGCCTTTAAAACAATATGAGTCTCCTAGACGACAACGCGGGCATTCATAATCACAACCATATAACCCCCTACCACAAACAGGAAAGTGGCAATTGGCAAAAAACTAGTAATTTGCTTTAGCGCCTCAAGAGTGTGACCTTGAATAATTAAGCTATCTGATTACGGTAGATGCATATGTGCACATTACATAGAGATGTTTACGTCCTAAATGGGTTGAACGCAAGAGTGACAATCGAAAACCCAAAGAACCCAAAATACCTAAAAACTTTTGGCTTTGTTTTTCCTGCTAATGAAGTATGTGGGCTTAAAAAGCAATATGAATCGCCTAGACGACAACTCGGGCATTCATAAAGGACATCATATACCCGCCTACCACAAACAGGAACGGGGCAATTGGCAAAAAAACTTTCAATTTTACAAGTTACCCTTTAGCGCCTAAACAGTGTGACCTAGAAGAATTAAACTATCTGATTACGGTAGATGCATATGTGCACTTTACATAGAGATTTTTACGTCCTAAATGGGTTGAACGCAAGAGTGACAATCGGTAACCCAAAGAACCCAAAATACCTAGCACCTTCCGGTTTTGTTTTTGAGGCTATAAAGTATGTGGGCCTAAAAAGGAATATGAATCGCCTAGACGACAACGCGGGCATTCATAATCACAACCATATAACCCCCTACCACAAACAGGAACGTGGCAATTGGCAAAAAACTTGTAATTTCCCTTAGCGCCTCAAGAAAGTGACCTTGAATAATTAAGCTATCTGATTACGGTAGATGCATATGTGCACTTTACATAGGGTTGCTTACGTCCTAAATGGGTTGAACGCAAGAGTGACAATCGAAAACCCAAAGAACCCAAAATACCTAGCACCTTCCGGTTTTGTTTTCGCGGCTATAAAGTATGTGGGCCTTTAAAACAATATGAGTCGCCTAGACGATAACGCGGGCATTCATAATCACAACCATATAACCCCCTACCACAAACAGGAACGTGGCAATTGGCAAAAAACTTGTAATTTCCTTTAGCGCCTCAAGAGTGTGACCTTGAATAATTAAGCTATCTGATTACGGTGGATACATATGTGCACATTACATAGAGATGTTTACGTCCTAAATGGGTTGAACGCAAGAGTGACAATCGAAAACCCAAAGAACCCAAAATACCTAGCAACTTTCGGCTTTGTTTTTCCTGCTAATAAAGTATCTGGGCCTAAAAAGCAATATGAATCGCCTAGACGACAACTCGGGCATTAATAAACAACATCATATACCCGCCTAACACAAACAGGAACGGCGCAATTGGAAAAAACTTTCAATTTCACAAGTTACCCTTTAGCGCCTAAAGAGTGTGACTTAGAAGAATTAAACTATCTAATTACGGTAGATGCATATGTGCACTTTACACAGAGATGTTAACGCCCCAAATGGGTTGAACGCAAGAGTGACAATCGGTAACCCAAAGAACCCAAAATACCTAGCACCTTCCGGTTTTGTTTTTGCGGCTAAGAAATTATGTGGGCCTAAAAAGCAATATGAATCGCCTAGACGACAACGCGGGCATTCATAATCACAACCATATAACCCCCTACCACAAACAGGAACGTGGCAATTGGCAAAAAACTTTCAATTTCCTTTAGCGCCTAAAGAGTGTGACTTTGAAGAATTAAACTATCTGATTACGGTAGATGCATATGTGCACATTACATAGAGATGTTAACGTCCTAAATGGGTTGAACGCAAGAGTGACAATCGAAAACCCAAAAACCTCAAAATACCTAGCAACTTCCGGCTTTGTTGTTCCTGCTAATAAAGTATGTGGGTCTAAAAAGCAATATGAATCGCCTAGACGACAACTCGGGCATTCATAAACAACATCATATACCCGCCTAACACAAACAGGAACGGCGCAATTGGAAAAAACTTTCAATTTCACAAGTTACCCTTTAGCGCCTAAAGAGTGTGACTTAGAAGAATTAAACTATCTGATTACGGTAGATGCATATGTGCACTTTACACAGAGATATTAACGCCCCAAATGGGTTGAACGCAAGAGTGACAATCGGTAACCCAAAGAACCCAAAATACCTAGCACCTTCCGGTTTTGTTTTTGCGGCTAAGAAATTATGTGGGCCTAAAAAGCAATATGAATCGCCTAGACGACAACTCGTGCATTCATAAACAACATCATATACCCGCCTACCACAAACAGGAACGTGGCAATTGGCAAAAAACTTTCAATTTCCTTTAGCGCCTAAAGAGTGTGACTTTGAAGAATTAAACTATCTGATTACGGTAGATGCATATGTGCACATTACATAGAGATGTTTACGTCCTAAATGGGTTAAACGCAAGAGTGACAATCGGTAACCCAAAGAACCAAAAATAACCAGCACCTTCCGGTTTTGTTTTTGCGGCTAATAAATTATGTGGGCCTAAAAGGCAATATGAATCGCCTAGACGACAACTCGGGCATTCATAAACAACATCATATACCTGCCTACCACAAACAGGAACGTGGCAATTGGCAAAAAACGTTCAATTTCCTTTAGCGCCTAAAGAGTGTGACTTTGAAGAATTAAACTATCTGATTACGGTAGATGCATATGTGCACATTACATAGAGATGTTTACGTCCTAAATGGGTTGAACGCAAGAGTGACAATCGAAAACCCAAAGAACCCCAAATACCTAGCACCTTCCGGTTTTGTTTTTGAGGCTATAAAGTATGTGGGCCTTTAAAACAATATGAGTCGCCTAGACGACAACGCGGGCATTCATAATCACAACCATATAACCCCCTACCACAAACAGGAAAGTGGCAATTGGCAAAAAACTAGTAATTTGCTTTAGCGCCTCAAGAGTGTGACCTTGAATAATTAAGCTATCTGATTACGGTAGATGCATATGTGCACATTACATAGAGATGTTTACGTCCTAAAGGGGTTGAACGCAAGAGTGACAATCGAAAACCCAAAGAACCCAAAATACCTAAAAACTTTTGGCTTTGTTTTTCCTGCTAATGAAGTATGTGGGCTTAAAAAGCAATATGAATCGCCTAGACGACAACTCGGGCATTCATAAAGGACATCATATACCCGCCTACCACAAACAGGAACGGGGCAATTGGCAAAAAAACTTTCAATTTACAAGTTACCCTTTAGCGCCTAAACAGTGTGACCTTGAATAATTAAGCTATCTGATTACGGTAGATGCATATGTGCACTTTACATAGGGTTGTTTACGTCCTAAATGGGTTGAACGCAAGAGTGACAATCGAAAACCCAAAGAACCCAAAATACCTAGCACCTTCCGGTTTTGTTTTCGCGGCTATAAAGTATGTGGGCCTTTAAAACAATATGAGTCGCCTAGACGACAACGCGGGCATTCATAATCACAACCATATAACCCCCTACCACAAACAGGAACGTGGCAATTGGCAAAAAACTTGTAATTTCCTTTAGCGCCTCAAGAGTGTGACCTTGAATAATTAAGCTATCTGATTACGGTGGATGCATATGTGCACATTACATAGAGATGTTTACGTCCTAAATGGGTTGAACGCAAGAGTGAGAATCGAAAACCCAAAGAACCCAAAATACCTAGCACCTTCCGGTTTCGTTTTTGCGGCTATAAAGTATGTGGGCCTAAAAAGCAACATGAATCGCCTAGACGACAACGCGGGCATTCATAATCACAACCATATAACCCCCTACCACAAACAGGAACGTGGCAATTGGCAAAAAACTTTCAATTTCCTTTAGCGCCTAAAGATTGTGACTTTGAAGAATTAAACTATCTGATTACGGTAGATGCATATGTGCACATTACATAAAGATGTTAACGTCCTAAATGGGTTGAACGCAAGAGTGACAATAGGTAACCCAAAGAACCCAAAATACCTAGCACCTTCCGGTTTTGTTTTTGCGGCTAAGAAATTATGTGGGCCTATAAAACAATATGAGTCGCCTAGACGACAACTCGGGCATTCATAAAGGACATCATATACCCGCCTAACACAAACAGGATCGGGGCAATTGGAAAAAACTTTCAATTTCACAAGTTACCCTTTAGCGCCTAAAGAGTGTGACCTTGAATAATTAAGCTATCTGATTACGGTAGATGCATATGTGCACATTACATAGAGATGTTTACGTCCTAAATGGGTTGAACGCAAGAGTGACAATCGAAAACCCAAAGAACCCAAAATACCTAGCTCCTTCCGGTTTTGTTTTTGCGGCTATAAAGTATGTGGGCCTTTAAAACAATATGAGTCGCCTAGGCGACAACGCGGGCATTCATAATCACAACCATATACAACCTACCAAAAACAGGAACGTGGCCATTGGCAAAAAACTTTCAATTTCCTTGAGCGCCTAAAGAGTGTGACTTTGAAGAATTAAACTATCTGATTACGGTAGATGCATATGTGCACATTACATAGAGATGTTAACGTCCTAAATGGGTTGAACGCAAGAGTGACAATCGAAAACCCAAAAACCTCAAAATTCCTAGCAACTTCCGGCTTTGTTGTTCCTGCTAATAAAGTATGTGGGTCTAAAAAGCAATATGAATCGCCTAGACGACAACTCGGGCATTCATAAACAACATCATATACCCGCCTAACACAAACAGGAACGGGGCAATTGGAAAAAACTTTCAATTTCACAAGTTACCCTTTAGCGCCTAAAGAGTGTGACTTAGAAGAATTAAACTATCTGATTACGGTAGATGCATATGTGCACATTACATAGGGATGTTTACGTCCTAAATGGGTTGAACGCAAGAGTGACAATAGGTAACCCAAAGAACCCAAAATACCTAGAACCTTCCGGTTTTGTTTTTGCGGCTAAGAAATTATGTGTGCCTAAAAAGCAATATGAATCGCCTAGACGACAACTCGGGCATTCATAAACAACATCATATACCCGCCTACAACAAACAGGAACGGGGCAATTGGAAAAAACTTTCAATTTCACAAGTTACCCTTTAGCGCCTAAAGAGTGTGACTTAGAAGGATTAAACTATCTGATTACGGTATATGCATATGTGCACATTACATAGAGATGTTTACGTCCTAAATGGGTTGAACGCAAGAGTGACAATAGGTAACCCAAAGAAACCAAAATACCTAGCACCTTCCGGTTTTGTTTTTGCGGCTAATAAATTATGTGGGCCTATAAAACAATATGAGTCGCCTAGACGACAACTCGGGCATTTATAATCACAACCATATAACCCCCTACCACAAACAGGAACGTGGCAATTGGCAAAAAACTTTCAATTTCCTTTAGCGCCTAAAGAGTGTGACTTTGAAGAATTAAACTATCTGATTACGGTAGATGCATATGTGCACAGTACATAGAGATGTTAACGTCCTAAATGGGTTGAACGCAACAGTGACAATCGAAAACCCAAAACCCTCAAAATACCTAGCAACTTCCGACTTTGTTTTTCCGGCTAATAAAGTATGTGGGCCTAAAAAACAATATGAATCGCCTAGACGGCAACTCGGGCCTTCATAAAGGACATCATATACCCGCCTACCACAAACAGGAACGGGGCAATTGGCAAAAAACTTTCAATTTTACAAGTTACCCTTAAGCGCCTAAAGAGTGTGACTTAGAAGAATAAAACTATCTGATTACGGTAGATGCATATGTGCACTTTACATAGCGATGTTTACGTCCTAAATGGGTTGAACGCAAGAGTGACAATAGGTAACCCAAAGAACCCAAAATACCTAGCACCTTCCGGTTTTGTTTTTGCGGCTATAAAGTATGTGGGCCTTTAAAACAATATGAGTCGCCTAGACGACAACGCGGGCATTCATAATCACAACCATATACCCCCTACCACAAACAGGAACGTGGCAATTGGCAAAAAACTTTCAATTTCCTTTAGCGCCTAAAGAGTGTGACTTTGAAGAATTAAACTATCTGATTACGGTAGATGCATATGTGCACATTACATAGAGATGTTAACGTCCTAAATGGGTTGAACGCAAGAGTGACAATCGAAAACCCAAAAACCTCAAAATACCTAGCAACTTCCGGCTTTGTTGTTCCTGCTAATAAAGTATGTGGGTCTAAAAAGCAATATGATCATCATTTACCCGCCTACCACTAACAGGAACGGGGCAATTGGCAAAAAACTTTCAATTTCACAAGTTACCCTTTAGCGCCTAAACAGTGTGACTTAGAAGAATTAAACTATCTGATTACGGTAGATGCATATGTGCACATTACATAGAGATGTTAACGTCCTAAATGGGTTGAACGCAAGAGTGACAATCGAAAACCCAAAAACCTCAAAATACCTAGCAACTTCCGGCTTTGTTGTTCCTGCTAATAAAGTATGTGGGTCTAAAAAGCAATATGAATCGCCTAGACGACAACTCGGGCATTCATAAACAACATCAGATACCCGCCTACCACAAACAGGAACGGGGCAATTGGAAAAAACTTTCAATTTCACAAGTTACCCTTTAGCGCCTAAAGAGTGTGACTTAGAAGAATTAAACTATCTGATTACGGTAGATGCAAAAACAATATGAATCGCCTAGACGGCAACTCGGGCCTTCATAAACAACATCATATACCCGCCTACCACAAACAGGAACGGGGCAATTGGCAAAAAACTTTCAATTTCACAAGTTACCCTTTAGCGCCTAAAGAGTGTGACTTAGAAGAATAAAACTATCTGATTACGGTAGATGCATATGTGCACATTACATAGAGATGTTAACGTCTTAAATGGGTTGAACGCAAGAGTGACAATCGAAAACCCAAAAACCTCAAAATACCTAGCAACTTCCGACTTTGTTTTTCCGGCTAATAAAGTATGTGGGCCTAAAAAACAATATGAATCGCCTAGACGGCAACTCGGGCCTTCATAAACAACATCATATACCCGCCTACCACAAACAGGAACGGGGCAATTGGCAAAAAACTTTCAATTTTACAAGTTACCCTTTAGCGCCTAAACAGTGTGACTTAGAAGAATAAAACTATCTGATTACGGTAGATGCATATGTGCACTTTACATAGGGTTGTTTACGTCCTAAATGGGTTGAACGCAAGAGTGACAATCGAAAACCCAAAGAACCCAAAATACCTAGCACCTTCCGGTTTTGTTTTTGCGGCTATAAAGTATGTGGGCCTTTAAAACAATATGAGTCGCCTAGACGACAACGCGGGCATTCATAATCACAACCATATACCCCCTACCACAAACAGGAACGTGGCAATTGGCAAAAAACTTTCAATTTCCTTTAGCGCCTAAAGAGTGTGACTTTGAAGAATTAAACTATCTGATTACGGTAGATGCATATGTGCACATTACATAGAGATGTTTACGTCCTAAATGGGTTAAACGCAAGAGTGACAATCGGTAACCCAAAGAACCAAAAATAACCAGCACCTTCCGGTTTTGTTTTTGCGGCTAATAAATTATGTGGGCCTAAAAGGCAATATGAATCGCCTAGACGACAACTCGGGCATTCATAAACAACATCATATACCCGCCTACCACAAACAGGAACGTGGCAATTGGCAAAAAACGTTCAATTTCCTTTAGCGCCTAAAGAGTGTGACTTCGAAGAATTAAACTATCTGATTACGGGAGACGCATATGTGCACATTACATAGAGATGTTTACGTCCTAAATGGGTTGAACGCAAGAGTGACAATCGGTAACCCAAAGAACCCATAATACCTAGCACCTTCCGGTTTTGTTTTTGCGGCTAATAAAGTCGGGCATTTATAATCACAACCATATAACCCCCTACCACAAACAGGAACGTGGCAATTGGCAAAAAACTTGTAATATCCTTTAGCGCCTCAAGAGTGTGACCTTGAATAATTAAGCTATCTGATTACGGTAGATGCATATGTTCACATTACATAGAGATGTTTACGTCCTAAATGGGTTGAACGCAAGAGTGACAATCGAAAACCCAAAGAACCCAAAATACCTAAAAACTTTTGGCTTTGTTTTTCCTGCTAATGAAGTATGTGGGCTTAAAAAGCAATATGAATCGCCTAGACGACAACTCGGGCATTCATAAAGGACATCATATACTCGCCTACCACAAACAGGAACGGGGCAATTGGTAAAAAAAACTTTCAATTTTACAAGTTACCCTTTAGCGCCTAAACAGTGGGACTTAGAAGAATTAAACTATCTGATTACGGTACATGCATATGTGCACTTTACATAGAGATGTTTACGTCCTAAATGGGTTGAACGCAAGAGTGACAATCGGTAACCCAAAGAACCCAAAATACCTAGCACCTTCCGCTTTTGTTTTTGCGGCTAATAAATTATGTGGTCCTATAAAACAATATGAGTCGCCTAGACGACAACTCGGGCATTTATAATCACCTACCACAAACAGGAACGTGGCAATTGGCAAAACACTTTCAATTTCCTTTAGCGCCTAAAGAGTGTGACTTTGAAGAATTAAACTATCTGATTACGGTAGATGCATATGTGCACATTACATAAAGATGTTATCGTCCTAAATGGGTTGAACGCAAGAGTGACAATAGGTAACCCAAAGAACCCAAAATACCTAGCACCTTTCGAATATGTTTTTGCGGCTAAGAAATTATGTGGGCCTATAAAACAATATGAGTCGCCTAGACGACAACTCGGGCATTCATAAAGGACATCATATACCCGCCTACCACAAACAGGAACGGGGCAATTGGCAAAAAAACTTTCAATTTTACAAGTTACCCTTTAGCGCCTAAACAGTGTGACTTAGAAGAATTAAACTATCTGATTACGGTAGATGCATATGTGCACTTTACATAGAGATGTTTACGTCCTAAATGGGTTGAACGCAAGAGTGACAATCGGTAACCCAAAGAACCCAAAATACCTAGCACCTTCCGGTTTTGTTTTTGCGGCTATAAAGTATGTGGGCCTAAAAAGCAATATGAATCGCCTAGACGACAACGCGGGCATTCATAATCACAACCATATAACCCCCTACCACAAACAGGAACGTGGCAATTTGCAAAAAACTTGTAATTTCCTTTAGCGCCTCAAGAGTGTGACCTTGAATAATTAAGCTATCTGATTACGGTAGATGCATATGTGCACATTACATAGAGATGTTAACGTCCTAAATGGGTTGAACGCAAGAGTGACAATCGAAAACCCCAAAACCTCAAAATACCTAGCAACTTCCGGCTTTGTTGTTCCTGCTAATAAAGTATGTGGGTCTAAAAAGCAATATGAATCGCCTAGGCGACAACTCGGGCATTCAAAAACAACATCATATACCCGCCTACCACAAACAGGAACGGGGCAAATGGCAAAAAACTTTCAAATTCACAAGTTACCCTTTAGCGTCTAAAGAGTGTGACTTAGAAGAATTAAACTATCTGATTACGGTAGATGCATATGTGCACATTACATAGAGATGTTAACGTCCTAAATGGGTTGAACGCAAGAGTGACAATAGGTAACCCAAAATACCTAGCACCTTCCGGTTTTGTTTTTGCGGCTAAGAAATTATGTGGGCCTAAAAAGCAATATGAATCGCCTAGACGACAACTCGGGCATTCATAAACAACATCATATACCCGCCTACCACAAACAAGAACGGGGCAATTGGAAAAAACTTTCAATTTCACAAGTTACCCTTTAGCGCCTAAAGAGTGTGACTTAGAAGAATTAAACTATCTGATTACGGTAGATGCATATGTGCACATTACATAGAGATGATTACGTCCTAAATGGGTTGAACGCAAGAGTGACAATAGGTAACCCAAAGAACCCAAAATACCTAGCACCTTCCGGTTTTGTTTTTGCGGCTATAAAGTATGTGGGTCTAAAAAGCAATATGAATCGCCTAGGCGACAACTCGGGCATTCAAAAACAACATCATATACCCGCCTACCACAAACAGGAACGGGGCAATTGGCAAAAAACTTTCAATTTCACAAGTTACCCTTTAGCGCCTAAAGAGTGTGACTTCGAAGAATTAAACTATCTGATTACGGTAGATGCATATGTGCACATTACATAGAGATGTTAACGTCCTAAATGGGTTGAACGCAAGAGTGACAATAGGTAACCCAAAGAACCCAAAATACCTAGCACCTTCCGGTTTTGATTTTGCAGCTAAGAAATTATGTGGGCCTAAAAAGCAATATGAATCGCCTAGACGACAACTCGGGCATTCATAAACAACATCATATACCCGCCTACCACAAACAAGAACGGGGCAATTGGAAAAAACTTTCAATTTCACAAGTTACCCTTTAGCGCCTAAACAGTGTGACTTAGAAGAATTAAACTATCTGATTACGGTAGATGCATATGTGCACATTACATAGAGATGTTTACGTCCTAAATGGGTTGAACGCAAGAGTGACAATAGGTAACCCAAAGAACACAAAATACCTAGCACCTTCCGGTTTTGTTTTTGCGCCTATAAAGTATGTGGGCCTAAAAAGCAATATGAATCGCCTAGACGACAACGCGGGCATTCATAATCACAACCATATAACCCCCTACCACAAACAGGAACGTGGCAATTGGCAAAAAACTTGTAATTTCCTTTAGCGCCTCAAGAGTGTGACCTTGAATAATTAAGCTATCTGATTACGGTAGATGCATATGTGCACATTACATAGAGATGTTTACGTCCTAAATGGGTTGAACGCAAGAGTGACAATCGAAAACCCAAAGAACCCCAAATACCTAGCACCTTCCGGTTTTGTTTTTGAGGCTATAAAGTATGTGGGCCTTTAAAACAATATGAGTCTCCTAGACGACAACGCGGGCATTCATAATCACAACCATATAACCCCCTACCACAAACAGGAAAGTGGCAATTGGCAAAAAACTAGTAATTTGCTTTAGCGCCTCAAGAGTGTGACCTTGAATAATTAAGCTATCTGATTACGGTAGATGCATATGTGCACATTACATAGAGATGTTTACGTCCTAAATGGGTTGAACGCAAGAGTGACAATCGAAAACCCAAAGAACCCAAAATACCTAAAAACTTTTGGCTTTGTTTTTCCTGCTAATGAAGTATGTGGGCTTAAAAAGCAATATGAATCGCCTAGACGACAACTCGGGCATTCATAAAGGACATCATATACCCGCCTACCACAAACAGGAACGGGGCAATTGGCAAAAAACTTTCAATTTCACAAGTTACCCTTTAGCGCCTTAACAGTGGGACTTTGAAGAATTAAACTATCTGATTACGGTAGATGCATATGTGCACATTACATAGAGATGTTTACGTCCTAAATGGGTTAAACGCAAGAGTGACAATCGGTAACCCAAAGAACCAAAAATAACCAGCACCTTCCGGTTTTGTTTTTGCGGCTAATAAATTATGTGGGCCTAAAAGGCAATATGAATCGCCTAGACGACAACTCGGGCATTCATAAACAACATCATATACCCGCCTACCACAAACAGGAACGTGGCAATTGGCAAAAAACGTTCAATTTCCTTTAGCGCCTAAAGAGTGTGACTTCGAAGAATTAAACTATCTGATTACGGGAGACGCATATGTGCACATTACATAGAGATGTTTACGTCCTAAATGGGTTGAACGCAAGAGTGACAATCGGTAACCCAAAGAACCCATAATACCTAGCACCTTCCGGTTTTGTTTTTGCGGCTAATAAAGTCGGGCATTTATAATCACAACCATATAACCCCCTACCACAAACAGGAACGTGGCAATTGGCAAAAAACTTGTAATATCCTTTAGCGCCTCAAGAGTGTGACCTTGAATAATTAAGCTATCTGATTACGGTAGATGCATATGTGCACATTACATAGAGATGTTTACGTCCTAAATGGGTTGAACGCAAGAGTGACAATCGAAAACCCAAAGAACCCAAAATACCTAAAAACTTTTGGCTTTGTTTTTCCTGCTAATGAAGTATGTGGGCTTAAAAAGCAATATGAATCGCCTAGACGACAACTCGGGCATTCATAAACAACATCATATACCCGCCTACCACAAACAGGAACGGGGCAATTGGCAAAAAACTTTCAATTTCACAAGTTACCCTTTAGCGCCTAAACAGTGTGACTTAGAAGAATTAAACTATCTGATTACGGTAGATGCATATGTGCACATTACATAGAGATGTTTACGTCCTAAATGGGTTGAACGCAAGAGTGACAATAGGTAACCCAAAGAACACAAAATACCTAGCACCTTCCGGTTTTGTTTTTGCGCCTATAAAGTATGTGGGCCTAAAAAGCAATATGAATCGCCTAGACGACAACGCGGGCATTCATAATCACAACCATATAACCCCCTACCACAAACAGGAACGTGGCAATTGGCAAAAAACTTGTAATTTCCTTTAGCGCCTCAAGAGTGTGACCTTGAATAATTAAGCTATCTGATTACGGTAGATGCATATGTGCACATTACATAGAGATGTTTACGTCCTAAATGGGTTGAACGCAAGAGTGACAATCGAAAACCCAAAGAACCCCAAATACCTAGCACCTTCCGGTTTTGTTTTTGCGGCTATAAAGTATGTGGGCCTTTAAAACAATATGAGTCGCCTAGACGACAACGCGGGCATTCATAATCACAACCATATACCCCCTACCACAAACAGGAACGTGGCAATTGGCAAAAAACTTTCAATTTCCTTTAGCGCCTAAAGAGTGTGACTTTGAAGAATTAAACTATCTGATTACGGTAGATGCATATGTGCACATTACATAGAGATGTTTACGTCCTAAATGGGTTAAACGCAAGAGTGACAATCGGTAACCCAAAGAACCAAAAATAACCAGCACCTTCCGGTTTTGTTTTTGCGGCTAATAAATTATGTGGGCCTAAAAGGCAATATGAATCGCCTAGACGACAACTCGGGCATTCATAAACAACATCATATACCCGCCTACCACAAACAGGAACGTGGCAATTGGCAAAAAACGTTCAATTTCCTTTAGCGCCTAAAGAGTGTGACTTCGAAGAATTAAACTATCTGATTACGGGAGACGCATATGTGCACATTACATAGAGATGTTTACGTCCTAAATGGGTTGAACGCAAGAGTGACAATCGGTAACCCAAAGAACCCATAATACCTAGCACCTTCCGGTTTTGTTTTTGCGGCTAATAAAGTCGGGCATTTATAATCACAACCATATAACCCCCTACCACAAACAGGAACGTGGCAATTGGCAAAAAACTTGTAATATCCTTTAGCGCCTCAAGAGTGTGACCTTGAATAATTAAGCTATCTGATTACGGTAGATGCATATGTGCACATTACATAGAGATGTTTACGTCCTAAATGGGTTGAACGCAAGAGTGACAATCGAAAACCCAAAGAACCCAAAATACCTAAAAACTTTTGGCTTTGTTTTTCCTGCTAATGAAGTATGTGGGCTTAAAAAGCAATATGAATCGCCTAGACGACAACTCGGGCATTCATAAAGGACATCATATACTCGCCTACCACAAACAGGAACGGGGCAATTGGTAAAAAAAACTTTCAATTTTACAAGTTACCCTTTAGCGCCTAAACAGTGGGACTTAGAAGAATTAAACTATCTGATTACGGTACATGCATATGTGCACTTTACATAGAGATGTTTACGTCCTAAATGGGTTGAACGCAAGAGTGACAATCGGTAACCCAAAGAACCCAAAATACCTAGCACCTTCCGCTTTTGTTTTTGCGGCTAATAAATTATGTGGTCCTATAAAACAATATGAGTCGCCTAGACGACAACTCGGGCATTTATAATCACCTACCACAAACAGGAACGTGGCAATTGGCAAAACACTTTCAATTTCCTTTAGCGCCTAAAGAGTGTGACTTTGAAGAATTAAACTATCTGATTACGGTAGATGCATATGTGCACATTACATAAAGATGTTATCGTCCTAAATGGGTTGAACGCAAGAGTGACAATAGGTAACCCAAAGAACCCAAAATACCTAGCACCTTTCGAATATGTTTTTGCGGCTAAGAAATTATGTGGGCCTATAAAACAATATGAGTCGCCTAGACGACAACTCGGGCATTCATAAAGGACATCATATACCCGCCTACCACAAACAGGAACGGGGCAATTGGCAAAAAAACTTTCAATTTTACAAGTTACCCTTTAGCGCCTAAACAGTGTGACTTAGAAGAATTAAACTATCTGATTACGGTAGATGCATATGTGCACTTTACATAGAGATGTTTACGTCCTAAATGGGTTGAACGCAAGAGTGACAATCGGTAACCCAAAGAACCCAAAATACCTAGCACCTTCCGGTTTTGTTTTTGCGGCTATAAAGTATGTGGGCCTAAAAAGCAATATGAATCGCCTAGACGACAACGCGGGCATTCATAATCACAACCATATAACCCCCTACCACAAACAGGAACGTGGCAATTTGCAAAAAACTTGTAATTTCCTTTAGCGCCTCAAGAGTGTGACCTTGAATAATTAAGCTATCTGATTACGGTAGATGCATATGTGCACATTACATAGAGATGTTAACGTCCTAAATGGGTTGAACGCAAGAGTGACAATCGAAAACCCCAAAACCTCAAAATACCTAGCAACTTCCGGCTTTGTTGTTCCTGCTAATAAAGTATGTGGGTCTAAAAAGCAATATGAATCGCCTAGGCGACAACTCGGGCATTCAAAAACAACATCATATACCCGCCTACCACAAACAGGAACGGGGCAAATGGCAAAAAACTTTCAAATTCACAAGTTACCCTTTAGCGTCTAAAGAGTGTGACTTAGAAGAATTAAACTATCTGATTACGGTAGATGCATATGTGCACATTACATAGAGATGTTAACGTCCTAAATGGGTTGAACGCAAGAGTGACAATAGGTAACCCAAAATACCTAGCACCTTCCGGTTTTGTTTTTGCGGCTAAGAAATTATGTGGGCCTAAAAAGCAATATGAATCGCCTAGACGACAACTCGGGCATTCATAAACAACATCATATACCCGCCTACCACAAACAAGAACGGGGCAATTGGAAAAAACTTTCAATTTCACAAGTTACCCTTTAGCGCCTAAAGAGTGTGACTTAGAAGAATTAAACTATCTGATTACGGTAGATGCATATGTGCACATTACATAGAGATGATTACGTCCTAAATGGGTTGAACGCAAGAGTGACAATAGGTAACCCAAAGAACCCAAAATACCTAGCACCTTCCGGTTTTGTTTTTGCGGCTATAAAGTATGTGGGTCTAAAAAGCAATATGAATCGCCTAGGCGACAACTCGGGCATTCAAAAACAACATCATATACCCGCCTACCACAAACAGGAACGGGGCAATTGGCAAAAAACTTTCAATTTCACAAGTTACCCTTTAGCGCCTAAAGAGTGTGACTTCGAAGAATTAAACTATCTGATTACGGTAGATGCATATGTGCACATTACATAGAGATGTTAACGTCCTAAATGGGTTGAACGCAAGAGTGACAATAGGTAACCCAAAGAACCCAAAATACCTAGCACCTTCCGGTTTTGATTTTGCAGCTAAGAAATTATGTGGGCCTAAAAAGCAATATGAATCGCCTAGACGACAACTCGGGCATTCATAAACAACATCATATACCCGCCTACCACAAACAAGAACGGGGCAATTGGAAAAAACTTTCAATTTCACAAGTTACCCTTTAGCGCCTAAACAGTGTGACTTAGAAGAATTAAACTATCTGATTACGGTAGATGCATATGTGCACATTACATAGAGATGTTTACGTCCTAAATGGGTTGAACGCAAGAGTGACAATAGGTAACCCAAAGAACACAAAATACCTAGCACCTTCCGGTTTTGTTTTTGCGCCTATAAAGTATGTGGGCCTAAAAAGCAATATGAATCGCCTAGACGACAACGCGGGCATTCATAATCACAACCATATAACCCCCTACCACAAACAGGAACGTGGCAATTGGCAAAAAACTTGTAATTTCCTTTAGCGCCTCAAGAGTGTGACCTTGAATAATTAAGCTATCTGATTACGGTAGATGCATATGTGCAACTTCCGGCTTTGTTGTTCCTGCTAATAAAGTATGTGGGTCTAAAAAGCAATATGAGTCGCCTAGACGACAACTCGGGCATTCAAAAACAACATCATATACCCGCCTACCACAAACAGGAACGGGGCAATTGGCAAAAAACTTTCACAAGTTACCCTTTAGCGCCTAAAGAGTGTGACTTAGAAGAATTAAACTATCTGATTACGGTAGATGCATATGTGCACATTACATAGGGATGTTTACGTCCTAAATGGGTTGAACGCAAGAGTGACAATAGGTAACCCAAAGAACCCAAAATACCTAGCACCTTCCGGTTTTGTTTTTGCGGCTAAGAAATTATGTGGGCCTAAAAAGCAATATGAATCGCCTAGACGACAACTCGGGCATTCATAAACAACATCATATACCCGCCTACCACAAACAGGAACGGGGCAATTGGAAAAAACTTTCAATTTCACAAGTTACCCTTTAGCGCCTAAAGAGTGTGACTTAGAAGAATTAAACTATCTGATTACGGTAGATGCATATGTGCACATTACATAGAGATGTTTACGTTCTAAATGGGTTGAACGCAAGAGTGACAATAGGTAATCCAAAGAACCCAAAATACCTAGCACCTTCCGGTTTTGTTTTTGCGGCTAAAAAATTATGTGGGCCTAAAAAGCAATATGAATCGCCTAGACGACAACTCGGGCATTCATAAACAACATCATATATCCGCCTACCACAAACAGGAACGGGGCAATTGGAAAAAACTTTCAATTTCACAAGTTACCCTTTAGCGCCTAAAGAGTGTGACTTAGAAGAATTAAACTATCTGATTACGGTAGATGCATATGTGCACATTACATAGGGATGTTTACGTCCTAAATGGGTTGAACGCAAGAGTGACAATAGGTAACCCAAAGAACCCAAAATACCTAGCACCTTCCGGTTTTGTTTTTGCGGCTAATAAATTATGTGGGCCTATAAAACAATATGAGTCGCCTAGACGACAACTCGGCCATTTATAATCACAACCATATAACCCCCTACCACAAACAGGAACGTGGCAATTGGCAAAAAACTTTCAATTTTCTTTAGCGCCTAAAGAGTGTGACTTTGAAGAATTAAACTATCTGATTACGGTAGATGCATATGTGCACATTACATAGAGATGTTTACGTCCTAAATGGGTTGAACGCAAGAGTGACAATAGGTAACCCAAAGAACCCAAAATACCTAGCACCTTCCGGTTTTGTTTTTGCGGCTATAAAGTATGTGGGCCTAAAAAGCAATATGAATCGCCTAGACGACAACGCGGGCATTCATAAACAACATCATATACCCGCCTACCACAAACAGGAACGTGGCAATTGGCAAAAAACTTTCAATTTCCTTTAGCGCCTAAAGAGTGTGACTTTGAAGAATTAAACTATCTGATTACGGTAGATGCATATGTGCACATTACATAGAGATGTTTACGTCCTAAATGGGTTGAACGCAAGAGTGACAATAGGTAACCCAAAGAACCCAAAATACCTAGCACCTTCCGGTTTTGTTTTTGCGGCTATAAAGTATGTGGGCCTAAAAAGCAATATGAATCGCCTAGACGACAACGCGGGCATTCATAAACAACATCATATACCCGCCTACCACAAACAGGAACGTGGCAATTGGCAAAAAACTTGTAATTTCCTTTAGCGCCTCAAGAGTGTGACCTTGAATAATTAAGCTATCTGATTACGGTAGATGCATATGTGCAACTTCCGGCTTTGTTGTTCCTGCTAATAAAGTATGTGGGTCTAAAAAGCAATATGAGTCGCCTAGACGACAACTCGGGCATTCAAAAACAACATCATATACCCGCCTACCACAAACAGGAACGGGGCAATTGGCAAAAAACTTTCAATTTCACAAGTTACCCTTTAGCGCCTAAACAGTGTGACTTAGAAGAATTAAACTATCTGATTACGGTAGATGCATATGTGCACATTACATAGAGATGTTAACATCCTAAATAGGTTGAACGCAAGAGTGACAATCGAAAACCCAAAACCTCAAAATACCTAGCAACTTCCGGCTTTGTTGTTCCTGCTAATAAAGTATTTGGGTCTAAAAAGCAATATGAATCGCCTAGGCGACAACTCGGGCATTCAAAAACAACATCATATACCCGCCTACCACAAACAGGAACGGGGCAATTGGCAAAAAACTTTCACAAGTTACCCTTTAGCGCCTAAAGAGTGTGACTTAGAAGAATTAAACTATCTGATTACGGTAGATGCATATGTGCACATTACATAGGGATGTTTATGTCCTAAATGGGTTGAACGCAAGAGTGACAATAGGTAACCCAAAGAACCCAAAATACCTAGCACCTTCCGGTTTTGTTTTTGCGGCTAAGAAATTATGTGGGCCTAAAAAGCAATATGAATCGCCTAGACGACAACTCGGGCATTCATAAACAACATCATATACCCGCCTACCACAAACAGGAACGGGGCAATTGGAAAAAACTTTCAATTTCACAAGTTACCCTTTAGCGCCTAAAGAGTGTGACTTAGAAGAATTAAACTATCTGATTACGGTAGATGCATATGTGCACATTACATAGAGATGTTTACGTCCTAAATGGCTTGAACGCAAGAGTGACAATAGGTAATCCAAAGAACCCAAAATACCTAGCACCTTCCGGTTTTGTTTTTGCGGTTAAGAAATTATGTGGGCCTAAAAAGCAATATGAATCGCCTAGACGACAACGCGGGCATTCATAAACAACATCATATACCCGCCTACCACAAACAGGAACGTGGCAATTGGCAAAAAACTTGTAATTTCCTTTAGCGCCTCAAGAGTGTGACCTTGAATAATTAAGCTATCTGATTACGGTAGATGCATATGTGCAACTTCCGGCTTTGTTGTTCCTGCTAATAAAGTATGTGGGTCTAAAAAGCAATATGAGTCGCCTAGACGACAACTCGGGCATTCAAAAACAACATCATATACCCGCCTACCACAAACAGGAACGGGGCAATTGGCAAAAAACTTTCAATTTCACAAGTTACCCTTTAGCGCCTAAACAATGTGACTTAGAAGAATTAAACTATCTGATTACGGTAGATGCATATGTGCACATTACATAGAGATGTTAACATCCTAAATAGGTTGAACGCAAGAGTGACACTCGAAAACCCAAAACCTCAAAATACCTAGCAACTTCCGGCTTTGTTGTTCCTGCTAATAAAGTATTTGGGTCTAAAAAGCAATATGAATCGCCTAGGCGACAACTCGGGCATTCAAAAACTACATCATATACCCGCCTACCACAAACAGGAACGGGGCAATTGGCAAAAAACTTTCACAAGTTACCCTTTAGCGCCTAAAGAGTGTGACTTAGAAGAATTAAACTATCTGATTACGGTAGATGCATATGTGCACATTACATAGGGATGTTTATGTCCTAAATGGGTTGAACGCAAGAGTGACAATAGGTAATCCAACGAACCCAAAATACCTAGCACCTTCCGGTTTTGTTTTTGCGGCTAAGAAATTATGTGGGCCTAAAAAGCAATATGAATCGCCTAGACGACAACTCGGGCATTCATAAACAACATCATATACCCGCCTACCACAAACAGGAACGGGGCAATTGGAAAAAACTTTCAATTTCACAAGTTACCCTTTAGCGCCTAAACAGTGTGACTTAGAAGAATTAAACTATCTGATTACGGTAGATGCATATGTGCACATTACATAGAGATGTTAACATCCTAAATAGGTTGAACGCAAGAGTGACACTCGAAAACCCAAAACCTCAAAATACCTAGCAACTTCCGGCTTTGTTGTTCCTGCTAATAAAGTATTTGGGTCTAAAAAGCAATATGAATCGCCTAGGCGACAACTCGGGCATTCAAAAACTACATCATATACCCGCCTACCACAAACAGGAACGGGGCAATTGGCAAAAAACTTTCACAAGTTACCCTTTAGCGCCTTAAGAGTGTGACTTAGAAGAATTAAACTATCTGATTACGGTAGATGCATATGTGCACATTACATAGAGATGTTTACGTCCTAAATGGGTTGAACGCAAGAGTGACAATAGGTAATCCAAAGAACCCAAAATACCTAGCACCTTCCGGTTTTGTTTTTGCGGCTAAGAAATTATGTGGGCCTAAAAAGCAATATGAATCGCCTAGACGACAACTCGGGCATTCATAAACAACATCATATACCCGCCTACCACAAACAGGAACGGGGCAATTGGAAAAAACTTTCAATTTCACAAGTTACCCTTTAGCGCCTAAAGAGTGTGACTTAGAAGAATTAAACTATCTGATTACGGTAGATGCATATGTGCACATTACATAGGGATGTTTACGTCCTAAATGGGTTGAACGCAAGAGTGACAATAGGTAACCCAAAGAACCCAAAATACCTAGCACCTTCCGGTTTTGTTTTTGCGGCTAATAAATTATGTGGGCCTATAAAACAATATGAGTCGCCTAGACGACAACTCGGCCATTTATAATCACAACCATATAACCCCCTACCACAAACAGGAACGTGGCAATTGGCAAAAAACTTTCAATTTCCTTTAGCGCCTAAAGAGTGTGACTTTGAAGAATTAAACTATCTGATTACGGTAGATGCATATGTGCACATTACATAGAGATGTTAACGTCCTAAATGGGTTGAACGCAAGAGTGACAATCGAAAACCCAAAAACCTCAAAATACCTAGCAACTTCCGACTTTGTTTTTCCGGCTAATAAAGTATGTGGGCCTAAAAAACAATATGAATCGCCTAGACGGCAACTCGGGCCTTCATAAACAACATCATATACCCGCCTACCACAAACAGGAACGGGGCAATTGGCAAAAAACTTTCAATTTTACAAGTTACCCTTTAGCGCCTAAAGAGTGTGACTTAGAAGAATAAAACTATCTGATTACGGCAGATGCATATGTGCACTTTACACAGGGTTGTTTACGTCCTAAATGGGTTGAACGCAAGAGTGACAATAGGTAACCCAAAGAACCCAAAATACTTAGCACTTTCCGGTTTTGTTTTTGCGGCTAAGAAATTATGTGGGCCTAAAAAGCAATATGAATCGCCTAGACGACAACTCGGGCATTCATAAACAGCATCATATACCCGCTTACCACAAACAGGAACGGGGCAATTGGAAAAAACTTTCAATTTCACAAGTTACCCTTTAGCGCCTAAAGAGTGTGACTTAGAAGAATTAAACTATCTGATTACGGTAGATGCATATGTGCACTTAACATAGGGTTGTTTGCGTCCTAAATGGGTTGAACGCAAGAGTGACAATCGAAAACCCAAAGAACCCAAAATACCTAGCACCTTCCGGTTTTGTTTTCGCGGCTATAAAGTATGTGGGCCTATAAAACAATATGAGTCGCCTAGACGACAATTCGGGCATTCATAATCACAACCATATAACCCCCTACCACAAACAGGAACGTGGCAATTGGCAAAAAACTTTCAATTTCCTTTAGCGCCTAAAGAGTGTGACTTTGAAGAATTAAACTATCTGATTACGGTAGATGCATATGTGCACATTACATAGAGATGTTAACGTCCTAAATGGGTTGAACGCAAGAGTGACAATCGAAAACCCAAAAACCTCAAAATACCTAGCACCTTCCGGTTTTGTTTTTGCGGCTAATAAATTATGTGGGCCTATAAAACAATATGAGTCACCTAGACGACAACTCGGGCATTTATAATCACAACCATATAACCCCCTACCACAAACACGAACGTGGCAATTGGCAAAAAACTTTCAATTTCCTTTAGCGCCTAAAGAGTGTGACTTTGAAGAATTAAACTATCTGATTACGGTAGATGCATATGTGCACATTACATAGAGATGTTAACGTCCTAAATGGGTTGAACGCAAGAGTGACAATCGAAAACCCAAAAACCTCAAAATACCTAGCAACTTCCGACTTTGTTTTTCCGGCTAATAAAGTATGTGGGCCTAAAAAACAATATGAATCGCCTAGACGGCAACTCGGGCCTTCATAAACAACATCATATACCCGCCTACCACAAACAGGAACGGGGCAATTGGCAAAAAACTTTCAATTTTACAAGTTACCCTTTAGCGCCTAAACAGTGTGACTTAGAAGAATAAAACTATCTGATTACGGTAGATGCATATGTGCACTTTACATAGGGTTGTTTACGTCCTAAATGGGTTGAACGCAAGAGTGACAATCGAAAACCCAAAGAACCCAAAATACCTAGCACCTTCCGGTTTTGTTTTTGCGGCTAATAAATTATGTGGGCCTATAAAACAATATGAGTCGCCTAGACGACAACTCGGCCATTTATAATCACAACCATATAACCCCCTACCACAAACAGGAACGTGGCAATTGGCAAAAAACTTTCAATTTCCTTTAGCGCCTAAAGAGTGTGACTTTGAAGAATTAAACTATCTGATTACGGTAGATGCATATGTGCACATTACATAGAGATGTTAACGTCCTAAATGGGTTGAACGCAAGAGTGACAATCGAAAACCCAAAAACCTCAAAATACCTAGCAACTTCCGACTTTGTTTTTCCGGCTAATAAAGTATGTGGGCCTAAAAAACAATATGAATCGCCTAGACGGCAACTCGGGTCTTCATAAACAGCATCATATACCCGCCTACCACAAACAGGAACGGGGCAATTGGCAAAAAACTTTCAATTTTACAAGTTACCCTTTAGCGCCTAAAGAGTGTGACTTAAAAGAATAAAACTATCTGATTACGGCAGATGCATATGTGCACTTTACATAGGGTTGTTTACGTCCTAAATGGGTTGAACGCAAGAGTGACAATAGGTAACCCAAAGAACCCAAAATACCTAGCACCTTCCGGTTTTGTTTTTGCGGCTAAGAAATTATGTGGGCCTAAAAAGCAATATGAATCGCCTAGACGACAAATCGGGCATTCATAAACAACATCATATACCCGCTTACCACAAACAGGAACGGGGCAATTGGAAAAAACTTTCAATTTCACAAGTTACCCTTTAGCGCCCAAAGAGTGCGACTTAGAAGAATTAAACTATCTGATTACGGTAGATGCATATGTGCACATTATATAGAGATGTTTACGTCCTAAATGGGTTGAACGCAAGAGTGACAATAGGTAACCCAAAGAACCCAAAATACCTAGCACCTTCCGGTTTTGTTTTTGCGGCTAATAAATTATGTGGGCCTATAAAACAATATGAGTCGCCTAGACGACAACTCGGGCATTTATAATCACAACCATATAACCCCCTACCACAAACACGAACGTGGCAATTGGCAAAAAACTTTCAATTTCCTTTAGCGCCTAAAGAGTGTGACTTTGAAGAATTAAACTATCTGATTACGGTAGATGCATATGTGCACATTACATAGAGATGTTAACGTCCTAAATGGGTTGAACGCAAGAGTGACAATCGAAAACCCAAAAACCTCAAAATACCTAGCAACTTCCGACTTTGTTTTTCCGGCTAATAAAGTATGTGGGCCTAAAAAACAATATGAATCGCCTAGACGGCAACTCGGGCCTTCATAAACAACATCATATACCCTACCACAAACAGGAACGGGGCAATTGGCAAAAAACTTTCAATTTTACAAGTTACCCTTTAGCGCCTAAACAGTGTGACTTAGAAGAATAAAACTATCTGATTACGGTAGATGCATATGTGCACTTTACATAGGGTTGTTTACGTCCTAAATGGGTTGAACGCAAGAGTGACAATCGAAAACCCAAAGAACCCAAAATACCTAGCACCTTCCGGTTTTGTTTTCGCGGCTATAAAGTATGTGGGCCTAAAAAACAATATGAGTCGCCTAGACGACAACGCGGTCATTCATAATCACAACCATATAACCCCCTACCACAAACAGGAACGTGGCAATTGGCAAAAAACTTGTAATTTCCTTTAGCGCCTCAAGAGTGTGACATTGAATAATTAAGCTATCTGATTACGGTGGATGCATATGTGCACATTACATAGAGATGTTTACGTCCTAAATGGGTTGAACGCAAGAGTGACAATCGAAAACCCAAAGAACCCAAATAGGTAACCCAAAGAACCCAAAATACCTAGCACCTTCCGGTTTTGTTTTTGCGGCTAATAAATTATGTGGGCCTATAAAACAATATGAGTCGCCTAGACGACAACTCGGGCATTTATAATCACAACCATATAACCCCCTACCACAAACACGAACGTGGCAATTGGCAAAAAACTTTCAATTTCCTTTAGCGCCTAAAGAGTGTGACTTTGAAGAATTAAACTATCTGATTACGGTAGATGCATATGTGCACATTACATAGAGATGTTAACGTCCTAAATGGGTTGAACGCAAGAGTGACAATCGAAAACCCAAAAACCTCAAAATACCTAGCAACTTCCGACTTTGTTTTTCCGGCTAATAAAGTATGTGGGCCTAAAAAACAATATGAGTCGCCTAGACGACAACGCGGTTATTCATAATCACAACCATATAACCCCCTACCAAAAACAGGAACGTGGCAATTGGCAAAAAACTTGTAATTTCCTTTAGCGCCTCAAGAGTGTGACATTGAATAATTAAGCTATCTGATTACGGTGGATGCATATGTGCACATTACATAGAGATGTTTACGTCCTAAATGGGTTGAACGCAAGAGTGACAATCGAAAACCCAAAGAACCCAAAATACCTAGCAACTTTCGGCTTTGTTTTTCCTGCTAATAAAGTATCTGGGCCTAAAAAGCAATATGAATCGCCTAGACGACAACTCGGGCATTAATAAACAACATCATATACCCGCCTAACACAAACAGGAACGGGGCAATTGGAAAAAACTTTCAATTTCACAAGTTACCCTTTAGCGCCTAAAGAGTGTGACTTAGAAGAATAAAACTATCTGATTACGGTAGATGCATATGTGCACTTTACATAGGGTTGTTTACGTCCTAAATGGGTTGAACGCAAGAGTGACAATCGAAAACCCAAAGAACCCAAAATACCTAGCACCTTCCGGTTTTGTTTTCGCGGCTATAAAGTATGTGGGCCTAAAAAACAATATGAGTCGCCTAGACGACAACGCGGTCATTCATAATCACAACCATATAACCCCCTACCACAAACAGGAACGTGGCAATTGGCAAAAAACTTGTAATTTCCTTTAGCGCCTCAAGAGTGTGACATTGAATAATTAAGCTATCTGATTACGGTGGATGCATATGTGCACATTACATAGAGATGTTTACGTCCTAAATGGGTTGAACGCAAGAGTGACAATCGAAAACCCAAAGAACCCAAATAGGTAACCCAAAGAACCCAAAATACCTAGCACCTTCCGGTTTTGTTTTTGCGGCTAATAAAGTATGTGGGCCTAAAAAACAATATGAGTCGCCTAGACGACAACGCGGTCATTCATAATCACAACCATATAACCCCCTACCACAAACAGGAACGTGGCAATTGGCAAAAAACTTGTAATTTCCTTTAGCGCCTCAAGAGTGTGACATTGAATAATTAAGCTATCTGATTACGGTGGATGCATATGTGCACATTACATAGAGATGTTTACGTCCTAAATGGGTTGAACGCAAGAGTGACAATCGAAAACCCAAAGAACCCAAATAGGTAACCCAAAGAACCCAAAATACCTAGCACCTTCCGGTTTTGTTTTTGCGGCTATAAAGTATGTGGGCCTTTAAAACAATATGAGTCGCCTAGACGACAACGCGGGCATTCATAATCACAACCATATACCCCCTACCACAAACACGAACGTGGCAATTGGCAAAAAACTTTCAATTTCCTTTAGCGCCTAAAGAGTGTGACTTAGAAGAATAAAACTATCTGATTACGGTAGATGCATATGTGCACTTTACATAGGGTTGTTTACGTCCTAAATGGGTTGAACGCAAGAGTGACAATCGAAAACCCAAAGAACCCAAAATACCTAGCACCTTCCGGTTTTGTTTTCGCGGCTATAAAGTATGTGGGCCTAAAAAACAATATGAGTCGCCTAGACGACAACGCGGTCATTCATAATCACAACCATATAACCCCCTACCACAAACAGGAACGTGGCAATTGGCAAAAAACTTGAAATTTCCTTTAGCGCCTCAAGAGTGTGACATTGAATAATTAAGCTATCTGATTACGGTGGATGCATATGTGCACTTTACATAGGGTTGTTTACGTCCTAAATGGGTTGAACGCAAGAGTGACAATCGAAAACCCAAAGAACCCAAAATACCTAGCACCTTCCGGTTTTGTTTTCGCGGCTATAAAGTATGTGGGCCTAAAAAACAATATGAGTCGCCTAGACGACAACGCGGTCATTCATAATCACAACCATATAACCCCCTACCACAAACAGGAACGTGGCAATTGGCAAAAAACTTGTAATTTCCTTTAGCGCCTCAAGAGTGTGACATTGAATAATTAAGCTATCTGATTACGGTGGATGCATATGTGCACATTACATAGAGATGTTTACGTCCTAAATGGGTTGAACGCAAGAGTGACAATCGAAAACCCAAAGAACCCAAATAGGTAACCCAAAGAACCCAAAATACCTAGCACCTTCCGGTTTTGTTTTTGCGGCTAATAAAGTATGTGGGCCTAAAAAACAATATGAGTCGCCTAGACGACAACGCGGTTATTCATAATCACAACCATATAACCCCCTACCAAAAACAGGAACGTGGCAATTGGCAAAAAACTTGTAATTTCCTTTAGCGCCTCAAGAGTGTGACATTGAATAATTAAGCTATCTGATTACGGTGGATGCATATGTGCACATTACATAGAGATGTTTACGTCCTAAATGGGTTGAACGCAAGAGTGACAATCGAAAACCCAAAGAACCCAAAATACCTAGCACCTTCCGGTTTTGTTTTTGCGGCTATAAAGTATGTGGGCCTTTAAAACAATATGAGTCGCCTAGACGACAACGCGGGCATTCATAATCACAACCATATACCCCCTTCCACAAACAGGAACGTGGCAATTGGCAAAAAACTTTCAATTTCCTTTAGCGCCTAAAGAGTGTGACTTTGAAGAATTAAACTATCTGATTACGGTAGATGCATATGTGCACATTACATAGAGATGTTAACGTCCTAAATGGGTTGAACGCAAGAGTGACAATCGAAAACCCAAAAACCTCAAAATACCTAGCACCTTCCGGTTTTGTTTTTGCGGCTAATAAATTATGTGGGCCTATAAAACAATATGAGTCACCTAGACGACAACTCGGGCATTTATAATCACAACCATATAACCCCCTACCACAAACACGAACGTGGCAATTGGCAAAAAACTTTCAATTTCCTTTAGCGCCTAAAGAGTGTGACTTTGAAGAATTAAACTATCTGATTACGGTAGATGCATATGTGCACATTACATAGAGATGTTAACGTCCTAAATGGGTTGAACGCAAGAGTGACAATCGAAAACCCAAAAACCTCAAAATACCTAGCAACTTCCGACTTTGTTTTTCCGGCTAATAAAGTATGTGGGCCTAAAAAACAATATGAATCGCCTAGACGGCAACTCGGGCCTTCATAAACAACATCATATACCCGCCTACCACAAACAGGAACGGGGCAATTGGCAAAAAACTTTCAATTTCCTTTAGCGCCTAAAGAGTGTGACTTTGAAGAATTAAACTATCTGATTACGGTAGATGCATATGTGCACATTACATAGAGATGTTAACGTCCTAAATGGGTTGAACGCAAGAGTGACAATCGAAAACCCAAAAACCTCAAAATACCTAGCACCTTCCGGTTTTGTTTTTGCGGCTAATAAATTATGTGGGCCTATAAAACAATATGAGTCACCTAGACGACAACTCGGGCATTTATAATCACAACCATATAACCCCCTACCACAAACACGAACGTGGCAATTGGCAAAAAACTTTAATTTCCTTTAGCGCCTAAAGAGTGTGACTTTGAAGAATTAAACTATCTGATTACGGTAGATGCATATGTGCACATTACATAGAGATGTTAACGTCCTAAATGGGTTGAACGCAAGAGTGACAATCGAAAACCCAAAAACCTCAAAATACCTAGCACCTTCCGACTTTGTTTTTCCGGCTAATAAAGTATGTGGGCCTAAAAAACAATATGAATCGCCTAGACGGCAACTCGGGCCTTCATAAACAACATCATATACCCGCCTACCACAAACAGGAACGGGGCAATTGGCAAAAAACTTTCAATTTCCTTTAGCGCCTAAAGAGTGTGACTTTGAAGAATTAAACTATCTGATTACGGTAGATGCATATGTGCACATTACATAGAGATGTTAACGTCCTAAATGGGTTGAACGCAAGAGTGACAATCGAAAACCCAAAAACCTCAAAATACCTAGCAACTTCCGACTTTGTTTTTCCGGCTAATAAAGTATGTCGGCCTAAAAAACAATATGAATCGCCTAGACGGCAACTCGGGCCTTCATAAACAACATCATATACCCGCCTACCACAAACAGGAACGGGGCAATTGGCAAAAAACTTTCAATTTCCTTTAGCGCCTAAAGAGTGTGACTTTGAAGAATTAAACTATCTGATTACGGTAGATGCATATGTGCACATTACATAGAGATGTTAACGTCCTAAATGGGTTGAACGCAAATGTGACAATCGAAAACCCAAAAACCTCAAAATACCTAGCAACTTCCGACTTTGTTTTTCCGGCTAATAAAGTATGTGGGCCTAAAAAACAATATGAATCGCCTAGACGGCAACTCGGGCCTTCATAAACAACATCATATACCCGCCTACCACAAACAGGAACGGGGCAATTGGCAAAAAACTTTCAATTTCCTTTAGCGCCTAAAGAGTGTGACTTTGAAGAATTAAACTATCTGATTACGGTAGATGCATATGTGCACATTACATAGAGATGTTAACGTCCTAAATGGGTTGAACGCAAGAGTGACAATCGAAAACCCAAAAACCTCAAAATACCTAGCACCTTCCGGTTTTGTTTTTGCGGCTAAGAAATTATGTGGGCCTAAAAAGCAATATGAATCGCCTAGACGACAACTCGGGCATTCATAAACAACATCATATACCCGCTTACCACAAACAGGAACGGGGCAATTGGAAAAAACTTTCAATTTCACAAGTTACCCTTTAGCGCCTAAAGAGTGTGACTTAGAAGAATTAAACTATCTGATTACGGTAGATGCATATGTGCACTTAACATAGGGTTGTTTGCGTCCTAAATGGGTTGAACGCAAGAGTGACAATCGAAAACCCAAAGAACCCAAAATACCTAGCACCTTCCGGTTTTGTTTTCGCGGCTATAAAGTATGTGGGCCTATAAAACAATATGAGTCGCCTAGACGACAATTCGGGCATTCATAATCACAACCATATAACCCCCTACCACAAACAGGAACGTGGCAATTGGCAAAAAACTTTCAATTTCCTTTAGCGCCTAAAGAGTGTGACTTTGAAGAATTAAACTATCTGATTACGGTAGATGCATATGTGCACATTACATAGAGATGTTAACGTCCTAAATGGGTTGAACGCAAGAGTGACAATCGAAAACCCAAAAACCTCAAAATACCTAGCACCTTCCGGTTTTGTTTTTGCGGCTAATAAATTATGTGGGCCTATAAAACAATATGAGTCACCTAGACGACAACTCGGGCATTTATAATCACAACCATATAACCCCCTACCACAAACACGAACGTGGCAATTGGCAAAAAACTTTCAATTTCCTTTAGCGCCTAAAGAGTGTGACTTTGAAGAATTAAACTATCTGATTACGGTAGATGCATATGTGCACATTACATAGAGATGTTAACGTCCTAAATGGGTTGAACGCAAGAGTGACAATCGAAAACCCAAAAACCTCAAAATACCTAGCAACTTCCGACTTTGTTTTTCCGGCTAATAAAGTATGTGGGGCTAAAAAACAATATGAATCGCCTAGACGGCAACTCGGGCCTTCATAAACAACATCATATACCCGCCTACCACAAACAGGAACGGGGCAATTGGCAAAAAACTTTCAATTTTACAAGTTACCCTTTAGCGCCTAAACAGTGTGACTTAGAAGAATAAAACTATCTGATTACGGTAGATGCATATGTGCACTTTACATAGGGTTGTTTGCGTCCTAAATGGGTTGAACGCAAGAGTGACAATCGAAAACCCAAAGTACCCAAAATACCTAGCACCTTCCGGTTTTGTTTTCGCGGCTATAAAGTATGTGGGCCTTTAAAACAATATGAGTCGCCTAGACGACAACGCGGGCATTCATAATCACAACCATATAACCCCCTACCACAAACAGGAACGTGGCAATTGGCAAAAAACTTTCAATTTCCTTTAGCGCCTAAAGAGTGTGACTTTGAAGAATTAAACTATCTGATTACGGTAGATGCATATGTGCACATTACATAGAGATGTTAACGTCCTAAATGGGTTGAACGCAAGAGTGACAATCGAAAACCCAAAAACCTCAAAATACCTAGCAACTTCCGACTTTGTTTTTCCGGCTAATAAAGTATGTGGGGCTAAAAAACAATATGAATCGCCTAGACGGCAACTCGGGCCTTCATAAACAACATCATATACCCGCCTACCACAAACAGGAACGGGGCAATTGGCAAAAAACTTTCAATTTTACAAGTTACCCTTTAGCGCCTAAACAGTGTGACTTAGAAGATTAAAACTATCTGATTACGGTAGATGCATATGTGCACTTTACATAGGGTTGTTTACGTCCTAAATGGGTTGAACGCAAGAGTGACAATCGAAAACCCAAAGAACCCAAAATACCTAGCACCTTCCGGTTTTGTTTTTGCGGCTAATAAATTATGTGGGCCTATAAAACAATATGAGTCGCCTAGACGACAACTCGGCCATTTATAATCACAACCATATAACCCCCTACCACAAACACGAACGTGGCAATTGGCAAAAAACTTTCAATTTCCTTTAGCGCCTAAAGAGTGTGACTTTGAAGAATTAAACTATCTGATTACGGTAGATGCATATGTGCACATTACATAGAGATGTTAACGTCCTAAATGGGTTGAACGCAAGAGTGACAATCGAAAACCCAAAAACCTCAAAATACCTAGCAACTTCCGACTTTGTTTTTCCGGCTAATAAAGTATGTGGGCCTAAAAAACAATATGAATCGCCTAGACGGCAACTCGGGTCTTCATAAACAGCATCATATACCCGCCTACCACAAACAGGAACGGGGCAATTGGCAAAAAACTTTCAATTTTACAAGTTACCCTTTAGCGCCTAAAGAGTGTGACTTAAAATAATAAAACTATCTGATTACGGCAGATGCATATGTGCACTTTACATAGGGTTGTTTACGTCCTAAATGGGTTGAACGCAAGAGTGACAATAGGTAACCCAAAGAACCCAAAATACCTAGCACCTTCCGGTTTTGTTTTTGCGGCTAAGAAATTATGTGGGCCTAAAAAGCAATATGAATCGCCTAGACGACAACTCAGGCAATCATAAACAACATCATATACCCGCTTACCACAAACAGGAACGGGGCAATTGGAAAAAACTTTCAATTTCACAAGTTACCCTTTAGCGCCTAAAGAGTGCGACTTAGAAGAATTAAACTATCTGATTACGGTAGATGCATATGTGCACATTACATAGAGATGTTTACGTCCTAAATGGGTTGAACGCAAGAGTGACAACAGGTAACCCAAAGAACCCAAAATACCTAGCACCTTCCGGTTTTGTTTTTGCGGCTAATAAATTATGTGGGCCTATAAAACAATATGAGTCGCCTAGACGACAACTCGGGCATTTATAATCACAACCATATAACCCCCTACCACAAACACGAACGTGGCAATTGGCAAAAAACTTTCAATTTCCTTTAGCGCCTAAAGAGTGTGACTTTGAAGAATTAAACTATCTGATTACGGTAGATGCATATGTGCACATTACATAGAGATGTTAACGTCCTAAATGGGTTGAACGCAAGAGTGACAATCGAAAACCCAAAAACCTCAAAATACCTAGCCACTTCCGACTTTGTTTTTCCGGCTAATAAAGTATGTGGGCCTAAAAAACAATATGAATCGCCTAGACGGCAACTCGGGCCTTCATAAACAACATCATATACCCGCCTACCACAAACAGGAACGGGGCAATTGGCAAAAAACTTTCAATTTTACAAGTTACCCTTTAGCGCATAAACAGTGTGACTTAGAAGAATTAAACTATCTGATTACGGTAGATGCATATGTGCACTTTACATAGGGTTGTTTACGTCCTAAATGGGTTGAACGCAAGAGTGACAATCGAAAACCCAAAGAACCCAAAATACCTAGCACCTTCCGGTTTTGTTTTTGCGGCTATAAAGTATGTGGGCCTTTAAAACAATATGAGTCGCCTAGACGACAACGCGGGCATTCATAATCACAACCATATACCCCCTTCCACAAACAGGAACGTGGCAATTGGCAAAAAACTTTCAATTTCCTTTAGCGCCTAAAGAGTGTGACTTTGAAGAATTAAACTATCTGATTACGGTAGATGCATATGTGCACATTACATAGAGATGTTAACGTCCTAAATGGGTTGAACGCAAGAGTGACAATCGAAAACCCAAAAACCTCAAAATACCTAGCAACTTCCGGCTTTGTTGTTCCTGCTAATAAAGTATGTGGGTCTAAAAAGCAATATGAATCGCCTAGACGACAACTCGGGCATTCATAAACAACATCATATACCCGCCTAACACAAACAGGAACGGCGCAATTGGAAAAAACTTTCAATTTCACAAGTTACTCTTTAGCGCCTAAAGAGTGTGACTTAGAAGAATTAAGCTATCTGATTACGGTAGATGCATATGTGCACATTACATAGAGATGTTTACGTCCTAAATGGGTTGAACGCAAGAGTGACAATAGGTAACCCAAATAACCCAAAATACCTAGCACGTTCCGGTTTTGTTTTTGCGGCTAATAAATTATGTGGGCCTATAAAACAATATGAGTCGCCTAGACGACAACTCGGGCATTTATAATCACAACCATATAACCCCCTACCACAAACACGAACGTGGCAATTGGCAAAAAACTTTCAATTTCCTTTAGCGCCTAAAGAGTGTGACTTTGAAGAATTAAACTATCTGATTACGGTAGATGCATATGTGCACATTACATAGAGATGTTAACGTCCTAAATAGGTTGAACGCAAGAGTGACAATCGAAAACCCAAAAACCTCAAAATACCTAGCAACTTCCGACTTTGTTTTTCCGGCTAATAAAGTATGTGGGCCTAAAAAACAATATGAATCGCCTAGACGGCAACTCGGGCCTTCATAAACAACATCATATACCCGCCTACCACAAACAGGAACGGGGCAATTGGCAAAAAACTTTCAATTTTACAAGTTACCCTTTAGCGCCTAAACAGTGTGACTTAGAAGAATAAAACTATCTGATTACGGTAGATGCATATGTGCACTTTACATAGGGTTGTTTACGTCCTAAATGGGTTGAACGCAAGAGTGACAATCGAAAACCCAAAGAACCCAAAATACCTAGCACCTTCCGGTTTTGTTTTCGCGGCTATAAAGTATGTGGGCCTTTAAAACAATATGAGTCGCCTAGACGACAACGCGGGCATTCATAATCACAATCATATAACCCCCTACCACAAACAGGAACGTGGCAATTGGCAAAAAACTTTCAATTTCCTTTAGCGCCTAAAGAGTGTGACTTTGAAGAATTAAACTATCTGATTACGGTAGATGCATATGTGCACATTACATAGAGATGTTAACGTCCTAAATAGGTTGAACGCAAGAGTGACAATCGAAAACCCAAAAACCTCAAAATACCTAGCAACTTCCGACTTTGTTTTTCCGGCTAATAAAGTATGTGGGCCTAAAAAACAATATGAATCGCCTAGACGGCAACTCGGGCCTTCATAAACAACATCATATACCCGCCTACCACAAACAGGAACGGGGCAATTGGCAAAAAACTTTCAATTTTACAAGTTACCCTTTAGCGCCTAAACAGTGTGACTTAGAAGAATAAAACTATCTGATTACTGTAGATGCATATGTGCACTTTACATAGGGTTGTTTACGTCCTAAATGGGTTGAACGCAAGAGTGACAATCGAAAACCCAAAGAACCCAAAATACCTAGCACCTTCCGGTTTTGTTTTTGCGGCTAATAAATTATGTGGGCCTATAAAACAATATGAGTCGCCTAGACGACAACTCGGCCATTTATAATCACAACCATATAACCCCCTACCACAAACAGGAACGTGGCAATTGGCAAAAAACTTTCAATTTCCTTTAGCGCCTAAAGAGTGTGACTTTGAAGAATTAAACTATCTGATTACGGTAGATGCATATGTGCACATTACATAGAGATGTTAACGTCCTAAATGGGTTGAACGCAAGAGTGACAATCGAAAACCCAAAAACCTCAAAATACCTAGCAACTTCCGACTTTGTTTTTCCGGCTAATAAAGTATGTGGGCCTAAAAAACAATATGAATCGCCTAGACGGCAACTCGGGTCTTCATAAACAACATCATATACCCGCCTACCACAAACAGGAACGGGGCAATTGGCAAAAAACTTTCAATTTTACAAGTTACCCTTTAGCGCCTAAAGAGTGTGACTTAGAAGAATAAAACTATCTGATTACGGCAGATGCATATGTGCACTTTACATAGGGTTGTTTACGTCCTAAATGGGTTGAACGCAAGAGTGACAATAGGTAACCCAAAGAACCCAAAATACCTAGCACCTTCCGGTTTTGTTTTTGCGGCTAAGAAATTATGTGGGCCTAAAAAGCAATATGAATCGCCTAGACGACATCTCGGGCATTCATAAACAACATCATATACCCGCTTACCACAAACAGGAACGGGGCAATTGGAAAAAACTTTCAATTTCACAAGTTACCCTTTAGCGCCTAAAGAGTGCGACTTAGAAGAATTAAACTATCTGATTACGGTAGATGCATATGTGCACATTACATAGAGATGTTTACGTCCTAAATGGGTTGAACGCAAGAGTGACAATAGGTAACCCAAAGAACCCAAAATACCTAGCACCTTCCGGTTTTGTTTTTGCGGCTAATAAATTATGTGGGCCTATAAAACAATATGAGTCGCCTAGACGACAACTCGGGCATTTATAATCACAACCATATAACCCCCTACCACAAACACGAACGTGGCAATTAACAAAAAACTTTCAATTTCCTTTAGCGCCTAAAGAGTGTGACTTTGAAAAATTAAACTATCTGATTACGGTAGATGCATATGTGCACATTACATAGAGATGTTAACGTCCTAAATGGGTTGAACGCAAGAGTGACAATCCAAAACCCAAAAACCTCAAAATACCTAGCAAACTTCCGACTTTGTTTTTCCGGCTAATAAAGTATGTGGGCCTAAAAAACAATATGAATCGCCTAGACGGCAACTCGGGCCTTCATAAACAACATCATATACCCGCCTACCACAAACAGGAACGGGGCAATTGGCAAAAAACTTTCAATTTTACAAGTTACCCTTTAGCGCCTAAACAGTGTGACTTAGAAGAATAAAACTATCTGATTACGGTAGATGCATATGTGCACTTTACATAGGGTTGTTTACGTCCTAAATGGGTTGAACGCAAGAGTGACAATCGAAAACCCAAAGAACCCAAAATACCTAGCACCTTCCGGTTTTGTTTTCGCGGCTATAAAGTATGTGGGCCTTTAAAACAATATGAGTCGCCTAGACGACAACGCGGTCATTCATAATCACAACCATATAACCCCCTACCACAAACAGGAACGTGGCAATTGGCAAAAAACTTGTAATTTCCTTTAGCGCCTCAAGAGTGTGACATTGAATAATTAAGCTATCTGATTACGGTGGATGCATATGTGCACATTACATAGAGATGTTGACGTCCTAAATGGGTTGAACGCAAGAGTGACAATCGAAAACCCAAAGAACCCAAAATACCTAGCAACTTTCGGCTTTGTTTTTCCTGCTAATAAAGTATCTGGGCCTAAAAAGCAATATGAATCGCCTAGACGACAACTCGGGCATTAATAAACAACATCATATACCCGCCTAACACAAACAGGAACGGGGCAATTGGAAAAAAACTTTCAATTTCACAAGTTACCCTTTAGCGCCTAAAGAGTGTGACCTTGAATAATTAAGCTATCTGATTACGGTAGATGCATATGTGCACATTACATAGAGATGTTTACGTCCTAAATGGGTTGAACGCAAGAGTGACAATCGAAAACCCAAAGAACCCAAAATACCTAGCACCTTCCGGTTTTGTTTTTGCGGCTATAAAGTATGTGGGCCTTTAAAACAATATGAGTCGCCTAGACGACAACGCGGGCATTCATAATCACAACCATATACCCCCTTCCACAAACAGGAATGTGGCAATTGGCAAAAAACTTTCAATTTCCTTTAGCGCCTAAAGAGTGTGACTTTGAAGAATTAAACTATCTGATTACGGTAGATGCATATGTGCACATTACATAGAGATGTTAACGTCCTAAATGGGTTGAACGCAAGAGTGACAATCGAAAACCCAAAAACCTCAAAATACCTAGCAACTTCCGGCTTTGTTGTTCCTGCTAATAAAGTATGTGGGTCTAAAAAGCAATATGAATCGCCTAGACGACAACTCGGGCATTCATAAACAACATCATACACCCGCCTAACACAAACAGGAACGGCGCAATTGGAAAAAACTTTCAATTTCACAAGTTACCCTTTAGCGCCTAAAGAGTGTGACTTAGAAGAATTAAACTATCTGATTACGGTAGATGCATATGTGCACATTACATAGAGATGTTAACGTCCTAAATGGGTTGAACGCAAGAGTGACAATCGAAAACCCAAAAACCTCAAAATACCTAGCAACTTCCGGCTTTGTTGTTCCTGCTAATAAAGTATGTGGGTCTAAAAAGCAATATGAATCGCCTAGACGACAACTCGGGCATTCATAAACAACATCATATACCCGCCTAACACAAACAGGAACGGCGCAATTGGAAAAAACTTTCAATTTCACAAGTTACCCTTTAGCGCCTAAAGAGTGTGACTTAGAAGAATTAAACTATCTGATTACGGTAGATGCATATGTGCACTTTACATAGGGTTGTTTACGTCCTAAATGGGTTGAACGCAAGAGTGACAATCGAAAACCCAAAGAACCCAAAATACCTAGCACCTTCCGGTTTTGTTTTTGCGGCTATAAAGTATGTGGGCCTTTAAAACAATATGAGTCGCCTAGACGACAACGCGGGCATTCATAATCACAACCATATACCCCCTTCCACAAACAGGAACGTGGCAATTGGCAAAAAACTTTCAATTTCCTTTAGCGCCTAAAGAGTGTGACTTTGAAGAATTAAACTATCTGATTACGGTAGATGCATATGTGCACATTACATAGAGATGTTAACGTCCTAAATGGGTTGAACGCAAGAGTGACAATCGAAAACCCAAAAACCTCAAAATACCTAGCAACTTCCGGCTTTGTTGTTCCTGCTAATAAAGTATGTGGGTCTAAAAAGCAATATGAATCGCCTAGACGACAACTCGGGCATTCATAAACAACATCATATACCCGCCTAACACAAACAGGAACGGCGCAATTGGAAAAAACTTTCAATTTCACAAGTTACCCTTTAGCGCCTAAAGAGTGTGACTTAGAAGAATTAAGCTATCTGATTACGGTAGATGCATATGTGCACATTACATAGAGATGTTTACGTCCTAAATGGGTTGAACGCAAGAGTGACAATCGGTAACCCAAATAACCCAAAATACCTAGCACCTTCCGGTTTTGTTTTTGCGGCTAATAAATTATGTGGGCCTATAAAACAATATGAGTCGCCTAGACGACAACTCGGGCATTTATAATCACAACCATATAACCCCCTACCACAAACACGAACGTGGCAATTGGCAAAAAACTTTCAATTTCCTTTAGCGCCTAAAGAGTGTGACTTTGAAGAATTAAACTATCTGATTACGGTAGATGCATATGTGCACATTACATAGAGATGTTAACGTCCTAAATAGGTTGAACGCAAGAGTGACAATCGAAAACCCAAAAACCTCAAAATACCTAGCAACTTCCGACTTTGTTTTTCCGGCTAATAAAGTATGTGGGCCTAAAAAACAATATGAATCGCCTAGACGGCAACTCGGGCCTTCATAAACAACATCATATACCCGCCTACCACAAACAGGAACGGGGCAATTGGCAAAAAACTTTCAATTTTACAAGTTACCCTTTAGCGCCTAAACAGTGTGACTTAGAAGAATAAAACTATCTGATTACGGTAGATGCATATGTGCACTTTACATAGGGTTGTTTACGTCCTAAATGGGTTGAACGCAAGAGTGACAATCGAAAACCCAAAGAACCCAAAATACCTAGCACCTTCCGGTTTTGTTTTCGCGGCTATAAAGTATGTGGGCCTTTAAAACAATATGAGTCGCCTAGACGACAACGCGGGCATTCATAATCACAACCATATAACCCCCTACCACAAACAGGAACGTGGCAATTGGCAAAAAACTTACAATTTCCTTTAGCGCCTAAAGAGTGTGACTTTGAAGAATTAAACTATCTGATTACGGTAGATGCATATGTGCACATTACATAGAGATGTTAACGTCCTAAATAGGTTGAACGCAAGAGTGACAATCGAAAACCCAAAAACCTCAAAATACCTAGCAACTTCCGACTTTGTTTTTCCGGCTAATAAAGTATGTGGGCCTAAAAAACAATATGAATCGCCTAGACGGCAACTCGGGCCTTCATAAACAACATCATATACCCGCCTACCACAAACAGGAACGGGGCAATTGGCAAAAAACTTTCAATTTTACAAGTTACCCTTTAGCGCCTAAACAGTGTGACTTAGAAGAATAAAACTATCTGATTACTGTAGATGCATATGTGCACTTTACATAGGGTTGTTTACGTCCTAAATGGGTTGAACGCAAGAGTGACAATCGAAAACCCAAAGAACCCAAAATACCTAGCACCTTCCGGTTTTGTTTTTGCGGCTAATAAATTATGTGGGCCTATAAAACAATATGAGTCGCCTAGACGACAACTCGGCCATTTATAATCACAACCATATAACCCCCTACCACAAACAGGAACGTGGCAATTGGCAAAAAACTTTCAATTTCCTTTAGCGCCTAAAGAGTGTGACTTTGAAGAATTAAACTATCTGATTACGGTAGATGCATATGTGCACATTACATAGAGATGTTAACGTCCTAAATGGGTTGAACGCAAGAGTGACAATCGAAAACCCAAAAACCTCAAAATACCTAGCAACTTCCGACTTTGTTTTTCCGGCTAATAAAGTATGTGGGCCTAAAAAACAATATGAATCGCCTAGACGGCAACTCGGGTCTTCATAAACAACATCATATACCCGCCTACCACAAACAGGAACGGGGCAATTGGCAAAAAACTTTCAATTTTACAAGTTACCCTTTAGCGCCTAAAGAGTGTGACTTAGAAGAATAAAACTATCTGATTACGGCAGATGCATATGTGCACTTTACATAGGGTTGTTTACGTCCTAAATGGGTTGAACGCAAGAGTGACAATAGGTAACCCAAAGAACCCAAAATACCTAGCACCTTCCGGTTTTGTTTTTGCGGCTAAGAAATTATGTGGGCCTAAAAAGCAATATGAATCGCCTAGACGACATCTCGGGCATTCATAAACAACATCATATACCCGCTTACCACAAACAGGAACGGGGCAATTGGAAAAAACTTTCAATTTCACAAGTTACCCTTTAGCGCCTAAAGAGTGCGACTTAGAAGAATTAAACTATCTGATTACGGTAGATGCATATGTGCACATTACATAGAGATGTTTACGTCCTAAATGGGTTGAACGCAAGAGTGACAATAGGTAACCCAAAGAACCCAAAATACCTAGCACCTTCCGGTTTTGTTTTTGCGGCTAATAAATTATGTGGGCCTATAAAACAATATGAGTCGCCTAGACGACAACTCGGGCATTTATAATCACAACCATATAACCCCCTACCACAAACACGAACGTGGCAATTAACAAAAAAATTTCAATTTCCTTTAGCGCCTAAAGAGTGTGACTTTGAAAAATTAAACTATCTGATTACGGTAGATACATATGTGCACATTAAATAGAGATGTTAACGTCCTAAATGGGTTGAACGCAAGAGTGACAATCGAAAACCCAAAAACCTCAAAATACCTAGCAAACTTCCGACTTTGTTTTTCCGGCTAATAAAGTATGTGGGCCTAAAAAACAATATGAATCGCCTAGACGGCAACTCGGGCCTTCATAAACAACATCATATACCCGCCTACCACAAACAGGAACGGGGCAATTGGCAAAAAACTTTCAATTTTACAAGTTACCCTTTAGCGCCTAAACAGTGTGACTTAGAAGAATAAAACTACCTGATTACGGTAGATGCATATGTGCACTTTACATAGGGTTGTTTACGTCCTAAATGGGTTGAACGCAAGAGTGACAATCGAAAACCCAAAGAACCCAAAATACCTAGCACCTTCCGGTTTTGTTTTCGCGGCTATAAAGTATGTGGGCCTTTAAAACAATATGAGTCGCCTAGACGACAACGCGGTCATTCATAATCACAACCATATAACCCCCTACCACAAACAGGAACGTGGCAATTGGCAAAAAACTTGTAATTTCCTTTAGCGCCTCAAGAGTGTGACATTGAATAATTAAGCTATCTGATTACGGTGGATGCATATGTGCACATTACATAGAGATGTTGACGTCCTAAATGGGTTGAACGCAAGAGTGACAATCGAAAACCCAAAGAACCCAAAATACCTAGCAACTTTCGGCTTTGTTTTTCCTGCTAATAAAGTATCTGGGCCTAAAAAGCAATATGAATCGCCTAGACGACAACTCGGGCATTAATAAACAACATCATATACCCGCCTAACACAAACAGGAACGGGCAATTGGAAAAAACTTTCAATTTCACAAGTTACCCTTTAGCGCCTAAAGAGTGTGACTTTGAAAAATTAAACTATCTGATTACGGTAGATACATATGTGCAGTTTACATAGGGTTGTTTACGTCCTAAATGGGTTGAACGCAAGAGTGACAATCGAAAACCCAAAGAACCCAAAATACCTAGCACCTTCCGGTTTTGTTTTTGCGGCTATAAAGTATGTGGGCCTTTAAAACAATATGAGTCGCCTAGACGACAACGCGGGCATTCATAATCACAACCATATACCCCCTTCCACAAACGGGAATGTGGCAATTGGCAAAAAACTTTCAATTTCCTTTAGCGCCTAAAGAGTGTGACTTTGAAGAATTAAACTATCTGATTACGGTAGATGCATATGTGCACATTACATAGAGATGTTAACGTCCTAAATGGGTTGAACGCAAGAGTGACAATCGAAAACCCAAAAACCTCAAAATACCTAGCAACTTCCGGCTTTGTTGTTCCTGCTAATAAAGTATGTGGGTCTAAAAAGCAATATGAATCGCCTAGACGACAACTCGGGCATTCATAAACAACATCATACACCCGCCTAACACAAACAGGAACGGCGCAATTGGAAAAAACTTTCAATTTCACAAGTTACCCTTTAGCGCCTAAAGAGTGTGACTTAGAAGAATTAAACTATCTGATTACGGTAGATGCATATGTGCACATTACATAGAGATGTTTACGTCCTAAATGGGTTGAACGCAAGAGTGACAATCGGTAACCCAAAGAACCCAAAATACCTAGCACCTTCCGGTTTTGTTTTTGCGGCTAAGAAATTATGTGGGCCTAAAAAGCAATATGAATCGCCTAGACGACAACTCGGGCATTCATAAACAACATCATATACCCGCCTACCACAAACAGGAACGTGGCAATTGGCAAAAAACTTTCAATTTCCTTTAGCGCCTAAAGAGTGTGACTTTGAAGAATTAAACTATCTGATTACGGTAGATGCATATGTGCACATTACATAGAGATGTTAACGTCCTAAATGGGTTGAACGCAAGAGTGACAATCAGTAACCCAAAGAACCCAAAATACTTAGCAACTTCCGGCTTTGTTGTTCCTGCTAATAAAGTATGTGGGTCTAAAAAGCAATATGAATCGCCTAGACGACAACTCGGGCATTCATAAACAACATCATACACCCGCCTAACACAAACAGGAACGGCGCAATTGGAAAAAACTTTCAATTTCACAAGTTACCCTTTAGCGCCTAAAGAGTGTGACTTAGAAGAAATAAACTATCTGATTACGGTAGATGCATATGTGCACATTACATAGAGATGTTTACGTCCTAAATGGGTTGAACGCAAGAGTGACAATCAGTAACCCAAAGAACCCAAAATACCTAGCACCTTCCGGTTTTGTTTTTGCGGCTATAAAGTATGTGGGCCTAAAAAGCAATATGAATCGCCTAGACGACAACGCGGGCATTCATAATCACAACCATATAACCCCCTACCACAAACAGGAACGTGGCAATTGGCAAAAAACTTTCAATTTCCTTTAGCGCCTAAAGAGTGTGACTTTGAAGAATTAAACTATCTGATTACGGTAGATGCATATGTGCACATTACATAGAGATGTTAACGTCCTAAATGGGTTGAACGCAAGAGTGACAATCGAAAACCCAAAAACCTCAAAATACCTAGCAGCTTCCGGCTTTGTTGTTCCTGCTAATAAAGTATGTGGGTCTAAAAAGCAATATGAATCGCCTAGACGACAACTCGGGCATTCATAAACAACATCATATACCCGCCTAACACAAACAGGAACGGGGCAATTGGAAAAAACTTTCAATTTCACAAGTTACCCTTTAGCGCCTAAAGAGTGTGACTTAGAGAATTAAACTATCTGATTACGGTAGATGCATATGTGCACTTTACACAGAGATGTTAACGCCCCAAATGGGTTGAACGCAAGAGTGACAATCGGTAACCCAAAGAACCCAAAATACCTAGCACCTTCCGGTTTTGTTTTTGCGGCTAAGAAATTATGTGGGCCTAAAAAGCAATATGAATCGCCTAGACGACAACTCGGGCATTCATAAACAACATCATATACCCGCCTACCACAAACAGGAACGTGGCAATTGGCAAAAAACTTTCAATTTCCTTTAGCGCCTAAAGAGTGTGACTTTGAAGAATTAAACTATCTGATTACGGTAAATGCATATGTGCACATTACATAGAGATGTTTACGTCCTAAATGGGTTAAACGCAAGAGTGACAATCGAAAACCCAAAGAACCCAAAATACCTAGCACCTTCCGGTTTTGTTTTTGCGGCTATAAAGTATGTGGGCCTTTAAAACAATATGAGTCGCCTAGACGACAACGCGGGCATTCATAATCACAACCATATACCCCCTACCACAAACAGGAACGTGGCAATTGGCAAAAAACTTTCAATTTCCTTTAGCGCCTAAAGAGTGTGACTTTGAAGAACTAAACTATCTGATTACGGTAGATGCATATGTGCACATTACATAGAGATGTTAACGTCCTAAATGGGTTGAACGCAAGAGTGACAATCGAAAACCCAAAAACCGCAAAATACCTAGCAACTTCCGGCTTTGTTGTTCCTGCTAATAAAGTATGTGGGTCTAAAAAGCAATATGAATCGCCTAGACGACAACTCGGGCATTCATAAACAACATCATTTACCCGCCTAACACAAACCGGAACGGGGCAATTGGAAAAAACTTTCAATTTCACAAGTTACCCTTTAGCGCCTAAAGAGTGTGACTTAGAAGAATTAAACTATCTGATTACGGTAGATGCATATGTGCACATTACATAGAGATGTTTACGTCCTAAATGGGTTGAACGCAAGAGTGACAATCGATAACCCAAAGAACCCAAAATACCTAGCACCTTCCGGTTTTGTTTTTGCGGCTAAGAAATTATGTGGGCTTAAAAAGCAATATGAATCGCCTAGACGACAACTCGGGCATTCATAAACATCATCATATACCCGCCTACCACAAACAGGAACGTGGCAATTGGCAAAAAACTTTCAATTTCCTTTAGCGCCTAAAGAGTGTGACTTTGAAGAATTAAACTATCTGATTACGGTAGATGCATATGTGCACATTACATAGAGATTTTTACGTCCTAAATGGGTTGAACGCAAGAGTGACAATCGGTAACCCAAAGAACCCAAAATACCTAGCACCTTCCTGTTTTGTTTTTTGCGGCTAATAAAGTCGGGCATTTATAATCACAACCATATAACCCCCTACCACAAACAGGATCGTGGCAATTGGCAAAAAACTTGTAATTTCCTTTAGCGCCTCAAGAGTGTGACCTTGAATAATTAAGCTATCTGATTACGGTAGATGCATATTTGCACATTACATAGAGATGTTTACGTCCTAAATGGGTTGAACGCAAGAGTGACAATCGAAAACCCAAAGAACCCAAAATACCTAAAAACTTTTGGATTTGTTTTTCCTGCTAATGAAGTATGTGGGCTTAAAAAGCAATATGAATCGCCTAGACGACAACTCGGGCATTCATAAAGGACATCATATACCCGCCTACAGAAAACAGGAACGGGGCAATTGGCAAAAAAACTTTCAATTTTACAAGTTACCCTTTAGCGCCTAAACAGTGTGACTTAGAAGAATTAAACTATCTGATTACGGTAGATGCATATGTGCACTTTACATAGAGATGTTTACGTCCTAAATGGGTTGAACGCAAGAGTGACAATCGGTAACCCAAAGAACCCAAAATACCTAGCACCTTCCCTACCACAAACAGGATCGTGGCAATTGGCAAAAAACTTGTAATTTCCTTTAGCGCCTCAAGAGTGTGACCTTGAATAATTAAGCTATCTGATTACGGTAGATGCATATTTGCACATTACATAGAGATGTTTACGTCCTAAATGGGTTGAACGCAAGAGTGACAATCGAAAACCCAAAGAACCCAAAATACCTAAAAACTTTTGGATTTGTTTTTCCTGCTAATGAAGTATGTGGGCTTAAAAAGCAATATGAATCGCCTAGACGGCAACTCGGGCCTTCATAAACAACATCATATACCCGCCTACCACAAACAGGAACGGGGCAATTGGCAAAAAACTTTCAATTTTACAAGTTACCCTTTAGCGCCTAAACAGTGTGACTTAGAAGAATAAAACTATCTGATTACTGTAGATGCATATGTGCACTTTACATAGGGTTGTTTACGTCCTAAATGGGTTGAACGCAAGAGTGACAATCGAAAACCCAAAGAACCCAAAATACCTAGCACCTTCCGGTTTTGTTTTTGCGGCTAATAAATTATGTGGGCCTATAAAACAATATGAGTCGCCTAGACGACAACTCGGCCATTTATAATCACAACCATATAACCCCCTACCACAAACAGGAACGGGGCAATTGGCAAAAAACTTTCAATTTTACAAGTTACCCTTTAGCGCCTAAACAGTGTGACTTAGAAGAATAAAACTATCTGATTACGGTAGATGCATATGTGCACTTTACATAGGGTTGTTTACGTCCTAAATGGGTTGAACGCAAGAGTGACAATCGAAAACCCAAAGAACCCAAAATACCTAGCACCTTCCGGTTTTGTTTTCGCGGCTATAAAGTATGTGGGCCTTTAAAACAATATGAGTCGCCTAGACGACAACGCGGTCATTCATAATCACAACCATATAACCCCCTACCTCAAACAGGAACGTGGCAATTGGCAAAAAACTTGTAATTTCCTTTAGCGCCTCAAGAGTGTGACATTGAATAATTAAGCTATCTGATTACGGTGGATGCATATGTGCACATTACATAGAGATGTTGACGTCCTAAATGGGTTGAACGCAAGAGTGACAATCGAAAACCCAAAGAACCCAAAATACCTAGCAACTTTCGGCTTTGTTTTTCCTGCTAATAAAGTATCTGGGCCTAAAAAGCAATATGAATCGCCTAGACGACAACTCGGGCATTAATAAACAACATCATATACCCGCCTAACACAAACAGGAACGGGCAATTGGAAAAAACTTTCAATTTCACAAGTTACCCTTTAGCGCCTCAAGAGTGTGACATTGAATAATTAAGCTATCTGATTACGGTGGATGCATATGTGCACATTACATAGAGATGTTGACGTCCTAAATGGGTTGAACGCAAGAGTGACAATCGAAAACCCAAAGAACCCAAAATACCTAGCAACTTTCGGCTTTGTTTTTCCTGCTAATAAAGTATCTGGGCCTAAAAAACAATATGAATCGCCTAGACGGCAACTCGGGTCTTCATAAACAACATCATATACCCGCCTACCACAAACAGGAACGGGGCAATTGGCAAAAAACTTTCAATTTTACAAGTTACCCTTTAGCGCCTAAAGAGTGTGACTTAGAAGAATAAAACTATCTGATTACGGCAGATGCATATGTGCACTTTACATAGGGTTGTTTACGTCCTAAATGGGTTGAACGCAAGAGTGACAATAGGTAACCCAAAGAACCCAAAATACCTAGCACCTTCCGGTTTTGTTTTTGCGGCTAAGAAATTATGTGGGCCTAAAAAGCAATATGAATCGCCTAGACGACATCTCGGGCATTCATAAACAACATCATATACCCGCTTACCACAAACAGGAACGGGGCAATTGGAAAAAACTTTCAATTTCACAAGTTACCCTTTAGCGCCTAAAGAGTGCGACTTAGAAGAATTAAACTATCTGATTACGGTAGATGCATATGTGCACATTACATAGAGATGTTTACGTCCTAAATGGGTTGAACGCAAGAGTGACAATAGGTAACCCAAAGAACCCAAAATACCTAGCACCTTCCGGTTTTGTTTTTGCGGCTAATAAATTGTGTGGGCCTATAAAACAATATGAGTCGCCTAGACGACAACTCGGGCATTTATAATCACAACCATATAACCCCCTACCACAAACACGAACGTGGCAATTAACAAAAAAATTTCAATTTCCTTTAGCGCCTAAAGAGTGTGACTTTGAAAAATTAAACTATCTGATTACGGTAGATACATATGTGCACATTAAATAGAGATGTTAACGTCCTAAATGGGTTGAACGCAAGAGTGACAATCGAAAACCCAAAAACCTCAAAATACCTAGCAAACTTCCGACTTTGTTTTTCCGGCTAATAAAGTATGTGGGCCTAAAAAACAATATGAATCGCCTAGACGGCAACTCGGGCCTTCATAAACAACATCATATACCCGCCTACCACAAACAGGAACGGGGCAATTGGCAAAAAACTTTCAATTTTACAAGTTACCCTTTAGCGCCTAAACAGTGTGACTTAGAAGAATAAAACTATCTGATTACGGTAGATGCATATGTGCACTTTACATAGGGTTGTTTACGTCCTAAATGGGTTGAACGCAAGAGTGACAATCGAAAACCCAAAGAACCCAAAATACCTAGCACCTTCCGGTTTTGTTTTCGCGGCTATAAAGTATGTGGGCCTTTAAAACAATATGAGTCGCCTAGACGACAACGCGGTCATTCATAATCACAACCATATAACCCCCTACCACAAACAGGAACGTGGCAATTGGCAAAAAACTTGTAATTTCCTTTAGCGCCTCAAGAGTGTGACATTGAATAATTAAGCTATCTGATTACGGTGGATGCATATGTGCACATTACATAGAGATGTTGACGTCCTAAATGGGTTGAACGCAAGAGTGACAATCGAAAACCCAAAGAACCCAAAATACCTAGCAACTTTCGGCTTTGTTTTTCCTGCTAATAAAGTATCTGGGCCTAAAAAGCAATATGAATCGCCTAGACGACAACTCGGGCATTAATAAACAACATCATATACCCGCCTAACACAAACAGGAACGGGCAATTGGAAAAAACTTTCAATTTCACAAGTTACCCTTTAGCGCCTAAAGAGTGTGACTTTGAAAAATTAAACTATCTGATTACGGTAGATACATATGTGCACTTTACATAGGGTTGTTTACGTCCTAAATGGGTTGAACGCAAGAGTGACAATCGAAAACCCAAAGAACCCAAAATACCTAGCACCTTCCGGTTTTGTTTTTGCGGCTATAAAGTATGTGGGCCTTTAAAACAATATGAGTCGCCTAGACGACAACGCGGGCATTCATAATCACAACCATATACCCCCTTCCACAAACGGGAATGTGGCAATTGGCAAAAAACTTTCAATTTCCTTTAGCGCCTAAAGAGTGTGACTTTGAAGAATTAAACTATCTGATTACGGTAGATGCATATGTGCACATTACATAGAGATGTTAACGTCCTAAATGGGTTGAACGCAAGAGTGACAATCGAAAACCCAAAAACCTCAAAATACCTAGCAACTTCCGGCTTTGTTGTTCCTGCTAATAAAGTATGTGGGTCTAAAAAGCAATATGAATCGCCTAGACGACAACTCGGGCATTCATAAACAACATCATACACCCGCCTAACACAAACAGGAACGGCGCAATTGGAAAAAACTTTCAATTTCACAAGTTACCCTTTAGCGCCTAAAGAGTGTGACTTAGAAGAATTAAACTATCTGATTACGGTAGATGCATATGTGCACATTACATAGAGATGTTTACGTCCTAAATGGGTTGAACGCAAGAGTGACAATCGGTAACCCAAAGAACCCAAAATACCTAGCACCTTCCGGTTTTGTTTTTGCGGCTAAGAAATTATGTGGGCCTAAAAAGCAATATGAATCGCCTAGACGACAACTCGGGCATTCATAAACAACATCATATACCCGCCTACCACAAACAGGAACGTGGCAATTGGCAAAAAACTTTCAATTTCCTTTAGCGCCTAAAGAGTGTGACTTTGAAGAATTAAACTATCTGATTACGGTAGATGCATATGTGCACATTACATAGAGATGTTAACGTCCTAAATGGGTTGAACGCAAGAGTGACAATCAGTAACCCAAAGAACCCAAAATACTTAGCAACTTCCGGCTTTGTTGTTCCTGCTAATAAAGTATGTGGGTCTAAAAAGCAATATGAATCGCCTAGACGACAACTCGGGCATTCATAAACAACATCATACACCCGCCTAACACAAACAGGAACGGCGCAATTGGAAAAAACTTTCAATTTCACAAGTTACCCTTTAGCGCCTAAAGAGTGTGACTTAGAAGAATTAAACTATCTGATTACGGTAGATGCATATGTGCACATTACATAGAGATGTTTACGTCCTAAATGGGTTGAACGCAAGAGTGACAATCAGTAACCCAAAGAACCCAAAATACCTAGCACCTTCCGGTTTTGTTTTTGCGGCTATAAAGTATGTGGGCCTAAAAAGCAATATGAATCGCCTAGACGACAACGCGGGCATTCATAATCACAACCATATAACCCCCTACCACAAACAGGAACGTGGCAATTGGCAAAAAACTTTCAATTTCCTTTAGCGCCTAAAGAGTGTGACTTTGAAGAATTAAACTATCTGATTACGGTAGATGCATATGTGCACATTACATAGAGATGTTAACGTCCTAAATGGGTTGAACGCAAGAGTGACAATCGAAAACCCAAAAACCTCAAAATACCTAGCAACTTCCGGCTTTGTTGTTCCTGCTAATAAAGTATGTGGGTCTAAAAAGCAATATGAATCGCCTAGACGACAACTCGGGCATTCATAAACAACATCATATACCCGCCTAACACAAACAGGAACGGGGCAATTGGAAAAAACTTTCAATTTCACAAGTTACCCTTTAGCGCCTAAAGAGTGTGACTTAGAGAATTAAACTATCTGATTACGGTAGATGCATATGTGCACTTTACACAGAGATGTTAACGCCCCAAATGGGTTGAACGCAAGAGTGACAATCGGTAACCCAAAGAACCCAAAATACCTAGCACCTTCCGGTTTTGTTTTTGCGGCTAAGAAATTATGTGGGCCTAAAAAGCAATATGAATCGCCTAGACGACAACTCGGGCATTCATAAACAACATCATATACCCGCCTACCACAAACAGGAACGTGGCAATTGGCAAAAAACTTTCAATTTCCTTTAGCGCCTAAAGAGTGTGACTTTGAAGAATTAAACTATCTGATTACGGTAAATGCATATGTGCACATTACATAGAGATGTTTACGTCCTAAATGGGTTAAACGCAAGAGTGACAATCGAAAACCCAAAGAACCCAAAATACCTAGCACCTTCCGGTTTTGTTTTTGCGGCTATAAAGTATGTGGGCCTTTAAAACAATATGAGTCGCCTAGACGACAACGCGGGCATTCATAATCACAACCATATACCCCCTACCACAAACAGGAACGTGGCAATTGGCAAAAAACTTTCAATTTCCTTTAGCGCCTAAAGAGTGTGACTTTGAAGAACTAAACTATCTGATTACGGTAGATGCATATGTGCACATTACATAGAGATGTTAACGTCCTAAATGGGTTGAACGCAAGAGTGACAATCGAAAACCCAAAAACCTCAAAATACCTAGCAACTTCCGGCTTTGTTGTTCCTGCTAATAAAGTATGTGGGTCTAAAAAGCAATATGAATCGCCTAGACGACAACTCGGGCATTCATAAACAACATCATTTACCCGCCTAACACAAACCGGAACGGGGCAATTGGAAAAAACTTTCAATTTCACAAGTTACCCTTTAGCGCCTAAAGAGTGTGACTTAGAAGAATTAAACTATCTGATTACGGTAGATGCATATGTGCACATTACATAGAGATGTTTACGTCCTAAATGGGTTGAACGCAAGAGTGACAATCGATAACCCAAAGAACCCAAAATACCTAGCACCTTCCGGTTTTGTTTTTGCGGCTAAGAAATTATGTGGGCTTAAAAAGCAATATGAATCGCCTAGACGACAACTCGGGCATTCATAAACATCATCATATACCCGCCTACCACAAACAGGAACGTGGCAATTGGCAAAAAACTTTCAATTTCCTTTAGCGCCTAAAGAGTGTGACTTTGAAGAATTAAACTATCTGATTACGGTAGATGCATATGTGCACATTACATAGAGATTTTTACGTCCTAAATGGGTTGAACGCAAGAGTGACAATCGGTAACCCAAAGAACCCAAAATACCTAGCACCTTCCTGTTTTGTTTTTTGCGGCTAATAAAGTCGGGCATTTATAATCACAACCATATAACCCCCTACCACAAACAGGATCGTGGCAATTGGCAAAAAACTTGTAATTTCCTTTAGCGCCTCAAGAGTGTGACCTTGAATAATTAAGCTATCTGATTACGGTAGATGCATATTTGCACATTACATAGAGATGTTTACGTCCTAAATGGGTTGAACGCAAGAGTGACAATCGAAAACCCAAAGAACCCAAAATACCTAAAAACTTTTGGATTTGTTTTTCCTGCTAATGAAGTATGTGGGCTTAAAAAGCAATATGAATCGCCTAGACGACAACTCGGGCATTCATAAAGGACATCATATACCCGCCTACAGAAAACAGGAACGGGGCAATTGGCAAAAAAACTTTCAATTTTACAAGTTACCCTTTAGCGCCTAAACAGTGTGACTTAGAAGAATTAAACTATCTGATTACGGTAGATGCATATGTGCACTTTACATAGAGATGTTTACGTCCTAAATGGGTTGAACGCAAGAGTGACAATCGGTAACCCAAAGAACCCAAAATACCTAGCACCTTCCCTACCACAAACAGGATCGTGGCAATTGGCAAAAAACTTGTAATTTCCTTTAGCGCCTCAAGAGTGTGACCTTGAATAATTAAGCTATCTGATTACGGTAGATGCATATTTGCACATTACATAGAGATGTTTACGTCCTAAATGGGTTGAACGCAAGAGTGACAATCGAAAACCCAAAGAACCCAAAATACCTAAAAACTTTTGGATTTGTTTTTCCTGCTAATGAAGTATGTGGGCTTAAAAAGCAATATGAATCGCCTAGACGACAACTCGGGCATTCATAAAGGACATCATATACCCGCCTACCAAAAACAGGAACGATGCAATTGGCAAAAAAACTTTCAATTTTACAAGTTACCCTTTAGCGCCTAAACAGTGTGACTTAGAAGAATTAAACTATCTGATTACGGTAGATGCATATGTGCACTTTACATAGAGATATTTACGTCCTAAATGGGTTGAACGCAAGAGTGACAATCGGTAACCCAAAGAACCCAAAATACCTAGCACCTTCCGGTTTTGTTTTTGCGGCTAATAAAGTCGGGCATTTATAATCACAACCATATAACCCCCTACCACAAACAGGATCGTGGCAATTGGCAAAAAACTTGTAATTTCCTTTAGCGCCTCAAGAGTGTGACCTTGAATAATTAACCTATCTGATTACGGTAGATGCATATGTGCACATTACATAGAGATGTTTACGTCCTAAATGGGTTGAACGCAAGAGTGACAATCGAAAACCCAAAGAACCCAAAATACCTAAAAACGTTTGGCTTTGTTTTTCCTGCTAATGAAGTATGTGGGCTTAAAAAGCAATATGAATCGCCTAGACGACAACTCGGGCATTCATAAAGGACATCATATACCCGCCTACCACAAACAGGAACGGGGCAATTGGCAAAAAAACTTTCAATTTTACAAGTTACCCTTTAGCGCCTAAACAGTGTGACTTAGAAGAATTAAACTATCTGATTACGGTAGATGCATATGTGCACTTTACATAGAGATGTTTACGTCCTAAATGGGTTGAACGCAAGAGTGACAATCGGTAACCCAAAGAACCCAAAATAGCTAGCACCTTCCGGTTTTGTTTTTGCGGCTATAAAGTATGTGGGCCTTTAAAACAATATGAGTCGCCTAGACGACAACGCGGGCATTCATAAACAACATCATATACCCGCCTACCACAAACAGGAACGGGGCAATTGGCAAAAAACTTTCAATTTCACAAGTTACCCTTTAGCGCCTAAAGAGTGTGACTTAGAAGAATTAAACTATCTGATTACGGTAGATGCATATGTGCACTTTACATAGAGATGTTTACGTCCTAAATGGGTTGAACGCAAGAGTGACAATCGGTAACCCAAAGAACCCAAAATACCTAGCACCTTCCGGTTTTGTTTTTGCGGCTATAAAGTATGTGGGCCTTTAAAACAATATGAGTCGCCTAGACGACAACGCGGGCATTCATAAACAACATCATAACCCGCCTAACACAAACAGGAACGGGGCAATTGGAAAAAACTTTCAATTTCACAAGTTACCCTTTAGCGCCTAAAGAGTGTGACCTTGAATAATTAAGCTATCTGATTACGGTAGATGCATATGTGCACATTACATAGAGATGTTTACGTCCTAAATGGGTTAAACGCAAGAGCGACAATCGAAAACCCAAAGAACCCAAAATACCTAGCACCTTCCGGTTTTGTTTTTGCGGCTATAAAGTATGTGGGCCTTTAAAACAATATGAGTCGCCTAGACGACAACGCGGGCATTCATAAACAACATCATATACCCGCCTACCACAAACAGGAACGGGGCAATTGGCAAAAAACTTTCAATTTCACAAGTTACCCTTTAGCGCCTAAAGAGTGTGACTTAGAAGAATTAAACTATCTGATTACGGTAGATGCATATGTGCACTTTACATAGAGATGTTTACGTCCTAAATGGGTTGAACGCAAGAGTGACAATCGGTAACCCAAAGAACCCAAAATACCTAGCACCTTCCGGTTTTGTTTTTGCGGCTATAAAGTATGTGGGCCTTTAAAACAATATGAGTCGCCTAGACGACAACGCGGGCATTCATAAACAACATCATAACCCGCCTAACACAAACAGGAACGGGGCAATTGGAAAAAACTTTCAATTTCACAAGTTACCCTTTAGCGCCTAAAGAGTGTGACCTTGAATAATTAACCTATCTGATTACGGTAGATGCATATGTGCACATTACATAGAGATGTTTACGTCCTAAATGGGTTGAACGCAAGAGTGACAATCGAAAACCCAAAGAACCCAAAATACCTAAAAACGTTTGGCTTTGTTTTTCCTGCTAATGAAGTATGTGGGCTTAAAAAGCAATATGAATCGCCTAGACGACAACTCGGGCATTCATAAAGGACATCATATACCCGCCTACCACAAACAGGAACGGGGCAATTGGCAAAAAAACTTTCAATTTTACAAGTTACCCTTTAGCGCCTAAACAGTGTGACTTAGAAGAATTAAACTATCTGATTACGGTAGATGCATATGTGCACTTTACATAGAGATGTTTACGTCCTAAATGGGTTGAACGCAAGAGTGACAATAGGTAACCCAAAGAACCCAACATACCTAGCACCTTCCGGTTTTGTTTTTGCGGCTAAGAAATTATGTGGGCCTATAAAACAATATGAGTCGCCTAGACGACAACTCGGGCATTCATAATCACAACCATATAACCCCCTACCACAAACAGGAACGTGGCAATTGGCAAAAAACTTGTAATTTCCTTTAGCGCCTCAAGAGTGTGACCTTGAATAATTAAGCTATCTGATTACGGTAGATGCATATGTGCACATTCCATAGAGATGTTTACGTCCTTAATGGGTTGTACGCAAGAGTGACAATCGAAAACCCAAAGAACCCAAAATACCTAGCAACTTCCGGCTTTGTTTTTCCTGCTAATAAAGTATGTGGGCCTAAAAAGCAATATGAATCGCCTAGACGACAACTCGGGCATTCATAAGGGACATAAAATACCCGCCTACCACAAACAGGAACGGGGCAATTGGCAAAAAAACTTTCAATTTTACAAGTTACCCTTTAGCGCCTAAACAGTGTGACTTAGAAGAATTAAACTATCTGATTACGGTAGATGCATATGTGCACTTTACATAGAGATGTTTACGTCCTAAATGGGTTGAACGCAAGAGTGACAATAGGTAACCCAAAATACCTAGCACCTTCCGGTTTTGTTTTTGCGGCTAAGAAATTATGTGGGGCTATAAAACAATATGAGTCGCCTAGACGACAACTCGGGCATTCATAAAGGACATCATATACCCGCCTACCACAAACAGGAACGGGGCAATTGGCAAAAAAACTTTCAATTTTACAAGTTACCCTTTAGCGCCTAAACAGTGTGACTTAAAAGAATTAAACTATCTGATTACGGTAGATGCATATGTGCACTTTACATAGAGATGTTAACGTCCTAAATGGGTTGAACGCAAGAGTGACAATCGAAAACCCAAAAACCTCAAAATACCTAGCAACTTCCGGCTTTGTTGTTCCTGCTAATAAAGTATGTGGGTCTAAAAAGCAATATGAATCGCCTAGGCGACAACTCGGGCATTCAAAAACAACATCATATACCCGCCTACCACAAACAGGAACGGGGCAATTGGCAAAAAACTTTCAATTTCACAAGTTACCCTTTAGCGCCTAAAGAGTGTGACTTAGAAGAATTAAACTATCTGATTACGGTAGATGCATATGTGCACATTACATAGAGATGTTAACGTCCTAAATGGGTTGAACGCAAGAGTGACAATAGGTAACCCAAAATACCTAGCACCTTCCGGTTTTGTTTTAGCAGCTAATAAAGTATGTGGGTCTAAAAAGCAATATGAATCGCCTAGGCGACAACTCGGGCATTCAAAAACAACATCATATACCCGCCTACCACAAACAGGAACGGGGCAATTGGCAAAAAACTTTCAATTTCACAAGTTACCCTTTAGCGCCTAAAGAGTGTGACTTAGAAGAATTAAACTATCTGATTACGGTAGATGCATATGTGCACATTACATAGAGATGTTAACGTCCTAAATGGGTTGAACGCAAGAGTGACAATAGGTAACCCAAAATACCTAGCACCTTCCGGTTTTGTTTTAGCAGCTAAGAAATTATGTCGGCCTAAAAAGCAATATGAATCGCCTAGACGACAACTCGGGCATTCATAAACAACATCATATACCCGCCTACCACAAACAAGAACGGGGCAATTGGAAAAAACTTTCAATTTCACAAGTTACCCTTTAGCGCCTAAAGAGTGTGACTTAGAAGAATTAAACTATCTGATTACGGTAGATGCATATGTGCACATTACATAGAGATGTTTACGTCCTAAATGGGTTGAACGCAAGAGTGACAATCGAAAACCCAAAGAACCCAAAATACCTAGCAACTTCCGGCTTTGTTTTTCCTGCTAATAAAGTATGTGGGCCTAAAAAGCAATATGAATCGCCTAGACGACAACTCGGGCATTCATAAAGGACATAATATACCCGCCTACCACAAACAGGAACGGGGCAATTGGCAAAAAAACTTTCAATTTTACAAGTTACCCTTTAGCGCCTAAACAGTGTGACTTAGAAGAATTAAACTATCTGATTACGGTAGATGCATATGTGCACTTTACATAGAGATGTTAACGTCCTAAATGGGTTGAACGCAAGAGTGACAATAGGTAACCCAAAATACCTAGCACCTTCCGGTTTTGTTTTTGCGGCTAAGAAATTATGTGGGGCTATAAAACAATATGAGTCGCCTAGACGACAACTCGGGCATTCATAAAGGACATCATATACCCGCCTACCACAAACAGGAACGGGGCAATTGGAAAAAACTTTCAATTTCACAAGTTACCCTTTAGCGCCTAAAGAGTGTGACTTAGAAGAATTAAACTATCTGATTACGGTAGATGCATATGTGCACATTACATAGAGATGTTTACGTCCTAAATGGGTTGAACGCAAGAGTGACAATCGAAAACCCAAAGAACCCAAAATACCTAGCAACTTCCGGCTTTGTTCTTCCTGCTAATAAAGTATGTGGGCCTAAAAAGCAATATGAAACGCCTAGACGACAACTCGGGCATTCATAAAGGACATAATATACCCGCCTACCACAAACAGGAACGGGGCAATTGGCAAAAAAACTTTCAATTTTACAAGTTACCCTTTAGCGCCTAAACAGTGTGACTTAGAAGAATTAAACTATCTGATTACGGTAGATGCATATGTGCACTTTACATAGAGATGTTTACGTCCTAAATGGGTTGAACGCAAGAGTGACAATAGGTAACCCAAAACACCTAGCACCTTCCGGTTTTGTTTTTGCGGCTAAGAAATTATGTGGGGCTATAAAACAATATGAGTCGCCTAGACGACAACTCGGGCATTCATAAAGGACATCATATACCCGCCTACCACAAACAGGAACGGGGCAATTGGCAAAAAAACTTTCAATTTTACAAGTTACCCTTTAGCGCCTAAACAGTGTGACTTAAAAGAATTAAACTATCTGATTACGGTAGATGCATATGTGCACTTTACATAGAGATGTTAACGTCCTAAATGGGTTGAACGCAAGAGTGACAATCGAAAACCCAAAAACCTCAAAATACCTAGCAACTTCCGGCTTTGTTGTTCCTGCTAATAAAGTATGTGGGTCTAAAAAGCAATATGAATCGCCTAGGCGACAACTCGGGCATTCAAAAACAACATCATATACCCGCCTACCACAAACAGGAACGGGGCAATTGGCAAAAAACTTTCAATTTCACAAGTTACCCTTTAGCGCCTAAAGAGTGTGACTTAGAAGAATTAAACTATCTGATTACGGTAGATGCATATGTGCACATTACATAGAGATGTTAACGTCCTAAATGGGTTGAACGCAAGAGTGACAATAGGTAACCCAAAATACCTAGCACCTTCCGGTTTTGTTTTAGCAGCTAAGAAATTATGTCGGCCTAAAAAGCAATATGAATCGCCTAGACGACAACTCGGGCATTCATAAACAACATCATATACCCGCCTACCACAAACAAGAACGGGGCAATTGGAAAAAACTTTCAATTTCACAAGTTACCCTTTAGCGCCTAAAGAGTGTGACTTAGAAGAATTAAACTATCTGATTACGGTAGATGCATATGTGCACATTACATAGAGATGTTAACGTCCTAAATGGGTTGAACGCAAGAGTGACAATCGAAAACCCAAAGAACCCAAAATACCTAGCAACTTCCGGCTTTGTTTTTCCTGCTAATAAAGTATGTGGGCCTAAAAAGCAATATGAATCGCCTAGACGACAACTCGGGCATTCATAATCACAACCATATAACCCCCTACCACAAACAGGAACGTGGCAATTGGCAAAAAACTTGTAATTTCCTTTAGCGCCTCAAGAGTGTGACCTTGAATAATTAAGCTATCTGATTACGGTAGATGCATATGTGCACATTACATAGAGAAGTTTACGTCCTAAATGGGTTGAACGCAAGAGTGACAATCGAAAACCCAAAGAACCCAAAATACCTAGCAACTTCCGGCTTTGTTTTTCCTGCTAATAAAGTATGTGGGCCTAAAAAGCAATATGAATCGCCTAGACGACAACTCGGGCATTCATAAAGGACATCATATACCCGCCTACCACAAACAGGAACGGGGCAATTGGCAAAAAAACTTTCAATTTTACAAGTTACCCTTTAGCGCCTAAACAGTGTGACTTAGAAGAATTAAACTATCTGATTACGGTAGATGCATATGTGCACATTACATAGAGATGTTAACGTCCTAAATGGGTTGAACGCAAGAGTGACAATCGAAAACCCAAAAACCTCAAAATACCTAGCAACTTCCGGCTTTGTTGTTCCTGCTAATAAAGTATGTGGGTCTAAAAAGCAATATGAATCGCCTAGACGACAACTCGGGCATTCAAAAACAACATCATATACCCGCCTACCACAAACAGGAACGGGGCAATTGGCAAAAAACTTTCAATTTCACAAGTTACCCTTTAGCGCCTAAAGAGTGTGACTTAGAAGAATTAAACTATCTGATTACGGTAGATGCATATGTGCACATTACATAGGGATGTTTACGTCCTAAATGGGTTGAACGCAAGAGTGACAATCGGTAACCCAAAGAACCCAAAATACCTAGCACCTTCCGGTTTTGTTTTTGCGGCTAATAAAGTCGGGCATTTATAATCACAACCATATAACCGCCTACCACAAACAGGATCGTGGCAATTGGCAAAAAACTTGTAATTTCCTTTAGCGCCTAAAGAGTGTGACTTTGAAGAATTAAACTATCTGATTACGGTAGATGCAAATGTGCACATTACATAGAGATGTTAACGTCCTAAATGGGTTGAACGCAAGAGTGACAATCGAAAACCCAAAAACCCCAAAATACCTAGCAACTTCCGGCTTTGTTGTTCCTGCTAATAAAGTATGTGGGTCTAAAAAGCAATATGAATCGCCTAGACGACAACTCGGGCATTCATAAACAACATCATATACCTGCCTACCACAAACAGGAACGTGGCAATTGGCAAAAAACTTTCAATTTCCTTTAGCGCCTAAAGAGTGTGACTTTGAAGAATTAAACTATCTGATTACGGTAGATGCATATGTGCACATTACATAGAGATGTTTACGTCCGAAATGGGTTGAACGCAAGAGTGACAATCGGTAACCCAAAGAACCCAAAATACCTAGCACCTTCCGGTTTTGTTTTTGCGGCTAAGAAATTATGTGGGCCTAAAAAGCAATATGAATCGCCTAGACGACAACTCGGGCATTCATAAACAACATCATATACCCGCCTACCACAAACAGGAACGTGGCAATTGGCAAAAAACGTTCAATTTCCTTTAGCGCCTAAAGAGTGTGACTTTGAAGAATTAAACTATCTGATTACGGTAGATGCATATGTGCACATTACATAGAGATTTTTACGTCCTAAATGGGTTGAACGCAAGAGTGACAATCGGTAACCCAAAGAACCCAAAATACCTAGCACCTTCCTGGTTTGTTTTTTGCGGCTAATAAAGTCGGGCATTTATAATCACAACCATATAACCCCCTACCACAAACAGGATCGTGGCAATTGGCAAAAAACTTGTAATTTCCTTTAGCGCCTCAAGAGTGTGACCTTGAATAATTAAGCTATCTGATTACGGTAGATGCATATTTGAACATTACATAGAGATGTTTACGTCCTAAATGGGTTGAACGCAAGAGTGACAATCGAAAACCCAAAATACCTAAAAACTTTTGGATTTGTTTTTCCTGCTAATGAAGTATGTGGGCTTAAAAAGCAATATGAATCGCCTAGACGACAACTCGGGCATTCATAAAGGACATCATATACCCGCCTACCAAAAACAGGAACGGGGCAATTGGCAAAAAAACTTTCAATTTTACAAGTTACCCTTTAGCGCCTAAACAGTGTGACTTAGAAGAATTAAACTATCTGATTACGGTAGATGCATATGTGCACTTTACATAGAGATGTTTACGTCCTAAATGGGTTGAACGCAAGAGTGACAATCGGTAACCCAAAGAACCCAAAATACCTAGCACCTTCCGGTTTTGTTTTTGCGGCTAATAAAGTCGGGCATTTATAATCACAACCATATAACCCCCTACCACAAACAGGATCGTGGCAATTGGCAAAAAACTTGTAATTTCCTTTAGCGCCTCAAGAGTGTGGCCTTGAATAATTAATTGTTTTTGCGGCTAAAAAATTATGTGGGCCTATAAAACAATATGAGTCGCCTAGACGACAACTCGGGCATTTATAATCACAACCATATAACCCCCTACCACAAACAGGAACGTGGCAATTGGCAAAAAACTTTCAATTTCCTTTAGCGCCTGAAGAGTGTGACTTTGAAGAATTAAACTATCTGATTACGGTAGATGCATATGTGCACATTACATAGAGATGTTTACGTCCTAAATGGGTTGAACGCAAGAGTGACAATCGGTAACCCAAAATACCTAGCACCTTCCGGTTTTGTTTTTGCGGCTATATAGTATGTGGGCCTAAAAAGCAATATGAATCGCCTAGACGACAACGCGGGCATTCATAATCACAACCATATAACCCCCTACCACAAACAGGAACGTGGCAATTGGCAAAAAACTTGTAATTTCCTTTAGCGCCTCAAGAGTGTGACCTTGAATAATTAATCTATCTGATTACGGTAGATGCATATGTGCACATTACATAGAGATGTTTACGTCCCAAATGGGTTGAACGCAAGAGTGACAATCGGTAACCCAAAGAACCCAAAATACCTAGCAACTTCCGGCTTTGTTTTTCCTGCTAATAAAGTATGTGGGCCTAAAAAGCAATATGAATCGCCTAGACGACAACTCGGGCATTCATAAAGGACATCATATACCCGCCTACCACAAACAGGAACGGGGCAATTGGCAAAAAAACTTTCAATTTTACAAGTTACCCTTTAGCGCCTAAAGAGTGTGACTTAGAAGAATTAAACTATCTGATTACGGTAGATGCATATGTGCAAATTACATAGAGATGTTTACGTCCTAAATGGGTTGAACGCAAGAGTGACAATCAGTAACCCAAAGAACCCAAAATACCTAGCACCTTCCGGTTTTGTTTTTGCGGCTAAGAAATTATGTGGGCCTAAAAAGCAATATGAATCGCCTAGACGACAACTCGGGCATTCATAAACAACATCATATACCCGCCTACCACAAACAGGAACGTGGCAATTGGCAAAAAACTTTCAATTTCCTTTAGCGCCTAAAGAGTGTGACTTTGAAGAATTAAACTATCTGATTACGGTAGATGCATATGTGCACATTACATAGAGATGTTTACGTCCTAAATGGGTTGAACGCAAGAGTGACAATCGGTAACCCAAAGAACCCAAAATACCTAGCACCTTCCGGTTTTGTTTTTGCGGCTAAGAAATTATGTGGGCCTAAAAAGCAATATGAATCGCCTAGACGACAACTCGGGCCTTCATAAACAACATCATATACCCGCCTACCACAAACAGGAACGTGGCAATTGGCAAAAAACTTTCAATTTCCTTTAGCGCCTAAAGAGTGTGACTTTGAAGAATTAAACTATCTGATTACGGTAGATGCATATGTGCACATTACATAGAGATGTTTACGTCCTAAATGGGTTGAACGCAAGAGTGACAATCGGTAACCCAAAGAACCCAAAATACCTAGCACCTTCCGGTTTTGTTTTTGCGGCTAAGAAATTATGTGGGCCTAAAAAACAATATGAATCGCCTAGACGGCAACTCGGGCCTACATAAACAACATCATATACCCGCCTACCACAAACAGGAACGGGGCAATTGGCAAAAAACTTTCAATTTTACAAGTTACCCTTTAGCGCCTAAACAGTGTGACTTAGAAGAATAAAACTATCTGATTACGGTAGATGCATATGTGCACTTTACATAGGGTTGTTTACGTCCTAAATGGGTTGAACGCAAGAGTGACAATCGAAAACCCAAAGAACCCAAAATACCTAGCACCTTCCGGTTTTGTTTTCGCGGCTATAAAGTATGTGGGCCTTTAAAACAATATGAGTCGCCTAGACGACAACGCGGGCATTCATAATCACAACCATATAACCCCCTACCACAAACAGGAACGTGGCAATTGGCAAAAAACTTGTAATTTCCTTTAGCGCCTCAAGAGTGTGACATTGAATAATTAAGCTATCTGATTACGGTGGATGCATATGTGCACATTACATAGAGATGTTTACGTCCTAAATGGGTTGAACGCAAGAGTGACAATCGAAAACCCAAAGAACCCAAAATACCTAGCAACTTTCGGCTTTGTTTTTCCTGCTAATAAAGTATCTGGGCCTAAAAAGCAATATGAATCGCCTAGACGACAACTCGGGCATTAATAAACAACATCATATACCCGCCTAACACAAACAGGAACGGGCCAATTGGAAAAAACTTTCAATTTCACAAGTTACCCTTTAGCGCCTAAAGAGTGTGACCTTGAATAATTAAGCTATCTGATTACGGTAGATGCATATGTGCACATTACATAGAGATGTTTACGTCCTAAATGGGTTGAACGCAAGAGTGACAATCGAAAACCCAAAGAACCCAAAATACCTAGCACCTTCCGGTTTTGTTTTTGCGGCTATAAAGTATGTGGGCCTTTAAAACAATATGAGTCGCCTAGACGACAACGCGGGCATTCATAATCACAACCATATACCCCCTTCCACAAACAGGAACGTGGCAATTGGCAAAAAACTTGTAATTTCCTTTAGCGCCTAAAGAGTGTGACTTAGAAGAATTAAACTATCTGATTACGGTAGATGCATATGTGCACATTACATAGAGATGTTTACGTCCTAAATGGGTTGAACGCAAGAGTGACAATCGGTACCCCAAAGAACCCAAAATACCTAGCACCTTCCGGTTTTGTTTTTGCGGCTAAGAAATTATGTGGGCCTAAAAAGCAATATGAATCGCCTAGACGACAACTCGGGCATTCATAAACAATATCATATACCCGCCTAACACAAACAGGAACGGGGCAATTGGAAAAAACTTTCAATTTCACAAGTTACCCTTTAGCGCCTAAAGAGTGTGACCTTGAATAATTAAGCTATCTGATTACGGTAGATGCATATGTGCACATTACATAGAGATGTTTACGTCCTAAATGGGTTGAACGCAAGAGTGACAATCGGTAACCCAAAGAACCCAAAATACCAAGCACCTTCCGGTTTTGTTTTTGCGGCTAAGAAATTATGTGGGCCTAAAAAGCAATATGAATCGCCTAGACGACAACTCGGGCATTCATAAACAACATCATATACCCGCCTACCACAAACAGGAACGTGGCAATTGGCAAAAAACTTTCAATTTCCTTTAGCGCCTAAAGAGTGTGACTTTGAAGAATTAAACTATCTGATTACGGTAGATGCATATGTGCACATTACATAGAGATGTTTACGTTCTAAATGGGTTGAACGCAAGAGTGACAATCGGTAACCCAAAGAACCCAAAATACCTAGCACCTTCCGGTTTTGTTTTTGCGGCTAAGAAATTATGTGGGCCTAAAAAGTAATATGAATCGCCTAGACGACAAGTCGGGCATTCATAAACAACATCATATACCCGCCTACCACAAACAGGAACGTGGCAGTTGGCAAAAAACTTTCAATTTCCTTTAGCGCCTAAAGAGTGTGACTTTGAAGAATTAAACTATCTGATTACGGTAGATGCATATGTGCACATTACATAGAGATGTTTACGTCCTAAATGGGTTGAACGCAAGAGTGACAATCGAAAACCCAAAGAACCCAAAATACCTAGCAACTTTCGGCTTTGTTTTTCCTGCTAATAAAGTATCTGGGCCTAAAAAGCAATATGAATCGCCTAGATTACAACTCGGGCATTAATAAACAACATCATATACCCGCCTAACACAAACAGGAACGGGGCAATTGGAAAAAACTTTCAATTTCACAAGTTACCCTTTAGCGCCTAAAGAGTGTGACCTTGAATAATTAAGCTATCTGATTACGGTAGATGCATATGTGCACATTACATAGAGATGTTTACGTCCTAAATGGGTTGAACGCAAGAGTGACAATCGAAAACCCAAAGAACCCAAAATACCTAGCACCTTCCGGTTTTGTTTTGCGGCTATAAAGTATGTGGGCCTTTAAAACAATATGAGTCGCCTAGACGACAACGCGGGCATTCATAATCACAACCATATACCCCCTTCCACAAACAGGAACGTGGCAATTGGCAAAAAACTTGTAATTTCCTTTAGCGCCTAAAGAGTGTGACTTTGAAGAATTAAACTATCTGATTACGGTAGATGCATATGTGCACATTACATAGAGATGTTAACGTCCTAAATGGGTTGAACGCAAGAGTGACAATCGAAAACCCAAAAACCTCAAAATACCTAGCACCTTTCGGCTTTGTTTTTCCTGCTAATAAAGTATGTGGGCCTAAAAAGCAATATGAATCGCCTAGACGACAACTCGGGCATTCATAAAGGACATCATATACCCGCCTACCACAAACAGGAACGGGGCAATTGGCAAAAAAACTTTCAATTTTACAAGTTACCCTTTAGCGCCTAAAGAGTGTGACTTAGAAGAATTAAACTATCTGATTACGGTAGATGCATATGTGCAAATTACATAGAGATGTTTACGTCCTAAATGGGTTGAACGCAAGAGTGACAATCAGTAACCCAAAGAACCCAAAATACCTAGCACCTTCCGGTTTTGTTTTTGCGGCTAAGAAATTATGTGGGCCTAAAAAGCAATATGAATCGCCTAGACGACAACTCGGGCATTCATAAACAACATCATATACCCGCCTACCACAAACAGGAACGTGGCAATTGGCAAAAAACTTTCAATTTCCTTTAGCGCCTAAAGAGTGTGACTTTGAAGAATTAAACTATCTGATTACGGTAGATGCATATGTGCACATTACATAGAGATGTTTACGTCCTAAATGGGTTGAACGCAAGAGTGACAATCGGTAACCCAAAGAACCCAAAATACCTAGCACCTTCCGGTTTTGTTTTTGCGGCTAAGAAATTATGTGGGCCTAAAAAGCAATATGAATCGCCTAGACGACAACTCGGGCCTTCATAAACAACATCATATACCCGCCTACCACAAACAGGAACGTGGCAATTGGCAAAAAACTTTCAATTTCCTTTAGCGCCTAAAGAGTGTGACTTTGAAGAATTAAACTATCTGATTACGGTAGATGCATATGTGCACATTACATAGAGATGTTTACGTCCTAAATGGGTTGAACGCAAGAGTGACAATCGGTAACCCAAAGAACCCAAAATACCTAGCACCTTCCGGTTTTGTTTTTGCGGCTAAGAAATTATGTGGGCCTAAAAAACAATATGAATCGCCTAGACGGCAACTCGGGCCTTCATAAACAACATCATATACCCGCCTACCACAAACAGGAACGGGGCAATTGGCAAAAAACTTTCAATTTTACAAGTTACCCTTTAGCGCCTAAACAGTGTGACTTAGAAGAATAAAACTATCTGATTACGGTAGATGCATATGTGCACTTTACATAGGGTTGTTTACGTCCTAAATGGGTTGAACGCAAGAGTGACAATCGAAAACCCAAAGAACCCAAAATACCTAGCACCTTCCGGTTTTGTTTTCGCGGCTATAAAGTATGTGGGCCTTTAAAACAATATGAGTCGCCTAGACGACAACGCGGGCATTCATAATCACAACCATATAACCCCCTACCACAAACAGGAACGTGGCAATTGGCAAAAAACTTGTAATTTCCTTTAGCGCCTCAAGAGTGTGACATTGAATAATTAAGCTATCTGATTACGGTGGATGCATATGTGCACATTACATAGAGATGTTTACGTCCTAAATGGGTTGAACGCAAGAGTGACAATCGAAAACCCAAAGAACCCAAAATACCTAGCAACTTTCGGCTTTGTTTTTCCTGCTAATAAAGTATCTGGGCCTAAAAAGCAATATGAATCGCCTAGACGACAACTCGGGCATTAATAAACAACATCATATACCCGCCTAACACAAACAGGAACGGGCCAATTGGAAAAAACTTTCAATTTCACAAGTTACCCTTTAGCGCCTAAAGAGTGTGACCTTGAATAATTAAGCTATCTGATTACGGTAGATGCATATGTGCACATTACATAGAGATGTTTACGTCCTAAATGGGTTGAACGCAAGAGTGACAATCGAAAACCCAAAGAACCCAAAATACCTAGCACCTTCCGGTTTTGTTTTTGCGGCTATAAAGTATGTGGGCCTTTAAAACAATATGAGTCGCCTAGACGACAACGCGGGCATTCATAATCACAACCATATACCCCCTTCCACAAACAGGAACGTGGCAATTGGCAAAAAACTTGTAATTTCCTTTAGCGCCTAAAGAGTGTGACTTAGAAGAATTAAACTATCTGATTACGGTAGATGCATATGTGCACATTACATAGAGATGTTTACGTCCTAAATGGGTTGAACGCAAGAGTGACAATCGGTACCCCAAAGAACCCAAAATACCTAGCACCTTCCGGTTTTGTTTTTGCGGCTAAGAAATTATGTGGGCCTAAAAAGCAATATGAATCGCCTAGACGACAACTCGGGCATTCATAAACAATATCATATACCCGCCTAACACAAACAGGAACGGGGCAATTGGAAAAAACTTTCAATTTCACAAGTTACCCTTTAGCGCCTAAAGAGTGTGACCTTGAATAATTAAGCTATCTGATTACGGTAGATGCATATGTGCACATTACATAGAGATGTTTACGTCCTAAATGGGTTGAACGCAAGAGTGACAATCGGTAACCCAAAGAACCCAAAATACCAAGCACCTTCCGGTTTTGTTTTTGCGGCTAAGAAATTATGTGGGCCTAAAAAGCAATATGAATCGCCTAGACGACAACTCGGGCATTCATAAACAACATCATATACCCGCCTACCACAAACAGGAACGTGGCAATTGGCAAAAAACTTTCAATTTCCTTTAGCGCCTAAAGAGTGTGACTTTGAAGAATTAAACTATCTGATTACGGTAGATGCATATGTGCACATTACATAGAGATGTTTACGTTCTAAATGGGTTGAACGCAAGAGTGACAATCGGTAACCCAAAGAACCCAAAATACCTAGCACCTTCCGGTTTTGTTTTTGCGGCTAAGAAATTATGTGGGCCTAAAAAGTAATATGAATCGCCTAGACGACAAGTCGGGCATTCATAAACAACATCATATACCCGCCTACCACAAACAGGAACGTGGCAGTTGGCAAAAAACTTTCAATTTCCTTTAGCGCCTAAAGAGTGTGACTTTGAAGAATTAAACTATCTGATTACGGTAGATGCATATGTGCACATTACATAGAGATGTTTACGTCCTAAATGGGTTGAACGCAAGAGTGACAATCGAAAACCCAAAGAACCCAAAATACCTAGCAACTTTCGGCTTTGTTTTTCCTGCTAATAAAGTATCTGGGCCTAAAAAGCAATATGAATCGCCTAGATTACAACTCGGGCATTAATAAACAACATCATATACCCGCCTAACACAAACAGGAACGGGGCAATTGGAAAAAACTTTCAATTTCACAAGTTACCCTTTAGCGCCTAAAGAGTGTGACCTTGAATAATTAAGCTATCTGATTACGGTAGATGCATATGTGCACATTACATAGAGATGTTTACGTCCTAAATGGGTTGAACGCAAGAGTGACAATCGAAAACCCAAAGAACCCAAAATACCTAGCACCTTCCGGTTTTGTTTTGCGGCTATAAAGTATGTGGGCCTTTAAAACAATATGAGTCGCCTAGACGACAACGCGGGCATTCATAATCACAACCATATACCCCCTTCCACAAACAGGAACGTGGCAATTGGCAAAAAACTTGTAATTTCCTTTAGCGCCTAAAGAGTGTGACTTTGAAGAATTAAACTATCTGATTACGGTAGATGCATATGTGCACATTACATAGAGATGTTAACGTCCTAAATGGGTTGAACGCAAGAGTGACAATCGAAAACCCAAAAACCTCAAAATACCTAGCAACTTCCGGCTTTGTTGTTCCTGCTAATAAAGTATGTGGGTCTAAAAAGCAATATGAATCGCCTAGACGACAACTCGGGCATTCATAAACAACATCATATACCCGCCTAACACAAACAGGAACGGCGCAATTGGAAAAAACTTTCAATTTCACAAGTTACCCTTTAGCGCCTAAAGAGTGTGACTTAGAAGAATTAAACTATCTGATTACGGTAGATGCATATGTGCACATTACATAGAGATGTTTACGTCCTAAATGGGTTGAACGCAAGAGTGACAATCGGTAACCCAAAGAACCCAAAATACCTAGCACCTTCCGGTTTTGTTTTTGCGGCTAAGAAATTATGTGGGCCTAAAAAGCAATATGAATCGCCTAGACGACAACTCGGGCATTCATAAACAACATCATATACCCGCCTACCACAAACAGGAACGTGGCAATTGGCAAAAAACTTTCAATTTCCTTTAGCGCCTAAAGAGTGTGACTTTGAAGAATTAAACTATCTGATTACGGTAGATGCATATGTGCACATTACATAGAGATGTTTACGTCCTAAATGGGTTGAACGCAAGAGTGACAATCGAAAACCCAAAGAACCCAAAATACCTAGCACCTTCCGGTTTTGTTTTTGAGGCTATAAAGTATGTGGGCCTTTAAAACAATATGAGTCGCCTAGACGACAACGCGGGCATTCATAATCACAACCATATAACCCCCTACCACAAACAGGAAAGTGGCAATTGGCAAAAAACTTGTAATTTGCTTTAGCGCCTCAAGAGTGTGACCTTGAATAATTAAGCTATCTGATTACGGTAGATGCATATGTGCACATTACATAGAGATGTTTACGTCCTAAATGGGTTGAACGCAAGAGTGACAATCGAAAACCCAAAGAAACCAAAATTCCTAGCACCTTCCGGTTTTGTTTTTGCGGCTATAAAGTATGTGGGCCTTTAAAACAATATGAGTCGCCTAGACGACAACGCGGGCATTCATAATCACAACCATATACCCCCTTCCACAAACAGGAACGTGGCAATTGGCAAAAAACTTGTAATTTCCTTTAGCGCCTAAAGAGTGTGACTTTGAAGAATTAAACTATCTGATTACGGTAGATGCATATGTGCACATTACATAGAGATGTTAACGTCCTAAATGGGTTGAACGCAAGAGTGACAATCGAAAACCCAAAAACCTCAAAATACCTAGCAACTTCCGGCTTTGTTGTTCCTGCTAATAAAGTATGTGGGTCTAAAAAGCAATATGAATCGCCTAGACGACAACTCGGGCATTCATAAACAATATCATATACCCGCCTAACACAAACAGGAACGGCGCAATTGGAAAAAACTTTCAATTTCACAAGTTACCCTTTAGCGCCTAAAGAGTGTGACTTAGAAGAATTAAACTATCTGATTACGGTAGATGCATATGTGCACATTACATAGAGATGTTTACGTCCTAAATGGGTTGAACGCAAGAGTGACAATCGAAAACCCAAAGAACCCAAAATACCTAGCACCTTCCGGTTTTGTTTTTGCGGCTATAAAGTATGTGGGCCTTTAAAACAATATGAGTCGCCTAGACGACAACGCGGGCATTCATAATCACAACCATATACCCCCTTCCACAAACAGGAACGTGGCAATTGGCAAAAAACTTGTAATTTCCTTTAGCGCCTAAAGAGTGTGACTTAGAAGAATTAAACTATCTGATTACGGTAGATGCATATGTGCACATTACATAGAGATGTTTACGTCCTAAATGGGTTGAACGCAAGAGTGACAATCGGTACCCCAAAGAACCCAAAATACCTAGCACCTTCCGGTTTTGTTTTTGCGGCTAAGAAATTATGTGGGCCTAAAAAGCAATATGAATCGCCTAGACGACAACTCGGGCATTCATAAACAATATCATATACCCGCCTAACACAAACAGGAACGGGGCAATTGGAAAAAACTTTCAATTTCACAAGTTACCCTTTAGCGCCTAAAGAGTGTGACCTTGAATAATTAAGCTATCTGATTACGGTAGATGCATATGTGCACATTACATAGAGATGTTTACGTCCTAAATGGGTTGAACGCAAGAGTGACAATCGGTAACCCAAAGAACCCAAAATACCAAGCACCTTCCGGTTTTGTTTTTGCGGCTAAGAAATTATGTGGGCCTAAAAAGCAATATGAATCGCCTAGACGACAACTCGGGCATTCATAAACAACATCATATACCCGCCTACCACAAACAGGAACGTGGCAATTGGCAAAAAACTTTCAATTTCCTTTAGCGCCTAAAGAGTGTGACTTTGAAGAATTAAACTATCTGATTACGGTAGATGCATATGTGCACATTACATAGAGATGTTTACGTTCTAAATGGGTTGAACGCAAGAGTGACAATCGGTAACCCAAAGAACCCAAAATACCTAGCACCTTCCGGTTTTGTTTTTGCGGCTAAGAAATTATGTGGGCCTAAAAAGTAATATGAATCGCCTAGACGACAAGTCGGGCATTCATAAACAACATCATATACCCGCCTACCACAAACAGGAACGTGGCAGTTGGCAAAAAACTTTCAATTTCCTTTAGCGCCTAAAGAGTGTGACTTTGAAGAATTAAACTATCTGATTACGGTAGATGCATATGTGCACATTACATAGAGATGTTTACGTCCTAAATGGGTTGAACGCAAGAGTGACAATCGAAAACCCAAAGAACCCAAAATACCTAGCAACTTTCGGCTTTGTTTTTCCTGCTAATAAAGTATCTGGGCCTAAAAAGCAATATGAATCGCCTAGACGACAACTCGGGCATTAATAAACAACATCATATACCCGCCTAACACAAACAGGAACGGGGCAATTGGAAAAAACTTTCAATTTCACAAGTTACCCTTTAGCGCCTAAAGAGTGTGACCTTGAATAATTAAGCTATCTGATTACGGTAGATGCATATGTGCACATTACATAGAGATGTTTACGTCCTAAATGGGTTGAACGCAAGAGTGACAATCGAAAACCCAAAGAACCCAAAATACCTAGCACCTTCCGGTTTTGTTTTTGCGGCTATAAAGTATGTGGGCCTTTAAAACAATATGAGTCGCCTAGACGACAACGCGGGCATTCATAATCACAACCATATACCCCCTTCCACAAACAGGAACGTGGCAATTGGCAAAAAACTTGTAATTTCCTTTAGCGCCTAAAGAGTGTGACTTTGAAGAATTAAACTATCTGATTACGGTAGATGCATATGTGCACATTACATAGAGATGTTTACGTCCTAAATGGGTTGAACGCAAGAGTGACAATCGAAAACCCAAAAACCTCAAAATACCTAGCAACTTCCGGCTTTGTTGTTCCTGCTAATAAAGTATGTGGGTCTAAAAAGCAATATGAATCGCCTAGACGACAACTCGGGCATTCATAAACAACATCATATACCCGCCTAACACAAACAGGAACGGCGCAATTGGAAAAAACTTTCAATTTCACAAGTTACCCTTTAGCGCCTAAAGAGTGTGACTTAGAAGAATTAAACTATCTGATTACGGTAGATGCATATGTGCACATTACATAGAGATGTTTACGTCCTAAATGGGTTGAACGCAAGAGTGACAATCGGTAACCCAGAGAACCCAAAATACCTAGCACCTTCCGGTTTTGTTTTTGCGGCTAAGAAATTATGTGGGCCTAAAAAGCAATATGAATCGCCTAGACGACAACTCGGGCATTCATAAACAACATCATATACCCGCCTACCACAAACAGGAACGTGGCAATTGGCAAAAAACTTTCAATTTCCTTTAGCGCCTAAAGAGTGTGACTTTGAAGAATTAAACTATCTGATTACGGTAGATGCATATGTGCACATTACATAGAGATGTTTACGTCCTAAATGGGTTGAACGCAAGAGTGACAATCGGTAACCCAAAGAACCCAAAATACCTAGCACCTTCCGGTTTTGTTTTTGCGGCTATAAAGTATGTGGGCCTAAAAAGCAATATGAATCGCCTAGACGACAACGCGGGCATTCATAATCACAACCATATAACCCCCTACCACAAACAGGAACGTGGCAATTGGCAAAAAACTTTCAATTTCCTTTAGCGCCTAAAGAGTGTGACTTTGAAGAATTAAACTATCTGATTACGGTAGATGCATATGTGCACATTACATAGAGATGTTAACGTCCTAAATGGGTTGAACGCAAGAGTGACAATCGAAAACCCAAAAACCTCAAAATACCTAGCAACTTCCGGCTTTGTTGTTCCTGCTAATAAAGTATGTGGGTCTAAAAAGCAATATGAATCGCCTAGACGACAACTCGGGCATTCATAAACAACATCCCGCCTAACACAAACAGGAACGGGGCAATTGGAAAAAACTTTCAATTTCACAAGTTACCCTTTAGCGCCTAAAGAGTGTGACTTAGAAGAATTAAACTATCTGATTACGGTAGATGCATATGTGCACTTTACACAGAGATGTTAACGCCCCAAATGGGTTGAACGCAAGAGTGACAATCGGTAACCCAAAGAACCCAAAATACCTAGCACCTTCCGGTTTTGTTTTTGCGGCTAAGAAATTATGTGGGCCTAAAAAGCAATATGAATCGCCTAGACGACAACTCGGGCATTCATAAACAACATCATATACCTGCCTACCACAAACAGGAACGTGGCAATTGGCAAAAAACGTTGAATTTCCTTTAGCGCCTAAAGAGTGTGACTTTGAAGAATTAAACTATCTGATTACGGTAGATGCATATGTGCACATTACATAGAGATGTTTACGTCCTAAATGGGTTGAACGCAAGAGTGACAATCGAAAACCCAAAGAACCCAAAATACCTAGCACCTTCCGGTTTTGTTTTTGAGGCTATAAAGTATGTGGGCCTTTAAAACAATATGAGTCGCCTAGACGACAACGCGGGCATTCATAATCACAACCATATAACCCCCTACCACAAACAGGAAAGTGGCAATTGGCAAAAAACTTGTAATTTGCTTTAGCGCCTCAAGAGTGTGACTTTGAAGAATTAAACTATCTGATTACGGTAGATGCATATGTGCACATTACATAGAGATGTTTACGTCCTAAATGGGTTGAACGCAAGAGTGACAATCGAAAACCCAAAGAACCCAAAATACCTAGCAACTTTCGGCTTTGTTTTTCCTGCTAATAAAGTATCTGGGCCTAAAAAGCAATATGAATCGCCTAGACGACAACTTGGGCATTAATAAACAACATCATATACCCGCCTAACACAAACAGGAACGGGGCAATTGGAAAAAACTTTCAATTTCACAAGTTACCCTTTAGCGCCTAAAGAGTGTGACCTTGAATAATTAAGCTATCTGATTACGGTAGATGCATATGTGCACATTACATAGAGATGTTTACGTCCTAAATGGGTTGAACGCAAGAGTGACAATCGAAAACCCAAAGAACCCAAAATACCTAGCACCTTCCGGTTTTGTTTTTGCGGCTATAAAGTATGTGGGCCTTTAAAACAATATGAGTCGCCTAGACGACAACGCGGGCATTCATAATCACAACCATATACCCCCTTCCACAAACAGGAACGTGGCAATTGGCAAAAAACTTGTAATTTCCTTTAGCGCCTAAAGAGTGTGACTTTGAAGAATTAAACTATCTGATTACGGTAGATGCATATGTGCACATTACATAGAGATGTTAACGTCCTAAATGGGTTGAACGCAAGAGTGACAATCGAAAACCCAAAAACCTCAAAATACCTAGCAACTTCCGGCTTTGTTGTTCCTGCTAATAAAGTATGTGGGTCTAAAAAGCAATATGAATCACCTAGACGACAACTCGGGCATTCATAAACAACATCATATACCCGCCTAACACAAACAGGAACGGCGCAATTGGAAAAAACTTTCAATTTCACAAGTTACCCTTTAGCGCCTAAAGAGTGTGACTTAGAAGAATTAAACTATCTGATTACGGTAGATGCATATGTGCACATTACATAGAGATGTTTACGTCCTAAATGGGTTGAACGCAAGAGTGACAATCGGTAACCCAAAGAACCCAAAATACCTAGCACCTTCCGGTTTTGTTTTTGCGGCTAAGAAATTATGTGGGCCTAAAAAGCAATATGAATCGCCTAGACGACAACTCGGGCATTCATAAACAACATCATATACCCGCCTACCACAAACAGGAACGTGGCAATTGGCAAAAAACTTTCAATTTCCTTTAGCGCCTAAAGAGTGTGACTTTGAAGAATTAAACTATCTGATTACGGTAGATGCATATGTGCACATTACATAGAGATGTTTACGTCCTAAATGGGTTGAACGCAAGAGTGACAATCGGTAACCCAAAGAACCCAAAATACCTAGCACCTTCCGGTTTTGTTTTTGCGGCTATAAAGTATGTGGGCCTAAAAAGCAATATGAATCGCCTAGACGACAACGCGGGCATTCATAATCACAACCATATAACCCCCTACCACAAACAGGAACGTGGCAATTGGCAAAAAACTTTCAATTTCCTTTAGCGCCTAAAGAGTGTGACTTTGAAGAATTAAACTATCTGATTACGGTAGATGCATATGTGCACATTACATAGAGATGTTAACGTCCTAAATGGGTTGAACGCAAGAGTGACAATCGAAAACCCAAAAACCTCAAACTACCTAGCAACTTCCGGCTTTGTTGTTCCTGCTAATAAAGTATGTGGGTCTAAAAAGCAATATGAATCGCCTAGACGACAACTCGGGCATTCATAAACAACATCCCGCCTAACACAAACAGGAACGGGGCAATTGGAAAAAACTTTCAATTTCACAAGTTACCCTTTAGCGCCTAAAGAGTGTGACTTAGAAGAATTAAACTATCTGATTATGGTAGATGCATATGTGCACTTTACACAGAGATGTTAACGCCCCAAATGGGTTGAACGCAAGAGTGACAATCGGTAACCCAAAGAACCCAAAATACCTAGCACCTTCCGGTTTTGTTTTTGCGGCTAAGAAATTATGTGGGCCTAAAAAGCAATATGAATCGCCTAGACGACAACTCGGGCATTCATAAACAACATCATATACCTGCCTACCACAAACAGGAACGTGGCAATTGGCAAAAAACGTTGAATTTCCTTTAGCGCCTAAAGAGTGTGACTTTGAAGAATTAAACTATCTGATTACGGTAGATGCATATGTGCACATTACATAGAGATGTTTACGTCCTAAATGGGTTGAACGCAAGAGTGACAATCGAAAACCCAAAGAACCCAAAATACCTAGCACCTTCCGGTTTTGTTTTTGAGGCTATAAAGTATGTGGGCCTTTAAAACAATATGAGTCGCCTAGACGACAACGCGGGCATTCATAATCACAACCATATAACCCCCTACCACAAACAGGAAAGTGGCAATTGGCAAAAAACTTGTAATTTGCTTTAGCGCCTCAAGAGTGTGACCTTGAATAATTAAGCTATCTGATTACGGTAGATGCATATGTGCACATTACATAGAGATGTTTACGTCCTAAATGGGTTGAACGCAAGAGTGACAATCGAAAACCCAAAGAACCCAAAATACCTAGCACCTTCCGGTTTTGTTTTTGCGGCTATAAAGTATGTGGGCCTTTAAAACAATATGAGTCGCCTAGACGACAACGCGGGCATTCATAATCACAACCATATACCCCCTTCCACAAACAGGAACGTGGCAATTGGCAAAAAACTTGTAATTTCCTTTAGCGCCTAAAGAGTGTGACTTTGAAGAATTAAACTATCTGATTACGGTAGATGCATATGTGCACATTACATAGAGATGTTAACGTCCTAAATGGGTTGAACGCAAGAGTGACAATCGAAAACCCAAAAACCTCAAAATACCTAGCAACTTCCGGCTTTGTTGTTCCTGCTAATAAAGTATGTGGGTCTAAAAAGCAATATGAATCGCCTAGACGACAACTCGGGCATTCATAAACAACATCATATACCCGCCTAACACAAACAGGAACGGCGCAATTGGAAAAAACTTTCAATTTCACAAGTTACCCTTTAGCGCCTAAAGAGTGTGACTTAGAAGAATTAAACTATCTGATTACGGTAGATGCATATGTGCACATTACATAGAGATGTTTACGTCCTAAAAGGGTTGAACGCAAGAGTGACAATCGGTAACCCAAAGAACCCAAAATACCTAGCACATTCCGGTTTTGTTTTTGCGGCTAAGAAATTATGTGGGCCTAAAAAACAATATGAATCACCTAGACGGCAACTCGGGCCTTCATAAACAACATCATATACCCGCCTACCACAAACAGGAACGGGGCAATTGGCAAAAAACTTTCAATTTTACAAGTTACCCTTTAGCGCCTAAACAGTGTGACTTAGAAGAATAAAACTATCTGATTACGGTAGATGCATATGTGCACTTTACATAGGGTTGTTTACGTCCTAAATGGGTTGAACGCAAGAGTGACAATCGAAAACCCAAAGAACCCAAAATACCTAGCACCTTCCGGTTTTGTTTTCGCGGCTATAAAGTATGTGGGCCTTTAAAACAATATGAGTCGCCTAGACGACAACGCGGGCATTCATAATCACAACCATATAACCCCCTACCACAAACAGGAACGTGGCAATTGGCAAAAAACTTGTAATTTCCTTTAGCGCCTCAAGAGTGTGACATTGAATAATTAAGCTATCTGATTACGGTGGATGCATATGTGCACATTACATAGAGATGTTTACGTCCTAAATGGGTTGAACGCAAGAGTGACAATCGAAAACCCAAACAACCCAAAATACCTAGCAACTTTTGGCTTTGTTTTTCCTGCTAATAAAGTATCTGGGCCTAAAAAGCAATATGAATCGCCTAGACGACAACTCGGGCATTAATAAACAACATCATATACCCGCCTAACACAAACAGGAACGGGGCAATTGGAAAAAACTTTCAATTTCACAAGTTACCCTTTAGCGCCTAAAGAGTGTGACCTTGAATAATTAAGCTATCTGATTACGGTAGATGCATATGTGCACATTACATAGAGATGTTTACGTCCTAAATGGGTTGAACGCAAGAGTGACAATCGAAAACCCAAAGAACCCAAAATACCTAGCACCTTCCGGTTTTGTTTTTGCGGCTATAAAGTATGTGGGCCTTTAAAACAATATGAGTCGCCTAGACGACAACGCGGGCATTCATAATCACAACCATATACCCCCTTCCACAAACAGGAACGTGGCAATTGGCAAAAAACTTGTAATTTCCTTTAGCGCCTAAAGAGTGTGACTTTGAAGAATTAAACTATCTGATTACGGTAGACGCATATGTGCACATTACATAGAGATGTTAACGTCCTAAATGGGTTGAACGCAAGAGTGACAATCGAAAACCCAAAAACCTCAAAATACCTAGCAACTTCCGGCTTTGTTGTTCCTGCTAATAAAGTATGTGGGTCTAAAAAGCAATATGAATCGCCTAGACGACAACTCGGGCATTCATAAACAACATCATATACCCGCCTAACACAAACAGCAACGGCGCAATTGGAAAAAACTTTCAATTTCCTTTAGCGCCTAAAGAGTGTGACTTTGAAGAATTAAACTATCTGATTACGGTAGATGCATATGTGCACATTACATAGAGATGATTACGTCCTAAATGGGTTGAACGCAAGAGTGACAATCGGTAACCCAAAGAACCCAAAATACCTAGCACCTTCCGGTTTTGTTTTTGCGGCTATAAAGTATGTGGGCCTAAAAAGCAATATGAATCGCCTAGACGACAACGCGGGCATTCATAATCACAACCATATAACCCCCTACCACAAACAGGAACGTGGCAATTGGCAAAAAACTTTCAATTTCCTTTAGCGCCTAAAGAGTGTGACTTTGAAGAATTAAACTATCTGATTACGGTAGATGCATATGTGCACATTACATAGAGATGATTACGTCCTAAATGGGTTGAACGCAAGAGTGACAATCGGTAACCCAAAGAACCCAAAATACCTAGCACCTTCCGGTTTTGTTTTTGCGGCTAAGAAATTATGTGGGCCTAAAAAGCAATATGAATCGCCTAGACGACAACTCGGGCATTCATAAACAACATCATATACCCGCCTACCACAAACAGGAACGTGGCAATTGGCAAAAAACTTTCAATTTCCTTTAGCGCCTAAAGAGTGTGACTTTGAAGAATTAAACTATCTGATTACGGTAGATGCATATGTGCACATTACATAGAGATGATTACGTCCTAAATGGGTTGAACGCAAGAGTGACAATCGGTAACCCAAAGAACCCAAAATACCTAGCACCTTCCGGTTTTGTTTTTGCGGCTAAGAAATTATGTGGGCCTAAAAAGCAATATGAATCGCCTAGACGACAACTCGGGCATTCATAAACAACATCATATACCCGCCTAACACAAACAGGAACGGCGCAATTGGAAAAAACTTTCAATTTCCTTTAGCGCCTAAAGAGTGTGACTTTGAAGAATTAAACTATCTGATTACGGTAGATGCATATGTGCACATTACATAGAGATGATTACGTCCTAAATGGGTTGAACGCAAGAGTGACAATCGGTAACCCAAAGAACCCAAAATACCTAGCACCTTCCGGTTTTGTTTTTGCGGCTAAGAAATTATGTGGGCCTAAAAAGCAATATGAATCGCCTAGACGACAACTCGGGCATTCATAAACAACATCATATACCCGCCTACCACAAACAGGAACGTGGCAATTGGCAAAAAACTTTCAATTTCCTTTAGCGCCTAAAGAGTGTGACTTTGAAGAATTAAACTATCTGATTACGGTAGATGCATATGTGCACATTACATAGAGATGATTACGTCCTAAATGGGTTGAACGCAAGAGTGACAATCGGTAACCCAAAGAACCCAAAATACCTAGCACCTTCCGGTTTTGTTTTTGCGGCTATAAAGTATGTGGGCCTAAAAAGCAATATGAATCGCCTAGACGACAACGCGGGCATTCATAATCACAACCATATAACCCCCTACCACAAACAGGAACGTGGCAATTGGCAAAAAACTTTCAATTTCCTTTAGCGCCTAAAGAGTGTGACTTTGAAGAATTAAACTATCTGATTACGGTAGATGCATATGTGCACATTACATAGAGATGTTAACGTCCTAAATGGGTTGAACGCAAGAGTGACAATCGAAAACCCAAAAACCTCAAAATACCTAGCAACTTCCGGCTTTGTTGTTCCTGCTAATAAAGTATGTGGGTCTAAAAAGCAATATGAATCGCCTAGACGACAACTCGGGCATTCATAAACAACATCATATACCCGCCTAACACAAACAGGAACGGGGCAATTGGAAAAAACTTTCAATTTCACAAGTTACCCTTTAGCGCCTAAAGAGTGTGACTTAGAAGAATTAAACTATCTGATTACGGTAGATGCATATGTGCACTTTACACAGAGATGTTAACGCCCCAAATGGGTTGAACGCAAGAGTGACAATCGGTAACCCAAAGAACCCAAAATACCTAGCACCTTCCGGTTTTGTTTTTGCGGCTAAGAAATTATGTGGGCCTAAAAAGCAATATGAATCGCCTAGACGACAACTCGGGCATTCATAAACAACATCATATACCTGCCTACCACAAACAGGAACGTGGCAATTGGCAAAAAACGTTGAATTTCCTTTAGCGCCTAAAGAGTGTGACTTTGAAGAATTAAACTATCTGTTACGGTAGATGCATATGTGCACATTACATAGAGATGTTAACGTCCTAAATGGGTTGAACGCAAGAGTGACAATCGAAAACCCAAAAACCTCAAAATACCTAGCAACTTCCGACTTTGTTTTTCCGGCTAATAAAGTATGTGGGCTTAAAAAGCAATATGAATCGCCTAGACGACAACTCGGGCATTCATATAGGACATCATATACCCGCCTACCACAAACAGGAACGGGGCAATTGGCAAAAAAACTTTCAATTTTACAAGTTACCCTTTAGCGCCTAAACAGTGTGACTTAGAAGAATTAAACTATCTGATTACGGTAGATGCATATGTGCACTTTACATAGAGATGTTTACGTCCTAAATGGGTTGAACGCAAGAGTGACAATCGGTAACCCAAAGAACCCAAAATACCTAGCACCTTCCGGTTTTGTTTTTGCGGCTATAAAGTATGTGGGCCTAAAAAGCAATATGAATCGCCTAGACGACAACGCGGGCATTCATAATCACAACCATATAACCCCCTACCACAAACAGGAACGTGGCAATTGGCAAAAAACTTTCAATTTCACAAGTTACCCTTTAGCGCCTCAAGAGTGTGACCTTGAATAATTAAGCTATCTGATTACGGTAGATGCATATGTGCACATTACATAGAGATGTTAACGTCCTAAATGGGTTGAACGCAAGAGTGACAATCGAAAACCCAAAAACCTCAAAATACCTAGCAACTTCCGGCTTTGTTGTTCCTGCTAATAAAGTATGTGGGTCTAAAAAGCAATATGAATCGCCTAGACGACAACTCGGGAATTCAAAAACAACATCATATACCCGCCTACCACAAACAGGAACGGGGCAATTGGCAAAAAACTTTCAATTTCACAAGTTACCCTTTAGCGCCTAAACAGTGTGACTTAGAAGAATTAAACTATCTGATTACGGTAGATGCATATGTGCACTTTACATAGAGATGTTTACGTCCTAAATGGGTTGAACGCAAGAGTGACAATCGGTAACCCAAAGAACCCAAAATACCTAGCACCTTCCGGTTTTGTTTTTGCGGCTATAAAGTATGTGGGCCTTTAAAACAATATGAGTCGCCTAGACGACAACGCGGGCATTCATAAACAACATCATATACCCGCCTACCACAAACAGGAACGTGGCAATTGGCAAAAAACTTTCAATTTCCTTTAGCGCCTAAAGAGTGTGACTTAGAAGAATAAAACTATCTGATTACGGTAGATGCATATGTGCACTTTACATAGGGATGTTTACGTCCTAAATGGGTTGAACGCAAGAGTGACAATCGAAAACCCAAAAACCTCAAAATACCTAGCAACTTCCGGCTTTGTTGTTCCTGCTAACAAAGTATGTGGGTCTAAAAAGTAATATGAATCGCCTAGACGACAACTCGGGCATTCAAAAACAACATCATATACCCGCCTACCACAAACAGGAACGGGGCAATTGGCAAAAAACTTTCAATTTCACAAGTTACCCTTTAGCGCCTAAACAGTGTGACTTAGAAGAATTAAACTATCTGATTACGGTAGATGCATATGTGCACTTTACATAGAGATGTTTACGTCCTAAATGGGTTGAACGCAAGAGTGACAATCGGTAACCCAAAGAACCCAAAATACCTAGCACCTTCCGGTTTTGTTTTTGCGGCTATAAAGTATGTGGGCCTTTAAAACAATATGAGTCGCCTAGACGACAACGCGGGCATTCATAAACAACATCATAACCCGCCTAACACAAACAGGAACGGGGCAATTGGAAAAAACTTTCAATTTCACAAGTTACCCTTTAGCGCCTAAAGAGTGTGACCTTGAATAATTAAGCTATCTGATTACGGTAGATGCATATGTGCACATTACATAGAGATGTTTACGTCCTAAATGGGTTAAACGCAAGAGCGACAATCGAAAACCCAAAGAACCCAAAATACCTAGCACCTTCCGGTTTTGTTTTTGCGGCTATAAAGTATGTGGGCCTTTAAAACAATATGAGTCGCCTAGACGACAACGCGGGCATTCATAAACAACATCATATACCCGCCTACCACAAACAGGAACGGGGCAATTGGCAAAAAACTTTCAATTTCACAAGTTACCCTTTAGCGCCTAAAGAGTGTGACCTTGAATAATTAAGCTATCTGATTACGGTAGATGCATATGTGCACATTACATAGAGATGTTTACGTCCTAAATGGGTTAAACGCAAGAGCGACAATCGAAAACCCAAAGAACCCAAAATACCTAGCACCTTCCGGTTTTGTTTTTGCGGCTATAAAGTATGTGGGCCTTTAAAACAATATGAGTCGCCTAGACGACAACGCGGGCATTCATAATCACAACCATATACCCCCTACCACAAACAGGAACGTGGCAATTGGCAAAAAACTTTCAATTTCACAAGTTACCCTTTAGCGCCTAAAGAGTGTGACTTTGAAGAACTAAACTATCTGATTACGGTAGATGCATATGTGCACATTACATAGAGATGTTAACGTCCTAAATGGGTTGAACGCAAGAGTGACAATCGAAAACCCAAAAACCTCAAAATACCTAGCAACTTCCGGCTTTGTTGTTCCTGCTAATAAAGTATGTGGGTCTAAAAAGCAATATGAATCGCCTAGACGACAACTCGGGCATTCATAAACAACATCATTTACCCGCCTAACACAAACCGGAACGGGGCAATTGGAAAAAACTTTCAATTTCACAAGTTACCCTTTAGCGCCTAAAGAGTGTGATTTAGAAGAATTAAACTATCTGATTACGGTAGATGCATATGTGCACATTACATAGAGATGTTTACGTCCTAAATGGGTTGAACGCAAGAGTGACAATCGGTAACCCAAAGAACCCAAAATACCTAGCACCTTCCGGTTTTGTTTTTGCGGCTAAGAAATTATGTGGGCCTAAAAAGCAATATGAATCGCCTAGACGACAACTCGGGCATTCATAAACAACATCATATACCCGCCTACCACAAACAGGAACGTGGCAATTGGCAAAAAACTTTCAATTTCCTTTAGCGCCTAAAGAGTGTGACTTTGAAGAATTAAATTATCTGATTACGGTAGATGCATATGTGCACATTACATAGAGACGTTTACGTCCTAAATGGGTTAAACGCAAGAGTGACAATCGGTAACCCCAAGAACCAAAAATAACCAGCACCTTCCGGTTTTGTTTTTGCGGCTAATAAATTATGTGGGCCTAAAAGGCAATATGAATCGCCTAGACGACAACTCGGGCATTCATAAACAACATCATATACCCGCCTACCACAAACAGGAACGTGGCAATTGGCAAAAAACGTTCAATTTCCTTTAGCGCCTAAAGAGTGTGACTTTGAAGAATTAAACTATCTGATTACGGTAGATGCATATGTGCACATTACATAGAGATTTTTACGTCCTAAATGGGTTGAACGCAAGAGTGACAATCGGTAACCCAAAGAACACAAAATACCTAGCACCTTCCTGTTTTATTTTTTGCGGCTAATAAAGTCGGGCATTTATAATCACAACCATATAACCCCTTACCACAAACAGGATCGTGGCAATTGGCAAACAACTTGTAATTTCCTTTAGCGCCTCAAGAGTGTGACCTTGAATAATTAAGCTATCTGATTACGGTAGATGCATATTTGCACATTACATAGAGATGTTTACGTCCTAAATGGGTTGAACGCAAGAGTGACAATCGAAAACCCAAAAAACCCAAAATACCTAAAAACTTTTGGATTTGTTTTTCCTGCTAATGAAGTATGTGGGCTTAAAAAGCAATATGAATCGCCTAGACGACAACTCGGGCATTCATAAAGGACATCATATACCCGCCTACCAAAAACAGGAACGGGGCAATTGGCAAAAAAACTTTCAATTTTACAAGTTACCCTTTAGCGCCTAAACAGTGTGACTTAGAAGAATTAAACTATCTGATTACGGTAGATGCATATGTGCACTTTACATAGAGATGTTTACGTCCTAAATGGGTTGAACGCAAGAGTGACAATCGGAAACCCAAAGAACCCAAAATACCTAGCACCTTCCGGTTTTGTTTTTGCGGCTAATAAAGTCGGGCATTTATAATCACAACCATATAACCCCCTACCACAAACAGGATCGTGGCAATTGGCAAAAAACTTGTAATTTCCTTTAGCGCCTCAAGAGTGTGACCTTGAATAATTAACCTATCTGATTACGGTAGATGCATATGTGCACATTACATAGAGATGTTTACGTCCTAAATGGGTTGAACGCAAGAGTGACAATCGAAAACCCAAAGAACCCAAAATACCTAAAAACTTTTGGCTTTGTTTTTCCTGCTAATGAAGTATGTGGGCTTAAAAAGCAATATGAATCGCCTAGACGACAACTCGGGCATTCATAAAGGACATCATATACCCGCCTACCACAAACAGGAACGGGGCAATTGGCAAAAAAACTTTCAATTTTACAAGTTACCCTTTAGCGCCTAAACAGTGTGACTTAGAAGAATTAAACTATCTGATTACGGTAGATGCATATGTGCACATTACATAGAGATGTTTACGTCCTAAATGGGTTGAACGCAAGAGTGACAATCGAAAACCCAAAGAACCCAAAATACCTAAAAACTTTTGGCTTTGTTTTTCCTGCTAATAAAGTATGTGGGTCTAAAAAGCAATATGAATCGCCTAGACGACAACTCGGGCATTCATAAACAACATCATATACCCGCCTAACACAAACAGGAACGGCGCAATTGGAAAAAACTTTCAATTTCACAAGTTACCCTTTAGCGCCTAAAGAGTGTGACTTAGAAGAATTAAACTATCTGATTACGGTAGATGCATATGTGCACATTACATAGAGATGTTTACGTCCTAAATGGGTTGAACGCAAGAGTGACAATCGGTAACCCAAAGAACCCAAAATACCTAGCACCTTCCGGTTTTGTTTTTGCGGCTAAGAAATTATGTGGGCCTAAAAAGCAATATGAATCGCCTAGACGACAACTCGGGCATTCATAAACAACATCATATACCCGCCTACCACAAACAGGAACGTGGCAATTGGCAAAAAACTTTCAATTTCCTTTAGCGCCTAAAGAGTGTGACTTTGAAGAATTAAACTATCTGATTACGGTAGATGCATATGTGCACATTACATAGAGATGTTTACGTCCTAAATGGGTTGAACGCAAGAGTGACAATCGGTAACCCAAAGAACCCAAAATACCTAGCACCTTCCGGTTTTGTTTTTGCGGCTATAAAGTATGTGGGCCTAAAAAGCAATATGAATCGCCTAGACGACAACGCGGGCATTCATAATCACAACCATATAACCCCCTACCACAAACAGGAACGTGGCAATTGGCAAAAAACTTTCAATTTCCTTTAGCGCCTAAAGAGTGTGACTTTGAAGAATTAAACTATCTGATTACGGTAGATGCATATGTGCACATTACATAGAGATGTTAACGTCCTAAATGGGTTGAACGCAAGAGTGACAATCGAAAACCCAAAAACCTCAAAATACCTAGCAACTTCCGGCTTTGTTGTTCCTGCTAATAAAGTATGTGGGTCTAAAAAGCAATATGAATCGCCTAGACGACAACTCGGGCATTCATAAACAACATCATATACCCGCCTAACACAAACAGGAACGGGGCAATTGGAAAAAACTTTCAATTTCACAAGTTACCCTTTAGCGCCTAAAGAGTGTGACTTAGAAGAATTAAACTATCTGATTACGGTAGATGCATATGTGCACTTTACACAGAGATGTTAACGCCCCAAATGGGTTGAACGCAAGAGTGACAATCGGTAACCCAAAGAACCCAAAATACCTAGCACCTTCCGGTTTTGTTTTTGCGGCTAAGAAATTATGTGGGCCTAAAAAGCAATATGAATCGCCTAGACGACAACTCGGGCATTCATAAACAACATCATATACCTGCCTACCACAAACAGGAACGTGGCAATTGGCAAAAAACGTTGAATTTCCTTTAGCGCCTAAAGAGTGTGACTTTGAAGAATTAAACTATCTGTTACGGTAGATGCATATGTGCACATTACATAGAGATGTTAACGTCCTAAATGGGTTGAACGCAAGAGTGACAATCGAAAACCCAAAAACCTCAAAATACCTAGCAACTTCCGACTTTGTTTTTCCGGCTAATAAAGTATGTGGGCTTAAAAAGCAATATGAATCGCCTAGACGACAACTCGGGCATTCATAAAGGACATCATATACCCGCCTACCACAAACAGGAACGGGGCAATTGGCAAAAAAACTTTCAATTTTACAAGTTACCCTTTAGCGCCTAAACAGTGTGACTTAGAAGAATTAAACTATCTGATTACGGTAGATGCATATGTGCACTTTACATAGAGATGTTTACGTCCTAAATGGGTTGAACGCAAGAGTGACAATCGGTAACCCAAAGAACCCAAAATACCTAGCACCTTCCGGTTTTGTTTTTGCGGCTATAAAGTATGTGGGCCTAAAAAGCAATATGAATCGCCTAGACGACAACGCGGGCATTCATAATCACAACCATATAACCCCCTACCACAAACAGGAACGTGGCAATTGGCAAAAAACTTGTAATTTCCTTTAGCGCCTCAAGAGTGTGACCTTGAATAATTAAGCTATCTGATTACGGTAGATGCATATGTGCACATTACATAGAGATGTTAACGTCCTAAATGGGTTGAACGCAAGAGTGACAATCGAAAACCCAAAAACCTCAAAATACCTAGCAACTTCCGGCTTTGTTGTTCCTGCTAATAAAGTATGTGGGTCTAAAAAGCAATATGAATCGCCTAGACGACAACTCGGGAATTCAAAAACAACATCATATACCCGCCTACCACAAACAGGAACGGGGCAATTGGCAAAAAACTTTCAATTTCACAAGTTACCCTTTAGCGCCTAAACAGTGTGACTTAGAAGAATTAAACTATCTGATTACGGTAGATGCATATGTGCACTTTACATAGAGATGTTTACGTCCTAAATGGGTTGAACGCAAGAGTGACAATCGGTAACCCAAAGAACCCAAAATACCTAGCACCTTCCGGTTTTGTTTTTGCGGCTATAAAGTATGTGGGCCTTTAAAACAATATGAGTCGCCTAGACGACAACGCGGGCATTCATAAACAACATCATATACCCGCCTACCACAAACAGGAACGTGGCAATTGGCAAAAAACTTTCAATTTCCTTTATCGCCTAAAGAGTGTGACTTAGAAGAATAAAACTATCTGATTACGGTAGATGCATATGTGCACTTTACATAGGGATGTTTACGTCCTAAATGGGTTGAACGCAAGAGTGACAATCGAAAACCCAAAAACCTCAAAATACCTAGCAACTTCCGGCTTTGTTGTTCCTGCTAACAAAGTATGTGGGTCTAAAAAGCAATATGAATCGCCTAGACGACAACTCGGGCATTCAAAAACAACATCATATTCCCGCCTACCACAAACAGGAACGGGGCAATTGGCAAAAAACTTTCAATTTCACAAGTTACCCTTTAGCGCCTAAACAGTGTGACTTAGAAGAATTAAACTATCTGATTACGGTAGATGCATATGTGCACTTTACATAGAGATGTTTACGTCCTAAATGGGTTGAACGCAAGAGTGACAATCGGTAACCCAAAGAACCCAAAATACCTAGCACCTTCCGGTTTTGTTTTTGCGGCTATAAAGTATGTGGGCCTTTAAAACAATATGAGTCGCCTAGACGACAACGCGGGCATTCATAAACAACATCATAGCCCGCCTAACACAAACAGGAACGGGGCAATTGGAAAAAACTTTCAATTTCACAAGTTACCCTTTAGCGCCTAAAGAGTGTGACCTTGAATAATTAAGCTATCTGATTACGGTAGATGCATATGTGCACATTACATAGAGATGTTTACGTCCTAAATGGGTTAAACGCAAGAGCGACAATCGAAAACCCAAAGAACCCAAAATACCTAGCACCTTCCGGTTTTGTTTTTGCGGCTATAAAGTATGTGGGCCTTTAAAACAATATGAGTCGCCTAGACGACAACGCGGGCATTCAAAAACAACATCATATACCCGCCTACCACAAACAGGAACGTGGCAATTGGCAAAAAACTTTCAATTTCACAAGTTACCCTTTAGCGCCTAAAGAGTGTGACTTTGAAGAACTAAACTATCTGATTACGGTAGATGCATATGTGCACATTACATAGAGATGTTAACGTCCTAAATGGGTTGAACGCAAGAGTGACAATCGAAAACCCAAAAACCTCAAAATACCTAGCAACTTCCGGCTTTGTTGTTCCTGCTAATAAAGTATGTGGGTCTAAAAAGCAATATGAATCGCCTAGACGACAACTCGGGCATTCATAAACAACATCATTTACCCGCCTAACACAAACCGGAACGGGGCAATTGGAAAAAACTTTCAATTTCACAAGTTACCCTTTAGCGCCTAAAGAGTGTGATTTAGAAGAATTAAACTATCTGATTACGGTAGATGCATATGTGCACATTACATAGAGATGTTTACGTCCTAAATGGGTTGAACGCAAGAGTGACAATCGGTAACCCAAAGAACCCAAAATACCTAGCACCTTCCGGTTTTGTTTTTGCGGCTAAGAAATTATGTGGGCCTAAAAAGCAATATGAATCGCCTAGACGACAACTCGGGCATTCATAAACAACATCATATACCCGCCTACCACAAACAGGAACGTGGCAATTGGCAAAAAACTTTCAATTTCCTTTAGCGCCTAAAGAGTGTGACTTTGAAGAATTAAATTATCTGATTACGGTAGATGCATATGTGCACATTACATAGAGACGTTTACGTCCTAAATGGGTTAAACGCAAGAGTGACAATCGGTAACCCCAAGAACCAAAAATAACCAGCACCTTCCGGTTTTGTTTTTGCGGCTAATAAATTATGTGGGCCTAAAAGGCAATATGAATCGCCTAGACGACAACTCGGGCATTCATAAACAACATCATATACCCGCCTACCACAAACAGGAACGTGGCAATTGGCAAAAAACGTTCAATTTCCTTTAGCGCCTAAAGAGTGTGACTTTGAAGAATTAAACTATCTGATTACGGTAGATGCATATGTGCACATTACATAGAGATTTTTACGTCCTAAATGGGTTGAACGCAAGAGTGACAATCGGTAACCCAAAGAACTCAAAATACCTAGCAACTTCCGGCTTTGTTTTTCCTGCTAATAAAGTATGTGGGTCTAAAAAGCAATATGAATCGCCTAGACGACAACTCGGGCATTCAAAAACAACATCATATACCCGCCTACCACAAACAGGAACGGGGCAATTGGTAAAAAACTTTCAATTTCCTTTAGCGCCTAAAGAGTGTGACTTTGAAGAATTAAACTATCTGATTACGGTAGATGCATATGTGCACATTACATAGAGATGTTTACGTCCTAAATGGGTTGAACGCAAGAGTGACAATCGGTAACCCAAAGAACCCAAAATACCTAGCACCTTCCTGTTTTGTTTTTTGCGGCTAATAAAGTCGGGCATTTATAATCACAACCATATAACCCCTTACCACAAACAGGATCGTGGCAATTGGCAAACAACTTGTAATTTCCTTTAGCGCCTCAAGAGTGTGACCTTGAATAATTAAGCTATCTGATTACGGTAGATGCATATTTGCGCATTACATAGAGATGTTTACGTCCTAAATGGGTTGAACGCAAGAGTGACAATCGAAAACCCAAAAAACCCAAAATACCTAAAAACTTTTGGATTTGTTTTTCCTGCTAATGAAGTATGTGGGCTTAAAAAGCAATATGAATCGCCTAGACGACAACTCGGGCATTCATAAAGGACATCATATTCCCGCCTACCAAAAACAGGAACGGGGCAATTGGCAAAAAAACTTTCAATTTTACAAGTTACCCTTTAGCGCCTAAACAGTGTGACTTAGAAGAATTAAACTATCTGATTACGGTAGATGCATATGTGCACTTTACATAGAGATGTTTACGTCCTAAATGGGTTGAACGCAAGAGTGACAATCGGAAACCCAAAGAACCCAAAATACCTAGCACCTTCCGGTTTTGTTTTTGCGGCTAATAAAGTCGGGCATTTATAATCACAACCATATAACCCCCTACCACAAACAGGATCGTGGCAATTGGCAAAAAACTTGTAATTTCCTTTAGCGCCTCAAGAGTGTGACCTTGAATAATTAACCTATCTGATTACGGTAGATGCATATGTGCACATTACATAGAGATGTTTACGTCCTAAATGGGTTGAACGCAAGAGTGACAATCGAAAACCCAAAGAACCCAAAATACCTAAAAACTTTTGGCTTTGTTTTTCCTGCTAATGAAGTATGTGGGCTTAAAAAGCAATATGAATCGCCTAGACGACAACTCGGGCATTCATAAAGGACATCATATACCCGCCTACCACAAACAGGAACGGGGCAATTGGCAAAAAAACTTTCAATTTTACAAGTTACCCTTTAGCGCCTAAACAGTGTGACTTAGAAGAATTAAACTATCTGATTACGGTAGATGCATATGTGCACATTACATAGAGATGTTTACGTCCTAAATGGGTTGAACGCAAGAGTGACAATCGAAAACCCAAAGAACCCAAAATACCTAAAAACTTTTGGCTTTGTTTTTCCTGCTAATAAAGTATGTGGGTCTAAAAAGCAATATGAATCGCCTAGACGACAACTCGGGCATTCATAAACAACATCATATACCCGCCTAACACAAACAGGAACGGCGCAATTGGAAAAAACTTTCAATTTCACAAGTTACCCTTTAGCGCCTAAAGAGTGTGACTTAGAAGAATTAAACTATCTGATTACGGTAGATGCATATGTGCACATTACATAGAGATGTTTACGTCCTAAATGGGTTGAACGCAAGAGTGACAATCGGTAACCCAAAGAACCCAAAATACCTAGCACCTTCCGGTTTTGTTTTTGCGGCTAAGAAATTATGTGGGCCTAAAAAGCAATATGAATCGCCTAGACGACAACTCGGGCATTCATAAACAACATCATATACCCGCCTACCACAAACAGGAACGTGGCAATTGGCAAAAAACTTTCAATTTCCTTTAGCGCCTAAAGAGTGTGACTTTGAAGAATTAAACTATCTGATTACGGTAGATGCATATGTGCACATTACATAGAGATGTTTACGTCCTAAATGGGTTGAACGCAAGAGTGACAATCGGTAACCCAAAGAACCCAAAATACCTAGCACCTTCCGGTTTTGTTTTTGCGGCTATAAAGTATGTGGGCCTAAAAAGCAATATGAATCGCCTAGACGACAACGCGGGCATTCATAATCACAACCATATAACCCCCTACCACAAACAGGAACGTGGCAATTGGCAAAAAACTTTCAATTTCCTTTAGCGCCTAAAGAGTGTGACTTTGAAGAATTAAACTATCTGATTACGGTAGATGCATATGTGCACATTACATAGAGATGTTAACGTCCTAAATGGGTTGAACGCAAGAGTGACAATCGAAAACCCAAAAACCTCAAAATACCTAGCAACTTCCGGCTTTGTTGTTCCTGCTAATAAAGTATGTGGGTCTAAAAAGCAATATGAATCGCCTAGACGACAACTCGGGCATTCATAAACAACATCATATACCCGCCTAACACAAACAGGAACGGGGCAATTGGAAAAAACTTTCAATTTCACAAGTTACCCTTTAGCGCCTAAAGAGTGTGACTTAGAAGAATTAAACTATCTGATTACGGTAGATGCATATGTGCACTTTACACAGAGATGTTAACGCCCCAAATGGGTTGAACGCAAGAGTGACAATCGGTAACCCAAAGAACCCAAAATACCTAGCACCTTCCGGTTTTGTTTTTGCGGCTAAGAAATTATGTGGGCCTAAAAAGCAATATGAATCGCCTAGACGACAACTCGGGCATTCATAAACAACATCATATACCTGCCTACCACAAACAGGAACGTGGCAATTGGCAAAAAACGTTGAATTTCCTTTAGCGCCTAAAGAGTGTGACTTTGAAGAATTAAACTATCTGTTACGGTAGATGCATATGTGCACATTACATAGAGATGTTAACGTCCTAAATGGGTTGAACGCAAGAGTGACAATCGAAAACCCAAAAACCTCAAAATACCTAGCAACTTCCGACTTTGTTTTTCCGGCTAATAAAGTATGTGGGCTTAAAAAGCAATATGAATCGCCTAGACGACAACTCGGGCATTCATAAAGGACATCATATACCCGCCTACCACAAACAGGAACGGGGCAATTGGCAAAAAAACTTTCAATTTTACAAGTTACCCTTTAGCGCCTAAACAGTGTGACTTAGAAGAATTAAACTATCTGATTACGGTAGATGCATATGTGCACTTTACATAGAGATGTTTACGTCCTAAATGGGTTGAACGCAAGAGTGACAATCGGTAACCCAAAGAACCCAAAATACCTAGCACCTTCCGGTTTTGTTTTTGCGGCTATAAAGTATGTGGGCCTAAAAAGCAATATGAATCGCCTAGACGACAACGCGGGCATTCATAATCACAACCATATAACCCCCTACCACAAACAGGAACGTGGCAATTGGCAAAAAACTTGTAATTTCCTTTAGCGCCTCAAGAGTGTGACCTTGAATAATTAAGCTATCTGATTACGGTAGATGCATATGTGCACATTACATAGAGATGTTAACGTCCTAAATGGGTTGAACGCAAGAGTGACAATCGAAAACCCAAAAACCTCAAAATACCTAGCAACTTCCGGCTTTGTTGTTCCTGCTAATAAAGTATGTGGGTCTAAAAAGCAATATGAATCGCCTAGACGACAACTCGGGAATTCAAAAACAACATCATATACCCGCCTACCACAAACAGGAACGGGGCAATTGGCAAAAAACTTTCAATTTCACAAGTTACCCTTTAGCGCCTAAACAGTGTGACTTAGAAGAATTAAACTATCTGATTACGGTAGATGCATATGTGCACTTTACATAGAGATGTTTACGTCCTAAATGGGTTGAACGCAAGAGTGACAATCGGTAACCCAAAGAACCCAAAATACCTAGCACCTTCCGGTTTTGTTTTTGCGGCTATAAAGTATGTGGGCCTTTAAAACAATATGAGTCGCCTAGACGACAACGCGGGCATTCATAAACAACATCATATACCCGCCTACCACAAACAGGAACGTGGCAATTGGCAAAAAACTTTCAATTTCCTTTATCGCCTAAAGAGTGTGACTTAGAAGAATAAAACTATCTGATTACGGTAGATGCATATGTGCACTTTACATAGGGATGTTTACGTCCTAAATGGGTTGAACGCAAGAGTGACAATCGAAAACCCAAAAACCTCAAAATACCTAGCAACTTCCGGCTTTGTTGTTCCTGCTAACAAAGTATGTGGGTCTAAAAAGCAATATGAATCGCCTAGACGACAACTCGGGCATTCAAAAACAACATCATATACCCGCCTACCACAAACAGGAACGGGGCAATTGGCAAAAAACTTTCAATTTCACAAGTTACCCTTTAGCGCCTAAACAGTGTGACTTAGAAGAATTAAACTATCTGATTACGGTAGATGCATATGTGCACTTTACATAGAGATGTTAACGTCCTAAATGGGTTGAACGCAAGAGTGACAATCGGTAACCCAAAGAACCCAAAATACCTAGCACCTTCCGGTTTTGTTTTTGCGGCTATAAAGTATGTGGGCCTTTAAAACAATATGAGTCGCCTAGACGACAACGCGGGCATTCATAAACAACATCATAACCCGCCTAACACAAACAGGAACGGGGCAATTGGAAAAAACTTTCAATTTCACAAGTTACCCTTTAGCGCCTAAAGAGTGTGACCTTGAATAATTAAGCTATCTGATTACGGTAGATGCATATGTGCACATTACATAGAGATGTTTACGTCCTAAATGGGTTAAACGCAAGAGCGACAATCGAAAACCCAAAGAACCCAAAATACCTAGCACCTTCCGGTTTTGTTTTTGCGGCTATAAAGTATGTGGGCCTTTAAAACAATATGAGTCGCCTAGACGACAACGCGGGCATTCAAAAACAACATCATATACCCGCCTACCACAAACAGGAACGTGGCAATTGGCAAAAAACTTTCAATTTCACAAGTTACCCTTTAGCGCCTAAAGAGTGTGACTTTGAAGAACTAAACTATCTGATTACGGTAGATGCATATGTGCACATTACATAGAGATGTTAACGTCCTAAATGGGTTGAACGCAAGAGTGACAATCGAAAACCCAAAAACCTCAAAATAGCTAGCAACTTCCGGCTTTGTTGTTCCTGCTAATAAAGTATGTGGGTCTAAAAAGCAATATGAATCGCCTAGACGACAACTCGGGCATTCATAAACAACATCATTTACCCGCCTAACACAAACCGGAACGGGGCAATTGGAAAAAACTTTCAATTTCACAAGTTACCCTTTAGCGCCTAAAGAGTGTGATTTAGAAGAATTAAACTATCTGATTACGGTAGATGCATATGTGCACATTACATAGAGATGTTTACGTCCTAAATGGGTTGAACGCAAGAGTGACAATCGGTAACCCAAAGAACCCAAAATACCTAGCACCTTCCGGTTTTGTTTTTGCGGCTAAGAAATTATGTGGGCCTAAAAAGCAATATGAATCGCCTAGACGACAACTCGGGCATTCATAAACAACATCATATACCCGCCTACCACAAACAGGAACGTGGCAATTGGCAAAAAACTTTCAATTTCCTTTAGCGCCTAAAGAGTGTGACTTTGAAGAATTAAACTATCTGATTACGGTAGATGCATATGTGCACATTACATAGAGACGTTTACGTCCTAAATGGGTTAAACGCAAGAGTGACAATCGGTAACCCCAAGAACCAAAAATAACCAGCACCTTCCGGTTTTGTTTTTGGGGCTAATAAATTATGTGGGCCTAAAAGGCAATATGAATCGCCTAGACGACAACTCGGGCATTCATAAACAACATCATATACCCGCCTACCACAAACAGGAACGTGGCAATTGGCAAAAAACTTTCAATTTCCTTTAGCGCCTAAAGAGTGTGACTTTGAAGAATTAAACTATCTGATTACGGTAGATGCATATGTGCACATTACATAGAGATTTTTACGTCCTAAATGGGTTGAACGCAAGAGTGACAATCGGTAACCCAAAGAACCCAAAATACCTAGCACCTTCCTGTTTTGTTTTTTGCGGCTAATAAAGTCGGGCATTTATAATCACAACCATATAACCCCTTACCACAAACAGGATCGTGGCAATTGGCAAACAACTTGTAATTTCCTTTAGCGCCTCAAGAGTGTGACCTTGAATAATTAAGCTATCTGATTACGGTAGATGCATATTTGCACATTACATAGAGATGTTTACGTCCTAAATGGGTTGAACGCAAGAGTGACAATCGAAAACCCAAAAAACCCAAAATACCTAAAAACTTTTGGATTTGTTTTTCCTGCTAATGAAGTATGTGGGCTTAAAAAGCAATATGAATCGCCTAGACGACAACTCGGGCATTCATAAAGGACATCATATACCCGCCTACCAAAAACAGGAACGGGGCAATTGGCAAAAAAACTTTCAATTTTACAAGTTACCCTTTAGCGCCTAAACAGTGTGACTTAGAAGAATTAAACTATCTGATTACGGTAGATGCATATGTGCACTTTACATAGAGATGTTTACGTCCTAAATGGGTTGAACGCAAGAGTGACAATCGGTAACCCAAAGAACCCAAAATACCTAGCACCTTCCGGTTTTGTTTTTGCGGCTAATAAAGTCGGGCATTTATAATCACAACCATATAACCCCCTACCACAAACAGGATCGTGGCAATTGGCAAAAAACTTGTAATTTCCTTTAGCGCCTCAAGAGTGTGACCTTGAATAATTAACCTATCTGATTACGGTAGATGCATATGTGCACATTACATAGAGATGTTTACGTCCTAAATGGGTTGAACGCAAGAGTGACAATCGAAAACCCAAAGAACCCAAAATACCTAAAAACTTTTGGCTTTGTTTTTCCTGCTAATGAAGTATGTGGGCTTAAAAAGCAATATGAATCGCCTAGACGACAACTCGGGCATTCATAAAGGACATCATATACCCGCCTACCACAAACAGGAACGGGGCAATTGGCAAAAAAACTTTCAATTTTACAAGTTACCCTTTAGCGCCTAAACAGCGTGACTTAGAAGAATTAAACTACCTGATTACGGTAGATGCATATGTGCACTTTACATAGAGACGTTTACGTCCTAAATGGGTTGAACGCAAGAGTGACAATCGGTAACCCAAAGAACCCAAAATACCTAGCACCTTCCGGTTTTGTTTTTGCGGCTAATAAAGTCGGGCATTTATAATCACAACCATATAACCCCCTACCACAAACAGGATCGTGGCAATTGGCAAAAAACTTGTAATTTCCTTTAGCGCCTCAAGAGTGTGACCTTGAATAATTAAGCTATCTGATTACGGTAGATGCATATGTGCACATTACATAGAGATGTTTACGTCCTAAATGGGTTAAACGCAAGAGTGACAATCGGTAACCCAAAGAACCCAAAATACCTAGCACCTTCCGGTTTTGTTTTTGCGGCTAATAAATTATGTGGGCCTATAAAACAATATGAGTCGCCTAGACGACAACTCGGGCATTCATAATAACAACCATATAACCCCCTACCACAAACAGGAACGTGGCAATTGGCAAAAAACTTGTAATTTCCTTTAGCGCCTCAAGAGTGTGACCTTGAATAATTAAGCTATCTGATTACGGTAGATGCATATGTGCACATTACATAGAGATGTTTACGTCCTAAATGGGTTGAACGCAAGAGTGACAATCGAAAACCCAAAGAACCCAAAATACCTAGCAACTTCCGGCTTTGTTTTTGCGGCTAAGAAATTATGTGGGCCTATAAAACAATATGAGTCGCCTAGACGACAACTCGGGCATTCATAATCACAACCATATAACCCCCTACCACAAACAGGAACGTGGCAATTGGCAAAAAACTTGTAATTTCCTTTAGCGCCTCAAGAGTGTGACCTTGAATAATTAAGCTATCTGATTACGGTAGATGCATATGTGCACATTACATAGAGATGTTTACGTCCTAAATGGGTTGAACGCAAGAGTGACAATCGAAAACCCAAAGAACCCAAAATACCTAGCAACTTCCGGCTTTGTTTTTCCTGCTAATAAAGTATGTGGGCCTAAAAAGCAATATGAATCGCCTAGACGACAACTCGGGCATTCATAAAGGACATCATATACCCGCCTACCACAAACAGGAACGGGGCAATTGGCAAAAAAACTTTCAATTTTACAAGTTACCCTTTAGCGCCTAAACAGTGTGACTTAGAAGAATTAAACTATCTGATTACGGTAGATGCATATGTGCACTTTACATAGAGATGTTTACGTCCTAAATGGGTTGAACGCAAGAGTGACAATAGGTAACCCAAAATACCTAGCACCTTCCGGTTTTGTTTTTGCGGCTAAGAAATTATGTGGGCCTATAAAACAATATGAGTCGCCTAGACGACAACTCGGGCATTCATAAAGGACATCATATACCCGCCTACCACAAACAGGAACGGGGCAATTGGCAAAAAAACTTTCAATTTTACAAGTTACCCTTTAGCGCCTAAACAGTGTGACTTAGAAGAATTAAACTATCTGATTACGGTAGATGCATATGTGCACTTTACATAGAGATGTTTACGTCCTAAATTAGTTGAACGCAAGAGTGACAATCGGTAACCCAAAGAACCTTCCAAAGAACCCAAAATACCTAGCACCTTCCGGTTTTGTTTTTGCGGCTAAGAAATTATGTGGGCCTAAAAAGCAATATGAATCGCCTAGACGACAACTCGGGCATTCAAAAACAACATCATATACCCGCCTACCACAAACAGGAACGGGGCAATTGGCAAAAAACTTTCAATTTCACAAGTTACCCTTTAGCGCCTAAACAGTGTGACTTAGAAGAATTAAACTATCTGATTACGGTAGATGCATATGTGCACATTACATAGAGATGTTAACGTCCTAAATGGGTTGAACGCAAGAGCGACAATCGAAAACCCAAAAACCTCAAAATACCTAGCAACTTCCGGCTTTGTTTTTCCTGCTAATAAAGTATGTGGGCCTAAAAAGCAATATGAATCGCCTAGACGACAACTCGGGCATTCATAAAGGACATCATATACCCGCCTACCACAAACAGGAACGGGGCAATTGGCAAAAAAACTTTCAATTTTACAAGTTACCCTTTAGCGCCTAAACAGTGTGACTTAAAAGAATTAAACTATCTGATTACGGTAGATGCATATGTGCACATTACATAGAGATGTTAACGTCCTAAATGGGTTGAACGCAAGAGTGACAATCGAAAACCCAAAAACCTCAAAATACCTAGCAACTTCCGGCTTTGTTGTTCCTGCTAATAAAGTATGTGGGTCTAAAAAGCAATATGAATCGCCTAGACGACAACTCGGGCATTCATAAAGGACATCATATACCCGCCTACCACAAACAGGAACGGGGCAATTGGCAAAAAAACTTTCAATTTTACAAGTTACCCTTTAGCGCCTAAACAGTGTGACTTAGAAGAATTAAACTATCTGATTACGGTAGATGCATATGTGCACATTACATAGAGATGTTTACGTCCTAAATGGGTTGAACGCAAGAGTGACAATAGGTAACCCAAAGAACCCAAAATACCTAGCACCTTCCGGTTTTGTTTTTGCGGCTATAAAGTATGTGGGTCTAAAAAGCAATATGAATCGCCTAGACGACAACTCGGGCATTCAAAAACAACATCATATACCCGCCTACCACAAACAGGAACGGGGCAATTGGCAAAAAACTTTCAATTTCACAAGTTACCCTTTAGCGCCTAAACAGTGTGACTTAGAAGAATTAAACTATCTGATTACGGTAGATGCATATGTGCACATTACATAGAGTTGTTAACGTCCTAAATGGGTTGAACGCAAGAGTCACAATCGAAAACCCAAAAACCTCAAAATACCTAGCAACTTCCGGCTTTGTTGTTCCTGCTAATAAAGTATGTGGGTCTAAAAAGCAATATGAATCGCCTAGACGACAACTCGGGCATTCAAAAACAACATCATATACCCGCCTACCACAAACAGGAACGGGGCAATTGGCAAAAAACTTTCAATTTCACAAGTTACCCTTTAGCGCCTAAAGAGTGTGACTTAGAAGAATTAAACTATCTGATTACGGTAGATGCATATGTGCACATTACATAGAGATGTTTACGTCCTAAATGGGTTGAACGCAAGAGTGCGAATAGGTAACCCAAAGAACCCAAAATACCTAGCACCTTCCGGTTTTGTTTTTGCGGCTATAAAGTATGTGGGCCTTTAAAACAATATGAGTCGCCTAGACGACAATGCGGGCATTCATAATCACAACCATATACCCCCTACCACAAACAGGAACGTGGCAATTGGCAAAAAACTTTCAATTTCCTTTAGCGCCTAAAGAGTGTGACTTTGAAGAATTAAACTATCTGATTACGGTAGATGCATATGTGCACATTACATAGAGATGTTAACGTCCTAAATGGGTTGAACGCAAGAGTGACAATCGAAAACCCAAAAACCTCAAAATACCTAGCACCTTCCGGTTTTGTTTTTGCGGCTATATAGTATGTGGGCCTCAAAAGCAATATGAATCGCCTAGACGACAACGCGGGCATTCATAATCACAACCATATATCCCCCTACCACAAACAGGAACGTGGCAATTGGCAAAAAACTTGTAATTTCCTTTAGCGCCTCAAGGGTGTGACCGTGAATAATTAAGCTATCTGATTACGGTAGATGCATATGTGCACATTACATAGAGATGTTTACGTCCTAAATGGGTTGAACGCAAGAGTGACAATCGAAAACCCAAAGAACCCAAAATACCTAGCAACTTCCGGCTTTGTTTTTCCTGCTAATAAAGTATGTGGGCCTAAAAAGCAATATGAATCGCCTAGACGACAACTCGGGCATTCATAAAGGACATCATATATGCATATGTGCACATTACATAGGGATGTTTACGTCCTAAATGGGTTGAACGCAAGAGTGACAATAGGTAACCCAAAGAACCCCAAATACCTAGCAACTTCCGGTTTTGTTTTTGCGGCTAAGAAATTATGTGGGCCTAAAAAGCAATATGAATCGCCTAGACGAAAACTCGGGCATTCATAAACAACATCATATACCCGCCTACCACAAACAGGAACGGGGCAATTGGAAAAAACTTTCAATTTCACAAGTTACCCTTTAGCGCCTAAAGAGTGTGACTTAGAAGAATTAAACTATCTGATTACGGTAGATGCATATGTGCACATTACAAAGAGATGTTTACGTCCTAAATGGGTTGAACGCAAGAGTGACAATAGGTAACCCAAAGAACCCAAAATACCTAGCACCTTCCGGTTTTGTTTTTGCAGCTAATAAATTATGTGGGCCTATAAAACAATATGAGTCGCCTAGACGACAACTCGGGCATTTATAATCACAACCATATAACCCCCTACCACAAACAGGAACGTGGCAATTGGCAAAAAACTTTCAATTTCCTTTAGCGCCTAAAGAGTGTGACTTTGAAGAATTAAACTATCTGATTACGGTAGATGCATATGTGCACATTACATAGAGATGTTTACGTCCTAAATGGGTTAAACGCAAGAGTGACAATCGGTAACCCAAAGAACCAAAAATACCTAGCACCTTCCTGGTTTGTTTTTTGCGGCTAATAAAGTCGGGCATTTATAATCACAACCATATAACCCCCTACCACAAACAGGATCGTGGCAATTGGCAAAAAACTTGTAATTTCCTTTAGCGCCTCAAGAGTGTGACCTTGAATAATTAAGCTATCTGATTACGGTAGATGCATATTTGCACATTACATAGAGATGTTTACGTCCTAAACGGGTTGAACGCAAGAGTGACAATCGAAAACCCAAAAACCTCAAAATACCTAGCACCTTCCGGTTTTGTTTTTGCGGCTAATAAAGTCGGGCATTTATAATCACAACCATATAACCCCCTACCACAAACAGGAACGTGGCAATTGGCAAAAAACTTGTAATATCCTTTAGCGCCTCAAGAGTGTGACCTTGAATAATTAAGCTATCTGATTACGGTAGATGCATATGTGCACATTACATAGAGATGTTTACGTCCTAAACGGGTTGAACGCAAGAGTGACAATCGAAAACCCAAAGAACCCAAATGACCTAAAAACTTTTGGCTTTGTTTTTCCTGCTAATGAAGTATGTGGCCTTAAAAAGCAATATGAATCGCCTAGACGACAACTCGGGCATTCAAAAACAACATCATATACCCGCCTACCACAAACAGGAACGGGGCAATTGGCAAAAAACTTTCAATTTCACAAGTTACCCTTTAGCGCCTAAAGAGTGTGACTTTGAAGAATTAAACTATCTGATTACGGTAGATGCATATGTGCACATTACATAGAGATTTTTACGTCCTAAATGGGTTGAACGCAAGAGTGACAATCGGTAACCCAAAGAACCCAAAATACCTAGCACCTTCCTGGTTTGTTTTTTGCGGCTAATAAAGTCGGGCATTTATAATCACAACCATATAACCCCCTACCACAAACAGGATCGTGGCAATTGGCAAAAAACTTGTAATTTCCTTTAGCGCCTCAAGAGTGTGACCTTGAATAATTAACCTATCTGATTACGGTAGATGCATATGTGCACATTACATAGAGATGTTTACGTCCTAAATGGGTTGAACGCAAGAGTGACAATCGGTAACCCAAAGAACCCAAAATACCTAGCACCTTCCTGGTTTGTTTTTTGCGGCTAATAAAGTCGGGCATTTATAATCACAACCATATAACCCCCTACCACAAACAGGATCGTGGCAATTGGCAAAAAACTTGTAATTTCCTTTAGCGCCTCAAGAGTGTGACCTTGAATAATTAAGCTCTCTGATTACGGTAGATGCATATTTGCACATTACATAGAGATGTTTACGTTCTAAATGGGTTGAACGCAAGAGTGACAATCGAAAACCCAAAATACCTAAAAACTTTTGGATTTGTTTTTCCTGCTAATGAAGTATGTGGGCTTAAAAAGCAATATGAATCGCCTAGACGACAACTCGGGCGTTCATAAAGGACATCATATACCCGCCTACCAAAAACAGGAACGGGGCAATTGGTAAAAAAACTTTCAATTTTACAAGTTACCCTTTAGCGCCTAAACAGTGTGACTTAGAAGAATTAAACTATCTGATTACGGTAGATGCATATGTGCACCTTACATAGAGATGTTTACGTCCTAAATGGGTTGAACGCAAGAGTGACAATCGGTAACCCAAAGAACCCAAAATACCTAGCACCTTCCGGTTTTGTTTTTGCGGCTAATAAAGTCGGGCATTTATAATCACAACCATATAACCCCCTACCACAAACAGGATCGTGGCAATTGGCAAAAAACTTGTAATTTCCTTTAGCGCCTCAAGAGTGTGACCTTGAATAATTAACCTATCTGATTACGGTAGATGCATATGTGCACATTACATAGAGATGTTTACGTCCTAAATGGGTTGAACGCAAGAGTGACAATCGAAAACCCAAAGAACCCAAAATACCCAAAAACTTTTGGCTTTGTTTTTCCTGCTAATGAAGTATGTGGCCTTAAAAAGCAATATGAATCGCCTAGACGACAACTCGGGCATTCATAAAGGACATCATATACCCGCCTACCACAAACAGGAACGGGGCAATTGGCAAATAAACTTTCAATTTTACAAGTTACCCTTTAGCGCCTAAACAGTGTGACTTAGAAGAATTAAACTATCTGATTACGGTAGATGCATATGTGCACATTACATAGAGATGTTTACGTCCTAAATGGGTTGAACGCAAGAGTGACAATCGAAAACCCAAAGAACCCAAAATACCTAAAAACTTTTGGCTTTGTTTTTCCTGCTAATGAAGTATGTGGGCTTAAAAAGCAATATGAATCGCCTAGACGACAACCCTGGCATTCATAAAGGACATCATATACCCGCCTACCACAAACAGGAACGGGGCAATTGGCAAAAAAACTTTCAATTTTACAAGTTACCCTTTAGCGCCTAAACAGTGTGACTTAGAAGAATTAAACTATCTGATTACGGTAGATGCATATGCGCACTTTACATAGAGATGTTTACGTCCTAAATGGGTTGAACGCAAGAGTGACAATCGGTAACCCAAAGAACCCAAAATACCTAGCACCTTCCGGTTTTGTTTTTGCGGCTAATAAAGTCGGGCATTTATAATCACAACCATATAACCCCCTACCACAAACAGGATCGTGGCAATTGGCAAAAAACTTGTAATTTCCTTTAGCGCCTCAAGAGTGTGACCTTGAATAATTAAGCTATCTGATTACGGTAGATGCATATGTGCACATTACATAGAGATGTTTACGTCCTAAATGGGTTGAACGCAAGAGTGACAATCGAAAACCCAAAGAACCCAAAATACCTAGCAACTTCCGGCTTTGTTTTTCCTGCTAATAAAGTATGTGGGCCTAAAAAGCAATATGAATCGCCTAGACGACAACTCGGGCATTCATAAAGGACATCATATACCCGCCTACCACAAACAGGAACGGGGCAATTGGCAAAAAAACTTTCAATTTTACAAGTTACCCTTTAGCGCCTAAACAGTGTGACTTAGAAGAATTAAACTATCTGATTACGGTAGATGCATATGTGCACTTTACATAGAGATGTTTACGTCCTAAATGGGTTGAACGCAAGAGTGACAATAGGTAACCCAAAGAACCCAAAATACCTAGCACCTTCCGGTTTTGTTTTTGCGGCTAAGAAATTATCTGGGCCTATAAAACAATATGAGTCGCCTAGACGACAACTCGGGCATTTATAATCACAACCATATAACCCCCTACCACAAACAGGAACGTGGCAATTGGCAAAAAACTTTCAATTTCCTTTAGCGCCTGAAGAGTGTGACTTTGAAGAATTAAACTATCTGATTACGGTAGATGCATATGTGCACATTACATAGAGATGTTTACGTCCTAAATGGGTTGAACGCAAGAGTGACAATCGGTAACCCAAAGAACCCAAAATACCTAGCACCTTCCGGTTTTGTTTTTGCGGCTATATAGTATGTGGGCCTAAAAAGCAATATGAATCGCCTAGACGACAACGCGGGCATTCATAATCACAACCATATAACCCCCTACCACAAACCGGAACGTGGCAATTGGCAAAAAACTTGTAATTTCCTTTAGCGCCTCAAGAGTGCGACCTTGAATAATTAATCTATCTGATTACGGTAGATGCATATGTGCACATTACATAGAGATGTTTACGTCCTAAATGGGTTGAACGCAAGAGTGACAATCGAAAACCCAAAGAACCCAAAATACCTAGCAACTTCCGGCTTTGTTTTTCCTGCTAATAAAGTATGTGGGCCTAAAAAGCAATATGAATCGCCTAGACGACAACTCGGGCATTCATAAAGGACATCATATACCCGCCTACCACAAACAGGAACGGGGCAATTGGCAAAAAAACTTTCAATTTTACAAGTTACCCTTTAGCGCCTAAACAGTGTGACTTAGAAGAATTAAACTATCTGATTACGGTAGATGCATATGTGCACATCACATAGAGATGTTAACGTCCTAAATGGGTTGAACGCAAGAGTGACAATCGAAAACCCAAAAACCTCAAAATACCTAGCACCTTCCGGTTTTGTTTTTGCGGCTATATAGTATGTGGGCCTAAAAAGCAATATGAATCGCCTAGACGACAACGCGGGCATTCATAATCACAACCATATATCCCCCTACCACAAACAGGAACGTGGCAATTGGCAAAAAACTTGTAATTTCCTTTAGCGCCTCAAGAGTGTGACCTTGAATAATTAAGCTATCTGATTACGGTAGATGCATATGTGCACATTACATAGAGATGTTTACGTCCTAAATGGGTTGAACGCAAGAGTGACAATCGAAAACCCAAAGAACCCAAAATACCTAGCAACTTCCGGCTTTGTTTTTCCTGCTAATGAAGTATGTGGGCTTAAAAAGCAATATGAATCGCCTAGACGACAACTCGGGCATTCAAAAACAACATCATATACCCGCCTACCACAAACAGGAACGGGGCAATTGGCAAAAAACTTTCAATTTCACAAGTTACCCTTTAGCGCCTAAAGAGTGTGACTTAGAAGAATTAAACTATCTGATTACGGTAGATGCATATGTGCACATTACATAGGGATGTTTACGTCCTAAATGGGTTGAACGCAAGAGTGACAATAGGTAACCCAAAGAACCCCAAATACCTAGCACCTTCCGGTTTTGTTTTTGCGGCTAAGAAATTATGTGGGCCTAAAAAGCAATATGAATCGCCTAGACGAAAACTCGGGCATTCATAAACAACATCATATACCCGCCTACCACAAACAGGAACGGGGCAATTGGAAAAAACTTTCAATTTCACAAGTTACCCTTTAGCGCCTAAAGAGTGCGACTTAGAAGAATTAAACTATCTGATTACGGTAGATGCATATGTGCACATTACATAGAGATGTTTACGTCCTAAATGGGTTGAACGCAAGAGTGACAATAGGTAACCCAAAGAACCCAAAATACCTAGCACCTTCCGGTTTTGTTTTTGCAGCTAATAAATTATGTGGGCCTATAAAACAATATGAGTCGCCTAGACGACAACTCGGGCATTTATAATCACAACCATATAACCCCCTACCACAAACAGGAACGTGGCAATTGGCAAAAAACTTTCAATTTCCGTTAGCGCCTAAAGAGTGTGACTTTGAAGAATTAAACTATCTGATTACTGTAGATGCATATGTGCACATTACATAGAGATGTTAACGTCCTAAATGGGTTGAACGCAAGAGTGACAATCGAAAACCCAAAAACCTCAAAATACCTAGCAACTTCCGACTTTGTTTTTCCGGCTAATAAAGTATGTGGGCCTAAAAAACAATATGAATCGCCTAGACGGCAACTCGGGCCTTCATAAACAACATCATATACCCGCCTACCACAAACAGGAACGGGGCAATTGGCAAAAAACTTTCAATTTTACAAGTTACCCTTTAGCGCCTAAACAGTGTGACTTAGAAGAATAAAACTATCTGATTACGGTAGATGCATATGTGCACTTTACATAGGGTTGTTTACGTCCTAAATGGGTTGAACGCAAGAGTGACAATCGAAAACCCAAAGAACCCAAAATACCTAGCACCTTCCGGTTTTGTTTTTGCGGCTATAAAGTATGTGGGCCTTTAAAACAATATGAGTCGCCTAGACGACAACGCGGGCATTCATAATCACAACCATATAACCCCCTACCACAAACAGGAACGTGGCAATTGGCAAAAAACTTGTAATTTCCTTTAGCGCCTCAAGAGTGTGACCTTGAATAATTAAGCTATCTGATTACGGTAGATGCATATGTGCACAATACATAGAGATGTTTCCGTCCTAAATGGGTTGAACGCAAGAGTGACAATCGAAAACCCAAAAACCTCAAAATACCTAGCAACTTCCGACTTTGTTTTTCCGGCTAATAAAGTATGTGGGCCTAAAAAACAATATGAATCGCCTAGACGGCAACTCGGGCCTTCATAAAGGACATCATATACCCGCCTACCACAAACAGGAACGGGGCAATTGGCAAAAAACTTTCAAGTTTACAAGTTACCCTTTAGCGCCTAAAGAGTGTGACTTAGAATAATAAAACTATCTGATTACGGTAGATGCATATGTGCACTTTACATAGGGATGTTTACGTCCTAAATGGGTTGAACGCAAGAGTGCGAATAGGTAACCCAAAGAACCCAAAATACCTAGCACCTTCCGGTTTTGTTTTTGCGGCTATAAAGTATGTGGGCCTTTAAAACAATATGAGTCGCCTAGACGACAACGCGAGCATGCATAATCACAACCATATACCCCCTACCACAAACAGGAACGTGGCAATTGGCAAAAAACTTTCAATTTCCTTAAGCGCCTAAAGAGTGTGACTTTGAAGAATTAAACTATCTGATTACGGTAGATGCATATGTGCACATTACATAGAGATGTTAACGTCCTAAATGGGTTGAACGCAAGAGTGACAATCGAAAACCCAAAAACCTCAAAATACCTAGCAACTTCCGGCTTTGTTGTTCCTGCTAATAAAGTATGTAGGTCTAAAAAGCAATATGAATCGCCTAGACGACAACTCGGGCATTCATAAATAACATCATATACCCGCCTACCACAAACAGGAACGGGGCAATTGGCAAAAAACTTTCAATTTCACAAGTTACCCTTTAGCGCCTAAACAGTGTGACTTAGAAGAATTAAGCTATCTGATTACGGTAGATGCATATGTGCACATTACATAGAGATGTTAACGTCCTAAATGGGTTGAACGCAAGAGTGACAATCGAAAACCCAAAAACCTCAAAATACCTAGCAACTTCCGGCTTTGTTGTTCCTGCTAATAAAGTATGTGGGTCTAAAAAGCAATATGAATCGCCTAGACGACAACTCGGGCATTCATAAACAACATCATATACCCGCCTACCACAAACAGGAACGGGGCAATTGGCAAAAAACTTTCAATTTTACAAGTTACCCTTTAGCGCCTAAATAGTGTGACTTAGAAGAATAAAACTATCTGATTACGGTAGATGCATATGTGCACTTTACATAGGGGTGTTTACGTCCTAAATGTGTTGAACGCAAGAGTGACAATCGAAAACCCAAAAACCTCAAAATACCTAGCAACTTCCGACTTTGTTTTTCCGGCTAATAAAGTATGTGGGCCTAAAAACAATATGAATCGCCTAGACGGCAACTCGGGCCTTCATAAACAACATCATATACCCGCCTACCACAAACAGGAACGGGGCAATTGGCAAAAAACTTTCAATTTTACAAGTTACCCTTTAGCGCCTAAATAGTGTGACTTAGAAGAATAAAACTATCTGATTACGGTAGATGCATATGTGCACTTTACATAGGGGTGTTTACGTCCTAAATGTGTTGAACGAAAGAGTGACAATCGAAAACCCAAAGAACCCAAAATACCTAGCACCTTCCGGTTTTGTTTTTGCGGCTATAAAGTATGTGGGCCTTTAAAACAATATGAGTCGCCTAGACGACAACGCGGGCATTCATAATCACAACCATATACCCCCTACCACAAACAGGAACGTGGCAATTGGCAAAAAACTTTCAATTTCCTTTAGCGCCGAAAGAGTGTGACTTTGAACAATTAAACTATCTGATTACGGTAGATGCATATGTGCACATTACATAGAGATTTAACGTCCTAAATGGGTTGAACGCAAGAGTGACAATCGAAAACCCAAAAACCTCAAAATACCTAGCAACTTCCGGCTTTGTTGTTCCTGCTAATAAAGTATGTGGGTCTAAAAAGCAATATGAATCGCCTAGACGACAACTCGGGCATTCATAAACAACATCATATACCCGCCTAACACAAACAGGAACGGGGCAATTGGAAAAAACTTTCAATTTCACAAGTTACCCTTTAGCGCCTAAAGAGTGTGACTTAGAAGAATTAAACTATCTGATTACGGTAGATGCATATGTGCACATTACATAGAGATGTTTACGTCCTAAATGGGTTAAACGCAAGAGTGACAATCGGTAACTCAAAGAACCAAAAATAACCAGCACCTTCCGGTTTTGTTTTTGCGGCTAATAAATTATGTGGGCCTAAAGGGCAATATGAATCGCCTAGACGACAACTCGGGCATTCATAAACAACATCATATACCCGCCTACCACAAACAGGAACGTGGCAATTGGCAAAAAACGTTCAATTTCCTTTAGCGCCTAAAGAGTGTGACTTTGAAGAATTAAACTATCTGATTACGGTAGACGCATATGTGCACATTACATAGAGATGTTTACGTCCTAAATGGGTTGAACGCAAGAGTGACAATCGGTAACCCAAAGAACCCAAAATACCTAGCACCTTCCGGTTTTGTTTTTGCGGCTAATAAAGTCGGGCATTTATAATCACAACCATATAACCCCCTACCACAAACAGGAACGTGGCAATTGGCAAAAAACTTGTAATATCCTTTAGCGCCTCAAGAGTGTGACCTTGAATAATTAAGCTATCTGATTACGGTAGATGCATATGTGCACATTACATAGAGGTGTTTGCGTCCTAAACGGGTTGAACGCAAGAGTGACAATCGAAAACCCAAAGAACCCAAAATACCTAAAAACTTTTGGCTTTGTTTTTCCTGCTAATGAAGTATGTGGGCTTAAAAAGCAATATGAATCGCCTAGACGACAACTCGGGCATTCATAAAGGACATCATATACCCGCCTACCACAAACAGGAACGGGGCAATTGGCAAAAAAAACTTTCAATTTTACAAGTTACCCTTTAGCGCCTAAACAGTGGGACTTAGAAGAATTAAACTATCTGATTACGGTAGATGCATATGTGCACTTTACATAGAGATGTTTACGTCCTAAATGGGTTGAACGCAAGAGTGACAATCGGTAATCCAAAGAACCCAAAATACCTAGCACCTTCCGGTTTTGTTTTTGCGGCTAATAAATTATGTGGTCCTATAAAGCAATATGAGTCGCCTAGACGACAACTCGGGCATTTATAATCACAACCATATAATCACCTACCACAAACAGGAACGTGGCGATTGGCAAAACACTTTCAATTTCCTTTAGCGCCTAAAGAGTGTGACTTTGAAGAATTAAACTATCTGATTACGGTAGATGCATATGTGCACATTACATAAAGATGTTATCGTCCTAAATGGGTTGAACGCAAGAGTGACAATCGGTAACCCAAAGAACCTTCCAAAGAACCCAAAATACCTAGCACCTTCCGGTTTTGTTTTTGCGGCTAAGAAATTATGTGGGCCTAAAAAGCAATATGAATCGCCTAGACGACAACTCGGGCATTCATAAACAACATCATATACCCGCCTACCACAAACAGGAACGTGGCAATTGGCAAAAAACGTTCAATTTCCTTTAGCGCCTAAAGAGTGTGACTTTGAAGAATTAAACTATCTGATTACGGTAGACGCATATGTGCACATTACATAGAGATGTTTACGTCCTAAATGGGTTGAACGCAAGAGTGACAATCGGTAACCCAAAGAACCCAAAATACCTAGCACCTTCCGGTTTTGTTTTTGCGGCTAATAAAGTCGGGCATTTATAATCACAACCATATAACCCCCTACCACAAACAGGAACGTGGCAATTGGCAAAAAACTTGTAATATCCTTTAGCGCCTCAAGAGTGTGACCTTGAATAATTAAGCTATCTGATTACGGTAGATGCATATGTGCACATTACATAGAGGTGTTTGCGTCCTAAACGGGTTGAACGCAAGAGTGACAATCGAAAACCCAAAGAACCCAAAATACCTAAAAACTTTTGGCTTTGTTTTTCCTGCTAATGAAGTATGTGGGCTTAAAAAGCAATATGAATCGCCTAGACGACAACTCGGGCATTCATAAAGGACATCATATACCCGCCTACCACAAACAGGAACGGGGCAATTGGCAAAAAAAACTTTCAATTTTACAAGTTACCCTTTAGCGCCTAAACAGTGGGACTTAGAAGAATTAAACTATCTGATTACGGTAGATGCATATGTGCACTTTACATAGAGATGTTTACGTCCTAAATGGGTTGAACGCAAGAGTGACAATCGGTAACCCAAAGAACCCAAAATACCTAGCACCTTCCGAATTTGTTTTTGCGGCTAAGAAATTATGTGGGCCTATAAAACAATATGAGTCGCCTAGACGACAACTCGGGCATTCATAAAGGACATCATATACCCGCCTACCACAAACAGGAACGGGGCAATTGGCAAAAAAACTTTCAATTTTACAAGTTACCCTTTAGCGCCTAAACAGTGTGACTTAGAAGAATTAAACTATCTGATTACGGTAGATGCATATGTGCACTTCACATAGAGATGTTTACGTCCTAAATGGGTTGAACGCAAGAGTGACAATCGGTAACCCAAAGAACCTTCCAAAGAACCCAAAATACCTAGCACCTTCCGGTTTTGTTTTTGCGGCTAAGAAATTATGTGGGCCTAAAAAGCAATATGAATCGCCTAGACGACAACTCGGGCATTCATAAACAACATCATATACCCGCCTACCACAAACCAGAACGGGGCAATTAAAAAAAACTTTCAATTTCACAAGTTACCCTTTAGCGCCTAAAGAGTGTGACTTAGAAGAATTAAACTATCTGATTACGGTAGATGCATATGTGCACATTACATAGAGATGTTTACGTCCTAAATGGATTGAACGCAAGAGTGACAATAGGTAACCCAAAGAACCCAAAATACCTAGCACCTTCCGGTTTTGTTTTTGCGGCTATAAAGTATGTGGGTCTAAAAAGCAATATGAATCGCCTAGACGACAACTCGGGCATTCAAAAACAACATCATATACCCGCCTACCACAAACAGGAACGGGGCAATTGGCAAAAAACTTTCAATTTCACAAGTTACCCTTTAGCGCCTAAACAGTGTGACTTAGAAGAATTAAACTATCTGATTACGGTAGATGCATATGTGCACATTACATAGAGATGTTAACGTCCTAAATGGGTTGAACGCAAGAGTGACAATCGAAAACCCAAAAACCTCAAAATACCTAGCAACTTCCGGCTTTGTTGTTCCTGCTAATAAAGTATGTCGGTCTAAAAAGCAATATGAATCGCCTAGGCGACAACTCGGGCATTCAAAAACAACATCATATACCCGCCTACCACAAACAGGAACGGGGCAATTGGCAAAAAACTTTCAATTTCACAAGTTACCCTTTAGCGCCTAAAGAGTGTGACTTTGAAGAATTAAACTATCTGATTACGGTAGATGCATATGTGCACATTACATAGAGATGTTAACGTCCTAAATGGGTTGAACGCAATAGTGACAATCGAAAACCCAAAAACCTCAAAATACCTAGCAACTTCCGGCTTTGTTGTTCCTGCTAATAAAGTATGTGGGTCTAAAAAGCAATATGAATCGCCTATACGACAACTCGGGCATTCAAAAACAACATCATATACCCGCCTACCACAAACAGGAACGGGGCAATTAACTTTCAATTTCACAAGTTACCCTTTAGCGCCTAAAGAGTGTGACTTAGAAGAATTAAACTATCTGATTACAGTAGATGCATATGTGCACATTACATAGGGATGTTTACGTCCTAAATGGGTTGAACGCAAGAGTGACAATAGGTAACCCAAAGAACCCAAAATACCTAGCACCTTCCGGTTTTGTTTTTGCGGCTAAGAAATTATGTGGGCCTAAAAAGCAATATGAATTGCCTAGACGACAACTCGGGCATTCATAAACAACATCATATACCCGCTTACCACAAACAGGAACGGGGCAATTGGAAAAAACTTTCAATTTCACAAGTTACCCTTTAGCGCCTAAAGAGTGTGACTTTGAAGAATTAAACTATCTGATTACGGTAGATGCATATGTGCACATTACATAGAGATGTTAACGTCCTAAATGGGTTGAACGCAAGAGTGACAATCGAAAACCCAAAAACCTCAAAATACCTAGCAACTTCCGGCTTTGTTGTTCCTGCTAATAAAGTATGTGGGCCTATAAAACAATATGAGTCGCCTAGACGACAACTCGGGCATTTATAATCACAACCATATAACCCCCTACCACAAACACGAACGTGGCAATTGGCAAAAAACTTTCAATTTTCTTTAGCGCCTAAAGAGTGTGACTTTGAAGAGTTAAACTATCTGATTACGGTAGATGCATATGTGCACATTACATAGAGATGTTAACGTCCTAAATGGGTTGAACGCAAGAGTGACAATCGAAAACCCAAAAACCTCAAAATACCTAGCAACTTCCGGCTTTGTTGTTCCTGCTAATAAAGTATGTGGGTCTAAAAAGCAATATGAATCGCCTAGACGACAACTCGGGCATTCAAAAACAACATCATATACCCGCCTACCACAAACAGGAACGGGGCAATTGGCAAAAAACTTTCAATTTCACAAGTTACCCTTTAGCGCCTAAAGAGTGTGACTTAGAAGAATTAAACTATCTGATTACGGTAGATGCATATGTGCACATTACATAGGGATGTTTACGTCCTAAATGGGTTGAACGCAAGAGTGACAATAGGTAACCCAAAGAACCCAAAATACCTAGCACCTTCCGGTTTTGTTTTTGCGGCTAAGAAATTATGTGGGCCTAAAAAGCAATATGAATCGCCTAGACGACAACTCGGGCATTCATAAACAACATCATATACCCGCTTACCACAAACAGGAACGGGGCAATTGGAAAAAACTTTCAATTTCACAAGTTACCCTTTAGCGCCTAAAGAGTGTGACTTAGAAGAATTAAACTATCTGATTACGGTAGATGCATATGTGCACATTACATAGAGATGTTTACGTCCTAAATGGGTTGAACGCAAGAGTGACAATAGGTAACCCAAAGAACCCAAAATACCTAGCACCTTCCGGTTTTGTTTTTGCGGCTAATAAATTATGTGGGCCTATAAAACAATATGAGTCGCCTAGACGACAACTCGGGCATTTATAATCACAACCATATAACCCCCTACCACAAACACGAACGTGGCAATTGGCAAAAAACTTTCAATTTCCTTTAGCGCCTAAAGAGTGTGACTTTGAAGAATTAAACTATCTGATTACGGTAGATGCATATGTGCACATTACATAGAGATGTTAACGTCCTAAATGGGTTGAACGCAAGAGTGACAATCGAAAACCCAAAAACCTCAAAATACCTAGCAACTTCCGACTTTGTTTTTCCGGCTAATAAAGTATGTGGGCCTAAAAAACAATATGAATCGCCTAGACGGCAACTCGGGCCTTCATAAACAACATCATATACCCGCCTACCACAAACAGGAACGGCGCAATTGGCAAAAAACTTTCAATTTTACAAGTTACCCTTTAGCGCCTAAACAGTGTGACTTAGAAGAATAAAACTATCTGATTACGGTAGATGCATATGTGCACTTTACATAGGGTTGTTTACGTCCTAAATGGGTTGAACGCAAGAGTGACAATCGAAAACCCAAAGAACCCAAAATACCTAGCACCTTCCGGTTTTGTTTTCGCGGCTATAAAGTATGTGGGCCTTTAAAACAATATGAGTCGCCTAGACGACAACGCGGGCATTCATAATCACAACCATATAACCCCCTACCACAAACAGGAACGTGGCAATTGGCAAAAAACTTTCAATTTCCTTTAGCGCCTAAAGAGTGTGACTTTGAAGAATTAAACTATCTGATTACGGTAGATGCATATGTGCACATTACATAGAGATGTTAACGTCCTAAATGGGTTGAACGCAAGAGTGACAATCGAAAACCCAAAAACCTCAAAATACCTAGCAACTTCCGGCTTTGTTGTTCCTGCTAATAAAGTATGTGGGTCTAAAAAGCAATATGAATCGCCTAGACGACAACTCGTGCATTCATAAACAACATCATATACCCGCCTAACACAAACAGGAACGGCGCAATTGGAAAAAACTTTCAATTTCACAAGTTACCCTTTAGCGCCTAAAGAGTGTGACTTAGAAGAATTAAACTATCTGATTACGGTAGATGCATATATGCACATTACATAGAGATGTTTACGTCCTAAATGGGTTGAACGCAAGAGTGACAATCGGTAACCCAAAGAACGCAAAATACCTAGCACCTTCCGGTTTTGTTTTTGCGGCTAAGAAATTATGTGGGCCTAAAAAGCAATATGAATCGCCTAGACGACAACTCGGGCATTCATAAACAACATCATATACCCGCCTACCACAAACAGGAACGTGGCAATTGGCAAAAAACTTTCAATTTCCTTTAGCGCCTAAAGAGTGTGACTTTGAAGAATTAAACTATCTGATTACGGTAGATGCATATGTGCACATTACATAGAGATGTTTACGTCCTAAATGGGTTGAACGCAAGAGTGACAATCGGTAACCCAAAGAACCCAAAATACCTAGCACCTTCCGGTTTTGTTTTTGCGGCTATAAAGTATGTGGGCCTAAAAAGCAATATGAATCGCCTAGACGACAACGCGGGCATTCATAATCACAACCATATAACCCCCTACCACAAACAGGAACGTGGCAATTGGCAAAAAACTTTCAATTTCCTTTAGCGCTTAAAGAGTGTGACTTTGAAGAATTAAACTATCTGATTACGGTAGATGCATATGTGCACATTACATAGAGATGTTAACGTCCTAAATGGGTTGAACGCAAGAGTGACAATCGAAAGCCCAAAAACCTCAAAATACCTAGCAACTTCCGGCTTTGTTGTTCTTGCTAATAAAGTATGTGGGTCTAAAAAGCAATATGAATCGCCTAGACGACAACTCGGGCATTCATAAACAACATCATATACCCGCCTAACACAAACAGGAACGGGGCAATTGGAAAAAACTTTCAATTTCACAAGTTACCCTTTAGCGCCTAAAGAGTGTGACTTAGAAGAATTAGACTATCTGATTACGGTAGATGCATATGTGCACTTTACACAGAGATGTTAACGCCCCAAATGGGTTGAACGCAAGAGTGACTATCGGTAACCCAAAGAACCCAAAATACCTAGCACCTTCCGGTTTTGTTTTTGCGGCTAAGAAATTATGTGGGCCTAAAAAGCAATATGAATCGCCTAGACGACAACTCGTGCATTCATAAACAACATCATATACCCGCCTACCACAAACAGGAACGTGGCAATTGGCAAAAAACTTTCAATTTCCTTTAGCGCCTAAAGAGTGTGACTTTGAAGAATTAAACTATCTGATTACGGTAGATGCATATGTGCACATTACATAGAGATGTTTACGTCCTAAATGGGTTGAACGCAAGAGTGACAATAGGTAACCCAAAGAACCCAAAATACCTAGCACCTTCCGGTTTTGTTTTTGCGGCTAAGAAATTATGTGGGCCTATAAAACAATATGAGTCACCTAGACGACAACTCGGGCATTTATAATCACAACCATATAACCCCCTACCACAAACAGGAACGTGGCAATTGGCAAAAAACTTTCAATTTCCTTTAGCGCCTGAAGAGTGTGACTTTGAAGAATTAAACTATCTGATTACGGTAGATGCATATGTGCACATTACATAGAGATGTTTACGTCCTAAATGGGTTGAACGCAAGAGTGACAATCGGTAACCCAAAGAACCCAAAATACCTAGCACCTTCCGGTTTTGTTTTTGCGGCTATATAGTATGTGGGCCTAAAAAGCAATATGAATCGCCTAGACGACAACGCGGGCATTCATAATCACAACCATATAACCCCCTACCACAAACAGGAACGTGGCAATTGGCAAAAAACTTGTAATTTCCTTTAGCGCCTCAAGAGTGTGACCTTGAATAATTAATCTATCTGATTACGGTAGATGCATATGTGCACATTACATAGAGATGTTTACGTCCTAAATGGGTTGAACGCAAGAGTGACAATCGAAAACCCAAAGAACCCAAAATACCTAGCAACTTCCGGCTTTGTTTTTCCTGCTAATAAAGTATGTGGACCTAAAAAGCAATATGAATCGCCTAGACGACAACTCGGGCATTCATAAAGGACATCATATACCCGCCTACCACAAACAGGAACGGGGCAATTGGCAAAAAAACTTTCAATTTTACAAGTTACCCTTTAGCGCCTAAACAGTGTGACTTAGAAGAATTAAACTATCTTATTACGGTAGATGCATATGTGCACTTTACACAGAGATGTTAACGCCCCAAATGGGTTGAACGCAAGAGTGACAATCGGTAACCCAAAGAACCCAAAATACCTAGCACCTTCCGGTTTTGTTTTTGCGGCTAAGAAATTATGTGGGCCTAAAAAGCAATATGAATCGCCTAGACGACAACTCGTGCATTCATAAACAACATCATATACCCGCCTACCACAAACAGGAACGTGGCAATTGGCAAAAAACTTTCAATTTCCTTTAGCGCCTAAAGAGTGTGACTTTGAAGAATTAAACTATCTGATTACGGTAGATGCATATGTGCACATTACATAGAGATGTTTACGTCCTAAATGGGTTGAACGCAAGAGTGACAATAGGTAACCCAAAGAACCCGAAATACCTAGCACCTTCCGGTTTTGTTTTTGCGGCTAAGAAATTATGTGGGCCTATAAAACAATATGAGTCGCCTAGACGACAACTCGGGCATTTATAATCACAACCATATAACCCCCTACCACAAACAGGAACGTGGCAATTGGCAAAAAACTTTCAATTTCCTTTAGCGCCTGAAGAGTGTGACTTTGAAGAATTAAACTATCTGATTACGGTAGATGCATATGTGCACATTACATAGAGATGTTTACGTCCTCAATGGGTTGAACGCAAGAGTGACAATCGGTAACCCAAAGAACCCAAAATACCTAGCACCTTCCGGTTTTGTTTTTGCGGCTATATAGTATGTGGGCCTAAAAAGCAATATGAATCGCCTAGACGACAACGCGGGCATTCATAATCACAACCATATAACCCCCTACCACAAACAGGAACGTGGCAATTGGCAAAAAACTTGTAATTTCCTTTAGCGCCTCAAGAGTGTGACCTTGAATAATTAATCTATCTGATTACGGTAGATGCATATGTGCACATTACATAGAGATGTTTACGTCCTAAATGGGTTGAACGCAAGAGTGACAATCGAAAACCCAAAGAACCCAAAATACCTAGCAACTTCCGGCTTTGTTTTTCCTGCTAATAAAGTATGTGGACCTAAAAAGCAATATGAATCGCCTAGACGACAACTCGGGCATTCATAAAGGACATCATATACCCGCCTACCACAAACAGGAACGGGGCAATTGGCAAAAAAACTTTCAATTTTACAAGTTACCCTTTAGCGCCTAAACAGTGTGACTTAGAAGAATTAAACTATCTGATTACGGTAGATGCATATGTGCACATTACATAGAGATGTTAACGTCCTAAATGGGTTGAACGCAAGAGTGACAATCGAAAACCCAAAAACCTCAAAATACCTAGCACCTTCCGGTTTTGTTTTTGCGGCTATATAGTATGTGGGCCTCAAAAGCAATATGAATCGCCTAGACGACAACGCGGGCATTCATAATCACAACCATATATCCCCCTACCACAAACAGGAACGTGGCAATTGGCAAAAAACTTGTAATTTCCTTTAGCGCCTCAAGGGTGTGACCTTGAATAATTAAGCTATCTGATTACGGTAGATGCATATGTGCACATTACATAGAGATGTTTACGTCCTAAATGGGTTGAACGCAAGAGTGACAATCGAAAACCCAAAGAACCCAAAATACCTAGCAACTTCCGGCTTTGTTTTTCCTGCTAATAAAGTATGTGGGCCTAAAAAGCAATATGAATCGCCTAGACGACAACTCGGGCATTCATAAAGGACATCATATACCCGCCTACCACAAACAGGAACGGAGCAATTGGCAAAAAAACTTTCAATTTTACAAGTTACCCTTTAGCGCCTCAAGAGTGTGACCTTGAATAATTAAGCTATCTGATTACGGTAGATGCATATATGCACATTACATAGAGATGTTTACGTCCTAAATGGGTTGAACGCAAGAGTGACAATCGAAAACCCAAAGAACCCAAAATACCTAGCAACTTCCGGCTTTGTTGTTCCTGCTAATAAAGTATGTGGGTCTAAAAAGCAATATGAATCGCCTAGACGACAACTCGGGCATTCAAAAACAACATCATATACCCGCCTACCACAAACAGGAACAGGGCAATTGGCAAAAAACTTTCAATTTCACAAGTTACCCTTTAGCGCCTAAAGAGTGTGACTTAGAAGAATTAAACTATCTGATTACGGTAGATGCATATGTGCACATTACATAGGGATGTTTACGTCCCAAATGGGTTGAACGCAAGAGTGACAATAGGTAACCCAAAGAACCCCAAATACCTAGCACCTTCCGGTTTTGTTTTTGCGGCTAAGAAATTATGTGGGCCTAAAAAGCAATATGAATCGCCTAGACGAAAACTCGGGCATTCATAAACAACATCATATACCCGCCTACCACAAACAGGAACGGGGCAATTGGAAAAAACTTTCAATTTCACAAGTTACCCTTTAGCGCCTAAAGAGTGTGACTTAGAAGAATTAAACTATCTGATTACGGTAGATGCATATGTGCACATTACAAAGAGATGTTTACGTCCTAAATGGGTTGAACGCAAGAGTGACAATAGGTAACCCAAAGAACCCAAAATACCTAGCACCTTCCGGTTTTGTTTTTGCAGCTAATAAATTATGTGGGCCTATAAAACAATATGAGTCGCCTAGACGACAACTCGGGCATTTATAATCACAAACATATAACCCCCTACCACAAACAGGAACGTGGCAATTGGCAAAAAACTTTCAATTTCCTTTAGCGCCTAAAGAGTGTGACTTTGAAGAATTAAACTATCTGATTACGGTAGATGCATATGTGCACATTACATAGAGATGTTAACGTCCTAAATGGGTTGAACGCAAGAGTGACAATCAAAAACCCAAAAACCTCAAAATACCTAGCAACTTCCGACTTTGTTTTTCCGGCTAATAAAGTATGTGGGCCTAAAAAACAATATGAATCGCCTAGACGGCAACTCGGGCCTTCATAAACAACATCATATACCCGCCTACCACAAACAGGAACGGGGCAATTGGCAAAAAACTTTCAATTTTACAAGTTACCCTTTAGCGCCTAAACAGTGTGACTTAGAAGAATAAAACTATCTGATTACGGTAGATGCATATGTGCACTTTACATAGGGTTGTTTACGTCCTAAATGGGTTGAACGCAAGAGTGACAATCGAAAACCCAAAGAACCCAAAATACCTAGCACCTTCCGGTTTTGTTTTTGCGGCTATAAAGTATGTGGGCCTTTAAAACAATATGAGTCGCCTAGACGACAACGCGGGCATTCATAATCACAACCATATAACCCCCTACCACAAACAGGAACGTGGCAATTGGCAAAAAACTTGTAATTTCCTTTAGCGCCTCAAGAGTGTGACCTTGAATAATTAAGCTATCTGATTACGGTAGATGCATATGTGCACAATACATAGAGATGTTTCCGTCCTAAATGGGTTGAACGCAAGAGTGACAATCGAAAACCCAAAAACCTCAAAATACCTAGCAACTTCCGACTTTGTTTTTCCGGCTAAGAAAGTATGTGGGCCTAAAAAACAATATGAATCGCCTAGACGGCAACTCGGGCCTTCATAAAGGACATCATATACCCGCCTACCACAAACAGGAACGGGGCAATTGGCAAAAAACTTTCAATTTTACAAGTTACCCTTTAGCGCCTAAAGAGTGTGACTTAGAAGAATAAAACTATCTGATTACGGTAGATGCATATGTGCACTTTACATAGGGATGTTTACGTCCTAAATGGGTTGAACGCAAGAGTGCGAATAGGTAACCCAAAGAACCCAAAATACCTAGCACCTTCCGGTTTTGTTTTTGCGGCTATAAAGTATGTGGGCCTTTAAAACAATATGAGTCGCCTAGACGACAACGCGGGCATTCATAATCACAACCATATAACCCCTACCACAAACAGGAACGTGGCAATTGGCAAAAAACTTTCAATTTCCTTTAGCGCCTAAAGAGTGTGACTTTGAAGAATTAAACTATCTGATTACGGTAGATGCATATGTGCACATTACATAGAGATGTTAACGTCCTAAATGGGTTGAACGCAAGAGTGACAATCGAAAACCCAAAAACCTCAAAATACCTAGCAACTTCCGGCTTTGTTGTTCCTGCTAATAAAGTATGTGGGTCTAAAAAGCAATATGAATCGCCTAGACGACAACTCGGGCATTCATAAACAACATCATATACCCGCCTACCACAAACAGGAACGGGGCAATTGGAAAAAACTTTCAATTTCACAAGTTACCCTTTAGCGCCTAAAGAGTGTGACTTAGAAGAATTAAACTATCTGATTACGGTAGATGCATATGTGCACATTACATAGAGATGTTAACGTCCTAAATGGGTTGAACGCAAGAGTGACAATCGAAAACCCAAAAACCTCAAAATACCTAGCAACTTCCGACTTTGTTTTTCGGGCTAATAAAGTATGTGGGCCTAAAAACAATATGAATCGCCTAGACGGCAACTCGGGCCTTCATAAACAACATCATATACCCGCCTACCACAAACAGGAACGGGGCAATTGGCAAAAAACTTTCAATTTCACAAGTTACCCTTTAGCGCCTAAACAGTGTGACTTAGAAGAATTAAACTATCTGATTACGGTAGATGCATATGTGCACATTACATAGAGATGTTAACGTCCCAAATGGGTTGAACGCAAGAGTGACAATCGAAAACCCAAAAACCTCAAAATACCTAGCACCTTCCGGTTTTGTTTTTGCGGCTAATAAAGTCGGGCATTTATAATCACAACCATATAACCCCCTACCACAAACAGGAACGTGGCAATTGGCAAAAAACTTGTAATATCCTTTAGCGCCTCAAGAGTGTGACCTTGAATAATTAAGCTATCTGATTACGGTAGATGCATATGTGCACATTACATAGAGATGTTTACGTCCTAAACGGGTTGAACGCAAGAGTGACAATCGAAAACCCAAAGAACCCAAAATACCTAAAAACTTTTGGCTTTGTTTTTCCTGCTAATGAAGTATGTGGGCTTAAAAAGCAATATGAATCGCCTAGACGACAACTCGGGCATTCATAAAGGACATCATATACCCGCCTACCACAAACAGGAACGGGGCAATTGGCAAAAAAAACTTTCAATTTTACAAGTTACCCTTTAGCGCCTAAACAGTGGGACTTTGAAGAATTAAACTATCTGATTACGGTAGTTGCATATGTGCACTTTATGTTTACGTCCTAAATGGGTTGAACGCAAGAGTGACAATCGGTTACCCAAAGAACCCAAAATACCTAGCACCTTCCGGTTTTGTTTTTGCGGCTAATAAATTATGTGGTCCTATAAAACAATATGAGTCGCCTAGACGACAACTCGGGCATTTATAATCACAACCATATAATCACCTACCACAAACAGGAACGTGGCAATTGGCAAAACACTTTCAATTTCCTTTAGCGCCTAAAGAGTGTGACTTTGAAGAATTAAACTATCTGATTACGGTAGATGCATATGTGCACATTACATAAAGATGTTATCGTCCTAAATGGGTTGAACGCAAGAGTGACAATAGGTAACCCAAAGAACCCAAAATACCTAGCACCTTCCGAATTTGTTTTTGCGGCTAAGAAATTATGTGGGCCTATAAAACAATATGAGTCGCCTAGACGAAAACTCGGGCATTCATAAAGGACATCATATACCCGCCTACCACAAACAGGAACGGGGCAATTGGCAAAAAAACTTTCAATTTTACAAGTTACCCTTTAGCGCCTAAACAGTGTGACTTAGAAGAATTAAACTATCTGATTACGGTAGATGCATATGTGCACTTTACATAGAGTTTACGTCCTAAATGGGTTGAACGCAAGAGTGACAATCGGTAACCCAAAGAACCTTCCAAAGAACCCAAAATACCTAGCACCTTCCGGTTTTGTTTTTGCGGCTAAGAAATTATGTGGGCCTAAAAAGCAATATGAATCGCCTAGACGACAACTCGGGCATTCATAAACAACATCATATACCAGCCTACCACAAACAAGAACGGGGCAATTGGAAAAAACTTTCAATTTCACAAGTTACCCTTTAGCGCCTAAAGAGTGTGACTTAGAAGAATTAAACTATCTGATTACGGTAGATGCATATGTGCACATTACATAGAGATGTTTACGTCCTAAATGGGTTGAACGCAAGAGTGACAATAGGTAACCCAAAGAACCCAAAATACCTAGCACCTTCCGGTTTTGTTTTTGCGGCTATAAAGTATGTGGGTCTAAAAAGCAATATGAATCGCCTAGACGACAACTCGGGCATTCAAAAACAACATCATATACCCGCCTACCACAAACAGGAACGGGGCAATTGGCAAAAAACTTTCAATTTCACAAGTTACCCTTTAGCGCCTAAACAGTGTGACTTAGAAGAATTAAACTATCTGATTACGGTAGCTGCATATGTGCACATTACATAGAGTTGTTAACGTCCTAAATGGGTTGAACGCAAGAGTGACAATCGAAAACCCAAAAACCTCAAAATACCTAGCAACTTCCGGCTTTGTTGTTCCTGCTAATAAAGTATGTGGGTCTAAAAAGCAATATGAATCGCCTAGGCGACAACTCGGGCATTCAAAAACAACATCATATACCCGCCTACCACAAACAGGAACGGGGCAATTGGCAAAAAACTTTCAATTTCACAAGTTACCCTTTAGCGCCTAAAGAGTGTGACTTAGAAGAATTAAACTATCTGATTACGGTAGATGCATATGTGCACATTACATAGAGATGTTTACGTCCTAAATGGGTTGAACGCAAGAGTGCGAATAAGTAACCCAAAGAACCCAAAATACCTAGCACCTTCCGGTTTTGTTTTTGCGGCTATAAAGTATGTGGGCCTTTAAAACAATATGAGTCGCCTAGACGACAACGCGGGCATTCATAATCACAACCATATACCCCCTACCACAAACAGGAACGTGGCAATTGGCAAAAAACTTTCAATTTCCTTTAGCGCCTAAAGAGTGTGACTTAGAAGAATAAAACTATCTGATTACGGTAGATGCATATGTGCACTTTACATAGGGATGTTTACGTCCTAAATGGGTTGAACGCAAGAGTGCGAATAGGTAACCCAAAGAACCCAAAATACCTAGCACCTTCCGGTTTTGTTTTTGCGGCTATAAAGTATGTGGGCCTTTAAAACAATAAGAGTCGCCTAGACGACAACGCGGGCATTCATAATCGCAACCATATACCCCCTACCACAAACAGGAACGTGGCAATTGGCAAAAAACTTTCAATTTCCTTTAGCGCCTAAAGAGTGTGACTTTGAAGAATTAAACTATCTGATTACGGTAGATGCATATGTGCACATTACATAGAGATGTTTACGTCCTAAATGGGTTGAACGCAAGAGTGCGAATAGGTAACCCAAAGAACCCAAAATACCTAGCACCTTCCGGTTTTGTTTTTGCGGCTATAAAGTATGTGGGCCTTTAAAACAATATGAGTCGCCTAGACGACAACGCGGGCATTCATAATCACAACCATATACCCCCTACCACAAACAGGAACGTGGCAATTGGCAAAAAACTTTCAATTTCCTTTAGCGCCTAAAGAGTGTGACTTAGAAGAATAAAACTATCTGATTACGGTAGATGCATATGTGCACTTTACATAGGGATGTTTACGTCCTAAATGGGTTGAACGCAAGAGTGCGAATAGGTAACCCAAAGAACCCAAAATACCTAGCATATTCCGGTTTTGTTTTTGCGGCTATAAAGTATGTGGGCCTTTAAAACAATATGAGTCGCCTAGACGACAACGCGGGCATTCATAATCACAACCATATACCCCCTACCACAAACAGGAACGTGGCAATTGGCAAAAAACTTTCAATTTCCTTTAGCGCCTAAAGAGTGTGACTTTGAAGAATTAAACTATCTGATTACGGTAGATGCATATGTGCACATTACATAGAGATGTTAACGTCCTAAATGGGTTGAACGCAAGAGTGACAATCGAAAACCCAAAAACCTCAAAATACCTAGCAACTTCCGGCTTTGTTGTTCCTGCTAATAAAGTATGTGGGTCTAAAAAGCAATATGAATCGCCTAGACGACAACTCGGGCATTCATAAACAACATCATATACCCGCCTACCACAAACAGGAACGGGGCAATTGGAAAAAACTTTCAATTTCACAAGTTACCCTTTAGCGCCTAAAGAGTGTGACTTAGAAGAATTAAACTATCTGATTACGGTAGATGCATATGTGCACATTACATAGAGATGTTAACGTCCTAAATGGGTTGAACGCAAGAGTGACAATCGAAAACCCAAAAACCTCAAAATACCTAGCAACTTCCGACTTTGTTTTTCCGGCTAATAAAGTATGTGGGCCTAAAAACAATATGAATCGCCTAGACGGCAACTCGGGCCTTCATAAACAACATCATATACCCGCCTACCACAAACAGGAACGGGGCAATTGGCAAAAAACTTTCAATTTCACAAGTTACCCTTTAGCGCCTAAACAGTGTGACTTAGAAGAATTAAACTATCTGATTACGGTAGATGCATATGTGCACATTACATAGAGATGTTAACGTCCTAAATGGGTTGAACGCAAGAGTGACAATCGAAAACCCAAAAACCTCAAAATACCTAGCACCTTCCGGTTTTGTTTTTGCGGCTAATAAAGTCGGGCATTTATAATCACAACCATATAACCCCCTACCACAAACAGGAACGTGGCAATTGGCAAAAAACTTGTAATATCCTTTAGCGCCTCAAGAGTGTGACCTTGAATAATTAAGCTATCTGATTACGGTAGATGCATATGTGCACATTACATAGAGATGTTTACGTCCTAAACGGGTTGAACGCAAGAGTGACAATCGAAAACCCAAAGAACCCAAAATACCTAAAAACTTTTGGCTTTGTTTTTCCTGATAATGAAGTATGTGGGCTTAAAAAGCAATATGAATCGCCTAGACGACAACTCGGGCATTCATAAAGGACATCATATACCCGCCTACCACAAACAGGAACGGGGCAATTGGCAAAAAAAACTTTCAATTTTACAAGTTACCCTTTAGCGCCTAAACAGTGGGACTTTGAAGAATTAAACTATCTGATTACGGTAGTTGCATATGTGCACTTTATGTTTACGTCCTAAATGGGTTGAACGCAAGAGTGACAATCGGTAACCCAAAGAACCCAAAATACCTAGCACCTTCCGGTTTTGTTTTTGCGGCTAATAAATTATGTGGTCCTATAAAACAATATGAGTCGCCTAGACGACAACTCGGGCATTTATAATCACAACCATATAATCACCTACCACAAACAGGAACGTGGCAATTGGCAAAACACTTTCAATTTCCTTTAGCGCCTAAAGAGTGTGACTTTGAAGAATTAAACTATCTGATTACGGTAGATGCATATGTGCACATTACATAAAGATGTTATCGTCCTAAATGGGTTGAACGCAAGAGTGAAAATAGGTAACCGAAAGAACCCAAAATACCTAGCACCTTCCGAATTTGTTTTTGCGGCTAAGAAATTATGTGGGCCTATAAAACAATATGAGTCGCCTAGACGACAACTCGGGCATTCATAAAGGACATCATATACCCGCCTACCACAAACAGGAACGGGGCAATTGGCAAAAAAACTTTCAATTTTACAAGTTACCCTTTAGTGCCTAAACAGTGTGACTTAGAAGAATTAAACTATCTGATTACGGTAGATGCATATGTGCACTTTACATAGAGTTTACGTCCTAAATGGGTTGAACGCAAGAGTGACAATCGGTAACCCAAAGAACCTTCCAAAGAACCCAAAATACCTAGCACCTTCCGGTTTTGTTTTTGCGGCTAAGAAATTATGTGGGCCTAAAAAGCAATATGAATCGCCTAGACGACAACTCGGGCATTCATAAACAACATCATATACCAGCCTACCACAAACAAGAACGGGGCAATTGGAAAAAACTTTCAATTTCACAAGTTACCCTTTAGCGCCTAAAGAGTGTGACTTAGAAGAATTAAACTATCTGATTACGGTAGATGCATATGTGCACATTACATAGAGATGTTTACGTCCTAAATGGGTTGAACGCAAGAGTGACAATAGGTAACCCAAAGAACCCAAAATACCTAGCACCTTCCGGTTTTGTTTTTGCGGCTATAAAGTATGTGGGTCTAAAAAGCAATATGAATCGCCTAGACGACAACTCGGGCATTCAAAAACAACATCATATACCCGCCTACCACAAACAGGAACGGGGCAATTGGCAAAAAACTTTCAATTTCACAAGTTACTTTTTAGCGCCTAAACAGTGTGACTTAGAAGAATTAAACTATCTGATTACGGTAGATGCATATGTGCACATTACATAGAGTTGTTAACGTCCTAAATGGGTTGAACGCAAGAGTGACAATCGAAAACCCAAAAACCTCAAAATACCTAGCAACTTCCGGCTTTGTTGTTCCTGCTAATAAAGTATGTGGGTCTAAAAAGCAATATGAATCGCCTAGGCGACAACTCGGGCATTCAAAAACAACATCATATACCCGCCTACCACAAACAGGAACGGGGCAATTGGCAAAAAACTTTCAATTTCACAAGTTACCCTTTAGCGCCTAAAGAGTGTGACTTAGAAGAATTAAACTATCTGATTACGGTAGATGCATATGTGCACATTACATAGAGATGTTTACGTCCTAAATGGGTTGAACGCAAGAGTGCGAATAGGTAACCCAAAGAACCCAAAATACCTAGCACCTTCCGGTTTTGTTTTTGCGGCTATAAAGTATGTGGGCCTTTAAAACAATATGAGTCGCCTAGACGACAACGCGGGCATTCATAATCACAACCATATACCCCCTACCACAAACAGGAACGTGGCAATTGGCAAAAAACTTTCAATTTCCTTTAGCGCCTAAAGAGTGTGACTTAGAAGAATAAAACTATCTGATTACGGTAGATGCATATGTGCACTTTACATAGGGATGTTTACGTCCTAAATGGGTTGAACGCAAGAGTGCGAATAGGTAACCCAAAGAACCCAAAATACCTAGCATATTCCGGTTTTGTTTTTGCGGCTATAAAGTATGTGGGCCTTTAAAACAATATGAGTCGCCTAGACGACAACGCGGGCATTCATAATCACAACCATATACCCCCTACCACAAACAGGAACGTGGCAATTGGCAAAAAACTTTCAATTTCCTTTAGCGCCTAAAGAGTGTGACTTAGAAGAATAAAACTATCTGATTACGGTAGATGCATATGTGCACTTTACATAGAGTTTACGTCCTAAATGGGTTGAACGCAAGAGTGACAATCGGTAACCCAAAGAACCTTCCAAAGAACCCAAAATACCTAGCACCTTCCGGTTTTGTTTTTGCGGCTAAGAAATTATGTGGGCCTAAAAAGCAATATGAATCGCCTAGACGACAACTCGGGCATTCATAAACAACATCATATACCAGCCTACCACAAACAAGAACGGGGCAATTGGAAAAAACTTTCAATTTCACAAGTTACCCTTTAGCGCCTAAAGAGTGTGACTTAGAAGAATTAAACTATCTGATTACGGTAGATGCATATGTGCACTTTACATAGGGATGTTTACGTCCTAAATGGGTTGAACGCAAGAGTGCGAATAGGTAACCCAAAGAACCCAAAATACCTAGCACCTTCCGGTTTTGTTTTTGCGGCTATAAAGTATGTGGGCCTTTAAAACAATAAGAGTCGCCTAGACGACAACGCGGGCATTCATAATCGCAACCATATACCCCCTACCACAAACAGGAACGTGGCAATTGGCAAAAAACTTTCAATTTCCTTTAGCGCCTAAAGAGTGTGACTTTGAAGAATTAAACTATCTGATTACGGTAGATGCATATGTGCACATTACATAGAGATGTTTACGTCCTAAATGGGTTGAACGCAAGAGTGCGAATAGGTAACCCAAAGAACCCAAAATACCTAGCACCTTCCGGTTTTGTTTTTGCGGCTATAAAGTATGTGGGCCTTTAAAACAATATGAGTCGCCTAGACGACAACGCGGGCATTCATAATCACAACCATATACCCCCTACCACAAACAGGAACGTGGCAATTGGCAAAAAACTTTCAATTTCCTTTAGCGCCTAAAGAGTGTGACTTAGAAGAATAAAACTATCTGATTACGGTAGATGCATATGTGCACTTTACATAGGGATGTTTACGTCCTAAATGGGTTGAACGCAAGAGTGCGAATAGGTAACCCAAAGAACCCAAAATACCTAGCATATTCCGGTTTTGTTTTTGCGGCTATAAAGTATGTGGGCCTTTAAAACAATATGAGTCGCCTAGACGACAACGCGGGCATTCATAATCACAACCATATACCCCCTACCACAAACAGGAACGTGGCAATTGGCAAAAAACTTTCAATTTCCTTTAGCGCCTAAAGAGTGTGACTTTGAAGAATTAAACTATCTGATTACGGTAGATGCATATGTGCACATTACATAGAGATGTTAACGTCCTAAATGGGTTGAACGCAAGAGTGACAATCGAAAACCCAAAAACCTCAAAATACCTAGCAACTTCCGGCTTTGTTGTTCCTGCTAATAAAGTATGTGGGTCTAAAAAGCAATATGAATCGCCTAGACGACAACTCGGGCATTCATAAACAACATCATATACCCGCCTACCACAAACAGGAACGGGGCAATTGGAAAAAACTTTCAATTTCACAAGTTACCCTTTAGCGCCTAAAGAGTGTGACTTAGAAGAATTAAACTATCTGATTACGGTAGATGCATATGTGCACATTACATAGAGATGTTAACGTCCTAAATGGGTTGAACGCAAGAGTGACAATCGAAAACCCAAAAACCTCAAAATACCTAGCAACTTCCGACTTTGTTTTTCCGGCTAATAAAGTATGTGGGCCTAAAAACAATATGAATCGCCTAGACGGCAACTCGGGCCTTCATAAACAACATCATATACCCGCCTACCACAAACAGGAACGGGGCAATTGGCAAAAAACTTTCAATTTCACAAGTTACCCTTTAGCGCCTAAACAGTGTGACTTAGAAGAATTAAACTATCTGATTACGGTAGATGCATATGTGCACATTACATAGAGATGTTAACGTCCTAAATGGGTTGAACGCAAGAGTGACAATCGAAAACCCAAAAACCTCAAAATACCTAGCACCTTCCGGTTTTGTTTTTGCGGCTAATAAAGTCGGGCATTTATAATCACAACCATATAACCCCCTACCACAAACAGGAACGTGGCAATTGGCAAAAAACTTGTAATATCCTTTAGCGCCTCAAGAGTGTGACCTTGAATAATTAAGCTATCTGATTACGGTAGATGCATATGTGCACATTACATAGAGATGTTTACGTCCTAAACGGGTTGAACGCAAGAGTGACAATCGAAAACCCAAAGAACCCAAAATACCTAAAAACTTTTGGCTTTGTTTTTCCTGATAATGAAGTATGTGGGCTTAAAAAGCAATATGAATCGCCTAGACGACAACTCGGGCATTCATAAAGGACATCATATACCCGCCTACCACAAACAGGAACGGGGCAATTGGCAAAAAAAACTTTCAATTTTACAAGTTACCCTTTAGCGCCTAAACAGTGGGACTTTGAAGAATTAAACTATCTGATTACGGTAGTTGCATATGTGCACTTTATGTTTACGTCCTAAATGGGTTGAACGCAAGAGTGACAATCGGTAACCCAAAGAACCCAAAATACCTAGCACCTTCCGGTTTTGTTTTTGCGGCTAATAAATTATGTGGTCCTATAAAACAATATGAGTCGCCTAGACGACAACTCGGGCATTTATAATCACAACCATATAATCACCTACCACAAACAGGAACGTGGCAATTGGCAAAACACTTTCAATTTCCTTTAGCGCCTAAAGAGTGTGACTTTGAAGAATTAAACTATCTGATTACGGTAGATGCATATGTGCACATTACATAAAGATGTTATCGTCCTAAATGGGTTGAACGCAAGAGTGAAAATAGGTAACCGAAAGAACCCAAAATACCTAGCACCTTCCGAATTTGTTTTTGCGGCTAAGAAATTATGTGGGCCTATAAAACAATATGAGTCGCCTAGACGACAACTCGGGCATTCATAAAGGACATCATATACCCGCCTACCACAAACAGGAACGGGGCAATTGGCAAAAAAACTTTCAATTTTACAAGTTACCCTTTAGTGCCTAAACAGTGTGACTTAGAAGAATTAAACTATCTGATTACGGTAGATGCATATGTGCACTTTACATAGAGTTTACGTCCTAAATGGGTTGAACGCAAGAGTGACAATCGGTAACCCAAAGAACCTTCCAAAGAACCCAAAATACCTAGCACCTTCCGGTTTTGTTTTTGCGGCTAAGAAATTATGTGGGCCTAAAAAGCAATATGAATCGCCTAGACGACAACTCGGGCATTCATAAACAACATCATATACCAGCCTACCACAAACAAGAACGGGGCAATTGGAAAAAACTTTCAATTTCACAAGTTACCCTTTAGCGCCTAAAGAGTGTGACTTAGAAGAATTAAACTATCTGATTACGGTAGATGCATATGTGCACATTACATAGAGATGTTTACGTCCTAAATGGGTTGAACGCAAGAGTGACAATAGGTAACCCAAAGAACCCAAAATACCTAGCACCTTCCGGTTTTGTTTTTGCGGCTATAAAGTATGTGGGTCTAAAAAGCAATATGAATCGCCTAGACGACAACTCGGGCATTCAAAAACAACATCATATACCCGCCTACCACAAACAGGAACGGGGCAATTGGCAAAAAACTTTCAATTTCACAAGTTACTTTTTAGCGCCTAAACAGTGTGACTTAGAAGAATTAAACTATCTGATTACGGTAGATGCATATGTGCACATTACATAGAGTTGTTAACGTCCTAAATGGGTTGAACGCAAGAGTGACAATCGAAAACCCAAAAACCTCAAAATACCTAGCAACTTCCGGCTTTGTTGTTCCTGCTAATAAAGTATGTGGGTCTAAAAAGCAATATGAATCGCCTAGGCGACAACTCGGGCATTCAAAAACAACATCATATACCCGCCTACCACAAACAGGAACGGGGCAATTGGCAAAAAACTTTCAATTTCACAAGTTACCCTTTAGCGCCTAAAGAGTGTGACTTAGAAGAATTAAACTATCTGATTACGGTAGATGCATATGTGCACATTACATAGAGATGTTTACGTCCTAAATGGGTTGAACGCAAGAGTGCGAATAGGTAACCCAAAGAACCCAAAATACCTAGCACCTTCCGGTTTTGTTTTTGCGGCTATAAAGTATGTGGGCCTTTAAAACAATATGAGTCGCCTAGACGACAACGCGGGCATTCATAATCACAACCATATACCCCCTACCACAAACAGGAACGTGGCAATTGGCAAAAAACTTTCAATTTCCTTTAGCGCCTAAAGAGTGTGACTTAGAAGAATAAAACTATCTGATTACGGTAGATGCATATGTGCACTTTACATAGGGATGTTTACGTCCTAAATGGGTTGAACGCAAGAGTGCGAATAGGTAACCCAAAGAACCCAAAATACCTAGCACCTTCCGGTTTTGTTTTTGCGGCTATAAAGTATGTGGGCCTTTAAAACAATATGAGTCGCCTAGACGACAACGCGGGCATTCATAATCACAACCATATACCCCCTACCACAAACAGGAACGTGGCAATTGGCAAAAAACTTTCAATTTCCTTTAGCGCCTAAAGAGTGTGACTTTGAAGAATTAAACTATCTGATTACGGTAGATGCATATGTGCACATTACATAGAGATGTTAACGTCCTAAATGGGTTGAACGCAAGAGTGACAATCGAAAACCCAAAAACCTCAAAATACCTAGCAACTTCCGGCTTTGTTGTTCCTGCTAATAAAGTATGTGGGTCTAAAAAGCAATATGAATCGCCTAGACGACAACTCGGGCATTCATAAACAACATCATATACCCGCCTACCACAAACAGGAACGGGGCAATTGGAAAAAACTTTCAATTTCACAAGTTACCCTTTAGCGCCTAAAGAGTGTGACTTAGAAGAATTAAACTATCTGATTACGGTAGATGCATATGTGCACATTACATAGAGATGTTAACGTCCTAAATGGGTTGAACGCAAGAGTGACAATCGAAAACCCAAAAACCTCAAAATACCTAGCAACTTCCGACTTTGTTTTTCCGGCTAATAAAGTATGTGGGCCTAAAAACAATATGAATCGCCTAGACGGCAACTCGGGCCTTCATAAACAACATCATATACCCGCCTACCACAAACAGGAACGGGGCAATTGGCAAAAAACTTTCAATTTCACAAGTTACCCTTTAGCGCCTAAACAGTGTGACTTAGAAGAATTAAACTATCTGATTACGGTAGATGCATATGTGCACATTACATAGAGATGTTAACGTCCTAAATGGGTTGAACGCAAGAGTGACAATCGAAAACCCAAAAACCTCAAAATACCTAGCACCTTCCGGTTTTGTTTTTGCGGCTAATAAAGTCGGGCATTTATAATCACAACCATATAACCCCCTACCACAAACAGGAACGTGGCAATTGGCAAAAAACTTGTAATATCCTTTAGCGCCTCAAGAGTGTGACCTTGAATAATTAAGCTATCTGATTACGGTAGATGCATATGTGCACATTACATAGAGATGTTTACGTCCTAAACGGGTTGAACGCAAGAGTGACAATCGAAAACCCAAAGAACCCAAAGAACCCAAAATACCTAAAAACTTTTGGCTTTGTTTTTCCTGCTAATGAAGTATGTGGGCTTAAAAAGCAATATGAATCGCCTAGACGACAACTCGGGCATTCATAAAGGACATCATATACCCGCCTACCACAAACAGGAACGGGGCAATTGGCAAAAAAAACTTTCAATTTTACAAGTTACCCTTTAGCGCCTAAACAGTGGGACTTTGAAGAATTAAACTATCTGATTACGGTAGTTGCATATGTGCACTTTATGTTTACGTCCTAAATGGGTTGAACGCAAGAGTGACAATCGGTAACCCAAATAACCCAAAATACCTAGCACCTTCCGGTTTTGTTTTTGCGGCTAATAAATTATGTGGTCCTATAAAACAATATGAGTCGCCTAGACGACAACTCGGGCATTTATAATCACAACCATATAATCACCTACCACAAACAGGAACGTGGCAATTGGCAAAACACTTTCAATTTCCTTTAGCGCCTAAAGAGTGTGACTTTGAAGAATTAAACTATCTGATTACGGTAGATGCATATGTGCACATTACATAAAGATGTTATCGTCCTAAATGGGTTGAACGCAAGAGTGAAAATAGGTAACCGAAAGAACCCAAAATACCTAGCACCTTCCGAATTTGTTTTTGCGGCTAAGAAATTATGTGGGCCTATAAAACAATATGAGTCGCCTAGACGACAACTCGGGCATTCATAAAGGACATCATATACCCGCCTACCACAAACAGGAACGGGGCAATTGGCAAAAAAACTTTCAATTTTACAAGTTACCCTTTAGCGCCTAAACAGTGTGACTTAGAAGAATTAAACTATCTGATTACGGTAGATGCATATGTGCACTTTACATAGAGATGTTTACGTCCTAAATGGGTTGAACGCAAGAGTGACAATCGGTAACCCAAAGAACCTTCCAAAGAACCCAAAATACCTAGCACCTTCCGGTTTTGTTTTTGCGGCTAAGAAATTATGTGGGCCTAAAAAGCAATATGAATCGCCTAGACGACAACTCGGGCATTCATAAACAACATCATATACCAGCCTACCACAAACAAGAACGGGGCAATTGGAAAAAACTTTCAATTTCACAAGTTACCCTTTAGCGCCTAAAATACCTAGCAACTTCCGGCTTTGTTGTTCCTGCTAATAAAGTATGTGGGTCTAAAAAGCAATATGTTGTTCCTGCTAATAAAGTATGTGGGTCTAAAAAGCAATATGAATCGCCTAGGCGACAACTCGGGCATTCAAAAACAACATCATATACCCGCCTACCACAAACAGGAACGGGGCAATTGGCAAAAAACTTTCAATTTCACAAGTTACCCTTTAGCGCCTAAAGAGTGTGACTTAGAAGAATTAAACTATCTGATTACGGTAGATGCATATGTGCACATTACATAGAGATGTTTACGTCCTAAATGGGTTGAACGCAAGAGTGCGAATAGGTAACCCAAAGAACCCAAAATACCTAGCACCTTCCGGTTTTGTTTTTGCGGCTATAAAGTATGTGGGCCTTTAAAACAATATGAGTCGCCTAGACGACAACGCGGGCATTCATAATCACAACCATATACCCCCTACCACAAACAGGAACGTGGCAATTGGCAAAAAACTTTCAATTTCCTTTAGCGCCTAAAGAGTGTGACTTTGAAGAATTAAACTATCTGATTACGGTAGATGCATATGTGCACATTACATAGAGATGTTAACGTCCTAAATGGGATGAACGCAAGAGTGACAATCGAAAACCCAAAAACCTCAAAATACCTAGCAACTTCCGGCTTTGTTGTTCCTGCTAATAAAGTATGTGGGTCTAAAAAGCAATATGAATCGCCTAGACGACAACTCGGGCATTCATAAACAACATCATATACCCGCCTACCACAAACAGGAACGGGGCAATTGGAAAAAACTTTCAATTTCACAAGTTACCCTTTAGCGCCTAAAGAGTGTGACTTAGAAGAATTAAACTATCTGATTACGGTAGATGCATATGTGCACATTACATAGAGATGTTAACGTCCTAAATGGGTTGAACGCACGAGTGACAATCGAAACCCCAAAAACCTCAAAATACCTAGCAACTTCCGGCTTTGTTGTTCCTGCTAATAAAGTATGTGGGTCTAAAAAGCAATATGAATCGCCTAGGCGACAACTCGGGCATTCAAAAACAACATCATATACCCGCCTACCACAAACAGGAACGGGGCAATTGGCAAAAAACTTTCAATTTCACAAGTTACCCTTTAGCGCCTAAAGAGTGTGACTTAGAAGAATTAAACTATCTGATTACGGTAGAGGCATATGTGCACATTACATAGAGATGTTTACGTCCTAAATGGGTTGAACGCAAGAGTGCGAATAGGTAACCCAAAGAACCCAAAATACCTAGCACCTTCCGGTTTTGTTTTTGCGGCTATAAAGTATGTGGGCCTTTAAAACAATATGAGTCGCCTAGACGACAACGCGGGCATTCATAATCACAACCATATACCCCCTACCACAAACAGGAACGTGGCAATTGGCAAAAAACTTTCAATTTCCTTTAGCGCCTAAAGAGTGTGACTTAGAAGAATTAAACTATCTGATTACGGTAGATGCATATGTGCACTTTACATAGAGTTTACGTCCTAAATGGGTTGAACGCAAGAGTGACAATCGGTAACCCAAAGAACCTTCCAAAGAACCCAAAATACCTAGCACCTTCCGGTTTTGTTTTTGCGGCTAAGAAATTATGTGGGCCTAAAAAGCAATATGAATCGCCTAGACGACAACTCGGGCATTCATAAACAACATCATATACCAGCCTACCACAAACAAGAACGGGGCAATTGGAAAAAACTTTCAATTTCACAAGTTACCCTTTAGCGCCTAAAGAGTGTGACTTAGAAGAATTAAACTATCTGATTACGGTAGATGCATATGTGCACATTACATAGAGATGTTTACGTCCTAAATGGGTTGAACGCAAGAGTGACAATAGGTAACCCAAAGAACCCAAAATACCTAGCACCTTCCGGTTTTGTTTTTGCGGCTATAAAGTATGTGGGTCTAAAAAGCAATATGAATCGCCTAGACGACAACTCGGGCATTCAAAAACAACATCATATACCCGCCTACCACAAACAGGAACGGGGCAATTGGCAAAAAACTTTCAATTTCACAAGTTACCCTTTAGCGCCTAAACAGTGTGACTTAGAAGAATTAAACTATCTGATTACGGTAGATGCATATGTGCACATTACATAGAGTTGTTAACGTCCTAAATGGGTTGAACGCAAGAGTGACAATCGAAAACCCAAAAACCTCAAAATACCTAGCAACTTCCGGCTTTGTTGTTCCTGCTAATAAAGTATGTGGGTCTAAAAAGCAATATGAATCGCCTAGGCGACAACTCGGGCATTCAAAAACAACATCATATACCCGCCTACCACAAACAGGAACGGGGCAATTGGCAAAAAACTTTCAATTTCACAAGTTACCCTTTAGCGCCTAAAGAGTGTGACTTAGAAGAATTAAACTATCTGATTACGGTAGATGCATATGTGCACATTACATAGAGATGTTTACGTCCTAAATGGGTTGAACGCAAGAGTGACAATCGAAAACCCAAAAACCTCAAAATACCTAGCACCTTCCGGTTTTGTTTTTGCGGCTAATAAAGTCGGGCATTTATAATCACAACCATATAACCCCCTACCACAAACAGGAACGTGGCAATTGGCAAAAAACTTGTAATATCCTTTAGCGCCTCAAGAGTGTGACCTTGAATAATTAAGCTATCTGATTACGGTAGATGCATATGTGCACATTACATAGAGATGTTTACGTCCTAAACGGGTTGAACGCAAGAGTGACAATCGAAAACCCAAAGAACCCAAAATACCTAAAAACTTTTGGCTTTGTTTTTCCTGCTAATGAAGTATGTGGGCTTAAAAAACAATATGAATCGCCTAGACGACAACTCGGGCATTCATAAAGGATATCATATACCCGCCTACCACAAACAGGAACGGGGCAATTGGCAAAAAAAACTTTCAATTTTACAAGTTACCCTTTAGCGCCTAAACAGTGGGACTTTGAAGAATTAAACTATCTGATTACGGTAGTTGCATATGTGCACTTTATGTTTACGTCCTAAATGGGTTGAACGCAAGAGTGACAATCGGTAACCCAAAGAACCCAAAATACCTAGCACCTTCCGGTTTTGTTTTTGCGGCTAATAAATTATGTGGTCCTATAAAACAATATGAGTCGCCTAGACGACAACTCGGGCATTTATAATCACAACCATATAATCACCTACCACAAACAGGAACGTGGCAATTGGCAAAACACTTTCAATTTCCTTTAGCGCCTAAAGAGTGTGACTTTGAAGAATTAAACTATCTGATTACGGTAGATGCATATGTGCACATTACATAAAGATGTTATCGTCCTAAATGGGTTGAACGCAAGAGTGACAATAGGTAACCCAAAGAACCCAAAATACCTAGCACCTTCCGAATTTGTTTTTGCGGCTAAGAAATTATGTGGGCCTATAAAACAATATGAGTCGCCTAGACGACAACTCGGGCATTCATAAAGGACATCATATACCCGCCTACCACAAACAGGAACGGGGCAATTGGCAAAAAAACTTTCAATTTTACAAGTTACCCTTTAGCGCCTAAACAGTGTGACTTAGAAGAATTAAACTATCTGATTACGGTAGATGCATATGTGCACTTTACATAGAGTTTACGTCCTAAATGGGTTGAACGCAAGAGTGACAATCGGTAACCCAAAGAACCTTCCAAAGAACCCAAAATACCTAGCACCTTCCGGTTTTGTTTTTGCGGCTAAGAAATTATGTGGGCCTAAAAAGCAATATGAATCGCCTAGACGACAACTCGGGCATTCATAAACAACATCATATACCCGCCTACCACAAACAAGAACGGGGCAATTGGAAAAGACTTTCAATTTCACAAGTTACCCTTTAGCGCCTAAAGAGTGTGACTTAGAAGAATTAAACTATCTGATTACGGTAGATGCATATGTGCACATTACATAGAGATGTTTACGTCCTAAATGGGTTGAACGCAAGAGTGACAATAGCTAACCCAAAGAACCCAAAATACCTAGCACCTTCCGGTTTTGTTTTTGCGGCTATAAAGTATGTGGGTCTAAAAAGCAATATGAATCGCCTAGACGACAACTCGGGCATTCAAAAACAACATCATATACCCGCCTACCACAAACAGGAACGGGGCAATTGGCAAAAAACTTTCAATTTCACAAGTTACCCTTTAGCGCCTAAACAGTGTGACTTAGAAGAATTAAACTATCTGATTACGGTAGATGCATATGTGCACATTACATAGAGTTGTTAACGTCCTAAATGGGTTGAACGCAAGAGTGACAATCGAAAACCAAAAAACCTCAAAATACCTAGCAACTTCCGGCTTTGTTGTTCCTGCTAATAAAGTATGTGGGTCTAAAAAGCAATATGAATCGCCTAGGCGACAACTCGGGCATTCAAAAACAACATCATATACCCGCCTACCACAAACAGGAACGGGGCAATTGGCAAAAAACTTTCAATTTCACAAGTTACCCTTTAGCGCCTAAAGAGTGTGACTTAGAAGAATTAAACTATCTGATTACGGTAGATGCATATGTGCACATTACATAGAGATGTTAACGTCCTAAATGGGTTGAACGCAAGAGTGACAATAGGTAACCCAAAATACCTAGCACCTTCCGGTTTTGTTTTTGCAGCTAAGAAATTATGTGGGCCTAAAAAGCAATATGAATCGCCTAGACGACAACTCGGGCATTCATAAACAACATCATATACCCGCCTACCACAAACAAGAACGGGGCAATTGGAAAAAACTTTCAATTTCACAAGTTACCCTTTAGCGCCTAAACAGTGTGACTTAGAAGAATTAAACTATCTGATTACGGTAGATGCATATGTGCACATTACATAGAGATGTTTACGTCCTAAATGGGTTGAACGCAAGAGTGATAATAGGTAACCCAAAGAACCCAAAATACCTAGCACCTTCCGGTTTTGTTTTTGCGGCTATAAAGTATGTGGGCCTAAAAAGCAATATGAATCGCCCAGACGACAACGCGGGCATTCATAATCACAACCATATAACCCCCTACCACAAACAGGAACGTGGCAATTGGCAAAAAACTTGTAATTTTCTTTAGCGCCTCAAGAGTGTGACCTTGAATAATTAAGCTATCTGATTACGGTAGATGCATATGTGCACATTACATAGAGATGTTAACGTCCTAAATGGGTTGAACGCAAGAGTGACAATCGAAAACCCAAAAACCTCAAAATACCTAGCAACTTCCGGCTTTGTTGTTCCTGCTAATAAAGTATGTGGGTCTAAAAAGCAATATGAGTCGCCTAGACGAGAACTCGGGCATTCAAAAACAACATCATATACCCGCCTACCACAAACAGGAACGGGGCAATTGGCAAAAAACTTTCAATTTCACAAGTTACCCTTTAGCGCCTAAACAGTGTGACTTAGAAGAATTAAACTATCTGATTACGGTAGATGCATATGTGCACATTACATAGAGATGTAAACGTCCTAAATGGGTTGAACGCAAGAGTGACAATCGAAAACCCAAAAACCTCAAAATACCTAGCAACTTCCGGCTTTGTTGTTCCTGCTAATAAAGTATGTGGGTCTAAAAAGCAATATGAATCGCCTAGGCGACAACTCGGGCATTCAAAAACAACATCATATACCCGCCTACCACAAACAGGAACGGGGCAATTGGCAAAAAACTTTCAATTTCACAAGTTACCCTTTAGCGCCTAAAGAGTGTGACTTAGAAGAATTAAACTATCTGATTACGGTAGATGCATATGTGCACATTACATAGAGATGTTAACGTCCTAAATGGGTTGAACGCAAGAGTGACAATAGGTGACCCAAAATACCTAGCACCTTCCGGTTTTGATTTTGCAGCTAAGAAATTATGTGGGCCTAAAAAGCAATATGAATCGCCTAGACGACAACTCGGGCATTCATAAACAACATCATATACCCGCCTACCACAAACAAGAACGGGGCAATTGGAAAAAACTTTCAATTTCACAAGTTACCCTTTAGCGCCTAAACAGTGTGACTTATAAGAATTAAACTATCTGATTACGGTAGATGCATATGTGCACATTACATAGAGATGTTTACGTCCTAAATGGGTTGAACGCAAGAGTGACAATAGGTAACCCAAAGAACCCAAAATACCTAGCACCTTCCGGTTTTGTTTTTGCGGCTATAAAGTATGTGGGCCTAAAAAGCAATATGAATCGCCCAGACGACAACGCGGGCATTCATAATCACAACCATATAACCCCCTACCACAAACAGGAACGTGGCAATTGGCAAAAAACTTGTAATTTCCTTTAGCGCCTCAAGAGTGTGACCTTGAATAATTAAGCTATCTGATTACGGTAGATGCATATGTGCACATTACATAGAGATGTTAACGTCCTAAATGGGTTGAACGCAAGAGTGACAATCGAAAACCCAAAAACCTCAAAATACCTAGCAACTTCCGGCTTTGTTGTTCCTGCTAATAAAGTATGTGGGTCTAAAAAGCAATATGAGTCGCCTAGACGAGAACTCGGGCATTCAAAAACAACATCATATACCCGCCTACCACAAACAGGAACGGGGCAATTGGCAAAAAACTTTCAATTTCACAAGTTACCCTTTAGCGCCTAAACAGTGTGACTTAGAAGAATTAAACTATCTGATTACGTTAGATGCATATGTGCACATTACATAGAGATGTAAACGTCCTAAATGGGTTGAACGCAAGAGTGACAATCGAAAACCCAAAAACCTCAAAATACCTAGCAACTTCCGGCTTTGTTGTTCCTGCTAATAAAGTATGTGGGTCTAAAAAGCAATATGAATCGCCTAGACGACAACTCGGGCATTCATAAACAACATCATATACCCGCCTACCACAAACAGGAACGGGGCAATTGGAAAAAACTTTCAATTTCACAAGTTACCCTTTAGCGCCTAAAGAGTGTGACTTAGAAGAATTAAACTATCTATTTACGGTAGATGCATATGTGCACATTACATAGAGACGCTTACGTCCTAAATGGGTTGAACGCTAAAGTGACAATAGGTAACCCAAAGAAGCCAAAATACCTAGCACCTTCCGGTTTTGTTTTTGCGGCTAATAAATTATGTGGTCCTATAAAACAATATGAGTCGCCTAGACGACAACTCGGGCATTTATAATCACAACCATATAATCACCTACCACAAACAGGAACGTGGCAATTGGCAAAAAACTTTCAATTTCCTTTAGCGCCTAAAGAGTGTGACTTTGAAGAATTAAACTATCTGATTACGGTAGATGCATATGTGCACATTACATAGAGATGTTAACGTCCTAAATGGGTTGAACGCAAGAGTGACAATCGAAAACCCAAAAACCTCAAAATACCTAGCAACTTCCGGCTTTGTTGTTTCTGCTAATAAAGTATGTGGGTCTAAAAAGCAATATAAATCGCCTAGACGACAACTCGGGCATTCATAAATAACATCATATACCCGCCTACCACAAACAGGAACGGGGCAATTGGCAAAAAACTTTCAATTTCACAAGTTACCCTTTAGCGCCTAAACAGTGTGACTTTGAAGAATTAAACTATCTGATTACGGTAGATGCATATGTGCACATTACATAGAGATGTTAACGTCCTAAATGGGTTGAACGCAAGAGTGACAATCGAAAACCCAAAAACCTCAAAATACCTAGCAACTTCCGGCTTTGTTGTTCCTGCTAATAAAGTATGTGGGTCTAAAAAGCAATATGAATCGCCTAGACGACAACTCGGGCATTCATAAACAACATCATATACCCGCCTACCACAAACAAGAACGGGGCAATTGGAAAAAACTTTCAATTTCACAAGTTACCCTTTAGCGCCTAAAGAGTGTGACTTAGAAGAATTAAACTATCTGATTACGGTAGATGCATATGTGCACATTACATAGAGATGTTTACGTCCTAAATGGGTTGAACGCAAGAGTGACAATAGGTAACCCAAAGAACCCAAAATACCTAGCACCTTCCGGTTTTGTTTTTGCAGCTAAGAAATTATGTGGGTCTAAAAAGCAATATGAATCGCCTAGACGACAACTCGGGCATTCATAAACAACATCATATACCCGCCTACCACAAACAAGAACGGGGCAATTGGAAAAAACTTTCAATTTCACAAGTTACCCTTTAGCGCCTAAACAGTGTGACTTAGAAGAATTAAACTATCTGATTACGGTAGATGCATATGTGCACATTACATAGAGATGTTTACGTCCTAAATGGGTTGAACGCAAGAGTGACAATAGGTAACCCAAAGAACCCAAAATACCTAGCACCTTCCGGTTTTGTTTTTGCGGCTAATAAATTATGTGGGCCTATAAAACAATATGAGTCGCCTAGACGACAACTCGGGCATTTATAATCACAACCATATAACCCCCTACCACAAACACGAACGTGGCAATTGGCAAAAAACTTTCAATTTCCTTTAGCGCCTAAAGAGTGTGACTTTGAAGAATTAAACTATCTGATTACGGTAGATGCATATGTGCACATTACATAGAGATGTAAACGTCCTAAATGGGTTGAACGCAAGAGTGACAATCGAAAACCCAAAAACCTCAAAATACCTAGCAACTTCCGGCTTTGTTGTTCCTGCTAATAAAGTATGTGGGTCTAAAAAGCAATATGAATCGCCTAGACGACAACTCGGGCATTCATAAACAACATCATATACCCGCCTACCACAAACAGGAACGGGGCAATTGGAAAAAACTTTCAATTTCACAAGTTACCCTTTAGCGCCTAAAGAGTGTGACTTAGAAGAATTAAACTATCTGATTACGGTAGATGCATATGTGCACATTACATAGAGATGTTTACGTCCTAAATGGGTTGAACGCAAGAGTGACAATAGGTAACCCAAAGAACCCAAAATACCTAGCACCTTCCGGTTTTGTTTTTGCAGCTAAGAAATTATGTGGGCCTAAAAAGCAATATGAATCGCCTAGACGACAACTCGGGCATTCATAAACAACATCATATACCCGCCTACCACAAACAAGAACGGGGCAATTGGAAAAAACTTTCAATTTCACAAGTTACCCTTTAGCGCCTAAACAGTGTGACTTAGAAGAATTAAACTATCTGATTACGGTAGATGCATATGTGCACATTACATAGAGATGTTTACGTCCTAAATGGGTTGAACGCAAGAGTGACAATAGGTAACCCAAAGAACCCAAAATACCTAGCACCTTCCGGTTTTGTTTTTGCGGCTATAAAGTATGTGGGCCTAAAAAGCAATATGAATCGCCCAGACGACAACGCGGGCATTCATAATCACAACCATATAACCCCCTACCACAAACAGGAACGTGGCAATTGGCAAAACACTTGTAATTTCCTTTAGCGCCTCAAGAGTGTGACCTTGAATAATTAAGCTATCTGATTACGGTAGATGCATATGTGCACATTACATAGAGATGTTAACGTCCTAAATGGGTTGAACGCAAGAGTGACAATCGAAAACCCAAAAACCTCAAAATACCTAGGAACTTCCGGCTTTGTTGTTCCTGCTAATAAAGTATGTGGGTCTAAAAAGCAATATGAGTCGCCTAGACGAGAACTCGGGCATTCAAAAACAACATCATATACCCGCCTACCACAAACAGGAACGGGGCAATTGGCAAAAAACTTTCAATTTCACAAGTTACCCTTTAGCGCCTAAACAGTGTGACTTAGAAGAATTAAACTATCTGATTACGGTAGATGCATATGTGCACATTACATAGAGATGTAAACGTCCTAAATGGGTTGAACGCAAGAGTAACAATCGAAAACCCAAAAATCTCAAAATACCTAGCAACTTCCGGCTTTGTTGTTCCTGCTAATAAAGTATGTGGGTCTAAAAAGCAATATGAATCGCCTAGGCGACAACTCGGGCATTCAAAAACAACATCATATACCCGCCTACCACAAACAGGAACGGGGCAATTGGCAAAAAACTTTCAATTTCACAAGTTACCCTTTAGCGCCTAAAGAGTGTGACTTAGAAGAATTAAACTATCTGATTACGGTAGATGCATATGTGCACATTACATAGAGATGTTAACGTCCTAAATGGGTTGAACGCAAGAGTGACAATAGGTAACCCAAAATACCTAGCACCTTCCGGTTTTTTTTTTGCAGCTAAGAAATTATGTGGGCCTAAAAAGCAATATGAATCGCCTAGACGACAACTCGGGCATTCATAAACAACATCATATACCCGCCTACCACAAACAAGAACGGGGCAATTGGAAAAAACTTTCAATTTCACAAGTTACCCTTTAGCGCCTAAACAGTGTGACTTAGAAGAGTTAAACTATCTGATTACGGTAGATGCATATGTGCACATTACATAGAGATGTTTACGTCCTAAATGGGTTGAACGCAAGAGTGACAATAGGTAACCCAAAGAACCCAAAATACCTAGCACCTTCCGGTTTTGTTTTTGCGGCTATAAAGTATGTGGGCCTAAAAAGCAATATGAATCGCCCAGACGACAACGCGGGCATTCATAATCACAACCATATAACCCCCTACCACAAACAGGAACGTGGCAATTGGCAAAAAACTTGTAATTTCCTTTAGCGCCTCAAGAGTGTGACCTTGAATAATTAAGCTATCTGATTACGGTAGATGCATATGTGCACATTACATAGAGATGTTAACGTCCTAAATGGGTTGAACGCAAGAGTGACAATCGAAAACCCAAAAACCTCAAAATACCTAGCAACTTCCGGCTTTGTTGTTCCTGCTAATAAAGTATGTGGGTCTAAAAAGCAATATGAGTCGCCTAGGCGAGAACTCGGGCATTCAAAACCAACATCATATACCCGCCTACCACAAACAGGAACGGGGCAATTGGCAAAAAACTTTCAATTTCACAAGTTACCCTTTAGCGCCTAAAGAGTGTGACTTAGAAGAATTAAACTATCTGATTACGGTAGATGCATATGTGCACATTACATAGAGATGTAAACGTCCTAAATGGGTTGAACGCAAGAGTGACAATCGAAAACCCAAAAACCTCAAAATACCTAGCAACTTCCGGCTTTGTTGTTCCTGCTAATAAAGTATGTGGGTCTAAAAAGCAATATGAATCGCCTAGACGACAACTCGGGCATTCATAAACAACATCATATGCCCGCCTACCACAAACAGGAACGGGGCAATTGGAAAAAACTTTCAATTTCACAAGTTACCCTTTAGCGCCTAAAGAGTGTGACTTAGAAGAATTAAACTATCTATTTACGGTAGATGCATATGTGCACATTACATAGAGATGTTTACGTCCTAAATGGGTTGAACGCAAGAGTGACAATAGGTAACCCAAAGAAGCCAAAATACCTAGCACCTTCCGGTTTTGTTTTTGCGGCTAATAAATTATGTGGTCTTATAAAACAATATGAGTCGCCTAGACGACAACTCGGGCATTTATAATCACAACCATATAATCACCTACCACAAACAGGAACGTGGCAATTGGCAAAAAACTTTCAATTTCCTTTAGCGCCTAAAGAGTGTGACTTTGAAGAATTAAACTATCTGATTACGGTAGATGCATATGTGCACATTACACAGAGATGTTAACGTCCTAAATGGGTTGAACGCAAGAGTGACAATCGAAAACCCAAAAACCTCAAAATACCTAGCAACTTCCGGCTTTGTTGTTTCTGCTAATAAAGTATGTGGGTCTAAAAAGCAATATGAATCGCCTAGACGACAACTCGGACATTCATAAATAACATCATATACCCGCCTACCACAAACAGGAACGGGGCAATTGGCAAAAAACTTTAAATTTCACATGTTACCCTTTAGCGCCTAAACAGTGTGACTTTGAAGAATTAAACTATCTGATTACGGTAGATGCATATGTGCACATTACATAGAGATGTTAACGTCCTAAATGGGTTGAACGCAAGAGTGACAATCGAAAACCCAAAAACCTCAAAATACCTAGCAACTTCCGGCTTTGTTGTTCCTGCTAATAAAGTATGTGGGTCTAAAAAGCAATATGAATCGCCTAGACGACAACTCGGGCATTCATAAACAACATCATATACCCGCCTACCACAAACAAGAACGGGGCAATTGGAAAAAACTTTCAATTTCACAAGTTACCCTTTAGCGCCTAAAGAGTGTGACTTAGAAGAATTAAACTATCTGATTACGGTAGATGCATATGTGCACTTTACACAGAGATGTTAACGCCCCAAATGGGTTGAACGCAAGAGTGACAATCGGTAACCCAAAGAACCCAAAATACCTAGCACCTTCCGGTTTTGTTTTTGCGGCTATAAAGTATGTGGGTCTAAAAAGCAATATGAATCGCCTAGACGAGAACTCGGGCATTCAAAAACAACATCATATACCCGCCTACCACAAACAGGAACGGGGCAATTGGCAAAAAACTTTCAATTTCACAAGTTACCCTTTAGCGCCTAAACAGTGTGACTTAGAAGAATTAAACTATCTGATTACGGTAGATGCATATGTTCACATTACATAGAGATGTAAACGTCCTAAATGGGTTGAACGCAAGAGTGACAATCGAAAACCCAAAAACCTCAAAATACCTAGCAACTTCCGGCTTTGTTGTTCCTGCTAAAAAAGTATGTGGGTCTAAAAAGCAATATGAATCGCCTAGACGACAACTCGGGCATTCATAAACAACATCATATACCCGCCTACCACAAACAGGAACGGGGCAATTGGAAAAAACTTTCAATTTCACAAGTTACCCTTTAGCGCCTAAAGAGTGTGACTTAGAAGAATTAAACTATCTGATTACGGTAGATGCATATGTGCACATTACATAGAGATGTTTACGTCCTAAATGGGTTGAACGCAAGAGTGACAATAGGTAACCCAAAGAACCCAAAATACCTAGCACCTTCCGGTTTTGTTTTTGCGGCTAATAAATTATGTGGGCCTATAAAACAATATGAGTCGCCTAGACGACAACTCGGCCATTTATAATCACAACCATATAACCCCCTACCACAAACAGGAACGTGGCAATTGGCAAAAAACTTTCAATTTCCTTTAGCGCCTAAAGAGTGTGACTTTGAAGAATTAAACTATCTGATTACGGTAGATGCATATGTGCACATTACATAGAGATGTTAACGTCCTAAATGGGTTGAACGCAAGAGTGACAATCGAAAACCCAAAAACCTCAAAATACCTAGCAACTTCCGACTTTGTTTTTCCGGCTAATAAAGTATGTGGGCCTAAAAAACAATATGAATCGCCTAGACGGCAACTCGGGCCTTCATAAACAACATCATATACCCGCCTACCACAAACAGGAACGGGGCAATTGGCAAAAAACTTTCAATTTTACAAGTTACCCTTTAGCGCCTAAACAGTGTGACTTAGAAGAATAAAACTATCTGATTACGGCAGATGCATATGTGCACTTTACATAGGGTTGTTTACGTCCTAAATGGGTTGAACGCAAGAGTGACAATCGAAAACCCAAAGAACCCAAAATACCTAGCACCTTCCGGTTTTGTTTTTGCGGCTATAAAGTATGTGGGCCTTTAAAACAATATGAGTCGCCTAGACGACAACGCGGGCATTCATAATCACAACCATATAACCCCCTACCACAAACAGGAACGTGGCAATTGGCAAAAAACTTGTAATTTCCTTTAGCGCCTCAAGAGTGTGACCTTGAATAATTAAGCTATCTGATTACGGTAGATGCATATGTGCACATTACATAGAGATGTTTACGTCCTAAATGGGTTGAACGCAAGAGTGACAATCGAAAACCCAAAGAACCCAAAATACCTAGCACCTTCTGGTTTTGTTTTTGCGGCTATAAAGTATGTGGGCCTTTAAAACAATATGAGTCGCCTAGACGACACGCGGGCATTCATAATCACAACCATATACCCCCTACCACAAACAGGAACGTGGCAATTGGCAAAAAGCTTTCAATTTCCTTTAGCGCCTAAAGAGTGTGACTTTGAAGAATTAAACTATCTGATTACGGTAGATGCATATGTGCACATTACATAGAGATGTTAACGTCCTAAATGGGTTGAACGCAAGAGTGACAATCGAAAACCCAAAAACCTCAAAATACCTAGCAACTTCCGGCTTTGTTGTTCCTGCTAATAAAGTATGTGGGTCTAAAAAGCAATATGAATCGCCTAGACGACAACTCGGGCATTCAAAAACAACATCATATACCCGCCTACCACAAACAGGAACGGGGCAATTGGCAAAAAACTTTCAATTTCACAAGTTACCCTTTAGCGCCTAAAGAGTGTGACTTAGAAGAATTAAACTATCTGATTACGGTAGATGCATATTTGCACATTACATAGGGATGTTTACGTCCTAAATGGGTTGAACGCAAGAGTGACAATAGGTAACCCAAAGAACCCAAAATACCTAGCACCTTCCGGTTTTGTTTTTGCGGCTAAGAAATTATGTGGGCCTAAAAAGCAATATGAATCGCCTAGACGACAACTCGGGCATTCATAAACAACATCATATACCCGCTTTCCACAAACAGGAACGGGGCAATTGGAAAAAACTTTCAATTGCACAAGTTACCCTTTAGCGCCTAAAGAGTGTGACTTAGAAGAATTAAACTATCTGATTACGGTAGATGCATATGTGCACATTACATAGAGATGTTTACGTCCTAAATGGGTTGAACGCAAGAGTGACAATACGTAACCCAAAGAACCCAAAATACCTAGCACCTTCCGGTTTTGTTTTTGCGGCTAATAAATTATGTGGGCCTATAAAACAATATGAGTCGCCTAGACGACAACTCGGGCATTTATAATCACAACCATATAACCCCCTACCACAAACACGAACGTGGCAATTGGCAAAAAACTTTCAATTTCCTTTAGCGCCTAAAGAGTGTGACTTTGAAGAATTAAACTATCTGATTACGGTAGATGCATATGTGCACATTACATAGGGATGTTTACGTCCTAAATGGGTTGAACGCAAGAGTGACAATAGGTAACCCAAAGAACTCAAAATACCTAGCACCTTCCGGTTTTGTTTTTGCGGCTAAGAAATTATGTGGGCCTAAAAAGCAATATGAATCGCCTAGACGACAACTCGGGCATTCATAAACAACATCATATACCCGCTTACCACAAACAGGAACGGGGCAATTGGAAAAAACTTTCAATTTCACAAGTTACCCTTTAGCGCCTATAGAGTGTGACTTAGAAGAATTAAACTATCTGATTACGGTAGATGCATATGTGCACATTACATAGAGATGTTTACGTCCTAAATGGGTTGAACGCAAGAGTGACAATAGGTAACCCAAAGAACCCAAAATACCTAGCACCTTCCGGTTTTGTTTTTGCGGCTAATAAATTATGTGGGCCTATAAAACAATATGAGTCGCCTAGACGACAACTCGGGCATTTATAATCACAACCATATAACCCCCTACCACAAACACGAACGTGGCAATTGGCAAAAAACTTTCAATTTCCTTTAGCGCCTAAAGAGTGTGACCTTGAATAATTAAGCTATCTGATTACGGTAGATGCATATGTGCACATTACATAGAGATGTTTACGTCCTAAATGGGTTGAACGCAAGAGTGACAATCGAAAACCCAAAGAACCCAAAATACCTAGCACCTTCCGGTTTTGTTTTTGCGGCTATAAAGTATGTGGGCCTTTAAAACAATATTAGTCGCCTAGACGACAACGCGGGCATTCATAATCACAACCATATACCCCCTTCCACAAACAGGAACGTGGCAATTGGCAAAAAACTTTCAATTTCCTTTAGCGCCTAAAGAGTGTGACTTTGAAGAATTAAACTATCTGATTACGGTAGATGCATATGTGCACATTACATAGAGATGTTAACGTCCTAAATGGGTTGAACGCAAGAGTGACAATAGGTAACCCAAAGAACCCAAAATACCTAGCACCTTCCGGTTTTGTTTTTGCGGCTATAAAGTATGTGGGCCTAAAAAGCAATATGAATCGCCCAGACGACAACGCGGGCATTCATAATCACAACCATATAACCCCCTACCACAAACAGGAACGTGGCAATTGGCAAAACACTTGTAATTTCCTTTAGCGCCTCAAGAGTGTGACCTTGAATAATTAAGCTATCTGATTACGGTAGATGCATATGTGCACATTACATAGAGATGTTAACGTCCTAAATGGGTTGAACGCAAGAGTGACAATCGAAAACCCAAAAACCTCAAAATACCTAGGAACTTCCGGCTTTGTTGTTCCTGCTAATAAAGTATGTGGGTCTAAAAAGCAATATGAGTCGCCTAGACGAGAACTCGGGCATTCAAAAACAACATCATATACCCGCCTACCACAAACAGGAACGGGGCAATTGGCAAAAAACTTTCAATTTCACACGTTACCCTTTAGCGCCTAAACAGTGTGACTTAGAAGAATTAAACTATCTGATTACGGTAGATGCATATGTGCACATTACATAGAGATGTAAACGTCCTAAATGGGTTGAACGCAAGAGTAACAATCGAAAACCCAAAAATCTCAAAATACCTAGCAACTTCCGGCTTTGTTGTTCCTGCTAATAAAGTATGTGGGTCTAAAAAGCAATATGAATCGCCTAGGCGACAACTCGGGCATTCAAAAACAACATCATATACCCGCCTACCACAAACAGGAACGGGGCAATTGGCAAAAAACTTTCAATTTCACAAGTTACCCTTTAGCGCCTAAAGAGTGTGACTTAGAAGAATTAAACTATCTGATTACGGTAGATGCATATGTGCACATTACATAGAGATGTTAACGTCCTAAATGGGTTGAACGCAAGAGTGACAATAGGTAACCCAAAATACCTAGCACCTTCCGGTTTTTTTTTTGCAGCTAAGAAATTATGTGGGCCTAAAAAGCAATATGAATCGCCTAGACGACAACTCGGGCATTCATAAACAACATCATATACCCGCCTACCACAAACAAGAACGGGGCAATTGGAAAAAACTTTCAATTTCACAAGTTACCCTTTAGCGCCTAAACAGTGTGACTTAGAAGAGTTAAACTATCTGATTACGGTAGATGCATATGTGCACATTACATAGAGATGTTTACGTCCTAAATGGGTTGAACGCAAGAGTGACAATAGGTAACCCAAAGAACCCAAAATACCTAGCACCTTCCGGTTTTGTTTTTGCGGCTATAAAGTATGTGGGCCTAAAAAGCAATATGAATCGCCCAGACGACAACGCGGGCATTCATAATCACAACCATATAACCCCCTACCACAAACAGGAACGTGGCAATTGGCAAAAAACTTGTAATTTCCTTTAGCGCCTCAAGAGTGTGACCTTGAATAATTAAGCTATCTGATTACGGTAGATGCATATGTGCACATTACATAGAGATGTTAACGTCCTAAATGGGTTGAACGCAAGAGTGACAATCGAAAACCCAAAAACCTCAAAATACCTAGCAACTTCCGGCTTTGTTGTTCCTGCTAATAAAGTATGTGGGTCTAAAAAGCAATATGAGTCGCCTAGGCGAGAACTCGGGCATTCAAAACCAACATCATATACCCGCCTACCACAAACAGGAACGGGGCAATTGGCAAAAAACTTTCAATTTCACAAGTTACCCTTTAGCGCCTAAAGAGTGTGACTTAGAAGAATTAAACTATCTGATTACGGTAGATGCATATGTGCACATTACATAGAGATGTAAACGTCCTAAATGGGTTGAACGCAAGAGTGACAATCGAAAACCCAAAAACCTCAAAATACCTAGCAACTTCCGGCTTTGTTGTTCCTGCTAATAAAGTATGTGGGTCTAAAAAGCAATATGAATCGCCTAGACGACAACTCGGGCATTCATAAACAACATCATATGCCCGCCTACCACAAACAGGAACGGGGCAATTGGAAAAAACTTTCAATTTCACAAGTTACCCTTTAGCGCCTAAAGAGTGTGACTTAGAAGAATTAAACTATCTATTTACGGTAGATGCATATGTGCACATTACATAGAGATGTTTACGTCCTAAATGGGTTGAACGCAAGAGTGACAATAGGTAACCCAAAGAAGCCAAAATACCTAGCACCTTCCGGTTTTGTTTTTGCGGCTAATAAATTATGTGGTCTTATAAAACAATATGAGTCGCCTAGACGACAACTCGGGCATTTATAATCACAACCATATAATCACCTACCACAAACAGGAACGTGGCAATTGGCAAAAAACTTTCAATTTCCTTTAGCGCCTAAAGAGTGTGACTTTGAAGAATTAAACTATCTGATTACGGTAGATGCATATGTGCACATTACACAGAGATGTTAACGTCCTAAATGGGTTGAACGCAAGAGTGACAATCGAAAACCCAAAAACCTCAAAATACCTAGCAACTTCCGGCTTTGTTGTTTCTGCTAATAAAGTATGTGGGTCTAAAAAGCAATATGAATCGCCTAGACGACAACTCGGACATTCATAAATAACATCATATACCCGCCTACCACAAACAGGAACGGGGCAATTGGCAAAAAACTTTAAATTTCACATGTTACCCTTTAGCGCCTAAACAGTGTGACTTTGAAGAATTAAACTATCTGATTACGGTAGATGCATATGTGCACATTACATAGAGATGTTAACGTCCTAAATGGGTTGAACGCAAGAGTGACAATCGAAAACCCAAAAACCTCAAAATACCTAGCAACTTCCGGCTTTGTTGTTCCTGCTAATAAAGTATGTGGGTCTAAAAAGCAATATGAATCGCCTAGACGACAACTCGGGCATTCATAAACAACATCATATACCCGCCTACCACAAACAAGAACGGGGCAATTGGAAAAAACTTTCAATTTCACAAGTTACCCTTTAGCGCCTAAAGAGTGTGACTTAGAAGAATTAAACTATCTGATTACGGTAGATGCATATGTGCACATTACATAGAGATGTTTACGTCCTAAATGGGTTGAACGCAAGAGTGACAATAGGTAACCCAAAGAACCCAAAATACCTAGCACCTTCCGGTTTTGTTTTTGCGGCTATAAAGTATGTGGGTCTAAAAAGCAATATGAATCGCCTAGACGAGAACTCGGGCATTCAAAAACAACATCATATACCCGCCTACCACAAACAGGAACGGGGCAATTGGCAAAAAACTTTCAATTTCACAAGTTACCCTTTAGCGCCTAAACAGTGTGACTTAGAAGAATTAAACTATCTGATTACGGTAGATGCATATGTTCACATTACATAGAGATGTAAACGTCCTAAATGGGTTGAACGCAAGAGTGACAATCGAAAACCCAAAAACCTCAAAATACCTAGCAACTTCCGGCTTTGTTGTTCCTGCTAAAAAAGTATGTGGGTCTAAAAAGCAATATGAATCGCCTAGACGACAACTCGGGCATTCATAAACAACATCATATACCCGCCTACCACAAACAGGAACGGGGCAATTGGAAAAAACTTTCAATTTCACAAGTTACCCTTTAGCGCCTAAAGAGTGTGACTTAGAAGAATTAAACTATCTGATTACGGTAGATGCATATGTGCACATTACATAGAGATGTTTACGTCCTAAATGGGTTGAACGCAAGAGTGACAATAGGTAACCCAAAGAACCCAAAATACCTAGCACCTTCCGGTTTTGTTTTTGCAGCTAAGAAATTATGTGGGTCTAAAAAGCAATATGAATCGCCTAGACGACAACTCGGGCATTCATAAACAACATCATATACCCGCCTACCACAAACAAGAACGGGGCAATTGGAAAAAACTTTCAATTTCACAAGTTACCCTTTAGCGCCTAAACAGTGTGACTTAGAAGAATTAAACTATCTGATTACGGTAGATGCATATGTGCACATTACATAGAGATGTTTACGTCCTAAATGGGTTGAACGCAAGAGTGACAATAGGTAACCCAAAGAACCCAAAATACCTAGCACCTTCCGGTTTTGTTTTTGCGGCTAATAAATTATGTGGGCCTATAAAACAATATGAGTCGCCTAGACGACAACTCGGGCATTTATAATCACAACCATATAACCCCCTACCACAAACACGAACGTGGCAATTGGCAAAAAACTTTCAATTTCCTTTAGCGCCTAAAGAGTGTGACTTTGAAGAATTAAACTATCTGATTACGGTAGATGCATATGTGCACATTACATAGAGATGTAAACGTCCTAAATGGGTTGAACGCAAGAGTGACAATCGAAAACCCAAAAACCTCAAAATACCTAGCAACTTCCGGCTTTGTTGTTCCTGCTAATAAAGTATGTGGGTCTAAAAAGCAATATGAATCGCCTAGACGACAACTCGGGCATTCATAAACAACATCATATACCCGCCTACCACAAACAGGAACGGGGCAATTGGAAAAAACTTTCAATTTCACAAGTTACCCTTTAGCGCCTAAAGAGTGTGACTTAGAAGAATTAAACTATCTGATTACGGTAGATGCATATGTGCACATTACATAGAGATGTTTACGTCCTAAATGGGTTGAACGCAAGAGTGACAATAGGTAACCCAAAGAACCCAAAATACCTAGCACCTTCCGGTTTTGTTTTTGCAGCTAAGAAATTATGTGGGCCTAAAAAGCAATATGAATCGCCTAGACGACAACTCGGGCATTCATAAACAACATCATATACCCGCCTACCACAAACAAGAACGGGGCAATTGGAAAAAACTTTCAATTTCACAAGTTACCCTTTAGCGCCTAAACAGTGTGACTTAGAAGAATTAAACTATCTGATTACGGTAGATGCATATGTGCACATTACATAGAGATGTTTACGTCCTAAATGGGTTGAACGCAAGAGTGACAATAGGTAACCCAAAGAACCCAAAATACCTAGCACCTTCCGGTTTTGTTTTTGCGGCTATAAAGTATGTGGGCCTAAAAAGCAATATGAATCGCCCAGACGACAACGCGGGCATTCATAATCACAACCATATAACCCCCTACCACAAACAGGAACGTGGCAATTGGCAAAACACTTGTAATTTCCTTTAGCGCCTCAAGAGTGTGACCTTGAATAATTAAGCTATCTGATTACGGTAGATGCATATGTGCACATTACATAGAGATGTTAACGTCCTAAATGGGTTGAACGCAAGAGTGACAATCGAAAACCCAAAAACCTCAAAATACCTAGGAACTTCCGGCTTTGTTGTTCCTGCTAATAAAGTATGTGGGTCTAAAAAGCAATATGAGTCGCCTAGACGAGAACTCGGGCATTCAAAAACAACATCATATACCCGCCTACCACAAACAGGAACGGGGCAATTGGCAAAAAACTTTCAATTTCACAAGTTACCCTTTAGCGCCTAAACAGTGTGACTTAGAAGAATTAAACTATCTGATTACGGTAGATGCATATGTGCACATTACATAGAGATGTAAACGTCCTAAATGGGTTGAACGCAAGAGTAACAATCGAAAACCCAAAAATCTCAAAATACCTAGCAACTTCCGGCTTTGTTGTTCCTGCTAATAAAGTATGTGGGTCTAAAAAGCAATATGAATCGCCTAGGCGACAACTCGGGCATTCAAAAACAACATCATATACCCGCCTACCACAAACAGGAACGGGGCAATTGGCAAAAAACTTTCAATTTCACAAGTTACCCTTTAGCGCCTAAAGAGTGTGACTTAGAAGAATTAAACTATCTGATTACGGTAGATGCATATGTGCACATTACATAGAGATGTTAACGTCCTAAATGGGTTGAACGCAAGAGTGACAATAGGTAACCCAAAATACCTAGCACCTTCCGGTTTTTTTTTTGCAGCTAAGAAATTATGTGGGCCTAAAAAGCAATATGAATCGCCTAGACGACAACTCGGGCATTCATAAACAACATCATATACCCGCCTACCACAAACAAGAACGGGGCAATTGGAAAAAACTTTCAATTTCACAAGTTACCCTTTAGCGCCTAAACAGTGTGACTTAGAAGAGTTAAACTATCTGATTACGGTAGATGCATATGTGCACATTACATAGAGATGTTTACGTCCTAAATGGGTTGAACGCAAGAGTGACAATAGGTAACCCAAAGAACCCAAAATACCTAGCACCTTCCGGTTTTGTTTTTGCGGCTATAAAGTATGTGGGCCTAAAAAGCAATATGAATCGCCCAGACGACAACGCGGGCATTCATAATCACAACCATATAACCCCCTACCACAAACAGGAACGTGGCAATTGGCAAAAAACTTGTAATTTCCTTTAGCGCCTCAAGAGTGTGACCTTGAATAATTAAGCTATCTGATTACGGTAGATGCATATGTGCACATTACATAGAGATGTTAACGTCCTAAATGGGTTGAACGCAAGAGTGACAATCGAAAACCCAAAAACCTCAAAATACCTAGCAACTTCCGGCTTTGTTGTTCCTGCTAATAAAGTATGTGGGTCTAAAAAGCAATATGAGTCGCCTAGGCGAGAACTCGGGCATTCAAAACCAACATCATATACCCGCCTACCACAAACAGGAACGGGGCAATTGGCAAAAAACTTTCAATTTCACAAGTTACCCTTTAGCGCCTAAAGAGTGTGACTTAGAAGAATTAAACTATCTGATTACGGTAGATGCATATGTGCACATTACATAGAGATGTAAACGTCCTAAATGGGTTGAACGCAAGAGTGACAATCGAAAACCCAAAAACCTCAAAATACCTAGCAACTTCCGGCTTTGTTGTTCCTGCTAATAAAGTATGTGGGTCTAAAAAGCAATATGAATCGCCTAGACGACAACTCGGGCATTCATAAACAACATCATATGCCCGCCTACCACAAACAGGAACGGGGCAATTGGAAAAAACTTTCAATTTCACAAGTTACCCTTTAGCGCCTAAAGAGTGTGACTTAGAAGAATTAAACTATCTATTTACGGTAGATGCATATGTGCACATTACATAGAGATGTTTACGTCCTAAATGGGTTGAACGCAAGAGTGACAATAGGTAACCCAAAGAAGCCAAAATACCTAGCACCTTCCGGTTTTGTTTTTGCGGCTAATAAATTATGTGGTCTTATAAAACAATATGAGTCGCCTAGACGACAACTCGGGCATTTATAATCACAACCATATAATCACCTACCACAAACAGGAACGTGGCAATTGGCAAAAAACTTTCAATTTCCTTTAGCGCCTAAAGAGTGTGACTTTGAAGAATTAAACTATCTGATTACGGTAGATGCATATGTGCACATTACACAGAGATGTTAACGTCCTAAATGGGTTGAACGCAAGAGTGACAATCGAAAACCCAAAAACCTCAAAATACCTAGCAACTTCCGGCTTTGTTGTTTCTGCTAATAAAGTATGTGGGTCTAAAAAGCAATATGAATCGCCTAGACGACAACTCGGACATTCATAAATAACATCATATACCCGCCTACCACAAACAGGAACGGGGCAATTGGCAAAAAACTTTAAATTTCACATGTTACCCTTTAGCGCCTAAACAGTGTGACTTTGAAGAATTAAACTATCTGATTACGGTAGATGCATATGTGCACATTACATAGAGATGTTAACGTCCTAAATGGGTTGAACGCAAGAGTGACAATCGAAAACCCAAAAACCTCAAAATACCTAGCAACTTCCGGCTTTGTTGTTCCTGCTAATAAAGTATGTGGGTCTAAAAAGCAATATGAATCGCCTAGACGACAACTCGGGCATTCATAAACAACATCATATACCCGCCTACCACAAACAAGAACGGGGCAATTGGAAAAAACTTTCAATTTCACAAGTTACCCTTTAGCGCCTAAAGAGTGTGACTTAGAAGAATTAAACTATCTGATTACGGTAGATGCATATGTGCACTTTACACAGAGATGTTAACGCCCCAAATGGGTTGAACGCAAGAGTGACAATCGGTAACCCAAAGAACCCAAAATACCTAGCACCTTCCGGTTTTGTTTTTGCGGCTATAAAGTATGTGGGTCTAAAAAGCAATATGAATCGCCTAGACGAGAACTCGGGCATTCAAAAACAACATCATATACCCGCCTACCACAAACAGGAACGGGGCAATTGGCAAAAAACTTTCAATTTCACAAGTTACCCTTTAGCGCCTAAACAGTGTGACTTAGAAGAATTAAACTATCTGATTACGGTAGATGCATATGTTCACATTACATAGAGATGTAAACGTCCTAAATGGGTTGAACGCAAGAGTGACAATCGAAAACCCAAAAACCTCAAAATACCTAGCAACTTCCGGCTTTGTTGTTCCTGCTAAAAAAGTATGTGGGTCTAAAAAGCAATATGAATCGCCTAGACGACAACTCGGGCATTCATAAACAACATCATATACCCGCCTACCACAAACAGGAACGGGGCAATTGGAAAAAACTTTCAATTTCACAAGTTACCCTTTAGCGCCTAAAGAGTGTGACTTAGAAGAATTAAACTATCTGATTACGGTAGATGCATATGTGCACATTACATAGAGATGTTTACGTCCTAAATGGGTTGAACGCAAGAGTGACAATAGGTAACCCAAAGAACCCAAAATACCTAGCACCTTCCGGTTTTGTTTTTGCGGCTAATAAATTATGTGGGCCTATAAAACAATATGAGTCGCCTAGACGACAACTCGGCCATTTATAATCACAACCATATAACCCCCTACCACAAACAGGAACGTGGCAATTGGCAAAAAACTTTCAATTTCCTTTAGCGCCTAAAGAGTGTGACTTTGAAGAATTAAACTATCTGATTACGGTAGATGCATATGTGCACATTACATAGAGATGTTAACGTCCTAAATGGGTTGAACGCAAGAGTGACAATCGAAAACCCAAAAACCTCAAAATACCTAGCAACTTCCGACTTTGTTTTTCCGGCTAATAAAGTATGTGGGCCTAAAAAACAATATGAATCGCCTAGACGGCAACTCGGGCCTTCATAAACAACATCATATACCCGCCTACCACAAACAGGAACGGGGCAATTGGCAAAAAACTTTCAATTTTACAAGTTACCCTTTAGCGCCTAAACAGTGTGACTTAGAAGAATAAAACTATCTGATTACGGCAGATGCATATGTGCACTTTACATAGGGTTGTTTACGTCCTAAATGGGTTGAACGCAAGAGTGACAATCGAAAACCCAAAGAACCCAAAATACCTAGCACCTTCCGGTTTTGTTTTTGCGGCTATAAAGTATGTGGGCCTTTAAAACAATATGAGTCGCCTAGACGACAACGCGGGCATTCATAATCACAACCATATAACCCCCTACCACAAACAGGAACGTGGCAATTGGCAAAAAACTTGTAATTTCCTTTAGCGCCTCAAGAGTGTGACCTTGAATAATTAAGCTATCTGATTACGGTAGATGCATATGTGCACATTACATAGAGATGTTTACGTCCTAAATGGGTTGAACGCAAGAGTGACAATCGAAAACCCAAAGAACCCAAAATACCTAGCACCTTCTGGTTTTGTTTTTGCGGCTATAAAGTATGTGGGCCTTTAAAACAATATGAGTCGCCTAGACGACACGCGGGCATTCATAATCACAACCATATACCCCCTACCACAAACAGGAACGTGGCAATTGGCAAAAAGCTTTCAATTTCCTTTAGCGCCTAAAGAGTGTGACTTTGAAGAATTAAACTATCTGATTACGGTAGATGCATATGTGCACATTACATAGAGATGTTAACGTCCTAAATGGGTTGAACGCAAGAGTGACAATCGAAAACCCAAAAACCTCAAAATACCTAGCAACTTCCGGCTTTGTTGTTCCTGCTAATAAAGTATGTGGGTCTAAAAAGCAATATGAATCGCCTAGACGACAACTCGGGCATTCAAAAACAACATCATATACCCGCCTACCACAAACAGGAACGGGGCAATTGGCAAAAAACTTTCAATTTCACAAGTTACCCTTTAGCGCCTAAAGAGTGTGACTTAGAAGAATTAAACTATCTGATTACGGTAGATGCATATTTGCACATTACATAGGGATGTTTACGTCCTAAATGGGTTGAACGCAAGAGTGACAATAGGTAACCCAAAGAACCCAAAATACCTAGCACCTTCCGGTTTTGTTTTTGCGGCTAAGAAATTATGTGGGCCTAAAAAGCAATATGAATCGCCTAGACGACAACTCGGGCATTCATAAACAACATCATATACCCGCTTTCCACAAACAGGAACGGGGCAATTGGAAAAAACTTTCAATTGCACAAGTTACCCTTTAGCGCCTAAAGAGTGTGACTTAGAAGAATTAAACTATCTGATTACGGTAGATGCATATGTGCACATTACATAGAGATGTTTACGTCCTAAATGGGTTGAACGCAAGAGTGACAATACGTAACCCAAAGAACCCAAAATACCTAGCACCTTCCGGTTTTGTTTTTGCGGCTAATAAATTATGTGGGCCTATAAAACAATATGAGTCGCCTAGACGACAACTCGGGCATTTATAATCACAACCATATAACCCCCTACCACAAACACGAACGTGGCAATTGGCAAAAAACTTTCAATTTCCTTTAGCGCCTAAAGAGTGTGACTTTGAAGAATTAAACTATCTGATTACGGTAGATGCATATGTGCACATTACATAGGGATGTTTACGTCCTAAATGGGTTGAACGCAAGAGTGACAATAGGTAACCCAAAGAACTCAAAATACCTAGCACCTTCCGGTTTTGTTTTTGCGGCTAAGAAATTATGTGGGCCTAAAAAGCAATATGAATCGCCTAGACGACAACTCGGGCATTCATAAACAACATCATATACCCGCTTACCACAAACAGGAACGGGGCAATTGGAAAAAACTTTCAATTTCACAAGTTACCCTTTAGCGCCTATAGAGTGTGACTTAGAAGAATTAAACTATCTGATTACGGTAGATGCATATGTGCACATTACATAGAGATGTTTACGTCCTAAATGGGTTGAACGCAAGAGTGACAATAGGTAACCCAAAGAACCCAAAATACCTAGCACCTTCCGGTTTTGTTTTTGCGGCTAATAAATTATGTGGGCCTATAAAACAATATGAGTCGCCTAGACGACAACTCGGGCATTTATAATCACAACCATATAACCCCCTACCACAAACACGAACGTGGCAATTGGCAAAAAACTTTCAATTTCCTTTAGCGCCTAAAGAGTGTGACCTTGAATAATTAAGCTATCTGATTACGGTAGATGCATATGTGCACATTACATAGAGATGTTTACGTCCTAAATGGGTTGAACGCAAGAGTGACAATCGAAAACCCAAAGAACCCAAAATACCTAGCACCTTCCGGTTTTGTTTTTGCGGCTATAAAGTATGTGGGCCTTTAAAACAATATTAGTCGCCTAGACGACAACGCGGGCATTCATAATCACAACCATATACCCCCTTCCACAAACAGGAACGTGGCAATTGGCAAAAAACTTTCAATTTCCTTTAGCGCCTAAAGAGTGTGACTTTGAAGAATTAAACTATCTGATTACGGTAGATGCATATGTGCACATTACATAGAGATGTTAACGTCCTAAATGGGTTGAACGCAAGAGTGACAATAGGTAACCCAAAGAACCCAAAATACCTAGCACCTTCCGGTTTTGTTTTTGCGGCTATAAAGTATGTGGGCCTAAAAAGCAATATGAATCGCCCAGACGACAACGCGGGCATTCATAATCACAACCATATAACCCCCTACCACAAACAGGAACGTGGCAATTGGCAAAACACTTGTAATTTCCTTTAGCGCCTCAAGAGTGTGACCTTGAATAATTAAGCTATCTGATTACGGTAGATGCATATGTGCACATTACATAGAGATGTTAACGTCCTAAATGGGTTGAACGCAAGAGTGACAATCGAAAACCCAAAAACCTCAAAATACCTAGGAACTTCCGGCTTTGTTGTTCCTGCTAATAAAGTATGTGGGTCTAAAAAGCAATATGAGTCGCCTAGACGAGAACTCGGGCATTCAAAAACAACATCATATACCCGCCTACCACAAACAGGAACGGGGCAATTGGCAAAAAACTTTCAATTTCACAAGTTACCCTTTAGCGCCTAAACAGTGTGACTTAGAAGAATTAAACTATCTGATTACGGTAGATGCATATGTGCACATTACATAGAGATGTAAACGTCCTAAATGGGTTGAACGCAAGAGTAACAATCGAAAACCCAAAAATCTCAAAATACCTAGCAACTTCCGGCTTTGTTGTTCCTGCTAATAAAGTATGTGGGTCTAAAAAGCAATATGAATCGCCTAGGCGACAACTCGGGCATTCAAAAACAACATCATATACCCGCCTACCACAAACAGGAACGGGGCAATTGGCAAAAAACTTTCAATTTCACAAGTTACCCTTTAGCGCCTAAAGAGTGTGACTTAGAAGAATTAAACTATCTGATTACGGTAGATGCATATGTGCACATTACATAGAGATGTTAACGTCCTAAATGGGTTGAACGCAAGAGTGACAATAGGTAACCCAAAATACCTAGCACCTTCCGGTTTTTTTTTTGCAGCTAAGAAATTATGTGGGCCTAAAAAGCAATATGAATCGCCTAGACGACAACTCGGGCATTCATAAACAACATCATATACCCGCCTACCACAAACAAGAACGGGGCAATTGGAAAAAACTTTCAATTTCACAAGTTACCCTTTAGCGCCTAAACAGTGTGACTTAGAAGAGTTAAACTATCTGATTACGGTAGATGCATATGTGCACATTACATAGAGATGTTTACGTCCTAAATGGGTTGAACGCAAGAGTGACAATAGGTAACCCAAAGAACCCAAAATACCTAGCACCTTCCGGTTTTGTTTTTGCGGCTATAAAGTATGTGGGCCTAAAAAGCAATATGAATCGCCCAGACGACAACGCGGGCATTCATAATCACAACCATATAACCCCCTACCACAAACAGGAACGTGGCAATTGGCAAAAAACTTGTAATTTCCTTTAGCGCCTCAAGAGTGTGACCTTGAATAATTAAGCTATCTGATTACGGTAGATGCATATGTGCACATTACATAGAGATGTTAACGTCCTAAATGGGTTGAACGCAAGAGTGACAATCGAAAACCCAAAAACCTCAAAATACCTAGCAACTTCCGGCTTTGTTGTTCCTGCTAATAAAGTATGTGGGTCTAAAAAGCAATATGAGTCGCCTAGGCGAGAACTCGGGCATTCAAAACCAACATCATATACCCGCCTACCACAAACAGGAACGGGGCAATTGGCAAAAAACTTTCAATTTCACAAGTTACCCTTTAGCGCCTAAAGAGTGTGACTTAGAAGAATTAAACTATCTGATTACGGTAGATGCATATGTGCACATTACATAGAGATGTAAACGTCCTAAATGGGTTGAACGCAAGAGTGACAATCGAAAACCCAAAAACCTCAAAATACCTAGCAACTTCCGGCTTTGTTGTTCCTGCTAATAAAGTATGTGGGTCTAAAAAGCAATATGAATCGCCTAGACGACAACTCGGGCATTCATAAACAACATCATATGCCCGCCTACCACAAACAGGAACGGGGCAATTGGAAAAAACTTTCAATTTCACAAGTTACCCTTTAGCGCCTAAAGAGTGTGACTTAGAAGAATTAAACTATCTATTTACGGTAGATGCATATGTGCACATTACATAGAGATGTTTACGTCCTAAATGGGTTGAACGCAAGAGTGACAATAGGTAACCCAAAGAAGCCAAAATACCTAGCACCTTCCGGTTTTGTTTTTGCGGCTAATAAATTATGTGGTCTTATAAAACAATATGAGTCGCCTAGACGACAACTCGGGCATTTATAATCACAACCATATAATCACCTACCACAAACAGGAACGTGGCAATTGGCAAAAAACTTTCAATTTCCTTTAGCGCCTAAAGAGTGTGACTTTGAAGAATTAAACTATCTGATTACGGTAGATGCATATGTGCACATTACACAGAGATGTTAACGTCCTAAATGGGTTGAACGCAAGAGTGACAATCGAAAACCCAAAAACCTCAAAATACCTAGCAACTTCCGGCTTTGTTGTTTCTGCTAATAAAGTATGTGGGTCTAAAAAGCAATATGAATCGCCTAGACGACAACTCGGACATTCATAAATAACATCATATACCCGCCTACCACAAACAGGAACGGGGCAATTGGCAAAAAACTTTAAATTTCACATGTTACCCTTTAGCGCCTAAACAGTGTGACTTTGAAGAATTAAACTATCTGATTACGGTAGATGCATATGTGCACATTACATAGAGATGTTAACGTCCTAAATGGGTTGAACGCAAGAGTGACAATCGAAAACCCAAAAACCTCAAAATACCTAGCAACTTCCGGCTTTGTTGTTCCTGCTAATAAAGTATGTGGGTCTAAAAAGCAATATGAATCGCCTAGACGACAACTCGGGCATTCATAAACAACATCATATACCCGCCTACCACAAACAAGAACGGGGCAATTGGAAAAAACTTTCAATTTCACAAGTTACCCTTTAGCGCCTAAAGAGTGTGACTTAGAAGAATTAAACTATCTGATTACGGTAGATGCATATGTGCACATTACATAGAGATGTTTACGTCCTAAATGGGTTGAACGCAAGAGTGACAATAGGTAACCCAAAGAACCCAAAATACCTAGCACCTTCCGGTTTTGTTTTTGCGGCTATAAAGTATGTGGGTCTAAAAAGCAATATGAATCGCCTAGACGAGAACTCGGGCATTCAAAAACAACATCATATACCCGCCTACCACAAACAGGAACGGGGCAATTGGCAAAAAACTTTCAATTTCACAAGTTACCCTTTAGCGCCTAAACAGTGTGACTTAGAAGAATTAAACTATCTGATTACGGTAGATGCATATGTTCACATTACATAGAGATGTAAACGTCCTAAATGGGTTGAACGCAAGAGTGACAATCGAAAACCCAAAAACCTCAAAATACCTAGCAACTTCCGGCTTTGTTGTTCCTGCTAAAAAAGTATGTGGGTCTAAAAAGCAATATGAATCGCCTAGACGACAACTCGGGCATTCATAAACAACATCATATACCCGCCTACCACAAACAGGAACGGGGCAATTGGAAAAAACTTTCAATTTCACAAGTTACCCTTTAGCGCCTAAAGAGTGTGACTTAGAAGAATTAAACTATCTGATTACGGTAGATGCATATGTGCACATTACATAGAGAACATTACAATCGAAAACCCAAAGAACCCAAAATACCTAGCACCTTCCGGTTTTGTTTTTGCGGCTATAAAGTATGTGGGCCTTTAAAACAATATGAGTCGCCTAGACGACAACGCGGGCATTCATAATCACAACCATATAACCCCCTACCACAAACAGGAACGTGGCAATTGGCAAAAAACTTGTAATTTCCTTTAGCGCCTCAAGAGTGTGACCTTGAATAATTAAGCTATCTGATTACGGTAGATGCATATGTGCACATTACATAGAGATGTTTACGTCCTAAATGGGTTGAACGCAAGAGTGACAATCGAAAACCCAAAGAGCCCAAAATACCTAGCACCTTCTGGTTTTGTTTTTGCGGCTATAAAGTATGTGGGCCTTTAAAACAATATGAGTCGCCTAGACGACACGCGGGCATTCATAATCACAACCATATACCCCCTACTACAAACAGGAACGTGGCAATTGGCAAAAAGCTTTCAATTTCCTTTAGCGCCTAAAGAGTGTGACTTTGAAGAATTAAACTATCTGATTACGGTAGATGCATATGTGCACATTACATAGAGATGTTAACGTCCTAAATGGGTTGAACGCAAGAGTGACAATCGAAAACCCAAAAACCTCAAAATACCTAGCAACTTCCGGCTTTGTTGTTCCTGCTAATAAAGTATGTGGGTCTAAAAAGCAATATGAATCGCCTAGACGACAACTCGGGCATTCAAAAACAACATCATATACCCGCCTACCACAAACAGGAACGGGGCAATTGGCAAAAAACTTTCAATTTCACAAGTTACCCTTTAGCGCCTAAAGAGTGTGACTTAGAAGAATTAAACTATCTGATTACGGTAGATGCATATTTGCACATTACATAGGGATGTTTACGTCCTAAATGGGTTGAACGCAAGAGTGACAATAGGTAACCCAAAGAACCCAAAATACCTAGCACCTTCCGGTTTTGTTTTTGCGGCTAAGAAATTATGTGGGCCTAAAAAGCAATATGAATCGCCTAGACGACAACTCGGGCATTCATAAACAACATCATATACCCGCTTTCCACAAACAGGAACGGGGCAATTGGAAAAAACTTTCAATTGCACAAGTTACCCTTTAGCGCCTAAAGAGTGTGACTTAGAAGAATTAAACTATCTGATTACGGTAGATGCATATGTGCACATTACATAGAGATGTTTACGTCCTAAATGGGTTGAACGCAAGAGTGACAATACGTAACCCAAAGAACCCAAAATACCTAGCACCTTCCGGTTTTGTTTTTGCGGCTAATAAATTATGTGGGCCTATAAAACAATATGAGTCGCCTAGACGACAACTCGGGCATTTATAATCACAACCATATAACCCCCTACCACAAACACGAACGTGGCAATTGGCAAAAAACTTTCAATTTCCTTTAGCGCCTAAAGAGTGTGACTTTGAAGAATTAAACTATCTGATTACGGTAGATGCATATGTGCACATTACATAGGGATGTTTACGTCCTAAATGGGTTGAACGCAAGAGTGACAATAGGTAACCCAAAGAACTCAAAATACCTAGCACCTTCCGGTTTTGTTTTTGCGGCTAAGAAATTATGTGGGCCTAAAAAGCAATATGAATCGCCTAGACGACAACTCGGGCATTCATAAACAACATCATATACCCGCTTACCACAAACAGGAACGGGGCAATTGGAAAAAACTTTCAATTTCACAAGTTACCCTTTAGCGCCTATAGAGTGTGACTTAGAAGAATTAAACTATCTGATTACGGTAGATGCATATGTGCACATTACATAGAGATGTTTACGTCCTAAATGGGTTGAACGCAAGAGTGACAATAGGTAACCCAAAGAACCCAAAATACCTAGCACCTTCCGGTTTTGTTTTTGCGGCTAATAAATTATGTGGGCCTATAAAACAATATGAGTCGCCTAGACGACAACTCGGGCATTTATAATCACAACCATATAACCCCCTACCACAAACACGAACGTGGCAATTGGCAAAAAACTTTCAATTTCCTTTAGCGCCTAAAGAGTGTGACCTTGAATAATTAAGCTATCTGATTACGGTAGATGCATATGTGCACATTACATAGAGATGTTTACGTCCTAAATGGGTTGAACGCAAGAGTGACAATCGAAAACCCAAAGAACCCAAAATACCTAGCACCTTCCGGTTTTGTTTTTGCGGCTATAAAGTATGTGGGCCTTTAAAACAATATTAGTCGCCTAGACGACAACGCGGGCATTCATAATCACAACCATATACCCCCTTCCACAAACAGGAACGTGGCAATTGGCAAAAAACTTTCAATTTCCTTTAGCGCCTAAAGAGTGTGACTTTGAAGAATTAAACTATCTGATTACGGTAGATGCATATGTGCACATTACATAGAGATGTTAACGTCCTAAATGGGTTGAACGCAAGAGTGACAATCGAAAACCCAAAAACCTCAAAATACCTAGCAATTTCCGGCTTTGTTGTTCCTGCTAATAAAGTATGTGGGTCTAAAAAGCAATATGAATCGCCTAGACGACAACTCGGGCATTCATAAACAACATCATATACCCGCCTAACACAAACAGGAACGGCGCAATTGGAAAAAACTTTCAATTTCACAAGTTACCCTTTAGCGCCTAAAGAGTGTGACTTAGAAGAATTAAACTACGGTAGATGCATATGTGCACATTACATAGAGATGTTTACGTCCTAAATGGGTTGAACGCAAGAGTGACAATCGGTAACCCAAAGAACCCAAAATACCTAGCACCTTCCGGTTTTGTTTTTGCGGCTAAGAAATTATGTGGGCCTAAAAAGCAATATGAATCGCCTAGACGACAACGCGGGCATTCATAAACAACATCATATACCCGCCTACCACAAACAGGAACGTGGCAATTGGCAAAAAACTTTCAATTTCCTTTAGCGCCTAAAGAGTGTGACTTTGAAGAATTAAACTATCTGATTACGGTAGATGCATATGTGCACATTACATAGAGATGTTAACGTCCTAAATGGGTTGAACGCAAGAGTGACAATCGAAAACCCAAAAACCTCAAAATACCTAGCAACTTCCGGCTTTGTTGTTCCTGCTAATAAAGTATGTGGGTCTAAAAAGCAATATGAATCGCCTAGACGACAACTCGGGCATTCATAAACAACATCATATACCCGCCTAACACAAACAGGAACGGGGCAATTGGAAAAAACTTTCAATTTCACAAGTTACCCTTTAGCGCCTGAAGAGTGTGACTTAGAAGAATTAAACTATCTGATTACGGTAGATGCATATGTGCACTTTACACAGAGATGTTAACGCCCCAAATGGGTTGAACGCAAGAGTGACAATCGGTAACCCAAAGAACCCAAAATACCTAGCACCTTCCGGTTTTGTTTTTGCGGCTAAGAAATTATGTGGGCCTAAAAAGCAATATGAATCGCCTAGACGACAACTCGTGCATTCATAAACAACATCATATACCCGCCTACCACAAACAGGAACGTGGCAATTGGCAAAAAACTTTCAATTTCCTTTTGCGCCTAAAGAGTGTGACTTTGAAGAATTAAACTATCTGATTACGGTAGATGCATATGTGCACATTACATAGAGATGTTAACGTCCTAAATGGGTTAAACGCAAGAGTGACAATCGGTAACCCAAAGAACCAAAAATAACCAGCACCTTCCGGTTTTGTTTTTGCGGCTAATAAATTATGTGGGCCTAAAGGGCAATATGAATCGCCTAGACGACAACTCGGGCATTCATAAACAACATCATATACCTGCCTACCACAAACAGGAACGTGGCAATTGGCAAAAAACGTTCAATTTCCTTTAGCGCCTAAAGAGTGTGACTTTGAAGAATTGAACTATCTGATTACGGTAGATGCATATGTGCACATTACATAGAGATGTTTACGTCCTAAATGGGTTGAACGCAAGAGTGACAATCGAAAACCCAAAGAACCCAAAATACCTAGCACCTTCCGGTTTTGTTTTTGAGGCTATAAAGTATGTGGGCCTTTAAAACAATATGAGGCGCCTAGACGACAACGCGGGCATTCATAAAGGACATCATATACCCGCCTACCACAAACAGGAACGGGGCAATTGGCAAAAAAACTTTCAATTTTACAAGTTACCCTTTAGCGCCTAAACAGTGTGACTTAGAAGAATTAAACTATCTGATTACGGTAGATGCATATGTGCACTTTACATAGAGATGTTTACGTCCTAAATGGGTTGAACGCAAGAGTGACAATCGGTAACCCAAAGAACCCAAAATACCTAGCACCTTCCGGTTTTGTTTTTGCGGCTAATAAATTATGTGGGCCTATAAAACAATATGAGTCGCCTAGACGACAACTCGGGCATTTATAATCACAACCATATACTCACCTACCACAAACAGGAACGTGGCAATTGGCAAAAAACTTTCAATTTCCTTTAGCGCCTAAAGAGTGTGACTTTGAAGAATTAAACTATCTGATTACGGTAGATGCATATGTGCACATTACATAAAGATGTTAACGTCCTAAATGGGTTGAACGCAAGAGTGACAATAGGTAACCCAAAGAACCCAAAATACCTAGCACCTTCCGGTTTTGTTTTTGCGGCTAAGAAATTATGTGGGCCTATAAAACAATATGAGTCGCCTAGACGACAACTCGGGCATTCATAAAGGACATCATATACCCGCCTACCACAAACAGGAACGGGGCAATTGGCAAAAAAACTTTCAATTTTACAAGTTACCCTTTAGCGCCTAAATAGTGTGACTTAGAAGAATTAAACTATCTGATTACGGTAGATGCATATGTGCACATTACATAGAGATGTTAACGTCCTAAATGGGTTGAACGCAAGAGTGACAATCGGTAACCCAAAGAACCCAAAATACCTAGCACCTTCCGGTTTTGTTTTTGCGGCTAAGAAATTATGTGGGCCTAAAAAGCAATATGAATCGCCTAGACGACAACTCGGGCATTCATAAACAACATCATATACCCGCCTACCACAAACAGGAACGGGGCAATTGGCAAAAAACTTTCAATTTTACAAGTTACCCTTTAGCGACTAAACAGTGTGACTTAGAAGAATAAAACTATCTGATTACGGTAGATGCATATGTGCACTTAACATAGGGTTGTTTACGTCCTAAATGGGTTGAACGCAAGAGTGACAATCGGTAACCCAAAGAACCCAAAATACCTAGCAACTTCCGGCTTTGTTGTTCCTGCTAATAAAGTATGTGGCCCTTTAAAACAATATGAATCGCCTAGACGACAACTCTGGCATTCAAAAACAACATCATATACCCGCCTACCACAAACAGGAACGGGGCAATTGGCAAAAAACTTTCAATTTCACAAGTTACCCTTTAGCGCCTAAAGAGTGGGACTTAAAAGAATTAAACTATCTGATTACGGTAGATGCATATGTGCACATTACATAGGGATGTTTACGTCCTAAATGGGTTGAACGCAAGAGTGACAATAGGTAACCCAAAGAACCCAAAATACCTAGCAACTTCCGGCTTTGTTTTTCCTGCTAATAAAGTATCTGGGCCTAAAAATCAATATGAATCGCTTAGACGACAACTCGGGCATTCATAAACAACATCATATACCCGCCTAACACAAACAGGAACGGGGCAATTGGAAAAAACTTTCAATTTCACAAGTTACCCTTTAGCGCCTAAAGAGTGTGACCTTGAATAATTAAGCTATCTGATTACGGTAGATGCATATGTGCACATTACATAGAGATGTTTACGTCCTAAATGAAAAAACTTTCAATTTCACAAGTTACCCTTTAGCGCCTAAAGAGTGTGACTTTGAAGAATTAAACTATCTGATTACGGTAGACGCATATGTGCACATTACATAGAGATGTTAACGTCCTAAATGGGTTGAACGCAAGAGTGACAATCGAAAATCCAAAAACCTCAAAATACCTAGCAACTTCCGGCTTTGTTGTTCCTGCTAATAAAGTATGTGGGTCTAAAAAGCAATATGAATCGCCTAGACGACAACTCGGGCATTCATAAACAACATCATTTACCCGCCTAACACAAACCGGAACGGGGCAATTGGAAAAAACTTTTAATTTCACAAGTTACCCTTTAGCGCCTAAAGAGTGTGACTTAGAAGAATTAAACTATCTGATTACGGTAGATGCATATGTGCACATTACATAGAGATGTTTACGTCCTAAATGGGTTGAACGCAAGAGTGACAATCGGTAACCCAAAGAACCCAAAATACCTAGCACCTTCCGGTTTTGTTTTTGCGGCTAAGAAATTATGTGGGCCTAAAAAGCAATATGAATCGCCTAGACGACAACTCGGGCATTCATAAACAACATCATATACCCGCCTACCACAAACAGGAACGTGGCAATTGGCAAAAAACTTTCAATTTCCTTTAGCGCCTAAAGAGTGTGACTTTGAAGAATTAAACTATCTGATTACGGTAGATGCATATGTGCACATTACATAGAGATGTTTACGTCCTAAATGGGTTAAACGCAAGAGTGACAATCGGTAACCCAAAGAACCAAAAATAACCAGCACCTTCCGGTTTTGTTTTTGCGGCTAATAAATTATGTGGGCCTAAAAGGCAATATGAATCGCCTAGACGACAACTCGGGCCTTCATAAACAACATCATATACCCGCCTACCACAAACAGGAACGGGGCAATTGGAAAAAACTTTCAATTTCACAAGTTACCCTTTAGCGCCTAAAGAGTGTGACTTAGAAGAATTAAACTATCTGATTACGGTAGATGCATATGTGCACATTTCATAGAGATGTTTACGTCCTAAATGGGTTGAACGCAAGAGTGACAATCGGTAACCCAAAGAACCCAAAATACCTAGCACCTTCCGGTTTTGTTTTTGCGGCTAAGAAATTATGTGGGCCTAAAAAGCAATATGAATCGCCTAGACGACAACTCGGGCATTCATAAACAACATCATATACCCGCCTAACACAAACCGGAACGGGGCAATTGGAAAAAACTTTCAATTTCACAAGTTACCCTTTAGCGCCTAAAGAGTGTGACTTAGAAGAATTAAACTATCTGATTACGGTAGATGTATATGTGCACATTACATAGAGATGTTTACGTCCTAAATGGGTTGAACGCAAGAGTGACAATCGGTAACCCAAAGAACCCAAAATACCTAGCACCTTCCGGTTTTGTTTTTGCGGCTAAGAAATTATGTGGGCCTATAAAACAATATGAGTCGCCTAGACGACAACTCGGGCATTCATAAAGGACATCATATACCCGCCTACCACAAACAAGAACGGGGCAATTGGCAAAAAAACTTTCAATTTTACAAGTTACCCTTTAGCGCCTAAACAGTGTGACTTAGAAGAATTAAACTATCTGATACGGTAGATGCATATGTGCACTTTACATAGAGATGTTTACGTCCTAAATGGGTTGAACGCAAGAGTGACAATCGGTAACCCAAAGAACCCAAAATACCTAGCACCTTCCGGTTTTGTTTTTGCGGCTATAAAGTATGTGGGCCTAAAAAGCAATATGAATCGCCTAGACGACAACGCGGGCATTCATAATCACAACCATATAACCCCCTACCACAAACAGGAACGTGGCAATTGGCAAAAAACTTGTAATTTCCTTTAGCGCCTCAAGAGTGTGACCTTGAATAATTAAGCTATCTGATTACGGTAGATGCATATGTGCACATTACATAGAGATGTTAACATCCTAAATGGGTTGAACGCAAGAGTGACAATCGAAAACCCAAAAACCTCAAAATACCTAGCAACTTCCGGCTTTGTTGTTCCTGCTAATAAAGTATGTGGGTCTAAAAAGCAATATGAATCGCCTAGACGACAACTCGGGCATTCAAAAACAACATCATATACCCGCCTACCACAAACAGGAACGGTGCAATTGGCAAAAAACTTTCAATTTCACAAGTTACCCTTTAGCGCCTAAAGAGTGTGACTTAGAAGAATTAAACTATCTGATTACGGTAGATGCATATGTGCACATTACATAGGGATGTTTACGTCCTAAATGGGTTGAACGCAAGAGTGACAATAGGTAACCCAAAGAACCCAAAATACCTAGCACCTTCCGGTTTTGTTTTTGCGGCTAAGAAATTATGTGGGCCTAAAAAGCAATATGAATCGCCTAGACGACAACTCGGGCATTCATAAACAACATCATATATCCGCCTACCACAAACAGGAACGGGGCAATTGGAAAAAACTTTCAATTTCACAAGTTACCCTTTAGCGCCTAAAGAGTGTGACTTAGAAGAATTAAACTATCTGATTACGGTAGATGCATATGTGCACATTACATAGAGATGTTTACGTCCTAAATGGGTTGAACGCAAGAGTGACAATAGGTAACCCAAAGAACCCAAAATACCTAGCACCTTCCGGTTTTGTTTTTGCAGCTAATAAATTATGTGCGCCTATAAAACAATATGAGTCGCCTAGACGACAACTCGGGCATTTATAATCACAACCATATAACCCCCTACCGCAAACAGGAACGTGGCAATTGGCAAAAAACTTTCAATTTCCTTTAGCGCCTAAAGAGTGTGACTTTGAAGAATTAAACTATCTGATTACGGTAGATGCATATGTGCACATTACATAGAGATGTTAACGTCCTAAATGGGTTGAACGCAAGAGTGACAATCGAAAACCCAAAAATCTCAAAATACCTAGCACCTTCCGGTTTTGTTTTTGCGGCTAAGAAATTATGTGGGCCTAAAAAGCAATATGAATCGCCTAGACGACAACTCGGGCATTCATAAACAACATCATATACCCGCCTACCACAAACAGGAACGGGGCAATTGGCAAAAAACTTTCAATTTTACAAGTTACCCTTTAGCGCCTAAACAGTGTGACTTAGAAGAATAAAACTATCTGATTACGGTAGATGCATATGTGCACTTAACATAGGGTTGTTTACGTCCTAAATGGGTTGAACGCAAGAGTGACAATCGAAAACCCAAAGAACCCAAAATACCTAGCACCTTCCGGTTTTGTTTTTGCGGCTATAAAGTATGTGGGCCTTTAAAACAATATGAGTCGCCTAGACGACAACGCGGGCATTCATAATCACAACCATATAACCCCCTACCACAAACAGGAACGTGGCAATTGGCAAAAAACTTGTAATTTCCTTTAGCGCCTCAAGAGTGTGAACTTGAATAATTAAGCTATCTGATTAAAATAGATGCATATGTGCACATTACATAGAGATGTTTCCGTCCTAAATGGGTTGAACGCAAGAGTGACAATCGAAAACCCAAAGAACCCAAAATACCTAGCAACTTCCGGCTTTGTTTTTTCCTGCTAATAAAGTATCTGGGCCTAAAAAGCAATATGAATCGCTTAGACGACAACTCGGGCATTCATAAACAACATCATATACCCGCCTAACACAAACAGGAACGGGGCAATTGGAAAAAACTTTCAATTTCACAAGTTACCCTTTAGCGCCTAAAGAGTGTGACCTTGAATAATTAAGCTATCTGATTACGGTAGATGCATATGTGCACATTACATAGAGATGTTTACGTCCTAAATGGGTTGAACGCAAGAGTGACAATCGAAAACCCAAAGAACCCAAAATACCTAGCACCTTCCGGTTTTGTTTTTGCGGCTATAAAGTATGTGGGCCTTTAAAACAATATGAGTCGCCTCGACGACAACGCGGGCATTCATAATCACAACCATATACCCCCTACCACAAACAGGAACGTGGCAATTGGCAAAAAACTTTCAATTTCACAAGTTACCCTTTAGCGCCTAAAGAGTGTGACTTTGAAGAATTAAACTATCTGATTACGGTAGACGCATATGTGCACATTACATAGAGATGTTAACGTCCTAAATGGGTTGAACGCAAGAGTGACAATCGAAAATCCAAAAACCTCAAAATACCTAGCAACTTCCGGCTTTGTTGTTCCTGCTAATAAAGTATGTGGGTCTAAAAAGCAATATGAATCGCCTAGACGACAACTCGGGCATTCATAAACAACATCATTTACCCGCCTAACACAAACCGGAACGGGGCAATTGGAAAAAACTTTCAATTTCACAAGTTACCCTTTAGCGCCTAAAGAGTGTGACTTAGAAGAATTAAACTATCTGATTACGGTAGATGCATATGTGCACATTACATAGAGATGTTTACGTCCTAAATGGTTTGAACGCAAGAGTGACAATCGGTAACCCAAAGAACCCAAAATACCTAGCACCTTCCGGTTTTGTTTTTGCGGCTAAGAAATTATGTGGGCCTAAAAAGCAATATGAATCGCCTAGACGACAACTCGGGCATTCATAAACAACATCATATACCCGCCTACCACAAACAGGAACGTGGCAATTGGCAAAAAACTTTCAATTTCCTTTAGCGCCTAAAGAGTGTGACTTTGAAGAATTAAACTATCTGATTACGGTAGATGCATATGTGCACATTACATAGAGATGTTTACGTCCTAAATGGGTTAAACGCAAGAGTGACAATCGGTAACCCAAAGAACCAAAAATAACCAGCACCTTCCGGTTTTGTTTTTGCGGCTAATAAATTATGTGGGCCTAAAAGGCAATATGAATCGCCTAGACGACAACTCGGGCCTTCATAAACAACATCATATACCCGCCTACCACAAACAGGAACGTGGCAATTGGCAAAAAACGTTCAATTTCCTTTAGCGCCTAAAGAGTGTGACTTTGAAGAATTAAGCTATCTGATTACGGTAGATGCATATTTGCACATTACATAGAGATGTTTACGTCCTAAATGGGTTGAACGCATGAGTGACAATCGGTAACCCAAAGAACCCAAAATACCTAGCACCTTCCTGTTTTGTTTTTGCGGCTAATAAAGTCGGGCATTTATAATCACAACCATATAACCCCCTACCACAAACAGGATCGTGGCAATTGGCAAAAAACTTGTAATTTCCTTTAGCGCCTCAAGAGTGTGACCTTGAATAATTAAGCTATCTGATTACGGTAGATGCATATGTGCACATTACATAGGGATGTTTACGTCCTAAATGGGTTGAACGCAAGAGTGACAATAGGTAACCCAAAGAACCCAAAATACCTAGCACCTTCCGGTTTTGTTTTTGCGGCTAAGAAATTATGTGGGCCTAAAAAGCAATATGAATCGCCTAGACGACAACGCGGGCATTCATAATCACAACCATATAACCCCCTACCACAAACAGGAACGTGGCAATTGGCAAAAAACTTGTAATTTCCTTTAGCGCCTCAAGAGTGTGACCTTGAATAATTAAGCTATCTGATTACGGTAGATGCATATGTGCACATTACATAGAGATGTTAACGTCCTAAATGGGTTGAACGCAAGAGTGACAATCGAAAACCCAAAAACCTCAAAATACCTAGCAACTTCCGGCTTTGTTGTTCCTGCTAATAAAGTATGTGGGTCTAAAAAGCAATATGAATCGCCTAGACGACAACTCGGGCATCCAAAAACAACATCATATACCCGCCTACCACAAACAGGAACGGTGCAATTGGCAAAAAACTTTCAATTTCACAAGTTACCCTTTAGCGCCCAAAGAGTGTGACTTAGAAGAATTAAACTATCTGATTACGGTAGATGCATATGTGCACATTACATAGGGATGTTTACGTCCTAAATGGGTTGAACGCAAGAGTGACAATAGGTAACCCAAAGAACCCAAAATACCTAGCACCTTCCGGTTTTGTTTTTGCGGCTAAGAAATTATGTGGGCCTAAAAAGCAATATGAATCGCCTAGACGACAACTCGGGTATTCATAAACAACATCATATACCCGCCTACCACAAACAGGAACGGGGCAATTGGAAAAAACTTTCAATTTCACAAGTTACCCTTTAGCGCCTAAAGAGTGTGACTTAGAAGAATTAAACTATCTGATTACGGTAGATGCATATGTGCACATTACATAGAGATGTTTACGTCCTAAATGGGTTGAACGCAAGAGTGACAATAGGTAACCCAAAGAACCCAAAATACCTAGCACCTTCCGGTTTTGTTTTTGCGGCTAAGAAATTATGTGGGCCTAAAAAGCAATATGAATCGCCTAGACGACAACTCGGGTATTCATAAACAACATCATATACCCGCCTACCACAAACAGGAACGGGGCAATTGGAAAAAACTTTCAATTTCACAAGTTACCCTTTAGCGCCTAAAGAGTGTGACTTAGAAGAATTAAACTATCTGATTACGGTAGATGCATATGTGCACATTACATAGGGTTGTTTACGTCCTAAATGGGTTGAACGCAAGAGTGACAATCGAAAACCCAAAGAACCCAAAATACCTAGCACCTTCCGGTTTTGTTTTTGCAGCTAATAAATTATGTGGGCCTATAAAAATATATGAGTCGCCTAGACGACAACTCGGGCATTTATAATCACAACCATATAACCCCCTACCACAAACAGGAACGTGGCAATTGGCAAAAAACTTTCAATTTCCTTTAGCACCTAAAGAGTGTGACTTTGAAGAATTAAACTATCTGATTACGGTAGATGCATATGTGCACATTACATAGAGATGTTAACGTCCTAAATGGGTTGAACGCAAGAGTGACAATCGAAAACCCAAAAATCTCAAAATACCTAGCACCTTCCGGTTTTGTTTTTGCGGCTAAGAAATTATGTGGGCCTAAAAAGCAATATGAATCGCCTAGACGACAACTCGGGCATTCATAAACAACATCATATACCCGCCTACCACAAACAGGAACGGGGCAATTGGCAAAAAACTTTCAATTTTACAAGTTACCCTTTAGCGCCTAAACAGTGTGACTTAGAAGAATAAAACTATCTGATTACGGTAGATGCATATGTGCACTTTACATAGGGTTGTTTACGTCCTAAATGGGTTGAACGCAAGAGTGACAATCGAAAACCCAAAGAACCCAAAATACCTAGCACCTTCCGGTTTTGTTTTTGCGGCTATAAAGTATGTGGGCCTTTAAAACAATATGAGTCGCCTAGACGACAACGCGGGCATTCATAATCACAACCATATAACCCCCTACCACAAACAGGAACGTGGCAATTGGCAAAAAACTTGTAATTTCCTTTAGCGCCTCAAGAGCGTGAACTTGAATAATTAAGCTATCTGATTAAAATAGATGCATATGTGCACATTACATAGAGATGTTTCCGTCCTAAATGGGTTGAACGCAAGAGTGACAATCGAAAACCCAAAGAACCCAAAATACCTAGCAACTTCCGGCTTTGTTTTTCCTACTAATAAAGTATCTGGGCCTAAAAAGCAATATGAATCGCTTAGACGACAACTCGGGCATTCATAAACAACATCATATACCCGCCTAACACAAACAGGAACGGGGCAATTGGAAAAAACTTTCAATTTCACAAGTTACCCTTTAGCGCCTAAAGAGTGTGACCTTGAATAATTAAGCTATCTGATTACGGTAGATGCATATGTGCACATTACATAGAGATGTTTACGTCCTAAATGGGTTGAACGCAAGAGTGACAATCGAAAACCCAAAGAACCCAAAATACCTAGCACCTTCCGGTTTTGTTTTTGCGGCTATAAAGTATGTGGGCCTTTAAAACAATATGAGTCGCCTCGACGACAACGCGGGCATTCATAATCACAACCATATACCCCCTACCACAAACAGGAACGTGGCAATTGGCAAAAAACTTTCAATTTCACAAGTTACCCTTTAGCGCCTAAAGAGTGTGACTTTGAAGAATTAAACTATCTGATTACGGTAGATGCATATGTGCACATTACATAGAGATGTTAACGTCCTAAATGGGTTGAACGCAAGAGTGACAATCGAAAACCCAAAAATCTCAAAATACCTAGCACCTTCCGGTTTTGTTTTTGCGGCTAAGAAATTATGTGGGCCTAAAAAGCAATATGAATCGCCTAGACGACAACTCGGGCATTCATAAACAACATCATATACCCGCCTACCACAAACAGGAACGGGGCAATTGGCAAAAAACTTTCAATTTTACAAGTTACCCTTTAGCGCCTAAACAGTGTGACTTAGAAGAATAAAACTATCTGATTACGGTAGATGCATATGTGCACTTAACATAGGGTTGTTTACGTCCTAAATGGGTTGAACGCAAGAGTGACAATCGAAAACCCAAAGAACCCAAAATACCTAGCACCTTCCGGTTTTGTTTTTGCGGCTATAAAGTATGTGGGCCTTTAAAACAATATGAGTCGCCTAGACGACAACGCGGGCATTCATAATCACAACCATATAACCCCCTACCACAAACAGGAACGTGGCAATTGGCAAAAAACTTGTAATTTCCTTTAGCGCCTCAAGAGTGTGAACTTGAATAATTAAGCTATCTGATTAAAATAGATGCATATGTGCACATTACATAGAGATGTTTCCGTCCTAAATGGGTTGAACGCAAGAGTGACAATCGAAAACCCAAAGAACCCAAAATACCTAGCAACTTCCGGCTTTGTTTTTCCTGCTAATAAAGTATCTGGGCCTAAAAAGCAATATGAATCGCTTAGACGACAACTCGGGCATTCATAAACAACATCATATACCCGCCTAACACAAACAGGAACGGGGCAATTGGAAAAAACTTTCAATTTCACAAGTTACCCTTTAGCGCCTAAAGAGTGTGACCTTGAATAATTAAGCTATCTGATTACGGTAGATGCATATGTGCACATTACATAGAGATGTTTACGTCCTAAATGGGTTGAACGCAAGAGTGACAATCGAAAACCCAAAGAACCCAAAATACCTAGCACCTTCCGGTTTTGTTTTTGCGGCTATAAAGTATGTGGGCCTTTAAAACAATATGAGTCGCCTCGACGACAACGCGGGCATTCATAATCACAACCATATACCCCCTACCACAAACAGGAACGTGGCAATTGGCAAAAAACTTTCAATTTCCTTTAGCGCCTAAAGAGTGTGACTTTGAAGAATTAAACTATCTGATTACGGTAGATGCATATGTGCACATTACATAGAGATGTTTACGTCCTAAATGGGTTAAACGCAAGAGTGACAATCGGTAACCCAAAGAACCAAAAATAACCAGCACCTTCCGGTTTTGTTTTTGCGGCTAATAAATTATGTGGGCCTAAAAGGCAATATGAATCGCCTAGACGACAACTCGGGCCTTCATAAACAACATCATATACCCGCCTACCACAAACAGGAACGTGGCAATTGGCAAAAAACGTTCAATTTCCTTTAGCGCCTAAAGAGTGTGACTTTGAAGAATTAAGCTATCTGATTACGGTAGATGCATATTTGCACATTACATAGAGATGTTTACGTCCTAAATGGGTTGAACGCAAGAGTGACAATCGGTAACCCAAAGAACCCAAAATACCTAGCACCTTCCTGTTTTGTTTTTGCGGCTAATAAAGTCGGGCATTTATAATCACAACCATATAACCCCCTACCACAAACAGGATCGTGGCAATTGGCAAAAAACTTGTAATTTCCTTTAGCGCCTCAAGAGTGTGACCTTGAATAATTAAGCTATCTGATTACGGTAGATGCATATTTGCACATTACATAGAGATGTTTACGTCCTAAATGGGTTGAACGCAAGAGTGACAATCGAAAACCCAAAGAACCCAAAATACCTAAAAACTTTTGGCTTTGTTTTTCCTGCTAATGAAGTATGTGGGCTTAAAAAGCAATATGAATCGCCTAGACGACAACTCGGGCATTCATAAAGGACATCATATACCCGCCTACCAAAAACAGGAACGGGGCAATTGGCAAAAAAACTTTCAATTTTACAAGTTACCCTTTAGCGCCTAAACAGTGTGACTTAGAAGAATTAAACTATCTGATTACGGTAGATGCATATGTGCACTTTACATAGAGATGTTTACGTCCTAAATGGGTTGAACGCAAGAGTGACAATCGGTAACCCAAAATACCTAGCAACTTCCGGCTTTGTTGTTCCTGCTAATAAAGTATGTGGGTCTAAAAAGCAATATGAATCGCCTAGACGACAACTCGGGCATTCAAAAACAACATCATATACCCGCCTACCACAAACAGGAACGGTGCAATTGGCAAAAAACTTTCAATTTCACAAGTTACCCTTTAGCGCCTAAAGAGTGTGACTTAGAAGAATTAAACTATCTGATTACGGTAGATGCATATGTGCACATTACATAGGGATGTTTACGTCCTAAATGGGTTGAACGCAAGAGTGACAATAGGTAACCCAAAGAACCCAAAATACCTAGCACCTTCCGGTTTTGTTTTTGCGGCTAAGAAATTATGTGGGCCTAAAAAGCAATATGAATCGCCTAGACGACAACTCGGGCATTCATAAACAACATCATATACCCGCCTACCACAAACAGGAACGGGGCAATTGGAAAAAACTTTCAATTTCACAAGTTACCCTTTAGCGCCTAAAGAGTGTGACTTAGAAGAATTAAACTATCTGATTACGGTAGATGCATATGTGCACATTACATAGGGATGTTTACGTCCTAAATGGGTTGAACGCAAGAGTGACAATAGGTAACCCAAAGAACCCAAAATACCTAGCACCTTCCGGTTTTGTTTTTGCGGCTAAGAAATTATGTGGGCCTAAAAAGCAATATGAATCGCCTAGACGACAACGCGGGCATTCATAATCACAACCATATAACCCCCTACCACAAACAGGAACGTGGCAATTGGCAAAAAACTTGTAATTTCCTTTAGCGCCTCAAGAGTGTGACCTTGAATAATTAAGCTATCTGATTACGGTAGATGCATATTTGCACATTACATAGAGATGTTTACGTCCTAAATGGGTTAAACGCAAGAGTGACAATCGGTAACCCAAAGAACCAAAAATAACCAGCACCTTCCGGTTTTGTTTTTGCGGCTAATAAATTATGTGGGCCTAAAAGGCAATATGAATCGCCTAGACGACAACTCGGGCCTTCATAAACAACATCATATACCCGCCTACCACAAACAGGAACGTGGCAATTGGCAAAAAACGTTCAATTTCCTTTAGCGCCTAAAGAGTGTGACTTTGAAGAATTAAGCTATCTGATTACGGTAGATGCATATTTGCACATTACATAGAGATGTTTACGTCCTAAATGGGTTGAACGCAAGAGTGACAATCGGTAACCCAAAGAACCCAAAATACCTAGCACCTTCCTGTTTTGTTTTTGCGGCTAATAAAGTCGGGCATTTATAATCACAACCATATAACCCCCTACCACAAACAGGATCGTGGCAATTGGCAAAAAACTTGTAATTTCCTTTAGCGCCTCAAGAGTGTGACCTTGAATAATTAAGCTATCTGATTACGGTAGATGCATATTTGCACATTACATAGAGATGTTTACGTCCTAAATGGGTTAAACGCAAGAGTGACAATCGGTAACCCAAAGAACCAAAAATAACCAGCACCTTCCGGTTTTGTTTTTGCGGCTAATAAATTATGTGGGCCTAAAAGGCAATATGAATCGCCTAGACGACAACTCGGGCCTTCATAAACAACATCATATACCCGCCTACCACAAACAGGAACGTGGCAATTGGCAAAAAACGTTCAATTTCCTTTAGCGCCTAAAGAGTGTGACTTTGAAGAATTAAGCTATCTGATTACGGTAGATGCATATTTGCCCATTACATAGAGATGTTTACGTCCTAAATGGGTTGAACGCAAGAGTGACAATCGGTAACCCAAAGAACCCAAAATACCTAGCACCTTCCTGTTTTGTTTTTGCGGCTAATAAAGTCGGGCATTTATAATCACAACCATATAACCCCCTACCACAAACAGGATCGTGGCAATTGGCAAAAAACTTGTAATTTCCTTTAGCGCCTCAAGAGTGTGACCTTGAATAATTAAGCTATCTGATTACGGTAGATGCATATTTGCACATTACATAGAGATGTTTACGTCCTAAATGGGTTGAACGCAAGAGTGACAATCGAAAACCCAAAGAACCCAAAATACCTAAAAACTTTTGGATTTGTTGTTCCTGCTAATAAAGTATGTGGGTCTAAAAAGCAATATGAATCGCCTAGACGACAACTCGGGCATTTAAAAACAACATCATATACCCGCCTACCACAAACAGGAACGGTGCAATTGGCAAAAAACTTTCAATTTCACAAGTTACCCTTTAGCGCCTAAAGAGTGTGACTTAGAAGAATTAAACTATCTGATTACGGTAGATGCATATGTGCACATTACATAGGGATGTTTACGTCCTAAATGGGTTGAACGCAAGAGTGACAATCGGTAACCCAAAGAACCCAAAATACCTAGCAACTTCCGGCTTTGTTGTTCCTGCTAATAAAGTATGTGGGTCTAAAAAGCAATATGAATCGCCTAGACGACAACTCGGGCATTCAAAAACAACATCATATACCCGCCTACCACAAACAGGAACGGTGAAATTGGCAAAAAACTTTCAATTTCACAAGTTACCCTTTAGCGCCTAAAGAGTGTGACTTAGAAGAATTAAACTATCTGATTACGGTAGATGCATATGTGCACATTACATAGGGATGTTTACGTCCTAAATGGGTTGAACGCAAGAGTGACAATAGGTAACCCAAAGAACCCAAAATACCTAGCACCTTCCGGTTTTGTTTTTGCGGCTAAGAAATTATGTGGGCCTAAAAAGCAATATGAATCGCCTAGACGACAACTCGGGCATTCATAAACAACATCATATACCCGCCTACCACAAACAGGAACGGGGCAATTGGAAAAAACTTTCAATTTCACAAGTTACCCTTTAGCGCCTAAAGAGTGTGACTTAGAAGAATTAAACTATCTGATTACGGTAGATGCATATGTGCACATTACATAGGGATGTTTACGTCCTAAATGGGTTGAACGCAAGAGTGACAATAGGTAACCCAAAGAACCCAAAATACCTAGCACCTTCCGGTTTTGTTTTTGCGGCTAAGAAATTATGTGGGCCTAAAAAGCAATATGAATCGCCTAGACGACAACGCGGGCATTCATAATCACAACCATATAACCCCCTACCACAAACAGGAACGTGGCAATTGGCAAAAAACTTGTAATTTCCTTTAGCGCCTCAAAAGTGTGAAATTGAATAATTAAGCTATCTGATTACGGTAGATGCATATGTGCACATTACATAGAGATGTTAACGTCCTAAATGGGTTGAACGCAAGAGTGACAATCGAAAACCCAAAAACCTCAAAATACCTAGCAACTTCCGGCTTTGTTGTTCCTGCTAATAAAGTATGTGGGTCTAAAAAGCAATATGAATCGCCTAGACGACAACTCGGGCATTCAAAAACAACATCATATACCCGCCTACCACAAACAGGAACGGTGCAATTGGCAAAAAACTTTCAATTTCACAAGTTACCCTTTAGCGCCCAAAGAGTGTGACTTAGAAGAATTAAACTATTTGATTACGGTAGATGCATATGTGCACATTACATAGGGATGTTTACGTCCTAAATGGGTTGAACGCAAGAATGACAATAGGTAACCCAAAGAACCCAAAATACCTAGCACCTTCCGGTTTTGTTTTTGCGGCTAAGAAATTATGTGGGCCTAAAAAGCAATATGAATCGCCTAGACGACAACTCGGGTATTCATAAACAACATCATATACCCGCCTACCACAAACAGGAACGGGGCAATTGGAAAAAACTTTCAATTTCACAAGTTACCCTTTAGCGCCTAAAGAGTGTGACTTAGAAGAATTAAACTATCTGATTACGGTAGATGCATATGTGCACATTACATAGAGATGTTTACGTCCTAAATGGGTTGAACGCAAGAGTGACAATAGGTAACCCAAAGAACCCAAAATACCTAGCACCTTCCGGTTTTGTTTTTGCAGCTAATAAATTATGTGGGCCTATAAAACAATATGAGTCGCCTAGACGACAACTCGGGCATTTATAATCACAACCATATAACCCCCTACCACAAACAGGAACGTGGCAATTGGCAAAAAACTTTCAATTTCCTTTAGCGCCTAAAGAGTGTGACTTTGAAGAATTAAACTATCTGATTACGGTAGATGCATATGTGCACATTACATAGAGATGTTAACGTCCTAAATGGGTTGAACGCAAGAGTGACAATCGAAAACCCAAAAATCTCAAAATACCTAGCACCTTCCGGTTTTGTTTTTGCGGCTAAGAAATTATGTGGGCCTAAAAAGCAATATGAATCGCCTAGACGACAACTCGGGCATTCATAAACAACATCATATACCCGCCTACCACAAACAGGAACGGGGCAATTGGCAAAAAACTTTCAATTTTACAAGTTACCCTTTAGCGCCTAAACAGTGTGACTTAGAAGAATAAAACTATCTGATTACGGTAGATGCATATGTGCACTTTACATAGGGTTGTTTACGTCCTAAATGGGTTGAACGCAAGAGTGACAATCGAAAACCCAAAGAACCCAAAATACCTAGCACCTTCCGGTTTTGTTTTTGCGGCTATAAAGTATGTGGGCCTTTAAAACAATATGAGTCGCCTAGACGACAACGCGGGCATTCATAATCACAACCATATAACCCCCTACCACAAACAGGAACGTGGCAATTGGCAAAAAACTTGTAATTTCCTTTAGCGCCTCAAGAGTGTGAACTTGAATAATTAAGCTATCTGATTAAAATAGATGCATATGTGCACATTACATAGAGATGTTTCCGTCCTAAATGGGTTGAACGCAAGAGTGACAATCGAAAACCCAAAGAACCCAAAATACCTAGCAACTTCCGGCTTTGTTTTTCCTACTAATAAAGTATCTGGGCCTAAAAAGCAATATGAATCGCTTAGACGACAACTCGGGCATTCATAAACAACATCATATACCCGCCTAACACAAACAGGAACGGGACAATTGGAAAAAACTTTCAATTTCACAAGTTACCCTTTAGCGCCTAAAGAGTGTGACCTTGAATAATTAAACTATCTGATTACGGTAGATGCATATGTGCACATTACATAGAGATGTTTACGTCCTAAATGGGTTGAACGCAAGAGTGACAATCGAAAACCCAAAGAACCCAAAATACCTAGCACCTTCCGGTTTTGTTTTTGCGGCTATAAAGTATGTGGGCCTTTAAAACAATATGAGTCGCCTCGACGACAACGCGGGCATTCATAATCACAACCATATACCCCCTACCACAAACAGGAACGTGGAAATTGGCAAAAAACTTTCAATTTCACAAGTTACCCTTTAGCGCCTAAAGAGTGTGACTTTGAAGAATTAAACTATCTGATTACGGTAGATGCATATGTGCACATTACATAGAGATGTTAACGTCCTAAATGGGTTGAACGCAAGAGTGACAATCGAAAACCCAAAAATCTCAAAATACCTAGCACCTTCCGGTTTTGTTTTTGCGGCTAAGAAATTATGTGGGCCTAAAAAGCAATATGAGTCGCCTAGACGACAACGCGGGCATTCATAATCACAACCATATAACCCCCTACCACAAACAGGAACGTGGCAATTGGCAAAAAACTTGTAATTTCCTTTAGCGCCTCAAGAGTGTGAACTTGAATAATTAAGCTATCTGATTAAAATAGATGCATATGTGCACATTACTTAGAGATGTTTCCGTCCTAAATGGGTTGAACGCAAGAGTGACAATCGAAAACCCAAAGAACCCAAAATACCTAGCAACTTCCGGCTTTGTTTTTCCTGCTAATAAAGTATCTGGGCCTAAAAAGCAATATGAATCGCTTAGACGACAACTCGGGCATTCATAAACAACATCATATACCCGCCTAACACAAACAGGAACGGGGCAATTGGAAAAAACTTTCAATTTCACAAGTTACCCTTTAGCGCCTAAAGAGTGTGACCTTGAATAATTAAGCTATCTGATTACGGTAGATGCATATGTGCACATTACATAGAGATGTTTACGTCCTAAATGGGTTGAACGCAAGAGTGACAATCGAAAACCCAAAGAACCCAAAATACCTAGCACCTTCCGGTTTTGTTTTTGCGGCTATAAAGTATGTGGGCCTTTAAAACAATATGAGTCGCCTCGACGACAACGCGGGCATTCATAATCACAACCATATACCCCCTACCACAAACAGGAACGTGGCAATTGGCAAAAAACTTTCAATTTCACAAGTTACCCTTTAGCGCCTAAAGAGTGTGACTTTGAAGAATTAAACTATCTGATTACGGTAGACGCATATGTGCACATTGCATAGAGATGTTAACGTCCTAAATGGGTTGAACGCAAGAGTGACAATCGAAAATCCAAAAACCTCAAAATACCTAGCAACTTCCGGCTTTGTTGTTCCTGCTAATAAAGTATGTGGGTCTAAAAAGCAATATGAATCGCCTAGACGACAACTCGGGCATTCATAAACAACATCATTTACCCGCCTAACACAAACCGGAACGGGGCAATTGGAAAAAACTTTCAATTTCACAAGTTACCCTTTAGCGCCTAAAGAGTGTGACTTAGAAGAATTAAACTATCTGATTACGGTAGATGCATATGTGCACATTACATAGAGATGTTTACGTCCTAAATGGGTTGAACGCAAGAGTGACAATCGGTAACCCAAAGAACCCAAAATACCTAGCACCTTCCGGTTTTGTTTTTGCGGCTAAGAAATTATGTGGGCCTAAAAAGCAATATGAATCGCCTAGACGACAACTCGGGCATTCATAAACAACATCATATACCCGCCTACCACAAACAGGAACGTGGCAATTGGCAAAAAACTTTCAATTTCCTTTAGCGCCTAAAGAGTGTGACTTTGAAGAATTAAACTATCTGATTACGGTAGATGCATATGTGCACATTACATAGAGATGTTTACGTCCTAAATGGGTTAAACGCAAGAGTGACAATCGGTAACCCAAAGAACCAAAAATAACCAGCACCTTCCGGTTTTGTTTTTGCGGCTAATAAATTATGTGGGCCTAAAAGGCAATATGAATCGCCTAGACGACAACTCGGGCCTTCATAAACAACATCATATACCCGCCTACCACAAACAGGAACGTGGCAATTGGCAAAAAACGTTCAATTTCCTTTAGCGCCTAAAGAGTGTGACTTTGAAGAATTAAGCTATCTGATTACGGTAGATGCATATTTGCACATTACATAGAGCTGTTTACGTCCTAAATGGGTTGAACGCAAGAGTGACAATCGGTAACCCAAAGAACCCAAAATACCTAGCACCTTCCTGTTTTGTTTTTGCGGCTAATAAAGTCGGACATTTATAATCACAACCATATAACCCCCTACCACAAACAGGATCGTGGCAATTGGCAAAAAACTTGTAATTTCCTTTAGCGCCTCAAGAGTGTGACCTTGAATAATTAAGCTATCTGATTACGGTAGATGCATATTTGCACATTACATAGAGATGTTTACGTCCTAAATGGGTTGAACGCAAGAGTGACAATCGAAAACCCAAAGAACCCAAAATACCTAGCACCTTCCTGTTTTGTTTTTGCGGCTAATAAAGTCGGGCATTTATAATCACAACCATATAACCCCCTACCACAAACAGGATCGTGGCAATTGGCAAAAAACTTGTAATTTCCTTTAGCGCCTCAAGAGTGTGACCTTGAATAATTAAGCTATCTGATTACGGTAGATGCATATTTGCACATTACATAGAGATGTTTACGTCCTAAATGGGTTGAACGCAAGAGTGACAATCGAAAACCCAAAGAACCCAAAATACCTAAAAACTTTTGGCTTTGTTTTTCCTGCTAATGAAGTATGTGGGCTTAAAAAGCAATATGAATCGCCTAGACGACAACTCGGGCATTCATAAAGGACATCATATACCCGCCTACCAAAAACAGGAACGGGGCAATTGGCAAAAAAACTTTCAATTTTACAAGTTACCCTTTAGCGCCTCAAGAGTGTGACCTTGAATAATTAAGCTATCTGATTACGGTAGATGCATATTTGCACATTACATAGAGATGTTTACGTCCTAAATGGGTTGAACGCAAGAGTGACAATCGGTAACCCAAAGAACCCAAAATACCTAGCACCTTCCTGTTTTGTTTTTGCGGCTAATAAAGTCGGGCATTTATAATCACAACCATATAACCCCCTACCACAAACAGGAACGTGGCAATTGGCAAAAAACGTTCAATTTCCTTTAGCGCCTAAAGAGTGTGACTTAGAAGAATTAAACTATCTGATTACGGTAGATGCATATGTGCACATTACATAGGGATGTTTACGTCCTAAATGGGTTGAACGCAAGAGTGACAATAGGTAACCCAAAGAACCCAAAATACCTAGCACCTTCCGGTTTTGTTTTTGCGGCTAAGAAATTATGTGGGCCTAAAAAGCAATATGAATCGCCTAGACGACAACTCGGGCATTCATAAACAACATCATATACCCGCCTACCACAAACAGGAACGGGGCAATTGGAAAAAACTTTCAATTTCACAAGTTACCCTTTAGCGCCTTAAGAGTGTGACTTAGAAGAATTAAACTATCTGATTACGGTAGATGCATATGTGCACATTACATAGGGATGTTTACGTCCTAAATGGGTTGAACGCAAGAGTGACAATAGGTAACCCAAAGAACCCAAAATACCTAGCACCTTCCGGTTTTGGTTTTGCGGCTAAGAAATTATGTGGGCCTAAAAAGCAATATGAATCGCCTAGACGACAACGCGGGCATTCATAATCACAACCATATAACCCCCTACCACAAACAGGAACGTGGCAATTGGCAAAAAACTTGTAATTTCCTTTAGCGCCTCAAGAGTGTGACCTTGAATAATTAAGCTATCTGATTACGGTAGATGCATATGTGCACATTACATAGAGATGTTAACGTCCTAAATGGGTTGAACGCAAGAGTGACAATCGAAAACCCAAAAACCTCAAAATACCTAGCAACTTCCGGCTTTGTTGTTCCTGCTAATAAAGTATGTGGGTCTAAAAAGAAAAATGAATCGCCTAGACGACAACTCGGGCATTCAAAAACAACATCATATACCCGCCTACCACAAACAGGAACGGTGCAATTGGCAAAAAACTTTCAATTTCACAAGTTACCCTTTAGCGCCCAAAGAGTGTGACTTAGAAGAATTAAACTATCTGATTACGGTAGATGCATATGTGCACATTACATAGGGATGTTTACGTCCTAAATGGGTTGAACGCAAGAGTGACAATAGGTAACCCAAAGAACCCAAAATACCTAGCACCTTCCGGTTTTGTTTTTGCGGCTAAGAAATTATGTGGGCCTAAAAAGCAATATGAATCGCCTAGACGACAACTCGGGTATTCATAAACAACATCATATACCCGCCTACCACAAACAGGAACGGGGCAATTGGAAAAAACTTTCAATTTCACAAGTTACCCTTTAGCGCCTAAAGAGTGTGACTTAGAAGAATTAAACTATCTGATTACGGTAGATGCATATGTGCACATTACATAGAGATGTTTACGTCCTAAATGGGTTGAACGCAAGAGTGACAATAGGTAACCCAAAGAACCCAAAATACCTAGCACCTTCCGGTTTTGTTTTTGCAGCTAATAAATTATGTGGGCCTATAAAACAATATGAGTCGCCTAGACGACAACTCGGGCATTTATAATCACAACCATATAACCCCCTACCACAAACAGGAACGTGGCAATTGGCAAAAAACTTTCAATTGCCTTTAGCGCCTAAAGAGTGTGACTTTGAAGAATTAAACTATCTGATTACGGTAGATGCATATGTGCACATTACATAGAGATGTTAACGTCCTAAATGGGTTGAACGCAAGAGTGACAATCGAAAACCCAAAAATCTCAAAATACCTAGCACCTTCCGGTTTTGTTTTTGCGGCTAAGAAATTATGTGGGCCTAAAAAGCAATATGAATCGCCTAGACGACAACTCGGGCATTCATAAACAACATCATATACCCGCCTACCACAAACAGGAACGGGGCAATTGGCAAAAAACTTTCAATTTTACAAGTTACCCTTTAGCGCCTAAACAGTGTGACTTAGAAGAATAAAACTATCTGATTACGGTAGATGCATATGTGCACTTTACATAGGGTTGTTTACGTCCTAAATGGGTTGAACGCAAGAGTGACAATCGAAAACCCAAAGAACCCAAAATACCTAGCACCTTCCGGTTTTGTTTTTGCGGCTATAAAGTATGTGGGCCTTTAAAACAATATGAGTCGCCTAGACGACAACGCGGGCATTCATAATCACAACCATATAACCCCCTACCACAAACAGGAACGTGGCAATTGGCAAAAAACTTGTAATTTCTTTTAGCGCCTCAAGAGTGTGAACTTGAATAATTAAGCTATCTGATTACAGTAGATGCATATGTGCACATTACATAGAGATGTTTCCGTCCTAAATGGGTTGAACGCAAGAGTGACAATCGAAAACCCAAAGAACCCAAAATACCTAGCAACTTCCGGCTTTGTTTTTCCTGCTAATAAAGTATCTGGGCCTAAAAAGCAATATGAATCGATTAGACGACAACTCGGGCATTCATAAACAACATCATATACCCGCCTAACACAAACAGGAACGGGGCAATTGGAAAAAACTTTCAATTTCACAAGTTACCCTTTAGCGCCTAAAGAGTGTGACCTTGAATAATTAAGCTATCTGATTACGGTAGATGCATATGTGCACATTACATAGAGATGTTTACGTCCTAAATGGGTTGAACGCAAGAGTGACAATCGAAAACCCAAAGAACCCAAAATACCTAGCACCTTCCGGTTTTGTTTTTGCGGCTATAAAGTATGTGGGCCTTTAAAACAATATGAGTCGCCTCGACGACAACGCGGGCATTCATAATCACAACCATATACCCCCTACCACAAACAGGAACGTGGCAATTGGCAAAAAACTTTCAATTTCACAAGTTACCCTTTAGCGCCTAAACAGTGTGACTTTGAAGAATTAAACTATCTGATTACGGTAGACGCATATGTGCACATTACATAGAGATGTTAACGTCCTAAATGGGTTGAACGCAAGAGTGACAATCGAAAATCCAAAAACCTCAAAATACCTAGCAACTTCCGGCTTTGTTGTTCCTGCTAATAAAGTATGTGGGTCTAAAAAGCAATATGAATCGCCTAGACGACAACTCGGGCATTCATAAACAACATCATTTACCCGCCTAACACAAACCGGAACGGGGCAATTGGAAAAAACTTTCAATTTCACAAGTTACCCTTTAGCGCCTAAAGAGTGTGACTTAGAAGAATTAAACTATCTGATTACGGTAGATGCATATGTGCACATTACATAGAGATGTTTACGTCCTAAATAGGTTGAACGCAAGAGTGACAATCGGTAACCCAAAGAACCCAAAATACCTAGCACCTTCCGGTTTTGTTTTTGCGGCTAAGAAATTATGTGGGCCTAAAAAGCAATATGAATCGCCTAGACGACAACTCGGGCATTCATAAAGGACATCATATACCCGCCTACCACAAACAGGAACGGGGCAATTGGCAAAAAAACTTTCAATTTTACAAGTTACCCTTTAGCGCCTAAACAGTGTGACTTAGAAGAATTAAACTATCTGATTACGGTAGATGCATATGTGCACATTACATAGAGATGTTAACGTCCTAAATGGGTTGAACGCAAGAGTGACAATCGAAAACCCAAAAACCTCAAAATACCTAGCAACTTCCGGCTTTGTTGTTCCTGCTAATAAAGTATGTGGGTCTAAAAAGCAATATGAATCGCCTAGACGACAACTCGGGCATTCAAAAACAACATCATATACCCGCCTACCGCAAACAGGAACGGGGCAATTGGCAAAAAACTTGTAATTTCACAAGTTACCCTTTAGCGCCTAAACAGTGTGACTTAGAAGAATTAAACTATCTGATTACGGTAGATGCATATGTGCACATTACATAGGGATGTTTACGTCCTAAATGGGTTGAACGCAAGAGTGACAATAGGTAACCCAAAGAACTCCAAATACCTAGCACCTTCCGGTTTTGTTTTTGCGGCTAAGAAATTATGTGGGCCTAAAAAGCAATATGAATCGCCTAGACGAAAACTCGGGCATTCATAAACAACATCATATACCCGCCTACCACAAACAGGAACGGGGCAATTGGAAAAAACTTTCAATTTCACAAGTTACCCTTTAGCGCCTCAAGAGTGTGACTTAGAAGAATTAAACTATCTGATTACGGTAGATGCATATGTGCACATTACATAGAGATGTTTACGTCCTCAATGGGTTGAACGCAAGAGTGACAATAGGTAACCCAAAGAACCCAAAATACCTAGCACCTTCCGGTTTTGTTTTTGCAGCTAATAAATTATGTGGGCCTATAAAACAATATGAGTCACCTAGACGACAACTCGGGCATTTATAATCACAACCATATAACCCCCTACCACAAACAGGAACGTGGCAATTGGCAAAAAACTTTCAATTTCCTTTAGCGCCTAAAGAGTGTGACTTTGAAGAATTAAACTATCTGATTACGGTAGATGCATATGTGCACATTACATAGAGATGTTAACGTCCTAAATGGGTTGAACGCAAGAGTGACAATCGAAAACCCAAAAACCTCAAAATACTTAGCAACTTCCGACTTTGTTTTTCCGGCTAATAAAGTATGTGGGCCTAAAAAACAATATGAATCGCCTAGACGGCAACTCGGGCCTTCATAAACAACATCATATACCCGCCTACCACAAACAGGAACGGGGCAATTGGCAAAAAACTTTCAATTTTACAAGTTACCCTTTAGCGCCTAAACAGTGTGACTTAGAAGAATAAAACTATCTGATTACGGTAGATGCATATGTGCACTTTACATAGGGTTGTTTACGTCCTAAATGGGTTGAACGCAAGAGTGACAATCGAAAACCCAAAGAACCCAAAATACCTAGCACCTTCCGGTTTTGTTTTTGCGGCTATAAAGTATGTGGGCCTTTAAAACAATATGAGTCGCCTAGACGACAACGCGGGCATTCATAATCACAACCATATAACCCCCTACCACAAACAGGAACGTGGCAATTGGCAAAAAACTTATAATTTCCTTTAGCGCCTCAAGAGTGTGACCTTGAATAATTAAGCTATCTGATTACGGTAGATGCATATGTGCACAATACATAGAGATGTTTCCGTCCTAAATGGGTTGAACGCAAGAGTGACAATCGAAAACCCAAAGAACCCAAAATACCTAGCACCTTCCGGTTTTGTTTTTGCGGCTAATAAATTATGTGGGCCTAAAAGGCAATATGAATCGCCTAGACGACAACTCGGGCCTTCATAAACAACATCATATATCCGCCTACCACAAACAGGAACGTGGCAATTGGCAAAAAACGTTCAATTTCCTTTAGCGCCTAAAGAGTGTGACTTTGAAGAATTAAGCTATCTGATTACGGTAGATGCATATTTGCACATTACATAGAGATGTTTACGTCCTAACTGGGTTGAACGCAAGAGTGACAATCGGTAACCCAAAGAACCCAAAATACCTAGCACCTTCCTGTTTTGTTTTTGCGGCTAATAAAGTCGGGCATTTATAATCACAACCATATAACCCCCTACCACAAACAGGATCGTGGCAATTGGCAAAAAACTTGTAATTTCCTTTAGCGCCTCAAGAGTGTGACCTTGAATAATTAAGCTATCTGATTACGGTAGATGCATATTTGCACATTACATAGAGATGTTTACGTCCTAAATGGGTTGAACGCAAGAGTGACAATCGAGAACCCAAAGAACCCAAAATACCTAGCACCTTCCGGTTTTGTTTTTGCGGCTATAAAGTATGTGGGCCTTTAAAACAATATGAGTCGCCTAGACGACAACGCGGGCATTCATAATCACAACCATATACCCCCTACCACAAACAGGAACGAGGCAATTGACAAAAAACTTTCAATTTCCTTTAGCGCCTAAAGAGTGTGACTTTGAAGAATTAAACTATCTGATTACGGTAGATGCATATGTGCACATTACATAGAGATGTTAACGTCCTAAATGGGTTGAACGCAAGAGTGACAATCAAAACCCAAAAACCTCAAAATACCTAGCAACTTCCGGCTTTGTTGTTCCTGCTAATAAGGTATGTGGGTCTAAAAAGCAATATGAATCGCCTAGACGACAACTCGGGCATTCATAAACAACATCATATACCCGCCTAGCACAAACAGGAACGGGGCAATTGGAAAAAACTTTCAATTTCACAAGTTACCCTTTAGCGCCAAAAGAGTGTGACTTAGAAGAATTAAACTATCTGATTACGGTAGATGCATATGTGCACATTACATAGAGATGTTTACGTCCTAAATGGGTTGAACGCAAGAGTGACAATCGGTAACCCAAAGAACCCAAAATACCTAACACCTTCCGGTTTTGTTTTTGCGGCTAATAAAGTCGGGCATTTATAATCACAACCATATAACCCCCTACCACAAACAGGATCGTGGCAATTGGCAAAAAACTTGTAATTTCCTTTAGCGCCTCACGAGTGTGACCTTGAATAATTAAGCTATCTGATTACGGTAGATGCATATGTGCACATTACATAGAGATGTTTACGTCCTAAATGGGTTAAACGCAAGAGTGACAATCGGTAACCCAAAGAACCAAAAATAACAAGCACCTTCCGGTTTTGTTTTTGCGGCTAATAAATTATGTGGGCCTAAAAGGCAATATGAATCGCCTAGACGACAACTCGGGCATTCATAAACAACATCATATACCCGCCTACCACAAACAGGAACGTGGCAATTGGCAAAAAACGTTCAATTTCCTTTAGCGCCTAACGAGTGTGACTTTGAAGAATTAAACTATCTGATTACGGTAGATGCATATGTGCACATTACATAGAGATGTTTACGACCTAAATGGGTTGAACGCAAGAGTGACAATCGGTAACCCAAAGAACCCAAAATACCTAGCACCTTCCGGTTTTATTTTTGCGGCTAATAAAGTCGGGCATTTATAATCACAACCATATAACCCCCTACCACAAACAGGATCGTGGCAATTGGCAAAAAACTTGTAATTTCCTTTAGCGCCTCACGAGTGTGACCTTGAATAATTAAGCTATCTGATTACGGTAGATGCATATGTGCACATTACATAGAGATGTTTACGTCCTAAATGGGTTGAACGCAAGAGTGACAATCGAAAACCCAAAGAACCCAAAATACCTAAAAACTTTTGGCTTTGTTTTTCCTGCTAATGAAGTATGTGGGCTTAAAAAGCAATATGAATCGCCTAGACGACAACTCGGACATTCATAAAGGACATCATATACCCGCCTACCACAAACAGGAACGGGGCAATTGGCAAAAAAACTTTCAATTTTACAAGTTACCCTTTAGCGCCTAAACAGTGTGACTTAGAAGAATTAAACTATCTGATTACGGTAGATGCATATGTGAACTTTACATAGAGATGTTTACGTCCTAAATGGGTTGAACGCAAGAGTGACAATCGAAAACCCAAAGAACCCAAAATACCTAGCACCTTCCGGTTTTGTTTTTGCGGCTAATAAATTATGTGGGCCTATAAAACAATATGGGTCGCCTAGACGACAACTCGGGCATTTATAATCACAACCATATAACCCCCTACCACAAACAGGAACGTGGCAATTGGCAAAAAACTTTCAATTTCCTTTAGCGCCTGAAGAGTGTGACTTTGAAGAATTAAACTATCTGATTACGGTAGATGCATATGTGCACATTACATAGAGATGTTTACGTCCTAAATGGGTTGAACGCAAGAGTGACAATAGATAACCCAAAGAACCCAAAATACCTAGCACCTTCCGGTTTTGTTTTTGCGGCTAAGAAATTATGTGGGCCTATAAAACAATATGAATCGCCTAGACGACAACTCGGGCATTCATAAAGGACATCATATACCCGCCTACCACAAACAGGAACGGGGCAATTGGCAAAAAACTTTCAATTTCCTTTAGCGCCTCACGAGTGTGACCTTGAATAATTAAGCTATCTGATTACGGTAGATGCATATGTGCACATTACATAGAGATGTTTACGTCCTAAATGGGTTGAACGCAAGAGTGACAATAGGTAACCCAAAGAACCCAAAATACCTAGCAACTTCCGGCTTTGTTTTTCCTGCTAATAAAGTATGTGGGCCTAAAAAGCAATATGAATCGCCTAGACGACAACTCGGGCATTCATAAAGGACATCATATACCCGCCTACCACAAACAGGAACGGGGCAATTGGCAAAAAAACTTTCAATTTTACAAGTTACCCTTTAGCGCCTAAACAGTGTGACTTAGAAGAATTAAACTATCTGATTACGGTAGATGCATATGTGCACTTTACATAGAGATGTTTACGTCCTAAATGGGTTGAACGCAAGAGTGACAATAGATAACCCAAAGAACCCAAAATACCTAGCACCTTCCGGTTTTGTTTTTGCGGCTAAGAAATTATGTGGGCCTATAAAACAATATGAATCGCCTAGACGACAACTCGGGCATTCATAAAGGACATCATATACCCGCCTACCACAAACAGGAACGGGGCAATTGGCAAAAAACTTTCAATTTCCTTTAGCGCCTCACGAGTGTGACCTTGAATAATTAAGCTATCTGATTACGGTAGATGCATATGTGCACATTACATAGAGATGTTTACGTCCTAAATGGGTTGAACGCAAGAGTGACAATAGGTAACCCAAAGAACCCAAAATACCTAGCAACTTCCGGCTTTGTTTTTCCTGCTAATAAAGTATGTGGGCCTAAAAAGCAATATGAATCGCCTAGACGACAACTCGGGCATTCATAAAGGACATCATATACCCGCCTACCACAAACAGGAACGGGGCAATTGGCAAAAAAACTTTCAATTTTACAAGTTACCCTTTAGCGCCTAAACAGTGTGACTTAGAAGAATTAAACTATCTGATTACGGTAGATGCATATGTGCACTTTACATAGAGATGTTTACGTCCTAAATGGGTTGAACGCAAGAGTGACAATCGAAAACCCAAAGAACCCAAAATACCTAGCACCTTCCGGTTTTGTTTTTGCGGCTATATAGTATGTGGGCCTAAAAAGCAATATGAATCGCCTAGACGACAACGCGGGCATTCATAATCACAACCATATAACCCCCTACCACAAACAGGAACGTGGCAATTGGCAAAAAACTTTCAATTTCCTTTAGCGCCTGAAGAGTGTGACTTTGAAGAATTAAACTATCTGATTACGGTAGATGCATATGTGCACATTACATAGAGATGTTTACGTCCTAAATGGGTTGAACGCAAGAGTGACAATAGGTAACCCAAAGAACCCAAAATACCTAGCAACTTCCGGCTTTGTTTTTCCTGCTAATAAAGTATGTGGGCCTAAAAAGCAATATGAATCGCCTAGACGACAACTCGGGCATTCATAAAGGACATCATATACCCGCCTACCACAAACAGGAACGGGGCAATTGGCAAAAAAACTTTCAATTTTACAAGTTACCCTTTAGCGCCTAAACAGTGTGACTTAGAAGAATTAAACTATCTGATTACGGTAGATGCATATGTGCACTTTACATAGAGATGTTAACGTCCTAAATGGGTTGAACGCAAGAGTGACAATAGGTAACCCAAAGAACCCAAAATACCTAGCACCTTCCAGTTTTGTTTTTGCGGCTAAGAAATTATGTGGGCCTATAAAACAATATGAGTCGCCTAGACGACAACTCGGGCATTTATAATCACAACCATATAACCCCCTACCACAAACAGGAACGTGGCAATTGGCAAAAAACTTTCAATTTCCTTTAGCGCCTGAAGAGTGTGACTTTGAAGAATTAAACTATCTGATTACGGTAGATGCATATGTGCACATTACATAGAGATGTTTACGTCCTAAATGGGTTGAACGCAAGAGTGACAATAGGTAACCCAAAGAACCCAAAATACCTAGCACCTTCCGGTTTTGTTTTTGCGGCTAAGAAATTATGTGGGCCTATAAAACAATATGAGTCGCCTAGACGACAACTCGGGCATTTATAATCACAACCATATGACCCCCTACCACAAACAGGAACGTGGCAATTGGCAAAAAACTTTCAATTTCCTTTAGCGCCTGAAGAGTGTGACTTTGAAGAATTAAACTATCTGATTACGGTAGATGCATATGTGCACTTTACATAGAGATGTTTACGTCCTAAATGGGTTGAACGCAAGAGTGACAATAGGTAACCCAAAGAACCCAAAATACCTAGCAACTTCCGGCTTTGTTTTTCCTGCTAATAAAGCATGTGGGCCTAAAAAGCAATATGAATCGCCTAGACGACAACTCGGGCATTCATAAAGGACATCATATACCCGCCTACCACAAACAGGAACGGGGCAATTGGCAAAAAAACTTTCAATTTTACAAGTTACCCTTTAGCGCCTAAACAGTGTGACTTAGAAGAATTAAACTATCTGATTACGGTAGATGCATATGTGCACTTTACATAGAGATGTTTACGTCCTAAATGGGTTGAACGCAAGAGTGACAATAGGTAACCCAAAGAACCCAAAATACCTAGCACCTTCCGGTTTTGTTTTTGCGTCTAAGAAATTATGTGGACCTATAAAACAATATGAGTCGCCTAGACGACAACTCGGGCATTTATAATCACAACCATATAACCCCCTACCACAAACAGGAACGTGGCAATTGGCAAAAAACTTTCAATTTCCTTTAGCGCCTGAAGAGTGTGACTTTGAAGAATTAAACTATCTGATTACGGTAGATGCATATGTGCACATTACATAGAGATGTTTACGTCCTAAATGGGTTGAACGCAAGAGTGACAATCGGTAACCCAAAGAACCCAAAATACCTAGCACCTTCCGGTTTTGTTTTTGCGGCTAAGAAATTATGTGGGCCTATAAAACAATATGAGTCGCCTAGACGACAACTCGGGCATTCATAATCACAACCATATAACCCCCTACCACAAACAGGAACGTGGCAATTGGCAAAAAACTTGTAATTTCCTTTAGCGCCTCAAGAGTGTGACCTTGAATAATTAAGCTATCTGATTACGGTAGATGCATATGTGCACATTACATAAAGATGTTAACGTCCTAAATGGGTTGAACGCAAGAGTGACAATAGGTAACCCAAAGAACCCAAAATACCTAGCACCTTCCGGTTTTGTTTTTGCGGCTAAGAAATTATGTGGGCCTATAAAACAATATGAGTCGCCTAGACGACAACTCGGGCATTCATAATCACAACCATATAATCACCTACCACAAACAGGAACGTGGCAATTGGCAAAAAACTTTCAATTTCCTTTAGCGCCTAAAGATTGTGACTTTGAAGAATTAAACTATCTGATTACGGTAGATGCATATGTGCACATTACATAAAGATGTTAACGTCCTAAATGGGTTGAACGCAAGAGTGACAATAGGTAACCCAAAGAACCCAAAATACCTAGCACCTTCCGGTTTTGTTTTTGCGGCTAATAAATTATGTGGGCCTATAAAACAATATGGGTCGCCTAGACGACAACTCGGGCATTTATAATCACAACCATATAACCCCCTACCACAAACAGGAACGTGGCAATTGGCAAAAAACTTTCAATTTCCTTTAGCGCCTGAAGAGTGTGACTTTGAAGAATTAAACTATCTGATTACGGTAGATGCATATGTGCACATTACATAGAGATGTTTACGTCCTAAATGGGTTGAACGCAAGAGTGACAATAGATAACCCAAAGAACCCAAAATACCTAGCACCTTCCGGTTTTATTTTTGCGGCTAATAAAGTCGGGCATTTATAATCACAACCATATAACCCCCTACCACAAACAGGAACGTGGCAATTGGCAAAAAACTTTCAATTTCCTTTAGCGCCTGAAGAGTGTGACTTTGAAGAATTAAACTATCTGATTACGGTAGATGCATATGTGCACATTACATAAAGATGTTAACGTCCTAAATGGGTTGAACGCAAGAGTGACAATAGGTAACCCAAAGAACCCAAAATACCTAGCACCTTCCGGTTTTGTTTTTGCGGCTAAGAAATTATGTGGGCCTATAAAACAATATGAGTCGCCTAGACGACAACTCGGGCATTCATAATCACAACCATATAATCACCTACCACAAACAGGAACGTGGCAATTGGCAAAAAACTTTCAATTTCCTTTAGCGCCTAAAGATTGTGACTTTGAAGAATTAAACTATCTGATTACGGTAGATGCATATGTGCACATTACATAAAGATGTTAACGTCCTAAATGGGTTGAACGCAAGAGTGACAATAGGTAACCCAAAGAACCCAAAATACCTAGCACCTTCCGGTTTTGTTTTTGCGGCTAATAAATTATGTGGGCCTATAAAACAATATGGGTCGCCTAGACGACAACTCGGGCATTTATAATCACAACCATATAACCCCCTACCACAAACAGGAACGTGGCAATTGGCAAAAAACTTTCAATTTCCTTTAGCGCCTGAAGAGTGTGACTTTGAAGAATTAAACTATCTGATTACGGTAGATGCATATGTGCACATTACATAGAGATGTTTACGTCCTAAATGGGTTGAACGCAAGAGTGACAATCGGTAACCCAAAGAACCCAAAATACCTAGCACCTTCCGGTTTTGTTTTTGCGGCTAAGAAATTATGTGGGCCTATAAAACAATATGAGTCGCCTAGACGACAACTCGGGCATTCATAATCACAACCATATAACCCCCTACCACAAACAGGAACGTGGCAATTGGCAAAAAACTTGTAATTTCCTTTAGCGCCTCAAGAGTGTGACCTTGAATAATTAAGCTATCTGATTACGGTAGATGCATATGTGCACATTACATAAAGATGTTAACGTCCTAAATGGGTTGAACGCAAGAGTGACAATAGGTAACCCAAAGAACCCAAAATACCTAGCACCTTCCGGTTTTGTTTTTGCGGCTAAGAAATTATGTGGGCCTATAAAACAATATGAGTCGCCTAGACGACAACTCGGGCATTCATAATCACAACCATATAATCACCTACCACAAACAGGAACGTGGCAATTGGCAAAAAACTTTCAATTTCCTTTAGCGCCTAAAGATTGTGACTTTGAAGAATTAAACTATCTGATTACGGTAGATGCATATGTGCACATTACATAAAGATGTTAACGTCCTAAATGGGTTGAACGCAAGAGTGACAATAGGTAACCCAAAGAACCCAAAATACCTAGCACCTTCCGGTTTTGTTTTTGCGGCTAATAAATTATGTGGGCCTATAAAACAATATGGGTCGCCTAGACGACAACTCGGGCATTTATAATCACAACCATATAACCCCCTACCACAAACAGGAACGTGGCAATTGGCAAAAAACTTTCAATTTCCTTTAGCGCCTGAAGAGTGTGACTTTGAAGAATTAAACTATCTGATTACGGTAGATGCATATGTGCACATTACATAAAGATGTTAACGTCCTAAATGGGTTGAACGCAAGAGTGACAATAGGTAACCCAAAGAACCCAAAATACCTAGCACCTTCCGGTTTTGTTTTTGCGGCTAATAAATTATGTGGGCCTATAAAACAATATGGGTCGCCTAGACGACAACTCGGGCATTTATAATCACAACCATATAACCCCCTACCACAAACAGGAACGTGGCAATTGGCAAAAAACTTTCAATTTCCTTTAGCGCCTGAAGAGTGTGACTTTGAACAATTAAACTATCTGATTACGGTAGATGCATATGTGCACATTACATAGAGATGTTTACGTCCTAAATGGGTTGAACGCAAGAGTGACAATCGAAAACCCAAAGAACCCAAAATACCTAAAAACTTTTGGCTTTGTTTTTCCTGCTAATGAAGTATGTGGGCTTAAAAAGCAATATGAATCGCCTAGACGACAACTCGGACATTCATAAAGGACATCATATACCCGCCTACCACAAACAGGAACGGGGCAATTGGCAAAAAAACTTTCAATTTTACAAGTTACCCTTTAGCGCCTAAACAGTGTGACTTAGAAGAATTAAACTATCTGATTACGGTAGATGCATATGTGAACTTTACATAGAGATGTTTACGTCCTAAATGGGTTGAACGCAAGAGTGACAATCGAAAACCCAAAGAACCCAAAATACCTAGCACCTTCCGGTTTTGTTTTTGCGGCTAATAAATTATGTGGGCCTATAAAACAATATGGGTCGCCTAGACGACAACTCGGGCATTTATAATCACAACCATATAACCCCCTACCACAAACAGGAACGTGGCAATTGGCAAAAAACTTTCAATTTCCTTTAGCGCCTGAAGAGTGTGACTTTGAAGAATTAAACTATCTGATTACGGTAGATGCATATGTGCACATTACATAGAGATGTTTACGTCCTAAATGGGTTGAACGCAAGAGTGACAATAGATAACCCAAAGAACCCAAAATACCTAGCACCTTCCGGTTTTGTTTTTGCGGCTAAGAAATTATGTGGGCCTATAAAACAATATGAATCGCCTAGACGACAACTCGGGCATTCATAAAGGACATCATATACCCGCCTACCACAAACAGGAACGGGGCAATTGGCAAAAAACTTTCAATTTCCTTTAGCGCCTCACGAGTGTGACCTTGAATAATTAAGCTATCTGATTACGGTAGATGCATATGTGCACATTACATAGAGATGTTTACGTCCTAAATGGGTTGAACGCAAGAGTGACAATAGGTAACCCAAAGAACCCAAAATACCTAGCAACTTCCGGCTTTGTTTTTCCTGCTAATAAAGTATGTGGGCCTAAAAAGCAATATGAATCGCCTAGACGACAACTCGGGCATTCATAAAGGACATCATATACCCGCCTACCACAAACAGGAACGGGGCAATTGGCAAAAAAACTTTCAATTTTACAAGTTACCCTTTAGCGCCTAAACAGTGTGACTTAGAAGAATTAAACTATCTGATTACGGTAGATGCATATGTGCACTTTACATAGAGATGTTTACGTCCTAAATGGGTTGAACGCAAGAGTGACAATAGATAACCCAAAGAACCCAAAATACCTAGCACCTTCCGGTTTTGTTTTTGCGGCTAAGAAATTATGTGGGCCTATAAAACAATATGAATCGCCTAGACGACAACTCGGGCATTCATAAAGGACATCATATACCCGCCTACCACAAACAGGAACGGGGCAATTGGCAAAAAACTTTCAATTTCCTTTAGCGCCTCACGAGTGTGACCTTGAATAATTAAGCTATCTGATTACGGTAGATGCATATGTGCACATTACATAGAGATGTTTACGTCCTAAATGGGTTGAACGCAAGAGTGACAATAGGTAACCCAAAGAACCCAAAATACCTAGCAACTTCCGGCTTTGTTTTTCCTGCTAATAAAGTATGTGGGCCTAAAAAGCAATATTAATCGCCTAGACGACAACTCGGGCATTCATAAAGGACATCATATACCCGCCTACCACAAACAGGAACGGGGCAATTGGCAAAAAAACTTTCAATTTTACAAGTTACCCTTTAGCGCCTAAACAGTGTGACTTAGAAGAATTAAACTATCTGATTACGGTAGATGCATATGTGCACTTTACATAGAGATGTTTACGTCCTAAATGGGTTGAACGCAAGAGTGACAATCGAAAACCCAAAGAACCCAAAATACCTAGCACCTTCCGGTTTTGTTTTTGCGGCTATATAGTATGTGGGCCTAAAAAGCAATATGAATCGCCTAGACGACAACGCGGGCATTCATAATCACAACCATATAACCCCCTACCACAAACAGGAACGTGGCAATTGGCAAAAAACTTTCAATTTCCTTTAGCGCCTGAAGAGTGTGACTTTGAAGAATTAAACTATCTGATTACGGTAGATGCATATGTGCACATTACATAGAGATGTTTACGTCCTAAATGGGTTGAACGCAAGAGTGGCAATAGGTAACCCAAAGAACCCAAAATACCTAGCAACTTCCGGCTTTGTTTTTCCTGCTAATAAAGTATGTGGGCCTAAAAAGCAATATGAATCGCCTAGACGACAACTCGGGCATTCATAAAGGACATCATATACCCGCCTACCACAAACAGGAACGGGGCAATTGGCAAAAAAACTTTCAATTTTACAAGTTACCCTTTAGCGCCTAAACAGTGTGACTTAGAAGAATTAAACTATCTGATTACGGTAGATGCATATGTGCACTTTACATAGAGATGTTAACGTCCTAAATGGGTTGAACGCAAGAGTGACAATAGGTAACCCAAAGAACCCAAAATACCTAGCACCTTCCAGTTTTGTTTTTGCGGCTAAGAAATTATGTGGGCCTATAAAACAATATGAGTCGCCTAGACGACAACTCGGGCATTTATAATCACAACCATATAACCCCCTACCACAAACAGGAACGTGGCAATTGGCAAAAAACTTTCAATTTCCTTTAGCGCCTGAAGAGTGTGACTTTGAAGAATTAAACTATCTGATTACGGTAGATGCATATGTGCACATTACATAGAGATGTTTACGTCCTAAATGGGTTGAACGCAAGAGTGACAATAGGTAACCCAAAGAACCCAAAATACCTAGCACCTTCCGGTTTTGTTTTTGCGGCTAAGAAATTATGTGGGCCTATAAAACAATATGAGTCGCCTAGACGACAACTCGGGCATTTATAATCACAACCATATGACCCCCTACCACAAACAGGAACGTGGCAATTGGCAAAAAACTTTCAATTTCCTTTAGCGCCTGAAGAGTGTGACTTTGAAGAATTAAACTATCTGATTACGGTAGATGCATATGTGCACTTTACATAGAGATGTTTACGTCCTAAATGGGTTGAACGCAAGAGTGACAATAGGTAACCCAAAGAACCCAAAATACCTAGCAACTTCCGGCTTTGTTTTTCCTGCTAATAAAGCATGTGGGCCTAAAAAGCAATATGAATCGCCTAGACGACAACTCGGGCATTCATAAAGGACATCATATACCCGCCTACCACAAACAGGAACGGGGCAATTGGCAAAAAAACTTTCAATTTTACAAGTTACCCTTTAGCGCCTAAACAGTGTGACTTAGAAGAATTAAACTATCTGATTACGGTAGATGCATATGTGCACTTTACATAGAGATGTTTACGTCCTAAATGGGTTGAACGCAAGAGTGACAATAGGTAACCCAAAGAACCCAAAATACCTAGCACCTTCCGGTTTTGTTTTTGCGTCTAAGAAATTATGTGGACCTATAAAACAATATGAGTCGCCTAGACGACAACTCGGGCATTTATAATCACAACCATATAACCCCCTACCACAAACAGGAACGTGGCAATTGGCAAAAAACTTTCAATTTCCTTTAGCGCCTGAAGAGTGTGACTTTGAAGAATTAAACTATCTGATTACGGTAGATGCATATGTGCACATTACATAGAGATGTTTACGTCCTAAATGGGTTGAACGCAAGAGTGACAATCGGTAACCCAAAGAACCCAAAATACCTAGCACCTTCCGGTTTTGTTTTTGCGGCTAAGAAATTATGTGGGCCTATAAAACAATATGAGTCGCCTAGACGACAACTCGGGCATTCATAATCACAACCATATAACCCCCTACCACAAACAGGAACGTGGCAATTGGCAAAAAACTTGTAATTTCCTTTAGCGCCTCAAGAGTGTGACCTTGAATAATTAAGCTATCTGATTACGGTAGATGCATATGTGCACATTACATAAAGATGTTAACGTCCTAAATGGGTTGAACGCAAGAGTGACAATAGGTAACCCAAAGAACCCAAAATACCTAGCACCTTCCGGTTTTGTTTTTGCGGCTAAGAAATTATGTGGGCCTATAAAACAATATGAGTCGCCTAGACGACAACTCGGGCATTCATAATCACAACCATATAATCACCTACCACAAACAGGAACGTGGCAATTGGCAAAAAACTTTCAATTTCCTTTAGCGCCTAAAGATTGTGACTTTGAAGAATTAAACTATCTGATTACGGTAGATGCATATGTGCACATTACATAAAGATGTTAACGTCCTAAATGGGTTGAACGCAAGAGTGACAATAGGTAACCCAAAGAACCCAAAATACCTAGCACCTTCCGGTTTTGTTTTTGCGGCTAAGAAATTATGTGGGCCTATAAAACAATATGAGTCGGCTAGACGACAACTCGGGCATTCATAATCACAACCATATAACCCCCTACCACAAACAGGAACGTGGCAATTGGCAAAAAACTTGTAATTTCCTTTAGCGCCTCAAGAGTGTGACCTTGAATAATTAAGCTATCTGATTACGGTAGATGCATATGTGCACATTACATAAAGATGTTAACGTCCTAAATGGGTTGAACGCAAGAGTGACAATAGGTAACCCAAAGAACCCAAAATACCTAGCACCTTCCGGTTTTGTTTTTGCGGCTAAGAAATTATGTGGGCCTATAAAACAATATGAGTCGCCTAGACGACAACTCGGGCATTCATAATCACAACCATATAATCACCTACCACAAACAGGAACGTGGCAATTGGCAAAAAACTTTCAATTTCCTTTAGCGCCTAAAGATTGTGACTTTGAAGAATTAAACTATCTGATTACGGTAGATGCATATGTGCACATTACATAAAGATATTAACGTCCTAAATGGGTTGAACGCAAGAGTGACAATAGGTAACCCAAAGAACCCAAAATACCTAGCACCTTCCGGTTTTGTTTTTGCGGCTAAGAAATTATGTGGGCCTATAAAACAATATGAGTCGGCTAGACGACAACTCGGGCATTCATAATCACAACCATATAACCCCCTACCACAAACAGGAACGTGGCAATTGGCAAAAAACTTGTAATTTCCTTTAGCGCCTCAAGAGTGTGACCTTGAATAATTAAGCTATCTGATTACGGTAGATGCATATGTGCACATTACATAGAGATGTTTACGTCCTAAATGGGTTGAACGCAAGAGTGACAATCGAAAACCCAAAGAACCCAAAATACCTAGCAACTTCCGGCTTTGTTTTTCCTGCTAATAAAGTATGTGGGCCTAAAAAGCAATATGAATCGCCTAGACGACAACTCGGGCATTCATAAAGGACATCATATACCCGCCTACCACAAACAGGAACGGGGCAATTGGCAAAAAAACTTTCAATTTTACAAGTTACCCTTTAGCGCCTAAACAGTGTGACTTAGAAGAATTAAACTATCTGATTACGGTAGATGCATATGTGCACATTACATAGAGATGTTAACGTCCTAAATAGGTTGAACGCAAGAGTGACAATCGAAAACCCAAAAACCTCAAAATACCTAGCAACTTCCGGCTTTGTTGTTCCTGCTAATAAAGTATGTGGGTCTAAAAAGCAATATGAATCGCCTAGACGACAACTGGGGCATTCAAAAACAACATCATATACCCGCCTACCACAAACACGAACGGGGCAATTGGCAAAAAACTTTCAATTTCACAAGTTACCCTTTAGCGCCTAAAGAGTGTGACTTAGAAGAATTAAATTATCTGATTACGGTAGATGCATATGTGCACATTACATAGGGATGTTTACGTCCTAAATGGGTTGAACGCAAGAGTGACAATAGGTAACCCAAAGAACCCCAAATACCTAGCACCTTCCGGTTTTGTTTTTGCGGCTAAGAAATTATGTGGGCCTAAAAAGCAATATGAATCGCCTAGACGAAAACTCGGGCATTCATAAACAACATCATATACCCGCCTACCACAAACAGGAACGGGGCAAGTTCACAAGTTACCCTTTAGCGCCTAAAGAGTGTGACTTAGAAGAATTAAACTATCTGATTACGGTAGATGCATATGTGCACATTACATAGAGATGTTTACGTCCTAAATGGGTTGAACGCAAGAGTGACAATAGGTAACCCAAAGAACCCAAAATACCTAGCACCTTCCGGTTTTGTTTTTGCAGCTAATAAATTATGTGGGCCTATAAAACAATATGAGTCGCCTAGACGACAACTCGGGCATTTATAATCACAACCATATAACCCCCTACCACAAACAGGAACGTGGCAATTGGCAAAAAACTTTCAATTTCCTTTAGCGCCTAAAGAGTGTGACTTTGAAGAATTAAACTATCTGATTACGGTAGATGCATATGTGCACATTACATAGAGATGTTAACGTCCTAAATGGGTTGAACGCAAGAGTGACAATCGAAAACCCAAAAACCTCAAAATACCTAGCAACTTCCGACTTTGTTTTTCCGGCTAATAAAGTATGTGGGCCTAAAAAACAATATGAATCGCCTAGACGGCAACTCGGGCCTTCATAAACAACATCATATACCCGCCTACCACAAACAGGAACGGGGCAATTGGCAAAAAACTTTCAATTTTACAAGTTACCCTTTAGCGCCTAAACAGTGTGACTTAGAAGAATAAAACTATCTGATTACGGTAGATGCATATGTGCACTTTACATAGGGTTGTTTACGTCCTAAATGGGTTGAACGCAAGAGTGACAATCGAAAACCCAAAGAACCCAAAATACCTAGCACCTTCCGGTTTTGTTTTTGCGGCTATAAAGTATGTGGGCCTTTAAAACAATATGAGTCGCCTAGACGACAACGCGGGCATTCATAATCACAACCATATAACCCCCTACCACAAACAGGAACGTGGCAATTGGCAAAAAACTTATAATTTCCTTTAGCGCCTCAAGAGTGTGACCTTGAATAATTAAGCTATCTGATTACGGTAGATGCATATGTGCACAATACATAGAGATGTTTCCGCCCTAAATGCGTTGAACGCAAGAGTGACAATCGAAAACCCAAAGAACCCAAAATACCTAGCAACTTCCGGCTTTGTTTTTCCTGCTAATAAAGTATCTGGGCCTAAAAAGCAATATGAATCGCCTAGACGACAACTCGGGCATTCATAATCACAACCATATAACCCCCTACCACAAACAGGAACGTGGCATTTGGCAAAAAACTTTCAATTTCCTTTAGCGCCTAAACAGTGTGACTTAGAAGAATTAAACTATCTGATTACGGTAGATGCATATGTGCACATTACATAGAGATGTTAAAGTCCTAAATGGGTTGAACGCAAGAGTGACAATCGGAAATTCAAAAACCTCAAAATACCCAGCAACTTCCGGCTTTGTGTTTCCGGCTAATAAAGTATGTGGGCCTAAAAAACAATATGAAAGGCCTAGACGACAACTCGGGCATTCATAATCACAACCATATAACCCCCTACCACAAACAGGAACGTGGCATTTGGCAAAAAACTTTCAATTTCCTTTAGCGCCTAAACAGTGTGACTTAGAAGAATTAAACTATCTGATTACGGTAGATGCATATGTGCACTTTACACAAAAATGTTAACGTCCTAAATGGGTTTAACGCAAGAGTGACAATCGAAAACCCAAAAACCTCAAAATACCTAGCAACTTCCGGCTTTGTTTTTCCGGCTAATAAAGTATGTGGGCCTAAAAACAATATGAATCGCCTAGACGACAGCTCGGACAATCATAAACAACATCATATACCCGCCTACCACAAATAGCAACGTGGCAATTGGCAAAAAACTTTCAATTTCACAAGTTACCCTTTAGCGCCTAAACAGTGGGACTTGGAAGAATTAAACTATCTGATTACGGTAGATGCATATGTGCACTTTACACAGAGATGTTAACGTCCTAAATGGGTTGAACGCAAGAGTGACAATCGAAAACCCAAAAACCTCAAAATACCTAGGACCTTCCGGTTTTGTTTTTGCGGCTAATAAAGTATGTGGGCCTATAAAACAATATGAGTCGCCTAGACGACAACTAGGGCATTCATAAACAACATCATATACTCACCTACCGCAAACAGGAACGGGGCACTTGGCAAAAAACTTTCAATTTTACAAGTTACCCTTAAGCGCCTAAACAGTATGACTTAGAAGAATTAAACGATCTGATTACGGTAGATGCATATGTGTACTTTACACAGAGATGTTAACGTCCTAAATGGGTTGAACGCAAGAGTGACAATCGAAAACCCAAAGAACTCAAAATACCTAGCACCTTCCGGTTTTGTTTTTGCGGTTAATAAAGTATGTGGGTCAATAAAACAATATGAGTCGCCTAGACGACAACTCGGGTATTCATAATCATAATCATATAACCCCCTACCACAGACAGGAACGTGGCAATTGGCAAAAAACTTTCAATTTCCTTTAGCGCCTAAAGAGTGTGAATTTGAAGAATTAAACTATCTGATTACGGTGGATGCATATGTGCACATTACATAGAGACGTTAACGTCCTAAATGGGTTGAACGCAAGAATGACAATCGGAAACCCAAAAACCTCAAAATACCTAACAACTTCCGGCTTAGTTTTTCCGGCTAATAACGTATGTGGGCCTAAAAAACAATATGAATCGCCTAGACGACAGCTAGGGCATTCATAAACAACATCATATACCCGCCTACCACAAACAGGAACGTGGCAATTGGCAAACAACTTTCAATTTCACAAGTTACCTTTAGCGCCTAAAGAGTGTGACTTTGAAGAATTAAACTATCTGATTACGGTAGATGCATATGTGCACTTTACATAGAGATGTTTACGTCCTAAATGGGTTGAACGCAAGAGTGACAATCGGTAAGCCAAAGAACTCAGAATACCTAGCACCTTCCGGTTTTGTTTTTGAGGCTAATAAAGTATGTGGGCCTAAAAAGCAATATGAATCGCCTAGACGACAACTCGGGCATTCATAAACAACATCATATACCCGCCTACCACAAACAGGAACGGGGAAATTGGCAAGGAACTTTCAATTTCACAAGTTACCCTTTAGCGTCTGAACAGTGTGACTTAGAATAATTAAACTATCTGATTGTGGTAGATGCATATGTGTATTTTACACAGAGATGTTAACGTCCTAAATGGGTTGAACGCAAGAGTGACAATCGAAAACCCAAAAACCTCAAAATACCTAGCAACTTCCGGCTTTGTTTTTCCTGCTAATAAAGTATGTGGGCCTAAAAACAATATGAATCGCCTAGACGACAACTAGGGCATTCATAAACATAATCATATAACCGCCTACCACAAGCAGGAACGTGGCAATTGGCAAAAAACATTCAATTTCACAAGTTACCCTGTAGCGTCTAAACAGTGTGACTTAGAATAATTAAACTATCTGATTGTGGTAGATGCATATGTGCACTTTACACAGAGATGTTAACGTCCTAAATGGGTTGAACGCAAGAGTGACAATCGAAAACCCAAAAACCTCAAAATACCTAGCAACTTCCGGCTTTGTTTTTCCGGCTAATAAAGTATGTGGGCCTAAAAAGCAATATGAATCAGCTAGACCACAACTCGGGCATTCATAATCATAATCATATAACCGCCTACCACAAACAGGAACGTGGCAATTGGCAAAAAACTTTCAATTTCACAAGTTACCCTTTAGCGTCTAAACAGTGTGACTTAGAATAATTAAACTATCTGATTGTGGTAGATGCATATGTGCACTTTACACAGAGATGTTAACGTCCTAAATGGGTTAAACGCAAGAGTGTTAATCGAAAACCAAAAAACCTCAAAATACCTAGCAACTTCCGGCTTTGTTTTTCCGGCTAATAAAGTATGTGGGCCTAAAAACAATATGAATCGCCTAGACGACAGCTCGGACAATCATAAACAACATCATATACCCGCCTACCACAAATAGCAAAGTGACAATTGGCAAAAAACTTTCAATTTCACAAGTTACCCTTTAGCGCCTAAACAGTGGGACTTGGAAGAATTAAACTATCTGATTACGGTAGATCCATATGTGCACTTTACACAGAGATGTTAACGTCCTAAATGGGTTGAACGCAAGAGTGACAATCGAAAACCCAAAAACCTCAAAATACCTAGCACCTTCCGGTTTTGTTTTTGCGGCTAATAAAGTATGTGGGCCTATAAAACAATATGAGTCGCCTAGACGACAACTCGGGCATTCATAAACAACATCATATACTCACCTACCACAAACAGGAACGGGGCACTTGGCAAAAAACTTTCAATTTTACAAGTTACCCTTAAGCGCCTAAACAGTATGACTTAGAAGAATTAAACGATCTGATTACGGTAGATGCATATGTGTACTTTACACAGAGATGTTTACGTCCTAAATGGGTTGAACGCAAGAGTGACAATCGGTAAGCCAAAGAACCCAGAATACCTAGCACCTTCCGGTTTTGTTTTTGAGGCTAATAAAGTATGTGGGCCTAAAAAGCAATATGAATCGCCTAGACGACAACTCGGGCATTCATAAACAACATCATATACCCGCCTACCACAAACAGGAACGGGGAAATTGGCAAACAACTTTCAATTTCACAAGTTACCTTTAGCGCCTAAACAGTGTGATTTAGAAGAATTAAACGATCTGATTACGGTAGATGCATATGTGCACTTTACACACAGATGTTAACGTCCTAAATGGGTTGAACGCAAGAATGACAATCGGAAACCCAAAAACCTCAAAATACCTAACAACTTCCGGCTTTGTTTTTCCGGCTAATAACGTATGTGGGCCTAAAAAACAATATGAATCGCCTAGACGACAGCTAGGGCATTCATAAACAACATCATATACCCGCCTACCACAAAGAGGAACGGGGCAATTGGCAAACAACTTTCAATTTCACAAGTTATCTTTAGCGCCTAAAGAGTATGACTTTGAAGAATTAAACTATCTGATTACGGTAGATGCATATGTGCACTTTACATAGAGATGTTTACGTCCTAAATGGGTTGAACGCAAGAGTGGCAATCGGTAAGCCAAAGAACCCAGAATACCTAGCACCTTCCGGTTTTGTTTTTAAGGCTAATAAAGAATGTGGGCCTAAAAAGCAATATGAATCGCCTAGACGACAACTCGGGCATTCATAAACAACATCATATACCCGCCTACCACAAACAGGAACGGGGAAATTGGCAAACAACTTTCAATTTCACAAGTTACCTTTAGCGCCTAAACAGTGTGATTTAGAAGAATTAAACGATCTGATTACGGTAGATGCATATGTGCACTTTACATAGAGATGTTTACGTCCTAAATGGGTTGAACGCAAGAGTGACAATCGGTAACCCAAAGAACCCAAAATACCTAGCACCTTCCGGTTTTGTTTTTGCGGCTAATAAAGTATGTGGGTCAATAAAACAATATGAGTCGCCTAGACGACAACTCGGGTATTCATAATCATAATCATATAACCCCCTACCACAGACAGGAACGTGGCAATTGGCAAAAAACTTTCAATTTCCTTTAGCGCCTAAAGAGTGTGAATTTGAAGAATTAAACTATCTGATTACGGTGGATGCATATGTGCACATTACATAGAGATGTTAACGTCCTAAATGGGTTGAACGCAAGAATGACAATCGGAAACCAAAAAACCTCAAAAACCTAACAACTTCCGGCTTTGTTTTTCCGGCTAATAACGTATGTGGGCCTAAAAAACAATATGAGTCGCCTAGACGACAGCTAGGGCATTCATAAACAACATCATATACCCGCCTACCACAAACAGGAACGTGGCAATTGGCAAACAACTTTCAATTTCACAAGTTACCTTTAGCGCCTAAAGAGTGTGACTTTGAAGAATTAAACTATCTGATTACGGTAGATGCATATGTGCACTTTACATAGATATGTTTACGTCCTAAATGGGTTGAACGCAAGAGTGACAATCGGTAAGCCAAAGAACCCAGAATACCTAGCACCTTCCGGTTTTGTTTTTGAGGCTAATAAAGTATGTGGGCCTAAAAAGCAATATGAATCGCCTAGACGACAACTCGGGCATTCATAAACAACATCATATACCCGCCTACCACAAACAGGAACGGGGAAATTGGCAAACAACTTTCAATTTCACAAGTTACCCTTTAGCGTCTGAACAGTGTGACTTAGAATAATTAAACTATCTGATTGTGGTAGATGCATATGTGTACTTTACACAGAGATGTTAACGTCCTAAATGGGTTAAACGCAAGAGTGAAAATCGAAAACCCAAAAACCTCAAAATACCTAGCAACTTCCGGCTTTGTTTTTCCTGCTAATAAAGTATGTGGGCCTAAAACCAATATGAATCGCCTAGACGACAACTAGGGCATTCATAAACATAATCATATAACCGCCTACCACAAGCAGGAACGTGGCAATTGGCAAAAAACATTCAATTTCACAAGTTACCCTGTAGCGTCTAAACAGTGTGACTTAGAATAATTAAACTATCTGATTGTGGTAGATGCATATGTGCATTTTACACAGAGATGTTAACGTCCTTAATGGGTTGAACGCAAGAGTGACAATCGAAAACCCAAAAACCTCAAAATACCTAGCAACTTCCGGCTTTGTTTTTCCTGCTAATAAAGTATGTGGGCCTAAAACCAATATGAATCGCCTAGACGACAACTAGGGCATTCATAAACATAATCATATAACCGCCTACCACAAACAGGAACGTGGCAATTGGCAAAAAACTTTCAATTTCACAAGTTACCCTTTAGCGTCTAAACAGTGTGACTTAGAATAATTAAACTATCTGATTGTGGTAGATGCATATGTGCACTTTACACAGAGATGTTAACGTCCTAAATGGGTTGAACGCAAGAGTGACAATCGAAAACCAAAAAACCTCAAAATACCTAGCAACTTCCGGCTTTGTTTTTCCGGCTAGTAAAGTATGTGGGCCTAAAAACAATATGAATCGCCTAGACGACAGCTCGGACAATCATAAACAACATCATATACCCGCCTACCACAAATAGCAACGTGGCAATTGGCAAAAAACTTTCAATTTCACAAGTTACCCTTTAGCGCCTAAACAGTGGGACTTGGAAGAATTAAACTATCTGATTACGGTAGATGCATATGTGCACTTTACACAGAGATGTTAACGTCCTAAATGGGTTGAACGCAAGAGTGACAATCGAAAACCCAAAAACCTCAAAATACCTAGCAACTTCCGGCTTTGTTTTTCCGGCTAATAAAGTATGTGGGCCTAAAAAGCAATATGAATCGGCTAGACCACAACTCGGGCATTCATAATCATAATCATATAACCGCCTACCACAAACAGGAACGTGGCAATTGGCAAAAAACTTTCAATTTCACAAGTTACCCTTTAGCGTCTAAACAGTGTGACTTAGAATAATTAAACTATCTGATTGTGGTAGATGCATATGTGCACTTTACATAGAGATGTTTACGTCCTAAATGGGTTGAACGCAAGAGTGACAATCGGTAACCCAAAGAACCCAAAATACCTAGCACCTTCCGGTTTTGTTTTTGCGGCTAATAAAGTATGTGGGCCTAAAAAGCAATATGAATCGCCTAGACGACAACTCGGGCATTCATAAACAACATCATATACCCGCCTACCACAAACAGCAACGTGGCAATTTGCAAAAAACTTTCAATTTCACAAGTTACCCTTAAGCGCCTTACCAGTGGGACTTGGAAGAATTAAACGATCTGATTACGGTAGATGCATATGTGCACTTTACATAGAGATGTTAACGTCTTAAATGGGTTGAACGCAAGAGTGACAATCGAAAACCCAAAGAACTCAAAATACCTAGCACCTTCCGGTTTTGTTTTTGCGGCTAATAAAGTGTGTGGGCCTATAAAACAATATGAGTCACCTAGACGACAACGCGGGCATTCATAATCATAATCATATAACCGCCTACCACAAACAGGAACGTGGCAATTGGCAAAAAACTTTCAATTTCACAAGTTACCCTTTAGCGTCTAAACAGTGTGACTTAGAATAATTAAACTATCTGATTGTGGTAGATGCATATGTGCACTTTACATAGAGATGTTAACGTCTTAAATGGGTTGAACGCAAGAGTGACAATCGAAAACCCAAAGAACTCAAAATACCTAGCACCTTCCGGTTTTGTTTTTGCGGCTAATAAAGTGTGTGGGCCTATAAAACAATATGAGTCACCTAGACGACAACGCGGGCATTCATAAACATAATCATATAACCGCCTACCACAAGCAGGAACGTGGCAATTGGCAAAAAACATTCAATTTCACAAGTTACCCTGTAGCGTCTAAACAGTGTGACTTAGAATAATTAAACTATCTGATTGTGGTAGATGCATATGTGCACTTTACACAGAGATGTTAACGTCCTAAATGGGTTGAACGCAAGAGTGACAATCGAAAACCCAAAAACCTCAAAATACCTAGCAACTTCCGGCTTTGTTTTTCCGGCTAATAAAGTATGTGGGCCTAAAAAGCAATATGAATCAGCTAGACCACAACTCGGGCATTCATAATCATAATCATATAACCGCCTACCACAAACAGGAACGTGGCAATTGGCAAAAAACTTTCAATTTCACAAGTTACCCTTTAGCGTCTAAACAGTGTGACTTAGAATAATTAAACTATCTGATTGTGGTAGATGCATATGTGCACTTTACACAGAGATGTTAACGTCCTAAATGGGTTAAACGCAAGAGTGTTAATCGAAAACCAAAAAACCTCAAAATACCTAGCAACTTCCGGCTTTGTTTTTCCGGCTAATAAAGTATGTGGGCCTAAAAACAATATGAATCGCCTAGACGACAGCTCGGACAATCATAAACAACATCATATACCCGCCTACCACAAATAGCAAAGTGACAATTGGCAAAAAACTTTCAATTTCACAAGTTACCCTTTAGCGCCTAAACAGTGGGACTTGGAAGAATTAAACTATCTGATTACGGTAGATCCATATGTGCACTTTACACAGAGATGTTAACGTCCTAAATGGGTTGAACGCAAGAGTGACAATCGAAAACCCAAAAACCTCAAAATACCTAGCACCTTCCGGTTTTGTTTTTGCGGCTAATAAAGTATGTGGGCCTATAAAACAATATGAGTCGCCTAGACGACAACTCGGGCATTCATAAACAACATCATATACTCACCTACCACAAACAGGAACGGGGCACTTGGCAAAAAACTTTCAATTTTACAAGTTACCCTTAAGCGCCTAAACAGTATGACTTAGAAGAATTAAACGATCTGATTACGGTAGATGCATATGTGTACTTTACACAGAGATGTTTACGTCCTAAATGGGTTGAACGCAAGAGTGACAATCGGTAAGCCAAAGAACCCAGAATACCTAGCACCTTCCGGTTTTGTTTTTGAGGCTAATAAAGTATGTGGGCCTAAAAAGCAATATGAATCGCCTAGACGACAACTCGGGCATTCATAAACAACATCATATACCCGCCTACCACAAACAGGAACGGGGAAATTGGCAAACAACTTTCAATTTCACAAGTTACCTTTAGCGCCTAAACAGTGTGATTTAGAAGAATTAAACGATCTGATTACGGTAGATGCATATGTGCACTTTACACACAGATGTTAACGTCCTAAATGGGTTGAACGCAAGAATGACAATCGGAAACCCAAAAACCTCAAAATACCTAACAACTTCCGGCTTTGTTTTTCCGGCTAATAACGTATGTGGGCCTAAAAAACAATATGAATCGCCTAGACGACAGCTAGGGCATTCATAAACAACATCATATACCCGCCTACCACAAAGAGGAACGGGGCAATTGGCAAACAACTTTCAATTTCACAAGTTATCTTTAGCGCCTAAAGAGTATGACTTTGAAGAATTAAACTATCTGATTACGGTAGATGCATATGTGCACTTTACATAGAGATGTTTACGTCCTAAATGGGTTGAACGCAAGAGTGGCAATCGGTAAGCCAAAGAACCCAGAATACCTAGCACCTTCCGGTTTTGTTTTTAAGGCTAATAAAGAATGTGGGCCTAAAAAGCAATATGAATCGCCTAGACGACAACTCGGGCATTCATAAACAACATCATATACCCGCCTACCACAAACAGGAACGGGGAAATTGGCAAACAACTTTCAATTTCACAAGTTACCTTTAGCGCCTAAACAGTGTGATTTAGAAGAATTAAACGATCTGATTACGGTAGATGCATATGTGCACTTTACATAGAGATGTTTACGTCCTAAATGGGTTGAACGCAAGAGTGACAATCGGTAACCCAAAGAACCCAAAATACCTAGCACCTTCCGGTTTTGTTTTTGCGGCTAATAAAGTATGTGGGTCAATAAAACAATATGAGTCGCCTAGACGACAACTCGGGTATTCATAATCATAATCATATAACCCCCTACCACAGACAGGAACGTGGCAATTGGCAAAAAACTTTCAATTTCCTTTAGCGCCTAAAGAGTGTGAATTTGAAGAATTAAACTATCTGATTACGGTGGATGCATATGTGCACATTACATAGAGATGTTAACGTCCTAAATGGGTTGAACGCAAGAATGACAATCGGAAACCAAAAAACCTCAAAAACCTAACAACTTCCGGCTTTGTTTTTCCGGCTAATAACGTATGTGGGCCTAAAAAACAATATGAGTCGCCTAGACGACAGCTAGGGCATTCATAAACAACATCATATACCCGCCTACCACAAACAGGAACGTGGCAATTGGCAAACAACTTTCAATTTCACAAGTTACCTTTAGCGCCTAAAGAGTGTGACTTTGAAGAATTAAACTATCTGATTACGGTAGATGCATATGTGCACTTTACATAGAGATGTTTACGTCCTAAATGGGTTGAACGCAAGAGTGACAATCGGTAAGCCAAAGAACCCAGAATACCTAGCACCTTCCGGTTTTGTTTTTGAGGCTAATAAAGTATGTGGGCCTAAAAAGCAATATGAATCGCCTAGACGACAACTCGGGCATTCATAAACAACATCATATACCCGCCTACCACAAACAGGAACGGGGAAATTGGCAAACAACTTTCAATTTCACAAGTTACCCTTTAGCGTCTGAACAGTGTGACTTAGAATAATTAAACTATCTGATTGTGGTAGATGCATATGTGTACTTTACACAGAGATGTTAACGTCCTAAATGGGTTAAACGCAAGAGTGAAAATCGAAAACCCAAAAACCTCAAAATACCTAGCAACTTCCGGCTTTGTTTTTCCTGCTAATAAAGTATGTGGGCCTAAAACCAATATGAATCGCCTAGACGACAACTAGGGCATTCATAAACATAATCATATAACCGCCTACCACAAGCAGGAACGTGGCAATTGGCAAAAAACATTCAATTTCACAAGTTACCCTGTAGCGTCTAAACAGTGTGACTTAGAATAATTAAACTATCTGATTGTGGTAGATGCATATGTGCACTTTACACAGAGATGTTAACGTCCTTAATGGGTTGAACGCAAGAGTGACAATCGAAAACCCAAAAACCTCAAAATACCTAGCAACTTCCGGCTTTGTTTTTCCTGCTAATAAAGTATGTGGGCCTAAAACCAATATGAATCGCCTAGACGACAACTAGGGCATTCATAAACATAATCATATAACCGCCTACCACAAACAGGAACGTGGCAATTGGCAAAAAACTTTCAATTTCACAAGTTACCCTTTAGCGTCTAAACAGTGTGACTTAGAATAATTAAACTATCTGATTGTGGTAGATGCATATGTGCACTTTACACAGAGATGTTAACGTCCTAAATGGGTTGAACGCAAGAGTGACAATCGAAAACCAAAAAACCTCAAAATACCTAGCAACTTCCGGCTTTGTTTTTCCGGCTAGTAAAGTATGTGGGCCTAAAAACAATATGAATCGCCTAGACGACAGCTCGGACAATCATAAACAACATCATATACCCGCCTACCACAAATAGCAACGTGGCAATTGGCAAAAAACTTTCAATTTCACAAGTTACCCTTTAGCGCCTAAACAGTGGGACTTGGAAGAATTAAACTATCTGATTACGGTAGATGCATATGTGCACTTTACACAGAGATGTTAACGTCCTAAATGGGTTGAACGCAAGAGTGACAATCGAAAACCCAAAAACCTCAAAATACCTAGCAACTTCCGGCTTTGTTTTTCCGGCTAATAAAGTATGTGGGCCTAAAAAGCAATATGAATCGGCTAGACCACAACTCGGGCATTCATAATCATAATCATATAACCGCCTACCACAAACAGGAACGTGGCAATTGGCAAAAAACTTTCAATTTCACAAGTTACCCTTTAGCGTCTAAACAGTGTGACTTAGAATAATTAAACTATCTGATTGTGGTAGATGCATATGTGCACTTTACATAGAGATGTTTACGTCCTAAATGGGTTGAACGCAAGAGTGACAATCGGTAACCCAAAGAACCCAAAATACCTAGCACCTTCCGGTTTTGTTTTTGCGGCTAATAAAGTATGTGGGCCTAAAAAGCAATATGAATCGCCTAGACGACAACTCGGGCATTCATAAACAACATCATATACCCGCCTACCACAAACAGCAACGTGGCAATTTGCAAAAAACTTTCAATTTCACAAGTTACCCTTAAGCGCCTTACCAGTGGGACTTGGAAGAATTAAACGATCTGATTACGGTAGATGCATATGTGCACTTTACATAGAGATGTTAACGTCTTAAATGGGTTGAACGCAAGAGTGACAATCGAAAACCCAAAGAACTCAAAATACCTAGCACCTTCCGGTTTTGTTTTTGCGGCTAATAAAGTGTGTGGGCCTATAAAACAATATGAGTCACCTAGACGACAACGCGGGCATTCATAATCATAATCATATAACCGCCTACCACAAACAGGAACGTGGCAATTGGCAAAAAACTTTCAATTTCACAAGTTACCCTTTAGCGCCTAAACAGCGTGACTTTGAAGAATAAAACTATCTGATTCCGGGAGATGCATATGTGCACTTTACACAGAGATGTTAACGTCCTAAATGGGTTGAACGCAAGAGTGACAATCGAAAACCCAAAAACCTCAAAATACCTAGCAACTTCCGGCTTTGTTTTTCCTGCTAATATAGTATGTGGGCCTAAAAAGCAATATGAATCGCCTAGACGACAAGTCGGGCATCCATAAACAACATCATATAACCCCCTACCACAAACAGCAACGGGGCAATTGGCAAAAAACTTTCAATTTCAAAAGTTACCCTTTAGCGCCTAAAGAGTGTGACTTTGAAGAATTAAACTATCTGTTGTGGTAGATGCATATGTGCACTTTACATAGAGATGTTAACGTCTTAAATGGGTTGAACGCAAAAGTGACAATCGAAAACCCAAAGAACTCAAAATACCTAGCACCTTCCGGTTTTGTTTTTGCGGCTAATAAAGTATGTGGGCCTATAAAACAATATGAGTCGCCTCGACGACAACTCGGGCATCCATAAACAACATCCTATACCCGCCTACCACAAACAGGAACGGGGCAATTGGCAAAAAACTTTCAATTTCACAAGTTACCCTTTAGCGCCTAAACAGTGTGACTTAGAATAATTAATCTTTCTGATTGTGGTAGATGCATATGTGCACTTTACACAGAGATGTTAACGTCCTAAATGGGTTGAACGCAAGAGTGACAATCGAAGACCCAAAGAACTCAAAATACCTAGCACCTTCCGGTTTTGTTTTTGCGGCTAATAAAGTATGTGGGCCTATAAAACAATATGAGTCGCCTAGACGACAACTCGGGCATTCATAATCATAATCATATAACCCCCTACCACAAACAGGAACGGGGCAATTGGTAAAAAACTTTCAATTTCACAAGTTACCCTTTAGCGCCTAAACAGTGTGACTTAGAATAATTAAACTATCTGATTACGCTGGATGCATATGTGAACATTACATAGAGATGTTAACGTTCTTAATGGGTTGAACGCAAGAGTGACAATCGGAAACCCAAAAACCTCAAAATACCTAGCACCTTCCGGCTTTGTTTTTCCGGCTAATAACGTATGTGGGCCTAAAAGACAACATGAATCGCCTAGACGACAGCTAGGGCATTCATAAACAACATCATATACCCGCCTACCACAAACAGGAACGGGGCAATTGGCAAAAAACTTTCAATTTTGCAAGTTACCCTTTAGCGCCTAAAAGTGACTTAGAAGAATTAAACTATCTGATTACGGTAGATGCATATGTGCACTTTACATAGGGTTGTTTACGTCCTAAATGGGGTGAACGCAAGAGTGACAATCGAAAACCCAAAAACCTCAAAATATCTAGCAACTTCCGGCTTTGTTTTTCCGGCTAATAAGGTATGTGGGCCTAAAAAACAATATGAATCGCCTAGACGACAAGTCGTGCATCCATAAACAACATCATATAACCCCCTACCACAAACAGGAACGGGGCAATTGGCAAAAAACTTTCAATTTCAAAAGTTACCCTTTAGCGCCTAAAGAGTGTGACTTTGAAGAATTAAACTATCTGTTGTGTTAGATGCATATGTGCACTTTACATAGAGATGTTAACGTCCTAAATGGGTTGAACGCAAGAGCGACAATCGAAAACCCAAAAACCTCAAAATACCTAGCAACTTCCGGCTTTGTTTTTCCTGCTAATATAGTATGTGGGCCTAAAAAGCAATATGAATCGCCTAGACGACAAGTCGGGCATCCATAAACAACATCATATAACCCCCTACCACAAACAGCAACGGGGCAATTGGCAAAAAACTTTCAATTTCAAAAGTTACCCTTTAGCGCCTAAAGAGTGTGACTTTGAAGAATTAAACTATCTGTTGTGGTAGATGCATATGTGCACTTTACATAGAGATGTTAACGTCTTAAATGGATTGAACGCAAAAGTGACAATCGAAAACCCAAAGAACTCAAAATACCTAGCACCTTCCGGTTTTGTTTTTGCGGCTAATAAAGTATGTGGGCCTAAAAAGCAATATGAATCGGCTAGACCACAACTCGGGCATTCATAATCATAATCATATAACCGCCTACCACAAACAGGAACGTGGCAATTGGCAAAAAACTTTCAATTTCACAAGTTACCCTTTAGCGTCTAAACAGTGTGACTTTGAAGAATTAAACTATCTGTTGTGGTAGATGCATATGTGCACTTTACATAGAGATGTTAACGTCTTAAATGGATTGAACGCAAAAGTGACAATCGAAAACCCAAAGAACTCAAAATACCTAGCAACTTCCGGCTTTGTTTTTCCGGCTAATAAAGTATGTGGGCCTAAAAAGCAATATGAATCGGCTAGACCACAACTCGGGCATTCATAATCATAATCATATAACCGCCTACCACAAACAGGAACGTGGCAATTGGCAAAAAACTTTCAATTTCACAAGTTACCCTTTAGCGTCTAAACAGTGTGACTTAGAATAATTAAACTATCTGATTGTGGTAGATGCATATGTGCACTTTACATAGAGATGTTTACGTCCTAAATGGGTTGAACGCAAGAGTGACAATCGGTAACCCAAAGAACCCAAAATACCTAGCACCTTCCGGTTTTGTTTTTGCGGCTAATAAAGTATGTGGGCCTAAAAAGCAATATGAATCGCCTAGACGACAACTCGGGCATTCATAAACAACATCATATACCCGCCTACCACAAACAGCAACGTGGCAATTTGCAAAAAACTTTCAATTTCACAAGTTACCCTTAAGCGCCTTACCAGTGGGACTTGGAAGAATTAAACGATCTGATTACGGTAGATGCATATGTGCACTTTACATAGAGATGTTAACGTCTTAAATGGGTTGAACGCAAGAGTGACAATCGAAAACCCAAAGAACTCAAAATACCTAGCACCTTCCGGTTTTGTTTTTGCGGCTAATAAAGTGTGTGGGCCTATAAAACAATATGAGTCACCTAGACGACAACGCGGGCATTCATAATCATAATCATATAACCGCCTACCACAAACAGGAACGTGGCAATTGGCAAAAAACTTTCAATTTCACAAGTTACCCTTTAGCGCTTAAACAGCGTGACTTTGAAGAATAAAACTATCTGATTCCGGGAGATGCATATGTGCACTTTACACAGAGATGTTAACGTCCTAAATGGGTTGAACGCAAGAGTGACAATCGAAAACCCAAAAACCTCAAAATACCTAGCAACTTCCGGCTTTGTTTTTCCTGCTAATATAGTATGTGGGCCTAAAAAGCAATATGAATCGCCTAGACGACAAGTCGGGCATCCATAAACAACATCATATAACCCCCTACCACAAACAGCAACGGGGCAATTGGCAAAAAACTTTCAATTTCAAAAGTTACCCTTTAGCGCCTAAAGAGTGTGACTTTGAAGAATTAAACTATCTGTTGTGGTAGATGCATATGTGCACTTTACATAGAGATGTTAACGTCCTAAATGGGTTGAACGCAAGAGTGACAATCGAAGACCCAAAGAACTCAAAATACCTAGCACCTTCCGGTTTTTTTTTTGCGGCTAATAAAGTATGTGGGCCTATAAAACAATATGAGTCGCCTAGACGACAACTCGGGCATTCATAATCATAATCATATAACCCCCTACCACAAACAGGAACGGGGCAATTGGTAAAAAACTTTCAATTTCACAAGTTACCCTTTAGCGCCTAAACAGTGTGACTTAGAATAATTAAACTATCTGATTACGCTGGATGCATATGTGAACATTACATAGAGATGTTAACGTTCTTAATGGGTTGAACGCAAGAGTGACAATCGGAAACCCAAAAACCTCAAAATACCTAGCACCTTCCGGCTCTGTTTTTCCGGCTAATAACGTATGTGGGCCTAAAAGACAACATGAATCGCCTAGACGACAGCTAGGGCATTCATAAACAACATCATATACCCGCCTACCACAAACAGGAACGGGGCAATTGGCAAAAAACTTTCAATTTTGCAAGTTACCCTTTAGCGCCTAAAAGTGACTTAGAAGAATTAAACTATCTGATTACGGTAGATGCATATGTGCACTTTACATAGGGTTGTTTACGTCCTAAATGGGGTGAACGCAAGAGTGACAATCGAAAACCTCAAAATATCTAGCAACTTCCGGCTTTGTTTTTCCGGCTAATAAGGTATGTGGGCCTAAAAAACAATATGAATCGCCTAGACGACAAGTCGTGCATCCATAAACAACATCATATAACCCCCTACCACAAACAGGAACGGGGCAATTGGCAAAAAACTTTCAATTTCAAAAGTTACCCTTTAGCGCCTAAAGAGTGTGACTTTGAAGAATTAAACTATCTGTTGTGGTAGATGCATATGTGCACTTTACATAGAGATGTTAACGTCTTAAATGGATTGAACGCAAAAGTGACAATCGAAAACCCAAAGAACTCAAAATACCTAGCACCTTCCGGTTTTGTTTTTGCGGCTAATAAAGTATGTGGGCCTATAAAACAATATGAGTCGCCTAGACGACAACTCGGGCATTCATAATCATAATCATATAACCCCCTACCACAAACACGAACGGGGCAATTGGCAAAAAACTTTCAATTTTACAAGTTACCCTTTAGCGCCTAAAAGTGACTTAGAAGAATTAAACTATCTGATTACGGTAGATGCATATGTGCACTTTACATAGAAATGTTTACGCCCTAAATAGGTTGAACGCAAGAGTGACAATCCGTAACCCAAAGAACCCAAAATACCTAGCACCTTCCGGTTTTGTTTTTGAGGCTAATAAAGTATGTGGGCCTAAAAAGCAATATGAATCGCCTAGACGACAACTCGGGCATTCATAAACATCATCATATACCCGCCTACCACAAACAGCAACGTGGCAATTGGCAAAAAACTTTCAATTGCACAAGTTACCCTTAAGCGCCTTAACAGTGGTACTTAAAAGAATAAAACGATCTGATTACGGTAGATGCATATGTGCACTTTACATAGAGATGTTTACGTCCTAAATGGGTTGAACGCAAGAGTGACAATCGGTAACCCAAAGAACCCAAAATACCTAGCACCTTCCGGTTTTGTTTTTGCGGCTAATAAAGTATGTGGGCCTAAAAAGCAATATTAATCGCCTAGACGACAACTCGTGCATTCATAAACAACATCATATACCCGCCTACCACAAACAGCAACGTGGCAATTGGCAAAAAACTTTCAATTTCACAAGTTACCCTTAAGCGCCTTAACAATGGGACTTAAAAGAATTAAACGATCTGATTACGGTAGATGCATATGTGCACTTTACATAGAGATGTTAACGTCTTAAATGGGTTGAACGCAAGAATGACAATCGAAAACCCAAAGAACTCAAAATACCTAGCACCTTCTGGTTTTGTTTTTGCGGCTAATAAAGTATGTGGGCCTTTAAAACAATACGAGTCACCTAGACGACAACGCGGGCATTCATAATCATAATCATATAACCGCATACCACAAACAGGAACGTGGCAATTGGCAAAAAACTTTCAATTTCACAAGTTACCCTTTAGCGCCTAAACAGTGTGACTTTGAAGAATAAAACTATCTGATTCCGGTAGATGCATATGTGCACATTACATAGAGCTGTTTACGTCCTAAATAGGTTGAACGCAAGAGTGACAATCGAAAACCCAAAGAACTCAAAATACCTACCACCTTCCGGTTTTGTTTTTGCGGCTAATAAAGTATGTGGGCCTATAAAACAATATGAGTCGCCTAGACGACAACTCGGGCATTCATAATCATATAACCCCCTACCACAAACAGGAACGTGACAATTGGCAAAAACTTTCAATTTCCTTTAGCGCCTAAAGAGAGTGACTTTGAAGAATTAAACTATCTGATTACGGTAGATGCATATGTGCACTTTACATAGAGATGTTTACGTCCTAAATGGGTTGAACGCAAGAGTGACAATCGGTAAGCCAAAGAACCCAGAATACCTAGCACCTTCCGGTTTTGTTTTTGAGGCTAATAAAGTATGTGGGCCTAAAAAGCAATATGAATCGGCTAGACGACAACACGGGCATTCATAAACAACATCATATACCCGCCTACCACAAACAGGAACGGGGAAATTGGCAAACAACTTTCAATTTCACAAGTTACCTTTAGCGCCTAAACAGTGTGATTTAGAAGAATTAAACGATCTGATTACGGTAGATGCATATGTGCACTTTACATAGAGATGTTTACGTCCTAAATGGGTTGAACGCAAGAGTGACAATCGAAAACCCAAAGAACTCAAAATACCTAGCACCTTCCGGTTTTGTTTTTGCGGCTAATAAAGTATGTGGGTCAATAAAACAATATGATTCGCCTAGACGACAACTCGGGTATTCATAATCATAACCATATAACCCCCTACCACAGACAGGAACGTGGCAATTGGCAAAAAACTTTCAATTTCCTTTAGCGCCTAAAGAGTGTGAATTTGAAGAATTAAACTATCTGATTACGGTGGATGCATATGTGCACATTACATAGAGATGTTTACGTCCTAAATAGGTTGAACGCAAGAGTGACAATCCGTAACCCAAAGAACCCAAAATACCTAGCACCTTCCGGTTTTGTTTTTGAGGCTAATAAAGTATGTGGGCCTAAAAAGCAATATGAATCGCCTAGACGACAACTCGGGCATTCATAAACATCATCATATACCCGCCTACCACAAACAGCAACGTGGCAATTGGCAAAAAACTTTCAATTTCACAAGTTACCCTTAAGCGCCTTAACAGTGGGACTTAAAAGAATTAAACGATCTGATTACGGTAGATGCATATGTGCACTTTACATAGAGATGTTTACGTCCTAAATGGATTGAACGCAAGAGTGACAATCGGTAACCCAAAGAACCCAAAATACCTAGCACCTTCCGGTTTTGTTTTTGCGGCTAATAAAGTATGTGGGCCTTTAAAACAATATGAGTCACCTAGACGACAACGCGGGTATTCATAATCATAATCATATAACCGCATACCACAAACAGGAACGTGGCAATTGGCAAAAAACTTTCAATTTCACAAGTTACCCTTTAGCGCCTAAACAGTGTGACTTTGAAGGATAAAACTATCTGATTCCGGTAGATGCATATGTGCACATTACATAGAGCTGTTTACGTCCTAAATAGGTTGAACGCAAGAGTGACAATCGAAAACCCAAAGAACTCAAAATACCTACCACCTTCCGGTTTTGTTTTTGCGGCTAATAAAGTATGTGGGCCTATAAAACAATATGAGTCGCCTAGACGACAACTCGGGCATTCATAATCATAATCATATAACCCCCTACCACAAACAGGAACGTGGCACTTGGCAAAAACTTTCAATTTCCTTTAGCGCCTAAAGAGAGTGACTTTGAAGAATTAAACTATCTGATTACGGTAGATGCATATGTGCACTTTACATAGAGATGTTAACGTCCTAAATGGGTTGAACGCAAAAGTGACAATCGAAAACCCAAAGAACTCAAAATCAAAACCCTAGCAATTTCCGGCTTTGTTTTTCCGGCTAATAAAGTATGTGGGCCTAAAAAACAATATGGATCGCCCAGACGGCAACTCGGGCATTCATAAACAACATCATATACCCACCTACCACAAACAGGAACGGGGCAATAGGTAAAAAACTTTCAATTTTACAAGTTACCCTTTAGCGCCTAAACAGTGTGACTTAGAAGAATTAAACTATCTGGTTGCGGTAGATGCATATGTGCACTTTACATAGAGATGTTTACGTCCTAAATGGGTTGAACGCAAGAGTGACAATCGGTAACCCAAAGAACCCAAAATACCTAGCAATTTCCGGCTTTGTTTTTCCGGCTAATAAAGTATGTGGGCCTAAAAAACAATATGGATCGCCCAGACGGCAACTCGGGCATTCATAAACAACATCATATACCCACCTACCACAAACAGGAACGGGGCAATTGGTAAAAAACTTTCAATTTTACAAGTTACCCTTAAGCGCCTTAACAGTGGGACTTAAAAGAATTAAACGATCTGATTACGGTAGATGCATATGTGCACTTTACATAGAGATGTTTACGTCCTAAATGGGTTGAACGCAAGAGTGACAATCGGTTACCCAAAGAACCTAAAATACCTAGCATCTTCCGGTTTTGTTTTTGCGGCTAATAAAGTATGTGGGCCTAAAAAGCAATATTAATCGCCTAGACGACAACTCGGGCATTCATAAACAACATCATATACCCGCCTACCACAAACAGCAACGTGGCAATTGGCAAAAAACTTTCAATTTCACAAGTTACCCTTAAGCGCCTTAACAGTGGGACTTAAAAGAATTAAACGATCTGATTACGGTAGATGCATATGTGCACTTTACATAGAGATGTTAACGTCTTAAATGGGTTGAACGCAAGAATGACAATCGAAAACCCAAAGAACTTAAAATACCTAGCACCTTCCGGTTTTGTTTTTGCGGCTAATAAAGTATGTGGGCCTTTAAAACAATATGAGTCACCTAGACGGCAACGCGGGCATTCATAATCATAATCATATAACCGCATACCACAAACAGGAACGTGGCAATTGGCAAAAAACTTTCAATTTCACAAGTTACCCTTTGGCGCCTAAACAGTGTGACTTTGAAGAATAAAACTATCTGATTCCGGTAGATGCATATGTGCACTTTACATAGAGCTGTTTACGTCCTAAATAGGTTGAACGCAAGAGTGACAATCGAAAACCCAAAGAACTCAAAATACCTACCACCTTCCGGTTTTGTTTTTGCGGCTAATAAAGAATGTGGGCCTATAAAACAATATGAGTCGCCTAGACGACAACTCGGGCATTCATAATCATAATCATATAACCCCCTACCACAAACAGGAACGTGGCAATTGGCAAAAAACTTTCAATTTTACAAGTTACCCTTTAGCGCCTAAAAGTGACTTAGAAGAATTAAACTATCTGATTACGGTAGATGCATATGTGCACTTTACATAGAGATGTTTACGTCCTAAATGGATTGAACGCAAGAGTGACAATCGGTAACCCAAAGAACCCAAAATACCTAGCAATTTCCGGCTTTGCTTTTCCGGCTAATAAAGTATGTGTGCCTAAAAAACACTATGGATCGCCCAGACGGCAACTCGGGCATTCATAAACAACATCATATACCCACCTACCACAAACAGGAACGGGGCAATTGGTAAAAAACTTTCAATTTTACAAGTTACCCTTTAGCGCCTAAACAGTGTGACTTAGAAGAATTAAACTATCTGATTCCGGTAGATGCATATGTGCACTTTACATAGAGCTGTTTACGTCCTAAATAGGTTGAACGCAAGAGTGACAATCGAAAACCCAAAGAACTCAAAATACCTGCCACCTTCCGGTTTTGTTTTTGCGGCTAATAAAGTATGTGGGCCTTTAAAACAATATGAGTCGCCTAGACGACAACTCGGGCATTCATAATCATAATCATATAACCCCCTACCACAAAGAGGAACGTGGCAATTGGCAAAAACTTTCAATTTCCTTTAGCGCCTAAACAGTGTGACTTAGAAGAATTAAACTATCTGGTTGCGGTAGATGCATATGTGCACTTTACATAGAGATTTTTACGTCCTAAATGGGTTGAACGCAAGAGTGACAATCGGTAACCCAAAGAACCCAAAATACCTAGCAATTTCCGGCTTTGTTTTTCCGGCTAATAAAGTATGTGGGCCTAAAAAACAATATGGATCGATCAGACGGCAACTCGGGCATTCATAAACAACATCATATACCCACCTACCACAAACAGGAACGGGGCAATTGGTAAAAAACTTTCAATTTTACAAGTTACCCTTTAGCGCCTAAATAGTGTGACTTAGAAGAATTAAACTATCTGGTTGCGGTAGATGCATATGTGCGCATTACACAGAGATGTTAACGTCTTAAATGGGTTGAACGCAAGAGTGACAATCGAAAACCCAAAAACCTCAAAATACCTAGCAACTTCCGGCTTTGTTTTTCCGGCTAATAAAGTATGTGGGCCTAAAAAACAGTATGAATCGCCTAGACGACAACTCGGGCATTCATAAACAACATCATATACCCACCTACCACAAACAGGAACGGGGCGATTGGCAAAAAACTTTCAATTTCACAAGTTACCCTTTAGCGCCTAAACAGTGTGACTTAGAATAATTAAACTATCTGATCCTCACAATACCTAGCAACTTCCGGCTTTGTTTTTCCTGCTAATAAAGTATGTTGGCCTAAAAAGCAATGTGAATCGCCTAGACCACAACTCGGGCATTCATAATCATAATCATATACCCGCCTACCACAAACAGGAACGGGGCAATTGGTAAAAAACTTTCAATTTCACATGTTACCCTTTAGCGCCTAAACAGTGTGACTTAGAAGAATTAAACTATCTGATTTCGGTAGATGTATATGTGCACATTACATAGAGATGTTAACGTCCTAAATAGGTTGAACGCAAGAGTGACAATCGAAAACCCAAAAACCTTAAAATACCTAGCAACTTCCGGCTTTGTTTTTGCGGCTAATAAAGTATGTGGGCCTATAAAACAATATGGATCACCGAGACGACAACTCGGGCATTCACAAGCAACATCATATACCCGCCTACCACAAACAGGAACGGGGCAGTTGGTAAAAAACTTTCAATTTCACAAGTTACCCTTTAGCGCCTAAACAGTGTGACTTAGAAGAATTAAGCTATCTGAATACGGTAGATGCATATGTGCACTTTACATAGAGATGTTTACGTCCTAAATGGGTTGAACGCAAGAGTGACAATCGAAAACCCAAAAACCTCAAAATACCTAGCAACTTCCGGCTTTGTTTTTGCGGCTAATAAAGTATGTGGGCCTATAAAACAATATGGATCACCTAGACGACAACTCGGGCATTCATAAACAACATCATATACCCACCTACCACAAACAGGAACGGGGCAATTGGCAAAAAACTTTCAATTTCACAAGTTATCCTTTAGCGCCTAAACAGTGTGACTTAGAATAATTAAACTATCTGATCCTCACAATACCTAGCAACTTCCGGCTTTGTTTTTCCTACTAATAAAGTATGTGGGCCTAAAAAGCAATGTGAATCGGCTAGACCACAACTCGGGCATTCATAAACAACATCATATACCCGCCTACCACAAACAGGAACGGGGTAATTTTCAAAAAACTTTCAATTTTACAAGTTACCCTTTAGCGCCTAAAAGTGACTTAGAAGAATTAAACTATCTGATTACGGTAGATGCATATGTGCACTTTACATAGGGTTGTTTACGTCCTAAATGGGTTGAACGCAAGAGTGACAATCGAAAACCCAAAAACCTCAAAATATCTAGCAACTTCCGGTTTTGTTTTTGCGGCTAATAAAGTATGTGGGCCTATAAAACAATATGAGTCGCCTAGACGATAACTCGGGCATTCATAATCATAATCATATAACCCCCTACCACAAACAGGAACGGGGCAATTGGTAAAAAACTTTCAATTTCACAAGTTACCCTTTAGCACCTAAACAGTGTGACTTAGAATATTTAAACTATCTGATTACGCTGGATGCATATGTGAACATTACATAGAGATGTTAAAGTTCTTAATGGGTTGAACGCAAGAGTGACAATCGGAAACCCAAAAACCTCAAAATACCTAGCAACTTCCGGCTTTGTTTTTCCGGCTAATAACGTATGTGGGCCTAAAAGACAACATGAATCGCCTAAACGACAACACGGGCATTCATAAACAACATCATATACCCGCCTACCACAAACAGGAACGGGGAAATTGGCAAACAACTTTCGATTTCACAAGTTACCTTTAGCGCCTAAACAGTGTGATTTAGAAGAATTAAACGATCTGATTACGGTAGATGCATATGTGCACTTTACATAGAGATGTTTACGTCCTAAATGGGGTGAACGCAAGAGTGACAATCGAAAACCCAAAAACCTCAAAATATCTAGCAACTTCCGGCTTTGTTTTTCCGGCTAATAACGTATGTGGGCCTAAAAGACAACATGAATCGCCTAGACGACAGCTAGGGCATTCATAAACAACATCATATACCCGCCTACCACAAACAGGAACGGGGCAATTGGCAAAAAACTTTCAATTTTACAAGTTACCCTTTAGCGCCTAAAAGTGACTTAGAAGAATTAAACTATCTGATTACGGTAGATGCATATGTGCACTTTACATAGAAATGTTTACGTCCTAAATGGGTTGAACGCAAGAGTGACAATCGAAAACCCAAAAACCTCAAAATACCTAGCAACTTCCGGCCTTGTTTTTCCTGCTAATATAGTATGTGGGCCTAAAAAGCAATATGAATCGCCTAGACGACAAGTCGGGCATTCATAAACAACATCATATACCCGCCTACCACAAACAGCAACGTGGCAATTGGCAAAAAACTTTCAATTTCACAAGTTACCCTTAAGCGCCTTAACAGTGGGACTTAAAAGAATTAAACGATCTGATTACGGTAGATGCATATGTGCACTTTACATAGAGATGTTTACGTCCTAAATGGGTTGAACGCAAGAGTGACAATCGGTAACCCAAAGAACCCAAAATACCTAGCACCTTCCGGTTTTGTTTTTGCGGCTAATAAAGTATGTGGGCCTAAAAAGCAATATCAATCGCTTAGACGACAACTCGGGCATTCATAAACAACATCATATACCCGCCTACCACAAACAGCAACGTGGCAATTGGCAAAAAACTTTCAATTTCACAAGTTACCCTTAAGCGCCTTAACAGTGGGACTTAAAAGAATTAAACGACCTGATTACGGTAGATGCATATGTGCACTTTACATAGAGATGTTTACGTCCTAAATGGGTTGAACGCAAGAGTGACAATCGGTAACCCAAAGAACCCAAAATACCTAGCACCTTCCGGTTTTGTTTTTGCGGCTAATAAAGTATGTGGGCCTAAAAAGCAATATTAATCGCCTAGACGACAGCTAGGGCATTCATAAACAACATCATATACCCGCCTACCACAAACAGGAACGGGGCAATTGGCAAAAAACTTTCAATTTCACAAGTTACCCTTTAGCGCCTAAACAGTGTGACTTAGAATAATTAAACTCTCTGATCCTCACAATACCTAGCAACTTCCGGCTTTGTTTTTCCTGCTAATAAAGTATGTGGGCCTAAAAAGCAATGTGAATCGCCTAGACCACAACTCGGGCATTCATAATCATAATCATATACCCGCCTACCACAAACAGGAACGGGGCAATTGGCAAACAACTTTAAATTTCACAAGTTACCTTTAGCGCCTAAAGAGTGTGACTTTGAAGAATTAAACTATCTGATTACGGTAGATGCATATGTGCACTTTACATAGAGATGTTTACGTCCTAAATGGGTTGAACGCAAGAGTGACAATCGGTAAGCCAAAGAACCCAGAATACCTAGCACCTTCCGGTTTTGTTTTTGAGGCTAATAAAGTATGTGGGCCTAAAAAGCAATATGAATCGCCTAGACGACAACTCGGGCATTCATAAACAACATCATATACCCGCCTACCACAAACAGGAACGGGGAAATTGGCAAACAACTTTCAATTTCACAAGTTACCTTTAGCGCCTAAACAGTGTGATTTAGAAGAATTAAACGATCTGATTACGGTAGATGCATATGTGCACTTTACATAGAGATGTTTACGTCCTAAATGGGTTGAATGCAAGAGTGACAATCGGTAACCCAAAGAACCCAAAATACCTAGCACCTTCCGGTTTTGTTTTTGCGGCTAATAAAGTATGTGGGCCTAAAAAGCAATATGAATCGCCTAGACGACAACTCGGGCATTCATAAACAACATCATATACCCGCCTACCACAAACAGCAACGTGGCAATTTGCAAAAAACTTTCAATTTCACAAGTTACCCTTAAGCGCCTTACCAGTGGGACTTGGAAGAATTAAACGATCTGATTACGGTAGATGCATATGTGCACTTTACATAGAGATGTTAACGTCTTAAATGGGTTGAACGCAAGAGTGACAATCGAAAACCCAAAGAACTCAAAATACCTAGCACCTTCCGGTTTTGTTTTTGCGGCTAATAAAGTGTGTGGGCCTATAAAACAATATGAGTCACCTAGACGACAACGCGGGCATTCATAATCATAATCATATAACCGCCTACCACAAACAGGAACGTGGCAATTGGCAAAAAACTTTCAATTTCACAAGTTACCCTTTAGCGCCTAAACAGTGTGACTTTGAAGAATAAAACTATCTGATTCCGGGAGATGCATATGTGCACTTTACACAGAGATGTTAACGTCCTAAATGGGTTGAACGCAAGAGTGACAATCGAAAACCCAAAAACCTCAAAATACCTAGCAACTTCCGGCTTTGTTTTTCCTGCTAATATAGTATGTGGGCCTAAAAAGCAATATGAATCGCCTAGACGACAAGTCGGGCATCCATAAACAACATCATATAACCCCCTACCACAAACAGGAACGGGGCAATTGGCAAAAAACTTTCAATTTCAAAAGTTACCCTTTAGCGCCTAAACAGTGTGACTTAGAATAATTAAACTATCTGATTACGCTGGATGCATATGTGAACATTACATAGAGATGTTAACGTTCTTAATGGGTTGAACGCAAGAGTGACAATCGGAAACCCAAAAACCTCAAAATACCTAGCAACTTCCGGCTTTGTTTTTCCGGCTAATAACGTATGTGGGCCTAAAAGACAACACGAATCGCCTAGACGACAGCTAGGGCATTCATAAACAACATCATATACCCGCCTACCACAAACAGGAACGGGGAAATTGGCAAACAACTTTCAATTTCACAAGTTACCTTTAGCGCCTAAACAGTGTGATTTAGAAGAATTAAACGATCTGATTACGGTAGATGCATATGTGCACTTTACATAGAGATGTTTACGTCCTAAATGGGTTGAATGCAAGAGTGACAATCGGTAACCCAAAGAACCCAAAATACCTAGCACCTTCCGGTTTTGTTTTTGCGGCTAATAAAGTATGTGGGCCTAAAAAGCAATATGAATCGCCTAGACGACAACTCGGGCATTCATAAACAACATCATATACCCGCCTACCACAAACAGCAACGTGGCAATTTGCAAAAACCTTTCAATTTCACAAGTTACCCTTAAGCGCCTTACCAGTGGGACTTGGAAGAATTAAACGATCTGATTACGGTAGATGCATATGTGCACTTTACATAGAGATGTTAACGTCTTAAATGGGTTGAACGCAAGAGTGACAATCGAAAACCCAAAGAACTCAAAATACCTAGCACCTTCCGGTTTTGTTTTTGCGGCTAATAAAGTGTGTGGGCCTATAAAACAATATGAGTCACCTAGACGACAACGCGGGCATTCATAATCATAATCATATAACCGCCTACCACAAACAGGAACGTGGCAATTGGCAAACAACTTTCAATTTCACAAGTTACCCTTAAGCGCCTAAAGAGTGTGACTTTGAAGAATTAAACTATCTGATTACGGTAGATGCATATGTGCACTTTACACAGAGATGTTAACGTCCTAAATGGGTTGAACGCAAGAGTGACAATCGAAGACCCAAAGAACTCAAAATACCTAGCACCTTCCGGTTTTGTTTTTGCGGCTAATAAAGTATGTGGGCCTATAAAACAATATGAGTCGCCTAGACGACAACTCGGGCATTCATAATCATAATCATATAACCCCCTACCATAAACAGGAACGGGGCAATTGGTAAAAAACTTTCAATTTCACAAGTTACCCTTTAGCGCCTAAACAGTGTGACTTAGAATAATTAAACTATCTGATTACGCTGGATGCATATGTGAACATTACATAGAGATGTTAACGTTCTTAATGGGTTGAACGCAAGAGTGACAATCGGAAACCCAAAAACCTCAAAATACCTAGCAACTTCCGGCTTTGTTTTTCCGGCTAATAACGTATGTGGGCCTAAAAGACAACATGAATCGCCTAGACGACAGCTAGGGCATTCATAAACAACATCATATACCCGCCTACCACAAACAGGAACGGGGCAATTGGCAAAAAACTTTCAATTTTACAAGTTACCCTTTAGCACCTAAAAGTGACTTAAAAGAATTAAACTATCTGATTACGGTAGATGCATATGTGCACTTTACATAGGGTTGTTTACGTCCTAAATGGGGTGAACGCAAGAGTGACAATCGAAAACCCAAAAACCTCAAAATATCTAGCAACTTCCGGCTTTGTTTTTCCGGCTAATAAGGTATGTGGGCCTAAAAAACAATATGAATCGCCTAGACGACAAGTCGGGCATCCATAAACAACATCATATAACCCCCTACCACAAACAGGAACGGGGCAATTGGCAAAAAACTTTCAATTTCAAAAGTTACCCTTTGGCGCCTAAAGAGTGTGACTTTGAAGAATTAAACTATCTGTTGTGGTAGATGCATATGTGCACTTTACATAGAGATGTTAACGTCTTAAATGGATTGAACGCAAAAGTGACAATCGAAAACCCAAAGAACTCAAAATACCTAGCACCTTCCGGTTTTGTTTTTGCGGCTAATAAAGTATGTGGGCCTATAAAACAATATGAGTCGCCTAGACGACAACTCGGGCATTCATAATCATAATCATATAACCCCCTACCACAAACAGGAACGGGGCAATTGGTAAAAAACTTTCAATTTCACAAGTTACCCTTTAGCACCTAAACAGTGTGACTTAGAATAATTAAACTATCTGATTACGCTGGATGCATATGTGAACATTACATAGAGATGTTAACGTTCTTAATGGGTTGAACGCAAGAGTGACAATCGGAAACCCAAAAACCTCAAAATACCTAGCAACTTCCGGCTTTGTTTTTCCGGCTAATAACGTATGTGGGCCTAAAAGACAACATGAATCGCCTAGACGACAACACGGGCATTCATAAACAACATCATATACCCGCCTACCACAAACAGGAACGGGGCAATTGGCAAACAACTTTCGATTTCACAAGTTACCTTTAGCGCCTAAACAGTGTGATTTAGAAGAATTAAACGATCTGATTACGGTAGATGCATATGTGCACTTTACATAGAGATGTTTACGTCCTAAATGGGGTGAACGCAAGAGTGACAATCGAAAACCCAAAAACCTCAAAATATCTAGCAACTTCCGGCTTTGTTTTTCCGGCTAATAACGTATGTGGGCCTAAAAGACAACATGAATCGCCTAGACGACAGCTAGGGCATTCATAAACAACATCATATACCCGCCTACCACAAACAGGAACGGGGCAATTGGCAAAAAACTTTCAATTTTACAAGTTACCCTTTAGCGCCTAAAAGTGACTTAGAAGAATTAAACTATCTGATTACGGTAGATGCATATGTGCACTTTACATAGAAATGTTTACGTCCTAAATAATTTGAACGCAAGAGTGACAATCCGTAACTCAAAGAACCCAAAATACCTAGCACCTTCCGGTTTTGTTTTTGAGGCTAATAAAGTATGTGGGCCTAAAAAGCAATATGAATCGCCTAGACGACAACTCGGGCATTCATAAACATCATCATATACCCGCCTACCACAAACAGCAACGTGGCAATTGGCAAAAAACTTTCAATTTCACAAGTTACCCTTAAGCGCCTTAACAGTGGGACTTAAAAGAATTAAGCGATCTGATTACGGTAGATGCATATGTGCACTTTACATAGAGATGTTTACGTCCTAAATGGGTTGAACGCAAGAGTGACAATCGGTAACCCAAAGAACCCAAAATACCTAGCACCTTCCGGTTTTGTTTTTGCGGCTAATAAAGTATGTGGGCCTAAAAAGCAATATTAATCGCCTAGACGACAACTCGGGCATTCATAAACAACATCATATACCCGCCTACCACAAACAGCAACGTGGCAATTGGCAAAAAACTTTCAATTTCACAAGTTACCCTTAAGCGCCTTAACAGTGGGACTTAAAAGAATTAAACGATCTGATTACGGTAGATGCATATGTGCACTTTACATAGAGATGTTAACGTCTTAAATGGGTTGAACGCAAGAATGACAATCGAAAACCCAAAGAACTCAAAATACCTAGCACCTTCTGGTTTTGTTTTTGCGGCTAATAAAGTATGTGGGCCTTTAAAACAATACGAGTCACCTAGACGACAACGCGGGCATTCATAATCATAATCATATAACCGCATACCACAAACAGGAACGTGGCAATTGGCAAAAAACTTTCAATTTCACAAGTTACCCTTTAGCGCCTAAACAGTGTGACTTTGAAGAATAAAACTATCTGATTCCGGTAGATGCATATGTGCACATTACATAGAGCTGTTTACGTCCTAAATAGGTTGAACGCAAGAGTGACAATCGAAAACCCAAAGAACTCAAAATACCTACCACCTTCCGGTTTTTTTTTTGCGGCTAATAAAGTATGTGGGCCTATAAAACAATATGAGTCGCCTAGACGACAACTCGGGCATTCATAATCATAATCATATAACCCCCTACCACAAACAGGAACGTGGCAATTGGCAAAAACTTTCAATTTCCTTTAGCGCCTAAAGAGAGTGACTTTGAAGAATTAAACTATCTGATTACGGTAGATGCATATGTGCACTTTACATAGAGATGTTAACGTCCTAAATGGGTTGAACGCAAAAGTGACAATCGAAAACCCAAAGAACCCAAAATACCCAGCAATTTCCGGCTTTGTTTTTCCGGCTAATAAAGTATGTGGGCCTAAAAAGCAATATGGATCGCCCAGACGGCAACTCGGGCATTCATAAACAACATCATATACCCACCTACCACAAACAGGAACGGGGCAATTGGTAAAAAACTTTCAATTTTACAAGTTACCCTTAAGCGCCTAAACAGTGTGACTTAGAAGAATTAAACTATCTGGTTGCGGTAGATGTATATGTGCACTTTACATAGAGATGTTTACGTCCTAAATGGGTTGAACGCAAGAGTGACAATCGGTAACCCAAAGAACCCAAAATACCTAGCAATTTCCGGCTTTGTTTTTCCGGCTAATAAAGTATGTGGGCCTAAAAAACAATATGGATCGCCCAGACGGCAACTCGGGCATTCATAATCATAATCATATAACCCCCTACCACAAACAGGAACGGGGCAATTGGTAAAAAACTTTCAATTTCACAAGTTACCCTTTAGCACCTAAACAGTGTGACTTAGAATAATTAAACTATCTGATTACGCTGGATGCATATGTGAACATTACATAGAGATGTTAACGTTCTTAATGGGTTGAACGCAAGAGTGACAATCGGAAACCCAAAAACCTCAAAATACCTAGCAACTTCCGGCTTTGTTTTTCCGGCTAATAACGTATGTGGGCCTAAAAGACAACATGAATCGCCTAGACGACAACACGGGCATTCATAAACAACATCATATACCCGCCTACCACAAACAGGAACGGGGAAATTGGCAAACAACTTTCGATTTCACAAGTTACCTTTAGCGCCTAAACAGTGTGATTTAGAAGAATTAAACGATCTGATTACGGTAGATGCATATGTGCACTTTACATAGAGATGTTTACGTCCTAAATGGGGTGAACGCAAGAGTGACAATCGAAAACCCAAAAACCTCAAAATATCTAGCAACTTCCGGCTTTGTTTTTCCGGCTAATAACGTATGTGGGCCTAAAAGACAACATAAATCGCCTAGACGACAGCTAGGGCATTCATAAACAACATCATATACCCGCCTACCACAAACAGGAACGGGGCAATTGGCAAAAAACTTTCAATTTTACAAGTTACCCTTTAGCGCCTAAAAGTGACTTAGAAGAATTAAACTATCTGATTACGGTAGATGCATATGTGCACTTTACATAGAAATGTTTACGTCCTAAATAATTTGAACGCAAGAGTGACAATCCGTAACCCAAAGAACCCAAAATACCTAGCACCTTCCGGTTTTGTTTTTGAGGCTAATAAAGTATGTGGGCCTAAAAAGCAATATGAATCGCCTAGACGACAACTCGGGCATTCATAAACATCATCATATACCCGCCTACCACAAAGAGCAGCGTGGCAATTGGCAAAAAACTTTCAATTTCACAAGTTACCCTTAAGCGCCTTAACAGTGGGACTTAAAAGAATTAAACGATCTGATTACGGTAGATGCATATGTGCACTTTACATAGAGATGTTTACGTCCTAAATGGGTTGAACGCAAGAGTGACAATCGGTAACCCAAAGAACCCAAAATACCTAGCACCTTCCGGTTTTGTTTTTGCGGCTAATAAAGTATGTGGGCCTTTAAAACAATACGAGTCACCTAGACGACAACGCGGGCATTCATAATCATAATCATATAACCGCATACCACAAACAGGAACGTGGCAATTGGCAAAAAACTTTCAATTTCACAAGTTACCCTTTAGCGCCTAAACAGTGTGACTTTGAAGAATAAAACTATCTGATTCCGGTAGATGCATATGTGCACATTACATAGAGCTGTTTACGTCCTAAATAGGTTGAACGCAAGAGTGACAATCGAAAACCCAAAGAACTCAAAATACCTACCACCTTCCGGTTTTTTTTTTGCGGCTAATAAAGTATGTGGGCCTAAAAAGCAATATGGATCGCCCAGACGGCAACTCGGGCATTCATAAACAACATCATATACCCACCTACCACAAACAGGAACGGGGCAAAATAGATGCATATGTGCACTTTACATAGAGATGTTTACGTCCTAAATGGGTTGAACGCAAGAGTGACAATCGGTAACCCAAAGAACCCAAAATACCTAGCACCTTCCGGTTTTGTTTTTGCGGCTAATAAAGTATGTGGGCCTTTAAAACAATACGAGTCGCCTAGACGACAACTCGGGCATTCATAATCATAATCATATAACCCCCTACCACAAACAGGAACGTGGCAATTGGCAAAAACTTTCAATTTCCTTTAGCGCCTAAAGAGAGTGACTTTGAAGAATTAAACTATCTGATTACGGTAGATGCATATGTGCACTTTACATAGAGATGTTAACGTCCTAAATGGGTTGAACGCAAAAGTGACAATCGAAAACCCAAAGAACTCAAAATACCCAGCAATTTCCGGCTTTGTTTTTCCGGCTAATAAAGTATGTGGGCCTAAAAAGCAATATGGATCGCCCAGACGGCAACTCGGGCATTCATAAACAACATCATATACCCACCTACCACAAACAGGAACGGGGCAATTGGTAAAAAACTTTCAATTTTACAAGTTACCCTTAAGCGCCTAAACAGTGTGACTTAGAAGAATTAAACTATCTGGTTGCGGTAGATGTATATGTGCACTTTACATAGAGATGTTTACGTCCTAAATGGGTTGAACGCAAGAGTGACAATCGGTAACCCAAAGAACCCAAAATACCTAGCAATTTCCGGCTTTGTTTTTCCGGCTAATAAAGTATGTGGGCCTAAAAAACAATATGGATCGCCCAGACGGCAACTCGGGCATTCATAATCATAATCATATAACCCCCTACCACAAACAGGAACGGGGCAATTGGTAAAAAACTTTCAATTTCACAAGTTACCCTTTAGCACCTAAACAGTGTGACTTAGAATAATTAAACTATCTGATTACGCTGGATGCATATGTGAACATTACATAGAGATGTTAACGTTCTTAATGGGTTGAACGCAAGAGTGACAATCGGAAACCCAAAAACCTCAAAATACCTAGCAACTTCCGGCTTTGTTTTTCCGGCTAATAACGTATGTGGGCCTAAAAGACAACATGAATCGCCTAGACGACAACACGGGCATTCATAAACAACATCATATACCCGCCTACCACAAACAGGAACGGGGAAATTGGCAAACAACTTTCGATTTCACAAGTTACCTTTAGCGCCTAAACAGTGTGATTTAGAAGAATTAAACGATCTGATTACGGTAGATGCATATGTGCACTTTACATAGAGATGTTTACGTCCTAAATGGGGTGAACGCAAGAGTGACAATCGGTAACCCAAAGAACCCAAAATACCTAGCACCTTCCGGTTTTGTTTTTGCGGCTAATAAAGTATGTGGGCCTAAAAAGCAATATTAATCGCCTAGACGACAACTCGGGCATTCATAAACAACATCATATACCCGCCTACCACAAACAGCAACGTGGCAATTGGCAAAAAACTTTCAATTTCACAAGTTACCCTTAAGCGCCTTAACAGTGGGACTTAAAAGAATTAAACGATCTGATTACGGTAGATGCATATGTGCACTTTACATAGAGATGTTTACGTCCTAAATGGGTTGAACGCAAGAGTGACAATCGGTAACCCAAAGAACCCAAAATACCTAGCACCTTCCGGTTTTGTTTTTGCGGCTAATAACGTATGTGGGCCTAAAAGACAACATGAATCGCCTAGACGACAACACGGGCATTCATAAACAACATCATATACCCGCCTACCACAAACAGGAACGGGGAAATTGGCAAACAACTTTCGATTTCACAAGTTACCTTTAGCGCCTAAACAGTGTGATTTAGAAGAATTAAACGATCTGATTACGGTAGATGCATATGTGCACTTTACATAGAGATGTTTACGTCCTAAATGGGGTGAACGCAAGAGTGACAATCGGTAACCCAAAGAACCCAAAATACCTAGCACCTTCCGGTTTTGTTTTTGCGGCTAATAACGTATGTGGGCCTAAAAGACAACATGAATCGCCTAGACGACAACACGGGCATTCATAAACAACATCATATACCCGCCTACCACAAACAGGAACGGGGAAATTGGCAAACAACTTTCGATTTCACAAGTTACCTTTAGCGCCTAAACAGTGTGATTTAGAAGAATTAAACGATCTGATTACGGTAGATGCATATGTGCACTTTACATAGAGATGTTTACGTCCTAAATGGGGTGAACGCAAGAGTGACAATCGGTAACCCAAAGAACCCAAAATACCTAGCACCTTCCGGTTTTGTTTTTGCGGCTAATAAAGTATGTGGGCCTAAAAAGCAATATTAATCGCCTAGACGACAGCTAGGGCATTCATAAACAACATCATATACCCGCCTACCACAAACAGGAACGGGGCAATTGGCAAAAAACTTTCAATTTTACAAGTTACCCTTTAGCGCCTAAAAGTGACTTAGAAGAATTAAACTATCTGATTACGGTAGATGCATATGTGCACTTTACATAGAAATGTTTACGTCCTAAATAATTTGAACGCAAGAGTGACAATCCGTAACCCAAAGAACCCAAAATACCTAGCACCTTCCGGTTTTGTTTTTGAGGCTAATAAAGTATGTGGGCCTAAAAAGCAATATGAATCGCCTAGACGACAACTCGGGCATTCATAAACATCATCATATACCCGCCTACCACAAAGAGCAGCGTGGCAATTGGCAAAAAACTTTCAATTTCACAAGTTACCCTTAAGCGCCTTAACAGTGGGACTTAAAAGAATTAAACGATCTGATTACGGTAGATGCATATGTGCACTTTACATAGAGATGTTTACGTCCTAAATGGGTTGAACGCAAGAGTGACAATCGGTAACCCAAAGAACCCAAAATACCTAGCACCTTCCGGTTTTGTTTTTGCGGCTAATAAAGTATGTGGGCCTAAAAAGCAATATTAATCGCCTAGACGACAACTCGGGCATTCATAAACAACATCATATACCCGCCTACCACAAACAGCAACGTGGCAATTGGCAAAAAACTTTCAATTTCACAAGTTACCCTTAAGCGCCTTAACAGTGGGACTTAAAAGAATTAAACGATCTGATTACGGTAGATGCATATGTGCACTTTACATAGAGATGTTAACGTCTTAAATGGGTTGAACGCAAGAATGACAATCGAAAACCCAAAGAACTCAAAATACCTAGCACCTTCTGGTTTTGTTTTTTCGGCTAATAAAGTATGTGGGCCTTTAAAACAATACGAGTCACCTAGACGACAACGCGGGCATTCATAATCATAATCATATAACCGCATACCACAAACAGGAACGTGGCAATTGGCAAAAAACTTTCAATTTCACAAGTTACCCTTTAGCGCCTAAACAGTGTGACTTTGAAGAATAAAACTATCTGATTCCGGTAGATGCATATGTGCACATTACATAGAGCTGTTTACGTCCTAAATAGGTTGAACGCAAGAGTGACAATCGAAAACCCAAAGAACTCAAAATACCTACCACCTTCCGGTTTTTTTTTTGCGGCTAATAAAGTATGTGGGCCTATAAAACAATATGAGTCGCCTAGACGACAACTCGGGCATTCATAATCATAATCATATAACCCCCTACCACAAACAGGAACGTGGCAATTGGCAAAAACTTTCAATTTCCTTTAGCGCCTAAAGAGAGTGACTTTGAAGAATTAAACTATCTGATTACGGTAGATGCATATGTGCACTTTACATAGAGATGTTAACGTCCTAAATGGGTTGAACGCAAAAGTGACAATCGAAAACCCAAACAACTCAAAATACCCAGCAATTTCCGGCTTTGTTTTTCCGGCTAATAAAGTATGTGGGCCTAAAAAGCAATATGGATCGCCCAGACGGCAACTCGGGCATTCATAAACAACATCATATACCCACCTACCACAAACAGGAACGGGGCAATTGGTAAAAAACTTTCAATTTTACAAGTTACCCTTGAGCGCCTAAACAGTGTGACTTAGAAGAATTAAACTATCTGGTTGCGGTAGATGTATATGTGCACTTTACATAGAGATGTTTACGTCCTAAATGGGTTGAACGCAAGAGTGACAATCGGTAACCCAAAGAACCCAAAATACCTAGCAATTTCCGGCTTTGTTTTTCCGGCTAATAAAGTATGTGGGCCTAAAAAACAATATGGATCGCCCAGACGGCAACTCGGGCATTCATAAACAACATCATATACCCACATTCCACAAACAGGAACGGGGCAATTGGTAAAAAACATTCAATTTTACAAGTTACCCTTAAGCGCCTTAACAGTGGGACTTAAAAGAATTAAACGATCTGATTACGGTAGATGCATATGTGCACTTTACATAGAGATGTTAACGTCTTAAATGGGTTGAACGCAAGAATGACAATCGAAAACCCAAAGAACTCAAAATACCTAGCACCTTCCGGTTTTGTTTTTGCGGCTAATAAAGTATGTGGGCCTTTAAAACAATATGAGTCACCTAGACGACAACGCGGGCATTCATAATCATAATCATATAACCGCATACCACAAACAGGAACGTGGCAATTGGCAAAAAACTTTCAATTTCACAAGTTACCCTTTAGCGCCTTAACAGTGTGACTTTGAAGAATAAAACTATCTGATTCCGGTAGATGCATATGTGCACTTTACATAGAGCTGTTTACGTCCTAAATAGGTTGAACGCAAGAGTGATAATCGAAAACCCAAAGAACTCAAAATACCTACTACCTTCCGGTTTTGTTTTTGCGGCTAATAAAGTATGTGGGCCTATAAAACCATATGAGTCGCCTAGACGACAACTCGGGCATTCATAATCATAATCATATAACCCCCTACCACAAACAGGAACGTGGCAATTGGCAAAAACTTTCAATTTCCTTTAGCGCCTAAAGAGAGTGACTTTGAAGAATTAAACTATCTGATTACGGTAGATGCATATGTGCACTTTACATAGAGATGTTAACGTCCTAAATGGGTTGAACGCAAAAGTGACAATCGAAAACCCAAAGAACTCAAAATACCCAGCAATTTCCGGCTTTGTTTTTCCGGCTAATAAAGTATGTGGGCCTAAAAAACAATATGGATCGCCAAGACGGCAACTCGGGCATTCATAAACAACATCATATACCCACCTACCACAAACAGGAACGGGGCAATTGGCAAACAACTTTCAATTTCACAAGTTACCTTTAGCGCCTAAAGAGTGTGACTTTGAAGAATTAAACTATCTGATTACGGTAGATGCATATGTGCACTTTACATAGAGATGTTTACGTCCTAAATGGGTTGAACGCAAGAGTGACAATCGGTAAGCCAAAGAACCCAGAATACCTAGCACCTTCCGGTTTTGTTTTTGAGGCTAATAAAGTATGTGGGCCTAAAAAGCAATATGAATCGCCTAGACGACAACACGGGCATTCATAAACAACATCATATACCCGCCTACCACAAACAGGAACGGGGAAATTGGCAAACAACTTTCAATTTCACAAGTTACCTTTAGCGCCTAAACAGTGTGATTTAGAAGAATTAAACGATCTGATTACGGTAGATGCATATGTGCACTTTACATAGAGATGTTTACGTCCTAAATGGGTTGAACGCAAGAGTGACAATCGAAAACCCAAAGAACTCAAAATACCTAGCACCTTCCGGTTTTGTTTTTGCGGCTAATAAAGTATGTGGGTCAATAAAACAATATGAGTCGCCTAGACGACAACTCGGGTATTCATAATCATAACCATATAACCCCCTACCACAGACAGGAACGTGGCAATTGGCAAAAAACTTTCAATTTCCTTTAGCGCCTAAAGAGTGTGAATTTGAAGAATTAAACTATCTGATTACGGTGGATGCATATGTGCACATTACATAGAGATGTTTACGTCCTAAATAGGTTGAACGCAAGAGTGACAATCCGTAACCCAAAGAACCCAAAATACCTAGCACCTTCCGGTTTTGTTTTTGAGGCTAATAAAGTATGTGGGCCTAAAAAGCAATATGAATCGCCTAGACGACAACTCGGGCATTCATAAACATCATCATATACCCGCCTACCACAAACAGCAACGTGGCAATTGGCAAAAAACTTTCAATTTCACAAGTTACCCTTAAGCGCCTTAACAGTGGGACTTAAAAGAATTAAACGATCTGATTACGGTAGATGCATATGTGCACTTTACATAGAGATGTTTACGTCCTAAATGGGTTGAACGCAAGAGTGACAATCGGTAACCCAAAGAACCCAAAATACCTAGCACCTTCCGGTTTTGTTTTTGCGGCTAATAAAGTATTTGGGCCTAAAAAGCAATATTAATCGCCTAGACGACAACTCGGGCATTCATAAACAACATCATATACCCGCCTACCACAAACAGCAACGTGACAATTGGCAAAAAACTTTCAATTTCACAAGTTACCCTTAAGCGCCTTAACAGTGGGACTTAAAAGAATTAAACGATCTGATTACGGTAGATGCATATGTGCACTTTACATAGAGATGTTAACGTCTTAAATGGGTTGAACGCAAGAATGACAATCGAAAACCCAAAGAACTCAAAATACCTAGCACCTTCCGGTTTTGTTTTTGCGGCTAATAAAGTATGTGGGCCTTTAAAACAATATGAGTCACCTAGACATAGACGGGCATTCATAAACATAATCATATAACCGCATACCACAAACAGGAACGTGGCAATTGGCAAAAAACTTTCAATTTCACAAGTTACCCTTTAGCGCCTAAACAGTGTGACTTTGAAGAATAAAACTATCTGATTCCGGTAGATGCATATGTGCACATTACATAGAGCTGTTTACGTCCTAAATAGGTTGAACGCAAGAGTGACAATCGAAAACCCAAAGAACTCAAAATACCTACCACCTTCCGGTTTTGTTTTTGCGGCTAATAAAGTATGTGGGCCTATAAAACAATATGAGTCGCCTAGACGACAACTCGGGCATTCATAATCATAATCATATAACCCCCTACCACAAACAGGAACGTGGCACTTGGCAAAAACTTTCAATTTCCTTTAGCGCCTAAAGAGAGTGACTTTGAAGAATTAAACTATCTGATTACGGTAGATGCATATGTGCACTTTACATAGAGATGTTAACGTCCTAAATGGGTTGAACGCAAAAGTGGCAATCGAAAACCCAAAGAACTCAAAATACCTAGCAATTTCCGGCTTTGTTTTTCCGGCTAATAAAGTATGTGGGCCTAAAAAAATATAGGGATCGCCCAGACGGCAACTCGGGCATTCATAAACAACATTATATACCCACCTACCACAAACAGGAACGGGGCAATTGGTAAAAAACTTTCAATTTTACAAGTTACCCTTTAGCGCCTAAACAGTGTGACTTAGAAGAATTAAACTCTCTGGTTGCGGTAGATGCATATGTGCACTTTACATAGAGATGTTTACGTCCTAAATGGGTTGAACGCAAGAGTGACTATCGGTAACCCAAAGAACCCAAAATACCTAGCAATTTCCGGCTTTGTTTTTCCGGCTAATAAAGTATGTGGGCCTAAAAAACAATATGGATCGCCCAGACGGCAACTCGGGCATTCATAAACAACATCATATACCCACCTACCACAAACAGGAACGGGGCAATTGGTAAAAAACTTTCAATTTTACAAGTTACCCTTTAGCGCCTAAAAGTGACTTAGAAGAATTAAACTATCTGATTACGGTAGATGCATATGTGCACTTTACATAGGGTTGTTTACGTCCTAAATGGGGTGAACGCAAGAGTGACAATCGAAAACCCAAAAACCTCAAAATATCTAGCAACTTCCGGCTTTGTTTTTCCGGCTAATAAGGTATGTGGGCCTAAAAAACAATATGAATCGCCTAGACGACAAGTCGGGCATCCATAAACAACATCATATAACCCCCTACCACAAACAGGAACGGGGCAGTTGGCAAAAAACTTTCAATTTCAAAAGTTACCCTTTAGCGCCTAAAGAGTGTGACTTTGAAGAATTAAACTATCTGTTGTGGTAGATGCATATGTGCACTTTACATAGAGATGTTAACGTCTTAAATGGATTGAACGCAAAAGTGACAATCGAAAACCCAAAGAACTCAAAATACCTAGCACCTTCCGGTTTTGTTTTTGCGGCTAATAAAGTATGTGGGCCTATAAAACAATATGAGTCGCCTAGACGACAACTCGGGCATTCATAATCATAATCATATAACCCCCTACCACAAACAGGAACGGGGCAATTGGTAAAAAACTTTCAATTTCACAAGTTACCCTTTAGCACCTAAACAGTGTGACTTAGAATAATTAAACTATCTGATTACGCTGGATGCATATGTGAACATTACATAGAGATGTTAACGTTCTTAATGGGTTGAACGCAAGAGTGACAATCGGAAACCCAAAAACCTCAAAATACCTAGCAACTTCCGGCTTTGTTTTTCCGGCTAATAACGTATGTGGGCCTAAAAGACAACATGAATCGCCTAGACGACAACACGGGCATTCATAAACAACATCATATACCCGCCTACCACAAACAGGAACGGGGCAATTGGCAAAAAACTTTCAATTTTACAAGTTACCTTTAGCGCCTAAACAGTGTGATTTAGAAGAATTAAACGATCTGATTACGGTAGATGCATATGTGCACTTTACATAGAGATGTTTACGTCCTAAATGGGGTGAACGCAAAAGTGACAATCGAAAACCCAAAAACCTCAAAATATCTAGAACTTCCGGCTTTGTTTTTCCGGCTAATAACGTATGTGGGCCTAAAAGACAACATGAATCGCCTAGACGACAACACGGGCATTCATAAACAACATCATATACCCGCCTACCACAAACAGGAACGGGGAAATTGGCAAACAACTTTCGATTTCACAAGTTACCTTTAGCGCCTAAACAGTGTGATTTAGAAGAATTAAACGATCTGATTACGGTAGATGCATATGTGCACTTTACATAGAGATGTTTACGTCCTAAATGGGGTGAACGCAAGAGTGACAATCGAAAACCCAAAAACCTCAAAATATCTAGAACTTCCGGCTTTGTTTTTCCGGCTAATAACGTATGTGGGCCTAAAAGACAACATGAATCGCCTAGACGACAGCTAGGGCATTCATAAACAACATCATATACCCGCCTACCACAAACAGGAACGGGGCAATTGGCAAAAAACTTTCAATTTTACAAGTTACCCTTTAGCGCCTAAAAGTGACTTAGAAGAATTAAACTATCTGATTACGGTAGATGCATATGTGCACTTTACATAGAAATGTTTACGTCCTAAATAATTTGAACGCAAGAGTGACAATCCGTAACCCAAAGAACCCAAAATACCTAGCACCTTCCGGTTTTGTTTTTGAGGCTAATAAAGTATGTGGGCCTAAAAAGCAATATGAATCGCCTAGACGACAACTCGGGCATTCATAAACATCATCATATACCCGCCTACCACAAACAGCAACGTGGCAATTGGCAAAAAACTTTCAATTTCACAAGTTACCCTTAAGCGCCTTAACAGTGGGACTTAAAAGAATTAAACGATCTGATTACGGTAGATGCATATGTGCACTTTACATAGAGATGTTTACATCCTAAATGGGTTGAACGCAAGAGTGACAATCGGTAACCCAAAGAACCCAAAATACCTAGCACCTTCCGGTTTTGTTTTTGCGGCTAATAAAGTATGTGGGCCTAAAAAGCAATATTAATCGCCTAGACGACAACTCGGGCATTCATAAACAACATCATATACCCGCCTACCACAAACAGCAACGTGGCAATTGGCAAAAAACTTTCAATTTCACAAGTTACCCTTAAGCGCCTTAACAGTGGGACTTAAAAGAATTAAACGATCTGATTACGGTAGATGCATATGTGCACTTTACATAGAGATGTTAACGTCTTAAATGGGTTGAACGCAAGAATGACAATCGAAAACCCAAAGAACTCAAAATACCTAGCACCTTCTGGTTTTGTTTTTGCGGCTAATAAAGTATGTGGGCCTTTAAAACAATACGAGTCACCTAGACGACAACGCGGGCATTCATAATCATAATCATATAACCGCATACCACAAACAGGAACGTGGCAATTGGCAAAAAACTTTCAATTTCACAAGTTACCCTTTAGCGCCTAAACAGTGTGACTTTGAAGAATAAAACTATCTGATTCCGGTAGATGCATATGTGCACATTACATAGAGCTGTTTACGTCCTAAATAGGTTGAACGCAAGAGTGACAATCGAAAACCCAAAGAACTCAAAATACCTACCACCTTCCGGTTTTGTTTTTGCGGCCAATAAAGTATGTGGGTCAATAAAACAATATGAGTCGCCTAGACGACAACTCGGGTATTCATAATCATAACCATATAACCCCCTACCACAGACAGGAACGTGGCAATTGGCAAAAAACTTTCAATTTCCTTTAGCGCCTAAAGAGTGTGAATTTGAAGAATTAAACTATCTGATTACGGTGGATGCATATGTGCACATTACATAGAGATGTTTACGTCCTAAATAGGTTGAACGCAAGAGTGACAATCCGTAACCCAAAGAACCCAAAATACCTAGCACCTTCCGGTTTTGTTTTTGAGGATAATAAAGTATGTGGGCCTAAAAAGCAATATGAATCGCCTAGACGACAACTCGGGCATTCATAAACATCATCATATACCCGCCTACCACAAACAGCAACGTGGCAATTGGCAAAAAACTTTCAATTTCACAAGTTACCCTTAAGCGCCTTAACAGTGGGACTTAAAAGAATTAAACGATCTGATTACGGTAGATGCATATGTGCACTTTACATAGAGATGTTTACGTCCTAAATGGGTTGAACGCAAGAGTGACAATCGGTAACCCAAAGAACCCAAAATACCTAGCACCTTCCGGTTTTGTTTTTGCGGCTAATATAGTATTTGGGCCTAAAAAGCAATATTAATCGCCTAGACGACAACTCGGGCATTCATAAACAACATCATATACCCGCCTACCACAAACAGCAACGTGACAATTGGCAAAAAACTTTCAATTTCACAAGTTACCCTTAAGCGCCTTAACAGTGGGACTTAAAAGAATTAAACGATCTGATTACGGTAGATGCATATGTGCACTTTACATAGAGATGTTAACGTCTTAAATGGGTTGAACGCAAGAATGACAATCGAAAACCCAAAGAACCCAAAATACCTAGCATCTTCCGGTTTTGTTTTTGCGGCTAATAAAGTATGTGGGCCTAAAAAGCAATATTAATCGCCTAGACGACAACTCGGGCATTCATAAACAACATCATATACCCGCCTACCACAAACAGCAACGTGGCAATTGGCAAAAAACTTTCAATTTCACAAGTTACCCTTAAGCGCCTTAACAGTGGGACTTAAAAGAATTAAACGATCTGATTACGGTAGATGCATATGTGCACTTTACATAGAGATGTTAACGTCTTAAATGGGTTGAACGCAAGAATGACAATCGAAAACCCAAAGAACTCAAAATACCTAGCACCTTCCGGTTTTGTTTTTGCGGCTAATAAAGTATGTGGGCCTTTAAAACAATATGAGTCACCTAGACGACAACGCGGGCATTCATAATCATAATCATATAACCGCATACCACAAACAGGAACGTGGCAATTGGCAAAAAACTTTCAATTTCACAAGTTACCCTTTGGCGCCTAAACAGTGTGACTTTGAAGAATAAAACTATCTGATTCCGGTAGATGCATATGTGCACTTTACATAGAGCTGTTTACGTCCTAAATAGGTTGAACGCAAGAGTGACAATCGAAAACCCAAAGAACTCAAAATACCTAGCAATTTCCGGCTTTGTTTTTCCGGCTAGTAAAGTATGTGGGCCTAAAAAAATATAGGGATCGCCCAGACGGCAACTCGGGCATTCATAAACAACATCATATACCCACCTACCACAAACAGGAACGGGGCAATTGGTAAAAAACTTTCAATTTTACAAGTTACCCATTAGCGCCTAAACAGTGTGACTTAGAAGAATAAAACTATCTGATTCCGGGAGATGCATATGTGCACTTTACACAGAGATGTTAACGTCCTAAATGGGTTGAACGCAAGAGTGACAATCGAAAACCCAAAAACCTCAAAATACCTAGCAACTTCCGGCTTTGTTTTTCCTGCTAATATAGTATGTGGGCCTAAAAAGCAATATGAATCGCCTAGACGACAAGTCGGGCATCCATAAACAACATCATATAACCCCCTACCACAAACAGGAACGGGGCAATTGGCAAAAAACTTTCAATTTCAAAAGTTACCCTTTAGCGCCTAAAGAGTGTGACTTTGAAGAATTAAACTATCTGTTGTGGTAGATGCATATGTGCACTTTACATAGAGATGTTAACGTCTTAAATGGGTTGAACGCAAAAGTGACAATCGAAAACCCAAAGAACTCAAAATACCTAGCACCTTCCGGTTTTGTTTTTGCGGCTAATAAAGTATGTGGGCCTATAAAACAATATGAGTCGCCTCGACGACAACTCGGGCATCCATAAACAACATCCTATACCCGCCTACCACAAACAGGAACGGGGCAATTGGCAAAAAGCTTTCAATTTCACAAGTTACCCTTTAGCGCCTAAACAGTGTGACTTAGAATAATTAATCTTTCTGATTGTGGTAGATGCATATGTGCACTTTACACAGAGATGTTAACGTCCTAAATGGGTTGAACGCAAGAGTGACAATCGAAGACCCAAAGAACTCAAAATACCTAGCACCTTCCGGTTTTGTTTTTGCGGCTAATAAAGTATGTGGGCCTATAAAACAATATGAGTCGCCTAGACGACAACTCGGGCATTCATAATCATAATCATATAACCCCCTACCACAAACAGGAACGGGGCAATTGGTAAAAAACTTTCAATTTCACAAGTTACCCTTTAGCGCCTAAACAGTGTGACTTAGAATAATTAAACTATCTGATTACGCTGGATGCATATGTGAACATTACATAGAGATCTTAACGTTCTTAATGGGTTGAACGCAAGAGTGACAATCGGAAACCCAAAAACCTCAAAATACCTAGCAACTTCCGGCTTTGTTTTTCCGGCTAATAACGTATGTGGGCCTAAAAGACAACATGAATCGCCTAGACGACAGCTAGGGCATTCATAAACAACATCATATACCCGCCTACCACAAACAGGAACGGGGCAATTGGCAAAAAACTTTCAATTTTACAAGTTACCCTTTAGCGCCTAAAAGTGACTTAGAAGAATTAAACTATCTGATTACGGTAGATGCATATGTGCACTTTACATAGGGTTGTTTACGTCCTAAATGGATTGAACGCAAAAGTGACAATCGAAAACCCAAAGAACCCAAAATACCTAGCATCTTCCGGTTTTGTTTTTGAGGCTAATAAAGTATGTGGGCCTAAAAAGCAATATGAATCGCCTAGACGACAACACGGGCATTCATAAACAACATCATATACCCGCCTACCACAAACAGGAACGGGGAAATTGGCAAAAAACTTTCAATTTCAAAAGTTACCCTTTAGCGCCTAAAGAGTGTGATTTAGAAGAATTAAACGATCTGATTACGGTAGATGCATATGTGCACTTTACATAGAGATGTTAACGTCCTAAATGGATTGAACGCAAAAGTGACAATCGAAAACCCAAAGAACTCAAAATACCTAGCACCTTCCGGTTTTGTTTTTGCGGCTAATAAAGTATGTGGGTCAATAAAACAATATGAGTCGCCTAGACGACAACTCGGGTATTCATAATCATAACCATATAACCCCCTACCACAGACAGGAACGTGGCAATTGGCAAAAAACTTTCAATTTCCTTTAGCGCCTAAAGAGTGTGACTTTGAAGAATTAAACTATCTGTTGTGGTAGATGCATATGTGCACTTTACATAGAGATGTTAACGTCTTAAATGGGTTGAACGCAAAAGTGACAATCGAAAACCCAAAGAACTCAAAATACCTAGCACCTTCCGGTTTTGTTTTTGCGGCTAATAAAGTATGTGGGTCAATAAAACAATATGAGTCGCCTAGACGACAACTCGGGTATTCATAATCATAACCATATAACCCCCTACCACAGACAGGAACGTGGCAATTGGCAAAAAACTTTCAATTTCCTTTAGCGCCTAGAGAGTGTGAATTTGAAGAATTAAACTATCTGATTACGGTAGATGCATATGTGCACTTTACATAGGGTTGTTTACGTCCTAAATGGATTGAACGCAAAAGTGACAATCGAAAACCCAAAGAACTCAAAATACCTAGCACCTTCCGGTTTTGTTTTTGAGGCTAATAAAGTATGTGGGCCTAAAAAGCAATATGAATCGCCTAGACGACAACACGGGCATTCATAAACAACATCATATACCCGCCTACCACAAACAGGAACGGGGAAATTGGCAAAAAACTTTCAATTTCAAAAGTTACCCTTTAGCGCCTAAAGAGTGTGACTTTGAAGAATTAAACTATCTGTTGTGGTAGATGCATATGTGCACTTTACATAGAGATGTTAACGTCCTAAATGGATTGAACGCAAAAGTGACAATCGAAAACCCAAAGAACCCAAAATACCTAGCATCTTCCGGTTTTGTTTTTGAGGCTAATAAAGTATGTGGGCCTAAAAAGCAATATGAATCGCCTAGACGACAACACGGGCATTCATAAACAACATCATATACCCGCCTACCACAAACAGGAACGGGGCAATTGGCAAAAAACTTTCAATTTTACAAGTTACCCTTTAGCGCCTAAAAGTGACTTAGAAGAATTAAACTATCTGATTACGGTAGATGCATATGTGCACTTTACATAGGGTTGTTTACGTCCTAAATGGATTGAACGCAAAAGTGACAATCGAAAACCCAAAGAACCCAAAATACCTAGCATCTTCCGGTTTTGTTTTTGAGGCTAATAAGGTATGTGGGCCTAAAAAACAATATGAATCGCCTAGACGACAAGTCGGGCATCCATAAACAACATCATATAACCCCCTACCACAAACAGGAACGAGGCAATTGGCAAAAACTTTCAATTTCCTTTAGCGCCTAAACAGTGTGACTTAGAAGAATTAAACTATCTGATTTCGGTAGATGTACATGTGCACATTACATAGAGATGTTAACGTCCTAAATAGGTTGAACGCAAGAGTGACAATCGGTAACCCAAAAACCTCAAAATACTTAGCAACTTCCGGCTTTGTTTTTGCGGCTAATAACGTATGTGGGCCTATAAAACAATATGGATCACCTAGACGACAACTCGGGCATTCACAAGCAACATCATATACCCGCCTACCACAAACAGGAACGGGGCAGTTGGTAAAAAACTTTCAATTTAACAAGTTACCCTTTAGCGCCTAAACAGTGTGACTTAGAAGAATTAAGCTATCTGATTACGGTAGATGCATATGTGCACATTACATAGAGATGTTTACGTCTTAAATGGATTGAACGCAAAAGTGACAATCGAAAACCCAAAGAACTCAAAATACCTAGCACCTTCCGGTTTTGTTTTTGCGGCTAATAAAGTATGTGGGTCAATAAAACAATATGAGTCGCCTAGACGACAACTCGGGTATTCATAATCATAACCATATAACCCCCTACCACAGACAGGAACGTGGCAATTGGCAAAAAACTTTCAATTTCCTTTAGCGCCTCAAGAGTGTGAATTTGAAGAATTAAACTATCTGATTACGGTGGATGCATATGTGCACTTTACATAGAGATGTTTACGTCCTAAATGGGTTGAACGCAAGAGTGACAATCGAAAACCCAAAGAACTCAAAATACCTAGCACCTTCCGGTTTTGTTTTTGAGGCTAATAAAGTATGTGGGCCTAAAAAGCAATATGAATCGCCTAGACGACAACACGGGCATTCATAAACAACATCATATACCCGCCTACCACAAACAGGAACGGGGAAATTGGCAAACAACTTTCAATTTCACAAGTTACCTTTAGCGCCTAAACAGTGTGATTTAGAAGAATTAAACGATCTGATTACGGTAGATGCATATGTGCACTTTACATAGAGATGTTTACGTCCTAAATGGGTTGAACGCAAGAGTGACAATCGAAAACCCAAAGAACTCAAAATACCTAGCACCTTCTGGTTTTGTTTTTGCGGCTAATAAAGTATGTGAGTCAATAAAACAATATGAGTCGCCTAGACGACAACTCGGGTATTCATAATCATAACCATATAACCCCCTACCACAGACAGGAACGTGGCAATTGGCAAAAAACTTTCAATTTCCTTTAGCGCCTAAAGAGTGTGAATTTGAAGAATTAAACTATCTGATTACGGTGGATGCATATGTGCACATTACATAGAGATGTTTACGTCCTAAATAGGTTGAACGCAAGAGTGACAATCCGTAACCCAAAGAACCCAAAATACCTAGCACCTTCCGGTTTTGTTTTTGAGGATAATAAAGTATGTGGGCCTAAAAAGCAATATGAATCGCCTAGACGACAACTCGGGCATTCATAAACATCATCATATACCCGCCTACCACAAACAGCAACGTGGCAATTGGCAAAAAACTTTCAATTTCACAAGTTACCCTTAAGCGCCTTAACAGTGGGACTTAAAAGAATTAAACGATCTGATTACGGTAGATGCATATGTGCACTTTACATAGAGATGTTTACGTCCTAAATGGGTTGAACGCAAGAGTGACAATCGGTAACCCAAAGAACCCAAAATACCTAGCACCTTCCGGTTTTGTTTTTGCGGCTAATAAAGTATTTGGGCCTAAAAAGCAATATTAATCGCCTAGACGACAACTCGGGCATTCATAAACAACATCATATACCCGCCTACCACAAACAGCAACGTGACAATTGGCAAAAAACTTTCAATTTCACAAGTTACCCTTAAGCGCCTTAACAGTGGGACTTAAAAGAATTAAACGATCTGATTACGGTAGATGCATATGTGCACTTTACATAGAGATGTTAACGTCTTAAATGGGTTGAACGCAAGAATGACAATCGAAAACCCAAAGAACCCAAAATACCTAGCATCTTCCGGTTTTGTTTTTGCGGCTAATAAAGCATGTGGGCCTAAAAAGCAATATTAATCGCCTAGACGACAACTCGGGCATTCATAAACAACATCATATACCCGCCTACCACAAACAGCAACGTGGCAATTGGCAAAAAACTTTCAATTTCACAAGTTACCCTTAAGCGCCTTAACAGTGGGACTTAAAAGAATTAAACGATCTGATTACGGTAGATGCATATGTGCACTTTACATAGAGATGTTAACGTCTTAAATGGGTTGAACGCAAGAATGACAATCGAAAACCCAAAGAACTCAAAATACCTAGCACCTTCCGGTTTTGTTTTTGCGGCTAATAAAGTATGTGGGCCTTTAAAACAATATGAGTCACCTAGACGACAACGCGGGCATTCATAATCATAATCATATAACCGCATACCACAAACAGGAACGTGGCAATTGGCAAAAAACTTTCAATTTCACAAGTTACCCTTTGGCGCCTAAACAGTGTGACTTTGAAGAATAAAACTATCTGATTCCGGTAGATGCATATGTGCACTTTACATAGAGCTGTTTACGTCCTAAATAGGTTGAACGCAAGAGTGACAATCGAAAACCCAAAGAACTCAAAATACCTAGCAATTTCCGGCTTTGTTTTTCCGGCTAGTAAAGTATGTGGGCCTAAAAAAATATAGGGATCGCCCAGACGGCAACTCGGGCATTCATAAACAACATCATATACCCACCTACCACAAACAGGAACGGGGCAATTGGTAAAAAACTTTCAATTTTACAAGTTACCCTTTAGCGCCTAAACAGTGTGACTTAGAAGAATAAAACTATCTGAATCCGGGAGATGCATATGTGCACTTTACACAGAGATGTTAACGTCCTAAATGGGTTGAACGCAAGAGTGACAATCGAAAACCCAAAAACCTCAAAATACCTAGCAACTTCCGGCTTTGTTTTTCCTGCTAATATAGTATGTGGGCCTAAAAAGCAATATGAATCGCCTAGACGACAAGTCGGGCATCCATAAACAACATCATATAACCCCCTACCACAAACAGGAACGGGGCAATTGGCAAAAAACTTTCAATTTCAAAAGTTACCCTTTAGCGCCTAAAGAGTGTGACTTTGAAGAATTAAACTATCTGTTGTGGTAGATGCATATGTGCACTTTACATAGAGATGTTAACGTCTTAAATGGGTTGAACGCAAAAGTGACAATCGAAAACCCAAAGAACTCAAAATACCTAGCACCTTCCGGTTTTGTTTTTGCGGCTAATAAAGTATGTGGGCCTATAAAACAATATGAGTCGCCTCGACGACAACTCGGGCATCCATAAACAGCATCCTATACCCGCCTACCACAAACAGGAACGGGGCAATTGGCAAAAAACTTTCAATTTCACAAGTTACCCTTTAGCGCCTAAACAGTGTGACTTAGAATAATTAATCTTTCTGATTGTGGTAGATGCATATGTGCACTTTACACAGAGATGTTAACGTCCTAAATGGGTTGAACGCAAGAGTGACAATCGAAGACCCAAAGAACTCAAAATACCTAGCACCTTCCGGTTTTGTTTTTGCGGCTAATAAAGTATGTGGGCCTATAAAACAATATGAGTCGCCTAGACGACAACTCGGGCATTCATAATCATAATCATATAACCCCCTACCACAAACAGGAACGGGGCAATTGGTAAAAAACTTTCAATTTCACAAGTTACCCTTTAGCGCCTAAACAGTGTGACTTAGAATAATTAAACTATCTGATTACGCTGGATGCATATGTGAACATTACATAGAGATGTTAACGTTCTTAATGGGTTGAACGCAAGAGTGACAATCGGAAACCCAAAAACCTCAAAATACCTAGCAACTTCCGGCTTTGTTTTTCCGGCTAATAACGTATGTGGGCCTAAAAGACAACATGAATCGCCTAGACGACAGCTAGGGCATTCATAAACAACATCATATACCCGCCTACCACAAACAGGAACGGGGCAATTGGCAAAAAACTTTCAATTTTACAAGTTACCCTTTAGCGCCTAAAAGTGACTTAGAAGAATTAAACTATCTGATTACGGTAGATGCATATGTGCACTTTACATAGGGTTGTTTACGTCCTAAATGGGGTGAACGCAAGAGTGACAATCGAAAACCCAAAAACCTCAAAATATCTAGCAACTTCCGGCTTTGTTTTTCCGGCTAATAAGGTATGTGGGCCTAAAAAACAATATGAATCGCCTAGACGACAAGTCGGGCATCCATAAACAACATCATATAACCCCCTACCACAAACAGGAACGGGGCAATTGGCAAAAAACTTTCAATTTCAAAAGTTACCCTTTAGCGCCTAAAGAGTGTGACTTTGAAGAATTAAACTATCTGTTGTGGTAGATGCATATGTGCACTTTACATAGAGATGTTAACGTCTTAAATGGATTGAACGCAAAAGTGACAATCGAAAACCCAAAGAACTCAAAATACCTAGCACCTTCCGGTTTTGTTTTTGCGGCTAATAAAGTATGTGGGCCTATAAAACAATATGAGTCGCCTAGACGACAACTCGGGCATTCATAATCATAATCATATAACCCCCTACCACAAACAGGAACGGGGCAATTGGTAAAAAACTTTCAATTTCACAAGTTACCCTTTAGCACCTAAACAGTGTGACTTAGAATAATTAAACTATCTGATTACGCTGGATGCATATGTGAACATTACATAGAGATGTTAAAGTTCTTAATGGGTTGAACGCAAGAGTGACAATCGGAAACCCAAAAACCTCAAAATACCTAGCAACTTCCGGCTTTGTTTTTCCGGCTAATAACGTATGTGGGCCTAAAAGACAACATGAATCGCCTAGACGACAACACGGGCATTCATAAACAACATCATATACCCGCCTACCACAAACAGGAACGGGGAAATTGGCAAACAACTTTCGATTTCACAAGTTACCTTTAGCGCCTAAACAGTGTGATTTAGAAGAATTAAACGATCTGATTACGGTAGATGCATATGTGCACTTTACATAGAGATGTTTACGTCCTAAATGGGGTGAACGCAAGAGTGACAATCGAAAACCCAAAAACCTCAAAATATCTAGCAACTTCCGGCTTTGTTTTTCCGGCTAATAACGTATGTGGGCCTAAAAGACAACATGAATCGCCTAGACGACAGCTAGGGCATTCATAAACAACATCATATACCCGCCTACCACAAACAGGAACGGGGCAATTGGCAAAAAACTTTCAATTTTACAAGTTACACTTTAGCGCCTAAAAGTGACTTAGAAGAATTAAACTATCTGATTACGGTAGATGCATATGTGCACTTTACATAGAAATGTTTACGTCCTAAATAATTTGAACGCAAGAGTGACAATCCGTAACCCAAAGAACCCAAAATACCTAGCACCTTCCGGTTTTGTTTTTGAGGCTAATAAAGTATGTGGGCCTAAAAAGCAATATGAATCGCCTAGACGACAACTCGGGCATTCATAAACATCATCATATACCCGCCTACCACAAACAGCAACGTGGCAATTGGCAAAAAACTTTCAATTTCACAAGTTACCCTTAAGCGCCTTAACAGTGGGACTTAAAAGAATTAAACAATCTGATTACGGTAGATGCATATGTGCACTTTACATAGAGATGTTTACGTCATAAATGGGTTGAACGCAAGAGTGACAATCGGTAACCCAAAGAACCCAAAATACCTAGCACCTTCCGGTTTTGTTTTTGCGGCTAATAAAGTATGTGGGCCTAAAAAGCAATATTAATCGCCTAGACGACAACTCGGGCATTCATAAACAACATCATAGACCCGCCTACCACAAACAGCAACGTGGCAATTGGCAAAAAACTTTCAATTTCACAAGTTACCCTTAAGCGCCTTAACAGTGGGACTTAAAAGAATTAAACGATCTGATTACGGTAGATGCATATGTGCACTTTACATAGAGATGTTAACGTCTTAAATGGGTTGAACGCAAGAATGACAATCGAAAACCCAAAGAACTCAAAATACCTAGCACCTTCTGGTTTTGTTTCTGCGGCTAATAAAGTATGTGGGCCTTTAAAACAATACGAGTCACCTAGACGACAACGCGGGCATTCATAATCATAATCATATAACCGCATACCACAAACAGGAACGTGGCAATTGGCAAAAAACTTTCAATTTCACAAGTTACCCTTTAGCGCCTAAACAGTGTGACTTTGAAGAATAAAACTATCTGATTCCGGTAGATGCATATGTGCACATTACATAGAGCTGTTTACGTCCTAAATAGGTTGAACGCAAGAGTGACAATCGAAAACCCAAAGAACTCAAAATACCTACCACCTTCCGGTTTTGTTTTTGCGGCTAATAAAGTATGTGGGCCTATAAAACAATATGAGTCGCCTAGACGACAACTCGGGCATTCATAATCATAATCATATAACCCCCTACCACAAACAGGAACGTGGCAATTGGCAAAAACTTTCAATTTCCTTTAGCGCCTAAAGAGAGTGACTTTGAAGAATTAAACTATCTGATTACGGTAGATGCATATGTGCACTTTACATAGAGATGTTAACGTCCTAAATGGGTTGAACACAAAAGTGACAATCGAAAACCCAAAGAACTCAAAATACCCAGCAATTTCCGGCTTTGTTTTTCCGGCTAATAAAGTATGTGGGCCTAAAAAGCAATATGGATCGCCCAGACGGCAACTCGGGCATTCATAAACAACATCATATACCCACCTACCACAAACAGGAACGGGGCAATTGGTAAAAAACTTTCAATTTTACAAGTTACCCTTAAGCGCCTAAATAGTGTGACTTAGAAGAATTAAACTATCTGGTTGCGGTAGATGTATATGTGCACTTTACATAGAGATGTTTACGTCCTAAATGGGTTGAACGCAAGAGTGACAATCGGTAACCCAAAGAACCCAAAATACCTAGCAATTTCCGGCTTTGTTTTTCCGGCTAATAAAGTATGTGGGCCTAAAAAACAATATGGATCGCCCAGACGGCAACTCGGGCATTCATAAACAACATCATATACCCACATTCCACAAACAGGAACGGGGCAATTGGTAAAAAACTTTCAATTTTACAAGTTACCCTTAAGCGCCTTAACAGTGGGACTTAAAAGAATTAAACGATCTGATTACGGTAGATGCATATGTGCACTTTACATAGAGATGTTAACGTCTTAAATGGGTTGAACGCAAGAATGACAATCGAAAACCCAAAGAACTCAAAATACCTAGCACCTTCCGGTTTTGTTTTTGCGGCTAATAAAGTATGTGGGCCTTTAAAACAATATGAGTCACCTAGACGACAACGCGGGCATTCATAATCATAATCATATAACCGCATACCACAAACAGGAACGTGGCAATTGGCAAAAAACTTTCAATTTCACAAGTTACCCTTTAGCGCCTAAACAGTGTGACTTTGAAGAATAAAACTATCTGATTCCGGTAGATGCATATGTGCACTTTACATAGAGCTGTTTACGTCCTAAATAGGTTGAACGCAAGAGTGATAATCGAAAACCCAAAGAACTCAAAATACCTACTACCTTCCGGTTTTGTTTTTGCGGCTAATAAAGTATGTGGGCCTATAAAACCATATGAGTCGCCTAGACGACAACTCGGGCATTCATAATCATAATCATATAACCCCCTACCACAAACAGGAACGTGGCAATTGGCAAAAACTTTCAATTTCCTTTAGCGCCTAAAGAGAGTGACTCTGAAGAATTAAACTATCTGATTACGGTAGATGCATATGTGCACTTTACATAGAGATGTTAACGTCCTAAATGGGTTGAACGCAAAAGTGACAATCGAAAACCCAAAGAACTCAAAATACCCAGCAATTTCCGGCTTTGTTTTTCCGGCTAATAAAGTATGTGGGCCTAAAAAACAATATGGATCGCCAAGACGGCAACTCGGGCATTCATAAACAACATCATATACCCACCTACCACAAACAGGAACGGGGCAATTGGCAAACAACTTTCAATTTCACAAGTTACCTTTAGCGCCTAAAGAGTGTGACTTTGAAGAATTAAACTATCTGATTACGGTAGATGCATATGTGCACTTTACATAGAGATGTTTACGTCCTAAATGGGTTGAACGCAAGAGTGACAATCGGTAAGCCAAAGAACCCAGAATACCTAGCACCTTCCGGTTTTGTTTTTGAGGCTAATAAAGTATGTGGGCCTAAAAAGCAATATGAATCGCCTAGACGACAACACGGGCATTCATAAACAACATCATATACCCGCCTACCACAAACAGGAACGGGGAAATTGGCAAACAACTTTCAATTTCACAAGTTACCTTTAGCGCCTAAACAGTGTGATTTAGAAGAATTAGACGATCTGATTACGGTAGATGCATATGTGCACTTTACATAGAGATGTTTACGTCCTAAATGGGTTGAACGCAAGAGTGACAATCGAAAACCCAAAGAACTCAAAATACCTAGCACCTTCCGGTTTTGTTTTTGCGGCTAATAAAGTATGTGGGTCAATAAAACAATATGAGTCGCCTAGACGACAACTCGGGTATTCATAATCATAACCATATAACCCCCTACCACAGACAGGAACGTGGCAATTGGCAAAAAACTTTCAATTTCCTTTAGCGCCTAAAGAGTGTGAATTTGAATAATTAAACTATCTGATTACGGTGGATGCATATGTGCACATTACATAGAGATGTTTACGTCCTAAATAGGTTGAACGCAAGAGTGACAATCCGTAACCCAAAGAACCCAAAATACCTAGCACCTTCCGGTTTTGTTTTTGAGGCTAATAAAGTATGTGGGCCTAAAAAGCAATATTAATCGCCTAGACGACAACTCGGGCATTCATAAACAACATCATATACCCGCCTACCGCAAACAGCAACGTGACAATTGGCAAAAAACTTTCAATTTCACAAGTTACCCTTAAGCGCCTTAACAGTGGGACTTAAAAGAATTAAACGATCTGATTACGGTAGATGCATATGTGCACTTTACATAGAGATGTTAACGTCTTAAATGGGTTGAACGCAAGAATGACAATCGAAAACCCAAAGAACTCAAAATACCTAGCACCTTCCGGTTTTGTTTTTGCGGCTAATAAAGTATGTGGGCCTAAAAAGCAATATGAATCGCCTAGACGACAACTCGGGCATTCATAAACATCATCATATACCCGCCTACCACAAACAGCAACGTGGCAATTGGCAAAAAACTTTCAATTTCACAAGTTACCCTTAAGCGCCTTAACAGTGGGACTTAAAAGAATTAAACGATCTGATTACGGTAGATGCATATGTGCACTTTACATAGAGATGTTTACGTCCTAAATGGGTTGAACGCAAGAGTGGCAATCGGTAACCCAAAGAACCCAAAATACCTAGCACCTTCCGGTTTTGTTTTTGCGGCTAATAAAGTATTTGGGCCTAAGAAGCAATATTAATCGCCTAGACGACAACTCGGGCATTCATAAACAACATCATATACCCGCCTACCACAAACAGCAACGTGACAATTGGCAAAAAACTTTCAATTTCACAAGTTACCCTTAAGCGCCTTAACAGTGGGACTTAAAAGAATAAAACTATCTGATTCCGGTAGATGCATATGTGCACATTACATAGAGCTGTTTACGTCCTAAATAGGTTGAACGCAAGAGTGACAATCGAAAACCCAAAGAACTCAAAATACCTACCACCTTCCGGTTTTGTTTTTGCGGCTAATAAAGTATGTGGGCCTATAAAACAATATGAGTCGCCTAGACGACAACTCGGGCATTCATAATCATAATCATATAACCCCCTACCACAAACAGGAACGTGGCACTTGGCAAAAACTTTCAATTTCCTTTAGCGCCTAAAGAGAGTGACTTTGAAGAATTAAACTATCTGATTACGGTAGATGCATATGTGCACTTTACATAGAGATGTTAACGTCCTAAATGGGTTGAACGCAAAAGTGGCAATCGAAAACCCAAAGAACTCAAAGTACCTAGCAATTTCCGGCTTTGTTTTTCCGGCTAATAAAGTATGTGGGCCTAAAAAAATATAGGGATCGCCCAGACGGCAACTCGGGCATTCATAAACAACATCATATATCCACCTACCGCAAACAGGAACGGGCAATTGGTAAAAAACTTTCAATTTTACAAGTTACCCTTTAGCGCCTAAACAGTGTGACTTAGAAGAATTAAACTATCTGGTTGCGGTAGATGCATATGTGCACTTTACATAGAGATGTTTACGTCCTAAATGGGTTGAACGCAAGAGTGACAATCGGTAACCCAAAGAACCCAAAATACCTAGCAATTTCCGGCTTTGTTTTTCCGGCTAATAAAGTATGTGGGCCTAAAAATAAATATGGATCGCCCAGACGGCAACTCGGGCATTCATAAACAACATCATATACCCACCTACCACAAACAGGAACGGGGCAATTGGTAAAAAACTTTCAATTTTACAAGTTACCCTTAAGCGCCTTAACAGTGGGACTTAAAAGAATTAAACGATCTGATTACGGTAGATGCATATGTGCACTTTACATAGAGATGTTAACGTCTTAAATGGGTTGAACGCAAGAATGACAATCGAAAACCCAAAGAACTCAAAATACCTAGCACCTTCCGGTTTTGTTTTTGCGGCTAATAAAGTATGTGGGCCTTTAAAACAATATGAGTCACCTAGACGACAACGCGGGCATTCATAATCATAATCATATAACCGCATACCACAAACAGGAACGTGGCAATTGGCAAAAAACTTTCAATTTCACAAGTTACCCTTTAGCGCCTAAAAGTGACTTAGAAGAATTAAACTATCTGGTTGCGGTAGATGCATATGTGCACTTTACATAGAGATGTTTACGTCCTAAATGGGTTGAACGCAAGAGTGACAATCGGTAACCCAAAGAACCCAAAATACCTAGCAATTTCCGGCTTTGTTTTTCCGGCTAATAAAGTATGTGGGCCTAAAAAACAATATGGATCGCCCAGACGGCAACTCGGGCATTCATAAACAACATCATATACCCACCTACCACAAACAGGAACGGGGCAATTGGTAAAAAACTTTCAATTTTACAAGTTACCCTTAAGCGCCTTAACAGTGGGACTTAAAAGAATTAAACGATCTGATTACGGTAGATGCATATGTGCACTTTACATAGAGATGTTAACGTCTTAAATGGGTTGAACGCAAGAATGACAATCGAAAACCCAAAGAACTCAAAATACCTAGCACCTTCCGGTTTTGTTTTTGCGGCTAATAAAGTATGTGGGCCTTTAAAACAATATGAGTCACCTAGACGACAACGCGGGCATTCATAATCATAATCATATAACCGCATACCACAAACAGGAACGTGGCAATTGGCAAAAAACTTTCAATTTTACAAGTTACCCTTAAGCGCCTTAACAGTGGGACTTAAAAGAATTAAACGATCTGATTACGGTAGATGCATATGTGCACTTTACATAGAGATGTTTACGTCCTAAATGGGTTGAACGCAAGAGTGACAATCGGTAACCCAAAGAACCCAAAATACCTAGCATCTTCCGGTTTTGTTTTTGCGGCTAATAAAGTATGTGGGCCTAAAAAGCAATATTAATCGCCTAGACGACAACTCGGGCATTCATAAACAACATCATATACCCGCCTACCACAAACAGCAACGTGGCAATTGGCAAAAAGCTTTCAATTTCACAAGTTACCCTTAAGCGCCTTAACAGTGGGACTTAAAAGAATTAAACTATCTGGTTGCGGTAGATGCATATGTGCGCATTACACAGAGATGTTAACGTCTTAAATGGGTTGAACGCAAGAGCGACAATCGAAAACCCAAAAACCTCAAAATACCTAGCAACTTCCGGCTTTGTTTTTCCGGCTAATAAAGTATGTGGGCCTAAAAAACAATATGAATCGCCTAGACGACAACTCGGGCATTCATAAACAACATCATATACCCACCTACCACAAACAGGAACGGGGCGATTGGCAAAAAACTTTCAATTTCACAAGTTACCATTTAGCGCCTAAACAGTGTGACTTAGAATAATTAAACTATCTGATCCTCACAATACCTAGCAACTTCCGGCTTTGTTTTTCCTGCTAATAAAGTATGTTGGCCTAAAAAGCAATGTGAATCGCCTAGACCACAACTCGGGCATTCATAATCATAATCATATACCCGCCTACCACAAACAGGAACGGGGCAATTGGTAAAAAACTTTCAATTTCACATGTTACCCTTTAGCGCCTAAACAGTGTGACTTAGAAGAATTAAACTATCTGATTTCGGTAGATGTACATGTGCACATTACATAGAGATGTTAACGTCCTAAATAGGTTGAACGCAAGAGTGACAATCGAAAACCCAAAAACCTTAAAATACCTAGCAACTTCCGGCTTTGTTTTTGCGGCTAATAAAGTATGTGGGCCTATAAAACAATATGGATCACCTAGACGACAACTCGGGCATTCACAAGCAACATCATATACCCGCCTACCACAAACAGGAACGGGGCAGTTGGTAAAAAACTTTCAATTTCACAAGTTACCCTTTAGCGCCTAAACAGTGTAACTTAGAAGAATTAAGCTACCTGAATACGGTAGATGCATATGTGCACTTTACATAGAGATGTTTACGTCCTAAATGGGTTGAACGCAAGAGTGACAATCGAAAACCCAAAAACCTCAAAATACCTAGCAACTTCCGGCTTATTTTTTGCGGCTAATAAAGTATGTGGGCCTATAAAACAATATGGATCACCTAGACGACAACTCGGGCATTCATAAACAACATCATATACCCGCCTACATCAAACAGGAACTGGCCAATTGCAAAAAACTTTCAATTTCACAAGTTACCCTTTAGCGCCTAAACAGTGTGACTTAGAATAATTAAACTCTCTGATCCTCACAATACCTAGCAACTTCCGGCTTTGTTTTTCCTGCTAATAAAGTATGTGGGCCTAAAAAGCAATGTGAATCGCCTAGACCACAACTCGGGCATTCATAAACAACATCATATACCCGCCTACATCAAACAGGAACGGGCCAATTGGCAAAAAACTTTCAATTTCACAAGTTACCCTTTAGCGCCTAAACAGTGTGACTTAGAATAATTAAACTCTCTGATCCTCACAATACCTAGCAACTTCCGGCTTTGTTTTTCCTGCTAATAAAGTATGTGGGCCTAAAAAGCAATGTGAATCGCCTAGACCACAACTCGGGCATTCATAATCATAATCATATACCCGCCTACCACAAACAGGAACGGGGCAATTGGTAAAAAACTTTCAATTTCACAAGTTACCCTTTAGCGCCTAAACAGTGTGACTTAGAAGAATTAAACTATCTGATTTCGGTAGATGTACATGTGCACATTACATAGAGATGTTAACGTCCTAAATAGGTTTAACGCAAGAGTGACAATCGAAAACCCAAAAACCTCAAAATACCTAGCAACTTCCGGCTTTGTTTTTGCGGCTAATAAAGTATGTGGGCCTATAAAACAATATGGATCACCTAGACGACAACTCGGGCATTCACAAGCAACATCATATACCCGCCTACCACAAACAGGAACGGGGCAGTTGGTAAAAAACTTTCAATTTCACAAGTTACCCTTTAGCGCCTAAACAGTGTGACTTAGAAGAATTAAGCTATCTGATTACGGTAGATGCATATGTGCACTTTACATAGAGATGTTTACGTCCTAAATGGGTTGAACGCAAGAGTGACAATCGAAAACCCAAAAACCTCAAAATACCTAGCAACTTCCGGCTTTTTTTTTGCGGCTAATAAAGTATGTGGGCCTATAAAACAATATGAGTCGCCTAGACGACAACTCGGGCATTCATAATCATAATCATATAACCCCCTACCACAAACAGGAACGTGGCAATTGGCAAAAAACTTTCAATTTTACAAGTTACCCTTTAGCGCCTAAGCAGTGTGACTTAGAAGAATTAAACTATCTGATTCCGGTAGATGCATATGTGCACTTTACATAGAGCTGTTTACGTCCTAAATAGGTTGAACGCAAGAGTGACAATCGAAAACCCAAAGAACTCAAAATACCTACCACCTTCCGGTTTTGTTTTTGCGGCTAATAAAGTATGTGGGCCTATAAAACAATATGAGTCACCTAGACGACAACTCGGGCATTCATAATCATAATCATATAACCCCCTACCACAAACAGGAACGTGGCAATTGGCAAAAACTTTCAATTTCCTTTAGCGCCTAAACAGTGTGACTTAGAAGAATTAAACTATCTGATTTCGGTAGATGTACATGTGCACATTACATAGAGATGTTAACGTCCTAAATAGGTTGAACGCAAGAGTGACAATCGGTAACCCAAAAACCTCAAAATACTTAGCAACTTCCGGCTTTGTTTTTGCGGCTAATAACGTATGTGGGCCTATAAAACAATATGGATCACCTAGACGACAACTCGGGCATTCACAAGCAACATCATATACCCGCCTACCACAAACAGGAACGGGGCAGTTGGTAAAAAACTTTCAATTTAACAAGTTACCCTTTAGCGCCTAAACAGTGTGACTTAGAAGAATTAAGCTATCTGATTACGGTAGATGCATATGTGCACTTTACATAGAGATGTTTACGTACTAAATGGGTTGAACGCAAGAGTGACAATCGAAGACCCAAAAACCTCAAAATACCTAGCAACTTCCGGCTTTGTTTTTGCGGCTAATAAAGTATGTGGGCCTATAAAACAATATGAGTCGCCTAGACGACAACTCGGGCATTCATAATCATAATCATATAACCCCCTACCACAAACAGGAACGTGGCAATTGGCAAAAAACTTTCAATTTTACAAGTTACCCTTTAGCGCCTAAACAGTGTGACTTAGAAGAATTAAACTATCTGATTCCGGTAGATGCATATGTGCACTTTACATAGAGCTGTTTACGTCCTAAATAGGTTGAACGCAAGAGTGACAATCGAAAACCCAAAGAACTCAAAATACCTACCACCTTCCGGTTTTGTTTTTGCGGCTAATAAAGTATGTGGGCCTATAAAACAATATGAGTCGCCTAGACGACAACTCGGGCATTCATAATCATAATCATATAACCCCCTACCACAAACAGGAACGTGGCAATTGGCAAAAACTTTCAATTTTCTTTAGCGCCTAAACAGTGTCACTTAGAAGAATTAAACTATCTGGTTGCGGTAGATGCATATGTGCACTTTACATAGAGATGTTTACGTCCTAAATGGGTTGAACGCAAGAGTGACAATCGGTAACCCAAAGAACCCAAAATACCTAGCAATTTCCGGCTTTGTTTTTCCGGCTAATAAAGTATGTGGGCCTAAAAAACAATATGGATCGCCCAGACGGCAACTCGGGCATTCATAACAACATCATATACCCACCTACCACAAACAGGAACGTGGCAATTGGCAAAAACTTTCAATTTCCTTTAGCGCCTTAACAGTGGGACTTAAAAGAATTAAACGATCTGATTACGGTAGATGCATATGTGCACTTTACATAGAGATGTTAACGTCTTAAATGGGTTGAACGCAAGAATGACAATCGAAAACCCAAAGAACTCAAAATACCTAGCACCTTCCGGTTTTGTTTTTGCGGCTAATAAAGTATGTGGGCCTTTAAAACAATATGAGTCACCTAGACGACAACGCGGGCATTCATAATCATAATCATATAACCGCATACCACAAACAGGAACGTGGCAATTGGCAAAAAACTTTCAATTTCACAAGTTACCCTTTAGCGCCTAAACAGTGTGACTTTGAAGAATAAAACTATCTGATTCCGGTAGATGCATATGTGCACTTTACATAGAGCTGTTTACGTCCTAAATAGGTTGAACGCAAGAGTGACAATCGAAAACCCAAAGAACTCAAAATACCTACCACCTTCCGGTTTTGTTTCTGCGGCTAATAAAGTATGTGGGCCTATAAAACAATATGAGTCGCCTAGACGACAACTCGGGCATTCATAATCATAATCATATAACCCCCTACCACAAACAGGAACGTGGCAATTGGCAAAAAACTTTCAATTTTACAAGTTACCCTTTAGCGCCTAAAAGTGACTTAGAAGAATTAAACTATCTGATTACGGTAGATGCATATGTGCACTTTACATAGAGATGTTTACGTCCTAAATGGATTGAACGCAAGAGTGACAATCGGTAACCCAAAGAACCCAAAATACCTAGCAATTTCCGGCTTTGTTTTTCCGGCTAATAAAGTATGTGGGCCTAAAAAACAATATGGATTGCCCAGACGGTAACTCGGGCATTCATAAACAACATCATATACCCACCTACCACAAACAGGAACGTGGCAATTGGTAAAAAACTTTCAATTTTACAAGTTACCCTTTAGCGCCTAAACAGTGTGACTTAGAAGAATTAAACTATCTGATTCCGGTAGATGCATATGTGCACTTTACATAGAGCTGTTTACGTCCTAAATAGGTTGAACGCAAGAGTGACAATCGAAAACCCAAAGAACTCAAAATACCTACCACCTTCCGGTTTTGTTTTTGCGGTTAATAAAGTATGTGGGCCTATAAAACAATATGAGTCGCCTAGACGACAACTCGGGCATTCATAATCATAATCATATAACCCCCTACCACAAACAGGAACGTGGCAATTGGCAAAAACTTTCAATTTCCTTTAGCGCCTAAACAGTGTGACTTAGAAGAATTAAACTATCTGGTTGCGGTAGATGCATATGTGCACTTTACATAGAGATGTTTACGTCCTAAATGGGTTGAACGCAAGAGTGACAATCGGTAACCCAAAATACCTAGCAATTTCCGGCTTTGTTTTTCCGGCTAATAAAGTATGTGGGCCTAAAAAACAATATGGATCGCCCAGACGGCAACTCGGGCATTCATAAACAACATCATATACCCACCTACCACAAACAGGAACTGGGCAATTGGTAAAAAACTTTCAATTTTACAAGTTACCCTTTAGCGCCTAAACAGTGTGACTTAGAAGAATTAAACTATCTGGTTGCGGTAGATGCATATGTGCGCATTACACAGAGATGTTAACGTCTTAAATGGGTTGAACGCAAGAGTGACAATCGAAAACCCAAAAACCTCAAAATACCTAGCAACTTCCGGCTTTGTTTTTCCGGCTAATAAAGTATGTGGGCCTAAAAAACAATATGAATCGCCTAGACGACAACTCGGGCATTCATAAACAACATCATATACCCACCTACCACAAACAGGAACGGGGCGATTGGCAAAAAACTTTCAATTTCACAAGTTACCCTTTAGCGCCTAAACAGTGTGACTTAGAATAATTAAACTATCTGATCCTCACAATACCTAGCAACTTCCGGCTTTGTTTTTCCTGCTAATAAAGTATGTGGGCCTAAAAAGCAATGTGAATCGCCTAGACCACAACTCGGGCATTCATAATCATAATCATATACCCGCCTACCACAAACAGGAACGGGGCAATTGGTAAAAAACTTTCAATTTCACAAGTTACCCTTTAGCGCCTAAACAGTGTGACTTAGAAGAATTAAACTATCTGATTTCGGTAGATGTACATGTGCACATTACATAGAGATGTTAACGTCCTAAATAGGTTGGACGCAAGAGTGACAATCGAAAACCCAAAAACCTCAAAATACCTAGCAACTTCCGGCTTTGTTTTTGCGGTTAATAAAGTATGTGGGCCTATAAAACAATATGGATCACCTAGACGACAACTCGGGCATTCACAAGCAACATCATATACCCGCCTACCACAAACAGGAACGGGGCAGTTGGTAAAAAACTTTCAATTTCACAAGTTACCCTTTAGCGCCTAAACAGTGTGACTTAGAATAATTAAACTATCTGATCCTCACAATACCTAGCAACTTCCGGCTTTGTTTTTCCTGCTAATAAAGTATGTGGGCCTAAAAAGCAATATGAATCGCCTAGACGACAACTAGGGCATTCATAAACAACATCATATACCCGCCTACATCAAACAGGAACTGGCCAATTGGCAAAAATCTTTCAATTTCACAAGTTACCCTTTAGCGCCTAAACAGTGTGACTTAGAATAATTAAACTCTCTGATCCTCACAATACCTAGCAACTTCCGGCTTTGTTTTTCCTGCTAATAAAGTATGTGGGCCTAAAAAGCAATGTGAATCGCCTAGACCACAACTCGGGCATTCATAATCATAATCATATACCCGCCTACATCAAACAGGAACGGGCTAATTGGCAAAAAACTTTCAATTTCACAAGTTACCCTTTAGCGCCTAAACAGTGTGACTTAGAAGAATTAAACTATCTGAATGTGGTAGATGCAAATGTGCACTTTACATAGAGATGTTTACGTCCTAAATGGGTTGAACGCAAGAGTGACAATCGAAAACCCAAAAACCTCAAAATACCTAGCAACTTCCGGCTTTGTTTTTGCGGTTAATAAAGTATGTGGGCCTATAAAACAATATGGATCACCTAGACGACAACTCGGGCATTCACAAGCAACATCATATACCCGCCTACCACAAACAGGAACGGGGCAGTTGGTAAAAAACTTTCAATTTCACAAGTTACCCTTTAGCGCCTAAACAGTGTGACTTAGAATAATTAAACTATCTGATCCTCACAATACCTAGCAACTTCCGGCTTTGTTTTTCCTGCTAATAAAGTATGTGGGCCTAAAAAGCAATATGAATCGCCTAGACGACAACTAGGGCATTCATAAACAACATCATATACCCGCCTACCACAAACAGGAACGGGGCAATTGGTAAAAAACTTTCAATTTCACAAGTTACCCTTTAGCGCCTAAACAGTGTGACTTAGAAGAATTAAACTATCTGATTTCGGTAGATGTACATGTGCACATTACATAGAGATGTTAACGTCCTAAATAGGTTGGACGCAAGAGTGACAATCGAAAACCCAAAAACCTCAAAATACCTAGCAACTTCCGGCTTTGTTTTTGCGGTTAATAAAGTATGTGGGCCTATAAAACAATATGGATCACCTAGACGACAACTCGGGCATTCATAAACAACATCATATACCCACCTACCACAAACAGGAACGGGGCGATTGGCAAAAAACTTTCAATTTCACAAGTTACCCTTTAGCGCCTAAACAGTGTGACTTAGAATAATTAAACTATCTGATCCTCACAATACCTAGCAACTTCCGGCTTTGTTTTTCCTGCTAATAAAGTATGTGGGCCTAAAAAGCAATATGAATCGCCTAGACGACAACTAGGGCATTCATAAACAACATCATATACCCGCCTACATCAAACAGGAACTGGCCAATTGGCAAAAATCTTTCAATTTCACAAGTTACCCTTTAGCGCCTAAACAGTGTGACTTAGAATAATTAAACTCTCTGATCCTCACAATACCTAGCAACTTCCGGCTTTGTTTTTCCTGCTAATAAAGTATGTGGGCCTAAAAAGCAATGTGAATCGCCTAGACCACAACTCGGGCATTCATAATCATAATCATATACCCGCCTACATCAAACAGGAACGGGCTAATTGGCAAAAAACTTTCAATTTCACAAGTTACCCTTTAGCGCCTAAACAGTGTGACTTAGAAGAATTAAACTATCTGAATGTGGTAGATGCAAATGTGCACTTTACATAGAGATGTTTACGTCCTAAATGGGTTGAACGCAAGAGTGACAATCGAAAACCCAAAAACCTCAAAATACCTAGCAACTTCCGGCTTTGTTTTTGCGGCTAATAAAGTATGTGGGCCTATAAAACAATATGGATCACCTAGACGACAACTCGGGCATTCACAAGCAACATCATATACCCGCCTACCACAAACAGGAACGGGGCAGTTGGTAAAAAACTTTCAATTTCACAAGTTACCCTTTAGCGCCTAAACAGTGTGACTTAGAAGAATTAAGCTATCTGATTACGGTAGATGCATATGTGCACTTTACATAGAGATGTTTACGTCCTAAATGGGTTGAACGCAAGAGTGACAATCGAAAACCCAAAAACCTCAAAATACCTAGCAACTTCCGGCTTTGTTTTTGCGGCTAATAAAGTATGTGGGCCTATAAAACAATATGGATCACCTAGACGACAACTCGGGCATTCATAAACAACATCATATACCCACCTACCACAAACAGGAACGGGGCAATTGGCAAAAAACTTTCAATTTCACAAGTTACCTTGTAGCGCCTAAACAGTGTGACTTAGAAGAATTAAACGATCTGATTACGGTAGATGCATATGTGCCCTTTACATAGAGATGTTTACGTCCTAAATGGGTTGAACGCAAGAGTGACAATCGAAAACCCAGAAACCTCAAAATACATAGCGATTTTTTAAGTTTTTTCGGTAATATTAATTTGTTAATACTATAATAACATGAAACTTTCACTTAAGCGCAAATCAGTAAAAGTGATGTTTTTCGCAAATCAGTAATTGTTTATATAATTTTGTTAATGACTTAATAACATAAACAATTTACGTTAGTGCAAATCGCTAAAATGCATGTTTTTTACATCAACTTTCACTTAAGCGCATATCAGTAAAATTGATGTTTTTCGCAAGTCAGTAAAATTGTTGTTTTTCAGTTTAAGTTAAAATCTAAGAGAGTGCTATATTTTCCAAATGCACTGGTTATATGAATTTGTTAATACTGTAATAACATGAAAATTTTACTTACCGCAAGTCAGCAAAATTGATATTTTTCAGTACAAGTCCAAATCTAAGAAAGTGCCATTTTTTCAAAATGCGCGGGTTATAAAAATTTGTTAATACTGCAATAACATTAAAATTTGACTTTAGCGCAAATCAGAAGAAGTAATTTTTTTCAGTATAAGCGGTACCTTTTTCGAGATAATAATATACAATTTACAAGAAAATCAACTTTGAGCCTAAATCTAAGAATTTAGAGACTAACAACAAAGTAGTCACTTCGTAAATACTCACTGCTAAAAACAAACGGTTTGACACATACATCCCGTTTAGAGACAAAACTGAAACCATTTTGACGAAACAGAACTGCTGGTGGCTATTAACTGATATTGAAAACTAATTCACTCCATGACACATCTGGTCTGATTTCTTGTTCTTCTTTTAACCCTTTTATATTATAAAATCGTCTATGCGTCGTTTTTTTACTTTTTCCTTGCAAACAAATATAATACAAATATATGCTATATATCTACTAAGTTAATATATAAATAATATAATTAGTTAATAAAATGTTACTAATTATTGATAGCGGAGTACATAAGAATCATCTGAAATCAAAAAATAAATAGATTCTGTTAGTTTATGAAAAGATTTTGTCGTTGATCGAAGAAATTAGTTAGGAAAATTTCACTTTTTCCCAAAATGGCACCTTCTTAAGAAATAAATAATAATTTTCGTTTGCGTACCTCATTCAAATTGAAAAATAAAATTTTGTCATGTTTTATATGCGAAAAATTGTTAATTGTAAAACAATTTGTTTGTTTTATTTCTTATTTGTATGCTTGGGATTAAAAATTTTCATTTTTATTTTTCAATCCGATAGTATTTTTATTTTCTAATCCTGTTTATGTGATAACAAAATAAAAAAAAAATTTATTCATTTAATTCAATTATTTTCTAATGCCATACATGTCTAAGTCCAGAATATCAGGAGTTTAGGCGCACCCGTAGATAAAACAGTAAAATGATCTTATGTTATGCATTTCTATAATTCCTTTCCTTTTGAACTAGTAAGTCTTGAGCCCCACCAAGGATGTTTGACAATGAACGTGGTCCCTAGTTTGTAATATTCTAGTTGTTTTATAGTAAATCGTGGTGGGAAATATAATATACTGCGTAAACAGTTATATTATAAGATTCGCATTTAACTTTAACACAGGTTGCTTGAAGTTGAGGTCTTAGAATTCCTTCTTCAATTTTGTATTTTATGGTTGACCTTATTAAGATACCTGCTCCCCCATGAGCTTTACCCTCAAGATGATCGCTATTAATAAGATCATAACCTTTAATATGAGATCGTGATGTAAAATGTGTTTCTGAATTTAGTATAGCGTCAATATTGTACTTTGAAAGAAATGTTCCTAACTCAGGGATATGGTTTACTAAACCATTTGCGTTCCATAGTGCAAGTTGTAGATTTATTTTCATGTTTATTAAATTATGTGTCATTTCTAATTGCTTACTAAATATCATTTCAATTTTGTGCAAAGCAGAATTTAGCAAATGCCGAAAATCCTCTTGTTGCATTATAAATAGTACTTTGACCAGAATGAATGAAATTCTGTTGAGTAAATGAACTTATAATTTATGATTGAGGCTATTACTTTGATTTAAATTTTTCTGTCTAATAAGTTTTTGGTGTACATTAAAGCCTCTATATATCGCTGGATGATTTTCAAGACAACACATTTTGCAGGTGAGTCTATGCTTTTAGGACATTAACGACTAGGATGATCAAGTCCACACTTAACGCAGTTGAATGGCTTTATACAATAAGTGGCGATAACATTGCACAATGCATTCGACTTAATAGGTGGCTCAACAAATACCAGCGTTTTAAATCAGTATTGTTTTGTTCTTATTATTGGGTTCAATAATTGCAAAAACAATTGGCAATATTTTTTTATGTCCTAGTATTTCCAACTGAGTTTTAATATCTCTATTATCAGTTTAATGGTGTAAATTTTTAATTACGATTCAGTAAGCTCTTTCTAGCACGAAAATTGGTGGATATTTTATGGCTACTTCTCTTTTAAAGGCTGTCTCATCACTTTCACCTTGATTGTAGTTTACTGCTTCTAACTCAGCAAATTCGTTATCATTTGATGTCATACTTACCTGAGTTGTCGTTTAGTATTTGTATATTATTTTTCTCCGATAGTTCAGTGACGATCTTCTTACATTAAGACCTATAGGTCAATATTTAAATAGCAAATATGTTTACTTAATTCTTTTCGAACGTTTCTTATTAAATAATTTACCAAAATCGATGTAAATGTTGTGAAATATTTTTCAAATGTATAGTTTAGTCGATTTATTCAATAATTCTATTTTTTTTTTTTGTTGTTGAATTTTTTGAAAAATTTATTCTAACAAAACAATTTAAAAATAAACACACTGCACATCTTCTTTCGCGTCAAACTCCATTCTGCATGTGCGGCTTCCTTTTCGCACACATAAGAATTATGGACGCCCCAGTGTTGGATCGACCAAAGGTCCCCAGTGCAGGAAGGCGTTCCACGCGAATGAATTATGAACACCCCGATGTTGGATCCACTAGTGTTATTTCTTTGAAGCGCGGCCGAAGGCTGCCAGTTTAGTATGGATGTGTGAAGTAATTTAAAATAAACTTCATTTCTTATAAAATGCACTATAAATCCGTATTTGAACATATTCTAATGTATACATTGTTATTAAGTTAAGTAAAAAATGTGTTCAAAGTGTTTTAAATATATTCATATATACAGATAAATATATAGAAATTATTGAAAAAATTTACTTTCCGATCACAGATTTGTCATCTTCACGTCAAAATAAGCCGATTTAAAAAAAATTCTAATTTTCACGGACTCCTTCGTTGGGGGCTAATTCCATACATTTACCAAATATTTTTTAAGAATTTACGTTGTCTATTAATGTATTACTAGGCATGATTAAAATAATACATAAAATTGTAACGAAGCATGACTATATTAAATTCTCTTCGATATGTTAATTATTTTATATTTCATTTTTTGATTTGTGTTAAAAGTTTGCGCAATGCTGCAAATACTCGAAAAATTCCCCACAAGATAGTTAAAAATAAGCTAACCGATAGGTTATCAGTAATTAATACATTTGTTATCCGAGAGGTTACTTTTGTTCTAGCCTAGAGAAAAAAGTAAAGGCCCATTCGCATACAACTTTCATCGTTTTGCGTGACATTTCACACTGAAACAACGAAGCGCAGAAATCAAAAGGTATGCCACAACGAACGATTTGATTTTACTGTTTCTTTCTAATAAAAATGGCGGTTGCTAGGCAAAACGTAAAAAGATGAGAGTTGCTTAAAATAGTTTGTTTGGTTATTGCTATGGTTACCTATAAGTTACAGAAAACTTGTGCATCGGTTACCTTGTAATTTGCTATGGGTTATTTCGTTGGCTATCTTGTCCTCATTTGAAACTTTTATTATATTTTTATTTATTTTTTGTATTTACATGTTTATACAATTATAGTTCTATTTTTAAAAACTTTTTGTAAATATTTTAGATTAGCTTTTAAATATTAGCATTTTTATATACATATATACATTACAATCTGAATTCCTTCTTATAACCTTTTAGTAAGTATTTTACACTTGCTTTTATAAAAAAGATATATTATTATATACTCGTACAAATACACCTTACACAATAAATTTCCCTTACATATACAGTATATTATCATTATTTTTTTGTTAACAGTTTATTTATGGTTTATAGATAGGTAATATTAATTGTACGCTAATTAATCAATAATATTCTAAATTAATTAATTTAGTACTTAATACCAAAAGGTAAATTAATTTTTTAAATCTAAACTAACGAAAATGGTGATATTGTAGTCCAGCTTAAGAACTTCCCATCGAAATTTGCAAATGTCTAAAATGAGTAAATAAGAATTTAAAAATATTTTTTTTTGTATATGTTAAAATATATACATATATTATCTTTTAAAAGTAAATGCATGCAATTTGTCTACAATTCTTTTAAAAAGTTACAATATTTAATATGCTTCTTACCGTAGATATGTTATCTATATGTTATCTACGGTGGCTTTCATGTTAAAAAACGTCAAATATTGTACTGAAATTTTGACTTAGAATTTTTCGTTTGGTTCCCGTAACCAAACAAATCTTAAGGTAACCAAACAAAGGAATAAGGTTAGTTATGTTAATGTAATGAAACAAAAAAATTCAGTTGTTAACAATTACTAACAAAACAAAAGATTTTAGATTAAAATGAAGAAATCTTCCACATTAAATTTTGTGTTAAATTGAACCAGAAGAAGAATTTTAAATAACAATTTCAATATATAAAATATATACCTACTTAACATAAAAATAGACAATATTGGCCACTTATGATTATATTATTTGTAATTATATATTATTATAATGTCAAAATATGTCCTCAATTATATATAACATCTAAAAACAGTTACATAATTTACTTACTTGTGTTCAGGAGCCGTCCACTATTTGATTGATCCAGATTTTTTGTTAACAAATCAATCTCACCCATAAACCATACGAGCGCCTTGGCCGACAGACGGCTCTCCTCCGCTGCATACTTCGTGGTCAGCCTAAAGCGCACTAAGTACTGAAACAGCAATGTGGCAATTTCAGTTTGCATACGGGGCTTGTTAAAGGTAAAATAAAGTGGTGTGCGCTCTCAATATATGAAATACAAAATTAATCATGGTTCTGCGAGCCTAAACGAAAGGCACCATAATTTTAGGTCCTAGAAATAAAATTAAAGAAGTGGAGTGAAAAACAAAGAAAGTGTAGTGACTCGACAAATACATGCACACATACATATACATATGTAGTCAAAATATAACTTTCAGTAAAATTACCAAAAAATAAGTAAAAACTAAAAAAGAGCAATAGCACTAAAGAAAAGCAAGAACAAAAAGTTTAAATTGTGAAAACAAATACAAAATTGCACAAACCCACTATTATATGTTACATGCATATGGATATAATAAAAAAAACCCACACAAGCGGGCGCAGAACCTAAAAAAAACCAAAACAAAAATATATAAACAATAAACTAAAAACATACATAAATTGGGCGCGAAACTGAAACACCTTAAAACAAAACCTAAACAAAAACAAATATTCGCGCACGAACAAATTTAGCCACAAAAATACAAACAATAAACACCAGAGGCGTCGAGAAGGCTAGAATGTACTGTGTCGTCAACACTACAATTTATTTAACAGAGGACTGTCATCTCGAAAGACCAATAATACGTAAATGTCTACTATGAGGTGAGGATAAAAAATTCGTAAATGTCTTCTATGAGATGCCCGATTTCAATCTAATACCCATTTCGCTAAGGTTGCTGCGTATCGAATTGAAATATTCCAAGTTTTGGGCATTGAGACTGTGCGTGAATCGGTTGTGACCTAATTACAGCTTACTGAATACAAGTAAGTAAATTATATAACTATTCTAGATGTTATATATAACTGAGGCCATATATTGGCATTATAATAATATATAAGTATGAATAATGTTTTCATAATAATATTAGAAATTGTTTATTCTGCTTCATTTTAACACAAAATTGAAATTAGAAACTTTCTTCATATTTACCTAAAATTTTTTGTTTGGTTAAAAAATGTCATCAGCTGAGAATTTAACATTTTGTTAGTCAATCGTTTGTTCCAAAACAATGTTAAGGTAACCAAAGGAAATGTTAAGTACCATATTAAATATTTTAGCCCTCAACCTTTTATATGAGTTGTGTATAAACATATATTTATTTTTATTTTTAAAATATAATATAGATACTTTACTTTAACAAATACAAAAGAAAATAATTTAAAATTATTTGTTATTTATTTTATATATTTGCAAATTTCGATGGAAAGTTCTCAAGCTGGACTTCAATATCAATATCACCATTTTAGTTTTTAAAATATAAAATTTAAGTTATCCATTAGTATTAAGTACTAAATTAATTATTTAAAATATTATTAGGGTGCATGTACGTGACTAATGTGCGAATATTAACAATTAGTGAATTAATGTTACTATTATTGTAAACTATAAAAGTTAAACAAACAATATAACATATCTATAAACCATATATAAGGTTTTTTCCAAGCAAAATAATTATAATGTAGTATATACATGTTTGCCCAAAAAATTATTGTAAGAAGGAATATTTAGTTTGTTGTGTATATACGTATAAATGTATAATTGCTATATTTGAAATCTTATCTAAATTAATTACTAAAATTTGTTTAAAAATTATTATAAGAAAATTTGGTCTGTAATGTAATATGCTATTAATTAAGAGCTAAACTAAAATGATTACTAAAAGTTTGTAAAAATAGAGAGGAAAAATATAACATAATGTATAAACATGTAAACTAAAATAATTTTATAAATAAAAATTAAATAAGAATTTCAATTGTTTTATTTATAAGGAAAATGGTAATCGATACGTTTGGCAGTGGTAACCAATGAATAACCAAAAAAAATAACCCATGGAAGCCGTCAAGGTAACCGATCAACCTGTTTTCTATAACCAATGGATAACCAAACAAATTACATATGAACCAGTTTTCTGTAACTTATAGATAACCATAGCAATTACCAAACAAACTATTTTCAGTAACAGATGGCTAACCAAACACATAGTCAATGAATTTAGAATTAGAATTTGTATGCGGCTTGTACCGCGACCTAGGGTTTATTGTGCCCTCTCCTCCATCACATGTATTCCCAAAGGCCCAGCACCCTGACGAACTCCTAAAACCTGCTGGGTGCTATTGAGGTGATGTGATCCTTGTTCATATAAATGGAACCGAGGGCCTTGAGCCTGCGTCTACAAATTGCTTTGCAATCTAGAATCTAGAATGTTTTGGGGTTTCCGGCTCCATGTCGCAGAAACAGCAGTTTCCATAGAATCCTGCAGTGCCCAGTGTAGAGCGCAACAAGGAGCCGGAATTTGTCTCTGGGGAAGTTGAATATAGCTTTGAACCTAACTAGGTGCTACCCTTCCTATAGCCGCTTAGCATGAGATCGCATTTAGCGCCGCTTGGCTTAGCCGCTGATTGAAGATTAATTACTGCACACTGACTTATAGCATGAGTATGGAAAGCTTGGTATGCGATCCTGCAATGCCTGTTCCAATGCCCTCCGGTGTTTTTGAGGCGTCAGTGTACCACTGAATCGTGCTGCCTCTCAACAGTGGGTCGGGTGTGGAATCACTCCAGTCCGCCTTACTGCAGAGAGGAACTTTAATAATTTTCGTTAATTCTACCCTTTTTGTAACGCCGTCTCTAAGAAGAAGGGCCAGTGGTGTATTTTCCTCTAGGGCCCTCATTTCTTCTTTTCCATACCCCTCTGCTGTCATGAGCAGCATAGTATGCTTCGCAATATGTTTAATCACTAGATGGAGCGATGTGAGCGCTAGCATGACCTCAAGTGCTGCGGTGGGGCAAGTGCGCATTGCAGGTAAGTCTTTGAAGCTTCTATAGTTAGACATATCAAAGTCCGCAATGCTTTCGAAGCCGAGACCACCGAGTTTTTAACGGGTTGATTTTAACCCTACCGTATCGCACCATCCCTTTGCTAGGCTTAAGCCCCTTTGAACTATATCGCAGAGAGTGTTCTCAAATTCTCCTCTTGCCATTAGACAATGTCGTCGGCGTACCCTTGACATCGAATTCCATTGTTCGTAAGCATCTCTCGTTGGGAGTTTTGATAGTATTTGTTCTTTTCGTCGTTGTTGGTCGCTGTTTTGGTCTTGTTGTATTTGTTATTTCGTGATCAATCTGGTTCTTATGACCCTTAGCTCAGCATGGGGAGCTTCCAGGTCTTGTCTATGTCAGGGGGAACACAAAGAACCTCCGCAGCCTTTTTTATCGTAACAAATGTTAGGTGTTAAATACCCTAAAATGAGGGCTATTTCTGATCTGGCAACAATGCAAAATGTCGCTTTCATGCCTGAAACACAATGTTATGGACAGAAATTTATCCCTGGTTTTGGAGTTTCGGCAGCCGTGACGGGTAAATTTTAGAATAGCATCTCGCGAATTCGGGGTTAAAATGTGTTTTTTTTACTTTTGTTCAATACTTTTTATTCACACAATAACAAAAGAGTTGCAGTCTAACAAATAATCAGTGTTACCTTATCAACATATTTTACGAAGAAACCAAAAGAAATAAAGAAAACAGATAACCCCAGTGCAGGAAATAAATAACACATTATTAGTTTTTCATCCAACAACTTAACACTAACAACTTAATGCCCAGTTATGAATACATAGCATTGCACTACCATACATGAGAACGATCTCATAAAGAATCTGTTTAATAGGTTTTTCATGTATTTGATTACCAGGGGCATGGGCATGACAGAGAAATCTATTGAATCTTGATTTCTGTGCTGTTTGAAATTTTTAGATAAACCATCGCTGCTCTCATTTTCTCTTTTCGCTCATCGCGAGCCGTTGATTGAGGAAGTGCGGGCATGCGACATTTTGTATAACAAAACGTGTCTCTGATACCGGTTGCCGGATAAAATGAAGGCTGCATGGGCAAACATCGCCCGAAAGCTAGAAGCAAAATTGGTAAAATTATATATATTTATGTGTTGTTATAATTGTTTACATTGTGTTTTTACTAGAAGAGCAATGTGTAAAGCATTGGCAGTCCCTACGTGAAAGATTTACTAGGAAAATACGAAAGCTTGAGGCCCTTTCTGGCCACTGCTGAAAAATATGGACTTCTTATAACCGTTTGTTAAGACTAGACCGTAAGTTCATATCTATTTACATGTAATGTATTAAATACATATTTATTATTTTATAGAAATCGCTGCACGTCAAATATATTTGATATCCAAAACTCTGTCGGCATCAACTCCAGTATGGCGGAAACGAAGAAGAGCAAGCAGCGACGATGACGGCAGTTTAAATAAGCCGTTGAATTGTACAAAGAAGCGTGTAAGGAGCGGGCTTCTCAATAAGGCGGTGAGATGGTGCAGGCATTCGGAAAAATGTTGGTGTCAATAATGACTGATATGAGCTAAGGTAAGCGGAAGAAAGTCATACAGGTGCTTGCCAAGAATTTAATGGCCATAAAAGCGGAAACAGAGAAATTTAAATTTAGCCATGTCTGATCGTCTGTTTTTTTTTAGTCTGTTGACATTTTACCGAATGCTTGCACTGTCTCGCTACCTATTCATATTTTTCATTTTTTTTGTTCCTATGTAATTGTACCTGCATATATATAGTAACTGAATTACTTTGTTCATATGTACCTGCAGAGCAGGCAATAGCTTGAAGAATTTGTTATTGAAATTATACTTATGTATATATATAGACGGAATTACTCTGTTCCTATATACTTGTATCTACATATACATATATAATATATTTGCATATATATTGATTGAATTATTTTGTTCATATTTATGTAGAGCAGGTATGTACATTTATTCATTTTTATACTCTCGCAACTTGTTGCTACAGAGTATAATAGTTTTGTTCACCTAACGGTTGTTTGTATCACCTAAAACTAACCGAGTTAGATATAGGGTTTTATATAATATATATAAATGATCAGGATGAAGAGACAAGTTGATTTCCAGGTGACGGTCTGTCCGTCTGTCCGTCCGAACGGGCAAGCTGTAAGTAAAAATTGCGATATCTATATGAAACTTGGTACACATGTTTCTTGGTACCGTAAGACGATTGGTAGTGCAGATGGGCATAATTAGACCACTGCCACGCCCCAGAAGGGCTTGACCAAACGTAGATTGCTGGAAAACTCTTTGAAATAAAATTAAAATAAGTAAATATTAAAATGTTTTAAGTCATTTAGTGTTACCTCCGTCACTTTGTCCGCCATAGCTACCAATGCTGGCAGATGTAAACGTAGTCGGCTCGCTAAGGTATTGTATATCTGCGACAAATTTGACCAAAGTATTTCGCACGTTTCAAGTACGATATTCCGCACTGTTATAATTTATGCATAGAGGCAACACCTTCAAAAGGAGTTCCGTGAGCGAAGTATCTGAAACAAAAATTAAAAATATATATGAATAAAAAAATATATATGTATATCAACATTTGTTTTACTTACAAAAATGTAATTGCCAGTCGCTCCTTCACAATAATTTAATGTTTTGATTTTTTTAAAACGGACTTACAATATTTAATAGGTGTATAATAACCGGCCAGTTCATTCTTGTTAACAGGACAACAAATCTTGGAATAAATTATCCATGTTGTGCACAAAATATCAACTAAAAATCAAATAAAATAAAAATGCAATTTCAAATTTGCGTGTTCTCACAAAAATAAAAAAATAAAAATCTGACTTCTATGCGCTGTGCGAATTACAACTGCGGCTAAGTTTCACATGCAATGTTTGTCTATGAAGTGCTGTGCTATGTATGCATAACTGAGCCTTAATTGCTTATAGCTCAACTGCTCTTTACACGGCAGCACTCTAATTAGAACTGTGTTTGTCCACAATCTAGCAGCCCTTTTATAGTACATATTTAACGTTCGCCACCAGAACATTCTGGCAACTATGCATTCGCTGTGTGTTGCTTCTGGCAATTTATCGTCGGTTCGATTTTGTTCTATCAGCCCTGCTCGTCACAATACGTTAAATCATTTGTTACTTTTGTTTAGAAAGTAGGAAAAAAGTAACACATCGCCATTTGATGTTCAATGGTTTTCTCGCTCTATATAATTGCAATTATGGCATGCTGTTCTCCCGTTTGTTAGCAAATCAGTTACCAATGTGTTACCCAAACATATACCAGAGAATGTAGATTATAAGAAGGTTCACAGTGCGGCCATTATCAAAATATTATATTTCACTTTTCGCAGGGGAACTGAAACGATGAGCGTGTTTCACCAAATGGCCACAATTAACATCAGGGGACTGAAAAATAGCAGAATTGAGCATTTTTAATGTTAATTGAGAAAAGTAATACTAATTTAAATGTTAGGAATGTACGCTTACAGATTCGTATATTTACAATGCGCAAACGACTTTGCATATAATTTGAAGATATTCTGCCTATACAGGGTGGCTAACGAATCGTGCTACAAAATTAAACCGTAATAAGTTTCTTTTTAGTCAATGCATTATATTTATTTTTTTTATTGCATAGAAAATTTTATTTTACTCAAACAATTAATTATTCTTCCATGCTCAACCACGCATATGCGACACCTAATTCGGGATTGCCTCAATTATCTATTGAATGGACTGCTCGAGTTCAGTCAGATCTCTGGGTTTGATTTTGTACACCTCTTGCTTGACATAACCCCATAATAAAAGACCAAGCGGTCCCAAATATTCTTATACACAATATATGTATAATTATGTATGTTTGTAAACAAATATGAAAGTACCCATTATAATTGTTAGAAAATCCAAATTGTGCCGAAAAAAAATTAACGAACGGCCGCCAGGTGTCACCGCTTTCCTTGCCGCCCTAACAGCTTTGCCTACAAACTATCGTAAATATGTATGTTTATATATGAGCATGCATACATGTTGACGGAGATTTTTGTCATGGAAAATTTTTTTAAAATTGAAAAATATTTTAAAGTTTTAAAATATTAAAAATCCACAAAAGCTTTGTTGCCGGTTTTGTCAACTTTTTCTGTATTTTGTGGGTTTGCGGGGTTGCGGGGTTGCAACTTTTCCCTGCTAGAGGGAATATCATAAATTTGTTCAATTTATGATTATTAGCTTTTGCCATCGTCGCGAAAAGAAGCTTGTAGGCAAACGCATGCTCGGGGAGATGAGAGGCTGTCTGTTTTTATGAATGAAGCGAGGTTGCTTGTCGAAAGTACGCCTGCGGTCATGAATGAAAATTTTGTTGTTGTGTGATTTACTATTTGGCTGACATATTGTGTTGTGACTATTGTTGTTTTTGTAGAACAATTTTTCTAGTTTTTGCGGGTGACATATTTACATGTGTACAGATATTCATATAAATGTAGGTTGGTTTGTGTTTGCATTATTTGTTCGGCAATGTTATATGTACATACATATATATGTGGACATATAAATCAATGCGCGCACATATAGTGTATTAATAAGTGATAAAATTGAGAAATGCGAACTTCTGAGCATAATTTTCATTGAATGCTCAGCTCTGTTGGACCTTCTCTATAGTTGGACCTTCTCTATATTTTACATTCTCTGCATATACATTTGTTAGCGAATAGGTTACCTATGTGTTATGCTTCAGACAGTCACCGACGCAAAGTGGTAGACCGAATCAACGGATACGACCTATCATATGAGTGCGAAATGTAAATGATTTGCCTCGATGTGTTAGCTTATTTGTTACCCATTATTACTTCTAACTAATGCATATGTGAGCGTATCGGTTGTCTTTTTGTTACTACAACAAATTCCAATTCTTTTAAATAATATACTATATTTTTTCTATTATTTCGATTTATTTAATTAAAAAACGTATTAACTTAAACGTAGTAAAAAACATATTATATAATTACACTTCTATATGCATATAAAATATGGTTTGGTCCTTTCATCCCGATAGTGCACCACATTAGTTGTGCGCGGGTGTTTTTGCCAAAAGCTCTACCACAAATGATTTAAGCTCCTGTTTCATATGTGTATCACGTTCTTCTTTAAAATGCTACATATAAACCATTACAGCATAGAAAATAATATCGGTGTGACGATTAACTTATGTCATTTCGGCTCATTTTATGCTCACAGTTTGAACGCTCGCATTCTTTGCGTTTTTTCCATTGGTCCCTTTTGTGTTGAGAAAATGTCAGCAAAACTGTTAAGGCCGCCTCTTGAATAAAAAATACATATGCATATGTAACTAAACATAGACTAACTTTCGTTAGGTATTTCCTATAGATAGATAAACAGATATAAGTCCAAGAATGGTATCCAGTCCTATTTATGCTGAGCACCAAATAGTGGTCCAATAGCAATAAAAATTATTTCGACGCGCCCAATACTTTCCGATAGCGGTGTTGTTTTTGACGATCGACGCTCCGTAAATTGTTCTTCGTTATTTGTCAACGGTGGTATGAGAATGAAGCAAAATTTTTCTAATTTAACCAATCAAAATACTTGTATCGTCTTGAAACCTGCAACAGAATTGTGTTGAAATTACACTATTAGTTGTTTTTATATTAAAATTATAATATGGTATATATTATTATTATCAGTTATGATTAAATTATTAATAATTATATATTATTATAATGCCGATATATGGCCTCAATTATACTTGTATATAACATCTAGAAGAGTTATATAATTGACTTACTTGTATTCATTAAGCTGTCATTCCTCATAAAATTAGGCCAAATGACAATAGTTCACGTACAAGCAGAGAACGTATATCATAGAGAAGGTTCATGGTGTGCCGATTGTCAAAATGTTCCTCTTGACGGAGGGTTACTCGCCAACTTAAGAGGATCTCACCACAAACAAAAATATTAGCTGATTTAACCAGAGTTTTACCTCTGCGGAGCGCAAAATAGCAGAATTGAGCATTTTGAATGTTAAATGAGAAAAATAATGCTAAATTCAATGTTAAGAAATGTACGCTTACAGATTCGTATATTTACAATGCGCAAACGACTTTCCATATAATTTTAAGATATTCTGCATATACAGGGCGGCTCACGAATCGTGCTACAAAAATTAACCGTAATAAGTTTCTTTTTATCAATCTTTTTAGTATTGTATAAAAAATTTTAATTTTATTTTATACAATTAATTATTCCTCCATGCTCAGCCATGCATATTGGACACCTAATTAGAAAATTAATGCGGGCTGGAGGGTTCAAGTCGGGATTGCCTCAAATATCTACTTAATGAACTGCTTCAGTTCAGTCAGATTTCTGGGTTTGATTTTGTACTCCTCTTGCTTGACATAACCCCATAAGAAAAGACCAAGCGGTCTTCTTATACATATATATATGTAAGTATATGTATAATTATGTGTGCATGTAAACAAATATGAAAGTACCCATTATAATTGTTAATTTGTCTATATGGAACGTATGTATGTAAATTAGTACACTCATTGTTTCATGGGAAATCAGAACCATACACACTTTTACAAACATACATCATATTCTTTGACAAATACAGTCAATCCCGGTTAAGTGCCAAAACCAAAGATGCAGATTTTTTGTGCTTTGTGGTACATAAGCGATTGTGGTACTTAAGGAGTGGTACCAAAAAAATAATTTCTATGTATTTAATAAAAAAATATAACCGTTTTCCTTAAAAAATTAAAAAAAAAACTGAGATGCAGCAAGACACAGGCAGATAAGAGGGATTGGAGGATTGATACTTAACCGGGGCTTACTGTATACATAAATCAGAGGAATATTGAATATTTTCTTTAAAAAGTTTCTTGAATTGTAAATCGACAAATATACTATGTTGTCACTTTTATTCTAAAATATTTTAATACTCATATTTGCGGGGTTGTCACTTTTCCCTTCTAGAGGGAATATCAGAAATTTGTTCAATTTATGATTTTTAGCTTTTGCCATCGTCGTGAAAAGACGCTTGTAGGCAAAATCATGCTCGGGGGGATGTAAGGGTATCTGTTTTTATGAATGAAGCGAGGTTGCTTGTCGAAAGTACGCCTTCGTTCATGAATGAAAATGTTGTTGTTGTGTGATTTACTATATATTTTAGCTTCGGCTATTTGGCTGACATATTGACTTGTGACGATTGTTGTTTTTGCAGAACAATGTTTGTATATATACATATACATATTTATATATATGTTGACATATAAATCAATGTGCGCACATATAGCAGAGAATGTTAATATATGAATATTGATATATTTATTAACATTCTCTGCATATAGTGTATTGATAAGTGATAAAATTATGATTTGAATTTCTGAATGCGTACATAAATGCGCATGTTCAGATAAATGTACATATGACTATATAATATTAATATGATAAAAGATATACAATTATATAGCAATGCATATTATGTAAAAACTATATAATATTATTAAATGCCCAAATTGACTATAAATATTATTTCGAAATTCCATAATTTAATAGATCTTATCAGTTTTGCATTCATTCATAAAAATTCGCAAAATGATATTCATTTCAATAAATATGATTGCATATAAATAAAAATATAAGCCAAAAGAGTAACATGTGGCTGTAAAATCAACGCAAGTCTCTGAGCATAATTTTTATTCAATGCTCAGCTCTGTTCACTCTCCACTGTTAAAATTTCTCCTTCCGAGTCAGATGTGGTGAAGTCCACTATTAAAATCTTGTTAGGTTTTGACAATTCACACGCTGGTCCGCAATTGAACCTTCTCTATAATCTACGTTCTCTGGTACAAGCCTGTAAAGCTGCTGCACAGCATTCATTTCCTTCTCAACCAATTTACGCACAACCCCTACACATGAAATATTTCAATTCAACATGCATCAACTAGGCAAAATGCTTGTTGGATTGAAAGATGCATATAAATAGCAGTGTTGGCCGTTACGTTTCGCAAGGTGGGGTACTTCAAACGACACAGCACATCTAGCCTTATCGACGCCACACACTCAATGTTGCGTTATTTTACGACACACCAATAAAATATAAAGAGTTAGGTATCATCTAAAAACGCTTATTGATGTGGAAAATCTACCACTAGATTACCAGCTCCGACAGCGCATTGAGAATTTTTCTCCGTCCACTGCAATTATATACTAATTAAATATATATCTTTACAAACAACATAAAATTCAAATACTTACCTCCTTTATAAACGCCTTTTGACGTTAAAAAAAAAAATTATATAAAATTATATTTAAAAAGCAAACCGGACATAGCGCAAAACTCAAAATTTTTTTACAAATAATGCCGGCCATTGTTGATGAAAAGTTAAACAGCTTTAAGTGCATCTCTTTCTAAAGCTTTCAGAACGTACGTATCATGAATGTTGAATTTAAAAACAAAAAGTTAGCTTTGAATATGTAGTGGTGTAATAGGTAAAACTGTACAAATGTAGAATTGAATTAGTTAACTCCGTTTTGTAAGGTATAATCCTTATTTGTTATTTATTTGTATTCGTTTGCAAAATATGGTAAAACTTTTATTATTTTTTGCATGCAACCCTTTTGTTAGTGTAAGTGTAAAATTCATTATAAATCAAAGAAAGGGAAAATGGTTTGGGTCCCCCAATAAAGACGGCAGCGAAAAATATAATTTTTTTTAAATCGTCTTATTTTGTCGCGAAGATTACAACTCGTGAGCGGAAAATAAATTTTTCCAATAATTTATGTATACTTTTTTATAAAAATATAAAAAACCCACTTTGCAGATATTTTTCAAATAATTTAGTTGTTGTGGAATTCAGATCATTTAGCTGCAATTACACGTTCAACGAGTTAAACATATTCTTGTGAAAAAAAATGCTGAAGAAATTTTACAGTTTTGGACCGACCAGGGTTACTTTTTTTAAGCGCCAACAACGGCCGCAGGTGCAGAAAGAACTTACCACGCGAAAGAACATGTGCAAAGTCTGTAATTTTTTGAATTAATTGTAAAATTTGATTAAAAAAAATTAAATGTAAATAGAATTATTGAAAAAGTTTGCTTTGCGGATTTGTAATTTTCGCGCAAAATAAAGTGATTGAAATACAAAAAAAATTATTTACGAGGCCTCCTTCGTTGGGGACCTAAAATATACATTAACCAAAGAAACACCCACTTCAAATAGTTGAATTTTTGAACTTTAACTGCAAATATTTCAAAAACCATAAATCAGCGCCAACTATAAATATATTTTTATTCTGAATCTGAAGAACGTAGACCAACCGTACATATTCATTTTAACCCCAAATTTGAGGCATGCTATTCCAAATTCCAGCCGCGGCGACTTGCTGCTGGCTTAAACGTATGCACAATTGTACTATAACTAATCAATTATATGTTTGCTAATAGTTTTACAGGATAATTATCTATACAGACAGACTGTTGCCAATCGTTTGCAATAAATAGCCTTTATTGACTCTGACGACATCAATAACGCTATCTAGCCAACAATTGTTGTTAGCGGAGATGATCCGTCATGCAAATCGATTCATTTTGATTAAAAATGTCAGCGGGAGGATACTGCGAGGACTTTCTAGTGTTCCAGGTAATTTATTTACAAGTACATGTTATGGTTATTTCATTGATGAAATATACTTAAAGGAAAGCATAAAACAAATGCGAGCAGTGGACGACAATATAATATATATGTTAAACACATCACTGCCAACTGAGTCTTTCAAAGGTCAGGTTAATTGCGAAAAAGTATGTACAAACTTACTTAACCAGCTGCAACAAGTCCACAAGGCGCGAGAGAAAAAAATTAATGATTGCATACTTTCGTCTGCGGAAACGTTGAAGAAATTGCGTGAGTTACGTGAAAATAACCGCGATGATGTCGAAATTGATAAAAGATTCAAATCGGAGCAGCGTAAGGTTAGTAGTAAGGCAAGAGGCTAAACTACTGTGAAAGAATGCTACTAGTAGTCGCAGTTTGTCTCTCGAAAGGTTTGTAATTATTCTTTAAACCTTGTACGGTTGTAACCTCCAAATATCAGCTTCATCTGGCGCATGCCTGTAAATTACTGACAGTGCTTTCGATGTCCACATCATTCTCAACTATTGGCTAGCAGCGCCAGGATTGCCAGCACACAAATAATGGTTTTGCGTCTCTAAATTAGTTTCTCATGCTTGTTCCATTGAAGTGGGGAATCCAGTGCGGGGACCAGATATTTGGTCTCATTAGTCATTACTAAATCCTAGAGTTGCAACGGATATCCGGACCCTGTTTGAAGGAAAGTTAAAAGTCAACTGTCATCGAAGTCTCTTCACGGTAAGCTCAGGAAACGAGCTGTTTCGATGGGTTCGGACCATAGGAAGATAGAGTTTTAATGAGTAGGATTCGTAGGTCATGCAAAGGGTTATTAGTGTCGTGCGGGGACTGGTATGCGACCTGTATGCAAAAATTCAAGTTTTCAAACTTATCTTTTTATACTCTCGCAACCTGTTGCTACAGAGTATAATAGTTTTGTACACCTAACGGTTGTTTGTATCACCTAAAACTAATCGAGTTAGATATAGGGTTATATATATATAAATGATCAGGATCCGTCCGAACGGGCAAGCTGTAAGTAAAAATTGCGATATCTATATGAAACTTGGTACCGTAAGACGATTGGTAGTGCAGATGGGCATAATTAGACAATTGCCACGCCCACAAAACACCATTAATCAAAAACAAATAAATTGCCATAACTAAGCTCCGCAATAAGATACAAGAATGTTATTTAGTACACAGGATCACATTAGGGAGGGGCATCTGCAGTTAAAATTTTTTTTTTAAAGTGGGCGTGGTCCCGCCTCATAGGTTTAATGTGCATATCTCCTAAACCGCTAATGCTATAATAACAAAATTCACTGGAAGCAAATGTTTTTAGAACCTCTACCTACAGTGTGAAAATAGTTGAAATCGGGTGGCAACTCCGCCCACTCCCCATATAACGGTACTGTTAAAAACTACTAAAAGCGCGATAAATCAAGCACTAAACATGTCAGGGGTATTAAATTTTAGCTCTGGGATGGTATGAGATGACTTTATAAGAACCGCGTTCAAAATTAGATAGTGGGAGTGGCACCGCCCACTTTTAGGTGAAAACCACCTATATCATGGGATCAGCTTAACCGATTTCAACCAAATTCGGTGCATAACGTTCTTTTCATATTTCTATGTTATATTGCGAAAATGGGCTAAATCGGACTACAACCACGCCTATTTCCTATATAACACAATTTTCAATTCCATCTGATTCTTTCACTTTCCACTATGTATATCAAGCAACAATGATTATATCGGGGTAAAACTTTGCGTGAATAATATGTTTAATGTATGCCACCTTGTGACCAAAAATTGTCTAAATCGAACCAAAACTGTTCAAGCCCCTAAGTACTGAAAATGTGGACCCCAGTGCCTATAGTTGACCTTCTACCGAAAATATCAGCCAATCCACAAAGAAATCTCAAACGAGTATACCATTTGACTTTGCGAGTGTATAAAATGTTCGGTTAGATCCGAACTTAGCCCTTCCTTACTTGTTTAATATAACAATGTCGTCAGGGTAATCTTGAAATCGAATCGCATTGTTAGTTAGTAGTTGAAAGAGCTCGTCTACTATCAACACTACAATGCGGGCATTAATATGGGCGTGAAGACTGGTTTATCGAATACGTTCAGTATAATTTATACCTTGTTTTTTAAAACTTGAATTGTACAAAATACAGTCTAATGTACCATATTTTATATAAATATTGTTTTTATTTTCAATTTCAGCTTCGTCTTTTAAAGTCTGAAGTAAACGTGGAAGATATTGTAAATCAGAGGTCATTAAAAGCATTCAAAGAACGATGTCGAACATACATCCATATCGGTGCATCATAATAGATTGTTTAAAATATTTATAAAAAAATATAAAAAATTTTAATTTCTAATTCACATTGTTCAGTTTTTTAATGTAATTGAAATAAATTTATTAAGATCAAGTTTTTGTGGACAAAAATTTACAATTTATTTTAAGTGTACATATACGACATACTTACATGTGATCGATATTTACGCAATTGAGATTTAATCGTGTATGGGCTTATGTGCATATAAATTCATCTTGGCGAAAGTTTTCGTTTTACGATCGGTGTGCACGCAAATATGTCGTGTATGGGCTTGTGTGCACACAATTGCTAATTTGGAAAAAAGTAACCAAATTAAAGTAAAAAATAAATGTTAGGATAGTTTAAATAAAGTCAAATACTCTTACACAAAAATGCTACAATTTAATAATGCGCTTGATTCTAGGCCATGTTTACCCACTGAAGGTCGAACATAAAATGGATCTGTACGTCGAGTTTGGCGAAAAGATTTCATACCGATCGAAAATATAAATGTGTCGTGTATGGCTTTTTTTCCGCTTTCAGCGCTTAAAATTAAGAGCATGACATTTTGGATATATATAGGGTGCGTTTGAGCTACGTAGTATCTGCAGCAGTACAGCTACTGTGTTGCATATTTGTGGATACTTTGCTGATGGTGCAGAACGTGATACTTTGACAAATTTGCAACACTGCTGTCGTGATTGCCATCTCGAACGCACCCATACTCCTGCAAACCACCTATCGGTTAAATCAACGAGTAAGAACCAATTAAGAATCCTAAGAAAAACTCTTGTGTACGAGTGATCGGTTATCACTTCCTGATGCAAATAGGAATTTTTTTCCTCTTGGGACATTGGTCCATCACTTTGTGAAATAAGGAAATTTTCTCAGTCCAATAAATGAACAGGGTTTTTTCATTATCGCCACAATTATATTCAGTCGCAGCGTTGCTAAATAGTTTCTTGACTGTTCTCCAAGTTATCGAGTCTGGTAGCACTGAAACGATGTGAAGTTTGGGACAAGTTCAGTGTTGCCAACTCCAAATTTATATTCAAAATAATTTTTTTTTTATAAATAATAAAATACTTGATCCTATTTATCTTTTGCTATGCATATTTACATTATATTCATACTATTTTATACTTTTAATATGTTTAGTGAAAATATATTAAAATTTAGCTCATAAGCCTGAAGAATATCTAATATTTATTGTATTTTGTTATATACATACATATGTGTATAAAGTGATACTAAATGCAATATGTGTAAAATGTACGTATACTCGTGTACCTAAAAGATGTACTCAATTAAAAATGTGAAATATTTCAAGTGAAGTAAAAACTAATTAAATGTGAACCTTTATTTTTAATTTTTGCTTATATATCGTCTAACAATAAGTAATAAAATCTGAACTCTAATTAAAACTAAGCAAGCTTAAGATTCTAACTAGTTGAGCCTGTTTGGTGAATCATTGTTCTTTAGAAGGCTGGTAGTTCTTTCCTTTTAAAGCAGGTTTGATTACAAGACTGTAGCAAGACCTTAAAAATAAAAAAACCAAACAGCTTGGAAAGCTAGGTGATAGAAGTGAAACTTCGTGGATCTCTATGGGTACTTGAAATGAAAATACTCACCTTAGCTAGCAGGTTTTATGAGATAGAAATATTTCCCCGATAACAGAAGCCAATATTCATTATTCTGGAATTTTTAAGGGTGTTAAGTTAATGAAAAAAGAGAGTTGACGTTTTCGCCTCCATTTATAAAACATCTATTTATTTACTTCCATACTTCCATGTTCAAGAAAAGATACAATTGTTTTGTGGTATGAAAAATATGATATGAAAACTCGTGATTCTTTGGGATTATTATTCATTTTAAATAAAATTTACTTACTAAAAATTGTACAAGTAGTTGAGCTTCTTCCAAGGCAAAATTGACATCAAAATCATCGCTTAAAATCATTGGCATAGTATGCAAATTTTCTCCTAATTCTGCTGCACTAGAATTTTATTATATCGTTAATTCTCTGGTTCGGAGTGATGTAGAGAACAATCATTGTCACACTCTGTTCGCTTTCTATGACATATTCGGCCGAACAAATATCTCCAACTGCAGCAGCATTCACAGCTAACCAGTTAATTTGTTGTAATTTCATATCCATATGTGGAGTGACAATATTTATTCTGTCAATGGAGTTATTGTAAACAGCTACCCCAATAACTCTTACATTGGGACGTTTGAAATTGACGACACAATCGAAGTTCGGCATATCCAAAGCTTCTTCATTAATTATCCATGTTTCCGACAGTAATAAAATATTCGCTCGTTGGGCTACTGTGTCCGTCAAGTCCAGTATGAGCCCGTAAACTTTGGCAATTTAGAGCGAATAATTAACATTAACAGTATCATTAACATTAACATGAACAGTAACATTAACATTAACATAAGTATTAACCTTAACATTAACCTTACCATTAATATTATCCCTAACATTAACATTAATCCGAATCTCTCACGTTTTCGTTTCTCTCCCATTTCTCCTTCAGCCCGACTGCCCCACCACGAGCGCCATCCCCCCCTTTTCCTGTCGCTTTTTCGTTACATTCGATACTGGAATTACAGCCCAACGAGCGCAAAGAAGTTTCACTTCAAAAAAAAAATAAAAAAAAAATTAAAATTAAATTAATAACTTGAATGTAGTTTTTGTCAATTTTTACTCAATTTGGTCCAGAAAAACAAAGTCCAACGGCAACCATCGTTGCACCGAGCAAGTGCGTAGCCATAACTCGGTCAAGTTTGCCAGAACTTAACTGAGAGATATTGCTTATCAGATATTGAGAAAACCATTTTTCAACATGTTGCCTAAAGTTCTGGTTAAGCGCTTATTCATATATTGATAAACGGCCCTTCAAATGACTTTTTAGCTAGAACAGTGGGTTTTAGTTTAATTTTTTCTGCAACTATTTTTCAAAGATTGCAAGTTTTGCGCATTTTTTCGCAACAACCACGACTTTCAATTTGGCGTTAACCATATATAACAATAATATAAATAGGTTTAGGAGGGATGTCTTAGGTAGGTAGGTAGGTAGGTAAAGTGGCTGTCACTCGACACACTTAGGCCTTTAGGAGGCCCATCGTCAAGAAACCCACGACCGATGGTTGCGATTCTTTTCCTATATAGTGCTGCACAATCGTATAGAAGATGTTTAATGGTCTCCTCCTCTTCTACTTCCTGACAGCTTCTACAATAGTCGTTATATGGCGTGCCAAGTCTACTTGCATGTCTGCCTATTAGACAGTGGCCTGTTAGTACTCCTACGAGAGTTCTTATATCATTCCTCTTGAATTTTAACAGTTGGCATGTGCGGCTCATATTCCATTCTTGCCACGTTTGCCTGCTAGTTGAGCAGGTAAGGGATTGATTCCACTGACACTCGGCTATATTAATGACATGTTTGTCGATTAGGTATCTACAAGTAGCCAGAGGCATATTTATGTCCTCCTTACCAGGGTCTAGTTGTAGGGTGGTGCCTGTTCTTGCTAGTTCATCTGCTACGCAGTTCCCAGTGATGTCACTGTGTCCTGGGTCCCATTGCAGATTTACCGTGAAATAGGATGACAGATCCGCTAGAAGATCATGGCAATCTTTCACTGTCTTCGACGAAATCCTATGAGACATCAGAGATTTCAAAGCCGCCTGGCTGTCTGTAAATATACTTCTTGTTGTGATTACACTTTTTGTTAGTACAAGAAGGCTTTCTTTAATTGCAGTGACCTCTGCTTGGAAGACACTGCAGTGGTCTGGTAACCGAAAGGCGATTTTGGTATCTAGTTTAGCCGAGAAGACACCGCCGCCTACTCGGTTATCCAGTTTGGAACCATCCGTATAGAAGCTTATCCCTGCTTCCTTGTCCACTACGTCCCTTTCACACTCCTCTCTGGAAGGGAAGGCAATATTGAGGGCCGGATTTAGGTTCAGCTCCATACGATCGCGAAAATCCGTAGTTATGGGAAGAAACGGGAACTTTCTAAGTATCATAGAATGCCCCTTGTTGCTGGCGACTAGTAGGGAGGATTCATCAGTCTCAGTGCTGACTTCGCTGCCATTTGCTTGCAATATAAATCTGTTGGCAGCAAGTGTAAAATTATGTTGAGTGTCTGGCTTGGCTTCTAATCGCATATTTCTTTTCTGTGATTGGCCACCATACTACTATACCGTAGGTCATGATCGGCCTTACAATTGCTGTGTAGAGCCAGTGAGCCACCCGAGGTGTCAGTCCCCACCTGGGCCCCACCATTCTTTTACATGTGTAAAGCGCTGTAGCTGCTTTCTTTACCCTCGCTTCCAAGTTTTGTTTCCAAGAAAGCTTCCTGTCCAAAATTAGTCCCAAGTAGCTTGCTTTATCTCCTACCGTTAGCCTGGTGCCATTTAAAAATGGCGGCGTGATTTCTGGAGTACTGTGTTTCTTAGTGAGCAATACTAGTTCTGTCTTGCTAGCATTTAAATTCAGTCCGCATGATACGGCCCATCGATTAATATCGTTTAATATTGTCTGCGTAAGGCTAGCGAGGGTGTTCGGGAACTTGCCCCTAACCGAGACTGCCACATCATCAGCGTAGGCCACAACATGTACCCCCCTCTTTTCTAGATCCACCAGCCTTTTATTCATTGTCAGGATCCAGAGAAGTGGGGATAACACGCCTCCTTGGGGTGTACCCCTTCGGATAGATCTGTGCATCGTTGAAGCTCCCAGCGTTGAAATAATTGACCTGCCCAAGAGCATCTGTTCAATTAATTTCCGGACAATATGGCCTTCGGCTGGATGTTGTTGAAGGCACCTTCTATGTCTAGGAAGGCTACGAGGTTGTATTCTTTTATTTCCAGAGACTTTTCAATCTCTGCTACCACTGAGCTTAATGCCGTTTCTGTGGATCTACCCTTCGAGTACGCATGCTGCGAAACTGCCATGTTTCTTGGGTTTAGTATGTCCTTTATATGTATTTCTATTAGTCTCTCCAGCGTTTTTAATAGAAATGATGAAAGGCTAATTGGTCTAAAATCCTTTGGATTAATGTATGAGCTTTTGCCAGCCTTTGGTATATATTATATATCACCTTAACTTCCCTCCATATCGAGGGGATATAGTTTAATTTCAGCGCCCCTCTAAACATGGTTGTTAACCAGTTTATTGTGTAGCTCAGGGACTGCTGTAACTGAACCGGGAATAAACCATCTAGTCCCGGCATTTTCTAAGGCTTGAAGCTGCCTATTGCCCAATAAACCATGCCATCTGACACTATGTCTAGCGGAGGGGACTCTGAGCCTACTTCACTCTCCATTATATTCTCCCCTATGAGGTTCTCGGAACTGTCTGGGAAGTGAGTATCCATTAGTAGGCCCAAAGTCTCTTTACTGGATACCGTCCAGCTGTGATCTGGCTTCTGAAGGTATCCGATTCTATGTTTCGACTGTGTCATTATCTTTTTCAGTCGAGACACTTCTGCCGTATTTTTAATGTCATTACAAAAAGATTTCCACGAATTTCTTTTTGCTTTTCTTACCTCCTTTTTGTATGTCCGAAGGTGGTTATGATAGTTATCCCACTTTGTATCTTCTTGGGAAAATTTGGCAAAATTGAATTGCTTCCTCCAATTTTTCTGCATGTATTGGAGACCATCAAAGAGGTATAATTCGTTCCCTACTGTACGTTAATGGACAAGCTACCTCTAGTGCTTGACGACAAGAATATGTGAATCGTTTAACGAGGATGTCTAGGTCCTCTTTCTTTTCCGGTTGAAATGGTGGAATCATAGGAATACGCTTTTTTAGCTCCTGCATGTGCATCTGCCAGTTCGTTTTCCTATGATTCCCAAATTTCTCTTCCCTAACTACATTTTCTTCAATTATACACTCAATGTAGCGGTGATCTGAGAAGGAGTGTTCCTCCAATACCTTCCAATGTGTTATTTTATCCACCAGTTCTTCCGATACCAGTGTTATATCTAATACTTCCTGTCGGTTTCTGGTTATAAAATTTGGCGTACTACTTTTGTTACATAACAAAAGCTTACTTCCTATTAAATAATTAAAGAGCAACTCACCCCTTTCATTAATATCCGTGCTTCCCCATAGTGTATGGTGCGCATTGGAGTCGCTCCCAAGTATAATCGAACACTTGGATGCTTCGGTGTCTCGTACCAGCTCTTTGAACAGCTGCGATGCTACTGCTACCTCGTCGTACGGCATGTAGCATGATGCCAGCCGGTATTTCTTCCTACCCGTCTCCCAGCTTACCACTGTAGTTTCGTTACTACTGTAACTATGTAATAAAAAGACATTAAGCTTTTTGCTAGCCAATATACATGTCCTAGGCTTACCTACACAACCATTCGCGTATAGATTATATCCTGGTGTCCTCAGACCGCAAATACGCCCTCCATTAACCCATGGCTCCTGAATGAGGACAAAGTCAGGCCGTTCTTCTGCCATGCGGTTACCTAGGGCTAGAGACGCTAGTTTGCTGTGGTGTAGATTAATTTGGAGAAGACGCATTACCTACTGAGCTGCATTATTTGGTCCGGCTGCGATGGTGTAGCCGGGATCCATACCCTTGCCCTCGGTCGGGATGGGATATCTTTCCTGTCTACCGCTACTGATTTGGCTCCGGGGTAGACCTCCCCTACCTTAGCTATTGCTGCCTTATATAGCTGGACCGATCTCTCGTCGTCACACGCTATCATCTTTATCTGCCCTTGATACCATCCAGCATCCGCACATGACGGGGGTGGCCCTGGATTGCTTAGTAGCACTTCCAAAGCCACATTCGTCAGTGCGGCTTGCATCCATTTCCATTGGGCTCTGGGGATTTTTCCTTCGGGGTCACCCTCATCCAGTACTCCAATGACAATGCGGTTTCGGGCCACATCAGCAAAAGATCTTGCGGGCGTCACGCGCTTAGTTTTCGGTTTCTTAGCTGACGGCTTAGTCTCTTCAGCGGACCTTTGTCTGTTAGCTGCCCTACTGGCGCTTCTAGCTTGAAGTTAGGTAGAACAGCTCTCGCGCAATCAATGGATTATTGGAGCTCCTTTGTGAGCTCTTATTGGTTGGCGGTTGCAGCTCCACCTTCTTCAGCAGGTATGCAGCGCGTCGCCTCTCTGCATACTTTGCTTTTGCTGGGTCGTCAATCCTAAAGGAAGGGCACTCTCTGGCTGACCCACTTGGCTACAGGGGTTGGTATGGGCTGCCTCCAGCGCTGCTGCTTTCATGGCGCCAGTCTTGGCTTCTGCCCACTTAGCATTTGCCTTTGCTCCAAGACCAAGCTTCGCTCCTGTTCTCGCTTTGGCTGTCGAGCTCGTGCCAAACGCTGCTCTTCTCTGGGAACAACTCGCTCCCTCCGGTCTTTTTGAAGGAGGTCCGGACTCCTTTTTGTTTTTGTTGTTTGTGTTTTTGAAATTTTGGCTCATAATTTTGGACCCACGAGTGTAGGGGAGAGTAGCCCCCGCTACGCAAGTAAGGCTACCTTATTACGGAGGACGCCAGGTATAACTAAGCTCCGTGCGAGACTGGGCTATTTAAGGGCCCCCAGCTAGGTTGATAATCGACACGGGTCGCATGACACCCTTTATATACCTCCTACCATGGTAAGACCTCCTATCTGGATGCTGCACTATTGAAGAGTACCGTCTTAGATATAACTATATGTAATAAAAGTGCGGAAAGTTAATATCGAAGGCCTAGAGCTTCCGATGTGCAGGAATAGGTCCCAAACAAACTTTAAAACATATGTGACCGAACTGGGTTCCTTCACAGGTTCACTTTCAGTACCTGACGCATTAAGTTCTGTGTCGGATATAGACTTACCAGTAGAAAAAGTCACATAATACATTATTGGTGCCTCTGAAACATCAAGCCCCTTCCGAAGGGAAAAACCATGGATTAATGGGAAACTAAATATCCTTGGACGGATCTCTCGCAGGGCCCTTAACAGGACTATGCGATTCAATAATTACGAATGTTGGGATGCATATCAGACTGCATTCGTGGTAAAAGAAAAACAGGTAAAAAAATTTCAAAAGTCAGGTGTCTTATGGTCTACCGAGCTGTCAAAACCAGAGAACAGAAACATACTTAGTGTACAGAAAAACTCTCTCTATCGGCAATCTGATTAAATATAAAAAAACCAATGCAGTGTCTCGAAAATATTTTTAAAAAACTAAGAGGGCTTGCATATAAAAATTTATGGAAGCTATCACCCCGTTAACAAATCCCAAGATACTATGGGCAGACATAAAAATGCTCTCCGGATCCGAATGACCCAATTTTCAACTCAAAAGATATAGCTAATAACTTCGGCTCTGTATGGTCCGATTACCCGCGCGACTCAAATTTTCATTCCTCGTTTGTAACAAATAAAAACAAGCTTCTCAGTAGAAGATACAACTCACCTGCATATATTACTGAATAAGGCATAACCATCGCTGAAATCGATTACACAATATCAGCAAAATGTCAGCCAAAACAAACAAAAAGAAAACAAGGGTCTTAAGAAAATGATAGAAATTTTGTTCTGCGCACTGACAAAATTTTTTCAGCTATGACTGTCATGTTACCCATCAGATGACCGTCACTGTTCTTGTAGGGTACATAACAAATGTAAACAAATAGATGTGTGAACTGTCAATGAAAACTCATCGAAAACACACAATGTTGGTCAGAACGACTTTGGTTCCACAATCCACAAACTGTGTTTTCAAGAGGATTTCAATTCGGTGCGAACATAGTATAAGTGCGTATGTAAATATTCGAAATTTTTGTACACACATCTGCCCGTATATATGCACATGACTTGTTGACTTTGTTTCCATTTACTCATGCCACGTTGTATATGAATAAGGGTTGATTTTGCACTTGCCATATGCGATGTATGTTTGTAAGAGTGTGTATGGTTCTGATTTCCCAAGAAACAATGAGTGTACATATTTACATATATAGTTGCATGTAGACAAATTAACAATTATAATGGGTACTTTCATATTTGCTTACATGCACACATAATTATACATACTAATATATATGTATAAGAATATTTGCGACCGCTTGGTCTTTTCTTATCGGGTTATGTCAAGCAAGAGGTGAACAAAATCAAACCCAGAAATCTGACTGAACTGAAGCAGTCCATTAAATACATATTTGAAGCAATAACGACTTCAACCCTTCAGCCCGCATACATTTTCTAATTAGGTGTCGCATGTGCGTGGCTGAGCATGGAGGAATAATTAATTGCATAAAATAAAATTAAAATTTTTTATACAATACAAAAAAAATTGATAAGAAAAGAAACTTATTACGGTTTATTTTTGTAGCACGATTCGTGAGCCGCCCTGTATATGCAGAATTTCTTAAAATTATTTGTAAATTCGTTTGCGCATTGTAAATATACGAATCTGTAAGCGTACATTTCTTAACATTGAATTTAGCATTATTTTTCTCATTTAACATTCAAAATGCTCAATTCTGCTATTTTGCGCTCCGCAGAGGTAAAACTCTGGTTAAATCAGCTAATATTTTTGTTTGTGGTGAGATCCTCTTAAGTTGGCGAGTAACCCTCCGTCAAGAGGAACATTTTGACAATCGGCTCACCATGAACCTTCTCTATAATATACGTTCTCTGCATCTACTAGATAAATGGCCCTACTTCAAAACAGCAAGGAACTGTATCTTACAGAATTCTTATTTCGTACAAAGATAAAAAATGTATTTAATACAATTCTCCATGTTCTTAATTAATTTATAACATATTATTTTTATTGTATAAAAACATATTGTATATGAAGGATATAATTTTTATTATTTAAGACCCTTATAATTCAAGCCGCGAGCTAAAAGCCTCTGAAGCTTATGCTCCTTTTAATTTGTATAGCAATAATTGAAATATTATTTCACATATAATAAACAAAATTAATAAATAAATGATAGTTCCAATGTTAAGGAATTAAGATTACATATTCGTTTATTTACTATGCAAACGACTCTGCATATAACACAGGAAAACAAAATTAAACTTTTTTAATTTATAAAGTTTATAAACTGTTTCTTACTAATTTGACGTCGCTGATTTCAAATCTACCCTCAGTTTCTAGTAGGACTAGTTTTAGTGATACACCTTACTTCTTAAAATACCGTTACTCCGCTTACTTGAATTAAATTTTAGGGCAAAAAATTACTCAATTTCATCAATAAACCGCTATGTCTACGAGTGCGTTTGAGATGGCAATCACGACAGCAATATTGGAAATTTGTCAAAGTATCACGTTATGCGTAAGTTTCTGACAACACTTGCAACAGCATTACGTTCTACTGTCACTTTTTGCGCACAATTTATGCAAATTTGGACTACTTTGGGAAATTAAAATAAATAGAACATAACTGGTTAATACGCGTCGATCTTAAAATGATAATCTTTTGGATCAGAAAGGAGGATATACCAAATACACCTGTTATAGATACTTATGGTATAGCCGAGCCAAAACCGAACATTGGACTAAAAAGTTTAGCCTTTGAGAGGGAATTTAATACCGGGTAGTATGGACGTGATGAATGCCCCTCTAGTAGGCAAAGAACACATTATACAATATTACCCCCTCTTCATGTTAGGTAACTGTTTTATCAAGTTTGTAAAAGCTCTAAAAAAATTTTAAACAATGAAGCTGGTATTATTAGTGTAGAGTGCACTAAAAAGAACTTATTTAAATGATCAAGTTTTTAATTCTATAAAAAGGGCCTATTTGAACTACTTTGGGAAATTAAAATACATAGAACATAACTGGTTAATACGCGTCGATCTTAAAATGGTAATATTTTGGGTCAGAAAGGAGGATATACCAAGTACACCTGTTATAGATACTTATGGTATTGCCGAGCCAAAACCGAACATTGGACTAAAAAGTTTAGCCTTTGAGAGGGAATTTAAGTAGTATGACCGTGATGAAGGCCCCTCTAGTAGGCAGAGACCGCATAATCAAGTTTGTTTTATCAAGTTTGTTAAAGCTCTAAAAAATTTTAAACAATGAAGCTGATATTTTTAGCGATCCTCTAATGGGGGAACTAATAGAGGACCAACATTTTACTAATTTTGCACCTGTCCTTTTCTCAATAAGAAGCTGCTCATTTGTCGGAGCGGCCGATATCGGACCACTAAAGCATATAGCTGCCATACAAACTGAACAATCGGAATCATGTATTTGTATGGGAAACTTTTTTATTTGACGAGATTTCTTCACGAAATATGGGTTATTGTCTAAGGCAACAATGTAATCTTCGAAAAACTGTTCAGATCGGATCAATATAATATATAGCTGCCATACAAACTGAACGATCGGAGTCAAGTGCTTGCATAGAAAACTTTTTCATTTGACGAGGTTCTTCACGAAATTTGGAATGGATTATTATTTAAGGCAATAATCCAATCTCCGAAGAAATTGAATAGATCGAATGACTATAGCATATAGCTGCCATATTAACTGAACAATCGGAGTAAAGTGCTTGCATGGAAAACTTTCTAATTTGACGAGGTATCAATGTATTCTCCGCAGAAATTGTTCAGATCAAAATACTATATCATATAGCTGCCATACAAATGATCGGAATCAAGTTCTTGTAAGGAACCTTTGTATTTGTGAATGGTATTGAAGCTTAAAAATTGTAGTATTTTTGACTAAAAACGTAATATGTTCATATTTCGAAAACTAGAGATGCTAGAGAACTGACAACAGATTTGGAATCAGTATGGCAAAATCATACAAAATAGTGTAAAAAACTTATAAAACATAACTACTGTTTCCCAGTGTTATTTATAGAAAATCAGTATATATTTGGTATCAAAGCACATACTTAAGTATATATGTTTGTTAAAATTTACATATTTCCATGTTTGTATTATTACCCTAACTGTTCATATATTTATACGTTTATTTGTTTTGGTTATTAAAAGTTTTGATATCTTAACTGACTAAGCGGTCGCACATATGGACATAGGTATGTATATCATTGTGTGCGTGTTATAAAATATGAAAGGACGATAGCTATAATGTTTGTAAATTTGGCTACATGCAACATACATATATATATAGTAAATAGCTGCACAATTCGATTTTCAATGTGTTTGTTCATGTACAGACTCTTTTGTAACCCAAATCGGTTTATTGTGAGCGAGGGGACGAGGAGGAAACACGAAGGGACCGTGCCACGTTGAGTTGCTGGACTCGTTTGGCTCGTGTGAACGCATAGAGCGACACCAAATAAGAATTTGAATTAAAGAGTCCCCATGTACACACAGCATTTCAAGTAATTCGTTCGTTTAACATAACTATGGTCGCCAGTGGACGAAATTCGACCAATAGAAAATACAATTTTTTAAGAGCATTTAAATTTTATTGAAGAAAATCTAAAAAAAGTAGGAGAAAACAATTTACAAAAAGAAAACAATTTAAAAAAAAAAAATAAACTGAACTAAATCTAACATTTGAATAATGCATAATAATATTTCTATATTTTATGTTACAAAGTTCTCAAAACTTCGTAAACACCCTTTCATCATTAGCCAAATGACCTTCTCCACCATGTCCTATGTAGCAAATGCTTTGATGAGGCCATGTATACACCTGCAAAATAATTAGTATATCATTCCTTGAATAATTATATTAACATATGCATTTACAACTTATACAGAACAGTGACGAAATGTACTTCTGTATACGACTGTGTTAAGTGTGACGTGAAAAGGAGAAATAACATGGACCAAAGCGCTTGTAGTTGTTGTAGTAGCTAAATTTGCGCCAACGCATTTTTATCTGTGTTCCCGTTGACGTACAACGTAACGTTGTGCAACGGCAACACTATCAAAAAGGGAGCAGGTGAGAATCTGCTATGTTTTGTTCTCAACGAGCAATTCAATGAGCACATGCAAACAAATTCTGATCTTCAATGGTGTCGCAGAATCTGAGTGGATTTTGGTCTTTTCAAACCTATGCTAAACCAATATTTGAAATTTACTAATCTAACAAAACTTGCAAATGAGTAAATTTGGAAGTGTTTGATAAATTTAAATTACTGAATAAAGTCTATTAAAGTTTACAATGAGTTCCGCTATTTTAGCTCTTATTTTATTAGAGGATATTAAAATATAATTTAAAAGAAAGATATTAAAAGATCACAGTAGTCCACTTGATGTACCAGGGGAAATTTGACTTTAATTTACTTGTATGCTTGTATACATGCTTACTTTACAGATTTATATCACATTATCGACTAAATAAAGACGCATTTGAGGGTTATATTACGTTTTTCAAATCCTCCTCAAAAATCTGAGTGTGTTCCACAAACTTAATAATTATGACATTTTGTGTTTTATTCCTATGTTTTTATATAATATAAATTAATTTCTTAACTTACATCTCAAATCTGTCTGCGACTATCCTCCTGCTTTGTTTCTGACAACAAAACCAATAAAATTTCTGTTTCGAACGTCAAACCCATAATATCTGAATCATGACACCTACTAAATTTTTTTTATCGGTTTCAATTCTGATTCCGACACCTATCAGATTCTACAACACCCCTGTATAAGTTTTAAATGATGAAAGGTAGGATTTATTTAAATTACTATTGTAATATATCGTGACGAACACAGATGATAGAACCAAATCGAATCGACGATAAATTGCCATAATCAACTAGGCAGAAAATTAGTAGTTGCTAGAATGTTCTAGAGGTGAAGTTTTGTTAAATATTGTAACGGATTTCTCGATAAATCGTCTACCTGTAACTCACTCTTCAGTTCGATCACTGGATTGTTAAATAAAAGTCCCAATTTAATGGCTACACACTTATCTTTATTTCTAATTCCAACAACTTAACACTTATTGCTCGTTATTCGAGCTTACAACTTCTTGCTTATGTCTCAATTGTTCTTATCACGACAACACTCTAACTAGAACTGTGTTTGCTGCACAATCCGGCAGCCCTTATATAGTAAATCTGTAACAAAACATTGCTTCTAGAACAATCTGGCAACTACGAATTCACTAACTAGCAACTGGCAGTTTATCGTTGATTAGATTTTGTTCTATCATCCGTGTTCGTCACACTGCCCTCCACCTAAGTCTGATCGCCTCGATTAGACATATTTGCGATACCAAACACAAAGCTTTTATGTCCCCTATCTCGTCTTCTAGGCTGGTGCTGACATCGTTAGGCGTCCTTCTCTTCTTGGAGTTAATTCCATCCGTTTTCCGGATACTCAGTTTCTGGTACATCCCTTGACTTAAAGCTGACTCGATATTCCATTCTTGATCAGAACGTAACTCCATTGGAACACCCAATCTCGTTACCCACTTGTTGATGAATGCCTCCGCCACTGGTTCAGTCTCTTGGTTATAAAGTGTGTATACTTGTGGCCATTCGTTGAAATGGTCCTTGACTACCAAAACATGACTATTTCCTAATTTATTGAGGGGGAATGGACCATCTTCACACACGCCTATTTTCTCAACTGGCGCACGCGAATTGTGCTGTTTCATCTGCCCATGATTCCTGGACCATGATCCTTTAGCTACAATGTTCTCAGCATATTTCGCAATCCTTTCTATAGCTAATTGACAACCAGTCCAATAAAATCTTTGCTTCAAATTCTCCAAGGATTTCATGTCTCTCAGGTGCCCTCCTCTTGGACATATGTACTGCACGTTAAGAACATCAGGAGTTCCAACCCTTGGAACAACCATAAGTACTCGGAAGGTTTGCCCATTTTCGCTTTTCCATACTCGATGCAAGCAGCCATACACTAACTTTAAACTGTGCCGTTCTGCCCAATATGATTTTGTGACTGGCCTTCCTGTAGTTATTTCTCCAATCGTTGTACATTGGTTCAACTCCACTTCATGTAATGCACCTTTCAATTCTGGATCTTCTTGCAAAGATTCATCCATTTCAGGTTCAATTTTATTCTGATCTTCCACCTGTGATGGTATACACGCTTCCTGCTCTTCCAACTGTAAGGACACTTGTGCTGGTATCCAAGCTTCTTGCTCTTCTAACTGTGAGGAACCTTTTACTGGTCCACACGCTTCCTCCTCTTACAACTGTGAGAACACCTGCCCTGACATACGCAGTTCCAGCTCTTTCGACTGTGGGGACCCTTGTACTGGTACACACGTTTCCTTCTCTTCCGACTGCGAGAACACCTGCGCTGACATGCACCCGTTCAGTTCTTCCGACTGCGCGGACACTTGTGCTGGTATACAAGCTTCTTGCTCTTCATACTGTGAAGACCCCGGTTCACACGCTTCCTCCACTTCCAACTGTGAGTTGTGTGCTGATATACGTGCATCTTGCGCTGCGAACTGCTCTTCCAACCGCGTTTCTAACGAGGACAATTGGGATTGTTGTGTCAACATTTGTGATGACACCTCTGCTATTTGTTGGGTTATACGTGCATCCTGCTCTTTAAATTGTGTCGACATTTGCGATATTGCAGCAAAAACCATGTTTATGTCCACAATCTTTGACAAGCATTGAGCCTCTTCCTTTTCTTCTATCTTTGTTGTCTCTTCTTCTAATTCCATGTGAAAGATATATTCCTCAACATTAATGTTTTTCGCCTTCATGGCCTCTCTCAACCGTGATTGTAATTCAGTTTTTAATTCATTTGTCGCCAAACCACGTTGCTCCAGCTCCTTTTTCAACGGGATAAAATTAAAACTGAAATGGATGAATTAAAAGATCGTCTCCGCGAGCTACAATTAAATCGGCCAATTGTGTAAACAGCTTTTGCCAAGGTAAAATCTCCATCCTTTGATGGCACTGTTCCGTTCCACGTTTTTAAGCTTCAATTCCAAAATACGGCATCTTCAAATTATTGGAATGCTGAGGATAAAGTAGCTGCATTATTCGTTATATTAAAACGATGTGCACGGGAGATATTGCAGACATTCCAAACTGCGAGGCGAGTAGTTATGAAACGTTGATGGGTGCATTAGAAAGACGGTATGGTAGTGAGCACAGGAAGCAGATCTTTCAAATGGAGTTGAGAAATCGCCGCCAGAAGGCCAATGAGTCGTGGCAGGAGTTTGCTACAGAGCTTAAGAGGTTAGCTCACTTAGTTTATGCACATAAGTCCATGGAATACATCGAGGACACGAAAATTCAAATGTCCAAAATTAACGTTTGCAGAAACAGTTTCTTATGCTCTGACACAGGAAACTGCATCTCTACTTTGCAATCAAACAATTAAAGCTCACAAAGTAGAAATAGAGGAACTCTTGGGTGAACCAATTACTTAAAAAAAATGACAACATGCAATGAAATGTTGGTGTGCTTAAATGCTTCAACTGCGGAAAAAGTGGCCATATTGCACGCAACTGTAACAAGCCCAATAACCCTGTTGGACGAAAACGAAAAACTGAGGCCAAAGAAGACATTAAGATGTCCGATTAATGACTATAATATCAGACTGGGATCCGGAGAAGCTGTGGAAATGTCAGCAAGAGGATTCAGATTTGAAAAGTGTAATACATGGATTGGAGATGAATAAACGTCCAACGAGAGAAGAAATAGCTGCAGAAAGCCCAGTCGCAAAGGCTTATTGGGCACAATGGAATAGTTTGAAATTAGTGTCTGGCTGCTTGCATCGGGTATGGGAAAGCGAAGATGGGCAAAGTTCATGAGTTTTGATGATTGTTCCAAAAGTAAGAATTCCCGAAGTTCTCAACAAGCTGCACAACGGTCCAAGTGGAGGACACATGGGTATCACTAAAACCTTGGAGAAATTAAAACAAAGATTTTATTGGGTTGGTTGTCGTCAATCAGTTACGGAGTGGATCGATTGATTTAAAATTTGGAATTAACTCCAACGGAGGAAGGAATGCTAAGGAATTCAATAGCATCGTAGAAGATGAGATGAGGGATATACATGCTATGGTGAGACAGCACACCAAAATTATGAGCGATAAAATTAATGCAAAATACGACAAGGCAATGAACTCTGAAGGTTTTATTGAAGGCGATTGGGTATTGTTATGTAACCCATAACGAAAGAAAGGGTTATATCCCAAATTACAGTGCAATTGGGAACGAGCATACTAGGTTATTAAACAACTCAACGATGTAGTGTATCGCATACAGACCATTGGAAGAGCAAGGAATAAAATGAAGGTGGTTCATCTAGAACGGCTTGCAGCGTTTGGTACGGCAAATATGTCTAAATCCATTACAAATTATCAAACATAAGAAATATTAAAAAATGAGGTCTTATTTTCACATGGACTACAAATATTGTTTTGAAATAGTATATTAGTTAAAATGTAATCAATTATGGATATTATCATAGATATTTACAAAACGAATTTCATATCAATATTCGTACATATGATTGCATATAAATATATAAAAAAAATTTAGCCAAAAGCTAACATAAATACGCTGTAATGGCAATGAATATTTCGGAGCATATTTTTCATTCAATGCTCAGCTCTGTTCACGCGCCACTATTAAAATTTTTCCTTCCGAGCTAGCTACGGTAAGACACGCTCATCGAGTTGCCCTGAAATATTTTTACGTTCTCTGCATCGTGAAGCTTCTCTATAATATACGTTCTCTGCATGCGAACTTGTTTTTTAGTTTCCTTAGATCTAAGCATTCCTCGACAACTTTCTATGGGAATTAAATCTGAAGTATTCCGTAGTTTCAGGTATTTGGACGTAGGACTTAGGTATATCCCATATTTTCCTTAATATAAAATACAGGCCCCACGCCAGACCAGAAAGAACACCCCCATACCACGATTTCCATCATTACAGGTTTTTCGGTATTAAAAGGAAATTGTTTTGGACCATTTACAAACTTCTTTATACATTATTTGTGATATTTTAATGAAATTTAGCAAGTTTTTTGACCACAATGTGGTTTAGCGTCAACTTCTCAGTAAGCTTACACATTTCCTTTACATTTATATTATCATGAATAATATTTCATCACTCCCATTCATGAATGTGAAATAGTATTGTCTCTGATGTGACTTGTAAAACTAAGAAAAATATACATTGGTATAATCATTTAATACATTTTTATCGAACCTTCTGCGTCTCTGTTTTAACGAAAACCGATTTAAATGACGATCTTATGAAGACGAAAATTTGGCAACCTATTAATGGCGGATAACCATTCAAATCTACATTTGTTATAATTCATCCAAGTAAAGTTTTCAATGTTTTATGTTAAATTAATATAAGTTAAGAGTGTCTGCTTATACAATACTTACCTAATATTAGTAAATTAAACAGATGAAAATTAATTTTTATATCTATAAAAACGGCAATACTAATATATTTGCGAGATAATTAATAAGTAAATTTAATCGATTACATCGATGCTATTATCAAAAAATTTAATTAACTTATAACAATCATTTAGTTTTCTCCTGTCGCCAAGCTTTTCTAGAGTTTTGGCAGCTTCTGCTAACATTCCAACTCGTTCTCCGGGAGAACAAATTAACGCATTAGGTAAATACTTACATGCAATATAAATTGCAGTCGCTCTTTCACGTTGAAATCCTACACAGTTATTGCTTTTATCTTTTCCTCCACATATAACGGATGATCTAAGAGTTCTATGCCGCAAACTGCGATCCAAAAGTTGTTGTGTAGGTCCAGGTGCCACTCCGGCCATAAGACGACATACAGCTTCATACAGGTAAATTCGTTGATGACCAATCTAAAAAGAAATATATATATATATATATAGATATATATATAATATATGATAAATTTGTTGTGTTTGTATCTATGTGATACTATGCCCTTAAGTCTAATCAGTGTTATAAATAAATACAAGCTCGTAGTATGACTGTATACTAATGTAGCAGAAGAGGTATTATCCTATCTTTGGCCTGCAAATAGCCAATAACAAATTTAGCAACACCTCGAAAGCAACAGCAGTGAAATTCTATAAATATATATGTTGTAACGGCCTACGAGAAATGAACTAAGAAAAGCAAAAAACATCATATATTTATTTCACAAAAAATAATTTGTAGTACAATATTTATAACAGTTTCTGAATCAAATCGTTCTTCAACCATTCCAATAACCATGGTGATTATTCCTCTTTGAAGTTAGTGGATGAAAATTTATCCATGTGTAACTTAAAATATAGAGGACTTTAAGCTGAGTATTGCTTTTTTTGGACTTTATTGTCTTCGGTGTCCATATAGCTTGTACGAAAATTAACAAATCAATTAAGCTCTTGTAAAAAGTAGGGGTAAATTTGCGATATCAGAAGTACTTTTTATCAAAAGGCACAAATATTTTGAATGACATCAGCACAAATAATTCGCTAATCCAAATACGATATATAAGAAGCCATTTTTTCATTTCAGTAAATATACTATTATATTTTAAATTATAGAATTAATTTAAAGAAATATGAATAAGAAACGTTATATGGACATTTTGCGAACAGAAAACTCGAACTTCTACTTGTGTTTCGGTAGCATACTGCGCATATAGTTCAGAAGCTGCTGCTTTATCATGTCCACAATCAATTTAAAATACCGCCACAATCAGTAGATATGAACCCCATAGATAATTTGTATCAAATTGAATTAATAATAAATATAGAGGTGAATCAACAGATTTCTATTATCTTATATATTTTATCGATCGGGTAATGTGGGCACAAAACTACTACGTTTACCTGTTTGGTTTAAATTCGCTTAACGGTTGTTAAACGGTATTATTATGATTATTTCCATTCTGTGATTGTGTGTCTATTAAACTTGAATATAGTAAATGTACTGCTTTTGAGTAAAAATGCATCAGAGCATGTTAATAAAATATCCCGCATCAGTAATTTGCCTCAGTAATCGACTGAAGAACTGTTTTTTTTTTAATAGATATATCATACCTAATCTATATACTAGACCTTCACTTATTTACATAGTAAAGATTCCAAACCTTGAAAAAGCATATTATCAAAACATGATATTAAAACCAGTTAACAAAAAAATAAAAGGATCCAATTAGATGAAAAATAAATATTCATGTTAAACATAAAATAGTATGGATTATCAAGATATTCTAATATATTAATATTATTAAAGTATGTAATCAATACCAAATTTTAACATTAAGCGAACAAACTGTTCCAATGTTAGTCAAAGGCCATAAGTCAGAAAGTAAATTCCATCCTCTCTGGGAATCCTTGGATACACTGAACATCAATTACACAAGACTGCTACAACACATAAGGTTGAAGCCACAGCTAATTGGGTTACCCTTATTTCTTTTTTTTATAAGCTGCACTATACACGCTTGCAAGTGGAAGAAGTAGTCTTACAAGTGACGCTAATTCCAAAAACAAGCGATATGAACTTGAGCAGAATAACGGTTGTAAAAAAGACGTCTGCTTGAGTGATCCTGATCTAGCGTTGTACGATTTCCGTATAAATGCAATAACCGTTTTTGCCGAATTTCACATTGTTTCGCGCTCTCCCGTGGTCGTTGTATTTTCAGAGGCCGAGAGCACTGCGGGCGGATCGTCGACCGATCCGTCTCGGTCATGAGCGGTTATTTGAGGTGGATGGTGTCGGATATGAGGCTGTTGCGGAATCCGCACTTCTAGAAAGGAGTCTGAATCAGAATATCCTTCAAATTAATACCCAGCACGAAAAAGCGTAATCCGACAATGGCTTGATTCGTCTGAAGTCTAAGAGCCGTGGGTGAGTAGTCACAGTATCCGTGGGCTAAGGACAAGAGGTAATAAAGGAGCTGGCAGCCAGCAATTCAGGTAGAATAAGAGCGTGGTTGCGAGTCAGAAATTAACTTAATATTTTTATATTACCTAATTTTAGTAAGAAGTATTTTATCATTGAAAGGCTAGAGTACAGCGTCGGAGAACTTTGGTTGGTTTCAGCCAGCCTGGCGGACAACAACTACTATAAACAAAGGAGAACCATCATTTAATTTGATTGCTATTCTGGAGACATACTTTTAAGATCAATTCTTAATTTGATTTGTAGCGAAGATTTATTTATATGTAGTAGGGAGGCGGTTCTTTACCCCTGCAACCTTGATTATAGAGTGGTGGGCGGGTTCTTAGTGACCGCTTTTTCTCCGATCATAGACATACTAGTTTTAACTTGAACGATTGATAAGTTTGTCAGGGCATAGTAAATAAGGCATGCTGCAGTTTGGACCCCATTTACGTGAGTTTTGTCAGATTGTGGGATATTACTGAGGCTTAGAAACAGGTTATGAGTACGTTGATCCTGAAAGCTCTCATGTTATTGCTAAGACCTTCGAGCCTATAAGCCTCTGTCTCCTTTTTTTGAAAACGATGGAGAAGCTAATGGACCCGTACGTTATGGAGAAAATTCCGAGTTCCATGTCTGGAAGGAGATATTGTATACAAGAAATATGCGGTAGGTTGTAGATAATAGCCGCCTCAAAAATATTGTGACATGCTCTAAGCGCTTTTTCGACGTTTGAAGCTGTCTAAGTGCGATCCTTCGTGACTCCTATCTTAAGATCGCTGTATCTCCCAGTAATTTCCTTTTGATTGGTTGATGTTACATCAGATTTTGTCATATTACTTACATTCAAATCTTCTATGACATAACGCATCGAATTAAGATCCTTTTGAAATTTTTCCAAATAATCGCTTGGAACTTGTTTGCACAGAATTTGATCAGCGTTCACGTATTCCGTCTCCCATAGCTGTGTTCTTGTTTCGAGGACCCAATCACAAGTTAGTAATTGAAACAACTGTAATAAAAATGAAGATATAGTTAATCAATTATGTTGTCAAAGTATAATATATCCGTTTGAAAAAAAACTCAAATTATTGTAATACCTAAAACTAATCAAAATAGATTTAGAGTTATATTTATCAAAATGATCAGAATGAGACGCGTTGAATTCCAGGGGATTATCTGTCTGTACGTCCGACCGTACAAGCGATAATATGAGTAGAAATTAAGATATATTGATGAAACTTGACACCCTTCCTTGGCAATTTGCGGAGGTTGGTATTGCAGATGGATGCCGCGCCCACAAAATGTCGTTAATAGAATTTCTATAAAGTGCTATAACTAATATTTAAATAACAAAACAAAAATGTAATTTTGTACGGAAAACTACAGTGAAGAGGGACATCTATAGATTGACAATTTTTGAATATTGGGTGTGGCCCCGCATCCTAATAAGTTTAATGTAGAAATTTGACTAACCGCTAAAACTATATCAGCCAAACTCGGCCTTATTACCGTTGTCGTATTAATTGTCGTTTCCAAGTTGTTGTCGTTGTTACCGTCACTACGTTTTTAAATTTGTATTATCCAAGTATAGGGAAAACTTTAGTTTAGCCTCCCACGATTTCAGGGTTAAGAGGGGTATGGTTGGATAGAGGAGATTCGCCAGATCTCGAATATATATAATTATTGCCGCCGGAAACTTATAGTTTTCGAGATATTTGCATTTTAAGTTGAAATATTCACAAATTTCATTTTACAATTTCTCGATTTATGGTTATCTTTTCTTTTATATTATGCACTTATTACACAGTAACACTTCACTACAATGTTTCTACATATTTATTTTATATTAAATATTTAAGTATTTGCTTTAAATAAGCATTTAATTTTTAAACAATTTTCGTAATATGAACAATAACAAATGGGTTCCATGTTGTCAGATAATAAGTGTTGCCATATCCAAACGGATGAAAGCAATGAAAATAAATAAAAAACCCAATCACCCTCTACAAAATATTATGAACTTAATTTTCCATTTTAATAAAAGAAAAAGGTTTTATGGCGTATGTTTTATTGCATCTGATAATTTCACAAATGGATCATGATGCTGATTTACTATATTTTTACGCCATATGTATTCATATATCAAATTTTCAAAATCTTCACTATTATTATAATTATCCTTAATAAAAATTGAAGTTTATAGAGAGTGATATATTCTCTTTAACATTGCTTTTTTTTGTAAAGATTTTTTATTTGCACTGGCGTCCAACACCGGGGTGTTCATAATTCAATCGCGTCAAACTTCTTTCTGCACTGGCGGCCTTCGGCCGCGCTTCAAAAAAATAACCCTGGTCGGTCCAACACCGGGGTGTTGATAATTCAATCGCGTCAAACTCTTTTCTGCACTGGCGGCCTTCGGCCGCGCTTCAAAAAAATAACCCTGGTTGGTCCAACACCGGGGTGTTCATAATTTAATCGCGTCAAACTTCTTTCCGCACTGGCGGCCTTCGGCCGCGCTTTAAAAAAATAACCCTGGCCAATCCAATACCATAATTTATCAATAGAAGGGAATGAACAAAATAATAGTTCATGTATTTGGGGTATAATCCTCTTTTATTGTTCATTTTAATTCGCTTTCAAAATATATATTTATATATATATATATATATATATAATAGATATGGCAACACTTATTATCTGACAACATGGAACCTATTTGTTATTGTTCATATTACGAAAATTGTGCAAAAATTAAATGCTTATTTAAAGCAAATACTTAAATATTTAATATAAAATAAATATGTAGAAACACTGAAGTGAAAAGTTTGTGTATAATAAGTGCATAGTATAAAAGAAAATATAACCATAATCGAGAAATTGTAAAATGAATTTTGTGAAATTTTCAACTTAAAATGCAAATATCTCGAAAACTATAAGTTTCCGGCGGCAATAATTATATATATTCGTGATCTGGAATCTCCTCTATCCAACCATACCCCTCTTAACCCTGAAATCGTGGGATGCTAAACTAAAGCCCACCCCAAGTATATTGTAACGTCAAAAAAAAGTTATCGAAGTTTTAAATTAAATTAATCTAATTTTTTCTGACGTTAATAATTGTTTTTCAGAATTTGTTTTTACTATTTTATGAATTCAAAACTAATAAATAAGGCAATAATAATAATAACTCCTCCTCATGTTGCTCTAGCTTCGGATGTATTATGTTCAACTTTTCTTTATTTTGAATTTCAAGTCCTTTCATACCTTAAATATATACATACATACATAAATTTTAAACAACTTCATAGATACAAAAATCCAATATTAAAAATATTATTTACTTCATGCAACCGTCTCCCCCGCCGACATGAAGGTGCAAATGAATTAAATTTCTTCGAAATATCAGTCCAAAAGATCTCGAAATTTAATCGTTTTATCCTCTTTCTTAAACCTTTGTCATACGCAAGATTTTGTTTCCATTTCGGACACTAGCATTTCAAACAGCTTCGTGTTAGTAATTTTTATGTTCACTTCAAATAATCGGGCGCGTTACTATCTCGCTTTCAATGACTACAACGAAAAGGAATGACTGTTACCATGTCGTTACCATATTCGTTTCAAAATGGCGAATACGAATTTATTTTCGATAAATGTCGATAACGCCAACAGAATGGCACATAGCTATTCTTATTTCGCTTTTATTTGACAATATACAATTTAACTTCACGAAACTTGGAATGAATAATTATTTTAGATTATGCTACAATCTCTGAACATATAGTACAGATCGTACTACTATAGCATATGGCTGTAAACTAACCGATCAAAACCGATATATAATATATATACAGTATAAAGTCAACCAGAAGCTTGAAAGTTGCTATTATTGATATATGGGTGCTATAAGAATTGTAAACCAATTATATTTATTTTTATCATCATATCAGATTGCTAAAATACCAACTAAATTTCATTAAAATATGTAGTTAGTAAGCCCTGATGTCCTTATGTTCGGTATCTGGAAGCTTGAAAATTTATATTCCGAATTCGAATATTTTTAGATGATAGGTGCCGCAACTTAAAGGCACTATATTATTGTGAAAAGTTGCATTCCAATAAATTTGCTGTTGCTTGATTTGGCTATTGTTATTTGGAAGAAATGGAGTTTAATATTATGCTATACCAGGGATAAGCATGGTTGTACCCTGGTTTCGTGGGCGATGTCACGGCCTGTGTCCCAATCCGAAAATATGCGCCCCTGCTGTATTATCTTCACGGTTAATATATCAGACGTTTGTCTTTAGACAGTTATCGCAATCGCAGTAGTTTTAAACATAACATTTCTATGGGGATGGACGTGGATAGCAAAATCCGATTTAACCCATGTTCACACTGTAGTATGAGATATGTACTTTAAACCTATTACCTACTATGATTCTCTGTACCATAAAGTTTTGTAGCTTATCTTGATCATAACATGCTTAACTGTCGTAATACTTCATATTTTTTCGATCAACAACATTTTTTGGGCGAGCGTTTCGCCATTTTACATTAACTGCGAAGTATAGTTGCATAAAGTTTTAGATTAGAGATAACGTATTTAAACGATGACTACACCTAAAAAGGTGCATTACAAAGCATAAAAAATTGTGTGCATAAGTACTACAAATATATAATTTTTAATGACAGCTTTTTTACGTCTGCCAGCTAAAAGTGGTTAAAAAACTAGTCAAATCCTAGGTTTTTAAACCTTCCAAACTGGTGAACGCGCCATAGGCAGCGGGACACTTTTCACCACTTTCTCTTCTCACTTACGCATACATATTTTAATGCATCCCTTCGTACATTCAGCAGTGTCATACAAAAAAACATATAGCGGAACTGCTCTAATTTCCGTTATCGCCAGCTGACCTAGGGTTGAAGTTATTTATTTATTACACATATTTTATTTTACATACTTTTACTATTGGTTATAATTCTAAAGTGAACATAAAATTATTATTATGCTTTTATTCGCAATATAATATAACATAAAACAATAAACAAACTTAACTTAGAAAGATGTCGCAGTTAATTTTAATAGCCATATCACAGCACATGAGACCGAAAATGTTTTATCACGTACATCATATGTCACTAGAATATTATTATATATATTATATATGGGTTCCCATTTGTAGCCCAGCAAAGATTGGATTCCTTTAAATTTCAAACAAAACGTATAATACGCAAGTTTTAAATGAAAATTCATCTATTGGTGTTCCATCAATCACATCCATCCATCCATTGATAGGACATCCAGTACGAGTCATTTATGTTTATTGTTTTGTTAGAAAAAGTATAATGTAATAAAAAAAATTAATTAAATAAATTACACAAAATGTTGTCAACTTACCTTTTCCCTTTGAAGACGAATGACTCCCATTTTTCACTTGTATTTTAATTTCCCTTTTTGGGATTTTTCTATTGGCACTATTGAGAAATATGTCTACTCATTCACACTCAATAAGATCAAGATCAAGAAAATAGAAAGCAAGTTTTGTTTGTTTGGAAAATTGGTTCAAAAATGTGTAATTGTGCTGGAACTTTTGGGGAACGTGGTTAGCCGTGGCTGGCAGGGCAATACACAGTTTTCTTTTTAATACTCACACAGATGAAGATAATATGTATATATGGATTATGTATATTTATAATATAAGAAAAGCATACTGCATTGGAAATAAGTATTTGCCTTCATGGAATAAAAGGAAAAAAATTGTGTCGAATACTGGGAACATGACTATAATCGATGTAACGCCTTCATAGACACACATTGGAATTACGCAAAAGAAATGCAAACAGGAATGAACAAAAGTGTTAGGTATACTATGGCAATAAATGTTGACATGTGAAATGGAGCAAATATGCACATGCAAATAGGTGGCAATATAAATTATTAGTCGAGTTAAGTCTAACTCGAGTTAAGTTTAATTCTGGTCTCTTTTCTAATGCACTTTTTTTCAATCCGTTTTCAGACGCTCCGTTTTTAGAAAGTTATCATTGTTTATTTCGACTTCGATATTTTTTTATCATATTTCCTACGACTTATTACATTCAGCGATTTTTTTATCTGCATATACACGAATGTACATTAAGAATTTTCTCCGAATATCTGAAGATGATCCGGTAAAAAGTTTCGGAGATATGAGTGTATTTGTAAGAATTTTTTTCTGAGTAAAATCGGCTCCAAAAAAACAACTGATGGACCGATCGACATGAAATTTTCACACGACTTTCTTAGACATATTTGAAAGATGTTGATAGAAAAAAAGATTTTTGATCATAATACCAATTTTTCAAGCCACATTTTTTCACAAAAATTAACGACTTTTTTGGGGAAGCCGTCATTTTTTTTATATCAAAATTTTAATTAGTCTTTCGATCATTACCTATATTTACCCTTACTAATAATATACTTTTTGGGTTTTTAGATTTGAAACAATTTTACGCAGAATAATCTTGCACGCCGCCAGACATTGAGATTCAAGAAACGATTTCTTTATTAACGAATAAATAATAAAATATATTGAAACCAATTATAGGTAAGCTTTTCTATAAACTTTATGCAAAACGTATTGCATATTTTTTCACTTTGAAATGAATGAAATGAAGGAAAAATCTTGTAAATTATATAATCGTTTTTAAAAGAATATAAAAAAAAGCTTGTTGTAAATTAATATAACTTCACATGTATATTCTGTCTAATTTGATCGGATAAGATATTTAATCTTAGCTCTATTAACTTGTTTTATAAAAAAGCACATTATCAAGTGGTTGTTTTAAAATTATTCACAAAATACACATACACTTTTTTTATTTGAGTCCATTATAGTCCGATCAAATTAGACAGAATATACATGTGAAGTTATATTAATTTACAACAAGCTGAAAGTTAGTGAATATGTTCAAGACATGATTAAAAATAACATACTAAAACTCCTCATCGAGGTCAGATGTCAAACATTTTAGACAAAAATTTCCTAATAAAAACAATTGTTCCTAAGACCTACCGCTTCCGCTATAACAATTCAAACAGCTGTAAAAAAACTTACCAATTTAATTTTTTTCACAGTTGTAATTTTATTAAATGTTAAAGATTCTTGAAGACAGTTACTCGATCGATTGCAGACATCTATAATACACTGTGAATCACGTTTGTAAAAGCCTCCACTATACCTGCAAAATAAAGAATATTGTATTATTTGTATACAACACTACAATTTAAGCCCAATATAACGAAATATTACTAAAAAACAATATTGTGTTATTTCACTGATGACGTTATTGTTGTTTCAGAATGCGAACAGTGAGTTTATTAAACATATTTCAGTGAATATTTGATACGTGAAAGCTGCAATAACATTGTTCTTATTTTTTCCTACCCACTCAATAACTATAAAATTATCTTTTAACCTAAGTAAGAAATATATGTGTTACAGCATAATAAACTCCCAATATTTTACAATTCACCTGAATTCCATTTAGCATTTTGTTTGATGTATTGTATAAATACATTTGTAAGCAATATGGTAGATTCTGACCGATTAATTGACATTGGCCATTTATGCAGATTCTTTTTTCGCACGATATCAGGTTTTTTTTTAACTCAACATGTACATCTGTCAAAATTCCTTAAATTGTGATGATTACTTACTAGAGCGTACGATGATGATAGATCAGAAAATTTAATGCTAACAGATAGGTTTAGCTGCACAGCTAGTGTGACTAGAAAGATTTGGATTTGTTTTTAGGAAAACTACTGTATAAACGTTTTAAAATTTAATTAAACGAACTAAGTAGAAACAAGTAAGGATGTTCTAAGTTCGGGTGTAACCGAACATTTTATACTCTCGCAACTTGCAAGGATCAAAGCCGGGAAATTACTTTAGGTGTTGTCAAAATTTTATATTAAAGGAAGTATTGAACCGATTCAACCCATTTTTGACACAAAACATACTATTATCGAAGGTTTCATTTATTTATTTTATCATATAAAATATATATTCTTCACATTGACCGATATTTTCGGTAAAAAGTTATATAGGCACTGGGGTCCACATATTCAGTACCTAGCGGCTTGAACAGTTTTGGTTCGATTTAAACAATTTTTAGAAGTTTTATCCCGATACAATCATTGTTGCTTGATTTGCATTGGGAAAGTGAAAGAATGAGATGGAATTGAAAATGGTGTTATATGGGAAATAGGCGTGGTTGTAATCCGATTTCGCCCATTTTCGCACTATAACATAGAAATATGAGAAGATTGTTATGTACCAAATTTAATTAAAATCGGTTAAGCAGATCCCAAGATATAGTTTTCACCTAAAAGTGGGCGGTGCCACTCCCACTGTCTAATTTTGAAGTCCATTCCTATAAAGTCATCTCATACCATCCCAGAGTTAAATTTAATGTATCTGGCGTGTTTAGTGCTTGATTTATCGCGCTTTTAGTAGTTTTTAACAGTACCGTAATATTAGGAGTGGGCGCCGTTGTCACTCGATTTCACCCATTTTCACATAGAGGTGCAAAAGGATTTGTTCCCAGGGAATTTAGTTATTATAGCTTTAGCGGTTTAGGAGATATGCACATTAGACCTATTAGGGGGCGGGACCACGCCCACTTATTAAAAAAAACACAGAGGCCTCTTCCTAATGTGATCCTGTGTATCAAATAACAGTCTTGTATCTTATTGTGTAGCATAGGTATGGCAATTTATTTGTTTTTGATTAATGGTGTTTTGTGGGCGTGGAAGTGGTCCGATTACGCCCATCTGCAATACCAGTCGTCTTACGGTACCAAGAAACATGTGTACCAAGTTTCATAAAGATATCGCAATTTTTACTTAAGTTACGGCTTGCACGGACGGACGGGCGGACGGACAGACTGATCATTTATATATAGATAACCCTATATCTAACTCGATTAGTTTTAGGTGAAACAAACAACCGTTAGAAATAACATTATCTAATCACTGAACGAAAGAATTTTTTATTAAACTAATTTTTTCGAGCAAATACATGGCGGAAATTCGACCAAAGAATTTTTTTTTGTTCAAAATTCAAATTTAAATTGTTTTTCCTTAATCCATTAACGAGTTTTATCCATGTATGAACTAAATATTTTTTTATTATTTTTATTTAAGATGAACCAATAATGAGTTATGCTGTCCACGGCAAGAACGCTTGTCTTTGTGTTTAAAGACGTCAAGGGAGATGAGGTACCCAACGGCTAATTTTTCGGAGTTTTTGAATAAAAATTTTACTGTTTACATATATATGTATATATTTGATATTCTGAATTGTTTAAATTAAATACATATACGACTGTATATATAATATTAAAAAAAAGGGAAAATAATTATGCATGCTTGACCTTTAGTTGTGTATCGGAGGTGATACAATTTATGTGCATGAGATAATTGCGGATGGGCTTATGTAAACGGCTTTAAACATGTCCCGGAAGGACGGCCATTGTTCATAACCACTGTCACATGCGGGCACCTTGAGATGGATGCTTTTACTTGCCTCCTGAATTTGCATTTCTGGCAACTTTACTCCGATGTGAAGTAGGTGCAATTGATTTATGTAGTTTTAAATTTTCAGAAATCATAGATTTTTCTTCGAAGCTATGTTCGTATTTGGTACTTTTTTACTTGTTAAGAAGTCTTCGTGGAGGATTTTACACTCACCATATGACATGAGTATAGGTTTTCTGAGGAGCTTAGTCTCGCAGACCACTCTTATGATAAATAATGAATGATTTATTTTCTATAACCTAATTCTTGGGTTATAGTAAGTGAGCGTTCAACACACTTATTAAGTCTTCCGCGCAACCTTTCTGACTGTTTTGACTTAATTTGGTAATATTTAATCACATATTAGCCATTCAGTATAAATTTTATAAAAATTTTACATATACAAGTATTCCTTCAGTATTCTTCTCTTTACTTACTGCAGTGATAAAAATTTTGCTTCCAATGCTAAGTGTAAAGCCTGTGGTAGTTTGTCATTACTTGTCTCTAGTTCCTTCGGTAAAACTTTCGCACGTTGATATGATGTTTCGGCTTTTGTATCTTCGCCCAATAGCCAATAAACAGAAACTTCAAGGATGTTAACCCACCACTCAATATTTTCATTACTGTAGTCAGAGGAAAAGGAATCCCGCAGTAAAGAAACAAAAGTCAATGCATTACTAGCCACAGTATTATCTCCTATATCATATGCCTTAAGATTTGTTCTATTTTTATTAGAAATTTGGATGGATCCAACCAGACATCGAATAGCTTGATGAATCAAATATTCTTGATAATGCTGTAAATGGTAGAAAAATAAAAATAAACCAGAAATGGAAGTCATATAATTTTAATGTTATACCTTTAATAAATACGTTAGAGGATTCGCACTGTTCGACAATTGTATAAACATATTATTTGATTGCAAGTTGTTGTTTAAATCAAATTCATGATCAATTACAAATTGCGTTCCGAATGGAGTAAATATCCACTTATATTGACTCGATTTTCGCGCAGACTTAAACCATTCTTGTTTCCCCTTTTTAATACAATATCGTACAAATAACTTCAATGATCTGGGATAGTTTTGTTTTACCAGTAAAGCCGTTATTAAGTATATGTCAACCAACTCTTCATTTGTGAGGGTATCGTGAGATAACTGGGCCATATCTAATGCATATAATGATAACGTCAGACCATGTTGGGGATTGCTTTCAGTTGTTAAATGCAACTGATTCAGCCTGTTGAAGAAAATGGCCAAGTTCTTCGCCGTTGTACTATTTGAATGACTGTGTTCATTTTTGCGTAATATTGAAACATATTTTTTATATTTGTAGTTAATCTTTAGATAACAAATAAATATGCGGATAAATTGCCAGGTTGTCAAGATAATAAAGTCAAACGTGGTCGTCGGCAACGTTACTCCAAGACTTTTAAAGCAAGACATGTACTCCAAATAAGCATCGTCCATATAGCCCTAAGTTTAAGAATGTTATTACCATATGATCAAATTTGACCCGGACTAGTCTATTTAAACTACGCGCACAAACCGAATATATAATTTTTTTTTAAGATTGTCATTTAGTATGTGTACAGTTTGCCTTTTTACCATGAAAAATTAAACGAGTTTGCTTAAAATTTTGTGTATAAAATGGAATCAGGTCTGCGGAATCATTGAAAATGTTGCAGAAGGCGTCTGCACGAATACAAGCATTTACGTGGCACAAATAATTCAGTTCAGGCCATCGAAAACTTGCCTCACGCGAGTCGTCCATGCATCTTAATGACGATAATATTGAAAAAAATGCTTGAAAATCGTCGTGGCATCAGAGATATAGCAGAGAATCTCAACATCTTTTACCGATCAACTCAACAAATGTAGATATCGAAAAGCGATGTTTGACAGCGTAGCTGAGGACCCTACATTCATCAAACGCATCATTGCTGGTGACAAGACATGGGTTTGACGTCGAAACTGTTCAACAATCTAGCGAAAAGACTTTAAAAATGAGCTGAAACCGAAAAAACCAAAATTCGCTAAAGTTACTGAAGGTCATTCCAGCCGAAGCTTATAATAAGTGTATGGAAAATTTGACTCAGCGATGGTATATTTGTATTGGCTCAGGATCCTACTTTGAAGGTGATAAAAAGGCTTAATAAAATTAGCGAAAACGTAGTTATTTGTCCGGGTCAAATTTGATCAGAATGTATATAAACTATTTATTTCCATATTCTACCTTTTTAAAAAGTTTATCTCCACATTCCTTTCGCATTTTGAATTCCACAGAAGTCGTATTTCCTAATGGATCCACATAACTAATCAATTTTACGAAGCAGACCAACATGACCATCAAGTTAATAATCCAGAGGAATAAAGGGCTCCAAAAGGTTTTCCAAATAAAATCATTATTTGAATCTGCGTAAAAAATAAGAAATAAATTATATTATAGTAAACATTATAAACTACAAGATATGTTATTATTCAAAAGAAATATATATAATTCTCATGACCGGCTATTTATATGCGATTACACATAATGTAGTGTTTTTTTTTTGAGGTATAGAGCTTTAAATAATAATCAAACAACGATGGATTATTCGATTAACTTGAATTTTATTTATCCGAAAGATAATCTTGTGGCATTACATTTTAAATATGATTTCTGGCACATGAGCACCACGGCTGGTTCGGATGTAGTCCAATCTGGAAGTCCAATTTTCGATGAGTTTTCCAACATTTGTGGACGTATATCGGCAATAACACGGCGAACCCCACAGAAAGTAGTATAGCGGTGTTAAATCACAAGATCTTGGAGGCCAAATCACAGTACCAAAACGTGAAATTAGGCGGTCATCAAACGTGTCTTTCAATAAATCGATTGTGGCACGAGCTGTGTGACATGTTGCGCCGAATTGTTGGAACTACAGCTCCTGGACATCATGGTTGTTCAATTCAGGAATGAAAAAGTTAGTAATCATGGCTCTATACCGATCACCATTGGCTGATGTTCCTCCAGCCCATAAAGCACATCAAACAGTCAGTTTTTCTGGATGTAACGGTGTTTCGACATACAGTTTTGTTTGTTGACGTAGCCATTCAACCGGAAGTGCGCTCGACGATAAAATGAATGTAGTGCGCGATACGTATTCCGCACAGAACCATTATTAAACTCTCGCAACTTGTTGCTACAGAGTATAATAGTTTTGTTCACCTAACGGTTGTTTGTATCACCTAAAACTAATCGAGTTAGATATAGGGTTATGTATATATAAATGATTAGGATGATGAGACGAGTTGAAATCCGAGTGACTGTCTGTCCGTCCGTCCGCCCGTGCAAGCTGTAACTTGAGTAAAAAGTGAGATATCTTTATGAAACTTGGTGCACATATTTCTTGGTACCGTAAGACGGTTGGTAATCGGATCACTGCTACGCCCACAAAACGCCATTAATCAAAAACAAATAAATTGCCATAATTAAGCTCCACAATAAGATACAAGACTCTTATTTGGTATACAGGATCACATTAGAGAGGGTCATCTGCAGTTAAATTTTTTTTTTTTAAGTGGGCGTGGTCCCACCTTCTAATAAGCTTAATGTGCATATCTCCTATACCACTAAAGCTATAATAACAAAGTTCACTGGGAACAAATGTTTTTAGCATCTCTAACGACGGTGTGAAAATGGGTGAAATTGGGTGACAACCCCATCCACTCCCCATATAACGGTACTGGTAAAAATTACTAAAATCGCGATAAATCAAGCACTAAACATGTCAGGGGTATTAAATTTTAGCTCTGCGATGATATGAGATGACTTTATAGGAACCACGTTCAAAATTAAATAGTGGGCGTGGCACCGCCCACTTTTAAGTGCAAACCCATATCTTGGGATCTGCTTAACCGAATTAAACCAAATTCGGTACATAATGTTCTTCTCCTATTTTTATCTTACAGTTATAAAATGGGGGAAATCGGATTACAACCACGCCTATTTCCCATATAACAGCTTTTTAAATTCCATCTGATGTTTGCACTTTCCAGTATGCAAATCAAGCAACAATTATTATATCGGCGTAAAACTTTGCGTGAATAATACGTTTAAAGTATGCCACCTTGTGACCAAAAATTAGGGGGGTACTGAATATATGGACCCCAGTGACTATAGTTGACTCTTTACCGAAAATATCGGTCAACAAAGAACAAGGCGGTAAGATCCACAAAGAAATCTAAAACGAGTTGACTTTGCGAGAGTATAAAATGTTTGGTTACATCCGAACTTAGCGCTTGCTTACTTGTTTTCGAAATAAAATTGCACTATTTGCAAGCGTTGTTCAGGCGTGAGTCTATTCATCAGAGATAAAGAGATGTCCAGTTCATCTCTCACTGGAATCGAAAGCGCAACAGCTAAACGTCAAAACCTCCTGAACTCAGGCAACTGTCAAAGTTCAGGAGGTCTGACGTTTAGCAATTGGAAAAATAGGGACGGCCAGATTGAAAACCTACAGAAAAATATGTGAACAGAGAGTTTTGTTGCTGCTATTGAAGATCACTAACAAAAATTGGAAAACAATGAAAGTAAAAGAAAACGCGAAATTGAAATGTCTGTGATGAATTCTTTTGTAATGCCATGCTTAGTTGTATTAATTTTCGATTGAAAATTATAAAAATCATTTATTAATTGAGAGTTAATATTTTGATAAAGTATTAAAAGTTAAAAAATCAATTGTTGTAATATATTACAAAATACCAAAAAAAGGGTTTATATAATTGCTGCATATGTTTAACGGATACATGTATAATAATATTTAATCTTAATAAATGTTGGATATTTTAATTTAAATTCCCAAAAATTATTATTGTGTCCGATCTGGCTACAATGGAAAATGTTATAAAAAACGCTTGAGGCGCTCTCACACTGGAAAGAGTTGGGCATCCCATTATCCCTGCTATTCATGATGAATTGCCAAACCAAACTGAGAATAAATCAATTGACAGCTGTTAAATCGGTCGCCACCTTCAACAGTAATGCCAACTTAAAGTTCTATACCTCGAATATAACACCCGTTATATGGTGTCTAGATCATTGTCATTTGGCATTAAACTAAAGTATGCCGATATACTCGGCATATAGTCCACTTGAATACCGACAATCATTATATGTATCTAGTTTTCCAATAGGAATGATTTGATTTCTAAGTGTCGTTTCAGCCATATTTAATGTCTGTAATTTTTATTCATTGTATTCAGTACTGTTTACAATTTAATTGTAGAAATATATACGCAAAAACAACGTTTAGGATTTGGAATTGCATTCGTATAAAATTGTTCTCACTCAAGAACTAAAGCCATTAGACCACCGTAAACGTCGTGAATTTGCTGATTTTGCCTTAGAACTTGAAAACGATAACGATTTTTTTAAAAAACCATCTTCTCCGATGAAGCTCACTTTCATCTGAGTGGTGCGTTAAATAAACTGTCAATTATGGTGCGAAGAAAATCGACAAATTATTCATGAACAACCATTACATTCACCTAAATTGACAACTTGGTGTGGTTTTTGCTCTGGTGGAACTATCGATCCATACTTCTTTCGAAATGAAGCTGGTGACGCCGTTACTGTCAATGGAGAGGGGTATAGATCAATGATAACCAACTTTTTATGGCCGCAATTGGAAAAAGTTGATCTTGACAACATCCAACAAGACTGGGCTACTTGTCACAGCACGTGCAACAACCGAATAATTGTAAAAGTTTGGAGATTCGATAATTCCATTATCCTTTCTTGGCAAATCGGGCACATTATAGTAAAAGTTAGTTCGTTAAGGTATATTTCGTTCTACAAAGTTGTAAGGTTCTAGTTTATTTCACCGTAGTTATTATCTGATTTCCCCATTTCCACAATGTATAATCAAGTTCAGGAATGTAGTTTTCTGCAAGTTTTGTTAATATAGATTTAGATTTTAGGAGCAGACCGGTCGTCCCATTTCTTTTTTTTACACTCTTGCAACATGTTGCTACAAACTATAACAGTATTGCTTACCTAACGGTTGTTTGTACAACGTAAAACTAATGATATAGGGTCAATATATATATAAATGATCAGAATGCCGAGAGGAGTTAAAATCCGGGTGGCTGTCTGCCTGTCCGCCCATGCAAGCGATAACTTGAGAAAAAAATTGAGATCTTGATTAAACTTAGTACACGTGTGCCCTCTTTGAACCTAATTTGGGTTGGTATTCCAGATAGGTGGAAAAAGTTCATGCCGCGCTCACAAAATGCCGTTAAGCGAAAACATATAAAAGATTATAAGTAATCTCCAAATTCAGATACAAACCCGTTATTTTGTACAAAGCATCGTGGTGGAAAGGGGCATCTGTGGGCTGAAAATTACTAAGCGGGCGTGGCTCGGCGGTGTCGAATCAAAATCCTACTAAAACTGCTCAAGCCCCCTGTACCGAATATTGCGAACTTTTTACTGAAAACACCGGACAATCTGTGAGATCTCTTATAGAAATTCGGAAAGAATTCTTTTCTGATAATAGTATGCCTGTATGTAAAAATGTGTTGAATCGGATCAATAATTCCCTTAGCCCCCATGTACCTAATAGAAAAATTTTCAAACTATCGGCTGACTTTATTCCGCATATATCGGCAAATGTGTCAGTTATATTAATCAAATTGAGAGAGGAGTGTGTTTTTCCCCTAACTATCTTTGTGCCTAAAATGGATAAAATCGGGTGAAAACTCGCGCAATCTCCCATATAACTTATATCAAGATTTTCAAACACCCGGTTGACTTTACTCCATATATATTATTGATGGTATGTGAGATAACTCAATGAAACTCAGAGAGTATCTGTTTTTGCAAGCAATATGTACTAATGTCAAAAATAGATATAATGGGGTTAATTAATACTGCCCCTTTCTCCCATATACGATTTTCAAACTTCCGTTTGGCTTTATACTGTATATATCGGTAAATAAATGAGATATATTAGCAAAATTAACTGAATGTATAATACTGAGTCTTCTTTAGTTTAATGTTGAAAATATATGAAATTTGTACAAAAACAATTCAAAGCGCCTATTACGGTTTCCAACGCAACTCCATTTGGGTTGATGTTCTGAAATTTGTGAATATCAATATCAAATCAATCTGCCAAAAAAAATTTCGTTGAAGTATTGCCAATTTCGACTTTTTGTTCTCTTTATGTTCAACATATTTTCCAATTTGTTGTAACCTTGTTTTGCACACATTTTTTTCCCCCAAGAAGCTGCTCCTTTGTCAGAACCGCCGATGTCGAACCACTAAAGTATATAGCTGCCATCCATACTAACAAAAATAAGTTCTTGTAAGGAAAACTTTTTAATTTAACAAGGTTTCTTAAATCGGACTACTATAGCTACGTATATAGATTTGCAGAAAATAACTGATCAAAAATAGTTTAAAAATATTGTAAATATCTTATTTATCCGCTTACCATTTTCTATTAATATTTTCGTGGAATAATCTACACTAATGTACAATTTGTTTTTTGATATTCTGGTCAATCGCACTACCACAGTTGTTAACAGTAATATAACAAACAAGTTGAGTTTCTTCAATACTTTCATTTAACGGATTGAGTTGATATCGATGATGAATTTCAAAACTTCAACTGAAATGCAATTATGTTCAAAACAGTAATAGGAGCTATAGTTTCCGAACTAAAATCTATATAATAGGTCTAATAGGTAAAAAGAAAGCCATTATTTTCACATGAAACTAATGATTTTATTTAGCATAGTTAGAATAATCCAATTTGGGTCGAATATGCGCCGTTTTGTTTTATGAGTTGTTGCAAAAAAGATTCTCTTGAGCCGACTCATTTACCCGCGAAATCATTCGCCATAGACAAGATCAGGTAGTAATCATTGGTGCCAAGTCTGGATTATATGGATGCATAAGGAACTTCTGGCAAGCGACTATCGATATATGCGACGTGGTGGAACACAATTTCTTTCTTATTGTAGACCTTATGTGTAGATGAGCCACGATCCAACAGTTTTTAATTGATATTGTCGTAATTGATTCATCACCAGGAACCATCCGCTTCAGAATGAGAGTAGCACCCATACATTCTTTTAATTGTAACCAGCCTTCTTTCAATGGTTTCAACCTGTTTAGCTCCTGGGCAATCGAAATAATGCTTACACTAATTGGACTCGCCGATTTACATTATTTTTTCGATATTGTCGACAACTGACATAGCGTGGTTTGATATTAAAATTATCACAGCATCAGGACCCTAAAAACGATTCACATTTTTAGATGCCTGGCTTGCACTCTCGCCAAAAATTGTCAAAAATTTCAAAACTCTAGAATTATATTTTTCATGTTCAATTAAAGACATAATTAAATTTTTAGAACTATAGTTCTTGAATCAGTGACCCTCCGAAAAAGTAATCAAATTAAAAAAAAAATGCTTAATCTAATTAATAACTAACTGTCATATACTTACTATCATCGTTGAAATTTAGAATACGGCGCTGATGAGTATCATCAATACTTTTATAATTTCCGAGAGTGCCAATAGTCTCAGTAGGTCGGAATAAAAATATCTTAAATGGATTTATTGTGATAAAAGCCAACATAAATATGCATAACGTTAATCGTGATTGAGACATATCACGAATAGCAGTTGAAACATTTTTCATTTTATATGAATTAAAGCTTTTAACAGACCCGTTGACTGGGGAACACGGTAAAGAAATATCAGAGTGTGTTGGAGATTGTGAGGCATTTGACTCGTCACTACATGGAGGCGTAATAATCCTTTGTTTTTGTGAGAACTCATTTGTTATTAATGCCTTATTTCTATTATCAACTTTATTTATTTTGGTTGAGTGGAGTAGATTTTTAACATTGCAACTGCTTCGATTTACAAGCTCGTTTTGAAGTCTCAGTATCTCGTCACGCATCTCAGAATTTTGCTTTTGAAGATCACGTATTTTATCAATTGACTTGCGCAAAACTGCAGATTTGTTGAGTTTTGCAGATTCTCCTATTATAAGATTTTTTAATTCTGAAATTTTGTCATTTATTGAAGTACGATAACGGCGCTCTATAGCATTATGAGCAGACCTTTTGACTTCTTTTTTTTTTGGTTGGATTCGAGTAATTGGCACTTTATTCTCAACTGATAAAGTGTTTCCCACTTTGGCTAAATTGCACGAAGCGTTTACAGTTGGTTCAAATATAACAGGTATTTGTGATATAATTGGAGGACCAGTAGCAAAGGACGCGGAAGGGGTAGGTGGAGAGGTATACATAATCGTTGGACTTCTTTGTATCAAAACATGTTGAGCTATTTGTATTTCCTTCAAATCCTGCATAGGTATATTCGCTTGGCTTATCTGAAAGAATATAATAAAGTTAAATTTACAAAATATATAAAAACAAGTAAGGTGGAGATAAGTTCGGATGCAGACGAACATTTTATACTCTCGCCATTTGCAATAATGCAAGGTGGGGGAATATTTTCAGACGTTGGCAAAACTTTATATTAAGAAAAACGTGAACCTCGGTTGCACCGAAGCTGTAATACCATTCACAGGCGCATTTCTTTTAGCAACTACATATATGGCATGTATAACTACATCTGGACGGCCAACGGAAAACGTTTTACTGGTTCCTTCTAGCCACGTTGTTTGATATAAATAATCTTTAAGTCGAATTAAGACCTGTTTATGAAGATCTTTACCTTGATTTTGGTCGGTCAGTTTGAAAGAAACTTAATATAATATATTATGTTCAGGGTGTAAAAATGTTGTCAATAGATAAAATATTCGTTATTCAACGATGCCGGAACGGCTTACAATTTCATTTGGTATAATATTAATTTATAAATACTGTTCAAATATAAATATTTACGTTGGTGCCAAGGGGCGCCACTTAGTTGGTGCGCCGCAGAATAAATAATATTTATTAGTTTAAGTGTTAATCCTAACCATCATACAATCCACTAATTTTAAATAATTACCTCGGCAATATGTTCAAATATCCTTAAACATGTTTATCGTCGACAATGCCGAGACAAAATATATAAACATAAACAAACACAAAAGAAATTTTGATACACTATCGAAAGATATCTTAATCTCACATTCCATTGTTGTGTTCAAACTATTTGGTGCCCTCAATGATACTACTTATCTCTGTTCTACTTTTTGTAGATAGACATTTGAAGTTTGGTAACTGATGGATTCCAAAAGTTCGACGTTTGATTTGTGTTAGAGCTGGGCACTCACAGTTTAGTCTGTATATACTTTGGCTTTGAGAATTATTTATAGACATGGCGAAACATAAACCAATGGGAAACTGTAGGCTTCTGAAGACTAGTCTGCTGCAAAATTACGTTTTTGCCACAAGGATCAACGAAAATTTTATAGTTACCGCTTAAATCATGAATTGTTCTGTGCAATGCTTTGATGGATTTTTTATCGGCATATAATATTCTTTTTTTTTAATTTTGAACATATGCCTGTTTAGAAACACACACATATGTATACTTGTTTTATTATGTTATAATTCGCATATTTAATATTTAGTCGCACTGCCTGTCGCCTTAATTACCGCTTTAATACGTCTCGGCATTGATGTAAACAGGTTTTGCATTAGTTCTTTCGAAATACCGTTGTACCAAGTGTCCATTATAATGTTTTCCAGATCAGTTTTGTTCTTCGGCTTTTTTCAGCTACCCGCTTCTTTACAACGGTTCAAAGGTTCTCAATTGGGTTTAGGTCGGGGCCGGGTAATAGGCCATTCCAATTGGACAATACCGTTTTTATCCAGAAATTCTTTTACCTGCAACAAATGAGGAATAAATGATTGGTTTTAGGATTTAAAATTTAAACAAAACACTTTTGAGATTTATAACAAAGACATAACTTACCTTGTGAGATCGGTGACATGGCGCAGAACCATCCTGAAACATAACGTGCATTCTTAAACAATACTGCTCTTCGATAACGGATAGTAAATGCATCTTTAAAATTGAAATGTAGACCTCTCCGTTCCCCCGACCATAAATATGAGTCAATTCTTTCGTATCGTCATAGGTGAAGCAGCCCCATACCATTCTACCAACTAACTGTCTTACAGTAGGCAGTATGCATTCAGTTTTGTCCCTTCGCCAGATCTGCCTCTCCCATGGTGGATACTATCCGATCCAAAGAGATTGACATTCGCTTCATCCGAAAAGATAACATTCTTCCAGTGCTCGACAGTCCAGTTTTCATAAATTTTTGCCCATCGGTATCGTTTTTAACGCATTTTTGCATTCATAAACGGTTTTTTTGCGGGATGTTTTCCTACAAGTCCGGCATTTATCTATTTCCTATGCACAAAAGATTAGTTTATTTCCTCCTCCTCCTCCTTCCGGATGTCTGCCGAAGATTTAATTCGGTCCTGACTACACATCCGCTTAACCATCCGGTCTTCAGCAGGCGTCGCTTTTATCGCTCCGTTGGCTCTTTTTTGCTACTTTCTTTAAAAAATTGGCAACAGATAATTTTCTGAATCCTAATTTATCAGCAATTTGACGTACGGACAATTTCTGCTGCGATAAAGCGACAATTTTTCCCTTAACGACATCACCCATTTGCTTCGAGCTTGACAAATTTTTTATTTAAACACTTGTCACGAGTCAACTATATCACTTATTGATTTAATGATGGTACAAATATATTCAAAACTGTTCTATTTATACACAAAAAAAGCCCCTCGTCGTTAAGAAGATTCACACTCAAGTTATAGAACTTTAAATAAGGATAATTACTATCCGGTTTTTTTGCAGACTACAAATACATATTTTTTTTATCTAAATTGAGATACAAACTATTCCATCTTTTAAGTTTGATCGCACAGGACACAGTGTTCCATTTCACTAAAATCGGTTCAGTAGTTTAGGAGTTTACCCCGACCAAACCAATATGACACGTAAATGTGAAATACATGCATAGATAATAAAGAATGGTAGTAATATGTAGTAAACAAAAACGGGCGCTTGGTTTTGCTATAAGGTAGTATCCTCACACAATAGGGGTGTTGATTATAATGTGCCGTGCTGCCAAAACTGAATACAATCAAGTCAATATTTTGCATAGCCACCACGGACTTATACCGTATGTTCATACCAAATGAACACATCCCTGTTCTCCAAACTCGTGTAAATACAAATTAGAGGACAAGGCAAAAGGCTCAACAGCACCAACATAGCTCATCAATCTAATAAGAACGAATCAACAGGCAGAAATATACATATCAGCGGACGGACACAAAAAGGCACTAAACCAGATCGTCCTAGCAGCACAACAACAACAGCAGCATCCCTAAAACCTACGCGGGAATATCAACGCACATCAGGTTATATTAAATTTATATTTATATTTAAATATATACTTACAAATAACATACAAATTGAATTATATACAAGTATATTAACCCTAACAAACACACTCACAAATACTTAATTGTACAACTAACCCACAAAATTGTATTCATTTACAACCGACACACCCAAATACATTGAAGGTTAATTTTGTTGAATTTAATTAACATTTCATTTTATTTGGCACACCGGCAAACTCAACGGCGAGTACCCCGACATTTTGGTCCTTCGACCCGGATGGTGCCTGATAAAATAGAACCCACCCAATTAACCACCGTTTGGATAATCATTAGTTATACATATTTGCCCACCCAATTAACCACTGGATTCTCAGGATTTATATATTTCGTTTAGCACATTGCTTATTATAAATACATAGGTACGTACGTACAATATGTAATATATATTTTTTGAGAGCATTCGTGCTAATTAAATTTAAATCAAGAAAAATTACTTCAAATTTATTATTTGTTTCATTTCAATTTTATAAATTGTTACGGCCCGATTATGGACAACCTTTGTATCCCATCGAGTTGCCACAATCGCAGAAATGGTTGGAACCGAAAATTGGCGTCACATCGAAAGCCAGGACAATCCGGCAGATCTGGATAGTCGCGGATGCACACCTCTGGAAATGGTTAACAATGACCTCTGTTGACACGGACCTCAATGGCTAAAACTCGACCCGAAACATTGGCCAATTACCCGAAAATCAATCGATACCACACTGGAACTGCGGCCAATCAAGACATTCGTCAACACGGCACAAGAAGATATACTAAATCGATTTTCATCACTACCCAAAGCCATTCGAGTCATAGCATATTTATTCAGATTCTGCTCGAATTCGTCACCCAACTGATCACAACATAACTCCAGACGAGTTCAAAACTACCCGCACGAAGTTAATTATTTTAACCCAAAGAAAGCACTTTCAGGAGTATGAAGCTTTAACCCAATAAACCAGCATACACAAAAAAAGTAAAATTTTGACCCTAAACCCTCGATCCCAAAGGAATAATGCGAGTTAATCCTCGGTTGAGCAATTCACCCGCATTATCATATATCGAGCGTCATCCGATTATACTACCCTATAGCAGTCGATTAACAAAACTACTCACCCAATTTACCCTCTAAATTACGCTACATGGTGGCAACCAGCTAGTTTTACGACTCATGCACACGGAATTTTGGATACCGAAGCTTAAAACCCTCATCGAGTCCATCATCCATCAGTACAAAACTTGCGTCTTACACAAGAGAGAAACTACTCTAATCATGGCAGTTCTTCCAGCGGAACGTACCACCCTAGCCCGCCCATTCGCAGCAAAAGGAATCAATTTCGTCGGTCCGTATGACATAAAAAATTACACCGGCACAGTGGAAGCATCTGAACTTTTAATCAAAGACCGAGGAGAATTCATAAAATCACTAAACACACAAGTAACAAGTGAAGCACACCAAAACATCGACTGGCACTTTAATCCTCCAGGAGCTCCACACATGAGTGGACTTTGGGAAGCAGGAGTAAAAAGTTTAAAGAGCCCCTTAAAAAAGGTGTCGCAGTAAACGTAGCAATAAATTATGGTGTTTGGCGGATCAACATGGATATATTAAAAAATTTCATATAGAAAGAAATAAAGCTTTGAAAAGTATTAAGGTAAAAAGTCTCGGAGAAAGAGCTCGAAATATATTATATAAAAAGTAAAAGAAATAAAGATAGATAGATAATAAACGAGGTTTGCCCCGCGTTACCTAGCACCCGCTTGGGTGACAAGTTCTAGTTTGGTTGTCGTCGAGGTCATCTAACGGGAGGCCCAGGAAACGAGCAGTTTCGACAGGGTCGGACCATAGGGAAATGGGTGTTAGTTGAGTGGGGCTTGTTGGGCATCCAAAGAGGTGGTTAGTGTCATGCAGAGGCTCATTGCACGCATGACATATATTTGGTATGTCTATTCTGGATAAGTAGGAGTTTAACCTGCTACAATATGCAGAACGCAGTTGCGCAAGGATTACTCTGGATTCGCGAGGCAGTTCGAGCTCTACGTCTGCGATGGGTTGTGGTTTGACTTCATGTACGCCATTCACTGAGAGGGAGTCGGTGAAGGTGTTGATGGCTCCACTGTAAATGGCGGTCAGTACATGTCTGAAGTTCGTTGCGTCCGAAGTCTGGTAGGCGTACTTTCCAATGTCGTCGAAGTAATCAAGGAAGGACCTCTTGATGTTCTTAGGAGGCGGTTCCGCTTCCAGCAGAAGGCAGAGGTGATTTCTACGAAAACATCCCAGCAGAAACTTGGAGAAGAGCTCGCCGGAAGTATACGGGCCTCACTATGTAGGTGTTCTATTAGGGACATCAAGAGGCATCCCGTGATAGTCCGAAGTGCAGTGTTTTGACAAGTATGAAGCTTCTTCGTCTGCGTTGCACCACATCCAGGCCACCATATTTGAGCATCATAGTTTAAGACTTCCCGGACGATTGCATTGTAAGTTGCCAGCAACGTTTCTTTGTCTTTTCCCCAAGAGCTACCGGCAAGCGATTTGAGGATTTTGTTGCGGCTCTGTACTTTGGCAGTTATCGCGTTCGTATGAGGAGTGAAGGAGCACAAGTTTTCGAATGTAACATCTAAAATTTTAGAGTTGTTGCCCGACTGAAATTTTTAGATCCAGTCTGTACTCCTTCGTCCAGTTTGAAAAATTGGTCGCTGTGGATTTGAGGGGGAGAGTGTTAGGCTCCTTGCAGAGAAGAAGCAAGAAAGATCGGAGAGATCTATATGCTCAGGTAGTTCATAGTCCACCGCTTCAGCCCTGGAGGGAGCGTGGATTGTTGTGATCCATTTTGGCAGCGGTCAAGTCAGGTGGCTTTGCTCGAACTCCGAGTTTTTTCATTACTATTTTGTACCAAAGTCCCCAGGGGTTTTTGTTAACATCCTCGCGTAGTTCCTCTTATTTTCTTTTTTTACTGTCATCGATGACTTGCCGTTTGCGAGAGTACAGCGTCAGCAACCTGCATATTGGCCTGTAGAATATTCATTTATTGTGATAGTTCCTATATATGTCATACATTTTCCGGAGCCCGGGATATGGTCCACTTTTTCGTGCTTGATCTCTTCGCAGAGGCAGCATTTGAAGGGTTTTGTGCACTCTTTTAACTTGGTTGGCCGCATTTTATGCAAGTACCTTGCCCTTTCCTGTCGGACCTTTGCAATTCCAGGTCAAGTGCCCTGGTCCAAAGCAGCGGTAGCAACTTTTGGCGTTTTCTTTAAGTCGCAACCTGCAGTTAACCCAGGCAACTTGAATGCGAGTCTTTCGCATCAGTGTGTCAGATATATCCTGAAGAAGCGTTATATACGCCCTTACCTGCTCTCTTGTGTTATGTGCCGTCGTCAAGTCTTCGATGGGGTCCTATAACACTTCTTTTACAGCCTCTGCGACTTCCTTTTTTGTTGTAAGTGAATCGAGATCTCTAACGTCTCTAGTAGTCTTTAGTTTAAGGTTGGCCACAGTTGCGGATTTTTAAAGGGTGTGCTTAAGTGCCTCATAGAAATTGACTTTTGCAGTCTGTCCCTTCTCCAGCTCTAATGGTAGCGCCCCGGCTCTTGTTTTGCGGACCCCTTTAATCTTAACATCTGCTTCTTTTAGTGTTACCTTGCTACGGATGTTCTTAAGGACCTCGGCGTAGCTGTTGCCTCTGATTGTCGCTTGGGCCTATTATATGCTCTTTGACTTGCAGCTATATTCTTTTCTTGTTACCTCTCTTCTGTGGTTTTGAGTGGTCCCACCACCTTGCCTACTTCTACATGGGTCTTCTTCGTCCGTTTAGGCAAAACTGTTTTCCACTGGCCCTCCTCTTCGTTTCGTGGTCTCACTGTTTCTCGAGGCTCCACATAGCTTGTCACGCGCCGCTTCGAAGTTATTGGCTCGGTGGTCGCGATTCGCCTGCTTAAATCCACGTCTTTTCTCGATTTCAGCGATAAGCCGATTTCTATGGTAACTTTTGATTACATCAAAGAGTTCGTCTCGCTGTGCTGCTCCATTCTTAACGTCCATGCTGACATTCTTCTGTTTGGCCATCGCCATCTTCATTATTTGCACGATGCTCTTGCACTTTTCTAAGGATTCCTCTTCTGCCTGTCTAATTTGGGTTACTCTTGTTTCAGTGAGTTTTGAATGGCCCGAGATTCTTCTTTGATGGCAGCTGGGGTGCTTTCCCTTCTCCTTGTTTTGCAGATCCTGTTTGCGCAACCGGGGTTTCTCTTGGTGCTGTCTTTACTCTGTCTTTGTCCGGTTGTTTTGGAGTGGTGGAAAGTTTGTCCATCTTTATTTTGTTGTATTTTTTTGTTGTTCTTTTTGTTGCTATTGCGGTGTGGTTCATTTTGTTCTGATGAGTCTCCGCTTCAAGCTCTATTCAACCACTATCTCCGCACGTTGTAAATGTTGCCCTATATGAGCCCCGTGGTTATCTATGCAAGCAGGGAGACCACGCGAGGGTTGACACAAGCCCTTATAGGAGCTTATGTTCAGAGCCAGGTTCGGGCACGAATCAGGAGCTCGTCTCAACTGAACCTGTACGGCCAAGAAAATATGGCGACGTGCATTGGACGTACTTGAAGACTTTCCAGGGTTGTAACGAGACGGAGATGAGAACAGCATTAGATTGCCAGCCATTTCGGTGAGATGTCACACTTACCTACTGTGGTGGTAGAATGCTGCTCTCACCAGCCTTTTGTCGAACTAATCCGTTCCGGGTTTCCAAAATACCATAATCAGACTCTTACTGGCCTCGATTCTGATAGGCGCTTGCCCAGGGTTTTCGTCGGCATCCGTACACATTATTTGCTGATCGCTGTATTGATCCCTCTTCGCTTTGTTGTCTTCCTCTCGTGGGTAGGATCTCCCTCGGTGCCGTCCCGGTGGGGGTTGTGGACGTTTATTTAAAAGCGGCATCTGTTCGCCTTATCGCCGGAGGTACATTGGGCGCTCCTCTCCTGCAGCTCTTGGTCGGGGGCTGGGTATTACAATTCGCAGCTAACCTGTGACCCCAGTAGTCAGCCTGAGCTCGGCCCTACCTTATTATTGTTTCGATATATAAAATTTGACGTAAAGGTTAAAACAAAAAGAACTGGTTCTACTGTTAGTATTGTACAACGAAATACTGATAATTTTGTTTAAAAAATAAGTAACTAATATTTACAACTGAAAATACAGTTCATAAATAATTACTCAGAAAACATAATATAAAATGCTCGGGTGTTCGAAAATAACAAAATCAGCCGAAATGCGTTAAATATTTATTTAGATATTTTCAGCCAAATTTTGCAACGATGAACCTTACTTTCTTTCCGATTCTCATTTTGTACTTAATTTTGTTTGATGCCCTTCATCTGGCACCTTTTAAAGTCTGTTGTAGCTTTTGCAAGCAGGCTCATGCGATCATTCTCGCCGGCACCGCGCTTCGGCTCCACAACACGCTGCTCGGTGAGCAGAAAGTTCATGATTTGCAAAATTGTAGACGGTGTGAATTGCGTTAAGCGCTGCAACAGCTCGAAGAAGAAGAACGTGTGTAGGCGCTACGCTTTTTGGTAAATAGCCGCAAGTGCTCGGCAAGTAGTTTTTGCAAACCGACAGCGCGCTTATATGTTGCGCTGCTGACAATACGCTTAAACAAATCCAGTAAGAGCGCGCGACTGGGCATCACTTCGTCGACTATCATAATGTGATTCAACATGAGCAGCGATGTGGCATTTATGAAGGTTTCCAAACGCTTTGTTAGTACGTCGTCGCTGGCGTTATTGGCGTATATTGATTCGATCAGTTCCTGGAAAATAGTCACCACCAATTAACCCTGGTGTCCTCAGTCCGCAAATACGCTCTCCATTAGGCCATGGCTAATGTATCAGATGAAGTCAGTCTCCCATGTGGTTAACTTAGCTAAAGAAGCTGTTGTTGTTGTCACTCTGAATGGCGGTCAGTGCTTGTCTGAAAAGCTCACTCAGTTTATAGCTTAGAGAGTCTGTCTGCAAGCTCAGACCACGAAGTACACTCACTTTGTTCAGTGTTTCCTACGTCACTCGAGAACTCCATTAAAACTTCCTCGCCTTCATCTTTGTGAATCCGTAGCTATATTCCCCGCCACTTTTCGCAAGCAGTTCTATAGATTCCTTTGTTAACAACAGCAGAATCTGTATTGTGGCTCGTTTCGTCTCCACACCATATTCCGTTGAGGGGTCGTCGAAGGCCTTGACGAATATCCATTACCCAGTTGGCAGATTCGGATTACAGGCTCTGATGAGCTGCAGTATCTGGTCCGGCTGCGATGGCAGTAGGAGTTTAACCTGCTACAGTATCCAGAACGAAGTTGCGCAAGGGTCACACTAGAGTCGCGTGGCAACTCGAGCTCTACGTCTGCGATGGGTGGTGGTTTGACTCCAAGTACGTTATTCACTGAGAGGGAGTTGGTGAAGGTGTTGATGGCTCCACTGTGAATGGCGGTCAGTGCATGTCTAAAGTTTATTGCTTTCGAAATTTGGTTGGCGTACTGTCTGATGTCGTCGACGTAATCAAGGAAGGACCTCTTGATGTTCCTAGGAGGCGGTTCCGCTGCAAGCAGACGACTGCAGGGGTGATTTCTACGAAAACATCCCAGCAGAAACTGCTTGGAGAGAAGCCCGTATGTTCCTTGACCGAAAGCATACGGGCCTCACTATGTAGGTGTTCGATTAAGGACATCAAGAGGTCTCTCGTTATAGTCCGGAGTGCAGTGTTTTGACATGTATGAAGCTTCGTCCTCTACGTTGCACTACAACCAGGCGACCATAATGGTGCAGCGTAGTTTAGAACGCTTGTAAGTTGCCAACAACGTTTCTTTGTATTTTCCTCAAGAGCTGCCGGCAAGCGATTTGAGGATTTTGTTGCGGCTCTGTACTTTGGCAGTTATCGCGGTCGTGTGAGGAGTGAGGGAATACAGGCTGTCGAATGTAACGCCTAAAATTTTATGGTTGTTGAATGTCGGAATTTTAATGCTATCGACTGATATGTCTAGATCCAGTCTGCACTCCTTCGTCCAATTTGTAAAGATGGTTTCGCGAGAAAGGTCGGGAAGATAGCCGTTTACTTTTGAGCACATGCCATCGATTGCACTACGAGGTCAAGGAAATTCCCTCTTGTGGCTGGGGGAGTTTCGAAATACAGAAATTAAACAGTAGCGGGGAGAGCACACCGCCATGCGGAACCCCCCGTAAATTTCTTCTAAGTTTGGAGTTTACACCTCGAAATAGTACGGATGAATGTCGACCGCTCAAGTAGTTCATAGTCCACCGCTTCAGTCCTGGAGGGAGCGTAGATTGTTCTATGTCCTCAAGTAGCGTTGTGTGGTTGACTTTGTCAAAAGCTTTCGACAAGTCCAACGCTACGAGGATCGTCCTCTCGCAGGGTGGCTTTTGGTTTAGGCCAAGAACTACTTAAGCGTTTATGACACTAAGTGCTGTGATGGAGCTGTGCACTATTCGGAAGACATGCTGACGGTCTGCTAGACTCAGGTGATGACTGAATGTTGGGAGTAGCAAGGCCTCAGGTATCTTCACTACTGGCGAGAGGAGAGTTATCGGACGATAGACTACCCTATTTAAATTTAAATTTAATTTAAATTTTTTTATCTGGTAAAAATCCTCAGACAAACTTTTCGGTTCATAAAAAACCTGCTACCAAACATACCAATTGGCACTTGGAGATCAAAGGTCGGCTTTAGTATACCATCCCACCATTGTAGGATTAAAAGGGGTATGGTTTGATAGAGGAGATTCTCCACATTAAGAATATATTTATAGCCGCCGTTAACTTATAGTTTTCGAGATATTTGCATTTTAAGTTGAAAATTTGACAAATTATATCTTTCAATTTTCTCAATTTGTAATTAATTTTTCATTTATATTATATTATAATATACTTAATATACACTTACACTTCACTACATGTTTTCTACATATTTATTTTATATCAATTATTTTAATATTTGCTTTAAATAAGCTTTTTATTTTTTACACAATTTTTGTTATATGCACAAAAACAAAAGGCTATGCAACCCCTGACCCCCCTGATGACAAATAATAAGTGTTACCATATCTTTATATTTCTCAAACGAATTAAAATGAATAAAAAAAAAGAAGATTATACCCCAAATATTGTACATGAACCATAATTATTTTCGTTATTCGCAATTTTTCAAATTTTTCTATGCTTATTCAGATCGTGATTATTTATTTAAAAAAATTAGTACAAGTTTAAAAGGTATGTTATTATTTATTTATTTCAATAACAAACGCCGATCGGCTATATACATATCGATAGATATTACTTAACGTAGTAATTGCTGAGACGGTTATAAGTCCGCGTATAAATACGTTCAGATAATTATTGCACTATAATAGTGACAAAAATAAATAAGTTAATACCGTATTTTAATGATGAATTATATAAGGAAACATTAGTTGTTAGCAGTGATATAGTGAATTACATAAATGAGCTATGGTTATTTATTCATTAACAATTCGTTGATCTTTGAGTTGAAAGTAGACAGCGAGTCATCCTGGAAGTTGATGTTGGAGCAGTGCTCATTGACTAGGTTGATGATTCTATTTCTAGGCCCATGGTAGACATAGCTTTTAATTGTTCTGGATGCGGTTAACAGTCTAGCAATTCTTAGCCCTGGTCTATGTGCAGTAAACTGGAATTGTTCAAGAACCTCAGGCGACATTTTTAATCCGTTAATTACTTTATAGAAAAATGTCAGATCAGCAGCTTGTCTACGGTTAAGTAGATTGACGATGTTAAATTGCTTGTAGACATCTCCTATGCTCATCAGCGAACCCCGGGTGTACATGTAGTATGCAATAAATTTACAGAATTTTCTTTGAATTTTTTCCACCCTGTCGACTAGTATCTGGGTGTGAGGTGACCATATGATGCTGCAGTATTCCAGGATCGGACGAACGAGGGAATTGAAAAAATATAGAATTGTATGTACATCGCTGAACTCTGTACCTGTTCTTAGTATAAATCCAAGCGTTTTAAAAGCTTTTGTTGTTGTTTTGCTTATATGCTCAATAAAATTGAGCTTATTATCGACTATCACACCTAGATCCTTCCCAGAAGAAACCTCTGTTAGGTGGTGTAGACCAAGGCTGTATGCTGGCAGATGCTGAGAGTGTGAGCGAGAGAGGCTCAGTGTAACACATTTACTTTTATTTAGTTTTAATTTATTTAAATTGCACCAATTGTTAAGTTCCTCAATATTACGCTGGAGACTGACCGTATCTTCGATGCTGTTTATCCTTCTGAATATTTTTAGATCGTCTGCATACATAAGATATTCAGAACTGAAATTATCACCAATATCATTAATATATATAATGAAGAGAATGGGTCCTAGGTGAGAGCCTTGAGGAACACCAGACGTTACTTCATATTCACTTGAGATATAACCGTTTACGAGGACCTGTAGGGTTCTACCTGATAGATAAGACCGTATCCAGTCTAAAGCTTTAGCTCTAACTCCGTACCAATTTTGTTTATTAATTCAGGTCTCGTGGTCTACTGTATCAACGGCTTTGGAGAAGTCAGTGTAGATAGTGTGAGTACTGAGACCATGGTTCATTACATCCAGAACGTAGATTGTATATAAGTAGAGATTGGTAGTGGTGGATCGACCACAGATGAATCCATGTTGCCTGGAAGATATTATATTATATTCTGAAATGCTGTGGTGATCTGAGTTAGAACCATTTTTTCAAATAGTTTAGACAACGACGATTGGATACAGATGGGCCTGTAGTTGGATACATCACATCTGGATCCGGACTTATGTATAGGACTAATAAATGAGATCTTCCAAATCATATCAATGGCATCAACGGCGTTCGCTCGTGAGACGAGATTTTTCGCGAAATACCATTGAATTATGGTCAAAAGTGCTGTGAAAACTTGACAGTGACATTGTACAATTGAATTGAAGTGGACATTTGCAATAGTTTGCACGTAAACTCAATTAAAAGAAATTTTCAAATACGCAAAAAGACTACGTTTTTCTTTTTTTTCGTCTCTCTTTATAACATTATTCTTCGTTGTCGAATTGTCAAATGTCGTCGTACTTTGCATTCGGTTCGAAACTGTGCTACGTATGTGAATTTCGGTTTTGAACGAGTATAATCGTATGTGTAGAAAATAGTACACTAAGCAAAGACCGCAATAAAGAGGTGTTAAGAAGAGTACACAAAGCGTGCGAATCGGATTTTGAACTGTGTGAAACTCGGCGAATAGACGTTACTCTATAATGGCGCCGAAATCCAGAAAGAAGAAGGCACATGATGTATCTGACCTTGATCTTGATGAAGTATCAGCTCTAAAAATGGAAAATGAACTACTAAGACAGTTAAATTTAGAGCTACAGGAACGAAATAAATTACTGAACAACCTGGTGGAAAAAGGGAATTTATTAAGTGATGTAAGAATTTCATATGCTGACATTGCTAAAGGACATACTAATATTAATGAAAGAGTACCTAAAATATTAGTTAAAGCTAAAAATAATGATAATGGTGAAACTCTGAAAAAAGTAAAAATGAAATTAACAAGTGATCTAACAATACCAATCAACAACGTTCGTAAAAATAATGATGGGCTTGTTTCTGTTAAATGTAAAAACACAAATGATATACAAAGAGTTAAATCGGTCTTAAGGGAAAAACTGGGTGGTGATTATTGTGTTGACTTGGAGCATCTTAATTTTCCTAAAATAAAGGTTACTAATGTGGAAAATTAATTAAACAAAGAAGAATTATGCGAGGATATATGTAATAGGAATTTCCCAGATATTGATGGCGCTTTCAACATCATCGCGGACTACAGGAACAAAGCTGGAATCCGGTCATTGATACTCGAGCTAACCTCTGAGTCATACCTACATCTAAAAAATTGCGGATTTAAATTATACATTGGTTATCAATGCTGCCAAGTATATGATTTTTTTAATTTTAATTTATGCTATAAATGCGGAAGATCAAACCACAAACAAAAAAATTGTAAGAATGAGGTTAAATGTCTTAGGTGTGCGGGTGATCATTTAACTAACACCTGTAAAAGTACTAACATAAACTGTCTCAACTGCGTGTACTATAATGAAAAATATCGGAAAAACCGCCCAACTAATCATTGTGCTATGGATACACGTTGTAAATATATCTCTAATAGTCTAAATAAAATAATAAACAATACTGATTATCCGGTGAAACCATCGATACCAAAGTCACTATGTAAAATTGGAAATTGGTCTTTACAAACAACCGATGATTGATAAAGAAGAAATGCAGATTGAAGAAATTTTTACTGATTTATATAATTTAAATAATACGTTACCTAATAACAATTTCTTTATGGTTCACCTAAATGTTAGAAGTCTAAATACAAATTTCAACAAATTAGAGTTATTTATTGAACATCTTGTAATAAAACCAGATATTATTGTCTGTACGGAGACTTGGCTCCTTTCTTGTTATATTTTTTTGAAATGAATGATTATAATATTTTCTATAATAGTAGCAATAATAATAGAGCTGATGGCGTTGTATTATATATTAAAAAAATTTTTAAAACATGATGTTGAGATAGATGTAATTGATAACGTGAAAATTATCTCAACGATAATAAAATTGAAGGGTAATAAAAATCTTAAAATATCGGGTATATATAGATGTCAAGACATTCCTAAAGAAAACTTTATAGATGCAATAACTAAATTTTTAGACATAAACAAGCATGGGAACAATCATTTTCTAGTTGGGGATTTTAACATCAATTTATTAAATTCTGATATTGCTACAAATGAATATTTAAATAATCTATTAGATCGTGGCTATATACCATATTTCAATGGTGTAACCAGACCTAATGACTTAGGGGGTACTTGTATCGATAACATTTTTGTTATATCAAATATTGAGAAATCAGATCCTTTACTTATGCCAATGTTTTTACAGATCATTATCCTATTTTTGTTGCTCTTGATTTGTTCCCTATAAAGTCTATGCTTAAAGAAACCTATTTCATAAACCACAATCTTATAAAAGTAAATAGTAGTTTACATGATTGGTCTCATATGCTCGATATAAAAGATCCAGAAGTTTTTTTTAAGCTTCTGATTGAAAATATAAAGAATATTATTGATGTTTTAAGATCCAAAGTAAATAAAACTAAAAACAATAACAAACCGAGGAGTAAATGGATAACTAAAGGTATTATAAAATCATGTAAAACAAAAGAAACTTTATACAGACTATGGAACTATGGATAGAAATAATGTAAAATTAAAATCTGAATATAACGCGTACTGTAAAATACTAAAGAGAGTTATAACACTTGCCAAAAATAACTACGAAAGTAAATATGTTAAAAAAATATCCAAGGATAGTAAAAAAATGTGGCAATACGTTAACACGAAAATAGGTAAAAAAAACTAAAGCAACGCCTGTACTGGATTATCTAGTATGTAATGATGAAATCATATCCGATAACCAGGTTATTGCTGATGAGTTTATAACTTTCTTTAGTAATATTGGAGTTGAATTAGCTAATAAAATTGATAAACTATCGATTGACACAAATAAAAATGTTAAGCATAACCCCAATAGTATGTTTCTTACTCCAACTAGTTATACTGAAATTGAAAAAATCATAAAAGAAATGAAAGATAAATCGGGTGGTGTAGACGGCATTAGCAGTAAGATTTTAAAAATTATAGCCAAAGATATTAGTATACCTTTAGAGCATATTTTCAATATATGTATAAATAAAGCTATTTGGCTCTCTGTATTTAAAAAAGCTGATATTATACCTATACATAAATCCGGGGACAAACACTTAGCAAACAACTATCAGCCTATTTCTCTAATATCAAACCTTGCCAAAATATTCGAGAAAATAATATATATCCGATTTTATGATTTCTGTAGGAAAAATAGTTTAATTTCTCCGAACCAATTTGGATTTATAAAAAGTAGAGGTACCAGTGATGCTTTAACTCTTACATCAGATTTTATTTATAAAAATATTGATAAAAATGTACCATCTGTCCTAGTCTTTCTAGACCTAGCTAAAGCGTTCGATACTGTAAATCACGAAATACTACTAGATAAGATCTGGAGGCTTGGGATTAGAGGAATACCTCACCAATTACTTAAAAACTACCTTTACGAAAGGGAACAATGTGTAAAAATTAATAATTGTATTAGTACAAAAACTAATGTAAAAGTTGGTTTGCCACAAGGCACAATATTGGGTCCTTTGCTGTTTATCATGTATATAAATGACATCTTCAATACTCTACCGGAAATGGCTCTCGTAGCCTATGCTGATGATACTGCAGTGCTTTGCTCTGGTAAAAATTGGAATGAAGTTAAAACACGACTGAATAGGTTGGAGATAATAAATAAATGGCTACGAAGTAATCAATTATCTCTTAACATAGACAAGTCAACACAAATCACTTTTGGCAGTTATTGTGATAGTATACCTGTCAATTATATACTAAATATAAACAACAGAGAACTCACAAGAGTAGATCACAGCAAATATCTGGGTCTGTACTTTGATACACATATGAAATGGAATTTTCATGTGAACGAGCAGGCCAAAAAAAGTCAGATACTTTGCTTTCCTCTTTTTCAAATTGAGTAAATGGGTTGACATAAAAATCTTAAAAACTATATACTATGGACTTTTCGAAAGTGTAATCAATTACGGAATAATTGCCTGGGGTGGAGCCTACAAAAATGCTCTGCAGCCTATAACAAATATGCAAAACCGTTTATTAAAGTTCTTTGAAAACAATTATGAAACTAATTTGCCACTTGACATCAAGAAAACTTTTATTGTTAAGGCTATAATATTACAATACTATGAAAAGTGTAAATCAAAATATCTTACTAAACAAGTACTAAACAGGTACAAACTAGAGCTAACGCTCTAACATTACCAAAAATTAAAAAGTCAATTAGCATTAAAAATGCATATTATATAGCAATTAAGTTCTTTAACATGCTTCCTAATAAATTGAAGATTCTAACATGTAATAAAAAATCTCTTAACAAAAATCTAAAATCCTGGATAAATAACTTATCAATATAGTAAATTTTAGCTATATATTAAGTGATTAATTTTTGCTCTTACTTGGTATAATTTATAATTTATATGTATAACTTTGTCACGCAATATTTAGTATAATATACTATTATCCATGCTAGAATATTTATAATATTAGGAAATAAGTTGTTAAATATATTGTATTTGTAATGCCCTGGTTCTATGCACAGATGTTAAACATCTCTATAGACTTGTACCAGATGAAATAAATAAATAAATGCTGATGGGAACATGCCTGATTCCAATGACACACTAAATAGGTGGCTCTGCGAGTCCAGCTGCGCAGTTTCTCAAGAACTGATTAGGCAGTTTATCAGGACCGGCGCCTTTTTTGGAATCAAGTTTCCTCAATTGTTTGTACACGTCATTGTATGATACAGTTAATTTAGAAAGATTTACGTCATGTCTTGAGGTACGACTAGGACTTGTTGAAGTCTGGTTGTTGTTGATGTCGTGAAGATAAGTGCTTTTGAAGAAGGAGGCAATCAAATCGCTGACTTTCTGTCAGCAGTAACGTCGTTCCAGTGAACTGTAGATGGGATGTCAGTGTCACTTATTCTTCTGTTCTTGACGAAGCTCCAAAAACTGCTGGCAATTTTTTTTATCATATGTTCAGTTTTAGTTAAGTAGACTTTGTAACACTTTTCATTAATGTTTTTACACTCACGCCGAAGTCTGCGAAAAACGTTGTAGTTATAACGAGATTTAGTTTTTTTATATCTAGTGTGTGCTGCTTTTTTTTTTTGATTTTATAAATCAATTCATTTGAAAACCACGTGGGATAATTATTAGACTTTTTGTAGCGGGTAGGGACGTATAGCTCGATCACTTCATTTAATTTTTCATAAAACCAGGTAATTTTAACATCCAAGGCTGTAATTTGATACAATTCTATCCAGTTGCTGGACATAAAAAATTCATTCAACCCAATGTAGTCTGCTTCGTTGAATATCAGTCTGAGAGAAGTATTTTTCTTGAGATTAGCTTGGATATCAGCATGTATTTCCAATGCTGGATGATGATAGTCTTCATTGATGAGTGGGTCTGCTCTGCTGACTATAACATTAGTATCGCTAAAACAAAGATCAAGAATTTTTTTATTGCTGTTGTAGTTTGAATTAAATTGTTGACAATTAACCAGAGACATTTCGTTATACAATACATTTTCGCAGAGTGCTTGAGGATAACTGCTGGGCAAATTAAAATCACCAACCGAGAGTAATTTACAATTAGGATACTTATATTTTAAGAACGATACTGTATTTGTATGGCTGATATAGGAATCAAGTGGCGATAGGGGCGGTAGATAGGTGCACCCGACTATGGGGTCGCTGTTAGTACATTTTACTTTAATGAATAACTGCTCAATTGCATCTTCGCTATGTTCGATTAGTTCAGCTGCGAGGTATTTTTTTACTGCAATTAACAAACCACCACTGCGCTCACTACTTAGTTTATTTCTATCCTTCCGGAAAAGCGTGAAGGTATTGTCTGTAACCTCCCCAGAGGAGATGGAGTCATTTAACCAAGTTTCACTTATGCAAATTATATCACTACTGCAGCAGGCTGATGAGGTTAAGAAGTGTTTAAGTTTAGTTCTTAAACCTCTAGTGTTTTGGTAATAAATATTTAACTTAGTTTTCTTTGTTTTTATTTTTCTCTTTTGATGGACGAAAATTTGGTTTATTGACGATCATAGGTATGCCATTTATATATTTTATGGTTTTATTAGTAATACCACTTTGGGTGATTTGATCTAGTTCTGCACGGACAGTGTTTAAGTGGAGTTGCTGAGCCTGAGTTAAACTAGGCTTAAATTTGATATCAGAGTTATCAGCTGGTTTCGACTTTAGGATAGTTCTTGCAGCTGTGACAGTAGGTGCGTGGAGTAGGACTGGACGAGTTTTACCTTGGGTAGGTTTACCAAGACGTCGTAAATTGATTGCTTATCTGACAATTCTTGATGTATTATCGCCGCAATTTTATCAATATCGTCTTGGCGACGGTCGGCGCCAACTGGTTTTACAGATTCCGGGACGTTGAGTATCACTACCTGGGATTCACGCTTTTTACGCTCATTAATTTCAGCGATAACACTATTAGGATCATCAGGGAAGTTCCTAAGAGATGCAAGTTTGTTTTCAACATCTGTCAATCTCTTATCAAATTTCTTTTGCTGCTGGGCAAAGCTTTTGTTTTGCTCGGAGTATTTATTTAAATCAGTACGGATACCTGTTATACTCTGTTCAATATTCCTCATTTGTTTTGTAAGAGAAGATAAGTATTTGGCAAGAATTTTCTCGAGATAATTTTTGTTGATGGACATTGCGTGGGAATTATTGTCCCCATCAAACGCAGCGTCACCTTCTATAATGCTAGCCTCAAAAACACAGTCAGCACATTTCCAGCTAGTTGAACCTTTTCTCCGGAACTCAGCTAGCTAAACATTATACTCCGAGTCACTTAACTTACTACACATTTTGTGAAACCAATTTTTACACTCACAGCAACCGCTACAACTAGAATTCGCTCTAATTGGTTTAGCACAACTTTCACACATGTGTTTACTTTCCGCCATCTTTATATCATTAAATATATATAATTGTTAAAAATATTATTTAAGACTTTTGAATACATTTTAACGAACCGTCAATCAGCCGTGATGTGGTGAGAACGAATGTTTTTACAGTGTCGGAAATAAAAGAAATGTGGAATATTGGTAAAATACTAAAAAATTTCGACCCTCGCGAATTTCATTTGCGGAAGAGGAAGGTTTAATTTTAAAACGAAAACTATACCGTATCCATACCGTATGACGCTGTCGATATGCGAGAATAGCACGGTTGGAGTTTTCCGATGACGGAAAGGTGCCTTTCGTATACGAACTGCGGTGTCGAGGTCGAACGGTAGATGGTTTGAGAACATCAAAATACCACTGCCTTAAGTGTTCTATTTAATATATGTGTATGCATTACATTAGTCGCATGCGGAGCTCTGATAAAACAGGTTTATCAGGGAGCCGATTTTATTCAGCGCTACCATATGTGACTGGTATAATTACTGCCGCGAAGACGGCATCATCAGGTAACGGTAGGTAAAATTGGCGGCCCTGATAAAATTGTTCAAATAGACAAAAGTCAATTGGGGAAACGTGAATACAACAAAGGTAATAATAAATACATTATTGTTTATTTTTCATACGTAATTATTTTTTCTTGTTCTATTTTAAGACGGAGAGCGGAAGGCCACTGGAAGTGTGTTCCGAAAACGTGGGGTCTACAGAAGTGATACTACCCTTGATAAAGAGACACGTGGCACAAGGTACCATAATATGTACTGATTGCTGGAAGGCGTATGACTTCCTGACCAATCACAGGTATGAGCATGGATGCGTAAATCATAACGAACCAGATCATCCGTTTGTTGCAGAATATGGAGCCCATACTCAACGAATAGAGTCCCAGTGGCGCGTTATTAAACGTTTTATTATTTAAGATAATTATACCAATAGTAAAGATTTTTCTAATTTAATTGATAAATACATATGGAGAAAAAATACTGCAAATCAGCAGCTAGATCTATTTGAAAAATGCAATAAATATTGTTAGATGCAATAAAACATACTTACTTAATAAAACCTTTTTCTTTTATTAAAATTGAAAATTTAGTTCATATTTTGTAGAGGGTATTTGGGTTTTTTTATTTATTTTGATTGCTTTCATTCGTTTGAAAATGTCAACACTTATTGTATTATTTGTCAACATGGGAGTCAAGGGTTGCATACCCTTTTGTTATTGTGACGAGTAAAACGCTTATTAAAAGCAAATTTTAAAAGAATTGATATAAAATAAATATGTAGAAACAATGTAGATAAGTGTTAGTGTATATTAAGTGTATAATTTAAATGAAAAATTAACTATAAATCGAAAAATTGTTAGATAAAATTTGTCAAGTTTTCAACAAATGCAAATATCTCGAAAACTATAAGTTTCCGGCGGCTATAATTATATATATTCTTGATCTTCGGAATCTTCTCTATCTCCAACCGTACCCCTTTTAACGCTGAATCATTGGATGGTATAATAATGTTTCCCCCGAGACCAAACTTCACACGAACATAAAATTATGTACCAATCTAGAAAATAAAATTTTTGGTAAATGTATAGTTTAGGTCCCCCAACGAAAGAGGCCGCGAACATCAAATTTTTTTTAAATCGTCTTATTTTGACGCGAAGATTACAAATCCGTGAGCGGAAAGTCGATTTTTTCAATAATTATATAAATATTTCGGTCGGCTTTAGTATAAGGTCCCAGGCTTTCGGGGATAAAATGGGTATGGGCGGATAGAGGAGATCCTCCAGTTCAAGAATAAACGCGGGAAACTTATAGTTTTCGAGATATTTACGTTTAAAGTTAAACATTTCAACTATTTAAACTACGTATTTTTGCGGAAAAAATAGCTTTATTTCAATATTTAAATCATTCTTCAATTTTATTAATTTTGACAATAACAAAATGGTTGTGAATGTGAGAACACCAGTGTTGCCTTACTAATATATTTTGTAAACGAAGAAAAATAAATTAAACAGAGAGATTATACCTTAGATACAGGAAACAAAGCAAAAAGAATTTCTGCGCGTAAAAACCTTGGTACACCCCGGTGTTGGACCGACCAGGGTTATTTTTTTGAAGCGCGGCCGAAGGCCGCCAGTGCAGAAAGAAGTTTGACGCAATTGAATTATGAACACCCCGGTGTTGGACCGACCGGGGTTATTTTTTTGAAGCGCGGCCGAAGACCGCCTGCATGCAATGAGTCTCCGCCTGACACTAACCACCTCTTTGCATGCCCAACAAACCCCACTCATCTAACACCCCTCTCCCTATGGTCCGACCCCGTCGAAACAGCTCGTTTCCTGGGCCTTCCGTTAAATGACCTCGACGACAACGAATCTACAATTTATCACCCAAACGGGGATTAGATAATCGTTACAACAACAACAACAACCGCCAGTGCAAATAAAAAATCTTTACAAAAAAAAAAGTAATGTTAAAGAGAATATATCACTCTCTATAAACTTCAATTTTTATAAAGGATAATTATAATAACAGTGAAGATTTTGAAAATTTGATATATGAATACATATGGCGTAAAAATATAGTAAATCAGCATCATGATCCATTTGTGAAATTATCAGATGCAATAAAACATACGTTTAAGCCATAAAACCTTTTTCTTTTATTAAAATGGAAAATTAAGTTCATAATATTTTGTAGAGGGTGATTGGGTTTTTTTATTTATTTTGATTGCTTTCATCCGTTTGGATATGGCAACACTTATTATCTGACAACGTGGAACCCATTTGTTATTGTTCATATTACGAAAATTGTTTAAAAATTAAATGCTTATTTAAAGCAAATACTTAAATATTTAATATAAAATAAATATGTAGAAACATTGTAGTGAAGTGTTAGAGTGTAATAAGTGCATAATATAAAAGAAAAGATAACCATAAATCGAGAAATTGCAAAATGAAATTGTGAAATTTTCATCTTAAAATGCAAATATCTCGAAAACTATAAGTTTCCGGCGGCAATAATTATATATATTCGAGATCTGGAGAATCTCCTCTATCCAACCATACTCCTCTTAACCCTGAAATCGTCGAATGCTAAACTAAAGTTTTCCCAAAAGAAGTTCTACAAGAAAAAGAAATATTGTCATAGAGGGTATAACATAATACTTAACATCAATGCTCTGTAATAGTTTATTTCTTTAGGTTTTGGATTCCTGTATTTGCGGTATTATATCTTTTAATTTCTTTCAGTTCAATTACAAAAGATGTCGATAAAGTAACACTGGTTATGCAGAATTTTGGAATTTATCAATATGCTGGGCCTAGATGACACGATATGACTTAGGGGAGGGCACAATAGACCGTAGGTCGCGGTGCATACCTCAAAATTAATCAATCAAAAACACTGGTTATTTGAAATTTTGCAACCCTTTTGTTATTGTCAGAATTAATAGAATTTAACAATAATTTAATTATTGAATTTAACTATTTTTGCACTATATAATGTAAAATAAATGTGTACAAACGAATAAGTGAAGTGTTAGTGGATATAAAAGTGGAAAATATAAGAGTATAATTCATTTAAAATCAAAAAAATTGGTACTTTAAATAATTTCAATTTTCAACTTTGAACGTAATATCTCGAAAACTATAAGTTTTCCGCGGCTATATCTATATATATTCTTGATCTGGAGGATCTCCTCTATCCGCCCATCCCATTTTATCCCCGAAAGCCTGGGACGGTATACTAAAGTTTTCCCAAATATTTTTTTTTTCATAAAAAAAATAAAGTTTTACAAAAAAAACACACTTTGCACATGTGAACTTATATTTACTAATTGAGGCTTCTTTCCTTTGGGGACCTAAACTATACATTTACCAAATATTTATCGATTCGGTTTGCGCGCGCAGTTTAAATGGATAATTTTATACATAGCAAAACTACATGTACGCGTGCAATGCTACAATCATGAGCTACACTGACTGAAGTACTACGTCAACTTTGTATTATTTGACTTTTTTAAATAAAATTTTTACATACCTTTTCATTGTCATAAATGCCTTTTTTTAACAAATCATTGCTGAAGTCAACAGATTGTATATGACTCTGAACATTTTCCAATACATTGGATTTGTAACAGTCATTTTTTGAAAAATCGGGTTTATCTTCCTGTACAGGATTAACATTGCAAAACTCTCTCGATTTATCAACAACTTTATTACTTCTCATTGGATTTTGTTCATTTCCCATTGTCCATTTTGGGTCAAAAGGCAAGATATTTGACGACGAATTGATCTCAACTGCGGGAACTGAAGGTAAAGTAACAACAGGATTTAAATGGCCAGCCATCAAGGGATCTGAAGAACTGTAATTGTTCGTACAATTTTTTCCTCCATTTTTAACTAAATCAGGACTAGATACTCTGGGTGGCAATAATAAATCAGGTCCAATGAAATTTAATGCTTCCACGTTACAATCGTGTAACAAATGATTTGACAGAGCTTCATCAGAGAATTCCATTTGATCAATGTCCTCGAAAAAATTCTGCATTTCTATTTGATAAATGCACGTAATGTGTACCTAATATAAACACTCAAATGTTTTAAAGCTTACCAATAGGCACCATGTCCTTTATAATGTTCAAAGTATCTTCTTCCTTAAAAATATCCAATGAATCAAACGCTGTTCCGTATGAAAAATCCATGTCAGCGGGCTTAGACGAATTATTTTCCTCCATTTTCAATATGTTCAATTGTGTATAAAAACATCGTATGATCTATATATAATACATTTGCATCGATAGTAAAAAATACCGATTACGCTGTAATTCCTTATTAATGACCTAAAAACAAACTGTCCAATTTATTGCCAATTGGTTGGCAATATTACTGTTGCCAGTTTCTTTCCTGACACCATCATTTGCGAAATGGCGTCAGGCCGATATGCTAAAACTAAAGAAGCGACCCCACAAGACGGTAAAAGTTTCCACGATTGTCGGGTCCCCGTAAAGGAAATGGACCCAGATTTTATCCGTCCAAAAACTGTAAGCCCGGCAGAATTCTGCCGCTTTACTCCAACAACAGAATCTGGTAATAGTTAGGTCATCATTAATTAATGCATTTGTTATCCGATAGGTTACTTTTGCTCTAACCTTGGAAACAAATAACATTTCTGCTCTTTCACTACACGACGGTGTGAATATCTAACTCACTCTCTCTAATTACTTCTGCTCAAATGCCTCATATATTTTTCTGCTCTAATTTGCAAACTATTTTGGAAAACTATCTGTTACTTTTTGGCTAACAGTGATCTTTAGATTGGTTCTATTTTTGGCTAGCCATCTGTTACTGATAAGAGGAAATTTGGTTATTGCTAATGTTACCTATAAGTTTCAGAAAACTGGTTCATCGGTTATTTGTTTAATAAGCCATTGGTTACAGAAGACAGAGAACGTATTGCTATATGAGAAGGTTCGTGGCGTGCCCATTGTCAAAATGGTCCGCTTGACGGCGGGTTACTCGCAAACTTAAGAGGATTTCACCTCAAACAAATTATAAGCGGATTTCACCAGAGTTTTACCCCTGCGGAGCGCAAAATAACAGAATTGAGCATTTTGACTGTTAAATGAGAAAATTAATGCGCATTTCAATGTTAAGATATCTACGCTTACAGATTCGTACACTTACAATACGCAAATGACTGTGCATATAATTTTAAGATATGCTGCATATACAGGGTGGAGCACGAATCGTTCTAAGTTTCTAAACCGTAATAATATTCATTTTAGTCAATGCATTACATTTATTTTTTTGTTGTATAAAAAATTTCATACTATTTTATACCATTAATTATACCTTCATGCTCAACCACGCATATGTGACACCTAATTAGAAATTATTAATTGCGGGCTGAAGGTTAAATCGGAATTGCTTCAATTACGTATTTAATTGACTGCTTCAGTTCAGAAAGATTTCTGGGTTTGATTTTGTACGCCTCTTGCTTGACATCACCTCATAAGAAGAGACCAAGCGGTCGCAGATATTTTTATACATATAAATATATATATGTTTAATTATGTGTGAATGTATACAAATATGAAAGTACCCATTATAACTGTTAGTTTGTCTACATCCAACACATGTACATATGTAAATATGTACACTCATTATTTTTTGCGAAATCTCCGTTCTAAGGAACAACAAGTGGCAGATACAGAATTTGTTCCTGGAGTGAATAATTTAGTTCCAACATATTTTTAATATTTATATAACTTCATATATTCTTCTGAATTTAAGTTAATATTATATAAATTTTTCGTCAATATTTTATGTACGGCAACAATTATTTATACCCCCCATGGATCCACCACTGCGGACAACTTATGGCGAATCTCATGTTTTTGTTTTTATGTCAAAGAGTCAATATGTCGAAAAATTGAGGATTGATGCACGACGACAAATCGTCACAACATTGTGTTGTTGGTAGAAAATACGAGCTGTTCCGAAAATAAACAACGAACGGCCGCCGATTGTCCCCGCTTCCCTTGCCGCTCTAACAGCTTTGCCTACAAACCATCGTATATATGTATGTTTACGTATAATCATGCATACATATCGACGCAGTTTTTTACGAGCAACTGAAAAATATTTTAGAATTGTGAAACATTTTAAATCGACAAAACCTTTGTTGCCACTTTTTTCTGTGTTTTTTGGATATGTGGGGTTGCAACTTTTCCTTTCTAGAGGGAAAATGAGAAATTTGTTCAATTTATGATTTTTGGCTTTTACCATCGTCGCGAAAAGACGCTGGCAGCAAACGCTTGCCCGGGGAGATGAGGGGGTGTCTGTTTTTATTAATGAAGCGAGGTTGTTTGTTGAAAGTACGCTTGCTTTCATGTATGAAAATGTTGTTGTTGTGTGATTTACCATAAATTTGGGATTCGGCTATTTTACTGACATATTGACATGTGACGATTGTTGTTTTTGTCGAAAAATGTTTGCAGTTTTTGTGGGTGACATATTTACATGTGCACGGATATACATTTGTATGTATGTTGGTTTGTGTATGCATTATATGTTCGGGAATGTCATATATACATAGATGTGTGTACTTAGTGCCGTTTCACGTTGGGACGCAAAAGAGTCTCATACCAGTTTATTGTGGGTGAGGGGATGACGAGGAAAGACGAAGGGACCGTGCCACTCGTGTTCGGGTGGCACGCTTTGTGTTCTTGTTCGTAACAGCTCGCTGCTACCCTTTTCAGCATTCCTTTTCACTTTCAAATTCTTTGAATGGTTGCAAGAGCGCTCGGTTTCAAATGAATTCGATCGCAAATTTGAGTTCTGTTATCTATTTTTGTATGTAATATGCAAATACGTATGCATAGAATAATAGAAATATTATGACAAATTGTAAATAAGGAGAAAATTAAGATATAGATTATGGAGTAAAGAAATTATGAATTTTTAATACGGAGTAAAGAAATTATGAGTTTTTAATACTTAAAGATTAGGAAATTGCTATTATAAATTTGGCCTTGAAAATATTAGTTGCGGATATTCAATACATTCTTGTGGATTAGGGAATTCCCGTCTTTAGTATTTTTTTGAAACTATTTAGCGGGTAGGTACTTGTACTATGCATATTGTTTTACCATATTCATGGTAATTCATTGCAAGCAAAATGTGTGACCATCATCTCAACATACAAATGAAATACGCAGCACGCAGTGTTGCGCGGTGTTGCGCAGTCGAACCGCACAAATATTTACGAACATTTTGTGAAAAGGAATGCAGAAAAACTAGACTCGAGTTGCTGGACTCTTTTTGACCGTGTGAATGCCCAGAGCGACACCAAAAGAAAATTTGAAAAACATCAGACTCTTTTGCATCCCTGTCTGAAACGGCACATATTGTGGCGAACACGAGTACCAGAACAAATCAGAATTAACGATAAACTACCAGAAGTAACTAGACAGCGAATTCGTAGTTGCCAGAATGTTCTAGTAGCGAACTTTTGTTAAAAATTTACTATATAAGGGCTGCCGGATTGTGCAGCAGACTCAGTTCTAATTAGAGTGTTGCCGTGTATAGAGCAATTAAGCAATAAGTTATAAGTTCGAATAGCGAGCTATAAGTGTTAAGTTGTTGGAATTGGAAATAAAGATAAGTGTATAGCATTAAATTGGGACTTTAATTTAACAATTCAGTGATCGAGCTCAAGATTGAGTTTGGTTTGACGATTTATCGAGAAATCCGTTACAATATAAATCAATGCGCCACATTTATTGTATTGATATGTGATAAAATCATGATTTGAATTTCTGACTGCGTACATTCAAATCCGCATGTGCAGATATACATATGATTATATAAGATTAATATGATAAAAGATGTACATATGTACATATATGTTGTAATAAATTTAATCTCTCTTGGTAACAATTATAATACAACATGTTTATTAATAAAGTATATTATGTAAAAACTAAATAAAATTATTAAATTCCCAAATCTACATTATGTATAAAATATTGTGAACATTCCATAATTTAATTAGTCTTATCAGTTTTGCATGCATTAGCTGTGGTGAAATCCACTAATAGAATCTTGTTAGGTTTTGACAATTCACACGCTTGTCCGCAATTGAAGCTTTTCTATGGTGTTGGTATTTAGTTACTCGTTACTTTTGCTTGTTACCACTTGGATACCACTGCCTAACGTATCGGTTACCTTTATATTTTTAAAAATAAAACAATTTAGATTCTTACTTTTTTTAATTTATTTAATATTTTTTTTGAAATTTACATTTTGATACATTATGGTTCTATTTATTCTTTCTTTTCGTAAGAATTTTTAGTAATTATTTTAGATTAGCTGATATATTAGCATTTATACATATATATATAGATATATAGGTATATATTACAAACTAAATTTTTTGTTGGGTAACATTTATACATAGACGATATTATCATAAGTTTTTTTTACTAATTAATATCACTTGTTAAACCTTATAACATTTACAATAATGATACTAATTTTTTTTAATATTCGCACATAATGAACACACATGTATTTTAAATATACAATAATGTTTTAACTAAATTAATATAGTACTTAACACTAATAGGTAATTTAAATTTTATATTTTAAGAACTAAGACCTTTATTAAAGTCCAGTGAGAGAACTTTCCATCGAAATTTACATATATTTAAAATTTTTGAAGTTTATACAAGAAGATTGTTTTATCATGTATTTGTTAATGAATACAATCGAATTGCTAAGGAGTGCTAAGGAATTCAATAGCATCGTAGAAGATGAGATGAGAGATATACATGCTATGGTGAGACAGCGCACCAAAATTATGAGCGATAAAATGAATGCAAAATACGACAAGGCAATGAACTCTGAATGTTTTATTGAAGGCGATTGGGTATTGTTATGTAACCCATAACGAAAGAATGGGGTTATCTCCCAAATTACAGTGCAATTGGGAAGGAGCATACTAGGTTATTAAACAACTCAACGATGTAGTGTATCGCTTACAGACTATTGGAAGAGCAAGGAATAAAATGAAGGTGGTGCATCTGGAACGGCTTGCAGCGTTTGGTACGGCAAATATGTCCAATCGGGACGATCAGACTTAGCTGTAGGACAGTGTAGCGAATACAGCTAGACAGCGAATTCGTAGTTGCTAGAATTTAGGAGCGAACTTTTGTTAAAGATTTACTATATAAGGGCTGCCGGATTGTGCAGCAGACACAGTTCTAATTAGAGTGTTGCCGTGTAAAGAGCAATTAAGCTATAAGCAATAAGTTGTAAACTCGAATATCGAGGAATAAGTGTTAAGTTGTTGAAATTAGAAATAAAGATAAGTGTATAGCCAAAGAATGTTAATAAATAGAGAAGGCACAAATTTTCACAAGAGCGAACATGAAAAAATACAACTTCGACACTTTTGAAATACACCACGCAATGATCGAAACGGTGAAGAGACTATAAATAGACACAAAGAATGCTCTCAAATGAATTATGCGCATGCTGATTTAAATTTTCATATTACCAAAAATCATAATTTTGGTAATTTAAAATAATCATTCCAATTATATTAGTTAAAGCCGCAGATTTTACAACAAAATAAGTAATTAATAGAAAGCTTCTTCAACACCTTTTTGCGCGTTGCATGAACAATATCTACTAGGCAAAGGATAACAATAAAACAGTGGCTAAGCGACCCCACAAGACGGTAAAAGTTTCCACGATTGTCGGGTCCCCGTAAAGGAAATGGACCCAGATTTTATCCGTCCAAAAACTGTAAGCCCGGCAGAATTCTGCCGCTTTACTCCAACAACAGAATCTGGTAATAGTTAGGTCATCATTAATTAATGCATTTGTTATCCGATAGGTTACTTTTGCTCTAACCTTGGAAACAAATAACATTTCTGCTCTTTCACTACACGACGGTGTGAATATCTAACTCACTCTCTCTAATTACTTCTGCTCAAATGCCTCATATATTTTTCTGCTCTAATTTGCAAACTATTTTGGAAAACTATCTGTTACTTTTTGGCTAACAGTGATCTTTAGATTGGTTCTATTTTTGGCTAGCCATCTGTTACTGATAAGAGGAAATTTGGTTATTGCTAATGTTACCTATAAGTTTCAGAAAACTGGTTCATCGGTTATTTGTTTAATAAGCCATTGGTTACAGAAGACAGAGAACGTATTGCTATATGAGAAGGTTCGTGGCGTGCCCATTGTCAAAATGGTCCGCTTGACGGCGGGTTACTCGCAAACTTAAGAGGATTTCACCTCAAACAAATTATAAGCGGATTTCACCAGAGTTTTACCCCTGCGGAGCGCAAAATAACAGAATTGAGCATTTTGACTGTTAAATGAGAAAATTAATGCGCATTTCAATGTTAAGATATCTACGCTTACAGATTCGTACACTTACAATACGCAAATGACTGTGCATATAATTTTAAGATATGCTGCATATACAGGGTGGAGCACGAATCGTTCTAAGTTTCTAAACCGTAATAATATTCATTTTAGTCAATGCATTACATTTATTTTTTTGTTGTATAAAAAATTTCATACTATTTTATACCATTAATTATACCTTCATGCTCAACCACGCATATGTGACACCTAATTAGAAATTATTAATTGCGGGCTGAAGGTTAAATCGGAATTGCTTCAATTACGTATTTAATTGACTGCTTCAGTTCAGAAAGATTTCTGGGTTTGATTTTGTACGCCTCTTGCTTGACATCACCTCATAAGAAGAGACCAAGCGGTCGCAGATATTTTTATACATATAAATATATATATGTTTAATTATGTGTGAATGTATACAAATATGAAAGTACCCATTATAACTGTTAGTTTGTCTACATCCAACACATGTACATATGTAAATATGTACACTCATTATTTTTTGCGAAATCTCCGTTCTAAGGAACAACAAGTGGCAGATACAGAATTTGTTCCTGGAGTGAATAATTTAGTTCCAACATATTTTTAATATTTATATAACTTCATATATTCTTCTGAATTTAAGTTAATATTATATAAATTTTTCGTCAATATTTTATGTACGGCAACAATTATTTATACCCCCCATGGATCCACCACTGCGGACAACTTATGGCGAATCTCATGTTTTTGTTTTTATGTCAAAGAGTCAATATGTCGAAAAATTGAGGATTGATGCACGACGACAAATCGTCACAACATTGTGTTGTTGGTAGAAAATACGAGCTGTTCCGAAAATAAACAACGAACGGCCGCCGATTGTCCCCGCTTCCCTTGCCGCTCTAACAGCTTTGCCTACAAACCATCGTATATATGTATGTTTACGTATAATCATGCATACATATCGACGCAGTTTTTTACGAGCAACTGAAAAATATTTTAGAATTGTGAAACATTTTAAATCGACAAAACCTTTGTTGCCACTTTTTTCTGTGTTTTTTGGATATGTGGGGTTGCAACTTTTCCTTTCTAGAGGGAAAATGAGAAATTTGTTCAATTTATGATTTTTGGCTTTTACCATCGTCGCGAAAAGACGCTGGCAGCAAACGCTTGCCCGGGGAGATGAGGGGGTGTCTGTTTTTATTAATGAAGCGAGGTTGTTTGTTGAAAGTACGCTTGCTTTCATGTATGAAAATGTTGTTGTTGTGTGATTTACCATAAATTTGGGATTCGGCTATTTTACTGACATATTGACATGTGACGATTGTTGTTTTTGTCGAAAAATGTTTGCAGTTTTTGTGGGTGACATATTTACATGTGCACGGATATACATTTGTATGTATGTTGGTTTGTGTATGCATTATATGTTCGGGAATGTCATATATACATAGATGTGTGTACTTAGTGCCGTTTCACGTTGGGACGCAAAAGAGTCTCATACCAGTTTATTGTGGGTGAGGGGATGACGAGGAAAGACGAAGGGACCGTGCCACTCGTGTTCGGGTGGCACGCTTTGTGTTCTTGTTCGTAACAGCTCGCTGCTACCCTTTTCAGCATTCCTTTTCACTTTCAAATTCTTTGAATGGTTGCAAGAGCGCTCGGTTTCAAATGAATTCGATCGCAAATTTGAGTTCTGTTATCTATTTTTGTATGTAATATGCAAATACGTATGCATAGAATAATAGAAATATTATGACAAATTGTAAATAAGGAGAAAATTAAGATATAGATTATGGAGTAAAGAAATTATGAATTTTTAATACGGAGTAAAGAAATTATGAGTTTTTAATACTTAAAGATTAGGAAATTGCTATTATAAATTTGGCCTTGAAAATATTAGTTGCGGATATTCAATACATTCTTGTGGATTAGGGAATTCCCGTCTTTAGTATTTTTTTGAAACTATTTAGCGGGTAGGTACTTGTACTATGCATATTGTTTTACCATATTCATGGTAATTCATTGCAAGCAAAATGTGTGACCATCATCTCAACATACAAATGAAATACGCAGCACGCAGTGTTGCGCGGTGTTGCGCAGTCGAACCGCACAAATATTTACGAACATTTTGTGAAAAGGAATGCAGAAAAACTAGACTCGAGTTGCTGGACTCTTTTTGACCGTGTGAATGCCCAGAGCGACACCAAAAGAAAATTTGAAAAACATCAGACTCTTTTGCATCCCTGTCTGAAACGGCACATATTGTGGCGAACACGAGTACCAGAACAAATCAGAATTAACGATAAACTACCAGAAGTAACTAGACAGCGAATTCGTAGTTGCCAGAATGTTCTAGTAGCGAACTTTTGTTAAAAATTTACTATATAAGGGCTGCCGGATTGTGCAGCAGACTCAGTTCTAATTAGAGTGTTGCCGTGTATAGAGCAATTAAGCAATAAGTTATAAGTTCGAATAGCGAGCTATAAGTGTTAAGTTGTTGGAATTGGAAATAAAGATAAGTGTATAGCATTAAATTGGGACTTTAATTTAACAATTCAGTGATCGAGCTCAAGATTGAGTTTGGTTTGACGATTTATCGAGAAATCCGTTACAATATAAATCAATGCGCCACATTTATTGTATTGATATGTGATAAAATCATGATTTGAATTTCTGACTGCGTACATTCAAATCCGCATGTGCAGATATACATATGATTATATAAGATTAATATGATAAAAGATGTACATATGTACATATATGTTGTAATAAATTTAATCTCTCTTGGTAACAATTATAATACAACATGTTTATTAATAAAGTATATTATGTAAAAACTAAATAAAATTATTAAATTCCCAAATCTACATTATGTATAAAATATTGTGAACATTCCATAATTTAATTAGTCTTATCAGTTTTGCATGCATTAGCTGTGGTGAAATCCACTAATAGAATCTTGTTAGGTTTTGACAATTCACACGCTTGTCCGCAATTGAAGCTTTTCTATGGTGTTGGTATTTAGTTACTCGTTACTTTTGCTTGTTACCACTTGGATACCACTGCCTAACGTATCGGTTACCTTTATATTTTTAAAAATAAAACAATTTAGATTCTTACTTTTTTTAATTTATTTAATATTTTTTTTGAAATTTACATTTTGATACATTATGGTTCTATTTATTCTTTCTTTTCGTAAGAATTTTTAGTAATTATTTTAGATTAGCTGATATATTAGCATTTATACATATATATATAGATATATAGGTATATATTACAAACTAAATTTTTTGTTGGGTAACATTTATACATAGACGATATTATCATAAGTTTTTTTTACTAATTAATATCACTTGTTAAACCTTATAACATTTACAATAATGATACTAATTTTTTTTAATATTCGCACATAATGAACACACATGTATTTTAAATATACAATAATGTTTTAACTAAATTAATATAGTACTTAACACTAATAGGTAATTTAAATTTTATATTTTAAGAACTAAGACCTTTATTAAAGTCCAGTGAGAGAACTTTCCATCGAAATTTACATATATTTAAAATTTTTGAAGTTTATACAAGAAGATTGTTTTATCATGTATTTGTTAATGAATACAATCGAATTGCTAAGGAGTGCTAAGGAATTCAATAGCATCGTAGAAGATGAGATGAGAGATATACATGCTATGGTGAGACAGCGCACCAAAATTATGAGCGATAAAATGAATGCAAAATACGACAAGGCAATGAACTCTGAATGTTTTATTGAAGGCGATTGGGTATTGTTATGTAACCCATAACGAAAGAATGGGGTTATCTCCCAAATTACAGTGCAATTGGGAAGGAGCATACTAGGTTATTAAACAACTCAACGATGTAGTGTATCGCTTACAGACTATTGGAAGAGCAAGGAATAAAATGAAGGTGGTGCATCTGGAACGGCTTGCAGCGTTTGGTACGGCAAATATGTCCAATCGGGACGATCAGACTTAGCTGTAGGACAGTGTAGCGAATACAGCTAGACAGCGAATTCGTAGTTGCTAGAATTTAGGAGCGAACTTTTGTTAAAGATTTACTATATAAGGGCTGCCGGATTGTGCAGCAGACACAGTTCTAATTAGAGTGTTGCCGTGTAAAGAGCAATTAAGCTATAAGCAATAAGTTGTAAACTCGAATATCGAGGAATAAGTGTTAAGTTGTTGAAATTAGAAATAAAGATAAGTGTATAGCCAAAGAATGTTAATAAATAGAGAAGGCACAAATTTTCACAAGAGCGAACATGAAAAAATACAACTTCGACACTTTTGAAATACACCACGCAATGATCGAAACGGTGAAGAGACTATAAATAGACACAAAGAATGCTCTCAAATGAATTATGCGCATGCTGATTTAAATTTTCATATTACCAAAAATCATAATTTTGGTAATTTAAAATAATCATTCCAATTATATTAGTTAAAGCCGCAGATTTTACAACAAAATAAGTAATTAATAGAAAGCTTCTTCAACACCTTTTTGCGCGTTGCATGAACAATATCTACTAGGCAAAGGATAACAATAAAACAGTGGCTAAGCGGCGGCTCTTTCGCTTTACGGTGGCTCAGGTCGTAAGCGTGAAGAAGTTAAGGTCAATGCGAAAACGAGCATATAAGTTCAAATCCTAAACTTCATGCAGCTTCAATTAAAATTTAATTTTTTATTTTATTAATTGGAATCTTAACATATCTCAATTCAATTACATTAATAGCTTATTTTACTTCCTGAGATAATTAAAATATTTCAGGAAAATATGTTCATATGTTTAGGTTTATTAAATATTCCCTTATTTATGCGTATTTACACAAATGTGACAATCACACATACATTCTTAAACACACGTACGCTGATGCTTGCTTCTTCTTGCCCCGCACAAACAAAGACTTCACTTTTTGCTAGAATGTAGCAAGTTGAACGATCGCAGATAAGGAGGGTCAGGGGCGCACTGCTACATAATTATTTCAGATATTTTTTAATAATCGAATTCATTTTAAAGACGTTTAAATAAGTATGCATTTATGAGTATTTATATTTTTACGTAAATATTATAATATTACGTAACTAAGCCCTAAGATATCATTATTTTTCTATATAAATTTAGCAATAAAATAATATGATACAAATCTTCCGTTGAAACGCCTCTGACTATGATGGCACGCTATGGAAGTAACCGCGAGCTCGCGCGTAGACTGGGGGAGCAAAAAATAGAGTTCTGACAAAACGTTGAAAAAAGCCAAATGACAATTTTGCCGACAAACATTCATACATACGAGCTCGCATACATATTGACGTCGAATTTTGCACATCGTGGCGGAGTTGACAAAATTTGTTTGAATCCACAATTTTGCGACAATGTCGGTCGGCTTTGTTGTCTCGTTTGTCCTTTCTGCAGTGGTTTGATATTGAAAGTTGACTTATGCTCTTTTGAAACGACTACATATTGGTGTGCATTTTCATAGCGTCGTATTTAGATAAAATGGGCTAAATCGAAAATCTATGTAATAATGGTAATAAATAAACATATAAAAGTACTCTATGCAGTGTGCTTAGAATATATAAGTGGAAGTAGTTAAAGACTTCATATGAATGGCAATTTTATATAAATTTTATAACATAATGTCATATATAATGCATAATATGAAATAAATTTAAAAAAAATTTCAAATCGCTAAGAGGTCATGTTGCCAATTCTCCTTTCTGAGCTTGTTGGCAACATACAAAAGAGAGGGGGATGGTAGGATTTTCAGTGATACAAATTGTAAAATTGAAATTTTGCTGATTCTTCAATTTTACTGAAGACATTCAAATCCAATTTCATTAATCTTTATTTAAACTTAATTTTCGCGCATTTGCGGTAGGAATTTCGTATGAAAACCAAATTTGGTTGACCAGGCGCACAGAAAAAAAAGCGCAGTGCAGAATTAAAAACGATCGCGCTTCATGTTGTAGCATACGCGCGTTCCTTATGAATGAATTTGTTGGCGTTGTAATATGAAATATTAAAAAAAATAGAGCGAGCTTGCTTGAATCTTATTGGTCGATGATGGTGCGTCTACGTTTTATTTTTGTCGCTTGTCCGAATGTACATATGTGTATATATATGTAAATATATTAACACATGCGAATGGAGGCAATTTTGGGAATTGATTTACATACCTACATATGTACATATATATGTGTACATATATGAAAATATATTTGGACATGCGAATGGAGGAAAGGCATAGAATATTCACATTTAAATTGATCATTTGAAACTAGTAAACGACAATAGCTGTTTCAGTTCACAGATTAGACACGAAACATTCATTATTATCTGTGGGGCTGCTTGTATAGCTCAGCTCCTTTTTGCAAATTCACATCAAATATATTGCCTGAGTACGAATCCTATCACAGATGTTGTTTTATTCCTTTTTTAATTTTTATAAACCTTTTTTATTAAAATTATTTTAATTTAATTTTAATTTTTCCCTCACAGCTTACATTTGCGCCTTCTATATTTATTAACATTCTCTGGTATAGCCATTAAATTGGGGCTTTTATTTAACAGTCCAGTGATCGAACTCAAGAGTGAGTTATAGTTAGACGATTTATCTAGAAATCCGTTATAGTAATATTGGATTGCTGTCTAATAAGTGAGGCAAATACTGCCAAAAATTTAGCCTAGCAAATAAAAAATGCCTTAACTGAGTGGGGGGTATTTGATAAAATAATATTTACAGTATCTGATAACGCAAACAATATAAAGAGTGCCTTTCATAATGAGCGCAAACTACGCCACTTCCTTTGTTTTGCGCATACGTTAACTATAATTTTTAAAGCAAGTGTAAGTGGTCTTGACGTTAATACTGTTTAAAAAAAAGCAAAACTAATTGTCTTACATTTCAGAAAAAGCACTTCAACAAATGAAAAATGTATTAGTTTTCAACGCAATGCTGGTACTGCCTTTTAAACTAATTCAAAGTGTTGATACTCGCTGGAATTCTACATTTGATATGGTTGAACGTTTTATAAAAATGGAAGATGGCGTTAAAAGTACTGTCCCGCTCATAGATAAGGAATTACCCCAAATTAATCTTAACGAATGATTACTGCTTATAGATTTGGGACTAAAATGCGCATGGGCCGATGGAGAAGATCGTGCAGACCAAGAATATATAGATGTAACCGTTGAAACTTATAGTTTTCGAGATATTTGCGTTTAAAGTTGTAACTGATATAGTGTGTTGCCGAGTTTTGTTTTAAAATTTATAACTTTAAGAAAGTTTTTATTGTATATTCAAATATTTTTCGATTATTAAAATTCATAAAGATGAAATATTCATTTAATGACTATATCCCTTGGAGTTATTTAGAATCTTTTGTAAACTCTTGACACTAATTAGGACATTGTATTATTATTATGTTGTTCATGAATACCTGATTTTTGAAATTTATACAAGAAGATTGTTTTAGCATGTACTTGTTAATGAATACAATTGAATTGTACCTGATTTTATAACTCATTTTGGTTTTTGTTTAAGGTGATTATTTCGGCTTATATTGTTAATGTAATTACTATCCATGAAGTGTACCTGATTATATATAAATATTTTGTTTTTCTAGTTACATTTGTTATGGAAAGTAGATTATAGGCTCCTGGGAAACCAAACACCCAAACAAGATCGGTTACACACCTCCATTGCATCCTCAGAAGTGATCAGCAAAAAACAAAAAAAAAATGCAATAAACTTTTGTTTCGAATATATTTTTGAAAGTTTTGATTAATGTTTTCCATTACAAATACCTGTTATTAAAAAAGTTATTACGCTAATTCTTTTTATTTACATCTCTGTTTAATAAAAGTCAGATATCTATTAGGTGATCTCAGCTGTGTTACACACATAGGAAAACAGCCAATTTTTAGTTACATGTACGATTGTACAATGATAACTTATCTATTAAGAAAAGTAGCAATAGCAATAGCTATAAAAATAACTGATTTAAAAATCGCAATCGCTCTTTGTACTGAAACTGAAAAATCGCTGCTTCGCTCATCACCAATAACCGAACCACACAAATGTTCGCGAAGATTTTGTGAAAAGGAAGACAGAAAAACTCGACTCGAGTTGCTAGACTCTTTTCGCTCGTGTGAACGCATAGAGCCACACCAAAAAAGAATTTGCCCATAATGAATGACATAAGAGTCCCCTTGTGAAGTCCCCTCTGAGCATGCGTATAATAATAATAATAAAATAGCAAATTGCAAGGCAATACAACTTGCAGGCAAGGAAATATAAGTACAAAAATGGTATTTTCATCGTTAAAGCAGAAAATAAGGTAACCTACCTTAGAATCACCATTGGGAGATATCTCACGCAACTCTTAACGATCGCTAAACAATTGATTCCAATCGATTTTTATCTCGGGCAACGCACTAGAAGTATTCCTCCGCCTTATGCAATGATAAGCAAGACAGAGCTAGTATTCTTTAAATGGCACCAGGCTAACGATAGGAGAAAAAACATACTACTTGGGACTAATTTTGGACAGGAAGCTTTCTTGGAACAAAACTTGGAAGCGAGGGTAAGAAAGCAGCTACAGCGCTTTACACGTGTAAAAGAATGGTGGGGCCCAGATGGGGACTGACGCCTCGGGTAGCTCACTGGCTCTACACAGCAATTGTAAGGCCGATCATGACCGACGGTATAGTAGTATGGTGGCCAATCACAGAAAAGAAATATGCGATTAGAAGCATGGAAAGTATACAAAGAGCAGCTAGTATTTGCGTCAGCCGAGCTCTCAGAACTATGCCAAGCCAGGCACTCAACATAATTTTATACTTGTTGCCAACAGATTTGTATTGCAAGCAAATGGCAACGAAGTCAGCTCTGAGACTGATGAATCCTCCCTACTAGTCGCCAGCAACAAGGGGCATTCTATGAAGGGGCAGAAGGGGCATTCTTTCTTAGAAAGTTCCCGTTTCTTCCCATAACTACGGATTTTCGCGATCGTATGGAGCTGAACCTAAATCCGGTCCTCAATATTGCCTTCCCTTCCAGAGAGGAGTGTGAAAGGATGGATAACCGAGTAGGCGGCGGTGTCTTCTCGGCTAAACTAGATACCAAAATCGCCTTTCGGTTACCAGACCACTGCAGTGTCTTCCAAGCAGAGGTCACTGCAATTAAAGAAAGCTTTCTTGTACTAACAAAAAATGTAATCACAACAAGAAGTGTATTTATATATACAGACAGCCAGGCGGCTTTGAAATCTCTGATGTCTCATAGGATTTCGTCGAAGACAGTGAAAGATCTTCTAGCGGATCTGTCATCCTATTTCACGGTAAATCTGCAATGGGACCCAGGACACAGTGACATCCCCGGGAACTGCGTAGCAGATGAACTAGCAAGAACAGGCACCACCCTACAACTAGACCCTGGTAAGGAGGACATAAATATGCCTCTGGCTACTTGTAGATACCTAATCGACAAACATGTCATTAATATAGCCGAGTGTCAGTGGAATCAATCCCTTACCTGCTCAACTAGCAGGCAAACGTGGCAAGAATGGAATATGAGCCGCACATGCCAACTGTTAAAATTCAAGAGGAATGATATAAGAACTCTCGTAGGAGTACTAACAGGCCACTGTCTAATAGGCAGACATGCAAGTAGACTTGGTACGCCATATTACGACCATTGTAGAAGCTGTCAGGAAGTAGAAGAGGAGGTGACCATTAAACATCTTCTATGCGATTGCGCTGAACTATATAGGAAAAGAATCGCAGCCATCGGTCGTGGGTTTCTTGACGACGCCCCGGATAAAACTTGTCTCACTGATGAAGTTCAACAGAAGTACGGGGTGGTTCAGAGAGGAGCCAATAGAGTGAGGGGACCACAGTCCCGGTGGTATCACAATGGGCCTTCTAAAGGCCTAATTTGTAATACTTTTATAACAAAATTTTCCATTTAAAAACAAAAAGTTAGATTTGAAAGTGTAGTGGAGTAAAAGAGGAAATTTATAGGTGTAGGGAATATTTGAGCTCTACCATAGACATGTACTTTGCTAATTATATCACAAAAATATTAACTAAACATATACACACATTAATATTTATGTATTAAATAGGAGTGTAGGAATAAAATAAACGTGTTGAAACATTTAAGTGAAGTGTAAGAAAACTCACTATATGTAAACCGAAAAATTTATGTTTTTGGGTTTTAAATGCGAATTTATAAAGATTTCCCACAAAATTTGATAAGGATTCAACATTTATCATGCGATCCTGAATCCGCTATCCGGATTTCAAAGTATTTAAATACCAGCTCTCCCTTGAATCCCTTAAATAAACATCAAAGATTAATAACAAAAACAAATCTCTAATTTAAGCTTTTTATGCATTTTAGCTTTGTTACATTCTGAAATATTTCGGCAAACCATCATATCTGCCAAAATATTTCTTTTTAAATTTGAAATTTATTTAACAACCAGAAACCAAATTAATTTTAGCACATTCCGTAAAATATGTGAATAAAGTTTCATTGTGTTCGGTTAAGTGAAATTGGTACGAAAGCGTTTTCTCAATACTAATTTATTCATCTTTAACCGCTTAGCTTAGCTGGATGATATATTTAACTAACTCTACTTTTACACACAGATTCTTTTGTAACCCAAACCGGTTTATTGAGGGCGAGGGGACGACGAGGAAAGACGAAGGGACCGTGCCACTCGTGATCGGGTGGCACCCTTTGTGTTCTTGTTCGTAATAGCTCGCTACTACCCTTTTCAGCATTCTTTTTCACTTTCAAATTCTTTAAATGGTTGCAAGAGCGCTCGGTTTAAATAAATTCGTTCACAAATTTTAATTCTGTTATCTATTTTTTGTATGTAATATGCAAATATGTATGCATAGAATAATAGAAATATTTTGAAAAATTGTAAATAAGGAGAAAATTAAGATATAGATTATGGAGTAAAGAAATTATGAATTTTTAATAATTAAAGACTAGGAAATTCCTGTTATAAATTTGGCCTTGAAATAATTAGTAGCGGATATTCAAAACATTCTGGTGGATTAGGGAATTCCCATCTTAAGTATTTCTTTGAAATTATTAAGCGGGTAGGTATTATGCATATTGTTCTACTATATTCATGGTAATTCATTGCAAGCAAAATGTGTGACCAACATCTCAACATACAAATGAAATGCAACACGCTCTAAATGTTGCGCAGTCGAACCTCACAAATATTTACAAAAATTTTGTAAAAAGGAATGCAGAAAAACTATACTCGAGTTGCTGGACTCTTTTTGACGGTGTGAATGTACAGAGCGACACCAAAAGAGAATTTGAAAAATATGAAGGTCAAAAGAGTCCCAATGTAAAAGCCGTCTAACAGAACCGTTTTCACCAAGTCGTGGTAAGGTTTCTTATAGATATTTAGATTATTGAGAATGCGTGGGGAAAACAGTTCACAATACTTGCATTGTAACACCGCAAAACTGTGTAAATGTGCTATGTATGGGCATGTTCAAACGAGGACTTTTTTTGCCGCCCAAATCAGTTTTCTGTAACGATAAGAGGACCAGAAAAGACGAAGAGACCGTATCGTCGGGCTCGGGCTTTACTACTCATTATCCGAATTTACAACTTTTTAATTCTATATCAATTACTCTGAACACGACAACACTCTAACTAGAACTGTCCGTGCTGCACAATCTGGCAGCCCTTGTATAGGAGATATTTAACAAAATATCGCCTCTGGAACATTCTGTCAACTACGAGTTCGCTAACTAGTTGCTTCTGGCAATTTATCTTCGATTCGATTTTGTTCTATCATCTGTGTTCGTCACACTACCCTCCGCCTAAGTCTGATCGTAACGATTTAACATATTTGCGGTAACAAACGCAAAGCTTTTATGTCCACCAATTCGTCTTCTAAGCTGGTGTTAACTTCCGCAGCCCTCCTTTTCTTCTTGGAGTTAATTCCATCCGTTTTCCGAATACCCAGTTTCTGGTACATCCCTTGACTCAAAGCTGACTCGAGATTCCATTCTTGATCAGAACTTAATTCCATTGGAATACCGAATCTCGTTACTCACTTGTTGACAAATGCGTCCGTCACTGGTTTAGCTTCTTGATTAGGAGTTATATTTACTTCTAACCACTCGTTAAAATGATCCTTCACTAGCTACAATGCACTCAGCATATTTCGCAATCCTCTCCATACCTGTATGACGACAACCAGTCCAATAAAACCTTTGCTTCGATTTCTCAAAGGTTTTCGTGATTCCCAAGTGCCCTCCTCTTGGACCTTTGTACTCCACGTTAAGAGCTTCAGGAATTCTAAACTTCGGAAAAACCATAAGTTAGTAAGCTTTGCCCATTTTCGTACTCAATGCAAGCAGCCACACACAAACTTTAAACTGCTCCGCTTTGACCAATATACTTTTGCGACTGAGCTTTATGAAGCTATTTCTTTACTCGTTGTACATTGGTTCAAACCTACTTTATGCATGACACCATCCAATTCTGGACCTTCTTCAAAGTGTCATTTGTTTCAGGATTTATCCTGCTTTTCCTTCTGTGAGGACAACTGAACTGGTATACACGATTCGTGGTCTTCCAACTGTGAGGAATCTTGTGCTGGTATACACGCTTCCTGCTCTTCCAATTGTAAGGGCACTTGTGCTGCTACACAAGCTTCTTGCTCTTCTGACTGTGAGGACCCTTTTACTGGTACACAAGCTTCTTGCTCTTTTGACTGTGAGGACCCTTTTGCTGGTTAACATGCTTCTTCCAACTGTGAAGACAGCTGCTCTGAGATACGCACGTCCAGCTCTCTCGACTGTGAGGACCCTTTACTGGTACACACGCTTCCTCCTCTTCCTACTGCGAGGACACTTGTCCTGGTATACAAGCTTCTTGCTCTTCTGACTGTGAGGACCCTTTTACTGGTACACAACTGACTGTCAGGACCCATTACAGGTTCACACGCTTACTGAATTTTCAACTGTGAGGGCACCTGCACTAACATACGCACGACCAGCTATTCCGACTGTAAGGACTCTTGTTCTGATATACAAGCTTTTTGCTCTTCCAACTGTGAGGACAGCTGCGCTAACCTACTCACGTCCAGATCTTTCGCTGCTGACAACTGTGCTGAAAAAATCTCAAAGAATGATTCTAACACAGCACAAATAACCTCTACTGAACATTGAGTCACTTCCTTTTCTTGTATAATTATTGTCTCTTTCTCTAATTCCAATTGAAAGACATATTCCTCAAAATTAATGTTTTTTGCTTCATGGCTCTTTGTGTTCGCGACTCTTTTTTGAGCTTTACTTCCTTTGTTGCCAAGCTACGTTTCGACAGCTACTTTTTAATTTGTGGAATCTTCAAATCGTTATATATGGTAATTTTCAAACAATTCTCTATTTGGGAGTTTATTTGACAATCCAACTTCTGACACCATTTGTAACGATCACTGGATTGTTAAATAAAAGTCACACAAAAGCTATAAGCCAATCTATATTTCTTATTCCAACAGCTTAATACTTATTGCTCGTTATTTGAACCAGAGAACGTGTATTATAGGGAAGGTTCAATTGCGGACCAGCGTGTGAATTGTCAAAACCTAACAAGATTCTATTAGTGGATTTCACCACGTCTGGCTCGGAAGGAGAAATTTTAACAGTAGAGCGTAAACAGAGCTGAGAATTCAATGAAAATTATGCTCAGAAGTTTGCATTGATATTACAGCCGCATGTTACTCTTTTGGCTTATATTTTTATACGTTTATATGCAATCATATTTATTGATATGAATATCATTTTGCGAATTTTTATGAATGCATGCAAAACTGATGAGATCAAATTATGGAATTTCGAAATAATATTTATAGTCAATTTGGGCATTTAATAATTTTATTTAGTTTGTACCTAATATACATTCCTAATCTTATATAGTCATATATGTATTTGAAGGTACGCATTCAGAAATTCAAATCATGATTTTATCACTTATCAATACACTATATGTGCGCGCATTGATTTATATGTACACGCATATATCTATGTATACAAAAATTGCCGAACAAATAATGCATACACAAACCAACATACATACATATGTATATGCGTACACATGTAAATATGTCACCCGCGAAAACTACAAACATTGTTCTACAAAAACAACAATCGTTACAAGTCAATATGTCAGCCAAATAGGCGAAGCCCAAATTTATAGTAAATTATTCTCACGTTTTTTTGTTCTTAATTTTTAAAGGAAAACGGTAATTTTTCTTTAAATACATAGAAATTATTTTTTTTGATACCACTCGCTTAAGTGCCACAATCGCTTATGTACTACAAAGCACAAAAAATCTGCATCTTTGGTTTTGGCACTTAACCGGGATTGACTGTATTTGTCAAAAAATGGACGTAAGTATGTATGTAAATATTCGAATTTTTTTTACACACATCGGCTCGTATATATGCACACGACTTGTTGACTTTGTATCCATTTCGCATGCCACGTTGTATATGAATAGGGGTTGATTTTGCACTTGCCCATATGCGATGTATGTTTGTAAAAGTGTGTATGGATAGATATTTGCGGCAATCCCGACTTCAACCCTTCAGCCCGCAATAATTTTCTGATTAATAATAATAACCCAACGATTGCCCTCCTCCCGCCCAACCGACGCGAGGGGCGCAATCCGCATACGTGCGGAATTAGCCGAGTCAGAAAAGGCAAGAGAGTTTTTTAAGTGTTGAGATCTAAAACTGCTCAGCTACAGAAACAAAAACTTCAACAGCTAAGATCTAAAGTTACAATATAATAAATTGTTACATTTTCATTTATTAAGAGAAAACAATAAAGTCTTTTTAATTTTGTAAAGTGAGTCAGATAAGTCAAATGTGCTGGAATGAGAATTAAAATCATGACATATACGGCGGAATGGCTCATTTAGTTCAAAATTTGATCTACAGGATTTTAGCAGTAAAGGTCTAAACTGCCTCGAAAGGCGAACCGTGATATTGAATTTAATTTCAGACAGGAGAAAAGAACTGCAAACAGTTCCATTCAAAAGTTTCACTAAGAATGTTATGCCAAGCATTTCCCTACGACTAGAAAGTGTAGATAGATTAATAAGTATTAAACGACTAGTGTATGGAGGTAGACTTACCCTAGCATCCCATCGGAAATGCGCTAAGGCGAAAAATAAAAATTGTTTTTGAACCGACTCTAACTTGTCAGAATGGATTTGGTAGCTAGGGTTCCATACCACAGAGCCATATTCCAATATAGGTCTAACCAAAGTTGTATAAAGTGTTTTAGTAATATACGGATCTCTAAATTCTTTAGACCAACGTTTAACAAAACTGAGGACAGCTTTTGCTTTCAAGACCATGGTATCAATATGAAGACTGAAATTAAGCTTAGGGTCCATATTAACTCCCAAATCAACATAGTTTAAAACTTGCTCTAGAATATGGTGTTTTATTACATAAGAAGAGGGGTGCACAGATCTACCGGAAAAGCACATCGTCTTACATTTATTGAGATTCAATGGCAAATCATTTCTATCACACCATGCAACCAAATTGTTTAAGTCTGTTTGCAACAGACACCTTTCCTCAAGTGTATGATTTAAAAAGCTTTAAATTTAAAAAGCTTTAAATCGTCAGCGTATAATAAAATTTTTGAGAATTCTATTACTGAAGAGATATCGTTAATAAACAACAAGAACAGAATCGGGCCAAGATGACTACCTTGCGGAACACCAGAAGAAACATTAATTGTATCTGAAGGTGTATCCTCAAATATCACTCGTTGTGTTCTATTATAAAGATAGGAAGATACCCATTGAAGGAATCTTGGCTGAAAGCCCAGCAGATCAAGTTTATGTATGAGAATCGAGATATTTACTTTATCGAAAGCTTTGCTAAAGTCTGTGTATATAACATCCGTATGCTTATGTTCCCTAAAACCCAATGATACATGGTTTACAAATTCAAGTAAGTTTGTTATAGTCGAGTTCCCTTTACGAAATCCATGCTGAGATGAGGAAATTAACGGAGAAATCGAAAAGGTTATATGGTCAGTGATGATAGCTTCAAAAAGTTTAGGTATAACTGATAGTTTTGCGATACCTCTATAGTTTTCAATGTTGGATCTAAATCCACTTTTATACAAAGGGATTATAAATGACTGTTTCCATATTGAAGGAAATATACCGTGTTTAAGAGAGGAATTAAATATCCTTGTCAAAGGCAAGTAAATATATTTGGCACTATTTTTTAGGAAGCATGAGGGTATCATGTCTGGGCCATAACTAAAAGATGGTTTTAACTTATTTAAATTAAAAAGGACGTCTTCTTCAGAAATAACTGGAGCGTTAATTAAAGTATTCGAACACAGCACTTGCTGATAAGAAAAAGTTTTGGAAGAATTATTACAGTAGTTTGACTTGAAAAATTCTGCAAACATATTGGTGTTGCGTTTGGAGTTGACGAAATCATAAAACGATTTTGGATTACTTACAATTTTTTTTTTTTTACTTTATTTAAGTAATTATTATTACATTTTTTGTTTAGGTCAAAATATTGTCGACGCAATAGAGAATATTTAGAATAGTCGACAAGTGAACCGGTTTTTTTAAAATGTTTAAAGGCTCGAGTTTTTCTGTTTTTCAATTTATATAACTCTTTCGAAAACCACGGACTTATACTTTTGCTTTTATTAACAATTACTATTGGAACATACTTTTCAAATAATTTCATAATAATGTTATTAAAATGAGAGACACTCAATTCAATGTCACCATTATAATTAGGCCATGTTATTGTAGAATGTTCTGTATTTAATTTTTTTAAATTAGCTTTTGCAAAGTTAAACCGAGTACAGAAGCACGAAGTTTGATGATTATTATCCCGTACAATGCCTAAGATTTCGACAGATATTTCCAAAGCAGGATGATATGAGTCTTCTGGTAGAACAAGAGGATTACTCTGAATAACGGAACACTTTGCAAAGGTATCAACGTATACTAAATCTAAGCATTTACCAAATTTATTCGGAATCAAATTAATTTGGTTCAGACCCAACTCGGACATTTTTTCGAAAAACTCATTAAAACATGACCGATTGGAAATCGGCACGATATAGTCATCGAAAAGTTTCCACGAAGCACACGGTAAATTGAAATCACCTAATACAATTATTGAATTTGCATTATTTGCCTTCGAGGTAGCACTATTTATTAAAGAAGCATGCTGCATGTATACAGATAAGTCCGAATGGGGTGGTATATAAGATAGGGTTAAATAAATAAAGCAACTTTTAACGTATACTCTAATACATTTAAATTCAAATGAGTCGGTCCCTGGAACAAGAATATTTTCAGATGGGATAGAGGAATGCACGGAAAATAGAACACCTCCACCGATTCTGTTCAGTCGATCACATCTAAAAATTTGAAATTCGTTGTTTAAAATCTCATTATCAAAAATGTGAGGTTTTAACCAAGTTTCTGTAAATCCAATTATAATATATGGAAATTAAAATTGGAACTGTTCAAATACAAGTCAGTTAATTTTATATTAAGGCCTCTAACATTTTGATAATAAATGCTTAGCGAATTTCTACCAATCAGTTTTTTATATCGGTGGTTGCTTTTGGTAATTTAACAATGTTTTCCTCAGTTTGACTTCTAAGTTTAGGTTTAAATTCGCGTACAAAAGTCCCAGGTGGCCAGAATGAACTATCTAAGATCTTTTTGAATGTTTCAAGAGATACGTCTATTTTAAACGATGATATACTTCTATCATAATTGAAGTTAAATTTACGTATATTGATGTCATCGATTTTTAATCGTGACGAAATGTAAGATTTAATGTCCTCCACCAAGGTATCTTTGGCAAGTCTCGAAATAAATATAGACTTTTTAGGTGGAATAATTATCAAATTATTAACTGATGCTACTAAGTTAATAGGGGGAGCCTCTGGAATTGTGAGACACTTATTACTATTATTAGATAGAGCTTTTGGGGAATTGAGCTCTTTGGAAGTTGATGGCTTATCACCTTGAGGGCAAGGAAAAGAGATATTTATTAGGTCATTGGGAGGAGACGTTCTTTTCTGAACAGAAGAACTAAGTGTTACTTCATAGGAAGGACGTTTACGCTTAGGAGCAGGTTTAGAAGATTCGTGAGAATCTTTCAGGCACTTAAAAGATTTGAACAATTTTTCATAGTGCCTAAATTTTTAATAAATTAGTTTTTTAATAAAATATTAATAATAATAAATTCAATTAAGAACAATTTTTTTATCAAAATTTAAAACCAAGACAATTTGAAGAAGCAATATAGCGAGCATTTTAGAAGCACTGTAACAAATAAAAAGCTAAACGCAACACAGCTGTGAATAAAGAAGTAAATAAGATAAACAAAGTGAGAAAATAGAATAAAATAAAACAAAATGAAACAAAAGGCTGACTCGGCACCAAAAATTGGAAACTTTAAACTTTTAATACCGCACAAAACAGAACATTTAATACTTATCATGAAACTGAGAGTTTAATCACTAAAAATTTGTATTAACACGGTAATAAAAATCAATTAAACTTCAAGAATTTTTTAAAATAAAAACACAAATGTACACAGCTAAAAAATTACAGCTTAAGAGCTTGAAGTGTTGCCACAGTTTGATCCGAATTAGGTGCCGAATATGCGTAGTTGAGCATGGAGGAATAATGAATTGGATAAAATTAGATAAAAATTTTCTATACAATACAAAAAAAATTGATAAAAAAGAAACTTATTACGGTTTCTTTTTGTAGCACGATTCGTGAGTCGCCCTGTATGTGCAGAATATCTTAAAATTATACCTATGTAAATTCGTTTGCACATTGTAAATATACGAATCTGTAAACGTACATTTCTCAAAATTGAATTTATTTATTGAATATTTATAAAATTGTGGTGAAATCCGCTTATAATTTGTTTGTGGTGAAATCCTCTAATGTTGGCGAGTAACCCTCCGTCAAGAGGAAAATTTTGACAATCGGCACACATGAACCTTCTCTATACCAGAACAAATCAGAATTGACGATAAACTGCCAGAAGCAACTAGACAGCGATATCGTAGTTGCCAGAATGTTCTAGTAGCGAACTTTTGTTAAAAATTTTCTATATAAGGGCTGCCGGACTGTGCAGCAGGGACAGTTCTAATTAGAGTGTTGCCGTGTAAAGAGTAATTAAGCTATAAGCAATAAGTTGTAAGTTCGAATAGCGACTTATTGCTCGCTTAAGTTAAGTTGTTGGAATTGGAAATATAGACAAGTGTATAGCATTAAATTGGGACTTTAATTTAACAATCCAGTGATCGAGCTCAAGAGTGAGTTACAGTTAGACGATTTATCGAGAAATCCGTTACAATTGGTGTCAGAAGTGGGATTGTCAAATAAATTCCCAAGGAGATAATTATTTGAAAATGGCCAAGTTTAACGAACTGAAGATTCCACAACTGAAAAAGGAGCTGGAGCAACGTGGTTTGGCGACAAATGGATTAAAAACTGAATTACAATCACGGTTGAGAGAGGCCATGGAGGCGGAAAACATTAATGTTGAGGAATATGTCTTTCACATGGACATTAACATGATTTTTGCTGCAATATCGCAGATAGGAAAAGAGATGTCACAAATGTCAATGCATTTGTCAACGCAAATGTCGACACAATTTAAAGAGCAGGATGCACGTATAACCCAACAAATAGCAGAGGTATCATTACAAATGTTGACACAACAATCCCAATAGTCCTCGTTAGAAACGCGGTCGGAAGAGCGGTTCGCAGCGCAAGATGCACGTATATCAGCACAGGTATCCTCACAGTTGGAAGTGGAGGAAGCGTGTGAACCAGGGTCTTCACAGTATGAAGAGCAAGAAGCTTGTATACCAGCACAAGTGTTCTCGCAGTCGGAAGAACTGAACGGGTGCATGTCAGCACAGGTGACCTCACAAGCGTCCTCACAGATTTCGGAAGAACGGGATAAAATTTAAACTGAAAGGGATGAATTAAAAAATCACATCCAAAGTAAAATCTCCATCCTTTGATGTTGTCTGATCACTGTTCCGTTCCACGTTTTTAAGCTTCAATTCGAAAAGACGGCATCTTCAAATATTGGAACGCTGAAGATAAAGTAGCTGCATTGTTCGTTGCATTAAAAGGATCTGCATCGGAGATATTTTAGACCATTCCAAACTGCGAGGCGAGTAGTTATGAAACGTTGATGGGTGCATTAGAAAAACGGCATGGTAGTGAACACAGGAAGCAGATCTTTCAAATCGAGTTGAGAAATCGCCGCCAGAAGGCCAATGAGTCGTTGCAGGAGTTTGCTACAGAGAGTAAGAGGTTAGCTCACTTAGTTTATGCACATAAATCCATTTAATGTATTCCACGTAGGACACGAAAATTCAGACTTTCGTCAATGGAATACGAGATAACAATACATGCTTCGCTGCATTAGCATGTCCAAAATTGACGTTTGCAGAAACCGTTTCGTATGCTCTGACACAGGACACTGCATCTCTGCTTCTCTGCTTTGCATTCAAACATTTAAAGCTCACAAAGTAGAAATAGAGGAACACTTGGGTGAACCAATTACTTGAAAAAAATTTACAACATACAGAAAACACTGGAAAAATCTACGGAAGCGCTTCAACTGTGGAAAAAGTGGCCATATTGCACGCAACTGTAACAAGCCCAATAAACCAGTTGGGCGTAAACGACGAGCTGAGGCCAAAGAAGACATTATAGATGTCCGATTAATAACTATAACATCAGACTGGGATCCAGAGAAGTTACGGAAATGTCAGCAAGAGGACCCAAATGTGAAAAGTGTAATACATGGATTGGAGATGAATAAACGTCCAACGAGAGAAGAAATAGCTGCAGAAAGCCCAGTCGCAAAGGCTTATTAGGCACCATGGAATAGTTTGAAGTGTTAGTGTCTGGCTGCTTGCATCGCGTATGGGAAAGCGAAGATGGGCAAAATTTACGAGCTCTGATGATTGTTCCAAAAGTAAGAATTCCTGAAGTTCTCAACAAGCTGCCCAACGGTCCAAGTGGAGGACACATGGGTATCACTAAAACCTTAGAGAAATTAAAACAAAGATTTTATTGGGTTGGTTGTCGTCAATCAGTTACGGAGTGGATCGCCAATTGTGTCGAGTGCATTGCTGCTAAAGCAGTACAATTCAGGTGCGCCGTTTGAGCGATGTATGTAGCTGTTCCATTTCCTATCAGTTAATTAGGAAACAGATATGGTTTGGTGGTCATGGACTATTTCAGCAAATGGCCAGAGGTATACGCAATTCCTACCCAAGAGGCAGGAACAGTAGCGGATGTATTCATCAACGATTGGGTATCGAGATATGGTGTTCCAATAGAATTACATTCTGACCAAGGAAGAAATTTTGAGTCAGCTCTAATACAGGAGATATGCCAGAAGCTGGGTGTCCGGAAAACCCGTACAACTGCACTACATCCGCAGTCCGATGGCATGGTGCTGGAACGATTCAATCGAACTTTGGAAGAATATTTGAGAAAAATTGTGGACAAGTATCAAAAATATTGGGATACCCATATATCCTTGTTCCTGATGGCTTATCGGTCAGCTGTACATGAAACAACGGGGCAGACTCCACCAAAGGTAATTTTTGGTAATAGTCTTCGACTATCGATTGATTTGAAATTTGGAATTAACTCCAACGGAGGAAGGAATGCTAAGGATTTCAATAGCATCGTAGAAGATGAGATGAGGGATATACCTGCTATGGTGCGACAGCGCACCAAAATTATGAGCGATAAGATGAATGCAAAATACGACAAGGCAATGAACTCTGAAGGTTTTATTGAAGGCGATTGGGTATTGTTATGTAACCCATACGGAAAGAAAGGGTTATCTCCCAAATTACAGTGCAATTGGGAAGGAGCATACTAGGTTATTAAACGACTCAATGATGTAGTGTATCGCATACAGACCATTGGAAGACCAAGGAATAAAATGAAGGTGGTTCATCTGGAACGGCTTGCAGCGTTTGGTACGGCAAATATGTCCAGTCGGGACGATCAGACTTAGCTGTAGGGCAGTGTAGCGAACACGAATACCAGAACAAATCAGAATCAACGATAAACTGCCAGAAGCAGCTAGACAGCGAATTCGTAGTTGCCCGAATTTAGGAGTGAACTTCTGTTAAAAATTTACTATGTAAGGGCTGCCGCATTGTGTAGCAGGGACAGCTCTAATTAGAGTGTTGCCGTGTAAAGAGCAATTAAGCTATAAGCAATAAGTTGTAAGTTCGAATAGCGAGCAATAAGTGTTAAGTTGTTGGAATTGGAAATAAAGATAAGTGTATAGCATTAAATTGGGAAATTAATTTAACAATCCAGTGATCGAGCTCAAGAGTGAGTTATAGTTAGACGATTTATCGAGAAATCCGTTACAATACTTTCTCTGTTTGAACTTACAACTTTTTGCTTTATGTCGCAGTTGCTCTGAACACGACAACGCTCTAATGGCACAACCAGTCACCGACGTAAAATCGTGGACCGGATCAACTGTACGAGTAAGCTGAGAGTGAGAGAGCAATCTCTCTCTCTTCCGTTCACATAACAGTCGGGTGTACATAACAACAACAACAGAACAATCTCTTGCAAAACAGGGTTGGTAATCTCGATAATTTGTGGTAATTAAAAAATGAACTTAAATATATTTGAAATATACTTAAAATAACTCAAAATCACAGTCAAATACACTTATTTATACATATGTAAACTATTTTTAATAGTTGGATTTAAGTTTTGAGCTTCTACATTATGAAAAATTAAAACTAAAAAACAAAATAAGTGAAATCATGTACACAAATAGAAGAGTGGCAACATTGGTGAAATGAAAACAAAAGAGAACAACAGATTTCTGCGTTGCAACTACGGGCATAACTTTTGACAAATTTGGTTTGATACGGTGGTGAGTACGGAAGGGAGGAATGTCGGTGACTGTTTGTGCTATAACTAGATTTGTGTTAACTGCACGTGCAGTTTGTAACGTGTAATTGCCGTCTTAGCTTTACTCTGTATAAAATTGTGACGAACACGGATAATAGAATAAAATTGAATCGGCGATAAATTGCCAGAAGCAACTGGACAGCGGATTTGTAGTTGCCAGAATGTTCCAGCGACGAAGTTTTGTTAAAGATCTACTATATAATGGCTGATGGATTGTGCAGCAAGGACTGTTCTAATTAGAGTGTTGCCGTGTTCAGAGTAGTTGAAATATAATAAAAAAGTTGTAAATTCGGATAATGAGTAGTAGAGCGTTAAGTTTGAATTAGAAATAAAGATAAGTGTATAGCCATTAAATTGGGACTTTTATTTAACAATCCAGTGATCGAACTCAAGCGTGGGTTATAGGTACACAATTTTATCGAGAAATCCGTTACAATTGGTGTCAAAGTGGGATTGTGAAATAAATTCCCATAGAGAGAATTGTTTTTAAAATGGCAAGTTTGTCCTGAAGATTCCACAACTGAAAAATGAGCTGAAGCAACGTGGGGTGGCAACAAATGGAATAAAGTCAAATATACAGTCACGGTTACGAAGAGCCATGGAGAAAATAAATTAAATGTTGAGATATATGTCTTTCAAGCTACATATAGTGATCGAGCAAACGGCCAAACAGACCTTGCTTCAAATGTCAGCAGAAGGGTTTGGCAAAGGGAAGGTAATCTCGTCCCAGCAGATGAAGGCCCTAAGTGACGCAATGCCACTGGCCTTTCTTCCGAGGGACAGCATTACCAAACAGTAAGCTTCATTAGGAAGTTCAGGGTTACCCTTGGCAGTAAGGCAGAATGTAACGATTCCACGCTGGACATACTACTAAGGAACAGTACTATCAAGTGGTACACTGACAGCTCGAAAACGGCGAAGGGGATTGGTGCAGGGGTCGCAGGACCAGGCGGAAGTATATGCTATAAGTCAGTGTGTAGAAATAAACCTCCAACGCGACTACCGCAATAAGAGCATCGCCATACTCAGCGATAGTCAGGCAGCACTTAAAGCGATCTCGGCTTTTGAGGTCAAATCGCTACTAGTGCAGGAGTGTATAGAATGGCTGAACAGCCTATCAAGTCTCAACAGAGTGCACCTCATCTGGGTGCCTGGTCACAGGGATATAGCAGGAACTGAGCTTGCTGACGAGTTGGCCCGCTCTGCAGCCTCTACAAACGTGGTAGGACCAGAACCTTGCGTAGCGGTTGGTCCACACACCATTAGGGAGCTGCTTCGTAAAGAGGAAAGAGCAGGCAGGTAGAGACACTGGCAACATCTCCAAGGCATGCGCCATGACAAGTTGCTAATGGGGGGTTGTAACCTAAGACGGTTTAAAACCGTTATCAATCTCCCGAGGAACAAATTTCGGCTTCTGGTCGCGTTCTACACCGGACATTGCAGGCTTAACAAGCATTTATTTAACATGGGCTTGGTCTCCTCTGCAAACTGCCGGTTCTGTGACATGGAGTCGGAAACCCCAGAACACCTACTAGTGGACTGCACAGCAGTCTGCAGACGTAGAGTCAAGGCCCTGGGATCCATGTTTCCAACCAGGCATCGCATCGCCTCATTGGTACCTAGCAGTATATTGGAGTTCATCAATATGCTAGGGCTAGATGAGTCGCTGTGACTTAGGGGAGGGCAAAATAGACCATAGGTCACGGTGCATACCTCAATCATTATCTAATCTAATCTAATGTCTTTCAAGTGGAATTAAAGATAGAAGAAAAAGAAGAGACACAATGTTCAGTAGAGGTCATTTATGCTACGTTGGAATCGTTCTGGAAGCGTTTGTCAGCACGGTTATAAGCAGTGGAAAATCAGGAATCGGGGGAACAAATAAAATGGTCTTAAAAGTCAGAAAAGGAAGAAGTTGTGTACCAGTACAAGGGTCCTCACAGTTGGGAGAACAGAATGCGTGTGTACCAGTACAAGGATCATCACAGTCGGAAGATCAGGAAGTGGTTATACCAGTAAAAGGGTTTTGACAGTCGAAAGAGTTGGACGCGCGTACACCAGTACAAGATTCCTCACAGTCGGGAGAGCAGGAAGCGTGTGGACCAGTAAAAAGATCATCACAGTCGAAAGAGCAGGAAGCGTGTATACCAGTACAAAGGTTCGAGAGAGCAAGATAAAATTAAGTACATGGATGATTATTTGCAAGAACATCCATATTTTCAAGGTGCAACGAGTGAAAAAATAGCTTTATAAAGTTTAGCCGCATAAGCATATTGAGCAGTGCGGAGCTAACATCGAGTATGGAAAAGCAAAGATGGGCAAAGCTCCCGAGCACTTTTGGTTTTTCCAAGGTTAGAATTCCTGAATTTTATTTTTATCTAACAATCCATTGATCTAAATCAAGAGTGAGTTGAGAGGAGTACGATTTGTCGAGAAACCCGTTACAGTATTTAGACATCAATTGCTAAACATTCGCAATGTGCAGTTTCCACTGGCAATATTGCTAGCAATTTAGATTTTTAGCAATTTTTAATTGCCTGCCGAGGTGCCCCTTTATGTACTTTCTTCAAATGGCTTATGTGTGATTAATACCGGTAAACATGGATTTGGAAAATTCAATATCAGTACACCCATTAACCAATGATCCAACAGCTGCTTGGCACGAGATTTCCAAAACTCAGCGTCTGATAAAAGTGTCTATGAATAAGGCGGTGAAACAGAAAGATCATAACAAAATTCGAGTTGTTTGTATGAGTGATACACATTCATTAACACCTTACCTAAAATTTGATATACCGGACGGCGACATCTTTATCCATGCTGGGGATTTTACGAAATGTGGTAAATTAGAAGAAGTAGTTGATTTTGATAAATGGATTGCTACTCTTCCCCATAAGCATAAGATAATCATTGCGGGAAATCACGAGCTAAGTTTTGATAAAACCTTTACTGAAGGTTCTTTAAATAAGTGTCCTGCTAGTCGGTATGTCTAATACGAATGAAAGCTTTAAGCGTCATTATAATTTATTGCTCTCGTGTACAGCACTAAACACACTGGCCGCTTCAGCCTTGACAGTATGCCGATGCTGGGAAACCCCAGAGAAGACATTGAAAGTGCTATACAAACTAAAAACATTCGAGATGTTTTAGTAAATTGTACCTATATAGAAGACCAATTAATTAATGTAATGGGTGTACGTATATATGGTACTCCCTGGCAGCCAGAATTTTGTAATTGGGCGTTTAATTTACCCCGTGGAGAAGCATGTATAAATGTTTGGAACCGCATACCAAATAATGTGGATATATTGATAACACATACGCCACCCGTGGGCCACGGAGATTTGTGCTGCTCTGGGGTTCGTGCTGGTTGTGTAGATTTGCTAACTACGGTGCAAAAACGAGTTAAACCCAAATATCATGTATTTGGGCATATCCACGAGGGTTATGGTATTACATCAGACGGAAATATTATATATGTGAACGCATCAACTTGTGATATCAATTATAAACCTAATAATCCACCTATTGTATTTGATATATCTTTACCACATAACAATTTTTAATGCTTTCAAGGAGTAGGATAGGGTATGTATGTATCTCTGGTCATAGATATAAGTTCAGTATTGGCGATTAACGTTAACTATAAGACTTCTTTGTAGCCCTGCTGACGCCATATGTATGGATAAAATTCTCATCAATTATATCTGTATCTAGTAAGCTATACAATTAGTTGAATTTATTAAAATTTTGTTCTTATTAAAACAAAAGGTAAAACTTTAGTATACCGTCCCAGACTTTCGAAGAATAATTTATATATTGAAATAAAGCTATTTTTGCAACATATAATATAAAATATATGTATGTAGGTCTAAAAACGAATTATCGAAGTGTTAGTGGATATAAAAGTGAAAAATATATGTATATATTTCATTCTAATTTGATAAAATACGTACTTAAAATAGTTGAAACTTTCAACTTTAAACGTAAACATCTCGATAACTATAAGTTTCCCGCGGCTATATCTATATATATTCTTGATCTGGAGGATCTCCTCTATCCGCCCATCCCATTTTATCCCCGAAAGCCTGGGACGGTATACCAAAGCTGACCCCTTATGAGGAAATCCGCAAAAAATTAAGTTCAATAATTATTTTTCAATTTATATTTTTTCACAAAATTATACAGTAGTTATATTTTGATTTTTATTTTTCGTTTGCAAAATAAGAGTTATTTGATAACAGTTATTTATTGCTCACAGAATAATACTTATGCGGTGAGTTTTACTTAACTCTTACGCAATAAGAGTTGAAGAGTAAGCTTTTTGTTTTTCCTTGACAAATAATACTCTCTCGCTAAGTTATGTTTTTTCACCAACGAACGATTACTGAACGCAGGAAATATATTGAATTTTGAATTTCTATGCCATGTGTTATTTCATCGCTGCTTTCTTTTCTCTCTCTCATTGCGTCTGTTATGACACTTAAACAGTGTTCACAACTATCAACAATTTTTCTCCCTAAACTCCAACAAAAACCCTCTAAAAAATAATAATTATTAAATTAATAATATAATTAAAATAAAATTATTTTTATATAAGCTATATATTCAAGTATAAGAATATTTATTAATATAAAAAATCAAATATTTTTGACTTAATAATATATTAAAAATTATAAATAAAAAAATCATTTTATATTACTTTATTTGTTTGCTTTGCTAAAAAACAAAGAAAATTACATTACGTTATTACATCTTTCTTTTAAAGTTTCTGGGCGCCAGCTTATGTGCCATATCGTGAAAATCAAATCTGGATCAGATGGTTCTTGGAATTACACTCAATCAATTCCAAATCCACAAGTTTCTTTAAATAACATGGTACAACAAATCTGTGCTTATAATTATTGTGTTAAGAAAATAGATCTTCAATTAGCCTATCAGGTTTAACGTTATCGCTTTCAAAGATTAGAAAATAATAGAAATATGTCAAATTGCCAGACAAAGAAATTGTCGTAAAATGATAAGAGTTAGATAGATAGATTGAATAGAGGTATACAGCGCGACCTATGGTTGTCGTTGTTCTAACAAGTATATGTTTCGAGGGTCACTCTGGATTCGAGGCAGATCGAGCTCTACGTCTGCGATGGGTGGTGTTTTGACTTCAAGTACCCCATTCACTGAGAGGGAGACGGTGAAGGTGTTGATGGCTCCACTGTAAATGGCGGTCAGTGCATGTCTAAGGTTCGTTGCGTCCGAAGTCTGGTCGGCGTACTTTCCAATGTCGTCGAAGTAATCAAGGAAGGATCTCTTGATGTTCTTAGGAGGCGGTTCCGCTTCAAGCAGACGACTGCAGGAGTGATTTCTACGTAAACATCCCAGCAGAAACTGCTTGGAGAGCAGCTCGTTATGTTCCTTCACCGGAAGCATACGGGCCTCACTATGTAGCTGTTCTTTGGGGACATCAAGAGGCATCCCGTGATAGTCCGAAGTGCAGTGTTTTGACAAGTATGAAGCTTCTTCGTCTGCGTTGCACCACATCCAGGCGATCATATTGGAGCATCATAGTTTAAGACTGGCCGGCCGATTGCCTTGTAAGTTGCCAGCAACGTTTCTTTCTCTTTTCCCCAAGAGCTACCGGCAAGAGATTAGAGGATTTTGTTGCGGCTCTGTACTTTGGCCGTTATCGCGGTCGTGTGAGGAGTGAGGAAGTACAGCCTGTCGAATGTAACGCCTAAAATTTTATGGTTGTTGACTGTTGGAATTTGAATGCTATCGACTGAAATGTTTAGACCCTATCTGTACTCCTTTGTCCAATTTGTAAAGAGGGTCGCTGTGGATTTAGTGGGGGAGAATCTCAAACTCGTTGCAGAGAAAAAGCGAGAAAGGTCGGGGAGATAGCCGTTTACTTTCGAGCACATGCCATCGATTCCACCACGAGCTCATGGAAATTCCCTCTGGTGGTTGGGGAAGTTTCGAAGTACAGAAACTAAACAGTAGCGGGAAGAGAACACCGCCCTGCGGAACCACTGTTAATTTGTTCTAAGTTTGGAGTTTAGACCTCGAAATAGTACGGTTGAATGCCGACCGCTCAGGTAGTTCATAGTCCACCGCTTCAGTCCTGGAGGGAGCGTGGATTGTTCTATGTTCTCAAGTAGCGTTGTGTGGTTGACTTTGTCAAAAGCTTTTGACAAGTCCAACGCTACGAGAATCACCCTCTCGCAGGGTGGCTCATGGTTTAGGCCAAGACCTACTTGGGCGTTTATGTCGCTAAGTGCTGTGATGGAGCTGTGCACTTTTCGGAAAACATGCTGACAGTTTGCTAGACTCAGGTTATGAGTGAATGTCGGGAGTAGCAAGCCCTCAGGTATCTTCACTACTGGGGAGAGCAGAGTTATCGGACGATAAGACTACCTATCCTTTGTTGGCGGATTTCCCAGGTTTAGTAGTGGGATCACTCTTCAGAATTTCCACACTTCTGGTGAGATATCTTAGTTCCGTCAAGCCAAGGTGTTTTAGCATCAGCATGCTTATTCCATTAGGGCCAATGGACTTGGGCGATTTGGCCTTGTTAATGGCACTCTAAATCTCCCCATCGGTGAAAGTAGGTGGTGCGCAGTCTCTTGGCATTTTGCGCAGCCGTCGGCTAACACATCGTTTGGTCTTGTTAACCGAAGGGTGCAGTGTAAGTTGCCGGCTAAAATAGCTCGCGCACTTCTTCGGGTCCGAGGAGGCATGGCCATCGAATTGAATTTAAACTCGGTCGTCATGTCTTTTTGGATTAAATAAGTTACTCACACCGGTAGAGATATTGCAGGACTACAAGTACTCTATCCATTTTTTCCACTTATGCTGATTTACCATTTGGCCAATCTCAAAATTGAGATCCCTCATTCGGGGATCACTGGGATCAGCAGGGCGGAGTTCCGCGATTCTTCCACACGGTTACCAGCGAGCAGTAGCAGTAGCGATCACCTTGCAGAATTGACGCTCGCTAACGTTGACGACCCAATTAGCTTTGTTGAAGTTAGCAAAGTGCGGTTGTCCACAGAAATAAAGTCAGGAGGTTTCTCGATCGAGATAATTATGCGAGAGCTAACATAGGTCGCCAGGTTATGCTATTTATCACACCACCGCTAGCGATGGTAATATCTGGCGAGCTATTACAGCTGCCCATAATTCTGGTGGGGGCTTCGTCATTCATTGTGCAGAATGTCGAATCGTCTATCTGTTCCGCCAGCTCCATACCCCTACAATCATTTGACAGGCAGGAGTGCACCAAACGGTTTTCACCACGAAGTAGCGCATCTATGTTCGGGTGATATCCTGTTGGGCAACATGTAACTGGGGGGATGTATATATTAAATATTTCGAGCTCGACAGCGCCTGACCGGACAGCTATACCCTGACATTCTAGGGTAGTGTCCCTACGGTCGATGTCAACATCGATTAGACGATATTGCACGGTGTTGTGCAATATGAAGGCAAGGCCTCCACCATTATCTCGCTCGCGATCCTTACGTACAACGTTGAAACCTGCACAACTCAGAAGAGCTGAGCGGTTGTTTAGCTTGGTTTCTTGGACCGCAGCCATCGTTACGCGCTCCCGGCTCATGAATGCAACTATCTCCTCGATATTACTCTGGAGTCCGTTGCAGTTGAATTGTAAGAGTTATCGGCCGATAAGACTTCCCTTTGTTGGCGGGTTTCCCAGGTTTCAGTAGTGGGACCACTCTTCCGACTTTCCACACATCGGGTATTTGAAAAGTGGATATCGACAGGTTGAGGCCCTTTTGTGATAATTTACTCCCGTTGGGCCTAGATGTTTTAGCTTCAGCATGCTTATTCCGTCAGGGCCAATGGATTTAGACGATTTCGCCTTTTTGATGACACTCTGAACCTTCCCATCGGTGAAAGTAAGTGGTGCGCAGTCTTTTGGCATTTTGCGCAGCCGTCGGGTAACACGTAGTTTGGCCTTGTCAGTCGAAGGGTGCAGTGTAAATTGCCGGCTGAAATAGCTCGCGCACTTCTTCGGGTCCGAGGAGGCATGGCCATCGAATTGAATTTCAACCCGATCGTCATGTCTTCTCGGATTTGACAGGGCCTTGACAGTAGTCCAAAGCTTACTCACACCGGTGGAGAGGTTGCAGGACTTCAGGTGCTCTATCCATTTTGTCCGCTTATGATGATTTACCATTTGCCGAATCTCCAGGTTTAGATCCCTTATTCGGGGATCACAGGGATCGGCATGGCGTAAGGTGTCGGGCTCGTTTGCTAGTACAGCTGCTTCGGCTGGAAAATTAGGGCGGAGTTCCGCGATTCTTCCAGCCGGTATGAAGCGAGCAGTAGCAGCAGCGATCACCTTGCGGAATTGACGCTCGCCAACGATGACGTCCGTAGGAATGGGTAGTGCGTTGAAGGTGCTCTCAGTAAATTCTGTGAAGCCGACCCAGTTAGCTTTGTTAAAGTTAACATAAGAGCGGTTGTCCACAGAAATAAAGTCAGGAGGTTTCTCGATCGAGATAATTATGGGCAGATGGTCTGATACGAGAGCTAACATAGGTCGCCAGGTTATGCTATTTATCAGACCACCGCTAGCGATGGTAATATCTAGCGAGCTAGTACAGGTGCCCATAACTCTGGTGGGGGCTTCGTCATTTACTGGGAAGAATGTCGAGTCGTCAATCTGTTCCACCAGCATACCTCAATCTTTATCTATATATCTATCTATCTCCGCGATCGAAGTCGACTTCAGTATGAAGGTGAGGCCTCTACCATTATCACGCTCGTGAGCTTTACGTAAAACGTTGAAACCTGCACAACTCAGAAGATCTGAGCGGCTGTTTAACTTGGTTGCTTGAACCGCAACTATCAATACGCGTTCCCGGCTCATAAATGCAACTATCTCCTCGATCTTCCTCTGGAGTCCGTTGCAGTTAAATTGTAGAGATGTCGCGTTTGTCTCAGGTGTCCGGTGGGATACTGGGGGTAAAAGAGATGCGTGTAGGTGGTGGTCGTTGCAGCTTTAATATCCGCATAGGCAGTATTCCCACTTGACTGATGTGACGGTCCGGCGTATTATGGTCTGACACACGGAACAGAGTGTGCGAAGAAGCAGGCGCAGTGTCCGAACATGGTGCAGGTTGCACAGCCGTTGAGGTAGGTGTCGCAATATTGCGTTGGGTGCATGGGGCCACATAACTAGTGATCCACCCCTATGAGCCTTAAGGCCTGAGCAGGTCTTAAGATGGCTCCATCCATGCATGTGTTTCACCTAACGGAGGTGGACTTTGGATGGAGCCTTTAGCGCAGACAGAAAACTCACCGAATCCAAACAGGGTTAGATCGCCGAAATAACAGTATTTGGCCGGATAAAATCCGGGTCAATTCCGGTGACGTAGAACCGGCTGTAAGGGAACTGCGACCCAATGTCTATTGTGCCCTCCCCTAAGTCACAACGACTTACCTAGCCCCAGCACATTGATGAACTCCAATATACTGCTAGGGCTAGTGAGGTGATGTGATCCCTATTAGGAAACATGGATCCAAGGGCTCTAATTCTGCATCTGCAGACGGCTTCATGTCGCAGAACCGACAGTTTGCACAAGAGGCCAATCCCATGTTGTAAATATGCTTCTTGAGCCTGCAATGGCCAGGGTAGAACGCCACAAGTAGCCGGAACTTATTTAAACTTTCTGAGGTCGTAACCCCCTCATTAGCAACCAGACATGGTGCATGCCTTGGAGTTGTTGCTAATGTTTCTCCCTGCCTGCTCTTTCTCCACTACGGAGTAGCTCCTTATTGGTGTGCAGACCAATCGCGACGAAAGGCTTTCACTTGGTTGCGGTTTCACAGACTGTGCAGCCGTTCTATACACTCCTGCACTAGTAGCTTGGAACATGCTTGGAAAACTTCCAATGGGCATGGAGAGATTGGTGCGTGGTCCTGCAACCCCTACACCAATATCCGCCGATGTATTCGAGCCGTCGGTATTATACTTAATAGTACTATCCCTTTGCAGTAGGTCTAGCGTTAAATCATTCAATTTCGCCTTACTGACAAGGGTAACCTTGAACTTCCTAGTGAAGCTTACTACATTGGTAATGCTGTCCCTTGGGAGAAGGGCTAGTGGCATTTCGTCACTTAGAGCCTTCATCTGTTGGGACGAGATTACCTTCCCTCTGCCAAACCCTTCTGCCGTCATATGAAACTGGGTCTGTTTGGCTGTCTGTTTGATCATTATATGTAGCGGTGTAATCTCTAGCATTAATTCCAGTACTGCAGTCGGACACGTGCAGATGTCGCCTAACGCGCACTTGCAGGCAAGTCGTTGCAGCTTGATTGTTGAAGTTGTTGTTGTTGTTGTAACGATTATCTAATCCCCGTTTGGGTGATAAATTCTAGATTCGTTGTCGTCGAGGTCATCTAACGGAAGGCCCAGGAAACGAGCTGTTTCGACGGGGTCGGACCATAGGGAGAGGGGTGTTAGATGAGTGGGGTTTGTAGGGCATGCAAAGAGGTGGTTAGTGTCATGCGGAGACTCATTGCATGCAGGACATGTGTTTGGTATGTCAGGGTCTATTCTGGATAGGTAGGAGTTTAACCTGCTACAGTATCCAGAACGAAGTTGCGCGAGGGTCACTCTAGATTCGCGAGGCAACTCGAGCTCTGTGTCTGCAATGGGTGGTGGTTTGACTCGTATTACGCCATTCACTGAGAGGGAGTCGGTGAAGGTGTTAATGGCGGTCAGTGCCTGTCTGAAGTTAGTTGCGTCCGAAGTCTGGTCGGCGTGCTGTCTGATGTCGTCGACGTAGTCAAGGAAGGACTTCTTGATGTTCCTAGGAGGCTGCTCCGCTGCAAGCAATCGTCTGCAGGGGTGGTTTCTGCGAAAACATCCCAGCAGAAACTGCTTGGAGAGGAGCTCGTTATGTTCCTTAACCGGAAGCATACGGGCCTCGCTATGTAGGTGTTCGATTGGGGACATCAAGAGGCACCCCGTGATAGTCCGGAGTGCAGTGTTCTGACAAGTCTGAAGCTTCTTATTCTGCTTGTCACTGCCTCCAGGCGACCATATTGCGGCTGCATAATTGAGGACCGGCCGGCCGATTGCCTTGTATGTTGCCAACAACGTTTCTTTGTCTTTTCCCCATGAGCTGCCGGCAAGCGACTTGAGGATTTTGTTGCGGCTCTGTACTTTGGCAGTTATCGCGGTCGTATGAGGAGTGAAAGAGCACAGACTGTCCAAAGTGACGCCTAAAATTTTAGGGTTATTTACTGTCGGAATTTTTGTGCCATCGACTGAAATGTTCAGGTCCAGTCTGTACTCCTTCGTCCAATTGGTGAAGATGGTCGCTGTGGATTTAGTGGGGGAGAGTGTTAGGTTCCTTGCAGAAAAGAAGCGAGAAAGATCTTAGAGGTAGCCGTTTACTTTTGAACACATGCCATCGATTCCGTTGCCCGACGTCAATATCGTACAGTCATCTGCGTACGAGGTCATTGAAATTCCCGCTGGTGGCTGGGGAAGTTTTGAAATGTAGAAATTAAACAGTAACGGGGAGAGGACACCGCCCTGCGGAACCCCCTGTTTAATTTTCCTGAGTTTGGAGTTTTGACCTCGAAATAGTACGGATGAGTGTCGACCGCTCAGGTAGTTCATGGTCCACCGCTTCAGCCCTGGAGGGAGCGTTGATTGTTCCAGGTCCTCAAGTAGCGTTGCGTGATTGACTGTGTCAGAAGCTTTTGACAAGTCCAACGCTACGAGGATCGTCGTCTCGCAGGGTGGCTTCTGGTTCAGGCCATGAACTATCTGGGCGTTTATGACGCTAAGTGCTGAGGTGGTACTGTGCACTTTACGGAAGCCATGCTGATGGTCTGCTAGGCTCAGGTGGTGGGTGGTGTCTTCACTACTGGGGAAAGGAGAGTTATCGGGTGATAAGACTCCCCTTTGTTGGCGGGTTTCCCAGGTTTCAGCAGTGGGACCACTCTTCCGACTTTCCACACATCGGGTATTTGAAGAGTGGATATCGACAGGTTGAGGACCTTGGTGAGTTAGTTTACTCCCGTTGGGCCTAGATGTTTTAACATCAGCATGCTTATTCCGTCAGGGCCGATGGACTTAGACGATTTCGCCTTTTTGATGACACTCTGAACCTCCCCATCGGTGAAAGTAAGTGGTGCGCAGTCTTTTGGCATTTTGCGCAGCCGTCGGGTAACACATCGTTTGGCCTTGTCGGTCGAAGGGTGCAGTATAAACTGCCGGCTAAAGTAGCTCGCGCACTTCTTCGGGTCCGAGGAGGCATGGCCATCGAATTGAATTTCAACCCGATCGTCATGTCTTCTCGGTTGGTCAGATTGGGAGTTATGCTGTCTATGTGAGCTCCTTAGGACCGTGGAGGTCCTATCTTGGCCACTCGACTGGAGTGGCAGCGCAGTGCGCGAACATGGTGCAGGTTGCACGGCCGTTGAGGCAGATGTCGCATTATTGCGTTGACAGCATGGGGCCACGTAACTCGTGGTCCACTCCCTGTGTGTCTTAAGGCCCGAGCAGGTCTTAAGATGGCTCCATCCATTGCATGTATTGCACCTAACCGAGGTGGAATTTGGATGGAGGCTTTTTGGCGCATACGCAGCAGTAGAATATCTCGGGGCCCGGGTTGGACTCGGTGCCAGCACGGGTCAGGAGGATACGGAGCAACCCTGCTGCTAGGCGTTCCTCCAATGACGACAAACTTAATCTAAAACTTACCGATCCAAACAGGGTTAGATCGTCGAAATAACAGCCCTTGGCTGGATAAAATCCGGGTCAATTCCGGTATCGCAGAACCGGCTGTTGTGGGAATTGACTTGTTGAAGTCAAAGCTCCCGCTCCTCCTGCTGATCGGTCTCACAATCATGGTGTACATCCAAGTGATAATCCTCAGGTTGCAGCCCCAGGATTTCACAGCAAGTCGATTTAAAATCTCATTGGCGCTCATGCGCTTTCGTAGCTCTGACTAAGGTCTGGTCCACATGCTGCTTCCAGTGTAGAGTGGAATCCAGCCTGAGGCTTAGATACTTGACCATGTTAGTCATCTCCAACTCTCTGCCGGCAAGGGATATATTTCTGAGGCCTGGCAGTGACCTTGATCTGGTAAACGGTATGATTGTAGTTCTTGAGGTGTTGATGTTTTAACTCACCCCACTACACCACCCTTTTGCCAGCCCCAATCCCCTTTGTACAATACCGCAAAAAGTGTCTACGAATTTACCTGTGGCTATGATAACAATGTCGTCCGCATATCCCTGACAGCAGATTCCATTGCTCGTTAGCAGCTGAAGAAGATCGTCCACAACTCTTGACACGCTTTCGCGAGACGTATTGTCAAAAGCACCGATCCAGCCTTCATTCAGCACCTTCGTATTTCGTAGTCAATGATCTTTTCCTTACTCTTAAGTAGGAAGTTAGACTGATTGGCGTAAAGGATTTCGCCAATGAGTAGTCTTTCCTTCCTACCTTGGGTATGATGATAACCTTTGCAGGGGCAATAGGACCTGCTCCCCCCTTTGCAGAAATGCTGGAAGGATGCCATCCGCCAACTTGATGAAGTCCGCAGTGAAGGGCTGTTTTGCGACTATCCAATCGAAGCTAAACCGCTTTCGTTGCAACCTTCCGCCGAGGCCGACGCCGTGTGGTGCATGTTCACCTGGGCAACTTCCTTGTGAACTGTGCTCCGCGTTGGTATCCGCTAGGTCCGTGAGTCCCTCCAGGTGCTAGGCAGCACTACTCACCCCGGTTGGGAGATGCCGAGAATGCCTTGCGACTTAAGCCCCTGACCCAGGGCAAGGTGCCTGCCATTCGCAGAGGTTGCCAACAATTTGTGAAATTTATCTATAACCTCTTTTTCGGTAAAAAAAAATGTATATTTAAAGTAAAGAAAACTCGTGAAAATGCCCCTAAAAAATCCCATTCGACTCTTTTAACTTCTAAATTTGGGGGAATCTCCAATTTGGTAACACTGCACTTCAATTTTGGCATTTATTATATTTCACAATTAGGTGTTCTCACAAATATTAAAAACCAGCTGAATTTCTATGCGCTGCGTATAACTGGGGCTATGTTTCACATGCAATTTTCGTCTATGCAGTGCCGTGCTATGTATGCATAACAGCTTTTACTTTCAGATCGCAAAGTAAGAATTAAATTGTAAGAAAAATTTTTGTGATCTTAGGTAATAGTTACGAGTATAAGATAATTGTAATTTATCACTCACTAGATATAATTCAACTGATTTTTTGCTATCGTAATGCATTTTAAACTTTGTGAGCAAATGAGAGGGAATAAAAGGACTTGCTTATTAGAAAAATTTCGCCTTAATTCATTTCTTTTTATAACGCTTTTATAAATAAAAACAAATGTTTAAAGTTTTTAACATATTTGTATAGACCAAAAAAAAGTGTATTTGTACGTCATCGTTAAATCATAACTTAGTAAATATACTAAATACAAAAGAAAAATTATACCGCAAATACAGAACCCCTAATAAAGTAATGAGTAATTCCTTAGGTAATTGGTAAACCATCATAAGGGACGAAATGAGTGGAGCACCTTAAGGCTTGTAACCTCTCCGCCGGTGCAAGCAAATTGTGGAATACTGTCAAATCCCTGTCCAATCCAAGAAGAAACGACTACCGGGTTGAAGTCCCTCCCTTCGTCGTGCTTCCTCTGACCCGAAGAGTTGCGCGAGCTATTTTAGCCTACAATTCATATTGCACCCTTCGACGGACAAAGAATAGAGATGTGTTACCCAGCAGAAAACGCTAAACAATTGCGCATCACTTGCTTTCTCCATCGAAGAGGTTCAAGGTGTCATCAACAAGAATAAAAAAAAATCCATCAGCCCAGACAGCATAAATTTGTTGATGGTCAAGCAGCTAGGCTCGACGGGAGTAGACAGTCGGGTCTACGTAACCGAAACGGACCCGGATTTTTATTCTGCCAAAGATTGTCAGCTCAGCAGCATTCCTCCAAATAACTTCAGGTACGTTTTCAGCTGCTACAACAACCACTATAAAATTCCTCACTAAGGTCCCCACTTTGTCACTGACCACTTTTCGCATACCCGAGAAGTAGTTCTAATACTAAAACCTGTGAAACTCGTTAACCAAGGGGAGATTTATCGCCCGATAATTCTTCTTTTCCCTGTAGTGAAGACACTTTAGGTCTTACTATTCCCGACCTTCACTCAGCATCTGAGATGTAATGTTTGGGAATGTTTGGATTTACACTAAATGTTAGGGGATTAAAATACTTTTCAACATAACTTATATATGAGGGGTGGGAATTATAATATTTGCTTTCACCCATTTTTAAATTGTATAAATATATTCTAGAAGGAATTGCTATGAGTTTTACAGATAAAGCTTTAGAAGTTTAAAAGAAATGTATAATTTTTAATCATATCTTAAATTATATCCTCAAAATTTCGTATGCTTCATTTACGCGGTACACAAATATATTTAACATTAGCTTATTTCCATCCTTATTCACCACTTTCTAAATTTTTATAAAATTATGCATATTTATGTGCTTACATGTTAGCGCACAGCTCATGAAACTATAAACTGAGCGTAAGAAGCCCAATATGATAAGGAATGTCGTATAACATAATAGTGATACTGTGAACTCGATGCCTTTCGTCTCTTTAGTTAACCACGAGTTTCGGCAAAAAAAGTCTTCTTTTATGAACCCGCACAAAAGCTTTCAGAACTCAGACATACGCTGCAGTTATGCGAGTAATATAATATAGTTCATGTTGATCACACAAACTACTCTTCACACAAAGAAATGAAAACACATTATACCCCAAATACAGGAATCCAAAACCTAGAAAAAAAAATTAAGAAATTATTTTAATAAAATAAAACGATTTTTTTTTATGGCTTGTATGTGAGTATTATTGCCTCAATTAATTTAACAAATGAATCCTCATGCTTATTTGCTATATTTTTTCGCCAAACATATTTAATAATCAGATCGGCAAAGTTTTCTGGATTATTATAATTATCCCTGGCCAAAAATCTCTTTATTACCCGCCACTGGGATTCTATCCGTTGGGTATGCGTCCCGTCTTCCGCAACGAACGGATTGTCAGTATCGTTATGGTTTACGCGACGATGCTCATACCCCGAGCTGTTAAACAATCATACGTCTTGCAACAATCGGTACAAATGATTGTGCCGGGCGCAACATGTTTCTCAATCCGGGGTATGAGCACCTCAGCAGATCTGATATTGTCAGAACATACCTCCAACCGCAAGTCCTCACTGCCATCTTCCACCATTCCCAACACCCAGTGACCTTCCACCCTCCTGCCTGAAATAAGAAAAATATAAAAGTAATTATGTATTATTGTTTGTTTTTAATATTATCTTTGTTATATTTCCTTTTTCCAAATTTGCTTTCATCAATCTGGACTATTTTCCCAGGGCCACCAATTTTACCCAACTTTTCCTGGTGGTACACTTGGTATAATACTACAGCTTCGCAGCAGTAAATATACCAGTCGCATATGGTAGCGCTGGATAAAATCGGTTCCTTGACGATGCTACTGTTACGCACCACCTCATGCGACCAATGCGACGAAAAGCAAAACATTACATAAAATATCTGGTTTAAGGGTACTTTGGCGTTCTCGAACCAAGTACCCTTAGACCTAGATATTGCCGAACGCGTACGTCATGATCCCTTTCGGCATCTAAATGGGCCGACGGTACTATTCCCCGCTATAGACAACACCATCGGTATCTTATGCATCCTGCAAATCCTTTTGGTTAGTATGAGCCCTTGCTTTTCAGCAAAGGCTATGCAGCTCTTGTTTCGAAAGTTCCTCATGTTCCACAATCCCTTCAACTCCGCCACTGTAAGTACATTACTTCTACGCATCACGCCACGGCTGGTCGATTGTTCTTCAAAATCTAAACATTATTATTAATAAATATTTAAAAATACAATAATTTAAAAGTATAATAACTTACCTGTTAAATTGCACTAATTTTTTAAATTAAAACTTGAATAATACTCTTTTAACCCAAATAATATATCTTTTTACACAATTCTCACTACACGCGTTTGAATTTTATTTGCCAAATATGAAGTAAATAGCAAATGGACAAAATGAAACGGTAATTTTCTTCAAAAGTAACAGTAGTAATATCCGTTAGAGAGCATTGATGTTAAGGATTCAGTTATACCCTCTACCACAATATTACTTTTTCGCGCTTCAAAAAAAAAAAATAACCCTGGTCGCTTTAACACCGGGGTGTAAAAAGGTCTTTTCGCGTGGAACTTCTTTTTGCGTTGGCGGCTTTTGGCCGCGCTTCAAAAAAAATATTTAAAATATATATGGTTCATTTATTTAGAGTATAATCTTTCGTTTATTTTATTTTTCTTCGTTTGCAAAATAATTTAGTATGGCAACACTGGTTATTTGACATTTACAACCCTTTTGTTATTGTGAAAATTACAAAAAATTAAGAATAATTAAATAAAATAAGAAATAAAGCTATTTTTGGATGATACAATTTAAAAAAATGGTTTAAAAACGAATTAGTGAAGTGTTAGTGGATATAAAAGTGAAAAATTTAAGTGTATAATTCATTCCAAAACAAAAAAATAAGTACTTTAAATTGTCGAAATTTTCAACTTTACACGTAAATAGCTCGAAAACTATAAGTTTCTTGCGGCTATATCTATTAATATTCTTGATCTGGAGAATCTCCTCTATCCGTCCATACCCATTTAATCCCCGAAAGGCGGGGACGGTATACTAAAGCGACCCTAAATCTTTAACAAAACATTGCTTTCAGAACATTCTGGCAACTACGAATTCGCTAACTAGTCTCTTTTGGCAATAAATCGTCAATTCGATTTTGTTCTATCATCTGTGTTCGTCATATTGAAAGCTATTTCTTGATCGTGTAACGTCTGAGTTAGTAGGATGAAATGTGATTTTAAAGACAAATCGATTAAGATCATCGACTAAGAATTTGTTTTTTTTTCTGCAAAATTGTTTTATATAGTAAATGCATAGTCTCTGGAAAATTATTAGATTGTTTATTTATTACCATGTCAACGACTCATAGGCAGCGCTATAAAAACACGCCTTTGGATTCGACGGAGATGCGTCGACGGCGTGAAGAAGAAGGTGTCCAGATTCGTAAACAGAAACGAGAACAGCAATTAATTAAAAGGCGTAATGTTTCGGAAGTACAACAATCTGAAATTGAGGGCGGAAGCCAAGTAGATATATATATTTACAGTTGATTTTGCATCCATCTATTTTGCTTTTTTATTTAAAAGGAAGTTGAAATGCAGAGTGGTGCACATCAATACAATGTAGAATTGCAACTTCCCAAAATACTGTGTGAACAAAGTCTTGGAATTGTTGATATTGTAATTAAACAGGAATTAATAGACCAAATACATAGTGAAAATGAAGCCGATCAACTCGATGCTACGCAGAAATTCCGCAAGCTATTGTCTCGTGATCCAAACCCGCCGATAGAGGAAGTTATACAAAAGGGGATAGTTCCCCGTTTAGTATATTTTCTGGGGAATAATTCAAATGCCTCTTTACAAGTAAAATCCAAAGCAGTAATACATACAAATTTACGATAAATAATTTACAATTTAAAAAATTCCAATACTAGTTTGAAGCTGCATGGGCGTTGACTAATATTGCTTCAGGAACATCTAATCAAACTAAAATTGTGGTAGAAGAAGGTGCTGTGCCTGTTTTCATAAACCTTTTATTAAGTCTCCATGATGATGTTCAGGAGCAGGCTGTCTGGGCTTTAGGAAATATATCGGGAGATTCGCCAAGTTGCCGTGATCATTTACTTAATTTGGGAATTCTTCAACCACTATTGCAGTAAGCTATATAAAAATGTGGAACACATTGACATTCGGTTTTTTGTATTTTTCATTTTAAATTGGAGTTGTATTGAGTACGATGCAATGGTACTAGGACTTAATCAATTCTTTATCTTCAAATATTATTTATCTTAATTGAAAAACTTGATGGTAGATATTTAACTCAAACTGTTCTTTTTGACAACAATTCTGAATTTCAGTGTGCTGAGTACTTCAAACCGCTTGACTTTGATAAGGAATGCTGTATGGACCCTATCAAATTTATGCCGTGGTAAAAATCCTCCAGCGGATTTTTCTAAAATTGTAAGTGGTCTACCAATCTTAGCCCGACTTCTAAATCATACAGATCCGGATATATTAAGTGACGCTTGTTGGGCTATAAGCTACTTGTCTGATGGGCCTAACGATAAAGTGCAAGCAGTTATAGATGCAGGAGTTTGCCGTCGCCTAGTAGAACTCCTTATGTAATATTTATTGTTATTTAAAATTAATATTGAAATAAAATTTATATACGTAGGCATCCGCAGAACAAAGTTGTTACAGCCGCACTTCGAGCCGTTGGAAATATAGTAACGGGAGATGATGTCCAGACTCAAGTCATATTAAACTGCAATGCACTATTGTGCATAAATGATTTATTGAACTCTCAATGCGAAACTATTAAAAAAGAGGCGTGTTGGACTATTTCTAACATTGCGGCTGGAAATAGACAACAAATTCAGGCGGTGATTGATGCTAATATTTTTCCTGTACTTATAACTATTATGCAAAGTGCTGATTTTAAAACTAAAAAGGAGTCTGCATGGGCAATCGCAAATGCCACCAGTAGCGGAACAGCCGAACAGATTAGATATTTGGTAAGCAACACGTTTCTCTATATTATTTTATTTATTAAAAAAGAAACGTCAATGGTCTATATACATTATATGTAGGAAGTAAAAAACGAGATCAAAATTAAGTCATTTATATAAAATAATGAAACATTAGTTAACGAGAGGATATTAGTCTGTTTTTCGAATTTTTAATGAATGCCAAACATGCACCAGCATAGAAGTTGCTTTTTTGGGGTGAAGAGAGTTGATGGATAATGATGGATAAATTACCACGGCTGGCAGACTTTTCTTTGAACTCTTTTAATTCAACTGATGGGGGTATCAGTTTATGTTGGCAAGATAACAGAGACATATTCGATTATTGGTAGGACTAGAGAACGATAAAGTCTAATCAGGGAAATTAAAATGCGGATTCTTTTCCAGTTCTTGCAATGAGTTCCAGAACTTTGAAGGCATTCAACGATATTTTGCTTACGGGCTTCACAAAGAGGAGGTTGTTAACTAAAATCTCAAAATCCTCGATATCCGCAACGTTTTGTTTATTCGGACCATTGAGCTTGTATTTAGCTATGATATTACTGTGAGAGTGAGAGTATAATACTGCAGGACACTTTTTGACATTGCGGTGGAGTTTGGTGTTGATGCGCCAAAGTGATAATACGTCGAGATCGTGTTGGATAGCTGGATGTCCAATTTATCTGATGTGGTTCTAAATATCTTAAGATCGTTTGCGTAGAGCAGATATTCATATTGAATATTAATAATGATGCGAAGATATTGAAGTGCAGCGGCCCTAAATGAGATCCCTACGAAACTCCCAATGTGATCTCGTACTCATCTTATAGATAGCCATCTATTTTAACTTGCAAGTACCTATCAAAGTATGAGTAGAGCCAATCCAATGAATTACCTTGGCCGCCGTAACTGTGAAGCTTGGATATAATAATCTCATGGTTGACACGGCCAAATGCTTTATTGAAATCTGTGTAGATAGAATGTACCTTAAAAACATCGTTCAATGCATTTAATCAGTGTATAAGTAAAGATTGGAAGTAATTGATTTTTAACACACAAACCCACACATCGAGATATCAAAGTAATAGTGCCCTCAAGGTATGCCTACCAAAAAAAGGTGGAAATTGCACCATATCTTTTCTACACCCCGGATACCGAATATGTGGACGTCAAAATCAGAAATATCGGTAGATTTGTGAGATATTTTAATGAAAGTCAGACAGCATGTTTTCCGAACAATAATATGTATTTGTGTCAAAACTTAGTAAAAACAGTCTATAATAGAACAATATTTCTACTAGCGCCCATATAACTAATATTATATTATATACAATACTGCATATATCGGTCCACCTGCGAGGTATCTTACTCAAATTCAAATATCATATTTTCCATGATGATAGTGTGTCCTGATGGCAAAAATCAGGTCAATTCTTTATACCTTTGTACCGCGTATATCGGTCAATATTATATATCTTAGCCAAATTAAGGCAATATATATTCTTCAGTATACTATGGGTGCGTTCGAGCTACGTAATAATTGCAGCAGTACAGCTACTGTGTTGCATACTTGTTAATACGCTGTTGATGTGCAGATAAAAATTAGTGTTGCCGATTATTTGCATAAATTGCGTGCAAAAAATGACAGCAGAACGTGATGCTATTGCAAGTGTTGTTAAAAATGTACGCAGAACGTGATGCTTTGACAAATTTGACTGCTGTCGTGATTGCCATCTCGAACGCACCCTATATTTTGTTGGCGAAAATCGATACAGGAATTGCCCCGTCTCCCGTCCCCCATATGCCATATAATACTATAGTATCTTCCAACAAGAACGACATGAAGTCAAACAATTCATACAACAGCCGGTTATTTTTACCGGAATTTACCCGGATTTTATCCGGCCAAGCGGGCTGTTATTTCGGCGATCTAACCCTGTATGGATCGGTAGGTTTTAGATTAAGTTTGTCGTCATTGCAGCAACGCCTAGCAGCAGGGTTGCTCCGTATCCTCCTGACCCGTACTGGCATCGAGTCCAACCAAAGTTCTGAGGAATTCTTCTGCTGCAAAGGCTCCATCCTAACTCCAAGTCGGTTTAGTGCTATACATGCAATGGATGGTAAATCAGAATAAGCGGACAAAATGGATAGAGCACTTGAAGTCTTGCAATCTCTCCACCGTTTAATCCGTGCCTCCTCGGACCTGAGGAAGTGCGCGAGCTGTTTTAGCCGGCAATTTGCACTGCACCCTTTAGCAGACAAGACCAAATGATGTGTTAGATAGATAAATATAGATAGAGGTATGCACCGCAACCTATGGTCTATTGTGCCCTCCCCTAAGTCACAACGACTCGTCTAGCCCTAGCATATAGATAAACTCTAATATACTGCTTGGTGGGAAACATGGATCCCAGGGCCTTAATTCTGCGTCTGCAGAATGCTTTGCAGTCTACTAGCAGACGTTCTGGGGTTTCCGGCTCCATGTTACAGAACCGGCAGTTTGCAGAAGAGACAGCCCATGTTGAATATATGCTTATTGAGCCTGCAATGATTACAAACAATTGATTACGGTTTTAAATCGTCTGAGATCGAAACCCCCCATCAGCAACCTGGCATGGCGCATGTCTTGGAAATTTTGCCAATGTCTCTCCCTGCCCGTTCTTTCCTCTTTACGGAGCAGCTCCTTAATGGTGTGTGGACGAACCGCTATGCATGGTTCTGGTCCTACCATTTTTGTAGAGGCTGCAGAGCGGGCCTACTCGTCAGCCAGTTCATTTCCGGCTATACCCCTGTGACCAGACACCCAAATGAAATGCACTCTATTGTGGTTTGCTAGGCTGTTCAGCTGTTCTATGCACTAAGAGCGATTTGTTGCGTTGAAGGTTTATTTCTACACACCGACTTTTAGCATATACTTCCGCCTGGAAAATGCTAGGAAAACTTCCCACGTGAATGGAGAGCTTTGTGCGTGGTCCTGCAACCCCTACACCAATCTCCGCCGATGTATTCGAGCCGTCGGTATTATACTTGATGGTACTATCCCTTTGCAGTAGGTCTAGTAGATCATTCAATTTCGCCTTACTTCCAAGGGTAACCTTGAACTTCCTAGTGAAACTTCCTGCTTTGGTAATGCTGTCCCTTGGGAGAAGGGCTAGTGGCATTTCATCGCTTAGGATCCTCATCTGTTGGGACGAGATTACCTTCCCTTTGCCAAATCCTTCTGTTGTCATTTGAAGCAGGGTCTGTTTGGACGTCTGTTCGATCACTATATGTAAAGGTGTGAGTTCCAGCTTCGATAGTTGAAGTCCTACCGAAGTCTGCGATGGTTTGGAAACTCAAGCCACCGCTCCATATGTTATGATCGGTCTCACAATCATGGTGTACAACCATCTGATAATCCTTGGGTGCAGCCCTATTATTACCCAGCAAGTCGATTGCACACCATGAACGCTTTCGTAGCTTTGGCTAAGGTCAGGTCCACATGCTGCTTTCAATGGTACTTGACCGTGTTAGCCATCTGCAGCTCCCTGCCGCCTAGGGATAGGTTTCTGAGGCCTGACAGTAACCTGCGCCTGGTAAACGTTATGATTGTAGTTTTAGAGGGGTTGATGTTTAAGCCAACCCCACTACATACCCCTTTACCAGCCCCAATCCCCTTTGTACAATATCGCAGAGAGTGTCTACGAACTTACCCCTGGCTAAGATAACAATATCATCTGCATATCCCTGACAGCGGATTCCATTGCTTGTTAGCAGCTGAAGCAGATCGTCCACAACTAGGCTCCAAAGTAGGGGGGATAGCACTCCACCCTTTAGACAGCTCTTGTTGTGCCAAGACGAATTCTGGTATCACTTACTGTGGTTTCAGCTATCCTGGTGCGCAGTACGGCTTCAATCCATCTGCCTACCGGTGCTGCCACATTCCTTTTCTCTATTGCTATTGACACGCTTTCGTAAGATGTATTGTCAAAAGCAGCTTCGATGTCTAGGAAGCCTCATAACAACACCCCACTGATGAACTTCGGATTTCTGAGGTTAGCTGATACAGAGCAGTATTGGTTGACCTGCCTGCTCTGTAAGCATCCTGCTTTGCGTGTAGCGGTGCAGTCCTCAGTACCTTCGATCTCATTTCGCGATCAATGATCTTTTCCATACTCTTAAGTAGAAAGGAAGTAAGACTGATTGACCTGAAGGACTTTGCCAACGAGTAGTCTTTCCTTCCTACCTTGGGTATGAAGATCACCTTTGCAATGTGCCAAGAGTCCGGGATATATGCCAGCGCTAGGCTATTCCTCATCAGGACGATCTGCGCTGTCCCTCCACCGCTCGCGAAGTGTTCGGGTCGGAGTTGTTACCTCCGGTCACCTGCGCATTGTTGCCTCTTTGTCGCTTTGTGTTAGGCGGCTCCTTTGGCGTCAGCTGCTCACTCTTGCGCTTCACGGTTTGTTTGGTCGAAGTCGTTTCCGTCGAGGTAAGGCCAACGTTACTTTCCAAGGTGCCAATTCGTGTCCCATCGATGAAAACAAATGGTAATCGGATGGGGCCAAGTCTGTTGAATACGGCGGATGGGGTAGCAGCTCCTAGCCAGCTTTGTTGTATCCTGAACCGATTTTCTTTTGTGTGCAGGTGCATTGTCGTGTAACAAAATAACTTTGCCGTATCTTCTGGCCCATTCTGATGGTTTTTTGGATCAATGCATGGTTCAAGTTAATCATTTCTTGTCTAGAGCGATTAGTATTAACAGTTTCACCAGGTTTAAGACGCTCATGATATACCACGCCCTTCTGATCCCAACAAAGCCATAGCATTTCCTTCTTACCGAATCGATTTGTTTTTACAGTCAATGTTTATGGTTGTCCCGGATTAGCATATGATTTTCTCCGTTTAGGATTAGGTTAGGTTAGGTTAGGAGGTCGATCCCAAAAAGGGATCCCACTTGGACAGCTTAAGACGCCGGTCCGTTGTGATACCTACAAAACTCCTAAAATCTGGATCAAAAGACCCTTACAAGTCGACGAAACGCTTTGTGCTTACTACAAACTTGTTAAGACGGCCAAGATCCATTTCGGCTAAGTATTCAGGTCCACCAAAAGTGTGATTGCCGAGATATTTCAATCTCAGCTTAGCGAAAGCCGGACATTGGAGGAGAAAGTGCCGGGATGATTCCACCTCGCCCTCCTCCGTGCAACTTTGGCAACTAGCATCGAGTAGTACTCCAAGCCGTACCGCATGAGTGCCCATTCCCACAACAGCCGGTTCTGCGATACCGGAATTGACCCGGATTTTATCCGGCCAAGGGCTGTTATTTCGGCGATCTAACCCTGTTTGGATCGGTGAGTTTTAGATTAAGTTTGTCGTCATTGGAGCAACGCCTAGCAGCAGGGTTGCTCCGTATCCTTCTAACCCGTGCTGGCATCGAGTCCGACCCGGGCCCTGAGGAATTTTACTGCTGCGTTTGCGCTAAAAGGCTCCATCCAAACTCCACCTCGGTTAGGTGCAATACATGCAATGGATGGAGCCATCTTAAGACCTGTTCAGGCCTTAAGACACACAGGGAGTGGACCACAAGTTACGTGGCACCATGCTGTCAACGCAATAATGTGACATCTGTCTCAACGGCTGTGCAACCTGCACCATGTTCGCGCACTGCGCTGCCACTCCAGTCGAGTGGCCAAGATAGGACCTCCACGGCCCTAAGGAGCTCACACAGACAGCATGACTCCCAGTCTGACCAACCTCCCCCCAACCTTCATCCAGCTCTAATCCTCGTGCGAGAACCACTCAGCAACTCCTGGTTCCTCGCACAGTCTGTTCCGTGTGTCAGACCATAATACGCCGGAATGTCACATCAGTCAAGTGCAATTCTTGTACTGGCTGGTGTCACTTTCTGTCGTGTTCTGGTCTGCGCACCACACGAGAGTGGAGTGCGTCGTACGTTGCCCCATGCTGTAGGAGTCTGCCCCCGCAATCACATACAGTGGCGTCGCCAATCAACACCACAGTGCGACAACCGCCCATGCGGATAGTACAGCTGCAACAACCACCACCTACACGCACCCCACTCACCTCTAGGATCACGACTGGACACCCGCGACAAACGCGACTCTTACAATTCAACTGCAACGGACTCCAGAGTAAGATCGAGGAGATAGTTGCATTCATGAGCCGGGAGCGCGTAACGATAGCTGCGGTCCAAGAAACCAAGCTAAACAGCCGCTCAGATCTTCTGAGTTGTGCAGGTTTCAACGTTTTACGTAAGGATCGCTAGCGAGATAATGGTAGAGGCCTCACCTTCATATTGCACAACACCGTGCAATATCGTCTAATCGATGTTGACATCGACCGTAGAGACACTACCCTAGAATGTCAGGGTATAGCTGTCCGGTCAGGCGATGTCGAGCTCGAAGTATTTAATATATACATCCCCCCAGTTACATGTTGCCCAACAGGATATCACCCGAACATAGATGCGCTACTTCGTGGTAAAAACCGTTTGGTGCTAGGCGACTTTAATGAGCATCACGATCTTTGACACTCCTGCCTGTCAAATGATCGTAGGGGGATGGAGCTGGCGGAAAAGATAGACGATTCGACATTCTGCACAATGAATGACGAAGCCCCCACCAGAATTATGGACACCTGTAATAGCTCGCCAGATATTACCATCGCTTGCGGTGGTCTGATAAATAGTATAACCTGGCGACCTATGCTAACTCTCGCATCAGACCATCTGCCCATAATTATATCGATCGAGAAACCTCCTGACTTTATTTATGTGGATAACCGCTCTTATGTTAACTTTAACAAAGCTAACTGGGCCGGCTTCACAGAATTTACTGAGAGCACCTTCAACGCACCACCCATTCCTACGGACGTCATCGTTGGCGAGCGTCATTTCCGCAAGGTGATCGCTGCTGCTACTGCTCGCTTCATACCGACTGGAAGAATCGCGGAACTCCGCCCTAATTTCCCAGCCGAAGCAGCTGTACTAGCAAACGAGCCCGACACCTTACGCCATGCCGATCCCTGTGATCCCCGAATAAGGGATTTCAACTTGGAGATTCGGCAAATGGTAAATCATCATAAGCGGACAAACTGGATAGAGCACCTGAAGTCCTGCAACCTCTCCACCGATGTGAGTAAGCTTTGGACTACTGTCAAGGCCCTGTCAAATCCGAGAAGACATGACGATCGGGTTGAAATTCAATTCGATGGCCATGCCTCCTCGGACCCGAAGAAGTGCGCGAACGATTTCAGCCGACAATTTACACTGCACCCTTCGACTGACAAGGCCAAACTACGTGTTACCCGACGGCTGCGCAAAATGCCAAAAGACTGCGCACCACTTACTTTCACCGATGGGGAGGTTCAGAGTGTCATCAAAAAGGCGAAATCGTCTAAATTCATTGGCCCTGACGGAATAAGCATGCTGATGCTAAAACACCTAGGCCCAACGGGAGTAAATTATCTCACCAAGGTCCTCAACCTGTCGATATCCACTCTTCAAATACCCGATGTGTGGAAAGTCGGAAGAGTGGTCCCGCCAACAAAGGGAAGTCTTATCGCCCGATTACTCTCCTTTCCCCAGTAGTGAAGACACTTGAGGCCTTGTTACTCCCGTCATTCACTCACCACCTGAGCCTAGCAGATCATCAGCATGGCTTCCGAAAAGTGCACAGTACCACCACAGCACTTAGCGTCATAAACGCCCAGATAGTTCATGGCCTGAACCAGAAGCCACCCTGCGAGAGGACGATCCTCGTAGCGTTGGACTTGTCAAAAGCTTTTGACACAGTCAATCACACAACGCTACTTGAGGACCTAGAACAATCAACGCTCCCTCCAGGGCTGAAGCGGTGGACTATGAACTACCTGAGCGGTCGGCATTCATCCCTACTGTTTCGAGGTCAAAACTCCAAACTTAGGAAAATTAAACAGGGGGTTTCGCAGGGCGGTGTCCTCTCCCCACTACTGTTTAATTTTTATATTTCGAAACTCCCCCAGCCACCAGCGGGAATTTCAGTGACCTCGTACGCTGATGACTACGATATTGACGTCGGGAAATGGAATCGATGGCATGTGTTCAAAAGTAAACAGCTACCTCTCCGATCTTTCTCGCTTCTTCTCTGCAAGGAACCTAACACTCTCTCCGACTAAATTCACAGCGACTATCCGTCACTTTGGACAGTCTGTGCTCTTTCACTCCTCACACGACCGCGATAACTGCCAAAGTACAGAGCTGCAATAAAATCCTCAAGTCGCTTGCCGGCAGCTCTTGGGGGGAAAGACAAAGAAACGTTGTTTGCAACATACAAGGCAATCGGCCGGCCGGTCCTAAATTATGCAGCCCCAATATGGTCGCCTGGATGCAGTGACACGCAGAGGAAGAAGCTTCAGACCTGTCACAACACTGCACTCCGGACTATCACGGGATGCCTCTTGATGTCTCCAATCGAACACCTACATAGTGAGGCCCGTATGCTTCCGGTTAAGGAACACAACGAACTCTCTCCAAGCAGTTTCTGCAGGTATGTTTTCGTAGAGATCACTCCTGCAGTCGCCTGCCTGTAGCGGAGCCGCCTCCTAGGAACATCAAGAGGTCTTTCCTTGATTACGTCGACGACATTAGACAGTACGCCGACCGGACTTCGGACGCAACGAACTTCAGACAGGCACTGACCGCCATTCACAGTGGAGCCATCAACACCTTCACAGACTCCCTCTCAGTGAATGGCGTAATAGGAGTCAAACAACCACCCATAGCAGACGTAGAGCTCGAGTTGCCTCGCGAAACCAGAGTGACCCTCGCGCAACTTCGTTCTGGATACTGCAGCAGGTTAAACTCCTACTTATCCAGAATAGACCCCGACATACCAAACACATGTCCTGCATGCAATGAGTCTCCGCATGACACTAATCACCTCTTTGCATGCCCAACAAACCCCACTCATATAACACCCTTCTCCCTATGGTTCGACCCCGTCGAAACAGCTCGTTTCCTGGGCCTCCCGTTAGATGACCTCGACGACAACGATTTTTGAATTTATCACCCAAACGGGGACTAGGTATCCGTTACAACAACAACAACAGTGTCCAGTAAGAACTACTATCATAGCGGCGAGATGCACTTTGCTCAGGGCGAGAAGTCCCCTTGACCTCCTGCGATCCACTCTTGGCCAGAAGGATCTCGCGATCGCACAGGACTTGGTCATCGACCAGCTTCGGCTGAGTGCATGCGAGGTCTATTGATCCAAAGCTAGAGCGCAAGACGCTAACGGAGATCCAACCCAGTCCCATTCCGACGTGAGCGGGGCAAAGGTGCCCCCCTGGCTAGCTCATCGGCTTTGCAGTTTCCAGCGATTCCGCGGTGACCAGGCACCCAAACGAGCCTGATGTTGAAATAGCCAGACGCTATTTCTAGAGAGGACAGACACCTCTTGACTAGCTTTGATTGCACGGTTCGCTCGCTCAAAGCTAGTATTGCCGCCCTACTATCGGAGTGGATGCTCACTTCTACCGCCTCTAGTGGATGGTACTAATACCGCCACCTTGATAGCAGCCACCTCCGCCTGAAAAACACTACAGTGATCCGGTAGCCTGAAGCTAAGACTGACAGAGAGCTCCTTGCAGAAAACCCCCCTCCAACCTGTGATAGGTGCTAGGCAGCACTTCTCACCCTGGTTGAGAGATACCGAGAATGCCTTGCGACTTAAACCCCAGCGCTACGGCTAGGTGCCTGTCATACGCAGAGGAAAAACGATGTGTTACCAAAAAATCGCAAAATGCCAAAAGACCGCGCACCACTTACTTTCACCGATGGCAGGTTCAGAGTGCTATTAACAAGGCCAAATCGTCCATATCCGTTGGCCCTAACGAAATAAGCATGCTGATGCTAAAACACCTAGGCTTGACGGGAGTAAGCTATCTCACCAAGGTCCTCAACTTGTTGATGACCACTCTTCAAATACCCGATGTGTGGAAATTCGGAAGAGTGATCCCACTACTGATACCTGGGAAACCCACCAACAAAAGCGGCTTCTTATCGTCCAATAACTCTACTTTCCCCAGTAGTGAAGACACTTGAGGCCTTGTTACTCCCGACATTCACCCACCACCTAAGTCTAGCGGACCATCAGCATGTCTTTCGTAAAGTACACAGCACTTAGTGACATAAACGCCCAAGTAGTTCTTGGCCTAAACCAAAAGCCACCCTGCGAGAGGGCGATTCTCGTAGCGTTGGACTTGTCAAAAGCTTTTGACAAAGTCAACCACACAACGATACTTGAGGACATAGAACAATCCACGCTCCCTCCTGACTGAAGCGGTGGACTATGAACTACCTGAGCCGTTCCCACGACAGTTGGGTCTACGTAACCGGAACGGACCCGGATATATTCCGGCAAAGGACTGTCAACTCGGCAGAATTATGCCGCTACAACAACAACAACAACTACCTGAGCGGTCGGCACTCATCCGTACTATTTCGAGGTCAAAACTCCAAACTTAGAAGAATTAATAAAGCGGTGTCCTCTCCCCCTACTGTTTAATTTCTACATTTCGAAACTCCCTCAACAACCAGAAGGAATTTCCATGACCTCGTACGCTGATAACTGCACGATATTGACGTCGGGCAATGGAATCGATGTCATGTGCTCAAAAGTTAACGGCTATATCTCTGATCTTTTTCGCATCTTCTCTGCTAGGAGCCTGACACTCTCCTCCACTAAATCCACAGCGACCAATTTTACAAACTGGACGAAGGAGTACTGATTGGATCTAGACATTTCAGTCGATAGCATTAAAATTCCGACAGTCAACAACCATAAAGTTTTAGGTGTTACATTCGACAGCCTGTATTCCCTCACTCCTCATACGACCGCGATAACGACCAAAGTACAGAGCAGCAACAAAATCCTCAAATCGCTTTTCAGTAGCTCTTGGGGAAAAGACAAAGAAACGTTGCTGGCAACTTACAAGGCAATCGGCCGGCCAGTCCTAAATTATGCAGCCCCAATATGGTCACCTGGATGCAGTGACACGCAGAAGAAGAAGCTTCAGACCTGTCACAGCACTGCACTTCGGACTATCACGGGATGCCTCTTGATGTCCCCAATAGAACACCTACATAGTGAGGCCCGTATGCTTCCGGTGAAGGAACATAACAAGCTCCTCTCCAAGCAGTTTCTGCTGAGAAGTTTTCGTAGAAATCACTCCGACGACATTGGAAAGTACGCCGACCAGACCCTGGACGCAACGAACTTTAGACATGCACTGACCGCCATTTACAGTGGAGCCATCAACACCTTCACCGACTCCCTCTCAGTGAATGGCGTACTTGAAGTCAAACCACCACCCATCGCAGACGTAGAGCTCGAACTGGCACGTGAATCTAGAGTGACCCTTGCGCAACTTCGTTCTGAATACTATAGCAGCTTAAACTCCTAATTATCCAGAATTGACCCCGACATACCCAATATATGTCCTGTATGTAATGAGTCTCCGCATAACGCTAACCACCTCTTTGCATGTCCAACGAACTCCACTCATCTAACACCCATTTCCCTATGTTCCTTATGCTATCCGACCCCGTTGAAGCAGCTCGCTTCCTAGGCCTCCCGTTAGATGATCTCGACGACAACCAAACTGAAACTTACCACCCAAGCGGGGTTCTGTGTTTTTGTTTTTGTTACACAGATAATTTTATGTCATTTATGATTTGCACAAAATGTCGCTGAGTGTTGTCTTCGAGCTTCTTTAGCATTGCTGGTTGATTGACTTAAACCTTTGATTTGACATATCCCAAAGAAAATAATCTAGAGGCTTTAAATCGCATGATTTTAGCGGCCATTTGACTTACAACTCCTTTCCGACACTTCATGAAAACGTACAAATCTTCATACAGTTCGGCCAACGCGTTGTCCACTTCATCTAAATACATATATATGTGTAAAGAATAAACTATTAATCTATATATCTGTAATCTTACACATTTTATATTTCCGTTCATTAACGCTATTCGTTGAATCGTTGTTTTAATTAAATGTTTAATTATTTTCGATTTCGCACTTATTTTAGACATTTTATTCTTTTTGTCTATTTTCTTCTATATATATATAAATTACATATCACGTTTACCCCGGGGCTGTCTTTTAAACTACTGAACCGATTTTATTAAAATTGTGCCCAGTTTGATTCATTTTTCCATTAAAAAATATTTGTATTTGTATATCATTTTAAAAAAGTATACCTCAAGTACAATCCCTTTGATTCTTATACCGGCAATTTCCTTTTCGAATTTATTCGTAAATAATATTTTCACTGTATTGAATAGTTTATTATATAAGTAAACGAATATAATGTATCGAGTTTTCCAATAGGGATGATATGATTTCTAGCTGTCGTTTCGGCCGTTTTTAATCTGTTGTGATCTGTAATTTTTTCTTTGTATTCAGTAATGTTTACAATTTCATCATGCAAATATATACGCAAGAACATGGTTTACAAATCATTAAATTTTATTATCAAAACAATCGTTCTCCAATTTCTGGTCGTAATAATCGTCCATCTAAAAACAAAACCGTAGATGCTGCTGCAAAGGAAATCCACAATTTATTCATGAACAACCATTACATTCACCTAAATTGACAGTTTGGTGTGATTTTTTGGTCTGGCATTTGAAAGAAGTTAATCTTGACAACATCTGGTTCCAACAAGATGGTGGTACTTGCCACACAGCACGTGCAACAACCGCATTATAGCGAGAAAAGTTAGGAGATTTGATAATTTCAAGAAATTGTGACATTGCCTCCAAGAAGTTGTAATTCAACATCATTACCATAATTCTTGTGGGGTTATTTGAAATCATTGTTCTTTAGCATTAAAACAGACTCTCTTTAAATTTTAGAAGTCAATATTAAACGTGCTATTCATGACATACGACTTGATTTAGTTGAAAAAGTACTCGAAAGTTGGGTTCATCGAACTCGTTCCTGAAATAGAAGTCGTGGAGGCCATTTGAACTTAATTGTATAGATTGTAGTCCACATTAAATAAAAAACATTTGAATTTCCTTAAAGGGGGGTAGGGTTTCAAGGTAAAAAAAATACTTTTAGTTTTATTCGGACCTTTTGTACATTATTGAGCATACTTTCGACAATATAGGGTAATTTTTTCATGCAGGAATATTGAAGCATAAGCCGGTAACAAAGGTTCCCCCAGAATGTCTTGAGAAAAAAACAATATTTGGTGTTATGGTGAACTCGCCTGGAAATTATCTGAAAAAAACAAGAAAAATTAGTTAAATTATGATCAAATCTTTCCCCCCCAACGTTCTCTGATAATTTTTTTTTATTTAAAAATTTCGGGCGGCTATCTAAAGTGGAAACTTTTATTTTCCACTAAAACTTCGCCATTTTGGGGGTGGAAAACACCCTTAATGTAAAAAAAAATTTTACTAAACGTAGGGGGCGGTATTTTATATGTCAAAAATTTGTATAAAGTTTAAAACGAACCGCGTATAAAGTTGATGAACTATTGGTTGGAGTGTTAAAGGCCAGGAGATTAATAAGATAATAACTTTAAGAATATTGCTTCTATCGACCTTAAATTTTAAGGACATATTCTTAAAATGTTAAGCAATAAGATAAGAGAAAAAAAGAAGAAACCCTCTCTTCGAGTTCTGCGGCCTAAGTTTGTACGTCTGCTTGGTGACATTTTTAAAAAGGAAAATCCAACTGAAAATAAAAAATTACTCCCTTATATTTTCTGTTCAACCGTGTATACCAAATTTTAATATTGTGTAGTCATCAAAAGTTACCAAAAATCGATATTAAGCTGCGAACTTACCGTGATTTACAAACACTTATTAGCAAACAATAAACTTCTTAGTCTTTAAAACAAAACAAACTTTATCAAAAACTTAATAAAACAAGAGAAAACGTTATCTTCGGTTGCGCCGAAGCTATAATACCCTTCACAGGTGCATTTCTTTTAGTAACTACTATATGTATGACTACATTTGAAAACGTGACTTGCCAACGGAAAGCATTTTGCCAGTTCTTTCTAGCCAGGTTCTTTGCTATAAACAATCTTCTATTCGAATTAAAGTTAGTTATTGAGGTAAATAGATCTTTCAGACATTTACATAAATTTTAATTTTTTAAGCTGATTGATTATTCACATTAAATTAATGGAAAACAAAACAAATTATAATATTTATAGAAATTAGAAAATATATAACATATAATAATATTTATTATTCTATAATACTTTTTTATATGATATTTAATTACAATAATTACATCTATGACTTACACTTTATATTATAATACAAACTTAAATTTAATAATATTAAATCTAAAATATATCTATATATATAATATATCTATTTTCTAAAGCTTAAAAATATTCCGTCATGGTCACTATATGGTGTTTCATATGTGATACATGAGGTCATTGCAGAATCCATGTTTGTCCATACCCAATCTATTGCTGTTTCCTGTTTTGTTGTGGCGACCTTAGCCAATGAAGATTGAAATCCTAACTGTTGCAATCGAGCCTCCAAATCATCAGTTGCTGTTAGGCGACATATGTTAAAGTCACCAAGGACTACTGACGGTCCATTATACTGTTCAGTTATCTGACGGATATTATTTTCCACTTGGTTTCTAAATTCCGGAAGTCTATAGCGGGGGTTCCTGTACACAAGTGATATGGAAACTGTTGAATTGTTTACGTTTAACAGTTGGTAAACGTTTGTTGAACCGGTGTCGTTTCTTGAAAATGATCCTTCTGATAGACCTGGGCACCTATATTGCTTGTAGTATATTATAAGGCTGTTGGCAGGGCGTCGTCGGGATGATCTTGTTTCTCCATCAAGGCGTGCAATAACACTGTAGCCTTCTATTGGGAATTCTTCTTGAGGTAAGGCCCATGTCTCGGCAAAGCACAGAATATCAGCAGAACAAATCAGCTTGTCTGATCTGATATCTTCAATATGCTTGTTTAGGCTCTTTACATTTTGATAATAAATATCTAGACGTTGTTCCGATTTTTCAGTCAAAAATCTGTAGCATGTCGTCAATGCTCCTTCTGTCTTCAACCTATTAAGTTGAGTTTTAATTGGATCCTGCGGTCCAAATGGGTTCGGGGGAGAAAATGTCCCGATTATATACAATCCATTGGCACTTGTGGCTCTGCTACATCCTACATATAAAGCTGATCTGCTTACTCTATCCTCTAGATGAACAGCAACTTGTGTGTATGTTCTACCTTGACTTTTATGTATCGTGATGGCTTCAGCTGAAATGACCGGAAACTGTCTGCGTTCTATGGTTATTTGCTCATTTCTCTTGTATTGGAATGATCGGACCACGCTCATGATTGGTGTCCAATCTGCATTGCGTGCAAAGCTTCCAACTCTTGATTCTGCGAATTTTATCCATAGTCGCACCACTGAACTTTCAGATCTATGTGATTCGTAATCAACCTGCATTAGTTCCCCCGTAGCACCATTGACGAGACCATCACTTATGCTTATGTTGACTGTCACCATATATTTGATCGAAGTATTGAGCTGCAATGTATAAAGCATTCCTTGTGTTTCCGATGGCTTAAAAGACTTCACAGCTTCTAAAATGTTTGCCCTGCTGCGTTCTGTTAGGGAACTTGACTTAAGTGTATCCTTCGCAGTCGAAATGAACTCCTCGGTCATCGTGTTCGCCAGTTTAGTTAAATTAAAATCATTTGCTCCAGCATTTGAATAAAATAGATGGATGGCTTCGTTCGGTATCTCATTAGAGGTCTTTTCCTTGCTTTTGATTAATTGGATGTCAGCGTGTGTCATATTTCCCTCTGACATGTTATTTAAAGCGATAGCAAATGTTTGATCTTCACGCTGGCGCATTATTTCAGTGAGCTCAAAGTACCGAAATTGATCCCAAAGCGGTGTTCCTGTAATTGTACTGTAATTATCATTCCTATTCGGCGCAAATATCCATCGATCTCCTACTGGCGGCAGCTGCTTTAAGTCACCAAACACGATAATTGGTATGCCTCCAAAGTAAGCGGTGCTCCTGAAAATTTGCTTTAGCCTGCAATCTAAATATGCAAACATCTTTGCTCCAACCATTGAAATTTCGTCAATTATAATAAGCCTAATATCTATGAGATTGGCATGAATTGTGTTTAATGTGTCACTATTTAGCGGCCGAAGATCGCCGGAAGACTGGTTGACGGGGAGTGAAAAAACCGAATGAAGGGTTAGGCCCCCAATTCCAAATGCTGCTTTGCCAGTGGGTGCGCAGAGTAACATCTTGGCTGTTTCGGGGTTGGTTCCTGGTACACTATTAGCTCGCAATGTCAACGATTGATATATAGTTGTTATAAGCCGACTCTTGCCCACTCCAGCACCGCCTCCGACATATTCGAAGAAGATTTCCCTTTTACTGACATTGTGCATTACATGAGCAAAATATTCCCTCTGTTTGCTGTTAAGTGACTGCACCATTGCCAGTAAATGGTCTTCTAATATTAGAGGTGGGAGTTTAATTAATCGAACCGCCTCTTCCTCTGTATTGTTGTGCTCTTGAAAAACATTAATGTCTCCTGTTTGCTCTGGAACGGTTAGAGCTCTAAATTCGGGATCTAAAAGTTGTGAGGCAGCTCGATCATCAGCTGTTTCTTCCGCTGTGACATGAAGGTTTTCCAAAATCCGTTCTAGTTCGTTCGATGAAAATTTGTCATATTTGAGCTTATTCAGCTCAATTTGCTCCTTGTGTGAATTGCAAATACTCTCGACGTCATTATTTAATAAGTCTGTTTCCTCATTTCTCCATGGGTGAAACATCATGGCGGTTTCTCTGAAGAAATCGGCTCTTGAACTTTCAACGCTAAAACGTTTCCAACGCAGAATAAGGGCTTGCTTCCTTTTCCTTAGAAATCCTGATCCGTCCTTTAATGCCATTGGAAGTGCAGCTGTCGTGTCATCCTCGTTCTCTTCTTCGTTGTATTCTTCGTTAATGTCCGTAGAGTCCTCCTGTAAAGCATTCAATTCAAGTCGGGGCTTTATCATCCTTACTCGGTTGTTTGGATGTGATGTATTATTTATAAATATTTCCCCATTACTGGCTTCTGATAGATGCAGTCCCAAAATATTATAAGCTGCTTCTTGAGCCGATATTTCCGATCCATTTACAAATTTGTTTCCGATGTGCTGCAGTTTTCTTTTAATGGAGAAATTCCTCCATGGCTTGTCTCAATAATGTTGATACTCCTCTATTGGATTTATTTATATAATTAATGATATAGCTGCAGCAAGCGTATGCGTCCAGAATGAATTGAATGGTCATATTTGCTCTTTGCAATTTAAGGATATTTTTATAATAGGCATTTAGAAGCCTGTCTAAAAAGATCCGTTAGAGTTAATAGTTCCTGTATTTTTTGGAATTGAGCTTTGTGTTGCTCAATACCTTCCTCATTCTCCAGAGGGAAAAGTATTTCTGTCCGTGGCATCGGCGGATATGGCATGTTGAATCGGCACACTTGTCTTAGGCAAGCTCGACCATGTCTGTGTTTTTGATACTGAATGAATTCCAGTAAGTCCAAATCATCCCCATCGGTTGTGATGTGTCGATCGATGAATGTTTCAACATCATTTGTGTTGGTGATTCCATCACTTTCCAATTGTGGTCCGTTACTTAGCCAGTACATGCCATGACAATGTGGTGATCCCCTATGCTGGAATTCAATTCTGTAGTAGTAACGGACTACTAAATTCTCTCCAAATAGCCCGTTTTGTAATAATTTTAGCATTTGGCGGAATCGATTGTCGAAATACCTGGAACATGTAACTGGATCTGTCCTTATCAGTCTCGACTTTTCAGAGCTTGATAGAGCAGTAGCTTCCTCTTCCGAAATGTCTACTTTATCCACCAGTTTCTTCAATATGACTAACAACTCAGGCAATTTTGTTTCTGCAGCAGACATTGTGATAAAAAATGTTGGCAAACCAAACTGGCGGATCATGGCTAAAACTTTCTTCTTTTCAGTCTCCCAATGTGCAGGTGAGGATCGAAGTCCTTTGAGTATATGATAGCCTTCATCATGCTGGATAAGGTTGCTGACAAAATTTTCATCCCTCACATTTGCAGCAGTTATAATCCTCGATCCAGACTTTTTACGCAGGCAAATGGAAATTGCATTTTTAATGCGCTCCAACTCGTAGAACTTATAAATATTTAGGAGCACGTCCAAGAAACCCTCTCTTCGAGTTCTGCGGCCTAAGTTTGTACGTCTGCTTGGTGACATTTTTAAAAAGGAAAATCCAACTGAAAATAAAAAATTACTCCCTTATATTTTCTGTTCAACCGTGTATACCAAATTTTAATATTGTGTAGTCATCAAAAGTTACCAAAAATCGATATTAAGCTGCGAACTTACCGTGATTAACAAACACTTATTAGCAAACAATAAACTTCTTAGTCTTTAAAACAAAACAAACTTTATCAAAAACTTAATAAAACAAGAGAAAACGTTATCTTCGGTTGCGCCGAAGCTATAATACCCTTCACAGGTGCATTTCTTTTAGTAACTACTATATGTATGACTACATTTGAAAACGTGACTTGCCAACGGAAAGCATTTTGCCAGTTCTTTCTAGCCAGGTTCTTTGCTATAAACAATCTTCTATTCGAATTAAAGTTAGTTATTGAGGTAAATAGATCTTTCAGACATTTACATAAATTTTAATTTTTTAAGCTGATTGATTATTCACATTAAATTAATGGAAAACAAAACAAATTATAATATTTATAGAAATTAGAAAATATATAACATATAATAATATTTATTATTCTATAATACTTTTTTATATGATATTTAATTACAATAATTACATCTATGACTTACACTTTATATTATAATACAAACTTAAATTTAATAATATTAAATCTAAAATATATCTATATATATAATATATCTATTTTCTAAAGCTTAAAAATATTCCGTCATGGTCACTATATGGTGTTTCATATGTGATACATGAGGTCATTGCAGAATCCATGTTTGTCCATACCCAATCTATTGCTGTTTCCTGTTTTGTTGTGGCGACCTTAGCCAATGAAGATTGAAATCCTAACTGTTGCAATCGAGCCTCCAAATCATCAGTTGCTGTTAGGCGACATATGTTAAAGTCACCAAGGACTACTGACGGTCCATTATACTGTTCAGTTATCTGACGGATATTATTTTCCACTTGGTTTCTAAATTCCGGAAGTCTATAGCGGGGGTTCCTGTACACAAGTGATATGGAAACTGTTGAATTGTTTACGTTTAACAGTTGGTAAACGTTTGTTGAACCGGTGTCGTTTCTTGAAAATGATCCTTCTGATAGACCTGGGCACCTATATTGCTTGTAGTATATTATAAGGCTGTTGGCAGGGCGTCGTCGGGATGATCTTGTTTCTCCATCAAGGCGTGCAATAACACTGTAGCCTTCTATTGGGAATTCTTCTTGAGGTAAGGCCCATGTCTCGGCAAAGCACAGAATATCAGCAGAACAAATCAGCTTGTCTGATCTGATATCTTCAATATGCTTGTTTAGGCTCTTTACATTTTGATAATAAATATCTAGACGTTGTTCCGATTTTTCAGTCAAAAATCTGTAGCATGTCGTCAATGCTCCTTCTGTCTTCAACCTATTAAGTTGAGTTTTAATTGGATCCTGCGGTCCAAATGGGTTCGGGGGAGAAAATGTCCCGATTATATACAATCCATTGGCACTTGTGGCTCTGCTACATCCTACATATAAAGCTGATCTGCTTACTCTATCCTCTAGATGAACAGCAACTTGTGTGTATGTTCTACCTTGACTTTTATGTATCGTGATGGCTTCAGCTGAAATGACCGGAAACTGTCTGCGTTCTATGGTTATTTGCTCATTTCTCTTGTATTGGAATGATCGGACCACGCTCATGATTGGTGTCCAATCTGCATTGCGTGCAAAGCTTCCAACTCTTGATTCTGCGAATTTTATCCATAGTCGCACCACTGAACTTTCAGATCTATGTGATTCGTAATCAACCTGCATTAGTTCCCCCGTAGCACCATTGACGAGACCATCACTTATGCTTATGTTGACTGTCACCATATATTTGATCGAAGTATTGAGCTGCAATGTATAAAGCATTCCTTGTGTTTCCGATGGCTTAAAAGACTTCACAGCTTCTAAAATGTTTGCCCTGCTGCGTTCTGTTAGGGAACTTGACTTAAGTGTATCCTTCGCAGTCGAAATGAACTCCTCGGTCATCGTGTTCGCCAGTTTAGTTAAATTAAAATCATTTGCTCCAGCATTTGAATAAAATAGATGGATGGCTTCGTTCGGTATCTCATTAGAGGTCTTTTCCTTGCTTTTGATTAATTGGATGTCAGCGTGTGTCATATTTCCCTCTGACATGTTATTTAAAGCGATAGCAAATGTTTGATCTTCACGCTGGCGCATTATTTCAGTGAGCTCAAAGTACCGAAATTGATCCCAAAGCGGTGTTCCTGTAATTGTACTGTAATTATCATTCCTATTCGGCGCAAATATCCATCGATCTCCTACTGGCGGCAGCTGCTTTAAGTCACCAAACACGATAATTGGTATGCCTCCAAAGTAAGCGGTGCTCCTGAAAATTTGCTTTAGCCTGCAATCTAAATATGCAAACATCTTTGCTCCAACCATTGAAATTTCGTCAATTATAATAAGCCTAATATCTATGAGATTGGCATGAATTGTGTTTAATGTGTCACTATTTAGCGGCCGAAGATCGCCGGAAGACTGGTTGACGGGGAGTGAAAAAACCGAATGAAGGGTTAGGCCCCCAATTCCAAATGCTGCTTTGCCAGTGGGTGCGCAGAGTAACATCTTGGCTGTTTCGGGGTTGGTTCCTGGTACACTATTAGCTCGCAATGTCAACGATTGATATATAGTTGTTATAAGCCGACTCTTGCCCACTCCAGCACCGCCTCCGACATATTCGAAGAAGATTTCCCTTTTACTGACATTGTGCATTACATGAGCAAAATATTCCCTCTGTTTGCTGTTAAGTGACTGCACCATTGCCAGTAAATGGTCTTCTAATATTAGAGGTGGGAGTTTAATTAATCGAACCGCCTCTTCCTCTGTATTGTTGTGCTCTTGAAAAACATTAATGTCTCCTGTTTGCTCTGGAACGGTTAGAGCTCTAAATTCGGGATCTAAAAGTTGTGAGGCAGCTCGATCATCAGCTGTTTCTTCCGCTGTGACATGAAGGTTTTCCAAAATCCGTTCTAGTTCGTTCGATGAAAATTTGTCATATTTGAGCTTATTCAGCTCAATTTGCTCCTTGTGTGAATTGCAAATACTCTCGACGTCATTATTTAATAAGTCTGTTTCCTCATTTCTCCATGGGTGAAACATCATGGCGGTTTCTCTGAAGAAATCGGCTCTTGAACTTTCAACGCTAAAACGTTTCCAACGCAGAATAAGGGCTTGCTTCCTTTTCCTTAGAAATCCTGATCCGTCCTTTAATGCCATTGGAAGTGCAGCTGTCGTGTCATCCTCGTTCTCTTCTTCGTTGTATTCTTCGTTAATGTCCGTAGAGTCCTCCTGTAAAGCATTCAATTCAAGTCGGGGCTTTATCATCCTTACTCGGTTGTTTGGATGTGATGTATTATTTATAAATATTTCCCCATTACTGGCTTCTGATAGATGCAGTCCCAAAATATTATAAGCTGCTTCTTGAGCCGATATTTCCGATCCATTTACAAATTTGTTTCCGATGTGCTGCAGTTTTCTTTTAATGGAGAAATTCCTCCATGGCTTGTCTCAATAATGTTGATACTCCTCTATTGGATTTATTTATATAATTAATGATATAGCTGCAGCAAGCGTATGCGTCCAGAATGAATTGAATGGTCATATTTGCTCTTTGCAATTTAAGGATATTTTTATAATAGGCATTTAGAAGCCTGTCTAAAAAGATCCGTTAGAGTTAATAGTTCCTGTATTTTTTGGAATTGAGCTTTGTGTTGCTCAATACCTTCCTCATTCTCCAGAGGGAAAAGTATTTCTGTCCGTGGCATCGGCGGATATGGCATGTTGAATCGGCACACTTGTCTTAGGCAAGCTCGACCATGTCTGTGTTTTTGATACTGAATGAATTCCAGTAAGTCCAAATCATCCCCATCGGTTGTGATGTGTCGATCGATGAATGTTTCAACATCATTTGTGTTGGTGATTCCATCACTTTCCAATTGTGGTCCGTTACTTAGCCAGTACATGCCATGACAATGTGGTGATCCCCTATGCTGGAATTCAATTCTGTAGTAGTAACGGACTACTAAATTCTCTCCAAATAGCCCGTTTTGTAATAATTTTAGCATTTGGCGGAATCGATTGTCGAAATACCTGGAACATGTAACTGGATCTGTCCTTATCAGTCTCGACTTTTCAGAGCTTGATAGAGCAGTAGCTTCCTCTTCCGAAATGTCTACTTTATCCACCAGTTTCTTCAATATGACTAACAACTCAGGCAATTTTGTTTCTGCAGCAGACATTGTGATAAAAAATGTTGGCAAACCAAACTGGCGGATCATGGCTAAAACTTTCTTCTTTTCAGTCTCCCAATGTGCAGGTGAGGATCGAAGTCCTTTGAGTATATGATAGCCTTCATCATGCTGGATAAGGTTGCTGACAAAATTTTCATCCCTCACATTTGCAGCAGTTATAATCCTCGATCCAGACTTTTTACGCAGGCAAATGGAAATTGCATTTTTAATGCGCTCCAACTCGTAGAACTTATAAATATTTAGGAGCACGTCCACGCGCACTCAACGCCGATCATAGCGTCGAATTTCAGAACGTGCAATTTTACTATAAGTTGTTGTAGTTGTCCTCTTTTCTCCGCAGTAAATCGTTGGATACGACTATTCCTGAGCATCGTCGTCGGTTGTAACGTCTCTTGGGCATCTACCTTGTCCTGGAGCCATTGCAACCCGTTCAATGGATCGATTTTCAACGGGTTCATTGTCCATTAAAGTCTCCTGACCACCTGGATTTAAATCCTCGTCCATTTCAAGCGGTACATTTTCCTGACGGGCATTAAGAAGGTCTCTTACTTCTGCCTCATCTGCAGGATCCGCAATAAATGGCACAGTTTCCTCGTTTCCAGCATTTGCCAGCCAATCACTTGACATTTGGATATTATGCTTGACGTAGAGCTCTGTACCCAGCAGATAGTTTAGTGCCTCCAATATTTTTGCTGGTCGCACTGTCTCCGTCATAATTTTGTTCATATTCCAATCGACGTTTCAAGTGCACTTGAATAATATGGCTGTTATCAAATCTTCGTGGAAGCATGGTGACTGTCTCTACAACTGAAATGGGGATATTCACCACTGCTCCACGAATAGCACATTGTCGTTCATATCCTAAGGAGATGATGCGCATAAATGGGATCCTCGGTGATATCAGTCTTTCTTCTAGACACGTTGAATCCTAAGGGCATTCCGGAATATCAGGAAACTCCAATCCTTCGGATAGGCAGTTATTTGGTATCTTGCCCATCCTAACAATACGATAGCATGTGTTGCAAAAGTTGTACTTTTGGTTCGAAGACCGAAATTTTGATGACAGATAAAACACTTTTCTAGCATCTTCTGAGCGCGCAAATTCTGTTGAAGTCTGATATTTTTCTAGTTTTTGCACTTGACGAGGGAACCAAGTGCCACCGCAACAGACTCATATTTCAGTGGGTCCTTTCTTTATCAACAATGCGTACATATCAAAGATATTGGCAGCTCGACGTTGACGTTGACGTTCTTGTTCTTCTAGATGTGCATCAGGAGAAAGTTCACGACGTCTTGTTATATTCCTCCTGGTTTGCCTCTCGATTTCTAACTGGCGATTTTCGGGATTCGATCTATGCAATTGTAATCTTTCCAACGTTGATTCCTGATTTCAGTGAGTCCTTTCTTTATCAACAATGCGTACATATCAAAGATATTGGCAGCTCGACGTTGACGTTGACGTTCTTGTTCTTCTAGCTGTGCATCAGGAGAAAGTTCACGACGTCTTGTTATATTCCTCCTGGTTTGCCTCTCGCTTTCTAACTGACGATTTGCGGGATTCGATCTATGCAATTGTACTCTTTCCAACGTTGATTCCCGCTCGTTTGCTAGTTGTTGCCTGGTTTGCTGGCGGGTCACTCTTCTTTGAGAAGAATTTAAAATTTGTTCACGACGTCTTCTTATTGGATCTTCTCGACGACTTCTCCTCAATGCTGCATCTCGTTGCCTCTCTTCTTCTCTTATTATTGCATTCTGGCGCCGTACAGAACGTTCCATTGTGTCGCGCTCCTGCTCCGCTGCTCTATATTCCGGATCCAAGCGCCTGTTTGAATGACCCATTGTGTTGCGCTCCTGCTCCGCTGCTCTATATTCCGGATTGGTTCTCCTATTTAAATGTTCCGCGGTGTTGCGTTCCTGCTCTTCAGTTCTATATTCCGGATCCAAGCGCCTGTTTGAATGACCCATTGTGTTGTCTATTTGAATGACCTACTGTATTACGCTGCTGCTCTTCAGCTCTGTGAAGTAGGTTCTGTCGTCTAGTGGAACGTGCAGAACTATCACGAGTTCTCTCCTCATTGCGGTACTCCAAATTTGAGCTGCGTAATTCTGCAATATAGTCAGCGTTCCTTTGTCTATTATTTTCCAAATTTTGACTATATTGTCGTCGGCTTCGATTCAGAGCATTGCGACGTCTTTGTTCCTGCGATTGCCTAGATACTCTTGGCATTTTCAAAAATTATTAAAAAATATACAAATAAAAAATATTCTAAAATATTAATAAATTATGTAATAATAATATAATTAAAAGAATGCGTATTATTTAAAAAAAGGATTTTTTCGTTGATTTTGAAAGTTATTTGCGTTGTTGAAAGTTTAAGCTGCTCGCGTAAACTGAAGTGAATCGATGCGTTGGGTCCTATTTATTGAATGTTTTAGAGCCTGACTTCACATCTGTAAACTCTTTTGCCCTTCTTGGTATCATCAAGCAACTTTCGTAAGAATACTAATGTGTTAATTACAGAAAGTGCATTGTAGAGGTTCTTTTTTACCTAGGTTATACTTTCTACCTAACTTGCAAACTATGTTTACTTCCTACTTACTCTTCTACCTAGGTTTTGTTTTGTACCTACCCATCAGTTAATTAGGGTTTTAAAACTGAATAATTATCTTTAGATAGTTCTCTATTATTATTAATAAATAATATATCTTGAATAATTAGGGATTTATTTATTTTATGGGTAATTAAATAATATTTTTGCTCCTTACTCTTATGTATATATTCTTAACATAATTTTCTACTTTACAAATTTATTTAGATCGATCAGTTTGTACGGCAACTATGTGATACAGTAGTCAGATCAGAAAAGTTTCTTAGGATATTTTATTGTTACCGTGGCCAATAATTCATGCCAAATTTGATCAAGTAATTTTAGTTGAAATATTAAGGCGTTAACTACAAAAGGGGCATTATCGAGGTTTTTTTTACCTAGGTTATGTTTTCTACCTACGTTTCGAACTATTTATTTCCTACCTATTATTCTACCTAGATTTGGTTTGTACCTATCCATCAGTTAATTAGGGTTTTAAAACTGAATAATTATCTTTAGATAGTTCTCTATTATTATTAATAAATAATAATATATCTTGAATAATTAGGGATTTGTTTATTTTATGGTTAATTAAATAATATTTTTGCTCCTTACTCTTATGTATCTATTCTTAACACATTTTTCAACTTATTGTCCCAATTAGCTACATGTCACACCTTACTTTTGGCACAAGCAAAACAGTTTTTGGCAGATATAAGATAATTTTTATTGAAAGCTCAAATTGGACAGTATAAATAATTAATTAATCTGATTTGTTTATAATATATTATTTGTAAAGTGGTTAAATCTGACAGCTGTATGCTATAGTGGTCCGATCTTAACAATTCGTTCGAAGATTGAAGTCACATCTTAAGCAATAATCCATACTAAAAACTTCCATACAAAAATTTATTTTGATCGGTCAGTTTCTATGATAGCTGTTTAATATAGTGGTCTGATATGAACAATTCGTTCGAAAATTGTAGCGATATCTTGGACAATCATCATCCATGCCATATTTCGTGAAGATAACTTGTCATAAACAATTTTTTTCATATAAGAACTTTATTTAGATTGTCAGTTTTTATGGCAGCTATATGCCATTGAGAGAAATCAATGCCGGATTTCGTGAAGATATTTAATCTAATGAACAATTTTTCCATGCAAGAACTTGATTCCGATCGTTCCGTTTATATGGCAGTTATATGCTATAGTAATCCGATGTGAACAATTTCTTCGGAGATTGCATTACTTCTTCTAGCAAAAACTCATGCCAAATATTGTGAACATACCTCGTCGAATGAAAAAGTTTTCCATGCAATTACTTGATTCCGATCGTTCAGTTTGTATGGCAGATATATGCTATAGTGATCCGATCTGAACAATTTCTTCGGAGATTGCATTACTTCTTCTAGCAAAAACTCATGCCAAATATTGTGAACATACCTCGTCAAATGAAAAAGTTTTCCATGCAAGTACTTGATTCCGATCGTTCATTTTGTATGGCAGATATATGCTATAGTGATCCGATCTGAACAATTTCTTCGGAGATTGCATTAGTTCTTCTAGCAATAACCCATGCCGAATTTCGTGAACATACCTCGTCAAATGAAAAAGTTTTCCATACAAACACTTGATTCCGATTGTTCAGTTTACATGGCAGCTATATGCTATAGTGATCCGATATCGGCGGTTCCGACAAATGAGCAGCTTCTTTGTGAGAAAAGGACAGGTGCAAAATTTCAGATCGATATCTCAAAAACTGAGGGACTAGTTCGCGTATATACAGACGGACGGACAGACAGACGGACATGGCTAAATCAACTCAGCTCGTCACGGTGATCATTTATATATATACTTTATATGGTCTCCGACGTTTCCTTCTGGGTGTTACAAACTTCGTGGCAAAATTAATATACCCTGTTCAGGGTATAATTATTGTTAGCGCTATGTTAGGTTATGTGTGTCAGATTACCACAGATTACTTAATAGGTTGTGCGAAGTTTGTATACTGCGTTCTGAAATCTAACACATAGTATACATATTATATTTTATTATTATTAAATACTTACATTAAAATGAAATCAACACTGGTATTATTAATATTATCATCAAAGTCGGTACATTTAAATTTGGCGAGTAATTTTCAAAAATTAGTACATTAGTGCGATATAATTTAAATAGTTAACCACATTTCCGAATAAACGATGCTCTTTCAATATAGTCTATGGCTGTGAATGATGATGACATTCGTTACGCGCGTTTTTTAAAATATGCAAAATTAGATGAATTTTTTCAATCTTTCTGAGACATTTTCTTAATATTCCGTAAGAACCTTCTACAGAGTATTAGAAAACCACAAAAAAAAAACACAGCCAAATCGGTCTAGCCGTTCTCAAGTTATGGCGTGACAACGGGAAACGGGTTTAATTTTTATATTATATAGATCTTCATATATAATATTATATTAAGGACCATGCGTGGCCTATTAGCCTACGAGACAAACCTATTAAATACATACCAGGTGTATCGGTATGGAATAAAATGAAATACTATTTTTGAATAGGAACGGTAAAAAAATTTATTAAAAATATTTACCATTGCTTTTTACACATTTTGACTAGTTTTCTGGTAATTTGTGGATACCATGCCAATAGAAATGATCGTCTTTTGAAGCAAACCAATCAGACACCCAATTTTCGACTTCTGCGTAGGAATCGAAGTGCTGCTCAGCCAATACAATAGAATAAAAGCAGCAGAGCGGGCGAGTTGGTCGGCTAACTCGTTGCGGCTACCCCTTTATGCCCCGGCACCCAGATCAGGTGTACACGGTTTTGCAAACTGATAGGTGTTCAGCCTTCCTATGCACTCCTCCATTAGTGGCGATTTAATCTCACAGGCTGAGATCGCGTTTAGCGCCGCTTGGCTACGCTGAGTATAGCTATACTCTTGTTACGATAGTTGCATTAGAGATTAATTAATGCACACTGACTTATAGCAAAGAGTTCTGCTTGAAAGATGCTCGGAAAACATACCATGGAAAGTTTGGTATACGGTCCTGCAATGACTGCTTCAATGAACTTCGCTGGTTTCGAGCCGTCAGTGTACCACTGAATCGTGCTACCTCTCAACGGGTCGGGTGTGGATTCACTCCAGTCCGCCTTACTGCGGAAAGTAACTTTAAATTTCTTCGTTAAATCTACCCTCTTTGTAACGCCGTCTTGGAAGAAGGGCCAGTGGTGTATTTTCCTCTAATGCCATCATTTGTTGAGACGAGATTAGCTTACTTTTTCCATACCCCTCACCTGTCATGAGCAACTAGATGGAGCGGTGTGAGCTCTGAGAGTGTTCTCAAATTTTCCTTTTGCCTTTATGACAATGTCCTGGCTTACCTTTGACACCGGATTCCATTGCTCGTAAGCAGCTCAGGGAGTTCATCTACTACGAGGCTCCATACAAGAGGGGACAGTACTCCGCCCTGTGGGCAACCTCTCGTAGTACTAAGACGTATCTTGCTCTCCACCACTGTGATTTCTGCGATCCTGGTATACAGTACTGCCTCTATCCATCTGAATATAGGAGCTGCCACATTCATTTTCTCCAGTGCTCTGACCACGCTTGCGTGGGACGCATTGTCAAAAGCACCTTCAATGTCTAGGAAGGCCACATATCGGCATCTCACTATTCTCCTCTCTCTCACGAATTTTGGATTTCAGCCGCTAGTTGGTACAAAGCAGTGTTAGTTGTTTTGTTGTAGCGGCAGAATTGTGTCGAGTTGACTGTCCTTGGCCAGAAAAAATCTGGGTCCGTTCCGGTTACGTGGACCCGACTGTTATGAGAACGCAGTGTTAGTTGTCGTTGTTGTTGTTGTAGCGACAGAATTCTGCCGAGTTGAGTCATGTTGTGCATGGGCGGTATTTCTTTACCTCTCTTCGCGCATAGGACCGGGCCTCTCCATCTCTATCTTCGGAGCGATCTCCCCAATCTACGTGGCCGTCTTTTCGTCCTTAAAGTCGAATAACAGCATTCCTGATTTAAAGTAAACACAATGGAATGCGCCGGTATACCCTCAGCCGTTATATTTCTCATCCTTGATGTTGTCCTGCAACGCAGTGAGTTCTTCCGACCCCAAGCCCCCGCCGGGTAGTTGCGAGGCAGCACCGCCATCCGTATGCCTTTTAGATCTTCCGAGTATTTGCGCTGACTCACAACACCCGGGATGAGATTTGGAGCGGACTATTGTCCGCCGAACGCCTGTGGCTGATTCCCCTTCTGCCGCTTCAAACTCGGATGTTCTTGAGGCGTTATCTGCCCGCTCTTCCGTTTCGCGGTTTGCTCGTTAACCAGGTTGCGTCTTTGATTCCCGCGTCCAACGACGGACGCGGCGTTTGCTCCTGCCTGTCTCTTCGTGGCCGGATATGGGTTGCTGCCCCCGCTCCTGCTACCATTTAAGAGTGGCACCGCTCATGCCCTCTTGCGTGGAACGTCAAGACCACTGGGACATCCCGCTGCTGGTTCTGAGAGCATTTTGCTACCACGTTTACGTTTCTTCTTACCCGTCCCGTTTGGGTCGCCAGCCTCAGAGCTGAGCCTGCTTGCAAGAGTTATTGTGGGGTCCGCAACTGTATTACCTGCATCTCTCGCAGTAGACGCCTTTTGAGTGCCGCTGTATGAGGGCACGCCATCACGTGCTCCTCAAATAGTGCGCGCTCCTCTGGCGAAAGAGTGTCCAGAAAGCTGTACTTGCGCCTAGCTCCAGGAATACTCTTATCTGCAACGGACACATTGCAGTCTGTTTTTGTTGTCAGTGTTGATGGTAGTTGTTGTTGTTCGGTGTTTCGATTTTGTTGTTTTTGTTTGTTAGTGCTCATTCTGTTTCTTACTACCTTTGGCTCAGCATGGTGAGCTTCTAGGTCTTTTCTTTGTCAGAGGGAACACAAAGGTCCCCCGCGCCAGAGCCTCTTGACGCGGTAAGGCCATTGTTACTTCCATGCCAATACGTGTAGAATAGATGAAAACAAATGGTAATCGGAAGGGGCAAAGTCTGGTGAATACGGCGGATGGCGTAGCAGCTCCCAACCAAGTACTTTGATTGTATCCTGAACCGATTTTCCTTTGTGTGCACGTGCATTGTCGCGTAACCAAATAACTTTGCCGTGTCTTCTGGCCTATTCTGATCGTTTTTCGATCATGGTTAAAATTAATCATTTGTTGTATATAGCGATTAGTATTAACAGTTTCACCAGGTTTAAGACGCCCATGATATACCACGAATGAATCGATTTATTTTTGCAGTCGATAGGTATGGTTGTTTCGGATTAGCACATGATTTTCTCTGTTTAGGATTAAAATAAATCCATTTTTTTATCGCCAATGAAAATTCGATGCAAAACTGATTTTCTTTCGTGTCTTTGAAGCAAAATTTCACAACTGTTTTTTCTGTTTTCCATTAATCTTTCATTCAATTGATGTGGCACCCATTTTCCACACTTTTGGAACTCTCCCATAAATTTCAAACGGTCTGAAATTGTTCGTTGTGCAACATTTAATATGGCTGCCATTTTGCTTTTGACTCAAAGTATCGGGTGCGTTCGAGCTAAATAATACTTGCAGCAGTACCGTGTGTTGCAAAATTGCTAATACTCTACTGATGTGCAGATAAAAATTTAGTGTTGCCGATTATTTGCATAAATTGCGTGCAAAAAATGACAGCAGAACGTAATGCTGTTGCAAGTGTTGCCTAAAATTCACGCAGAACGTGATACTATGACAAATTTGCAACACTGCTGACGTGATTGCCATCTCGAACGCACCCATCATCTTGGTCCAATCTTGCTTGCAGTTCGGCTGCAAATTTTTGGTTGTTTTCCACGTTCTTCATATCTCACATCGAAACCATTATCTCTGAACTGTTGAAAACAGGTTTTAGAAACTCATGATATACTTCTGATCCCATCAAACACAGAGTATTGCCTTTTTAATTTAGTTTAATTTTACCGTATTTATTGAAGTTACATGTGCTCGAGTACATATGTACTCGTATATGATAACTCGGGGAAAAGCACCCTGATCTCAAAAAATGAAATTTTTCAATTGATGACCGCTGAGAAGTATAATTTTAAATTATAACATTATAAGCAAATATTATGAAATATAGTTATTCATAATCGGAACAATTGTGGTAATTTTTCTGTTCTTTCAATATCAGGTGTGTTGAAAAAATTTAACGATTAACAACTGACGAAGAAAAGTTTATTTACAGTTGACAAGCTGTAACAAATTAAAAGAACAACGAATAACAAATAACAATGCTGTGTGTGAAAACCCCTATTATGTAATGCAAATTTTTACGTCATTAAAGTTATTTTGAATTACTTTGCTTATTTGTTCAATGCTATTGAAATTTATTTGATATTGCATATAAATATAGGAACTTTTAATAATATAACCAAAATTATAGTTTAAACAAATAGAACGAGAAGACAACTCCCCATCGAGAAATCTGGCACCAGGGCTGCATTTTATTCATAAGAATTCTATTTGAGGAGTATCCGATTATCAGTAAATCAATTTTTTATAGACAAAATATGACACAATGACTACCAATAGGGTGACGTGATTTTTTATAAACAAAATATGACACACAATGACTACCAATATTGTGACGTGATTTTGATAGCTCGTGGCGGCCATGTTTGTGTGAAAACATATAAGTTGAAATATGTATGTTGTCCACTCAATTGCGCGACATTGCGTCCTTATTGCCAAAAAACTCGGAGAGCCAATTTTTACAGGCCTCTCTTGAGGCCAACTTCTCACCATTAAGCGCGTTCGCCATGGACAGGAAAAGATGGTAATCACTTGGTGTCAGGTCTGGACTATAAAGTGGGTGCATTAGAACCTCCCATCCGAGCTCCAGGAGCTTCTGGCGAGTCACCAAAGACGTGTGTGGCCTGGGGATGTCCTGATGGAACACAATTCGGCCTCTGTTGATCAAAGATGGCCTCTTCTGGATGAGTGCTGCCTCCAAGCGGTCGAGTTGTTGGCTGTAGAGGACCGAATTGAGCGTTTGGCCATAGGGGAGCAGCTCGCAGTAGATGATTCCTTGCCCATCCCACCAAACACACAGCAAAACCTTCCTGGCCGTCAATCAGGTCTTGGCCACCATCTGGGCCGCTTCCCCGAGCTTTGACCACGACCGTTTGCGCTCGATGTTGTCATAAGTGACCCATCATCGCCAATCACAATCCGCTTCAGAAACGGGTCGATTTTGTTGCGATTCTGCAGCGATTTGCAGATGGAAATTCAGTCCATCATGTTTTTTGCGTTAGTTCGTGTGACACCCAAACATCGAGTTCCTTTTTGAATCCAAGGTTATGCAAATGGTTCCAAACGGTTTTCTGGCTTATCTTTAGTTCCTCAGCAATTAAATAAGTGGTTATGGGCTTCAAGGTAACAAAAAATACTTTTTTTGCGAATTTTTTTTCTTGTACTAAACGTTGGGGGGCAGTATTTTATATGTCGAAAATGTGTATAAAGTTTAAATGAATCGGTCAAGTAGTTTTGAAATGACAGTGAACACGGTCTTTGAAAAAGTAGTTTTGAGAAAAACGCGTCTAAAGTTTGTTAACTTTACCGACAACCCGCAGCAGTTAGAGTTGGAGCGTTAAAGTCCAGGAGATTAATAAGACAATAACTTTAAGAATATTGCTTATATCGACATAAAATTTTAAGGACATATTCTTGAAATGTTAAACAATAAGATAAGAGAAAAAAATCGATTAACGCTAACCCCCCTTATGTACTGAAGTTGGTTGAAATCGGTTAAGCAGATCCCAAAATATGGTTATTCACCTAAAAGTGGGCAGTGCCACGCCCACTGTCTTATTTTGAACGCGGTTCCTATAAAGTCATTTCATACCATGCCAGAGATAAAATTTAATATATCTGGCTTGTTTAGTGCTTGATTTATCGCGCCTTAAGTTGTTTTTAACAGTACCGTTATATAGGGAGAGGGCGGATTTGCCACCTGGTTTCACCCATTTTGACACTGTTGCTAGAGGTGCTAAAAACGCTTGCTCTGAGTGAATTTTGTTATTGTTGCTTTAGCGGTTTAGGAAATATGCACATTGAGGGCGGGACCACGCCCACTTTAAAAAAAATTTTGAACTGCAGATGGCCCTCCTTCCTGTATACCAAATAACAGTATCTTATCTTATTGTAGAGCTTAGTTATGGCAATTTATTTGTTTTTGATTAATGGCGTTTTGTGGGCGTGGCAGTGGACCGATTTCGCGTATCTGCAATACCAACCGTCTTACGGTACCAAGAAACATGTGTACCAAGTTTCATAAAATATCTAAATTTTCACTCAAGATACAGCTTGCACAGACGGACGGAAAGACAGTCTCCCGGATTTCAAATCGTCTCTTCATCCTAATCATTTATATATATTATACATAATCCTATATCTAACTCGATTAGTGTTAGATGAACAAAACTATTATACTCTGTAGCAATAGGTTGCGAGAGTATAAAAACAAATAACAACCGTTGGTTTAAAGTACGGCTCTTATTATAAATAAATGCTCTAATTGGGAAAAGTGCTCAAACGTTCCGAGTCTATTAATATCCTGCAAAAAAATCCAGAATTACTTATGGCTGCATATTATTTCAGTTTATACAACTATTAAAAAATTGTAAACACCGGATATGAGAATATTTTCGCTTCCATTCGATGCGAATTATTTAATAATTAAATATTATAGTACGAAATACTTTGTATCCTAAAGATTATTTTTTATTATTTAAGGTTCATGTGGGCTGCATAGCACCTATGTGTGACTTCCTGACCGTGGTGGATTCCGATATCGTTCAAGTGGCTTTAAATGCACTAGAAAATATTTTGAAGGCTGGCGAAAAATTTGCTGCTCGTCCAAATCCATACGCCATAGCAATAGAAGAGTGTGGAGGTACATCAATATTCTTTAAAAATATTATTTATTTGTGTGCATTTTATTATTGTTGTGCTGTGAATGTAATGTAAATTGATGTCGAATTTGTGATGGGAGAAAAGCTCTGTCGGCCAATGTTGCCCTTTTATCGTAATTAAAGTGAAATAACATTAGCAAAAGCGAAAAAAAACGATCCATACATTTACTTATTCGCCATACAATAATTTTCACATTTTTATAGACTACACATGTATTGGATTGGCAACTAAGTAATTGCGGAAACCAAAGACAATTTTTTCATGAAACTAAATAACTTTATTCTGTAATGTATTGCCCATTTTGATCAATGACCTTTTGCCATCTTTCGGGCATCATCATAATCACATGTTCATAAAACTTCTGGATTTATTAGCAAAAACTGAATCAGGAACGATTTGACATCATCATCATTATTGAAATTTTTACCATTCAAGGAGTTTTGTAAAGATCGGAACAACTCAGAACTATATGGTGGATGTGGCAAAACATCCGAACCAAGCTCCAATAATTTTTGCCGAGTGACCAAAGATCTATGAGTGAAATTCGCAATTACTTAGTTGCCAACCCAATATTATTAAATTGACATTTCTTCCTAAATGTTTTTTGTGATTGGGTTTAAAATATTCGAACTTGGATTTAGAATAGCATCCCTCAAAGTCGGGTATGGGTACGTAAGAATATTGGAGAAAATAAGAATATATATACTAATGCCGCTGACTTAACAGTTTTGCATTTAAAGTTAAAAAATTCGACAATTTAAAATATCCAATTTTTAGATTTAAAATTTTGTATATTTTGCACTTATATTGTTCACTTTTTTATCCACTAACACTTCACTACTTATTTCATATTAAACAGTGCACAAATTACCCTATTTACGTATTTTACTAATAAATAAAAGTAAATAAAAAAAGAAAGATTGTACACCAATAACTGAACCCACAATCTTGTGATGGGTAACGCAAAATATTACATTTCCTTTCTCTTAGTAAATCCCGGTGTTGGATCGACCAGGGTTATTTTTTTGAAGCACGGCCCAAAGCCGCCAATGCAGAAAGGAGTTTTACGCGAAAAACTAATAATGTGGTTTTGGCTCTGGCAATTGGAGTATGATCTGATTTCTTTATTTTTTTTTGCTTCGTGTTCAAAATATGTAGATATGGTGTGACTGATTGTTTGTATGCAACCCTTTTGTTATTTTTGAACCGGTATGAAGTAAGCGTTAAGATACAAATGTGTTGGTAGGGAACATTTGTTGTGAACGAGCCTTAATTTTTTTTTCTGTTTGGTTGGCATGACATCTGTCAAACATATTCAATAATCTTACCTTGTCAAATTTTGTACCGAAAAGTGATGATTTCCGGAAAGCATTAATTTTTGGTTCCATTTGAGGAAAATTGATGCAGAGTCGCATCGAATGCTTGTCGGAGCACATAGTGATTCTATTTTCCATCAAAGCAATATGAGAAAGATGAAACAGCTCAGATACAATGTTTTCGAAGTGAGATATGAAGAACGTGGAAAACAACCAAACAAGTTGGGAGATGGCAATCACGACAGCAGTGTTGCAAATTTGTCATAGTATCACGTTCTGCGTGAATTATAGGCAACACTTGCAACAGCATTACGTTCTGCTGTCATTTTTTGCACGCAATTTATGCAAATAATCGGCAACACTAAATTTTTGTCTACACATCAGCAGAGTATTAACAATTTTGCAACACACTGTACTGCTGCAAGTATTATTTAGCTCAAACGCACCCGATACTTTGAGTCAAAAGCAAAATGGCAGCCATATTAAATGTTGCACAACGAACAATTTCAGACCGTTTGAAATTTATGGGAGAGTTCCAAAAGTGTGGAAAACGGGTGCCACATCAATTGAATGAAAGATTAATGGAAAACAGAAAAAACAGTTGTGAAATTTTGCTTCAAAGACACGAAAGAAAATCAGTTTTGCATCGAATTTTCATTGGCGATAAAAAATGGATTTATTTTAATCCTAAACAGAGAAAATCATGTGTTAATCCGAGACAACCATAAACATCGACTGCAAAAACAAATCGATTCATTCGTGGTATATCATGAGCCTCTTAAACCTGGTGAAACTGTTAATACTAATCGCTATATACAACAAGTGATTAATTTTAACCATGCATTGATCGAAAAACGATCAGAATAGGCCAGAAGACACGGCAAAGTTATTTTGTTACACGACAATGCACCTGCACACAAAGGAAAATCGGTTCAGGATACAATTAAAGCATTTCGCTGGGAGCTGCCAACCCACCCGCCGTATTCACCAGACTTTGTCCTTTTCGATTAAGATATGTTTTCATCAATAGGACACGCATTGGCTGAGCAGCACTTTCGCAGAAGTCGAAAATTGGGTGTCAGATTTGCTTCAAAAGACGAACATTTCTAGTGGCATGGTATCCACAAATTGCCAGTAAGGTAATAAAAATGTGCAATGGCCAATACCTTCAATAAATTTTTTTTTTACATCTGGTAGAATTGAACAAAAAGTTAAGTATTGAATTAAATCTGTTATTATTGGCAAATACCATGTATAGTACCAATTTAGTTTGATTATAAATATGTGGAAACAAGTTAGTGAAGTATTAATATAGTGATAATAGAAGTGTAAAACCACATAAAAATCAAAAAATTTCACATCTAAAATTGGTTTGAACTTTAAATACAAATAATGCAAAAGCCATAAGTCAGCAGCCGCTATATGTATATTCTTAATCTCTTCTATCATCTCTTACCCATTTCAACTCCGAATTCAGGGGCTGCTATTCTAAAATTTATCCAATATTAGCGATATCGATCCATCCTTTTCCTAGCCCCCATAAGTATGGAGACTGCTTTTAGTGATATACGTATTATCTTGATTACCGTTAAATCAAATAAAATAGTTACGTTCATGAACCAAGTCAGCATTGAGTTATGAGTATTGGTGGAATAAATTATAATTGTTCTGGTGATGTTCTTAAACAATATGAATTAAATCTTGGTATTTACACATATACTATATTTTCGTGTAGTTTACATACTTTGTTACGTCTATATATATTTACTTTTATATTTAAGAAATGAAATGAATATATATAATCCGCAAAATTGTAAATTATACTTTTTTCTTTCATTTAAGGTTTAGACAAAATTGAGTATTTGCAATCTCACGAAAATCGTGACATTTATTGCAAATCATTTTACATAATTGAACAATATTTTAACAACGAAGAAGAAGACTCCCGTGTAGCTCCAACAGAGGAAGAAATGCATTACACATTTAATCCAAACATTGCAACTCCGAAAGGCGGATTTTTATTTTAACTCAAAGGATGGTTTCCTTCTTTTGGTATAAAGCGAATATAATGCATCTGTAGACAATTTATATTTCCTACAAAGCACATATATTTTGTTATTGTAAAATTAAAGATTTAAATTTTTTTCTGAAAAAAGTTCAAACAAATACCAAGAATGATAGAAATATAGATTACGACAAATTCGTACGGTTAATTGTTTTGAGTTTTTCAGAAATACACTGATTAGTGATGTCATAAACGGAGGGAAACGTTACGTGATGCAATCTTGTCTATCATTCTTGAATAAATATATTTTTACATACATTCATGTATAGATATGTATTTTAAAAATTTGATTGTAATGACAAATTCTCCGACAATTTTGTTTAAAATTATTTTCTTTATAATTCTTGCAATAAAAAGTGGATATTAAAGCATAGCGTTCTGCTAATGTTTGGTTTAATTTCTCTACTATAAAAATCTTAAAATTTATATGTATATATTATGGTACTTTGTAAACTTTTATTAACATAACGACGACTTTGCATAGTGGTCTATTCGTATGAGCTACATGATTTGAGATCGTAAGGTTTCAGACCGATTTTTTTAAATTTTTAATCTTCATAATATAGGATGTTATATATATCGGTTTGAGAATCTTGTTTCGGTTCTATACAGTGGTTGTATGCAGTTTAAAATTGCGCAAATGATGAGTAAATGTAAGTGTTTAAATGAGTTTAAACTCCCTCCTCCAAGTACACCACTCTACTCGGGAAAAACTGACACGCCTTAATGAAACACACCACACCTGTGAACACTCAAGGAATTTCACCCCACACCAGATGACACCACACAGGACAACACAACATACCATTTCTCATTCGCTATATATTCATTCGCTTATCGTCTACGGGCCTGAGCGCCACATCAACTTTCCGTTTTTTAGCATTTCGACTCGCTAGTGATCAGATCTTCGAACACCCGCCTAAATCGACTCCCTTTTTTTAATAATTTTGCCAACGGTGAGTGAAGTTAAAATTAACTTATTAATTAATTATTCATGGTCCTTCGAGCCATAGTGAGCGGCACTATGGAGTAACAAAAAAAAAAAAAGGTGAAGTGGCTAAACGTTAATATATACATGCAAACGAACAAAAAAAAAAATGTATATATATATATAACAAGTGACTAAAAAGTTCTGTGGAGTGAACTGACATACATATACACATAGAAGAAGAAAAACAAATAGTTAAAAGTTAATTTTAAAAAAAAGAAGAAAGTGTGGAGTGACACAAACATATGTACAAGAGGTAAAAACAACAATTATCAAAAAAAAAACGGGCGCAAAATAACACAAAATTTCATATGAGCGCGAATAGCAACAAAAATACATACATAATTAAAAAAAGTACGGGCGCGAGTCAAAACTAACAAAAAAAAACATAATCACTTCAAAAGGACACAACAACAACCACACCAGCCTAAATCAGCACAGCGAAGCAGAAATTGGGAGAGAGCCACAAGCGGAAAAAGCAACACACAAGTATACCATACACACATATAGTATACATTATTGTCCCCAAAACCCCTTGGTGGACCCCAAAGTGAGTCGTATCGTTTCCTATTCCTTTATTTTATCATGCATATATGTATGTAAAGATTACAGTTTTATATATATAGAACCTGTAATAACAAATACGTTCACCAAACTACAACAGTTCGGTAAAATATATATATAATATATATATATACGAACATAAAGATGTATTATTAAGAACAACAATAATTCAATTCCTATTTATGCTTAGCTTCGTGTATTCAAGTACACCATCAAGAAACAAAAATCAAAAACGAATTCAATTATATACTTGCAAATTTCTCCAGCAATACCCCTTGTGTTTAATAAAGCAATAAGCAGGATTACATATAAGTAAGCAAAGGCAAAATAGCAAATCTAAAACAAGACAGAGAAACAAATAAAAACACAACAAACAAACATACATATATGCATATCGAAATAACGCTTATATATCACATCTCTATATATCGTTAAATATATATTTTTAATAAACATATATACATACAAAAATATATTTACAAAGTGCATACGGTCAAATACCTGCACATTATTTACTTTGCTTTCGCGCTCTCTTCGCTGTGCGAGCCTATATACACATTTATATACACAAACGGCGATTAATATTATTATTTAATATTGTTATTTAATATCCATTTCAAAAAAGAAACAATTATCATAAATTTCGAATATTATCAAACGGCGATAAAACAAATATATGATAAACGAATTTATTAAAAATTAAAATTATTAAAAACAAAATACAAAAAAAAACATTTTTTCCAACAACATACTTACATTCATATGTTACATATATTCAAAGTCCTCATAGGCAATTATCCGGCAATACCCCTTGTAACAAGCAGGATTGCATACAAAAAAAAAAAGCACATTGATCTCTTCAACGAGCTCTCAATTGCATTAGAAAATAAACATACATACGCACAAACAATCCGTGCATACTTATGTACAAAGTGTATTGATCTCTTTAACGAGCTCTCATTTTCACAAGCACATAAATATATACTAACAAGTCCGTGTATTAGGGTGTACCTAAATACACCAACATAAGGACATAAAAGTGTTGTTAAATTAAAAGTGCGATTCTTAATAATTAAATTAAGAAAATTTAAATTACACTCACAACAAAATATTTAAAATAAAATACAAATTAAAAAATTTATTTCGCATTTAAATATTTATCTAGTCCGAAAAAAACTCGTATACAAGTATACGCAAAAGAGTATTCGGTATTAATTATCATTGATTGCTGCTTTTAAATCAGTTTACACTGAGAAAATTTTAATTAACTTTGACACATATAGTAATAAATAACATAACAAAAATGGTTAATGACGATAAAAATCATTTTACACCTGCAGAAGCTACACGCCCAAGACAGGTTACCACAAAGCAAATAAAAGGCAAAAATATTTGTGCCACCAAATTCATTTCTGAGAGTGAGACCGATTCAAGACATCTCTGAATCGTTATTGGAAAAAAAACAAAATATTGACAATTTTTGGTCTCGTCTCCAAACGGCTCATGACGTCATTGTAGATTATGACAATTCAAATCTACCACACGATTTTAAATCATCAGCTTACGCACTATACGAAAACTGCTTAGACCAGTACGAAGAAACAAAAGCTATGATTTCTGATCAATTAAAGCTAATAAAAGCGATTGCACCTACTCCACATCCGAGAGTAGAGCTGCCACAAATTCTAAGTCAAGAGGCAAGTTCAGGCATCAATCTCGAGGTGCCCGCATGTGACACAGAAATATTTTATGGAGGTTATGAAGAATGGCCGTCCTTCCGGGACATGTTCACTGCCGTATACATCAACCATCCAAAATTATCAAAAGCGCAAAAATTGTATCACCTCCGATACAAAACAAAAGGTCAAGCAGGCATAATAGTCAAACAGTTCGCACTTTATGACGACAATTTCAATTTGGCTTGGGAAGCTCTAAAAGCAAGATATGAAAATGAAAGAATATTGGTCGATAACCAAGTAACGACACTAATAAACTTGCCTAAAATTAAAAAAGAAACAAGTGAAGAATTTGTTAGACTACAATCCACTGTTTCTAATTGTTTGTCGGTTCTATCGACACAAAATATTCTCACAGACAGCTGGGACCCTATACTGGTGAACATATGCACCGCCGCATTACCAAAAAAATCGTTACTTTTATGGGAGCAATCACTCTCCCACGTGGCAACAAATGAAAGACTTTCTTACTACCCAGTACGAAATCGCTGAAAGGGTAGACAAAAAGCTAATTAAAACAAAAATTGTACAACACGACCTAAAAAGAAGCTTCAATAGACCCCAAGCTAGTAGCAAAAACAAATTAATCAGACAAAACGCAATCGTTCACATCTGAACAGAACACTCGTACGTCATGCGAACTATGCACGAGAGGGCATAAACTACAATCTTGCGAGAAATTCAAAAAATTAAAAATTATAGAAAGAAACTATTTCGTGAGATCAAAAAAATTATGTACAAATTGCTTGTCACATGCGCATACATATAAAAATTGCAAAAGCAAATTCAATTGCTTATATTGTCACAAAAGACACAACTCAATGCTTCATTACAGCAAATTACCCATATTACCCCAAAGAAGCGCTTATACAAAAAGAACCACAGGTTTAGTGGTAACCAAAACTCCCAAAAACCAAAATGCCGAAATTTGCCAAAAGAAAAGTTGCTCAAAGGCATTAAAAACTCAAACGCTACACAGCGTAATACAAAACAGGGTATTACTACCCACAGCAGTCATCTCCATCGAACAACGAGGAGAGCTGTTTAAACTTAGGGCCTTAATAGACCAAGGATCACAACGATCTTTCATAGCGTCTAGGGCACAAAATAGGCTACAACTGCCAACAAAACAAGCCAACTTTGACATCACGGGAATGGGCGGAAGAGTAGTCCAAAACTCAAATAAAATCTGCCCCCTTACCCTAATTTCCCCCCAAGCGGATAAGAGAATTAAAGCAGAAGCTATAGTCTTACCGCAACTAACAAATATGCTTCCAAGCTATCATATAAAAACACAAATATCTATAATTCAACCAAATCATCGAGATATATTACTAAGTATTCGAAAAGAAAATTTATTGTACACTAATTTCCTTAAATTTGCAAAGGGCAGTACAACATAAAAATACAGGGGATCCAATGGAATGCGATATCTGATCAGCTTTCATATCCTACTGAATCAATATCTGCATTATCCGCAATAATATTTTTGACCCTGCAGGATGACTTTCGCCAATTATGATACAAGCGAAAATCCTAATTCTTCTTCACTTAGAAAAATGGTCACAATCCTCAAACAATCTTAACGATATCCGAATCTACCGATTCTTGGCCACAATCGCCCACTTCCATACATAATATCGTCCGCAGCATACGAGTAATTGTCATAGAATGTCCAAAAATCGACACTTCTCTTACTAGAGTGCCTCATAGTTGTCAACATTTTCATAACGTATAAAACTTCAAAATTAAAGTTAAGGAATCACCATACTTGCAATGTGATACAGTGAAGCACCCAGACTTACAAAAAGCAAAGGTCGCATTTATCGCATCTATCTAAGCGCTCATCATACGGGTAGTTTATGGGAAACACTTGTAAAAGTTGTAAATCTCATTTCAAAAAAGTGAGCGAAAATCACAAATCTCACTCTCGCAAGATCCCTCTTCAAAGGTTTCAAAGGAGCACCCATTCTGGTCATATCTGAGCCAGGCGTGGAGTCGCTAACCGTAATAAACCGATGGTAAAGAAATTTTAAACAAACAATACAGATAATAAAATTATAAAAGAAACAACCGCAATACAATAAGTATGAAAAGCACATACAACCTCAAAACCCGCAAAATTAAGTTATATCTTTTGCATGCACATCAAAATGCATACCTAATATGCCTTCTGCCCATACAGGTAAATATGGATATAACTTTATCACCATGTATGTTTAAATGAGTTTAAACTCCCTCCTCCAAGTGCACCACTCTACTCGGGAAAAACTGACACGCCTTGATGAAACACACCACACCTGTGAACACTCAAGGAATTTCACCCCACACCAGATGACACCACACAGGACAACACAACATACCATTTCTCATTCGCTATATATTCATTCGCTTATCGTCTACGGGCCTGAGCGCCACATCAATTTCGATCTTCGAACACCCGCCTAAATCGACTCCCTTTTTTAATAATTTTGCCAACGGTGCGTGAAGTTAAAATTAACTTATTAGTTAATTATTCAGTAAGACTAAATAATTTAAGGTTATTAACTGTTTGAATTTACGCTACTTGAAAAATAAATCCCCTATTACGGTTTTCAACCTAACTGCATTTTGGTTGAAGTTTTGAAATTCGGTATTATGGTTTTCAACTCAACCCGTCCAAAAAAATTTCAGTTGAAGTGGTTCTGGTTTCTTGTTATGCAGACAATTTTATGCCATTATAATTTAAGCGAAATGTCGGCGAAATGGCAACCACAGCTTCGTTTGCATATCTTTACGCGTTTACACCAATTTTCGATGACCCGGTGCAGCATTTTGCCAACTGAACTGAATGTCGTCTTTGAGCTCGTCGAGCGTTGGTGGTTGATTGACGTAAACGTTTGATTTAACATACCCCAGAGAAAATAATCTAGAGACGTTAAATCGCATGATCTTGGCTGCCATTTGGCTGAGTCATTGGTCGAAATGAATGAGTCGCCAAACTTTACACCCAACCGTCTTGTTGGAAATAGAGATCTTGCAAGTTGATTTGTTGATTTATATTTTGCGTTTGCGTTTTTGTTGTATATGCGTAGGCGTATGCGATGTTTGCTTATTCAAAGTATACATTTGCCAGAATTGAGGGATGTGACCAACCTTTTCAACTGGGAGGATCTTTCATCGAATTCCGTTCTCGAAGATGCCACTATACCACTAACCGCACCAAACGGTTAATTTTAGGAGATGCAATTGCTTTTCTTGAACCACACGAGGATTTAACTCACCCCAATAGCAACAATTTTGTTTGTTGACGAAGCTATTAAGCCAGAAATGGGCCTCATCTGAGATGATTTTTCGATTAAGAAGCAAATCTTAGAGCAGCTACCGGAGAACGTGAATTTGCGTAATAACCTTGTACAATTTCCAAGCGTTGGACCAAAGTGAAACGTGACTTGAACGAAATGGCAAACCTTACTGAACACACTGCAAAATTTGACGCAAATCCGTAAAAATACATAGCCGCCACGAGTTGTCAAAATCACGACATCCCAATTGGTACATGCGGTAAGTGGTTCGCTGTTTTCTGACATTTTGCGCAGCCGTCATGTAAAGCCGAATGAATTAACTCCACGCTTGATCTACTACTAAGGGATAGCAATCTTCAGTGATACACCGACGGCTCGAAAGATTAGTGAATGCAGAACGCAGGTCTTCGCACTTAATTTTACATATTTAAGGGACGTTTTCCGAGCATTCCATGCAGAAGTTTTTGCTATAAGTCGGTGGGTAGAAATAAATCTCACACGCAATTATCGCAAAGAACGTAAAGCTATACTCAGCGATTTTCAAGCGCCAATCAAGACGATCTCAGCTTACGGGATTAAATCGCTATTGGTGCAGGAGTGCATAGACCGGCTGATCAGCTTATCAGTCTGCAACTGAGTGTACCTGATATGGGTGCCGGGTCATAAAGGGATAGCCGAGAACGAACTTTTTCGCTCTGCAGCTTTTTCTAGGATGATAGAATCGCAAACCTGTGTGAGAAGCTGATTTGCCAGCAGAAGAGACAGCGAAAGGTAAAATATTGTCAACAATCTACAGGCATGCGCAGACAGAGTTACTAATGGGTGGTTACAACCTCACAAGGTACAAAAGTACCGTAAACCTTGCCATAGATAAATTCCTACAACTAGTGGCATTTACTGAACATTGCAGACTCAAAAAACACCCGTTCAACATGGGAACGCCTCTTGAACAAAATGACGGTTTTGTTTCATGGATCCGGAAATCCCAATCACCTGATTCTAGACTGCACAGCAATCGTTTGATGTATCACACTGCCTCAATGGCGCCCAGCAGATCCTGGAATTTACAAGACTGCTGGGCCTAAATGAATTCACGTAAAAGAGAGACGGCAAATTAGACCTTAGGTCGCAGTGCAAACCTTTATTTATTTATATTTTGTTCTATTCACGCTGCCTAATTGAGTTTCTGAGGCCTGAGTGGCGCGTTGGCAGCATCATGCCATATAAATGCTCTTGGCTGTGCTTTGTCGTTAATGTATTTTGGAAAGCGATGAATGATCTGGTATGTATCTTCGTAGGGTGAAGATAATGACAAGAACAGACGCGAACCCGAGATATGCTCACATGTCCTCAAATCCGAAAATTCAAATGATTTTTGTCTAGTATCCAAAGAAATGTTAACGTGAATTTTTCAAAAATACTCTGTAGAAATTTATCAACACAGGGTTGAAGCCATTGTCTACCGTGGGAATTTCAAGATATAGGATAGTTTTCAGAGTTTTATATACATTTTCATTTGTGTTTTTCGTTGATCGAGTTTGGAAAAAATTTGGTAAATGTATAGTTTAGGTCCCCCAATGAAGGAAGTCGCGAAAATTATAATTTTTTTTAAATCGTCTTATTTTGACACGAGGATTACAAATCCGTGAGCGGAAAGTGAATTTTTTCAATAATTTATGTATACTTTTATATAAAAATATATATGTACAATATATATAAGAAACTTTGCAAATATTTTTAAAGTAGCTTTGTTTTGCTTTTGATGTTGTAGCAGCAGACTTGTGTAGAATTCAGATCACTTAGACATTTGCTTGTGGAAAATCAAATGCTGAGGAAATGTAAGTCACAATTTCTTGTACGTCGCGATCTGATGGTATGGATGAATAGAGGAGATCGTCGAACTGCTTTCTGCACTGGTGGCCTTCGGCCGAGCTATAAAGAAGGTGGGTCCAACACCGTGGTGTCCATAGTTCTTTTGCGTGCAGAAAGAAGTTCGACGCGGAAGAATTATGAACAGCCCGATTTTGGATCGAGCAGGGTTATTTTTATTAAGCTCGGCCGAAGGCCGCCAGCGCATAAAGGAGTTACCACGCAAAAGAACATGTGCAAAGTGTGTAATTTCAAAAATTCATTTATTTTTAAATTAAAAATAAATAGAATTATTAAAAAAATAAACTTTCCGCTCACGGATTTGTAATCTTCGCGTCAAAATAAGATGATTTAAAAAATCATTTACGAGGCCTCCTTCGTTGAAGGACCTAAACAATACATTTACCAAAATTTGTTTGCATGATAAAAGTATGTGTGGAAAGTCGTGCAGGAACGGAAGTAGGTACTGGCCCGATACTGTGATTGCATTCAAAGTATTGCGAAGTATATGCATGGGTTCGTCCAGTATCTGATAGATGCCTAACATATGTCGAGTTTCATTTAAAGTTGGAATTTAAAACGCACTGCAGTAATATTTTTTGAGGATAACCTCCTTGGTCTATTAAATATCAGACAGCTTATGCAGTGGACAACTGAAAACTTAGTTGAGGCTTATGCGTTATGACTTCGAATTCCGCGGGTATATCTGAATCAAGCATATTTATGTTGACTGTGAAAATACAATACTTGGAGTATTGATTGATATAAGATTATAATAATATTGTGACGAACACGGATGATAGAACAAAATCGAACCGACGATAAATTGCCAGAAGCAACAAGACAGCGAATTCGTAGGTGGCAGAATGTTCTAGAGGCGAAGTTTTGTTAAAGATCTACTATATAAGGGGTTCCAGATTGTGCAGCAGACACAGTTCTAGTTAGAGTTTTGTCGTGTGAAGAGCAATTGAGACATAAGCAAGAAGTTGTATGCTCGAATAAGGGGCAATAAGTGTTAAGTTGTTGGAATTAGAAATAAAGATAAATTTATAATTTAATTAAATTGGGAATATTATTTAACAATCCAGTGATCGAACTCCAGAATGAGTTACAAGGTAGACAATTTAACGAGAAATCCGTTACAGCACTAAGAATAAAAATGCGACCTATGGTCTACTGTGCGCTTTAGTATCACAACAATGCATTTAGACTGGTTGCACTAAGGCGGCTTAACAGCGCAAGTTATGTTTAAAACACTTTGAGTTGTGATTTATGACTTATTTTATTCATAAACATTCAGCTATGGCACAGGTAAGCCGTACCATGCTGTACCATTGAGGAGTCAAACGACCGTACTAAGAAAATGCTGGGTAGGTGCATAGGAAAATATTTTATGATAATTCAACTACCCCGTTTTGTTTATGTTTTAAAAAATTTTTTTAAATACTTTCTCAAAGTAAATTTTTGACCCACATGGTTGACATGGTTGATGAACTATTAGTTTTACTGAGTATGCATACATATTTATCGTTCATTTTAGGCGTTTTCGGTAATGTAAACTGTGCAACCAGTTCAAAAAAGCAAAGCTGACATTTTTGCCGAAATTACAAGTTCCAAAAGGCATCACTGTCGTAGCTGTTGCCCAAAAACGCGCAGACCTTGCACCATTAGTTGCGCAAAAAATTACAAGAAAACCAACTGTGCTAACTAAAATGTCTTGTTTAATATAATTGTATTATTGTTGTTTTATTATATTTGTAGATTTTTTTAATTTTCATAAGACACAGGAGCAAGTAGAGCTACAAAACTAGCGGACCACTTGATAGTTTAAAAAACTACTATTGATAGTTTTTCTCGTTGAAAGTTACTTACTTTTCACTGGTTTAAATTAAAACACCTTGGCTTTGCACACTTCCTTTTTATGAAATAAGCTTTGAATTAATTTATAAAACAAAACATGAACAATAACGGAAAACACAAAAAAAAATTAGCAAAGTTATTTTACATATAAAATTTTTCAGGGTACTATATAAGCTACTCTGAGTGCTGACGAGTTATAAAAAATAAATGTTTTCGTACATTTACTAATGTAGTATGAAGTCAAGAAATTTATACTTAAAGTACATTTCAGTAAAGGACATTATTCCTCAATGATTCACTTGTTTTTGTAAGTAATTTTTTTTCACGATTTTAGTCTTTAGTGCTGACTTAAATCCAGCCTGGTTTAAAATTATCTTGGACTCTGTAAAATTCAAATTAATTAACATGATATTCGTTGATAAGCACTGTAGGCAGACTATTTCCTCTGGGTATGAGTATGTACATACATACAGCTATGCACACATAAATGGCACAAAATTTATGTATATGCTAAAAATTTTTAATTGAAAGTTGATTAAAATGTAAAAACTGCATTTAATTTGGTGCGGCTATATCAGAATTGTAATGTACTGTTAAAATATTCCGTGATATTTTGTTTTTTGTTTATCGTTATCGATGATGCGTCCATTTAAGTCGACATATACATAAATGGCACAGATTATTTTGACGAATTAGTTAGGACTCGCTTCGATTTGGACAGATCATTCATTTTGTTGTTAAAAAATAAATAATTAAAAGTATATCGGTGTAAGAAATAGTATAAAATGGGATCCGGAAAACATACCACGATAAAAGAAAGGCGACTAATATGAAAAATATATGAAAAAAGGCAAACAAAAAAAATGTTAAAATTGATAAACTAAAATGAAATTCTGGTTAAAAATATACAAATCAATCAAATTATGTGTGGCAAATTCCTATGTGTTAGTCAAAAGTAGGAGTCGGGAGCAAAAGCCACGCAAAACAACTGCTCGTAGGGTTGCTGCTATAGTAAGAATGCTCAAATATTATCTATTTAAATCATCGCGGGAGGTACCAGCCGATATTAATCAATCATTGGGCTAAAATATATTCTGCAAACTTTTCTCAAGACGTGTGAATCTGGCAAAGTTGTTCTGGCGCAATTTAAGGACGAAACCACTGCTTTCAAAAAAAAAAAAAATTTTCAAAACGATTGATCTTCGTCAAAACTTATCAAGAAAAATTGATAAATTTTTGGAAAAATTTATTGTGTGAGCGGCAAAACAAAGGTTAAAGCATAGGATTAGATGGCAGAATATTAGTCCATCGTCCTAAGTGCCAATAATAAATCCTATGTTTACTCAGAAGACACTAAAGCAATCCGCTCGTAAGAATCAATGGAAAAATTTACAAGTTTCACTACTTCTACATTTAAAAAAAAGCCATATGGAACCATATGCTTTCGATTCCATATCAATCAAATGGAAATTTGTGCAAGAAAACGATCTAAAACACGCCTCGAAGCTAGTAAAAAATTTATTTTTTGCGAAAAAGATCGATATTTTGTTTGGGTCAACCCAAAGCACTGACTTGAATCTTATTGAAAACCTATCGAATGAAGTCAAATCTGAAACTGCAAAAATTTATTATAAAAATATGAACGACCAGAGATCTGCCGTTAAAAAAGCTGGGTATGCTATATCTAAAGTCAGGTGAAAAAATATTATGGAAAGTATGGGTCACGGGTGTGAAGCAGTCCTCTAATGAAGAAACATTTACAACAAAAAATGTTTGGCGGAAAAAATTTTATAGAAATGCAATTTAAACTAAATTGTCCCTATTTTTCTAGATTGTGCTATTTATGTGTCCAGTTCATTACACCACATTTTCGTATTCTGATCTTTATTATCATTTTTAACAAGGATTTGAAACATCAGTTTGTACTATTAGGAGTACTAAATAAAATGGAGGTTTCTTTACAATTCCTAATTATTGTTAAAATACTGGAAAACTTATGGACAAACGGCATTTCAGAAAATTTGAAATTTTTACCTAATTATTAATAACTATTATTTCCGTAACATTCTTTCTAACGCATCCAACACCTAATTAAAATGTAAATAATAGTTAAATTTAATGATTTGTATATTATTTTAAAAATGGATAGCCAAAATAAACTATCGATAGTCAGACGAATATAAAACTATCGATATACTATAGTTTATATATTATATATATAGCTCTAACAGCAAGGGATTGCGTCAAGCTATAACTTTTGGAATAATCAATTTGATTTGAGCTATTCGCAATTAATAATTTTTTTTTTACATTATTCATTCTCTTTTTGTACATTTCTGATAGGAATTGATAATCTTTGTTATGTAACTTGTCAGTGAGTGTATTAATAAGTATTTCGCACATTTTTATGTTTGAAAATGCAAATTTTCAAATGCGCAGGTTTCAGTTTCATGCAAAAAATCAGCCGTATAAATTTGCACATCAGAGAATGAATCGTGACAAGAAAAATTGTTAATTAAGACTTTAAAGTTAAACGAATTATTCCAAATTGATAGCTTTAGTGCACTTTACGCAATCTCTCTGCTACATCCTATAAAATAAAAAAACACACAAAGATAATAAAACAATATTGAAATTATATTTAACATAAAGAATGCAAACACATTTTGCCTAGCACCTGGTTTTGGTTGTAATATTTTGTGCAACTACTTTTCAAATGTTGCAAGGTTTGTGAGTTTTTGCGCAACAGCTACGACAGTGATGCTTTTCCGAAGTTCAGTTTCGACAAAGATGCCAGGTTTGCTTTTTCGACATGGTTGCATCATGCAAATTGCGCAGTTTTGCATTACCGAAAACGCTCATACTTTAGAGCCTTGTAGAGAATGGTAACCCACCTTGAGGACATCTTCTCGTTATACCAAGACGAATATTGCTTTCCCCTATAATGGTTTTAGCTTTCCTAATGCGCAGTCCGACTTCTATCCATCTGCTTACTGGAGCTTCCACATTCCTCTTTTCTAGAGCTGTTTTACACTTGCGTGAGAAGCATTGTCAAAAGCACTTTCGATGCCCAACGAACTTTAGATTCCCGCTCTTAGCTGGTACCAAGTAGTATTAGTGGACCTGCCAGCTATGTAAGCATTCTAATATGTGTGTAGGGGTACGATCTTCAGCGTCTTCGATTTTATTTTGTTGTCTATAATCTTTCCTATGCTTCTTAGTAACGTGAAGGAAGTGAGACTAACTGGCAAAACCAGTTCTTCCATTCTAACTTAGGTGTGAATATTACTTTTGCTATTCTCCATGGTTTGGGCATGTATGCCATGGCAAGGCTGTCTCTCATCAGTTTAACAATGTTGAGCAGTAGGACTTGCCCTCCCTCTTGTAGAAGTGCTGGAAAGAGGCCGACCGCGCTTGGACGCTTATATTTTTAGTCCGCAGTAACAAAATGCCATTCAACTGCCCAATAAAAACGATCTGACTTATGTCTGCCCACTGGTGGAATTTGGTCATACCGGATTTTCTCCGGGAAATGCGCAACTAAGAGTGCAATTGTTTTTCTTCTGCGCTAGTCGTATAGGACACATTAGGTCTTTTTATTGCTAATACTGTGCCGCTCATACTTTTCAAGATGGCCTGGTGATGGGAATACTCTGTTCGAATTTACTTTATAGCTGCAAATCATCCAATGGGTACGGGTGTCGCATAACACCATGAATTAAGATATGGCAGGTCTTGGACATCGCACGCATACGGCTCTAACAACCCGTCTGAGAAGGGCTGTGCAAGATCATAAGCATATAAGCCTCTGCTCCACGTCAAGGTGCCTGTCAATCGCAGAGGGCATAAAAGGACAGAGTATAAAAAAAGATTTTGTATTGTTGTTTAACAAATTAAATTTATTTTTTATGGATGAGTCTTAAAGTAAAAGTGTTACAAGTTAGGTGCGGAAATTTGCGGATGTATTTGTAATAGTCAAAATACTAATGCCTTACATATTTCAATGTTTATTTAATTAATATTATTAAAAATAATAGGTATTTGTTTTTAATTTTTGATTTCATTCTCAAAGGCGATTCACGATTGCATATTTTTAATTTATGGTGTACAAAAAAGGATAGCAATCCAAAGAAATTACAGGAAGTGATCGACGTTGTTCAATGATATTGAGAATAATGGCTCAATACCTGAATTGGCAAAAGTTTTTAAATCGATTGGCTACATACATACGTAAAAAAGGTTTGGGTTTTGGACTCGTTATGATCGCAAAAAATCTTCACACCTCCAATACCATTATGATTGTCTAAATGTAAAGGAGCTACAAAGCCATGGCGCATAACTCACCTCACAGAAATAGATGAGTCCGCTATAAGAAACTTCGTAAATACCAAAATATTCTGATTTATTTCCAAGCTATCACAGTATAGTAATTGCAAAAAAAAAGAGATACCCAGAGAATATTCTTGTAGACGAATCTCATGCTTAAGTCGAGTCGAGTTGCAAAATTTATTAGACAATACAGCATCGAGCATATTGGAGCTACAAAGGAATGTAGTCCAATCAATCACGGGTGAATCAATTGAAAATTTAACACTAATTACAAAATGGGGATTTGATGGAAGTACGGGCCATAGTGAGTACAAACAAAATTTTTAAATGATGATTTAGAAGGCAAGAGCTTATTTGTTACATCATACGTACATTTCAAAAAGATATCATACAATAATTTGGAAAAACCATCGGCAACAACAACCACACTTTTCTGGAGACCAGTTCGTTTTCAGTTTAAAAAAGAGACAATCAAACTCTCAATCGAAGAGAAAAAATATTTTAAGAAGAAAATACATAAACTCAAGCCGACAGAATAGTTTATGTACAATAGGAAGATATTTGTTGAGCATAATTTACAACTGACTATGGTGGATGCCAAAGTATGCAACGCCTTAAGTGAATCATTCTCTTCTAAATGGTTATGAGGGGCAATTCCTAACTATATGAATTACTTAGCTAAATGTTTAAAGCAAAACGTGAAAAGAAACGTTGGTAATGTGGCCAGAAATTTTTTTTCAAATCCGTCCGGTTTACTAGAGGAGACATAATACTTTTTTGATATAAATATAAAGGCTGTGTAAAATTTAATGTATTAAATTGGTATATAATTTGCCTTTTTCCTACATGAATTTTTGGTATGATATTATTCTTGTAGGTGGAGCATGACTATTGGATGGCTTTTTTCCCACTTTCATATTTGAAAGTTTTGTCGCTCCGCTACCATGAGAAGTATTTTTCTTAGCATTATAACTGCAATTGCCGTGCTACGTGAGCTATAGGATGTAGTAGACCGATGCTATCAATTTTTTTTACTATATATTTCAAAATTTTTTTTTAGATTTTTGGTAAAAATTTCATAACGATATCTCAACGGAAAGTATTTATGACCGCGGTGAAGGTATTATGATGAATATGTATCAGAAGCGGGCTAGCTCCACTGATCCACCACACTCGATTAACTTTATTAAAGCTAACGTCGATTTGTTTAGTAAATGTGCTTTACACTCTATTGCTGTCGATTGTTATGCAATACCTGAACATAGCTAACTTAAGACATGGTATCCAAAACGTGCTGTGCCACAATTGCTCAAATAACACATGCACTTCTGTTTTAATATATCTAAATCTAGATAAATTACCAGAGTTACTCTCGATTCGGAGCTTACAAATAACAAAAAACAGTAATTTTCATTAGCGAAAGCAGCTGCTCGTATGTGTATTATAATAAGTTGCATTATCGCGATGAAAGAACCAAAAGTTGTTCGCCCATAAATCCGGTCGTTTCAGACGAATAGCTTGACGCAAACGTGTATAACGCTCGAATAGTATTCTTTGTTGACAGTTTGGCCCGGCGGAAGAAATTCATAGTGCAACACACCACGATAATCGCCTCACCATACTTTTTGATGACAGTAGTACGAAAGTTTTAAATGACTAAGTTAAATACATTATTTTATGTTTTTTTGTAATTGAAGCAAAATTGATGATGATACGAGTACTTTTATAGCTGCCTTTTGAATGGTTTTCAAACTTTAAATTGTTTACCCCACAACTCTCGTTTTCAAAGTCGGTTTGAAATTTTGAATACTGGGCGTTTTCGGTAACGCAAACTGCGCAGAATGCATTATGCAACTAGTTCGAAAAAGCAAACCTGGCATCTGTGCCAAAATTAAAAGTCCGAAAAAGCATCACTGCCGTTGCTGTTGCGCAAAAACGTGCGAAATTTGCAACATTTAAAAATAAGTTGTACAAAAAATTACACCAACACCAACTTAAATGTCATTGTAATTTATTTATGTTGAATATAATTTTAATATTATTGTTTTATTATATTTGTGAACTTTTTTTAATTTTGTAGGATATTGTAGAATGAGATTGCGTAAAGTGCACTAATGCTTTCACTCTAATTCATTTGACTTTAAAGTTATTCTAAATTAATTAATTTTATTTTTTTTACACGATTTTTAAAAAAAATTTTGTTTGAAAATGAGCTGTTTCATGCAAGAGCATCAGCCAGCATAAAGTCAGCAGTGCAAACTGCGCAGTTTTACCAGTATTTACTGTATTACCCCCCCTCACTATTTCTATACATAAATTACGAGGTAACGCCGGAGAGTTTGTATTATCTTGTTAATATTTTTCATTTTACATTAACAAAATAATAGATTTTTTCACAAAAAAAATACAGTCCCCAAAAAGTAAAATTTAAATTCCTTAAAACAAGTCCTAGCGTTACCTGGGCAAAGCCATTGTCTAATTATATAGTTGGGATTTTTCATTTCAGATGATCCTGCTCCGAGCTATGAGGCGCATAAAAATTTAACAGAATGTTTTTGAAATTTTATTCTAGAAGGTACTTACTGTTTAACTGTTTCAACAAAAAAATTCATATAATAGGGTCGTTCTTTACATGAATTAACTCTACTCAACCTCAAAGGGGTTGTTTCAGTTTAGATGAATGAATTTCAGGTAATTTTTGAAGTATCGTAACAAAAGGTTTCAAAAGGTTTTAGTATCCATTTATACAATCTGAACAAAAATACGACAATCTGAATAAAATACTATTTTTGTACCTCTTTCTTTGACTGTTTCGAATTTTTTAAAAATAGTAAAAATTGAAATTTGTGGGATATGGATAGTCCAGAGATAGACAAGTCTATAAAAAATACTCTCTAAAAATTTCAGGTAAATCGGTCCAGCAGAATCTGAAAAATCGTGGGTATCGTTTTGAAAAAGAGAGTTTCGAGAAAAACGCATTTAAAGATTCGGTTTCGGCCGAACCACTTTGGATGCCGGGTCAGCAAAATACCTTTATCTCCGATAATATTTTGAATTTTTAAAATATATAATAAATGGATTTTTTTTTAATTCTAGAGTAGAGAACCTCTTCAAATGAAATATTATACAATTATTTATCATCTCTGTTACTTAATGTTTTATTTTCAATTAATACACAGAATTCTTCACATATTTTTATAGAAATTAGAACAGTATGTATACTTTAATTAAAAGCAGTCTCTGGTATTTTTTTATTGTCAGAAAAACTTAAGAAAATCAACAACGATTTTTTAAAATTCCATTTGGCATCTTCCAAGAAGCTAATTTATGGAAAAGTACATTATTATTACTTGTATTTTTCATTATTCGCTTACTAGTCTCCCGTTAATACATTTTCTTACCGAATACACCACAATGATTTGAGTTTTGTTACTTCTTGGAATATTATTATGAGAACTTCCTTATCTGATACTGTCACAGCATCATTGTCTTCTTGGCATTCACTCTTAAAGTATTTGAATGTGCTTTTAAACTGTTGGCTTGTGGGATTATATATACTTAGTTGTTCATTTACAATTTGATACTTGATAGCTCTGTTTAGAATACCCTGTAATAATATGTAAGGCTTATAAAAGTTTTGCAATGAAATAATATACATATAACTCCACATACAAGGTTCGTTTCCATCGGTATAAGAACAAATGTTCGAGTAAATGACATCAATATGTCGTTGTCCACAACACTGGGAGCTTGATCATAAAATACTCCATTTATTGTTATTACTACCATATTTTCCTGTCAAATATAATATATTAAAAAATTAACATGGTTGCGGAGTATTATGTTGGATATATGTATACTTGGGCTCCTATAACTAAGTCATTCAGTAATTTTTTACAATATTAAAACAAAAAACATATTTTTTATCTAACATGCTTGATATTGCGCGAGCAAAAATTTCCATTATTCTGGAAACGTTGGCGATTTACATCGCATTAAAGTATTTTTATTTCGGAGAGTTTTTATCAATTTTTAATTTTTTTTTGCAATAAAATTGTGGTCACATAATTCATTTTTAATTTTAATAATTTCGTTTGAAACGGGTAAATTTAATTTTTTTCACCACATTTTACATCAATATGGTTCTTTTTTTTACTAAAACGTCTTTTTGCAGACGTTTCAGGGGTTTCCCGTGGTAAAATTAATAAAGCTGTAAATTTTATGAAAAAAATAAAACTTCTGAAATTTATCCGCGAAAAAAGACCACCCAATCTGACGATAGGACCTTGGTTAGGCTGACCAAATCGATTCCTTTTTTGACTTATACTGAAATCAGTGCTCTATTAGAGGATTACCATGGTGTACAAATATCAGCGCAAACTGTAAAATCTAATGTGTCGGGAAAAAATATCAAAACCGCGAAAAGCGTTTGCTAAAGACCATCTCTGGAAGGACACCAAATTTTGGAACTTGGTAGTGTCGAAAGATGAATCTAAATTAACGTATGCGACAGTGATGGAAATCTATATTTATCCCGCTCCTTACTTAAGTCCAAACTATGCCGATGCAATGTACCTAAGTGCTACGTAATAAAGGATATCCAACTAAATATTAGCTTTAAGTAAGGTAGAATTTCAAGAAAATGCCGTATACTTCGAATAACTACACTTTTCTTCAGGTGACTTAATTATAAGAGCACAACATTTTGTATAGGTTAAGCTACAATTTAGACAACAAATATGCTTTCTGTTTTGAATTGAATAATATTTCTTCCATTTTTTTTGTAAAATTAAGTTTCATTTCTGTACTAAAAAAGTTGCTTCGATTAACCTTTCATTCTATTAGTAGCGTGACTTAATTATGTTATATGAGCACAAGATTATATAAGAACTAAGTAAGTTTCGAGCTCAACATCTTCTTAATTCTCTATAAATTTGATATCTCATATAACAATATATGGTCTCCTTTACTTCAAATGGCATCCATGTAATCCAAGTAAAACAAAGAAATAAATATTAACAATAAAATGTTAAGAACATAAGTTGTTCGAAGTCATCTGAGCAATGATATTAGATGCAAGCAGAAATTTACATTTCCTTAAAATATTCTCTAAAATATTGGAGTAAGCCCGACAAATACTTTTCGAGTTATTCGATAATTAGCAAAGGGTTCTCCTACGTATGTTAATTAAGTGTAAAACTTCAAATCCGTTTTTCTCAAAACAATGTTGTTTTAATTGGTGAACATTGTCGGTCGAAAGCCGCTCGGTAGATTTCAATGAAATTTATACAGTTTTTGAAAACATAAAAAACTAGTGTTTCATCTAAGGATACCTTTTTAATATAAATTATTTTATAAACAATTAACTATTGGTTTCTTCCCGAAAATCTGGAAAAAAAACTTCCTGAGGATCCTTGATTATCTGTTAATAAAACTACAATATTTTTTTTGTCCGATTTAATTAAGATGAATTTTCAAGGATTAGTGACAGCCAGGGCAAGAAGCTTCGGTTGGAACTGGATTAACACGAACAGCCATTACTTTTAAAATTATATTTTTTTTTCAAATTTCTGTCAAGTCAAGTCGGAACCTTATTTAATGATGCCATGTTTTTACTTATATAAAGTAAAATAATTGGGTGGCAATAAAATTATATAAAATTTTAATTTTTTCATGTCTCTGATTACACCTAACCCCATAATACAATTCTTATCAGCAACTATAATAATTCTTATTTGCGATGTTGAATGAAGCCTTTATTTATGTACGTCTAAACAATGTAGTTCAATCAAGAAGGAAACAAAAATCAAAATTTGTCATCATAGTTTCAAATATGATGCACCCGAAGTATACTTGGATTTGTTACCCATTAATATTCATAACAAGTAAGGAAGGGCTAAGTTCGGATGTAACCGAACATTTTATACTCTCGCAAAGTCAAATGGTATACTCGTTTGAGATTTCTTTGTAGATTGACTGATATTTTCGGTAGAAGGTCAACTATAGGCACTGGGGTCCACATATTTAGTACTTAGGGGCTTGAACAGTTTTGGTTCGATTTAGACAACTTTGGTCACAAGGTGGCATACTTTAAACGTATTATTCACGCAAAGTTTTACCCCGATATAATCATTGTTGCTTGATATGCATAGTGGAAAGTGAAAGAATCATATGGAATTGAAAATGGTGTTATATGGGAAATAGGCGTGGTTGTAGTCCGATTTCGCCCATTTCCGCACTATGACATAGAAATATAAAAAGAACGTTATACACCGAATTTGGTTGAAATCGGTTAAGCAGATCTCAAGATATGGGTTTTCACCTAAAAGTGGGCTGTGCCACGCCCACTGTCTAATTTTGAACGCGGTTCCTATAAAGTCATCTCATACCATCCCAGAAATAAAATTTAATGTCTCTGGCGTGTTTAGTGCTTGATTTATCGCTTAGTTTTTAACAGTACCGTTATATGGGGAGTGGGCGGAGTAGCCACCCGATTTCAACTATTTTCACACCGTCAATAGAAGTGCTAAAAACATTTGCTTCCAGTGAATTTTGTTATTATAGTATTAGCGGTTTAGGAGATATGCACATTAAACCTATTAGAGGCGGGACCACGCCCACTTTAAAAAAAAAATTTTAACTGCAGATGCCCCTCCCTAATGTGATCCTGTGTACCAAATGTCTTGTATCTTATTGCGGAGCTTATTTATGGCAATTTATTTTTTTTTTTGATTAATGGCGTTTTGTGGGCATGGCAGTGGTCCGATAACGCCCATCGGCAATACCAACCGTTTCACGGTACCAAGAAACATGTCTACCAAGTTTCATAAAGATATCTCAATTTTTACTCAAGTTAGTGCTTGCACGGACGGACGGACGAACAGACAGTCACCCGGATTTCAACTCGTCTCTTCATTCTGATCATTTATATATATAACCCTATATCTAACTCGATTAGTTTTAAGTGATACAACCAACCGTTAGGTGAATCTTTACTGTTAGCGCATTATTACCTTCATGCGTAAAACTAATAAGTATTCATAACAATCGTATTAGTAATAGGATTTAAAAATAGCACATTCCATGTCCCATCCCCTACGATAAGAATTGTACTTGTTGTTGAAGGATGTTCGTATTCTTTTCATAAACGAAAAATATGTAAAAAGTTTCGGAAACTAGTTTAGACGGACTTATTAAAAAATGTCAAACCATTTATTTCGATGTACATTCTGATTTCGAAAGGCATACGTCGATATAAAATAATTTTATCTGAAATTTCTTTTCAAAATAATATAATACATACGTTGTAAATCATTGTATCTGTATTGACGGTCAACAAATCATGCCGCGTGCTAGGTAGCTGAAAGAAAACTTGCATGATTTGATTAGCGCCTAGATGTATACTAGTGTGTGCTCGAGAAAGATCTGAAATTCTTAATATGTTTCTACAATTTTCACGATACTTAGATATCCGCTTAAAATTTTGCGAAGTCATTTGAGCAATGATGTAATTAAATGAAAACGTGAAAATTGCGTTCCGATGATATAATTCTAAAAAATAAAATCATTTATAAAATAAAAATGAAATAAGATGAGCAATATAAGAGTAATGCAGATACTCACCCTCCAAACTTGAGCGATTATGAGAATCAAAACACTTGAAAAACCGTGGTACAAATTCATTAATAAAATCATAGCCTCTTACATCGCACAAGAAGTTCTTCTGGGAGCTTAAGTAACCTTTATTTTTTATTTCAATGTTATCCTGAAAAGAGTGTATATACACAAAGAAATATATATATATTAATATATTAAGGATCGTCACACGAAGACGGCCGAGACAGCAGTTTTCGAAAAGGTGCGTTAGCAGCAGAAAAGGTCATAAGAAAGATGAATACAATACGTTGTCAGTTGACTGATGTAGAATTTAGATGCATTTTATTGCATACGCAGTGAAAATAGTCCATAGGTATTACCTATTTAAACAAATATTACCTCGAAATGCAACTGATATTAAGAAACAATTTGGCAAATACATAAATATTAATGCGGTGATTTCAGGTTTTAGGTAAAAACAAAGATTAACTAAACTCATTATACAACGTATAGGAACAATCATTAATACTGTAAAAAACTCTACTTTGCTATTGGAGTTTCGTCATTAATTTTTCCGAATGTTGAATCATCTATCTGTTCAGTTAGCTTCATTCCTCTACAGATGATGAAGGGATTCGTGCTACTTCGTTGAGATCTTGAGGACCAGTGAGGTAGTTTATTGGGTATTCATTGGAAGTGACGCCGCAGATGAGCTGATAAGGTTTGAGAGAACCGATGAACAATTTCGGTAAGCGCTGATCCTACTGAATAAGGAATTTGTCTTAAAGGCCGGTAAAAGCTCTCACGTCACTGTCGAGGGCTTTAGCGTATCACTCTCTCTTCATTTATATTGAAAACTTCGGAAAGTCTCATGGACCTGCATTAGGGGTCTAATTCCAAGGAACAAGCTATTAAGGGCACATCATGCATAAAAACCATGCGGTGGTTACTTGTCGTGATATCCAAGGGACCTTCAACAACGTACGATCGGAGGGGATTATTGGAGCTCTTGACAAGTTTGAAGTCGAAACAAACCCTCCTCTAGTGACAGAACGGCTATGGCGTAGCGGGGTGGTTCACAGGCACTTCGGCAAGTAAATAGGGGCGACCCGCAAGTTGGCGTTAATTTGTTGGGATTTAGAGGTTATCGAAACCCTAGGTAGGCTCGACTAAACTTTTCTAGGCGCAAGTTATGTGTCATCGAAAGCATCTAACGGCAAGCCCAGGAACCCTGTGGTTTCGACGGGGTCGAACCATAGGGATAGGCTGTTAGATTATTTGGATTCATTGAGCATGCAAAGAGGTAGTAAAAGTCATCCGAGGACTCATTGCACGCAGAACATATATGCCCCCGATGCTCTGCGCACACACATCAGGGTACTGTGCTGCTCCGAATTGCAGCTTCCTCAATAAAGAAGTGTACTCACTTCTATAGCAGGGTGGCTATACTGGTTTTGATCTAACTTACTGTGCGCTCAAAACTAGTCAAGGAGTTTATGACTCAACAGCAATAGCATCAGGCTTATTCGGTATTAGAATTGTTTGTGTACCCGGTCACAGGAAAATCGCCGGAAAATACAAAACTGATGAGCTTGCTAGAGAGGACTTTTTACACCAATTTCATCAAATTGGAAACCTCTTTATCTTTGCTATGTATCCTTTTGCGCTCTGGCGTTGGATCTAGGCAAGCGCCTGTCAACAACCAGAGCTTGTACAGTTGTGAGATCCTTCTGGCAAAGTGAACCGTAAGAAGTTTTCTGAATTACTTGCCCTTAGAAAAGTCCATTCCACCGTAATTGTAGGTGTTCTGACTGGGCACGGTCCAATAGCTCCCATGCGGCTAAATGTATTGTCGGACGCTTTTTTCCAAAGCTGTATAAAAGGCCGTAAGAAGTTTTCTGAATTACTTGCCCTTAGAAAAGTCCATTCCACCGTAAATGTAGGTGTTCTGACTGGGCACGGTCCAATAGCTCCCATGCGGCTAAATTTACGAAGTTGACAAAGATGTATATTTTCGATCTCGTCAATAAAGTAAAGAATCTAAATATTTACACTCAGGATCAAACTTGTTTCGGACGGGTCCAAACTGGTTTCTGAAAGAGGCACTTTCAATATAGATTGAAGTGGGCATCCGTTGTTATATTCTAATGCGATATTAAACATTTTAAACATAAGTAATTTCGACTTTTCTTGCAACAAATTCGGAGAAAAAGACATGGATTTAGAGGTAAATAATAACCCATAACAAATGCTATTATTTAATATTATATTTTTTCAGACTAAAACTCAAACCCGAGAATTTATTAGAATTTTTTGTGTACTAAATATGTGTGTGGGATTTCATTTAAGTTTCCCTAAAGGATTAGGTGAACCACACAATTGTAATCTGTGCGATAAGCTATGATATTTTCGTCCAATAACTACTACAGTGCGTATGTTGCCTTTTATATTTCGGGATTTGGTAATCGTACTGTTGCAATCTGGCAACTCCCAGCTTTATCGTAAAGTTTGACATTTTTGATGTTATACATACTCGCGTTGTTCATCCGACTTCTGATCCCGCGACATTTTGCATCTCATCATTCAACCGAACGTACAACATCATACAACACAACACCACATACAACATACCATATCACCCACCAACACAACCACACTATACACCCACTTCAACTATCGTCTCTTTCACCACCAATGAACAAAAAGGATTGTTCAGACCTGAATGGGTCCCTTTTTTCAACACCCATTCGTAAAGCGAAAACGTAGCAGCGCAGTTTGTCCGTGAAGTGTTTCCTCAAGTGAAAATGGAAAATTGTGGAACATCAAACAAGTATATTTAAAATATTGAAGTGAATTTGTTTGAATCGAAATTGAAATAGGCCTGTTAAACGAATTGTGAAAGGATTAAAAAATTAAATAAAAAATAAAAGCTAAGTGAGTAAATAAATGGAACTTCAAGCCTCTTTGAAAGGCACCTAAAAAACAATAAAAAAAATACAAAACTAACACAAAAAATCACTAAGAATTGAAAAAGAGCGCGATCTAACACAAACAAATTAAAAACAATCACCATAAAGCACGGGAATTAAATCCACCAAGCACGCAGAGAGGAGGCACAGGACGCCGAAAAAAAAAATTAAAACAAAGAAAAACGAGAAGAAGCACACATACAAAAGTATCACTCCCAAAAACCTTTGGCGGAAAAAAGTGAGTCCATTCCAATTAAATTTGGAAATAGAGGCATTTTATGCACATACATACTTGTATGTGTACAGTTTTATTGGTATTTCGGTAGAAATAAATAACCGAACAAAATAACTGAAAAAGAAAAAAAAATACGGTATCTGCCTTAGCTTATTTTGTGTCTATATTTATTATGTTATATTTCCGTTATATTCTTTAAAAAAAAATTTTTTTTTTGCAAAGTCAAGTATTTCTACTTGCAATATTTCCAGTGATACCCCTTGGGATAATAAAGCAACAAGCAGGATCGCTTAGAACATATAAGAAAAGGCAAAAACAATAAAATTATCGACATTTATGTATGTACACATATTTTCTTAAACATTGGCACATTTCCCGCGCTACATATATACCGCAACCCAACTTTTTTGCTCTTCCATTTCTCTTACATATTCTTTTAAAAAATATACATATAAAATAATATATATATATATATATATATATATATATAGTAATAATACCCATATAACTAAAAAGTATACGGACAACACGGATATATATATATATATATATAGTAATAATACCTATATAACTAAAAAGTATACGGACAACACGGATAAACATATGGAAATTAATTTTAACATGCATATATATGCTAATATATATATACAATTGTTGTTTATAACAATTTTATTTTCGCGTTCCTTTTTAACAAATGTATATAGATACAGATAATAAAAACGAATATACATACACACAAAATATATAAGTTGATCGTGAGTGAAACGAACACCCAGCAAACAATTTTCGGCAAATTTTATGATAATAATAATAGGGATATAAAATCTAAATTGACTTTGTAAGTTACAACAAAAATTACAATATACTAATTTTACAATCAAAGCTTTCAACAGCACAAATAAATTTTTTAACTACAGCTTTGGACAGCAAAACTACATTATTTTTACTACAATCTTATAGCAATGTTTTTTATAAAATTTAATACAAACCATCTTAATAGCTCGCTAATAGCTTTCTATTTAATTCAAAACATTCTTATAAATGCAATCTGATAAATCAAAAGAGATTAAACCAAGAACACCTCTATCATTAGAAATGGCTGATGATGATAAAGCAGAAGGCACACCTTCAGAAGCTTCACGCTCAAAGCTGAGTGCAAAACAAAAAAGAACCAAAGACAATTCAGTGTCAAAGATCATAACTGAAAATGATAGTTTTATTGGATACTGCAGACGATTTTCGGCTTCTCATATTAACGACAATAAATAATCAGTTCTAAATTTAAAAATTCAAAGCATAAATAATATGCTGGCAGCGTACGATACAATACTAGATACTGACGACGCCGAACTCCCAGAAAACATTAAAGCATCGGCGTCAGCCAAATATGAAAACTGTCTCGACCAGTACGAAACTACGAAGGCAATGATATTAGACCAAATAAATTTATTAAGGCCATGTAGAGCCACTACTCCTCCTCCGAGAGTAGTTACAATTCCAAACGAAAACCTAGATCAAGTATATTTTTAAAAGTACCAGCTTGTGATACTGAAGTTTTTCATGGAGGTTATGATCATTGGCCATCGATCCGCGACACATTCCCTGCCGATATATCAACCATCCTAAACTTTCACGATCACAAAAGTTGTACCATCTCAGGTACAAATCAAAAGGGGAAGCAGGCAGTATTATCAAGCGTTTCGCTTTGAATGACAAAAATTTTAATCTGGCTTGGAATCTACTGGTCGAAAGATACGAAAACGAAAGAGTATTGGTAGATAACCATATAACTATTTTAATGAATTTACCAAAACTTCAACATAAACCAGCAAAGAATTTCAAAAACTATACTTGACAGTGACTAATTGCTTATCTGTGTTAGAAACACATAATGTATCCACAGAATCGTGGGTCCCTATCCTAGTAAATATTTGCGAAGCGACACTACCTGATGCTGCTTTGCTACGATGGGAGCAATCACTAGTGACAAGAAAGAAATCGCCAGAATGGCATCAAATGAAAGAATTTTTAACAACTCAGTACGAAATAGCTGACTGAGTAGACAAAAAGGTAGTTAAGCCAAAAGGTCATCAAAATGACTCAAATAAAAACTTTTTTTAAACCCCAAGTCAGTAATAACACACAATATAATAGATACGTTAATAGAAGCCAAACATTCGTGTCAAATCAAACAAATCATTGGCAATCATTATGTGAAATTTGTAAAGGACATAATCTAATTTCTTGCGAGAAATTTAAAAAAAATGTCCGTTTCAGACAGAAACAATCTTGTCCAACAACATAAACTTTGCATCAACTGTCTGTCCAATTCTCAGAGGACAAAAGACTGTGAAAGCAAATTCAGTTGTGTGTACTGTCAACGACATCACTCATTGCTTCACATAACCAATTTTACAAATATGAAGCAAAATCACATATGTACATAAAACCACGGGCCTAGTCGCGACAACCAAATCAGGTAATTCCGAACTTCAGAATCCTGATAATAAAGAGGAACACCCATGTTGCTTAAAAGCAGCAAAAATTCAAGCTCTTCATTCAGAGAATAAAAGTAAAATTTTTTTACCCACAGCGGTCATTTCTATAGAACATAAGCGAAATTTATTTAAATAAAGAGCATTAATAGATCAAGGCTCTCATATAGCCTTTATATTATCAAAGGCTCAGAATCGGATAAAATTGCCAGTCAAAAATTCCAGTTTTAAAATTTCGTGAATGGGCGGAAGAATCTTACAAACTGGACGAAGGAGTACAGACTGGATCTAGATATTTCAGTCGATGGCATCAAAATTCCGACAGTCAACAACCCTAAAATTTTAGGCGTTACATTAGACAGTCCGTACTCCTTCTATGCTAGGAACATCAAAAGGTCCTTCCTTGATTACGTCGACAACATTAGACAGTACGCCGATCAGACTTCGGACTCAACGAACTTTAGACAAGTACTGACCGCCATTCACAGTGGAGCCATCAACACATTCACCGACACCCTCTTAGTGTCTATACTAAATATATGTCTTCCGTGCAATGAGTCTCCGCATGACACTAACCACCTCTTTGCATGCCCAACGAACTCCACTCATCTAACACCCATTTCCTTATGGTCCTATGCCCCGTTGAAACAGCTCGCTTCTTAGGCCTCCCGTTAGATGATCTCGACGACAACCAAACTGAAACTTACCACCCCAGTGGGGACTAGGTAACCGTTACAACAACAACAAATCCACATATTATTGAGCAGCGACTTAATACTTCAAATAATTCTTGAAGGTATAGAGAAAATCTCTAATAAATTGTTAGCCCTAAACACAATCTTTGAATATGTATTTATATAATAAGTGACCAAGTCACAGAGAAAATTAATTCCTTCACAACTCAAGCTGAAAATATTTCAAACGAATAAATAAGCAACTCAAAAAATTCTGGGAAGTAGAAGAATTCCCCAGACCACACAACCTTCTGAAGATCTGGCCTGCGAAACCTACTACAAGTCCACAACAACAAGAAACGAACATGGCCGTTATGTTGTGCGACTTCCATTCAAGCCCACCGTTTGAGAAACTATAGCTCTAGGCCACTCTAGAATATCAGCAGTCCAGCAATTCCTCAGCTTGGAAAAAAACCTGATAAAGAAAAGCGAGCTTAAATCAGCATATGAAAATATGTGGATGGATGAATATCTTGACCTCAATCATATGGAAGAAGCTGTACCATATGAAAAAATATCTAAAGGTAGACCACCATATACCTGGAAGACTTATACGCATATCTCAAATATTAGACTTACGTTGCCTCAGCACAATGGCAACGTGTTAAGCAACAGGTGCAGATAATCACGCGGATCTTGGGACAAAAGGCTGAAAACCACTTCATCTCACCAGCACTACACTCTGGTGGAACGGTCCTACGTGGTTAACAGAATCACAAGAAGTCTGCCCGCAATAAAATAGCTCCATCCTGAGAAATCCCGTTTTACTTATTTATTTCTAATATATCTTCACCAATTTACATTACATGGTGAGCATCGTTTGATGCAACAAATGCTCCGACTAGAATTTTATATACCGCGCCTAAAGCAACAAATTAAAAGGACGTTTTTTATGTGTAAACAATGCACATTGTACAAGCAAAAAATACGCACGCAGATCATGACAGCTTTGCCACCTGAACGCTGCAATTTTGCTCGTCCCATTACTGGGGTTGATTTTGCTTGACCTTTCCAGATAGGGGCCTCTATGTTAGGGTCTTCCTCATTCAGAAACGGGTATGTGGCTATCGATGACGGATTTCCATCAAAAATTATGAGCGACAATGGGAAAAACTTTATCGGAGCTCAAAGAGCCAAAGAGAAAGAGTTTGTAAAATTGACTGAAGAAGTCTCCCAAGAAATTGTCAAAAAATATGCACCACAAGGAATCGATTGGCAATTTATACCTCCATGTTCTCCCCACATGGGCGGACTCCGGGAATCAGCTGTAAAAAGCTCAAAGTCCCATTTCAAGATAACGGCAGGTAATCATAAATTCAATTATGAGGAATTTACTACACTACTCGCTCGTATAGAAGCCGTACTAAATTCACGACCCATCCCATCACTCTCGCAAGATCCCTCAGATTTCACAGCTCTACCTGAGGCAGAAAGAGACTCACTCAATTTAATAGACCAATGGGAAAAATTAAGATACTTCATCATGAATTCAGCCATAGATGGAAGGAAGATCACCTTAAAGATCTCCATGTTGTTGTTGTTGTATCGGCAGAATACTGCCGAGTTGGCAGTCCTTGACCGGATAAAATCCGGGTCCGTTCCGGTTACGTAGACCCGACTGTAGTGGAAACGGTCCATAAGAGACATCGGTGGAAAACGATCCAGAAGGAACCAAATGTGGGCGAATAGTGGACATGCCGCAACCATACCATTAGAACCATGCAGAACAGTAAATTCTGAGCGTTTGCCAGGTGTCTTTCAAGAAATCTGGAAAACCAACCGCCGAAGACGGATAACTCTTCACAACGCCAATGTGAGCCCTCACACAACAACTGCATTCTTGAGCACTCAAAATAGCGATTTGATGAGTCGTCCACCATATAGTACTAAGTTAGCACCGAATAACTTCTTTTTATATCCGTAAAAAATAAACTAAGAGGTAAACATTTTTCGACACCTAAAGAGGTGCTTGATGCGTTCAAAACGCAGGTTTTAGAAACACCTCAATCAGAGTGGAAAAAGTGCTTCCACGATTGGTTCAAACGGGTGCAAAAGTGTATAGATCTTAATTGAGAATATTTTAAAAAACAATAAAGCAATTTTTGATGATTAATATTTGTTTCTGTTCTCTAACCTCAAAATATAAAAGGCAACTCACATATAATAGTGTATATATCATTTCGAAAACTTACCAGTTTCTTCAGCTCCGGAAAGAGTCTTCTAACAGCTTTTACGTATTCGCCAGCGAATGAATATTTGGTACACAAAGGATTACCGTCCAAACGTAAAGTTTTCAATCCAAGCGCAGAAAGCTCCTTAACGTCCTCCAAATCTACTATCCAGTTGTTCCCTAAATCTATAGCTTTTAAATTACTCATTATATTTAAAACTTTTGACACATTAGCATTAGTTATTTTATTGTGTGTCAGACGCAGTTCCACACAACTGGTAAGAAGTTTTCGAGATGCCTGCATAAGAACTCGGCTCAAAATTTTTGGTGAGCTTAAATTGATGACAATATTTTCTAAACCTACGAATTATCATTTGTAATTTTTTAGACTTATCTGAAAATAGATTTTACCTTCGACACTTTCAAAGTTATCCAAATTTAATTGCCTATTTATACCGTTATAACGACGTGTGAGGGCTTTATCAATACATCCCATGGGCTCTATTTGTCCTCGTTTGAAAGGTGTAACATTCATAAGCATATAATATTTTAAAATTTTGTCTATTTGAATTTCGGAAAGCGCCGAATATTTATCAACAGTAGTAGTTAAGCGTGGAACATTTATTTCCATTTTACAAATATCAACTAAGTATTTGAGCTGATCAAAACATTGCCGCACAAGAAACTGATGTTCACCAGCGGAAAACTATGAGTGAATTGTAAAATTTAGATTAAGTATTTTACTCAAAATAATATATAAACAAAAATGTTCACCTTATAATAACAAGGATATATCTCAGATAGCTTTTGTGAAACAGTAATAAAAAAATAGTCCATAATTTCATGTTTTGTAAATTCTTGTCCCGCATCAGGTATCTGTTTATATAAAAATAAAAAAAATATTATATAAAAATATTGATATACAATTTTTAGTTGAGGAGTAACCATTTAATTTGTATTACCACAATAGCATGCCAATCATTACTGTGTTGGAACAAGACAACATCTCTCTTATTATTTAGATCTACTCGATACCCATTCCTGTTGATGTCTACTTCGTAGTCCAAAGGCGAATAGAGTTTCGATAAATTCTCGACCGGTATACCATCCTTCAACATAATATTCACAAGTTTTATAAATAAATGTGTTTATTGCACGAACTTACAATTATTTTAAAATTTTTTTGTATAGGCCGTAGACACTCTGGATAATTGTTGCCACTCGTGATCGGGTTACCAGCTAGCAACAATTCGTCTGCTTTCACTTCGCTTAAATCGCGGCATAAACGCGATGACGAAGTAATCTGTAAACAGCTTTTAAATTTTATTACAAACTTTATTTAATTTCATTTAAGTTTTTACCTTATTTTTACTTAAATCCAAAACCACAAATTCAGCACCAGCAAAAACTGCCAGAGGTGCTACAGTTGTGATGCCGTTATCGCTTAGGATCAATCCATTCACTAAGCGAAATTTGTCATCATTGCGATAGATTAAATTACAAATAGTCTCAAGCACAGCACGATTACCCAAATTAACAACTAAATCACAAAGTTCCTTCTGGGTATTAAAGCGGCATAAATTTAATATACCAACTACGCCATTTACCCGCTCCATGCAAGTATAAAGGCGGTTTAGTGCTTCCGCAAGCTTAGTATGTGGTGATATTTGTCCAAACTTAAAATCACCTACATTAAAATGTACTTGGAGCTGTACAAAAGAAGCATCAGAAAGCTGAACACGAAGATTATGTTCAAACAGTTTATTTATAGCCCCTTTGCACTTCCGCACGAGAAAACGATCGTCTTTTACCCCGCGCTATTATATTAAAAAATATTATTAATCTAACTGACTTAAAATTTTTTTTAATACTAAAATTCTTTAAAAACCGTATATATTCTGAGGCTGGCAATAACCTTATAAAAGAATAAGTGCCACTAATTGGATTTACAGATATTATTATTGGACATTACACAATTCATTCTGAGCTTAATAAAAATACTTAAAAAATTTCTGTCTTGTTTAATTTATGTTTATAAAAAATTCCCACCCAGAAGATTATTAATATTCTATATTTCCGTATATTTCAGGTTTGTATTTGTATAATAAGCAGTTAATTTCCACAAAGCTGTTTAAATATGGGACGTGCTAGGGCTTTTTCGAAACAGGATCGTAAAATCTATAGTCACGTAAAACGACAAAAATATATGTTGACCTTATAAAAATAACATCAACGCCAGGTCCTTTTAAAATATCTGCAGCAATAGCATTACAGCAAGGTTTGCAATTGAATCGTTGAAAACAAGTTATATGGAGATCATCGCAAGGGGTTGCAATACTGACTTATAGACATGGAAGCCAACGATTATTGTTTGCAAAATCTTACGAAGATCGATGAGATGCTCAAAACGTCAAAAAGTTGCTTTGGACGGACGAAAGTGAAATAAATTCAGTGAGAAATCATGGTAAAACATTTTTAAGAAGTCGGAAATGTTTTCTTTATAACATATATATAGCAATGCTACGGCCTCCTAACTGTTTTTGTTTGCGACTAACCAGTTCATCATGGATGCGTAACATTGCAACTGCACACCAAAGGCCAACACCAAAAAGCAAATCTGTCATTGGTGGTCCAACACTTTCAGAGCTTAGGAAATCAGTTCATAGGCTATTTAACAAAGCCAAGTGTATTGGTAACTGCGAGGAATATAAGCATCACATAACAACGAATAATAAAGGAATTAAGCCTGCAAAACAAAACAGTTTTCGAAGATTCTGTGAAAATGTGTCCTGAACCCTAGATGCAGTCAGGTACAATAGGTTCTGGCCAAAAGTAAGACTAACATAGTATTAGCAATCAAGCTATCTGATGGGGCCTATACGACCAGCGTAGAAGAATAGCAAGGACACTCCTGCTTGTTTACAGTTCGGTACGACCAAATTCCACCAGTGGCCGCACATAAGCCAGATCGTTGCTTAAGGTTTATTCACTGCAGACTGAATCAAGTGTTCAAAATGTTCTTATGGCGGGGTACTGCCTCCCTTATTATCGAGCCTTGTCGGAGACGAGCTTTTCGAGTTGCTAAATAACAATGGGCATCGTTCCAAAACACTCTTTTCGATATTGTCAAAAGGGGTTTAGGTCTAAAAAAAAACATAAAGTAGTACGACTGGGCTAAACATTAACCCATCGAAAACGACTATCACTGGGCCTAAGGACCCTAACTATTAGATGCAGAGAGTTAATGATGACTAATGAAGTCAAATACCTAAACCTTACACTAGAACCACACTTCGGTGGGACTAACATGTGGAACTAACTGTAATTAAAGCCACAAAATCAGTCATGGTATACAAAGGCCTGACCGGTATATTTTGGGGCCGTAAGCTAAGTATCAACAGGTCGCATGGACATCGAAAACATCACATAATTCGGTATGACATCAACTATAGGATGTTTTGCGAGTATATTCCAAACAGAATTTTTGCAACGCAACAATGGCAATGAACATATTGTTATCCGTTACCACGAGAGTCAGGCCTACGTAATCGGAACGGACTCGGATTTTTATCCGGCACAGGACTGTCAACTCGGCCGCATTCTTCAAATTTAATGTAGGAGTTTTAGTTTTCTGCCGCTACAACAACTACTAAGCGATAGTCAAGCGATCTCAGCTTATGAGATTAAAGCCCCTATAACGGTTTCCAACCCAACTGTATTTTGTTTGAAGTTTTGAAATTTGGTACTGTCGACATCAACACACCTCGTCAAAAAAAATCGGTTGAAGTGTTGTCAATCTTCAATAAGTGGGGCGGACTAGAGTATCAAAAAAATACAACTACTTTGTAGCAGGCGTTTATTTCGGAAAATATTAATAGAAAATGGAATATGGTAAAAAAAAATTTTTTTTTTTAAATTTATGGTAAAAAAAATATGATTTCGTTGTGGTTTTATTTTGAATATATTGCTTAATTTAATTTAATTGATAAAAATCGCACTTTTAATTTAATAATATTTTGTATGTCCTTATATTGATGTATTTAGGTACACCCTAATACACGGACTTGTTAGTATATATTTATGAAATGTATGTAGGGTATATAAGCATAGGCATAGATTTTATGCCGTATGTATAAATATGGTAAATATGTATTATTTTCGCGGTACGAATAAAGCGAAAACAGAGAATTGATAATGCGCAGGTAGTTTACCCTCTTAGCTATAGGTAAATATTTTATTGTGCAAATTTGTATTTGTCACGTATGTACCATATAGTTTGCAGTTTCTAAATTTCAGTTGTGAATATATAATATATGAAATGTATATACATATATGGTATATATTGCGCTTGGCAATTATATGTATAAAGAATATATGTACTGATTATGAATAAGTACATATATTTTTGCACTAAAGTATGCATATATGTTTGTATGTTTACTTATATTTATATATTTTTTTGTTGTTGAATTTTGTGTGGCTAAATATACGAAGGTAAGCGTATGTTAACAAAAAATTATTATTTATTGTTATTAATGTTTCATAATATGTATGTGGATACATATACATATAATATAAAAGTTTATATAAAGATAAACTGTATCTTTTCGATAAACATATGTGCAAAAATAAATAAAAGTGAAATGATTGATTTTGTAGGGTATTTTGTGGAGGGTTTATGTATATATATATGCTGCCTTTATGCCTTCTGCGTTTTGTTCACGTGTCTGTCCTTTTCGGCATCCAGCTGGCTAGCTCCTTATGCGTGTTAAATTGTTATTTTTATGATCGCGTCCGATTATTTTAGTTTCGCGACCTCTTTAAGTTGTTCTTGTTCATTAAAATCGCTTTATAATTGTATGTATTTTGTTTTTGATGCACACACTTTCATGTATATACAGCTGTGTTCATAAAAATAGCAGTGCTCATGAGCTGATGGATCCGTGCGATAGAAGTTGGAACTAACGCTCGCTATTGCACACACTCGCATGCAGCGGGCGGACCGGGCGACACTATTGTTGCAGCAACATGCTGATACACACACACACACACACACACAAACAACTTTCTTACCAATTTCACTTGCATTCGTAGGCGTGTTTGATGGCTCAGTATGACTTGCCTCGATTTGTTGTTGCTATCAACGACGCGGAGCAATGTCTACGAGTATATATGTAGGTATCCATAAGAGTATGTAGCTACACCTACACTACTTAATTTTATATATCAACAAGTAAGGAAGGGCTAGGTTCGGATGTAACCGAACATTTTATACTCTCGCAAAGTCAAATAGTATACTCGTTTGAGATTTATTTGTGGATTGACTGATATTTTCGGCAGAAGGTCAACTATAGGCACTGGGGTCCACATACTTAGTACTTAGGGGCTTAAACAGTTTTGGTTCGATTTAGACAATTTTTGGCCACAAGGTGGCATACTTTAATCGCATTATTCACGCAAAGTTTTATCCCGATACAGTCGTTGTTGCCTGATTTACATAGTGGAAAGTGAAAGAATCAGATAGAATTTAAAATGGTGTTATATGGGAAGTAGGCGTGGTTGCAGTCCGATTTCGCACTATGACATAGAAACATGAAAAGAACGTTATGCACCGAATTTGGTTGAAATCGGTTAAGCAGATCTCAAGATATGGGTTTTCACCTAAAAGTGGGCTGTGCCACGCCCACTGTCTAATTTTGAATGCGGTTCCTATAAAGTCATCTCATACCATCCCAGAGATAAAATTTAATGTCTCTGGCGTGTTTAGTGCTTGATTTATCGCGCTTTTAGTAGGTTTTAACAGTACCGTTATATGGGGAGTGGGCGGAGTTGCCACCCTATTTTCACACCGTCAATAGAAGTGCTAAAAACATTTGCTTCTAGTGATTTTTGTTATTATAGCATTAGCGGTTTAGGAGATATGCACATTAAACCTATTAGAGGCGGGACCACGCCCACCAAAAAAAAGTTTTAACTGCAGATGCCCCTCCCTAATGTGATCCTGTGTACCAAATAACAGTCTTGTATCTTATTGCGGAGCTTAGTTATGGCAAGTTATTTGTTTTTGATTAATGGCGTTTTGTGGGCGTGGCAGTGGTCCGATTACGCCCATCTGCAATACCAACCGTCTCACGGTACCAAGAAACATGTCTACCAAGTTTCATAAAGATATCTCAATTTTTACTCAAGTTAGAGCTTGCACGGACGGACGGACTGACAGACAGTCACCCGGATTTCAACTCGTCTCTTCATCCTGATCATTTATATATATATAACCCTATAACTAACTCGATTAGTTTTAGGTGATACAAACAACCGTTAGGTGAACAAAACTATTATACTCTGTAGCAACAGGTTGCGAGAGTATAAAAAGTAAATGAATGTTCACAAATTTAATTTTGTTTTAACTTTGTGATTATTTTAAACAAAAACACATCAATTTATTATTCAAAATGTTGTTAATTTTTTTTACATTATTAATTTAAACAAAAAAGTGCTGTTTACAGCTGTTCATAAAAATAGCAGTGAGTAATGAAAACAGTGGAATTAGTTGAAAAAAACATCGTTGAACTCCAAAAAACTATTTTAATTTGTTTGCTTGGGTTAGTACTTAGTCGTGTACCCATTATTTTTTATTATGGCCTGGCAACTGCGAGGCATAGAATCCACCAAGTCCTGGCAGCGCTTGACAGGGATCCGCTCCCATGATTTTTGAACAACTCCCAATGCTGTGATCGAGATGTTGGATTTGCATTTGCAACATATCGTTTAACATCATAGGTTTTCAATTGGATTTAAATCCGGAGACTGCGCAGGCCATGACATAATATCGATCCGCTTTGATGCCATCCAACTTTTGACCAGTTTGCTTGTATGTTTTGGGTCGTTATCTTTTTAAAACGTCCATTTTAGTGGCATTTCCAAATTGGCACAAGGAAACATAACATTTTCTAATATGTTAACATATACAGATCGATCCATGATCCCATCAATCATGAATATAGGGCCCACTCCACTGTAAGAAAAACATGCCCATACCATAATACTCAATCCGCCGTGTTTAACTGTCTTCAAAGTGTAATTAGGATCGTACTCTGTGTTAGGTGGACGTTTGACATATTGTCTGAAGCCCTTTCCACCAAATAACACAATCTTACTTTCGTCACTCCATAAAATATTTCGCCACTTTGTAATGGGCCAATTAAGGTGACTTTGGCGAACTCCAAACGTGCTTTGACATGTTTGGTGGCTAACAGTGGAACTTTTCGTGAATGGCACACTTTGAGATTTTGTTCTTTAAGACGTCGCTGAATAGTAACGCCACTAACATTCAAGCTTAAGTCATTTTTTATCTTGCTGGACGATGCAAAAGGCTGCGCCCTGCTATATCGCACAATAGATCGGTCCTCATGAGTGTGCTTTTACGTTGGATACCACGATTTTCGGGCATTTCTTTAAAGTTTAAAGCATTATGAATCATTTTAGCAGAACATCCACATATTTCTTGGATGTCTTTCCCAGGTTTCTTAGTTGCACTATAATATTTCTTTTTTCAGGAGTACAATGTTTGCCCCTGCCCACTAAGTTAAAAAATATAAATTTATTTTAGTGTTTTCTAATGTTAATAATAGTCACTAACACACAACCACTTACTTTTTCTCAATTAAACGTCTTAACAAAATTTTTTTGGCTTATCAAGATACGCACTGCTAATTTAATGAACAGCCAAAGACTGGTGCTTCTAGCAAAAAGAGTTGTTCATTTGCTTAAATCTCGCAAATCTAACGGGATTTTTTCGTTTCTTCCTTATACACATTCCATTCTACGACAACAATGCGTAGACGTTGGAATAATCGTAACGGAACTTGAAAAAAAATAACATTACTTGATTGCATTTCTCGCACTGCTATTTTTGTGAACACAGCTGTATGTTTGAGGGATCGCGCCCGTTTGTTTTGTTTTTGTTTATGTTTTATTGTTGAGATGCTTTTACATTTCGCGCCCGATGTGTTTTTTGTTTGTTTGAACCCTTTTGTATTTGTTGTTGTTTTTATTTTTAAGGCTACACGCACTTTATATATTTATGTTTTTTTTTTTTTTTGTTTTATATATTTTCTTTTTTTTTGTGTCACTGCACTTCACACTGTTTGTTTTATTTTGTGGTTTGAGATCCTAATTTGCACTTATTTGAATGCATATTTATTAATATGTATGTTGTATGTACCACTATATATTCTATATTTTTGGGTCACTGAACTTTATAACCCCGCACTGGTTATACATAAGTACATATATGTGTATATTTTTGTTAATTTTCCGAGGTGCCTTTCGGTAAGGCTCGAAGGACCATGTTTATTTGCATAACAAATTTATTGGGAAGCACACACCTTTCTTATTTTATTCAAATTTTAAAATAAAAGTTTTCGTTAAAGTTAGTATATAATATAATTATTATTTTGACCATTTCGGTTAAACAAGTTTATTTAAAATTATAATAAAAATGTTATATAATATGTAATAATATGATGTAGACGAGGGGAGCGTTGAGAATCCAATTCCGCGAAACGACTTTCGGATGATGGCGATCAGAATCTGGAGGTATCGGTGTACATATTTAATCTGAAGAACCTCCCAGAATACCTTTATTGTTCTGAAAGCAAACTTACAATTAACGAATCTCAATTATAATTTACTGTATGCAAATTTCGGCAGTCTGCACATAACCCAGAAATCAATCCGTTATTAGTTTCAATGATTGTTCAATTTGAAGCAAATGTTTTTAGCACCTCTACCGACAGTGTGAAAATGGGTGAAATCGGGTGACTTTGCGTGAATAATGCGTTTAAAGTATGCCACCTTGTGACCAAAAATTATCTAAATTGAATCAAAACTGTTCAAGCCCCTAAGTACTGAATATGTGGACCCCAGTGCCTATAGTTGACTTTTTACCGAAAATATCGGTCAACATAGAACAAGTCCAAGATCCACAAAGAAATCTAAAACGAGTATACCATTTGACTTTGCGAGAGTATAAAATGTTCGGTTAGATCCGAACTTAGCCCGTCCTTACTTGTTTTATTTGATTATTTTTGTTTGCAAAATTTATTAGTATGGCAACACTGGTTTTACAACCCTTTTGTTATTGTCAAAATTAATAGAATTGAAGAATAATTTAAATATTGAAATAAAGCTCTTTTAGCATCATATAATATAAAATAAATGTCTACACGCGAATTAGGTAAGTGTTAGTGGATATAAAAGTGAAAAATACGAGTGTATAATTCATTTTAAATCGAAAAAATACCCACTTTAAATAGTGGAAATTTTCAACTTTAAACGTAAATATATCGAAAAACAAGTTTCTCGTAGGTATATCTATATATTCTTGGGGAAAACTTTAGTATAACGTCCCAGGCTTTCGGGGATAAAATGGGTATGGGCGGATAGAGGAGATCCTCCAGATCAAGAATATATAGAGATATAGCCGCGGGTAACTTATAGTTTTCGAGATATTTGGGTTTAAAGTTCAAAATTTCGACTATTTAAAGTACGCATTTTTTCCATTTCAAATGAGTTATACACTTATATTTTACACTTTTATATCCACTAACACTTCACTAATTCGTTTGTACACATTTATTTTACATTATATAATGCAAAAATAGTTTAATTCAATAATTAAATTATTGTTAACTTCTATTAATTCTGACAATAACAAAAGGGTTGCAAAATTTCAAATAACCAGTGTTACCTCATCCACATCTTTTGTAATTGAACTGAAAGAAATTAAAACAGATAATACCCCAAATACAGGAAACCAATACCTAGAGAAATAAACTATTACAAAGCATTGATGTTAAGTATTATGTTATACCCTCTATGACAATATTACTTTTTTCTTGTAGAACTTCTTTTTGCGTTAGCGGCCTTCGGCCGCGCTTTAAAAAAATAACCCTGGTCGGTCCAACACCGGGGTGTATCAAGGTTTTTTTGCGCAGAACTCCTTTTTGCGTTGGCGGCCTTCGGCTGCGCTTCAAATAAATAACCCTGGTCGATCCAACACCGGGGTGTATCAAGGTTTTTTTGCGGTGGCGTCCTTCGGCCGCGCTTAAAAAAAAATAACCCTGGTCGATCCAAAACCGGGGTGTACCAAAGTTTTTACGCGCAGAAATTCTTTTTGCGTTGTTTCTTGTATCTAGGGTACAATCTCTCTGTTTATTTTATTTTTCTTCGTTTACAAAATATATTAGTATGGCAACACTGATGTTTTGACATTCACAACCATTTTGTTATTGTCAAAATTAATAAAATTGAAGAATGATTTAAATATTGAAATAAAGCTATTTTTGCAGCATCTAATATAAAAAAAAATATCTAAAAACGAATTAGTCAAGTGTTAGTGGATATAAAAGTGAAAAATATAAGTGTATAATTCATTTTAAATCGCAAAAATACGCACTTTAAATAGTTGAAATTTTCAACTGTGAACATAAATATCTCGAAAACTATAAGTTTCCCGCGGCTATATCTATATATATTCTTGATCTGGAGAATCTCCTCTATCCGCCCATATCCATTTTATCCCCGAAAGCGTGGGACGTTATACTAAAGTTTTCCCCAATTTTTTTTTATAAAATAATTTCAAAAAGCGATATCGTGATGAATTTTGGTTAGGCCGTTAATTTAGAAACTATTTACCCGATATGCTACAGGAAAAAGCTCTTCTCCTTCGACAGCTTCAAAAATTACTTGCAATATTTCTGTCATGCTATCCCGTCCAACGAATTTTCCACTGTGCTGAACCACAATTTGATTCCAAACATATCCTTGTGCAATAACTCTAGGGTCATAAGAGTTGCAGTTCGAGTATGTTATAGAGTTTTTGTATGAAACCTCAATTGGCAGATTATTAGAAAAGTGATATACCTCATCTATAACAAAACATTTTATACAGCTTGTAAGCTTCCAAAACACTTATGTATTTAGCATACCCGGTCGAGAAATAGCCATTTCTTATTTATAGATATTGCACACAAAATAAACCGGCTACTTAATATTTCATATAAACAATTCTGTGGCGCTTTTGCACAAGTTCCTTCCGTGTGATAGAGGCTCTACCATAGAGCTACAAAACAATCGATGCGAAGGTCGATATTATCGATAATTTTAGTTTCGTCTCACTATTGATAAATTATTTTGACTATCGATGGCAAATACTAGTGATGAGCGATATTGCGATTTTTTGTTATCTGTGATTTCAGTTATTGATATTGTGACGAACACGGATGATAGAACAAAATCGAATCAACGATAAACTGCCAGAAGCAACTAGTTAGCGAATTCGAAGCTGCCAGAATGTTCTAGAAGCAATTTTTTGTTACAGATTTACTATATAAGGCCTGCCGGATTGTGCAGCAAAAACAGTTCTAGTTAGAGTGTTGTCGTGATAAGAGCAATTAAGCTATAAGCAAGAAGTTGTAAGCTCGAATAACGAGCAATAAGTGTTAACAACAACTTAACACTTATGTGCCAGAATGTTCTAGAAGCAATTTTTTGTTACAGATTTACTATATAAGGCCTGCCGGATTGTGCAGCAAACACAGTTCTAGTTAGAGTGTTGTCGTGATAAGAGCAATTAAGCTATAAGCAAGAAGTTGTAAGCTCGAATAACGAGCAATAAGTGTTAACAACAACTTAAGAACTGTGTTTGCTGCACAAAGTTTTAAAAATAGTGTGACGAACACGGATGATAGAACAAAATCGAATCGACGATAAATTGCCAGAAGCAACTAGACAGCGAATTCGTAGTTGCCAGAATGTTCTAGTAGTAAAATAGTTAGCGAATTCGTAGTGGCCAGAATGTTCTAGAAGAAATGTTTTGTTACAGATTTACTATATAAGGGCTGCCGGATTGTGCAGCAAACACAGTTCTAGTTAGAGTGTTGTCGTGATAAGAGCAATTAAGCTATAAGTAAGAAGTTGTAAGCTTGCATAACGAGCAATAAGTGTTATTTTGTTGGAATTAGAAATAAAGATAAGTGTGTAGCCATTAAATTGGGACTTTTATTTAACAATCCAGTGATCGAACTCAAGAATGAGTTACAGGTAGACGATTTATCGAGAAATCCGTTACAATTGGTGTCAGAAGTGGGATTGTCAAATAAATTCCCAAGGAGATAATTATTTGAAAATGGCCAAGTTTAACGATCTGAAGATTCCACAACTGAAAAAGGAGCTGGAGTAACGTGGTTTGGCGACAAATGGATTAAAAACTGAATTACAATCACGGTTAAGAGGGGCCATGGAGGCGGAAAACATTAATGTTGAGGAATATGTCTTTCACATGGAATTAGAGGAAGAGACAACAAAAATAGAAGAAAAGGAAGAAGCTCAATGCTCGTCAAAGATTGTGGACATAAACATGATTTTTGCTGCAATATCACAGATGGGGAAAGAGATGTCAACGCAAATGTCGACACAATTTAAAGAGCAGGATACACGATTGGCAACGCATTTGGAAGAGCAGTTCGTAGCGCAAGATGCACGTATATCAGCACAGGTATCCTTACAGTTAAAAGGCCAGTTTGCAGCGCAAGATGCACGAATATCAGCACAGGTGTCCTCACAGTTGAAAGAGCAGGATGCACGGATATCGCAAGTGACCTCACAAATAGCAGAAGTGTTCTCACAGATTTCGGAAGAGCGGGATAAAATTAAAACTGAAGTGGATGAATTGAGAGATCGTCTCCGTGAGCTACAATTAAATCGGCCAATTATGTGGTCAGCTTCTGCCAAGGTAAAACCTCCATCCTTTCATGGCACTGTTTCGTTCCACGTTTTTAAGCTTCAATTCGAAAAGACGGCATCTTCAAATAATTGGAACGCTGAAAATAAAGTAGCTGCATTGTTCGTTGCATTAAAAGGATCTGCAGCAGAGATATTACAGACCATTCCAAACTGCGAGGCGAGTAGTTATGAAACGTTGATGGGTGCATTAGAAAGACACAGGAAGCAGATCTTTCAAATCGAGTTGCGAAATCGCCGCCAGAAAGCCCATGAGTCTCTGCAGGAGTTTTCTACAGAGATTGAGAGGTTAGCTCACTTAGCTTATGCACATAAATCCATGGAATCCGTTTCGTATGCTCTGCCACAGGAAGCAGCATCTCTACTTTGCATTCAAACATTTAAAGCTCACAAAGTAGAAATAGAGAAACACACTTGCGTGAACCAATTACTTGAAAAAATTGACAACATACAGAAAGCACTAGAAAAATGTACGGAAGCGCATAAGAAAAATGATGGTGTGCTTAATTGCTTCAACTGCGGAAAAAGTGGACATATTGCACGCAACTGTAACCAGCCCAATAATCCAGTTGGACGTAAACGCAAAGCTGACGAAGATCAAGCAAATGTCAAATCAAACCAATCGTTAAACTAAAGCGAGCCAGCCGAAAAAGGCACGGGCTGGCTCCCGCAAGCAAATGCCCTCTTATCTCCATTTCACAAATAAGCAGGAATACGAGTAACGTTACCGTTAGTGGATGTGTAGACGGTAAAAAGCGCATACTGACTGTGGATACGGGCGCATCACATTCCATAATTCGATCTGATCTGGTTGAGAAAAAAGTGAGACCATTAGCTGGGACAAAGTTGCGTACTGGAACTGGAGAAGATACCCTAGTTCTCGGAAAGGCAACGTACGAGATCGTAATTGGAAAGGCAGCCGTGTTACACAATTGTATAGTGGCAGATATCGTTGACGAAGTCCTAATTGGAGTAGACTTTCTAGCGAATCCAGGAATCAAAAATTGACATGAAAAACAGGATTATGTCCTATAGAAATATGGATGTGCCACTTATGTTCGGTTACGATAATAAGTACAACGTTAAACGAGTGATAACAACAGAGAGCCAGCAGATTCCACCAACATCAGAAGCAGTTATTTTGGCAGAAATAGATGGAGACTATGGGTCAAACAAGTGGTGGATTGTTGAGGCCACAAAATAATCTACACCACACTTACTTATAGGAAAACCCCGGCTATGACAAGACAAGATAAACGTGTTCCAGTAAGAGTACTTAATGAGTGCAAGTTACCAATCAAACTCTCCAAAGGAGTTGTATTAGGGCAGTGTCAAGAGATTCTGGCCGTAATAAATTGCGAAATAGGTCTTGAGGAAGATTCCATGGAGGAAAACGATATATCGAGCGAAATTAACGCATGGACCGAGGAACTAGAGGCAAACTATCAAACTACGGCTAAAAACTTCTTCTCAGATACTCATCCATATTTGATAAAGACGATGCCAAACCAGGAAGAACCAAAGTTGTGAAACATTTTATTAACACAGGTGATGCAAGACCAATCCGGCAGGCTCGTCGGAGCATTCCTTTAGCAAAACGTGAAGTTGTAAGCCAGACCATACGTGAAATGAGCGAAAGCGGCGTAATCGAACCATCAGAGAGTCCGTGGAGCTCACCTGTAGTACTTGTGAAGAAGAAAGATGGCAACATGAGATTTTGTGTGGACTATAGAAGGTTGAATGATGTAACGAAGAAAGACAGTTATCCACTACCTAGAATCGATGACACACTTGACTCGTTATCAGGCACAAATTGGTTCTCAACACTTGATTAAAAAAGTGGTTATTGGCAAGTGGAGGTAAACAAAGAAGACAAAGAAAAGACGACTTTCAGCGTTGGAGATGGTCTATGGCAATTTACCGTAATGCCCTTTGGATTATGTAACGCTCCTGCTACTTTTGAGAGACTTATGGACCAGGCATTAAAAGGATTACACTGAAAGACCTGTTTGGTATACCTCGACGATATTATCGTGTTGGGTAAAAGCTTCGATGAACACCTTAAGAACTTGGAAAAGGTTTTCCAACAGATAGCTAGCGCTCGTCTGAAGCTGAGTCCAAAGAAGTGTTCCCTTTTCAAAAAGGAAGAAAGCTATTTAGGACACAAAGCGACAACGGAGGGCATTTGCACAGCTAATGAAAAGATCGAGGCAGTAAGAGATTGGCCTACTCCTAAAAATTTACATGAATTGCGGAGTTTCCTTGGACTATGTACTTATTATAGACGATTCGTTTCAAATTTTGCCAGCGTAGCTAGTAGCCTCCATGAACTCACGAAAAAGAACAAAGTTTTTAAATGGAATAAAGAACAGGAAGTGCCTTTCCAAATTCTGAAGAAACCGTTAAGTACTACGCCAATGTTGGCATACTCGGTCCCAGGATCAAATTATTTTGGATACGGATGCTAGTGGATTTGCAGTAGGAGGCGTTCTATCACAAGTCATTGATGGGCATGAGAAAGTGGTTGCGTATTACAGCCAGACCATAAGCAAGCCAGAGAGAAATTATTGTGTTACTCAGAGGGAATTACTGGCGTTGGTGAAGTGCATCAAACTTTTTCATAAGTACCTTTATGGCCAGCGATTTCGGGTGAGGACAGATCATGCAGCATTAAAATGGCTTCTACAATTCAGGAACCCTGAAGAACAGTTGGCACGGTGGATTGAGAGACTAAAAAGTTACGACTTCTCTATAGAACATCGCAAAGGTAGTAGTCATGGAAATGCTGATGCCATGTCCCGCCGTCCCTGTAATCTGGAATGCAGACATTGCTCAAAAGCTGAGGCCAAAGAAGACGTTATAGATGTCCGATTAATGACTATAACATCAGATTGGGATCCGGAGAGGCTACGGAAATGTCAGCAAGAGGATCCAGATTTGAAAAGTGTAATACACGGATTGGAGATGAATAAACGAGAGAAGAAATAGCTTATTGGGCACAATGGAATAGTTTGAAGTTAGTGTCTGGCTGCTTGCATCGCGTATGGGAAAGCGAAGATATACAAAGTTCACGAGCTCTGATGATTGTTCCAAAAGCAAGAATTCCTGAAGTTCTCAACGAGCTGCACAACGGTCCAAGTGGAGGACACATGGGTATCACTAAAACCTTGGAAAAATTAAAACAAAGATTTTATTGGGTTGGTTGTCGTCAATCAGCCACGGAGTGGATCGTCAATTGTGTCGAGTGCATTGCTGCTAAAGGGCCGCGGTCCAAGAGTCATGGTCAGATGAAGCCGTACAATTCAGGTGCGCCGTTTAAGCGAGTAGCCATGGATGTAGCTGGTCCATTTCCTATCAGTGAATTAGGAAACAGATATGTTTTGGTAGTCATGGACTATTTCAGCGGTATACGCAATTCCTAACCAAGAGGCAGGAACAGTAGCGGATGTATTCATCAACAATTGGGTATCGAGATATGGGGTTCCAATAGAATTACATTCTGACCAAGGGAGAAATTTTGAATCAGCTCTAATACAGGAGATATGCCAGAAGCTGGGTATCCGGAAAACCGCAGTCCGATAGCAGGAAAGTTGTGGACAAGTATCAGAAAGATTGGGATACCCATATATCCTTGTTTCTGTTGGCTTATCGGTCTGCTGTACATGAAACAACGGGGCAGACTCCAGCAAGGGTAATTTTTGGTAATGATCTTCGACTACTGATTGATTTAAAATTTGGAATTAACGCCAACGACGAGATGAGAGATATACATGATTTTGTGAGACAGCGCACCAACATTATGAGCGATAAAATGAAAGCAAAATACGACAAGGCAATAAACTCTGACGGTTTTATTGAAGGCGATTGGGTATTGTTATATAACCTACAACGAAAGAAAGGGCTGTCTCCCAAATTACTGTGTAATTGGGAAGGACCATACCAGGTTATTAAACGACTCAATGATGTAGTGTATCGCATACAGACCATTGGAAGACCAAGGAATAAAATGAAGGTGGTTCATCTGGAACGGCTTGCAGCGTTTGGTACCGAAAATATGTCTAATCGGGACGATCAGACTTAGGTAGAGAGCAGTATGGCGAACACGAGTACCAGAACATATCAGATTGACGATAAACTGCCAGAGGCAACTAGACAGCGAATTCGTAGTTGCCAGTTCTAGTAGCGAACTTTTGTTAAAAATTTACTATATAAGGGCTGCCGTGTAAAGAGTAATTAAGCTATAAGCAATAAGTTGTAAGTTCGAATAGCGACTTATTGCTCGCTTAAGTTAAGTTGTTGGAATTGGAAATAAAGATAAGTGTATAGCATTAAATTGGGACTTTAATTTAACAATCCAGTGGTCGAGTTCAAGAGTGAGTTATAGTTAGACGATTTATCGAGAAATTCGTTACAATTGGTGTCAGAAGTGGGATTGTCAAATAAATTCCCAAGGAGATAATTATTTGAAAATGGCCAAGTTTAACGATCTGAAGATTCCACAACTGAAAAAGGAGCTGGAGTAACGTGGTTTGGCGACAAATGGATTAAAAACTGAATTACAATCACGGTTAAGAGGGGCCATGGAGGCGGAAAACATTAATGTTGAGGAATATGTCTTTCACATGGAATTAGAGGAAGAGACAACAAAGAAAGAAGAAAAGGAAGAAGCTCAATGCTCGTCATTGTGGACATAAACATGATTTTTGCTGCAATATCACAGATGGGGAAAGAGATGTCAACGCAAATGTCGACACAATTTAAAGAGCAGGATACACGATTGGCAACGCATTTGGAAGAGCAGTTCGTAGCGCAAGATGCACGTATATCAGCACAGGTATCCTTACAGTTAAAAGGCCAGTTTGCAGCGCAAGATGCACGAATATCAGCACAGGTGTCCTCACAGTTGAAAGAGCAGGATGCACGGATATCGCAAGTGACCTCACAAATAGCAGAAGTGTTCTCACAGATTTCGGAAGAGCGGGATAAAATTAAAACTGAAGTGGATGAATTGAGAGATCGTCTCCGTGAGCTACAATTAAATCGGCCAATTATGTGGTCAGCTTCTGCCAAGGTAAAACCTCCATCCTTTCATGGCACTGTTTCGTTCCACGTTTTTAAGCTTCAATTCGAAAAGACGGCATCTTCAAATAATTGGAACGCTGAAAATAAAGTAGCTGCATTGTTCGTTGCATTAAAAGGATCTGCAGCAGAGATATTACAGACCATTCCAAACTGCGAGGCGAGTAGTTATGAAACGTTGATGGGTGCATTAGAAAGACACAGGAAGCAGATCTTTCAAATCGAGTTGCGAAATCGCCGCCAGAAAGCCCATGAGTCTCTGCAGGAGTTTTCTACAGAGATTGAGAGGTTAGCTCACTTAGCTTATGCACATAAATCCATGGAATCCGTTTCGTATGCTCTGCCACAGGAAGCAGCATCTCTACTTTGCATTCAAACATTTAAAGCTCACAAAGTAGAAATAGAGAAACACACTTGCGTGAACCAATTACTTGAAAAAATTGACAACATACAGAAAGCACTAGAAAAATGTACGGAAGCGCATAAGAAAAATGATGGTGTGCTTAATTGCTTCAACTGCGGAAAAAGTGGACATATTGCACGCAACTGTAACCAGCCCAATAATCCAGTTGGACGTAAACGCAAAGCTGACGAAGATCAAGCAAATGTCAAATCAAACCAATCGTTAAACTAAAGCGAGCCAGCCGAAAAAGGCACGGGCTGGCTCCCGCAAGCAAATGCCCTCTTATCTCCATTTCACAAATAAGCAGGAATACGAGTAACGTTACCGTTAGTGGATGTGTAGACGGTAAAAAGCGCATACTGACTGTGGATACGGGCGCATCACATTCCATAATTCGATCTGATCTGGTTGAGAAAAAAGTGAGACCATTAGCTGGGACAAAGTTGCGTACTGGAACTGGAGAAGATACCCTAGTTCTCGGAAAGGCAACGTACGAGATCGTAATTGGAAAGGCAGCCGTGTTACACAATTGTATAGTGGCAGATATCGTTGACGAAGTCCTAATTGGAGTAGACTTTCTAGCGAATCCAGGAATCAAAAATTGACATGAAAAACAGGATTATGTCCTATAGAAATATGGATGTGCCACTTATGTTCGGTTACGATAATAAGTACAACGTTAAACGAGTGATAACAACAGAGAGCCAGCAGATTCCACCAACATCAGAAGCAGTTATTTTGGCAGAAATAGATGGAGACTATGGGTCAAACAAGTGGTGGATTGTTGAGGCCGCAAAATAATCTACACCAAACTTACTTATAGGAAAACCCCGGCTATGACAAGACAAGATAAACGTGTTCCAGTAAGAGTACTTAATGAGTGCAAGTTACCAATCAAACTCTCCAAAGGAGTTGTATTAGGGCAGTGTCAAGAGATTCTGGCCGTAATAAATTGCGAAATAGGTCTTGAGGAAGATTCCATGGAGGAAAACGATATATCGAGCGAAATTAACGCATGGACCGAGGAACTAGAGGCAAACTATCAAACTACGGCTAAAAACTTCTTCTCAGATACTCATCCATATTTGATAAAGACGATGCCAAACCAGGAAGAACCAAAGTTGTGAAACATTTTATTAACACAGGTGATGCAAGACCAATCCGGCAGGCTCGTCGGAGCATTCCTTTAGCAAAACGTGAAGTTGTAAGCCAGACCATACGTGAAATGAGCGAAAGCGGCGTAATCGAACCATCAGAGAGTCCGTGGAGCTCACCTGTAGTACTTGTGAAGAAGAAAGATGGCAACATGAGATTTTGTGTGGACTATAGAAGGTTGAATGATGTAACGAAGAAAGACAGTTATCCACTACCTAGAATCGATGACACACTTGACTCGTTATCAGGCACAAATTGGTTCTCAACACTTGATTAAAAAAGTGGTTATTGGCAAGTGGAGGTAAACAAAGAAGACAAAGAAAAGACGACTTTCAGCGTTGGAGATGGTCTATGGCAATTTACCGTAATGCCCTTTGGATTATGTAACGCCCCTGCTACTTTTGAGAGACTTATGGACCAGGCATTAAAAGGATTACACTGAAAGACCTGTTTGGTATACCTCGACGATATTATCGTGTTGGGTAAAAGCTTCGATGAACACCTTAAGAACTTGGAAAAGGTTTTCCAACAGATAGCTAGCGCTCGTCTGAAGCTGAGTCCAAAGAAGTGTTCCCTTTTCAAAAAGGAAGAAAGCTATTTAGGACACAAAGCGACAACGGAGGGCATTTGCACAGCTAATGAAAAGATCGAGGCAGTAAGAGATTGGCCTACTCCTAAAAATTTACATGAATTGCGGAGTTTCCTTGGACTATGTACTTATTATAGACGATTCGTTTCAAATTTTGCCAGCGTAGCTAGTAGCCTCCATGAACTCACGAAAAAGAACAAAGTTTTTAAATGGAATAAAGAACAGGAAGTGCCTTTCCAAATTCTGAAGAAACCGTTAAGTACTACGCCAATGTTGGCATACTCGGTCCCAGGATCAAATTATTTTGGATACGGATGCTAGTGGATTTGCAGTAGGAGGCGTTCTATCACAAGTCATTGATGGGCATGAGAAAGTGGTTGCGTATTACAGCCAGACCATAAGCAAGCCAGAGAGAAATTATTGTGTTACTCAGAGGGAATTACTGGCGTTGGTGAAGTGCATCAAACTTTTTCATAAGTACCTTTATGGCCAGCGATTTCGGGTGAGGACAGATCATGCAGCATTAAAATGGCTTCTACAATTCAGGAACCCTGAAGAACAGTTGGCACGGTGGATTGAGAGACTAAAAAGTTACGGCTTCTATATAGAACATCGCAAAGGTAGTAGTCATGGAAATGCTGATGCCATGTCCCGCCGTCCCTGTAATCTGGAATGCAGACATTGCTATAGATGTCCGATTAATGACTATAACATCAGATTGGGATCCGGAGAGGCTACGGAAATGTCAGCAAGAGGATCCAGATTTGAAAAGTGTAATACACGGATTGGAGATGAATAAACGAGAGAAGAAATAGCTTATTGGGCACAATGGAATAGTTTGAAGTTAGTGTCTGGCTGCTTGCATCGCGTATGGGAAAGCGAAGATATGCAAAGTTCACGAGCTCTGATGATTGTTCCAAAAGCAAGAATTCCTGAAGTTCTCAACGAGCTGCACAACGGTCCAAGTGGAGGACACATGGGTATCACTAAAACCTTGGAAAAATTAAAACAAAGATTTTATTGGGTTGGTTGTCGTCAATCAGCCACGGAGTGGATCGTCAATTGTGTCGAGTGCATTGCTGCTAAAGGGCCGCGGTCCAAGAGTCATGGTCAGATGAAGCCGTACAATTCAGGTGCGCCGTTTAAGCGAGTAGCCATGGATGTAGCTGGTCCATTTCCTATCAGTGAATTAGGAAACAGATATGTTTTGGTAGTCATGGACTATTTCAGCGGTATACGCAATTCCTAACCAAGAGGCAGGAACAGTAGCGGATGTATTCATCAACAATTGGGTATCGAGATATGGGGTTCCAATAGAATTACATTCTGACCAAGGGAGAAATTTTGAATCAGCTCTAATACAGGAGATATGCCAGAAGCTGGGTATCCGGAAAACCGCAGTCCGATAGCAGGAAAGTTGTGGACAAGTATCAGAAAGATTGGGATACCCATATATCCTTGTTTCTGTTGGCTTATCGGTCTGCTGTACATGAAACAACGGGGCAGACTCCAGCAAGGGTAATTTTTGGTAATGATCTTCGACTACTGATTGATTTAAAATTTGGAATTAACGCCAACGACGAGATGAGAGATATACATGCTTTTGTGAGACAGCGCACCAACATTATGAGCGATAAAATGAAAGCAAAATACGACAAGGCAATAAACTCTGACGGTTTTATTGAAGGCGATTGGGTATTGTTATATAACCTACAACGAAAGAAAGGGCTGTCTCCCAAATTACTGTGTAATTGGGAAGGACCATACCAGGTTATTAAACGACTCAATGATGTAGTGTATCGCATACAGACCATTGGAAGACCAAGGAATAAAATGAAGGTGGTTCATCTGGAACGGCTTGCAGCGTTTGGTACCGAAAATATGTCTAATCGGGACGATCAGACTTAGGTAGAGAGCAGTATGGCGAACACGAGTACCAGAACATATCAGATTGACGATAAACTGCCAGAGGCAACTAGACAGCGAATTCGTAGTTGCCAGTTCTAGTAGCGAACTTTTGTTAAAAATTTACTATATAAGGGCTGCCGTGTAAAGAGTAATTAAGCTATAAGCAATAAGTTGTAAGTTCGAATAGCGACTTATTGCTCGCTTAAGTTAAGTTGTTGGAATTGGAAATAAAGATAAGTGTATAGCATTAAATTGGGACTTTAATTTAACAATCCAGTGGTCGAGTTCAAGAGTGAGTTATAGTTAGACGATTTATCGAGAAATTCGTTACAATTGGTGTCAGAAGTGGGATTGTCAAATAAATTCCCAAGGAGATAATTATTTGAAAATGGCCAAGTTTAACGATCTGAAGATTCCACAACTGAAAAAGGAGCTGGAGTAACGTGGTTTGGCGACAAATGGATTAAAAACTGAATTACAATCACGGTTAAGAGGGGCCATGGAGGCGGAAAACATTAATGTTGAGGAATATGTCTTTCACATGGAATTAGAGGAAGAGACAACAAAGATAGAAGAAAAGGAAGAAGCTCAATGCTCGTCAAAGATTGTGGACATAAACATGATTTTTGCTGCAATATCACAGATGGGGAAAGAGATGTCAACGCAAATGTCGACACAATTTAAAGAGCAGGATACACGATTGGCAACGCATTTGGAAGAGCAGTTCGTAGCGCAAGATGCACGTATATCAGCACAGGTATCCTTACAGTTAAAAGGCCAGTTCGCAGCGCAAGATGCACGAATATCAGCACAGGTGTCCTCACAGTTGAAAGAGCAGGATGCACGGATATCGCAAGTGACCTCACAAATAGCAGAAGTGTTCTCACAGATTTCGGAAGAGCGGGATAAAATTAAAACTGAAGTGGATGAATTGAGAGATCGTCTCCGTGAGCTACAATTAAATCGGCCAATTATGTGGTCAGCTTCTGCCAAGGTAAAACCTCCATCCTTTCATGGCACTGTTTCGTTCCACGTTTTTAAGCTTCAATTCGAAAAGACGGCATCTTCAAATAATTGGAACGCTGAAAATAAAGTAGCTGCATTGTTCGTTGCATTAAAAGGATCTGCAGCAGAGATATTACAGACCATTCCAAACTGCGAGGCGAGTAGTTATGAAACGTTGATGGGTGCATTAGAAAGACACAGGAAGCAGATCTTTCAAATCGAGTTGCGAAATCGCCGCCAGAAAGCCGATGAGTCTCTGCAGGAGTTTTCTACAGAGATTGAGAGGTTAGCTCACTTAGCTTATGCACATAAATCCATGGAATCCGTTTCGTATGCTCTGCCACAGGAAGCAGCATCTCTACTTTGCATTCAAACATTTAAAGCTCACAAAGTAGAAATAGAGAAACACACTTGCGTGAACCAATTACTTGAAATAATTGACAACATACAGAAAGCACTAGAAAAATGTACGGAAGCGCATAAGAAAAATGATGGTGTGCTTAATTGCTTCAACTGCGGAAAAAGTGGACATATTGCACGCAACTGTAACCAGCCCAATAATCCAGTTGGACGTAAACGCAAAGCTGACGAAGATCAAGCAAATGTCAAATCAAACCAATCGTTAAACTAAAGCGAGCCAGCCGAAAAGGGCACGGGCTGGCTCCCGCAAGCAAATGCCCTCTTATCTCCATTTCACAAATAAGCAGGAATACGAGTAACGTTACCGTTAGTGGATGTGTAGACGGTAAAAAGCGCATACTGACTGTGGATACGGGCGCATCACATTCCATAATTCGATCTGATCTGGTTGAGAAAAAAGTGAGACCATTAGCTGGAACAAAGTTGCGTACTGGAACTGGAGAAGATACCCTAGTTCTCGGAAAGGCAACGTACGAGATCGTAATTGGAAAGGCTGCCGTGTTACACAATTGTATAGGGGCAGATATCGTTGACGAAGTCCTAATTGGAGTAGACTTTCTAGCGAATCCAGGAATCAAAAATTGACATGAAAAACAGGATTATGTCCTATAGAAATATGGATGTGCCACTTATGTTCGGTTACGATAATAAGTACAACGTTAAACGAGTGATAACAACAGAGAGCCAGCAGATTCCACCAACATCAGAAGCAGTTATTTTGGCAGAAATAGATGGAGACTATGGGTCAAACAAGTGGTGGATTGTTGAGGCCACAAAATAATCTACACCAAACTTACTTATAGGAAAACCCCGGCTATGACAAGACAAGATAAACGTGTTCCAGTAAGAGTACTTAATGAGTGCAAGTTACCAATCAAACTCTCCAAAGGAGTTGTATTAGGGCAGTGTCAAGAGATTCTGGCCGTAATAAATTGCGAAATAGGTCTTGAGGAAGATTCCATGGAGGAAAACGATATATCGAGCGAAATTAACGCATGGACCGAGGAACTAGAGGCAAACTATCAAACTACGGCTAAAAACTTCTTCTCAGATACTCATCCATATTTGATAAAGACGATGCCAAACCAGGAAGAACCAAAGTTGTGAAACATTTTATTAACACAGGTGATGCAAGACCAATCCGGCAGGCTCGTCGGAGCATTCCTTTAGCAAAACGTGAAGTTGTAAGCCAGACCATACGTGAAATGAGCGAAAGCGGCGTAATCGAACCATCAGAGAGTCCGTGGAGCTCACCTGTAGTACTTGTGAAGAAGAAAGATGGCAACATGAGATTTTGTGTGGACTATAGAAGGTTGAATGATGTAACGAAGAAAGACAGTTATCCACTACCTAGAATCGATGACACACTTGACTCGTTATCAGGCACAAATTGGTTCTCAACACTTGATTAAAAAAGTGGTTATTGGCAAGTGGAGGTAAACAAAGAAGACAAAGAAAAGACGACTTTCAGCGTTGGAGATGGTCTATGGCAATTTACCGTAATGCCCTTTGGATTATGTAACGCCCCTGCTACTTTTGAGAGACTTATGGACCAGGCATTAAAAGGATTACACTGAAAGACCTGTTTGGTATACCTCGACGATATTATCGTGTTGGGTAAAAGCTTCGATGAACACCTTAAGAACTTGGAAAAGGTTTTCCAACAGATAGCTAGCGCTCGTCTGAAGCTGAGTCCAAAGAAGTGTTCCCTTTTCAAAAAGGAAGAAAGCTATTTAGGACACAAAGCGACAACGGAGGGCATTTGCACAGCTAATGAAAAGATCGAGGCAGTAAGAGATTGGCCTACTCCTAAAAATTTACATGAATTGCGGAGTTTCCTTGGACTATGTACTTATTATAGACGATTCGTTTCAAATTTTGCCAGCGTAGCTAGTAGCCTCCATGAACTCACGAAAAAGAACAAAGTTTTTAAATGGAATAAAGAACAGGAAGTGCCTTTCCAAATTCTGAAGAAACCGTTAAGTACTACGCCAATGTTGGCATACTCGGTCCCAGGATCAAATTATTTTGGATACGGATGCTAGTGGATTTGCAGTAGGAGGCGTTCTATCACAAGTCATTGATGGGCATGAGAAAGTGGTTGCGTATTACAGCCAGACCATAAGCAAGCCAGAGAGAAATTATTGTGTTACTCAGAGGGAATTACTGGCGTTGGTGAAGTGCATCAAACTTTTTCATAAGTACCTTTATGGCCAGCGATTTCGGGTGAGGACAGATCATGCAGCATTAAAATGGCTTCTACAATTCAGGAACCCTGAAGAACAGTTGGCACGGTGGATTGAGAGACTAAAAAGTTACGGCTTCTATATAGAACATCGCAAAGGTAGTAGTCATGGAAATGCTGATGCCATGTCCCGCCGTCCCTGTAATCTGGAATGCAGACATTGCTATAGATGTCCGATTAATGACTATAACATCAGATTGGGATCCGGAGAGGCTACGGAAATGTCAGCAAGAGGATCCAGATTTGAAAAGTGTAATACACGGATTGGAGATGAATAAACGAGAGAAGAAATAGCTTATTGGGCACAATGGAATAGTTTGAAGTTAGTGTCTGGCTGCTTGCATCGCGTATGGGAAAGCGAAGATATGCAAAGTTCACGAGCTCTGATGATTGTTCCAAAAGCAAGAATTCCTGAAGTTCTCAACGAGCTGCACAACGGTCCAAGTGGAGGACACATGGGTATCACTAAAACCTTGGAAAAATTAAAACAAAGATTTTATTGGGTTGGTTGTCGTCAATCAGCCACGGAGTGGATCGTCAATTGTGTCGAGTGCATTGCTGCTAAAGGGCCGCGGTCCAAGAGTCATGGTCAGATGAAGCCGTACAATTCAGGTGCGCCGTTTAAGCGAGTAGCCATGGATGTAGCTGGTCCATTTCCTATCAGTGAATTAGGAAACAGATATGTTTTGGTAGTCATGGACTATTTCAGCGGTATACGCAATTCCTAACCAAGAGGCAGGAACAGTAACGGATGTATTCATCAACAATTGGGTATCGAGATATGGGGTTCCAATAGAATTACATTCTGACCAAGGGAGAAATTTTGAATCAGCTCTAATACAGGAGATATGCCAGAAGCTGGGTATCCGGAAAACCGCAGTCCGATAGCAGGAAAGTTGTGGACAAGTATCAGAAAGATTGGGATACCCATATATCCTTGTTTCTGTTGGCTTCTCGGTCTGCTGTACATGAAACAACGGGGCAGACTCCAGCAAGGGTAATTTTTGGTAATGATCTTCGACTACTGATTGATTTAAAATTTGGAATTAACGCCAACGGAGGAAGGAATACTAAGGAATTCAATAGCATCCTAGAAGACGAGATGAGAGATATACATGCTTTTGTGAGACAGCGCACCAACATTATGAGCGATAAAATGAAAGCAAAATACGACAAGGCAATAAACTCTGACGGTTTTATTGAAGGCGATTGGGTATTGTTATATAACCTACAACGAAAGAAAGGGCTGTCTCCCAAATTACTGTGTAATTGGGAAGGACCATACCAGGTTATTAAACGACTCAATGATGTAGTGTATCGCATACAGACCATTGGAAGACCAAGGAATAAAATGAAGGTGGTTCATCTGGAACGGCTTGCAGCGTTTGGTACCGAAAATATGTCTAATCGGGACGATCAGACTTAGGTAGAGAGCAGTATGGCGAACACGAGTACCAGAACATATCAGATTGACGATAAACTGCCAGAGGCAACTAGACAGCGAATTCGTAGTTGCCAGTTCTAGTAGCGAACTTTTGTTAAAAATTTACTATATAAGGGCTGCCGGATTGTGCAGCAGACACAGTTCTAATTAGAGTGTTGCCGTGTAAAGAGTAATTAAGCTATAAGCAATAAGTTGTAAGTTCGAATAGCGACTGGAAATTGGAAATCTAAAAGAAAAGTTAACCATAAATCGAGAAATTGTAAGATGAAATTTGTGAAATTTTCAACTTAAAATGAAAATATCTATAAGTTTCCGGCGGCAGTAATTATATATATTCGTGATCTGGAGAATCCGTCTATCTAACCATACCCCTCCCCAAAAGTTCCATCAGCAGTTATAACTCCTGGTTACTTTTTAAAAACGCTAAACCTTAATAATTAAGACAAGTTTTTAACATTTGCACTTAAAAATACTAAAATTAATGGCTTTTCATCATCCAAATGCGTGTCTTTTGCTTAATATTTTTGCGGCCGTAGAAAAGAAAATTTCAGGTGGTACTGATGATGCTAAGCATCCTAAATTTTCACGCGATTTCGGTGACAGGTACGGGTACTTCTAACTATTTGTTTTCCACCATTGCAACGAATCTTCTGTTCGGCCAATGACTAAACCTTCTATATGCCTCTGAACTTCGATAATTGCCCTCAATGTGCTAGTACCTTTCAGCTTATTTGTGTCTAATTTAACCGTTATTGAGAGTTTCGGAACAAAAGGTTTATTTTAATCACAACATCGGGATTAAAAAATTCAAATTGAATTCTTAATCCAAAATATTTAAATTAAAAAATTCGCAACATCGCGTTACACTCAAAAGTAAAACCGCTATGACGAAAATTTACATATACGTATTTGAAATACTTTGAAGAAAGCTGCAACGTTTCTATTATGCTATTCTGTTATTGCGATCACAAGTAACCTTATTAAACTGTACTGTTAAAAAATCACCATTTCAGAAGTTTATTTTGAACTGCTATCATTGAAGAAATTAGCGCAGAAACTAGGTAGATAGGTAAATAGAGTTGCTGTCTTACAATACACCCAGGCCTTTAGAAGGCCCATTGGGATACCACAGGGACCAAAGTCCACTCACTCTATTGGTTCCCCTCTGAACCAGCCCGTGCTTCTGATGAGCTTCATCAGTATAACAAAATTTATCTGTGCAATCTCCGAGACGTCGTCAAGAAATTGCCGACCGATGATTGCGATTCTTTTCCTATAAAAAGCCTTATACTCGCTTACAAGATGATTAATGGTCTCCTCCTCTTCTATCTCCTGACAGCTTCTAAATAGTCGTTATATGGCGTTCCTAGTCTACTGGCATGTCTGCCTATTAGAGAGTGGCCTGTTAGTACTCCTACTAGAGTTCTTATATCATTCTGTTTCAACTTTAATAGTCGGCATGAGCGGCTTATATTCCATTCCATGATTCCACAGAGTCTCAGCTATGTTTATAACATGTTTGTCAATTAAATATTTTTCCGGAATCTAGTTGTAGGGTGGATCCTGTTCTAGCTAGTTTATCTGCTACACAGTTCCCTTGGATATCACTATGTCCTGGGACCCATTGCAGGTTTATCGTGAAATAGGATGTTAGATCCACTAAGAGAACAAGGCATTCTTTCATTAACTTAGACTAAATCCTAGAAGACTGTAGTGATTTCAAGACCTCCTGGCTGTCTGTACATATAAATATATTTCTGGTTGTGAGCCCATTCCTTGTCAGTACAAGAAGGCTTTCTTTAATTGCTGTGACCTCCGCTTGGAAGACACTGTGGTCTGATAGACGGAAGTCGACTTTGGTATCTAGTTTAGCAGAGGAGATACCGCCGTCCACTCGGTTATCTAGTTTGGAACCATCCGTATAGATACTTATCCCTACATCCTTGTTCACCTCACCTCTTTCGCTTTCTACTCTCGAAAGGAAGGCAATATTGGAGACCGGATTAAAACTCAACTCTGTAGGATTTCAAAAATCCGTGCTAGTGGAAAGAAATGGGAACTTTCTAAGTATCATAGAATGCCTCTTGTCACTGGCGACTAGTAGGGAGGATTACCTCAGTCTAGGAACTGACTTCGCTGCCATTTGCTTACAAAACAAGTTTGTTGGCAGTAAGTGTATAATTACGTTTAGCACCTGGCTTGGCGTTGTTCTGAGAGTTCTAGTGATACAAATACTGGCTGATCTTTATATGCTTTCCATAAGTCTTACCGTGTATTTCTTTTCCGTTATGGGCCACCATACCAATATACCGTAAGTCATAATCGGCATTACAACTGCTGTGTCGAGCCGCTAAGCTACCCGAGGCGTTAAGGCATGTAAAGTGCTGTATCTGCTTTCTTTACAGCTACCTGTCCAACATTAGTCCCAAGTAGCTTGCCTTATCTCCTAACGCTAGCCTGTTACCATTTAATAATGGCGGCTTGATTTCTGGAATACTATCATTCAGGTTCAGTTTGAACTGCCATCGATTCATATCATATAATAAACAGATCCCCCAACATTTTGTTCATTGTTATGATCCAGAGAAGTGGAAATAACCTCCTTTGGGTGTACACCTTCGGACAGATCCGAATATTGTTGAAGCTCCCAGCGTTGAAATAATTAGAAAGACTATGAGAATCTGTTCAATTAATTTCCTGAGAGGCTCAGAGATGCCAAAATCTTTAAGCGCGCTCAGTATGGCCTTTGGCTGGATGTTATTGAAAGCGCCTTCTATTTTTAAGGAAGCTACGAGGGTGTATTGTTTTATCTCCCAAGAGTGTGTGAGCTTTTGCCCACCTTTGGTATTTATATCACCTTGACTTTTTTCTACAACGTGGGAATAAAGTTTAATTGCAGTGCTCCTTTAAGAATGGTTGTATCCTAGTTAAAAAGTAACCCACCACTTTCTTTGATATGTGTGCTGCATGGTACTTCTACTTCACCATACGGCAAGTAGAATATGTTTGGTTAGGTTAGGAGGTTGATTCTAAGAAGGCTCATATTTTGACAGCTTAAACGCCGACAGCTTTTACTTAAAAATTCCTTGGATCAAAAGACCCTTGCATATCGACAAAGCGCTTTGTGCCTATAAAAAACTTGTTGAGATAGCCAATATCCGTTTCGGCTACGTCTTCTGGTCGGCCAAAAGTGTGATTGCCGAGATGTTTCAGTCTCAGCCTAACAAAAGCCGGACAGTGGAGGAGAAAGGGCTGGGATGTTTTCACCTCACCCTAATCCATACAACTTTGACAACTAGCATCGGGTAGTATTCTAAACCGTACCGCGCCGGTGTTTACTGCTGCCCATCTCTCAGCTCACGACTGTGGTGTCTTAATCACTATAGTTATGTAATAAGAAAATATTAAGCTTTTTATTAGCTATCAGACATGTCCTGGTCTTACCTACGCAGTTTGGCATGCATAAATTATGACCCGATGTAAACGATGACCTGAACATATGGCTGCTGTATGAGGACGAAGTCAGGCTGTTCTACTACCATGCGGTTAACTAGGACTAGAGAAGCTGGTTTGCTGTGATGGAGATTAATTTGGAGAAGACGTCTTTTTTGCATCTTCTTGAGAGTCGCTTAAATCTCACTCTCAGTGTATAGTTTAAAGAGTCTGTCTGCAAGCTTAGACCCCGATGTACACTCACCGAGTTCAGTGTGTTCCACGGGGCCTTCACAAATATCGATCCCCCAGTTGACAGATGCGGATTGCAGGCTCTGATAAGCTGTATTATCTGGTTTGGCTTCGATGGTGTATCCGGGATCTATACCCTTGCCTTTGGTAGGAATGGGATATCCTTCTTGCCTACCGCTACTAGCCTGGCTCCGGAGTAGACCTCCCCTACCTTGGCTATTGCGGTATTATATATCAGGACCGACGTTTCGTTGTCATATGCTATCATTTTCTTCTGTCTCTTTGCTGACGGCTTAGCCTCTTCAGCTGACCTTTGTCTCTTCGCTACTACTACTACCGGTTCAAGTTTAAACTGAGGTAAAACTACTCTCGCGCAGCCAACAGATTTGTGGAGCTCCTCCGTTAGCTCGACCTTGTTGGGTTTGTTTTTCCCAGCAGATTTTGGTTTCTCAGCAAGCGTGTAGCACGCTGATTCTCCACATACTTCACCTTCGCTGGGTCTTTGAACCTAAAAAGCGGTCTTTCTCTGGCTGGCGAACTAGTAACAGCAGCGCTTTTAGCATCTCCCTCCTCCCCCTGTTTAGCAGCCAAGCGTTGGCTACAGGGTTTGGTACTGGCTGCCTCTGGTGCTGTTACTTTCGTGGAGTCAGCCTTAGCTTCTGCCCCTTTCCTAGTGCTTTCCTTATCGCAGGACCAAGCTTCGCTTCTATCTTCACGCTGCCTATTCTCGAGCTTGTAACGAACGCTGCTCTCTTCTAGGAACAACTGGCTCTATCCGGCTTTTTTACTGAAGGTTCGGACTTCTTAAATTCTTCTTTTTCTTTTTCTTAATTGGCTCATATTTGGGCCCACGAGTCCGCTTGCGCATAGCCGCCGCTACGCAAGTGAGCGTTATCTTATTACGGAAAGTGCCAGATATCCGTAAGCTCCGTTAGAGACTGAGCTATTTATGGGCCCCAGTCAGATTGATTCTTGGCACGGGTTCGCATGACACCTTGATCCTGCCCTTTATGTATCACCAACCATAGAAAGACTACCTATATGAACGCTGTGCCAGCTGTTGTCAGCCCGTCTCTGCTTACGCCGTGAAACTGTGGTATGTATTACCAGTCGGCACCCTCGGATGCTGTGGACTTCCTTTTCCATCCTTCTCTTATTGGCGTTAATTCCATCCGTTTTCCGGACACCCAGTTTCCAGCACATCCTGAATTAAAGCTGATTCGGAATTCTGTTCTGGCTCAAAACGAAATTCCATTGGAACACCGAATCCCGTTACTCACTTGTTGATGAATACGTCCGCTACTGGTTGGGGTTTGCATATACTTCTGGCCATTCGTTAAAGTATTCCCTCATTAGCAAAACATAGTTGTTTTCAAATTTGTTTGCGGGAAATCATCCACATTCAGTGAAACTCGCTCAAACCGCACGATAATTGTACTGCTTCATCTGGTCTTGACTCTTGAACCTCAACCGTATAGTTGCAATGCACCAAATATGCTTCTCCGTAGCTAGTTGACGACAACAAGTCCAATAAAACCTTTGTTTTAAATTTTCCAAAGTTTCCGTAAGAGAGCTTCGGAATAATTATAACGAGTAGTAAAGCGGAAAATTGGTTGAATTAGAAATGAAGATAATCTTATAGCTTTTTAGTGACTTTTATTTAACAATCCAGTAATCGAACTTAAAGTAAAGTTTTAACGTAGAAGATTTATCGAGACATCCATTACAATTGGTGGCAGAAGTGGATCATTGTTTTAAAATGGCTAAGTTTAATAAACTTAAGATTCCACAACTAAAAAAGGAGCTTGTTTAAATGAGTTTAAACTCCCTCCTTCAAGTGCACCACTCTACTCGGGAAAAACTGACACACCCTAGTGAAACACACCACACCTGTGAACACTCAAGGAATTTCACCCCACACCAGATGACACCTCACAGGACAACACAACATACCATTTCATTCTCTTATCGTCTACGGGCCTGAGCGCCACATCAACATCATTCGATACAGCATCCCACCGCACGCGTCTAACTAGAGCAGGCATCCGATACACCGGCCGCGTTTCCAGATACACCGGCGATTGGACCGACACGTCACATCGTTTTGTAAAAGCAATCCCGGATATTTTTCGACATCAGGTTTATAATAGTTGTGTTACTGAATAATATTGTAATTATGCGAAAATACATATAAATTATAATATAAATACTTGGAGATTTTCCCTAACATATTCAGTGCGATAGTGAGTGGAATATAACATTTGAAATATATTGAGAAGTTCTCCAATAAATTGGGTCCCCAACTAATCATGGTCCTTCGAGCCTAAACGAAAGGCACTATAATTTTACGTCCTAGGAAAAAATTAAAACAGTTTTGTGAAAAAAAAACCCAAAAGAGTGCAGTGGAGTTAAAAACAAAGAAAGTGCAGTGACTCGAAAAATATAATATATTCTCACATACATACATGTAGCCAAAGTTACCAAAAATATGTAAAAACTAAAAAAGAGCAAAAGCACTAAAGAAGAGCTAGAACAAAAAGTTTAAATTGTGAAAAGAAATACAAAATATTACAAACCTACCATTATATGTTACATACATATGGATATGTAATAAAAACAAGCAAAAACCCACAAAAGCGGGCGCGAAACCTAAAACAAAAAAAAAAAAAAAACAACTTATCTTTATGTAAACAAACATATCCATTCCACAAACACAAAAAACCGAAAAAATATTATTCAAATATTTACCTACAAATTTGTCCGGCAATACCCCTTATGCTAAATAAAGCAGTAAGCAGGATTGCCTAAAATAAGTAAGCAAAGGCAAGAACATACTTATGTATAACAAAAATTAAATGACAAAGAAAGGAAAACAAAATAAATACACACATACATATTTACATATATATTAAGCCAAATTACATATTTACATACATATTAGTGCGTATGGAGAATACCTGCACATTATCAATTCTTTTCTCACGCCCTCTCTTCGTACTGCGAACATACGAACGAGCGTTTACATAAAATCATACGGCACACAATCTGCCTATGCTTATACATATACCCTATATACATTGGGTCAATTCGATATGGAAATTTTATAAAATTATTGAAAAAATTACATATTATTTCAGAAATAAATAGAAAAGAAATAAATTATTAAAAACACAATACAAAAAAAAATATATTACCAACAACATATGTACTTACATACATACATATGTATACATATATTGGTATATACAATTTTATAATATTTTCAAAGTCCTCATAGGCAATTATCCGGCAATACCCCTTGTAACAAACAAGCAGGATTGCGTAGCAAAAAAAAATACTAAAAGCATATTGATCTCTTCAACGAGCTCTCAGTTGCATTAGAAAGTATACAACTTATTTTTTAGCCCAGCCGCGAAATGTTTTTAAAAAAACAAATTAAGCTGTTGCTTCAACTTTATTCTGTCATCTTTCCAGAACGCCTTCTTACAGGAAAGAGTCTGACTTATTTTACACTTAAGCCTATTTATACTATTCATTATTGTTTATTTAATATGAATTTCATCATTTGATGAAATTCTTTAACCTTGAGTCTATTGGATTGCGATTTTGTTATTATTGAGAATTTAATACCGAAATCTGTTTACAAATAGTGATTGGCGATATTTTGCTATTGCTTAGAGTTACTTTTCAATAAACTATTATGTTTACTTTACAGTTAAGTGCTATGTGTGAGCGGTGGCGTTAACTCCCCCACCTCTAAGTCGAAGCGTCCCGTCTTCGAATATAATGCTGTTAGGTGGTTGATTTGATTTGACAACCTCAATAAATTTTCTTCTTTTTCTTTAGAATTTTTTAATTTAATTTGAGAAGTAATGTATATAAAAAATTTATAAACAAAATAAACCAATAATGTCATTAACGCTATAATAGTAATTGACCACCAAATGGGATTATTGTTTATTTCCTGTTTTAATGGTATAAGTATATTGAAGTTGTTTAATCTCGAATCTACATTTTTTGTTTCAATATATTATTTTATAAAAAATGTTTTAAATTTTCCTCTTTTAAATGATTAATGATTTTTCCTGTTGGGTTTTTATATATTTTACTATCAATTGTACACTATCACTACTATCAATTGTACATTATCTTGAAAAGTTACCAAATAAACTCCGTTTTGCCATGTATGTTTTTTACTTTTGGATATTTAATGTAAATAACTATTAAATTGTTTTTTTGTGCAATTTTGAAATCGGATACATCCATAAGATCTGATATTGATACATTAACTTTTTCTTCGTTTATTATTTCTTTTATTTCTGCCATATCTAAAATTAATGGATTTAATATCCCTACTTTTGACAATGCAATTGTTTCTACTGTGTTTTCAAGCTCATTTATTATTAGTTTATTTCTTTGTCTTAAAACAGTTTTTTCATTAGAACTACCTTGTAATTGTTTTAATATTTGAGTTAATTCCGTAATGGTCTTAAATAACTTTTAATTAGTTGTAAATTGTTTATTATTATTTTCTATTAAATCATTTACTTTATTTGTTATTTGCATAAAATCATCATGGTCAGCTGTACCTGTAATCCATTTCCAAACTGTCCCAAGCTCATTAATACCTCTTTTTGATCTATTATCAATTTTTAATTTTTCTAATAACGTTTCTATCATTTGTATTTCAAAATCCATATTCAAATCTTCAAATAATACTATTTTCTCATCGATTCTATAGTTATTTATAATGTTCTCAAATAGCGATAAATTAGTCAAATGATACAGTGATCCATAATTTTCAAAAATTGCTGCATTTTCCTCCTCTATTAGTATATAGTGTTCCCTTGTATAATCAATTATATCTGATGTGATAATTGTAGCATACAACATCAACAATAAAATTTGTTTATGTGTTCCCATTGTTTCTATAAAATTATAAAACCACACTTTAATATTATCCTTATGAATAATTCTGTTTCTGCTTTGTATTTTAACCCTATTTCCTAAATCCTCTATTACTATTTGTTTTTTATATTTGGGTTTTAATTTATTTCTTTCCCCATATATTTTTTCATATATAACTTCCCCTCTATGATAACTTTTTTGAATCCGTTTTTTATTATGGTACTTCAACATTTTTTTCCTGAGCATTTTTTAATATTTCTCTCATATTTCCATGTGCTTCTTTGTTAAATAAAACAATATAAGTTTTTTTTATCTGTTACCAAGTGTACTGTTATGTTATACTGCTGAACTGCCCTCATAATTGATTCGTAATCACTTATCAAATTATGTTCTTTCTTCAAACATCGAGAAATCTCCACCAGTGTCGAATGAACCCTTTCTACTTGTCCATTGCTAGTACTGTGACGTGGTGCACAATAATAAATTTGTATATTAAATCTTTCCATTAAAGACTTGAACTGTATCGTACTAAACCCCGGTTCGTTATCTATAAATATACTTTTAACATCTGGAAATGTCTGAAAAAGTTCCAAAACCTTATCTTCTAAATTTAGTTTATCTTCAATACACTTGATAACCAAATATTTGGAATAAGAATCCAAACACGTAATAAACTTTAATTTTTGTGCAAAAAATATATCAATATGGAGTTGTTCTCCTTCTTTATCTGGTATTGGTGCTTCACCTATTGGAATCCATTTCGGATGCCTTTCATACTTATTACTATTACATATATTACAATTTCTCGCATATTGCTTCAATTGTTTTACCATTAACGGCCAATAATATTCTTGCCTAATTTGAGCCAAATTTTCTCTATAATTTCTATGTGCTCTATTATGCGTTTGCTCAATAATTGCCCCCTGATCCTCTTAATTAGTCACATCATTAGCGAATAACTTTGTATACAAAAATTTTATCGCTGGAAATGCTTCCCTTAACACATTTTTTACTATTATACTATTTTAACTATTTTTGGATTTATATATTCTTTCCAAACACCAATTATATTTTGTGGTATGTCTTACTCGATTAAAAATCGCTTATTATTAAAATAAGAAATCGTCTCCAAGACTGTTATTCTTGCTCCACCATTAATCAATATTTGCTGTTTAAAATGATTTAATGGTTTCTTTGTTTCGTGAATGTGATACTCATCACTACTTTCTGCTGAATGTTGAGTATTCGTTACTGAATCACCTGAACGATCTGACTCCTCAGAGCTAGTTATGTTATTAAGTATCTGTCTTGACAATGCATGAGCAACGACATTTGTTGCCCCTGGCTTATAAATAATTTTTGGTGAAAATTCTTCAATAAACGATCTCCATCTTTTAATTTTAATATTTGGATTCCTTTCAGAAACCGCAAATGACAAAGGTTGATGGTCAGTGTGAATTTCCAAATCACTAACACCGTATAGATAATTTCTTAATGTTTTTAGTGCCCACACTATGGCAAATAATTCCTTTTCATTTGTTGCATAATTCATTTCTGTAGAATTTAATGTTTTTGATATAAATATAATGGGCTTACCCTCCTGTGATAACACAGCTCCCAAAGCCACATTCGACGCATCAGTAGTTAGAACGAACTTCATATTATAATTAGGTTGCGATAATTGCACCTGTTGAGACAATAAATTTTTCAATCTTTCACAAGCAGTTATGCCACTCTGATCAAGATCAACACTTTTCTTCTTTGACAAGTATTGAGAAATCTTTCCATTTTCTCCCTGTAAAAATATATAAATGGCTTCGATATTGCCGCATAATTTTCTATAAATTTCCTATAGTACCCTGTTAATCCCAAAAATCCTCTCAACTGTCGTAATGTCCTTGGTACTGGGTAATTTTGAATAGTTTCAATTTTTTTTGGATCTGTTTTAATAATATCTTTAGCTACTACATATCCCAAAAATTCAACTTACATTTGATAAAACTTTGATTTTTCAGACGATATTTTCATGTTTTCCCCCCTTAACATTTCAATTATCAAATTCAAATGTTTTTTGTGTTCTTTTAAACTTTTTGAAAAAATTATAACGCCATCAATATACACATGACAGAACTTCCATATATATTCTCTCAACACATTATCCATAGCTCGTTGAAAAATGCTCGGCGCATTCTTCAATCCGAACGGCATTCGTAAAAACTCGTATTTTCCATTATTAACCGAGAATGCCGTTTTTTCTATATCGTTTTCTTTCATTAATATCTGGTATAAACCAGACTCCAAATCAATTGTGGAAAAGTATTTTGACTTTCCTAAATTTGTCAGTATTACTTCAGGGTTTGGCATCGGGTACCTATCCGATATTGTTTTTTCGTTAATTTTTTGAAAATCGATCACCAATCTCAATTTTGGACTTCCGTCGTCATTCATTCCTTTCTTTGGAACTACCCATACTGGAGAGTTATATGGGCTTTTACTTTCCCTGATTATTCCCTTTTGCAACAAATTTTTAATTTCCTCATTAACAAATCTATTCACTGACATTGGATAAGGATATTGCTTTGACCAAATTGGTCTATCCTCAGTTATTCGTATTTCCGCCTTTACATCAGTACGAAAGGGCAGATCTAAGTTTACATTCCTATGTATTTCCAAAATTTCCTCAATTGCTTCATTTTGCAATTTGTTTATCATTTTTCTTTCATCATTCAATGCTGATGGTCCTCCGATCTTTGAAACTTGATCGGGGTTGTTAATCAATAAATTATGTAACACATGTCCGCTTTCGGAAACATGCCCAATTTCTTTTTGGTTTATTTTTTTCCCAAAATCAGCTTTTAGTAAGCGTTTTGTTTTTTTGTTGCCGGTATTATCGTCGGCGGGCGCCTTAAGATTTTTGAATCCCAAGGGGTTTAAAATTTTATTTCTTTTACTTTTATTTTCACATTTTTCTTTTCCGTGGCGGGTATTTACATCGGCAGGCGCCTTAGGATTTTCGAATCCCAAGGGGTTTAAATTGTTTAAATCATCCAGAAAATGTATTTTTCCTATTTGGCTATCACCATGTAACAATACTCGATTTGGAATATCAATTTTGGCTCTGATTTTATTTAAGAAATTTATTCCAATTAAGAGATCACTCTCTAAATTATCAATTTCATAAAACCGTTCCTGAAACCCAAACAGATTGACGTTGTGGTAATATTGTATGATGGTCGAACCATTAATGGTCCTTACCCTCTTCTTAATTGCTAAAATATTTTTATTAGTATATATTCCCGCCCGTATATATGAACTGGTTGCCCCCGTATCTATTAATATTCTAAATATTTGCCCCGTTTTTTTATCCGATTTAATAATATAGGGCAAATCGAGATTTACTCTAAAAAATGATTTTCGTTTAAATTATTAATCCTTTGTACCTTCTGCTGAGGTTGAGAGCTGATTTGAGCACTATCATTTCACCTTTTTGGTACGTTATTTGGTTGGTAATTTGTCTGATAGTTACCCCTATTTACCCTTACCTGCGACTGGTTTGTTCGCCTTGGGCTAGGCCTATTTAATATTTGGAAAGACTGATCCACGTCCATCGGTTCTGGACGATTTTGTGTAACTTCATTTATCTGTGGCGTCCTTATTGTATACCTTAAATTATTTTGAAAATTGTGAGCCCTCTGATTTCCCTGTGAAGGACCCCTTCAATTTATCATGTGACTATTTCTTGAAAAATGCAAAGCAAATTGTGCTCGCATTTGATTTGAATATAATTCTTGCTCCTTAGCAAGAGCGTTTGGCAAATCTTTTGGTGCCAGCGTAAACAGAATTTGATCCAATGGCGGATTAAGTCCCGTTATAAAAGTACGTAGGGCTGTATCCCTATTTTTAATATTCAATTCCTTTGTTATGGCAGAATTCGTGCCATGAGTCATAATTGTTTTGTTAGTTAATAACGTTAATTTTTTATTTACCTCGTTATAAAATTCTATTAAGGTCCTGGAACCTTGTCTTAGTATACTCATCTCCTGCTCTATTATATGACAGGGTCTCTTATCGGCATATGCGAAGTCCAATCGACTCAAAATAGCGTCGAAGTTAAGGACAGTGCCGTGGTTTGTCAAGATGTCATTGGCATCCTGCGTTAATTTATTACGCAGTATTGTTAAAGCTGCGAAGTATTTTTTACTCCCCCTGGTATAAAGCGACATAGAGTTATTGGCGGCTTCACGCCAGCTAACGTAATTATTTATTTTTCCCTTAAATTCGGGAAGAGATTTTATGACATCTAAACTTTCATCACAATGAATGGTCGAGTCGATACTCTCAACCGAATATTCAGTTACATTATTATTAGAGCTTAAATTCCTAAGCTGGAGCCTAACTTGTTCCAATTCTGTTCGCAATGAAGCAGTACTAGCTGCTATTAACCTAGACACCACATCCATATTCATCGAATTATTACCGTTATTTGCCAATGCCATTACGGAAAACTTTTTTGTTACTTCTTCCAGTTTTTTTAATTTAAAAACAAATTCTTTTATTTATTTATTTATTATTATTTTTTCCTTGGGCACTTGGAATGATAGTGATTGTCCCTACACTTATCACACCAATATAGTCTTTGGTATGCTACCTTAGAGGGACTATTTCCCATTAGTATTTTAAATACATGAACTTATACTTAACTATATTTATTCCTGGTTGCTGCCTGGTCACTACCACCGTTAATAATTATTTGTTATATCTCCTTGTTGATGCCTGGTCACTATCACCGTTAATAATTATTTGTTATATCTCCTTGTTGATGCCTGGTCACTATCACCGTTAATAATTATTTGTTATATCTCCTTGTTGATGCCTGGTCACTACCACCGTTAATAATTATTTGTTATATCTCCTTCACTTTCAAAAGTTTTTTTTATTTTTTTTTTCTCGTATTAGTTTATTCACGATACTTATTTCTTGTAATTAAGCAACTGGAGATTTTTGTCTCCTTTATTTGTTACTCAGTTTTTTCGGTTTTTGTTTTACTTTTCTCGTATTTATTACGATACTTGTTTCTTTATTTTGGACAACTGGAGATTTTTGTTGCCAAAAAATTTTTTATTTGAGTTCAAGAGATTTTTTTACATCTCCTGGCAGGATCGCCACTTATTTTTTAGCCCAGACGCGAAATGTTTTTAAAAAACAAATTAAGCTGTTGCTTCAACTTTATTCTGTCATCTTTCCATAACGCCTTCTTACAGAAAAGAGTCTGACTTATTTTACACTTAAGCCTATTTATACTATTCATTATTGTTTATTTAATATGAATTTCATCATTTGATGAAATTCTTTAACCTTGAGTCTATTGGATTGAGATTTTGTTATTATTGAGAATTTAATACCGAAATCTGTTTACAAATAGTGATTGGCGATATTTTGCTATTGCTTAGAGTTACTTTTCAATTAAACTATTATGTTTACTTTACAGTTAAGTGCGGTGGCGTTAACTTACGTACATACGCACAACCAATTGATCTCTTCAACGAGCTCTCAATTTTACGAGCACATAAATATATAATAACAAGTCCGTTTATTAGGGTGTACCTAAATACATCAATATAAGGACATAAAAAGTAGCATTGAATTAAAAGTGCGATTTTTAATAATTAAATAAATTAAAGCAATACATTCGAAATAAAACCACAACAAAATCAAATTGCTAGCAAATACAGTTTACAGTTTAAATAAATTAAAGCAATACATTCAAAATAAAACCACAACAAAATCATATTGCTAGCAAATACAGTTTACACTGAGAAATTTTTAATAAATTTTGACAAATATTTTAACATACAAAAAAAAAGATAAATGTGGATAAAATTCAAATTACACCTGCAGAAGCTACACGCGCACGACAGGTTACCACAAAGCAAACAAAAGGCAAAGATATTTGTGCCACCAAATTCATTTCTGAGAGTGACAGATTAACACGATACTGCACTCGATTTTCATCTTCACCGATTCAAGACATCTCTGAATCGTTATTGGAAATAAAAAAACAAAATATTGACAATTTTTGGACTCGTCTCCAAACGGCTCATGACGCCATAGTAGATTATGACAATTCAGATCTACCACACGATTTTAAATCATCGGCTTACGCACTATACGAAAACTGCTTAGACCAGTACGAAGAAACAAAAGCTATGATTTCTGATCAATTAAAGCTAATAAAAGCGATTGCACCTACTACACATCCGAGAGTAGAGCTGCCACAAATTCAAAGTCAAGAGGCAAGTTCGGGCATCCATCTCGAGGTGCCCGCATGTGACACAGAAATATTTTATGGAGGTTATGAAGAATGGCCGTCCTTCCGGGACATGTTCACTGCCGTATACATCAACCATACAAAATTATCAAAAGCGCAAAAATTGTATCACCTCCGATACAAAACTAAAGGTCAAGCAGGCGCAATAGTAAAACAGTTCGCACTAAATGACGACAATTTTAATTTGGCTTGGGAAGCTCTAAAATCCAGATATGAAAATGAAAGAATATTGGTAGATAACCAAGTAACGACACTATTAAACTTGCCTAAGATTCAAAAAGAAACCAGTGAAGAGTTGATAAGACTACAATCCACTGTTTCAAACTGTTTGTCGGTTTTATCGACACAAAATATTCCCACAGACAGCTGAGACCCTATACTGGTAAACATATGCACCGCCACATCGTTACTTTTATGGGAGCAATCGCTCTCATCACGAAAGAAATGCCCCTCGTGGCAACAAATGAAAGACTTTCTAACTACCCAGTACGAAATCGCTGAAAGGGTAGATAAAAAACTAATTAAAACAAAAATTGTTCAAAACGACCTAAAAAGAAGCTTCAATAGACCCCAAGCTAGTAGCAAAAACAAATTAAACAGAAGCTGTTCAAAACGCAATCGTTCACATCCGAACAGAATATACTTGCGTCATGCGAACTATGCACGAGAGGGCATACACTACAATCTTGCGAGAAGTTTAAAAACTTAAAAGTTAACGAACGAAATAATTTGGTCAGATCAAAAAGACTTTGTACAAATTGCTTGTCACATGCGCATAAGTATAAAAATTGCAAAAGCAAGTTCAATTGCTTATATTGTCACAAAAGACACCACTCAATGCTTCATTACAGCGAATTTCCCATATCACCCCAAAGAAGCGCTTATACAAAAAGAACCACAGGTTTAGTGGTAACAACAACTCCCAAAAACCGAAATCCCAAAAATTGCCAAAAGACACCATGTTGCTCAAAGGCACAAAAAACTCAAACGCCACACAGCGAAATACAAAATAGGGTATTACTACCCACAGCAGTCATCTCCATTGAACACCGAGGAGAACTGTTTAAACTTAGGGCCTTAATAGACCAAGGATCACAACGATCTTTCATAGCGTCTAGGGCTCAAAATAGGATACAACTGCCAACAAAACTAGCCAATTTTGAAATTACGGGAATGGGCGGTGGGTGAGTAGTCCAAAACTCAAATAAAATCTGCCCCATTACCCTAATTTCCCCCCAAGCGGATAAGAGAATTAAAGCAGAAGCTATAGTCTTACCGCAACTTACAAATATGCTTCCAAGCTATCACAGAAATAGCAAGCATTGGCAAAAGGTTTCACACCTAAAGCTAGCAGATTCCAACTGCAACACTCCCGCTCAAATAGACCTTCTATTAGGCAGCGATCTCATACCTCAGATAATACTCGAGGGTGTTGAGAAAATTTCAAACAAACTATTGGCACAAAATACTATTTTCGGTTGGATCCTAAGTGGACTAGTTACAGAACCAGTTTCCACAACAACAACTCAAGTTGACGAATACTCTAAAGAATATCTTTATTCACAATTAAGGAAACTTCGGGAGTTAGAAAAACGCCCCCTGATATCAATTACAACCCCAGAAGTTCAGTATTGTAAAGACTTCTACAACGCCACAACTACTCGATCAAATAATGGCCGGTACGTCGTATGACTACCACCAAAGCCACAATCTTCCAACACTCTACAAATTGGCACAAAAAACCATGTCAGAGTTTCTTCTGACAACCCCAGTGTTAAAAACACATATATTTATAATTCAACCAAATCATCAAGATATATTACTAAGTATTCGAAAAGAAAATTTGTTGTACACTAATTTCCTTAAATTTGAAAAGAGCAGTACAACATAAAAATACAGGGGATCCAATGGAATGCGATATCTGATCAGCTTTCATATCCTACTGAATCAATATCCGCATTATCCGCAATAACATTTTTGACCCCGCAGGATGGCTTTCGCCAATTATGATACAAGCGAAAATCCTAATTCTACTTCACTTAGAAAAATGGTCACAATCCTCAAACAATCTTAACGATATCCGAATCTACCGATTCTTGGCCACAATCGCCCACTTCCATATATAATATCGTCCGCAACATACGAGTAATTGTCATAGAATGTTCAAAAATCGACACTTCTCTTACTATAGTGCCTCATAGGTGCCTAAATTTTCATAATCAAATACAATTCAAAATTAAAGTTAAGGAATCACCATACTTGCAATGTGATACAGTGACGCACCCAGACTTACAAAAAGCAAAGGTCGCACTTATCGCATCTATCTAAGCGCTCATCATACGGGTAGTTTATGGGAAACACTTGTAAAAGTTGTAAATCTCACTTCAAAAAAGTGAGTGAAAATCACAAATCTCACTCTCGCAAGATCCCTCTTCAAAGGTTTGAAAGGAGCACCCATTCTGGCCATATCTGAGCCAGGCGTGGAGTCGCTATCCTCATAAGCCGATAGGACAACACAATATACCATTTCATTCTCTTATCGTCTACGGGCCTGAGCGCCACATCAACATCATTCGATACAGCATCCCACCGCACGCGTCTAACTAGAGCAGGCATCCGATACACCGGCCGCGTTTCCAGATACACCGGCGATTGGACCGACACGTCACATCGTTTCGTAAAAGCAATCCCGGATATTTTTCGATATCAGGTTTATAATAATTGTGTTACTGAATAATATTGTAATTATGCGAAAATACATATAAATAATAATATAAATACTTGGAGATTTTCCCTAACATATTCAGTGCGATAGTGAGTGGAATATAACATTTGAAATATATTGAGAAGTTCTCCAATAAATTGGGTCCCCAACTAATCATGGTCCTTCGAGCCTAAACGAAAGGCACTATAATTTTACGTCCTAGGAAAAAATTAAAACAGTTTTGTGAAAAAAAAAAACCCAAAAGAGTGCAGTGGAGTTAAAAACAAAGAAAGTGCAGTGACTCGAAAAATATAATATATTCTCACATACATACATGTAGCCAAAGTTACCAAAAATATGTAAAAACTAAAAAAGAGCAAAAGCACTAAAGAAGAGCTAGAACAAAAAGTTTAAATTGTGAAAAGAAATACAAAATATTACAAACCTACCATTATATGTTACATACATATGGATATGTAATAAAAACAAGCAAAAACCCACAAAAGCGGGCGCGAAACCTAAAACAAAAAAAAAAAAACAACTTATCTTTATGTAAACAAACATATCCATTCCACAAACACAAAAAACCGAAAAAATATTATTCAAATATTTACCTACAAATTTGTCCGGCAATACCCCTTATGCTAAATAAAGCAGTAAGCAGGATTGCCTAAAATAAGTAAGCAAAGGCAAGAACATACTTATGTATAACAAAAATTAAATGACAAAGAAAGGAAAACAAAATAAATACACACATATATATTTACATATATATTAAGCCAAATTACATATTTACATACATATTAGTGCGTATGGAGAATACCTGCACATTATCAATTCTTTTCTCACGCCCTCTCTTCGTACTGCGAACATACGAACGAGCGTTTACATAAAATCATACGGCACACAATCTGCCTATGCTTATACATATACCCTATATACATTGGGTCAATTCGATATGGAAATTTTATAAAATTATTGAAAAAATTACATATTATTTCAGAAATAAATAGAAAAGAAATAAATTATTAAAAACACAATACAAAAAAAAATATATTACCAACAACATATGTACTTACATACATACATATGTATACATATATTGGTATATACAATTTTATAATATTTTCAAAGTCCTCATAGGCAATTATCCGGCAATACCCCTTGTAACAAACAAGCAGGATTGCGTAGCAAAAAAAAATACTAAAAGCATATTGATCTCTTCAACGAGCTCTCAGTTGCATTAGAAAGTATACAACTTATTTTTTAGCCCAGCCGCGAAATGTTTTTAAAAAAACAAATTAAGCTGTTGCTTCAACTTTATTCTGTCATCTTTCCAGAACGCCTTCTTACAGGAAAGAGTCTGACTTATTTTACACTTAAGCCTATTTATACTATTCATTATTGTTTATTTAATATGAATTTCATCATTTGATGAAATTCTTTAACCTTGAGTCTATTGGATTGCGATTTTGTTATTATTGAGAATTTAATACCGAAATCTGTTTACAAATAGTGATTGGCGATATTTTGCTATTGCTTAGAGTTACTTTTCAATTAAACTATTATGTTTACTTTACAGTTAAGTGCTATGTGTGAGCGGTGGCGTTAACTCCCCCACCTCTAAGTCGAAGCGTCCCGTCTTCGAATATAATGCTGTTAGGTGGTTGATTTGATTTGACAACCTCAATAAATTTTCTTCTTTTTCTTTAGAATTTTTTAATTTAATTTGAGAAGTAATGTATATAAAAAATTTATAAACAAAATAAACCAATAATGTCATTAACGCTATAATAGTAATTGACCACCAAATGGGATTATTGTTTATTTCCTGTTTTAATGGTATAAGTATATTGAAGTTGTTTAATCTCGAATCTACATTTTTTGTTTCAATATATTATTTTATAAAAAATGTTTTAAATTTTCCTTCTTTTAAATGATTAATGATTTTTCCTGTTGGGTTTTCATATATTTTACTATCAATTGTACACTATCACTACTATCAATTGTACATTATCTTGAAAAGTTACCAAATAAACTCCGTTTTGCCATGTATGTTTTTTACTTTTGGATATTTAATGTAAATAACTATTAAATTGTTTTTTTGTGCAATTTTGAAATCGGATACATCCATAAGATCTGATATTGATACATTAACTTTTTCTTCGTTTATTATTTCTTTTATTTCTGCCATATCTAAAATTAATGGATTTAATATCCCTACTTTTGACAATGCAATTGTTTCTACTGTGTTTTCAAGCTCATTTATTATTAGTTTATTTCTTTGTCTTAAAACAGTTTTTTCATTAGAACTACCTTGTAATTGTTTTAATATTTGAGTTAATTCCGTAATGGTCTTAAATAACTTTTAATTAGTTGTAAATTGTTTATTATTATTTTCTATTAAATCATTTACTTTATTTGTTATTTGCATAAAATCATCATGGTCAGCTGTACCTGTAATCCATTTCCAAACTGTCCCAAGCTCATTAATACCTCTTTTTGATCTATTATCAATTTTTAATTTTTCTAATAACGTTTCTATCATTTGTATTTCAAAATCCATGTTCAAATCTTCAAATAATACTATTTTCTCATCGATTCTATAGTTATTTATAATGTTCTCAAATAGCGATAAATTAGTCAAATGATACAGTGATCCATAATTTTCAAAAATTGCTGCATTTTCCTCCTCTATTAGTATATAGTGTTCCCTTGTATAATCAATTATATCTGATGTGATAATTGTAGCATACAACATCAACAATAAAATTTGTTTATGTGTTCCCATTGTTTCTATAAAATTATAAAATTACACTTTAATATTATCCTTATGAATAATTCTGTTTCTGCTTTGTATTTTAACCCTATTTCCTAAATCCTCTATTACTATTTGTTTTTTATATTTGGGTTTTAATTTATTTCTTTCCCCATATATTTTTTCATATATAACTTCCCCTCTATGATAACTTTTTTGAATCCGTTTTTTATTATGGTACTTCAACATTTTTTCCTGAGCATTTTTTAATATTTCTCTCATATTTCCATGTGCTTCTTTGTTAAATAAAACATTATAAGTTTTTTTTATCTGTTACCAAGTGTACTGTTATGTTATACTGCTGAACTGCCCTCATAATTGATTCGTAATCACTTATCAAATTATGTTCTTTCTTCAAACATCGAGAAATCTCCACCAGTGTCGAATGAACCCTTTCTACTTGTCCATTGCTAGTACTGTGACGTGGTGCACAATAATAAATTTGTATATTAAATCTTTCCATTAAAGACTTGAACTGTATCGTACTAAACCCCGGTTCGTTATCTATAAATATACTTTTAACAACTGGAAATGTCTGAAAAAGTTCCAAAACCTTATCTTCTAAATTTAGTTTATCTTCAATACACTTGATAACCAAATATTTGGAATAAGAATCCAAACACGTAATAAACTTTAATTTTTGTGCAAAAAATATATCAATATGGAGTTGTTCTCCTTCTTTATCTGGTATTGGTGCTTCACCTATTGGAATCCATTTCGGATGCCTTTCATACTTATTACTATTACATATATTACAATTTCTCGCATATTGCTTCAATTGTTTTACCATTAACGGCCAATAATATTCTTGCCTAATTTGAGCCAAATTTTCTCTATAATTTCTATGTGCTCTATTATGCGTTTGCTCAATAATTGCCCCCTGATCCTCTTAATTAGTCACATCATTAGCGAATAACTTTGTATAAAAAAATTTTATCGCTGGAAATGCTTCCCTTAACACATTTTTTACTATTATACTATTTTAACTATTTTTGGATTTATATATTCTTTCCAAACACCAATTATATTTTGTGGTATGTCTTACTCGATTAAAAATCGCTTATTATTAAAATAAGAAATCGTCTCCAAGACTGTTATTCTTGCTCCACCATTAATCAATATTTGCTGTTTAAAATGATTTAATGGTTTCTTTGTTTCGTGAATGTGATACTCATCACTACTTTCTGCTGAATGTTGAGTATTCGTTACTGAATCACCTGAACGATCTGACTCCTCAGAGCTAGTTATGTTATTAAGTATCTGTCTTGACAATGCATGAGCAACGACATTTGTTGCCCCTGGCTTATAAATAATTTTTGGTGAAAATTCTTCAATAAACGATCTCCATCTTTTAATTTTAATATTTGGATTCCTTTCAGAAACCGCAAATGACAAAGGTTGATGGTCAGTGTGAATTTCCAAATCACTAACACCGTATAGATAATTTCTTAATGTTTTTAGTGCCCACACTATGGCAAATAATTCCTTTTCATTTGTTGCATAATTCATTTCTGTAGAATTTAATGTTTTTGATATAAATATAATGGGCTTACCCTCCTGTGATAACACAGCTCCCAAAGCCACATTCGACGCATCAGTAGTTAGAACGAACTTCATATTATAATTAGGTTGCGATAATTGCACCTGTTGAGACAATAAATTTTTCAATCTTTCACAAGCAGTTATGCCACTCTGATCAAGATCAACACTTTTCTTCTTTGACAAGTATTGAGAAATCTTTCCATTTTCTCCCTGTAAAAATATATAAATGGCTTCGATATTGCCGCATAATTTTCTATAAATTTCCTATAGTACCCTGTTAATCCCAAAAATCCTCTCAACTGTCGTAATGTCCTTGGTACTGGGTAATTTTGAATAGTTTCAATTTTTTTTGGATCTGTTTTAATAATATCCTTAGCTACTACATATCCCAAAAATTCAACTTACATTTGATAAAACTTTGATTTTTCAGACGATATTTTCATGTTTGCCCCCCTTAACATTTCAATTATCAAATTCAAATGTTTTTTGTGTTCTTTTAAACTTTTTGAAAAAATTATAACGCCATCAATATACACATGACAGAACTTCCATATATATTCTCTCAACACATTATCCATAGCTCGTTGAAAAATGCTCGGCGCATTCTTCAATCCGAACGGCATTCGTAAAAACTCGTATTTTCCATTATTAACCGAGAATGCCGTTTTTTCTATATCGTTTTCTTTCATTAATATCTGGTATAAACCAGACTCCAAATCAATTGTGGAAAAGTATTTTGACTTTCCTAAATTTGTCAGTATTACTTCAGGGTTTGGCATCGGGTACCTATCCGATATTGTTTTTTCGTTAATTTTTTGAAAATCGATCACCAATCTCAATTTTGGACTTCCGTCGTCATTCATTCCTTTCTTTGGAACTACCCATACTGGAGAGTTGTATGGGCTTTTACTTTCCCTGATTATTCCCTTTTGCAACAAATTTTTAATTTCCTCATTAACAAATCTATTCACTGACATTGGATAAGGATATTGCTTTGACCAAATTGGTCTATCCTCAGTTATTCGTATTTCCGCCTTTACATCAGTACGAAAGGGCAGATCTAAGTTTACATTCCTATGTATTTCCAAAATTTCCTCAATTGCTTCATTTTGCAATTTGTTTATCATTTTTCTTTCATCATTCAATGCTGATGGTCCTCCGATCTTTGAAACTTGATCGGGGTTGTTAATCAATAAATTATGTAACACATGTCCGCTTTCGGAAACATGCCCAATTTCTTTTTGGTTTATTTTTTTCCCAAAATCAGCTTTTAGTAAGCGTTTTGTTTTTTTGTTGCCGGTATTATCGTCGGCGGGCGCCTTAAGATTTTTGAATCCCAAGGGGTTTAAAATTTTATTTCTTTTACTTTTATTTTCACATTTTTCTTTTCCGTGGCGGGTATTTACATCGGCAGGCGCCTTAGGATTTTCGAATCCCAAGGGGTTTAAATTGTTTAAATCATCCAGAAAATGTATTTTTCCTATTTGGCTATCACCATGTAACAATACTCGATTTGGAATATCAATTTTGGCTCTGATTTTATTTAAGAAATTTATTCCAATTAAGAGATCACTCTCTAAATTATCAATTTCATAAAACCGTTCCTGAAACGCAAACAGATTGACGTTGTGGTAATATTGTATGATGGTCGAACCATTAATGGTCCTTACCCTCTTCTTAATTGCTAAAATATTTTTATTAGTATATATTCCCGCCCGTATATATGAACTGGTTGCCCCCGTATTTATTAATATTCTAAATATTTGCCCCGTTTTTTTATCCGATTTAATAATATAGGGCAAATCGAGATTTACTCTAAAAAATGATTTTCGTTTAAATTATTAATCCTTTGTACCTTCTGCTGAGGTTGAGAGTTTATTTGAGCACTATCATTTCCCCTTTTTGGTACGTTATTTGGTTGGTAATTTGTCTGATAATTACCCCTATTTACCCTTACCTGCGACTGGTTTGTTCGCCTTGGGCTAGGCCTATTTAATATTTGGAAAGACTGATCCACGTCCATCGGTTCTGGACGATTTTGTGTAACTTCATTTATCTGTGGCGTCCTTATTGTATACCTTAAATTATTTTGAAAATTGTGAGCCCTCTGATTTCCCTGTGAAGGACCCCTTCAATTTATCATGTGACTATTTCTTGAAAAATGCAAAGCAAATTGTGCTCGCATTTGATTTGAATATAATTCTTGCTCCTTAGCAAGAGCGTTTGGCAAATCTTTTGGTGCCAGCGTAAACAGAATTTGATCCAATGGCGGATTAAGTCCCGTTATAAAAGTACGTAGGGCTGTATCCCTATTTTTAATATTCAATTCCTTTGTTATGGCAGAATTCGTGCCATGAGTCATAATTGTTTTGTTAGTTAATAACGTTAATTTTTTATTTACCTCGTTATAAAATTCTATTAAGGTCCTGGAACCTTGTCTTAGTATACTCATCTCCTGCTCTATTATATGACAGGGTCTCTTATCGGCATATGCGAAGTCCAATCGACTCAAAATAGCGTCGAAGTTAAGGACAGTGCCGTGGTTTGTCAAGATGTCATTGGCATCCTGCGTTAATTTATTACGCAGTATTGTTAAAGCTGCGAAGTATTTTTTACTCCCCCTGGTATAAAGCGACATAGAGTTATTGGCGGCTTCACGCCAGCTAACGTAATTATTTATTTTTCCCTTAAATTCGGGAAGAGATTTTATGACATCTAAACTTTCATCACAATGAATGGTCGAGTCGATACTCTCAACCGAATATTCAGTTACATTATTATTAGAGCTTAAATTCATAAGCTGGAGCCTAACTTGTTCCAATTCTGTTCGCAATGAAACAGTACTAGCTGCTATTAACCTAGACACCACATCCATATTCATCGAATTATTACCGTTATTTGCCAAGGCCATTACGGAAAACTTTTTTGTTACTTCTTCCAGTTTTTTTAATTTAAAAACAAATTCTTTTATTTATTTATTTATTATTATTTTTTCCTTGGGCACTTGGAATGATAGTGATTGTCCCTACACTTATCACACCAATATAGTCTTTGGTATGCTAACTTAGAGGGACTATTTCCCATTAGTATTTTAAATACATGAACTTATACTTAACTATATTTATTCCTGGTTGCTGCCTGGTCACTACCACCGTTAATAATTATTTGTTATATCTCCTTGTTGATGCCTGGTCACTATCACCGTTAATAATTATTTGTTATATCTCCTTGTTGATGCCTGGTCACTATCACCGTTAATAATTATTTGTTATATCTCCTTGTTGATGCCTGGTCACTACCAGCGTTAATAATTATTTGTTATATCTCCTTCACTTTCAAAAGTTTTTTTTATTTTTTTTTTCTCGTATTAGTTTATTCACGATACTTATTTCTTGTAATTAAGCAACTGGAGATTTTTGTCTCCTTTATTTGCTACTCAGTTTTTTCGGTTTTTGTTTTACTTTTCTCGTATTTATTACGATACTTGTTTCTTTATTTTGGACAACTGGAGATTTTTGTTGCCAAAAAATTTTTTATTTGAGTTCAAGAGATTTTTTTACATCTCCTGGCAGGATCGCCACTTATTTTTTAGCCCAGCCGCGAAATGTTTTTAAAAAAACAAATTAAGCTGTTGCTTCAACTTTATTCTTTCCATAACGCCTTCTTACAGAAAAGAGTCTGACTTATTTTACACTTAAGCCTATTTATACTATTCATTATTGTTTATTTAATATGAATTTCATCATTTGATGAAATTCTTTAACCTTGAGTCCATTGGATTGAGATTTTGTTATTATTGAGAATTTAATACCGAAATCTGTTTACAAATAGTGATTGGCGATATTTTGCTATTGCTTAGAGTTACTTTTCAATTAAACTATTATGTTTACTTTACAGTTAAGTGCGGTGGCGTTAACTTACATACATACGCACAACCAATTGATCTCTTCAACGAGCTCTCAATTTTACGAGCACATAAATATATAATAACAAGTCCGTTTATTAGGGTGTACCTAAATACATCAATATAAGGACATAAAAAGTAGCATTGAATTAAAAGTGCGATTTTTAATAATTAAATAAATTAAAGCAATACATTCGAAATAAAACCACAACAAAATCAAATTGCTAGCAAATACAGTTTACAGTTTAAATAAATTAAAGCAATACATTCAAAATAAAACCACAACAAAATCATATTGCTAGCAAATACAGTTTACACTGAGAAATTTTTAATAAATTTGACAAATATTTTAACATACAAAAAAAAAGATGAATGTGGATAAAATTCAAATTACACCTGCAGAAGCTACACGCGCACGACAGGTTACCACAAAGCAAACAAAAGGCAAAGATATTTGTGCCACCAAATTAATTTCTGAGAGTGACAGATTAACACGATACTGCACTCGATTTTCATCTTCACCGATTCAAGACATCTCTGAATCGTTATTGGAAATAAAAAAACAAAATATTGACAATTTTTGGACTCGTCTCCAAACGGCTCATGACGCCATAGTAGATTATGACAATTCAGATCTACCACACGATTTTAAATCATCGGCTTACGCACTATACGAAAACTGCTTAGACCAGTACGAAGAAACAAAAGCTATGATTTCTGATCAATTAAAGCTAATAAAAGCGATTGCACCTACTACACATCCGAGAGTAGAGCTGCCACAAATTCAAAGTCAAGAGGCAAGTTCGGGCATCCATCTCGAGGTGCCCGCATGTGACACAGAAATATTTTATGGAGGTTATGAAGAATGGCCGTCCTTCCGGGACATGTTCACTGCCGTATACATCAACCATACAAAATTATCAAAAGCGCAAAAATTGTATCACCCTCCGATACAAAACTAAAGGTCAAGCAGGCGCAATAGTAAAACAGTTCGCACTAAACGACGACAATTTTAATTTGGCTTGGGAAGCTCTAAAATCCAGATATGAAAATGAAAGAATATTGGTAGATAACCAAGTAACGACACTATTAAACTTGCCTAAGATTCAAAAAGAAACCAGTGAAGAGTTGATAAGACTACAATCCACTGTTTCAAACTGTTTGTCGGTTTTATCGACACAAAATATTCTCACAGACAGCTGAGACCCTATACTGGTAAACATATGCACCGCCACATCGTTACTTTTATGGGAGCAATCGCTCTCATCACGAAAGAAATGCCCCTCGTGGCAACAAATGAAAGACTTTCTAACTACCCAGTACGAAATCGCTGAAAGGGTAGATAAAAAACTAATTAAAACAAAAATTGTTCAAAACGACCTAAAAAGAAGCTTCAATAGACCCCAAGCTAGTAGCAAAAACAAATTAAACAGAAGCTGTTCAAAACGCAATCGTTCACATCCGAACAGAATATACTTGCGTCATGCGAACTATGCACGAGAGGGCATACACTACAATCTTGCGAGAAGTTTAAAAACTTAAAAGTTAACGAACGAAATAATTTGGTCAGATCAAAAAGACTTTGTACAAATTGCTTGTCACATGCGCATAAGTATAAAAATTGCAAAAGCAAGTTCAATTGCTTATATTGTCACAAAAGACACCAATCAATGCTTCATTACAGCGAATTTCCCATATCACCCCAAAGAAGCGCTTATACAAAAAGAACCACAGGTTTAGTGGTAACAACAACTCCCAAAAACCGAAATCCCAAAAATTGCCAAAAGACACCATGTTGCTCAAAGGCACAAAAAACTCAAACGCCACACAGCGAAATACAAAATAGGGTATTACTACCCACAGCAGTCATCTCCATTGAACACCGAGGAGAACTGTTTAAACTTAGGGCCTTAATAGACCAAGGATCACAACGATCTTTCATAGCGTCTAGGGCTCAAAATAGGCTACAACTGCCAACAAAACTAGCCAATTTTGAAATTACGGGAATGGGCGGTGGGTGAGTAGTCCAAAACTCAAATAAAATCTGCCCCATTACCCTAATTTCTCCCCAAGCGGATAAGAGAATTAAAGCAGAAGCTATAGTCTTACCGCAACTTACAAATATGCTTCCAAGCTATCACAGAAATAGCAAGCATTGGCAAAAGGTTTCACACCTAAAGCTAGCAGATTCCAACTGCAACACTCCCGCTCAAATAGACCTTCTATTAGGCAGCGATCTCATACCTCAGATAATACTCGAGGGTGTTGAGAAAATTTCAAACAAACTATTGGCACAAAATACTATTTTCGGTTGGATCCTAAGTGGACTAGTTACAGAACCAGTTTCCACAACAACAACTCAAGTTGACGAATACTCTAAAGAATACCTTCATTCACAATTAAGGAAACTTCGGGAGTTAGAAAAACGCCCCCTGATATCAATTACAACCCCAGAAGTTCAGTATTAAAGGCTTCTACAACGCCACAACTACTCGATCAAATAATGGCCGGTACGTCCTATGACTACCACCAAAGCCACAATCTTCCAACACTCTACAAATTGGCACAAAAAACCATGTCAGAGTTTCTTCTGACAACCCCAGTGTTAAAAACACATATATTTATAATTCAACCAAATCATCAAGATATATTACTAAGTATTCGAAAAGAAAATTTGTTGTACACTAATTTCCTTAAATTTGAAAAGAGCAGTACAACATAAAAATACAGGGGATCCAATGGAATGCGATATCTGATCAGCTTTCATATCCTACTGAATCAATATCCGCATTATCCGCAATAACATTTTTGACCCCGCAGGATGGCTTTCGCCAATTATGATACAAGCGAAAATCCTAATTCTTCTTCACTTAGAAAAATGGTCACAATCCTCAAACAATCTTAACGATATCCGAATCTACCGATTCTTGGCCACAATCGCCCACTTCCATATATAATATCGTCCGCAACATACGAGTAATTGTCATAGAATGTTCAAAAATCGACACTTCTCTTACTATAGTGCCTCATAGGTGCCTAAATTTTCATAATCAAATACAATTCAAAATTAAAGTTAAGGAATCACCATACTTGCAATGTGATACAGTGACGCACCCAGACTTACAAAAAGCAAAGGTCGCACTTATCGCATCTATCTAAGCGCTCATCCTACGGGTAGTTTATGGGAAACACTTGTAAAAGTTGTAAATCTCACTTCAAAAAAGTGAGTGAAAATCACAAATCTCACTCTCGCAAGATCCCTCTTCAAAGGTTTGAAAGGAGCACCCATTCTGGCCATATCTGAGCCAGGCGTGGAGTCGCTATCCTCATAAGCCGATAGGACAACACAATATACCATTTCATTCTCTTATCGTCTACGGGCCTGAGCGCCACATCAACATCATTCGATACAGCATCCCACCGCACGCGTCTAACTAGAGCAGGCATCCGATACACCGGCGATTGGACCGACACGTCACATCGTTTCGTAAAAGCAATCCCGGATATTTTTCGACATCAGGTTTATAATAATTGTGTTACTGAATTATATTGTAATTATGCGAAAATACATATAAATAATAATATAAATACTTGGAGATTTTCCCTAACATATTCAGTGCGATAGTGAGTGGAATATAACATTTGAAATATATTGAGAAGTTTTCCAATAAATTGGGTCCCTAACTAATCATCAATATGGTTTGTCAACAAGTGAAGTCAAGTCGGAATTTTTAATTGGAATTAACGAAGAAAAGGAAGGAGTCAAAAGCTATGGACATGAACACGATTTGCTATTTGTTCGACAATACCGAACTTCTTATGATGCCAAGGAACAAATGTACCAAAATTAACAAATTATCTTAATTTTACTCAAGTTACAGCTTGCACGGATGGTTGCTAAAGACACCATTTGTTATTCGACCAAGGAGGAAATGAATTATAATCATGTTTGGTATCTTATTAGCTTATAATATAGGCCCCAAACTCACTTAGTCTCATTACATTTTTTGCTGTTATCCGAGATATTGGTATTAAAATCAATCCATTTAACTCATATGATATACATATGTATATGTGATATAAGCTCAACCGAAGAGACTACAAATAATATATTGGTTATGTCAGGAAAAAATCAACGAGTAAAAAGGAAATCAAAATAATAGGAATAAGGTGCTTAGAGCACAGTCTACGCCAATTTTAATCATGATCAGCGCGAAACCCCATTATGTTTATGAAAACTTTTGAAGTATAATACATAATGTACATTATATGCAATATTATAGGTTCACTTAACTTAATATTACAAGTTGACCGATATATGCGGTATAAAGGTAACCGATAGTTTCTGTATGCTTATATTGGGTATGTGGGGGCGAGGTATTAACCCAATTTTATGCATTTTCGGCATAAAGATACACTATTATTAGATAGAGGCGCTAATTTAACTTTTTTAAGATAGATATGTATCTTACATATTGGCCGGTATGAAGTCAACCTTTGGTTCGAAAAGCTTTTTCTTAGGTACATGGTTGCAAGGAAAAGTATTGACTCGATTTTATCTATTTTTGGTACAGAAAGTACAGTATTATCACTGTATGGCACTGTAAATCTTCGGAATCGGGGGCCTGTACAATTAAGGTCCGATTTTTACAATTTTATACTTGAGATGGCATATCTTAAAGACTAATGAAAACGTGTTGTCATATGGTGTCATTTGCGTTTTCCAATATCTAGCTCGATTAGTTTTAGGTATTTCAAACGACCGTTGGGTTAACAAAACTATTATACTCTGTAGCAGCAGAATATAAAAATAGTAACTAATAGGTATAGACTTATAAAATAAAATACCAATCAGTAATAAACATAAATATAGTAATACTAAATAAAAAACAAGTAAGAAAGGGCTAAGTTCTTATGTAACCAAACATTTTATACTCTCGCAAAGTTAAATGGTATACTCGTTTGAGATTTTTTTATATGTTTATATTTAATAATTAGAAGTAGAAATTGTTGCCTCAGTTATTTACATCACAGTGAAAATATTAGAGCAATTTGTATTCTAAATTCGTTTTTGGACAATGAATAACAATTTTTTTATTTATTATATCGATATTACATGTTTAGCTATAAAATAATAAAAATTAACAACTTAAAAAATTATATTATTATATTAATTTGTATATAATATTTACAATATTATACATACATTTTTTTAGAGATTCTTATACATATATCCAAATTATATATTTAATTTCTATCGTATATAATAACAAATTTTACATAGAATCTAAATTTTCTTAATTAAATTATTAACATATTTTTCTTAAAATTGTCTTAAAAACTACTGTCAAGATTGCTATACCATTCTAATTCGATTATATTTGAAAAAAAATGAAGAACTATTGCACTAAGTCTTAGTTCCTAAAATACAGGATCCGATTCGGAAAATTTGTTAGGAGGAATAAAATTTCCTATGATGAATAGACCATCTGCAGTAGTAGCTCGACTGCAAGCGACATATATTGAAGCTCTAGGAATTCTGGGTCGAGTATGAACTACAACTTTATTATATGTAGCACCCTGACTTTTATGAATAGTTATTCCCTCAGCCGGAACTACTGGAAACTGATATCTTTCAATTGAAATTTGTTCATATCTTTTATATTGAAAAGATTTTAAAACTTTTTCAATTGGTGTCCAAGAACTTTCTAGAGGATGAGGCTTTTTTGATCGTGCTATCAAACCAACAGAAGGTTCCAAAAATGTAATCCACAGTATTGTTGGAAAGGAACATTGGAAATCAATATGCATAAGTTGTCCAGCTGCCCCATTAACCAAGCCATCACACGTGTTTATATTAATTGTAATCATATATTTGGCGGAGGTTTTTAGTGTCAATTCATTGCACCAAAATAAATGTATGGCATCATCGGGAACTTTTTCGAAATTAACTACTCGAGTTTCAATGAGTGATATGTCCTCATTTGTCATAGTACCAGATGCTATATGGTTTGACGCAATTGCAAAGGCCTGATCCTCCCGTTGTTTCAATCTTTCTGTTAATTCAAAGTATTTAAATAGCTCCCACAAAGGGGAACCAACTAAAGTGCTGTATGCATCATTTTGTTTAGGAGAGAATATCCACCTATCTCCAATAGGTGAGAGTTGCTACAAACCACCAAATACTATGATCGGTATACCACCGAAGGGGCTGTCTGTTTTGAAAATTTGTTTTATTCTCGCATCAACAGAGCTTAATATACGAGCACCTACCATCGATACTCCAGCAAATTTATATTTGGGTTAATTTCTGGAAGTGCCAATACTCTGAACTCATTTTCCACGATAGGATGTTCATTTTGAGCACCTTCCTCTAAGTCTAATACATTATAAAGACTTTCTAGAACTAGATTTCCACGATAGGTAGTTCATTTTGAGCTCTTCCTTTAAGTCTATTTCATTATAAAGTCTTTCTAGAACATTTTCAAGTTCTCTTTGTTCAAAAATATCATATTTTCTTAGATTTTCCTCAATTGGAACACGATGTGTTATGCAAGTCTGCTCATTATCGTTTTCAATGAGATCTTGCTGTTCATTCCGCCATGGATAGTAAAGCATTACCATTTCGCGGAAATACTCAATTCTGGCCAAATCTAGGTTAAACCTTCTATACCGAATTATACAAGGTTTGTTACGTTTTTCAACAAAACCGCTACCGTCTTTAAGAAACATGACAATCCCGATTTCTAGTAAATTATCGCCTTCCCTTTCTTCTTCTTCTTCATGATCATTGTCTTGTGCTCTTCTACTCGATTTAAAATATTTATACCTAGATGCAAAATCAGCTAAACAAAGAGTTTCTAACTGCTCGGATCTTTGAACATAAAGGTCTAAAATTTACCGGCTACGAATATTTCAGTCGAACCTGAAGTTCCGCTATATTATTTTGCAACAGCAGCAGCGTTCAAGGGTACGCGCTAAGCGAAATAAATAAGTGGTTGTGTGTATGTTCTAGTAAAATATATGTGCTGTCACTTTTGTGAATTTAATTTAAAAAATCCATCATACTGGTATGCTGCTTACCGTCAAGGCGTCCGAGCAGCTGGCGGGACCAACTGTGACTCACTTCGGTTGCCCCTTGCAGAGCATCGATTCATTGCTTTAGCCACATTGAAGTATCGAAATCCATTTTATCTTTTAGATTTATGTCGTTGTTCGATTGTTGTTGTGATCAACACTGCTTGAATCCTTCTGACTGCGAACTGATAGCTAAAGAGGGATTTCCAAGTGCAAATGATACACCCGTCATTCCTCTTTACACGAATTGTTGTGGCGTATGCGTCACATGGCTAGCCAGTCTTCAACGAACGGTTTTCAGTCAGCGGTTTGTTTACGTCATTGTAGTAAGTGTAAACACAGGGGCACTTTCCTCCTAATTAATTGTTATGAATGAAAAATGTCTGACGGCTTTCTGATGGCAGTTACCGCGTCTGATCGAATTAAGCGATATCTATCTTGGGTTGTTAAACTATTGGCTTCCTCTTCCGAAATATCTTTAGAATCAACAGTTTTCGAGAGGATGACCAAAAGCTCAACCCACTGAGATTCTGCAGGCAATAAAGTGATAAAGAAGGTTGGAAGCCCAAATTGGAGAATCATAGCGATTTCCTTTTTCTTCTCAGCTTCCCAGTGGGCAGGAGAGGATCTAACGCCTTTCAAAACCTTGTAACCATAATCGTGTTGCGACCTAAAAACTTTCTTAGGAAAATGGATGCACTATTCTTAAGTTGTAGCAGTTCTAATTTTTTGTAATCATAGAATAACTTTGGTACCCACTCTTCTGTCAAAATGGCGAATTTCAGAACGTATTATCTTGCTATATGTTTCAGAGCATGTACGTATATTGTTCCAAATGACAACTCTTCTGAACTATTATCCTGATTTATGTAAATTGGTCTGTCTCCTTCACCTGGCGCTATGACTAAACGGTTATAGGGAAAATTTTCTACAGGAATATTGTCCAAAAGAGTTTCTTGACCGCCGGGATTTAGCTCTGAAGGTAAAAGAGCCGTTGGAATATTATTACCTGAGGGATTATCATGATAAGTTTGTGCCGCATGAAAAGATTGAACCAATCGGGAATCCTCTGCAGATGCAACAAATGGAACTTCTTCTTGATTATTAAACTCTGAAATCCAATTCTTATTAATATGTATATTGTGCTCACGATACAGAGGGGTATTCACTAAGAATTGCAAAGCTTCAATAATCTTTGCGGAGCGTATGGTATCGATCATGTAATCATGAATGTATTCCAAACGCCTTCTTAAGTGAATTTGTGTCACATGAGACTCATCAAAGGACCTTGGTAGAGATGTCACAATATTGTTAACAGAAATTGGTATATTAACAACAGCACTTTTGAGAGAAATCTGGCCTTGATATCCTAACGAACGGATTGTCCTAAGGGAATCTAGGCCTTATGAGACGTTCTTCAATTGGCGTAAACCTTTCAAACAATCGGGTATTTCAGGAAAGTCTAGATCGTTAGCTAAACATATTTTTGGAAGGTTCTTTTTAACAATCGCATTTTTACAAGTAGCACAAAAACTGTAATTTCCATTTTCCGAAGGAAATTTTTGCATTAAAAAGAAGGCGGATGCAGCAATCGGGTGACCTTGCGCAATAGTTTCGAAATTTAATTAGCGAACTTGGTGCCGGTGTAATCCGCCGCAGCAAGTACATATTTCATTTATTTATATTTTGGAAATAAATGTTTTTGAAATCTATTAAATTGCCACTATAATCAGTTTCTATAACATTATTTTCTATCGTTAATCGGATTCGTTGGGACTGCCTTTCGTTTTCAATTTGCCTATTGACCGGGTTATCTCTACGAAGGCGAACTTAACTTTGTCTGAGACGTCTCTGATTCAAAATTTCTTCCCTCATGCCCCTCCTACTAAGCTATCGACGTTGTGTTTCTCTATCACGCTCCTCTCTCCTTATTTCAGGATCTCTTCTTATATGTTCTCTTTGCATTTGATCACGAATGCGCTCTAAACTCCTATACGCAGGATTTCTTGTGCGAAGTTCCCTATGATCCCTAGTGTTCCTACTGTGCTCATCATAACGTACCTCGAGATTTTCTCGACGAGATCTATGATCTTTCTTATTTGCTCTTCAGAGCTAATTTGTGGATCTTGCCACCTTTTTCTATGTTGAACAATATTTACAACTTACTCAACAGATCGAACCTTAGGGTCTTCACGCCAAAACCTATGACCTCGAGTATCTCTTTTTTGCTCTTCAGAGCGAATTTGAGGATTTTGCTGCCTTGTTCCATGTTGATTTGTATTGATAATTTGTTCGGACAGACGCACATCGGAATCTAATCTGCGATTAGCGTGACTTACAGTATCTTGTGACTGCTCACTTTCTCTATAGTGAGTGATTGCACGAAGAATTCTCATACATCTAGTATATTTTTGTACGCACAGCTTACGGTGTTTTGATACCTATATATTACTTAGATATTCATTAACATAATACTACATAATATCTCGTTATATTTATATTTTAGAAATTAGTAGCTTAATGCAAGAGCTTTTATCTAACGTTTTTTAAAACAGGGGGATCTATGGTACCTATTTTAAAAGATCTGCCCATGAAAGCTAAAGTAACAATTACTTACATATAATTAAGAATGGTATATACATATGTAGAACAGGTATGCACATTTTGTTCTATCTGTCATAATATCTAAACCTTTCATAAGCTGCCAACGGCAAAAATGTAATTTTCTTGGGTTCTCTGTTCACCTTATGACCTTCATATTAAAATGTGTCGCAAAACCGGAATAATAGACAGTAGCATTTAAACCGATGGGGTCGCAGTTTATCTATTGCCACATAAAAATGGTCTTAAGCCCTTTTGATACTACACTACTGTTATTTATTTCATGCGATTTTTCCTAGCAAAATATTTTTGCTCTATAAAAAGTCCAGTACTCTAAGAAACTTTTTTACATTGTTGTCTGGTATATTTTGTTATAAGTTCAACATGATAGCTGAGAATATATACCTATCCACTGATTATCACCAAATATTAGATAAATTTATGTATATAGAAATCCATATCTACCTCGATTAGTTTAGATGATGCAAACAACCGTTTGGTGGATAAAACTATACTCTGTTGCAACATGTTGCGAAAGTATAAAAATGTTGAGAAAGAATTCAACATTCATTATTCGATTATTTATTGGTATCCTATTAACTTCTGTTATTGATCATAGATTTATTTGATGTCAATACTATTTTTTGTCCGAAATGTTACTTTAATAAAAAGAAGCTATTTAACTCAAATATGATATATGTGATATAAACCGAACCAAAGGGGTTAGATTTAATATGTGGTGTATGACGTTGCTGTTGTACTAGGGGAGCGGAAATCAGTATATTGGGGTTATAAGGTTTAAACAAAGGTCCACAGCAATATCATTCATATGCAGCGATATACCATATTATTTTTGAGAAAAACTGTCCATTTCATTTCATTAAATTATTAAAGTAACGAAAAAAGGTATACCATAAGTAGTACATGTGAGTTGGGGAAATCCGTGGACCGATTTCACACATTTTCGGCTTTAAACTATGGTATATCTAATACTTTGCGTTTATATAAAGCCAAACGGAAGTTTGAATTTTTTACATAAAATATGTTGGAGTCCCCATAATGGGTACTAGGGCGGAACCGAGAATTTTATACTCTTGCAATTTGCAAGAATCAAAGGCCAGGAAATTCCTTCAAACCTTATATTAAAAAAATGTTAAGAAAGAATTGAACATCCATTATTAAATGAAATCGTGATTTAATTAATTTAAGATATTTATTTTGACATTGCTCAGCTATACTCGAGAACTTGTTTTGTTTTTTATATATAAAAAAAATATTAATACGTACTGACCGACATATTCGGCATAAAACTGGTTAGAATAACGACAAGCATTGTAAGTAGTAAATATATGGAAGTTGAGGGTAGTATTAATTCCGATTTTATCAATTTTTGCCAATACCGCATACTACTAGCATGACACAGACTAATAAAATGCTCCCACTATTTAATTAAGGTACCTCACATACCATCACCAATCAAATGGAATAAAATCAGACGAATGTTCGAAAATCCTGATATTAGTTACATGGGGGCTAGTTAAAATTTTCACCCGATTTGATCCATTTTAGGCACAAAAACATCTTGTTATGATCAAAACACGCTCTCTTATTTTCATTGAGATAACTCACATATTGGCCGATATATGCGGTATAAAGTTACGCGGAAGTTCAAAAATCTTTATATTAGGTATATGAGAGCTATACGAACTATTGAGCCGATTCAACCCATTTTGGACACAAAATCATACTATTATCGAGAGTTTCATTTATTTATTTTATTATATGAAATTCAATTATATATTGTATCTTACACATTGAACGATATTTTCGGCAAAAAGTCAACTATAGGTATTGGAGTACACATATTTAGTACATAGGGGCTTGAACAGTTTTGGTTCGATTTAGACAATTTTTGGTCACAAGGTGGCATACTTTAAGCGCATTATTCACGCAAAGGTTTACCCCGATACAATCATTGTTGCTTGATTTGCATAGTGGAAATTGAAAGAATCAAGTGGAATTTAAAATGGTCTTATAAGGGAAATAGGCGTGATTATAATCCGATTTCTCCCATTTTCGCACTATAATATAGAAATATGAGAAGAACGATATGTACCGAAATTGGTTGAAATCGGTAAAACATGCTTTAGATAAATTAAAAAAAGAAAATGGCTTTAGCAACAGAAGAAGTGTTATGCCTAGTTGCACTTTGTCATATTTGACGTCAAATTCAAACTAATGAAAACGTTTTAGCTGGTTTCTCAGAAAAAACAGTAGCTGAAGAACATCCTGAGGATAATTCTAGAAAACTTCGATTTTTTAGTGGGGCATCTTACCCCACATGATTACAAAAAAAACACAAGATTCCGTAAATCGATCTCGGTCGGTGAAAGACTGGCGGTAGCCCTACGTTATTTAGCCACAGGCAATAACTTCTTGAGCCTTATGAGTGGTTTTCTATTAAGAAAATTACCATCTGCCATAAAGTGCATAGGACGTGTGGGTTAAAGCTTTAAGGGAGGAGCTTTTAAAACTGAGTATTCATGTCTGTTCATGCATCAGCGAAAAAATATAAAGTGGATTCTAATAAGGTACCTAACAGTCATGAGAAATGGACAAAGGTATCGAAACGTTTTTACCAGCCATGGCATTTCTCTAATTGCTGTGGAGCATTGAATGGGAAACACATAGCGATTGAGGAACCTGCGAATTGCGGTTCAGACTATTTCAACTTCAAAAAATACAATATCATTGTTCTGATGGCTATGGTTGATGCCGACTATAAATTTTCATTTGTAGAAGTTCCATCTTATGGTCGTGCATTTTATGGAGGCGTTTTCGGAAGGTAAAGCTAAATGATAAAATGTGATGTTAATATTTTAACACATTCAGATGTGCTCTTTCAACGGCTCTTGCACATTAAATTTTCCGCCATCGAAGCCACTTTGGCATGAACGTTATGAAATGTCATTTGTCATCGTAGCTGATGACGTTTTTCCCTTAAAAACGTAAAAAATAATTCAGCTTCCGCAATCAAGTGATGTCATACAAAATATTTAATTATAGGCTATCCAGAGCAAGAAATATGGTGGAAAATGTGTTCTGCATATGTGCATCGCGTTTGCGGATCCTCAGAAGACCAATAGATGTTACCCAGAAACATGCAAAAGTTATTGTCCTCGCGATTTGTAAATTACATAATTACTTATTAATACGCAACTCTATATACATACATATATACGATTATCTAACGTAGGCAAAGACAGAAATGTCATTACTGATCCAGGTAATGGGCGAATATGTAGTTGGGGGAAAATGGAATGCTTCCATCAGTTCGGCGGAGCAGTGTTTTAGGTAGGCCAGCAGACAACGCGAGTAAAGTAAAATGAAAGTTTTATGGAGTATATCATGGCTCTTCATGACGGATTAATAGGTTACAATACACTTCGTCAGCTCAACTCTAAGATCGATTTAAAAAATAATACAATTAGTTTACAAGGACATATACACAAATTTTTCAACAATGTTAAAAATTATACACACACTAACTTACTAACCGAGTTGAATGTTAATGATGGCAAATTTACTGCCAAATTTAGACTCAACCATTTTAATAATGAAGAATCGCAAAAATTTAATAAAGTGCTGGGGAAACACAAAACTTTATTTTACAAAGAAGGTGAGAAACTTACATTCACTCACAAAATTAAACACAAAATTAAAACTATTCATGAAGATCCAATATATGTTAAATCTTACAGATACCCACAAGTACATAAAATGGAAGTATTATATATAAACAGATAAAAGATATGCTAGAACAAAAAATAATTTGCCACAGTACTTCTCCTTATTCTGCACCGATTTGGGTGGTGCCTTAAAAGCTAGATGCTTCAGGTAAAGAAAAATGGAGAATCGATGTAGATTACCGAAAGTTAAATAATATCACTGTTGATGACAAGTACCCCATTCCAAATATGGACGAGATACTTGACAAGTCAGGTAAATGTCTATACTTCACGGCAATTGATTTGGCGCAAGGATTCCACCAAATCGAAATGGAATCTATAGATAGACAAACAACCGCTTTTTCTACTCCAAATGACCGCTTCGAATTTTTGAGAATGCCATTAGGTTTAAAAAATGCACCAGGCACTTTCCAAAGGCTGACGAATACAGTTTTGGAAGGTCTAATTGGGAAAGATTGCATGGTTTATTTAGATGACATATTAGTTTTCAGTACATCTCTGCAAGAGCACATCGAATCGCTCGATAAAGTGTTTCAAAGATTAGCTGAAGCGAATCTGAAAGTACAGCCGGACAAAAGCGAATTTTTAAAACAAGAAACCGAGTTTCCGGGCCATGTTATTACCCCTACTGGCATAAAACCAAATCCAAATAAAGTCGTGGCAAATTTAAATTATCCAATTCCCAAAACGGAAAAAGAAATGAAACAATTTTTGCGTTTAGCGGGATTTTACCGTAAATTTATTCAAAATTTTTCAAAAATAACCAAACCTTTAACGAATTGCTTAAAGAAAGGCAATGTGGTGAATAGTTCAGATAAAGAATTTATCGAAGCCATAGAAACTGTTATATTATTAATAACAAAAGAGCCGATCCTGGCCTAATTACAACTCATTTGTTAGACAAAAATACAACAATACTTATGACCGATGAGGACGACTTTGTACAATTTCAAAACATTTATAACACCCGAGAAAAGTTTGTAGTATACTTTTGGAAATAGGATGAGGTATCAATAATGTTAGCATAAAGCAACAACAACAACAATTGAATAGAGCAGTCGAAGTCACAACTGGGAAAACTGGTAATGGTGACATTGAGCGGTTTCATAAAACAATGAATGAAAAATTGCGAATTATTTGTAGTTCTGGGGATAAAGAGTTGAAATACCTTCAAATTGAACAATAATTTTTTACCTACAACCATATTATTTCTCATTCCACTACAGGTGTAAGTCCGTATAATATATTTTTTAATAGAAAACATCCATAAACCAATCCCCAATTAATTAAAAATAGAAGGATAAATAACATAAATCAAAAGCGACAAGAAAAAGAAAAAGATACGAATTTTGTTAGCACCGAAACCTCTAGGAAAAGATTGGATAAGATTAGTAACCCTTATAAAAAAGTACGGCTTGTTCAAACCGAATCTGATGTGGAACATCATGTAGTAAAGTTTAAAAACAGGAAAGTAAGAAAATACAAAAGCCAATTTAAAAGAAAGAAAAAATATGTATAACTGATTTATGTTTATAATTAATAGTTTTAAGTGAAGTAAAAAAACCAAATGGGTTAAAGCATTTAGTAATATTATTGAGAATTATATGAATTTGTTAATTTTCTTTAATTTTACACATTTTGTAAAAAATAAAAACAAAAAACTGCAATGAGGACATTGTACAATATTTTTAGATGGGAGGAGTGACATTGCTACACTCACTCAAAGAATAAATATCTCTAATACGCTCTTATACGTCATGAGTAAAAACAATCAAGGTAAATTAAGTATTAAATTGTTAATAAATATAATAAAAGCAGGTAAAATACGCATTGCAACAAAACTTTAAAAGATTTGATTTGGGCTGAATAACAATAAACCATGGCAACGCAATTGTCTTTGAGTGACATCATTAAAGATGCTCAATCAATTCAAATATTTAAGGACGATAACTCATATGGCCATGGCTGGCCTAGGCAACACTAAGTGTTGCCAGGTGCAATCTGACATTTCCATTGGCAAGTTTGACAGTTTTTAGCATAACATCACTCAGAACGTTTTGTCATTTAATAGTGAATTGTTTTATTTACAGGGAATTAAAAAATTCATCTCGGCCAAAAAATGGAATTAACTCGTGAACATTTTCGTGCGATCATTTTTCACAACTTTCGACGTGGATTATCACGACAAGAGTGCAACGATGAACTAAAATCTTTGTATGGCTATTAAGCACCATCCTATAGCACTGTGAAGTACAACGAATTCAATCGTGGCCGACGCTCGCTCAAAGACGAATTCCGTGAAGGTCGTCCAAAAACAGCCGTTGTGCCAGAAAACATCGATGCCGTACGTGAACTGATAATGATATACGTCATCTAACATACCTTCAGATAGAGGCATGCCTATGCATTTCTTCCAACAGCATACATTCGATATTGCATGAACACCTGGCCGTAAAAAAGGTTTGTTCTCGTTGGACCCCGCACAATTTGACAATCGCTCAAAAAAAAGCTCGTGTGGATTGGTGTAAAGAAATGCTGAAAAAATACGATCGCGGTGCTTCAAAAGACGTTTATAAGATCGTCACAGGTGACGAATCATGGATCTATGCGTATGAGCCCGAAACAAAACAGCACAAAACAGCAATCGACCGAAAAAAAAAACCATTTTCGTTGATAAATATTCGTATTTTCATTATTAGGCCAGAAACATATATAGCAGCCCTCGTACAAGCTTTAGTGGGAAAGCAAACTTCTCTCCAATCATATATTCATCAACGAGTGATTTTAAATAAAATACAAGGTCCTGCTCTTTATATTTTACGAACGCTGGGAGCATCACCAACGTGGGGAAGTTTGAGACGAGCGTTAATGAAGAACTACGGAGTAAATAGTCATATGACGAACTCTTTCAATATGCAATTCGAAAATTAAATTACACCACGTCAAAAAGGAACCTTTCCCTCATGATAATCGAACTCAACAAACTACATCACTTTAAAAAGGAACCAAACAAATTTTCACCACCTTATAAGAGAACGTCAAATGTATGTAGTATGTACGCAGCTATTTATACAATGAGGTAAAAATTAAAATTAAATTAAAATAAACTTAGTATAAAAGGTTTTTAATAATTAAAAAAGGAATAAAACTACATCTGTGCTAGGATGTTAACTCAGGCAAAATATTTGATATAAATTTGCAAAAGGAGCTATACAAGCAGCACCACAGACAATATTCGAAAAATCTGTGAACGTAAACAGGTACTGGTTTCAAATGATCAACTTTTATGTGAATATTCTTGAAATTGCCTTTTCTTCATGCGCATGAATGTATGTATGTCCCCTAATATGCCTTTTGTAAAAAATCAAACATTCGCGCAAGCGACAAAAAATCGCAGACCATCCTCGACCGATCACATTAAAGCAAGCTCCCTCCATATTTTCTAAATATTTCAAAATACAACGACAACAAATTCATTCACAAGGAACAAGCGTATGCTACAAAACGAAATGTGATCGTTTATAATTCTGCACTGCGCTCTTTTTTCTGTGCGCCTGGTCAACCACATTTGGTTTTCATATGGAATTCCAACCGCAAATGCGCATGCGATGATATTGAAAAATTTCAATTTTACATTTTGTACCACTGAGAATCCGACCATCTCTCCCCTCGTATTTGCATGTTGCCCACAAGATGCTTTTTTATATTTTTATTATAAATTATTTTATAGTTTTTCGATTTAGCCAATTTTATCTAAACGCTATGAAAATGCAGCCCAATTGATAATCGTAGTATTTCAAAAGAGCATAAGTCAATTTTCAATAAAAAAGCACTAAAAAAGGGACAAACGTGATAACATGGCTGATCGATATTGTCTCAAATTGTGGATACAAACCAATTTTGCCTACTCCGCGACGATGCCCGAAATTCGGCGTTAATATGTATGCGAGCTCATATGTATGTATGTTTGTCGGCAAAGTTGTCATTTAATTTTTTTAACGTTTTGTCAGACTCAATTTTTTGCTTCGCCCCGTCTCCTCGCGAACTCACCGTTATTTCCATGGCATGCCACCATGACAGAGGAGTTTTTATGATGATTTTTATCATATTATTATATTGCTTAATTTGTACAGAAAAATACTTATATCTTAGGGCTTATTTACATAATATTATAATATTAGGTAAAGTAAAAAGTTCGTTCGGTTTTTTATTAATTTTTCAAAAGATTATAACTTTGTGTACATTTGTCCGATTTAAGTCAAATATACGCCGTTTTGTTCATAAAATTGTTGCCAACGAGATGCCAACTTCATTATACCCCTCTCGAAGAAGACTGTCCCTATTGCCAAAAAACTCGAAGAACCAATTTTCACAGGTCTCTCTTGAGGCCAACTTCTCACCATTAAGAGCGTTCGCCATGGACAGGCAAAGATGGTAATCACTTGGTGCCAGGTCACTTGGTGCCAGGTCCGGTGGGTGCATTAGAATCTCCCATCCGAGCTCCAGGAGCTTCTGGCGAGTCACCAAAGACGTGTGTGGCCTGGCGTTGTCCTGATGGAACACATTTCGGCCTCTGTTGATCAAAGATGGTCTCTTCTGGATGAGTGCTGCCTTCAAGCGGTCCAGTTGTTGGCAGTAGAGGGCCGAATTGAGCGTTTGGCCATAGGGGAGGAGCTCGCAGTAGATGATTCCTTGCCCATCTCACCAAACACACAGAAAAACCTTCCTGGCCGTCAATCAGGTCTTGGCCACCATCTGGGCCGCTTCCCCGAGCTCCACGACCGTTTGCGCTCGATGTTGTCATAAGTTACCCATTTTTCATCGCCAGTCACAATCCGCTTCAGAAACGGGTCGATTCTGCAGCGATTTGCAGATGGAAATTCGGTCCATCATGTTTTTTGTGATAGTTCGTGTGACACCCAAACATCGAGGTCCTTTTTGAATCTAAGGTTATGCAAATGGTTCCAAACGGTTTTCTGGTTTATCTTTAGTTCCTCAGCAATTGAATAAGTGCTCACGTGACGGTCTGTTTCCACTATTTTCATGATTTTATCGCAATTTTCGACGACAGGCATCATCGAAATTACCGGAACGGAACCTAGCAAATCACTTTTGTGCTATACGTTCGTTTACAGTATCGGGCCCATAAACTAAATTAATGTTTTCAGCCGCTTTGGCTGCTTTTTCGCTTTGATCGAAGAAAAATTTTAAAATATAGCGAATTTTCTTTTTGCTGGTGTACATCTTTGACGAGCGCTCACAACGAACTGAGAAAATCAATCGAAAAACTGTCTAAGACAGCGCTTTTAGCGCGAATAAACACGTTTTCAGCGCCGTATAGTATGACATGATGCGACACGTAACACTAGTACTATGGACAATAACGCCATCTCTTAGATAAAAACCGAACGAACTTTTTACTTGACCTAATATTTTCGTAAAAATATAAATATACATAAATTCATACTTATTTAAACGTTTTTAAAATAAATTTGATTTATAAAAAAAAATCTGAAATAATTATGGGGCAGTATAACCCCTGATCCCTCCTTGCCTGCGATCGTTCAACTTGCCTCTCGAAAAAGCAAAAAGTGTAGACAAAAGTCATTGTTTGTGCGGGGCAAGAAGAAGCAAGCATTAGCGTACGTGTATTTAAGAATATATGTGTGATTGTCACATTTGTGTAAAGACGCATAAACAAGGAAATAGTCAATAAACCTAAACATATGAACATATATTAATTATCTCAGGAAGTAAAATATGCTATTAAAGTAATTGAATTGAAATCAGCTAAAATGTCAAATATTATAATAAAATAAAAATTCAGACTTATGATTTATAGGATTTGAACCTAAGCGTTTGCATTCTAAATGGCTTAACTTCTTCACGCTTACGCCCTGAGCCACCACAAAAGATAACGCGGCCGCTTAGCCACTGTTTTATTGTTATCATTTGCTTATTAGATATTGTATACACAACGCACAAAAATGTGTTGTATAATTTATCCATTAGTTACATATTTTATTGCAAATTCTGGGGCATTAACCGAAATCCTCTTATATAATTTGAAGAATTATTTTAAATTACAATAATTATAATTTTTTGGTAATATGCAAATGTTAATCAGCATGCACATAATTCATTTAAGAACATTATTTGTGTCTATTTATAGCCTTTTCCCCGTTTCGATCATTGCGTGGTATATTTCTAAAGGTTCGAAGTTGTATTTTTCGATGTACCCTCTTGTGAAAAGCTCAAATTAGTACTTTTAGCACTTGCGCCTTCTCTATTTATTAACGTTCTCTGATATAATAGTCTTTTATGGGTTATTCCTGAAAAGTTAGACAGTTCAGGTGAAAAGAAATAAAGGATTGTTGTCGATTACCGAGGCTTAGATAATATAACCGTAGACAACAAATTTCCTTTACCACATATAGAAAATATTTTGGATAAACTAGGCTGAGCGCAATATTTCACTACAATCTATTTGGCAAATGGGTTTCACCAGATTCTTGTTGATCAAAAATACCGGATGAAAACTGCTTTTCCACTTTATATGGACATTTTGAGTTCAACCGAATGCCTTTTGGGCTAAAAAATGCGTCTGCCACATTACAAAGGCTCATTAACACTCTGTTTAAAAACCTAATTTTTTGTACAAGTCTCCAAGAATATATAAATGACATAAATCAAGTACTTGAAAAACTTCATAAATCATATTTTAAGTTTCTAATCAATAAATGTAAGTTCTTTGCAAAAGAGACTTTATACTGAGTGTAACCGGTTACTATGGTAAATTTTAATTACAGAGTCGCCGGTACTTAAGTACCCGGATTTTAGGAAAGATTTCCAGCTCGTGACAGATAAAAGATCAGCTCTAGGCGCAGTTTTACAACTTTTTTTTTAATGGTCATATATGTTATGCGAGCATTAAGTACGTTAAACGATCATGAAAAAAACGAACAAGAACTACTTGCTATTGTTTGGGCTACGAATTATTTTCGACAATACTTGAAAATCTTGAATGGAACAGTTTAAAGTTCTTTTCTCCTGTCTGAAATTAAATTTAATATCCCGGTTCTCTTTTCGAGGCAGTTTAGACCTTTACTAAAGATCAAATTTCGGACTTAACGAACCATTGCGCCGTATATGTCATGATTTTAATTCTCATTCCATCAAATTTGACCAATCTTTTTAAAATTAGAAAGACTTTATTGTTCTCTCTTAATATTTAAAAATGTAACAAATTATTACATCGTAATTATAAATCTTAGCTGTTGAAATTTTTGTTTCTGTAGCTGAGCAATTTTAGATCTCAACACAAAAAACTCTCTTGCACAAAAAACTCTCTTGACACAACTCACTCACGATCTGAAGACCTTCTTCACCACATCCCAATTTTGGAAACTATTGTAAATAGGTTTAAAACCCAAATTATTTTAACAGACCATAAAACTATAGATACGGAAGTAAAACATAAAAATAAAAAGATTTATATAAGCGTTTTTGACTTAGAAAATAATTAAGAAAGAATTTTTAAAAATAATTTAACATAACATATTATTTAAAACCAGAAAATATAAATCTTCATTTAGTGAATTCTAACTGGCAATGCCGATATCGAAAGATTACATAACACAATTTCCGAAAAAATTAGAGTGTTAATGATAGAACAAAAATCTCTTAATATTAAAGAAAAAATTAGCAAAGCAATAGAATATTTTAATCATTCATATCATTGAAAAGAAAACATAAATGTATAAATAAAAGAAATCAAATTAGATAATTTTATAATGAACAAAAGCCTGATGGATACATAAAAAATTATAAATCTTTACGACATAAAGAACAACCTAAATACAAAAATTCTAAATTAGAAAACATTCATAACTCTTATATTAAGAGGAAATTGAAATTCGAAAACACTATTAGAATTTAATATATTTCTTCAATTCTAACTATGGAGAAGTTACATATTATAATAACGAGGCATTCGAATTTGCAAACATTAATGTTCAAAGTAAAGAAATTGTTATCATTTATATGGTAAAAATTCCATCAACCACTAATGTAACATTTTGGAAAATATTATTTATAAATAAATAATAATACAATAAAATTGTAATTAATATTGGATTTAACGAAGTTTTAAAAAGTAAGAATATATCATGTGGCATATAACGACCAGGGTTGCGAACTTTCTAATTCAAAAATTTGGTTTTTTAATCCCGATGTTGGATTAGAGATTAGATTTTCATTTTTTAATTCAAGATGTTTGGGATTAAAATTTGAGACTTGAAATATTATTTTTTGATTTAAATGAACGCGGAAAAATTTGAATTTAAAAACAAATAATTTTTTAAATTTTTAATTATATGCTTGAAATTAAAATTTTGCGGTTTTTGGGATTAAAATTTTTATATTTATTGTTTAATCTGGTTTATGGGAATAAATTGTTTTTCTATTACTTTTAAATGCATTATTTGCAACCCTGATGATAACATATGTACTTTTATTTGCAGAAAAAGTTTAATAAATTTAAGAGAAAACAAGAAAAATCTTTTTTAAAATACCACATTTTTATACTCGTGCAACGTGTTGCTACAGAATATAATAGTTTTTATCACCTAACGGTTGTTTGTAACACTTTAACATAATTGAGTTAGATATAGGGTTGTATATGTATTAATGATCTGGATGACGAGACGAGTTGCAATCCGGTTGAGTGTCTGTCTGTCCATCTGCCCGTGCAAGCTGTAACTTGAGTAAAGAAGTGAGATATCGTCATAAGACTTGGTAAACATATTCCTTGCCAAAAAAGAAAGAATGAGTTAGTTGGAGGGCGTAATCGGACCACACCCACAAAACGCCATTAATTGTAAGTTTATAAAAAGATATAACTAGGCACTAAATTAAGATATAAAACTGTAATTTGGTACAGGAGCACCTGTGAGCCTCGCCCTCTAATAGGTTTAATGTACAAATCTCCTAAGCCACTAAAGCTGCAGGGTGGCTCACTTAATACGTAATAACTTTTTTAATCAATGCATTACATTTATTTTTCCTTTATATTGTGTAGTAAATTTTATTTGATTTAATATAATTAATTATTTTTAAAAATTATGGACCGTAAATTATTTCCATGCTCAGCCGCGCATATGCGACACCAAATCAAAAAATTATTCATTGCGACCTGAAGGGTTGAAGTCGGGATTGCCTCAATTATCGATTTAATGGACTGCTTCAATTCAGTCAGATTTCTGCGAAAAGAGGAGTTTCTTAGTATTAATTTGTTTTCAAATTTTCGTTGAAGCTCAGCCATAATCGGTCTGGCTATGTGTGCAGTGTCTCCATCTTGCTGGAATCAAACGCCATTGAAAGGGATACGTCTTCGGAGCAGTTCTGAGTAAAAAACTGTCTTAACAGCTTTAAATAACAGTGCCCATTGACAGTTGCTGTTACACCGTTTTTTTCAAAGAAGTATGACCCGACAATATACTTTGATGAAACTGCGCAGCACACAGTGATTTGTTCTAGATGAAGTAACTCACTCTATATACGGCAATTTTGCTTGTTTATATTTCCCTTAAGTTCAAAATGGGACTTGTCAGACAAAACCTGTCAATTTATTAAATTATTGCCTTCTTCGGCCATTACAATAATTTTTAAGCAAAATTCCAGGCGAATACGCAAATTTAGAGGGTTTAATCGGCACGTTATTTGAACTTTGTATGGAAACAAGTTTAACTTATCATGAATTATCCGTGGTAATGACTCTCTGCTAACTCCAATTTGCGTTGATAAGTTGCGAGTCCAAACTCTTGGATTTGCCTGAATTGACGATGGAAGAACACAAACATACGGATCTCAATGGTATGGTCTTCTTGTGATAGTTTTAAATTCGGCAAACATGTTTACCAACCTTATAATGGTCCATCTACTTTTAACGGAAATGACGGACTGCAAAGCATGGTACCGCTGCATTATGCAAACCCTCTTGTCGGTACCCCAAGTATACATTTAAAAAAAAAAAATTAATTTAAAAAAGTAAGTCGATTACTCACACAGAAAAAAGTTATTACGGTTTGCTTTTGTTGTACGATTCGTGAGCCACCCTGTACAATAACCGATGACCTTCAAAATAAGTTAATATCATACCAAATTTGATTGTTATCTATTTACGATTTCGTCGAACAATGAAGTTAAACCCTTGGCTACAAAGTTTAATATTGCTAACATCTGGAGGTATTTAGCCGGTTTTGATTCTTGCAAGTTGTAAAAGTATACAATGTTCGGTTGCACCCGAACTTAATTTTCTTTGTTATATATACCTACAACTATTTTAAGGCGTTAGATAAAGGCTTAGAACGAGTCTTTATATCAAGAAAAATAAAGATTCAATTTTATTACATACATTCCATTATTTATTGGTTAACCTATTTTCCCCATCACAGGTATTTAGTGTTGTCCGCAACAATTTCATCATCTTTAAAAAATCGTAGTTAGCGAGCTATTGTTGGTGTAGTCCAGACGGAAAATGGCTTTAGAGAATTCGATCGAGATCTTGAAACTTTCACCGAAAAACTTGGGCATTACGAAGAATTATTTCATTCTTTTAAGTGCCGAAATGATTCTAACGAAGCTTCCAAGCCTGGAAGTAATACTTAGTTCTTCTGTTCAGAAGATAACTGCTCCTTCGATTGACCTTATAAATATTTCTTCACCTTGCCCTCAAAGAGCTCAATTCCCCGAACATTTGTTTAACTTGGAAGCCTTTTAAGAGGGTGTCTGAGAGTGAGTGAGTCATGTACCATGTATGTAGTTAATTCATATGATGATAATATGAACAATAAAAACAACTGTACAATAATATAATTCCAAAGATCTTTTGCTTTAGGCCTTAATTAGTAGGGTATGCCCTTAGGTTTAGAATGGTAAGTATTTATAAAACATTTGTCATTAATTTTTATTTTTACGTTAATAGATTAAGCGTAAGGTTGTAGAAGTACAAAATAACAACAACGATAACGACGTTACTGTAGAAACAGCACCTGCATCCGCACAGTAAAAATTGCTACAATCAGTAGTGTAAAGTAAGTCATACTGTTTTAAAACTTCTGGCCAATCGCACATACTACCATCGCACCAGTCGAATTCCACAGCGTTTTGATTGAGAAAGAACATAGCCTTATCGGGTATTTCATCGCTACATTCATACTTTACGGCAAAAAAATTTGATGCGAAAGGATCCAAGTTGCTAGTTCTCCACTTGTAGTCGGATCTATTGTAATCGGCGGCAGTAAGAGGGGTACTATCCTTTGCTATACCTAATGCAGCAAGAAGGGTCTGGACTCCACTGGTGTGCGCAAAATAAGCAACAACATTTGGTGTTGCTCTGCTGTTTAGATGCGTTAACATATCCTGAGCAGCACGGCAATTAAGTCGAGTATTTTCTTTATAACCGTAGCCGAGTTTATAATAATACTTCATGTCGTCTTCGTACTCAAGTACGGTAACTTGTTCAGATGTAAGAACCTGTAGAAAAAAAAAATGAAGTAAAATATAGTGTAAAAGCAATCAAAAAACTAAGTAAGGGTGAAATTCAGCAGGCTTCAAACATTATATAAATTATTTTGAAAGTCATAAGAATTTAAGGAAATATTTCTAGGAGTCGAACGAAAATTGTATAATAAAAGAAGTAAGGAAAGAATAGCCGAGGAATAGCAAAGAAATTGTTAGCATAAAAACTTTTAATTAAAAATCGTATCGTAGTTCGAAATAGTTGTATACAGATACTTACAGCGCACCATGCGCTTATGCGATCAACTTGCCAAGCCTGTTCATAACGACACATGTCCCACATCAGTTCAACATCACTTGACTCCAAAGGGTATTGAAATCTGTAAAATATTTATCATAAAAAAATGTTTTAATAATAATATTGAAATATCTTTTCCCAATATACTATGTACATGTATGCCAAATTGTCAAATTATTTGTTGATCAGTTCCGCTTGAACAAAATACTTCGTCGTTCGTTATTAGTTCATATAAATGGGCGCTGATTAATAAATGTTTTTTAAAAACTCAAAAAACGGCCGAAGAAAAAATAAATTTGAAGATTTTGAAGTGGATTTTAATAGTTCTAAAAAGTGTGGTATAAATAATAAAATTTTGCAAAGAGGCTATCTTATGATATTAAAGGTCATACATTTATGTAATTGCTAAACTCAATAACAGTTATGTTTGATTTTCAATAGCTGGATATACCTTTTAAATTACTTCAAATGTATTTTCAATTTATAAATATTTGTGATAAAGATCAAAAGCAATTGTCTAATTAGCTGTGGAATCATGGTGTGTTCGAGCTATGAAGTAATTACATAGTATAGCATATCTTTTGAATATTTGACACTTCGTTACTGATACTCTGCTGATGTGCAGACAAAATTGCCATCTCAAACGCACTCTATATATCTGCTCAATGCTCACCGTGATAAAAGCATGAAAATCACTAGCGCTAATTTGAACAGGACGAAAATAATATTGGAAGAACTAAACTTTAGATGCCTCACTTTATATGACAAACTTTTTAAAGTCTAAACTTATATATACTTTATATTAACAACAACACTTTTATTGAATTGCTTTTTTTTTTACAAATAAAACAAACAAAGTAAAATATTCATACCCCAATCGTTTTGAGATTTCTTCAATGGTTTTATTCCAAACAGCTGAATGCTTGAATTTATAGTTCTCAGAAAAAATTCCGCTGTAGTCGTGAGCTTTCCAAGATTCGCAATAATCATAAGGCCGTAAAAGCAAATCCTGTTCAGGTATTGGTTCTGGTTGTACATTGTTATTAACACCAAAGAGACCCTCCACAAAAGCCCTAAAACTTTCTGTAGTGCGTTGTGTGTCTGTGTGACGGAACTATTAAATCGATAATAATTATTAAATAATATAACTATTTAAATTATAGTTTCTGACAAATAAAGTATTAATAGTACCTTATAATAGCTGTTATTGTAATTTTTATTTAAAACATCACCATATAACCTTTGGTAAGTTTTTGCCGTTCCTTTAAGGTCTTCATATCCCTAAAATATGATCAAATTTAATAACATGCATTAAATTAATTTTTATTATTATTATCACGGGCAACACAAACATTTACTTTGAATTTAAAATTAAGATTTAAGTAAATTTAAAAAGTACTGTTTCTCAATAATTTAAATTTACAATATATTTTCATTGTATTGGCCTTTATACCATTGTTTGAAGCTTATAATATCCTAATCAAAAAGTTCTCCTTGTTCGTTTACATACGCTTTCGTGTTATTTTTACTCATGCATTCTACAGCCCTTGGCCTTATAGTTTTTTAGCACATCAATAAACGTTTAGTGTTTAGCTTTGTTATTTTCTAAAAGTTCAGAAACTCCTTCTAGTTTTTTGAGTATGATCCATCATCGTTGGTAATTTTTCATTAGCGAATATACATATGCCTAATTTGCGGACCAACAAAACCCCAACATTAACTTTAGCTTCTGGGAAGTTCGAAAAACTTTCCATCCAGTTTTCAAAAAATTATTTCATCAACTCTAACTTAAAGTGCTAAGGTGGCGTTAACATTTTTCAGCTTTAACAATCTACTAAAATGTTACACATAGTTTCGTTCTTTCAGGCCATGACCTATGAATATAGTCCTTAGCATCCGCTCTGCTATTCCGTAAGCAACGATAATGGAACTTTGTACATATATCCACTAATATATAATCTCAAATCTTCAATCAGCTACCTTCAAGATGAACGGAGTGTGCGATTGGAAGAGATGTGAATTTATTCTCAATGCTTCGTAAGTTTCACAGATAATGGTTTTAGTCTGTATATTACGTCTCGCTTTAAATGAAACCTCCGAAAGTACTTTTAAGTATTCGAAAAACTTAATATTTAAAAATGTCACTATGTAGTCGCTATTCTACGAAATTAGGAATGGATTAAATTTATATATAGTACAGATCATAAAATCATTTAGTTTCATCTCCAAGATAAGTTTTCTATTAATGGGATTTACTGTGTGCAATATGTTGTTAGAGAATAAAAAAATTAAATTTTTTATGAAGAGCAGTATTGACTCCTTAAAAAGTGTAACATTTATGTTTTATATTTACAATATACCTGTGGAGTCAAAAACTGTTCTTGATCAATTTTAATACTAGCATTCCACTTCCACATGGATAACAGTGTGAGGTCTTCTAAGCAGAGTGCATTTGTGTCTGGTTTTGTGCGGCGAACGCGGTAATTTTTTACGATTTCATCTCGAAGCTATTAAAAAAACATATGTAATTGAAATCCCAATCGTTTTTTGATAAATTCTCAACCTACTATTTCTAATCTTGGAGCCGCTTTTATAGTGTTTACTGTTGGCAATCGAGTACCATGTCGATGTAAAATCCAGATTTTCGTTGCTTTACATCCTGTAAATGAAATTTTTGAATATACATATATAAAATAAATATTATTGAATTAAGTTATTGATACCAATACCGCCAATTACAATATTCTGTACAAAAATGTAATGTGGTTTATAAGTTAATACAAAACTAACTGGAAAGAAGCAAGGAAAGACTAATTTCAAATGGAACCGAACAGTAAATATTCTCCTAATTTATAGGACTAAATATACTGAGAAATATTTCAGGAAATATGCCAAAATGTCCAATAAATTCGTATTTTCGTTATTTTGATATCAAACGAATTTAGTATTGTCCTATAGTACTGCTTTTTGATACAAAATTACATTACGATCGGGTTAATAATCTAAATATACATATGTTTTTCTCTTGAGACCTAGTCAGCCATGTGTAACCAGAATGTTCACAGTGCGGTCATTATCAAAATCTTTAATTTTTCGAAGGGGAACTGAAAACGATGGGCGTGTTTCACCACATTTAACATTAGGGGAATCAAAAAAAGCAGAATTGAGCATTTTCAGTGTTAATATTCAGTATATACATATTGTTCTAAATAAATAAATACTTATGTTCAAATTGACCTACTTATTTCATGAATAATGATGAACTTCATAAAATCTTTTGAAATATATAATAAAGTAAGGATTGTATTATTACCTAAATATTTAATTAATATACATATGTTTTATGAAAAATATATTTATATATTTATTTGGTCATGATTTTGATAACATTTGAAAGAACCAAGCGGTCGTACATACTTGTATGTTCATACATGTATAATTATGTGTGCAAGTAAACATATATGAAAGAACCATACGCAATAATGTTTGTAAATTTGTTTACATACAACTTTCTATGCTTCATGCGAAATCTCAGTTGACACGGAAAACCAATAACCGCAGCTCACGTTTTTTGCTTTCTTGTCAAAGAGTCAATGCGTCGAAGGACTGACGCAACGACAAAGCGTCACAACATTGTGTTGTTGCTAGAAAATTCGAGCTGTGCCGATCACTTTTTTCTATGGTTTGCGGGGTTGTCACTTTTTACTTCTATAAGGAACATCAGAAAGTTGTTCAATTTATGATTTTGAAGCGAAGTTGCCAGTGGCGCTTGCGTTCATGGATAAAAATGTTGTTGGTGTGTGATTTACTATAAATTTTTATTCGGCAATTCGAATGCCATATTGACTTTTGATGCTGTTTATGCCATTTGAGACGATTGTTATTTTTGTAGAACAATGCTTGTAGTTTTTGGTGGTGACATACTTTACATGTGTACGCTTATATGTATGTAAGTTTGTGTATGCATTCTTTGTGTGGCAATGTCATACGCACATATGTGTGTACATATAGAGCAGGGCGCTCACAAGTTATTACTGATAATATCGAGATTTGAATGTGTGAAGGTGTACATATATACATACTTGTACATACATGTGTATGTGCATGATACATTTGGATGTATATAAGTATGTTTTAAATGATGAAAGGTAGGATTTATATTAATTACTATTGTAATATATTAATATTATAGTATATTATGATAGTATGTTATGTATTTAGTATATAGTAGTATATAATATTATATTATCAAACATAAGAAATGTATAAAAAGTAGGCCAAATTTGCACATTGCCTAAAAATATTGCTTTCAAAATTACATAATTTAATTAAAAGTTTATCAGTTTTGCATGCATGCCTTTACAAAATTACATACACTGGCCAAAGAAAGTATTCGACATATGCATTTTTCTATTTATTTTTGAAATATTCCTTAATATAAACTAATAAAAGATCAAAAATCAGTGTTTTTTGGAGCAATAATTTATTTAGTTTGTAACTTGATGGCTTTTATGATAATAAAAACAATAAAACTAACCAAAAAAGCACAAAAACTAAATTACCCCGAATATTGAAGCAAAAAAAAATATTCGACAATTACGCAAAAGAGCGAATTCCAATGATTAACGGTAAAAAATAACGATCGGTTTGAATATTTTGCTTAACATTGTTTTGCAGCAATCCATTTTAAAGCGAAATTTAAAGTAAATAAGTGAAGTTAAACATTGGTCGTAAAAAGAAAAAAGTGTCTGAAGAAATAGAAAATTTTATCGTAAAGTACTTTAAAAGTGGATTAACCGAAAGCAAAATAGCCGAATTAGTTGATAGGTTACGTACAACTTTTCATTATATTATTAAAAAATGGAAAGATTAGAAGTCGGTTGAAAATCATCCAAGGTGTGGTCGACCTAAGGTCTTTTGTAAAACAGACGAACGTTGGTTGGTTCGCCAGGTCAAAAAAGAACCAAAAACAAATGCAACGGTTCTCTACAAAAATGTTAAAGAAAGCCTAAATATAGATGTGACACCCCAAACCATTCGAAATTATTTGAAAATTAATGACTACAGGGGAAGAGTTGCGCGCAAAAAGCCACATATCTCTAAAAAAAAAGATTGGAAAGATTAAGCTTTGCAAAAACGTACATAAACAAGCCCGCTGAATTTTGGAGTAATATGACCTTTGCAGATGCGAGCAAATTTAATCTTTTTGGATGTGATGGCAAAGTAATTGTGTACAGAAAACCCAATACAGAGCTGGAAGAGCGAAATACAGTGGCAACTGTGAAACACGGAGGTGGAGGCGTTATGATTTGGGGGTGTATGTCGGCAGCAGGAGTTGGAAAAATGGAACCAATTCGCCAAATCATTTACCACATGCAATATATTGGTATTTTGAAGAGAAACTTGCGAACTAGTGCAGAAAATCTCGGAATCGGAGCGACTTTCCAGTTTTACCAAGATAACGACCCGAAGCATTCCGCATTAAATACAAAGCTTTGGCTTTTATACAATTGCCCTGGAGTAATTAAAACGCCTGCTCAAAGTCCAGATCTAAATCCCATGCAGGTTGACAATTCACGTCAATTTGTCCGGACAACTTAGAATGGTATGTATAGTGGTTATAATATCAAATAAAGTAAACAATTTAAAAGAGAAAGAGTGCCGTCATATCAAAATATATAATTCTCAAAAAGTACAGAGGATAAATCGGACAGTCGAAGAAGAAAACAAAGTGGAAGACCTAGAAAATTTTGAAGAAAAATACAAACAGGAAATACTTTTTTAGGCGTATATAAGGGTTGCCATGTATTGTGACAAAATGTGGCATTACGGGGCAAACCAGTGACAGTTTTATTGGATACATACCAGGTATGGTAAAAAACAGAAGCGCGAAAATATGAATAAAAAATGGACGAAGCGGCCTTTGAAAAAATTAAATTAGAATTACAAGCGCAGGTAGAATTGTATCAACCAGATTTTTCAAAACTTTTTGAACTTACGACTGACACAAGAAATTTCGCTATGTGAGTTGTACTTGTACAGAATAGAATCGCTTTTATTTCCAGAATTCTAAGCTTTACCGAACAAGGTTATATTACCAATGAAAAAACTTTTAGCTATAGTGTGGGCACTCCAAAAATTTTGAAATTATCTATACGGAGTGGCCGTTTTAACAATCTATACAGACCACCAGTTAGTAATATATTCTATGTCTGAAAATAAACTAAACAGAAAACCAAAAAGATAGAAAAATTTAATAGAAGAATATGGAACAAAATTAGTTTACAAGCCAGGCCATCAAAATGTTGTAGCAGATGCACTTGCTCGACAACAAGTAAACCACTTGCTCCGATCATTCTGCACAAAGCTCACCAATAGAAATATTGAAACAGGTAAAACAATATTTCCTGAACATTTTAGGGATACGATATATTGCAATGCCAAGCGTTACAAATTCTTTAAGGGTAGAAAATAAAGAAATTTTTCACTTCGGAAAAGATATTATTCATACATTTCCAAATTGTACATTTGTACAAGCACAAAAACTTCTTGATGATATTGTGAATTCATATAAACGAAAGAGATTGCTATACAAACTCACAGAAGTGCCCTTAAAAATTACAAAAACAACGCCTAAGAGATACTTTTAAACTACTACTGGCCAAACCTAAAGCAAATGTGCAGAGCCGAGACAAACACACGAAACAAACAACGAAATATGCCTTTTACATAAATATGAGAGTCAACCGAACAAACAATCTATAGGAAACCAATACCAACAAAAGTAGGAGAACACATAAAAAGTGACATATTTCACATGAACAACAATATTTTACTTAGTTCAATAGACAGATACTAGAAATTTTGTTTTATATTGGGGAAGTTTTAATAAAAGTATAATCTATGACTGATAATGAGAGCGTATTCTTTAGTTATACTTGTATGGCCAAATCGTTATACAGTTGACCAATACACCATTCTACGTCAAACGCTCAGATTGAACGGGTGCACAGCACACTTGTTGAAATCATACAAAGCCTAGCAGCTGAAAATAAAACAGCACCAGGGGACAGAATATTTAATGCGGTACGTCAATATAATAAAACCATTCACTCTAGTACAGGATATAAACCTGAGGACGTGTTTTTTATCGCGAGAAATATCCCGACATCCGTGAAGCACTTGAGCAGAAGCAGAACCAACTTTAAAGTACCATAATAGCAATCGGCAAATTATTTCTTACGAAGAGGGCGATATAATTTACAGTCGGACAGATCGACGGAATAAAACTTCGGCAAAGTACAACAAACATCAAGTAAAGGAAGATCGAGGGGACACGATTTTGACAGTAAAAGGGAAGGTTATATATATAAGGATAGTATCAGGAAGGTATCAACATAAAAGCGACCGGATTTAAAATATTACTTATTTTTTCATATTGTTCTTGGGAGAAAATAACGGATTTAAATGGTAAAAAATTTGTGCTTACTGAATCTGACACGGTGTATATGTTTAACATCAACGATTCGAAAATATACTTGAAACCCTCGATCCTGAATCAATTATGGAGAGATTAATTATGACAGAAGTCCTTAAAGAATTAGAAAATATAACGAATACAATAAATTGTGCAAGGTTATGAAACTTTTATTCAAGCATGTTAAATTTAAAAGAAATAAATGAAGTAATCCACAATGAAATATATAATGTTCCCCAGTAATAACCATATATAAATATCCTGTTATTTCAAATAAATGCCAACTATACCAACTGATTCCTTTAGCTTTTGAACAAGACAAGTATGAATTGAAACAAAAGGTTTTGAAAAGTAAGAAAGAATTTTTTATGTATCAAAATGCAAAAGTAACGTAGGCACGAATATTTATAAACAAAAATTAAAAGATAATATCACCATTCCACTGTTATCAAATCAAAAAGCCCAATGTAACTTAATACAAGAAAATAATATTGAAATACAAATTGTAGACCACAGCAATATTGTAATAACTAGTGAACATATTTGGAACGGTTTAAAAGTAAGAGGACCACATTTAATACAATTTGAAATCTCTACAAGTATAGATAATAAAACATATGTGAATCACGAAGAAGAAATTAAAAATGCAATTCATGAACATCATAACGAGATGTAGAAGTTTTGCAAATATTAGAATCAAACGCAAATTATAAATTTAATAATATTCAAAAATTATATAAATACGCTATACCTATAGAAGAACATCCAGTAGAGTTTGCATTCTTCATAATTATTTTTATTTTAACAATTTACTTATATATAAAATTAAGACAATGTCGACGAAAACAAGAGACGCTCATTATTCGAGAGAGCATATGAAGACGAGCTCCTCCGACTACTAGCATAAACACAATACGGGCGACGGCGAATATTCGTCGTACTCGGCGATACCGTCGGTGATTCGAACACACGATTGTATATGAAGATTAACACAGTATGCGACGGCGGCGGATTTCGCCCACCATGACGATTTTTCAAATAGAGCTATTTCTAATTTTATCGCCGACCGCGGCCGCAAAAATGGCATCACCATATCAAAGAAAGATTATTTTCAGTAAAAATACTAATGATTTTAAAAAAAAATTTAAGAAAATGTCTGTGTTGGCAATATTAAGATTGTTTATGTTTGGTTTCGTCATTTATTGTGATATTTTTGAGCGCTGAATATACACTAGCTGAGACGAAAATCGTCCGTATTGTGTTTTACACGGCGACAACACTCGGCGATAATCCGTCCGACGGCGTCGCCGAGTACGACGAATATTCGTCGTCGCCCGTATTGTGTTTAAGATGTTAAACATCAGGAAGAGTTAAGAACGTTAGTATATGTATAAACATACATATATACAAGCAACAATTTTTGTTTCCAAACACAAATAGCGATAAACAATATCCAACCAAAAGCAAACATATTAAGTTCCCTAATATAAGTGACGATAAGAACATGATAACATTATACAGAAATTCAGTAACAGAATATATAAACACTAAACAATATTTATCAGCAAATAGAAATACTTATCAGCTATTAAAAATATTTAGTATAAATAGATGTAAGCATATGTAAACACTCATCAAACAATATTTATCAGCAAATAGAAATACTTATCAGCTATTAGAAATTAGTAGTAAATATTATATAAGTGGATGTAAGCATTCAAATGTAATCTCAATTCTTAATATACGGAATTTAACAAAGAGCTCTTGATCAGAAAATAGGAACGCCGAGAAACAAGGACACTTTTTTGTTGGCAATTGTGGAAGAGAGAAAACAAATAAGTAACAGATTACTGATAAGGAAATTTGTCATTCATCTTCATTTTAAAATTCTTTTAATAGTTGCGTCTACAAAGTAGTACCACACAGCGATATATTCTTTGTCCTACTGTACCCTATACACCAGTTGCATCTGCGATTACACCTGATAATAACATTTTGATTAATAGTGTAGTAAACATACACCATGCAATGTAGTAAACGTGGAAAAGGCTATAATTAGACACAACGAAAGTTCTTAAATAAATTATCGATGCGTATACCTATTTGTTATTGTGTTTTCAATTTCATTTACAAATAATCTCTTGAATTAAAAAGGAGGATTATTGGTAAAATCGCAGAATAAAATAAGCATTTAATAAATAAATTCTTCAACACATTTATGTACGTTCCGTGAACAATATCTCAAAGGATAACAATAAAACAGTTGCTAAAGCTGTCAGGATTCCACATATGTGAAGGAGTTAAGTTTAATGCGAATACGAGCATTTACGTTCTAAGCCTGAAAATCATGAACCTTAAATTTTATTTTCCCTTTTAATTTGTTAATTGCAGATTTCAATTTAGTTACTTTAGTGTCGTATTTTACTTACTTAGATTTTATATTTTAATTATTTCAGAAAATTATGTTCATATGTTTATTAAATGATCCCTTATTTATGCGTACAAGTATGTACACAAATATGACAACCACATATACAATACATACTTTTATAAATAGACATACGCTAGTGTTTACTTCTTCTTGCCCCTCGCAAATAATGCTTCTTTGCTTTTATGCGAGAACAGTTAGAATGCAGCAAGTTGAAGGATTGAAAGCAAATAGGGGTCAAGGAACGCACTGACACATTATTATTTTAGCTACTTATATTAAGGGGATTTTATTTCAAAAATTTTAAACTTAGTATGAATTTGTGTGTATTTATATTATTACGTAAATATTATTGTATTCCATACAAACCGCATGGAGGGTCAGGGAGGTACTATCATTAATAGTACAGCCTTAGATGAAACGCCTCTAATCATGGTGGCATGTTATGAAAGTAACGCGGAGTAACATTGTGTTGTTGGTAAAAAATTGAGTTCTGACGAAGCGTTGAACAAAAAAAATTATAACTTTGTTGACAAACATACGAGCTCGCATACACATTGACGCCGAGTTGTGCGACAATGTCGGCTATATTGTCACCTTTGTTCTTTTTGCAGTGCTTTATTATTGAAGTAATGTGATTAACGATTGGGTTGCATTTTCACAGCGTTGTATCTTTATAAAATGATCGAAAAACTATGAAATAGTGGTATTGAGTAAACATATAAAATCCGCATAGATGTGCTTAGAACGCATAGAAATAATTAAAGATTTCATAAGAATGGTAACTTTATATACATTTTAAAATTTAATGCCATATATAGTGCATAATATGAAATAAATTAAAATAATTACTTTAAGTCGCTAATACGCCATGTTGCCAATTTTATTTTCTGAAGGGATCATCAGACAAATTCTCCAATTTCCAGTGATAGAAAAGTACGCATATTGTGCATTTTTCCGCCCTTTCAACTTTAGTCTACACTACATGACGAAAGACCAAAATCCACCATTTCATATTTACATGTTCAAATTGACATATCTTTTAAACTATAAGAGAAATTGACGAAATTGAAATGCAAAGTTATTTATTGAGATTGAATTTAACACTTCTATTCTGTTTTTTTATTTGGAACAAGAGTTTCGTCTTTAATTAACGCAAACAAAAATTACTTCGTTTTTCAACATCGCATCTTATTCGACTCATTATATGCAATTTACAGCCAAGACATTAAGATAACGGTTAATTTTGAGGCATGCTTTGAATAATATATTCACAAATATAATTGACACTATTAGTTCCCCTTCATCAATAAAGCACGTGTTATGACGATGGGAGAACGCACAACCATTGAACAACGAGAATGGGTCTTCAGTCCTACAAAGATGAAATTTATTGCCAGAAAATCACTTCAAACTAAATTTCCAGTCCATCGGATGAACGATTTGTTATTTAAAAAATATAGAAAAGCGCAAGGATATCGGCACCAAATTTGGCTATAGAAATTCAGGACATTATAGTTGCATGCAAGAAACCATTTCTCAGTAAGAAAAACAAAGATATCCGGCTAAAATTCGCAAAGAAGCACATCAAAAGGCACGCTGGGTTCTGGAAGTATGTTATATTTGCTGATGAGTAAAAATTTAACATGTTTGGGTCCGGCTTCCGATCTTACGTTCGCCGGAAATCAAATACGGAGCTGCAGGAAAAGCCACTAAAAACAAGGGGGCCATGTGATGGTATGGGCTTGTAGGGAGGACTCCAATTTATCGAAAGTACAATGGATAAAATGCTTTATCTATTAAATTCTTAAGGACTACTTGATCCAAAGTGCTTAGGTATTGGGTATAGAGTCCACTTTTCACTTTTACCATGATCGAAAGCACACTTCGGGAATTGTTCAAACGTGTCTCATATATCCTCACGTAATGAAACCGCCCGCACAATCACCCGATTTAAATGTTATTGAATATGTGGGCTATTTTAGATAGCAACATTCGAAAACGCAACATTTCAAACAAAAATAACTTAAAACTCGCCTTAATTTAGGAATGGGCTAAAATACGACATACAACTACGAAGAAGTTAGTGGAATCTATCCTAAACCGCCTCAAAGGGGTGGTAAATCAAAAGGGAGGACATACCAGCTATTAGTATTTTGAAAAAATGTTATCCCATTTTAAATAATTCATATTATAACTGGACCAAATAAGCTGTGACGTTGAAAAATGCAGTGTTTTTAATTTTCGTTAAATAAAGACTCAACTAAATTTCCGCACAATAAATTCGGCACAGTTGAAAATTATCAAATACCATCCCTGCTTTGTAGCAGACGCGCCTTCCTTACATAAATACAAATTGGTCATTTGAAGCAACTAAAATTGATAGCTGTTTGAGTTCATACATTTGACTATTCCATTCAAATATTATCTGCTGTGTGTATAGCAGATTTCCTTATTGTAACATCAAATATTTTTCCTGTGTTCAAATCTTATTACAGATATTTTTAATTCTCTTTTTTATAACCTTTTTTTATTAAATGACATTGTAAATAAATTTATTTTTCTTATTTTAATTTTCGTTCATACGCATACATTTTGCTCGGTTCCCTTATAGAGTGGTGAAGATCGTTGAGTTCCCTTATATAGTGTTGAATGTTTCTTCATGACGTGGTGTAATTTCATTTTCGAAATTGTGCTTTTTCGATGTTCCCTCATAACAACTTACATTTTAGAACTGCTAACAATTGTACTCTATTTATTAATATTCTCTGCTTATACTATTTAAAAAACGTAGTTGAGCAGGCAAATAATAAATACAACTATATCGTGATATTCTGGAAATCAAATAAGCCTGTGTTCCAAGAGGTAGAAAAATTAAAATTTTGACAAATGACTTGACAGATAACTTGTAAGTCAAAAAATACATTATTAGCTAGAAAAGACTAATTATTAATATAATATTACTATCTGTATACATATAAGACAAAGCTCCGGGAGTGGAAAATTGCTGAGAAAAGGTACCACGTGAAGTTTGGTCGAAATTGGAATCGAAATTTTAAGTTCAGCTAGGAGAGAGACGCTATTTAAACGTGTAGCATTGTAGCGTTCGAGAATATCTCAATACATTGTTCGATGTAGCGAAGCCGAAAGAATAGACATTTTTTTGTTGTATAATCTGCCAACATCGGTGGAGACCCTTACGTGGCAGTTGAAAGGCGAGACAAATTATCGAAGTCGAAAGTTATTCGTGTAAAAGTTCTCGAAGTATATGAGTCGCATTTACAGCCCCTGCTAAAATATAAGATGGTGTTTGTATATCTCATGAGTGCGAAAACAAATATTTTTGAAAGTGAATCAAAATAGCGTAATAGTAAAAGTCGCGGTGGTTTGAGGTATTTTTCCTAAAGCAAAAACCAAACATGCTTAACGTTTTCAAACAATATAAAGCGAAAATTAAAGCATTTAAATTAAAGAAATTTAAATGTAAATAGTGATATAGACGAAAATATGTATATGGATGTTCCAAACTTACTTACGAGCGTGTTGAAGAAAATTCAACGTGGTCAACCTGTCGGCTTAAAAGGTTTGACGAAGCATAGCAGCAAAATACAGCGAACTGCAGAAGCATCACGCAACTCAGAAGAATGAACATTCTTCTTTGAGAGAAGTGGGGGCGACGTAGTTTGACGTAAATAATATTAAATGAACATGTAATTAAAATTACATACTCGTATTTGTGCCTCTTACAACTCTGTAAACTATTCTTTTACTTTCTTTTTATCATTCATACATTATAACGCTTTTGTACACATTGAATTAAAGTCAGTCGTTATTATACATTATTTAATTCATTTTTAATTTTTCTATCGGCTATTTGGGATTGAAACTTGAAATATATTTTTAATTAAGATTTTTGGGATTACAAAATATAAAAAAGTATCATTAATAATAAGTTATGTCATATATCATTATTTGGAACACTGAATAAAATGGTATTATAAAATTAAATATAATGTGTTTAAAATATGCTTTTTTTGAGTAATTTTGATATGGAAAAACTGAAAAATAAATAAAATTTGCATCTTCATCAAAATTATAAACTTACCCTCATCTGAATTGATTGAAATAATTTTTAGTGTTGTTAATGTGAGCTTATGAAAATTGACTTATCTAAAAACACGACGAATAAATCCGCCCATAATTTTAAGTTGTTACAAAAAACGGTTAGGTGTATAAATCGATAAACTTTTAATAATGCAATAAAAATGATAAAAAGAGAGAAATTTGTGGATTTGAAAAATTGTTTCCTGGTTTTTCTTTAGAACTTGAAGAAAACTTATTTTGGTACCAAATACATACATATATATAATAATTGATGTATAATAAATAAGTGAGCAGATGAAAAAATATAAATTCACACCTGGAACCAAGTATTCTTTTTCAATATTCGTTCCCTTAATTATCTGATAAGCTGTTTTCGATGTGAAATGGCGTGTCTGAGGTCTTTCCGTGTCTTTGCCGAAGCAGTAATCATCCTGACTTTGAACACATATTTGCAAACATAACACTAAGATGGTAGCCAACAGGAATCTCATATCTGCAATATAAGTGGGTTAGAGTTGTTATTATTATTTTACATATTCCAAATTATTTTGGGATTAATTATGAACTTTATTAAACTTACACTGAAATAACATATAACTTAAATGGAAAAATCTACCGGATTTTTTATCCTAGCAATATTTCCAACCTTTATTATCTTCTACTAAAAATAATTGCAAGAAAATAAAATTGTCAGTACAGTGAGTATTCAGTACAACTTAGTATTCCGTATCATTCAATTTCCGTAACTGATTTCTATATCGTAAAGTGAAAGAATCTATGAGCAGAGGGAATCATGAGTCCATATTTTTTCAAAAATGGGGCCATAATGTTACAGTCAACGGGTAACGCTACAGATCCATGATTAATGATTTTTTCGTGCCTGAATCGGAGGATGTTAATGTGGACGACCTTTAGTTCCAACTAGACGGGCTACATGCCATACAGCTAAGAAAACAGGAAACAGTCCATTAATTGAAGGAAACTTTTGGTGAGCGCATTATCTCGCGTCGTGGGATTCTTTCGCGGCCTCTTGGATCTTGGATTAACCGCTAGCTCTTTTTTGTGGCCTCTCGACTGGAATTTATTCGAGCCAGCCGCAGCAGTGACTTGCCCTTATCTTTATGATAAAGCAAAATTCTTGACCATAACATAAAGTTATAGGCCTTTTATTTCTTCTTGAAAACAACATGTCTAAAAATCACCCTTTATATAGAATATCACTGCGAAATACTTCATAAATTAAAATAAGTGTGTATAGCACAGAATATGATAGAAAAATTCAATTATAATAGCAAATTCAATATAAACTAAACAATACAATGTAACAATACAATCATATTAAAATTGCTAATTTATCACAAATCAAGTTTAGATTTGAATATCCGCGATATAATTATCTCGATCGCATTGCGGAATAGTCAGATAAGTTGAATTCAATTAAATCATTGATAATTTAGCTAAACGGCATGAATCATGTGATAGTCAACTGAAATTATGTAAAGTTTGTTATTACACCGTAGATATCATTAAATTATTTTAAAATGATTTATATACACTTGTAAATCAGTATAAGTTTAATGAACTTCGGAAGGAAATTTTTAGGATAAATCCTTTAACCAACCATTGTAATGTAAATTGACCTGTAGATAGATTTCAGAATTAAATAAATAAATCTTAGATACATTATTATGGTATTTTTTATAACCAAATAGACGGGCGCATAGTTATTTAATTACAGCTAAAACATTTGAAGGAAGAAATTTCTTGGAATGTCGTTACAAAATTAATGTTTATTTTTAGATCTCCTATGTATTTTACAATTAGAAATTTACAAATACAAAAAAAAAATACCATAATTAATGATTTTTTTCAAAACGTTTGTACTCTCTCGTCAAAACTGCGTAAAATTAAATCGGGCTCGACCCCTTTAGGGATATTTCCTTTTTAAGTAATTTTTAATTTCCCAAACAAACCAACCTCCCTATTCATTTCTTGAACTTATTGAAAGGTAAGTTCACAAAATTTTGTGTACAACTATAAATTTATATTCAACTATTTTTTATGTGGTATTTTCAAGAATAACAATCAACGTAGATGTCTTACATTTGATGTCCTATTGGATTGGGGCGAGATTCAACGGGTTCGTCCCTCGGAGTGTGCTCATTTTTTAATTTTATGCCTCGAGGATGCCTCATATTGGAAGTCCTATCAATTGTAGAAACAGGAAGAGTTGGTAGATTCAGTAAGTATATTTTAAATAACTTCAACAAGGAACACGTGTTCCAAGTTCCATCTAGATATTTGAACTTAAACCCAAGTTAAGCCTTGTATGGACAGACAGATTTTCGGAATTCGTCATCTTGATATTTATTTTTGTATGTGCAATCCTATATCTATTTCAATAAGTTTTAGGTATTACAAACCACCGTTAGGTGCACAAAACTATTATACTCTGTGTAACATTTTGCGAGAGTATAAAATGAGTTGTATATTATTTCAATATTCGTTATTATATGAAATTGTGTCTCGAGTACAGACGATCCATGCTTTCTTGATTTCAATACTATATTTTACTTTATACCAGAAATATCTTTCTGTAAATTAACCAAATTTACAGAAATCACTCAATTTATTATATTAAGTCTGTTTTCATAATATATATTTTCTTAGTATATATTCATTTTATTAAGTCTGTTTTCATAATATTAGCATTTCACGCACCAGACGTTTTAGATAATAACAATAATAACCTAACGATTGGGTAATCCTCCCGCAAAACCGACGCGAGGCGCGCAATCCGCATACCTGCGGAATTAGCCGAGTCAGAAAAGGTAAGAGAGTTTTTTAAGTGTTGAGATCTAAAACTGCTCAGCTACAGAAACAAAAATTTCAACAGCCAAGATTTATAGTTACAATATAATAAATTGTTACATTTTCATTCATTAAGAGAAACAATAGTCTTTTTCATTTTAAAAAGTGAGTCAGATAAGTCAAATGTGCTGGAATGAGAATTAAAATCATGAGATATACGACGGAATGGCTCGTTTAGTTCAAAATTTGATCTACAGGATTTCAACAGTAAAGGTCTAAACTGCCTCGAAAAGCGAATCGGGATATTAAATTTAATTTCAGACAGGAGAAAAGAACTGCAAACTGTTCCATTCAAGATTTTCACTAAGAATATTATGCCAAGCATTTTCCTACGACTAGAAAGTGTAGGTAGATTAATAAGCGACTAATGTATGGAGGTAGACTTACCCTAGAATCCCATCGGAAATTCGCTAAGGCGAAAAGTAAAAATTCTTTTTGAACAGACTCTAACTTGTCAGAATGGATTTGGTAGTTAGGGTTCCATACAACAGATGGTATAGTTTTATGCTTGATTTTAATGCTTCTGTTGTTTTTCTTAAGACCGTTAAAGTTAGTTAAGTAGGTTATTATTACCTAACTTTATTCTGTGCCATGAAATGCTAAAGATAATTGCTTGCATTAAGTTATTTTGTTATAGCTTTGATTGTTTGCATACCACTTACTGTGTTCTTCTGCACCAAAGATGGTTGCAGATAACTAACTTTGTTATGGCTTTGCTTTCTAGAAAATTTTTGACAACAGCGTAGCACTCGAAGATATCGATAAGATAAGAGAAATGGCGAACCAAACACGGCTATCGTATATTTATACCACTTTAACTTTTAGACGCCTATAGCCAAAAGATTGAAACATGCGATAAGGAAGGAAGGGAGAAATGGAATTGATGTGTAAATAATATATTTATAATAATATTGTAATATAATACATATATGTTTGTATATATATACTTAAATATTCTTCAAAAGGAGTGAGGACAGCTACTTGTATTTGAGATTGAGCTAAATTTTGTTCAATCACTTTCAAAGAGGAATTTCCTTTAATTGTTTTTTATCACGAAACTAAAAGGAATAAAAACGTATTAATTTACTTAGAAATAGAGCCAGATATTAAGCTTTTTACTTACTTACGCACATAGATTAATTTCCTATTAGAAATTAATAAAGTATGGAAAAAACATACCTCACGTCAATAATATGTATCTCTACTTTAATAACATCCTTCTATTTAACTTCATTTATGTACCTTTAGTCTATTTTACTTTATTTTGGAAAGTGATTTTAGGAAAAAATTTGATATTTTAATAAATGGTAATGAAAGTATAAATAGAACAAGACTACTTTTATTCGTTTATTATAATAGAACTTTTTTGGTAATCTTTGTTATATTAATATATATTTTCTTTTATGCTGTTTTTATACATTGAAGGGATTGCAGTTCAAATGGTTGATATACCATTATAAGACAACGTTTTCATAAAATGTATAATCGGTAAAGGTTTTATATAATTTTTCAAAGGGGTGATACCTTCTAGTTTCTGGTTATAGACTCTCAATCTCTTTAAATTACTATTGTCTTACCAACATATATCTAACATATGAATGAAATATTCAAATTTGAATGATCGTCTAAGATTCTGGAGTACAAGTTGGTTGAAGAGTTACTGGCCTCACCAAGAAATAGCACAATTAGTTTAAAATTGTTTTCATCTGACGGGAGAACATATCCAAGTTGAACAATAGTGAGAACATTGAATTTGACGAATCAGAGTATTTTTTTAATATGGAAAAAATTGAATAACGCGCAGTGATTAAATTCTATGTTTTGAAAGGTTTAAAAGCAAAGGAAATTTTTGAACAATTGTTTGAAGGGTTTAAGGAGTTCTCACCTTCAAAACGCTAAGTTAAATTTTGGGGTAGAAAATACATCTGCTCACAAAGGTGTTTTAATACTGACAAAATTCAACGAATTAAAGTACGAATTGCGTAAGCATCCACTGTATTCACCAGAATTGGCTGCCAGCGACTATTACCTCTTCAGAAACCTGAAACGATTCCTCCGTTGAAAGCGTTTTTCATGAATGAAGAAGCTATTACAGCCGTAGACGGGTATTTTGCAGAGCTTCCGGAAAGTCATTATAGGGATGGCATAAAATAATTGGAAGATCATTGGAATAAGTGTATTGAAGTTAAGGGATATTATATTAAATCAAAAAATTTATTTCGTACCAACAACAGTATTTTTTCATTTCGGGCGCAGGTTTTCAACCAACATGAAATAGAAGAAAAAGGCTTAATAATTTTTTTATTGTCAATCCAAACATAATTGAAAGAATATGTGGTAAATGGCACTATGTTAAACTATCTATGTATGTATATCTCCTAAAGTACGTATGTAATATCATTATGGCTGGTAATTTACTATTTCAAAATAAACTGTGTTCTATACTTATGTACATATCTGTATATTTACAATTTTGCACTAATCAAGTTAAATTAAGCAGCTATTTGTATTTTAATATCTTTTTAAAAAAAAATGATTTTAAGTGAAGATTCCAATAATTAATATGATTATTAGTTATTATTATTATTAGTATTTCAATATTTTATGTTTGTTTATTATTGTGAAAATAACTCAACGCGCCCCTATACGTTTTTGAACATATGCATATGTGGATATACATACATATATAAGTATATATTTTCAAGCTTATTAAAGCAAATGAGCTCAGCATTTTATATTTATTTACCAAATACACATATAACTTGCACTAATGAGAAAATTTCATTACGTCACTATGTTACAAAAACTTATATTAATTTAATTTCACTTAGAAAAGACGAATATTTTCACAATTTAAGTACTATTATTATTACTTATTTAGTTATTTCACTATTGATTTCTGAATATTTTCATCACAACAGTCATTAGATATATTTTATTACCTTTATAAATAAACGCGCGTTTTATATTGAGTATATTTAAGACTGCTTCTTATTGTAACAATAGTACGTATACAAATGTATGTAAATGGCTACTGAGAACATTGGTCAAAAGGAACGCGCTTTTAAATATTACAAAAAACTTGTTCGCTGTATCACCAATCAAATAACCAAATACACTATAGATTAATACTCTCAACAATGACCTTAGAATATGTGTCTCTCACATATAAGATTCTCTACTATAGCTGATTGAAAATAATATCTGAAAGCTCGTTGTGCATTTATGTATGCATAACGTCTATTATAGGTACATATGTATTAATGTGAATCTTTGTAGTTAATTTATATTTGCATGTGCCTTTATATTTCCTAAAAGAATACCTGAATATTGATTTCTGTTGAAGTTGTCAAAGGTACAATTATCACAAAATTAGAATGAAATTTATGAGTTGCTATCAAGCAGTTGTCTTTATATTTAGCCGATATTTTAGCGACCCCAATATTCCTTATCTGTGTAATATAATTTATTTATTTTTGGTATGATAATTGCTTTAAAACCAAGGCATATCAATAAAAACATTAATTTCTGTTGGGGTAGATGTTGGAAGATAGAAGATTCATGATCGCTTCTATGAAGAAATAAAAACGTTACTTGATTGCCAAGATAAAAAAAAATATCTTAGTAATTAAGGTCTCCTTTTGCACATGTTTTCATAATTTTTTTAATTAAACAGTTCACCATATCACTTGTTGCACCCCGCAAGTAGGGGTCCCCTTTCTTGGGACACCTTGGGACAATGAATTATAACTTCTACTTGACAGGGATAATGCTAATAACGAAAGACCGTCTTCTACGTGGTTTCATAGTACTGTTTACGACCCCATCTACACAAGTGTCCTCCGTCCGATACTAATATATGGTGTGGGGGATCGCAAAATCGAAGAAGTGCCACATTATACCCCTGGAACAGGTGCAACGAGCCTGCTGGCTGGGGATTACGGGCGTAATGAAAACTACATCAACAAAGGCTCTGGAGGTTATTCTCGACACCCGCCCAATACATATTTAAATGAAGAATGAGGCAATGCTTCCATAACGTTTAAGTTCCCGAGAACAGAAGAATGGATCAATGGTTCTGTGATCGGCAGTTGCAACGGTGAAATCTACATATAAACCGATGGATAAAAGGGTGAAAAAGACAGAGGAGCAGCTTCCAACTTCCGTTGCTCCAATAGTAAGTCTCAATATTTTAGGTTATGCAAACAGACAATAACGAGACTCTCAGTAGGTAACTCCTGTTAATATCATCTGGTTACCCAAAACCCTAAGCTGCACAGACCATTTAGCTTCTTCAAGGGTTATTTGAAGCAATGGACCCCAGGTCTTAGAACATTACCAACACAAACCATACCACAAAGTTACTTTGAAGTAGTAATGATGATGGACAGACCACTAAGTTTCTATTTCGAATCTAGACAGAAGCGAACTTAGTAATATTGTAGAGGTTATCACAGGGCACCTACCCTTAAGATCCCCAGAAATTTGAAAAAGTGAAGTCGATGGAATACAGAGCATGCGAGGAGGATGCTAGGCCATTATATTTCCGAATGCCCAATCTTTGGTCGGATAAGACGGTATATATTCAACGACTCTCAATGATCCAACTTAAGAGATATTGGGCAGCTGGCGTGGAAAAAAAATTATAGCTGCGACAAAGAGAGATGGGTCGCACTCTATATAACAATTGTTAATGCGTCTTCTACAAATGAATCTCCATCACAGCAAACTAACTTCAGTAGCCCTAATTAACATCGTTGCAATAGATCAGCCTGACTTTTTCCTCATTCAGGAGCCATGGGTTAATGAAGTGCGCATTTGCGGACTGAGGACAAACTATAAGCAATAGAATTATGGCAAATTGTGAAGGTAAGGTCAAGGCATGTATAATGGCAAAGAAAATCCTTAACGTTTTTATGTTACACCGTTATAGTACCCATGACACGGCAGCAGTAATATGGGTGACGGGCGGGAATTGTTTCCGGCTGGTGTCAGGTTATATACCATACGATGAGGAGCAAGTACCATCTCAGCTAGTAAAAGAGTTGGCATCCGAGACAGCGAGGCATCCAAGTGCATGATTATACTTGGATGTGACACAAACGCGCACCACACCATCTGGGACAGCACAGACGTCAAGGATAAAGGTGAAAGTCTCTTTAAATACTTGCTAGAAGCTAAGCTTTTGTTGTGCAACAGAGCTAGTATGAACATTTATCATAAGAAACCGACAAAAAGTATTAGATATCACACATTTCTATTAAAAACCCTGGAAAAGTTTGTAAAATACATATAAAATGCAGTCTAAACTCAGAGAAACTAGTATTTTCACAACATCCGTATTCTAAGGGAAAATCCACAGAAACAGCATTAAGCTCAGTGGTAGCAGATATCGAAAAATTTCCGAAAATAAAAGAATACTCTCTCGCAGCCTTACTAGATATAGAAGGCGCTTTCAATAACATCCAGGCTAATGCCATAATGGGCGCGCTTAAGGATTTGGGCATATCTGAGCCTCTCAGTAAATTAATGCTAACGCGCAAGTCAATAATATCAATCTGGGAGCTTCAACGATGTGCAAATTTGTCAGAAGGGGTACGCCCTCTGGCTCTTAACAATGAAAAAAATGTTGCTCGACCTTGGAAAGAAGAGGGTACATGTTATGGCCTATGCTGACGATGTGGTAGTATCGGTTATAGGTAAATTCCCAAATACCCTCGCTAACCTAATCACATATATCGATGAGCCGTATCGTGCAGACTAAACTTGAATGCTGGAAAGACAGAGCTAGTATTGTTCACTATGAAAAACGATATTCCAGAAATTACGACGCGTGGTTAGGAGCTAAGGCAAGCTACTTGGGACTAATTTTAGACAGAAAGCTTTCATGGAACCCAAACTTGGGCGGTACACGTGTAAAAGATCGGTGAGACCCAAATGGGAATTAACACCTCGAGTGTCTCATTGGCTCTTAGCAACTAAGGCCGATCATGACTTTCGGTATATTGATATGGTGGCCAATAATGGATAAAAAAGAGCAGCCAGTATTTGTATCAGTAGATCTCTCAAAACTATGCTAAGCCAGGCACTAAACGTAATTCTACACTTAGTGCCAACAGACCTGTTCTGTAAGCAATTCGCAGCGAAGTCCCCCCTTAGACCGACTTAGCGCCAACAACAAGGGAATTTCTATGATACTTCAAAAGTTCACTTTTCTTCCCATCAGCACGAATTTTCGTAATCCTATGGATCTGGATCTAAATACGCTCACCAATATTGACTTCCTTCCAGAGAAGAGTGGGAAAGAGACGAAGTGGACAAGGCACAGAAATAAGCATCTATACGGATGCTTCCACACTAGATAACAAAGTGGCAGGCGGTGTCTTCTCTGCAAAGCTATATACCAAAATCGCCTTCCGCCTACCAGACCACTGCAGTGTCTTCCAAGCAGAGATCACAGCAAATAAAGAAGGCTTCCTTGTTCTGACAAGAAGTGTGCTCACAACAAGAAATATTTTCATATACACAGCTAGTCAGGCGGCATTGAGATCACTAAAGTCTCAAAGGGTCTCGTCTAAGATAGTGAAAAATGCCTTGATATCTTGGTGGATCTAACATCCTACATCCCAATAAACCTGCAATGAGTTCCTGTGCATAGTGATATCCCTGGAAACTGGGAATTCGACTATGGGAAAGATGGAATTTATATGCCTCTGGCTACTTGTAGACGTTTAATCGACAAATATGTTTTAAACATAGCTGAATCAAGGTGGAATCAATCCCTGACTTGCTCAACAATCAGGAAAACGTGGCATGAATGGAACATAGGCCACACACACCGACTTTAAAATTAAAAAGGAACGATATAAGAACTCTAGTAGGAGTACTAACAGGCCACTGTTTAATTGGCAGACAGGCCAGGAGACTAGGAACGCCATATACCGACTATTGTAGATGCTTTCAGGGAGTAAAAGAGGAAAAGACCATTATACATCTTCTATGGGACTACAAGTATAAGGGTCTATATAGGACAGGAATCGCAACTATCGGTCATAGGTTTCTAAACGACGTATCGGAAGTTGCTCATATAAAGAGGAAACAATTAAATGAGGGAGCTTAAGTGCCGGTGCTATCACAATGGGCCTCCTAAAAGATAACCACTCTACCTACCAAACCTACATATATGGTGGGGCCGGACCTGCGGATGTAGTGATCATAGTGAATATAGGGGTAATATCAGCGAACTAGATAAAGTACTAGAACTAGTAGGCTGCCTCGGAGAATTTTCAGAGCACCTATTAGATAATAGATTATAGCTCTTGGAAAAAAGCTTTGAAAGAATATTAAAATTATATGAGCACATTAAAGGCACACCCAAATATTTCAGCATAATAAATATTATCAGGAACAAAAAGATTGTCACTGGAGTCCTTAATATTCCATTAAACTTGGACAGTATTTATCATTGTGTTAGTATACTTGACTCCAAAATTACCACGCTCAAGCCAAAAAACGATAGAGTAATTGAATGAATTAGCTTACGAACGTCTATCCATAAATAAAATTTCTTTCATGGATATTGGTATATAGTTCATTAACGTTCCAACAAAACACACCGCGGCAAGGTGTATTGCAGGAAACTTGGATCAGCATTTCCAACCACCCCCGACAAGGGCTTGATGTTATTTACCGGTACGACTGTATGTCGATGTATTCGGCTCTGTCAGAAGCACTACTCTTGAAAGCTCCAGTCCTCTGACAACTTAGAAGGATAAAAGGAAATCGCTTTGGTAGACAACGGAGCTAACGAAGGTGAGACCTTCTAGCAAACGACTTTTTAACAAAGCCCGTAGTTCTAGTGACTATTCGGCGCTGTGTATGGTAGGACTGGTTTATACCGTAACCAAAGCCGAGTTAATGAAAATCAATAGAGCCTCTTGGAGAGTCTTTAGCGGAAGTGTAGAGGGATGTCATGAGTCTCCAAGGTTTAGTCTCGCAAAAAATCCTACTCCATTTGGGTATTAAGAAATGCTGATGGTATTTGGACTGTCAGCAGCCTGTAGTCTTTGAAGCTACTCCTAGATACTCACTTTCCGTTGAACCATTCCGCTGAAGAAGTGTCACTGGAAGAGATTTGATAGTAAGGAAGGCATCGGTTGCTTTATACTGCAGTAGAGGTGATAGGTTTTATCAGAGGTACCTCCGGTGCATTTATAATTACACCAACAATTGCACTTAATTCCATTCTACACCTAGCATCCGTTGAGATTAGTGGCAGGTACATTCCTGCGAAGATGGTTCTAAAGCCCAAGAAGCCTGAATATATGAAAGAGTCTAAACAAGGATACGTGGAAATTATCTCCCCTTTCGACTACATTCTTAAAAACTTGGATAACTGTGTCGTAGTGGATATTCCTGCTGACCGAAGAGAGATATTTGGAGGGAAGAATTTACTGGAGAAGCGGCGCAGCGAGCTTTTCCACAGATATACCGAAGCTATGAAGGAAGGTTGGAGAGTTTTCTGAAAGAGAGATTCGTCAAGTTTACCATTGTAGGATTGATTCGTTGCTTGGATTCCGAAGCGAATAGACGTGCGTGCGCATCGTTGCGATTTTTTCGATTTTTTTTTTTGAGTGTGTGAGAAATTGTTGGTACAATTTTTTGCGAAATTCCGTTTTGTGCGAGTATTCGCTAACAACGCGTTTCGTTGTTGTTGTTCGGTTACGGGCAAGTGCACAGTTTGTGCATTTTTGTATACTTGTACGGTTATTCCAGTGTTGGAGATAGTGAATCCTGTGCAAACAAACGGTCGTAGTAGTGTGCGTTTTAACACACGGATCGATTCGGTTGAGCGCCACATCAGTCGACTTCCAGCCATTACGGGGGCTTTAATCAGTCCGGCGGTCGTTTGAGTGACTTCTGCCCAGACCATTTTGTTTGGAGTTGTGGGCTGTACCCTTGCGAGAACGTTGTACTCGTCTGCTTGGGTCGTCGCTGCTACAGAGCGGGTCTGCGCTTGTGACACCTTCTTCGGCGCTTTCAGCAGCTGGTTCGGGATCTTGTCTGAACGAGTTCCATCTGCGTCAGTAGTACGCTCGACGGCTATAAAGAAAGTTACCGGGGAGCTGAGCTCCACCTTTACTGGAGGCGATTGCACTGGCGACGCCGAAGCCTGTTGAGACCTGGTCCGTTGTGGTCAGGAGTAAGGGTCCTCTTATGAAGTTATCAAAAAAGTCGTGAATGAGGTGAGTCTTTAATTACATGTGAGGATCCACAAAGTAAGGCCGCTTTAGGGCGGTAATCCGCCCTCCATTGTTTTAGAGAGGGAGAAAGGGGCGACTAACGCAAAAATCGGGGAGGCGGGAGGTTAAGGGAGGAATTAAGTGATCATAATTTGATCCAAATTATGGTTACTCCCAAATCCTTCCTCGCGGTATAAGAGTCCATTGCGGCGATGGCGTACCTCCGGTATCGACTGGAACCAATATGGATGATCTGTTAGGGAAGCGGTATTGTATATGCCGCTTAGAGTGTTTGAGAGCTTAGGGGTAGACAAGCATATTGCTCGGCTATATGAGGTAGTGTGGGGGGTGAATGATAGGGTAATTAGGAAGTGTGAAAGTTTTATGGTTAGGGAAATAAAGAGATGGACGCGTGAATTAACCTCGAGGAGGAGAACTGTCAGGCGATTGAGGTGAAAGTTTCAACGCCCTCGACGGTCCAATTCTGACAGGCTGTCCTAGCTTACGTATGAATTTAGTTGTGCGATTAGGGAATATAAGAAAATGTTTGTTAAAGTTAAAGAAGAGGAGTGGAAAAATTTTGTGGCTGAGAATAAGAACGTCGCTTGGGGATAGGTCTATAGGATCTGCCTGGGCCGTAAGAGGGCGGATATCACCTCTCTTCGCGTTGTTGACACTATGTTATGTATGTTTGTTAGGAGCGTTCTTTCCTAGGGCGGAGGTTCAGGTACCTTAAGCACAAGAGGTACCTGTCACTCCATTAGATGATGGGGAATTGGGGTACGCCTTTGACCTCGTCATGTCTCAACGGTCTCCAGGCTTTGATGGTTTGAACGGAGAGATGTGTAAAAGCTTGTGAAAGTTCATTCCGGAATAATTGGAGGACATTTATGATAAGTGCGTGTGGGAGGGTTACTTTCCACGCGAGTGGAAGATTGCTAGGGTTGTTCCTCTCCTGAAGTCCTCTGATAAGATCAGGAATGATCTTCATAATTATCGGGGCACCATCCAGTACTTGGAAGAGTGCTGGAAAGAGTTAAGGTGGAACGGCTTCGTCAGTACGGGTTCAAAAGAAAGGACGCTGTTTAGAGGATCCTTGGTTATGTCCTTGGCGTATTTGTTGACTTCGAGGGGTCATTTAATTACCTAAGCTGGGATCGAGTGTTGCAACGGCTGGAGGAGCTTGGCTGTCTGGAAATTACTCTTTGGCGGAGTAATTTTTCGGACAGAAAAGCCTCTATAGTTCGAATGAATGGGAGTGTGGAGATCGGAGTGGTTCGTGGTTGCCCGTAGAGATCCATCTGCGGTCCATATATTTGGAACCTCATTATAGACTCTCTGCTTGGACAGCTCGAGCCCCTATGTAAATGTTGTGCGTATGCGGACGACCTTCGTCTTCTGGATGATGGTCGATCGCGAATAGAGTTGGAACGGGCGGCAGGACAATTTTTAGAAATTGTTAACAGTTGGGGTTTAGGTATAGGGGTTGACATATCGATGGACAAAATGGTGACAATGCTGCTTAAGGGCAGATTGTCGCCGATTTGTCCACCGATTGTCAGGGCGAATGAGGTCAGCATCAGGTATGTGACAGAAGTCACCATTAGTGAAACGATGTGTTTCACTCCACACTTGGCGATTCTGTAGGAGTGACTGCAGGCAATCATAGGTAAAGTGCGACGCATTTTGAGCGATTGTTGCCTTGGACGCCGTGCTGTTCGCACCATATATCATGGTTTATTTGTGGCCTGTGTTACTTATGGAGCCACAATATGGTGGGAATCAGCGATGACAGTCTTGGGTCGCCGAAAACTCCTCTGGATGCAACGTTGCATGTTGTTTGCATGTTTGCCTGTATGCCGCACCGTTTTACAACCTCTTGACTTGATTATCATACAGCAGCAGTTGCATTCAGGTTAAGAAATGGCTTGAGTGTATCATTGCTGTGGAATGACTGGATTTTCGATGATGACGTAGAGAGGTAGGCATGGGTCTCTGAATGCATGTTTGCATCGGAGGCACCTTTCTGATAGATCGGGGTATTTGGGTGGGGTGTGACGTGAAGACTGGGATCACTTGATCACGGAGTGCCCGATGTACTCGAACATTAGGGATCTCGCGCGTATGGTGATTAGCTTGACTGATGCACGTTTAGATGTTAGCGGTGTGATCTCCACTAGTCGGAATGGAGGCGTTTAACTGAGAATTAGGGTTAGCTTCTTATGTGAAAGGTATGTGCGAATAGGCTTCAACCCCTGGTTAAGAGTTCAGAGCAGTATGGAAGCTTAACTGGTAGAAGCTTCGGCTACGAGATTTGACCGGACACTTAATTCTGATTTTTTGGTGAACAGTAGGCGTACTGCTCCCAGGTACAGTCATTGTTTAGAGAGATGATCATTCGTTCCGACAGCAGAGCGGCGTAGAGCTCGCTAACTGTGCACTCAAAGTTAGTCAAGAAGCATTATAAATAGCATCATAATCCGACTCATTTGGGTGGCTGGTCCTAGCGGAATCACTGGCATCAAAGCGCTCGCATCGGAGTGGGAGAAAGTTGGATCTCCGTTATCATCTTGCTTCTAGAACTGCACCTATGGACTTAGCAGGCGTTGATCAACGACCGGGCTTGTGGGGCAGAAGATGCTTGACTTGCTTTTAGAAAAGTTAATCCTGCCGCAGTCGTAGGAATTCTTACACTTTCTCCTCCATTGTCCAGCTTTAGTAAGATTGAGGTTGAAACATCTCGGCTGCCATACCTTCGGCAAACTAAGAGACATAGCCGACACTGACATTAGGCCCTTCAACATATTTGTGATAGGCTCAAAGTGCTTCTTGGATTTATGAGGGTCTTTATGATCAATTATATGGGAGTTTTAGGCACCAGACCGGCGTTCTAAGCTGTCCAAGTCAGATCACTGTTAGGATCGATCTCTTTACCCAAAGTGATATAAACTAAGGCAATGTTAAACTTCTAAGCCTGCCATATGGTCAAGTGGAGTGATTCAATTCCAATCTCGTCTACGTTGAAACTCCACTCTGAATTCGATAACTGAAAGTCCCAATTTAATGGCTATATGTATATCTTTATTTCTAATTCAAACAGCGTAACGCTGTATTTCTCATTATCCTATATTGGCAAGATGTATTTTGCTAAGGGCAAGTAATTTAAAGGATCTCCTGCGTTCTGCTTTCGGCTAAAAGGATCTAGCACTCGCACAGGAGACGTGCTCCAGCGCCTGCTAAGCGCACACGTCGTCTGGCTAGATGAGTTACGCCTTCCCCCTCCATACGCGCCACTGAGCGCCAACACACCACATCAACACGATCCACAAGAAGACTCCACCCATTAACACACACCACCCCTGCAGACATCACACCACGCAGATATCACACCACACAGTCCACCCACACATACACATCACATCCTACCACAACTCTACACTACCCAACACTCAAAAGGGAGTAACAATAGACCAGAAACCTCCTTTTTCGTTAGCATTTCAAGCGAACAAGACGTGCCACTTTTCCGCCCTTTTTTTGCGCCCGTATATTTTCGACATCAGCCGTGACCGTGTCCGTTTGGTTTTTTTGTTACGGAACAGTGCCAACAAGTAAAAGAAAAGGTGAGTGCGTAATCGAACTATTTATTGGTCCTTCGAGCCATAGTGAGCGGCACTATGGAGTGAAAAAAATCATAAATTCGAAAAAAAAATAAAAAACAAGACATAAGTGTTGAGTAGTGCAGTGGAAAAAAAAACACAAAAGTGGGTTAACGTTTCTATACACACGATATATATCAAAAAAAAAAAAAAAAAAAAAAAAGAAAGAAACACATATAGTGCTGTGCAGTGCAGTGACACAAACATATTTATATATATACAGAAAACAAAAGAGTGACAAAAAAAAAAAAAAAAACCGTATATATATATATATACACAAGAGAGAAGTGAGGTGAAGTGAAGGGACACAAACATACATATATACATAACAAAAAAAAAAAACATATATAAAATATTGTCCCCAAAACCCTTGGCGGAAAACCCAAAGTGAGTCGTATCGATTCCATTTAGTATATGTATATATCCACTAATTATATGTATGTTTAAATTTATGCCTTTGCGGTTTATTTTTTACAAAATTTCGTCTTAATAAAGGCAATAACAAAAAAGAGCGGTTACCAAACTGTTTCTATATTTCGGTTTATTTTCCGGTAAAAACCGAAATACTGCTAACAGATAAAACAGTTTGGTAAAAAATATATATCCAACGAACTTTTGATTGCCTAACTGCTTACCGTTGTGTTCAAATACACAAAAATATCTCTAAAACTAAACAATTCAAGTATTTACTTGCACCAATTTTCAGCAATACCCCTTATACTTAATCAAGTATAAGCAGGATTGCGTAAAATAAGCAAAGGCAAATCAAAAGCAAAAAAAAAAAAAACAACCAACAAAAGCGAAAACGTACAAAATAAATTTTTACATACATATACATATCATATTCAACATATATAAATATATACATACATATATCACTAAAAATTTATATACATACATACAATCATAAATTTTGTTTGAATAACTGCGGTAAATTATTCTACGTTTCGCGGTCTTTTCGCACTGCGTACATATATTCCGCACAAATATATTACGTGATATACATACACATATACATACATTTACAAGAATACCTGCGGTATATTTTTTCCTTTTCGCGGTCCTTTCGCACTGCGTACATATATACACGCTCAGGTATACAAATATACGTTAATACTTCGCTTCAAAGTCCACATTGGCAAATATTCCGCAATACCCCTTGTTCTTGTTAAACAAAAACAAGTAGGATTGCATATATACATACATATAATATTCTAAGTCCACATTGGCACATATTCGCAATACCCCTTGTTCTTTGACCAACAAAAACAAGCAGGATTGCGCAAAATAAATACATATGTACATATGTACAAAGTGCATTGATCTCTAAGACGAGCTCTCAATTGCGCATAACGTCAAGTACATATGTATCAGCTGATCCGCTTATAGGTATACTCTATAGGAATTACGGACACATAATACTTACAAATAAAAGTAATAATAAAAAACATTTGCGTTTAATATTAATCAATTAAATAATATTAAAGGAAAAAAAAAACGATAAACCACGAAGTACGCGTAATATCTTCATTTCATTAAATAAAAACTCTTATTATCATAAAAGAGTTAGGTACTCATACGAGTTTAAAAAAGTAATTAATTTGTTAATATTTTCAAAAAAAAAACAATAAACCTTATTTTCTTAAAAGAGGTTTCAAATACAAATATTTCTTACAGTGAAAATATTTTTTTTTATTTCGGCACATCTCTTAAATGAGCTCAGACTCGAAAGATTCTAAAACAACTCAGTTGCTAAAAGTTCCAAAAATGATTTCTGACGAAAGAAGTCCATGTACACCTGCAGAAGCTACACGCTCAAAGCAAGGTGCTACAAAGCAAAAAAGGGGGAAAGACATAACATACAGTAAATTCCGAGTAGTCCAAAACTCAAATAAAATACTGAAGTGATTTTTTGAAAGTCATCAATTCTCAATATGGACTACAATTCAAAGAACACAATATACAAGTATATTAAACGTGTGACAGAATTAAAAAAAATTCATATGTGCACCTTAAGTATTCCCTACAAAACGGAAGTAACCAATTCACTACTACACTTGTAAAGTTTCACGTCTTACGCCACTACATAACCACATCTAACTTTTTGTTGTCAAACAAAAAATTATATTGTAAGACTAGCAACATTCAGCATACGTATTTTTTGGATACGTAACAACGAGATGCACACATAGGCAATGAATCTGTCAAAAATTGCCGCCATTTAATTTTTCGTAATTGTTACTTTTCATAAATGTTTATTAAATTAAACTCTTTTCAAAACAGGAAACCAACAAACGAAGACCATTGTGATACAAAGAGTTTATACATATATGAAAAGTTTCTAGTGACGAACCAATTTGGTAAATATGGTTATATTAAAATGTTTATAATAGAATATCTTCTATATTATGAAAGTTGAGGGCAAAACAGGTATGTATATGATGATAAGTGTTTTTGCGTATCGACTCGATTGTGTGACGATAGTGAAGCGTTGTGTGAGATATTTCCCAATGGTGATTCCAAGGTAGGTTGCTTTATTTTGTGCTTTAAGGTTGGAAAGACCAACAACTTACATTGTCTTACCTCCTCTAGGTTGTATTGTCTTGCAGGGATGTGTCATTGTGGTGGCCAATGATTATCTTTCGAAACAGGTCAATAAGAACGCCGCACTACTGTTTCAATGTTGGATGAGCTATAATGCAAAAGATATTCCACATCAATAAGCACAAGTCCTGATTGACATGGATGTGCAATGCTTAAATTAAACTTATTCATTTACTTTGTGTATTTTTTAAGTGTTTTTTAGATGACAAATAACGTACCATTGGGTGTGCGGCGCATAAAGGAAATCATTAATATCTCCAAAAAACCAAGAACTCTCTAACAGTATTCCTTACTGTTGGTGCAGCGCAAGACGCCGAGACGGCTAAGAATATGCAGTGACGTTTGGAGCACACCACCTTGCGGAAGGTAACGGTCACTGCTATTTATACGCAAAGGACTGTCATCTCGGAGGGTCATGGGCGCAGTGTTGCGAATTAGTCAAAGTATCACGTTCTGCGTGAATTTTTGGCAACACTTGCAACATCATCACGTTCTGCTGTCAGTTTTTGCACGAAATTTATGCAAATAATCGGCAACACCGTATTATTACGTAGCTCGAACGCACCCAATGTCTACTATGAGATATCCGATTTCAATCCAACACGCATTTTGCCATGGTTGCTGCACATCGAATGAAAATATTCCAAGTGTTGGGCATAGAGGCTGTTCGTAAATCGGTTGAGAAAGAAATAAATGCTGTGCTGAAGTTCTACAGCTTGTACGTAAACTATCGTTTATCTACATATATCATGATGAATTTCATAAAATCTATTGAAGTACTTATATAATATGGTGGGTTTGTATTAATACCTAAATATTTAATTAATAGATTTAGTCATTAAAAGTTTTGATAACATCTGAAAAAACTAAGCGGTCGCAAATATGCTTATACATTCAGGTTGGTTGAAAAGTGAGTAATGCTCACAAAGAAATAGCAGTACTAGCTCTAAATTTTGTTTTCTCAAGTTGGTACATCTGTCGTGAGTACACACGCAAAGTCACAAGTCTGTCAATTAATTCTTTATTTGCAAGCCATTTAAAGTTTTTAATATGCTAAAAATTTAATATCGCGTAGTAACTAGATTCTTTGTTTTGAAATGTTTAAAAACAAAGGAAATTTTTGAACAATTATTAAAAGTGTATAAGGAGTCGTCACTTTCAAAACGCACCGTTGAATTTTGCACTGGTGAATTGGATCTACCGCCATTATCCTAGCTGAAATAAGAACTGAAGCTGGTTGTATAGCTCCAAAGCAGGTGAAGTCACAACTATCAGCAAAGAAAGTTATGGCATCAGTTTTTTGGGATGCAAAAGGAACTTTGTTACTTGATTATTTGCAGAAATGTAAAACAATCAACTCTGAATATTATTGTAGCCTTATGGATCAGCTGGATAAAAAAAACTCTGAAAAGACCTGATTTGCAGCACAAAAAATAATAATTTTTCATCTAGAAAATGCAGCAGCTCACAGAGATGTTTTAACAATGACAAAATTCAACGAATTAAAGTACGAATTGCTTGAGCATCCTCCGTATTCACCAGAATTGGCTCCCAGCGACTATTACCTCTTCAGAAACCTGAAACGATTCCTTCGTGGAAAACGTTTTTCGCAAAAAGCTATCACAGTCGTAGTCGGCTATTTTGCAGAGCTTCCGGAAAGTCATTATAGGGATGGCATAAAATATTTGGAGGATCATTAGAATAAGTGTATAGACGTTAAAGGAGATTATATTAAATAAAAAAATATATTTCGTACAAAAAACAGTATTTGTTAATTTCGGGAGCAGAAACTTTTCTACCAACCTGTAGGTGTATGTATAAGTATGTCTGCATGTAAACAAATATGATAGAACGCATAATGTTTGTAAATTTGTCTACATGCAACATATGTATGTAAATATGTACAGTAATTGTTTCATGCGAAATGTCCGTTGTCACGAACAACCAATGGCAGATACAGAATTTATTCCTGGAGGGAATAATTTCCTTCCAATTATTTCCAATATAATCTTCTGAATTTCAATTAGAATTATTTTCCGCGCTCTGATTTTATAAAATTATTAAAACTATATAAATTTTTCGTCAATATTTTATTATTACCGAACTATTATTTACCCCTCCGTGGATGCGCCACTGCGGACAACCAATTGCCGAAGCTCATGTTTTTGTTTTTATGTCAATCAATGTGTCGAAGAATTGAGGACTATTAGCGCGACAACAAAGCGTAATAACATTATTTTGTTGGTAGAAAATCCGAGCTGTGCGATAAAAATAATCGAATGTTCGCCGATTGTTACCGCTCTAACAGCTTTGCCTACAAACAATCGTAAATATGTATGTTTATGTATGAACATGCATACATATCGACGCATATTTTTGCGAGCCACGGAAAAATATTTTAGAATTGACATATATTTTAAATCGACAAGAGCTGTGTTGCCATTTTTCTCCCTTTTTTTCTTTGTTTTGCAGTTTTGCGGGGTTGTCACTATTCCCTTCTAGAGGGAACATCAGAAAGTTGTTCAATTTATGAATTTTAGCTTTTACCATAGTCGCGAAGAGACGATTGTAGGCAAACACATGCTCGGGAAGATATGATCGTTTCTGATTTTATGAATGAAGAGAGTTTGCCTGTTGAAAGGGCGCTTGAGTTCTTTAAATGTTGTAGTTGTGTGTTTTACTATAAATGATGAAAGGTAGGATTTATATTAATTACTATTGTAATATATTAAGTTTATAGTATACTATGATATTATGTTATGTATTTAGTATATAGAAGTATATTATATTATCAAACATAAGAAATGTATAAAAAGTAGGTCAAATTTGCACATTGACTACAAATATTGCTTTCAAAATGACATCATTTAATTAAAAGTTTATTAGTTTTGCATGCATGCATGCATTTACAAATTCACAAAATGACATACATATATTCATATCAATTAATATGATTGAATATAAATGTATAAAAATATAAGCCAATAGGTTAACATGCGGCTGTAATATCAATGCAAACTTCTGAGCATAATTTTCATACAATGCGCAGCTATGTTCATGCGCCACTGATAAAATTTCGCCTTCCGAGCTAGCTGTGGTGAAACACGTTCATCGCGATTTTGTTAGGTTTTGACATTTCACCCGCTTGTTCGTAGTTGCACCTTCTCTATAATTTACTTTCACTTTTCTGGTTTAACCAATTTACTCCTTAAGCTTTAACACATTTATAAATTGTTTCTTCAGTGACCAACACCAATGCCTACTTATGGGATATTTCTTTTCTTTAACCATTATGCGATACGAAACAAGTAAATAAGGGGTAACTTCGTGTATAACCGAATATGTTATAGTGTTTCGTTACTAAATTTTTCTTGTTAAAAGTTTTTCGAAATATTTATAATAAACTTAAATGAGATATATGTAGGTGATATGAACTCAACCATAGGGGTATATAGGAAAACTGCAATCAGAGCATGGGAATTTAGGATATTAGGGATATGAGGTTATGACCAAGGTCTATATCAATTTCATTCATATTCAACTAATCAACTCATTAATTCCATTAAAATGTCACACATATTGACCAACATAAACGCTTTAAAGTCAGGTAGAAAGCCATGGTTGGATCATTATATCGCGTATATTGGGGCAAGGGGAAAATTTGGACTGATTCTTTAAGATTTGGCATTACTCAACTAGAGAACTTGTTTTCACGCAATTTGCTGAAGATAATTCATGCACTGATCGACATATTGGGCATTAAGTCTTCTAGACTAATGAAAACCTTATACTTATATAGTAGGTAGCTGGTATAACTCGTGGTTCGATTCCACATATTTTCGACATTTAACTATAATACATATACAGTATTATATATTCACTTAATTTTCCAAAGATACCTTACATATTTACCGATGTACACGGTATAAAGCTAACCGGAAGTTTCAAATCTTATATTAGGTATATGGGAGCTAGAGGCAGTATTGAGCCGATATCTATTTTTTGGCATTAGAAAATATCATTACCAGAAATATATACTTTCTGCGTATTATTGAAATAACTCACTGTTGGAAATTCGAATATATTTATATTGAGTATATGGGGATAAGGGAAGATTGACCCGATTTTGCCTCTTTTTGACAGTAGGGCTGCTGTTATCATAAAAATATTCTTTCAGAATTTCAATACCAGACCTGACAGATTGATCGATATATTCGGTAAAAGTCAGACATAGGTACTGGCCTCAAGAGTATTGATAAGAAATTTTGACCATTTTTAGACATGAGTGTAGGTGGGCAGTACCAAGCCCATTGTTAAATTTTGAGACTTGTTCCAATGAAGCCTTTCCGTACCATAAGGGATGTGAAATTTTATGTTTTTGGCGTATTTATTTAGTGAGATACCGCAATCTATATTTAACCCGATAAGTTTCAGGTGTTAAATGACTACTAACTTTTATACTCTGTAGCAACATGTTGCAAGAGTATAAAAATGTTACCTTAGAATTCTACAAGCAAGTTAACACAAACAATTTTCATCTTAACATAACAATATTGACTGCAACAATGTATCAGAATTAATTGCAACAATGTAGCAATATTCATTGCAGCATTATTAAAGTTCAACAACATAACGAAATTTGTTAAAATAACTATCCGCTCCAACTCACGGAATCGATCGAAATTTCTGCTGACCATTCAGTATAAACAAAAAGCCACTTCAACTCTCAGAATCGATCGATATCAACAACGCATAAACTGCAAGTCCTGCTGACTATTGAATATCCACTCAACGCTGCCGCCAATAATTCTGACGCCGTTGACCCACAGCTAGTTTAGAGTAAATTTAAGAAACTATTGGTCAGTCATAATTTTGTACACAATAAAGGAAAACACAATTTCTTTAAAATTAACTTGCATTATTCGAAGAAGCCGAATGGATAAATTTAAATTTTTTATCTTATTTATTTCTGTAGTTTCATAGCTACAATTGGCTAGTCCGAAATAAAGAAGAAGAAAAATATTACTTAATTGAATTATTATGTCTCATAATTTGACCAACATTTTGATAAACGGTTTATAGTTAGATGGAAAGTCAAGAAATACTTATATCGCGTTTATTGGGAACGAAAAGATATAACCTGGTAGCATGAATTTTGCTTTTACCCTAATATACTGCATTACATGTTTCCATTCAAGTTAATGAAGATAACTCACACACTGACCGAAATATTTGATAGTATATAGAAATTGGGAAAATTATAAGCTATTTGACAGTTTTTCTATGTTGCCTCTTCTCATTCTATGACATAAGTAAGATTGAGCAATTTTTTTTTTGTAATTCTTATTCACAATTGTCACAATCTAAAGAAAACTAACGTTAAATATGATTATCGGCAGCTCTTTCACTTATTTAACTGGTGACAATAATAAACCGCCTGGACTATACATATGCCGATCAGTGACCGCTTTACGTGTTATTAGACGAAATGAAAAGAATTAAACAGGGACGGCAGAGTAGTGAAGTAAGCAAAGCATTTAACTTAGCCCTGTCCAAGATTGAAATATCCAGGAACCAGAATAACACAGCAATAAAGGATTATGCAAAGCAAGAAGCAATTCGCACCTTCATCATGGGTATTAACAGCAAGTATACTAAAGAACTTGAAAGTAGCCTTCGCAATCGTTTCTTCTATTTGCCACGACAACGCAAGCCAACATTCCGAAATACAACCGGCAGGACCTCCTCCACGCCAACGCTATTCAGACAGTCCCCTATCACCACGATATGAGGACAGGTAACACCGATATAACCAAGGTATACAAGTACAATACGGGTATACTCAGAGATAACAGCAACAAGCCACAGAGACCACTCCTCATGGAGGTTGACAATTCACGTCAATTTGTCCGCTCGACTTAGAATGGTATATATAGTGGTTATAATAACAAATATAATGAACAATTTAAAAGAGAAAGAGTGCCGTCATATAAATATATAAATTGGGTTAGCAGTTTCCCTTTATTATGATATTGGCGTATCTTATTCCACAAGATTTTTTGAAGAGGTTACAAAACATATAAGCAGTGCTACTTCCACTTCTTCCACGTCCTCTTCTAATATGTCCGAAGAAGTGTTCTAAATTGTCTTGGCGAAGTTTTCTTGTCTGTAGATTAGTGAAGCCTGACTGTGACAAAAACCGCCACAAGCGTCTTATACTACTAATAGTTATTTAAAATCCAACTTTTAATATAATTGAAAGAATTTGTTATGTCAGACCCATTTTCGTCTATTACTCTAATTGTCTTTAAAATTCTTACTGCCTCGTCTGAAAATTTTAACTGGGGGTCTGACTCCGAAAATATTTTGTTTTGTTAGCAAAACAGCTTCAAAACTAATACTATTTAAAATATTAAATAATAAAATGTACTCCGCGGTACTTAAAAATCGAGCATTAGAGCACGACAAAAGTCCTGAACTATATGAAGCGAGATACCAGAGGCTACGGTATCTCTTGGGACGCTAGCTTTACATTCATATTTTGAAAGCTATTCGGAAACATATGTTCAGACAGCCTGGGGGCACAACGCACGGGATTTTGGGAATCCTTATTATAAAACAAACGGTGTCAATCAAACTTACCGGACGCTATTCAAAACTGACATTATATTTTGAATTTTCAAATCAATTCCTGGTGTTTTTTAAAGGGCAAGAAAAAATAATATATCCTTGCCATCGACCTGAAAAGATTGGCGTTCTTCTGTCACTCCTAAAATCATAGATAAATACATAAAGTTTACATTTCTAAACGAACTTTTGATCCTGCGTGAAATCTCGACTTCTTAACTCTACACACTTTAATTAAACACTATTACTACAACAGGGGCCTCAGGGCCATTCGGAAACGAACTCGTCAAAAGTTCTCTCTTCTGGAAATCTAAGAAGAGGCTTTAGGTGTCTATATGCCAAAGGTGAAAGAAAATATACACCTAATGCCAAAGTTTTAAAATAATTGTCCTATCTACGACCTTTTGGTTGTCGACTACAATTTACTAAACTTTTTTTTATAATACGGTTTATTTGAGGAGGAAGATTCCTACTTAAATTTTCTTTACAACTATAACCCTCTCCTAAATTTTTAATTTCACTCTCCAAATAATGTATTTTTTTAACATTTCTTTCAATTAAAATTTTAAATAACTAATCTCCTGATCTTTTTTTTCTAATTTAACCCTCAAACTTGCGCTAAGGATGTCAAGCTAAAACCAGTTTTACTTTTTCTAATGAAATATCGCCCATGGAGATATTTTCCAAAATTCCTATTCCCTGTGTTTTTGCGTCTTCTACAGACGCTAGTAATAATAGCTCACTCAAACCTGAGGGGTTCTCGACCATTTTGGGTACAAAATCTAGGCTCGTCAAATTCTACATGAAAATTGTTTGTAGGAGGTAAATTTGTATCTAAGACCGCAGTTGGCGACAGTTTTTTCAAATATTTTACCTCATCCGAGATATGGTGGATAAATATAAATACTTTAGCAGGTTTTCTTCTACGCCCAAACGTTGCATTCAAACAGTATACCTAAAAACAAACAAATATAACCTAAACCTTCATACCTTTACTTATAATACTTTAATTTTAAATAAAAATATACTGCGGCTACCAATAAAACTAATATTGCAACACTAAACCAACATTTATTTATTAGTATTTACGATACTTTCTATTCTGATTATATTTATTTTCACTAATATTTTATAAATAAAGTAAGCTAACATACTCAAAAAACATATTAAATTGAATTTAATAAATATAAAAATTCAAATAAATAAAATATATTACAAATAGCGAGCATGCTATATTTTTTATTATGCAATAAATTGCATGAAAACTGGATCCATCCTTCTCCTTATTAGGAAAATTAAAAAAAAAACGTTGCGCTTTCTCGTACCCAGTCACACACCGATTTTTACTCTTTGGCATCTTATTCGTTAGAAAAACATAATTTATTTACATATACATATGTGCGTATTTGTTACGGCTTTAATAACGTAATATACTTACCACTCTTATTTTAATAAAAACAGTTATATATAATAAAATATACTTAAAACTAAATTCATACACTATATTATATGTTTGTCATCTGTTCAGTAGCCTATGAACTTTCAGTGCTGCCAAAGTAAATCGTGGGCTCTCTTAAGAAGCAAAGAGAGAAGTTTCGGATCATTTTATCCCTGGTACCGGCCGGCCAAGGATAAAATGATCCGAAACTCTTTGAATCGAGAGAGCGCTGTCAAAGTCAACATTTTTTATAATATTTTACAGTGGTGCCCCTAAGGAAAAAATAAGTTTTGAGATTTTTTAATGTATTTCTTGAGTATTTTTCGGGTTTTATATAACAGAAAAATATACATAATTAATATTAGTTTAACAAACTATTGTAGATATTCTATATGCGGTCCAAATATGTGTACATGTATATTTTAATCACAAACGATTTTCAAAATTTAATTTTAAAAATAAATTTAATAAAATATTTTATTAATCCAAAACACTTACAAGTTTTAAATAACCCAAACATGAACCTTATGTATTTTTTATAGTCAAAGTTTACATAACATTTGTTGGGGATTCTAACCAAAATATGTATATACGTTGACAATTGGTACTGCTAAGCAAAACAATACTCTGCGACAAAATACCTGCTCTTTCTTAAACCCAAACTATACTAAATCTCTTTAAATAAAGATTAGAAAGTCACTAAAAAATCTGATCTCACAAATAACCTACTAATTTCGCAATTTATTTCTGCGGGATTCTTAGTTTGTTTTGCTTGTCATCTGTTCAGTAGCTCATGAACTCGTGGTTTCTTTGGTCGCACTGAAAGTTCATGAGCTCTCTCAGAAGGCAAAGAGAGGAGTTTCGCATCATTTTATCCATGGTGCTGGATACATAGGCTGCGTAACGAAACTTTAATAGTCAGTGCTGCCCATTTAATATAGTTTAATGCTCATTTATAGAAATAATTTGGCATTACATATTTATTATCAAATGTTGTACATTTTTGTAGAAAATAAAATGCGATCGGTATATAATATTTTCGATAGTTTTAATTTATAATGAAGATTTTTGAAGATTTATGCATTTGCTACAGGTTCTAAATAAAATTTCTTAGACAAATAAATTGTAATTTGTGCATAATATAGAAAATAATAATATAAAATACACCTTAAGTTATTTAATCGAATTTTTTCTAAAAATAACGGCAAAACATTGAAATGCTAATTACCGTACAGACGTTGCAGAACGATACGTTTGTAATTGAATTTAATGCTGAGGAGACGGTAAGCATATACATAATATAATATTACAAAATTTTCGTGCTTATGCCACTAGAAATGTAGCATTTAAACGTTGTATTGGTTCCAACTGTATTCTGGAGTCATCATATAATATAAAATGGGGTTGGAGTATGGGTTGATAGAGAGGATCTCCAGATTAGGTTTGTAAAAATATATGAAAAAACACAAACATATTTCGTAAGCTAAATTAAGAATGTTCAATTCTCTCAATCAGCTTATCACACCGTTCCATCCTCGTGAGAGATCAATAAGACCACTCCTGGTCCATCAGTCAGGTGAAATTCCTGTGCTGACTGTTATCATTTTCCGACGAGTTTTATCCTACGCACGCAACATGAGTGAAGTGTGTCGTTAATTGCCTCTTGCTATAGAAGTCTATTCCGCAATAACCTAAAATGGCGTCTCCAAATGATACCACATAGGGGCCACCGCCTAAGCAGGAACTGCAGCAGCGAACAACCATCACCTCGACACTACAAATCGTTGGCTGCAGTCCGAAATACCAATTTAAGCAGCCGCTCAGATCTTCTGAAAATCCAAGCTTAATCCAAAGCTGAAAAAATGGACCATGAATTATTTGAGCCGCTGTCAGTCAGCCGTACTATTTCGAAGTCAAAATTCTAAGCAGAGAAAAATTAAACGGGGGTTTCGCAGGGTCGTGTCCTCTCCCCGCTACTGTTTAACATCTATATTTTGAAACTCCCTGATCCACCGGAAAAGATTTCCATTACCTCTTATAGAATCAATGGCATGTATTCGAAAGTGAATGCCTATATGGACCTTTCTCCCTTCTTTGCTGCAAGTAGCCTTAAACTCTGTCCTGCTAAATCCATAGCCACCAACTAAGATAATTTTTTAGTATTTATTTTGTTTTTGAGTATATTTTCTGCGTGGGATTGTGTTGTACTATAATGAGTTCTCGTTATATTTTCGTACGTACAGAGATATTTGGCACTTTCTTAATAAAAAGGAGAAAAAATGCAGAGTGAAACGTTGTGGAAGGAACTTACAACTGAATTCAATAGCCACTGCAATACTGTAATCTGACCTGCCATCAATATTATACAACTAACTACTCCAAGATACCAAATTTTCCCGAAAAAAAGCTGTTTAGATTTTGTTAAATCATTGTCATTTCCAATTCAGTCCGCTCCCAAAGTAATGCCCGCTCTATTAGACAACTTAGTACTTTAGATGCGGTGATTCTTCGTAATGAAACGTATCTTTCCCAACGGTCATTTGGAAACGTACTTTTGCTCCCTGTTGCAGATAAATTGGAATTCTTTCATATTGTGCTACAAAGTTAAAATAGTCAATAAAAGTATTTAAACAGTACATCAACATCTTCGAACGGATTTGAACTATTACTGAAAAACCGTCCTTTAAATTTCTGCAACGCGAAGTCATTATTTGGCAAAACTCTTACGGCAGTGCGCATGTTAGATCGAAAAAATTTAAATTTACATATCAATTGAAAATAAATGTCATTTGCTTCAAACAGCAGTTTTGATGTAAAATAGAAAGACTTCGAAAGAAAAGAAATCATTCGGTTCGTAGACAACCTTAATTGAAATCATTCGGTTTGTAAAAACGAAATCACATCAACTTCATTCGGTTTCTGGAACATGCCTGATTGTGTTTCTAAATCGACTGAGAAATATTCTTTGAGGAGCACTTCGTTTCTTTCATTATTTAGCAAACTAATTTGATTCTTACTTATTAAAAGCAAACTTATTTGATTCTTAAGCAACATTTTTAACCATTTCGTTTTTTCGCTTTTGTAAAGATCATGCTTCTCGTTTACTATTATTTTGTTCTGTTTAATGTGGTTGAAATAGAAGCGATTGGTTGATGATTTTGAGCAAGAACTGATCCATTAGCGCAATTGCTTGCATCTGTTGTCAAATTAAAAGGCTTGGAGAAATCTGGTTGGAAAAGTTCGGTTGCAGGTTTGCAATAAAATATCTGAATTTTTTAAAAATTTTGGGTTGTGGACCTTAATGGCTTAAATTTTTTTATGATCAACTATTTTATCCTAATGTGTTTTATAATATGCCCTAGATATTCAACTCAATGCATAAAGAAATTTGACTTTTCCTCAGAAGTTTTCATGTAGCATTGTTCAATGTGTGGATTATAGTTCGAATGTGTTTCATGTGTTCTTCGGGCACGGATGAGTGTATTCGCTCGTCGTCAATATAAATATACGCAAATTTACTAATGGATGGGACATTCTTTAAACCAAATGGCTTCCTGATAAATTCATAAAACAAATTTTCAAGCTGTCTCAACATATTTTCACAGTTTTCACATTTATACCTCTACTAAGTTTAAATACTAGAGCGAGTATAGTAACCGATAGGCAATATATATTGTGAATGGTTAAATAATACCAGTCTCAGGCAACTGAGTCGACAGTCGCCAATATTTGTTTATTATCTAACCCTACAATTTCTTAATATAATTTGTCTGAGTTCAGTCGTGAAAACTTTGATTGCGCGTCATCAGCAACTACTCTTTAGTCCATTCCGTTCAAACGCGTAACTAGAGTCGGGCAATTTTATGACCTTATGCCATATCCTTTTCTCTTAATATTTTTTGGTAATCATTAGCGACTTTTATCCTTATATGCAATTTTTTATTATTATTTAAGTATTTCTGTTCTAACCAGCAAAAATATATGAAATACTTAAATTAATAATAAAATTGAACACAACTACATGGAAAACATTTCCATTCGTAAACGCAAGCGCATCAACAACAAAGTATATACCAATATTATATATTTTAACAATTGACAACTTGATAAAAATCAATTAATTAAAAGCATCAACATTCATATTTGCGATCAACTATGCTAATCAAAATAAAAAAAACAAGAAAAACGTTAACTTCCGCTGCACCGAACCTATACATATTCACATTTGCAAAAATTCCTTACAATAACTTTGATCAGTCAGTTTGTATGGCAGCTATATGCTATACTGACTCGATCTAAGCAATTTCTTTGGAGATTGCACCATTGCGTTGGACAAAAACCCATGTACTTGTATATATACACACATGCAGACGGACATGACTTAATCGACTCAGCTCGTCACTCTGATCATTTATTTATATATGTACTTTATGGGGTCTCCGACGTTTTCTTAGTGACGTAGTGAGTATGGGAAAATATAAATCTTTGACCAGGATTCGAAACCGCTCGAAACAAGAATATCTTTTTACCACCAGCAGTAATTAAGTGCTATAATTTTGCTTGCTTCATTGCAGTTTCATTATTTATTTAAGAGATGTTTGGTTGGATGTTGTGGGTTCGTTGATGCTTAGAATTTTCGTTGTAATTTACAGAGCATAAGTGTACATTTATATAAAGTTAGTAAATATTTCACGCAAGTTCCTGTGTTTGCGATTGCGCATATGGGGGTGATGCGTACAAACAAATGTACTTACATATGTATGTAAATATAGAGAGCTGTAATGAGACATACGATAGATGAACAAAATAATGATATGAGACGTTTCGTAAAAAGTTTCATTTTAATAAATAATTTAAATTCGTAATTAAGGTTTATGAACCCATATATATAATATATTGTATATATACAGTATGAAATGTTTAAACAAATTTAAAAGAAGGTTTTCATCCTCTGCTTCAATCCCTAGAAGATTTTTAATATAATTTGGATAGATATTTCGACTTTAAAAAAATCATGTGGTTACAGCATGTTACAGCAAGAGTAATTCATTTACAACTTTCTTTCCTTTGCTTGACAGACTTGTACTATTCAAAAACTTTAACTGCGTTTTCCTGTACGCTGAGGTCAGTACTCATTCTCAATATATTATATTAGTTAACGTAAGTAGACCTGCAAATATACGACCTTGTAACATAGCAACACTATGTCAGCAAGTCAGTTGCTCCTGGCTTACACGCTGATAGGAATTCGACACATAACGGAACAGCGAATCCATAGACAACAGTAAGGCTCGAAGACGCCTGCTATTATTATAAAAGACTATACATCACATGTTCAAGTCACTTCTCTTGCTGGCAGCCACCGCGTGCGCATCGTAATTAAATAAACCTTCGTTACGGCACAATAACCACCACAACTAGTGACTCCGACGTGATCTAATAGTTTTTCCGCGATTTGTTAATATAATTTTAAAATTCCCTAACTAAATTGTCTAAAGTGCATTTCGTTTATTAATTTAAATTTCACCAATACTTGCGCATAAACTTTCGACTACAGTGCACTTGGTGTATTGGTTTTTGTGCATAACCGCGCACATGGCTGCCCACGCATACGACCGATTGGGGGACAACTGGACTTTTCGCGCATTTCTAATCATTACAGGGTTAAGCGCAACTTTCCGACTATTTCATTTTGTTATGCAAAACCACTATGCCAGATAGCGTGGACGTGATAGTGACCGACAGTATAACGCCGGTCCCACGTGTTTCTATACAGTGTCCGTTATTCAATTCCGAACGACCAGCCTTGTGGCTCACTTAACTTGAGGGATAATTTCATCTCGTCGAAATTTCCGATGAAATTACGCAATACCACTATGCTTCTTCACATCTTGAGGCCAGGACAGGAGTGGAAGATCTTTTGAACGCTCACAGAAACGCTTAAAAAGGGCACTGGTAGAACCGCTTACGCAGCTTCTTGATCGAGAGACCTTGGGTGATAGAAAACTCTTCTCCGCCATCTCAACGCAATTTATACTTGAATCCCAAGCAGATATGAATCTCGATAAAATCGCATTTCTTGCAGACAAAATACACAATATCGCATTACCAGCAGCAAAAATCATTTCGGAACTAACAGTAACATCAGCAGTCGAAACACGCATTTCTCATCTATAAGCTTCAATTAATGAGCTAGCTTTCAATTTTAAGAGACAGGTCATATCTCGTTCTCGTCATCGCTTTCATTCGCGCACATCTTCCCCGGCACTGAACAACAACAACTGCTGGCATCATCAAAATTTCGGTAATAAAACGAAACGTTGTCGATCGCCTTGCACATTTCAGGGAAATCTACCGACGGACCATTAGTGGCGGTTAACGTCTCCTCACTCTAATTAAAACGCCTCTTCGTAACAGATCGTGCCACCAAAATCCAATTTCTGGTGGATGCTGGCGCTAATCTCTGCCGTGTTCTCATGTCTCCCGCATCTTGGTCGCCGAAACCTTGGTCTTAGACGAAATTTTACATGGAGCTTCATAGTGACGGACATAACGAAACCTATTATTGACGCAGATTTTTTGGCACATTTCAGCATCTAACCCGACCTCAAGAACAGTTGGCTTAGCGACTCGATAACTGGACTAAAAGTCGTATGTAAGTAAGCAGCATCCAACATCTTTTCAGAAATTTCTCACCTGACAAAGCCGTAAGGAATCTGTCAGCCAACGAAACAAGCGACGCACCACCACATATTTACTACACCGGGACTTCCTGTTTGCTGTAAAGCCCGAAGAGATCGACAGAGTTCGACAAAATGTTGCAATTAAGAATCACTCAATGTTCGAAGAGCCTCTGGTCATCTCCATTTCACCCACTTCCAAAGAAGTCTGGTAAATGGCGACCTTGGGGAGATTACGAACGCCCGTACATTGTCAGACTGATATCCCTTTGGTGTTCTCGAACACTTTCCTGCCAATCTAACCAGCAAAACAATATTTTTAATCATTAATCTCAAGCGCGCTTTTCATCAAACATCTATCACCTAAGAAGATGTCGACAAAACTGCAATTATTACACCGTTTGGTCTTTTCGAATTTCCGTTCATCACGATCAGAATGCTGCGCATGTGAAGTAGACGCGATCGTTAACTTTCTAAATAATTAAATAAACCTTCGTTAAAATACAATAACCACCACATTTTTTTATACCAAAACCTATCTAAAGTACATTTTCCGAAACGGCACTGTCAAGTACTGATCAAGAACCTGAGTTATCTTATGAGTCTCGTATGGCCTTTGCACAATTATGGTCAAAATCAACTCACGCCATAGCTCACCACTATGCTTCGTCTGGCTGCCATTAACATCAATATGCATTTAGTGCTGGCTAACATTGGTTCGCATTCATAGCTATAGCAAATATAGTTTTTAGTCGAAGTATTTTTATTTTATTCTGGGAACTGTTGTTATAATTTGTTTTGTTATTGCCGTGTGACTCTGGTGTTAAATTTTTTGGCCATGCCATGTATGTATTTTTTTCTTTTTTAGTAGGGGGAAGCATCGAAAGCCGAAGTGTGGAACTTTAATCCGCTAACCCAACCTACTCCCATTTCATATCTCTCCCACGATGAGATTAAGTCTCCTCTACGGCACGCGTATTTCGTATAGAGCTTTGATTATATTTGCCCACTTTGCGGAGTTGAACGCATTCTTCACGTCCAGAGTAATTAGCGCGCAATACTTTTTTGTGCCACTTATTGCACATTTCGCAGTATCAACGACCGCTCTTAGTGCGTAAAGACCTCTTTTTTATAAAGCCGTATTGTCTTTCTGATAATCCGCCGGCTTTTTAGATTGCTAACTCCAAGCGGTATTATTTCGTACACTTTACCAATCGTGTCGAGCATGCACAATGGTCGATAATATTAAGGTTCGTCGGGTGGCTTTTTAGGTTTTGGGAGTAGAACCAAATGCTGCACCTTCCACGGGTCGGGAAACACGCCTTCCAATATACACGCATTGTACATTTTAGCGAACAAACAGGGCCTCAGAGTCATGGCTTCTTTCAGCGCTCTATTTCAGGCGCTTTAGAGTTTTTAATTTTTTTCGCGATAGCCAATATTTTTTCTTCTGTGACTAATAGAGGGGGCTCTCTAACATTGTTTCGCAGAGCATAGGAAATGGTCTCATGTGTTGGAAATAATGCGTCGATGGCTTTCCTCATAAATAATGTGTTCTTAGGTTGCTGCAACATATTTTTAAATTTTGACATACTTGTTTTGTACGCGGTTTCCCAGGGGTTTGTTATGTTTGCTTCTTCACAAAGCTTTTCGAAACAGCCTTTTTTGCTACGCGTGATTGCTGACTTCAGGAGCTTCTTTTTGCGTTTAAATGCTTCTCTTGGGTGATTTTCATTCTCGCCTCCCTGGTTACGCTGTAAGCGACGTCTAGCTGAGTGACAAAGCTTGTTCAGCGTGGCGATTTCTTCGTTCCACCAATATACTGGTTTTCGCTAGATCCTCGTCCTGCGCATAGTTGCGTCGCATGCTGCAACTAGTTCCTTTTGCACAGCGGATAAAAGGTGGGCGGCGTCGTCGCCTGGTGCCTTTGCTGCACTCCAGGCGCTCACGAAAACGCCACTATCGAACTCTTTTTGTCTCCAACCTCGTTTTTGAGAGGTGTTTCTGCTGAGGGGTTCCGTTTCTCGGGGGAACAAAACTTCAGCAATTATGGCCATGTGGTCACTATTTGTGTAAATGTCTGACACCTCCCACTTAATGTGCCTGCTAAGCGCGTTAGCAAACATTAGGTATGTATGTTTATGATACTATGTACGTAGCATACCTGAGCTTGACAATATTGCATGCCTATTACTAATTCGTTATTTTGTCAATGGATTTTTTATTATGTCGTGTACTTCTTTTTATTGAGTTTTAAATATTTGAATAAGTTCATTTTATATAAATATTAAGTATACAAGTTAAAAACTATTATTGTAGTTTGTATAAAAAAAATATTTTTTCGGGAGTTATTCTCCTTTATTGACTACAGAATATGAAGTAAGTTACAATTAATTATTCTTAATTCTAAACCTAAGTGTGCCGCTGCAACGGGGATGGAATTCGTTGATGTTGCACTTCCTTCAGTTTCGTGTTGCAACTTCAGCACTTTGCTCTATATGCTGGTGTCATATCGCATTATTTTTTAATATAATTAATAAAATAATTTATAACAAACCATATAACGATTGCTAATTCTATGCATACATTTTATATTATCACTATGAATGTGAGGACTCCTTATACAAGTTAAATATGACTGATGGTTTTAAATCTCGATTTTTTTCTGTGCTTTATGATCAAATGTTACGCTCAACCAACCAAGCATTTTACGAATGTACCGATTTCACATTACGGTTAGTAAAACGAGGCAACAATTATTTCCCGATTTCTTAAGTGCCGCATTGCGGTTTGAGTCCTTAACCATTATTCGCTAGAGGAGCGATGTATTGATACTCCATCAGATCACGACATCGTTGTTGTTTTGTAACTGCTAGTAGACTATGACGAATCTGCTCGAGTGCAAATGGTACAGCGCACACGTAAAGGCTTGTTGTTGTGATATTGCAAGCGGGGTGTAAAAACGATTCTCATTATCGAGTATTCAATAGATGTCGTATGTTGCTTGGAGTACTTCATAATGTTGTTAGAAAATTTGTGATTGGTATTGTAAAGTATTGGGAGTTGGGATGGCTTGGTTGACAGTTCATAACATTTTCCATTATAGTTTCCAAATTCAATTACTAAGTACTCTATGAATAGTTGATAATATGGTTTAACATTTTACTTGATAATTTAAATACAATAAATGACAGAAAGTTTTTTATTAAGTTATTGCAAAATTCTTCTCGGAAATATTAATATAAAAATTCAAAATTGATATGTGTTGACTATAATTTTTAAATTTATTTGTAAGGGTTTTTATTTTTTAAAACGTTTTCGTAAACGGAAAATATCATCTGCGATTACTTTTATGGATTTTTGTTTCCATCTATTAGAACTGTGGTACCTAAACCTCTTTCCAGTACTTTTTTATTTTCGTTTCGTTTATTTAATATTTTCTCTTGCACTTTAAACAATTTTTCGCGTATTACTTTCAATTCTTCATTTGAACAATTTTGAAAACATCAATTGGCTTGACATTAGTTGTGGAGTGCATACTTTTGTTAATTTGTGTTGCTAATAGTATGAGATCTATAATCTCACACAAGTGCTGTTGCTGCTGGATGGAACGGGCTATTTCCATTAACGTTGAATGGAATCTTTCAAACTGCGAATTACTTTCACTGTGTAACGTCGGAATTTTCATTTCTGTTCAATTGAAAAATTATCTCTGATGAAACTTTTTACTGTCATAGAATGAAAAGCTTTTTCGGTATATGAAATAACTAGCTTTTCCCCGCAGCTTTGCTCACGTCGAATCCATCAAATAAGTATCAGAGATCATTATAGTAGAAACGGATCAATAGAAAGAATATATTTTATTGCTTGGCTGGGATTACTTACTTGAAAAACTTACTAAATGCAATGAAGTTTCAAATTTTAAAATATACTTTATTGAATCAATACAACAAAAATTAAAATATATTTCACTGTAAAGAAAATAAATAATTTTGGAATGTAAAAATTAAAAATAAGCAATATAGAAGATTAATCAAGGATGCAAATATGTGTAAGTTCTTGGCATAAGATACACACGAACAGGCTACATATAGTTGACGATGAGAAAAGCATGACTTTTCTAAATGCTTTCCTGCCACCTGTAATATTTGTCCTTCTGCTTTGTTTATAGTTACGGCAAAGCTAAGCTTTACAGGAAACTGAACTCTTTTAAATTGGAATGGAAGGTCAGTGGGAATAATTGGAATCCGAGGTATGATCACACTTTTTCCCTTACAAACACCTGTTAAAATAGTAGCGCCAAGTATGTTCTGTCCCAATTTCGTTATCCGAAGTCGTGTTTTATTACATAGAAGAAAAGCATTTAAATTTCGTATAAGCATTACTGGTACAATTAGTTTCAATTTAAGCTTATGAAATGGTACACCCGACAGTTCAAGTGAATTTAAAAACTCCACCGGATATAAGGTACTTAATTCTGTATCCATTGACAAATATTCCATCGTACGTTCTTGCGTACAGCCACTGATCACTACTCAAATTTTGTTGCAATTCCGGATAAACATGGGCAATGAGATTCACATCATTTTCTACTAAATTACAAAATTCTCTTGAAAGTAATACATAACCTTCAGCATCAACATCTAAACAACCATTTCCCATTTTCAATAACATTTCAACATAAATCCCGAATCCACGTTATTATGAAGATGCACTCTCATATTCGTTTTGAGACTGAGTTACTTTAAGAGAAATGAGTTACGAAGAAGCTACTGCAACTGCTATTTGTCTGTTTTTTCCGATGTACATTAATAATAAGTTGAGCAAAAACGTTTTTCCGGTTCCTCCTGGTGCATCGAGATAGAAGACTCCACATTTGCCGGATTCTATTCTATGTAAACCTTGACGGAAAACATGAGCTTGCTCTGGAAGTAAGATAAGGATTAATTCTTCCACTTGTTGCTGCAGTGCTATGAAATCATAATCTAGCTCTCGAGCAATTTCATTGTTACAATCATCCTCATTATCTCTTCGCGGACTTTGCATTCCAAAATCATCTAATTTTTTTACAACCATTGTAAAAACCTTGTTTTCAATTAGAATTAGCGTTTGGTTGTAAATATAGTATTGTATTCTTTGTACCCATCCCAAAGATGGAGATGAAGGTTAGAAAGACCGCAAGAAGATAAAAGTGTAGCATAAAGTTCCCTTATTCTATCTGGTGATCGACATTGTACGGCTTCCTCTATAGTTTCGTCCCAATGATTATCATTTTCTAACAATCGTCGTGCCTCACATGCTTCTTTGTATGTTTGACATCTGAGACCATTAACAATTATAAGTTCTGCAAAGCTAGTTGGACCTCTAACATGATGCAATAACATACGCAGATAAAAGCATTCGGAATTTGTAACGTGCACGGTATAGACACGACCAAGAGCATCTGATGCTTTAACCCCAGGTTGATTTTCTACATGTGTACCTTGAATGCGAAGTTGTCATTGTTTTTTATGAGGTGTTCCATCTATAATAGCGGGGGACCTCAGAGTACAATAATGTCTTTGCATTCAGTCAGTGTGGTCTCAAGGGGAGACAAAATTCTGTCTTGAAATGTACTGTCATTAAAAATACACGCTGTCCGTTTTCTAAATGTACTGCAAGATGTGTAACAGTAGGATATCTTTCATGCAGTGGTAAGCCAAGGGGCCGCCACGCCGTTTCTTTATTATGCATATTTAAGATCGCACGCACAGAATTACAGGCTTCAACATTTATGTGGGCGTTGAACATTTTACACAAAATTGGCGAACAGGGCACAACCCAGCTATTATCAAAACTCTTGATTTCCCCACTGCGAGTCCGAATGTTAACATGTTTACCACCATCAGTAGGCGCCCTTCGTTTATATAATATAAAGGGTAACCCTTATCACTGTGAACTGTTTCTCTAATCAGTTCTCGAGGATATTTTTTTGTACACTTGCCATCTTTCATGCACGGTGATGCAGGGTTTCGAGTTCCACAGGGACCGTGAATCATGTTTTTAAAAACCGTGTCGTTCAGATTTTTATCTTCTTCTGTATCTGGAATTTCAGCGCTAATTATTTTGTCGATTTGATTAGGAAGTAACTTCTGTTTTAACCAAATCAATGTGTGCACATATGGTAGACCTCGTTTTTGCCATTCAATGGAGTACACATGGCACTGGACGTCCCCAAATATTTTTTCTTTAGTCACAACGTTCATTAACTTCTGAACCTTTAAACGAAATACGCGAGCAACTATATCGTGACGATCAGTGGCTTTTTGACCAGGCATAAATTCTTTAATTACATTCTGCCACGAAGGACTTCACGTAAAAGTTACGAAGAGGTCAGGCATTCCATAAGTTCGTACATAAGTAAATACGTCTTGGTTGTACTCATGCAGAGAACGGGGACTGTTCACAAAAGTGGACGGCATAATAACCATTTTGCCAATGTCGTTAGGTCTAATATTGTCATCTGCGTTCTTCGCATCTTGTAGATGTATGTAATTTTCAAATCGTAATTTTTTCTGGTAATGGAAATGTAATGAAGGCGTTCACTCTCTACTTTAATATACTTATCTACTAAAAATTGGTTGCAGAGTTGATTTGTACGCAGAAGAAAATTGAAGTCATTCTCTCGATGCATCATGTAATAAAAGTCCATATAAGAAACTTTTTTATTTGGAATTGGCTCGTTCGTTGTCGGATTGATGACTGAGATATTGAAATGATATCTTGTTTCACCTTTACTGATAATAAATGGATACTGCAAAGCATCATAACATTTTTGAGTATCAGCTACGCGCTTTAACGCATTATCATGTACTCGTAACACTATGTCTCGAGGAGAGCACGGGTCACCAGTAACCAAAACAGCAACTTCATTGGTCATCGGTGAATTATAACGCCTCTCATGTTCACCACGTGGAGTTCGATGAGCATGAATGACTTCTTTGCAATTATCTATCGCACTTTTAAAAATCTTCACCAAATCATTGTGACTGTTTCTCTTTCTACTCCATCAACACCCATGGAATACACCTGCAAAAATGTATGCTAATCATTATTTCCTGGAAATAGTGATCCAATTATATGATGTATCTGTCTTTGTACAGTAAAGGGTGGCGAAAATGAAGGCATTCTTATCACTTGATCAACTCCGAAGGATGTCATTTTAAAGTAAGAGTTATACTTTCTTATTTTACTTAGAAATCGTTTTGACTTATCTGTGATACTAAACAATAAAGTTTTTAAAGGTTCTTCTGGTTTACCAAGTAATGGATGTGAAACTTTACCATTGCTGCAGCACATTCCAGCAGTTTCATCTTTCCATTTAAAAGCACACACACACATCACGATACAAGTACTGACATTTTTTATCCACTGAGACAAGAGCAATTGAGGGATGATTAGAATACTCAACTAAAGGATCATATTGAAAACCAGTACCATTAAATACAGACCAATCCTTAGTCATGAAATTTCTTCTTGCCCGCAATTGTTCTGGCGTTTCCGTCGCTTTCTGCTGCATAGCTTGTCTTTCTAAACGAGCTCGTTTCTAAAAAGAAGTTTCAGCTGTTCTCAAAACACGTTGCCGCTCTGCTTGCTGTTGTCTTCTCAGCTCTGCGTGAACTTCAGATTCTTGATTTTGTGCAACTTTAGCTTTACGGACCGACGAAGAATTTCTTGATAGCGCAGATATCAGAAGAAAAATTCAAAATAACTGAAGGTACAATCTATAGCACTATTGTGTTTAGTCTCCGTAGATTAGTAAATTGGGTTGGATGTTGACGTGGCTGTCGGTAATATAGTGTGATGGTATTTCTCTGATTTACGTTTTTGATGCATTTTTTCTTCTTACATATTCAAATTTTTCGACAAACAATCATATCTGCCAAACTTATTTTTTTCAAAATTTATATATTTTTTAATAAAAAGTATCCTGTGTTCATTCTGACACCTCCACGAGTATGTGTTTAAAGTTTCATGATGATCGGTTAAGTAGTTTTTGCGTTAAAGCGTAACAAACAAACGGACTTTCGCTTTATAATATTAGTTAGGCGTGTTTTAGTGTTTTTAAATATCAATAATATTTTGAGTTGTGCTTCTTTAATACCTACCGTGGATCGTAACGAAAAAGGTTTAATAACCGCGTATTTGGAAAATTTGTCGATACATGTTAGGAAGAGCTGCTTATCAGAAACAAAAAAAAAATATCGACATGTAAGATCTCATCTGGTAGGGAGGGGATAAGAGTTTTACCGATTTTGAGGTTGAACGGTTTACGCTGTTATTTATTTTCTAAACCCATTTTGCAATTCCAAATTATGGATTTCAACAATTTTTTTATATTCGGGAAAAAATAATTACTTATTATTTGTTTGAAATTTGTATGTAAGCAGCAATGTGCACGGTTATGCTCTGTAATGAGCGTTTCAAGTTGATCAGTTTTGTTGATTAGGTCAATTACGAATATTTCGTTAAGTCGAAACAGAAAACAGAAACTAGACTTTTGTACTTTTGGTTGTTTTTTAAATTGATTTCCAGGATACTTTATTGCTTCTTTGAAGTTGGTGAAAGACTCTTCGCTATGCGCTGTTTTTATTGATTCACTTAAGTTATTAATAAACTGTCTAATTTGTCTGGACAGAGCATCAGCTACTTTATTCTCCTTCCCTGGCTTATAATGAAATGTAGGCGTAAATTCCTTGATGATCGCACTCCATCTCATTATTATACTCTCGCAACCTGTTGCTACAGAGTATAATAGTTTTGTTCACCTAACGGTTGTTTGTATCACCTAAAACTAATCGAGTTAGATATAGGGTTATGTATATATAAATGATCAGGATGAAGAGACGAGTTGAAATCCGGGTGACTATCTGTATGAAGCTTGTTAGACATGTTTCTTGGTACCGTGAGACAGTTGGTATTGCAGATGGGCGTAATCGGACCACGCCCTCAAAACGCCATTAATCAAAAACAAATAAATTGCTATAACTAAGCTCCGCAATAAGATACAAGACTGTTATTTGGTACACAGGATTACATTAGGGAGGGACATCTGCAGTTAATTTTTTTAAAGTGGGCGTCGTCCTGCCCCTAATTGGTTTAATGTGCATATCTCCTAAATTGCCAATGCTATAATAACAAAATTCACTGGAAGCAAATGTTTTTAGAACCTCTACCTACAGTGTGAAAATAGTTGAAATCGGGTGGCAACTCCGCCCACTATCCATATAACGTAACTGTTAAAAACTACTAAAAGCGCGATAAATGAAGCACTAAACACGCCAGAGACATTAAATTTTATCTCTGGGATGGTATGAGATGACTTTATAGGAACCGCGTTCAAAATTAGACAGTGGGCGTTGCACAGCCCACTTTTAGGTGAAAACACATATCTTGGGATCAGCTTAACCGATTTCAACCAAATTCGGTGCATAACGTTCTTTTCGTATGTCTATGACATAGTGCGAAAATGGGCGACATCGGACTACAACCCCGCCTATTTCCCACATAACACCATTTTCAATTCCATCTGATTCTTTCACTTTCCACTATGCATATCAAGCAACAATGATTATATCGGGGTAAAACTCTGCGTGAATAATACGTTTAAAGTATGCCAATATCTTTGTTTCGCAAATTAATTTGGTACGCGATTTTAGATCTAGAGTGGTAAAGTATAATGACTTGCCTAGGTTTGCCAGAATGACAGATATGTCGAAAATGGGGTACCGATCGGGGACCGTTTCCGGTGAGTTATATAGTCAACTCGGCAGAATTCTGTCGCTACAACAACAACAACCACAACGGAAAATATCATCTGAGATTGCTTTTATGGATTTTTTTCCATCTATTAGAACGGTAATACCTACATCTCTTTCCACTACTTTTTCGAGATAGATTATATCAAATTTATTCCTAAGCCGTTTATTACTTTTCAAAAATACCTTCTCGTCCGATTCGTATGTTTTCATCGTTTTATTTTCGTTTCGTTTATTCAATATTTCTCTTGCATTTAAAACAATTTTTCGCGTATTACTTTCAATTCTTCATTTGAACAATTTTGAAAAACATCAATTGGCTTGACATTGGTTGTGGAGTGAATACTGTTTAACTTATGTCTTGCTAATAGTATGAGATCTATAGTCTCGCAAACTGCTGTTGCTGTTTGATGGAACGGGCTATTTCCATTAACGTTGAATAGAATCTTTTAACCTGCCCATTACTTTCACTGTATAACGTCGGAAATAAAAATTGTTCAATTAAAAATTTTATCTCCGATGAAACCTTTTACTGTCACAGAAGAAAAAGCTTTGTCGTTATCTAAAATAATTGTTTCAGTGTTTTTAAATAGGTTGAACAACCGCGTATTCGAAAAATTTATCGATACATATTAGAAAGTGCTGCTTATCAGTAAAAAAAAAATACATGTAAAATCTCACCTAGTAGGGAGGGGATAGGAGTTTTACCGATTTATTTTCTAAACAAATTTTGCAATTCCAAATTATGGATTTCAACAATTTTTTTTCTATTCAGGAAAAAAATAATTGCTGATTATTTGTTTAAAGTTTTCTTGTAAGCAGCGATGTGCTCGGTTATACTCTGTACGAATATATCGGTATGTCGAAACAGAAAACAGAAACTAGACGGTTTTGTATTTCCTCTAGGATTGTCAGATCACAGTGTATTTATTTTAGTACTAAGTAGCATCAAAGCACTCACCACTTTCACTTGTTTCCCAATAAAAAAAGCACAAATTTGATATAAAATGTATAAAGGATTTTCCAACTTGAAATTTTATTATTCTTTGAAAATATAAGGTTGTTTAAAAATGATGTGAAAAAACGATATATTTCCGGGGTGGCGCAGAACAGGATTCGGATGATGCGTATACGACGGCGATCGATCGAAAAAAGGGGCCGTATCCAGTCGTCGATCCCTTTTGTTGGTTGGGTAGAGTGGTGAGATCGTGGGTGTGTTGGTGGTGTGGTATATGTTGGTATCCCTCGGTGAATTGTGTAAAGTTGTATGTATTGGTGTGTGGTGTTTTCAGGAGTGGATGGTATTGTGTGGTGTGTTGGAATGTATCAGTGTTGCTTGTGAAGTGGTGTGTGGTGCTTGTGCAGGGATGTTTGCTAAGAAGGCTTATAGCTCATTTAGCCATCCCGGCCCCCCTAGGCGAATGTTTAGCCTAAGAGTCGTTGCAGCTGTTCCAGCGTTGCTACAACGTTGCTCAGTCCCGTAGAGCGGCGATATTGCGGCCTAGAGTGCCGGCGCATCATCGGTGCTTCGTTTCGGTTGCTCCTTAATCGGGACACAGGAGGGGCTGCTGGTCGTCGGTGCTGCATTGCCCGAGTAGATAGTGGTTGTCTACTTGGAGGGCGGCTGCGCGGGGCAGGCGGCCGACCGATGTCACGTCTCGGGTTGCGATGGAGCAACGTATGATGCAACCTGCCGCATATTTGGCACAGATTGACGGACGTGCACTCCTGAGTGTCATGTGCCGCTGTCAAGCAATTGAGACAATGCCCATGAGCCTGGGCAATTTGCAAGCGTTGCATCGGTTGCATGCCTCTAAAAATGTTGCAGTGTTGTAGTCGGTGAGGGCGGCGGCTGTAGGAGCGGTTGCAGTTACAGATCGGGGCGCTGGAGTAACCGCAGGTCGCGGCAAATTAATAGCCGACCGAATAGCAGGCGTTGGCATAGGTGCATCTGCGTCCATAGTTATCTATGTAGAAAAGATTATTGGGCTTCATAAAGTTTTAAGATATAAGTTGAAATTGGCATTCTACAACTCTTGGTAGCATGAAGGGATCGTCATATTGATCGACTCGTTAGTTTATATACTTATATACTTATATATACGGATTGTTGTCGAGTTTGCGAGTTATTGTCTTTTCGTTTTTTTTTTTAGTCGATTTATTGAAACGGTTATGAATTGCGTTTTTGGGATTATGATCGGTTTATCGTTTATTATTTGCTTTTTCGTTTATATCTGCGGTTGGTAGAAAGCACAGCTTCACGAGCGGTCTGGTTAGCGTTCAGCTTTGGGTACGGAGATCAACTACTCTTATATGACCGTCGGAGCCATAATGTAGCCTTTCTATGCGACCAAGCTGCCATTCGGTAGGGGGTAGACAATCATCATGAATAATGACACAATCTCCAAGCTTCGGCGCCTTTACTGGAGCTTTCCAGCGGTACCTCTTGTGGAGGTCCTTTAGATAATCTTCTTTCCATCGGCGACTAAAATTGTGATGAAGAATTTTGATTCTTTCCCATCGGTTTAATAAGGATAGCGACTCCACGTCTGGCTCAGGTATGGCCAGAATGGGTGCTCCTTTGAGAAAATGCCCAGGAGTTAGGGCGGTGAAATCGGAGGGATCTTGCGAGAGGATTGTGATTGGCCGTGAATTGAGTACGGCTTCAATTCGAATTAATAAGGTCGAGAATTCTTCATAATTAAACTTGTAGTTTCCAGCTACTTTTTTGAAGTGGGATTTGAAGCTTTTTACAGCTGATTCCCATAAACCACCCATATGAGGAGCGCTTGGGGGGATAAACTGCCAATTAATGCCTTGGGGTGCGTACTTCTGTACAATCTCAGGTGAGACTTGTTGGATAAAGTCCACAAACTGTTTCTCAGTGGCTCTTTTGGCTCCAATAAACGTTTTGCCGTTGTCACTCATTATTTTTGAAGGAAAACCACGCCGTCCGACGAAGCGAGCGAATGCCGCGAGAAAAGCCTCTGTCGTCAGATTTGTACATATCTCAAGGTGAACAGCTTTTGTCGTAAAACAAACAAAAACTGCCACATAGCCTTTCATTAAAGTGGGAGATCTTAACATTGAAGCCTTTATCTGGAAAGGCCCATCAAAATCGACACCTGTTGTTGTGAAGGGCAGAGCAAAGTTGCAGCGTTCAGGTGGAAGTGCTGCCATTATCTGCGTTCGCATTTTTTGCTTGTACGTTGTGCAAACTTTGCACATGTAAATGCACTTCTTTATTTGAGGCTTAAGACGGGGAATATAAAACTCTTGGCGGACTATTTGTTGCATGAGGCGGTGCTCGGCGTGTAGCATCAGTATGTGGACATAATGCAGATATAATGTGGCAAGCCGTGCTTTTTCTGGTATGATTATGGGATGTCGTTCGTTGTATGTCAGGCTGGAGTTGACAAGCCGACCATTCGCACGAAGCAAACCCGTTGTGTCCAGAAATGGATTTAGTACTAAAAGTGAGCTCTTTTTATCGATTGGCTTCGAATCTTTTAGCAATGATATTTCTCGGCTGAAGTAGCGCGTTTGAGTAGATGCGATAAGAGCGACCTTTGCTTTTTGTAAGTCTAGGTGCGTCACTGTATTGCATTGGGAGTGTAATGAAGTTACTCCCTTAAGTTTAATTTTGAATCGCTCTATGAACTTGAGCATGTAAGCTATTACCCTGAGTGCTCGGGGATACGATGAAAATCATTCGAGGATGTCAGTATCATCCACTGTTGTGTGAAAAGAGTCGATTTTTCGACTTTCTGGGGCAATTATATTGCGCATGGGCGATTGTGGCCAAGAATCGGGAGATTCTGTTAACCATCGGGGGCCATTCCACCAGAGGGTGGTAGTGGCAAGATGCAGGGCTTTGCATCCTCTTGTACCTAGATCAGCAGGATTGTCAGAACTGGTTACATGTCGCCAAGTGGCTGATCCTACTAGGTCAAGGATTTGAGACGTTCGATTGGAAATATACGTCTTCCATGCATGTGGTGGTTTTTCTAACCAGGCGAGTACGATTTCAGAATCGGACCACAGATATAGTTTGTATTTTTCCATGTTTAAATGCATTCGCACCATGGACACTAGTTTGACTAGTAGTAGTGCTCCACACAGTTCAAGTCGTGGCAGACTTATTGTTTTTAACGGAGCTACTTTTGCTTTTGCTACTAGTAAGTGGTTTGTGGTCGCAATATCGCTTTGTGTGCGAACATATATAGTTGCGCAATATGCCTTTTCAGAATCGTCACAGAAGCCGTGTAGTTCGACTTTGTGCTCTGGGGCATAATTTACCCATCGTACGACTATTTGTCTATACATTTTTTCGACGTCTCCGTTAAATACGTATTTGAATATACGCCAATTTAATATGAGGAGCATTAAATCTGGTTGGAGCGTGGGTCCCGTAAATAGAATATCATTTAGGGAATTCCCCGAGCTAGTGGATCTTGATGCATTAAAGACAACTCTTACTTTAGTTGTTTTTTTGTCTGGCTTTACTACTGCATGGTACGGCAAAAAAAATGAGTAGTATTTGCCGTTGATGATTTTTTCGCATGGGCTTATTTCCTCCATGTGGTCTAAATGGAGATATTCTTCCAACACGCCATCGTATTCTGGCTTAAGCTCACCTTTTTTAAGTAAGTTCTTTTCCATACTTAAAAACTGCTGTATTGCAGAGGTGCGAGAATGACCTAAGGCGAGTGTGTTAGGAAATTGTTGTTTTAGTGGTAGTCGTACGACGTACCGACCATTATCTGATCTAGTAGTTGTGGCTTTGTAAAAGTCTTCACAATACTGATCTTCAGGGGTTGTGATTGATATGGGGGGGAGTTCTTCTAACTCCCAACATTTTTTCAATTGTGAATTGAGGTATTCGTTTGAGATTTCCTCAACCTGAGTGGTCATGGTGGTAACTGGTTCCGAAACTAGTCCACTTAGGATCCACCCAAAAATAGTATTTTGTGCCAGAAGTGTATTTGAAATTGTCTCAATACCTTCGAGTATTATCTGTGGTATGAGATCGCTGCCTAATAGAAGGTCTATTTGAGCGGGAGTGTTGCAGTTGGGATCTGCTAGCTTTAGGTGTGAAACCTTTTGCCAATGCTTGCTATTTATGTGATAGCTTGGAAGCATATTTGTAAGTTGCGGTAAGACTATAGCTTCCGCTTGGGGGGAAATTAGGGTAATGGGGCAGATTTTATTTGAGTTTTGGACTACTCTTCCGCCCATTCCCGTGATTTCAAAATTGGCTAGTTTTGTTGGCAGTTGTAGCCTATTTTGAGCCCTAGACGCTATGAAAGATCGTTGTGATCCTTGGTCTTTTAAGGCTCTAAGTTTAAACAGCTCTCCTCGGTGTTCGATGGAGACGACTGCTGTGGGTAGTAGTACTCTACTTTGAATTTCGAAGAAGCTTGATTTTTGAAGAAGCTTCTATTTAAATTGTTGTTGCTACTGGCTTGGGGTCTGTGGAAGCTTCTATTTAGGTCATGTTGAACGGGTTTCGTTCTGACCATTTTTTTTATCTACCCTTTCTGCGATTTCATATTGGGTAGTTAGGAAATCTTTCATTTGTTGCCACGTGGGGCATTTTCTTCGTGATGAGAGCGATTGTTCCCATAGAAGTAATGATTTTTCTGGTAATGCGGCAGTGCATATGTTTACCAGTATTGGATCCCAGCTGTCTGTAGGAATATTTTGTGTCGATAAAACCGACAAACAATTTGAAACAGTGGATTGAAGATTGATAAATTCTTCACTAGTTTCCCTTTGAATTTTTGGCAAGTTCATTAATATCGATATTTGTTTATCGACCAATATTCTTTCGTTTTCGAATCTTGATTTAAGAGCTTCCCAAGCCAAATTGAAATTATCGTCATTTAGTGCGAACTGTTTTACTATAACGCCTGCTTGACCTTTAGTTTTGTATCGGAGGTGATACAATTTTTGTGCATTTGTTAATTTTGGGTGGTTTATGTAAACGGCTGTAAACATGTCCCGGAAGGACGGCCATTGTTCATAACCACCATGAAAGATTTCTGTATCACATGTGGGCACCTTGAGATGGATGCCTGAATTTGACTTTTGACATTGAATTTGTGGCAGCTCTACTCTCGGATGTGGAGCAGGTGCTAGGGCTTTAATTAATTTTAATTGATCCGAAATCATTGCTTTTGTTTCTTCAAACTGGTCTAAGCAGTTTTCGTATTTGGCGTAAGCCGAAGACTTGAAATTTTCTGGTAGATCTGAGTCGTCAGATTCTACAATTGCGTCATATGCAGCTTGGAGACGTTTCCAAAAATTGTCAAGATTGTCTTTTTTAATTTCTAATACCGATTCAGAATTTTCTTGAATCGGCGAAGATGAAAATCGAGTGCAGTATCGTATTAGACTATCACTCTCAGCAATGAATTTAGTGTAAGAAATGTCTTTACCCCTCTTTTGCTTTGTAGGTGTACATGGACTTTTATCATCTGAAATCATCTTTGGTACTTTTAACAATTGAGATATTTTTGATTCTTTTGAGTCTGAGCTCATTTAAAAAGGTATGCCGAAATAAATTAAAATATTTTCAGTGTAATAAATATATTCTTCTATCTATTTTTTAAGAAAAGATTTTGATTTTTTTCTTATATATATATATTTTTTTTTTTTATGAATAAACCTAGTGAATCAATGACGTTTTTAATCTTCGTATTAACTCGTATGAATAACTGAACTCTTTTAAGATAGTAAGAGTTTTTAATTTGATTAAGTTGCAAAAATTCGCGTATTTAGTTCGTACCGTTCGTATTCACTCGCGATATTTTTTTATTTTTATTTTTTTTTATTTATTTATTTAATTGATTATTAATAAACGCAAATGATTTTATTTCTAATTTTATGTGTATGTATTATTCGTCCGTAATTCCTATAGGGTATACCTATAAGCGGATCAGCTGATACATATGTACTTGTCGTTATGCGCAATTGAGAGCTCGTCTTAGAGATCAATGCGCTTTGTACATATGTATGTATGTATTATATTATGTTTTGCGCAATCCTGCTTGTTTTTGTTGGTCAAAGAACAAGGGGTATTGCGGAATATTTGCCAATGTGGACTTTGAAGCGAAGTACGTATGTATGTTTGTAAACCTGTGACGGTATGTATGTAAATGCGCGTGTATATATGTACGCAGTGCAAAAAGACCGCGAAAAGGAGAATAATTGACCGCAAGTATTCTCGTAAAATGTATGTATATATGTATGAACGCTGTGCGGGAAGAGCGAGAAATTGCAATTGGTAATGTGCCGATATTTCACCGTATGCACTTATCTATATATGTATCAAATTATGATCTTGTACACGTATGTTAAAAGATAAAATTGAATTTATGTATGTACGTATGTATGTATTGCTCTTGGCAATTATATAAAATATATTTTCAAATATATATGTATATGGTTGTTGTTAGATTAAGTACATATGTAAAAATGTATATGTGCATATGAATATGTGGTATATTATATGTACGTATGTATATATTTTTGTAAATTAAAATGCATATATGTATGTATGTAAATTTCTGTTTTTTTTTTTTATGTTTTCTGTTAAGTTCTCAATTTGCCTTAGCTTACTTGGTTTGACGCAATCCTGCTTATTGCTTTGTTAAGCGTAAGGGGTATTGCTGGAAAAGTTTGCAAGTGAATACTTGAAATATTTTGGTGTGTTGTTGGAAACGTAAAGTGTGTTTTAATACACAAATGTAAGCATACAAGGAAATCACCCCATGTAATATGGCTATTTTCGAGATATGTATATTTTATATGTAGAGATATATATATAATATGTACCTAGCTGTTTTCGGCTCTTTCCGTAAGTTAAACCGTAAATTGAGACAGTTTGGTGTCCGTTATATAAATATTAATTTCGTTTTTTATATGGGGAAAAAACGTAATTTGCCATACATATATACATGTAAATATACTCATTAAGAGGAAGCGATACAACTCACTCTGATTTCCTGCAGGGGGTGTGGGAGATATAACGTGGACGTTATAAGGTTTAGTTGTCCCAGCTGTTGGATTATATGTTTTTTTTGTATCGCGCCCGCTGTTGGTTTATATGTAATTTGATTGGTATGTATTGTATCGCGCCCGCTTATTTGATTTATGTTATGTATTAAGATTCGCGCCCGTTTTGTTAGTTTTCTTGTTTTATGTGTTTTTAATATTTATTGTAGTTTTTTTATATTGTTCAGCCTCATTCCTTTAAGTTATGTGTGTATATGCACTGCACTTATTTTGCGCTTATATATGTACATATGTAGTAATTATATATTGCAACAGCACTTTTTTGGTTTTGTTTTACTGAACACTTTTAGTTATATGTGTATATGCTCTGCACTGCACTTATTTTGCACTTATATTATATATGTACGTATGTATTTTTCTTTTGCAACAGCACTTTGTTTTAAACTAAACCGTTTTTTTTCTTTTTTCGTACTGCACGTACACTGTTACGTTACTGTAATTTTGTTTTTTTTTCCCCGTTTTTAGTAACTGCACTTTCTTCTTATTGTTTTTTCCTCTTTTTCACTTATTTTTGGCCATTTCACAGCCTTTTACTTTAGGTTTTTTTTTTTTTTTATTTTTTTTTTTGTTTTTTTTTTTTTAAACACCCATAGTGCCGTCCACTAAGGCTTGAAGGACCATATTTATTTTAGTACTAAGTAGGACCAAAACACTCACCACTTTCACGTGTTTCCGAATAAAAAAAGCATAAATTTGATATAAAATGTATAAAGGATTTTCCAACTTGAAATTTTATTATTCTTTGAAAATATAAGGTTGTTTAAAAATGATGTGAAAAAACGATATATTTCCGGGGTGGCGCAGAACAGGATTCGGATGATGCGTATACGACGGCGATCGATCGAAAAAAGGGGCCGTATCCAGTCGTCGATCCCTTTTGGTGGTTGGGTAGAGTGGTGAGATCGTGGGTGTGTTGGTGGTGTGGTATATGTTGGTATCCCTCGGTGAATTGTGTAAAGTTGTATGTATTGGTGTGTGGTGTTTTCAGGAGTGGATGGTATTGTGTGGTGTGTTGGAATGTATCAGTGTTGCTTGTGAAGTGGTGTGTGGTGCTTGTGCAGGGATGTTTGCTAAGAAGGCTTATAGCTCATTTAGCCACAGTGAATTGCATTAGTGGTATTTGGATTAATTACATTTTTTAGACATTATATTAAATTTGCGGGCTTATTATAACAAATTGTATGACGAACATATTTTTGGAATACAATTTTTGTACTTTTGTTTAACGATGGACCCTGTTAATATAAGTTGGTTTTTAGATTGTTTTTTCGGGATACTTTATTACTATTATACAATTCGCTATGCGCTGTTTCTATTGATTCACTTAAGTTATTAATAAACTGTCTGGACAGAGCGTCAGCTACTTTATTCTCCTTCCCTGGCTTATAATGACATGTAGGCGAAAATTCCTCGATGAATGCACTCAATCTCTTTATTTTTGAATTGGAATTTTTTTCTGATATAGAGACGCTGGTGGTAGCCTAGGGCGGCAAATTTAGGTCGAAAATTTGTTTTTTCGATTTTCGGAATAAAAAAATACTGACATTTGTACCGAGAAGGCAAGTTGTAAAAATTTAACAGGAATTAAAGTCTTTAACAAAAATTTAAAAAAAATATACAGTACTCAGAACTGCTAAACGCTTTATAAAATATACTCGAATCATTATGAACTTTCAAAATATCGCAGCAGTGATCCAATATTAGCACTGAAATTAAGATACTTTTACATATTTTTTTCACTAATAATTACTATAAGTTTTCCGCTATGGAGAAAAAACGATTTACTTGAGTCAAATAAAAATTTTCTTCCAATTCCTTTTCTTGAACGAAGTAAACTTTTTTTCCTTGACTCAAGTATATTTTCTTGTCCTGAGAAATTTCAGATTCTTGTTCTAATAAACTTGTGTCTTGGCTCAAGTATATTTTCTTGTGTCAAAAACATTTTTGTCTTGAAGTTAGCAAATTAGTTTCTAAGCATTGTTGCTCTTGAAGAGAATTTAACGTCTATCGGGATTAAACCCACGATTTTCTCTGCATGAAGCAGGGTCGCACGCCACTGCGCTAAATCGTCAATGCTCAGTGATGTGTTTTTCTCATCTACATAAATTTAAACTGCGGCTCCACTTTCACTTTTAGAGTTTGATGTGGGGGACTACTTAAAGATCAAGAAAGGAATTTTCTTGTCACAAGATTTTTTTCTTGGTTACAAGGTAATCTTACTTGCCGGTAGCAAGTAAATTCTTGTTTAAGAATTATAAACTTCAAACAAGAAAATAACATTTGATTCAAGAATTCAATTTCAATAGAAATATATATTTGGCCCAATTTTATTATAATATTATATCGATAATTTAATTGACAAATTATCGAATCAAATTTTAAAAAGCTCTTTTTTATTCGTAAAAAATATTATTGATTTTTTTTTAATATAGAATCAGTTTGACATGTGGACAATTGCTATTTGACAAAGTGAAACGAAACTCTATGAAAAAGTAAGTTAGGAAGTTCGGTAATTAGAAAATCAGTACATTTTACTGCTTAACTATTTCATTTGTACTATGTTATCGCGTAGTCGTAGATGGGTTAGAACGCCAAAATAAATGACATGACCGTTCAGTAATTCAAAAGTGACAGACGAATGGTATCACGAGTGCGGCGCAATCGAGTTACAGCGCTAGTTAAAGCGAGATTTTGTTGTATACATTCGGTTCGTCGATGTTTTGAGTTAGAGAGCAAAAGGGGCAGATATATAGCGACGATACATCCATTTATTGCATTTAAGTGAAAAACAAAAGGAAAGTCACTTCGGAATTTTGGCGTCTCACAGTTTTTAATATTCTGTATTGATATTGTGGCGAACACAAGTACCAGAACAAATCAGAATTAACGATAAACTGCCAGAAGCAACTAGACAGCATATTCGTAGTTGCCAGAATGTTCTAGTAGCGAACTTTTGTTAAAAATTTACTATATAAGGGCTGCCGGATCGTGCAGCAGACATAGTTCTAGTTAGAGTGTTGTCGTGATAAGAGCAATTAAGCTATAAGTAAGAACTTGTAAGCTCGAATAACGAGCAATAAGTGTTAAGTTGTTGGAATTAGAAATAAAGATAAGTGTGTAGCCATTAAATTGGGACTTTTATTTAACAATCCAGTGATCGAACTCAAGAATGAGTTACAGGTAGACGATTTATCGAGAAATCCATTACAATTGGTGTCAGAAGTGGGATTGTCAAATAAATTCCCAAGGAGATAATTATTTGAAAATGGCTGAAACAACGTGGTTTGGCGACAAGTTGATTAAAAACTGAATTACAATCACGGTTGAGAGAGGCCATGGAGGCGGAAAACATTAATGTTGAGGAATATGTCTTTCACATGGAATTAGAAGAAGAGACAACAAAGATAAAAGAAAAGGAAGAGGCTCAATGCTCGTCAAAGATTGTGGACATAAACATGGTTTTTGCCGCAATATCGCAAATGGCGACACAATTTAAAGAGGAAGAAACGCGATTGTCAACGCATTTGGAAAAGCTGTTCGCAGCGCAACATGCATGTTTTTCAGCACAGTTGTCAGCACCGAAAGAGCTCGACGTTCATATGTCAGCGCAGGTATCCTCACAGTTGAAAGAGGAGGAAGCATGTGAACCAGGATCTTCACAGTATGAAGAGCAAGAAGCTTGTATACCCGCAAAAGTGTCTTCGCAGTCGGAAGAACTGAACGGGCGTATGCCAGCGCAGGTGTCCTCACAGTCGGAAGAAGAGGAAGCTGGTATACCAGTACAAGGGTCCTCACAGTCGAAAGAGCTGGAACTGCGTATGTCAGGGCAGGTGTTACCACAGTTGGAAGCGTGTGAACCAATAAAAGGTTCCTCACAGTTAGAAGAGCAAAAAGCTTGGATACCAGCACAAGTGTCCTTACAGTTGGAAGAGCAGGAAGCGTGTATACCATCACAGGTGGAAGATCAGCATAAAATTGAACCTGAAACGGATGACTCTGTGCAAGAAGATCCAGAATTGGAAGGAGCATTACATAAGGTGGAGTTGAACCAATGTACAACGATTGGAGAAATAACTACAGGAAGGCCAGTCACAAAATCATATTGGGCAGAACGGAGCAGTTTAAAGTTAGTGTATGGCTGCTTGCATCGAGTATGGAAAAGCGAAAATGGGCAAACCTTCCGAGTACTTATGGTTGTTCCAAGGGTTGGAATTCCTGATGTTCTTAACGTGCAGTACAAATGTCCAAGAGGAGGGCACTTGAGATACATGAAATCCGTGGAGCATTTGAAGCATTTCAATCAGTTACGGAGTGGATAGCCAATTGTGTCGAGTGCATTGCTGCTAAAGGGCCGCGGTCCAGGAGTCATGGTCAGATGAAGCAGTGCAATTCAGGTGCGCCGTTTGAGCGAGTAGCCATGGATGTAGCTGGTCCATTTCCTATCAGTAAATTAGGAAACAGATATAAGGAATACTAAGGAATTCAATAGCATCCTAGAAGACGAGATGAGGGATATGCATGCTATGGTGAGACAGCGCACCAAAATTATGAGCGATAAGATGAAAGCTAAATACGACAAGGCAATAAACTCTGAGGGTTTTGTTGAAGGCGATTGGGTATTGTTATATAACCCACAACGAAAGAAAGGTCTGTCTTCCAAATTACAGTGTAATTGGGAAGGACCATACCAGGTTATTAAACGACTCAATGATGTAGTGTATCGCATACAGACCATTGGAAGACCAAGGAATAAAATGAAGGTGGTTCATCTGGAACGGCTTGCAGCATTTGGTACCGCAAATATGTCTAATCGGGACGATCAGACCTAGGTAGAGGGCAGTGTGGCGAACACAAGTACCAGAACAAATCAGAATTAACGATAAATTGCCAGAAGCAACTAAACAGCGATTTCGTAGTTGCCAGAATGTTGTAGTAGCGAACTTTTGTTAAAAATTTACTATATAAGGGCTGCCGGATCGTGCAGCAGACACAGTTCTAGTTAGAGTGTTGTCGTGATAAGAGCAATTAAGCTATAAGCAAGAAGTTGTAAGCTCGAATAAGGAGCAATAAGTGTTAAGTTGTTGGAATTAGAAATAAAGATAAGTGTGTAGCCATTAAATTGGGACTTATATTTAACAATCCAGTGATCGAACTCAAGAGTGAGTTACAGGTAGACGATTTATCGAGAAATCCGTTACAATATTAATATTTCAGAAGCTCATAATTCTAGTTGTTAACTATAATTTTTCAGTGGTTTCGTGAATAATTTTATAAAATAACATCACTGGTGGGTACGATACGAATTCATTGTAAATAAATATAATAATTTTAATGTTTACGATACATCACCCGTAGCGAAACAGTAAATTTAACTTGATAACAAAAGTGTATAAAAAATTCAAAATTCTTGTCTTATCATACTTATAATTATCTGTTTTGCTTTTATTAGGTAAGTTTTCAAAGTTAGAAATCTGAACAAAGGGTACTGGTAATCACGTACAGAAAACGATACTTTTAATTTACTATTTAATTGTTTCAGTTCTTGAATCAAAAATTGTCGGAATGAGTGATGGAAGAAAGCGACGTAGTGGGGCCGAGTACAGAAAAAGAGTAGAAATTAAAAGAGAAGAACAAAAAAAGTCATCCGACAAACAGTAAAAATTGGATTTTTTTTTTAAAATGAAAGTAAAAGCAGTATTTTGAGTGCAGCAACTTCAAACATAAGTCCTAATACAATCAGAGAACGTATATCATAGAGAAGGTTCATGGTGTGCCGATTGTCAAAATAAGAGAAAAATAATGCTAATAAAAGAAAAATATATATGAGGGACAGCCAATGAAGGGAAAAGCTAATATATATATATGTATTACCATATATGCAAGTGCTTTTTTCTAACTTTTTCTAATATGTGTTTTAATGGGGAAATCCCGCCAAAACGAACCACATAAGTTAATACATGTGTATTGACAATATATGGAGGTGGTTTTTGATTGGAAAAGTACTTGTATATTATATAATATATGTTTTAGTGGAGAAATTGCGCCAAAGCGCAAGTAGTTAGATTTTTTTCTAATTGTAGTTAATATATGTTTTAGTGGGGAAATTACGCCAAAATGAATGAAAAGGAGGAAGGGTCAACGGAATTTTAGTTTTAAAAGATTTTCGACGCGAGTAGATCAATTCGTTCCGTTTTTCCGTTGTGGGTTTACTATTTTTCGTATAAATATAATATAAATGTCAGTTAAAAGGAAGTGTCGTGTTCGCGAGTGTGTTGCAGAATCAGACAGATTTTTTTCGTTTCCGAAAAACGAGGAGGACCTCCAAAAGTGGGTGGAAAACCTGAAAATCCCACCACCGCTGGATTTACCCTCCCACAATGCATTCATTTGCATTAAACACTTCGAGCGAAGTGCAGTGGGCGTGAAAAGACTGAAGGCACATGCTGTGCCCACCCTCAACCTTGGTAAGTTTTTCTTCTTTCAATAATATAAAATTATATAGAGTTGTTTATATAAATATACATTTGATAACTTTATTAGGATTAGGAAAACTTTAAAACTTTATTTTAATTAGAAACACGTGTATAATTTATAATATATTATTAGTATGGTAGCAATATAATATGTTACATCCATACAGTTATATGTGTATGTAGGCATGTATGTATATTGAGAGTATAATTTTGGTAGCAAATATACTAATGTTTATATGCATACATACATATATTACATCCATACAGTTGTATGTGTATGTAGGCATGTATGTATATTGAGAGTATAATTTTGGTAGCAAATATACTAATGTTTATATACATACATACATATATTAACATGTGTACATATATAAACATTAGTATATTTGCTGATACTTCTAATATAAGTATATACAGTGATGTGCGATGACGGTAAAACAATAATATTTATTATTGGTATTACATTAATATTTAGTGAATTATCCATGGTTTTTTAAAACTGCTGTGCAAAGTCTAACGATTGTTTGTATCACATAAAAATAATTGAGTAAGATATAGGAAGATATATATACATAAATGATCAGGATGAAGAGACGAGTTGAAATCCGGGTGACTGTCTGTCCGTCCGCTTTTAGCATCTTTATCGACGGTGTGAAAATAGGTGAAATCTAAAACGAGTATGGTATACTTTGCGAGAGTATAAAATCAACCCTTATTCATATACAACGTGGCATGCGTAAATGGAAACAAAGTCAACAGGTCATGTGCATATATACGGGCAGATGTGTGTACAAAAAATTCGAATATTTACATACGCACATTCTTTGACAAATACAGTCAAACCCGGTTAAGTGCCAAAACCAAAGATGGAGATTTTTTGTGCCTTGTAGTACATAAGCGATTGTGGTACTTAAGCGAGTGGTACCAAACAAAATAATTTCTTTGTATTTAAAACACAATTAACGTTTTCCTTAAAAAATTAAGAAAAAAAACGTGAGATGCAGCAAGACACAGGCAGATAAGAGGGATTGGAGGAGTGATATTTAACCGGGGTTTACTGTATACATAAATCAGAGGAATATTGAATATTTTCTTTAAAAAGTTTCTTGAATTGTAAATCGACAAATATACTATGTTGTCACTTTTATTCTAAAATATTTTAATACTCATATTTGAGGGGTTGTCACTTTTCCCTTCTAGAGGGAATATCAGAAATTTGTTCAATTTATGATTTTTAGCTTTTGCCATCGTCGTGAAAAGACGCTTGTAGACAAAAGCATGCTCGGGGAGATGTGAGGGTATCTGTTTTTATGAATGAACCGAGGTTGCTTGTTAAAACTACGCCTGCGTTCATGAATGAAAATGTTGTTGTGCAATTTACTATAAATTTGGGCTTCGCCTATTTGGCTGACATATTGACTTGTGACGATTGTTGTTTTTGTAAAACAATGTTTGATGTTTTTGCGGGGGACATATTTACATGTGTACGCATATACATATGTATGTATGTTGGTTTGTGTATGCATTATTTGTTCGGCAATTTTATGTCTACACATATATTGTGTCGATATATGATAAAATTATGATTTCAATTTCTGAATCCGCACATTCAAATGCGCTTGTGCAGATATACATATGATTATATATAAGATTAATATGATAAAAGATGTACATATGTACATATACATATATTGTAATAAATTTAATCTCTATTAGGAAAGTATATTATGTAAAAACTAAATAAAATCATTAAATTCCCAAATTGACTATATATAATATTTTTAAAATTACTTAGATTTAATTAATTAATTAGAGTCTTATCAGTTTTGCATGCATTCATAAAAATTCGCAAAATGATATTCATATCAATAAATATGTTTGCATATAAGCGTATAAGAATATAAGCCAAAAGGCTAACATGCAGCTGTAATATCAAAGCAAGTCTCTGAGCATAATTTTCATACAATGCTCAGCTCTGTTCACTCTCCACTGTTAAAATTTCTCCTTCCGAGCCAAAAGTGGTGAAGTCCACTATTAAAATCTTGTTAGGTTTTGACAATTCACACTCTGGTCCGCAATTGAACCTTCTCTATGATATACGTTCTCTGATACAATACAATACAAGATGAGACCGATACATACTCTGCTGTTTGTGACAGTGTGGCAGAAGCGGAATCATCTGTAAGTCCAACAATTAAAGATTCGTCTCAGAATCAAACGTCGAGTCCTAACGACGTCGAAATAGTACGAACAATCAAAAGTCTAAATAAAGATCCCGCGCTTGGATAATTGACGACAAGTTGCTTTGATCAAAACAAATATTGTGACTTCCCTAAAAGTGAAAGAATATATGTTGATCAGCGTCGTTTTCTGCCAACTAGTACCTTCTAAAGAAAAATTAAAAGCAATGATGTGAAAAATCGAAATTGGTTAGTTTATTCTGAAAGTAACAGATCTATATATTGTGGACCATGTTTTGCATTTGGTCCATTGTAGTGTAGAACTCAATTTGGGAACGGAGGATTCAATGACTGGAAAAATGCAGATCATCGAGTAGCTCAGATCTACTTTTCATCCTCGACCTTTTTCTGGCTCATCATATTGAACGGTTTGGGAATTAAGGATCAGGGAGTACCAGTTACTTATCAAAGGCCACGATAAATTTATTCTCTGGATGGGTCAGAAAGTTTTAAGGAAGATTGGAGGCGAATTAAAAAAAAAAAAATATTTTTCCCTAATCATCGATTCAACACCAGATATAGCCCACACATATCAACTCATGCTCGTCATTAGATACGTTTTGGATTCTGGAGAACCATGTCAATGATTTCTTAAATTTTTTCCGTCAGTGGGATCACTGTTCCTGATCTTTACGAATTATTCCGTAAGTTTTTCATAGCTGAACGAGAGAATTTTAGTTTTTTTAAAGAAAAGGCAATGGAATTTAGTGTGTGAAAACATTATACAAAAGAGATGGGAAAACGACAACCAAAAAGAAAAAAAAGATTTGATGATACTCCCGAAGAAGATATTCGAATGTCGGCAAGTGATTACTTCAAGGTTAACACGTTTCTCATTCTCATAGATAGACTCATATCCGAATTAGCAAAGCGGCAAGATATTTTCATTTCTGAGAGAGTGAATGAGTTGTCACCATCAAGTCTGGCAGAAAAAGCCAGTTTTTTGGAAGAAACGTATCCTAATGACTTATAAACAGACTAAGTTCAGGAATGCGTACACTTTCAAGCTTACCTGCCCTCTGAAAGAATTTTAATAAAAGCAAAATCTGTATTATTGAAAAGTCTGTCTTCGTTCTGGCGACAACAAAATTTAGAAAATATTTATCCAAACTTGGATATAGCACTTCGTATTGCTTTTTGTACATCAGCAACAAATCGTTCTAGTGAGAGAACTTTTCTTGCTTGAAGAGAGTCAAGAACTATTTATGATCGACTTTAAGTCAAGAAAAGCTAAACACCTTAGTAACGCTTTTATAATTTAACCTTATTTTTAATACTAACAAATAATTAAAAAAGTAGAATTATTATTCAGTTTTTAGATTGTAATTGTAATAAAAAATAGTTATCAACGTTCTTGGAGTGCACATTTTTTGCATTTGAAAATAATCAAGGATTTGATACCATACCTTAGTTTTTAAGTCATAAAGTGGAAATTTTATCGATAGAAAGTATAATTTATGAAAACTTAAACTAAGCTATCGAATTTCAGAGGTAGAAGCGGCAGCAAATCTGTAAATCCGCCAATGGAATACGCGAAATCATCGTAATAGGCCTATTATAATATTTTGAGACAATAAAGGTCTTAACGCATTCGATGAAGCATCAGTAGGGCTTATCATAACAAATTGTAGGTCGAACGTATTTTGGAATACAATTTTTGTACCTTTCCTTACGATGAGCCCTTTCTTAATATTAGTTGGTTTTTAAATTAATTTACGGGATACTTTATTGTTTCTATGACGTTGGTAGAAGACTCTTCGCTATACGCTGTTTCTATTGATTTACTTAAGTTAATAAACTGTCTGAACAAAACATCAGCTACCTTATTCTCCTTTCCTGGCTTATAATGAAATGTAGGCGCAAATTCCTCGATGAATGCATTCCATCTCTTTATTTTTGAACGGGAACTTTTTTCTGATATAATGAAATGTAAATATTTTGAATACCATAAAGATAATGCCGAAGGGTTTTCATACTATGGCAACCAATTCGCGCTCATTTGTTGCGTAGTTTCGCTCAGTTTTGGATAGCGAACGCGAAATCATCGTAATAAGCCTATTATTTTGAGACAATACAGCTCCTAACACATTCGATGAAGCATCAATAGTCAACTCAAAAGACTTATTAAAACTGGGTACAGTAAAAGAACGTCTTCAGAAGCCAGAATAGTTTTAATTTTTTTAAAGGCATGCTTTGCATCCGAATCGAGCATTATCTGAACGTTTTTTGACTTACTATCTGCGACTTACTGGCATTTTATAGTTAATAATATCATGAATTTTCTTAGGGCATATTCAAATGCCATTTCGCGAAACCAAAAATCCTAAAAATTCGACCTCTGCTGAAAAGGATGGAACTTTTCTGCCGAAACACGCATACCTGCTGCCTCTAGTTTCATTAAAATGCGATTTATATGATTCAAATGCGATTCTTCGTCGGACGAAAATATAATAATGTCATCAATGTAGACGTGAAAAGTCTTACCTATCTCGTCGCGAAGAATATCATCGATAGCGCGCTGAAATATAATTGGCGCATTTTTTAAGATAAACGGCAATCGGCAGATCTCACAGTTGTCGTTGTTGATATTAAAAGCCGTTTTTGGTCTATCTTTGTTTCGCAAAATAATTTGGTGAAAACCCGATTTTAGATCTAGAGTGGTAAAATATAATGACTTGCCTAGGTTTGCCTTCTGTCATTCTTGGCAGATATGTCGGGAATGGGGTATCGATCGAGGACAGTTTTTTCGTTAATTTTTCGGAAGTCTATGACCAAACGCAGCTTTTGCTTTCCGTTTTCGTCCAGACCTTTTTTAGTCACGACATGGACCGGAGAGTTATAAGGAGAACACGACTTACGAAATATGCCATCCTTTAGAAGAGATTCGATTTCTGCGTTAATAAACTCCGCTGCTGAAATTGGATAGGGGTAACTTTTCGAAAATTGTTGCCACTACGTTCGTATTACATGTAGGGCTCTATCTGGGTGTGCAAATGCACTTGAATTTTTATCAATCATTTCACGAAATTGTGCTTCAATAGTGGATGAAACAGAATTTGCTTCTATTGTGATTGAATGTATTTGATTACAACGGAGATGCTAAAGTTTGGTTTCACCACTACGATGACGTAAATATCCAGCTTCGATATCAATTTTCGTATTAATCTCTTTAAAGAAATCGTAGCCGATTATACCATCAAATTTAGTTATATTCGTAAGCAAATAAAACGTCGTTGTGTGATGAAACACATTGATCAAACACTTTCTTTTATAAGATTAACCACATTTATTGATTTTAATGTAAATGGGTTTTCCATTACCTTAATTCCGTTAAGAAATGGAAGATTTTTGATTAAATTCCGAATGTTATTGATTGATTAATTTCAATTTCTAAATTATAAATGGATGGTTTACCGGGGGGTATTGCTGGTCTTACTAAATTACCCATGGCAAATGTTTGCTCAAAATCGTAATGCTTATGATCGTTAAGTCTTAAATGCCTATCTACCTTATCGTAGTATTTTGAAATCGATAAATTTCCTTGCCTTGGAATACTTAATTTGTTTTCCAAGACATGAATTGATCTTTTATTTGCGTAAGTTGGATCGAGCCTATCAATTATTACCTTGAAACTTAACACAGTGTTAAAGGACGATAAAGTCGTGTTAGTTGACCCAGCAATTTTATGTCTAAAAATACCCATTGCCACATAGTACCGTTCCGAACCTTCGGGATATTAGTTAATTACAAAATTTAAATTTTCTCTGTTAAATTCAGGCAAAGATTTTATTAAAATAAGACTGAAACTTCCCGAATGTATTACTAATTTGATCGAAACCGGTAAGTATGGCTCGACACGTGTTGGCTCAAGCCGTCTCAGAGCTGAAGTAAGGTTATTAATTTGGGCCGCTAGTTCTAACTTAGTTTCTATATTAGCGGATCTTATTGCCTGTAGCACTTTATCAATCGAAACCGATTCACTAAATTTTATGATATAAATTTCTTCGGGATATTAAATTTTTAGTGTATGTGGTTTTAAAAAATAGTTTTATTTAAGATAAACTTTTAACCATAAAAAATGCAATATAGATTTTATTTATATAACTTTACTATGAACGGGGTATTTACGTGTTCGGATCACACCTTTGGGAATAATTTGAATCTTGAAACTTGAACTTTAATTTTTGCTTAATTATAAAGCAGTTTCCGAGGTGTGAACGTAAACTTTCAATATTAATATAGCCTTTTTATTTTCGAAATTTAACTTTAAGTATAGCTTGTAAGTCACACTTTATCAATTTTAATTTTCACTTACAAATTTACTCCAATGTAACTTAAATTTATACTGGGATAGATGCTGAGAAGTTTCCCTCGATGTCACGGATGCTGATGTCCTGGGATGTAATTTTATGTAAAATACTCCATCGATGTCATCGATTTTTTTTTTTTTTTGGAGTTCTGTTCCACTTCTGCCTTTATATGGCAATTGATTGATGGGTTTAAATGTTGATTTTATTCTGTGCTTTATGATCAAATGTTACGCGCAACCAACCAAGCATTTTACAAATGTACCGATTTCGTATTGCGGGTTGAGCTTAATTAGCAAAGCGAGGCAATAATTATTTCTCGACTTCTTAAGTGCCGCATTATGGTTTGAGCCCTTAACCATTATTCGCTAGTGGAGCGTGATATATAGATACTCCATCGAATCACGACATCGTTGTTGTGTCGTAACTTCTAGTAGACTATGACGAGTGCAAATGATATGGCGCACAAGTAAGAGCGCATGCGCTGTGTAAAAACGATTCTCACTCGAGTGTCGAGTGTCGAGTCGAGTCGAGTGAAAGATCAAGCCGCTAACTTCAGAAAAGGAAATTGCAGATGGCGCTACACTTTCTATCTTAACTACCCTCCTTGTCAAGTCCGAAACGTTCTCGTTGCGGTAATCCATTAAGCTTAGGCGGGGGTATTCAAGAGGTGTCGTATGTTGCTTGGAGTACTCCATACTGTTGTTAAAAAAATTGTGATTGGTATTGTAAAGTATTGGTAGTTGGGATGGCTTGGTTGAGCGTTCATAACATTTTCAATTATAGTGTTACAAATTCAATTAATTTGTACTCTATGAATAGTTGACAATATGGTTTAACATTTCACTTGATAATTTGAAATTTAAAAAGTGTTCACTATAATTTTTGAATTTATTTGTAATGGTTTTTAATTTTTGTGAACGTGTGCGTAAACGGAAAATATCATCTGAGATTACCTTAATGGATTTTTTTTCCATGTATTAGAGCTGTGCTCTCTTTCTACTACTTTTCCGACATAGATATAATAAAATTTATTTCCAAGCCGTTTATTACTTTTCAAAAATATCTTCTCGTCCGATTCGTATGTTTTCATCGTTTTATTTTTGTTTCATTTATTTAATGTTTTCTCTTGCACTTTAAACAATTTTTGGAGTATTACTTTCAATTCTTCATTTGAACAATTTTGAAAAACATCAATTGGCTTGACATTGGTTGTGGAGTGAATACTGTTGTACTTATGTGTTGCTAATAGTACGAGATCTATAGTTTCGCACAACTGCTGTTGCTGTTTGATGGAACGGGCTATTTCCATTAACGTTGAATGGAATCTTTCAACCTACCCATTAGGGGGCGTCCATAAATAATGTGAGGTGTTTTTTTAATATAAAGTCCATCAACCTGAGTGATAGGGTAAGGAGGTGGCAGAAAACGGTCGTGAAGAATCATATGCAGATCACTCCGGCGTGGGCTGCAGCACTTTTGGTCATCGCATTTCACAACCTAAAGAAAAAATTAAGAGCAATTTCTCTTTGTAATTCTTAACAAAAATTTGTTGACATTAGCGCTCGTTAAAAAATATAAAAAAATAGGCACGTATAAAAATTTGATATGAACCAACTGCAATGTATCTTTGCTCCAGATATTGGCTCTCTCTAACGTGCTCAGTTTTTTTATGCTATTAATTGTAACAATAAAGTTTATATAAAAATATATTGTCTTGAAAAAATATATTTAACCTACCTTTTGAAGCAATGCTAAAGTAGACAAAACTTTTCTCTTAGTGGATTCTCTGAGAAGCCGTTCAATCTCATATTGAATGTGATGTGTTAACTCTTCATTATTACATTTTACAAATGTACTCATTTCGCATTGCGAGGTAAGCTTAGTTAGTAAAGCGAGGCAACAATTATTTCTCGACTTCTAAAGTGCCGCATTGCGGTTTGAGCACTTAACTATTATTCGGTAGTGGAGCGCGATGTATTGATACTCCATCGGATCACGACGATCGTTGTTGTGTCGTAACTTCTAGTAGACTATGCCGACTGTGCTCGAGTGAAAATTATATAGCGCACACGTAAGAGCGCATGCGCTGTGTAAAAACGGTTCTCACTGTCGAGTGTAAGATCAAGCCGCTCACTGAAGCCAAGGAAATTGCAGATCGAGCTACACTTGCTATCTTAACTTACACTTTTTACAATTTTTCAAAAATTTCATTTGTTTTAAAACCTTTCAAAACAAAGAATCAAATCATTGCGCGATATAAAATTTTTCCCACATTAAAAAAATACTCTGACACGTTGATTTCAAATGGCTTGTAAACAAATAATTAATTGACAGAATGACTTGTCACTTTGCATGTGTTGTCGCGACAGATGTACCAACTTGAGAAAAAATAGGTAGTAGTGCTATTTCTTGGTGAGCACTACGCACTTTTCAACCAACCGAATATGTTCAAGGGTTTCCGTGTATATTTCGTTAGTCGGACCAGTCGTTAGTTTAAAAAAATACTATTGATAGTATCGATAGTTTTTTCTCTTGATATCTACTTACTTTAAATTATGAGACCTCGGCTGTGTACAAATTTGTATGGATTTATTATAAAAGAAAACATTAACAACGCGGGAAAACACATAAAATTAATATCGTAACATAAAAAATTTTCCATGTAATTATATAAGTAAATTTTTATACATTTACAAATGTAATATGAGATCAATAAATTTATACGTAAATTAATTCCTCAACATCCACTTGTTTTTGTTTAACAATTATAATTTGTTTCCGCTTTTAACCTTTAGTGCTGTTCTCCTATCAGATATTAGCAATTCAGCTTGGCTAAACATTCTCTGCGATTATGTAAAATTAAAATTAATTAACGTGATATTCGTTTATACGCACTGTAGGCAGACTAATACCTCTGGGTGTATGTATGAGTATGTATAGGTATATGCATATTGTGAAATTCGATCACAACAGAATGTTCACTTAATGTGTTTCAATTTCATGATTCTCTAAAATCAGGAGTCCTAAATAAAATGGAGGTTACTTTACAATTCTTGTTTTTCCATAATTTTTCTTAATTCTTATTAAAATACTGCGTGAATGAATAACTAAAGTTATTTACAGCTCGCATTTCAGAACGTTAAAAATTCTTACCTAATTTTAATATTTCCGCAACATTCTTTTAACGCACCCAACACATAATTTAAGTGTAATTAATAGCGAAATTTAATAATTTGTACATTATTTTAAAACTTGTGTGTACTTTCGAATTTGAAGCCACATGCGCGAAGCCGAGCCAAGAATGAAATGGGGATATTGAGGCTACCATTCCTGCAAGCCACCAATCGGGAAAAAAAACCGGTTAATTGCCCTACAGCGTTATCAGAAATCTTTATAAGTGCGATCGTTCATGCTCATGGAGCTTATAAGTTGCACAGTGTGTATGGGTTAGTTTCCGTTTTAATTCCTTCAATGTATTGGAGTTTCCGTAGCCATGACTGGGATGTTATCCAAAATTAAACTTCATATTTGGTATTACCAGACTATATCATTATGTAGAATTTTGCAATTTTGTAAAAATTGTTGGTAAGTTTCGTAAGGAATAAGCCAGCGGTAGTCAAAATAAATCTATAGTGAGACGAAAATAAAACGATCGATACTATCGATAGTCCCATCGATTATTTTGCAGCTTTAGTATGCTTATCTTATTTAATTGCGTATTTTATTTTGGTGAATTATTTGTCCTTTTTTAGTTAACACGGTACTTTAACTACCTCTTTACTGTAAGGTTTACTTAACTTAATTAAAATTATTTTTCCTGGTAGATATGTCTTTATTTTTTTACTTACTCTTGTTGTGGTATTCGATATCCTTGCTTGGTTTCTGAGATAAATTTTGTAGGTTACTTTGCCTGCTTCTTTCTATGTCTGTGGGGGTAAAAGTAACATTTCTATGAAAAAATAAGTCCACCGGTCTTTTTTATGTTGTAGAATGAACTGAATAATTATATTCGGACACTGCTCTTTCAAAAATTTCTGTGTCCACCGTTTTATTTTATGGAACACATTATTTCTAATAGTGAGGAGTGGAATATTTCCACTTGTCCATTAGCTTAGTTTTTGTATGGAGGAGTAGTGTGACCTTCTATTCCTAACTCGTCTATCATCATATATATAAATATCTCTTAGATGTCTTCTAACGTCGTCTATCGCTCTGCTAGTTAGGTCTTTTGTTATTGCGTATTTTGTAACGTCTCCTAAAACAAAATCGGAGACGTCGGTTGTTAGTTCAAAATCATTCTCGAAATTTGAATGTGCTAGAACAATGTATCTCTTTTGATACAAAGGTGTTTTTTATTTTATTGAATGTTTCTAAGGTTTCGTTATCTAATTTATATATAATATATTTTCGTTGAATATCGTTTAGAGACATTTCTCACTTCTCTCTTAAGAGTGCTGCTAAAGGTTTAGCTATTTTTAATAAATCGTCGTCCCAAGAATTCTATTTCCTTTTTTGCAAATGTACCTTTATCTAATTGGATTTTCATATCTGCTAAGGTTTGAAATACTAATTCTATATTTTTAAATTTTAAATTTTCATATTCTTACTATTCCATTATTTCTTTCTTTTTTTAATGTTATTGGATACGGCTAAGGTTTGGAGTAAACAGGGGTTTCAGTTGTTGTTCGTATTTCATTGTTAAACAGAATAGTGTAGGTGAGCTTTTCGTCGGGATCGGCGATAAGGTTTAAGCATTATTAATTTAATTTTATATGGTTCTTTTAGCGAGAGATGCGAAATATCGATTCCGACATTGCTGACCTCGTGTGATATCCGCTGCTTTAGCGCTATATTTATATTTTGGCAAATTGTCATTAAACTTTTATCGACATGGACGATTGCTTTCAAGTGTGTCGTTACCTACTATGCCATGAAACGACCTTAGAGTTGGTAGAATGAAAAAAATTTTTCCCTACTGCTGGTCCAAAAATATCTACGAAGGTGTGGTGCGTAATTTCAATCGTCCCGGATTGGATTTCTGATCCTTGTTGTTTGCATATAATTCTTATTAGAACCAGTATCAATAAGAAAAATATATTTTGTCTCCGCACCTTGTTCTAAATTAGTAATAAGGAACGAAGACGGGGTAATCTAAAAAATGACAACTATTAAGATCGTCTTGTATTGCAGAATCATAATTGTTATAGTGCGAAACGTCGTCATAAATTCCGTTCGGATATTATTCTTCTTGGCAATCGTTTGGGTTTGTTACTTCGTATTAGTATACAAAATTCGTTATATTTTACAATATTTGGAGAGTGTTTGTTTTGGAAGGCACCATCTCTATTTCGGTAATTAATTTGTCTTGAATGTAATGAATGGTGCACCTCCATTGGGGTCGGTGGTTTTGGTGGCAAGTTAGGTCTGTTATTAAAAGAAGTATTGAACTGATTTCTAAGTAATAGTGGAATATGGGAGTTATTCGTAGTAGAGTAGTAGAAGTAGTAAGAGTATTGGGTATAACGATTTGGTTGACGACCAAATGCAAAGCATACCTACCTAAGTTCGGGGTAAAAGAATATGCTGTTATTAACGTGTTATGTTAAGGTCGTGGAGATGGTTGGTTATTTGGTTTATCTGTATTATGCGCATGATTCATTTTCGAATTTACAATATTGTTCGAATTGTCTACTTTGAACTCTTACAACCCAACCGAACGATCAATTCTGTTGTCTACATTGAACAACTAACGAAATGGAACAATGCAGTTGCAGAAAAGCAGCCCGAATTGATAAATCGAAAAGGTGTTATATTCCATCATGACAATGCAAGGCCACACACATCTTTGGTCACTCGGCAAAAATTATTGGAGCTTGTTTGGAATGTTTTGCCACATCCACCATATAGTCCTGACCTTGCACCATCGGACATAAAAATTTCAATAATGATGATAATATCAAATCGTACCTGATTAAGTTTTTTGCTAATAAAAACCAGAAGTTTTATGAACGTGGGATTATAATGCTGCCTGAAAGACGTCAAAAGGTCATTGATCAAAATGGCCAATATATTACAGAATAAAGTTATTTAGTTCCAGAAAAATTGTCTTTGATTTTTTTTAAAAAATCCGCTATTACTTAGTTGCCAACCTTATATTTTGTCTGTATTCTATAATAAAAACTATCTTCTCTTTCCTTGTAAAACTTTGTAAACCGCAAAGGTTTGAAATATTTTTTAAACATGTTTTTCACAATTTTATGATTGTTTAAAACAATAACTATCTTTTTTCACTTGCAATTATCTTTATTTTACTTGTTAATTTTTATGAACAGTAAAAATTTTAAATATTTCTCACAATAATGATGTCCATCTTCCCAATAGGATATTGTTGCACGCGTCGAAGTTGTACTTTATTCTATTTACTGAGAGCGTTGACGTTAGTTAATCCTCTGGTCCGTCAGTAGCCGCTTCCTTGTCTGGAATAAACTTTTTGTTTTATGCAATCGCGTAGCCATTTGATCAGGGGCGTAGCAAAGGCGATGGGGGCGGGCCGCACCCTTTTTGGGGGTGACACCCACACTGTCTCTCAAAAATAAATCGTTAGCACAAAAAAAAAAATTTTCGAGGATTCCTTCACTAGCACTAGGTTAGCTCAATGTATGATTCGGGGATTCCTTCAAAAGAGCCTGACGCTGTCGTGAGAGATTCCCCGTTACATACTCGCGATCTTTGACGTCTCAGTTGCAACATTTCTTATTTGTTCCGTGAAGTGTATTATTAGTGTATTATACTGATAGATAATAAAAAGAAAAAAAAAACTTAAATGCTGTTTTGTGAAGATTAAAAAGATTGATTGATTGATATCGAATATTTTACAGGAAAGATAATTTTATAATTAAATTAATTTCCTAGTACTTCTAAGGACGAAACCTATAGGGTTATGCAAAAATTGCCAATTTCATTCATATCGGTCATATTTGCGTGAGTACGTATGGACTGGCACCATAAAGTCAACCTGGACTATTACGTCATAATACTTTTAACGGAAATTTTGTCGGATTGTAACATACATAATGTATTTCCTTATAAACTAAAGTAATATAATATAAGTCAGGAGTTTTTATCTACTTTCATATCTTAATATCATTTTATGTTGTAAATTGCACGTTTTGTACAATAATAAATTTAAATTTACACTTCGACTAGTATGCGACTATGAATGATTTTGTTATTCGAATGAAACCGAATGTACTAATAACTTTATTCGAATACTAAATTAGTAATTTACTGATCTCGTTATTCGAATAATTTTACTAATTAGTCTAATTAATTAATTTCAAATTTTTGTAATAAAGTTTTTAGTAAATTCGATTTATATTTCTTAACTAGTTTATAAGAAAATACTCTCACATTATAGACCATAACAACTGGCTTTTTGTTTTAGTGTAAGAAACAAACATCAGGAGAAAAATTACCCGGGAAGTGCATACATCCAAAAGAAAAAGTGGATTTCAGCAAAGGAAAGTCAAACAGAGTAGATTGGATGTAGCTCAGAGTATGTCTAGATCGATTCTAAAGTATGTTACAAAAGCTGATGACAGCCCAAGTTCATCAAAAGAAACTGATTTTCACCTTGCTGCAAATGCAAGATATGATTTTTATACTCTCGCAACCTGTTGCTACAGAGTATAATAGTTTTGTTCACCTAACTTGTTTGTATCACCTAAAACTAATTGAGTTAGATATATGGTTATGTATATATAAATGATCAGGATGAAGAGACGAGTTGAAATCCGGGTGACTGTCTGTCCGTCCGTCCATCCGAAACTTGGTAGACATGTTTCTTGGTACCGTGAGACGGTTGGTATTGTAGATGGGCGTAATCGGACCACTGCCACGCCCACAAAACGCCATTAATCAAAAACAAATAAATTGCCATAACTAAGCTCCAAAACAAGATACAAGACTGCTATTTGGTTGAAAGGATCACAATAGGGAGGGGCATCTGCAGTTAAAAATTTTTTTTAAGTGGGCGTGGTCCCGCCCGTAATAGGTTTAATGTGCATATCTCCTAAACCGCTAATGCAATAATAACTTAAAAATCGAACCAAAACTGTTCAAGCTCCTAGGTACTGAATATGTGGACCACAGTGGCTATAGTTGACCTTCAACCGAAAATATCGGTCAATCCACAAAGAAATCTCAAACGAGTATACCATTTGACTTTGCTAGAGTATTAAATGTTCGGTTACATCCGAACTTAGCCCTTCCTTACTTGTTATAATATCAGCCCATCTTCAGGAAGCAACATTGACAGTAAAGAATTAATTAACACAAACAAAGAAGATGTTGAAATCTATATAAATATACCTGTTCCTTGCAATGTTCGCATTGAAATAATAAAAAAAAGGAAGTGAATATTTCCAAAACAAAGAAGGACCATTTGCCACTGTGAAAAAATGTGATAATTGATGGATACAGAAAAACAGAAGTGAAAGCGTCTTTTGACTAGATTACTGGATATAACTTTATTTCTGGCTAAACAAAACTTGGCGTTTCGTAGGCATGATGAAGGACAAGACTCTAAATATAAAGGAATTAGTAACACTATTGACAAAGTATGATGTAGTGTTGAAAGAACACATGATGAAATTAGAGGAAGATAAAACTTCAAAAGTATCATATTTGTCGCCAGATATACAGAATGAATTCTCTATGGTCTATCAAACCATGTAAAAACTAAGCTTGTTAAGGAACTTAAATTAGCGAAATATTTTGGTATAATGTTTGATAGCAGACCTGACATTTCACATATTGGCCATATGTATGAAATGATACGTTATTTGAAAAAAGAAAATAGGAAAGTGGAAGTCAAAGAATCATTTCTTGGATTTTTTCCTTGCAAAGCTGCTGATCTAAGCGATTAAACTCTTGACAAGCTTAAGACAGACGATTAAGATATTATGATGTGACGTTCCCAAGGCTATAACAATGCTGCTGTTATGAGCCGTGTGCACGGAGGAGTACAGCCCATTATTAAACAAAAAACAATAAATCAATTTCTATTGGTTGTATTGTCAACATTCAATTGCACAAAATGTATCATACGTTACATTTTTTGGAACGGTAGAGACGATTTTTTCTTTTTTTTTTCCACCCCTACTAGCCATTGGGAAGTGCTAATGAAACACAGCAAATTATCAGTTCACTCGTTGGAGTGCTCATTACCGTGCAGTAAAAGCACTAGCAGAGAACTTTGAAGGATTTGTAGACGTAATTGAGAAGTTGTGTGATGGGCAACAAAGTGTAGACACCAGAGGTGCTGCACAAAACCTTATGCCTGCTGGGTGCAATTATACTTTTTTATGTTATCTTTTCTTCGGGAAATAAATGCTGCACAGATTGCATTGCAAAGTAAAGGTTTGACTGTTGACGAAACTGCTACAAAAATATTGGCACTTCGGTTTTATACTGAAAAAAAACGGGATCACATTGTGAAAGATTCAATAGACAATGCAACAAAAAAATCAGAAGACTAGGATATTCCAACTGAAAAGCGACTTCGGCGTTACAAACAGATAGTTGGTGAGATGGCCAGCTATGCAGGACTTACACTGAAAGCGGAACATCAAAAAGATATGTTGGAATGTCTTGACCCTCAAAGTTGAACTCCAAACAAGACCGAAGGCTCTTCAAAATGTAGCTTCATTGTTCTATCCGTACCAATAAATGCTTTGCTTTTGGCGAATACTGAAGAACTAAAATTTGCTACATCTAAATTTACTGATATTTATGATGAGGTCTCAGAAACCGAATATTTGAAGATACCAAGACTGCGAAGAAATTTAAAAGCCGCCAATGTTACTGATTGGGTGTCTCTAGATTTTTTATCTTATGATTGCACTGAAATTGTTCATGGTGGTTTGCGTATCCGTAGCTTCATGTGAGATGAGTTTAAGTAAATTAAATGAATAAAAAACTATTTGCGGGCAACAATGACCCAATCGAAGCTTGGCAATATTGGTATGTTAACCATAGAACACGAGGCAATTCAAAATATAAATTTCGATAAAGTTATTGGTGAGTTTGCAGCTGCCACTAGAAAGAAGAAATTTAAATTGTAAAACAATTCCTTTTTTGTCTTAGTTATTATTGTGTTTTCGTATTTCTTCAATATTATAAATAATAAATGATCCATTTCCTTTATCATATCAATCAATTTATTGCTTTATACTTTCCTTGGGGTGGCACCACCAACTTCCGCCCACCCAAAGTAGCTACACCACTGCATTTGATATTCGGTTTTTGGCGTTTGTTTTAAATTTGTTTGTTTGTTTTATTCACTCGAGTAGCCGTATTATTATTTTGAATCCAGAATATGAACAAAGAAATAATTACTATATTTTTAACTCTTAACCTAAGTTTGACGCTGCAACGGGGATGGAATTCGCAAACCTTGCGCTTCTCACAGTTTCACGGGTCGTAACTTCAGCGATTTGGTCTATGTGCTGGTGTCTTATCGTTTTACTTTGTATCGTATGATATTAATGCATGATATGATATTTTTAAAATGTGTGACATGTTAACTTACACTGTAAAATAGAATTTTATATTTTATGTTATTTTTACAATAGGTATTTCAATTAAAGGAGAGGATTTATATTGAAAGAGGACCAGAATACAATGTTGAAAATCAAAAACTTATATATTCTGGTTAGTACCACACATAATGATCTTTTAATACTTTTCTAAAACATTCTTTTTCTGGTGAAATAGGTGTAATACTCAGTGATGAGCGCAGTATTAATTCATACGATATGGACGAAAGCAAGTTTATCGTGATAATACTTAAGCGTGATTTTGAAAACTCTTTTCATAAACCTGATGGAGGATGTTTTCCCTTCTCTGTCGTATCATCGGTTTCCACTACTCAAAAGGTGGACGAATGCAGCAAATTATCTGACTGTATAACAACAACCACTGAATCATTCAAAAAAATATCAGTAGAGCAGGCTGCACAAAAAGAAGATAAAGCGATATCAATAAATAAAACCAATGATGACTCTGTTGGGGAAAGCCAATCAATAGGTAGTACTGAAAACATTAATGGAGCAGCTGCCTTGGAATTTACTGGAAGCAATACAAGCATATTGTCTAGTGGGTCTGGGGTTTTATTTTTTTCCAGAAGCAGTAATGAGTCTGGGGGCTCTGAAACTAGTCATAGCATCTATTCTAGTGGTGATCTTGCAGGAGAGTTTTCTAAAACTTCGATACAATCAGGAGCTGAAAGGAATTTACCTCTGGGCTCAGAATACGAATATACAATTAAGTCTATGATGGAGATGGGCTTTTGCCGTGAAAATGTTCAAAAGGCCATGGCAGTCAGTTTTAACCATCCAGAAAGGGCCGTAGAATACTTAATTAGCGGTATAACAGAAACATCGTATAGTTTCAGTACAACTACAACAGTTGGTCGAGATAGCTTATTGCTTACATATAATACTGACACAAACAATAATGACGAGAACTGCCCCAGCACTAGAGAGTCCGCTCTTATTGGCGATGATAAAAGCAGTCATGTGCCATCAATCCGGTTTAATAGCATTAACAAAGTATGTAATTATCAAAAGAGTGGTTATAGTGGTGGACCCCTTTCTGGAGAAAGTCAACATGCAAAATTATGTAATGCTGTGGGTCTCAATCAAGATGGTAACATATTTTATATAAAACCTTAAAATTGTTTTTGTTTCGTTTTTTTCCTTAAATTTAAAAAATAGATGATGTCGGTAAATTTAAGGAATATACAACTCAATCTCCAACTGACGGGGAACCGTTGAATGAAAGTTCTAAGGAACTTTATGACAATAGACAAAAAGAAGTCCAGTCTGCTAGTACTTTAGAGAAAACTCACAACCTCGTCAGTGGTGATACGGAAAATAACGGCTTAGGGAGTGTTTTGGCTTCTGTCGGAAGTAATACTAGTATATCTTCATGTGGATCCGGCGTATTTCTTTTTTCCGACAGAAGTACTAGATCTGAAGGTTCTGAAACCAGCCACAGCACGTTTTCAAGTGGTGACCTTGCAGGTGTGTTCTCTAATACTTCAATGAAGACACGATCCGAATCAAATTTGGCATTGAGTGAAGAATACAATCGTACTATTGAATCAATGATAGAAATGGGGTTTAGTCGTGAAACCGTGGAACACGCTATGACTGCTTGTTTCAATAATACAGACAGAGCAATTGAATTTTTAATAACTGGTTTGTCAGATACTTCAGAAATATTCAATAGCAATACAACAAAAGAAGAAGAGAATAGTACTAGTCTTGTGGGAACTAACCGTGCTAGGGTCTATGACGAAGAGAGAGATAGTTTGTTAAATTCAATTGCTGACATTGGCTTAAATTTCAATTACAGAGTTGAAGAGTATGATGACGATCAACGGTCTCTAGAAAACAATCGTACGACATTGCGATATGTTACAAGTGAATATAATTGCATCAAAGTCACAAATAGTTAATGATTTTACTTTTTTGAGTATTTATAGATCCGTTTGAAATCTTTCGCAATCAACCTCAGTTCTTACTCATGCGTTCGTTGATGTATCAGAATCCCGATGCTTTACATGGAGTGCTCCAACAAGTAGTTATAAATATTTAGCATTAAAATTGTGACATTGCATTTTAAAGGCATACACTCAGATAGGACAAATTAATCCAGCGCTCCTGCAACTTATATCGGAAAACCAAGATGCTTTTCTAAGAATGTTAAGTCAAACTTTGGAGGGACGTGCTGATGTAAATCGGCAATATCCCCGTCGGATGACACCTGGACGACGTGCACAGCTTACTGCTGCAGTTCGAGCTGCAGCTGGAGGAGATGGATTGCATGTACGTTCTCTTGATACAGCCGCTGGTGCAGGCGGTGACGGACTGCTTACACACCAGCGACCTGGAGAAAGTGGTGATGCAGGGGCCGATACAATACCACATGTCTTTTCGCATGTTCAACCAGATAGAGCGGCAGAACGTCGAGCAGCCGCTGCTGATGTATTCTTACGTGAAAGAGCTGCAGCAGCAGTTGCAGTAGCGACTTTAACTGCTAATGCTTCTGATACAGTTCATCACGAAATTTATGAAGATGGAGGTGCTTCAAGCACAATAGATAACGATAATTTATCTGTCTCAAGCCGTTCACAGGGACGTAGAAATATGAAAGTTCTACTCACATCCCAAGACGAGGAAGCAATTAATCGCGTAAATTTTAACGATTTTTTTAAATTGTATAAACAGCTTACAAAAATTTCTTTCTTTTAGCTTAAATCACTTGGTTTTTCAGAGGCTCTGGCCTTGCAAGCATATTTTGCTTGCGAAAAAAACGAGCAATTAGCGGCGAACTTTTTGTTATCTTCATCGTTAAATGATTAGGACATTTGTTATATTTCAAAATATTTATCATTTAGACTCGTAAGATAGTAATCTTATTACAGGTTTTTAAATAATTATTTAACTATAACGCTTGATGTTCATATTTACTAAACTTACCTATGTGAGTTATAAAATACTATATATCACTCTAAAATACAACGATCCATAATACAATAATCCTTATATCTTAAAACAAGTCCTTGAATCATATTTATTATTATTTCTTATGACAGACCTAAGTTTACTTATTTTAACTTTCAACATTTTTTGTTGTTTCTGCCAACTTAATTGAATCGGGACAGCCGTTAAACTAAAACTGATATTGATAAAAATAGAATTGAAACTTGTAAATGCTTACTTCATATGTACAATTTTTTTTACTCTTGTGTTATTTATTGAAAATTGGATGTGACCCCCCTCGCTATAAAATTGTTGCACTTATCTCAAAAACTGCTAAGGCTATATCAACCAGCTTGCTGAAAACATTTTCGCATATTTCATCATAAAGTGTAAAACTGAGTCAATAAAGGTGTTAATAATTTTGCTGAAAACGGCATTTAATGCCTGTCTGAAGTTGATCGCGTCCGAAGATTGGTTGGTAAGATGGTGTATATTCATGGTAGGCACCTCTGTTCCGAGCGCGTGACTGTAATGATGATTTCTGCGAAAGCAGAAACTGTTTGGAGAGGAGCCCATTGTGCTTCTTAATTGGGAGTAAACAGATCTCGTTGTGGACATGTTTTAAAGAAAATAATCTGAGATTGACCGAATCGCGGTATTCTGTAGATGCGGAGTAAATACTAGCAAAAAAAATTTTGGTGTTGTCAGAACTTTGGTTTGGTTCTGAGATAGTGGTTTACTTTTAAACACATATTAACGGTTCCAGTGCACTACATCATTATTGCGCAATCATCGGTGTGTGAGGTCATAGTAATATAGATGTTAACAATAGTGCACTCTATGAAAGTCATATTAGTGGTCTGGTGGGGGGTGTGTAAAGGTCAGGAGTAGCAAGTCTTCAAGCTCATTACTAAGGTTTAGATTTAGTACTTTCTGAAAACTAGCTTCTTAGAGTTTTTTTTAACTCATAAACAATTAATAACACGCAATAATTCGAAATATTTAAACCAATGGCATTACTGTGTCTTATGAAAAAATAGCCTACTAGTATTATTGATAAATTGAAAACTATCTCTATTAAAATGGTAGTATACTCTGTGTTAAATACAAACTGTCGGGACTGTTTTGGACTCAATGCAAGCATGGGTTAGAATATCAGAGAAACTCTACTGCTAAGTGTTTTTCCGAGAATTACGAAATTAACTCGTTACTCACCGATTCAAATAGGGTTACCTCTAATCTTGGATATACTATAGTATATCAAACCAAAATTACGAATTTCCGACATACCATTTGTTTTCATATTCCATTGATATTAATCAATATCCTTCATATTTTAATAAAATTAACGGGACATGTTTTCTTATCCATAATGTGATTTACCGCTGAAAATTAACGGAGTCGGTCTAGACTTCAAACCCCTAGAAATGTCCTCGTAGTACGTCCTCGTATAATTGGCTATGTGAAAATCCTAGATGAAATCTAAGCCATAAACAGATTTCGTTTTTAATGTCATTGCGAACCACAGTCTAATTGGAAATTGAACCCTTTTGAATGCGATTGGCACTTCTGCACGAATCATTGGGATTTTCGGCTCGGAGTCGGCATTTCTACGATATAATAACTGTCGCCAGTCTGTGTGAAACGCACGTATACTCAAATACGCTGAGAGAGTGCTCGGGAGCAATGGGCTGTCGATCAATGTTTTACAACAATATTTTAATGACTAATCGAATGACTTGACACAGCCATATGCGATAAAATTCCGAAGTGAAATTAGAGATGATCCAATTTTCAGATGTAGTTGGTGTCATGATTGGCATTGAATACAATGACTTGTATAATTTTGGATAATTTACAGTATAGTCGTCATCGCAAACTGCATTGATCAATTTGTATCACAAGTCGCTTGGCACAATTGTTAGATCTTAAAATTCAATTCGTTCACGAACACATTTTTTTGCTGCCAAAACGACTCTTTCTTCCTCTCTCATGCTTTTGAAGTATTTGAACTTTTAGCTGTATTTTTCCACCATTACGCCACAGTTTCGATGATTTGTTTATCTAAAATCACATGAAAGGAGAGATTGAGTGCCGAATAGAGTGAACAGATTGTCATTGTTTTGTTGTCAAGCGAATGTTTGTGTGCCGTAGTACATTTATCCCAAGTGATAATTTTGCATTGTGACCATGAGAGAATGTTTTTACACGGCGTCGGGATTATTTCGAATATTCAGAGGCAGCATAAAACTGCTGTCGCTCATAATAATGTCTAGTAAGTTAATATATTTGTTGTTTTAATTGTTTATATCATAAGTATCGCAGACTTTCACTCTTTATTTTCATTTAAATCTGGATCTTGAATAGTAGGCAAAGGTCATGAAATTGTAAAATAACGTTGTCCTGGCCGCTTCGAATCACATAATACGAATATTTATTTTATTCCCGAATATTTGAATCACCTGATCGGTCAAACGTTTATAGTATACAAAATGCGTGTAAATTTTTCCGGTTAACTAATTTTCCCGCATAATTGGTTAAAATATGTGTCAATTGCACAAAAAACTTTTGTGAAAAAAATAATCTCTAGCATCAGCAATTGAAAACATATGTTTATTGGGGAAGAAATTTTGAATGGTGTTGATGTTGAGGAGCAAAAGAAAGAAGTGATCCTCCAAAGCCTCCGTCTGTTCTCGAATACATACAAGAACTTTAAACATAGTTTAATTTATATTATATATATATATATATTTTATAATTTAATTAACATTTTTAAAATTTAAGCAACGATCTCTAAATATCTGAATGTTAGTGTTACATATATACAATAATATGAATTGTTTTTGTTCCTTAAGTTTATTTTTTTATAACAATTAGTCCGTTTAAAGTTAAAAATATTTTTTGTACATCGTAACTAAAAACTAAATAAATACTTAAAGTGCAAATATGAATTATTTTAGGTTATCCAATTAAGCAAGATTTCTGTAATTGAAGGAATTGTACAATAAAACATGTATTGATTTCTTGGTTAATTGAACCAAAAAATGTGCAGATTTTTAAATTATCCGGGGGATACTTCATATATGTATACTACCAAAGTCTACCCAGTTTCTAGATCAAATTATGGCTTGCATGGACAGAAAGTCTCGATGTAAACAATACAAATAAAACATGTTTTTTCACGTAATTAAGGTAAACTAACATATTTACGTCCCAAAAAAGTTGTAATTTTGTGTTTTAAAATATTTGTTTTTCCACCCTATTTTGACTTAATATCGGAAAATATCCTAATTTTGATCTGTTGAAATCTCTACTTTCTGATGGTATGAAAGAAATCTACATTACTATAATAAGTTTTCACAGAAATGCAAAAAAAAACCACTAAACGATTGAAATAAAGTTTAATGTGAAAGATGATGGTCTCCTATATAGGTATTTCAAATAATATATTATATATGTACGTATGTATGTACATGTAAAGAAATAAACAACTACCTATGTACTCAAAGGAACTGTAACTAACCAAAGCGTTAAACGTAAATATCTCGAAAACTATAAATTTCCCGCGGCTATTTATATATACCTATATTCTTGATCTGGAGGATCTCCTATGTCCGCCCATTTTATCCCCGAAAGCCTGGGACGGTATACTAAAGCCGACCCCAAATCCGTGGGCGCAAAGTGAATATTTTCAATAATTGTATTTGCATTATGCATTAAAAATAAAAAAAAATGTGATACATTTAAATTAATTCTTTTAATTTTTCCGCTGCTGAAAAGAGTTCGGTATAAAGGAACTATGGACACCCTGGTGTTGGACCGACCAGAGTTATTTTTTTGAAGTGCGGCCGAAGGCCGCTAGTGCAGAAAGGAGTTTGACGCAAATGAATTATCAACACCCCGGTGTTGGACCGATCAGGGTTATTTTTTTGAAGCGCGGCCGAAGGCCGCAAGTGCGGAAAGCAGTTCGACGATCTCCGATATACGTTCATACCATCAGATCGTGGCGCAAAAGAAATAGTGACTGTTACATATCTGCAGTATTTTTTTTGCACAAAAAAATGTTTAAGTCGCTGAATTGGTAATTACAGCTAAGTGATCTGAATTCTGCAGAATTTAGCCGCTGCTACAACAACAACAACTAAGTGAGTTGAAAAATATGTGCAAAGTGCGTTAAATATGTTTGTAAATATTTATATACATAAATTAAGGGAAAAATTCCCTTTTCGCTCACGGAAATGTACTTCACGTAAGAGTAAGAAGATTTAAAAAAAAAATTATTTTAGAGCCAGTACTATAGATATATTTTAAATCAATATATTTCAAGAAATGTTGTTTTTGTCAAGTTTTTTTTTTATTGGTAGAAAAGAAACAATGCATGGAGTATATACACATAGCCAATAAAGTCTGCGTTCACCCGACACTATTTTTTAAGTAAAGTAAAAACATAATGTAAATAGGTAATTCAGTTCAAGTTTTCTACATGTGTTTCTTCTTTATATTTTTAAGTTCGGGATGCAGGGACGAAAATGTATATTCCTATTTTCATTTTTGTGATAGCGGGATTTTGGTGTAGGGAGGAGTAAACATAGGCACCATTAAGTCTGCGTTCAGCTTTAAAATTAGTTACAAAAGTATTAAAAATGATTAAGAAAAATTATGCACTTTCTTTCAAATTGTTTTTTAAAATGTTCAAATAACCCCATTTATCCATTGTGGATTCAATAAATTCAACCTACCCACACCACCAACCGCCATGCAACCCCACACCATAATTCCGCCACCTCCGGGTTTAACTGTACCAAAAAGATTTTACTTTTCAAGGGCAGTTCCTGACTTGCGCCATACAATTTGTCGACCTTTTATGCTAAAAATGCAAAATTTACTTTCATCCGAAAATGTTACTTGTGTCCAGAATTCCGGCGACTTATTTATATAATCATAAGCAAATTTAATGCGCTTTCGCCTGTTTACAAGTGAAATATATGGTTTCTTTCGAGCGACTCTACCATGATATCCAGCTTTTCGCAAAATTTTTCTAGCAGTTTGGGTACGAATTGTTTTTTTAATGGTAATATTTACGTTTTCAATAATCTTTGTGGACGTAATTCGAGGGTTAACTTTCACCATATTTATTATTTTCCGTTCTTCCCGGGCGGATAATATTTTCGGACGGCCAAATCACGGTTTTTACGTTAAAATTCCGGTTTTTTTTAAATTTTTTTCCAATAGTTTTCCCAATTTTTCTGAAACTTTCGCCATCTTTCCACAACTTAATAATAATTTTTCTTTCTGACAAACTAATTTCGTTTCCTTTGGTTTTAATTTTTTTTAATATTATTAAAACGCGTCACGAGCTCTTAAAACGACTAATTATATTAAAACACAATAGAATCTACGCAAAAAGAACGAACACATTCATAAGAAGTAACGGTATTTCCAATTCAAGCTAACTGGACGCAGACTTAATGGTGCCTATGTTTACTTGTTCTTACACTAGGGTCCCGTTGTCACAGAAATGAAAATAGGAGTATACATTTTAGTTTTTGCATTTTGAACTTAAGAATGATAATATATGCAGAAGGTTTGAGCTGAATTACCTATTTACATTTTGTTTTTGCTTCACTTAGGAGGATGTATCGGGTGAACGCAGACTTTATTGGTATTAAGATACCAATTAAAAGTCTTAAGTCTAAAATCAAAATTAAAAACTCATTAGTCCCGTTTAGCTGTGCTTTGAAATGGAGCCAGAATACGTTATTTAAATTTATTTGTTTCCTGTGATTTGAAACCTGTAATTTTTAATGAAATAATTAATGGATAGGATAAAGAATAATAACTCCCGCCATAAATTTTATATAAGATTGAGGTCTGGTGATTGCGGGGGCTAGCTTAAAACTGTGATGCTGTTTTGTCTCAACCATTCCTTTGTCCGCTTCGATGTGTGTTTCATTATCGTGTTGAAAGACCAATTGTAGGGGCATATTAAACTCCACATTAGGTAATTGATTTCATTTAAAATGTTTAATGCAATGTTTTATCGTATTTTTATTGTGTTGTGGAAGGAATTCGGTATTGGGCGGTCTTCGCACAGAAAGGCTACTTTGGTTTGAATTGAAAGAATTCACTTTGGTTTCATCTGACCGAAGAATGTTTTGCCATTTACTAACTGGCCATTTAGCACGATCATCGGCAAATTTTAACCGTTTTTTTATATTGACTATGGTTAGAAACGGTACCTTCCGAGCAACTTTAGCTTTCAAATTGTTTTTGATTATAACTTTCGAATGGTTAAAGCATTCACATTCAAAGAATATTGCTTCTTAAGGGCGGAAGAGGTCACAAACGGATTTTCTCTCAGCTGACTCAGGATTCGCCTTTGAAAAACTGCACTGATTTTGGATTTTTTACCTCTATTTTCTAGTTTTTCTTTACAATTTATTGTATTCGCAACCATTTTTGTTTAGCAGCCAACTATTCGAGCTATTTCCTTTTGGCTTTTTGATTGTAAACTCAAAGTTTTTATTATTTTATATGAAACAACAAAATTTACATTAAATGTATAAAATTAAAACCCTTTACTCACGTTTTGTTGAAAATTTTATCAAATAAAGTTTTTTCGCTTCGCAAAATGTTTAATTTTATCGTTTGGCTCTATTTTAAAACACACGTGTTTGCACAGTTAATAGCACACTTTCACTGATTTGCAAAAAATGAACTCGCAATTGACTTTAGAAATACTTAAATAATATTCAAAGACTATGCTATTATTTATCTACCGTTAGTTCATAGAATATTAGGTTCACAAAAAACTTTTAAATGAAGTAACATCGTCAGCGATTGTGCGGCTTTATTTTATCGCACATCACTGTATATATAAATATATATTTAACACATTTTGCACATTTTTTTCAAGTAACTTAATGGTTGCAGCGGCTGAATTCTGTAGAATTCAGATCACTTAGATGTAAATAAATAAATTCTTGAGAAAAAAATTTGGAGGAAATGTAACAGTCTCAATTTCTTTTTCACCACGATGTGATGGTATGGACGAATAGAACTCATTTCAGCACGCAAAGGAAGTATGGACACCGGGTGATGAATTGATCAGGGTTAATTTTTTGAAGCGCGGTTAAAGGCCGCCAGTGCAGAAAGGACTTTGACGCGAATGAATTATGAATACCGCTTTGTTGGACCGAAAAGGGTTATATTTTTGAAGCGCGACTGAGTGAATGAAACAGTTACTGCGCGAAAGAATATGTGTAATGTGTTAATTATTTAACATGTAGTTTTCGAGATATTAACGTTTAAAATTGAAAATTTCATCTATTAAGTTTAAAAAAACGTATTTTTTCGATTTTAAATGAACTATACACTTATATTTTTCACATTTATATCCACTAACACTTGGCCTACTCTGCAGCCTCCTCAAAAATGGTAGGACCATACCATGCGTAGCGGTTGGTCCACATACCATTAAAGATCTGCTCCGTAAGGAGGAAAGAGCAGGCAGGGAGAGAGATTGGCAACAACTCCAAGGCATGCGCCATACCTGGTTGCTAATGGAGGGTTACGACCTCAGACGGTTTAAAACCGTAATCAATCTCCCGAGTAACAAATTCCGGCTGCTTGTTGTGTTCTACACCGGCCATTGCAGGCTCAATAAGCATCTATTCAACATGGGCTTAGTCTCTTCTTCAAACTGCTGGTTCTGTGACATGGAGCCGGAAACCCCAGAACACCTGCTAGTGGACTGCACAGCAGTCTGCAGACGCAGAATCAAGGCCCTGAGATCCATGTTTCCAAGCATTCATTAGCACCTTCGCTTCATTAGCACGTAGCAGTATATTGGAGTTCATCAATATGCTGGGGCTAGATGAGTCGTTGTGACTTAGGGGAAGGCACAGTAGACTATAGGTCGCGGTGCATACCTCTACTGAAATCTATCTATCTAGGGTTTGTTGTGTAGTTTTGTCACTAAGGTACACGTCCACCATTTGCAGCATTCCTTGCAAAGGCATGAAAAGCATGATTTGCTATAACACTCGCTCCTTACTCAACTGACGCTGCGATTGCACCTCAGCACGTTCGAGCAGCTGAAATTTAAAATTAGTATTAAGGTAATGTTAAAATATTTAATTTTCATTTCAATATACACCATCGCATTATCTGCACTTCTACAGTTACTGTTAACGACGACTTGGGTGGTCATGGGCTCCGATGGGAAGCCACCATATCAAACTGCCTATTTAATGCGCCTGTAATGTGGAACTTCAAATTATGGGAAGTTCGCTGATTTACTAAGGTCACCTTCGTTTCCGCATCGAGTATAAATGAATGTCTACGCAATATGAATATTATGAAATAAATTATGTTGTAAAGGAATTAAACAAATGTATTACACAAAATCACTTAAAACCACAACGTGTTGGTACAGACGCCTAACGGTGGTTTGTAACACCTAAATAATTATCAGGATAACGAGACGAGTTTAAATCTGGTTGACTGTCTGTTCGTCCGTCCGTCTGGCTGTGCAAGCTGAAACTTAGTACACATATTTCTTGGCACCGAAGGGAGGTTGGTATTGCAGATGGTCGTAATCGGAACACTGCCACGCCCACAAAAGGCGTTTAAACGAAAACTTATAAATTGCCATAACTGAACCGCAAACTAAGAGACACCTGTGGGCTAAAACTTTTTAAAAGTTGGCGTGGCCCCTCTCCTAAAACAGTTAAATTATATACATTTCTTTCAAACCGCTGAAGCTAACTTAACCCAACTTGCTGATAAATACGCCACAAGCATTCAATTTCACAACCAAGATGGTGGAGAAGGGCTTCATAAGAGTAGGTTTAAAAAGTGGCACCGCCCACTTTTAGGTTAAATCTTACATCTCAGAAACTACTTGTTCAATTTCAACAAAATTTGGTGTGTGAAATTATCCAGACATTCCTATCAAACACTGGGAGAAATCGGATGACAACCACATAACAAACTTTTTAATTCCATTTCATTCTTCCATAGTGCCATCAATCTTGCAGCCGAAAATTGTCGAAATCAAACCATTATTTTTTAAGGACCCAGACACCAAATATGTGGACATCAGTGCATTGATTTTTTAACGAACATATCGGTCAACCCATGAGGTCTAGTATTGAGCATGGATGCCCTTTTGACAAAAAAGGGTAATATCAGGTCTAAGGGCTAAGGCCTAATATAAATATTTTCGAACATCCTGTTGACTTTATACCCCATTTATCGGTCTATATTAAGAAATCTTAATAAAATTTAGAAAACTCTTTTTAATAACAGTGTATTCTCTTGACAAAAATGGATTTTAATATTTCCTCTAGTCCTCATATACCTAATATACGGATTTTCAAGCATCCGCTTGACTTTATTCCTTATATATTGGTCAATCTCTAAGGTTCATAATTAAATTTAGAAAGCCTCTACTTCTGGTATGTCTTCACACCAAAACTGGATACCATCGGGACAAAATATTCCCTAGCTCTCATATCCCTTATACAAGAAAATTGGTAAGAATTATATACGAATTTCAAACTTCCGGTTGGCTTTATACCACATATATCAGTCAATATGTAAGATATCTTAGCAAGTATAATATTGGATATACAATAGTTTAATGCCGAAAATGTGCGATATCGATCCACGAATTACTCAATATATAATACTACATATAATAATTTTCATTAGTTCAGAATGAAATTGGCATTTCCCATATTTTAATTAATGTTTTCCTTTTATACCATATACCATATATTTGATTTATTCGAATTGCGAGAGTATAAAATGTTAGGTAACATCGGAACTTGCTTTCTTTCCTTACTTGTTTTTATAATGAAATCAATATTGTAGATTTTATATATGAATATTAATTGTATTGTAGTTTAAGTTATTTTCTGCCAATCTGGTTCAAAATTCGTCCAAAGTGAATACTGATTCTTATCGCAAAATATTTATATTTTTATTAAATTTCACAGGAATCTTAAAATCATCCGTATTTAATTCTTACAAATTACAAGAGTGTCAATTGTTTAGATGCGTCCAAATATTGTACTACCTTACTTATCTAAAATAAATTTGCCAAATATTGATTATATTTCAGCAATTTATTTTATTACCTCTTATAGAAGCCGACTCGAAATTATATGAAATAAATTATTATTTAGATAATGTAGATGTAAATTACTTAATTCATTATTTTTATTGAAATAAGCAAAAAAATTGCCTTGAATTAAACTGGGATACCCTCCCGTTGCAATTGCACATGGGTTTGCAAAAATGTCAGATAATAATATCATATCACTTAAATTTAAGGGTTAATAAAGGTGACAATAATACAACGTTAAGCTATTTCTTATGGTTTTCTATGAAAAAGCTCAGGAAAGCTCAGGAATTCTCGAGTCTGCGTACTGATTTACGCTAGGACGATTCCAATAGAAATTTGTGTAAGCTATTATTAAAACTGATGTGTTTTTTCTGTAGTGTTATATAAAAATATTAACTAAGTGAAATAAAATATATAAATTTTCAATTGGTGAATTACATTTTTTGAAGTAAGTATGGACTGCATTTATAATATTACATTGAAAGCAAGAATTGAAGTTTTTGTGATACTGGCACGATAAATTTTAGTGGCAGAGAGCTATTGATTTACGCCGTATGATTTTTATTTTTCAAAGAAAAAAACAAAAAATAGTTGCATAAGACTTAAACTGAAAACTTAACTCTTCAATTATTATGATTTAAGTACATCATTAAATATTCATTGAATATACCTACATACTATCTATTGAAAAAATACCCGATGTCAGTGTGCACGAATATGTAGATGTGGAATTGTTATAGGATAACGTAGTGCATTATTTAATATACATACATATACATATGTACATGTCCTCCTATGTACAATGAATATTATTTGTATATATGACCTGTTTGCGTATGTATATATAAATATATATATATATATATTTATATATTATATATACAATATATATTTGTATGTATATATATATATATTTATATATTATATATACAATATATATTTATATATACAATATAATAAACATAAGTTTAACTATACTCTGAACTCAATAATGTGTTACTACTACATTATAATCATCAAATAAAGATAGAAACGCTGAAAACTCAAATATATAAATGTAGATGCTTTAGAAAAAGTGCAGTTACTGATATTTTGTTCATCAACGGGTTTTAGGTTTGGACTTTTCAAATTTTATTTACTGTTTATCATTTTCATCTTAACATCATATAACGGTATTCCGTCATTAAATGCAGTAAGGTTCTATAGACTTCTTATAGAAGAATTAAAGCGGAAGAACTATCATACATATTGCAATGTGATAGTTCAATTTTTGATAATACATCCTTTTTGTTACTAAAGTTCATTGATCCAATGTACTTTTTGAAAGTATGTACTGGATAAATCAAAATACTTCTTTTATAGGTGAATAAGAAAGACCCTTGTGAGTGGTCAGAAATATTATTATAATTTTCAAAATTGCCTTTTTTTAGATAAGGTAACTAGTATAACGAATTTGTTTTTTACGAGTTAATTTAGAGACATATTAATGAAGAAAATTGGCGTTTCATCAAACATTACTAATGCAAAAATACAGAAATCTTTAAGTATTTTTTGTTAATATTTGAGTAAGTATATAAGTATTTTGGACATCAAACACCATTTTAATATGGACGTAAGTAAAAAATTAATTGATAAATGTCCTTAATTTTTTATAAAGGGAATTGCATTTAAAACTCCAGTTTTTTATATTATTTATAGCTATTTATATATACAATATTACATGAACTTACAGTGTTGTTTGTATTTATGTATTATTATTTTAAATACATCGATGGTAATGGTAAAACACATGTATACGTTGGCTACTATAATATCAATTGGCTTTGTGAAAGGCTACTGAAGCTAGTATACTTATAAACGCAGATATACCCTTACACCTTTGAGAAGAGCTGTTTAAAGTATTTGACAACATTGTTCAAATTTTGCCAGAAATTGAAACATGAAACATATAGAAATAGAAATTTATAAAGTTCATTAAAATTTAAGAGCTTTATATAGATTTGAATTAATTTCTGCGCTAAATTACTCAGTTTTTTAATGGCGTTTGTTGGCAATCCCTCTCTTCGTTCCCTATGAACGCGTTGAGTAAAGGGTTGTTGTAATGAATCCATTTTCCATCACAATGATGCAGAAACGAATTTTTTTAGCGTTCAAGCAGTATTTCTGACATGCCTAATCGTCTTCGAAAAATGGCACCTAATTTGCTTACTTAAACTGGCTGCTGGCGTGACTCCCAAATATTCTTCTTGTATTTGGCAACAATATTCATGAAGTAATGCTTCCAGTTTCTCATCTTTAAACTTTTTTCCGCCCAGGTCGTTCTCCGTCTTCCAAGCCAAAATCCCTACTTTTAAACTTTGCAAGCCACGTTTGTCCAGCTAGAGCATGTTCATCAAAATGCGAAGATCTTCGGCATATTTTCTTCATATCAAAGCAATGAAAAAGAGCTTCCCGCAAAAAAACTTTTTCAGGCACAAATTTAACATATGTATGTATTTGATTGAAAAAAATTATTGTTCTCTCCGCTGATGAATGGCATATACTGAAAAAGACGCACAAGGACAGGACAAGCTTTCCAACGGAGTAATGTAATAGTAATCAAGTTACGCATGAATATATGGTAGTTATAGAGACTCAAACTATCACAAAAAATATGTATGAAAGCAAAAAGAATTTTACATAAATAAACAAAAAGTCTATTGTATCTTGCAATACACTCTACGCAACTGATCTTGAGTAGGTACCTGATTTTGACATTTCTGTTTACTATCCTATGAGAAGGGATGACACACTGGCGACTCATTTGCCTGTGATTGTGCTCCGATAGCTATTCATAGTCTATATTTTGAAGTACGGTTCTCTATCGACTACTATACTCCAACTAACATATATATATACAATTGATGTGTGAGGTTATTATCAGCTATTTACATTTATATATGAACGAGGTTGACCACATTGAGATCATTTTAACTGAATTTGTTTAAGTGATTAGAGAGAATAATTCAATTTATTGTATTGTCTTAGTATTTCAATAGCTCAAAGAATAACATATTTTTTATTTATTTAATTACAGATGGAGTGCATTTTTAGTGCGTCTCATCGATTTACATGGCCAATTTTTTTTCTGCTGGCAATAATATTTCACATAAAAACAACAGGCAAGTGTATACCTACAAGTATAAATATGTATGGATATACTTATATCATATGTACATGTTTTATTGTTGCGTTTTATTTTTGTGGCCGTCTATATAATCATTACTTATTTTGTTATTGGCTCTATGCGAGATTGGTGTTTAAGGAGAAAAAATAAAAAATATTTTTAAAATAATTAATTTGGTAGAAGAATACATTAGAAGAATCATGTAAATGTTAATAAAAGAATGCAGCTAGTCACGACTACCTGAAACTGTTTTTGGTTTGTACATACAAAGAACTCTATTTACTCACACATTTGATTTATAATTTTAATTTTTCTAATGTGCGCAAGTATCTATATTTTTAAAAACCTCTATAAAATATTTTGTGAAGTCGTTTTGAGCAAGAAAATATACTTAGCATTTATTGCAATTATACTTAGATTTATTGGAATTTCGAATTATGATTTTCATTATAATGTACAATTTTGTCAATTTATTATATTTACTTCCAGTCTCTCACTCGGATGGACTTTTCACATTAACTGATCATGATTCCCCAGCAGTTTCACCTAAATTTCTATCACGCGGACATTTATATAAAGTAATTGTTGGTGAAACTATAGAACTTCCTTGCAAGGTTCAAAATCTTGGATCATTTGTTCTATTATGGAGAAAAGGTTCTTCTGTTTTAACAGCGGGTCACTTAAAAATAACAAGAGATCAAAGATTCAAAATTGTGGGGGACTATAATCTTCAAATAGCAAGTGTGAAAACCCAGGATGCTGGTGACTATATTTGCCAACTTGGAGATCAAGAAAATCGGGATCAAGTTCATACTGTGGAAATTTTAGGTATTTATGGGTATTTTTAAACTTAAGTCGTTAGTTAGGAAAAGTAAATAAAATATTTATTTAAACATTGAGATATCCGGAATAGATAATAAACAAAAAAATGGCGATTGTCTTCTCAGTTGACTATGATTTAATAATAGGACAATAATATTACCGCCCACTGTTTGCTAACATCTCATATTTTATCAAAGGCTTGACGTCTTGGCCAAATGTGATACATAACATTCCTTTAACATCTTTATATCACAATTTGAAAAGCAGAAATACCCACGCCTTCTATAATCACACTTGATGCCATATATATTCCCAATTTTAAATGTTATTAAATTCTTCCACTTTGCTAGAAAGATGGTCTAACGGGTGGCGACTCTCCACGATATTCGAACTTCCAGTTGTTTTTTTACGTTATTTATCGAAATACCTGTGAAATATTTTTATCTCAATTAATTAATTACTTCACAACCCACTACAATGATTTTTGTGCTTTTGGTATAAAGTTTAATATAAAATAGTTACATGCTTTTTTGACGCATATATTAAAAATAGTGTTCGAAACTACTGAATCTGGTATCACTGGAAGAAATTATCAAAACGTAATATTTAACAATAACGATTATATAAGATAAAATAAGGGAAGAAATCGTTAAATTATTATATGAACAAAATAAGAAGGGATAAAAGAAGGCTCGAATCACAAGATTCTCTAGTCTTACTTGAAATGTTGCAGACATTTTTTTTTATATTATTAAGTACAGAACATAAGATTATACTCTCATACTTTATTTTTATTCTATTTACTTATATATGAGTATATTGGAATCGAATTCCTTCTTTTTAGTACCACCAACACTTCGTGCGTTACCGCACAATGGGCAAGTTACTGCTCGCAAAGGCAGTACTGTTACCTTGGAATGCAAGGCTTCGGGTAATCCAGTACCAACTATTTATTGGTTTAAAAAAGATGTATTTGCGGGCCCTACTCATTTATCTGATAGTTCAACCTTAATACTGGAGAACGTCGATAGACATCATGCTGGAATCTATCAGTGCTCTGCGGATAATGGAGTGAAAGAACGTGTATCAATGGACATACAACTAACTATTCTTTGTAGGTTGACACACCTGTTAAATAAAACCAATTTAGGTTATAAAAAAAAAATTAACAAACGTTACATTTTTAATAAAAATATAAGAATATAAAAAATTTGATAGTTATTTGTATAACAAAAATTAAAGTTGTAGTAGCTTACATATCAGTGCAAATATGCAAATGTTTGAAAATTATAATATATACATATTATTCAAATATAATTGTTTTTTGTTTTTGTTTTTATTTTGTATATTAAAGCCCCACCTGAGATAACTGTCGAGAAGTCATGGGTTCATGCAGCTGAAGGTCATGAAGTGGAACTTGCTTGCATAGTTCATGGAGATGTGAATTCTGAGGTAAAAATTGTATAAATTTCATATTTTTTTAAGTCCAAAAATTTACAAAAATTGATTATTTTATTATTTGTATTCATAACTCTCTCGATAGAGTTCTTTATTTTAAAAAAGTAATATTTTTGGAAGCATTAGGGCATTCTTTAAGTATTGCAGAAATTTCCACTTTTAATGCTATTCGATTTGTCCACACAATAACATTAGAGTTGCATGCGGACAAATAACAACATCTCTACATATTTTGCAAACGAACCAAAAATAAATAAAAACGAATAAGAAAGGGCGAAGCTTCGGTTTAACCGAACATTTCATGCTGTTGCAACTTGCAAGGATCAAAGCTGGGGAAATACCTTCAGGTGTTGGTAAAACTTCATATTAAAAAATATTGCGGAAGAATTCAACATTCATTACTCTATGAAATCCTAAATGAATTACTTTCAAATTTGGTATTTTATTAAGTTTTATTATAGGTCATAGGCTCCATTACTTTTATAGCTATATTCTACTTCCCGGCATCGAAATATATATTAAAATCATCCTCAAATCGAATATATCTGACATATACCTAACCGATGAAGCTGAATTTAATATATTGAGTTGATGTGCAAAATGTCAACCAGAAGATGCAATTGATGATATTAGGGATATAAGATTAAGACGAACTCCATTCATGTTCAGCGCTAAACCCTTAATATAAAAAGGCAAGAAGGAAATTATTATATGTAGTTATGGCACTTTGTGCCTTTTTGACTTATAGCGTTTTGTCGGCGTGGCAGTGACCACGTGACGATATATCAACTCAACTCAAGTTACAGCTTACATTTCAGCTCGTATCGTCATCCTGATCTGATATATATGTATCTCTATATCTATCTCGATTACTTTTAGGTGTTACAAACAACCTTCAAGTGAACAAGATTAAACCTCAAAAGCAGAAACCATAATCTTGTGATAGATACAGCAAAATATTTCAGTATTTCCCTTTTCTTGATAAACCCCGATGTTGGATCGACTAGGGTAATTTTTTTAAAGCGTGATCAAAGACGCTAAAAACGCAATTGTGTGACAAGTTATGCTAACCCTTATTTCATGATTTCTAAGGTGTAGAAACACACAAATATCTTGAACTATGAGTGCGACAAATAAACCTTTTTCTTTAAAAACTTACACTTATATGCATAGTGTAATTACAATTATATAAATGTAAGTGTAATGTAATGTAAATGTAATGTAGTGTATTAAGTATAATGTACAAATAAATTTGAAATTTTTGGACTTTAAATGCAGATCTAACAAACTATAACTAAGCCTATGGCAAAAAATATATATTATATAATTGTTCAGGAGAAACAACTCCATGACCCCGTAGTTATCTTACCAAAATCAGCAGTTTCTATTCAAAGGTTTACTGAAAACTAGCCTGAACCTGTGGGTCCAAATTTTGAGATTTTGTAGTGAACTTTCGTATTATTTGAAATTAATCATTTTTATTTCATGAATATTTCAAATTTTTTGTAATTTTTCTCTTAAATGTATTTCGACTTCTGAAAATGTTTTTTCAAATTTTTAAACATAATAAAAAAATAGTGTTAAATACAGCAATGAAGCAGTTTTTATCACAACGAATAAATACACGTTTCTAAAAAAACAATAACAAAATTTAACGATAACGATTAAAATACGATCACTAATCGATTATAATGTGATTTGTGAGGCTTAATATAAATCAGCACTCTGCCTTACCCAAAACTTACCAGCTGTACATAGTAGTTATATTGTATAACGGTGCAGGAGGAGAGTAGAAGAGGCCACGACGGATGCCATATGTCCAATCATATGTATGTTAATGTTTTGTTTACATATTCATCGAACATAATTGAATAATCGACGGTGATTTTGCAAAAAGGTCTCCGTCCGGTCAGAAGGTCCTACTGCAGGAATAAAAGATAACTGTGCAAATTTAAGGAAGTGTTTTTACTTTCGAAAACTCGATTTTTTTTTCTTATCTTATTTTTTAACATTTCAAGAATATTTCCTTAAAATTTTAGGTCGATAGAAGCAATATTCTTAAAGTTATTGTCTTATTAATCTAATGGCCTTTAACGCTTCAACCAATAGTTCATAAACTTTAGACGCATTTTTCTCAAAACTACTTTTTCAAAGTCCGTGTTCACTGTCACTTCAAAACTACTTCACCGATTCATTTCAAACTTTATACACATTTTCGACACATAAAATACCGTCCCCCTACGCTTATTAAACTTTTCATTAAGAGTGTTTTCCACCCTCAAAATGGCGAAATTTTTAGTGGGAAATAACAGTTTACACTTTAAATAGCCGTCAAAATTTTTTTAAAGAAAAAACAAATTATCAGAGAACGTTGGGGGGAAGATTTTATCATAATTTAACTAATTTTTCTTGGTTTTTTTTCGGATAGTTTCCAACCGAGTTATGGTGAACACCGCAAATTGTTTTTTTCTCAACACGTTCTGGGTTAAGCTCTGTTACCGGCTTATGTTTCAATATTCCTGGATGAAAATTACCCTATATTGTCGAAAGTATGCTCAATAATATACAAAAGGTCCGAATAAAATTACTCAATCCATATTTACGACAAAAATTCGCAAAAAAAATAATTTTTTTTACCTTGAAACCCTAGCCCCTCTATAAGCCCGAGACGATTGATGCCTTGGAAAAGAATATTCGTCGCATACGGCCCCAATCGTTACAAAAAGTGGTCGAAATTTGTTCTCTCAGATGGAATTTGTTAGAGCCAACCGCGGCGGTCACTTTCACGAAATAATTTTTAAAACATAATGGTAACCCCTTGTATTTATAATAAAGCTAAACTCTTGGCCATAAAATTAAATTATATTTGTTTTATTTATTTTTGAAATTCACCCTTTATATTATAAAAACCGCACAAAAGTGGACCATTGCCTTGCCACTCCATTAATATTTTTGTTTATTCTAAGCATGAAAGTATAAAAGAGTATACCATAAGCTCCACAAACAATTTATATTTTTATACTCTCGCAACATGTTGCTACAGAGTCCAGACCTCATATCCCTAATACCATATACTGATTTCCGATCGTCTGTGTTTAAATGACTATAAACTCCCCCCGCCAAGTACACCGCTTCACCCGGAAAATAAGGGCACACCCTAGGATAACCTACTACAATACACCACACTCATACATCACCACACAAATACAATATAAAATAACTCGACGTTTCAGCGGTACAGCGCGTCGACAATTGATCCTTTATTTAGTACGACATTATTTTTCGCGCAATCAGATGGTTTGCTTCCAGTCCAGCACAGCTACGTTTATTTTTAATTAAATTGGAACTGCTGTTTAATACATAAATATTATAAAATGTTAAATAAATAAATTTGAACGGAGTTCCATTATAAAGCTAATAATACGAGTGCTTCTTTTAGAATTCTATTTAAAGCTAGTGGAAATAAATTTCGTGCTCCCCAATACATTGGGTATCCTGTTAAACATGGTCCTTCGAGCCTTACCGAAAGGCACCTCGGAAAATTAACAAAAATATACACATATATGTACTTATGTATAACCAGTGCGGTGTTATAAAGTTCAGTGACCCAAAAATATATAATATATACTGGTACATACAACATACATATTAATAAATATGCATTCAAATAAGTGCAAATTAGGAATTCAAACCACAAAATAAAACAAACGGTGCGGGGAAGTGCAGTGACAAAAAAAAAAACATATAAAACAAAACAAAACAAACATAAATATATAAAGTGCGTGTAGCCTAAAAAAATAAAAACAACAACAAATACAAAAGGGTTCAAACAAACAAAAAACACAAATTGGCCGCGAAATGTAAAAGCATCTCAACAATAAAACATAAACAAAAACAAAACAAACGGGCGCGATCCCTCAAACATATATACATGAAAGTGTGTGCATCAAAAACAAAATACATACAATTATAAAGCGATTTTAATGATCAAGAACAACTTAAAGAGGTCGCGAAACTAAAATAATCGGACACGATCATAAAAACAACAATTTAACACGCATAAGGAGCTAGCCAGCTGGATGCCGAAGAGGACAGACACTGGAACAAAACGCAGAAGGCATAAAGGCAGCATATATATATACATAAACCCTCCACAAAATACCCTACAGAATCAAAGTGAGCGTATTCATTTCACTTTTATTTATTTTTGCACATATGTTTATCGAAAAGATACAGTTTATGCATCCACATACATATTCTAAAACATTAATAACAATAAATAATAATTTTTTATTAATATACGCTTACCTTCGTATATTTAACCACACAAAATTCAACAACAAAAAAATATATAAATAAAAGTAAACATACAAACATATATGCATACTTTAGTGCAAAAATATATGTACTTATTCATAATCAGTACATATATTCTTTATACATATAATTGCCAAGTGCAATATATACCATATATGTATATACATTTCATATATATTCACAACTGAAATTTAGAAACTGCAAACAAATACAATTGTGCACAATAAAATATTTACCTATAGCCAAGACGGTAAACTACCTGCGCATTATCAATTCTCTGTTTTCGCTTTATTGGTACCGCGAAAATAATACATATTTACCATATTTATACATACGGCATAGAATCTATGCCTATGCTTTTATACCCTACATACATTGGGTCAATTACACTATGAAAATTTAGAAAATTATATAAAAAGTTGTAAAATTACAAAAAATAAAATAAAATACAATAATAAACGTTGTAGTAAAATTAACACTACCAGAAATAAAAATAAAAAAATAAATAAATTTGTACTTAATACATTAAAACATATACAATTGTAGTTGTACATATTTTCTAAGTCCACATTGGCATACATCCCGCAATACCCCTTGTAACAAACAAGCAGGATTGCGTACAAAAAAACTAAAAGCAGATTGATCTCTTCAACGAGCACTCAATTGCATTAGAAATTAAACATACATACGCACAAACAATCCGTGCATACTTCCGTACAAAGTGTATTGATCTCTTCAACGAGCTCTCAATTTCACGAGCACATAAATATATACTAACAAGTCCGTGTATTAGGGTGTACCTAAATACATCAATATAAGGACATAAAAAGTATTATTGAATTAAAAGTGCGATTTTTAATAATTAAATTAATTAAAGCAATACATTCAAAATAAAACCACAACAAAATCATATTGCTAGTAAATACAGTTTACACTGAGAAAATTTTAATAATTTTTGACAAATATTTTAACATACAAAATAATGAATGTAGATAAAATTCAAATTACACCTGCAGAAGCTACACGCGCAAGACAGGTTACCAAAAAGCAAATAAAAGGCAAAGATATTTGTGCCACCAAATTCATTTCTGAGAGTGACAGATTAACAGGATAACGATTTTCATCTTCACCGATTAAAGACAACTCTGAATCGTTATTGGAAATAAAAAAACAAAATATTGACAATTTTTGGACTCGTCTCCAAACGGCTCATGACGCCATAGTAGATTATGACAATTCAGATCTACCACACGATTTTCAATCATCGGCTTACGCACTATACGAAAACTGCTTAGACCAGTACGAAGAAACAAAAGCTATGATTTCTGATCAATTAAAGCTAATAAAAGCGATTGCACCTACTCCACATCCGAGAGTAGAGCTGCCACAAATTCAGAGTCAAGAGGCAAGTTCAGGCATCCATCTCGAGGTGCCCGCATGTGACATAGAAATATTTTATGGAGGTTATGAAGAATGGCCGTCCTTCCGGGACATGTTCACTGCCGTATACATCAACCATCCAAAATTATCAAAAGCGCAAAAATTGTATCACCTCCGATACAAAACAAAAGGTCTAGCAGGCATAATAGTCAAACAGTTCGCACTTAATGACGACAATTTCAATTTGGCTTGGGAAGCTCTAAAAGCAAGATATGAAAATGAAAGAATATTGGTCGATAACCAAGTAACGACACTAATAAACTTGCCTAAAATTCAAAAAGAAACAAGTGAAGAATTTGTTAGACTACAATCCACTGTTTCTAATTGTTTGTCGGTTCTATCGACACAAAATATTCCCACAGACAGCTAGGACCCTATTCTGGTAAATATATGCACCGCCGCATTACCAGAAAAATCGTTACTTTTATGGGAGCAATCGCTCTCATCACGAAAGAAATGCCCCACGTGGCAACAAATGAAAGACTTTCTTACTACCCAGTACGAAATAGCAGAAAGGGTAGACAAAAAACTAGTTAGAACCAAAAACGTTCAAAACGACCTCAAAAGAAGCTTCAATAGACCCCAAGCAAGTAGCAGAAACAAATTAAACAGAAGCTGGTACAAAACGCAATCGTTCACTTCCGAACAGAACAATCATACGTCATGCGAACTATGCACAAGAGGGCCTAAGCTACAATCTTGCGAGATATTTAAAAAATTAAAAATTCACGAAAGAAACTATTTCGTGAGATCAAAAAAATTATGTACAAATTGCTTGTCACATGCGCATACATATAAAAATTGCAAAAGCAAATTCAATTGCTTATATTGTCACAAAAGACACCACTCAATGCTTCATTACAGCAAATTTCCCATATCACCTTAAAGAAGCGCTTATACAAAACGAACCACAGGTTTAGTTGTAACAACAACTCCTAAAAACCAAAATCCCGAAATTGAAAAAACTCAAACGCTTCACAGCGAAATACAAAATAGGGTATTACTACCCACAGCAGTCATCTCCATCGAACACCTAGGAGAGCTGTTTCAACTTAGGGCCTTAATAGACCAAGGATCACAACGATCTTTCATAGCGTCTAGGGCACAAAATAGGCTACAACTGCCAACAAAACAAGCCAACTTTGAGTAGTGCAAAACTCTAATAAAATCTGCCCCATTACCTTAATTTCCCCCCAAGCGGATAAGAGAATTAAAGCAGAAGCTATAGTCTTACCGCAACTTACAAATATGCTTCCCAGCTATCACATAAAAAGCAAGCATTGGCAAAAGGTTTCACACCTAAAGCTAGCAGATCCCAACTGCAACACTCCCGCTCAAATAGATCTTCTATTAGGCAGCGATCTCATACCACAGATAATACTCGAAGGTATTGAGACAATTTCAAATAAACTTCTGGCACAAAAAACTATTTTTAGTTGGATACTAAGTGGACTAGTTATGGAACCAGTTACCACCACAACAACTCAAGTTGACGAAAATTCCAATGAATACCTTAATTCACAATTAAGGAAATTTCGGGAGTTAGAGAAACGCCCCTCATAACAACCCCAGAAGATCAGTATTGTGAAGACTTCCACAAAGCCACAACTACTCGATCAAATAATGGCCGCTACGTCGTACGACTACCACTAAAGCCACAACTTTGCACAAGAAACCAAGTCAGAGCTTCTTCTGACAACCCCAGTGTTAACAACACAAATATTTATAAAACAACTAAATCATCCAAATATATAACTAAATATACCAAAAGAAAATTGGTGGGACACTAATTTCCAACAATATAAAAATACAGGGGATCCATTGGAATGCGATATCTGACTAGTTTTCATATCGTACTGAGTCAATATCCGCATTATTCGCAATAATAATTTCGACCCCGCAGGATGGCTTTCGCCAATTATGATACAAGCGAAAATCCTGATCACAATTGTCAAATAATCTAAACGATATTCAAATCTCCCGATTCTTGGCCACAATCGCCCACGCCCATACATAATATCGTTCGCAGTATAGTTGTCCTAGAAAGTCGAAATATCGACACCTATCTTACTATAGTGGCTCATAGTTGCCTCAATTTTCATAATTATAAATAATTCAAAAATCAAGTTAAGGGAGCACCATACTCCCAATGTGAAACAGTGACGCACCTAGACTTACAAAAAGCAAAAGTCACACTTATCCCATTTATCTAAGCGCTCATCATTTGGGTAGTTTATGGGAAACACTTTTACAAGTTGCAAATCTCACTTCAAAAAAGTAGGTAAAAATCATAAATCTCACCCTCTTCAAAAGTTTCAAAGGAAAACCCATTCTGGCCATATCTGAGCCAGGCGTGGAGTCGCTATTCTATAAGTCGACAAAAAAAAAAAGGAAATTGCAAAGAAAAGCCGCTAATACAGAAAAATCAAATAATAAAAAAATCCGCATAATAAACCGATAAAAGAAAAAATTGGAAATACAATAAGTGGTAAAACCAACTACAAAATCAAATAAAGACGAAAATTTACTACCTCAAGCACCAACTCCAATATCAAAATACACAAAGTGCCGTGCACTCGGCTGCTCCATCAGCACTACGCCGAAATACATGCACCAGCATATACGTGTAATACTAGGTAAAATATTCGCCTAGGGGGCCCAGGATGTTTAAATGACTATAAACTCCCCCGCCAAGTACACCGCTTCACCAGGAAAATAAGGGCACACCCTAGGATAACCTACTACAATACACCACACTCATACATCCCCACACAGATACAATATAAAAAAACTCGACTTCTCAGCGGTACAGCGCGTCGACAATTGATCCTTCATTTTTCGGACGACATCATTTTTCGTGCAATCAGATGGTTTGCTTCCAGTCCAGCACAGCTACGTTTATTTTTAATTAAATTGGAACTGCTGTTTAATACATAAATATTATAAAATGTTAAATAAATAAATTTGAACGGAGTTCCATTATAAAACTAATAATACGAGTGCTTCTTTTATAATTCTATTTAAAGCTAGTGGAAATAAATTTCGTGCTCCCCAATACATTGCGTATCCTGTTAAACAGTCTGGTTGATGTTTCCTCATAAGCCCAATATATAGTTATAATTTAACTTTTCGGTTGAGTTTATACCTATATTGTATTATATATTACTACAAATATCTCGGATATAAAGCAAAATATAGTACTGAGGATAAGTGAGGCTATATAATATTATATAAGTTCGTAAGATACCAAATGTGATTGTAATCCATTCACGGTTTCGTCGAAGAACGAATATTGAATTTACTACCTAAAAAGTAGCATTACAAAGTAAGTTTACCATACTAAGTTTACCGCACTTATCGACTATGTTGTTGAAAATAATATTTATGATTTGCATAAGTCCAAAGATTATTTATGTTCAAATTTTAATTCTTACAGATGCTGTGGTATCAAAACTCCTTTCTATTAGATCCTACCGATAGAAGATCAATGCAGTCAAATGATGACAAATATACCTTAATAATTAGGAAATTTCAAGCATCTGACTTTGGAAATTATAGCTGCGTTGCCGATAACGCTCTTGGTAGGACGAAAAAATATATTGAAGTGTCTGGCCGTCCGGGTCCTGCTAACTTCATATCCCCAGCTTTGAGTGGCTATCTAGATCATTATAATTTAACGTGGACTATTGAATCCATACCTGCTCTCGATGAAATTAAGCTTTTGTATAGACGACTATTGGTAAGGTTTTGTTTTATTTGTATGTTATTGCTTAAGCCATTATACTATTCGATTATAATTTTAATTTATTATTTCTTCCACCAAAATTTATTAATATAATTATATCACTTAGATGAATGAAACGTATCAGCATCCAGGAAAATGGCATGAAAATCATATAAATCCAACGTTAATCCGATTTGATAACACTCACTTTATTATGTCACATGTGATAAAAAATTTGGAGCACAATGCAGTATATGAGGCCATTGTACAAGCCAAGAATAAATATGGATGGAATGAGGTAATATATGCTGCAATATGCTTTTCTTCTAAAAACGATCAAACTTTTTTATTTTTGGTGAAAATATTTTATATCTATACTTACGAGAACAAATTGCGCACTTGAGCCATTCTTTGTTGTTTATCTAAAGCAGTCAGCGCTCTACTGCTCTACTATACTAGCATCTTTTGCTTACATTGCATTCATTGATTGGCGCTGTAACCGCACAAATGATTTTAAATCAGTCCAGTTCCACAATAGCGCGCTAGTCGTCCGTTTTTAGATGACGTTACGTCAAACTCCTAACTACCGTCCCTAAATAAAAGCGGCAGCGGAAAATTACTGTCAAAAACTCCTCATGTCCAAAGATTTTGTATGACGCATAACTAAATAAACGCGTCAACGCTGAGCGTTGAAAAGATCGATTTTAACAGCGCGTTAAGAAGTAAAAATGTTTGGAGAAGACGAAGAAATTGTCATTTTTCTAAAAATTAATTGACACGCGATGTTTAAAACTTGTACAAATGGATATTAATAATAAATTAATTCGTCTTGCATTTAATTTCTTTTTTACTAATTTGAGAATTTAAGTGGGAATTTGACGTAAAGTTGCCGCAGTAAAAAACGCGCTGCTCAACGTTTTTATTTAGATATGCCAGTAAGTCCGTCTTCACGCATCATTTCTGACGAAAGCTGTCGAATTCAATGATTGTTTTATAAACATAGTTGCCAACTTCTGAATTTCTAAATTTCAAAAGGTGCTTTTTTTTTGGCGCCTGGATGACGAGGCGAGTTGAATTTCGGGTGACTATCTGTCCGTCTATGCAAGCTGAAACTATGCAACTAAAACTGAGATATCCTAATGAAACTTATTACACATATTTCTTGGCACCATGAGATGGTTTGTATTGCAGGTTTTCGGAATCGGACCATTATCACGCGCATAAAACGTCTTTAATCAAAAACATATAAAGTGCCATAACTAATAACCACAATAAGATGCAAATCTGTTACTTTCCACATCGAATCGGACTAGGGAGGGTACCTGTGGTTTGAAAATGAGTGATGAAGTAGGCGTGGCCCCGTTCCCTGATAGGTTTAATACACATAACTCTCAAACTATATCTATAGCTATATCAACCAAATTTAAATTAAATTTTTGGACATTTGGTTATACCATATATATTGTATTGAGTTTTCTACATGAAACTCATATAGCACATTTTTCTGGCATTTTTTTCTGGTAATAATATGTCGTAATACCAAAAAAATCGGGTCAATACTTCCTTTAGCCCCCATATGCTCAATATAAGAATTTCAAACTTTCGTTTGGCTTTATACCATATATATTCGTCAATATGTAAGATTTCCTAAGAAAATAAAAGGAACACTGGATATACTGTAGTTTAATGTGTGAACTCGGTCCAGCTCCCATATACTACATATAATATGTTTCGATATTCTAACAGATTCTAAGCCGAGTACATCGGCCTGTAAGTGAATCATATTCATAAAATTGTGTGGAAACATGTTGTCGAGTATACTAAAGTAATGTCAAACGCTAATGCAATCAGTAAAGAATATCCGATATACAGATTGTGGACTTCCACCTGACTTTAAACCCGTGTCAATAATATAATATAATTGTGATATTTTAATCAAATTAAATTTTAATGAACCTTGTCCACTTTCTTAAAAATAGTGTGATTTAGCATTGAATATAGAGAAAATAGGTGTAAACCTCATATCCCTATTATACAGATTTCTGCTACTCTTTTTGATGTTTTCCTCAGATATGAAATATATTAAATTTAACAATTTTGGTTGAGTTTATATCACATATAAATCAATTAAGTTAAATGGTACCAGGCTATTAATAGGAGATAAAGCAAGCTATTTGCGACTTATTTTAGACAGGAAGCTATCATGGAAACCAAACTTAGGCACTATGGTAAAGAAAGCAGCTATAACACTATGCACCTATAAAAGGATGGTGGGGCCCACATGGGGACTAACGCCTCGTGTAACTCATTGGCTATGTTGGTATGGTGGCCAATAATGGAAAAGAAATACACGGTAAGAAGTATTGAAAACATGCAAAGAGCACCTAGTAAATAACCCAGTGCAGCTCTTAGAACAACGTCAAATCAGACACTACACAATATTTTATGTATATTTACTGCCCACATTCTTGTTCTGTAAGCAACTGGCGCCGAAGTCAGCTCTTAGACTAAGGGAATCTTCCTTATTAGTCGTTTATAACAAGGGGAATTCTAAAATAAAGTTTCTCTACCCAATACCAATGATTTTCAAAGCTTTAGAATTAAACTTTAATTCGGTCCCCAATATTGCTTTCCCTTTCAGAGAAGAGTGGGGTAGGAGTGAGGCGGACAGGTACACTGGGAAAAGTATCTACACGGATGGACCCAAACTAGATAATTGAGTGGAAAGTAGTGTCGTTTCAGCAAAATAAGATACCAGAATCGCCTTTCAACTACCAGACCACTGCACTGTGTTTCAGCTATATTATATATCATATAATCATAGCAATTAAAAAAAGCCTTTTTGTTCTGACAAAGAGTTTTCTCACAACACGAAATATTTATATATAAACGGATTGACAAGCGGCTGTGAAATGGAAATTGGGTTTCATCAAAGATAGTGAAAGAATGTCTTGATATCTTAGTGGTTCTGGGCCATAGTGATATTCCTGGTAATTGTAAAGCAGATGAACTAGCCAGAGCTGGCACCACCCAACAGCTAGACTCCGATAAAGAGCGAATTTATATGCCTCTGGCGAGGTTAGGTTAGATTATGATTTTGATCTTATCAGAAATCGCACTTGGACAGCTCAGAACGCCGGTGCGTTGTGGTATGCCTCAGACTACTTATAGGTATTTAATAAACAAACATGTTATAGATATAGCTGAGTCTCGGTGGAGTCAAAACTTAACTTGCTCAACAAGTCCCGCCAATCATTAAAATTCAAAGGGATGACATAAGAACTCTAGAATGATTACTAACTGGTCCCTGTCTTATTGGCAGACATGCTAGCAGACTGGGGATACCATACAACGATTTCTGTAGAAGTTGTCAAGACCTACAGATACAGAAAATCTTCTACGCGAATGCAAGGCTTTGTACAATAAAATATTGTCAACTTTCAGTCGAGGGTTTCTTTACGATATCTCTGAAGTTGCACATATAAAACTTTTTGTATTTTAATGCATCTATAGTTGGTACTTCACAAAATTCTGCTCATAATTGACTTTATGCTGAATTGTGAGCCAAAAGTCTTCACATCATTTCGATCTTATTTATTTATCTATATAACATAATTTCGATGTTCTAAATTTATATAAGTGGTTGTTGAATGTATTTATTTGTACATATGTCACTTATATATTGTAATATATATTCTATACAAGTATATCAGTTATTTATACCATTTATGCTACACATAAGTTATTTTTGCTTACAGATTAGTGACATTCATCAATTCTACACCAGAAATCATGACCTTTTACTTGACATAGATATGGAGTACAAAATGGGAATTTCGAATGGAAAGAAGCATTTACATAATTTCAGTATTATAAAGGCAGTATTTGGCTATATAATTGTTCACAGTTTAAAAGTTTGTATTTAAGGACTTATTACTTTATAATTCATTAAAAAATGTGCCTTACACTTCAGTTCAATATTTGAATTATTATTTTAAGTATTTGTTTTATGTTTTACAATAATTTTTTTTAAGAGTTTAGAACACTAATTACTGGAAAACGATTCTTATTGCAAATTGTTTATATGTATTATTTAGACTTTGTGTTTCACAACATAACTTTTTATAATACATAAAATATAAAAGTTTGAAACACTAGCCACTGGAATCCTTTTTATATTGCAAACTATCCATATTTTACGGATAAAAATAATCCGCACTTAAATGTTTTTTATAATTGTTTGCGTTCAATGTGTCATATAAATGTTTCTGGTTATAATAAAAGTCCGAATAGGGTTTATGGTTTATGCTCTCAATGTTAATAAGACATGTCAATATATACACAAGTATGTGTAAATGGCGTCCCTAAATAAAATCGGCCGCTGCAAATTACTGTCGAAAATTCCTCGTGTCCATAGGTTTTGTATGGCGCATACCTAATTAAACGCGGCGGCAACGCTGAGCGTCGAAAATTTCGATTATAACGGCGCGTTACGAAGTAAAGTTGGCTGCAGAAAGCAAAGAAATTCTTTTCTGAAAAACTTCTTGACGCGCAATGTTTAAAACTTGTACAAATTGATATAAGTATTATTAATAAATTAATACGTTTTACATTTAATTTCTTTTGTACTAATTTTAGATTTTAGAAGCTTTATATAGGGATCTCGCGTCGGCGTTAACGCTGAAGGATTTTATTTAGGTAAAGTAGTAAGTAAAATATTTTTAAACGAGTGTGCTAAGTACTGGTAGCTTGGAAACTTTTATTGCGTCAAGTTTTGTTAAGCATATCAACTCAAAACTCTTTACAAATTTGTATAATGTAATAATATAAAAACCAACATTAAATACAAGTACGAACTGAAATGTCAAGCCAAGATATGTATATGATGCATTTTCGAAGTGTTCAAGGAAATAAACCACCTATGCCCATGCCTTGTGCTCAGATTCGAAGAAGCTGTATCAGTTGAGTAGGACTAAAATTTATTTTCAGTATTTTACAATTATTATATACTTAAAAGACATGTATACATACGTACCATATGTATATCAGAAAATTGAAAAAATACTTACATATATTAAACAAAATGAATAGAAAAATGTTTGAGTGTAGAATACATAGAGAATAAAATAATTAAAATAACTAAACATTGCAAATCACATTTAGTCCAAATAAAAACATATTTTAAATTATAACATTAAATGTAATTTTATTCTAATAAGACTGCTGCCATTACATAGCACACTTGCAAATACACTTCAAAAAATTATTTAATTAAATGTTTAAAAACTAACAAAATAATATCATGTCTGGTGGCACATGTATGTTCTTATACAGATCTCCAAAGTCTGAGAATTATTTTTATACAATTCTTTAATCAATTTTCATAAAGTTGTCACACATAGTCATCCCTTACTTATTAACTTAAGAAAGTCACTATTTTTTTAATTTGCAAGTTGCATTAAATATTAAAAGCTTCCTTCAAAGCAAATGAAAAATTTAGAACCACAAGTGTTGAGAGCACAGGGTATTCTAATATGTATTAAATTTTCAACACAAAAAGTATCACTGGCTCATAAACACCACCAGATTTTCAGTATAGTAAGCAAAACGAAATTTCAAATCATTGATTTTAAGAATTAGTCAATATTCTCCAAAATATCTTTAATTGCTGCATTTGCATGAGCGTTAATGGTTGGAAAAATTCATAAAAACTTATATACCTAATTTACAAATATGAATTTAATTAATGTCCAGCGGTAATTCCGTTTTTTTTTTATTGTAACTTATGTTAGTATAAAACAGACCGTAATTTTCTATTAAAATACAAATGGATGAAAAGCCAAAATAATAAGATTTTTAATAACCTATGATACCAAGAGAAACATCGGATTAATTCTTAGAGTATTTCAACAGTATTAAAACCTTTCTTTGTAAAAAAATTGTATTAAAATCAAAAGCTTAATTGATATATATTTCCTTTGTTATTATTATTATTTAGATCTGTATGTACATACATATATCAGAAACATATCTTTGTTATACCCGTAGCCGCACGTAATTATATGTTTTTTTTTTAGAAGAGACGGAATTAGAAATTTTTAATAAAAAAAAAACATTTTTATTATTTATTTTATGACAAAATTTTATAACTTTTAAATTATATCATCGGTTTCATCGAATCATTACCATGGGTATTAAAATAATCAATCCTTCAGAACAAGTCTTCTTGTCCACATTTTATATACCAGATGGCGTGTGGCATAAGAGTGCTTAGTTTTGTTTACATAACGGTCTTTATAACACCTAAAAAAGTATTAATTAATATTACACCAAGTATGAAAAATGAGCGTATTTAGTATATGCATATCATAAGATCAATAGCTATTTCAGCGAGACTTATAAAATATGCATCTCATAAATTATAAAATGGATCCAATAAGATTTGCAGTGTTATTCAGCGAATTGAAATAAGAAAAAATACGCCATAACTAAGCCGTTAAAGCACGAAACTAGATTAAAGAGTTATAACGGAACGCATTTTCTACTGACGATGATAAGACTCAGAAACATATGAATTACTTCCAAAAAATTACTATGGACGAGCCTTTTTTATTTTACAAAAGCTATTCCAAGCTTAATGAAGATATCAAATTAGTGTGCATGTGACAACTCTCTTCCAAAACTTGTCAGAGTCCTTTAATACTTTCCCAAGCCCCTATATCTATAATACAAGTATCTCCGTCCGTCCGATGGCTTCATACCGTCCGTTTTGGTCAGAGGTATATATCAATAAAACAAAGTGGAAATGTATGGCGTAATCACAGCTTTGACTACGTTCGAACCTTCATTACTTTTTGTTCCTTCGTTCAAAGGATAAAAATAACATTTCGGTCAATTTTTACTAATTTTGAACCAGCTAAAAACATTTCCATGACTTAGATTCCCCTTTAAATTTCAGAATTTTCTTAAATAAGTGGAATTTTCACCACGCCAAAAATACGTACTTAAATTACATTGAGATTTTTTATTTATAATTAGGTCATATTTGATTATACACTATAAATTGTTTAAGAGATTAATTAGCCATAATAAAACAGGCTAAATTCTTAGAAAATAGCATAAACATGATATAAATCTCTTATAACTGGCATTCAAATTGCCCAAATCAGAAATGCTAAGTTCTTTCTAACGAACGTGATATATCTACCACTAAATCAATATATGTAAAATCAAGGTCAACTTATAACGTTTCAATCTTCGTCTTAACTATAATTTCCCGTTAGAGCGATAATTATAACAAAAATTTCCAAATAACTAATGTACGCATTTTAAACACAAATAAAATTTAAATCATGTCAAATTTAATATGTGAGCCGTTCAGCTTTTGTGATTAATAAAATGTTCATATCTTTATGTTTTTCTTTGTCCTAGAAGGTAATAAAATCCTTAATATAAGGTTCGGAGATTTAATTTGTTGTTCGTCCAATTAAGTTTGTTCATTTCGTTCATTTCTCTTTGATATCAAACCGAAAGCAACTTAAAGCTTGTGGCGTCCTTGTAGTCCGGTCAATTTAATTAATTTAATTTTTTTAATTTTTCTAATCTAAAATTATTCAATATAATTTTTTCTTCATACAAAGCGTTCAATTTCCTGTCTACATTTTTACAACGATCAAATATCAAGCTAAAAAATTAAGAAAAAAAAAACAAATTCTTTCTTATGCTATTTCTATGGAAAATGCAATGTTAAGAATAATGTTAATAATAATATCTCAAATTTAAAAAGAATCTTTTTTTTAACTTCTTGAAAGTTTTTAGCTTGTTTTAAAGTTGAAAAAAGTTGCCCAAAAATGACACAGCCTAGTACATTAGAAGTATTCATTACTACTTATTACTATTTAATTATCATTATCATTAACATAGGCATGTATGTATATATATTAAGCACATATGATACTCACATGGGAACGAGTGATAATGTTAAGTTAACTATTTTAGTAAGATTTATGTCAGATTAAACAATTAATTATTGTACAAAAACATCAAACTGAAATTTGTAAATACATATAAGTATAATATTCCAATTAATAAAAATTCCACGGCAGCGACAAGAATATAATTATAAATTGATAGTCATAGGATTGTGCAAAACATATTTTTAAGAATTAATACTTTTGTAATTAGTATTAATTTGGCGTTGCCTATACCTTAAATACATACAAATTATGCATGAATTAAAAAAATGTTAATAAATATTTGGTAGTATAACTATGTATATCGTGAAGTGCAGATATTTTAAGGGATCACAAGCATGTCATATTACCACATATTTATAATAGTATGTATGTATAGTATCTGTGCAATAGTTATAAGCAAATTTAAACCAACCAAAATGAATATTTTAATTATGTAGATGTATATGAAACTATATACATATATACTGAATGTTGTAATTGGTGCGTAAAACTATTTGAGCTGCAAAAGTATTCGAAATATGATCAATATACTCGTATAACTTAAGTTAAGGATTAATTGTCATTATTAAGAAGTAGTAATATTGAAAAGCACATAAAGAAGCTCACCTTCTCTTCAACTTGAATATTAATAATTTGAAGTAAGAATTAATACATTTAGAAATGCATATACTTTAAAATAGTAAAATAAATAGTAAAGTAGAAAATGGAAAATTCAGCTGCTAATATAAATAAAAATATTTTCAAATAAAAAGACCATATCAAAATCAAAACGACTTTAATATTTTATTTATTTATGACTAGTAAAGTACAATAATAATATTATAACAAGTTACCTAAAAAGAATCCGTAGCTTTTAAATTATATTAATAATATTCCCAATTATTCCAAATTTGATTATAATGCACATTTTTTAGGAATACATTAGAAATTATATTGGTTACTGATCAGCTATAATATGTTTGTTTTGTTGTATTGTTTTCTAAAATATACCCTCTGCATAAATGGGAGACTTAATTATAATCATGCTTCAGAGAGTATGATAGTTTTGTTCACCTAACTGTTGTTTGTATCATATAAAATTAAGCGGAGTAGATACAGTTATGTACATCAAAATGATCATGATGACCTGACGAACAGAATTTCTAATGCCTGTCTGCCCATTCCATCAAGAGACTTGAGTAAAAATTGAGATATCCTGATGAATCTTGTTCCTCGGTTCTCTGAGGAGGTTCGTATTACAGATAGGAAAATTCGTACTATTGTCACAGCCACAAAATGCCGTTAGCCGGCAAATTATAAGGTACTTTATCATAGGAAGAAATTAAACTACAAATCAAAAGTTTGGTCCTGGAGATCTAACCAAAAAATACCTTTGAAAATTATGTGTGGCTCGCTCCACAATGGCATGGTGATGATTATGATTCATATCTTAGTAACTACTCGACTAATTTCAGGCAAACTTGGCCCATTTTAAAAATATGCAAAATTAGATTATAATCACGACTAATCCTATGCAACATAATAGTAAATTCAATCAATCTTTTAACTTTACAATTAATAAATCATGTACCATTAACAAACAGACCCTTAAAAATGTTTCATAGTTTTTTCTTTGTCCTAAAGTTAATGAAATCCTTAATATTAGATTCGGAGATTTAATTTTTTGTTAGTCCAATTAAGTTTGTTCATTTCATTCATTTCTCTTTGATATCAAACCGAAAGGAGCTTAAAACTTGTGGCGCGCTTGTCTAATCTAAAATTATTTAGTTTTAAAGTCGAAAAAAGTTGCCCAAAAATTACACAGCCTAGTACATTAGAAGTATTCATTACTACTTATTACTATTTAATTAACATAGGCATGTATGTATATATTTTTAGCGCATATGATACTCACATGGGAACGAGTGATAATGTTAATTTTATTATTATCTATTTTAGTAAGATTTATGTTAGATTAAACAATTAATTATTGTACAAAAACATCAAACTGAAATTTGCAGATACATATAAGTATAATATTCCAATTAATTAAAGTTAATTAGTTATCGAACCATAACTTTACAAGCCCCAAGATATCGATAATGAGGACTTCAGGACCCATGGCTGATTTTCTATCGAAAATAACTATAAATTTGTAAAACATCTTAATATAAGTGAGTGGACATCTCTGGGCATTTTGCTTTGTGCTAAAATGAATAAAATCGATTTAATTCTTTTATTCCCTTATACATAATGAATTTCTAACTTCCTTGTAATTTTATGCAGGTCAATATGTATCTTACCTTAAAATTAAGTTAGTATATTTCCGAAAGTATTCTGTAGTTTGTTGCCGTAAATGAATGAACACAGTCCATGAAATTGAATCGGAGCCCTAATACTATAACGGTATTACTTTATACCGTATACGTCGGTTAATGTGTATGTTATCTTAATGAAATTCAGAAAACGTATATCATCGAATATACTATAATTTAATATCGAAAATATATGAAATCGGTCGGTGAATTACACGAGTTTCGTTATTATAGCAGACTTTATGCCATATAGGCATGTGGGTCAGTATGTAAGTTATTTTCATAAAATTGCATGAAATCATGTTCTCGGGTATACTTGAATAATGAATAATGTTAATTCAAGTCCAGTCCTTCCCCGAACTCTAATATAACCTATACAGTAATTTTTCAATTTCCATATATTAAGGCGATATAGTGATTTCCGATTTTCAATGACTCTAAACCGTCTATTTTGGTATTATGAAATTGAATGGAATTGAGTGGATGCGTATTATTTAACATAGGTGGTTTAGCGCTGGATATGAATGAAGTTTGTCTAAACTGTAGTATTAAAAATATGAGGTTTAATTTTCGTTGTAAAGACTACCGGTTATTTGGTTGTTTTTTTCTCATATACTCATTTGACGTCGATTTTAATATAAATATCGCGGACACGAAGTAAAATATAATAATAAAAATTAGTTGTTTCAATACCTGAAAATATTTTACCGCCTTTGATCCTTTCAAAATTTGAGAGCATAAAATGTTCGTTTACACTCGAACTAAGTCCTTCCTTAGTTAATATACTTGTACTCTCACAACATGTTGCTACAGAGTATAATAGTTTTGTTCATCTAACATTTGTTTGTATCACCATACACTAATCGAGATAGATATAGAGTTATAAATATAAATGATCATAATGACAAAGCAAGTTCAGACTTTGAATTACTGTCTGTCCGTCCGTCCGTCTGTGAAAGCAATAACTTAAGTATCGATTGATATATCTTGATGAAAATTGGTACATAATTTTCTTGGTACCATAAGAATCGTTACGTGTTTCAGATAGGCGGAAAAGACCGATTGTCACGCCCCAAAAATACCGTTAATCGAAAACATATTATATTAACGAATCGAAAAGAGTAATTTCCAAGCTCTTAAATGAAGTTATATCAGAAGTAAATGACGGAAATTATACAGTTAAGCAAAAACTAAAACATATAGGTCACAACTTTATTCTGGTACAAAAATATGAACAAAAAGCAGTCTATTGCTGCAATGAGGTACATACTTCAGAAGCAAGTAATGCAGAAATATTTTTGAATATCTCTCGACCCGAAGAATGTTTTCGAATGGTAAAACCTAGTGCGGAACTTCAGAACCTTCCTTCAGATTCAACTGTAATATCCACAGCTGGTATTTTAGACCGTTTTGTGCAGGGAATCAATAAATTATAAACTCTTTGCTAAGCAAAAAAATTATCATAAAAAAGAAGAGATGGAGAATTACAATCGCGTTAGCACTTCCAGAAATAAACCCCATGAATTCAGTAACATTCAACAAATAATAGTAATGAATCTAATTACAATATTATACTACTACCTCGTTTAGTTCTAGTTGAGGAACTATTTTCTTTAGTTAACTCATTGTATTCCAGGCTTATCGATTTTAAATTAATAATATTTGATGCAAAATCGATGGTAGGCGCACGTAGGTTTAGCTCTGCGGATGTCAGATTAAAATAAAGGCCTAGACTCTTTGAAGGAATAGGTATAAGGGAAAATGTGAGTATTTTGGAAAGTGTTAAAACTTCTGAAACGCAGGTTCTTCCCTATGATATAACACTAAAATAAACTGCTATATATAACTATGACTTCAGTGAATACAAGTGTGGTTAATATATAACGTTATTGGAACGCTTGAAGTCCGAAATTGTAAAAGAGCGATCGCATATGGCACACACAACGGCGTGCAGGTCTACCAATCTCCTCTATCTCTCGATATACTACCTTTGATGTACAGGTCCATAAGCCTTTCCAGCGTCTTTAACAAAAACGAGGAGAGGCTAGTAGGAGTTGGCATTAGCATGAGAGCTCTTGCCGGCCTTCGGGACGAACGCCAGCCTTATCTGCCTCCAACCCTTGGATATGTGGCTTGACCTATCACAGTTCCCTATCCGTGTTCCTAAAAATTCTCTAAAATTTTGCCATTTCTGCAGAGAGTCACTCCTACATACTAAGGATCCAAGTCCAAAAACATCATCCTAAGAATATTCCGTATCGGTCAGGGGTCAATGATCCCTAGGAGTTCTAAAAGGTTGTACCGCGCGAGGGAGGAGCCTGCCTCATATCAAAAACAAATTATATTATAATATTTTAACTTTGGAATAACAGTATTCACCGCTTAATTGACCTCCGGATGGTGGATTTTTCCGCTTGTTTGAATCCCCTGATCGGCCAAAAATATATTGCATACAAATCACGTGTAAATTTCCTCGCTTAATTGAACCCGCTTAATTGGTTTCTCCGCATATTTGGTTAAAAATATGTGTTATTAAAAAAAATTTACGTTTAATTTCCTCCGGTTATTTACACAAAAAACTTTCATTAAAAAAATAATCTCTAACAATGATCTCTAAATATGTATGCACATATATGCATACGTGAATTGTCTTGTGTTTGTTCTTTATATATTTTCGTTTAACGATAAATATATTATTTAAATAACATTACAAAAATACTTAAAGTGCACATATGATTTTTTTAATTGATTAAGTGACCAATTAAACGGGATTCCTGTAATTGAACGTATTGTTTAATTAAACGAGTATCGCTTAATTGATGCCCCAGTTAATTGAACAAGAATTGTGCAATTTTTTAAGTACAATTATACGGGAAATACTGTGTCAAAAAAAGTTTGAAAATATCATTTAGTCAAATTTAACTCTATTACATTCTTTAAAAATAATGATGTTTACAATTGTTACAATTATTCAAAAAAAAGTATGGTACAATGGTTTGCAATTATTTGTAGAGGATGTTCATGTCTTAAGGGAACTTTACATAGCCCACATCAACAACAGATTTACTGTGAAGAATTGTTGAAATTGTCTCTGCTGAAAAATTGTTGCGCTTTTTAGTTTTATTTATATAGATTTAGGACAGAATTCTTGGTAACCATCGCTAAGTGTTCTAGCAGCGAGGTTTTCCCAGAAATTCAGAGGGTTTTCACCATTCTGAAACACAACAAATTATATGTTTCCTTCAGAACGAATGACGTAGAATCAAGACCATTGAGAGAGTGCGAAAAATATAGGGGACAGGGAGCGAGCGAACGGAAGAAAAGTCAGAGTCGGACTTCGTTCAGATCTCCTGATAGACCGAGTATAGAATGTGTTTTTTCTATATTCTCTTGTTGAAAAGAGAAATCTATAAGCTTTTTCTTCCGAATTCATATTATCTAAATAAAGAAAGTAGATATTATACCATGAAAGTCAAGCTCCGGGTAAATCATAAAAATCATAAATGATCCGAAACTCCTCTCTCTGTCTGAGAGAGCTCATGAACTTTCAGTGCTGCCAAAAAAAAACCACGAGTTCATGAGCTACTGAACAGATGACAAGCAAACCAATGAACAACCACTAAGAACCCCGCAGAAATAAATTTCGAAATAAGTGGGTAATTTGTGAGATCAGATTTTTGGTGACTGTTACTTATATTTCTTTATTGAAAAAGATTTAATATAGTTTTGTTTTTAAGAAAGAGCAGTATTTTGTCGCAGAGTATTGATTTGCTTAGCAGTACCAATTGTCAACGTATATAATTATTTTGGTTAGAGTTCCCAGCAAATGTTATGTAAACTTTGACTTCCGATTAAATTATCGAAAGATATTTCAGTATATAAAAACTAAGTAATGTTCATGTTTAGCTTATTTAAAACTTGTAAGTGTTTTGAAATATTAAATTTTTTTTTGTTAAAATTAGTTTTAAAAGTTAATTTAGAAAATCTTTTGTGATTAAAATATACACGTACATATATTTAGAAGTCATATAGGATATCTAGCTTGTTAAACTAATTTTAATTATGTATATTTTTCAGTAAAATGGAAACCGAAAAATACCCACTAAATACATTAACAAATCTCAAAACGTATTTCTTTCACTAGTGGCACCATTGTCAAATGTTATAAAAAATGTGGACTTTGACAGCGCTCTCTCAAATCAAAGAGTTTCGGATCATTTTATCCATGATATAACTCTGCCCGACCTGCACCGCTGATGGTAACAAATGCTCACACAAAAATGTTGGTAACCTTAACGGCAATAGATTAGCAATAGCTATTGCATGTGGAACTGCGGAGCAACCAAAGAGTAACTAATACTTTTACAAAATAGTTGGTAAAGATATACATATGTAGTATTTGCGCTAAAGCAATGAGAGAGCGAGTAAGATAATCATAACGACGTGCAGCAAAAGCAGAGAAATAGCTAAATTTTTCCCGAGGCTAGAACATAAGTAAAATATTGGATAATCAATAGTCGGACCCCTCGATAGTTAAAGAAAATACTATCGATAGCTTTTCTCCATAAAATTTACTCCTCTTCGCTGGTTTCAATTAAGAGACCTTGGCTTTGTACACTTCATTTTTATGAAATATTTTCTGGATTTATATATAAAACAAAAGATGAACAATAATGGAAAAACAAAAATTAGTTACAATGATATCGTTTACTGTGGGCATTAATCTCTCGATCAATGTACATATATTGTGAAATTCAACCTCAACAGAATGTATGTTTCAATTTCATAACTTTATTCTCTAAAATTATTAGTACTAAATTAAATGTATGCTTTTTTTCTTTAATTTTTGTTTTTCAACGGTTCTTAATTTTTACTAAAATACTGGAAAACCGTGCCGACAAAACTGCACGTATGATTAAGTGAGGCGTTTCGTAACAATAGAAATTCTTAACAGATTATAAATATTTCCGCAACATTCTTAACGCACCCAACTATTTTAAAAAATTTTCTGTACTCACGAATTTAAATAAAAAGATGATTTCGCCCAAAATTCCAACGATTTTAATCAACTGTTATCCAAAACTAGTGGACCCGTCCACGCGGTGCTGTGGCTAAGGTATACACTAATCATGAAGGATTCAATACAGTAAAATTGTAAATATGAATAAAAATGAAAACGTTATTTCCGGTGTAAGAATCCTAGAGTTAAAATTACTTCCAAATTTAAAAATGATTGATACCAATTTTCTTAGTTTCGTTTTTAAGTTCAAATAAACATAAGATATAAGATGTAGAATTCAATTTGATTCAGTATCGTACATTCTGACAGTACATTGGAAAACGTGTCATGTTCTCTTGACATCTGTAACATTTTTTATTACCAAACTTGAACCGTTGCATAATTGATTGGGATTGAAATTACGCTGAATATAATATGTGAGCCAATTTTCAACCGACGATTATGTGTCTTTCCGGGTATATCTAGGTAATTTACGTTTTCATTTTCATCAACAATAGTAGCAAATTATTTAAAATACGTCTGATAGCTCGCCAACAACTGTTGTATTTGGAATTTAATTTCGTCAACATCTACATTTTTAGCCGCAATGTAGCCTAATTTCTGTGCCAGCTATGATCCAAACAGATAATTTTTACTTTCATCAATATACTCTCAATTATGGTAAATGTTCAGAATAGCGGCTTTTCTGAAAAAATTTTCCAATTGTTTTGGAAAATATCTTAAAATGTGTGTTTTTAAATGTAATTAAACAATAAACAGGGCGCAGTTAAAAACATTTTTTTTAAGTACATTTAAAAACAAATATTTAAGGATTTTTTCCAAAGCAATTGGAAAATTTTTTCAAATATTAGCCAAAACATGAGAAATGACGGAAAACACAAAAAAAAATTAATAAAGTCCCTTATAAAATTTTTCATGTTACCATATAAACAGCTCTAAGAGCTCACGAGTTATAAAAAGGCACATTTATTATATATTTACTAATGTATTATAGGACCAAGAAATTTATACTTAAAATACATTTCGGTAGAGTACTTTATTCTCAATACTCAATATTCCACTTGATGTTTAAAAATAGTAATTCGTTGTCGTTTTTATCCTTTAGTACCGTTATTCTATCTAATATTAGCAATCCAGCGTGGCTATACATTCTCTCCGACTCTGTAGAAGTAGCATCACAAAAGGTTAGACCTATATTGGAATATGGCTCGGTGGTATGGAACCCTAGCTACCAAATCCATTCTGACAAGTTAGAGTCGGTTCAAAAAGAATTTTTACTTTTCGCCTTAGCGAATTTCCGATGGGATTCTAGGGTAAGTCTACCTCCATACACTAGTCGTTTAAAACTTATTAATCTACCTACACTTTCTAGTCGTAGGGAAATGCTTGGCATAACATTCTTAGTGAAAATTTTGAATGGAACTGTTTGCAGTTCTTTTCTCCTGTCTGAAATTAAATTTAATATCCCGGTTCGCCTTTTGCGGCAGTTTAGACCTTTACTGCTAAAATCCTGTAGATCAAATTTTGAACTAAACGAGCCATTCCGCCGTATATGTCATGATTTTAATTCTCATTCCAGCACATTTGACTTATCTGACTCACTTTTCAAAATTAAAAAGACTTTATTGTTTTCTCTTAATAAATGAAAATGTAACAATTTATTATATTGTAACTTTAGATCTTAGCTGTTGAAATTTTTGTTTCTGTAGCTGAGCAGTTTTAAACGCATTGATATACATTGATTTATTAGAAAGTAAGCAGATATTTTGCTTTTGATTTACATGGCAATGAATAGAATATTTGCGTTATCGAAGCAAGACGTCAGCCTTATAGCATGTTTACATATAACAAGATTATCTTCATTTAGCTTAACTTGATAATCTGTAATTAAGAAACGAGATTTACCATACAAAGCTCCCCTTTTATAAATTCGAGATTAATTTTTAATTTCCCATTATACAACTAGATTTGCGGTGTTCTACCTAGTTTTATCGATTATTTTCGCGAAGGTAGGAGAATAGTCAAATGACAAAGTAATCAAAAATTGCCTACAATACTGAGTTCCCAAAAACTTTGGAAGGTTTCAACGTTATTATTAATATTTAATAGTTCCCGAGTAAAAATAGTGCTTCATAACAATTTAAAATAAATTAAAAAGAAAACAAATACAACACATACGACAGCTGATAATCTCCTTTGGGTATGTAAACGGTTAGATTGTTGACCGAGCTTAGAAGGAGACTATTTTTCTATGTAAACAAACTATTAGGCAACTTAAATATAATAGATTAGAAGGATAATATGTCCCGTCGTATTCAGTTGGAGAAGGTAAATAAGGATAGCACCCATTGTATAATATTGATATAGATTTATACAATGATAGCACCATCTGTTATTAACTTTTAAAAAACTTTTATTTCACAAAACAAATAATAAGTATGTGTGTACGTACATATATTAAATAGACATTGTGCACATATTAATACTTCATATGAGCCTTGAAGTATACCTATTTTTAAGATGTTAGAAAATAAATATTAATAAAGTTCTTTTACCCAATCCGTAGTTTTCTACAAAAACAAAACTTAAAGCTCTCTAATTTTTTGAAGCACAAATAACTATTTGACTGGGATATTGGTATTGGGTCAACACATGTTTACATAATATATTTCAATTTCATAATTTTATTTTCCAAAATCAAGAGTACTAAATAAAATGGAAGTTTCTTAACAATTTTAATTTATGCACTGTTCTGAATTGCGGCCGCATATGTATATAAATAAGTGAGGTTATGTGCAAAATCAGAATGAAAATTAAATGTCGATAACAAATATTAAAATTTCTATAACGCGGTCACAAAGCATAAGTACCAAAAAAACTAAAATGTTAACTTCGAATCACAATCTTTAAGAAATTGATATGAAATAGATTCTTTTTAATTTTTTTTTAATTGCTTACAAAATATTGTGCCAAATACTGATGATAGAACAACATCAAACGCAGGATAAATTGCCAGAAGCTAATAGACAGCGAATTCGTAGTTGCCAGAATGTTCTAGTAGAGAAGATTTGTTAGAGATCTACTATTTAACGTCTGCCGGACTATGCAGCAGGACAGTTCTAGTTAGAGTGTGGTCGTGTTAGGAACAATTAAGGTATAAGTAAGGAGTAGTGAATTCGGATAAGGAGTAGTAAAGCGTTAAGTTATTTGGAATAGAAATATAGATAAGTGTATAATCATTAAACGTCCAGTCCGCCTAGGGGTTGAGTTTCTATTGATATCAAAGTTGGCCGACTTTTAACCGGAAAATGGTTGCATCTTGCTATTTTCTTTTAATTTATAAAAAAGTTGTCCAAAAAATATTGATTATATGTAAAACTTTAATATGTTTTCAAAATAAAATAAGTTTATTTTAATATATGTTCTTAAAAAAGCTATTATTGGCAAATTTCAGAATAATTACGATATATATTTATGCCTTTTTTTAACTGTGGTAACTTAATAAATATTCACCACGGAAAAATGTAAGGTGCAAATAAGCAACTATGTCAAATAACGGGATGCAGAAAATGCTTATTCAACGAAACTGAGGGCAATGTTTAAACATTTGCAACACAAACTTCGTAAAATAGTGAATATTTAATGCTAATTGCTCTTGATAAAACTGCTCACACAAGAATTTAAAATATGCAGGTGTGTATTAGTGAATAGAATAATAAATAATAACAAAAATTATTTTTTTTCCAGAGAAAACCTGTAGTAAATAATAAAGCTATTTTAACCCGCCCACAATGTGCATGATATTTATATCGTTTTGAAAGGATATAATTTCATTAATAGACGTCCTGATTCTTTAGATTGCGTACTTAAATTCGATTGAGTGATTTAAATTTAGAAACTGATTTATGTATGACAATGATTTGGAAAGTGAAACAAGCATTACGTTTCAAATGATACAAAATTGTTTATATGTAAATTATCATGCTCATACGATCAATATGCTTTTATCAGAGTTAATGTTTTAGTGTGCATCTAATTGTTTCCAAAGCTAATATGTGGCCAGTATTATAGTGCTCAACACCAACAAAAGTTAGAATCATGGGCAATTTCTTCATTTGCAACGCCTCTATTTGCATTCATTGTTTAAATAAAAACATGATTTTTTCTGTGCCAAATAATATGTTTTATTTCGTTGGATTTTAGTACATTTCCTTATATCTATAATGCATTTTCCACACCACCATGGGGTATGCAAATGGCGCGTTACCGATTTTTTTGGGTGTTCGGTTCCCCAGGAGGCCTATTTTCACGTATATACCTTAAAACTAAATAACAAAATTATTAATAATAAAAAAACAAAAACATTCAAAAAGTTCATTTTACAATAATTATATAAATACACTCCCGGAAACTTATAAAGACGTAACGAGCCTTTGCAGCTTCTGATGCACTTGCGTGGCATATTGCTTCTGTAAAAAAGTTCCCATTAGTATTTTCTTTTAATTTGAATTATAGAAAATAGTACTAACCTGTTGATCCGAAATAACTTGTTTGTTTCTATGAAAAAAACCCATAAAATAATTTTATTAAAAACATTTAAAAAAAGACAATTTACCCTTCAAAAAAACTTGTCTGTCCGTTTGACTAAAAGTTGTTAATAAATTCAAATGCCAGTATTGCTATTGAGCAATGCGTAACAGTGTTGCACAAGCTAATTTTAAATAACTTTTTAAAAAAGAAATATATCTACCGTATTTTATACCCTTTCGCTACTCCCTTATACCATGCTGCTTACTGAAGACTACCAGTTACCACCAATATCATTATTTAGCTATCTTAAGCAAATTTTTTTTTTTAATTGTTGGTAAGGTTGTATGCCAAACGGTAACATGTGCCAAACGGTCCCTGCGTTGAGTTGGGGCGTCGTTTGAATGTTAACCACGTTATTTAAATTATTGAATATATTCGTAAAATGAATTAAATTAAAAGAAAATATTTTGCTTGCTCATATTAATATTATTGAGACAAGAAAAAATTCATTAATTTAAAGATTGGTTATTAATTGAGAAATTTAGGCAGCGTGCTAGGCTATTACGATGCTACTTGAATTCGGTAAACAATATATTTTCATATATACATAAATACATTTACATTTAGATCTTTTAATCTACTAATTTAATTCTTGTATCTTAATTTTAGTTTGCATTATTTCGGCTAAATAATAAAAATTCCGTCAAGTGCAAGTCAAAAACTTTCCTTATTAAGAGTATCATTTCTGAATGAATAATTAAGAATTAATAAACTAGTTTATAACATATTTGTTATGTATGCAGCTGTTCTTTTAAATTCATTTATTCCTGAATGCATATCGGTTTTCATATTTATTTACTATAAGTAGGCAAAATCTTACCTAGCTAGGTAGATAAAATTCTGACATTCGGATTCACCACTTGGAACGTTAAAATTTTACTCTTATCTGCCAGAATTTTAATTTTTTACCGTTTGGCACACAGCCTAAAACTAGTTAAGGCATAAACCATCAATAGTCAAAATATTATATCGATAGTCTCATCGATTATTTTGCAGCTCTATTGTTTACTGATATTAATTTGTGTAATAAATTTTGATTTAAGGAATAATAAAATATTTTATTTGCAAAATGGAAAATGAAATAGATTGTGCTGCTGGTTGTCCAGTGGGTTCGACAGCACCCAGAGATTCTATAAGTAGTACTGGATCTTCGCTATCTATTAGTAGTGCGCCAATATCAACGAAGACTGCACTGAACGAGTGCTCCTTGGCCTGGATAAGTTATCTCAGTGCTTTGAATAGCTTATGTAGTGCTGGGAGTAAACTAGGAAGTACACTGACGGTAAAACAAAATGTCATATTTATATTCGAAAAAACTTTAGTATACCGTCCCAGGCTTTAGGGGATAAAATAGGTATGAGCGGATAGAGAAGAGCCTCCAGATCAAGAATATATGTAGATATAGCCGCGAAAAACTTATAGTTTTCGAGATATTTACGTTTAAAGTTGAAAATTTCAACTATTTAATGTACGCATTTTTTCGATTTAAATTAATCATACACTTATATTTTTCACTTTTATATCCACTAACACTTCACTAATTCGTTTGTACACATTTATTTTACATTATATAGTGCAAAAATAGTTTAATTCAATATTTAAATGATATAGTTCAGTTCATAATTCTGACGGGTGGGCTTTAGTTTTGCATCCCACGATTTCAGGGTTAAGAGGGGTATGGTTGGGTAGATGAGATTCTCCAGATCACGATTTATCGAGATATTTGCATTTTAAGTTGAAAATTTCATTTTACAATTTCTCGATTTATGGTTATCTTTTCTTTTATATTATGCACTTATTATACACTAACATTTCACTTCAATGTATCTACATATTTATTTTATATTAAATATTCAAGTATTTGCTTTAAATAAGCATTTAATTTTTACACAATTTTCGTAATATGAACAATAACAAATGGGTTCCATGTTGTCCGATAATAAGTGTTGCCATATCTATTATATATATATATATATATAAATATATATTTTGAAAGCGAATTAAAATGAACAATAAAAGAGGATTATACCCCAAATACATGAACTATAATTTTGTTCATTCCCTTCTATAGATAAATTATGGTATTGGATTGTCCAGGGTTATTTTTTTTGAAGCGCGGCAAATCAAAAATCTTAACAAAAAAAAAAAAGTAATGTTAAAGAGAAAATATCACTCTCTATAAACTTCAATTTTTATTAAGGATAATTATAATAACAGTGAAGATTTTGAGAATTTGAAATATGAATACATATGGCGTAAAAATATAGTAAATCAGCATCATTATCCATTTGTGAAATTATAAGATGCAATAAAACATACGTTTAAGCCATAAAACCTTTTTCTTTTATTAAAATGGAAAATTAAGTTCATAATATTTTGTAGAGGGTGATTGCGTTTTTTATTTATTTTGATTGCTTTCATCCGTTTGGATATGGCGACACTTATTATCCGACAAAATGAAACCCATTTGTTATTACGATATATTACGAAAATTGTGTAAAAATTAAATGCTTATTTAAAGCAAATACTTTAATATTTAATATAAAATAAATATGTAGAAACATTGTAGTGAAGTGTTAGTGTTTAATAAGTGCATAATATAAAAGAAAAGATAACCATAAATCGAGAAATTGTAAAATGAAATTTGTGAAATTTTCAACTTAAAATGCAAATATCTCGAAAACAATAAGTTTCCGGCGGCAATAATTATATATATTCGAGATCTGGAGAATCTCTTCTATCCAACCATACCCCTCTTAGCTCTGATATCGGGGGATGCTAAACTAAAGTTTTCCCATTCTGACAACAACACAGGGGTTGCAAAATGTCAAATAACCAGTGTTATCGTATCGACATCTTTTGTAATTGAACTGAAAGAAATGAAAACAGATAATAGCCCAAAGACAGGAATCCAAAACCTAGAGAAACAAACTATTAGAGAGCATTAATGTTAAGTACTATGTTATACCCTCTATGACAATATTACTTTTTCTTGTAGAACTTCTTACCAATGCAAAAAGGAGCTCTACGCGAAAAGACCTTGGTACACCCCGGTGTTGGATCGGCCAGGGTTATTTTTTTGAAGCGATTCCGAAGGCCGCCAACGCACTTTCCGCTCACAGATTTGTAATATTCGCGTCAAAATAAGACGATTTAAAAAAAAAAATCGTTTTTGAGGCTAAAAAAATAAACTATACATTTACCGAATATATATCCGTATAGCCTCAGGAGACTTATAATTTTCGAGATATTCGCGTTTAAAGTCGAAAATGCACAAATCAAAGTATGTTATTATTCTATGTTTTATGAATTTTTCACTTATATTATTCAATATTATATCCACAAACACATCACTAGTTTTTACACATTTATTTTATCATAAATAGTGCACAGAAAGTTTTGAATCGTAATTAAAGTTTTCTTAAATTGTACTAATTTACAAAATAACAAAACGGTTGCATGCAAACAAATAATAAGAGTTACCATACCCATATTTTTCAAATGAACAAAAATAAAAAAGAGAAAGCTTTTCCCCGGAATCCGTAATCGTATAATGGGGATAACTTTAGAGTCCCCTCCCAGAATTTCAATGATAAAAGGGGTATGGGTGGATAGAGGAGATCCTCCTTTTATATTCACTAACACTTCACTAATTCGTGTGTAAATATTCATTTTACATTTCATAAAATAGCATCCCGCGGGGTTAAAATGGGTATGTATGGATAGAGGAGGATCTCAAGCTTAAGATAATAGCTGGACTCTTGAATAGTATCTCCCGGTTTCGGGGATAATTATATCCGGATATATATAGCGTGTCGCGTGTATATATATTTTCCGCAAAAAATAACAAATGTATATTAAAGTTAGGAAAAAAAGTGTTTTATTTGTTAGTTAAACTACAGACTTGCATTATGTGTTTTAATTCAAATCGTTCGCCTTTCATTGCTTTCAAAGCTTCACACGGGTTTGGAAACTAGTACAGACGGTTCGCACGAATTTCGTTCCAAATTCTGTGCAAACGACGTTAAACTCAGTTTTAATTTTTTTACATTTGCTAATTATATACAAAAATCCAAGTGATTCTAATCCGGAAAAAAAGGGGCCGCTGAAATGAAACATGTCATATTGTGTTTGCACCACTTCTTTCTTTTTGAGCCGGTGCAGAATTTTGTTGAAAGCAGTTTGGATTATTGCGAAACATACTGAATACATGAGCAGAGAAGTGTCGAACAAACACTTGCTCCAAATAAAGATAAGTTTTATCTTAACAATTCCCTTTGTTGTTTTTTCTTGAAAATGTAATATTCTCTCTTTTTGATAATAATGCTCACAAAAACTGAATACCAATTGATAAAACTTTAATTACGATTTAATTATTTGTGCACTATTTATGATTAAATATACACATGTGTAAAGACTATTTAGTGATGTGTTAGTGGATATAATATTGAATAATATAAGTGTAAAATTCATAATACATAGAAAAATTACATACTTTCTGGACTTAAAGCCCAGATACCTCGAAAACTCCTGCGGATATATCCATATATATTCTTTATATGGAGAATATCCTCTATCCGCTAAAATGCATTTCATCCTCGAACTCGGGGATGCTATACTAAAGATTTCCCAAGATAATAATCAAATTCAAAATATAAACGTAAAATTCTTTATAAATCGGAAAAACACGCACTTTAAATAGTTGAATTTTAAACTTTAAATGGAAATATCTCCTTATCCGTAACTCAGCGGCCATCAATTTATTTTAACCCATTCAATATACTTTTGATAAACAATTCTCAATTAGGGTATTCACAAGGTGTCATGTTGTCTTATTTTCTTTATGACTGGCATATCAACACTGTTGTTGCTTCCCATGCAACATTAAAATACGTCAAATACAACACGGCGAGGTATGTCTTTTGAGTGTGCTCTCTATCAGCTGTATCTGTTTACTTTTTTTATTGTTGATATTCAGGTAAATCAAGTTAAAGAAAAGTGAATTATAAATATGTTTTGTTGTTTCTCTGGTTGGAAATGATTTTGTGCAGTGTAAACCAAAACGCTGCCGTTTCAACGTTAGAAAACTTTTCACATAAAGAATCTTTACTTTTATTTTTGCCACTTTCTTGTGGCATTTTTTAGTTTTAATTCTTCACTACCAGCTGGTGAAGTGTAGAAATATTACACAATACGACATACAAGGATTAAGGGGTGCTCACAAGTGTCGTATTTTTTAAGACTATTGAAATACGACATAAGACAAAGATTATGAATTGCCTAAATATTTCAATATACTCATTTTTATTTAATTTTTTTTCAATTTGTTTCCAAACTTTCAATATAAATAGCTTTAGGTATAATATCCTTCTTTTAAGAACACTCTTTATTCTTATCTTTTTAAACATTAACGGTTTCAGTTATAATTACACCTTTTACAATATATAGGTACTTAATAATTTATTTCATTTTCAAGTACACTTTATTGATTATTTTTCTTAACTTTCCACAGCTTTTAGTTATAATTTCCACTGCACTTTATTAGAGGGAACACGTTGGCTGCTTGGGGCAAGTGGTCGTCCGATGGCCGGTGTTGTTGTTGTTGTTGTAACGGTTACCTAGTCACCGCTTGGGTGATAAGTTATAGTTTGGTTGTCGTCGAGGTCATCTAACGGGAGGCCCAGGAAACGAGCTGTTTCGACGGGGTTGGACCATAGGGAAAAGGGTGTTAGATGAGGGGGTTCTTTGGGCATGCAAAGGGGTGGTTAGTGATGCGGAGACTCATCACATATATTTGGAATGTTGGGGTATATTCTAGATAAGGAGGAGTTTAACCTGCTACAATATCCAGAACGAAGTTACGCGAGGGTCACTCTGGATTCACGAGGATTTTTTGTGCCATCTACTAAAATGTTTAGATTCAGTCTATACTCCTTCGTCCAGTTAGTCGAACTGGTCACTGTGGATTTAGTAGGGGAGCGTGTCAGACTCCTTGTAGAGAAAAAGCGAAAAAGGTCGGAGAGATAGCCGTTTACTTTCGAGCACCTGCCATCGATTCCATTGCCCAACGTCAATATTGTGCAGTCATCAGCGTACGAGGTCACGGAAATTCCCTCTGGTGGTTAGGGGAGTTTCGAGCTGTAGAAATTAAACAGTAGTGGGGAGAGTACACCACCCTGCGGAACCCACTGTTTAATTCTTCTATGTTTGGAGTTTTGACCTCGAAACAGTACGGATGAATGCCGACCGCTCAGGTAGTTCATAGTCCACCGCTTCAGCCCTCGAGGGAGCATGGATTATTCTTTGTCCTCAAGTAGCGTTGTGTGGTTCACTGTACTACTATGGTGGTGCTGTGCACTTTTCAGAAGGTATGTTGATGGTCTGCTAGACTCGGGTGGTGAGTGAATGTCGGGAGTAGCAAGGCCTCAAGTGTCTTCACTATTGGGGAAAGAAGAGTTATCGGACGATAGACTCCCCTTTGTTGGCGGTTTCCCAGGTTTCAGTAATGGGACCACTCTTGCGACTTTCCACACATCGGGTATTTGAAGAGTGGTCATCGGTTGAGGACCTTGGGGGGGTCGGACCTTGATGGGGTCGAGCCTAGATGTTTTAGTATCAGCATGCTTATTCCGTCAGGGACAATGGATTTGGACGAGTTTGCCTTTTTGATGGCACTCTGAACCTCCCCATTGGTGAAAGTAAGTGGTGCGCAGTCTTTTGGTATTTTGCGCAGCCGTCGCCAAACGATGTGTTTGGCCTTGTCGGTCGAAGAGTGCAGTGTAAACTGCCGGCTCGCGCACTTCTTCGGGTCCGAGGAGGCATGGCCATCGAATTGAATTTCAACCCGGTCGTCATGTCTCCTTGGATTAGACAAGGCCTTGACAGTAGTCCAAAACTTTCTTACACCGGTGGAGAGATTGCAGGACTTCAGATGCTCTATCTATTTTATCCGTTTATGTTGATTTACCATTTGCTGAATTTCCAAATTGAGATCCCATATTCGGGGATCGGCATGGCGTAAGGTGTAGCGCCCGTTTGCTAATACAGCTGCTTCGGCTGGGAAATTAGGGCGGAGTTCCGCGATTCTTCCAGTAGGTATGAAGCGAGCAGTAGCAGCAGCGATCGTCTTGCGGAATTGACGCTCGCCAACGATGACGCCCGTAGCTCATAGTTCTGGTGGGGGCTTCGTCGAATCGTCAATCTGTTCCGCCAGCTCCATCCCCCTACGATCGTTTGGCAGGCAGGAGTGCCAAAGATCGTGGTGCGCGTTAAAGTCACTTAGCACCAAACGGTTATCACCACGACTGGAAGTCATGCTGCCTAGAGCTCCTTAGGGCAGTAGAGGTTCTTTCTTGGCCACTCGACTCGAGTGCCGGCGCAGTGCGCGAACATGGTGCAGATAGCACAGCCGTTAAGGCTGGTGTCGCAGTATTGCGTTGGCAGCATGGGGCCACGTAACTTGTGGTTCACTCCCTATGTGTTATAAGGCCTGAGCAGGTCTTAAGATGGCTCTATCCACTGCAAGTATTGCACCTAACCGAGGTGGAATTTGGATGGAGCCTTTTAGCGCATATCCAGCAAAAGAATTCCTCAAGCCTCGGGTTGGACTCGATGCCAGCACGGGTCAAGAGGATACGGAGCAACCCTGCTTCTAGGTGTTGCTCTAATGAGGACAAACTTAAACTAACTTACCGATGCAAACAGGGTTAGATCGCCGAAATAACAGCCCTTGGCCAGATACCAGGTCAATTCCGGTAACGATGAACCGGCTGTTGTGGGATTTGTAGACCATACGTCGCGGTGCATACCTCTATCCTTATCTAATCTAATCTAGGTACAATATGAACTTTTCTGGTTGTTCTTCAATAGGAATCATGTATTTATACATTTTTTGAATATTTGAAAATGTATAATCTGAATTGGAGGTTAATATTTTCAGAACTTCTAATTGTTCATTTTGGTGGGCATGAATTATATCTTTAATTTCCTGATCGTGATTGGAATGTACCTTATTATCTAAATTAGTACTGTGATTAAATTATAACAGGTTTGGACCGTTAACACTTTGTCTGTTCCACAAATGTTCTCCATAAATAATTATATTTCCGTGATCTAATACAATAAGTGGTATATTATTTTCTTGAATAACATTACATTTTGCCTTATTATTTTCAAGCAGTGGGATGGTATAGTTGTCGGGAGGCTTCTGTTTACAAATATTTAATCCCACATAATTTTTACATTTAGAAGTTTTTTTTGACATTCGCTTCACAATTTGCAACTTGAGAGTCCAATCGGACTTTGCCGTGTTTGTATGCTAAAGGTATTAAGTTATATAATTTACAGCGGTTATTTATTCCGGGATATTTGTGTTTAAGCATCTTTGTACATGCATACATGAATATCAGAATATTCAAAAATATTAAAATATATTAAAATCATCTATGGAGACAATTTCTTGAATGTCTTTGAGGTTTAGAATACCAGAATAAAAGTTACCTGTTCTAGCAAAATTAATGGTATTCGTGACTGCTTCTAATTCCTTGTAAACTTCTGTAATAATTAATTCTTCAGTAATTGTCTTTGGGTCAAGTGTTTCTTGTATTTTTTCAAATTGACTGTTGATCTTCCGTTGTTGATTATTATTTTCTATCAACTAATCGAGTCCTGTCTTGATCTCTATAAGGTCGTCATGATCAGGAGTACCGGTGACAAACTTGAGAATAGAACCTAAAAAGTTTAATGCGCGTTGGAGTCTACGATTAGAAGATATAAGCTGTGTCTTAAGTGCCTCTATTTTATTAATAAGAATTATTTCTTTGTTTTCTTCTGCAACGTATTTGGATTTCATGATATTCTCGTATGGACCTAGGATAATTGACAATTTTGCTACGTGGTACAGATAAGTCGTATTTTCAAATAGGTAGACCGGATCGTTCTCTGTTAAGACATACTTCTTGAATTTAAGATTTGTGATTAGATCGGAATGGGATACAACAAATAATAAAAATAGATTAATTAATACCGTTCCGGATCGCATTGTGTGGCTTGTTTGCGGATGCTATCTTTAAGGATCGTGTCCCCGTGATCTTCCTTAACTTTATGCTGATTATATCGTTTAGCAATTTTATTCCTACGATCTGTTTTGGAATATATGATATCTCCTGGTCTATACGAGATGTTTCTTCGTCCTTTGTTGTGGTATAGCAATAGCTTCTCCTGATTGTTCTGAACGATTTCTTTAATCTCTGGATACTTTTCGCGATTAAAGAAGACTACTTCAGGTTTGAGTCCTGTAGGCGAGTGGATTGTAGAATTATATTGTCGGATGGCGTTAAAAAGTTCTTCACCTGGAGTCGTATTATTTTCACTATCTAAACTCGTACTGATTTCAATCAACGTACTGTGCAACCGTTCTACTTGAGCGTTAGTTGTCGAGTGATTCAATGGTGTTGCAGTATGTTCTATATGTAGTCGAGTATAAACGGCCTTTGCCATGTTGCTGATAAATACATTTTCTATTAGTCATTAAATGTTTTGCATTTGTATACAATTGTGTAAGTATTTATTCTATATGTTCGTGACAGTTTGCTTTGGTATGAATTAGGAGATAGCAATACTTCGGATACTTGTCGGTAGAGCTTCGATACATACAATTAATTATGTGAAATATGTCCATCTTATACGTATTCTCCAGTTTTTGTTGGTATTGGTGTTTTTCCAATAGGTTGTCTATTTGGTTGTCGTTCGTTTTTGTTTGTCAAACAAATTTGACAGTCTATCGTTTCTTTCTTGCACATTTCTCTTATGTTAGGCCAAACGTAGTTAAACAATATTTCTTGCATATTGTTTTTATAATTTCGGTGTGCACGTCTGTGAGTTTTTCCTGTTAATTCTAATTGTTCGTTTTGGTTGGTAATGTCAATTAGCAAGTTTGGTGCTATCACAAAGGTACAATTGGGAAAAAGGGGAAAGGACGTCATCCTTAAAGTGGAATATAAACTCTTAATCAATTGTTGTTGTTGTTGTAACGGTTACCTAGTCCCCGTTTGGGTGATAAATTCCAGATTCGTTGTCGTCGATGGGCATGCAAAGAGGTGGTTAGTGTCATGCGGAGACTTATTGCATGCAGGACATGTGTTTGGTATGTCGGGGTCTATTCTGGATAAGTAGGAGTTTAACCTGCTACAGTATCCAGAACGAAGTTGCGCGAGGGTCACTCTGGTTTCGCGAGGCAACTCGAGCTCTACGTCTGCTATGGGTGGTGGTTTGACTCGTAATACGCCATTCACTGAAAGGGAGTCGGCGAAGGTGTTGATGGCTCTACTGTGAATGGCGGTCAGTGCCTGTCTGAAGTTCGTTGCGTCCGAAGTCCGGTCGGCGTACTGTCTAATGTCGTCGACGTTATCAAGGAAAGACCTCTTGATGTTCCTAGGAGGCGGCTCCGCTACAAGCAGGCGACTACAGGGGTGGTTTCGTAGAAACTGCTTGGAGAGGAGTTCGTTGTGTTCCTTAACCGGAAGCATATGGGCCTCACTATGTAGGTGTTCGATTGGAGACATCAAGAGGCATCTCCTGATAGTCCGGAGTGCAGTGTTCTGACAGGTCTGAAGCTTATTCTTCTGCGTGTCACTGCAACCAGGCGACCATATTGGGGCTGCATAATTTAGGACCTATAATCTTAATCTATTCTTAGCGCGTCAGTAACATTGGATTTAGCTACTTGTTGTAGCTTTGTTAAATAATATTGCTTATTTTTGTAATGAAATGTGTGACGCGTCCTACTTGGTCGGTGGTTTTGGAGTCAATTGCCAGTTTTGTTGATTCACCCTTTTTATTTGGTCAGTTGGAGAGCTCTGTGCTGAATGTTGAGAACAATCTGTTGTATTGTTTATTTGTTGACGGGAGAGTGCGTCAGCTACTGCATTTTGGTGACCAGGTTTGTAGACAAGTTTGGAACTAAATTCCTCAATAAATTTCTTCAACCTTTTTAGTTTAGTATTCGGGTTTTTTCCGAAATACAATAGAATGAATGAGTGATTTGTGGTCAGTATATAAGGTTAAATCAATGATGCCGTATGAAAAATTGCGGAGGTTCTGTAGTATATCCGAAATACAATAGAATGAATGAGTGATTTGTGGTCAGTATATATGGTTAAATCAATGATGCCGTATAAAAAATTGCGGAGGTTCTGTAGCGCCCACACGATTGCAAGAAGTTCTTTTTCGTTTGTGCTGTAATTATTTTCAGTGTCGGTAAACGTTCGAGAAATAAAAGCAATAGGTTGGCGAAATTGTGAGAAAACTGCTCCAATTGCGTGGTAACTGGCATCGGTAGTTAGTTCAAATGGTTTGGTAAAGGCTGATAAAGTTCTACCTGTTCCTGCAGAGCATCTTTTATTTTTTCTATGGCAGTAATTGTAGCTTCATCGAGCTTTACTTCTACTCGCGCACTTTGATTTTTTGAAATTATTCCTGAGTCTAGTAGTTAGTGGTTTAGTGATTTGTGCGAAGTTTTTTTACAAATTTCCTATAGTAGCTAGCCAGGCCTAAAAATGATCTGAGTTCTTTTAAGGTCTTTTATAGCTTGAATCTTTCTTGGATCAACCGTTACTCGGTTATGTTTAATTATGTGGCCAGGGTCCTGGAAAAAAAGCAAAATTAATTAGCTTCATGCAGTGCATTGACTATAGTTCGAATATGTTGTATGTGTTCTTCAGGCGAAGAAGAAAATATTAATACATCGTCTATATTGTCGCAAAATGTCGCCTACACATCGTTCAAAGATTGAGGGTGCGTTCTTAAGTCCAAACGGCATATTAACAAATTCATACTTTGCGCCATTCACTGCAAATGCGGTTTTTTCGCGATCGGATTCCTTTATTAAAATTTTATGGAATCCTGATTCTAAATCAATGGTCGAGAAAACTTTAGCTTTACCCAAATTTTGAACTGTCATATTAATATCAGGTATAGGGTAGCGGTCCTGGTATGTGCGTTAAGTTTTTGGTAGTCGACCACCATTCTCGTTTAGGTCTACCATTTTCGTCTAGTCCTTTCTTTGGAACAGTCTAAATAGGGAATTGTACGGACTTTTACTCGGCTGAATTATTCCATTTTCTAAAAGCCTATATATTTCTTTATTGACGAAATCATGGTCTGCCACGGTATAAGGGTATTGCTTAGTAAAAATAGGATCTTCTGTTTGCGTCCTAATCGTAGCTTGAATAGTGGTTGTGAAGGGTAGGGTGTCACTAATATTTTAATTTGCTTTCATTACTTCCTTAATTTCCTCTTCATACATGAAATTATCTACAGTATAATTAATGAAAGGTTCCTTTTTTCTGCTACTTTCTAAGAGGTTAATCTCTCCCTTAATTAATATGAGACCTTGTTCACCTAAGATCATGTCGAATTCATTTAATTCGCCTATTTCAAAGAATACTAAATGATGCCCGTACATTGTGATCACTTTTTTAAATGTATAACTGAATACCCATGTAGAGTTTATGTTCTATTGTAAATGGTTTTATTGATACTGACTTACCTATGTTACAGTTCTTACTAATGTAGTTATTTGTGGTTCAGTGTCTACTAGTAAAATCACGGGTGTGCCTGTTAGTCTGCATTTCGTCTGGATGCATGGCAAGCCGTTTATTCGCCTAAAAAAGTACTGCCAGATTCAAAATTTTCGTCGTAGTTGGATATGTTCAGCTTGTTCGGTTTGGTTTATACGCTGTACTTTATTGTGGTTAAAGTTTTGGGATGATCCATTCTCTCCCTTTTAAATGGATTTTGTTGGTGAGGCGGATTTCTTGATGAGTTTTGATGCGTTTGCTTCACATATTGGTGTGAAAAGTTTACTTCCATAGGTATAGGTTTTGGTTGCTGTTGGCCATTTCGCTGGATGCAGCTAACCGAAATCCTTCTCTCTTCATACGTTGGTTGCCGTTGAGGATTAACATGATTGCTGGTCTCAGTTGACGATCATTCCTTTGGTGATGAAAGGTAGTCTGACCTTCATATCTCGAATCATGTCGACGGTTAATAGTGCTCTCGAAGTGTAGATCCTGATTGTCATGAAAGATGGTGCAAGCAATCGCATATGCTTCACCAAGGCTCTTTGGTTTATTTGAATAAAGTAAACCTCTGGTGTAGTTGCTCCGGGGTCCCATAATAAATGTGCGGATGGCGTCATCACTTACGTCTGATAATCTTCCAGCTCGCATATTTTCTTCCATTGTTTCTATTTTTTGTTGAATCAATGTTAAGGCTTGATGTATTTCGTCGTGGAATTCGGTAAGAGTTTTACTTTCTTGCTTTTTCTTAATCATTATTTCTTTCAAGACATGTGGTGGTCGTTTTTCCGAATAAGTATAATCCAAGCGGTTGATTATAGCATAGAAATTAAGTTGAGTTCCGTTAACTGATAGAACTTTAAAAGCGGCTCCTGTTATTTTTGCTCTGATTATGCATACACAATTGTAATACTCAGGGCTGTATATAAATTCTTTTATATTCTCCATCTGTATCCCCACCTGGGTGCGCCAAGGGTTATATTCGCCCTCTGCTCCGTCAAATTTTGGTAGGCATTTAAAAATGTCTGTATTTATTTGGATCGCCTGTGTGATTTGTGGTTTTAGCGCAGACATGGTTGGTACTGTGGTCATCGAAAACTGTGATTGTGTAATGCGAAGTCGGTTTTTAACGAATTGAGTTGAGCCGTAAGGACATCAATGTGTGCTTTGAGTGTTGCTGCTTCAGTCATCTTAATAGCTTTTGCTTCCAGTCGGAATATATATTTAATTTTTTTGTTGTCGCCAAAGGCTGCTTTCTTGCTGTTTGGTCGAGGTGTAAACATGTAATCTTCTTTCTTAGATTACTGTTGTTTCGTTGTTATTGGATTCGGCGCTGTTCGCTTTTTCAGGATCTGCTTTGAATCGTATGTACTTCCCATGGTATTTTAACTTTATCCTTCTTTAGGATCGCGGAGTTCCTATCTATTCAAGAATGTCTGCTGGCCTTTCTTGATAGGAAGTAAAAATTCGCTATCATGGTTGAGCCCCCAGTTAATATCGTTTCCCAGTTAATATATTTTTTTGCCACGCCGAAATGCGTTATTAACTCGCTCGTTGGCTAATACAGCTGCTTCGGCTAGGAAATTAGTGCAGAGTTCCGCGACTCTAACATGCCGGTATAAAGCGAGCAGTAGCAGCAGCGATCATCCTTGCGGAATTGACACTCGCCAACGATGACGTCCGTAGGAATGGGTAGTGCGGTGAATGTGCTCTCGGTAAATTCTGTGAAACCGACCCAGTTAGCTTTGTTCAAGTTAACAAAGGTGCGGTTGTCTACAGAAGTAGAAGTCTAAAGTCGGGAGGTTTGTCGATCGAGATAATTATGAACATAGGTCTGACGCGAGAGTACGCATAGGTCGCCAGGTTATGCTATTTATCAGACCACCGCTAGCGATGGTAATATCGAGCGAGCTATTACAGGTGCCCATAATTCTCCCAGTCGGGAGAAAGGTTGGGAAGTGGCTTGGTCAGACTGGGAGTCATGCTGCCTGTGTGAGCTCCTTAGGGCCGTGCAGGTCCTTTGTTGGCCACTCGACTGGAGTGGCGGCGCAGTACGCGAACATGGTGCAGGTTGCACAGCCGTTGAGGCAGGTGTCGTTGGCAGCATAGGGCCACGTAACTCCTGATCTACTCCCTATGTGTCTTAAGGCCTGAGCAGGTCTTAAGATGGCTCCATCCATTGCATGTGTTGCACCTAACCGAGGTGGAGTTTGGATGGAGCCTTTTAGCTCAAATGCAGCAGAAGAACTCCTCAGGGCCCGGAATGGACTCGATGCCAGTACGGGTCAGGAGGATACGGAGCAACCCTGCTGCTAGACGTTGCTCTAATGACGACGAACTTAAACTAACACTTACCTATCCAAACAGGGTTAGATCGCCGAAATAACAGCCCTTGTCCGGATAATATCCGGGTCAATAACGGTCAAGTGAGGGGGTGCAAGAGCGGTCACTGTGGTTCAGGGCGCCGGAGTTGCCACCGCAGTCTTGGTGCTGCTGGCGTATCCATCTTCATATAAATCTGTAAGAAAAAGTTAGATCTATTATAAGTTTGTCTCATATAAATTGATATGGGCGATAGGTCGACATATGGATCGACCATTTCTGTTTAATTTGTTATTATGTTCAACGGTTTTTTATTTGCGAGTATATCGGTTTATTATTTGCGAGTTTATCAGTTTATTGGATCGATATATTAGAATTGAATCATTTGGGTTTTGGTAGCATAGGTGCTTGGTATGAAGCAGAGTTTGACTAGCGATCTGGTTAGCGTTCAGGTTTGCGTGCCGAGATCCACTATGCGGACCGTAGGAGCCGTAATAAAGCTTTTCTGGACTTCTCCACCGGTACGGCTGGTCGAGTTCCTTAAAATATTCTTCTTTCCAACGGCGGCTGGAAATATGATAGAGAATTTTAATTTTTTCGCATCAGTTTAGTAGGGGTCGCTATCCCACGCTTGGCTCAGGTATGGTCAGATTGGGTGCTCCTTTGAGAAAATGTCCTGAGGTGAGGGATGTTAAATCTTAGGGATCTGGTGAGAGTGTTGTCAGTTACCGTGAATTGAGAATGGATTCAATGCAAGTTAGTAATGTTGTGAATTCTTCATTTATAAATATGTAGTTTCCTTTCTTAAGGTGGGATTTGAAGATTTTTAAAGCTGATTCCCATAAACCTTGAGGAACGTACTTTGGTACAATCTCAGGGAGACTTGTTTAAAAAAATCTACAAACTGTTTTTCGGTGCCTCTCTAGGCTCCAATAATTGTTTTGCCCTTGTCACTAATTATTTTTGAGAGAAAACCACGCCGTGCGACGAAGCGAGCGAATGTGGAGAGAAAATCCTCTGTCGTCAGATTTGTACATATCTCAAGGTGTACAGGTTTCTCGTGAAACAAACAAAAACAGCCACGTAACCTGTTATTAAGGTGGAAGACCTTAACATTGAAGTTTTTATCTGGAAAGGCAAAATCGAGACCTGTTATTGTAAAAGGCAAAACGAAGTTGCAGCGTACAGATGGAAGTGCTGCCATAATCTGCGTTAGCATTTTTTGTTTGTACGTTATGCAAACTTTGAAATTGAAAATGCTTTTCTTTGAGCCTTAAGTCTTGAGATATAAAATTTTTGGTGGCGCGCTTGAGTCTATGCGATAGGACTGACCCTTCCTTTGTAAGTGTAGGTGCGTCAATGTATCGCATTGGAGATTAACTGAAGTACTATCTTAACTTTAATTTTTAGTTTACTCTGAGGACTCGGGAGAACCATGAAAATCGCTCAAGGATGTGAGTATCATCCAATGTTGTGTGAAAGGAGTCGATTTTTCGACAATTATGTTACGCATGGGCGATTGTGGCTAAGAATCGGGAGATTCTATCAACCATCGGGGGCTGGTCCACCAGAGGGTGGTGGTGGCAAGGTGCAGAGGTTTGCACCCTCTTGTACCTAGATCAGCTGGATTGTCAGCACTAGCTACGTGTCGCCAAGGGGCTGATCCTACTAGGTCAAGTATTTGAGACGTTCGATTGAAAATATACGTCTTCCTTGCATGTCGCGTTTTTTCTAATCAGGCTAGTACAATTTCGGAATCGGACCACAGATATAATTTGTATTTTAATGCATGTTTAAATGCATATACCCCATGGTCACTAATTTGGAAAGTAATAGCGCTTCACAAAGTTCAAGGCGTGGTAGACTTATTGTTTTTACAGGAGCCACGTTTGCTATTGCTACTAGTGCGTTCGACTTTGTGCTCTGGGGCAGAATTTATTCCTCGTGGGATTTATATCTGTGAGATTTCATTTAGATTGCTCGCGAACTGAGACCACTTTTCTAAACGAAGTGTTAGTTAGTTACATGTTCGTCCCAGTAGGTTCAGACTAGCCATAATTCTTGTGTTAGTATTTTCGCTTGTATCATAATGCATATTGACTGAGTAGTGTATGAAAACTGGTCAGATATCGCAATTAATTGAATCCCCAGAGTTTTTGTTGTAATTTCATTTTTAAATTTAAAGAAATTTTCGTTTGGTATATTTTTTAATATATTTTGTAATATTATAATATATTTAATATTGTGGAAAACTGTGCTTTACAGACAGGATATTGTCTACATACATATTTGTTGGGTTGCCAGAGGAAATTCTAACTTACGGTTTTCTGCTAATTCATGGAGTATTCAAAGGGTTAAGTATTAAAAACTTTTAACAGAATGGCACTGTTTTTAATTTGTAGTCACGTAGTAGACAGGTAGGGATTTTCGGAAAATAATTCGCTGAAAATCAGCTAGCCTTTTTTAAGTAGGTTTTTTTTTCATACTTAAAAACTGCTGTGTTGCAGAGGTGTGGGAATGACTTAAGGCGATTGTGTGGGGAAATTCTGTCTTAAGTGGTAGTCATACAACGTACCGGCCATTATCTGACCTAGTAGTTGTGGCTTTTTACAAGTCTTCTGGGGTTGCAATTGATATGAGAAGGAGTTCTAACTCCCAAAATTTTCTTAATTGAGGTATTCTGGTTCTGTAACTAGTATACTTAGAATCCAACCGAATATAGTGTTTCGGGCTAAAATTAGGTAACTGTATTTGTTCCGTCAAAATCCAGGACGGTTTGTTTAGTCATCGATTTTTTCCATATTATTAATCACTGAAAATCGCGACATATAATATAGAGAGCAACAAAATTTTATTCAATTAATTCTTTTTTGCTTAATTTCTAAGCCTGGGACGCTTAACCCGGAATCCGGACTGTCCCGGACAAATGGTTGAAATGTGTTCAACACCTTCAAGTGTTATTTTAGGTATATGGTCACTGCCTAGGATTATACCTTTTATTATGTTTGCTATTTATATGATAGCTTGGAAACATGTTTGTAAATTGCGGTAAGAGTATAGCTTCTGTTTGAATACGCTTATCCGCTTGGGGGAAAATTAGAGTAATGAGCCAGACTTCATTTGAGTTTTAAGCCACTCTTCCGCCCATTCCCATAATTTCAAAAATGACTTGTTTTGTTGGAAGATGTAGTCTATTTTGTGCCCTAGACGCTATAAATGATCGTTGTGATCCTTGGTCTATTAAGGTCTTAAGTTTAAGCACTTCTCATCGGAATTCGATGAAGACCTGATGTGGATAATAATACCCTTTGAGCAGCATGGTGTTTGCTAGCAATTTTCAGTATTAGCCGTTGCAAACGGCTCTTTTTATATTAGCGCTGTTTGGGGTGAGCTAGAAAAATTTTTATAACGAAGCGTAGAATTATGTTGTTTATGACAATGACAAGTAATTTGTACAAAGTTTTTTTTTGTTTTTACAGCATTGTTTCAATTTTAATTTGTGAATATCGCACGATTCTAGCTTATGGCCTCATGTGCATAGTTTGCATTACCTTTATTTACACTGTCGAATGAAAACGATTGATTTTTGCAAAAGCTTCTAGTTAAGTTGTTGCTGTTACTAGCTTGGGGTCTAATGAATTTTCTATTTAAGTCGTGCTGAAAGTTTTTCATTCAGACTATTTTTTTGTCTACTCTTCCTGCAATTTCGTATTGAGTCGTTAACAAGTCTTTTATTTGTTGCCACATGGGCCGTATTTTCTTGATGAGAGCGATTGCTCCTACAACAATAACGATCTGGTAATGCTGCGGTGCATATATCATATTTACCTGTGTCCCAGCTGTCTGTAGGAATGTTTTGTGTCGATAGAGCCGACAAACAATTTTAAACATCAAATCAAAGTTTGATAAATTCTTCACTTGTTCCGTTTAGGTTTTTTGGCAAGTTCATTAATATCGTTATTTGCTTATAGACCAAATTTCTGGCTGTTATATCGACGATCTAACCCTGTTTGGATCGATATGTTTTAGTGTTTAGTTTGTCGTCCTTACACCTAGCAGCAGGGTTGCTCCGTGTCCTCTTGACCCCTGCTGGCATCGAGTCCACCCCGGGCGCCGAGGAATTCTTCTGCTACATTTGCGCTACAAGGCTCCACCAGACACGAGGCCCCATGCTGCCAATATACAACTGCGACACATACCTCAACGGCTGTGCAATCTGCACCATGTTCGCTCACTGCGCCTTCACTCCAGTCGAAGAGCCAAGTAAGGACTTCCACGGCCCTAAAGAGCTCAAACAGGCAGCATGACTCCCAGTCTGACCAATGTCCAGAATGTCAGGGTATAGCTATCCAGTCAGGCGATGTCGAGCTCGAGAAATTCAATATATACATCCCCCCGTTACATGTTGCCCAACAGGATATCACCCGAAAATAAGCTCGCTAATTCGTGGTGAAAACCGTTTGGTGCTAGGCGACTTTAACGCGCACCACGGTATTTGGCATTCTTGCCTGTCAAACGATCATAGGGGGATGGAGCTGGCCGAAAAGACTGACGATTCGACATTCTACCCAATGGATGACGAAAACCCCACCAGAATTATGGGCACCTGTAATAGCTCGCCAGATATTACCATCGCTTGCGGTGCTCTGATAAATAGCATAACCTATGCTAACTCTCGCATCTGACCACTTGTCCATAATTATCTCGATAGAGAAACCTCCTGCCTTTATATCTGTGGACAACCCCACCTTTGTTAACTTTAACAAAGCTAACTGTGCCGGCTTCACAGAATTTCCCGAAGGCACCTAAACCGCACCACCCACTCCTACGGACGTCATCGTTGGCGAGCGTCAATTTCGCAAGGTGATCGCTGCTGCTACTGCTCACTACTTCCCAGACGAAGCAGCTGTATTAGCCAACGAGTGCGGCACCTTAAGCTATGCCGACCCCTGTGATCCCCGAATAAGGGATTTCAATTTTTAGATTCGGCAAATTGTAAACGAACATAAAGGGACAAATGGGTAGAGTATATGAAGTCCGGCAACCTCTCCACCGGTGTGAGTAAGCTTTGGACTATTGTCAAGGCCTTGTCTAAACCGAAGAAACATGACGACCGAGTTGAATATCAATTCCATGGCCATGCCACCTCGGACCCGTTTCACACATCACCTGATTCTAGCAGATCAACAGCATGGTTTCCGAAACGTGCACAGCACCACCATAGCTCTTAGCGTCATAAACGCCTAGATAGTTAATGGCCTAAAACAAAAGCCACCTTCTGTGTGGACGATCCGCGTTGGACTTGTCAAAAGCTTTTTACACAGTCAATCACACAACCCTACTTTATCGCGGAAGAGGTGGACTATGAACTGCCTTGTTCCGAGGTCAAAATTCAAAGATGAGAAGAATTAAATAGGGGATTCCGCAGGGTGGTGTCCCCTCCCTGCAACTGTTTAACTTTTACATCTCGAAACCCACTCAACCACCAGAGGGAACTTCCATGACCTCGTACGCTGATAACCGCACGATATTCACGTCGGGAAATGGAATCGATGACATGTGGTCGAAAGTAAACGGCTATCTCTCCGACCTTTTCCGCTTTTTCTCGGAAGGAGCCTGACACTCTCCCCCACTAAATCCACAGCGACCAAACTTTTGGGAGTTACATTTGACAGCCTGTGCTCCTTCACTTCTCACACGACCTTGGTTGTTATTGCCAAATTACAGAGCCGCAACAAAATCCTCAAATCACTTGCCGGCAGCTCAGGGGAAAAAGGCAATAAAACGTTGCAAGGCAATCGGCCGGCTGGTTTTAAACTACGCTGCACCGATATGGTCACCGCAGACGAAGAAGCTCCCGACATGCCAGAATACTGCGCTCTGGATTATCACGGGATGCTTCTTGATGTCCCCAATCGAACACCGACGCAGTGAGGCCCGTATGCTTCCGGTTAAGATACATAACGAGCTCCTTTCCGAGCAGTTTCTGCTGGGATGATTTCGAAGAACCTTGCGCTACTTCGTTTTGGATACTGTAGCAGGTTTAACTGCTACTTATCCAGAATTCGCATGACACTAACCACCTCTTTACATGATCAACGAACCTCCACATCTAACACCCTTCTCCCTATGGTCCGACCCCGTCGAAACAGCTCGTTTCTTGGGGCTCCCGTTAGATGACCTCGACGGCAACCAAACTGAAATTTACCACCCGAACGGGGATTAGATAACTTAATTACAACAACCACTATGATGCCTGCTTGACCTTTTTTTGGAGGTGATAGAATGTTTGTGCTTGTGATAGTTTTGGATGGCTTATGTAAACGGCTGTAAAAATGTTTCGGAAGGATAGCCTTTGTTCATAACCACCATACAATATTTTTGTGCCACATGCGGTCACCTTGAGATGGATGCTTGAACTTGCCTCTTAATTTTGAATTTGTGGCAGCTTTACTCTCGGCGGCGGAGTAGGTGCAATTGCTTTTAAAGAATAACCCAACGATTACCCTCCTCCCGCCCAACCGACGCGAGGGGCGCAATCCGCATACGTGCGGAATTAGCCGAGTCAGAAAAGGCAAGAGAGATTTTTAAGTGCTAAGATCTAAAACTGCTCAGCTACAGAAACAAAAATTTCAACAGCCAAGATTTAAAGTTATAATATAATAAATTGTTACATTTTTATTTATTAAGAGAAAACAATAAAGTATTTTTAATTTTTAAAAGTGAGTCAGATAAGTCAAATGTGCTGAAATGAGAATTAAAATCATGACATATACGGCGGAATGGCCCGTTTAGTTCAAAATTTGATCTACAGGATTTTAGCAGTAAAGGTCTAAACTGCCTCGAAAGGCGAACCGGGATATTAAATTTAATTTCAGACAGGAGAAAGGAACTGCACTGTTCCATTCAAAATTTTCACTAAGAATATTATGCCAAGCATTTCCCTACGACTAGAAGGTGTAGGTAGATTAATAAGTTTTAAACGACTAGTGTATGGAGGTAGACTTACCCTAGAATCTCATCGGAAATGCGCTAAGGCGGAAAGTAAAAATTGTTTTTGAACAGACTCTAACTTGTCAGAATGGATTTGGTAGCTAGGGTTCCATACAACAGAGCCATATTCCAATATAGGTCTAACCAAAGTTGTATAAAGTGTTTTAGTAATATACGGATCTCTAAATTCTTTAGACCAATTTTTAACAAAACTGAGGACAGCTTTTGCTTTCAAGACCATGGTATCAATATGAAGACTAAGATTAAGCTTAGGGTCCATATTAACTCCCAAATTAACATAGGTAAAAACTTGCTCTAGAATATGGTGTTTTATTACATAAGAAGAGTGGTGCACAGATCTACGGGAAAAGCACATCATCTTACATTTATTGAGCTTATTTAGTAGCTTTAATTGATCAGAGATCATTGCTTTTATTTCTTCAAACTGGTCTAAGCAGTTTTCGTATTTGGCGTGGGCCGAGGATTTAAAATTTTCCAGTAGATCTGATTTATCAGATTCTACTATTGCGTCATAAGAAGCTTGTACAAAAATTTTTATTATTAATTTCTAATACTTATTCAGAGTTTTCTTGATTTGATGAAGAGGAAAATCTAGTGCAGTATCTTATTAAACTGTCACTTTCATAAATAATTTTTGTGGTCGAAAAGTCTTTGATCCTTTTTGGTTTTGTGGCAACCTGTTTTGAGCGTGTAGCTTCTGCAGGTGTGCCTTGTGATTTATCGTCATCTGCCATTTTTGGAATGTCTAATAATTGAGGTGTTCTTGGTTTAACCTTTTTGGATTTATCTGATTGCATTTAAATTTTGAATTTTATGAAGATAAGCTTAAAAAAGTTTTTATGAAATAGACCTTTGTTTGTTTTGTTTCTAAATTGTTATTACTACAGAAAGACTTGTTGAGAAATTTTAAATTGTCTTGTTGTTCACCAAGTATTTTAAATACGTTTAACGTGCTTGTTTATATGTACACTTTTTTTTTTGGTATTTGTTAATAAACGCCTATTAAACGCATATACTGATTTTATTTATTTTTGATATTATATCCGTATTTAATAAAAGTAAATTCACCTGAAAATATCTTGTTGGTGTAAATAAATTTTTAAATATTTATGTATAATATATTTTATATATAAACAATATTTGAGGTGGAGTTCTATGTTTAAGAACGGTTAAACCGATTTGGCTGAAAATTCGGGAGAGATAGAATCTGGGGACGGACATAGGATACTTTTTATCTCGTTATGTTAAAAGTCAATACAATCATTTCAAATCATAAGCATGTGTTCAAATTTCATATAAGAATCATATTTGATTTCTTAAAAAATAATAATTATAACAACACATACTTAGCTACTGCAAAAGAACAGTAATTTTTTTATACATACATATGTATATGGATTATACAGATTATTGCTACTGAACAAGGCGGTTTTGTTTTAGGACGAACCATGTAGAACCGGTAAGACATTTTTAAAATCACAACAGAAAATCGCATTGATAGATGCAAGGCATTGCGGCTACTCTGCATGATTATGGGCGAACGACGCAGAGGCATTCATAACAAACTAAACGCAACATGTAACATAAATAAATAGCGGAGTAGATGCAGTGTTAATAAAAAGTTCAATTATAATATGAGATGAGAGCATAATGGTGCACAAATATTCTCGAAGCATTGCATAGAAGAATGCAAGATTAAAACGGCAACTATGAAGTTTTCAGTGGGGCTATCTAACTACTGTCTGGGATTGCCGACAGCCCGGCCATTCTTCGCTTATCTTAAGGCAATGATATTAACGAATGTTTAAGTGATCATTCTTATGGTGAAATGTTGAAATAATAAAATTTATAAATATTGGGAATGGTAGAATAGGACTGCAACCAAACACGCAGTGCATCACGAAAAAAACTTGATTAATTGATATATTCCTGAAAGTAAAAAAGTAATTGTCTGGATCATAACTGGCTCAGTAATCGGGCTACACTAGCGGCCAAAAATGTAGAAATTTATGAAATTAATTTCCAGTTGTTGCCAGGCTATCAGATGTATTAAATCATTTGTTACTACTGTTGATGAATAGAAAACGTAAATTATCTAGATATTAGAGACCCGTCCGGGCTTCGCACGGTGCAATGCTGGTACACTACAGAAAAACTGGGGACGTTGTTTATAAAAACATAGCGACCTGCTCCGGCTTCGCACGGGTATAAAATATATAGCCTATGTCACTTACTGAAAAATGATTAGTAGTTTTGATTTATTCATTACTGCGCGTGGCCCGCAATGTTAAATTTGGACTAAAACAATTCACCTGTACCTATATCATGAAGATGACTTCCTGCTATCTTTGGAATATCTAAATTCATACACTACATTTTTACTTTTTAAATTTTTACCTATTTATTTTATTTTTACAACAATTAATACAGAATGTCTTTATATACAACGTTCACAACTTTCTTGTCATTAGACAGTGCAAACATGTTTTCTCTAGAGTTTACTCTTGATAGAGCGACATACAGTTGGCATGGGAAAAACAGTCAACGTTCAAATCTCAGCCTGCAACGTCGAAGGTTTGACCCTGCGATTTAGTACGCTCCCTCCAGGACTGAAGAGGGGGACTAGAGCTGCAAAACTATCGATAGTCGGACCACTCGATAATTTAAAAAATACTATCGATAGTCGGACCACTCGATAGTTTAAAAAATACTATCGATAGTTTTTCTCCTTGAAATTTACTTATTTTTCGCTGGTTCAAATTAAGAAACCTTGGCTTTGTACATTTCAATTTTTTGAATTATACTTTGGATTTATTTATAAAATAAAACATGAACAATAACGGAAAAACAAACTGGTATGAAATGAAGTCGTTTTTGTTTTGTAAAAATGAAATATTAATTTTGAATGGGAAAGTAAAAAAATGTTTTCAAAGTATTCACCATTGCTTTTACACATTTTGACCACCTTTTTGGCAATTTGTGGATACCATTCCAATAGAAATGTTCGTCTTTTGAAGCAAATCAATCAGATACCCATGGGGTTAAGTGCAGCCGGCGGTACAGAACATTAGAAATCCTAAATAAAACTTCACTTTTAAAATTTTAAAATAAATATTAACCCAACGATTACCCTGGCAAGAGAGTTTTTTAAGCTTCGAGCTCTAAAACTGCTTAGCTACAGAAATACAGATTTCAACAGCTAGGATTTAAAAATACGTTATAAGAAATTGTTTCGATTTTATTTATTAAGAGAAAGCATTATAACATAGTCTTTCTTATTTTGAAAAGTGAGTCAGATAAATCAAAGGAACAGCAATGAGAATTAAAATCGTGGCATATGCGGTGGAATGTCGGTCGTTTAGTTCAAAATTTGATCTACAAGATTTTAACAGCAAGGGTCTACACTGCCTGGAAAAGCGAACTGGGATTTAAATTTAACTTTAAACAGGAGAAAAGAACTGTAAATTGTTCTATTCAGGATTTTTACTAAGAATACTATGCCAAGCATTTCACTACGACTAGTAAGTGTAGGTAGATTTATAAGTTTTAAACGACTAGGGTATTGAGATAGACTTAACCTAGAACTCCATCGGAAATGCCCTAGAGAAAAAATTGTTTTTAAACAGACTCTAACTTGTTAGAAAGGATTTAGAAACTAGGGTTCCATACATCAGAGCCATATTCCAATATAGGTCTAACCAAAGTTGTAAAAAGTGTTTTGATGACATACGAATCTCTAAATGTTTTTGACCAACGTTTAACAAAACTGAGTAACCTTTTACTTTAATATGAAGACTAAAATTAAGCTTAGGGTCTATAGTAACTCCCAAATCAACAATGTGAAAAACTTCCTGTAGTCTATAGTTGTTTTATTACATAAGGAGAGGGGCGCACAGATCTACGGGAAAAACACATCGTCTTACATATTTTGAAATTCAATGGCAAATCAATTCTATTACACCAAGCAGCTATATTAAGAAATTTCGCAATTTTATGAAAATTGTTGGTAAACCATTGATTGTCAAAATGAACTATCGATATTATTTCGTGATGAAAAATCTAAATTAAGGGGAATTAAACAGGTGGTTCTGCAGTGTGGTGTCTTCTTGCCGCTACTGTTTAATTCTTACATTTCAAAGCTCCCAAAACCACCAGAAGAAGAATTTATTACTTCATACGCAGGTGATTGTATGGATTGATGACATGTGTTCAAAAGTGAACGACTATCTTCTAAAATTTTCTCGCTTATACACTGCTAGGAGCCTAAAACTCTCTCATATCAAATCCACGGCCACCCTATTTACCAACTGGACGAAGGAGTACAGACTGGACCTCTTCGATTATGTCAAAATTTCGACGATAAACATCCCTAAAATTTTAGGTGTCACGACAGTGTGCACTCCGCATACAACAGCGATTGTTACAAAGGTACAGAGCTGCAACAAGATACTCTAGTCGCTAGCCGGCAGCCCTTGTTGGCAACATACAAGGCAATCGGCCGGCCGGCCATTATCTACGCCGCCCCAATATGGTCGCCTGGATGCAGTACGACGCAGGTGGAGAAGATACAGACCTGCCAGCAATATATGACTGTAACAAGATGTCGAATCTGAAGGAGCGACTGCAGGCGGTCGCAGGCAAAGTGCGACGCATTTTGAGGAGAGATTGGGGCCTTGGATGCCGTGCTGTTCGCACCATATACCGTGGTCAATTTGTGACTTGTGCCACTTATGAAGCCGCAATATGGTGGGAATCAGCGATGACGGTCTCTGCTCGCCGAAAACTCCTCTCGGTGTAACGTTGCATGTTTGCCTATATGTCGCACCGTTTCAACGGATGCGATGCAGGTTTTATTAGGTGCACCCCCTCTTGACCTGATTGTTGTACAGCGAGCTGTTGCATTCAGGCTAAGAAGGGGCTTGAGTGTGTCATTGCTGCGGAATGATTGGATTTCCGATGATGATGTGCAGAGGGAGGAATTTCTAGGGAGCAAGAGGCTTCTAGATGATAGGGTTAGGAGTAGGTGGCAAGACCGACAATAGTCCTAACGGTCGGGTGACTTATGGATACATTCGGGACGTTAGGTTTGTTGAGGGTAACCCAGACTTCAGATTTTGTCTGAGTCTGGGTTTTTGGTTAACGGGGCATGGGCCTCTGAATGCATTTTCGCATCAAAGGCACCTTTCTGATAGGTCGGGGTGTTTGTGTGGGGAGCGATGTGAAGACTGGGTTCACTTGATCGCGGAGTGCCCGGGGCATGGGTATTATCTGGACTGATGGACGTTTAGATGTTAGCGGTGTGATCTCCACTAGTCGGAATGTCGATTAGGGTTAGTTTCTTGGGTGAAAGGGGTTCAACCCCTGGTTACCAGTCCAGAGCAGTATGGAGGCTCAACTGGTAGTAGCTTCGACTACGAGGTCTGACCGCAGACTTAATTCTGGTACCACGGGGAGCAGAGGCCCTTGGAGTTCGCTCCAACCTGCTCATGCGGACTGGCCCTTCGGGGAGTATCGTGGTGCTTGTGGTTGATGCCCAAATGCGGGAAGAGTGCTTTGTCACTCAATGTGGAGTTGCACAGCAACCGGGTGCCAGACCCAAAGTACGGCAAAGGTTTTAAATAGGCCTCGAACCCCACCAAGGTGTGTAGTGTGACCATTCCACACTACCAATCGGTACTGAAAAATGCTTGGCATTTTCGGGGCGCTGATCGCATTGTATCGATATGCCGTGCTTTTGAGCACCGTGAGGTAAGGCCATCGACGGCAGGTACTCACGTAAAACACACCGGACGTTGTAACAAGATGTCTCCTGATATCTCAAATCGAACATCTACAATTCATAGTAAGGCCCGTATGCTCCCTGTAAAGAAGAATAACACTCTTCTCTCCAAGCAGTTTTTGCTTGGGTGTTTTCGCAGAATCCATCCCTGCAGTCACCTACTTGAAGCGAGCCGCCTCCTAGGAGCATCAGGAGAACATTCCTCAAACACCTCAAAGAACTAGAACCATATACCGGGCAAATTTCAAACGCGACCATTTTCCGACAAGCACTGAACGCCATTCACAGTGGTGCTATTAACACCTTCATTGACTCCCTCCCAGTTAATGGCGTACTGGAGTCCAAACACCACCTATTGTACAACAAGAGCTCAAGTTGCCGCGTGAAACAAGTGTGACCCCATCGCAACTTCGTTCTGGGCATTGTAGCAGAATAGACCCTGTTATACAAAATCTAAGTTTTGCAAGCAATGAGTCCCCGTATGTCACTAATACCTCTTTGCATACCCAATGAAATCAACTCACTTAGTTCTTCTCTCCCTACGGACTACAATGTCGAAACAGCTCATTTCTTGGAGTTGCCGTTAAGTGATTTCGATGACAGTTAACTTATTGCTTTCTCCCAAACAGTGTCTGGATAATCGTTACAACAACAACAATGCTGTCCTCGGCATTGGAGACAAACTTATAGTTTTTCAGATATTTACATTTAAAGTTCAAAAAATCTACAATTTAATATCATATCACTTAATTTGTTTTTACAAATTTATTTCATATAAAATAGTGTACAAACATATTTAAATCATAATTAAAGTTTGTCCTAAATTTGTTTTATTCACAAAATAACAAAAATGGTTGCATGCGAACAAATAATGAAAGTTTCAATAGCTAAAAATTTGGCAACGAACACTTAAAAAAAAAAAAATAAGGAACACCGGAAGGTCCATAGTCCTCTCGCGTAGAATTGTTAAATGTATCTATTCAACAAAATTTGCTCAAAACAAACATTTTTGGCACCTTCTTTAAAAATGGGTGAAATCGGATGATAATCCGCCCCCATATAACGGTTTTGTTGAAAACTACTAAAAGCGAGATAAATCAATAACATTGTAATCCTAACATTTCTATGTCAAAGTGTGAAAATGGGCGAAGCCGGACTACAATCACGCCTACTTCCCATATAACACAAGTTTAAATTCATCTGATGTTTTAACTTTCCAGTATACAAATAAAGCATCAATCTGAAATTTTGTACACATCTTTTTCTCCCCAAGAAGCTGCCATTTGCCGATATCAGACTACTTAACATATAGCTACCATATAAACAGAACAATCAAAATTAAGTTCTTGTGTGAAAAAGTTTTAAATTGACAAGATATCTTCACGAAATTTGGCACAAATTATTGTCCAAGGCATCGTTCTACAATAATATCCAAAAAAATTTTCCTGATCGGGTTACTGTATGATATATCTTCCATACAAACTTTACGATCAAAATCAAGTTCTTATATGGAAACCTTTTTTTGTGAAGGGTGTTCTAGCTTCGGTGCAACCGCAGTTAACGTTTTTATAATATTGAGACATGTTGCTTCAGAGTATTATAGATTTGTTCACCTAACGGTTGTAAAACTAATTGAGATAGATATGGAGTTGATTTCGGATTATAACCCCACCCATTCCTCATATAACGGTTTTATTAAAAACTACTAAAAATGCGATACAACTTTAAATAAGTCGCCAGAGACATAAAATTTTACACATATCGCCCACATTTTGATGAAAGCCCATATATCTTCCCATATAACACAATTTTAAAGTCCATCTGATTCTTTCACTATTCGGTATACAAATCAAAAAGCAATCAATGTATCTGTACCACCTTATGACTAAATCGGACCAAAGTATTCAGGCGCCCTGTTTAATTGGTTTGTAAGACCAAATGATGACGCGCTATACAATATTGTCTTACCTCAGGTTGGGGACTAAAATTGATAGACACGTCATTGAGTGAGAAATATTTCATTCTAATTTTTTTTATTTTAAATTTGCTTGTCCTTATATACTATTTACAAAACTTACTTATCTAATTAAATGTGTATGTATGTGTGTATGTTTGTATGTATTTCAAAGCACATGGTGTTGCTTTTACGCATACAACTCAATACATATGTGAGTGCGTGTTTTATGTTATCTATATGTGTAATTATGTGTGGACTGTATATGTTTGTATGATAGTTGAGATTATGGTACATATTTTTACTAATATTTAAACTTATAAATATAACCTATGCTGCGGCGCACCACTAAATGATGGCTCTTGCCACCAACGTACATGCTCATATTTGAACATGTCGCGCGGGAGTGACAAAAGTGACTGCTGGAAAGGTGCCCGCATCTAAGTGACGTTGTTGTTGTAATGGTTATCTAGTCCCCGCTTGGGTGAAAAGTTTCAGTTTGGGCGACTGTTTCGACGGGGTCGGACCATAGGGAAATAGTTGTTAGATGAGTGGGGTTCGTTGGGCATGCAAAGAGGGGGTTGGTCTCATGCGGAGACTCATTGAATGCAGAACATTTATTGGGTATGTCGGGCTAGATTCTAGATAAGTAGGAGTTTAACCTGCTACAGTATCCAGAACTAAGTTGGGCAAGGGTCACTCTAGATTCACGTAGCAATTCGATCTCTACGTCTGCGATGGGTGGTGGTTTGACTCCAAGTACGCCATTGCCTGAGAGGGAGTCGGTGAAGGTGTTGATACCTTCACTGCAAATGACGATCAGTGCATGCCTAAAGTTCGTTGCGTCCGAAGTCTGGTCGGCGTACTGTCCAATGTCGTCGACGTAATCAAGGAAGGACCTCTTTATGATCCAACTGCAGGGGTGTTTTCTGCGAAATCATACCAGCAGAAACTGCTTGGAGAGGAGCTCGTTATGTTCCTTAACCGTCGCGTGAGGAGTGAAGTAGCACAGACTGTCTTATGTAACTCCTAAAATTTTAGGGTGGTTGACTGTTGTGCCATCGACTGGAATGTTTAGATCCAGTCTGTACTCCTTCGTCCAGTTAGTAGAACTGGTCGCAGTGGATTTAGTAGGCGAGAGTGTCAGACTCCTTGTAGAAAAGAAGCGAGAAAGGTCGGAGAGATAGCCGTTTACTTTCGAGCACATGCCATCGATTCCATTGCCCAACGTCAATATCGTGCAGTTATCAGCATACGAGGTCACGGAAATTCCCTCTGGTGGTTAGGGGAGTATTGTATGTATGTAGAAATTAAACAGTAGTGGGGAGAGTACACCACCCTGCGGAACCCACTGTTTAATACTTCTAAGTTTGGAGTTTTTACCACGAAACCGTACGGATGAATGCGGACCACTCAGGTAGTTCATAGCGTAGATTGTTCTATGTCCTCAAGTAGCGTTGTGTGGTTGACTGTGTCAAAAGCTTTTGACAAGTCCAACGCTACGAGGGTCGTCCCCGCACAGGTTTAGGTCATGAACTATCTGGGCGTTTATGACGCTAGGTGCTATGGTGTTGCTGTGCACTTTTCAGAAGTTATGCTGATGGTCTGCTAGACTCGGGAAAGTTATCGGACGATATGACTCCCCTTTGTTGGCGGGTTTCTCAAGTTTCAGTAGTGGGACCACTCCTGCGACTTTCCACACATTGGGTATTTGAAGAGGGGTCATCGACAAGTTGAGGACTTTGGTGAGGTAGCTTACTGCCGTCGAGCCTAGATGTTTTAGCATCAGCATGCTTATTCCGTCAGGGACAATGGATGTGGACGATTTGGCCTCTTTGATGGCACTCTGAACCTCCCATCGGTGAAAGTAAGTGGTGCGCCGTCTGCGGGTTGTTTCTCGATCGAGATAACTATCGACAGGTTATGTTATTTATCAGACCACCGCTAGCGATGGTAATATCTGGCGAGCTATTACAGGTGTCCATAATTTTGGTAGGGGGCTTCGTCATTTATTGTGCAGAATGTCGAATCGGCAATCTGTTCCGTCAGCTCTATCCTTCTACGATCGTTGTGCGCGTTAAAGTCGCCTAGCACTAAACGGTTTTCACCACGAAGTAGCGAACTTATTTTCGGGTGATATCCTGTGAGCTGCTTCGGCGATCACCTTGCGGAATTGCAAGCATTGCACTTGTCTGATGTGATACTTCAGCGTATTACGGTCTCACAAACGGAACTGATTCGGCGAGGAACCAGGAGTTGCTGAATGGTTCTCGGGCGATGATTGGAGCGGGATGAAGGTTGGGGAGTCGATTGATAAGATCCAAACAGAGTTAGATCGCTGAAATAACAGCCCTTAGCCGGATAAAATCCGCGTCAATTCCGGCAACGTAGAACCAGCTTTTGTGGGAATTGAACTAAGTGACGTCGTAGCTGGTGGCTGCATATTTCTGCCATTCAAATGTTAACATGTCATATAACAGTTTACGATGACTATGTATCTTCCTATGTTGTATTAGTAATAATTTACCCGTAACTATTCATATTCGTCGCAAAAATATTCTGTCGGGTTTCTCTCCCTGGCGCTGTACTTTTGAATTTAAATTTCTTTATTTGTGGCTTAGTATACTCATCTTCCCTACTTTTATCCTTAATTAACTACGTAGATTGTTGTGCGCGTTTTGGTGGTGGAACCATTTGTATCTTCTACTTGACCTTTGGGTCCGGTGTTGCTTCGGCTGTTGATTTGCGTCTACCCCTAGCATCATGTCGAGAACATTTATATTTGGTTGTAGTACCAATATTACAAGGAGGGTTCCTTTAAACTTAAAAAAAAAAAAACAGAAAAAATGGTTTTATCGGCAAAATCAATTAATTTTATTCAAAATAGTCTCCTTCTGCTTTAATACAGCTTTTTGCACGGTCCAAAAGCATGTCGAACGAGTGTTTTAGCTCGTTGCCTGGTATGGCCGCCAGTATGCCGGTGCAAGCCTTTTGAATGGCCTCCACGTCTGCATAACGCTTTCCTTTCATCACCGAATGCATTTTTCCGAAAAGGTAGAAGTCGCACGCTGCCATATCAGTTGAATACGGGGAGTGGTTGATTGTTAAAATGTGATTTTTGGTCAAATAATCGGCCACAAGCGTAGATCGATGAGACGGCGCATTATAGTGCAACAAACGCCAACTTCCATCTTCGCGATATTCGGGCCGAGCACGTCGAATACGGCGCACCAAACGCTTCAAAATTCCAAGGTAGAATACCGCATTAACGTTTTGGCCGGGTGGAACAAATTCTTTGTGGACAATACCCTTGTAATCATAAAAACAAATCAGCATTGTCTTCACTTTTGACTTCTCCAGGCACGATTTTTTGGGTTTCGGCTCATCGTCATTTATGTCCTCGCGACCACTTTGAAAACGTTGAAACCACTCGTGCACACTGCTACGTTATAGGCAATCATCGCCATAAACTTGTTTCATCAATTCAAACGTTTCGGTAAAAGTTTTACCAATTTTAAAACAAAATTTAATGTTGGCTCTTTGTTCGAAGCTCATTTTCGCACCGATGACAAAAACATATTGACACCTAAAACACAATAACTTCACTTCCAATAGATGAAATGTCATGAAATTTTTACTGGAAGTCTATAAAGGATAGCAGATTCTAACGACATATAGATGGCACCACTAGAGTTTACTTTGGTACTGTTTGGAACGCACCTTGTATAATCATCTGAGCGATTTTCTGTTATGCCTCCATCGTAGGAGACTTTAATTTTCTTATCGTCATTTGGCTCTTCTCCAGGGGAATCAGGTTCTATGACAACATGACCAGCCTCCCTAATTCCTCTAAAGTGAGGTCCCTAGATACCAAATATGGGGACTCCAGTGAGATCTGTGAGATACATTATTGAAATTCAGAAAGGCTGCAAGATTATGAAATGTTCGGTTACACCCGAACTTAGGCTTTCCTTACATTTTTATTGTTACGGGATTTGTCGCAATCGCAATGAACACTTAAAATATGTGCTATGCTAGTATATCTACATATTATATGTATTTACGAAATTGTGACATGCCTACATCCCTTTGAAGATAATTGAATGTGCGATAAGGAAATATTACATTTATTAATATGCATTATGTTTAATTTTTTAGGTACTGGAACAGTGCGGTTTACTTGGAGAAAAAGCTCCCAAAGGTTATGGCGAAAAAAACTTTTTTCACAATCACCCAACCTCTTATTTGACACACCACTGGAATGATTTAGCCAGGTGAGTCAAAAAACAAAAATCTTTTACGGCTCGTAAGTTACCTACTTATTTATATTGAATTCACAAATGTACAGTAGTTTTTATATACTTAAAGTATTTTTTTTTATAAATTTTGAAAGCACAGGGACTTAAGCCTACAAAAATGGTACTCTAGTTTTTTTTTTGCCAAAAAATATTCAATGTTGTTGTGAAAATTATATCTTTGCTATGATATAAAAATTGCAACTCATTTCAGGATTTTTTAAATTGTAAATAGAAAATAAATTTTAAATGTTATTGCAGAAAGAAAAATTCTATTGATACAAATAGTTTATGGAAATTTTATTTAAGTGGAGGAAAAAAGTGGCAAAAAAAGGACAATAGCATTTTCCTTTTCCATTTTTTATGTTTTATTAATTAATATATATTTTGTGAACTTTGTGCTAGCTGTCATTAAGATAAAAAGGATAAAATTATTAGAACATATTTCATGTGTCAACTTTTAAATTTTTCCGTTGTCAATCGCACAACACTCTCCATTACTAAATCCATTGAATCAACTCCATATTTATGAACTGGACGTCCTACCCACCAGACTATGGACGCTACGAGGTTGGCTTTCAAATTATTTCTTTAATTAGTCGTAATATCAAGCAAAGCTTGCTCGGTTTGTGCTTGGTTCATTCGCAGATATTGCCATGGATATATCTTTGATACGCGACAATGTTATTTTTACTTGCTAGGCAGTGGATATAAGTAGTTATGTGCCGCTCGATTGAGGTCCTAGGCGGAAACATGAAGCAAAGATTTCTGATCCGGGAAGATTGTGACATGTCATGCTTCGTTAGTAACGAAATTTTGGTATGGACAGTATAATTTTTACTTTTTCCTGAAGAAATCCATTGTCCATATCATACTAAGTAGCATCAGTAAGTTTCGCCCAATGATCATACAAAAGCTACCTCTTCCGGAGTTCAGTAGACTGCGTGAAATGCTCTCCATTTTATGGAAGTCCCTTGAGTGTACTTGTGGAGGGATGCCTGAAACTACGATGCATTTTTTTAAGGAAATTTACTGCAAAAAATTATTATACCCAGGAACGCAGTTTTCGGACCATCGTGATCCATTCGAAAAGCGATGGAAGATGCCCACTGTGTCCTTTAATATTCCTAGAAGCGATTAGGATGTCAGCTATACATGCTAATATAAAGTAGGTTAGTCACCTGGTAATTTTATCGATAAATAATTAAAATTTCTGAGTGGAAATTCGAAAGTCCGATTGGTGTTATAATATCCGCTTAGTCGACATCTCATCTTTTGCCACAGGATATATCTGGCAAAGTACTCACGTTAAATCGTCGATTATTTCCACAAGGTTACCATTCATCAAACTTTTTCGAAAAATTAGTTATGAAACTAAGTGTGTATTGACCTAGGTGCGTAGGCAGGGTGGACGTCTGACGTCTCACATAGGGCTAGTATGTGACCTATAGTTTAACGTACAAAGATACCAAATACGCTTGTAATGAATTCAGAACAGTCCTTATAAGCGTATTTTAAAAACGTACAAATGTTAGAAATAAATGCTACCACTATGTTTGCTTGATATATTTTAGAGGTTTGTGAGATACATACTTATATATACATATATGTACTTACAACGAAAAGCGGGATCCCGCACTGTTTAAATGACTATAAACTCCCCTTCCAACTACACCGCTTCATCAGGGTAAATAATGTCACACCCTAATACAACACACCACACCTTGGAACACAACTCGCACTCACAACATACACGACCACACTGCACACGATGTCACCACAGAAGTTACCACCATACACGATGACACCCCACACAATCAACAAAAAGAGGGATTGGATCATCAATTCAACACATTCGAAGTAATAGCGATCCTGCGCGCATACCATACTTTTCGCAAACCCAAACTCGTTTCGCGAACGTAGTTTTGGATCTTCACCACCTCCAGTTTTCGGCACGAACATTTGTAGCGTCAATTTAATATTTTAATATATTAATAAATAATTTAAAGTTTGTACTCATTACTCGGACATTTTTATTTACGATGGTTTGTGCAAGTGTCTGATTTATTCATGGTCCTTCGAGCCATAGTGAGCGGCACTATGGATTAAAAAATAATAATAATAAAATAAAAAAAAAAATCCAAATATATGTATAAACTGTGCGGTTATAAAGTTCGGTGACCCAAACAACATACATACAGATAAGTAAACAAGCATATATGTAACAAAAATAATACAAAAGAGCGGTGCAAAATAATAGTTACATATTGACAAATATACATACATAGTTAAAAAAGGGAGAAGAGACAAAACCAAAGTGCATGTGAAAAACAAAATATACAAAACTGTATAAGCAAAAAACAAAAAACAACTAAAACACAAATCGGGCGCGAAACCTAAAAGCACTTAAACACAAAATATAAATAGAAACAAAAAAACGGGCGCGAATTTAAAAGCATAAAAACAATACACACACAAACAACATCACTAGGCATACCAGCTGGAAGCATTTCAGAGAGGAACACAGGAATATTACCACACGCACATACATACATATAGACAAACAAAACAGAGTGAGCGTATTGATTTCAACTTTTATATCCTATATGTAAATATGTATGCTTAAACACGGGTTTACTGACTAAAAAACTCTTAATAAAAAGCCGTTTTAACAACATATAAAACGTTTACCAAACTATCATAATTTCAAACTTATTTTGATTAGAAAAACCGAAAACAGTTTGGTACAATATATATCCAAATATATATACAATTAAAAATAAATAATTATCGGATGCCCTTATGCTTATCTTAATGTATACAAGCACACCCATTCCACAAACACAAAAAACCTAAAAAATATTATTCAAGTATTTACTTGCAAATTTGTCCGGCAATACCCCTTATGCTTAATAAAGCAGTAAGCAGGATTGCTATAAATAAGTAAGCAAAGGCAAAATTAAAATTATAACACAAAAAACAAGAGAGAAAATAGCCAAAATAAAAACAAACCAAAAACATACATATCCCCTTTGGTCTAATATATACATACAAGTATATGTACATAATCCATGTTTACAAATGACATATAATTGCCAAGCGCAAAACATATACATACATACATCATCAACAAATAGTATATCGATATATGTATTCTTAATATACGTATAGGTACATACAAAACATATTTACAAAGTGCATAATAAGCATAAATATAAAACTAGCTTACAAACATACATTTATACATAATTGCTTTGGGAAATACCTGCAAATTTCCAATTTCATTTCGCGCTCTCTTCGTATTGCGAACATACGAACGAGCGTTTACATAAAATCATACGGCATAGAATTTGCCTATCCCTTTTTACTCTACACTGGGAATAATTAAATTAAAATTTAAAATAATTTGTAAAAGTATACACTTTAAATTCGCAAGTAATTTAACAGCGGTAAAGTGAAAACGAATTCAATTTGAAAATTATCAAAAACAAAAAAAAAATAACCAACAACATACTTACATACATACATATGTATACATATATTGGTATATCCAATTTTATATAATATTTTCAAAGTCCACATTGGCATATATCCCGCAATACCCCTTGTAACAAACAAGCAGGATTGCGTACAAAAATACTAAAAGCAGATTGATCTCTTCAACGAGCTCTCAATTGCATTAGAAAATAAACATACATACGCACAAACAATCCGTGCATACTTACGTACAAAGTGTATTGATCTCTTCACCGAGCTCTCAATTTCACGAGCACATAAATATATATTAACAAGTCCGTGTATTAGGGTGTACCTAAATACATCAATATAAGGACATAAAAAGTATTATTGAATTAAAAGTGCGATTTTTAATAATTAAATTAATTAAAGCAATATATTCAAAATAAAACCACAACAAAATCATATTGCTAGTAAATACAGTTTACACTTAATTTTGACAAATATTTTAACATACAAAAAAAATGATGAATGTGGATAAAATTCAAATTACACCTGCAGAAGCTACGCGCGCAAGACAGGTTACCACAAAGCAAACAAAAGGCAAAAATATTTGTGCCACCAAATTCATTTCTGAGAGTGACAGATTAACACGATACTGCACTCGATTTTCATTTTCACCGATTCAAGACATCTCTGAATCGTTATTGGAAATAAAAAAACAAAATATTGACAATTTTTGGACTCGTCTCCAAACGGCTCATGACGCCATAGTAGATTATGACAATTCAGATCTACCACACGATGCCAAAAATTCAAAAAGAAACCAGTTTATAAGACTACAATCCATTGTTTCAAATTGTTTGTCGGTTTTATCGACACAAAATATTCCCACAGACAGCTGGGACCCTATACTGGTAAACATATGCACTGCCGCATTACCAGAAAAATCATTACTTCTATGGGAGCAATCGCTCTCATCACGAAAGAAATGCCCCACGTGGCAACAAATGAAAGACTTTCTTACTACCCAGTTCGAAATCGCTGAAAGGGTAGACAAAAAGCTAATTAAAACAAAAAATGTACAACACGACCAAAAAAGAAGCTTCAATAGACCCCAAGCTAGTAGCAAAAATAAATTAAACAGAAGCTTTTACAAATCTCAATCGTTCACATCCGAACAAAATAATCATACGTCATGCGAACTATGAACGAGAGGGCATAAACTACAATCTTGCGAGAAATTCAAAAAATTAAAAATTATAGAAAGAAACTATTTCGTGAGATCAAAAAAATTATGTACAAATTGCTTGTCACATGCGCATACATATAAAAATTGCAAAAGCAAATTCAATTGCCTATATTGTCACAAAAGACACCACTCAATGCTTCATTACAGCAAATTTCCCATATCACCCCAAAGAAGTGCTTATACAAAAAGAACCACAGGTTTAGTGGTAACAACAACTCCCAAAAATCGAAATCCCAAAAATTGCCAAAAGACACCATGTAGCTCAAAGGCACAAAAAACTCAAACGCTACACAGCGAAATACAAAATAGGGTATTACTACCCACAGCAGTCATCTCCATCGAACACCGAGGAGAACTGTTTAAACTTAGGGCCTTAATAGACCAAGGATCACAACGATCTTTCATAGCGTCTAGGGCTCAAAATAGGCTACAACTGCCAACAAAACAAGCCAACTTTGAAATTACAGGAATGGGCGGAAGAGTACTTCAAAACTCTAATAAAATCTGCCCCATTACCTTAATTTCCCCCCAAGCGGATAAGCACATACAAGCAGAAGCTATAGTCTTACCGCAACTTACAAATATGCTTCCAAGCTATCACATAAATAGCAAGCATTGGCAAAAGGTTTCACACCTAAAGCTAGCAGATCCCAACTGCAACACTCCCGCTCAAATAGACCTTCTATTAGGCAGCGATCTTATACCACAGATAATACTCGAAGGTATTGAGAAAATTTCAAATACACTTCTGGCACAAAACACTATTTTTGGGTGGATCCTAAGTGGACTAGTTTCGGAACCAGTTACCACCATGACCACTCAAGTTGAGGAAATATCAAACGAATACCTCAATTCACAATTGAAAAAATTTTGGGAGTTAGAAAAATGCCACCTCATATCAATTACAAGCCCAGAAGATCAGTATTGTGAAGACTTCCACAAAGCCACAACTACTAGATCAAATAATGGCCGGTACGTCGTACGACTACCACTAAAGCCACAACTTTCCAACACTCCACAAATTGGCACAAGAAACCAAGTCAGAGCTTCTTCTGACACCCCTAGTGTTAACAACACAAATATTTATAAAACAACTAAATCATCCAAATATATAACTAAATATACCAAAAGAAAATAATTTCCAACAATATAAAAATACAGGGGATCCACTAGAATGCAATATCTGACTAGTTTTCATATCGTACTGAGTCAATATCCGCATTATTCGCAATAATAATTTCGACCCCGCAGGATGGCTTTCGCCAATTATGATACAAGCGAAAATCCTAATCACAATTCTCAAATAATCTAAACGATATTCGAATCTCCCGATTCTTGGCCACAATCGCCCACGCCCATACATAATATCGTTCGCAGTATAGTTGTCCTAGAAAGTCGAAATATCGACACCTATCTTACTATAGTGGCTCATAGTTGCCTCAATTTTCATAATTATAAATAATTCAAAAATCAAGTTAAGGGAGCACTATACTCCCAATGTGAAACAGTGACGCACCTAGATTTACAAAAAGCAAAGCAATCCTGCGCGCATACCATACTTTTCGCAAACCCAAACTCGTTTCGCGAACGTAGTTTTGGATCTTCACCGCCTCCAGTTTTCGGCACGAACATTTGTAGCGTCAATTTAATATTTTAATATATTAATAAATAATTTAAAGTTTGTACTCATTACTCGGACATTTTTATTTACGATGGTTTGTGCAAGTGTCTGATTTATTCATGGTCCTTCGAGCCATAGTGAGCGGCACTATGGATTAAAAAATAATAATAATAAAATAAAAAAAAAAATCCAAATATATGTTTAAACTGTGCGGTTATAAAGTTCGGTGACCTAAACAACATACATACAGATAAGTAAACAAGCATATATGTAACAAAAATAATACAAAAGAGCGGTGCAAAATAATAGTTACATATTGACAAATATACATACATAGTTAAAAAAGGGAGAAGAGACAAAACCAAAGTGCATGTGAAAAACAAAATATACAAAACTGTATAAGCAAAAAACAAAAAACAACTAAAACACAAATCGGGCGCGAAACCTAAAAGCACTTAAACACAAAATATAAATAGAAACAAAAAAACGGGCGCGAATTTAAAAGCATTTCAGAGAGGAACACAGGAATATTACCACACGCACATACATACATATAGACAAACAAAACAGAGTGAGCGTATTGATTTCAACTTTTATATCCTATATGTAAATATGTATGCTTAAACACGGGTTTACTGACTAAAAAACTCTTAATAAAAAGCCGTTTTAACAACATATAAAACGGTTACCAAACTATCATAATTTCAAACTTATTTTGATTAGAAAAACCGAAAACAGTTTGGTACAATATATATCCAAATATATATACAATTAAAAATAAATAATTATCGGATGCCCTTATGCTTATCTTAATGTATACAAGCACACCCATTCCACAAACACAAAAAACCTAAAAAATATTATTCAAGTATTTACTTGCAAATTTGTCCGGCAATACCCCTTATGCTTAATAAAGCAGTAAGCAGGATTGCTATAAATAAGTAAGCAAAGGCAAAATTAAAATTATAACACAAAAAACAAGAGAGAAAATAGCCAAAATAAAAACAAACCAAAAACATACATATCCCCTTTGGTCTAATATATACATACAAGTATATGTACATAATCCATGTTTACAAATGACATATAATTGCCAAGCGCAAAACATATACATACATACATCATCAACAAATAGTATATCAATATATGTATTCTTAATATACGTATAGGTACATACAAAACATATTTACAAAGTGCATAATAAGCATAAATATAAAACTAGCTTACAAACATACATTTATACATAATTGCTTTGGGAAATACCTGCAAATTTCCAATTTCATTTCGCGCTCTCTTCGTATTGCGAACATACGAACGAGCGTTTACATAAAATCATACGGCATAGAATTTGCCTATCCCTTTTTACTCTACACTGGGAATAATTAAATTAAAATTTAAAATAATTTGTAAAAGTATACACTTTAAATTCGCAAGTAATTAAACAGCGGTAAAGTGAAAACGAATTCAATTTGAAAATTATCAAAAACAAAAAAAAAAAAATATAACCAACAACATACTTACATACATACATATGTATACATATATTGGTATATCCAATTTTATATAATATTTTCAAAGTCCACATTGGCATATATCCCGCAATACCCCTTGTAACAAACAAGCAGGATTGCGTACAAAAATACTAAAAGCAGATTGATCTCTTCAACGAGCTCTCAATTGCATTAGAAAATAAACATACATACGCACAAACAATCCGTGCATACTTACGTACAAAGTGTATTGATCTCTTCACCGAGCTCTCAATTTCACGAGCACATAAATATATATTAACAAGTCCGTGTATTAGGGTGTACCTAAATACATCAATATAAGGACATAAAAAGTATTATTGAATTAAAAGTGCGATTTTTAATAATTAAATTAATTAAAGCAATACATTCAAAATAAAACCACAACAAAATCATATTGCTAGTAAATACAGTTTACACTTAATTTTGACAAATATTTTAACATACAAAAAAAAATGATGAATGTGGATAAAATTCAAATTACACCTGCAGAAGCTACGCGCGCAAGACAGGTTACCACAAAGCAAACAAAAGGCAAAAATATTTGTGCCACCAAATTCATTTCTGAGAGTGACAGATTAACACGATACTGCACTCGATTTTCATTTTCACCGATTCAAGACATCTCTGAATCGTTATTGGAAATAAAAAAACAAAATATTGACAATTTTTGGACTCGTCTCCAAACGGCTCATGACGCCATAGTAGATTATGACAATTCAGATCTACCACACGATTTTAAATCATCGGCTTACGCACTATGCGAAAACTGCTTAGACCAGTACGAAGCTACAAAAGCTATGATCTCCGATCAACTAAAGCTAATAAAAGCAATTGCACCTACTCCACATCAGCGAGTAGAGCTGCCACGAGTACAAAATCAAGAGGCAAGTTCAGGCATCCATCTCGAGGTGCCCGCATGTGACACAGAAATATTTTATGGAGGTTATGAAGAATGGCCGTCCTTCCGGGACATGTTCACTGCCGTATACATCAACCATCCAAAATTATCAAAAGCGCAAAAATTGTATCACCTCCGATACAAAACAAAAGGTCAAGTAGGCATAATAGTCAAACAGTTCGCACTTAATGACGACAATTTCAATTTGGCTTGGGAAGCTCTAAAAGCAAGATATGAAAATGAAAGAATATTGGTCGATAACCATGTGACGACACTAATAAACTTGCCAAAAATTCAAAAAGAATCCAGTTTATAAGACTACAATCCATTGTTTCAAATTGTTTGTCGGTTTTATCGACACAAAATATTCCCACAGACAGCTGGGACCCTATACTGGTAAACATATGCACTGCCGCATTACCAGAAAAATCATTACTTCTATGGGAGCAATCGCTTTCATCACGAAAGAAATGCCCCACGTGGCAACAAATGAAAGACTTTCTTACTACCCAGTACGAAATCGCTGAAAGGGTAGACAAAAAGCTAATTAAAACAAAAAATGTACAACACGACCAAAAAAGAAGCTTCAATAGACCCCAAGCTAGTAGCAAAAATAAATTAAACAGAAGCTTTTACAAATCTCAATCGTTCACATCCGAACAAAATAATCATACGTCATGCAAACTATGAACGAGAGGGCATAAACTACAATCTTGCGAGAAATTCAAAAAATTAAAAATTATAGAAAGAAACTATTTCGTGAGATCAAAAAAATTATGTACAAATTGCTTGTCACATGCGCATACATATAAAAATTGCAAAAGCAAATTCAATTGCCTATATTGTCACAAAAGACACCACTCAATGCTTCATTACAGCAAATTTCCCATATCACCCCAAAGAAGTGCTTATACAAAAAGAACCACAGGTTTAGTGGTAACAACAACTCCCAAAAACCGAAATCCCAAAAATTGCCAAAAGACACCATGTAGCTCAAAGGCACAAAAAACTCAAACGCTACACAGCGAAATACAAAATAGGGTATTACTACCCACAGCAGTCATCTCCATCGAACACCGAGGAGAACTGTTTAAACTTAGGGCCTTAATAGACCAAGGATCACAACGATCTTTCATAGCGTCTAGGGCTCAAAATAGGCTACAACTGCCAACAAAACAAGCCAACTTTGAAATTACAGGAATGGGCGGAAGAGTACTTCAAAACTCTAATAAAATCTGCCCCATTACCTTAATTTCCCCTCAAGCGGATAAGCACATACAAGCAGAAGCTATAGTCTTACCGCAACTTACAAATATGCTTCCAAGCTATCACATAAATAGCAAGCATTGGCAAAAGGTTTCACACCTAAAGCTAGCAGATCCCAACTGCAACACTCCCGCTCAAATAGACCTTCTATTAGGCAGCGATCTCATACCACAGATAATACTCGAAGGTATTGAGAAAATTTCAAATACACTTCTGGCACAAAACACTATTTTTGGGTGGATCCTAAGTGGACTAGTTTCGGAACCAGTTACCACCATGACCACACAAGTTGAGGAAATCTCAAACGAATACCTCAATTCACAATTGAAAAAATTTTGGGAGTTAGAAAAATGCCACCTCATATCAATTACAAGCCCAGAAGATCAGTATTGTGAAGACTTCCACAAAGCCACAACTACTAGATCAAATAATGGCCGGTACGTCGTACGACTACCACTAAAGCCACAACTTTCCAACACTCCACAAATTGGCACAAGAAACCAAGTCAGAGCTTCTTCTGACACCCCTAGTGTTAACAACACAAATATTTATAAAACAACTAAATCATCCAAATATATAACTAAATATACCAAAAGAAAATAATTTCCAACAATATAAAAATACAGGGGATCCACTAGAATGCAATATCTGACTAGTTTTCATATCGTACTGAGTCAATATCCGCATTATTCGCAATAATAATTTCGACCCCGCAGGATGGCTTTCGCCAATTATGATACAAGCGAAAATCCTAATCACAATTCTCAAATAATCTAAACGATATTCGAATCTCCCGATTCTTGGCCACAATCGCCCACGCCCATACATAATATCGTTCGCAGTATAGTTGTCCTAGAAAGTCGAAATATCGACACCTATCTTACTATAGTGGCTCATAGTTGCCTCAATTTTCATAATTATAAATAATTCAAAAATCAAGTTAAGGGAGCACCATACTCCCAATGTGAAACAGTGACGCACCTAGATTTACAAAAAGCAAAGCAATCCTGCGCGCATACCATACTTTTCGCAAACCCAAACTCGTTTCGCGAACGTAGTTTTGGATCTTCACCGCCTCCAGTTTTCGGCACGAACATTTGTAGCGTCAATTTAATATTTTAATATATTAATAAATAATTTAAAGTTTGTACTCATTACTCGGACATTTTTATTTACGATGGTTTGTGCAAGTGTCTGATTTATTCATGGTCCTTCGAGCCATAGTGAGCGGCACTATGGATTAAAAAATAATAATAATAAAATAAAAAAAAAATCCAAATATATGTATAAACTGTGCGGTTATAAAGTTCGGTGACCCAAACAACATACATACAGATAAGTAAACAAGCATATATGTAACAAAAATAATACAAAAGAGCGGTGCAAAATAATAGTTACATATTGACAAATATACATACATAGTTAAAAAAGGGAGAAGAGACAAAACCAAAGTGCATGTGAAAAACAAAATATACAAAACTGTATAAGCAAAAAACAAAAAACAACTAAAACACAAATCGGGCGCGAAACCTAAAAGCACTTAAACACAAAATATAAATAGAAACAAAAAAACGGGCGCGAATTTAAAAGCATTTCAGAGAGGAACACAGGAATATTACCACACGCACATACATACATATAGACAAACAAAACAGAGTGAGCGTATAGATTTCAACTTTTACATCCTATATGTAAATATGTATGCTTAAACACGGGTTTACTGACTAAAAAACTCTTAATAAATAGCCGTTTTAACAACATATAAAACGGTTACCAAACTATCATAATTTCAAACTTATTTTGATTAGAAAAACCGAAAACAGTTTGGTACAATATATATCCAAATATATATACAATTAAAAATAAATAATTATCGGATGCCCTTATGCTTATCTTAATGTATACAACACACCCATTCCACAAACACAAAAAACCTAAAAAATATTATTCAAGTATTTACTTGCAAATTTGTCCGGCAATACCCCTTATGCTTAGTAAAGCAGTAAGCAGGATTGCTATAAATAAGTAAGCAAAGGCAAAATTAAAATTATAACACAAAAAACAAGAGAGAAAATAGCCAAAATAAAAACAAACCAAAAACATACATATCCCCTTTGGTCTAATATATACATACAAGTATATGTACATAATCCATGTTTACAAATGACATATAATTGCCAAGCGCAAAACATATACATACATACATCATCAACAAATAGTATATCGATATATGTATTCTTAATATACGTATAGGTACATACAAAACATATTTACAAAGTGCATAATAAGCATAAATATAAAACTAGCTTACAAACATACATTTATACATAATTGCTTTGGGAAATACCTGCAAATTTCCAATTTCATTTCGCGCTCTCTTCGTATTGCGAACATACGAACGAGCGTTTACATAAAATCATACGGCATAGAATTTGCCTATCCCTTTTTACTCTACACTGGGAATAATTAAATTAAAATTTAAAATAATTTGTAAAAGTATACACTTTAAATTCGCAAGTAATTTAACAGCGGTAAAGTGAAAACGAATTCAATTTGAAAATTATCAAAAACAAAAAAAAAAAAATATAACCAACAACATACTTACATACATACATATGTTTACATATATTGGTATATCCAATTTTATATAATATTTTCAAAGTCCACATTGGCATATATCCCGCAATACCCCTTGTAACAAACAAGCAGGATTGCGTACAAAAATACTAAAAGCAGATTGATCTCTTCAACAAGCTCTCAATTTCACGAGCACATAAATATATATTAACAAGTCCGTGTATTAGGGTGTACCTAAATACATCAATATAAGGACATAAAAAGTATTATTGAATTAAAAGTGCGATTTTTAATAATTAAATTAATTAAAGCAATACATTCAAAATAAAACCACAACAAAATCATATTGCTAGTAAATACAGTTTACACTGAGAAAATTTTAATAAATTTTGACAAATATTTTAACATACAAAAAAAAATGATGAATGTGGATAAAATTCAAATTACACCTGCAGAAGCTACACGCGCAAGACAGGTTACCACAAAGCAAACAAAAGGCAAAAATATTTGTGCCACCAAATTCATTTCTGAGAGTGACAGATTAACACGATACTGCACTCGATTTTCATTTTCACCGATTCAAGACATCTCTGAATCGTTATTGGAAATAAAAAAACAAAATATTGACAATTTTTGGACTCGTCTCCAAACGGCTCATGACGCCATAGTAGATTATGACAATTCAGATCTACCACACGATTTTAAATCATCGGCTTACGCACTATACGAAAACTGCTTAGACCAGTACGAAGCTACAAAAGCTATGATCTCCGATCAACTAAAGCTAATAAAAGCAATTGCACCTACTCCACATCAGCGAGTAGAGCTGCCACGAGTACAAAATCAAGAGGCAAGTTCAGGCATCCATCTCGAGGTGCCCGCATGTGACACAGAAATATTTTATGGAGGTTATGAAGAATGGCCGTCCTTCCGGGACATGTTCACTGCCGTATACATCAACCATCCAAAATTATCAAAAGCGCAAAAATTGTATCACCTCCGATACAAAACAAAAGGTCAAGTAGGCATAATAGTCAAACAGTTCGCACTTAATGACGACAATTTCAATTTGGCTTGGGAAGCTCTAAAAGCATGATATGAAAATGAAAGAATATTGGTCGATAACCAAGTAACGACACTAATAAACTTGCCAAAAATTCAAAAAGAAACCAGTGAAGAGTTTATAAGACTACAATCCACTGTTTCAAATTGTTTGTCGGTTTTATCGACACAAAATATTTCCACAGACAGCTGGGACCCTATACTGGTAAACATATGCACTGCCGCATTACCAGAAAAATCATTACTTCTATGGGAGCAATCGCTCTCATCACGAAAGAAATGCCCCACGTGGCAACAAATGAAAGACTTTCTTACTACCCAGTACGAAATCGCTGAAAGGGTAGACAAAAAGCTAATTAAAACAAAAAATGTACAACACGACCACAAAAGAAGCTTCAATAGACCCCAAGCTAGTAGCAAAAATAAATTAAACAGAAGCTTTTACAAATCTCAATCGTTCACATCCGAACAAAATAATCATACGTCATGCGAACTATGAACGAGAGGGCATAAACTACAATCTTGCGAGAAATTCAAAAAATTAAAAATTATAGAAAGAAACTATTTCGTGAGATCAAAAAAATTATGTACAAATTGCTTGTCACATGCGCATACATATAAAAATTGCAAAAGCAAATTCAATTGCCTATATTGTCACAAAAGACACCACTCAATGCTTCATTACAGCAAATTTCCCATATCACCCCAAAGAAGTGCTTATACAAAAAGAACCACAGGTTTAGTGGTAACAACAACTCCCAAAAACCGAAATCCCAAAAATTGCCAAAAGACACCATGTAGCTCAAAGGCACAAAAAACTCAAACGCTACGCAGCGAAATACAAAATAGGGTATTACTACCCACAGCAGTCATCTCCATCGAACACCGAGGAGAACTGTTTAAACTTAGGGCCTTAATAGACCAAGGATCACAACGATCTTTCATAGCGTCTAGGGCTCAAAATAGGCTACAACTGCCAACAAAACAAGCCAACTTTGAAATTACAGGAATGGGCGGAAGAGTACTTCAAAACTCTAATAAAATCTGCCCCATTACCTTAATTTCCCCCCAAGCGGATAAGCACATACAAGCAGAAGCTATAGTCTTACCGCAACTTACAAATATGCTTCCAAGCTATCACATAAATAGCAAGCATTGGCAAAAGGTTTCACACCTAAAGCTAGCAGATCCCAACTGCAACACTCCCGCTCAAATAGACCTTCTATTAGGCAGCGATCTCATACCACAGATAATACTCGAAGGTATTGAGAAAATTTCAAATACACTTCTGGCACAAAACACTATTTTTGGGTGGATCCTAAGTGGACTAGTTTCGGAACCAGTTACCACCATGACCACTCAAGTTGAGGAAATCTCAAACGAATACCTCAATTCACAATTGAAAAAATTTTGGGAGTTAGAAAAATGCCACCTCATATCAATTACAACCCCAGAAGATCAGTATTGTGAAGACTTCCACAAAGCCACAACTACTCGATCAAATAATGGCCGGTACGTCGTACGAATACCACTAAAGCCACAACTTTCCAACACTCCACAAATTAGCACAAGAAACCAAGTCAGAGCTTCTTCTGACACCCCTAGTGTTAACAACACAAATATTTATAAAACAACTAAATCATCCAAATATATAACTAAATATACCAAAAGAAAATAATTTCCAACAATATAAAAATACAGGGGATCCACTAGAATGCAATATCTGACTAGTTTTCATATCGTACTGAGTCAATATCCGCATTATTCGCAATAATAATTTCGACCCCGCAGGATGGCTTTCGCCAATTATGATACAAGCGAAAATCCTAATCACAATTCTCAAATAATCAAAACGATATTCGAATCTCCCGATTCTTGGCCACAATCGCCCACGCCCATACATAATATCGTTCGCAGTATAGTTGTCCTAGAAAGTCGAAATATCGACACCTATCTTACTATAGTGGCTCATAGTTGCCTCAATTTTCATAATTATAAATAATTCAAAAATCAAGTTAAGGGAGCACCATACTCCCAATGTGAAACAGTGACGCACCTAGATTTACAAAAAGCAAAGCAATCCTGCGCGCATACCATACTTTTCGCAAACCCAAACTCGTTTCGCGAACGTAGTTTTGGATCTTCACCGCCTCCAGTTTTCGGCACGAACATTTGTAGCGTCAATTTAATATTTTAATATATTAATAAATAATTTAAAGTTTGTACTCATTACTCGGACATTTTTATTTACGATGGTTTGTGCAAGTGTCTGATTTATTCATGGTCCTTCGAGCCATAGTGAGCGGCACTATGGATTAAAAAATAATAATAATAAAATAAAAAAAAAATCCAAATATATGTATAAACTGTGCGGTTATAAAGTTCGGTGACCCAAACAACATACATACAGATAAGTAAACAAGCATATATGTAACAAAAATAATACAAAAGAGCGGTGCAAAATAATAGTTACATATTGACAAATATACATACATAGTTAAAAAAGGGAGAAGAGACAAAACCAAAGTGCATGTGAAAAACAAAATATACAAAACTGTATAAGCAAAAAACAAAAAACAACTAAAACACAAATCGGGCGCGAAACCTAAAAGCACTTAAACACAAAATATAAATAGAAACAAAAAAACGGGCGCGAATTTAAAAGCATTTCAGAGAGGAACACAGGAATATTACCACACGCACATACATACATATAGACAAACAAAACAGAGTGAGCGTATTGATTTCAACTTTTACATCCTATATGTAAATATGTATGCTTAAACACGGGTTTACTGACTAAAAAACTCTTAATAAATAGCCGTTTTAACAACATATAAAACGGTTACCAAACTATCATAATTTCAAACTTATTTTGATTAGAAAAACCGAAAACAGTTTGGTACAATATATATCCAAATATATATACAATTAAAAATAAATAATTATCGGATGCCCTTATGCTTATCTTAATGTATACAACACACCCATTCCACAAACACAAAAAACCTAAAAAATATTATTCAAGTATTTACTTGCAAATTTGTCCGGCAATACCCCTTATGCTTAGTAAAGCAGTAAGCAGGATTGCTATAAATAAGTAAGCAAAGGCAAAATTAAAATTATAACACAAAAAACAAGAGAGAAAATAGCCAAAATAAAAACAAACCAAAAACATACATATCCCCTTTGGTCTAATATATACATACAAGTATATGTACATAATCCATGTTTACAAATGACATATAATTGCCAAGCGCAAAACATATACATACATACATCATCAACAAATAGTATATCGATATATGTATTCTTAATATACGTATAGGTACATACAAAACATATTTACAAAGTGCATAATAAGCATAAATATAAAACTAGCTTACAAACATACATTTATACATAATTGCTTTGGGAAATACCTGCAAATTTCCAATTTCATTTCGCGCTCTCTTCGTATTGCGAACATACGAACGAGCGTTTACATAAAATCATACGGCATAGAATTTGCCTATCCCTTTTTACTCTACACTGGGAATAATTAAATTAAAATTTAAAATAATTTGTAAAAGTATACACTTTAAATTCGCAAGTAATTTAACAGCGGTAAAGTGAAAACGAATTCAATTTGAAAATTATCAAAAACAAAAAAAAAAAAATATAACCAACAACATACTTACATACATACATATGTTTACATATATTGGTATATCCAATTTTATATAATATTTTCAAAGTCCACATTGGCATATATCCCGCAATACCCCTTGTAACAAACAAGCAGGATTGCGTACAAAAATACTAAAAGCAGATTGATCTCTTCAACAAGCTCTCAATTTCACGAGCACATAAATATATATTAACAAGTCCGTGTATTAGGGTGTACCTAAATACATCAATATAAGGACATAAAAAGTATTATTGAATTAAAAGTGCGATTTTTAATAATTAAATTAATTAAAGCAATACATTCAAAATAAAACCACAACAAAATCATATTGCTAGTAAATACAGTTTACACTGAGAAAATTTTAATAAATTTTGACAAATATTTTAACATACAAAAAAAAATGATGAATGTGGATAAAATTCAAATTACACCTGCAGAAGCTACACGCGCAAGACAGGTTACCACAAAGCAAACAAAAGGCAAAAATATTTGTGCCACCAAATTCATTTCTGAGAGTGACAGATTAACACGATACTGCACTCGATTTTCATTTTCACCGATTCAAGACATCTCTGAATCGTTATTGGAAATAAAAAAACAAAATATTGACAATTTTTGGACTCGTCTCCAAACGGCTCATGACGCCATAGTAGATTATGACAATTCAGATCTACCACACGATTTTAAATCATCGGCTTACGCACTATACGAAAACTGCTTAGACCAGTACGAAGCTACAAAAGCTATGATCTCCGATCAACTAAAGCTAATAAAAGCAATTGCACCTACTCCACATCAGCGAGTAGAGCTGCCACGAGTACAAAATCAAGAGGCAAGTTCAGGCATCCATCTCGAGGTGCCCGCATGTGACACAGAAATATTTTATGGAGGTTATGAAGAATGGCCGTCCTTCCGGGACATGTTCACTGCCGTATACATCAACCATCCAAAATTATCAAAAGCGCAAAAATTGTATCACCTCCGATACAAAACAAAAGGTCAAGTAGGCATAATAGTCAAACAGTTCGCACTTAATGACGACAATTTCAATTTGGCTTGGGAAGCTCTAAAAGCATGATATGAAAATGAAAGAATATTGGTCGATAACCAAGTAACGACACTAATAAACTTGCCAAAAATTCAAAAAGAAACCAGTGAAGAGTTTATAAGACTACAATCCACTGTTTCAAATTGTTTGTCGGTTTTATCGACACAAAATATTTCCACAGACAGCTGGGACCCTATACTGGTAAACATATGCACTGCCGCATTACCAGAAAAATCATTACTTCTATGGGAGCAATCGCTCTCATCACGAAAGAAATGCCCCACGTGGCAACAAATGAAAGACTTTCTTACTACCCAGTACGAAATCGCTGAAAGGGTAGACAAAAAGCTAATTAAAACAAAAAATGTACAACACGACCACAAAAGAAGCTTCAATAGACCCCAAGCTAGTAGCAAAAATAAATTAAACAGAAGCTTTTACAAATCTCAATCGTTCACATCCGAACAAAATAATCATACGTCATGCGAACTATGAACGAGAGGACATAAACTACAATCTTGCGAGAAATTCAAAAAATTAAAAATTATAGAAAGAAACTATTTCGTGAGATCAAAAAAATTATGTACAAATTGCTTGTCACATGCGCATACATATAAAAATTGCAAAAGCAAATTCAATTGCCTATATTGTCACAAAAGACACCACTCAATGCTTCATTACAGCAAATTTCCCATATCACCCCAAAGAAGTGCTTATACAAAAAGAACCACAGGTTTAGTGGTAACAACAACTCCCAAAAACCGAAATCCCAAAAATTGCCAAAAGACACCATGTAGCTCAAAGGCACAAAAAACTCAAACGCTACGCAGCGAAATACAAAATAGGGTATTACTACCCACAGCAGTCATCTCCATCGAACACCGAGGAGAACTGTTTAAACTTAGGGCCTTAATAGACCAAGGATCACAACGATCTTTCATAGCGTCTAGGGCTCAAAATAGGCTACAACTGCCAACAAAACAAGCCAACTTTGAAATTACAGGAATGGGCGGAAGAGTACTTCAAAACTCTAATAAAATCTGCCCCATTACCTTAATTTCCCCCCAAGCGGATAAGCACATACAAGCAGAAGCTATAGTCTTACCGCAACTTACAAATATGCTTCCAAGCTATCACATAAATAGCAAGCATTGGCAAAAGGTTTCACACCTAAAGCTAGCAGATCCCAACTGCAACACTCCCGCTCAAATAGACCTTCTATTAGGCAGCGATCTCATACCACAGATAATACTCGAAGGTATTGAGAAAATTTCAAATACACTTCTGGCACAAAACACTATTTTTGGGTGGATCCTAAGTGGACTAGTTTCGGAACCAGTTACCACCATGACCACTCAAGTTGAGGAAATCTCAAACGAATACCTCAATTCACAATTGAAAAAATTTTGGGAGTTAGAAAAATGCCACCTCATATCAATTACAACCCCAGAAGATCAGTATTGTGAAGACTTCCACAAAGCCACAACTACTCGATCAAATAATGGCCGGTACGTCGTACGAATACCACTAAAGCCACAACTTTCCAACACTCCACAAATTAGCACAAGAAACCAAGTCAGAGCTTCTTCTGACACCCCTAGTGTTAACAACACAAATATTTATAAAACAACTAAATCATCCAAATATATAACTAAATATACCAAAAGAAAATAATTTCCAACAATATAAAAATACAGGGGATCCACTAGAATGCAATATCTGACTAGTTTTCATATCGTACTGAGTCAATATCCGCATTATTCGCAATAATAATTTCGACCCCGCAGGATGGCTTTCGCCAATTATGATACAAGCGAAAATCCTAATCACAATTCTCAAATAATCTAAACGATATTCGAATCTCCCGATTCTTGGCCGCAATCGCCCACGCCCATACATAATATCGTTCGCAGTATAGTTGTCCTAGTAAGTCGAAATATCGACACCTATCTTACTATAGTGGCTCATAGTTGCCTCAATTTTCATAATTATAAATAATTCAAAAATCAAGTTAAGGGAGCACCATACTCCCAATGTGAAACAGTGACGCACCTAGATTTACAAAAAGCAAAAGTAAATAATGTCACACCCTAATTCAACACACCACACCTTGGAACACAACTCGCACTCACAACATACACGACCGCACTTATCCCAAATATCTAAGCGCTCATCAAAAGGGTAGTTTATGGGAAACACTTGTAAAAGTTGTAAACCTCACTTTAAAAAGTGGGCGAAAATCTTAAATCTCACTCTCGCAAGATCCCTCTTCAGAGGTTTCAAAGGAGCACCCATTCTGGCCATAGCTGAGCCAGGCGTGGAGTCGCTAACCGTAATAAACCGATGGTAAAGAAGTTTTAAACAAATGCAAAACAACGTTTCTTGCTTAACGCACTAACTTCCAAATCAAAAAACATAATACCCATTTCAAAATCAAGATTTCATCCTACACGTACAGGTAAATATGGATCTACCACTACTGCATTATCATGCATACCGCGCCCTCGGCTTCTCCAACTGCAGTACGCCGTGATACCTGGGACATTTACAGCATATCTGTACTACTAGGCAAAATATTCGCAAAGGGGGCCCAGGATGTTTAAATGACTATAAACTCCCCTTCCAACTACACCGCTTCATCAGGGTAAATAATGTCACACCCTAATTCAACACACCACACCTTGGAACACAACTCGCACTCACAACATACACGACCACACTGCACACGATGTCACCCCACACAATCAACAAAAAGAGGGATTGGATCATCAATTCAACACATTCGAAGTAATAGCGATCCTGCGCGCATACCATACTTTTCGCAAACCCAAACTCGTTTCGCGAACGTAGTTTTGGATCTTCACCGCCTCCAGTTTTCGGCACGAACATTTGTAGCGTCAATTTAATATTTTGATATATTAATAAATAATTTAAAGTTTGTACTCATTACTCGGACATTTTTATTTACGATGGTTTGTGCAAGTGTCTGATTTATTCCCAATGTGAAACAACGAGGTTGGCTTTCAAATTATTTCTTTAATTAGTCGTAATATCAAGCAAAGCTTGCTCGGTTTGTGCTTGGTTCATTCGCAGATACTGCCATGGATATATCTTTGATACGCGACAATGTTATTTTTACTTACTAGGCAGTGGATATAAGTAGTTATGTGCCACTCGATTGAGGTCCTAGGCGGAAACATGAAGCAAAGATTTCTGATCCGGGAAGATTGTGACATGTCATGCTTCGTTAGTAACGAAATTTTGGTATGGACAGTATTTTTTTACTTTTTCCTGAAGAAATCCATTGTCCATATCATACTAAGTAGCATCAGTAAGTTTCGCCCAATGATCATACAAAAGCTACCTCTTCGGGAGTTCAGTAGACTGCGTAAAATGCTCTCCATTTTATGGAAGTCCCTTGAGTGTACTTGTGGAGGGATGCCTGAAACTACGATGCATTTTTTTAAGGAAATTTACCGCAAAAAATTATTATACCCAGGAACGCAGTTTTCGGACCATCGTGATCCATTCGAAAAGCGATGGAAGATGCCCACTGTGTCCTTTAATATTCCTAGAAGCGATTAGGATGTCAGCTATACATGCTAATATAAAGTAGGTTAGTCACCAGGTAATTTTATCGATAAATAATTAAAATTTCTGAGTGGAAATTCGAAAGTCCGATTGGTGTTATAATATCCGCTTAGTCGACATCTCATCTTTTGCCACAGGATATATCTGGCAAAGTACTCACGTTAAATCGTCGATTATTTCCACAAGGTTACCATTCATCAAACTTTTTCGAAAAATTAGTTATGAAACTAAGTGTGTATTGACCTAGGTGCGTAGGCAGGGTGGACGTCTCACAAAGGGCTAGTATGTGACCTATAGTTTAACGTACAAAGATACCAAACACGCTTGTAATGAATTCAGAACATTCCTTATAAACGTATTTTAAAAACGTACAAATGTTAGAAATAAATGCTACCACTATGTTTGCTTGATATATTTTAGAGGTTTGTGAGATACATACTTATATATACATATATGTACTTCCAACGAAAAGCGGGATCCCGCACTCTTTTTAACCCGCAGATGCCCCTCCCTATTTACTATTATATTTATCTTTGTTTTAAATAAGCTCCTCGAGCTTTATTCCTAAAACAAACAAACTGGATTTGAACTAGATCTTTTTTCATTATTTCGCTTTCACTTATTTTATATTATATTGAGTCTTCTATATACCTTATAGAGCAACCGCAGTGGCAACAAGTACCGTGAAATCGCACATAATGGCAATTTTACAAGAATTTGTTGTATTATCAACTCTTGACCCATCCTCGATTTGCGAAATAGAACAAAAGCGCTTGAGAAATCACAATGAACTTATAATTATGGAGAATGCACAGGCTATGATTAATATACAACACCAATTCTGCGCGGCGAGTTATGATGCCTTTTCATCTTTAACCTGCTGTTTTGTCTGTCAATCACCTGTTGGTTTCCCCCATGAGTCGGATTGTGCCATGATAAAGCAAAGGTATGTACCATTTGTTTTATTAATATAACCACACATCCAGAATGTTTATCACATACACTAGCCGACATAGGTCTACGCTCCTCTGTAAAATAATTGTTTACTGCTTTGAATCCTATAAATCATTATTTAAATAACTGACATTTTATATATATATTATTTTATATTAATATTATTCTCAATAAGCTAAGATGCTAACGGTACTAATCATGCCACATAGACAGGTGACGCCATAGATAACGGGACTTTAGTTGCTGCAACAAAGAAATACTTGCGTCAAAAGTGTACGCTCATCTCGTTTCAGTTCTAGTTATTGTATCGCAAACCTCTCAAATAAAAAAAAATCGTCTTTATAGAAATACAATCTTATTAAAGTCTAATTTTGTAAATTTTTAAACATTTTGCAAATTTTGTAAAGTGTAGTAAAAACCGTCAGTAAAAATTGATCAAGTTTCAAAATTGTCAAAAAAAAAACAATTGGTATTGAAATTTGTATTAGGACGTTATGAAGAAGCCACAACCTCACAACTTCCGTTGTCTTGTTGCAACCAAAATCCGTTACTTATTCAAATTTGCATTTTTTTCAATGGTAGATGCAATAAATTCAAAGTTTCCTACTCCCCCAGCTGTCATACTTTTCCACATCATCACACCTACTCCACGATATTTGACAGAATATAGCAAATTGAATTGAGCGTTCTTACCGATCTTTTCCACGCGATTTTCTACTCTCGCTACTCTTTATTTTCCACAGCGATACATTTTTGTCGGTTACCCAAGGAGTTATGTGGTTTTTACTAGCAATTTCTGATACTTATGGTCTTTTGCCATTCTTACTATACATCAAAAATCACCGAGTCGCAGTTATCTCGACTTTTGCCTACACAAGGGACATAATACTCCTTTATATTTATCAGCTTAGGAGAACGTCCAGATCTTGCCTTTGAAGTGATTATTCCTCCTTTTGCAAAGTTTTGGATAATTGTCCTATCTGATGTTTAAATTCTACCGAGGGGTTTTACTGTGCCGTTTATTTTGGATCTTTAGTGTGCCATTTAATAATAATTTGTCTTTCACCCTTTACATTTTTTTTTCACTTTGCCTCCATTACTACAAAAATTGCAAAATGTTTAAAAAAAAAATTAGACTTTAATACGATTGCTTTTACTATGAAAACCGAACATTTTATACTCACGCATAGTCAAATGGCATACTCGTTTGAGATTTCTTTATATATAATATTTTAATAATTAGAAGTAGGAAGTGTTGCCTCAGTTATTTACACTCACAGTGAAATTAATTAGATCAATTTGTAAATCGTTCTTGTGTTTTGTTGCATACGCTCATAATTAATTTTATATAGAATGAATTACAACTGTATTGAGAAGTATGAAAAGAAAGAAAAAACTTTGCGGCCTGAATAAATTTTCTTTGCAGTCTTTGGTTCTATAGAGCTAGCAATGCTATGTTTTGCATATCTTATAATGCCCCGTTTATTTCTGTTGCTTGTTTCCGTGCTATCTATCATCAGCTCGTTAATTGCAGTAAGTCCTGGTATATTAAAATTTTCGCAAGGATAACTCCAAGTTTCTACAAAACATAAAATATCTGAAGATAGCATCAAAAAGTCACTTTTTATATCATTATTGTGAGCATGAAGGCTCTCAACATTATGGAATAAAATTTGATGTCCTGATTTTCGGGAAATCATAAAATTGAAACTTGTCAGAGCTTTATTTGTGTTCAATTCCCTCACTTCCCTAAATACAAGATCCGATTCGGAAAATTGGTTAGGAGGAATAAAATTTCCTATGATGAATAGACCTTCTGCAGTAGTAGCTCGACTGCAAGCGACATATATTAAAGCTCTAGACATTCTGGGTCGAGTATGAACTACAACTTTATTAAATGTGGCACCCTGACTTTTATAAATAGTTATTCCCTCAGCCGGAACAACTGGAAACTGATTTCTTTCAATTGAAATTTGTTCATTGCTTTTATATTGAAAAGATTTAAAAAAATTTTCAATTGGTGTCTAAGAACTTTCTAGAGGATGAGGCTTTTTTGATCGTGCTATTAAACCCAAAGAAGGTTCCAAAAACTTAATCCACAGAATTGTTGGAAAAAAACAATAGAAATCAATTTGCATAAGTTGTCTAGCTGCCACATTAACCAAGCCATCACACGTGTTTATATTCACTGAAATCATATATTTGGCGGAGGTTTTTAGTTTCAATTCATAGGGCAGTCCCTGCGTTTCAGAAGTTTTGAAAAGTTTAACTCTTTCCAAAATATTTTCATTTTCACTTATACCAATTCCTTTAATTGAGTCTTTTGCAGTTGAAAGGATAGCTTCATTTGGGATTCGACTGAGCTTAAGTGCATTGAAAATATTTGTCTCTTCATTGAACCAAAAGAAATGGATGGCATCATCGGGAACTTCTTCAAAATTAACTACTCGAGTTTCAATGAGTGATATGTCCTAATTTATCATAGTACCAGATGCCATATGGTTTAATGCAATTGTAAAAGACTGATCCTCTCGTTGTCTCCTTATTTCTGTTAATTCAAAGTATTTAAATATCTCTCACAAAGGGGAACCAACTAAAGTGCTGTATGCATCATTGGGATTAGGAGGGAATATCCACCTATATCCAACAGGTGAGAGTTGTTTCAAATCACCAAACACTATGATCGGTATACCACTGAAGGGGCTGTCTGTTTTGAAAATTTGTTTTAATCTCGCATCAACAAGAACATACCATCGATACTTCATCAATTATGATTAATTTTAAATCGATAAGTCTGGAATACAACTATGAAATCAACTGATTAACAGGTAAAGAGACTATTGAATGAAGGGTTATTGCACCTATTCCGAATGCTGCTTAGTATTTAGACTTTGAAGTGAAGAAAATAATATCTTAACTGGAATAAAAGGGGGTAGTTTAATAAGTCTAATATTGCAATCAGATTCAGTGCCATTATCTGTTGAATCTTCCCATGTAAGTCCAGCAAACTTATATTTGGGTTTATTTCTGGAAGTGCCAATACTCTGAACTCATGGTGGTAAATGGTAAATTGCGTACATATAATATTTATGTTACGTGATTTTTGTTTTTATTGAGAAAATCAAACGGTTCTTAATAACGGGAAATGTGAATGACATCGATCTATCATACTCAGGAAGGCGATGTTATGTACAATTGTTATTGTAAAAAACACGAAAAGTTTTATTTTTATTTTGCAATTGATATAACATTTTTTACGCATATACATAGTGCATACTTATTTTTGTGATACACTGTATATGTTTAAGTTTTTGCTTAACAGTATAATTTCCAGCATTTACCTGGGATATATCTGCATTTAAGAGCCTAGAAACTCCTCTGTTGGACTTGTTAAAATAATTAATTATATATGAACAGCAATCATTGGATATCCATAGCTCTATGGAGTTCCAAAATCAGAGGATTATAAGCGTTTATAAAACGATCCTGTAATTTTCTATTTAGAAAAATTTTGGGTTTTGTTAAACTTGATCTAAGGGCTAACAAAAAGTCATAAGAAGACATATTTATTCTACTATCAGACAGGAAGTGTTCAAAATCGTTTAAATTAGAAATATCTTCGGTGTTCATCTTTGAATTTAAACGTTTTGAATTTTGAAAAAGTTTTCTTTGTGTCTTTTTGAATTTTGGCTTTTTTCTGTAAGAGGTAACAGCATTTGCGTTGAAGGCATTGGTGGATATGGTATACCAAAACAAAAAAACTGTTGTTCTCTTATTTCCCTAGTACAAGATCGACTGTGGTTATGCTTTTGATAACCCAAATAATATTCTAAGTGGCTGACCGAACCATCTGTAGAAATATAATTGTAGGGAATACATGCCATGTACATGCGAGGAACCTCTCTGTTAAAACTAGACTCTGCAGTAGAAATTTGTGACAAAATGCTCTCCAAAAATGCCGGCATTATCTTTAAAAAGCTTAAGAAGAAGCTCGATAGCGGTACTCAAAATATCTAGCACAAGTAACCGCGTCTGACCGAATTAAGCGATATCTATCTTGGGTTGTTAAACTGTTGGCTTCCTCTTCCGAAACATCTCTAGAATCAAAAGTTTTAGAAAGGATGACCAAAAGCTTAATCCACTGAGATTCTGCAGCCGATAAAGTAATAAAAAAGGTTGGAAGCCCAAATTGGCGAATCATAGCTGAATAAAGGGAGGAGAAATCCGGTGTCCCACTTTAATTGTATTTTAATATTGCACTCACTACTGAACTTAAAATAGCAAGAAAAAATGCACTTGTTACTTGTTAATTTGAATTTAATGTTAAATTCTATTCTTGTTATTTTACATTTTTCAATGATATTTGGAAGTCAACGAGACGAATCAGTATCCGGATGAAACCAAGTGACGTGCTGGATCGTCGTCGTAATGGGAAAGGTTTATATAACGAATTAAATACGGTAGCGAGCAGGTTCGTATAACGAAAACGAATAAAGGCAGCAAGCAGGAACCGTGTTGACTGACGTGTATAATATAATCCTTTTTTTAGGTGTCTTCATGCATGTTGTTCTCAGAGGTTGAGTGTGGTAGTGTCGTCGTGTGGGGTGAAATTCCTTGAGTGTTCACAGGTATGGTGTGTTTCATTAGGGTGTGCCAGTTTTTCCCGAGTAGATGGTGTACTTGGAGGAGGGAGTTTAAACTCATTTAAACAATAGCGATTGCCTTTTTCTTCTAAGCTTCCCAGTGCGCAAGAGACGATCTAACGCTTTTCTAAACCTTGTAACCATCATCGTGTTGAATAAAGTTTTGAACAAAGTTTTCGTTTAATAGATTTTGAGCCGTAACTCGGTTGCGGCCTGAAAACTTTCTAAGGCAAATGGATGTACTATTCTTAATTTGTAGCAGTTCTAATTTTTTGTAATCATAGAACATGTCAAAACGGCGAATTTCAGAACGTATTATCTTGCTATATGTTTCAAAGCATGTACGTATATTGTTCCAAATGACAATTCTTCTGAACTATTATCCTGATTTATGTCAATTGGTCTGTCTCCTTCACCTGTCGCTATGACTAAACGGTTATAGTCTAAATTTTCTACAGGAATATTGTCCAAAAGAGTTTCTTGACCACCTGAAGCTCTGAAGGTAAAAGAAACCGTGAATGCCGCATGAAAAGATTGAACCAATCGGGAATCTTCTGCAGATACAACAAACGGAACTTCTTCTTGGTTATTAAATTCTGAAATCCAGTTCTTATTAATATGTATATTGTGCTCACGATACAGAGGGGTATTCACTAAGAATTGCAAAGCTTTAATAATCTTTGCGGAGCGTATTATATCGATCATGTAATCATGATTGTATTCCAAACGCCTTCTTAAGTGAATTTGTATCACATGAGACTCATCAAAGGACCTTGGTAGAGATGTCACAATATTGTTATCAGAAATTGGTATATTAACAACAGCACTTTTGAGAGAAATCTGGCCTTGATATCCTGACGAACGGATTGTCCTAAGGGAATCTAGGCCTTATGAGACGTTCTTCAATTGGCGTAAACCTTTCAAACAATCGGGTATTTCAGGAAAGTCTAGACCGTTAGCTAAACATATTTTTGGAAGGTTCTTTTTAACAATCGCATTTTTGCAAGTAGCACAAAAACTGTAATTTCCATTTTCCGAAGGAAATTTTTGCACTAAAAAGAAGGCGGATGCAGCATTCGGGTGACCTTGAGTAATAGTTTCGAAATTTAATTAGCCAACTTGGTGTGAAAACCATAATCCGCCGCAGCAACTACATATTTCAGGGCCTTTTTTTGTATTTTGGAAATAAATGTTTCTGAAATCTGTTAAATTGCCACTATAATCAGTTTCTATAACATTATTTTCTCTCGTTAATCGGATTCGTTGGGACTGCCTTTCGTTTTCAATTTGCCTATTGACCGGGTTATCTCTACGAAGGCGAACCTGACTTTGTCTAAGACGTCTCTGATTCAAAATTTCTCCCTTCCTAACCCACCTACTAAGCTGTCGACGTTGTGTTTCTCTATCACGCACCTCTCTCCTTATTTCAGGATTTCTTCTTGCATATTCTCTTTGCATTTAATTACGAATGCGCTCTAAATTCCTATATTCAGGATTGCTTGCGCGAAGTTCTATATGATCCCTAGTGCTCCTACTTTACACATCATAACGTACCTCGAGATTTTCTCGACGTGATCTATGACCTCGAGTATTTCTTATTTGCTCTTCAGAGCAAATTTGTGGATCTTGCCGCCTTGTCCTATGTTGAACATTATTTACAACTTGCTCAACAGAACGAACCTCGGGGTCTTCGCGCCGAAATCTATGACCTCGAGTATTTCTTATTTGCTCAACAGATCGAACCGCGGGGTCTTTGCGCCGAGATCTATGACCTCGAGTATTTCTTATTTGCTCTCCAGAGCGTATTTGTGGATCTTGCCGCCGTACCTCGAGATTTTCCCGCCTGGTTCTATGTTAAAGAACTCCCATACGTCTTTTATTCTGAAGACGACTTAGTAATACAGATTTTCTACTTAATCTAGGCATAATTAATAATTAATAAATGGCTTGATATATAAAATACTTATAGATAATACTTATATAATTCAGTCCGTCCGGGTGTGAAAAGTTGGATCCTAGGTGCTGCTCTCATTCACTGTAATTGAGTCCTTGCTATGACTCCTTTCCTGTTCGATGTATAGGTACTATACTATACTGGTGCACATATGTGTATGTGTTTGCTCGCCACTGTATAAAATATCATTAGGTTTTTTTTATTTTTCAAAATATAATATATATATGATAATTTTGTGTACATTTGTCCGATTTAAGTCAAATATGCGCCGTTTTGCTCGTAAACTTGTTGCCAACGAGATGCCAACTTCATTATATCCCTCTCGTAGAAGGCTGCGTACCTATTGGCAAAAAACTCGGAAGAAAAATTGTAACATATAGCGTATTTTCTCTTTGCTGGTGTCCATCTTTGACGAGCGCTCACAACGTACTGAGTCAATCAATAGTATGACATGATGCGACACGTAACACTAGTACAAGTACTACAGACAATAACGCCATATCTTAGATAAAAACCGAACGAACCTTTTACGTGACCTAATATTACATAGATATTCACTAACATAATACTACATAATATTTAGTTATATTTATATTTTAAAAATTAGTAGTTTATTTCATTGTATTGAAATTAAGTGCACGGAAACCCCCTTCATAAATTGCTTTTGTCTAACGCTTTTTAAAACGGGATCTATGGTACCTATTTTGAAAGGTCTGCTCATGAAGGCTAAATTAACAATAACATATAATTAAGTATGTACAGCAGGTATGTAGACTTTCTTCTTTCTGTCTAAACCTTTCCTAAGCTGCCAAAGGCGCTGGGTAAATCCCAAAAACTACTTAAATGTAATTTTTTTGAGTTTACAGCTCAACTCATGACCTTCATATTAGAATAATAGACAGTAGCATTTAAACCGATGGGGTCACAGTTTATTTATTGCCACATAAAAAGGGTCTTTAGCCCTTTTGATACTACACTACTAATATTTATTTCATGCGATTTTTTCTATAAAAATATTTTCTCTATATAAAGTCCAGCACTCTAAGAAACTTTTTTACATTGTTGTGTGGTATATTTTGTTACATGTTCAACATGATGGCTGAGAAAATATACCTATCCACTGATTATCACCAAATATTAGAAAAAATGTATGTATATACAGAAATCTTTATCTATATCGATTAGTTTTAGCTGATGCAAACAACCGTTTGGTGAACAAAATATACTCTGTTGCAACATGTTGCTAAAGAATTCAACATTTATTGTATTATTCGATTATTATTTGGTATCTTATAAACTTATGTTATTGATCATAGATTTATTTAGTGTCAGTTCTCCAAAATGTTAACTTTAACAAAAAGAAAAGTATTTAACTCAAACATGCTATATGAGATATAAACTGAACCAAAGGGGTTAGATTTAAATAATATGTGGTATATGAGGTTGCAGTTGTACCATAGGAGCGGAAATCAGTATATTAGAGTTATAAGGATTAAACAAAGGTCTAGACCAATTTCATTCATATGTCCATTTCATTTCATTAAATTATCAAATTAACGAAAAAACTTATACCTTACATGTAAGCTGTGGAAATTCGTGGACCGATTTCACACATTTTCGGCATTAAATTATTGTATATCTAATATTTAACGTTTATATAAAACCAAATGGAAGTTGGAATTTTTTACATAAAGTATATCGGAGCTAGGGTCAATATATCCCCGTTAATGGGTACTAAGGCTGAACCGAGAATTTTGTACTCTTGCAATTCGCAAGAATCAAAGACCAGGAAATTTCTTCAGGTATGGCAAAACCTTATATTATACTACAAAATGTTGAGAAAGAATTAAACATCCATTAATAAATGAAATCGTCATTAAATTACAATCAATTTCAAATTCTTCTTGACTTGTATTAAAGGCCATAAACTTAGTATGAGTTTTATTGCTATGTTTTAGTTCGAGTCAGCGAACATTATACTAAAAACAAAAAAAACCTCTTGAAGTGAGATATATATAAGTATGAATGTAATTTTAACTCGACCAAAGTGGCTACATTTTATATTATTATATGTTACGGAACGGAAATTATATATATATTGAGGATAGAGAATATTAATTTTGACATTGCTCAGCTATACTCGAGCCTAGAGAGCATATTATGTTCAATCAATTTTATATATAAACATGTTGTGAGAGTATAAAAAAAAATGTTAATACTCACTGACCGACATATTCGGCATAAAACTGGTTAGAATAACGAAAAGTATTATAATAATAATATAATATAACCCGATTTTATCAATATTAGTTACATGAGGGCTAGGTAAAATTTGCACCCGTTAAACAAGCTCTCTCATTTTCATTGAGATAACACACATATTGGCCGATGTATGCGGTATAAAGTCACCCGGAAGTTCAAAAATCTTTACATTAATAAACGAGGGCTATAGGAAGTTTTGATCCGACTCAACCCATTTTTTGACACAAACATACTATTATCGAGAGTTGCATTTATTTCATTCATAATATAGTCAACTATAGGCACTGGGGTCCATATATTCATTACCTAGGGGCGTAAACAGTTTTGATTCGATTTAGACAATTTTTGGTCACAAGGTGGCATACCTTAAACGCATTATTCACACAAAGTTTTACCCCGATGCAATCATTGTTGTTTGGTTTGCATAGTGGAAAGTGAGAGAATCAGATGGAATTTAAAATGGTGTTATATGAGAAATTGGAGTAGTTGTAATCCGATTTTCGCACTATACCATAGAAATGTGAAAAGGATGTTATGTACAGAATTTGGTTGAAATCGGTTAAGCACATCCCAAGATATGGGTTTTCACCTAAAAATTGGCGGTGCCACGCCCACTGTCTAATTTTAAGCGCGATTACTTTAAAGTCATCTCATACCAAAAGAGACTGAGAATTTTTAGCCAGAGATAAAATTTAATGTGTCTGGCGTATTTAGTGCTTGATTTATCGCGCTTTTAGTACACTAGTTTTTAACAGTTCCGTTATATGGGGAGTGGGCGGAGTTGCCACCCATTTTCACAGTGTCGATAGTAAATTTTGTTATTATAGCTGTAGCGGTTTAGGAGATATGCATATTAAACCTATTAGGGGGCGGGACTACGCCCACTTTTATGTGATCCTGTATATCAAATAACAGTCTTGTATTTTATTGTGGAGCTTAGTTATGGCAATTTATCCGTTTTGAACAAAATTGCGTTTTGTGGGCGTGGCAGTGGTTCGATTACGCCCATCTGCAATACCAACTGTCTTACGGCACCAAGAAATATTGGTACCAAGTTTCATAAAATTATCTCAATTTTTACTCGAAGTTACAGCTTGCACGGACAGACGGACAGACAGTCACCCGGATTTCAACTCGTCTCTTCATTCTAATAATTTATATATATATAACCTTATATCTAACTCGATTAGTTTTAGGTGACACAAACAACGAGAGTATATGTATATAGTTTCAGTTATTTAAATAGTAATTCCTATGATTTAAAGCAGTAAACATTTATTTATTTTGCAGGGCAGCGTAGACTTATGGCGGCTAGTATAGTATAGTATGAACTGTATGAATTTTAGTTAATAACTTAGTAAGCATTAAGTTGAGACGTAACTGGACATTTTATAATCTCGGTATTTGCAACATCGGAGGTGGAGAAATATTTTCAATTACGCTACAAAACTAAAATTTGGTGTAATGGGTTGTAGTAGGTAGGGGCATCCGCAGTTGAAAAATTTTTAGAAAGTGGCCGTAGCAACGCCAATAATCTTTATGTATATGTAACATAAACTACTATATTTGTTGGAAATATTTCACTCTATCATTTTATCAAATTGGTGAAATTCGATGCTATCCAAGCCGTCTTACAATGATTATCAGGTATATTCTGCATTTCATTTTCACATACAAACGAAGTGCATCGGCTTAAAAATTGAATTTGCCTAGTCCTGAAATTGAATAATTTTTGATGTGATTTCGAAATGAAATGTTTTGCTCTGAAAACTGAATTCACACATATTTAAATATAATTTGAAAACGAAAAACTTAAAACGTGTGGAATTTTATTGACAATGTAAGTTGCGTAGATATTTGCTCATATATTTATGTAAAATTTTGCGACCCTTGGAGGCAAACACACAGATATTGATCAAGAAACAGTTCTATTGAATTTCATAAGGGATAATCAAGATTTCGCTAAAGGATTTTGCAAAGTCAAAATACGGATAGAAACGTTGTGGAAAGAACTCGCCACTAAACTTAATGGCCACGGACCTCCACAAAGGTGCGGTTTACTGAAAGTCTGCGGGGAAAAAAAAGTACGGCATAATATTTCTGAAAACCGAGCGAAATGTGGAGGGTTATTTAACAAATTCGTGCTTAGCCCCACTGAAGATAGAATAGCACAAATATATGGAGTCTATACAACAGGTGACGGTATTTCGGACATAAAAGATTTGGGATTGCCATCGCAACGTGAACAACGAAAAATAAGCAAAAACCGAAACAGGTAATCAGATGAGGAGGATTCTAGTGAAGGGACAGTAACTGAAGCAACACTAAACAAACGTGCCGAAAGACGGGGGAACAATTTTAATGATGCATAGTGGAACAGTCCACTGCGTTGAAGAAAATTGTAGATATTCTCAAAGAAAACGTTGAGGAAGTAAAATCATTAAAAAGCAGAAAATAAAATGCCAATAGCAAAATAAAAAAAAAAACAATAAGTGAGGATTTTGAATAAAATAGAAAGAATCATGGCGGAACGTTGAAACTTCGCTTCGAGGAAACTGAACTAGAAGAAATTAAAGTAAAAATAAATTAAAAAGTGCCTTGTGTAGATGTAGTGCAAATTAAGAATGCATTTTAATAGCTTTTAATGTTTTCAAAACGCAGAATTGATTTTTTACAATATTTTTTTTATATGTTTCATACTTTGCCAAACATGAAATACAATTGAAACAATAATGTTATGTTTTAATTCATATTATCCGATTGACTTTGTATTGCTAAATATCTGTGACATTTGAAAAATTTTGGTTTTCTTCCTTATCTAACAAATATCTAAAGTCCGTTTGTTTCGTTCTGTTTATATCGTATACAAGTTATAAGCGGCAGATATCCCAGTAACATTCAGCGAGAATATTCAAACCATTGCACACTACTAATATGAAGAATATAGTGATTTGAGTCAGTTAAGCTGATGTATAAATATCTCGATCATAAAGGTAGATTTGTTCATCCACTGGCTGCTTGTAACATCCAAAACTAATCGAGATAGATATTGAGTTATATATCCCATATATACTTATATCAAAATAACCAGGATGACGAGACTGTCTTTACGAATATCTCCTTTATACTCCTTAAGTACATCTTTATATTCCCTCTAGCAAGACTCATCATCGGCTTCTTGGCCAGTTTGAAGAGTTCCTTATACTACGCCTAATTGATTCGAGCTCCTTGTTCCACCAAAGCGGCTTCGAGTCACCTTGAATCCTTGAGTGTAATTTTATTCGTTATTACTATCTTCCTGCATAAATACAATTTCGTGTTTGTTTAAATGAGCTAAGCCTCAGTACCACCACTCTCTCCGGTAACAACTGGCGCACCCTAATGTAACACACCACACCAGAGAACATTCACTCGATGAAACCACACCACACAGGACAACACAACACTACACTACTAATATTTATTTCATGCGATTTTTTCTATAAAAATATTTTCTCTATATAAAGTCCAGCACTCTAAGAAACTTTTTTACATTGTTGTGTGGTATATTTTGTTACATGTTCAACATGATGGCTGAGAAAATATACCTATCCACTGATTATCACCAAATATTAGAAAAAATGTATGTATATACAGAAATCTTTATCTATATCGATTAGTTTTAGCTGATGCAAACAACCGTTTGGTGAACAAAATATACTCTGTTGCAACATGTTGCTAAAGAATTCAACATTTATTGTATTATTCGATTATTATTTGGTATCTTATAAACTTATGTTATTGATCATAGATTTATTTAGTGTCAGTTCTCCAAAATGTTAACTTTAACAAAAAGAAAAGTATTTAACTCAAACATGCTATATGAGATATAAACTGAACCAAAGGGGTTAGATTTAAATAATATGTGGTATATGAGGTTGCAGTTGTACCATAGGAGCGGAAATCAGTATATTAGAGTTATAAGGATTAAACAAAGGTCTAGACCAATTTCATTCATATGTCCATTTCATTTCATTAAATTATCAAATTAACGAAAAAACTTATACCTTACATGTAAGCTGTGGAAATTCGTGGACCGATTTCACACATTTTCGGCATTAAATTATTGTATATCTAATATTTAACGTTTATATAAAACCAAATGGAAGTTGGAATTTTTTACATAAAGTATATCGGAGCTAGGGTCAATATATCCCCGTTAATGGGTACTAAGGCTGAACCGAGAATTTTGTACTCTTGCAATTCGCAAGAATCAAAGACCAGGAAATTTCTTCAGGTATGGCAAAACCTTATATTATACTACAAAATGTTGAGAAAGAATTAAACATCCATTAATAAATGAAATCGTCATTAAATTACAATCAATTTCAAATTCTTCTTGACTTGTATTAAAGGCCATAAACTTAGTATGAGTTTTATTGCTATGTTTTAGTTCGAGTCAGCGAACATTATATTAAAAACAAAAAAAACCTCTTGAAGTGAGATATATATAAGTATGAATGTAATTTTAACTCGACCAAAGTGGCTACATTTTATATTATTATATGTTACGGAACGGAAATTATATATATATTGAGGATAGAGAATATTAATTTTGACATTGCTCAGCTATACTCGAGCCTAGAGAGCATATTATGTTCAATCAATTTTATATATAAACATGTTGTGAGAGTATAAAAAAAAATGTTAATACTCACTGACCGACATATTCGGCATAAAACTGGTTAGAATAACGAAAAGTATTATAATAATAATATAATATAACCCGATTTTATCAATATTAGTTACATGAGGGCTAGGTAAAATTTGCACCCGTTAAACAAGCTCTCTCATTTTCATTGAGATAACACACATATTGGCCGATGTATGCGGTATAAAGTCACCCGGAAGTTCAAAAATCTTTACATTAATAAACGAGGGCTATAGGAAGTTTTGATCCGACTCAACCCATTTTTTGACACAAACATACTATTATCGAGAGTTGCATTTATTTCATTCATAATATAGTCAACTATAGGCACTGGGGTCCATATATTCATTACCTAGGGGCGTAAACAGTTGATTCGATTTAGACAATTTTTGGTCACAAGGTGGCATACCTTAAACGCATTATTCACACAAAGTTTTACCCCGATGCAATCATTGTTGTTTGGTTTGCATAGTGGAAAGTGAGAGAATCAGATGGAATTTAAAATGGTGTTATATGAGAAATTGGAGTAGTTGTAATCCGATTTTCGCACTATACCATAGAAATGTGAAAAGGATGTTATGTACAGAATTTGGTTGAAATCGGTTAAGCACATCCCAAGATATGGGTTTTCACCTAAAAATTGGCGGTGCCACGCCCACTGTCTAATTTTAAGCGCGATTACTTTAAAGTCATCTCATACCAAAAGAGACTGAGAATTTTTAGCCAGAGATAAAATTTAATGTGTCTGGCGTATTTAGTGCTTGATTTATCGCGCTTTTAGTACACTAGTTTTTAACAGTTCCGTTATATGGGGAGTGGGCGGAGTTGCCACCCATTTTCACAGTGTCGATAGTAAATTTTGTTATTATAGCTGTAGCGGTTTAGGAGATATGCATATTAAACCTATTAGGGGGCGGGACTACGCCCACTTTTATGTGATCCTGTATATCAAATAACAGTCTTGTATTTTATTGTGGAGCTTAGTTATGGCAATTTATCCGTTTTGAACAAAATTGCGTTTTGTGGGCGTGGCAGTGGTTCGATTACGCCCATCTGCAATACCAACTGTCTCACGGCACCAAGAAATATTGGTACCAAGTTTCATAAAATTATCTCAATTTTTACTCGAAGTTACAGCTTGCACGGACAGACGGACAGACAGTCACCCGGATTTCAACTCGTCTCTTCATTCTAATAATTTATATATATATAACCTTATATCTAACTCGATTAGTTTTAGGTGACACAAACAACGAGAGTATATGTATATAGTTTCAGTTATTTAAATAGTAATTCCTATGATTTAAAGCAGTAAACATTTATTTATTTTGCAGGGCAGCGTAGACTTATGGCGGCTAGTATAGTATAGTATGAACTGTATGAATTTTAGTTAATAACTTAGTAAGCATTAAGTTGAGACGTAACTGGACATTTTATAATCTCGGTATTTGCAACATCGGAGGTGGAGAAATATTTTCAATTACGCTACAAAACTAAAATTTGGTGTAATGGGTTGTAGTAGGTAGGGGCATCCGCAGTTGAAAAATTTTTAGAAAGTGGCCGTAGCAACGCCAATAATCTTTATGTATATGTAACATAAACTACTATATTTGTTGGAAATATTTCACTCTATCATTTTATCAAATTGGTGAAATTCGATGCTATCCAAGCCGTCTTACAATGATTATCAGGTATACTCTGCATTTCATTTTCACATACAAACGAAGTGCATCGGCTTAAAAATTGAATTTGCCTAGTCCTGAAATTGAATAATTTTTGATGTGATTTCGAAATGAAATGTTTTGCTCTGAAAACTGAATTCACACATATTTAAATATAATTTGAAAACGAAAAACTTAAAACGTGTGGAATTTTATTGACAATGTAAGTTGCGTAGATATTTGCTCATATATTTATGTAAAATTTTGCGACCCTTGGAGGCAAACACACAGATATTGATCAAGAAACAGTTCTATTGAATTTCATAAGGGATAATCAAGATTTCGCTAAAGGATTTTGCAAAGTCAAAATACGGATAGAAACGTTGTGGAAAGAACTCGCCACTAAAATTAATGGCCACGGACCTCCACAAAGGTGCGGTTTACTGAAAGTCTGCGGGGAAAAAAAAGTACGGCATAATATTTCTGAAAACCGAGCGAAATGTGGAGGGTTATTTAACAAATTCGTGCTTAGCCCCACTGAAGATAGAATAGCACAAATATATGGAGTCTATACAACAGGTGACGGTATTTCGGACATAAAAGATTTGGGATTGCCATCGCAACGTGAACAACGAAAAATAAGCAAAAACCGAAACAGGTAATCAGATGAGGAGGATTCTAGTGAAGGGACAGTAACTGAAGCAACACTAAACAAACGTGCCGAAAGACGGGGGAACAATTTTAATGATGCATAGTGGAACAGTCCACTGCGTTGAAGAAAATTGTAGATATTCTCAAAGAAAACGTTGAGGAAGTAAAATCATTAAAAAGCAGAAAATAAAATGCCAATAGCAAAATAAAAAAAAAAAACAATAAGTGAGGATTTTGAATAAAATAGAAAGAATCATGGCGGAACGTTGAAACTTCGCTTCGAGGAAACTGAACTAGAAGAAATTAAAGTAAAAATAAATTAAAAAGTGCCTTGTGTAGATGTAGTGCAAATTAAGAATGCATTTTAATAGCTTTTAATGTTTTCAAAACGCAGAATTGATTTTTTACAATATTTTTTTTATATGTTTCATACTTTGCCAAACATGAAATACAATTGAAACAATAATGTTATGTTTTAATTCATATTATCCGATTGACTTTGTATTGCTAAATATCTGTGACATTTGAAAAATTTTGGTTTTCTTCCTTATCTAACAAATATCTAAAGTCCGTTTGTTTCGTTCTGTTTATATCGTATACAAGTTATAAGCGGCAGATATCCCAGTAACATTCAGCGAGAATATTCAAACCATTGCACACTACTAATATGAAGAATATAGTGATTTGAGTCAGTTAAGCTGATGTATAAATATCTCGATCATAAAGGTAGATTTGTTCATCCACTGGCTGCTTGTAACATCCAAAACTAATCGAGATAGATATTGAGTTATATATCCCATATATACTTATATCAAAATAACCAGGATGACGAGACTGTCTTTACGAATATCTCCTTTATACTCCTTAAGTACATCTTTATATTCCCTCTAGCAAGACTCATCATCGGCTTCTTGGCCAGTTTGAAGAGTTCCTTATACTACGCCTAATTGATTCGAGCTCCTTGTTCCACCAAAGCGGCTTCGAGTCACCTTGAATCCTTGAGTGTAATTTTATTCGTTATTACTATCTTCCTGCATAAATACAATTTCGTGTTTGTTTAAATGAGCTAAGCCTCAGTACCACCACTCTCTCCGGTAACAACTGGCGCACCCTAATGTAACACACCACACCAGAGAACATTCACTCGATGAAACCACACCACACAGGACAACACAACACTACACTACTAATATTTATTTCATGCGATTTTTTCTATAAAAATATTTTCTCTATATAAAGTCCAGCACTCTAAGAAACTTTTTTACATTGTTGTGTGGTATATTTTGTTACATGTTCAACATGATGGCTGAGAAAATATACCTATCCACTGATTATCACCAAATATTAGAAAAAATGTATGTATATACAGAAATCTTTATCTATATCGATTAGTTTTAGCTGATGCAAACAACCGTTTGGTGAACAAAATATACTCTGTTGCAACATGTTGCTAAAGAATTCAACATTTATTGTATTATTCGATTATTATTTGGTATCTTATAAACTTATGTTATTGATCATAGATTTATTTAGTGTCAGTTCTCCAAAATGTTAACTTTAACAAAAAGAAAAGTATTTAACTCAAACATGCTATATGAGATATAAACTGAACCAAAGGGGTTAGATTTAAATAATATGTGGTATATGAGGTTGCAGTTGTACCATAGGAGCGGAAATCAGTATATTAGAGTTATAAGGATTAAACAAAGGTCTAGACCAATTTCATTCATATGTCCATTTCATTTCATTAAATTATCAAATTAACGAAAAAACTTATACCTTACATGTAAGCTGTGGAAATTCGTGGACCGATTTCACACATTTTCGGCATTAAATTATTGTATATCTAATATTTAACGTTTATATAAAACCAAATGGAAGTTGGAATTTTTTACATAAAGTATATCGGAGCTAGGGTCAATATATCCCCGTTAATGGGTACTAAGGCTGAACCGAGAATTTTGTACTCTTGCAATTCGCAAGAATCAAAGACCAGGAAATTTCTTCAGGTATGGCAAAACCTTATATTATACTACAAAATGTTGAGAAAGAATTAAACATCCATTAATAAATGAAATCGTCATTAAATTACAATCAATTTCAAATTCTTCTTGACTTGTATTAAAGGCCATAAACTTAGTATGAGTTTTATTGCTATGTTTTAGTTCGAGTCAGCGAACATTATATTAAAAACAAAAAAAACCTCTTGAAGTGAGATATATATAAGTATGAATGTAATTTTAACTCGACCAAAGTGGCTACATTTTATATTATTATATGTTACGGAACGGAAATTATATATATATTGAGGATAGAGAATATTAATTTTGACATTGCTCAGCTATACTCGAGCCTAGAGAGCATATTATGTTCAATCAATTTTATATATAAACATGTTGTGAGAGTATAAAAAAAAATGTTAATACTCACTGACCGACATATTCGGCATAAAACTGGTTAGAATAACGAAAAGTATTATAATAATAATATAATATAACCCGATTTTATCAATATTAGTTACATGAGGGCTAGGTAAAATTTGCACCCGTTAAACAAGCTCTCTCATTTTCATTGAGATAACACACATATTGGCCGATGTATGCGGTATAAAGTCACCCGGAAGTTCAAAAATCTTTACATTAATAAACGAGGGCTATAGGAAGTTTTGATCCGACTCAACCCATTTTTTGACACAAACATACTATTATCGAGAGTTGCATTTATTTCATTCATAATATAGTCAACTATAGGCACTGGGGTCCATATATTCATTACCTAGGGGCGTAAACAGTTTTGATTCGATTTAGACAATTTTTGGTCACAAGGTGGCATACCTTAAACGCATTATTCACACAAAGTTTTACCCCGATGCAATCATTGTTGTTTGGTTTGCATAGTGGAAAGTGAGAGAATCAGATGGAATTTAAAATGGTGTTATATGAGAAATTGGAGTAGTTGTAATCCGATTTTCGCACTATACCATAGAAATGTGAAAAGGATGTTATGTACAGAATTTAGTTGAAATCGGTTAAGCACATCCCAAGATATGGGTTTTCACCTAAAAATTGGCGGTGCCACGCCCACTGTCTAATTTTAAGCGCGATTACTTTAAAGTCATCTCATACCAAAAGAGACTGAGAATTTTTAGCCAGAGATAAAATTTAATGTGTCTGGCGTATTTAGTGCTTGATTTATCGCGCTTTTAGTACACTAGTTTTTAACAGTTCCGTTATATGGGGAGTGGGCGGAGTTGCCACCCATTTTCACAGTGTCGATAGTAAATTTTGTTATTATAGCTGTAGCGGTTTAGGAGATATGCATATTAAACCTATTAGGGGGCGGGACTACGCCCACTTTTATGTGATCCTGTATATCAAATAACAGTCTTGTATTTTATTGTGGAGCTTAGTTATGGCAATTTATCCGTTTTGAACAAAATTGCGTTTTGTGGGCGTGGCAGTGGTTCGATTACGCCCATCTGCAATACCAACTGTCTCACGGCACCAAGAAATATTGGTACCAAGTTTCATAAAATTATCTCAATTTTTACTCGAAGTTACAGCTTGCACGGACAGACGGACAGACAGTCACCCGGATTTCAACTCGTCTCTTCATTCTAATAATTTATATATATATAACCTTATATCTAACTCGATTAGTTTTAGGTGACACAAACAACGAGAGTATATGTATATAGTTTCAGTTATTTAAATAGTAATTCCTATGATTTAAAGCAGTAAACATTTATTTATTTTGCAGGGCAGCGTAGACTTATGGCGGCTAGTATAGTATAGTATGAACTGTATGAATTTTAGTTAATAACTTAGTAAGCATTAAGTTGAGACGTAACTGGACATTTTATAATCTCGGTATTTGCAACATCGGAGGTGGAGAAATATTTTCAATTACGCTACAAAACTAAAATTTGGTGTAATGGGTTGTAGTAGGTAGGGGCATCCGCAGTTGAAAAATTTTTAGAAAGTGGCCGTAGCAACGCCAATAATCTTTATGTATATGTAACATAAACTACTATATTTGTTGGAAATATTTCACTCTATCATTTTATCAAATTGGTGAAATTCGATGCTATCCAAGCCGTCTTACAATGATTATCAGGTATACTCTGCATTTCATTTTCACATACAAACGAAGTGCATCGGCTTAAAAATTGAATTTGCCTAGTCCTGAAATTGAATAATTTTTGATGTGATTTCGAAATGAAATGTTTTGCTCTGAAAACTGAATTCACACATATTTAAATATAATTTGAAAACGAAAAACTTAAAACGTGTGGAATTTTATTGACAATGTAAGTTGCGTAGATATTTGCTCATATATTTATGTAAAATTTTGCGACCCTTGGAGGCAAACACACAGATATTGATCAAGAAACAGTTCTATTGAATTTCATAAGGGATAATCAAGATTTCGCTAAAGGATTTTGCAAAGTCAAAATACGGATAGAAACGTTGTGGAAAGAACTCGCCACTAAAATTAATGGCCACGGACCTCCACAAAGGTGCGGTTTACTGAAAGTCTGCGGGGAAAAAAAAGTACGGCATAATATTTCTGAAAACCGAGCGAAATGTGGAGGGTTATTTAACAAATTCGTGCTTAGCCCCACTGAAGATAGAATAGCACAAATATATGGAGTCTATACAACAGGTGACGGTATTTCGGACATAAAAGATTTGGGATTGCCATCGCAACGTGAACAACGAAAAATAAGCAAAAACCGAAACAGGTAATCAGATGAGGAGGATTCTAGTGAAGGGACAGTAACTGAAGCAACACTAAACAAACGTGCCGAAAGACGGGGGAACAATTTTAATGATGCATAGTGGAACAGTCCACTGCGTTGAAGAAAATTGTAGATATTCTCAAAGAAAACGTTGAGGAAGTAAAATCATTAAAAAGCAGAAAATAAAATGCCAATAGCAAAATAAAAAAAAAAAACAATAAGTGAGGATTTTGAATAAAATAGAAAGAATCATGGCGGAACGTTGAAACTTCGCTTCGAGGAAACTGAACTAGAAGAAATTAAAGTAAAAATAAATTAAAAAGTGCCTTGTGTAGATGTAGTGCAAATTAAGAATGCATTTTAATAGCTTTTAATGTTTTCAAAACGCAGAATTGATTTTTTACAATATTTTTTTTATATGTTTCATACTTTGCCAAACATGAAATACAATTGAAACAATAATGTTATGTTTTAATTCATATTATCCGATTGACTTTGTATTGCTAAATATCTGTGACATTTGAAAAATTTTGGTTTTCTTCCTTATCTAACAAATATCTAAAGTCCGTTTGTTTCGTTCTGTTTATATCGTATACAAGTTATAAGCGGCAGATATCCCAGTAACATTCAGCGAGAATATTCAAACCATTGCACACTACTAATATGAAGAATATAGTGATTTGAGTCAGTTAAGCTGATGTATAAATATCTCGATCATAAAGGTAGATTTGTTCATCCACTGGCTGCTTGTAACATCCAAAACTAATCGAGATAGATATTGAGTTATATATCCCATATATACTTATATCAAAATAACCAGGATGACGAGACTGTCTTTACGAATATCTCCTTTATACTCCTTAAGTACATCTTTATATTCCCTCTAGCAAGACTCATCATCGGCTTCTTGGCCAGTTTGAAGAGTTCCTTATACTACGCCTAATTGATTCGAGCTCCTTGTTCCACCAAAGCGGCTTCGAGTCACCTTGAATCCTTGAGTGTAATTTTATTCGTTATTACTATCTTCCTGCATAAATACAATTTCGTGTTTGTTTAAATGAGCTAAGCCTCAGTACCACCACTCTCTCCGGTAACAACTGGCGCACCCTAATGTAACACACCACACCAGAGAACATTCACTCGATGAAACCACACCACACAGGACAACACAACACTACACTACTAATATTTATTTCATGCGATTTTTTCTATAAAAATATTTTCTCTATATAAAGTCCAGCACTCTAAGAAACTTTTTTACATTGTTGTGTGGTATATTTTGTTACATGTTCAACATGATGGCTGAGAAAATATACCTATCCACTGATTATCACCAAATATTAGAAAAAATGTATGTATATACAGAAATCTTTATCTATATCGATTAGTTTTAGCTGATGCAAACAACCGTTTGGTGAACAAAATATACTCTGTTGCAACATGTTGCTAAAGAATTCAACATTTATTGTATTATTCGATTATTATTTGGTATCTTATAAACTTATGTTATTGATCATAGATTTATTTAGTGTCAGTTCTCCAAAATGTTAACTTTAACAAAAAGAAAAGTATTTAACTCAAACATGCTATATGAGATATAAACTGAACCAAAGGGGTTAGATTTAAATAATATGTGGTATATGAGGTTGCAGTTGTACCATAGGAGCGGAAATCAGTATATTAGAGTTATAAGGATTAAACAAAGGTCTAGACCAATTTCATTCATATGTCCATTTCATTTCATTAAATTATCAAATTAACGAAAAAACTTATACCTTACATGTAAGCTGTGGAAATTCGTGGACCGATTTCACACATTTTCGGCATTAAATTATTGTATATCTAATATTTAACGTTTATATAAAACCAAATGGAAGTTGGAATTTTTTACATAAAGTATATCGGAGCTAGGGTCAATATATCCCCGTTAATGGGTACTAAGGCTGAACCGAGAATTTTGTACTCTTGCAATTCGCAAGAATCAAAGACCAGGAAATTTCTTCAGGTATGGCAAAACCTTATATTATACTACAAAATGTTGAGAAAGAATTAAACATCCATTAATAAATGAAATCGTCATTAAATTACAATCAATTTCAAATTCTTCTTGACTTGTATTAAAGGCCATAAACTTAGTATGAGTTTTATTGCTATGTTTTAGTTCGAGTCAGCGAACATTATATTAAAAACAAAAAAAACCTCTTGAAGTGAGATATATATAAGTATGAATGTAATTTTAACTCGACCAAAGTGGCTACATTTTATATTATTATATGTTACGGAACGGAAATTATATATATATTGAGGATAGAGAATATTAATTTTGACATTGCTCAGCTATACTCGAGCCTAGAGAGCATATTATGTTCAATCAATTTTATATATAAACATGTTGTGAGAGTATAAAAAAAAATGTTAATACTCACTGACCGACATATTCGGCATAAAACTGGTTAGAATAACGAAAAGTATTATAATAATAATATAATATAACCCGATTTTATCAATATTAGTTACATGAGGGCTAGGTAAAATTTGCACCCGTTAAACAAGCTCTCTCATTTTCATTGAGATAACACACATATTGGCCGATGTATGCGGTATAAAGTCACCCGGAAGTTCAAAAATCTTTACATTAATAAACGAGGGCTATAGGAAGTTTTGATCCGACTCAACCCATTTTTTGACACAAACATACTATTATCGAGAGTTGCATTTATTTCATTCATAATATAGTCAACTATAGGCACTGGGGTCCATATATTCATTACCTAGGGGCGTAAACAGTTTTGATTCGATTTAGACAATTTTTGGTCACAAGGTGGCATACCTTAAACGCATTATTCACACAAAGTTTTACCCCGATGCAATCATTGTTGTTTGGTTTGCATAGTGGAAAGTGAGAGAATCAGATGGAATTTAAAATGGTGTTATATGAGAAATTGGAGTAGTTGTAATCCGATTTTCGCACTATACCATAGAAATGTGAAAAGGATGTTATGTACAGAATTTAGTTGAAATCGGTTAAGCACATCCCAAGATATGGGTTTTCACCTAAAAATTGGCGGTGCCACGCCCACTGTCTAATTTTAAGCGCGATTACTTTAAAGTCATCTCATACCAAAAGAGACTGAGAATTTTTAGCCAGAGATAAAATTTAATGTGTCTGGCGTATTTAGTGCTTGATTTATCGCGCTTTTAGTACACTAGTTTTTAACAGTTCCGTTATATGGGGAGTGGGCGGAGTTGCCACCCATTTTCACAGTGTCGATAGTAAATTTTGTTATTATAGCTGTAGCGGTTTAGGAGATATGCATATTAAACCTATTAGGGGGCGGGACTACGCCCACTTTTATGTGATCCTGTATATCAAATAACAGTCTTGTATTTTATTGTGGAGCTTAGTTATGGCAATTTATCCGTTTTGAACAAAATTGCGTTTTGTGGGCGTGGCAGTGGTTCGATTACGCCCATCTGCAATACCAACTGTCTCACGGCACCAAGAAATATTGGTACCAAGTTTCATAAAATTATCTCAATTTTTACTCGAAGTTACAGCTTGCACGGACAGACGGACAGACAGTCACCCGGATTTCAACTCGTCTCTTCATTCTAATAATTTATATATATATAACCTTATATCTAACTCGATTAGTTTTAGGTGACACAAACAACGAGAGTATATGTATATAGTTTCAGTTATTTAAATAGTAATTCCTATGATTTAAAGCAGTAAACATTTATTTATTTTGCAGGGCAGCGTAGACTTATGGCGGCTAGTATAGTATAGTATGAACTGTATGAATTTTAGTTAATAACTTAGTAAGCATTAAGTTGAGACGTAACTGGACATTTTATAATCTCGGTATTTGCAACATCGGAGGTGGAGAAATATTTTCAATTACGCTACAAAACTAAAATTTGGTGTAATGGGTTGTAGTAGGTAGGGGCATCCGCAGTTGAAAAATTTTTAGAAAGTGGCCGTAGCAACGCCAATAATCTTTATGTATATGTAACATAAACTACTATATTTGTTGGAAATATTTCACTCTATCATTTTATCAAATTGGTGAAATTCGATGCTATCCAAGCCGTCTTACAATGATTATCAGGTATACTCTGCATTTCATTTTCACATACAAACGAAGTGCATCGGCTTAAAAATTGAATTTGCCTAGTCCTGAAATTGAATAATTTTTGATGTGATTTCGAAATGAAATGTTTTGCTCTGAAAACTGAATTCACACATATTTAAATATAATTTGAAAACGAAAAACTTAAAACGTGTGGAATTTTATTGACAATGTAAGTTGCGTAGATATTTGCTCATATATTTATGTAAAATTTTGCGACCCTTGGAGGCAAACACACAGATATTGATCAAGAAACAGTTCTATTGAATTTCATAAGGGATAATCAAGATTTCGCTAAAGGATTTTGCAAAGTCAAAATACGGATAGAAACGTTGTGGAAAGAACTCGCCACTAAAATTAATGGCCACGGACCTCCACAAAGGTGCGGTTTACTGAAAGTCTGCGGGGAAAAAAAAGTACGGCATAATATTTCTGAAAACCGAGCGAAATGTGGAGGGTTATTTAACAAATTCGTGCTTAGCCCCACTGAAGATAGAATAGCACAAATATATGGAGTCTATACAACAGGTGACGGTATTTCGGACATAAAAGATTTGGGATTGCCATCGCAACGTGAACAACGAAAAATAAGCAAAAACCGAAACAGGTAATCAGATGAGGAGGATTCTAGTGAAGGGACAGTAACTGAAGCAACACTAAACAAACGTGCCGAAAGACGGGGGAACAATTTTAATGATGCATAGTGGAACAGTCCACTGCGTTGAAGAAAATTGTAGATATTCTCAAAGAAAACGTTGAGGAAGTAAAATCATTAAAAAGCAGAAAATAAAATGCCAATAGCAAAATAAAAAAAAAAACAATAAGTGAGGATTTTGAATAAAATAGAAAGAATCATGGCGGAACGTTGAAACTTCGCTTCGAGGAAACTGAACTAGAAGAAATTAAAGTAAAAATAAATTAAAAAGTGCCTTGTGTAGATGTAGTGCAAATTAAGAATGCATTTTAATAGCTTTTAATGTTTTCAAAACGCAGAATTGATTTTTTACAATATTTTTTTTATATGTTTCATACTTTGCCAAACATGAAATACAATTGAAACAATAATGTTATGTTTTAATTCATATTATCCGATTGACTTTGTATTGCTAAATATCTGTGACATTTGAAAAATTTTGGTTTTCTTCCTTATCTAACAAATATCTAAAGTCCGTTTGTTTCGTTCTGTTTATATCGTATACAAGTTATAAGCGGCAGATATCCCAGTAACATTCAGCGAGAATATTCAAACCATTGCACACTACTAATATGAAGAATATAGTGATTTGAGTCAGTTAAGCTGATGTATAAATATCTCGATCATAAAGGTAGATTTGTTCATCCACTGGCTGCTTGTAACATCCAAAATTAATCGAGATAGATATTGAGTTATATATCCCATATATACTTATATCAAAATAACCAGGATGACGAGACTGTCTTTACGAATATCTCCTTTATACTCCTTAAGTACATCTTTATATTCCCTCTAGCTAGACTCATCATCGGCTTCTTGGCCAGTTTGAAGAGTTGCTTATACTACGCCTAATTGATTCGAGCTCCTTGTTCCACCAAAGCGGCTTCGAGTCACCTTGAATCCTTGAGTGTAATTTTATTCGTTATTACTATCTTCCTGCATAAATACAATTTCGTGTTTGTTTAAATGAGCTAAGCCTCAGTACCACCACTCTCTCCGGTAACAACTGGCGCACCCTAATGTAACACACCACACCAGAGAACATTCACTCGATGAAACCACACCACACAGGACAACACAACACACCATAACACGGCACCTGTACACCTAACAAAAAGGACGGGATCATCGCCCTCACATCTTAATTCGCTTATCTTCCACGGGGCTGAGCGCCACATCATAACATTCGCTAAAATAATTCGTTCAGACAACAGATCCTGCGCGCTACTGCATCAATTCAATACGACCCCCACTGCATTCGATTCCATCCTCAAGCTATTCTATTATATATTTAATTTCGTTTATGTAAAATGTATTGTTGGTAAATGCGGAATAAACTAAAATTATTCATTTACCGAGCCACTTACTTTTATTTTATATTGAATCGAGTGTTAGTGTTGGATCACTGGTGTGTGCTCCTACGCAAATTGCGTATAGAATTAAACAGTGTTCTTTTGATTTCTGAATTTTTCACTTGAATTCTACTTGAAATCCCACATACCAGAAAAACGATGATGTATGAAGTGATCCAATCTTCAACAGTGATTATTTTGCAAGCATGTAGTATCCAGAACGTTCATCGAAATCGGGCCAGTATATGTTGCCCCCTACCCCTGCCTTACTTCGACGCCTCCTGCTCGAACCACCAACGCCGGCGATGAGGATACAGTTTAGAGGATTTTCGTCGACCATTTAGAATGTATACAAGGTACCTTCCAAAGTAAACAGTAAAAAAGTAACAAAACAAGTAAACTATAGTGGCGCCATCTATATGTCAAATAATGCGTTAGAATTTGCTTTTATCGACTTCCAGTAAAAATTTCATGACATTTCATCTATTGGAAGTGAAGTTATTGTGTTTTAGGTGTCAATATGTTTTTGTCATCGGTGCGAAAATGAGCTTCGAACAAAGAGCCAACATTAAATTTTGTTTTAAAATTGGTAAAACTTTTACCGAAACGTTTGAATTGATGAAACAGGTTTATGGCGATGATTGCCTATAACGTAGCAGTGTGCACGAGTGGTTTCAACGTTTTCAAAGTGGTCGCGAGGACATAAATGACGATGAGCCGAAACCCAAAAAATCGTGCCTGGAGAAGTCAAAAGTGAAGACAATGCTGATTTGTTTTTATGATTACAAGGGTATTGTCCACAAAGAATTTGTTCCACCCGGCCAAAACGTTAATGCGGTATTCTACCTTGGAATTTTGAAGCGTTTGGTGCGCCGTATTCGACGTGCTCGGCCCGAATATCGCGAAGATGGAAGTTGGCGTTTGTTGCACTATAATGCGCCGTCTCATCGATCTACGCTTGTGGCCGATTATTTGACCAAAAATCACATTTTAACAATCAACCACTCCCCGTATTCAACTGATATGGCAGCGTGCGACTTCTACCTTTTCGGAAAAATGCATTCGGTGATGAAAGGAAAGCGTTATGCAGACGTGGAGGCCATTCAAAAGGCTTGCACCGGCATACTGGCGGCCATACTAGGCAACGAGCTAAAACACTCGTTCGACATGCTTTTGGACCGTGCAAAAAGCTGTATTAAAGCAGAAGGAGACTATTTTAAATATAACTAACAACATACTTACATATGTATACATATATTGGTATATACAATTTTATATAATATTTTCAAAGTCTTCATAGGCAATTATCCGGCAATACCCCTTGGAACAAACAAGCAGGATTGCATACACAAAAAAATACTAAAAGCACATGCTCTCAATTGCACAAGCACAAAAATATAGGTATACATACAAGTCCGTATATTAGAGTGTACCAAAATACCTGAACATAAGGACATAAAAAGTATTGTTCAATTAAATGTGCGGTACTTAATAATTAAATAAAGAAACTACCTTTTAGGAAAAATGTATTTGCCGATGAAAGGAAGGCGTTATGCAGACGTGGAGGCCATTCAAAAGGGTTGCACCGGCGTACTGGCGGCCATACCGGGCAACGAGCTAAAACACTCGTTCGACATGCTTTTGGACCGTGCAAAAAGCTGTATTAAAGCAGAAGGAGACTATTTTAAATAAATTTAATTGATTTTGCCGATAAAACCATTTGTTCTGTCGTTTTTTATAAAGTCCTGTTTACTTTGGAACGCACTTTGTATATGTATGTACTCTTATATCAAATATTGAATTGATTAATAGTCTTTTTTCAAATCCAGCTTTATAGCAAAAACAGTATTATTAAAAAACATTTGAAAAGGTTATTGTGCGCATTACTTCGCAAATATTCTCAAATCTTAGCTAACTTACATAAGTTGTTACTACTGAACTCAGTCTTGTGGGAGAAACTGGTCGTTTAAAGAGTTTTGATACTAAAAACAAACAAAAAACTTTAACTTCGACTGCACCGAAGCTATAATAACCTTCACACTTGTAATTTTTATAGCATAAAGAAGTATAAAAAGGTCTTTATTTTGATCGGGCAGTTTATATGGCAGCTATATCCTACAGTGGACCGATCTGAACAATTTCTTCGAAGATTGCATTGCTGCTTTAGACAATAACACGTGCCAAATTGCTTGAAGAGATGAAAAAGTTTTCCATACAGGCACTTGATTCCGGTCGTTCAGTTTGTATGGTAGCTATATGCTATAGTGATCCGATCTAAACAATTTCTTAAGAAATTGCATCATTGCCTCAGGCAATAACCCATCCCAAATTTCTTGAAAATACCTCTTCCAATGAAAAAGTTTTCCACAAGCACTTTATTCTAGTCGTTCAGTTTGTATGACAGCTGTATGTTATAGTGGTCTGTTATCGGCGGTTCCGACAACTGCGCAGGACGTGTGTAAAATTTCTGGTCGATATCTCAAAAACTAAGAAACTAATTCGCATATATGCAGAGGGCCAGACGGGCATGGTTAAAGCGACTCAGCTCGTCACGCTGATCAATTATACCATACCAGTGTACAGCATAAGTGAAGGTACGGTTGGTTAATTCTACTCCTTTTGATAATATTATATTACTAAAAATTAACGAAAATAACCCAGATAAATTGTTAGAATTTCTTTATTTAATAATTTATTTCTCTTATACAAAATTATCAAAAAGAGTAGACTTAATCAACCGTACCTTCACTTATGCTGTACACTGTAAATACTTTGTAGGGTTTCCGACGTTTCTTTTTGGGTGTTACCAACGTCGTAGCTAACTTAATACACCCTGTTCAGGGTATAATAATGGATACTAGTTATCTTAAAAGTTAAAAGACTTCGAGATTACTCGAAGCAAAAGTTGTAGCGACCATTTAATGGATTTTTATACACTTGCAACATGTTGCAATAGATTATAATAGTTTTATTTACCTAAAGTTGTTTGTATCACCTAGAAACAATCGATTTTGATAAAGGGTTATGGTATATATATTGTAACGGATTCCGTGATGAATCTTGAGTTCGATCACTTAATTTTTAAATAAAAGTCCCAATTTAATGGCTTATCTTTATTTCTAATCCAAATAACTTAACGCTTTACTACTCATTATCCGAATTTACATCTTCATACTTATATATTAATTGCTCTTTACACGGTAGCACTCTAATTAGAACTGCGTCTGCTGCACAATCCGGCTGCCTTTATATAGTAGATCTTTAACAAAACTTCGCCACTAGAATAATCTGGCAACTACGAATTCGCTGTCTAGTTGATTCTAGCAATTTATCGTCGATTCGATTTTGTTCTATCATCCGTATTAACCACACTGCACTTCACCTAAGTCTGATCGTCCCGATTAGACATATTTGTGGTACCAAACTCAAGGCATTTATGTCTCTCATCTCGTATTCTAGGATGGTGTTAACTTCCTTAGCCGCCCTTCACTTATTGGCTTGACTTAAAGCTGACTCGTTACCTAGTTGTTGATGAACACGTCCGCTACTGGTTCAGCCTCTTGATTAGGAATTGTGTATACTTCTGGCCATTCGTTGAAATGGTCCTTGACTACCAAAAGATGTCTATTTCCTAATTTATTGCTGGGAAATATACCACCTACATTCACGGCAATTTGCTCAAATGGCGCACCCGAATTGTACTGCTTCATCTAGCCATAACTCCTGGAAGTTGACCCTTCCTGTTCTTTCGACTGTGAGGACCCCTGTACTGGTATATACGCACGCCCAGCTCTTTTGACTGTGAGGACACTTGTACTGGTATACAAGCTTCTTGCTCTTCTGACTGTGAGGACCCTTTTACTGGTTCATACGCTTCCTGCTCTTCCAACTGTGAAGACACCTGCACTGACATATGCACATCCAGCCTTTTTTGCAGCTGACAACTGTGCTGACAAACGATCTCAGAAAGATTTCAACGCAGCATAAATAACCTCTATTGAGCATTGAGTCTCTTCCTTTTCTTCTATGTACCTTCGTTGTCTCTTTATCCCATAGATCGTTAAATTTGGCCATTTTCAAATAATTATCTCCTTGGGAATTTATTTGACAATCGTACTTCTGACATTAATTGTAACGGATTTCTCGATAAATCGTCTGGCCATAACTCACTCTTGAGCTCGATCACTGGATTGTTAAATTAAAGTCCCAATTTAATGCTATACACTTATCTTTATTTCCAATTCCAGCAACTTAACACTTATTGCTCGCTATTCGAACTTACAACTTAGTGTTTATAGCTTAATTGCTCTTTACACGGCAACACTCTAATTAGAACTGTGTCTGCTGCACAATCCGGCAGCCCCTCTATAGTAAATTTTTAACAAAAGTTCGCTACTAGAACATTCTGGCAACTACGAATTCGCTGTATAGTTGTTTCTGGCAGTTTATCGTTAATTCTGATTTGTTCTGGTACTCGTGTTCGCCACAATATGTAGGATTAGATTGGAGTTATATGATAATTGGCAACCACATAATCAAAGTTCGAATAGTGGATTATAGAAATAGTGTAAACGGTAAACCATCGCGGCCATCATCGGTTTCAGATTTTTTGTTCAGTTAGTGACTGACGCAAAACCGTAGACCGAATCAGCTGATACAACCTATATTAAGAGAACGCAATGAAAATGAACACTCACCTCCGCTTCTATCGTCCGTGTACGAGGATTTTCGTGAAAATTGGATTTTTCTCGTAGAAGCGAGTCAACTGATTGCTGGTTACAACACCGGGTTGGCAGTCTTGATATTTTTTAGTAATTAAAATATTAACTTGAAAAAATTTCAAATATTCTTAAACTAACTCAAAATCACAGTCGAATACAATTATATATACTTATATAGATAGACTATTTTAAATAGTTGGATTTTAGTTTTGTTCTTTAACATTATGAAAAATTATAACTGAAAAGCTAGATGTACGCAAAATCATGTATATAAATTGAGCAATGGCAACATTGGGGAATTAAAAACAAACCCTGCAAAACGGGCATCTATTAGTAAACGTGCTAACGACTGGTTATTGTTCACTTATACTCGATACTTTCAACTATTTGTTACTTTTGTTCAGAGAGTTGGAAAAAAGTAACACATCGCCATTTGATGTTCAATGGCTTTCTCGATCTATCCAACGGCAATTATGGCAATGTCACAGTCTGTTAAAGGTAACAAATACTTTGGTTAGTGTATAGGTTACTTAGGTGTTATCCATAACAAAAGTATTTGTTACTCAAATTTCTGTTAGTGGTATTGTTTTGGTTAGCAGTTTGTTACCTTTAACATGTAAACATGTTAGGGTATTTGTTACCTATTTCTTAGCTATATCTATTACCTTGATTTTCCTCAATGTTATTTTATTTGTTACCCATTTGTTAAATTCATATGTTAGCGTATCGGTTATCTTTTTGTTACCATAATTCAATTCCAATTCTTTTAAATAAAGTACTGTATTTTTTCTGTTGTTTCGTTTTATTTAAATATAAAAACGTATTGACTTAAACTAAATATTAAAATTAATTAATACCTTAAAAAGTTTAAATATAGATATAAACACTTTATGAGTAATCAAGTAAAGCACATCTAACCTCTAATCTTATAAACAATTACTTATACTATAATTATAAATCTATATGCATAAAAAATATGGTTTAGTCCCTTCATCACGATAATGCATCATGTCATACTACATTAGTTCTGCGCGGGTTTTTTGCCAAAAACTCGACCATAAATGATTTATGTGCCTGTTTCATATGTGTATCAAAATGCGACATTTAAGCCATTACATCATAGGAAATAACATCGGTGCGACGATTCACTTGTGTCATTTGGACATTGCTCATCTTTTGCTCAGAGGTTAAACGTTCGCATTCTTTGCATTGCAGCTTTGTGTGTTGAGAGAATGTCAGCGAAACGCTTGAGGGGGCATCTGAAAAAAAAAAAAAATCATATGTATATGTAACTAAACAGAGACTAACTTTCGTGTCGTATTACCTGTAGATATACAAACGATCCGAGAATGACATCCAATCCAATTTAGGCTGGTCGCCAAATTGTGTATTTTTTATAGCATAAAGAAGTATAAAAAGGTCTTTATTTTGATCGGTCAACAATTTCTTCGAAGATTGCATTGCTTGAAGAGATGAAAAAGTTTTCCATACAGGCACTTGATTCCGCTCGTTCAGTTTGTATGGTAGATATATGCTATGGTGATCCGGTCTAAACAATTTCTTAGGAAATTGATTCATTGCCTCAGGCAATAACCCATCCCAAATTTCTTGAAAATACCTCTTCCAATGAAAAAGTTTTCCACAAGCACTTTATTCTAGTCGTTCAGTTTGTATGACAGCTGTATGTTATAGTGGTCTGATATCGGCGGTTCCGACAACTGCGCAGCGTCTTGGTGAGAAAAGGACGTGTGTAAAATTTCTGGTCGATATCTCAAAAACTAAGAAACTAATTCGCATATATGCAGAGGGCCAGACGGGCATGGTTAAAGCGACTCAGCTCGTCACGCTGATCAATTATACCATACCAGTGTACAGCATAAGTGAAGGTACGGTTGGTTAATTCTACTCCTTTTGATAATATTATATTACTAAAAATTAACGAAAATAACCCAGATAAATTGTTAGAATTTCTTTATTTAATAATTTATTTCTCTTATACAAAATTATTAAAAATTACCTTCACTTATGCTGTACACTGTAAATACTTTGTAGGGTTTCCGACGTTTCTTTTTGGGTGTTACCAACGTCGTAGCTAACTTAATACACCCTGTTCAGGGTATAATAATGGATACTAGTTATCTTAAAAGTTAAAAGACTTCGAGATTACTCGAAGCAAAAGTTGTAGCGACCATTTAATGGATTTTTATACACTTGCAACATGTTGCAATAGATTATAATAGTTTTATTTACCTAAAGTTGTTTGTATCACCTAGAAACAATCGATTTTGATAAAGGGTTATGGTATATATATTGTAACGGATTCCGTGATGAATCTTGAGTTCGATCACTTAATTTTTAAATAAAAGTCCCAATTTAATGGCTTATCTTTATTTCTAATCCAAATAACTTAACGCTTTACTACTCATTATCCGAATTTACATCTTCATACTTATATATTAATTGCTCTTTACACGGTAGCACTCTAATTAGAACTGCGTCTGCTGCACAATCCGGCTGCCTTTATATAGTAGATCTTTAACAAAACTTCGCCACTAGAATATTCTGGCAACTACGAATTCGCTGTCTAGTTGATTCTAGCAATTTATCGTCGATTCGATTTTGTTCTATCATCCGTATTGGCCACACTGCACTTCACCTAAGTCTGATCGTCCCGATTAGACATATTTGTGGTACCAAACTCAAGGCATTTATGTCTCTCATCTCGTATTCTAGGATGGTGTTAACTTCCTTAGCCGCCCTTCACTTATTGGCTTGACTTAAAGCTGACTCGTTACCTAGTTGTTGATGAACACGTCCGCTACTGGTTCAGCCTCTTGATTAGGAATTGTGTATACTTCTGGCCATTCGTTGAAATGGTCCTTGACTACCAAAAGATGTCTATTTCCTAATTTATTGCTGGGAAATATACCACCTACATTCACGGCAATTTGCTCAAATGGCGCACCCGAATTGTACTGCTTCATCTAGCCATAACTCCTGGAAGTTGACCCTTCCTGTTCTTTCGACTGTGAGGACCCCTGTACTGGTATATACGCACGCCCAGCTCTTTTGACTGTGAGGACACTTGTACTGGTATACAAGCTTCTTGCTCTTCTGACTGTGAGGACCCTTTTACTGGTTCATACGCTTCCTGCTCTTCCAACTGTGAAGACACCTGCACTGACATATGCACATCCAGCCTTTTTTGCAGCTGACAACTGTGCTGACAAACGGTCTCAGAAAGATTTCAACGCAGCATAAATAACCTCTATTGAGCATTGAGTCTCTTTCTTTTCTTCTATGTACCTTCGTTGTCTCTTTATCCCATAGATCGTTAAATTTGGCCATTTTCAAATAATTATCTCCTTGGGAATTTATTTGACAATCGTACTTCTGACATTAATTGTAACGGATTTCTCGATAAATCGTCTGACCATAACTCACTCTTGAGCTCGATCACTGGATTGTTAAATTAAAGTCCCAATTTAATGCTATACACTTATCTTTATTTCCAATTCCAGCAACTTAACACTTATTGCTCGCTATTCGAACTTACACCTTAGTGTTTATAGCTTAATTGCTCTTTACACGGCAACACTCTAATTAGAACTGTGTCTGCTCCACAATCCGGCAGCCCCTCTATAGTAAATTTTTAACAAAAGTTCGCTACTAGAACATTCTGGCAACTACGAATTCGCTGTATAGTTGCTTCTGGCAGTTTATCGTTAATTCTGATTTGTTCTGGTACTCGTGTTCGCCACAATATGTAGGATTAGATTGGAGTTATATGATAATTGGCAACCACATAATCAAAGTTCGAATAGTGGATTATAGAAATAGTGTAAACGGTAAACCATCGCGGCCATCATCGGTTTCAGATTTTTTGTTCAGTTAGTGACTGACGCAAAACCGTAGACCGAATCAGCTGATACAACCTATATTAAGAGAACGCAATGAAAATGAACACTCACCTCCGCTTCTATCGTCCGTGTACGAGGATTTTCGTGAAAATTGGATTTTTCTCGTAGAAGCGAGTCAACTGATTGCTGGTTACAACACAGGGTTGGCAGTCTCGATATTTTTTAGTAATTAAAATATTAACTTGAAAAAATTTCAAATATTCTTAAACTAACTCAAAATCACAGGCGGATACAATTATATATACTTATATAGATAGACTATTTTAAATAGTTGGATTTTAGTTTTGATCTTTAACATTATGAAAAATTATAACTGAAAAGCTAGATGTACGCAAAATCATGTATATAAATTGAGCAATGGCAACATTGGGGAATTAAAAACAAACCCTGCAAAACGGGCATCTATTAGTAAACGTGCTAACGACTGGTTATTGTTCACTTATACTCGATACTTTCAACTATTTGTTACTTTTGTTCAGAGAGTTGGAAAAAAGTAACACATCGCCATTTGATGTTCAATGGCTTTCTCGATCTATCCAACGGCAATTATGGCAATGTTACAGTCTGTTAAAGGTAACAAATACTTTGGTTAGTGAATAGGTTACTTAGGTGTTATCCATAACAAAAGTATTTGTTACTCAAATATTATATTTATTACCTTGATTTTCCTCAATGTTATTTTATTTGTTACCCATTTGTTAAATTCATATGTTAGCGTATCGGTTATCTTTTTGTTACCATAATTCAATTCCAATTCTTTTAAATAAAGTGCTGTATTTTTTCTATTGTTTCGTTTTATTTAAATATAAAAACGTATTTACTTAAACTAAATATTAAAATTAATTAATACCTTAAAAAGTTTAAATATAGATATAAACACTTTATGAGTAATCAAGTAAAGCACATCTAACCTCTAATCTTATAAACAATTACTTATACTATAATTATAAATCTATATGCATAAAAAATATGGTTTAGTCCCTTCATCACGATAATGCATCATGTCATACTACATTAGTTTTGCGCGGGTTTTTTGCCAAAAACTCGACCATAAATGATTTATGTGCCTGTTTCATATGTGTATCAAAATGCGACATTTAAGCCATTACATCATAGGAAATAACATCGGTGCGACGATTCATTTGTGTCATTTGGACATTGCTCATCTTTTGCTCAGAGGTTAAACGTTCGCATTCTTTGCATTGCAGCTTTGTGTGTTGAGAGAATGTCAGCGAAACGATTGAGGGGGCATCTGAAATAAAAAAAAAAAATCATATGTATATGTAACTAAACAGAGACTAACTTTCGTGTCGTATTACCTGTAGATATACAAACGATCCGAGAATGACATCCAATCCAATTTAGGCTGGTCGCCAAATGGTGTATTTTTTATAGCATAAAGAAGTATAAAAAGGTCTTTATTTTGATCGGTCAACAATTTCTTCGAAGATTGCATTGCTTGAAGAGATGAAAAAGTTTTCCATACAGGCACTTGATTCCGGTCGTTCAGTTTGTATGGTAGCTATATGCTATGGTAATCCGGTCTAAACAATTTCTTAGGAAATTGCATCATTGCCTCAGGCAATAACCCATCCCAAATTTCTTGAAAATACCTCTTCCAATGAAAAAGTTTTCCACAAGCACTTTATTCTAGTCGTTCAGTTTGTATGACAGCTGTATGTTATAGTGGTCTGATATCGGCGGTTCCGACAACTGCGCAGCGTCTTGGTGAGAAAAGGACGTGTGTAAAATTTCTGGTCGATATCTCAAAAACTAAGAAACTAATTCGCATATATGCAGAGGGCCAGACGGGCATGGTTAAAGCGACTCAGCTCGTCACGCTGATCAATTATACCATACCAGTGTACAGCATAAGTGAAGGTACGGTTGGTTAATTCTACTCCTTTTGATAATATTATATTACTAAAAATTAACGAAAATAACCCAGATAAATTGTTAGAATTTCTTTATTTAATAATTTATTTCTCTTATACAAAATTATTAAAAATTACCTTCACTTATGCTGTACACTGTAAATACTTTGTAGGGTTTCCGACGTTTCTTTTTGGGTGTTACCAACGTCGTAGCTAACTTAATACACCCTGTTCAGGGTATAATAATGGATACTAGTTATCTTAAAAGTTAAAAGACTTCGAGATTACTCGAAGCAAAAGTTGTAGCGACCATTTAATGGATTTTTATACACTTGCAACATGTTGCAATAGATTATAATAGTTTTATTTACCTAAAGTTGTTTGTATCACCTAAAAACAATCGATTTTGATAAAGGGTTATGGTATATATATTGTAACGGATTTCGTGATGAATCTTGAGTTCGATCACTTAATGTTTAAATAAAAGTCCCAATTTAATGGCTTATCTTTATTTCTAATCCAAATAACTTAACGCTTTACTACTCATTATCCGAATTTACATCTTCATACTTATATATTAATTGCTCTTTACACGGTAGCACTCTAATTAGAACTGCGTCTGCTGCACAATCCGGCTGCCATTATATAGTTGATCTTTAACAAAACTTCGCCACTAGAATATTCTGGCAACTACGAATTCGCTGTCTAGTTGATTCTAGCAATTTATCGTCGATTCGATTTTGTTCTATCATCCGTATTGGCCACACTGCACTTCACCTAAGTCTGATCGTCCCGATTAGACATATTTGTGGTACCAAACTCAAGGCATTTATGTCTCTCATCTCGTATTCTAGGATGGTGTTAACTTCCTTAGCCGCCCTTCACTTATTGGCTTGACTTAAAGCTGACTCGTTACCTAGTTGTTGATGAACACGTCCGCTACTGGTTCAGCCTCTTGATTAGGAATTGTGTATACTTCTGGCCATTCGTTGAAATGGTCCTTGACTACCAAAAGATGTCTATTTCCTAATTTATTGCTGGGAAATATACCACCTACATTCACGGCAATTTGCTCAAATGGCGCACCCGAATTGTACTGCTTCATCTAGCCATAACTCCTGGAAGTTGACCCTTCCTGTTCTTTCGACTGTGAGGACCCCTGTACTGGTATATACGCACGCCCAGCTCTTTTGACTGTGAGGACACTTGTACTGGTATACAAGCTTCTTGCTCTTCTGACTGTGAGGACCCTTTTACTGGTTCATACGCTTCCTGCTCTTCCAACTGTGAAGACACCTGCACTGACATATGCACATCCAGCCTTTTTTGCAGCTGACAACTGTGCTGACAAACGGTCTCAGAAAGATTTCAACGCAGCATAAATAACCTCTATTGAGCATTGAGTCTCTTCCTTTTCTTCTATGTACCTTCGTTGTCTCTTTATCCCATAGATCGTTAAATTTGGCCATTTTCAAATAATTATCTCCTTGGGAATTTATTTGACAATCGTACTTCTGACATTAATTGTAACGGATTTCTCGATAAATCGTTTGACCATAACTCACTCTTGAGCTCGATCACTGGATTGTTAAATTAAAGTCCCAATTTAATGCTATACACTTATCTTTATTTCCAATTCCAGCCAATTCCAGCAACTTAACACTTATTGCTCGCTATTCGAACTTACACCTTAGTGTTTATAGCTTAATTGCTCTTTACACGGCAACACTCTAATTAGAACTGTGTCTGCTGCACAATCCGGCAGCCCCTCTATAGTAAATTTTTAACAAAAGTTCGCTACTAGAACATTCTGGCAACTACGAATTCGCTGTATAGTTGCTTCTGGCAGTTTATCGTTAATTCTGATTTGTTCTGGTACTCGTGTTCGCCACAATATGTAGGATTAGATTGGAGTTATATGATAATTGGCAACCACATAATCAAAGTTCGAATAGTGAATTATAGAAATAGTGTAAACGGTAAACCATCGCGGCCATCATCGGTTTCAGATTTTTTGTTCAGTTAGTGACTGACGCAAAACCGTAGACCGAATCAGCTGATACAACCTATATTAAGAGAACGCAATGAAAATGAACACTCACCTCCGCTTCTATCGTCCGTGTACGAGGATTTTCGTGAAAATTGGATTTTTCTCGTAGAAGCGAGTCAACTGATTGCTGGTTACAACACAGGGTTGGCAGTCTCGATATTTTTTAGTAATTAAAATATTAACTTGAAAAAATTTCAAATATTCTTAAACTAACTCAAAATCACAGTCGAATACAATTATATATACTTATATAGATAGACTATTTTAAATAGTTGGATTTTAGTTTTGATCTTTAACATTATGAAAAATTATAACTGAAAAGCTAGATGTACGCAAAATCATGTATATAAATTGAGCAATGGCAACATTGGGGAATTAAAAACAAACCCTGCAAAACGGGCATCTATTAGTAAACGTGCTAACGACTGGTTATTGTTCACTTATACTCGATACTTTCAACTATTTGTTACTTTTGTTCAGAGAGTTGGAAAAAAGTAACACATCGCCATTTGATGTTCAATGGCTTTCTCGATCTATCCAACGGCAATTATGGCAATGTTACAGTCTGTTAAAGGTAACAAATACTTTGGTTAGTGAATAGGTTACTTAGGTGTTATCCATAACAAAAGTATTTGTTACTCAAATTCCTGTTAGTGCTATTGTTTTGGTTAGCAGTTTGTTACCTTTAACATGTAAACATGTTAGGGTATTTGTTACCTATTTCTTAGCTATATCTATTACCTTGATTTTCCTCAATGTTATTTTATTTGTTACCCATTTGTTAAATTCATATGTTAGCGTATCGGTTATCTTTTTGTTACCATAATTCAATTCCAATTCTTTTAAATAAAGTACTGTATTTTTTCTATTGTTTCGTTTTATTTAAATATAAAAACGTATTTACTTAAACTAAATATTAAAATTAATTAATACCTTAAAAAGTTTAAATATAGATATAAACACTTTATGAGTAATCAAGTAAAGCACATCTAACCTCTAATCTTATAAACAATTACTTATACTATAATTATAAATCTATATGCATAAAAAATATGGTTTAGTCCCTTCATCACGATAATGCATCATGTCATACTACATTAGTTCTGCGCGGGTTTTTTGCCAAAAACTCGACCATAAATGATTTATGTGCCTGTTTCATATGTGTATCAAAATGCGACATTTAAGCCATTACATCATAGGAAATAACATCGGTGCGACGATTCACTTGTGTCATTTGGACATTGCTCATCTTTTGCTCAGAGGTTAAACGTTCGCATTCTTTGCATTGCAGCTTTGTGTGTTGAGAGAATGTCAGCGAAACGATTGAGGGGGCATCTGAAATAAAAAAAAAAATCATATGTATATGTAACTAAACAGAGACTAACTTTCGTGTCGTATTACCTGTAGATATACAAACGATCCGAGAATGACATCCAATCCAATTTAGGCTGGTCGCCAAATGGTGTATTTTTATAGCATAAAGAAGTATAAAAAGGTCTTTATTTTGATCGGTCAACAATTTCTTCGAAGATTGCATTGCTTGAAGAGATGAAAAAGTTTTCCGTACAGGCACTTGATTCCGGTCGTTCAGTTTGTATGGTAGCTATATGCTATGGTGATCCGGTCTAAACAATTTCTTAGGAAATTGCATCATTGCCTCAGGCAATAACCCATCCCAAATTTCTTGAAAATACCTCTTCCAATGAAAAAGTTTTCCACAAGCACTTTATTCTAGTCGTTCAGTTTGTATGACAGCTGTATGTTATAGTGGTCTGATATCGGCGGTTCCGACAACTGCGCAGCGTCTTGGTGAGAAAAGGACGTGTGTAAAATTTCTGGTCGATATCTCAAAAACTAAGAAACTAATTCGCATATATGCAGAGGGCCAGACGGGCATGGTTAAAGCGACTCAGCTCGTCACGCTGATCAATTATACCATACCAGTGTACAGCATAAGTGAAGGTACGGTTGGTTAATTCTACTCCTTTTGATAATATTATATTACTAAAAATTAACGAAAATAACCCAGATAAATTGTTAGAATTTCTTTATTTAATAATTTATTTCTCTTATACAAAATTATTAAAAATTACCTTCACTTATGCTGTACACTGTAAATACTTTGTAGGGTTTCCGACGTTTCTTTTTGGGTGTTACCAACGTCGTAGCTAACTTAATACAACCTGTTCAGGGTATAATAATGGATACTAGTTATCTTAAAAGTTAAAAGACTTCGAGATTACTCGAAGCAAAAGTTGTAGCGACCATTTAATGGATTTTTATACACTTGCAACATGTTGCAATAGATTATAATAGTTTTATTTACCTAAAGTTGTTTGTATCACCTAAAAACAATCGATTTTGATAAAGGGTTATGGTATATATATTGTAACGGATTTCGTGATGAATCTTGAGTTCGATCACTTAATGTTTAAATAAAAGTCCCAATTTAATGGCTTATCTTTATTTCTAATCCAAATAACTTAACGATTTACTACTCATTATCCGAATTTACATCTTCATACTTATATATTAATTGCTCTTTACACGGTAGCACTCTAATTAGAACTGCGTCTGCTGCACAATCCGGCTGCCCTTATATAGTAGATCTTTAACAAAACTTCGCCACTAGAATATTCTGGCAACTACGAATTCGCTGTCTAGTTGATTCTAGCAATTTATCGTCGATTCGATTTTGTTCTATCATCCGTATTGGCCACACTGCACTTCACCTAAGTCTGATCGTCCCGATTAGACATATTTGTGGTACCAAACTCAAGGCATTTATGTCTCTCATCTCGTATTCTAGGATGGTGTTAACTTCCTTAGCCGCCCTTCACTTATTGGCTTGACTTAAAGCTGACTCGTTACCTAGTTGTTGATGAACACGTCCGCTACTGGTTCAGCCTCTTGATTAGGAATTGTGTATACTTCTGGCCATTCGTTGAAATGGTCCTTGACTACCAAAAGATGTCTATTTCCTAATTTATTGCTGGGAAATATACCACCTACATTCACGGCAAGTTGCTCAAATGGCGCACCCGAATTGTACTGCTTCATTTAGCCATAACTCCTGGAAGTTGACCCTTCCTGTTCTTTCGACTGTGAGGACCCCTGTACTGGTATATACGCACGCCCAGCTCTTTTGACTGTGAGGACACTTGTACTGGTATACAAGCTTCTTGCTCTTCTGACTGTGAGGACCCTTTTACTGGTTCATACGCTTCCTGCTCTTCCAACTGTGAAGACACCTGCACTGACATATGCACATCCAGCCTTTTTTGCAGCTGACAACCGTGCTGACAAACGGTCTCAGAAAGATTTCAACGCAGCATAAATAACCTCTATTGAGCATTGAGTCTCTTCCTTTTCTTCTATGTACCTTCGTTGTCTCTTTATCCCATAGATCGTTAAATTTGGCCATTTTCAAATAATTATCTCCTTGGGAATTTATTTGACAATCGTACTTCTGACATTAATTGTAACGGATTTCTCGATAAATCGTCTGACCATAACTCACTCTTGAGCTCGATCACTGGATTGTTAAATTAAAGTCCCAATTTAATGCTATACACTTATCTTTATTTCCAATTCCAGCCAGTTCCAGCAACTTAACACTTATTGCTCGCTATTCGAACTTACAACTTATTGCTTATAGCTTAATTGCTCTTTACACGGCAACACTCTAATTAGAACTGTGTCTGCTGCACAATCCGGCAGCCCCTCTATAGTAAATTTTTAACAAAAGTTCGCTACTAGAACATTCTGGCAACTACGAATTCGCTGTCTAGTTGCTTCTGGCAGTTTATCGTTAATTCTGATTTGTTCTAGTACTCGTGTTCGCCACAATATGTAGGATTAGATTGGAGTTATATGATAATTGGCAACCACATAATCAAAGTTCGAATAGTGGATTATAGAAATAGTGTAAACGGTAAACCATCGCGGCCATCATCGGTTTCAGATTTTTTGTTCAGTTAGTGACTGACGCAAAACCGTAGACCGAATCAGCTGATACAACCTATATTAAGAGAACGCAATGAAAATGAACACTCACCTCCGCTTCTATCGTCCGTGTACGAGGATTTTCGTGAAAATTGGATTTTTCTCGTAGAAGCGAGTCAACTGATTGCTGGTTACAACACAGGGTTGGCAGTCTCGATATTGTTTAGTAATAAAAATATTAACTTGAAAAAATTTCAAATATTCTTAAACTAACTCAAAATCACAGTCGAATACAATTATATATACTTATATAGATAGACTATTTTAAATAGTTGGATTTTAGTTTTGATCTTTAACATTATGAAAAATTATAACTGAAAAGCTAGATGTACGCAAAATCATTTATATAAATTGGGCAATGGCAACATTGGGGAATTGAAAACAAACCCTGCAAAGCGGGCATCTATTAGTAAACGTGCTAACGACTGGTTATTGTTCACTTATACTCGATACTTTCAACTATTTGTTACTTTTGTTTAGAGAGTTGGAAAAAAGTAACACATCGCCATTTGATGTTCAATGGCTTTCTCGATCTATCCAACGGCAATTATGGCAATGTTACAGTCTGTTAAAGGTAACAAATACTTTGGTTAGTGAATAGGCTACTTAGGTGTTATCCATAACAAAAGTATTTGTTACCCAAATTTCTGTTAGTGCTATTGTTTTGGTTAGCAGTTTGTTACCTTTAACATGTAAACATGTTAGGTTATTTGTTACCTATTTCTTAGCTATATCTATTACCTTGATTTTCCTCAATGTTATTTTATTTGTTACCCATTTGTTAAATTCATATGTTAGCGTATCGGTTATCTTTTTGTTACCATAATTCAATTCCAATTCTTTTAAATAAAATACTGTATTTTTTCTATTGTTTCGTTTTATTTAACTATAAAAACGTATTTACTTAAACTAAATATTAAAATTAATTAATACCTTAAAAAGTTTAAATATAGATATAAACACTTTATGAGTAATCAAGTAAAGCACATCTAACCTCTAATCTTATAAACAATTACTTATACTATAATTATAAATCTATATGCATAAAAAATATGGTTTAGTCCCTTCATCACGATAATGCATCATGTCATACTACATTAGTTCTGCGCGGGTTTTTTGCCAAAAACTCGACCATAAATGATTTATGTGCCTGTTTCATATGTGTATCAAAATGCGACATTTAAGCCATTACATCATAGGAAATAACATCGGTGCGACGATTCACTTATGTCATTTGAACATTGCTTATCTTTTGCTCAGAGGTTAAACGTTCGCATTCTTTGCATTGCAGCTTTGTGTGTTGAGAGAATGTCAGCGAAACAATTGAGGGGGCATCTGAAATAAAAAAAAAAAAATCATATGTATATGTAACTAAACAGAGACTAACTTTCGTGTCGTATTACCTGTAGATATACAAACGATCCGAGAATGACATCCAATCCAATTTAGGCTGGTCGCCAAATGGTGTATTTTTTATAGCATAAAGAAGTATAAAAAGGTCTTTATTTTGATCGGTCAACAATTTCTTCGAAGATTGCATTGCTTGAAGAGATGAAAAAGTTTTCCATACAGGCACTTGATTCCGGTCGTTCAGTTTGTATGGTAGCTATATGCTATGGTGATCCGGTCTAAACAATTTCTTAGAAAATTGCATCATTGCCTCAGGCAATAACCCATCCCAAATTTCTTGAAAATACCTCTTCCAATGAAAAAGTTTTCCACAAGCACTTTATTCTAGTCGTTCAGTTTGTATGACAGCTGTATGTTATAGTGGTCTGATATCGGCGGTTCCGACAACTGCGCAGCGTCTTGGTGAGAAAAGGACGTGTGTAAAATTTCTGGTCGATATCTCAAAAACTAAGAAACTAATTCGCATATATGCAGAGGGCCAGACGGGCATGGTTAAAGCGACTCAGCTCGGCACGCTGATCAATTATACCATACCAGTGTACAGCATAAGTGAAGGTACGGTTGGTTAATTCTACTCCTTTTGATAATATTATATTACTAAAAATTAACGAAAATAACCCAGATAAATTGTTAGAATTTCTTTATTTAATAATTTATTTCTCTTATACAAAATTATTAAATATTACCTTCACTTATGCTGTACACTGTAAATACTTTGTAGGGTTTCCGACGTTTCTTTTTGGGTGTTACCAACGTCGTAGCTAACTTAATACAATCTGTTCAGGGTATAATAATGGATACTAGTTATCTTAAAAGTTAAAAGACTTCGAGATTACTCGAAGCAAAAGTTGTAGCGACCATTTAATGGATTTTTATACACTTGCAACATGTTGCAATAGATTATAATAGTTTTATTTACCTAAAGTTGTTTGTATCACCTAAAAACAATCGATTTTGATAAAGGGTTATGGTATATATATTGTAACGGATTTCGTGATGAATCTTGAGTTCGATCACTTAATTTTTAAATAAAAGTCCCAATTTAATGGCTTATCTTTATTTCTAATCCAAATAACTTAACGATTTACTACTCATTATCCGAATTTACATCTTCATACTTATATATTAATTGCTCTTTACACGGTAGCACTCTAATTAGAACTGCGTCTGCTGCACAATCCGGCTGCCCTTATATAGTAGATCTTTAACAAAACCTCGGCACTAAAATATTCTGGCAACTACGAATTCGCTGTCTAGTTGATTCTAGCAATTTATCGTCGATTCGATTTTGTTCTATCATCCGTATTGGCCACACTGCACTTCACCTAAGTCTGATCGTCCCGATTAGACATATTTGTGGTACCAAACTCAAGGCATTTATGTCTCTCATCTCGTATTCTAGGATGGTGTTAACTTCCTTAGCCGCCCTTCACTTATTGGCTTGCCTTAAAGCTGACTCGTTACCTAGTTGTTGATGAACACGTCCGCTACTGGTTCAGCCTCTTGATTAGGAATTGTGTATACTTCTGGCCATTCGTTGAAATGGTCCTTGACTACCAAAAGATGTCTATTTCCTAATTGATTGCTGGGAAATATACCACCTACATTCACGGCAAGTTGCTCAAATGGCGCACCCGAATTGTACTGCTTCATTTAGCCATAACTCCTGGAAGTTGACCCTTCCTGTTCTTTCGACTGTGAGGCCCCTGTACTGGTATATACGCACGCCCAGCTCTTTATACTGTGAGGACACTTGTACTGGTATACAAGCTTCTTGCTCTTCTGACTGTGAGGACCCTTTTACTGGTTCATACGCTTCCTGCTCTTCCAACTGTGAAGACACCTGCACTGACATATGCACATCCAGCCTTTTTTGCAGCTGACAACCGTGCTGACAAACGGTCTCAGAAAGATTTCAACGCAGCATAAATAACCTCTATTGAGCATTGAGTCTCTTCCTTTTCTTCTATGTATCTTCGTTGTCTCTTTATCCCATAGATCGTTAAATTTGGCCATTTTCAAATAATTATCTCCTTGGGAATTTATTTGACAATCGTACTTCTGACATTAATTGTAACGGATTTCTCGATAAATCGTCTGACCATAACTCACTCTTGAGCTCGATCACTGGATTGTTAAATTAAAGTCCCAATTTAATGCTATACACTTATCTTTATTTCCAATTCCAGCAACTTAACACTTATTGCTCGCTATTCGAACTTACAACTTATTGCTTATAGCTTAATTGCTTTTTACACGGCAACACTCTAATTAGAACTGTGTCTGCTGCACAATCCGGCAGCCCCTCTATAGTAAATTTTTAACAAAAGTTCGCTACTAGAACATTCTGGCAACTACGAATTCGCTGTCTAGTTGCTTCTGGCAGTTTATCGTTAATTCTGATTTGTTCTGGTACTCGTGTTCGCCACAACATGTAGGATTAGATTGGAGTTATATGATAATTGGCAACCACATAATCAAAGTTCGAATAGTGGATTATAGAAATAGTGTAAACGGTAAACCATCGCGGCCATCATCGGTTTCAGATTTTTTGTTCAGTTAGTGACTGACGCAAAACCGTAGACCGAATCAGCTGATACAACCTATATTAAGAGAACGCAATGAAAATGAACACTCACCTCCGCTTCTATCGTCCGTGTACGAGGATTTTCGTGAAAATTGGATTTTTCTCGTAGAAGCGAGTCAACTGATTGCTGGTTACAACACAGGGTTGGCAGTCTCGATATTGTTTAGTAATCAAAATATTAACTTGAAAAAATTTCAAATATTCTTAAACTAACTCAAAATCACAGTCGAATACAATTATATATACTTATATAGATAGACTATTTTAAATAGTTGGATTTTAGTTTTGATCTTTAACATTATGAAAAATTATAACTGAAAAGCTAGATGTACGCAAAATCATGTATATAAATTGAGCAATGGCAACATTGGGGAATTAAAAACAAACCCTGCAAAACGGGCATCTATTAGTAAACGTGCTAACGACTGGTTATTGTTCACTTATACTCGATACTTTCAACTATTTGTTACTTTTGTTCAGAGAGTTGGAAAAAAGTAACACATCGCCATTTGATGTTCAATGGCTTTCTCGATCTATCCAACGGCAATTATGGCAATGTTACAGTCTGTTAAAGGTAACAAATACTTTGGTTAGTGAATAGGTTACTTAGGTGTTATCCATAACAAAAGTATTTGTTACCCAAATTTCTGTTAGTGCTATTGTTTTGGTACGCAGTTTGTTACCTTTAACATGTAAACATGTTAGGGTATTTGTTACCTATTTCTTAGCTATATCTATTACCTTGATTTTCCTCAATGTTATTTTATTTGTTACCCATTTGTTAAATTCATATGTTAGCGTATCGGTTATCTTTTTGTTACCATAATTCAATTCCAATTCTTTTAAATAAAATACTGTATTTTTTCTATTGTTTCGTTTTATTTAAATATAAAAACGTATTTACTTAAACTAAATATTAAAATTAATTAATACCTTAAAAAGTTTAAATATAGATATAAACACTTTATGAGTAATCAAGTAAAGCACATCTAACCTCTAATCTTATAAACAATTACTTATACTATAATTATAAATCTATATGCATAAAAAATATGGTTTAGTCCCTTCATCACGATAATGCATCATGTCATACTACATTAGTTCTGCGCGGGTTTTTTGCCAAAAACTCGACCATAAATGATTTATGTGCCTGTTTCATATGTGTATCAAAATGCGACATTTAAGCCATTACATCATAGGAAATAACATCGGTGCGACGATTCACTTGTGTCATTTGGACATTGCTCATCTTTTGCTCAGAGGTTAAACGTTCGCATTCTTTGCATTGCAGCTTTGTGTGTTGAGAGAATGTCAGCGAAACGATTAAGGGGGCATCTGAAATAAAAAAAAAAAATCATATGTATATGTAACTAAACAGAGACTAACTTTCGTGTCGTATTACCTGTAGATATACAAACGATCCGAGAATGACATCCAATCCAATTTAGGCTGGTCGCCAAATGGTGTATTTTTTATAGCATAAAGAAGTATAAAAATGTCTTTATTTTGATCGGTCAACAATTTCTTCGAAGATTGCATTGCTTGAAGAGATGAAAAAGTTTTCCATACAGGCACTTGATTCCGGTCGTTCAGTTTGTATGGTAGCTATATGCTATGGTGATCCGGTCTAAACAATTTCTTAGGAAATTGCATCATTGCCTCAGGCAATAACCCATCCCAAATTTCTTGAAAATACCTCTTCCAATGAAAAAGTTTTCCACAAGCACTTTATTCTAGTCGTTCAGTTTGTATGACAGCTGTATGTTATAGTGGTCTGATATCGGCGGTTCCGACAACTGCGCAGCGTCTTGGTGAGAAAAGGACGTGTGTAAAATTTCTGGTCGATATCTCAAAAACTAAGAAACTAATTCGCATATATGCAGAGGGCCAGACGGGCATGGTTAAAGCGACTCAGCTCGTCACGCTGATCAATTATACCATACCAGTGTACAGCATAAGTGAAGGTACGGTTGGTTAATTCTACTCCTTTTGATAATATTATATTACTAAAAATTAACGAAAATAACCCAGATAAATTGTTAGAATTTCTTTATTTAATAATTTATTTCTCTTATACAAAATTATTAAAAATTACCTTCACTTATGCTGTACACTGTAAATACTTTGTAGGGTTTCCGACGTTTCTTTTTGGGTGTTACCAACGTCGTAGCTAACTTAATACACCCTGTTCAGGGTATAATAATGGATACTAGTTATCTTAAAAGTTAAAAGACTTCGAGATTACTCGAAGCAAAAGTTGTAGCGACCATTGATGGATTGGATTTTTATACACTTGCAACATGTTGCAATAGATTATAATAGTTTTATTTACCTAAAGTTGTTTGTATCACCTAAAAACAATCGATTTTGATAAAGGGTTATGGTATATATATTGTAACGGATTACTTGATGAATCTTGAGTTTGATCACTTAATTTTTAAATATAATAATGGATACTAGTTATCTTAAAAGTTAAAAGACTTCGAGATTACTCGAAGCAAAAGTTGTAGCGACCATTTAATGGATTTTTATACACTTGCAACATGTTGCAATAGATTATAATAGTTTTATTTACCTAAAGTTGTTTGTATCACCTAAAAACAATCGATTTTGATAAAGGGTTATGGTATATATATTGTAACGGATTTCTTGATGAATCTTGAGTTTGATCACTTAATTTTTAAATATAATAATGGATACTAGTTATCTTAAAAGTTAAAAGACTTCGAGATTACTCGAAGCAAAAGTTGTAGCGACCATTTAATGGATTTTTATACACTTGCAACATGTTGCAATAGATTATAATAGTTTTATTTACCTAAAGTTGTTTGTATCACCTAAAAACAATCGATTTTGATAAAGGGTTATGGTATATATATTGTAACGGATTTCTTGATGAATCTTGAGTTTGATCACTTAATTTTTAAATAAAAGTCCCAATTTAATGGCTTATCTTCTTTTCTAATCCAAATAACTTAACGCTTTACTACTCATTATCCGAATTTACATCTTCATACTTATATATTAATTGCTCTTTACACGGTAGCACTCTAATTAGAACTGCGTCTGCTGCACAATCCGGCTGCCATTATATAGTTGATCTTTAACAAAACTTCGCCACTAGAATATTCTGGCAACTACGAATTCGCTGTCTAGTTGATTCTAGCAATTTATCGTCGATTCGATTTTGTTCTATCATCCGTATTGGCCACACTGCACTTCACCTAAGTCTGATCGTCCCGATTAGACATATTTGTGGTACCAAACTCAAGGCATTTATGTCTCTCATCTCGTATTCTAGGATGGTGTTAACTTCCTTAGCCGCCCTTCACTTATTTGCTTGACTTAAAGCTGACTCGTTACCCAGTTGTTGATGAGCACGTCCGCTACTGGTTCAGCCTCTTGATTAGGAATTGTGTATACTTCTGGCCATTCGTTGAAATGGTTCTTGACTACCAAAACATGTCTATTTCCTAATTTATTGCCTACATTCACGGCAATTTGCTCAAATGGCGCACCCGAATTGTACTGCTTCATCTAGCCATAACTCCTGGAAGTTGGCCCTTTAGCTACAATGCACTCAGCTTATTTGGCAATCTTCTCCATAGCTGTTAACGACAACTAGTCCAATAAAACCTTTGCTTTAATTTCCTTAAGGTTTTTGAGTTTCTTAAGTTTTCTCAACTTGGACCTTTGTACAACACGTTAAGAACTTTAGAAATTCTAACCTTTGGAAGAACCATAAGTGCTCGAAAGCTTTGCCAATCTTCGCTTTACCATACTCGATGCAAGCACCCGCACATTAACTTTAAACTACTCTCCCAAATATGCTTTTGCGACTGGCCTCCCTTAGTTATTTCTCCCCTCGTTGTACATTTGTTCAACTCCACTTCATGCATTACACCTTTTAGTTCTGGATCTACTTGCAAAGAGGCATCTGTTTCAACTATAATTTTATCCTGATCATCCACCTGTGCTGATATACACGTTTCGTGCTCTTCCGACTGTGAGGACCCTTGTATTGGTATACACGCTTCCTGTTCTTTCGACTGTGAGGACCCCTGTACTGGTATATACCCACGCCCAGCTCTTTTGACTGTGAGGACACTTGTACTGGTATACAAGCTTCTTGCTCTTCTGACTGTGAGGACCCTTTTACTGGTTCATACGCTTCCTGCTCTTCCAACTGTGAAGACACCTGCACTGACATATGCACATCCAGCCTTTTTTGCAGCTGACAACTGTGCTTACAAACGGTCTCAGAAAGATTTCAACGCAGCATAAATAACCTCTCTTGAGCATTAAGTCTCTTCCTTTTCTTCTATGTACCTTCGTTGTCTCTTTATCCCATAGATCGTTAAATTTGGCCATTTTCAAATAATTATCTCCTTGGGAATTTATTTGACAATCGTACTTCTGACATTAATTGTAACGGATTTCTCGATAAATCGTCTGACCATAACTCACTCTTGAGCTCGATCACTGGATTGTTAAATTAAAGTCCCAATTTAATGCTATACACTTATCTTTATTTCCAATTCCAGCAACTTAACACTTATTGCTCGCTATTCGAACTTACAACTTATTGCTTATAGCTTAATTGCTCTTTCCACGGCAACACTCTAATTAGAACTGTGTCTGCTGCACAATCCGGCAGCCCCTCTATAGTAAATTTTTAACAAAAGTTCGCTACTAGAACATTCTGGCAACTACGAATTCGCTGTCTAGTTGCTTCTGGCAGTTTATCGTTAATTCTGATTTGTTCTGGTACTCGTGTTCGCCACAATATGTAGAATTAGATTGGAGTTATATGATAATTGGCAACCACATAATCAAAGTTCGAATAGTGGATTATAGAAATAGTGTAAACGGTAAACCATCGCGGCCATCATCGGTTTCAGATTTTTTGTTCAGTTAGTGACTGACGCAAAACCGTAGACCGAATCAGCTGATACAACCTATATTAAGAGAACGCAATGAAAATGAACACTCACCTCCGCTTCTATCGTCCGTGTACGAGGATTTTCGTGAAAATTGGATTTTTCTCGTAGAAGCGAGTCAACTGATTGCTGGTTACAACACAGGGTTGGCAGTCTCGATATTTTTTAGTAATTAAAATATTAACTTGAAAAAATTTCAAATATTCTTAAACTAACTCAAAATCACAGTCGAATACAATTATATATAAATAGATAGACTATTTTAAATAGTTGGATTTTAGTTTTGATCTTTAACATTATGAAAAATTATAACTGAAAAGCTAGATGTACGCAAAATCATGTATATAAATTGAGCAATGGCAACATTGGGGAATTAAAAACAAACCCTGCAAAACGGGCATCTATTAGTAAACGTGCTAACGACTGGTTATTGTTCACTTATACTCGATACTTTCAACTATTTGTTACTTTTGTTCAGAGAGTTGGAAAAAAGTAACACATCGCCATTTGATGTTCAATGGCTTTCTCGATCTATCCAACGGCAATTATGGCAATGTTACAGTCTGTTAAAGGTAACAAATACTTTGGTTAGTGAATAGGTTACTTAGGTGTTATCCATAACAAAAGTATTTGTTACTCAAATTTCTGTTAGTGCTATTGTTTTGGTTAGCAGTTTGTTACCTATAACATGTAAACATGTTAGGGTATTTGTTACCTATTTCTTAGCTATATCTATTACCTTGATTTTCCTCAATGTTATTTTATTTGTTACCCATTTGTTAAATTCATATGTTAGCGTATCGGTTATCTTTTTGTTACCATAATTCAATTCCAATTCTTTTAAATAAAATACTGTATTTTTTCTATTGTTTCGTTTTATTTAAATACAAAAACGTATTTACTTAAACTAAATATTAAAATTAATTAATACCTTAAAAAGTTTTATTAACACTTTATGAGTAATCAAGTAAAGCACATCTAACCTGTAATCTTATAAACAATTACTTATACGATATTTATAAATCTATATGCATAAAAAATATGGTTTAGTCCCTTAATCACGATAATGCATCATGTCATACTACATTAGTTCTGCGCGGGTTTTTTGCCAAAAACTCGACCATAAATGATTTATGTGCCTGTTTCATATGTGTATCAAAATGCGACATTTAAGGCATTACATCATAGGAAATAACATCGGTGCGACGATTCACTTGTGTCATTTGGACATTGCTCATCTTTTGCTCAGAGGTTAAACGTTCGCATTCTTTGCATTGCAGCTTTGTGTGTTGAGAGAATGTCAGCGAAACGATTGAGGGGGCATCTGAAATAAAAAAAAAAAATCATATGTATATGTAACTAAACAGAGACTAACTTTCGTGTCGTATTACCTGTAGATATACAAACGATCCGAGAATGACATCCAATCCAATTTAGGCTGGTCGCCAAATGGTGTATTTTTTATAGCATAAAGAAGTATAAAAAGGTCTTTATTTTGATCGGTCAACAATTTCTTCGAAGATTGCATTGCTTGAAGAGATGAAAAAGTTTTCCATACAGGCACTTGATTCCGGTCGTTCAGTTTGTATGGTAGCTATATGCTATGGTGATCCGGTCTAAACAATTTCTTAGGAAATTGCATCATTGCCTCAGGCAATAACCCATCCCAAATTTCTTGAAAATACCTCTTCCAATGAAAAAGTTTTCCACAAGCACTTTAATCTAGTCGTTCAGTTTGTATGACAGCTGTATGTTATAGTGGTCTGATATCGGCGGTTCCGACAACTGCGCAGCGTCTTGGTGAGAAAAGGACGTGTGTAAAATTTCTGGTCGATATCTCAAAAACTAAGAAACTAATTCGCATATATGCAGAGGGCCAGACGGGCATGGTTAAAGCGACTCAGCTCGTCACGCTGATCAATTATACCATACCAGTGTACAGCATAAGTGAAGGTACGGTTGGTTAATTCTACTCCTTTTGATAATATTATATTACTAAAAATTAACGAAAATAACCCAGATAAATTGTTAGAATTTCTTTATTTAATAATTTATTTCTCTTATACAAAATTATTAAAAATTACCTTCACTTATGCTGTACACTGTAAATACTTTGTAGGGTTTCCGACGTTTCTTTTTGGGTGTTACCAACGTCGTAGCTAACTTAATACACCCTGTTCAGGGTATAATAATGGATACTAGTTATCTTAAAAGTTAAAAGACTTCGAGATTACTCGAAGCAAAAGTTGTAGCGACCATTGATGGATTGGATTTTTATACACTTGCAACATGTTGCAATAGATTATAATAGTTTTATTTACCTAAAGTTGTTTGTATCACCTAAAAACAATCGATTTTGATAAAGGGTTATGGTATATATATTGTAACGGATTACTTGATGAATCTTGAGTTTGATCACTTAATTTTTAAATATAATAATGGATACTAGTTATCTTAAAAGTTAAAAGACTTCGAGATTACTCGAAGCAAAAGTTGTAGCGACCATTTAATGGATTTTTATACACTTGCAACATGTTGCAATAGATTATAATAGTTTTATTTACCTAAAGTTGTTTGTATCACCTAAAAACAATCGATTTTGATAAAGGGTTATGGTATATATATTGTAACGGATTTCTTGATGAATCTTGAGTTTGATCACTTAATTTTTAAATAAAAGTCCCAATTTAATGGCTTATCTTTATTTCTATTCCAAATAACTTAACGCTTTACTACTCATTATCCGAATTTACATCTTCATACTTATATATTAATTGCTCTTTACACGGTAGCACTCTAATTAGAACTGCGTCTGCTGCACAATCCGGCTGCCATTATATTGTTGATCTTTAACAAAACTTCGCCACTAGAATATTCTGGCAACTACGAATTCGCTGTCTAGTTGATTCTAGCAATTTATCGTCGATTCGATTTTGTTCTATCATCCGTATTGGCCACACTGCACTTCACCTAAGTCTGATCGTCCCGAATAGACATATTTGTGGTACCAAACTCAAGGCATTTATGTCTCTCATCTCGTATTCTAGGATGGTGTTAACTTCCTTAGCCGCCCTTCACTTATTGGCTTGACCGCTACTGGTTCAGCCTCTTGATTAGGAATTGTGTATACTTCTGGCCATTCGTTGAAATGGTCCTTGACTACCAAAACATGTCTATTTCCTAATTTATTGCCTACATTCACGGCAATTTGCTCAAATGGCGCACCCGAATTGTACTGCTTCATCTAGCCATAACTCCTGGAAGTTGACCCTTTAGCTACAATGCACTCAGCTTATTTGGCAATCTTCTCCATAGCTGTTAACGACAACTAGTCCAATAAAACCTTTGCTTTAATTTCCTTAAGGTTTTTGAGTTTCTTAAGTTTTCTCAACTTGGACCTTTGTACAACACGTTAAGAACTTTAGGAATTCTAACCTTTGGAAGAACCATAAGTGCTCGAAAGCTTTGCCAATCTTCGCTTTACCATACTCGATGCAAGCACCCGCACATTAACTTTAAACTACTCTCCCAAATATGCTTTTGCGACTGGCCTCCCTTAGTTATTTCTCCCCTCGTTGTACATTTGTTCAACTCCACTTCATGCATTACACCTTTTAGTTCTGGATCTACTTGCAAAGAGGCATCTGTTTCAACTATAATTTTATCCTGATCATCCACCTGTGCTGATATACACGTTTCGTGCTCTTCCGACTGTGAGGACCCTTGTATTGGTATACACGCTTCCTGTTCTTTCGACTGTGAGGACCCCTGTACTGGTATATACCCACGCCCAGCTCTTTTGACTGTGAGGACACTTGTACTGGTATACAAGCTTCTTGCTCTTCTGACTGTGAAGACCCTTTTACTGGTTCATACGCTTCCTGCTCTTCCAACTGTGAAGACACCTGCACTGACATATGCACATCCAGCCTTTTTTGCAGCTGACAACTGTGCTTACAAACGGTCTCAGAAAGATTTCAACGCAGCATAAATAACCTCTATTGAGCATTGAGTCTCTTCCTTTTCTTCTATGTACCTTCGTTGTCTCTTTATCCCATAGATCGTTAAATTTGGCCATTTTCAAATAATTATCTCCTTGGGAATTTATTTGACAATCGTACTTCTGACATTAATTGTAACGGATTTCTAGATAAATCGTCTGACCATAACTCACTCTTGAGCTCGATCACTGGATTGTTAAATTAAAGTCCCAATTTAATGCTATACACTTATCTTTATTTCCAATTCCAGCCAATTCCAGCAACTTAACACTTATTGCTCGCTATTCGAACTTACAACTTATTGCTTATAGCTTAATTGCTCTTTACACGGCAACACTCTAATTAGAACTGTGTCTGCTGCACAATCCGGCAGCCCCTCTATAGTAAATTTTTAACAAAAGTTCGCTACTAGAACATTCTGGCAACTACGAATTCGCTGTCTAGTTGCTTCTGGCAGTTTATCGTTAATTCTGATTTGTTCTGGTACTCGTGTTCGCCACAATATGTAGGATTAGATTGGAGTTATATGATAATTGGCAACCACATAATCAAAGTTCGAATAGTGGATTATAGAAATAGTGTAAACGGTAAACCATCGCGGCCATCATCGGTTTCAGATTTTTTGTTCAGTTAGTGACTGACGCAAAACCGTAGACCGAATCAGCTGATACAACCTATATTAAGAGAACGCAATGAAAATGAACACTCACCTCCGCTTCTATCGTCCGTGTACGAGGATTTTCGTGAAAATTGGATTTTTCTCGTAGAAGCGAGTCAACTGATTGCTGGTTACAACACAGGGTTGGCAGTCTCGATATTTTTTAGTAATTAAAATATTAACTTGAAAAAATTTCAAATATTCTTAAACTAACTCAAAATCACAGTCGAATACAATTATATATAAATAGATAGACTATTTTAAATAGTTGGATTTTAGTTTTGATCTTTAACATTATGAAAAATTATAACTGAAAAGCTAGATGTACGCAAAATCATGTATATAAATTGAGCAATGGCAACATTGGGGAATTAAAAACAAACCCTGCAAAACGGGCATCTATTAGTAAACGTGCTAACGACTGGTTATTGTTCACTTATACTCGATACTTTCAACTATTTGTTACTTTTGTTCAGAGAGTTGGAAAAAAGTAACACATCGCCATTTGATGTTCAATGGCTTTCTCGATCTATCCAACGGCAATTATGGCAATGTTACAGTCTGTTAAAGGTAACAAATACTTTGGTTAGTGAATAGGTTACTTAGGTGTTATCCATAACAAAAGTATTTGTTACCCAAATTTCTGTTAGTGCTATTGTTTTGGTACGCAGTTTGTTACCTTTAACATGTAAACATGTTAGGGTATTTGTTACCTATTTCTTAGCTATATCTATTACCTTGATTTTCCTCAATGTTATTTTATTTGTTACCCATTTGTTAAATTCATATGTTATCGTATCGGTTATCTTTTTGTTACGATCTATCCAACGGCAATTATGGCAATGTTACAGTCTGTTAAAGGTAACAAATACTTTGGTTAGTGAATAGGTTACTTAGGTGTTATCCATAACAAAAGTATTTGTTACCCAAATTTCTGTTAGTGCTATTGTTTTGGTACGCAGTTTGTTACCTTTAACATGTAAACATGTTAGGTTATTTGTTACCTATTTCTTAGCTATATCTATTACCTTGATTTTACTCAATGTTATTTTATTTGTTACCCATTTGTTAAATTCATATGTTAGCGTATCGGTTATCTTTTTGTTACCATAATTCAATTCCAATTCTTTTAAATAAAATACTGTATTTTTTCTATTGTTTCGTTTTATTTAAATATAAAAACGTATTTACTTAAACTAAATATTAAAATTAATTAATACCTTAAAAAGTTTAAATATAGATATTAACACTTTATGAGTAATCAAGTAAAGCACATCTAACCTCTAATCTTATAAACAATTACTTATACGATATTTATAAATCTATATGCATAAAAAATATGGTTTAGTTCCTTCATCACGATAATGCATCATGTCATACTACATTAGTTCTGCGCGGGTTTTTTGCCAAAAACTCGACCATAAATTTATGTGCCTGTTTCATATGTGTATCAAAATGCGACATTTAAGCCATTACATCATAGGAAATAACATCGGTGCGACGATTCACTTATGTCATTTGGACATTGCTCATCTTTTGCTCAGAGGTTAAACGTTCGCATTCTTTGCATTGCAGCTTTGTGTGTTGAGAGAATGTCAGCGAAACAATTGAGGGGGCATCTGAAATAAAAAAAAAAATCATATGTATATGTAACTAAACAGAGACTAACTTTCGTGTCGTATTACCTGTAGATATACAAACGATCCGAGAATGACATCCAATCCAATTTAGGCTGGTCGCCAAATGGTGTATTTTTTATAGCATAAAGAAGTATAAAAAGGTCTTTATTTTGATCGGTCAACAATTTCTTCGAAGATTGCATTGCTTGAAGAGATGAAAAAGTTTTCCATACAGGCACTTGATTCCGGTCGTTCAGTTTGTATGGTAGCTATATGCTATGGTGATCCGGTCTAAACAATTTCTTAGGAAATTGCATCATTGCCTCAGGCAATAACCCATCCCAAATTTCTTGAAAATACCTCTTCCAATGAAAAAGTTTTCCACAAGCACTTTATTCTAGTCGTTCAGTTTGTATGACAGCTGTATGTTATAGTGGTCTGATATCGGCGGTTCCGACAACTGCGCAGCGTCTTGGTGAGAAAAGGACGTGTGTAAAATTTCTGGTCGATATCTCAAAAACTAAGAAACTAATTCGCATATATGCAGAGGGCCAGACGGGCATGGTTAAAGCGACTCAGCTCGTCACGCTGATCAATTATACCATACCAGTGTACAGCATAAGTGAAGGTACGGTTGGTTAATTCTACTCCTTTTGATAATATTATATTACTAAAAATTAACGAAAATAACCCAGATAAATTGTTAGAATTTCTTTATTTAATAATTTATTTCTCTTATACAAAATTATTAAAAATTACCTTCACTTATGCTGTACACTGTAAATACTTTGTAGGGTTTCCGACGTTTCTTTTTGGGTGTTACCAACGTCGTAGCTAACTTAATACACCCTGTTCAGGGTATAATAATGGATACTAGTTATCTTAAAAGTTAAAAGACTTCGAGATTACTCGAAGCAAAAGTTGTAGCGACCATTTAATGGATTTTTATAACTTGCAACATGTTGCAATAGATTATAATAGTTTTATTTACCTAAAGTGGTTTGTATCACCTAAAAACAATCGATTTTGATAAAGGGTTATGGTATATATATTGTAACGGATTTCTTGATGAATCTTGAGTTTGATCACTTAATTTTTAAATAAAAGTCCCAATTTAATGGCTTATCTTTATTTCTAATCCAAATAACTTAACGCTTTACTACTCATTATCCGAATTTACATCTTCATACTTATATATTAATTGCTCTTTACACGGTAGCACTCTAATTAGAACTGCGTCTGCTGCACAATCCGGCTGCCATTATATAGTTGATCTTTAACAAAACTTCGCCACTAGAATATTCTGGCAACTACGAATTCGCTGTCTAGTTGATTCTAGCAATTTATCGTCGATTCGATTTTGTTCTATCATCCGTATTGGCCACACTGCACTTCACCTAAGTCTGATCGTCCCGATTAGACATATTTGTGGTACCAAACTCAAGGCATTTATGTCTCTCATCTCGTATTCTAGGATGGTGTTAACTTCCTTAGCCGCCCTTCACTTATTGGCTTGACTTAAAGCTGACTCGTTACCCAGTTGTTGTTGAACACGTCCTCTTGATTAGGAATTGTGTATACTTCTGGCCATTCGTTGAAATGGTCCTTGACTACCAAAACATGTCTATTTCCTAATTTATTGCCTACATTCACGGCAATTTGCTCAAATGGCGCACCCGAATTGTACTGCTTCATCTAGCCATAACTCCTGGAAGTTGACCCTTTAGCTACAATGCACTCAGCTTATTTGGCAATCTTCTCCATAGCTGTTAACGACAACTAGTCCAATAAAACCTTTGCTTTAATTTCCTTAAGGTTTTTGAGTTTCTAAAGTTTTCTCAACTTGAACCTTTGTACAACACGTTAAGAAATTCTAACCTTTGGAAGAACCATAAGTGCTCGAAAGCTTTGCCAATCTTCGCTTTACCATACTCGATGCAAGCACCCGCACATTAACTTTAAACTACTCTCCCAAATATGCTTTTGCGACTGGCCTCCCTTAGTTATTTCTCCCCTCGTTGTACATTTGTTCAACTCCACTTCATGCACTACACCTTTTAGTTCTGGATCTTCTTGCAAAGAGGCATCTGTTTCAACTATAATTTTATCCTGATCATCCACCTGTGCTGATATACACGTTTCGTGCTCTTCCGACTGTGAGGACCCTTGTATTGGTATACACGCTTCCTGTTCTTTCGACTGTGAGGACCCCTGTACTGGTATATACGCACGCCCAGCTCTTTTGACTGTGAGGACACTTGTACTGGTATACAAGCTTCTTGCTCTTCTGACTGTGAGGACCCTTTTACTGGTTCATACGCTTCCTGCTCTTCCAACTGTGAAGACACCTGCACTGACATATGCACATCCAGCCTTTTTTGCAGCTGACAACTGTGCTTACAAACGGTCTCAGAAAGATTTCAACGCAGCATAAATAACCTCTATTAAACATTGAGTCTCTTCCTTTTCTTCTATGTACCTTCGTTGTCTCTTTATCCCATAGATCGTTAAATTTGGCCATTTTCAAATAATTATCTCCTTGGGAATTTATTTGACAATCGTACTTCTGACATTAATTGTAACGGATTTCTCGATAAATCGTCTGACCATAACTCACTCTTGAGCTCGATCACTGGATTGTTAAATTAAAGTCCCAATTTAATGCTATACACTTATCTTTATTTCCAATTCCAGCCAATTCCAGCAACTTAACACTTATTGCTCGCTATTCGAACTTACAACTTATTGCTTATAGCTTAATTGCTCTTTACACGGCAACACTCTAATTAGAACTGTGTCTGCTGCACAATCCGGCAGCCCCTCTATAGTAAATTTTTAACAAAAGTTCGCTACTAGAACATTCTGGCAACTACGAATTCGCTGTCTAGTTGCTTCTGGCAGTTTATCGTTAATTCTGATTTGTTCTGGTACTCGTGTTCGCCACAATATGTAGGATTAGATTGGAGTTATATGATAATTGGCAACCACATAATCAAAGTTCGAATAGTGGATTATAGAAATAGTGTAAACGGTAAACCATCGCGGCCATCATCGGTTTCAGATTTTTTGTTCAGTTAGTGACTGACGCAAAACCGTAGACCGAATCAGCTGATACAACCTATATTAAGAGAACGCAATGAAAATGAACACTCACCTCCGCTTCTATCGTCCGTGTACGAGGTTTTCGTGAAAATTGGATTTTTCTCGTAGAAGCGAGTCAACTGATTGCTGGTTACAACACAGGGTTGGCAGTCTCGATATTTTTTAGTAATTAAAATATTAACTTGAAAAAATTTCAAATATTCTTAAACTAACTCAAAAACACAGTCGAATACAATTATATATAAATAGATAGACTATTTAAATAGTTGGATTTTAGTTTTGATCTTTAACATTATGAAAAATTATAACTGAAAAGCTAGATGTACGCAAAATCATGTATATAAATTGAGCAATGGCAACATTGGGGAATTAAAAACAAACCCTGAAAAACGGGCATCTATTAGTAAACGTGCTAACGACTGGTTATTGTTCACTTATACTCGATACTTTCAACTATTTGTTACTTTTGTTCAGAGAGTTGGAAAAAAGTAACACATCGCCATTTGATGTTCAATGGCTTTCTCGATCTATCCAACGGCAATTATGGCAATGTTACAGTCTGTTAAAGGTAACAAATACTTTGGTTAGTGAATAGGTTACTTAGGTGTTATCCATAACAAAAGTATTTGTTACCCAAATTTCTGTTAGTGCTATTGTTTTGGTTAGCAGTTTGTTACCTTTAACATGTAAACATGTTAGGTTATTTGTTACCTATTTCTTAGCTTTATCTTTTCCTCAATGTTATTTTATTTGTTACCCATTTGTTAAATTCATATGTTAGCGTATCGGTTATCTTTTTGTTACCATAATTCAATTCCAATTCTTTTAAATAAAATACTGTATTTTTTCTATTGTTTCGTTTTATTTAAATATAAAAACGTATTTACTTAAACTAAATATTAAAATTAATTAATACCTTAAAAAGTTTAAATATAGATATTAACACTTTATGAGTAATCAAGTAAAGCACATCTAACCTCTAATCTTATAAACAATTACTTATACGATATTTATAAATCTATATGCATAAAAAATATGGTTTAGTTCCTTCATCACGATAATGCATCATGTCATACTACATTAGTTCTGCGCGGGTTTTTTTGCCAAAAACTCGACCATAAATTTATGTGCCTGTTTCATATGTGTATCAAAATGCGACATTTAAGCCATTACATCATAGGAAATAACATCGGTGCGACGATTCACTTATGTCATTTGGACATTGCTCATCTTTTGCTCAAAGGTTGAACGTTCGCATTCTTTGTATTGCAGCTTTGTGTGTTGAGAGAATGTCAGCGAAACAATTGAGGGGGCATCTGAAATAAAAAAAAAAATCATATGTATATGTAACTAACCAGAGACTAACTTTCGTGTCGTATTACCTGTAAATATACAAACGATCCGAGAATGACATCCAATCCAATTTAGGCTGGTCGCCAAATGGTGTATTTTTTATAGCATAAAGAAGTATAAAAAGGTCTTTATTTTGATCGGTCAACAATTTCTTCGAAGATTGCATTGCTTGAAGAGATGAAAAAGTTTTCCATACAGGCACTTGATTCCGGTCGTTCAGTTTGTATGGTAGCTATATGCTATGGTAATCCGGTCTAAACAATTTCTTAGGAAATTGCATCATTGCCTCAGGCAATAACCCATCCCAAATTTCTTGAAAATACCTCTTCCAATGAAAAAGTTTTCCACAAGCACTTTATTCTAGTCGTTCAGTTTGTATGACAGCTGTATGTTATAGTGGTCTGATATCGGCGGTTCCGACAACTGCGCAGCGTCTTGGTGAGAAAAGGACGTGTGTAAAATTTCTGGTCGATATCTCAAAAACTAAGAAACTAATTCGCATATATGCAGAGGGCCAGACGGGCATGGTTAAAGCGACTCAGCTCGTCACGCTGATCAATTATACCATACCAGTGTACAGCATAAGTGAAGGTACGGTTGGTTAATTCTACTCCTTTTGATAATATTATATTACTAAAAATTAACGAAAATAACCCAGATAAATTGTTAGAATTTCTTTATTTAATAATTTATTTCTCTTATACAAAATTATTAAAAATTACCTTCACTTATGCTGTACACTGTAAATACTTTGTAGGGTTTCCGACGTTTCTTTTTGGGTGTTACCAACGTCGTAGCTAACTTAATACACCCTGTTCAGGGTATAATAATGGATACTAGTTATCTTAAAAGTTAAAAGACTTCGAGATTACTCGAAGCAAAAGTTGTAGCGACCATTTAATGGATTTTTATACACTTGCAACATGTTGCAATATCTGAGTTTGATCACTTAATTTTTAAATAAAAGTCCCAATTTAATGGCTTATCTTTATTTCTAATCCAAATAACTTAACGCTTTACTACTCATTATCCGAATTTACATCTTCATACTTATATATTAATTGCTCTTTACACGGTAGCACTCTAATTAGAACTGCGTCTGCTGCACAATCCGGCTGCCATTATATAGTTGATCTTTAACAAAACTTCGCCACTAGAATATTCTGGCAACTACGAATTCGCTGTCTAGTTGATTCTAGCAATTTATCGTCGATTCGATTTTGTTCTATCATCCGTATTGGCCACACTGCACTTCACCTAAGTCTGATCGTCCCGATTAGACATATTTGTGGTACCAAACTCAAGGCATTTATGTCTCTCATCTCGTATTCTAGGATGGTGTTAACTTCCTTAGCCGCCCTTCACTTATTGGCTTGACTTAAAGCTGACTCGTTACCCAGTTGTTGATGAACACGTCCGCTACTGGTTCAGCCTCTTGATTAGGGATTGTGTATACTTCTGGCCATTCGTTGAAATGGTCCTTGACTACCAAAACATGTCTATTTCCTAATTTATTGCCTACATTCACGGCAATTTGCTCAAATGGCGCACCCGAATTGTACTGCTTCATCTAGCCATAACTCCTGGAAGTTGACCCTTTAGCTACAATGCACTCAGCTTATTTGGCAATCTTCTCCATAGCTGTTAACGACAACTAGTCCAATAAAACCTTTGCTTTAATTTCCTTAAGGTTTTTGAGTTTCTCAAGTTTTCTCAACTTGGACCTTTGTACAACACGTTAAGAACTTTAGGAATTCTAACCTTTGGAAGAACCATAAGTGCTCGAAAGCTTTGCCAATCTTCGCTTTACCATACTCGATGCAAGCACCCGCACATTAACTTTAAACTACTCTTCCAAATATGCTTTTGCGACTGGCCTCCCTTAGTTATTTCTCCCCTCGTTGTACATTTGTTCAACTCCACTTCATGCACTACACCTTTTAGTTCTGGATCTTCTTGCAAAGAGGCATCTGTTTCAACTATAATTTTATCCTGATCATCCACCTGTGCTGATATACACGTTTCGTGCTCTTCCGACTGTGAGGACCCTTGTATTGGTATACACGCTTCCTGTTCTTTCGACTGTGAGGACCCCTGTACTGGTATATACGCACGCCCAGCTCTTTTGACTGTGAGGACACTTGTACTGGTATACAAGCTTCTTGCTCTTCTGACTGTGAGGACCCTTTTACTGGTTCATACGCTTCCTGCTCTTCCAACTGTAAAGACACCTGCACTGACATATGCACATCCAGCCTTTTTTGCAGCTGACAACTGTGCTTACAAACGGTCTCAGAAAGATTTCAACGCAGCATAAATAACCTCTATTGAGCATTGAGTCTCTTCCTTTTCTTCTATGTACCTTCGTTGTCTCTTTATCCCATAGATCGTTAAATTTGGCCATTTTCAAATAATTATCTCCTTGGGAATTTATTTGACAATCGTACTTCTGACATTAATTGTAACGGATTTCTCGATAAATCGTCTGACCATAACTCACTCTTGAGCTCGATCACTGGATTGTTAAATTAAAGTCCCAATTTAATGCTATACACTTATCTTTATTTCCAATTCCAGCCAATTCCAGCAACTTAACACTTATTGCTCGTTATTCGAACTTACAACTTATTGCTTATAGCTTAATTGCTCTTTACACGGCAACACTCTAATTAGAACTGTGTCTGCTGCACAATCCGGCAGCCCCTCTATAGTAAATTTTTAACAAAAGTTCGCTACTAGAACATTCTGGCAACTACGAATTCGCTGTCTAGTTGCTTCTGGCAGTTTATCGTTAATTTTGATTTGTTCTGGTACTCGTGTTCGCCACAATATGTAGGATTAGATTGGAGTTATATGATAATTGGCAACCACATAATCAAAGTTCGAATAGTGGATTATAGAAATAGTGTAAACGGTAAACCATCGCGGCCATCATCGGTTTCAGATTTTTTGTTCAGTTAGTGACTGACGCAAAACCGTAGACCGAATCAGCTGATACAACCTATATTAAGAGAACGCAATGAAAATGAACACTCACCTCCGCTTCTATCGTCCGTGTACGAGGATTTTCGTGAAAATTGGATTTTTCTCGTAGAAGCGAGTCAACTGATTGCTGGTTACAACACAGGGTTGGCAGTCTCGATATTTTTTAGTAATTAAAATATTAACTTGAAAAAATTTCAAATATTCTTAAACTAACTCAAAATCACAGCCGAATACAATTATATATACTTATATAGATAGACTATTTTAAATAGTTGGATTTTAGTTTTGATCTTTAACATTATGAAAAATTATAACTGAAAAGCTAGATGTACGCAAAATCATGTATATAAATTGAGCAATGGCAACATTGGGGAATTAAAAACAAACCCTGCAAAACGGGCATCTATTAGTAAACGTGCTAACGACTGGTTATTGTTCACTTATACTCGATACTTTCAACTATTTGTTACTTTTGTTCAGAGAGTTGGAAAAAAGTAACACATCGCCATTTGATGTTCAATGGCTTTCTCGATCTATCCAACGGCAATTATGGCAATGTTACAGTCTGTTAAAGGTAACAAATACTTTGGTTAGTGAATAGGTTACTTAGGTGTTATCCATAACAAAAGTATTTGTTACCCAAATTTCTGTTAGTGCTATTGTTTTGGTTAGCAGTTTGTTACCTTTAACATGTAAACATGTTAGGTTATTTGTTACCTATTTCTTAGCTATATCTATTACCTTGATTTTACTCAATGTTATTTTATTTGTTACCCATTTGTTAAATTCATATGTTAGCGTATCGGTTATCTTTTTGTTACCATAATTCAATTCCAATTCTTTTAAATAAAATACTGTATTTTTTCTATTGTTTCGTTTTATTTAAATATAAAAACGTATTTACTTAAACTAAGTATTAAAATTAATTAATACCTTAAAAAGTTTAAATATAGATATTAACACTTTATGAGTAATCAAGTAAAGCACATCTAACCTCTAATCTTATAAACAATTACTTATACGATATTTATAAATCTATATGCATAAAAAATATGGTTTAGTTCCTTTATCACGATAATGCATCATGTCATACTACATTAGTTCTGCGCGGGTTTTTTGCCAAAAACTCGACCATAAATTTATGTGCCTGTTTCATATATGTATCAAAATACGACATTTAAGCCATTACATCATAGGAAATAACATCGGTGCGACGATTCACTTATGTCATTTGGACATTGCTCATCTTTTGCTCAGAGGTTAAACGTTCGCATTCTTTGCATTGCAGCTTTGTGTGTTGAGAGAATGTTAGCGAAACAATTGAGGGGGCATCTGAAATAAAAAAAAAAAGCATATGTATATGTAACTAAACAGAGACTAACTTTCGTGTCGTATTACCTGTAGATATACAAACGATCCGAGAATGACATCCAATCCAATTTAGGCTGGTCGCCAAATGGTGTATTTTTTATAGCATAAAGAAGTATAAAAAGGTCTTTATTTTGATCGGTCAACAATTTCTTCGAAGATTGCATTGCTTGAAGAGATGAAAAAGTTTTCCATACAGGCACTTGATTCCGGTCGTTCAGTTTGTATGGTAGCTATATGCTATGGTGATCCGGTCTAAACAATTTCTTAGGAAATTGCATCATTGCCTCAGGCAATAACCCATCCCAAATTTCTTGAAAATACCTCTTCCAATGAAAAAGTTTTCCACAAGCACTTTATTCTAGTCGTTCAGTTTGTATGACAGCTGTATGTTATAGTGGTCTGATATCGGCGGTTCCGACAACTGCGCAGCGTCTTGGTGAGAAAAGGACGTGTGTAAAATTTCTGGTCGATATCTTAAAAACTAAGAAACTAATTCGCATATATGCAGAGGGCCAGACGGGCATGGTTAAAGCGACTCAGCTCGTCACGCTGATCAATTATACCATACCAGTGTACAGCATAAGTGAAGGTACGGTTGGTTAATTCTACTCCTTTTGATAATATTATATTACTAAAAATTAACGAAAATAACCCAGATAAATTGTTAGAATTTCTTTATTTAATAATTTATTTCTCTTATACAAAATTATTAAAAATTACCTTCACTTATCTGTACACTGTAAATACTTTGTAGGGTTTCCGACGTTTCTTTTTGGGTGTTACCAACGTCGTAGCTAACTTAATACACCCTGTTCAGGGTATAATAATGGATACTAGTTATCTTAAAAGTTAAAAGACTTCGAGATTACTCGAAGCAAAAGTTGTAGCGACCATTTAATGGATTTTTATACACTTGCAACATGTTGCAATAGATTATAATAGTTTTATTTACCTAAAGTTGTTTGTATCACCTAAAAACAATCGATTTTGATAAAGGGTTATGGTATATATATTGTAACGGATTTCTTGATGAATCTTGAGTTTGATCACTTAATTTTTAAATAAAAGTCCCAATTTAATGGCTTATCTTTATTTCTAATCCAAATAACTTAACGCTTTACTACTCATTATCCGAATTTACATCTTCATACTTATATATTAATTGCTCTTTACACGGTAGCACTCTAATTAGAACTGCGTCTGCTGCACAATCCGGCTGCCATTATATAGTTGATCTTTAACAAAACTTCGCCACTAGAATATTCTGGCAACTACGAATTCGCTGTCTAGTTGATTCTAGCAATTTATCGTCGATTCGATTTTGTTCTATCATCCGTATTGGCCACACTGCACTTCACCTAAGTCTGATCGTCCCGATTAGACATATTTGTGGTACCAAACTCAAGGCATTTATGTCTCTCATCTCGTATTCTAGGATGGTGTTAACTTCCTTAGCCGCCCTTCACTTATTGGCTTGACTTAAAGCTGACTCGTTACCCAGTTGTTGATGAACACGTCCGCTACTGGTTCAGCCTCTTGATTAGGAATTGTGTATACTTCTGGCCATTCGTTGAAATGGTCCTTGACTACCAAAACATGTCTATTTCCTAATTTATTGCCTACATTCACGGCAATTTGCTCAAATGGCGCACCCGAATTGTACTGCTTCATCTAGCCATAACTCCTGGAAGTTGACCCTTTAGCTACAATGCACTCAGCTTATTTGGCAATCTTCTCCATAGCTGTTAACGACAACTAGTCCAATAAAACCTTTGCTTTAATTTCCTTAAGGTTTTTGAGTTTCTTAAGTTTTCTCAACTTGGACCTTTGTACAATACGTTAAGAACTTTAGGAATTCTAACCTTTGGAAGAACCATAAGTGCTCGAAAGCTTTGCCAATCTTCGCTTTACCATACTCGATGCAAGCACCCGCACATTAACTTTAAACTACTCTCCCAAATATGCTTTTGCGACTGGCCTCCCTTAGTTATTTCTCCCCTCGTTGTACATTTGTTCAACTCCACTTCATGCACTACACCTTTTAGTTCTGGATCTTCTTGCAAAGAGGCATCTGTTTCAACTATAATTTTATCCTGATCATCCACCTGTGCTGATATACACGTTTCGTGCTCTTCCGACTGTGAGGACCCTTGTATTGGTATACACGCTTCCTGTTCTTTCGACTGTGAGGACCCCTGTACTGGTATATACGCACGCCCAGCTCTTTTGACTGTGAGGACACTTGTACTGGTATACAAGCTTCTTGCTCTTCTGACTGTGAGGACCCTTTTACTGGTTCATACGCTTCCTGCTCTTCCAACTGTAAAGACACCTGCACTGACATATGCACATCCAGCCTTTTTTGCAGCTGACAACTGTGCTTACAAACGGTCTCAGAAAGATTTCAACGCAGCATAAATAACCTCTATTGAGCATTGAGTCTCTTCCTTTTCTTCTATGTACCTTCGTTGTCTCTTTATCCCATAGATCGTTAAATTTGGCCATTTTCAAATAATTATCTCCTTGGGAATTTATTTGACAATCGTACTTCTGACATTAATTGTAACGGATTTCTCGATAAATCGTCTGACCACAACTCACTCTTGAGCTCGATCACTGGATTGTTAAATTAAAGTCCCAATTTAATGCTATACACTTATCTTTATTTCCAATTCCAGCCAATTCCAGCAACTTAACACTTATTGCTCGTTATTCGAACTTACAACTTATTGCTTATAGCTTAATTGCTCTTTACACGGCAACACTCTAATTAGAACTGTGTCTGCTGCACAATCCGGCAGCCCCTCTATAGTAAATTTTTAACAAAAGTTCGCTACTAGAACATTCTGGCAACTACGAATTCGCTGTCTAGTTGCTTCTGGCAGTTTATCGTTAATTCTGATTTGTTCTGGTACTCGTGTTCGCCACAATATGTAGGATTAGATTGGAGTTATATGATAATTGGCAACCACATAATCAAAGTTCGAATAGTGGATTATAGAAATAGTGTAAACGGTAAACCATCGCGGCCATCATCGGTTTCAGATTTTTTGTTCAGTTAGTGACTGACGCAAAACCGTAGACCGAATCAGCTGATACAACCTATATTAAGAGAACGCAATGAAAATGAACAGTCACCTCCGCTTCTATCGTCCGTGTACGAGGATTTTCGTGAAAATTGGATTTTTCTCGTAGAAGCGAGTCAACTGATTGCTGGTTACAACACAGGGTTGGCAGTCTCGATATTTTTTAGTAATTAAAATATTAACTTGAAAAAATTTCAAATATTCTTAAACTAACTCAAAATCACAGTCGAATACAATTATATATAAATAGATAGACTATTTTAAATAGTTGGATTTTAGTTTTGATCTTTAACATTATGAAAAATTATAACTGAAAAGCTAGATGTACGCAAAATCATGTATATAAATTGAGCAATGGCAACATTGGGGAATTAAAAACAAACCCTGCAAAACGGGCATCTATTAGTAAACGTGCTAACGACTGGTTATTGTTCACTTATACTCGATACTTTCAACTATTTGTTACTTTTGTTCAGAGAGTTGGAAAAAAGTAACACATCGCCATTTGATGTTCAATGGCTTTCTCGATCTATCCAACGGCAATTATGGCAATGTTACAGTCTGTTAAAGGTAACAAATACTTTGGTTAGTGAATAGGTTACTTAGGTGTTATCCATAACAAAAGTATTTGTTACCCAAATTTCTGTTAGTGCTATTGTTTTGGTTAGCAGTTTGTTACCTTTAACATGTAAACATGTTAGGTTATTTGTTACCTATTTCTTAGCTATATCTATTACCTTGATTTTACTCAATGTTATTTTATTTGTTACCCATTTGTTAAATTCATATGTTAGCGTATCGGTTATCTTTTTGTTACCATAATTCAATTCCAATTCTTTTAAATAAAATACTGTATTTTTTCTATTGTTTCGTTTTATTTAAATATAAAAACGTATTTACTTAAACTAAATATTAAAATTAATTAATACCTTAAAAAGTTTAAATATAGATATTAACACTTTATGAGTAATCAAGTAAAGCACATCTAACCTCTAATCTTATAAACAATTACTTATACGATATTTATAAATCTATATGCATAAAAAATATGGTTTAGTTCCTTCATCACGATAATGCATCATGTCATACTACATTAGTTCTGCGCGGGTTTTTTGCCAAAAACTCGACCATAAATTTATGTGCCTGTTTCATATATGTATCAAAATACGACATTTAAGCCATTACATCATAGGAAATAACATCGGTGCGACGATTCACTTATGTCATTTGGACATTGCTCATCTTTTGCTCAGAGGTTAAACGTTCGCATTCTTTGCATTGCAGCTTTGTGTGTTGAGAGAATGTCAGCGAAACAATTGAGGGGGCATCTGAAATAAAAAAAAAAATCATATGTATATGTAACTAAACAGAGACTAACTTTCGTGTCGTATTACCTGTAGATATACAAACGATCCGAGAATGACATCCAATCCAATTTAGGCTGGTCGCCAAATGGTGTATTTTTTATAGCATAAAGAAGTATAAAAAGGTCTTTATTTTGATCGGTCAACAATTTCTTCGAAGATTGCATTGCTTGAAGAGATGAAAAAGTTTTCCATACAGGCACTTGATTCCGGTCGTTCAGTTTGTATGGTAGCTATATGCTATGGTGATCCGGTCTAAACAATTTCTTAGGAAATTGCATCATTGCCTCAGGCAATAACCCATCCCAAATTTCTTGAAAATACCTCTTCCAATGAAAAAGTTTTCCACAAGCACTTTATTCTAGTCGTTCAGTTTGTATGACAGCTGTATGTTATAGTGGTCTGATATCGGCGGTTCCGACAACTGCGCAGCGTCTTGGTGAGAAAAGGACGTGTGTAAAATTTCTGGTCGATATCTTAAAAACTAAGAAACTAATTCGCATATATGCAGAGGGCCAGACGGGCATGGTTAAAGCGACTCAGCTCGTCACGCTGATCAATTATACCATACCAGTGTACAGCATAAGTGAAGGTACGGTTGGTTAATTCTACTCCTTTTGATAATATTATATTACTAAAAATTAACGAAAATAACCCAGATAAATTGTTAGAATTTCTTTATTTAATAATTTATTTCTCTTATACAAAATTATTAAAAATTACCTTCACTTATCTGTACACTGTAAATACTTTGTAGGGTTTCCGACGTTTCTTTTTGGGTGTTACCAACGTCGTAGCTAACTTAATACACCCTGTTCAGGGTATAATAATGGATACTAGTTATCTTAAAAGTTAAAAGACTTCGAGATTACTCGAAGCAAAAGTTGTAGCGACCATTTAATGGATTTTTATACACTTGCAACATGTTGCAATAGATTATAATAGTTTTATTTACCTAAAGTTGTTTGTATCACCTAAAAACAATCGATTTTGATAAAGGGTTATGGTATATATATTGTAACGGATTTCTTGATGAATCTTGAGTTTGATCACTTAATTTTTAAATAAAAGTCCCAATTTAATGGCTTATCTTTATTTCTAATCCAAATAACTTAACGCTTTACTACTCATTATCCGAATTTACATCTTCATACTTATATATTAATTGCTCTTTACACGGTAGCACTCTAATTAGAACTGCGTCTGCTGCACAATCCGGCTGCCATTATATAGTTGATTTTTAACAAAACTTCGCCACTAGAATATTCTGGCAACTACGAATTCGCTGTCTAGTTGATTCTAGCAATTTATCGTCGATTCGATTTTGTTCTATCATCCGTATTGGCCACACTGCACTTCACCTAAGTCTGATCGTCCCGATTAGACATATTTGTGGTACCAAACTCAAGGCATTTATGTCTCTCATCTCGTATTCTAGGATGGTGTTAACTTCCTTAGCCGCCCTTCACTTATTGGCTTGACTTAAAGCTGACTCGTTACCCAGTTGTTGATGAACACGTCCGCTACTGGTTCAGCCTCTTGATTAGGAATTGTGTATACTTCTGGCCATTCGTTGAAATGGTCCTTGACTACCAAAACATGTCTATTTCCTAATTTATTGCCTACATTCACGGCAATTTGCTCAAATGGCGCACCCGAATTGTACTGCTTCATCTAGCCATAACTCCTGGAAGTTGACCCTTTAGCTACAATGCACTCAGCTTATTTGGCAATCTTCTCCATAGCTGTTAACGACAACTAGTCCAATAAAACCTTTGCTTTAATTTCCTTAAGGTTTTTGAGTTTCTTAAGTTTTCTCAACTTGGACCTTTGTACAACACGTTAAGAACTTTAGGAATTCTAACCTTTGGAAGAACCATAAGTGCTCGAAAGCTTTGCCAATCTTCGCTTTACCATACTCGATGCAAGCACCCGCACATTAACTTTAAACTACTCTCCCAAATATGCTTTTGCGACTGGCCTCCCTTAGTTATTTCTCCCCTCGTTGTACATTTGTTCAACTCCACTTCATGCACTACACCTTTTAGTTCTGGATCTTCTTGCAAAGAGGCATCTGTTTCAACTATAATTTTATCCTGATCATCCACCTGTGCTGATATACACGTTTCGTGCTCTTCCGACTGTGAGGACCCTTGTATTGGTATACACGCTTCCTGTTCTTTCGACTGTGAGGACCCCTGTACTGGTATATACGCACGCCCAGCTCTTTTGACTGTGAGGACACTTGTACTGGTATACAAGCTTCTTGCTCTTCTGACTGTGAGGACCCTTTTACTGGTTCATACGCTTCCTGCTCTTCCAACTGTAAAGACACCTGCACTGACATATGCACATCCAGCCTTTTTTGCAGCTGACAACTGTGCTTACAAACGGTCTCAGAAAGATTTCAACGCAGCATAAATAACCTCTATTGAGCATTGAGTCTCTTCCTTTTCTTCTATGTACCTTCGTTGTCTCTTTATCCCATAGATCGTTAAATTTGGCCATTTTCAAATAATTATCTCCTTGGGAATTTATTTGACAATCGTACTTCTGACATTAATTGTAACGGATTTCTCGATAAATCGTCTGACCACAACTCACTCTTGAGCTCGATCACTGGATTGTTAAATTAAAGTCCCAATTTAATGCTATACACTTATCTTTATTTCCAATTCCAGCCAATTCCAGCAACTTAACACTTATTGCTCGTTATTCGAACTTACAACTTATTGCTTATAGCTTAATTGCTCTTTACACGGCAACACTCTAATTAGAACTGTGTCTGCTGCACAATCCGGCAGCCCCTCTATAGTAAATTTTTAACAAAAGTTCGCTACTAGAACATTCTGGCAACTACGAATTCGCTGTCTAGTTGCTTCTGGCAGTTTATCGTTAATTCTGATTTGTTCTGGTACTCGTGTTCGCCACAATATGTAGGATTAGATTGGAGTTATATGATAATTGGCAACCACATAATCAAAGTTCGAATAGTGGATTATAGAAATAGTGTAAACGGTAAACCATCGCGGCCATCATCGGTTTCAGATTTTTTGTTCAGTTAGTGACTGACGCAAAACCGTAGACCGAATCAGCTGATACAACCTATATTAAGAGAACGCAATGAAAATGAACACTCACCTCCGCTTCTATCGTCCGTGTACGAGGATTTTCGTGAAAATTGGATTTTTCTCGTAGAAGCGAGTCAACTGATTGCTGGTTACAACACAGGGTTGGCAATCTCGATATTTTTTAGTAATTAAAATATTAACTTGAAAAAATTTCAAATATTCTTAAACTAACTCAAAATCACAGTCGAATACAATTATATATAAATAGATAGACTATTTTAAATAGTTGGATTTTAGTTTTGATCTTTAACATTATGAAAAATTATAACTGAAAAGCTAGATGTACGCAAAATCATGTATATAAATTGAGCAATGGCAACATTGGGGAATTAAAAACAAACCCTGCAAAACGGGCATCTATTAGTAAACGTGCTAACGACTGGTTATTGTTCACTTATACTCGATACTTTCAACTATTTGTTACTTTTGTTCAGAGAGTTGGAAAAAAGTAACACATCGCCATTTGATGTTCAATGGCTTTCTCGATCTATCCAACGGCAATTATGGCAATGTTACAGTCTGTTAAAGGTAACAAATACTTTGGTTAGTGAATAGGTTACTTAGGTGTTATCCATAACAAAAGTATTTGTTACCCAAATTTCTGTTAGTGCTATTGTTTTGGTTAGCAGTTTGTTACCTTTAACATGTAAACATGTTAGGTTATTTGTTACCTATTTCTTAGCTATATCTATTACCTTGATTTTACTCAATGTTATTTTATTTGTTACCCATTTGTTAAATTCATATGTTAGCGTATCGGTTATCTTTTTGTTACCATAATTCAATTCCAATTCTTTTAAATAAAATACTGTATTTTTTCTATTGTTTCGTTTTATTTAAATATAAAAACGTATTTACTTAAACTAAATATTAAAATTAATTAATACCTTAAAAAGTTTAAATATAGATATTAACACTTTATGAGTAATCAAGTAAAGCACATCTAACCTCTAATCTTATAAACAATTACTTATACGATATTTATAAATCTATATGCATAAAAAATATGGTTTAGTTCCTTCATCACGATAATGCATCATGTCATACTACATTAGTTCTGCGCGGGTTTTTTGCCAAAAACTCGACCATAAATTTATGTGCCTGTTTCATATATGTATCAAAATACGACATTTAAGCCATTACATCATAGGAAATAACATCGGTGCGACGATTCACTTATGTCATTTGGACATTGCTCATCTTTTGCTCAGAGGTTAAACGTTCGCATTCTTTGCATTGCAGCTTTGTGTGTTGAGAGAATGTCAGCGAAACAATTGAGGGGGCATCTGAAATAAAAAAAAAAAATCATATGTATATGTAACTAAACAGAGACTAACTTTCGTGTCGTATTACCTGTAGATATACAAACGATCCGAGAATGACATCCAATCCAATTTAGGCTGGTCGCCAAATGGTGTATTTTTTATAGCATAAAGAAGTATAAAAAGGTCTTTATTTTGATCGGTCAACAATTTCTTCGAAGATTGCATTGCTTGAAGAGATGAAAAAGTTTTCCATACAGGCACTTGATTCCGGTCGTTCAGTTTGTATGGTAGCTATATGCTATGGTGATCCGGTCTAAACAATTTCTTAGGAAATTGCATCATTGCCTCAGGCAATAACCCATCCCAAATTTCTTGAAAATACCTCTTCCAATGAAAAAGTTTTCCACAAGCACTTTATTCTAGTCGTTCAGTTTGTATGACAGCTGTATGTTATAGTGGTCTGATATCGGCGGTTCCGACAACTGCGCAGCGTCTTGGTGAGAAAAGGACGTGTGTAAAATTTCTGGTCGATATCTTAAAAACTAAGAAACTAATTCGCATATATGCAGAGGGCCAGACGGGCATGGTTAAAGCGACTCAGCTCGTCACGCTGATCAATTATACCATACCAGTGTACAGCATAAGTGAAGGTACGGTTGGTTAATTCTACTCCTTTTGATAATATTATATTACTAAAAATTAACGAAAATAACCCAGATAAATTGTTAGAATTTCTTTATTTAATAATTTATTTCTCTTATACAAAATTATTAAAAATTACCTTCACTTATCTGTACACTGTAAATACTTTGTAGGGTTTCCGACGTTTCTTTTTGGGTGTTACCAACGTCGTAGCTAACTTAATACACCCTGTTCAGGGTATAATAATGGATACTAGTTATCTTAAAAGTTAAAAGACTTCGAGATTACTCGAAGCAAAAGTTGTAGCGACCATTTAATGGATTTTTATACACTTGCAACATGTTGCAATAGATTATAATAGTTTTATTTACCTAAAGTTGTTTGTATCACCTAAAAACAATCGATTTTGATAAAGGGTTATGGTATATATATTGTAACGGATTTCTTGATGAATCTTGAGTTTGATCACTTAATTTTTAAATAAAAGTCCCAATTTAATGGCTTATCTTTATTTCTAATCCAAATAACTTAACGCTTTACTACTCATTATCCGAATTTACATCTTCATACTTATATATTAATTGCTCTTTACACGGTAGCACTCTAATTAGAACTGCGTCTGCTGCACAATCCGGCTGCCATTATATAGTTGATCTTTAACAAAACTTCGCCACTAGAATATTCTGGCAACTACGAATTCGCTGTCTAGTTGATTCTAGCAATTTATCGTCGATTCGATTTTGTTCTATCATCCGTATTGGCCACACTGCACTTCACCTAAGTCTGATCGTCCCGATTAGACATATTTGTGGTACCAAACTCAAGGCATTTATGTCTCTCATCTCGTATTCTAGGATGGTGTTAACTTCCTTAGCCGCCCTTCACTTATTGGCTTGACTTAAAGCTGACTCGTTACCCAGTTGTTGATGAACACGTCCGCTACTGGTTCAGCCTCTTGATTAGGAATTGTGTATACTTCTGGCCATTCGTTGAAATGGTCCTTGACTACCAAAACATGTCTATTTCCTAATTTATTGCCTACATTCACGGCAATTTGCTCAAATGGCGCACCCGAATTGTACTGCTTCATCTAGCCATAACTCCTGGAAGTTGACCCTTTAGCTACAATGCACTCAGCTTATTTGGCAATCTTCTCCATAGCTGTTAACGACAACTAGTCCAATAAAACCTTTGCTTTAATTTCCTTAAGGTTTTTGAGTTTCTTAAGTTTTCTCAACTTGGACCTTTGTACAATACGTTAAGAACTTTAGGAATTCTAACCTTTGGAAGAACCATAAGTGCTCGAAAGCTTTGCCAATCTTCGCTTTACCATACTCGATGCAAGCACCCGCACATTAACTTTAAACTACTCTCCCAAATATGCTTTTGCGACTGGCCTCCCTTAGTTATTTCTCCCCTCGTTGTACATTTGTTCAACTCCACTTCATGCACTACACCTTTTAGTTCTGGATCTTCTTGCAAAGAGGCATCTGTTTCAACTATAATTTTATCCTGATCATCCACCTGTGCTGATATACACGTTTCGTGCTCTTCCGACTGTGAGGACCCTTGTATTGGTATACACGCTTCCTGTTCTTTCGACTGTGAGGACCCCTGTACTGGTATATACGCACGCCCAGCTCTTTTGACTGTGAGGACACTTGTACTGGTATACAAGCTTCTTGCTCTTCTGACTGTGAGGACCCTTTTACTGGTTCATACGCTTCCTGCTCTTCCAACTGTAAAGACACCTGCACTGACATATGCACATCCAGCCTTTTTTGCAGCTGACAACTGTGCTTACAAACGGTCTCAGAAAGATTTCAACGCAGCATAAATAACCTCTATTGAGCATTGAGTCTCTTCCTTTTCTTCTATGTACCTTCGTTGTCTCTTTATCCCATAGATCGTTAAATTTGGCCATTTTCAAATAATTATCTCCTTGGGAATTTATTTGACAATCGTACTTCTGACATTAATTGTAACGGATTTCTCGATAAATCGTCTGACCACAACTCACTCTTGAGCTCGATCACTGGATTGTTAAATTAAAGTCCCAATTTAATGCTATACACTTATCTTTATTTCCAATTCCAGCCAATTCCAGCAACTTAACACTTATTGCTCGTTATTCGAACTTACAACTTATTGCTTATAGCTTAATTGCTCTTTACACGGCAACACTCTAATTAGAACTGTGTCTGCTGCACAATCCGGCAGCCCCTCTATAGTAAATTTTTAACAAAAGTTCGCTACTAGAACATTCTGGCAACTACGAATTCGCTGTCTAGTTGCTTCTGGCAGTTTATCGTTAATTCTGATTTGTTCTGGTACTCGTGTTCGCCACAATATGTAGGATTAGATTGGAGTTATATGATAATTGGCAACCACATAATCAAAGTTCGAATAGTGGATTATAGAAATAGTGTAAACGGTAAACCATCGCGGCCATCATCGGTTTCAGATTTTTTGTTCAGTTAGTGACTGACGCAAAACCGTAGACCGAATCAGCTGATACAACCTATATTAAGAGAACGCAATGAAAATGAACAGTCACCTCCGCTTCTATCGTCCGTGTACGAGGATTTTCGTGAAAATTGGATTTTTCTCGTAGAAGCGAGTCAACTGATTGCTGGTTACAACACAGGGTTGGCAGTCTCGATATTTTTTAGTAATTAAAATATTAACTTGAAAAAATTTCAAATATTCTTAAACTAACTCAAAATCACAGTCGAATACAATTATATATAAATAGATAGACTATTTTAAATAGTTGGATTTTAGTTTTGATCTTTAACATTATGAAAAATTATAACTGAAAAGCTAGATGTACGCAAAATCATGTATATAAATTGAGCAATGGCAACATTGGGGAATTAAAAACAAACCCTGCAAAACGGGCATCTATTAGTAAACGTGCTAACGACTGGTTATTGTTCACTTATACTCGATACTTTCAACTATTTGTTACTTTTGTTCAGAGAGTTGGAAAAAAGTAACACATCGCCATTTGATGTTCAATGGCTTTCTCGATCTATCCAACGGCAATTATGGCAATGTTACAGTCTGTTAAAGGTAACAAATACTTTGGTTAGTGAATAGGTTACTTAGGTGTTATCCATAACAAAAGTATTTGTTACCCAAATTTCTGTTAGTGCTATTGTTTTGGTTAGCAGTTTGTTACCTTTAACATGTAAACATGTTAGGTTATTTGTTACCTATTTCTTAGCTATATCTATTACCTTGATTTTACTCAATGTTATTTTATTTGTTACCCATTTGTTAAATTCATATGTTAGCGTATCGGTTATCTTTTTGTTACCATAATTCAATTCCAATTCTTTTAAATAAAATACTGTATTTTTTCTATTGTTTCGTTTTATTTAAATATAAAAACGTATTTACTTAAACTAAATATTAAAATTAATTAATACCTTAAAAAGTTTAAATATAGATATTAACACTTTATGAGTAATCAAGTAAAGCACATCTAACCTCTAATCTTATAAACAATTACTTATACGATATTTATAAATCTATATGCATAAAAAATATGGTTTAGTTCCTTCATCACGATAATGCATCATGTCATACTACATTAGTTCTGCGCGGGTTTTTTGCCAAAAACTCGACCATAAATTTATGTGCCTGTTTCATATATGTATCAAAATACGACATTTAAGCCATTACATCATAGGAAATAACATCGGTGCGACGATTCACTTATGTCATTTGGACATTGCTCATCTTTTGCTCAGAGGTTAAACGTTCGCATTCTTTGCATTGCAGCTTTGTGTGTTGAGAGAATGTCAGCGAAACAATTGAGGGGGCATCTGAAATAAAAAAAAAAATCATATGTATATGTAACTAAACAGAGACTAACTTTCGTGTCGTATTACCTGAAGATATACAAACGATCCGAGAATGACATCCAATCCAATTTAGGCTGGTCGCCAAATGGTGTATTTTTTATAGCATAAAGAAGTATAAAAAGGTCTTTATTTTGATCGGTCAACAATTTCTTCGAAGATTGCATTGCTTGAAGAGATGAAAAAGTTTTCATACAGGCACTTGATTCCGGTCGTTCAGTTTGTATGGTAGCTATATGCTATGGTGATCCGGTCTAAACAATTTCTTAGGAAATTGCATCATTGCCTCAGGCAATAACCCATCCCAAATTTCTTGAAAATACCTCTTCCAATGAAAAAGTTTTCCACAAGCACTTTATTCTAGTCGTTCAGTTTGTATGACAGCTGTATGTTATAGTGGTCTGATATCGGCGGTTCCGACAACTGCGCAGCGTCTTGGTGAGAAAAGGACGTGTGTAAAATTTCTGGTCGATATCTTAAAAACTAAGAAACTAATTCGCATATATGCAGAGGGCCAGACGGGCATGGTTAAAGCGACTCAGCTCGTCACGCTGATCAATTATACCATACCAGTGTACAGCATAAGTGAAGGTACGGTTGGTTAATTCTACTCCTTTTGATAATATTATATTACTAAAAATTAACGAAAATAACCCAGATAAATTGTTAGAATTTCTTTATTTAATAATTTATTTCTCTTATACAAAATTATTAAAAATTACCTTCACTTATCTGTACACTGTAAATACTTTGTAGGGTTTCCGACGTTTCTTTTTGGGTGTTACCAACGTCGTAGCTAACTTAATACACCCTGTTCAGGGTATAATAATGGATACTAGTTATCTTAAAAGTTAAAAGACTTCGAGATTACTCGAAGCAAAAGTTGTAGCGACCATTTAATGGATTTTTATACACTTGCAACATGTTGCAATAGATTATAATAGTTTTATTTACCTAAAGTTGTTTGTATCACCTAAAAACAATCGATTTTGATAAAGGGTTATGGTATATATATTGTAACGGATTTCTTGATGAATCTTGAGTTTGATCACTTAATTTTTAAATAAAAGTCCCAATTTAATGGCTTATCTTTATTTCTAATCCAAATAACTTAACGCTTTACTACTCATTATCCGAATTTACATCTTCATACTTATATATTAATTGCTCTTTACACGGTAGCACTCTAATTAGAACTGCGTCTGCTGCACAATCCGGCTGCCATTATATAGTTGATCTTTAACAAAACTTCGCCACTAGAATATTCTGGCAACTACGAATTCGCTGTCTAGTTGATTCTAGCAATTTATCGTCGATTCGATTTTGTTCTATCATCCGTATTGGCCACACTGCACTTCACCTAAGTCTGATCGTCCCGATTAGACATATTTGTGGTACCAAACTCAAGGCATTTATGTCTCTCATCTCGTATTCTGGGATGGTGTTAACTTCCTTAGCCGCCCTTCACTTATTGGCTTGACTTAAAGCTGACTCGTTACCCAGTTGTTGATGAACACGTCCGCTACTGGTTCAGCCTCTTGATTAGGAATTGTGTATACTTCTGGCCATTCGTTGAAATGGTCCTTGACTACCAAAACATGTCTATTTCCTAATTTATTGCCTACATTCACGGCAATTTGCTCAAATGGCGCACCCGAATTGTACTGCTTCATCTAGCCATAACTCCTGGAAGTTGACCCTTTAGCTACAATGCACTCAGCTTATTTGGCAATCTTCTCCATAGCTGTTAACAACAACTAGTCCAATAAAACCTTTGCTTTAATTTCCTTAAGGTTTTTGAGTTTCTTAAGTTTTCTCAACTTGGACCTTTGTACAATACGTTAAGAACTTTAGGAATTCTAACCTTTGGAAGAACCATAAGTGCTCGAAAGCTTTGCCAATCTTCGCTTTACCATACTCGATGCAAGCACCCGCACATTAACTTTAAACTACTCTCCCAAATATGCTTTTGCGACTGGCCTCCCTTAGTTATTTCTCCCCTCGTTGTACATTTGTTCAACTCCACTTCATGCACTACACCTTTTAGTTCTGGATCTTCTTGCAAAGAGGCATCTGTTTCAACTATAATTTTATCCTGATCATCCACCTGTGCTGATATACACGTTTCGTGCTCTTCCGACTGTGAGGACCCTTGTATTGGTATACACGCTTCCTGTTCTTTCGACTGTGAGGACCCCTGTACTGGTATATACGCACGCCCAGCTCTTTTGACTGTGAGGACACTTGTACTGGTATACAAGCTTCTTGCTCTTCTGACTGTGAGGACCCTTTTACTGGTTCATACGCTTCCTGCTCTTCCAACTGTAAAGACACCTGCACTGACATATGCACATCCAGCCTTTTTTGCAGCTGACAACTGTGCTTACAAACGGTCTCAGAAAGATTTCAACGCAGCATAAATAACCTCTATTGAGCATTGAGTCTCTTCCTTTTCTTTTATGTACCTTCGTTGTCTCTTTATCCCATAGATCGTTAAATTTGGCCATTTTCAAATAATTATCTCCTTGGGAATTTATTTGACAATCGTACTTCTGACATTAATTGTAACGGATTTCTCGATAAATCGTCTGACCACAACTCACTCTTGAGCTCGATCACTGGATTGTTAAATTAAAGTCCCAATTTAATGCTATACACTTATCTTTATTTCCAATTCCAGCCAATTCCAGCAACTTAACACTTATTGCTCGTTATTCGAACTTACAACTTATTGCTTATAGCTTAATTGCTCTTTACACGGCAACACTCTAATTAGAACTGTGTCTGCTGCACAATCCGGCAGCCCCTCTATAGTAAATTTTTAACAAAAGTTCGCTACTAGAACATTCTGGCAACTACGAATTCGCTGTCTAGTTGCTTCTGGCAGTTTATCGTTAATTCTGATTTGTTCTGGTACTCGTGTTCGCCACAATATGTAGGATTAGATTGGAGTTATATGATAATTGGCAACCACATAATCAAAGTTCGAATAGTGGATTATAGAAATAGTGTAAACGGTAAACCATCGCGGCCATCATCGGTTTCAGATTTTTTGTTCAGTTAGTGACTGACGCAAAACCGTAGACCGAATCAGCTGATACAACCTATATTAAGAGAACGCAATGAAAATGAACAGTCACCTCCGCTTCTATCGTCCGTGTACGAGGATTTTCGTGAAAATTGGATTTTTCTCGTAGAAGCGAGTCAACTGATTGCTGGTTACAACACAGGGTTGGCAGTCTCGATATTTTTTAGTAATTAAAATATTAACTTGAAAAAATTTCAAATATTCTTAAACTAACTCAAAATCACAGTCGAATACAATTATATATAAATAGATAGACTATTTTAAATAGTTGGATTTTAGTTTTGATCTTTAACATTATGAAAAATTATAACTGAAAAGCTAGATGTACGCAAAATCATGTATATAAATTGAGCAATGGCAACATTGGGGAATTAAAAACAAACCCTGCAAAACGGGCATCTATTAGTAAACGTGCTAACGACTGGTTATTGTTCACTTATACTCGATACTTTCAACTATTTGTTACTTTTGTTCAGAGAGTTGGAAAAAAGTAACACATCGCCATTTGATGTTCAATGGCTTTCTCGATCTATCCAACGGCAATTATGGCAATGTTACAGTCTGTTAAAGGTAACAAATACTTTGGTTAGTGAATAGGTTACTTAGGTGTTATCCATAACAAAAGTATTTGTTACCCAAATTTCTGTTAGTGCTATTGTTTTGGTTAGCAGTTTGTTACCTTTAACATGTAAACATGTTAGGTTATTTGTTACCTATTTCTTAGCTATATCTATTACCTTGATTTTACTCAATGTTATTTTATTTGTTACCCATTTGTTAAATTCATATGTTAGCGTATCGGTTATCTTTTTGTTACCATAATTCAATTCCAATTCTTTTAAATAAAATACTGTATTTTTTCTATTGTTTCGTTTTATTTAAATATAAAAACGTATTTACTTAAACTAAATATTAAAATTAATTAATACCTTAAAAAGTTTAAATATAGATATTAACACTTTATGAGTAATCAAGTAAAGCACATCTAACCTCTAATCTTATAAACAATTACTTATACGATATTTATAAATCTATATGCATAAAAAATATGGTTTAGTTCCTTCATCACGATAATGCATCATGTCATACTACATTAGTTCTGCGCGGGTTTTTTGCCAAAAACTCGACCATAAATTTATGTGCCTGTTTCATATATGTATCAAAATGCGACATTTAAGCCATTACATCATAGGAAATAACATCGGTGCGACGATTCACTTATGTCATTTGGACATTGCTCATCTTTTGCTCAGAGGTTAAACGTTCGCATTCTTTGCATTGCAGCTTTGTGTGTTGAGAGAATGTCAGCGAAACAATTGAGGGGGCATCTGAAATAAAAAAAAAAATCATATGTATATGTAACTAAACAGAGACTAACTTTCGTGTCGTATTACCTGTAGATATACAAACGATCCGAGAATGACATCCAATCCAATTTAGGCTGGTCGCCAAATGGTGTATTTTTTATAGCATAAAGAAGTATAAAAAGGTCTTTATTTTGATCGGTCAACAATTTCTTCGAAGATTGCATTGCTTGAAGAGATGAAAAAGTTTTCCATACAGGCACTTGATTCCGGTCGTTCAGTTTGTATGGTAGCTATATGCTATGGTGATCCGGTCTAAACAATTTCTTAAGAAATTGCATCATTGCCTCAGGCAATAACCCATCCCAAATTTCTTGAAAATACCTCTTCCAATGAAAAAGTTTTCCACAAGCACTTTATTCTAGTCGTTCAGTTTGTATGACAGCTGTATGTTATAGTGGTCTGATATCGGCGGTTCCGACAACTGCGCAACGTCTTGGTGAGAAAAGGACGTGTGTAAAATTTCTGGTCGATATCTTAAAAACTAAGAAACTAATTCGCATATATGCAGAGGGCCAGACGGGCATGGTTAAAGCGACTCAGCTCGTCACGCTGATCAATTATACCATACCAGTGTACAGCATAAGTGAAGGTACGGTTGGTTAATTCTACTCCTTTTGATAATATTATATTACTAAAAATTAACTAAAATAACCCAGATAAATTGTTAGAATTTCTTTATTTAATAGTTTATTTCTCTTATACAAAATTATTAAAAATTACCTTCACTTATGCTGTACACTGTAAATACTTTGTAGGGTTTCCGACGTTTCTTTTTGGGTGTTACCAACGTCGTAGCTAACTTAATACACCCTGTTCAGGGTATAATAATGGATACTAGTTATCTTAAAAGTTAAAAGACTTCGAGATTACTCGAAGCAAAAGTTGTAGCGACCTTTTAATGGATTTTTATACACTTGCAACATGTTGCAATAGATTATAATAGTTTTATTTACCTAAAGTTGTTTGTATCACCTAGAAACAATCGATTTTGATAAAGGGTTATGGTATATATATTGTAACGGATTCCGTGATGAATCTTGAGTTCGATCACTTAATTTTTAAATAAAAGTCCCAATTTAATGGCTTATCTTTATTTCTAATCCAAATAACTTAACGCTTTACTACTCATTATCCGAATTTACATCTTCATACTTATATATTAATTGCTCTTTACACGGTAGCACTCTAATTAGAACTGCGTCTGCTGCACAATCCGGCTGCCATTATATAGTTGATCTTTAACAAAACTTCGCCACTAGAATATTCTGGCAACTACGAATTCGCTGTCTAGTTGATTCTAGCAATTTATCGTCGATTCGATTTTGTTCTATCATCCGTATTGGCCACACTGCACTTCACCTAAGTCTGATCGTCCCGATTAGACATATTTGTGGTACCAAACTCAAGGCATTTATGTCTCTCATCTCGTATTCTAGGATGGTGATAACTTCCTTAGCCGCCCTTCACTTATTGGCTTGACTTAAAGCTGACTCGTTACCCAGTTGTTGATGAACACGTCCGCTACTGGTTCAGCCTCTTGATTAGGAATTGTGTATACTTCTGGCCATTCGTTGAAATGGTCCTTGACTACCAAAACATGTCTATTTCCTAATTTATTGCCTACATTCACGGCAATTTGCTCAAATGGCGCACCCGAATTGTACTGCTTCATCTAGCCATAACTCCTGGAAGTTGACCCTTTAGCTACAATGCACTCAGCTTATTTGGCAATCTTCTCCATAGCTGTTAACGACAACTAGTCCAATAAAACCTTTGCTTTAATTTCCTTAAGGTTTTTGAGTTTCTTAAGTTTTCTCAACTTGGACCTTTGTACAATACGTTAAGAACTTTAGGAATTCTAACCTTTGGAAGAACCATAAGTGCTCGAAAGCTTTGCCAATCTTCGCTTTACCATACTCGATGCAAGCACCCGCACATTAACTTTAAACTACTCTCCCAAATATGCTTTTGCGACTGGCCTCCCTTAGTTATTTCTCCCCTCGTTGTACATTTGTTCAACTCCACTTCATGCACTACACCTTTTAGTTCTGGATCTTCTTGCAAAGAGGCATCTGTTTCAACTATAATTTTATCCTGATCATCCACCTGTGCTGATATACACGTTTCGTGCTCTTCCGACTGTGAGGACCCTTGTATTGGTATACACGCTTCCTGTTCTTTCGACTGTGAGGACCCCTGTACTGGTATATACGCACGCCCAGCTCTTTTGACTGTGAGGACACTTGTACTGGTATACAAGCTTCTTGCTCTTCTGACTGTGAGGACCCTTTTACTGGTTCATACGCTTCCTGCTCTTCCAACTGTAAAGACACCTGCACTGACATATGCACATCCAGCCTTTTTTGCAGCTGACAACTGTGCTTACAAACGGTCTCAGAAAGATTTCAACGCAGCATAAATAACCTCTATTGAGCATTGAGTCTCTTCCTTTTCTTTTATGTACCTTCGTTGTCTCTTTATCCCATAGATCGTTAAATTTGGCCATTTTCAAATAATTATCTCCTTGGGAATTTATTTGACAATCGTACTTCTGACATTAATTGTAACGGATTTCTCGATAAATCGTCTGACCACAACTCACTCTTGAGCTCGATCACTGGATTGTTAAATTAAAGTCCCAATTTAATGCTATACACTTATCTTTATTTCCAATTCCAGCCAATTCCAGCAACTTAACACTTATTGCTCGTTATTCGAACTTACAACTTATTGCTTATAGCTTAATTGCTCTTTACACGGCAACACTCTAATTAGAACTGTGTCTGCTGCACAATCCGGCAGCCCCTCTATAGTAAATTTTTAACAAAAGTTCGCTACTAGAACATTCTGGCAACTACGAATTCGCTGTCTAGTTGCTTCTGGCAGTTTATCGTTAATTCTGATTTGTTCTGGTACTCGTGTTCGCCACAATATGTAGGATTAGATTGGAGTTATATGATAATTGGCAACCACATAATCAAAGTTCGAATAGTGGATTATAGAAATAGTGTAAACGGTAAACCATCGCGGCCATCATCGGTTTCAGATTTTTTGTTCAGTTAGTGACTGACGCAAAACCGTAGACCGAATCAGCTGATACAACCTATATTAAGAGAACGCAATGAAAATGAACACTCACCTCCGCTTCTATCGTCCGTGTACGAGGATTTTCGTGAAAATTGGATTTTTCTCGTAGAAGCGAGTCAACTGATTGCTGGTTACAACACAGGGTTGGCAGTCTCGATATTTTTTAGTAATTAAAATATTAACTTGAAAAAATTTCAAATATTCTTAAACTAACTCAAAATCACAGTCGAATACAATTATATATAAATAGATAGACTATTTTAAATAGTTGGATTTTAGTTTTGATCTTTAACATTATGAAAAATTATAACTGAAAAGCTAGATGTACGCAAAATCATGTATATAAATTGAGCAATGGCAACATTGGGGAATTAAAAACAAACCCTGCAAAACGGGCATCTATTAGTAAACGTGCTAACGACTGGTTATTGTTCACTTATACTCGATACTTTCAACTATTTGTTACTTTTGTTCAGAGAGTTGGAAAAAAGTAACACATCGCCATTTGATGTTCAATGGCTTTCTCGATCTATCCAACGGCAATTATGGCAATGTTACAGTCTGTTAAAGGTAACAAATACTTTGGTTAGTGAATAGGTTACTTAGGTGTTATCCATAACAAAAGTATTTGTTACCCAAATTTCTGTTAGTGCTATTGTTTTGGTTAGCAGTTTGTTACCTTTAACATGTAAACATGTTAGGTTATTTGTTACCTATTTCTTAGCTATATCTATTACCTTGATTTTACTCAATGTTATTTTATTTGTTACCCATTTGTTAAATTCATATGTTAGCGTATCGGTTATCTTTTTGTTACCATAATTCAATTCCAATTCTTTTAAATAAAATACTGTATTTTTTCTATTGTTTCGTTTTATTTAAATATAAAAACGTATTTACTTAAACTAAATATTAAAATTAATTAATACCTTAAAAAGTTTAAATATAGATATTAACACTTTATGAGTAATCAAGTAAAGCACATCTAACCTCTAATCTTATAAACAATTACTTATACGATATTTATAAATCTATATGCATAAAAAATATGGTTTAGTTCCTTCATCACGATAATGCATCATGTCATACTACATTAGTTCTGCGCGGGTTTTTTGCCAAAAACTCGACCATAAATTTATGTGCCTGTTTCATATATGTATCAAAATGCGACATTTAAGCCATTACATCATAGGAAATAACATCGGTGCGACGATTCACTTATGTCATTTGGACATTGCTCATCTTTTGCTCAGAGGTTAAACGTTCGCATTCTTTGCATTGCAGCTTTGTGTGTTGAGAGAATGTCAGCGAAACAATTGAGGGGGCATCTGAAATAAAAAAAAAAAATCATATGTATATGTAACTAAACAGAGACTAACTTTCGTGTCGTATTACCTGTAGATATACAAACGATCCGAGAATGACATCCAATCCAATTTAGGCTGGTCGCCAAATGGTGTATTTTTTATAGCATAAAGAAGTATAAAAAGGTCTTTATTTTGATCGGTCAACAATTTCTTCGAAGATTGCATTGCTTGAAGAGATGAAAAAGTTTTCCATACAGGCACTTGATTCCGGTCGTTCAGTTTGTATGGTAGCTATATGCTATGGTGATCCGGTCTAAACAATTTCTTAGGAAATTGCATCATTGCCTCAGGCAATAACCCATCCCAAATTTCTTGAAAATACCTCTTCCAATGAAAAAGTTTTCCACAAGCACTTTATTCTAGTCGTTCAGTTTGTATGACAGCTGTATGTTATAGTGGTCTGATATCGGCGGTTCCGACAACTGCGCAGCGTCTTGGTGAGAAAAGGACGTGTGTAAAATTTCTGGTCGATATCTTAAAAACTAAGAAACTAATTCGCATATATGCAGAGGGCCAGACGGGCATGGTTAAAGCGACTCAGCTCGTCACGCTGATCAATTATACCATACCAGTGTACAGCATAAGTGAAGGTACGGTTGGTTAATTCTACTCCTTTTGATAATATTATATTACTAAAAATTAACGAAAATAACCCAGATAAATTGTTAGAATTTCTTTATTTAATAATTTATTTCTCTTATACAAAATTATTAAAAATTACCTTCACTTATGCTGTACACTGTAAATACTTTGTAGGGTTTCCGACGTTTCTTTTTGGGTGTTACCAACGTCGTAGCTAACTTAATACACCCTGTTCAGGGTATAATAATGGATACTAGTTATCTTAAAAGTTAAAAGACTTCGAGATTACTCGAAGCAAAAGTTGTAGCGACCTTTTAATGGATTTTTATACACTTGCAACATGTTGCAATAGATTATAATAGTTTTATTTACCTAAAGTTGTTTGTATCACCTAGAAACAATCGATTTTGATAAAGGGTTATGGTATATATATTGTAACGGATTCCGTGATGAATCTTGAGTTCGATCACTTAATTTTTAAATAAAAGTCCCAATTTAATGGCTTATCTTTATTTCTAATCCAAATAACTTAACGCTTTACTACTCATTATCCGAATTTACATCTTCATACTTATATATTAATTGCTCTTTACACGGTAGCACTCTAATTAGAACTGCGTCTGCTGCACAATCCGGCTGCCATTATATAGTTGATCTTTAACAAAACTTCGCCACTAGAATATTCTGGCAACTACGAATTCGCTGTCTAGTTGATTCTAGCAATTTATCGTCGATTCGATTTTGTTCTATCATCCGTATTGGCCACACTGCACTTCACCTAAGTCTGATCGTCCCGATTAGACATATTTGTGGTACCAAACTCAAGGCATTTATGTCTCTCATCTCGTATTCTAGGATGGTGATAACTTCCTTAGCCGCCCTTCACTTATTGGCTTGACTTAAAGCTGACTCGTTACCCAGTTGTTGATGAACACGTCCGCTACTGGTTCAGCCTCTTGATTAGGAATTGTGTATACTTCTGGCCATTCGTTGAAATGGTCCTTGACTACCAAAACATGTCTATTTGATAATTTATTGCCTACATTCACGGCAATTTGCTCAAATGGCGCACCCGAATTGTACTGCTTCATCTAGCCATAACTCCTGGAAGTTGACCCTTTAGCTACAATGCACTCAGCTTATTTGGCAATCTTCTCCATAGCTGTTAACGACAACTAGTCCAATAAAACCTTTGCTTTAATTTCCTTAAGGTTTTTGAGTTTCTCAAGTTTTCTCAACTTGGACCTTTGTACAACACGTTAAGAAATTCTAACCTTTGGAAGAACCATAAGTGCTCGAAAGCTTTGCCAATCTTCGCTTTACCATACTCGATGCAAGCACCCGCACATTAACTTTAAACTACTCTCCCAAATATGCTTTTGCGACTGGCCTCCCTTAGTTATTTCTCCCCTCGTTGTACATTTGTTCAACTCCACTTCATGCACTACACCTTTTAGTTCTGGATCTTCTTGCAAAGAGGCATCTGTTTCAACTATAATTTTATCCCGATCATCCACCTGTGCTGATATACACGTTTCGTGCTCTTCCGACTGTGAGGACCCTTGTATTGGTATACACGCTTCCTGTTCTTTCGACTGTGAGGACCCCTGTACTGGTATATACGCACGCCCAGCTCTTTTGACTGTGAGGACACTTGTACTGGTATACAAGCTTCTTGCTCTTCTGACTGTGAGGACCCTTTTACTGGTTCATACGCTTCCTGCTCTTCCAACTGTGAAGACACCTGCACTGACATATGCACATCCAGCCTTTTTTGCAGCTGACAACTGTGCTTACAAACGGTCTCAGAAAGATTTCAACGCAGCATAAATAACCTCTATTGAGCATTGAGTCTCTTCCTTTTCTTCTATGTACCTTCGTTGTCTCTTTATCCCATAGATCGTTAAATTTGGCCATTTTCAAATAATTATCTCCTTGGGAATTTATTTGACAATCGTACTTCTGACATTAATTGTAACGGATTTCTCGATAAATCGTCTGACCATAACTCACTCTTGAGCTCGATCACTGGATTGTTAAATTAAAGTCCCAATTTAATGCTATACACTTATCTTTATTTCCAATTCCAGCCAATTCCAGCAACTTAACACTTATTGCTCGCTATTCGAACTTACAACTTATTGCTTATAGCTTAATTGCTCTTTACACGGCAACACTCTAATTAGAACTGTGTCTGCTGCACAATCCGGCAGCCCCTCTATAGTAAATTTTTAACAAAAGTTCGCTACTAGAACATTCTGGCAACTACGAATTCGCTGTCTAGTTGCTTCTGGCAGTTTATCGTTAATTCTGATTTGTTCTGGTACTTGTGTTCGCCACAATATGTAGGATTAGATTGGAGTTATATGATAATTGGCAACCACATAATCAAAGTTCGAATAGTGGATTATAGAAATAGTGTAAACGGTAAACCATCGCGGTCATCATCGGTTTCAGATTTTTTGTTCAGTTAGTGACTGACGCAAAACCGTAGACCGAATCAGCTGATACAACCTATATTAAGAGAACGCAATGAAAATGAACACTCACCTCCGCTTCTATCGTCCGTGTACGAGGATTTTCGTGAAAATTGGATTTTTCTCGTAGAAGCGAGTCAACTGATTGCTGGTTACAACACAGGGTTGGCAGTCTCGATATTTTTTAGTAATTAAAATATTAACTTGAAAAAATTTCAAATATTCTTAAACTAACTCAAAATCACAGTCGAATACAATTATATATAAATAGATAGACTATTTTAAATAGTTGGATTTTAGTTTTGATCTTTAACATTATGAAAAATTATAACTGAAAAGCTAGATGTACGCAAAATCATGTATATAAATTGAGCAATGGCAACATTGGGGAATTAAAAACAAACCCTGCAAAACGGGCATCTATTAGTAAACGTGCTAACGACTGGTTATTGTTCACTTATACTCGATACTTTCAACTATTTGTTACTTTTGTTCAGAGAGTTGGAAAAAAGTAACACATCGCCATTTGATGTTCAATGGCTTTCTCGATCTATCCAACGGCAATTATGGCAATGTTACAGTCTGTTAAAGGTAACAAATACTTTGGTTAGTGAATAGGTTACTTAGGTGTTATCCATAACAAAAGTATTTGTTACCAAATCTCTGTTAGTGCTATTGTTTTGGTTAGCAGTTTGTTACCTTTAACATGTAAACATGTTAGGTTATTTGTTACCTATTTCTTAGCTATATCTATTACCTTGATTTTACTCAATGTTATTTTATTTGTTACCCATTTGTTAAATTCATATGTTAGCGTATCGGTTATCTTTTTGTTACCATAATTCAATTCCAATTCTTTTAAATAAAATACTGTATTTTTTCTATTGTTTCGTTTTATTTAAATATAAAAACGTATTTACTTAAACTAAATATTAAAATTAATTAATACCTTAAAAAGTTTAAATATAGATATTAACACTTTATGAGTAATCAAGTAAAGCACATCTAACCTCTAATCTTATAAACAATTACTTATACGATATTTATAAATCTATATGCATAAAAAATATGGTTTAGTTCCTTCATCACGATAATGCATCATGTCATACTACATTAGTTCTGCGCGGGTTTTTTGCCAAAAACTCGACCATAAATTTATGTGCCTGTTTCATATGTGTATCAAAATGCGACATTTAAGCCATTACATCATAGGAAATAACATCGGTGCGACGATTCACTTATGTCATTTGGACATTGCTCATCTTTTGCTCAAAGGTTAAACGTTCGCATTCTTTGTATTGCAGCTTTGTGTGTTGAGAGAATGTCAGCGAAACAATTGAGGGGGCATCTGAAATAAAAAAAAAAATCATATGTATATGTAACTAAACAGAGACTAACTTTCGTGTCGTATTACCTGTAAATATACAAACGATCCGAGAATGACATCCAATCCAATTTAGGCTGGTCGCCAAATGGTGTATTTTTTATAGCATAAAGAAGTATAAAAAGGTCTGTATTTTGATCGGTCAACAATTTCTTCGAAGATTGCATTGCTTGAAGAGATGAAAAAGTTTTCCATACAGGCACTTGATTCCGGTCGTTCAGTTTGTATGGTAGCTATATGCTATGGTGATCCGGTCTAAACAATTTCTTAGGAAATTGCATCATTGCCTCAGGCAATAACCCATCCCAAATTTCTTGAAAATACCTCTTCCAATGAAAAAGTTTTCCACAAGCACTTTATTCTAGTCGTTCAGTTTGTATGACAGCTGTATGTTATAGTGGTCTGATATCGGCGGTTCCGACAACTGCGCAGCGTCTTGGTGAGAAAAGGACGTGTGTAAAATTTCTGGTCGATATCTCAAAAACTAAGAAACTAATTCGCATATATGCAGAGGGCCAGACGGGCATGGTTAAAGCGACTCAGCTCGTCACGCTGATCAATTATACCATACCAGTGTTATATTATTATACCATACCATTATTATACCCTGAACAGGGTGTATTAAGTTAGCTACGACGTTGGTAACACCCAAAAAGAAACGTCGGAAACCCTACAAAGTATTTACAGTGTACAGCATAAGTGAAGGTACGGTTGGTTAATTCTACTCCTTTTGATAATATTATATTACTAAAAATTAACGAAAATAACCCAGATAAATTGTTAGAATTTCTTTATTTAATAATTTATTTCTCTTATACAAAATTATTAAAAATTACCTTCACTTATGCTGTACACTGTAAATACTTTGTAGGGTTTCCGACGTTTCTTTTTGGGTGTTACCAACGTCGTAGCTAACTTAATACACCCTGTTCAGGGTATAATAATGGATACTAGTTATCTTAAAAGTTAAAAGACTTCGAGATTACTCGAAGCAAAAGTTGTAGCGACCATTTAATGGATTTTTATACACTTGCAACATGTTGCAATATCTGAGTTTGATCACTTAATTTTTAAATAAAAGTCCCAATTTAATGGCTTATCTTTATTTCTAATCCAAATAACTTAACGCTTTACTACTCATTATCCGAATTTACATCTTCATACTTATATATTAATTGCTCTTTACACGGTAGCACTCTAATTAGAACTGCGTCTGCTGCACAATCCGGCTGCCATTATATAGTTGATCTTTAACAAAACTTCGCCACTAGAATATTCTGGCAACTACGAATTCGCTGTCTAGTTGATTCTAGCAATTTATCGTCGATTCGATTTTGTTCTATCATCCGTATTGGCCACACTGCACTTCACCTAAGTCTGATCGTCCCGATTAGACATATTTGTGGTACCAAACTCAAGGCATTTATGTCTCTCATCTCGTATTCTAGGATGGTGTTAACTTCCTTAGCCGCCCTTCACTTATTGGCTTGACTTAAAGCTGACTCGTTACCCAGTTTTTGATGAACACGTCCGCTACTGGTTCAGCCTCTTGATTAGGAATTGTGTATACTTCTGGCCATTCGTTGAAATGGTCCTTGACCACCAAAACATGTCTATTTCCTAATTTATTGCCTACATTCACGGCAATTTGCTCAAATGGCGCACCCGAATTGTACTGCTTCATCTAGCCATAACTCCTGGAAGTTGACCCTTTAGCTACAATGCACTCAGCTTATTTGGCAATCTTCTCCATAGCTGTTAACGACAACTAGTCCAATAAAACCTTTGCTTTAATTTCCTTAAGGTTTTTGAGTTTCTCAAGTTTTCTCAACTTGGACCCTTGGACAACACGTTAAGAACTTTAGGAATTCTAACCTTTGGAAGAACCATAAGTGCTCGAAAGCTTTGCCAATCTTCGCTTTACCATACCCGATGCAAGCACCCGCACATTAACTTTAAACTACTCTCCCAAATATGCTTTTGCGACTGGCCTCCCTTAGTTATTTCTCCCCTCGTTGTACATTTGTTCAACTCCACTTCATGCACTACACCTTTTAGTTCTGGATCTTCTTGCAAAGAGGCATCTGTTTCAACTATAATTTTATCCTGATCATCCACCTGTGCTGATATACACGTTTCGTGCTCTTCCGACTGTGAGGACCCTTGTATTGGTATACACGCTTCCTGTTCTTTCGACTGTGAGGACCCCTGTACTGGTATATACGCACGCCCAGCTCTTTTGACTGTGAGGACACTTGTACTGGTATACAAGCTTCTTGCTCTTCTGACTGTGAGGACCCTTTTACTGGTTCATACGCTTCCTGCTCTTCCAACTGTGAAGACACCTGCACTGACATATGCACATCCAGCCTTTTTTGCAGCTGACAACTGTGCTTACAAACGGTCTCAGAAAGATTTCAACGCAGCATAAATAACCTCTATTGAGCATTGAGTCTCTTCCTTTTCTTCTATGTACCTTCGTTGTCTCTTTATCCCATAGATCGTTAAATTTGGCCATTTTCAAATAATTATCTCCTTGGGAATTTATTTGACAATCGTACTTCTGACATTAATTGTAACGGATTTCTCGATAAATCGTCTGACCATAACTCACTCTTGAGCTCGATCACTGGATTGTTAAATTAAAGTCCCAATTTAATGCTATACACTTATCTATATTTCCAATTCCAGCCAATTCCAGCAACTTAACACTTATTGCTCGTTATTCGAACTTACAACTTATTGCTTATAGCTTAATTGCTCTTTACACGGCAACACTCTAATTAGAACTGTGTCTGCTGCACAATTCGGCAGCCCCTCTATAGTAAATTTTTAACAAAAGTTCGCTACTAGAACATTCTGGCAACTACGAATTCGCTGTCTAGTTGCTTCTGGCAGTTTATCGTTAATTCTGATTTGTTCTGGTACTCGTGTTCGCCACAATATGTAGGATTAGATTGGAGTTAGATTGGAGTTATATGATAATTGGCAACCACATAATCAAAGTTCGAATAGTGGATTATAGAAATAGTGTAAACGGTAAACCATCGCGGCCATCATCGGTTTCAGATTTTTTGTTCAGTTAGTGACTGACGCAAAACCGTAGACCGAATCAGCTGATACAACCTATATTAAGAGAACGCAATGAAAATGAACACTCACCTCCGCTTCTATCGTCCGTGTACGAGGATTTTCGTGAAAATTGGATTTTTCTCGTAGAAGCGAGTCAACTGATTGCTGGTTACAACACAGGGTTGGCAGTCTCGATATTTTTTAGTAATTAAAATATTAACTTGAAAAAATTTCAAATATTCTTAAACTAACTCAAAATCACAGTCGAATACAATTATATATACTTATATAGATAGACTATTTTAAATAGTTGGATTTTAGTTTTGATCTTTAACATTATGAAAAATTATAACTGAAAAGCTAGATGTACGCAAAATCATGTATATAAATTGAGCAATGGCAACATTGGGGAATTAAAAACAAACCCTGCAAAACGGGCATCTATTAGTAAACGTGCTAACGACTGGTTATTGTTCACTTATACTCGATACTTTCAACTATTTGTTACTTTTGTTCAGAGAGTTGGAAAAAAGTAACACATCGCCATTTGATGTTCAATGGCTTTCTCGATCTATCCAACGGCAATTATGGCAATGTTACAGTCTGTTAAAGGTAACAAATACTTTGGTTAGTGAATAGGTTACTTAGGTGTTATCCATAACAAAAGTATTTGTTACCCAAATTTCTGTTAGTGCTATTGTTTTGGTTAGCAGTTTGTTACCTTTAACATGTAAACATGTTAGGTTATTTGTTACCTATTTCTTAGCTATATCTATTACCTTGATTTTACTCAATGTTATTTTATTTGTTACCCATTTGTTAAATTCATATGTTAGCGTATCGGTTATCTTTTTGTTACCATAATTCAATTCCAATTCTTTTAAATAAAATACTGTATTTTTTCTATTGTTTCGTTTTATTTAAATATAAAAACGTATTTACTTAAACTAAATATTAAAATTAATTAATACCTTAAAAAGTTTAAATATAGATATTAACACTTTATGAGTAATCAAGTAAAGCACATCTAACCTCTACTCTTATAAACAATTACTTATACGATATTTATAAATCTATATGCATAAAAAATATGGTTTAGTTCCTTCATCACGATAATGCATCATGTCATACTACATTAGTTCTGCGCGGATTTTTTGCCAAAAACTCGACCATAAATTTATGTGCCTGTTTCATATATGTATCAAAATACGACATTTAAGCCATTACATCATAGGAAATAACATCGGTGCGACGATTCACTTATGTCATTTGGACATTGCTCATCTTTTGCTCAGAGGTTAAACGTTCGCATTCTTTGCATTGCAGCTTTGTGTGTTGAGAGAATGTCAGCGAAACAATTGAGGGGGCATCTGAAATAAAAAAAAAAATCATATGTATATGTAACTAAACAGAGACTAACTTTCGTGTCGTATTACCTGTAGATATAGAAACGATCCGAGAATGACATCCAATCCAATTTAGGCTGGTCGCCAAATGGTGTATTTTTTATAGCATAAAGAAGTATAAAAAGGTCTTTATTTTGATCGGTCAACAATTTCTTCGAAGATTGCATTGCTTAAAGAGATGAAAAAGTTTTCCATACAGGCACTTGATTCCGGTCGTTCAGTTTGTATGGTAGCTATATGCTATGGTGATCCGGTCTAAACAATTTCTTAGGAAATTGCATCATTGCCTCAGGCAATAACCCATCCCAAATTTCTTGAAAATACCTCTTCCAATGAAAAAGTTTTCCACAAGCACTTTATTCTAGTCGTTCAGTTTGTATGACAGCTGTATGTTATAGTGGTCTGATATCGGCGGTTCCGACAACTGCGCAGCGTCTTGGTGAGAAAAGGACGTGTGTAAAATTTCTGGTCGATATCTTAAAACTAACAACCCTGTTCAGGGTATAATAATGGATACTAGTTATCTTAAAAGTTAAAAGACTTCGAGATTACTCGAAGCAAAAGTTGTAGCGACCATTTAATGGATTTTTATACACTTGCAACATGTTGCAATAGATTATAATAGTTTTATTTACCTAAAGTTGTTTGTATCACCTAAAAACAATCGATTTTGATAAAGGGTTATGGTATATATATTGTAACGGATTTCTTGATGAATCTTGAGTTTGATCACTTAATTTTTAAATAAAAGTCCCAATTTAATGGCTTATCTTTATTTCTAATCCAAATAACTTAACGCTTTACTACTCATTATCCGAATTTACATCTTCATACTTATATATTAATTGCTCTTTACACGGTAGCACTCTAATTAGAACTGCGTCTGCTGCACAATCCGGCTGCCATTATATAGTTGATCTTTAACAAAACTTCGCCACTAGAATATTCTGGCAACTACGAATTCGCTGTCTAGTTGATTCTAGCAATTTATCGTCGATTCGATTTTGTTCTATCATCCGTATTGGCCACACTGCACTTCACCTAAGTCTGATCGTCCCGATTAGACATATTTGTGGTACCAAACTCAAGGCATTTATGCCTCTCATCTCGTATTCTAGGAAGGTGTTAACTTCCTTAGCCGCCCTTCACTTATTGGCTTGACTTAAAGCTGACTCGTTACCCAGTTGTTGATGAACACGTCCGCTACTGGTTCAGCCTCTTGATTAGGAATTGTGTATACTTCTGGCCATTCGTTGAAATGGTCCTTGACTACCAAAACATGTCTATTTCCTAATTTATTGCCTACATTCACGGCAATTTGCTCAAATGGCGCACCCGAATTGTACTGCTTCATCTAGCCATAACTCCTGGAAGTTGACCCTTTAGCTACAATGCACTCAGCTTATTTGGCAATCTTCTCCATAGCTGTTAACGACAACTAGTCCAATAAAACCTTTGCTTTAATTTCCTTAAGGTTTTTGAGTTTCTCAAGTTTTCTCAACTTGGACCTTTGTACAACACGTTAAGAACTTTAGGAATTCTAACCTTTGGAAGAACCATAAGTGCTCGAAAGCTTTGCCAATCTTCGCTTTACCATACTCGATGCAAGCACCCGCACATTAACTTTAAACTACTCTCCCAAATATGCTTTTGCGACTGGCCTCCCTTAGTTATTTCTCCCCTCGTTGTACATTTGTTCAACTCCACTTCATGCACTACACCTTTTAGTTCTGGATCTTCTTGCAAAGAGGCATCTGTTTCAACTATAATTTTATCCTGATCATCCACCTGTGCTGATATACACGTTTCGTGCTCTTCCGACTGTGAGGACCCTTGTATTGGTATACACGCTTCCTGTTCTTTCGACTGTGAGGACCCCTGTACTGGTATATACGCACGCCCAGCTCTTTTGACTGTGAGGACACTTGTACTGGTATACAAGCTTCTTGCTCTTCTGACTGTGAGGACCCTTTTACTGGTTCATACGCTTCCTGCTCTTCCAACTGTAAAGACACCTGCACTGACATATGCACATCCAGCCTTTTTTGCAGCTGACAACTGTGCTTACAAACGGTCTCAGAAAGATTTCAACGCAGCATAAATAACCTCTATTGAGCATTGAGTCTCTTCCTTTTCTTCTATGTACCTTCGTTGTCTCTTTATCCCATAGATCGTTAAATTTGGCCATTTTCAAATAATTATCTCCTTGGGAATTTATTTGACAATGGTACTTCTGACATTAATTGTAACGGATTTCTCGATAAATCGTCTGACCATAACTCACTCTTGAGCTCGATCACTGGATTGTTAAATTAAAGTCCCAATTTAATGCTATACACTTATCTTTATTTCCAATTCCAGCCAATTCCAGCAACTTAACACTTATTGCTCGTTATTCGAACTTACAACTTATTGCTTATAGCTTAATTGCTCTTTACACGGCAACACTCTAATAAGACACAGTTCTAGTCTGCTGCACAATCCGGCAGCCCCTCTATAGTAAATTTTTAACAAAAGTTCGCTACTAGAACATTCTGGCAACTACGAATTCGCTGTCTAGTTGCTTCTGGCAGTTTATCGTTAATTCTGATTTGTTCTGGTACTCGTGTTCGCCACAATATGTAGGATTAGATTGGAGTTATATGATAATTGGCAACCACATAATCAAAGTTCGAATAGTGGATTATAGAAATAGTGTAAACGGTAAACCATCGCGGCCATCATCGGTTTCAGATTTTTTGTTCAGTTAGTGACTGACGCAAAACCGTAGACCGAATCAGCTGATACAACCTATATTAAGAGAACGCAATGAAAATGAACACTCACCTCCGCTTCTATCGTCCGTGTACGAGGATTTTCGTGAAAATTGGATTTTTCTCGTAGAAGCGAGTCAACTGATTGCTGGTTACAACACAGGGTTGGCAGTCTCGATATTTTTTAGTAATTAAAATATTAACTTGAAAAAATTTCAAATATTCTTAAACTAACTCAAAATCACAGTCGAATACAATTATATATAAATAGATAGACTATTTTAAATAGTTGGATTTTAGTTTTGATCTTTAACATTATGAAAAATTATAACTGAAAAGCTAGATGTACGAAAAATCATGTATATAAATTGAGCAATGGCAACATTGGGGAATTAAAAACAAACCCTGCAAAACGGGCATCTATTAGTAAACGTGCTAACGACTGGTTATTGTTCACTTATACTCGATACTTTCAACTATTTGTTACTTTTGTTCAGAGAGTTGGAAAAAAGTAACACATCGCCATTTGATGTTCAATGGCTTTCTCGATCTATCCAACGGCAATTATGGCAATGTTACAGTCTGTTAAAGGTAACAAATACTTTGGTTAGTGAATAGGTTACTTAGGTGTTATCCATAACAAAAGTATTTGTTACCCAAATTTCTGTTAGTGCTATTGTTTTGGTTAGCAGTTTGTTACCTTTAACATGTAAACATGTTAGGTTATTTGTTACCTATTTCTTAGCTATATCTATTACCTTGATTTTCCTCAATGTTATTTTATTTGTTACCCATTTGTTAAATTCATATGTTAGCGTATCGGTTATCTTTTTGTTACCATAATTCAATTCCAATTCTTTTAAATAAAATACTGTATTTTTTCTATTGTTTCGTTTTATTTAAATATAAAAACGTATTTACTTAAACTAAATATTAAAATTAATTAATACCTTAAAAAGTTTAAATATAGATATTAACACTTTATGAGTAATCAAGTAAAGCACATCTAACCTCTAATCTTATAAACAATTACTTATACGATATTTATAAATCTATATGCATAAAAAATATGGTTTAGTTCCTTCATCACGATAATGCATCATGTCATACTACATTAGTTCTGCGCGGGTTTTTTGCCAAAAACTCGACCATAAATTTATGTGCCTGTTTCATATATGTATCAAAATGCGACATTTAAGCCATTACATCATAGGAAATAACATCGGTGCGACGATTCACTTATGTCATTTGGACATTGCTCATCTTTTGCTCAGAGGTTAAACGTTCGCATTCTTTGCATTGCAGCTTTGTGTGTTGAGAGAATGTCAGCGAAACAATTGAGGGGGCATCTGAAATAAAAAAAAAAATCATATGTATATGTAACTAAACAGAGACTAACTTTCGTGTCGTATTACCTGTAGATATACAAACGATCCGAGAATGACATCCAATCCAATTTAGGCTGGTCGCCAAATGGTGTATTTTTTATAGCATAAAGAAGTATAAAAAGGTCTTTATTTCGATCGGTCAACAATTTCTTCGAAGATTGCATTGCTTGAAGAGATGAAAAAGTTTTCCATACAGGCACTTGATTCCGGTCGTTCAGTTTGTATGGTAGCTATATGCTATGGTGATCCGGTCTAAACAATTTCTTAGGAAATTGCATCATTGCCTCAGGCAATAACCCATCCCAAATTTCTTGAAAATACCTCTTCCAATGAAAAAGTTTTCCACAAGCACTTTATTCTAGTCGTTCAGTTTGTATGACAGCTGTATGTTATAGTGGTCTGATATCGGCGGTTCCGACAACTGCGCAGCGTCTTGGTGAGAAAAGGACGTGTGTAAAATTTCTGGTCGATATCTTAAAAACTAAGAAACTAATTCGCATATATGCAGAGGGCCAGACGGGCATGGTTAAAGCGACTCAGCTCGTCACGCTGATCAATTATACCATACCAGTGTACAGCATAAGTGAAGGTACGGTTGGTTAATTCTACTCCTTTTGATAATATTATATTACTAAAAATTAACGAAAATAACCCAGATAAATTGTTAGAATTTCTTTATTTAATAATTTATTTCTCTTATACAAAATTATTAAAAATTACCTTCACTTATGCTGTACACTGTAACTACTTTGTAGGGTTTCCGACGTTTCTTTTTGGGTGTTACCAACGTCGTAGCTAACTTAATACACCCTGTTCAGGGTATAATAATGGATACTAGTTATCTTAAAAGTTAAAAGACTTCGAGATTACTCGAAGCAAAAGTTGTAGCGACCTTTTAATGGATTTTTATACACTTGCAACATGTTGCAATAGATTATAATAGTTTTATTTACCTAAAGTTGTTTGTATCACCTAGAAACAATCGATTTTGATAAAGGGTTATGGTATATATATTGTAACGGATTCCGTGATGAATCTTGAGTTCGATCACTTAATTTTTAAATAAAAGTCCCAATTTAATGGCTTATCTTTATTTCTAATCCAAATAACTTAACGCTTTACTACTCATTATCCGAATTTACATCTTCATACTTATATATTAATTGCTCTTTACACGGTAGCACTCTAATTAGAACTGCGTCTGCTGCACAATCCGGCTGCCATTATATAGTTGATCTTTAACAAAACTTCGCCACTAGAATATTCTGGCAACTACGAATTCGCTGTCTAGTTGATTCTAGCAATTTATCGTCGATTCGATTTTGTTCTATCATCCGTATTGGCCACACTGCACTTCACCTAAGTCTGATCGTCCCGATTAGACATATTTGTGGTACCAAACTCAAGGCATTTATGTCTCTCATCTCGTATTCTAGGATGGTGATAACTTCCTTAGCCGCCCTTCACTTATTGGCTTGACTTAAAGCTGACTCGTTACCCAGTTGTTGATGAACACGTCCGCTACTGGTTCAGCCTCTTGATTAGGAATTGTGTATACTTCTGGCCATTCGTTGAAATGGTCCTTGACTACCAAAACATGTCTATTTGATAATTTATTGCCTACATTCACGGCAATTTGCTCAAATGGCGCACCCGAATTGTACTGCTTCATCTAGCCATAACTCCTGGAAGTTGACCCTTTAGCTACAATGCACTCAGCTTATTTGGCAATCTTCTCCATAGCTGTTAACGACAACTAGTCCAATAAAACCTTTGCTTTAATTTCCTTAAGGTTTTTGAGTTTCTCAAGTTTTCTCAACTTGGACCTTTGTACAACACGTTAAGAAATTCTAACCTTTGGAAGAACCATAAGTGCTCGAAAGCTTTGCCAATCTTCGCTTTACCATACTCGATGCAAGCACCCGCACATTAACTTTAAACTACTCTCCCAAATATGCTTTTGCGACTGGCCTCCCTTAGTTATTTCTCCCCTCGTTGTACATTTGTTCAACTCCACTTCATGCACTACACCTTTTAGTTCTGGATCTTCTTGCAAAGAGGCATCTGTTTCAACTATAATTTTATCCCGATCATCCACCTGTGCTGATATACACGTTTCGTGCTCTTCCGACTGTGAGGACCCTTGTATTGGTATACACGCTTCCTGTTCTTTCGACTGTGAGGACCCCTGTACTGGTATATACGCACGCCCAGCTCTTTTGACTGTGAGGACACTTGTACTGGTATACAAGCTTCTTGCTCTTCTGACTGTGAGGACCCTTTTACTGGTTCATACGCTTCCTGCTCTTCCAACTGTAAAGACACCTGCACTGACATATGCACATCCAGCCTTTTTTGCAGCTGACAACTGTGCTTACAAACGGTCTCAGAAAGATTTCAACGCAGCATAAATAACCTCTATTGAGCATTGAGTCTCTTCCTTTTCTTCTATGTACCTTCGTTGTCTCTTTATCCCATAGATCGTTAAATTTGGCCATTTTCAAATAATTATCTCCTTGGGAATTTATTTGACAATCGTACTTCTGACATTAATTGTAACGGATTTCTCGATAAATCGTCTGACCATAACTCACTCTTGAGCTCGATCACTGGATTGTTAAATTAAAGTCCCAATTTAATGCTATACACTTATCTTTATTTCCAATTCCAGCCAATTCCAGCAACTTAACACTTATTGCTCGCTATTCGAACTTACAACTTATTGCTTATAGCTTAATTGCTCTTTACACGGCAACACTCTAATTAGAACTGTGTCTGCTGCACAATCCGGCAGCCCCTCTATAGTAAATTTTTAACAAACGTTCGCTACTAGAACATTCTGGCAACTACGAATTCGCTGTCTAGTTGCTTCTGGCAGTTTATCGTTAATTCTGATTTGTTCTGGTACTTGTGTTCGCCACAATATGTAGGATTAGATTGGAGTTATATGATAATTGGCAACCACATAATCAAAGTTCGAATAGTGGATTATAGAAATAGTGTAAACGGTAAACCATCGCGGTCATCATCGGTTTCAGATTTTTTGTTCAGTTAGTGACTGACGCAAAACCGTAGACCGAATCAGCTGATACCACCTATATTAAGAGAACGCAATGAAAATGAACACTCACCTCCGCTTCTATCGTCCGTGTACGAGGATTTTCGTGAAAATTGGATTTTTCTCGTAGAAGCGAGTCAACTGATTGCTGGTTACAACACAGGGTTGGCAGTCTCGATATTTTTTAGTAATTAAAATATTAACTTGAAAAAATTTCAAATATTCTTAAACTAACTCAAAATCACAGTCGAATACAATTATATATAAATAGATAGACTATTTTAAATAGTTGGATTTTAGTTTTGATCTTTAACATTATGAAAAATTATAACTGAAAAGCTAGATGTACGCAAAATCATGTATATAAATTGAGCAATGGCAACATTGGGGAATTAAAAACAAACCCTGCAAAACGGGCATCTATTAGTAAACGTGCTAACGACTGGTTATTGTTCACTTATACTCGATACTTTCAACTATTTGTTACTTTTGTTCAGAGAGTTGGAAAAAAGTAACACATCGCCATTTGATGTTCAATGGCTTTCTCGATCTATCCAACGGCAATTATGGCAATGCTACAGTCTGTTAAAGGTAACAAATACTTTGGTTAGTGAATAGGTTACTTAGGTGTTATCCATAACAAAAGTATTTGTTACCCAAATTTCTGTTAGTGCTATTGTTTTGGTTAGCAGTTTGTTACCTTTAACATGTAAACATGTTAGGTTATTTGTTACCTATTTCTTAGCTATATCTATTACCTTGATTTTACTCAATGTTATTTTATTTGTTACCCATTTGTTAAATTCATATGTTAGCGTATCGGTTATCTTTTTGTTACCATAATTCAATTCCAATTCTTTTAAATAAAATACTGTATTTTTTCTATTGTTTCGTTTTATTTAAATATAAAAACGTATTTACTTAAACTAAATATTAAAATTAATTAATACCTTAAAAAGTTTAAATATAGATATTAACACTTTATGAGTAATCAAGTAAAGCACATCTAACCTCTAATCTTATAAACAATTACTTATACGATATTTATAAATCTATATGCATAAAAAATATGGTTTAGTTCCTTCATCACGATAATGCATCATGTCATACTACATTAGTTCTGCGCGGGTTTTTTGCCAAAAACTCGACCATAAATTTATGTGCCTGTTTCATATGTGTATCAAAATGCGACATTTAAGCCATTACATCATAGGAAATAACATCGGTGCGACGATTCACTTATGTCATTTGGACATTGCTCATCTTTTGCTCAGAGGTTAAACGTTCGCATTCTTTGCATTGCAGCTTTGTGTGTTGAGAGAATGTCAGCGAAACAATTGAGGGGGCATCTGAAATAAAAAAAAAAATCATATGTATATGTAACTAAACAGAGACTAACTTTCGTGTCGTATTACCTGTAGATATACAAACGATCCGAGAATGACATCCAATCCAATTTAGGCTGGTCGCCAAATGGTGTATTTTTTATAGCATAAAGAAGTATAAAAAGGTCTTTATTTTGATCGGTCAACAATTTCTTCGAAGATTTCATTGCTTGAAGAGATGAAAAAGTTTTCCATACAGGCACTTGATTCCGGTCGTTCAGTTTGTATGGTAGCTATATGCTATGGTGATCCGATCTAAACAATTTCTTAGGAAATTGCATCATTGCCTCAGGCAATAACCCATCCCAAATTTCTTGAAAATACCTCTTCCAATGAAAAAGTTTTCCACAAGCACTTTATTCTAGTCGTTCAGTTTGTATGACAGCTGTATGTTATAGTGGTCTGATATCGGCGGTTCCGACAACTGCGCAGCGTCTTGGTGAGAAAAGGACGTGTGTAAAATTTCTGGTCGATATCTTAAAAACTAAGAAACTAATTCGCATATATGCAGAGGGCCAGACGGGCATGGTTAAAGCGACTCAGCTCGTCACGCTGATCAATTATACCATACCAGTGTACAGCATAAGTGAAGGTACGGTTGGTTAATTCTACTCCTTTTGATAATATTATATTACTAAAAATTAACGAAAATAACCCAGATAAATTGTTAGAATTTCTTTATTTAATAATTTATTTCTCTTATACAAAATTATTAAAAATTACCTTCACTTATGCTGTACACTGTAAATACTTTGTAGGGTTTCCGACGTTTCTTTTTGGGTGTTACCAACGTCGTAGCTAACTTAATACACCCTGTTCAGGGTATAATAATGGATACTAGTTATCTTAAAAGTTAAAAGACTTCGAGATTACTCGAAGCAAAAGTTGTAGCGACCATTTAATGGATTTTTATACACTTGCAACATGTTGCAATAGATTATAATAGTTTTATTTACCTAAAGTTGTTTGTATCACCTAAAAACAATCGATTTTGATAAAGGGTTATGGTATATATATTGTAACGGATTTCTTGATGAATCTTGAGTTTGATCACTTAATTTTTAAATAAAAGTCCCAATTTAATGGCTTATCTTTATTTCTAATCCAAATAACTTAACGCTTTACTACTCATTATCCGAATTTACATCTTCATACTTATATATTAATTGCTCTTTACACGGTAGCACTCTAATTAGAACTGCGTCTGCTGCACAATCCGGCTGCCATTATATAGTTGATCTTTAACAAAACTTCGCCACTAGAATATTCTGGCAACTACGAATTCGCTGTCTAGTTGATTCTAGCAATTTATCGTCGATTCGATTTTGTTCTATCATCCGTATTGGCCACACTGCACTTCACCTAAGTCTGATCGTCCCGATTAGACATATTTGTGGTACCAAACTCAAGGCATTTATGTCTCTCATCTCGTATTCTAGGATGGTGTTAACTTCCTTAGCCGCCCTTCACTTATTGGCTTGACTTAAAGCTGACTCGTTACCCAGTTGTTGATGAACACGTCCGCTACTGGTTCAGCCTCTTGATTAGGAATTGTGTATACTTCTGGCCATTCGTTGGAATGGTCCTTGACTACCAAAACATGTCTATTTCCTAATTTATTGCCTACATTCACGCCAATTTGCTCAAATGGCGCACCCGAATTGTACTGCTTCATCTAGCCATAACTCCTGGAAGTTGACCCTTTAGCTACAATGCACTCAGCTTATTTGGCAATCTTCTCCATAGCTGTTAACGACAACTAGTCCAATAAAACCTTTGCTTTAATTTCCCTAAGGTTTGTGAGTTTCTCAAGTTTTCTCAACTTGGACCTTTGTACAACACGTTAAGAACTTTAGGAATTCTAACCTTTGGAAGAACCATAAGTGCTCGAAAGCTTTGCCAATCTTCGCTTTACCATACTCGATGCAAGCACCCGCACATTAACTTTAAACTACTCTCCCAAATATGCTTTTGCGACTGGCCTCCCTTAGTTATTTCTCCCCTCGTTGTACATTTGTTCAACTCCACTTCATGCATTACACCTTTTAGTTCTGGATCTTCTTGCAAAGAGGCATCTGTTTCAACTATAATTTTATCCTGATCATCCACCTGTGCTGATATACACGTTTCGTGCTCTTCTGACTGTGAGGACCCTTGTATTGGTATACACCCTTCCTGTTCTTTCGACTGTGAGGACCCCTGTACTGGTATATACGCACGCCCAGCTCTTTTGACTGTGAGGACACTTGTACTGGTATACAAGCTTCTTGCTCTTCTGACTGTGAGGACCCTTTTACTGGTTCATACGCTTCCTGCTCTTCCAACTGTGAAGACACCTGCACTGACATATGCACATCCAGCCTTTTTTGCAGCTGACAACTGTGCTTACAAACGGTCTCAGAAAGATTTCAACGCAGCATAAATAACCTCTATTGAGCATTGAGTCTCTTCCTTTTCTTCTATGTACCTTCGTTGTCTCTTTACCCCATAGATCGTTAAATTTGGCCATTTTCAAATAATTATCTCCTTGGGAATTTATTTGACAATCGTACTTCTGACATTAATTGTAACGGATTTCTCGATAAATCGTCTGACCATAACTCACTCTTGAGCTCGATCACTGGATTGTTAAATTAAAGTCCCAATTTAATGCTATACACTTATCTTTATTTCCAATTCCAGCCAATTCCAGCAACTTAACACTTATTGCTCGCGATTCGAACTTACAACTTATTGCTTATAGCTTAATTGCTCTTTACACGGCAACACTCTAATTAGAACTGTGTCTGCTGCACAATCCGGCAGCCCCTCTATAGTAAATTTTTAACAAAAGTTCGCTACTAGAACATTCTGGCAACTACGAATTCGCTGTCTAGTTGCTTCTGGCAGTTTATCGTTAATTCTGATTTGTTCTGGTACTCGTGTTCGCCACAATATGTAGGATTAGATTGGAGTTATATGATAATTGGCAACCACATAATCAAAGTTCGAATAGTGGATTATAGAAATAGTGTAAACAGTAAACCATCGCGGCCATCATCGGTTTCAGATTTTTTGTTCAGTTAGTGACTGACGCAAAACCGTAGACCGAATCAGCTGATACAACCTATATTAAGAGAACGCAATGAAAATGAACACTCACCTCCGCTTCTATCGTCCGTGTACGAGAATTTTCGTGAAAATTGGATTTTTCTCGTAGAAGCGAGTCAACTGATTGCTGGTTACAACACAGGGTTGGCAGTCTCGATATTTTTTAGTAATTAAAATATTAACTTGAAAAAATTTCAAATATTCTTAAACTAACTCAAAATCACAGTCGAATACAATTATATATAAATAGATAGACTATTTTAAATAGTTGGATTTTAGTTTTGATCTTTAACATTATAAAAAATTATAACTGAAAAGCTAGATGTACGCAAAATCATGTATATAAATTGAGCAATGGCAACATTGGGGAATTAAAAACAAACCCTGCAAAACGGGCATCTATTAGTAAACGTGCTAACGACTGGTTATTGTTCACTTATACTCGATACTTTCAACTATTTGTTACTTTTGTTCAGAGAGTTGGAAAAAAGTAACACATCGCCATTTGATGTTCAATGGCTTTCTCGATATATCCAACGGCAATTATGGCAATGTTACAGTCTGTTAAAGGTAACAAATACTTTGGTTAGTGAATAGGTTACTTAGGTGTTATCCATAACAAAAGTATTTGTTACCCAAATTTCTGTTAGTGCTATTGTTTTGGTTAGCAGTTTGTTACCTTTAACATGTAAACATGTTAGGGTATTTGTTACCTATTTCTTAGCTATATCTATTACCTTGATTTTCCTCAATGTTATTTTATTTGTTACCCATTTGTTAAATTCATATGTTAGCGTATCGGTTATCTTTTTGTTACCATAATTCAATTCCAATTCTTTTAAATAAATATAAAAACGTATTTACTTAAACTAAATATTAAAATTAATTAATACCTTAAAAAGTTTAAATATAGACATTAACACTTTATGAGTAATCAAGTAAAGCACATCTAACCTCTAATCTTATAAACAATTACTTATACGATATTTATAAATCTATATGCATAAAAAATATGGTTTAGTTCCTTCATCACGATAATGCATCATGTCATACTACATTAGTTCTGCGCGGGTTTTTTGCCAAAAACTCGACCATAAATGATTTATGTGCCTGTTTCATATGTGTATCAAAATGCGACATTTAAGCCATTACATCATAGGAAATAACATCGGTGCGACGATTCACTTATGTCATTTGAACATTGCTCATCTTTTGCTCAGAGGTTAAACGTTCGCATTCTTTGCATTGCAGCTCTGTGTGTTGAGAGAATGTCAGCGAAACAATTGAGGGGGCATCTGAAATAAAAAAAAAAAAAATCATATGTATATGTAACTAAACAGAGACTAACTTTCGTGTCGTATTACCTGTAGATATACAAACGATCCGAGAATGACATCCAATCCAATTTAGGCTGGTCGCCAAATGGTGTATTTTTTATAGCATAAAGAAGTATAAAAAGGTCTTTATTTTGATCGGTCAACAATTTCTTCGAAGATTGCATTGCTTGAAGAGATGAAAAAGTTTTCCATACAGGCACTTGATTCCGGTCGTTCAGTTTGTATGGTAGCTATATGCTATAGTGATCCGGTCTAAACAATTTCTTAGAAAATTGCATCATTGCCTCAGGCAATAACCCATCCCAAATTTCTTGAAAATACCTCTTCCAATGAAAAAGTTTTCCACAAGCACTTTATTCTAGTCGTTCAGTTTGTATGACAGCTGTATGTTATAGTGGTCTGATATCGGCGGTTCCGACAACTGCGCAGCGTCTTGGTGAGAAAAGGACGTGTGTAAAATTTCTGGTCGATATCTCAAAAACTAAGAAGCTAATTCGCATATATGCAGAGGGCCAGACGGGCATGGTTAAAGCGACTCAGCTCGGCACGCTGATCAATTATACCATACCAGTGTACGGCATAAGTGAAGGTACGGTTGGTTAATTCTACTCCTTTTGATAATATTATATTACTAAAAATTAACGAAAATAACCCAGATAAATTGTTAGAATTTCTTTATTTAATAATTTATTTCTCTTATACAAAATTATTAAATATTACCTTCACTTATGCTGTACACTGTAAATACTTTGTAGGGTTTCCGACGTTTCTTTTTGGGTGTTACCAACGTCGTAGCTAACTTAATACACCCTGTTCAGGGTATAATAATGGATACTAGTTCTCTTAAAAGTTAAAAGACTTCGAGATTACTCGAAGCAAAAGTTGTAGCGACCATTTAATGGATTTTTATACACTTGCAACATGTTGCAATAGATTATAATAGTTTTATTTACCTAAAGTTGTTTGTATCACCTAAAAACAATGGATTTTGATAAAGGGTTATGGTATATATATTGTAACGGATTTCTTGATGAATCTTGAGTTTGATCACTTAATTTTTAAATAAAAGTCCCAATTTAATGGCTTCCAAATAACTTAACGCTTTACTACTCATTATCTGAATTTACATCTTCATACTTATATATTAATTGCTCTTTACACGGTAGCACTCTAATTAGAACTGCGTCTGCTGCACAATCCGGCTGCCCTTATATAGTAGATCTTTAACAAAACTTCGGCACTAAAATATTCTGGCAACTACGAATTCGCTGTCTAGTTGATTCTAGCAATTTATCGTCAATTCGATTTTGTTCTATCATCCGTATTGGCCACACTGCACTTCACCTAAGTCTGATCGTCCCGATTAGACATATTTGTGTTACCAAACTCAAGGCATTTATGTCTCTCATCTCGTATTCTAGGATGGTGTTAACTTCCTTAGCCGCCCTTCACTTATTGGCTTGACTTAAAGCTGACTCGTTACCCAGTTGTTGATGAACACGTCCGCTACTGGTTCAGCCTCTTGATTAGGAATTGTGTATACTTCTGGCCATTCGTTGAAATGGTCCTTGACTACCAAAACATGTCTATTTCCTAATTTATTGCCTACATTCACGGCAATTTGCTCAAATGGCGCACCCGAATTGTACTGCTTCATCTAGCCATAACTCCTGGAAGTTGACCCTTTAGCTACAATGCACTCAGCTTATTTGGCAATCTTCTCCATAGCTGTTAACGACAACTAGTCCAATAAAACCTTTGCTTTAATTTCCCTAAGGTTTTTGAGTTTCTCAAGTTTTCTCAACTTGGACCTTTGTACAACACGTTAAGAACTTTAGGAATTCTAACCTTTGGAAGAACCATAAGTGCTCGAAAGCTTTGCCAATCTTCGCTTTACCATACTCGATGCAAGCACCCGCACATTAACTTTAAACTACTCTCCCAAATATGCTTTTGCGACTGGCCTCCCTTAGTTATTTCTCCCCTCGTTGTACATTTGTTCAACTCCACTTCATGCATTACACCTTTTAGTTCTGGATCTTCTTGCAAAGAGGCATCTGTTTCAACTATAATTTTATCCTGATCATCCATCTGTGCTGGTATACAAGCTTCTTGCTTTTCTGACTGTGAGGACCCTTTTACTGGTTCATACGCTTCCTGCTCTTCCAACTGTGAAGACACCTGCACTGACATATGCACATCCAGCCTTTTTTGCAGCTGACAACTGTGCTTACAAACGGTCTCAGAAAGATTTCAACGCAGCATAAATAACCTCTATTGAGCATTGAGTCTCTTCCTTTTCTTCTATGTACCTTCGTTGTCTCTTTACCCCATAGATCGTTAAATTTGGCCATTTTCAAATAATTATCTCCTTGGGAATTTATTTGACAATCGTACTTCTGACATTAATTGTAACGGATTTCTCGATAAATCGTCTGACCATAACTCACTCTTGAGCTCGATCACTGGATTGTTAAATTAAAGACCCAATTTAATCCTATACACTTATCTTAATTTCCAATTCCAGCAACTTAATACTTATTGCTCGCTTTTCGAACTTACAACTTATTGCGTATAGCTTAATTGCTCTTTGCACGGCAACACTTTAATTAGAACTGTGTCTGCTGCACAATCCGGCAGCCCCTCTATAGTAAATTTTTAACAAAAGTTCGCTACTAGAACATTCTGGCAACTACGAATTCGCTGTATAGTTGCTTCTGGCAGTTTATCGTTAATTCTGATTTGTTCTGGTACTCGTGTTCGCCACAATATGTAGGATTAGATTGGAGTTATATGATAATTGGCAACCACATAATCAAAGTTCGAATAGTGGATTATAGAAATAGTGTAAACGGTAAACCATCGCGGCCATCATCGGTTTCAGATTTTTTGTTCAGTTAGTGACTGACGCAAAACCGTAGACCGAATCAGCTGATACAACCTATATTAAGAGAACGCAATGAAAATGAACACTCACCTCCGCTTCTATCGTCCGTGTACGAGGATTTTCGTGAAAATTGGATTTTTCTCGTAGAAGCGAGTCAACTGATTGCTGGTTACAACACAGGGTTGGCAGTCTCGATATTTTTTAGTAATTAAAATATTAACTTGAAAAAATTTCAAATATTCTTAAACTAACTCAAAATCACAGTCAAATACAATTATATATAAATAGATAGACTATTTTAAATAGTTGGATTTTAGTTTTGATCTTTAACATTATGAAAAATTATAACTGAAAAGCTAGATGTACGCAAAATCATGTATATAAATTGAGCAATGGCAACATTGGGGAATTGAAAACAAACTATGCAAAACGGGCATCTATTAGTAAACGTGCTAACGACTGGTTATTGTTCACTTATACTCGATACTTTCAACTATTTGTTACTTTTGTTCAGAGAGTTGGAAAAAAGTAACACATCGCCATTTGATGTTCAATGGCTTTCTCGATCTATCCAACGGCAATTATGGCAATGTTACAGTCTGTTAAAGGTAACAAATACTTTGGTTAGTGAATAGGTTACTTAGGTGTTATCTATATCAAAAGTATTTGTTACCCAAATTTCTGTTAGTGCTATTGTTTTGGTTAGCAGTTTGTTACCTTTAACATGTAAACATGTTAGGGTATTTGTTACCTATTTCTTAGCTATATCTATTACCTTGATTTTCCTCAATGTTATTTTATTTGTTACCCATTTGTTAAATTCATATGTTAGCGTATCAGTTATCTTTTTGTTACCATAATTCAATTCCAATTCTTTTAAATAAAATACTGTATTTTTTCTATTGTTTCGTTTTATTTAAATATAAAAACGTATTTACTTAAACTAAATATTAAAATTAATTAATACCTTAAAAAGTTTAAATATAGATATTAACACTTTATGAGTAATCAAGTAAAGCACATCTAACCTCTAATCTTATAAACAATTACTTATACGATATTTATAAATCTATATGCATAAAAAATATGGTTTAGTTCCTTCATCACGATAATGCATCATGTCATACTACATTAGTTCTGCGCGGGTTTTTTGCCAAAAACTCGACCATAAATTTATGTGCCTGTTTCATATGTGTATCAAAATGCGACATTTAAGCCATTACATCATAGGAAATAACATCGGTGCGACGATTCACTTATGTCATTTGGACATTGCTCATCTTTTGCTCAGAGGTTAAACGTTCGCATTCTTTGCATTGCAGCTTTGTGTGTTGAGAGAATGTCAGCGAAACGATTGAGGGGGCATCTGAAAAAAAAAAAAAAATCATATGTATATGTAACTAAACAGAGACTAACTTTCGTGTCGTATTACCTGTAGATATACAAACAATCCGAGAATGACATCCAATCCAATTTAGGCTGGTCGCCAAATGGTAGCCCAATAACATTGAAAATACCACCGACGAGCCCATTACTTTCCAATAGCTTTGTTGCTTTTGACGGTTGATGCTCCAAAAATTGTTCTTCGTAACGTCCAGAAAGTTGCTTATTTGTCAACGGTGGTATGGGAATGAAGCAAAATTTCTAAAATTTTACCAATCAAAATACTTGTATCGTCTTTATACCTGCAACAGAATTGTGTTGAAATTGCACTATTAGTTGTTTTTATATTAAAATTATAATATGATATATGTTATTATTATCTGATATGATTAAATTATTCATAATTATATATTGTTATTAAGCCGATATAATATCTAGAAGAGTTATATATATACATTACTTACTTGTATTGATTAAGCTGTCATTACCTCATAACAAGGCCAAATGACGATAGCTCAATGCCCATCACATGGAATACATGGCAGTAACCATGGCGAAATGCGTGTTGGATTGAAATCGGGCTTCTCATAGAAGACGTTTACGAATTCTTGCCCCTCACCTCATAGTAGACATTTACGTATTCTCGATCTTCCGGGATGACAGTCCTCTGCGTATAAATAGCAGTGTTGGCCGTTACCTTCCGCAAGGTAGTGTGCTCCAAACGACACAGCACATTCTTTGAAAAAAAAATGGAAAGTGTTGAGTGTCATCTAAAAACACTTAACAAATACGCAAAGTAAATGAATAAGTATTTAATTTAAGCATTGTACAGCCACGCTTACCTGGGTATCACGTTCACCCAAACTCTGCACGCGCTTATTGATGTGGAAAATCTTTCGCATTCGCGTCTTTTTGCGAAGCTAGAGGTGGCAAGAAAATGTAAGTAATTGGTCCTTCCAACTTTAAAACAGTAAATGAGGCAACTCCCCTTGGAATCACCATTGGGAAAAATATTACGCAACTCTTCACGATAGCAACACAAATCCCACTTGATTTCCAGCTCGTGCGGCGCATTGATAGTTTTCCTCCGTCCTCTGCAATTATATTTATTTATTATAAACGCCTTTTCATGCTATAAAACAAAATAAAATAACATTATATATAAAACAAATCAGACAAAGCGCTTACCTTAAAATTTTTTTCCAAATATTGCCGGCCATGGTTGATACAAAATGGAATAGCTTAAGGTGCATCTCTTTCTTACTCATTCAAGAAATATGTATGATGAATGTTGCTGCAGAATTTTAAATTTAAAAATAAAATGTTTGCTTTGAATATGTAGGTTGAAAGCTTACAAATGTAGAAGCGAATTGTTAAGGCCAAAAAGTGAACTTGCTTGGCCATATATAAGGACACAAGAAGAAACTGTACTTAGGTGCAAGTTAACAATAGTTAACTAAGCTGGTCTTTTGAGCTGCCAAAACTGCAATACATGCAGTTTGATTGCGCATGATTCAAATGAACTGTATGACTGACAGCCGCAATTCAACACTTTGCAGGAGCCATCGATCGTGTGACCGGCGGATGTAACACAATACCTTGCACAAGCTTAGGCGTCAGTAGAAATTTAGAATAGCAGCGTCAACGGCAGTAGTAACGGAAATAGTAAAGTACGTTATAATTAAGGGAAATGTAATTTTAATAAATCAGTTTCTGAACGGAACTCAAATGGTGTTTATTTAAAATAACATAATTCCTTGGGTAGTCGATAACATCGTCGCTACCGCATAAACGGAATAATACCTAAAAATAACTGGGTAGTTGACAACACCGTCGCTAGTACATAAACAGAATTATATCAAGAATAACCGAATTATAACAATAAAATAAAATAATCCGTGGGTAGTGGCAACCACCCATAGATAACTAGTGAATTAATAATAACTTAAAGACAGCGAAACACAGGGGCAGTTAACAGCAAAGCAACAAGATAAGTTTTTGAATTAATTATAATTGCATATATAGAATTTGTACAGCACTAACTGTATCATTTAGTATTAAATTTAAATATTCTATAATTTTGGGAAAATAATTATATTGTACATATGTATATAAGATATTAAAAATAATATGTATAGGGATAGAATAATTTTGTAAGATGGACGCCAAGACTGTGAAGGGTATGGTCGTGGACATGTTAAGAGAATAATTGAGGGAACTTAAGTTGAATGTAGTTGGGATAAAGAAAAAATTGCTAATTAGATTATTGCAATATATGGTTTTCCGGGATAATATAGATGAAATAAGAAGTGATAACAAATCAGTATAATCATTATATACTACGGAAAATAGAAATGTAAATAGGGTGGCATTTGCGTTGCGTGCTGCTGAGTATAGTATATCCAGTTCTTATGGAGACGGTACCTATTTATCATTTAGCTAGAGAATGTTCACGTGGAGGAATAAACAATATAATTTGTTTTAAGTCCAAGGAAAATGGCCATTGTGCCCACGAGTTTAAAGTTTAACAACCGGTCAAGTTGGTAAAAAATGAGTGTGTTAACACAGTAGGTTATTGAAACAGCGTAAGAAAAGGTGAGTATATTATTGAGGAGATATTAGTCTCAGGAAAGAGAACCAACGGCTGTATGGAATAGGAAAAGGTGAGATTACAACAATGGGCAACTTTGTAGCAGAGGTAGCTATAGAAGGCGTGATGATGAAAGTTAAATTTGAAGTGGTAAGGGTGCAGGAAATGCCTTACGCAGTTAGGTGCAGTATTATAGGAATGGAGATTTTAAAAAAAAATAGAGTGATCGTTTAGAAAAGGTAATATTAAATTTAAGAAGCCTAATAAGGGTGAAGAAGTGTTAGTAGACACGGGCGTCGATGAGATGGCGGTGAAATGTAAAGGGGGCGAGGAAACTCTGATTTCTGGGAGAGACAAGGTTTCGAGGGAGAAAAAGTGTTGAAAGGTTACAATGAAGTGTAGCCGAGAGGGCGGGGAAGCAGTCATTTTAGAGAGAGACATAACTTTAAGTGAGGGAAATCGCGAAGACAAGGTTACGTCTCAAGTGGTGAGAAAAGAGGGCACGTTACGTATTGTGCGGAATAGAGATACAGATGGATAATAAACCAGATAGGGTGGGCTTGTCACATTTAGAATAATCTGACGCAGAGTTCGTTAAATCGTTGATAAAAAAATTATCGGACTCAGAAACCAACTAATGGGCCAGTTCAAATTAAATTAATTTTAACCGACGAGAAACCAGTGTATCAACGGATTCGTCGGGTGTCGTATGAAGACCAAAGGTACATAGCCGTTCAAAGCGGAGAAATGCTTCGAGATGGGTCAGAGAATGCGTCACCAGTGGTATTTACCACCAAAAAGAATGGGTCGAAAATGTTTTGTTGTGATTTTCGTAGGATAAACGAAAAGATACTGAGGGACAACTTTCCGAAGACACTTGTAGACGAGAAATTACACAAACTACAAGGAGCGCAAATATTCACAACTTTAGACTTGAAGAACGGGTCTTGTAACGTGACGGTTGAACCGCATTCCAGGAAGTATACTGCCTTCATAACCAGCAGTAAACAGTATGAATTTTGTTTTGTTCCTTGGTTAATTGAAGCGATTTAACATTTTCCGATTCCGGGCAGTATAAAGAAACTGCAACTATTTTTAGGGTTAACATTATTTTTTAGGTAATTTATTCGTGATTATGCAAGGGTAGCCAAACCACTGTCGGATTTACTAAGGAAAGATAGAAGTTCATGTTGAGAGAAGACCAGCAATCCAACAATTGAAAGCCGCATTGATTAATGCTCCAGCAATGCAACTTTTCAACCATGGAGCGGAAACGGAGCTACACGCAGATGAATCGAAATACTGTTACGGAGCAGTGCGAATAGAAAGACGTGGAGGACTAGTTGTTATATCTTATATAATACATGAGTCGTAAAACTACATCAGCTGAAGAGACTAACTTGAGGTACTAGCAGTAATTAAGGCTTTAAAAGAGTGGCGGGTTTACCTAAAAGTTTAAGATTGTGAGCGATTGTAACACTCTCACGATGACAGTAAAAGAAAGCGATGTCCCAGAGAGAGTTATAAGATAGGTCTTATAGCTCCAGGAGTACAATTATGTAATTGAGCATAGATCCGGAACGCGAATGAGGCATGTGGATGCATTAAATCGCATATATTGTTTACTAATTGAAGACTTGTTAAAGTTTAGATTGAATAGTTATTTGATAAGTTTTACATAAGAAATGTATTAATATATTATGATCCCATCAAGCAGTTGTTAGTTGTATGTTACCTGCGGGTATGATGGAGGAGATTATAAAGTTAGCACACAAGCAAGAACATTTTGCGGTCAAGAAAATAGAAGATCTTTTGAACAAAAATTATTACATTCCAAATGCGAATGAGAAGGTACAAAAAGTATTTTTAGCATGCATTTAATGTATTAACGCAGATGCCAAGAGGGAGAAAAAATGGACTATTGACTCCAATCGATAAGTCTCAAGAACCGTTAGGAATCTATCGTATAAAACAAAATGAATTGGAGTGGAAGAGGTCGTAGATAGATCAGAGAAGCAGACATCGATTTTTGGATATTTATTACAGAACAGTGGGGTTGCTTTTACGACAAAATACCTTCAAAGATTATTGCAAAAAAAAGGTTGATCGTTGATCGCAACGGTAGTTCCTCGTGGCACCGGTCAGGTAGAACGAGTTCACCGTATAAGGTTCCTATACTCTCAAAAATGTGCCAGAACCTTACTCAGTGGTACCGACAAGTGGCAAAAGTTTATCAAATTATAAATAAAACAGCTCCGTAGTAAAAAGATTACACCCTTCAGAATACTTACATATCTAGATATGCGTATTTCAAAATATCCAGCGTTACAGGCTATGTTAAATGAAATAAAATAGTTAAATCTTGAATTGTAGAACATTCAACAAGAATAGAACGGGAAACTTTTAGCACGAGATTAACGATTTAGTAACAATTCAACGAACGCAGTTTGGGGTTGGCACAAGTTTGAGATCAAAATATCTCTGACCCTATAAGATAGTAGCTAAATTAGAACACGGAAGATACAAAGTGGAGAAAGTAGGACCTAACGTAGGGTTAAATTAGAGTTAGAAGATAGTTGGCAACCACCTATTTGAAGTTGGAATAGTGGATTATAGGAATAGTGTGGACGGTATCACATTCCCGCCATCATAGTTTTAAGATTTCAAATCACTCGGAATTGTAACGTCAAACGCGAAGGTTCGCATGCGTGATTTACGAAACTACTTCAAACTCAAAAGTATACTTTATAATTAAACTAAGTCTAAATGAAGTGTAGGGAAGAATATTGAATAAATAGTAAAAAAAATAATAGTGGCTATCTGATTTTTTAATTCATTAGTGAAAGCACTCGACCCAGGGCAGTGAAATCCGGAACTAGTTTCAGCTTTTTTACATATATATATAAATGATCAGGATGACGAGACGAGTTGAAATCCGGGTTAGTATCTTTCCGTCCGTGCAAGCTGTAACTTGAGTAAAAATTGAGATATCGTAATGAAACTTTGTACACGTGTTCCTTGATAAAAAAGTACGACTTCGTAGATGGGCATAATCGGACCACCGCCACGCCCACGAAACGCCATTATTCGAAAACCTTTAAAATGCCATAACTAAGCATTAACTTAAGATATAAAACTGTAATTTGGTACAGGGGATTACAGTAGCAAGGGGCACCTGTGAGCGAAAACTTTTGAAACAATGGGCCCCTACCGACATTGCGAAAATGGATGAAATCGAAACCCTGCCTCCTCCCCATATACCGGTTTTGTTAAATATTACTAAAAGCGCCATAAACCAATAACTAAATACTTCAGAGATTGAAATTTTACATCCGAAATGGTGCGAGAGGGTTTTATACGATTCGGTCTCAAATTTGGAAGATGGGCATGGCACCGCCCACCTTAAGTGAACATTCATATCTCGGGACCTACTCGCCCGATTTCAATAATTGCAATTCCAAATCCAAAGAAAATTACAAACAACTAAACCTTATAAGTGAAATAAATGAACATACGCTAAGGACGTGAAAAACCAAAGCAAAACAGTTTTTGGACAATAATAACAAATATAAACTAACAATAACAAAAATTATTATTCCTATCAGCTTTAAGCGCCTAGTTGTTGTTTTTTAAGGCATAGAGTCTTCGGTAAATTCAAATGAAATCAGAAAAGCTCTTGTAGAACGTGGTGACAACACTAAAACGGTTTGTAAATATTTTTAACAGAAGTGGGTATTACATCCAATAAAACGAACAGGTTAAAATATAAAAAATATATCAGTAGCCACATTAATATTGTTCACAGAATAAACTCAAAAAGAGATATTGACCAAAGCATAAGCGAATTTATTGAAATAATAACTAAAGCAACTGCCTAAGCAACACTAAACAATACTAACAAGCCGCCTGGTCTCAGAAGAATCACAAATGTAGAAATAAAAAAGCTTGTAACTGAAAAAAGGAGAACTAGATGTGAATCGTTCTCGTTTTACTCTGCTGCAATTGAAGGATGCAGTACGTAAACAAAGAAAAGAATATAGTACTGAAAATTATAAAAGGAAATTAAGCCCAAATTTAACCAAGAATCAATAACTCCCTTTGGAAAGCCCAAAAACACATTAAGATACCGATAGTTTCAAACATGCCCATAAGAGGCGTGAGTGGTAATTAGGGCTCGAAATGAAACACGAATTTGAGCTGCCAACTTTGCAAGACACTGTCGCCCAGTCGCTCTTGTCTATTAAGATTTCAACTTTTGAAATTTAAAATATTATACAAGAGATAAATCCAAAAAATGCATCAGGACACGATAAAATTACTCCAAAAATCGTAAAGGAGCTACTAAATATTGCTGTAGTAGTGCTCTCCTTACTTTTTAATGCAATTTTCAATTTTGCATATTGTTCAAATTCATGAAAAAAGTCGCAGAACATCATGATAGATAAATCCGGGAGGGACTTAACACAGGTGTCTTCGTACAGACCAATAAGTCTCCTACCCAGCCTTTTCATAATATTTGAAGTGTTACTATTAAAGATGTCACCTTTCCTCTATGAAAATAATACAATTCCAACGCACCAATTCGAGTTTCGTGCAAAACATGGCACTGTAGAGCAAGTCATTTGAGTACAAAGAGTATTTATTGTTCAGCAATATTCCTTGATGTAGCTCAAGCATTCGATTAGGTATGGCAAGAAGGCCCTTTAGTCTTATTTAAAGTAGTTAATTTTATTTCAAATGAACGACCGATAAGGGCTGATGTACCTCAGGGTAGTGTGCTATGCCCAACTCTATATATCATATATTCATCAAACATTCTAACTAGTAATAAACTATTGACATCAACTTTTGCGGATCACACAGCCCTAGTATGCCGTAATAAATGTCCCATCAGATCGGCAAGAGTACCAAAGGAGTCTTTAGCGTTGGTCGAAGAATGGCTAGCCAACTGGCGAATAAATGTAAATAAACAAAAGTGTAAGCATGTTACATTTTCAATAACATCAAAAATGTGTCAGCCGATTAAAATGAATAATGTCTTAGTACCACAAGCAAATTATGTAATTTACCTAGGCAGTCATTTGGATAGAAGGCTCACATGGAGAAAACATATTATATATCCAGCAAAATAATCAGCATGGAAATAAGAACAGCAAATTTTAACTGGCTTTTACATTAACATTCAAAACATAATACAGAGGCTCCAGTCAAAAATTCTCAGAGAGATAACGGGTTCACCATGGTACATTTAATGAAAATACATACAATGAAAATATAACATTCTCAATATTTCTATAGTAATGCAAAAAGTAGAGGACAGCAGAAAGAAATACGAGCTTAAACTCCGTGAACATCCCAATCTATTAGCTAATACCATGTTCCAACCAAAAATTTTAAGTGATTAGGTTACATTTAATCTACTCACATATCTAGACCGTCCTCACTGCCGTTGGAAATTTATCAAAGAGCTGGTTTTGAATGTATTTTCATCGTTTAATATTTATTAAACTAAAACATTGTAATGCCGTATTTTGTTATAGAAGTCGTCTTAAATATCTTTTATTTAATGAAAATAATAGACGCATTTTTTAATTTGGGAGGTCGCTTACTACGTGAATTCAGATGCCTTGCTTTTAATTTATTTGTTTGTTAACATTTTTTGTTTGTTTAAATTTTTTTTCTCTTTGTAGTGTCTAAATCGGCTGTGATAAATTTCCCTACAGACAAACCGACGGCGCTAAATCAGAGTCGCATAGGGAGATTTCGAGCAGATTAACATAAAATCTCCTCGGTGACGAGATAAATAAGTGTCATTTTTGTATGGCGAAATCACGCTAAATCTAGTAGATTAGTGAGATAATCTACTCAACAGCCTAAATCTTGGTATTAAATGTCGGTCGGAACAATCCTGTAATCAAACCCGCTTGAAAATAAGAGATCTACTACTAGAGAAACTTGTTAGTAAAGAGGCTCAACCACAACCATGAGTTGGTTTAGTTATAAATAGCATTAAGGTTTGACTACTTATTGTTAGGCTATAAATAATAGCAGATTCATTCAAAGTAATGTTAAAACAAGTAAGGAAGTTCTAAGTTCGGGTGTTATTAATTTTTTTATTATATGAATTTCAATTATACATATATCTTACACATTGATCGATATTTTCGGTAAAAAGTCAACCATAGGCAAGTACCTAAGGGCTTGAACAGTTTTAGTTCGACTTAGACCATTTTTTGGTCACAAGGTGGTATGCTTTAAACGCATTATTCACGTAAAGTTATACCCCGATACAATCATTGTTGCATTGAATTACATAGTGGAAAGTGAATGATTCAGATGGAGTTTAAAATAGTGTTATATGGCGTGGTTGTAATCCGATTTCGCCCTTTTTCGCACTATAACATAGAAATATGAGAAGAATGTAATGTACCGAATTTGGTTGAAATTGGTTAAGGAGATCCCAAGATATGGTTTTTCACCTAAAAGTGTGTGGTGGCACGCCCACTGTCTAATTTTGAACGCGAATCCTATAGTCATCTAATATCATCCCAGAGATAAAATTTAATGTGTCTGGCGTGTTTAGTGCTTGATTTATCACGCTTTTAGTACTTTTTAACAAAACCATTATCTTATTGTGGAGCTTAGTTATGGCAATTTATTTGTTTTTCTTTAATGGCGTTTTGTGGGCGTGGCAGTAATTCGATTACGCCATCTGCAATAGCAACCTTACTACGGTACCAAGAAACATGTGTACCAAGTTTCATAAAAATATCTCAATTTTTACTCAAGTTACAACTTGCATAGACGGACGGACGGACACACAGTCAAACCCGGGTCAACCCCGTCCCCCCGTCAACTCGTCTCTTCATCCTGATTATTTATATAACGGGTGTGTTTTTTAGAGGTATAGATATTTAAATTGCAATAAAACAACGATGGATTATTCGATTGACATGAATTTTATTTATCCGAAAGATAATCTTGTGGCATTACATTTTAAATATAATATAATTTCTGGCATATGACCGCCACGGCTGGCTCAGATGTAGTCCAATCTCTACGTCCAATTTTCGATGACTTTTTCCGACATTTGTGGCCGTATATAGGCAATAACAAGGCGAATGTTGTCTTCCAAATGGTTAAGCGTTTGTGGCTTATACGCATAGACCAATGACTTTACATAACCCCACAGAAAGTAGTCTAGCGGTGTTAAATCACAAGATCTTGGAGGCCAATTCACAGGTCCAAAACGTGAAATTGCGCCGTCTTGTTGGAACCACAGCTCCTGGACATCATGGTTGTTAAATTCAGAAATGAAAAAGTTAGGAAGCATGGCTCTATACCGATCACCATTTACTGTAACGTTCTGATCATCATCGTTTTTGAAGAAGTACGGCCAAAGGATTCCACCAGCCTATAAAGCGCACCAAACAGTCAGTTTTTTTGGATGTAACGGTGTTTCGACACACACTTGAGGACTAGCTTCACTCCAAATGCGGCAGTTTTGTTTGTTGATTCATGATGAATTGCCAAACCAAACTGAGAATAAACCACTTGACAGCTGTTAAATCGGTCGCCATCTTGAACAGTAATGCCAACTTAAAGTTCTATACCTCGAAAAAAACACCCGTTATTTTATTCAAACTTTACAATAAAAGTATCTATTTAACTTAACCACAATTTTATGTAAAATAATAATAATAAAGTTTATACAAATTAATAAAAAGATGTAGACGAGAGGAGCGTTGAGAATCCAATTACGCGAAACGATTTTCGAATGCTGGCGATCAGAATCGGAGGTATCGGTGTCCAATAGTTGCCAACGAATTGAAAAAAGTTGCGCGCAGGATCGCTACCTGTCCCGATCCCGTGTTTTACACATCTAAATACATTAGAAGCGAGCATTTACAATAGGCAGATGCTAGTGCCGCTCCTGCCTTGTACTTCTCTCTCTGAAACGCCTTTTCAAATTTGGGTGTAACTTCGAAAATATTCACCGGAACGGTATGAAATTTTGTGTGTGTTCTTAAATATATGTACATTAAGAAAAAAATAAAAATAAAATCGATTTTTTCAAAATGCTAACTGTATGTAACCCCTTAGACCAACTCCATTTATGTTGAGCGTTAAACCATTAATATAATAAGGTATATTAAAATAACGGAAATTATTATATGTAGTATAATATAATTTCACACATTTTCGGCATTAAACTAAAGTATATCCAATATTATACGTTCAGTAAATTTTGCTAAGATATCTTACATATTGGTGGAATAAAATCAGCCGGAAGTTCGAAAATATTTTATTAGTGTAATATTGACCCGATTTTATCCATTTTTGACATTAGTAAATACAGAAACAGATGATCTCTGAGTTTCATTAAGATACCATTACCAATATATGCGGATAAAGTCAGCTGGAAGTTTGAGAATTCTGATATTTGTTATATGGGAGCTAAGATAAGTTTTCACCCGATATTATCCATATTAAGCCCAAAAATACATTGTTATTAGAAAAAATGCGAAGTAGTCGTGGTTGCTGTCCGATTTTGGCCCTATAACATAAGAATGTTAGAATAATATTTCCTACCTAATTGGGTTAAAATCAGTCGAGTAGGTCCCGAGATATGAGTTTTCACCTAAATGTGGGCGCTGCCATGCCCAACGTCCAATTTATTGTTAAGTAGTTTCTAAAAAAACCGTTACATATAATAATTTTAGCACTGTTGGTAGGGGTGCTCAAAAGATTCCCCCTACGTGAATTAGGTTATAGCTTTAGTGGTTTTAGATGAGTACATTAAACCTATTAGAGGGCGGAACCACGCCCAATTTTAAAATTTGTTTTAAACTGCAGATACCCTTCCTAATTCGTTATACCAAATAACAACCTTTTGTCTTATTGTGGATCTCAGTTATGGCTATTTATTGGTTTTCGAACTCGTTTACTGTACTTTTTTGCCAGTTAACATGTGTACTAAGTTTCATCAAGATATCTCAATTTTTACTCAAGTTACAGCTTGCACAGTCGGGCGGACGGACAGACAGTCACCGGGATTTCAGCTCGTTTCTTAATTCTGATTATTTATTTTACAAATATATATTTGTATACCCCTATATCTTACTTGATTAGTTCTAGGTGATACACACAACCTTCAGATAAACAAAACTATTATATTCTCTAGCAACATGTTGCAAGATCATAAAAATAATAATTTTAAAAGTAATGGCTCTTTGTGTTGATTTAGTTCCAACCGAAGCTCCTTGCAGTGACCATCACTAATCCTTTTAGATTCATCTTAAATCGATCGGGAAAAAAAGATTTATTAATACATAGATAATCACTTCTTGTTCCATCAAGTAGTTTTTCATGTTTAAAAAAGCTTTATAAATTTCATTAAAATCTAGCGAGCAATTTACGAACTCAAGTGGTTTAAAAAACATAGTTTTGAAAAAAACGTTTTTGAAGTTTTACACGACCGCCCGAGAACCGTTTGATAATTGTCGAATAACTCACAAAGTATTTGTCGGGTTTACTTCAAATTCTCAGCGAATATTTCTAATATATTAGACTGACTTCGAAAACGCACAACTGCAAAGTATCGATACAGAATGTCTACAGTGTTTATACATCGTCGGTATACAACCTCAAACAACATTGCACAAATATGCGTTGTATAATTTAACGTTACAGAAAACTTTTACTGCAAAGTTTACTTTCGCAAGATGCTGTTTTGTTTTTGCGAATGTATAAGGATAATAAATGTTAAAATTAAAACCAAATAGTTTAATTATAAGTAATTTCTTCCGTTTCATCGAAAATACAAGCACAGCATCATTAAAATATATAGGAAAATATATTATATTCTAGCCATCATAGGTACATTATTTGCCATAATCTCTGAATTTAATGCAAATTTAGTTTTAAAACAACTAATAAAAAAGCTTTACAATTACACTTCGCAATCGTTGCATATACTTTTACTATTCTATATAGGACTTATACTTTTTTCTATAGGACTCGTAGATTTGCCAGAAATCGAGATAAATGTTCAACCACCCCCCTCCACTTCCTCCGAATTCAGATAAATATAAATTTTTCTTTAATGTTTGTCATTTTATCTTTCGTTTCGGATGGTCTTCAACCTACTATGAATTTCATTATTTTTTTAAAATCATTTTCAAAGGCAGTTTACTTAGAATCTTTTTTGAGAAACCGCCATATTTTCAATAAATTTTATTATGCTTATTCCTTCGAATAATTACTATATTTAACATAAATTTAATGAAATCTGTTTCGTTTTTTAATTTCTGGTGATCCAGTTCAGAGATATAGTGGTCACCGAAAAACGTCTTTTTTGAGAGGAGCTCCGGATATCAGCTGTAGCTCTTTTCCAAATAAATATTTTTACTAGTACTAAGTCTTAAAATATAGTTAGATAGATACCATAATATATGTATAAAGTTTTGGATGAATAAATTTAAAATTTTTCTCGGAAAATTCTGAAAAATTCATTTTTTTCGGCCTTCTAACTGTATATAACCCCTTTAACTAACAACAACTTTGCACTATTTTTTAAACTGCGGGAGACCGATAAAAAAATTCTACCTATTCTGCATTGGGATATGTCAGTGTTGTGTCTTGTAGAGTGGTGTTTTGATGTAGTGGTTGCGTGATTCGAGAGGGGTCGTAGCTTATTAGCAAGCGTTATCGATAATACCGAACTTCAAACTAAAAAGCAGTTCGGTTTTAATCCGTAATAGGAAACATTTTTTATAATAAAAATTTTGAGATACGTGGAAATATTTTAGACACCATAAGCTTAACTCATCCTTTCTAGTCTTTGTAAACTTTAATTTATGGCTGCGGGGTTTTGAAAAATGTCCAGCACTTACTATTTTAAGCAATAAATTACCAATGCTTGCGTTATTTCGGTGGAAATGTGAAATATAATTCTGTGCAACATTCGACTTTAAACCTTAGATTCGCTCATTATACCTATTATTATTATCATGCACATATCACAAATATCTAGTAAATTATTCAAATAACTTATGTCTTTATTTGTAGATTAAACACTGACGCCCGATCTCAAACTCCCTCACCGAATTTGGGTGGAATTAACAAAACCGAGTCTTCTAGAAGTAGTTGTATAACAGATCAGCGGTCACATTTCCAACCTTCTTTTACTGGCCAGCAACTAGATCAATCCACAAGTGAGTATAATATTTTCAAACTTAATTTCTATACGTCCAATGTCCAAAGCGATAAAAAATTCCAATATTAAAATATCAGGAATAAAAATTGTCTTATAGGTTCAAATTAACCACATTGAAATGAGCTATCAACAACCGAGTCAATAAGTAGATTCTGCTATGGTAAAGTGGTCTATTAAATGTTAGTAGTACAACTGCTTTCGCACCGAATGTTAAACAAATTGTTTCCACAAAAATTTATTGATATTCATATAACTTTTTAAATATATATTTTTAAACTATATATCCCACTCCTTACTGTGAGACTTCGTACCTTTCGTATCTTAATTTGTGAGTTATTTAAAGCACTTTGTCCGATTGGTCGGGTACAGTATAAGCCTATTATTATGTGTTATAAATTAATAAATTCTTGACACTATAAAATTCTCAAATATTTTTGCGAAGCACGAGAGCAGTGATTAGATTATCTGCTGAGAATTTCATTATATATATTAACGAAATTCATTTTACCCTTAACCGAGATATTAATTAACGAGATTAGTTCGCGAGACAAAGGTCACGAAAAATCATCGTATTTGGATAACTGATTGGCGCAGCCAAGTACGAATAGCTTGATGTAATTGATTAAGAGGTTAACAAAAAGAAAAAGATGCCGTAGCTTATGTGGGATGAAATTCCACACTTGTACTTGGTGTCGCAAAAGCGAGGGTTTAATTTGAGGGTGAAATTCGTCAGATCAATGTTGAATTGCCTGACAGTAAACAGATGAAGTGATATCTGCTATTGTGTATGATAAGTGCGAAATAAGGCCATACTAACGGGCCCTCTTGGATTAATTTGCTATTTAACATAATTTTTGCCTGCGTTTTAGAATAGAATTTCCCGAATTCGGTGTTTAGTATGGTCTGCTAGAGGAGGTTCTCAAAAGTAATAATATATAATTTTTGGTTGCCGGAATTTTAAAATCGAAGGTCGTCAATGCAAAAAGGAGTTCTACGCGAAGAACGTTGCACTCCCCAGTATTGGAACGATCAGGATTACCTTTTTAAAACGCGGCCAAAAGCCGGCAATGCAGAGAGGAGTACTACTCTAAAATACGAAGAATGTCAGATAAAGCAAAGGCAATAGTGTGACTATACCGAGTTCAGGGTTTTTATTCGAAAATTTACCGATATATTATATTTAATCATAAATTCGCACAAAACAAACAAATCAACTTATATCCTTTACTATATGAATTTATGTATGTTTTTTCTAAATAAAATTTTAGTATTAGCTATTTTTTGTTTACCTACTGACATTTGCATGCCTAAATCAATGTGACAATTTACTCTTTATATTTTCTAAACATTTAAAAATCACATGTTTACTACAATACTTTAAATCAGCACCACAATAGCTGTTTGGCCGAGCTTTCTCTCCCGATTACAGAAAGTTATTAAATACTATAAAAAATCTGTATTGTAAGATTTTGTCTTACCCAAGATCAGAACCATCGGGTGGATGGCGTGCATGAAAACATTTTATATTTTGTTGCAAAGCATACCCGGATATCACTTGCCATAGGTCGGGTTATACATATACCATGTGATCATTTCCACCCGGTTAGGCCAATTTAAACTGCGCGCGAGTTAGATGGAGTGTACCGGCGGGAACCAAAAAACCAATTATTCGTTTGTAGATTGGTACAACCTTTTTATGATTGTGTGAAGTTTGACCTGAATGTTAATTAGTGTGTGTTTGGCAACTGTTTGTTAACGACAAATCTGGCGAATAAGGTGGCTTAGCGACGACTCTTGTTTCGTGCTTTACCAAAAAGTCTAGCATTGACATACCAAAAAATTAACCAAAATGGTTGAGTTGATCTATAAGAGATGTTGAGATCTTCTGCTAGAGATAGCAGATAGAAATTTACTTTTATCGATTCGGTTGGGGTGCGCAGTTTAAATGAACCTGTCTAGGTGTAATTTGATCCTCAGTGTATACATAAAACAAGAGACATGAAGACAGGTCTGTTTTTTACAGAATATCTGGTGACGTCCAGTGCTGGACATTTAGTTCTTGTCCGTTTGTTCATAAATACTAAACAAAATAAAATACATTTAAAGCACATTGATATTGATATGTATCTCGTATTTCTGCGTAAATCGAATCATCGACGGATGATTAAGAAATGCGACTTAAGTTTTCACCTTTTTGTTTTTGTTGAGTAGCGCGCTCGTAATCGATTTAATTATAACAAGATCCCCAACATGCCTGTAAAAGGAATACGTGAAGCAACATCATAGATTTCAAACACATATTTTATATAATTATTTTAATTAGAAATTTCCTACATTAATTTATAAAAAATACCGCACAACTTAATTTCTATGTTTCAATAAATAAAAAGTTTCATATATTTACATATTTTATAGATTCGATGGATCCAATTCGCGGACCTTCGCCGCTTCAGGCTATATTTGAAAACACGAAAGGACCACTGCCAAATCCTGGACATTTACTTGCAATGAAAAGTCCGTTTTATAGAGGAGAGAGGTCTCCATTGAATATTCCTTTATTCCCTTTGAACGGTCAACGTAGATGGTCTGAAGCCGCTGCAGGAGAAGTAATAGATGAAAATTCAACCGATGCCGAAAATCAAATGAGACGATGGTCTATGCCATGGGAAGCGGTAAAAACGGATCAAAATACAGTAACGTGGTATCAAACTCGAATAATGCCCATAAATAATATCAGCTTACTTAATCACAAAACGCCATGTTCTGATAGAAGCGTATCCAATACACCTGGTATGTTAAAAAATAACATGTAAAATAAATAAAATGTTTATTAAAATCTTTCAATTTTCTCACTTAAGATCTAAATTGGCAATCTTATGCAACAAGCCACGATGGATTGACGGAAGCAATTCAGCTTCTCTCCTGTCGACCTTCAAGACCTCATGCTCAAGTATTACAAGGATACACTACGCAGCACACTAATATTCAAAACATTGAATAATTTATTAGACTTTGGATATAAGATAAAAACATATGCATATGACATTTTTTAATATAGGAATTAGAATCAGATAGATTTGAGTTTCAAACATCAGTGAAAGATAATATCAGAAAATGTAAATGAATATAGAAGAAGCAAATGTTAAATGAAATCTTTTTGAGTACTAATTTGTAATTCCACATGAGGGAAAATATAACTTAGAAAAAGAAAAATACACCACACAATATGCGAAATGCTATAAATAGACACAACGAATATTCCTATATAAAAAACTGCGCATACCTATTTAGATTTATGTTTTCAATTTCTATGATATGACAAATTTATAATTATGAAAAGCCTTTTGAATTAAAAAGGAGGATTACTGGCAAAACCCCAGAATTCATAATAAAATAACCTTTGATATGCAATTTTTCCAACTTTTGTATGTGCATTGCGTAAGCAATATACTTATTAAACAAATGATAATAATAAAACTGTGGCTAAGCGGTCGCGTTTCCATTTATATAGTGGCTTAGGTCGTAGGCGTGAAGGAGTTAAACACAATCCGAATACGAGCATATAAGTTCGAATCTTAAAACCCATGTAAATTAAATTTTATTTAATTTTTTTATTTTATTAATTGGAGTCTAAGCATATCATAATTCAATTTCTTTAATAGGATATTTTACTTCCTGATATAATTAAAATATATCAGGAAAATATGTTCATATGTTTAGGTTTATTGAATATTTCCTTATTATGCGTATTTACACAAATGTGATAATCACATATCCATTCTTAAATACACGTACGCTGATGCTTGCTTCTTCTTGCCCCGCACAAACAATGACTTTTGTATACTTTTTGCTTTTTGCGAGTTGAACGATCGCAGTCAAGGAGGGATTGGGGCGCACTGCTACATAATTATATCAGATATATATTTTATTAATCGAATTTATTTTAAAAACGATTATAAGTATGAATTTATGTGTATTTATATATATATATATAATATATATTACATTACAAAAATAATTCATAAATGCATCAGTATTTTTCAATACAAATTAAGCAACATATTAATATATTATGAGCCCTCACTTGACACGCCTCTGTGCATGGTGGCAAGCCAACGAAATAACGGCGAGTTCACGCGGACATTGTGTTGTTTAAAAAAACTAAATGACGACTTTGTCGACAAATATACATATTTACATACATACAAACGAGCTCGCATACATATTGACGCCAAATTTTGCGCATCTGGCGGAGTTGACAAAATTTGTTTGAATCGACAATGACGGTCGGCTATGTTGTCTCGTTTGTCCTTTTTGCAGTGGTTTGTTATTGAAAGTTGACTTATGCTCTTTTGAAATATTGCGATTACCGATTGGGATGCATTTTCATAACGTCGTATTTAGATAAAATGGGCTAAATCGACAAACTATGAAACAATGATAATAAGTAAACATATAAAAGTACTATATGCAGTGTGCTTAGAATATATAGAAGTAGTTAATGATTTCATATGAATAGCAATTTTATATAAATGTTATAATTTAATGCCATAAATAGTGCATAATATGAAAAAAATTAAAATAATATTTTAAATCGCTAAGAGGTCATGTTGCCAATTCTCCTTTCTGAAGGGAACACCAGACAAATTCTTCAATTTCTGATTTTTAGCAAATGTTGTGAGGAAGCAGTTTGTGAGGCAACATACAAATGCGAGGGGGATGGTAGGATTTTCAGTGATACAAATTGTAAAATTGAAATTTTGCTGATTCTTCAATTATACTGAAGACATAATGTTTAATTTTTTGCGAAAGACATATTGAGGGACATACATATGTACATATGTGTACATATATGCAAATATATTTGGACATGCGAATGAAGGAAGGCAATTTCAAGAATATTCACATATAGACATATGAACCTTTGAAGCAAGTAAACAGCAATAGCTGTTTGAGTTCACAGATTAGACAAAATTACTTGAATATCGTCTGTGGTGCTGCTTGTTTAGCACACTTCCTTATGGCAATGTAAAATATTTTGCCTAAGTTCATATCCTATCATATATTTTTATATACTCTTTTTTTATTTTTATAACTCTTTTTTATTAAATGATATTTTAATTATATTTTCATATTATTTCCCTCATTATTTATATTTTCTTGTCAGAAGTCAATTTCTTTCGTTTTTATTATTTAAATTTTTGTTTATGCGCATACCAAAGAACATCTGTGCATATGTATGTATATACATTTTGCTTATAGAGTGGTGTAGTTCGTTGCGTACCCTGAAAGGTGTGGTGACATTTTATTTTCGAACTTGCACGTTTTCGATGTTCCCTCATCGTAATTAACATTTTAGAACAGGTAACATTTGCTCCTTCTCTATTCATTTACATTCTCTGATAATATGTAGATATTTTGATACCCTACATCTAGCAAAATGTTGCACAGGGTAAAGTAGTTTTCTGCACCTAATGATTGTATGTAACAGCAAAAGCTAATCGAGATAGACATAAAGTTATACAGGTAAATCAAATTATTGACGAGGCGTGCAATAACTTAAGAATGTTGGTATTGCAGATGAGCCACTCCCATAAAATGCGATAATATAAAGTAGTATAACTAAGCCTTAATTGTAATGCAGATTATCAAATATGCGAGGTGCATCTGTGGCGTGGGATAATAACCACACTCACTTTTCATACAAAGGATATGTTGAAAACTACTAAACGTGCGTTAACTCGAAACACGGAAGCGGAGATTTGACAGTAAAAATGGTACAGGTGGGCTGAAATAGAATCGGTACGAAAATTGAGCAATTGGCGTGGCATTCATTCGACTCGACCAATTCCAAAAAAACTTCTTCAAGTCTGCTAAAAATGACAATAGCCCTGCCATAAGTTTTTAGGGCCTCATATACACGCTTGCGCAATTTTGTTCTGAATACTGCAATAGGTTAAACTTCTACTTATCCAGAATAGACCCCGACATACTAAATATATATCCAACATGCAATGAGGCCCCGCATGACTCTAACCACTTCTTTGCATGCCCAGCGAACCCCACTCATTCAACACCCCTCTCCCTATGGTCCGACCCCGTTGAAACAACACGTTTTCTGGGCTTACCGTTAGATGGTTTCGACCATTTACATCGGTCAATATGTAGTGTAGTGTCGAATATATCAGTCGATAAATTATCAATAATGATTTTTGTTATTCTAGTGCAGTTTATGCTTCACATAAAAATTCATACAAACACACTTCTTAAACAGACTCTTATTTAAATGTGTAAGCTCAGTCGGAGTATACATAATATAGTGATTTTCGAATTTCCGGTTGAAGTTATATCGTGTATATTTGTTGGCCAATAAGTTCGATATTGTAATAAAATTAAGTGTACATATTTTCATAAATATAAAGGGGTTTAGCAATGAATATAATCGGAATCGCTATAAACCCTTGGTATATTATATTAAAATATAATGAAAAGTTATTTATGTGAGTTGATTTTGATATAAATATATCGAACTTGAAGCAAAATGTACAAATGAAACTCTGTGAATATATGACCTATAGTATAAGTTAAGATGATGACAATATGATTGGCGGTGTTTCACTCCGGCCCCGGAGTTCTCAAAGAAAGCCGTACTTTCACTAAAGGGCAAAGCAATTTTTTGAACTTATAGTTGGACGGCTGTCCCTAGGATGAGTTAAAATATTCAATTTACAAAGAAGTTTGCAAAGTATTTTAAAAATATTCGTGACTCAGAAGAGCCCGTTAGCCATATGAGCAGCTGGAAATTTTCTGCACGCTTTTATGAGAAACTAAGTTTTTGTCGCGGTGTTATCGTATCCGTAGAATCTTCGGCAACTCTCGAATGGAATATCAACAAAAAATCGAGTCTGTTAAAGAATTGCAGTCTTTGCTACTAAATGTCATAGTTTGCTAATAAATAAATATTATAGGAAAATGTTTTGAGGCAATCAATACAAGATCGCGGAATTTTCTTGACTGCAATTTTTCCGGTAATTAAAAAAATTTTCGTCTTCGGGATCTTTTTCCTACCTGCATAAAGAAGTGGATGAAAATTGCAGTAAAGAAGAAATTGAATTCATTTCTACGTCATACTTGACAGCGTTATCTGTGGAATGAAGAAAAATTCGCCGCAATGGCATAGACGAATTTTCTCATTTATCCAATGAAGCTTTTTACCTCTGACATGTTACGATGCAAATTGAGAAACACGTCTTTCTGCATACTAAAGAAGAAGAATAAGAAGACCGGGACTTATGTTTCCTCACTCTCTTGTCTCCTCTCTGAACCAATCTGTGCTTCTGATGAAGTTCAACAGTATAAATAGTTTTATGTGCGCAGCTTCCGATACGTCCTCCAGGAACCCTCGACCGATAGTTGTTTATTTTTCTGTACATTCGCATAGAAGATGTTTTACAGTATCCTCTTCTTCTACCTCCTGACAGTTTCAACAATAGTCATTGTAAGGTGCATCTAGCCTGCTGGCATATCTACCAATTAGAGAGTGGAATGTTAGCTCTCCTACTAGAGTTCTTATGTCATTCCTTTTGAATTTTATTAGTCGGTTTGGAGGGCTCATGTTCTATTCTCCCTCTGCTTGGACAGCTCGAGCCCCTCTGTAAATATTATGCGTATGCGGACGACCGTCTTCTTCTGGATGAAGGTCGATCGCGAATAGAGTTGGAACGGGCGGCAGGACAATTTTTAGAAATTGTAAATAGTTGGGGCTTAGGTGTGGGGGTTGACATACCGACACCGATTGTCCGGGTGAATGGGTCAGCATCAGGTATGTGACACGATTGGGGCCTTGGACGTCGCGCTGTTCGCACCATATATCGTGGTTTATTTGTGGCTTGTGCCACTTATGGTGCCGTAATATGGTGGGAATCAGCGTGAGCGGTCTTGGGCAGTGTTCACATCTTAAAGTGAGGCGATTATCGTACCAGTAGCGTAGAACTATCGTACATGAAACGAAATTATCGTACTTTTAAAAAGAATGACCATAATTACTTTAACTATTGCTAATTTTTGCAGTTTTTCTTGGAGGTGTAATGTCCAAATCAACATCAGTTGGTTTAGTATGATTTATTTCTTCGGAATCTTCACGTAAAGAACTCATTTTTCACTTTACAGCTACAGAGTGAAAATGATAGTTTATATATAGTTTATAGCCAATGAATTAAAGTTTTCGATTGACATACTTACTCATTAATATAAAAACACAATCATTTAATATAGAAGCATAATCGCGTTGAGCTTCCAGTTACAGTTTTTTTCGAATTACTATTTTAAATCTTGAACGCGAGCACGTTAGCTCAAAACAATAACAAGAATAACAGTCAACATTCGAACACTAAATATGCAAAGTCTGAACATAATCGAAATCAAACCACAATATCGATATTATTTGTTCGTTGAACGAACCAGTAGATGTCGTTGTGAGCAAAAAGACGGAAAAAATATTTGCTAGCAGTAAGAGCCAAGAGCTCGCGCCTTCTACTCTTTTTTCCTATAAAAAAAAAAAATCGCCCAATTGTCTGTGAGGATAGAAATAAGATACATTTTTAATTCATCATAATGAAAATTATCGTACAATCTGCGTACGATAATGATATCATATCGTACATCGTACGTAGGCATGAAATTATCGCATATGTACGATAATTATCGTACGGTTGCGATCACTGGTCTTGGGTCGCCGACCACTCCTCTCGGTGTAACGTTGCACGTTTGCCTGGATGCGACGCAGGTTTTATTAGTTGCATCCTCTCTTGACCTGATTGTCATACAGCGAGCTGTTGCATTCAGGTAAAGAAGGGTCTTAAGTGTGTCATTGCTGCGGAATGACTGGATTTTTGATGATGACGTGGAGATTTTGTCTGAGTCTGGGTTTTTGGTTGACGGGGCATGGGCCTCTGAATGCATTTTCGCATCAAAGGCACCTTTCTGATAGGGCGGGGTGTTTGTGTGGGGAGCGATGTGAAGACTGGGTTCTCTTGATCGCGGATTGCCCGATGTACTCGGACTTTATGGATCTCGGGGGTAAGGGGATTAGCTGGACTGACGGACGTTTAGATGTTAGCGGTGTGATCTCCACTAGTCGGAATGCCGAACAAATAGAGTCGTTTGCGCGTGAATTGTTTAGGCAGCGAAGGCGTTTAACTGGGAATTAGGGTTAGCTTCTGGTGTGATTGGGTTCAGCCCCTGGTTACCAGTCCAGAGCAGTATGGAAGCTCAACTGGTAGTAGCTTCGGCTACGAGGTATAACTGGATACTTAATTCTGGTACCACGGGGAACAGGGGCCCTTGGAGTTTACTCCAGCCAGCTCATGCGGACTGACCCTTCGTAGAGTATTGTGGTAGTTGTGGTTGACACCCTAATGCGGGAAGAACTGACGTTTTGTCAGTTGAATGTGGAGTTGCATTGCAACCGGGTGCCGAGCCCAAAATACGGCAGAGGTTTTAGATAGGCCTCGAACCCTACCAAAGCGGTTAGTGCGTCCATTCCACACTACCAGTCGATACTGAAAAATTCCTGGCATTTTCATGGCGCTGATCAACGCATTTATTTGATCCGCTGTGCTTTTGAGCTCCGTAAGGTAAGGTTGTCGTCGTTACCCACGTTAAACTCTGTACATGACGGTGGCGGACCCGGATTTCTTAGTAACACCTCCAGCGTCACATTTGTCAGCGCAGCCTGCACCCATTTCCATTGGGCTCTGGGGATTCTTTTTTCGGGATCACCCTCATTCAGCACGCCCATGATAATTCGGTTTCGGGACCCATCGCAAAAGATGTTGCGGGCGTTACACCCGTTGTCTAAGGTCTCTTGGCTGACGGCTTAACCCCTTCAGCTGATCTCTGTCGCTTGGCTGCCTTTACTGGCGGCTCAAACTTGACGTTTGTTATCACTGCTCTCTTGCAGTCAATCGATTTCTGAAGCTCCTTCGTTATCTCTTCTTGGCGGTTGCAACTCCACTTTTCTCAGTAGTTTGCCTTGATCGGGTCTTGAATTTTAAAGACAGGCCACTCTCTGGCAGACGTACTACCAGCAACAGCCCCTTTGACATTTCCATCCTCCTCTTGCTTAGCAGCCAAGCTTTGTCTACAGGGTTTGGATCTGGCTGCCTCTGGTGCTACTACTTTCTTGGAGCCAGCCTTAAATTCTGCCCCTTTACTAGTACTTGCCTTTTCACCAGGACCAAACTTTGCCTGTCCTCATGCTGGATGCTTTCGAGCTCGTACCGAACGCTGCTCTCTTTTGGGAGCAACTATCTCCGGCATTCTTAAAGGAGCTCTGGGCTCCTTTCCATTTGTTAGTTGTATTGTTTTTGATGTTCAGGCTCTTAATAGGTTCCACGAGTGTAGGGGAAAGTACGTCCGCTTGCGCATAGCCCCCGCTACGCAAGTAAGGCTATCTTATTACGGAGGGCGCCAGGTATCCGTAAGTTCTGTTCGAGACTGGGCTATTTAAGGGCCCCCAGTCAGGTTGATCCTCGGCAAGAGTCGGATGACACCTTGATCCAGCCCTTTTTGTACCCCAGACCATAGTAAGGCTCCTTATCTGTATGCTCTGCTATTGAGGAACAACGAACACACAGGTAAGAAGTCTGACCTTAGCTAGATTCCTCACAACTACGGTAGGGGCGGACTGTCTTTGATTACGTCGTGAAACTGTGGTATCTATTACTAGTCGGCACCCCTTGTAAGTACCATATAATTGAAGATTAGAGGATTTTAAACTGTATGTTTAAAAACGTAATCAAATCTTGTTAACTGTCAACTTTGTTGTCGGTATATTTATATATTCCGGTATAATCTGAAAAAATATGTTTGACTGAAAGTCTATGTATGGGCATTATTGATTTTCAAAATCGTACAAAACAAATTGGTTCTACCCAACATAAACAAGAAAACAAATTTAATACAGATGTGATGAAAGCATAAAACACTACGTCTTATTTAATTTATTCTTTAAAAACATATAGTTAGTAAAATTTATAAAGTATTTGAAACATCGTGTAAGAACTTTCCCCTGGGACCGGTTTTTCTCTCGGCGGCCTTGGTGGTATGATCGCTAACTTCATTGTTACCAAGATTTGTTTTGCATATATTAGATTAGTTTTACTATTGTGAATGGTTGAATGACAAATGAAAATGCAAATTTCCTTTTTTTCTTGTATTTTTAAAACTTAAGTCTGTAAATTAAATAAAGTCAATTATAGAAAATATAAATAAAGAGACGAAATAAATAAAGAGAAAAAAGACGCGGAAACAATAATTTATCCACTAAAAAACTATTGCGCATGCGTCAAAAGACGGTGCACCACAAGTGCCGACCGTTTTTTTTTTGAACATCTGGTATAGTTTGTTGGATTCGCTGGAGAGTAACGCTTGACGAATAGAAGGTAGATAAAAATTAGTACGTTCGTCATGAAATTACTAAATTTCTATGCCTTGACTCAGTTTCTAACATTGATCAATATTAACACACTATAAATCAAACAATTACAATTTTAAATAATTTTTTTTTTTGCCAATAAATTACTTTATTTTATAAAAACTAAGAAATAAGATTTTACAAATTTAAAAAAAAATTATGATTTTAAAAGGACTGGTTGTTGATCTAGTTCCATCCGAAATTCGTTGCGGTAATCATCACTAATCTATAATAATAATAATAATAATAAAAGGTTTATTAATACATAATTTAGTGCCTGATCGAAGGTTTTTTTGTTTTAATTAACGAAATGATGACCTCATTTTTTTCCACATTTTCGAGGAAAAATCAACAATGTTTATAAAAATTCGAAATTAAAAAATCTTTCGTTTAGGGTCTAGTTTTTCATGTTTTCAAAAAGCTGAATAAATTTCATTGAAATCTACCGAGCGGTTTCAAGCTACTGTGGTCACTAGTTCAAAAAACATAGTTTTATATATATACTTCGAATTTTCAGGATATTTATAAGATATTATACTTCAAGAAAATGCGTGTTTTTTTTTAATCTGACTGCTTCTATCCCCTTATTGCGTCAATAGATAGTGTAAATTATTTAAAATTTTTCATAACAAGAAATTTGTAGAAAAATATATTTTTACAGATCAGTTTCAGTAAATTTTTAATTTAGAAACGTATGTAAATATTTGAATCAGTGAAAAATTAAATAATCGGTTTCCTGATTTTGACATTTCTACATACTATCGAATTTTCCAGTAGGGCTGTGCTCGCTATTCGTCGAATCGTTGAAAAATGATGCGAGACTCTTTGAATCGAGAGAGAGCTGCCAAAACACACATTTTTTATAACATTTGCCAATCATGCCATTGTCGAACGAAAATGGATTGGGTATTATAAAAAAAACTTGGGGGTATTTTGCATTTCGATATTATTTTTAGGTGCTCCGTCCCCGAGTAGGCCTATATAACGCATATACATCCTTATATACTTGTACTTACATTATAAAATTTTTAAAAAATCATATAACATAAAAAAATAGCATATAAAAAGCGTTTTAAATTAAATTAACAAATAAAATTTAGTTGCACGTTATTCAAAAGTATTTGTGTCGTTTCTTGAAATTTCTTTTCGCACTGCTTTTGTTAGCTATTTTTAGCGGGTTTATTTCTGGCATCCCGCCTTTTTTGACATCAGCTGTTCGAAATTCCCTGATTTTAATAATCAGGGAAAGATAATAACAGAAAAATCAGCGAAAATGAGAGTCTCGCATCATGTCATCCTTGGTTTCTTTACATAATGTGCCAATAAGGCAAAGAACCGCTCGAAGTAATGAAAATATTACTGCGTTCAGGCAAGTGTTGCTGTTTGTCGATTCCAAGACGTTCAAGACAACTTGGCGGATTTTGAGAAAGAATTTGGGCTTGCATCCGTATAAAATTGTTCTAACTCAAGAACTGAAGCCAATATATTCATGTGCAGATTCATTAATTTTTTTTCGTGATATAATCATTTATTCACAGAACTTATAAAACACTTATCAAGTTTAAGAAAATTTTAAAATATTGAATACTTTAAAAATTATAGGCCTTTGAACCAAAAATTTAAATTTTTTGTCAATAATTTCATAATAAACTGGGCATAAAAAAGTTTTGAATCAGCCTAAATTTAACTAGATTTTGCATAGAAGTACCAGAATCCATTTTTTTAAAGATAATCTCAAAATTTAAGTCGATCGGATAAAAAATATTAAAGTTATTTGATCGCCAAGTGTAAAAAAGTAGTTTCGAGAAAAACGCGTTCAAAGTTTCACAATACGGTGCGCGCACTCAAATATTCTATACCTGAACCGGAGATAGGCTTATTATACCCGCTTAAAGTGGTTTGAGAAAGTTTTTCACGCTACAAATCAACTTGAAACTTAAGTTATAATGTAGTATGACTCTAAAGCATGATTTAGGCGAGAAAAAACGATTGACTTTTTTGTAGGAAATTAAATTTCCTACAAGTTTGTTATTAACAATTTTTCTGTAGCTAGTGTTGTTTACGAGAAAAATCAAAAAAAAACTCGAATTTCATGGAAAAATTAGGTTGGGGGGACCGTACTACCCCGCAGGTGCAAGTTATAACTTTACCGCAATGGAGACTTTTGTAGAGCGTTCAATTCTGAGGAATACCTAATGACGGGTGAGATAATCCCATCAAATGCCGCTGAGTTATAAAATTAAAAAGAAAAAAAATCAAGTTTTACGTGTATTTTACATGGGAAATCTTTACAGGCCTTGGTCTAGTACTTAATATTAAAATTAAAATACATAATGTACATACATTTATAAAAAGTTTATAGTGAGGAATCAATTTGGTAAGTATGGTTAATATAATATTTTTATAATAGAATATCTTCTATATTATATAAGTTGCGGACAAAACCGGTATGGACATGGTGATAAGTGTTTTTGCGTATCACCTCAATAAGTGAAAAGTGTGTTTAACTCAGTCAATTAGCATAGAAATTACAACCTTATAAGTTTGAGGGATGTAATATATTATATTTCTTAATCCGGAGAAACTCATCTATCCATCCATACCATCAAAATTGATTGCGGCTTTATGTATGTACTTGTGTATTACAAAGCGTTTTTATTGTTATCTTATTTTATCTGTTTGGCCACAATAGTGATAACCAAAGTAATGGCGATTACTTCCCCACGCGTTTAAACGCTCACAAAGATGGCATTAACTTGGTTTGAATCACGGATAATGTGGGCGTGATGACTATATCCAAGTACAGGAACAAAATTAATAATATAAAAAATTATTAATATAAGTTTTTTACAGATTTAGCTTGTATGGGTCACTAGAACCTCGAAGGTTTTCATTGATGATGTGATCAAAGAGTTGAACGAGAGCGGCAATGCGTTATCCCAACTGAAAATCGAGTGGGATAGATAGAGATATTTTCCAATGGTGACTCCAATGTAGGTTGCCTTTAATGTTGGAAATACCAATAACTTACATTGTCTTGCCTCCTCTAGGTTTTACTGCCTTGCAGGGATGTGTCATTGTGGTAGCCAACGATTATCTCTCGAAACAGGCCAATGAGAACGCCGCACTACTTTTCAGTGTTTGCTGAGCTGTTATGCGAAAGCTATTCCACATCAATAAGCACATGTCATGATTAGCAAGGCTGTGTGTTGCATTTTGCTGGTGTGTCGGCATATAACCATTGAGTGTACGGCGTCTAAAGGAAATCATTAATATCACCAAAAACCCAAGAACTTTCTAACAGTATTCCTTACTATTTTTGCAGTGCGAAAGGTAACGGTCAATACTGCTATTTATAAGCAGAGGACTGTCATCTCGGAGGATCATGTCTACAATGAGATGACCGATTTCAACCCAACACGCATTTCGCCATGGTTGCTGCACATCGAATTGAAATATTCCAAGCTTATACTTGTAGCTAAACTGATGTTATATTATTATATATATAATTTAGGCCATATGTCGTCATTATAATAATATATTAGTATGAATAATTTAATCATAGCTGGCCAATATTGTATATTTCTATGTTGAATATGTATATATACTTTATTTATTGGAAATATTATTAAAAATTGTTTCTTTTGGTTCATTTTAGCACAAAATTGAAAGTGGAAGATTTCTTCATATTAACCTAAAATCTTTAGTTTGGTTAAAAAATAAGAATTGATCATTTTGTTTGGTTTCCTTAACATAGGTAATCATTTAATTGGTTACCAAAACAATGTTAAGATAATCAATCAAAATTTTTCGGAAGTTATGGAAGAATGTTAAAATTTCAGTACAATTTTTGACGTTTCCTAACGTGTAGCCAAATTAACTACCGTAGATAACATATCTATATTAACACTCATGTTAAATATTCAACTTTTTTATATGAGTTGTGTACAAACTTGCATGCATTTATTTTTAAGTTATAATGTAGATACTTTACTTTGACAAATATCTACAAAAGCAAATAGTTTTTAATTCTTTTTATTCATTTTAGATATTTGCAAATTTTGATGGAAAGTTCTCAAGCTGAACTTCAATATATATATATACTAAATATACAATAATATTTTAAGTAATTAATTTTGTACTTAATACTAATAGGCAACTTAAATCTTATAATTTAAAATCTAAAATGGTGATATTGATATTGTTTAATTAGGGTACATGTATGTACCTAATATGCGAATATTAACAATTAGTAAATTAATGTAACTATTATTGTACACTATAAAAGTTTAAGTTCAATATTGACTATCTATAAACCATATATAAGATTTTTAATAAAAAAACCTACCTACCTACCTAGCGAAAAATATTATTGTAAAGAAAATTTAGTTTGTAATATATATACTTACATACATATATACATGTATAAATGCTAATAACTAAAAGCTAATCTAAAACAATTACGAAAAGTTTGAAAAGTATAAAGAAGAAATGAACCATAATGTATAAACATGTAAATTGAAAAAAAAAATTAAATAAATAAAACGAGAATTTCAATAGTTTTATTTATAAGGAAAAATAAGGCAGTGGTAACTAATGAATAGCCAAACAAATATTCCATAGAAACTGACGAAGTAACCGATCAACCAGTTTTCAGTAACCAATGGCTAATCAAACAAATAACTTATAAACCAGTTTTCTGTAACTTATACGTAACCATAGCAATAACCAAGTAAATTATTTTTAGTAACAGATGGCTAACTTAACAAATAGCCAATGAAAAGGAGGCTAATAACCAAAGAATAACAGATAGTTTTCCAAAATACTTGGCAAAGTACCATAGAGCAGTATAATATATGTAGTATTAGCGCAAAAGCAATGAAAGAGGGCGAATAAGATAATCACATCGACATGTAGTGAAAGAGGAGAAATACGTTACTTTTTTTCCACGAGGCTAGAACAAAAGTAACATATCGGATAAATAATGTAATAATTACTGTTAATCTAATCAGTAACCAGTTAGCTAACTTTTACCCGTCTTGTAGGGTGAAAACCCGTGTTGTGGTGGCCAACTTGGGCGTTCATACCACCCATCAAAATGACTCTTCACCCTCGATATTCCCTCTATCCTGGCAGAAGCTAGGGGTTTTCACCACGATAGGGTTATACTTACCTTATCGTGCTAAGGAGTTGTAGTGCATATCAAAGAAAAAACAAGCTTAAAAGACGGTTCTTCACAAAGGAACGTCTGAACAAGCCAAAGGGGCTCTTAAGAAGCGTTCTATGGACAAATGAAAGTTCGTTTGAGCAAAATTCAGCTATTTCGCAAGATTGCCACAGGTAATAAGGCTGAAATAAAGGTAAAATATATATAGGGTTATTGGGGAAGAAACAGTTTCTGAGAACATTTAGGAAGAGAACTCTCGAGATTCTTTAAAATTTTTTGCATTCAGTACCGTGTCAACAAGTTAATGCAGCCAAAGGACTTATATATTTTATTAAATTCTTCATTTCTGTATTTTTGTTAAGTTAAAACTTTGTATTCTTAGTATAATATACTTACATATGTCAACACATGAAATTACTAATACATCTTTTTAAGTTTTTATGACATATTATTTAATTGTTGATTTCGAAAGTTGTATTAGTTGAAACAAACTTACAAGAAGTTTTTAAAATTCATTTTAAAGTTAAACAAAAAAAATAACGATTTTTATATCGTCAAAATACTTGTGCTGACTAGTGTGTTCGGTTGCAACATGTTGCGAGAGTATAAAATATATAATCCATTTCGTGCTAAAATTATTTATTTTTAATTTTTAAACAAGTAAAACAAAAAACATTGTTATATCATATAATTTACTTTTTCCAGTCAGTAGCAAAACTGAACATACTTACTTGTATTAAACTATTCAATGCATTATAAAAATATGTATTTAAATTAATATAGCTTTGATTTAATTTTTTCCGATAAGGAGATAAATCACAATACACTTATCTTACAAAATTATGTAAAAACAATCAGTTCAAGATAAGCCCTTTAGCCGTCGCATCTATTTGATTTTATAGCAAGTCAGGAATGCACTTCATGATTCGTTAAATAATGGGACCACTGCACGAAGGAAGTTGACTTCGAACTCTTCTTCGGAAAATCTTTCCACTGATGATCTAAAACACATATTACATACATTACACATACATATATATTTTTTTAAATCTAAATTTTTTGAATCTGAAAACTTAAATCTATTTGAACCTAGACAAGCTTAAGGTTGTAGTTGAGACTGTTTGGTGAAACGTTGCTCCTTAGAAGGTTGGTATATCTTTTCTTTTTAAGTGAGTTTGATTACAGGAATTTAGCAAGGCATCTAATGGATTTGGATGGTTCAGAGTTTAAGCTCATAGCTCTTTCTACTGTCCTCTACTTCTTTCTGTATCATAGCAATACCAAGATCTTTGTGAATATTTTCATTGCAAATGTACCAATGTGCGGTGAACCCGTTATTAATTACACAGGTCGTACGCAACAGTTGGATACCATACATCCAAATCGGTGCCGTCCGCAAAAGTCGATGTCAATACATTATTACCAGTTGGAATGTATGTTGTATATACCTTCTGCTCAAATATAAACGAGACTTTATCCATAACTCGACAAGGACATGACATATGGCCATACCTTTTGCTTAGGCTGGCAGGACTGTTATATGTTTACATGTCAAATTTGAGCGCGATCTGTCACATAGTTTTTTTTTCACAGCACTATAAACAAGTCAACCTCGAGTGTGTTTTTTCGAATTTTACTATGGAAATTAACGTTGAGCAAAGAAAGTTTGTTTGAAATTTTGTTATTCCAATGGAATAAGTGCGACGGACGCAATGAAAATGTTGCAGAAGGCATATGGGCAGTCTTGCCTATCACGTGCACGTATTTTTGATTTGTATAAGTCGTTCAAGGACGGCCGTACATCGCTGGAGAACTTGCCCCATGTTCGTCGTCCAGCAACGTCAATAAACGAAGAAAACGTCGAAAAAGTAAAGAAAATTGTGTTGGAAAATCGTCATGTGACTGAAAGAGAGATAGCTAGTGAGCTCAACATATCAAATGGATCCGCTCATAGCATTATTCACGATGTTTTGGGCATGAGACGTGTGTCTGCTCGACTTGTTCCAAAATCCAGCTCATACGTCTCGTCTTGTACGCGATTATTTGACCAAAAACAACGTAAATATTGTTCCGCAAGCACCGTATTCACCCGACATGGCACCGTGTTACTTTTTTCTTTTCCCTAAACTCAAATTCGTGGAAAGCATTTTCAGTCGATTGAAGTCATAAAAGAGAATTCGAAGAAGGAACTGAAAGCCATACCTAAAGCGGCCTACCAGAAGTGTTATGAAGATTGGAAAAAAAGGTGGCATATGTGTATCGCCTCTAATGGTGACTATTTTGAAGGGGATAAAATAAATATTGAAGAATAATTAACCGTTATTGAGCCAGTCTCGTTTATATTTGAGCAGAAGGTATGATATATAGGGTTGGGCCTAGCACACTCCTCAATGGTTCACCAGCGCTTATCGGTCGTTCATTTGATATAAAATTAACTATTTTAACAGTAAATTTACTACTTTGCTTGAGCTACATCAAGGAGTATTGCTCAACAATACACTCTGTACTCGCATGCTCTTCTAAATTCGTTAGTGATTCTATTAACTTGCTCTATAGTGCCATATTTTGCACGAAACTCGAATTGGTGCGTTGGAATTGTATTATTTTCATGGAGGAAAGGAGACATATTTGATAGTAACACTTTTACAAATATTTTGGAAAGGCAGAGTAGGAGGCTCCTGGGTTTATCTATCATGATGATCTGCGACTTTTTCCATGAATTTGGAAAATATCCAAAATTGAAAATTGCATTAAAAAGTAAGGAGAGCATAACTACAGCAGTATTTAATAGCTCCATTCAAATTTTTTGAGTAATTTTATCGTGTCCTGATTAATTTTTTGGATTTATCTCTTTTATAATATTTTTAATTTTTAAAGTTGAAAGTTGATTGACAAGAGCGACTGGGTAGCAGTGTTGGGCAAAGTTGGCAGCTTAAAGTCGTGTTTTGGACAGTTAGGCTGAAATACCTTCTCTAGGTGGTTTGCGAAGCAAGTTGCCTTTTCCTCTTCATTTCGAGCCCAATTACCACTCACGTCTCTTATAGGCATGTTGGAATCTATCGGTGGCTTAAAGTGTTTTTGTGATTTCCAAAGGGAGTTTTGATTCTTGGTTGAATTAGGGCTTCATTTCCTTCTCTAATTTTCAGTACTATATTCTTTCTCGCACTTAAGCGCTTTTCTTAGTTTACATACTGCATCCTTCAATTGCAGCGTATTGTTTGGTGTTGCTGAGACAGCTGATTTAGTTATTATTTCATTAAAGTCGCTTATGCTTTGGTCAATATCTCTTTTTGAGTTTATTCTGTAATCAATATTAATGTGACTACTGATATATATTTTATATTTTTATTAGCACAGGGCAATGATCAGAAGATATATCAGCGGTTATAAGGAATCTATATATGTGTATTTTTAATTACAGAAAAATTAATTAAATCTGGTATTTTGTTTCGACCACTGGACTAGTATGTCAGCTTACCAGGAGATATTATGTCAAGATTATTGCGCCTATTCATAATGATGTAATACAACTGTCTTTTCTTAGGATTAATTAGACGTGAGCCCCAATATATATGCTTTGCATTGTTATCACCACCTGTTTGAAATTATTTCCTAATGATCTAACAAAAAATCTTTTAATAAGCATACAGTCTATAGCCGTTAGATACAGTGCCACATATACGTATAAACGCACTCTTAGTTTTAATTTTGCTAAATTCTCAATTTCTTTGCATTGCACTAATTACAAAAAATTCTCTCTCATATTGTTTGTTAAACTAACGGAAATTCGTATTGAGTGCAAACCCCCACTTTTGTTATTGTTATATTTAAATCTTAACTTAATTTTTAATAAGGCTACATTTATTTAATTTTTAATAATTTATTGGTCCTCCATTTTTATTTACAACCTCAAAAATACGGTTTGGCATCGAGTCCACTAAATTTTGCAGCAGCGTCCGGTCCAAATCTTCCCAAGCCTCCTTAATAGCCAATTTGAGCTCAAGTGTTGTTTTAAAGAGGTGTCCTTGAGCTTTTTGCGCGTAGATTTTTCGCGACATGTGCCCCCAAAGGTTCTCCACTGGATTCAAATCAGGACTGCATGCAGGCCATTTCATAAGAGAGATGTTGTGCTCTTCAAACCATTTCAGAGACTCTTTAGAGACGTGGATGGCAGCGTTATCTTGTTGAAAAATGCTATCTTCATCCATTTTATCTTCCAAAAATGAAATGAGAGCGTCGTCCAACAATTCTGTGTATATTTTTGAGTTCATTTTGGGCGGCACAAAGCAAATTTTTGCTTTTCCTCTCGATGAGAAAGCAGCCCACACCATAACGCTGCCACCACCAAAGTTTCTCTTTGACATACGGACGTCATTGTTACACAAGTCATGTCAGAAACAACTGTACGAGTCTGGACCATCCAGGTTGAACTTTTTCAATACAGGCTTGCACACCGGTTTTTTCCATTTTACGTTAGGTGACATGCGTAAAATGTGTGCAATGTGCCTTGTTGTCACCGGTAAATCCAACTTCTCCTTTATTGGAGTGGAGTTCAAAAAATGTTTTGTGGGCTCTCGATTTGAGTAACCTTCTTTGTGGTACAGGTTGATTTGAACCTTTTCACTGTCGTTTAAGTAACTGCCTTTTGGCATTTTAATAAAACCTTAAAAAAAAATATTATAACAACTTTTTTGAACTTTAATAAACGAAAACTTCCCAATCTTCAATTTAATTGAAAAAACTTTTTTTTATTTTTAATCACAAACACGTTGTCGGCTTCTCTAATCAGATGCGTTTAAACGAATATGTGCCTGTTTTTGCTATTTGATTTAAAATGCAACGATTTAAATATAACAACAACAAAAGTGGGGGTTTGCACTCAATACGAATTTCCGTTAGTTTAACAAACAATATGAGAGAGAATTTGTTGTAATTAGTGCAATGCAAAGTAAGAGAGAAGTTAGCAAAATTAAAACTAAGAGTGCGTTTATACGTATATGTGGCACTGTATAAGTCACTAACGCGATTTTTTAAAACCATTGTTATAGGCTGTAGCATCAGATTCTAAAACATGGTGTCCTTATTGAATTCTAACTAGTACTGCTGTTCCAGCATGTGCCTTTTCATCAGGGCGATTTGTAGCATAGAGTCTAAAATCAGTGATAAAAAAATTGTTCTTATTTGGTAGATGTGTTTCCGCAATAACATTACATCTAAATTTTTTTTCATGTAGAAATCTAATAATCTCCAACTTGTGCTGGTTAACACTGTTAGCATTCAATATACAAATATTTAGTTCGCTCATTTTTTACCTAAAAAAGTTTGCAGCGTTTGGTTTTACGCGTTTGGTCCTACCAGGAATGTTAATCATTTGGTTTCGACGTGCTTAATTCCGTGTGAGAACATTGATTTCAGGTCTTTATATACAGGGTATCCCCTATAATTAGCTAAAGACCAGACCTTTTGTGATATAATAGAAGTAGGCGTGATTGTAAGCTCATTTGCACAATGTAACCTAATAATGAATAATGTTATGCACCAAATTTGGTCGAGTAGCTCCTGAGATATATAATATGATTTCGCTGAGAGGTGGGCGGTGCTACGCCCATTTTCTAGTTTTTATACCGATTCATATGAGACTTTTAGGCATATGAGACTTTATATGATGGATAATAATCACATCTGATTATAACAATTTTTATATTATATGAGGAAAAGCTTGACTTGTCAACAAGTTTGGTTGATATAGACTTAGTGATTTGTGGGAAAATGTATTTAAAACATATATATTAGGGGGCGGAGCTACAGATTCCACTGCATACTTCGATTCCTGGCACCAAATTAGAGTCTTGTATCTTAATTTATGAAGAAATGTTGGTACATCATATACATAATTCTGATATATTTTTATCAGAAAATATTAAGAGTGAAGAGTTAAAAAATAAAATGAAACCGTATTTGTTGATATTACAATTACAATTACATTATTCTTAAATAGTAAGAAAAAGTTATAAAACGCAGATTATATACAATTAAGATTAACCCATTATTTTAGACGATTTCACTTACCTCGCTGCATTTCTAATGGTGTCATTAATTTCATTCGAGTTATATATAATGCTTAAAATGCAATTAGCGTATTCAATAGCGGAAACTGCTAAATATCCATTTTGACTTCCTTCAGACGTCTCGATAATATCTAATAAAGGACCTCCTGATCGGTGAGCAACCATTATCATACCAGCAGCCATGCATTCAACAACTCCGATTCCAAAGTGTTCATTCCACATTGTATGAATTCCAATTCCTGCTTTTTGATATAATTGCAGAAGATCTTGAAAATTAACGTTAACTTGGAATTCTACTGAGTTTTCAAGTGACAGATGCTTTGCCAAGTCTTGCATATTCTTAAGACGTTCATAATCGCTTTCATTTCGACATGAGCCGACAATGACAAGTTTTACCTTGTTCCATAGATCTTCATTTCTTGATAAAATAGTTCGTAGTTCATACATTGCTTGCAATTGTAATGGATGATCTTTTTCCGGTCGGAATTGACCAATAGATAAAATTAAAATATTATCTGTATTTTCATGGTGTTTCAGCTTTTGAATATTCTTAACTTCGCAGGGCGGGTACACACGATGAGTTTTAAATGGCACACCCCATAAATCGCGGATATGATTTTCAGTCCATGTAGAGTTAACCATGATAGTATCAGAACATTGGCCAACCCAGCTGTAAAGCTAGACACGAAAAAATAATTCTTATGTATAATTTTGATTATAAGTAAGTACGGGCAAAATAGAATTACGGTTGTATTTATGTTATACTACTCATGTTATAAATATATAAATAAAGCTTTGGTCAAAGTAAATACTCTTAATAAATATGATAACTTCAATTACAGGTTGAATCGTGCTACAAAAATCAACCGGAAAAATTTTTTTTCTGTGTGAGTAATCGACTTCTTTTTTTCTGGTAAGTTATTATTTAAATTTTTTAAAAATGAATGCTTGGAATACCGAAAAGAGGGTTTGGATAGTGCGCGCTACCGTGCTTTGCAGTCCGTCATTTCCGCCCAAAGGGAATACCGACAAGATTTTGGCGGCACTCCCCCGAGTGGATGGACCATTAAGAGGTTGGTGAACATGTTTGCCAAATCTGAAGGTATCACAAAACCGTAACATCAAGATCCGTATGTTCGTGTTTAAGAAACAATCGCGGCTGTTGCAACATCAATTCAGGCAAATCAAAAAGTTTGGACTCGCAACTTATCAGCGCAACTTGGAGTTAGCAGACGGTTACAACGGGTAATTCATGATGACCTAAACCTGTTTCTGTACAAAGTTCAAATAACAAGCCGGTTTAGTCCTGTAGATCTGCCTATATGCCTGGAATTTTTTCAAAAAATTATTGATATGACCGAAAAAGACAATAACTAGATAAACTGCCTGTTTATGTCTGATGAGGCCCATTTTGATCTAAACATAACTGTAACAAGTAATAAAAATATTTAATTAATTTAAAAAAATATGAGGTGTCATGACGTCAGATATTATTGGTTTGACGTTCGAAAAAGAAATTGTATCGGTTTTGGGAGTCACGGAAACCAATTTCATCGAGTTTGTAATCAGAAACAAAGGAAGAGGATAGTCGCCGACAGATTTGATTTGTAAGTTAAGAAAAGAATTTATATTATTGTTACTATTTAATTTATCGTTACTTCTATAGGGGAAAACATAAGAATAAAACACAAAATGTCATAATTATAGAGTTTATGGAAAAACACTAGATATTTTAAAAGGAAACGTAATAAACTTAATTTAACAACCAACTGCATCTTTATTCAGATGATAATGTGATATAAATCTGAAAAGTAAGCATGTATGTATGTTTGTACAAGTAAATGCAAGCCAAATTTCACATGCGACTCCCCTGGTGCATCAGGTGAATTACTGTGATTTTTTAATATCTTCCTTTTAATTTTTTCGTTGCTTTTTTCTTCCAATAAAATAAAAGCTAAAATAGTGGAACTCATTGTAAACTTAAGTAGACTTTATTCGAACTTCAAATTTATCAAACGCTTCCAAATTCATTAATTTGCAGGTTTTGTCACAATAGTAAACAGCTGATTCGAATATTGGTTTTGCATATGTTCGTAAAAACGAAAAACAACCAGATTCTGTAACACCATTGAGAATCAGAATTGGTTTACAATCTACGCAAATCTGTCTTGGATTCCACAACACCCTTGACTGTTTCGTGCGTAGTTTCACCAAGGTGTATCGTCGGACCGTACTTCTTTGAAGAAAACGGTGTAACAGTAACTGTCAATGGGCACCATTATTTACAGATGTTGAATAAGTTTTTTTAACAAGAACTGCGCCGAAGACGCCAGAATTCGATTACGCTCTTCTACGAACTTGTCCTTACGTCTTCGCAAGTGAACATGTGTACCAAGTTTCATCAAGATTTCTTAATTTTTACTCAAGTTACAACTTGCACGGTCAGACTGGCGGACAGACAGTCTCGTCATCCTGATCACTTATATATGTATTGTTTGAGGTCAATTCATTCAGGACAAAGTAAAGAATTTATCTATTACACAAAAGCGAAGTTCTAGTCAGGGGTTGCCAGACGTTATTATTTTATAATAGGGGATATGCAGTGTTGCCAGTGATATTATTATTCTCAACACTCCTTCTCAAAGCTGCATGTCTAACTTTACAAACTCAAACTAAAAATAAACATATTCAATGCAATCCCATCTTACTAACAAATTTAAAATGTTTAACCTTACACAAATTTTTAGTTAGTACATCTGAAATCATACTTTCCGTTGGTACATACTCGATTTCAATTTTCTTATTCTTGTACAAATCTCTTATATGATGATGCCCAATGTCTATGTGCTTACTACGCGCATGAAATTTGGAGTTCTTTGCAAGGCTCAGAGCGCTCTGGTTGTCGCTGTATATCTTCACTGCCGGGACATCGCCGAAACCCATTTCATTAACAAGTTTCGTAATATACGACGCTTCTTTAACTGCTGACGAAAGCGCCACATATTCCGCCTCCGTAGTACTCAGTGCCACGACCGATTGCTTCTTGGACTCCCAAGCAAATGCAGCACCTACAGCGAAGAAGGACCAGCCACTAAAGGACTTCCGATCACTGCTATCCGCGTCGACATAACCATGGATGGGCTGACCATTGCTTTGGTAGTGTAACTTCAGCTCTCTGGTGCCCTTCAAATATCGCAATATTCGTTTGGCACCCACTTCATGCTTCTTGTGCGGGTCGACATTCCGTTGTGCAAGCTTCGTTACGGAATGTAGGATATCTGGCCGGGTTGTCATCGCCAGATACATCAGTGAACCAATCAATGACTGATACGCCTTTTGGTTGACCCGTTGGCAGCTTTCTTCGTTACATTTTTCTTGAAAGCCTGCTTCCAATGGTAACGCGTTCGCCTTACAGTTCTGCATACCGTACTCATTGAGAAGACTTTCAATAAACTGTTTGTGGCCAATATGGATACTGCCAAGCTCACCATCGCGCTCGATTTCCATACCCAGGAAATGTTTCAGAACGCAGCCGTCGAGCACATCAAATGCGCCAGATACAAGCGCCTTCACGTTGTTCAGTTCTTGTTTGTTCGAACTCGCCACTATTAGGTCGTCAACGTATACGACAATAATAGTGAAGTTATTTCGAACCTTTCGTGTATATATGCAGGGTTCACTAACGCAAGGAACAAAGCCAACTCCTTGAAGCACCTCGTCCAGCTTCTCGTTCCAGATACGGCCGCTTTGTTTGAGACCGTACAATGACTTGTGTAACTTCAACACGCGCTCAGGATAGCTCTTATCCACAAACCCTTCCGGTTGCTTCACATATACCACATCTGTAAGCTCGCTATTCAGATACGCGGACGCCACGTCCATCTGATGCATGTACATCTTGTACTCAACAGCCAGGGCTATCACCATCCTTATTGATGAATAACGTGCAACAGGAGAAAATGTTTCATTGTAATTAATGCCAAAACTTTGAGCGCAACCCTTTGCAACCAACCGGGATTTGAATCGCTCCACTTTCCCCAAGTGATCTCTCTTCACAGCAAAAACCCATTTGCAGCCAATCAGCTTTTCACCTTTAGGTAGCTCTTCCAATGACCATGTATTGTTGGCACGCAGCGAGTCAATCTCCTTCTGTATCAAATCTCTCCATTCCTTAGCCTGCGCCGTGCCCAACGCCTCGTTGACTGTATTTGGCACCTGAATGTCATCGGCAGCTATGACATTCACCACGTTGTATTGTTTACGTGGCCGTCCAGGTCGACCAGTATATAGATTTTTAGGTCGCCCTGGGCCTCTCTTACGGCTTTCTTGATTGTTGTCGTCGGTTTCTTCTGCTACTCCCTCAGTTTCATTGTCATGGCTTTCTTCAGTGGCCACAGCTTCTCTAGCAGGATTCACCTTATCTGCCACAAAGTCATCAAACTGCAGATCAACCGCGTCACACGCTGACTGGTCTTGAAGTTCAGCTAGTTTCACATCAGCAACGTTTGCGGCTCCCTTGCTGCCATGTTTTACCAAGTCATCTTCTAGGAATATGACATCTCTAGCATCAATAATCGTTTGCTTTTCAAGGTTGTGAAAACGATACGCCTTCGCAGTCTCGGAGTATCCGACCAACATGTATTCAACACCTTTTGGTTTGAACTTCTTCCGGTGAGTTTTATCCAGTACAATCGCCCTCGCGCCAAACACTCTTAGGTGAGATACCGACGGCTTCTTGCCCGACCATGCCTCGTACGGCGTCACTGCAGGCAACGTTGACGTCTCAGATCGATTTCGCAGATAGGCAGCCGTATTAATAGCCTCTGCCCAAAACATCTCGTCAACAGACGCATGAACTAACATGCTCCGTGCCATCTCCACCAATGTTCAATTGGCACGCTCTGCCACACCATTTTGCTGGGGAGTGTAGGGAACAGTTAGTTGCCGTTCTATGCCATTACTCACCAAAAAACTGCAAAAATTTCTCACTGATATACTCTCGGCCGTGGTCGCTTCTTATTGATTTAATCTTCATTCCAGTCTGTGTCTCGGCAAATACCTTAAACTGTTTAAATTTAACAAATATTTCGTCTCTTGTCTTTAAGAAACACACAGACACATAGCGCGTTTTATCGTCTATAAATGTCGCAAAATACCGTGCACCGCCAATGGAGGTCTTATTCATTGGCCCACAAATGTCAGTGTGCACCAGGTCAAGAATGTCCGCAGACCTATTCTCTGATCTTTTACCGAATTGCTTTTCGCAAATCTTACATTTTGCACATGTTTCACACACATGTTCTTTTATATCAAAACTCATGTTTGCATCCAAGCCGAACACCATGCCATTTTTGCCATCTTTTGTAAACTCGTGTAGTTCAGGTGACCGAACCGATTGTGCCATTTTTCCATTTGCGCTCTTATAGGCTGCGACACAAAACACTTTTTTATTTCGTTTTTAAATATATACAGCCCGTTTCTATTTTGTGCTTTTAACAAGACTTCATGTCTGTCCATTAATCTCGCTTCATTGTTTTCAAATATTACTTTAAGTCCATTTTTGTTGGCTTTCGCGACAGACATAAAATTGCACTGCAGTTCTTTCACGTACAACACGTCGATCAAATCAAAAGATCGCTTGCGCCAATACAAGCGCACAGTACCACGACCTTCCGCACAAATAGAATTATTACCAGCTAGCATTATTTTTTCTTTATGCTCATAAAATTCTATAAACATCGAGCGAGCACAACACAAGTGGGCGGTTGCACCACTATCCAAACACCACATTTCTTTTGCTAGCTCATTATTCGTAGCCACAGTCAATACAGTGAAATTTGTTTTCTTTACGGACTTATCTTCTTCTGGTTTAGTCGACTTCTCTTTCACTTTACAATTTGCGGCAATGTGACCGCGACGACAACACGACCAACAAGTGACATTCGATTTCCCTCTCTGTTGTGTGTTTGAAGAACCGTTTGACTTGCTTGACTGTTTATCCGTGCGAGCTGCAAATATTTTCTGCTCACTTCTCTCTGTGTATTCATCACATGCCTTCCTTCTTTCGCCTTCTTCAAGCAATTTGAGTTTCAGTGCACTAACACTAGGCAAGACATCACGCGATTCGATGGCAACAACAAAGTTCTCGAATGAGTCATTTAAACTTGACAACAAAATGATCGCTAGTATTTCATCAGGAACCGTTAACTCTATTTCTTGCAGTTTTTCAACTATATCGGAAAAACTATTCACATGCGTTCCAATGCTATCATTTGCACTCATTTTCAAATATAACAATTGTTTAAACAAATTAATACGACGAGCGGGGCCTTTTGGCGTATGTATTTCCTTTAATTTGTTCCACGCTTCCAACGCTCTTTTACATTGCTTCACATTATTTATTTGTGACGGCTTTATGCACAGCATGATGCTTGCAAGCGCTTTCTCCTCTTTTGCGTCGAACTGTGCATTTTGTTCTTCGCTCCCATTTTCGCTTTTTGTTAAGTGACCACATACAACTGGCCATAGTTCAGTATGTATCAAAACGCTTTTCATTTGAGTAGCCCATGCACTATAATTGTCATCGTCTAGCTTTTCTATGGCGAACATTCCCGAATTCATCTTAAGCATCACTTGATCAGAAAGTCCAGAATAATCGCGCACGAACATTTCACTTTCACAAGATTTGATATATGTACATGCGTGTCCAGAAACTCCAGAATATTCTCCCGATGAATTATTCAATTTCACAAGCACTCTTTTTTACACGTGACTGGGCCCATAACCTGTTTGAGGTCAATTAATTCAGGACAAAGTAAAGAATTTATCTATTACACAAAAGCGAAGTTCTAGTCAGGGGTTGCCAGACGTTATTAATTTATAATAGGGGACATGCAGCGTTGCCAGTGATATTATTATTCTCAACATGTATAACTCTATTTCTATCTCGATTAGTTTTAGGTATAAATAACTCCATAGTCCTTTAGTTTAAGGTGTTACAAACAACCAGTGAACAAAACTAAATATTTTTTTGATCTTATACACTTATATAATATATAAGCATTTATCATACAAACCTTAGCGAAGACCCAATAGTATATAACTTTCAGCCATGTAATGAATGGATTTCTAACAACATATGCTTGATTATTGTGGCAATACTCCCGTTGTTGAACACGCCGCAGCATATCCACGCTTATTGTAGGATAGTGCACATAACATCCAACTTTGCAGCCACCAATATAACGGAACAACGGCAAAGTAAAAGAATATCCTGTTGTGTCTATATAAATATCGGGGGGGAATTTGCAAAGTGCCTCTAAACCTAAAATAAGTGATCCAAGACTTTGGCCCAATAACGTAAAATACGGATACAACTTCTCTTCGACTAACATTCGACGTTTTAAGTACACAAAACTTGTATTTTGTTCGTCGACATTTATGTTGAAAGTACCTTGTGCCTTTTTTAAAATGCTGTTTGGTGAACTGTCGATATCTCCTGTGTATATCACAATTTTGATATTGTCATATTTAGCCTAAAATCATAGATACAAAAATTTTAATTGAAAGATTTTACACATACTATTAGAGAAAAAAAAACAATTAAATAAAAAATGCTAAACGTGCATGAAATATTTCGTATATAAAACATTTATACATATTTAATACAAAACCACATGAAAACGCACTCATTGGCCTTTTTTAAGAAATCTATCATATTGGCATATTGATATATATTGCATTGTTCCGAAAATACTGCGTTAAGATTGTTATAAATTAGTGTCATATCGTATTTTAATTTTTTAATTAATAAGCGAAAAATAGTTAAAGTTATAATTTAGGTCCCTCAACGAAACAGGCTGCGAAAATTATAATTTTTTATAACCGTCTTATTTTGACGCGAAGATTACAAATCCGCGAGCGGAAAGCCGATTTTTTCAATAACTCTATTTTTATTTAAAAAAAAACGAATTTTTACAAAAAAAAAATAAAGGGGAAACTTTAATTTACTATCCCACGATTTCAGGGTTAAGAGGGGTATGGTTGGATAGAGGAGATTCTTCAGATAAAGAATATATATAATTATAGCCGGAAACTTAAAATTTTCAAAATATTTGCATTTAAAGTTGAACATATTATCTTACAATTTCTCGATTTACAGTTAATTTTTACTTACACTTCAATACAATGTTTCTACATATTTATTTTATATTAATTATTTTAATATTTGCTTTAAATAAGCATTTTATTTTTACACAATTTTCGTTATATATGCACAAATGTGTTCCATGTTGACAGATAAGAAGTGTTGCCATATCCAAACGAATGAAAGCCATCAAAATAAATAAAAAACCCAATAACCCAGTACAAAATTAACTTATATGCACAATATTTACCAATTCAATGACAAAACGGACAAAAAAAGAAACGGTACTTTGTTTAGTTGTAACAATATCCGTTATAGAAAATGAAGTTTAAAGAGAGTGATATATCCTCTTTAACATTACTTTTTTTTGGTTAGATTTCTTATTTGTATTGGCGGCCTTAGGCCGCGCTTCAATAAAATAACCCTGGGCAATCCAACACCGGGATGGACGTTTCGCGTCCTACTTCTTTCTGCATTGGCGGCCTAAGGCTTTCGGATAGAGGAGATTCTTCAGATCAAGAATATAAATAATTATAGCCGCCGAAAATTTATAGTATTCGAGCTATTTGCATTTTAAGTTGAAAATTTTACAAATTTTATCATGCAATTTCTCGATTTATAGTTAACTTTTATTTTATAGGGTCGGGCGAATAGATGAGATACTCCAGATCAAGAAAGCTATAGATATAGCCGCGGGAAACTTATAGTTTTCGAGATATTTACGTTTAAAGTTGAAAATTTCAACTATTTAAAGTACGTTTTTTACGATTTAAAATGAATTATACACTTATATTTTTCACTTTTATATCCACTAACACTTGACTAATTCGTTTTTAGAAATTTTTTTTATATTAGATGCTTAAAAATAGCTTTATACCAATATTTAAATCATTCTTCAATTTTATTAATTTTGACAATAACAAAATGATTGTGAATGTCAAAACACCAGTGTTGCCATACTAATATATTTTGTAAACGAAGAAAAATAAAATAAACAGAGAGATTGTACCCTAGATACAGGAAACAACGCAAAAAGAAGTTCTGCGCCAAAAATATTTTGATACAACCCGGTGTTGGACCAATCAGGGTTATTTTTTTTGAAGCGCGGCCGAAGGCCTCCAACGCAAAAAGAAGTTCTACAAAAAAAGTAATATTGTCATAGAGGGTATAACATAATACTTAACATCAATGCTTTGTAATAGTTTATTTCTCTAGGTTTTCGATTCCTGTATTTGGGGTATTATCTGTTTTAATTTCTTTCAGTTCAATTACAAAAGATGTCGATAAGGACAAGGACAACACTGGTTATTTGAAATTTTGCAGCCCTTTTGTTATTGTCAGAATTAATAGAATTTAACAATAATTTAATTATTGAATTAAACTATTTTTGCACTATATAATGTAAAATAAATGTGTACAAACGAATTAGTGAAGTGTTAGTTAATATAAGAGTGGAAAATATAAGTGTATAATTCATTTTAAATCGAAAAAATGCGTACTTTAAATAGTCGAAATTTTGAACTTTAAACCCAAATATCTCGAAAACTATAGGTTTCCCGCGGCTATATCTATATATATTATATATTCTTAATCTGGAGGATCTCCTCTATCCACCCATACCCATTTTATCCCCGAAAGCCTGAGACGTTATACTAAAGTTTTCCCATTTTATATTACGCACTCATTATAATCTATACTAATATTATAAATGCGAAAGTCCGTTTGTTTGTTAAGCTTTCACGCAAAAACTACTTAACAGATCATCATGAAATTTTGTACATATACTCTTAGAGGTGTCAGAATGAACATAGGATACTTTTTATTACAAAATTTATAAATTTTTTAAGGATTATTACAAAAATATTTTTAGAAGATTATATATGTTTGGAAAATATATTTGAAAATTTTGAAATTGAAAAAACAAAGTTTGGCAGAAATGATTGTTTGTCGAAAAAATTAAAAATGAAAGAAAACATAAATGTATAAAAAACGTAAATCAGAGAAATAACACAAATATTATTAGTTACTCTTATTAAATATAAAAATGCCTCAAAAGCGGAAATCGGCGCTGTCAAGAAATTCTACGCCGGTGCGTAAGGCTAAAGTTACACGAAATAAAGAATGTGAAGTTCAAGCAGAGCTGAGAAGGCAACAGCAAGCAGATCGACAACGTGTTTTGAGAGCAGCTGAAACTTCTCATCAGGCACGAGTACGTTCGAAAAGACAAGCTTAGCAGCAGGAAGCTAGAAGAGCAACGGAAACGCAAGAACAATTGCAGGCAAGAAGAATTAATGATGCAGAAGTAAGAACCACGCGTCGTCGTAATTTCATAACTAAGAATTGGAATATATATAAAATATATTCTTTATATGGATCCATATCTACTATAATGATATCAGTTATTTATTTGATAGATTCGATGCGAGCGAAGCCGCGGGTAAAAGCTAGTATATATATATATATATATATATATATATTTTATTTTCATATTTGCTTTAAATAAGCATTTAATTTTTTACACAATTTTCGTTATATGCACAAAAAAAATGGGTTCCATGTTGACAAATAATAAGTCAAAATAATATAAATCGAGAAATTGCAAAATGAAATTTGTCAATTTTCAACTTAATATTCAAATATCTCGAAAACTTCAAGCTTTCGGCGGCTATAATTATATATATTCTTGATCTGAAGAATCTCCTCTATCCAACCATAATTTTAACCCTCAAATCGTGGGATGGTATACTCAAGGCGACTTAAATTTTCTTACCTGTAAGGCCCGAACAGCACACCATAGGACTCTCTCTCCACCTCCTCCAGCATTACAGTATGGATGAAAAAATGCAATGTTCACAGTACCTTCAAAGGACCCATTTAGTTTTTTTTTGGAGCTAAACACCCAATTGCGGAGAGTTAGTACAGATATGACAAATAATGCCAAAACCGACAATAGTATTCCAAATCTACGCAAATATTATAAACTTAATATAAATTCGTGCATATTATTTTATCCCCTTACCTACATTATTGAAATCATTGTTTTAATTACATCAAATAACAATATATTAAAAAACACGTCAGCTTTCAAAGGAAATCGTACCAATGGAGCTTACAAAACATACAATACCCTACTCTTTAATTATTTGTTACCTAAATGCCAGTTTACACACGGACTCTTTTGTCGGCCACACCACTTATTTGATGGAGAGGGGACGACGAGAATAGATGAACGGACCGTTCCGCTCGTACTCGTGGTGGAACGCACTGTGTTCATGTTCGTAACAGTTCGCTGCTACGCCATACAGCATTCCTTTTCATTTTGAAATTATTTTCAAGGCTGCAAAAGCGATCGGTTACAAATGAATATATACAATATGTAAGAAAATTTGAATTTCGTTATCTATTTTTTGTGTGTTATATGCAAATATGTGTGCATTGAATATGAAAAATATTTTAAAGAATTGTAAATAAGAAGAACATTAAGATACTCAAAAATATTCAATTTGAATATTTAGTAATATTTAGCGGTATTTAATGTAATAATATGTACATAAATTAATTCTAATAAAAATGGAGTTACTTTTTTATATTTACATAAATATTAAGATGCTCTCATATATATTTCTGTTAACCGCAAAGAATTTAGTTCGAATATGATTTTATGTAAAATAAGAATGGCTATTAATCCACGAATGTTTTATAATAAATAGAACAAAAATTTATGGTAATTCTTTCTATATAAAATGTGAGATTACCATACCAACATACAAATGAACCATGCAACAAGCTCTAAATGTCGCGTAGCCAAACCGTACAAACATTTGCTATGCATTTGCTGCTACCAGATGTTTTTGTTAATGTTTCTATGAGTTTTTCAAGGCCCATATAACAATAATAACTGAAACGTTTGCGTACGAGGGATCGTTCACCCAGAAGGTTGTACAAAGATTGAGAGGTTAGCTCATATAGCTTATACACATAAATCGGTGGAATACATCGAGGACTCGAAAATTTAGACCTCCGTCAATGGAATACGAGATAACACTAAACGCTTCGCTGCGATAGCATGCCCAAAATTGACGTTTGGAAAACTGTTTCGTATGCTCTGACACGGGAAACTGCATCTCTGCTTAGCAATCAAACATTTAAAGCTCATAAAGTGGTAATTGAAGAACACACCTCGGTGAGCTAATTACTTGAACAAATTGACAACATGCAGAAAGCACTGGAAAAATGTACAGCAGAGCGTAATAAAAATGATGGTGTGGTTAAATGCTTCAATTCCGGAAAAAGTGGCCACATTGCACGCAACTGTAACCAGTCCAATAATCAAGTTGAAATTGTTATTGGAAAGGCAGTCGTGCTACACAAATTTATAATTTCAGATATCGTCGACGAAGTCATAATTGGAGTAGACTTTCTGGCGAATCAAGGATTCAAAATTGACATGGAGATCAGGATTATGACCTATACATATATGGAAGTGCCACTTATGTTTGGATACGATAATAAGTACAATGTTACACGAGTAATAACTACAGAGAGACAGCAGATATCTATGGGCCAAAAAAGTTGTGGATTGTTGAGTCCACAAAAGAATCTATACCAAAGTTATAGACAAAACCGTGGTTATGACAAGACAAGATAAACGTGTTCCAGTAAGAGTATTTCTCGAGTGCAAGTTACCAATCAAACTTTTCAAAGGAGCTATATTAGGGCAGTGTCAAGAGATTGAGGCCGTGATAAATTGCAAAATAGGTCTTGAGGAAGATTCTATGGACGAAAACGACATATCGAGCGAAATTAACGCATGTACCGAAGCAACTTCTCTTTTTAGATACTTATCCATATTTGATAAAGACGATACCAAACCAGGAAGAACCAAAGTGGTGAAACATTTTATTAACACAGGTGATGCAAGACCAATACGCCAGACTCTTTAAAGCGTTCCTTTAGCAAAACGTGATGTTCTAAGCCAGATCATACGTGAAATGAGCGAAAGCGGCGAAATCGAACCATCAGCGAGTCCATGGAGCTCCTGTAGTACTTGTGAAGAAGTGTGTGTGTGGATTATAGAAGGTTGAATGATGTAACGAAGAAAGACAGTTATCCACTACCTAGAATCAATGACTTATCATGATCAAAATGGTTCTCAACACTTGATTTGAAAAGTGGTTATGGGCAAGTAGAGGTAAACGCAGAAGACAAAGAAAAGCCGGTTTTCAGCGTTGGAGATGATATATGGCAATTTATCGTAATGCCTTTTCGATTATGTAACGCTCCTGCTTCCTTTGAGAAACTTATGGACCAGGTATTAAAAGGATTACGCTGGAAGACCTGTTGGGTATACTAAGAGGATATCATCGTGTTAGGTAAAATCTTCGATGCACACCTTCAGAACTAGGAAGAGGTTTTCCAACGGATAACTAGCGCTGGTCTAAATCTGAGCTCGAGTAAGTGTACTTAATATCGACGCAGTGTTCCAAATTTTGCCAACGTAGATAGTAGCGTCCATGAACTCACGAAAAAGATCAGCGTAGAAAAAGAACAGGAAGTGGCTTTCCAAACTCTGAAGAAACGGTTAAGTACTGCGCCAATGTTAGCTTACCCTGTCCCAGGATCAGCGTTCATTTTGGATACGGATGCTAGTGGGTTTGCAGTAGGAGCCGTTATATCACAAGTCATTGATGGCCGTGAAAAAGTAGTTGCGTATTACAGCCAATCAATAAGCAAGTCAGAGAGAAATTATTGTGTAACTCGGAGAGCATTACTGGCGTTAGTAAAGTTCATCAAACATTTTCATAAGTACCTTTATGGCCAGCGATTTCGGGCATGGACAGATCATGTGGCATTAAAATGGCTTCTTCAATTTAGAAACCCAGAAGGACAGTTGGCACGGTGGATTGAGAGTTTCGACTTCTCTATAGAACATCGCAAAGGTTGGAAATGCGGATGCCATGTCCTGCCATCCCTGTAGTTTAGAGTGCTGATATTGCTCGACACTTGAGGTCAAAGAACACATTATAGAAGACCGATTAATAACAACAACATCACACTGGGATCCGAAAATTTCAGCAAGAATATTCAAACTTTAAATGTTAATACATGAAATGAAGATGAACAAAGTCCAACGAGAGCAAAATTAGCTGCAGAAAGCTAAGTCGCAAAGTCTTATGAGGCGCAATGGAACACTTTAAAGTTGGTGTCTTGCTGGGCTGGAATGCTAAGATCGCAAAGCTTCCAAGCTCTGATGATTGTTCCGAAAGTAACTATTCCCGAAGTTCTTAACGAGCGGCACAACGGTCCAAGTAGAGGACACATGGAAATTACTAAAACTTTGGATAAATTAAAACAAAGATTTTATTGCGTTGGTTGTCGTCAACCAGTCACGGAGTGGATTACCAATTGTGCCGAGTGCATTGCAGCTAAAGGGCCGAGATCTAGGAGTGATAGCCAGATAAAGCTGTACAATTTTGGTGCGTCATTTAAGCGAATCGCCAAGGATGTAGCTGGACCATTTCCTAACACTAAATTATAATATTAATCAATACAAGTAAGTAATGTATATATATAACTCTTCTAGATATTATATCGGCTTAATAACAATATATAATTATGAATAATTTAATCATATCAGATAATAATAATATGTATCGTATTATAATTATACCCTGAACAGGGTATATTCATTTTACCACGAAGTTTGTAACACCCAGAAGGAAACGTCGGAGACCCTATAAAATATATACATAAATGATCAGTATGATGAGCTGAGTTGATTTAGCCATGTCCGTCTGTCTGTATATATACAAACTAGTCCCTCGGTTTTCAAGCTTTGCACCTGTCCTTTTCTCACTAAGAAGCTACTCATTTGTCGGAACGGCCGATATCGGATCACTATAGCATATAGCTGCCATACAAACTGAACAATCGGCATTAAGTACTTGTATGGGAAACTTTTTTATTTGACGAGGTGCTTCACGAAATTTGGCACGAGTTATTTTCTAAGGCAAAACTGTAATCTCCGAAGAAATTGTATAGATCGGATCACTATAGTATATAGCTGCCATACAAACTGAACGATCGAAATCAAGTGCTTGCATGAAAAATTTTATCATGTAACGAGATATGTTAAGGAAATTTGGCATGTGGTATTGCCTAAGACAAAAATGTAATCTTCGAAGATATTGTTCAGATCGGATCACTATAGTATATAGTTGCCATACAAACTGAACGATCGGAATCAAGTGCTTGCATGGTAAATTTTTTCATTTGACGAGATATGTTAAGGAAATTTGGCATGTGGTATTGCCTAAGACAAAAATGTAATCTCCGAAGAAATTGTTCAGATCGGATCACTATAGTATATAGTTGCCATACAAACTGAACGATCGGAATCAAGTGCTTGCATGGTAAATTTTATAATTTGACGAGATATGTTTACGAAATTTGGCATAGGTTATTGTCTAAGGCAAAAATGTAATCTGCGAAGAAATTGTTCAGATCGGACACTATAGTATATAGTTATGAATACAAACTGACCGATCTAAATGAATTTTTGTATGAAGGTAAGTAGAAAATAATGTTAAAAATATATAATATATATATAAGAGCAAGGAACAAAAATATTTTTTAGTTACCCATAAAATAAAAAAATCCGTAATTTTTCAAGATATATTCTTATTTATTAATAATAATAAAGAACTAACTATGTAAACATAATTATCCCGTTTTAAAACCCTAATTAACTGCTGGGTAGGTACAAAACAAAATATAGGTAGAAGAGTAGGTAGGAAATAAACATAGTTCCAAGAACAGTTAGAAAGTATAACCTAGGTAAAAAAGAGGTTTTGCACCTTTTGTAATTAACGCCTTAATATTCCTACGAGAGTTGCTTGATGACACCAAAAAGGGCAAAAGAGTTTACAGACGTGAAGTCGGGCTCAAAGATATTCAATAAATATAGCACAACACATCGGATCACTTCAGTTTACGCGAGCAGCTTAAACTTTCAACAACGCAAACCACTTTTAAAATCAACGAAAAAAATCCTTTTTTAAATAATACGCATTCTTTTAATTATATTAGTATTACTTAATTTATTAATATTTTAGTATATTTTTTATTTGTAGAATATATTTTTAATAATTATTGAAAATGCCAAGAGTATCTAGGCAATCGCAGGAACAAAGGCGTCGCAATGCTCTGAATTGAAGCCGACGACAATATAGTCAAAATTTGGAAAGTAATAGACAGAAAAATGCCGACTATATTGCAGAATTACGCAGCTCAAATTTGGAGTACCGCAATGAGGAGAGAACTCGTGACAGTTTTGCATATTCCACTAGACGACAGAACCAACTTCACAGAGCTACAGAACAGGAGCGTGACACAATCAGTCATTCAAATAGACGTTTGATTTCGGAATATAGAGCTGATGAGCAGGTACGCAACACCGCGGAACACTCAAACAGACGAATGAATCCTGAATATAGGACAGCGGAGCAGGAGCGTGACACAGTAGGACATTCGAACAGGCACAAGAATCCGGAATATAGAGCTGATTAGCAGGTACGCAACACCGCGGAACACTCAAACAGACGAATGAATCCTGAATATAGGACAGCGGAGCAGGAGCGTGACACAGTAGGACATTCGAACAGGCACTAGAATCCGGAATATAGAGCTTATTAGCAGGTACGCAACACCGCGGAACACTCAAACAGACGAATGAATCCTGAATATAGGACAGCGGAGCAGGAGCGTGAGACAGTAGGACATTCGAACAGGCACTTGAATCCGGAATATAGAGCTGAAGAGCAGGAACGCAACACCGCAGAACACTCAATTAGATGAATGAATCCTGAATACAGAGCAGCGGAGCAGAAGCGAGACAAAGTAGGACATTCAAACAGACGAATGAATCCTGAATATAGGACAGCGGAGTAGAAGCGCAACACCGCGGAACACTCAAACAGACGAATGAATCCTGAATATAGGACAGCGGAGCAGGAGCGTGACACAGTAGGACATTCGAATGGGCGCTTGAATCCGGAATATAGAGCTGAAGAGCAGGAACGCAACAGCGCAGAACACTCAATTAGACGAATGAATCCTGAATACAGAGCAGCGGAGCAGGAGCGAGACACAGTAGGACATTCAAACAGATGAATGAATCCTGAATATAGGACAGCGGAGCAGGAGCGCGACACAATGGAACGTTCTGTGCGGCGCCAGAATCCAATAATAAGAGAAGAAGAAAGGCAACGAGATGCAGCATTGAGGAGGAGTCGTCGAGAAGATCCTATAAAAAGACGTCGTGAGCAAATTTTAAATTCTTCTCAAAGAAGAGTGACCCGCCAGCAAATCAGGCAACAACTCGAAAACGTGCAGGAATCAACGTTGGAAAGAGTACAATTGCATAGATTGGATCCCGCAAATCGTCAGTTAGAAAGCGAAAGGTAAATAAGGAGGAATATAAGAAGACGTCGTGAACTTTCTCCTGATGCACAGCTCGAAGAACAAGAACGTCAACGTCGAGCTGCCAATATCTTTGATATGTACGCATTGTTGATAAAGAAAGGACCCACAGAAATATGAGTGTATTGCGGTGGCACTTGGTTCCCTCACCAAGTGAAAAAACTAGAAAAGCGTCAGACTTCAACAAAATTCACGCGCTCAGAAGATGCTAGAAAAGTGTTTTATCTGTCATCAAAATTTCCGTCTTCGAACCAAAAGTACAACTTTTGCAACACATGCTATCGTATTGTTAGGAATGGCAAGATACCAAATATCTGTCTCGGAATGATTGGAGTTTCCAGATATTCCGGAATGCCTTCAGGCCTTAACGTGTCTGGAGGAAAGACTGATATCACCGAGGATCCCATTTTATTGGTGAATATTCCGATTTCTGTTGTAGAGACAGTCACCATGCTGCCACGAGGATTTGACAACAGCCATATTATTCAAGTGCACTTGAAACGTCGATTGGAATATGAGCAAAATGACGGAGACAGTGCGACCAGCAAAGATTTTGGAGGCACTAAACTATCTGCTGGGTACAGAGCTCTACGTCAAGCATAATATACAAATATCCAGTGATTGGCTAGCAAATGTTGGAAACGAGGAAACTGTGCCATTTATTGCGGATCCTGCAGATGAGGCAGAAGTAAGAGACCTTCTTAATGCCCGTCAGGAAAATGTACCGCTTGAAATGGACGAGGATTTAAATCCAGGTGCTCAGGAGACTTTAATGGACAATGAACCCGTTGAAAATAGATCCATTGAACCGATTGCAATGGCACCAGGACAAGGTAGATGCCCCAGGGACGTTACAACCGACGACGATGCTCAGGAGTTGTCGTATCCAACAATTTACTGCAGAAAGAAGAGGGCATCCACAACAACTTACAGTAAAATTGAACGTTCTGAAATTCGACGCTATGATCGACGTTGTGTGCGCGTGGACGTGCTACTGTATAAGTTCTACGAGTTAGAGCGCATTAAAAATGCAATTTCCATTTGCCTGCGTAAAAAGTCTGGATCAAGGAATATAACTGTTGCAAATGCGAGGGATGAAATTTTTGTCAGCAACCTTATCCAGCATGATGACGGCTATCATGTACTCAAAGGACTTCGATCCTCACCTGCACATTGCTAGGCTGAAAAGAAGAAAGTTTTAGCAATGATCCGTCAGTTTGGTTTGCCAACATTTTTTATTACAATGTCTGCTGCAGAAACAAAATGGCCTGAGCTGTTGGTCATATTGAAGAAACTAGTAGATAAAGTAGATATTTCGGAAGGGGTAGCTACTGCTCTATCAAGCTCTGAAAAGGCGAGGCTGATAAGGACAGATCCCGTTACATGTTCCAGGTATTTCGACAATCGATGCCGCCAAATGCTAAAATTATTACAAAACGGACTGTTTGGAGAGCATGTAGTAGTCCGTTACTATTACAGAATTGAATTCCAGCATAGAAGATGACCACATTGTCACGGCATGTACTGGCTAAGTGACGCACCACAATTGGAAACTGATGGAATCATCAACACAAATGAAGTTGAAACATTCATCGACCGACACATCACAACCGATGGGGATGATTTGGATTTACTGGAATTCATTCAGTATCAAAAACACAGACATGGTCGAGCTTGCCTAAGAGACCTACATGGAAAGCAAGTGTGCCGATTCAACATGCCATATCCGCCGATGCCACAGACAGAAATACGAATCAACACTGATTATGAAGGATACAGGCTTGCTCTTCACTCATGTGTAAAAAATCCACACATTTTCCTAAAAAGAAAATTTTCAGACCGACTTCTAAATGCCTATAAAAAAATATCCTTAAATTGCATAGAGCAAAGATATTCAATTCATTTTGGACGCATACGCTTGCTGCAGCTATATCATAAATTATATAAATGAATTCAATAGAGGAGTATCAACACTACTGAGACAAGCCATGGAGGAAATAAATGCAGGGAGTTTCTCCATTAAAAGAAAATTGCAGCACATCGGAAACAAATTTGTAAACGGATCGGAAATATCGGCTCAAGAAGCAGCTTATAGTATTTTGGGACTGCATCTATCAGAAGCCAGTAATGGGGAAATATTTATAAATACATCACATCCAAACAACCGAGTAAGGATGATAAAGCCCAGACATGAATTAAATGCTTTACAGGAGGACTCTACGGATATATATGTGCCGAGTGTGCTGGGGCACTACTCTCAAAGGCCCGATCAATTGGAAGAACTATGCTTAGCAGATTTTGCAGCATGGTTCAGATTTTGCAAAACAAGCAGAAATGTTTCGGATAATAAAGAAGACTACAACGAAGTAGAAAACGAGGATGACACGATAGCTGCACTTCCAATGGCATTAAAGGATGGATCAGGATTTTTAAGAAAGGAAAAAAAGGAAGCCCTTATTCTTCGCTGGAAACGTTTTAGCGTTGAAAGTTCAAGAGCCGATTTCTTCAGAAAAAACGCCATGATGTTTCACGCATGGAGAAATAAGGAAACAGACCTATTGAATAATGATGTCGAGAGTGTTTTCAATGCACACAAGGAGCAAATTGAGCAGAATAAGCTTAAATATGACAAATTCATCGAACGAACTTGAACTAATTTTGGAAAACCTTCATGTTACAACGGAAGAAACAGCTGATGATCGAGATGCCTCACAACTTTTTGATCCCGAATTCAGAGCTCTAGTCGATCCAGAACAAACAGGAGACATTAATGTTTTCCAAGAGCACAACAATACAGAGGAAGAGGCGGTTCGATTAATTAAGCTCCCACCTTTAATATTAGAAGACGATTTACTGGCAATGGTGCAGTCACTTAACAACAAACAGAGGGAATACTTTGCCCATGTAATGCACAATGTCTGTAAAAAGGAAATCTTCTTCGAATATGTCGGAGGCGGAGCTGGAGTGGGCAAGAGTCGGCTGATAACGACGATATATCATTCGTTGACATTGCGAGCTAATAGTGTACCAGGAACCAACACCGAAACAGCCAAGGTATTACTCTGCGCACCCACTGGCAAAGCAGCATTTGGAATTGGAGGTCTAACTCTTCATTCGGTTTTTTCACTTCCCGTCAACCAGTCTTCTGGCGATCTTCGGCCACTGAATAGTGACACATTAAACACTATTCATGCCAATCTCATAGATATTAGGACGATAATTGACGAAATTTCAATGGTTGGATCAAAGATGTTTGCAAATTTAGATTCTAGGCTAAAGCAAATTTTCAGGAGCAGCGCATACTTTAGAGGCATACCAATTATCGTGTTTGGTGACTTAAAGCAGCTGCCGCCAGTAGGAGATCGATGGATATTTGCACCTAATAGGAATGATTCTTCCAGTACAATTACAGGAACATCGCTTTCGATTAAATTCAGTACTTTAAACTCACTGAAATAATGCGCCAGCGTGAAGATCAAGCATTTGCCATCGCTTTAAATAACATGACAGAGGGAAATATGACACACGCTGACATCAAAAGCAGGGAAAAGACCTCTAATGAGATACCGAACGAAGCCATCCATCTATTTTATTCAAATGCTGGAGCAACTGATTGACCGAGAAGTTCATTTCGACTGCGAAGGATACAATTAAGTCAAGTTCCCTAACAGAACGCAGCAGGGCAAACAGTTTAGAAGCTGTGAAGTCTTTTAAGCCATCGAAAACGCAAGGAATGCTTTATACATTGCAGCTCAAGACTTCGATCAAATATATGGTGACAGTTAACATAAGCATAAGTGATGGTCTCGTCAATGGTGCTACGGGGGCACTAATGCAGGTTGATTCCGAATCATATGGATCTGAAAGTTCAGTGGTGCGAATATGGATAAAATTCACAGAATCAAGAGTTTGAAGCTTTGCACCTTCCAAGCAGACTCATAGTCGCAATGCATATTGGACACCAATCATGAGCGTGGTCCGATCATTCCAATACAAGAGAAATGAGCAAATAACCATAGAACTCAGACAGTTTCCGGTCATTCCAGCTGAAGCCATCACGATACATAAAAGTCAAGGTGGAACAGACGCACAAGTTGCTGTTCATCTAGAGGGTAGAGTAAACAGATCAGCATTGTATGTAGGATGTAGCAGAGCCACAAGTACCAATGGATTATATATAATCGGGACATTTTCTCCCCCGAACCTATTTGGACCGCAGGATCCAATTAAAACTCAACTTAATAGGTTGAAGACAGAAGGAGCATTGACGCATGCTACAGATTTTTGGCTGAAAAATGGGAACAACGCCTGGATATTTATTATCAAAATGTAAGGAGCCTAAACAATCATATTGAAGATATCAGATCAGACAAACTGATTTGTTCTGCTGATATTCTGTGCTTTGCCGAGACCTGGGCCTTAACTCAAGAAGAATTCCCAATAGAAGGCTACAATGTTATTGCTCGCCTTGATGGAGAAACAAGGTCATCCCGACGACGCCCTGCCAACGGCAAGATAGGTGCCCAGGTCTATCAGAAGGATCATTTTCAAGGAACGACACCGGTTCAACAAACGTTTACCAATTGTTAAACGTAAACAATTCAACAGTTTCCATATCACTTGTGTACAGGAACCCCCGCTATAGACTTCCGGAATTTAGAAACCAAGTAAAAAATAATATCCGTCAGATAACTGAACAGTGTAATGGACCGTCAGTATTCCTTGGTGACTTTAACATATGTCGCCTAACAGCAACTGACGATTTGGAGGCTGGATTACAACAGTTAGGATTTCAATCTTCATTGGCTAAGGTCGCCACAACAAAACAGGAAACAGCAATAGATTGGGTATGGACAAACATGGATCCTGCAATGACCTCATGTATAACATATGAAACACCATATAGTGATCATGACGGAATATTTTTAAGCTTTAGAAAATAGATATATTATATATATAGATATATGTTAGATTCAATATTATTAAATTTAAGTTTGTATTATAATATAAAGTGTAAGTCATAGATATCATTATTGTAACTTACATATTATATAAAAAAGTATTATAGACTTCTGCGAATGGCAGGCACCTTGACGTGGTGCAGGGGCTTAGGTCGCAAGGCATTCTCGGCATCTCCTAACCAATGTGAGAAGTGCTGCCTACCTCTCACGCGGATTGTCAGAAGCCGCATGCGTGCGACAACCAAGAGCTGCCCCCTCCTAATCCAGGGTGTTATGCGACTCCCGTGCCCATTGGATGATTTGCAGCCAGGAGGTAAATGCGGCTGTATTCTAACGGAGCCTTCCGAACACCGGGCCGCATTGGGAAGTAACGGTGGCCTTACCGCGTCATGGGGCTCTGGCGCGGTGGACTTTCGCGTTCCCCTCACAAAACGTTGACCGGACGGCTTGCCATGTCGAGCCTACGGTCGTAAGAAAAAGATGGACCACAAAAAACAAAAAACAACCAACAACACAACAATGGACACAAAAAGGCAACAACAACAGCAAACGGACAAGGACAAGGTCAACAAAACCAGCGCCGGTGCAGGTAAGGGAGTTTCAGGGGCTAAACAAAAGTTTAGCTTCCTGGACGCCATTTCGCCAGAAGAGCGGGCGCTGTTCGAGGAGCATGCAAGGGATGACGACAACGACATGCCCTCGTGCAGCAGCGCTCAGCAGGTGAAATTGACTGCGGCTGGCGCTGAAAAAGCGAACCCCAAAGCGGCTCACTCGTGCAGGATCACCTGTTCGGACTCGAGCGACTCGGAACGGGCATCTACCGGGGGGGTTCGCAAACGGAAACGGAAGAGGGGAGGCAGACTACCCCCTCTACCACTAAATGGGAGTCCAAGCGGACAGGACGATCCCAGGAGGAGAGGCATAAGCGGGGCCAGCCTCAAATGGTACCTCAGGCACCTCCAGGAGTGGAAGACTCCGGAGGAAGCCGAAAAGTTGGCCCGTAACAGGGTGAGAGGAAACAATGCCTCCCCTGCCTCGGAGAAGGGGAAGGGTGGCAATACCGCGGCTAGCAGCAAAAACAGCAGCGGAAATCGAAGCCAACGCCCGGATAACGCAACTCAGGCCGCAAGGCGGCAACTGCCTCCCAGGCGTATCCCCAAAAACACGGACTGGGCCACCTTTAGGGATACGCTTGAAATAAATCTCAATAGGAAGGGGCAGCTGGACAGCAGTGCTTCCGGACTGGAGAGCAGATTGTCTGCGCTAAATCAGTCCATTATGGAAGCATACAACAGTAGCTGCCCCCTAAAGACGACCACCAAGAGCCGCAGTTGTCCCTAGTGGTCAAGTAGGCTCTCAGACCTAAGGAAAACGGTACGCAAGCTATTTAACAGGGCTAAGCGTACCGAGGACTGGGAGAACTATAGGTGCGGCCTAACTGCTTACAACAAGGAGATCAGGTCAGCAAAGCAGAAGAGCTTCAGAAATTTCTGTGAAAGCGTCTCCTCAACGCCAGAGGCTGCAAGGCTGCATAGGGCTCTGGCTAGGGGCAAGACCGACACAGTTCTAGCTATTAAAAGACCGGATGGGACCTATACGTCCAGCGCGGAGGTAAGAGCCACGGCCCTTCTACGTGCGCATTTCACGGAAACAATTCGAGAAGACCTAATTCGATCCAGGGTCGAACGAAAGCCAACTCGCTTAGATTGGACAGCCGCAAAACAGATCTTCACTGCGGACTCCATTAAGTGGGCTGTGGCCTCCTTCGAAAAATATAAGTCTCCGGGTGCGGATGGCATCCTTCCAGATTTTATGCAACAGGGGGGGCAGGTCCTATTGCCCCATCTTGTTCGGCTGATGAGGGATAGCCTGGCGCTGGCGTATATCCCAGAACCTTGGCGCACCGCAAAGGTGATCTTAATACCCAAGGTAGGAAGGAAAGACTATTCGTTGGCGAAATCTTTCAGACCAATAAGTCTAACTTCCTTCCTACTGAAAAGCATGGAAAAGATCATAGATCACAAAATAAGATCGAAGGTGCTGAAAGCTGCACCGCTACACGCGACGCAGCATGCTTACAGAGCAGGCAGATTAACCAATATTGCTCCGTATCAGCTGACCTCAGAGATCCGAAGTTCGTTAGACGGGGGCGAAGTGCTGTTATGCGCCTTCCTTGACATCGAAGGTGCTTTTGACATTAAATCACACGTGAGCGTGTCAAAAGCACTAGAGAAAAGGGGTGTGGCGATGCCGGTGCGCAGATGAATTGAAGCAGTACTGTGCACCAGGATTGCCGAAACCACAGTAGGCGACACTAAGATTCGTCTTGGCACAACAAGAGGCTGTCCACCGGGTGGAGTGCTATCCCCCCTACTTTGGAGTCTAGTTGTGGACGATCTTCTCGAGCTGCTAACCAGCAACGGAATCCGCTGTCAGGGATATGCGGACGATATTGTTATATTAGCTAGGGCTAAATTCGTTGACACTCTCTGCGATATTGTACAAAGGGGATTAAGGCTGGCAAAGGAATGGTGTAGTGGGGGTGGAGATGGCCAGCACGGTAAAGTACCTGGGCCTTACGCTGGACTCCACTCTACGGTGGAAGCAGCATGTGGACCTAACCGCAGCCAAAGCTACGAAAGCGCCCATGGTGTGCAATCGACTTGCTGGGAAATCATGGGGCTAAAGCCCAAGGATTATCAGATGGTTGTATACCATGATTGTGAGACCGATCATAACATATGGAGCGGTGGCCTGGGGTTCCAAAGCATCGCAGACCTCGGTAGGACTTCGACTATCGACGCTGCAACGACTTGCCTGCATCTGCGCGTCGGGCGCGACGCGTACGTGTCCGACCGCAGCACTGGAAGTAATGCTGGAGCTAACACCGCTACATATAGTGATCGAGCAGACGGCCAAACATACCTTGCTTCAAATGTCAGTAGAAGGGTTTGGCAACGGGAAGGTAATCTCGTCCCAGCAGATGAAGGCCCTAAGTGACGCAATGCCACTGGCTCTTCTTCCAAGGGACAGCATTACCAAAACAGTAAGCTTCACTAGGAAGTTCAGGTTTACCCTTGGCAGTAAGGCAAAATGGAACGATTCCACGCTGGACATACTACTAAGGAACAGTACTATCAAGTGGTACACCGACGGCTCGAAAACGGCGGAGGAGATTAGCGCAGGGGTCGCAGGACCACGCACCAAGCTCTCCATTCCCATGGGAAGTTTTCCTAGCATATTCCAGGCGGAGGTATATGCTTTAAGTCAGTGTGTAGAAATAAACCTCCAACGCGACTACCGCAATAAGAGCATCGCCATACTCAGCGATAGTCAGCAGCACTTAAAGCGATCTCGGCTTTCGAGGTCAAATCGCTACTAGTGCAGGAGTGTATAAAATTTCGGCTTCTGGTCGCGTTCCACATCGGACATTGCAGGCTTAACAAGCATTTATTTAACATGGGCTTGGTCTCCTCTGCAAACTGCCGGTTCTGCGACATGGAGTCGGAAACCCCAGAACACCTACTAATGGACTGCCCAGCAGTCTGCGGACGTAGAGTCAAGACCCTGGGATCCATGTTTCCAAACAGGGATCGCATCGCCTCATTGGCACCTAGCAGTATATTGGAGTTCATCAATATGCTAGGGCTAGATGAGTCGCTGTGACTTAGGGGAGGGCACAATAGGCCATAGGTCGCGGTGCATACCTCAATCATTATCTAATCTAATCTAAATTATAGAATAATAAATATTATTATATGTTATATATTATATTTTCTATTTTCTATAAATATAATAATTTGTTTTTGTTTTCCATTAATATAGTATGAATAAAAATCCATCAGCTTAAAAAATTAAAATTTATGTAAATGTCTGAAAGGTCTATTTACCTGATTTTCTAGCATTAATTCGAATAGAAGATTCTTTATATTAAACAACCTGGTTAAAAAGAAAATGTTTTCAGTTGGATGCATACCGTTGGCCGATTACGTTTTCAAATGTAGTCATACATATAGTAGTTACTAAACGAAATGCACCTGTGAAGGGTATTATAGCTTCGGCGCAGCCGAAGTTAACGTTTTTTCTTGTTTCAATATAAAAACAACTAATAGTTCAATTTCAACACAATTCTGTTGCAGGCATAAAGACGAGACGAGTATTTTGATTGGTAAAATTTTGGAAATTTCCATCATAAAAATCCATCAGCTTAAAAAATTAAAATTTATGTAAATGTCTGAAAGGTCTATTTACCTGATTTTCTAGCATTAATTCGAATAGAAGATTCTTTATATTAAACAACCTGGTTAAAAAGAAAATGTTTTCAGTTGGATGCATACCGTTGGCCGATTACGTTTTCAAATGTAGTCATACATATAGTAGTTACTAAACGAAATGCACCTGTGAAGAGTATTATAGCTTCGGCGCAGCCGAAGTTAACGTTTTTTCTTGTTTCAATATAAAAACAACTAATAGTTCAATTTCAACACAATTCTGTTGCAGGCATAAAGACGAGACGAGTATTTTGATTGGTAAAATTTTGGAAATTTTGCTTCATTCCCATACCACCGTTGACAAATAAGCAACTTTCTGGACGTTACGAAGAACAATTTATGGAGCATCAACCGTCAAAAGCAACAACGCTATTGGAAAGTATTGGGCTCGTCGGTGGTATTTTCATTGTTATTGCGCTACCATTTGGCGACCAGCCTAAATTGGACTGGATGCCATTCTCGGATCGTTTGCATATCTACAGGTAATACGACTCGAAAGTTAGTCTCTGTTTAGTTACATATACATATGATTTTTTTTATTTCAGATGCCTTCTCAATCGTTTCGCTGACATTCTCTCAACACACAAAGCTGCAATGAAAAGAATGCGAACGTTTAACCTCTGAGCAAAAGATGAGCAATGCTCAAATGACATAAGTGAATCGTCGCACCGATGTTATTTCCTATGATATAATGGCTTAAATGTCGCATTTTGATACACATATGAAACAGGCACATAAATCATTTATGGCCGAGTTTTTGGCAAAAAACCCGCGCAGAACTAATGTAGTATGACATGATGCATTATCGTGATGAAGGGACTAAACCATATTTTTTATGCATATAGATTTATAAATATCGTATAAGTAATTGTTTATAAGATTAGAGGTTAGATGTGCTTTACTTGATTACTCATAAAGTCTTAATATTGTGTCGAACACGGATGATAGAACAAAATCGAATCGACGATAAATTGCCAGAAGCAACTAGACAGCGAATTCGTAGTTGCCAGAATGTTCTAGTAGTAAAGTAGTTAGCGAATTCGTAGTGGCCAGAATGTTCTAGAAGCAATGTTTTGTTACAGATTTACTATATAAGGACTGCCGGATTGTGCAGCAAACACAGTTCTAGTTAGAGTGTTGTCGTGATAAGAGCAATTAAGCTATAAGCAAGAAGTTGTAAGCTCGAATAATGAGCAATAAGTGTTAAGTTGTTGGAATTAGAAATAAAGATTAGTGTGTAGCCATTAAATTGGGACATTTATTTAACAATCCAGTGATCGAGCTTAAGAGTGAGTTATGCTCAGACGATTTATCGAGAAATCCGTTACAATTGGTGTAAGAAGTGGGATTGTCAAATAAATTCCCAAGGAGATAACTATTTGAAAATGCCCAAGTTTATCGATCTGAAGATTCCACAACTGAAAAAGGAGCTGGAGCAACGTGGTTTGGCGACAAATGGATTAAAAACTGAATTACAATCACGGTTAAGAGAGGCCATGGAGGCGGAAAACATGAATGTTGAGGAATATGTCTTTCACAGGGAATTAGAGGAAGAGACAACAAAGATAGAAGAAAAGGAAGAGGCTCAATGCTCGTCAAAGATGGTGGACATGAACATGCTTTTTTCTGCAATATCGCAGATGGGGACGCAGATGTCAACGCAAATGTCGACACAATTTAAAGAGCAGGATACACGTATGTCTCAGATGTCAACGCAGTTAGAAACGCGATGGTCAACGCATTTGAAAGAGCTGTTCGCAGCGCAACATGCACGTTTTTCAGCACAGTTGTCAGCACCGAAAGAGCTCGACGTGCATATGTCAGCGCAGGTATCCTCACAGTTGGAAGAGGAGGAAGCATGTGAACCGGGATCTTCACAGTATAAAGAGCAAGAAGCTTGTATACCAGCCCAAGTGTCTTCGCAGTCGGAAAAGCTGAAATGGCGCATGCCAGCGCAGGTGTCCTCACAGTCGGAAGAAGAGGAAGCGTGTGTACCAGTACAAGGGTCCTCATAGTCGAAAGAGCTGGAACTGCGTATGTCAGGGCAGGTGTTCTCACAGTTGGAAGAGGAGGAAGCGTGTGAACCATCACAGGTGAAAGATCAGCCTAAAATTGAACCTGAAACGGATGACTCTTTGCCAGAACATCCAGAATTGGAAGGTGCATTACATGAAGTGGAGTTGAACCAATGTACAACGATTGGAGAAATAACTACAGGAAGGCCAGTCACAAAATCATATTGGGCAGAGCGGAGCAGTTTAAAGTTAGTGTATGGCTGCTTGCATCGAGTATGGAAAAGCGAAAATAAGCAAACCTTCCGAGTACTTATGGTTGTTCCAAGGGTTGGAATTCCTGATGTTCTTAACGTGCAGTACAAATGTCCAAGAGGAGGGCACTTGAGAGACATGAAATCCTTGGAGCATTTGAAACAAAGGTTTTATTGGACTGGTTATCAATCAGCTATAGAAAGGATTGCGAAATATGCTGAGAACATTGTAGCTAAAGGATCAAGGTCCAGGAGTCATGGGCAGATGAAACAGCACAATTCGCGTGCGCCAGTTGAGAAAATAGGCGTGTATGAAGATGGTCCATTCCCCACCAATAAATTAGGAAATAGTGATGTTTTGGTAGTCAAGGACCATTTCAATGAATGGCCACAAGTATACACAATTCCTAACCAAGAGTGAACCAGTGGCGGAGCCATTCATCAACAAGTGGGTAACGAGATTCGGTGTTCCAATGGAGTTACGTTCTGATCAAGAATGGAATCTCGAGTCAGCTTTAAGTCAAGGGATGTACCAGAAACTGAGTATCCGGAAAACGGATGGAATTAACTTCAAGAAAAGAAAGACGGCTAACGATGTCAGCACCAGGTATCGCAAATATGTCTAATCGGGACGATCAGACATAGGTGGAGAGCAGTGTGACGAACACGGATGATAGAACAAAATCGAATCGACGATAAATTGCCAGAAGCAACTAGACAGCGAATTTGTAGTTGCCAGAATGTTCAAGTAGTAAAGTAGTTAGCGAATTCGTAGTGGCCAGAATGTTCTAGAAGCAATGTTTTGTTACAGATTTACTATATAAGGGCTGCCGGACTGTGCAGCAAACACAGTTCTAGTTAGAGTGTTGTCGTGATAAGAGCAATTAAGCTATAAGCAAGAAGTTGTAAGCTCGAATAATGAGCAATAAGTGTTAAGTTGTTGGAATTAGAAATAAAGATTAGTGTGTAGCCATTAAATTGGGACATTTATTTAACAATCCAGTGATCGAACTCAAGAGTGAGTTACAGGTAGACGATTTATCGAGAAATCCGTTACAATATCTATATTTAAACTTTTTAAGGTATTAATTAATTTTAATATTTAGTTTAAGTAAATACGTTTTTATATTACGTTTTTATTTTAAATAAAACGAAACAATAGAAAAAATACAGTATTTTATTTAAAAGAATTGGAATTGAATTATGGTAACAAAAAGATAACCGATACGCTAACATATGAATTTAACAAATGGGTAACAAATAAAATAACATTGAGGAAAATCAAGGTAATAGATATAGCTAAGAAATAGGTAACAAATACCCTAACATGTTTACATGTTAAAGGTAACAAACTGCTAACCAAAACAATAACACTAACAGAAATTTGGGTAACAAATACTTTTGTTATGGATAACACCTAAGTAACCTATTCACTAACCAAAGTATTTGTTACCTTTAACAGACTGTAACATTGCCATAATTGCCGTTGGATAGATCGAGAAAGCCATTGAACATCAAATGGCGATGTGTTACTTTTTTCCAACTCTCTGAACAAAAGTAACAAATAGTTGAAAATATCGAGTATAAGTGAACAATAACCAGTCGTTAGCACGTTTACTAATAGATGCCCGTGTTGCAGGGTTTGTTTTCAATTCCCCAATGTTGCCATTGCTCAATTTATATACATGATTTTGCGTACATCTAGCTTTTCAGTTATAATTTTTCATAATGTTAAAGATCAAAACTAAAATCCAACTATTTAAAATAGTCTATCTATATAAGTATATATAATTGTATTCGACTGTGATTTTGAGTAAGTTTAAGAATATTTGAAATTTTTTCAAGTTAATATTTTAATTACTAAAAAATATCGAGACTGCCAACCCTGTGTTGTAACCAGCAATCAGTTGACTCGCTTCTACGAGAAAAATCCAATTTTCACGAAAATCCTCGTACACGGACGATAGAAGCGGAGGTGAGTGTTCATTTTCATTGCGTTCTCTTAATATAGGTTGTATCAGCTGATTCGGTCTACGGTTTTGCGTCAGTCACTAACTGAACAAAAAATCTGAAACCGATGATGGCCGCGATGGTTTACCGTTTACACTATTTCTATAATCCACTATTCGAACTTTGATTATGTGGTTGCCAATTATCATATAACTCCAATCTAATCCTACATATTGTGGCGAACACGAGTACCAGAACAAATCAGAATTAACGATAAACTGCCAGAAGCAACTAGACAGCGAATTCGTAGTTGCCAGAATGTTCTAGTAGCGAACTTTTGTTAAAAATTTACTATAGAGGGGCTGCCGGATTGTGCAGCAGACACAGTTCTAATTAGAGTGTTGCCGTGTAAAGAGCAATTAAGCTATAAGCAATAAGTTGTAAGTTCGAATAGCGAGCAATAAGTGTTAAGTTGCTGGAATTGGCTGGAATTGGAAATAAAGATAAGTGTATAGCATTAAATTGGGACTTTAATTTAACAATCCAGTGATCGAGCTCAAGAGTGAGTTATGGTCAGACGATTTATCGAGAAATCCGTTACAATTAATGTCAGAAGTACGATTGTCAAATAAATTCCCAAGGAGATAATTATTTGAAAATGGCCAAATTTAACGATCTATGGGATAAAGAGACAACGAAGGTACATAGAAGAAAAGGAAGAGACTCAATGCTCAATAGAGGTTATTTATGCTGCGTTGAAATCTTTCTGAGACCGTTTGTAAGCACAGTTGTCAGCTGCAAAAAAGGCTGGATGTGCATATGTCAGTGCAGGTGTCTTCACAGTTGGAAGAGCAGGAAGCGTATGAACCAGGAAAAGGGTCTTCACAGTCAGAAGAGCAAGAAGCTTGTATACCAGTACAAGTGTCCTCACAGTCAAAAGAGCTGGGCGTGGGTATATACCAGTACAGGGGTCCTCACAGTCGAAAGAACAGGAAGCGTGTATACCAATACAAGGGTCCTCACAGTCGGAAGAGCACGAAACGTGTATATCAGCACAGGTGGATGATCAGGATAAAATTATAGTTGAAACAGATGCCTCTTTGCAAGAAGATCCAGAACTAAAAGGTGTAGTGCATGAAGTGGAGTTGAACAAATGTACAACGAGGGGAGAAATAACTAAGGGAGGCCAGTCGCAAAAGCATATTTGGGAGAGTAGTTTAAAGTTAATGTGCGGGTGCTTGCATCGAGTATGGTAAAGCGAAGATTGGCAAAGCTTTCGAGCACTTATGGTTCTTCCAAAGGTTAGAATTTCTTAACGTGTTGTACAAAGGTCCAAGTTGAGAAAACTTGAGAAACTCAAAAACCTTAAGGAAATTAAAGCAAAGGTTTTATTGGACTAGTTGTCGTTAACAGCTATGGAGAAGATTGCCAAATAAGCTGAGTGCATTGTAGCTAAAGGGTCAACTTCCAGGAGTTATGGCTAGATGAAGCAGTACAATTCGGGTGCGCCATTTGAGCAAATTGCCGTGAATGTAGGCAATAAATTAGGAAATAGACATGTTTTGGTAGTCAAGGACCATTTCAACGAATGGCCAGAAGTATACACAATTCCTAATCAAGAGGCTGAACCAGTAGCGGACGTGTTCATCAACAACTGGGTAACGAGTCAGCTTTAAGTCAAGCCAATAAGTGAAGGGCGGCTAAGGAAGTTATCACCATCCTAGAATACGAGATGAGAGACATAAATGCCTTGAGTTTGGTACCACAAATATGTCTAATCGGGACGATCAGACTTAGGTGAAGTGCAGTGTGGCCAATACGGATGATAGAACAAAATCGAATCGACGATAAATTGCTAGAATCAACTAGACAGCGAATTCGTAGTTGCCAGAATATTTTAGTGCCGAGGTTTTGTTAAAGATCTACTATATAAGGGCAGCCGGATTGTGCAGCAGACGCAGTTCTAATTAGAGTGCTACCGTGTAAAGAGCAATTAATATATAAGTATGAAGATGTAAATTCGGATAATGAGTAGTAAATCGTTAAGTTATTTGGATTAGAAATAAAGATAAGCCATTAAATTGGGACTTTTATTTAAAAATTAAGTGATCGAACTCAAGATTCATCACGGAATCCGTTACAATATATATACCATAACCCTTTATCAAAATCGATTGTTTCTAGGTGATACAAACAACTTTAGGTAAATAAAACTATTATAATCTATTGCAACATGTTGCAAGTGTATAAAAATCCATTAAATGGTCGCTACAACTTTTGCTTCGAGTAATCTCGAAGTCTTTTAACTTTTAAGATAACTAGTATCCATTATTATACCCTGAACAGGGTGTATTAAGTTAGCTACGACGTTGGTAACACCCAAAAAGAAACGTCGGAAACCCTACAAAGTATTTACAGTGTACAGCATAAGTGAAGGTAATTTTTAATAATTTTGTATAAGAGAAATAAATTATTAAATAAAGAAATTCTAACAATTTATCTGGGTTATTTTCGTTAATTTTTAGTAATATAATATTATCAAAAGGAGTAGAATTAACCAACCGTACCTTCACTTATGCTGTACACTGGTATGGTATAATTGATCAGCGTGACGAGCTGAGTCGCTTTAACCATGCCCGTCTGGCCCTCTGCATATATGCGAATTAGTTTCTTAGTTTTTAAGATATCGACCAGAAATTTTACACACGTCCTTTTCTCACCAAGACGCTGCGCAGTTGTCGGAACCGCCGATATCAGACCACTATAACATACAGCTGTCATACAAACTGAACGACTAGAATAAAGTGCTTGTGGAAAACTTTTTCATTGGAAGAGGTATTTTCAAGAAATTTGGGATGGGTTATTGCCTGAGGCAATGATGCAATTTCCTAAGAAATTGTTTAGACCGGATCACCATAGCATATAGCTACCATACAAACTGAACGACCGGAATCAAGTGCCTGTATGGAAAACTTTTTCATCTCTTCAAGCAATGAAATCTTCGAAGAAATTGTTGACCGATCAAAATAAAGACCTTTTTATACTTCTTTATGCTATAAAAAATACACCATTTGGCGACCAGCCTAAATTGGATTGGATGTCATTCTCGGATCGTTTGTATATCTACAGGTAATACGACACGAAAGTTAGTCTCTGTTTAGTTACATATACATATGATTTTTTTTTTTATTTCAGATGCCCCCTCAATTGTTTCGCTGACATTCTCTCAACACACAAAGCTGCAATGCAAAGAATGCGAACGTTTAACCTCTGAGCAAAAGATGAGCAATGTCCAAATGACATAAGTGAATCGTCGCACCGATGTTATTTCCTATGATGTAATGGCTTAAATGTCGCATTTTGATACACATATGAAACAGGCACATAAATTTATGGTCGAGTTTTTGGCAAAAAACCCGCGCAGAACTAATGTAGTATGACATGATGCATTATCGTGATGAAGGAACTAAACCATATTTTTTATGCATATAGATTTATAAATATCGTATAAGTAATTGTTTATAAGATTAGAGGTTAGATGTGCTTTACTTGATAACTCATAAAGTGTTAATATCTATATTTAAACTTTTTAAGGTATTAATTAATTTTAATATTTAGTTTAAGTAAATACGTTTTTATATTTAAATAAAACGAAACAATAGAAAAAATACAGTATTTTATTTAAAAGAATTGGAATTGAATTATGGTAACAAAAAGATAACCGATACGCTAACATATGAATTTAACAAATGGGTAACAAATAAAATAACATTGAGTAAAATCAAGGTAATAGATATAGCTAAGAAATAGGTAACAAATAACCTAACATGTTTACATGTTAAAGGTAACAAACTGCTAACCAAAACAATAGCACTAACAGAAATTTGGGTAACAAATACTTTTGTTATGGATAACACCTAAGTAACCTATTCACTAACCAAAGTATTTGTTACCTTTAACAGACTGTAACATTGCCATAATTGCCGTTGGATAGATCGAGAAAGCCATTGAACATCAAATGGCGATGTGTTACTTTTTTCCAACTCTCTGAACAAAAGTAACAAATAGTTGAAAGTATCGAGTATAAGTGAACAATAACCAGTCGTTAGCACGTTTACTAATAGATGCCCGTTTTGCAGGGTTTGTTTTTAATTCCCCAATGTTGCCATTGCTCAATTTATATACATGATTTTGCGTACATCTAGCTTTTCAGTTATAATTTTTCATAATGTTAAAGATCAAAACTAAAATCCAACTATTTAAAATAGTCTATCTATTTATATATAATTGTATTCGACTGTGATTTTGAGTTAGTTTAAGAATATTTGAAATTTTTTCAAGTTAATATTTTAATTACTAAAAAATATCGAGACTGCCAACCCTGTGTTGTAACCAGCAATCAGTTGACTCGCTTCTACGAGAAAAATCCAATTTTCACGAAAATCCTCGTACACGGACGATAGAAGCGGAGGTGAGTGTTCATTTTCATTGCGTTCTCTTAATATAGGTTGTATCAGCTGATTCGGTCTACGGTTTTGCGTCAGTCACTAACTGAACAAAAAATCTGAAACCGATGATGGCCGCGATGGTTTACCGTTTACACTATTTCTATAATCCACTATTCGAACTTTGATTATGTGGTTGCCAATTATCATATAACTCCAATCTAATCCTACATATTGTGGCGAACACGAGTACCAGAACAAATCAGAATTGACGTTAAACTGCCAGAAGCAACTAGACAGCGAATTCGTAGTTGCCAGAATGTTCTAGTAGCGAACTTTTGTTAAAAATTTACTATAGAGGGGCTGCCGGATTGTGCAGCAGACACAGTTCTAATTAGAGTGTTGCCGTGTAGAGAGCAATTAAGCTATAAGCAATAAGTTGTAAGTTCGAATAGCGAGCAATAAGTGTTAAGTTGCTGGAATTTGAAATAAAGATAAGTGTTTAGCATTAAATTGGGACTTTAATTTAACAATCCAGTGATCGAGCTCAAGAGTGAGTTATGGTCAGACGATTTATCGGGAAATCCGTTACAATTGGTGTAAGAAGTGGGATTGTCAAATAAATTCCCAAGGAGATAATTATTTGAAAATGCCCAAGTTTAACGATCTGAAGATTCCACAACTGAATAAGGAGCTGGAGCAACGTGGTTTAGCGACAAATTGATTAAAAACTGAATTACAATCACGGTTAAGAGAGGCCATGGAGGCGGAAAACATGAATGTTGAGGAATATGTCTTTCACATGGAATTAGAGGAAGAGACAACAAAGATAGAAGAAAAGAAAGAAGCTCAATGCTCGTCAAAAGTGGTGGACATAAACATGATTTTTGGTGCAATATCGCAGATAGGAAAATTGCAGAATGCACGTAGGTCTCAGATGTCAACGCAGATATCGACACAAATTAAAGAGCAGGATGCACGTATGTCCCTACAAATGTCGCAGTTAGAAACGCGATTGTCAACGCATTTGGAGGGGCAGTTCGTATTGCAAGATGCACGTATATCAGCACAGGTATCCTTACAGTTAAGAAAGCAGTTCGCAGCGCAAGATGCACTTATATCAGCACAGGTGTCCGCACAGTTGAAAGAGCAGGATGCACGGATATCGCAGGTGAGCTCTCAAATAGCAGAAGTTTTCTCACAGATTTCGGAAGAGCGGGATAAAATTAAAACTGAAGTGGATGAATTGAGAGATCGTATTCGATCAATTCGAAAAGACGACATCTTCAAATAATTGGAACGCTGAAGATAAAGTAGCTGCATTGTTGGTTGCATTAAAAGGATCTGCAGCGGAGATATTACAGACCGTTCCAAACTGCGAGGCGAGTAGTTATGAAACGTTGATGGGTGCATTAGAAAGATGGTATCGAAGTGAGCACAGGAAGCAGATATTTCAAATGGAGTTGCGAAATCGCCGCCAGAGGGCCAATGAGTCGTTGTAGGAATTTGTCTTTGTTTCTGTTGTTGTTTGCAGAAACAGTTTCGTATGCTCTGACACAGGAAACTGCATCTCTGCTTTGCAATCAAACATTTAAAGCTCACAAAGTGGAAATAGAGGAACACACTTGGGTGAACCAATTACTTGAAAAAATTGACAACATGCAGAAAGCACTGGAAAAATCTACGGAAGCGCATTAGAAATATGATGGTGTGCTTAAATGCTTCAACTGCGGAAAAAGTGGCCATATTGCACGCAACTGTAACAAGCCCAATAATCCAGTTGGATGGAAACGAAAAGCTGAGGCCAAAGAAGACATTATAGAAGTCCGATTAATGACTATAACATCAGACTGGGATCCGGAGAAGCTACGAAAATGTCAACAAGAGGATCCAGATTTGAAAAATGAAATACATGGATTGGAGATGAATAAACGTCCAACGAGAGAAGAAATAGCTGTAGAAAGCCCAGCCGCAAAGGCTTATTGGGCACAATGACATAGTTTGAAGTTAGTGTCTGGCTGAGTTTTGATGATTGTTCCAAAAGTAAGAATTCCTGAAGTTCTCAACGAGCTGCATAACGGTCTAAGTGGAGGACACATGGGTGTCACTAAAACCGTGGAGAAATTAAAACAAAGATTTTATTGGGTTGGTTGTCGTCAATCAGTTACGGAGTGGATCACCAATTGTGCCGACTGCATTGCAGTTAAAGGGCCGAGATCTAGGAGTGATAGCCAGATAAAGCTGTACAATTCTGGTGCGTCACTTAAAGGAATTGCCAAGGATGTAGCTGTTTCGATACTCATGGACTTTTTCAGCAAATAGCAACCAAGAGGCAAAAACAGTAGCGGACGTATTCATCAATAATTGAGTAACGAGATATGGTGTTCCAAAAGAGTTACATTCTGACCAAGGGAGGAATTTTGAATCAGCTCAAGTTCAGGAGATATGCCAGAAACCGGGTGTTCTTTACGACTACCACTACATCTGCAGTCCGATTACATGATAGAATGATTCAATCGAACATTGGAAAAACATTTGAGGAAAGTTGTGAAAGATTGGGATACCCATATATTCTGATGGTTTATCGGTCCTCTGTCCATGAAACCACGGGGCAGAATCCAGCAAGGGTAATTTTTGGTAATGATCTTCGATTACCGATTGAATTGAAGTTTAGCATTAACGCCATTGGAAGAAGGATCCTGAGGGAGTCAACAGCATCCTAGAAACGAGATGAAAAATATTCACGATATGGTAAACAGTGCACCGAAATTATGAGCGATAAAATGAAAGCAAAATACGACAAGGTAATGAACTGTGTGGGGTTTAAAGAAGAAGATTGGGTATTGTTATATAACCCACAACGGAAAATTGCTGTCGTTCCAATTACAGTATAGTTGGGAAGGACCAAACCAGGTAATTAAACGACTCAACGTTGTAGTGTATCGCATACGGACAATTTGAATATCTAGGAATAAAATGAAAGTAGTTCATCTGGAACGGACTGCAGCGTTTGGTACCAGAAATATGTCTAATCCGGATGATCAATCTTAGGTGGAGGGCAGTGTTCGCCACACATGCCAGACTAAACTAGAATCGACGATAAACTTCTGGAACCAACTAGATAGACAAATGCGTAGTGGACAGAATATTCGAGTCGAGATGTTTTGATAAAAATCTACTATATAAGGGCTGCCGTATTGTGCAGCACATAGAGTTCTAATAAGAGTGTTTCTTTGTAAAAAGCTATACGCAATAAGTTGTAAACTCGAATAGCGAGTAATAAGTGTTAAGGAATTAGAAATATTAATAAGTGTTTAGCATTAAATTGGGACTTTTATTTAATAATCTATGACGATTTATCAAGAAATCCGTTACAATATCGCTAGATATTATTATCGGATGAACACAAAAAATTATGTACATAAATATTGTAACGGATTTCTCGATAAATCGTCTACCTGTAACTCACTCTTGAGTTCGATCACTGGATTGTTAAATAAAAGTCCCAATTTAATGGCTGCACACTTATCTTTATTTCTAATTCCAACAACTTAACAATTATTGTTCGTTATTTGAGCTTACAACTTCTTGCTTATGTCTCAATTGTTCTTATCACGACAACATTCTAACTAGAACTGTCCTTGCTGCACAATCCAGCAGCCCTTATATAGTAATTCTGTAACAAAACATTGCTTCTAGAACATTCTGGCAACTACGAATTCTCTAACTAGTTGCTTCTGGCAGTTTATCGTTGATTCGATTTTGTTCTATCATCCGTGTTCGTCACACTGCCATCCACCTAAGTCTGATCGTCCCGATTAGACATATTTGCGATACCAAACACAAAGCTTTTATGTCCCCCATTTCGTCTTCTAGGCTGGTGCTGACATCGTTAGCCGTCCTTCTCTTGGAGTTGATTCCATCCGTTTTCCGGATACTCAGTTTCTGGTACATCCCTTGATTTAAAGCTGACTCGAGATTCCATTCTTGATCAGAACGTAACTCCATTGGAACACCGAATCTCGTTACCCACTTGTTGATGAATGCCTCCGCCACTGGTTCACTCTTGGTTAGGAATTGTGTATACTTGTGGCCATTCATTGAAATGGTCCTTGACCACCAAAACATGACTATTTCCTAATTTATTGGTGGGAAATGGACCATCTTCATACACGCCTATTTTCTCAACTGGCGCACGCGAATTGTGCTGTTTCATCTGCCCATGACTCCTGGACCTTGATCCTTTAGCTACAATGTTATCAGCATATTTCGCAATCCTTTCTATAGCTGATTGCCAACCAGTCCAATAAAAGCTTTGCTTCAAATTCTCCAATGATTTCATGTCTCTCAAGTGCCCTCCTCTTGGACATTTGTGTTGCACGTTAAGAACATCAGGAATTCCAACCCTTGGAACAACCATAAGTACTCGGAAGGTTTGCCCATTTTCGCTTTTCCATACTCGATGCAAGCAGCCATACACTAACTTTAAACTGCTCCGTTCTGCCCAATATGATTTTGTGACTGGCCTTCCTGTAGTTATTTCTCCAATCGTTGTACATTGGTTCAACTCCACTTCATGTAATGCACCTTCCAATTCTGGATGTTCTGGCAAAGAGTCATCCGTTTCAGGTTCAATTTTAGGCTGATCTTTCACCTGTGATGGTTCACACGCTTCCTCCTCTTCCAACTGTGAGAACACCTGCCCTGACATACGCAGTTCCAGCTCTTTCGACTATGAGGACCCTTGTACTGGTACACACGCTTCCTCTTCTTCCGACTGTGAGGACACCTGCGCTGGCATGCGCCATTTCAGCTTTTCCGACTGCGAAGACACTTGGGCTGGTATACAAGCTTCTTGCTCTTTATACTGTGAAGATCCCGGTTCACATGCTTCCTCCTCTTCCAACTGTGAGGATACCTGCGCTGACATATGCACGTCGAGCTTTTTCGGTGCTGACAACTTTACTGAAAAACGTGTATCTTGCGCTGCGAACAGCTCTTCCAAATGCGTTGACAATCGCGTTTCCATTTGAGACATACGTGTATCCTGCTCTTTAATTTGTGTCGATATTTGCGATATTGCGGCAAAAACCATGTTTATGTCCACAATCTTTGACGAGCATTGAGCCTCTTCCTTTTCTTCTACCTTTGTTGTGTCTTATTCTAATTCCATGTGAAATACATATTCCTCCACATTAATGTTTTCCGCCTCCATGGCCTCTCTCGACCGTGATTGTAATTCAGTTTTTAATCCATTTGTCGCCAAACTCCGTTGCTCCAGCTCCTTTTTCAGTTGTAGAATCTTCAGATCGTTAAGCTTGGCCATTTTCAAATAATTATCTCCTTGGGAATTTATTTGACAATCCCCCTTCTGACACCAATTGTAACGGATTTCTCGATAAATCGTCAACCTGTAACTCACTCTTGAGTTCGATCACTGGATTGTTAAATAAAAGTCCCAATTTAATGGCTACACACTTATCTTTATTTCTAATTCCAACAACTTAACACTTATTGCTCGTTATTTGAGCTTACAACTTCTTGCTAATGTCTCAATTGTTCTTATCACGACAACATTCTAACTAGAACTGTCCTTGCTGCACAGTCCGGCAGCCCTTATATAGTAAATCTGTAACAAAACATTGCTTCTAAAACATTCTGGCAACTACGAATTCGCTGTCTAGTTGCTTCTGGCAGTTTATCGTTGATTCGGTTTTGTTCTATCATCCGTGTTCGTCACAATATGTATGTATGTATAACAAATGCAAGTATCATAGAAGAAGCTATCACGTTGCCTAAAGTTCTGAATCCGTAACAAACCCTTATATGAACACAATTTTCTAGTTTCATTCATATTGTTATTAACAAAGCAAAGTATTTTTATTTTACGAATGTAGTTAATTAATAAATTTTACTTTCCATTTGGCACAAACTTTGTTTACGCCCTAGCAAATTTTGTACCCCCAACTTAACGCAGAGAGAAATGTTATTTTTGACATTAAAAAAATTCATATCGCCTAAAATTTATTTAAAAAAAACCTTATGTCGAACTTTGTTATAAAAGTCGTCTTATTTCAAATATTTTCCATTTAATTGAAATAATGGGCGCATTTTTTGACTTAAGAAGTCAATATTCATGTGAATTCAGATGCATTGCTTTTAATTTTTTTTGTTTGTTTACAACTTTTTTGTTTCTTTACATTTTCCATCTATTTTTTCTAAATCAGCTGAGATAATGTGTTGAATTTCCCACTAACAAACAAATGGCTCTAAATCAGAGTCGCACAGAGAGATTTCGAGTAGATTAGCTTCAAATCTCCTCGATTACGAGATTAACAAGTGTCATTTTTCTAAATCTAGTAAATTAGTGAGTTAATATACTCAACAGCCTAAATCTCGTGTTTAAGTGTCGGTCGGAATATTGTATTCAAATTTCAAGTAATAGCAAATCTTAAAAATTATTAAATTTTTCTAGTCTCATTAATATTGTAATTAGCGAAGCAAAGTATTTGCTTTCAGTTTTACAAATGTGTTTAAATAATAATTTAAAAATCAAGATAAACGTCGTATTTGCGATTGTTTTGATATTTAAATGTCAAACTTTTACTTTACATTTGGCACAGCAAAATGTATTTAAAGCTAACCGGTACCTTTTTTCTCTGTGTTGAAACGGGGTGACAAAGTTTGCTATGGTGATTGTTATGGCGGCAGTGACAAATGGACAGATGATAACCATATAATCCGATCAACTCTTAACCGGTCAACTCGGCTCCCTTCCTCGAAATTACTACACGAATGTTTTCTGCCACTACAACAACAACAAGAATATCAACTGTCAACCAAAAGAGAGATTGCCTTCTTATGTTAACCTTATTACTTTTTCGTAATTAACATTTATAGGTCGTGCGCATCAGGTTTTCTACATAAAGGAAGATATTTTTGGGGATGAAGAAGTTGAAGCTGATATTGGTGAGGAAAGTGTGACGACGCAACAGAGCCGGTACCTGATTATGATCCTGAATTCTCTCATTTAATGCATCTAGCGAGCGAGGTTCACACTGCTCTGAAGCGGAGCAAAAAGTACGCAAATCAAAAATGAGTTTCGTTCATGAGTAAGTTGAACTTAACCCATCTTAAAAGATAAACAAGTGCTCCCATTCATACTGTGAAGTCGTCTAAAAACCATCAATTTATAGTACCAATTCTTTTCTTGTACGGAGCCTTACATTCGCATAGAAGATGTTTTACAGTATCCTCTTCTTCTACCTCCTGACAGCTTGTACAATAGTCATTGTAAGGTGCACCTAAATAACCACCACCATTCCCTCACTATCTTTAACAAAACCCTAAGAGACTTGAGTGATTTCAAAGCCGCTTGGCTACTACTTCTTGGTAAACGAAAGGCGATTTTGGTATCCAATTTTTCTGAAAAGACACCACCTCTCACTCGATTATCTAGTTTGGACCCATTAGTTTAGTGGTAGTGGGTAGAAACGTGAACTTACGAAGTATTTTAGAATGTCCCTTATTACAGGCGACTAATTGCGAGGATTCCCTCTAAGAGATCAAGCCATTCTCTCATTATCTTTGACAAAACTCTAAGAGACTTCAGTGATTTCAAAGCCGCTGAATTTTTCATTTGGTACTTTATTGAAAATTTTATTTTTCTCTTTGAATTTTGAACACATGCTTCTTTATTTTATTTTTTATGAATTGTTCTAAATTTTAAAACTTATGTTTTTAAAATTTATGTTGGATCATCCTGGACACAAAACAAGTTAAGAAAAGCCCAAATTTAAGTGTAATCGAACATTTTATATTCTTACAGTTGGCAAAACTTTATATTAAAAAATGTTGTGAAACAATTCCACATTCATCATTCGACGAAAGGGTGATAGGATTGCAATCATGATTGGTATCTTATTAACTTATAGGTCGTAGACTCACTTAGTATGATCACTATATTTTTCTTCCTCTGTCACCCTACAGCCCGGGCTAAATGCAAAACAATCTTACCATTGGTCGCGAACAAAATGGCAGGGGTTCGGATGTGTTAAAACTTTGAAAATATTTTGCTGTAAAATATCTTATTGACGCGCAAAAAATAAAACTAATGGTTGAGACCAAGGCTCCAATGACCAAGGTGTGCAGCAATTCTGGATGATCGATTTCCATCGCCATAATCCTCTCTAAAAAAATCTCTATATCTTTCATACTGCAAATGGGTTTTCCGAGACATTTCATTGCAGCAAATGAACACGTATTTTTAATCACGTGAAAAGTCATGGTCATATACTTCATGCGAACTAGAGGTACAGTCTCCTACCTGGTCACCGTAACTCACAAAAATAAAATCTCTGTACCATAAAGCATTTATACTGTCCAGTTTGTCTGATTCGAAAAACTACCTGTATCTAAATTACCACATTCCGAAACTACAAGTATCTCCACTACTGGCACTAAACATTTTTATCGAAAACTGTCTCTTTTCTTAACCTTTACTCATGTGGTGATGCAACAAATGCCAATGCAAGCATATAAATCATTTCCAACGAAATTTAGGTGTATCTGATAGGTGCATCCATTTCATCCGCCTAAAAATTAGAAATTAGAAATAAATATTGTGACGAACACGGATGATAGAACAAAATATCAATACTTTCCAAGGCACCTTCCGAGCCACGTGGATGTATGCGCTTTATAACTTTCACTGCCGATGAATGCTAACTAAGTTCCGCCGTGGAACCACACAATGGCAATAACAAAATGAAATTTAATGTTTAATAATTAATCAAGAGTAAAGTTCGGTAGGTAGACATGTGCCGGACTAAATCGGATAATTGAATTGCACCTTTTATGGCAATACTTTCATTGCTATAACTGCGTTGGAGGTTTATCTCTACACAACGACTTATAGAGAGCTTGGTGCGTGGTCCTGCACCAATCCCCATCGACATTTTCCAGCCGTCGGTGTACTACTTGATAGTGTTTTCCCTTAGCTGTCGGTCCAGCGTGGAATCATTCCATTTCGCCCTACTGACAAGGGAAACTTTAAACTTCTTAGTGAAGCTTACACCTTTGGTAGTGCTGTCCCTTGCCTTCCCCCTGCCAAACCCTTCTGCTGTCATTAGAAGCAAAGTAGGTTTGACTGTCACTTCCAGTGCTGCTGGTGCATTCACATATAACTTTCCTCGTTTTACGAGACAATCCATACTGAAACTGCGAAGCACAGAAAACAAAGTGTATGATACAATGAACGCTTCTAAGGACGACATGATGCGAGACTCTCTCATTTACCCAAATTTTTCTGTCATTCTCTTTCCCTGAAGATTATGGAATTTTGAACAGCAGATATCAAAAAAGGCGGGATGCCAGAAATAAACACGCAAAAAATAGCTAACAAAAGCAGTGCGAACGAAATTTCGAGTAACGACACAAATAATTTTGAATAACGTGCAACTAAAGTTTTGTTGCTAATTTAATTTAAAACGTTAATCATAAAACCATGATATTTTGTTATCACTTTAACTGTTGCTTTTTTATAGTTTTTTTTTATATATACATTATTTTTTTATGTTATATGATGTTTTAAAAATTTTGTAATAAGAATACACATGCTAAGGGCTGTATATGCATGATATAGGTCTACTTGGGAACTGAGGACCTTTTAATAGCATCTAAATGCAAAATACCTAAAAGGTTTTCGTCGTTCGATAGCGACGCAAATGTAAAGCACGTTATACCTAGAGTTGAACAACATTAACCTTTAAATAACATCTACATGCAAAATACCCAAGAGTTATTATTTAAATACGCTATTCATTTTCTCTCGACAGTGGCATGATTGACTAATGTTATAAAACATGTGGGTTTTGACAGCTTTTTCTCGAATCAAAGAGTTTCGTATCATATCATTTATGACAAAACTGTTAAGACATTTGGAATTGTACGTGTAGACAAGCAGTACTTCATTCAGCTATATGAACGTACGTAAAGTGTATGGCACAAACAGTCACCTACGCAGAACCGTGGAGCGAATCAGCTGATACGACCTATCTTATGAGAGCGCATTCTAAATGATCGTTTTTACCGTCCGCTTCAACAGACCGTACGGTAGGATATCCGTGAAAATTGAATTTTTCCTAGAAACGAGTAAGCTTAGAGTAAGAGAGAAGTCTCTTGCAACGCAGGGTTTCGAATATCGATATTTTGTAGTAATAAAAAAGTAAACTTAAAATAACTCAAAATCATAGTCGAACACACTTATTAATTAATAGGTAAACTATTTTTAATAGGCAGATTTTAGTTTTGTGCTTTTACATTATGAAAAATTACAGCTATAAAAAAAAATTGTGAAAAATCGTGTATACAAATAGAACAATGGCAACATTGGTGAAATGAAAACAAAAGAGAATAACTGATTTCTGCGTTGCAACTACGGCCATAACTTTTGACTAATTTGGTTTGATACGGGCGGTAAGTACGGAAGGGAGGAATGTGACTGTTTATGCTATTAGTCGATATATTGGATCAAGTGATAGGACTATGTACGGTTAAGAGAATTATTGGAGTTGTTTCATCCATTGTAATTGTTTTTATTTCTTGAAAAGAAATGAAATGGAGTACTTACGACCAGTATGGAATTGTTTAAGAACATTTTGTGGATGCATTCACTGCTCGGAAGATATTGGAAATCAGGTTAGTTTAGGAATGCAAATGGTACGTTGTATTTTAATCAATCACTGTTGCAGTATAACTATGAGCCAAGTGAACGGACTTACCTATTAGCTGATCCTGCAATTCATAATAGTCCAGCTTTAAGGCAAACTAATTCTGAAAATCTTAGCAACGAGTTTGCGCAATCTTTACCTAAAAAAGATGAGAATGCATTATGTCGCTTAGTGCAAAGTACAGCCATGTAAGTCAATTTAAATTTGTATATATTCTTAAAAGGTGTTATTAAGTTATACAAAATAATCCTAATGCAGATCAATAATATATATAGATACAGCTGCAGTTTTCGGAATATTTACGATTTTAAATGATTTATAAACTTATATTTTCAATTTTTATATCCACTAACTCTCCACTAATTCGTTAGTACATACTTATTTCCATTATATAGTGCAAAAAAAGCTTTAATTCAATATTTAAATCATTGTTCAGTTCATAAATTTTACAACAACAACAACAAAAGAGTTGCAAAATTTCAAATAACCAGTGTACCTTGTCGACATCATTTTTAAATGAACTGAAAGAAATGAAAACAGATAATGCCCCAAATAAGGAATCCAAAACCTAGAAAAATAATATATCAGAGAGCATTGATGTTAAGGATTATGTTCTACCCTCTGTGACAATGTTACTCTTTCTTGTAGAAATCCTTTTTGCGTTGACGTAAAAAATAGCCCTGGTCGGCCTAATACCGGGGTGTACCAAGGTCTTTTCGCGCTGAAATTCTTTTTGCATTGGCGGCCTTCGACGGCGCTTCAAAAAAAATAACGCTGGTCAGTCTAATACCGGGGTTTATTAAGTGAAGGAAACTAAGGAATTTATTAGTGTCTTTCAACGATTATAGTTCCTGTATTTGGGGTATAATTTCTCTTTTTATTTTATTTTTCTTCGTTTGCAAAATATATTAGTATGGCAACACTGGTTATTTGACATTTACAACCCTTTTGTAATTGTCAAAATTAATAGAATTGAACAATGATTTAAGTAATGAATTAAAGCTATTTTTGCAAAATGTAATATAATATTAAATAAATGTCTAAAAACGAATAAGTGAAGTGTTAGTGAATATAAAAGTGACAAATAAAGGGTGTAAAACTATAGAACTTTAAGTTGCAATAAAACAACGATTTATTACTTGATCGTCATGAATTTTATTTATCGGAAAGATAATCTTGTGGCATTACATTTTAAATATGATTTCTGGCATATGACAGCCACGGCTGGCTCAGATGTACTCCAATCTCGACGTCCAATTTTCGATGACTTTCCAACATTTGTGGCCGTGTATCGTCCATTGTATAAGCTTACAAGTAGCCAAAGAATCAGCTGTTTTCCTATGTGTGTGAAACAGCCGTGATCACCTGATCGAATATGCCTTTTTTTGACACAGAGTTTTAAATAAAAGGATGTAGTTTAACAATTTGTTTATGAACATGTATTTGTAATGAAAATAATAATGAAAACTTTCAAGAAAATTTTCGAAACAAAAGATTATATATTTATTGCTTTTCCTCACCACCTCTGAGGTTGCAATATAGGCGCGTTACCGATCTCTTTTGGGTGTTCGGTTCCCCAAGAGGCCTATATTCACCCATATAATATATACAGTTCTAAAACAATCTACTTTTCATAACAATTATAACTCGAAAAGATATATACATAAAATCAGGCACATGAATCAGGTTCATGAATAATAATAACATTAACAATATAAGTTGAAATATTCAACTTGATTTAACAAAAACGAAAATAAATATATAAAAATCAGGTACAATTCAATTATAAAATAATATATTTGATAAAATTGGAAACATTTAATAATATTTCAACACAATAAATATTAATTTAAATAATAAAATGTAAATTTATTCTTTAGGAATTAAAACAACCGAAAAATATTTGAATATGTAATAAAAACATTCTTAAAGTTATAAATTTTAAAACATAACACGGCAACACACTATAGCAGATTTCTGTCATTTGGACGTTTTAGTAGCAGAATAATGGTTGGCAACCCGTACAAAGTGTGACTTTAGTAGCAGAATATTGGTTAGCAACCCGTACCAAGTGTGATTTTAGTAGTAGAATTTTCGAGGCAACCCATACCAAGTGGGATATTTTTGCGTGTGTTTAGTGAAAATCTTAGGATTGGCTACTTGTAGATTTATACAATGGTATCGTCAATCGTCAATAACACGGCGAATGTTGTCTTCCAAATGGTTAAGCGTTTGTGGCTTATACGCATAGACCAATGACTTTACAGAACCCCACAGAAAGTAGTCTGACGGTGTTAAATCACAAGATCTTGGAGGCCAATTCACAGGTCCAAAACTTGAAATTAGGCGGTCACCAAACGTGTCTTTCAATAAATCGATTGTGGCATGATCTGTGTGACATGTTGCGCCGACTTGTTGGAACCACAGCTCCTGGACATAATGGTTGTTCAATTCAGGAATGAAAAAGTTAGTAATCATGACTCTATAGCTCCAGCTTCATCCTCGAAATCGTGGGACGGTATTTTAAAGCCGACCCGTAAAATTCATTGAAAATCGAAAAAAGTATAAATTGGTGAATCTTCCACTCCGTGTAGTTTTAGATGTCCCAGATGCTGCTCGCTAGCGACTTGAATTTAATGCGGCTCTGTACCAAACGTAATACTCAAAATGTTCTGCTAAAATACCATGTTTTTTGCATCGCGATCTGATGGTATGGAGTAAGAAATGTATATACCAGTACCCGCCTCAGGGAAAAATTACGAAACTTTTGCCACCGCGATCTGATGGTACGGACGGATTAAAAATGTATGCACATATATACGCCTCAGACTCATAGTTTTTAAGATATTTGTATTTAAATTTGATAAACTCCAATATTCTGCTGGGTGGTAGTGAAGCGATACAATCCATGTTTGGAAACATGGATCCCAGGGCATTGATTCTGCGTCTACAGACTGCTGTGCAGTTCATTAGCAGATGTTCTGGGGTTTCTGGCTTCATGTCGCATCATATACAGTGACTCACACAACTAACCGGATGCGTGCATTGCCAAAAATGACACTATCCAATCATAGAGTAAAAGTCTTAAAAAGGTTGATATGATACATCAAATTAAAGGAAAAATCGTCAATTGTATTTTTGAAAACTTAAAAATTGTATTAAAATTATTCACCGCGCATAACTTAAACAAATAACTTGCTAAAATTCGCTCCACACAACTAACCGGATTTTTCAAAAAGCTAACGATTACCAATATTTCGTAGCATATCCTTTTGCAGATAAAACCGCTTCTAGTCGCCTTGGTAAAGAGGCAACAAGCTTTTGACAAAATTCAGTTGGTATTGCCTTCTAAGCCTCCAAAATAGCCGTTTTGAGTTCAGCAACATTGGAATACTGCCGTTGGTACATTTTTCGACTGACTTCTTGCCATACGGATCTGGGGATTAGGCAGGTGTATCCAGTACATAAGGGCAATTGTATATTAACCAAGTACGATCAATCTCCGATTTGTGCTTTGGATCATTGTCTTGCTAAAATATAAAATTGTCTTTAATTCCTAATGTGACACATGACTGCTTTACATTTTCCTTTAATATGTCAACAAATTGGAAACGATCCATAATACCTTGCACAAAATGGAGGTTGCCCGGCCCTTTAGCCGATATATATACATCCCCAAACCATTACCGACCCACCACCGTGCTTAAGAGTTGCCCTAGCATGTTTTGTCAAGTAAGCTTTGTATTTACTCCGCCATACAAAACTGCGGCCATCAGATCCCTGCAAGTTAAACTTGCTTTCGTCTGTGAAAAGAACCTTAAGAAAGAATATATAATACTGTTATAATCATTACCGAATCATAATTTTGACATTTACCCTTTGCAAGAATTCTTCTTTTTAAATGCAATTTCGAAAATTCTAACCTTTTCTTTCTATTTTTTCGGACGGATTTTGTACGGCTTTTTTATAACTGCTCTACCGTGTAAATCGAAGCTTCTAAGGCGAATTGTTTCAGCTGAAACCTTCTTCCCTTTTTCATTTTCCAATATATTTTTTAAGTTTTCCGCCGAGAAAAAGGGGTTTTTCAACAATTTAGACTACGAACTTCTCCCCGGCTTGTGTTAGCTTCTTTCCTTGACCAGCTGTACTAATATTATTAATCCTATTTTCCTTCTCATACTTTTTTATAATATCGAAGACAGTTGAAGTACTCCTCTTCACAATTTTCGAAACGTCTTTAATGGGGTTTCCTTCTTCTCGTAACTGATTAATTAGCTTTCGAATTTCGGTACAAGTATGAGTGCGTGGTGGCGTCATATTGTCGTGTTGCTTACCCATAGACTTACCGATAACTACTTATATGCATAAAAGAACATTCAATGTTTGTTCAGGTGAAATTCCACAACGATCAAAAGTACCGTTACTTGTAGAAGCTTACTTCTAGGAATTTTCCGGTTAGTTGTGTGGAACGAATTTTGTATGTTGCTTGTTGTTTTGCTAAGTTGTGTGCGGGGAATTAATTTATTACTATTTTTAAGTTTCCAAAAATTAAATAAAATATTTTTGCTTTAGTTTGATGGATCATATGTGACATTTTTTAGATTTAGACTTTATGATTGGATGGTACCATCATTGGCAATGCACGCATCCGGTTAGGCGTGTGAGTCACTGTATTTTTAATTACACTGTACACTTTGAAATATATCCAAAATATAGATTTATTGTAAATTTTTAAGATAATAAATATACTTAAAAAAAAGATATAAAAAGATATAGAAAGGTTCAGAACGAACACTTCATACATAAGGATTATATATTATATATAAAATAGGGATAAATAATGTTATACAATAATTAGTAATTACCGTTTTCAGTGTTTCACTTCTTTTTATTAACAGAGGTGTTCGATCGATGAGTGTTATTTTTTTTTTTGAAGCGCGGCCGAAGACCGACAGTGCCGAAAAGAATTATACCCGAAAGAACTATGAACATCCCGGTGTTGGACCGACCAGGGTTATTGCTGCTGAAAGGAGCTCAACGGGAAATAATATATAACTTATTTATTTAAGATAATATAAAATATATAAGTGAAACAAAGTTAATTTTGAACCATTTCCCTTTCATATGGTAAAGAGATTTTTTTTTCAATATTTTTTCACAATATATGAGGCAACACTGTTATTTGTCATGAATGTAAACACACACATTTCTTGAAACTGTCAGTGTGCATTACTTTACAGTTGTTAATCCTGAGGACCTTCTCTATTCGTCCATACCATCAGATCGCGGCGCCCAAAGAATCGTAATCGTGCCGAGAAACCTCCTGACTTTGTTTCTGTGGACAACCGTACCTTCGTTAACTTAAACAAAGCTAACTGGGTCGGCTTCACAAAATTTACCGAGAGCACCTTCACCGCACTACCCATTCCTATGGACGTAATCGCTGCGTATGTTAAAGCAGCATAACTGGACGAAATGGGTAGAGCACTTGAAGTCTTGTAACCTCTCTATAGGCGTGAGTAAGCTTTGGAAACTGTCAAGACGATATGGCGATACTTACTTTCATTAGCTCAGATGGAATAAATATGCTGATGCTAAAGCCTTTAGGCTCGACGGGAGTAAGCTTTCTAACCAAGGTCCTCAATCTGTTGCTGACCACTCATTAAATTCCCGTACTACTGCATTAAGTGTTATATATGCAGGTAGTTCATGGCCTAAACCAAAAGTCACCCTGTGAGATTGCGAATCTCGTAGCGTTGGACTTGTCAAAAGCTTTTGACACAGTCAACCACACCACGCTACTTGAGTACATTGAGCGACCCACCGTCCCGTTGAAGAGGTGGACTATAAACTACCTGAGCGACCGGCAATCATCCGTACTGTTTCGAGGTCAAATCTCCAAACCAAGAAAAATTAAACAGGGGGTTCCGCAGGGTGGTGTCTTCTCCCCGTTAATTTTTAACCACCAGAGGGGATTTCTATCACCTCGTACGCAGATGATTGTACGATATTGAAATCGGACAATCTTCGACCACTTTTCTGCAAGGTGCTTGACACTTTCCCACAACAAAATCCACAGAGACGATATTCAGTAACTAGATGAAGGAGTACAGACTGGATCTTAACATTACAGTCGATGGCATTAAAATTCGCAATTTTGTTCTCGATACTATAGCAGGTTAAACTTCTACTTATCCAGAATCGATCCCAACGTACCAAATATATGACCAGCAAGCAATGAGTCTCCGCATGACACTAACCACTTGTTTGCATGCCCAACGAACCGCACTCATCTAACACCTTTCTCCCTATGGTCCGACCTCATCGAAACAATACGTTTCCTGGGCCTACCGTTAGATGACTGACTACAATCAACCTGAACCTCACCACCCAAGCGGGGATTAGATAACCACTACAACAACAACAACATTAGCATAGGTCTCCAGGTTATATTATTTATCAGACTACCACTAGCGATGGTTATATCAGGCGAGCTATTACTTGTTCCATACTTCTGGTGGGGCTTCGTCGTTCATTGCGCAGGTTGTCGAATTATCTATATGTACCGCTCCATACCCACGATCATTTGACAGACTAGAATGTCGTTAAATTATACTAGAACCTTTATGCTACCTAGTCTTGCCATGAATTCTTGTTTACAATATACAAAAATAATGTCAAGGAAAGATTTAATCAATATGATCTCCCCATGATAGGGAGATCTAGGTTTAATACATATTGTTTTCTGACTACATATGTAGAAATATTATATTTTTTAGAGTTTGGCGTCAGGTCAGATGTAAAATATCTTTTAGCTTTAATATTGTATATTAAAATATATTGAAGTCATCAAATACATAAATTTTTTTTGTTTTCTTAGGAACATGATTGATGTGGGAGCTATGGATTTACACAACCTTGAAAATGAAGAGTACAATGATCGAATAAAGCTATATTCTCAACGCCTGCAGCAACAATGGAATAGTATTCAACACCCTGAAAAAGAAGTATCAGGTACATATTGTATGGATAGAACGTATTTAATTAATTTAATATTGTCAGATGTGAAACCCCTATTCGAACGGACTCCATTTTGTTAAACTTCCAATTAAGGAGGAACTAGGGATTATTCGTGCGAAAACACGCATGTTTTTGTGAACTTTTTGTGACTTTTAAATCTCCATTAAAATCAATGGTTGCGGTAATGGCAACAATTATTCGAACGAAAAAAAGATGGTTATAACTTGGTGCTGTCGTATCCAAAATCAAAAATCAATGTTCATACGTAAGATAATAGTTTTTCCGAGGTAACGCTCAAACGTTTTTTAAAGGAAAAAAACGTGATTTTTTTCGAAAAACTCGGCTAATTTGTTATTGTAAAAATAAATATTATTAAGAAGTTTGAAAATAACTCTCGGGCGTTACCTGGTAAATTATATACCGAATTAGCGTTCGAGTTTTCAAAATGAGGGCCACCGACTTTGAAAACGTGAGTTGTGAGAAAAACGCTTTGTAAATTTTGTTCCAATCGACTTGAAATTTAGACACCTGATTCCTGAGATATTATTATGTATTATTTTTACTAAGCCTATATTTTATAAAGGCTAAACTTATATGTATCTTTATTTATGGGGAAAGCTATGTTTACACTTGACTTACGCTGACAATGTCCTATCGGAAGGCAAAACTGCAAAAGTCAAGTGGAAGATCAAAAATACACAAAGTTCCTACTCCCTCTTAATAGAAGACTGTAGACGTAGAACCTATTGAAATTCGTGTCAAGCGCTGGCATCCTGAAGGATGCCTACTTCTCATAAACGGCACTCCATCTGGCATCGCTAAGGACCAAAGTTGGTCTATGCGTGACGCACGAGCCTACCAGAGTAACCTAACCTAACCTACGTCTACACTTGTAAATGGATGGCATTGTACAGACACAAACAATTGGTTAAAATCGAATGCCAATTACGTGGACTGATAAGACAAAGAAATATAGTAAACCTGCAAACTAAAGCCATATTTTAAAAACTCTCTTTGTAATCACTCATTTAACGCCTCTAGTATAATCAGGGATAATGGCATGCCCAACTCTTTCCAGTGTGAGAGCGCCTTAAAATTAGCGTTTTTTTTATAACATTTTCCATTGTAGTCAGATCGGACAAAATAATAATTTTGGGAATTTAAATTAAAATACCCAGTGTTTATTAAGATAAAATATTATTATATATGTATTCGTTAAACATATGCAGAAACTATTAAATCCATTTTTGTGATTTGTGATATATTAAAACAACTGATTTTTGAACTTTTAATACTTAAAAAGTGAAAAAATGTATTAACTCCCAATTAGTAAATGTTTCTTTTCATCAGTATTAATTAAAAATAACACTACGAAGCATGGCATCACAAAAGATTCCATCACATACATTTCAATTCGTGGTTTCTTTCATTTTCATTGTTTTAAAATTTTTGTTAGTGATCTTCAACAGTCCCTCTTTTCCAATTGCTAAACGTCAGACCTCCTTAACTTTGACAATGGCCTGAGTTCATGAGGTTTTGACGTTTAGCAATTGCCCTCTCATTTCCATTGAGAGATGAGTTGGGCATCTCTTTATCTCTGGTATAACTAATCAAGATTTGTATTGCTTGCGAAGATATAAAATTATTGAAAAATATCGTAATAGAACTAATCATCATTTACTCGATAACAACCAACTTTCATGGAAAACAACAGTCAATAATGGAGTCGAAATATACTGCCCTTAATTATTGGTATATGATTTTTACAATTATTTAATTATTTAAGTGGGTTCATAAGCTTTGTTGCATTCAATTATTTGTGTATCCGAGATAGCAATTTATTGTTTTTATACATATATATCTTTCTTTTTTTATAGGATTCCTAAGAGATATATCAAATGCAAACGATCAATTATGTATAATGAACTCTCCAGACGATTTGTTGCAGGTAATTTAGTATTTAAAGTGAGTGGCTGATTTCGAAAACGTACTACTGCAAAGTATCGATACAATATTTATACATCTTCGGTTTGCAAAGTCAAACAACATTGCAAAATGATGTGTTGTATAATTTGACGTTACAGAACACTTTTACTGTAAAGATAAAAAATGTTAAAATTAAAACCGAATAGTTTAATTATAGATAATTTCTTCCGTTTCATCAAATATACAAGCACATCATTAAAATATATTATATTCTTGCCGTCATAAGTACATTATTGGCCATAATCTCTGAATTTAATGCAAATTTAGTATATATTACAATAATAAAACAACTAAAAACAATTTTATATGTGATGCGCGATTTTCTCTGTCACACTATTTTGGAATTTCGTTATGACTTCACTTCACTTCGCATGTACCATACAATCCTTAATTTATTGATATTTCGGAATCTATTTGTCGTGTGGATAAATTATTTTTATCATCACCCTTACTTTGTTTGATTTTATATTAGGTAAAGTAAAAAGTTCGTTCGGTTTTTATCTAAGAGATGGCGTTATTGTCCATAGTATTAGTGTTACGTGTCGCATCATGTCATACTATACGGCGCTAAAAACGTGTTTATTCGCGCTAAAAGTTTGTCTTTGACAGTTTTTCGATTGATTGATGGACACCAACAAAGAGAAAATTCGCTATATTTTACAATTTTTCTTCGATCAAGGCGAAAAAGCAACCAAAGCGACTGAAAAAATAATTTAGTTTATGGGCCCGATACTGTAAACGAACGTGTAGCACAAAAGTGGTTTGCTAGGTTCCGTTCCTGTAATTTCGATGTCAAAGGTGCACAACGCGTCGGGAGGCCTGTCGTCGAAAATTGCGATAAAATCATGAAAATAGTGGAAACAGACCCTCACGTGAGCACTTATTTAATTGCTGAGGAACTAGAGATAAGCCAGAAAACCGTGGGGAACCATTTTATAACCTTGTATTCAAAAAGAAGCTCGATGTTTGGGTGCCACACGAACTAACGCAAAAACATGATGGACCGAATTTCCATCTGCGAATCGCTGCTGAATCGCAACTAAATCGACCCGTTTCTGAAGCGGATTGTGACTGGCGATGAAAAGTGGGTCACTTATGACAACATCGAGCGCAAACGGTCGTGGTCAAAGCTCGAGGAAGCGGCCCAGATGGTGGCCAAGACCTGATTGAAGGCCAGGAAGGTTTTGCTGTGTGTTTGGTGGGATGCGCAAGGAATCATCTACTGCGAGCTGCTCCCCTATGGCCAAACGCTCAATTCGGCCCACTACTGCCAACAACTGGACCGCTTGAAGGCAGCACTCATCCAGAAGAGGCCATCTTTGATCAACAGAGACCGAATTGTGTTCTATCAGGACAACTCCAGACCACACACGTCTTTGATGATTCGCCAGAAGCTCCTGGACCTGTCCATGACAAACGCGCTTAATGGTGAGAAGTTGGCCTCAAGAGAGGCCTGTGAAAATTGGCTCTCCGATTTTTTTGGCAATAGGGACGCAGTCTTTTACAAGAGGGGTATAATGAAGTTGGCATCTCGTTGGCAAAAACATTTATGAACAAAACGGCACATATTTGACTTAAATCGGACAAATGCACACAAAGTTATCATCTTTTGAAAAATCAATAAAAAACCGAACGAACTTTTTACTTTATCTAATATTTTAACTTGAGAATGTTGACTTTCCTGACAACACTATTCGTTTCACGTCCGGTAGTTGATATGACAGCCGAAAAAAGAACTACTCTTAAATTTATATAATGGCAGGGTTGCTAAAAATTAAATATTAATTTTTTAATACCGATGTTGGGAGTAAAATTTGTCCTTTTTAGTTTTTAATCCATTAGTTGGGATTAAAAATTAAATTAAAGTACATTTTAATCCGGTTTGTGGGATTAATTTTTTTTATCTCGTATTTGGGATTACAAAATTTAAAAAAATTGTATGCATTATTTGCAACCCTTTGTCATGGTAATATTGATTATCCATTAGCAGCCATCAGATTGTAAGGACTTCATAAAAATATTTTTACTTTTTACTTTATCTATTAACTACAAAGCAATTTGGTTTTCCCTATAAAATTTCTTCAAAATATTCCTTTTTATTTTTTTGAGTTTTAGATAAAGCAGCTATCTCTAACTGGTAAACAGTTTTCATAACGCTAGTTGTATTTCGCTCATAAATCGCTATGTTTAAATTTCATACTCCCGCAACATGTTGCACAAAACATAATGGCGTTAAGCGATACCACATAAACTGCATAATTAAGACAGAAATTGAGCTAAAAAAACTCCGGTCCGTTCCGGTTACTTTTCTGACCCAACTGTCGTGGGAAAGGAAAGTACCATTTCTTGATACAGTCTGATGACTGAACGAAATCGGATAATAACCAGGCACAATAAATTCTTTCTGATCATTTCATTTTACCGTATGTAAATCAAGCACCCAAGAAAATATCAGAATTAATCTTTGCACTATATGCGTTATGTCCCTTGAACTTTGAAGCTTCTGGCTGGCTTCGTGATGTTGGATATGATAGTTTTCTGGCGAAAATGGGTGAAATCAGTTTTCAAATTACGCTATCCTGAAAACGCCACAGAAAGTTTTCGCGTCGTAATCAAAAAGTTGTCAAACACACACTAATTAGCATATGGAGATAAATAACTTCGCACGAACATAAAAAAAGGTTGTACCAATCTAGAAAATTTCTTTATTATGGATTCGGTTTGCGCAGGCAGTTTAAATGGACCAGTTTCGATGAAATGATCAGATGATATACTAATCAACATGCTCGATATTTTAATTTAGTTGAAGTGATTTAAAATATACAAATATCTCCGATATAAGCCACTTCTCGGCTTTTATAGCACAAACAGTCACCGACATTCCTCCCTTCCGTTCTTACCGCCTGTATCAAACAAAATTTGTCAAAAGTTATCGCCGTAGTTGCAACGCAGAAATCAGTTGTATTTTTTTGTTTTCATTTCACCAATGTGTTCTATTTGTATACACGATTTTTCACACATTTAGTTTTTTAGTTATCATTTTTCATAATGCTTAAAACTTAAATCCAACTATTAAAAATAGTTTACCTTTTTATAATTAAGTGTATTTGACTGTGATTTTGAGTTATTTTGTTAATATTTCAAATATATTCAAGTTCATTTTTTAATTACTACAAAATATCAAGGTTGGCCGCCTGAGTTGCAAGAGATTGCTCTCTCACTCTCAGCTCACTCGTTTCTACGGAAAAAATATCCAATTTTCGCGGATATCCTACCGTACGGTCTGTTGAAGCGGACGGTAGAAGCGGTGGTGACTGTTCATTTACATTGCTCTCTCATAAGATAGGTCGTATCAGCTTATTCGGTCCACGGTTTTGAGACGGTAACTGTTTGTGCCATTACATTTACACAACATATCGCTCAGCTGTTGTTGATCTCAATATACAGACGCTACAGTTTGTTAAACCATTAATGGGAAATCAATTTTATTTAACTATGTTCTAAATAAATCATTAAAAAATACATAATCGACAAGCAATTTTTATTTGCATTCGACTGCAATTATCGTGTTCGAATCTTTAACATATTATATACGAGTCATTTAATTCTTTCTTCATAAAAATCACAAAATACTTTCATAACATACACTCCGAAGTATCAACGTAGCATGCCCAAAACATACCCAAAATTGTATCATTGGCTTTGGGTATAGTTGGTATAAGTTAATATGATACTTGGTTCTTTTTTACTTGTATAATATAAAGTTTTACTAAACCTTGGAAGTTTCTCCACGCTTTTTAGGCTTCAGAATTGAGAAGATATAAAATGTATAAGAGGTATCGGGTTATGCCTTTTATATAAAAATTAAAATTATGTTTTTGTTTTAAGTAATTTCAACTGTGATAGCTTTCTAACCCATTGTATTAACTAATCTATTTTATTTCTTTTTTAGATATCGAATTTTTTGCGTGAAAGTCACACCGCGTTATTAAATTTGCGAATCGATCACAACGAAGCGATAGTTGTGCCATTTAGAATACCATAGTGATATTTTTCTACTAATCCTTCGTTATAAAATAATAATAATAATTATCAACAACTAAATTCACATTTTATTATAAAAATAATAAGAAAATTAAACACGAGATTTGATAATGGTAATACGGATTAGTCCTTCACACTAGATACTTGATGAGTACTGCGGGCTGTAAGTGCTTAAACTGTTCGTTGGTAATGTGTCTGTATCTTCTCTCTTCATGTGACACAGAAGGAGTTTGACGCGATTGAATTATGAACACTCCGGTGTTGGACCGACCAGGGTTATTTTTTTGAAGCGCGGCCGAAGGCCGCCAGTACAGAACGGAGTTTGACGCGATTGAATTATGAATACTCCGATGTTGGACTGACCAGGGTTATTTTTTTGAAACGCTTCCGAAGGCCGCCAGTACAGAAAGGAGTTTGACGCGATTTAATTATGAACACCCCAGTTTTGGACCGGCCTGGGTTATTTTTTTGAAGGGCGGCCGAAGGCCACCAGTGCGGGGCAAAGGAAAGCGCTGAACACATAGATGACGACGAGCGACAGGCAGCATCTTTCCAATATTGAAATACACTACTACTTCTTACGGACACAGATATTGCTCTCCTTAAATTAAAACCATTTCTAATTTTGCCGACAACAGTGGGCAGCTGTCTTGCTGCCACTAATATGTGAAATGTAAAACTATTCAAAACTAACAATTCTAGCGTTATTTTTACCAACAGAAGAATAAAAAAGCTCTGATATATAATTTGTAATAACAATTGATAATTTAAAACATATAAATTGACGTATTTACTTACTTTTTGCACAAAAAATTTCACTTTAAACAAAATATTTAAATTTAATTGAAGTGAAAGGTTTTAGTACGGCAACAACGAAATTGTGCACATCAGCTGTTTGATATGTCGCTACTGTCTTCAAAATGTTCAAGAAGTTGACTTCAAGGCGACATTTGCCGAGAAGAAAATTTCGCGGTCGTGCAGTCTTCTATGTGTTCAAAGCATCAGACGTTAACGTATGTAACGCCGGATCCCCACAAGCAATGTACATTACTGCTAACCGTCTGTCAAATACATTGCCAATGAGATTGGTAATGTTCTTATGTGGGCATTTGCTATCATGAAATATTCATTCTCGAAATAGCGTCGGGTGGGTATGTTCGAGCTGATATAGCGCATGTTTGAGCTCTTGAACTGTTTAAAAATTTTATGAGGATGACAAAAATGTATTTTTTGGAAAAATAAAATTTCATATTTTAAGACTTAAATAATTGTTGCATAAAGTTTCTTTACCAATTCAATTATTAAATATGAGCAGTGATATTTACATATGCTCACAATTATCATTAAAATATTAACCCTATATATACAGCTGTGTTCATAAAAATAGCACTGCTCATGAGCTGCAACTTTAAACTTAATTTTATATATCAAAAAGTAAATGAATGTTCACAAATTTAATTTTGTTTTAACTTTGTGATTATTTTAAACAAAAACAAATCAATTTATTATTCAAAATGTTGTTAATTTTTTTTACATTATTAATTTAAACAAAAAAGTGCTGTTTACAGCTGTTCATAAAAGTAGCAGTGAGTAATGAAAACATTACAATTAGTTGAAAAAAACATTGTTGAACTCCAAAAAACTATTTTAATTTGTTTGCTTGGGTTAGTACTTAGTAGTGTACCCATTATTTTTTATTACGGCCTGGCATCTGCGAGGCATAGAATCCACCAAGTCCTGGCAGCGCTTGACAGGGATCCGCTCCCATGATTTTTGAACAACCTACCAAAGCTGTGATCGAGATGTTGGATTTGCATTTGCAACATATCGTTTAACATCTCCCCATAGGTTTTCAATTGGATTTAAATCCGGATACTGCGCAGGCCAAGACATAAGATCGATCCGCTTTGATGCCATCCAGCTTTTGACCAGTTTGCTTGTATGTTTAGGGTCGTTATCTTGTTGAAACGTCCATTTTAGTGGCATTTCTCAATTGGCATAAGGAAACATAACATTTTCTAATATGTTAACATATACAGATCGATCCATGATCCCATCAATCATGAATATAGGGCCCACTCCACCATACCATAATACTCAATCCGCCGTGTTTAACTGTCTTCAAAGTGTACCTAGGATCGTGCTCTGTATTAGGTGGACGTCTGACATATTGTCTGGAGCCCTTTCCACCAAATAACACAATTTTACTTTCGTCACTCCATAAAATATTTCGCCACTTTGTAATGGGCCAATTAAGGTGACTTTTGGCGAACTCCAAATGTGCTTTGACATGTATGGTGGCTAACAGTGGAACTTTTCGTGGATGGCACGCTTTGAGATTTTGTTCTTTAAGACGTCGCCGAATAGTAACGCCACTAACATTCAAGCTTGAGTCATAATATTTCTTTTTTTAGGAGTACAATGTTTGCCCCTGCCCACTAAGTTAAAAAATATAAATTTATTTTAGTGTTTTCTAATGTTAATAATAGCCACTAACACAAAACCACTTACTTTTTATCAATTAAACGTCTTAACAAAATTTTTTTGGCTTATCAAGATACGCACTGCTATTTTAATAAACAGCCAAAGACTGGTGCTTCTAGCAAAAAGAGTTTTTCATTTGCTTAAATCTCGCAAATCTAACGGGTTTTTTTCGTTTCTTCCTTATACACATTCCATTCTACAACAGCAATGCGCAGTCGTTGGAATAATCGTAACGGAACTTGAAAAAAATAACATTACTTGATTGCATTTCTCGCACTGCTATTTTTGTGAACACAGCTGTATATATATATAAGGACTGACATATATACACATACGTATTTAATTACTATTTTAAATTTTTTGTTAAAATTTATGTTTTAATTATTACTTTGCTAAATTTCAGTTTACGCAACGAAACGTAAAACACTGGTATTTTATCTTTACTGGCATCATGCAACCTAAGCTATACATGTACATGTTGCCTCTTCAAAATTCGTCTGCAAATGAAAACAGCTCTGTAAAACCACTAAAATGACAATTCATTGCTAGCAATGTATGGTATGAAATGTATTTAGATCAGTGGTCGGCATTTCGTAACACAATTGAGCAAGCTAACTTTACACGTACGCTTTCACTCTATTGTTTACTGCTGTCCCTAAATAAAAGCGGCAGCGGCAAGTTGTCAAAAAATCCTCATGCCCATAGATTTTGTATGACGCATACCTAAATAAACGCGACCACAACGCTAAGCGATTTTGACAGCGCGTTAAGAAGTAAAGCAATTCCCACAACAGCCGGTTCTGCGGTACCGGAATTGACCCGGATTTTATCCGGCCAAGGGCCTGTTATTTCGGCGATCTAACCCTGTTTGGATCGGTGAGTTTTAGATTAAGTTTGTCGTCATTGGAGCAACGTCTAGCAGCAGGGTTGCTCCGTATCCTCCTGACCCGTGCTTTTACTGCTGCGTTTGCGCTAAAAGGCTCCATCCAAACTCCACCTCTGTTAGATGCAATACATGCAATGGATGGAGCCATCTTAAGACCTGTTCAGGCTTTAAGACACATTGGGAGTGAACCACAAGTTACGTGGCCCCATGCTGTCAACGCAATAATGCGACATCTGCCTCAACGGCTGTGCAACCTGCACCATGTTCGCGCACTGCGCTGCCACTCCAGTCGAGTGGCCAAGATAGGACCTCCACGGCCCTAAGGAGCTCACACAGACAGCATGACTCCCAGTCTGACCAACCTCCCCCTCCCAACCTTCATCAGACCACAATAGACCTAGAACAATCAACGCTCCCTCCAGGGCTGAAGCGGTGAGCTATGAACTACCTGAGCGGTCGGCATTCATCCGTACTGTTTCGAGGTCAAAACTCCAAACTTAGGAAAATTAAACAGGGGGTCCCGCAGGTCGGTGTCCTCTCCCCACTACTGTTTAATTTTTATATTTAGAAACTCCCCCAGCCACCAGCGGGAATTTCAGTGACCTCGTACGCTGATGACTGTACGATATTGACGTCGGGAAATGGAATCGATGGCACGTGTTCAAAACTAAACAGCTACCTCTCCGATCTTTCTCGCTTCTTCTATGCAAGGAGCCTAACACTCTCTCCCACTAAATCCACAGCGACCATCTTCACAAATTGGACGAAGGTGTACAGACTGGACCTGAATATTTCAGTCGATGGCACAAAAATTCCGACAGTAAATAATCCTAAAATTTTAAGCGTTACTTTGGACAGTCAGTGCTCTTTCACTCCTCACACGACCGCGATAACTGCCAAAGTACAGAGCCACAACAAAATCCTCAAGTCGCTTGCCGGCAGCTCTTGGGGAAAAGACAAAGAAACGTTGTTGGCAACATACAAGGCAATCGGCCGGCCGGTCCTAAATTACGGAGCCCCAATATGGTCGCCTGGATGCAGTGACACGCAGAAGAAGAAGCTACAGACCTGTCAGAACACCGCTCTCCGAACTATCACGGGATGCCTCTTGATATCTCCAATCGAACACCTACATAGTGAGGCCCGTATGCTTCTGGTTAAGGACACAACGAACTCCTCTCCAAGCAGTTTCTACTGAGGTGTTTTCGTAGAAACCACCCCTGTAGTCGCCTGACTGTAGCGGAGCCGCTTCCTAGGAACATCAAGAGATCTTTCCTTGACTACGTCGACGACATTAGACAGTACGCCGACCGGACTTCGGACGCAACGAACTTTAGACATGCACTGACCGCCATTTACAGTGGAGCCATCAACACCTTTACCGACTTCCTCTCAGTGAATGGCGTACTTGAAGTCAAAACACCACCCATCGCAGACGTAGAGCTCGATCTGCCTCGCGAATCCAGAGTGACCCTCGCGCAACTTCGTTCCGGATACTGTAGCAGGTTAAACTCCTACTTATCCAGAATAGACCCCGACATACTAAACACATGTCCTGCGTGCAATAAGTCTCCGCATGACACTAACCACCTCTTTGCATGCCCAACAAACCCCACCCATCTAACACCCTTCTTCCTATGGTCCGACCCAGTCGAAACAGCTCGTTTCCTGGGCCTCCCGTTAGATGACCTCGACGACAACAAATCTGGAATTTATCACGCAAACGGGGACTAGGTAACCGTTACAACAACAACAACAAGTAAAGTAAGCTACAGAAAACGGAGAAATTGTAACTTTTCTAAAAATTTCTTGACGCGCGACGTTTAATGCTTGTACAAATGGATGTAAGTTTTTTTTAATAAATTAATTTGTTTTACATTTGATTTATTTTGTACTAATGTTAGAATTTAAGCGCGAATTCGATGTAAAGTTGTTCATTATGAACTACATTTTGTGTTTTACTTTACTTGAAGGCAATAAAATAGAGGTTTTTATCGTCTGATATGTTTATGTCAATCGTACAATTATATAAAATAAATCAGGAAGCATGAAAGTACTTGTTTAAACAAAGAATGAAAAATACTCACAAAATTTAGGGTAACAGAGTTCTCAGTGGGTGCCTTTAATTTCGTGCTTACCTACATAGTCGCAGTTTCTCATGTCGACCACTGATTTAGACATCAATTGCTAAACTGTTGAGATGCCCCTTAATTGCTGATAGTTTTCCTGTATCGGCTAATTCATGCGCTTTATTACCAATAATAACATGATACGAAACTCTTTGAATCGAGAGAGCGCTGTTAAAGTTTGTATTTTGTTTTTTTTTTTTTTTATAACATTTGATAGTGCTGCCACTAAGGAAAGAAATGAGTTTTGAGGGTTTTTAATGTATTTCTTAGGTATTTTTCGGTTTCGATTTTACAGAAAAATATACATTATTTAAAATAGTTTAACAAGCTAGATATCCTGCATCACGTCTAAATATATGTACATGTATATATTAATTATAAACATGTATATTTTAATCACAAAAGATTATCAAAATTTACTTTTAAAACTTAATTTAACAAAATAATTTAATATTTCAAAATACTTACAAGTTTTAAATAACCTAAACATGAACCTTTTTTCTTTTTTATACACTATAAATAAATATCTTTTGATATTTTATTCGGAAGTCAAAGTTTACATAACATGGGAATTCTAACCAAAATATGTATATACAAGGTGCGTTCCAAAGTAAACAGTAATCAACAGTTTCATCTATTGGAAGTGAAGTTATTGCGTTTTAAGTGTCAGTATGTTTTTGTCATCGGTTCGAAAAAGAGCTTCAAACAAAGAGCCAACATTAAATTTTATTTTAAAATTGGTAAAACTTTTATCGAAACGTTTCAATTGATGAAACAAGTTTATGGCGATGATTGCCTATCCCGTAGCAGAGTGCACGAGTGGTTTCAACGTTTTCAAATTGGTCGTGAGGACATAAATGAGAAATGAGCCTAAACCAAAAAAATCGCGCCTGGAGAAGTCAAAATTGAAGACAATTCTGATTTGTTTTTATAATTCCAAGGGTATTGTCCACAAAGAATTTGTTTCACCCGGCCAAAACGTTAATGCGGTATCCTTGGAGTTTTGAAGCGTTTGGTGCGCCGTATTCGACGTGTTCGGCCCGAATATCGCAAAGATGGAAGTTGGAGTTTGTTGCACGATAATTCGCCGTCTCATCGATCGACGCTTGTGGCCGATTATTTGACCAAAAATCACATTTTAATAATCAACACTTCCCCGTATTCACCTGATATGGCACCGTGCGACTTCTACTTTTTCGGAAAAATGCATTTGCCGATGAAAGGAAAGCGTTATGCAGACGTGGAGGCCATTCAAATAGATTGCACCGGCATATTGGCGGCCATACCGGGCAACGAGCTAAAACACTCGTTCGACATGCTTTTGGACCGTGCAAAAAGCTGTACTAAAGCAGAAGGAGACTATTTTGAATAAAATTAATTGATTTTGCCGATAAAACCATTTGTTCTGTCTTTTTTTTAAAAGTCCTGTTTACTTTGGAATGCACCTTGTACGTGGACAATTGATACTGCTAACCAACACAACACTCTGTGACAAAATACCCGCTCTTTCTTTAAAACAAAACTATATTAAATCTCTTTAAATAAAGATTATAAACAAACGTAAAAGTCACTAAAAAATCTGATCTCACAAATAACCCACTGATTTCGTAATTTATTTCTGCGGGATTCTTAGTGGTAATTCGTTGTTTTGCTTCTCTTCTATTCAGTAACTCATGAACTTTCAGTGCTGCCAAAGTAAACCACGAGATCATGAGCTCTCTCAAAAGGCAAAGGGAGGAGTTTCGCATCATTTTATCCATGCTAATTACCAAAGAGCGTTACCAGTGGTATCTGTTAAACTTTCTATAAATATCTTAGGGCCAAATTGACAAAAATGTCCGAAACTTTTGTTATAAACATGTATACTAGAGTGCTGCTCGAGTAAGAAAAATTGTGGAATGTTAGAAATCGTCTAATATTAGTAGAAAATTAAGAAGACTGCCATTAAGGTTTGACGTTTTTGACGACATTGGTTTTAGAAGGAAAGATTTTTAATAAAGCTGTTTACTGTGATGACGAATGGAGTCCTTGGACGGAGTGTTTTGGCCGATTTGCATAGAACTTTTGCTTCTCTTTGCGCTAGAAATTTGCATTGACAGAAAAGGTCGATGTATGTTTTTGTATGAGTAAAAAATTAGTTCAGGTAACTCTCATCTTTTTGCGCTCTGCCAAGCAACATTCGCCATTTTTGTTAGAGAGAAATACTTAAAGCAAAGCCTACCATTTGCTTTCTTCGCTTCGCGGTTAAAGTATGAATTGTCAAGCAAAGCAGAGAAAGTTATATGTGAATGGGGCATTTAGATTACATACGTAGACGTTTTGTTCAGAGTGATTAGCGGTGTTAGTAGGCACTAAACTAGAGATAAAGAGATGCCCAACTCACCTGTCACTGGAAATGAAGTTCAGTTGCTAATCGTCAAAACCTTCTAAACTCAGTCAACTGTTAACGTTCAGGAGGTTTTGACGTTTAGCAATTGGAAAAAGAGGGACGGCCAGATTGAAATCTTGCCAAAATAATATGTGAACAGAGATATTTGTTACCGCTGTTAAAGATCACTACCATTGCTGCTTCACCAGTACTGCTCGTCTTGGAAGGTCATTCGAGTCATACAAAAAATATAGAGTTGTTTGATTTGGCTAGGGAAAGTCACGTATTTGATGTATCCATCATCATCCATCCATCTGCACTCAAGTCACAAAATACAGCCGCTAGATAAAACTTTCAAGGGACCTCTTGAGAGTTATCTTTCAGAAGAAATACGTGTTTAGATGCGTTCGAATGACAGAACTTTGACACACTTCGATATGGAAGAGCTATATGGAAAGGCATATTTGCGAGTTCAGAGTGGGGAATTGCAATTAATGGATTTCGCACAACCGGTATATATATTCTTTGAACCGGCATATATTTCGCGACGATGAGTTTTTAGCTGTCGAGAGTCTGAAAGCATCTACGAAGTACCAGAGGAAACACTAACTAACGAAAGCATTGTAGAGAGTTTACAACCCAATAAGCGATATTTGTAATGAAAATATAAATCGTTCAGTTCTAAGCGAATTAGAAACCATGTCTACTGTCATAACACCGATAGAAATATCTGCGGTTCCTATAAAAAAAAGAAGTCATCCAATCGTGACAGGACAGAAAAAAAGCCCACGTTGATAACATCTTCGCCTTATAAAAAATCTTTAAAAATTTCATTGAAAAAAACCTCCAAGAAAAACCAACAGACGCCAGAAAATTGATTCGAATGAACCCAGCGCTTCCAAGAGAATTATCAAAAAACTAAATGTTACAAAACAAAATTGTACAAGTAAGACTGCTTAAATAAAGATTTTGATTAATTTTTTAAAACTTTCGTTCCCTATTTTTATTCAAGAACCCAAAAAATACCATGATGATTTTAGTCAACCCAGCACTTCTAAAGCACTTATGAAAAAAAAAAATTCAACAAGAGAAAAATGTGCAGGTAAAGTAAGGTTTTGATTTGACATTTATAGATAACATTTTATTCATTATTTCAATTTCAGGAAAAAGGAAGAGGACAAATTCTTCATCCTCGTCGGACTTGAATGACAACTACATTGTCCGGGACGAATCTGACGGTGAAATTCTAGAATTTGTAGGATGCGAAATGCCTATATTGCTCTACGTTTTATTTTAAAGATCGGTCTGGTGAAATATGGGTTCAGTGTGTCTCTTGGAAAAATTGAAGTCATGAGGAAGGTGCTGGTTGTAAACATAAGTTCTTTATATGCGACATGTGTACACAATAATAATTCGGCTAATGAGGAATACCTGGTCGATATTACCCCAAATATTTTTTCAGTTTATAATATATTTTGCGTTTGGAGTTGTTTCACAAAAAAAAAAGTAAAAATTAATTGTTTTTTAAGTTAATCAAATAAATTAGATGGTGGTCCTCTTTTTCCTTTACAGATTTTCATTTCTTTCCGTTGTTTTCTCAATTTTCTACTTAACATACCACAAAATTTGTATATTTTCGCCCGAATGAGAAGTACCTAAAGAATTTTCGAAAGCTGATAAAACATATTGTTACTTTGTACTTTATTAATTTATTGATAAAAATATATCAATGAATTAAAAACTTATTACATATACAAATAACAGTGACTTTAACATGATAAAAACGGCATATATAACATTTTAATAAACAATTACTTATGCCTCTTATTATGATTTACAATTCAACAGCGTTTTTATTGAAATTCGGCATTTTTGATAAAAATTTCAGTTGAAATATTATTAAACTTCAACTTTTATGTGACATTACTGTTTACAACACTAATTTCAAAGTAGAAGTTACCGTAGACAGTTAATATTAATTGTTATGCTGTTTAGCTGTTTCCCCTGTGCGGGTGGTGACTGAACAATGGATGTCGCTGCTTGTAATGCCGTGGTCTCAAGTTTCCTCTGGGCTGGCTGAGTCATGATATTGCAGGCATACGTTATCCAGCGAAGGTTGGTGTATTTCCCTACTCATCCCCTTATGGTTGACTGCTTAATATGCAACCTCAAAAGGAGATGAATGTCGAAATACAAAAACCATTACTAATGAAGTACCTGGCGGTAGGTATAAAACACTAGTGGTACAGATCTCCGATTTCAAAACTCAATATAAAGGTCAATGAAGAATTGAAGCTGATTGCGATCAGTGTTGCCACTTGAGAAAATCCATGGGTAAAAAAATGTCTTCTAAATTTATTTCAAAACTACCAAATTTTATAATCATCAAAACATTGGGTTTTCGGATCACATTTGGAAAATATGGCATTGGAAATATGGTATGGTCTTGGGTCAAATCACCCAAATATATTAAAAAATATACCAAAACAAAATTTCGTAAAATGCAAAAAGGAAAGTACAACAAAAACTGGGGATTCAATGGCAATTCCGCAGGATAGCTTTCGTCAATTATGATACCAGTGAAAATCCTGATACAAGAATTATGGCTAGACGGAATCGACTGGAATGAACAAGTGAAACCTCTTCGCTTAGAAAAATGGTCTCAGTTCGCAAACAATCTGAAAGACATTTCGCAGATACAAATCCGAAGATGGAAAACTATTCCCCCGAACACGAAGTCGAATTACACGGCTTCTGCGACGCCTCTGAGAAGGCATATTGTACCACTATCTACGTGCGAATTAGGTCGAATTTACCGGCGGGAACCAAAAAAAAAACAATTATTTGATTGTTGTGAATGGTTATACTTTATTTTACATTCTCCCTGTGTGATATTACAATTATTCGCTTATATTCTACAATAATGCTTACTTAGCTAAATATGCGATTTGGTAATGCGAATGAATTTGAAAGTTGAGAATACAATTAGGAAATACGGGTTGCTGACACTTTGTGTTTACGTTGCTAAAAATGCATTTGTAGTCATTCTGACGAAATCGGAATTATTGGTGCAATTGGGTCATTGGCTCCAACAAACTTGTAGTTTGTCATCATTGCTTATTTTGGTTTTGGAACGTTGCGGTGACGTAACCCCTCCCCCTCTTGATTGGAGACTCCCCTGATGTATTTCTGTGATATTCCAATTCTTTTATTTTATTTATATTTTCGATTTGTTGCACCATTAATTCTTCGAATGTCAGTTTGGTTTTAACGTTATTAACTTTGAAATTATTAGGTATTATAAAATGTTCTTCCAATTGAATTCTCGTATTTTCAAAAATATTTTCATTAATTTTTACATTGCAATTGTTAAATATTACTAAATTATGGCCCAATATATGCAGAGTTCTTTGATCACATGTACTATTAATGAATGTTTTTCCATAATTTTTTAATAATAATAATCCGTCTTTTATTGCAATTAACTCTGTTTTATTATTTCTTATACTTTCACAATTGTTTCTTAGGATACATAGGTTTGATTCTTTTAGTTTCTTTACATTTATATTTTCTTGAAATGAATAATATGTATTATTTATTTTTACAACTTCTTCTGTACTGAACATTAACTCTTGTGATATATTATTAGGAAGTGGTGAAAACATTGATTTTCTAACATTTATAATTTCATTAGGTATTTGAATAACAAAAATTATTTTACTATTTTTATACTGTGCTGTGTATAACTTTATATTTTGTAATTTAAACATGTCTATATCGTATTTTATGATTTCTTCTTTTGTTAAAATATTTTCATTCATTATATTGAGCCTAGAAGCGGCAATATTATTTTGTAATTGATCAATTTTGTCTTTTAAGATTCTTACTTTTAACAATAAATCGAAATGAATGAGTTGTTTCTCCAAGCGTATATTTTCTACGCCTAGTCCGTTTATACTAGTTTCAATTTTTTTCTATCGTCTTTTATTGTCTTTTTAATGTCTGTAAATGTTTTATTGAAAAAGTTATTTATTTCTATTTAAATTAGAAATGGCTCTATGATTGTGCTCGTCTATTACTTTAAGATGTTCCTCTATTTCCGTTCTGTCCTGGTCATCCATTGTGCCATATAACCATTTCATTCCTGTTCCTACTATATTGACAAGTCCTCTTTTGTTTCTATGTGTTAGTGCCGTTTCAGACAGGGATGCAAAAGAGTCTGATCTTTTTCAAATTTTCTTTTGGTGTCGCTCTGGGCATTCGGTCAAAAAGAGTCCAGCAACTCGAGTCTAGTTTTTCTGCATTCCTTTTCACAAAATGTTCGTAAATATTTGTGCGGTTCGACTGCGCAACACCGCGCAACACTGCATGCTGCGTATTTCATTTGTATGTTGAGATGATGGTCACACATTTTGCTTGCAATGAATTACCATGAATATGGTAGAACAATATGCATAATACAAGTACCTACCCGCTAAATAGTTTCAAAAAAATACTAAAGACGGGAATTCCCTAATCCACAAGAATGTATTGAATATCCGCAACTAATATTTTCAAGGCCAAATTTATAATAGCAATTTCCTAATCTTTAAGTATTAAAAACTCATAATTTCTTTACTGCGTATTAAAAATTCATAATTTCTTTACTCCATAATCTATATCTTAATTTTCTCCTTATTTACAATTTGTCATAATATTTCTATTATTCTATGCATACATATTTGCATATTACATACAAAAATAGATAACAGAACTCAAATTTGCGATCGAATTCATTTGAAACCGAGCGCTCTTGCAACCATTCAAAGGATTTGAAAGTGAAAAGGAATGCTGAAAAGGGTAGCAGCGAGCTGTTACGAAAAAGAACACAAAGCGTGCCACCCGAACACGAGTGGCACGGTCCCTTCGTCTTTCCTCGTCGTCCCCTCGCCCACAATAAACTGGTTTGAGACTCTTTTGCGTCCCTGTCTGAAACGGCACTTACGAGTGTTTGCATTTTGGAAATAAGTGTGTTCAGTTCATTATGCAGGTAGTCGTAGTTTTCGTTGTGTGTTAAAATTTCAATGTTTGATTCTAAGGTGTTTATAATATTTTTTATTTCGGATAGGTCTATGATGTGTAATATTGTGTTGTAATTATGAATTAAATTTATGTTTTCTAAAAAGATTTCTGTGTAGCCTTCGTTGCTTTCGATTTTTTCCACGATGAGTGTAGCCTTAATTGTCTGTGGTGGTGTTATTAGTGTGAAAAGCATTAGTGTCCAGAGTACCTGAAAATTTAGTTGGTCTTTTTATATTTGCTGGGTGTATATTATCTAAGTGTAACTTCCTATATTTGGGTTCATTTTTATGCCTAAGTGCTCTGTAATTCTTAACATATCCTTCTTCATTTGTTCGATTGTAATCTTCTCTTTTTTTATTTCTATTATCAATTATACGTTTTTTTTGTGTATTCTATAAGTTTTTGCATTTTTTCTTTGCTTACTTTTCCATCTATAACCTCGGTTGGTTTGCATTTTATAGTTGAGTGAAAGGAGTTGTTGTACCATTCTAAGCTTTTATACATTTTCTCTTGAGTTGTCAGTCTGGGTTCTTCTATTTCTAAAATTCTCATCTTTTTGCCTAAAGAACTGTGAAACCTTTCAATGTCGGCATTCCCTGTATGGCTATTTGGTTTTGTACAGTATTACAGCGTGTTTAGAAAATTTGTCAATGAACGTTAGGAAACTGTGTTTTTTGTTAATATAAATGTCTACGTGAACTATCTGATTGCATTCACTTGGGGTTTCTATATACTTAAATTTTGGTTTAATCGGCCTTCTGTCATATTTTGCCCTACTACATATGTCACAATTGTTAATATATTTTTGAATCAGTTTCTTCAGATCCTTATAGTATATTGCTCTCTTCAGCCTTTCATAGTTTTCTACTATTCCGGCGTGTCCTGTTTCCTTTTTGTGGTAGTTCGCTATCCACTTATAGGTTTCTTGTTCGGTTTCTAAGTCTACAGCGTGATACGAACATTTGTAATATTTTATGCTTGCTGGGAAGAGTTCTAGTAATTTCTGCTGAACCTTGTTGTATTCGCTATCTGGTAATTCTGAAAAATGCCTACTTTTCCGTTTTTTAGGAATCTTCTAAATATATCTGCCATATTATTTCCATCTATATCTTCCTGATTTAAGAAAATTTTGCGTTGTAAATTTATGATTTTTATTTCCTGATTTTTGTGTTGCGTAAGTATTATTTGTGAGTGGAAACGATTTACTACTGTGTCTAGGATGGGGAAATGGTCGTTTTGCTCCTCCACTTGCGAATGTATAGTGGCATTGGTACTAATGTTGTCTTCTTCTATTGAGGGAGCCTGATTGGTATTGTTATGAGTTGTGTTATCAGATATTGCATTGATTTCGCCAGTATTTACGTCTATTCTGCTCAAAAAGTCTGCTACTTTATTTTGTTTTCCTTTGACATAACTTATATTAAAGTCATACTCGCCCCATTTTAAAAGCCATCTCGGGAGTCTCGGATTTATGTCCTTGCCATTGTATTTGGACTTAAGCCAAACCAACGGTTGATGATCTGTTTCCAATTCGAATTTTCTGCCATAAACGAAAGGCCTAAAGTAATTTACTGCCCAAACTATTGCTAGGAGTTCTTTTTCTATGGTGGCATATCTTTTTTCATGTTCATTCAGTGTTCTACTAGCGAAACTGACTGGATGATTATCTTGGAGTAAGACAGCTCCGATAGCATGATAACTTGCGTCGGTGGAAATTTTAAACTTTTTATGGAAATCTGGGTATTTTAATATTGGTGGGTTTACTAAAAGGGTTTTTAATTTTTCAAATGAGTCGACATATTGTGGGTCTTTCAAATTTATTTTGATGTCTTTCTTTAGATATCTAGTCAAGCCGTAGGCAATTTTTGCATAGTCCTTCACGAATTTCTCAAAATATCCCGTGATACCTAGAAAAGATTTTATTTGCCTCTGTGTTTTTGGTAATTGGAGTTTTTGAATGGCCTGTATTTTTGCTGTGCCTTGTTTAACTCCCTCTGTAGTCAATACGTGCCCTAAATATTCTGTTGTTTTAGTGAAGAAGTTACATTTATCTATTTGTAAGTTTAAATTCTGTTTTCTCAACCTTTCGAAAACTTTATTTATGCTTGTTACATGCTCTTCTATAGAAGTGCTAAATATTAGGATATCGTCTAGGTATACGACGCATATCACGCCAATTAAATCTCTTAAAATCGAGTTCATTAATCGTTGAAAGGTTGGCGGGGCATTCTTTAATCCGAAAGGCATCCTTTTGAATTCGTAATGCCCAAACGGTGTGGAAAATGCCGTTTTCTTTCGGTCATTTTCATTTATTAGGATTTGGTGGAATCGTTTTGCTAAGTCGAGTGTCGTGAAGTACTGAGCTCGGCCTAATTTTTCGAGAATAGTTTCTATGTTTGGCATTGGAAACTTATCGTCTACTGTAACTTCGTTCAGTTTCCTGTAATCAATAACGATGCGCCACTTTTTTGTGCTGAATTATCTAATTTTTTGCCGTGATCGAGCATTTCGGCTATTTGCCTTTTTATTTCCTGCTCGTGTATTTGGGGATACCTGTATATTTTGGAAAAATATCGGTTGTTGTAACTATTTCGTGCTGTATTGTGTGGGCATGGGATAGTTTTTGCCCTTCCTGAAAGAATAAATCGCTATTTTTTGATATGATAGTTTTGAGGTATTCTGCTTCTTCGAAATTCGTATCCTCTCTAATTAACTTTTTATAAAGTTGTTCGTCGGCATTAATTATTGTGTCTAGTGCATGTACTTCGTTGATATTAAATGGGCATGTACCAACGAATTTCGTTCGTTTGTTATTGATTTCAAGGTATTCGTCCTCGAGGTTTATATGTGCCTTTAAGGGAGTAAGGATATTATTATCTATTATCCCTTCAAAATTTTTTGCCTTGAAATCTGTGAGCTTCCAGCTCATTAGGTTTTCGTCATTAAATTCTTTCGGTAATTCCGTTATAATTTCATATTTAACTTGTGTTTGCCCGCTTAAGGTATTAAATGTAAAAATATTTTCTAGTTTTACTCGCTTATATTGCGGTAAACAGGATTTGTTTAATAAATATGTCGTTGAGCCAGTGTCTAGTAAACATCTAATTTTATCTTTGCCTATAGTGAGTTCTACTATCGGTAAACATGTCGATGGGTGGCTAAGTGAAAATTTGTCTGCTCGATGTGTTCTACCTCCATCGGCTCTGGTGCGGTGTAATTATTAACTCTCATTTGTCTGTATAAATGATCGGGTTGCCTATATTGCCTGGAGAAGCGATCGTTTTGTCCTGAGTTATGATAATTTTGCCTGTATTGTCCTGAGAAACGGTCCTGTTGTCCTGAATTATAATTGTTTTGTCTATATTGTCCAGAAGAACGGTCTTGTCCTGAATTATAACTGTTTTGACTATATTGTCCAGAAGAACGGTCTTGTTGTCCTGAATTATAACTGTTTTGTCTATATTGTCCAGAAGAACGGTCTTGTTGTCTTGAATTATAGTGATTTTGGCTGTGTTGTCCTTGGGACTGATCTTGTTGGCCTGAAGTTCTAAAATTCTACCTAAATTGTATTGAGGTACGTGGCTGTCTATTGTAGTTATTATCGTATCGTGAAATTAAACCCGTTTCTTCGAGTGTATAATAAGCTTCCCTCAGATTATTTATATTCCTACTATGAATGATACTACTCAATGTGGGGTCTATGCCGTTCAGAAATGTTTTTAGAATTAGTGATTCATTGACGCTGGGAGAAAACTCTACAGGTTTTGTTTGATCGAATTCGTACTTATTGTTTAACTTATCTAAAATAAACTTTAAAGTATTGTAATAATTACTCACGTTGGTATATTTGGTGCGAATGGCTTGGTTGTAAAGCCCATGATATATTTCCTTGACTCCGAAGTTTTTTATTAATTCCGCTTTAATTTCGTTCCATGTTGCAGATGGACCCAGTGTCCTTTCTTATGTTTTTTCACTCGGACTAAATTTTGATTGTAGTCCTTTTGTACTTGTATATCTTAGGATATATTTTTCGCACTGGACAAAACTTCGGTTAGTGTCCTTTCTTATGTTTTTTAACTCGGACTAAATTTTGATTGTAGTCCTTTTGTACTTGTATATCTTAGGATATATTTTTCGCACTGGACATAAATTCGGTTAGTGTCCTTTCTTATGTATCTTTAGACACATTATTATTGTTTTTTTTTAACCGACTGCGCCAAAAAAAAACAATTATTTGATTGTTGTGAATGGTTATACTTTATTTTACATTCTCCCTGTGTGATATTACAATTATTCGCTTATATTCTACAATAATGCTTACTTAGCTAAATATGCGATTTGGTAATGCGAATGAATTTGAAAGTTGAGAATACAATTAGGAAATACGGGTTGCTGACACTTTGTGTTTACGTTGCTAAAAATGCATTTGTAGTCATTCTGACGAAATCGGAATTATTGGTGCAATTGGGTCATTGGCTCCAACAAACTTGTAGTTTGTCATCATTGCTTATTTTGGTTTTGGAACGTTGCGGTGACGTAACACACAAAGCGATGCAGCGACCGCAGGCCACTTAATAGTAGCAAAAGTGGCTTCTTCTCGAGTTAAGCTCTGTGGCGCGCTACTACTCCATGGTGTAGACCTGGTTAGAAAAACCACCACATGTATGGAAGACGTATATTTCTAATCGAAGGTCTCAAATACTTGACTTAGTAGGATCAGTCACTTGCCGACACGTAGCCAATGCTGACAATCCTGCCGAGTTGGTTTATGGCAATCAGCTGTAAACTACAAATTTAATTATGAAGAGTTTACGACGTTATAACTTTGAATTAAAGTCGTTCTTAATTCACGAGCTTGGCCGCATAGAAAAACTTCACTACGGCTCCGACGGTCATATCAGGGTGGGTGATCACCGCACGCAAAACGGAACGCTATCCCGGCCGCTTGTTAAATTATGCTTCTTTCCAACCGCTGAAAATGTAAATAATAATCATTCGTAAACCGGTCCAATAAGCCGAGAAAAGGAAAGAACCAAGAAGAAACTAATAATAAACCGATACAACAACGACAGTCGATGAATAGGACGACTTCGTTATACCACATAAAGGTGTACCATGTTCATGTTCTTTTTTTCATACAGTTAGATATGGACCCCGATACTCATGTAACACCAACTGTACAACTGCAAAACACCGAAATTGTTAAAAATTTTTGCAAACTGGGCATACAAATTAAGGAGCTTAAAAGCATGAGTGTGGACAGAGACCTATAAACCAACCTATGCGGGACCTTTAAAGCTACATAACAAGCTTGTATGACTAGGCTGAAAAACTAGAGAATCCGTCGAAATGAGTTATGGTAGGGAAAGCGTGGGAATGAGAAATCGAAAAAAGAATTAGGTTGAAACCAGATGTTATCATTTTAACAAAAAATGAGGAAGCGTCGTATGCGGATATTCTTAAGAAAATAAAATTTTACAGTAGCCTTGAAGAACTGGATTCAAATGTGAGGTATACCAGGAAAACCCTCAAAGGTGACCTGCTTATAGAATAAGAAAACCAAGCAGATAAGAGAGTAATACAGCCAAAAAAAAAAATTACGTTACTATTATGTGCAAGGACCTGGATGAGATAACCACTCCTGAAGAAATCTGCGACGCATTACAAAAGAAGTGTGGGATTCAGAACCTAGGGAAGCAAAGTATAAAGGAAAAATGAAGATATTATAATTAAATCTTAACCATTCCGCTGCAGCAAAAGACCTGCTAAAACAGACGGTGCTAGAAGAGAGCATAGATGTCGCCCTATTAAGTGAGCCATATACTCAGCGTTCGGAGAGCACTTAGATTAAAGATATAAGTGGAAAGGAAACAATATGGTTCTGCAAAGGACAAGGTTTCACATCACGCTCGAGAGAAGCCCAAAACGGTTTCACGTGGGCAGACATACATGGAAAGTATTTTGTAAGCTACTTCTCATTCTGGCGTGGCAATTAATGAATTCGAAAACTTTCTCCCGGAGCTGTCCCTAGAGACTAGTAGCAAATAGGCAAAAATAATAACTGGAGATTTTAATGCATGGTCTTTTCTGAAAAGTGAAAATTTAAACCCCGAAATTTTAGAATTCTTTCTAATAATTATTTTAGAGATCATATTATTGATTTCAAGTTCATTAAATATTTTTTCTGTGCATACTTTATTACATTTTACTATAAAATGTAAAAATTTATGAGAGATATTTCTTAAATATTTCCATTACAACCCGACTTACTATGTTCATATAGATATTCTAAAGCGGACCGTTCAGACTCGCAGCTTATCCATTCTTTAGTCAACTGAAATGTTTTTTGACTTTTCTACAAAAATATACATTAAGATCTGCTAATTAATTACAAAAATATTGTTTCTACTTTTTACTTAAATAACGAAAATATAGAAGAAGAGAAGAACATTCGTTATTAAAAGTATAATTTCCATATTGAATTAAATAAATAATAACATAAATAAATGCATAATTACAAATAAATATCAAGCTCAAGAACAAGGTAAAATTTTGACATTCGGATTCACCACGAATAATGTAAAAATTTCACCTTCATCTGTCAGAATTTTAATTTTGGCACACAGCTTTATGGAGAATTTTTTTTCAAGTTAAAAAGCGTAGCTGTAACCACATATTTTGGTTTTCTATAAATTATTAATTGATTTTCAGTCTTATTTTTTAAAATTACAAGAAAAAAAAAGAAAATTGGTACTTTTGTTTGTCATTTAAAGAAAACTTAGTTGTTACTTTCACATGTAAATTTTTTGACAACAGAGTATACAAATTACCAATCGAAGACGTCTAATATATACTTACTTGTACTCAGGACCCTTTCACTTTTTACTTAATAAATATCTGACGCAAACACCATTTTTTGTTTAAATTTGCTAACAAATTAACTGCCTTAATAATCGTTTATAAACGCACCGATGGCGATCTCAAAATAAATATTATTACAACTCATTTAATCATTATTATTATGCTATTGGTACTAGGTAAGTAGGTAGGTAGAGTGGCTGTCTGACGACGCACTTAGGCCTATAGGAGGCCCATTGTGATAAAACCGGGACTAATGTTCCCTCACTCTATTGTCTCCTCTCGGAACCAATCTGTGCTTCTGATGAAGTTCATAAGTATAAATAGTATTAATTTTCTGAGAGGCTCAGAGATGTTCAGATCCTCAACGCGCTCAGTATGGCCCTAGGCTGGATATTATTGAAAGCAATTCCTATATCTAAAAAGGCAATTAGAGTGTTTTCTTTAACTTCCACAGATTTTTCAATTTGTTTCTGTTTCTGTGGATTTTGCTTTAGAAACGTTGCAAAAGATTTACAAGAATTTTCTTTTGCTTCACCTTCTTTTTTGTATGACTTTAGGCTTAGCGAAATTGAACTGATTTCTGCAGCCTTTCTGTAATTTTTTTAGTTCGGGAAGCCACCATGGTAGCCTAATTCTAGTACATGTGGACCAGCCTTCCTTTTAGTATGATTCCTGAAGTTGTTGACTCTATCTGCCCTTTCCTCAATGATACATTCAATATATCGGTAATCCGAAAAGGAGTGTTCTTCAAGTACTTTCCATTGAGTTACCCTGTTAAGCAGTTCTTCCGACACAATTGTAATATCTAGTACTTCTTGTCGGTTTCTTGTGATAAACGTTGGCATACTACCTTTATTACACAATCACCTCTGTTATTGGCATCTATGCTGCCCCAGATTGTATGGTGCGCGTTTGAGTCACGTCCAAGTAAAATCATACACTTGGATATCCCACTATCGCATACCAACTCTTTTACCAGCTGAAGTGGCACATGCTCCTCGTCGTATGGTATATAACTTGATACCAGCCGGTAACTGCTTGTGCCCGTTTCCCAGCTTACTGCTGCAGTGTCATGGTTGCTACTTCAATGAAACATAAAAACGTTATGGCTTTTCTTTGCCATTATACATGCTCTGAATTTAGTTTCACAATTAGCCATACATAGCTTGTAGCTCCGTGTCCTCAATCCGAAAAAAACGCCCTCCATTAATCCATGGCTCCTGAATGAGGCCAAACTCAGGCTGTTCTATTGCCACGCGGTTAACTTGGGCTACGGAAGCTAGTTTGCTGTGATGGAGATAATTTGTAGAAGACGCATTAACTATTGTTACATCCGCGTCTTCCTGAGAGTCACTTAAAAGCTCTCTCTCAGTAAAAGGGTTTCAACATCACTCGAGCACTTCATAGGATCTTCTTCGACTTCGCATATCTCGTTTTTCGATGCTAGATGGTCTGCAGCATCGGCTTTCGACTTGTAGGTTGTGACTCTCACCTTCGTGAATCTATAATTGATCTCCTGTCAGCGGTTCGATGGACTCCTTTGTAAGTAAAAGCAGAATCTGCATCGTGGCCCTTTTATTCTCCATGCCAGATTCTGCTACGGGGTCCTCGAAGGCCTTGACAAATTTCCTTGACTATATCAGCTTTATAGAGTGCGACCGATTTTTCGTAGTTGCACGCAATAATTTTGATCTGGCCCTATTACCAGCCGACATCTGTGCATGAAGGTGGCGGATCCGGATTGCGCATGACACCTTGATCCCAGGTAAGAACTCTGACCTTAGCTAGATTCCTCACAACTACGGCAGGGGCGGACTGTTAACAACCCGTCCTTGTTTACGTCGTGAAATTGTGGTTTATATTATCAGTCAGCACCCTCAGGGTGGGTTCAGCGGGGATTTCTGCCGACCCAATTGGTACCAACAATACCAGTAGTGTCCACGCGCGCTCAACAATCTTTAAGCGTGTTGTTACGAGCACGGTACCAGTACAAAATAGAATCAAGCAGACAGCGAAATTCGTAATTGTAAGAATGTCCAGTGCAACAGACACAGTTCTAGTTGAAGTGCTGCCGTTAACAGTACAATTGAGATATAAGTTAGAGGTTGTGAGCTCTAATAGTGAGTAATAAAGCGTTAAGTTGTTAGAATCAGAAATAAAGGTAAGTGTATATCCATTTAATTGGGACTTTTATTTAAAAATCCAGCGATCGAACTCAAGAGTGAGTTACAAGGTAGAAATCCGTTACAATGGGTATCAGCAGTGGGATTGTCAAATAAATTCCCCAAGGAGAAAAATAGTTGAAAAGCACCAAATTTAACGATCTGAAGATTCCACAATTGAAAAAGAAGCTGGAGCAACGTGGTTTGGCAACAAATGCAGTAAAGTCCGAATTACAATCGCGATTACGAGAGGCGTTGGAAGCAGAAAACATTAATGTTGAGGAATATGTCTTTCAATTAGAATTAGAGGAAGATACTACGATGATAGAAGAAAAGGAAGATGCACAAGGCCCGTTAAAAATTATGATGTCAACGCAAATATCACAACGCAACGCAAGATGTACGTACATATTATATATCGCAAGTGACCTCACAAATAGCAGAGGATGCATCACATATGTTGGCTTTGAAACAATTGGGGCACGTATGTCAGCACAGTTGGTGGCGCACGGGACGTAATAACCATCACAGTATGAGCAGATGTCTTTACAGGGAGAAAGGCAAGAAGCGTGTATATCAGCACAAGTGTCCTCACAGTTGAAAAATTAGAAAACGTGTATACAACGAGTGAAGAAATAGATTCAGAAAGCTCAGTCGCAAAAGCACATTAGGCAGAGCAATGCAATTTAAAGTTGGCGTGGGCCGCTTGCATCAAGTATGGGAAATTTAAGATGAAGTCTTCAACGAGCTGCACAATGGCCCAAGTGGAGGGCACTTGAGAATCACGAGGACCTTGGAGAAGTTAAAGCAAAGATTATAGTGGGTCGGTTGCAGCTAAAGGGTTGAGAGTCAACAGTCATAGCCAGATGAAGCAGTACACATAAGGTAGTCAAAAAAAATTTCCACGTATTGCCAATTCCTAATCAAGAGGCTGAACAATTAGCGGACGTATTCATCAAAAAGTGCGTAACGAGATTCGGTGTTCCATCGGAATTACGTTCTGACTAAGGAAAAAATTTCGATTTAGCTCTAATTCAAGGAATGTACCAGAAACTTGGTATTCGGAAAACGGATGGAATTAACGCCAATAAGAGAAGGATGGCTAAGAAAGTCAACAGCATCCTAAAAAACGATATGATAGACATACATATGTAAATGCTATGCGTTTGGTACCACAAATATTTTTAATCCGGACGATCAGACTTAGGTGAATGACAGTGCGACGAACACGGGTGAATGATTAGGGGAATGACGGTGCCAGAACAAAATCAAATCGACGATAAATTGCTAGAATCAATCAGACAGTGGAATTCGTAGTTGCCAAAATGTTCGAGTGGTGAAGTTTGGTTAACGATCTACTATACAAGAACTTCCGGATTGTGTTCTAGTTAGAGCACTGTCGTGCTAAGAGCAATTGTGATATAAGTTAGAGGTTGTCAGCTCGGATTATAAGTAATGAACCCAGTATTTAGGACATTAGAATTTTAGCTGCAATTATATTTAATCAATTCTTTAGACACAACATAAAATTACGCTCTTCATAAACGTCATTGCTAGGTTTTTATTCTATAAAACAAAATAATATTATATAATATTTAACAAACATATCAGAAGAAGCGCTTTCACATGAATTTACAAACTTTTTTTCCCAGATAATGCCAGCAATTGTTAATGAAGAATTGTATAGCTGGAGAATTGTGCAACAGAATTTTCTGTGTAAAAAAACAAAAAGTTAGCTTTGGGTATGTGGTAGTACAAGAGACGAAACTTAACGAGTATAGCAGTGAATTGGTTACCTCCGTCTTGTAGAAGATATGATTGAAATGAGCCATAATTCAATAAGAATTCAATCATGTTATGAGCACATCATTTTCAAATTGACTTTTTGTGTTGCCAAAAATACAATAAAACAATTGATAAAAATAAAGTTTAAGACAAAATTGTTTGTGGACATAAAACTGCAAATATGTCATTTGATTTTAATTACAAATTTTGGGTTGGCACAAGAACGGATATTGAAGACATCATAAAAAGGCAAAATGTATTAAAGAGGAAAGACCCAATAACCAACCCGTTGGTCACGTATAGAATATTTTCGGAACTGTATGTATTATACGTCGAATTGGTCAATAAACTGAGCTATGTTTATAACTATACGTTTCAAGTCCAGAAGCGTAAAGTGGTTAGACCATTAGTCGAATCTGCCGTTCGACGTTTAATGGAACTAAAAACAGAGCTGAAGAATTTGGAATTAAGTGAATATGTTTACACTGACAAAGCTTTAATTGCAAGAAAGCTCAACCCTTATGATTTGGTTATTTGGCGTTCTCCGCAATTTTTATATCGTCGTCCTCCTGAACTACAAAATATAGTGTACGAAAATAGAATTTTTATGAATGAAGAAGAGAAAACTTATGCCGATAAGAAGGGCAAATTAATTTTGAGTGATGCAGTCAAGCTGATACAAGCTCATGAAAGAGCTAGAAGTGCCCGTGTTTATAAATCCGCTATCAAATACGATAAAAGAAATCTCAAAGTATTTCAACGAAGAAAAGTTCATTACATATTTACTTACAAACCTGATCAGGCAATGAGCATACCAGTGAAAAGAACAATGTTCAATGCGGACTTTGTAAAACAAAATGAACATTGCAAATATTTAGTAGGAGCAGATAAAATTGATCGAAAATCGAAAGATGGTAAGTAACTAAGAATAGTATTATTACTTTTTATTATTATTAAGACTTATAAATGTAAATTATAATGGTAGAGATCGATGAAGATGAACTAAATATGATACGTAACGAAGCAGCATTAAAGATTCAGTTAGCATGGAGGTCTCATAAAAGCCAAAAAATACTTAAGAAAAGGAATATTTTCAAACAAACATTGTATGGTATGAGAACTAAAAGGCGTTTAATTAACCCAAACCAGTATATGGATTCGTTTATGGAAACATACAGAAATGAAAAGCTGAAAATAAAACTGGATGAGGATTTCATTCGATTGATGACTGATGAGAGAACTAGATTGTTGCAAGAAAGGTCTCCATGGATAATGGAGGACATATCCGATCATATACGTGCATGGTTCAAGGAATTGTAAGATTTGCATTTCTATATTATATTATAAGGTGGTCATATTCTAAAGGTATCCTATTGCAGTTATGATAAAGTGGGCGATTTTCATCCATACCCGGATGCTTTAAAATCTGGAACTGTTTTAGTTTTGATCGATGAAACATTGTCTCCAGAGGATTTTAAAGAAAAGTTGAACGAAATGAATTTGTCCAAAGAAGAAAAGAAAAAAAGAGCAGAGAAAGTAAAACTACAAAGAAAGAAAGAAAAGGACAAAATAAGAAAAGAAAAAATCAAAGAGGCTAAGAGAAGGAAAAAGATGAAGGAACAAGGCATTTATGATATAGCGCATGATATGAAGACTAATAAACATATATGTAAGTTTATTCATTAGTTAAATAATGCACACATACATATATTTCGTCTCATCAACTTATAAACTATGGGGGCTATTCACCACCGCGTGCTCCAGAGTAAATTAATTTGGTTCATCTAACGGTGCCTCAGCGTCTCCCTCTTCAACCAACTACCCAACCAAGAGTGCTGCAAGATCTAAAACTAATTGAAATATATGTGGTATCCACAAAACATTGTTATTCGAAAAAGTATGAAGTTCTGTAACTTTGCCACGAATTAACCAAAAAACTCCAATTTGGCACAGTAGTGACATTGGTGTATGAGGATTAGGTTTAGCCATATCTCATATTGTTTGGCATTGGACCAAACCAATATTTAGCATAATCAAAAAAAGTAATTTCTTAGTTTTACGATTTTGGCCTCAAAAACCCAATATTTCGGTAGGTAGTTTTTATATCTTCTAATTTTGAAAGTATATAAGATTTTTCTTTGCTGTATCAAAACACGAAATTCATTTTATTCCATTTTAAACAAATTGAGTAGAGGTAGCATCACTTTGAGTTTCATGATTTGGTGAAATTTTTTGAAACTTTGACAGTATTTCAGTATATGTTAGTATTCTCAGCCCATGTAGTATACGCAAACTTGTGATTCTTTTGATGATTTTATTGTGTGCCATTTACGTATACATAGGTGTAATTCAGTATTATGTCTTTTACGAGCTAAACACCTCTTTGATGTTACATACAATTACATAATAACGCCGGTCCTTAATTTAGGGGATAGCTAAAGAGATAGAAATAGTGACATCATAAGAAATAACGTTTTTATTTATAAGTTCATACGCTAGTTAAACGTATATCAAACCTTCTTAATTGGTAACCATTTTAAAAAAGAGTATATATATATTTTCTTGTAGTGAATATTGAGAAAACTATAAAGCAATACTCTATTGACTGGAGGATGATTGATGAATATCTCAATAAAAATCATGAAGCAATAAAGGATTGGGTGACGGGAGGAGAACTTGCAGTTATGCATAGAGAGCTTAGAGCATTGGTGGATGAATATATGCGGTAGTTAAATCATTTTTTCTATCTTCTATTATTTTTCGTTATTCTGGTGCACTTTATACCATATATGTATATCCATCCGCATATAGAATATCTAATTAATATCTAATTAAGTGAACCTGTTATATTCGACATACTATAGTTCGGTACCGAAAAAAATTACCGCAGCCTTATATGTTAATCTAATATTTTTCATTAATCCACTTGATTTAAAAATATACGCATACGCATACTTTAGTTTAACGAAAAGGTTAAATAAATCAATCCATCGGTGAAATTATCATCAATGTAGAGCCCATAAATATCCTGAAAAATGTCAGCACAAATAATACATAAGGTAGAAATGAAAAGACATAAAATGTTCCCCTGACATACCGCGTAAAATTCAAGATAAATTAATTGCCTAATATCCAAAAAGAAATTTAATTTTGCACAAATTCGGAAACAAAGAAAGTATATCTAGTGAAGAGGAATGGTATATCTAGTGACTCGCTCTGTATGACTACTGAAAATTTAAATAAGTGCTAATACGAGAACGTTTGGGTGAAGCAATACAGCTCAAAAGATTGGAATTGTGGAAAAATGAATCGTGCATTGTGCATTACGATAATGCACCAGCTCACACATCAATGCTTATTCGTGATTTTTTGACTAAAAATATAAATAAATACATATCACAAAAATTCAAAATTCACCTTTTCATTTGAACACACCTCGTATGTCGACATACAGAAAAACGTCTTGTTTCCATGGGGTGAAAAGCATTCGCCTGTTATACCATAATTTTAACAGAATTTTGACGAAGATAATTTAACCTTTATAACATTACATCAAAGGTTTTTTAATTATAGACGATTATTATAACAGATATAAAAGTCCGGTTGTATGTAGACTGGCATCACTTTCCAAACACATTATTGTGCCCAAAAGTAGATATCATTCGATTTATTCCGCTATAGCAACTTCGAAGCAATTATTTATGTAGTATGAAAAATTATGTTGCGAAGGTGGTCATCTATGGGTAACTAAACTCTTATGGTGTAGGGTACAATAAGATAGTTAGGCAATAATAAGAATCAATAATCTGTTTTAATACATTGATAATTATTTAATGTAATAATATTATTTTGTATAATTCAGATTGGAATATGAAATACTTCGGAAAGCTCTTTGCATGGATCTGAATAAAAAATATAAACCTCAAAAACACAAAAAAGCTAAATCTAAAAAAAAGAAGAAGAAAAAGAAGAAGATTAAAGACATGACAGCTGATCGCACAATTGAGTCATTGTATGATGAGCTTAAAGCAGACGGCATAATAGAAAAATGCGAGAAGAAGACATTCGAGTCGTTTATTTCGGATTTCAACTTTGTTGCGGACGACACTCGAGACGAAGATCATTTGACGTAAGTTTTTTTTTTATTATGTTATGAAATAAGTGGATTAAGTTATTAATAGGTAGATAGGTAGGTAGAGTGGCTGCCTAACGACGCACCTAGGCCTATAGGAAGCCCCTTTCGATACCACCGGGACTAATGTTCCCTCACTCTTTCGTCTCCTCTCTGAACCAACCTGTGCTTCTGATGATGCTCATCGTACAAATAGTTTTATATGAGCAACTTTCGATACGTCGTCAAGGAATCCTCGACCGATGGTTGCGATTCTTTTTCTGTACATTCGCATGGAAGATGTTTTACAGTCTCCTCTTCTTCTACTTCCTGACAGCTTCTACAATAGTCATTGTTAGGTACACCTAGCTGCTGGCATGTCTACCAAATAGACAGTGACCTGTTAGTACTCCTATCAGAGTTCTTATGTCATTACTTTTGAATTTTAATAGTCGGTTTCTACGACTCACGCTGCATTCCTGCCACGTTAGTCTGCTATGTGAGCAAGTTATTGATTGTCTCCACCAAGACTCAGCTAGATTTACGCATGTTCGCTGATTAAATGTTTGCAAGTTGCCAGAGACATATAAATTCCTTGTTTTTCAGTGGTTAATTGTAAAGTGGTACCTGTTCTGACTAGTTCATCTGCTTCGCAGTTATCGTGAAGTAGGATGTTAGGTCCTTCAATAGATCGAGACATTCTTTTACTATCCTTGATGAGACTATTAGAGACTTGAGTGATTTCAAGGCCGCTTGGCTATCCGTATATATATATATATATATATATGCTACTTGTTGTGACCACACTTTTTGTCAATACCACAAGGCTTTGTTTGATTACTGTGATCTCCGCCTGGAAAATACTGCAGTGGTCTGGTAAACGGAAGGCGATTTTGGTGTCTAATGTTGACACTAAAGACACTACCTCCCACTCGATTATCCAGGTTGGATCCATCCGTGTAGATGCTAATTCTTGCATTCCCGTCCACCCCGCCCTTTTCCCACTCCTCTCTGGTGGGGAAGGCAATGTTGTGGACCGAATTTAGCGCCAACTATATTGGATATCGCAAATCCGTGGGTTTTGGTAGAAACGGGAATATGCTAAGTATCCTAGAATGCCCTTGTTGCAGGCGACTAATTGGGAGGATTCCCTCAGTCTGGGAGTGGACTTTGCTGCCGCTTGCTTACAGAACAAGTCTGCTTGCAGTAAATGTAAAATGACGTTTAGTGCCTGGCTTGGCGTTGTTCTAAGAGCTCCACTAATGTTTATACTGGCTGCTCTTTGTATACTTTCCATACGCTCATCCCGTATTTCTTTTCCATTATTGGCCACCATACCATCCCCCTACGGGTAGGGGTAAGAATTTACCCGCAGTAAGGCATGCCTGTCGTAAGAGGCGACTAAAAGCCAATATGCACTATGACTGTTATTATGTACCTTGCTCAGTAATATCAGCATAGTATGCCAGAAATAGTGCTATAATACTCAGCTTGAAATGATATAATATTATAGACTTTAAATGGAAAAGCAAATTAAAAGACATTTGAAGTTCAAGTGACAAATGTCACCAGTCATTGAGTAATGGGTTGCTCAACTGGCAGTAGTTTCGGTTACACAGTCTTACCGGAGACTTTCTGGTACCACGGGGAGCAGAAAGCCCTTGGACTTCGGTCCAATCTGCTCATTGGGTTATGACCCCTTTGGGGAGATTCGTGGTGGCTGTGGTTGAAACCTTAATGCAGGAAGAACTGAAAATTCAGCCTAACTGTTTTTTCAGTTCTAAAAAGAAGTTGCAAAAAGCAACTGGGTTCCGTACCCGAAAACGGAAGAGCTTTTAGGTCGGCCTCGAATCTTACCAAGATGGTAGTGTGTGCCCAGACTGCCACTGGTAACCAAATTAATACTTGCAAATAGCTCGTATTATTTGGGGCGCTTATCAACGCATTGTATTGATACGTTGTGCTTTGGAGCACCGTGAGGTAAGGCCGTCGCCGGCAGGTACTCACGTAAATCAACAACGAAAGTAGGCCACCATACCAATATGCCGTATGTATATATGATTGGTCTGATAACTGCTGTGTAGAGCCAATAAGCTATCCGAGGCAATAGCCCCCATTTGGAGCCCACCATCCTTTTACAGGTGTAGAGTGCCGTAGCCATGAAAGCTTCCTGTCTAAGATTAGTCCTAGGTAGCTTGCCTTATCTCCAATTGTTAGTCTGATACCATTTAATACTGGCGCCGTAACTACTGGAGTATTATGTTCTCCGGTGAATATTACTTGCTTCGTCTTACCAACATTTAAGTTTAGTCCGCATATACGGCCCAAAGATTTATATCGTCTAAGATTGTTTGCCTAAGGTTTGAGAGAGTATTTGGGAATTTAATTCTAACCGAAACATACCATGTACCTCCTTCTTTCCTAGATCCAACAGCAACTTATTCATGGTCAGGATCCAAAGAAGTGGAGATAACAGCCTCCTTGAGGAACCATGCTGCGAACCAGCCAATTTTTCTGGTTTTATATGTAATTCTATTAGCCTTTCCAACGTTTTTAGAAGGAATGAGGAGAGGCTAATTGGTCTGAAGTATTTTGGACTTGTGTGCGAGCTTTTGCCCGCCTTAGGTATGTATATTATCTTGACTTCCCTCCAAAGCGCATTGATATGGTTTAATTGCACCGTCTGGTCCCAGCGACTTGAAGGGCTTGAAGCTATTTATTGCCTAGCGTACGTTGCTTTCTGACACTATGTTTATAAGAGTGGAGTCTATTTTTGCTCCACTGTCTTGAGTATATTCAACAGTATGGCTTTCAGAGCTGCCTGGGAAGTAGGTAGTCCCAATGACTCTTCACTGGATATCGTCCAACTGCGGTCTGGCTTCTGAAGATAACCGATACTATGCATTTGTGCCCTTATATACGATACGCTTCCGCCGTGTTCTCGATATCATTACAAAAAGATTTCCAAGAATTTCTTTATGCTCTCCTAACTTCCTTTTTGTATGACCTAAGGAGGTTGTAATAATTATCCCAGTCTGACTCGCCTTGGGATTACTTAGCTAAATTGAACTATTTTCTGCATTCTTTTTGTAGCTGCGCGCAACTCATATCATCTTTCGAAAAACCACATTCGAAGACTCGCTTCTCGTCCACGGGCCTGAGCGTCACCTCACCACTTTCGTTCCGAGCTGACTTTCAACGATCCAATTTAATTATACGAAAAACAACGCTTTAATTTAAATTATTCACGCGATTGTAATTCAGTGTTAATATCTTTAAAAGTGTTAATATCTCGGTAGTGTTCACCAAAATAGTACATACACATTTAAACACCACTATTATTATTTCAATATATCGGTGATCCGAAGAAGAATGTTCTTCAAGGACTCTCCATAGGGTTACCCTGTCAAATAGTTCTTCCGACACAAGTGTGATATCCAGTACTTCTTGTCGGTTTCTTGTAATAAACGTTGGCGTAATTCGCTTATTACACAACAGAAGCTTAGTGCTTAGTAGGTAATTAAAGAGACACTCACATCAGTCATTGACATCTGTGCTGTCCCAGACTGTATGAATCACGTTTGAGTCGCATCCAAGTATAGTCATGCACTTGGATGCCTCGCTATCCCGTACCACCTCTTTTACCATCAGAGGTGGCACCAGTTCTTCCTCGGCTGTTATATTGCCACGCGGTTAATTAGGGCTGCTGAAGCTAGTTTGTGATGAAGATTAACTTGTAGAAGAAGCATTAACTATTTTTATATATATAGAGTCGCTTAAAGGCTCTTTCTCAGCATACAAGTTTGAGAGTCAAGCTCAGACCCAGAAGAACACTCACCTTGCTCTAGACTTTCCACGTCGCTCGAGGACTCCATAGGATCTTCGTCTACTACGCATATCTCGTTCTCCGATGCTAGATGGTCTGCAGCATCGGCGTCCGACTTGTATGGGGTTATCCTCACTTTGGTGAATCCATAATTTATCTCCCCGCCACTTTTCGTCAGCGGTTCGATGGACTCCTTTGCAAGTAACAGCATGATCTGCATCGTGACCCTTTTGGTCTTCACGCCAGATTCTGCTACGTTGTCCTCAAATGCTTTGACGAACTTGCACCAATCCGTGGGCAGATTCGGGTTGCAGGCTCTTATGGGCTGCATAATCTGATCCGGCTGTGATGGTGTAGCCGGGATCCATACCCTTGCCCTTGGTCTGGATGGTACGTCCTTTTTGTCTACTGCTACCAATTTTGGCCTGGGGTATACCTTTCCCACCTTGGCTATAGCAGCTTTGTATAATGCGACCGATCTCTCGTAGTCGGATTCAATCATTTTGAATTGGCCCTGGTACCAGCCAGCATCTGTGCATGACGGTGGCAGACCTGGATTGATTGGTAGCCTGCACCCATTTCCATTGGGCTCTGAGGATTCTTCCTTCGGGATCCCCCTCATCCAGAACGCCAATGATAATTCGGTTCGGGGCCATTTCTCTACAAAGGATTTTGCGGGCGTTACGCCCTTTGTCTTCGGCCTCTTGTATGACGGCTTAGCCTCTTTAGCTGACCTTTGTCACTTGGCTGACCTTAGCTAGATTCCCCACATCTACGGCAGGGGCGGTAAAACTGTGGTATGCATTATCAGTCGGCACCCTCGGGGAGGGTTCAATGGGAGATTTCTGCCAACCTATAGAGTTATTAATAAGTATTTGAGTCATTCTGAATAGTACACTATCGGTTATTTGTAAAGCATATTGAGGGTAAGCACGCTTGTATTCATTCATTTATTTCAACTCTTTGTACAATGAAAATAATATTTTTAGGGCAAATCAAGAATTTCAAAACTTTTATTGAAATCTTATACAGCATATATCTTTGAAGACCTGAAAAAAGTTTAGAAGCGTTTTAAATTTATTGCTTTGTTAACTTTTAATTGTACATATAAGCTTTTTTAATTTTTTAATGATCGCTTATTTTGGGTTATATATTTTCAGTACATTGGGACCGGCTAAAGGCGATATTAAAATGGTTGTTCAAGAATGCATGCTTGGATTAGGAGAATTTACTGTAGATAAACCTAAAACTCTTTGTATAGCGGGACCGTTGAATAATGGAAAGAAGTTGCTTTCTCAAATTATTGCATTTGAAATAGGTAAAGTAAGTCACAAGAGTAGTATTTAATTTCATATATATACATATATATATACCTACATTTATATACTTATGTCTATTCACTTGCCAATTATATATGTACGATAAGTATTTTAATAGCACTAAGTGAATATGTTCTCTCAGACATAATGTGAAGCCCTATACAACCAATATAATTAGTTGGTAGAGTTTCAATTCATATTTTGCATGTATCGGTAATAGTGCAAGATATTTCCATATTTCGATACGTTTTTTGTCATTCGATGTTAAAACTTACTGACTTCGGTATGTACCTTCCAGCGCATAAAAATGATGAAAATCCATCCACTATTCCATCCAAAAACGGATATTGATCCATATGTTAAATTTTTATACTATTATACATATATATATATATATATACGTATATATACGTATATATACGTATATAGTAGTATATAATTATACTTAGTCCTACCATAAGTTCTTTTACAAATTTAGACCGTTATAAAAATCAAATTATAATACATATTTTAAGAAAGATAATTTGATTTTATAACGCATATATATATTAAATAAGTGATGTACAGCATTGTATTCGAAATGTTCATCTTTTGCTTTCACACAAGCTCACAGCCCATTCGGCGATTGTTGCATAGTAGCACGCACAGTTTTTTATTGGTATTAACGAAGCTGCTCGAACCAAAGATTTTTTGAAACTCTCCGAATTTCTGTGGGGTATTCGCCAGGCCGTGTTTTCCAACTCTGACTACAAACTCTAATCCAATGGAATCAAATCTGGACTTCCAGTCGGCCACTCATCTGCAGCTATGAAACCGGGAATATTGCTCCTAAGTCACTGATTGGTGGTTTTTACCTTGTGCGCTTGAGCAGAATCTTGGTTTAAGATCCAATGCTCTTCATCGAGGGAGTATTACTTAACTGCTTTACCACGCCTTCAAAACATGCAGCTGGTACACTTTTGCCCCAGCTTAAACCCCTTATTAACAGAAGTGGAGAAGTGTAACGCCTTTGCCGAAGACTGTTCGCTTAACCACTACAGCACAGGATGGTGACCACGATGAACCCTTGGAATAACATTTTTTGCGTCCTTGGAAGTTTCTGCATAAATGTTTTTGTTTCGCTTATGAAATACTTATACTTATTGTAGACTAAGTCTATCCTATCAAAAGTGGGTAAAATCACGTGAATCCTTTTGGCTTTCAGATACCTCACATAAAGATTTTCGAACTTCCGGTTGACTTTATATGTATATATCGGTTAATATGTAAGTTATTTTAATTAAATGTTCAGAGAGCGTATCTTCTGTGTGTTCTTGTGTAATAATGTATGAAATCGGTCCACAAATTAAAACAGCTTCCATGTAATGATTTTTGTTACCTCGTCTACTAGTCGCAATAAACCCAGCATAGTGATTCCCGACTTTCCAACTGACTTTAAATCGTTGATTTTGGTCAAAATATGCGATAATTTAATGAAATTAAACATAATGTGTTTAAGCGCTGAATATGGAAGAAATTGGTCTAGCCTTAGTTGAGTTTATCTTGCCACATATGTATGTATTGTGCATATAACAATATAATATATCTCATTTGAGTTGATGAGTTTGTTTTTAATAAAATTATTTTGAATATATAGTAATGAAACTAACTGAGTCTACAACCTAAAATATTAGTTAGTAAGATATCAAATATGTTTGTAATCCATTAACGGTATTGTCGCACGTTGAATACTTATGCAAGATGCAACAAAATATAATAGTTTTGTTTACCTAACTGTTTTTTGTAACACCTAAAACTAATCGAGATCTATATAGAGTTATATACATTGTAATGGATTTACTAAATGAATCGCCGATTTGACTTTGAGTTCTATAAAATTTGATTTTAACTTTTTAAATAAAAGTCTCAATTTAATGGCTATACAATTATCTTTGTTTCTAATTCAAATAACTTGATTACTCGTTAACCGAGTTTACAATTTCAAACTTATAACTCATTTACATTTTGCTCGGCAATACTATAATTAGATATATAATATACCTATATCGCCTTCCCCTTCGGCAGCCTTTATATAGTAGATTGCTAGATCCCCACTCCACCTCACTGGCAATCACGAATTTCGACGCCTGGATATATCTGTGTGTTCGCCACAGTGCCCACTAGCTAAGTCTGATCGTCCCGTTTAGACCACCAAAACTTTCAAGCCGTTCCAATGGTCTGTATGCGATACACTACATCGTTGAGTCATTTGATAACTTGGTATGGTCTCAGAGTTCATTGCCATATCATATTTTGCTTTTATTTTATCGCTCATAATTTGCGTGCGTTGTCTCACCATAGCATGAATGTATTTCTCTAATCTCGTCTTATAGAATGCTGTTGACTTCCTCAGCATTCCTTCCTCCGGTGGTGTTAATTCGAAACTTCTAATAAATCGGTAATCGAACTTCCTTACCAAAATTACCTTGCTACAGGCCGATAAGCCCTCAGTGACGAGAATATATGAGTATTCCAATCTTTTTGAATCTTGTCTATCCCTTTTCTCAAATGTTCCTCTAAAGTTCGATTGAATCGTTTTACGATGCCATCGGACTGCAGATGTAATCCAGTTGTACGTGTTTTTCAGATAGCCTGTTTTCCTGTATTAGAGCTGTTTCAAAAATTCTCCCTTGGTCAGCATGTAATTCTACTGGAACAACATATCTCGTAACCAAATTTTTGATGAATACGCTATTGTTCCAGGCTTTAATTCATCCCAGGAACCTGGGAACTTTCCTCCGTTGTCACTTTGTGTCCTATATGAGGTTTGCACCGCGACCTAGGGTCTATTTGTGCCCTCTCCTCCATCACATGTATTCCCAAAGTCCCAGCACCCTGACAAACTCCTGAAGCCTGCTGGGTGCTATTGAGATAATGTGATCCCTGTCGACATAAATGGAACAGAGGGCATTGAGCCTGCGTCTACAAATTGCAGTGCAATCTAGAATCAGGTGTTCTGGGGTTTCCGGCCCCATGTCGCAGAACCGGCAGTTTTCACAAGAAGCTATGTGCATGTTAGACAGATGTTTCTTGAGCCGCAGTTATCAGTGTAGAGGGCGACAAGAAGTCGGAATTCGTCTCTGGGGAGGTTTATCATAGCTCTGAATCTGGCTAGATTATACCCTCTCAGTAGCAGTTTAGCATGGCGCATACGCGCATGGCGGTTCTTGCTGCCAGTGACTTTCTCTGCCCATTCTCTCCTCCGTGCGAAGCAGCTCCTTTAGTGTGTGATTCTGGCCCAATCATCCTAGAAGCAGCAGCAGAGCGGGCGAGCTCGTCTGCCAACTCGTTGCCGGCTACCCCTGTATGCCCCGGCACTCAGATCAGATATACACGGTTACAAGCTGATAGGCGGTTCAGCTTTCCTATGCACTCCTCCATCAGAAGCGATTTAATCTTATAAGCTGAGATCGCTTTTAGCGCCGCTTGGCTAACGCTGAGTATAGCAATACCCTTATTGCGATAGTTGCTTTGGAGATTTATTACTGCACACTGATTTATGGCAAATAATTCTGCTAGAAAGATGCTCGGAAAACAACCCGTTGGTATAGAAAGCTTGGTAGGCGATCCCGCAACGCCTGCTCCAACTCCTTCCGGAAGTGTATTACTGAATTTTGCTACCTCTCAACAGTTGGTCGAGCGTGGAATCACTACAGTCCGCCTTACTGCCGAGAGTAACTTTAAAATTTTTCATAAATTTTACCCTCTTCATTACGCCGTCTCTTGGAAGAAGGGCCGTTATCCTCTATGGCCCTAATTTGTTGAGACGAGATTAACTTCCCTTTTCCATATCCCTCTGCTTTCATGAGCAGCATGGTATGCTTCACAGTCTGTTTAATAACGAAATGGAGCGGTGTGCGCTCTAGCATGGCCTCAAGTGCTGCGGTGGGACAAGTGCACATTGCCGTGAAGACTTATCAAGGACTGCACTACTTTCGACGCCCAGACCACCGCTCTTTATGTAACAATAAGCCTCACGATCATGGTGTACAGCCATCTAATGATACTTGGCTTGCAACCCTAGAATATGCCGGCCAGGCGTCTGCACACCATGAGTGCCTTTGTGGCTTTGGGCAGCGTTAACTCCACGTGCCTGTTCCAAGGTGGAGCCTAGTGTGAGACCTAATTATTTAACCTTCTTAGACACCTCTAGCTCTCTACGGTTCTTAAGCCCAAAAGAGATCTTCTTTTAGTGAAAGGGATGACGGTTGTTTTTAACGGGTTAATGTTTAACCCTACCGTATCGCACCATCCCTTCGCTAGGCTTAAGCGCCTTTGGACTATATCGCAGAGAGTGTTCTCAAATTTCCCTCATCTTATGGAGTTCATCTACTACAAGGCTCCATAGAAGCGGGGACAATACCCCGCCCTGAGGGCAGCCTCTCGTAGTAACAAGACGTTTCATGCTCTCCCCCACCGTGGTTTCTGCTATCCTGGTATGCAAGACAACCTTTATCCATCTGCATATAGGAGCTTGTACGTTCCTTTTCTCCAGTGCTCTGATCACACTTGCGTGGGACGCATTATCAAAAGCACCTTCAATGTCTAGGAAAACACATATCGCAACCTCATTATTCTCCAGCAAGTTCTGGATCTCAGATGATAGTTGGTACAGAGCAGTGTTAGTAGACCTGCCTGCTCTGTACGCGTGCTGATTTGCATGTAGGGTTGCGCATATTAGCGTTTTCGTTCTAATGTAGTTGTCTTTAATCTTTTTGATACCTTTTAGCATGAAAGAGGTAAGACTAATAGGCCTGAAAGATTTAGCCAGTGAACAGTCCTTCCTTCCTACCTTAGGTATTAAGATAACCATTGCTTTTCTTAACGGTGATGGGATGTAAGATAACGCAAGGCTAGCTCTCATCAGCCAAACAAGGTACGGCAATAAAGCTTTCCCTCCTTGCTTCAGCAGTGCTGGGAAGATGCCGTCAGCCCCTGGTGACTTATATTTCGAGAAGGAAGCCAGTGCCCACTTAATTGAGTCTGCATGTGTCCTAAGTAACTTACTTTCTTTTTGAACAGGGAATACTTCCTCGGACTCAGCTAAACAACTGCTAGCCATCCGTTGGAAAACCTCTGTCAGGTTCTTAAGGTGTTCATCGAAGCTTTTACGCAACACAATTCTTTTAATACTTGTTCCAGAAGTGTCTCAAAGGTGGCAGGAGCATTATATCATCTTAAATGCTTTGCAGTGAATTGCTCTAGATCATCTCTAAGCCACTGCCGGTTTTACTCTGGCTTCTTCATTTACCTCCACTTGCCAATAAACACAGAATTTACATACATGTAGTAATGAGAATTAGTGAGTCTATGACCTTTAATATAAGTTAATAAGAAACTAAATATGAATATACTTATTTATTACACTTAATATTAATGCTTGCATATATCTTAAAATATGTATATACATATGTATATTCAATTACCAATTGGCACAGATGCTGTGTTTATGAATCTCAGTCCTGAGAAAACACAAGCTTACAGTAATGAAGACTTGAACTATTTAATGCACGTGGTTATGAAAGTTGCAAAAGCGTTCCAACCAACGATAATATTTATACAGGACGTTCACAGAGTGTTTTGGAAAAGGATTCCTAAAGAGCAAGAGTATTTGAATCCTCGGTTGCTTCAAAAAGTTATCAGCACGAAGATTTTAAAAACAATCAAAAAAGAAGATAAAATAATGCTTTTGGGCACAACGGACGCTCCATGGTCTGCAAAACCAAAAATGAGGCGTGTGTTTCAAAAGTCGTTATTGATTCCCAAATGTGATTATGGCACCAGCTTCCTACTTTGGCTAGAAGTTTTGGCAAATTATGCTGGTGATGATTCCGTTGATGATTACATTTACTCTGCATTAGCTAAGGTGTTTAAAAATTATAATTCCGGTGATGTCACGGATAATATTGCAGAAACTTTAGATGTGCGCCGCCGTATGAAATTGAAGTCGAAACCTTTAAGTCCTTTCGAGTTTTTAACAAACTTTATTGGCAGAAATCAATCAATATTTCCTCCAGAAGAGAAGGTAAATAGTAAAATGACTTAGTATATTTCATTAAAATTCAACATATATTTGTATAGTACATATTCTGATTGTTGGAAAATTAATTTGTTTCAGCTAATGGAAAAGTTCCAGAAATGGTACCAGAAATCAAACAAACTCAGTGTAGCAAGAAGAAAGTTTTTCAAGAAAAAGGATGAGAAAAATAAGAAGAAAAAGTAATCTTCTTGTTTTTAGTATGTCAGGTATATTTGTAAAATTTTGGTTATTTGAATACAAACACTCGCAAAACACTCCGCTCGCATTGAATCCCTTAAAGAAATATCAAAGACTATTAACAAAAAAAAAAAAAAAAAGAACTACATACATTGTGTCTTTTTTACGCTTTTGGTGCATTTTTGTTCTGTTACATTTTGAAAATTTTCGACAAACAATCATCTGTCATATGTCTTTCAATTTTAAAGTTTTCAAATTTATTTTACAAGTATAAGTGGCTCCATCGCAAAATCGGACAAGAGTTTGCCTAATACTAATATTCTCCATACATAAAACCAAAAAGGCTTAATGTGTAGTTTTTGGCTTCGATTTACACTTCATATTATCGTCTGCTTAAGTGAAAAAGAAAACTTAAATTTTTTTCAATATAAGCTGTCAATTTCATCAAAAAGCCTAAAACAATTCAATTTTTTGTGCTCAACGAATAATCGGACAAAACCAAATAGTGCCACTATATATATAAAACAAAAGCAGTCAATACTAAGTTGCATATCCCTTTTTTCCAGAATGGCACTTGACATGCAGCCTCAAACCTTGATAGAACCCCCTCCATGCTTTACCGTGGCTTTTATATTTTTATGATCAAATTCGGCATTTGGTTTACGCCACACAAACATTTTGCCATCTGATCTATGCAAATTAAATTTGCTTCATCTGTGGATAAAACCTTAAAAAAGTGAAAACTATCAAAATAAATGTATTTTGAGATAAAATAATGTGAAACTACCTGATTCCAAAAGTCTTCTGATTTTAATAAATACTCCTTAGCATATTTTAGCCTTTTGTTTTTATTTTAAAGGCTAATGGGGGTTTTCCTTGCAACTCTACCATAATAATCGTATTTGTGTAACGTATTACGAACAATATTTAGGCAAACATCTTTTCCACTTCGAAATTTTAAAGAAATTTGCAGTTACTTTGCCGTTTTGAAAGGATCTTTTGTGACTTCCTTTAGTATAGAACGCTCTTCTCGCACAGATAATATCTTACCCTGACCTTCTCTGCTTCTATTGGCCAATCTGAACTCATCGTGGAACCTCTTGATCACATCATGGACTGTGTATTTGCTTCTTCCTACCAATTCAGCTATTTCACGCACGGTTTTACCTTCACCATTTAATTTCACTATTCGCTATAGTTGGACCGAGGTTTGCTTTCCTTTTGGATCAATTTTAAAAACAATTCTCAAAATTCTGAACTTCTCTAACACTAAATAAATTTTATTGCTAGTGAGATTTGTCCGATTATTCGTTGAGTGCAGAAAATTGAGTCATTTATGTTTTTCTACTAAAATGTACAGTTATCATAAAGGATAGTTGGTGTTTTCTTATTGATGAGTGAGATAGGGTTATGAAGTGTAAATAAAAGCGAAAAATAACACATTATGCTTTTTTGTTTTTATGTATACTGAACATTAATATTAGACAAACTCTTTTCCGATTATGCGATGGAGCTACTGTATATGATTTGCCAAAAAAATTCGTTTCACAATTCGTAAAAAATATATTTTATTATTAATAATAAATATCGTATGTCCTTTCGAATACCATAAGACATACATATGAGTACAAAGTTCCATGATGATCGTGTGTGTGATGTGGTTTCGGAGCGAAAGCGTAATAAACATACCTAGATTCACATTTATAATATTAGTATGGATATGGATATGGCTTATTCACAATTTGAAAGATGCGTTTGATTTTTCTTTTAATTTCAGTTGCATTTGTCAAAACTTTTACATAGTGCTGTTGAAATACATATTTATAATAAAATACATGTACATATATTGTATATGTATGTATATACTTGTATCATCATACTTTCTTAGTAATTAGAAAATGCCTCAACGAATATATTAGGTGAATACGAAAAAATTGTAAAATATCTTTAGACCCGAAAATCAATATTCAAATAAAAAAAATTGTGACTGGTTAGCAGTAGATGCTACAATAGACAAGAGAAAGTGAAACAATTATTTTTCGATAAAAAAAAATTGATTTGGCCGATTTAAATTCAATAAGCTGTCATAAGAAGACGCTTTGGATAAGGCAGTGTTATGGTGTGGGCGACGTTCCTAGTAGATGGAAAGGCTTATTTTACTCGTATATGCGCCTTTGGTGGTTTCTAGATCATTAAATTCCTCTTCTGGAATTGTCAAATTGTAAACCCTGTTGCAATCATTGGGGTTACGATGGCACGAAAAATGTACATCCATAAAACATAAAAATTATGTTTTCGAATAATTATGGAGCTCAAATTAAAAGTCAAAAATATCATATCTGAAGTTGGGAACATAAAAAACCAAAGCCAAATAGAAAATACCGTTTTATTAAAACGATAAATTAAAAATATAAAAACTCTTAAATTTACACCTAAGTTATAGCACGAATGTATTTTATAAAACAATGATTTTAAATATGAAGAATAATAGTTTTGGCTTAAATAGGGATCTTACCACAAAGCGAAAAATTGTTATTATTGCCTTAGAGTAGCAACTTTAACTAGAATACTGTAAAATTTTCATGAAATTTCATTCAATGAAGTTATTGACATCAAGGTAGCGTTACTCCTCTGTTATTTTTGTCTATTGAACGACATTTGATGGTAATTAAATTTTAAATACTTAAACAAAGCTAAAATTTTAATGATTCATTTTCAGTTTCCAACAACAAATTTCTTCAACCAGTCAGTGTGATTAAATGACTAAGACCTATTTTCTATATTGCCCCTGCAAATTAACGTATTTCATAAAAATTAAACTATAATTTCAGTGACGTCATTTTGTGATTGAAATTTGAGTGCTTTCATTTAGATAATTATAAGTTAAACAGAGATCGCAAAATAATTTATACTCGAGTTCTGAGCGCATAACTTGGACACTATTTTTACTGATATTCCATGAAGAAGCAGTTCAAAAACGTGAGTATTTGTACTTCTTCTCTGAATTGGAAAAGTTATCCGCATAATCATGAAGTAAGTATATTCCGAAAACTACAAATTAACGTATTTCATAAAAATTAAACTGTAATTTCAGTGACGTTATTTCGTGATTGAAATTTTAGAACTTTTATTTAGATAACTATAAGTTAAGCAGAAATTGCAAATAACTTATACCAGTGACTCGAGCTCTGAGCGCATAGCTTAGACAATATTTTTACTGATATTCTATGAAGAAGCAGTTCAAGAACGTACGTATTTATACTTCTCCTTTGATTTTAAATAGTTGTCCGCATCATCATAAAGTTAATAAATAACCTTTTATCATAATATAATGGAAGTCTTTCAATCATTCATGCTTTTAGGACACGAGATACCATGAAATTTTAGATAAATCTATTGCTTAGTTCCAAGGCTATGCAATTAATTCCAATTTCTAAAGTGCATCATACTTACGGTATTTTTTGACTAGTACATCTTTTGGAAACCACAATATAAAACTACAGTCGTTTGTGGTGAATACGAGAAAAAATTTCCTGTCTTTTATTAACCTATAAAGACATAACAAATAATTACGTCCCTCAATCAAACATATGTATATTAAATAAAAATTAAGATTGCATGATAAAACTTGAAACACGTGTTCCTGGGCAGTCTGAGCGCGTTAGTATTGCAGAAGTGACGAAAAAGTGACGTTAATCGTTAAATTATGGCTTAACCCTTTTGGAAAGGGAAAATGGCCCCGCCCTCTAATCTACATATCTTGTATAAGCAATACAAAACATAATAGCCACATCCATACCCCATATAACGGCGACAGAAATGTTAAATTTAATCGTATATAACAGAAAATGGGTCCATGTTAAAGTTTAATCTCATACCTCAGGAACCAATTAAGCTAAATTTGGCTTCTTGTATTACAGATTTGACTTGAGCGGAATCCGCCTACAATCACGCATATACTCATCAGTGACATAATTTTAAATTCTATATATAATATAGCTCAACCTATATATTAAGGTCTGAAAACTGGCATCTAAATATGGTCCAAATAGTACACTAGCTTCTCAAGTCCCCAAGAACCTAATATGAGAAGCTTCAAATTAAACTTTTTATCAACAACTAAATAATGGCTAAGTTCGGGTGAAATGGAACTTTTCATACTCTCACAATTTGCAAGGAGCTGGGGTAATACTTTTAGTTATTGGTCATGTTCATTTAATTTTGCTAGGACATCCCACTTACTTGAATTTAACCGGATGTTTTAAATTTGTATAGGAGGATTATTGTTGTTTTATACACAAGGGCATACTGTTATTACAGCGGGATCGATATGAAGTCAAAAGGAAGTTCGAAAATCTTTATATTACTTTCATTAAGGTACCTCATAGATAGGCCAAAATCAACCATAGGCTCTAAGGTCCACATATTCGATGTCTGCAGACTTCAAAAGTTATGGGCCGATTTCCACTATTTTTAAACGTGAAACACCTTAAATACTCTTTGTATGCAAAGTTTTAATTCGATAACGTCATTGGAACTCGATTTAAATACTGTAAAGTGAAAGAATTATATGGAATTTAAATTGTGATACATAGAATGTAGGCGTGGTTGTAGCCCGATTTCAGAATGTGACTTGAAATTGGTTAAGTAGTTCCAGAGATATTTAATTTCACTTAAAGGCGGGCAGTGTCCCGCCAACTGTTCAATTTTTACATCGCTTCCCTTGACACCTTTACGTGCCATCTTTACTGTAAAAATGTATGACTGGCGTATTTATTTAATGAGTTATCTCATTTTTAGCAGTATTCAACATAGCCGTTATATGGGGAGTGGGAATAGTTCCGATTTCAATCATTCACACTATATGAGGAGGTGCCAAAAGCATTTTTTCGTAGCAAGTTTGGTCGATTTAGCTTGTATGGCTTGTGAGATATGTACATTAAACTTATTAGGGGTACACAGTGCCCCTTATTACTACGATTTTTGGGCGCGGCAATAATGCGATTCCGCCCATCTGCAATAGTAATCTCTTTGGGGCCAATTTTTATACTCTCGCAACATGTTGATACATAGTATAATAGTTTTGTTCACCTAACGGTTGTTTGTATCACTTAAAACTAATCCGGTTAGATATAGAGTTATATATAATATATATAAATGATCAGGATGAAGAAAATTGAGATATCTTTATGAATTTGGTACACATGTTTCTTGGTACCGTAATACTGTTGGTATTGTAGATGGGCGTAATCGGACCTCTGTCACGCCCACAAAACGCCATTAATAAAAAACAAATAAATTGCTTGGTTATGCTCCACAATAAGATACAAGTAGTTATTTGGTATACAGGATCACATTAGGAAGAGGCGTGGCCCCGCCCCATAATAGGTTTAATGTGCATATCTTATAAACCGCTAAAGCTATAATAACTCTATCTATCGATAGTGTAAAAATGGGTGAAATCGGGTGACAACTCCTCCCACTCCCTAGATAACGGTACTGTTAAAAACTACTAAAAGCGCCATAAATCTGACACTAAACACAAAAGATACATTAAATATTATCTCTGGGGTTGTATGAAATGAATTTATGGGAAGCCCGTTCAAATTTAGAGAGTGGACGTGGCACCGCCCACTTTCAGGTGAAAATCCATATCGTGGGATCTGCTTAACCGATTTCAACCAAATTCAGTACATAATTTACATTCATCTTATATTTCTATGTTATAGTGCGAAAATGAGCGAAATCGGATTACAACCACGCCTATTTCCCGTATAACACCATTTTAAATTCCATCTGATTCCTTCACTTTCCACTATACATATCAAACAACGATGATCGGGGTGAATAATGCGTTTAAAGTATGCCACCTTGTGACCAAAAATTGTCTAAATCTAACCAAAACTGTTAAAGCCCCTGGGTACTGAATATGTGAACCCCAGTGCCTATAGTTGACTTTTTACTGAAAATATCGGTCAATGTGTACGATATATAATTGAAATTCATAAAAGAAATGGTGTTGTCAGTAAATAACTGAGGCAACAGTTCGTACTTCTAATTATTAAAATTCAAAATTGATGAATTAAGTCTATTTCACGAATTAACAAAAGTATTTACGTTTTTGTGTACAGCTTACACGCTGAGCAGAGAGCTTTTTTTTCAACTCAAAAGAATTACGTCACAAGATATAAAACCATGTTAATCGTAAGATTTGGTTTATATTAAGCTCATTTATCGTAAAGTTTTGCGTGTTATGATGCGTTTGTTTACCAACGGTAAACGAGATATTTGCTGTAATTAAAAATTCAGTTATCGCTATCTTTGAAAATTTCAAACAAAGTCACTTCTTCGACGCCACCTTTTCAAATTTAAGTTTGAATTACGCGCCTCAGCATGCAAAGAGTATTGTATGTATCAACCTCTTGTCACTCATCCTATCAAGCTCCTGCTAGCTGTGATCACCTGTGATTTTATTTGTGAAAAATTGAACACCAAGTCTAGCGAGACCTAAATTTCGAGTTAAAACTTTTAATGTCATTCTTGCCAACCTCGATTCTAAATTGTGGAGAAGATGCCAAGCATGTGAATTATTAAAGAAAAATTTGGCGTTATCACTGAATTCGGCAATCTAAATCCCGAAGAAATTCGTAAAATTTCTGAACATTTAAGGAAAATTTATATAAAATTTATTTATTTATATTAATTATAATATATAATTTTCAGTGTATGATGAGTTGGTGCACTTTTACGCATTTTGTTCTGAAAAAAATTTGAAACGTATTTCACCATTCGACCTTTTCAAACTCTTACGGATAAACGAGTTATACACTGAGTTTCCAAACATGAAGATAGCATATTGAATATTCATCTCATTAGCTGTCTGTAATACGAAAGGATTTACTACAACTTATCTTTCTTATGCCATAACTTTGTTTGTCGACATTAAGATTTATTTACGTATAAATCTTTAAATTATGTGATTATTCTCTTATAATAATTTTAAAAACAATTAATACATTTTAACTATTGATTGTACAATTATTTCAGCTATGAATAAACTCATACTTAATACAGTTGAATTTGGTCTAAGCCTCAACCTGCAATATAACGGTATCCTCGCCTCCAGTTTCTTTTCCCTTATATTCCCAATATTTTAAATTTCATTTGAGTTTATATTACATACATATATCGAAATTGAGTTAATAGATTGGTTTTAATATATGTATATAAATATCTCGGTTGTAATCCATTTCCCCGCCTTTGCTTCTTATATGATATGTACATTGCGGGAATAAAAAGTTCGGTTACACTCGAACTTAGTCTTTTCTTACATGCTTTTTATTTGGTTCAGTAAAGGGGACTATGGCAACTAAAATTTATCCTTGGGCTCTATGAGATTACTTTTGAACGTAATTGGAACTTCATACAGAGTACTTTGAAATAGATACATAGAAACTGCGAATTCGTTTGGAAAACATTTAATATATTTATCATTTGTAAAATGTAATTGAAGATAAATTAAATCTAAAAAATCACTTATAGATCACTATGGCTAAGTATATATAATATGTATCAATTTGGAAAAGGTAGCATTATAGGCTAGTGCTCCAGATGTAATTTCTTATGAAATAATTCATACATTTAGTACGTTATATGTACATTCTTTATTTTTACTACTTATCAAACTAGTTGAAAACTTTTAATTTAGAATTTAGCTATGCATTCACATGGACATACCTACAGTTTAAAGCATTTTCACTAATGTGCTTAGTTAAAAATGTATATACATATATATGATTATATGCTTGATAAATTTCAGGTTTACCTCTGACTTATACCATACCTAAACACACATCTATAGATATACATACATATGTATGTAAGTATAGTACGCACAACTTACCACTTAAAAGAATTTTTCATATAATACATTTTCTTGCCATTCAATTTTAAACATTAAATTTAGATACATATGGTTAGTGGTTTTGGTTAAAAAATGTGTGTATGTTCCATAACTTTTCGGTAATGCGTATGTAGACACGCTTTGAATGTTTATGAGCAATTTGTTTTTAAAAATTTCACCTAATTATTTTACTTACTGAAAAAATTAAATTTGCATTTATTTTTTTATTAATAATAATAGTACTTCATTATAAATTTAGGTCAGTGCAGAAGGTTTTGAAAAAGAGTAAACAGTGAAAAAATTCATAGTAGGTTAAAACCAATTGGAAAATGAAGCTGCTTTTACTGCTACTATTACAAAAAAATAGGAATGAAAAAAGCAGGTTTGAATCATTTAGTAGAGTATTTTTTGGCATTTTTTTAGGAAACTTATAATATTATAGTATATATTTTTTACACCATCAGAAAGTATACATTACAATAAATACAAAGCTTACCGACTTATTTGAAAGTCCGCCGATATTTGACGTAAAATTTTCGAATGAAAGTTAGAGTCCTTCTCCGATATTAAATAAAGGTGAAAAAATAAATATTTGAAATGAAGAATGAATTTGAATTTTTCAAATAAATTTAGAAGTTATGGGAAAAAGATGTCAATACAAAAGTCGTAGATATTTCATTACCTACAGTTAGCCCAAATAAATTATATTTGTAGGACTTGTAGTTGTGCTGAAAATCGAGATAAACAGTTTTTAATCCATTAAAATTCAACCACTCCTCTTCCCTTCCTCTACCCCACCACAGATCGCTTGTAAATAATTTTTCTCTTCATTTTTGTTATCTGTTCTTTCTCTTCCAATGGATTTCAGTCTACTATGATTATTTTTTGTTTTAAAAATTATCTACCTTGGTGTAATTTACGTAGATTTTTTTTAAAGTAAAGTAAGCTTCTCATGAGCCCTCTTTGTTATATTTTCTGATAAATCCAATATAAGTCCAAAAAAATTAAATTGTAGTCGTAAATTCAAAGACTTTGCGCTAAAGTCATCTGATGTGAAAATGTTGTATATATAATTTAATTGTTTAAAAAGGTAAAATTTACACGAAACTATTATATAACTACAAGTATATAGAATTTCAAGATTGTCCCCAAACATATTTTTTTATTAATAAACACCAGTACTTCCTTATAAATTTAGGTCAGTGCAGAAGTTTTTTAAAATGGTAAACAGTGAAAAAATTTATATTATTGATATGTTCGAATATTAAGAAGAATTAATAGAAATTCAAAATTACACACTAAACGTTTTTACAAACAAGGAAAATGTATTCTAAATTATTATATCTTTGTAATAGAATTTATTTATGGCTTCTACATATTTATGTTTGTTTGTCATTAATTCCTTTGTTTTTATTGTTTTACATACATACTTATATATACTTCATATATGCCTTATTTCAAGAAGACTATGCAATTTTTTTAATCTATAAACTCTCCCATTTTGAGAAAACAAAAAAATGTTACTTAGTTATTTAATTGATTTATAATTAACCCGCCATGTATTTTAGTTTTGTTTTGCAAAGGAACACAATACTCTTTAATGCATTTTAAATTATCGCATGTTCTTGTAGGTACTACAATATAATAAATAAATAAATGCGTTAAAAGAGCGGCTTAAGTTGAGCGTCTCTGGTTAGAAGGATTTAATGATTTATTGGCATGGCATATTATGTACAAATAAAGGGTGTTTCGATTATACATGTGGTTTTCAAGAAAAATAAAACGCATATAATTTGATGTTATGGCCAAGAATTTAGCTTTACTATAAAAATTAGGGTTTGCCATTATGTTTCAGAAATGACTTCGGACAAGTGATCCCGCGGCTGGCTCCAATAAGTTCCAGCCAATTTTCGACCACTTTTTGCAGCAATTGGGCCGTATATCAGAAATAACACGCCGAATACGAGCTTATCTGCATAGTGAAGCGTATTCACGTAACCCCACAAAAAATAGTCCAGCAGTGGGCACACCAAACAGTGAATTTTTGAGGATGCAACGGCGTCTAAATTTTGTTTATTAACATTATAATTCAACCAAACGTGAGCTTCATCGCTGAACAAAATTTTCTTATAAAATTATTCGCCGAACGTGCGACGCGCGTTAATGTCGTTCAGATTCAATTCTTGCACGAGTTTGAGGTTGTCAGATTGCAAACCAAGATCCTTCCGAAAAATCTTCCGTTCGTGGATAGGCACAGCTCCAATTGTTGCGCGCGATGGGGGATGGACTCATTCGGGTCTTCTTCGAAACTCTACTCGAGCGTCTTCGGTGCACACTGTACAGCGTCTATGATGATGCGCATTATTCACTAGAGTAAACGTGGTATAAAACCGATCCATGATTGCTTGAATTACGAAATCTGCTGTGCGATTATGTCGACCGAACATTGGACTACGGCACCAAACCATTATTTTGGTAATAATTATCACGATTTCCAAACCTTTCATTTTAAAATCCCTAACCCAACTGAATATTAACCAAGTAACAGCAGTCAAAAAGACCAAATCCGCAAAAAGTTTGAATCATTGAAAACCACACGTCTTAAAAAACACCCGTTATAATGAGTGCTTAGAGTTTTTTGAATGTTGTGCTTTCCTCTGTTTTGTAACGTTCTTTTTGAATATTTCAACAAATGGGCGTTCCATAATGTTTAAAAAATCTACTCAAGGCATTTTATGAGAGGAAGGTATAAACTTGTGTGTTTAACACATCCTGACTCGAAAATCTAAAAGTTAGGCACTCAACAAATATAATTACAAGTTCTGTTAAATAAAACCTTAACAAAATATTGTTATTATTCTCTCAATTCTGATTCATTTAATTTTTACGCAGGCAAAACATTTTAACTGGCGGGTATATAAACATATGTGCGAAAATTACCTTGAACAACTCCTTCAAAAATCAAGCAAACTTACAGATAATGGATAGGGATATTTATATATATGTATGTATACGTGTATAAAGTGAGCATTTATACCATATACAAGTATATCCTGTATGGCCGGCATAATTTTTAATTACATGAAAAATTATTTTGTAGCAAATACTATGTATGTATAATCAACTATGAAATGCATTATGCATAGACATATTATATACATACATACATACATATATGCATAGGTATGTGTCAGAATTAAAATTATTAACAAATGGTACATTTATAATAAAAATAACGGCTTAATCGACATTAAAATTAAAGTTACGCTCGATGAACTAATATTTGTTTTCTTTTACTTAAGTTTATACTTTGTTTCGTTTAAAACGTTTTTCTTTTTGTGTTTAATAAAATAAAGCGAATCCGGCCTATCATTTCTTGTCACTATCAATTTTGTTTTTGTCCAGCGAAGAGGACACCATACCTCCACTATTTGAAGGATATAATTTATCTAAATAGTTGAGTGATTCATTGAGAAAAGTCTGAAATTAAATAATAGTAACATTAGTATTTTGCGATTAATCATCTATATTTATATCGGAGTGAACGTTACTTGGAAAGCATGTAGTACGGCCATTATAGCAGGAGATCCAAACCCATGAGTAATCAAAGAGAAGTGTGTGAGGTGACGCTGCATGGAGGGTTCCAGTAAATGTTGTGACCGCGTGCCATATTGTGTTGTGCGATCTTGGCTAAGTACTTGCATTAATTCCTTTGTTATCTATATATGTATATTATACAAAATAAATACATACTTATATGTAGTACTTGTAGTTAATCTAAGTATGTAAAGAAAATAAATTAATTCTAGAACTAAATTATGGTTTATATGGAATGAAGTACTTATCAGAATAAACCATACATATATATATGTTGATTAAAGAAAAGAAAATATATCGCATGTATTAGCTGAAATTAGTTCGTATGGTTCTACTGTCAATTGAATGGAATTAACTCATATTAAAATAGACGGTTTTTTCGGAAAGGCACCATTAAATCTCATTTAGTTACTCTTGCTATCAATATATCGTATAACTGCTCTGACAATAAAAGATACACCCTAACCTAACCATAATATAGTATATCATATGTGAGACCCCGCTTAAAGCTGTTTCGGTTTAGCGTTCATTTATTTTAAACCGGTTATTCCCCGAAATTGTGCATCCATGCCAAAGTTAAGAAAGAGCGAAGGCATTTAACAATCTGAATGAAATAGGGGAATTAGCAAAACAAACTGGTCTGGATGAGTTAAATGTGGAAGACGTCGAATAAATAGTCGAAGAAACAGCAGCTAGTCTTTTTTATAATGAGCAAAAGGAATTAGCTGAGCAAGAAACAGAAAACAAAAAGAACTTTCGTTGGTATTTGTAAAAATGAGTTTGACCACTATAACTCAAATTATGGATCAATTTATTGAAAATGATCCCAATTTTGACAGAAATTCAAAAGCAAGACGGGGTGTTATAGATGCTTTATCCACTTATCAACAGCTTCTAACATAACGCAAAAGGAAGACACTAATCACAAATATATTTGATGCCTTCTTGACAAAAAAGGCAGATAATTTGAAACACAAAATAAACTGAATGATCTGACTGCGTTAGAGTTTTATTTGGTTTTTTAAGTACATTTATATACACAAGTATATATGTTTAGTTTTTTAATTTTGAATAAAATATTTGTTTGGTTTTTTATTTTTAAAAACTACAAAAACGAAAAATTTTGTACAATATTTAAGTTATAGTTTTACCTGCTGTGAATGAATAAGTAGTTCTTTCCGGCGATAGGATTCTTGGGGTTCTGTTTGATGTCTTATGACGTATTCAGCTAGCTGACGAGCTGGAAATTCAGTTTCACAAACGAAATGAAAATCTTTTGCCAGATGAGTAGCTTCGCCCTCTACTAAGGACGTTAGTAATGTGACATTGGCAGCCTTCCGTCTTCCCGCAGGTAAATTTAAACCAATTTTTTCAAGCTTTTCTCTTAGTAGGCGTCCACCGTTCTTGCTCTTAGCTCTATTAGAGTAAAAATATAATAATATAAATAAGTAAGGTATGTTCATGGGCAACCGAAAATTGTATACATATATAATATGTTTTATGTTCGGAATATTTATACATCAATCTAACTAACTCATATCATTTTATTCATTATACAAAATTAGGTAAATTAAAAAGAAATCCATTAGTTTTCCAGTAGATGGTTTTAGTAATATGTATCTCGCGTTGTATAAGTGCGATTGGGCTACGCAATACTTGTATGCCGTTAGAAAGATGCGATTTCCTACCAAAAAACTTTTCTCTGACAGTACTGTGAGCGCTTGACTCAGTATTGTCTGAACACGCATCAAAAGATGGACGCAAGCAAAAAAAACATACGCCATATTTTACATTTCTTCTTCGATAAAAGTGAAAACGCAAGCCAAGCCGCTGAAAATGTGAAAAGTGTTTATGGTTCTGATACTGTAGGAATCAATGATGCACCACATTCCGAAATTGTCGATAATTTCGATAAAATAATGGAAATCGTTTAGTATGACGGTTGGACTAAGCAATGAACCCAGGACTCGGGAACTTTGGTACCATCTAAATGAGGTTGCATATCGATTTATGGATGCCATACGTTAAGGTAAAAAAATCATAGACCAAATTTCTATTTGCGAATCACTGCAAACTCGCAACAAAATCTATCCATTTCTGAAGCGGGTGGTTAATGGTAATGAAAAATGGGTCATTTACTACAATGACAAGTTAAAACGGTCATGGTCGAGTTACGGTGAGTTGGCGCAAACGGTGGTCAAGCCAGAACTGACTGTGAGGAAGGATTTGCTGTGTGTTTGGTGAGATTGGCTGGGAATCATCTACTATAAGCTTTTCCACAACGGCCAAACTCTCAATCTGGATCTGCACTGTCAACAATTGGACCGGCTGAAGTAAGCCATCAAAGTGGCCAAATTTGGGTAACAGGAGAATAATTGTGTTCCATTAGGACAACGTCAGGCCTCACACATCGGTAGTAATTCGCCAGAAGTTCCGGTTGGGATGATTATCCATAAAATCAGCTTATAGTTTGGTTCTAGCACAAAGTGATTATTGTCTGTACCTGCAAATGACGAATGATTATGTTAGTGAAAAATTCGCCTAAAGAGAAGCTTGTTGAAACTGACTGACCCAGTTTTTGGCCAAATGGGACGAGCGGTTTCTTTGAAAGTAGCATTATAAAATAACCTTCAAAATTACAACAAGAACCAAACCTTTGCATATTTCACCTGAATCGGATAATTGTAACTATGGTAAATAAAAATTTCGTCCTAATGAAAAAATAATGCATTTCTGTTTCCTAGATCAAAGTAAAGGTCACATGAGTCTTGTCAAGCTGTCATGTTATTTTTGCTATATATTGTTTGGCATTTCATTATGGAAAGACTTTCTTACGATTGAATAACGTTCACAAATTGTTCAACTTAATACGAAAATTCACGTTCTGTAAAGAATGAGCTTCCCGCGCTTCGCTCAACTTATGGTCAACATACTGAGCGTATTATTGGCAATACCATTACCCATCTTGAGACCCAGCATTCATTAACGGATAATATTCGACCGAATAGACCAGGTCCAGCACGCAGTGAAGAAAATATAACGGCCTAGCTGAGAGTGTACACGAAGACCGTGGAGAGTCGATTTGGCGCCGTTCGCAGCATCTCGGACTGACGTAAGGATCGACTTGGCGCATTTTACGCCGATTTCTTAAATTGAAAGCGTACAAAATACAGCTTGTGCAAGAACTAAAGCCGCTCGACCTTCTCAAGCGGCATCGCTTCCCTCTATGGGCTCTTGAAAAGTTTCTGGCTAAGTGGGTATGTAAACAAGCAAAATTGCCGCATTTTGCACGAAGAACAACCGAAGAGATTCAAGAGAATGACTTTTGGATGAACAAAACTTTTTCCTTTATATTTCGAGAATATAATAAATTAAGACATATTAGTGTATAAAAAATATTTAAGCTACCAACCTTCGAAGAACTCCACCAAGTAGAGACGCATTTAGACATTCTGGAGGTGATAACCTTCGTTGAACTTCGGCAATTGTTACTTTGTATTTGGACGTGCTGGATAAAAGGCTAAGTCGTCCCGGAACAGCACAAAATACCTCACTAGGGGAACCGGATCCAATATTTCCAAGTTCTTTCCCACTTTTAATACCTTTAATGAGATATAAAGAAAAAATTGTATTTAACATAATCCTCTTTTGATGAACTCATGTTCGCATATTTTGTACATAAACATGCGTTTAAATATTGTAATACAGTATTGGGAAACACAAGTCGGGCATCTTGGTGATTTGTGCTACAATCTTTTTCTTTATTGTTCATCCCAAGTTGCTTAAGAAGTAAGGACTTCACATAAGAGTTAATACCGTAAGTGAATCTAAAATTTTTGTCATATTGGACCAAACCAATTTTATTTTTATTTAAACTTAAACATTTTTTTTTTTCTTATAAAACCACTCCATATCTGTTTGGTTTGGTAAGAATCAAAGACATTTGTTTACCAACTTTCATAAATTGTTATTATTTCTTTAATATTTACGTAATATACATATAGAAACATCTTTATAAAATTTGGTATGAATCGGACAACTATATGATTACGAACACATAGAATCTATTTTGGCCTTGCAAATACTACATGTAAGAAAAATGGTCAAGATAGCAGACATTTATTTATAACTTTCAAATAAAAATCACTTTTCCTGAAAAATTAATTTTATTTGATAAATATATATTGCCTTAAAAGTAATAACAGACAAAACATATTTAGTTAGCTAAAATCTGACACATCTTTATTTAAGAGTATCCTAATCATTTATAATCCAAATAATAAAAACTCTTTGAAGATGGAACTGAATCTTTGGAAAGCATGACGATAAGCGGATCTGATTAAAAAAAGAGTGAATCCGCCAAGCCTTCCATAGTGTTTTCGCGCGAGTTTTTTCGAGTGTGGCGGAGCCGAAAGGTTCTTATTAAATTTTAATATTTAAGATTTAAGTTTGTTTTTTAAACTTTCTTCAGAGTTTAAAAAACATAACATTTTAGTAGCACTTCCCTTGCTAGAGTGATACAAGCTCATCTCACGGAATTCTTTTAGAGATGACTGAAATTTTTTTCTTCTTTGTTTTTTCCTGGCACTCTTCAAACACTATTTCGGGTCGCCCACCTTTTGAGTTGAGGCCCACCAATATAATTTTGTCATCTAACCATTCCTTGTTTTTTTTTCAAAGTTCTTTCGAGTTCGATGGTTTTCTCTCCATTTCGAGGTCAACTTTTTGGTGAAATTTGCAATTTTCCCTGCTATTTGAAGCCGTAATTTCTTTCACATCTACTTGTTTCAGTTATATTGCTTTAGATGTATGTGTGCACCGCTAGAAGTTTTTTGGAAGACTTACTTTCCTCATGCCATACTGCATATAGCACTCCCTTGGACACTAACATTGTTGCTAAAAAATTAATTGAATTACATTATGCAAACCACTGCAACTCATTTTCGATATTGCAACTCATTTTCGAAACATTCAACTAAGTATACCCTGAACAGGATATATTAAGTTTTCCACGATGTTTGTAACACCCATAAGGAAACGTCTGAGACCCTATAAAATATATACATAAATAATCAGCATGATGAGCTGAGTTGATTTAGCCATGTTCGCCTGTCTAACTGTCCGTCGGTCTGTATATATACAAACTAGTCCCTCAGTTTTTAAGCTATCAATCGGAAATTTTGCAAATGTCCTTTTCTCCCTAAGAAGCAGGTCATTTGTCGGAACGGCCGATATTGGACCACTATAGCATATAGCTGCCATACAACCTGATCGCATGGATTATTATTTAAAACAAAAATGTAATCTCCGAAAAAATTGCTCAGATCAGATCACTATAGCATATAGCTGCCATATTAATTGAACGATCTGAATCAAGTTCTTATAAAGAGCCTTTGTATTTGTGAAGGGTATTTGGTGCAACCGAAATTAACATTTTTTCTTGTTTTTGAAATAATATTGATACCGAACCCAATCGAAATCCGGAAGTTCAGCTCTATCAAATCTTAAATTATTAATAAATAGTAAACCTCGTACTCATTAAAATTAACATCGATTTATAGAAGGAAACATAATCACAGGTCACAAACTCTTTGTTTGTTATTTACTACATACCTTTAACCTTATGAAAACGCAAAAAATAAAATTGAAATGTAATTAAAATAAATTCTATAATAATTGCAGCAAGTAGTAAAAAATGGAGGGAAAGTTGTTGACTGTAGCTGATGGAACACTATTTATGTTTGAAGCATTACAGCTGTGTGAATATTGAGATCAAAACAAAACGAAACGTTGTTCTGACCAATCGGATATATTAGTAATTGATTACAAGACTCCATAGTCGCAAATTCGAAACGTTGTTCTGACCAATCGGATATATTAGTAATTGATTACAAAACTCCATAGTCGCAAATTTTTATTTTGAAAATTTAGTCAATCGCTGCTAAATCAGCTGTTTCTATCACTGTGGGGCCGTTACAAATTTCGTGGTAAACTTAATATATCCTGATCAGGATATAAAAGTAACAAGGTGAGGTCAGTTTTTAAGATATCTGAATGAAATTCAACACATAGGTGTATTTTGACATTTTATTGATCATTTGTCGGAATCGGCCAGATCGAATAACTATATCACATATCTCTCATATAACCGATTATTTATTTATTTTATTTTCCGGTTGCCTTTAATTAAAAAGCTAAGAGAACGTGATTTTTCAGAACTGTTTTCTGTGATTGTTAAGTATATATTATATTAGACGATTATTCTATATAATTACGATATCTTAGCTTTTTGAATAAAGGCATTATAATGGGAAAAAACTGAATAATATGGTCGGTTATATGGGAGATATATTTGTCCGATTTTGTTTTCCCTGTGTTTGTTAAGTATATATTAGAGAGTTCTGCAAAAAAACGTGCTTTTAGCTTTTTAATTAAAGGCAGGCAACCGGAAAATAAAATAACTGAATAATCGGTTGTATGTGCGAAATGTTCAATAGAATATTAAATGACTTTTGACTCTCTGTAAATCAACCCACTCTAATGTACATACTTATATTTATATTTGCATATGTATGTAATCATATTTCTCTAACGGTGAGTACATGTTGCTTGCATCACAGGGATGAATACGTTAAAGTACGAGCAAAAGTATAAACATGAAAGTGCAGATACGTCGATTGTACATATAAACATATATATGAACAATTGAAATAATATTTGGGGCGTTTGTTTAAATATAATTATGCCAATTAGTAATGTGCGAAGATAGGTAGGGGTTCTTTTATACAATACCTGTGAAATATGATTCAAAAAGGAATCTAACACCAGGTGTGTGTTTGTTTATTCCATTTTTCCTCATACAAACGGCATCAAAGTTTCAGCCACTTTCAAGAGGATAAATACTATAAACACTAACAACATAAATATATAAAGAGTGAATGCAACTGCGCTATTGTGGATATTGTGTATCGGATCTTATTCCAATTTCATAATGCACTCGTGTTTAAATTTCGTTGTTCCGAATTTTACACTCTTCGATATTCACAGGAATATCAGATTATTTGGTGTTAAATAACTTAAGCTTGCTACGAGTACCATAGTAAAGTGTTATTACGGTATATCTTTAGACAAGTATTGTTAATTTTCATATTGTGCAGTTTTGAGCCGAAAATATTCATTCATTAAAATAAAATTTAAACCTTGAATATAAATAAATATAAAAAGAATAATCACGTAAAAAAACGAAAACTCAACCTGGCTTCTGTTCATATGAGCAGATAATAACTGAATATACCATACATCTTAGTAAACGATCATAATAATACTTACTTTTAATTAGAGGTAGATCTGACATAAACGCGACATTATCATCTATACCGGGATTTTGGACATCATCAACAGCGTTCTGTAGTGCTTGATGTAAGGCTAAGGGATCATGTTCATGAGCAAGCCTACCACCATGTGTGGCACCTCCTGATAAGGTGCTACCATAATCTGCTCGTCTATCTGTATATGGGAAGCCATGCGACAGCTGCGCCTGCAAACAATATTTTTGAAATTTGAATTTAAGAAATATACAAGTACTTTTTTAATAGATCTGGACACTTTATATTTTTATTTTTGTCTTATATCTTATAGGTATCACATTTGAAACATTGATAACATTTCCAACGACTAATGTTGTTAATTCTATGATTAGCTTTAATATATACATATTAATTATAAAAGAAACACAATTTCTTTTAGTTTTTTGTCAGTTATCGTTATAACTTTTTTTCTATATAAGTACTGAAAAATTGGAATAAGGATTGTTTCTAAGCTATTTAAAGAAAGGCAAAAATATAAATTGATGATTTATTATTAAAATACATCCCTTTAATCAAACTGTATATTTTACAAACCGCTTGACCTGCCCATACATAATTCGTAATAAGTGGTGCCTTTGATATTATATTCTAATATTCTGATTTGCATCTCTTTTTTTATTGGTTAATTTGAAAAAAATGTACTGCTTTTAATCAAGCCCATGGAATGCCATTTTCGATCCCGACAGCTAACATAACATAATTTAGCACAACTAGTGAATCCTAGTTCGTAATAACTCCTTTACAAAAATAAGTTTTTGTTAGTGTGTAATACTCATGGAAATAGTGTTAGTAAAGTGTTAATAATCTTAATCGGTGAAAATTCCGGAAATCTTTATTCACGAATGTAACAGTTTTTTAAAAAACAAGCTTGGGCAACTCAATAAAATGCATATAAATATTAGGAAAAAATCGTTACACTTAAGAGCTCACACGTGGAGAGATGTGTCTAAAGACCTATTTTTCAGAGTACCAAGCGAAAAAAATTTTCGGATTTTTGACCCACCCTAATACATATGCATATAAAATTATAGAAAAACGTAAAGTAGCTGAATTAGAATTTTACTGACGTGATCATGAAACTGATTGTGAAATTGAAATCTGAATCTGATGCTCGCCAAAGGTAGAGCTATTTTTATACTCTCGCAACATGTTGCTACAGAGTTTAATAGTTTTCTTCACCTAACGGTTGTTTCTAACACTTAGAACAAATCAAGATAGATAAAGAGTAATATTTATTATATGTATATAAAATTAAGTCCATACTTACCCTAACCCCATATACCTAATATAAGACTTTCAAACTTCCGGTTGGATTTATGCCGTATATATATCGGCCAATATGTAACTAAAAATAACCTAGTTTACTGCCTGAAATGTATGAAATTGTTAACTTCATAGAATTGCGTGAACTAATGTTCCCAAGTATACTTGTAATGCCAAAACTTTATGCGATCAGTCCAAACCTGCTAGCCCTAACATACCCAATACAGCTGTTATCTTTATACCCTGAACAGGGTATATTAAGTTTGTCTGGAAGTTGGTAATAGCCGGAAGGAAACGTCGGAGACCCTATAATATATTTATATAAATTATCAGCAAGATGAACTGAGTCGATTTAGCCATGTCCGCCTGTCCGGCGGAATATATGCGAACTAGTCCCTTATTTTTGAGATATTGATCTGAACTTTTGTATACGTCTTTTCTGCTCAAGTTGCTCATTTGTTGGAACCGCCGATATCAGATCGCTATAGCAAATAGGTGCATATAAATTGAATGATCAAAATTAAGTTCTTGTATGGATAATTTTTTGTTTGAAGAGATATCTTCACGAAATATGTCATGGAATATTGCTCAAGACGATGCTTTAATATTCAGATCGGGCCACTATACCTTAAGCTGCCATTCCAGCTTCGTAAGGAAAACGTTTTTATTTGTGAAGGTTATTCTAGCTTTGGTATAACCAAAGTTTACGATCTTTGTGGTTTGTTTTTTGTTTTGAAAAGTTGTAATAGTTATGGTTTTACAATTTATAAAATTGGAACTAGTAAAAATAATTATTCTAGCAAGCACTATTTTTCAAAACGTTTTAGGTAAAAACTACGAAGCTTGCTTTCCAGAAACTAAGTTATACAACATTAGTTAGTTTGTTATAAGGTCGTAAGTATAACTTTGAGATGTTATAATTTTAAAGTTGTTGGTTAAATGTAACTCATTTTAAAATGTACATACGTATGCATATGTAAGTATGTACACTTTACCTCACAAATTTGTAATTATGTTTGTTCGTGGGTATATTTATTTCTAAGTTTTTATATTTGTATAAGTAAATACCCACTTTGGCAGTATTTGGTGGAGGAATTTTTCCAAAAAGTAGTAATATCAATGCTTAAGATTAAGGGTTGCTAAAAGTAATTTACCAACCAATCCCGCTTAAGTAGATGTGATTGTTTTGTCTTTATAAGTGGGGCAACGAGGTGGTCTCGAGTCGGGCAAAGTAACTTACCCCAAAGGAAATTCCGTAAATAACTTGTTAATAAGTATGAACCTTAAAATGGAATAGGTAAAAATATTTTAAGTATTCTGTTTGGAATGTTTTCTTGCAGCGCAGAATGCAGCTAACAAAAAAGTATAGCGGTCTTTATGGCATGAAAATAAGCTTAACCACACTTCATACATATTTAAGTACTTGCTTATAAATAAATATGTAAAGGGTGCATTTTTAGACAAGTGGTTTTCAAGAAGAAATAAAACGCTTATGGCCAAGAATTTAGCATTATTATAAGGAAGTGACCCCGTGGCTGGTTTAAATAAATTCCATCCGAGAGCAGAAATACTCGACCACGTCAATTGGGGCCGGATATCAGCGGTGTTAAATCGCTTGTCCACATCAACATCCTCCAATTCAGGCACGAGAAAGTCATTAATATGGAGCGTGTTAATAACGATCAATGATTCTCTCTGCTCATACAGCACATAAACCAGTAACTTTTTGAAGATGTAACGGCGTCTCAACAATGGCTTGTGAATTATCATTACTCCAAATGAGACAATTTTGTTTTTACATATGTTACTCGTAGCCATTGAACCAAAAGTCAAATTCATCGCTGAACCAAATTTTCTTGCGATGCGTCGCGCAAATCGAACAATCTTTTGGTAATAATTAAAGTTCTTTAACTGGCGCCCAAGCAGGGACCATCCCGCGAATGTAATAAAAAGGTCAAAAAATCAAAAAGTACGGTACGAGTGCACCAACAAATATAAAATTTTAAAGAAAAAGTACCAGTACCAGAAGGAAAAAGGACAACAACGAAACGTAGAACACCAATCAATGGGAAGCTGCACACTATTTATATAAGAAATATTTTAAACGTTTAATATTTACTGTTTAACTGTTATTATACAAAATTGAAGTTGAAAGAAAATTAAGAAAAGATGATTGCAATTGATTAAAGATAATTATTATTATAAAAAACCAGATTGTTATAAAAATCTCTACTACTTGTATTTATAAAATTTTATAAAAAAAGATACTTGTCACTATAGAACACAAAAAAAGTAAATAAGCGATATGCCAGACACTGCTGAAAAGCTAATTGAGCAACTGAATCAGATGAGGATAGATTACAGTGAAACCCCGCATCTCTCACATATTCCTAGACCTAATCCTACGATAGTAACCACAATAGTTAGAGAGGTTCTTAAACAAATAAACTCGCAGAATGTTACCGGCCACAGCGTTACACTGAACGCACAAAACTCCTGACATGGTAAAATGCCTTAGGGAATTTGCAGGACGACCAGCAGAATTTAACTCTTGGAGGAAGAGCGTTGACAAGATTTTTTAGGCATACGATGGGGTCAAGCACACCCGTAAGTACTTTGGCATATTACACACTATTAGACATAAAGTAGTTGGTGATGCCGACACTGCATTGGAGTCGTTCAATACTCCACTCGAATGAACTCAAATTTGGAAATGCCTCATGATACATTATTCGGATAAAAGAGACATAGGTACATACCAAAAGGTATACCATGCCCTTTCTTTTATACTAGACAAAATTGCATATCTTGATTTAAGTGACTAGTCCATAAGGACTATGACTAATTCATACCAGGACAAAGCCCTAGATATATTCATTAGAGGATTAACCGGCGATTTACCTCCTCTTCTCAGCATGCGAGAACCGACAACCTTGCCTCAATCCCTACATCTGTGTCAAAAATTAGACAACATGACCTACAGAATGAATCATGCGCATAACACGCATAAACCAACCACGAAATCGTTATCCCCAATACTCTTATGCTTCTCCCGCCTAGCTCGGCAATCTACCGTCCCACGTAATAACTATAATTACACGCAAAATATTCACACCAAGTTTCAATAACCCTCATACTCCGCTAGAATTTAGAAATCAATCCAATACTTCCTTTAATAACAGACCGAACTTGCACCAAAAGCACCGACTCCGATGGAGGTGGACCAGTCAATAAATTCAAGATAGGTTAACTACCAAAATAGACCTGGTGCCTTCCAAGACAACTGACCACCGAAACGTCCGCTTTACGTACAAATAGCTTATTCTCCAAATAAAATACAACGAAATTTCCCTAGTAACACGGAAGGAAAAGATTCAAACGATTATCACGAAGGAACAGAATCGAACAGAATTTCGACGTTTCTCATAACAGTTATGATACCACAAAACAAAATTACCTTAATACTATTCATTTTTTTTAAAAAAAATGCCTTCGCTTCATTATTAAGAATTTAGAACTAAGCGCGGAGACACAGAAGATTTTCTGATTGATACTGGATCTAATAAGAATTATATCCAATCAACTAGAATTAGGGCCCCAATTTTGAACGAAAAGCCCTTTACGGTAAAAACAGTTGCCGGAACGATTGAATTTGCGCACCACACCTTCGTAGATATTTTTAGACCAACAGAAGAAAAATAAAATTTTTCATACTACCAACTCTTAGGTCGTTTCATGGCATAGGAGGTAACGACACACTTAAACAATCGAAAGTAATCATCCATACCTATAAGAATTTGATGACAATTTGCCAAAATATAAATATAGCGCTGAAGCAGCGGATATCACACGAAGTCAATAATGTCGGAATCGATATTTCGCATCTCTCGCTAAAACAACAAAATAAAAAAGCTCACCTACACCATTCCCGTTAACAATGAAATACGAACAACAATCGAACGCTAAGTCGAAGAACTTCTTGCTAACGGAATAACAAGTAGATCGAAATCTCCATAGAATTCCCCAATATGGATCGTTAGCAAAATATCAGACTGGTTATGTTCAGTTCTTGTGATAAGTACTAATTTTTAAATTCGCAATAGATAAAATTAGTGAAATAACAAATATTATAAATAATATAGTTATTTTAAAACTATACATAATGAAAAATAATTATATATGTAGAAATAGAATCATTCTTACAGTTAAAATATAAGTTAGAAATAATTAAAGAAGAAGTTTTGAATATCGCATACGCAATACATTAAACAAGAACCAATATAATAATCTCGTTTATCTTCTCAAATGAAGAATGTTGCAAGAAAATTAAAGACAATGATGACATTACATATATAAATTTAGATGAAGCTCTTGAATTTTCTGAAATAAAAATTGCGACTAAGAGCAAAATTATAATTTATTCCCACCGTGGATAATCAAATTTGTACAACAACAGACTTTAGAGCTGTAAAAATGGAAAAATTAATGAAATCAATTTTAATACAATTCTAAATTGCGAAAAGACAAACTATGGAATAAAAATGATTGTAAAAAGTACAACTTCTTGCAAATATGTTTAAATAATAATCTAGTAGATTTACATAAGGATTTATGCATCAATAATCTTCTAAAAAGTCGTTTGCCAACCTGCACGGAGGTCAAAAATCAACATATTCTAACCTTAGAGGAAATGGGAAATTTTTTTTCAACAACAAATCTGCAACATTAAAAAATAGTATATAACGAGAAAAGAACATTAAGTAAACCGGAAATTCTACAATATTCATCCCCACCAACCAATATCGAAGAAATCCTCTCGCTGGAGAACACCTTAACTTTAATACACAAAAGAAGTAAGCTCAATAAAAACAGAAAAAAGGATAAATCATCAATAATAATGACAGTCCTAATTTTTGGAAAATACTTTATAAGTGAACCCACAAAAAATCAATCCATCAAATTAATGCAACCGGCAATCGATGGACTCATTCAAATTTTCGACAGACCCAAAGATTCAAACGAGGACGTTTGAATTCCAGGGGAAAATTAGTTAGCACGCCACACATTCAAAAAGTATCATATTATTCATTTATATCATATGATACAAAGTAATGCAATATGACACAAGCCAAATCGCTGATATTGCGACGCGTGCAGTACGAAACTGTGGGAAGCGCAAGATCAGCGTATTACATCTCCGTTGGAGCAGAAAACTTAGGTTTAGAGTTAATAATAATTAATTGTAACTTTTACTTCTTATTAGGGCTTTAATAAAGGACCATAGCTTCCAAAATATATTTTTTGATAAAAATAAAATAAAAGTTTTTAAACTTATATATTATATGTATGTACTTAGCTTTCTTTGGTACTATAAGAAGGTTGGTAGTGTCGATGATCTGAATCTGGGGAAGTAAAAACTTATAAAGTGCTATAACTATGCCACAAATTAAGATACGAAACTACAATTCGGTACACTGCCTCGAAGTATGGAGGGGCATTTGTAGTTTGAAAGTTTTTGAAAAGTGGAACCCCGGCCACTATATGGTATTATGGATATAACATTTTATTGAAATTCAGAGATCGGCTTTTCCCGATAATAATGTCTTCTCGGGTCAAAAATGGGTAAAATTGAAACAATACTTGCATAGCACTCATATACCTAATATCATATACAAATTTGATTTTAGTCATCTTTTTTACAGAGTTCAACATATGAGTTATCTCAAAGAAAGCATCTTTTTCTGGTAAAAATATGTCGTGATGCCAAAAGTAATAGACTCGGGTCAATACCAACCCTAGCTGCCATATATCTAATATAAGAATTTTAAACTTGTTGTTATCTTTGTACAGTAATTATATATTCGGTCGATATATTAAATACCTTATCAAAATAAGTGAACGTAATTATATTATATTAGAAATAATATAGTTGAAGTCTTATGGAGTTCAATTCAACTAATTGTGGTGATATTTATTTCTGTGACATTTAATATATAATATTTAGAAGGATCACCGCTGTTTATAAAGCCTTTATTTTATGTACATACTTCACTAATCGCTTTGAAAATAGAAAGAAATGGAGATGGGAGGCTACATCACTTTGTTATAAGAATAAGTCGTTCTAAGCATCAGCGTAAACATTTTTTCAAAGGTTTATGTGTTATATCTCTATGAACAATAATACTTATATGTTATAGTTCCATATTCGTACTTAAAATATAAATTATCATTTTATTACAAAATCATATAGTATGATTTGAAGAGCACTCACCACATGGCCTTGTAGCTCCGCTTCTCTGTGAGATCTGTGTATACCAAGTTGATCCTGAGTTGTTCGTAAGCCCGCTAATTGGTTATAATGGTGCAAAGGGGCATGGTGCAGTGATGATAACGGTTGTCCATATGGATCTGTACCCAAATACTCTAAAGCTCCATGGTTCTGTAAATATACAGGTACCTAATCAATATTAGATTAATTATGTAATTCCAAATAAACTCTCATTTACTATTATTAGCATTTCATTAATATTATTTTAATTAGTTAAAGTAAGATAAATAATATCTTATCTATTTTCACTTTTGTTGCATGGAAACCGTATAATATTTGTATATAAAGTTATGAAATATGGTATAAAATAATCAGACAACAGTAATATATTATTAGTATAACTATTGATATAAATTTAAAACAATTTTTACACCTTGGACAGGGTATATTAAGTTTGCCACGAAGCTTGTAACACGGTGAAGGAAACAAAGTACTTAGTCCTGCCATAAATTCTGTTACAAGTCAGGCCATTATAAAAATCAAATTGAAACTACTCGTATAATTTTTATTTATGTTAACTTTATTTAATAATGCATATGGGTCATTCCATCTAAAATTTATGTTTAAATATTTTTTCGAACAAAACAAAATTTTTTGTGTTCTTTGAGACAAAATATTGGACACAAATTTTTTTATTTGGACCCAATATGAAAAATTTTGGAGTTATGAATTTTCAGAATTTGACATTGATGCGGTCGATATATGCCTTTCCGTTGATATAATTTACTGTTTTCTTAGAGGTTGTACGAGAAAAGTTTTTAAGGCTGAAAAAAATTTTTTCAAAAGGAAATAATTCTGGAACTTTATAAGTTCGATAAGTTATATTTTGGTAAATGGGCACATTTAATTTATATGTAGATATGTATGTATAATTGCGTCAGCGATAAAAAGTAAAATATTAAAATTCTCTGACATGATGTTAAATTTTATGTTAACGGAAAAATGATGGATAAAGAGAAATGTAGTTATGTTTAATGTATGTTTTAAAAATACTGGTATAGCTATTAAAAGCCTATTTGAGTATTTCACAGATATGTAGGTACATATATACTAGGGTTTATACTAAAATTGCCAAAAATCTATGAAGGGAAATTTTTTTCAAGTAAAACTGTATACAATTGTAAGGCGGAGGGCTGACCCATAACAACTAAGAGCTCATACTTGGAGAAATTTTCTTAGAGGTGTCTAAGAAACTATTTTTTAAAGTACTAAGCGAAAAAAAATATTCGATTTTTGAACCTCCCTTAGTATATACGTACATTTTATCATAAAATTTAAGTGTTGTATTATATAGACCAACTTCTTTGTATTTTAATGTCATCGATGGAAATTTCAGTTCCTATGAAAATTTTATAACTTAAAAAAATTCGATGGAAAATTCCATGCACATTACAGTGCGTGAAACGATTTCCGGCTACGCGCTAATGGAATGCCTTCTTACAATACAGATTGACATTAAGAAATTAATAATAAATATAAGTTGTGTTCACCTAACGGTTGCTTGTTAAATCTAAAACTAAAATATAGGTATGTTTATCAAAATGATGTCAAAATTTTCTTACCCGTGCAAACGATAACGTGAGTTGGCCAATACGCGTGATATTTTAATTAAATTAAGTAGACATATTACTATTGACTTTCATCTTGCAACTCCCTTTGTGAATTGGTAGTTTAATTTTTTCGCAAACAACATAATTTGGGTAAGGTGAGAGATTGGACGCTTGCGTATTAGGTTTCCTATTTATAGTTAATTTCTAGGTTCTTTAAAGGAAGTCATAAAGTAAATTTGGTATTGTAAGAGTTTGAAAAAACATGTAATATGAACTTTATTTTAAGTTTGTTGAAAGCAAAATGAATACTAAGAAAGAAGTAAAGTCTGCGGTGAGCAATTTAATTCAATGTGCAGTTCAAAGTAGGTTTTACAACATTTGAGAATTCAAACAACGAATATTTCTTAAGTATAAGATAAGGAATCCTGTGTCAAAAAATTAAACGTGAGTAAAACAAAAATTGAAGGGTTAAGTTTGCGAGCAGCCAAACATTTTATACTCCCGCAATTTTTAAAAATCAAAAATCAACGACAAAGTTGTGATTGTTTTACAATCATATATGGTATATTGTTAATTTATACGCACTATAGGCCATAGTCTCAATTAATTTTATTGTTCCATTTTGTTTTATATCCGAGATATTTATATTAAAATGAATCTAACTAATACTATATTTATCAAATTAGCGCTGTAGAGACACATACCGGTATCCATAATTATTACTACCGAATGACATAACTTTCAGGACTCAGTGGAATCGCAGGTAACTGTAAACCTGACGAAGGAAAGGTACCCTACCCCCGCTATCTGTAGAATGGAAACAGGTCGGTTCTTCAACTTTTTGTCCTCAGTAAGGTTAGACTCTCCCTGGTCGTGGGGGTTATAATAGGTCATTGCTCTATCCGCGTCCACGCTGCAGGGTTGAGAATCTTACTGGAAGCCAACCCTTCATTTTTGATTATTCCGCGTTTGCGAGATCAAGTCTTAAACACTTGGGAGCTCACATTTTCAGATATCCCACCATGTTGGTTGGAATATAAATTAAACGCCTTTACAAATTTGCAGGAAGGTTATTCTCTTAGTTACAGGACACAACATAGAACAAGTGTTGACGTCCTGCACGAGACAAACTTCAGCTCGTATTAATAATGAACCTCCATCTGGCATTACAAAGGACCTGTAGGGTTTTTACTTTCGAAAAATCGATTTTTTTTTCTCTTATCTTATTGTTTAACATTTCAAGAATATGCCCTTTAGGTCGATAGAAGCAATATTCTTAAAGTTACTGTTTTATTAATCTCCGGCCTTTAACGATCCAACCAATAGTTCATAAACTTTAGACGCATTTTTCTCAAAACTACTTTTTCAAAGTCCGTGTTTACTGTCATTTCAAAACTACTTGACCGATTAATTTCAAACTTTATACACATTTTCGATATATAAAATACCGCCCCTACGTTGAGTAAACATTTTTTTTTTACATAAAGGGTGTTTACCTCCCCTAAAATGGCGAAATTTTTAGTGGAAAATAACAGTTTACACTTAAAATAGCCGCCAAAAATGTTTAAATGAAAAACAATTATCATAGAACGTTGGGGAGGAAGATTTGATCATAATTTAACTAACTTTTCTTGGTTTTTTTTCAGTTAATTTCCAGCCGAGTTATGGTGAACACGGCAAATTGTTTTTTTCTCAAGACGTTCTGGGGGAAGCTCTGTTACCGGCTTATGCTTCAATATTTCTGCATGAAAAAATTACTCTATATTGTTGAAAGTATGAAAAAAATTGGCAAAAAAAGTTTTTTTTTACTTTGAAACCCTACCCCCCCTTAAGCTTATTTGGTTTTTTTTTTGGAAATTTTTAATAGATAAGTATAGATATATTCAAAGATTATCTCAAAGAATGGATGACTTAAAGGTAAAGTAACTAAATTACAGTTTCATGTATTACCTGTTGTTGGGGTGGACTTTGAGTTGAATGATGAAACGGTGGAGGAAAATAGGGCGGTTGGAAATCTGATTGAAGAGATTGATGATGCATTGTTGCTGTAGATCCGTGAGTACTGCCATGGCTACCGTGTCCAGAAGAAGGTCCTCCACGGCCACTGTGGCCACCCGTATGTGTCGTGTAAGCGGGGCTACTGCTTGACAACCCCAAGCTCCCATGACTAGTGAGGCGTTCCTGGAAAAAAAATTAATGCTTAGTTTCGTGTAGTAACACTATTATTTACAAAGTATGACTTATTAATTCCCATAGATAAAAACTCATTTGGCAGTTAGAACCGGTATTAAAATACCATAAATTAAAATTATCAGATAACGGTACATACTTTTGAATATTCGTGGAAATAGGTATTTACTATAACGTCACAAAGATTAATTTTCTTCAGGCATTAAATAACATAAAGATGAAAACAAGCTTCAAAACCATTTTTGTTGATCTAATAATCTCAACGAAAAAACTCTAATCGATAATTTTTCGTTATAGTCATATATCGGGGAAAATGTATTTAGACAATTAGTAAATATTTAATAAAACTGAACACATATTACTTTTTTTTGGAGTTATGGTAGACTTTGTCATTTTATTCTAGAGCGGGTCTTGTTCTTATTTCGGATCTCGCTTGAAAACTTTACTTTTACTAGCAGACGGAAAACACCGAAAGAACAGAGTTCTTTATCTTCAAAAAAAAAAAATGAAAAAAAAGGTTTTTAATTAAAAAATCAGTTGCTTTTAATGATAAGATTTTGAGATAAGTATATAAATTTTATGACTATTCGCTAGGTATTTAACGTTTGAATTTTTCAACCAAAGATAGATTTTCACTTCTTGTAAACATACCTGTCAAGCATCCAGTGCTGGCAACAATCTAAATTATTTAGTAAGCTGTTTCAACTCTTGTTTTGATACCAAAATAACATAAAAAACTGTATGATATTATTGCTTTCTTCATCTTTTACATAGAACAAACATTAGAATAATTATTTAGTTTTTAAGTAAATTTTGCTGCAACCAATACTTTCGCATGACATGCATTATCATATTTGCAAAAACGTCAAAAAAGAAGAAAAAGTGCAGAATGATCCGTGCTCACATATTTCAAGGGGCTCGATGCTTATAACTTTGTAATTTAGTTAATAGTTATAACTTTGAATGTGTGAACATGTCCAATTTTTAAGACTTAAAGAGGAATCTTTATCGGCTAAGATGATCTACACTGTACAGGATAGTATTCCTAATTCATATTGGTGCGCAAAGCTGCAGCGACGGTCACTTTTTTCGCGTCTACACAATTAAAAATTCAATAAAAAAAAGAGATTATTCAAAATTCTAATTCGTCTCATGCTTTTGAATAAATACAATAAAAAAAAAAAAAAAATTATAAAATACTTTAAGAAAAAACGATCTCCTGCTGTTTTGTCTGGTTAAATGTTTTTCGTTATTTATATCCATAGATTTAATAAACATGTGGTTAATTTTTTTTTAAATATTTTTACCTGGACATTTATAACTGTGGGCATGTCGATATAGGCTAAAGTCATATTCACATTTTTTATTTTGAGTACAGAAACTGATTTCAACACATTTCTGTAGTAATTTTTAGCATATATATTTCTATTGGCACTTAATTAAATTAATGTAATCTTTTTGTGTTAATAATTTAATAAAAAATGTTTCATAGTCACAATAAGATCACACACTTATCTTGAGTTACAATTACAAGCACATTAATTGTATAGACCTAATTCTTCTTACAGGAGGAAATAATGCGACACGATTCCACCTTCACGAATTACGCGGCAACTGCGAATAAGAGTGCGTAAAAAATATTTGCTTTCTTACACCGCTTAGCAATGAAACAGGCAAAAGTTGTCCAAACCACGCAAACGCGTATTTTGCATTTAAAAAAAATCAGCAACAAATTCTACGTTATAGCAAAATTGAATGATAGCAGCGTGGTATAAGAACCATAGAAGAATGGTGAGTTGTGAGTACGCGCACCGCACATACAAAGGTACACGACGGCTTGTCGTCTGTTTATCCCGACAGCATTGGGTTGCCAACGACCAGAGTCCCAGCTCGTTTAACGCAATAGTTCGCAGCGCTCATCCACTCGTAATATTCGGGTGTTTCGTGTTGAAATTTAACTACCATTAGCTACTAACTGCGTGCGCTGATAGATGTAATATGAAAGAGCGGCAAATGTGAATACAGCATACTCATTTATACACAAATATATTTTGTAGGTTTTATACATACATATTACTTTGCTACCGTGCAGAGATAAAATGACAAGCAGTAACAAAATGTTTCAATATTATTATACAAATTCGTCAATTTCTCTCAAGGTTAAGCACATAATCCACAATTTTATTGCTAATATATGAGAATATCTCTGCCGTAATTATATTTGTACCCATACATAATCAATAACGGGTCAAGATTGATCATGAATTGTTTGAAAGTCAGAAGCTAAAATATTCTGCTACAGAACTCGGATAACAGAATTCGGATAATATTATATTTATATATATTAATCTGAATCTTAAATGATATGATATTTATGTATGTATGTATGCATGTATGTATGTATGTATATAAGAAAATGCTTTGTTCAAGATACCTCTTTACAAAAGAACTATTTTTCTAAAAATCCAATCAAGTATATGTTTTTCTATTTTGTATTTTTCTACAAAGCGCCACCTAAATATTTTTATTACGAAAATAATGGGTTAAGAAATCACTAGAAAAACAATAATGTTCCACAGATAATTTAATGAAATTTAAGTCGAGATGCTTTAAAAAAATTTATCAAATATTTAATGAGTGCACTTAAGTACAGGCTTCTTGTTTAAAGTTATTTTTAATAAAAAGGTATGTAATGACTTTTTGAAAGATATTAAGTGTAATTAAATTAAATTCCACTTTTATCAGCTCAAGTATATGAGATGATATGGTTTTGACAGATATATATTATTAATATTGATATGTTAAAAACTGGCCGCTTTCAAAGGCCGACTTCCAGATAAGGCCTGATAGAAGCAGAGGAGGTGTTTCAGCGTCTCTCTCATGCCTACTTCCCAAGCACTTTTTACATGTGTCATGGTTAAAAATTCCCATACGGCTCGCATGGGATGCCTGTTCGCTTGCACATGATCTTGGCGATCCTGCATACATGTAAGGCATTCGCACCTTGATCCGTCTGTCAGCCCTTTCGGAGATTTTATTGTGTATCGATTTTGCGTATTTCCTGAACTAATTCGGTACCCATGATGGCACTTTTGGCAATCTCATCGGCGATCTTGTTTTCCTGAATGACCTTGTGGCCTAGAACCGTATACATGATGTTCTTTATGTCTTTATCTGCGTTATTAGCCAGCTACCCACTCCATTAGCCAGTTTGATGCGCCTGCGAAAATTGACCGAGTGTTTTAGGGGTTGGCTCCAACTCTGTCACGGGTTGGCCCGGTATTGCAGTACAATTGCGAAAGAATTCAATATTCATCATTCAACGAAATCGTGAATGGATTGCAATCAAATTTGGTATTTTATTAACTAACCTTATTGGTCATAGACTCACTTAGTTTTATAACTATACTTTACTTCGTGTCAGCGATAATTATATTAAAATCATCCTCAAATGAGATGTATTATGTGATAAAAACTTAACTAAAGATGCCAAATGTAATATTTTTGGTATATGAGGAAAAAGTCAATTCAAAGATATCTTACCTATCTATATATACATATAATATATAAAAGAAATTATGTGTGTATGTTCCATGTACGCTCCGAAACGGCTAAACCGATTTACTGAAGAAGAGCGTGAATCACGGCTTCAACAAAATCGTGACAAAGAGTCTTCATCACGAGCTACCGAGACAATCCAATTTAAACGCACCTAAGTTATGAAACGGTACCAGATTAACAATTAAAAAATTGTCAGACGTACTGATTCCACGAATACCGATGATTTCCAACGATTTACCGTTCCAGTTTAAGCGGCTCCGATTCCCTTTGCGTCTTGCTTTGGCGATAACTATCAACAAAGCACAAGGTCAATCGTTGACTATCGCCGGCTTAAATTTGGAGAATTCGTGTTTTTCACACGGGCCACTTGTATGTCGCTTACTCCCGAGTCGGCACACCTAAAAACCTATACGTTTATACTCCAAATGAAAAATGTAGTCTACCCACTAGCCTTAAGATGAGTTTTAACAAACTAATGAGTCTGCTGTATGAAATGGTCATCGCTCATATTGTATATATTTATAATTACTAGCTTTTTGTTCTGTTAATTTAATGTATCTTTGCTTTTTTTATTCATAAATTGAAACAAAAGACTTCTATCTGTCATTTACATCTGATTAATTAATTTTAACTGGTTTTAAATTACTATCAAAGTACTTTATCTTATTTATATCGTTTATATTTTTAACGTACTGTTATATAATTATTTTAATTCTTTAACATTTATATTTTATAGTCCTTGCTTGATATGCTTTTGTATCAATGATAAGAATGATATTCTATTTACTAACATGTATATGGGTGTAGGTAATAATCTTCACCCGCTCAAGAAGAGAATAGAAGAAATGAATATGAAGATAATTGAATAATTTAATATATTTAAGAGATAAATTAAATATTTACTGTTGTAACTTTGTTGGTTAAGAAAAATAAAGCAAAATTTAGCCCGGCGAAGCGGGCAGGGTACGCTAGTTACCTATAAATTCAACCGGAAGTTTTAAATTCGAATAATAGGTATATGGGGGCTAGGGTAATTATTGGCCCATTTGAACCACTTTGGGTACAAGGACACATTGTTATTAGAGCGGACTATAATATTTCACATATTGACGGGTATATAAGGTTACAGAGAGAACAGGAAGTTCGAAAATCTTCCTGTTATATATATGGGGCCAGGGAAAGTATTTAATCGATATTATCCATTTTTGGTATCACGACTGCCATGGACGAGGTGCCATGCCTATTGTTTAATTTTTACACCAGCTTCCTTTCCGTGTCATCTTGGGTGTAAAATTTATTGTAACATATATGGCGTACTGGTGTCAAAAAATTCCTCTTAGCAAGGTGGGTCGATATAGCTCATATGGCTTGTGAGATAAACACATTAAACTTATTAGAGGGCGGAGCCAGACCCACTTTTCAAAAATTCTCAAACCACAGAAGCCTTACAAAAGTTTAAATATGTATAGTATTTATTAATTCATATTTCACTATTAAATTATAATAAATATTGTTATCCTAATATAATGATTGTATTAATGGTTGATGATGAAATTACATTAAATTTAACAAGTAAAAAGTATTGCACTTTATTATTATGTGCATACATACATACATATGTATTTGTATGGTTACTTGAGAAAGTGTAAATTTCGTACCCTTCAGCATTCTATTTTAACAACAGCACAAACTGTGTGAAAGGAATAGTGACAATATTATCAAAATGACATTTGACATCCTGTAGGAAAGCATTATGAGCTGTTTTCTTTATACTCTAACAAATTCACAAAAATGTTACATTCACTCACTTCCGGGAATTGGTGTAATCATTATGTTTGGAATCACCGATTTTATATGCATATGGACAAGTACTCTACATATTTATAAATATTAGATTTTTTGGAAAAGTTCAAATCGATTTTTCAATTCAAATAAATACAAATAAATAAAAAAATATAAGTGTATTTCTGATCAAGGTAATATTAATGTAGTCGCGACATGTCTTGTCTGCACCAAATTCAAGAGTTTTACTGAAATGTTTCAATTTTTGAACTTTTAGGAAACTAATTGTCTTTTATTTTTTTGGATTTTATTCTTTGTGCAGAAGGTTTCAAGAATTTTTAACGTCATTGGTATTAACCCATATACTTATGTGTCTGGAAATCCATTGTTAAATAGATCTTTCACTCAATGCAACACAAGCATTTTTTCTTCCAAATTTGAAATACGATTATATGTATTAGAAATCAAAGAAATCTAGGCATATACAGAAACTGAATAGTTTGATTTGCAGTGGGACATAGCAAGCCGTTTTCTCGAAACTAGTACCCGTCAAGACCTTTCTCATGTATTTGCAGGCAAACATAATAAAATAGATTTGGCTAGAATTGTACTGATTTGAAAAGTCTTAGGTGCTAAAGCTCTTTGTCTAAATGTAAATATTCATTGTAAAACAAATAATAATTATCAAATCTAAATATCCTGAAGGTTTATTTCTTTTTCTATTATTCAAAAGTATAATTGTCTTGTTACAGATGTATTGTTAACCTAACAGTTACAAAATTAAGAATAATCTAAATACCTATTTTAGTATAAAAAATTTCAATATATCCAGATTTTTATACATTTTCTTAAGATGATTCATCATTTTATTTCCAAAGTCACTTTCATAAATGCAAACATGTAAGGAAGCGCTAAATTTGGGTGTAACCGAACATTTTATACTTTTGCAACTTGCAAGGAACAAAGGCGGAGGAACACCTTCAGGTTTTGCCAAAACATTATATCAAAGTAAGGAAAGTATCGCCGTGATTTTATTCATTTAAGGAAAGAGGATACACTTATTTGAAAAAGATTCTTTCTGACTTTCATTAAGATTTCTTACTTATTGACCGACAGATGCGGTATAAAGTGAACCGGAAGCTCGAAAATATTTATATTAGGTATATGGGGTGTAAGGGGTGTAAGCGAAGTGTTGACCTGCTTTCACCCATTTTGGCACAAATTATGTGTGATTTCGAAAATTTTTGGACGTAAAAGATGAATTACCTTGAGGGCAAGTTAGTTTGTGTACTGTAAAGAGAAAGAATCAGACGGAATTTAAAAGTTTGTTCGCTCATACTCATTCGCTCATTTTTGCAGTGTGTAATAGGAATATTTAGGTAATCTCATATAGATATAGGATTTCACCAAAAGGGATCGATGCCAATTCCATCCCAAATCCTATAAAGCCCTTTTGTACCATCCGTGTTGTGAAATTTAATGCTTGTAGCTCATTTATTCAGTGAGTAATTGTAAGTAGTTTTCAACATAACCGTTATATGGGGAGTGGGCGTGGTTAATATCCGATTTTACCCATTTTCATAGAGTTTGAAGAGGTATTAAATGACTTCTTCTTAGCAAGCTTGGTGGATATATCTTAAGCGGTTTGGAAGATATGTACATTAAACCATTTAGGGAGCGGATCCACGCCCACTTTTAAAATATGTTCAAACCCCAACTGCCCCTTGCTACTGCGATCTTCTGTATCAAATTACAGTTTTGTATATTATTTTGAAACTTAGTAATTTATTGGTTTTCGTTTGTGGCGTTTTGTGGGCGTGGCAATGGTCCGATTCCCCCCATTTGTTAGGTAAATAAAACTATCATACGAGTGAACAAAACTATCGTACTCTGTAGCAATATGTTGCAAAAGTATAAAAGTGTTGCTAAACAATTCTACATTCATTATTGGACGAAACCGTGAATGAATTACAATCAAATTTGGTATTTTATTAAGTTATATTATAAGTCACAGACTCACTTAGTTTTATTATTATATATTACTTCGCCTCAGATAAAATTGTACTTAAATCATCTTCAAATGAGATATTTATGTATATGGGATATAAACTTAACTGAAGAAGCTAAATTTAATATAATGAGTTGATGTGAACACGTCAACTAGAGGATCGCAATTCATTATTTTAGGGATATAAGTTTTGGACCAAAGTCTAGACCATTTTTATTCATATTCCCACAAAATTTTTAAAAATCTTGTTCATTTAATTTTATTAAAGTATCGCACATTTTGTCAAGTGGAAAGTCGGAAATTATTATACAGCCTATATTGGGAACAGAGAACGGGATGGGCTAATTGAGTTAATTTTGACATTCCTGAGGTATACTTGAAAGAATATTTTCAAGCAATTTTATAAATATATAACTCACATATTGGATGACATGTTCGGTATAAGGTTTGTTAGAATAACAAAAATCAATATATATAGTATTTGGAAATTGGGATAGTCCGTAGACTAAATTCACATATTTTCGACATTAAACTATAGTATATCCAATAGTATACGCAGAACTATAGTACTTGTATAACCAATATTAATCGGTTAATTTTGCTAAGATATCTTACATAGTGATTGATATATATGGCATAAGACCAGCCGGAAGTTTGAAAATATTATATTAGGTATATGAGAAATGGGGGTAATATTGACTCGATTTAATCCATTTCTGGCAATACAACATACTATTAACAGAATAAAATACTCCCTAAGTTTCATTAAGGTACATCACATACCATCACCAACATATTTGGAGTAAAGTCAACCGGATGTTTTAAAATTCTGTGATTAGTTAAATGGGGACTATGGCAACTTTTCACCCGATTTTACTCATTTTAGGCACAAAAATGGGTCATTATTAGAAAAATACATCCGTTTAATTCTATTAAGATAGCTCACATTTTGGCCGATATAAGCGATATGAAGTAAGCCGGAAGTTCGAAAATATTTCAATAAGAGGTGGTATATTTCAAAGGCACTGTAACATGGGAATGTTAATATAATCCTATGTACCGAATTTGGTGGAAATTGCTCAAGTAGTTCTGGGTATATGTAATTTCACCTAAGTGTGGGAATTTGGTTCATATAGCTCGAATGTCTTAGGAATAATATACATTAAATTTATTAGTGGGCGGGATGCCCCAACCATAGATGCCCCTCCCCAATGCAACTATCTGTACCAAATTACAGGTTTATATCTTAATTTAGTGCTTATATATGGCATTTTAGTTTTCGATTAATAATATGTGGTCTGATTACGCCCATCTACAATACCATACTTCTTAAGTGACTTGTGTACCAAGTTTAAGATATCTTAATTTTTACTCAAGTTATAATTTGTACGGACGAACGGACGGACATACAGACAGTCTCCCGGATTTCAACTCTATAGCAACATGTTACAAGAGTATAAAAAAAAACTTCATTAATTGCATCATTCATTAATTTAACCGTTTGATACAGTCAGGTCCAACGGACTGTGAAAGCATATTATCGATAGTTAAAAAAGTACCAACTTCCTAGGTACCAGATAGCGAAGAAGTAAATACTAGACTTAATTAACGCATTAATATTATAATTATTAGAATACCAAGTCCAGATAGGTCAGTACAATATCTAACCAGGTAACGCCATTGATGACGAAGACATCAGCTTTTACGAGTCAAGAAAGCGGATCACTAATAAACTATTAATGGGGTATCTGATATTCCTGCTTTCAAAACCGAATGTGCAGACTAATAAATATACCCATAGTACATATATATATATAGGTATATGTTATCTACTGTTAAATGAAATATTTTCCCAAACTATGGAAAAACATTTGGTTTCAACACAAAAGTATATACGAGTAAATAGATATCTATATTTTATCACAATCAAGGCAACTTTTGTAATATACAGTATAACAGTATACTTACGTACTGATATTTGAAAATTCTTCCGTTTGCTGAAACTTACTCCTATACAACATATTAAAAACTTTTAAACGAATTCTAAATTTTAAACAACAAATAAATTAGTTCACACATCTGTACATGACTTACTTCGGGAAACTCAGAATTCACAGTAATTTGACAACAGCATTAAATGAACTTGTTTTCATTTAGATAAATTTAACTGGATCTAAAAGGAATTTGGCATTACCGAGCATTGAGGTATGTAAAATGATTTATTTTTATGTAATTAAGCTTGGCTACTAAAGACTATGTATTAATACGTTAAATAACTTTGTAGAACGATAATTAAACTAACATACCAAGCACATCAATAATATATCTAATTGTATTAAATCAAATCAATATTTAGCTTAATATACTTAAACGCGCAGATATTATACACTCTGCTATAGAATACATAATTCCCAAATATAATGTTAAAAATTTCATATACATATACACATTAATATGTCATATGTGTATGTACTCAGTGCCGACCTACACAAGACTCGCCTGTTAACTGTACGTTAATATGGTTGTCAATTTAGTTACAGCGTCCAAATCTAAACAACTGCTGAAAAGACGGAAATACGTGCTGTTACCTTATTTGGAGTCTATTACGTAAGAAAGGATTCCTGCAACATCTTATTAACATGTTTACGCTATGACACAACGAAATTATTGTTGCCTCTTAAATTTAAAACTTGCCGAGTGACTTATCAAGCCGATCGGCTTATGCTTACGCTTTTTCAAATGTATTTAAATATGTACAAACATATGTATGTATATATCAATATAAATGTTTATAAAGCGAAAGAAAGAACTACTCAAAAACGCCTGAACCAATTTAAATGATGCTTAGAGCAAACTTCACTACATACAGTGGTGGTCTTAGAATTAGAAAGACACACTAGAAAAAATCGAATTGCTGTATACTTTTTGGACATCAAACTAATGAAGAAATTTCAGCTTGTATGATAAGAAGGCGCTTACAAGAGTCGGGCCTTCGGGGGTGCATTGCCTAAAAAAAATCTTAGTGTCAAGAAGCGGTTACGATTTGCAAAGGAAATACTAAAGAAAATCCTAAATGGCCCTAAACCTCAGGTACACTGTGGAAAGAGTAAAGTACGGTGGTGGCTCTATATTGTTTGGGGAGCCTATTCGTATTGTGGTGTTGGCCCAATTGTGCGTATTCAAGGGATAATGGAACAATAAAAAAAAGCCTTCTGGAAAATATAATGGAAACATATTCTTTGAGAATATGCCAGTCCATTACATTTTTCAGCATGACAATGATCCAAAACACACTTCAAGGCTATTGAAAAGTTGGCTTTCGGATAAAAATATTGATGTTTTGGACTGGCCTCTGAAAGGTCATGATCTCAACCCAATTGAGTACTTATTGGCAATTGTGAAACGAGATCTTAAGGACAAAAACCTGCAAAATAATGACGAGTTGTTTCAAATGGTTCAACAAAGTTGGAACAGCATATCAGTGCAAACATGCCAACATTTAATTCAAAGCTTACCGCGAAGACTGGACAATGTTGTTAAAAATAAGGGTTATTCAACAAAGTATTAAAAATTGAATCCATTTTGTTCTATTTTATATAGATAGTTGTTACTATCGTTTCTAATCATATGACCAAAGTGAATTTGGTGTTCTTTGCGTTTACCCCATTTTATGAAAATAGAATTAATAATTGGTTTGCCAATTTCAACCTGTGAAAGAACGGATCCAATGGCTAGATGGGACGCTTCGGTTTTTAAAATTAAGTTTTTTTTTTAAATCCGGAAATGTAAGAATTTCTAATGAAATAAGTAATTCTTTTAAGCCATTCAAGGATTTTAAGCATTCATAATTTAGTGAAATATTCACCCTTTTTTATTTTTCGCCATTGCCTGAGCATAAAGACCTTTCGTTTGATTGGTGAAGTCCTTAATACATTTCCTGTAATAAAAAATTTCCTTTAGGTTTTGAGGCGGCAATATCCTGGGCAGCCTGGTTAAGTCGTATTTACCATTAGCTGTTGAAAACGCTGTTTTCTCTATATCCTTTTGTTTCATTTTGATATAGTGACATCGTTTAAAATCTATAACTGTCCTATGGATCTTTTTTCTCCAGATGGGCCTGTCTTTTTTGGCACTACCTACAAGGAGATAAGGGCTTTTCGATGACATAATAATTCTTTCCCTTAGCATTTCATCTATTTGTTTTTAAACCTCTTCTCTAAGGTTTACTAGATAAGGGTATGATTTAAAGTAGACAGGCTCGTTCGTTGTTGTTTTAATTTCCGTTTCAAAACAGAACCAAAAATCTCTGCATATTCTTCACAATATTTTCTACATCATTACCGCAAGTAGTTTGAATATTATTTATTTGTTTAATAATTTTTTCTAGCAATTTAATTTCTACATTATCCAATCGTAAATATTGTTTCTTCTATCAATAATAGCCCCTAATTCTTTGCGTGTGTCGTCTTCTATAATACCTTTAAAAGTCCTTAAATTTGGTAGTATGAAAAAGTCAAGTAATGCCTAGGTTTTTGAAAAATTCACCACTTATTTTGTGAGTTATTATCACCTGTGGGCTTATCTAATTTGCTTAAGCCTCCTGCAAGTTTTTCACAAACGAATTGTTTGTTAGTCCCAGTATCAATTAAGATCCTGAGGACTCCTTTGTGTTTGGTGTGGTACTCTATGTAAGGAAGGCTTGATGGGCGTCCATCATAAAATTTATCTCTTCACCGTACTGTTCTTCATAAGTCTGCTCTTTTTCCGGTTCAATATGAAACGGTCTTTGTTGATTATTTGGTAAGTTTGAAGTGTTTTGTGACCTTGTTACGAGAGTATAGTTCGGCCTGTTTATATAGTTTAATTTATGGGAGTGTAGTGACGGATCAATTTCCATCGGAATTGGAGGTTTCGGCTGGGCAGGCCTTGAAGGTGATGCTAATAATGGTGTTTGTTTGACATATTGGTTCCTAGAATTATATATTTGATTTTTTTTCGTGAACATTAAGCCGTTTTAATAATTTTGGTATTACAGAAAAATTATTGTTTTTGTAATTCATATTATTGAAGTTTGATTTATTAGATGGAGATTTTGAATTTCTAAACAGGAAGCGTAAGCTTCTGATAGTGTTTGTGGTTTTTGGATGATTAACATCCTAGAGAGTTCACGTGTAACGTTTCAATAGCTATCTATCAGGGCCCAAAAAGCTTCCTTTGAGTGCCCTTGGGCCTTAATTTTATTTATAATAAATGAGAGCTGGTAATTTATTTAAGCCTAGAGTTGATCTATGCTCATATTTTTCTGGCTTAAGTTTGTTAACTCGATGTCAGCCAATTCCCTGACTTTGTTTCTAAATGTACTGGACTGGATTTTGATCTGTAAATCCTTTACATAATCTGGCAGTCTACTCATTTCATTTAGTTCTGCTTCTGTCGTTGGCGCAGTCTACGTAAGGTTATTGAATTTTAGAGACTGACCCTAATTCACCTATTCTGATGCTCATAACCCTGATTTGTACATTTGTAAGTTCCATCATAAAAAATGTTTTACAAAATTTTTTGTTTTAAATAATTTTTTCTTTTTTTTTAATATTTTGATAGTTTTGTATGTTATAACTGTTTTACTTATTTGGACTTACAAAGAGATGAGGAACAGCATTTGGACGTTTCTGCTTGGTCCCTTTTAGAGGTTTTAGACCAGTGGTCGGCGATTCTTAGCACAATTGTGCAAACTGACACGTAGTCTTACGCTCCATCGTCTGAACGATTGTCGAGACAGAGCCGAAACAACATCACGTATGATCGTGCCGCTAAGGGAAATGTGCTCTGGACGAAACTTTTGTTTTTATGAATGCTTTATGATATTTTAAATTACATTTTGTGTTTTACGTTACTTAAAGTTAAAACATCAAAAATTAAGTTCTGATATATTTATTTAAATCGTACAATATATAAAATAAATCAGAAAGCACGGAAGTACTTGTTTGAACAAAGAATGAAAAATACTCTCAAAATTTAATGTAACAAAGTTCTCACTGGGTGGCTTTAGTTTTGTGCTCACCTACACAGTCGCAGTTCATGCCGACCCCTGTTTTAAACTCCTACTTGTGGTGCAGAGGTGGCGTCACTTACTTCCTTTTTCTTAGTTGATTCCCAATGACTTTATATCCTTCGGTTATATATTTTAAGTTACTCCGGATGAATTTTGTTTTTGAGGATTCATCCTTTGAAAGCCGATTTTTTTAAGGTTTATTAGAAAAAATCACTTTATATTTGTTTAGCCACTTTTAGTTTTTGGCAAACATTGAATATCACGAGTTTATATTATACTTTGTTGGGCACCAGTTACCGGTTGCGAATGGAATGTAAAAATACAGTTCCAACGCTCGGATTCTCTTATTATACAATTTCGCTTACATTGCTAAATTAACCTACGGCATAACAGTAATGTACAATGTTACTTACTGTTAATATATGTACATATTTTTGTTTACATTGCTGAATTTACAATTTGGGTATAAAACGAAAATTGGATTTTCGCCCTTGTGTAAAAAATGGTGTGGTCAATAATATATGGTCAATATGAAAAATATCATAATGAAACTCAGAGAGATCGGGGCAATACTTCCCCTATCCCCCATATACCTAATATAAGGATTATCAAATATCCGCTTGACTTTATACCTTGTATATTGGCCACTCTGTGAGCAATCCTAATGAAACTCAGGGAACATCTATTTTTGGTAATGATATGACGAATACCAAATCCGGCTAAAATCGGATCAATACATCTCCTAGCCTCCATATACCTTATATACGAATTTCTAACTTCCGGTTGACTTTATATCGCATATATCGGTCAATATATAAGATATCGTAGCAAAAGGGAACCTAGAATGTTAGATAAACCATAGTTTAATGCCGAAAAGGTGTGAATTCGATTCACGAAATTCCCCAGCTCCCATATATAAAATATAATGATTTGTGTTAGTTTTGCAGATCTATAAGGTAATAAGACACCAAATTTGATTGTAATCCATTCATGTTGAATTCTTACGCAACATATTTTTAATATAAAGTTTTGCAACACCTGAAAGTATTTCAAAAGCTAATTGATTTTTATTTTAATGTCTATAACGGTTACGCTAATTCATTTACATCAATTTGCATACATATTCGTATATATACTATGTAAATCTTTGAATGGGGTAATTCACAACCCGAGTTATTTGACATATTTGAATAAGCTTCTAAATTAATATAATAATATGGCCAAATTGATTGCTGTTATTTTCTAGAGGGAGTTCTTTAAAGAGAACAAATAAATGCGATCCTACAAGCATTTTTATTTTGATGTAGTTTGCACCTAGACATCAATTGAAGCAAAAGCAAAGCAAATAAGAATAGTTAATATGATGATATGTTTATACCTTTGCCCAAAGCAAAGCTATAATCTGCGCACAAATTTTTCAGATTGAATCACTAATCGTATATCATATACCTGCCATACAAACTGAACGGTCAAAACCAAGTCTTCGAATAAAAAACTTTATTTTAAGAGATATTTCCACGAAATTTGGCATAGAATATTGTCTAAAGCCGCGCTACAAATCTGAAATTGTTCAGATCGGACCACTATAGCATGTATGTATATATAGCTGCCATACATTCTTGCGGGAAAACTTTGTTTTTTGTGAAGGTTCTTCTTTCTTCGGTGCAGCCGAAGTTAACCGTAATTCATTATTATATTATTGTTGACATTTTGATATTTTATAACAGATATTTATTTTCAACATTTGAAGAAATAAAGTTTAATAGTAATCTTGTATTAAATTATGTGCTTTTGAATACAATAGTAAGGAAAGGAAATAAAATGAATTTTGCGACCCGCCTAATATATAAATTTACACATACTTATTTACTTTAATGCTGGTGTGTCTCAAATTAAAATAATTTTGATTGATTACTTTGGATTATCTTGTCATTCACCAACATCAAATGGAATATTTATCAGTTCCAAACCTGTTTATTTTTAGGTTTATAAAAAATCTCTGGGCCGTTTTTTTTCATTTCTTGACTAAACGAAGTGGAAGCTGGTGAATTATATAATTTGGTACCTAAATATCTACGAATATACATGTAAGTATGTATAAAACTTTGGCGTGTAAATAGAATTCCGAATCTTATTTGTGGCAAACTCGCAATCAGAAATCATTTTAACAGAATCCAGTAATATGTTTTTATCTTTTTATTATACTCTCGCAACTTGTTGCTACAGAGTATAATAGTTTTGTTCACCTAACGGTTGTTTGTATCACCTAAAACTAATCGAGTTAGATATAGGGTTATATATATATAAATGATCAGGATGAAGAGACGAGTTGAAATGAAATAAATTGCCATAACTAAGCTCCGCAATAAGATACAAGACTGTTATTTGGTACACAGGATCACATTAGGGAGAGGCATCTGCAGTTAAATTTTTTTTTTAAGTGGGCCTGGTCCCGCCTCTAATAAGTTTAATGTGCATATCTCCTAAGCCGCTAATGCTATTATAACAAAATTCACTGGGAACAAATGTTTTTAGCATCTCTGTCGACGGTGTGAAAATGGGTGAAATCGGATGACAACCTCGCTTACTCCTCATATAACAGTGCTGTTAAAAACTACTAAAAGCGCGATATATCAAGCACTAAACAAGCCAGAGACATTAAATTTTATCTTTGGGATGGTATTATAGGGATGATTTTATAGGAACCACGTTCAAAATTAGATAGTGGGCGTGGCACCGCCCATTTTTAGGTGAAACCCCATAATTTGGGATCTGCTTAACCGATTTCAACCAAATTCGGTATATAATATTCTTCTCATATTTCTATGTTATAGTACGAAAATGGGCGAAATCGGATTACAACCACGCCTGTTTCCCATATAACATCATTTTAAATTCCATCAAATTCCAAATCAAGCAACAATGATTATATCGGCGTAAAACTTTGCGTGAATAATACGTTTAAATTACGCTACCTTGTGCCCAAAAATTATCTAAAGTGAACCAAAACTGTTCACGCCCCTAGGTACTGAATATATGAACCCCAGTGCCTATAGTTGACTTTTTACCGAAAATATCGGTCAACATAGAGCAAGGCGGCAATATCCGCAAAGAAATCTAAAACGAATATACCATTTGACTTTGCGAGAGTAAAAATGTTTGGTTATATCCGAACTTAGCCCTTCCTTACTTGTTTTAGCTATAAAAACCAAAGCGAATTTTATGTTGGTTTAACTTGACCCTTCCACTTGAGCATTGTTTTCTTTAACATGCTTTTTCGTACATGCTTGTGTGCATATGAAGTGTTTGAACGTATTTACGTGGATTGCGTTGGTCATTTACATACATACATATAGGTATTTTTATCGACATGTATTCATAAGTTAGATTTCTATTGTTTGGCATGAATGTGCTGAAATTCGAAACAAAATTAACACTGGTCAATACTCCCGTAAATTATATTGGAAGCAGAAGGCTTTGAGGTGCTTTACGATATTTTTTTTTACTTTTTCACCAATGTTTAATTGCGCAAATCTAGTTTTAACCAAATAAATATTGTACACGAATTTACATAGCAATATATACAGACTATGTACCGGAATATATACAACTACATATCCAACCTCTTTATCTATTACACAATCACATTATTAACTTTCGTCATTTCACTTGACATTCAAATGAAATTTTATCCACTTCCCTATGATCAATTGTCATTAAGAGTTCTTTGACTCTAAACCTGGTTAATTTTATATCATTGCACAAAATAAATATGCCCATGTGCAAATGAATACAACTTTAAATACTTAGTGCTGAGTACTTAAAAAGGTTTTGTTTGAACAGAAATATGCTTATAATGGTAACGCATACATATGTATAGTATAATTATTATTTATGCATGTATAAAAAAGTAGAAATCTGTTTTTTTCTAGTGTTTCCCCCCAAAATTTCCTAGACATGAATTTCTATTGACGTTTCGAATATATTCAAAACGGGGCTTTGAGGTGGTGTGCTTCATTGCCTGGGACCATAATAAAGCAGCCTATGCTTTGGATCGTAATGTTTTTGGAATATTTAACTCGAACTGATATCCAAATCCGATAATGTTAATGAATATTTATTAACATTCTCTGTCCACATTACCAGATGTAAATTTGCAATAAAGAGCTGTACTATACAAGCAGCACAACAATTATTATTTAGACGTATTACCCTAATGCGTGAACATGATTAGTTTTTATTTGTTTCAAACAACCAATTTGAATGGAAATATTCTGGAAATTGTCTTTCCTTTATTCGCATGTATACATGCACACATATGTACATATGTATGTATGTCCCTCAATATTTCTTTTGTAAAAATTCAAGCATTCGCGCAAGCAACTAATTGTAGATCAATAAGATTCGAGCAAGCTCGCGCATATTTTCATATAGCAACGACAATAAATTCTTCATAAGGAACGCGCGTATGTTACAAAACGAAATCCCACCGCAAATGCGCTGATTGAATTTGTTGAACTTTCAGTAAAATTGAAGAATTAGCCAATATTTCAATTTGTCTGATGTTCCCTTCAGAAAGAAGAATTGACAACATGGCCTATTAGCGGCTTGAAATATTATTTTAATTTATTTCATATAATTCATTATATAAGATATTATATTTTAAAATTTATATAAAATTGCCAATTATATGAAATCTTTAATTACTTTTATATGTTCTTAGCACATTCCAAATAGTATTTTTAAATGTTTATTTATTATCATTATTTCATAGTATTTAGATTTAGCCCATTTTATCTAAATACGACGCTATGAAACTGCAACCCAATCGGTAATGGTAGTATTTCAAAAGAGCATAAGTCAATTTTCAATAACAAAGCCTGCAAAAGGATATATTTTTCAAATAAATCGAATTAATAAAAATATATTTGAAATAATTATGTGGCAGTGCATCCCCGGATGCCTCCTTGCCTGCGATCGTTCAACTTCGTTCTCCAAAGTGAAGAAAATGTCTTTGTTTGTGCGGGGCAAGGAGAAGCAAGCAACAACGTCGTGTGCTTATGAATGTATGTATGTGTGATTTTCACATTTGTATAAATAGGCATATGAACAAGTTTTCATAAAATGTTCTAATAATTTCAGAGAGTAAAATATGCTATTTAAGTAACTGAACTGAGATCAGGTAAAATTGCAAATAATAAATATTCGAATGTAAGCGTTTATATTCAGAATGGCTTAACTCCTTCACGTTTACGACCTGAGCAACCACAAGAATGGAATCGCGGCCGTTATCGTATATCGTGTTATCCTTTGCCTATTAGATATTTTTCATCCAACGCACAAAAATGTGTTGTAGAATTTATCTAATAATTACTTATTTTATTGTAAATTCTGCGCCTTAATCCCCTTATATAATTTGAAGGATTATTTAAAATTACAAAAATTATGATTTTTGGTAATATGCAAATGTAAATCAGCAAGCGCATAATTCATTTAAGAACATTCTTTGTGTCTATTTATAGATTTTTCCCCGTTTCGATCACTGCGTGGTGTATTTCAAATATTGTATTTTTAGATGTTCCCTCTTGTGAAAAGCTCAATTTAGTATTTTGTAACATTCTCGTCTAGTTATTAACATTCTCTGCATTAACATCCTCTGACAAAAGCTCTTGAAAATTCGCCGCTAGATGACACCCGGAGTAGGGAAACTGCTATACCGACAGATAATTTAGCGAAGTTCGTGCGCGGAGGTGGCGAGCTTCGATTGATTTAGACGAGAATGTTAATTAATAGAAATGGCGTAAATGTTAAATAAATATTTTCGGCTACTAATTTATAGCAGAGAATGTTATAAATTCATTAATATTCTCTGTAAAATCAATATTTATAATATTATATTATAAATAGGGGTGTTTTTTAGAGTTGTGGTTTTCAAGAAGAAATAAAACGTATATAATTAAAGTTATGACCAAGAATTTTGCTTTATCATAAAGATAATAATTTCGGGCAAGTGTCCGCGGCTGGCTCGAATAAATTTCTGCAGAGTGGCACAATTTTCCATCACTATCTGCAGCAATTGGGCCGTATCTTAGCAAAAATGCGCTGAATATTCTTTTCCCTGTCGTCAATCGTCTCGTTCCGTAGACAAGCGATTTCACATAACCTCGCAAAAAATAGTTCTGCCACGTCACAACCCCACGACGGGAGATAATGCGCTCACCAAAAATTTCCTTCAATTTCCTCGTTCCTCGAACTACCGACTCTGCTCGTCGATTATGTCGACCGAATATTGAACGCTGCGCGCGATGCATCTCGCGAACCGAAAAATTATTTTGGTAAAAGATTTTCAAACGTTGTTTCGGAGTAAGTCTATTCATTACGAAATGGCAAACCAAATTGAATATAAATCAAGTAACAGCTGTCGAAAAGACAAAATCTGAAAAAAGTATTGCCTCATTGAAAACCACACGTCTAAAAAAACACCCGTACCTGAGTACAGAGCTTTAGGTTAGTTGAATTGATTTTAATATAAATATATACTTCGGATATAAAGCCAGATGTAGTAATGAAGATAAGTGAGTATAAGTTAATAACCTACATACTATAGTATATAGTAATAAAACTCATCGATTAAAAATTATAAGAGGTTATCCAAGTAGAGGTACTTTTTTCGCTTCGCTTTATGTGCTCTTGAAAAGTTCCAAGAAGATCAGACGTTTTCGAGCCTAATTTTGTTCAGCGATGAGGCCCATTTCTGGCTCAATGAGTAATAATAAAATGTAAACAAGCAAAATTGCCGTATTTGGGACGAAGAACAACCTGAAGAGATTTAAGAGCTGCCATTTCATCATCGGTGAGAACGTAACCGTCAATGGCGACCGTTATCACGACATGATAACCAACTATTTGGTGCCTTAAATTAAAGCTCGTGATCTCGGCGACATTTGGTTTCAACATGACGGCCTACTGCCCGCACATCGGATTAATCAATGGATTTATTGAGAGAACACTTTAGTGAGTAGATAATTTCACGTTTTGGGGCGGTCGATTGGGCACCAAGATCGTGTGATATCACATCGTTAGACTTTTTCCTGTAGGGATATGTAAAGTCTAAAGTCTATGCGGACATACTGGCTTCGATGCAGGCCTTGGAGTAAAACATCGGGCGTGTCATTCGCCAGTTATCAGTCGAAATGCTCCAACGAGTCATCGAAAATTGGACTCAACGGATAGACCATCTGAGACGTAGCCGCGGCCAACATTTGAAAGAGATAATCTGTAAAATATTAATGCCGAAAAATGTTCTTTCGAATGATAATAAACATTCTCCAATAAATTTGAATTTTCTGTGGTTTTTTTTTTTTTTTTTAAAAAGTATGGAATCTCGAAATGGATCACCTTTTATAATATTCGGCTGCATCCGAACTTAGCACTTTATTACGTCTTTCGTTTTCAATTTGAGAACAAGACTGATACAACCATAAACTATGTTGTCTGATTGTTAAAAATTCTTAAAAACGTAAAGCTTAGCTTAAAGTCAATTCGCAGTCAACAAATTACTTCCGGTTCAGCAAATTGATCATTCGCTTTTGTTTTTGGTAAATATGAAATTTGTAAACAATCGAGACAGTGTAGGAGCAAGAGTTGTAAGTGACTAAAAACAATGATTAAACGATGCCCCGCTATATGTCAGTTGCTTTCATCTCGGGCTATAGATGGATGGCAAGTTTTATATGTACATATGTGTGAACATTGGTATGCGAAAACAATATTCACAACAAAAGTACCGAATTTAGCCAAGAATACCTAAGACGAGGACGGTAATCGATTTTAATATATTATGATTTTACTGTGTCGGCCAGACTTCGGTTCCTCCAACGCATGCAAATTGAACAATTTTTAATGAAGTAGTAAAATTCATTCATAAATGCATTCACTGTCTCCGGCAGCATGTCTAAACCAAATTGTCTGCAGAAGGAAATCTCAGTAAGATATATTCATATAAACCCATTTCGTGCTTCTCTATGCTTCTCCAAACATACATACTTATAAGTGTGTGTGTATTCCGTATAAATATGTTATATGCGTGAGTATAAACATGAAAATTCCATCATGCATTCGCTTCTACCTTTAAGCTCGTTTCATACCGGAAAGTTTACAGGCTTACTCTTTCCAATAAGAGTCTATATACATACATGTGTATTTGCTCATTCTTATAAGCCCAATCATGAAAACGCACGGACGTCTATACAAGTATGCATACATACATATGCACGTAGCCCTTTTGGTATATTGTACCCCTTGTAATTGCAAAAAAAGTCTGAAATTTTGGCGTTTTCTTAAATTTATATTTAATAAATAATAAAGTCAAATCCCATCTGGTAGAAGCGACTGCAACATGTTCCCATAGTACAAGGTTCCATAAATAATGACAGCTGAGTCTATTCTCGTTTTACAGCAGTAAGATAAACAGGTTGAATGTAGCCCATTTTTTTAATTTTAACGTGAAAGTAATAAAATACAGTTTTTCAGAAACAACTGAATCAGTATAGTACATTAATTATAATAAATGTAAATCTATCTCTATCTATTGAATAAAAAATAGAGAAGGAAGGAAATGTGTCGTTTTAAAATAAGGGGAAAAATGTGTTTTGATGTAGGTGCGGAAATCTCTCTACTGTCTAGATTTCATATAAAACCAGAAATATTGCGCAAGCTTTAACTAAAGAATCACAACCACATACTAGAATTCTTACTATCTTTGTAATCGCTTTCCTACTGGGATACTTTTCATGCATTCGTGGACGAAAATGAATACGCAAGGCACGAGCTCAACACACGTTCCTGTTTTGAATGCGATTAATTAAATTTCATTGTAGTTGTTTTAACTGATTCTACAAATGAATATAAATATGAATGCTATGGCAACTTCCAAAAGCAAATTTATTTCTGTAATTAGAAACGATTCTAAAATACATTTATTTATATATGAAGGCAGGAAATTACACTTTAGTTTATAGAATTGGATTGTCAAACTAAATAAAAATTATACATATGTACATACATAGATCAGCATTGAAAATATTTCTAAATATTCATGAAATTAAATATTTATATATTTATTTATTTACTCTTCTAAATCGGTCTGTATATTTGTTATTAGAAGGAACTGTCTGCCATAATTTAAACCTACGATGTAACAATTTGTATGCACACCCAACGTATGCATTTTTAACAAATTAGGTTTAATTTTTAAGTATCTAATACTTCTGATTTAAAGTCACTAAACTTCCCAAAATTGAACTATTAGAGAAATATTGATATGCTTATCATTTATATATAATATATACTTGTATATAGCTCGATTATTTTTAGGTGATACAAACAACCGTTACGTTAACAAGACTATTATACTCTGTAGCAACATGTTGCAAGAGTAGAACAAGAAAAAACGTTAACTTCGGCTGCTCCGAATCTAGAATACCCTCACAAATAAAGAAGTTTCCATACAAGAACTTAATTTTTATCGGTCAGTTTGTACGGCAGCTATATGCTAGGGTGGTCTGATCTAAAAAATTTCTTCGAATGTCGGAGAAAAGGACATGCGCACAATTTCAAATCGATATCTCAAATACTGAGGGACTAGTTCACGAATATACCGACAGAAGAAGGGACAGATTCATATAATTTAATGAGAAGAGAGAGAAGAATTTAACTTTATTATTATCACCAAAAGTTTCCTTCAACAAATTGATTATTTCGTAGGTTGTGTGGTATGTAGCGCCGTTTTGTGGAACCAAAAGTTGTCACTACAACATTCTCTAATTCAGGCAATCCAAACTGAGTATGAATCAAATAACGGCTGTCAAATAGACCAACTCCGCAAAAAGTTTGCCTCTTTGAAAACCACACGTTTAAAAAAACACGCGGTAATTTCAATTATAAGAAAATTATGAAATCTACAGTAAATTGTCTTAAGAACTGGAATATTAGTAATTAATATCGTAAATTATAATATTTGTGCGTTGTATGAATAGAATGTCAAAGTATAATTTATTTTCTTACAATAAGCGCAAATTGCTCCGATGTACATACATATGTACATATATGTATATAACCGTAAAAATTGTCTGCTTTTACTATTTATTTAGGCTGTGTGCCAAACGGTAGAGCATTGAAAAATATGACAGATGAAAGTGAAATTTTTACATTTTTCCTGGAGAATGCGAATATCAGAATTTAACCCAGCTCTAAAGCTAGTCTTGACTACTTGTAAATGTGAAAACAAATATTACTAAATTAATTTTTCAGCCGCTTTGGCTGCTTTTTCGCCTTGATCGAAGAAAAATTGTAAAATATAGCGAATTTTCTCTTTGCTGGTGTCCATCTTTGACGAGCGCTCACAACGTACTGAGTCAATCAATCGAAAAACTGTCAAAGACAAACTTTTAGGGCGAATAAACACGTTTTCTGCGCCATATATATGACAAGATGCGACACGTAACACCAGTACATGGACAATAACGCCACCTCTTAGATAAAAACCGAACGAACTTTTGACTTGACCTAATATTATTTACGAAGAAAAGGAATTAAAATATGCGTCACACCTAACACCTACTCAACTTTATGAAAATGATGCAAACTAAAATAAAGATACCTGAATACTTATGTATATATTCAGCAGAACTTATATCTTTGTAAAAAAGTCGGAGATACATTTCCAATTAATTATAAATATTCAAATGAATTGATTTCTTCGAGTTCCATAAGTATTATAGCAGATATCTTTGAATTATATTCATTTTACGAATATACTTAATAATTTTAATTGAAATACAAAAATTAAAACGTCGCAATTGTGTTTGTTGTTTCAGTTGTAAAAATTTTAAATTCCATTTAGCACAGAAAAATTCAAAATTTGTTTACACCAAAGTAAGTTTTTTCACCCTAGCTCAACACATAGAAAAAAGCCTTTGGCACACAGCCTTAGTTGCATATGAATATACACACGTACATATGTCATACATATACTTAGAAGTAAACTTAAGCGGTTGACTGTGTAAAAGCGTGTGTGCGAATAAAATCCACCCCCATTCAATTAGTCAAATTATAAGGTACCCTTTTTGGTTCTCAGAAAGTGGTTAAGAGTTAAAACTTCATAACGTAAGACTGCAGCATCGAAACTTCGTTCTAAGCAGGTACTTCTGCCTGAACTAAAAAAGAAAGCAACGAGGTAAAAACATCGCCTACAAACGTAATAAATAAGCAGTTACTTAAAAATAAAAAAGTTAAAAACGAAAGACTTACAAAATTTTTTTTACTCTGTTGCGAGTGTAAAATGAAAAGTGGCGATCGAAAGATTGAGTCGCGTGATGCGTTGCCAAATATAATTTATGGGAATCGAGCGTATACGGTTTGCGTGCAGTGGCATTATGTGGGATGCAAAGGCAAATTGCTAAAAACATTAAAAAAATATATAAAAGGATCGGAATGGACACAGTTTTGTTTGATTGTTTTAAGGAGTTTGCAAACCCTTTATTATTAGTGCAATTTTCCCATAAAGTTCTCTCACATCACATCAAAATGCAAAATTATTCAAATTGCAACTATGGGTAGTCCGATGCATCACAGTCAGTGTGCAAAAAACACTGGGAAAATTTAACGATGTTGTTGATTTAAATATTTTGCTCCGTCGCTTTTAATTTAACACAACAGAACAAAAATATTAATGAACCTAAATAATCACCGTGTTTATACAATATTATTTTATTACATAATGTATGTCACAAATATGTAAATATATACCTAAGTATTACTATTATTTATTACATGCTTATGTAATAGGCATGACGTGTTTTCGCTTTATCGATGCTATTGCTGATATTTCAATTGAATTAGTTTGAATTGCTCGTCACTTAAATTCAAAACTCATAGTAAGTAAACGCTTGTCGGTGACAAAACATTCATCTAGCTAATATGCTTTAAAATCATAAAAAAAGTAAATAAAATACCGAGAGGCTTTGGTTAGATATATATAATAGGTATGAAACCTAATTTTATTTTATAAACTGGGGCTGATCAGTAAAAATTGGAATAGTTACTGCTTGTTTGAAATTGTGAAAATACAATTTATTATTTAATATATTGATTTATTTTCATATGTTGATATGATGTGATTAGTAAAAACAACATTTTCATATTTTTTGCTAATTTGAAATTTTTTAAACATAACGTTCTATTAATTGATTGTTAATATTTTTTGGGCGCGAAAAATCATTACTGATCTGACATAAATTACTTTTTGTACTACTGTACTGTACTGTTTTTTTTCATTCAGATTTATTTGTGAAATTGTGAAAGCTTAGCACACAATTTTTGTTGTTGCGCTGAATATGTTAACCTTGATGTTTTCATATTGCGAATTTGTTCATGAAAATATTGACTGTGCTCTTGATTTTATGATTACTGCATATCTTATATAATATTTTGAACAATTATAATTATAATAATTATCGGCTTGTTAGTAATAAAATTTGGTTTTTCTGCCATAGAACACTAATTACCACCATTTTCGCGCTTACAAACATCACGTGATCCTCACTCTCAGGCTTCTTACCGAAATTATGCGGAAGGTTTTAAAGTTTTAATATAAATCAAACGTGGAGATATCTTCATGTTTTACTCAATGAAAATCCCGCTTTCCGTTTCGAAAGTTATTGTTAAGCATGATGTCCCCAAAAAAGATTTTCTCAAAACCAACTCAGTGATTTAATACATAATCGAATTAGGATTGACGGCGGTGGACGAGGAAGAATATTTATTTAATTACAGCTGTAGAAAAGTTCCGAAGCTTAATATGGAAAAGTGGAAAGGTGGAATATTTGATGGTTCTCAAATATATACAATTAATGAAAGATTTATATTTTATCAAAATAATGACTGTTCTAAAAAATTAATCTTTAAAAAATTTGATGTTTATAGTCTGAAATTTCTTAGCTAACTATAAAGCACCAAATTATGGAGAAATTGTAAAAAGTATGCTGAATAACTTTCAGACTTAATTTTTCAAATCGAAACTGACATTATAAATATATCTGTTATTTTGTTTAATGTTTTCTAATTTTGAAAAGTAAAATGAAAGTAAAGATTTAATAATAAACGAGAGTAAATCTTAGAAAATTATTGATAGTTTCATGAATTGTGAGCACAAATATATTCACAAACGATTTTGTATCTAGGGCAGCAAAGCCACTGTAGACCAGTGATATACTATAATAAAATATGAGTTACGCATGCATTTTTTAAAAGGGCATATTGAACCCATATATATGTTAGTCTTAATAATTTTCTAAACTAGTCACTTTCTTATAAATTCATTTGAGCAAGATTTACACAAAATCAAAACTATGACAATGTTTCCACAGAAAAATTGACGTATGGACGATTCTAATACAATGGTCATCCAGAAAATATAAATTAATTTTTTTCAAGTACCCACTGACTTTGGATTAAATGTAATTCAGATAGTTCAAAATATTATTTTTTCGTGCTATTGGTTCCATTTCCTTTGGTATAGAAAGTGAAATGTCGAATAGAAAGCGTTTATGATTGGAAAATAAACTAATGATTTTGGACGAGTCCACCAAGCGGTTTTCAGTAAAGACCATATCCAGGAAACATGGAGTTTCAAAATCGTTGGTTTGTACTATAAAATATAAGAAATTTAAAACCGAGTAGGTGCAGGCCCTCTGCAAATGATTTATGACTCAACGTCGTAACCCAATCCCTAATAGTGGTGCCGTTTTAAAGACAATGGCGAAGCAGTTTCATTCTAAGTTCTAAAGGGGAATTTTTGGGCCAGTGATGATTGAATGACAAAATTCAAAAAAACGCTTCGGAAAACGTCTGTCGTCTAATTTGTCGCGGGATAGGTGTATTGTATATTTTCTATTGTTTTATTGCGTTATGTTCGTACTCATATCCCTTGTGCTGACAAGGTCGGCCAATTTGAATGTTTAGTTAATTTTTAACAACTGTTTTGCTTGGACGCGTTTTGGTTCGACTTCGATTTTTGCTTATTCCAAAAAATGGATCAAAGAATTTGTATACAATTTTGTGGAGCTTCGTCCGTCATTAAAAATTGAGATATCTTGATGAAACTTGCCACATAAGTATGTTCCTTGGCACCCAAGTGAGGTTGGTATTGCGGACCACTGCCACACCCACATTTTCGAGCTTCCGGTTGACTTCTATCGGCCAATAGGTATGAAATCTTAATGAAATTTAAGAATAATATCTTTTAAATAACAGTGTATCTTCTTCCCTGTGATTGTAAATAATGAATGCAATACTTTCTATTGCTTTTAATTGAAATATATACTTGTACTAAAATCCCATATTTCAACTTACCTTGCGAGAGAGAGAAATGTTCGGTTACACCCGAACTTAGCCCTTCCTTACTAGTTTTTACATAGTTTGTGTACATTTTATAAACATTTCAATGTAAAGTTGGAGTACTGCTGGTGCTCATATATAGAGTTCTAGCAACTCCAAAAGAAAACAATTTTCTAAAGCTTCAAATGATAAAAAGCTTTCAATTAAAAATATTGAGAAATACTATTTTTATTAAAGCCAGATATATGAAGGTATATTTCGAATGCAATAAGAGTGTGATAGAAACTCGAGATTTGGTAATACTGAATTTTGGTACATATACTGCGTACTTATATTCATGCACGGAACTAATTAATTTTAAAAATTTTAATTTTAAATGTTTTATTAGAAAATTAGTTAGTATGTACAGTTATGAAAATCTTGATTCCATTTATGATTAAAATTTCCGATTATGATTTATCATTCAATAAAATCAGACATTTCGGTCGTCTACGGTATTATACCACAGAAAATCGACAAGTAATTAAGCTGATCAATAGAGTTAACAAAAATCTAGAAAGAATATTTATAAAATTTTTTAAACGTATTCGGGTTTTACTGCTTTGGCATAAATGATCCGCTTCATTATTTCATTCAATTTGAGTTTAACGTATTAAACTATATTTGATTAATTTATGTATTATATTGAATTATGTGTATGGTAATATGCAGATAAAATGTCCTTCTCTTGCTTTTACAGTCTTAAATGGGGCAATGGAAATCTGCCATATAAACCAACTGTGTAATGACATGTTCGGTAAATTTTATAGTAAACACTTAGTATTTGAATGGTATACAAGTATATTTTCCTATATGTATGTTTATAAGCTAAATTTAGATTTACATACGTAGTATTAAGTGGATAGTAATTGTTTTTGCGTGTATTGAGCTGATTGATCTTTTACATGTCTTTGCTTATATAAATTTAAGTGTCAATCATTGGCATTTACGTTCATATACTGCTAATTTGCAAGAAATCGATGTGTGCAATGGGTTCTGTTGACAGATAATTGGCTTGCGTAGAAAATACTTATACATATGTATATGTATGTTACATAAAAATCCCAAATCTGGCTGCAGCAGGTACCTATGTATATCATATTGCAAAAGGTACATACATAATAATTTTGTTCAAATCACTGGCCGCCCGTGCGTTCGTCCGTCCGTCCAACCTACCATGCAGGTCTCCGTCGTTTAACCGGCGCAGGCCGACACAAAGTGGAACGGTATATTCAGGTGAAAAGTTTTTTATGCGTTATATATTATAGTTTGGAAATGTTGGCTGATCGGTTACTCTAATTTCACACCTCAACAAATTTAAAGGAAAAATTTGCGACTGATGTGCTAAGTGGTCTGTGGGGGTATTTGAGGTGTCCTGATACGATTTTAAATACAAAAATTTTCTATAACGTACAGCTATTTTTGTCATTTTAGTAAATGGTGGTGGTTTGACCCCACACTCCTTGACTGCATCACAAAAACTTCTACGCGTTAGGAATTTTTTAATAATTTGGTCAGTATGTAATATATCATAATAAAGTATTTGGAAATATTTTGTTTAGTGTGCCCAAATATATGCCAATTTGATCTATTTTTACACCATGAACAGGGTATCCACGATGTTTGCAACACGTAAAAGAAAGCGTCCATGTATATGTATATGCGAACTAGTCCCTCAGTTTTTGAGATATACCTCTGAAACATTGTACACATTTCTCCCCAAGAAGCTGCGCATTTTTTGGAAGCGCCGATATCGGACTACTATAGCATATAGCTGCGTTACAAACTGACCGACCCACCTCAAGTCCTTGTATGAAATTTTTTTTATTAGACAAGGTACGAAATTCACAAAATTTGGCATAGATTATTTATTATCCAGGGCAGCGCTATAACCATCAAACAAATTGTTCAAATCGGACCACTATAGCATATAGCTGGATATTAGTATTAAATTAGATAGAAATTTTCATATTTTAAGTGACACAATCCTTTTAAAATGGAAATTATGTGGTTGATGCAGCAATTTGTTTCAACCGACCTTCGCATACTTTGGGATCTTTCAGTAAACTGCATTTATGTGTTTTGTCTAGAACTTATAAATATTAACTACTAGTTTCGGTCCTAAAGATTGATTTTAGTGGAAAGAGTTCTAGAATACGTCTATTAATAATATCCTAAGTTCTGACGTAATCTCTATTAAAAATGAAAAAGGCAGATATGATGAAAATAATATACAAAAGTGTATAACTTCTAAGTACTATGTATTTACCAAAAATTAACTGTTTGTTTTTTTTTTTTTGGTACGAAAATCACAATAGGATAAAACAATTTAAAATTCTTTAATTTGAAACAGGTATATATTACCTCTTCAATATCAGCTGCTTCAACAAAGTCAGGATGTCCTTAGCGCTTTTGCATAGAAAACCTTTGGATTTTGCTACAGCACATTTTTTACTTTCATAATGTGGGATTATGATGGAAAAAACAGTCGGCAACCAAATGGTTTGAATTTTGAATCTGTGGATTCTAACAAACTTGAAATATTGTAGACGCTATCGAAAAGCTACTATAATAGTGTAAGAAAAATTCAATTCAATTGGCACGGGCTTTTCGAAATCGCTGAAGTCATCTTGTCATTCCCATCTCATTGCTTGTATGATATTTAGGAGAATATTATAGGCTTAATTAAATCTTCATAAATGGTGCGGCTCGAATTCGAGATATATGTATGTACACATATTTGCATAGCAAAGCCATCCGCGATAATTTGCTTTTTAATACCTATAACTAGAATTGGACGACATCTTCGCGATTACAAACATTACGTGATCCACACTCCCAGTCTCCTTACCGAAAATCTGCAAAAAGTTATCCGGAAGGTTTCAATAAAAATAAAACGTGGAGATATCTAGACAGATCAGTCAAAAAAATGTCCTGTTTTACTCATTGATAAAATTTTGAATAATTTAGGAAATAATAGTTATTGCTGTTATTTTGTTTAATGTTTTGTGTTTTTCTTAATATAAAATTTAAAAATAAACGAGCGCAAATCTTACCATAAATAGTTTCAGGCAATGTGACCACAACTAATTAAAAATCGATCTTATATGTATCCAGGGCAACAAAACCACTGTAGACCAGTATTATTATTAAAAACGGTCACAAAACTTGTAGGCTTTCAGAAAAATCTCTGCCATTCCTATAAATTGTAGCTGAAAATAAGAATTTCTCGATGTCGATCAATCCGGCTCCCAATCAACGGGTCGTCTCAATCAACAAGAATGAATTTATGAAATTTGGTGCGAATATACTATAGACATCCAGATATCCCAATTCGCAATGAACTTCATTCAGATATGTACATACAATTTGCTTTCTTCTCGTCTAGCATAACAACATATTACGTATAACAGACTTAGACCGACAAAGTCATAGAGCAAACACATATGTACATACATACTCGTACATATATATGCATATTAAGCTAAACTCGTAGTACCTACATTTCAAAATAGAATAAAGTGTAATTAATTACGTATCCACTCACCATCATGAATTTCTGGTCCTCGAACTGGTGATCACTGGTTCGATGTAGGATATGCATTTGTAAATAGATTTTAAATTCAAGAGCTAATTTGATGAAACTTGACAATTTCAAAAGTGTAAATAATAATTACAGGTACGAACAATATCCGCTCTTATCTTTTATGATACACTAATGGCACTATAAAAGGCAACTATATGATTATTCATATAGATAATTAAACGATGATTGCACATTACTTTTCAGAGATCACTCGGCTACTAATGAAGTAGGAATTTTAATTTGATTTTTTACAAATTACAACTGAAAACCCGGTTTATCACTTCACACTATTATCGCAGTATATCGTAGCTTTCACAAAAATTGATGTACTATGTATGTACATATGTAAATATAATAACACAAGATAATATCCATATGCGACTGGTGTTAGTTGAAACTTTAAAGCTTTAACAGTCTATATTGAAGACTTGTTCGGTTCTTATTTTTGTAAAAAGGTTTATGTACATACATAAAAGATTTATGTATTGACTTTCAGTTGCGTATTTCAATTTTGTGACATACATGTGTCTTACTTGATAATAATTTTTTTTAGCGTCCTTTTGGTGAAAAGCGAAAAAAAAACAACAAAAACAAAGCGCCACGCACTACAATGGGTTGGCGTTGAATATCAGCATCAACCCGAAAACGACATTTACCCTTGTGCAGTCAGAGACGGTAGTTTTCGACTGAAACTAAATTTTCTGTTTGGACATAAAAACCTTTAGGGTATATAGGTAAACAACTACTACTTCTGTCGCGACTGTCGTTGATGCCATAGTAGCTGTCGTGCAGAGAACACAGATGCTGTTGCGTTGCTTTCGGCTGCACTGCCTCGTTTGTTGTTTCCATATTGTTTTACTGGCCAGTAGATCTCCTTCTATGTGCAACTTCAACAATGCCAGGGGTGAACAGTTCGTAGCAAACTAACATGCAATGAGTCAGATAAGGCAGGAGAACAGTTGTCTCGCTTTCGGCCGTTTCAACAAAGTGTACAACTATAGCCGGAAAGCGCATTCGCTCTTTCGGCTGCATGCTTCTGCCTGAGGCAAAATCTCATTTGCTGAAACCATCTCTTAACATTTCCCGCCTGATGCTATTGCACATACTGTTTTTTACATATGTATATATATGTTACTTATGCCGCTAAGGATCTCTCTCTCTCGTAGCTGATAAAAGAGTATATATGTATGTAAATAAGAGAAATTCGAAAGCTCAAATAATTGAGATATATACATATATACATAGTACATCCTTCCTTTGCTGTAATAAAAGCGTTACGCGATTATATGAATAATATAATAATTATATGGATGATAAGAAATAATAATTTTCCGAAAAAAGCTATTGCCATATCATTGGTTTGTTTCAAAACAAAAAGTTGGCTAGTTGGTAATGATTCTTTTGAAATGTTCATCGTTGATTACTTGATGAGGTCGCTTTCAATTTTATTGACAACAATTCTTTCGAATAAAACATAGCAAAAGTTAATGTACATTTTTTCATTAATTAAAAAGTAAAAACTCAAAAGTAGGGAATTGTATGTTAAAAATTTTATATCTTTATATCATATCATCGTCGAAGTCCCGCTTTAAAAACTGACTGAAAGATGATAGATTAAAAATTAAACAATTTGTAAAAAATACTGACTGGATAGAGTTGCATAAAAATTATTTAAATTATTAATTGAAAAGTTTTAATGGCCAAAAATCCTTACTTTCACTTGTTCAAGAAATCTATCCGATTATTGGTAAATTCAAACTAAAATACACATGTATCTATAATAAATACATATGTATGTATGTATACAAATAATCAGCATAACGAGCTAAGTCGATGTAGTCATGTTCGTCTCTCTGTATAACTAGTCCTTAATTTTTTGAGATATCGATCTGAAATTTGCCCGAAGAAGCTGCTCATTTGTCGGAACCGCCGATATCGGACCACTATACCATATAGCTATCATAAAAACTGAACGATCAAAATCAAGTTCATGAATGGAATCTTTTGTATTTGTGATGGGTATTATAGTTTCAGTACAACCGAAGTTAACGTGTTTTCATGTTACTGTTGGTATCTCTCAGTACAGTTTTTATTTAAAAATCCTTAGCCATCAGACATAATTTAAAAAGATGGATAGTGTTATTAATAGTGTTTGGAATTTGGATTGTACATAGGCCTACACCACAACTTTAAATACTGATTGATTCATTAACTTTTATTTCTTACCGTTCAAGTGTAGATGCCCTCTCTACGTCCTCTTTTACTACAATGTCATTAAATGTCTTTCAAAATTTATTTATAATATTTATTTAAAACATAATATGACTACGCGTGGATAATGATATTTAATTTGGTTTAGAAGTAAAATTCTCTGATAACATTGTTCATTTTACCGCTAGTTATGAAGAGACAACAAATGAAAAGAAAACCGAAAGAGAAAACTTTGACAGTCTCTTTATTTGCATCTTTAACTAAGTGTTTGTGGCACAATCTATATTGGTACAAACAAAAGTTCGAGTTACTCTTCAACCATTCGAGGTTGATTTCAAGCCACGCCCAAGTTGTCGTTTTCTGTTCAAGAAGGCTGGCCGTTTGTGTTAGCTGCGGAGCGTGCTTACAGCATTTAAAACATTGAGGGCCTACGGAACTGCACACATACAGGGGAGAATCACTAATCCACTCACGGCCACGGCTACGAGTGATTTCACGCCGGCTACCGATCAATACAAACCGACCCGAACATGAGGTATATAAATATGGGTATACAGAAGTGATGCACACACACACATTTTGCTTGCCAGCCACTATGTACACAAATACTATATGTTTTCGTGTGCACTGCAGGCATAGTATTACAGCGATTTTGCCCTTAAGGGAGGTGGTGGCATTGGCTTGCGCTACTGGCGGGGCTGTAGCAATAAGCAGGCAACCTGGGCGTTGTTTTCGTTTTGTTTCACTTGTTTTGTGCGATGATTACATCTAAAACTTCATTTGCAAGCTTCATCTTCCGATTTTCGACAGCGAATCAACAGCGCATAGCTGTTGTTTTTTTCTGCAATGCGTGGACAATACGCGAACAGCCAATTGGTTTTCTTAATTTAATATATTTAATCTCGCATATTTAGATACAATAGCACTGGTCAGATATAAGACCGATTATATATATATATATATATATATATACAATATATATTATAATTCATGATCAATGATTTTGATCTCGTTTATAAAAATCCTTATTTCCATCGTATATTACAAAAATCAGAAAAAAATAACAGAAACACATGTATGTATATCTATAATGTGGGTTATATTTTAAAAAATAAGGAAACCTTCCAATTTTCTACAAATGTAATTAGAACAATATTCTTCCATGCGCACCTCTTTGACAAATTGTTTTATCATTCCTAATTTCAGTTCATTTTGCGCAAATTAGCTTGGCATAGATGTTTAATCCTCCCATTCACTTCCAAATACTGTAAATTTTGAAAATTTGGCGACATTATTGTATTGGGAGGGAATAAGAAAAACAGAACATTTTCTAATCATGAATTGAAAAGTAAAGTTTATTACTAGAAACTTGAAATCATTAAAATTTGTAATTTTGAATTGTATGTATGTATACAAGAACATTGTATTATAGTGTTACTCTAAATATCAGAATATTCGTATTCACAATGTTCGTAAATCTCATCAGTTCATCTTAAATGATATACCTCATCATTAGAGGTCGTCTCTTTAAAAACAGTCCCTTCTTTCCCTTCTTTTCTTCTAATCGTCTAATGTAAAATAATATAAAATGTTTTTTTTTAACGACATTTGGCATCCAAAAACAATGTAATCTATGCCGAATTTTGTGAAGATTCCTTAACAAATAAAAAAGTATTCCAAGCAAAGACTTGAGTTTCATCGGTAAGATTTTATACCAACTATATTCATAATGGTCCGATATCGGCGGTTCCGACAAATGAGCAACTACTTGGGGAGAAAACGTCATGTCGCGTATATATGCACAGATATGTCTAAGTCGGCTCAGCTCATCCCTCATATCATTTCTAAAGTAATATACTTATAGGGTCTACGAAATGCCGCCCATTTTCTCAGTTTTCACCACTAGAATCCTTCGAGTCGACTTTTCATCCGGATAGTTGCTTGCTTAAAGCATACCCACACCATTCGGATATTGTACGAGTATTGAATTCAACATAGCCACTTAGAGGCAACTCTCGATAAGCTCTCGCTATAGTACGTTCAGCCCTTGGGTCGTTTTAATAAAAAAAATAGTTTGCTTCAAATTCAAGCAATTCGCTAAGTTAAATAGCCTAAATGAGAATATTTGCTGGAAAAATTCAGAGTCTATTGTATAGCTAACTAAGAACATTTCGTTCATGTTTCTTTTAATTAAAATCAATTGGATTTACAACCTAACAACATTAAAAAATTTAATTTTGAAATAACATTCCCGCTAGTGGTCAAAAATGATGCTCGAGAGAGAAAGCATTGCAAATTAAAAACAGTTGGAGGTGGTAGAAATTTTAAACAATTATATTTGTTGTTTTCAAAATGTATATTTTTTGGCAGAACATTTTTTGCCTGCATATTCGAAAAGACGAGGTGGTGCTCTTTCAAATGTATAATAATGAAGTCCTTTTTACGCTACATATGCCATTCAGGCTTTCACGTAAACATATCATTATGCCCTGAACAGGATATATTTATTTTGCCACGAAGTTTGTAACACTAAAAAGTATACGTCGGAGACCCTATAGTATATATACAGCATGTAAGCATGTTAAGCTATCGATCTGAAATTTTGCCCCTGTCCTTTTCTCACTAAATAGCTGCTCATTTTTTGGAACGGGTGATATCGGACCACTATAGCATATAGTTGCCATACAAACTGAATAATCGGAAGCAAGTACTTGTATGTAAATGTTCAGATTAAATCACTATATCATATAGCTGCCATACAAATTGAACGATCGGAATCAAGTTCTTGTAATGAGCCTTTATATTTGTGAAGGGTATTATAGCTTCGGTGCAACCGAAGTTAAGTTTTTTCTTGCTTCATAATTATACATATTTTTATATAGGAATTTATACTCAAAGATACTAATGTGTTTAGGCTGGTGTAGGCAATGATCATCATCAATGTTCATCAAACTACCGCTTGCTTAACGAATTGGTATGTGTGCCAAAAATAGTCAATAAAGCGTCGGAATGGATAAAGTCAACATGCGATGGAAACGAAATATTCACAAGAGTTAACTGTAAATGGGCTGGCTGTACATGATACACGCATTTTGCGAAATTCAAATATTCAAGCTATGTTGAATGAAAATCAAGTAGGCGTCATTCTTTTAGGGGATGAAGGATACCCTTTAACACCATGGCTGACGACACCCTCTAACACCGATGGAAATAATATACAGCAGAATACATACGAAAGAGCGCTTGATAATCGAGCGTATGTTTGATCAATTAAAACAAAGGTTCCCGATTTTGCTGTCGAAAATTCGCATGGTCCCAGAGAGAATTCCTCTATAATTGGCACTTCTTTCGTACTTCATAACGTTGCTAAATTTTTAAAAGCACACATTTTCAGCCGTTAAGATAAATTGAAAACAGTGACGAGTTTAGAGTGCCCGGAATAGATACAACCAATAATTATAATTATAAATGCGAACAAAAGTGAAGAGTTATTGCTAACTATTTACCAAGTACATCCAATCAAAACAATTTGTACGTTGTGTATAATAATATTATCTTTTATTGCATATATTTTACCTGAATAAGTTAATTTTATTTATTAAACGATAACAATTTGCTTCCGAAACCTTGACCTTAATTCGTACAACTGCATTTTCCTATCATACTCCTCTTCTGCATATTTAAAAATTTTATTTGATCTTGTAAAAGGGAATGCTGCAACGCGTTGTTATCCAAATTGTTCTATTAATTCGATTATTCAAAGATAAGTATGTATAAATGTATAATTATGAGCAATTGTTTTAATTGATTTTAAATGTTTTACCGTTTTTGTTTTATGGCTTCTTAGTAGATGCAGCCGATGTCTCTGGAGTATCTGATACGTCATTGGATAATATGCTCGCGTTAACATCAGAATTTTCAGAATATTTTGGTTGAGAAACACCTATTTCAAAACCCACCTTAACATACATTTAAAAGTGTATATCTTTAATAAATTTAATATAATATTATCGCTCGATTTTATATTTGCATTTTAATGGCGTAGTGCTTGGGTTATCTATAGCATGTTTTAAATCAAGAAATAGCTTTTCAGAATATTTTAAATGAAGCGGTAGATTACCCGTTCTTTTTAAATCTGCTTTTGCCTTCAGGCTGCTTTAGGTTAGCAACTCTTTTTATTATCTGTAAGTAAAACTTTGCCAACAGAACCAAACCAAACCTACCTCGAGGTGCTGGTTATGAGTCCGTATTTGACCCAGATGGAGCATCGTCATCACCGTTCCACTCTTCTTTAATAAACATAAAAATACATCTACTTTTACTGTGTACGTATGAAAATACCATATCTACTTCGTTCAATGAATATTTTTTCAAAACTTGATCCATCGTCTTATTTTGTTTACTCACTTCGAATATCCAAACTTACTCAACAAGCTTAATTTTTAATCATACAAAGTCCTACCAAATACCCAATACTTTTACTTTGTTCCGAGATTTTACTCGAAGTAATTGCTTGTTTTTATTAATACGACCCATTGTAGCCAACGATATTTACATATTTCAGTATATACATACATATTTACATACAGTAACGCACAAATAAATCCATACAGGAACAAAAATACATATTTTGTTAATTTTCTAGAAAACGTTTATTGCTTGACGAAACTTTTTCCTCAATTATTTATTAATCATCATAAAAACCATTATTTCTTAGATTCCATTTTTTTTTGTCTTCGATAACACTTGTATATTTCAATTTATTTAAAAAAAACTAAAGGAACCTAAACAATTTTTTGTAATAGTTCAAAGTGAGTTATAATTAAAAATAAAAAACATAGTAATATTTTATTAGTTAATTAATGAACTTAATTTAAAATTGAATTTCAGTAAATACTGTTAGAATTTTTTAGTTTTTTAAGACAGTTTTAAAACGTGTTGGAATAGAATTTAATAAATTTTGGATTGTTTCAACTGCTATCAATGTATCACACATTTTCAAAAATTTTAAAATTTAGTTTTCATTACTTTACTTTTAAGAATATGCCAAAGGTTGAACTCGGTCTGGGGCTATTGTTTGTTTTGTTTAAGAGTAATTCCCATTTAATACAAATCTTTTATTATTTATATTATTATTAATATCTTGATTGAAGCTGTATATATTTATATTGTATTTCATAGTTTCTTAAATGAATAAGTTAATATTAAACATCAATTGCAAAAGCGCTTTGATTGGCAATCACTGTGAGTACAAACACCAAACTCTAAATATACTTGTATATGTACATATAAATATATATTCAAACTAGTTTTATATTTAATCTCGTTATATGTTCACATGTGAATATGTATACATATGTATTTCAAAATAAATCTTATAAGAGTAGAAGCACACTTATTACGGAGAAAAAATTACGAGAAATCACACTAATTTGAAGTTTAGCTTGGAAATACCTAATATGTATTTCTCTTTTAATAATCACGATATTAATTCCCCAATGAGCGCGGCCTGTAATCTTATCTGCGAAAATCTCATTGAATACGAACGTTCGTGTCGTTCGAGTCGATACTTTAGTGGGAGCTATGAAGGCCCGCGGTATTTCACGAGTTTAGCTGCCGGGTAAGACAACAATATACTTAAAATCGTATTAAACAGGTTCAGGTACGCACAATCGCAAAAATCCTGACAGTTTACGCCAATAAAAATGGTACTTCTGGCTATTTCGAAAATTTACCGAACCAACATACAAACATACATCTCATGTATATTATGAAGGTGCTTGAAATTTAAGTGCATGATCTCCGTATGGTAATTGTTATAAATGTATGTGCATGAATGTACAATATGTACCTATACACGTAGATTATGTGTCGGACCTACATACATATGTTTTTTTTTACGAAGGGGAAGCATCGTCATTGTGGGATTTTAATTCGAAATAAACCTCCTCTGATCAAGTGCCGATCCTCCCACATTACGTCGAGAGGATGATTGAGCAACGCTCATATGTTAGTAGTGGTCCGAATGCATTCACGAACATGTTACATTTGCTTGCCACCGCTTCTGTTGGTCTCCCTTTTCCAATGTTTAAAGCCAACCTTATTTGTATGCTCTAGTCTCTTTTGTGAGAAGCCTCGGAGCTTTTGTCGTTGCCTTCTTATATGACACCATTATAACAGTATTTATTTGGTGTGACATTTGAGCCATGTTTTCGTAAAGTATTTCGTGTAATTGCCAGAAATACAATAATTTGTGTATTCCATTTTAAGATTTTATTTGTGGGGAACTTGCTGATAATATTTTTATACTCTCGTAACCTGTTGCTACAGAGTATAATAGTTTTGTTCACCTAACGGTTGTTTGTATCACCTAAAACTAATCGAGTTAGATATAGGGTTATATATATATAAATGATCAGGATGAAGAGACGAGTTGAAATGAAATAACTTGCCATAACTAAGCTCCGCAATAAGATACAAGACTGTTATTTGGTACACAGGATCACATTAGGGAGAGGCATCTGCAGTTAAATTTTTTTTTTAAGTGGGCCTGGTCCCGCCTCTAATAAGTTTAATGTGCATATCTCCTAAGCCGCTAATGCTATTATAACAAAATTCACTGGAAGCAAATGTTTTTAGCACTTTTATTGACGGTGTGGAAATAGTTGAAATCGGGTGGCAACTCCGCCCACTCCCCATATAACGGTACTGTTAAAAACTACTAAAAGCGCGATAAATCAAGCACTAAACACGCCAGAGACATCGAACCAAAACTGTTTAAGCCCCTAAGTACTAAATATGTGGACCCCAGTGCCTATAGTTGACCTTCTACCGAAAATATCAGTCAATCCACAAAGAAATCTCAAACGAGTATACTATTTGACTTTGCGAGAGTATAAAATGTTCGGTTACATCCGAACTTAGCCCTTCCTTACTGGTTTTTGTAATTTTTATTTTCAATATTAAAAAAAATGAAAAAACGTGTACGAAAATAAGTTTCGAATATTATATTTTTTGAATATTTATACACCCTAAGTTTGCCACTATATTTATAACATGCAAAAGGAAACGTCGTATATATGTATATAAATAACACTGGTTCATAAAATTTTAACTTATTTTGTCACATGAAAACTTATATCATATTTTAAATGTACTAGGGCCACTAAACCATAATATTTGAATGAAAAAAAATGTACCCTTGAGGTTTTCTAGTAACATCAAAACATATATTTCCCTAAAAAGTGCAAACACCAGCTACATTTAGAGAAATTATGACGCAATCCTGCACTTCAATTCCCTTGATAGCGATTGTCCATTAAGGAAATGCCCTGATGGAGTCTCTCGCCTTGTTCGTCGCTCATAGCTCCCAAATTTGCCGGAAAGAAATCCAGATGAGAGTGCAGAAAATGTATATTAAAGGACCTACCATATTGCACCCAAAGCTGTATATGACATTATAAGTTCCTTTATTAAGTGTTTGTAATATTCCGGTTTATGGATTCTTGATTTTTGGAAGTCTCTTGATTTCCATCTTTAACTAAGGGATTGTGGCACAATCCATATTGGTACAAATAAAAGTTCGGGTTACTGTCCAACCATTCGAGGTTGGTTTCAAGTCACGCCTAACTCATCAACATATTTTAAATGTACTAGGGCCACTAAACAATAATATGTGAATGAAAAAAAACTAACACGGTTTTATGATAACATGTATTTTCTTAAAGAGTACAAACATCAGCTACATTTAGAGAAATTAGTGCTTAATATAGAAATAATACTATAAATCCTAAAAAATTTTAGACAACGTTCATAAAGCATTTCCAGGCGAATTTTTCTTGATCGTTCACTGTTTCTTCCAAGCTCTTATCCCTTATTAGTTGCTGTATTTGTGGTCCTACAAATATTCCTTTTTTTATTTTTGGCTCGCCTCGGCACTATATAGGGTGGGTCTGTTGGCCGAAGACAAGTCTGGATACTGGGTAGTGTGTTTGAACTTGATTGTAATTCCTTTCGTTTGAGTCAAACAAAAATAACCAAAATCTGAGATTTAAAAGTTAATTATTTGCACACATAACAAAAACTGTCGGAGTTGTTAACCGTACATATATGAGGTCAGAAATGGATATGTAGATCACAAAGTTTGTGGGACAAAAACCGTATTTACCGGTGTTATTTTTCAAGGCATCGCTACAATATTCGAAAAAATTGTTCATATCGGACTAATATAGCTTATAGCTTCCATTCAAACTGACCGAATAAAATTAGAATACAGATCTTTTAATGCGCCTTTATGCAATATCTTCGGTTAACGTTTTTTTCTTGTTTTAATTGACAGAAAACTTACGTTGGCATATATGGTGCTACTTGTAACTAAATTATGTAGGTAAACTAATTATATTATATAAATATAATACATTTGTTTCAGTTTCAAACTTTTATTTTTTACTTGGTAGTTTAGAGTCTTCGGTAGCAAAATGCTCACTAAAAAATATAACGGTTCTTATTTCCAAGAGTAATAGTACTGGCTTGGTTAAATTCCATTTACATGGATTAGTATGTATTTATGTGGTATACAACAAAATTTGAATTTCACTACAAAGGTGAAAACAAAAAAAGCACAAACTGTTAAGCTCACACTTATTAGAAATGCAAATAGACTCTCGTGAAGGTTCCATTGAAGTCTACTTACTTGCTCAGTGTACATCAGTTAATTCTAGTAATCAAAGTGATTAAATAAAATAATAACAAGTAAAGAAGAGCTAAGTTAAGGCTAAGACTAAATTTAATATATTGAGTTGATGTGGAAAACGTCAACCAGAGAATCGGAATTTATTAGGGATATGAGGTTTAGACCAAGTAATAGTATTGACCCGGTTTTTTTTATCAATTTTTACCAATATCTCATACCCAGACTAATGAAATACTTCAGGGTTTTATTAGGGTACTTCACATACCATCATCAATCATATAGAGTAAAGTCAGCCGGAGGCTCGACAATACTGATATTAGTTATATGGGCGTTAGGGTAAGATTTCGTAATTTAATACATTTTAGTCTCAAAAATGCACTGTTATGGGTAAAAACACGCTCTCTCATTTTCATTAAGATAACTCACATATTGGCAGATATATGCCGTATAAAGTCACCCGGAAGTTCAAACATCTTTATATTAGGTATATGGGGGCTAAGGGAAGTATTGACCCGATTCAACCAATTTTTGGCATACAAACATACTATTATTGGAGAAGGTTCCTCTCTGAATTTTGCTGAATTGAACTTATATATCTCACACATTGACCGATATTTCGCTAAATAGTCAACTATAGGTACTGGGGTCCATATATAATATACGGCACCTAGGGGCTTCAACAGTTTCGGTGCGATTTGGAAAACTTTTGGCCACAAGGTGGCATACTTTAAAGGCATTATTCGTGCAAAGTTTTATCTTGATACAATCATTGTTGCTTGATTTGCATAGTGGAAAGTGAAAGAATCAGATGGAATTTAAAATGGTGTTATATGGGAAATAGGCGTGGTTGTAATCCGATTTTACATATTTCCGCACTGGAATATAGCAATGTCAAGATAATATTACATACCAAATGTGGTCAAATCGGTCGAGTAGGTCCAGAGACATGGGGTTTCAACTAAATGTAGGCGGTGCCACGCCCACTGTCGAATTTTGACCACGGCTCCTTAAAAGTCTTCTCCTACCACCTCGGGAGTAAAATTCAATGTCTCTGGCGTATTTAGTCATTGATTTATCGCGCTTTAAGTAGGTTTTAATAGTACCGTTATATGGGGAGTGGGCGGGGCTATCATCAGATTTCATCCATTTTTACAGTGCCGATAGGGGGCTTAAAAGTTCTTGAGTTTGATTATTTTAGTTTGAACGGTTTGTAAGATATGTACATTAAACCCTATACAGGGCGAGATCATGCCCATTTTTAGCCCGGAGGTGCCCCTCCCATGTGCCAAATTACAGTTTTATATCTTAATTTAGTGCTTAGTTATGGCACTTTATAGATTTTCGTTTAATGTCCTTTCTTTTTTCCTATGAAACATGTGTACCAAGTTTCATTACGATATCTCAGTTCTTACGCAAGTTACAGCTTGCACAGACAGACATCCGGATTTCAACTCGACTCGTCATCCTGATCACTTATATATGTATATATAACCCTATATCTAAGTATCCCGATTAGTTTTAGGTGATACAGACAACCGTTAGGTGAACAAACTATTATACTACGTAACAACATGTTGCAAGAGTATACAAATATTATATTTAGAGCATAAGACAGTTTCATGCAAATCACAAAAATACTAAATTTTAGCTGTTCTGCAACGCAAACTATGACTACAATAATACATAGTATAATGGTTTGGTTGGCAACAGGCTGCGTTTTGGTCGCCCAGCAAAGTTATCTCAATGGGACGTGGTCAAAATGTAACGGAACATATTACTAAAGTACCGGGCAAACTTGTTAGTTTTTTTTGTGCCAAAATTTTGAACGACAACAGTTTGAGCTGCTCGATTCCGCGAAAGAAACTTTTATATATGTCCTAAAATTCATCTACTTTGTCCAGAATTTGACAAAAACGCATCAATTAGGATGAAAGTTTCTGGAATGGGGTTATATTCACTGATGTGTATTTGATAGTAGTTGCCGGTAAAAAATATAATATCTATTGAGAAATTGTATAGAATTTCGAGGAACGGAATTTGAAGCCGTCAGTAGAAAGGAATTGATTCAGTTAAATTTCAACAGGCAGTTAAATGATCCTATCCAAATCCTGAGACCTATTGGGCACATATCTAGAAGTGTTTGTTGAAGTTCTTGTATGAAATCTCTTAGAATTTCGGTGCAACCGAAATTAATGTTTTTTCTTGTTCTCCTTTATATGCATGGAGCTTTGTTATCTCCAGCAACTCTTTTATCTCCAGAAACTCTAATAGAAAGCTTCATTTGTTAAATTGTATACATACAAGTATTAAATCATCTTTTATAAAAACAAACTGAAGTTGTGAGATTAAGGGCAGCATATGAAATATACATATATATTTTAATGTTTTTGTGTGATCTGTCTATTATTTTGTCAAGTTTTATGGATTTTAACGCTATATAATCACCTCTGTAATGTTATACATATACTTATGCAATACATTTATTTTGGATTTGGACACAAGCAAGTCATGCTATACTTCCGCCCATATGAATTATAAAACCAATTTTTTCGCCTTTCGAATTTGAAAGTGACGTGTGAATGAACCGGAGTGAGAGTTTTTAATTCATTAATATCTCTTTAACTACTGAACCGATATTTTAAGCTAAACAACATAGTCGCTTCTTTCCATTATTGATTTTTTATCTACAATACATGTGTAAGTATAATGGGACTCACTTAAGTATATTTATCGAAACAAGAATTACATGTACTCGCAGCATTAAAGAACCAGGAGTTGAGGCCAGTACTTATTTTTGGCTCCTTTATTATTCACACGTTCCAGTCTAAAAAATGTGTCCATTAACATTCTATTACGCATATAAAGGTTTTTTCGACATGGGGCTTTCAAGAAGAAATAAAACGCATATATTTTAATATTATGATATAAAAACTCGTTACATGCAATATAACATCTAATTTTCATAAATAACGGCTGGTGATAGGAAAAGTATTTATTATTGCATAATATCCTTATTAGCTTAAGGAAATGAGTTGTATAGATACTATCCAATGTTGTATGACATAAAGCCATTGCGGCAAAGGAGTTCTGTTAACTGCATGCACTTAAATACCTACATACATATTATATAGATACATACACTATTGCATATACCACATATATATGTACATAAACATGTACACATGTTTGTGCCTATCGGTTTAAACATTCTTATATGCCTTATGTCTTCACATGCATATTTCCGAATCCATATTTTAATGTACATACAGTTGTGTTCACTAAAATAGCAGCACGCCATATAACTTTATTAAGCTATTCATAACAGTTGCTAAATTTAATTTACAAGCTCTCACTTTATATTGTTCTTTACTCTTAATATGCGCCGTTTTAGCGGTATATTATGTGTAAGCAAAAATTAATGGTTAAAGGTTTTTCGTAGGCAGTTAGTTGTATACGGTCATATTAAGCTCTTCATAATAATATCAGCATATACTAAATGTCTAAATTTGCAGAGTTTTGCATGAAAATACAAGAGTCCTAGTATGCTATTCCTACTAAACGATGTCGGAAGTTAGTTGACTCCATGCAGTGCCGAGGTTATAGTCCAGTCATTTAAGCTTAAATTAGGTAAGAATCTCGGAATTCAGATACCCAGCTGTAAGTCTGTAAATACTTGTATATTGACACCCTAAAAGTTGTCTCAAAACCTACATATGGTAGGGTGTACGCAACTATTAAATTTCAAGGTCAAAGGTCACAAAAATCGGTTTTTTGCGCTTTTTTTGTAAATATTCTCATTTCCTATGGGTTTTTTGCTATTGGTATTTATTATCAATATTGTAGAATACAAAATTCTCTACAAATTTTGTTTAAAAATTTTTTTCATACGGTGAACCGTTTTCGAGATAGAGGGCTTAGAGCGCGCGTTCACAGCATCACTTCAGGTCAACCGATGCCTCCGATCAAATACGCGCCATATATAGTTGATGAACTATCGATAAATCAATGATTATAAATATTTGTCAATTTTTATTAACTATTATATTTTATCATTTTTTCCTAACCTATCCACTTTTTATTCAGTATTAATTTATTTAACAACACTTACCTGCCCATGAAATTGCAGAATTGTTAATGAAAATATAGGAATTATATTTGAATTTAAACCTTATTAATATTATCAACTTCTTACATGATAAAAAAAAACTAAAAAGAATTTATTAAAAAATATCATTCAATACATTTATTTTTATTAAAAGTAAAAAAATGGAATAAAGGGTACAAAAACTACAATTTATAATTTTAATCATCTTCTTCCTCTTCATCGTCGTCTTCCGGCTGCTGGTAAATTTCAAACTGGTCTTCATTATCGTCTTCAACGACATTTGTTTCAAGTTCTTCCATGATTTCGGGGTCAAAAGTTCCATCTTCGTTAATGTCGCTCTGATATGGTACAGCATTGAGACAAGCTTGCTCATTACATTGGCCACAAGCTAAAGAGCATTGCAAGCCCGCTTTCCTGCATCCGCATCGCGAACCACAACCACTCTTGCAGTTGCAGAAAATTGTATTTAGCAAATGTTCTGGAGCAGGTGGTAAAATTGTCGTGATAGGCTCCAGAAAATCGTTTCGCATTGCCCAACCCCATACTTGGGGTTCCAAATCATGCCCTAACCAAGTTTGAACTTGATAATATACACGTTCGAAATGTTGATGAGCAGCTGCACTTGTTGGTGGAATATTTGAAAGCTGCACAGGTTTATTAAGTTTTGTAGACTAATGCATATAACGAAGATGATCGAGACTTTTCACAGATTATTATAGACTGCCAATAAGGTTTGAGTTCCACTCTCTAATAATCTCTGGGCCGAACAATTTTCTTCCTCAAATGCTGCAGCTAGTTCATCCAAATTGTTCAGTTTCTCAAAAACTTTTAAAAATGTTTTTTTTTCCTTTTTAAAAAGCGCAGAAGTTGTGTCACATCCACTTAATGCGTGCAGAAATAAAATATGTGTTTTGGAATGAGGATAATTATCAAAACTTTTAGTAGAGGATATCTCCGTTTTTACATTGCCTTTCCCAACTTTTTTAAAGAAAATTTCTTGTTCGTAAGACAGTGTACGCCCAATGAAAATGATGAGTAAATCAATATCTTGCCCTATTATTTACAAATTTACAGATTTTAAAGAAGATGCACTTAATTATTTTCTAATTAAAATGTCATTAGTGTTAATGGGAATATAATTATAGTAAGATTTAAGTTTTTCCCTTCATTATTTTTTAATTTTAGGAAACGGTGATCAGTATTATTGAATAGATAAAGATTTAAGGCATGAAGAAAATGATAAAATATAATATAATAGTTAATAAAAATTGACAAATATTTATAATCATTGATTTATCGATAGTTCATCAACTATATATGGCGCGTTTTTGATCGGAGGCACCGGTTGACCTGAAGTGATGCTGTGACCGCGCGCTCAAAGCCCTCTATCTCGAAAACGGTTCACCGTGTGAAAAAAATTTAAATAATAAATACCAATAGCAAAAAACCCATAGGAAATGAGATATTTACAAAAAAAGCGCAAAAAACCGATTTTTGTGACCTTTGACCTTGAAATTTAATAGTTGCGAACACCCTACCATATGTAGGTTGAATTAATTCCCTTATGTTTTTTTTTAATATTTAAGTTAGTGTCAATATATGCAAGACTGCTATTTTCGTAAACAACGTATATTTCGTAGTAAAATCTATAACTATATAACACACAGAACCAAAGTTAGTCGCTTTATTTTCAATTTCGTGTTGCTATTGATATGAACATAACTGTATATAGATACAAATATGCTTGTATGGCAGCAATAAAAATCCTTTTGGGTACTGGATTGTGTATCTTTTTAATCCGTTTGCTCTATTTGCGAATGCGAAAATGAAAAGAAAAAGAAAAGTTCAATCCACAACTAGTAGCCATCCTCTCGTATCTTTGTATGAACCGAAATCATATAAAAATATGTTGCTAATTTTTTAGAAATGGTAGCTTTTGCATTCTTTCGTATGATCAGTTTCAGATGCAGTTCATGCCTCAGGCTTGAATGCGATCAGCGGAAACATCTGCATCTGCTCTTTATTAATACACATGAGGCTGATTCTCCTGCTTTCACAAAATCAGGTTTGAATATTTTAAATTAAACATATGTATGTATTTATGTAATAATCCGAATACATATGTATGTATTAAAATCATGTGCTATATGCTAAAGCTTTGCTGTATATAGCGATTTAAAATAATTGTACTACTAACGTCCGATGCTTGCTATCTGTCACTCATAATGTCAAACTCATATGAAATAAAAAATAGCTCCCATTTTTGTTTTTTACTTTGAATATTTAATCAAAAGTATACTTATTGACGGTCTTTTATATTTACTGCCCACAGGCTTGTTCTGTAAGCAACTGACCGTGAAATCAGCTCCTAGAATGAGGGAATCCTCCCAATTATTGTTCTGACGAAGAGTGTGCCCACAACAAGAGATATGTATATCTATAAAGATATCCAAGCTTCTTTGAAATCATTTAAGTCTCTTAGGGTTTCAGATAGTGAAAGAATGCCTTGATTTCTTAGTAGATTTAACATCCTATTCATGATAAACCTGCAACGGGTCCTAGGACACAGTGACAACTGTGAAGCAGATGAACAAGCCAGGTCAGACGCCACCCTACAATAAACTCCGATAAAGAGGAAATATATGTATATGCCTCTGGCTACTTGTAGGTTTTTATCGAAAAACATGTTATATATAAAGCTGATACCTCGACTTGCTCAACAACGTGGCAAGAATGGAATATGACTGGGAATACCATACAACGATTATTGCAAATGCAAAGCTTTTTATAGCAAAAGCGTCGCTGCTTCTTGGAAGTTGCAAAAATAAAACTTTTTGTATTGATGAACAGGGGCATAGGGTGGTGGAGAGGACATAATAGAAAGAGAGGATTTCAGTCCCGGTGGGCCTAAAAGGCCTAGGTTCATCGACAGACCTCCACCCTACCTACCTAAATCGGTTAATACTTTTAGCATATTACTGAAATTATATTAGCGGATGTCGTTGGGCACAATATAAAAGTAAAAACTACATATGCTAAGTATTAAATAATCTTAACTTCTTTTTATAATACCCTGAACAGGGTATTTAAGCTTTTGAAAATATAGAACGTTCAACAATACAAAGAAAAACATGTAAGCACTTCTAAACAAATTAACCGTATGATTTTAAAAACGGTATAGAATCTTCTATCGTTAACATGTGCAAACCTAAAATTTAAGTTTAGGTCGATCTGTTTTCGCAATTTTGCCACTCCTTGCTGTATGAAATGAAAAAATATTTAATATTTGCACACTTACCAGATATTTCTTGGCAATTCGAAAAACATACACTACATGTTCTATTTAAATACACACGTTCTTATCTAAGGAAATAATTTTTAGACGCGAAGTTGTATTTCCGGATGTATTTACATAGTTCTGTAGTATTTGATAGTGATTTAAGCAACTGTGAATCCTGATCCACCCATAAAAGTGCGTTAACATCAGAATTTCAAAGCATGTACGTACACCCGCTTTAGTCGCCTATTCAAAGCGGATGTGCTCCAATATCAAGATTGAAGAGAATGTTATGCGTGGACGAGCATATGTAAATACATATGGATGTATGTATTGGAGTAGCACCACCTGTAGGTAGGTTTTTCACACATTTATCGGGTTTTTTATGGACTTAGACGTAAGTCCTAAGGAAACCATTAATTAAATAACTTGCATAAACTTTTCATTGTTTACATGTGCATATATGTATGTACATGTACTCGTAGATATATGCAACAGCTATGCAAAACGTCGACGTTATTTTGTGTATGTATTGGGCACTTATACATATGTACACGCTTCGCTCTCGAAAACAGCCGCAAAATGCAAACAAAAATTGCTTATCAATTACTTTCAAGTCGAGGTTAAATTTCGTGTTGACCCGTGTTATGTATGCTTTTAATTATTTTCATTTAAAACATAGTTAAAATGAGTAAAAAAAGGGTTGAATTCGGGTGTAGCCGAACACTTTATACTCTCGAAACTTGTAAGAATCAAATCTGGGAAAATATCTTCAGGTACTGATATGCATATAAGTTGTCACCTAAAGGTGGGTGCGCCGCACTCATTATCCAATTTTGACCGACTCCTATGAGGCCTTTCTGTTCTCATATAAGTAGTTATATAGAGTTATTCACTTTACGTAGTTTAGTTATATGGGGAGTTGGCGCGGTTATCACTCGATTTCACCCATTTTGACACTGTTGGGTGCCAAGCAGTGCCGAGAAAATTAAACATGATGGTAAGCGATGGATCATCTGCAATCAAATAAAGTAACAGTTTTCTTTAGTTTATATCACAAGGCTGAACTTGTAGGTCACATGGAAATTGAGAAACCTTTGCCCACGGCAACGGGACTTTTTGAAAAACAGAATTTTGAGATAATCGCGTTTAAAATTTTGGCCCGTACTTGGGTCACATGGTAGGAGCGCGCTGTTGACACCTGTAGCTTTGGCTCTAGTGTTCAAATCTTTATGAAAAAAAGAATTAATCTCAAAAGAATATACTTTGAGAAAACGCAATAAATATTTCCTATGTCAGTTTTCTCCATCGAAACGAAAAGATAGAATAGTAATTTTTTTTTTTAATTCATACACATTCTTTAAAAGCTCGGCCAAATACTTAAAACACAGGCGCCTTTAGATATGACATCAAAAAGTAGGAGTTCACTGGTTAATCGTTCTCGCTCCCACAATAGGTTTTGGGTTCTCCTACTTTTAACTCGCGTTTCGATTCAACTTTGCTTCGATACTTAAAAACTCTACCCTAAAACAATGTGCCTTACAATATATGCAACTTCCTCCCCCACACTATAAAGAACTGCTCTTTCATTTGGCAGGCATTGAGCTAAAGAACTTAGGGATTCATGTGACGTTAAAGGTTTAAGGTACGTTTTCCGAATTTGATGAATTCTGCATTTTAATACGGTTCCGTGGTATAGAATCCTTGTTATTAGATTCATTCTGATTAGTTAGAGCCCGCTGATTTATTTGCTGAGTTTAATTTGAATGTCGTTCAAAACCTATAAATATATTCACAGTCGTAGAAACATTCTAGGCTAAATATTTTAAGCTCAACTTTTACCTTAAGTAGACCAATTTGTAGCTAATTTCTCTCAGCTAATATTAGGTCTTAACTTGATAATTTAAATTGGCATGTAAGGCAAATTTTAAACAAACCAATGCGATCTGAATAGAGTATATTAAGGTTGACACGAAGTTTGTAAACCTAGATGGAAATGTTGTCTGTCTGTATATACACGAACTCTCTTACCTTTTAGATATCGATGTGAAATTTTGCACACGGCCTTTTTTTCTCAAAAAGCTGCTCATTCGTCGGAACCACCCATATCGGACCACTATAGCATATAGCTACCATGCAAATTAAACGATTAAAATCAAGGTCTTTTATGGAAAACTTTTTTATATGACAAGATATCTTTCAGAAATTTGGCATTGATAATTATCCAAGGCAGCTACAATCTTTGGAGGATTAATTCAAAACGGGCTATTATAGTCACTATGATATCAAACTCAGCGATTAAAATAAATGTTCTTGTATGGCCACTTTTTATACCCTGAACAGGGTATATTAATTTTGCCACGAAGTTTGTATAACCCAGAAGGAAACGTCGGAGACCATATAAAGTATATATATAAATGATCACCGTGACGAGCTGAGTTGATTTAGCCATGTCCGTCTGTCTGTCCGTCCGTCCGTCCGTCCGTCCGTCCGTCTGTCCGTCTGTATATACGCGAACTAGTCCCTCAGTTTTTGAGATATCGATCTGAAATTTTGAACACTTCTTTTTCTCCCCAAGAAGCTGCTCATTTGTCGGAACGGCCGATATCGGACCACTATAGCATATAGCTGCCATACAAACTGAACAATCGGAATCATTTGTTTGTATGGGAAACTCTTTCATTTGACGAGGTCTCTTCACTAAATTTGGCACGGATTATTAGTTAAGGCAACAATGTAATCTCCGAAGAAATTATTCAGATCGGATGACTATAGCATATAGCTGCCATACAAACTGAACAATCGGAATGAAGTGCTTGTATGGAAAACTCTTTCATTTGACGAGGTATCTTCACGAAATTTGGCATGTATTATTATTTAAAGCATTAATCTAATCTCCGAAGAAATTGTATGGATCGGATGACTATAGCATATAGCTGCCATATTAACTGAACGATCGGAGTAAAGTGCTTGCATGGAACATTTTTTTATTTGACGAGGTATCTTCACGAAATTAGGCACGAGTTATTGCTTAAGGCAACAATGGTCAGATCAGATCACTATATCATATAGCTGCCATACAAATTTAACGTTCGGAATCAAGTTCTTTGTTTTTGTGAAGGATATTATAGCTTCGGCGCAACCGAAGTTAACGTTTTTTCTAGTTTAATTTGAGAAGGCTATTATAGTTTCCGTGCAACCGACGTTAACATTTTTTCTTGTTTTGTTTTTCATTTTCCATCCAACTTTTCTCTTTGTCTTACAAATTTAAGAAAATCTATCATGAGTTTCATTTTCACCGATATAAGTGCTTTCTTGACCATGAGGCAGTGATATTTACATGAGTCCCTTCTGCACAATCTATAAAGCAGGCTTTATTTAATCATTTTAAATTATGCGTAAAAGTCTTAAAAAATATTATGACGTTTCTCCTCCACTGTTAGACACTGCATTAGCCACCGTGGGCATAATATGGATCATGGAATCTATAGCATGTCTGAAAGGGTTTCAAAAGACAATCGATCAAAACCAACCACAAAATCCCAATATCCTTTTGATATTTGTCTACAACAGAAACTATCTTGAAAAATGTTAAAATGTGAAAAAGTATTTCATCTACATATTTACATAATTCTTAGTTTATTATTAATCTTTATTTTCTCACAAAATCTTAGGCATTTTAATTGAATTGTCTTCAAGGTGCCTCCTACTTGCACATATTATTATATACATATTTTGTACGAAACCTAACCGTTTAAAAGTTATTAACGGTTAATGTTTGATTATTTAACGAAAATTTGTTTTTTTCTTTTGAATTTTATAACTTAATGAAAATAATCACTAAACTGCAAAGCTCATAGTCTTGTAGGAAATTGTCTGCTCAACAAAAATGGAATGTATAATTTTTCGATTAAATTAAGCGTTTACGAAATATTCATCGTCAAAAATCAATGCATATCAAAGAACAAAAAAAAAGAGGAAATAAACGATAATTTTTGTAGAGAAAATAGTCTTCAAAATAATCAAACTTCAACCGTAAATATAAATTTAAACGGTTAAGTATACGAAAAATCCGTAACAGACCATTTTATAGAGCTTTCAATTTCCTACAAAATCTATGAAACGAAATATGTTTTTAAGTAGTTAGAAGCGAGATATGAATTTTCCTATCTGATAACAAGAAAAAAATAGATAACCGTTAGGAGAAAAATATTTCCGTTACAATTAAGAGCTCATAAGAGTTCGGAGCGAAAAAAACATTGGTTTTTTAACCACCCTAATACACATACATAAGTATGTTTAATATGGGGAAGTTTGTGTGTCCATGTTTGCTCAAATTGATACGTTGATTGCTTCACAAATAATTATGTACACACACGCCGACATTTTATTGCATATATTTGACTGACACTGGTTTCGGTTGTACTAATATTATTATTAAACAAGTGTTTAGACATTTCAGCAAGCATTCAAAACATACACGAACACCGCCAAGACGAGAGTAAACACTTTATTGACTTTGTGGATTCTTGTAAAAGTGAGCGTGGCACTCGGCGGGATGCTATTCAACAGCCATGGGGGTTCATCGGGCTGCCACCTAGCTGCTTACATTCATACTAAATACTCTATCGATGTAAGTTAATCTCTGCGCGTATTTGTTTGGCTTGCCGGCGCATTGTCAGTTGCGCATTGCATTTGCATTGAGCTCAGTATTTAAAACGAAAAGTGAGCTAACTCTTAGTTTAACTTGAAAATTTATTCCTGTTAATTTTAATGTAGTCTACTTCGCATGTCTGTCGCTATATTGGTCGAACCATCGGCTGACCGCCGTTACCATCTTCACTGAATCGTCGCTAACTCAATTGCAGCGCATGCGAATTGAAAGAATCTGTATGAAATTGTGTCCGCAGCAATTGCAGCGCGTGCCGACCCCCACTGACAAATTTGCATTACAGCCAAAACGAACTCGGAATACGCGTGAAACATGATATTCGTCCATTAATATAAATCATTTTGCATACAGCATACAATATTCGGAGCGAACTTTAGGCACACGCCTATTTCGTATAGTATTTTGATACAGATATAATACACTGAATGAATTTTTCTTTAACGAAATTAAGTATTTATTGAGGCAATCTCGATTTTAAGCACTATAACGATGACCTAAGTTGTCATTCATCTCCCAGAATCTTTGCAATTTATGTGCAAACAATCAATAGGTCATAAATATTTACACTTATGATGAAATTTGAAGTTTATTTTTAATTTCATAGAACGTTTAGAGCCACAATTATGGTACGGACTATGTATAGCAATATAAATTAGAATGGGTATATGTAAGTATATGCGCACGCATTATTCGTTAGTTATTGCGGCGTCATGCTGCAAAAGAATACCGTACTAACAAGAAGCCCTGGCGAGTTAAAAGCCAGCATGCGGTTTTGTACGTGACAATTTCTTAATTTTATCGCGGTTTTACCAAAACATAATTGGATGTACTTAAAAACGCGTTTATGAATATTAACAAAAATAACGGCAACTTCGTCTGCACCGAAGCATTTCTTAAAGCACTAAAGGGTATAAAGGATCAATATCCTGATATTGATCGGTCAGTTTGTATGGCAGCTATGTATATGCTATAGTAGTACGATCTGAACAATTTCTTTGGATATTATACCGTTACTTTGGAAAATGATAAGTACCAAATTTCATGAAGATATCTTGTCAAATAAAAAAGTTTTCCATACAAAGACATGATTCTTATCGTTCAGTTTGTATGGCAACTGTGTGCTATATGTTCGATATCAGCGGTTCCAACATATGAGCAGCTTCTTGGGAAGAAAAGAGCGTGTGCATAATTGCAGATGCATATCTTAAAAACACGGACATGACTACATCAATTTAGCTCATCATGCTGATCATTTATATGTACAAGTACCATATATATTTTATAGGGTATCCGACGTTTCCTTCTGGGTGTTACAAATTTCGTGGACTTAGGTCATCCATTGAAAACTATATGGGAATTTCAAAACTATCAGCAATACCTAAACTTTTTGAAGCTATTACCGCAAAACTTTTTTGATATCTCTATTAATTTCTTTCTAACGAAAACCATGTACAATTGTATTTTAGGGTACATAAGCATACGGATGTTATATACCATATACTGACTTTAGCAAAGCTTTTGATAAAGTAAATCTCTCAACTCTCGTACCTTAACTTGCTCTTCTTGGCTTTCAGTCATGATTTCTTCAATGGATATTCTTAGTAATAGCATTAATTCTAATCTTTCAGATGCAATTAATATCTCTTCATGTGTTCCACAAGGCAGTCATTTTGGTACGATTCTGTTCTTGTAATTTATCAACCCTATCTCTTCTGTAATAGAGTACTCTAAGATTTTCTTATATGCCGATGATGTAAAGTTTTTTAAATCATATACTTGATTTGTCATTGAATCTCAAAAAATGTAAGACGATGTTCTTTTCCCGTAGATCTGTGCATCTCACTGCCTATGTAATAAAAACGATAGACTAGAGCAAGTTTTAAACTTTGTTGTTTTGAGAATTACTATGGAATATGGCGCTGTGGTACGGAACTCTAGTTACTAAATTCATTCTGAAAAGTTAGAGTTTGTTCAAAAACAATTTTTTTTCTTATGGCATTTCCGAGCGGATTCTAGGTTAAAACCTCCTCTGTACACTATCTTTAAAACTTAAAAACCAACCTACACTTACTAGTCGTGGGGTAATGCTTGGCATGATATTCTTAGTGAAAATCCTGAATGGAACAATTTCCAGTTAATTTCTCTTGTCTAAAATCAAATTTAATTTCCCGACCCGCTTATCGAGGCAGTTTAGACCTTCACTGTTAAAATTTTGTCATGATTTCAATTATCATTCCTGCACATTTGATTTATTTGACTCACTTTTCGATGTTAAAAAGACTATATTTATTGATCTTAATAAATAATATGGGTGATATAAATGGGTTATCATTAAGTCAAATTACAAACATACACAGATATGTACAGTGTCTTACAAATGTGAAATAGTTAAATACTTATTGCTCACAAAAACTAATATTGACATAGACTGTTAAGTAATTTTTATGCTAACCTTTGTTTTTGTAAACACCATCCAAGCGTCTTAGGATAGATTCTATCAACTTGCGACACAAATCTTTGGATATTTTTCCCATCCCTATAGCATAGAACATTTAAGTGTACTTTTCGATGACATTTGGTGTCATTCGAACTATTTGAAAATGGAAAAGTACCTATTGTGCCATCTATGAATATAAGGTTTCTTACCCCTTAGCAGATATGCAATTCTGATAACGGATCCTTCACCGCGTTAAATTGTTGGCGGTTTTAATTTGTAGCTCTTCATTTGTCTCCGGGTAAACCATACGCCGACCATCCGACCCAAAAATATTGTATTTACTTTCATCTCTGAATCTTATTTTCTTTCAAAATTCAAAACAATTCGTTTTATACGTTTATTTTATACTTACATTGTATTGTTACTTTGGAGTTTCTTGTTAATTTTATGGTGCTGAGAAATGTAGGGTTTGGTGAATTATTTGCGTTTTTTATTGTCAGTCAACCGGGATACTATTTTCTAAACCGTAGCTCACTTTGGCTCCAAACAAAATGACAGTTGCTCAATTTGACTTATAAAAACCTCCCGTACAATAAACACAAACATTTTACTAATACGCAATATGATCAAAGCAAGCAAGTGACTTCCTTACACAAATAGTGCTTTTAATGTATATATGGACCATAATTTTTCTTACCGAATATGTGGTCCACAGTGGCTATACTTTGATTTTTGACAGAAAATGTCTGTCATTCTTGTGATTATAGATATTCACAAAAAATATTTTCCTGGTTATAATGAGGCTTTGTGTTAAACATGAGTAGATTAGGTTAATACAAGTACTTCCCCCATGTGCTCAATTTTTTGAAGTTCCGGTTGACTTTACACCGTATACATATATCGACCAATATGTGAGTTAACTTAATAAAACTCTGAGATCGTCTTTTTCTGGTAATTATGTGTCATAATATCCCTAAATCCCTAAAATGGATAAAATCGGGTAAATACTTCCTCTGGTCCGTATATTCCTTATACATATAAGAATTTCAAACTTCCGGTTGGCCTTAAAACATATGTATATACACTTAAGATATATTAGCTAAACTAAGTGAACGCATAATTTTAATATACTATAATGCCGAAAATGCGTAAAATCGTTTCATGAATTACCCCACCACGCATATAGTATATACATATTTGTAGTAGTATAATGATTTTCGTTATTGTAGTAGACTTTACGTGGAATATGTGTGAGTTACCTTCATAAACTGCTTGGAAACTTATTCCCGAGTGTATACTGGAGTAATGCCAAAAGTTAATGCAATCAGTCCAGACCTTCTCCTAGTCCCAATATGCCCGATATAATGATTTCCGATTTTCCAGACCTTGCTCTAAACCTCATATTCCTAATATAATGAAATCCGATTCCCTGGTTGAATTATTCCTCAAAAATACTCAATATGTTAAATTAGGCTTTCCCCGGGAAAGGTTGATGGGAGCCTAATGTTGAGAACTATCCAGAAACATTAGTTTCAGGCTTCTTCTTACTCAAACTGACCAAGACCCATATTCTCATAGGCAAAGATGTTCAGAATGATCCGTAGAATATTTCCCGCAAACGCGATTTAAAAAAAAAAGATTCGTCCCACTCTATACTATACGAGGTGTATTCAAAGGAAAAGGTGAATTTTGAATTTTTTTGAAAAGTACTTATTTATTCATCAATATCTATTTTGACCACTTTAAACTAATTATTCTCGGATATAATACACTTGTGCCAACGCTTTTTTCAATCCTCGAAGTACTTGTGAAATGTGTTTTTCGGTATGGCCATCAGCGCTTTCTTCGATTCAGACTTGATGAATTGCGGCAAAACGCTCTTCTTTCATTGGTTTCTTCAGTTTTGGGAATAGGAAAAAGTCACAGGGAGCCAAATCTGGTAGTACGGTTTTATTTTTGGCCAACAAATTACAAATAAGCATTGATGATTGGGCCCTACTAATCGAAATTGGCTCCTAATGCGACCACATGATAAACATATGTGTCCGATTATAACAAAAACAAAATATCGACAATCGAATATACACAGAAAATTCACCTTTTCCTTTGAATACACCTCGTATACCATGTACAAGTATATATTATATTATGGCATATGCTCAAAACTGGCTTTAGTAAGTTGATTGTGTCTAATATGAACATTGATTTTATACGCAAGATTACTTTTTTTTTGTAGACAAAATATTGGTCAAGTAAAGTGTACATTTGTGTATATTGTGTACAAATAAGCGCTGTTTTGTTCGTAAACTTGTTACCAACGAGATGCCAACTTCATTATACCCTTCTCGTAGAAGGCTGCGTCCCTATTGGCAAAAAACTCGGAGAGCCAATTTTCACAGGCTTCTCTTGAGGCCAACTTCTCACCATTAAGCGCGTTCGCCATGGACAAGAAAAGATGGTAATCACTTGGTGCGAGGTCTGGACTATAAGGTGGGTGCATAATGACCTCCCATCCGAGCTCCCGGAGCTTCTGGCGCGTCATCAAAGACGTGTGTGGCCTGGCGTTGTCCTGATGGAACACAATTCGGCCTCTGTTGATCAAAGATGACCTCTTCTGGATGGGTGCTGCCTTCAAGCGGTCCAATTGTTGGCAGTAGAGGGCCGAATTGAGCGTTTGGCAATAGGGGAGCAGCTCGTAGTAGATGATTCCTTGCCAATCCCACCAAACACACAACAAAACCTTCCTGGCCGTCAATCCGGTCTTGGCCACCGTCTGGGCCGCTTCCCCGAGCTTTGACCACGACCGTTTGTGCTCGATGTTGTCGTAAGTAACCCATTTTTCATCGCTAGTCACAATCGGCTTCAGAAACGGGTCGATTTTGTTGCTCCCGTGTGGCACCCAAACATCGAGCTTCTTTTTGAATCCAAGGTTATGCAAATGGTTCCAAACGGTTTCCTGACTTATATTTAGTTGCTCAGCAATTAAGTAAGTGCTCACGTGACGGTCTGTTTCCACTATTTCCATGATTTTATCGCAATTTTCCACGACAGGCCTCCCGACGCGTGGTGGATCTTTGACATCGAAATTACAGGAACGGAACCTAGCAAACCACTTTTGTGCTACACGTTCGTTTACAGTATCGGGCCCATAAACTAAATTAATTTTTTCAGCCGCTTTGGCTGCTTTTTCGCCTTGATCGAAGAAAAATTGTAAAATATAGCGAATTTTCTCTTTGCTGGTGTCCATCTTTGATGAGCGCTCACAACGTACTAAGTCAATCAATCGAAAAACTGTCAAAGACAAACTTTTATCGCGAATAAACACGTTTTCAGCGCCGTATAGTATGACAGGATGCGACACGTAACACTAGTACTATGGAAAATAACGCCATCTTTAAGATAAAAACCGTATTTTAAAACTCATATTTGCTTAGATATGCGTCCATATGCACAATAGCATTATATTTGTTATGTTAGAAAATTCTCAGCATTTCTCATCAACGAATGCTAATTTTTCTGGTATTCAAATGTCATAAGCTTGTGGAAATGATTTCATTATGGGATAATGTAATTACCTGCACTATCGCGCTCCGTGACAGCCATACGTATCACATACACATATGTACATATATATAGTTCCATTTAGATATACAAATTCAACAATATGATGCGGTAGGTATCGAAACTGAACATAGAGTCGCTTGTAACATCCTTAGAGGCTATTTAAATGCCAATTATGCACGCCTAAAAGGATTTTCGTTTATGAAATATCATACTATGCAGCGATATCTGCTTATCCAATGTTCTGGTTGGGCTAATAATTCGTTATGTTAATATTATGAACACTGACATGGCGCTGAAGTAAAATTCTAGTGTGTAGAGACGCGTTGCAGTCCGACGGCATCACGTTGCACGGCATTCATTATCAACCACTAAGAGGCAGCAGCTTACCCAGCACGTGACCTTGTTTATATCGTTTAAGAGCATTCAAGAGCCCTATTGCCGTGCTAAGTGATGAATTGTGTTCGCCGAACTTGAGGCCGAAGTTATTAGAGAGGATGTCATCTTATTTAAAAGCGAAAAGCCAAGACATGTTAGTGGCAGCGAGCGCCGTTTGGACGTGATGCTTATGTTTTTTTATGATCTTCCGTCGATACGTCAAAAGGAGTATAAAAACAACGTCGGTTGTTAGTACAAGTATCAAGTACGAGCTGGTTCGACCGCGTCGGCAAAAAAAAAAAAACACGACAGAGGAGTCACCTGAATGGTGGGCCATAAAAAAATTCCTTTCATTATTTGATATTTAACGCAGTTCTTACGGTAGTGTTTATTTTAGGGTTGTACGATGTACTTTTTATATTAGTAAATTAAAAAAGGTTACCACATTCATAAACGGATACATTACGTTAGTCACGTGCTCGTTGTTTGTGCGATATTTAATTAATTTCATAAAAAATGAACAAAACACTTCACAATTACTACCTGGATATGCATACATATGTATGTCAAGAATGCTCATGTATATGTATGCAAGTGTGCTCACATGCATGTACAAATTTGTATTCTTTCCTATAGAAAAATTCACGTGGTTTGAGTGAGCGCACTCTGCCCGCATACAAAATACTAAGAGTGCTAATTATTTCAGCACAAAAAGTTGTAATATTATTTAACTTAGCTCCTATTACGGTTTCAACACAACTTCATTTTTTTTTTAAGTTATGTTATCGATATCAAATCAATCCGTAAAAAAAATTTCGGTGGAAGTGTTGTCAAACTTCAACTTTATTGTGGTATTACGGCTTTCAACTCTATGCAAGTGGATTTGACTAGAGTATCAAAACACTAATACTACTAGTATTAATAGAAAATGGAAAACGGGTAAATAAACTATTTTATTTCTAATTTTAAACTATTTTAATCAGTTATTTTGTACAAATACATAGAATGGTGAAAAATTTGTTGAACCTCTGGAGAAAAATCCCGAAGCTGGACAAGACTAGCTACAATTTGGAAACAGTAAAAATAAAATTAAGGGATTGAGGGAAGTACCTCGAATATAGAGAGTCGATAAAATCTTTTGTTCCTAGGAATCTACTTTTTTAATAAAAAATTTAAAGCGATTTGCTCCTCTTCAGTCATTTGTGTTTTGTACAAAAATACGGTGTTCATAATATTTGAATCCTCCTTAACAACCATAGATACCGTAATCTGCGCCAGACCAAAGTTAAAATAATTTAAACTGCATTCTTGATAACTTTCGTCAGCAGAAAAACGGAAAGTTTGTGGTAATGTTCCTTTATCTCATTTAATAAATAAAAAATTAATTATTTACATACAATATTTAAACGAAAATATCTTATGAATCTGCAACAAACATTATTTAAAAGCCATTTAAACCGCCGCACATCAGTTTTTGCCACAACAGTTTTGTCATCGTAAAATAAATCAAACCCCTTTTGTGAACACTAAATGAATTGAATTGTTTGATTTTTCGTTAAAAATGTTCAGTTGTTTGTCAAATCCTCAGTTACAATGTTGGCAACATCAATGAAACTTCGATTGAAAATAGTTGAAACTTCGAAACTTCTACACTGATCAGTTTGATATTTGGAACGCTATTTTGTTAATAATTTTTATTTAACAATAACAAATTATTCGATTTTTTCACAAAAAATTGCGTTTTTTTTCCTCAAAGTGTTCCAAAACAAAAAATGAAAAATTTAAATTTCGAAAAACTCGATCGGCGTTACCTGCGAAAAACTATTATTTAACAAATATATACAGTACCAAGATATGAGCGACACCACAACCTCGTTTTTCCGAGACACTTTTGAATAATTGCTGTCATTGCCGTATTTTTTAATATTTCTCCATCAAAATTTAACAGAATATTCTTTAAATGTCATACCTATTGTACCACTGTATAGTACTAATAAATAGAAAAAAACTACCATAAAATAGAAAAAATTGTTTCATTAAAAAAAATCATAAAAATGGACCTCGTTTTACACGAATTAACCCTACCCCCTTAAAAAATGTTGCTTAAGAATTAAACATGCATTATTCGACATGAATTACAATCATACTTGGTCTCTTATTAACCTATAGTATAGATATGTCAGTCTCTTTTAGTTTCAGCACTACATTTTTCTTTGCGTCAATCTAAGTAACTCAAAAGAGATATGGTACATATACTCAACTAAACTCAACCAAAAAGTTAAATTTAATATATAATAAATAAACAAGAAAATCGAAAATTATTATTTAAGGGTTATGAGGTTTAGACAAAGGACTATATTTAGATTAATTTAAATAATATTGACAGGTAAACCACATCCTTGACCAACAAAAAAGGGTACGAAATTAAATGGATAGTCGAAAATATTGGGTTATTATTAGAGTTAGAGGATGGTCCGAGCTGATAACATTTAATTTTGGCATTAAACTAAATTAAAAATACCTCAAAAGTTAACCTATGTATACACATATTCAGAATAGAGTGTAAGTAACTTTGTTAAAATATCTTATGTATTGATCGATATAGTGGTAGTATTGACCCGTTTGTCAATTTCAGGAGATTTTTGAGTAAAAGATAATACAGATAATACACCTTAAAGGCACGATTTCTCAAAAGATTGGTTCTGATGGTGCTTGATTTATTATATACTTGTATGTAAAGTGATGAATTTTATGATTGTGCTCAATGGGAAGTAGGCGTGATTGTAGTATGGTGTCGACCTTTTTCACACTGGAACAGGGTAATGTAACGAACTAAATTTGATTGTTATTGTTGGGGTAGGTACGCAGATATGAAATTTCTCCATATCCATTATCAAATTTCCGTACCATTTCGATTATGACTTTTGACGTATTTATTTCGTGAGTTATACCCTGTACCAAATTCCAGTTTTCTTTTAATCTAGATTTGCGATTTATTATATTGTAGCACTTTTCTGGTTTTTGATTAACGGCATTTTCTAGCGTGGAAAGGATTTGAGTTCGCCCATATTTAAAACTAATTTTCTTAGAGTATCAAGAAACACGTATACCAAGTTTCATAACGATATTTTAATTTATGGAGTGCACGAACAGACAGACAACTGGAATTCAACTCGTCATCCTGATCATATTATATGTGTATAATATCTTAAGGATTCTAAGTGGGCATATTCTCCGAATGATGAAGTGGCCTTGTCGAATAAATTGATGAAAACAGTTTAGTTCTCCTCTTTGCCCATACACACATCCCTAAACAAATGATTTCCGTTTTCCTGGTTGACTACAAGTATATATATTTCGGTCATATGTACAAATAAGATATCTGAACATGTTTTCTTTTTCCTGGTTGACTATGCACACATGTTTCGACCAATAATAATTAACTTAAGTAATTAGGTTAAAGTACTTTTAACCACCTAATTTATTTAGAATTAGTGAAATAAGTCAATGAATTACCTCATCCCCTAGGTAATAAATATAATGATTTTCGTTAATCTTCATATAACGTCTTCAACATGTTTTAGGTTAAAGCTAAAAGTAATGCAATCAGTTCAAACCTTTCCCTTGCTCGAGCACACTCAATATAGGCTTTTGACTTGCCGGTTGGCCTTATACCGTATATACATAAATATATACATATATCGCTAAATATGTTTGATATTTTATGAAATTATATTGACAAATTTTCTTGGTTACAATGTATTTTAGCATTAAATATGGTCTTGGGGGCCTTGATCTAGTACCATATACCCAATATTAGCTGTCTCCGATTTGCCTAGTTTTGGATGGTAAAAAAATGGGCTGCACTTGCGGAGTAATCCTGTGCTAACATGTCTTCTGACGCATGCGCAATTGTTTTGCGATTCTATCTTTGGTTGATTAATTCATCTTTCCATGTTATAAAACGTTTTAGTAACGCCTTAGTTTTGTTTTCTATGAATAATTACAATTTTTTTAGCCCTAAGTTTTTAAAAATAAAAAAATAATTGTAATTTCATTTTTTATGATAATTTGTCATTTGAGCCAATCACAACGGTATTGCTGGCCTAAAATATAAAGAATAAAAATTGGTAGCATTGAAGATCAAAGTAGGATAACCGACTTTGATGAGGTATCCGCGTACTCTCTTGTATGAATTCGACTAACTTTGCTTACGTTGCTTTTACATGTAATTTTCTTGGCAAGAGAGTAGCGCGAAGAAATATCGAGTAGAGACATGGTAAATCGGAGAGAGCTATAATGAGGTCCGTATCCCCTTTCGATCTTTTGTTGTGTATTTATTAGTTGGGTTGCTTTACCGAGTCCCTCAATTTAATGAGATATCGCTCTAAAATTTTGCACACGTCCTATTCTTCAAAAAAAGTTGCTAATTGGTCGGAACTGATATTGAACCACTATATCATATAGCTGCTATAGGTATAAACTGACCGAGCAAAATCAAGTTTTTGTATGGAATCTTTTGTATTTGTGAAGGATATTATCAAAGCAATCGAAGTTAACGTTTCTTCTTGTTTTTATATTATTAAAATACAATAGACTATTGTAATCCAATCACAATTTAATATAATAGCGAATGTTGAATTCCAACACGCCTTTAATGTCTGCAAATTGCGAAAGTTTGAAATGTTCAGCTGCATTTGAGCATAGCACGTCTCGACGACTTTCTTTATGATGTGTGGATGCACCCGAGTTTAACTGTTTCTGACATGTTTCAAGTTATCATATTGTTTCAAATTTAAACTAACCAAAATCCCTAACATCGCTTAGTTCAACTCAAGTTTAAAAAATTTATATAATATTAATAGAGGTAGTCATATGTAACTAGTAGGCGTTACATACTAGTTGTAATGTATTTTAGAAAACCCAAGCTTTTAATAAATTTCTGGGTATGAGTACAAGAATGACCTAGTATAAGAAAAAACTCACTTTGACATGCAGTTGCAATCTTATAGCCACGTTGTATTCTTGGCTCGTTTCATTAATACTTTGGAAAACTGATTAATAATTCTTGGCAAAACAAGTAGAAAATAATGTTATGTTTAGATGACACAAACAAGAGTCGATAAAATACGCAAACATACTTTCATACATCGGTTTAAAAAGGCTATGAATTTGTAAAACAGTGCGGTTGAAAGTGTTGAATGGCAAAGAGTAATCAACTGTTGTGGATTTGTCACCCCCAGTTAAGGGCGTTTGATGTATTATTCGGTTCATTTGGTCGACAGGTCTAGACAAACATTATGCGACTACGAGAATACGCTTAATAGGGGAAGGACATAAGTGGAAAATATACAAACAGACCGCATTCAATACCACACACTCACTTTTGTAGACACGGCGAAATCTGCTTTTATTTACCACAGAAAAATAATAATAACTGCACTTCTTCTTTATATGATATCCATATGTATATGGATGTATACATACAACAGAAGTAGCTATATTTGCCACTTACATATTTTTTAGACGTTCCAGCATGGTTCATCTATCGGCACAAAAATTTATGCATCGAATATATAATATAATATATTATTTACGATTATTTGATTTACAATCGTAGTTCACTAAAAACTTTGCGGGAATCATTTAGTGATGTTAAATCTGATAGTTGTCGGAAACAGAATTGGAACCGATCAAAAAATGTAGGCGGTGTCATGAATTCAGATATTATTAGTTTGACGTTCGAAACAGAAACTGTATCGGATTTGTCGCTGACATATTTGAAATGTAAGTTAAGAAATTAATTTATATTATTTATACAATTCAATTTATCTTTATTTCTATAGGGGAAAACGTAAGAACAAAACACAAAATGTCATTTAGTTAATGGAAAAAGTACAGATATTTTAAGAGGATTTGCAAAACATAATAAACGTAATTTAGCACTCAAATAAAATAGCGGAAATCATTGTAAACTTTAATATAGTTAATTCAGTATTTTAGATTTATCAAACGCTTCCAAATATATTAATTTGCAAGTTTTGTTACATTAGTAAACAGCTTATTCGAATATTGGTTTTAAGTATGTGCGAAAAGACGAAAAGCAATCAGCTTCTGTGACACCATTGAAAATCAGAATTGGTTTACAATTCTGACAACTAAGCAAATCTGTCTTGGATTCCACAATACCCCAAATTATCTGAATGAATACATATAGGTAATAACGATCTTTTTTATATATGGTAAACTGAGCTTTTAATAAAATAATCCTGAAGATTTGTACTATCGTAATTTCACTCAGACTAATAAATGAAACCTCATATTATATTATATATGTGTTCATTTTCTGGGGAAGGAGTTTTTATACCAGACAACCATTTCGTCATCTTCTATTATAATTATTTTATATCTGCAGTGGGAGGTTTAAATTTAGCCACACAAACCTGATCTTCAGTTTGCTATGTAACTCTATTATTCCGCCTAAACGATAACGTTAATGACAAAAATATAACCCCCAAAATAACTGTCGCCTTAAAGCTGAAGGGCATTTGCACTTCAATTGAAACAAAATTTCACAAATGAATTGACGCTGAGACTACTTACGTACATTTGTATGGATGTATATATTTTTTTATATACCCTACAGTACACCATCAAATAAGTCTCAAAATATACTAGTTTACGTTAAGTATGACCTGACTGAAATTGAACTAGTTAGGAAAAACCCAGACTAATACTAATTATAGAATATTTCATTAATGATATTTGATTGAATTTTTACATTTTTATGATCTTGCAACATATTGCTATAGAGAGTTATTGTTTCTTTACCCAACGGTTCTTTGTAACACCTTAAACTAATCGAGTTACATACGGAGTTATGTATGTATATATAAATGATCATGATGACGAGACGAGTTGAAATCCGGGCGACTGTCTGCCCGTCCGTCCATCTGTCCAGGTAAGTGACAACTTGAGTAAAACTTGAGGTATCTTGATAAAACTTGATATACATATTCCTTTACATCCAAGGAGGGTTGGTAATGCAGATGAAATCAAACTATAGCCACGCCTAAAAAATACTGTTAAGGAAAAGCATAAAATTCCGCATCCTAAATAATATATGAGGATCTGTTGACAAAGTTGGCGCACCGCCCATCTTTAGGTAAAATCCTATATCTCAGTTACTACTCCACCAATTTGAACAAAGGTGCATATAATAACGTTCATATTCTTATGTTATGTTTCGAAAATGGGCGCAATCGGACTATAATCCGCCTCCTTCCCTAATATAACATTTTTAAATTATATCCGGCTCTTTAATTATTGAAATAAAACTTTGCACAAACACCGCCTTTGAGGTACTCCTTTTAAGGTCTAAAAATTACGAAATCGGGTAACTTTTCAAGCCCCCAATGCAATGTATGGATCTAATTGCCTATAGTTGAATTTCGGAGACAATATTGTGCCCTTTTGTCCAATATATCTAATACTTGTATAAGGATTTTTCGTCATTCTAAAATTCTATTATATGGGAAGTAGGCATGGTTGTTGTCGATTTCTTTCAATTCCACACTATAACATAATAACGTCAGACTAATGTTATGTGCCTTAGGTTGACATTGGTTTATTAAGTTCTGAAGTATGAAATTACATCCTTAAGCAGTTTTACCAACTTAGAGGTTTCCCCCTTAATTTAGCGGTTTAAAGAGTCGAATGGGATTTTTTTAGATTTCTTTACTTTGAATATTAATATTTTTTGCTGAAAAATGTGGAAAATAGATTACAGATTACGTTCTCATCGAGGCGTAGTACAGCAAAGCGAAGCAAATTATTATGCAACTTTCTTCATTTTACGCTGTGACAATTTGCGATATTTCTATTATTTTCCAATATTTTTGAAATTGATAACGTTGCATCTACTGGACGATTTAAATATTTATTTTTGTTATACAAAAGTTTGTTGCACCCAAGTGTTCGGACCTGACTGAATTTAATTCTAAGAACCGTCTGATGCACACAGCTTCAATGTACTTTCGCATTGATTTTGACGATATGGCACATAAACTTGGGCCCAGACACTTATCGGATGTTAAAGCAAGATGTAAGAATTTTCTTTGTTGTTTAGCAGAGCAGATATAAAAAAGATACGATATTATCTATTACTTCAAGTAAGTAATAGTTAAAATAAATATGGAATTGTAAAAAATGTTGCTAAATAATTTTTATACTCTCGAAACATGTTGCTACAAAGTATAATAGTTTTGTTCACCTAACGGTTGTTTGTATTACCTAAAACTAATCGAGTTAGATATAGGGTCATGTAAATATAAATGATCAGGATGAAGAGACGAGTTGAAATGCGAGTGACTGTCTGTCACTTGCCATATCTAAGCTCCATATAAAGATACAAGACTGTTATTTGGTATACAGGATCACATTAGAGAGGGGCATTAAACCCCTAATAGGTTTAATGTGCATATCTCCTAAACCGCTAAAGCTATAATAACAAAATTCACTGGGAACAAATTAGCATATCATCGACGGTGTGAAAATAGGTGAAATCTGATGACAACCCCACCCACTCCTCATATAACAGTACTATTAAAAACTACTAAAAGCGCGATAAATCAAGCACTAAACATGCCAGAGACATTAAATTTTATCTCTGGAATGGTATGAAATGACTTTATGGGAACCGCGTTCAAACGGAACACTGAGAAAAATGAGCGGAGCCTATGCAGCCTCTTCGTATCATCTTTCTATTTCTAAAGCTTCTAACGTATTTATTTAGTAAGTTATCGCACATTTAATAATTTTCAACTTCACCATTATATAGGAAGTAGGCGTGGTGATAATCCGATTTTCCCCAATTCACTCTGTATAAGGAAATGCTGAAAACAATTGTTTCAATTCACTAACAAAATCAGATGTTCCTTTCTACTTTGATACCTTATATCAAATTACAGTTATGTATGTAAGTATCTTCAGCTGTGGCATACTGATAATTTAAACTTACGAAATTTGCGAGAATCAAACGCGAAAAACTACCACATTATATTTTGAGGTGATGAGTAAACTATAGAGTTGAATTAATACAAGCACATTATATCAAATTCATTTAATGACAATAAAGTTAGAAAAAGAGAGTCAAACATATTTAAACTAGGTATTTGGGGGCTAGACTTGGGTCTATACTATAGTAAAATTTATACTAGAATACTGCAAATCATTATGTGTAGTATATGGGTACTAGAGTAATTCATCGACCAATTTCACTGAGATAATACATTCACTTAAGAAAGTTATCGCACTTTTGTATTTTGGAATATGAATGTCGTATGGACATGGACGTCTTTGCTAGAGTAGTATCGTAACTCATTATTAAGAAGTATTTGAGAGAAATGATTACACTAAGTATGTCTGAAATAGTTTTGGCAGTTTGTGAGATATATATATTAAATACATTACGGGCGATGTTACGCTTCATTTTAATCATTTTTAAACCTCAAATATTCCTTTCTATCTTTTCTAACCGCCATGTACCATAAATAAAGACATAACGAGAATTTTGATTTATCTTAATCATAATGTATACACCTATTTCTTGTTTTAAATAAGATTTGAGATTTTTAAGAAATTAAAGTACTGTTCAAATACTAAAAATTGATATATGGGTTCATTTGATGCAATAAGTGAGTGTAAAATTGTTAAATCTTTAAAAATCTTTGTTGAAAACATCAAACTTTTAGAAAAACCCAACACACATGACACTTTAATGTGGTATTGTAAGCCAATATGACCTAAATCGATCTATTAACACTCGTATTTTCTTATCATTAAAAATTAATATATACTTTCCTTCCATATATGTACCCCCAAAACCCAATAAAACAAATTCTGGTTCATTTCAACCAGAATTTATACAACGATAAGTGTAATATTTTAATGAACCTATGTGCACCTATTATTCACCTAGCGGTAGGTTTTAATTTAAATTTATATTAAATTATAATTTAGTGATGAAGTCGGCTCGGAATTGCCCAGGCCACTCTAACCACAAGGATTGTATCATCAGTTTCAACTTGTGGTCATAAAATTTACTCCAAGTCGTATTTCGAAGAATTCAGACCAACTTTAAACTTCTTAGCTTGAATCCAGAATTCTAAAGATAATTCACAATTTGTTACAAATTTTTTATCAAGCTTTTCTAAATTACTGGAGAGTTTCTCTATATAAAATACAGTAATGACATGGGTTTAAGGAGGGGAGTTGGGTTTTTAAATTCTTCTTTTCGATTTTTTTTGTCTTAAATGAATAAAATAATATCTCAAGAATGTTGTGCCTGAATGTCGATTGGAGAAAAAATTATGAAGTTGTGATTATTTTTATACCTGTTTATGTAAATTTCTATACATATTTTACTAGTTATTGCCGGAGAGTTATATTCAAATTAGTTAATAATTTTAATTTTACAATAACAACTTAACAAAATGAAAAATTTAAATAACGAAAAACGCTCTCGGTGTTACCTGGGAAATCCCATCCCATCACCTAAAACTAATCATATATTATATATTGAATTGGAAACTAAGTAATTGCGGAAATCAAAGACAATTTTTTCAAGGAACTAAATAATTTTATTCTGTAATGTATTGCCCGTTTTGATCAATGACCTTTTGCCATCTTTCAGGCAGCATCATAATCCCACGTTCATAGAACTTCTGGTTTTTATTAGCAAAAAATTGAATCAGGTACGATTTGACATCATCATTATTATTGAAATTTTTACCATTCAAGGAGTTTTGTAAAGATCGAAACAAAAAGTAATCCGATGGTGCAAGTTCAGGACTATATGGTGGATGTGGTAAAACATCCCAACCAAGCTCCAATAATTTTTGCCGAGTGACCAAAGATGTGTGTGGGCTTGCATTGTCATGATGAAATACAACACCTTTTCGATTACACAGTTCGGTTGGGTGGTAAGAGTTCAAAGTAGACAATTTCTTTATAATTCCACCAAACTGATAACACAACCTTCTTTTGATGAATACCAACTTTTGATGTTGTTTGAGCTGGTTCACCTGGCCTGCTCCACGATCTTTTCCGCTCGATATTGTTGTAAACAACCCATTTTTCAGTTATCTTTTTTTTTTAAATGCATAATTTTCATTACGTTTCTTTAGCAAATCGCAGCTGTTAATGTGTTGCGTTAAATGCGTTTCTTTCAGTTCGTGAGGAATTCATTATCGAGTTTTTGAACCTAGCCAAGTTGTTTTAAGTGATTTTCAATGCATGTATGTGATACCTGAAGCTTCTCTGCAATCTCACGTGTGGTACTGTGACAATCCGAATCGATTATTGTTTTGATTAGGTCGTCATCAACTTCAACTGGACGACCAGAGCGTTTTTCATCTTTGAGTGAAAAATCACCAGAACGAAATTTGGCAAACCTATTTTGACACTGCCGTTCTTTTATGGCTTCGTCGCCATAAACAGCACATAACTTTTTGTGAGCTTGCGATGCGTTTTTCCCTTTGCGAAAATAAAAAAGCAAAATATGACGAAAATGTTCCTTTTGATCTTCCATTTTTCAACGAACGCCAAACGAAAACTACGCAACCGATCAAAAAACTTTTTACTGATTGACAGCTGAATTGCCAACTATCAAATAACAAAATGTGTTAAAAATTCAACTGAAGCCATCTATGAGTGAAATCCGCAATTACTTAGTTGCCAACCCAATATATGTATATATATATAAATGATGAACATGACCAGACGACATGAAATAGAAACAGTCAATGAACAAACAATTTCATAGTTTTTCATTTTGTTGAAAACTTGAAATTTTGTATCAGGAAAGTGATAATTAATAAAACCAAAAAAGCTTGAAAATGCAAAATTGCAAGCATTATTGCATAAAGATGAAACTTTCAGTGGAGAGCAAATGGCAGCCATATTAAATGTTGCACAACAAATAATTTCAGACCGTTTGAAAGCTATGGGAAAGATCCAAAAGTGTGGAAAATGGGTGCAACATGAATTGAATGATAGACAAATGCAAAACCGAAAGAACAGTTGTGATATTTTGCTTCAAAGACACGAAAGAAAATCAGTTTTGCATCGAATTGTCACTGGCGATGAAAAATTTGTTTATCTTAAGAATCCTAAACGGAGAAAACACGCTACATCAACATCTACTGCAAAAAGAGATCGATTCGGTAAGAAGTCAATGCCCTGTGTTTGGTGGGATCAGAAGGGTGTGGTATATCATGAGCTTCTAAAAAATTGTAAAACTGTTAATACTAATCGGTATAGTCAAAAAATTATTAATTTGAACCATGCATTGACTGAAAAACGACCAGAATGGGTCAGAAGACACGACAAAGTAATTTTGTTACACGACAATGCACCTGCACACAAGGCAAAATCGGTTCAGGATAAAATCAAAGTACTTGGCTGGGAGCTGCTAACCCACCCGCCGTATTCAACAGGTTTGGCCCCTTCCGATTACTATTTGTTTTCAACGATGAGACTTTCCCATTCAAAATTAGTAGTTCACAAAAACAAAACTCATTTCATATCGTTACACCTGTTTATCGGGTAATATGTAGGTTATCTTGGCAAAATTAACTGAAAGTTTGGATATTCTATAGTTTAATGTCGAAAAAATGCGAATATGTCGACCAGTACGTGAGATGATTTGAAAATTGCTTGAAAATATGTGCCCGAATTTACATGAGCAATGCCGAAAGCCAAGATTGTTATCTGTCCCCAATATACCCTGTATAGTGATTTCCAACTTTCCAGCTGATCTTAAACCGTTACGTTGATCAAAATGTGTGATATTTTGATGAAACTTAGTGGACAAGTTTTCTTAAAAATAATAAAATTAAATTAAAGTTAAGCGCTGAATATAAATTGATTTGTTCTAGATTTTGGCTTCACCCTCATGCCCCTAATATTATTGAATTCCGTGCCTCTGATTGACGTTTTCCACATCAACTCATTATATTAAATTAAACCTCTTCGGTTGAGCTTATTTAACATATATTTGAACATGATTTTAATATAATTTTAGCTAACACGAAGTTAAATATTGCAACAAAACTAAGTAAGTCCATTACCTATAATCTAACTTAATAATATTCCAAATTTCATTGTTATCCATTCACGATTTTATCGAATATTGAATGCTAAATTATTTTATTTATTAACATTTTTTAATATAAAGTTTTACCAACACCTCCGGCTTTGATTATTGCAAGTTGCAAGAGTATAAAATATTCGGTTTCACTTAGCACTTTCTTACTTGTGTAATATTTTTTCGAAAATTTTTTATACATTTTACATAACATTCTTCGAATGTCTTACTTTAATGCTATTTACTTGTATTTGTACTTATATATGCTTGAATTGCAGTAAAACCACTACAATATAATTTATGATTATGATTGGCAATCGTCGATTTATTTTTAATTTTTAGGAATCAAACATATATGTATGTAACGGTACATTACACGTGCAATATTACCTGCCATGCATTAGCATCCAATGTTGCCAGGAATGACATGTCCAATTCCTGCAATAAATGCGATTAATTGTAATTAACCATATTATGTTTAGTATTTGTATTTTGAAATTCACCTTCCTTCGGAAGTTGCTTGGGAAATCCAGTGTGAAAATTACTACTAAACTTCGGGGTTTGATTTTAAGATTTGGTGCTTTTCTAGATTTTTTACAAAACGGGAACTTGGCGTTAACACATTCACTAATACATCATTGATTTGTCGTTTCTACCGTCGGCAATCCTTCTAACCTTATTTACGTACATATAACTAAGTACCAACGCAGACTATTAAATTTTCACAGACATTGAATTGAATCTCCATGCGCATACATATAAATCAGCCACTATTTCGAAAGAAGTAAAATATTGCCAGTATATTTTGGAATTGAGTTATACAAATTTGAAAAAGGCCTTCATCCGGTTAGTTAATTTCCGTATTGTTTTACCGTTCGGTTCACTTTGTCTTTTCAGATTTTTTTTACTTATGCATACTCCAGTTGTACTAAATATTCCCTGCAAAATAATGCTCCGAAAAACAACAATAACTTCCGAATCCCCCTTGTGGTTTCGACCACAGACTCCAGCAAACTTGCAAGCGTGATGATATTCCTGGATGATTGCAGCGAAGACCCAGCCTTTGGCTATATACTACCTGGGGGAGTACACTTCGCAGCTTCTGTGATCGACTGTGCCAAGCCACATTGGGTTGATGTTGTTGCTTCTGCTGCTGCACTTGGTAACCATTTTCATGCGTATGAGCATGAATGCTGACTATCATCGTGCGAGTACACCTACTCGTGCCGTAAGATAGCGAGGGCTTTTCAAAACGGAAATCTCTTGTAGTTACTTTGCGTATATACACGTGTACATATGTATGTATACATGCATGAACATGTGTATATACTGCCCATACATACATGTGTACGAGTATGCGTGTATGTATGTTGGGACGGCAGCATGCATGCACTTGAGTGCCAGAGGGTACGCAAGTTTTGTAGTGGTCGCGTACGGGGTACATACGTGATTCTCGACGTTTTCCCCACCCTCACCTGCTGAGGTAGCTAAAATCGTAGGAAAGATAGGAATACGCCGGCCATCTCAAGTAACCAGGCAGAGAGTGAAGAGATCAATATACATACATGTGCATACATATGGTATATACATAGATTCATATATACGATACATCATATATACATATGTACATAAATGCTATACTTGTGAGTATTCTCGTAGCTGTAGCTAAATAAACGTACATATGCCAAAGGCCATCCTGCAAATGGATTTGAATGTAATCTTATGTTCGTTTAAGTGAAACGGTATATGTGTGTGTATATAGTTTAATATATGTTCACATGAATCCTCTACCTTGATTTAATATTTGCAGCTGGAGCTGAAACAGAGCGCAAGCAGGGAATTTGCTTATTTAAGCCTTAAGGCAGGCAAACTTTCATTCAAATACCCCTCGCAGTCACAAGCATCTTTCTACATCACCACCACTCATATATTCCCATATATTCTGGTAAATATACATATGTATCTTTATATATGCTTTATTTTATATAAAAGTCTACAGCAGTGAGAAAAATAATTCTTTTTTCTTGAATCTAATATAAATGTATGGATTTTGGAATTAACAAATTATACTATACTCAAGTATTACTTTGCGTCAAACAATGTTCAGATTGAGAGTTTGAACATTTATTTAGTTTTTTTTTCTTTTTTCTTTGAAAAACAGTGTAATTTTGTAATGGAATACTAATAAAATTTTGGCAATTACGCTTAACATAAGGTCGTATTTGAAACATTCATATATTTTTATACCCTAAACAAGGTATAATAAGTTAGCTAATAAGTTTTTAACACCCAGACGGAAACGTCCGGAACCCTTAACATACAAGTATATATGTAAATCATTAACATGACGAGCTGAGTCGATTTTGCCATGTCCGTCTGTCTGTCTTTATATACGCAAAATTAACCCTCAGTTTAAAGATATCGATCTGAAATTTTGCACACGTCCTTTTCTTCACAAGAAGCTGCTAATTTATCAGAATCGCCGATATCGGACCAATACAGCATATAGCTGCCATATAAATCAGAAAACATGAAACAAAATAACAAATACAATATTTATATACACCTAAGTAAACAGAGAGAAATAAATCGAAAACATTCGTTATATTTTAATGAAACGTCTTTTATGAGCTTTTCTTTTATAATTTTCTAGTTGACAATCTCTTTTTAAGGACAATGGTAATGTGCCATCATGCGACGATCCTTTGATCAATTCTGCATCTTTCAATATTCTTCCTTATCCACAGCTTTGAAATAATTTGATCACGTATTAAATCACTGAGTTCATTTTGAGAAAATAACTTTATTAAACCCTTCCACATAAGTTTTCTCATAATTTTGGTTAAGAGCCCGAGAGTGGAGATAACGTGGTGTTTTAAAGCGAGAAAATGGTGCACAGAACTCTGATCGTGACTGGAAAAATAAATTTTATTACTAACTAGCCGTTAACTGATCAATATACAATACGCAATAATCACAAAAACAAAAGCACATTCAATACTTTCATTTATTAATACGGAATATAGACACTTGAAAACATCAAAATTTGCTAGAATATCCAGGACAACAAGAAAAAAACAAGGTTTTTCTATTCTATGCGTTTTAGTTAATTTTAGAGTAGTTTCTGCCTCATGTGATGTACATTTTACATGGATGCTTGGAATATTCGCACTTTCCCAAAGATATATGCAAATTAATACAAAGAAGAGTACATATGTGTAGGTATGTAAGTATATATAGTATATACAATACATATATTACAAGTATATTTTATAAGTATGTTGACTTGTATATAACTCTTATGTATTGGTAAGTCCTACTCCCCTTACATTATGAAGTGCAAAAATAATGTTTTTTCTGCCCGATAACATTTTGCTTTGGGGATGATTCTGCATCTTTGCATTCTCTTCGTGGAGCGACATCATTGGTACTGTAGCTGATGAACGTTCGTACATATGTATGTATATACACTTACATGGCTATCGTACATGGTATTTATATCACATCCATATAACCACATACATAAGCACGTATCACTGAATTGAGCCAACTGCATAGTGTGTATCCTCAGCGATTTTGCCGAAGCAAAGCTTGAGATGGAGAACCAATTTACTTCTGGGGCATTCGTCTACTATTTGCATATATCATGCGAGTAGCTGTGGACCTACGTCGGTAGCAGTCAGCGCTGTCCAATGTTAAAACTCTCCAGCGCATGCACAATAATTTTCTCTTTGATACAAATACTCTCCAGAACCTTGCCTCGTACATTTTCAAATATGCAAGTTAAATCAGATTTTAGAAATGATGTGAATGGAACTGCGTCGTTATTCACTCGTTATTCGAACAGTACGGAAAGACCATTTCTATCAAATTTAAGGATATTTTTATAACGGTAAAGTACAGTTTAGTTAATCGGAAACTACACGGCAGTTCGAATATGTGAAAATAAAAAGTCTAATATTAACGATATAAAAATTAGTTTAGAGGTTATAAATAAAATTACAAGTATAAAATGAGCTCATAACAGATTCATTTTCCATACTTATACATAAGTATATGCTATTTTCAAATGTGCTGCAGTGAATGGTCCTAAAATACCTACGTTTTTATGTTGCTCGCTTTCTGTTGTTTGAATATTTATGTACATACTTATATACATATGTATATTGTCACGTGCACTAAATGACTTTGTTTGAGCGCGTTCGTTTTTTTAAACATAAATTTTACTGATCAAGTGGTAAAAAATAATTGTTACACGTCCGAAGTCAATAACAAAACCGAAATCGTTACAGTTATAAAATAGCGTCCGTAGGGTAGTCGTCAATGTCGTCAGCGTTGTACTTATGTGGCGTGACAATATTTACATCGGATAAGTAATACCACCAATTTGCGAAACTTTTAAAACGTTCATATATTAAAAACCATCAATAACAATAGAATATAAAATATTGCAAATATAAACAATAAGAATTATTCGATGAAAGGAAATAAGAATATATCTTAAAGTTCGTTGTATTCATTACAACAACCAGCACTAGTTATTTATAACAGAAAGGCTAAGATGTTAGTAGCATTAAAAAAAATAATTTTTGGCAAAATTAAATATTATTATTTATTTTATTTATGGCAACAGAATTTTTTTTCTTTAAAATAGGCCTCTGCCTCGAATATTGGCTTTTCTTTGCAGCTAAATCCCTTTACAGTGTACGTTATCTAATATCGAAGTAAAAATTTGAGTTTATACTTAAGTTAACACTGCTCAGAATCATCAATTTGTTGTTGTTGGTGGCCGCTTAAAGTTTCAGCTGCACATATTTTGCAACAGAGTTCTTGCATATGCAATCCAACGCCTTAGAGTAACAGCAATTGCGATTAATTTCATTTTATCTTCATCAAAAATCATTTAGGATTTTTTATTGTTTAGTCAGAAACATCTTATCCACCAGCTGTAAAACATATACAGTCCGATCTAACTTCAAAATATATGGGTTTAATATTCATAAGACAGAAATATATTAACGCTGAACTCATTCTTTAATATTGACAGCCTTTTGATTTTAAAATAGTATACGCATATTCAACAGCTAATTTTATTTTGTTATAGACAAAGTCTATATTTTTGATATGTTATACAATTGAATATTTTTAAATTTTAATACTGATATAATACCATTCCTGACCATATTTTATGCAAATGACGTAATTTGAGTGATTTTATTAAGAATATTGCAGAGAAAGTAAGGATGCAAATAGATCAGACGCCTTTTCCATAAAACGAGAGTGCCAATTTAGCGCGACAGATTATATATTATATCTTTTAGTTTTTGGTAATTCTTTTCATAAAAATTATTCCGATACCATTACCTATTTCATTTAAAAAGTAATGAAATGTCCGAAAGCAATTTGTAGAGGCAGGAGCTAAAAAGATATATTATGAAAATCGAAATATGTTTGTAATCGAAATTTAAGTGAATGTTTCCGAAAATCTTAAACGCTCTCTCACAATTTTTTTCTTTCTTATTTCACTAAAATATTTGTAATTACGAGTATATTTGCCTCTTGATAATTGAAAAATTATAGAAGAAAAGTTAAACAAATTTGCAAAAGTGTTAAGATAAGCTGACGGAGATTTATCACTATATTTGTGATATCCAAATACATTATTAGTTTTAAATGAAAAATGTATGATATAATATTAATATTAATTTTTAATATAACCGTTTTTTCAACACCATTCGCAATTTTATTGTTCCTTTAATACAAACTATATCTGTTTTTTTATAAAACTTATTTAACAAAGCATATATTATTTAAGAATACTAGCTTTAACCGCGACTGCGCTAGCTGTTAATCCCTTAAACAGTTATGAAAAATCATTAACAAAAAAAAACACGGTTTCTTTATACCCTCCATAAATAAAACAGAGTCTATTTAAAAACTTGATTTTGATCAGCCAGTTTGTATGGGAGTATATGCTATAATGATATGATCTGTACAATTTTTTCGGAGATTGAACGGTAACTTTAGATAATAATCCCGGTCCAATTTCATGAATATATCTTGTCATATCCAATATGAACAATTCAATATTTCAATTTTTCTAGGATTGTACCACTGCCTTGGATAATAATCTATGCCAAAATTGATTGAATCTGATTGCTCACTTTGTATTGTAGATATATGCTATAGTAGTTCAATTGGTGATTCCGACAAATGAGCAGCTTTTTGAGGAGAAGAGGACGTGTGCAAAATTTCTTATCGATATATCAAAAACTGAGGAACCAATTAGCATATATTATACATATACAAAACATGCGGACGGACGGAAAAAAATCGTTTTACATACACATGCATATATTGTACTTGTATACTTACATGCTATAAGTATATGTAGATGAATGAATATTTGTATTTCCTATATTTATGTTACTAGCAAAAAATAAAATATTAAAAACGCCCCTTCAACAATTGAAAACTATTAATATAAACCCAACAGTTTTTTATGTGGAATGCAATTTCATTTGTTTTGCCCCAAAACACATAATTAACAAGTAAGGAAGGGCTAAGTTCGGATGTAACCGAACATTTTATACTCTCGCAAAGTCAAATGGTATACTCGTTTGATATTTCTTTGTGGATTGACTGATATTTTCGGTAGAAGGTCAACTATAGGCACTGGGGTCCACATATTTAGTACCTAGGGGCTTGAACAGTTTTGGTTCGATTTAGACAATTTTTCGTCACAAGGTGGCATACTTTAAACGTATTATTCACGCAAAGTTTTACCCCGATATAATCATTGTTGCTTGATATGCATAGTAGAAAGTGAAAGAATCAGATGGAATTGAAAATGGTGTTATATGAGAAATAGGCGTGTTTGTAGTCCGATTTCGCCTGTTTTTGCACTATAACATAGAAATACGAAAAGAACGTTATGCACCGAATTTGGTTGAAATCGGTTAAGCAGATCCCAAGATATGGGTTTTCACATAAAAGTGGGCGATGCCACGCCCACTGACTAATTTTGAACGCGGTTCCTATAAAGTCATCTCATACCATCCCAGAGATAAAATTGAATATCTCTGGCGTGTTTAGTGCTTGGTTTATCGCGCTTTTAGTATTTTTTAACAGTACCGTTATATAGGGAGTGGGCGGGCTTGTCACCCGATTTCATCCATTTTCACACCGTCAATAGAGGTTCTAAAAACATTTGCTTCCAGTGAGTTTTGTTAATATTGCATTAGCGGTTTAGGAGATAAGCACATTAAACCTATTAGGGGCAGGATCACGCCCACGTTAAAAAAAATTTAACTACAGATGCCCCTCCCTATTGTGATCCTGTATACCAAATAAGAGTCTTGTATCTTGTTGTGGAGCTTAGTTATGGCAATTTATTTGTTTTTGAATAATGGCGTTTGTGGGTGGCAGTGGTCCGATTACGCCCATCTGCAATACCAACCGTCTCACGGTATCAAGAAACATGTCTACCAAGTTTCATAAATATATCTCAATTTTTACTCAAGTTAGAGCTTGCACGGACGGACGGACGGACAGACAGTCACCCGGATTTCAACTCGTCTCTTCATCCTGATCATTTATATATACATAACCCTATATCTAACTCGATTAGTTTTAGGTGATACAAACAACCGTTAGGTGAACAAAACTATTATACTCTGTAGCAACAGGCTGCGAGAGTATAAAAATTAACCAATGAGTTTAAATGTTGCATTCTGTGATTTCAACGCTTTCTTCTAACGCTGCCTCGGCACACATGCCTATGGCTCGAGACGGACTCAAACAGTTTAGCCATACAAGACGGCGCAATCACTCGAATTTACCGCTGCTTTACATGTATGAATGTATTGGTATGTTTTTGAGTCATTAAACTTACCGATATTTTGAAAAATTGATAATAGATTGGAATTTAATGGCTTTTCTATTTTCAGAAGGTACAAAGGCCGGCAAAAGAAGGCCTGCATCTTAGCCCCTTTGGTTATTGCACCAACACAAAAAACAGTAGTATGCCGTATAATTTGTTCAATTTTACTAATTTATTTTTAATAATTTATTTTGAAAGCGCTTAATTATTCATTATTCTATTTATTACTGCCTAGGGAATGGGCCTACACCGATCAAAGACGTTAAGCTGAGCGAAGACATTGCCAAATTTCTATTTAATCCTAATAAGAAAATACGCAGGTATTTTTAGGGTCTTACATTGTCACGTGGTTTTACTTTTTATATTCCTTATTATAACTTACATTGAAGGCTGATCGACGAAGATATATTTAACCGAGTGATACAAATACGGAGACTCATACACATGCATACCATACATATGTACATACATAGTTGACTTCAACCCGATGTATATATAGAGCATCGTATTTGTAGGCCGAATTGCTGCAGTTCATTAATATCTTCAGACAATCGAATACTCTTTCGGTTACCGTTTTTATATGTTTTTATTGTTATGTATACATTTAAGTTTATGTTGACGCTGACGCTGATGTTCTTGCCGATGCCAATGCAACGCCATCCAACACACTAATGTTAGATACGTGTGCCTACAGTGCACAGGTTATTGCGCTCAGACCTGCCGTCGGCACGCGATGGATGAATGGCTAGATGGATGGCGATGCTGCAAATCAAGCTGACGATAACCAAAGCGTGTGCGTTGCCACACAAATGACGTGTCTACGGGAATTCCTCGAAAGCGATGCATAATTGCTATTTGCATTAAGGCAACCGTAATAGGGGATCTATATAATTACGGCCGAAGGTGGATATGCAAGGCTAAAATAGTATTTTTTTGCCCTGTGAATAGGTCGGTGATTTTAATAGTACTTTATAACCACTAACTGCTCGCTTGTGTTTGCGGGGGCTGCAATATGCCACATAATCTTAAGAATACCACTCTTTTTACAACATAGAGGCTTATATAATATTATGTTGTATACATAAAAAGGTATGCAGATACTTAGCATGACGTACATACTCGTATATGCGTATGCACGCATGCTCATTTGCTTTATGGCGTCGATAACAAATTCGTCGGAGACAAGTAGGAATGCCAGAATCAAACAACATCAACCAAAAAATGGGCAACAGGTGGGGAGGGCCCAACATATTGCGCTAATGTGCAATTTGAAGTTGCGATACACAGACGCAGTGTCGGGCTAAGTCGGTTTGACAAACCATGCAGCCTGCGAAGGAGACGAAGGTGGTTCATAAGCTGTTACCATATGACTGCGCCTGTGCCGCATTTGCTAAATTCTGATGTGCCTGTCAATGTAGCGCAAACGCATAATCGTTCCCTTAGTTCTTGTTGTGGCAGCCGTAGCTCTGATGATTGCGTTTCTCTGATCCCGAAAAGGAGGAGTAGCGCACACAGCGTAAGGACTGTCCCATCGAATGCCACAAGCAAAAAGTGGGAGTTGCAATAATTGTTTAATTATAGGATTTGGCGCGCACGGTCTACTCTCTTTTCAGTCCCTCCTTGTTTTGTTCTTTATTCCACATTGACCGCACATGCTGTTGTTGCATTCTATGCCTGCATATCATTATGCAGCCATTCGCATTACGATTGTGCAGGAGTAAACGCCAAGGTGAGGTAGCACCGCAAAGCGCGCTCTTATTTATGCATGGCTGTGCATGCACTTGTGCGTACATACTTGTATATATACTTATGCATGTACTTGGTCATCAAGTTTTACAATGCTTCCACAGCAGCCAGTCAGCAACCGCCTCACCAGACAGCCGAATACCCGAGTGCACATTAAGTAACTCAAGTAACTTTTTTGCTATTTTGTCGTGTGCAATAAGTAAGAGTTTGCATACTGCCACGCTTTAATTTGGTTCGAGAACGAGTGGATGCCATATGCCAACACAATACGCTTCGCTCTATCTCTGCATTGCCTTTCAACAGTAATTCACACAAAGAGAAAAAAGCTCGTGAACTAAGGCAATGTCGTCAAAACATTCCTGCCTTCTATATTAAGAGAATACTGTTTTATAATGGCTACGCTTGGGTAGTAAAACCAAATCTTCACTTCTCAAAGTATTAAAAATATTGCATTATCCAAAATTAGAATTTATTTTGTATATTTTAAGCAACAATTCACATTAGTTATTAAAAAGCTAGGTATCAACGGTGTCCCGACTCTTACGCATTATTCATGTTGAGGCTTGATTCAACTGATGACACTAAGTATCTATTCCTAATAAACTACCTTGAACTCTTTGACCTTTTTCGAGAAGTGAGAATAATGTGTAATATTTGAATCTATGTTTAAGTAGTGTGTTAATTATAGTTGAGGCTTAAGAGTATTAGGAAAAAGAGATTTTGTTACCGGACACCTGCAGACGAGGACACTCTTTAAGTTATATAATTTATGTACGATATCTTAAAATGCACATAATATGGATTTTTTTTATATGGCAATAACATTACCGACCCAAGGTACATACGAGTATTAACAGCCACGGTGTCAATCAAGTTTACCAATAATCAAATCCGGCAACTATCGCTGGCCGATATGAAAGTGCGCTTCCTCTACTATAACGAGTTTTTGATACTTACAATACAAAGCAATCTTCAGAATTAGCCATGTCAGACGGGCAGGTCTTGAACCCGAAAAACTCGACTTATTTCGTTCCGCAACCACCGTTTTCGCTTGATTTGGCTTCGTGTGACTTCTGGCTATTCAACAAACTGAAAAGACCAATGCGGGAATTGAGGAGATAAAAACTACATAGAAGAAGGTCTTGAAAGCTATACCGGAAAAAAACTATTTCGATTGTTTCGAGGACTGGAAAAAAGCGTTAGTAAAAGTGCGTTTTATTGGACTGGGATTACTATAAAAAATTAATTTGGAAGAATAAATAAATAATTGACAATTTATAAACAAATTCACCTTGCTTTTTGATCATATTAGCATACAAGTATGCTGATGATACTTTTTAAAAGCTTTCTTGAGAAAACTTTTCACAACTACACCACTGAAGCCTTCTGAAGCTCTCTTTTTAGGTTAATACTTTTAAAACTGAATGATACTGCTATTTTTATATGAACTTGGACAACTTTAATGTTGTGGCAATGAAACTATGTTGGCTATAATAACTTCAGCTGATTCTGAACCAGCTAAATACATCACATCACAATTTTCTAAAATCAATATATAATATTATGGAACTGCGAGATTATAAAATGTACTTGACATTTATAATTAGGGTTTCACAATTTACATTTAAGCGAATATTAATGCTTTTAAATATCGTGGTTAAATGCCCAAGCACGTATAATTTGATGTGGAAAATGTTGATATATTTATATGTATTTGAATATTTTTGATAAATAAGTAAATGGGAACACAAATAAATACCAAAATCTATTCTGCGTCGACACTAAAATAAGCTTAACCAAAGCGTAAGCGTTATATTTTTATACGAACCAAACTGACCAATAATTTTCGGAGAGATTGGTATTATATCAGAGATAAAGGTACACAGAGGTATATTTATACATGGTGCTTTAAAGGCGTTTTTCTCGAAACAGCCTCTTTTAAAACGATTTATCATTTTTTACTGCACCGATTTACCTGAAATTTTTATAGAGCCTTCTTTATAGACTTATAGACTTGTCTATGTCTGGAAATAGCCATATTCCCAAATTTAAATTTTTACTATTTTTAAAAAATTGGAACAGTCAAAAAGAAGGGTACAAAAATTGTTTTTTTTTTCAGGCAGTCGCCATTTTGTGAAAACAAAATTTTTCCAACTCTTACGTAGTTCCAGATAATACGTTGTTTTTTTTTTTTGGTTTCAAATTGCTAGAACAGTTGAAATGAGTGGGCATGATCACGTGCAATTTTTTAAAACCCCCCACTTCATCAGCTGATAATTTTTGGAATTTGTAACTTTCTTGATTATTTACTGTATTCTTGTAACGTTAATAAATAACTAGTAAAAAAATGGATGCTAAAAAGTTTAATTGCCTTTCCATTACTTCAAAAATTACCTGAAATTAAGATTAAAATATCTACTTTTATTTAATAACCAAATCCTGTTTTTATACTTTAAAACAAACTCTCAACACTCTTTCACATTATCGGTTAGGTTAGATAGCTGATCCCTCAGAAAATGGATCACACTTAGACTGTTACGTACAGTCTTTTGTGAAGCCAGACGAAAAACTCTTGTAGTTGTTCATTTTTACCGCATGAATTCTGATTACATTATAGCTTTACAAAGGATCCAGAAATATGAAATCAGTAATATTTAAAATTTTGAAAAGCGTTGCAGGTTAAAGCAGTTCATCTTTTTACTTTGAAAATTTGGTTATACTTCCATCTGATATAGAACTCTATCTTGTATCTGTTGTGATTACTTTCTCCCAAAACTCAAATTTCTTTTGTTATTAATTTGTGGGATAGATACATTTATTTCATCAATACAATCTTAACAAATATTGAATGAGAATAATACTTGTTGAAAATGTTAAAGATATTTTTTTTTGTAGCACCAATATATTAATATTTCTGTTATATACTTTGTCGACCTTATGCTCCAATTCGTTGACGTTATTCGCTCGAGCGCATCCCTAACCATAACAGTACGGAATCAAGCATATATCAAGCATTCATTATATATATTCTGCTTCTGTTTTGAGAAACAGAAACTTCAAATAAAGGAATGCTAGTTTTGATTTAGGACGCTGTCTGACAACTCAAAAAAAAATTACTTATACAAAATACGTCGGCGGTGCTGGTACTCCTTAAATCCTGTCATCTAAATAAGCAAGTATTTTCTACAGCGGCTTAGTTGTGCTGAGGGTTTTAGCAGTATTACCATACTATCGCTTAAGCACATATAAATTTAGTTTGTGCTACAATATATACCATCATAAGAAATTCTGCAATCACTAACATCAGCTGCAACAAGCCTCACCAAAAGCTTGCATAAGAATTCTTAAAAAATTTCGGTGAGTAAAGGCGGCATTGTGGTAAGCGTCTTTAAAAATTATGAGTGATATTATGAAGCTTCCTCCGGCTGCGCTCACCAGCCTGTGCGTCCGGTAACATCCTTTAAAGTGTTCATGCAGTTGCATTCTGCTTGTTGCCGGTTTCGATTGCTTAAGGGCAATCGTGTTTGATCTCGCGACTTTGTTATATCGATAGAATAAGACCGCATATAATAGTAGTAATATTTTATTCAGTGTCTACTGTACTGTACTGTTCTAAACTGCTGCCACGTCAGAAGCTATAATCAAAGGCCAGAATCTATACTCAGCTTAATGCAGAGACGTAATCGAAGGAAAGAGGAAAGTCATTAGGATAGCGTTGGAGTGCATGTTGCCATCATTTACCAGTTCGCAAATGCATTGTGGAGCAACAAAAGCGGCGTAACAAATGTATTCAACATGCCATTTAAATTTATTTTTAAGCGCACAAAGTATGCAGTTACTCATATATAGCCTCTAAAACTTGTGACTTTGTGAAACATTTAGCGAATTAGTAAAACAAGTTGGCTGCTTGATCCTGTTAAATGTCTAACGAATTACTTAAATATACTAATTTTAGTCACTATCAAAAATCGTCTTTGCAATTAAAAATAAGAAATTTATTGTTTCACTTCACATTTGATTCACGATTTTCGTAATATTTATATATATAGTATATAGAAAACAAAAAATTCTTTCGGTCGTAATTTTCATTGGCTAGCGATTTTATATGACTACTTTTCCGCTTGTCGGTGAACTCCAATTTAGTAGCGTCCGCAACGCGCGATCCCTTTACCATAAAAGTGGTGGACGTGATAAGAATAATAAATCCGTTGAATATCTGTGGTACAGTGCAATTTGACGCTGATGCAAATTTTCGAGATTACACTATGATTACGTGTGGTTAAGAGCCTGTTCAAAACCTTTATCAAATTTGTTAGTAGATTGTAACATTTTATTTATTGAAGATGCCAACGTTCGCACTTATCCATGCCCCTCATGCATCACAATATAAACGCGTACATAAGTATTTATCGTACACATATTCACGAAGATATACTTATGCAATAATACACATAGTTCGAACATTGAAAATGCAAATTTTTAAGAATGATGTTGAAGCCGATTAATTTTAAAATTTACTGCTTATCAATATTTCATTCAATCAAAAATCTTTTACATGATTAAAATGTATTTGTAGATAGGTGTATGTGTGCATTAGAAGCTGGAAGTTTTATTTTAACAAAGGAGCCCAAAATCACTTCTTCAATACCATTTAGTTTTCAACCCAGTTTACAAGAATTTGCTAAATAGTAACAAAAACAAGAAAAAAGGTTTACTTCGGTTGCACTGAAGCGATAATACCCTTGACAGGTGCATGTTTTTTAGCATTAAAGGGTATACAACGATTTTTATCTAGATTTTGATTGGTCAGTTTGAGTTGCAGCTATATGTTGTAATGGTCCGATCTGGACAATATGAGATTGTAGCGATGCCCTTGACAAAAATCCATACCAAACTTCGTGAAGAAAGGACGTGTGCAAATTGCAAAACGATATTTGATGAATTCAGCCCTTACTTTGACCCAAATCTCTAAATACCCCATATAATAAGTTTCTTTTTCATATTCTCCCAACATGTTGCACAGAGTGTAATAGTTCGACATAAATATATGTATGTGATATTCGGTAATATTTTTTTGTCCCTCTGTGCGTGCAAGCGATACTTGCAAACTTATTTTTCCAGATGGACAGAATCGGACATCCTGTTGTTTAAAACTTATTGAAAAGTGGAGAACTTATATACCTACCTACCTTACAAACTTCGAAAACTAATCCAAAAAATACAGTGGCAAATTATACAAAAGTCGGTGAAATCTGCTAATAAACCTCCCACCCACCACACATCCTTTATATTTTAAACTTCTTCAAGTGCGGTATCTGTATAAATGTATAACAAACAAAAAGGGAACCACCCATTTTTAGGTAAAATATGCTCAATATATCGTTAGAATATTTTTGTACCCTGAACAGCGTATATATAGTTTGATACCGGGTATGTAACACCCAGAAGGGAATGTCGGAGTCCACATATAATATGTATATGTAAATGACCAGCAGAAACTAGACTCTCAGTTCTTGAGAAATTGATATATAACTTAGCTCACGCCCTTTTCTCTCCAAGAAGTTCGTCATTAAATGGAATTGAGGATATTTGAGCACTTTAGCATATAACTGCCATACAAACTAACCAATCAAAATCATTTCCTTGTATGAAAAACTTTTTTATTTGATGAAAATCTGCATGAAACTTAGCATGGATTATTGCCTATATTTATAAACGGTGTAGTGTTCGAAGAAATGGTTCAGATCGAACTAATATATTATATAGCTGTCATACCAGAGAACTTGCAACAATCCTATATGTTTTTTGATCATACAAACTGATCGATCAAAATCAAGTTCTTTTATGGAATATTTTGTATTTGTGAAAGATATAGGTAAGGTATAAGTTTCGGTTCAACCGAAGTTAACGTTTTTTCTTAATAAGAAATTAAGTTGTTATGATTACATGACCACAATGTGGATTAGCGCCAAATAGGAACGAAATCATTCCAGACCTCGAACTAACCCCATATATGTAACATGCATACCTAATTTAATGATTTCCGCAGCCCCACTTTATGCTGGATATACATATCCAATCGAAAAATCGGATTTTAATGGCATTTAGTGGGCGTGTTAGTCTATAAATAATAAATTCGAGCAACCATGATTCAGTTTCACACCATGTTTACTCTAGTGAACAATGCGCATCCTCAGAGATGCCGTACAGTGCAGACTTACAAAATCCAACTCGTGCAAGAATTGAAGCCGAACGCTATTAAGCGCGTCACATGCGCAGTGTATGGGTCCAAAGGAAAGTGGCCACCAATCTAAATCCATTGTTGAGACGTCGTTACATCCTCAAAAAGTCACTGTTTGGTGCGCTCTATGAGAGGAAATCAGTGGTCCATATTTCTTCTAAAATGAAGCCGTGATTAATACCTAAATTTTATGATGTTGATGTGGACGACATTCGGTTACAACAAGACATTGGTACTGCCAACGAAACAATCAATTTATTGAAGGAAACTTTTGGTGAGCGCATTATCCCCAGGACCGATGTGGCCTGTGGCGTCGTCTTCAAGATCGTACGATTTAATACCGCTACACTAATTTTTATAGGGTTATTTGAAGTCGCTTGTTTTCGCGAATAAACTCGAGACAAACACATGCAATGGCGATTCATAGCTCATAACGTATGAATAAACATGTAATATGTAGTTGTAGAAATATATGCGTCTATGTCTCTCTCTTGCTTTACTGGATAAATAAAGGTGAAACCCCTACTAGTTTCTTGTCGATCGCGGTTTCGGAATTAGGCAGATGGCGATATAGTTCTTTATGTTCATTAAATACATAAATAAACAGTCGCAAAAGAGAATTCAATTTAAGATTGACAGGTTCATTTGTTAATACCCTTATTTGTAAATACATTGTTGTCGACTGTTCACTTTGTTTTCGGCAGTGCTCATTTTGCAGTGAGTTTATAGTCTATGCATTTATAACTTGCACTTATGTTTGTGCATATGAAACTATGAAAATTCAATCGACCGAGCAGAAGAGGGCGGAAAACAATATAAGGATTATGCTTTCGAGAATACTACAGCTACATTTCCTGCAGCGACCAACAATCTAATTGTCGGAACACTCTCGCTAACTGAGAGTATATAAACGCATTTATGTATTTACTTATATATATATATATATATATATATATATCTGTAGGTGTATGACTGTGTTACTGCATTATTATCATTTTTATTCTGTTATACAGCCGCTGCGGCCGTTGATTGTCCGGAATTGCATAAGGATCCGTTCTTTTAGGAATTTATTACTTCCACTTGATTATGCATATACATAAGTATATGTACATATGTATATATATTTATCTGTAAAGAAGTAGATGTGTTTGAGCAATGTTTACATTTATAAGTGCTAAGCACACTCAAATGGAATTGTAACTGTGAACTGTATGAATGTGTTTTATTGCGTACAAATATTTTTTTGCCATCCAAGAAAAAATTAATTTCGTGGGAAAGAAATGAAGAGCATCAATTGGTTGTTAATACTGAAGCTGGGCTCCCTTAACGAATATTTTAGCAAATATCGTTTCAGTAAATATTGTTAACCAATTTCTGCTGGAAAAACGCTTCATAATCCAAAAACTAGCCGACGAGTGCGAAAGCTGAGAGTATAATAGTGAGAAGCGTTGCCGTTTTGGTCCAATCGGATTGGAAGATCCATTTGAACTGAGTAGTTTGGTTGGTAGACAATATTTACTATCAGATGTTTCTATGTATTTACAATGTAAATTAATATACGATTTTTACATAATTTATTTCTTGATATTCACACTAACTGAAAAATAGTCATGAATGGCAACCATGTGTTCAATGTGAAATAAAAATGGAAAGCGGCAAAAACTTGATATTTATTCGTATTTCTTCAACTTTATGCATTAAATGAAAATAGAAGTTTCATGGACAAGTACTTTAATTTTATTTTAAAAAATTGTTAATATTATATTTTTCAACTGTTTTTTAGGTATAACAACAAAGTTTGAAGATAAAAAAATTGGGTAGTTTTGCAACAGAATTAGTAGGCATGAAAAATTTTTCAGAAGGGTCTTGATTTGCGGGCTTATAAAAATTAACTTGTGCTGGAATTCAAGCCGACCGACGATCAAACGTGTCGCATTTTGAAAGAGAGATGGCTACCAATTCCGATTTTCCCAAAAAAATTTTGTTCAGCGATGAAGCTTACTTTTGATACAATGGGTACGTTAAAAAAAAAAAAATTGTCATTGTTGGAGTGACGATAATCCACAAGGCATTGTTGAGACGCCGATACATCCTCAAAAAGTCATTGTTTGGTGTAATCTATGGGTAGAGAAAAACATTGCTCCATATTTCTTCAAAAATGAACCCGGTCATAATGTCAATGCAGAACGCTATAGAGCCATGATTTATGACTTTTTTGTGCCTGAATTTAATTATGTTGATGTGGGCGACTTTGGGTTCTAACAAGACGGCGCTACATGCAATATAGCCAATGAAACAATCAATTTATTGAAGGAAACTTTTCGTTTTTAATGCTCACATTCGACCCCAATTGCAGCAAAAAGTGGTCGAATATTCGAGCCAACCGCGGCGGTAACTTGCCCGAAATCTTTTTTTAAACATAATGGCAAATCCTTATTTTTGTAATAAATCTAAATCCTTAGCCACAACATGAAATTATATGCGTTTAGTTTCTTTTTGAAAACCACATGTCTTAAAAATCAAACTATATTAAGACTAGAGAGATAAAGCTATTTTATACCACTGGAAAGGTAACGATAAGTCGAAATGACGTTTCTTCTGTTAAAAGATTTAAAGAATGTAAAAGGTTTTAAAATTATTATTGTTTTGACTGAGATCCCATTATTCCCCGTGACGACGCCCACTTTTTAAAATATATTAAATCATAGAAGTCTGCCCTTATTGTAATGATAAAACTGATGTAAACAAACGCATGTGTGTGATTTTTCATATCTTTATAACACAGGGATATTCGGAATTGATTCACTATATATCTGTACTGCTATCATGCCTGTTAATGAGTCATGGCTGATCATCAAACCATCAAAGCTGAAAATTGTCAGTTATGACTGAAAATCTATCACAAGTGCAAAATTCTTTTGCGCAGTATATACATAACATAATTTTTATTTCTTTAATAAATTTTAAACTTTTAGTCCAAATTAACTATAATAATATACATAAATATAAAAAGAAATGCAACAAAAAATTAAATTAAATAATACATTATGAAAAGAAGTTTCCACTTGATTCCATCTCCTCCTCTCAATAGCTCTGCGTACGTCTTTCCCAATCAGTGTATATTTCTGAATTTAAAATTGCAAATGGAAATTAACTAAATATATAGTTTTATTTGAAACTTATTTAACTTACGTATGTACATATGTATATTATATTTAAAAACTCCTCTCTTTTATAAAAATTTATATTTTTAACACAAGAAGCGTGCAACTTTTTTCGTTTGTGGCAAGAAGAACAGTAAAAATTGTTTGGCGCAGTTGTTGAGAAACTTATATGGAATTTAATGCATATTTGACAGGGTTGCTTTTGCGCAAAGAGATAAGTGTTTAAAAATGATTATTAGTGTTGATAAACGTTTTTTTTCTGACAACCATCAATATTGACAGTCATTTTACTATTTGTTTGACTGTCAGTGGTGACAGTACTAAATTATTATGCTATAGACATTTAAGCAATATAATTCAAAGATGTCTCTGTTCAACAATAACAGTGGCGGTCAGTTGACTAATAAACTGTCTGTTACAACTGACATAAAAAATATAATTGTGTATTATGGAACTCATCAGCAGTTTCTTGTAGGGTTGACTAAGAACAATTTTTCCTGTAATTAACCACTACAATGGAATATTGGAACGTTCCCATTAAGATCATAAATAGGGAATATCTAACACTCACACATGCTTTGTTTTGCCTTACACATTTGATAAGATCCAAGTTGAATATTCTGAAAAACTTGTTAGAATCATGGGCATTGGCTTTCTCTTGCCGTCGGTGAATCCGGTGCCCAACGCTCAGCCAAATTATTTGGCAAATAAAATATTAGCATTACTTATCATACTAAACGTTTGATAATTTTCTTCGCTGTTTAGCAGTTGTGATCCAATTATGCTATAAATATTATTCTCAATAAGAAATTAGAGTCTGCGATAATTAAAAAAAACTCTTACATTTAATTATATATGACTCAATATTATTTTTATAATACTCAAATATATTCATACTAAATATCTTTTCTACAGATATTTCGGGGATGTGGCTACCAAAAACTAAATTGTAAATTATATGGTCGCTTAAGCACCCTTACCGCAAAAACTAAAAGTTTTTCGACCCCTCTTATGTTTTTTAAAATACAAAAATTGTGTGCCTATACAAAGATGTGGGCATCTATACATACTTATTTACACATACATAAGTATATGTTGCAATAAAACCATTTGGTCTGGTGTAAGTGAGAGCATAATTAAGCAATTTTTTACCTCCAATTGCCATGTGTGCAACTCAACAACTGGCAGCATAAATCATCCCGTTGTTTGCACGTTATGCACACACATATATACATACAATTTTCTAGACACTCAATCGTTTTTTTGCTTGTTCGTTTCAGTGCTATGCATGACAATTTCACGAACACCAAATTTAACTTATGATATGGAAATGCCGAAAAAATTTCCGCCCAGAAATCACACCAAAATGCGGCAACTGATGTCTTGCGACAAAGAATCGTTTTTACGACCGTGTGTATATATATAGGCAAATTTGCTTTTCCAAGGCTACATTAAATTAATTTTAACGCTAAAGGTAAAAGGTAAACCAAAAACATATTTTATATTTATTCAGTTATTTAAATTTTTTTGATTTTGTTAAACATTTTATGTATCCCTAAAACAAAATTTCGAAAACTGCAACATTATATATGTGATTTAATAAAATAAAATTTTTACCTACTCTTATAAAATCCTTGTATTTCACTAATTTTAATAAGTTTTAAAGATAAGGAATCAATAACCTTTTTTTGCATATGATCAATGTCTTTTTTACACGGTTTTTCTGGAACCAATCTACCGTGTAAAAACAGAACAAGGTGTATTGGTGAATAGGAGAACATTCTACATTCTCAGCAAATTTTGATGGATAAGGATATGAACAGACGTGTTCGAAATAATAAGAACAACCAAAGCGAACACAGAAATTCTCGAACAAAATTTTTGCAAAAGTACTTTGTTTAACTTTTTTTCGACAAACATATGAACAAATGCCAAACTTGGTTATCATATGCACGTTAAATTTTGTTACGGCGTTTTTTGTTGCTTTGGGCCCGAAACTACCTGTGTGAAAAAATAAGGTCAAAATCAATAGGCAGTTGATCTCCCGTTATCGACAAAAATTTTCGAATTTCGGCTACACAAATTTTCAGAACATTCTAATATTCTTATCTGAGTTGGGAGTTAAAATTGTTAATCTTTTAAAACCGGGAGCAGCTCGACATTGTTCAACTGAGCAAACGGAAGTTATTATAAGATCGCTTTCAGAAGGAGCTACATACGGAAATATGGTCACCGAAGCTGAAAAATGGGGAATACAAAAAAAAACTTCAAATAATCAGAATGAGCTCATCACAAAAATAGTTAATAGGTGCCAATTTACGACTTTCAGGCAGGTAAAAAATTAATTACAAATGATAAGAGATGATCTCTGGTAACCTAACAGCACGTAGCCCAAGAAGGTAGGTTTCTCTACCTTTACTGAAAAGTGTGCACATAAAACGGCTACTTGAATTTGCTAAAAAGTTTATAGACGAACCTCTGTCAGTTTGACACAAGATTTTATGCAATGATGAGACAAAGATTGCTTAGTACGACTCTGGTAAGGAAAAATAATATGTCTGACGATCCCCTAATCAGCAAGTCAACGGAAAATACACAGGGATGTTTTTCGTGGAGTGGACCTCTTGTAAGGATCTAAGGAACTATGAACACCATTTATTATATTAATAACAATGTACAACACCTATAATATACGATAAAACCATGAAATTGGTGGAGTGCGTATCATTATGAAAAAATGTTCAATTATTTCTTTGGATAAAATTTTTTTTACCAAAAACTCAATCGTTAAACTCTACTACATACATACACATGTAGTGTGTTCGAAGATTGTATATACCGTGGTCAGAGAATGTAAATGAATAGAGAAGGAGCAAATGTTAAACGAAATCTTTTTGAGTACTAATTTGTAATTCCACATGAGGGAACATCGAAAAATATAACTTCGAAAAAGAAAAATACACCACGCAATGTGCGAAATGCTATAAATAGACACAACGAATATTCCTATATGAAAAATCGTTGCGCATACCTACTTATTTAGATTTATGTTTTCAATTTCTATGATATGACAAATTTATAATTATGAAAAGCCTTTTGAATTAAAAAGGAGGATTACTGGCAAAAACCCCAGAATTCATAATAAAATAACCTTTGATATGCAATTTTTCCAACTTTTGTATTTTATAATCTAATGCCATATATAGTGCATAATATGAAAAAAATTAAAATATTATTTTAACTCGCTAAGAGGTCATGTTGCCAATTCTCCTTTCTGAAGGGAACATCAGACAAATTCTACAATTTCTGATTTTGAGCAAATGTTGTGAGGAAGCAGCTTGTGGGCAACATACAAATGCGAGGGGAATGGTAGGATCAGTGGTGATCAGAATGGTAGGATCATTCAAATTCAATTTCATTCATTTTTATTTTCGCGCATTTGCGTCGGAATTATATATGCAAACCAAATGTGGGTTACCAGGCGCACAGAAAAAATAGTGCGGCGCAGAGTTATGAACGAACGCACTTTGCTTTGAAGTAGACGCACGTTCCTTAAGAATGAATTTGTTGTCGTTGTAATATGAAATACTTAGAAAATATGCCGCGAGTTCGCTTGAATATTATTGGCCGATGATGGCGTCTAGGTTTTTTTTGTCTCTTGCGCGAATGTTTGATTTTTTGCGAAAGACATATTGAGGGACATACATATGTACATATGTGTACATATATGCAAATATATTTGGACATGCGAATGAAGGAAGGCAATTTCAAGAATATTCACATATAGACATATGAACATTGAAGCAAGTAAACAACAATAGCTGTTTGAGTTCACAGATTAGACAAAGTGGACTAAATATTGTCTCTGGTGGTGCTTGTCTAGCACACTTCTTTATTGCAATGTAAAATATTTTGCCTAAGTTCAAATCCTATCAGATATTTTTATATACTCTTTTTTTATTTTTATAACCCTTTTTTATTAAATGATATTTTAATTTTATTTTCATATTATTTCCATCATTCTTTATATTTTCTTGTCAGAAGTAAATTTCTTTCGCTTTTATTATTTCAATTTTTGTTTATACGCATACCAAAGAACATCTGTGCATATGTATGTATGTACATTTTGCTTATAGAGTGGTGTAGTTCGTTGCGTACCCTGATAGGTGTGGTGACATTTTATTTTCGAACTTGCGCGTTTTCGATGTTCCCTCATCGTAATTAACATTTTAGCAGAGAACGTATATGAATAGAGAAGGAGCAAATGTTAACTGAAAACTTTTTGAGTACTAATTTGTAGTTCCAGATGAGGGAACATCGAAAAATATAACTTCGAAAAATAAAAATACACCACACAATATGCGAAATGCTATAAATAGACACAACGAATATTCCTATATGAAAAATCGTTGCGCATACCTATTTAGATTTATGTTTTCAATTTCTATGAAATGACAAATTTATAATTATGAAAAGCCTTCTTAAAAATCTGTATTACGGGTAAAAACCCAAGAATTCATAATCAAATAAACATTTAATAAGCAATTTTTCCAACTTATGTATGTGCGCTGCGTGAGTAATTGCTTATTAAACAAAGGATAAAAATAAAACGGTGGCTAAGCGGCCGCGTTTCCACTTTTGTGGTGGCTGAGGTCGTCAGCGGGAAGGGGTTAAGCACAATCCGAATACGAGCCTATACGTTCGAATCCTAAAACTGAAATTTTATTTAATTTTTTTATTTTATTAATTGGAGTCTAAGCATATCATAATTCAATTTCTTTAATAGCATATTTTACTTCCTGAGATAATTAAAATATATCAGGAAAATATAATATGTTCATATGTTTAGGTTTATTGAATATTTCCTTATTATGCGTATTTACACAAATGTGATAATCACACATACATTCTTAAATACACGTACGCTGATACTTGCTTCTTCTTGCCCCGCACAAGCAATGACTTTTGTCTACGCTTTTTGCTTTTTGCGAGTTGAACGATCGCAGGCAAGGAGGGATTGGGGCGCACTGCCACATAATTATTTCAGATATATATTTTATTTATCGAATGTAGTTTAAAAACGATTATAGGTATGAATATGTTATATATATATATATAATATATATTATATTACGAAAATAATTCATAAATGCATCAGTATTTTTCAATACAAATTAAGCAACATATCAATATATTATGAGCCCTCACTTGACACGCCTATGTGCATGGTGGCAAGCCAACGAAATAACGGCGAGTTCGCGCGGACATTGTGTTGTTGAAAAAAACCAAATGACGACTTTGCCGACAAACATACATATTTATATACATACATACAAACGAGCTCGCATACATATTGACGCCAAATTTTGCGCATCGTGGCGGAGTTGACAAAATTTGTTTCAATCGACAATTTTGCGACAATGTCGATCGGCTATGTTGTCTCGTTTGTTCTTTTTGCAGTGGTTTGCTATTGAAAGTTGACTTATGCTCTTTTGAAATATTGCGATTACCAATTGGGCTGCATTTTCATAGCGTCGTATTTAGATAAAATGGGCTAAATCGAAAAACTATGAAACAATGATAATAAGTAAACATATAAAAGTACTATATGGACTGTGCTTAGAATATATAGAAGTAGTTAAAGATTTCTTATGAATGGCAATTGTATATAAATTTTTTAATTTAATGCCATATATAGTGCATAATATGCAAAAATATAAATATTATTTAAACTCGCTAATAGGTCATGTTGCCAATTCTCCTTTCTGAAGTGAACATCAGACAAATTCTTCAATTTCTGATTTTTAGCAAATGTTGTGAGGCAGCAGCTTGTGGGCAACATACAAATGCGAGGGGGATGGTAGGATTTTCAGTGATACAAATTGTAAAATTGAAATTTTGCTGATTATTCAATTTTACTGAAGACATTCAAATTCAATTTCATTCATTTTTATTTTCGCGCATTTGCGGTAGGAATTCTATATGAAAACCAAATGTGGCTTACCAGGCGCACAGAAAAAATAGCGCGGCGCAGAGTTATGAACGAACGTACTTTGCTTTGAAGCAGACGCACGTTCCTTATGAATGAATTTGTTGTCGTTGTAATATGAAATACTTAGAAAATATGCCGCGACTTCGCTTGAATTTTTATTGGCCGATGATGGTGCGTCTACGTTTTTTTGTCACTTGCGCGAATGTTTGATTGCGAAAGACATATTGAGGTACATACATATGTACATATGTGTACATATATGCAAATATATTTGGACATGCGAATGAAGGAAGGCAATTTCAAGAATATTCACATATAGGCATATGAACATTGAAGCAAGTAAACAACAATAGCTGTTTGAGTTCACAGATTAGACGAAGAAGCATGAATATCGTCTCTGGTGCTGCTTGTATAGCACACTTCTTTATGGCAATGTAAAATATTTTGCCTAAGTTCATATCCTATCACATATTTTTATATACTCTTTTTTTATTTTTATAACTCTTTTTTATTAAATGATATTTTAGTTCTATTTTCATATTATTTCCCTCATTACTTATATTTTCTTTTCATAAGTCAATTATTTTCCTTTTTATTATTTTAAGTTTTGTTTATGCGCATATCAAAGAACATCTGTGCATATGTATGTGTATACATTTTGCTTATAGAGTGGTGTAGTTCGTTTCGTACCCTGATAGTTGTGGTGAAATTTTATTTTCCAATTTGCGCGTTTTCGATGTTCCTCCATCGTAATTAACATTTTAGTACTGCTAACATTTGCTCCTTCTCTATTCATATACGTTCTCTGATTTTAGTACAGCTAACATTTGCTTCTTCTCTATTCATTTACGTTCTCTGCTAAAATGTAAACTATTAAAAGGGAATATCGAAAATGCGCAAATTCGAAAGTTCAATTACACCACGTCAAAAAGTTACCTTCCCCTCATGATAATCGAATTCAACAAACTACACCACTTTAACAAGGAACCAAGCAAATTTTCACCACCTTATAAAGGCACAGCTAATATACTTATGTATGCGCAGATGTTTTTTGGCATGTGTGTTTAGGAAAATTAGAATAACAAAAAGAAATAATAGATTTTGACCAAAATTTATATAATGAGGAAAAAATGAAAATTAAAATAAGATAAATTGAATACAAAAGGTTTATAAAAATTAATAAAGAAATATAACAAAATCTTTGATAGGAACTTAGGCAATATATTTGATGTAAATTTGCAATAAAGAACTGTGCTATACAAGCAGCACCACCAACAATAATTTAACAGATTGCTCTATTGAATTTCCATTTGACTTTAAAGAGGTTATGTAATGTCAATCAATATGTGTGATATTTTAATGAAATTAAGTGAACAATTTATGTAGTTTAGCGCTGAATATGAACGAAATCGGTCTAGACCTTGTTCTAAGCCTCATATCACTAATAAAATGATTTCTGAATATCTGGTTGACTTTTTTCTAATATACTCAATATATTAAATTTAGCCCATTTGCTTACATACATATATCTTATTTGAGTTTAGAAGATTAAAGTAAAGTATAGTTATAAATCTAAGTGAGTATATGCCAAATATTTATGAATTTATTTATAACACAATATGCAGTTTTGTCAACAACTGAAAATATTTCACCCGCTTGCGAGAGTATAAAAAGTTGTGTTGCACCTGAATTTAGGCCTCGTTGTTCAGTTTACGTCTCCTTTTCCATATGGGTTAGTACGTTACCTAAAACGATTTCCATTATAACAAATACTTAGAAATTACTGGATATTCTACATACATTGGCATTAAAGGAAAAAAGTTGGTGTGGCGTAAGAGTGGTACTGCACTTGATAAAGAAAATCTTTTACCCACCGTCAAACATGGCGGAGGAGGTGTGATGGTATGGGGGTTTATGGAGGCAGAAGGTGTAGGCAAACTCGTTTTTATAGATTCAATAATGGATCAATTCGGTTATTTAAGTATTTTGAAAAATAATTTGAAGGAAAGTGCTCAGCAGTTCGGGCTTGGTGATAATTTTTTGTTCCAACAGGATAATGATCCAAAGCACACGGCGCACAATACCAGGCTTTGGTTGCTTTATAACATAAAAAATCAATTGCGCTCGTCAATCTCCAGACCTCAACCCCATCGAGCATTTGTGGGATTTACTGGAGCGCAGAATCCGCCAACACACCATAACCTCCAGAGAAATGCTCAAAAATGTGATCATAAATGAATGGGAGAAAATTACAAATCATGACACATCCAAACTAGGTCATTCAATGCCACATCGACTCGCCGAGGTCTTAAAACGTAAGGGCTATCCTACTAGTTATTAGGATATTAAATTTTTCCAAAATAATTTAATTATATTTAATTATAATCAAAATGTACGAATACTTTTACTGTTTCATTATGTGTGCTTTTTATACTCTCGCAACCTGTTGCTACAGAGTATAATAGTTTTGTTCACCTAACGGTTGTTTGTATCACCTAAAACTAATCGAGTTAGATATAGGGTTATGTATATATAAATAATCAGGATGAAGAGACGAGTTGAAATCCGGGTGACTGTCTGTCCGTCCGTCCGTGCATGCTCTAACTTGAGTAAAAATTGAGATATCTTTATGAAATTTGGTAGATATGTTTCTTGATACCGTGCGACGGTTGGTATTGCAGATGGGCGTAATCGGACCACTGCCACGCCCACCGAACGCCATTATTCAAAAACAAATAAATTGCCATAACTAAGCTCCACAACAAGATACAAGACTCTTATTTGGTATACAGGATCACAATAGAGGGGGGAAACGGTAGTTAAATTTTTTTTTAAAGTGGGCGTGGTCCCGCCCCTAATAGGTTTAATGTGCATATCTCCTAAACCGCTAATGCAATAATAACAGAATTCACTGGAAGCAAATCTTTTTAGAACCTCTACCTATAGTGTGAAAATGGGTGAAATCGGGTGGCAACTCCGCCCACTCCCCATATAACGGTACTGTTAAAAACTACTAAAAGCGCGATAAATCAAGCACTAAACACGCCAGATACATTAAATTTTATCTCTGGGATGGTATGAGATGACTTTATAAGACCCGCGTTCAAAATATCTTGAGATCTGGTAACCGAAAATGACCGAAATCGGACTACAACCACGCCTACTTCCCATAAACACCATTTTAAATTCCATCTGATTCTTTCACTTTCCACTATGCATATCAAGCAACAATGATTATATCGGGGTAAAACTTTGCGTGAATAATGCGATTAAAGTATGCCACCTTGTGGGCAAAAATTGTCTAAATCGAACCAAAACCCTTCAAGCCCCTAAGTACTAAATATGTGGACCCCAGTGCCTATAGTTGACCTTCTACCGAAAATATCAGTCAATCCACAAAGAAATCTCAAACGAGTATACTATTTGACTTTGCGAGAGTATAAAATGTTCGGTTACATCCGAACTTAGCCCTTCCTTACTTGTTTTGTTTTTGTTCTGTGAAATTTTTTTTAAAGTGTATGTCTAAAAAACAAAGTCATTGAAAGTGTAGTAAAAATACTGAATTAAACTTTTCGATACTATTTTTATACATAATAAGTTATTTGATCACAAATTTCTCAGTTTATTGTTTTCATGTCGAGGTGTACGGATAATTTTTCTGGCGAGTGTATATTCATTAAATTAATAAATTCTATATTTTGATAATACTGATTTAATAAAATGTATATATAGCGCCCGAAAATAGCTTTGTAAAATCTTGAATTATCATCCGAAAATCGTTTATGATCAAAGAGGTTTTCAAATAAACCAAGACAGAGGGTATTCAATGAACCAGTTAGATTTTATTTATGCAACGAACTCATAACCAGTAAAACAGTTTATTTTTTAAAATTGATTGATATTGAATGTTAGTGTGTGTGCATTGTGTGCGTATTCAAGCGTATGCGTGATTCCTTCATTATTAGGGCAACACAATTTTGTGGGAGAATTTGCTAAGGTTGTGCACTCTGTTACTGCAACTCCGAAAGCGTATGAACGCCAATCTAACGAATATCACTGTGAATTCAACGAGTACCTATATATACTTGGATACAGTCTACACATCTGAGGTGTGCTCTTTTTTACTTTAAGCTTGGAAAATGTTTTACTATTGATTTTTAAAACACCAATTACTCAATTACAAACAAAACAGTGTGCTTCTAATTGAATTCATATTCAACTGATAACACGTGAAGCTATGGAGCTGTTCAAGTATATACATATATGTGAATACAGTTAATATACTGTTCGTGCTAAACGAATTACTTTATTTAAAAATATGAATACGCTTTAAAATTTAATATTATCCTAAATTATAAATTTAAAAATTCTAAACACTAAATTAGAATTACTTATTAATATGTATTAAATTGAGAATATAAATATATTACATTCAAACTTACGCATTTATCTAATAAATGAAACTACACTACAACCACTTTAGAGGTTTTGTTGCCCTAGTTTAAGATCGATTTTGGATATATTTGTGCTCCCAATTCATGGAACTATCAATAATTTTGTAAGATTTGCTCTTTTCTAACTTTTAGATCCTGGTGGAACGGTTCTCTCTATTCCTCAATATAATTTCGTAGATTATGTGAAAATCGAGATGACTGTGCATACTAAGTCTAACTTTGTTTGTCCGTATTTTGTTCAAAATTACTTCATAATTTGGTTTTTTATGGTTGCCTGGGAAATTTTCCACTATTAATAAAAACTTTTCCAAGCTATTCTTTCCGGACCAGTCATAACATTGATACAATCTGTATCTTTGATGAATCGCCGTACTTGAATACCAACAAATATTGCACATTTCAACTTTTCCATACACCAATTTTCCATGCTAAGTTTCGAAATTATTCTATAAATGTAATTAAAATAACATTCATCCACGGCCGACGTTTCGACAGATTACTTTATCATTTCTAAATTGATCACATATTAAATCCCTTAGTTCATTTTGGGAAATTAACTTTGGCTATACGTTTCAACCTCCTATTCACTTCAAATGGTAGATTTTTCTGATTTCTGAGGTCATACTTTTGAAACTCAAAATAATATTTGCATTGAGGAAAACTGGACATTTGTGTTGACTGTATATTAATATATATCCACATTTCATTTTTATTTAAACCTTAAAACCTTCTACAAAGTTTTTCGCATATTTTCGGTAAGGAAGCTGAGATTGGAAAAAAATTTTTAAAAATAAACCTTATTACTAGCTAGCCGATAATTGATCAAAATATGACATGTGCAATAAAGAAAAAGCAAGAGTACATTCAATATTTTCATGAATAAATTCGTAATCTGGGCAGTTGAAACCATCAAAATTTGCACACACATCCAGGGCAAATCACCATCGCATTGCTTTTTAAACAAAGAAAATTTAAAATTAATTTTAAACTAATATATCAAATATTTATAAATATTTACTTTTTAAAAGGAAAAACATTTTTTTAATTTTCGGCAAGATATGGGCCAACCTAATACATCCGCATGTTATAAACTAGGTAAAATTTATGTTAATGCTGAAATAGACAGGGTATATGAAACACAACAGCAGCAACACTGTGTTTTAACAATCAAACCTTCTGTTAACAAACCATTCTACGTGGTTATGCGGCCAATTTCAAACTAATTGGGGGTGTAATAGCGCAATTTAATGGATACATCAATCTAAACTTTAAAGAATCCCACACTCCGCACCCTCATCAGGTCACACATTTCGCACATTCTCAAGTCACCCATTTGTCATTAGGCTAGTTTAACGTTTGGCACTCCGTGTACTCATAAAAAGTAAAGGCTGGGACAAGTGTAAAATAAATAAATACTCACAAACCTAATTGTGCGTTGTTCTTAATATTTGTGCATGTGTATCATATACATGTATGTACATACATACACACATCCATATATCAACAAGCCACTAAGGTTGGCAGGTTAGCACTGCAAAGACGAACACCCGACTCAATCAGCAAATTGTTTAAACACTCTATTTGTAACAAAGGATTCAAGAGATTACAATGTAACATACATACACACATTTGTGTGTCTAAATAGGTTGAGAGGTTGGGTATACTAACATTTAAAGGTATGCTGTTCGTGAATACACAAGCTTTTGTAAAGTGGTGTCGTGAATTTTGACAGATGGTAATTTTTTCAATTTGCGTTTATGATCCGACAATTTGCGTTCTCTGCAGTTCGAAATCATTAGCTCATTCGAAGTGGGGTAATTTAAATTAGTAAAAAATGTAGCGGAAACGATTAAAGGGTTTGTCAACATGAATTTGCAGTTATGGCAACGATAATAAGTTGTAAGTTTAAATTGACGTTTGATGTTGTCAAACGAACGTCTGTCAAAATATTGTTACATAAGTCGCTAAAACCTTCGAAGGTATGTACATAACTATTTAATATGAAAGCATACATTAAGCCCCTGTCGGTGTTGAATTCTAATCCATACTTTAGAGGAGTAGTCTTAAATTTAACAAGGCCAATTTTTATGACTTTTTTTATGGCAATATGAGAAAAATATTATGTACCGAATTTGGTTGAAATCAGTTAAGCAGTACGGGTTTTTACCTAAAAGTGGGCGGTTCCCATTAAGTCATCTCATACCATTCCAGAGATAAAATTTAATGTCTTGCGCCTTTAGTAGTTTTTAACAGTATCGTTATATGGGGAGTGTGCGGGGTTGTCACACGATTTCACCCATTTTCACACTGTCGATAGAGGTGCTCAAAAAATTTGTTCTCAGTGAACTTTGTTATTATAGCTTTAGCGGTTTAGGATATATGCATATTAAACCTATTAAGAGGCGGAACCACGCCCTTCACTAATGTGATCCTGTATACCAAATGACAGTCTTATTGTGGAGCTTAGTTAAGGCAATTTATTTGTTTTTGAGTAATGTCGTTTTGTGGGCGTGGCAGTGGTCCGATTACGCCCATCTACAATACCAACTGTCTTACGGTACTAAGTTTCATAAAGATATCTCAATTTTTACTCAAGTTACAGCTTGCACAGACCGAAGAACAGACTGACCGACGTATAGACATTCAATAAGGTTTCAACTCGTATCTTCATACTGATCATTTATACATATATAACCCTATATGTAACTCGATTAGTTTTAGGTGATTCATTATTCGACGAAAATTGTATTCAAATCATCCTCAAATGAGATAAATATATCTGCCATATCCATAACCGAAGAGACTAAATTTAATATGTTGAGTTGATGTGCAAAACGTCAACCAAAAGATCGGATTTGATGATATTACGCATATGAGATTCACACCAAGGTCTAGACTAACTTTAATCATGTTCAGCGCTAAACCATTAATATAACAGAAAAAACGTTAACTTCGGTTGCACTGAAGCTATAATACCAGAGAACGTAAATGAATAGAGAAGGAGCAAATGTTAAATGAAATCTTTTTGACACAACGAATGTTCCTAAATGAAAAATCGTTGCGCATACCTATTTAGATTTATGATTTCAATTTCTATGATATGACAAATTTATAATTATGAAAAGCCTTCTGAATTAAAAATCTGTATTACCGGTAAAAACCCCAGAATTCATAATAAAATAAACATTTAATAGGCTAGTTTTCGAACTTATGAATGTGCGTTGTGTGAGCAATTGCTTATTGAGCAAAGGATAACAATAAAACGGTGGCTAGTCGGCCGCGTTTCCACTTTTGTGGTGGCTTAGGTCGTAAGCGCGAAGGAATTAAGCTCATTCCGAATACGAGCATATAAATTCGAATCCTAAAACTGAAATTTTATTTAATTTTTTTATTTTATTAATTGGAGTCTAAGCATATCATAATTCAATTTCTTTAATAGCATATTTTACTTCCTGAGATAATTAAAATATATCAGGAAAATAAGTTCATATGTTTAGGTTTATTGAATATATCCTTATTATGCGTATTTACACAAATGTGATAATCACACATCCATTCTTAAATACACGTACGCTGATGCTTGCATCTTCTTGCCCCGCACAAACAATGACTTTTGTCTACACATTTTGGTTTTTGCGAGTTGAACGTAGGCAGGCAAGGAGGGCGCACCGCCACATAATTATTTCAGATAGTTTTTATTAATCGAATTTATTTTAAAAACGATTATAAGTATGAATTTATGTGTATTTATATTTTTACGTATATTATTATTATATTACGAAAATAAGTCATTTATGCATCAGTATTTTTCAATTCAAATTAAGCAACATAATAATATACTAAGAGTCCTCAGCTGAAACGCCTTTGTGTATGGTGGCAAGCCAACGAAATAACGGCGAGTTCCAAATGACGACTATGCCGACAAACATACATATGTATATACATATGAGCTCGCATATATATTGACGCCGAATTTTGCGCATCGTGGCGGAGTTGACAAAATTTGATTCAATCGACAATTTTGCGACAATGTCGATCGGCTATATTGTCTCGTTTGTCCTTTTTGCAGTGGTTTGCTATTGAAAGTTGACTTATGCTCTTTTGAAATATTGCGATTACCGATTGGGCTGCATTTTCATAGCGTCGTATTTAGATAAAATGGGCTAAATCAACAAACTATGAAACAATGATAATAAGTAAACATATAAAAGTACTATATGCAGTGTGCTTAGAATATATAGAAGTAGTTAATGATTTCATATAAATGTCAGTTTTATATAAATTTTATAATTTAATGCCATATATAGTGCATAATATGAAAAAAATTAAAATATTATTTTAACTCGCTAAGAGGTCATGTTGCCAATTCTCCTTTCTGAAGGGAACATCAGACAAATTCTTCAATTTCTGATTTTTAGCAAATGTTGTGAGGAAGCAGCTTGTGGGCAACATACCAACGCGGGGATAGGTAGGATTTTCAGTGATACAAATTGTAAAATTGAATTTTTCTCGATTTACTGAAACCATTCAAATTCATTTTATAAACTTAATTTCGCATTTGCGTAGGAATTCTATATGAAAACCAAATGTGGTTTACCAGGCGCACAGAAAAATAGCGCGGCGCAGAGTTATGAACGAACGCACTTTGCTTTGAAGCAGACACACGTTCCTTATGAATGAATTTGTTGTCGTTGTAATATATAGATATATTTGTTGTCGTTGTAATAAATGAATAGAGAAGGAGCAAATGTTAGCTGTACTAAAATGTTAATTACGATGAGGGCAGAGAATGTTGATGAGTAGAGAAGGAGCAAATGTTAGCAGTACTAAAATGTTAATTGCTTAAAAGGAACATCGAAAACGCGCAAGTTCGAAAATAAAATGTCACCACAGCTGTCAATTTACGCAACGAACTACACCACTCTATAAGCAAAATGTATATACATACATATGCACAGATGTTCTTTGATATGCGCATAAACAAAAATTGAAATAATAAAAACGAAAGAAATTGACTTCTGACAGGAAAATTTAATAATCAGGGAAATAATATTAAAATAGAATTCAAATATCAATTCATAAAAAAGGGTTATAAAAATAAAAAAGGACTATATAATATATGATTGGATTTGAACTTAGGCAAAATATTTCATATTGCTATACAAGCAGCACCACAGACAATATTCAAACTCTTATGTCTAATCTGTGAACTCAAACGGCTATTGTTGTTTACTTGCTCCAATGTTCATATGTCTATATGTGAATATTCTTGAAATTGCCTTCCTTCATTCGCATGTCCAAATATATTTGCATATATGTACACATATGTACATTTGTAGTCCCTCAATATGTCTTTCGCAAAAAATCAAACATTCGCGCAAGAGACAAAAAAACCTAGACGAAATCATCGGCCAATAATATTCAAGCGAACTCGCGGCATATTTTCTAAGTATTTCATATTACAACGACAACAAATTCATTCATAAGAAACGTGCATCTGCTTCAAAGCAAAGTGCGTTCGTTCATGACTCTGCGCCGCGCTATTTTTTCTGTGCGCCTGGTAAACCACATTTGGTTTTCATATAGAATTCCTACGCAAATGCGAAATTAAGTTTATAAAATGAATTTGAATGGTTTCAGTAAATCGAGAAAAATTCAATTTTACAATTTGTATCACTGAATATCCTACCTATCCCCGCGTTGGTATGTTGCCCACAAGCTGCTTCCTCACAACATTTGCTAAAAATCAGAAATTGAAGAATTTGTCTGATGTTCCCTTCAGAAAGGAGAATTGGCAACATGACCTATTAGCGAGTTAAAATAATATTTTAATTTTATTCATATTATGATATAGTGCATTAAATTATAAAATTTATATAAAATTGCGATTCATATGAAATCATTAACTACTTCTATATACTCTAAGCACACTCCTCATAGTACCAGAGAACGTATATCATAGAGAAGGTTCAATTGCGGACCAGCGTGTGAATTGTCAAAACCTAACAAGATTTTATTAGTGAATTTCACCAAATCTGGCTCGGAAGGAGAAATTTTAACAGTGAAGAGTGAACAGAGCTGAGAATTCAATGAAAATTATTCTCAGAGACTTGCTTTGATATTACAGCTGCATGTTAGCCTTTTGGCTTATATTCTTATACGTTTATATGCAATCATATTTATTAATATGAATATCATTTTGCGAATTTTTATGAATGCATGCAAAACTGATAAGATCTATGAAATTATGGAATTTCGAAATAATATTTATAGTCTATTTGGGCATTTAATAATTTTATTTAGTTTTTACCTAATATACATTCATACTAAATAGTTTATGTTATAATAATAGAGATTAAATTTATTACAATATATGTATGTATATACATCTTTTATCATATTAATCTTATATAGTCATATGTATGTACGTATGTATTTGAATGTACGCATTCAGAAATTCAAATCATGATTTTATCACTTATCAATACACTATATGTGCGCGCATTGATTTATATGTACACGCATATATGTATTTATACATAAAATTGCCGAACAAATAATGCATACACAAACCAACATACATACATATGTATATGCGTACACATGTTAATATGTCACCCGCAAAAACTACAAACATTGTTCTACAAAAACAACAATCGTCACAAGTTTATAGTAAAATATTCAACAACAACATTTTCATTCATGAACGCAGGCGTACTTTTAACAAGCAACCTCGCTTCATTCATAAAAACAGATACCCTCACCAGAGAACTTAAAACAATGAGAAGGTGCAGGTTCGACAGCGAACAATTTGTAGGAATTTATCAAGGAGTTCACCACAGATGCACGAGAAACAAATAACATTTTTCGCTTTTATAACAGCGGTGAATCTGTAAACATACGCTCTCTTAACATAACCAAACGGCGAATAATGAAGAGAATATAATATGTATGCCAAACTGGGAATATTGATATGCTATTTGAAACATATTCCTTTTATTGAACTATTATTTATTATTTTTTAAATTATTTTATGTTTATTCATTTTTACTTTATTATGAGAAATATATCAAAATACTTTTAAATTATTACTAATAAAGTATTTTGATATATTTCTTAAAATAATTCATTAATTGTACTTGACACCATTGTGGAGTCATAAAAGTACAGAATTGTGTTTTGCCGTCGGTATTTCACATTCATGCTTCAATTTTTCTTTTCAAATGCATGTGTAAACATATGTAACAGGACATACATATATTATGTCGTTTACACATTTGTATGTATTTTTATGTAGATATGTACACTCATTACTTCATGTGAAATCTCCGTTGACACATTTTTTGCTTTTATGTCAAAGAGTCAATCTGTCGAAGAACTGACGCGACGACAAAGCGTCACAACATTGTGTTGTTGGTAGAAAATCCGAGATGTGCCATACACACTCTTAGAAACATACATCGCATATGGGTAAGTGCAAAGTCAATGTGTGTACAAAAAATTCGAACGTACTTTCGTAAATTCTTTGACAAATACAGTCAATCCCGGTTAAGTGCCAAAACCAAAGATGCAGATTTTTTGTGCTTTGTAGTACATAAGCGATTGTGGTACTTAAGCGAGTGGTACCAAAAAAAAATTATTTCTATGTATTTAAAAAAAAATTACCGTTTTCTTTAAAAAATTAAGAAAAAAAAGTGAGATGCAGCAAGACACCGGCAGATAAGAGGGATTGGAGGAGTGATACTTAACCGGGGTTTACTGTATACATAAATCAGAGGAATATTGAATATTTTCTTTAAAAAGTTTCTTGAATTGTAAATCGAAAAATTTACTATGTTGTCACTTTTATTCTAAAATATTTTAATACTCATATTTGAGGGGTTGTCACTTTTCCCTTCTAGAGGGAATATCAGAAATTTGTTCAATTTATGATTTTTAGCTTTTGCCATCGTCGCGAAAAGACGCTTGTAGGCAAACGCATGCTCGGGGAGATGTGTAAGGCGTTTGCTTTTATGAATGAAACGACTTAGCTTATTGCTTGTGCGCCAGCGTTCATGAATGAAAATGTTGTTGGTGTGCCATATTGATTTCTGGTGCTGATGCTATTTGAGACAATTGTTGTTTTTGTACAACAATGTTTGTATTTTTCTTATTGGCTGACGTACTTACATTTGTACGCTTAAATGTATGTAGATTTGTGTATGCATTACTTATTTTGCGCGGTCATATGCATATTTGTACATACATACTTACATATAGAGCAGTGCGCTCACATGTATTTATTGATAATTGATAATATATTATTATATTATATAATATAACATATTGATGTACATACATAAATTATTAATTCTGTAAATATTGAAATTAGAAAATTATGAAAACAGTAAAATAACATTTTTTGCATAATCTTTCACATTTTATCAATGTAGCATTTGTGCAAAATAATAATAATTTATCAATTTTTCATCATAAAAATCGTTTATATGGCAAAAAATAATCATGCATATGTGAAGTGGCATTTGTATTTCTTGTTTTCTCATTCATTTCATTTCATTTTTCTCTTTATATTGGTAGATACGTATTTTGTCAGAGAACGTTGTTAAAAATTCTCATTTCTGTTAAATAACAGCAAAACTATACAGAAAGTGGTGAACTCCTTGATCTCAAATTTTCAGCCAACCAATCGAGCATCATACAAAATTCAATTTGCACCAGAGAACTTAAAACAATGAGAAGGTGCAAATTGAATTTTGTATGATGCTCGATTGGTTGGCTGAAAATTTGAGATCAAGGAGTTCACCACTTTCTGTATAGTTTTGCTGTTATTTAACAGAAATGAGAATTTTTAACAACGTTCTCTGACCAAATACGTATCTACCAATATAAAGAGAAAAATGAAATGAAATGAATGAGAAAACAAGAAATACAAATGCCACTTCACATATTCATGATTATTTTTTGCCATATAAACGATTTTTATGATGAAAAATTGATAAATTACTATTTTTTTGCACAAATGCTACATTGATAAAATGTGAAAGATTATGCAAAAAATGATATTTTACTATTTTCATAATTTTCTAATTTCAATTTTTACAGAATTAATAATTTATGTATGTACATCAATATCTTATATTATATAATATAATAATATATTATCAATTATCAATAAATACATGTGAGCGCACTGCTCTACATGTAAGTATGTATGTACAAATATGCATATGACCGCGCAAAATAAGTAATGCATACACAAATCTACATACATTTAAGCGTACAAATGTAAGTACGTCAGCCAATAAGAAAAATACAAACATTGTTGTACAAAAACAACAATTGTCTCAAATAGCATCAGCACCAGAAATCAATATGGCAGCCAAATTGACAAATCCTAAATTTGTAGTAAATCACACACCAACAACATTTTCATTCATGAACGCTGGCGCACAAGCAATAAGCTAAGTCGTTTCATTCATAAAAGCAAACGCCTTACACATCTCCCCGAGCATGCGTTTGCCTACAAGCGTCTTTTCGCGACGATGGCAAAAGCTAAAAATCATAAATTGAACAAATTTCTGATATTCCCTCTAGAAGGGAAAAGTGACAACCCCTCAAATATGAGTATTAAAATATTTTAGAATAAAAGTGACAACATAGTAAATTTGTCGATTTACAATTCAAGAAACTTTTTAAAGAAAATATTCAATATTCCTCTGATTTATGTATACAGTAAACCCCGGTTAAGTATCACTCCTCCAATCCCTCTTATCTGCCGGTGTCTTGCTGCATCTCACTTTTTTTTTCTTAATTTTTTAAAGGAAACGGTAATTTTTTTTTAAATACATAGAAATAATTTTTTTTGGTACCTCTCGCTTAAGTACCACAATCGCTTATGTACTACAAAGCGCAAAAAATCTTCATCTTTGGTTTTGGCACTTAACCGGGATTGACTGTATTTGTCACACAGTAAGTACGTTCGAATTTTTTGTACACACATTGACTTGGCACTTGCCCATATGCGATGTATGTTTGTAAGAGTGTGTATGGCACATCTCGGATTTTCTACCAACAAAACAATGTTGTGACGCTTTGTCGTCGCGTCAGTTCTTCGACAGATTGACTTTTTGACATAAAAGCAAAAAATGTGTCAACGGAGATTTCACATGAAGTAATGAGTGTACATATCTACATAAAAATACATACAAATGTGTAAACGACATAATATTATATATGTATGTCCTGTTACATATGTTTACACATGCATTTGAAAAGAAAAATTGAAGCATGAATGTGAAATACCGACGGCAAAACACAATTCTGTACTTTTATGACTTATTTTAAGAAATATATCAAAATACTTTAATAGTAATAATTTAAAAGTATTTTGATATATTTCTCATAATAAAGTAAAAATGAATTAACATAAAATAATTTAAAAAATAATAAATAATAGTTCAATAAAAGGGAATATATTTCAAATGGCATATCAATATGCCCAGTTTTGCTCACATATTATATTCTCTTCAATATTCGTCGGTTGGTTATGTTAAGAGAGCGTATGTGTACAGATTCACCGCTGTTATAAAAGCGAAAAATGTTATTTGTTTCTCGTGCATCTGTGGTGAACTCCTTGATAAATTCCTACAAATTGTTCGCTGTCGAACCTGCACCTTCTCATTGTTTTAAGTTCTCTGTTTGCACCTTCTCATTGTTTTAAGTTCTCTGCCCTCACATCTCCCCGAGCATGCTTTTGTCAACAAGCGTCTTTTCACGACGATGGCAAAAGCTAAAAATCATAAATTGAACAAATTTCTGATATTCCCTCTGGAAGGGAAAAGTTGCAACTACGCACGCCCACAAAACACAGAAAAAATTGACAAAACTGGCAACAAAGCTTTTGTCGATTTAAAATATTTTACAATTTTAAAATATTTTTCCGTGTCTCATAAAAATCTGCGTCAATATGTATGCATGCTCATATATAAACATACATATTTACGATGGTTTGTGGGCAAAGCTGTTAGAGCGGCAAGGGAAGCGGTGACAATCGGCGGCCGTTCGTTAATATTTTTTCGGCACAGCTCGGATTTTCTACCAACAACACAATGTTGTGACGCTTTGTCGTCGCGTCAGTCCTTCGACACAGTGACTCTTTGACAAGAAAACAAAAAACGTGAGCTTCGGCCATTGGTTGTCCGTGGCAACGGAGATTTCCCATGAAACAATGAATGTACATATTTACACACATACGTTGCATATAGACAAATTAACAATTATAATGGGTACTTTCATATTTGTTTACATGCACACATAATTATACATATACTTACATATATATGTATAAGAATATTTGCGACCGCTTGGTCTTTTCTTATGGGGTTATGTCAAGCAAGAGGAGTACAAAATCAAACCCAGAAATCTGACTGAACTGAAGCAGTCCATTAAATAGATATTTGAGGCAATCCCGACTTGAACCCTCCAGCCCGCATTAATTTGCTAATTAGGTGTCGCATATGCGTGGCCAAGCATGGAGGAATAATTAATTGTATAAAATAAAATTAAAATTTTCTATACAATACAACAAAAATTGATAAAAAAGAAACTTAATACGGTTAATTTTTGTAGCACGATTCGTGAGCCGCCCTGTATATGCAGAATATCTTAAAATTATATGCAAAGTCGTTTGCGCATTGTAAATATACGAATTTGTAAGCGTACATTTCTTAACATTGAATTTAGCATTATTTTTCTCATTTAACATTCAAAATGCTCAATTCTGCTATTTTGCGCTCCGCAGGGGTAAAATTCTGGTGAAATCAGCTTATAATTTGTTTGTGGTGAAATGCACTAATGTTGGCGAGTAACCCTCCGTCAGGAGGAACATTTTGACAATCGGCATACCATGAACCAGAGAACTTAAAACAATGAGAAGGTGCAAATTGAATTTTGTATGATGCTCGATTGGTTGGCTGAAAATTTGAGATCAAGGAGTTCACCACTTTCTGTATAGTTTTGCTGTTATTTAACAGAAATGAGAATTTTTAACAACGTTCTCTGACCAAATACGTATCTACCAATATAAAGAGAAAAATGAAATGAAATGAATGAGAAAACAAGAAATACAAATGCCACTTCACATATTCATGATTATTTTTTGCCATATAAACGATTTTTATGATGAAAAATTGATAAATTACTATTTTTTTGCACAAATGCTACATTGATAAAATGTGAAAGATTATGCAAAAAATGATATTTTACTATTTTCATAATTTTCTAATTTCAATTTTTACAGAATTAATAATTTATGTATGTACATCAATATCTTATATTATATAATATAATAATATATTATCAATTATCAATAAATACATGTGAGCGCACTGCTCTACATGTAAGTATGTATGTACAAATATGCATATGACCGCGCAAAATAAGTAATGCATACACAAATCTACATACATTTAAGCGTACAAATGTAAGTACGTCAGCCAATAAGAAAAATACAAACATTGTTGTACAAAAACAACAATTGTCTCAAATAGCATCAGCACCAGAAATCAATATGGCAGCCAAATTGACAAATCCTAAATTTGTAGTAAATCACACACCAACAACATTTTCATTCATGAACGCTGGCGCACAAGCAATAAGCTAAGTCGTTTCATTCATAAAAGCAAACGCCTTACACATCTCCCCGAGCATGCGTTTGCCTACAAGCGTCTTTTCGCGACGATGGCAAAAGCTAAAAATCATAAATTGAACAAATTTCTGATATTCCCTCTAGAAGGGAAAAGTGACAACCCCTCAAATATGAGTATTAAAATATTTTAGAATAAAAGTGACAACATAGTAAATTTGTCGATTTACAATTCAAGAAACTTTTTAAAGAAAATATTCAATATTCCTCTGATTTATGTATACAGTAAACCCCGGTTAAGTATCACTCCTCCAATCCCTCTTATCTGCCGGTGTCTTGCTGCATCTCACTTTTTTTTTCTTAATTTTTTAAAGGAAACGGTAATTTTTTTTTAAATACATAGAAATAATTTTTTTTGGTACCTCTCGCTTAAGTACCACAATCGCTTATGTACTACAAAGCGCAAAAAATCTTCATCTTTGGTTTTGGCACTTAACCGGGATTGACTGTATTTGTCACACAGTAAGTACGTTCGAATTTTTTGTACACACATTGACTTGGCACTTGCCCATATGCGATGTATGTTTGTAAGAGTGTGTATGGCACATCTCGGATTTTCTACCAACAAAACAATGTTGTGACGCTTTGTCGTCGCGTCAGTTCTTCGACAGATTGACTTTTTGACATAAAAGCAAAAAATGTGTCAACGGAGATTTCACATGAAGTAATGAGTGTACATATCTACATAAAAATACATACAAATGTGTAAACGACATAATATTATATATGTATGTCCTGTTACATATGTTTACACATGCATTTGAAAAGAAAAATTGAAGCATGAATGTGAAATACCGACGGCAAAACACAATTCTGTACTTTTATGACTTATTTTAAGAAATATATCAAAATACTTTAATAGTAATAATTTAAAAGTATTTTGATATATTTCTCATAATAAAGTAAAAATGAATTAACATAAAATAATTTAAAAAATAATAAATAATAGTTCAATAAAAGGGAATATATTTCAAATGGCATATCAATATGCCCAGTTTTGCTCACATATTATATTCTCTTCAATATTCGTCGGTTGGTTATGTTAAGAGAGCGTATGTGTACAGATTCACCGCTGTTATAAAAGCGAAAAATGTTATTTGTTTCTCGTGCATCTGTGGTGAACTCCTTGATAAATTCCTACAAATTGTTCGCTGTCGAACCTGCACCTTCTCATTGTTTTAAGTTCTCTGATTACACTACGTCAAAAAGGTATCTTCCCCTCACTACACCACTCTAAGCAGGAACCAAGTAAACTTATAAAGGAACAGCTAATATACCACCATTAAATTATAAAATGTATATAAAATAGCCATTCATATGAAATCTTTAACTACTTCTACTTATATATTCTAAGCACACTTCATACAGTACATTTATATGTTTACTTAATATCATTATTTCATAGTTTCAACGGAGGATTTATATTGTATTATCATATTGATTAATTTGTATTAAGAAATACTGATATCTTAGGACTTATTTATATAATATTATAATATTTACGTAAAAATACAAATACACATAAATTTATACTTATTTAAAAGTTTTTAAAATAAACTCTATTAATAACAAGTAAGGAAGGGCTAAGTTTGAGATTTCTTTGTGGATTGACCGGTATTTTCGGTAGAAGGTCAACTATAGGCACTGTGGTCCACATATTCAGTACTTAGGGGCTTGAACAGTTTTGGTTCGATTTAGACAATTTTTGGTCAGAAGGTGGCATACTTAAAACGTATTATTCACGCAAAGTTTTACCCCGATATAATCATTGTTGCCTGATTTGCATAGTGGAAAGTGAAAGAAACAGATGGAATTTAAAATGGTGTTATATGGGAAGTAGGCGTGGTTGTAAGCTTTAACATAAAGATATGAAAATAATGTCATGTACCGAATTTAGTTGAAATCGGTTAAGCAGATCCCAATATAAGGGTTTTCACCTAAAAGTGGGCGGTTCCACGCCCACTGACTAATATTGAACGCGATTCCTATAAAGTCATCTCATACCATCCCAGAGATAAAATTTAATGTCTCTGGCGTGGGCGGAGTTGCCACCCGATTTCAACTATTTTCACACTGTAGGTAGAGGTTCTACAAACATTTGCTTCCAGTGAATTTTGTTATTATAGCATTAGCGGCTTAGGAGATATGCACATTAAACCTATTAGGTGCGGGACCACGCCCACTTTTTAAAAAATAGTTTAACCGCAGATGCCCCTCCTTAATGCAATCCTGTGTGCCAAATACCAGCTTTGTATGTTATTGTGGAGCTTAGTTATGACAATTTATTTGTTTTTGATTAATGGCGTTTTGTGGGCGTGGCAGTCGTCCGATTACGCCCATCTACAATACCAACCGTCTCACGGTACCAAGAAACATGTCTACCAAGTTTCATAAAGATATCTCCATTTTTACTCAAGTTAGAGCTTGCACGGGCGGACGGACGGACAGACAGTCACCCGGATTTCAACTCGTCTCTTCATCCTGATCATTTATATATATATAAATCTATATCTAACTAAATTAGTTTTAGGTGATACAAACAACCGTTAGGTGAACAAAACTATTATACTTTGTAGCAACAGGTTGCGAGAGTATAAAAATACCCGATCGTTCAACTTGCTTCTCGCAAAAAGCAAAAAGCGTAGACAAAAGTCATTGTTTGTGCGGGGCAAGAAGAAGAAAGCATCAGCGTCGTGTATTTAAGAATGCATGTGTGATTGCCACATTTGTGTAAATACGCATAAATAAGGAAATATGCAATAAACCCAAACATATAAACATATTTTCCTGAAATATTCTCATTATTTCAGTGAGTAAAATATTGTGGCGAACACGAGTACCAGAACAAGTCAGAATTGACGATAAACTGCCAGAAGCAACTAGACAGCGAATTCGTAGTTGCCAGAATGTTCTAGGAGCGAACTTTTGTTAAAAATTTACTATATAAGGGCTGCCGGACTGTGCAGCAGACACAGTTCTAATTAGAGTGTTGCCGTGTAAAGAGCAATTAAGCTATAAGCAATAAGTTATAAGTTCGAATAGCGAGCAATAAGTGTTAAGTTGTTGAACTTGAAAATAAAGATAAGTGTATAGCATTAAATTGGGACTTTAATTTAACAATCTAGTGATCGAGCTCAAGAGTGAGTTATAGTTAGACGATTTATCGAGAAATCCGTTACAATTGGTGTCAGAAGTGGGATTGTCAAATAAATTCCCAAGGAGATAATTATTTGAAAATGGAAAAGTTTAACGATCTGAAGATTCCACAACTGAAAAAGGAGCTGGAGCAACGGGGTTTGGAGACCAATGGATTAAAAACTGAATTACAATCACGGTTGAGAGAGGCCATGGAGGCGGAAAACATTAATTTTGAGGAATATGTCTTTCACATGGAATTAGAAGAAGAGACATCAAAGATAGAAGAAAAGGAAGAGGCTCAATGCTCGTCAAAGATTGAGGACATAAACATGGTTTTTGCCGCAATATCGCAAATGTCAACGCAAATATCGACCCAAATTAAAGAACAGGATACACGTATGTCTTAAATATCAACGGATATATCGACACAAATTAAGGAGGATACACGTATGTCTCAAATATCAACAGAAATATCGACACAATTTAAAGAGCAGCACAGGTGTCCTCACAGTTGGAAGCGAAGTTCGCAGCGCAAGATGACCTCCCAAATAGCAGAAGTGTTCTCACAGATTTCGGAAGAGCGGGATAAAATTAAAACTGAAGTGGATGAATTAAGAGATCGTCTCCGTGAGCTACAATTAAATCAGCCAATTATGTCGTCAGCTTCTGCCAAGGTAAAACCTCCATCCTTTGATGTTACTGTTCCGTTCCACGTTTTTAAGCTTCAATTCGAAAAGACGAATAAAGTAACTGCATTGTTCGTTGCATTAAAAGGATCTGCAGCGGAGATATTACAGACCATTCCAAACTGCGAGGCGAGTAGTTATGAAACGTTGATGGGTGCATTAAAAAGACGGTATGGAGAGATTGAGAGGTTAGCTCACTTAGCTTATGCAGATAAATCCATGGAATACATCGAGGACACGAAAATTCAGACTTTCGTCAATGGAATACGAGATAACACGACACGATTCGCTGCATTAGCATGTCCAAAATTAACGTTTGCAGAAACCGTTTAATATGCTCTGACACAGGAAACTGCATCTCTGCTTTGCAATCAAACATTTAAAGCTCACAAATTAGAAATAGAGGAACACACTTGAGTGAACCAATTACTTGAAAAAATTTACAACATGCAGAAAGCACTGGAAAAATCTACGGAAGCGCATAAGAAAAATTATGGTGTGCTTAAATGCTTCAACTGCGGAAAAAGTGGCCATATTTCACGCAACTGTAACCAGCCCAATAATCCAGTTGGACGTAAACGTCAAATCAAACCAATCGTTAAACTAAAGCGAGCCAGCCGAAAAGGGCACGGGCTGGCTCCCGCAAGCAAATGCCCTGTAATCTCCATTTCACAAATAAGCAGGAATACGAGTAACGTTACCGTTAGTAGGTGTGTAGACGGTAAAAAGCGCATACTGACTGTGGATACGGGCGCATCACATTCCATAATTCGATATGATCTGGTTGAGAAAGAAGTGAGACCGTTACCTGGGGCAAAGTTGCGTACTGCAACTGTAGAGATACCCTAGTTCTCGGAAAGGTAACGTGCGAGATCGTAATTGGAAAGGCAGCCATGTTACACAATTTTATAGTGGCAGATATCGTTGACGAAGTCATAATTGGAGCAGACTTTCTAGCGAATCAAGGAATCAAAAGTGACATGAAAAACAGGATTATGTCCTATAGAAATATGGAAGTGCCACTTATGTTCGGTTACGATAATAAGTACAACGTTAGACGAGTGATAACAACAGAGAGCCAGCAGATTCCACCAACATCAGAAGCAGTTATTCGGGCAGAAATAGATGGAGACTACGGGTCAAAAAAGTGGTGGATTGTTGAGGCCACAAAAGAATCTACACCAAACTTACTCATAGGCAAAACCCTGGCTACGACAAGACAAGATAAACGTGTTCCAGTAAGAGTACTTAATGAGTGCAAGTTACCAATCAAACTCTCCAAAGGAGCTGTATTAGGGCAGTGTCAAGAGATTGAGGCCGTGATAAATTGCGAAATGCGTATTGAGGAAGATTCTATGGACGAAAACGATATATCGAGTGAAATTAACGCATAGACTGAGGAACTAGAGACAAACTATCAAACTATGGCTAAACAACTTCTTCTCAGATACTCATCCATATTTGATAAAGACAATGCCAAACCAGGAAGAACCAAAGTTGTGAAACATTTTATTAACACAAGTGATGCAAGACCAATCTGCCAGGCTCCTCGAAGCGTTCCTTTAGCAAAACGTGAAGTTGTAAGCCAGACCATACGTGAAATGAGCAAAAGCGGTGTAATCGAACCATCAGAGAGTCCGTGTAGCTCACCTGTAGTACTTGTAGAAAAAAGATGGCAACATGAGATTTTGTGTGGACTATAGAAGGTTGAATGATGTAACGAAGAAAGACAGTTATCCACTACCTAGAATCGATGATACACTGGACTCGTTATCAGGCACAAAATGGTTCTCAACACTTGATTTGAAAAGTGGTTATTGGCAAGTGGAGGTGAACGAAGAAGACAAAGAAAAGACGGCTTTCACCGTTGGAGATGCTCTATGGCAATGTACCGTAATGTTCTTTGGATTATGTAACGCACCTGCTACTTTTGAGAGACTTATGGACCAGGTACTAAAAGGATTACACTGGAAGACCTGTTTGGCATACCTCGACGATATCATGGTGTTGGGTAAAAGCTTCGATGAACACCTTAAGAACTTGGAAGAGGTTTTCCAACAAATAGCTAGCGCTGGTCTGAAGCTGAGTCCAAAGAAGTGTTCCCTTTTCAAAAAGGAAGTAAGCTACTTAGAACACAAAGTGACAACGGAGGGCATTTGCACAGCTAATGAAAAGATCGAGGCAGTAAGAGTTTGGCCCGCTCCTTAAAATTTACATGAATTGCGGAGTTTCCTTGGACTGTGTACTTATTATAGACGATTCTTTCCAAATTTTGCCAGCGTAGCTAGTAGCCTCCATGAACTCACGAAAAAGAACAGAGTTTTTGAATGGAATAAATAACAGAGTTTTTGAATGGAATAAAGAACAGGAAGTAGCTTTCCAAACTCTGAAGAAACGGTTAAGTACTGCGCCAATGTTAGCATACCCGGCCCCAGGATCAACGTATATTTTGGATACGGATGCTGGTGGATTTGCAGTAGGAGGCGTTCTATCACAAGTCATTGATGGGCATGAGAAAGTGGTTGCGTATTACAGCCAGACCATAAGCAAGCCAGAGAGAAATTATTGTGTCACTCGGAGGGAATTACTGGCGTTGGTGAAGTGCATCAAACATTTTCATAAGTACCTTTATGACCAGCGATTTCGGGTGAAGACAGATCATGCAGCATTAAAATGGCTTATACAATTCAAGAACCCTGAAGGACAGTTGGCACGGTGGATTTGGATTGACTCCAAAGTTACGACTTCTCTATAGAACATCGCAAAGGTAGTAGTCATGGAAATGCAGACATTGCTCAAAAGCTGAGGCCAAAAAAGACATTATAGATGTCCGATTAATGAATATAATATCAGATTGGGATCCGGAGAAGCTACGGAAATGTCAGCAAGAGGATCCAGATTTGAAAAGTGTAATACACGGATTGGAGATGAATAAACGTCCAACGAGAAAAGAAATAGCTGCAGAAAGCCCAGTCGCAAAGGCTTATTAGGCACAATGGAATAGTTTGAAGTTAGTGTCTGGCTGCTTGCATCGCGTATGGGAAAGCGAAGATGGGCAAAGTTCACGAGCTCTGATGATTGTTCCAAAAATAAGAATTCCTGAAGTTCTCAACGAGCTGCACAACGGTCCAAGTGGGGGACATATGGGTATCACTAAAACCTTGGGGAAATTAAAACAAAGATTTTATTGGGTTGGTTGTCGTCAATCAGTTACGGAGTGGATCGCCAATTGTGTCGAGTGCATTGCTGCTAAAGGGCCGCGGTCCAGGAGTCATGGTCAGATGAAGCAGTACAATTCAGGTGCGCCGTTTGATCGAGTAGGCGTGGATGTAGCTGGTCCATTTCCTATCAGTAAATTAGGAAACAGGTATGTTTTGGTAGTCATGGACTATTTCAGCAAATGGCCAGAGGTATACGCAATTCCTAACCAAGAGGCAGGAACAGTAGCGGATGTATTCATCAACAATTGGGTATCGAGATGTGGTGTTCCAATAGAATTCTGACCAAGGAAGAAATTTTGAATGAGCTCTAATACAGGAGATATGCCAGAAGCTGGGTATCCGGAAAACCCGTACAACTGCACTACATCCGCAGTCCGCTGGCATGGTAGAATGATTCAATCGAACTTTGGAAGAACATTTGAGGAAAGTTGTAGACAAATATCAGAAAGATTGGGATACCCATATATCCTTGTTCCTAATGGCTTATCGGAACTTATTAAAATTTGGAATTAACGCCAACGGAGGAAGGAATACTAAGGAGTTCAATAGCATCCTAGAAGACGAGATGAGGGATATACATGCTATGGTGAGACAGCGCACCAAAATTATGAGCGATGAAAGCAAAATACGACAAGGCAATAAACTCTGAGGGGTTTATTGAAGGCGATTGGGTAATGTTATATAACCCACAACGAAAGAAAGGGCTGTCTCCCAAATTACAGTGTAATTATGAAGAACCATACCAGGTTATTAAACGACTCAGTGATGTAGTGTACATCGCATACAGACCATTGGAAGATCAAGGAATAATATAAAGGTGGTTCATCTGAAACGGCTTGCAGCGTTTGGTACCGCAAATATGTCTAATCGGGACGATCAGACTTAGGTAGAGGGCAGTGTGGCGAACACGAGTACCAGAACAAATCAGAATTGACGATAAACTGCCAGAAGCAACTAGACAGCGAATTCGTAGTTGCCAGAATGTTCTAGTAGCGAACTTTTGTTAAAAATTTACTATATAAGGGCTGCCGGACTGTGCAGCAGACACAGTTCTAATTAGAGTGTTGCCGTGTAAAGAGCAATTAGGCTATAAGCAATAAGTTGTAAGTTCGAATAGCGAGCAATAAGTGTTAAGTTGTTGAACTTGAAAATAAAGATAAGTGTATAGCATTAAATTGGGACTTTAATTTAACAATCTAGTGATCGAGCTCAATAGTGAGTTATAGTTAGACGATTTATCGAGAAATCCGTTACAATATGTTATTTAAGTAACTGAATTGAGATCAGCTAAATGTTAAATAATAAAATAAAAGAAAAATAAATTTAAGTCTCATGAGTTTGAAGGATCCGAATGTAAGCGTTTGTATTCGGAATGGATTAACTCCTTCACGCTAACGATGTGCGATCCCACAGAAGTAAAACTGTGTTCGCTTAGCCATTGTTTTATTGTTATCCTTTGCCTATTAAATATTGATCATGCAACGCACAAAAATGTGTTGAAAATTTATGTATTAATTACTTATTTTGTTGTAAATTCTGCGGCCTTAACCAATGATCCTCTTATATTGAAGGATTATTTTAAATTACAAAAATTGTGATTTTTTGTAATATGCAAATATAAAGCAGCATGCGCATAATTCGTTTAAGAACATTCTTTGTGTCTATTTATAGCCTTTCCCCCTTTCAATCAATGCGTGGTGTATTTCAAAAGAGTCGAAGTTGTATTTTTCTATGTTCCCTCTTGTGAAAAGCTCAAACTAGTACTTTTTGACTATAGACTTCTTAACTTCTCTGCCGAATCGCGCGCGAAGCGCTAGCCATCTTCTTCGGCAAACTTCTCTTCAACTTACTTTTTATATTAAGCAAACTCGTAAATAACAAATCCAAACATACCCATTGTGTGTATCTCATTCCCTATCCCTTTTCGACAAAAATCTATAATAGGGACTACTTTTATCATAAAGCTGCCTTGGAGCTTCCACCAAAAATATATTAGTTTTTCGTCGTCCATATTTTGAAATAGACTTTTTTATATTTAATATATATATAAATATATAAAAAATTTGTATTCACTTTCGAATTTCTTATCATTTGAAGAATGTTGCCATTGCACAATATGTGCATACACACGATTTTTCACACTTTTAGTTTTTAAGTTATAATTGTCATAATGTAAAACATCAAAACTAAAATCCAATTAATAACAAATAGGAGAGAGCTAAGTTCGGATATAACCGAACATATTATACCCTCGCAAAGGCAAACGGTATACGAATTTGAGATTTCTTTATATATTTTGCTTCATTTGCATAGTGGAAAGTGAAAGAATTAGATGGAATTTAAAATGGTATTATATGGGAAGAAGGCGTGGTTGTAATCCGATTTCGCCCAGTTTTGCACTATAGCATTGAAATATGAGAAGAATATGTTATGTACAAAATTTGGTAGAAATCGGTTGAGCGGATCCCAAGATATGTGTTTTCAACTAAAAGTGGGCGGTGCCACGCGGAGTTGCCATCCTATTTCACGCATTTTCACACCGTCGATAGAGGGGCTAAAAATATTTGTTTTCAGTGAACTTTTTTTTTATAGCTTTAGCGGTTTAGGAGATATGCACATTAAACCTATTAGGGGCGGGACTACGCCCACTTTTTAAAATAATTTTAAACTGCAGTTGCTCCTACCTAATGTGATCCTGCATACCAAATAATAGTCTTGTATCTTATTGTGGAGCTTAGCTTTTTCAATTTATTTGTTTCTGATTAATGGCGTTTTGTGGGCGTGGCAGCGATCCGATTACGCCCCCAATGCATCTACAGCTTGCACAGACGGACGAGCAGACGGACAGACAGTCACTCGGATTTCAACTCGTATCATTCATCCTGATCATTTATATATATATAACCCTATATCTAATTGGATCCGTGTTAGGTGATGCAAAAAACCGTTAGGTGAACAAAACTATTATACTCTGTAGCAACATGTTGCGAGAGTATAAAAATTGTCTACATAATTATAAATAATTGTATTCGACACTAATTTTGAGTTAATTTAAGAAGATTTGAAATATATTCATTATTTTTATTTAATTAATACAAAATACCGAGACCATTATTGTTATCCTTTGCTCAATAAGCAATTACTCACGCAACGCACATACATAAGTTGGAAAAATTGCCTATTAAATGTTTGTTTTATTATGAATTCTGGGGTTTTTACCGATAATACAGATTTTTAATTCAGAAGGGTTTTCATAATTATAAATTTGTCATATCATAGAAATTGAAAACATAAATCTAAATAGGTATGCGCAACGATTTTTCATTTAGGAATTTCGCATCGTTGACACTCGATCCTACTTCACTTCAGCTACAATAATTATTGCAGTACCAACAGGTATTAAAATTTTCAGCTGATTGGCCACCCTTCATGGTACACAATTAAACTACTCCATTTTCGCATTTCGCACATTGCGTGGTGTATTTTTCCTTTTCGAAGTTATACTTTTCGATGTACCCTCATCTGGAATTACAAATTAGTACTCAAAAAGATTTCATTTAACATTTGCTCCTTCTCTATTTATTTACGTTCTCTGATAAAATGATCCGAAACGCCTCTCTTTGCCTTTTGAGAGAGCTCATGAACTTTCAGTGCTGCCAAAAAACCATGAGCTAGTGAACATATGACAAGTAAAACAATGAACTACCACTAAGAATCCCGCAGAAATAAATTGCGAAATCAGTGGGTAATTTTTCAGATCAGATATTTTGGTGACTTTACGTATATTTCTAAACTTTATTTAAAGGGATTTAATATAGTTTTTTTTTTAGAAAATGCGGGTATTTTGTCGCAGAGTATTGTTTTGCTTAGCAGTACCAATTGTCAACGTATATACATATTTTGGCTAATAAGGTTCATGTTTAGGTTATTTAAAACTTGTAAGTGTTTTGAAATACTAAAATATTTTGTTAAATTTAGTTTTAAACGTTAATTTTGAAAATCTTTTGTGATTAAAATATACATGTACATATATTTAGACGTCTTATAGGTCAAAAAACCATGAGCTACTGAACAGATGACAAGCAAAACAACGAAGTACCACTAAGAATCCCGCAGCAATAAATTGCAAAATCAGTGGGTTATTTGTGTGATCAGATTTTTTATTGACTTTTACGTAGGTTTCTAATCTTTATTTTAAGAGATTTAATATATTGTAGTTTTCTTTTCAAGAAAGAGCGTGTATTTTGTCGCAGAGTAGTGCTTTGCTTGGCAGTATCAAAATTCTACGTATATACATATGTATATAGTCAGTTGACTAAATAGGTTGATGCGGATGGAGGTCCACATTTTTCGAATGAAATTTTTTTTAGTTCTTACTTGATGAAATATCATATACTGACTTTTTTTAAATTCTAAATTGTCAAACTATAATTTAATTGCCATCCAACCTAAAATAATAAAATACGTGTGGCACTTGGCGACTGCCGTGGTACAGCTATGGCATAGCTTTTTTTTATCAACTTATGCAATTATAATTATTTCTTTATTTTTTTCTCTTTGATATTAATTTAAGTTTCACTTTTTGAGCGTGGTGACCGATAAAACAAATGGTTTTCTTTTGTTGAATAAAATTTTTATCATTGAAACTATAGGTTTATGGTAACTGAAGTAAAAAACATTAGTTTGGGATGGATTCTTGTGGATCATTACTAATTTTCAAATTCAGTTCATCCGAAAGAAAAGTTGTCAATCGCTCTGATTTCTTCAGCGAAGTTGATGTTGAAATCGCCAGCCAAGATAAGTGGAAATTTATTACCATTAACAATCCAATGTTTCAAAAGGTGGGGTAGCTATTTACCAAAATAATAATTCCTGATTTAGTCCCCAGGCTCAAAGCACGCGATAGAAGCTATGCAATAGCATGATAATAAACTCGCTCATTCGACTTCTGCAAATAGATTGATTGTTTTTGATCGTCAATTCGATTTGTCACACAGTAAGAGCAACAACACACAGTCATTTTAAGAAGGTCGTTTGATTGTGGTCGTGCCCATCCCTGCATATGACGAACGATCAGAAATAACTTTCGAAGTTAAGAGCGGCAGAGCATAATGAAGTAATTTTGGCGAACAGAGAGCGAGTTCCTGTTAAAAGTGTAGGTGAAGTCAGCATAGTTTTAAATGTGAACTACCAAATTGTTTTTCGGTACGGAAAATAACAAAGACAAACAAAAATTTAGTAAGGTCAGAGAATGTTAATTCTATTCAAAAAATGGCGGCGCAAATGTTAAAAAGTACTAATTTGAGCTTCTCACAAGACGGAACCAGAGAATGTTGATGAGTAGAGAAGGAGCAAATGTTAAATGAAAACTTTTTGAGTACTAATTTGTAATTCCACAAGAGGGAACATCGAAAAGTATAACTTCGAAAAAGTAAAATACACCACACAATATGCGAAATGCTATAAATAGACACAACGAATATTCCTATATGAAAAATCGTTGCGCATACCTATTTAGATTTATGTTTTCAATTTCTATGATATGACAAATTTATAATTATGAAAAGCCTTCTTAATTATTGTAAAAATCTGTATTACCGGTAAAAACCCCAGAATTCATATTAAAATAAACATTTAATAAGCTAGTTTTCTAACTTATGTATGTGCGTTGCGTAAGCAATATACTTATTAAACAAATGATAATAATAAAACGGTGGCTAAGCGGCCACGTTTCCACTTTTGTGGTGGCTTAGGTCGTAAGCGGGAAGGGGTTAAGCACAATCCGAATACGAGCCTATACGTTCGAATCCTAAAACGAATTTTATTTAATTTTTTTATTTTATTAATTGGAGTCTAAGCATATCATAATTCAATTTCTTTAATAGCATATTTTACTTCCTGAGAAAATTAAAATATATTAGGAAAATATAATATGTTCATATGTTTAGGTTTATTGAATATTTCCTTATTATGCGTATTTACAAAAATGTGATAATCACACATACATTCTTAAATACACGTACGCTGATGCTTGCTTCTTCTTGCCCCGCACAAGCAATGACTTTTGTCAGAGAATGTTGATGAGTAGAGAAGGAGCAAATGTTAGCAGTACTAAAATGTTAATTGCTAAGAAGGAACATCGAAAACGCGCAAGTTCGAAAATAAAATGTCACCACAGCTGTCAATTTACGCAACGAACTACACCACTCTATAAGCAAAATGTATATACATACATATGCAGAGATGTTCTTTGAGATGCGCATAAACAAAAATTGAAATAATAAAAACGAAATTAATTGACTAATTGACTTCCGACAAGAAAATATAAATAATGAGGGAAATAATATGAAAATAGAATTAAAATATCATTTAATAAAAAAGGGTTTTAAAAATAAAAAAAGACTATATAAAAATATGATAGGATTTGAACTTAGGCGAAATATTTCACGTTGCAATAAACAAGTCTGCTATACAAGCAGCACCACAGACAATATTCATGCTTCTTTGACTAATCTGTGAACTCAAACAGCTATTGTTGTTTACTTGCTTCAATGTTCATATGCCTATATGTGAATATTCTTGAAATTGCCTTCCTTCATTCGCATGTCCAAATATATTTGCATATATGTACATATGTATGTCCATCAATATGTCTTTCGCAAAAAGTCAAACACTCGCGCAAGTGACAAAAAAAACGTAGACGCACCATCATCGGCCAATAATATTCAAGCGAACTCGCGGCATATTTTCTAAGTATTTCATATTACAACGACAACAAATTCATTCATAAGGAACGTGCGCTGCTTCAAAGCAAAGTGCGTTCGTTCATAACTCTGCGCCGCGCTATTTTTTCTGTGCGCCTGGTAAACCACATTTGGTTTTCATATAGAATTGCTACCACAAATGCGCATAAAAATGAATGAAATTGAATTTGAATTGAATGTCTTCAGTAAAATTGAAGAATCAGCAAAATTTCAATTTTACAATTTGTATCACTGAAAATCCTACCATCCCCCTCGCGTTTGTATGTTGCCAACAAGCTGCTTCCTCACAACATTTGCTAAAAATCAGAAATTGAAGAATTTGTCTGATGTTCACTTCAAAAAGGAGAATTGGCAACATGACCTCTTAGCGAGTTTAAATAATATTTACATTTTTGCATATTATGCACTATTTATGGCATTAAATTATAAAATTTATATCAAATTGACATTCATATGAAATCATTAACTACTTCTATATATTCTAAGCACAGTCCATATAGTACTTTTATATGTTTACTTATTATCATCATTTCATAGTTTGTCGATTTAGCCCATTTTATCTAAATACGACGCTATGAAAATGCAGCCCAATTGGTAATCGCAATATTTCAAAAGAGCATAAGTCAACTTTCAATAGCAAACCACTGCAAAAAGGACAAACGAGACAACATAGCCGATCGACATTGTCGCAAAATTGTCGATTGAAACAAATTTTGTCAACTCCGCGACGATGCGCAAAATTTGGCGTCAATATGTATGCGAGCTCGTTTGTATGTATGTATATAAATATGTATGTTTGTCGGCAAAGTCGTCATTTGGTTTTTTTCAACAACACAATGTCCGCGCGAACTCGCCGTTATTTCGTTGGCTTGCCACCATGCACATAGGCGTGTCAAGTGAGGGCTCATAATATATTGATATGTTGCTTAATTTGTATTGAAAAATACTGATGCATTTATGAATTATTTTCGTAATATAATATATATTATATATATATACCAATAAATTCATACCTATAATCGTTTTCAAACTGAATTCGATAAATAAAATATATATCTGAAATAATTATGTGGCGGTGCGCCCCAATCCTCCTTGCCTGCGATCGTTCAACTCGCAAAAAGCAAAAAGCGTAGACAAAAGTCATTGCTTGTGCGGGGCAAGAAGAAGCAAGCATCAGCGTACGTGTATTTAAGAATGTATGTGTGATTATCACATTTGTGTAAATACGCATAATAAGGAAATATTCAATAAACCTAAACATATGAACATATTATATTTTCCTGATATATTTTAATTATCTCAGGAAGTAAAATATGCTATTAAAGTAATTAAATTATGATATGCTTAGATTCCAATTAATAAAATAAAAAAATTATATACAATTTTAATTTTATGTATTTTACGATTCGAACGTATATGCTCGTATTCGGAATGAGCTTAACTCCTTCGCGCTTACGACATAAGCCACCACAAAAGTGGAAACGTGGCCGCTTAGCCACCGTTTTATTATTATCATTTGTTTAATAAGTATATTGCTTACGCAACGCACATACATAATTTAGAAAACTAGCTTATTAAATGTTTATTTTATTATGAATTCTGGGGTTTTTACCGGTAATACAGATTTTTAATTCAAAAGGTTTTTCATAATTATAAATTTGTCATATCATAGAAATTGAAAACATAAATCTAAATAGGTATGCGCAACGATTTTTCATATAGGAATATTCGTTGTGTCTATTTATAGCATTTCGCATATTGTGTGGTGTATTTTTCTTTTTCGAAGTTATACTTTTCGATGTTCCCTCTTGTGGAATTACAAATTAGTACTCAAAAAGTTTTCATTTAACATTTGCTCCTTCTCTACTCATCAACATTCTCTGCTTTTGTCTACGCTTTTTGCTTTTTGCGAGTTGAACGATCGCAGGCAAGGAGGGATTGGGGCGCACTGCCACATAATTATATCAGATATATATTTTATTTATCGAATTTAAACGAAAAACGATTATAGGTTTAAATTTATTGGTATTTATATTTTTACATATATATTAAGAAAATAAATCATTAATGCATTAGTACTTTTCAATACAAATTAGGCAACATATTAATATATTATGAATCCTCACTTGACACGCCTCTGTGCATGGTGGCAAGCCAAGAAAATAACGGCGAGTTCGCGCGGACATTATGTTGAAAAAAACGAAAAGACGACTTTGTCGACAATCATACATATTCACATACATGCATACGAGCTCGCATACATATTGACACCGAATTTTGCGCATCGTGGCGGAGTTGGCAAAATTTGTATCAATCGACAATTTTGCGACAGTGTCGATCGGCTATGTTGTCTCGTTTGTCCTTTTTGCAGTGGTTTGCTATTGAAAGTTGACTTATGCTCTTTTGAAATATTGCGATTACCAATTGGGCTGCATTTTCATAGCGTCGTATTTAGCTAAAATGGGCTAAATCGACCAACTATGATATAATGATAATAAGTACACATATAAAAGTACTGTAAGGAGTGTGCTTAGAGTATATAGAAGTAGTTAATGATTTCATATGAATCGCAATTTTATATAAATTTTATAATTTAATGCACTATATCATAATATGAATAAAATAAAAATATTATTTTAACTCGCTAATAGGTCATGTTGCCAATTCTCCTTTCTGAAGGGAACATCAGACAAATTCTTCAATTTCTGATTTTTAGCAAATGTTGTGAGGAAGCAGCTTGTGGGCAACATACCAACCCGGGGATAGGTAGCATTTTCAGTGATACAAATTGTAAAATTGAAGTTTTCTCGATTTACTGAAACCATTCAAATTCATTTTATAAACTTAATTTCGTAGGATTTGCATAGGAATTCTATATGAAAACCAAATGTGGTTTACCAGGCGCACAGAAAAAATAGCGCGGCGCAGAGTTATGAACGAACGCACTTTGCTTTGAAGCAGACGCACGTTCCTTATGAATTAATTTGTTGTCGTTGTAATATGAAATACATAGAAAATATGCCGCGATTTCGCTTGAATATTATTGGCCGATGATGGCGTCTAGGTTTTTTTTGTCTCTTGCGCGAATGTTTGATTTTTTGCGAAAGACATATTGAGGGACATATATATGTGTACATACATATATGCAAATATATTTGGACATGCGAATGAAGGAAGGCAATTTCAAGAATATTCACATATAGGCATATGTATATTTGAAGCAAGTGAAAAACAATAGTTTGTTTGAGTTCACAGATTAGACAAAGTGGACTAAATATTGTCTCTTGTGCTGCTTGTATAGCACACTTGCTTATTGCAGCGTGAAATATTTTGCCTAAGTTCAAATCCTATCAGATATTTTTATACTTTCGCAACCTGTTGCTACAGAGTATAATAGTTTTGTTCACCTAACGGTTGTTTGTATCACCTAAAACTAATCGAATTAGATATAGGGTTATGTATATATAAATGATCAGGATGAAGAGACGAGTTGAAATCCGGGTGACTGTCTGTCCGTCCGTCCGTGCAAGCTCTAACTTGAGTAAAATTGAGATATCTTTATGAAACTTGGTAGACATGTTTCTTGATACCGTGAGACGGTTGGTATTGCAGATCGGCGTAATCGGACCACTGCCACGCCCACAAACGCCATTATTCAAAAACAAATAAATTGCCATAACTAAACTCCACAACAAGATACAAGACTCTTATTTGGTATACAGGATCACAATAGGGAGGGGCATCTTAAGGGGCAGTTAAATTTTTGTTAAACGTGGGCGTGGTCCCGCCTATCTATATATATTCTTGATCTGGAGGATCTCCTCTATCCGCCCATACCCATTTTATACCCGAAAGCGTGGGACGTTATTCTAAAGCCGACCCTTATTTACATTTTCTTTTCATAAGTCAATTATTTTCCTTTTAATTATTTTAAGTTTTGATCATGCGCATATCAAAGAACATCTGTGGATATGTATGTATGTAAGTATGTTTGTTATTTGCTTATAGAGTGGTGTAGTCGTTGCGTACCCTGAAAGGTGTGGTGACATTTTATTTTCGAACGTGCGCATTTTCGATGCTCCCTCATATCAATTTACATTTTAGAACAGCTAACATTTGCTCCTTCTCTATCCATTAACATTCTCTGATAACAGTAAGCAGCACCCCTCAAACTGTAGACGATCAATTAAAATACCCAATAGGAACTTCTTACACAAATTATAGAGTTGATTTAGAATAAATACAAATATATTTTTTAATATCAATTGAAACTAAATTCTCTCAAAATGGAGGCAGCTACCATGCCACTTTTTCGACTCCTTTTAAACTGCATTAATGGAATTGCAGAGTTCAACGGACGTTTATTAGGCAAATTGAAGACATATTACCCACAATAACAACATTTGATGCTAATAATGAAAGAGTTTATTTTAATTATCAGAAAGGAAGATGCGTAGGAAAAACAAGGGAAATAATTCACAAATATGGACAAGATAGTAATTGGAAAACATTAAAACAAATACTTCTGAGCCTTTGCGGGGAAAAGAGAAGTTCAGCGGAACTTATGGATGAGTTGAAGACCATCAGTCTCGACTTAACGATAGAATATTATCATTTCAAAATCAATAAAACTAGAAATAAATTACACAATAGGATATTAGCATATAATGGTTTAAGTTTTTCAACTACAGAAGTTAATACAATAGTATAGCGCTAAAAACATTTAAAGAACACCTTCCCATGAAATCATTGGGAGTTATCGGCTGCCCCCACCTTCTGATGGATTAAATGGTAAATTAAATACCCACTGGATATTTTTCTGCGATAATTCAATTTGTATACGTATGCAGTCGAATACTTCTTGGCTTCTCGGTCAGCAACAACGAAATTCTTTCCATTCACAAAATTACGTATAGCAATGATACAGGAGTCGGTACTCAAGTCATGAGCCAGTGACAGTTAGTGGTCCAAAGTAATGGAGTCCTATGCAGCTAAACGGTCTCACATAGGGAGTGAGTCTGTCTACAGGAAGCAGTCCCATCCAAGAAGCTACCGGGGTAGCTTTGTTTAAACGGCATACACCACAACTGGCAATCAGCTAGCTGCTTCAATGCGTCTGAGGACGTCTTCTTCGTATTCTGTTGACCGTTTTCGACGAACTAGATCCCTGTTGCATACATTTCAAGTTGTACTAGGTGGCATAAGGCGTATTAGTAGCTTCGTCGTTCAATTAGAAACGCTTGTAGTGGCTAATATCTCTGCTATTCTATGCTGTACGAAAGGCTTGTAACGACGATGCTTACTTTGAATCCATTTGACGACCGTTTTTGAGTCACTGCGCAGAATACAGTCTATGATATCAAGAGAATGTTCATCGCGGATGCACATGAGACGACTGCCCAAAAAAGCTGACTGAAGTTCAAGCCGTGGAACAGTAAGCTTTTTCATTGGCACGCATTTTGACTTAGAGGAAACGAATGTTACATCACGTTTACCCGATGGAGTTTGTGATCGAAAATAGGCAACAGTGTCGAAGGCATCTTCTCTAGCGTCGACAAATATGTGAAGTTGAAGTATTTGAGGTACACCATTTCCAGAATAAAAACGAGGTATGGTGTATTCCACAACCTCTGATAGTTGTTTACGCTACTTCTCCCAGACAGTGTTAACGTCGTGTTTCCATAACTCACGCATAAGCAGTTTGGCGCCAACGACTAAGTTGTTCAGAAATCCTACAGGGTCGAAAATGCTTAGGAGTTCTCTTTTAGACGGACGTCTTTCTCCATTTACCACTGCTTCACGATTATTATGGAATTTCAATTTAAAACCGAAACCTTCTTTGTTATTTATTGGACGTGAGACATCAGTACCATTGAGTGTGCCAACTACCCTTGATGCATTTGATGAAAGATTGCGAAGCTCAAAACAGCATCCATATGAATCGCTCGGACATTTTGGGATATAGAAATGGCCTCCTCTTCCGGGCAGAAGCTATCAACGAAATAATCGAAATAGTGGTGGTTCAATATCGCCTTAACTGCACGGGCAGTGGTTCTGTGATCATCTTAATGCTCCAGCGCGTTAACTTATTTTGACATATTCTGTGGCATGGTGAACAGGCAGTACCAAACAGCATCACGCACATTTCGTAAACCTCCAGCCGATGAGAAGCGTCACAACTACGCAAGAGAAACCGCTGTGCGCATCTATTGTCTTCGCGTATAAGGAGTTTGTGGAACATCTCCTTGATGTCTCCACATACAGCTACCGCGCCTTCACGAAAATGGAATAATATCGACGGCAAGGGCCGATATTCTTGTGGACCCTTCAGGAGCTGCAATTTGAGGGAGACTCCACTCACCTCAGGAGCGGCGTCAAATACCATGCGCAGCTTTCCGGAATTGTTGGGATTACAACGGCAATATGTGGCAAATACCAAGTTTTAGGGGTAGACATAGCGGCTCCTACTAGCAACAATTTCCGAGCATATTTCTTTCTGACGTAGGACTTTATGATGTTCTTTTGCTAAGTGGCGAAAATTGCATCTCGACGCATCCTTTGCTCTATGCTGACTAGACGTTTCTACGCCATGTTGTAGCAATCAGGTAACCTTATGTTGTCAGTTCTCTATATGAGACTTGTTTCAAATCGTCCATCTACTCGACAAGTGTAGAACTTCAGGATAGCTCTGGCCCGAGTGTCCGCTTCGGCTCTGACACCGAAATTCTCGGTCTTGAAGAAGTCAGCTAACATATTGTGGAGAGACTGATCAGCTTGGCGGTTTATAAATAAACACAATGCTGGAGAGGGTAGCGTAGTTGAAGTTGGACCAAACACCACCCATCCCGGTATTGGCAATAAATGGATCATGCGGGTTTACCTTCATAGTTGTCGATGGTAATCCCAAATGGCAATGATCAAGAGCAATCAATAGTCTGGGCCTGGCCCGGGAATAAGGTTGTACTGGAAGTCGGCTTACATGTTTAAAGTTGGTCCGAATAGGTGGAATTTCCTTTACAGGGGCCAGTTGGCTGCGGATCAACTATATATTCTATAGGATCGGCTGGTAAATCCGTGGCTATATTGGCGGTGACTGATGCATAGTTACCCTGGCTGGGTTTTGACGATGCTGCAGGATCACTGCCATCCATGCCTGGCGAACTGGCTGAAGTCTGGCGGCGGTGACTTACCCATCGAAAATTAATTTCACAAACCAAACACGCAAACGTACGGTCATGCGAAATAAAGAATTTGTCACCGATAAAGTGAGGCGAATTTAACGCGTATTTGGTTTATTTTTAAATACACAAGCATTTAAATTAACAAAGAATTATGATATATTTCACTTACCGCAGTGTGTCCATCCACCTTCCTGGCTGGCTGATCGATGACAAAGCTCGAATATGATTTGCCATAGCTTGTATGCACAAATATTGTCATTTACCGTACAGATCAGCACAGGAGAATAGGCAGTTTCCCTTCTCACACAGCAGTTTACAAACAACAAGCATGTAGATAACTTAATATATAATATTTAGTTTCTGCCTACCTGTTTATGCGAAGGAAGAATGGCAAACATATACTTACAAATGTATATCGCACAAACAAGGAAACAGAAACTGTATAGCGGAAAATGTATGTATGTAAATGGAATGCGAGACAATATATGCCCTAATATAATATATTATCAAAAGAAGAAATTGAAAGATTCAATATTTGTATTTAAAAATTAAAACCCGTAGAGACAGGACTCCTCTCATATGTCATAAAGATCTAACACTAATAACTCCATTAAGATGGAAATCAAAACAACAGAGAAATTGTACTTAAAGAAAATGCATTAAAAATTTGTTATTATTGTAAAATTAAGATTAGAAATAAATCATATCAAAACAAAAAGGATATTCTAGAAGAAAAAAAAAGAAACTGATGCATTACAGTTTCAAAAAGTAATAAATTTCTCAGAGAAATTAACAAACAAAAAAAATATAAATAAACTTTAAGAATTAAAAATACATAAAAATATAAACTATGGCATAAGCGAACTAAGCAATATGAATCTTGGTAATATGTATAATATATTTAAATGTGTAACAAAAATATGTAAACGTAAAATTTAATTAAAATTCAATATGATTAGCTCGTTTTTAAGTCCACAACATGAGAAAAATAAAATAGAAACAACAATGTAGAAGAAAAAGCTAAAACAAAAAAAAATTATAATAAGATGTAAGTTTACACTAATTGAGAAAATACAAATAATAAATAACTTTGTAGCATTCCGGTGTGAGCCCCAAATTTTAAAATAATTAAAAATTAGTTATTTATCTAGGGTGGAGGAGTCACATATTGACATAAATTGAGTCGTAAATGTGGATAGCGCAGATTGTGCTATATCGTCAGATATACATATGTATGTTAGTTTCCGACTCATACAGTATTGTTTGAAAGGTCAAGATCGACGGACTGTCTTGTATATTAGAAAATTTACACATGGAAAACAATTAGTAATTTTTTAAAATAAATTATTATGTATGTATATACACATAGCCAATAAAGTCTTCGTTCACCCGACACATTTTTTAAGTGAAGTAAAAACACAATGTAAATACATAGGTAAATCAGTTAAAATTTTTTGCATGCATTTTTTCTTTATATTCTTAAGTTCAAAATGCAAAACAAAAATGTACATATATTCCTATTTTCATTTGTGAGATAACGGGATTTTAGTGTAATAACAAGTAAATATAGGCACCAGAAAGTCTGCGTTCAGTTAGCTTGAATTGTAAATACCGTTACTTCTCATGAATTTGTTCCTTCTTTTAGCGTAGATTCTATTGTGTTTTAATATAGTAAGTCGTTGAAAGAGCTCGTGACGCGTTTTAATAATATTTAAGATTTATAATCTAATAATATTAGATTTTGCTAATAATTACAAAAATACATACAAATGTAAGTCGCCGGAATTCTGGAGACAAATAATATTTTCGGATGAAAGCAAATTTTGCATTTTTGGCATAAAAGGTCGACAAATTGTGTGGCTTGTCAGCTTGTGTGTGTCAGCTTGAATTTATTGAATCCACAATGAATAAGTGATATTTGAACATTTTAAAAAACAATTTGAAACAACGTGCAGAGAATATTGGATTATCTTTGACGTTTTGGTTCCAGCAAGATAATGACCTGAATCATACTGCGAAAATAGTTAGACTTTGGCCGGCCAGATGGCGGTTTTGACGTTAAAATTCCGTTTTTTTTTTAATTGTTTACGACACGCTGGACAGAAGAATACGTACTTCCAATAGTTTGCCCAATTTTTCTGAAACTTTCGCCTTCTTTTCACATCTTAATTTGTTTTTCCGACAGACTAATTTCTTTTCCTTTAGTTTCCATTTTTTTAAATATTATTAAAACGCGTCACGAGCTCTTTAAATGACTTATTATAAAGGAACAAATTCATGAGAAGTAACGGTATTTACAATTCAAGCTAACTGAACGCAGACTTTCTGGTGCCTATATTTAATTGTTATTACACTAAAATCCCGTTATCTCAAAAATGAAAATAGGAATACACATTTTTGTTCTTGCATTTTAAATTTAAGAATATAAAGAAGAAATACATGCAAACAATTTTAACTGATTTACCTATGTATTTACATTGTGGTTTTACTTCACTTAAAAAAATGTTTCGGATGAACGCAGACTTTATTGGCTATGTGTACGTATGTATATACTTACATTTATTAAATTTGAAGTGTTATTTGGCTTCAACATGCCAAGTCGGCTTGATCAACTTCAAAGAATTATAGAGCGGGCTCATCGTAGATGTTCTTTCATCACCTTGTCCACTTTTTGTATGTGCTTTTTGGTTAAAGGCCTCCTAAAAAAATGTTTATTATGCAATTCGTTTTGTACTATTTCACAGGAGCTTACGCGAAAAGAGCAGCGAACGATGTATCATTTGCGTGCCACACTGATCGCGTCATTTTTAATAAGTCGGACATTCCAGGGAGCTTCTCGCAAATTCTTGTCTTCCACGCCCACAAAACGCCATTAATCTAAAACGTGTAAAGTGCTATAACTAAGCCATAGTATATTAAGATACAGAGCTCTAATTTGGCACAACGAATCTAATTAAGGAGGGGCACCTGTAATTTGAAAATCTTGAAAGAGTGGGCGTGATCCCCAATAAGTTTAATATAAATATGTATATCCCAAACCAATAAGCTATATCACCCAAATTTGCACAGTAAATATTTTCAACCGGAAATCGGATAATAACCCCTCGAACTCCCTATGTAGCGGTTTTGTTAAAAACTACTAAAAGTGTAAATCAGTAACTAAATGCGTCAGACACCGCCCACTTTTAGGTGAAATCACATGTATCTCGGAATCTGCTCGACTGATTTTAACCAAACTCATTACAACACATTCTTACAATATTCCGATGTTACAGTGCGAAGAACAGAGAGAAAATCGGATCACAACCACGCCTACTTCCCATGTAACACAATTTTAAATTCCATCTTCTTTCACATTCTAGTATACAAATAAAGCACCAATTAGTATATCGGAATAAAACTTTGCACGAATAGTCCCTATAAAATGTGCTACCTTATTACCAAAAATTGTTCAAATCTAACAAAAACTGTTCAAGCCCCTAGGTACGGAATATGCGGACCCAAGTGCCTATAGTTGACGTTTTATCGAAAATATCGGTCAATGTGTGAGATATATAATTCGGAGAGAATGATTTTCTGATGATAGTATGTCTGCGTATTAAAAATAGGGTGAATCGGGTCAATATTTCCCTTAGCCCCCTATATTTAATGTAAATATTTTCGAACTTCCGTGTAACCTTATACCGCATATATCAGCCAATATGTGAGTTATCTCAATAAAAATGAGAGAGCGTATTTTCCTAATAAAAGTGTATCTTTGTGCCTTTTCTCAACATGATGGTACATCTGTCGTAAGAACACATGAAAAGTTACAAGTCATTCTGTCAATTAATTCTTCGTTTACAAGCCATTTGAAGTTGACCTGTCAGAGTATTTTTTTAATATGAAAAAAAAATTGAATATCGCCCAGTGATTAGATTCTTTGTTTTGAAAGGTTTAAAAGCAAAGGGAATTTATGAACAATTGTTAGAAGTGTATAAAGAGTCCTCACCGCACCGTTGAATTTTGGGTTGGTGAACTTAAACGTGGTCGTACAAGTACCGCAACCACACCAGAAATCATTGAGCATGTTCCTAATATTGTTAGTGAAGATCCAAGTTTGACTAAGCGTGAAATTGCTAATGTCAAAAGCATTTCAAACGAACGAGTACTTCATATTTTACAAGGAGAATTACATATCTAAAAGCTGTTTGGAAAGTTAGTGCCCAACACGTTAACAATTCAACCAAAACTGGATCGAAAACAATAATAATTTCTGATCATAATTTGGAGCGTTTTAATCAGTATTTAACCGATTTCTTGCGTAATTTAATAACTATGGAGCTATATATGAGCTTTGTATCTACCACCATGATCCTAAATTGAATCAAGAACGTTTACAACTGGTTGTTCAGTTCCAAAGCAGGTGAAGTCACAACGATCAGCAAAGAAAGTTATGGTATCAGTTTTGTGGGATGCGAAAGGAATCTTTTTGATTGATTATCTGCAGAAAGGTAAAACAATCAACTCCAAATATTATTGCAGCCTTTTGGATCAGCTGGATGAAAAAATTTGTGAGAAAAGACGTGGTTTGCAGCACAAATAAATAATTCTTTTATAAAGACAATGCACCAATGGTGTTTTAACAATGACAAAACTGAACGAATTAAAATACGTATTCAGATTTGGCTCCCAGCGACTACTACTTCCTCAGAAAACTGAAACAATTATTTCGTGGAAAGCTTTTTTCGTCGAATGAAAAAGCTATTACAGCCCTAGACGGGTATTTACCCAGCTTCCGGAAAGTCATTATAGGGAGGCATAAAATTATTGGAAAATCAATAGAATAAGTGTACTGAAGTTAAGGGAGATTATATTGAATAAAAAAATATATTTTAATAATAACCCAACGATTACCCTCCTCCCGCCAAACCGACGCGAGGGGCGCAATCCGCATACGTGCGGAATTAGCCGAGTCAGAAAAGACAAGACAGTTTTTTAAGTGTTGAGATCTAAAACTGCTCAGCTACAGAAACAAAAATTTCAACAGCTAAGATTTATAGTTACAATATAATATATTGTTACATTTGCATTCATTAAGAGAAAACAATAAAGTCTTTTTAATTTTGAAAAGTGAGTCAGATAAGTCAAATGTGCTGGAATGAGAATTAAAATCATGACATATGTATGTATACAGCGGAATGGCTCGTTTAGTTCAAAATTTAATCTACAGGATTTTAACAGTAAAGGTCTAAACTGCCTCGAAAAGCGAATCGGGATATTAAATTTAATTTCAGACAGGAGAATAGAACTACAAACTGTTCTATTCAAGATTTTCACTAAGAATATTATGCCAAGCATTTCCCTACGACTAGAAAGTGTAGGTAGATTAATAAGTTTTAAACGACTAGTGTATGGAGGTAGGCTTACCTTAGAATCCCATCGGAAATGCGCTAAGGCAAAAAGTAAAAATTGTTTTTGAACAGACTCTAACTTGTCACAATGGATTTGGTAGTTAGGGTTCCTAGCACAACAGAGCCATATTCCAATATAGGTCTAACCAAAGTTGTAAAAAGTGTTTTAGTAATATACGGGTCTCTAAATTCTTTAGACCAACGTTTAACAAAACTGAGGACAGGACTGCTTTTAAGACCGTGGGATCAATATGAAGACTTAAACTAAGCTTAGGGTCTATATTAACTCCCAAATCAACATACAATAGTTAAAAGCTTGCTCTAGAATAAGGTGTTTTATTACATAAGAAGAGGGGTGCACAGATCTACGGGAAAAGCACATAGTCTTACATTTATTCAGATTCAATGGCACATCATTTCTATCACACCATGCAACCATGTTGTTTAAGTCTGTTTGCAACAGACACCTTTGTTCAGTTGAAGTGTATGATTTAAAAAGCTTTACGTCGTCAGCGTATAATAAAATTTTTGAGAATTCAATTACTGAAGAAATATCGTTAATAAACAACAACAACAGAATCGGGCCAAGATGACTACCTTGCGGAACACCTGAAGAAACATTAATTGTATCTGAAGGTGTATCCTCAAATATCACTCGTTGTGTTATAAAGATAGGAAGCTACCCATTGAAGAAATCTTGGCTGAAAGCCCAGCAGATCAAGTTTATGTATGAGAATCGAGAGGTTTACTTTATCGAAAGCTTTGCTAAAGTCTGTGTATATAACATCCGTTTGCTTATATTCCCTAAAACCCAATGATACATGGTTTATAAATTCAAGCAAGTTTGTTAGAGTCGATTTCCCGTTACGAACTCCATGCTGAGATTAGGAAATTAACGGTGAAATCGAAAAGGTTATATGGTCAGTGATGATTGCTTCAAAAAGTTTAGGTATAACTGATAGTTTTGCGATACTTCTATAGTTTTCAATGTTGGATCTAAATCCACTTTTATGCAGTGGAATTATAAATGACTGTTTTCATATTGAAGGAAATATACCGTGTTTAAGAGAGGAATTAAATATCCTTGTCAAAGGCAAGTAAATATATTTGGCACTATTTTTTAGGAAGCATGAGGGTATCATGTTTGGGCCGTAACTAAAAGATGGTTTTAACTTATTTCAATTAAGTAGGACGTCTTCTTCAGAAATAATTGGAGCGTTAATTAAAGTATTCGAACACAGCACGTGCTGATAAGAAAAAGTTTTGGAAGAATTATTACAGTATTTTGACTTGAAAAATTCTGCAAACATATTGAAAACATTGTCAGTTGAAATGATAGATTTGTATTTCATCGCAGACGGAAATTTGAAAATCCTGCGTTTGGAGTTGTGGAGTTTTGGATTACTTACGGTTTTTTTTAAATGTTTAAAGGCTCGAGTTTTTCCGTTTTTCAAGTTATGTAACTTTTTCGAAGACCACGGACTTCTACTTTTACAATATATTTCGTACCAAAAACGGTATTTTTTCATTTCGAGCGCAGAAGCTTTTCAATCAACCTGTATGTTGTATTGCCAAAAATAGATAAAATCGGGTCAATATTACCCCTATCTCTTATAAAGCTAACATAAGATTTTCAAACTTCCGGTTGGCCTTATGCCATATACAAGTATATCAGTCAATATGTAAGATATCTTAGCAAAATTAACCATGAACTATAGTTCAACGTATAATATTGGATATACTATAGCAGTGGTTCTCAAACTTTTTTAATGACGGAACCCTTTTGGGAAGCAAAATACTTGATGGAATCCTACAATGAAACAATTGTTTTTATAAGTGTATTCTTTATTAATCAGCATAATAAAAGGAAAATGTAACAGTGACTAATTATTATTCACTTCACCACTTGGCAAGGACAATAATAGAAAACTTTAAAAAAGAAAAAATCTAACTAGTGCGAGGTATGAAACTGTTTTTTATTTTTCATCAATTGGTTGATATCAGGTTTGATGGAAGAAAGTTGGAGTCTCATATCAGCTTCGGCGTCCAGTCTATTGCGATATTTTGTTTTTGTGGCTGCATAAGTAGAAAATCCTGTCTCGCACAAATATGTAGTTGGGAACGGGAGAAGAATATCCAGAGCCATTTGGCCAAGCATTGCATATTCATCTTGGATTCTGCACCAAAATTCATTGAGAGGCGTCATTTTGAATAGTGACTCCATACTTGTATCGGATGACATTTCTAAAAGAGATCATATATCTCGTTTGACATGTTTTCAGGCTTTTCCAAATTAGGTAAAAAAGGATTATGAATCCATGAATTCACTTTAATTTTTGTATTGTGTTCTTCGGGAAAATACTTTTCAAAAGATGCGCGCAACGAACTGAGATAATTGACCAATTCTGCAAACATATCATCTTCGAACATTTCTAAGTCGTTTTCGCTTATAAACTCACCGAGTAACGTAAAGCTTTTTATTTCTTTCTTACCAATGCAAATGATCCAAAAATCTAATTTTCTTTTAAAAGCAGTTATTTTATTATAGGCCTGAAACACTGTTACCTGTTTGCCTTGCAACGATAAATTCAATTCGTTAAGTTTTTGAAAGATATCCGCCATAAAAGACAATCGAAACAACCAATTTTTATCATACAAACGGTCCTTCAAATTAAAAGAAGTATGTGCTGAAAGAAACATTTGTAACTCGGCTCTGAGTTCAAATAGCCTTGTTAAAGTTTTACCCCGAGACAGCCATCGCACTTCTGTATGGAGCAGCAGTGTTTTATGTTTGTTGCCATAATCTTCACACAATAATGAGAACAATCGGGATTGTAGTGGTCGTGATTTAATAAAATTAATTATTTTTACAGCTTTATCCATAACTAATTTTAGATTTGACGGCATTTGCTTCATCGCAAGTGGTTGTCTATGCAGAATACAATGACTGGAACTACAATTAGGTGCTTTATTTTTCATTCGTGACACTGCTCCTGCTGTTTTACATGTCATCGCCTTGGCCCCATCTGTACAAATGTCAATACAATTGTTCCAACTGAGATTATTTTCTTCAAAGAATATATTTATTTTATTAAAAATTTCTTCCCCGGTAGTGTTTGTAAGCAGCGGTGAACACATACGCATGTCTTCTTCAAAAGAACTTTTATATAGATATCTCACAATAACCAGCAGGGTAGCCAAACCAGCGACATCAGTCGACTCGTCCATTTGCAAGGCGAATCGTGTATTTTGTAGACGTGTAACTAGTTCTTGTTTGACGTAGTTTGCCAGATCATGGATTCGTCGTGAAACAGTATCGTTTGATAGCGGAACAGTAGATAGATGCTTTGCAGATTTTTCATCGAGCATACATTTTGTTATGTCTAATACACATGGTTTTATTAAATTCTCAGCGCTAGTGTGCGCTTCAACTGCTTGTGCAATGCGATAGCTAACTAAATATGATGCCTCCGTGGCCTTTTCGTTGATAGTTTGTGTTACATGCATCATATTTTTTTGACTTTCTAATAACTGATATTTTTTGCGAACAAAAAATTCTTTATTCTTGTCTTTAGACTCGGGGTGTACAGTTTCTAAATGTCGGCGCAATTTGGCAGGTGCCATGGAACTATTAGGAAGCAGTTTACTACAGAGCATGCAGAGAGGTGAGCCGTTGGAATCAACAAATCCGAAACTGATATAAGATTCATCATACTTCCTTATTTTCGTTTTTGAAACCGTCAAGCTTGACGTCGAGGCATCATCTTCTGGATCGGTGATTGCTATATTCTTCGCGCGCACTGCTTTTGAACATTCAGCGTTATTAGAAGATGTTATTGCAACACGTTTAACACCTTTAAGCCAACGTTCCATTCTTCTTTATTTATAATGTTACACGTCAGGATAGTGGGGTTTAAATAATGCACAATAGTTACTGCGTATAAGAGACTAAATTTAGCACCTATAGTGAAGAAATGTACCGATAAAACTGAGACAACAGAATACAGCAGGCAGTAAAACAATGAACACTAGTTTCTCGCTAGCGAGCTTGTAAGTAGGTAGTAACTTATCGCTCCGAACGCTAATCGTCAACTGACGACGCGCGACGCGCAATCGCCGCTTTTATACTTAGTCCTAGACTCGATCTCGAATATTCTCAAAAATACTCGAGTCGGTGCTTTTGATAAACAAAAAGCAAAAATAAAAACAGAAATTTAAAAATTGCGTTGAAAACAATATCGAGTTTATCCTTTAAAAGTTAGAGGCGAAAGTCGCTTGTTGACAACTATAGTGCTAATTCAGAGGCGGCTTTTATCAAAGAAACTGCGCGCTCACAAGTATTCAAGGTATGACCTATCGCCAGCGGCAAACTTAAGTACGTTCGAACAACAAAAATTGTGTATGTATTTGGGTAAAACTATGACACATTATAAGTTTTGTTGTCACATGGGGGAGGGTACGCGCATTACACAGACCGGCAAACTTAGAGCGAACGGGTTGTACAAGTAAAAAATTGTTGATACCAAACTTATGACATTTTGTACCAGCTATTGTAACACATGTTTGTACAAATACAAATAAAAAAATAAATAACGTTCATAGCGTTTTGTCTCAGAGATAGGTCTTTTGATTTTTTTTTTCTAAATTCTTGTGGAACCCCGACAGAGGTATCACGGAACCCTAGGGTTCCGCGGAACACACTTAAAGTATAGCTGTACTATAGTTTAATGCCGAAAATATGTGAATTTAGTCTTCGAATTACCCGTTGTTTTCGTTTTTTTCAAACCTAATGCCGGACATGTCGTTGAATGTGTGAGTTATATATTTGTAAAATTGGTTGAAAATATGATCTTAAGTATACCTCAGCAATGTCAAAATTAACTCAATCAGCGCATCCCTTCTTCTGTCCGCAATATAATCTGTATAATAATTTCCGACTTCCCATATAATTATTTTCATATAATTAAATGAACAAGTTTTTTTACAAGGAAAATGAATGAAATTGGTCTAGACATTGGTCCTTATATATCCCTAAAATAATAAATTGCGATCCTCTGGCTCCAACTTATCTTCTTCAGTTGAGTTTAGATCCCATATACTTATCTTATTGGAAGATTATTTTAATACAATTTTAGCTGACGAGAAGTATAATATAGTAATAAAACTAAGTGAGTCTGTGACCTATAATATAACTTAATAAAATACCAAATTTGATTGTAATCCATCTACGATTTCATCGAATAATTAATGTTTAATTGTTGCACAACATTTTTTAAAATAATGTTTTCTTAACATTTGAAATTTTTTTCCCTGCTTTGATCCTTACAAGTTGCCAGAGTATAATATGTTCGGTTACTTCCAAGCTTAGCCCTTTCTTACTTTTACTTAACAGATTTTTTATTTCCCATATAAATAAATATTGAATGAGTGCGAAGGAAAAAATATATTGGTCATTAATGCCAATAGAAACATCGCAGAAAGGGAAATAAAAATACTAGTGAAATATGCAAGTAATTTGCATGTTTAAAGGACAGAGGTAAGTTGACATAAATTTGTAAAATTTTATAAATTTATTTTTAACTATTTTTTTTACTTTTTCTAGCATAACAATCAACGTAGAAAAATAGGATGTTAAGAGGGGTATGGTTGGATAGAGGAGATTATCCAGATCACGAATATATATAATTATTGCCACCGGAAACTTATAGTTTTCGAGATATTTGCATTTTAAGTTGAAAATTTCACAAATTTCATTTTATAATTTCCCGATTTATGGTTATTTTTTCTTTTATATTATGCACTTATTATACACTAACTTTTCACATCAATGTTTCTACATATTTATTTTATATTAAATATTTAAGTATTTGCTTTAAATAAGCATTTAATTTCGTAATATGAACAATAACAAATGGCTTCTATGTTGTCAGATAATAAGTGTTGTCATATCTATTATATATATATATATAAATATATATTGTGAAAGCGAATTAAAATGAACAATAAGAGAGGATTACCCCAAATACATGAACTATAATTTTGTTCATTCCCTTCTATTGATAAATTATGGTATTGGATTGGCCAGGGTTATTTTTTTAAAGCCTTTTTTTTTTTGTCCTTTTTTTTAAAGCGTGAGGTGAAAGAAGTTTGACGCGATTAAATTATGAACACCCCGGTGTTGGACCGACCAGGGTTATTTTTTTGAAGCGCGGCCGAAGGCCGCCAGTGCAAATAAAAAATCTTAACTAAAAAAAAAGTAATGTTAAAGAGAATATATCACTCTCTATAAACTTCAATTTTCATTAAGGATAATTACAATAACGGTGAAGATTTTGAAAATTTTATATACGAATACTTATGAACACCCCGGTGTTGGACCGACCAGGGTTAATTTTTTGAAGCTCGGCCGAAGGCCGCCAGTGCAGAAAGAAGTTTGACGCGATTGAATTATGAACACCCCGGTGTTGGACCGACCAGGGTTATTTTTTTGAAGCGCGGCCGAAGGCCGCCAGTGCAAATAAAAAATCTTAACTAAAAAAAAAGTAATGTTAAAGAGAATATATCACTCTCTATAAACTTCAATTTTCATTAAGGATAATTACAATAACAGTGAAGATTTTGAAAATTTTATATACGAATACTTATGGCGTAAAAATATAGTAAATCAGCATCATGATCCATTTGTGAAATTATCAGATGCAATAAAACATACGTTTAAGCCATAAAACCTTTTTCTTTTATTAAAATGGAAAATTAAGTTCATAATATTTTGTAGAGAGTGATTGGGTTTTTTATTTATTTTGATGGCTTTCATCCGTTTGGATATGGCAACACTTATTATCTGACAACATGGAACCCATTTGTTATTGTTCATATTACGAAAATTGTGTAAAAATTGAATGCTTATTTAAAGCAAATACTTAAATATTTAATATAAAATAAATAGTATGTAGAAACATTGTAGTGAAGTGTTAGTGTGTAATAGGTGCATAATATAAAAGAAAAGATAACCATAAATCGAGAAATTGTAAAATGAAATTTGTGAAATTTTCAACTTAAAATGCAAATATCTCGAAAACTATAAGTTTCCGGCAATAATTATATATATTCGAGATCTGGAGAATCTCCTCTATCCAACCATACCCTTCTTACCCCTGAAATCGTGGGATGCGAAACTAAAGTTTTCCCCAAATATATATAATAAAATAAATCTTGTGCTTAACAGGTATTAAGTGCAAAGTATTTGGGAATTTATTATTGCCATATTCCGTTTAGCACTTTACTCATAATACATACATAAGTACGTACTTACAATATATAATATATATTTTTTGAGAGCCAAGTAGCGTTACTCTTGGTACCAATCCGTACATACACCTAACATATATATATGTTTAAATTGCTCATAAGTACGTACTTACAATATAATATAAAATGTTTCACCTAATTCAAAAAACCCGAGGAGAAGCAAGAGCAATAGTTAAAAACGGACCATTAACAAATAATGGTTTCTTGATGGCATGGAGGGACCTGGTATCGCAATACGAAAACAAAGCGAGTTCAAGTCAACGCGCAATTAAAAATTTTGATCAATTTACCCCAAGCAAACCAGGAAAGTGGAAGCGCTATTAAACACCTTCAGAGAACCGTCAACAATTGTCTTACAAATCTTCATAATGTATACATAGACACGACTAGTTGGGACCCAATCTTAATCTTCTTATGTGGATTGAAACTACCTAAAATTTTACTTCATCAATTTGAGGATACCCTAGAAGACAACTCCGAAATACCATCATGGAAAACTTTCGACGCGTTTCTCACCCATAGATACAAATCTTTGAAAGCAGTAGGAAATCTAACTGACCCCGTTCCAGTTACCCAACACGACAGTGGGCCTTATAGAAAAGGAAAAGACAGCAAATTTAATACCTTTCACGCGAACGTCTCTGGAACTTCGAATTGATTTACACGCTAGTGAAAACCCTGTAAGAGGGAGTATCATCTCAAAAAAACCCAAGGACATTGAGAGTTGTAAATTATGTAGAACTCAACATTCCATTCGAGAATGCCCAAAGTTTTTACAAATGAATGTCGAGACCCGAATAACCGTAATAAAAAATAATGGTTACTGTTTTAATTGCCTTGCATTATCGCATAGCTTCAAGGATTGCAAGAGCAAATACTCATGCAGAATATGTAGAAAGAAACATAACACTCTTCTGCATATGGAGGCCTCATTCCGCTCCCAATCTCTCCCGCAAGGATCAAGAGCCTCGAACCCGCCTCTTGACTCTACCAATATTCGTACCTCCCAAACCCTTAGTCCCGCAAGCCTACAAAACCCTCTTACAATCCACTGAAAATAAAACTCAAGACCCACATAACTCAAGTAGGAAGCAGGTTTTGCTAGGTACTGCCATAGTGCAAGTTTTTTACAAAGGGCAATTATATACAGCTCGAGCACTAATCGACTCTGGGTCAGAAGCTACGTTCATTTCCGAGAAGTTCCACAGAAAATTGAACATACCCACATTCAAGAAAAACGCACAAGTGACCGGATTGAACAACACAGTCCCCGCAACAGCTACCAAAACTTGCGAACTCACTCTTCGTTCACCAACAAAAAGAGAATTTAAGATAACAAGACACGCGTTTATCTTAAAAACTTTAACCGATAACTAACCCACTCACTCACTTGATAGAATAATTTCTAATAAAGAATTCGGTTTTAGTTTAGCTGACCCTCACTTCTATAAACCCAGACCTGTCGACATCCTTATCGGAAGTGATCTGTACCCACAAATAATTCTCAGTGTAGTACAGAGAAATGTACTCGGGTCATTACTAGCCCAAGAAACAGAATTCGGTTGGATTCTTTCCGGACCCACATCTGAAAAACCCATCTTAACCTCAATATTGTCATTTTTCAATAAGACGACCCCAGACAAGTTGCTCACACAATTTTGGGAAGTCGAAGAAGCTCCGAAAAAGAATCTACCCTCAACTTCGGATATACTGTGTGAGCAACATTATCAAAAAACAACCCGAAGACACTCAACTGGGCGCTACGTGGTAACATTACCCTTTAAAACCCCAGAAAAAAAAACTTGGGCAACTCAAGACATATAGCTTTAGCTCAGTTTCTAAGAAATAAAAAATATCCCTATCTAGAAAACCTGAAATAAAAACAGAATACGACAAGGCCATCAACAAGTACCTGGAACTCGGTCATATCACCAAAATATAATATAATATGATCCCGCAGAGAAGACAAAAACATACTATCTACCACATCACGCAGTCATCAAACCCGATCGCTTAACGACTCAACTGCGAGTGGTATTCAACGTATCATGCCCCACCTCAAATAGAAACAGCCTCAACGATGTATTGCACACTGGACCTATTCTGTAAGCAGACCTGGTAATCCTAGTTTTAAAGTGGCGTATGTTTCGAATTGTATTCAATGCAGATATTCAAAAAATGTATAGTCAAATACTTGTTGAAAGCAAACACACTCCATTTCAAAGAATCTTATTTAGAAGATCGCCTAACGACCCCATAGAAGATTTTGAACTACAAATTGTTACGTTTGGTATTAACTGTGCCCCATATTTAGCTATCCGTACCCTCCTCAAATTAGCGGATGATGTACAAGGAACCCACCCAGCAGCACAGATACTTCGAAACGGAATATACGTCGATGATGTACTTGCAGGAGCACATGACGTAGCAACTGCGAAGATAGCACGAGACGAACTCACTTCATCTTTGGTGTCTGAAGGATTTGCTCTACGCAAATGGACCTCAAATGACCCAAAAGTCTTATCTGGAATCTCACAAGAACACCTGTTGGATACCAATTTACTTAGTTTACCGGAATCCAATAGCACAAAAACACTGGGGATCAGATGAAATGCAAAAAAATATGCTTTCTTTTTTCTCATCAACCCTATTCACGATAAGACATCGTTTACTAAAAGAGAAGTATTATCGATTATAGCAAAATTGTTCGACCCAGCTGGTTGGCTCAGTCCCGTTGTAGTCACAGCCAAAATAATAATGCAACAAATATGGCTCAATAAATCCGATTGGGATGAAAGTTTAAAACCCTTAACTCTCCATCGCTGGAAAACTTCATAAAGGATTACGAAACCCTAAATCTGATGGAAATTCCTCGGTGGACCCACTTTTCGACATCCGCGATCATCAATTTCCACGGATTCTCTGACGCATCAGAAAAAGCTTATGCAGCAAATCTATACATCAGTGGTTCTACAAACACAAACACCTGGACAACTCTTTTGATATCCAAGACTCGTGTATCCCCAATAAAAAGTATATCTTTACCAAGGCTAGAACTTTGCGGAGCGGTTCTTCTGGCGAATCTAGTGTATGCGACCCTACCCCAATTAAACATTACTCAGTACCGCACTCACCTTTGGACGGATTCTACAATGTCCTTTCTTGGCTAAGCAAACCCCCATGCTCATGTACAACCTTTGTATCCCACCGAGTTGCTACAATTGCAGAAAAAGTTGGAACCGAAAATTGGAGTCACATCGAAAGCCAGGACAACCCGGCAGATCTGGGCAGTCGCGGATGCACACCTCTGGAAATGGTTAACAATGACCTCTGGTGGCACGGACCCCAATGGCTAAAACTCGACCCGAAACATTGGCCAATTACCCGAAAAGCAATCGATACAACACTGGAACTGCGGCCAATCAAGACTTTCGTCAACACAACACAAGAGGTTATACTGGATAGATTTTCATCACTACCCAAAGCCATTTGATTCATAGCATATTTATTTATTCAGATTCTGCTCGAATGCGTCACCCAACAGATCACAACAGCCACACACAACGTTGGAAATAACTCCAGACGAGTTTAAAACTACCCGCATGAAGTTAATTATTTTAACCCAAAGAAAACACTTTCAGGAGGAGTATGAAGCTTTAACTCAAAAAACCAGCATACACAGAAAAAGTAACATTTTGACCCTTTAATCGACCTTAAAGGAATAATGCGAGTTAATGGCCGATTGAGCTATTCAGCCGCATTGTCATATAACGAGAGTCATCCGATTATACTACCCTATAGCAGTCGATTAACAACGATTGGTGGCAACCAACTAGCTTTACGACTCATGCGTACGGAATTTTGGATACCGAAGCTTAAAACGCTCATCAAGTCCATTATTCATCAGTGCAAAACTTGCGTCTTACACAAGAAGAGAGAAACTACCCAAATAATGGCAGCTCTTCCAGCGGAACGTACCACTCTAACCCGCCCATTCGCAGCAACAGGAATCGACTTCGCCGGTCCCTATGACATAAAAAATTACACCGGCAGAGCGTGCTTGATCACAAAAGGTTATGTATGCGTATTTGTTTGTTTTGCAACCAAAGCAATACACCTGACAATGGTACTAATTTCGTGGGAGCATCTAAACTCTTAATCAAAGATCGACGAGAATTCATAAAATCACTAAAACATCAACTGGCACTTTAATCCTTCAGAAGCTCCACACATGGCTGGACTCTGGAAAGCAGGAGTGAAAAGTTTAAAGAGCCACTTAAAAAAGGTGTCTCAGATCCAAAAATTCACTTCCGAAGAATTATCTATCCTTCTAACCCGAATCGAAAGCTGCTTGAATTCTCGACCTTTAAGCCCACTAAGTGAAGACCCCAGGAATATAGAACCTTTATCTCCAGGCCATTCCCTTATTAACCCCCGCAGAACGCAACTTAGAAGATACGCAGCTAAGCATCGCACATAGATGGCAAAAGTTAAAAATACTCCATCAACACTTCTGCAAACGATGGAAAGAAGAATATCTAACATGACATGTTCAAAATTTATAAAAATGAACATTCACGAAAAGTTTGACGCAGTAATTAAGTACAAGTACTGCGTCAACTGCTTAGCCAGATCGCACTCAACACAAAGATGCACCAGCGCAAAACGATGCAACATGTGTAACGGTGAGCACCATTAAACCCTACATGGACACCCCAGGTTGTTTTGCAAAGAGAAAACCAAAACAACAAAGGGCGACGAACGACTGCACAAAGATCAAGAGATTCCAACACTACTGGCCAAGTCGACCCTTATACCCACTGCCATGATAAAAATAAAACACGATGGCCAATCGAATAAAATGCGTGCCATAATTAACCCGACCCGAAAGGTGACAATTATTGCCTCGGAGCTAGTTCAGAGATTGAGGTTACCGAAAACGTACCTTGACTCTCATCGCATATGAAAAATCGTCATAGGGTCACTAACTGATCCCGACTGGCATGTCGGAGCTAACTGCCTTATGACGCAGGAATTACCGACCCGACCCTACAATCGTGATATAGGTGGCGAAATCTTTAAGAGATTCGACCACTTATTCCTAGCCGACCCTATGTTCTACAAGGATGATAAAATCATGATGGAACTGGGAGCAGACATCTACCCAAGGATAATGAAACCCGGATTATTCAACCCAGACAACAGCACCGTGATCGCAAAAAACACCGCACTCGGTTGGACTCTAACCGGTGCTTGTGCGATTTAAACCCTAAGTAACAACTCAACCCATTTTAAAACAATATTCCTTAACCCAAAGCGAAATAGATCTAATAACTTATTCGCAGACCCTGTAAGGCGGCCGGAATGTTCATACCAAATGAACACATCCCTGCATTGTTCTCCTAACTCGTATAAATACGAATTAGAGGACAATGCAAAAGGCTCAACGGCACCAACATAGCTCATAATTCCAACTGGAATTAATCAGCAGACCAAGGAGCAGATATCAACGCGGACGGACAGAAAAGGCGCGAAAATTAGATCGCCCCAGCAGTACAACAACAACAACAGCAGCACCACCAAAATCTACGCGGGATTATTTAAGCCACATCAGGTTGTAGTTAAATGTATAGTCTAAGCCTAACCTATAAATAACACATAAATTGAATTATACATATAACACTTAACAAACACACACATAAATATTGTACAATTAACCCACACAAATTGTCTATATTTTTACCCTATATACTAAAGGTAATTAAAGTTACATTTTGTTGAATTTTAATTAACATTTTATTTTATTTGGCACACCGGCAAACTCAACGTCGAGTACCCCTTAGGCCTAAAAATGTTCGATTAGACCGTAACTATGAAAGCCCGCAGATATCGGTTATGTAAACCTCTATTGCGAACTTTTTACCGGAAATATCGGACACTCTGGGAGATATACAGGACTTTAAAAAAAAAGACAAAACAAATGGTTTTATCGGCAAAATCAATAATTTTATTCAAAAAAGTCTCCTTCTGCTTTAATACAGCTTTTTGCACGGTCCAAAAGCATGTCGAACGAGTGTTTTAGCTCGTTGCCCGGTATGGCCGCCAGTATGCCAGTGCAAGCCTTTGAATAGCCTCCACGTCTGCATAACGCTTTCCTTTCATCGGCAAATGCATTTTTTCGAAAAGGTAGAAGTCGCACGGTGCCATATCAGGTGAATACGGGAAGTGATTAATTGTTAAAATGTGATTTTTGGTCAAATAATCGGCCACAAGCGTCGATGGATGAGACGGCGCATTATCGTGCAACAAACGCCAACTTCCATCTTCGCGATATTTGGGCCGAACACGTCGAATACAGTGCATCAAACGCTTCAAAACTCCAAGATAGAATACCGCAATACAAACTGCCGGATCATGGCTAAAACTTTCTTCTTTTCACCCTTCCAATGTGCAGGTGAGGGTCGAAGTCCTTTGGGTACATGATAGCCTTCATCATGCTGGATAAGGTTGCTGACAAAATTTTCATTCCTCACATTTGCAGTAGTTATATTCCTCGATCCACACTTTTTACGCAGGCAAATGGAAATTGCATTTTTAATGCGCTCCAACTCGTAGAACTTATAAATATACAGGAGCACGTCCACGCGCACACAGCGCCGATCATAGCGTCGAATTTCAGAACGTGCAATTTTACTGTAAGTTGTTGTGGATGTCCTCTTTTTTCCGCAGTAAATCGTTGGATACGACAATTCCTGAGCATCGTCGTCGGTTGTAACGTCCTTTGGGCCTTATCCTGGTGCCATTGCAACCCGTGCAATGGATCGATTTTCAATGGGTTCATTGTCCATTAAAGTCTCCTGACCACCTGGATTTAAATCCTCTTCCATTTCAAGCGGTAAATTTTCCTGACGGGCATTAAGCAGGCCTCTTACTTCTGCCTCATCTACTTTATATTCCGGATTGGTTCTCCTAATTAAATGGTCCGCAGTGTTGCGTTCCTGCTCTTCAGTTTTATATTGCGGTTCCAAGCGCCTGTTCGAACGACCTATTGTGTTGCGCTCCTGTTCCGCTACTCTATATTCTGAATTCAAACGTCTACTGTATTACGCTGCTGCTCTGTGAAGTAGGTTCTGTCGTCTAGTGGAACGTGCAGAACTGTCACGTGTTCTCTCCTCATTGCGGTACTCCAAATTTGAGCTGCGTAATTCTGCAATATAGTCGGCGTTTTTCTGTCTATTATTTTCCAAATTTTGACTATATTGTTGTCGGCTTCGATTCAGAGCATTGCGATGTCTTTGTTCCTGCGATTGTCTAGATACTCTTGGCATTTTTATAAATTAATAAGATGTTTATACAAATAAAAAATATACTAAAAATAAACAGTGAAAAAATTATATTAGAATTAATTTTATTATTATTGTTTATTAGGAATAATCTACAAATATTAAAACTAATTACATAGAGGAACGGTGGCCATCGGCTCCGAATGTTAATACGTAAAATAGAATTAAAATAATGCTTATTCTTAAAAAATAATAATAAACTTAAAATAATGCTTATTATTTGAAAATAATTTTTTTCGTTGATTTAAAAGTTGTGTGCCTTGTTGAAAGTTTAAGCTGCTCGCATAAACTGAAGTGATCCGATGTGTTGGGCCCTATTTATTGAATGTTTTAGAGCCTGACTTCACATCTGTAAACTCTTTTGCACTTCTTGGTATCATCAAGGAATTTTCGAAGAAATGTTGAATTTTCGAAGAAATGGCGTTAATTACAAAAGTTGCATTGTAGAGGTTCTTTTTTACCTACGTTATATTTTCTACCTCCCCTGTGAACTATGTTTACTTTCTCCATAGGTTTTGTTTTGTACCTGCTAATTAGGGTTTTAAAATTATTATTAATAAATATAGTATATTTTGAATTATTAGGGATTTATTTATTTTATGGGTATTAAAAATATTATTTCCCCGTTAAATACAAAAGGGGCATTATCGAAGTTTTTTTTACCTAGGTTATGGTTTTGAGCTACGCTTCGAACAATGTTTATTTCCTACCTGTTATTCTACCTAGAATATTTTGTACCTACCCATCAGTTAATTAGGGTTTTAAAATTATTATTAATAAATATAATATATCTTGAATTATTAAGGATTTATTTATTTTATGGGTATTAAAAATATTATTTCCCCGTTAAATACAAAAGGGGCATTATCGAAGTTTTTTTTACCTAGGTTATGGTTTTGAGTTACGCTTCGAACAATGTTTATTTCCTACCTGTTATTCTACCTAGAATGTTTTGTACCTACCCATCAGTTAATTAGGGTTTTAAAACTAAATAACTATGTTTTCAAAGTTAGTGTTCTATTATAATTAATATATAATAATATTTCTTGAATAATTAGGGATTTGTTTATTTTATGGTTAATTAAATAATATTTTTGCTCCTTACTCATATGTATCCATTCTTAACACAATTTTCAACTTATTGTCCCAATTAGCTACATGTCATACCTTACTTTTGGCACAAGCAAAACAGTTTTTGGCAGATATAAGAAACATTTTATTGAAAGCTCAAATTGGACAGTATAAATTATTAATTAATTTGATTTATTTATAATATATTTTTTGTAAAGTGTTTAAATCTGATTACAATGTAAATATATTGGAGAAGATTGATTAGTTATGTTACTCACTATTTACCATATAGGAAAAATTTAAGAATTTAATTTTCTATTACAAGCTATATTACATTTCGGAGAAAATGGATTCTCTATTTAATGAAAAAAGTAAGTCATGCCAAACTTTGTGAAGATATTTTGTCATATAAAAAAATTTCCCATACAAGAACTTGATTTTGATTGGTCAGTTTATATGACAGCTGTATGCTATAGTGGTCCGATCTTAACAATTCGTTTGAAGATTGAAGTCATATCTTAAGCAATAATGCATACTAAAAACTTCCATACAAAAATTTTTTTTGATCGGTACGTTTCTATGATAGCTGTGGTCTGATATGAATAATTTGTTCGAAGATTGTAGCGATATCTTGGACAATCATCATCCATGCCAAATTTCGTGAAGATAACTTGTCGTAAACAATTTTTTTCATATAAGAACTTAATTTAGATTGTCAGTTTGTATGGCATATAGCTGCCATTGAGAGAAATCCATGCCAGATTTCGTGAAGATATCTTATCTAATGAACAATTTTTACATACAAACACTTGATTCCGATCGTTGAGTTTGTCTGGCAGATATATGCTATAGTGGTATAAAGATATCTCGTCAAATGAAAAAGTTTTCCATACAAGTATTTGATTCCGATCGTTCAGTTTATATGGCAGCTATATGCTAAAGTAGTCCGATCTGAACAATTTCTTTAAAAATTGCATAACTTTTTTTAGTAAAAACCCATACCACATTTCGTGAAGATATCTCGTCAGATGAAAGAGTTTTCCATACATTCCGATCGTTCAGGTTATATGGCAGCTATATGCTATAGTCATCCGATCTATAAAATTTCTTCGGAGATTAATTGAATGCCTTAAAAAGTAATAGATGCCAAATTTCGTGAAGATACCTTGTTAAATGAAAGAGTTTTCCATACAAGCACTTCATTCCGATTGTTCAGTTTGTATGGCAGCTATATGCTATAGTCATCCGATCTGAATAATTTCTTCGGAGATTACATTGTTGCCTTAACTAATAATCCGTGCCAAATTTAGTGAAGAGACCTCGTCAAATGAAAGAGTTTCCCATACAAACAAATGATTCCGATTGTTCAGTTTGTATGGCAGCTATATGCTATAGTGGTCCGATATCGGCCGTTCCGACAAATGAGCAGCTTCTTGGTAAGAAAAAGACGTGTTCAAAATTTCAGATCTATATCTCAAAAAGTGAGGGACTAGTTCGCGTACATACAGACGGGCGGACGGACGGACGGACAGACGGACATGGCTAAATCAACTCAGCCCGTCGCGGTGATCATTTATATATAATATATACTTTATGTGGTCTCTGCCGTTTACTTTTAGATGTTACAAACTTCGTGTCAAAATTAATATACCCTGTTCAGGGTATAAAAATTAAAGGAATAAAAAAGTGTGTCAGCATTGAGTTTAAGTGATTTTAGAGAATGTCTATTGGAAAATAAAGTGTATAATGCAACAATGTATGTATTGTATTTAGATCTTAATTTCTTACGGCTTATACTCAAAATATTTATAAAGTAGCTCTAATCAATATAGATGTTAACGAATTGTACGGGATAATCATATTGATACTTATGCTTATGGTTATTTTGAAACATTATATTAGTAGTACTTTATTATGTAATATAAGAAAGAAAAAAAGAAAAATTAAATAAACAGTTTATATTTTACAATGTTTATTTTTTATTTAATAAAAATTACAAACATAATTGACCACATATTATGTATATTTTTGTTTCTGTTCATAATTGTAATATATTGGAGGCTTCAGGTAATTAATTAGTTCTATCGGTGGCTGTAAATTTCCAAAATTATCAAAATATTCTTTATAATTTTTGTTTTTATAGTAAGATAACTAATGAGTACCAGGACCATCAGCATCATCTATATTAAGAATCGTACATTCTTGAGATTTTGGTTTATTCGGTAAAGAATTTCGAATAAAAATTCCCTTGAAATGTTTAAGATGTTTGCAATATTTCAGTATACTCTCGCAAAATGTTGCTACAGAGTATAATAGTTTTGTTCACCTAACGGTTGTTTGAATCACCTAAAACTAATTGAGTTAGATATATATAAATAATCAAGATGAAGAGACGAGTTGAAATCCGGGTGACTGTCTGTCCGTCGAATTTAGACAATGGGCGTGGCACCGCCCACATTTAGGTGAAACCCCAAATCTTTGGATCTGCTTAGCCGATTACAACCAAATTTGGGACATAATATTCTTCTAGTATTTTTATATAGTGCGAAAATGGGCGAAATCGGATTACAACTACACTTCTCTCCCATATAACACCATTTTAAATTTCATCTGATTTTTAACTTTCCAGTATACAAATCAAGTAACAATGATTTAATCGGGGTAAAACTTTGCAAGAATAATACGTTTAAAGTATGCCACCTTGTGACCAAAAACTGTCTTAATCGAACCAAACCTATTAACGCCCCCAGGTACTGAATATGTGGACCTCAGTGTTTATAGTTAACCTTCTACCGAAAATATCGGTCAATCCGCAAAGAAATCTCAAACGAGTATACCATTTGACTTTGCGAGAGTAAAAAAGGTTCGGTTACACCCGATCTTAGCCCTTCCTTACTTTTTAAATCTACGTTTGTTAACTGTCTTTTAATTCGTTTTTTGGATAGGGTTGTAAATATAAACAACATATCTTTTTATAAGGCTTGAGGAATAAACCCCTCCTCATTGCGATTGATTCCATATATCTAATCTGCCGGCTAGCCTGAGCAAACTGCTCCTTTCCATTCCTGACGTCATTCAAAACTTTTGCTATAGCTGATCCACCAGATGCTATACCACCAAGTGCACCTAACGCCGTTAAAATAGGAAATAATAGTAAAATTCCACCAATTTTCGGGAGTGAAACTATTCTCGGTATGTTTATTCTTTGTTTTTAAAGCTAGACTTTATAGCATCCTGAGAAATGTTATAAGCCTCATTAAATGACTGCGCCTTCCTCAAAAAAAATTGTTAAATGATACTTTCCCTTTTTCATCTTTATACGTTTTTTACTTTTAAATGTATTTCTTTTCTTACTTTTAATACCCATTTCCAGTTTGAGTTTTGCTTTCATTGCATTTGTAACGAATCAAGCGTTTGGTCGTTCTTTGAAATCACTGTCCTTAGATGTAACACGCTGCCAGGCTTTCTCAGATAAAACTTTATCAGCTTGGAGTCTAATAATTATATCTTTTGCTTGGGGATATGCAATATCATGTTCTTTGCAGGCTGCATCTAATGGATTTACACTTTTATCTCCTCTTTCTAACCATTGTCGGCGTTTTGTTACCGGACCACAAAATTGATATTCGGGTAAATGAAGTTCAATATGCAAAGAATCAATCAAAATATTTACAAAACCTTGCCCAATCCTTTGATGTATTAGTCCCATTAGGTGATTTTTTTTTACAATAATAATATGGGTTAGTGTGGGTGAGTTATAATTAAATGATGTTTTTATTATAAAAGTAATGGTTTATATTTTAGTAAACAAAATGAAAGTAGTTAAACAACGTCTCCAATTTAAGGTTAATAACGCAGACAATTATATAAATGCTAAAAATGTTACTAGTCATAGTGCACTTTTACCGAATTTCATACGAACGTTGATTGTGGAAAAACTAATGTTATGCTCAGTTTAATTAAAAGCCCAAACCGGCTTAATTTCCGAAATATAATATATACATTTATTCAAAATCATTATATCAGCCCAAATATTTATATATATTTAAAAAGGCTTATATTAAAAATTAATTCTAAAGATGTTATACAGATCGAAAAGGATAAATGGAAAATGACACCAGGTCTGTTTGAGTTAATATCTCATAAAAACCCGCAACATTATAAAAAGTGTGATTTGAAGACTTATCGACAGATTTTATTAGATACAAGTGTTCACAAACTAAGTGAACAAAATAGATTGAGATTGCTTGGATCTTTAACAAGTGCCGGTCATAACAACCATCAAAACGAGATTATATCAATTATTGAAGAGTTGCGAGAAGCCAATATTATTAAATAATATAAGTATAAATAAATTTAAACATTCCTCATTTAACAATAATAAGTCAAAAGTGAAAACAAGTCTAGACCGAAACAAAAATCTTAATTTAAACAAGAAAATAATAATTAACCTAGCTGCTCCTATAGAAGACGATGATGTCATTTCGAAAGTATTCCTTTTAGAAACGTTAAATAAGATGAAAAACAAATTAGAACACCAAATCAGAGAAATAAATGTAATTCTGAATAATAAAACAATAGAGTTTATGTTAAATGGTTAGAATTTTCTTCTGAACACAATTCCTGGGTGAATGTTAATGACTTAAATTAAAAAATAAATAAATAAATATATATGTATTATAAATAAAAAAGTGTTTTAAAAGCTATTTCAGTTAAGTATCTAATGATAACCAATCAACATGTCGATTACATTAACAATAAATGGTAATTCAACTATACGGGTTGCAAATTATTTCCCTCCAATAGATCTCAAACCAGATTATGTTTGTAGGTTATTTAGTTTGAACTCGTATCACACAATACCAAATGTGAGAAAAAATAATTTGTTTGACATTGGATCGAGTGTTGTTGAGATACCTGTTGGAACATATGAACTGGAGGATATAGTTGAGAAAATTGTCAACATATATGAACCTTTGAATCGAGGGTTTATTGATATAAAAGGTAATCCTAATACATTTCAAACCGAAATTATGAGTAATAACGAAGAAGTGAATTTTGATAAAAAATACTGAATTTGTCCATTATTAGGTTTCAGTAAAATAATATTGGAGCCAGGATTGTTCATTACTCTGAAAATCCTGTGGATATAACAAAAATAAACGCAATATCCATTGAATGTAATATCATCAACGGCGCATATATAAACGAAATATCTATGCATGCAATACATCAGTTTCTCTTAGAGTTAGCCCAGGATATAAAATCTCAGAAATACCTATTAATGTTATATATTTACCAGTTAATACTCATCAAATAAGCACTCTAGTTCTTAAAGTTGTTGATCAAATGGGTAGCCTGATTAATTTTCGTGGAGAACACATATCAATAAGACTACATTTAAAACCCATCTAAAGAAAAAAAAGAGAATTTTTAGTTTTGAATCATCTTCAAAAGTATTGGCTACAAAAGCAAAAAATCTATGCTCTAAAGAGGAAAATTCTCTTGTTCAACATAAAATTGATTTAACCCCATCGAATAAGGAGTTTCTAATAAGTCTAGGATTTATTTTGAAAAAAAGAGTGATATAATAAACGTTTTGTACAAGCCCATTTTTGATAATAGCATATTAAAAAGGATTATCATAGCTACATACCATACTTACAATCGTTTCAAAACAATGATGAAATTCGGATCCCATACAAAATCAAGACCTATATGTGCTACAAAATGAAAGTATTTTATACATTGAGGGGTTAATATCAAATAAGATTCACTATTTTCAAAAACTGTACAGCTGCTAAATAATTGTATGTCCAATTTATTCGAGGAGATACGATACGATCGCACTAGAAAGTTGGGTATTGCAACAGAAATCAAAAATTATGTATCACTTAACACATTTGAAAGTACAAATCTAAAAAATGCAGGGTGGTGCCCTTTTGAAAATATTCCTGACTGATCATTTAAATTTTTGTAAACCATTGAAAAACTTACTTGGATTTGCTGAAGATTTCGATAAAATTATTATTAATTGTAAACATGAATTACTTGTAGTTTTAATACGAGCTAAAGAAGATGCTTTTGTTATGAAGACAACTACAAACAAAGAAAAGCTTACATTAAAACTTATAAATTTTACATGGAAAGTGCCACATATTCAATAATTAATAGTAAACAATCACTGTACATTTGGTTTAAAAGTTGGGATGTCTACAGAAGTTCAACTTCAGTTTCAATTTCACGATATTCAAAGCACTTGATACTCAATAGTTTTTCAATATACTTATCTACTATCATAAGTACAACGAATCGGGATATCAAAATTATTATATTCCAATTTGAAATGTTGATAAAATGCTTGTTTTGTTTCAATGAATCCTCCAATATCAGATTCCTTTTCAATAATCTCTTTACGAAAGGCCTCTATAGCTTTATCTATAGTAAAAATTCTTATAGGCTTCGCTTCAGTTGTAAAGTCAACTATATACGATGTTGTGATTGTTGTAGATGGTTGAGTTATTTCTGTAGGGGGTAGAGTTGGATGTGTTATCTCTACAATGGGGGTCGATGACGACGACGATGATAATGCCGTCGTTGACAACACTTCATTTTCTTCATTATAATGCGTTAAAAGAGGCTCACTTTCGATTGATTTTGATTTACTGCAAGCCCTTTATTATCTAGTTTTTCCAAAATGGTGCAAAATAGGCAGCTTTAAAAACATGTAATAATGAAATATAAAACTTGAATTCCATTGTGTTATATCCCTTTGTCCACGATAATTTAAAATGAGGTTGATATTTGAAAAATATGTATTTATATACTTATTTTTCTTCTTCTTCTTAACCCTTAAAATAAAAACTGTAAGCTTAAACTTTCTAATTTTATTTTATTTCACTATAATTTAAATTACTATCCAGTATGTACTTGATTAAAATGTATAAAGGCACAACTAATTTGTAGTCGGTTGATTTTAACATAAGAATGATTATGAAAATGATACTCACAGCGCACAACATCTGGATGTAAATTATATAATCTAGAAAGATTCATTTAATTATATTCTGTACTCTCCTCTTCAATGTTATACACCGGCTTTTGGAGGAACTCGGTATCTACTGTTACACATAAACTTTTAAGGACCATAATAAATTATGGTGGTGTTCAAACGGAGCTTTGATATGGAAACAATCAAATTCTCGAAAACGACAGTTATTTCCTTTACAATAAATTTATTATTATAGGCTTTGAAGCCTTAAACATCTACTGTCGCAAATTATTAAAAATAAAAATTAATAATCTATATATATAAAAATGAAACCCGTTTCCCGTTGTCACGCCATAACTTGAGAACGGCTAGATCGTTTTTAAGTTTTCTAATACTCTGTAGAAGGTTCTTAGGGGAAAAAATACTAAGAAAATGTCTCAGAAAGATTGAAAAAATACATTTAATTTTGCAAATTTTAAAAAACGCGCATAACGAATGTCATCGTCATTCACAGCCATAGACTATATTGAAAGAGCATCGTTTGTTCGGAAACGTGGTTACTTAATTAAATTCTATCGCACTAATTAACTAATTTTTGAAAATTACTCGCCATAATTAAATGTACCGACTTTGACGGTAATATTAATAATACCAGTGATGATTTCAATTTAATGTAAGTATTTAATAATATAATAAAATATGTATACAATGAGTTAGATTTCAGAACGCAGTATACAAATTTCGCACAACCTATTTAGTAATCAGTGGTAATCTGACGTTTGTTTTGTTTTAAAGATTAAGAAGTTTGATGTTTGCTAATAAGTGTTTGTTAATCACGGTAAGTTCACAGCTTAATATTGATTTTTAGTAATTTTTGATGACTACACAATATTAAAATTTCGTATACATGGTTAAACAGAAAATATAGGGAGTAATTTTTTATTTTCAGTTGGATTTTCGTTTTTAAAAATGCCACCAAGCAGATGTACAAACTTAGACCGCAGAACTCGAAATACTGCAAGTCAAAGATATATAAGAGCAAATCAAACAATTTTACTGTCTTAAATAGTATGTAATTAATGTATACCTTAGCCACATCAACGCGTGGACGGGGTCCTCTAGTGAAATATATTTTTAATTGTAGGCTTTTTATATGTTCGTTAAGAACAAAACAAAATAACCAATCTTCATATTTATGTGGTTTCAAAAATGTACATACAAACATGCACTTAAATTAAAAATATCAACAAAATGTGCTTTAAAAAAACTCACATGCACTTTTACTATACGAGAAAAGTTCCACCACACACCCACAAACACACTTTTAGTTAAAACGCGAGAGCTTGCTTTTCCCTTACAATGAAGCGCCGCGGGCCCACAATCCCCAAACCCCAAACCTCGAAGCCCCTCTCACAAAACCGCCCCAACCAACCCCTTACTGCGTAGTGCAGGTCTATCTGTCTAAGCATGTAGTATGTATATATTTTCCTTTCACCATTTTCCCCCCAAATAAATAAAGGGGTATAAAGTTATATATATAAATGATAAGGTTAACGAAATGTGTTGAAATCCGGGTGACTGTCTGTCCGTCCGCTTCTTTGTCTGTGCACTTCGTAACTTGAGTAAAAGTTGAGATATATTGATGAACTTGCTACATATGTTCTTTGGCACCCAAAGGTACTCGGTATTGCAGATGGACGTAATCGGATCATTTCCCTGCCCATAAAACGCCATTAAACGAAAACCTATAGTTCCATAATTAAGCACTAAATTAAGATATCGAACTGTAATATGGTACAGGGGATCAAGGTAACAAGGGACACCAAGTGACAGAAATTTTTTTTTTTAAAGTGGGAGTAGCCCCGCTCCCTAAGTGGTTTAATGTACAAATCATCCAAGCCGCTGAAGCTAATTCAACCAAATTTTCTAGGAGGAAGTATTTTTAGCACTTTTTCATACGCTGTGAAAATGGCAACAAGCTTTATCTTTCACAACTAGCATGGTAGCGAAGGGCTTATAGGACCCGGTGTAAAAATTGAACAATGAAACATTTCTCTCAGATACTAGGCGAAATCAGATGATAAATCACGCCGACTTCCCGTATAACATAACTTTAATTTCATCTGATTCTTTCACTTTCTAATATACAAATACTTGTAAAACATCAATGCAGTTAGCAGAGTAAAAATTTGCACAAATAGTACCCTCAAGATGTTTAATCATATGTCCTAAAATTGTCAAAATCGGACTATAACTTTTCAATATAATAATAATATAAATACTTTCGAACTTCCGGTTGACTTTATATCGCATCTATGGTATAGGTCAATATGTAAAAAATCTTTATGAAATTCGGAAAGAATGTTTTTCTAACAATAGTGTATATTCTGATTGTTACTTATGAATGCAATACTTCCTACTTTTAATTAAAATATATTCGAAAACCTTAAGTTGTCCTTTCTTACTTATTAATAAATATTTCTTTTTAAATTTACTATTTATAATGAATCGATCAATTTTTTAAGCTCGATAATGAAAATTACAAGGGAGTAGGTTGATATTTTTCGTTTTTCTGTCATCCAAAAATTGGAACATTTTTATAAAATGTAATGGGGCACTTATATAATGTTGCCATATAATGAGGGAACATTTTAATCTTGAAAAGAAAATGCTATAAGTGAACTGGAGTGTATATATTATATTATATTATATATTTATATACACATGTTGGTACACACAAATATAATATATGAATTTAACCGCTTGCAAAGAGTATTTAAAATTATTTTAAATTATACATTTGAATAATAATAATTATTTTTATTAGTTTTAGAATTGTGGAAAGTTGTTAATTCAACAAAGTCTTTGGCCATAAATGGAAAAGTATTCTCTGCAGACCACTCAGACTTGCATTGCTTAATATGGAACCACTCTGGATCACAAATTATAGGCGGAACAGGGTTGGGGTGCTTATATGTTCTCTCTGTGCCGGATTTAAAAGTAGTAAGAAAGGTTCGGCGTCACAAGTTGCCGATTAACAGAATAATGCTGTCACCGAATATGAGATACATTGCCAGCGGGGATACAAGTGGAGATATCGTCGTATATAATTGGTGTTCCTGTGATGTATATCTAGTAGTTTGTTCAAAACGCAAACTGCACACTCATTTTGATTGGCACCCTTGGAATGGAGATGATTTGGTTATAGGTAAGTACTTAAAGTAGTTGCTACACTTAGACAATTAGATTACATTAAAGCAAATAATAAAATTTTAATACTCGTATCGTAAGTGTTTTATAGCTATATTACAGTTTTCATTTTTATACTCTCGCAATTTTCAAAGATCAAAGTCAAAATTTTTATATTAAAACTAAAGTTAGAATACCCTTCACCAATGAAAAAGTTTTCATATAACATAAGAACTTCATTTTGATCGCTCAGTTTTTATGGCAGCTATATATTATTAATGTGATTCGATAGCAGCGGTTTCGACAAATGAGCGGCTTCTTCGGGAGAAAAATATGTGTGAAAAATTGTATCTCAAAATATCTCAAAAACTAAGAGTCTACTTTAGTATATACAGACAGGCGGACGGGCGGACATGGCTAAATAGACACAGCTCGTCACGCTGTCCATTTATATATAAATTTTACGAGTATACTGTCTACGACGTTTTCTTCTGGATGTAAGAAACTTCGTAGCAAACTTAATATACCCTGTTTAGGGTATAATAATAAATATCTTGGAAACAAGATGTATTAGATATTTTTTAGAATTATTCTGAATCATTTACACCTCGCTTATGAAGAAAAAATGTTAAATTTAAAGAACAAACACTGGTGTAATCAATCCGATTTTTGTGAAAGGTATTTATTTGTATGCTTTATTTTTTCAATAAAAGAAACTGAATAAAATTGGTTCCAAATTGGAAAAAAAATTATTTATTCATAAAAAAAGTCGAATAAATTCAACATTTATCCCATTAGATAGCTTAGAAAAAATCGTAAAGAATAGGCCGGCTAGTTATGGTATTCTTATATAGAACTACTTTCTTCGAATTCGCAAATGTTAAAAGGTACTTTTTCCAAAAGTTGAAATTTCGAAAATTCATAGCTTCAAAATTTTTTCATATTGAGTCGAAATAAAAAAATATGTTTCCAATATTTTGCCTCAAAGAAGACGAAAAAAAGTTTTTTGTACGAAAAAAAATTTTGAATGTAATTTTTCGATGGAAGTACCTGTATATATCTATATATGTATTTTAAGCCGAAACGGCTCCGGCATCAATTGTAGTTCTACACGTCCCAAGCAAAGAAATAGTGGCATACTACCAGAGGATGGACCGAAGAATTATTATAAGCTATATCAGCTTTAGTAAAATTACGGCTGAACTTCTTGTGAGTGTTTCTATGGCAGGTAAGTTGCATCAGTAACTCAATATATTTTTAGAAATGCATTTTTTTTATCATATTGACAATACATATGATATAACGGGTGTTTTTTCGAGGCATAGAACTTTAGTTGGCATTACTGTTCAAGATGGCGACTGATTTAACAGCTGTAAAGTGACTTATTCTCAGTTTGGTTTAGCAATTCATCATGAATAGCAGGGATAATGGGATGTCCAACTCTTTCCAGTGTGAGAGCGCCTCAAAATTAGTGTTTTTTATAACATTTTCCATTGTAGCCAGATCGGAATTTAAATTAAAATACCCATCATTTATTAAGATTAAATATTATTATACATGTATCCGTTAAACATATGCAGAAACTTTTTATACTCTCTTTTTGTGATTTTGTGATATATTAAACAATTGATTTTTGAACTTTCAATACGTAATCAAAAAAATATCATCACATACATTTTAATTTCGCGTTTTCTTTCATTTTCATTGTTTTCTAATTTTGGTTAGTGATCTTCAACAGCAGCACAAAATCTCTCTGTTTACATATTTTTCTGTAGGATTTTAATCTGGCCGTCCCTCTTTTTCCAATTGCTAAACGTCAGACCTACTGAACTTTGACAGTTGCTTGAGTTCAGTAGGTTTTGACGTTTATCAATTGCGCTCTCATTTCCAGTGAGAGACGAGTTGGGCATCTCCTTATCTCTGATGAATAGACTTACGCCCGAACAACGCTTGCAAATAGTGCAATTTTATTTCGAAAATAATGGTTCTGTGCAGAATACGTATTGCGCACTACGTTCTTCTGTTTTTTTTTAGCGATGAAGCGCACTTCTGGTTGAATGGCTACGTCAACAAACAAAACTGCCGCATTTGGAGTGAAGTTTATCCTCAGATGCATGTTTGGTGCGCTTTATGGGCTGGTGGAAACATTGGTCCGTACTTCTTCAAAAACGATGATGGCCAGAACGTTACAATCAATGGTGATCGGTATAGAGCCATGATTACTAACTTTTTCATTACTGAATTGAACAACCATGATGTCCAGGAGCTGTGGTTCCAACAAGATGGCGGAACATGTCACACAGCTCGTGCCACAATCGATTTATTGAAAGACACGTTTGGTGATCGCCTAATTTCACGTTTTGGACCTGTGAATTGGCTTCCAAGATCTTGTGATATAACAGCGCTAGACTACTTTCTGTGGGGTTATGTAAAGTCATTGGTCTATGCGCGTAAGCCACAAAAGCTTAACCATTTGGAAGACAACATTAGCCGTGTTTTAGCCGATATACGGCCACAAATGTCGGAAAAGAGTAATCGAAAATTGGACGTCCAGATTGGACTACATCCGATCCATATGCCAGAAATCATATTTAAAATGTAATGCCACAATATAATCTTTCGGATAAATAAAACTCATGTCAATCGAATAATCCATCGTTATTTTATTGCAATTTAAAGTTCTATACCCTTTATAAATAATCAAGCGATCATGCGACGAATTGAAATTCGGGTGATTGTCCGTTTGTTCGTCCATGTAGGCTTGAATTGGATATGTGACACGCCTACAAAATACCCTTAATCGAAAACCTATTGTATAAAGTACCATAACTAAAACGCAAATAAATCAGAATCATTAAATTTCATAACTTATATAATATAATTGGACAATGGGCGTGGCATCGCCCTCCTTTAAGTAAAATCATATATATCAATAATTACTTCTCCAATTTCTTGGTAATATTCTTACACATTCTTAAGTAATATTTTAAATCCGGACTTAAAACCGGAAGCGGATTGTATAAACACGCCTACTTCCCATATATAACATTTTTAAATTTAATCTGATTCTTTAAATTAAAGCATATAAGTCAAAACTCAACCAATGAGATCTTATTATTGATTATTGATATTCGGATATAATCTTTTTCTGATAATATTGTGACCTTGTGTCCAAAATGGGTAAGACGTGCCAATACTTCCCTTTGCACCCATACAGCTAATAAATCATAATCCTGTTCATTTATATATTGTATATCAAGTATATAACTATATAAATATCAATTAGTATAAAAGGCTGGAAGGTGAGCAAAAATGTAATGATAAGAAAGAAAGAAGAAAATGTCAAGAAAGATAAAGGTATGACTCATCTTGTTTAAAATTAACTGGTTGTCAATTTTCCCTTACACTATATTTTTAAATATTATATGATTTAACATTTGCTTTACTTCAAATAAATTTTCAGCAGGAGCGTTTTGTATCAATACAGTGTAAAAACAATTTTGAACTTATTTCTTAAAGGTGACGATGGTTGCTGGGATTTTAAAATACTCGTCATGTCTTCCTTGAATCGTGTTGTAGATTTGCTATGCATTCCGGAAAGTGGAGTACGTTTCGTGGTGTGGAGCCCTGATGGAACCAGATTGGCGACATCTGGCAATGATGAAACATTAACAATATGGAACTTTTGCTCCGAAAAGAGGACAGAATACGGTCCGAATATATGGAAACAAAATACACGTGAATTGAATTCTAAGTTTGGACCCGTATTTAAATCGTGGAATTGTCTCAAGTAGCTTATTGATCGAAGATGTGATGGGACTATTTACGCTTGTAAATGTAGGTGAATTCTGTTGATATTATTTTACTTATTGTTGCAAACATATGTACGTACTTATTATTTATTTATATTAGAATTTTATGCAAAACTTAATATGTTTCGCTTATATCTATTTTTGAAAATTTTTTATTGTAGCTCGTTTGTTTAAAATATTCAAATTAATAATAAAAATGTCAAATTGTTGAACCTAATTCATCCAAGATATATACCACACATTGATTAAAAATTAATGAAAAAAAAATTAAAGATATTATTTACTGTAGTGACCATTACTCCGGGTACTGTACGAATATTTGTAATTAGTTATATGAGTATTTCATTCAGTTTTGGTAGCCTTGTCATGCCCAACCCTAATGTGCTATTATGCTGGAAACAGTCACTGACGTAAAACCGTAGACCAAATCAGCTAATACGACCTATCTTATGAGAGCACAATGTAAATGAATACTAACCATCGTTTATATCGACCATAGGGTGGGATATCCGTGAAAATTTGATTTTTGAAGTGAAACTTCTTTGCGCTCGTTGGGCTGTAATTCCAGTATCGAATGAAACGAAAAATCGACAGTAATAAATGGAGAAGGCGCAAAAGTTAGATGTGCTAAAATGTAAATAATTAAAAAGAAACATCGAAAACGCGCAAATTTGAAAATTAAATTACACCACGTCAAAAAGGAACCCTCCGCTCTTTAAAGGCGAACTCAACAAACTACCCCACTCTAAGAAGGTACCAAGCAAATTTTCACCACCTTATTAACTAACGGCTAATATATACGCAGATGTTCTTTGGCATGCGTATCAAGGAAAATTAGAATAACAAAAATCAATAATAAGTTTTGAATAACATTTATATAATGAGGGAAAAATTAAAATTAAATTAAAATAAATGTAATAAAAAAGGTTTATAAAAATTAAAAAAGGAATAAAACAACTCCTGTGATAGGATTTGAACTCAGGCAATATATTTGATGTAAATTTGCAATAAGTAGCTTTCGTCGTGTACTTCTTTCAAATTAACAATTTGTATGTGAATATTCTTCAAATTGCCTTTCCTTCATTCGCATGTCCAAATATATTTGCATATATGTACACATACGTACATATGTATGTATGTCCCTCAATATGCTATTTGTAAAAAAGTAAGCATTGGCGCAAGCGACAAAAAAATCGAAGACGCCCAATAAGATTCGAGCAAGCTCGCCCTACATTTTTCAAATTCAATCATAAGGAACGCGCCTATGCTACAAAACGAAGTGCGATCGCTTATAACTCTGCACTGCGCTCTTTTTTCTGTGCGCCTGGTCAACCAAATTTGGTTTTTATATGGAAATCCTACCGCAAATGCGCGAAAATGAAGTTTAAATAAAAATGAATGAAATTGAATTTGTGAATGGTTTCAGTAAAATTGAAGAATCAGCTAAATTTCAATTTTACAATTGATCCTATTATTCACCTCGCATGCAACGATGCTAAAAGTCGGAAATTGAAATCTATATGTATGCGAGCTGCTATGTATGTATGTCGCCAAAGTTGTCATTTGGTTTTTGTCAACGTTTTGTCAGAAAAAAATAATTTTATTAGTGTCGGAAACATTCTATCTCATAAAACTTGCTGGCTAGGGTGAGTATTTCATTTCAAGAGCCTAACGAGATCCATGAAGTTTTACTTCTATCGCCTAGCTTTCTAGGCCGTTTGATTTTTTTTCCGTAGAAACGAATTAGCTGATTATTCTCACGAGATAGGTGATTGCTCTCTTACAATCCAGGTATTCTCGATATTTTGTAGTAATTAAAATAAAAACTTGAATATATTTGAAAAATTCTTAAACTATCTCAAAATTACAGTCGAATATAATTATTTTTAAATATAAAGGTAGAATATTTTTAAGAGTTGGATTTTAGTTTTGAGTTTTTACATTATAAAAAATGATATCTGAAAAGCTAAATGTGTGCAAATTTATGTATACAAATTGAGCAATGACAACATTGGTGAAATGAAAACAAAACAGAACAACTGATTTCTGCGTTGCCACTACGGGCATAACTTTTGACAAATTTTGTTTAATACGGGTGGAACGTCGGGGACTGGTTCTAACTTTAGTCATTGTCGAAACATATTCATACATGGTCAAGCCGCTAAGCGAAATGTGCCCTGCATGAAATTCTTTGTCATTATGAATGCTTAAGATTATGAATTACATTTTGTGTTTTACTTTACTTAAAGACAAGAAAGCGAAGGTTTTTAGGGTATAATATATTTATTTTAATCGCACAATATATAAATTATAAGGATTCACAAAATTTAAGATAACAGAGCTCTCCCTGGGTGTCCTTAATTTCATGCTCACCTACACAGTCGCAGTTCCTCTCATGCCGACCACTGATATATATGTAGGATAGTGTTGCCAGAAAATTTTCAAGAAAAATCCTTAATGTAAGGATCTTCAAAAATCTACCAAAGTTAAGAAAAAAATCTGTTTTCAAAACAAATATCATTTTAAAAGATTTTAATAAAAGTAAGTCTTCAAATTAATTTATAAAATAAAAACTTATATAACTTAAATTATAATAAACAAACAAAATGTTAAAAAGTTTATACATTTTTATTACTTAAGTATTGTATGTAAATTGTAGTTATTAAATGTTTTAAAATGTCGTTTGTTTTTAAATAATCTTTCGTGCCACTCAAAGTTTTGGTGTCCAGCTGGTTATGAGTTTTACTTTTAACTTAATTTGAGAGAAAAGTCTTTCCGCATGCGCTGTGGAAACCGGAAAGGTCAATATGTTCCAAAAACTTGTTTTTTAAGTGAAAGAAAAACGGAGGGTCATCAAATTTTTTTAAGTTAAAAATAATAGCCAAAAACGTTTCCATTTGTGAGCTAAGTCCATATTTTTATACTCTTGCAACATATTGTGCACTTGTTCCATGGCAAAAAAGAAAGGACGATCATGAGATGATAACCCCTCCCCAATACGTCAAAGACATGAAATTTTACATCCGAGATAGTACGAGAGTACTTTATAGAAGCCGTGGTTAATATTGGACGATAGGCGTGGCACTGCCTACATTTAGGTAGAAACCCATTTCTTGGAACCCGCTCTACCGATTTTAAACAAATTCGGTAGGTGGCATTATTCTCACATTCTTATGCCGCAGTGTAAAAATTGGTGATAGCGGACTACAACCACAAATACTTCAAATGTAACACAATTTTAAAATCCAATTGATTCTTTCACTTTCCAGTATACAAAGTAAACACCAATGAATGTATCGGGATAAAACATTGCACGAATATTGACTTTGAAGTGTGCCAGCTTATGACCGAAAATTATATAAATCGAAACAAAACTATTTAAGCTCCCAGGTACCGAAATTATGGATCCTAATTCTTATTGCGAACTTTTAATCGAAAATATCTGTCAATCCTTGGGATATATTATAGAAACTCAGAGAGAATATTTATCTGATATCAGTATGCCCGTGTGCCAAAAATGGGTTGGATCAGATCCTATATACCTCATTCTCGTAATATACTATATACCTAATAGAAAAATTTTCGAACTTCCGGTTAACTTTATTTTAGTTTATTTCTTTATTTTTTATTTAATTTATTTGTTTTTATATAATTTAATTTTTTTTTTATTATTATTATTTTTATTTATTTTTTATTGTATTTTATTTTATTTTCTTTTCTTTTATTTTCCTTTCTTTTTTTTTCTTTATTTATTTATTTAATTTAATTATGTGGTTTCAAAAATGTACATACAAACTTGCACTTAACAAACAAAAGCTTGCTTTTCCCTTACAATGAAGCGCTCCGGGGCCACAATCCCCAAACCCCAAACCTCGAAGCTCCCTCTCACAAACCGCCCAATAATCATCCCAAATAAATAAAGGGATTCACCAAGTGGGGTAGGATCCCCTTTTTTCTAATACTCTCGTTATTATTCGTACATATAGAGCTGCTATACAAACTGTGCTATCAAAATCAAGATCTTATAAGAAAACTTGAACCTGCGAAGGATATTATAGCTTCGTTGCCGCCGAAGTTTACGTTTTATCTTATTTGAATAACGATTACCCGAATATGTTAAACTTACAAAAATATAGCAGTGGAAAAGCCTAGCAAAGCAATGAAATAAACAAAATGATTGGAGATTTTGGTTTTCTTAACTTATTGAAGTGTAGAGTCTATGTACTGTAATAGTTGACGACTTTATGTTTAATGGAAATATGAATAAATGATGGAGATTATAACAGGGAATGTTTACATATGTATGTACATACCTATTGGAAATACTACATAAAATATACCTATGTAAATATGCTATCATGCATATGGTTTGTACACACTTGATTGCACAAACTGTACAATTATGAGAGTGTAAAAATACTGCGTTTCTGAGGAAATTTTTCTTAATATTGTAATTTATACATTTATTCTAATTTATTAAAAGTTTACTATATTGTAGGTAATTACTTATGAAAGTATTTTCTATAGACTAGTGTTGTTTATTTTATACTCACCTACATTTATTTAATATAATAAAATAATATATATAAAATAGGAAACTCTGTCCTGTCTATTAACGGCTTTTGGACTTAGTAAACATTTTTATTGGTCTCTTTTGTTATACCAACTATTGATCAAATATTTTTAGAACGCGAAAGCAATGTTAATTTGATCGGTATGAACGTACATAGTACTACTCGAAATTGTTTTAAAGCTGAAATGATCGCTAATCTAAAATCTGGAAAGGCCGAGTCTTCTATTAAAAAACGTGACAGCCAATGGGAAAATGAGGTTGTGCAGGTGAACAAAGAATTTATATCTAATCTCTGAGGTTCTCATAAAATTCATCATTCTGTCGAAGCCGACTTTAAATTTGTAGCAAGTATCAAGACACCTGTGACAAATAATAGGATGTATTTTTGACCAAATAAATAACAATGGTGTAAGCGACAACATATATGTATATTAAATATGGTAGGAAAGAAACCTACATTATAAATATTAAAAATCCCTTTCACTTTAAAGTACAGACCACAGATACAGCTGTCATTTAAACTAACCAATCAAATCGTTTTCCTTATTAAGTAACCTTAAATCGACATGAAGGTAGTTTAAATCAAGCAACGTGGCTAAACGTATTTGTTGGATTTTAGATTTAGTTGTACATATATAGTTGCTATAATAAATGCAACTGTGAAGGGTATACATATATTATTCGGCGTAGAAGAAGTTAACATATTTTCTTTTGTTTCGATTTAGAACCTCAGAACCTCATTTCCCGATATGATTGCTCTATCTTATGGAGATCGATTTATACCCCGTCGATATTATTGCCAACACCTAAACAAAAATCTTAAGTTTGCAACCAAGAATATGGAAAAAGATGTTCTAAAAGTAGTATGTAATGTACCATTGAACAAAAATTATGATTTTTTAACAAAATTTACTCATTTAGCGTTTTTCAGCTAATTACTGGAGACAAAATAGTCTGAAGATTGCAATCAATAAGTCATTTGAGTTGAGAGAAGAAAGAATTCTACAGCTTAGTGACCAAGTAGTAAAAGGATTGGAAAGTCGCTCCAATATACTTGGAAGCCTTGATACACATAGTGGTGAATACGATTGGCGGTGCATTCCGCGTTCAAAACCTCTAGCATTTGCTGAAACCACACACGACTCCCCTGGTTTTGATTCGACGTTCGGTAATATTTAAGATGTTTTACTTGATAGTTATTTACGCTGTCTATTCAAAATATTTTTCAATAAACTAATTCATATATATATATATATATATTGTGCAATTTTTTCTAAACACTTAATAATTTTCTAGATCCAAATATGGTGGATTGGTCGGTGAATGGACAAATTGTAGCATCTTTTGGACAAGACTTGATAATTTGGAAACGTACTGATGATGTTACTATGTTGTTCAATGTAAAAAGTATAAAGGCTTTGGCATTTTCACCGGATGGTAAGACTCTTGCGATTGGCTGCAAAATCAACGAATATCCAGGTAAAACGTCACAACTTACGTGTACATAATTACAAATTTTACAAATATTTAATATAGTATATGGAATAAAACACAACACAATTAAGTAGAACTAACTATCGAATGGTTCGAATATCTCCGATATCTGATAAAACGAAATCAGAGATAATATACAAGAAGTTATAGTTATCATGTAGTTCTGAAGATATTTGGTATACTATTTTTGTGGAATACGTAACTACGTTCACTTATTAGTGATTTAGTTTCTACAACAGAAATATGACTCAATTCGTATGTCTTTATGAAGATACAAGCAGTTTTATCGACATACACAAGTAATGATATGTACAGTCCTGTCCACTTGTTTTGAGACAATAATTTTTATAATAGACCAGTACGTTATGGTGTAACCGAACATTTTATAATTTCGCTACATTCAAGGATCAAAGCTGGGAAAATAACTTCAGGTGTTGACAAAATGTTATATTAAAATTTTTTTTATATATATATCGTATATAGTCAACCTGAAATTCGAAATTCTTTATATTGGGTGTACGGGGGCTAGGGGATGTTTTGACTCGGTTTTACGCCTTTTTGACAGAAGGGCACACTATTATTAGAAAAATATTTTCTCTGAATTTAATAATACATATATCTAAAAATTTACCTATATTTTAAATAAAATATCAGTTACAAACTAACCTCAATGTCGGTATCTGTGAGCTTGAAAAGTTACGATCCGATTTCGACAATTTTTAGATGTAAGATGCCACGCTCTAAAGACACTCTCTCTACAAATTTTTTTTGCGATATCTTCTTTTAAATTGACTTATTCCATATACAATAAAATGGTCAATATGTGAGTTATTTAGTAAAGCTTGGAGAGCATTTTTCTCTTTACTTGGTGCCAAAAACGAGACAAATTTTGCCCCTAAATGATCTTGGGGACTCTCACCTAAGGTGGCTCTACGAAACTGTAGTTAAGCCAATAATGTTCTATGGTGTGTTCGTCTGGGGGAAGGCGCTCGAAAGGTCCACACTGGCTAAAAAGCTTGAGCGGGTCCAAAGAGCGGCGCTCATCGGAATCTCCGGTGCACTGCGGACCACACCTACAATAGCTCTTAATGCTATTTTAAACATAGCACCGGTGGTCATTGCCGGTAAGTGCATTGCTTCGAAGTGTGCTCTAAGGCTCAGGGAAGCTGGGCTTTTGAAGAGGTCCGAACAAGAACACTCCGAAATTCTTTCCTCCTTCAGCTGTATTCCGGAAAATTTAGATCACTCTGTCACTGAGGCCACTCGAGGCGGCTCCTTCTTCGCTCATATTCCAACGAGGGACATGTGGATGGGAAGAAGCCGCTGGAGAAGAGGCGCGGTGAGCTTTTTCACGGATGGATCAAGGCTAGGAGGGAGGGTTGGAGGGGGGTTTTCTGCAAGGAGCTCTCCGTCAATCTTAGCTTCAGGCTACCGGACCACTGTAGTGTTTTTCAGGCGGAAGTGGCTACTATCAAGGTGGCGGTAGAAGTACTGCCGCGTAGTGCAGCCTCGTTTGTAGAAGTGAGCATCCACTCCGATAGTAGGGCGGCAATACTAGCTTTGAGCGAGAGAACCGTGCAATCAATTTCCGATTTCTGATTATTTGATTGACCTTTTCCTGGTTTACCCATGATTTTACATAAAGTCGCTTTGGATTGAGTTTATATCACATATTTCTCATTTTAGTACATTATGTTGAATTTAATATAAATATTGACGGTTTCGTCGGATAATGACTATGGAATTCTGTCTGGAATTCAAAAGTTTTATACTCTTGTTACATGTTGCTACAGAGTACAATACTTTTGTTCCTCTAACGGAAATATATGTATAGAGTTATATATATAAATGATAAGGTTAACGAAATGTGTTGAAATCCGGGTGACTGTCTGTCCGTCCGCTTCTTTGCCTGTGTACGTCGTAACTTGAGTAAAAGTTGAGATATATTGATGAACTTGCTACATATGTTCTTTGGCACCCAAAGGTACTCGGTATTGCAGATGGACGTAATCGGACCACTTCCCTGCCCATAAAACGCCATTAAACGAGACCCTATAGTTCCATAATTAAGCACTAAACTAAGATATCGAACTGTAATATGGTACAGGGGATCAAGGTAACAAGGGACACCTAGTGACAGAAATTTTTTTTTTAAAGTGGGAGTAGCCCCGCTCCCTAAGTGGTTTAATGTACAAATCATCCAAGCCGCTGAAGCTAATTCAACCAAATTTTCTAGGAGGAAGTATTTTTAGCACTTTTTCATACGCTGTGAAAATGGCAACAAGCTTTATCTTTCACAACTAGCATGGTAGCGAAGGGCTTATAGGACCCGGTGTAAAAATTGAACAATGAAACATTTCTCTCAGATACTAGGCGAAATCAGATGATAAATCACGCCGACTTCCCGTATAACATAACTTTAATTTCATCTGATTCTTTCACTTTCTAATATACAAATACTTGTAAAACATCAATGCAGTTAGCAGAGTAAAAATTTGCACAAATAGTACCCTCAAGATGTTTAATCATATGTCCTAAAATTGTCAAAATCGGACTATAACTTTTCAATATAATAATAATATAAATATTTTCGAACTTCCGGTTGACTTTATATCGCATCTATGGTATAGGTCAATATGTAAAAAATCTTTATGAAATTCGGAAAGAATGTTTTTCTAACAATAGTGTATATTCAGATTGTTACTTATGACTGCAATACTTCCTACTTTTAATTAAAATATATTCGAAAACCTTAAGTTGTCCTTCCTTACTTATTAATAGTTATTTCTTTTTAAATTTACTATTTGTAATGAATCGATCAATTTTTTAAGCTCGATAATGAAAATTACAAGGGAGTAGGTTGATATTTTTCGTTCTTTTGTCATCCAAAAATTGGAACATTTTTATAAGGTGTAATGGGGCACTTATATAATGTTGCCATATAATGAGGGAACATTTTAATCTTGAAAAGAAAATGCTATAAGTGAACTGGAGTGTATATATTATATTATATATTTATATACACATGTTGGTACACACAAATATAATATATGAATTTAACCGCTTGCAAAGAGTATTTAAAATTATTTTAAATTATACATTTGAATAATAATAATTATTTTTATTAGTTTTAGAATTGTGGAAAGTTGTTAATTCAACAAAGTCTTTGGTCATAAATGGAAAAGTATTCTCTGCAGACCACTCAGACTTGCATTGCTTAATATGGAACCACTCTGGATCACAAATTATAGGCGGAACAGGGTTGGGGTGCTTATATGTTCTCTCTGTGCCGGATTTAAAAGTAGTAAGAAAGGTTCGGCGTCACAAGTTGCCGATTAACAGAATAATGCTGTCACCGAATATGAGATACATTGCCAGCGGGGATACAAGTGGAGATATCGTCGTATATAATTGGTGTTCCTGTGATGTATATCTAGTAGTTTGTTCAAAACGCAAACTGCACACTCATTTTGATTGGCACCCTTGGAATGGAGATGATTTGGTTATAGGTAAGTATTTAAAGTAGTTGCTACACTTAGACAATTAGATTACATTAAAGCAAATAATAAAATTTTAATACTCGTATCGTATATTTATAGCTATATTACAGTTTTCATTTTTATACTCTCGCAATTTTCAAAGATCAAAGTCAAAATTTTTATATTAAAACTAAAGTTAGAATACCCTTCACCAATGAAAAAGCTTTCATATAACATAAGAACTTCATTTTGATCGCTCAGTTTTTATGGCAGCTATATATTATTAATGTGATTCGATAGCAGCGGTTTCGACAAATGAGCGGCTTCTTCGGGAGAAAAATATGTGTGAAAAATTGTATCTCAAAATATCTCAAAAACTAAAAGTCTACTTTAGTATATACAGACAGGCAGACGGGCGGACATGGCTAAATCGACACAGCTCGTCACGCTGATCATTTATATATAAATTTTACGAGTATACTGTCTCTGACGTTTCCTTCTGGGTGTAAGAAACTTCGTAGCAAACTTAATATACCCTGTTTAGGATATAATAATAAATATCTTGGAAACAAGATGTATTAGATATTTTTTAGAATTATTCTGAATCATTTACACCTCGATTATGAAGAAAATATGTTAAACTTAAAGAACAAACACTTACTGGTGTAGTCAATCCGATTTTTGTGAAAGGTATTTATTTGTATGCTTTATTTTTTTCAATAAAAGAAACTGAATAAAATTGGTTCCAAAATGGAAAAAAAAATTATTTATTCATAAAAAAAGTCGAATAAATTCAACATTTATCACATTAGAAAGCTTAGAAAAAATCGTAAAGAATAGGCCGGCTAGTTATGGTACTTTTTCCAAAAGTTGAAATTTCGAAAATTCATAGCTTAAAAATTTTTCATATTGAGTTGAAATAAAAAAAATATGTTTCCAATATTTTGCTTCAAAGAAGACGAAAAACAGTTTTTGTACGAAAAAAAATTTTGAATGTAATTTTTCGATGGAATGACCTGTATATATCTATATATGTATTTTAAGCCGAAACGGCTCCGGCATCAATTGTAGTTCTACACGTCCCAAGCAAAGAAATAGTGGCATACTACCAGAGGATGGACCGAAGAATTATTATAAGCTATATCAGCTTTAGTAAAATTACGGCTGAACTTCTTGTGAGTGTTTCCATGGCAGGTAAGTTGAATCAGTAACTCAGTATATTTTTAGAAATGATTTTTTTTATCATATTGACAACACAAAAACAAATGGTCTCCAATTTAACAAGCAAATTGGTAGCCTAAATCATTGTTTGTTTGTTTTTTTTTTGTTTTCGATGTGTTTATGTATGTTACTACACACTGTCATTCACTTGTATATATATCTATATAGATTTTTATTTATTTCATTTATTTATCCCAGGATACAAAGTAAATATTACATATAAAGTATGCACCTATAGAGGTGTTACAAAACACCTGTACATAGGCCTGGTAATATTAGTTTGTTATAATTAAGCACTAATCTATAAATAAAAATGTCATTTATAATTGAAAAACAAAAGAAAACATAGAATTGTTAATATCAGTGTCTACAATCCACTCAGTTATTTTCTTTTTGCTTGCTTTATTTTCAATATTTAACAATTTTAGAGTCAGCGGTAACATATTGTAGTGTGCTATATATTTCGAGTCTTTGTAAGATATCTATTTTTATTAATCTTTGGTAACTGTAACAGTTTAGCCTTACCTTTATATTCATTAAATACCTCTCTACAATCGGAATAATGATAACATAATGACTCAGAAATAAATTTCTTTTTAATACCCAGTACGGGTTTTTATCACATAAATGATTAATTAATTTATCTCGTATTTTTATTAAAAATTTGTAACATTCTTATAACTACCCCCAGGCAATAATTGACTGATAGTTGACTATACTATCAAATAATGCGTAATAAATTGTTTTTAGTGCTTTCTTTTTCATTATATTTTTAAACTTTGAGAATATAAATAGAAAATATCTAGTTTTTTATGACTTCTTTGATTGAATATCCCATCTCATGTGACTATCAAAATATATACCTAAGTCTTTACAATTATCAGTTCTTTTAATGGTCTTATCATACATTTTTAACTCAAAACTTTCTGGAATACTGTCTTTATATGAACCGAAAGTTATATAGTTATTGTTCAACATTTAGAGTTAAGTAATTATTAACATCCAATTCCTTATTAAACTTAACTGTACATTCATTTGTGATTGAGCTTCCGCCCAAGATTTACCTATACATTTAACTATTGTATAATCTGCATAAGCTGATAAACAGTTTTCAGGTAGTTCCTAAAAGATATTATTTACATATAGAAGAAAAAGCAGTGGTCCCAAGATTGTACGTTGCGGCACCCCTATTTGAACTTTACATTATTTCCTTTTTACCCCGTTAACTTTAACCACTTGATATCTGTTTTTAAGGTAGTCACGAATTAAATCAACAGCGGTTCCTCTGATTCTATATTTATATAATTTATCCAGCAATAAAACATGATCTACTGTATCAAAAGCTTTCGCTAAATCCAGGAATCACTGTTGAATTATTTTTATCAGTATTAGTGTATATAAAACTGGTAATTGCTACTATTCCATCCTTAGTGCCTTTATTTTTTAAGAAGCCATATTGGTTTTTCGCAATAATTTTTGAGTCTGTTATGAAGTTATAAATTCGTTTATGAATAATTTTTTCAAAAACTTTTGCTGTATTAGAAATTAAGGATATTGGATGATAGTTATTAGTTTTATGTTTGTCTCCTGATTTATAAATTGGTAGGATTTCTGCACATTTTAATCCATTTGGCCATATTCCCATAGTCATACAGTTATTAAAGATAAATTCCAATGGTTTACTAATAAATGTACTTATTATTTTTAAGACTTTAGTGTTTAGTGTCAATTCCAACTTCCCCAGCTTTGTCTTTTAGGTTTCTGATTACTTTTTCAATTTCTTGTTCATCAGTTGGCTTAACAAAAATTTATTTAGCATTATTTTCTATATTATACACCGTACTGTTATCTGTTTTTTCATTTTAGCAGCTAAATTTATACCCATATTACTAAAAAAAATTTACAAAAGTATCAGCAATTTCGGCAGAGTTAGTGATCTTCACATCATGTTCGATTAAGTAGTCTATATCTTTAGATGCCTTTACATTTTTACCTAATTTATTATTTACATAATTCCATAAGTCTTTACTACAATTAGATTTACTATTTATCGAATTATATTTGTTTTAACGAACATATTATCTATACATGATCCATCCTCACTATAAGGCCTGGTAATATTATTAAAAAACGGTACATAATTCATATCTTAAACACTTGATAGTAGTAGATCTGAGTGATAGTCTACATCATTTAAATTTATATTGAAGTCTCCAACTAATATATGGTTTTTAATCTTAGAATTAGTATCCATGTATTTCTTTTAAATTGTTAATAAATTAATTCTCAGGGATGTCATGACACCTGTACATTCCAGTTACCTTTAAATTTAAATTATTGTTAATACTTATACATGTAGAGAGAAAATTGCAACGCCCGATAGTATCTACGGATGTGGAGTGTTTTAGAGCATTTGAGACATGCATTATTACTCCATATGCCTTATTTATACTGCTTTGATTATAACGTATGCTATAACCATTTAATGAATATAATATATGTTCAATTAAATTCCACGTTTCACTACAAACTATAACATATGGTTTACATATTCGACTTTTTAGCAAAAGTTCAAGTTTTTCAAAATTCGCATTGAGACTACTGACAGAGAATGTTAATAAATAGAGAAGGCGCAAATGTTAAGAAGTACTAAATTGAGCTTTTCACAAGAGGGAACATCGAAAAATAAAACTTCGACTCTTTTGAAATACGCATAAAGGCTATAAAAAGACACAAAGAATGTTCTTAAATGAATTATGCGCATCTTGATTTACATTTGCACATTACAAAAAAATCATAAATTTTGTAATTTTAAATAAACCTTCAAATTATATAAGAGGATTATTGGTTAAATCCGCAGAATTTACAACAAAATAAGTAATTATAAATAAATTCATCAACACATTTTTGTGCGTTGCATGAACAGTATCTAATAGGCAAAAGATAGCAATAAAATAGTGGCTAAGCGGCCGCGATTTCGCTTTACGGTGGCTCAGGTCGTAAGCGTGAAGGAGTTAAGCCATTCCCAATACAAACGCTTAAGTTCGAATCCTGCAAATCATAAATGTTAATTTTTATTTTATTTTATTATTTGAGATTTTAGCTAATTTCAATTCAATTACTTTAATAGCATATTTTACTTCCTGAGATAATTCAAATTATCCAGGAAATATGTTCATATGTTTAGGTTTATTGCATATTCCCTTATTTATGCGTATTTACACAAATGTGACAATCACACATACATTCATAAGTACACGACGCTGAGGCTTGCTTCTTCTAGCCTGGCACAAACAATGACTTTTGTCAACACTTTTTGTTTTTTCCAAGAAGCAAGTTGAACAATGGCATGCAAGGAGGAGTCTGGGGTGCACTGCCATAAAATTTTATTAGCTATATTTTTATTAATCGAATTTTTTTTTAAAAACCTTTAAATAAATATGCATTTAATGTAAGTATATTTTTACGTAAATATTATAATATTGCGTAACTAAGCCCTAAGATATCAGTATTTCTCAATACAAATTAATCAATATAATAATAAAAAATAAATCCTCCGTTGAAACGCCTCTGTCCATGATGGCACGCCATGGAAGTAATGTGCGAGTTCTCACGGAGACGGGGCGGAGCAAAAAATGGGGTTCTGACAAGAGGTTTAAAAAACCCAAATGACAACATAGGATTTTCAGTGATAAAAAGCGTAAAATTGAAATTTTGCTGATTTTACTGAAGCCATCCATTCTAATTCAATTTCATTAATTTTTATTTAAACATCATTTTCGCGCATTCGCGGTAGGAATTCCATATGAAAACCAAATTTGGTTGACCAGGCGCACAGAAAAAAGAGCGCAATGCAGAGTTATAAACGACCGCACTTCGTATTGTAGCATACGCCCGTTCCTTATGAATGAATTTGTTGGCGTTGTAATATGAAATATGTAGAAAACAAGCTTAATCGAATCTTATTGGTCGATGATGGTGCGTCTGCTATTTTTTTTTTGTCGCTTGCGCGAATTATTGATTTTTTTACAAAAGGCATATTGAGGGATATACCTACATATCTACATACATATGTGTACATATATGCAAATATATTTGGACATGCGAATGGAGGAAATGCAATTTCAAGAATATTCATATATAAATTGATCATTTCAAACTAGTAAATGACAATAGCTGTTTGAGCTGACAGATTTGAATATATTTATTTGTAATGTCTGTCGTGCTGCATGTTTAGCACAGCTCGTTTTTGCAAATTCACATCAAATATTTGCCTGAGTTCACATCCTAGCACAGATGTAGAGGTTTTATTCCTTTTTTAATTTTTATAAACGTTTTTTTTTTTTTAATTATTTTAATTTAAAATAAATATTATATATAAATATTCTTCAAAATCTATTATTTCTTTTTGTTATTCTAACTTTACCAAACACGCATGCCAAAGAACATCTGCGCATACATATATTAGTCGTTCCTTTATAAGGTTGTAACAATTTACTTGGTTCCTTGTTAAAGTGGTGTAGTTTGTTGAGTTCGATTATCATGAGGGGAAGCTACCTTTTTGATGTGGTGTAATTGAACTTTCGAATTTGCGCATTTTCGTTGTTCCCTTTTAATGGTTTACATTTTAGCACAGCTAACATTTGCGCCTTCTCTATTTATTAACATTCTCTGCCTAAAGCTAGCAGATCCTAACTGCAACACTCCCGCTCAAATAGATAGTCTAATAGGCAGCGACCTTATACCGCAAATAATAATTGAAAATGTTGAAAAAATTTCAACCACCCTTCTAGCCCAAAACACTATATTTGGTTGGATTCTAAGTGGACTAGTTACAGAACCAGTTTCCACATCAATAACTCAAGTTGACGAAAACTCTAAAGAATACGTTAATTCACAATTAAGGAAATTTAGGGAGTTAGAAAAACGCCAATTCATATCAATTACAACCCCAGAAGATCAGTATTGTGAAGACTTCTACAAAGCCACAACTACTCGATCAAATAATGGCCGGTACGTCAGATGACAACCACTAAATTCAGGCAGAAAAAACAAAATCAGAGTCCGTTCTGACAAGATCAGTTTTTAAAAACACAGTTATGTAACTTTTCGACCCCGCAGAATGGCTCTTGCCAATAATGAAACAAAAATCATGCTTCAAAAATCTTGAGCTATGTGGCGCGCTACTATTGCCAAATTAGTGCATAGGCACTTAACATGACATATAACCAAATTGTCCCAAGAAAGTCGAAAAATGGACATCTCTCTTACTATAGTGCCTCATAGTTGCCTAAATTTTCATAATCAAATACAATTCAAAATTAAAGTTAAGGGTTCACCATACTTCCAATGTGATATAGTGACGCACTCAGACTTACAATCTAAGCGCTCATCATACGGGTAGTCTATGGGAAACACTTGTAAAAGTTGTAAATCTTACTTCAAAAAAGTGAGCGAAAATCACAAATCTCACTCTCGCAAGATCCCTCTTCAAAGGTCTCAAAGGAGCATCCATTCTGGCCCACCTGAGACAGGCCTGGAATCGCTAATTCTTAATGATGCTGATGGAATAAATAATATTTACAGAATCTCAACAAGAGGCCAAAGAAAGACAAACCTTGGAGATTGTGTCCTTACTAATAATTCCGTATATTGTAAAAAAAAGAGCGAATACCATGAGTTGTAAAACAAATTCAAGTAGAGAGTAGATCAACATGACAAATCAATAAAATTGCTTACCGGTAGCACATTTAATTACATACTAAATATGTTTTAAAACCAAAGCTGTTTTCAACGCTTATAGCATGTATGCCACGCCCTAGGCTACTCTACCAGCAGTACGCTGAATACGTGTAATACTAGGCAAAAATTCGCCTAGGGGGCCCAGGATGTTTAAATGAGATAAGCCTCCCCTACCCATACACACCACTCTACTCGGAAAAAACTGGCACACCCTAGTATAACATTCAATTAGAAAGCGATCCTGCGCTATTCCTTTTTTCGTTGATACTCCTGCGCCACATCATTCGATACGACTCCCTCCGCACGCGTCTAACTAGAGCAGGTATCTTGTCACGCGTTTCCAGATACACTGGCGATTGGACCGACACGTCACATCGTTTCGTCAAAGCAATCCCGCATATTTTTCGATATCAGTTTTGTAATAATTGTGTTACTTAATAATAATTATGCGAAAATAAATATAAATAATATTATTATATAAATACCCGGAGATTTTCCTTAACATCAGTGCGGTAGTGAGTAGAATATAACATTTCAAATATATTGGTGAGTTCTCCAAAAAATGGGGTCCCCATCTAATTATGGTACTGGTTTGCATACATAGATAGTTCTTGGCTTCCCAAAAGGACAGAAACTAGTCTGAAAAATGTCTAATTTATGCCAATTATATAATAGTTTATTAATGAGTTACTTTATTATATAAAAAAATTACTGCAATTATGGATGCAAAAGTTATAAATTATATTTACTTCTATTTAGTTAATTGATGAGACTGGTACATTGACTCCTCTCAAAACAGACTTAAAGCTTACCTCGTCTAACCATTTGTCATACGTTTGCCCGAAAGTTTTTATCGCTTTAAATAGTAAAGTTTGTTTCCCTTGGTGGAAAATAGTTTTTCTTTTGTCCAACACTGGACACAATGATACGAAACTTTGTGATTTGATATCAGTAGATACCACGTCGACAAAAGGTCAAATAATTAAAAATATTTGTTTTTACTATCTTATTTAAATTTTTTTATACTCTTGCAACATGTTGCTACAGAGTTCACCTAAAACTAATGGGGATAGAAATGGAATTATATACATATATATATGTTAATAGCTGTAAAGTGATTTATTCTCAGTTTGGTTTGGCAATTCATCAAGAAAGATAAAGGTATGACTCATCTTGTTTAAAATTAACTGGTTGTCAATTTTCCCTTACACTATATTTTTAAATATTATATGATTTAACATTTGCCTTACTTCAAATAAATTTTCAGCAGGAGCGTTTTGTATCAGTACAGTGTAAAAACAATTTTGAACTTGTTTCTTAAAGGTGACGATGGTTGCTGGGATTTTAAAATACTCGTCATGTCTTCCTTGAATCGTGTTGTAGATTTGCTATGCATTCCGGAAAGTGGAGTACGTTTCGTGGTGTGGAGCCCTGATGGAACCAGATTGGCGACATCTGGCAATGATGAAACATTAACAATATGGAACTTTTGCTCCGAAAAGAGAACAGAATATGGTCCGAATATATGGAAACAAAATACACGTGAATTGAATTCTAGGTTTGGTCCCGTATTTAAATCGTGGAATTGTCTCAAGTAGCTTACTGATCGAAGATGTGATGGAAATATTTACACTTTTAAATGTAGGTGAATTCTGTTGATAGTATTTTACATATTGTTGCAAACATATATACGTACTTATTATTTATTTATATTTAGAATTTTATGCAAAACTTAATATGTTTTGCTTATATCTATTTTTGGAAATTTTTTATTGTAGCTCGTTTGTTTAAAATATTCAAATTAATAATAAAAATGACAAATTGTTGAACCTAATTCATCCAAGATATATACCATACATTTATGAAATTGTTACATTTGAATGAAAAAAAAATTAAAGATATTATTTACTGCAGTGACTATTAATCCGGGTACTGTACGAATATTTGTAATTAGTTATATGAGAATCTCATTCAGCTTTGGTCGCCTTGTCATGCCGAAGGGGCTTAAGTAATAGTAATGTGTGCAACCCAAATGTGCTATTATGCTGGCAACAGTCACTGACGCAGAACCGTAGACCGAATCAGCTAATACGACCTATCTTATGAGAGCGCAAAGTAAATGAACACTCACCACCGCTTCTACCGACCATAAGGTGGGATATTCGTGAAAATTTGATTTTTGAAGTGAAACTTCTTTGCGCTCGTTGGGCTGTAATTCCAGTATCGAATGAAACGAAAAAGCGACAGTAATAAATGGATAAGGCGCAAAAGTTAGCTGTGCTAAAATGTAAATAATTAAAAAGAAACATCGAAAACGCGCAAATTTGAAAATTAAATTACACCACGTCAAAAAGGAACCCTCCGCTCTTTAAAGGCGAACTCAACAAACTACCCCACTCTAAGAAGGTACCAAGCAAATTTTCACCACCTTATAAACTAACGGCTAATATATACGCAGATGTTTTTGGCATGCGTATTAAGGAAAATTAGAATAACAAAAATCAATAATAAGTTTTGAATAACATTTATATAATGAGGGAAAAATTAAAATTAAATTAAAATAAATGTAATAAAAAAGGTTTATAAAAATTAAGAAAGGAATAAAACAACTCCTGTGATAGGATTTGAACTCAGGCAATATATTTGATGTAAATTTGCAATAAGTAGCATTCGTCATGTACTTCTTTCAAATTAACAATTTGTATGTGAATATTCCTTCATTCGCATGTCCAAATATATTTGCATATATGTACACATACGTACATATGTATGTATGTCCCTCAATCAGAGAACTTAAAACAACAATAATTTAGTTTTTACCTAATATACATTCCTAATAAATATTTTGTATTATAATAATAGAGATTAAATTCATTACAATATATGTACATATGTATATGTACATACACATAGCCAATAAGGTCTGCGTTCACCCGACACTATTTTTTAAGTAAAATAAAAGCACAATGTAAATACATCTGTAGGTAATTCAGTTCAAATTTTCTACATGTATTTCTTCTTTATATTTTTAAGTTAAAAATGCAAAAACAAAAATGTATATTTCTATTTTAATTTTTGTGATAACGGGATTGTAGTGTAAGGATAAGTAAACATAGGCACCATTAAGTCTGCGTTCAGCTTTAAAATTAGTTACAAAAGTATTAAAAATGATAAAGAAAAATTAAATTCAATATTTTGTTGGATAAGCGCGTTGTTTTAAAACTTCGCTCCATCGATTTGGCATTGATCTTACCAACTTATCTGTTTCCTCAGCTGTAATATAGGACCATTCTTCTTTCATAACACTTCGCAAAACCTCTTTACTTGTTATTGTATGCTGGCGAATTATTTTTTCCTACAGATCCCATAGATGCTTAATAGGATTGATGTGATTGAGGGGGCGTTTTAAGTTGTCTAGGAGCATTTTACAAGAGCCAAAGTCTAACTATTTCCGCAGTATGCTTCGGGTCATTATCTGGTTGGAACCAAAACGTCGAAAATAATCCAAGATTCTCTGCACGTTGTTTCAAATTGTTTTTTAAAATGTTCAAATAACCAAATTTAACCATTGTGGATTCAATAAATTCAAGCTGACCCACACTACCAGCCGCCATGCAACCCCACACCATAATTCCGCCACCTCCGGGTTTAACTGTACCAAAAAGATTTTACTTTTCAAGGGCTATTCCTGACTTGGGCCACACAATTTGTCGACCTTTTATGTGAAACATGCAAAATTTACTTTTATCCGAAAATGTTACTTGTCTCCAGAATTCCGGCGATTTATTTATATATTTATTGGCAAACTCAATGCGCTTTCGCCTGCTTACAAGTGAAATATATGGTTTCTTTCGAGCGACTCTACCATGATATCCAGCTTTTCGTAAAATTTTTCTAGCAGTTTCGGCACAAATTGTGTTTTTAATGGTTATATTTACGTTTTCAATAATCTTTGTGAACGTAATTCGAGGGTACCAAATAACTTTCACCATATTTATTATTTTCCGTTCTTCCCGGGCTGATAATATTTTCGGACGGCCAGATCGCTGTTTTGACGTTAAAATTCCGGTTTTTTTTAAATTGTTTACGATGCGCTGGACAGAAGAATACGTTCTTCCAATAGCTTGCCCAATTTTTTGAAACTTTCGCCATCTTTCCACAACTTAATGATAATTTTTCTGTCCGACAGACTAATTTCGTTTCCTTTGGTTTCCATTTTTATACTCTCGCAACCTGTTGCTACAGAGTATAATAGTTTTGTTCACCTAACGGTTGTTTGTATCACCTAAAACTAATCGAGTTAGATATAGGGTTATATATATATAAATGATCAGGATGAAGAGACGAGTTGAAATCCGGGTGACTGTCTGTCCGTCCGTCCGTCCGTCCGTGCAAGCTCTAACTTGAGTAAAATTTGAGATATCTTTATGAAATTTGCTAGACATGTTTCTTGGTACCGTGAGACGGTTGGTATTGCAGATGGGCGTAATCGGACCACTGCCACGCCCACAAAACGCCATTAATCAAAAACAAATAACTTGCCATAACTAAGCTCCGCAATAAGATACAAGACTGTTATTTGGTACACAGGATCACATTACGGAGGGGCATCTGCAGTTAAAACTTTTTTTTAAAAAGTGGGCGTGGTCCCGCCCCTAATAGGTTTAATGTGCATATCTCCTAAACTGCTAATGCTATAATAACAAAATTCACTGGAAGCAAATATTTTTAGCACTTCTATTGACGGTGTGAAAATAGTTGAAATCGGGTGGCAACTCCGCCCACTCCCCATATAACGGTACTGTTAAAAACTACTAAAAGCGCGATAAATCAAGCACTAAACACGCCACAGACATTAAATTTTATCTCTGAGATGGTATAAGATGACTTTATAGGAACCGCGTTCAAAATTAGACAGTGGGCGTGGTCCCGCCTCTAATAGGTTTAATGTGCATATCTCCTAAACCGCTAATGCTATAATAACAAAATTCACTAGAAGCAAATGTTTTTAGCACTTCTATTGACGGTGAATAGTTGAAATCGGGTGGCAACTCCGCCCACTCCCCATATAACGGTACTGTTAAAAACTACTAAAAGCGCGATAAATCAAGCACTAAACACGCCAGAGACATTAAATCTTATCTCTGAGATGGTATAAATTGGCTTTATAGGAACCGCGTTCAAAATTAGTCAGTGGGCGTGGCACAGCCCACTTTTAGGTGAAAACCCATATCTTGAGATCTGCTCAACCGATTTCAACCAAATTCGGTGCATAACGTTCTTTTCATGTTTCTATGTCATAGTGCGAAAATGGGCGAAATCGGACTACAATCACGCTTACTTCCCATGTAACACCATTTTCAATGCCATCTGATTATTTCACTTTCCACTATGCAAATCAGGTAACAATGATTATATCGGGGTAAAACTTTGCGTGAATAATGCAATTAAAGTATGCCATCCTGCGGCCAAAAATTGTCTAAATCGAACCAAAACTGTTCAAACCGGTAAGTACTAAATATGTGGACCCCAGTGCCTATAGTTGACCTTCTACCGAAAATATCAGTCAATCCACAAAGAAATCTCAAACGAGTATACCATTTGACTTTGCGAGAGTATAAAATGTTCGGTTACATCCGAACTTAGCCCTTCCTTACTTGTTTTAAATATTATTAAATATTTTAAATACTTGTATTATTAATTATATTAAAACACAACAGAATCTACGCAAAAAGAACGAACAAATTCATGAGAAGTAACGGTATATCCAATTCAAGCTAACTGAACGCAGACTTAATGGTGCCTATGTTTACTTGTTCTTACATTAAAATCCCGTTATCACAAAAATTAAAATAGGAATATACATTTTTGTTTTTGTATTTTGAACTTAGGAAGAAATATGTGCAGAAAATTTGAACTGAATTACCTATTTACATTGTGTTTTTACTTCACTTAAAAAATAGTGTCGGGTGAACGCATATATATATTGTAATAAATTTAATCTCTATTATTATAATACAAAATATTTATTAGGAATGTATATTAGGTAAAAACTAAATTATTGTTGTTTTAAGTTCTCTGATTGAGGGGTCCGAATGACCGGACGGAAAATGGATTACAACCACGCCTATTTTCCATATGACACCATTTTAAATTCCACTTGATTCTTTCACTTTCCCTATGCAAATCAAGCAACAATGATTATATCGGCGTTAAACTTTGCGTGAATAATACGTTTAAAGTATGCCACCTTGTGACCAAAAATTCTCTAAATCGAACCAAAACTGTTCAAGCCCCTAGGTACTGAATATGTGGACCCCAGTACCTATAGTTTACTTTTTACCGTAAATATCGGCCATTGTGTAAGATATATAATTGAAATTCATATATGGAATAAATAAATGAAACTATCGATAATAGTATGTCTTTGTTTCAAAAATGGGTTGAATCGGATCAATAGTTCTTGTAGCCCTCATATATCTAATATAAATATTTTTGAACTTCCGCGTGACTTTATACCGCATATGTGAGTTATCTCAATGAAAATGAGAGAGCGTGTTTTACTGATAACAAGATCAAATCGGGTGAAAATTTTCCTTAGCCCCCATGTAACTAATATCAGGATTTTCGAACATTCGTCTGACTTTACTCCATTTGATTGGTGATGGTATGTGAGGTACCTTAATGAAGTGGGAGCATTTTATTAGTCTGTGGCATGTTAGTAGTATGTGGTATTGGAAAAAATTAATAAAATCGGGTTAATACTACCCTTAAATTCCATATCCTACTTATAATGCTTTTCGTTATTCTAACCGACCATATGTCGGCCAGTGAGTATTAATATTTTTTTTATACTCTCGTAACCTGTTGCTACAGAGTATAATAGTTTTGTTCACCTAACGGTTGTTTGTATCACCTAAAACTAATCGAGTTAGATATAGGGTTATATATATATACATGATCAGGATGAAGAGACGAGTTGAAATCCGGGTGACTGTCTGTCCGTCCGTCCGTGCAAGTTGTAACTTGAGTAAAAATTGAGATATCTTTATGAAACTTGGTACACATGTTTCTTGGTACAGCAAGACAGTTTGTATTGCAGATGGGCGTAATCGGACCACTGCCACGCCCACAAAACGCCATTAATCAAAAACAAATGAATTGCCATAACTAAGCTCCGCAATAAGATACAAGACTGTTATTTGGTACACGAAATCACATTAGGGAGGGGCATCTGCAGTTAAAAGTTTTTTTTAAGTGGGCGTGGTCCCGCCCCTAATAGGTCTAATATGCATATCTCCTAAACTACTGAAGCTATAATAACAAAATTCACTGGGAGCAAATGTTTTTAGCACCTCTACCTACGGTGTGAAAATAGTTGAAATCGGGTGGCAACTTCGCCCACTCCCTATATAACGGTACTGTTAAAAACTACTAAAAGCGCGATAAATTAAGTACTAAATGAGACAGTGGGCGTGGCACAGCCCACTTTTATGTGAAAACCCATATCGTTAGATCTGCTTAACCAATTTCAACAAAATTCGGTACATAACGTTATTTTAATATTTCTATGTTATAGTGCGTAAATGGGCGAAATCGGACTACAACCACGCCTATTTCCCATATAACACCATTTTCAATTCCATCTGATTCTTTCACTTTACACTATGCATATCAAGCAACAATGATTATATCGGGGTAAAACTTTGCGTGAATAATACGTTTAAAGTATGCCACCTTGTGACCAAAAATTGTCTAAATCGAACCAAAACTGTTCAAGCCCCTAAGTACTAAATATGTGGACCCCAGTGCCTATAGTTGACCTTCTACCGAAAATATCAGCCACTCCACAAAGAAATCTCAAACGAGTATACCCTCTGACTTTGCGAGAGTATAAAATGTTCGGTTACATCCGAACTTAGCCCTTCCTTACTTGTTTTCTATTTTTTGCTTCTGTGATTTTCACTCTCACTTCATATTTAAGCACAAGCACTTTTTACTAGTAATGACAGCGGATTCTGTGTCTCTGGCTATCAGGGATAAAGTGATGCCCAACTCTTTCCAGTGTCAGTGCGTTTTTTTATAACAATTTGTATTGTAGCCAGATCGGACAAAATAATAATTTTTGGGCTTTTAAATTAAAATACCCTACATTTATTAAGATTAAATATTATTATACATGTATCCGTTTAACATGCAGAAACTATTTAAACCCTTTTTTGTGATTTTGTTATATATTTAAACAATTGATTTTTGAACTGTCAATACATAATCAAAAAAATAAATGTATTAGCTCTCAATTAATAAATTTTTTTTTTATAATTTTCAATTGAAAATTAATACTACTAAGCATGACATCACAACAGATTTCATCATATACATACATTTCAATTTCGTGCTTTCTTTCATTTTCGTTGTTTTACAATTTTTGTTAGTGATTTTGAACTGGAACAGCAAACCTCTGTGTTCAGACCTCCTGAACTTTGACAGTTGCCTGAGTTCAGGAGGTTTTGACGTTTAGCAGTTGTGCTCTCATTTCCAGTGAAAGATGAGTTAGGCATCTCTGCTGGCTATCTAAAATGGAACTGCTCGTAAGCATTCGGCTTTATTCTTTATATATCCCATAGTTCATTCATAGATATGCGAGAATCTATGTTTCTCTATCTGTCTCCTAATATCAGCGCCACTAGGTTCAGACCTCACTCAGCAGTAAAGAGTCTCCCTATCTGTGCTAACAGGCATTGCACTTAATTGCTCTTCCCAGGAATGATCGAGACTATAGACGCCAGAGAAATTCATCTGAAATGGTGATCCTAACGGTCGCCAAAGAAATTAATATGAAATAGCAGTTCGAACCGTTGCCACAGAAATTCATATGTACACATATTATGAAAGTCGATCACAACCAAATGTTGACATAATATCTTTCAATTTCATAATTTTTTTTTTCCAAAATCAGGAGTACTCAATAAACGGGAGGTTTCTTTACAATTTGTATTTTTCCACAGTTCCTAATTCTTATTAAAATACTGGAAAAACGTGTCGTCGAAAATTCTGAATTGCGGCTGCATGTATGAATAACTGAGGTTTTGTGCAGCCGAAATTTCATAACATTAAACACTTTTACTATTTCCGCAACATTCCTTCTAACGCATCTAACACGTACTTAAAACAAGTGTAAAAAATTGTTAACCTTAATAATTTTATATATGTATATATTATCGCTCCCGCGAGTCACAAAGCAACCGAACCCGTACTAGTAGCTATTCGCGTGGAGTCGACAGGGTCTCTATCGAAGGGTGATAATAAAATCAGCTTCGGAATCCGCAAGGCCAGATTAAAGATCTTCCAAGGCGACCAAATGGCTATAGAAGTCGATACGGAAGATGTCGACGACGCCAGTCAGTTGGTAAGGGAATTGGCGATACAAGAGAATGTAAAAGAGACTTAGATGCGTTCAGATCAATCTGCAGCAGTCAAAAAGTGCTCCAGCAAATCTGTCAACCCTTCTAAGTGAGAGGGGCATCGGCATCAGTCTAACTCAAGAGCCCTGTGTGAAAGACGACGCGATCAAAGGGCTAAACAGCAGACACTACAGCATCTAATACCAGCAAAATGAAGGTAAATCAAGGACATGTAATATTATCAAGAAAGATATAAACGCATTTCTTTGTCCTAACTATAGCACCATAGATAACACGGTGGTGAGGGTGGAATAGGGAGGAGGTAACTTTTTTTGGTGTCGTCATACATGGCTCATGATAGCGACGTGCCCCCTGTACCTCTGGCAGAGGAAAACAGAAAAGCGTATATCCTAATAGGGTTTGGCATACCGTATGGGGAAGCACCAACACAAACGAGAGGTCGCTATTGCAATATATTTTAAATAGTAATAGTCTAAGTATATGTGATATGGGTGATAAGCTCACATTTATTTTCCCAAGTACAACAAATTTTTCGGGTTAGGGGAAAGACTTAGACCTTACGCTATCCACAGAATCATATAGCCTGATCGTCGATGACTGAAGAATATCCGAGGAGTCATCTATGCCGAAGCACTCCTGGATACTCTTCAGCAATCGTGGGAAATCCAGTACTCTCCTTTAATATCGAAACCCCGGGAAATTTCGTTGGAGCTCCGCACTAACCGGTTGGGCTATGTGTGCAGTCGCTCCATCTTTCTAGAACCAAACGCTATTGAAAGGGATACGTCTTCGGCGCAGTTCTGAATAAAAAACTTATTCAACATCTTTAAATAACGGTGCCCCTTGACAGTTACTGTTACACCGTTTTTTTTGAAGAAGTATGGCTCGACAATATACCTTTATTAAACTGCGCACCACACAGTGACTGGTCTGGGTGAAGTTCTCTCTGGTGAATTATTTCTGGATTTGATTCACTCCCTTTATTATTTGAACTTTGTACGAAAACAGGTTTAATGACCTTCTGCTAATATTGCAACAGCCGCGATTGTTTCTTGAACACGAACATATAGATCTCGACGGTATGGTCTTCTTGCGATACCTCCAGATTCGGCAAACATGTTTACTAACCTTATAATGGAGGAGTGCCACCAAAATTCCGTTGAATTCCCTTTGGATGGAATGCAAAGCATGGTACCGCTACACTATTCAAACTATCTTTTCAGTATCTCAAGCATTTTTAAAAAACTTAAATTATAACTTGCCAAATAAAAAAAGTAAGTCGATTACTCACACACACAAAATTATTACGGTTTCTTTTTGTAGCACGGTTCGTGAGCCACCCTGTAAAATAAATCGTCAATGACATATACGACCTTCTTATTCATACATATTCATAAGTAGGTCAGACGTTAGAGCAAACCCATAGTTTTCCTTACAGAAATTTTATCAAAAGTTTGTGCTCTACATGTGAAATATAATATAATATAATTCACTCACATTGCATGAAATGGTTGTAGGCTGCGGCTGTGATTTCGGCACATCTACTTTCGCACTAATACTTAGAACCAATATAAATTAGTATTTAGCCAGTCTTAACAAACCACTATCTTCGACAATTTTAAAAAAACCTGCTGTTTTCAACGGCCCATTGGGTGAAATTTTTCTTTTCTCTTTTTTTTATTGAATCTTTCCTTAAGGAATTTACAATAATATATTTAAATCTGAAGATTAGTTTTAAGAATTAGAGTTAGCACCAGCGTGCCAACTTTAATGTATTAAAATCTTACAATATATCTTAATTTTCTATAATCACGGTTAGTGGTATATGTGCGACTGCAGCTGTGTTGATGCTACCTTCTGATAGTTCGTCCTTCTTTTCGAACACTTTTTATAATATTGGTAGCAAGCTAATGGGTCTTTATGATGTAATTTGACTAGCGTCTTTTCCCGGCTTGGGAATCAGAACAATTGTAGAATTCTTTCAAGATGGTGGGAAGTAGCCAATTATTAACATTGTGTTAAAAATGAATAGTAAAATTCTTATAGCACAAGTGGGTAAATTAATTATCATTAATCCTGTAATGCCATCTGGCCCTGCCGACCTTTTCACGTCAAGGTGAAAATTGATAGGCACGTTAACAATATTACTTATGTTTGGTGGGCTGATATGAGCATTTGTATCGTGTGATGTGAATACCTTCTCCAGACTGTTTGCAAAAGCGTTTCGTTGGGGGTTTTGGCCCAAGTATGGCTTTCCAATATTAATGGAGGTACGTGAGTGACAGGACATTTCATGTGCCTTACGGCTTTCCACAGACTATAGTTTGTGTTCTTTGTTGTATCCATATTCTGAAGGTAGTTTGCGAGACCGGATTTTCTCTGCTGCAGCATGTTTCGCAGTAACGTGATACATCTATTCAGCTGCGCCTTTAGGATAGTAGAGCGACTATGATAAAATTGTTGGGCAGGGTGAGAATTGTAGTTAAGTGATCAGATGATAAGTCGTACGATGAATTAACTGTGTACTCGTTCCGTTTAATGCTTTTAATAAGGGCAAAATCAATCAAAACTGGCGATTGGTTAAAGTCCGTTGGCCAGTAAGTCGATGTTCCGCAAGAAGCAACGTCGAAATTATTTGCAATTACTGTATCATACAGCTGCCTACCTCTAGGACTAATGAGTCTGGACCCCCATGAGGTATTTTTAGCGTTGTAGTCACCAGCTGCAATAACTTTTAGCCTGTGATTCTAAAGCAGTTTTTCACGGTAAAGTTTCCGAGACCAGAAGTATGTCGATACCTTCTGTGTGCAAAAATTGAGTTTATGTTGGGATAGCCCATTCGCGTTCCAGTAAAATATTTTCAGTGGGTTAATTTTTTACTAAGTAAAACTCGCAGAAGCAAAACTTCTTGACTTGAGTTTTCATCATCTCCTGGAGCATACTCTGCATATTAGACATAAAACTATTTATTGTCTGTTTGAGGTTATCGATTAAATTTGAATTACTATTAGCCTATGGACCATCTTTTACAACATTGACGTAAGAAAAGTGTTGTGCGTTTAAATCATTTTGCTTGCCACTAAAATGGGGCATTTGTACTTGGTTGAGTACTAGCAACAGAGCCAGTGTAGAGGCTAGGAAATTGAGCTTTCTTATAGTTAACATGTGCGGGTGTACGTACTACTTTTGGTTTCATAATGTGCGTGTACACCTTACAGCCCCTGTAATTTGCGGTAGGTTTTTTTCCCACAATTACTGCATTTTTTGATTTTGGTGTAATTTTTGGCGTGCAAGCATTCTGAAGAGCTATGAGCATCGCCGCAAATTACGCAAACCGATGTTAGCTTATAATAAGCCTTCGTGTGCCCAAATTTTTGACAATTAGTGCACTGCACCGGACCCTTACGTTTTAGGGGTTTTTGACGGTAATTCTTCTGTTAAGAAGATATCGCAAGTTATATATGGGATGCACTGAGTTTTTCGATTTTATGTGCGATGCATCGAACAAACTGCGATCTCTACTCCGTGCATTGGTTATGGGGCCTTATTTCTATTTAAAATATTGTGCACCGAACTTACCCCATAACCCTCTTCTTCTAGTGCGCTCGTAATGTCATCAGTAGACACAGAGCTATCTATGCCTTTTATTACAACTACCAGGACTTTGGCGCTTTTCAGTTGGCAAGTGTAATAACTCTTCTTCTATCTATCCGATTGGCAACCGCACTTTCGTTTAAATTTGCTTTTAAAATGTTAAGGTAATTATATTTGTTCATTGTATGCTCAATGAACACAAGATAACCTACTCCAGATGCTACCATACATCAACACATCATGAGCGACCCACCACCATGTTTTACCGTGGCAGTCATATTCCTTGGGTTAAGCTCAGTATTCACTTTTCTCCAAACTTTTTCATGTCCATCCGAGCCAAAAATATTGTATTTACTTTCGTCCGAGAAAATAACAGAATTCCAGAAATGTTTGTCTTTATTTTCGTGCTCTTTCACAAACTGCAATCTTTTTTGTCTGTTAGTGTTGCTTATTAATGGCTTTTTACGGACATTACAACCATGGTAGCCAGCATCATACAGTACTCGGCGAATAGTTGGGGGATTGCAGGTTTTACCAGTCTAGTTTTCAATCTCTGCACTCACTTTTGGTGCACTTTTCTTTGGGTTCATCTGTATCTTGTGTGTTATAATACGCCGCTCGTTTGCATCAAATATTTTTGGCCGCCCAGATCTTTCCTTAATTTTTGTATATCCGTCTTTTTTATATTTTTTTTTATTATTTTTTGATTAGTTGAACTACTTTTATTTGTTATTAATCCAATTTGCCTCTAATTTTTTTGTTCTTTACGTTGTTTTATTATAAATTCTTTTAAATCTTGTGATAGTTCTCTTCCGCGCGGCGCGGAAAAATTTAAATTAAATTACGGCTAAAATTTTATTAAAACTTTCAAATCTTTATATCTTAAACAAAAAATAGCTATTTATAGATTTTGAAGCGAACAAATACTGTGTGCCAGTCGAAAACATACTGAAATGGTAAATTGCATACATATTTATGTGACGGGATTTTTGGTTTTTAGTGAGAAAATCAGACAGTTCTTAATAACTGGAAATGTGAATGACATCAATCTATCATACTCAGGAAGGCGATATTATGTTTAATTGTTATAGTCAATCGTCCGTATTCATTTTGAATTATATACATATGTACATATATTCAAGATTCAATATTATTTCTATGTACTAATCTATTTCTGTAGTTAATTCTAATCTTATTCCATAAATCTTCTTTTATTACTTGTTTCTGGTATCTAGGCTTTAGCTTATTTCTCTCCCCTGTAATTTTTTTTTAAGTGTAGTGTGAGTATGTAATATAATATCATATATTCTTCCTTTTTTTATAGATCTAGCGAAAGGGATATGGGTATTGTTTATTGCTATTTTCAATTATTGTCGTAATTTCTGCCTTTATATCCGTTCGAAACGGTAAATTCACGTTTATTGAGGAATGTATTTGATTTATTTTATTCCTTATTTTTTCCCTCAAATATTCAATTTTTTTTTTATTTATGCTGGTATTTTCTTCGGCTGGTGCTTCAGAGAATTCTTCCTTCAAAGTAATTTCATTTAGATAATTTTCTTTATTTTCGGTAAGTACATCGACTGGCGTTGTAGAACTTTTATGTTCCACATTATATTTAATTTAATTTATTAAACGCGGACGCATGATCAATACGAACGAGCAATTCAAGCGCGGTATCCATCTCTAGAGTTGTCACAGGATGTTGGCGGAGACGGCAATTCTTTGGTAGCCAGCGGAGGATTATAGCTATAGTTCTGAATAGTCGTTTGATGGAACTAAATGGCTGTGTTAATGGAATATGTTGTCCATCTATATGTCGGGTGGTGAGGTGCAATCGAATTGAAGATGCGAAGGTTAAAATTCTGACCCTCCCTCAATCTGCGCAGTTACAACTTCTCGTAATTCCGGTACCTGGTTACCAATCTGGACCCTTCCACCATAAATTTTGGGTCAGAAACTCTGATGAAGTCACGCCACGGCTGCCGCGATCTGCTGGATTCGGTTCTGAGTGTACATAATGCCACAAATTTATAGATGTCACTTCGTGTAATTGCCGAACCTGATAATTGTCTGAATCCTGTTGGCAACATATGTTTTTAATAACATTGACTGTTTACGTAGCCAGCGCAAGACTACTAGAATACTAGAGTGCGTCAGTAAGTACACAGAAGCATCCTCTAACTAAGCGCTCTACGAACATTACCAATCGTCTAGGCTAATAGAACAGCTCAACATAGTTTGAATAGAGGGATTGTGGCACCTTTCAATGGCGCAATCTTAGTATGTGCGATGAGCAATGATACCAAGTATTGTCATCAATATTGATAGTACGTGCACTATCCACTGCAGCGTAGGCCTTCTGACTGTCATCACAAAATCCATAGAGAGTAGTACGACTAGTTGTATTCCTCTCAAGACACCGTGGTTCACGAACCTTGTCGAGAGTACATAAGTCATCCCGAAATTTAGACCAGATATGGCACAGATCTTTTGATAGTTTCGTATCCCAAGATATATCCGCAGACCAAAGAGCCTTTATAAATGCCTTGCCCGATATAATGATTGGTGCCAAAAATCCAGTTGAGTTACGTCACTGAGCACCCGTCGCTTCGTGGAAAATTCTTAACACCGTAGCTATAAGGAATATCAATATTGCATTCATGTAAAGAAGATCTTTTCCAATTTTGACCACAACGGCGGCTCTATTTCAGTTCCCCTTCCGTAGTTTGAAACAGACAGTCGACATACATTCTTGGCTAAAGTCATTGTTTTCTTCAACGTCAGTACAGCTCGTGAGGAAGTCGTCTCCGTAAAATGTAGAAAGAATGGCAGTGCGCGTCAACTCAGCTTGTTTATGGTCCCTCACCACTCTATAATTGTCAACCCATTGGTGCAGCGCTCGCACTGCATTGTAAAGACTACATGCCATGCCATACGTGAGAGTAACTGCCTTTCTTTGGAATCGGTAAAGGATATAGTTCAACGAATTCTGAATGGTTGGACTAACATTAAAAATTACACGAATCTTGTTTGGTACGGCATAATGCGGAATGTAAAATATACGATGGCAATCACTGTATGTACCTAAAGCTTCCATGTGACCTAGGTCGATATACTTGTACTTCTTCATGAAAGCAAAATATTTTTACGTAATAGTGTATCAGAGGCCAGCCGACGCTCCAAACGATAGAATTGGAAGGCATTGCCATAAAATTCCCTAGGGGTGGTGCGTTAACTTGCATTAGTAAGCGCTCCATTTAACGCCCTTCTAATGTTCATTAGTGAGTCATTGAGAATATGCGCTAACATTCATCATCAATAATCTCGTCGGCATCAGACCCCTCGACGAACTTCCAAAAGTTGCTTATAATCTCGTCCAAGCGAAACTTTACCAAAATTTGAGCGCTATCTGAGCGATGGTCTGAATTATTTATTGAAGATGTTAATGCGGACCCAAAAATAACCCAACCCAAACTCGAAAGTAGTGCATTGATAGTCTCTTACTTCAAAATGAGCAGACCAGCCAAGTGTTTATACTGATTTCTAAAAAATTGTGCTGTTGGTTTGAGTGTTATTGCCACGACGCCCTTGGAGTGTGTACAGGATAATGCACCAATACCATCGACTTCTACGTCATAGCTACTTCTGTGGATAATCAAAGCATAAGAAAGCGTTCTGTAATAAAACTTACTTGTGACTCGGGAGCACATAAAATCCACCTCCTATTTCGCAAGACTGTGAAGCGCTACGTGGTTAATGAGCATGCGCTAGTATTGGGATCTCGCCGAATTCAAAAGTTGCTCTGTCTTGGATACATCTAATTTACTTACGAAAATCAGCAATTGAAACTCTCCAAATTATCCATGTTCTTATTCCTCCCAAGAGGTCCAAAAAATATGGTTAATAAAACGCAAGACTAAACTTAAAAACACGTCTGTTTATTGCGGCGATCCAAATAGGAGAATATTCTTTCAGGAATAGAACAATATTTAAAGCAAATAACTGAAGTAAGGAATGATAGGTAATAGAGAAACACTTTGCACAGCGTGCATCGTGTGCTATGACAAAAAAACAAAAATTTAAAATAAATCTTGAAAAGTCACGAAAGCTGGTATGTTCTTTTATTTTCATTTTCACTCTCGAATTCGCTTTCTAAATTCTTAATCCAACTTGTATGTTTGGCCAAATTAGTTAAAATTGTCGTACGTGTTTCAGAACATGCTCCGCCATCGGATACTATACCAAACTGAACGTTGTCATTAAATATTCCAGGACTACCTCTATCATCAGTACAAATATCAGAAATTTTCGTGCGATCACCAGAACAAAATACGTAATCAGTGTCATCATCTTCACTCAGATATTGGACACACTTCTTTTCAGAATATATTTTAGTTTTTGTGAAACGCAAATTCTTAGTCATCAGTACATTAGTCTTATTGCTCGATAGTCCCCACCCAAAAACATATATGGATGAGGGCTGTGTCCAATTTGCATCAGGTAATCTGACTTGTCCTACAAGTTGATAAGTATTATTGAATGGTCGCAATAAATGTAGAAGTGCTACGTTATAAGAGTGGCTGTTTTGCACATATTTTGGATGATGAACGATCTCTTTGATTCTTCTTAGTTTTCCGCTATTTTTGAAGGCTGTAGTTCCTGCACGGACCAAAAGATCCGCTGGTTTTACATCTTTGATGCAACTGGCCGCCGTAATCACTATATCATTAGTTAATAAGGAGCCACCACAAATTAACTGACGGTTTCTTATAATAGAAACCACCCAGGGTGCTCCGCCAATTGGCACTTTTTGTCCGCCAATAATTAAATTTGCTCTGCTTCGGTCGCTATTTGGTTTAGCCAGAGAACGTAAATGAATAGAGAAGGAGCAAATGTTAGCAGTACTAAAATGTTAATTACGATGGAGGAACATCGAAAACGCGCCAGTTGGAAAATAAAATTTCACCACAACTATCAGGGTACGAAACGAACTACACCACTCTATAAGCAAAATGTATACACATACATATGCACAGATGTTCTTTGATATGCGCATAAACAAAAATTGAAATAATAAAAACGAAAGTAATTGACCTCCGACAAGAAAATATAAATAATCAGGGAAATAATATTAAAATAGAATTCAAATATCATTTCATAAAAAAGGGTTATAAAAATAAAAAATAGTATAATATATAAAAATATGATAGGATTTGAACTTAGGCAAAACATTTCATTGCAATAAGGAAGTGTGCTATACAAGCAGCACCACAGACCATATTAGAACATATTTGTCTAATCTGTGAACTCAAACAGCTATTGTTGTTTACTTGCTTCAATGTTTATATGTCTATATGTGAATATTCTTGAAATTGCCTTCCTTCATTCGCATGTCCATATATATTTGCATATATGTACACATATGTACATATGTATGTACCTCAATATGTCTTTCGCAAAAAATCAAACATTCGCGCAAGTGACAAAAAAACGTAGACGCACCATCATCGGCCAATAATATTCAAGCGAACTCGCGGCATATTTTCTAAGTATTTCATATTACAACGACAACAAATTCATTCATAAGGAACGTGCGCTGCTTCAAAGCAAAGTGCGTTCGTTCATAACTCTGCGCCGCGCTATTTTTTCTGTGCGCCTGGTAAACCACATTTGGTTTTCATATAGAATTCCTACCGCAAATGCGCGAAAATAAAAATGAATGAAATTGAATTTGAATGTCTTCAGTAAAATTGAAGAATCAGCAAAATTTCAATTTTACAATTTGTATCACTGAAAATCCTACCATCCCCCTCGCGTTTGTATGTTGCCCACAAGCTGCTTCCTCACAACATTTGCTAAAAATCAGAAATTGAAGAATTTGTCTGATGTTCACTTCAAAAAGGAGAATTGGCAACATGACCTCTTAGCGAATTTAAATAATATTTATATTTTTGCATATTATGCACTATTTATGGCATTAAATTACAAAATTTATATTAAATTGCCATTCATATGAAATCATTAACTACTTCTATATATTCTAAGCACAGTCCATATAGTACTTTTATATGTTTATTTATTATCATTATTTCATAGTTTGTCGATTTAGCCCATTTATCCAAATACGACGCTATGAAAATGCAGCCCAATCGGTAATCGCAATATTTCAAAAGAGCATAAGTCAATTTTCAACAGGAAAGCCCTGCAAAAAGGACAAACGAGACAACATAGCCGATCGACATTGTCGTAAAATTGTCGATTGAAACAAATTTTGTCAACTCCGCCACGATGCGCAAAATTCGGCGTCAATATGTATGCGAGCTCATATGTATATATGTATGTTTGTCGTCATTTGGTTACTTTCAACAACACAATGTCTGCGCGAACTCGCCGTTATTTCGTTGGCTTGCCACTATACACAGAGGCGTTCTAACTGAGGACTCTTAGTATATTATTATGTTGCTTAATTTGTATTGAAAAATACTGATGCATTTATGAATTATTTTCGTACTATAATATATATTATATATATATATAAATACACATAAACGCATACCTATAATCGTTTTTAAACTAAATTCGATAAATAAAATATATATCTGAAATAATTATGTGGCAGTGCGCACCAATCCCTCCTTGCCTGCGATCGTTCTACTCGCAAAAAGCAAAAAGTGTGGACAAAAGTCATTGTTTGTGCGGGGCAAGAAGAAGCAAGCATCAGCGTACGTGTACTCATGAATGTATGTGTGATTATCACATTTGTGTAAATACGCATAAATAAAGGAATATGCAATAAACCCAAACATATGAACATATTTTCCTGAAATATTTTAATTATCTCAGGAAGTTAAATATGCTATTAAAGTAATTGAATTATGATATGCTTAGATTCCAATTAATAAAATAAAAATTAAATAAAATTTCAGTTTCATGAGTTTTAGGATTCGAACGTATAGGTTCGTATTCGGATTGTGCTTAACCCCTTCCCGCTTACGACCTCAGCCACCACAAAAGTGGAAATGTGGCCGCTTAGCCACCGTTTTATTGTTATCCTTTGTTTAATAAGCAATTGCTCACATAACGCACATACATAAGTTGGAAAAATAGCCTACTAAATGTTTATTTTATTATGAATTCTGGGGTTTTTACCGGTAATACAGATTTTTAATTCAGAAGGCTTTTCATAATTATAAATTTGTCATATCATAGAAATTGAAAACATAAATCTAAATAGGTATGCGCAACGATTTTTCATATAGGAATATTCGTTGTGTCTATTTATAGCATTTCGCACATTGTGTGGTGTATTTTTCTTTTTCGAAGTTATATTTTTCGATGTTCCTTCATGTGGAATTACAAATTAGTACTCAAAAAGTTTTCATTTAACATTTGCTCCTTCTCTACTCATCAACATTCTCTGACAAAACTAACTCACTTTCACCTGAAATTTGTCTATTAAAGTGATTTTAAATTAAAACTTTTCCACTTCATCGTCTTTTGCTTTGAATTAGTTCCAGTTCACCTATATTTGCATATTCTTGTAGCAAAGCATATGTATCTTATACTTCATAAATATTGAGATTTAATTAGTGTCAGTTTGTGTGTTGTTTGTGAATTGCAAATAAGATTTGTTTTAAACATTTATTTTTATTAATAGTATAAACTTCTCGTTGACAGTTTAAAAACAACAATAATTTCAAGACAATTTTTAGTAAGCATAAATCGACTTCGCGATTTATATCAATAATTAATTAATTAGAAATTCTGTTGCTAAATTTATGCTATATTAAAGTAAGTGTATTTTGCCTTAAGTCGTGCCATTATTTGAAATTTCCAAGGGCATTAGGACTGCACTGTAACGCTGATGCCGCAAGAAAATTCCAAAAAAACCTCGGAAAAACTTTTAAAATCATCTGATCTAAATGTGTATACGCGGAATTTGCTGTAACTATGTTGGGACTTAGAAGGCCAGTAGAATGATTGTTTAAATATAGTCTAAACTATAAATATTTAACTGCTGATCTAAAAAATCCCAACCATAATGAAAGCATAAATCCAAATTATAGCAGCCAATCTCAATAACAATCGAAATGTATAGTAACTGATTTTCAAAGGTCCTTTATTGCTCCAAGCACACACTTTTACAGCAAGGCGGCAGATTATTCCGTAGCGATCTTTTTTGGACATACGGCACTATAACAGAGTCGGATTAGTACTGACAATGTTCTGCCAAACGCTCGATATATTAATTCGCGCACATTAAGTTGCAGTTTAATAGCAGATTTATTTTATTTACAAAATATACGATTATCACCTGTCTATGCCTCTCATACAACAGGCGTGCATTGCTGTGAAATCTTTTGTGAATATAAGCATGTGTTTACATATGTACATATATCAACGTTAAGCGCCGACACACCCTCAAGGGAAAAAGTTCTCTGGAGATCATTGCAGCTGATAATATCAGAACTGCAATTTATTTGAGATAAAAAAATATTTTATGCGGATGAGAAAGAAAATGTATAACTTGATGGTGACCATTCTAGACCTTTATACTTTTATATTAATATCCAATAAATTGTTTTAATTAGCTCATTATCATAACGGTTGTAGGTTTATATAATAAAGACTTCCTAAAAACTATTGTAGTATATATGTATGTATGTATTCGACAATTAAAGTCAAAGTTATTGAGTCGTTTTTGAATTTAATAAACTTATTTTATAATTTAATAAACTTATGGTCAATAATTTTTGCATTTCCTACAAACTTGTTGGAAAACGGTTAAATTTAATATGTAACATATATAGCGTTACATCTACAAATACAAAGGAAGTCACAAAAATGTTAGAAACGTATTTACAGGGTTACATATTAACGTATATATGTATATATGTATATAATATCATATATTACTTTTGAAAGCGACCGAGATTCGGGGACATCTGAATATGTGGTTTTTCTGGCTTATTCGCATTGCAACCGCATATTGAGTTGCAGCTGCTCTTTAAAATGTGTTCGTCTGATATTCAATATTGCTCTCATACATATAGTATGAGATATATACATATAGTATATGTACCAGATATAAGTATGAGTAAATCCATCAGACATTCACACATATTGTCGCCCAGTTTCTTCGAAGGGAGAAAATACCCGCTTCAGTTATTTTCTTTAATCTAATCCTATATCTAATGTGATAATCTAAATTTTGTACAAATTTTTATTTTGCAGTTGATGAAATGGAACCATGGAAATGGCCCTCAAAGTAATTTGTTATTTTCTAATTTAGACAAATGCTCATTGTAAGCAAAATGTTTGTTTAAATTTAAAAAGAAAAACGTAATCAGTTTTATATTTATTATTATTTTATATTCGAAACTCCTCTTGATAAAGGCATTACCAAAGAGCCAAGAGAATAGAGAAGCCGAAAATTTAAAATCAAATCTTTTTGAGTACTAATTTGTAGTTTTCATATAGGGAGCAAGGAAAAGAAAAATTTCGAAAAGGAAAATGCAAATAAACTAGTAGATCAAGGCGTTGCTGTGACTATGGTATACCCTAAATAATATTATAATAAACTATTCAAAACAGTGAAAATATGATGATATATAACGTTCTTGACTTTCCTATTACGAAAGGTTTTAACTCACATGCACTTTCACCTGTTCGGACCTCCTATCTGGCCACAGCGCAGTTTAGCTAGAGGTAAATACGCCAGTTCTCGCAATGAACAAATCCACAAGTGTACTTGGTAAAGGGCAAACATTTTTAAATACTATACATGGCTAGAGAACAATGTGAACCCCAAGATCACCATTTGCTGTGAGGCAGATATTGACCATGCGGAAGTCTTGACCAGAAGCATACAAAATGCTGTCTATTGCTAGATCCACACAGATCCCCCACAAGTGGAGAGACGTATTTGGTTGTTGCGAAATCAGGAGAAAACAATCTTTGGAATGCGTCTAGACAAAAGAAAAAACCCAAATTTCAAATGTCTATCATTTATCAACAGCAGAGATCTCTGGTGCCGAGCCATTAGCTACCAATCGCTGAAATAGATGCTGTAGAAGTATAGGAGGAGATCAAAGCAATGACAAACGAAAAATCAGCATAATCATCGAGTTCTTTGATGGTATGCTCAGACTCGGCTATTTTCGTTCTCGATGGAAATGTTTTGATTCATATCGACGGATGAGACAACTGGTAATTACTTCGAAAATATTTAAAGAATATTTTTCCGTAGACTTTCGCCTCTGCTGGAGGTGAAACAACTTATCCCGGATCACCAGTTTGGCTTCAGAAAGCTTCATGGCACAATTGAGCAATGCCGCCGATAGGAAATACTGTTCTGCAGTGCAGAGCTGATGTACCTCAAAGCAGCATTCTTGCCCCTGTAGTCTACATTCTGACCATTCCAATTACACAACTGTCCTCCTAGTGATTAATTCTGACACTGCACCGCTGAAGTCGAGTAGGAATTCACTGTAAAAGAAACTATGGAATAATTTAGTAGTCGTTATTCTCTATTGGAGAAGCATAATAATGTAATTGCGATCCAACTTCTGGATAATAGTCAACTATGTAGGAGACTAAGAAGATATCATCCATTGGATCTCCCCTTTCGATTCAATTGATCTCACCTTCATTTTTGTAGAATATTATATATTATTATGTACATACAGTGTATCACAAAAATAAGTATGCACTATGTACTTATGTGCGTAAAAAAAGTCATATCAATTGCAAAGTAAAAATAAAACTTTTCGTGTTTCTACAATAACAATTACACATAACATCGCCTTCTTGAGTATGATAGATCGATGTCATTCACATTTCCCGTTATTAAGGACCGTTGGATTTTCTCAGTAAAAACCAAAATTCTTGTCACATAAGCAGAGAATGTTAATAAATAGAGAAAGCGCAAATGTTAAGAAGTACTAAATTGAGCTTTTCACAAGAGGGGACATCGAAAAATACAACTTCGACTCTTTTGAAACACGAATAAGGCTATAAAAAGACACAAAGAATGTTCTTAAATGAATTATGCGCATCTTGATTTACATTTGCATATTACAAAAAAATCATAATATTTGTAATTTTAAATAAACCTTCAAATTATATAAGAGGATTATTGGTTAAAGTCGCAGAATTTACAACAAAATAAGTAATTATGGATAAATTCATCAACACATTTTTGTGCGTTGCATGAACAATATCTAATAAGCAAAAGATAGCAATAAAATAGTGGCTAAGCGGCCGCGATTTCGCTTTACGGTGGCTCAGGTCGTAAGCGTGAAGGAGTTAAGCCATTCCCAATACAAACGCTTAAGTTCGAATCCTGTAAATCATAAATCTTAATTTTTATTTTATTTTATTATTTGAGATTTTAGCTAATTTCAATTCAATTACTTTAATAGCATATTTTACTTCCTGAGATAATTCAAAATATTCAGGAAATATGTTCATATGTTTAGGTTTATTGCATATTCCATTATTTATGCGTATTTACACAAATGTGACAATCACACATACATTCATAAGTACACGTACGCTGAGGCTTGCTTCTTCTAGCCCGGCACAAACAATGACTTTTGTCAACAGTTTTTGCTTTTTCCGAGAAGCAAGTTGAACAATGGCATGCAAGGAGGAGTCTGAGGTGGACTGCCACAAAATTATATCAACTATATATTTATTAATCGAATTTTTTTTAAAAACATTTAAATAAATATGTATTTATGTGTATGTATATTTTTACGTAAATATTATAATATTGCGTAACTAAGCCCTAAGATATCAGTATTTCTGAATACAAATTAATCAATATAATAATAAAAAATAAATCCTCCGTTGAAACGCCTCTGACTATGATGGCACGCCATGGAAGTAATGTGCGAGTTCTCGCGGAGACGGGGCGGAGCAAAAAATGGAGTTCTGACAAAAGGTTGAAAAAACCCAAATGACAACTTTGCCGACAAACACATATATGTACATACGAGCTCGCATACATATCGCCGCCGAATTTTGCGCAATGTCAGTCGGTTATGTTGTCGCGTTTGTCGTTTTTGCAGTGTTTAGCTATTGAAAATTGACTTATGCTCTTTTAAAATATTGCGATTACCGATTGGGCTGCATTTTCATAGCGTCGTATTTGGATAAAATGGGCTAAATCGACAAACTATGAAATAATGATAATAAGTAAACATATAAAAGTACTATATGTAGTGTGCTTAGAATATATAAAAGTAGTTAAAGATTTCATATGAATGGCAATATTATATAAATTTTATATAATGTCAAATATAATGCATAACATGAAATAAATTAAAATAATATTTCAAATCGCTAAGAGGTCATGCTGCGAATTCTCTTTTTTGAAGGGAACATCAGACAAATTCTTCAATTTCAGATTTTCAGCAAATGTTGTGAGGAAGCCAATAAAGTCTGGGTTCACCCGACACATTTTTTTAAGTGAAGTAAAAACACAATGTTAATAGGTAATTCAGTTCAAATTTTCTGCATGTATTTCTTCTTTATATTCTTAAGTTCAAAATGCAAAAACAACAAGTAAGGAAGGGCTAAGTTCGGATGCAACCGAACATTTTACACTCTCGCATAGTCAAATGGTATACTCGTTTGAGATTTCTTTATATATTTGAATAATTAGAGCAATCGTTCCTGTGATTTGTTGTATACGCTTATAATTTATTTTATATAGAATGAATTACAACTGTATTGAGGAGTATGAAAATAAATTGTTTTTTGACAATGAATAACATTTTTTATTTATTTTATCGATATTATTATACATGTTTAGCTTTAAAATAATAAATATTAACAACTTTAAAAATTATATTAATATATTAATTTGTATATAATATTTACAATATTAAACATAAATTTTTATATAGATATATACATATATCCAAATTATATTTCTTTTCTCCTTATACTATTTAATTTCTATCATATATCTATAAAATAATGTCTTATATAATAACAAATTATTCATATAATATAAATTTTCTTAATTAGATTATTTACATATTTTGCTTAAAATTGTCTTAAAAACTACTGTCAAAATTGCTATACCATTTCTTAATATATATTTAAAAAAAAAAAGTCTGAAAACTTTAGTTGTAAATAGAGACACAAATACCGTCATGATAGCTGTGTACTGTCTCAAAAGTAATTGCATTAACATGGGAAGGATCCATGTTTGAAAATGCCCAATCAATTTGAGTACCGGCAGGTGTAGTTGAATATTCTACACCAAGCAGGGAACTAAAGTTTTTATCTTGGAGCAGATTTCCTATTGAATTCCCTGTAGACATTAAAAAATGTTAAAATATCCAACAATTAGCACATTTTGATTGCATAACTCAGAAGTAAGGACTTCCTGAAGTTCTACAATTAAATGTCTGACAGAGAAAGCTGAATTTCTGTATAGAACCAGAATATTATTTAATACTGAAACATTTAAACAAAATCGCTTCCAAAACTTTGCAGCCTGAATAAATTTTCTTTACAGTCTTTGGTTATATAGAGCTAGCAATACTATGCTTTGCATATATATTATAAAGCCCTGTTTATTTCTGTTGCTTGTTTCCGTGCTATCTATCCTCACTCGTTAATTGGAGTAAATCCTGGTATATCAAAATTTTCGCACGGATAACTCCAAGTTTCTACAAAACATAAAATATCTGAATATACCATCAAACAGTCGGTTTTTATATCATTAATGTGAGCATGAAGACTCTGAGTATTATGGAATAAAATTTGATGTCCTGATGTTCGGGAATTCATAAAACTGAAACTTGTTGTCAGAGCTTTATTTGTGTTCAATTCCCTCAGTTCCTTAAATACAGGAATAGTTATTCCCTCAGCCGGAACAACTGGAAACTGATTTCTTTCAATTGAAATTTGTTCATTTCTTTTACATTGAAAATATTTTAAAACGTTTTCAATTGGTGTCCAAGAACTTTCTAGAGGATGAGGCTTTTTTGATCGTGCTATCAAACAAAAAAAAGGTTCCAAAAATTTAATCCACAGAATTGTTGGAATGGGAAATTGGAAATCAATATGCAAGTTAACACGAGCACCTCTACAACCATAAAGTACGCGCGTGGCCTGAGTCAGCAAAGAAGCTTTCTAACGCTGACCGGAAAATTATCAAACGTCAGCGTCTGCAGCTCGTCCGCTGGGAACGTAACAGCAACCTAACACCTTTAAGCAGTCACGTACGCCAACGGTGACCGACTCTTCATTAATGATAAGTTTAGTTTTAAGTTTTTAGTCTCTAATTAGAGCTGGACGGGTGCAGCTAAAGCTCACCAACATATATTAATTTATATTAGTAAAGTGAATTGAATAAAAGATATTATTTAATTTATATTAATAAAGTGAGTTTAATAAAATAATACCCACGAACTCATTACTTGTACTTCCAATATTTCGCACGCTCAAATGATCATGCAGCAGGCTGTTGGTTTGATCAAACAAATAAATAATACCCACGAACTCATTACTGGCGCCCAACGTGGGGCAAATAAAAACAAAAGGACAACGCAAAAAAACGGGAAGCGGAGAGGACTTATATTTGTTTTAAAGGAGGCAGAACCACCCGAATTCAACAAATAATCAAAACCTATTGGATCAACATTTAGTTATAACAGGAAATATGGGATATTTTGAAGTATTGTAAGTAAAGTGCTCATAAATTATTGGAGAAAACAAAAATTTGGTAAAAACTTTTGATGTAAAAAAGTACAAAATGTTAATAGAAATTAATTAAAGTAATTTTAATTGCGAAATGAATTATGAAATTGGATTGTGAAACAAGCTTAGATTAAAATTTTCATAAAAGAAATGATAAAAAGGTAGAATTGAAATTTAATTGTGAAATTAAAACAGAAATTTGAAAAAACACTCTTTGTGTGTAAAAATATATTAATTGAAAAATATTAATTAAATTAAAATTAAAATTAATTTTAAATTGTGAAACTGCATTGTGAATCAGGCTTAGACTAAAATTTTGATGAAAAAAAGTGATAAAAAGGAGACGAATTGATAGAGAAAATAAACCGTATACAAATTTCAAGAAATAGAAAAGCAATGGACTCTAACCAATTGACAGCTTTAGCGCAGGCTGCCATGACGGGCGCACTGCAGCAACAAAGGGAAGATTTCGAAAGAAAAATTAGCCGACTGACGGACCAAATAGGCAAATTATCGACACAGGCATAACACCTACAACATACGAACCGGTAAAAATAATAGCAAATGTTAGGTGTGAAGAGCCTCTAGACCTAGTGAAATCCTTGCCAGAATTTGGCGGACAAATTAGCAGTTATGTATCATGGCGTCAAGCTGCACATACTGCATATGAAGTATTCCGGAATTATCAGGGTAGCTCTAGGCACTATCAGGCCGTGGGGATAATAAGGAATAAATTAAAGGGACCCGCGGATGCGCTTTTGGCATCCTTTAATACGGTTTAAGAACGGAACTTAACTTGTGTTTATTTAAAATAACATAATTCCGTGGTAGTCGACAACACCGTCGCTATCGCATAATCGGAAATATTATTTAAATAGTTAGTGGGTAGTCGACAACACCGTCGCTACCAATCACAACGCACATAAATATTCAAACTACTTATAGTAAAAGTAGCGATAATAAATAAATAACTATTATTTAAATAGTTCGTGGTAGTCGACAACAGCGTCGCTACCGAATAAAGGAACAGTCTAAATATAATAAAAATACAACTTGTGTTTATTTAAAATAACATAATTCCGTGGTAATCGGAAATATTATTTAAATAGTTAGTGGGTAGTCGACAACACCGTCGCTACCAATCACAACGCACATAAATATTCAAACTACTTATAGTAAAAGTAGTGATAATAAATAAATAACTATTATTTAAATAGTTCGTGGTAGTCGACAACACCGTCGCTACCGAATAAAGGAACAGTCTAAATATAATAAAAATACAACTTGTGCTTATTTAAAATAACATAATTCCGTGGTAGTCGATAACACCGTCGCTATCACATAATCGGAAATATTATTTAAATAGTTAGTGGGTAGTCGACAACACCGTCGCTACCGAATAAAGGAACAATAAAAGTTTAAAGATAATAAAAATATAACTGGCATTCAGTTATCGATTGCTAAGTTGACGGACTACTCGAACTCTGATTACATACCGATCCAGGACTGTGACTATTTGGCAGGACTACGATTATATAAAACACACCACTAATCTAAAAACGTACATGGATATAGCAGACGAAACAAAGAGGCTTACTTCACATTTCCCTTCATCTCATATGAGAGTACTTTTAGACTCAGACATTGAGCACATAAGAATACTTCTAACAACATTAGATACCCACCATAGACAAGCTAGGAGCATAAACCTGTTAGGCACTGCACTAAAGGTGATTGCAGGAACACCAGACTTTGATCATTTTGAAAATCTTAAATTCCAACAACAGGATCTTATTAATTCAGAAAATAAACAAATAGAAATAAACACAGTAGTCCAGGAAAGAATAAATAAATTAACTGAAACTGTTAACCAGATTATTAAAATTACGAATAATAAACAGATCGATACTAGCTATTTATATGAGACACTCCTTTCAAGAAATAGGATTATAATTTCAGAAATTGAAAACTTAATTTCAGCTATCACTCTTGCAAAGATAGGAATAATAGATCCATTAATATTAAACTCTAATGATGTAAAAAGAATTATTAATATGAGCTTTACAAATACCACTATAACTGATTTAATGGAAGTGTCATTAGTTAAGGTCTTACTAGATAATGATTATTTGCATTTTGTAATTAAATACCCAAAGCCTATATTAGTATGTAAAAGAGTCATCCTGTTACCTGTACAACATAATGGAACGGTCATAAATATTACAAATGACAACAACGTCGCTGAGTGTGGTAACCAAGTTCTTGCAATTACAGACTGCAAGAAAACACTGACATCAACATTCTGTAAGAAGCTGCCAAATCCGACATGCGCCCAGCAGCTTCATTCCGGTGCCACCGCTCACTGCAGCATCCACCCTAGTCACCTCGAAGCAATTACAGTGGTAGACGAAGGGATCATAGTTATTAATGACAACACCGCTGTTATCAGAACTATAAATGGCTCAGAAAAAATTGTTAGTGAAACTTACCTGGTCACATTCGAAGATAAGGTCCAGTTCAACGGATCTAACTTTGAAAACCATAATGGCGTAATAAAGGGATTACCAGGTTCGGCGAGTACAACATTTCTTAATATCACAGGACAACAAGAGGTGTTAAGCCTGCCATACCTTCAAAGGCTGAGTGTAGAAAACTTGCGTTATATTAGAGTAATTGAAAAAAGAGCGGTGATAGGGCCAGCACTATCAACTATAACTACCATCATCATTTCAATTGGCTGCTACTTTCTCTTTAAGCTTTATCAGAAGAGAATTAGGAAGCGCCAGCATCATGACCTCCAAGCTGTAATTGATAGTTTCCGGAGGCCCGAGGACGGCCCTCACTTAGAAGGGGAGGAGTTAACACGAGCACCTCTACAACCATAAAGTTCGCGCGTGGCCTGAGTCAGCAAAGAAGCTTGCTCACGCTGACCGGAAAATTATCAAACGTCAGCGTCTGCAGCTCGTCCGCTGGGAACGTAACTGCAACCTAACACCTTTAAGCAGTCACGTACGCCAACGGTGACCGACTCTTCATTAATGATAAGTTTAGTTTTAAGTTTTTAGTCTCTAATTAGAGCTGGACGGGTGCAGCTAAAGCTCACCAACATATATTAATTTATATTAGAAAAGTGAATTGAATAAAAGATATTATTTAATTTATATTAATAAAGTGAGTTTAATAAAATAATACCCACGAACTCATTACTTGTACTTCCAATATTTCGCACGCTCAAATGATCATGCAGCAGGCTGTTGGTTTGATCAAACAAATAAATAATACCCACGAACTCATTACTTGCATAAGTTGTCCAGCTGCCCCATTAACCAAGCCATCACACGTATTTATATTCACTGTAATCATATATTTGGCGGATACTTTTAGTGTCAATTCATAGGGCAGTCCCTGCGTTTCAGAAGTTTTGAAAAGTTTAACTCTTTTCAAAATATTCTCATTTTCACTTTTACCAATTCCTTTAACTAAGTCTTTTGCAGTTGAAAGGATAGCTTCAGTTGAGATTCAACTGAGCTTAAGGGCATTGAAATTATTTATATCTTCATTGGACCAAAAAAAATGTATGGCATCATCGAATGATCTTTTAAGGAACTTGGATTGGATCCAGGTGTAGAATTGTAACGATGGTTAAGAGCTTGATATATTGCAGATATCAAACGGCTCTTTTCTACACCTGCACCGCCGCCAATGAACTCATAAAATGGGCGATTTGTTTTTAGCTGGTGCGTCAAATGTGTCAAATAGGTTCTTTACTAAGTATTTAGACTTTGAACAAAGGAAAATAATTCCTCAACTGGAATTAAAGAGGGTAGTTTAATAAGTCCAATATTGCAACAAGATTCAGTGCCGTTATCTGTTGAATCTTCACTATGCAAGTCCTGCAAATTTATAGTTGGGTTTATTTCTGGAAGTGCCAATACTCTAAACTCATATTCCACGATAGGTAGTTCATTTTGAGCACCTTCCTCTAAGTCTATTTCATTATAAAGACTTTCTAGAACATTTAAAGTTCTCTTTGCTCAAAAACAGCATATTTTCTTTGATTTTCCTCATTTAGAATACGATGTGCTATGCAAGTCTGCTCATTATCGTTTTCCATGAGATCTTTCTGTTCAATCTGCCATGAATAGTAAAGCATTACCTTTTCGCGGAAATACTCAACTCTGGCCAAATCTGGGTTAAACCTTCTAGTCCGAATTATACAAGGTTTGGTACGTTTTTTAACAACACCGTTAAGGTCTTTAAGAGGCATAACAATCCCGCTTCCTAGTTTCCTTGGCCTTGTGCTCTGCTACTAGATTTCCAATATTTATACTTAGATGCATAATCAGCTAAACAAAGAGTTTTTAACTGATCGGATCTTTGAACATAACCATCTAAAATACCGGCTACGAAAATATCAGTCGAGCCTTAAGGAAGGTTCTGAAGTAACGCTATAGGTTTTATCATTCGAACACGTTCCTCAGGTCGAGAGATATTTAACAATATTTCTGCATTACTTGCTTCCGAAAGATGCAGCCCAATGCAGCAATACACTGCTTCGTGTGCAGATATTTCTGTGCCTGATATGAATTTGTGACCTATATGTTTAAGTTTTTGCTTAAGAGTATAATTTCCTTATATAGCTTCATTTAAGAACGTAGAACTGTCCCTGTTAGACTCGTATCCATATTTGTTTTATGGAGTTCCAAAATAAGAGGATAATAAGCGTTTATAAAACGATCCTGTAATTTTCTTTTTAGAAAAATTTGGGGTTTTGTTAAACTTGATCTAAGGGCTAACAAATGATGACTATTTTGACACATATTAATTCCTGTCTGACGGGAAATGTTCAAAATCTCTTAAATTAGAAATGTCTTCTGTAGTCATATTTGAATTTAAAAGGTTTGCTTGTTTCTGTAAGAGGTAACAGTATTTGCGTTGAAGGCATTGGTGGATATGGTATACCAAAACGACAAAACTGTTGTCCTCTTATTTCCCTAGTACAAGACCGACTGTGGGTATGCTTTCGATAACCCAAATAATTTTCGAAATAACCGAACCATCTGTAGAAATATAATTGTCAAGAAAACTAATGACATCAGGAAATGTCTGAGAATCTTGAAGGTTGATCCTGGGAGCATTATTAAGCCAATACATGCTCCTCTCTGCTGAAACTGCACTCTCCAGTAGAAATTTGTGACAAAATGCTCTCCAAAAATGCCGGCATTATCTTTAAAAAGCTTAAGAATTTTTCGATAGCGGTAGTCAAAATATCTTGCACAAGTAGCCGCGTCTGACCGAATTAAGCGATATCTATCTTGGGTTGTTAAACTGTTGGCTTCCTCTTCCTTCTTCTGCAGCCGATAAAGTGATGAAAGAAGGTTGGAAGCCCAAATTGGCGAATCATAGCGTTTGCCTTTTTTTCTCAGCTTCACAGTGCGCAGGAGAGGATCTAACTCCTTTCAAAACCTTGTAACCATCATCGTGTTGAATCAAGTTTTGAACAAAGTTTTCGTTTAATAGATTTTGGGCCGTAACTCGGTTGCGGCCTGAAAACTTTCTAAGGCAAATGGATGTACTATTCTTAATTTGTAGCAGTTCTAATTTTTTGTAATCATAGAACAACTTTGGAATGGTACACGCTCTTCTGTCAAAACGGCGAATTTCAGAACGTATTATTTTGCTATATGTTTCAGAGCATGTACGTTTCTGCCCAGTGTATATTGTTTCAAATGACAACTCTTCTGAATAATTGTCTTGAATTATGTCAATTGGTCTTTGTCCTTCACCTGGCGCTATGACTAAACGGTTATAGTCCAAGTTTTCTACAGGAATATTGTCCAAAAGAGTTTCTTGACCGCCTGTGTTTAGCTCGGAAGGTAAAAGACCCATGGGAATATTATTATCTGAGGGATTATAATGAGAAGTTTGTGCTGCACGAAAAGATTGAACTAGTCGATTGAATCCTCTGCAGATGCAACAAACAGAACTTTTTCTTGGTCATTAAATTCTAAAATCCAGTTCTCATTAATATGTATATTGTGCTCACGATACAGAGGAGTATTCACTAAGAATTGCAAAGCTTCCATAATCTTTGCGGGGCGTATGGTATCGATCATGTAATCATAATTGTACTCCAAACGCCTTCTTAAGTGAATTTGTATCACATGAGCCTCATCAAAGGACCTTGGTAGAGATGTCACAATATTGTTAACAGAAATTGGTATATTAACAACAGCACCTTTGAGAGAACTCTGACCTTGATATCCTAACGGACGGATTGTCATAAAAGGCAATCTAGGCATTATGAGACGTTCTTCAATTGGAGTTAAATCTTTCAAACAAACCGGTTGTTTATTTGCATAACAAATTTATCGGGAAGTACACACCTTTCTTATTCTATTCAAATTTTAAAATAAAAGTTTCCGTTGAACTTAGTATATAATTATCATTTTGACCATTTCGGTTAAACCACAAGTTTATTTAAAATTATAATAATAATGTTTATGTAAAGTAATAATATGATGTAGACGAGGGGAGTGTATAGAATCCAATTCCGCGAAACGATTTTCGGATGATGGCGATCAGAATCAGGAGGTATCGGTTTTCAATAGTTGTCAATGAACAGTTGCGCGTAAGATCGCTACCTTGTTGAATCAGGTGTGTATGCGAATGTTGATGTGGCGCTCAGGCCCGTAGACGATAAGCGAAATGATATATAGCGAATGTGTTGAATTGAAGATCCAATCCGTCTTTTATTGTTGATTGTGTGGGGTGTCATCGTGTGTGGTGACATCGTGTGCAGTGTGGTCGTGTATGTTGTGAGTGCGAGTTGTGATCCAAGATGTGGTGTGTTGTTTTAGGGTGTGTCATTATTTATCCTAATGAAGCGGTGTAGTTGGAGGGGGAGTTTATAGTCATTTAAACATCCTGGGCCCCCTAGGCGAATATTTTGCCTAGTAGTACAGATATGCTGTAAATGTCCCAGGTATCGCGGCGTACTGCAGTTGGAGTAGCTGAGGGTGCGGTATGCATGATAAGGCAGTAGTTGAATATCCATATTTATCTGTAGTTATAACATAAGAGGCGAATTTGGTTTTATATCAAATTTTGTATTTTTATGTTGGTATTAGTGCTCAGATAAGATAAGCAGCTTTATTTTGCATAAGGGGGTCATATTGATATACCCTTAATATGAATCTTCTGGCTTGAGGACTTATTATTATGTGATACTTGTAGATACATTATATTTATTTGCGGTTATTTATTATTTCTGTATTATCGGCTTATAGGATAGCGACCTTACGCCTGGCTCAGATATGGCCAGAAAGGTTTCAAACCTTTGAAGAGGGATCTTGCGAGAGTACAGTGATTAGCCGTGAATGGATAACGGCTTTTTTCGAACCATCCACCACCCATATGAGGAGCGCTTACATCGATGCGATAACTGCGACCTTTGCTTTCTGTAAGTCTATGTGCGTCACTGTATCACATTGGGAGTATGGTGATCCCTTACCCTTATTTTATAATTGTTTCATAATTGTGAAAATTTCGGCAACTATAAGCCACTATAGTAAGATAGGTGTCGATTTTTCGACTTTCTAGGACAACTATGCTGCGAACGATATTATGTATGGACGTGGGCGATTGTGGTCAAGAATCGGTAGATTCGAATATCGTTTAGATTGTTTGAGAATTGTGACCATGATTTTCGCTTGTATCATAATTGGTGAAAGCCATCCTGCGGGGTCAAAAATGTTATTGCGGATAATGCGGATATTGATTCAGACGGATATGAGAGCTGATCAGATATCGCATTCCATTGGATCCCCTGTATTTTTATGTTGTTCTGCCCTTTTCAAATTTAAGGAAATTAGTGTACAACAAATTTTCTTTTGGAATATTTAGTAATATATCTCGATGATTTGGTTGAATTATATATATTTGTGTTTTTAACACTGGGATTGTCAGAAGACGCTCTAACTAGGTCTTTGGTGCCAATTTGTGGAGTGTTGGAAAGTTGTGACTTTAGTGGTAGTCGTACGACGTACCGGCCATTATTTGATCGAGTAATTGTGGCTTTGTGGAAGTCTTCACAATACTGATCTTTTGGGGTGGTAATTGATATGAGGAGCATTTTTCTAATTCCCCTTTTTCGTCAACTTGAGTTGTTGATGTGGAAACTGGTTCAGTAACTAGTCCACTTAGAATCCAACCAAATATAGTATTTTGGGCTAGAAGGGTGGTTGAGATCTTTTCAACACCTACAAGTATTATTTGCGGTATAAGGTCGCTGCCTATTAGCATTTTGTGCTTTAGACGCTATGAAGGATCGTTGTGATCCTTGGTCTATTAAGGCCCTAAGCTTAAACAGTTCTCCTCGATGTTCGATGGAGACGACTGCTGTGGGTAGTAGTACTCTGCTTTGTATTTCGTTGTGTAGCGTTTGAGTGTTTTGTGCCTTTGAGCAACATGGTGTCATTTGGCAACTTTCGGTATTGTTGTTTTCGGGATTTGTAGTTGAAACTAAACCCGTTGTTCTTTTTATACTAATATATGCGCTCTTTTGCGGTGAGCTGGGAAATGTGTTGTAGTGAGGCATTGTGTGATGTCTTTTTCGACAGTAGATGCAATTGAATTTGCTTTTACAATTTTAATGAGTATGCGTATGCGACAAGCAATTTGTACATAATCTTTTTGATCTTATAAAATTGTTTTTTTCGTAAATTTTAAATTTTTTAAATTTCTCGCAAGATTGTAGTTTATGCCCTCTCGTGCATAGTTCCCATGACGTATGATTGTTCTGTTCGGATGTGAACGATTGCGTTTTGTAAAAGCTTTTGTTTATATTGTTGTTGTTTGTAGCTTGGGGTCTATTGAAGCTTATATTAAGGTCGTTTTGATTGTTTTGGGTTTTAATAATTTTTGTGTCTACCCTTTCAGCGATTTCATACTGGATAGGTAGAAATTCTTTCATTTGCTGCCACGTTGGGCATTTTTTCCGAGATTAGAGCGATTGCTCCCACAAAAGTAACGATTTTTCTGGAAATGCTGCGGTGCATATATTTACCAGAATAGGGTCCCCGCTGTCTATGGGAATATTTTGTGTCGCTAAAACCGACAAACAATTAGAAACAGTGGATTGTAGTCTAATAAATTCATCACTTGTTTCTTTCTGAATTTTAGGCAAGTTCATTAGTATCGTTACTTGCTTATCGACCAATATTCTTTCATTCTCGGAACTTGCTTTTAGAGCTTCCCAAGCCAGATTGAAATTATCGTCATTTAGTGCGAACTGTTTGACTATGACGCCTGCTTGACCTGTTTTTTTTTTTTGTGCATTTGTTAATTTTGGGTGGTTTATGTAAACGGCTGTAAACATGTCCCGGAAGGAATGCCATTGTTCATAACCACCATGAAAGATTTCTGTAACACATGTGGGCACCTTGAGAAGGATGCCTGAATTTGACTCTGGATATTGAATTTGTGGCAGCTCTACTCTCGGATGTGGAACAAGTGCAATTGATTTAATTGATCAGAAATCATAGCTTTTGTTTCTTCGTACTGGTCCAAGCAGTTCTCGTATATTGCGTAAGCCGATGATTTAAAATTGTATGGTAGATCTGAATTGTCATAATCTACTATGGCGTCATGAGCCGTTTGGAGATGAGTCCAAAAATTGTCAATATTTTGTTTTTTTATTTCCAATAACGATTCAGAGATGTCTTGAATCGGTGATGATAAAAATCGAGTGCAGTATCGTGTTAATCTGTCACTCTCAGAATTGAATTTGGTGGCACAAATATCTTTGCATTTTATTTGCTTTGTGGCAACCTGTCTTGTAATTTGATTTTTGTCGTCATTAACCATTTTTTATATTATTTATTACTATATTTGACACTTATTAAAATTGATTAAAATTTTCTCAGTGTAAACTGATTTAAACGCAGCGATAAATTATAATTAATACCGAATACTCTTTTACGTATATAAGAGTTTATTTCGGATTAGATATATATTTACTTACGAAATAAATTTTTTAATCTGCATTTTATTTTAAATATTTTATTGTGAGTCTAATTTTAATTTTCTTAATATAATTATTAAGAATCGCACTTTTAATTTAACTATACTTTTTATGTCCTTATGTTGATGTATTTAGGTACACCCTAATACACGGACTTGTATGTATATATTTATGTGCTCGTGAAATTGAGAGCTCGTTGAAGAGATCAATACACTTAATACATAAGTATGCACGGTAATTTATTTGTTAATTGGACCGTCCATTTATTTTTGAATGAATATGTAATTTTTTTTTAATAATTTGGTAAAACTGTTTTCGGGTGTTCTGGTAAATTAAACCCGCAATTATGGCAGTTTGGTAACCATTTTTTAAGATGTTAAAACGGATTTTCTGTTACCAGTTTTGTATTAAGTAAAACTGTATTTATGCATACATATTTACATATAATAAAAAAAAAAGTGAAATTAATACTCTCACTCTGTTTTCTTTAAGGGTTTTTGGGGATAATGTGTCTGTATATATGTATGTGCGTGTGGTAAAATTTCTGTGCTCCTCTCAGCAATGTTTCCAGCTGATATTCCTTGTAATGTTGTTTATGTGTACATAGGTATATTGTTTTTGTGTTTTTAAATCCGCGCCCGTTTCTTTAGTTTTGTCCTTTGGTTTCGCGGCCGATTGTGTTGTTTTTTGCTTGTTTAAAATGCTTTGCAATGCTGTATGTTTATGTGAATATGTTTGTTTACTTATGTCTATTTATATGTTCAGATTTGTTTGCTATTTTTGTATTTTAACAATTTTAACTTATTGCCTCTGTATCTGTATTATTATTATTCTTTTTTGGGTTATTTTGGTATTATTGCATATGTGTTTTCTGTATGCATGTATATAGATATGTATATATATATGTATATTGTCACTGCACTTCTTTGTTTTATCACCACACTTTTGACTTTTTTCACTGCATTTTTATACTCTCGCAACCTGTTGCTACAGAGTATAATAGTTTTGTTCACCTAACGGTTGTTTGTATCACCTAAAACTAATCGAGTTAGATATAGGGTTATATATATATAAATGATCAGGATGAAGAGACGAGTTGAAATCCGGGTGACTGTCTGTCCGTCCGTCCGTCCGTCCGTGCAAGCTCTAACTTGAGTAAAAATTGAGATATCTTTATGAAACTTGGTGGACATGTTTCTTGGTACCGTGAGACGGTTGGTATTGCAGATGGGCGTATTCTGACTACTGCCACGCCCATAAAACGCCATTAATCAAAAACAAATAAATTGCCATAACTAAGCTCCGCAATAAGATACAAGACTGTTATTTGGTACACAGGATCACATTAAGAAGGGGCATCTGCAGTTAAATTGATTTTATTTAAGTGGGCGTGGTCCCGCCTCTAATAGGTTTAATGTGCATATCTCCTAAACCGCTAATGCTATAATAACAAAATTCACTGGAAGCAAATTTTTTTAGCACTTCTATTGACGGTGTGAAAATAGTTGAAATTGGGTGACAAGCCCGCCCACTCCCTATATAACGGTACTGTTAAAAACTACTAAAAGCGCGATAAAATCAAGCACTAAACACGCCAGAGACATTAAATTTTATCTCTGAGATGGTATGAGATGACTTTATAGGAACCGCGTTCAAAATTAGACAGTGGACGTGGCACAGCCCACTTTTAGGTGAAAACCCATATCTTGAGATCTGTCTAACTGATTTCAGCCAAATTCGGTGCATGACGTTCTTTTCATGTTTCTATGTCATAGTGCGAAAATGGGCGAAATCGGACTACAACCACGCCTACTTCCCATATAACACCATTTTAAATTCCATCTGATTCTTTCACTTTCCACTATGCAAATCAGGCAACAATGACTGTGTCGGGATAAAACTTTGCGTGTATAATGGGATGAAAGTATGCCACCTTGTGGCCAAAAATTGTCTAAATCGAACCAAAACTGTTTAAGCCCCTAAGTACTAAATATGTGGACCCCAGTGCCTATAGTTGACCTTCTACCGAAAATATCAGTCAATCCACAAAGAAATCTCAAACGAGTATACTATTTGACTTTGCGAGAGTATAAAATGTTCGGTTACATCCGAACTTAGCCCTTCCTTACTTGTTTTAAATTTAATTTAGTCTTCGTTTTACTGTCACTGTTTTAATTATTTTGTTTTTTTTGTCTTGGACATAAATTATAGTGCCTTTCGTTTAGGCTAGAAGGACCATGTTTAAATCAGACACTTGCACAAAACATCGTAAATGAAAATGTCCGAGTAATGAGTATTAACAAACTAATTTAATTTATGATTGTTCGAGAGTTTTCAAACTTTAAATTATTTATTAATGCAAGGTGCGTTCCAAAGTACATAGAACAAATGGTTTTATCGGCAAAATCAATTAATTTTATTCAAAATAGTCTCCTTCTGCTTTAATAGAGCTTTTTGCACGGTCCAAAAGCATGTCGAACGAGTGTTTTAGCTCGTTGCCCGGTATGGCCGACAGTATGCCGGTGCAAGCCTTTTGAATGGCCTCCATGTCTGCATAACGCTTTCCTTTCATCGGCAAATGCATTTTTCCGAAAAGGTAGAAGTCGCACGGTGCCATATCCGGTGAATACGGGAAGTGGTTGATTGTCAAAATGTGATTTTTGGTCAAATAATCGGCCACAAGCGTCGATCGATGAGACGGCGCATTATCGTGCAACAAACGCCAACTTCCATCTTCGCGATATTCGGACCGAACACGTCGAATACGCATTAACGTTTTGGCTGGGTGGAACAAATCCTTTGTGGACAATACCTTTGGAATCATAAAAACAAATCAGCATTGTCTTCACTTTTGACTTCTCCAGGCGCGATTTTTTGGGTTTCGGCTCATCGTCATTTATGTCCTCACGACCACTTTGAAAACGTTGAAGCCATTCGCGCACTCTGCTACGGGATAGGCAATCATCGCCATAAACTTGTTTAATCAATTGAAACTTTTCGGTAAAAGTTTTACCAATTTTAAATCAAAATTTAAAGTTGGCTCTTTGTTCGAAGCTCATTTTCGCACCGATAACAAAAACATACTGTCACTTAAAACCCAATAACTTCACTTCCAATAGATGAAATGTCATGAAATTCTTCCTGGAAGTCGATAAAGAATAACAAATTCTAACGCACTAGTTTACTTTGTTACTTTTCTACTGTTTACTTTGGAACGCACCTTGTATATTAATATATTAAATTGACGCTACAAATTTTCGGACCGAAAACTGGAGGCGGTGAGGATCCAAGAATTATATTCGCGAAATGGGTGTGGGTTTGCGAAAGAGAAAGATCATGTGCAGTGTGGTCGTGTATGTTGTGAGTGCGAGTTGTGATCCAAGGTGTGTGTATTTACCCTGATGAAGCGGTGTAGTTGGAGGGGGAGTTTATAATTATTTAAACACCGGTATTTCAGGAAAGTCTAGACCGTTAGCTAGACATATTCTTGGAACGTTCTTTTTAACAATCGCATTTTTGCAAGTAGCACAAAAATTGTAATTTCCATCTTCCGAAGGAGATTTTTGCATTAAATAGAAGGCGGATGCAGCATTCGGGTGACCTTGTGCAATAGTTTCGAAATTTAATTTGCGAACTTGGTGTGAAAAAAATAATCCGCCGCAGCAAATACATATTTCAGTAGGGCCCTTATTTATATTTTGGGAATAAATGTTTTTGAAATCTGTTAAATTGCCACTATAATCATTTTCTATAACATTATTTTCTCTTTTTAATCGGATTCGTTGGGACTGTCTTTCGTTTTCAATTTGCCTATTAACCGGGTTATCTCTACAAAGGCGAACTTGACTTTGTCTAAGACGTCTCTGATTCAAAATTTCTTCCTTCATACCCCTCCTACCAAGCTGTCGACGTTGTGTTTCTCTATCACGCTCCTCTCTCCTAATTTCAGGATTTCTTCTTGCATGTTCTCTTTGCCCTTGATCACGAATGCGCTCTAAATTCCTATACTCGGGATTTCTTGCGCGAAATTCTCTATGATCCCTAGTGTTCCTACTTTGCTCATCATAACGTACCTCGGGATTTTCTCGACGAGACCTACGACCTCAAGTATCTCTTATTTGCTCTTCAGAGCGAATTTGTGGATCTTGCCGCCTTGTTCTATGTTGAACAGTATTTACAACTTGGTCAACTGATCGAACCTCGGGGTTTCGCGCCGAGATCTATGACCTCGAGTATTTCTTATTTGCTCTTCAAAGCGTGTTGCCCTATGTTGAACAGTATTTAAATTTTGTTCAAAAGACTGTACCTCGAGATTTTCCCGCCTGGTTCTATGTTGATTTGTATTGATAATTTGTTCGGAAAGACGTACATCGGAATCTAATCTACGATTAGCGTGACTTACAGTATCTTGTGACTGCTCACTATCTCTATATAAAGAGTTTGCACGAAGAACTCTCATAAGTCTTCTATACCGAAGACGACTTAGTAATACAGATTTTCTACTTAATCTAGGCATAACTAATAAATAATAAATGACTTTATATATAAAATACTTCGTCTCCTTTATATATAAAATACGTCCCTCCGGGTCTGAAATGTTGGATCCTAGGTGCTGCTCTCTTTCACTGTAATTGAATCCTTGCTTTGGACTCCTTTACAGCACTTTGCTGGTCAAGAAATCTAGTCTAACTGAAACTATAAACACAGTGTACTGATATTTATGAGGGTGTCAAATATCTCCCTTCCGCTTTTTTGTCTTTTGAATTTCGCGGCTATGTACAAAGCGCTATAGAGCTCGTAGCCGTCTAGATGGAAACAGATCATCGAACAAAACGACGCATATTTTAACTAAATCCGATCACTGTAACACTTTTTATAAAGCATTGAATGAAGAGCAAAAAAGCGGAAGGGAGATATTTGACAACCTTATATTATACTCTCGCAACATGTTGCTACAGAGTATAGTAGTTTTATTATGGTATATTTTTGTACATACAGCTTACGTACTTTTGTATGCCTATATATTACATAAATATTCAATAACATAATAATACAGATTATTTAGTTATATTTATATTTTAGAAATTAGTAGTTTATTTCATTGTATTGAAATTAAGTGCTCGGAAAACTTCTCCGTAAATTGCTTTTGTCTAACGCTTTTTAAAACAGGGATCTATGGTACCTATTTGAAAGGTCTGCTCTTGAAGGCTAAATTAACAATAATTACGTATAATTAAGATTTTCTTTTTTCTGTCTTAATATCTAAACCTTTCATAAGCTGCCAACGGCGCTAGGTAAAAATGTAATTTTCTTGAGTTTACAGTTCACCTCATGACCTTCATATTAAAATGTGTCGCAAAACTGAAATAATAGACAGTAGCATGTAAACCGATGGGGTCGCAGTTTATCTATAACCACATAAAAAGGGTCTTTAGCCCTTTTGATACTACATTACTAATATAAATCTCAGCGATTTTTTCTAGAAAGATATTTTTGCTTTATACAAAGTCCAGCACTCTTAAGAAACTTTTTACATTGTTGTCTGGTATATTTTGTTATAAGTTCAACATGATGGCTGAGAAAATATACTTATCCACTGATATCACCAAATATTAGAATAAATATTTGTATATAGAAATCTATATCTATCTCGATTAGTTTTATGTGATGCAAACAACCGTAGGTGAACAAAACTATACACTGTTGCAACATGTTGCGAAAGTATAAAAATGGTGCGAAAGAATTCAACATTTATTATTCGATTATTATTTGGTATCTTATTAACTTATGTTATTGATCATAGATTTACTATTTAAAATAGATACTATTTTTTCTCCGAAATGTTAACTTTAACAAAAAGAAGATATTTAACTCAAACATGGTATGTATGATATAAACTCAACCAAAGGGGTTAGATTTAATATGTGGGGTATATGAGGTTGCTGTTGTACGTAAGGAGCGGAAATCAGTATACTAGGGTTATAAGGTTTAAACAAAGGTCTAGACCAATTTCATTCATATGCAGTGATAAACCACATTATTTTTAAGAAAAACTGTCCATTTAATTTCATTAAATTATTAAATTAACGTAATAAATTATACCATAAGATTATACCATAAGTAGTACATGTATGCTGGGGAAATTCGTGGATCGATTTCGCACATTTTCGCCATTAAACTGTTGTATACCTCATATTTTACGTTTATATAAAGACAAACGGAAGTTTGAATTTTTTACATAAAGTATGTTGGAGCTAGGGTCAATATATACCCGATAATGTGTACTAGGACGGGACCAAGAATTTTATACTCTTGTAATCCGTAAGGATCAAAGGCCACCTTCAGGTGTGGCAAAGTTGAGAAAGAATTAAGCATCCATTATTAAATGGAATCGTGATTAAATTACAATCAAATTTGGTATCTTCTTGACTGATATTAAAGGCCATACACTTAGTCTCAGTTTTATTGCTATATTTTAATTTGCGTCAGCGAAAATTATATTCAAAAAACAATTAAGGAAGGGCTAAGTTCGGATGTAACCGAACATTTTATACTCTCGCAAAGTCAAATGGTATACTCGTTTGAGATTTCTTTGTGGATTGACTGATATTTTCGGTAGAAGGTCAACTATAGGCACTGGGGTCCACATATTTAATATTTAGGAGCTTGAACAGTTTTGGTTCGATTTAGACAATTTTTGGTCACAAGGTGGCATACTTTAAACGTATTATTCACGGAAAGTTTTACGCCGATATAATCATTGTTGCTTGATATGCATAGTGGAAAGTGAAAGAATCAGATGGAATTGAAAATGGTGTTATTTTTTTTTTGAAAGCGGTTCCTATAAAGTCATCTCATACCATCTCAGAGATAAAATTTAATGTCTCTGGCGTGTTTAGTGCTTGATCTATCGCGCTTTTAGTAGTTTTTAACAGTACCGTTAAATGGGGAGTGGGCGGAGTTACCACCCGATTTCAACTATTTTCACACCGTCAATAGAAGTGCTAAAAACATTTGCTTCCAGTGAATTTTGTTGTTATAGCATTAGCGGTTTAGGGGATATGCACATTAAACCTATTAGAGGCGGGACCACGCCCACTTTTGAAAAAAAATTTTAACTGCAGATACCCCTCCCTAATGCGATCCTGTGTGCCAAATACCAGCCTTGTATCTTATTGTGGAGTTTAGTTATGACAATTTATTTGTTTTCTTAATGGCGTTTTGTGGGCGTGGCAGTGGTCCGATTACGCCCATCTGCAATACCAACCGTCTTACGGAATCAAGCTCTGAGACTGAGGGAATCCTCCCTACTAGTCGCCAGCAACAAGGGGCATTCTATGATACTTAGAAAGTTCCCGTTTCTTCCCATAACTACGGATTTTCGCAATCCTATGGAGCTGAATCTAAATCCGGTCCTCAATATTGCCTTCCCCTCCAGAGAGGAGTGGGAAAAGGACGTAGTGGACAAGGAAGCAGGGATAAGCTTCTATACGGATGGTTCCAAACTTGATAACCGAGTAGGCGGCGGTGTCTTCTCGGCCAAACTAGATACCAAAATCGCCTTCCGGTTACCAGACCACTGCAGTGTTTTCCAAGCAGAGGTCACTGCAATTAAAGAAAGCCTTCTTGTACTAACAAAAAGTGTAATCACAACAAGAAGTGTATTTATATATACAGACAGCCAGGTGGCTTTGAAATCTCTGATCTCTCATAGGATTTCGTCGAAGACAGTGAAAGACTGCCATGATCTTCTAGCAGATCGGTCATCCTATTTCACGGTAAATCTGCAATGGGTCCCAGGACACAGTGACATCCCTGGAAACTGCGTAGCAGATGAACTAGCCAGAACAGGCACCACCCTACAACTAGATCCTGGTAAGGAGGACATAAATATGCCTCTGGCTACTTGTAGATACCTAATCGACAAACATGTCATTAACATAGCCGAGTGTCAGTGGAATCAATCCCTGACCTGCTCAACTAGCAGGCAAATGTGGCAAGAATGGAATATGAGCCGCACATGCCGACTGCTAAAATTCAAGAAGAATGATATAAGAACTATCGTAGGAGTACTAACAGGCCACTGTCTAATAGGCAGACATGCAAGTAGACTTGGCACGCCATATAACGACTATTGTAGAAGCTGTCAGGAAGTAGAAAAGGAGGAGACCATTAAACATCTTCTATGCGATTGCGCAGCACTATATAGGATAGGAAAAGAATCTCAACTATCGGTCGTGGGTTTCTTGATGACGTCTCGGAGGTTGCACAGATAAAACTTTTCTGATGAAGTTCATCAAAAGTACGGGGTGGTTCAGAGAGGAGTCAATAGAGTGAGGGGATCACAGTCCCAGTGGTATCACAATGGGCCTCCCAAAGGCCTAAGTGTGTCGAGTGACGTCCACTTTACCTACCTAGAAACCTGTGTACCAAGTTTCATAAAGATATCTCAATTTTTACTCAAGTTACAGCTTGCACAGACGGACGGACGGACGGACAGATAGTTATCCGGATTTCAACTCGTCTCTACATCCTGATCATTTATATATCCATATATAACCCTATATCTAACTCAATTAGTTTTAGGTGATACAAACAACCGTTAGGTGAACAAAACTATTATACTCTGTAGCAACATGTTGCGAGAGTATAAAAATATATATTCCTATTTTCATTTTTGTGATAACGGGATTTTACTGTAAGAACAAGTAAACATAGACACCATTAAGTCTGCGTTCAGTTAGCTTGAATTGGAAATACCGTTACTTCTCATGAGTTTGTTCGTTCTTTTTGTGTAGATTCTATTGTGCTTTAATATAATTAGTCGTTTAAAGAGCTCGTGACGCGTTTTTATAATATTTAAAAAAATGGAAACCAAAGGAAAAGAAATTAGTCTGTCGGAAAGAAAAATTATCATTAAGTTGTGGAAAGACGGCGAAAGTTTCAAAAAAATTTGGCAAACTATTGGAAGAACGTATTCTTCTATTGAGTATCTATGGGATCTGTTGGAAAAAATAATTCTTCAGCATACAATAAAAAGAAAAGAGGTTTTGCGAAATGTTATGAAAGAAGAATGGTCACAGATTACAGATAAGTTGGTAAGATCAATGCCAAATCGATTGAGCGAGGTTTTAAAATAACGCGGCTATCCAACAAAATATTGAATTTAATTTTTCTTTATCATTTTTAATACTTTTGTAACTAATTTTAAAGCTGAACGCAGACTTAATGGTGCCTATGTTTACTTCTTCTTACACTAAAATCCCGTCATCACAAAAATGAAAATAGGAATATACATTTTTGTTTTTGCATTTTGAACTTAAATATATAAAGAAAAAATACATGTAGAAAATTTGAACTAAATTACTTATTTACATTGTGTTTTTACTTCACTTAAAAAATAGTGTCGGGTGAACGCAGACCACGGATATAACACACTTGTGGCAACCCTTTTTCCAATCCTCGAAGCACTTCTGAAATGCGTTTTTCGGTATGGCGATCAGCTCTTTCTTCGATTCTGACTTGATCTCATCAGTTGTGGCAAAACGCTTTCTTTTCATTGGTTTCTTTCGTTTTTTGGACTCGGAAAAAGTCGTTGGCAGCCAAATCTGGTGAATACGGTGGTTGAGGCATGATGACGGTTTTGTTTTTGGCCAAAACATCACGAATAAGCGACATTGCTTTTGCTCAAAATTTAGCAATTTCGGAACAAACTTCGCTGCCACACGGTTCATGTCCAAAATATTCGAGAAAATTTAATGGCCTGAGACGATTGATATCCCCTGTACCTTCCCTAATAGTGATTCGACGATTTTCAAGAACCATTTTATTCACTGTTTCGTTGATTTCTTCACTAGTTGACGTGGTCGCATCTCCAGGATTCTCATCGCCATCAACATCTTCTCGGCCTTCTGTAAAGCGCTTGAACCACTTATAAACACTTTTTTGAGACAAAGTGGACTCACCGAATGCCACAGTCAACATTTCAAGTGCCTTTATTCCAATTTTAACCCAAAATTTAATAGATATTCTTTGATCCATTTCTTTCAAAAGTCAAAAATCAAAGAGCACACAAAACGTGACTAAAATTTTCTGTTGTCAAAAACAAACTACTAATCGAAATTGGCTCCTACTGCACATGATAAACATATGAGTCCGATTATAACCAAAACTAAATATCGAAAATCGAATGTACACAGCCCGCGAAAAATCAAAATTCATCCTTTGAACCCACCTCGTAGCGTCCGAGCAACTGAAGTAAACTTTTTTTCTTTTTTATACTCTTACAACATGTTGCTACAGAGAATAATAGTTTTGTTCACTTAACGGCTGTTTGTATCACCTAAAACTAATCGAGATATATATAGGGTCATGTATATATAAATGATCAGGATGACGAGACGAGTTGAAATCCGGGTGACTGTCTGTCCGTCCCTCCGTCTGTCTGTTCAAGAGATAACTTAAGTAAAATTTGAGATCACTTAATGAAACTTGGTACACATATGCAAACCTGTAATTTTGTACAGGAGATCTCAGTAGCCAGGGACACCTGTAGGCTAAAATTTGTTTAAAAGTTGACGTGGATCGGCCACCTAACTGGTTTATTGTACATACTTATATCCAAACCACTCAAGTTATATCAACCTAACTTGCTGAGAAGAAATGATTTTACCACCTCTTCAAACTCTTTAGTGTGTAAGTTTATCAAAACATTTCTATTAGGTACTGCAAAAATGAAAATCGGATGAAAACCACGGCTTATTCCCATATAACAAACTTTTATATTACGGCTAATTCTTTCACTTTACAGTGTACAAATCAAACATCAATAAAGTTATCAGAATAAAACCTTGCACAAATAGTGCCCCCAATGTGTTTCATCTTACGTTCAAAAATTGTCGAAATCCCCTTTAACTTGTTTCAAAAATGCTAAAATATATAAAATTCTTAATGAAATTTAGAAAGAATATTTTTCTAATAACAGTGTATCCTTGCGATAATGTCCTTAGTTTGATAGAAAGTTTTGCCAAAACCTGAGGGTGTTTCTCCCCATTTGTTCCTTGCAAATTGCAAGAGCATGAAATGTTCGGTAACACCTGAACCCTTCCTTACTTGTTATTAATGAATTATTTTACTTGTAACATAATTGAGTTATAAACTATCCTACCTTTTAAGTTGGATCAATCTGGACACAGTGTACTAACTTTTACTAAAATCGGTTTAGGTAACCCGCAATTTTTATATGCATATACCATATAAAAAGTTAGGTTTTTGTTTACAATTATATATTTCAAAAAATTGATCATGTATACTCACCTAGAATGTATTAAATTAAAAAAGAGGAATATGGGTAAAAATTAGAATTTATAACTAAATACTTAAATATTTCATAGACAAAAATTTCAACCTTTAAGGCATAAACACAATACGGGCGACGGCGAATATTCGTCGTACTCGGCGATGCCGTCGGACGGATTTTCGCAGAGTGTTGCCGCCGTGTAAAACACAATACGGACGATTTTCGCCGCAACTGTCAGTGCTTGTCAACTGTTAGTGCTTGTGAGTCTAAAAAAATATGAATCCGCGTATTTTTCGATTAATCCAAATTTTAAAAATGTTAAATATAATGGTAAACATGTGTTAGATATACATAGATTTTAAATCGCGTTCAAGAAGGAGATGGTGGATACGACCCGTGAATTTAACAAGAAAGGAATTAGGGTTTCTTGATACTTGTTTTAAACCGCTGAAATCTATGGATAAAGAGCACTTTTTCCAAGCAACAAGGATGAGTGTTCACATATTTAATGGTCTTCTTTGTTTATTAAAAGACAAGCTCCATCGGTGTTCGAGAAGAGAACCGATAAATGAAGAAACACGTTTGGGAATTACATTGATGTAATTAATATTTATAATTTATATTAGAATTGTAAATAACAGGAAGTTATATTTAGGTATTTATCTCAAGGATGCTGTCTTAAATTTCTGGCATGGTCTCACAAAATTGAACTTTCAACGGTGAGGAAAATTATTTACGAAACTTGCGCTGCAATGTGGAATGAATTACACACAGTTTAGGTTGCTCAACCAAACCAATCCGAACGGAGAAACATTTCTGAAAGGTGGGCTTTACATTTTTGATAAATAATAAAAATTGATTCTGAAAATGATTTTTTTTTATTTGTAGATTTAATATAAAAACCGGAATGCCGCACTGTCTAGGTGCAATTGATGGGAAACATATTAACATAGTTTGCCCGAGACGTAGTGGTTCACTTTTTTATAATTACAAAAAAACATTCATCATTGTTCTAATGGCAGCTTGTGACTCCGACTATATATTTACTTTTGTTCATGTTGGGGCAGTAGGAAGTCAAAACGATGGCGGAATTTTCACCAAAAGTGCTTTTGGGAAAATGATAGTAAGAGGAAACATCGTATTGCCTCCTCTCGATCACCTTCCGGGTAATTAAATAATCTGAATTTTGGAAATAACTTAATTTTTTATGATTACAAATACTTTCCTTATTTAGGTACAAATAAAGAATTCCAGTATTTCTTTGTGGGGGACAATGCTTTTCCACTTAAGGAAAACTTTATGCGTCCATATCCTGGCCGCAACTTGTCGCCTCTGAAGCAACAGTACAACAAAAAGCTATCTTCCGCCAGAGTTTACATCGAAAATGCGTTTGGTCTATTAGCGAATAGGTGGAGAATATTACATAGCAATATACATGCAACACCAAAAAATATTGACAAAATAGTGTTAGCAACAGTTGTGCTACATAATTTTCTCATGCTAGACAGGAGCTCGGAATATTTTACTGAAGAGTTGGTGGACCATTCGGAAAATGGTGCTTTCGTTTCTGAAATTTGGAGGCAAACAACTTCGCAAAGTCCAACTTTTCGAATTTCGCAAGCCAACCGTTCAACGGCGGAGGCGTTTGCATCGAGAGACGGACGGCGGAATATTTATTTAATAATTAAGCCAGTATTTTTTGAAACTTTATTAATTTTTTATTAAATTTCTTTTTCATTCAGTAAAATTCATATGAAATAACAAAAAGCGTTCTTATTTCAAAATAACAATTGCACTACAATGTAACAAAAAACAAGTCATAAGAAATATGTAAATATAATGTGTAAAAATTCAAATTAAATACTAAGCAGACTAACGCATTGCACTAAAAAATTAAAAAACTATACGTAAAGAAATTATTTCAGTCAAACATATGTAATTTCTAGTTTCCTAATTCACTAATTTCGCCTCAATTTGTCGTATGCGTTGAGGGGTTAGGTTAGCCTCACTTATGTTCCTCGCCAAGCTTTTAAATAACAGTGACGTTGCATCCTCGTGTTCTGTGGGAACGGCTACAAACTCTTTCACTGTATCCACGCACTCCTTCATCATGTCAGTGAACACATCATTAACGTCATCCCTTGCTGCCTTCCTTTTTTTGTTTTGGCGCATTTGGAGGAGTATAATAACCTTCTGGAGGAGGACTTGTACTTGTACTTGTTGAAGTAGAACACTCTATTTCTTAAATAATTTCGTCAAAAGGCACGTTGCCGATGGTTTTATTGAGTGGAAAAGATTGAATTATAAGAATACAAATATGAAAATTGTAATATTTACTCTCGAGAATCACTGTAGCCGTCCAAAAAACTTAATGTTTTCATATATTTCCATGTTTTGCATGGAATCGGAGCACCACTGCCGGAAGCTAGTAGCTGCGCACGTTTACGTTTTTTGTACGTGTTACGCAGTCCTTTCCATCGTTTCCTACAATTGTCTTCTGCAAATATTTATAATACTTTAGAATAAAGTTTATAATAAAACAGGCTTTTCTTTGACTCACCCGGCAAATTTATTATTTTACTACTTCTTCCCAAATTTGGGTTTTTTTAAACAGATTTTTGTAATCCGGTGATGATAAATTGTATAGGCACTCATATTTACGTATTTCCTCTATTAATTGTTTGTTTAAATCCATTTTATTTGCTTATAGCCACCTATTGCGTACTTTGTGGTTCAAAATATCACAATGTTTTGATTTTGAAACTGAAATGACGAAACCAAACAGAAACAATCATAATATTGCCAGCACAGACATTTTCTTGAATTTGTTTTGAAAATTCTAAAGATTTTACTGTAAATAAACTTTCTTTGATATGGCAATGCCGTTTTTGCCGCCGCGGTCGGCGATAAAATAAAAATTAGCTCTATCTCAAAAATCGTCACAATCGTGTGTTCAAATCACCGACGGCATCGCCGAGTACGACGAATATTCGCCGTCGACCGTATTGTGTTTATGCTATTATGTGTGTTGCGCGAACAATAAGGAGTTAAACTTAATGCGAGTTATGGAGTTAACTTAAGTTTTATTTTTCAGTTTATTCATTAGTTAAAATTTGGCAAATCTCAGTTTAAATACTTATTTCAATAGTTTTGTTTCTATATGAGTTGCAAACTAACCAAAAATCAGTGCATATAAACACATTTATGCTAAACAGTACATTCATAAATACAGGTACGCTGATGCTTACTTCTCCTTGTTCCAGACAAACAACCCTGCAAGCCATCTAACGGTTAAATTATTTACTCAGCTACGCTACCTGAGATTTCTATGAGTTTCTTAAGTTCATCCCTTTCATACACAAAGGCCTTATGAGTTACACAATAATAATTTTTGGTAATTTAAATTAAAATACCCAACATTTATTAAGGTTAAATATTATTATACATGTATTCGTTAAACATATGGAAAACTATTTAAAAATATTTTTGTGATTTTTTTATATATTAAAACAACTGATTTTTTAAACTTTCAATACTTAGTAAGTGAAAAAATGTATTAACTCTCAATTAGTAAATGTTTTTTATCATATTCAATTGAAAATTAATCATACGAAGTATGGTATCACAAAAGATTTCATTAAATACATTTCAATTTTCGTTTTATTACATTTTCATTGTTTTCCATTTTTTGTTATTTTCAACAGCAGCAAATCTCTCTGTTAACATATTTTTCTGTAAGATTTCAATCTGGCCGTCCCTCTTTTTCCAATTGCTAAACGTCAGACCTCCTGAACTTTGAAAGTTGCCTGAGTTCAGAGGGTTTTGACGTTTAGCAATTGCGCTCTCATTTCCAATGAGAGATGAGTTGGCCAGATAAAGAGATCTCTAGTGTTAATTGTCAAAATCAAAACAAAGCACGATGAGTGGATTTCACTACAGCTAGCCCGGAAGGAGGAATTTTTACAGTGTGAACAGAGCTGAGCATTCAATGAAAAATATGCTCAGAAATATTCATTGCTATTAGACCTTTTACTTGCATTTGTATACGTTTATATGCAATCACTTGTATTGGTATGAAATTCCTTATGTGAATATCTATGATAGCATGCATGATTTATTACATTTCAATTATACCACACTGTCTCATTTTTGCTGATTTTTCTGTTATTCTCTTTCCCTGTTTATTAAGATTAGAAAATTTCGAACAGCTGATGTCAAAAAAGGCGGGATGCCAGAAATAATACATAAACAAATAACCGACAGAATTTAGTGTGAAACAGAATTTCAGTGAACAAGAAATTCAAGTGAAGTCGGTACGTATTGTTATGATGATAAAAGTGAATTATAATAAATTATTTGCGTACAATAAATAATAATAGTGATATTTGTGATATATTATAATTAAGTGTTTTGTATTTTGTAGAAAAACGCCGAAAATACGAAAATGCATAGTATTATATACTTGTATTAGTACTACGACTTATTTTTCATATGTATATACAATACATATGTATATAGTATATGGGTGATATAGGCCAACTGGGGAACCGAGCACCCAAAAATAATATCGGTAAGGCGTTAACTGCACACCCCAATGGTAGTGTGGAATATGCAAAATATCGAAAACACATTTTCAAATTACCTAATCGCTTTTTTATGAGGTCTTGACAGCTCTCTCTCGATTCAAAGAGTCTCGCATCATTTTATCCTTGTCATTACGTTTTCTTGTGTAGGTTATAGCACACGTATTTTTTTCTTTCATTCTTATTACAAAAAAATTGCATATTACAGAATATTGATAAAAATTTTAACCAACAGCGCATGAAAAAGACTCTATATTTTTTGCTGAGGCTATGTGAAGAATTGCGAAATTGGAAAGGCACGCTGAAAATCACAAACGGCGTAGTCGTAGGTCCGTTAATCTAGACTCCACTTCAAGCAGCCATTTTACTGCGCATCAATAAAATCGAATATCGCAGCGTACAGATTATGACCGTATGTCTAGAGGCCGTCCGTGTTCATCCTGTAGCCTATACTACAATACTATACTACCCATTATTCACAATCGAGAAGTTGTGAACGTTCTAATAGAATACAAAAATCTACAACAAAATGTTGAGCAAAATGACAATGAGCGTTTCGCGCGACGAACTACACGTAAAAAAATCGAAAAAGAACCCCGGAGAGTGTGACCTGCGAAGCACGACACGGTCGTCAAGCAACTCACCTGACAGAAGAGAAAGTTGTATAAACGAACAATGTGCCGAACCAGCTATAAACTCGGACTTAGGGCCGGAGTCGTCAGAGTGTGAGGATATTTTTACAGACTCCATCTTTGCGTTTTTTGGAACTGTCACTCAGTCAAGCGCTGAAAATTTTTGATCCGATCGCAGAAAATGGGTTGGCTCTGGCTCGATCAGGGATGTCAGACGAAAACAGAGAAGAACTTTTAAAGAAATATCAAACACCAGATAATTGTCTTAGACTGGAAGGCCCAGCGTTAAATCCGGAGTTAAAATTTACGCTGGCCAAGCATGCTCAAATGGGCAGTTTCAAATTAGCACTTCAAAATCAGCTTGAGTGCTTTGGGTCAAGCATTTTCAAAAGCTTTGAAACAAGACGTGAAAAATAAAACAAATAAGACCATTTATGCAGTTCTTGGGGACGCTGGAAGAATTCTAGCAGACTTATGTTCAGTACAAATTATCTACGACCAGGCACTCATTTAGATTACCTGGTCTAACGTTGTTATCTAAAAAATCAAGTTGGGCCGTTGGCTCAGTGCAGCCCAGTGAAAACAGCCCTAACGTTACCACGACAATTGTAACTGCAAAGTTGGGTCAGGCTATACGCAGAAACTATATTTTAGCTTCAAAACCTACCTCAGACAATGAGGTATTGCAGGCTATATCTAGATATGAAATTCCATTTTGCTCTCAAGTGTATCAAGATCAAGTACCGAAACGTCCTGAATTTAATGATAAGGCGATCTCTGAATGTAAAGCAGAAATTAAGCATCTTGTTAGGAAAAGTGCAATTATTACTTATAACCCGAATGAGCATTAATTGAAAAACAAAACGGAGGAAAACAATTTATTTTTATTTAAAGAGATTAAATGAATTTATTGTTGCACATCATTTTAAACTTGAGGATTGGAAAACGATAACACAAATACTGTCGAGAGACGTTGTTTCTTTGGCCTAAATTGATCTTGAGGACGTATATTTTCTGATACCAATTCATAAACATTTCCGGAAAATTTTCAGATTTATCCTCGTAGGGCAATTGAACGATTTCATTTGCTTGTCTTTTGGGTTATTGGTGGCTCCTTATATATTTACTAGAATAATGCAAATAAATAGTCGTCAAAAAGTTACGATCGAAAGGTTGGCAGTCGGTCGTGTACCTGGATGACATGCTACTGGTTGGAAATTCAGCTTTACATTGCAAAAACAACATCGTGGAAACGGCAACTCTTCTTCATAAATTAAGTTTCAAAATAAACTGACATAAGTCTCAGTTGGAACCGTCTCCGATCTGCAAGTTTTTGGGTTTATTGTCGATACGAAAATTTTTTTTATGTATCTTTCACCTGAGAAACGCGAAAAAATCACAATAGCAGCTAAATGTCTGCAATTAAAATTTCCGATATGGAATGCTCTACACAAAACAGTTGGAAAGACAAAAATTTCTAAATGTTTATATTGACGCTTGCCTACATGAAGATCTTGACTGGTGGATCAATAACATTGGTAAATGTTGAAGGTAAATTTGTCTCAGAATTTTCTCCGATGCTTCGCTTTCTGGCTGGGCGATTTCATGTTGAGGGAAATTCTTCCACGGTTGGTTTAACGATATGGAGAAGCAAAACCATATTAACTTCCTTGAGTTAAAAGCGGCTTTCTACGGACTGAAATGTTTTGCAGCTGAAATTATGGCTTTGAAATTTTGCTCAGGATAGAGAATTCCACCGCAATCAGCTACATAAACAAAATGGGCATTATGCAATACCCGAGATTGTCGGCACTTAGTAAAGAAATTTGGCAATGGTGCCAAGACAGGAAGTTTTGGATTCAAGCGACATACATTAAATCATACCATAACATTGAAGCTGATAGAGAATCGCGCATTCAGTCGGAAGAAACGGAATGGGAACTTGCGGGTTATGCTTTCAAAGAAATTGTTGTCAGGTTGAGCCAACCAAATAACACAAAATTTCCCTTTTTTTCTTGGCTTCCGGACCTAGAGGCTATAAAAATAAATGCCTTTACAGCAGATTGATCCAATCTCGAGGTCTATGGTTTCCTCTGTTTGCTCTTATTTTACAAGTAATCAGGAAAATAATTAATGACATAGCAGAAGACATTTTTGTGGTACCAACCTCGCTAACCTTAGTTGCAGGCAAATTATCAGGGAAGCGTTTATCAAGAAACAGGCACCTAAAGAATCTTTGCATTACATACTAGCGTCACTGTCTGAAAACACCTTAAGGGGCTACATGTAAACGCCTGAATTTAGGCCAATTTTTGGAGGCTTATTTGAAATGGAAAAAATAAATGAATGATAATGAAACTCAGCATGTTTATTAAGTACAAATTAAAGCATGAAAATTCGATTTTTAAAAACTTCTTTCCAAAATGGCCGCCGTGGCAATCGATCGCTTGAGGTTCTCGCGGCAAAAAGCATCAATTGGTGGGACGTTAAGCTTCAGTATCAAAAAAAAGGTTGGAGCTTATTCATGAAACATGTATTTTCTAGTTATACCAAAACAAAAAAAAAAAGTTTACAGGCATATTTTTAAGATGTTAAAATAACTATTTATGAAAAAAAATCGATTTTGTTTTATTTTACATGTATCGCCCCCCTTAAAGCAATATAGTAAGCCTATTACTTCCTGGTGTGAGTTTTGTTGGAAAAAGGCACTTTCACCCTTTGAACCTGCGATGTTAGCAGTGTTGGAGTTTTTATCTTTATTGGCGAGCGGTGTGAACAAATATGGCACGTTTAATACCTACAGGTCGACAATCTCATTATTGTCAACGTGGGATATCGGGAAAGATCCTACAATAAAAAGGTTTAACAAAGGCGTGTCAGTATTAAAACCGCAACGTCTCAAATATAATCATATATGGGACCCAAGTATTGTTTTTGATTTCCTGACAAGTATGGCATCCAACAACGCATTACAACTTGATCATCTTTCTAAGAAGCATTAAACCCACTAACCTTGAATTTATGTATCAATAAACGGGGAGCCTACATAATTTGTGTTACCCCTCTTAGATTTGTCGTGAATTGTAAAATTAATGAAGTTACGAAGGAAAAGATGGCTTCGGACGAGACAGTTAGTATAATTACGATCGAACTTCACTCAGGTAAGTTCGTTTGATCGTACAATTAAAATATACTATTTGTAGTCAACGTGCAAATAAGACCTACTTTTTAAGTATTTCTTATGTTTGATTATATAATATACTTCCGTATGCTATGTATATATTATATTTGTATTGTACTTAACTTACTATCATAACATACTAAAAAACTTAATATATTACAATAGTAATTTATATAAATTCTACCTTTCATCATTTAAAATTTATATACGCATGTACTTATCACGTACATATGTATGTTTGTACACCTTCACGTAATCAAACCCCAACCCTACAAGAAACTGCTGATTGGTTCAATAAACTTACATTTATTATGTCTATACTGACGGTCAATTTACCCGGCAATTAACCATCACTGTTATTGTTAAAAAGATACCCTTATTATTTATATTGCTTACTGATGAAATAGCTACATTCTTTAGTACTATCACCACTCACCGTCAAATGAATAGTAAAATGGCTGTCAATGTTTACGATTTTTCTAAAAGCAAATTTTGTATACGTCGAAAAGGGACAGTCCACATATCCATAAGAGTTTCGAGAAGTTGTGAAATACCTGTGTAGCTGTTATTCCGTGCGTTAAGCCAAAAACCCGAAATATCCATGATCTGGAGAAACACGTACAGCATTTGAGAAGAGCAAGCATGGAATCAAGTAAAAATTTCTTTTTATAATCTATTCTTTTATTACATTTTTGTTGCAATCTATTTTCATATTTATGTATATTATTATAACTCATTTTAATTAAGCTTTGAATTTATTAAAGAAATAAAAATTGTATTATTAATGCGCAAAAGAATTTTTCACTTATGATAGCTTTTCAGTCATTACTTACAATTTTCAGCTATGATGGTATAGATATATAGTGAATCAATTCCGAATACCCATGTGTTAAAGAGAGATCCAAACTCAAACACATACGTTTGTTTACATCAGTTTTTGCACAAGGCTATTAAGAAAATGATAGAAACTTTGTTTTGCGCGCTGACAAAATTTTTTCAGCTATGACTGTCATATTACCCATCAGATGACCGTCACTGTTCTTGTAAGGTACAGAACAAATGTAAACAAATAGATTTATGAACTGTCAATGAAAACTCATCGAAAACACACAATGTCGGTCAAAACGACTTTGGTTCCACACTCCACAAATTGTATTTTCAAGAGGATTTCAATTCGGTGCGAACATAGTATTAAATCGACAAATGCTTTGTTGCCACTTTTGACACTTTTTTCTGTGTTTTGTGGACTTGCAGGGTTGTGAGGGAACATAAAAAAGTTGTTCAATTTATGATTTCTAGCTTTTGCCATCGTCGCGAAAAGACGCTTGTAGGCAAACGCATGCTCGGGGAGATGTGTAAGGCGTTTGCTTTTATGAATGAAACGCCTTAGCTTATTGCATGTCTGCCAGCGTTCATTAATGAAAATGTTGTTGTTGTGTGATTTACTACAAATTTAGGATTTATCAATTTGGCTACCATATTGGTTTTTGCTCCTCATGCTATTTGAGACAATTGTTGTTTTTGTATAACAACGTTTGTATTTTTTCTATTGGCTCATATACTTACATTTGTACTCATATATATGTATGTACAATATATATGTAGATTTGCGAATGCATTACTTATTTTGCAATGTCATACGCATATTTGTACATACATACTTACATGTAGAGCAGTGCGCGCACCTGTATTTATTGATAAGTGATAATATATTATGATATTATATGATATAACATATTGATGTACATACATATGTACATACATAAATTATTAATTCTGTAACAATTCAAATTAGAAAATTATGAAAATAGTAAAATATAATTTTTTGCATACTCTTTCACATTTTATCAATGTAGCAATTGTGCAAAAAAAATCATATTTTATCAATTTTTCATCATACAAATCGTTTATATGGCAAAAAATAATCATGCATATGTGAAGTGGCATTTGTATTTTTTGTTCAAAGTATTTAATTTTTCTCTTTATGTTGGTAGATACGTATTTTGTGAGAGAATGTTGTTATAAATTCTCATTTCAGAAAATGGTGAACTCCTTGATCTCAATTTTTCAGCTCTGTTAGCCGTCCAATCGAGCATCATACAAAATTCAACTTGCACCTTCTCGTTCTTCTAAGTTCTCTGGTCGTAGTGCATAAGTCAACTTTCAACAGCAAACCACTGTAAAAAGGACAAACGAGAAAACATAGCCGACCGACATTGTCATAAAATTGTCGATAGAAACAAATTTTGTCAACTCCGCCACGGTTCGAACAATTTGGTGTCAATATGTATGCGAGCTCATATGTATGTACGTATGTATATATGTATGTTTGTCGACAAATTCGTCATTTGGTTTTTTTTCAACAATACAATGTCCGCGCGAACTCGCCGTTATTTCGTTGTCTTGGCACCATGCACAGAGGCGTGTCAAGTGAGGACTCAAAATATGTATATTAATATGTTGCTTAATTTGTATTGAAAAATACTGATGTATTTATGACTTATTTTCGTAATATAATAATAATATACGTAAAAATATAAATACACATATCGTTTTTAAAATAAATTCGATTAATAAAAACTATCTTTATTTAGGAATATTCGTTGTGTCTATTTATAGCATTTCGCACATGGCGTGGTGTATTTTTATTTTTCGAAGTTATATTTTTCGATGTTCCCTCATCTGGAATTACAAATTAGTACCAGAGAATGTTAATGAATAGAGAAGGAGCAAATGTTAAATGAAATCTTTTTGAGTACTAATTTGTAATTCCAGATGAGGGAACATCGAAAAATAAAAATACATCACGCAATGTGCGAAATGCCATAAATAGACACAACAAATATTCCTAAATCAAAAATCGTTGCGCATTCCTATTTAGATTTATGTTTTCAATTTTTATGATGTGACAAAATTTATAATAATGAAAAGCCTTCTGAATTAAATAGCTGTATTACCGGTAAAAACCCCAGAGTTTATAATAAAATAAACATTTAATAGGCTAGTTTTCCAACTAATGTATGTGCGTTGCGTGAGCAATTGCTTATTGAGCAAAGGATAACAATAAAACGATGGCTAAGAGGCCGCGTTTCCACTTTTGAGGTGGCTGAGGTCGTTAGCGGGTAGGGGTTAAGCACAATCCGAATACGAGCCTATACGTTCGAATCCTAAAACCGAAATTTTATTTAATGTTTTTATTTTATTAATTGGAGTCTAAGCATATCATAATTCAATTTCTTTAATAGCATATTTTACTCCCTGATATAATTAAAATATATCAGGAAAATATGTTCATATGTTTAGGTTTATTGAATTTTTTTTATTATGCGTATTTACACAAATGTGATAATCACACATACATTCTTAAATACACGTACCTGATGCTTGCTTCTTCTTGCCCCGCTTTTTGCGAGTTGAACGATCGCAGGCAAGGAGGGATTGGGACGCACTGCCACATAATTATTTCAGATATATATTTTATTTATCGAATTTACTTTAAAAACGAATATAGGTATGAATTTATTTGTATTTATATTGTTACGTATCTATTAATTATATTACGTCAATAAGTCATAATGCATTAGGATTTTTCAATACAAATTAAGCAGCATATTAATATATTAGAGCCCTCACTTGACACGCCTCTCTGCATGGTGGCAAGCCAACGAAATAACGGCGAGTTCGCGCGGACATAGTGTTGTTGAAAAAAACCAAATGACGACTTTGTCCACAAACATACATATGTATATACATACATACATACATACATATATGAGCTCGCATACATATTGGCACAATATCGATCGGCTATGTTGTCTCGTTAGTCCTTTTTGCAGGGCTTTGCTGTTGCAAATTGACTTATGCTCTTTTGAAATGCTACGATTAACGATTGGTCTGCATTTTCATAGCGTCGTTTTTAGATAAAATGGGCTAAATCGACAAACTATGAAATAATGATAATAAGTAAACATATAAAAGTACTATATGGAGTGTGCTTAGAGTATATAGAAGTAGTTATTGATTTCATATACATGTCAATTTTATATAAATTTTTTAATTTAATGCCATATATAGTGCATAATATGAAAAAAATTAAAATAATATTTCAAATCGCTAAGAGGTCATGTTGCCAATTCTCCTTTCTGAAAGGAACATCAGACAAATTCTTCAATTTATGATTTTTAGCATCGTTGCGAGTAGGCAGCTTGTGGGCAAAATACAAATGCGAGGGGAATGGTAGGATCTTCTTCAATTTTACGGAAGACATTCAAATTCAATTTCATTCATTTTTATTCTTGCGCATTTGCGGTAGGAATTCTATATGAAAACCAAATGTGGTTTACCAGGCGCACAGGAAAAATAGCGCGGCGCAGAGTAATGAACGACGCACTTTGCTTTGAAGCAGACGCACGTTCCTTATGAATGAATTTGTTGTCGTTGTAATATGAAATACTTAGAAAATAAGCCGCGAGTTTGCTTGAATATTATTGGCCGATGATGGCGTCTACGTTTTTCTGTCACTTGCGCGAATGTTTGATTTTTTGCGAAAGACATATTGAGGTACATACATATGTACATATGTGTACATATATGCAAATATATTTGGACATGCGAATGAAGGAAGGCAATTTCAAGAATATTCACATATGGACATATGAACATTTGAAGCAAGTAAACAATAATAGCTGTTTGAGTTCACAGATTAGACAAAATTGCTTGAATATCGTCTGTGGTGCTGCTTGTATAGCACACTTCTCTATTGCAATGTGAAATATTTTGCCTATGTTCAAATCCTATCAGATATTTTTATATACTCTTTTTTTTATTTATTAACCCTTTTTTATTAAATGATATTTTAATTCTATTTTCATATTATTTCCCTCATTACTTATATTTTCTTTTCATAAGTCAATTATTTTCCTTTTTATTATTTTAAGTTTTGTTTATGCGCATATCAAAGATCATCTGTGCATATGTGTGTATATACATTTTGCTTATAGAGTGGTGTAGTTCATTTCGTACCCTGATAGTTGTGGTGACATTTTATTTTCGAACTTGCGCGTTTTCGATGTTCCCTCCTCGTAATTAACATTTTAGTACAGCTAACATTTGCTCTTCAATTCAAATATCATTTAATAAAAAAGAGTTATAAAAATAAAAAATAGTATAATATATAAAAATATGATAGGATTTGAACTTAGGCAAAACATTTCATTGCAATAAGGAAGTGTGCTATACAAGCAGCATCACAAATGATACTAGAACATATTTGTCTAATCTGTGAACTCAAACAGCTATTGTTGTTTACTTGCTTCAATGTTTATATGTCTATATGTGAATATTCTTGAAATTGCCTTCCAAAAATTCGCATGTTCAAATATATTTGCATATATGTACACATATGTACATATGTATGTCCATCAATATGTCTTTCGCAAAAAATCTAACAGTCGCGCAAGTGACAAAAAAAACGTAGACGCACCATCATCGGCCAATAATATTCAAGCGAACTCGCGGCTTATTTTCTAAATATTTCATATTACAACGAGAACAAATTCATTCATAAGGAACGTGCGTCTGCTTCAAAGCAAAGTGCGCTCGTTCATAACTCTGCGCCGCGCTATTTTTTCTGTGCGCCTGGTAAGCCACATTTGGTTTTCATATAGAATTCCTACGCATATGCGAAATAAAAGAATGAAATTGAGTAAAACGAGAAAAATTCAATTTTACAATTTGACAGCCACCACTGAAAATCCTACCATCCCCCTCGCATTTGTATGTCCACAAGCTGCTTCCTCACAACATTTGCTAAAAATCAGAAATTGAAGAATTTGTCTGGTGTTCCCTTCAGAAAGGAGAATTGGCAACATGACCTTTTAGCGATTTGAATTATTATTTTAATTTTTTTTTATATTATGCACTATTTATGGCATTAAATTATAAAATTTATATCAAATTGACATTCATATGAAATCATTAACTACTTCTATATATTCTAAGCACAGTCCATATAGTACTTTTATATGTTTACTTATTATCATTGTTTCATAGTTTTTCGATTTAGCCCATTTTATCTAAATACGACGCTATGAAAATGCAGCCCAATTGGTAATCGCAATATTTCAAAAGAGCATAAGTCAACTTTCAATAGCAAACCACTGCAAAAAGGACAAACGAGACAACATAGCCGATCGACACTGTCGCAAAATTGTCGATTGATACAAATTTTGCCAACTCGATGCGCAAAATTCGGTGTCAATATGTATGCGAGCTCGTATGCATGTATGTGAATATGTATGATTGTCGACAAAGTCGTCTTTTCGTTTTTTTCAACATAATGTCCGCGCGAACTCGCCGTTATTTTCTTGGCTTGCCACCATGCACAGAGGCGTGTCAAGTGAGGATTCATAATATATTAATATGTTGCCTAATTTGTATTGAAAAGTACTAATGCATTAATGATTTATTTTCTTAATATAATGAATATATATGTAAAAATATAAATACCAATAAATTTAAACCTATAATCGTTTTTCGTTTAAATTCGATAAATAAAATATATATCTGATATAATTATGTGGCAGTGCGCCCCAATCCCTCCTTGCCTGCGATCGTTCAACTCGCAAAAAGCAAAAAGCGTAGACAAAAGTCATTGCTTGTGCGGGGCAAGAAGAAGCAAGCATCAGCGTACGTGTATTTAAGAATGTATGTGTGATTATCACATTTGTGTAAATACGCATAATAAGGAAATATTCAATAAACCTAAACATATGAACATATTATATTTTTCTGATATATTTGAATTATCTCAGGAAGTAAAATATGCTATTAAAGAAATTGAATTATGATATGCTTAGACTCCAATTAATAAAATAAAAAAATTAAATAAAATTCGTTTTAGGATTCGAACGTATAGGCTCGTATTCGAATTGTGCTTAACCCCTTCCCGCTTACGACCTAAGCCACCACAAAAGTGGAAACGTGGCCGCTTAGCCACCGTTTTATTATTATCATTTGTTTAATAAGTATATTGCTTACGCAACGCACATACATAAGTTAGAAAACTAGCTTATTAAATGTTTATTTTATTATGAATTCTGGGGTTTTTACCGGTAATACAGATTTTTAATTCAAAAGGTTTTTCATAATTATAAATTTGTCATATCATTGAAATTGAAAACATAAATCTAAATAGGTATGCGCAACGATTTTTCATATAGGAATATTCGTTGTGTCTATTTATAGCATTTCGCATATTGTGTGGTGTATTTTTCTTTTTCGAAGTTATACTTTTCGATGTTCCCTCTTGTGGAATTACAAATTAGTACTCAAAAAGTTTTCATTTAACATTTGCTCCTTCTCTACTCTTCAACATTCTCTGATTTCATTTAACATTTGCGGCTTCTCAATTCGTTAACATTCTCTGTTTGTGCCTTCTCTATTTATTAACAATCTCTGCTTTCTCTAATTAATTTTTGTGGAATATGTACAGCGCCATCTTTTCGTGAAGTTAGACTGGTTTCCACAAAACTCTTATTTAAAGCGCCATCTTTGGACAAATGTTGAGTGTGAAACAAGAGCAGAGAATGTAAATGAGTCATTTACCAGAGCAAAGTGTGAAATGCAGAGAATGTTGATTGGTTAATGTTGGAAACAGGAATTCGTCAGCATACAATAACAAGTAAAGGGACTTTACGAAGTGTCGTGAAGGCAGATTGGTTCCGGGTTTCAGCTGAGGAAACAGACAAGTGGGTAAGATCAATGCCAAATCGAATGTGCGAGGTTTTAAAACACCGCGGCTATCCAATAAAATATTGAAATTAATTTTTATTTATAATTTTTAATACTTTCTGGTGCCTATGTTTACTTGTTCTTATACTAAAATATCGGTATCGCAAAAATGAAAATAGGAATATAGCGAGCGGTGTGAACAAATATGGCACGCTTAATACCTACAGGTCGACAATCTCATTATTGTCAACGTGGGATATCGGGAAAGATCCTACAATAAAAAGGTTTAGCAAAGGGGTGTCAGTATTAAAACCGCAACGTCTCAAATATGATCATATATGGGACCCAAGAATTGTTTTTGATTTCCTGACAAGTATGGCATCCAACAACGCATTACAACTTGATCATCTTTCTAAGAAGCATTAAACCCACTAACCTTGAATTTATGTATCAATAAACGGGGATCCTACATAATATGTGTTACCCCTCTTAGATTTGTCGTGAATTGTAAAATTAATGAAGTTACGAAGGAAAAGATGGCTTCGGACGAGACAGTTAGTATAATTACGATCGAACTTCACTCAGGTAAGTTCGTTTGATCGTACAATTAAAATATACTATTTGTAGTCAACGTGCAAATAAGACCTACTTTTTAAGTATTTCTTATGTTTGATTATATAATATACTTTCGTATGCTATGTATATATTATATTTGTATTGTACATAACTTACTATCATAATATACTAAAAAACTTAATATATTACAATAGTAATTTATATAAATTCTACCTTTCATCATTTAAAATTTATATACGCATGTACTTATCACGTACATATGTATGTTTGTACACCTTCACGTAATCAAACCCCAACCCTACAAGAAACTGCTGATTGGTTCAATAAACTTACATTTATTATGTCTGTACTGACGGTCAATTTACCCGGCAATTAACCATCACTGTTATTGTTAAAAAGATACCCTTATTATTTATATTGCTTACTGATGAAATAGCTACATTCTTTAGTACTATCACCACTCACCGTCAAATGAATAGTAAAATGGCTGTCAATGTTTACGATTTTTCTAAAAGCAAATTTTGTATACGTCGAAAAGGGACAGTCCACATATCCATAAGAGTTTCGAGAAGTTGTGAAATACCTGTGTAGCTGTTATTCCGTGCGTTAAGCCAAAAACCCGAAATATCCATGATCTGGAGAAACACGTACAGCACAGCATTTGAGAAGAGCAAGCATGGAATCAAGTAAAAATTTCTTTTCATAATCTATTCTTTTATTACATTTTTGTTGCAATCCATTTTCATATTTATGTATATTATTATAACTAATTTTAATTAAGCTTTGAATTTATTAAAGAAATAAAAATTGTATTATTAATGCGCAAAAGAATTTTTCACTTATGATAGCTTTTCAGTCATTACGGACAATTTTCAGCTATGACGGTATAGATATATAGTGAATCAATTCCGAATACCCATGTGTTAAAGAGAGATCCAAACTCAAATACATACGTTTGTTTACATCAGTTTTTGCACAAGGCTATTAAGAAAATGATAGAAACTTTGTTTTGCGCGCTGACAAAATTTTTTCAGCTATGACTTTCATATTACCCATCAGATGACCGTCACTGTTCTTGTAGGGTACAGAACAAATGTAAACAAATAGATGTATGAACTGTCAATGAAAACTCATCGAAAACACACAATGTCGGTCAGAACGACTTTTGTTCCACACTCCACAAATTGTATTTTCAAGAGGATTTCAATTCGGTGCGAACATAGTATTAAATCGACAAATGCTTTGTTGCCACTTTTGACACTTTTTTCTGTGTTTTGTGGACTTGCAGGGTTGTGAGGGAACATAAAAAAGTTGTTCAATTTATGATTTCTAGCTTTTGCCATCGTCGCGAAAAGACGTTTGTGGGCAAACGCATGTTCGGGGAGATGTGTAAGGCGTTTGCTTTTATGAATGAAACGCCTTAGCTTATTGCATGTCTGCCAGCGTTCATTAATGAAAATGTTGTTGTTGTGTGATTTACTACAAATTTAGGATTTATCAATTTGGCTGCCATATTGGTTTTTGCTGCTCATGCTATTTGAGACAATTGTTGTTTTTGTATAACAACGTTTGTATTTTTTCTATTGGCTCATATACTTACATTTGTACTCATATATATGTATGTACAATATATATGTAGATTTGCGAATGCATTACTTATTTTGCAATGTCATACGCATATTTGTACATACATACTTACATGTAGAGCAGTGCGCGCACCTGTATTTATTGATAAGTGATAATATATTATGATATTATATGATATAACATATTGATGTACATACATATGTACATACATAAATTATTAATTCTGTAACAATTCAAATTAGAAAATTATGAAAATAGTAAAATATAATTTTTTGCATACTCTTTCACATTTTATCAATGTAGCAATTGTGCAAAAAAAATCATATTTTATCAATTTTTCATCATACAAATTGTTTATATGGCAAAAAATAATCATGCATATGTGAAGTGGCATTTGTATTTTTTGTTCAAAGTATTTAATTTTTCTCTTTATGTTGGTAGATACGTATTTTGTGAGAGAATGTTGTTATAAATTCTCATTTCAGAAAATGGTGAACTCCTTGATCTCAATTTTTCAGCTCTGTTAGCCGTCCAATCGAACATCATACAAAATTCAACTTGCACCTTCTCGTTCTTCTAAGTTCTCTGGTCGTAGTGCATAAGTCAACTTTCAACAGCAAACCACTGTAAAAAGGACAAACGAGACAACATAGCCGACCGACATTGTCATAAAATTGTCGATAGAAACAAATTTTGTCAACTCCGCCACGGTTCGAACAATTTGGTGTCAATATGTATGCGAGCTCATATGTATGTACGTATGTATATATGTATGTTTGTCGACAAATTCGTCATTTGGTTTTTTTTCAACAATACAATGTCCGCGCGAACTCGCCGTTTCGTTGTCTTGGCACCATGCACAGAGGCGTGTCAAGTGAGGACTCAAAATATGTATATTAATATGTTGCTTAATTTGTATTGAAAAATACTGATGTATTTATGACTTATTTTAGTAATATAATAATAATATACGTAAAAATATAAATACACATATCGTTTTTAAAATAAATTCGATTAATAAAAACTATCTGAAATAATTATGTGTCAGTGCGCCCCTGACCCCCTTCTTGCTTGCGATCGTTCAACTTGCTTCTCGCAAAAAGCAAAATTGTGGACAAAAGTCATTGTTTGTGCGGGGCAAGAAGAAGCAAGCATCAGGTACGTGTATTTAAGAATGTATGTGTGATTATCACATTTGTGTAAATACGCATAATAAAAAAAAATTCAATAAACCTAAACATATGAACATATTTTCCTGATATTTTTAATTATATCAGGGAGTAAAATATGCTATTAAAGAAATTGAATTATGATATGCTTAGACTCCAATTAATAAAATAAAAAAATTAAATAAAATTTCGGTTTTAGGATTCGAACGTATAGGCTCGTATTCGAATTGTGCTTAACCCCTTCCCGCTTACGACCTAAGCCACCTCAAAAGTGGAAACGCGGCCTCTTAGCCATCGTTTTATTGTTATCCTTTGCTCAATAAGCAATTGCTCACGCAACGCACATACATTAGTTGGAAAACTAGCCTATTAAATGTATATTTTATTATGAATTCTGGGGTTTTTACCGATTATACAGATTTTTAATTCAAAAGGCTTTTCATAATTATAAATTTTGTCATATAATTGAAATTGAAAACATAAATCTAAATAGGTATGCGCAACGATTTTTCATTTAGGAATATTCGTTGTGTCTATTTATAGCATTTCGCACATGGCGTGGTGTATTTTTATTTTTCGAAGTTATATTTTTCGATGTTCCCTCATCTGGAATTACAAATTAGTACCAGAGAATGTTAACGAATAGAGAAGGAGAAAATGTTAAATGAAATCTTTTATTTTATTGAATTTTTTTTTATTATGCGTATTTACACAAATGTGATAATCACACATACATTCTTAAATACACGTACCTGATGCTTGCTTCTTCTTGCCCCGCACAAGCACTGACTTTTGTCTACGCTTTTTGCTTTTTGCGAGTTGAACGATCGCAGGCAAGGAGGGATTGGGACGCACTGCCACATAATTATTTCAGATATATATTTTATTTATCGAATTTACTTTAAAAACGAATATAGGTATGAATTTATTTGTATTTATATTGTTACGTATCTATTAATTATATTACGTCAATAAGTCATAATGCATTAGTATTTTTCAATACAAATTAAGCAGCATATTAATATATTAGAGCCCTCACTTGACACGCTTCTCTGCATGGTGGCAAGCCAACGAAATAACGGCGAGTTCTCGCGGACATTGTGTTGTTGAAAAAAACCAAATGACGACTTTGTCCACAAACATACATATGTATATACATACATACATACATACATATATGAGCTCGCATATATATTGGCACCAAATTGTGTGAATTGTCGCGGAGTTGACAAAATTTGTTTCAATCGACAATTTTGCAACAATGTCGATCGGCTATGTTGTCTCGTTAGTCCTTTTTGCAGGGCTTTGCTGTTGCAAATTGACTTATGCTCTTTTGAAATGCTACGATTAACGATTGGTCTGAATTTTCAGAGCGTCGTTTTTAGATAAAATGGGCTAAATCGACAAACTATGAAATAATGATAATAAGTAAACATATAAAAGTACTATATGGAGTGTGCTTAGAGTATATAGAAGTAGTTATTGATTTCATATACATGTCAATTTATATAAATTTTTTAATTTAATGCCATATATAGTGCATAATATGAAAAAAATTAAAATAATATTTCAAATCGCTAAGAGGTCATGTTGCCAATTCTCCTTTCTGAAAGGAACATCAGACAAATTCTTCAATTTATGATTTTTAGCATCGTTGCGAGTAGGCAGCTTGTGGGCAAAATACAAATGCGAGGGGAATGGTAGGATCTTCTTCAATTTTACGGAAGACATTCAAATTCAATTTCATTCATTTTTATTCTCGCGCATTTGCGGTAGGAATTCTATATGAAAACCAAATGTGGTTTACCAGGCGCACAGGAAAAATAGCGCGGCGCAGAGTAATGAACGACGCACTTTGCTTTGAAGCAGACGCACGTTCCTTATGAATGAATTTGTTGTCGTTGTAATATGAAATACTTAGAAAATAAGCCGCGAGTTTGCTTGAATATTATTGGCCGATGATGGCGTCTACGTTTTTTTGTCACTTGCGCGAATGTTTGATTTTTTGCGAAAGACATATTGAGGTACATACATATGTACATATGTGTACATATATGCAAATATATTTGGACATGCGAATGAAGGAAGGCAATTTCAAGAATATTCACATCTGGACATATGAACATTTGAAGCAAGTAAACAACAATAGCTGTTTGAGTTCACAGATTAGACAAAATTACTTGAATATCGTCTGTGGTGCTGCTTGTATAGCACACTTCTCTATTGCAATGTGAAATATTTTGCCTATGTTCAAATCCTATCAGATATTTTTATATACTCTTTTTTTTATTTTTTAACCCTTTTTTATTAAATGATATTTTAATTCTATTTTCATATTATTTCCCTCATTACTTATATTTTCTTTTCATAAGTCAATTATTTTCCTTTTTATTATTTTAAGTTTTGTTTATGCGCATATCAAAGATCATCTGTGCATATGTGTGTATATACATTTTGCTTATAGAGTGGTGTAGTTCATTTCGTACCCTGATAGTTGTGGTGACATTTTATTTTCGAACTTGCGCGTTTTCGATGTTCCCTCCTCGTAATTAACATTTTAGTACAGCTAACATTTGCTCCTTTTCTATTGATTTACATTCTCTGTTAGTACTCAAAAAGATTTCATTTAACATTTGCGGCTTCTCAATTCGTTAACATTCTCTGTTTGTGCCTTCTCTATTTATTAACAATCTCTGCTTTCTCTAATTAATTTTTGTGGAATATGTACAGCGCCATCTTTTCGTGAAGTTGGACTGGTTTCCGCAAAACTCTTATTTAAAGCGCCATCTTTGGACAAATGTTGAGTGTGAAACAAGAGCAGAGAATGTAAATGAGTCATTTACCAGAGCAAAGTGTGAAATGCAGAGAATGTTGATTGGTTAATGTTGGAAACAGGAATTCGTCAGCATACAATAACAAGTAAAGGGACTTTACGAAGTGTCGTGAAGGCAGATTGGTTCCGGGTTTCAGCTGAGGAAACAGACAAGTGGGTAAGATCAATGCCAAATCGTATGTGCGAGGTTTTAAAACACCGCGGCTATCCAATAAAATATTGAATTTAATTTTTCTTTATAATTTTTAATACTTTGTGGTGCCTATGTTTACTTGTTCTTATACTAAAATATCGGTATCTCAAAAATTAAAATAGGAATATACATTTTTGTTGGTGCACTTTGATTTCAAGAATATAAAAAAGACTTTTACTTCACTTAAAAAAATATGTAGGGTGAACGCAGACTTTATTGGCTATGTGTATATTGGTTAATATGTAGGATATCTTAGAAAAAGTAATTGAACGCATGATATTGGATAAACTAAAGTTTACTGCCGAAAATACGTGAAATTATATTATATTACATTATACTACATAAAATGATTTTCGATATCCTTGCAAGCCTTATGCCGAATGCTTTATATAGTGATTTCGGACTTCCTACCTGTCTTTAAACTGTTAAGTTCAATTAAGTAAACAAGCTCTTTTAAAAATTATGAAGGTATTTCTTTGGCTTTCATTCTGGCAAGTTGCAAGAGTATGAAATATTCGGTTACACCTGAACATAGACCATTCTTACTTGTGGTGTTTTGTTTATAAGCTAGTAATAACTAAAAAATGTTTGGTACTAAAATTAAATAAATGTGTAATTTAAATGGAGTCACGTTTTGACACATTTATTCTGAATTGACATTCCATTTATCTTAATAGATGTCGATGAAAGGTTCGTAAAATAAGTTTTGTCAATCGTGAATATTTATTTTTATTTTGATTAACGAAATTTATTTTATAACAATGCTAATTTTTCGACCCACCTGTTAATTGGTTTAATGAGTTCTGTCGGCGCGGTTATTTTCCTTTTACTTCTTCTGTTAAGGAACTAGGACAAACACTTTCTCATTCTTATTTGCCTTAAATTTTTTCAACAAAGATGGCGATACTATAAAATATAATAAATTTGAATAATGTTCTAAAGATGTAAAGGTTTAGCATTCATTATATTGTGTTTATGAAAGAGTTATTAAACCATCGGCATGGCAGAAGGAGGCATTTTTTTCTTGTTTGCTTTATTCTTCATCCCATTCTTCGTGAGAGATTTCCGACCAGATAATTTCCCTTTGTTTATGTTATTTACTGGTGGTTTGGGCTTTGACATTTTTGGTTCAATGCGCACAAATAGATCATAATTGAAATCCATGCAGGCCTTTCCTGGGAATTATTCAATAATTAATCGTATTAATCAATTATTTATTCAAAAATGATATTTGCATACCACAACACATTTCTTGTCCGCATTCGGCACATGTTGCCAACTTAGTTTCTACAATGCCAGATTTATTTTTATTCTTTTTTATGCAATTATTAAGAATGAACTCCCTACGATCACGCATTTCAGTCTTCAATTGCAACTTGGCCATCTCCGTCATTCGACTAAAGTACTCTTCTTCTTGCTTAGACTTCGGGCGTAATGTAGTAAGCATCTTCCAATCGATTGGTACTGAGCATAAGTCCATTATAGTTACATCCTTCATTTCGGACGGTATAGGATCTGCGTATGTATAAATCGGTTCCCGCTCGCCATTATGCTTTAATAGTTTTCTGACCTCTTTCTTTGAAATCTTAAACGAGAAATCTTTCTCTTTAATCTTTATTTCATCTGCACGTACTTTGATTGGACGCATTTTATAATCGGGCACTTTTTCCATTAGCCGTTTAAATTCTTCTTTGGTCTGAGCGATGTTCTTACTTAGATCAAGTACAGGAACAACCGTTTTCTTCTTTGCTAATATATCTTCTAATTTACTCATTGTACAAAGTTTCAGATTTCTAAACAACTTATTTTCTCTGTCAATTTTTTAATTTTTCGGAGGTATTGATAAAATAATAACTGAGCATATTTGTAACCGTAGCGACACTTGTTATTAAACAAGCATGTCTTCACATTAGTAAGATAAATTCAATGATGCCACAAGTAAATAAAGGTCTAAGCATGAAAAGTTCATCAAAATTCAAAAATTGTAAGTTTGGCGTGGTACCGTAAAATTTCATATTTTACAATACGTTTGGAAGCTGGGAATAATTAGCTTAGCTTATATAAAAAAATTTATGAAATTTGCCCCCTCTCTCGTAGAAGGCTGCGTCCCTATTGGCAAAAAACTCGGAGAGCCAATTTTCACAGGCCTCGCTCGAGGCCAACTTCTCACCATTAAGCGCGTTCGCCATGGACAGGAAAAGATGGTAATCACTTGGTGCCAGATCCGTACTGTAAGGTGGGTGCATTAGGACCTCCCATCCGAGCTCCCGGAGCTTCTGGCGCGTCCCCAAAGACGTGTGTGGCCTGGCGTTGTCTTGATGGAACACAATTTGGCCTCTGTTGATCAAAGATGGCCTCTTCTGGATGAGTGCTGCCTTCAAGTGGTCCAGTTGTTGGCAGTAGGGGGCCGAATCACTTTTGACATGATGCGACACATAACACTAGTTCTTTGGACAATAACGCTATCTCTTAGATAAAAACCAACTTTTTACTTGACCTCATATTATATTAATTTGTATATACTATTCACAATATTGAACATAAATTTTTATAGAGATTGTTATACATATATCCAAATTATATTTCTTTTCTCCTTATACTATTTAATTTCTATCATACATTTATACAACACAATAAAACATTTATATAATAACAAATTATACATATAACTTCAATTTTCTTAATTAGAATATTTACATATTTTTCTTAAAATTGACTTAAAAACTACTGTCAAAATTGCTATACCATACTAATTCGATTATATTTGAAAAATGAAGAACGATTGTACTAAGTCTGAAAACTTTAGTTCAAAATAGAGACAGAAATACCGTCATGATAGCTGTGTACTGTCTTAAAAGTAATTGCATTAAAATTGGAAGGATCCATGTTTGAAAATGCCCAATCAATTTGTGTACCGGCAGGTGTAGTTAAATATTCTTCACTAAGTTTCTTTCTTGGATCAGATTTTCTATTGTAGTCCCTGTAGACATTAAACAAATGTTAAAATATCCAACAATTAGCACATTTTGATTGCATAATTCAAAAGTAAGGATTTCCTGAAGTTCTACAATTAAATGTCTGACAGAGAAAGCTAAATTTCTGTATAGAACCAGAATATTAATATGCTTTTTTCCGTGCTATCTATCCTCACTCGTTAACTGGAGTAAATCCTGGTATATCCGCTAGGATAACTCCAAGTTTCTACAAAACAAGATAGCATCAAACAGTCGCTTTTTATATCATTAATATGAGCGTGAAGACTTTAAACATTATGGATTAAAATTTAATGTCCTGATGTTCGGAAAATCATAAAATTGAAACTTGTTGTTAGAGCTTTATTAGTCTTAAATTCCCTCAGTTTCCTAAATACAGGATCCGATTTAGAAAATTTGTTAGGAGGAATAATGAATTCCTATGATGAATAGGCCATCCGCAGTAGAAGCTCGACTACAAGTGACTTATATTGAAGCTCTATGTTTAGCTCACTGTCATCATATATTTGCGGAGGTTTTTAGTGTCAATTCATAGGGCAGTCCCTGCGTTTCAGAAGTTTTGAAAAGTTTAACTCTTTTCAAAATATTCTCATTTTCACTTATACCAATTCCTTTAACTAAGTCTTTTGCAGTTGAAAGGATAGCTTCAGTTGAGATTCAACTGAGCTTAAGGGCATTGAAATTATTTATATCTTCATTGGACCAAAATAAATTTATGGCATCATCGGATGATCTTTTAAGGAACTTGGATTGGATCCAGGTGTAGAATTGTAACGATGGTTAAGAGCTTGATATATTGCAGATATCAAACGGCTCTTTTCTACACCTGCACCGCCGCCAATGAACTCATAACATAAACTAAGGAAAATAATTCCTCAACTGGAATTAAGGAGGGTAGTTTTATAAGTCTAATATTGCAACAAGATTCAGTGCCGTTATCTGTTGAATCTTCACCATGCAAGTCCTGCAAATTTATAGTTGGGTTTATTTCTGGAAGTGCCAACACTCTAAACTCATTTTCCACGATAGGTAGTTCATTTTGAGCACCTTCCTCTAAGTCTATTTCATTATAAAGACTTTCTAGAACATTTAAAGTTCTCTTTGCTCAAAAACAGCATATTTTCTTCGATTTTCCTCAATTAGAATACGATGTGTTATGCAAGTTTGCTCATTATCGCTTTCAATGGGATCTTTCTGTTCAATCCGCCATGAATAGTAAAGCATTACCTTTTCGCGGAAATATTCAACTCTGGCCAAATCTGGGTTAAACCTTCTAGACCGAATTATACAAGGTTTGGTACGTTTTTTAACAAAACCGCTACCGTCTTTAAGAGGCATGACAATCCCGCTTTCTGGTTTCCTTGGCCTTGTGCTCTTCTACTAGGTTTCCAATATTTATACTTAGATGCATAATCAGCTAAACAAAGAGTTGTTAACTGATCGGATCTTTGAACATAAGAATCTAAAATACCAGCTACGAAAATATCAGTCGAGCCTTAAGGAAGGTTCTGAAGTTCCGCTCTAGGTTTTACCATTCGAACACGTTCCTCAGGTCGAGAGATATTTAACAATATTTCTGCATTACTTGCTTCCGAAAGATGGAGCCCAATGCAGCAATACACTGCTTCGTGTGCAGATATTTCTGTGCCTGATATAAATTTGTGACCTATATGTTTAAGTTCTTGCTTAAGAGTATAATATAGCTTCATTTAAGAACGTAGAACTTTCCCTGTTAGACTTCTAATTATAATTAGTTACATATGAACAGCAAGCATTTGCATCTAGTATATATTGGATATCCATATTTGCTCTAAGGAGTTCCAAATTCAGAGGTTTATAAGCGTTTATATTGTAATTATATTATAAGCGTATTCCCACGTATCGTTTACCTCAGAGCTAAGTCCAGGCGGTCAAGAAACCTTTTGGGACAATATTCCTGTAGAAAACTTGGACTATAACCGTTTAGTTATAGCGCCAGGTGAAGGACAATTGATCTAGTTCAAGATAATAATTCAGAAGAGTTGTCGTTTGGAAAAATATATGTTGAGCAGAAACGTAAATGCTCTGAAACATATAGCAAGATAATATGTTCTGAAAGTCGCCGTTTTGACAGAAGAGCGTGTACCACTCCTTAGTTGTTCTATGATTACAAAAAATTAGAACTGCTACAAATCAAGAACAGTACATCCATTTGCCTTAGAAAGGTTTTAGGTCGCAACCGAGTTTCGGCCCAAATTTTATTAAACGAAACTTTGTTCAAAACTTGATTCAACACGATGATGGTTACAAGGTTTTGAAAGGGGTTAGATCCTCTCCTGCGCACTGGGAAGCTGAGAAGAAAAAGGCAATGGCTATGATTCGTCAATTTGGGCTTCCAATCTTCTCTATCACTTTATCGGCTGAAGAATCTCAGTGGGTTGAGCTGTTGGTCATCCTCTCTAAAAACTGTTGATTCTAAAGATATTTCGAAAGAGGAAGCCAACAGTTTAACAACCCAAGATAGATATCGCTTCATTCGGTCAGACGCGGCTACTTGTGCTAGATATTTTGACTACCGCTATCGACAAATTCTTAAGCTTTTTAAAGATAATGCCGGCATTTTTGGAGAGCATTTTGTCACAAATTTCTACTGGAGAGTCTAGTTTTAACAGAGAGGTTCCTCGCATGTACATGGCATGTATTGCTTGATGTCATTAGTTTTATTGACAATTATATTTCTACAGATGGTTCGGTCAGCCACTTAGAAAGTTATTTGGGTTATCAAAGACCCAAACCATAGCCATTCTTGTACTAGGGAAATAAGAGTACAACAGTTTTGCCGTTTTGGTGTACCATATCCACCGATGCCTTCAACGCAAATACTGTTACCTATTAGAGAAACACGTCAAAATTCAGAAAGACACAAGGAAAACATTTCCAAAATTCAATACGTTTTAAATTCAAATATGACTACAGAAGACATTTCTAATTTAAAAGATTTTGAACATTTCCTGTCTGATAGTAGAATAAATATGTCTTTTGATGACTATTTGTTAGCCCTTAGATCAAGTTTATCAAAACCCAAAACTTTTCTAAAACGAAAATTACAGGATCGTTTTATAAACGATTATAATCCTTTGATTTTGGAACTCCATAGAGCATTATATTAACAAGTCTAACAGGGGAAGTTCTAGGCTCGTAAATGAAGCTCTTAAGCAAAATCGTAATTTATATCAGGCACAGAAATATCTGCATAAGAAGTAGTATATTGCTGCATTGGGCTCCATCGATATACAAATTAATATAATATTATAATTTTTAAAGTTGTTAATATTTATAATTTTTAAGCTAAAAAGTATTTTCCTGTTTATACTTATTTCGATATAATAAATAACAAATTTTATTCATTGTCGAAAAACGAGTTCTTTCCATACTCCTCAATGCAGTTGTAATGCATTCTATATAAAATCAGACATAAGCGTATACAACAAAACACAAAAACGATTTCTCATAATTTGAGTAAATTTAAGTGAATGTAAATAACTGAGGCAACAGTTCTACTTCCAATTATTAAAATATATTAAGAAATCTCAAACGAGTATACCATTTGACTTTGCGAGAGTATAAAATGTTCGGTTATATCCGAACTTATCCCTTCCCTACTTGTTTATTTATCATTTAGAACCAAAAAAATTTGATGTATCAGAAAAGCTCGAAAAAAGCAATCACACTTGGGAGATTTTGTCTCATTAGTATTAGTATTACCACCGCGAACACCTTGACGTGGTGTAGCGGCTTAAGTCACGAGTCATTTCGATCCCTCCCAAACGACATGAGGTTGCTGCTTGAGACGACATGTGTGTGACAACAAAAGTTACCACCTCCTAATTAAGGGTGGTATGCGACTCCCTACCCTCTACTATCATATACCCGATAGCTCAGAATGATGGACAAACAAACTACAACAAAAGAACAACAACATAACACCGAAAACATTTGCGGTGAAGGAAAGGGCGGCCCGGCTATCGTCAGTAGAGCGGGCGTTGTTTAAGGAGCATGCCTGAGATGACGATGATATGCCCTCATGCAGCAGCGCTCTGTCGGTGGCATCTACAGCGGCCGGAAATGTCAGCGCTATCCCCACAACGAGTTCCTCCAGCAGGCTCAGCTGCTCGGAATAGAGCGAGTCACAACTGGCTTATACCGGAGGTGCGCGCAAGAAGAAGAGGACGAGGGGAGGCAGATTGCCCCCTCAACCAGCAACTGGTTGTCAGCTCAGAGGCGACGTCAGTTTAACGCGGCCAATACCGACAGGCGTGGCAGCGAAAGGACAGCGTTACTTACAATGCAATCAGGATAGACCTCAAATCGCAAGAGCGGGCAGTTAACGCCGCAGGAGCCACCGAGTTCCAAACGGTAGAGGAGCAACCAGGCACAGGTCACCGGAGGCCAACACTCCGCCCCATGGTGGAGGGACAGCTCAAATATTCAGATGCTCTAAAAGGTATACGAATGTGCTGCCTCTGACCGAGAAGTTGGGGTTGTGGTTACCCGGTATCCTACCATGGTGTCTACTTCAAAGTTAACACCATATGAGTCATTAAAAATTTACTTAGACTACCGTCCTAAGACCACTTTTTCACATAGATGTTACTGCAATTTATACTAGCTAGTGTGTTAGTTAATATTTGTCGATATTTTGTTTTCATATGTACATAAAAGATGTACATTGTTTGTTTTAATAAATTTCCTTTGTTCTAAGATAGGGTTGTTTCGATATATTTTGTTTACTGAAATAAAAGGTTGTTTTCAAGTTTGTTTGTTTACGATATTTTGGTGATATAATGTGATAAGTAATACGTTTTATAACTCGTGAGAAGGGGTGAAGGCCTTGCGCGTAGGATGTCGGATGGAAGCTCAACATATGTATCGATGATGAGTCTTACAAATACATCCGCAAGAAGAGTTTCCGGCTGAACTTCGTGTTCAGCTTCGTAGTTATGAGGCCCTGGATGAATAAGACTACGGCAGAAAGCATCGGAACTAGCGACAAAATGCTGGTTGAAGAGGAAGCGATTTCCTCAAGGAACCTTCTATAATGGTTGCTAGTATAGAAGTTGCCCATGTGAACCTGCACCACGTAGTGTCGGCCCCAGCTGTCATATCGAGCAGTTTCATATCGGATCCAGGGATCCTCCCAAGAACTATCGGTCTACAGAGGAGAGGTCAGGGGCCTCAAAACGGATATAAACAAGGTAATCCGAAACTTTTTTAGTGAGAGACCTAGAACTTGTATAGTAGTAAGGAATGATATTGACTTCTCTTGTATTTTAGAGTTCCTAACACCGTACATGGTTGCGGTGTAGGCCGAAGACAGAGAAGGATCGAACTTCCTTCTAGCAGCCCACAGCACGCCCAAAGACCATTCAAAGTCTGGTAAAGTATTGCAGGAAGAACAAGCACCTTTTTATTCTAGGGTGCGATGTGAACGCACACTACGTGGAATGCGGTAGCACGGACAGCAGCACGAGGAGTAAGTAGCAATCTAAGTACAGAGTATGTGAGTTGCGAGTAATAAAAGGGAGGTCTTTGACATCACCTTGAGTAAAGAGCGTATGATTGGACTGGTCTCACAGTGGATGGTGTCATCGAAATCCTCCATGTCAGATCACATAATCGTAAAATTCGCACTAAAAATAGATGTAAAGCAGCTCCCCCTATCATATTCCAAAAAACATAGACTGGGATATCTTTCGGAATATGCTGAGGCTAAACATAAGTAAATTGGACTGGAGAGCAGACTGTCTCCATTAAACCAGTTCATTGTGGATGCGTATCAAATAAGGGCCTAATGTGATGATACACCACTGGATCTTCTCCCAAGGGATAACATTACCAACAGTGTAAACTTTACAAGCAAGTTTAAAGTAACCTTAGTAGTAAGGTTGAATGAAGTAACTCCATGCATGACCACCTGCTTAGGGAGACCACTATTACGTGGTACACTGACGGTTCAAAAATATCGGAAGAAATCGGTGCAGGCGTCCCAGGACCTCGTACCTAACTTTCCATATCTACGGGACGTTTTTTGAGCATTTTCCAAGCAGAAGTCTTCTCTAATAATCGGTGTGTAGAGATAAACCTCCAACGCAAAAATCGCAATGAAAGTATCGCCATACTTAGCAATAGTCAAGCGGCACTTAAGGCGATTTAGCTTAGGAGAGTACATTGAAGGAGTGAATAGAACTACACACCAGCATGCGCTAGGCAAAGTTGCTAATGGTTGGTTACAACCTCACTAGGCTTCAATGTGTAATCCACCTTCCGAGAGACAAATTCCGGCTACTTGTGGGATTTTATACTGGACATTGTAAGCTCGCGAATTACCTATCTAACATGATTATAGCCTCTTGTACTAACTGCCAGTTCTGCGACATGGAGCCGGAAACTCCCGAATACCTATTACTGGACTGCACAGCGGTCTATAGTCATAGAATAAAGGCCCTTGGATCTATGTGTCCAAATAGGGATCACATCGCCTCAATAAAACCTAGCAGAATACTGGAATTTATCTGGGCGATGCGTTATGATTGAGGGGAGGACACAATGGACCTAAGGTCGCGGTGCATACCTCATTTTAAATCTTTTCTATTCTATTCTAGTCAAGAGTTCTTGAAATCACTCTGAGTACGAAGATGTGGTTGTATAGATCTCACAATCAACAGAGTCCTCCATATCAGATCATAGAATCATAAGGTTCACACTGATAGTAGATGTCAATCAAATCCCATTGATACGTATCCTCAGGAACTGGTTCAGCTTGGCAGCAGTATTACAGCGCCCATATAACAGCGATAAACCACTTTATCATGGAGCTTCCTACTACTGCATAAACTCCCATAAATTATTAATATTTTGATTTCTTAGGAATTCGATATGCTTATCACTTTCTGAATGGAATAATCCATTCTTATCAAAATATTGCTGGTGGCTCTCACACGAAGATAGTTGTAAACTAAACAGAACGCTTAACTTTCTGCTGAAATATGTCGCATAAGCTAATATTGTAATTGACACTCTCTTTGTAAGAATTAATGAAATAGCTTTAAGTAAATAAGAAAAATGTATAAATAAGAGTGAGTTGGAAATAAAAAGTTAGTTTTCGATTCGGACAACTGAGACAATCGCTTTATCATTTCTTCCACGCGTTCACGCAGAACCACTATATTTTTAATCCTTCACTATGTAGGGAATTTAATTTGCATGCAAATTAACATATTTTCAGAGACGAGCTCCTAGAGTTGCAAACTAAAAATGAAATTCTTTGCTATGGGTACGCTGAGGACAGTATTACTTTAGATAGACAAAAATTTGACAATACTCCCTGCGATATTATGTAAATGAAAGGATGGTAATTTCGTGGTATGAAGGCGCTAGGTGAAAAGATACAACTGTCCCTTCTTCCTTCCTCCTTCTAAATAAATGTAAAGTGGTCCTCGGCAATAAGGTCGAATGGGGTAGCTCTATACTCAACATGCTACTGGGGGACAGTACTATTCAATGGGAAATTTTCTGAGCGTTTTTTAAGCGGAAGTTTTGCTCGCCAGCGGATTTTAGAATGGTGCTATCGAAACTCTGTATCGCGGTGAGTCACCACACCATAAAGGAGCTATTCATAAGGAAACAAGATCGGACAGGAAAAGATATTCAATCTACAGGCATGTGCCAAGCCAAGCTTCTAACGAGGCTACTGGTGACATTCTACACTGGTTATTGCAGGCTCAAGAAACACCTGTTTAATATGGATATAGTCCCATAGATCAAACTGCCGGTTTTTGACATGGAGTCCGAAACTCCGGAGCACCTGCTTCTAGATCGGGCAGCTATCTACAGACTCAAGAACAAGTTCTTTGGGTGTTTATATCTAAAAAAAAGAGCATATTGAGTCAATTGAGTCCAAAATAATTATATAGTTCATCAAAGTGCTGGGCCTTTGTGAGACCATGTGGGCCACAAATTGCTAGTATACTAGCTAGGTTAACCGTACGGTTATTTGTATCACCTAAAACTACTATTCTACTATTTGATAGCTGGGCTTCGCGGGTGTTTGAATAGCGCTGAGCTACCATTGCTTCATGCGCTGCCGCATAATCCTTTTAGCTCAAATTGTCCCTCTTTTTATAAATCAATCCTTAAATACTTGGGTGCTCAAACTTTCAGATATCCCACCGAGCTGGTGAGAATATAAATTAGACACTTGAGCAAATTTGTTTTGTCCACGAAGCGATTTTCTGACTTATATGGAATACAGGAGTTCTGTTATATGGCTTTATTTAGGACTGCATATATGTTAGTAGCCATCGAATCTAACCCATAAAGGGGAACCAACTGAAAATCATTTCATAACCAGAATTTAAGTAGTTTCATTAGTCTAATATTGCAATCGAATTCAGTACCATTATTACAATTAAAATTTGGGTGTATTTCTGGAACTGCTAATACATTGACCTCATTTTCCATTATAATCAGTCATTTTGTTTCCATTTTTTAAGTTCTGATCGTTTTCCATAAGATCTTGATGTTTATTCCACTATGGACTGTAAATTATTATCATTCGTGGAAATATTCAAATCTAGCCTCATCTGATATAAATCCTCACTACCAAAATATATATGGTTTAGTACGCTTTTTAACGAAATCGTCTCTAAAGTAAATACCAACCCAACTTTTTGGTAATTTATCAAAGATGATCCCTCCTCCTCTTTACCATCACTGTCTTCTGGATTTAACTGTACTTCATTTATGATAATATTCATAATAAATTTTGAAGGAATTTGAAATAACACAGCGGACCGGCGCTTGTAAATATCCAACTGAGACTCTTTGTTATTGCCTTCTTTAGCCTAATCTAAACTCATCTATCATTTAAGTTAATCCTACTTTCTTTGGAATGCTCATAGACTAATTTTTAAGTATATGGTATTAAACTAAGACTTCGATGTTGACAGAAGAAATGGAAGATATACATAAGTATGTAGATTTCTCACGTCCGAAAAATTTACAAAAAGACTTTACGCTAGTAAACATTTTGGGTTTTCGAATAATGATGACTTTAGTGCAGCTATACTTTAATTGTGTTCCGCGGAACACTAGGGTTCCGTGATACCTCTGTCGGGGTTCCACAAGAATTTAGAAAAAAAAATCAAAACACCTCTCTCTGGTCGCTGCGCGGACTCCGCGGCCGCGCGGAGACAAAACGCTATGAACGTTATTTATTTTTTTATTTGTATTTGTACAAACATGTGTTACAATAGCTGGTACAAAATGTCATAAGTTTGGTATCAACAATTTTATACTTGTACAACCCGTTCGCCCTAAGTTTGCCGGTCTGTGGAATGCGCGTACCCTCCCCCATGTGACAACATAACTTATAATGTGTCATAGTTTTACCCAAATACATACACAATTTTTGTTGTTACAATTAAACGGCTCACCTCTCTGCATGCTCTGTAGTAAACTGCTTCCTAATAGTTCCATGGCACCTGCCAAATTGCGCCGACATTTAGAAACTGTACACCCCGAGTCTAAAGACAAGAATAAAGAATTTTTTGTTCGCAAAAAAGATCAGTTATTAGAAAGTCAAAAAAATATGATGCATGTAACACAAACTATCAACGAAAAGGCCACGGTGGCATCATATTTAGTTAGCTATCGCATTGCACAAGCAAGTGAAGCGCACACTATCGCTGAGAATTTAATAAAACCATGTGTATTAGACATAACAAAATGTATGCTCGATGAAAAATCTGCAAAGCATCTATCTACTGTTCCGCTATCAAACGATACTGTTTCACGACGAATCCATGATCTGGCAAGCTACGTCAAACAAGATAAAAATAATTAATTTTATCAAATCACGACCACTACAATCCCGATTGTTCTCATTAATGTGTGAAGATTATGGCTGCAAACATAAAACACTGCTGCTCCATACAGAAGTGTGATGGCTGTCTCGGGGTAAAACTTTAACAAGGCTATTTGAACTCAGAGCCGAGTTACAAATGTTTCTTTCAGCAGATACTTCTTTTAATATGATAAAAATTGGTTGTTTCGATTGTCTTTTATGGCGGATATCTTTCAAAAACTTAACGAATTGAATTTATCGTTGCAAGGCAAACAGGTAACAGTGTTTCAGGCCTATAATAAAATAACTGCTTTTAAAAGAAAATTAGATTTTTGGATCATTTGCATTGGTAATAAAGAAATAGAAAGCTTTACGTTACCCAGTGAGTTTATAAGCGAAAACGACTTTTTTACCTAATTTGGAAAAGCCTGAAAACATGTCAAACGAGATATATGAATTTTTTTTTAGAAATGTCATCCGATACAAGTATGGAGTCACTATTTAAAACGACGCCTCTCAATGATTTTTGGTGCAGAATCCAAGATGAATATGCAATGCTTGGCCAAATGGCTCTGGATATTCCTCTCCCGTTCCCAACTACATAATTGTGCGAAACAGGATTTTACTTATGCAGCCACAAAAATAAAATATCGCAATAGACTGGACGCCGAAGCTGATATGAGACTCCAACTTTCTTCCATCAAACCTGATATCAACCAATTGATGAAAAATAAAAAACAGTTTCATACCTCCCACTAGTTAGATTTTTTCTTTTTTAAAGTTTTCTATTATCGTCCTTGCCAAGTGGTGAAGTAAATAATAATTAGTCACTGTTACATTTAACTTTAAATATGCTGATTAATAAAGAATACACTTATAAAAACAATTGTTTTATTGTAGGGTTCCATCAAGTATTTTGCTTCCCAAAAGGGTTCCGTCATTAAAAAAGTTTGAGAACCACTGCTTTAGTGGATATGTATGGTATATAGCAACTTCCCAGGGTGCCAAGAAATACGAATTTTACTTTAATTTATCACTTCTATGGCTTGACAGATGGGCAAATGGCATACATACAGACGCCCAAAACCAATTCAACATATTGGCATACATAATCATATAGTACATAGCTACGTATCTCGTACTGGCAGAATGGAAATTACCGATAACTTTAATTTTCATATTATTATAAGAAATAAGCGCTCTCTGAGTTTCATTAAATTAACTCACATCTTGACCGATATATACGGTATAAAATCAACTGGAAGTATAAAAGCTTTATAATAGGTATATGGGTACTAGTGAAAGTATTGGCTCGATTTTACACAAATGTATATTGTTATTGGGATTTTTAATAATATATTTTACACATAGACCTATATTTTCGGTAAAAAGTCAGCAATAGGTACAGGGATCCACATATTCGGGTTTTGAAAGCTTAAAAAGTTATATACAATTTTTAAAAGGGACATAGCACATGTTATTACGATAGTTTTTTATTTGCTTGATTTATATACTCGTACACTAAAATTAAAAGATTTGAGGAAATTGTGATATATGTGAAGTACATCCGGTTTCGATAATTTTTATAATGTAACACGAAAATGCAGGTATAATATTATTAAACAAATTGGTAGGATTTGTTGTTATCCGGTTTGGTCCATTTTTACAATGTAAGCATAATATTATTCAACAAATTGGTGAAGTAGTTTCAGTGGTATATGATTTCACCTAGCGGTGGGTGGTGCCACGGCGCTTGTCCACTTCTTACACCGATACCTATGACATCCCACCATCTGAAACACCATCTTGCCTGTGAAATTTATTGTTTCTGACGAATTTATATCGGCAGTTAGCATACTTTTAGCGGTTTTCAATATAACTTTTATATGGGGAATAGGCGTGCTTATCATCCGATTTCTTTCATTCTCACAGTGTCACAGTGAAGGCTAGAACTACTTGGTGGAGTTTGGTTGACATAGCTTAAATTATGTTGGTGAAAAATGTACATTAATTCATATAGGAACATGGACTTAGTCTCTTCTGCAAACTGCCGGTTCTGTGACATGGAGCCAGAAACCCCAGAACACCTGCTAGTGGACTGCACCGCAGTCTGCAGAAGAAGAATTAAGGCCCTGGGATCCATGTTTCGAAACAGGGATCGCATCATTTCACTAGCACCTAGCAGTATATTGGAGTTCATCTATATGCTGGGGCTAGATGAGTCGTTGTGACTTAAGGGGAGGGCACAATAGACCATAGGTCGTGGTGCATACCTCTATCTATATCTATCTATATAGGAGCGGGCCAAGACCCACTTTTAAAACCATTGAAACCAAGCTTTATTTGATGGTAATGAAGGGAGTAGCTTAATTTTTACTTAAGTTAGCGTTTGAATAGACGGACGGACAGATAGTTACCCGGATTTCATTTCATTTCGACATCCTGTTCAAACTCTCAGAAATATTAAATTTTACATCCAGGATTTGTAAGAGCAGGCGCAAAATTGGACGATGATCGTGGCACCGCCCACATTTAGAGGAAATAACATATCTCAGGACCTATTTTAGGCAAATTCGATTAGTAGCATTATTCTGACATTTCTACTATGCAGTGGGTGAAATCGAACTACATCAACGCCTACTTCCCATAAAGCACAATTTTAAATTCCATCTGATTCTTTCACTTTCCAGTATACAAATTAAGTACCAATGCATTATCTAGTCTAAAAATTGTCTAAATCGGACCATACTGTTCAAACACCAAATACCGAAGATGTAGACCCAAGTGCCCATTATTGACTTTTTACCGAAAATATCGGTCAATGTGTGCAATATATAATTTAAGTTCGGAGAGAATCCGGAACAGTGAAAGCTTGCTTTGGCCCCCATATAACTAATATCAGGATTTTCAAGCATCCGGTTGACTTTACTCCTTATACATATATTAGTAATGGTATTTGAGGCACTTTAATGAAACACAGATAATGTCTTGTTTGTTGATAATATGTAGTTATACTAAAATCGGGCCAATACCCCTATCTCTCAAATACCTAATATAAGGTTTTCAAACTTACGGTTGGTTTTATACGTATAATATTGGACATACTATAGTTTAATGCCGAAAATATGAGATATTGGACTACGAGTTACTCCAACTCCCATATACTGCAAATAATGATTTTCGTTATTTTAACAAACCTTATGCCGAATATATCGATCACTACGTGAGTTATTTATTTATAAAATTTCTTGAAAATATGTTTTCAATATGCTCAGACCTTCCTCTGCCCTAAATATACCACGTATATTGATTTCCGATATTCCAGTTGACTTTAAACCGTTTACGGTGGTCAAAATGTATGATATTTTAATAAAATTAAGTGAACAAGTTTTCTTAAAAATCATAAAATTCTATTAATGGTTTAAAGCTGAATATGAATGGAGCTTGTCTACCCGTTTGGCTTGAACCTCATATTTCTAATATAACATAATGAATTTCGATAATCTATTCGATGTTTTCCACATCAACCCAAAACATTAAATTTAGCCTCTTCGGTTGAGTTTATACAAATACATCTCATTTGAGGATGATTTCAAATCATATCTCATTTTAGTTCTATATATAAAACTAAGTAAGCCTATGATCTGTATTGTAACTTAATTAAATACAAAATTTGATTGTAATCCATTCGGTTTTTTTGATAATGCGTGTTGAATTATTTTTTAAGATAAAATTTTACCAAATCTTGAAGTTATTTCTCCGGCTTTGATCCTTGCAAGTTGCGAGAGTATAAAATATTCGATTACACCCGAGTCTAAACTTCCTTACTTGTTGGTTCTGTATTTGAGTATGGTAATGGCAAGAGTCGAATGACGAAATTTAACAAATTTTCAAACCGATTCAGACCAACGGAGACTCTATAAATTATAAGGTGCACACCTAATGTAAAATTCAGAAATAATCGATATTTTCCATATTTCGATAGTTTAAAGCTTTAAAAATAACATACTAAATTTCGATAACTCAAACAGTTTTGTTGTAGTGTAGTTGAATTTTTTATTATATTAAGGGTTTTTTTTCTAAAGTTTCACTGTGTATTCTTTGAACAAGTTTAAATATATAAAAACAATCGATATAGTAGTTATTTTTTAATTCTAACTTGAATCCAGAATTCTATGATGACATTGAATTTTGAATTGATTATTTCTGTTCAATTGGTCAAATGAGTTGCAAGTGTCTTTTATTTAATGCACTTAAAACAAGAAAAAACGTTAACTTTCCGACAAATGAGCAGGGAGAAAAGGACGTGTGCAAAATTTCAGATTGTTATCTCAAAAACTGAGGAGCAAGTTCGCGTATACCATATAAACGCACGGACAGACCGACATGGCTAAATCGACTCAGCTCGTCATGTTTATTATTTATATAATATTTTATAGGGATTCCGACGTTTCCTTCAGGGTGTTTCAAACTTCGTGACAAACTTAATATACCCTGTTCAGGGTATACAAATATAACTTGTTGACTTATGAGTTTTTTAGTATTCTTGTTATGTAAGTAGTCCTAATCATTTTACATACATACTTACTTGCATAAATGCGCTTATTCAGGCCTTGATTTATGGCACATTTTTATAAAACAGTATGACATGGTATATAAAATATGTGTCTTCATAGGTGTTGTTTCCTTTGGCAACTTAATTTTGTTAAGAATACAAATAAGTACCCGATTGTGTACCCATATTGCCTGACAAAGGGAGGAGGAACCTACTGTGCGGGATAAGAAAAAGTGGAATACCATCTGTATTGATATATTGAAGTGCATGCGCATGTGCATACCCATACACACATATGAAAGTGTTGTACTCACATTCACTCACACAATATCCACAACAACGACCCTTCTTCTTGCGTGTAACATTTCTATGGATATACCTATTAACTGCTCTATTTTAGATCAGAGTCAGTACACTTGAGATCCATTTTCGCAATAATTACAAAAAGATTGTCAAAGAAGTAGTGTTTACTAAGTCATATCCAAACGTTAACAATGAAAGTGGTTCATATTAGCGAAAAATACTTGTATATATACATATGTGTTAGTGGAACGTATGGATCGTTTTAATTAATTCTAACTAATTCTATTGTCTGAAATAACACTCTTTGAAACCTTTCATGAATCGACCGATAATATTCGGTATCTGAACAGGGTATATTAAGTTTGCTAATAAGTTTGTACATACGTCGAAAATCTTTTAAAGTCTGTATATAAATAATCAGCTTGACGAGCTGAGCCAATTTAACCATATCTGTCTGCCTGTTCGTCTGTATATACGCGAACTAGTTTCTCAGTTTTTGAGATATCATCGTGAAATTTTGCACACATCAGTTTATTCCCAAGAAGGTGCTCATTTGTCGGAACGGCCGATATCTTACCACTATAACATATAGCTGTTATACAAATTTAATGATCAAATCAAATTCTTGGATAAAAAAACTTTTTTATTTAAGGAGCCATCTTCACGAAATTCGGTATGTTTTATTGTCTGTGCAATCTGAAATTGTTCACATCAAATCAGTATAGCTATACCTTCCATACAAATTGGCCGATCAAAATTAAGTTCTTGTAAGGAATCTTTTGCATTTGTGATTTGTGAAGGATATTCGAGCTTCAGTGGAGCCGTTAACGTTTTTTCTTGCTTTTGTTTTCGATTGTGCAACCGCATGTTTCGAAAAATGCGCAGTTAGCTCTCTTAATCTCATATAAAACATATTTTCAATGATTTTCGATATACTAGCAGACAGTATGCTGAATATATATTGTTCAATATGTGTGATATTTTAAAACAATTAAGTATACATATTTAATTAAATAAATATAATTCGGTCAACTGCTGAATATGAATGAAATCGGTTACTTTGGTCTTAATATAAATTACTCAGACCCGAAACAAAATGGAGCAATGAAACTAAGTGAATCTATGACCTGTGGTATAAGTTAAGAAGATGTCAAATATGATTCCAATTCTTTCACCCTTTCGTCAAAAAATGAGTATTGAATTCTTTCACAACATTTGTATACCTTGAATAGGGTATAATTAGTTTACCATGATGGTTGTAACACCCAGAAAGAAACGTCCGAGACCCTATAAAATATGGTTTATACATATATAAATGATAAGCAGGACGAGCTGTGTCGGTTTAGCCATGTAATGATATACGCGAACTACTTCCTCATTTTTTGAGATATCGTCGTGAGATTATACACACATCCTTTTCTTCTCAAGAAGATTCTCATTTGTCGGAACCGCCTACATCAGACCACTATGGCATACAAACTGCACGATGGGAATCAAGTGCTTGTGTGGAAAACTATTTCAAGGAAATTGTTCAGATCGAGTCATTATAGCATGTAGCGGCCATATAAATTTACCGATCAAAATCAAGTTCTTGTAAGGAATATTGCATTTGTGAAGGGTATTATAGCTTCGGAGCAACTGAAGTTAACGTTTTTTCTTGTTTAACATAAAGTTTTGACAACACCTTACAATATTTCAACGTCTTTGAGTCTCACAAATTTCGAGAGTACAAAATGTTTGCTTACATCGGAACTTATCCTTTCTTTATCATACTTGTTTAATATAAAGTCCTACCAAAACCTGATAATATTTCACGGATCTTTTTTGCTTCTTAGATAGTTAATTTTGTACTGGGATAGTAATATCCGTTTATTCTAAAAGTTATTTATTAAAATTCGATTTCAGTTTTTAAGGTAGTACTTTCAATTTGTACAAAGGAAGAAAATCAGCAAATACGATCACTCTCATTAGTTGCATGAGGCATATCACGCTTGTATACTCACCATCTAAATATTGAGATATTTCTTCAAACGAAAACTACATTTTGGTTCATATTACAGTGTTGTTGTTATTATTGGTTTTCCACTTCAAAAGGGTATTGAATATTATGTCGTGTAATTTGAGCTCAGAAAAGGCAAAACCTGTATTTACTGGCGCTTAATTACTAATAAATCTGTTGCCAACCCCTTGAAGTGTTCCAATTCCAATGGAGTAAACAATTGTTGCATGCGTAAGTAAATATCATACATGTTGAATACATGAATACCTAAAGTAAAAAGAAGTATATTATTTTTCAAATAGATGGCGCTATTTATCTCGTGTTGTATAAGTCCGATCAGGTTCGGTTGAATGGCGTTAGAAAGATGACATTTAGTACTAAAAAAGCTTTTTTGACAATTTTGTGATTGGTTGATTCAGTTTTGTTTGAGCGCGCGTTAAAGATGGACACTAGGAAAGAGAAAATAGCTATATTACAGTTTTTCTTCGATAAGGGTGAAAACGAAAGCGACGCGGCTGAAAATGTGAATAGCGTTTTTGGTCCTGATTTTCGTTTCGTCGATTCCGTTCCGGTAATTTCGATGTCAAAGATGCACCACGCTCTGGAAGACCAATTATTGTGAAAAATCGATCAAATAATGGAAATCGCCGAGTCCAAGCATCGAATACGATTGCCCCGGACCTAAAACCGTTTGAAACTATTTGAGTAAGGCTGGATACGAAAAGTAATAATTAAAGCATTAAAATTCATTCAAAAATAATGGATTTCGTTTTACTACACCAATATATTAAACAAGAATAACTCAAAATCCAAGAATGATAGAATACAAGATTGCGCCAATCGCCATCTTTTGACGTAATTCTTCTGGTATGTGAAGAGGCATCATAGAAAAACTGTCAAATATCCTGTAAATTGTAAACAAAAACGTAAACACGTTTTTAATTCGTGAAATATACTTAATTTATTAGTTTATAGTGAACAAGTTTTAGTGAAATGAATAGAATGATGTTGCAGGCAAATATTTTTGTAATTTTTAAGCTTTTGCATAGCTTCTATTGCGGGCCTTGAGCGCGGCGTCCGATTCAAGAAACTCCGTAACGAAAATAAACTTAACACGCATAATGTTTGTATATCTGTCTACATGCAACATATTATATGTATGTAAATATGTCCACTAATTGATGCATGCGAAATGTTTATGTATGAGCATGCATATATGTATATCGCCTTGAAAAATATTTTAGAATGGCAAAATATTTTAAATTGACAAGAACTATGTTGCCATTTTTTCTTTTTCTGTGTTTCCGGGTTTGTGGGATTGACACTTTCCCTTCCAGAAGGAACATCAGAAAGTTGTTCATTTTATGATTTTTAGCTTTTGCCATCGTCGCGAAAATGTTCGGGGAGTACGCGTAAAATTTGTGTAAAAGGGTTTTAAATGTAATTAAAAAAATGCATTTATTAACGAAGAAAATGATGAAAAAATAGTGAAAGAAAATTAGTGAGTACTCTATATACATAAATTTTCTTAAGCTATTGCATAGCTTTTATCGCAAGCTTTCAGCGCGGCAACCGAATCAAGAAATTTCGTAACGGAAATAAACCTAACACGACCACAAAGTATGTGCAAAATGTTTGCATACTTGTAGGCGTATTTTCGTATATCTCTAGCGGAACAAATAAATTGAAGAGCAGGGGGATTCAAAAATAATATTGTTTAAGATACAATTTTTTTAATGGCAAATAAAAATATTGAATTTAATAACAAATACATTATTCAATAGTTGGAGTCATAATATTATATTAATAAAATTATTATTATTTTGGTAAATTACTTCCCCACCTTTAGGAACAGTATCTCGTTTGACTAGAACAATACAATTGCAAATAGGTATTTCAATCGGATTATCAATGGTACTAAATTTCCACTTATCTTGGCTGGCGATTTCAACATCAACTTCGCTGATAAAATATCAAAACGGTTGATAACTTTACATTCGAAAAAATTGAATTTGAAAATGAATAGTGATCCACAAGAAACCACAACAAAATATTTGACCACCATTGACGCGGTATTTTCTAGATATTTAGAGGATATCAAGTCTCAAACTTATGTTTCTTATTTCAGTTACCATAAACCTATACTTTCAATGTTAAAAATTCCTTAATAACCTACATGTATTGTAAGATAATAAAAATATTTTAAACAATATTAACTTCTCATTTATTCAAAAAAAGAAAACAATTTGTTTTCTTATCGATCACCACACTCAAAAAGTGTAACATGAATTGCGATATATCCAGCAGTAGTTTATTTTATTATACACAAATATGGTATATATATAAATTAATAACATTCTGATGTATTTAAGTGAAATTATAGGAGAAATATTCTGAAATACTAATTATTATGATTACAAAAAATTACTCATTGTTTAGGAACTTTTATATCCGAAGGAAAACTGAATGATAGAATATTATATATATTATTGTAACGCTACAAGCGAACATGATCTGTCTTCAACACTTAAATGTAATAATATAATAATAATAAATAATATATGTTTTATAAGTGAAACAATGTTAGGGATATACATTTCTATTAACCAGCGGCTGATCTTAGCCAATTTCTGCCTTTTTCAAAGCTTTTGCTTTTTGCAATCCCAAAATTTTTTTCTGTAATTTAACTACCTCACATGATCTTTCTTTAATTTCAAGAGGACAAAGGTACTGAGAAAAATACATTACATTTTCCAGTTTCGAAAAATTACTCAGGGCAGATGTTTCAATAACAGTGGAAATGATCACCGTATATATACATGTATATAACTCATTTGAGTTAATTAGGTTGACCTTAATATAAATATGGTTGGAAGGTATCTCCCTTTCGCTTTTTTGCTCTTCATTCAATGCTTTATAAAAAGTGTTACAGTGATCGGATTTAGTTAAAATATGCGCCGTTTTGTTCGATGATCTGTTTCCATCTAGACGGCAACTTCATAATACCTTCCTCGTAGAAGCCCCCCTCCTTATTTGCGAAGAACTCGGACAGCCACTTTTCACAAGCCTCTTTTGAGTTCAACTTCACACCACCAAGGGCATTCGCCATGGACAGGAACAGGTGGTAATCACTTGGCGCTACGTCCGGGCTATATGGTGGATGCGATAAAACTTCCCATCCGAGCTCCCGTAGCTTCTGACGAGTCATCAACGAAGTGTGTGGTCTGGCGTTGTCCTGGTGGAACACTACATCCTTCCTGTTGGCCAATTCTGGACGCTTCTGGTCGATCGCCTGCTTCAAGCGGTCCAGTTGTTCGCAGTAGATGGTAGAATTAAGCGTCTGACCATATGGGAGCAGCTCATAGTGGATTATTCCCTTCCAATCCCACCAAACACACAGCAAAACCTTCCTGGCCGTCAATCCCGGCTTGGCCACTGTTTGGGACGATTCACCGGCCTTCGACCACGACCATTTTCGCTTGATATTGTCGTATGTGATCCATTTTTCGTCGCCAGTCACCATCCGCTTCAAGAATGGGATGAGGTCGTTCCGTTTCAGCAGCATATCGCAGGCGTTGATTCGGTCCAGAAGGTTTTTTTGCGTCAAACTATGCGGCACCCAAACATCAAACTTTTTTTGTATCCAGCCTTCTGCAGATGGTTCAAAATGGTTTGGTGACTAACTCCCATCTCCTGGGCGATGTCACGAGATGCCATATGCCGGTATAACTCGATGTATTCCATGATTTGATCGGTATTTGTCGTCACAGGTCTTCCGCCGGCTGGCTTATCCATGGTGTCGTTTTCACCGGCTCTGAATCGTCGAAACCATTCCTCCGCGGTTCGAAGTGATAGAGTACCATCCCCTAAAACACCATTAATCTCACGGAACGTTTCTCTAGCGGATTTGCCTTTAACGAAGGAAAACTTTAAAATAGCGCGAATTTCGGCGTTAGTGAACTCCATGTTTACACGTCTATAACTGTTGAACGCAATATCCAAACTAATCATGCATAGCGTTGTTTTGTAGGTTATGTCAAGACCTTTCAAATTATGTATAGTGTTGCCAGATACGAGCTCTGTAGCGCTTTGTACATAGCCGCGAAATTCAAAAGACAAAAAAGCGGAAGGGAGATACCTTCCATCCTTATATATACCATATATTGGACACGAAGCAATTGTATTAGTGAAACTAAGTGAGTCAATAAGTTAATAATATATGAAATTTCCCTTCACATTTGCGTCGAATAATGCATTTTCAATTCATTTGCAACAATTTTAATATAAATTTTGTTAACACCTCAAAAAATTTTACTGCTTTTACATTAGTACAAAAGTTCGGTTTCACCCGAACTTAGCCGTTTCTTTGTTAGATTACAGCTCTTGTTGCATGACCGGTAATGTTATTAATCCGGCTGATTTGTGCAGAAAAGCTCTTGCAAAATGTTAAAATCTAAGCAACCATTAACTACAGGAAAATTAAAACTTGGCAAATTTTTTTGTGATCGGATGTAAAGGTTTAAGTTATTTATACCGCTTTATATGTGTTTCTGTATCTACAAACATAATTGATGCGTTGGAAAACAACAGTTAATAATACTTTTGAAAATTGTCTAACTTTTTTGTTCAAAGAACAATGGTAAAATAGTATTCTACCTCCTACATTGTTGGTGGGATTACAACTGCGAAACAATTCAAAGCCCCTTCTACTAAAAAAGGCATCACAGCCCCAGCCAAATATATTCGTTAATGTGAGATCCGAATCCTTCATGTAAATACTATATGTATAAATTGTAAGTACATTTCTACGTATGTGGCCGGGATACTTACATTATACTACCTATACTGTACAAGTTAAATTAAATCGTTTTGACACTCGCACCTTTACCTAAGCGTGCGTACTGACATAGAGGTTCATTGTTTCAGCATTTCAGAAAATGCATAAAAAAAGGTAAACGATATGCTTTTCAATATTGCAAAGCGATCAGGATGCAGATGTTCACTTGGCACACCTTCCTTGAAGATTTTGTGCATTTAAACCGCTTCATAAAAAGGTATCTGTTTCAAAATGGCTGAATGAAGATAATTACATCACTTCATACACATAAATATACTTATGTATGGATCAATTTTCTATGTGTAATCAATATACTTTTAGTTATATTTCGTTCCCATGCATGCATGTGAACATCTGAATAGATATATTATATATTCACTACATGTATGCAGGTTTACTTTGGAAACAGTGTTTTCAATAATTAATTTTTTTTTGGGGTCATTTTCTTACTTATGACTCAAATCATCCAAAACGTTAATAGATAAAACAAATATACATATGTATATAATATCATTATCGTGTACAAAATTTTACATTAAAAAATATTGTAAATTCAGCCGTTAACAGCGCCTTACTAACGTCAGCGTCGGAAAAGTGTCCTCATAGTAATCAAAAAATAAAGGGTTTTATTTTAGTAGGTGAGTATAGCTACTGCTTGAAGGATGAATTTTGAGAAAATTTGAAAATAAAATTTTTTTTTGCGTTTTTCGCAAATCATAGTTCATTTTTACACTAAATTTGACCACGTATTACCCTCTCAACTGAATTGTAAAGATCAAAAAAAATATCCTACGTTCAAGCAGTAGTCAAACATGTTTAAAAGATGTATTCAAATTTCAAGTCGATCGGTTAATAAGTTATCGAGAAATTTTGGCTACCGACTTCAAAAAGGGAGTTTTGAGAAAAACGCGTTTAAAGTCGGGTCGAGTTAAGTCGACCGTAACTACGAGCTTTATATATCTGAAAATTTGGCTCGGCTTGAAAATTTCAGACGATATTCCTAATGAGTTGTTCAATTAACTAAAAAATCGATGTTGATGTAGCCCCTTAAGAGTGACTTAATATCTAATTTTGAGACTTCATCTAGTCCTTTGAATTGCTCCTAGATATTTAAGACCATGTGAGTAATAAACATGTCTGTTTTCCTTCCGTTTACTTGTACATGATCTTGCCGATCGTGCATGCCCGTAAGGCATTCCATCTCACCCTGATACGTTTGTCAGTTTTTTCGGAAATTTCATTAAGTACCGTATTTAGCAACTTACGTGTTTCCTGTACTAGTTAGGTAGCCAGACGATTGACAGTTTTGGGAATCTCATCAGCTATTTCGTTTCCCGGAATTTTTTTAGCCTGGAACCGAGTATACATACATATATGCAACCGCTTTCCGGTAGCAGTAAGGACATTCTCTGATATAATACAATGTGAGATTATTGCTCTAATAGCCGCCTGTGTATCGTTATACATACTGATCTTCTATGTGTTGTTTCCTGCATTGTTAGCCTCTGACACTTTCCTGACCGCAAAAAGATGGAAGATAGTGCAGTATTCCGGAAGCTTAAAGGCCTACTTCCCGAATTAAGAGAAAAAAGACGACACCAAACATTTCTTTTAAGAGCGATTGGGACGCATTTATAAGATGAACGTACTTTATGATATCGACGGCCAAACCATTTTCTACTATCTAGAAAAACTTCTGCCCAAACGAAACTTGACTTAGAAGACATAAAATTATTAAAGTCGTCTTCAGCGCCATAGGTATGTATACAAGCAGTACACATATAAATGATTATTTCGAAATATATCAAGGACGATTAATGTCTTGCTAATCAATGCTTGTACTCAATACTTACCGTTTTTCACGGAGCGTGAATGTAGGTGGACGACCAAATCGAGGTTTTGATGTAGCTGCTGAAAGTTTCTATTACGGTATAGACTGAAGAGTGCGATCTTCTAATCAAACGCTTAATTTCATGATTTGATTACCCTTTTACCAAACTTTGATAATATTGATTGATTGATTGCTATCCGAGTAGACATCATTGCAAATTTTTGTATAAAGTTTATAAAAACAAAAAAAAATTGTTTTCACTTTTTTATTAGAAAGGTGTGAGTGTGCGTTTATATACATATGTAAAATGTATGTGTAAATTTACTACCATTTTGAAATTGACCAAGGTTATGCAACCGTAGTATTAACAGAACATTTTTTCCCCTGTTGTCATATATAGATAGACTCTCTTATAATCTCTTTTTTATTACTTTACGTTCTCTGGTGTTCCGACCTTAACGTTTTGTCGCTATTGCCCTTTTAAATTTGGGAAACAGTTTGGAAATGAAACGAAACGAAAAGAGAAGTTGAATTTTTGATTTTGCCTTAGTTATTCTTTGAACGCGAGATATTAAAGTTGTTTGATGGTTGGGGTTTGTTTTGTCGCGGTACCTATTTACGCACAGAAGTGATTTTGCTGATTGAAGTGAAGAAGTAGAAATTGTTATGTTTTTTGTACATAAATATATAAGAACGTTGTAAATGCTACCCGAAACTGATTTGCTTGGATATTATTCTCAAATAAATCGGAAAATTGTGTTGTGATATTATTAATATTGCTCTGTAAATAAGTGAATTTATTATAATTTTAAAGTATATAACTTAATTCAATACAAGAAACGACAGGTTTTAATGAAATATAAATGGAATTGACGATGGACTATTGAAAAGCGTCATTGTAGTGCATGAATTAGGTAAGGTTACGCTTTTCAGAATCTGTTCTTTTTAACATACCTATGTCAGAAGTTGTAAATGCATGTATGTACGAAATCAGCCAACGCGCGCGCTGATGGGTCTGTAAAATGCATTAATTAAGTTATTCAATAGCGTTAATATAGCAAGCGAGCACTTATGCTACTTCATACATATTTACATAGATATGTTCAAATAAGCATCACATACATATGTACGTAAGAATATTTATACATACATATGTACATACATACATACTACATGATGAATATAACATACATTTTATATATTTAAGGAGCACTCAAACAAATAATTGAGAAATGCTACAATAGCAATAATAAAATTACAAAATTATTTAGACATTTTTGATAGGCATTGCGAGATATTTATGAATATGTATTTACAAAGTTAGCCAGTTATACAATTAAATCAAATTCACAAATAAAAAAAATTCTTACAAGAACTTAATTTTGATCATTCAATTTGTATGGCAGCCATATGCTATAGTGGTCCGATATCGATGAATCCCCGAATGATCAGCTTGGAGAGAAAAGAACGCCTGCGACATCTCAAAAACTAAGAGACTAACGTATATACAGACTGACAGACACCGCGGCCATTATAATACTATTTTGTGTATTAACAGACGTTTACTCACCTTCTTCTACTACTCCGCAGCTCTTCTATCGCCACTGGATTTTTGTTTAGCTGCATAGAGCAATGGTTAAGCAACGTTTCATCATTGCACCTTTTATTACCTCTTCTCTCTTACTTGACTTGCATGTTGAACTAAAAGTATCGGCATATTCACATGTATGGAGATGTAAGTATGTGTGAATGTTTACAAAGTGAAATATATTTCTTTCAAAATGATATGCTTCATTCATATATTACAACTGAAAATTAGAAATGTTTATACATATGCACACATATGTACATATGCAACCAAACTTCCAAATATGGATGCGTGTGTCTAAGAGCCTTACTGCCCAGCCTTCGGAAAAAAGAAAGTACGCTTTGTTCTCGGTGTATTGTGTTCATCACGGTAGGATACTCATGACACTAGTAATTTTTCGACTCGTGATATACGTCACGGTGTACTGACATCGTTTTAATAATATGTGTACGCAAATATCGAACTTATAATATTTGTGTTATTTAAGAAATAAGGTGTCTAATAAGGTTAGTTCAAACTATGGAATTAGGAGATTAGGGATTATTATATTTATACTTATGTATGCATAGTTGTGATCAATTAATTCACCTTTATTTCAAACTTCTGCATTGTATACATATTTAAACGTTGTGTATTGTGTTATAATAACAGCAAAAACTGATTAATTTACGGAAATACTCCATTAAATCTTCTTATGTCTTTAAATCAGGAATCAGGAAAGTGTAGTTACGCAATTATTTGTCAATTGAAAGCCCTCCTCCCCTAGCTTAAGCCCCATATATAATGAAAGTTAAGGTTATATTTCATTATATCTCTTAAATGTATCCAAACAAAAGTTGTTTTTATAATGACATTTATGTTAAAGTGAAGCGTGATCTAACATTATTAGTCAGTACGTTTATCATTGATTTTATGACGATAAAAGACCACTGCTTTGCTATGGTTTTAATCAATGATCAACAATTCAGAAATATGAACAAACTTGAACTTTTTTCGAAAGTAGTCCAGTGTTTCTTTGGTAATTAAAAACGTTGTTTCGAATATCCGTTCCAAGTTGCACGGTGTTATTTAAAGATAACTAAATTTTAAAGCTGTGGGATGTTTATAAAGTTGATTTCAGTGTACTTATCTCTCTGGAGGTGTTACTCTTAATTAATCCCTTGTCTACAATTTAAACGCCTATGCTACCTAATAGGATATCACATAGGTGTTAATAAAACTTCCATTTATATAATTGGTATTCTCTATATACTCCATAGAATATTCGTAGAAGAAGAAACGTATCTGGAAGTTTTTGAAGTCTCTGAAAATGGCACAAGTTAATTTACAAAGGGTTATATATGTTATAAAAGCGTTACAATGCTGGATGTTTCTAAGCTATGGTATTTCACAGTTTAAAGTAGTAGACTCGAGGATAAGTGGGATGACGTCCGCACTTGGAATTGATAAATCATATTTTATGGCGTGGGATCAAATCATAGATTTAGATGATAGTTTTCACTTATTATGGACAATCACGGATAAGGATGCCATATTTGAAGTACAAGTTCGAACCCATGGATACGTGGGGTTTGGATTTTCTGTAAACGGAAGGCAAGAAGGGGCGGACGTTGTTATCGGGTGGGTGGATAAGGGGCAGACATTCTTCCAAGACCGCCATGTTTCAAGAAATGTAAACTCTACAGAACCTCAAGTTGATCCCTCTCAGGATTACGTACTTCTAAAGGGGTACGAAAACACGACACATACAATCATAAGGTTTCGTCGAAAATTAGATACCTGCGACAGTGTTTATGATATTCCAATTACAGTAAGTAATTCGTTATAAAGATTCACTATTAAACATATATTATAAGTTCATTAGTAAAACTATGAAATCTTTGTAGAATGACACTATGCGTTTAATGTTTTTATACGATGAGAACGATCCACCGAATGGTTTAGTAAGTCCTGGATCCTTACCCAACATAAGAAATGCTTGGCGACAATCACGATCAGTGGTTTTAACAGAACGTACCATTCCTTCGCAAAGCTTAGAGAACACACGAAAATTGGAATTCCGTAATTCTGGAGTAGAGTTGCCATACGACGATGAAACTTTTATATGGTGTAAATTTTTCAAATTGGATATAATGAAGAAAAAAAATCATATTGTTAAAGTAAGTAATAAATAATAAAAATTACTATTAAATAATATATAGTAAACATAGTCTTAGAAACTTTATTATATAATTAAAATTTGTTATCTCTTAGTGAGCAAAATTTTATTATTCCATTTTGGCATATACAGTATGAACCTGTTTTCGAATCATCTTGGAGTGTTCAATATTTACAATATATTACGCTGTATGAATGCCAGGGAAGCGGTCCTGAACTCGAAGCATTAGCTCATGAACCAGGGCATCAGTGCCATAATATACGCAGCCCACAGCTATTACACACATGTAATACATATATAGCTTCTTGGTCTCGTGGAAATTTTGTAAATTAACCTAAAAAAAGAATGAACTCTTTATGGTTTTCTAATGTATAAATTAAATTTTAGGAGTTTATGTATCCACCTGAAGTTGGCTATCCCTTAGAAACAAATAATATGCGTTTTGTTATGATGGAAACTCATTATAATAACTTGAATATTGATTTTGAGCAATTCAAAATAAATCACATGTTCGATAGTTCAGGGTTGATGTTGCATGTCACAGAAAATTTGCGACCGAATGATGCTGGACTAATGTCTATCGGTAAGAATACAATATAAATAAAAAATGTGACATGTATATGATATTTAAACTGTCTCTTATTTTTTAGGGATGGAACCAAACTGGCATCATATTATTCCTCCGAGTCAAAAACGCGTTGTTTCCCAAGGTCATTGCATAGAGCAGTGCACAGAGTCTTTATTTCCAACTGAGGGTATTAATATCTTTGCGACCATGTCGCGAACACACCAGATAGGTGTAGAAGTTAAACTACGTCAGGTAAAAAGCATTGATAACTAACTATATATTTGTATACAGTATGTATGTAAATATGGTAGTTTTCTTAAAGTGTTAAGACTGTTTGTACTATGGATGTATTTATAGATACGAAAGACGCGAGAGCTTGCCCCCATTGTTTCTGACAGCAATATTGATCCGAATTATCAAGCATTCCAACGGTTACGGCAGGTTACGATCTCTCTTCCAGGCGATCGATTAATCGCTGAATGTGTTTACGATACATCCTCTCGTCGTGCCATCACTTTAGGTACATATATAATTTTGTTTTGGTCTTTTTATGTTATTTAACAATTTAAATAATATCTCAGGTGGACCATCTATTAAGGAAGAAAGTTGTATGATTTTTGTGCTGTATTATCCAAGGCAAAATAATTTTACATCATGTCATTCCTCCCCAAGTTTGTCGACTGTTTTACACTCTCTAGGAATTGAATATTTAAATGCGTAAGTCTTTTATTTTCGCTAATTACATTGTTAGATAGTTGAAGAGTATGATTGGTTCAACAGAAACTCTGATCCTGTGGTTATATCATTGCCAGTGGAATTAAAAGGCATGACTCTGGAAGAACGGTTATTAACATACGACTGGGACAGTCAGTTTAAAGCCTTTCAGGATATAACACTGAATGGTGCCTTTAAATCTGTATGCGAAATTGATAATTCCATGCCTAAGGTAGTTATTATTATATTATTTATGCGTCAATATATATGTTAAACGTGTATTTTTTTCTTTATAGGGTTCTTATACTTTAACTAGTTGGCCAACTAATATAACCGATACTTATGACCTACCAAATCTTTGCAGCCAACGAGCACATAGTATAAAAAAATTTGAAGAACATGACACATATATTGTAAACAATGTCTCAAACAACGATTTAATTGAATTGTCTGTGCGTAATAGCCGAAGCTCATTTAGTGAGACATTAGCATTGAGTAGAGAAGAAACTTTTGCGTCATCTACAAGGCGATTGTTTGATGGTAGTTTCATAATGATATTCCTAATTTTAGCTTTAATACTAAATTAAAGAAAAATAAGGTAAAAGATAATAACTGTAATGATAAAGCAATATTTAAGTGACAATGAAAGGAATAGCCCTTAAAATAATGTTGTATACCTTAACCAATACTCGTATTTAAGCAATAATGTGTGTAACGTTGATGTTAGAGTTCGTGATTAAAGTTGTGAGTCTTTCATATTTTAAGATAAGTACATACATATATAAAGTAGTTACTTATACATAACTGTATGGCATACTACAAACTTTAATGTTTAGTATGCCAAACCAAACTGTGATATGTCTTAGCAGTACTTTATATAAGTAAATAACAATATCGATGTGTATTTAGTATGTATAAATTAATATCTAACTGTAACTCGGCGATGAACGATTATTAGTTACCTATATTCTAACAGTGCGGAATTGTGAATATAAATTATTAGTATTAAATAAAACCAAAATACTGTTCAAAACTTCTAGTTATTTTCTTTTCATCCAATTATATGTACAATATCCTTTAACTCCTGTTGGAGAGTAGGGCCAAAATAAAAGCATTAAAGTCATTAAGGTTATTTGACCAAGTTTTTAAATTATTGTATTATATTTTAGTTGGTGCTGACGTTCATTTGATCAGTATTAAAAATTTTGAAAAAATGTGCGTGGCCCGACTCGCTAATGTACATATCCCCTAAACTATTAAGGCTACAAAAATTCGCTAAGAACAATTATTTTTAGTCCCCTACCGATAGTGCTGAAATGGATGAAATCGGATTATAACCCCGTCCCCTTCCCATATAAAAGTTTTGCTAAAAACTTCTAAAAGCGCGATAAATCAGTAGTTAAATGCTTCAGAGACATCAAATTTTACACCCGAGATGTTACGAGAGGGCCGTATAGAAGCCACTGCCAAATCTGGACGACGAACTGGGCATCGCCCATATTTAGATGAAATTCCTTATCTTGGGACGTACTGCATCGATTTCAACCAAATTCGGTATGTAGTATTTTCCCGACATTCCTAGATTACAGTGTAAAAATAAGCAAAATCTGACAAAAACTACGCCTCCTTCCCATATAACCCAATTTTAAAGTCCTTCAGATTTTTTTACATTTTAGTATATAAATCAAGAATCAGTCGATCTATCCGGATAATATTTGCACAAAAATCGGACTATGTCTTTTTAAGAACCCAGATGCCAAATATGTGGACCCTAGTGCGTATGGCTGCTTTTTGTCTAAAATATCTGTGAATCTGTAAGGTATATTATTGAAATTCGGGGAAAATGTTTCTTTGATAATAATCTACCGTTGTGTCAAAAATGGGATGAATCGGACTAATTCTTCTCGTAGCCCCCATATACCTAATATAAAGATTTTCGGACTCCCAGTTGACTTTATTCCACATAAGTGGTATATAGGACAGTGTGCTAGTTATTTTAATGAATATTTTGTGCCTCAAATGGACAAAATCGGGCGAAAACTTGCTTTAGCCCCTTATACTTATATTCAAGATTTTGAAACGTCCGGTTGACTTTACTCCATATACACATACTCGAATGTTTATATTTATATATTTATAAAATTGTGTGATACGAGTATACCTGAGTAATGTCAAAAATTAATGCATTCAATTGCTCTGTCCCCAATATATGCTATATTATGATTTCCCAGTTTCCACCTGACTTTAAACCATTTAGGTTGGTCAAAATGAGTGATATTTTCTTGAAATTTAGTGGACACGTTTTCCTAAGAGTTATAAAATTATTTTAGTGGTTTGGCGCTCAATATACATAAATGAAATTGGTCTTGGTCTAAACCTTATATCCCTAATACTTATAATGACTTCCGATCTTGATCTTTGATTGAAATTTTTCACATAAACTCAATATATTAAATTTAGCCTCTTTATATTATATCACATATATCTCGTTTGAGGATGATTTTAGTATTATTTTCGCTGAGGGGAAGTAAAATATAGTAATCAAACTAAATGAGCTCAAATAAAGTAATATGATGCCAAATTTGGTTGTAATCAATTCACGATTTCGTCGAACAATAATTTAAACCGTTTTACTACTTAATATAAATTTTTATAATTTATAATTTTAATAAAAAAATTTTCCAACATCAAAAAGTATTACGACGCCTTTGATTTTTAAAATTTGCTAGAGTATAAATTGTTCGCGTACACCTGAAAATCAGCCTTCCTTACTTGTTACCATTTGTGTTATATTTACAAGAGCCTTGACATATGAGACAATGCTACAACGTGAATGCATGTATGTATAACAGCTACACACTAAATATGTATGTATGTATGTAAGTAAGAGTAAAAAATAAGTTGTACACAGAAGCAATGAAACACTCACTCCAACTCTTGTCAAGTAGGATTAGGTTGAAGGCAAATAAATGGCGGATGCACCTTTGCTTCTTTCTGCTTCTCTACTGCTTGCTGCATCTTTTTTGATTGCGATCGTGAAGAAACCCTTTGTATGTTCATTCTTCTGAAATTTGATAAGCGGATTAGTCAGGTAGAAGGACCACAGCCGCTATGTGTGGTTTCTGAAGATCCGCGCCAATACTTAGCTCCATTTGGGATGCACATGCTGATTTTTTTTTGCACTTACACACATATCCTTACATATGTATACGCATACGTATGGATATATTTTACATTATTGTGCGTGCTTGAGTGTGAGCATGCTTGACTTCATTATGGCGTTTTGAACGTTATTTAGGCATACAACTCTAATACTAACAAATACTTACTAATTAAGATCCTTATGCTGCTATTTAAAAAAAATTACTAATTTGGTCACATTCGCGAAATAAATGCTCCAATGTTCAAGAAATAGTGATTTCTTCGAGACTTGATGAAAATAACGAATATCGACGAGAAGGGATGTTAGCTCGTGAATTAAAGGACTAAGAGCACATCTTCGAGCTTCATAGCTCAAACATTCATAAATTGCAATAAACTCAGCTTTAAAAAAATTGGATTTTGTGTTATTTTTTAAACTATCTGTTTCGAACACCTCTCCAACAATTCGTGTATTGATAAAAAGTTGTGCTCATTTCAATATGGTTTCGGTGAAAAAATACTAGGAATGCTGAGAAAAATGAAGAACTCATAAAATTTACTATTGTTTAACTACAATTTATGTAAAATATTATTATTTAAACAAATTGATCGTGAAGAAATATATATTATAGTCCGAACATTTTTCTTTGAACTCATAAAATTGCATCGATTTATCTGCAGTAGTTTATGAGAAAATAATTTTAAAATTTTATTGTGCTCTAAAATCCAAAACATCAATAACATTAACAAAATAATGAATTTTGGTGAAATATTCACATCACCAGGTGTGTGCCTCGACCCTCATCTAATGAAGTGCTAATTTTCAAAATCGGTGATTTAGTAAATTTTCAGGGTCCACTTGACGGGGTTTGACTCATTTCCATTCATATGAAGGCGACTAATTATGAATACAAGGAAACTTTTTTTCTTCTCAGAAATATTCATGTACACACATCGGAACATACCTACCAATATCTATAGATGAATGCTTACTCTTTCCTTTCTGTATCTGTACATACAGTAAATGAGAAATAAGATAGAGGGGACAGTATAATATAATTTGAAATGTGATCATGCCTTTACTGTTGAATAAAACGTTAGGAATTAAGGCACACTTACACAAATGTAATTTAAAGTTCAACACAAAGGGACTAAATTTAAGCTAATGGACATAACAGGAAAAGGTCAACCAGACAATTGAAATTCATTATATTGGGGATAAATAAATCTCCACTGGAATATAAAATTGTTTTATATGGCCAGTAGCCATGGTTTTAGTTTGATGACACCCATTTGGACAACATAACTTAAAGATATACGGTTTTAATCGTAAGATTTGGTTGAAATTGGTCGTATTCCTGAGATATAGGACTTCACCTTATTGTGTTCGGTGTCACGCCCATTGTCCATTCCAATTCTAACATTGAGTTAACCTACTATTAGTAGTTATAAACATATCCGTTATATGGGAGCGGGCGTGGTCGGATTTCACTTTTTTTTACACTGTATCACGGGGTGCTAAAAAACTTGGTTTGTTTTGAGTGTCTGATTCCTTCGCTACTGTACCAGTACCTATCATAGTTTGAAGTGGGTTAAAAGCGTGTTTTTTAATTTTTAAAACTATATTTATTATATTAAAAAACATATGTTCAATAATAACAAGCACGAACTTTTTTGGTTATTTCATAATATAGTTCTGCGGCTGTGATAATTAAATACTTATTTTATTAAAATTATTTATAAAAATTTCACAATAATTAATTAGTTAGCTATCTTGCGGAAGTTTAAAGTCCATCCATTTCCATTAAAGTTTGGTGATTTTTTGGAAACAACCGCAATTCTGTTTGTTTTTGAAACGAACCGATTCATGTACTGGTTTGCGCATATACTTATCGCTACTTTCTCTTCTCCATCGGATGAAATTTCAATGACATTTACATAATCCAAGTCACAGTTTACCTTTGAACCCATGTCAAACGCTGGAAATGGTAAAACAAATTATTAGAAATGTGTGAAAAATTATGAAAATATTTTACATATTAAAAAAAATTTAATTTGTTTAAAATAATTATATCGTATATTCCTTCTTTTAAAAATGAAGAATGAATGAATTTTCTAGAATATGAAAATGGCTACTACGCAAATGTTGTAAAATAGAAAGAGAGATAAGAGACGACATTTCATTGCATTTTGAAATTCTTCATATTGAATTTTCAACATCATTATCAGAACGAAAGTAATATTTAATTTGAGTCTAGAGTGCGATATTTTTACACAAACTTGCATTAATTTTTCATAGAGATGAACATTCTTTTGAATTTTTTGCAATTTCATACTTTCATTTGTCGACCTTTATTTTAGAATCCTTATTTTGAAGTTAAAAAAAATGTTTTTGATTCGATTTTTGGTAAAAGGTATATTTACATATAATTTGTTATTTAAACACCCATGGATATATAATATAATAACATTGTATGAATTTTTGCCAATTTATTTTATTAAATCAGCACTTAAAAACTTCTATGAAATTTACAAAAAGTAAAATTTTCAAACAAATTTTTATTATACGTGGTAAGATTTTGGTAGTCAGAAATTTCGAATTTCATAACTTCAGCCAACCTATTTGGCATTGATAGGAATAATAGGAAAAGGAAAGTTCTTGAGTACCGTGTACTAGTTGACGCAAGGGTATCTCAGCGTCGGAACAAATTGGGTGGCCGAAAGTGGCCTCGCCATTAACCACTGTGGATGGACCAAACCTTAGGCGAAAGGTTGGTGATGGGTTGTATTGTCAGGAACTCTCTATGAAATTAAGCCGCGGTTGCTGCTCTGGTGGCTCGATACTATCCTTGAGCTCACTAATCTCACTAACCATGAGTTCAGGGATGTAATAAGGAATAACATCGTTATCAATGGCATCGAATCAATTTGTGTTAAGATTAGTATGGGTGCCAGGACCCAACGGGATCGCAGGTAACTGTAAAGCTGACGAGCTGTCAAGGAACGGCCCCCCCCTACCACCGCCATCAGTGGAATTTGAACGGGTCGGTGCTCACTTCTCCTCGTGTGTTCTACTACTGGAAAGTGGGCATCGTGGGAACTTGGCTAGCGCTGGGCTACCATCGGTTCATGCGCTGTTCCAAAATCCTCTTGGCCCAAGATTGATAGTAAGAGATCCAATGACTTCTGTACCCTCAGTACTCCTACCGTCTCCCTAGTTGTGGGGAGATAAATGCCTAAACATTTAAGAGCTTTCTTAAGATATGCCACCGAGCTGGTGGAAATAGAATTAAATACCTGAGAAAATTTGTATTGGACACAAGGTGGTTTGCTGTATGCCGTATAAGCAGATGGACTTTTTCTGAACGCTCTTATGAAAAACTGAATTTCGGTCGCGGTGTTATCGTATCCGTAGAATCCTTAGCAACACTCGAAAGAAATATCAATGTAAAATCGGGTCTGTTGCAGTCTTTGCTATAAATTCTGTTGTTTGCTAATAAATAAATAATGTAGTAAAATGTGTTGAGGCAATCAATAAAGATCGTGCAACTTTGCCGATAATAGCGGAAATTATCGTCTTCTCCTGGATCTGAATGGATCAAAATTGCAGTAAAGAAGAAATTGAATTTAAAAGAAACACTTTCTTCGTCACACTTGACAGCGTTGTTGTTGTGGTCCATGATATGAAAGAAGATGAACTCAACGCAGCTGCAGAAAAGCTATTCACCTCAGACACGTCTATGATGCGAATTTTGAAACTCGTCTTACTCTATACAACTTATTGAATGCCATCAATGGTCGAAAATTAGGAAAACCTTTCACAAATATTTGCATCGCTTTGAGAATATTTTGCACTTTACCCGTTTCTGTTTCAAGTGTGAACTTTCGTTTAGTGCTTTAGCGAGGATCAACATTTTGTTTCGATCGTGTTCGTCACAGGACATGATTTCAGGATTAGCTACGCTGTGCCCAGAGAAATAGATTTAGCCAAGAAGTTGGTTTTTCAGACTATTATCGACGCATTCATTGACGCCAAAACTCGAAAAGTCAAAAACTTAATCATGATAGTCAACAGATTTCAAAAGAATCGTTTTTCATTAGTTAGATCGATAAATAAAAGTTTGAATGAAATGTTTCTGTCTTCCTATTAACTGTCAAGTTTTTCCATCCCTATATTCATATATTCCGGTATTAACTAGAAAAATATTTTTGACTGAGATTCTATATATGTACATTAATGATTTTCAAAGTCGTACAAAACAAATTTGTTTTACCCAACATATACAAGAAAGCAAATTGAATACAGATGCGATGAGAGCATTAAACACCCGTCGCATTTGACTTATTCTTAAATACTTTGAAGTAGTAAGTGGGGAGATAGTTAACAAATTTTATAAAGTATTTGAAACATTTCATTAGGTAGGAACCCCACCTTTTTAACCCTGGACCCGGTTTTATCTCGGCGGTCCTGAGTGATTAGCATCCAGAATTTGAGTACACGGCTTTGCCGTAGGATATCGCTTTGGTAAACGTTCTATAAATACTGTATTGTTACGTAATTTCAGTAATCACAACAAGTTCAGATAATTGTAAAAATGGTAGAATTGTGGATATAGCAGGAACTGGATAAATATTCTTGCTAGAAGTGGAAAATAGTTCCTTCGGTGTATACGATATTATTTTTATGCTTATTTGTAAAACTACATAAGCCTTGGGTTAGTTTAACTTTTGTTTGCATATAGACATACTTGTACGTACTTTTAAAATATATTTCCACTCGACTTGGTTCAGGAACACTTATATCCCAACGGCACTCAGAGAAGTTTCGATGCTCATAAGAAGGGCTCGAAATATCACCGCTCGTTGTGTGTATCTCACCGCCGCAACCTACGCCGGAAAATTTTTTACTGGCGAAGTAAAATATATTTAAATTATCAAAGTTTCTAGTATATATGCGAATTGCGCTAGAGTTTGTTTGAAGGTGTTCATCGTAAAAATAGGAGATACATCGAGTCCGTATAGTTTTATTAACTGAGGTGTCAGTTATCTAAACAAAAATTAGTAATTTATTATAATACAAGTTTTTATAAATATATATATAACAGAATATTTACCTGGTAATTAGGAGTAGAGCAATTGCTTTCCATAAAATGGGAAGAAATTACGAGCACATACAAGTTAATGATGAAACTATCTGGCAAAACAATATTTTGGAAGCAGGTTTGATTTAATTCCCTATTTGCTTCGAAATCAATAAGTCCGCTGAGTTTTGTATAAGTGCGATTACAAGCTAAAAATATGACATAGTTAGTTATGTATTCAAATTAGTTTTCAATAAACTGGGTATATTAAGTTTTCCAAAAGGAAACGTTGGAGAGTATATAGTATACTAGCTTTTACTCGTGGCTTCGCTCGCATCGAATCCATCAAATAAGTATCAGATATCATTATAGTAGAAACGGATCAATAGAAAGAATATATTTTATTGCTCGGCTTGGATTACTTGAAAAACTTACTAAATGCAATGAATTTTCAAATTTTAAAATATACTTTATTGAAGAAATACAACAAAGATTAAAATATATTTCACTATACAAAATAAATAATTTTGAAATGTAACAAGGAAATTTTTATAAACTATATTATACTTTTTTCCGTTGGGTGCAAATATGTGTAAATTCCGGGCATTTGATACACGCGAACAGGCTACATATAATTGACCATGTGAAAAGTATGACTTTTCTAAATGCACTCCTGCCACCTGTACTATTTGTCCTTGTGCTTTGTTTATAGTTACGGCAAAGCTAAGCTTGACGGAAAACATGTTTTTAATAACCGTGTAGTACAGATTTTTATCTTCTTCTATATCTGGAATTTCAGCGCTAATTATTTTGTCTATTTGATTAGGAAGTAGCTTCTGTTTTAACCAAATCAATATTTGCACATGTGGTAAACCTTGTTTTTGCCATTCAATGGAGTACATATGGCACTCGACGTCTCCAAATATTTTTCCTTTAGTCACCACGTTCATTAACTTCTGAACATTTAAACGACATACGCGATATATATCGAGACGATCAGTTGCTTTTTGACCAGGCATAAGTTCTTGAGTTACATTCTGCCACGAAGGATTACAGGTAAAAGTTACGAAGAGGTCAGGCGTTCCATAAGTTCGTACATAAGTAAATGCGTCTTGAGTGTACTCATGCAGATAACGGGGATTGTTCACAAAAGTGGACGGCAGAATAACCATTTTGCCAATGTCATTAGGTCTAATATTGCCATTTGCGTTAATCGCATCTTGTAGATGTATGTAATTTTCAGCTCGTAATTTTTTCTGATTTAGAGAAATGTAACGAAGACGTTCACTCTCTACTTTAATACACATATCTACTAAAAATTGATTGAAGAGATGCCTTGTACGCAGAAGAAGATTGAAGCCATGCTCTCGATGCATCATATAATACGCATAGTCCATACAGGAAACTTTTTTATTTGGAATTGGCTCGTTCGTTGTCGGATTGATGACTGAAATATTGAAATAATAATCTTGATTCACCTTTACTGAAAATTAATGGATACTGCAAAGCGTCATAAAATTTATGAGTATCAGCTACGCGCTTTAACGCATTATCATGTGCTCGTAACACTATGTCTCGAGGTGAGCACGGGTCACCAGTAACCCAAACAGCAACTTCATTGACCATCGGTGCATTATAACGCCTTTCATGTTCACCACGTGGAGTTCGATCAGCATGAATGACAACTTTGTAATTATTTGTTAGTTATCTATCGCACTTCTTCACCAAATCATTGTGACTGTGTAACATTCGTTTAATTTTTAATAATGTTTCTCTTTCTACTCCATCTATATACTGGCAACGACGATTTACTTCACGACGATGTTCATCACCCATAAAGTACACCTGCAAAAAAATTCCTGGAAATAGTGATCCAATTTGATAATATATTTGTCCTTGTACAGTAAAGGTTGGTGAAAATCTAGGCATTCTTATCACTCTATCAACTCCGAAGGATGTCATTTTAAAGCCAGAATTATACTTCCTTATTTTACTTAAAATTCGTTTTGACTCATCTGTGACAGTACACAGTAAAGTTTTTAAAAGTTCTTCTGGTTCACCAAGTAATCTAAGTGAAACTTTACCAGTGCTGCAGCACATTCCAGCAGTTTCATCTTTCCATTTAAAAGCATCACAATACTGATATTTTTTATCCAATAACAATTAAGGGATGATTAAAATACTCAACTAAGGATCATATTGAAAACCAGTACCATTAAATACAGACCAATCCTTAGTCATGAAATTTCGACGACGCGTGGTCCTTACTTCTGCATCATGAATTCTTCTTGCCTGCAAGTGTTCTTGCGTTTCCGTCGCTCTTCTAGCATCCTGCTGCTTAGCATGTCTTTCTGAACGTTCTCGTGTCTGATGAGAAGTTTCAGCTGCTCTCAAAACACGTTGTCGCTCTGCTTGCTGTTGTCTTCTCAGCTCTGCGTGAACTTCAGATTCTTGATTTCGTGCAACTTTAGCTTTACGGACCGACGAAGAATTTCTTGGTAGCGCAGATTGCCGCTTTCGAGGCATTTTTACAGTATATAAGAGTAACTAATAATATTGGTGTTATTTCTCTGATTTACGTTTTTTATACATTTTTGTTTCCTTTCATAATTAAATTTTTCGAGAAACAATCATATCTCCCTTTTTTTTTCAAAATTGAAAATTTTCAAATTTATTTTACAAACATATATAATCCCCCAAAATAATTTTTTTTAATAATCCGTAAAAAATTTATAGATTTTTTAATAAAAATTATCCTATGTTCATTCTGACACCTCCAAGATTATGTGTACAAAGTTTCATGATGATCGGTTAAGTAGTTTTTGCGTAACAAACAAACGGACTTTCGCATTTATAATATTAGTATAGATATATGTATAAATGATCAGCGTGACCAACTGAGTCGATTAAGAAATACCCATTCATTTGTCAGGACCACCGATATCGGACAACTATAACATATTGCTGTCAAACACACTGACCGCAAGAGGCAAGGTATCTTCACGAAATTTAGCATAGATTATTACCCAAGGTAGTGCTATAATCTCCGAACAAGTTTTCAGGTCGACCAACTGTAGAATGTAGCTGCTATACAAGCTGACCGATCAAAATCAGAATAAAGATCTGAGGGTATAATAGGGTATATAATTATAACTTCGGTACAGCCGAAGTTAACGTTTTTTCTTGTATAAGACTGATATAGACTCACTATATTCCAGTAGAAAAGAAATTTAGTAATAATATAAAGGGTGATCCATTTCGAAGTTCACTACTTTTTTAAAGAAATAAACACAGAAAACTCAAACTGAATGGGGAATGTTTATTATCATTCGAAAGAACATTCTTTGTCATTTATTTTTTGAAGATTATCTCTTTAAAATGTTGGCCGCGGCTACGTCTCAGATGGTAGATTCGTTGAGTCCAATTTTCGATTACTCGTTCGAGCATTTCGACTGTTAACTGCCGACTGACACTCGTGATGTTTTGCCCTAAGGCCTGAATCGAAGCGGGATTGTCCGCATAGAAGTTAGACTTTACATATCCCTACAGGATATGACAGCTCTTGAATCTCTTAATGTTGCAATTTTGCTTGTGTACATACCCATTGAGCCAGAAATGGGCCTCATCGCTGAACAAAATTTGGCTCTTCTTGGAACCTTTTAAGAATCCATAGAGCAAAGCTTGAGAAGGTTGAGCGGCTTCAGTTCTTCCACAAGCTTTATTTAATACGCTTTCAATTTAAGATATCGACGTAAAATGCGCCAAGTCGTTCCATACGTCAGTCCGAGTTGCTGCGAATGGCGCCGAATCGACCGCTATACTTTCTTCACTGCGTATTGGACGTCTATTCGGTAGAATATTATCCAATAATAAATGCTGGGTCTCAAGATGGGTGATGCTGTTGCGAATAGTACGCTCAGTAGGCCAATTATGTTGAAGCGAAGCGCGCGAAACACGTTCTTTACAGAACGTGAATTTTCGTAATAAAGTTGAACGATTTGTAAACGTTGTTTAGGCGTAAGTCTTTTCATGATGAAATGCCAAACAATACTGAACATACATCACATAACAGCTTGACACGATTCTAGCTTGATCTGTCAAAAAAAGGCTATTGAAAATGTACCTTTACTTAGATTATAAGGGACTTTTTAACCACTCTGGTTGTTGTTGCAACGATAGCAAACTTTTCACCAAATCATTTTTGCTCACGGATTGTTGGGCGGAGAATAGTTCTGGCAATTCTGGCGACATAGTAAGTAGAAAGTAAAAGATATTTCACGATTAATAAAATATCACCGTTAGTTTCCCTCTCTATGAAACTTCGATGTTTGAGGGGAATATTTGTCAAATGAAATACACATCGCTCTTTATGAATCGGTAACAGTGGTTATCTCATAAAGAAGACGGCAAACTGTACAAAACTTTATGACGACATCTGGGAATTAAAACTCTTATTTATTACAATCTGTAATTTGATTATCTCTTACTAAAAATAGTAAATGTACAACCAACTGTTAATAGCTATGGACAATTGCAATTGGAAAAGAACTTGGCTTTATTCTGCGTTCTTAGATTCTTCAAAGATTTTTTCTACTACTTACGTAAAAAAATGTACCACAACTGGTTTTGAAATTTGTTAAAAATGAAAAAATTAACAATTGAGGAGTGTCTCTACAAAAGGGTGTATCTACATCTTAACTTATCACAAAATAAGAAAACGTTTTAAAGGCCTACTGAAAAATAGTATATTATATTTGTGTTTAAGAACCATGTCATTCCATCGTTCAACTACACATTTTGACAAAAATAGAACATTGCCATTTAAAGCTACAGAATTCTAAAAAAAAACAACAGAATATCTCCTTTTGACACGAAAATTTAATAATATCCCCATTTCTTGTATACTTTTTTTGTGAATATGGCCTCTGTTGCAATATACATATTGCGGTGTTTTCGCAGTAATATCCCTTCCTCTGTCACTGTTTAGATCTTCTACGGTTTTCTCATCTATGAGGTCAAATAAAGTCGTTAAAATTCTCTCAAAATTAGCTCGTGAAAGACACTAATCGAATGTGAAAACCAAAATTACACTTTGACAGTAAATTTGAGTGAAAGCTCTACTAGTAGGAGCTTACCTTTTTGTGTTTTAGAATGGTTGCAGGCGCAACAAAATAAAAAATGCAATTTAGGCCGAGATCAAATAAGTTATAAGAAATAAAACACTGTGTAAAAGTAAATTTCGCGTTTTAAAAAAGCTAATAGATAATAATAATTAATTTGTAAATATCCTTTTATGTTATGAAATGAACAAAGCTATATTTTGATGGGTAAAAATATCCCGTTTTAAAACGGAAGCTCTCATTTAAAGCGTTTTTACTTGGAAAATATCTCGTTCATATCATAATCCAAGTGACGAAATTGTGCATATTATCACTAAGGACAAGACTGCATATTTAGTTAAAAATAAAATTAAAATGTAAATATCCTCTTTTAAAAAGACACTCCTAAATTAATGGTCTACTCACTTTGTTGACTGGAGATTAATATTTTAAAGCCTTTATCTTCTACGGAATCATCACTATGAAAAGTGAGTTCGGTAAAATCATTTTCATTTCCAGTAATGGCAGTTACATATTTGGTAAATCCCGTGGCATTTCCGCAATAAGTTTCCTCGTCCTGTAAGTAAGTTTAATATCGTTTCATTAAAACATAATTTGAATTTTAAGTTACCATATCTTGGGCTATCCGAAGATAGTCAACGCATTTTCCTGTCTCAGGTGACGGCTGCTGTAAGAGCAGATATTCAATATGAATTTGAAAACTTGTTGCCGATTTTATGCGCCAATGGCAGTGAGCATTAGCAGGATAAATGGACTCATTATTAGGTGGAAATGTGATGGTTAGATCCTGAAAATAGAATACTTTCACAAATGTATACAATTTTAGTTCTAGTTTTATCAATTTAACCTCTTCACGCCGCAAGTTTAGTTCATTGGGTCCGCCACATATAGGCTTTTCTATTTCCAAAACAAGTTCGAGTGTATAATTTCCCTCCTTAATAAAACTAAATTGTAGTAATGCATGCTCATTGGAAGTTACAATTGTTCTTTTGATGCTATCTGGCGTGCAAAATTTCCCCATTGAAATGGATGTATCCATTTTTAGCGCGGCTTCAATGATTTCTAAGTAATTGCACTGTTCACATTTCCTATCCACACATTCAACTGGATTTATGTATAGATTTTTCATTTGAATTTTTACGCGATAACTTTCTGGCGCGGTTACACGAATTTGGCAGTGTAATTCCTCGTATGAGTCAACTGTAAAATTTCGAATCATTATAAGAGGTTGTGAAATGGTCTCCTCGGTGGTCAATGCAATGCGTTCGTTACAGTTACGCACAAATATCACCTCAGCCACAAAACCTTTTTTTGCATTGCTATAATCCGATACTGCTGTTATAACAGCCTTATTAGCATCGACTAAAACCAAAGGAGGGTCGGCACTTAAATTCCCACATAACTTAACTACTTCATTGTCAGTTCTTGGAGACGGGCCTGCATTGATTACGACAAAATCAAATTGGCATTTGTCATGTGCTTCGATTTCGAAATATTTAAAACGTACCAATATGGAGTAATCGGTCGGTGCCATTACATTCCAGACGCAATTCATATTGTGCGCGTATAAGTTATCTTCTTCCTTTGGTGCTGTTAGAGGGCGAATTATTGCATACGAAGAAATATTTCCGCCACATGTATTCAATTGATATGCTATCAAAAAGAAATCGGTGAACATGTTAGAGGTTAAACGCAAATAATGATTTTCAGTTATCTCAGTTGGACCACAATATTCGCCGGCTTTAATTTCATTTCCATCCGTATCTTTTGTATATACCGTGAAAGTTCCCAATGAACATGGCCAACCTGGAGAGTGTGAACGGCGAGCATAAGAGAGGGATCCTTCTTTGATTAGTAAGTTTATTGCATTTATGGAGTTCGATAAAAATGTATAACTGCATTGAAGTCGTGAGTACGGTAAGCTTCGTAAATCAGGCATATGCACCATTTGCAACTGGTCGGTAACATTGAAAGTAGCTACACAGGATGCTAAAACACTAAAAGTGAATCCATCTCCGGTAGTCGCATTATCAGTGCGAAATACAATAAGAATGCGATTCGATGTTGCATTAAACTTGCTTGGAACTTCTCGCCCACAAAATCGTTCTTTCGGTTGCCAAACTTCATTTTCATATGTATATATTTGAAGATAATCTTTTGTACAATTTTCAGATTTTTCAATAAAAAATCTACCTGTAAATTCCACAAACATGAAGAGTCCTAACCCTGCTTCAAACTCCCAACTGCATTCTATGTTGTTTTGATAACTTTTAGAATTTACTGAAATTGTTGGGGAATTACTCTTAACCATCGTTTTCATGCCGCAAGCAATTGATGCTTCAGCCCTTATCTGAAAGGATGATGAGCTTGCCTTATAATCGCTCGAATGATACAATATATTTATTATATGCTGCTTTAAGTCGATACCAGCAACGATTTCTGTTAAATTGTTGCATATTTTAGCTATTAATGGTTGACCCGTCGACATAAGGGAATAAACGCTAATGTATTCCTTATTGCAATCGTTAATAAGGCTGACATTACCAAAAAGTTTATATGGGCGATTTTCAGAAGCGCCTGTGATCATCCATGAACACTCAATAGGATTGCCTTCTCCATTGTATTCAAAGTCGTCTGGGGGATATACTATTTTAAAATCATCAAATATATTAAAACTTCCTCCACAGGAATGACGATAAAATTTTGCGGAAAATCGTTCAATCTTAACCACATCATTTTGCAAAATGGAAAGCATGCCACCTCTGGATGACAACGATACCAATGTATTACTAACATTCGTGAATATCGTTTTATATGGCATTAGCATTCTTTCGTCTTTGAAACGAATTGCATATGGGTAATTAAACGGGCTATTTCTGGTAACCTGAAGCTCCCTAATTTTAAATGTTATAGTCTCAAATCCGTTTAAGGAAAATTTTGAGTTACAAAAGAAATTTGTGTTCGATTGAAGGTTGTTGGTATCCACAGATCCCGCAAACTGTTCGTTAATGTCTTTAGGGCAAGGAGATTCTTCATTGGAGCTGTAGCGTGCCTGAAGTTTGCGTATTGGCGCCTGGTACCCGTTAATATCGATGCGAACATACATAAAATTATCAGACGAGACTATTTTCTCGGACATATTTATGTTGTTCGCATCAATTTCGATAATCTTGGAAAGCAAGTCCAAATCATTGTAAAATGATATTTTTGTTGTTCTTGCAAAAGGATGTGTTAGTGTTCTAAATCTGAAAAGTGAAAGAGAAAGTTGTAATATGTAAATAAATGTGTTAGTATACTAATAACTTTAAACTTTACAGTTTTGATGTTGAAGTCTTTACAAACAAGTAAGAAAGGGCTTAGTTTGGCTTTGTATTACAAAGCGTTGCAAATAATTTCATTATTCGTAATTCAACGAAACTGCGAATGGATTACAGTCATATTTGGTATCATGTGAACTTAATATACTCACATACTTCGTTTCTTACTACAAGTACTTCTACTACATTTGTTTCTCATCCGAAATCTTCACCTTAAAATCAATCTTACTAATAAATGCGGAAGAAAGTTAACTGAAAAGCCTTGGGCTGGGGTAGTTTGTCGACTAACTTCGCCACCAAACTTAAAAATATATCCTAGTGGAGACCTTTACTTAATTTGGTTCATATATCTTACAGTTTGTTTAATATAAACATGATAAATTCAACAGGTAGTTTGAAACTCCTTATATTATATCAAGATATCTCACAGATTTACCGAAATTCTCGGTGATAGGCACTGCGGTCCTCATATTCTTGGAACTAGAAAAGTTTGGTCCCGTTGGACTATGAATCATAAGGATTTGCCCCAAAAAATTTTGCCAAAAAATTTAGTAAAAGAGTTAAAGTAATGTTTACCTCTCTGTATTATTGACAGCACTTTGCGTTTCGAATTTTTCAAATTCAAAGCATACTCGTTGCCGTTTCGGAACTCTAATTTTCCATCTGCAAGATGCATATCCATAGGCCCGCTCCTGAGGTTTAAATGTTAAAATACCTGACTCGTTGTTGACATCACGGTAGCAACCACCATATAACCGCTGATATCTTAATCGAAATCCTCTATGTAAATGACTGCCAGGGAATGTTGTAAAGCGTAACGTTATGAGATTATAATCAGTTTCTAAGATTGGCATAAGAGTAGCATTTCCGTATAAAACAGCAATCGTTTCGGGATTCTCACTCAACGTGACAATTTCTATGCGATCGGAACGGTTCAAATTGTTGCTATTGAAAGGTAAATCAAAATCACTGAAATTTAATCGTATTCTTGATGGATTTGGCAATTTTATTGTATATTCACAAATGTCGGGTTTTGGATAAGCACCAGGTGCAGGGTAATCTTTTGATGAAATTTCTCCGTTAAAAATTGTATAAACGCCCCCACAGTTCGCTATAGAAACATTGAGTAGAAAGCCATTTCGTGGTTCATTTATATCCGTTAAATAATGCAAACGGAGAATGTTTCCTGTGGAACGTATTGGATTTGGTTTTGTACAAAAGCGCCCAAAACTGCGTGATAACTCAGTGGAGCCATCGAAAAATTCAAGAAACTCTTTATCACAATATCGAGTATTAAGATTAAATCGGTTAATGAATTCTGCTTGCAATGTTTCGCCAATGGGACCGACTATAAGCCAATTGCATTCGGTATGTGGGTTCGGTACATTGGGATAATTAGGTGAGCTTATATTTACTGAAGGTAAGTAATGAGTTAGTTGTATTTCTGATTCACAACTTCCGATTTGTTGATAAGTCAGATTGAAGTCAAGATCCATCTCAAATAGATTAGTCCAATTTAAGTTATATTTTATTGTTAAACGGTTAGTTGAAGACTCCATACTTTTAACGTTTCGGCCATCTTGGTTGCATATTCGCCCTGGTGGTAATATAGGTGCATTATCATCGAAACCGTCGTATACAACTGCGTATTGTCGACACGCCAGCGTTTTAGATACTATATGTCGTCCGAAATTAAAGTTTAAGACGATTCGCTTGCCAACCTGTGCTTCAATATGCCAAGTGCAAACCGTATTTGAACTCCAAGAGTGAAATTCTCTTTTGTTCAGTATTTGCCCTGTTAAACCGGTCATGTTTGATCCGCAAGCAGTCTTTGCTAAAGCTGTGAATCCAGTATTACTAAAGCTAGAATCAGAGTGAAATACCACTTTTAAATATGGAGTTCCATGTATAACTTTAATTGGCTGTATAGACTTGTTTCTGCTATCAAACATATTCAGTTCTTGATGCCAGCTTATTAAATTTGGGGATGAAAAGACACGCAAGTAATCAGATTCTCCGTAAACCTCTAGTTTAACGTCGTATATGCTCAAAACAACATGCTCCGTGGGATCTTCTGGCTTTATTACCCATTCGCAGTCCAAATCATTAGTATAATCTTTTGGATAACCAGGTGAAGATATATTTAAGCGATTCATATAACTTAGAATAAATGTTTTGTTGCAGTTACTTGTAGTTTGGTTGGATTGTGTGATGCTGTTGTTCACAGTTTTCCAAACAATTTTAAATGCTTCCAACGCTTCATTATTACTTACTAAATATAAAACATTGCTGCTGGATGTATATTGCCAGGGAGAAATGGGTATCGGTATCTCTAAGGCTGAGTCATCGAAACCGTCATATAACTAGTACAAAAGTATGTAAAATAAAAATAAAATAAACGAATAAAGTTCAATTAATTTGTTTGAAGTTTCTATGTTTATTTGTATTTGTTTTCTTACTCTCAAACCCCGATTATACTCTTTGAATTCGATATAAATAAATCTTCCTCTAGTCAATAAAATTCTCCATGTGTATGATTCCTGATTACGAATGGAATTTAAAGGAGGCGCATCTATGGAACCCACGCTGCTGTTTAGTTCACTGTTGTGAGCTGCAAATAAAAAAAGCACAAATCTAAAGATGTAAGATTATTTAGAATTATCGAATATGTGAAATCCCATTATAGCAAGTGAATTTAATACGCACGAAATTATTTTTATTTAAATCTGTCACATGATATTATTAAATAATAACACTAATTAATTTTCCAATTCGGTTTCAATGTGTTTTCCATACAAACACTTTTTTCCGATCGTTTAGTTTGTATAGCAGCTATATGCTACATTGATCTGATCTAAACAATTTCTTCGGAGAATACATTGTTGCTTTAAGCAATAAATCATGCCTAAATTCGTAAAAATACTTCGTCAAATGAAAATATTCTCCATACAAGCACTTTACTCCAATCGTTCAGTTAATATAGCAGCTATATGCTACAGTGATACAATCTGAACAATTTCTTCGGAGAATACATTGTTGCCTTAGGAAATAACTCATGCCAAATTTCGGGAAGATATTACGTCAAATATTGTAGAAAAGTTTCCCATACAAGCACTTGATTCCGATCATTCAGTTTGTATTTAGTGGTGCGATGCTATAGTGGTGCGATGCTATAGTGGTCCGATATCGGGCCTATATGGTCCGTTCCAACAAATGAGCAGCATCTTAGTGAGGAAGGGACAGGTGCAAAATTTCAGAACGATAACTTTAAAACTGAGGGACTAGTATATATACAAATACAGACAGACGAACAGACGGACGTTGCAAAAACAAATCAGTTTATCATGCCGATAATTTATGTATATATTTTATAGGGTCTAAAACGTTCCTTCTGGGTGTTACAAACTTCGTGGCAAATTTAATATACCCTGGTCAGGGTATAAAAATATATAATGTTATTGATGGAGGTGCATTATCGTAAGACCTTTATAATCTTGTTACCCCGGTTTCATCGTTGCGTTTAAACCGTTTGGTGCTCTCAATGAAACTACTTATGTATATCCGTTAAGGTTTTTGCAGACAGCCGTTCAAGGTGCCTGATGGGTTCCAAGTATTCTGTGTAGGGTTTGTGATAGAGCTGGGGGAGAGAGTAGAAGACAATTCCCGAATTACCTCCTAGAGTATTCTCTTCAAATAGCTAATGGCCCGATATGATAAGTCTGTGTATATTTTTCCTGGAACTATTTAATAAGTCCTTAGTTCTTGTCTTGTCATATTTTGACCATATCAGATTCGCTATCTTTCATGATTTTCATCTGTTCTGAGCTAATTGGAAGGACATAGTCTGATTATATGTATGTAATTATATATGATAACAGAACTTCCTTCTATTTTTCGAGGAAAGACGGCTATGTGCAGTTGATGCAGGAGCATATTAAGCGCATCAGTCGGACATGTCGTCTGCCTTTTAGTTTCCTTCAATTCCTATAAGACATGGTACCCAAATGATATAAACCGAGTTACCTACAGAGGCCCTAGTTATTGCCTGCTGGCATAGCCTATCGCAGTGAGACTTCTTACTGGCGCTACGGATAGCGTTAATTGCTGCTTGGCTGTCCAGTAGAAGGTTTATGGACTTGCTGGTTAGAGCAGAAGTCCACTTGGCACTGTCTGTTATGCCAACAATTTCGGTCTGAAAGACTACAGAAGAAGCCTGCTCCTATTTCTATTTCACCCTTTGATCTGTCGGTGAATATGTAGATTTCGCCATTGGTATTTTCGATAACAGAACCATTGTTCCATTCTTCTCTACTAGAGAATAAAAACGTTGTGTTTCGTTTATCAAAACTTTTAATAATCTTATACATGTATAAAATTCTTGTTTCACGGTGTTCGTTGCCAAACTACGACGAAACGGCTGGACCGATTTTGATGAAATTTGCTCTGCTTATCGGGTAGATCTGAGAATCGGACAACATCTGTTTTTCATACCCTTAAATGTTAAGGGTTGTTCACCCCAAATTTTTTTTTTTTTTTTTTGGAGAATCCTCAGATCCACAAGACGGCAATAGCATATAATAATTATAGTATACTCTTACTCTGTTTCCTCTTGCGAAAAAAATGTTTAATTCATAATGCCAAAAAACCTACATTTTGATTGTTTTTTATGATTTACAATCTATTAGTATTCAGTTATCAATAAAAAAACACATTTTCATTAATGGAAATATTTGAAAAAGAAAATTTGAATCATAATAAAGGCTGATTCTGACATTACATGACTTATCAATAATTACGGAATCTGATATATGTAAATGAACACGTGTTTTGAACTCCGATAACAACGGTAGTTGTTAGTAATAATGATAGTTTTAATTTTTAATTCCAGTATGAGCCTGATTTTGAATGTTATGCTCATTTCAAAGTGATCATTGGTACTTTGGACAAGGAATGCCCGTGTTGTTGGTCACTTAAATTTAAAAATGAGCCAGTCGGGATGTGTTGCTCATCAGTAAAAGTACAAATAATGGAAACTGAAATACGATCTGAACAATTGAACAGCTTTTTCATCGGTACAGATCCAGATTCTAGCCTGTTCCTAAAATCAATTCGTGCATTCAATTCATGTTCCCAAATGATTTCGCTCGGAGCAACAGAAATTGTTCAAAATATTGCTGCAAATGGTAAACAACTTAGTTGTACTTTCAAAATCAAAGTCCAAGTTTATAACAAAGTGGTTTCACTTTCGCCAACGCCAAACGAATCTCCGATTACAATATTCTAAATTCACTTTTTGCCAGGCGATTTATCGGCGAGCTGGACGCTTTGTTAAATGAGCACAATGACTTCTTGAAATTATACAAATCATGTATGTGAAGATAACCAACAGAAGCTGCGTGCAGAAGAATATATTCACCTGCGAGATGCTATTGCGAACAACGCTGACACAGCCCAAATTGGTAAGCCTGCCATCCTATTTTTAAACAAAAATTGAAGTCCTTAATAAACTTTATTACAAAATTTCATGTAGTTGGCGTTACAAGTTGTTGGATGTATTCGGTTGAGTGGCAAAAGCGATATGCTCATATTTGGATTTGATTCATCGACAAAATACGTGCTAAAGACATCGATAGTTTAATTTCTGCAGAAATTCCAGACTCGTTTAAGATCCATTATTGTTTAATATTGTTACTACAAACATGTCCGTGAGGAGATCTGAATCGTTCATCGCCTTGCATGGTAGACGGAAAATGTACTGAGCGTTTTCCTAAAGATTTCACCAACGATACGGTCTGCCATTCATTAAAAATATCAATAATGCGAACATTGGCATCGACAATCGATGGGTGGTGCCATATTCACCTCTGCTGAGTAAAATACTCAATGCTCATATTAATGTTGAGTTTTGCAGTTCGGTGAAGAGCATCAAATATATTTGCAAGTATGTGAATAAAGGAAGTGATATTGCTGTATTTAGAATTGAAAATACTAATGCAAATGCTCCTCAAATAAGTATAAATAATGAAATAATGAATTACCCAATTAGCCGGAATATCAGTTCAAATGAAGCTGCCTGGCGTATCTTCGGCTTTCCAATTCATGAACGGGATCCAGCTGTTAGCCATTGAGCTGTGCATCTCGAAAACGTCCAACGCGTATTTTTTACGAACGAAACAGCACTTGATCGTGCTATAAACCCACCAAAAGCTATGCCTAATGAATTTTTTTATTTGTGTTATTCAGTAGTGCCAAGCTATTTTATATGGACCCAATCGAAGAAAGGGATGCCACGCAAGCAAGGCATACCAGTTGATGCATGCGCCGGTTTATTACAACAATATCCGACCTATAAAGATGCACGCCTTGCCCTAGGCTTACCAGAATATGACAATCATTGGGACAGTATGCTTGCTGAAGTGGCATTAAACTGCACAGGGACCCAAATTCGTCTACTATTTGCTATAGTACTGACGACATGTTTCCCAACTCGATCACAAATGTTGTGGGATAATCACAAAGATTCGATGACTGATGATATAATGTATCGACATCGTACAAGGTGCAATGTCCAACGATATTATTCAGTGACGCAATGTACATTCAAGCATTGATTGCTATTGAGGATCATTGCATTGTCATTGCAAATTTACCAATCAGTCATTTCGGTATGAGTTCACCAAATCGAAGTGCATCTGATTTAAACATTACAGATATAAATCTAGAACTACAGTATGATACCGACGAATTGGCGACGACTGTCACTTTCATTGTTTTACAACTAAATGATGAGCAAAAAAAATTTACGTCAGTGCAAACTTATCATTTGGGATGTATGCGCTATGGCACGCAAACATTCGCTTGAGGCATTGGATAGGATATTGAAAGATTTAAAAAATATCGCCAAACTGTTTGGCGGCAATCTGTTACTTCTTTCAGGTGATTTCAGACAGACACTTCCCGTGGCAGGCAGAAAGAGCGATTTGGGCAGCAAAAAAAAATTCAAAGATACAACAGTTGTTGACAGGGGACTTGGTATCATACTGATCTGTCGATGTTGTTTGAGATGACAACGAAGTTGTGAACTATTCAATTGAGTTTTTGAATTCATTGGATATGCCGGGCATGCCACCGCACAATATATCACTGAAGGTTGGATCTCCGGTTATTTTTCTTAGAAATTTGAATCCATCCCGGCTTTGCCTTTGAAAAATATTATCGGAGCCATCATCCCTATGATTCTTACAGATGTGTCAATTGAATTCAAACGCACTCAATTTTTAATTAGACTGGCATTCGCAATGATGATTTTATTTTATTAACTTGTATAAAGTACTTATAATTTAATTTTCTACAACTCTCTCAACTTTATAAATACATCCCCCACACTTATAGTGAGCAAATTTGATTGAAATTGACGATTTCGTCCAATAACAAATGTTGAATTATTTCGCAACAGTTTTATACCCTTGCAACTGGTCGCTAGAAAGTATAATAGTATTGTTCACCTAGCGGTTGTGTGTATCACTTAAAACTAATAGAGATAGATATAGGTTTATATATATATACTTGTAAATTATCAGGATGATTAGACGATTTGAAATCCGAGTGCAAGCGATAACTTGAGTAAAAATTAAGATATCTGAATGAAACTTGGTACACGTATTTCTTGGCAAAAAAATGCGTAGATAGGCGTAATCGGATCACTACCACGCCCACAAAACGCCATTAATTAAAAACCTATAAAATGCATTAGCAATTTCACGCTTAGTCAATCTTGGATCACTAACAATATAATGAGCTTGCTCGATAATTTCTGGTGTGGTTGCGATTTTAGTCGTCCTTCGCATGGATCGTCTTCAAGCCTAGTACGACCACTTTTAAATTCAACAGCCCAAAATTCAACGGTTCGTTTTGAAGGTGAGGACTCCTTATACACTTCTCACAATTGTTCATAAATTTCCTTTGCTTTTAAACCTTTCAAAACAATAAATCTAAACACTGCGCGATATTCAATTTTTTCCATATTAAAAAAATACTTGTAAACTTGTAAATATACATGTCAACTTCAAATGGCTTGTAAACAAAGTATTAATTGACAGAATGACTTGTAATTTTGCATGTGATCTCATGCCATATGTACCAACTTGAGAAAAAACAAAATTTGGAGCTCTTGGGCTTTTTTTTCGTGAGACCAAAATGTACATCCCCCACGCACTTCATTAAAAATATTTCCCAAAAATCTCGTTTATGGCAAAAAAAGCCAGCTAGTATATATTTATATATATGTCTTGGCATATATTCGTACATATTGCGAGAGCTTCCGAACTTATTTGTTTGATAGACCGTGGAAGCTCTGAAACCGAAAGGACTCCATATATCTAATAAATAATGGTCCTATTTATCTACATAAAACAACTAGTACTTCGTTATACTTTTTGCATTATTCGATAAGATTCATTTTTCGCGAAATTTTCACAAATATTTACATGTAAATGAAAATATTGTTGGAATATAACCCAAAACTGCACTCACCATAATTCCACTGTAGCTTAAAGCCTTTCGCCGTGTTTCTTTTTGAACTGCGAAATTTGATCCATGCTCTCTCAAATATTGTTAGTTTTTCCGTAACAGTTTCATTAGAGCAATATAGTTTGACAATATTGCCAAGCTCGTTTTTCTCTCGTATTTCCAAGAAGTCTTGGTTACAGTTTTCGGATTCTACAATATCCATTTCATTAATATCCAGCTCAAGGTAGTTTCCTGATGACGCTTTAATTTCCCATACGCATTCAACATTTGATGGATAGGACTGAGGATAGTATGGTGATGTCAATATGCCTCGAAGCGAGGTAATAGTGCCGCCACATGAACTTTGTACTATACTATATTTGGCTTTAAATTCAATTTTTGTGGCGTAAACAAACAAAGCACTTGTTGATAGTATGATATTGGACTGATGATTATCGCAATATACATCTAATTTGCTTTGATCATTTCCATCTACTAACTATATTGTTAAAAAACATTAAAAAAATATTAAGTTTTCCCGCAATGCGCTTAAAACACTTACTTTTAAGCCATTTGTACAATTTGTATGCTTCGAACAATCACATTCCAAATGGAGTATATTGAGAAAAATCTTTGAGCCTTCGGATTCAATTTTCCATTCACAATTTTCATCCCAACGTGCCTTTATATAACCAGAAGTATCATCCAAATAGCCTCCACATACCTTGTACAGATAATTAGTAGAAAGAACTTTTAATAAGCTCATTAAGCATAAATAATTTTGGATTATACTTAAATAAATTATGTTTGCTTACCCGCTTGAATTTGAAAGAAAATATTCCCCAACTATCTGTACTCGCTTTGTAAACAACTTTCAGGCGATTACTTTGGATCCTTCTGTTTTCGGGTAATAGGTTTCCACAAGTTTTTTGTATAAGTTGATCTGTACTATCAATTGGCTTCCACACACTTAAAAATGTACCACTACAACTGAGATTAAATGTATCAAAAGCAAGATTTATTCCATAACTGTTATCTACTATAATTTGCCATACACATTCTGTATTTATACCAGAGACATCCGAATTAGACGGATATTTTATTTGGCCGCTATTACCGCGGAAGGTTCCTCCACATGAGGCGTCGTGAGTGTTATATGTGGCGGAAATATACTTCCTCGACCTTGTACTACTTGTATAAAAATGAATGTATAAGTGATTAGCCGTTGATGTTATTGTAATGGGAATTTGATCTATACGACACTCCTTTAAAATGTTAGTAGTGGAATTCTTTTGATCTGAAACAATAATACCATCCTCAATGCAGTCTCCTCGTTTAGTTTCAATATGTATTTCATCGAAGTTAAGAATAATCTTTTTCCCTGCCTGAACTTCAATATACCAGTTACAGTTCATATCAATGCTATACGGAGCGTTAGGTGATTTTATAATACCATAATTTGCTGTCATTTTATCCCCACAACCAATCCGTTTGTACTCCAGCCTAAAACCTTTCGCATGTTCAGAATAATCGGTAACAAATTTGACTTGAAACCGATTTCCTTCAGTTGTGATGGACTTATGAGAATTCGAACACAAATGCTGCTTCGATAGTACGTCATCGTTTCGCAAATCAATAACATCCACATAGTCGAAATCGCAACTTTCATCTCGAATTTCTACGTTTAAATGCGAAAATATCAATTGAAACTTATTGTTTTGACCGCCGTGTACGTCCCAAAAACAATTTAAGTTTGGCGGATAGTTGTCGGGGAAGTTAGGTGATTCGATTACTCCCTGTAAGTTGTCTAGTTTACCATTACAGTTAGTCTCATAATCGATAAAGAACTGCAGGCCATTCTCAACATTACTCTTATCGAAGTTATAAATTATTAAAGCCTGATTTGAAGTAGTTGTTAACTGTACAGCGCTACCAATGTTCGTACAACTGAATTTTAATCGGGGACTGTTTACAGTTTGTCCATCGTATACAGCTAAAACATTTTGGATGCATAAATTCGAGTCATCTCCGAAAACTGTGATATATACTGTTACTGTTGATCCTCTAGCTACAGTTACAGCCCAATCACAAGATACGGTTCCAGCATTTACATCAGAATTATGAGGAGAATGTATTGAGCCTGTGTACGAATTTAGTTTACCACCACAACCTGTTTCGGTTTGCTGCCATGTAATATAGAAGCCCTTATCGGATATATATGAGTCCGAAACAAAATGAAGATATAGGTAATTTGTAAAAGATGGTAAGCGTGCGGGTATTGTATTTCCGCAGAATTTCCCAATTAAAGGAGAGGTTGCACTTTTACCATTCCTACATAAAGAAAAAACAAAAAAAAAAAAACAAATAATTTACCATAAAAAATATATATAATAATAAATAATTAAAGACAAAATCAAAATATTCGTTACATTGAAGTTGAGTATATAAATATTTGTATGAATACCTATACAGAGGTAATATGTAAAATTATAGTTAGAACAGCATAGTTAAACTGTACTTTACATTAATTATTATTTTACGAATATAAATATAACTAGAAAGGAAGTTCTAAGTTCGGGTGTAACCGAGCATTCGTTTTCTTTCGGAGTTTGAAAAGATCTAAGCCAGTGAAATATTTTCATGTGTTGACAAAACTTTATATTAATGAATGTTGCGAAAGAATCGAACATGAATTAGTCATTGTTATACAACACATATTATAGGTCGTAGTCTCCCTTGATTATTTTTTGCTTCATATCCGGGATATTGGTACCAAAATTAACCTAGTTAACTCAAATAGGATATACATATGTGATATAAACTCTACCAAAGAGACTAAATCTGGAATCTAAGTAAAAAAGGAAATTAAAATGAATACAAAAACGAGTAAATTTATTATGTTTTAAAAAACGAGAATATGAACAAATTTCGTTCTCGTTTTTATTCCATCATGAATGAATTGTGAAAGAAAACAGCGAATCGTGCTACAAAAACAAACCGTAATAACTTTTTTCCTGTGTGAGTAATCGACTTAGTTTTTTTTATTTGGCAGGTTATTATATAATTTTTTTTTAAATGAATGCTTGGGATACCGAAAAAAGGATTTGGATATTGCATCGGAACCATGCCTGGCAATCCATCATTTCCGTCCAAAGAGAGTTCAGACGGGATTCTGGCGGCACTTCTCCGAGTATATGAGATTGGTAAACATGTTTGCCGAGTCTGGAAGTATCGCAAGAAAACCGTACCATCGAGATCCGTATGTTCGTGTTCAAGAAACAATCACGGCTGTTGCATCGTCAATTCAGGCAAAGCCAAGAGTTTTTACTTGCAACTTATCGGCGCTACTTGGAGTTAGCAGACGGTCATTACAACGGATAATTCATGATGACTTAAACCTGTTTCCGTACAAAGTTTAAATAATAAGCCCGGTTAAACCGAAATAAAAAGACAATAACTTGGTTTAATTACCTGTTTATGTCTGATAAGGCCCATTTAAAGAAATTCCACATTCCGCTGGACTCCAAGGTCACCTGACCTGACTGCGCCGGGTTCTGTTTTTATGGGGTTCTGTCAAGCAAGAGGTGTACAAAACAAAACCCAGAAATCTAACTGAATTGAAGCAGTCCATTAAATCCATAATTGTTGCAATGCCGACTTCAAACCTTTAGGTCGCAATAAAAAATTTTCTACAATAATTAGGTGTCGCACATGCGTGGCTGAACATGGACGTCATTTAGGGTTCATTTGTTTTAAAATAATTCATTATATAAAATAAAATAAAATTCGCTATACAATAAAAAATTAAATAAACGTAATTCATTAATTAAAAAAACGTTATTACGGTTTGGTTTTTGTAACACGATTCGTAACACTGTGTATTCAATTTTATACGTTCAGTTAATTTTCATAAGATGTCTTACATATTGACCGATATACTTGTATACGGTATAAGGCCAATTAGAAATTTACAAATCTTTTGTTAGGTATATGGGATATATATTTTTGGCATTAATTTATATTATTAACAGAAACAGATGCTCAGTGAGTTTCATTAAGGTACCTCACAAACCATCACAGAGATGCACCGTTAGGAGGAAAACACGCTCACTCAATTTAATTAAGATAACTCACATACTGGCCGATATATGGTGTACATAAACAGCCGGAAGGTCGAATATCTTTATATTAGGTATAGGGGGGTTAAGGAAATATTGACCCAATTCAACCCATTTAGGACATACAGATATACTATTATCAGGTAAGGATTCTTAGACATGGGGTTCACATTTCCGGTATTTGGACACAAATTGTTAATCTGAGATGCTATACCTTAAAGAGAATATTTGTGCAAAGTTGTATTCCGATATATTAATTGGTGCTTGATTTGTATACTGGGGGAAGTAGGCGTTGTTGCCGTCCGATTTCTCCCATTTTTACAGTGTCATAATGTCAAAATTATCCCAAGTACCAAATTTGGTTGTAATTTGGTTTGTGTAGGTCCGGAGATATGTGATTTCACCCAAATGTGGGTTGTTCTTGCGCTATTCTAGGTGTAAAATTGTATGTCTCTAACACATTTAGTTATTGAATTATCGCACTTTTATTAGTTTTAATCCAAACCGTTACATGGGGAGTGGGCGTGGTTATCATTCGATTTTACCTAATTTCACGCTGTCGCAAAAGGTATCAAAATGAATTGTCCTTTGCGAATTTGGGTGATACAACTTAAATGGCTTGGGAGATATATAAACTAAACCTATTAGGGGGCGAGGACACTTTTTCAAAAACTTTCAAACCGCAGGTGCTATTTGCTATTGCGATTCGTTGTACCAAATTACAGTTTCGGTGCTTAATGTGAAGCTTAGTTATGGCAATTTATAAGTTCTCAATTAATATCATTTTGTGAGCGTGGCAGTAGTCGGATTACGCCCATCGACGAACTCGTCGGAACACGTGAATCAATTTTCAATACGATATCTCAATTTTTCCTTAAGTTACACCTTGCAAGAACGAACCATCAAGAGCGTCGGATTTTCGGTGAATGGGCAGTAAACGAGATGGCCACGGATCAAGATTTTCACAAGAAACTTTTGTTGAGCAATGATACTTACTTTTGGTTGAATAGGAACGTTAATAAACAAAATTTTGAGTGATTATAATCCACAAGCCATTGTTTAGACGCCATCGCATGTTTGGTATGCTCTATGAGCAGAAGGAATCATTGGTCCATATTTTTTCAAAAATACAGCCGGCCTTTATGATGATGTGGACAACCTTTGGTTCCAACATGACGGCGCTACATACCATACAGCCAACAAAACAATCAACTTATTGAAGGAAACTTTTGATGAGGGCATTATCCCGCGTCGTGGGTTGGCTCCAATGTCGTGCATTTAACACCACTAGACTATTTGTGGGGTTTTCTGAAGTCGCTTATCTACGCAGATACGTCCGTGACGATTGACGCTTTTACAGATTAGTTCTAAAACGCATCGAATTTATTTTTGTCACCCTTAACAAACTCTTGGGCGATATATCTATGAGCTTCCATGCATAATTTTAGCACTTAAATTTACCTTTAGTATGTGTGCGCACACAAAATTCACACAATTGATTTGAAGTGAATAATAAACGAATATTGTTTGTGAATTCGTTTTCATAACATACATTTCCACTCGGATTTCATTTACTGATCATATATAATATATCACTACATCAGGTTAAGCATACTCAAGAACGAGGTATAAAGTGGGCTAGAACACGATAATCGTTATATGTATATGTATAGTATATGAGAGCTGAGCTAATTCGTGAACCGACCTCACCTATTGACCAATATATGTACGTATAAGTTATGATGATCAAATGGATCCTTACGTTAGTTATGTGGGAGATAGGGCAAGTTTTCCATCGATTTTTTCGATTTTTGCCACAAAGATATACCCAGAGATTCTCGCTCTTTCAATTTTAATGAGGTATCTCATATAGTGACGGTTATATGCGGTGTAAAGTGAACTGTAGTTCGAAAATCGTCATATTAGGGATATGGGGTATACGGAAAGTATTAACCGCGTTTAACCTATTTTGGACAGACATGCTTACTATTATCAAGGAACGATTGTCTCCGAATTTCATCAATAACATACATCTCCCAGTTTGACCTATATTTTCGGCAAAAAGCTGTCCATAGGCCCTGGGGTCCACATATTCGGTATCAAGGGGCTTGAATAGTTGTAGTCCGATTTTGACATATGTTCCTATAAACGCTATATATATCTCTGACGCAGTTATTATCAGCAAATTTGGTTGATATATCGTTACTAATTTGTGGGGACATGAGCATTAACCTTTTTAGTTCAGACGGACGGGTAGATAGTCACCCGGATTTCAACTCGTCTCGTCATCCTAATCGTTAAAATATGTATACATATATGTATAACTCCATATATTTATCGATTAGTTTTAGGTTTTACAAGCTACCGCTAGAAGAACAAACCTATAGTACTCTGAGTATCATTTTGCGAGAGGGTGAAAATGATTGTAATCCATATTGAATTTATTTGCACCATTTTTAATATAATTATATAAAATTGCAAGTGTATAAAATGTTGAGTTACATCCAAACTTGACTTCTTCTTTGATGTCACTGTCTTTGGTGTCACTGAGGTGGATTTTGTATTGTGCCTATATATCGGTGAAAATGAAAGTTATTTTAATAAAATATGGTTACAATGAGTCGCTTAGTCTGTTCTTGTTGGACACCGGTTGGTTTATTTTGAGATAATTTAACGATTGGTGCAAAACGAAAAATATCGATAGCTCTGCCGATAATTTGAAAGCGCCACTCTTTTTGTAAGCAACGGGTGGGAATTCCCTTTTCTTTAAGAAAGTAAAACGCTCAAAAAAAGAACAACGTTTTCTATACCATATATTCGTGGCATGGTAAGTTGTCGTTATCAAACAAATTGGATCATCCTAAGAAATCTATACGTGTTGACGGGCTGAAGAAACTCTCCCCATTTTAAAATTTTCCGGGTAATAGGGTGTTATTCTTTACCCAGGGAGTTATCACTATATCATGTTAATTGAAAAAATGCTTTTAAATGATCACAATTCTATTATTTCTCAGTTTTTATTTTCTGCTGATAGTTTTACTTAGTACTTTACTATTAGGACTTTCCTCGTACACAGGGTTGCATTTGGTAAGACAAAGTCAATTAAAGCTTTCATTCCAATCTATTGGGATAAAATAAAATGCCTCGGTATATCGAAAGTATTTACACTCATACATATTGTATGCATGTATTATATGTGAATATGTTAAATACATATAGTATATATATATTTTAAATGGATATAATTACCTGATCTCTAGATAATCATCATTACAAATTTTTGATGTTGTTTCTACACTGAAATTTTGTACAACAAGTTCAATTTTGTGACCTATTGGAGCACTAATGATCCATGTACAATTCATTGAATCATCGTAATTTCTTGGCCATGATGGTGTTTTGAGAATTCCGTATCTCGCTGTAAAATTCCCGTCACAAGCTGAAAAATTTATTAATAAATTTAGTTTTATTTATGTATATCTACAAATTGATTCTTGATTTTCATAAATTATTTTAATACCCTGAACAGGGTATATTAAGTTTGCCACGAAATTTGTAACACCCAGAAGGAAACGTCGGACACCCTATAAAATATATAATATATAATATATATAAGTGATCAGCATGATGAGCTGAGTTGATTTAGCCATGTCCGTCTGTCCGTCCGTCCGTCTGTATATATGCAAACTAGTGCCTCAGTTTTTAAGCTATCGATCTGAAATTTTGTACCTGTCCTTTGCTCACTAAGAAGCTGCTCATTTGTCGGAACGGCCGATATCGGACCACTATAGCATAGATCTGCCATACAAACTGAACAATCAGAAGCAAGTCCTTGTGTGGGAAACTTTTTTATTTGACGTAATATCTTCACGAAATTTGGCATGAGTTATTTTCTAAGGTAGCAATGTAATTCCCGAAGAAATTGTTTTGATCGGATGACTATAGCATATAGCTGTCATACAAACTGAACTTGATTCCAGTGCTTGTATGGAAAACTCTTTCATTTGACGAGGTATCTTCACTAAATTAGGCATGAGTTATTTTCTAATTCAAGAATATATTCTCCGAAGAAATTATTTAGATCGGATCCCTATGTCATATAGCTATCATATAAACTGATCGATCGGAGTAAAGTATTTATTTTTTATTGCCGATTCACGAAATTAGATCTGAATCAAGTTATTGTAAGGAACCTTTGTATCTGTGAAGGGTATTATAGCTTCGATGCAACCGAAGTTAACGTTTTTTCTTGTTAATTTTATAAGACGTACTATTTGTGTGCCGTTCTGTAGTTTCAGATATAAATTACACGTAAAAAAATCAGTTTAAGATAAAATAATTTGCATTGCGGATTTTTCTAGATCATAAAATTTTCTTAACAACTTTGAATGCACACCCACACCTTTAAAAATTAAGCAAAATATTTTTTCTTACAGGATATTTTTTCTAGCATATAGGCTCATTTTAACCAATGAATTCGGTCGAGTAATTTTTAGCTTACCTTAATATTTATGTATAAATATTCTAATTGATTAGCGCTTACCTGCGTTGTTATCAATTGCTTTAAAATTGGCAATAAGATTGACAAGGGATCGTATCTTGCGGTTTATGTGAAGGATAACAGTAATAGTCTTCGCATGGAATGATTCACTTAAAATTTTTGTTTGCTGGCAAAAGCTAAAATATGCACATATTTGTACTTCGATTTTATTTATAATTGTAAAATACCATAAATTTACCTGATCAAAAGTTGACTTTCAGTGGAAGTATCATTGGAATAAATATCAATATCTGCATCACCTGGATCACATTTGAATATATTCCAATGTGAAAAACGTACATTCAGTTGAATGTGTTTTCCTTGTGGTACTTCGATCACCCATTCACAATCCTGTGCCGCCTGTTGTGTTGTTGCCATATGATGGAATTGGCCACTGTCTCCAGTTAAAATGCCTCCGCAATTCAATTTCTCAAAATGATATTCAATGCGTATTCCTCTCCCTTTTTGTTTATTGGTTCCACCATGAAAAACTATACGCAAAACATTTTTTTCTGATACCAGATGGAGAAATGTGCCTTCATAATAACGACGTTTGTTGTTATTCGACAAATAAACCTGTTAAAAAAAATGTATTTGTAATATGTAATGGTAGTTCGTCTCAATATAATTTACATCAACAAATGTTTCGTCTTCGCAAAAAGTTGTAGTATTACTAAAAAAGGATGGAGAAACGTCGTCTAACTCCAGCTGTGCATAATTTTTGCTTATCGAAAAGTCCGTAAAATTAATGTGTACAACGGAGTTTACTGGCCCTCGTATTATAAAAGTACATTCCATGTGCTCATAATAAGGATTTGGATAGTTTGGTGTTGTAAAAAAGTCTCCGTCAGTGCTTACAAATTCATCATTGCAAACTTAAATAAATAAATTATTAGTTCATAAACCCCGCAGATATTTCTCTATACATATATAATATATATACATGTTAGAAGTTTTATTTTTGTCCATACCCCTTTTATATTGCACTTCGAAGCTCTTTGGCAAACTGAATGATGGTAAAAGGTATTCATAACGTATCAACACCATATTGCCGCTGGATGTTAGTGGTTCAATACCTTCCTGATTGCCGCAAAGACGATTGAGAAGATTGGCTTCATCTGTATTTCCATCGAAGATCTGTCAATAAGCAGGTAATTATGATTTTTAATTATTTTTTTGCATTCTTTTTAAAAGGAAATTTAGCAAATATTCATAGGTATGTTTGTGTGTATGGTATACTTACTTCTACTTTTTGTATGTAACAACCTTCAGATTTAACAAGGTCGATATTTGTAAGATCTAGCTGAATTTTTGTACCAATTGGTTGTTGTACTAGATACGAACAAATGCGGCCGTTAATATAGCCGGCAATTACGCCTGAAGGCTCCGTAAATATGCCGCCACAGTTAGGTGCAGACGGTACAACTTCATAATGCAACTGAAATGAGCTATCTGTTCCGAAAGTATCCGTATGAAATTGTAGTTGGATGACGTTAGAAGAAGAGTGCAAAGGTTCTACCAGAGATGGTTCACATACTGATCTTAATAACAAATCCGAATCATATATCTACAGTGGGATAACCCAATCAATTATATTTCTGACAGTGAACATAACTAGTACATACTTACAAGCACTTTGTCTCTGGTGCAGATATTATCTCTTGTACTACCTAAATTAATTTCGAAAAATCGTAAAAGGAATCGGTATCCGTATGGCGCATTCAATTTCCATTCACACTCCCGATTAGGTGGCGTATTCCCTGGATAACCCGGCGATCGTATTATTCCATTTTCTTCTGGTTTGAGATTAATCACTTCTCCGCAAATATAATTCATAGAGTTCCAAGTTAAATTGAAACCTGCGCCAGTCGTTTCATTATCAGAACTAAACCAGAAAAACAGCGCATTTTGCGAAGTTTGTATTATTCCGCCCAGAGGCAAAGCACTTCCACAAAAGCGTCCAATCAATCGTGAAGCTAAGGAACGACCATCATGTAACTGAAGCCAATCTTTGTTGCAATCAGTAGCTGGTTCCAAATCAAACCTACTAAAGGTGACATTCAATATTTGAGAAATATTGGTACGTATTATCCAGGCACATCGTTCATTTGGCAAGTAATTCCCATCATTAGGAGGGTAAGATAACACTCCCGAACGTTGCTGTATTATGGATCCACAAATACTTCTTACTATCTGGCAATATGGACCGGTGGTTCCACGTGGGCAGGAACATCGGTACTTATTATTTAGCAGAAGAGTACATGTGCCACCATTTTGACATGGACTAGATTGACATGCATCGGGTTTATCGCATATGGGACCCATGAAGCCCGGTTCACAAAAGCATAGTGTACCGCTTCCCACTACTTCACAAGTTGCATTATTCTACTTTAAAAAAAGTTCTGTGTTGTTAAATTTGCCAGAGTATAATCGAGACTAAGGCGAAAAAAAAAACATATTGACTTAAGTTAAAGTTCATTTGGGTTTTGCGAATACTGATTCATTCAAAAAATAATAAGTAAGTTTTTGTAATTAAGGATACACTGAGTGAATCACCAGAAGATCTGTACTACGAATTTATGTTATTGGTAAATTTAACAAAATTTAAAATTGTGCGAGATTTTCACCAGTATTCTTATCAGCCTATAACCAAAAATTTCTTAATAATCAAATTTACTGTCCATGTGTTCAAGAAATTAATGTTAAGCGCTTGAGTCTCGGTTATAATTTTACGATATGTGTCTTTATACAAACCTGACATGAATGATTTGTACAAGGATCAGTTAATGACTGTAAACTGCAACCAGCATACCCAAATCCATGACCATACATGCCTGGTGGGCAGGTACAGACAACTGTATTGGAAATATATTCACACTTAGCTCCAGTATAGCATATGTTTTTGGATTCACAACTTTCTGGGGCAGTGTTTTCACATATTTTTCCATCACCTTTCCAATCCACTGGACAATTACCGCAGTGATAAGATCCCTATTAAAAAAATAGTAAACTTGTATTATATATTTTTCTAAATAAAATTAACATCAAAAACTATTTCTAGTTTTCAAACCAAATTCTGTAATTCATTTGTTGATACACACAATTCCTAAGTGGCCAGATAATCTGTTATAACACAGTTAACAATAAATATCGAAAGAAAAATTTTGAAAATGGGTAGTGTGAGAGTTGCTCCTAGAGTTTCATGAATATCTTTCAGAAACTGTTATCTTTGCAAAGCTTGGTGAAAATATTGTACATCACCTCCTTTTGCTACCTCTGAATAAATCGGGTAATAACCATAGCCACTGCACAAGCCTATAACGGCATACCTGAAGCCTACAAAAAGTGCAGTAACTCTATAACAATCATGCCAGAAACATAAATCTAAGGGGGGTATTATTTATATTTATGCTAAGACAATTTTGACCGAATAATGTCCCTCGGTAAAAAAGGCTCCATATATTTAATGAATATTATATGATTTGTAAACTTCCGTTTGTCTTTATATAGAATATGTCAGTGAAAATGTTGGACGTCTTAGAAAAGCTAAGTGAACGTAACTCGAATATACGGGAATGGCAAAAATGAATGCAATGCGTTCAGACGTTCCTCTAACCCCAATATACTCTATATAATGATTTCTAACTTTAAACCATTCATATTTATGGGTTAATATATGTGATAGCTCAATGACATTAATGGGATATGTTTTCCCAAACTTAATGTGGTTTGGGTGGAGTCGGCCATTAACTTGTTCCAATGTTGGACGATTTTTTATTTAGTTACATTTAAAATATTGAAGGTGGACTAAAGTTACCTCTGTATTAATACATGAAACTTTCGGCTGAATGCTGCATCCACCGTTATCAGTAAAGCATTCATTAATATCTGAGCAAACTAGTCCATTCCCAGTGTAGCCAATGGGACATGGAGCACATTTGAAGCTACCCGGTAAATTGATGCATTCACTATGGCAGGGATTAGTTACTTTTTCACATTCGTTTATGTCTATATCACAGGCGGCTTCCGGAATTACTTTATTCTTAGTCCAGCCCTGATCACAGATGCATGTGTAGCTAGCATCGTTGTTTGCATAAACGCATGTTCCATGACCACATAATTCTTCATTGCCAGATTCCTCACAAACTGCCTTACGAATCCGGCAATGCGCGCCATAAAATCCGTTGCGACAAGAGCAACTAAATTAAGAATATTCATAAACATATAATATATTTTATTACTAATCATTTTAACTTAACATATTACCTAAAAGTTCCCAAAGTATTGATACAGTCTCCGTTATTTTGGCAGCCCAAATCGGTACCCGCAAACAAATAGCACTCATCCACATCCTCTTCGCATGTTTTCCCCTTAATAAAAAGAAAATAGCAATTTGTTTGGAATTAGATATTATATACAAAAACGTTTTCGACAGCACATCCGGAGGCAGTTATTTGAATAATACTGATATTATTGAACTCTTAATAAATTATGAGTGTTTTTTAATATCTACTCCTCCATATTGAGAATTAGTCGTTTCATTATCAGAACTAAGCCAGAAAAACAAAGCATTTTGCGAAATTTGTATATTACCGCTCAGAGACAAAGCATTTCCACAAAAGCGTCCAATCATTCGTAAAGCTAAGGAACGGCTATCATGTAACTGAAGCCAATCTTTATGGCAATCAGTAGCTGGTTCGAAATCAAATCTACTGAAAATGGCCCTTATTATTTAAGAATAGCGGTACGTATTATCCAAGCACATCGTTCATTTGGCAAGTAATTCCCATCATTAGGACGGTAAGATAACACTCCCGAACGTTGTTGTATAATGGATCCACAAATAATTCTAAATATTTCGCAATATGGACCGATGGTTCGCGGGTAAGAGGATCGGTACTGTGAGAACTAAATATCCATACGGAATTTAGCCCACGCAACGCATGACGATGCACCCTGTTAAATAAATACAACACTGCGAGTATACAAGTTCTCATACACAACAGTTAAACAACTCCACGTAAACAACACAACAAGTATTGTGCTGCAACGGCAAAACCACGCGACTCCTAGCAACACACGCCATCCTAAAACAACATGTTGCAAACAGGCGAGCAAGCAACACACGGCTTGGCGGAAATCAAGCAAGCCGATCCGATCAGTCAGTCAGCACAGGGCTGTAACAGCGATCAGACGCATGGCACTAGACTCAGCAGTGAGTCGATCCTCTGGCTAGTCCTAGTGCCTTAAGTTGTGAACGCCGTTCGTAAAGGAGGAGCTCGGTAGTGAGTTGATCCTCTGACCGACTCAACCCTTAACTTTAGGTCGCCAACACAGTCTCCTGTGGCCCGGTGTTATTTTTCACGGCTATACACGAGCTGCGAAAGAATCGCCATCGAAACTTACACGAGTAGCAGCACATCGTCGTCTAAGCCTACACGAGCGCCTGCAGAAACATCTGGGCGTCGTCGTCGTAGCACCCACGAGTGCCAACTTATGCAGCAGGACATCGTCGTCTAAGTGCCGTTTCACACAGGGACTCAAAAGAGTCTCATACCAGTTTATTGTGGGCGAGGGGACGACGAGGAAAGACGAAGGGCGCTTTGTGTTCTTGTTTGTAACAGCTCGCTGCTACCCTTTTCAGCATTCCTTTTCACTTTCAAATTCTTTGAATGGTTGCAACAGCGCTCGGTTTCAAATGAATTCGATCGCAAATTTGAGTTCTGTTATCTATTTTTGTATGTAATATGCAAATACGTATGCATAGAATAATAGAAATATTATGACAAATTGTAAATAAGGAGAAAATTAAGATATAGATTATGGAGTAAAGAAATTATGAATTTTTAATACGGAGTAAAGAAATTATGAGTTTTTAATACTTAAAGATTAGGAAATTCCTATTATAAATTTGGCCTTGAAAATATTAGTAGCGGATATTCAATACATTGTTGTGGATTAGGAAATTCCCGTCTTTAGTATTTCTTTGAAACTATTTAGCGGGTAGGTACTTGTATTATGCATATTGTTCTACCATATTCATGGTAATCCATTGCAAGCAAAATGTGTGACCATCATCTCAACATACAAATGAAATACGCAGTACGCAGTGTTGCGCAGTCGAACCGCACAAATATTTACGAAAATTTTGTGAAAAGGAATGCAGAAAAACTAGACTCGAGTTGCTGGACTCTTTTTGACCGTGTGAATGCCCAGAGCGACACCAAAAGAAAATTTGAAAAACATCAGACTCTTTTGAATCCCAATGTGAAACGGCACTAAGCCTACACGAGCGCCGGCAGAAACATCCGAGCGTCATCGTCGTAGCACCCACGAGCATCAACGCACGCAGCAGCACATCGTCACCTAAGCCTACACCAGCGCCGGCAGAAACATCCGAGCCATAGCGCTATCATCGGGTGACGCCACTACAACGCGGAAGACAACATTTTGTACGGTTAAGTAAACGCAGGAGAAATTGTAGATGTACGGAAATTTAATAAAATACGATTTGTAAAAAGAGCCCCACAGTTTACAAATTTATTGTAACGAACCCTGGACACGGCGAGTATACCTCGGCAAATCTCAAGAAGCAGGGGCAGCAAAAAAGCTTCGTTACAATACTTATTATTTAGCAGAAGAGTACATTTGCCACTATTTTGACATGAACTAGATTGACATTCATAAAATAATTATTAAGTTTTTGTAATTAAGGATACACTGATTCTTTACTACGAATTTTTGTTATAGGTAAATTTCACCAAATTTCAAATTGCGCGAAATTTTCTCCAATGTTCTTATCAGCCTATAACCAAAACTCTTAATAATCAAATTTACTGCCAATCTGTTGAAGAAATTAATATTAAACGCTTGAGTCTCGGTTATAATTTTACGACATGTGCCTTATACAAGCCTGAGATGAATAATTCGTACAAGGATCGGTTATTTAAGTAAGCTTCCATTTCCAACTGAATTCCTCATAAATTATGAGCGTTTTTAAATATTTACTCCTCCATTTTGAGGATTAATAAGTTTCTATCGACAAACACCATGAAATTTGGGAATATTCGTTTGGTCGATATTTTTGTACTCTAGCAACATGTTGCTCAGACTATTACAGTTCTGTTATTATTATGGTTGCGCGGTATGTAAAGATTTCACTATGATAACGTCATCATAAGTGAACAGTACAGTGAGTATAAGTATAAGAAAATGAAGAGTACTTGATGACTACGCCGGAAGTGATCATCAATACATTTCATTCCAAACATCAACATATAATTTCCCAGAATAAGAGAGAAGAATAACCAGCACACGAAAATCGAACAATTTAAAACTTCCCACCACACGCCTGATCTCAGAAATAGGCACCTACACTTCAGTACAAAGTTCTCTTTCAAATGTTACCGAGACGTTACAACAACAACAAGTTTATGCCAAAATTAAAAGCAAAGCAACGGAAACCTACTGCATACTGGTGGACAGAAAACATCAGAGAATGAGTATACACCAGAAAACTGCAACGAGTAATACAGTTTTGATCATACTCGACTACTGATGCGTTACCAGGGAAGGTAGACTAACTATTAATAAGCCTATTAAATAAGTATTTTTCACGCAAGTTACGCAGAGATTTTACATCTTTGTGCTAAATAGTAGCGAATAAATTAGAAAATGGTTAATTTCCTACCCGGCGTTTTTCAGCTTTGTTAGCCGTTCAATTAAGCATCATATAAAATTTGATTTGTCCCTTCTCGTTATTTTACGTTCTCTGGTTTAATGACACAAATGTGTGAAATCGGCCAACGAATTACGCATTATATTTATAATTTATTATTATTAAGCAGACTATATGTCGAATATAGCAATCAATGTGTGAATTATCTTCATAAAATTGGATGGTAGAATTTTTCTTCATGTACTTATTATATAACATTTATGCTCTTTGGTTGAGTTTGTATCGCATATGTATATATATGTATATCTTATGTGGGTTAATTAGGTAAGTTTTAAGATAAATAATACTATCTAAAGTGGAATATAGAGGTTAGGGAAAGTTTTGACCGGATTTCACCCATTTTTAACACAAGAATATACAATTATCAGGAAAAGATTATCTCTGAATTTCAATAATACAATATTATATATCTAACAGCTTTACCGATATTTTCGGTAAAAATACCCTAGATGCATCGAAGATCACATATTCGGTAACTTAAGTCCCCAATTATGGTCCGAATTGGACTATTTTTGGTGAGATCAGGCTATACCACTATATACTATATCAGACTATATGTGCAAGGTTTTAACAGTAATTTTGGAGATTAATTTATATATTGTAAATAAAAAGAATCACATGAACTTTACAATTGTGATATAGTATATATGTACATAGATATTCGAAGTAGACCATTTTCGCAATGTACCCTAAGATTGTTGAAATAATCCTGAGATGTGATTTTACACCGATTCCAGCATCTTGGTTGTAAAATTTGATGCTTCTAACATATTTATCTAGTGGGTTATACATTTTAACGTAAGCGCTATATAGGGTTGGACGTGGTAATCATCCGAATTCATCCACTTTCAGATAGTATGGGAATATGCTGAGAGGATACTTTAAGCCTATTAGGGACATGGCCACGCCCACTTTATAAAAGGTTTTAAGCAACATACTTTCTGCACTTTGACCGGCCTTGGGTGTCAGTGAATACATGTTCTAAGTTTTATCAATGTATGTAAATCTTTACTCAAGTTATCGCTTGCACACACAGACGGACAGAATCATTTATATGTATGTACATATACGAGTATATCTTTATATCTACAATATATCGTTAATCACTGCATGACGCCCACTTTTCCGTGCACATGTGTGCGCGTACTGGTATACATATTTGTCTATATATAGCTCACAAATCAGTCAACTGATAAAACCCACAGTTGCCAACTTAGTGCTTAGTGCCGTTTTTAGTGCTTTTTATCTGAACTCATAGATAGTTAATTAGGAGAAATATTCATTTAATTCAGTGGCATCATACTGAATCTACTTCAGAATTCTGGATTCAAGTTTAGATGTATAAAGACTCAGTTTGTCTGAATCCTTTTGAAAATTTGGCAAATTTCGCCATGAGGTTCTAGTTATTACCATACTCAATTGCAGAAGTTGAACGTGTGTTTAGCGCAATGAATGTTTTTAAAAATATAATTCTAAATTTCCGTTTGTCTCTTTTTTCGGTTAATGCATTGCTACAAATTGTTGTTGCGACAATTATAATATACCAGATGATGCAGTCTTTCCCATCGATAGCAGACTCATGATCCGAATTCGACATATGACTTTGAGTAAATTTTATGGCCAAAATTTAAACTGATGAGGAAATATACTTTCGAATGAATTTTTGATATATGTATGATGATATATGTGTGTAGAGGCTAATTTTTATACAATTTGTTATGAATGAATAAATTTTGTAATATAGTATATCATTAAGAAGTAGAAGTACTGAATTGTTTAATTCTATAAATGTTTAAAGGTTATTCAAGAACTATGAGTGAAAAAGTCTTGGGTTAATAAATCATAGAATCTGTACATTACATCGCATACTAACTACAAAAGACTCACAAATAAAAAATTTCAATTTTTATCAATATATAATCGAGAAATTACATTGTCATCACTATTTTACTTAACCCTTAAACGCCTGGCGGTTCCTCCAGGAACCAATCGCTATTTTCATGTATAAACACTTTAAAATATTACATCACGTGACATGTGGCTTTGATATAACATGTTTCTTAACTTTTAGTTTAGTCGCCTTTAGACTTGAGTAATTTTACTTTGAAAACATAATTTTAAGGAAAATTTTGAACTTTCAAGTGAGTAAAGCGAAAGTTATAGTAATTACGTACGAAAATTTATTGCATAAATTGTGGTATATCTCTAATAACTAATGTATCTTTTATCAGTCTACTAATAATTATAATAAAATTTCAATAAAATATAAATTTTTGAAAAAATATATACTAAAAATGAAATAAATAAAATTTCAATAAAATATAAATTTTTGAAAAAATATATACTAAAAATGAGAATCTTGAGAAACCACTAAAAATACCAACGAATAAAACACCCTGTAAAATCCTAAAGATATAACACAAATCAAAACTTTGAATGAATCGGAAGTTTTAGGCTTTTAAGGGTACTGGGAAATCACCGTGAGATCTACTTTTGGTTAATTTAAAGAAGATATTATGCATAATGGAGGACGATTTGACTGTAAAAATTATTAAAAAATATAAACAGGAACATTCTACGAATTGTGGCTCTCTTGTATTTAGTGTGCGACATGTACGTTTATTTCTACTTTTTTAAAATAAAATATGTTATGACAACCAATTTTTTCTTTCAAAAAAATTTAGTGCTCTTTCTAAATTTTGAGAGAAGGGAGATATTAAAATCAGAGGTGACCAAAAGTTTAACTTCAGGGCCATACACCAACAACGTCAAGTACTCTAGCTTTAATAGAATCGACACAGTCCTTGCATAAACTATTCTACTGAAATTTGGTAGCTTCCTACGAAAATTGGCAAATCGGCAAACAGTCAAACTTATGCAAGTTTTTATAAAAATTATTGGAAGCCATAACCTTAACTTATTTCGATTTGTGAGAATACTTAATAATTAGTTTAAAGAAAAAAATAGCTAACTCCTTATGTATGTAAGTAATTCCGTACAAATCTTCTACTGAAACTTAAAACAGATTACATATAAAAGTTTCTGAAATCAAACGTATACCAATTATAGAACGATTTTCTTATAAGCAATTGTGATTACACCAGTTTTTCTCCACAATCCAAGCAAAATTACTGTTTCCTACATTTTGAAGTGGTATGAGACTGGTAGCTAGGTGTGAATATAAGCATGTATTTGATAATATGATTATCGTGGTATTTCTAATATTAATACAAATTCACAATAAGTATTCAATTATAATTACACGTTAGGTACAAATTTCGAAATTCACAATTCAATTAATGCGTTACTGCTATCCTATAATATCTAAATATTACTTACAGTCCACCCATTTGGACATTCACAGTAAAAGTTATTGTAGCCATCGTAACAGGTACCGCCATTTTTGCATTTCGTACCATTGTCACTCTTATCTTCGCATTCGTTTTTTAGAACAATGTTTTCGATTTGTGCGATTCGAGCTTGAGCCCTTTGTACACGCCCCGAACTACGGCGTATATTGATTAACAGACCTCGACCCCGTGTCCGATTTTGCAAGACGGCGTAACGTACGCCAAGCGATTGCAAATCTGATTTGAATGTAGCTAATAATGAACGAAGCGTTTCTGAAGTTAACACATCTTCGTTATGAGCCGGCCCGAGTTGCGTCCTTCTCTTTTTTACCTTATTTAGAATATTCACTGAGTTAAGAAAAATACCTCCTTCACCTTTTAGGCGAAGTGTGATGTTTCGATAAGGTGCAGCACGAAATATCAATTTTCCGTCAACGGCCTTAATTTGAGGTTGTTCAATGAATTCACCACTAACGGTGATAAATATTTTCACAACTATTAACAACGCTATGAAACACTTTCTAATGTTCATTTTTACTCGATTCTCAAGCCGACCATTTAAAAAACTAAACAGAATTTATGATTGAGGTCTGTATTTATACCAAGCGACGAAAAATGAAAAAGGGGCGTTATTATAAAATGATTTAATTTGTCGCTTTTATTTACATATATACATATAAATGCATGTGTATATATGTACTTTTATTTATAGTATATATTACATGCGGCGGGGTATTTAAATTAGAATCATCTAAAATGGATATATATAAATCAAATATTTATATACATAATTAACCATACATAGATAGACAGTAATAAGTAATAGTAAGTGAAAACACATTGTACACTATAATTCATATATTGTATAATTGACCCCTCAAACAGAAATCTATAAAATGCTATAACTAAGCTCCGAATTAAGTGAGTGGTACCTCCCAATTAGGGAAATAAATTTTACAGCCGAGAAGGTAAGAAATACAAGTACCTAATAGCAGTGGCGCATATACAGATTTGCTGCTTGTGAGCTTTTTAATTATTGCCTACTGACCTCTGAAATTCGATACCTTAGCTCACAATTAGATAATTTAGATTTAGAGAACGAGAAACGTGTTAATTCGGAAGTAATCACTCGCAGCCATTCCAATATCTTTATCGGGAGTTTTATCAAACATTTGTTCTTTTAGGTTGAAGTTTTTCTCTCTCGTATATTGTTTTGATACGCTAATTCCATCGCCTTTTACTAAATACTTGAAATTCTCTCTTTCAGCTATGAAAAACTTACGGAGTGATTCGTAACGATCAGCAACGGTGATCAAATCTAATTTGGAAGTCTGAATTTAACCATTTACTTTGTTTATTCTCTAAAAAAAAACATCTCATACAACAACCATTACTGTCGTTTTCAGCTATTGCAAATTTAATAATATTCCTGCGTTACAGCTTTTCAGTACATTCATTCTTGATTGATTCTAATGTTTTAAGAACTTCGTGTCAAGATTCTTTCAAACGTTTACATGCATCCTCTCAGCTGCCCAACGTGCCAAACTTCCTCTTTTAACGCTTTTGCCTTTTCCGATTTCATTCATTAATTTTTGCTAGCGTTGTGTCCTAGCCCCCAATTTAAGTGAACGTGTAATATTGGATTTATACAGTTTAATTCCGAAAATGTGTGTAGATTAAAAAAAAAGGTGGTTTAGTGTTGAATATAAATCGAATTGGTCTGGCCCTTGGGCAAAACCTCATATCCCTTATATAATGATTTTTTGGTTAATTTTTTCCTCATATACCCAATTCAGTTCCTTTGGTTGAGTTTATATCTCATACGAGTATATCTCATTTGAGTTAATGGGGTTGATTTTAATATACATATTTCGGATACAAATGAAACTAAATGAGTCTTCGACTTATATTGTACATCTAAGTTAATAAGATTCCAAATTTGATTATAATTAATTCGGTGTTTTGTATAATGAATGTTGAATTCTTACGCAACATATTAATTAAAAACTTTTGCAAACGTCCTGAAAGTATTCCCTCGACTTAGATCCTTGAAAATTACGAGAATATAAAATGTTCGGTTAAACCCGAACTTAGCCCTTCCTAACATGCTATTATTTCGTTTTGATATTCGCCTTCTCAAACTCTTTATCTATTTTCGTATATGCATTTAAGAACTTTTACAAACGATTCTTAGTAAACAGTGTAGATTTTTCATGGCTGAATCCATTGACAGCATGCTATCAAAATCCAAAAATGATTTATTGGTATTCCAATGGTATTAATGACATCTTGGTTTCCTTTACGCAAAGATGTAAAATAGCATATATTCGGGTACATATGTATGCACTTAAATATCAGATACTTCTTGTTTAGGTTGCCGTTGCTACTTTCCTACATAAACATTTTCACTTATAAAGTAACTTACAGCAACAATACAATGTGCTTCATTTGTTAACAGCGGGTTTGTAGCTATTTGAATTAATATGACCAAATCATATTAAATCTTTATAACAGATGATACTCTTTGTGTAAGGTGCTTACGTGTGTTTTGCCAAAACTGTTTCAATACCGATGAAAAATTCACTTGGATTTGCTTCTTGAAAATCTTGTCAGTTAATGCGAAGAATATAAAGAACTAAAACTGATGGAAGCTTACTTCATATTTTGGCTCTAGCAAAATTAATTTTACTAAATCATTACACATGTTGATCAATATAAACGGTTAGGCTAAGAGAAGCTCTATCCCGATTTTACCCATTTTCGGTATCAAATTATAGTACAACCAATATTATACGTTTACTTTATTTTTTTAATATATCTGGCATGTTAACCGATATATATAGCAAAAATCCAACCTAAAGTTTGACCACACTACTTATAACTGTCTTCGATTGGTAATTTCTCTGATCTTTCAACTCAACAACAAAGTTATCGAGTTGAATTGATGCAGGAGAGAATGCGGGTACCTCAATAAAGTGGTATAACTTCCATCTTCAATGCTGCCAAGTTTTGTTTTGAATATTTTAGCTCGCTTTTACTATTCTGAATGGTTCAAATTATAAAAAATTAATAGAAAACCATATAAATAGTTAAGACTCAATAGTGTTATTGCGCATGCGTCAGAAGACATGTTAGCGCAGGGTTGCACCACAAGTGCTGTCCGTGATTTGAGCATCTGCTTAGTTTGTTCGATTCGCTGAAGAGTAACTCTTAGCGAATCGAAGAAAGCTTATATTAACAGGAAAATATGCTCTTTGAGTTTTAACATCTCACAGACTGATCGATATTTTCAGTAAAAAGTTTGCCCTAGGCTCTGAGGATAATTTGGTACAACGAATAGTGTTAAGGTGGGACATCTGTGGTTTATAAAGGTTTAGAAAGTAAACATAGGCGTTGACGCTATGTCAACTAAATTCGCTTGCGATAAACATTTTCGATGCTTTCGCCGACATTGTGAAACTGGGTGACATCGAAAGTTAACCCCACCCACTTCTTATATAACAGTTATGTTTAAAACTACTAAAAGTGCAATACCTCATTAAATAAATACGTCAGAAGCATTAAATTTCACAGTCAGGGTGCTACGGAAAACCTTTTTAAGATGTATCGAAATTAGACAATGGGGGTGCCATTGGCCACTTTTAGGTGAAATACCATATCTCAAAAACGGTTCAACCAAATACATAACATTATCTTGACATTTCTATGTCACGTTGCGAAAACAGGCGACTTCAACCACGCCTACTTACCATACAACGCAATTTAAAATCCTTTTGATTTATATACAAATCAAGCACCAATAAATATACTGAGAGAAAACTTTGCAAAAAGGGCCCTTAAGGTATGCTATCTTAAATCTAAAACTTGTTAAAATCGGCCCATAAATGTTTAAGTCCCCATATACCGAATATGTGGACCCCAGAGCGTCAATATTGAACCTTTGTGTCAAAAATGGGTAAAATAGCACCAATAATTCTCCTAGTCCTCATATACCTCATATAAAGGTTTTCGAACTAAACATAATATTCGTTTCTTACTCATGACCTGGCACGACCGGAAGAGCTAATCGAAGCTTTCTCCTTAATGATTGATTTTGGTTAGTGATTTTTGACATTCGTAGAGAGGACAATTTGTTTTAACCGTTGTTCTTATTGATAGTTTCCGTCAGTTTTAAAGTCTGCTGCAAGTTTGTGTACAATTTGGTGGAAAGTTTGAACACTATTTTTGTGAGTCAGCTCCTAATATCTGGATACTTGTTCATTTTGCGAAAATGTCTTCGGAATATTACTGACAGAAATTGAGGAATGGAGCATAAGGGAGACATCATGTTTGAATATAAATTAAATATTTTGCCAAGAAACAGAAAATTTTATTAAGTCATTTTCTCTCGACGCGTATGAAATCTCTTAATAGACGTTGTTAAATACAATTATGCCTAAATTAAATTCAATAGCATTATTGGAATCACGCGTATAATCGTGGGTGATGTGTGTATTTCCAGCATTATACTTATATTTTCTTGTTCCAGAATTCATTTAAATAGATTTCTTTGTTTTACTAGATATATACAGTAATCTTTGCGTTTTGTTTCTTAACACTTGTCAGTTGGCCGTTTGCTCTAATTTTGTACAACAAAATTTTTTTGTTCTCCTTACTGTTTCCATGTATGAGTGTCCTAAGCAAGGAATTTACCAAACAAATAAGTACAGCACAAAGATTTTCAGTTTAAAGTGCATTTAGTCAAAAAACAATATTATTAAAGTAATCAAATTATAAAAAGCTCAAAAAACGCTCAAGCGTCCAAGTTTTATAGGAAAAAAATTATAATCTTACAATCGGAAGTTCAAACGAGTATGATAAACGAAAACCTTTTACAATCAAATTTGGTATCTTAATAACTAATTTATGTTAATACTCGTAGACTCACTTAGTTTCATTACTACATTTAGCAGGTCCGAAATATTAATATTAAAACCAACGTAATATACTCAAATGAGATATAACAGGGGTTTTTTTTTTAGAGGAATAGAACATTAAATTGCAATAAAACAACGATGGATTATTCGATTGACATGAATCCAATCCAATTTTCGATGACTTTTTCCAACATTTGTGGCCATATATCGACAATGCGCATAGACCAATGACTTGACATAACCCCACAGAAAGTAGTCTGGCTGTGTTAAATCACAAGATTTTGGAGGCCAATTCACAGGTTCAAAACGTGAAATTAGGCGGTCACCAAACATGTCTTTTAATAAATCGATTGTGGTACCAGCAGTGACATGTTGCGTCGTCTTGTTGGAACCACAGCTCCTGGACATCATGGTTGTTCAATTCAGGAATAAAAAAGTTAGTAATCATGGTTCTATAACGACCACCATTGACTGTAACGTAGTGGCCATTTCTAGATGAAACGGTGTTTCGACATACACTGGAGGATTAGCTTCACGCCAAATGCGGCTGTTTTTTTGTTGACGTTCAACCAGAAGTGCGCTTCATCGCATCATACGATAAAATGAACGTAGTGCGCGATACGTACTCCGCACAGAACAATTATTTTCGAAATAAAATTGCACTATTTGCAAGCGTTCTTCAGGCGTGAGTCTATTTATGATGAATTGCCAAACCAAACTGAGAATAAATCACTTGACAGCTGTTAAATCGGCCGCCATCTTGAACAGTAATGCCAACTTAAAGTTCTATACCTCGAAGAAAACACCCGATACATACATACATATGTTATAGAGTATAAACTCTTAAAACTAAATTTAATATATGGAGTATATGAAAAAAATATTAACCAAGGGATGGGAAATACCACTTTCATTTTGGACTCATTTATGAGAATATATATGGAAGCCGGGGTAGTTCGTGGATGAATATCGCACATTTTTGGTACTAAACTATAGTATATCCAGTGCTATATTTTCACAAAATCTTTCCGATATACCTTACATATTACCAGATACATAATATGTGGCATAAAACTAACCAGAGATTTAAGGCAAGATTTTACCTTATTTCATCCATTTTAGGTTCAACGATACACTATTGTTTCATAGGTTCAACCGGAAGCTCGAAAATATTTGTATTAAGTATATGGGGGCTTGGGGAAGTCTTACTCATTTTTGACACAAATACTTGTTATCAAAAAAAAATTGTCTTCAAATTTCAAATATATATCTCAAATATGCGGTTAATTGGAACTTAAAAAGTTATGGTCCGATTAGGACAATTTTTAACCCTAGATGGAAGACCTTAAAAGCACTATTTGTGCAAAGTTTTATTTCGATAACGTCAAAATACAGATGTCAGCGTAATATTATTGTCCTATTTTCATACCGGCTTCATAAGAGTCTTCTTTAACATCATTTTGTGAAATTTAATGCTTCATTTGTATTTAATTAGTGATTTATCGCACCATATCTTTCTCAAATAATTTTAGGTGATACAAACAACTGGTAGGTGAAGTAACTGTAAAACTCAGTAGCAACATGTTGCAAGGCTATAAAAAGATGTGCAAGGACTGGAGTTTTCCAGTGAATGTCCAGAATATTGGAACAATAGAATAATAATCAGGTAATCTCTTAGAAGCGGCATCTCTTAGAAAACCGCACGCATCTCATAGACACAACACCGCCAAAAATTCGAAATAAATATATCTTCACCTTGTAATAATGTTGTATTTATGTTATAAAATTTTATATTTATATATTTGTTTATCACTAACAGCAATAGGGGAAAAACAAGGAAGTATTGATCCGATTCAATCAATTTTTGACACAAAGACATACTATTATTGAGAATTTCATTTATTTATTATATTATATGTATTTCGATTATTTATCTTACACATTGACCGATATTTTCGGTAAAAAATCAACTATAGGCACTGGGGTCCACATTATTCAGTACCTAGGGACTTGAACAGTTTTGGTTCGATTTAGACAATTTCTGGTCACAAAGTGGAACACTTTAAACGCATTATTCACGCAAAGTTTTACTTTGATACAATCATTGTTTTTTGATTTGTATAGTGGAAAGTGAAAGAATCAAATGGAATTTAAAATGTTGTTATATGGGAAATAGGCGTGGTTGGATTCCGATTTTGCCCATTTTCGCACTATAATAGAAATATGAGAATAATGTTATGTACTTCATTTGGTTGAAATCGGTTAAGCAAATCCTAAGATATGGGTTTTCACCTAAAAACGGGCGGTGCCACGTTTACTCTCTAATTTTAAACGTGATTCCTATAAAGGCATCTTATACCATCCCAGAGATTACAATGTCTGTGGCGTGTTTAGTGCTTGATTTATCGCGCTTTTGGTAGTTTTTAAAAGTACCATTATATGGGGAGTGGGCGGGGTTGTCACCCGATTTCACCCATTTTCACATTGTCGATATAGGTGCTAAAAACATTGTTGTTATTATAGTTTTAGCGGTTTAGGAGTTATGCACATTAAACCTATTAGGGGGCGGAACCACGCCCATTTAAAAAAAAATTTAAATTGAAGTAAAAAAGCATGGTCTCTTAATTTTATAAAATAATCACACAGTTTGACTGGTATGCATATAGGTACACTCAACCAGAAGGTGGAACCTATATTAGATATAAGTATCTGGGTTAACACCAATTTCACTCATTTTCGGCAACATACAGTAGTTTAGTAGTAATAGGTCTAAGATAAAGCGTTAACTTAATGTTGCTTAAATATTTAACATACTGACCGATATATAAGATATAAAGTCAACAGAATTTATGAATATACAAGTGCGTATATAAGGGCTAAGGGAAGTACTGACCCGATTATTTATCCATTATCCATTTATCAGGAAAAGAATCCTACTGAATATCATCAAGATATCTTAGAAATTAGATTGATCGATGTTTTCGATATAAAATCAGCTAGAGGCACTGAAATCTTCATATTCGGAAGCATCGTCCTTGAAAAGTTTTGGTCCGATATTGTCCTTTTTTAGCAGGAGGTGCCCTCAAATTGGAGATACTATTTGTGCGAAGTTTAATTGCGATATCTTCCTTGGTTCTTGATTTATAATACTGTAGAGAAAAATAATCAGATGGAATATTTATTTTATTTATTTATTATATGAAAAATAATAATACAATTATTATTTTACAAAGTAAAAGGAGCACTAGCTTCAGAGGCTTTCAGCTCGCAGCTTTAATTATAAAGGTCTTAAATAATAAAAATGATATATTCCGTGTAAAAAATATTTACAAACAATATGTTTTTATGCAATAAAAATTATATGTTATAAATAAATTTAGAAAAGGAAGGATTAGTTTAAATGTATTTTTTTAAATTTGTACGAGACAGGAATTAAGAGATTTTGGTAATATTTACAATAATGTTACTTTTAGTAAATCAAGAGCTTTATTGTTTTGAAAGATACTGGTTCTTGCAGAGTTGAAGTAGGGGCATTCAGCAAGTAGATGGATTATGGATAAGGTCGGCGAGTTGCAATATGTGCAGGGTGGAATTCTGTTTCCATTTATTATATGAGATGGAATATAAGGCTGTGCTATATAGGAAGTAGACGTGGCATTTCACCTAAACGTGGACAATGTCATGACCATCCTCTAATTTTTGCAATTCTCCACACCCTGCGTACAAGAGTCAAATTTAATTCTTCGAGCGTTTTTATTTAGTTAGTTATCGCTCTTTTAGAAGTTTTGAATATAACCACTACATGCAACATTGGAATACATACAGTAACATGGCACATGGAGCATCATCAGACTAACAGACGGTAGAAAAAAAGCAAATTTTTTTCATATTCATTGACCCTTGGTTAATTGATTTTCCCGCTTGAATCACCTGATTGGTCAAAAATATATTGCATACACAATATACGTGTAAGTTCGTTAAAGTAAAAAACCTGACGTTGCCGCACATATGGTAGATACATATTTCGCAGCAGTTGGCATCTCTGCAAAGCAATTGAAAAACATGTGTTTATTGGTGAAGATATTTTGGAGAGTGCTGATTTTATCTCCAGTGCTGATGTTGAGGAGCAAGAGAAAGAAAATGACCCCCCAGGGCCTCCGTCAGTTCTCGAAGTTTTAAATTACATACAATAACTTCAAACATATTTTTATTCAGAAAACAAGTTTTTATGTGAATATGGTAGAATCGCATGTCCTGTCTGATAGATTGAATAATATACAAAAAAAGTCACTTTTATAATTAACATTTTAAAAATGTAAGCAACGATCTCTAATTCTGTGCATGCAAGTGCTGCATATACCATATACAATAATATTAATATTTCTTGTACCTTAAGGTTATTTTAGTTTTGATAACAATGATCTCTAAATATATACATACATAAGTGCATTGTTTTGTTTTTATACTCTCGCAACCTGTTGCTACAGAGTTTAATTGTTTTGTTCACCTAATCGAGTTAGATATATAATATATGTAATGATCAGGATGAAGAGACGAGTTGAAATTTAGGTGACTGTCTGTCCGTCCGTCTGTGTAACCTGTAACTTGAGTAAAAATTGAAATATCTTTATGAAACTTGGTACACATGTTTCTTGGAACCGTAAGACGATTGGTATTGCAGATGAATGGATTGCGTAAAACAAATAAATTGCCATAAATAAACTCCACATTAAGATACAAGACTATTATTTGGTATACAGGATCACATGTTTTTGTTTTTGAAGTAGGCAAGCAAAGAAAGCCGAAGTGCGGAACTTTAATTCGCTAAACCTAACCTACTCCCATCGCATATCCCTCCCATGGAACCACCTGCTTAAGTATTACTTCGCAAGACATCTCAATAAAAGTAAGGAAGAAAAGTTTTACGGTAACACGGTCAGAGTTTACGTTATTTCGGTTGATGTCAATGAAAATATCTCGGACATAAAACAATATGTAGTGATGAGGTTAAGTGAGTATAAGATCTGAAATATCTACAAATATAATATTAATAAAACAACGATTACCCCCCTACCGCCCCACCGAGAGAGTCAGACAAATTAAATGTGCAGGAATGACTATTAAAGTCGTGACATATGCGGCGGAAAGGTTCGTTTAGGTCTAAATTTGAAAAATTTTAACAGTAAGGGTCTAAATTGCTTTCAAAAGCGAACCGGGATATATAATTTTACTTCAGACAAGCGAAAAGAACTCCAAAATGTTCGATTCAGAATTTTCACTAAGAATAGTATGTCAAGCATTTCTCTACGACTACTAAGAGTAGGTAGATTTATAAGTTTTAAACGACTAGGGTATGGAGGAACACTTAACCTCATCAGAAATGCTCTAAGGCGACAAGTAAAAATTTTGTTTTTTCTAGTTAGTCCTATTTTCATAGCTTATTCTGTTGTGAATGGTTCGATAATCGATACTAAGGAATTGTTATGGAGGTATTTGTTCCAAATTAATGAAGGTTTATCATAACCTTTTATAAATATTGTTTTAGAAGCGCTAAAGCATTGTACAGTTGCTTCTTAAATACTAAATACAATACGGCATTTTTAAGCAATCAATTCTTACCAAACCCCTAAATTTTTGCTTATTCTTAGTATCCAGTACACTCTTACATCAACCTTTTCTCTCTGGCTGCTTTCGAAATCTTGAATTAATATTCTAATGTGAAAGAGTTTTTACGCATAATTAATTTTATTGCGAAGAAGTTAGAGCTTAATATTTTTAATTCATAAATATTATATTTTCACAATTTAAGTTGCGGAACAATTGTCATCTAAGGATTTAAGTATTTCGTTCACTTGAATATTATTTTATTTTTATTATTCTCAATTTTAGACATATGTCTTCTTTCTTATCCAGGAAGCAGTACTAACTACTTTATTGAATCAATAAAAAATTGGAGAAAATAACAAAAAATCGTGCTGTGAGTGGGCCCAATCAGTGTAGCAAAATTTTATGCGAAGATCTCAGATTAAATATTTTGATATGGATTCCGTAAAAACCATCCACCTCAAAGCGTCATAGCATGGGAAGTAAATGAAGCGAAATAAATTGTTGTAAGCTCTTTAGACTGCGAGGGTTTGTAGTTTATGAGGGAATATTGTCATAGTAATTGACGGTTGTAGTGATTCTATTTTATGGGATAAGAAGCATACTATGCATGCACTTTAACCAGAGAATGTAAATGAAAATTATCATTTACATGCTCTGCTTTAACCACACAAAAATTTCAGTCGTAAACTTTTTGCAACAATCCCTCAATAACCTTAAACATGTTAATATATGCACGTATCTATGTAAATCTATACATATAGTATTAACCCGAAAACAAAAAAAATACCTTTAATATCCACGTGAAGTTTTGCTCATTTGCTCTACCTGCCTTATTTTATAATGGAGAACCAAATATCTATGTATGTATTTATAATATATATGTAAATATAAAATCTTAAATTAATGAAAAACAAGAAAAAATGTTAATTTCGGTTGCACCGAAGCTCTAATACCCTTCACAAATACAAAAGATTCTTTACAAGAATTTGATTTTGATCGATCAGTTTGAATGATAGCTATATGCTAAGTTAAGGAATGCAATTTCTTTGCATAAAATTCTGATACTACCAAAATAGCTGACACATTAAAGTCACGTAATCAGCCGCAGCAGCATCTTAGGCAACAGCAACAATCAAGAGCGTAGGTTAAGTTAAGAATATATATGTAAAATGAAAGCAGACTAAATTTGGAGTTCAACCGAAACGGCTAAGTGCATTATTAATTAATTGGCGCCCGAGCAGGGACACAGTGAATTTAAAAGTGAATATTGCGCTAAAAAGTATCTTTGCAATATATAAGGAGAAATAAGAAAAAAGTGCTTTCCTGTGGCACAATCAACCAACTTAAATTGAACAGAATATTTAGCACCTGTGCGATACACATCAATCAAGTTCTCAAGGTATCTGGACATCAAGGACCTCCAAAGGACAAAGGAGTTCCGCCATAAATCTCAACAATCAAGTAACCAACCCACTGGAGAAAAAGTAAAATTTTAATATTGAGCAAATATATTATAAAGTGACAAATTTAAAAAAAATAGAAGTGACAAAATGACAGAAAATAGTGAAATAGTAGCGCAACTCATTGCAGCACAAATAAAAGATGTACAAGTGTAATCAGAGCAATTGAGGCTGCAATTAAGAAATTTAACAAGTGCACATAATGTTACGGAATTTCAAAAGCAAACCATTAATGAAACGATTCAATGTAGTGAGAGTTTAGATATTATAAAATCCTTACCGGAATTTAGTGGAATAAGTTATGTTAGCTGGAGGGAAGCATCACATAATACTATCTCATTATACACGAAAGGAAGTAGGAAATATTCAGTGCACTAACTATTCTTAGAAATAAAATTACACAAGAATCCAATGATATCCTAACCAGTCATGACACGGTTTTAAATTTTGACGCAATTATTAGTTGCCTGGACTGGCAAAAGACAAGCGTTCTCTGCATATATGGACCAAGAATTAAATCTAATTAAACAAAATAATCTTAACTTAGTAGAATACTATAATACAGTAAACTCACAGTTAACTCTTAATATTAATAAAACCATAATGACCTATGAAAATAGTTCAGAAATGACTAAGTAATATAACAAAATACATCGGGAAGATGCGCTTAGGATTTTTGTAACAGGATTGAATTATCCTTAAATATATATTTTAATGGATATGGAACCAAAAGATTTACCCAATGCCTTGGCCAAAGCCCAAGAAATAGAATCTAATCGAATCAGACTCCAGCGAAATCAATCAAACCCGAAATCAAGTGATTAGGTATTGAAATGCTTACAATGATATTAGGAATATTCCTAAAAAAAATAATTATAATCAACACTCTAATAGGTTACGCTTTAATCAGCGCCTCGTCAATGAGAACAGCAGTTATAGAAATTGGGATGGCAAACCCAATCTAAACCAGAACCAATGCAGGTAGATATTTCAGCCCAATATAGGCCACAAACCAACGCTCAACCGAGGCAAACTACTTTTACAAGTATACCTAACTTCCAAAAGAGATATAATATACTTGAACGAAATCCGAAAAGAATTTTTGGTTCAGGCAATAGTCATCAAGCCCAGATTAAACAACAAAGAATTAATAATATTCAAGAGAATGCTTTTTTAGAGATAGACACAGGAGAAACAAAATGCTTCTATAAACCAAATATTGTACCCAATAGAGAGTTATTAGAAATTGCGAAGCGCGTTATAATGCATACATTTTTAACCACTTAACGAGATTTTATCAGATTGAAAATCTAGAAAGTGATATTCTAATAGGAATGAATTGGCTAAGTAAAACGAAAATACAACTAACTTTTGAAAATAATACACTTCTAATAAATGGAAAAAGAGAAAAATTCTATACTTGACGAAAATGAGCTAGGTCAGATAAATAACCTGCAGGTCAACAATTAACAGAAAATGAAAGGAATATTAGGAAATTAATGTTAAAGGAACCGACGTAAACGCAAAACCCTTACCCACTACCAGCTAATAAATTTTTAGTTTTGTCACGATATCATAGTTTACTCTAGCAACGATGACGAGCACTAGGACCATCTAATTAAAATAATAAATACATTACAACAAGCGCATATAAAAATATCACTTGAGAAATCAGAATTTTTCAAGTCAAATGTATAATTTTGGGAAACCAAATAGCTTAAAATGATATTAAAACGGATGAAAAGAAACTCGAGACAATAAAAAATTATCCTGTTCCGAGGACACTAAGGCAACTAAGAAGTTTCTTGGGAATGACAGGTTATTATACGAAGTTTGTGTACAAGTATGCACACATAACAAAGCTATTAACAAAGTATTAAGCAGGAGAAAATGGAAGGGTTTCTCAAAATCAGTCGAAAAACGTTGTTATTGAATTAGATGAAGAAGCATTAAACGCCGTAAGCAAACTTAAGAACGAATTAATTCAACAAGTAGAATTGTCCCAATCAGATTTTAATAAGACACATCAAATGAAGTGATCGGAGCCGTCCTTTCGCAGAATAATTACCCTATTACGTTTATTTCAAAAACACTCAATGCTACTAAACGCAATTTGAATTTGTAGACCTTAATCACGAAAATGGATATTCACTTCTGAAGCTAGGTAATATAAAATTAGTCGAAAGATACGATAGAATTCCTTTTTTAATTAACACAACACTGTATAACCCACAAGTTGCCGACTTAGAACCACTAGTACTTAATTTAAAGGAACCTAATTCAGTTATGATCGCTAAAATAAAACATATTCGAACTCAGATAGACACACCCATCCCACATCATAGAAGTCAGAGAAGAGGATTGTTTAACTTTTTCGGAACAGAATTGAAGTATATTTATGGAGTAATGGACGATGAAGATCGTCAAGAAATAGAAGGAAAATTAGCAGTAAACACAGTAAACACACATAATGCAATAGAGCAAATCAACCTCCAGAAGAATATTAATGAGAAATTTAATTACGAAATTCAAACCCTTACTGCAAACGTAAACCAACATTATAAAGAATTATTTAAAAAAAATAATAAAGTTAATACAGAGTTGAATAATTTATTAAAAGAAAAGTGGAATAACAAACTACTAGAAAATCTAATGTACATTGAGACTAATATTATTAGAATCAAAGAAATATTAATGACAAACCAAAATAATCTTTTAAGTAGAGATAAATAATGGCTGAAGATAGTTTAAATTTTAATATTATCTTAGAAAAGTTAAGTAAAATCAAAGTTGTAATTGTCACTGAAAACGGAAATATTGTAATATTAGTTAAGATTTCATGTTTTATCAAGAAACATATCAAATAATCTTTATTTAGCAGAATCACTAAATGATGTTACATTTAAGGAGACCTCTATTAAGAAGGAGTTAGAAGTATATAAAGACGGATGTGTCGAAAATTTATTTAAGAATAAGAAGCACTGTAATTATAGGATTAAAAACCAATCAAATGTAATTGAAATGAATACAAACCATGTTTATGAATTTGCAAGAATGCAAGAAATCAAACTATTTACCATAACTGTAGTTCCAATAACTTTACAATTAATGGATATTATGTCATACGATTTGAAGATTGCAATATTGAAATTGATAAGGTCACCTATAAACACCATAACCCTCTGATAATTCAAATTTTACCAAATCCAGTTAAATTAATTAATATAACTATCATGAGAAATTTAAGCATGGCATTTAAGAAATAAATTTTAGAAATATTGAAAATATTCAACAAATTACAGAACTCAGATATGAAGCCCTAATGGGGAATGTAATGAATATAAGATGTATAAGTGTAATAATAAAATATTAATTATTCGCAAATATCCCAAAAGTAAGAAAACTCATGTTAAAATTAATGTCGAACAAATTCCAATGCAAAAACTAGCGTTGGCCATTGATCAAATGATGGTAAGAATCAATTACTATTCTTCTTTGAATCGGGACGATTCATCTAACAAAGGGGGAGTTAAGGAATGCAACTTCTTTGCATCAAATTCTGATACCACCAAAATAGCCGACACATTAAAGGAACACCTGCTTTTTGTTAACATTAAAGTAACGTAATCATCCGCAGCAGCATCTTAGGCAACAGCAGTAATCAACAGTGTAGGTTGAGTTAAGAATATATATGTAAAATAAAAGCCGACTCAATTTGGAGTTCAACCGAAACGGTTATTAATTAATTTGCTATAGTGACTCGATCTGAACAATTTCTTCGGAGCTTACACCGTTATACAGTGGTCGCTCTTGTATGGAATCATCGGCCAAAAATACTTCTACTGCTTTGATATTGCAATTTTTGTATTTAGATTTATTTATTTATAAAAAAAATATTATATTACCAATAATCAAACTCTCCAGATTCCTCTCCCATTACCCATGCCGCTTCTCCTCATTGAAAAATATTTTATAAAAAACAAAATTTTATAAAATAACAAAATTTACGAGAAATAATTTTAATGATAACGAATTTAAATTTAATTAAAAAAGTTTGAATTTATAAAAAATTCTAATACTATTCATGTAACTCAAGAATTGATTTAAGAAAAAATGTTTGCAAGCGGTTAAACAAGTCCTGATTTGCAGCCACCCGTGAGTCCTTTCGTGCATGATGCGATCCATACATCTCAACGTCCTTATTTCTTGACTCTGTAGCTTCTTCAGAGAGCTCTCTAATTGAAAGTAATACATATTGAAAAACAACAGAAGTGTGAATCAAAATTGTATGCACTGAACGATGAAGATAATACCAGAAATACTTAGTTAGTTCTCTTGCAGTATCTACTTGTAGAGCGAATTTTCTAATTTTGTTCAAATTAATTTTATCACCTGATGATAAGGCTTACACTAATGTTGCACAATTTTCAATTAGCTGTTTTTATACTCTTGCAACATGTTGGTACATAGTATAATATTTTTTTTCACTTAACGGTTGCTTGTATCACTTAAAACTAATCGAGTTAGATATAAAGTTATGTATATCTACATGATCAGGATCAAGAGGCGATTTGAAATCTGGGTGACTGTCTGTCAGTCCGTTCGCCTGTGCAAGCTGTAACTTGAGCAAAAATTGAGATATCTTGATGAAACTTGGTACATATGTTTCTTGGCACCATCGTCTCGTCCACAAAATGTCATTAATAAATTTACATAACTGAGCTCCAAAATAAGATATAATGTTGTTATTTGGTACAAGGTATCGCATTTGGAAGGAGCATCTGCAGTTTAATAAATTTTGAAAAAGTGGGCGTGACCCTTCCCTCTAATAAGTTTAATGTGTATATCTCCTAAACTACTAAAGCTATATAAACCAAACTTGCTGAGAATTAGTCATTTTGTTACCTCTTAAGACTCTGTGAAAATAGGTTAAGTCGGGTAATAACCACTCCCACTCCCAATATAACGGTTATGTTAAAAACTACTAAAAGTACGATAACTTACTAAATAAATGAGCCAATAGCATTAAATTTTACGACCAGGATGGTAAGGATGAGCTTTATTATCTGTTGTATGTTGTAGGTAAAATCTTATATCTTAGTACTATCTGACCGATTTCAGCCAAATTTGATGTGTGAGACATTCCTATTATTGTAGATACTGCAAAAATGGACGAAATCGGATGACAACCACGCCTATTTCCCTATAATAAACGATTAAACTCTGTCTAAATTTTTTACTTGACAGTATACAAATCAAACATTAATAAAGTTATCAGAATAAAACTTTGCACAAATAGTGCCCTCAAGTTCGATTTCAATTTGCCAAAAATGGGTAAAAGCACACTTCCCCCCATTTACCTAACATAAATACTTTTGAAACTCTGGTTTACTTTATACCGCAACTATCTGGTCAATATGTAAGAAATCTTAAAGAAATTCAGAAATAATATCTTTCTAATAACAATATGTCCTCTTTCTTTAAATTAATGAAATCACGGCAATACTTTACTTAGTTTGATATAAAGTTTTCTCAGGTATTTAGACGGCTTTGATATTTGAAAATTACAAGAGTATAAAAAGTTCATATATACAAGTTTGTAAGCTAAATGCACAAAAACGCTTTTAAAAACGGCTCAATAAGCAAAAATATTCATCAAAGGGTGCACAGCCTGGAAAAAGATTATCAGTATGTTGTCGCCATATGCCGCACAGTTGGGTGCTTTAAACGTAGGGATTCGCAGGTGTGTTGGGGCGCGTTGCAGGGGGTGGGGTAACAAGTTGAGCGACTAAATGACAAAGCGTCCCAATGGTTGGTTGAGTTGCGGCGCTGTTAGCTTCTTCTTTGAAATTTTGCCAAAAAGTGTTGCATGTTAACGTTCAATCAGCTTATGCTGCTGTTAGCACTGGGATGTGCAAAACAATGAATATCGACGCGCTTCAGTTCGCACGAATAACAAAAATCGCTTGCTTGCCGATGTACAACAGATTTCCCTTCTGTGGGATTCATTAGAGAAAATTAAATGAAAATACCAACAAAGCGGAATAAGAGGTGCAGCTAAAGAATTTTGATAAATGCTCGTCTTGGGGGTTGCATACGTCGCCTCTCCAGGAATTAGCGAGACTAACATATCTTTCTCCTAAAATGCATTAGGTTATCAATTTCATTAAAAATACTTATATAATGAAGCATAAATTTAGATAAATTATTATTTCTTCTTTCGGTATTGCCGACACTTAGAAATCTCTGAATATATAACTAGTTATCCGTAACAGCAGTAACCTCACGTTCAACAATAATATAAATTCCAATATCTGCACTCAAGTTTGGGATTTGTTTGTCTTTTTATCCTATTCCTCTCCACAGATATCATCGGACCATTATTAAAAACTTTTGTGTTTCACGAGATATCTTCCCAAAATGTGGCATGGATTATTCTCCAAGACAACATTGACAACGGAATGAGAAACCTGTATATAATTTCGTTCCAAATTTGTATGTTTCCCTGTAGTGAAATTACTACGACAGTGCACACCAATGAGTCAATATTCGTGATTAAGACAAGCGAGAAATTGTAAAATCATTTATGTTCAGTGTTTACTTTTCCGGTTTATCTTGTTATGGGCTCATATAACTATTAAAATATTGTTTTGTTTGACTATGTACAAATGGTGAATTAAGTTACATATGGTGGTTATTATCCTCAAATATCAAATTAACTGCGGCAGATACTCAAAAATTATACTGAGTCTTTATAAATGGTGTTTTTTAGACATCTGGTCTTCAAGAAAAAATAAAACGCGTATAATTTAATATTAATACCAAGAATTTAGCTTTATTATAAAGATAAGGGTTGGCCATTATGTTTTAAAATGGCTCGAAGAAATTTTAGCCAAATGGACATTTTTCGACCAGTTTTTGCAGTAATTTTGGCGGTGTTCCAGCAATAGGAGCCGAATATTCTCTTCCAAAATATCTTCCAGCGGTGTTTAATCGCACGATCTTGGAGTTCAGGCGCAAATTTTCCTTAATAAATTAATTGTTTCATTAGCTGTATTCGCATGTAGCCACTACAACATCCTTCAATTCAGGAACGAAAAAGTCATTAATCATGGCTTTATTGTTCCCCATGAACTGTAACATTTTAGCTGACTTCATTTATGAAGAAATATGGCTATTAATTTATCTTAAGATTTTGGGGCGCGACTACGGTTTTATTGTGTCAGAACTATTTTGCGCAATCGGAAGGTCAGTTTATTACAGTTTCATTGAGTCACTAGCATGGGCAAGATTCTCCGTCGTAGGAATCCAGTTGAAAAATGATGTTTTAACCATACTTTTAAGGCTACCCTATTTTAAACAGTAGTTAGGTATTATTTTTCTTGGTTTTGCGAGTACAAACTAGTTAAATTAGTAATTATATTAATTACTTAAGTCTATGAACATTAGTTCTTACAAGCTAATAGAAAATTATAGCATAATAAAATTATAATAAACAAATAGATAACTTATCTAAAAACAGAATTAATGGTGTTAACGAAGGAAGTCCTAGAGTGAGAAAAATCAATTAGAACTTTCTCAGAAATCGAGTTAAACTCACACACAGCACGCTTGAGGGGGCATAACCTGAAAATTTAGTTTTTACGTTGAGAAATATTGAAAACAAATGAAAGGAAAAGAACCGACTGTCGATTTTCAAGTGATTTAAGGTTTAATAGCAATATATGAGATTCATAAGACGGTGATGGGTAAACAAAATTTAAGAAGCTAATAAACAATATGGTCTCCAGATGAACACATCATCGTATAGGGATCCGAAAATATGGACGCATTTCGACAGACAAAGCCAAGCACAGTGAACGATTTAGAAGTGATATAATCAATGTGATTATTGAAGGAAAATCTTTTGTCAAATATTACCCCAATATCTTTAATTTCGGTTAGACATTTTAGGGCGCTATTTGAAATGTTGTAACTAGAAGGTAAAATGCTATGTCCCTCGCATACGAGATTTGCGAATATCCAATCATAAAAACTATCAATGTCACACTAAAGTTTATTTACATCTTCAGAGTTTTTGATTATTGAGAATATTTTTAAGTCATCTGCATATAGTAAAAATTTAGCAAAAGAGAATCAACAGGAAATGTCGTTAATGAACAGCACAAAAAAAAGAATACCTAAAACGCCTCCTTGAGGCATTACCGATGACGCAATGAAAGAATCAAATGACACCACGCAATAACGCAACGTCTATGGTGCAAATATGACTGCAAGAAAGAGTGAAAACCTAAAGTGAATAACTTTTTAATTATAATATTGTGTTAAACTTTATCAAAAGTTTTAGAGAAGTATGTATATACACAACACAACTTGAAATCCAGCGGAGAGAGCAGACATGCAATAATCACTAAAAACATCTAAATTTGACACAGTAGAGCTACCAGAAACAAACCGATGCTGATTGACGTTAATGAGTGACTTAATTGCAAAAAAGACATTGCAGGACAATTTTTTATATTTACAGACGGCAACCTATCAAAATCAATTTTGATAGAAGGCCTGATATCACAAATAGATTTGGCAATATCATCTTGCGAAAAACTGTGTATTATTGCCAAAATTTACAGATGAAAATTGTTTTTAGAAAAAATAGAAGTACTTCCAAATTCATCATGTACATAATTAGTTTATCAAAATAATTATTGGTACAATAATTTCTGTTAAGCTATATGTAAACGGAAGTCACCTTAATCAATTTAAGGACATTACACTCATTAAATCTAACAGAATATGTAAACTGTACTGTAAGTCTACTGATGCTAGTCTGACTCACGGATTGCCACCTGTAGACTTCACATACACGACCATACATTTTTACCTGCGGTTCTATGATCGAGAAAGTAAGGACAATTACAGCTCAATGTGAAGAATTCGAAAATTTCACTAGCCATTTAGGCAGAGTACAGCCCACTACCACAGCTGGTCCTGTCATCTCCGCTGTTGCTCTGAGTGTCTTAGATTTCTGTACAACATTTGATGTCTCTCATTCAAACGGATATGGTTGTTGTTTAATATGAAATGTCAAATATGGTAGTAGTTGCTACATTTGCTGGTGCTTCAACGGATTGTACGTTAAGTAGTGTGGTGCGGTTCTTCGAGCTTTCATAGCGGCGGCTCTTCCACTCATATTTATGTTCCTATATTCTCTGTACACACAGCGGTTAGTTGCACTGTCAACACCAGCTAAAGTTGAAAATATCCATAACTGCATATGTATATTCATAGGTACATGCTACTTGACATTTGTTCCATCCCCCAGTGGCCCGGATGCATGAACTAGGAAACCGGCAGCTGACACAATTTGTTCTCGTCAACAAGGACAGACGGATGCAAAACCGAACCACAATCTGGAATTTAAGCACAGTATATATACATATATGTAGATGTTTGGAGTGTGGAAATTTAACTATGTAAAGCTTGAGTAGGTACACGTACGATATGCTTACTTTTATATATATACTTTTGTACGGGAAAGTCTAAACTTAGAAAACATACTGAGGAAAACATTGTTAAATTACTAAAAGCAACCTCCGATATAAAAAAACTGATTGGTAGAAATTCGCTGAGCATTTATTATTAAAATGTTAGCGGTCTTAATACAAACCGTTCCAATTTTAATTTCCATATAATTGGATTTACAGAAACATGGTTAAAACCGCACATTTTTGATAATGAGATTTTAAACAGTGAATTTCAAATATTTAGATGTGATCGACTGAACAGAATCAGAGGAGATGTTCTACATCCGTACATTTCACTATCCCATCTGAATATGTTCTCGTTCTAGGAACCGACTTATTTGAATTTAAATGTATTAGAGTCTATGTTAACAGCTTACATACCACCCCATTCGGAATTATCTGTATATATGCAGCATGATTCTTTATTAAAGAGTGCTACCTCGATGGCAAATAATGCAGATTCAATAATCGTTTTATTATAATTCAATTTACCGTGTGCTTCGTGGAAAGCTTTCGGTGATTGTCACCGAATCGTACTGATTTGCAATCGGTCATCAGAGTTTTTCGAAAAAATGTCCGAGTTGAGTCTGAACCAAATTAATTTGATTCCGAATAAATTTGGTAAAGGCTTAGATTTAGTATACGTTGATACCTCTTCAAAGTGTTCAGTTATTCATAGTGATGCTCTTGTTTTACCAAAAGACTCGTATCATCCTGCTTTGGAAATACCTGTCGAAATCATAGGCAGTGTAAGGGATAATAATCATCAAACTTCTAGCTTCTATACTCGGTTTAACTTTACAAGAGCTAATTTTAAAAATTTAAATAGAGAACTTTGTACAATAAATGTTCTAATTATAATAGCGATATTGAATTAAGAGTCTCGCATTTTAATAATATTATTATGAAATTATTTGAAAAGTATGTTTTCGAAAGAGTTATATAAATTGAAAAACAGAAAAACTCGAGCCTTTAAACATAAAAAAACCGGTTCACTTGTTGAATTTGTTGTGCTTTCGGCACGAGTGTTTGATCTGACTAAATCAAGCTCTTTGCAGCTCCCTCGTGTGTACATATAAATATATTAAATATTTCGAGCTCGAAATGACTTGATCGGATAGCTATGTCCTGACATTCTAGGGTAGTATACCTGAAGTCGATGTCGTCGTTGATTACACGATATTGCAAAGTGTTGTGCAGTATGAATGAAATTATCTCGCTCTCGATATTCACGTTAAACGTTGAATCCGCCATAACTCAAAAGATCTGAACTGAATCTATATTTCATTCATTTGTCAAACATACACTTGGGTATACACTAGTTATGTAGTTTGAAAAAAAGGGTTAAAAAAAGGGGTTTTAGTTATAAGACGAACTCTGGGGTCATCTAGCGGGAAAGTTTTTTAAAATATATGAGAGCGCTTACGAATAAGCAAATAAACAAATATTTAAATATTATATTCTGTTAACGATTAATTATAAGTTTAATTAATTTGAGAGAATTATGCTGTACAATTTGGCAGCATCATTCTCCAGGTACAATCTGGCATCATCATTGTCAGGTGACGCACTTTAGCTTCGGCATTTTTACCGTTGTTTGGGTCAGACCATTGTGAAGTACACAAGAACAACAGGAATCACCATTATCAGATGATGCATTTAGCTTTGTCATATCATACCATTCTATTGATGTTTAGTCAGGCCATTTTACCGTATGCAATAACAACTTTATTACTTTCGTCGGTTCGCTTACATACTAATTTTCTATATAAGCATAAGTTAAGCATAAGATTAAGTCAGTTGTCTGTCAAAGGAATTGGATAGTACTTGGAGCGTAGCAAATAAATAGTGAAAATAATAAAACCGCAGCTTTATTGTAGTGCAAATCCGTCATTAGGATACGCTTAGTTTGAGTGTTAGTGCAATCCTAGACATATACAACTTATTTTTTAGCCCAGCCGCGAAATGTTTTTAAAAAAACAAATTTAAGCTGTTGCTTCAACTTTATTCTGCCATCTTTCCAGAACGCCTTCTTACAGAAAAGAGTCTGACTTATTTTACACTTAAGCCTATTTATACTATTCATTATTGTTTATTTAATATGAATTTCATCATTTGATGAAATTCTTTAACCTTGAGTCTATTGGATTGCGATTTTGTTATTATTGAGAATTTAATACCGAAATCTGTTTACAAACAGTGATTGGCGATATTTTGCTATTGCTTAGAGTTACTTTTCAATTAAACTATTATGTTTACTTTACAGTTAAGTGCTATGTGTGAGCGGTGGCGTTAACTCCCCCACCTCTAAGTCGAAGCGTCCCGTCTTCGAATATAATGCTGTTAAGTGGTTGATTGGATTTGACAACCTCAATAAATTTTCTTCTTTTTCTTTAGAATTTTTTAATTGAATTTGAGAAGTAATGTATATAAAAAATTTATAAACAAAATAAACCAATAATGTCACTAACGCTATAATAGTAATTGACCACCAAATGGGATTATTGTTTATTTCCTGTTTTAATGGTGTAAGTATATTGAAGTTGTTTTATCTCAAATCTACATTTTTTGTTTCAATATATTCTTTTATTAAAAAAGTTTTAAATTTTCCTCCTTTTAAATGATTAATGATTTTTCCTGTTGGGTTTTCATATATTTTACTATCAATTGTTACATTATCTTGAAAAGTTACCAAATAAACTCCGTTTATTATGTGATTATTAACTTTATGTTTTCCAGATACTACTATCGCTCCATCTTTAATAATTTTTATAGACTCATTTTTTCATTAATTTTTGTACAATTAGCATGCTTATTATTTAACATATCAGACAAACATGTATTATTTGCTTTTATCATACAGAATGCATTATTCAATTCATTTTTACAAAATTTTACGGAATAAAATTTATCTTGACATTTTATTATTTCATTTTCAATAAATAATTTTCCATCGCTTTGTGCGACAGCTATTGCTTTAAATAATTTACATATGTTTTTTACTTTTGGATATTTAATGTAAATAACTATTAAATTGTTTTTTTGTGCAATTTTGAAATCGGATACATCCATAAGATCTGATATTGATACATTAACTTTTTCTTCGTTTATTATTTCTTTTATTTCTGCCATATCTAAAATTAATGGATTTAATATCCCTACTTTTGACAATGCAATTGTTTCTACTGTGTTTTCAAGTTCATTTATTATTAGTTTATTCCTTTGTCTTAAAACAGTTTTTTCATTAGAGCTACCTTGTAATTGTTTTAATATTTTAGTGAATTTCGTAATGGTCTTAAATAACTGTGAATTAGTTGTAAATTGTTTATTATTATTTTCTATTAAATCATTTACTTTATTTGTTATTTGCATAAAATCATCATGGTCAGGTGTACTTGTAATCCACTTCCAAACTGTCCCAAGCTCATTAATACCTCTTTTTGATCTATTATCAATTTTTAATTTTTCTAATAACGTTTCTATCATTTGTATTTCAAAATCCATATTCAAATCTTCAAATAATGATATTTTCTCATCGATTCTATAGTTTTTTATAATGTTCTCAAATAGCGATAAATTAGTCAAATGATACAGTGATCCATAATTTTCAAAAATTGCTGCATTTTCCTCCTCTATTAGTATATAGTGTTCCCTTGTATAATCAATTATATCTGATGTTATAATTGTAGCATACAACATCAACAATAAAATTTGTTTATGTGTTCCCATTGTTTCTATAAAATTATAAAATTACACTTTAATATTATCCTTATGAATAATTCTGTTTATGCTTTGTATTTTAACCCTATTTCCTAAATCCTCTATTACTATTTGTTTTTTATATTTGGGTTTTAATTTATTCCTTTCCCCATATATTTTTTCATATATAACTTCCCTGATAACTTTTTTGAATCCGTTTTTTATAATGGTACTTCAACATTTTTTCCTGAGCATTTTTTAATATTTCTCCCCTATTTCCATGTGCTTCTTTGTTAAATAAAACATTATAAGGTTTTTTATCTGTTACCGAGTGTACTGTTCTGTTATACTGCTGAACTGCCTCATAATTGATTCGTAATCACTTATCAAATTATGTTCTTTCTTCAAACATCGAGAAATCTCCACCAGTGTCGAATGAACCCTTTCTACTTGTCCATTGCTAGTACTGCGACGTGGTGCACAATAATAAATTTGTATATTAAATCTTTTCATTAAAGACTTGAACTGTATCGTACTAAACCCCGGTTCGTTATCTATAAATATACTTTTAACATCTGGAAATGTCTGCAAAAGTTCCAAAACCTTATCTTCTAAATTTAGTTTATCTTCAATACATTTGATAACCAAATATTTGGAATAAGAATCCAAACACGTAATAAACTTTAATTTTTGTGCAAAAAATATATCAATATGGAGTTATTCTCCTTCTTTTTCTGGAATTGGTGTTTCACCTATTGGAATTTATTTCGGATGCCTTTCATACTTATTACTATTACATATATTACAATTTTTCGCATATTGCTTCAATTGTTTTACCATTAACGGCCAATAATATTCTTGCCTAATTTGAGCCATATTTTCTCTATAATTTCTATGTGCTCTATTATGCGTTTGTTCAATAATTGCCCCCTGATCCTCTCTATTAGTCACATCATTAGCGAATAACTTTGTATAAAAAAATTTTATCGCTGGAAATGCTTCCCCTAACAGATTTTTTATTTCATAAAGCACTTGAGCTGTGCAGTGTATTCCCGTAACTATTTTTGGATTTATATATTCTTTCAAAACACCAATTATATTTTGTGGTATGTCGTACTCATTTAAAAACCGCTTATTATTAAAATAAGAAATCGTCTCCAAGACTGTTATTCTTGCTCCATCATTAATCAATATTTGCTGTTTAAAATGATTTAATGGTTTCTTTGTTTCGTGAATGTGATACTCATCACTACTTTCTGCTGAATGTTGAGTATTCGTTACTGAATCACCTGAACGATCTGACTCCTCAGGGCTAGTTATGTTATTTAGTATCTGTCTTGACAATGCATCAGCAACGACATTTGTTGCCCCTGGCTTATAAATAATTTTTGGTGAAAATTCTTCAATAAACGATCTCCATCTTTTAATTTTAATATTTGGATTCCTTTCAGAAACCGCAAATGACAAAGGTTGATGGTCAGTGTGAATTTCCAAATCACTAACACCGTATAGATAATTTCTTAATGTTTTTAGTGCCCACACTATGGCAAATAATTCCTTTTCATTTGTTGCATAATTCATTTCTGTAGAATTTAATGTTTTTGATATAAATATAATGGGCTTACCCTCTTGTGATAACACAGCTCCCAAAGCCACATTCGACGCATCAGTAGTTAGAACGAACTTCATATTATAATTAGGTTGCGTTAACTGCACCTGTTGAGACAATACATTTTTCAATCTCTCACAAGCAGTTATGCCACTCTGATCAAGATCAACACTTTTCTTCTTTGACAAGTATTGAGAAATCTTTCCATTTTCTCCCTGTAAGTATTTAGTTAATGGCTTCGATATTGCCGCATAATTTTCTATAAATTTCCTATAGTACCCTGTTAATCCCAAAAATCCTCTCAACTGTCGTAAGGTAATTTTGAATAGTTTCAATTTTTTTTGGATCTGTTTTAATAATATCCTTAGCTACTACATATCCAAAAAATTCAACTTCCATTTGATAAAACTTTGATTTTTCAGACGATATTTTCATGTTTGCCCCCCTTAACATTTCAATTATCAAATTCAAATGTTTTTTGTGTTCTTTTAAACTTTTTGAAAAAATTATAACGTCATCAATATACACATGACAGAATTTCCCTATATATTCTCTCAACACATTATCCATAGCTCGTTGAAAAATGCTCGGCGCATTCTTCAATCCGAACGGCATTCGTAAAAACTCGTATTTTCCATTATTAACCGAGAATGCCGTTTTTTCTATATCGTTTTCTTTCATTAATATCTGGTAAAATCCAGACTCCAAATCAATTGTGGAAAAGTATTTTGACTTTCCTAAATTTGTCAGTATTACTTCAGGGTTTGGCATCGGGTACCTATCCGATATTGTTTTTTCGTTAATTTTTTTGAAATCGATCACCAATCTCAATTTTGGACTTCCGTCGTCATTCATTCCGTTTTTTGGAACTACCCATACTGGAGAGTTGTATTGGCTTTTACTTTCCCTGATTATTCCCTTTTGCAACAAATTTTTAATTTCCTCATTAACAAATCTATTCACTGACATTGGATAAGGATATTGCTTTGACCAAATTGGTCTATCCTCAGTTATTCGTATTTCCGCCTTTACATCAGTACGAAAGGGCAGATCTAAGTTTACATTCCTATGTATTTCCAAAATTTCCTCAATTGCTTCATTTTGCAATGTTTTTATCATTTTTCATTCAATGCTGATGGTCCTCCGATCTTTGAAACTTGATCGGGGTTGTTAATCAATAAATTATGTAACACATGTCCGCTTTCGGAAACATGCCCAATTTCTTTTTGGTTTATTTTTTTTCCAAAATCAGCTTTTAGTAAGCGTTTTGTTTTTTTGTTGCCGGTATTATCGTCGGCGGGCGCCTTAAGATTTTTGAATCCCAAGGGGTTTAAAATTTTATTTCTTTTACTTTTATTTTCACATTTTTCTTTTCCGTGGCCGGTATTTACATCGGCAGGCGCCTTAGGATTTTCGAATCCCAAGGGGTTTAAATTGTTTAAATCATCCAGAAAATGTATTTTTTCTATTTGGCTATCACCATATAACAATACTCGATTTGGAATATCAATTTTGGCCCTGATTTTATTTAAGAAATTTATTCCAATTAAGAGATCACTCTCTAAATTATCAATTTCATAAAACCGTTCTGAAACCCAAACAGATTCACGTTGTGGTAATATTGTATGATGGTCGAACCATTAATGGTCCTTACCCTCTTCTTAATTGCTAAAATATTTTTATTAATATATATTCCCGCCCGTATATATGAACTGGTTGCCCCCGTATCTATTAATATTCTAAATATTTGCCCCATTTTTTTTATCCGATTTAATAATATAGGGCAAATCGAGATTTACTCTAAAAAATGATTTTCGTTTAAATTATTAATCCTTTGTACCTTCTGCTGAGGTTGAGAGCTGATTTGAGCACTATCATTTCCCCTTTTTGGTACGTTATTTGGTTGGTAATTTGTCTGATAATTACCCCTATTTACCCTTACCTGCGACTGGTTTGTTCGCCTTGGGCTAGGCCTATTTAATATTTGGAAAGACTGATCCACGTCCATCGGTTCTGGACGATTTTGTGTAACTTCATTTATCTGTGGCGTCCTTATTGGATACCTTAAATTATTTTGAAAATTGTGAGCCCTCTGATTTCCCTGTGAAGGACCCCTTGAATTTATCATGTGACTATTTCTTGAAAAATGCAAAGCAAATTGTGCTCGCATTTGATTTGAATATAATTCTTGCGCCTTAGCAAGAGCGTTTGGCAAATCTTTTGGTGCCAGCGTAAACAGAATTTGATCCAATGGGGGATTAAGTCCCGTTATAAAAGTACGTAGGGCTGTATCCCTATTTTTAATATTCAATTCCTTTGTTATGGCAGAATTCGTGCCATGAGTCATAATTGTTTTGTTAGTTAATAACGTTAATTTTTTATTTACCTCGTTATAAAATTGTATTAAGGTCCTGGAACCTTGTCTTAGTATACTCATCTCCTGCTCTATTATATGACAGGGTCTCTTATCGGCATATGCGAAGTCCAATCGACTCAAAATAGCGTCGAAGTTAAGGACAGTGCCGTGGTTTGTCAAGATGTCATTGGCATTCTGCGTTAATTTATTACGCAGTATTGTTAAAGCTGCGAAGTATTTTTTACTCCCCCTGGTATAAAGCGACATAGAGTTATTGGCGGCTTCACGCCAGCTAACGTAATTATTTATTTTTCCTTTAAATTCGGGAAGAGATTTTATGACATCTAAAGTTTCATCACAATGAATGGTCGAGTCGATACTCTCAACCGAATATTCAGTTACATTATTATTAGAGCTTAAATTCCTAAGCTGGAACCTAACTTGCTCCAATTCTGTTCGCAATGAAGCAGTACTAGCTGCTATTAACCTAGACACCACATCCATATTCATCGAATTATTACCGTTATTTGCCAAGGCCATTACGGAAAACTTTTTTGTTACTTCTTCCAGTTTGTTTTTTATTTAAAAACAAATTCTTTTATTTATTTATTTATTATTTTTTTTTCCTTGGGCACTTGGAATGATTGTGATTGTCCCTACACTTATCACACCAATATAGTCTTTGGTATCCTAACTTAGAGGGACTATTTCCCATTAGTATTTTAAATACATGAACTTATACTTAACTATATTTATTCCTGGTTGCTGCCTGGTCACTACCACCGTTAATAATTATTTGTTATATCTCCTTGTTGATGCCTGGTCATTATCACCGTTAATAATTATTTGTTATATCTCCTTGTTGATGCCTGGTCACTACCACCGTTAATAATTATTTGTTATATCTCCTTCACTTTCAAAAGTTTTTTTATTTTTTTTGTTTTTTATATTTTTTCTCGTATTATTTTATTCACGATACTTATTTCTTGTAATTAAGCAACTGGAGATTTTTGTCTCCTTTATTTGTTACTCAGTTTTTTCGGTTTTTGTTTTACTTTTCTCGTATTTATTACGATACTTGTTTCTTTATTTTGGACAACTGGAGATTTTTGTCTCCTTTTTTAGTTGCCAAAAAATTTTTTATTTGAGTTCAAGAGATTTTTTTACATCTCCTGGCAGGATCGCCACTTATTTTTTAGCCCAGCCGCGAAATGTTTTTAAAAAAACAAATTTAAGCTGTTGCTTCAACTTTATTCTGTCATCTTTCCAGAACGCCTTCTTACAGAAAAGAGTCTGACTTATTTTACACTTAAGCCTATTTATACTATTCATTATTGTTTATTTAATATGAATTTCATCATTTGATGAAATTCTTTAACCTTGAGTCTATTGGATTGCGATTTTGTTATTATTGAGAATTTAATACCGAAATCTGTTTACAAATAGTGATTGGCGATATTTTGCTATTGCTTAGAGTTACTTTTCAATTAAACTATTATGTTTACTTTACAGTTAAGTGCTATGTGTGAGCGGTGGCGTTAACTTACATACTATAAAATAATTTCCAGTTGTTAATTAATAATTGCATGCCAATATTTAGTAATAAACAAAAAGGAAGCGACATGTGGGGCCGAACAAGTGATAATCCTGTAAATTGAATGAATTAGCGGCGTTTGTTATATTAACAAACAGCGGAATAATAAAATCAATACAATTGAAATGTGTGCCGAAATACTAGAGATCGTTTCAAACATCCAATGATGATAGACAGATTTCCGTTCTTAATATCTGGTGAACTTTTTTCACTAAGCATAATATGAATTTTATAATACTAGACTAAGCTCAAGCGAAATTCACCTAAACGTAGTTTTTCCAATTTGTGAACTAATTCACATGACTAATACATTATCCTTAGCTTTAAGTTAAGCGTATCTGGGATTATTCATTAGAGAGGTCTCGAAATTTTAGTTCTGATTTGATTTGGTTACCTTATTCGGTATCTGGGGGTTTTAACAGCTGAATGATTTTTACAATTTTTAGTCATAAGGTGATACGAGTAAAAGGCACTATTTGAGCAAAGTCTGATACTCTATATTTATATTATATTTAATTGTGCTTGATTTTTATACCGTGAAGCTAAATATTGAGGTGGAATTTATAATTGTGTTGTATGGAAAAGAAGCGTGATTGTACCTCGATTACAACCATTTTCGCACCGTAAAATACAAATATCAGGATAATGTTATTAAAATCTGGCTGTAATCGGTTGGGTATCTTGTGATATGGGATTTGACTTAAAGGTGAGCGGTGCCACATCAATTGTCCAATTTTGACACCGGCTCCTATGAAGTCCTATGTGAACATCATAAAGGATGTGAAATGTAATGCTTAATGAGTTATTGCACTTTTAGTAGTTTTAAACATATGGTTTTATTCCTTGCATTCAATAATTTTATCTTAATATTGACCTTAGTTATGGCATTTTAATGGCTTTCAATTAATGACATTTTGTGGGCGTGACAATGGTCAGATTCCGCCCAACTGCAATACCCATATAATCATGGTGCCAAGAAACATGTATGGTATAGCAAGTGCTATCAAAAATCTAAATTTTTACTCAATTTATCGCTTTTTAAAGATTTCAACTCGATAGGTTTGAGGTCACAAGGTGACTGTTATGTGAACAAAACTATTATGCTCTGTAACAACATGTTGCGAGATTATAAAAAACCTTAGGAAAGTATTAGCGCGAAATCAGAATCGTTGAGCCTTTTTCAAGACAACTACGTGAATAATTCGAAATTATTTCTATGGTTTCCGAAAATTTTATAATACTTATACTCTTTAAAAGTTCAAAGGGAATATTCTGTGGATATTCATACGTGAAGGTATACATTCTCATACAGTTTTCACATACATCGGGATTACTAATATTAGTTCAGATACTCTTCTATAAGTAAGTGTAAGTACTTAGTTATTAGTAATATGTGAAAATAAGTATATCCTTCTATAAATCGGCGTAAGTATTGACCCGATTCAACCCATTTTTGGCACAGGCGTATATTATTATCAAAGAAAAATTTTCCCTAATTTCAATAACATATCTCTCAGATTGACCAATATCTTAGAGAAAAATGCAGCCATACGCTCTGGCGCCCATATATTCGGTATGTGGGGGGTTGAACAGTTATGGTCCGATTTTGACAGTTTTTAAACTCGAGATGACATACCTCAAAGGCACTATTTGTGCATCTAATTGTATTCACTTGTGCTTTATTTGTATACTGGAAAGTGAATAATAAATTATAGTTTAAAAAACTAAAACACGTTTTAAAGGAATTTTTAAACCTTCTTCTATGAAGCTCTTGGTAGGGATCTTGTTTGTGAAAATTAATGCTTTTGAGCTTTGGAAGATATATGCATTAAACCATTTTGGACCGGGGTTACGCCTACCTTTAAAGTAATGGGAAACTGTTATCAAATTATTGCATTGTCATCGGTCCTTGACACGTCTGCAAAGTTTCAAGTTGATCAGACTTCTGGAAACCGGTGAAAATTGAGCTCTAAGATTCAATTACATACATACAACCCAAGCTAATAAAAGCGTATTAAAAAATCAGATGGAATTTAAAATTCCGTTATATAGGAGGTAAAAAATTTCTCAACGTAAAATAGAATCGTCAGGATAATGTACCGAATTTGGTAGAAATTGTTTGAGTAGGTCCGAAGATATGCGATTTCACTCAAATGTGGGCGGTGCTACGTCCATGGGCCAATTTTGATCTCGGCTCCTATGAAGCTCTCTTGTATCATCTTAGATAAAATTTAATGCCTCTGGCGCATTTAGTTATTGATTTATCGCGCTTTTGGCAGATTTTAATCTAGCTGCTTATAATCCGATTTCCTCCATTTTTTTGCGAATTTGGTTATTGTAGCTTTAGTGATTTAGGAGATATGTACATTAAACGTATTAGTGGGCGGGGCCACGCCAATTTTTTTAAGATTTTAAGACCACAGGTGCCCCTTGCTATTACAAATCTCTGTACCAACTTATAGGTTAATATCTTAATTTATTGCGTACTTAAGACATTTTATAAATTTTTGATTAATGGCCTTTGTAGGCGTGGCAGTGGTTCGATGACGCTCATCTACTATTTTTTTTTGCCAAGAAATACGTGTACCAAATTTCATTTTAATTTTTACTCAAGTTATCGCTTGCACCGACGGACAGACAGTCTTTCGTATTTCAACTCGTATTACCATCCTGATCATTTATATAAATATATATACTCGTAAAACTATATATACTTCGATTAGGTTTTGGTGCTACAAACAAACGTTAATGGAACAAAACTTATACTCTGCACCAAAATGTTCCAAGAGTAAAAAAATGCTAGTAGATACGGAAGTAAATATATTAATATTTATGAATAATGACGAAAACATTATTGCCGGTATAAGAGTTCAAAGGGTTGTTCTTGAGGTTTAATGAAATGAAAATGATTTATAGAAATATTTGTCAATGGAAAAAACAATGAATTTTCCCTTCGGCATTTTACTCAAATTTGTAATACTAATAATGTTTATACCCTGAATACCGAGAAGGAAACTTCGGAGACGCTATAAAGTATATAAATACATTTAAGAGTGACGAGCTGAGTCGATTCAGCCACGTCCTCTGTCTGTATATACGCGAACTGAACGATCAAAATCAAGTATTTGTATGGAGTATTTTGAAATTGGAATTGGTTGCAACCGAAGTTTACGTTTTTCGAATATTACATTTTCCACTTTTTCATGCTCATCATAAATTATTGTCATACTCATAAAATTTTTAAATGGTTCCAGAACTGATCTATAGCTCAAACAGACCTGCCTGACGTTATTTCGCAAATGATTTTGTCCAGATAACTAATGGCCACACAAAAACATTGCCAACTTCAATGGCAAAAAATTTACGATGTAATTATATGCGTAAGTACATACTTGTATATTATTACTTACTTTTACAAAGATCCCAACAAAAGAAATTCAAAAACATTCAAAAACGTTTCTAATAATATATATTTTAAAGCTATTACAACTTAATTTCAAACTAGATTAATGTATCTATTATTAACATTTCCACGTGTTACCGGTATGGTGAGCGAAAAAAATGTGGACCGATAAAGGTATTGAAGGCACTAGAGTCGAACCATTTCTCCAAAGGGGTGGTTGTGAAAATTTTATTTACACACATTAGAGCACATGATGTACATACATACATATGTATATAGTAAAGTATATAGAAACATATCTATGAACGCAAATAAATTAGATTTATGCAATTGCTACCCTTTAGCTGTTGTTTCCACATTTCTCTCATTTGTTGCGCTTGAATGCATCGACGCCGAAACTATTGAAAACACGTAAGAAAGGGCCAAGTTTGAGTGTAACCGAACGTTTGATACTCTTGCAACTTACCAGGATCAGTGCTGGTAAACCAGTATTTTAAAAAATATTGCGAAAAAATTAAACATTCATTGTTCGAAGAAATCGTGAATAGATTACAATTAAAAGTGTATCTTATTAACTTATATTATAGGTCATAGACTAAATTAGTTTTATACCTATATTTTATTTCCTGTCAGCGAAAATTATATTAAAATCATCATCAAATATGACATATCTGACAGGATTATGTGGTATACAGTCAGTCGGACGTTCGAAAATTTTTCCATTAGGTATATGGTATATCTCCAAATTTTTATGATATCTCACAGATTGGTCAATATTTTCGATAAAAAGTTCGCAACAGGAACTGGTGTACACATATTGGGTGTCTGAGAGCTTTAGTAGTTTTGGTCCGATTTCGACAATTTTTAGTCATAAGGTGGTATACCTTAAAGCCACAATTCGTGCAAAGTTTTATCCGGATACATTGATTGATTCCTTATTTGTATACTGAAAAGTGAAAGATTTCACCTATTTTCAAACTGTATTGTAAGAATGTCAGGATAATATTACCAAACCCATAGTTAAAATTTGTTATTGTCTCCTATAAAGCCTTCTTGTATAATCTCGGGTGTAAAATTTTATGTCTCTGGCTCATTTATTTATAGATTTATCGCACTTTTAGTAGTTTTTAACAAAACTAATACAGGGGGAGAGAGCGGGGTTATTGTAGCTTTAGTGGTTTAGGAGATATTACCCACAGGTGCTTCTTTCAACTGCGATCGCTTGTACCAAATTTCAGTTTTATATCTCAATTAAGTGCTTAGTTGTGGCGTTTTATAGGTTTTTATTTTAACGACGTTTTGTGGGCGTGGCATAGGTCCGATTAGGCCCATCTTAAAACTCGTCCTTTGTTTTTAGCTAAGTAATACGTGTAACAATTTTTACTCAAGTTATCGCTTGCACAGACGAACAAACGGAACGACATACTGTCACTCAGAATCCAACTCGTTTCGTCATCATAATCATTTATATTGTATATATAACTCCATATCTAAATCGATTAGTTTTAGGTGATACAAACAATCGTTAGAATAACAAAACTATTAGACTCTGTAGCAACCCTAGGAAATGTCTTATGAATCAACTGTAAAAAAATTACACACGAATTATAAATATGCGCACAAGCAAAAATATGTGTGTGTACAAAATGAATTTGTAGCTGTTGATAAGTTCGTGTGCTGCGACGAGAGCGTGCACTCGTTACTTCTATTGCAATCCCCTAATTTTCTTTAATTTCCTAACCAATTCTGTCATTATTGGAGAGGAAAAAAAAAACTACAAAGTAGACCCTCGCAGTGGCTAGTACAGAATGAATGTTTGCATGTATATGCATATGTATGTACATTAGGAATCACCAGCGCGCTTAACATAAATTAATGTGGTAGTTAGAAATTGCGACGATAGTTATTTGTTATACGAAGGGTCGAGTAAAAGGGGTTAGTAGTGAGTACCAGCTTGGTCAACTTCTCTCTCATAGAATATTATTTAAGATGTCATTATGTGCTGATAATAAAGAGCTGATGCTGACGTACACATAAAACTCCAATTGTATCCTTTCAGTAGAGCGTCGAGACACGGCATTCTGCATTGCTTTTATGATGAGCTGTCACCTTGGCCTTATGTTGACTACGACAACATTTGCCAAGTTTGGCGGCGTTTTTATTGTACTACAAGTATATCTAATTACTACGTTTATACATTTACGAGTATATTTATTTATATAAAGGATCAGGATGGCGATACGAGTTGAAATCCGAGTGACTGCCACGCCCACAAAACGCTATTAAATGAAAATTGATTTGGGACATAACCGAGTACTAAATTACGATATAAAAATGCAATTTGGCACAGGGGAGTCCAGTAACATAGGGCAACTGTGGTATAAGAGGTTTGAAAAATGTGCGTGGCCCCACCATCCAATATCAAATCTTATAAGAACCCCTATCAACAGTGTGAAAATGGATGAAATCGAATTATAACCCCGTCTTCTCCCGCTATAAATCAACAAACGTGTCAAAAATGGGTTGAATCGGATTTCCCTAGCCGTCATACCTCATACATATATTTTCGAACTTCCGGTTTTATTTATACCGCATATATCGGCCAATATGTAAGTTATCTTAGTGAAAACGAGAGTGTATTTTACTAATTACAACGTATATTTGTGCCTAAAATGGATAAAATCGGGTGAATACTCGTACTAGGATTCATATAACCAATATCACGATTTTCGAACGTCCGGCTGACCTTACTCCTTATATATTGGTGATGGTAAGTGTATCCTAATGAAACTCTGGGATCATATTATTAGTATGCCGCATGTTAATAGTTTGCGATATTGGCAGAAATAGATAAAATCGGGTAATACCACTCCCAACTCCCAATTCCCATATACTACAAATAATGATTTTCGTTTTTCTAACAGTCCTTATGACGAATATGTCGTTCAGCGTATTAGTTATATATTTATAAAATTGCTTAAAATATGTTCTCAAGTATACCTGAACAATGTTCAAATTAATGCAATCTGCCTGTTCCTTTCTCTGCCCCCAATAAAGCATACGAGTATATAATGATTTCCGACTTTCCACCTGACTTCAAACCGTACAATTTTGTCAAACGGTGACTATTTGTGATATTTTAGTGAATTTAATATTAAGAATTTCAATCCTCGGGTTGACGTTTTCCACATCAACTCCATATAATAAATTTAGCCAAACTGCTTAGAACCGGCTGGACCGATTTTGATAAAATTCTGGGTGATTATCGGGTAAGTCTGAGAATTGGACAACATCTATTTTTCATACCCCTAAATAATAGGACTGGACTACACCAAATATCACCTTTTTTTATTTTTTTGGACAAAAAAATGTTTTTTTTTCACGAATCAGGATTGAAAAATAAATACAATTCTAAACTTTCACCCTTGTGCGATAAACCCCTGATTTTTATTCGAAATATTTATATTTTTTTCGGTTCCACAAGGCAATAGCATGTATTAGGTGTAGTAAAAAGGAATCTATTATTTTTCAAATAAATGACGTTATTTATCTGTATCTCGCTTTGTATAAATCCGGTTCAGCTAGATGGCATTAGAAAGATGACATTTCGTATATTTTACGGTTTTTCTTCGATTAGAGCGAAAACGCAAGCCAGGCGTCTGAAATGTTAATAGCGTTTACGGTCCTGATACTGTAAAATCTAATCAGACGGAATTTTGGTTTTGTCGATTCCGTTTCGGTAATGTCGATGTCAAAGAAGCACCACACACTGGAAGGCCAATTGTCGAAAATGTCGACAAAATCATAGACATTGTCGAGTCTGACCGTAATGTAAGAACTGTTGTAATTGCACAAGAGCTAAAGTTTGAACAAAACCGTTTGGAACCATTTGAATAAGGCTGGATACGAAAAGAAGTTTGATGCATGGGTGCCACATGAGTTAACGCAAAAAAACCTCATGGACCAATTTCCATCTGCGAATCGCTGCTGAATCACGACAAAACCGACCCATTTCTGAAGCGGTTGGTGACTGGCGATGGAAAAGTGGATCACTTACGACAATGTCAAGCGAAAACGGTTGTGGTCACAACGCGGTGAGCCGGTGGCCAAGCTAGCATTGATGGCAGGGAATTATCTACTATAAGCTGCTCCCATACGGCGAACTCTTAACTCGGAACTGTACTATCAACAATTGGACCGTCTGAAGGAAGCAATCGCCCAGAAGCGGCCAGCTTCTCAACCAATAGGAGAGAAATTGTGTTCCATCAGTACAACGCCAGGCCACACACATCGATAGTGACTCAGCAGAAGCTCCTGGAGCTTGGTTGGGAAGTTATTATGCATCCACCTTATATTCCGGACCTGCCTTTAAAGCCTTCAATTTCATGCAAAAATAATGGAACTATTTTTACTACACCGATAATAATTGAAGTACTTCTTCTTGCGAAAAAAATTCTGGTATAAATCAACACGTGTTTTGAACTCCGACAACAACGGTAGTTGTTTGTAATAGTGATTGATAAGCGATGGTAGGTTCTGCGCCTACCATAATTGTAACGGGTAACGATAAATCAAAGTTCGATTCCGGAGAGGGAACCCAAGCAACAGCAGCAAATTGATTAATTCATATTTTTTATGTACAGACAACGATGCCAACTAGACGCAAAGGGGCCAATTCCAGTCGAACAACAAATCAAGAAACATACAAGGTAGAAAATCAAGCATGCCGCAGTTATATCAATCACAATCGCAACAGGCTCGAGCTAAAAGAAATCAACGAAGAAAATTAGGACGCGAAGCGCGCAGATTCATAATCAACAGACGAAGAGTAATTGACCAACAATGGCAACCAGTATATCGAGCATTTACATCAGGATCATTCCTTCGACTAGCATTCCGGTATGAGCCTGATGTTGAATATTATGCTCATTCCAAAGTGATCATTAATACTTTGGACAAGGAATGCCCATATTGTCGGTCACTTAAATTTAAAAATGCGCCAATCGGGATGGGTTGTACAAATAATGGAAACTGAAACACCACCTGAACCATTGAACGGCTTACTTATCGGTACTGATCCAGATTCTAGCCTGTACCTAAAGTCAATTCGTGCATTCAATTCATGTTCCCAAATGACATCGTTCGGAGCAACAGAAATTGTTCAAAAAATTGCTGCAAATAGTCAACAATTTAATTATACTTTCAAAATCAAATACCAAATTTATCACAAAGTGGGTTCATTGCCAATGCCAAACGAATCTCAAACATTTTTACAAATCTATTTTATGGGCTCCGAACGCGCATTGCAAATCGCGTGAAAGCACATTCCGATTACAATAACCTAAATTCAAAATAAAATTGCCAGGCGAATCATCGGCGAGCTAGACGCTCTGTTAAATGATTTATTACTTTTACATGTGATCATCCAAAATGGCCTGAAATTACGTCATTGCTACTACCAGGACAAAATGCAACACATCGTTATGACAGCACGTGGTTTTAAACAAAAACAAAGTCCTTAATAAACTTTATTACAAATTTCATGTATTTTGGCGCTACAATTCGGTTGAGTGGCAAAAGCGAGGGTTACCTCATGCTCATATTTGGATTTGATTCATCGACAAAATACGTGCTAAAGACATCGAGTTTAATTTCTGCAGAAATTCCAGACTCGTTTACTGATCCATTATTGTTTAATATTGTTACTACAAACATGTTCGTGAGGAGATCTGAATCGTTCATCGCCTTGCATGGTAGACGGAAAATGTACAAAGCGTTTCCAATAATACAGACATTGACAATCGATGGGTGTTCACCTCTGCTGAGTAAAGCTTTCAATGCTCATATTAATGTTGAGTTTTGCAGTTCGGTGAAGAGCATCAAATATATTTGCAAGCATGTGAATGAAGGAAGTGATACTGCTGTATTTAGAATTGAAAATACTAATGCAAATGCTCCTCAAATAAGTGTAAGTAATGAAATAATAAATTACCCAATTAGCCGGAATATCAGTTCAAATGAAGCTGCCTGGCGTATCTTCGGCTTTCCAATTCATGAACAGGACCCAGCTGTTATTCATTGAGCTGTGCATTTCGAAAACGTCCAACGCGTATTTTTTACGAACGAAACAGCACTTGATCGTGCTATTAATCCACCAAAAGCTATGCCTACTGAATTTTTTGAATTGTGTTATTCAGAAGTACCAAGTTATATTACATGGACCCAATCGAAAAAAGGGATCCCATGCTAGCGAGGCTCACCAGTTGCCCTAGGCTTGCTAGAAGATGACAATCATTGAGATAGTATGCTTGCTGAAGCAGCATTAAACTGCACAGGGACCCAAATTCGTCTACTTGCTATAGTACTGACGACATGTTTCCCAACTCGTTCCCATATGTTGTGGGATAATTACAAAGATTCGATGACTGATGATATATTGTATCGACATCGTACAAGGTGCAATGAGTCATTTCGGTATGAGTTCCCCAAATCGAAGTGCATCTGATTTAAACGTCACAGTTATAAATCGAGAACTACAGTATGATATCGTTGAATTGGCTGCGACTGTCACCACCACTAAATGATGAGCAAAAAACAACTTGAGGAGGTGGATAGGATATTGAAAGATTTAAAACAATATCGACAAACTATTACTCCTTTCAGGTGATTTCAGACAGACGCTATTATCGAAGCCACCATTTTGAATGGCAAGTACTTGAAATAGGTGAAAATGTATTGCTGTCACGAGTCTATATGATTCTTACAGATGTATCAATTGAATTCAAACGCACTCAATTTCCAATTAGACTGGCATTCGACGACCAATAAGTCACAAACGTTATTTGTTTGTGGCTCAGATTTAGGTACACAATGCTTTTTTTTACAGATAACTTTATGTGGCATGTTCTCGCGTTGGCAAACCATCCAGTATGTTCGTATTCGCTTAAGACGGACTGACCAAAAATATTGTACACTCGATTGCGTTGAGAGATTAGTCTTTGTCTATTTTGGATTGCTCTAGTTAGTAGTAGAAATAACAACTAATTGTACTTTAAAATATATATGTTACTTTAATAAATAACAATTTATTAACTTATATAAAGTATTTATGTTTTAATTGTCTACAAATTTCTCCTCTTTATAATTACATCCCCCACACACATATTTTGTCAGCTATTTTTAAAAATATTTCCCAAAAATTATTGCAAAACAATGTTTGCCGAGTGAGCTGGTTTTAATATAATTTACGTTGCCGCAATAAAAAAATTTCTAAAACCAATAATGAATGTTGATTTCTTTCGCAACATTTTTATACCTTTGCAATTAGTTGCTTCAGTGTATAATAGCGGTTGTGTGCATCACTTAAAACTAATAGAGATAGATATACATAGTTTTATATATGTATAAATAATCAGGATATTAGACGAGTTGAAATCCTAGTGACTGTCTGGCTGTCCGTCTGTGCAAGCGATAATTTGAGTAAAAATTAAGATATCTGAATGAAACTTGGTACACTTGTTCATTGGCAAAGAAGTTCATAGATAGGCGTAATCGAACCAATGACACGCCCACAAAGCGCCATTAATCGAAAACTTGTAAATTGCCATCACTAAGCAGCAAATTAATATATAAAAGCACTAGGCGCCCTCCGGGACGCTCGCTTCGCTCGCTCGCCTACGTCCACCCCCCGCCGAGCGCGAGCTAGCACGCTCTTATGTTAGTTGATTCTCGACAGCAGCAGAAAACTTTTATATATAATAGAGAGATAATTTGGTACAACAATTCGTAATAATGAGTGCCATCTGTGCTTAAAATTTTTTTTAAGTGTAATGTATACATCTCCCAAACCATTTAACCCATATCACCCAAATTTACATAGCACAAATAAAAATTTCGACATCTCTTGCCCCAGCGTGAAAATAGGTAAAATCGAATTATATTCACGCCCACTTCCCATACAACGGTTTTGTAAAAAGCTAATGAAAGCGCGATAAATCAGTAACTAAATGCGCCAGAGACATTAAATTTTTCACCTAAGATTATACAAAAGGGCTTTATATAAGCCGTGATTTAAATTGGACGATTCACGTGGTAGGTGAATATTTAGGCATATTTAGGTGAAATCACATATCTCTGGACCTGCACAACCATTTTCAACCAAATTTGGTATATAACAATACGCTGATGATCCACGTTGTCATGGCGTATGGCTGAGTAATTCCCGAAAATATTGGTCAATCTGTGAGATATGTTATTGCAATTCAGGAAAAAGGTTTCTTTGATAAAAATATACGCTTGAGTCAAAATACGCTTGAGTCAGAACCGGGTCAATATTTCCCTTAGCCTTCAACTTCCAGATGACTATATATCACATATTATATATCGGCCAATGTGGGCCGATATTTTAAAAATAACAAAATCGGGCGAAGCTCGCCTTACCCCATATAGCCAATATTCAGCATTTTCAAACTTCCGGCTGACTTTACTCCATATATATGTATGTATGTTATATTTATAAAATTATATTAATGGCTTAGCGGTCAATATAAATGAATTGGTCTTGGTCTAAGCCTCCTATCTATAATATAAAAATGAATCGCAAAATGTGTTGGTAAGCGCATAACTCAACAACGCCTGGACCAATTTAGCTAAATCTTTTTTTTAAATTTTCGTTGAAGTTCAAGGATGGTTTTTACGGCGATAAAAATTAGAATTATTGCTGGAAAAACTCTAAAAATAGCCCTTTTCTTTTTCCCATACAAATGATTTGTAACTAAAACGTAGTCAATTTGAGCTTTATTGCTATGGTATAAAGTTCATATTAAATTACAAGCACTCACTGTTGTCTAAGCAATGTAGGTGTGTTCCTAACGTCAAAGATCATATCTATCAAAACAATGTGCGTGTGTGCGTTGGAGCTCAGAATATATAGTTGGAGGAGTTTAATGTGGCGTTCCGAAACTCGCGGACCAACAGTGTTTTATTATTTTTAATATCCAAATTTTAAGTACGGCTTAAAAGGATTTGACTTCAAGTCATATAAAATTTAAAAAGAAAAAAGTTGTCTGTTACCTAATCTACTGAGTTTGCTTTTGACGACTGATACACGAAACAAATTCGTATATAGTTTTTTGTGCAGAGTGTTTACTTAGTTAGTGTTTGTTTAGTTCGTGATTAGTGAAAAAATAATTTATATTTGATATGCCTCCTATAAGACGAAGCAATTTAGGTAGAAGAACCAGAAATGCTACAAACCAAGCTAATTACCGATCTAATCGTACTGCACAAGAACGTGACGACGGAAATGAACGTGAAAGAATTCGGATATCACAAACGCGTGAAGCGCGAGCGCGACATTCAACTAATAATCGCGCAAGTTTGAATCGAGCTGCTTTCAGTTACGATGTGTCAATTGACTACAGTAACTACCAATGTGTTGTTATTGGTTCTATGAACTCGGTTTGCTCACACTGTAAGGCATTAAAATACAAAAACGAAGCCAATGGATTGTGTTGCGCAAATGGTAAAGTGAAATTGATACCATTGGATCCACCACCAGAACCATTGTACTCATTGGTTTCAGGAATAGGAACAGATTCTATACACTTTTTGACACATATCCAACAATATAACAATTGCTTTCAAATGACTTCATTTGGGGCAACAAATGTAGTTCGGGAAAATTTTATGCCAACTTTCAAGGTATGTATTATAGCAGTTACTCATAATTATTTTAGCGAACAAAATTTTTTGGCACCAAAGTTAAGATGTGTCACTAATCTTCAATTTCTTAATCACTTATATATCACTTAGTCATCATATTAGATGGGGATTTAGTTTCAGTGACACTTTTATTATATTTTATATTTAATAGATATTAGTTAAAACTAAATATATACATCCAATCCATTAATTTATACCACACCATAATATTTTTTTTTTATTTACAGATACAAGGGCAAATATATCACAGAGCAGGTTCACTGTTACCAGTGTCAGATAACGACAACAAATTCCTGCAAATTTATTTTATGGGCAATTCACCACAAGAAATTGATCTGCGTTGTGCACATAACAATTTAGTAAAGAGGTCTATTGTAGAACAATTACAAACTTTATTTCATCAACACAATCAATTGATTATATTGTTTAAAACTGCCTTGGATCTGATGCCATCCGATAATCACAAAATTGTAATCAGAGCTGATAAAACACCTGCAGGTCAACATACAAGACGTTTTAATGCATCAACTATTGATGAAGTTGCTATCGTTGTAGTTGGAGAAAACTTGGAATCCCGTGATATTGTTTTACATCGTCGGAATGATCAATTACAACGTATAAAGGAAACACACCGCTCATATGATGCACTGCAATATCCCATTATATTTTGGCAAGGTGAAGATGGCTACGATTTCTCAATAAAAATGATAAATCCCATTACAGGTAACTAAAATATCTCAGTCATTATATTATGTATTTTGAATGTTATTAAAATAAAATCTATTTACAGGTTCTGAAACCAACAAAAAAGTCAGTTCAATGAACTATTATTCATACCGCCTAATGATTCGGGAAAATGAAGATCAGGTTGAATCAAACTAAACTCCGATCTGAAGAGTATGTTCACCTTCGAGATGCGATTAATACTGATGGAAATGCACAGAATGTCGGTCGGATGACTATTCTTCCAGCAACATACATCGGAAGCCCTCGGCATATGCACGAATATGCTCAAGATGCCATGTCGTATGTTCGTCATTATGGTACAGCAGATTTGTTCATCACATTTACATGCAATCCACAATGGATAGAAATCAAGCAGGAGTTATTCCCTGGGCAATCACCCATTGATCGTCATGATATTACAGCCAGAGTCTTTAGACAAAAGTTGATTTTTAATGGATTTCATCGTAAAACATAATGTGTTTGGTGAGTCACGCTGCTGGATGTATTCTGTGGAGTGGCAGAAACGAGGATTGCCACATGCACACATTTTGATTTGGTTGGTTGAAAAGATAAGGCCAAATGAAGTTGATGCAGTGATATCAGCTGAAATCCCTAATGTACAAGTAGATCCTGGATTGCATGAGGTAGTTATCAAAAACATGATACATGGTCCCTGTGGAACTCTTAATCAAAATTCACCGTGTATGATGGATGGTAAATGTTCAAAACGATATCCACGGACATTAATATCGGAAACAATTACTGGTAATGACGGTTATCCATTGTATCGTCGCAGATCGACAGCAGACAATGGAAAATCAACAATTGTCAAATTAAATCAACAAGATATTGAAATAGATAATCGTTGGATTGTTCCATATTCACCCATTTTATCAAAGACATTCAAAGCACACATCAACGTTGAATCTTGCCATTCAGTGAAATCTATTAAATACATTTGCAAATATGTAACCAAAGGGAGTGATATGGCTGTGATTGGAATTGGTGCAGAGAATTCCAATGATGAAGTTACCCAATACCAAATGGGCCGCTACGTCAGTAGTAATGAAGCAGTTTGGCGAATATTTTCTTTTCCTATTCATGAGAGACACCCTTCTGTTGTTCACTTAGCTGTGCATTTAGAAAATGGACAAAGAGTGTATTTTACAGCACAGAACGCAGTACAAAGAGCTGCTCAGCCACCATCTACTACATTAACCAGTTTTTTTGAGACATGCCAAAACGATTATTTCGCACAAACATTGCTATATTCTGAAATGCCAAAATATTATACCTGGAATCAATCCTCAAGGAGATTTATACGACGGAAACAAGGAAAACCAGTTCCAGGATATACAGATGTATATTCCACCGATGCGATTGGCCGGATTTATTCAGTACATCCAAGCAATGATGAATGTTTTTACTTACGACTGCTATTAGTCAATGTACGTGGCCCAACATCATTCCAACAGTTACGAACTGTTGATGGTGAATTGTGTGGATCCTACAGAGAAGCCTGTCAACGTTTGCAATTGCTTGAAAATGACGCTCATTGGGATCAAACTCTCAATGATGCTGTAATATCATCACACGCTCACCAAATACGAACATTGTTTTCTATAATCATATCTACATGCTTCCCATCAAACCCAATTGATTTGTGGATCAAGTACAAAGATTATATGTGTGATGATATTTTGTATCAAATACGGAATAGAATGGGAAATCCAAATATACAAATCAGTGAAGAAATTTACAATGAAGTATTGATTTCAATTGAGGACATGTGCTTGATAATGTCAAACAAACTATTAATTCAATTAGGCCTGACCGCGCCCAATCGTCCAATGCATGACGCTTTTAACCAAGAGCTGCATCGAGAAAAACTGTATGATCTCAACTCTTTGAAAGAATTAATTCAAACAAATCTTCCACTGTTAAATGAACAACAGAAGTATGTATTTGAAACTCTTATGAAAGTAACAAATGATGAAACTGGAGGCATTTACTTCTTAGATGCACCTGGTGGTACAGGAAAAACTTTTTTGATTTCATTAATATTAGCAACAATTCGCTCACAAAATAAAATTGCACTTGCACTCGCTTCGTCGGGAATCGCAGCAACTTTGCTTGAAGGTGGTCGAACAGCCCATTCAGCACTAAAATTGCCATTAAATATGCAAAGCAATGAAACTCCAACCTGCAACGTTTCGAAGAACTCTGCAATGGCAAAGGTTTTGCAGCAATGTAAATTGATTGTTTGGGATGAATGCACGATGGCACATAAAAAATCTTTGGAGGCTTTAGACAGAACCTTAAAAGATCTACGGAGCAATAATAACCGATTTGGTGGTGCAATGATTTTATTAGCAGGAGATTTTCGTCAAACATTGCCAGTGATTCCACGATCAACGCCAGCTGATGAACTCAATGCATGTCTAAAGTCCTCCAATTTGTGGAAACATGTCAAAGTACTTCATTTAAGTAAGAATATGCGTGTCGAATTGCAAAATGACCAATCTGCAAACATATTCTCTAAACAACTCATTGACATTGGTAATGGCAAATTTCCTATAGACATGTTGACTGGCTGCATTAACTTTCCTCAAAGTTTTTGTCAGTTAACTCGATCAAAAGATGAACTTATTCAGAAGGTGTTTCCAGATGTTTCTCAAAATTACAGAAACCATGATTGGTTGAGCGAACGAGCTATACTGGCTGCAAAAAACATAGATGTAAATGAACTAAATTTCAAAATTCAAGAACAAATTACAGGCGAATTGAGGATATATAAATCAGTTGATTCGGCTACTAATCAAGATGATGTAGTCAACTATCCACCGGAATTTTTAAACTCGCTGGATTTGCCAGGATTGCCACCTCACAATCTTCAATTAAAGGTTGGATCGGTTGTTATAATGTTGCGAAATATCAACCAACCGCGTCTTTGCAACGGTACACGGTTAGCGATAAAAAAATTACTAAACAATGTGATAGAAGCAACTATACTCAAAGGAAAGTATAAAGGAGAAGATGTTCTTATACCGCGCATCCCAATGATTCCGACTGATGTGCCATTTGAGTTTAAACGACTACAGTTTCCAGTGCGGCTTGCTTTTGCTATGACTATAAACAAGTCCCAGGGGCAATCATTAAGTGTTTGTGGTATTAATCTAGAAAACCCATGTTTCTCACATGGTCAATTGTATGTTGCCTGTTCCCGTGTTGGAAAACCATCAGATTTGTTTATCTATGCGCCAGGTAATCAAACAAAAAACATCGTATACCACAAGGCACTACAATGATAATAATAATAATTATGATTCACATGATTAACAATAAAGCGATTACTTATTTTTAAATCCTTATATATGTTTTATTTAATTATTTTTTATTCACAACGCCCTATCACCAGGGTGACGGTTCTGTTCAGGAGAATTTTTTAAAATACGTAGGCGAAAAAAATGCCAAATTACAAATCTTTTTGACAGGACGAAGTCTGTCGGGTCAGATAGTTCCAAATAAAAATGAGATCCGAGAGTTTGGTTCACATTATTCACATCAAATCAATATATTAAATTTAGTCTCTTTGGTTGAGTTTACATCACACGTAGTTCATTTGAGGATGATTTAAGTATTATTTTCGCTGACGGGAAGTATATATTGTAACAAAACTAAGTGAGTCTATGAAATTATCAGCATGATGAGCTGAGTTGATTTAGTTATGTCCGTCTGTCTGTCCGTCTGTGTGTATATACTCGAACAAGTCTCTCAGTTTTTAAGCTATCGATCTGAAATTGCGCACCTGTCCTTTTCTCACTAAGAAGCTGATCATTTGTCGGAACGGCCGATATCGGACAATTGTAGCATATAGCTGCCATACACATTGAACAATCGGAATCAAGTGCTTGTATGGAAAACCTTTATATGTGACGGAATATCTTCACGAAATTTGGCATGAGTTATTTCTTAAGGCAACAACGTAATCTCCGAAGAAATTGTATAGATCAAATTACTATAGCATATAGGTGCCATACAAAGTGACCGATCGGAATGAAGTTCTTGTAAGGAACCTTTGTATTTCTGAAGGGTATTATAGCTTCGGTGCAACCGAAGTTAATATTTTTCACCAAACTCACCTCGATTTTGCAATCTACATTTCATGTACTCGTATATACATCCATATATAAAAAAAAGTCATGGTAGTTATACTATTTATAACTCAAGAACGGCTGAACCGATTTGTCTGAAAATTGATAGGGAAATATATTAAAACCAGGAGACGGACATATGATACTTTTTATCTTTTAGTGTTAAAAGTCAAATTAATTCATTTATAAAAAAGTTAAATTTTAAATCATAAGCATGTGATCAAAATTCATATAATAATCATTTGAATATTTTTTTATTATACTTTTAAAAAATAAAATAACATCACATAGCTCCTGCCAGAGTACAGTAAGTTTTGTTTACATATGTACATGGATTATGCTGAAGGTTGTTACTGAACAAGGAGTTTATTTTCTGGGCCATACCACATGGAATCGACAAGACATTTATAATGATGCATCGCCAGGCAATGTGGTTACTTTGCCAGATGTCGGGAGAACGGGGCACAGTCATTCATAACAAACCAAACGGAACATGTAACATAAAAAATAGCGGAATAGCTGCAGTGTTGAGAAAAAGTTCTGTCATAATTTGAGATAAGTGCATAACAGCTTTCAAATATTCTCATAACAATGCAACATTTAAACGGCATCGATTCAGTTTTCGTTGGTGTTGTCTAACGAGTACTACTATCTGGTAATTTCCGACATTTTTCACATTTCGTAAGCCAAAGAGATTACCAAAGTTTAAACAAACTTTCTCAAGTTTGGATTAACCATTTAGGGGTTTCAATAAGAGTAATATGATTTACAAAAAAACACACTTTTTAAGGAAATTCAAATGTTTTTTTTAGAGTGGGGAACAATCGATACAATTAAGTTCTGAATACAACATTATTCAAGTGACCTCCACGACTTCTTTTGTAGGAACGAATCCGATTAAACCAATTTTCTAGTACTTTTTCCTTCAATATTAAAATTTCTTGAAATTATCGAATCTCCAAAGTTTTCTCGCAATAATTCGGTTGTTGCAGGTGCTGTGTCGCACGTAGCCCCGTATTGTTGGAACCAGATTGTTAAGATCAACTTCTTCCAATTGCACTCATAAAAAGTTGATTATCGTCGATCTACACCGCTCTTCATTGACAGTAAAGGTGTTACCAGATTCATTTTAAAAGAAGTATGGACCGATGATTCTACCAGACTAAAAACCACACCAAACTCTCTATTTAGGTAATGTACAATAAAAACTACAGATCGAGACATATTAAAAATGACCGAAACGACACTTAGAAATCATATCATCCCTATTGGAAACCCCGATATATTCGAATTACAATTGCAGTCATTGCCACAAATGTAGATATTGACGAAATTAATTTCCAGTAAAAAAGTTGTTGATAGGCGTTCTGATTAATTTAAAATCGATCACTTATGTTGTTGATAAAAACGAAAACGTAAATTTTCAAATTGTATTTCAATATTTTAAAATAAAAAATTCTACATCTTCTGTTGACTTGTGACTTGTGCTTAATAGCAACTCAAAGAAAATTTTTATCAATAATTTAGAAGTCTTGTTCAAATTTTAATCCCGTGGGTTTTTATATCGCTATAAAGGTAATAATAATCTTAATTCATAAGTACGAAATTCGACCAATAGAGCATACAATTTATTAACATTAATAGTATTTAAATTATATTGAAGAATTTGAGCAAAATGTGAACAAAATCTAAAGATAGTTGTAGAAAACAATTTACAGAAATAAATAAATAAAAACTCAAATTTATAATTAATTTTCGTGCAAAATTATTCTGTACGTGGTTTTGGCTTAATTCTTCCTCGAATGAACAATCGAATCAAATCGGCCTATGCACTTGCGAAAGGATGCCAAAATAATTAGTATAAAATATTAATCAATTGTTTGAATGAAATACCGATGAAGTCTCGAACTGATGCTCCATTTTGAAATCTTTTCAACAAAGAAATTAGTTCTTCGGTGATATCGGAAATTTATTGGCATAGGAATCAGCAATTTCGTAGAACAGCACCTTCTTCTGAAGTAATTCAACATTCTGACGCAATTTATCGCGTTGAACCTTCTTTGAATCGCGTTCAATTTGCAGTTGATCGCGTTTATTCTTTAATGAAGTCACAATTTCGACAATGCGACTTTGCACAACATCTTGTTCCCGTCGTAAATTGTTAAACAAAATCATATCCTCTGCCATCATGAAATCAAATCGCTTGCATACAAGTGAAATCAAGAAACAAATAAATGAAATTAAAATATTAAAAAGACTGGTATGTTTGCAATTTTTTAGTCAGTTCTTCCAACAATTCGACTTATTGCACCGTATGTTTTTCCTTCTTCCAAAAGTTTAGTCATTATTTCCCTTTCAGAGGATCCCTTTGTTTTTTTTGGGCGAGATTCGATGTGTTAAATTTTATAACAAACTGATTAATACAAAAATCGTTTAAAATTGCTACTTTTACGAAAACAAGTAAACCAATAACTTTCCGACACTTTCACTCAACTATGCTATCCGATTTTTACTGCTTTAAATTCTATGGGATTATGCAATTAAACTTAATTTACGTATTAGTCCAGTCATTTAAGCTTAAATTAGGTAAGAATCTCGGAATTCAGATACCCAGCTGTAAGTCTGTAAATACTTGTATATTGACACCCTAAAAGTTGTCTCAAAACCTACATATGGTAGGGTGTACTCAACTATTAAATTTCAAGGTCAAAGGTCACAAAAATCGGTTTTTTGCGCTTTTTTTGTAAATATCTCATTTCCTATGGGTTTATTGCTATTGGTATTTATTATCAATATTGTAGAATACAAAGTTCTCTACAAATTTTGTTTAAAAATTTTTTTCATACGGTGAACCGTTTTCGAGATAGAGGGCTTAGAGCGCGCGGTCACAGCATCACTTCAGGTCAACCGGTGCCTCCGATCAAAAACGCGCCATATATAGTTGATGAACTATCGATAAATCAATGATTATAAATATTTGTCAATTTTTATTAACTATTATATTATATTTTATCATTTTTTCCTAACCTATCCACTTTTTATTCAGTATTAATTTATTTAACAACACTTACCTGCCCATGAAATTGCAGAATTGTTAATGAAAATATAGGAATTATATTTGAATTTAAACCTTATTAATAGTAATAACTTCATAAAGAATGGAATAAAGGGTACAAAAACTACAATTTATAATTTTAATCATCTTCTTCCTCTTCATCGTCGTCTTCCGGCTGCTGGTAAATTTCAAACTGGTCTTCATTATCGTCTTCAACGACATTTGTTTCAAGTTCTTCCATGATTTCGGGGTCAAAAGTTCCATCTTCGTTAATGTCGCTCTGATATGGTAGAGCATTGAGACAAGCTTGCCCATTACAGTGGCCACAAGCTAAAGAGCATTGCAAGCCCGCTTTCCTGCATCCGCATCGCGAACCACAACCACTCTTGCAGTTGCAGAAAATTGTATTTAGCAAATGTTCTGGAGCAGGTGGTAAAATAGTCATGATAGGCTCCAGAAAATCGTTTCGCATTGCCCAACCCCATACCTGGGGTTCCAAATCATGCCCTAACCAAGTTTGAACTTGATAATATACACGTTCCAAATGTTGATGAGCAGCTGCACTTGTTGGTGGAATATTTGAAAGCTGCACAGGTTTATTAAGTTTTGTAGACTTGACGTAATGCATATAACGAAGATGATCGAGACTTTTCACAGATTTCGGAGCATTATAGACTGCCAATAAGGTTTGAGTTCGACTCTCTAATAATCTCTGGGCCGAACAATTTTCTTCCTCAAATGCTGCAGCTAGTTCATCCAAATTGGTCAGTTTCTCAAAAACTTTAAAAAATGTTTTTTTCCCTTTTTAAAAAGCGCAGAAGTTGTGTCACATCCACTTAATGCGTGCAGAAATAAAATATGTGTTTTGGAATGAGGATAATTATCAAAACTTTTAGTCGAGTATATCTCCGTTTTTACATTGCCTTTCCCAACTTTTTTAAAGAAAATTTCTTGTTCGTAAGACAGTGTACGCCCAATTAAAATGATGAGTAAATCAATATCTTGTCCTATTATTTACAAATTTACAGATTTTAAAGAAGATGCACTTAATTATTTTCTAATTAAAATGTCATTAGTGTTAATGGGAATATAATTATAGTAAGGTTTAAGTTTTTCCCTTCATTATTTTTTAATTTTAGGAAACGGTGATCAGTATTATTGAATAGATAAAGATTTAAGGCATGAAGAAAATGATAAAATATAATATAATAGTTAATAAAAATTGACAAATATTTATAATCATTGATTTATCGATAGTTCATCAACTATATATGGCGCGTTTTTAGATCGGAGGCACCGGTTGACCTGAAGTGATGCTGTGACCGCGCGCTCTAAGCCCTCTATCTCGAAAACGGTTCACCGTATGAAAAAAATTTTTAAAAAAAATTTGTAGAGAATTTTGTATTCTACAATATTGATAATAAATACCAATAGCAAAAAACCCATAGGAAATGAGATATTTACAAAAAAAGCGCAAAAAACCGATTTTTGTGACCTTTGACTTTGAAATTTAATAGTTGCGTACACCCTACCATATGTAGGTTTTGAGACAACTTTTAGGGTGTCAATATACAAGTATTTACAAACTTACAGCTGGGTATCTGAATTCCGAGGTGAACTTACTATAATGACTGGACTATATATAGAAGATATTTTTTAACAAACGAAAATAAGACATAAGCGTGTACGTAGACTTTTTTCTGTCGAGTGTATATTATTCAATAAGTGATTGCGATCACACATGTAAACCGAATTAAAACAAAAAATTTTAAATTATACTCATACTAGCTGTACCCGGCGTGCCCTGACACGCCCCTTTTATATTGTCAACATGTTGCTATATAGTACCGGGTGGCTCACGAATCGTGCTAAAAAGACAAACCGTAAAGGAATATGTCATCAGCGCAGTTCTGGGTAAAAGAACTCATTCAACATCTTTAAATAACGGTGTCCATTGACAGTTACTGTTACACCGTTTTCTTCAAAGAAGTATGCCCGACAGCACACCTTGATGAAACTGCGCACCACAGAGTGACTCGTTCTGGCAAAATAATTTTTTGGAAAAATTCTCTTCGGTATCTATCGTTAATTATCTATCATTAATTTTAAAAAATAATTAATAATAACCTGCCAAATAAAACAAGTAAGTAACCGACACAGAAAAATTTTATTACGGTTTGCCTTTGCCTCTACAGTAGATTTGTATACCTAAGGTTGTTTGTATCACCTAAAACTAATCGAGATACGGTAGATATGGTAGATATGGAGTACAGGGGGACAATGTGTCCGTTCTATTGATATCCTCGTTAAATCTATTTTGTATGAGCTAATTGACAAATTTCAACGAAATTAGGTTTATAAGATTATTTTGACGTTCCCATATTACGATGTGCGAATTCGGTCTACAACCGAGTCTTCTGATTCTGTCACTTCACAGTGTAGAAATTGCAGTTCAATAAAGATATCGGGTTAAAACTTTGTAAAAATAGTTCCAATTAGATGTACCATCTGCCTTGTTTAAAAATTACTTGCAGTAGCTATGTGTTGTTATTCTATGTTTTTTAAGTACGCATGAGAACGCATGCTTATGATTATACTGAACAGGGTATATTAAGTTTGCCCCGAAGTTTGTAACATCCAGAAGGAAATGTCACATAAATAATCAGCATGATGAGCTGAGTTGATTTAGCCATGTTCGTCTGTCTGTATATCTGTATATACTCGAAAACTAAGAGACTAGAGTTTTTGAGATATCGATCTTAAATGTAGGATATGACCGTTTCTCACCAAGAAGCTGCTTATTTGTCGGAATAGCCGATATCGGACCACTATAGCATATAGCTGCCATACCAATTGAACAATCGGAATCAAGTGATTGTATGGAAAACCTCTATATGTTACGTAATATCTTCACGAAATTTGGCATGATTTATTTCCTTAGGCAACAATGTAATCTCCGAAGAAATTGTATAGATCAGATTACTATAGCATATAGCTGCCAAGCAAACTGAACGATTGGAATCAAGTGCTTGCTTGTACAACTTTTCCATTTGATGAGATATATTCACGAAAGTCGGAACGGATCATTATCTAAGGCAATAATAAAAGCTCGGAAGAAATAGTTCAGATCGAATTACTATAGCATATTGCTGTCATACAAGCTGAACGATCGGAATCGAGTTCTTCTAAGGAACCTTTTGTATTTGTTAAGGGTATTATAGCTTCGGTACAACCGAAGTTAAGTTTTTTCTTATTTTTATACTCTTGCAACATGTTGCTACAGGGTATGATAGTTAGTTTCAGCTAACGGCTGTTTGTATCGCCTAAAATAATCGAGATAAATTTAGAGTTATATATTGGGTTTTTCAATAGGGATGATATGATTTCTAAGTGTCGTTTCGGATATTTTTAATATGTCATGATATGTACTTTTCTTTCAAGATATACGCAAGAACAAAGTTTACAAATTATTCCATTTTTTTTATCAAAATAATTGTTCCTCAATTGCAAGTTTCCGTCTTCCCCGATGAGACTCACCGTCATCTGAGTGGGGCAATAAATAAATATAAATGTCGATTCTGGTGCGAAGAAAATTCACAAGTTATTCATGAACGGTTTGGTGTGTTTTTTGTCTGGTAGAATCATCGGTCCATACTACTGGAGAGCGGTATATATCGATGATAACCAACTTTTTATGGGCACAATTGTAAAAAGTTGATCTTGACAATATCTGGTTCCAACAAGACGGAGCTACGTGCGACACAGCACCTACAACAACCGAATTATTGCGATAAAACTTTGGAGATTCGATAATTTCAAGAAATTTTGACATTGGATGACCACTAAGAAGTTGTGATTTAACACCATTAGACTACTTCTTGTGGGGTTATTTGAAGTTATTGGTCTAGCAATAAATCAGACTCTCTTCAAGCTTTAGAAGTCAATATATTCATGACATACAACTTGATTTAGTGGAGAAAGTACTAGAAAGTTGGATTAATATCATGGGCCATTTGAATGATGTTATATTCTGAGTGACTGTCTGTCTGTTCGTCTGTGCAAGCGATAACTTGACTTAAAATTGAGATATCTTTATGAAACTTGGTACACGTATTCCTTGGCAAAAAAAAGTTCGTAGATGTGGGTAATCAGACCACTGATACATGTACTAAATGTCAATAATCGAAAACTTGTAAATTGCCATAACTAAGCCGCATAGTAAGATATAACAGAGTACTTTGGTAAATATATTGTTAAAAAGTTTTTTAAAACTAGGCGTTGCCCGCCCCCAAGTGTATATATCCCTAAACCATTCAACCCATATCACCCAAATTGGCACAGCACAAATCATTACGACATCTCTTGCGCCAGTGTGAAGATGGCTAAAATCGGATGATAATCACGCCCACTGGCCATACAACGGTTTTGTTTAAAACTAATGAAAGCACTTTAAATCAATAACTAAATGCGCCAAAGACATTAAATCTTACACCTAAGATTATACAAAGGGCTTTATAGAAGCCGGGGTTAAAATTGGACGATGCACGTGGTACTGCCCATGTTTAGTTGAAATCACATATCTCCGGACTTATACAACCAAATTTAAACAAACTTGGTACATAACATTACGTGACGATCCTATGTCAAGATGATTTTTTCACTTTCCAGTATACAAATTGGAACGAATGAATATATTCGGATAAATTTTGCACAAATAGTGCCCTTGAAGAATGCCATCTCGAGTCTAAAAATTGTCAAAATCGGACGTTAACTATTCAATCCCCAGATAACGGATATGTGGAGCCCAGAGCCTATGGCAGGCTGAAAATATCGATCAATGTATGAGATATGTTATTGCAATTCGGGAAAAATCTTTATTTAATAATAATATACCCTTGCGTCGAAAAGGGATTGAATCGGGTCAATACTTCTCTTAGCCCACAAATACCTACTAGAAAACTTTTCGAACTTCTAGTTGACTTTATACCACATACGTATCTCGGCCAACGTGTTAGTTATTTTAATGAAATTGAGAGAGAGTGTTTTTCTAAATAACAGTGTACCTTTCTGCCTAAAATATATAAAATCGGGCGAAAACTTGCCCTAGCCCACATATACCTGATATTATTTCAAATGTCCGCCTGACTTTACTCCATACACATAAGTTTATATTATATTATATTTACGAAATTGCTTAAAAATAAGTTCTCAAGTATACCTGATCAATATCAAAAATCAGCCCTTCAATTTCTATGCCCCCCATGATTTTAATATAACTAAAACTGAAAAAACTAACTGACGGTAAGAAAAATATAGTAATAATACTAAATAAGTCTATGAACTTCAAAATAAGTTAATATGATTCCAAATTTGATTGTAATCCATTTACCGTTTCGTCGAACATTGAAGTTGAACCTTTTCGCTACATTTCTGGCCCTGGCTTTCTTGTTTTATACGAGTATATGAATTGTTTTGACTTTTAACATAAAAAGATAAAAGGTATCTATATCCGTCCCCTGGGTCTGTGCTACCTCCCCACCAATTTTCAGCCAAATCGGTTCAGCCGTTCTTGAGTTATAAATAGTGTAACTAACATGACTTTCTTTTATATATGTATGTATGTATATACAAGTACAATACATAAATATGTATATTGAAAAACCGACTGTGATTTTACAAAAATGGCCTCTGCTAGGACCCTCTGCAGTATATGTATACCGAAATAGCATTTAATTTTTATATACATATCAGTTAAACAAATGTCAATATGATATAAGTTTTCATTTATTTATTTATATCGCTGATCCACCATCAACATTGGTCTAGTCCTAAAATATTCTTTATTTGGGGAGGTTAAAAGTTCTTCAACAGTGTTCTCATTATGAAGCCCTACTCGCTTTACCATTGTATTGGTATTAATCCACTGTACCATATATAAAAAAAAATAAGTTGTTTAAGTGTTCAAGTAAAAGTTCTAGCGGTAAAAGTAATGATTAAACTTTTTTTATATTAGCTTAAAGTATTTATAGTTAAAGTTTCATTATCTGTGGAAAGAATTATTTGAATATTTACAAATAGAGTATACAATAATTTATTATTTCTATACAAAATTTGTATTTCATTCTATTCTACTTTAGCGATGAGTCGTTATCAAAGGAACGTTTCTTTCGGAATACGACAAGCGAAGACAGACGGCCTTGCTCTTCTCAATATCCATAGAGATAATGATGTTTCGAGGGAAGAAATTTTGAACATCAAAGCTTCACAGCTCCGAAGACTGGATATCGCTTTAAAAGAACTTTTTTCATTTGCAAAAAATTTTGTTCAGTTGAAAAGTAAATATAATTTAATGAATAATTGACGTAGTATACTATATTAAACAATAAAAAAAACACGTTGACAGTACTAACTATTTTAATCTGCCTCATCCCTTTTTAACATGAAGCAAAATTTGAGCAGAAAGCCCCCCTGAAATTTGTTTTTGCGTACGCCGCTGTAACTTATTAAAAATTGTGATATCGTAATGAAACTTTGTACACGTGTTCCTTGGAAAAAAGTAAAGACGAGTGAGTAAACGGGCCATTTATCTACAACTTATAAATTGCCATAACTAACCCGCAAATTAAGATATAAAACTATAATTTGGAACAGGGGATCGCAATAGTATGAAGCACATGTGAGCTGAAAATCTTTAAGATGTGGACATGGCCTGACGCCTAAATAGGTCTAATATCCAAATCTCGCAAATCATTATAGCTATTTGAACCAAATTAGATCAAGAAAAATCTTCTTGATACCTCCTTTGATAATTTTAAAATGGATGAAATCGGATTATAGTCACGCCCATTCTTCATATAACAGTTATGTTGAAAACTACTAAAAGTGCGATTATTCACTAACGGGCCGTCCATATATTACGTCATTCTAAATTAGGGGGGGTTGGTCTGCGGATGACGGTAAAGTCAAAGTCGGTAAAGACGGTGTCTTTAAGAAATGACGATAGGATGATTATAGGGGGGGTTCTAAAATCTGAAAAAATCGATGACGTAATTTATGGACGGCCCCTAAGTAAATACGTCGTAGGCAGTAAATTTCACGAAAAAGATGTTAGGGAAGGTTTGATATTGGCCGGTATACAATTTGGTCAATGAAGGTGGCATCGCTCACTTTAGGTGAAACCTTATATCTCGGGAAGAACAAAAGCAATTTTAACAAAATTCGGCACATAGCACTATACTGGCATGGCTATCTAACAGCGTGAAAATGGTCGACAATTTCAAATTCCATCTTGTTTATGTAATGAGCTAAAAATAAGTAATTTGTCTCCTCCTGTCTCCTTTTCCTTCTTTTTCGAAATTCCGGTTGACTTTATATCATATAACGGGTGATCCAAGTAAAGGTAATTTTTTCAATAGCCTTTTCCTGACAGATTACGCGTGAGTCATGTCAAGCTATCATGTTATTTTTGTTGAGTATTATTTAGCGTTTTATCATAAAAAGAGTTACGCCTGAACAACCATCGTTCAACTTAATTAGGAAAATTCATGTTCTGTAAATAATGTGTTTCGCGCGCTTTGCTCACCTTATGGTTAACATAATCGGCCTACTGAGCGTAAAATTCTCAACACCATCACCCATATTGATACCTAGCATTCATTATTGGATAATATTCGACAGACAGACCACGTCCAATATGTAGTGAAGAAAATATAGCAACAGTAGCTGAGAGTGTACACGAAGACCGTGGAGTGTTGATTCAGCGCAGTTCGCAGCAACTCGGACTGACGTATGGAACGACGTTCAGCGAGGAGTCCCATTTCTGGCTCAATGGGAAAATAAGCAAGCAAATTTGCCACATTTGGGACGAAGAGCAACCTGAGGTGATTCAAGAGCTTCCATTTTATCCAGAAAAAACAACGGTTTGGTGTGGTTTGTAGGCCGGTGGAATCATTGGTACCCGATTCAATCTATTTTTGACATGCAGACATAATAATATCAGGAAATGATTCTCTCCGAATTTCAGTCATAGGTATATCTCATACATTGCACGATTATTTGGTAAAGAGTCAACCATGGACACTGCGGTCTACCGTTTATGACCCAATTTCAACAATTTTTGCATTTAAGATGGCATATCTTGAATGTACTCTTTTTGCAAAGTTTTATTTCATTAATTCTTGATTTGTATACTAGAAAGTCAAGAAATCAGATGGAATTTAAATGTGTGATTTTAGACGTGGTTTAAGTCCGATCTCATTTTTGCACTGTGACATAGGAATGGCAGAATATTGCTACCTACCAAAGTTGGTTGATATCGGTCAAGTTAGTAGTTTTAATAAAAACCGTTATATGGTGATTTTTGCACTGTCGGTATGTATATGTATATTATTGTGGATCTTAGTTATGGCAATTTATTTGTTTTTGATTAATGGCGTTTTGTGGGCGTGGCAGTGATCATCTACAATAACAGCCTTCTTACTGTGCCAATGATCATGTGTACCAAGTTTCCTCAAGATAACTAAATTTTTACTTAAGTTTCAGTTTGCACAGACAGACCTGGATTTTAACTCGGCTCTTCACCCTGATCATTTATGTATACGCGGGGTGTTCAACGAAAAAGGTGAATTTTGATATTTCGCGGGCTGTGTACATTCGATTATCGATATTTTGTTTTTGTTTTAATCGGACACATATGTTTATCATGTGCTTTTATTAGGAGCCATTTTTGATTAGTATTTTGTATTTGCGAACAGAAAAGGTTAGTCACTTTGATTCATTTCCTACACTGAACCACTGAAATATTATATAAGTACTTTATTTCATTAAAATATTACACTCACATTTTCGGAATTAAGCAGTAGTATATCCAACATTATACGTGCATTTGTTACTTCTAAAAATATTATTTTTAACTTTCTTTAAGGTACCCCAGAAATTTACCGACATTTTTAATAAAAAGCTCAGCCATAAGCAAACAGATCCACATATTTGGTATCTGGGACTTGAAAAGTTATGATCCGAATTTGTTTATTTTTGGACGCAAGGTTGCATACCTAAAATGCACTTGGCGTGCAATGTTTTATTCCGAAAAAGTCATTGGCTGTCGATGTATATACTGTAAAGTGAATCATATGGAATTTCGATGTCACACTGATTATGCCCATCTGCAATATCAATCTTCCTTGGGTGCTAAGGTATATGTGTACCAAGATATCAAGATATCTCAATTTCTACTCAAGTTATCGTTTGCATGGACAGACAGACAGTCACTCGAAATTCAACTCGTCTCATCATCCTGATCATTTATATACATATACATACTTGTATATTTCGATTAGTTTCAGGAGATATAAACAATCGTTAGGTGATCGAAACTATTATACTCTGTAGCAACATGTTGCGAGACTATATACAATTATTATAAGAGAACCCATTTATACTTGGAAAAAGAAATTTAAACAGCAAAATAATTACTCAAAAAATGGCACACAAAATTAAAAAATAATTGGTCGTCTAATAAATTGAGAAAAATTTTTGCGCGAGACGGAGAGCCCAAAAGATGGCCTATTTTCAAACCGTTTATTTAAAATTTTATATTAAATGGATATACATATTTAAAAAGTACGAAATATCTGCTATGTAAAGTAATTGTAATAGAATCTGACACTCCTGAATGTAAAGTTATGGACTCATACTATTATTCTCAGTTTGGTTTGCCATTTCATAACGCACAGACTTACTTTATAACACCGTTTGCAAATTTAAATGTAGTGGTCACCGATCCCGATTGTCACAAGAAAATTTTGTTCAGGGCCGTTTTAACCTCACAAAGTCACTGTTTGGTGTGCTCTACGGTCGATATGATTCCAAAAATTATGACTTTCATAATGTTAGAGTTAATGGAGAACGATATAAAGCCATGATTAATAACTTTTTCGTGTCTGGATTGGAGGATGTTGATGTGGACGACCTTTAGTTCCAAGAAGACGGCGCTACATGCTATACAGCCAACGAAACAATCAATTTATTGAAGCAAACTTTTAGTGAAATCAATTATCTCTCCTCGTGAGCCTGTGGTGTGGCCTCCAAAATCTTGCGATTTAAGACCGCTGGTCGTTTATCTACGCAGATACGTTCGAGACGATTGACGCTTTGGAAGAGAATATTCGGCACGTTATTGCTGACATACGGCCCCAATTGCTGCCAAAGTGTTCGAAAATTGTGTTCACCACTTAAAACAGAAACAAGTAAAGTGCAAAATATTCTCAAAGGGATGCAAATATTTGGAAAATTTTTCCTAATTTCTAGCATTGATGGCATTCAATAAGTTGTATAGGGGCATTGATCTCTTGAAGAATCAATTTACTTTCATTGATTGACTGAAGGATTTTATACCATATGAAAGCCGTCAAAACGCACTAAAATTTGCACATATGTTTCAAAAATCCATCAACGTCTCGACGAGTTTCTGCCGTAGGTTAAGTTGTATGCTGCTATTGAAAATATTGAAACATGAAAAGTTTTTGTTCGAAGACAGCATTCAGCCTTCATATTTACCGTTCATATTACTACCATTATCGTAGCCATGTCCATGGCAAATCGAATTAATCACCTATCAAAAGCTTTATAATTTTTAACTATTCATTTAATTTTTTTGTAAATACGGGACACTTTGACAACTTTTAGCCCAATTAATTTGTTTGCTTGAGTTTTCAAAAATTCTTTTAACGTAGTTTGTCTCAACTTTCCTCGATTATGTTTTGGCGTACTGCGTACGGCCCAGTTGTCCTGTTGCTTCAGAATATGATTTAATTTGACCCACATCATACATGATAATGTCAATGTCAATATCTGCTGTATTAACAATTTCGTCGATTAACCAAACAGTCGCCCGAATGCGGTCCTTGCTGATTTTCATTTAAAAGTTTTATTAAAGCCAATAACGTCGTTATGACAATAACGTCTTCTGCATCGAAGCCAGAAATTTTTCTCACACTTTTTTGAAAACATGCCCTTGAAAAACAGTTTTTAATTGTTTTCATCGTTATGTTGCCCATGCCACCTTTAAAATGTCAATTGTCAAAGTTTCTTCATTGAAATGTCGTCTTTTCTTATCAAAATAAGTTTGATAATATTGCATTAGTAAAAACATTTGAAATTATGAGTGTAATGACCTGATCGAGAGACTGGCAAACGGATGTTGTCCTAGCAGTTAGAAAGATCAACTTTATGATATTAAGTTTAATATATCGTATATAGATTTCGATTTCCGGTCGGTTTAGTTACTTTACCTTTGTTTTAATTATTGATCTTCGTTGTATGCAAATAATTGTTTTCTTTGCACTTTCGTTTAGCAATTTAATTTTCTTGTTCGTTATTGAGAGGTTCCCGTCCGCTTACCAAAGATAATAAAAATTAAAAATGGTAAAAACAAGTTTCCGCGGCCGGTCTTTGTTCTAATTTGTTCTGAAAACCCAATTTAAAACGCTCAACACATAGATGATGATGACAAACGAAAGGCAGCATCTGCCAAATATTAAAATGCACACGTTTTTATGGGCACAGTTTTTTAGACAACCGCATGACTTCACGGCCGCAAGCTTGCAGTTGTCGCTGTCGCTAAATTAAAACCATTTCTTATTTTACCGACAACACTGCTGCCAATCGTGCTGCCACTAATATGTGAAATATACAATTATTCAACTCTCTAACAAATCTAATGTTGTTTTAATAACATAAGCATAAAATAGCACTAATATATCATTTGTAGCATCAATTGATAATTTAAAACCAATTAATAGACCTATTTACTTATTTTTTGCACCAAAAATTTCGTTTTGAACAAAATATTTAAATATCATTGAGGTAAAATAGGGGTTTTAGTACGGCAACAACGAAATTGCGTTTATTAGATGTTAGATATGTCTTCAAAATGTTCAAGAAGCTGGCTTCAAGTCGACATTTGCAGACAAGAAAATTTCGTTGCCATGTACTCGTCTTTGTATTCAAATCATAATGTTCAAACCGATGCAAAACCGTGGACCGAATCAGCTGATACGACCTATCTTATGAGAGCGCAATTTAAATGAACTCTCAAAACCGCTATCCATCCATCTAGCGTCCGTTTCTACAGAAGGTAGGATATCCGCGAAAATTTAATTTTTCCAGTAGAAACAACTGAGCTAAGAGTGAGAGAGAATTCTCTTGCAGCGCAGGGTGCCAACCTCTTAATTTTGTAGTAATTATAAAATAAACTAGAATATATTTTAAATATTCCTAAAATAACTCAAAATCACAGTCGATTATTTATAAATAGGTAAACTACTTTTAATAGTTGGATTTTAGTTTTGAGCTTTTACACTATGAAAAATTATAACTAAAAAACTAAATGTGTGAAAAATCGTGTATACAAATATAACAATGGCAACATTGGTGAAATGAAAACAAAAGAGAACAACTGATTTCTGCGTTGCAACAACGGGCATAACTTTTGACAAACTTGTTTTGATACGGGCGGTAAGTACGGAAGGGAGGCACTTCGGTGACTGTTTGCGGTATAAAACTTGGTTTCTGAATTTTTTTTTTGTCCGTTTAAGAGAGAAACTCCGCTGATTGCGGATGTCCGCAACTATAGCTTTCGCTATACCTATAAATATATGTAAAAATTTGTAAAGTCAGGCACTTTTCTGTTGAAATTTACTTTGTGTACATGCTGTGAAAAATAAAAGTATGTGGGTATAGCGCCGCGTTTGAAGAGAATAAAATATTGAAAATGTCCTATACTTTTCTCTTAATAGATAAGTGTACATATCGGAATTGAAACGTTCGCAACGTTCCGATACACATCTGATTCTCTCTTTTGAATATTCTTTATACAACGGGGTGCATCCAACTTTCTCAAAAATGCACTTGTGCGCACAGTAAATTCGACCGGAGCTAAAGCAGAGAACGTAAAAGAATTGTTATATATACAAAATTATTATTTTCAATAGAAGTAAAGTTAAGTATATTTATAATGGAAGTAAATGAGCATCCAGTGAGCAAGAATATTTATATGAATATGAGGGTGTGAATGTGATTTATGAAGAAATTTGAGTAAATATATGATTGCAAAGTACATGAATGGCTGACAAAGCACACTACCACACCAGACCGCAAGTTGAACTCTGTGGGTGTCACTGTTTATTGTAATATTGATGTTGCGGAGATGTGGCCGCCGAATGTGAAAGTGTAAATGTGATGCGGTGAAATTGTTGTCCAAAAGTGAGGAGTGAATTTAGTGCATCGACGACACGGTATTGGAACATTGAAGAGCAGCAGTAATATGATTGTGAACTGGCACAGAGGTGACCTAATACAGGTACCTCTCACTGCAAATTATTTAGTAACAAGTTACACATTGAGTGGTTAGTGCCGGAAACGGGTTCTCGGTTCTCGCGTTATTCGCTGCGGTTTTTTTGCGCGAGTTACTATCAAATAAGACAAGCTAAAACAAAAAAAAGGCTATCCCCAAAAAACAGAAACCTTATCAAACAATAATGCTTACGGCACTGTAAGAAATAAGAAATGTAAATGTCAAATAAATTTTCAGACTATAACATCTCTAAATCCGGTTACATAAATAGCGCTATTTAGCGGGTCAATGACTGCTAGAAATTGAAAATTAATTACGCTGAGTACAACGCTTAGCTACCGACGTCGTGGGCGGTATAAGGTTGCGTCGGCACCAATTCAAATGATTAAATGTTTGTATGTATACGTCGATTGTACATATATTTCGATATGTATGTTTATGTGTATGCTCCAGTGTTTGTATGAATATATGAAAATATTGATTGATGTGAACTAAAATTCACCAAAATAATTTTAGTTATGGGAGTTGCTTCTTCTATCTTATCACTTAACTAGTCAGTCACAAGTTAAAAGCTGCAAAAAGCTCTAATGTAAATATATATATATACACTTTTATGTTAATATATAAATATATCTTAACACAGTCAATAAAATTATGTGTACGTACGGCAAATTGATTTTAAACATTTAAAAATACAAGTAAAATACTCTGAAATATTTGCGTATCCACATATGTATGTATGCATATATTATATATTGTTATGAATTTGTGCGTTGAAAGGCACAATACATTATGTAAATTCCGTATAAAATAAGGAGAATGTGGTTTAATTCAAAAATTTCTATCTGTCTTAAGAAGATCATTTATATATACATACATATATGTATGTATGTATATAAATATACACATATAACCTCATGCTTTAAAAAGATTTCCAAAGCACTTTAACTGATTTAGATTTCAAAGCGTATAAATGCATGCATATTTTTTATCAGCGGCGGCAAGTTTTCGCGCCTAGTCATCCGTGCGCGTATAATTTTTTTATTGTGTGTTTCTAAGTTTTTTGTACATAAAAATATCATCCGTCACATGCACACGAATTGTATGAGTTTTATGTATCGTGTCATGTAGTGTCGTGATTTTAGGACATCTTACGGAATTGTGGTGCTCACTAGCTGTTTGGCCTAATGAAGATTACTATAAATACATTGATGTACGAAACATTACTCAGCGGTTGTTGAAGTACAATTAACTGTATTGCTAATTAACTGCGCTCCTTCCGTTCATCGTACAAGGAACACTGTTTGCGCTGTCAGTCGTTACCGAATGCAAACTATCCAACTAGAAGCGCTTTACATACATACATAAATACATATATACTCTTTCAAAGACGTCACTAACAAAAAAAATTAACTTTTCAGCTTTGCAAGGTAAGTATACAACCTCATTTGTTTACGACGGCCGCATAATACCTACCCTTGGCGCCAGCTATACACAAGTATACACACTTAAACTTATACAAACTTACACATGTATGTAAATCGTTTGTGCACACAGAATTGAATGCATCAAAAAACACACACAGAGAAAACATTTTTCCCTCTAGTAACTTGAACTACGGCCGATTTAATGTTTTCAATAATACATAAATATCGATTGAATACAATAGTTAATTATCCCTTCTTATGTATCTACGAGTATCAAACTAATTTTGCATTCGTATATCTAATAATTTCGGTTTATATTAAGAAAAAGCAAATACGCAAAAATTTGTATACCCTGAACAGAGTGTATTAAGTTTGTAACACCCAGTAGGTTACGTCTGATACCCTATAAAGTATATATTATACATATATAAATGATCAGCGTGACGAGCTGAGTTGATTTAGCTATGTCTGTCCGTCTGTCTATATAGGTACATATACTGTAAAACGAAAAATTTTTAATCTTCATACATATTTATTTTGTCGCCTTCAAAATATGCTCCTTCTGAAGCGATACACATATGCCACCTTTTTTTCCAATCATCGATACATGCCTTGTCGCGAATTTTCTTTTACGCCCCAATTGAGTCGAAACGGCTTTCAAGGAATGGTAAATTGAGTTTTGGAAACAAGAAAAGTTAAATGGGGTCAAATCCGGTGAATACGATGGTTGATCGATGGTATTGAACAATGCTGGTCTTAAAATAGTTCATTATACTTTGTAGTAAAATGTTGTACTATGTAACCAGAAAGTTTCTGGAAATTGCTTTTTTTTTATATTCGCGGTTTGGTTCATCATGAATTCATTCCAACGGGACAGAAGGTCAAAAAAGAGTATTATATAATATGAGCGTTTTGAGGCGTTTGCGTGAAAACATCTGTCGTAAACGGCCGGAATTGTGGGCCAATAATTTCCGGAAACTTTCTGGTCTTATTGTACGTAAATTAGTCCCTCAGTTTTTGAGACCATCCTTTCATCCTCAAGAAACTGCTCATTTGTCGGTACCGCAAATATCGGACGACTACAAAATATAACTGTCATACAAACTGAAGGACCAAAATGAAGACCTTGTATGGAAAACTTTTTTAATCTCTCTCACGAAATTTGGCATGGATTACTGTTCAAGACAATAACATTCTTATAAATTTTTCAGATTGGACCTCTATAGCATATACTCGTACTAGCTGTTATACAAGCTGACCGACCAAAATCAAGACAAACATATTTTTATAAGAGTATTTAAGAGTATTATAGCTTAGGTGCAGGCGACGTCACCTTTTTTGTACTCTCGCAACCTGTTGCTACAGAGTATAATAGTTTTGTTCACCTAACGGTTGTTTGTATCACGTAAAACTAATCGAGTTAGATATAGGGTTATGCATATATAAATGATCAGGATGAAGAGACGAGTTGAAATCCGGGTGACTGTCTGTCCGTCTGTCCGTCCGTGCAAGCTGTAACTTGAGTAAAAATTGAGATATCTTTATGAAACTTGGTAGACATGTTTCTTGGTACCGTGAGACGGTTGGTATTGCAGATGGGCGTAATCGGACCACTACCACGCCCACAAAACGCCATTAATCAAAAACAAATAAATTGCCATAACTAAGCTCCGCAATAAGATACAAGACTGTTATTTGGTACACAGGATCACATTAGGGAGGGGCATTTGCAACTAAACATTTTTTTTAAAGTGGGCGTGGTCCCGCCTCTAATAGGTTTAATGTGCATATCCCCTAAACCGCTAATGCTGTAATAACAAAATTCACTGGAAGCAAATGTTTTTAGAACCTCTACCTACAGTGTGAAAATAGTTGAAATCGGGTGGCAACTCCGCCCACTCCCCATATAACGGTACTGTTAAAAACTTCTAAAAGCGCGATAAATCAAGCACTAAACTCGCCAGAGACATTAAATTTAATCTCTAGGATGGTATGAGATGACTTTACAGGAACCGCGTTCAAAATTAGACAGTGGGCGTGGCACAGCCTACTTTTAGGTGAAAACCCATATCTTGGGATCTGCTTAACCGATTTCAACAAAATTCAGTGCATAACGTTCTTTTCATATTTCTATGTTATATTGCGAAATCGGACTACAACCACGTCTATTTCCCATATAACACCATTTTCAATTCCATCTGATTCTTTTACTTTCCACTATGCATATCAATCATCAAACTATGATTATATCGGGGTAAAACTTTGCGTGAATAATACGTTTAAAGTATGCCACCTTGTGACCAAAAATTGTCTAAATCGTAACAAAACTGTTCAAGCCCTTAAGTACTAAATATGTGGACCCCAGTGCCTATAGTTGACCTTCTACCGAAAGTATCAGCCAATCCACAAAGAAATCTCAAACGAGTATACCATTTGACTTTGCGAGAATATAAAATGTTTGGTTACATCCGAACTTAGCCCTTCTTTACTTGTTTAGTTTTTGTTTTATTAAAAATTTACCTCCAACAAGCATTGCATATCTGAACAGCATTTTAATAACTATTAACATTAATATAACACAAAAATATTTCACTGCTTCTCCGAGAAGATTTCAATAGTTAATTATTTGCAATCGATAAATTTCCTACAGGAATTCTCTTTGGTGTAATAATTAACTTATGACTGCAGCCTTATATTTTGATTTTAACTCATGCACAGCAATTGTAACCGATAACAGCAGTACACATATGTATATATGTATGTATGTGAACCAATTAGTGCTCTTGGGGCGGAAAAATGTATGTTTGTATAACTAACACTTTCTCAATAAAAAGCAATCGAGACACCGTCAAGAAACCCTAGCGATTCTTTTCCTATACAAAGCCTCACATTCGTATAGAAGATGTTCTATAGTATCTTCTTCTTCTACTTTTCGGCAGCTTCTATAATGGTCGTTGTATGATATCCAGTGCCCTGTTAGAGTTGTTATGTCATTCATTTTGAATTTTAATAGTCGGCAGACATATATATATCTTCTTATTCCACTAAGAAATCAAGACATTTCATTATCTTCGATGAACCGTAAGAGACTTTAGTTATTTCACAGCCGCTGGGCTATCTGTGTATATATATATAGGATTACGAAAATTCGAGGTATTGGGTAGAAATGGAATGCCTCTTTTTTGTTAATATTAAAAAAAATTTGCTCTACTTGATATTTCGACAGTTTTACCGAACATTTTCTATACCAATTTTAATAAACATTACTTTTTCATATTTGAAAAATATATATACATATATGTATATTAATAGTTAGTTAATCCTTTTTAGGAGCGGAAACTGAACCTTTTGACAACATCGTAATGAATGGGTGAAGAAACAGTGTATTTATTTCATCGAACTAAGTCTTCCATCCATCGTGGTTCTTCGCGAATTATTTCGGATGTCGTTCAAACCAAATTTTCGAAGACTTTTATTTCTGTCCTCGAGAGCTTCTTCTGACATCATACCTCTCGAAAGGGCAACATGTCTTATAAATTCAAAACAAAGTTTTAAAATTTCATACACAGATGTAGGCATATAAAACCATGGGTGGTACTTCGCTTGTCGGATCTGTACAAACTTGTACTGCCCGCAAATACGAGTGCGTCGCATGGAATTTCTTTCACGATGTCCCAAACGTTTTTTTGTCATTTTCTCTGACAATCTGTGAAATTAAGTTTGGGTTGCACTTGATTCTAGATACACCAATATGAGCTCATCATTAGGATATTCCTTCTCGCTTGCTTCAAATTTATATATATATATATATCAATGATTTTCTCCTATTTCAACGCCACTGACTAATTCAAAAACATTGAACCGGTTTCAGTCGAACCTTAAAAGTTCAAATCTACGAAAGATTAGTTTATTAGTATAAATAACATCTCTATAAAGCACTATAACTAATACTGAAATTTGGAACAAAACACAATCCCAAATCACAATGTGCGAATATTTAGAGAATAATTACACGACAAGTGTGTTTGCCCTATGATATAACGTACCATATATACCTATATTATATTAGTATCGGAGGACGAAACTGTAATGGCGCCTGGATTATTGTTTGAATTTGAACTGTTAAATCAGCGATTTGTGGCACTGGCAGTGGCGTGCCGTCTGTACTTGTCACACAGGTATGTTGAATTTATGCTCAACTCACATATATGAGCTACACACATGTGCGGTGTATGCAGTATTTTGTAAAAAAATTTACCTATTTTACATAGGATTAGTAAAAATGGGTTTGAGGGGAAGCAGCCATTTTTAATCAATCATCATCAATTTGAAATTTTTCACACGTTCTTTCCTTCGCAAGAAGCTGCTTATTTGACGGAACTGTCGTTATCGAGCCAATATTGCATATGGCTGCCATATGTTACAAACTGACCGCTCAAACTGAAGTCCTCGTCCGGAAAACCTTTTAATTTGGCGTAAATTATTGTCCAAAGCAGCGCTATAATATCTAAAGAAATTTTCAAATTGAATCACAATATCATATTGCTGCCATACAAGCTGAACAATCGAATTCTTGTTATTGTATGGAAAACTTTTTAATTTGGTGAAGTATCTTCATTCAATTTTGGCATCCATTATCGTTATAATCTCCTAACATTTTGTTCAGATCGGACCCATATAGAATATAGCGATTCATTCAATATATTCAATGACAGTAGACTAAATTTTTGGCAGTGTACTGTCTAGTACTATCTGTTATCCACAGACGGCATAATAGCAGCTAGTCTGGCATGTAAAGCATAATTCATTGTTATTTTAATACATAAACAGGTTCATTTATAGACAGATACCAAGAAATCCAACTTTCATATCTAAAAGCAATTTCAATTATTTGGATATTCTTTTGCAGAGAATTTTTATGAAATCAACTTTGTGCATGACGATAGCGTGATAAGTAGATGAGTGATGAAGGTTTGTTATATTAAGTTGTATTTGTAGTTCATTTCGTTACTTTGACACCAATTAAATTTTTTGAAGAAACACACGGAAAACCGTATATGTAATGCAGTTAAAATTGGGAGAAAGGAATGCGATTCTATTATATTGTGTTGTTGTCAATTGACAAGCGTTCAGAGGTCAGTAGAGAAGTAACTAAGTTCTATTAGCATAAATAGCAGCATATGCGATTATAGGGATATGCTCGATATTGTTAAAAATATAAAGAATATTATATTTACTTTTTAAGCTGATGGCTTAACTTGTTAAAATTTAACTTACTTATGTATACTCGTATTTAAACAATTTAAAATGAATTATATTTTAAACTTATGTATAAATCAGTTCAGTACATCTTTTGTACGTGCCATAGATGAAAATAATATACAAATAAATATAAACATAATAGTTTGAATAGTTTGCTACTGCTTGGTTTAAAATGGAGATTTCTATCTGAATGAAGAAATACTAAAAACTAGGGCGATTTCCACTTTAATGAGTTCATTCTGCTAATTGATTTTAAAAATGTTTCTTTGTTCTCGACGTTGCATAGATTAACCTTAGAAGTCTATCATTTAAATTTTACAATAGGTATTACTTTAAACATGCAAATGTAAAATATTAAAAGCATAACTTTGCATATGTATAAACACGCTCATATATAATATAATTTCTCACAAATACCTAATATCTTAGTGTAGTTGCATAAATTCATACGTTTGTATGGGTTAATGTTGAAATACTGAATATGCATGCAGTATATTTGGTATATGACGACGCGGTACCTATATGTAGAATGAATGCTGAATTGAAGTATATTGAATATTTATACTAAATAAATGAAGTGAAATCCGTAAAGTCCGCTTCCTTCTCATGTATAAGTATTAATTTAATTTTCCCAAAGTGCCCTTGAATGTCAATTTCATTTGCCACCCGTCGGTATAGAACAACAGTCCTAACTTTGCACTCATACAAGTACATGGCTCTGCACCTCATCATTCACTGCAATACATTTAATTTTACACCACCAGTCTGTGCAGCCCTTAACCACACCCCGGCCGCAAAAGGGAGAATCAATTTCAAAGGATTTTCCATGTATTTATTCAAGGACTTTAATTTAAGCATAAATTACTGGCATAACCGATTGAGGCATATTTTTGGAGACCAAAGGTAACAAGGCAACAAAATAAAGACGCCATTCACAAAGCGGAGAGATTATCCGTGGTATCGCAATGCAGTTCCCATAATATTTCCTAGTCGACATTGACATATATACCACATACATAACATGTTTATACATATAAATATATACAAAATTAATAAAAGTATTGTATGTTTGACTAAGGCCATTTGTCTCTCATTTATGGACATATGAAGATAACCAATAAGCTTGTGTGCACTTACTCCATTACATACAAATATGCAATTCTCCTATATTCCCGATATAACTGCCCACCTACCTATGTAAACATGCATATGTATACCGAGATGTTAAATTTGAGCATTAGTTTTAGTGCTCTTTAAATTAGTGTACCTTGACTCGAAGTGTTGGTATGAAAGTCAAACTGCAATTTTAAATTGTCTAAGACTGCTTGTTTTGATTTACCATTAAATTAAATTAATTAAGAAGATTCGTTTGGGAATATGTTTTCTTTACCTTAAAACAAAGTTCTATGTTTTACTTGTAGGTTTTTGTTAAAAGCCATGCGTTTGGGAAAATAAATGGAACAAAAAAGTACTTTCGCTTAAAACTTGGCAAACGGAAAATTGTCAACACTTAGTGCCCATTGAAAATAGTGAGCTAAAATATGTTATTAGCCAAAAGTGAAAGCTCTGCCCAAAGGCATAGTAATGGCATTGGTAGGAGATAGAAGCATAAAATAAGAGATTTGTGTTCCAAAAAATTTGTATCAACAATGTTGGTGACATGAAATGGGCTGATAAATATTTAGGCTGAAAAGAACCCTCGTAAGGCGGTGTAGCACCAAAACTTCGAAAAGAAAAAGTGTTGTACCAAACGTTTCTAAAATAAATATTATATTTAAATATTTTTGTTCATTTTTATTTTATCTGCAAAAATTGCTGCGGGGATCAAAGTAGGATCACCGTTTTTTCGAAAATTGTGCCGTTGTCTTGAACCCATTCCGAATTTCGTGCAGATATTTTATCGAAAACAAACATTTTCAATACAAGGACTTTATTTTGATCTTTCAGTTCCGTTTTAGTTATATTTTAGAAACTAAATCGTCAAAGGACAAATTTTCGATTTATTTACACTAAATGATTTTTTAAATTTTAGATTCACTTCAATCATAGTTTGATTTTGAAAATAAATTCAGGTTAATTTCTTCTTCTTTGTCGCTCGTCATTCTTGTCGAAGTTTATTATTAATTATTTAAAGGTATCACATCGAACAATTGGCATAGCGAGTATATTTCACAGAAACATATTACACATATAGGTATGTTTAATTAAATGAAAGCGATATATTTAAGAACATTTTACCGCAGGAGGTAGTCTGGTGTAAACATGGGAAAGTAAGTAATAATAAAATAGCCCATAAAATAATTAATAACATCCTAAACACCACCTGAACCATAGAACTAAGCCATCAATAATCCCATTTTACTCTGGGGTAGTAACTCAATTAAGCCTTATCCATTATTTTTTGAGTCGGCTATGAATCACAGTTTTTAAGCTTTCAGACTTTGTCAGCTGTAATTTCTGCAAAAAATTTAAGATTTGCTATAAATTAGCAGACATTCTAATTTCCTATAAGGAATATAAATACATAAACTTTCAGATGTGGTCAAATATCAGCAGAGTAAGGACTAAAATATTTACCGGTTAATCATTATTAAGCTCTATCGACTTGTATGTATGTATGTATGAAATTATTCAGAGTATACATGGATGAATATACTTGTACATAGTTAGATGTTTATTTAAGCTTAAGGCTACTGAAAGTATTGACTGGATCGGTTTCAAATTAAAATTTGTTCTGGATTTCTTTAGCTTGTCGGATGCCATTTATTTGCTGATTCAACAAAGCCACAGACGAATGTGCGCACTTAAATCAATAATAACAACAAAAAACTTAAACATTTACTCGTATTAGTGGGGAACATAATATATATATTAACGTGAAAAAGGGTAGAAACTGTAAGAACAATGAAGCCAATTTCATATTATTGGAATGTCTTTAGCGAGTTAAGCGGTACCTGCTGTATAAATATGAGAGAAAACTAAACTAGCTTAGGTTGACAGGATGAATGCAGGTTAAACAGAGGCTACTAATCTAAGTTCTTATATGAAAAGCTATTCATTATATAGTATACCATACAATATTATATGTATTAAAATTTTATGCTCACCATTTCTCTGAATGTCTTTCTTCAAGCTACAAAACCATCTCTTAATGCATTTTAGGAGAGAAAAGAGCACACATGTCCTCTCTCTACATATTTCATGCGCTTTTCCCAAATCCATTACTGTCTATTTGACGACTATATCATACTACTACTCATCCATTCCATACAAGGTTCATTTGATCGGTCAATTTGTATGGCAGCTATATGCTATAGTGATCCGATTTAAACAATTTATTCGAAAATTACACTATTGCTTTAGAAAATAATCCATGCCGAATTTCTTGAAGATATCACGCCAAATGAAAAAGTTCTCTATACAAGCACTTGATTCCGTTGGTTCAGTTTGTATAGCAGCTATATGCTAAAGTAGTCCGATATCGGCGCTTCCGACAAATGAGAAACTTCTTGGGGAGAAATGCACGTGTACAAAATTTGAAATCGATATCTCAAAAACCCAAGGACAGACAGATGGACATGGCTAAATCCAGTTGGTTCGCCACGCTGATCATTTATATATGTTTTCTTCTGGCTGTTACAAGCAACTTATAGGGTCGCCTAAGTTAAACTTCGTGGCAAACTTAATATGTACTGTTCAGGGTATAAATATCTATATTTCAGACATCCATGATTAACCGTTGGGTGAAGTTCATTCATTAGCTCAGGTAGCGGCTAATCAAAAAAAGGAAAAGTCACATGTTTTAAGGTTTTGGAACTGACTTAATATATAATAAAGAAAATTTGATAATGTGGTCTCATACTTTTTATGTGCTACTCTAAAGTCTGTTTGGAAATATACGTAGATAGACATTGTTCGAAATTTTAGCGCGATACGATGATTGTTGCAAGTATCAACGTTTTCAAAACTTTGGTAGTATTACGGTATAATTTGGCGATTATTCAGACGAGCCAGTAGAATAGCACTTTGAAGCCCCGTTCTATGTTCGGACGTACCAAAAACGCTATTTAATTATCTATGGCTTTCACTTTTTAGCGTAATCGATTTACATTTTCTGACTGTTACATCGTTGGATCCTTCGGATTTGCATCATCGTCTATGATCCACACGAATGAGTTTTTACTGGAACCATGTTTCAACAGTGTCTTTTATATATTGTTTTTGATCTCGAAGCAAGCAGTTACCTATCAAAATACTCAGGAACGTGTCGCTCATCTTTATTGTATTACTTAATCTCAGTCGCATTTTTTAATGTTTTGTTTCTTCACTTCTAAGACAAGAAATTTTTAGGAATGATCTAGTATTTCGCATCTATTAATATTTTATAAATATAACTCGATAAACTCAAAAAGTACTGAACCGATTTTAATAAAATCTTGCCCACTGTGTGCCGTTTGATCGAACTGAAGAGATAGTGAGCTGTAAGGAATTTATAGAAGCGAATTTGTTTTACTGTAAATAATTTTTTTATTATATTAAAAACAGTTATAATTATATGTAAGATTCTAACAGATGACGGTGTAAGGTAATTTGTCCGCTTGATTAAGTAGGTTTCGCTTTGTTAAAAGTTAAAATATGTCAGGTGTATCGGTATGAAATCAGCGTTTTTTTGTGAAATTGAAATACTACTTTCAAAGTATTGACCCTAGCTCTTTACAAATATTTGCCAATAGAAATGTTCGTATTTCGAAGCAAACCAATCAGATACCCAATTCTCAATTTCTGCGTAGGAATCGAAGTGCTGCTCAGCCAATACGTGTCCCATCGATGAAAACAAATGGTAATTCTCGTCGTTTTTCAATCAATACATGGTTCTGATTGATCATTTGTTGTCTGTAGGGTTTAGTATTAACAGCTTCACCAGGAAGCTTTTAGAAGCTTATGAAATACTACACCCTTCTGATTCCACCAAACACAGAGCAGTGCTTTCTTACCGAAGCGAACTGTTTTTGCAGTCGATGTTGATGGTTGTCCCGGATTAACCCATAATTTTTTTCGTTTAGGATTCTTAAAATAAATCAGTTTTTTATAGCCAGGGAGCATTCGATGAAAAACTAATTTTCTTTCGTGTCTTTGAAGGAAATTTGTCTTTAATTCAATTCATGTGGCACCAATTTTTCACATATTTGGATATTCTCATAGCTTTCAAAATTGTCTGAAATTGTTTGTTGTGCAACATTTAATATGCCATTTTAGGTGGTCTTCCACGTTTTTCATTTCTCACATCGAAATCATTATCTCTGAACCGTTGAAACCATCTTTTGCATGTTGCTTCTTATAGAGCATGACCATTTGCCTCGACAAGCATTCGGTGCGACTCTGCAGCACTCTTCTTCAATTGGAAAAAAAAAAATAATGCTTTCCGAAAATCATTAATTTTCGGTACAAAATTTGATATTTTCAAAACTGTCAAAAAAATATGATGTTGTTTAATTAATGACTGTAAGGCCAGCCAAACAGGAAAAAAATTAGACTTGTTAACAACAAATGTTCCCTGTAAACACAGTTGTACCTTCGTTCACTTCATACCGGTATAGCTGGTACGTAGTGTATGGTACTTAATACTATAAAAGATACTGTCCCACAAGGAAATCGTATTGGCAGTTCCATTGGTATCGACAAAGATAACCATTTTGGCGGTGCTGTGTTACTACTGTCTGTTGATTTCTGATAGACCTTGCCGGAAATCACGTTTGGTCATCAAAAAGATTACCGGAAATATTCTTGAAGCAATTATTTTGATTGGAAAGTTTAATGGAAAAATGCTCCTGTTTAACATATTTCAATGACACCGTCAGAATCTAAGTTAGGTAAATATGTAGAAATATTGGGTGGATATGCACCGTCACCATGGGTCTATTGTGCTCTATGGTTCTTTCACATTTCACATGAACGTGACTATTACTATAGCAACATGTTCCGAGAGTATCAATATTACTCTGGATTAGAATAATCTAGTTGCATATTCGTCAGTATATTTATTCTTGTTCGTATGTGTATACGTTCGCTTTATATTTACACTATAACAATATTGAAACGATATACTCGTATGATCCAAAGTGAATTAACACACTTTTGAAAAATTTTATAAAGAAATTCCTACTGCGTAATCAAAATGTCAACGCGACCTAGAAGTAAGAAACGAAACTTTTTACACCATCGTGTTGCATTTTTCCGGTGTGCAATTTCCATGATTGTCAGATAATACCGTAAAGCGAAGGGAAAATGAGAAATAAAAAAGGGTAATGAGAAAATTAATCTCATGCATGTCATTGTCAATGAACCAAACGACTTTGATGAAAATCTAACTTGACATTTAGTGATACGAAATTTGGGGTTTCTGACGATGTGCACGACTATTTCTATATACATATACATATGTATGTGTTTACATCCTATGTACCAATATATAAATATATTTAATGTTAAAATATTAATATAAATATTTTCTACTTCTAAATATTTCCAATCACGGTTGCTATAAAAAATTATAGAAAATGTTATTTTTTGTTTGCTGTAGAAGTTATATAAAGTTTGCTAAAATAATTAAAATGATTAAATGAATGATAAAATTGACAATGTGCAATCGACTTGTTGGGAAGCCATGGGGTTGCAACCCGAGGATTATCAGATGGTTGTACACCATGATTGTGAGACCGATCATAACATATGGAGCGGTGGCTTGTATTTCCAAAGCATCGCAGACTTTGGTAGGACTTTGACTATCGAAGCTGCAATGACTTTCCTGCATCTGCGCGTCGGGCGCGATGCGTGCGTGTCCGACTGCAGCACTGGAAGTAATGCTGGAGCTCACACCGTTACATATAGTGATCGAACAGACAGCCAGACAGACCCTGCTTTAAATGACAGCAGAAGGGTTTGAAAGAGAAAGGGAAAGTAACCCTACTGCTAAGGAATAACACTATCAAGTGGTACACCGACGGCTCAAAAACGGCGGAGGGGATTGGTGCAGGGGTCGCAGGACCACGCACCAAGCTCTCCATTCCCATGGGAAATTTTCCTAGCATTTTTCAGGCGTATATGCTATAAGTTGGTGTGTAGAGATAAACCTCCAATACAACTATAGCAATAAGAGTATTAGCATACTCAGCGATAGTCAGGCGGCACTAAAAGCGATCTTGGCTTTTGAGGTCAAATCGCGACTAGTGCAGAAGTGCATAGAACGGCTAAACAGCCTATCAAGCCACAATAGAGTGCACCTCATCTGAGTGCCTGGTCACAGGGGTATAGCAAGAAATGAACCATTAAAGAGCTGCTCCGTAAAGAGGAAAGAGCAGGCAGGGAGAGACATTGGCAACATCTCCAAGGCATGCGCCATGCCATGACCTAGGGGAGGGCACAACAGACCATAGGTCGCGGTGCATACCTTTATCCTTATCTAATGTAACCTAATCACAAAATTACATATTTATAATCTTAACATATAGACAGACTGACAGACAGATGGACATGGCTAAATCAATCATTTATATACCAGTATATATTTTATATTTTACAAATTTAATATACCCTAAATATGTAAAATATAAAATAGATACTGGTATATAAATGATTGATTTAGCCATGTCCATCTGTCTGTCAGTCTGTCTATATATGTATACGCGCACTTTTGAGATATCGATTTGAAATTTTGCCCATGTCATTTCCCCCCAAAAATCTGTTCATTTGTCGGAACCGCTGATATCGGACCACTATAGCATATAGCTGCCATACAAACTATCAGATTAAAAACAAGGTCTTGTAAAAAAATCATATATTATGTAACTCAATAATTATAACAAAAATTAGCTGTTTTCGATTAGCCATTTCTCTGCTCGCTTCTGCTCTCTTGTCAACAAAATTACATGTAAAAGCAACATGAACCTCATTAAAGTGGTATAGCCGCTATCTCCAAGGCTACCAAGTTTTATTTTACATATTTTAGATCAGTTTTACTATTGCGAATGGTTCAAATGACAAATGCAAATACAAATGCAAATAAAAATTTCCTTTTTTTTTTGTATTTTTAAAACATGCGACTTAGTTTCAATTATAATAATTTATAGAAAACCAAAATAAAGGGTTACAGTAAAATTTTTTAACACGAAAAAAATAATTTATTCACTAAGAAAGAATCATAACACTATTGCGCATGTGTCAGAAGACATGTTAGCGCATGTTGCACCAGAAGTGCTACCCGTTTGTTTGAACGTCTGGTATAGTTTGTTCGATTTGCTGGAGAGTAACGCTTGGCGAATCGAAGTCAGCTATAATATCGTAATAATTACCTGGGCTGTTTAATCTTAGAATTTTAACTACACTCTCTATTTGAGGCACAGTAGTTTTTACAATTACAATAATTATTTTACCAATTTGGTAAAAAATGAATTATTAATTTCAACGGGGTGATATGTTCTTGTTAGGGTGAAAAATTTAACGAGTAATATCTATGTATATACATTAGGGTGGGCCCAAACAAATTTTTTTTTCTTAGTTACCATAAAAATCTCATCCGAAATGATGAAAAAAAAATTCTGGTAAAATTTGAGCTCCTAATATTAATATTAAGAGGCGTCCCATTGATATTTTCGATTTCCCATATAAATAACACAGGAAATTTTACTTTTTTTCTTTGGATTTTTATTGTACACTAACCAATAATTGTTAAGCGAGAATCAACACAGATTCTTATAGGAAATTTACCGATCTACAAAAAAGTTCTGAAACTTTTATTGGTTGTGTCAACTCATATCAAGTTATTCGTAGTTCAAAATCATAAAAAACTACGAATAACTTTTTTGGCCCACCCTAATATACATATACTGCTATTTAATGTACTTTTAAAAATAAAAAATGTCGCGCAGTTATTTAAAACTGAATAAAAACGACAACATTGTGGGAGTGCTAAGTTCCTTCATAGGGGTAATAACACCGTTTCGGATTCGCACCACCAGCACTTCACGACGTCATACATGATAGATTCAAATGTACATAGTATGCTTTCGTACATAAGGCTGCTCGTACGCCTATAAACCTCGACATCGTTCGGTACAACTAAACCTATTTTTAATGGTTTTATTCAGCCGTTTGCATGCCGTGATGGAATATAGAAAATTTAGAAAATGTCAGCAGGCTGATGATATTAGCGAAAATGCCACAGATACTATAATAAAAGAACAAAAATTGTCTGTGATTGTGACAGTCGTGGTGGCATCGAAAAGGTCAGAGCAACAAAGCTAACAAAAGTATACATTGTACGGTCGAATTGGGCAATACATCGAGCTGTTGAATGGTAAAAATATATTCACGTACATGGCGCGGTATTGCACCATACCTAACCCCACAACAGCAGAGCCCTTGGTTCGTAGCAGCGAATGCGTTGGCGGTTCGCCGACTTTGCAGCAACGATTGTACCGCATTCTCCATGTATTGTATAGTATCGTGATGAAATCGTTCAGCACCTTCTGTGTTATATTTATTATAATATTTCAAGATGTGAGGCAACCGATATGAACGTGTCACGATTTTTACAATTCACACACTTCGCTTCCTTCACCGCATTTTCGCTTGTTACCATAGCTCAATCACACAGCTAAATGTGTACGGGTGCATGTACTATACTTGGTATATTCCTACCTTTGCTTTAGGGCTGCAATTCACCACGATTGTCTTCTTCGAGTTGTACGCTCATCGTGTTTGCTGGCTGCCATTCCAACAGTATAGCCGTCTACTGGCAGCATTGCCTTCTTGAATATGATTTACGGATATCTACAAGCTGTACAAACATACACGGTTCATGGTTACCTGTACCCAGAAATGAGTATGACTGCTCATATAACACCAACATGGTGTTTCTGGAATGACGCGACTTCTTGGCGTGAATGCGCAGCTTGTTAAACGATCATGCAGCAAGTACTCACTTCGTTTTGTTAGGCGGTAACCGCTTTTTCTGTCTGTTCGGATTGTTGATTTCGTTGGCTACTCGTATCTTGTTCATATTCTTCGATCCCTTTCAAACAAACTGCCCCGCTTATTATTCTTTCATCTTCAATTCTGCCGTCTCATAACTTCGTTCGCTTTATGCCACAGCATGCGTTGTCAGTAAGTTTTTACTTGTGCTATCTGTCTCCTTTGGGAATCGATTGTACTGGAATGACTTAACGATGTCTGCGGGCCATCCTTTTACGCTGCCATAACAGTGTTCTGATTATTACCAAAACGCGCATATGTGAAATACACCAGCATGTAATGCGGCATAGTTGAGGGTAATAAGAAGCAATCAGCAAGCTCCATTCGCACCTTCAACGCCTCCTTATTGTATCTAAATATATTAAATAGCCGTCGTCACACAAATGTTTGTCCATTAACTCTCTTTGCAAGTAAATGCAAAATTGTTGCACTTTTGTGTTGGCTTCAAAATCGGAAATTATGCAGAGTTCTATGCATATATGTACGTAGTGTCAATTTATCGAGACTGTGAAACGTAATATTTATATTATCGCTACATGCTGAGGCAGAGTATAATAAACGGTACCGAAGGGCTTTATGGTAGATGATGACAAAATTACACAGTGGGCAAGGCGCCGGCGACCTTTAGGGAAATTTTATATATAACTACTTGACCAATTTCACCCTAACTAGGTATATAACATTCTTCACCTTCTTAAATATGCTACCAAAAATGTATATCCAAAAATTTAAAAGAATTTGCAACTTCTAATTGGCTTTATATGTGAAATCGGTCAGTGCATTACTATATCTAGAGTATGTGGCTATTACACCTGAACTTAGCACTTCCTTATTGGTTTTCTTATTAAAATCGCATTGTATGAAGGTAATAATAATTATTACTAATAGGAGAAGTCACTTCAATAAATCAATCTACAAGTAAATAACGCTTTGATTTTTTTGTAAAAACGTTCGCTTAGATTTTTGTACACATTTTTAGTATTATAGTATTATATTTAATCGAAATTACATTATAATTCGAAGTGTATTCTATAATACAGACCGCAAAGTCGGTAACTGTGTATATACATATACATATATGTATGTATGTATCTAAATTTGTTTTATGTAATATCGCGTTACTTATTGATTAATATAATGGAATATATGTTATTTTATATAATCATAGGTTAGTTGGTGTCAATGTATCGACTGGGACTCAAGCGTTCTTCATCGGCTACTTTTGTTCGTATTTTTTTCGTCAGTTCATATTATATCCCGCTGGAGATTATGCTTAAATTTAAATTGTTGGCTCACCTCCATCTTTCGATCTCAGATGTAAAATATTTTTTTGAAATACTTGACACAATAAGTCAGGATAATTATTAATAAATGTGTAATATAAAAAAATTGTATATTTTATTATCAAAACATCTGGTTGTTAAAAACTTCGAGGCAAACTTAATATACCCTGTTCTGAGCATAAAAGATCGGATTATTTGTAAATTATTTCTTACCACATAAGGTGTTAAACTTTAGATCTTTTACAAGTTGCCTTACAAAATTAAAGATGCAAAAGTAAAGAATAACTAATTTCCGTGACATAAAAAGATAATAGAGTTAAGTATAGAAGGAATATACGAGTATATAAAATCTTCGTTTAAGGAAACGAGGAGCCTAGCAATTTTATGTTCGAATCCTCCCGTTTTTTATATCTGTGAATTAGAACTATTGAAGATAAAGTTTTACATGTGCACAAGAGTTATTTTAATTTGGGCTTAATAAAGATGAAAGCGCGCAAGTACCGTAGCTACTGCAAAAAAATAGTGGGCGAATCTTAACAGGGCGGAATAAAAAGCAAATTTCACAACTCGCTATTTCTATTAAATAAACTCTCTGAACAGTTTTCCAAAACGGCATCCAGAAACGTCATTTTTCTTGTAGTTTTACTGTGGATAAGCTTCTTCATCTGTCGTTTCGTTGACAAAACGTTAATATCTTTTAAGCGGACAGGTTTACGAAAATCCGTAAGACACCATTTTGTAGAGCATTTAATTTCCTATGAAATCCTCAAAACAAAAGATGTTTTCAAGTAGTTGGAAGCGAGATAGGAATTTTCTATCTGATAATACGAAAAAATAGAAACCCGTTAAGTGGAGAACCCTCCCGTTACAATTAGTAATTTTTTAGAGTACCAAAAAAATAAAAGAATTTTTTTTTTTACCCTCCTTAATATAATATATATTATATATACTACTATATTATATATATATATATTTAAGTATATATGGGCTTGCGCATTTTTCAAGTTTGTCAAGAGTTTTTGTTGTTGAAATATCTAACGTGTCTGCATTTTTCTATTGATTTCCACTTATGATGACATCGAATTGACGATGGCAGACGGGTATTGTTTGGCATTTCAAGCTGGTGTGGCGCTTTTTTGGTTGCTGTGAAGGCTACATTGTTTGCAGTTAGAGGAATAGCAGTAAGACGAGGATGAAATATTAAGATCCACATCCATTTTTTGTTGCGAACTTGAAGTTGTATTCGCAGCTTAAGTGAGAACATAGTTAGACGAATATTTGGTTTGCATATTTATGAAATGAAAACACTCATTCTTTACTTAGTTAAATTGGATAAGGTTAACAGAAAAACAGCAGAAGATTTAATGTTTCCACTGAGTACATACATACATATATTTAATATATTATTTTAATCTGCGAGCGATCTTAAAGAAATTAAGAAAAATATATTTTCCCGGTCTCCATATGTGAATGTGTAATGAGTGAAACTAATCCACGAATTACTCCAGCCATCTACATATATAAGTAAGTATTCTAGTGGACTCTACGCCGAATATGTCACTGAAATTAAGAGTTGCAATAGTTTAATGCTCAGATCTTCCCTTATGCCTCTTTGGTTGAGTTTATATCGCATATATATATATATAATATATATGGTCTACTGTACCACCCTACAGCATTAATAAGATTTATATAGACCCATAGTAAAAGTTAATATGTTACGATGTTATGATGTCGTTTCTTCGAATGTTTAATTTTTACGCAGCACTTATGGCAACTATGGTCTGAAAATGTTCCAAAAGTTGGGGAGACCCCGCCCTCTAACAGGTTTAACGTACACATCTTACAAACTTGTCTGCTCTGTATAAATGGGTGAAATTGTATTGTATGAACAGTCACTCCCCATATAACGATTATGTTGAAAACTAATAAAAGTGCAATAACTTCATAGAAATGCGTCGGAAATATTAAATTTTACACCCGAAATGATGGGGAAGGGCTTAATAAGAGCCGGTGTCAAAAGTAGGCGTGACACCGCTTGACTTCAGATGAAATCCTAAATATGAGGAACATTACTTTAACATTTTTATACGTTGTGAAAATGAGCGAAATCTGACAACAACCACGCCTATGCATCAATGTAGTTGCATAAATAACGCTTCTAAAGTATGCAATCTTATGTCCAAAATTGGTCGAAATCGGACCATAACTTTTCCAGAAAGAAATTGGGAGAGCGTCTCTCTCTTATAGCAGTGTATCCTTGTGCCTTAAATAAATAAAATCGGTAGCCCCCTATATCCAATATGAGAAATTTATATTTTTGGGTGAATTTATAGCGTATACACATATATTGGTTAATATGTAAGGTGTCTTAAAAAAATTAAGTGAAGGTATATATAATATTAAAGAAACTACAGCTTAATTCCGAAAAAGTACCACAAATTACCCCAACTCCCATTATTGTATACCATATAATGATTTTCATCATTCAAACCAGACTTTACTCCAAATATGAAAGTATGAGTTAACTTCATAAAATTGCGTTTAAACTTTTTCTCCAGTATATTTACGAAATGGCAACAGTTAAACTGACTTTTAACCTTTTATGTTTGTCAAAATGTGTCATATTTTAATGAAAATAAACCTTAACCATAATGTGGTTTACCCTGATTATAAATGGAATTGGTTTCGACCTTGCTCTAAACCTTATATACCTAACTTCCGATTATTTGGTTGACTTTTTCGTCATATACCCAAAATATTAAAATAGAACACTTTGCTTTAGTTTATTTTTTATAGTACAAGTATATTAATATATGGGATGGATGAATGACTTATAATATATATAAGTTAATATATACTAAATTTGATTCCAATATATTCGGTTTCTTCGAATAATAAGGTATATTACTGGATCACATTAATACAAATATGCAATTGGAAATGAACTTTCCGACCACATTATTACTCGAGGAGGTAGAAAACTATTTAGTTTGGTTGATGCTGTTATTAACCACTTATACTTTGGTTTTGCTGACGTTGACCCTGAGGTTTGCTGTTTCTGATCGACATCTATACATTTTTATGTATTGTACTTACATATATACATGCATATGTATATATACTAACACATGGGCTGAAACGTCCCGGCTTTCACACATAGATGGCGCTTCAAAAGACAGCTGTTTAAATTTCATGACATTCTTTTCATTAGTTTGCGAGCTATTGAGATAAGACTGACGCTACTTTCGTTATTTTAAAAACAATGGATGATAATCAATTTCGTGCTTTAATTTTATACTGAATTTTTCATGGGAAAAAATACCGTTTAAGCGATGACTTGAAAAGTGTTATGGGGATTCCTCACCATCAGAAACCAGATTAAACGTTGGTTTGCTGATTTTAAACATGGTCGTGGAGACACCAATGATGCAAAACACAGTGGACGTCTAAATGAGACTGAAATACTAGAAAACATAAAAAAAATCCACAAAATCGTTCTGAATGATCGGAAAGTGAAGTTGTGTAAGGATTTCAAAAGACCGTGTTGGCTTTATATTGCATGACTGGTTCTGAGCAGTGTTCAGCCAGTTTAAAAGTTACAAACCGGAATTTTGCATCGATATGGGACAATGGATGAAACCTGGATCCATCACTTTACTCCGGAATCAAAACGATCGCCATCTGAGTGGACAGCATCTGGTGAATCTCGTCCAAAGTGCCCGAAAGCGCCACAATCAATTCCCACAACAGCTGGTTCTACGTTACCGGAATTGACAAGCATTTTATCTGGCCAAGGGTGGTTATTACGCCGATCTAACCCTGTTTGTATCGGTAAGTTTTAGTTTAAGTTTGTCGTAATTAGAGAAACGCTTAGCAACAGGGTTGCTCCGCATCCTCCTGATCCGTGTTGGCATCGAGTCAAACCCGGGCCCTGAAGAATTCTTCTGCTGGATGGACCCATCTTAAGACCTGCTCAGGCGATGTCTAGCTCGAGATATTTATTATACTTCGTGGTGAAAACCGTTTGGTGAGTCTAATCGATATTGACATCGACCACAAGGACACTACCCTTGAATGTCTGGGTATAGCTGTCCGGTCAGGCGATGCCTAACTCGAGATATTTATTATACTTCAAATAATATAAGCACACGAGCGCGACACCTTACGCCATGCCGTTCCTGTGATCCCCAAATAAGGAATCTCAATTTTGGGCAAATGGTAAATCAGAATAAGCGCACAAAATGGATAGGACTTCAGATGCTAGTCCTGCAACCTCTCCACCGGTGTGAGTAAGCTTTGAAGCGAGGAAACATGACGACCAGGTTGAAATTCAATTCCATGCGCCTAGATAGGGGGTTTCACAGGGTGGTGTCCTCTCCCCGCTACTGTTTAATTTGTACATATCGAAACTCTCCCAACCACCAAAGGGAATTTCCATGACCTCATACGATGATGACTGCACGATATTAATGTCGGACAATGGAATCGATGGCATGTGCCCGAAAGTAAATGGCTATCTCTCCGATCTTTCTCTCCTCTTTTCTGCATGGAGCCTGACACTCTCCATCACTAAATCCACAGCGACCATTTTTACAACTTTAAGGAAGGAGTACAGACTGGATCTAGACATTTCAGTTGATGGCATTAAAATTCCGACAGTCAACAACCCTAAAATCTTAGGCGGTACATTAGACAGTCTGTGCTCCTTCACTGCTCACACGACCTCAAATCGATTGCCGGCAGCAATCGGCCAGCCGATTTTAAACTATCCTGCTCCAATAGGGTTGTCTGGATGAAGTGCAACGCAGACGAAGAAACTTCAGACTTGTTAAAACACTGCACTCCGGACTATCAAGAGATGCCTCTTGATGGCCCCAATGGAACACCTGCATAGTGAGGCCCGTATGCTTCCGGTTACGGAACATAACGAGGTCCTCTCCCAGCAGTTTCTGCTGGGATGTTTTCGTAGAAATCACCCCTGCAGCTATCTGCTTAAACGGAACCGCCTCTTAATAACATCAAGAGGTCCTTCCTTAATTACGGCGGCGACATTAGACAGTACGCCGATCAAACTTCGGACGCAACGAGCTTTAGACAAGTACTGACCGCCATTCACAGTGGAGCCATCAACACCTTCACCGACTCCCTCTCAGTGAATGGCGTACTAGGAGTCAAACCACCAAACATAGCAGACGTAGAGCTCGATTTGCCTCGCGTATCTAGAGTGACCCTCGCGCAACTTCTTTCTGGATATTGTAGCAGGTTAACTCCTATAGTCCAACCCGTCGAAGCAGCTTGTTTCCTGGACCTCCCGTTAAATGTCCAGGTAACCGTTACAACAACAACCACAATCAGTGGAAAAGGTTATGGCCGCGGTATTTAGGGATATAAAAAGTGTAATATTCATCGACTATCTTGAAAAGGGAAAACCATCAATAGTGGTTATTACATTGCGTTATCGAATGTTTGAAGTCCGAAATTGTAAAAGAGCGATCAAAGCGACAAAGAAAAAAATTTTTGTTCCATCAAGACAACGCAACGTGTCACAAGTCAATCAAAACAGTGACTAAAATGCATGAATTGCACTTTGAATTACTGCCGCATCCACCTTATTCTCTAGGTTTGGCTTCCAGCGATTACTCGTTGTTCGCAAACCTCAAAAAAATGCTAGCCGGTAAGAAATTTGGCTCGAATGAAGAGGTTATCACTGAAACTGAGGCCTATTTTGAGGCAATAGAGAAATCGTTCTACTAAAGTGGTATTGAGATGTTAGAGCGTCGCTGGAATGATTGTGTTTGTTTTGATTGATATTATATTGATGAATAAAGCCAATTTTCAACAAAAAAAACGGTGTTTCCCTTGTTAGGCCCGTTACTTTTAAGCCCATGTGTTATACCATATTCAACTGCTTGAATGTATAAGAATGTATCGTGATGTAAATTACATCGTTATATACATATGTGCATTTACAATCCCTTTTGCATAACTCTCCACCTTTCTGAACAAAATTTTTGGCGTTTGAAGAACTCCAACTAAACATTGTCGAATAGACGTAATAGACATACGAAAATAAATATGCGTATGAAAACATATCCGCATTTCCAGATTCAATAGTACGAGGAGCAACCAAACTGTGAAGAACTCATAGGTGAAATGTTTGTTCCTATTTCCCAACAATAACATCACAGAGAGTCCTTCTGAAGAGCTTTCATTTTTATTTCGTTTCTTTTTGATTTTCATTTGCCGCGCCATTTTCCCAAGGCCCATCGTCTGACGTGCTCAATCCAGCAGAATCAAAATGCAGCACATGAAGATGCGATATTACTTTGTAAAGTAGCAGACGGCTTCTAGTCGGTCAAAAAATGTGGTAGGTAGAGATCCTCTCTCGTTAGAAGATGTGGGGTAGGTACGAATGCATTTTCCGTAGAGTGAAACATTTTTAGGGTGCTTACAAAGTAATTATTCGCGGCAAGTTGAAATTTTGGAAGATGAGAAAAGTTTACTAACACTTATTTGTTTTTCTGCCAAATTATTTACGAACGTTTCGTCCAATCCTTAATTGGAAACTTCTGCTCTTTGTTTGCGACTTTACCTTCTATGCCTTAGTGTAGTGCATAGTGCTTAGTAACTGCATAAATGTTAAAGTTAAGAAAGTTTATTTTATATTAATTTTAATTTATTTGCTTATAATGTCTGGATGACCAGTTTGATATCGGCAAACCTGTTGTTTTTTATTGCTTCTATAATACAGCGGTTATATCATACAACGCCGGAGGTTATACTTGTATTCATACATATGAAATAAGACGATATAATTTTTCTATAGCATATTATATACCAAAAGAGCGGAGAGTCGGAAACAGACTTAAGTAGTTTTTAAGGTACTATAGTATTGAATAACGAAGTTTTTATTCTTTCGTAGTAATAGAAGTTGATTTTCAATGAGGTATTACTTTTTAGAGGTAAATTCCCTGGTAGCTGCGAAGCAGATGAACTAGCCAGAACAGGTACCACTTTACAATTAACCACTAAAAAAGAGGGAATTTTTATGCGTGCTTGAATTGTGGCTCCAACAAGACGGCGCTACATGGCAACGAAACAATCAATTTATTGACATAAACTTTTACTGAGCACATTAACTCACTTCATGGGCCTGTGGCATGGCCTACCAGATCAAAGATCGTGCTTGGACCGCTGGCATATTTTTTGTGGGGTTATGGGGTACACACAGATAAGCGCGAGACGACTAAAGCTTTGGAAGAGAATATTCGGCGAGTTATTGCTGCCATAGCTCCAATTGCTGCAAAAAGTGGTCGAAAATTGGCCTTCTTGGCTTTATTTATACCAGATATAAACATTCATACAACTTATATTTATATAAAAGGTAATGGTGATAAAGATTAAACATTTTAAAAAATTATATCGGGGATGATATGATTCATAAGTGCCGTTTCGGTCATTTTTAATATGTCATGATATGTACTTTTCTTTCATTGAATTCAGTAATGTTTATAATTTCATCATAGAAAGATATGCACAAGAACAATGTTTACAAATTATTAAATTTTATTATCAAATTAATCGTTCCGCAAATGCATTTTTTCGGGCGGTTTTACCATTTTATGGTTTCTCCGATGAGGCTCACTTTCATCTGAGTGGTGGGGTATGTAAACGAAACTGTCGATTCTGGTGTGAAGAAAATTCACAAACTATTTTTGAACAGCCAATTTAATGGCTAAATTGACAATTTGGTGTGGTTTTTGGTCTGGTGGAATCACCGGTCATCGGTCCGTACTTCTTTCGAAATGAAGCTGGTGACACCATGGTGGAAGAAGTTAATATTGACAACATCTTGTTCCAACAAGACGGTCACACAGCACGTGCAACAATCTTATAATTGCGAGAAAAGTTTGAAGATTCGATCATTTCAAGAAATTGTGACATTGAATGGCCTCCAAGAAGTTAGGATTTAACACCATTAGACTACTTCTTTTGGGGTTATTTGAAATCATTGGTCTTTAGCAATAAACCAGACTCACTTCAAGCTTTTGAAGTCAATATTGAATATACGACTTGATGTAGTCGAAAAAGTACTCGAAAATTGGGTTCATCGAATTTGTTCCTGCAAAAGAAGTCGTGGAGGCCATTTGAATGATGTTATATGCAGAACTGAATTGTATCGATTGCATAGTGTGTTTTTTTTTAATCATATCAGTCTTATTGGAAAGCCCTCGAGCTGTGACTTCATAAATATTTGATTAGCTCGAGTGTTTGGCAAATATTTATTTTATTTAGGAATCACATGTGCCGCGCTTAGAGCTACGGGGACAGTTATTGAGTATAAACGATTCATTTATTTGGCTTTACTGGTGTTATCGTCATAGACGTAAGCCGTGGAGTGTGCAGTATATATGCATGTATTAATATCACCCACTCAAAATATCTTCAACCGTACTGCTGGCAAATCATTTTGTAGTACCGTAATGTAAAATCGGGCCTTGTGTGCAGTCATTGAATAACAAAACCGCCTACAATATTCGTGCGTACGTGCCACAAATTGTTAAGAGAGAAAATAATAAAAAAATAAATATATAAGTAGTACGAAAGTCTTTTTAGTTTCGTCAGATCACTGATCACTGTCAGTAACAGTGTGCTCTGCTTTTTCTTCCAGTGGGAAACTCTATCAGCAACATTTGTTAGCAGACGTAATAATAATGAAAATACGAAATGTCATAAAAGCCGTAAAGTATTAGGTGTAGTAAAAATAAAACTATTATTTTTCCAATAGATGGGGTTATTTATCTGTATCTTGTGTTACCAGTCGTTTTCGGCTAAATGGCTTTAGAAAGATGACATTTCGTATTAAAAAAGCTACTCTGACAGTTTTGTGATTGGTTGATTCAGTTTTCTTTGAGCTTGCGTCATGGACACTAGCAAAGAGAAAATAGCTTTTTTTACAGTTTTTCTTCGATAAGGGCGGAAACGCAAGCCAGGCGGCTGAACATGTAAATAGTGTTTATGGTTCTGATACTGTAACAGCCAATCATGTTAAATTTTGGTTTCGTTGATTCCGTTCCGGTAATTTCGATGTCAAAGATGCAAAAATGAAAGACCAATTATTGAAAAAATCGATAAAATAATGGAAATCGCCGAGCGCAAACATCGATTACGATTGCCCAGGACCTAAACATTGCACAAAAAACCGTTTGGAACTATTTGAATAAGGCTGGATACAAAAAGTAATAATAAAAGCATCACGTATTACCACCCTTATTGTGAGTATGCAAAGAAAATGTGCCCCTTGAATTGATATTATTTTTTGACACCTTAACGTTGCTTAAAGTTAATTATCAAAGCAGTTGAATTTAGGAACATGGATCTGAATAAAGGTCTGGACCGATTTATTTAATATTTAACGCTAAACCATATTGTGGTCTAGAAAACATGTTCTCTATATTTCATTTAAATATTTCATTTTCACTCTATTAAAATCATATATTCTCCTCAAACCACTTGGCCGAACAAGGACGTGACGAAATTCTTTCTTTCTTCAACTGCATTCCTCAAAATTTGGATCACTGTGTCGCAGAGGGCACTCGTGGCGGCTTTTTTGTGCTCACATACCGACGAGGGAGATGTGGATGGGGAGAAATCGCTGGAGTAGAGGCACAGTGAGCTTTTTAACGGATGGGTTCCAGCTAGGAGAGAACGTTGGAAGAAGAGTTTTCTGTAAGGATCTCTCTGTCAATATTAACTTTAGGCTACCGAACCACTGTAGTGTTTTTCAGGCAGAAATGGCTTCTAGCGAGGTGGCGGTAGACGTACTACTACGAAATGCAGCCTCTTTAAGCATTCACTCCGACAGCAGAGCGGCAATACTAGCTCGCTAACTGTGCGCTCAAAGCTGGTCAAGGAGTGTATTTTTTCACTAGAAATAACATCAAGCCACTTCGTCATCTTGGTCACAGCAGTACCCTTGCTCCGCTCACATCGGAATGGGACCGAGTTGGATCCCAATGGCTTCTTGTGTTCTAGCACTGGACCAATGGACCAATAGCCTCTAAGCTGTATTAGTGAGATTCCTCTTAGGAACGACCTCTTAACCTAACCTAACCTAAAATCACTATGTTAATGTATTGGCTATAGCGGAACACCCGGACTGATTTCATCTAATCTAGACATTAAACTATACAATTGAGAAAATATTTATATGAAATTGAATTAAGATAACTCACACACCGATATCTTTGTCCTTAAGCCTATTAGAATAACCCAAAGCATTTAATAGATATGTACATAAATAATGACCGAGGTAGTTTTTTGAAAAACTTCACCCGTTTTCAGCATGTAACTACAAGATAATAGCTAAAAAATCCTACTTAATATGCTGTGGCGGTTCTCTTTAGCAAGCTACCGCTAATTTAGTAGGTTTATTCAAAACATTTTTCTGGGTGCTGCGCTGGCACTATTATCTATTATCCGATTTCACCTATTACTATCACATGTTACTAGCGGAAACGCTTCCAATAAGTTTGGTTGATATATGAAATATAATATGGAGTGGGGCTACGCCGCATACGTCCCTTTATATGTTAATGTTTTATTCCAAGTTTAAGTTATATAACTCTATATTTGTCTCGAACAACCGTTAACTGAACAAAACTATCATACACTGTATAAAATGTTGCGAGAGTACATAAATATTTATCTAGTGTGCGAACAGAAGCCGCTTAGATCACATATGAATTCACATACGTTCTATTAGGCTCAATTAAAAGTAATTTAATGACATTTACTGACATTTTGATGTTTGAGAACACACACTAACTGGACATCAACTTGAATTCGTAGGTATTTACGAATGTGCGCGTATTGAGTAGAAGTGACGACAGTATAAGATTTTAGCGTTGACTCGGGGTGTAAGACGAGTTGCAGAATATGAATAAAAAAACACGATTTCGTTCATCCAGTGGAAGAATATGAGCCCTGCAGATTTAGTGATATAACGAAAAAATCTATTGTTGAGTTTGGGATGCCTTTTATTGCTTGGCAGACGCTATAACAATTCACTTAACGTTTAGAAGAATCCAGCTCGTATGTATGTACTAATGTATTTGGTGGATGAGTATGAATGTTGATTGCGGTTGATGACACTCTATCTCGTTTTGATTTCCTCTAACAAATTTATGTTGAAATTGAGTCATTGGAATAGACGTCTTCAACACATTCATTACACTCGCGCAACCTGTTGCTACAGAGTATAATAGTTTTGCTCACCTAACGGTTGTTTGTATCACCTAAAACTAATCGAGTTAGATTTAGAGTTATGTATATATAAATGATCAGGATGAAGAGACGAGTTGAACGCCGGGTGACTGTCTGTCCATCCGTCCGTCGTCCGTCCGTCCGTGCAAGCTCTAACTTGAGTAAAAATTGAGATATCTTTATGAAACTTGGTAGACATGTTTCTTGGTACCGTGAGACGGTTGGTATTGTAGATGGGCGTAATCGGACCACTGTCACGCCCACAAAACGCCATTAATCAAAAACAAATAAATTGCCATAACTAAGCTCCGCAATAAGATACAAGACTGTTATTTGGTACACAGAATCACATTAGGGAGAGGCATATAATAGGTTTAATGTGCATATCTCCTAAACCGCGAATGCTATAATAACAAAATTCACTGCAAGCAAATATTTTTAGAACCTCTACCTACAGAGTGCAAATAGTTGAAATCGGGTGGCAACTCCGCCCACTTCCCATATAACGGTACTGTTAAAAAATACTAAAAGCGCGATAAACCAAGCACTAAACACGCCAGAGACATTAAATTTTATCTCTGGGATGGTATGGGATGACTTAATAGGAACCGCGTTCAAAATTAGTCAATGGGCGTGGCACCGCCCACTTTTAGGTGAAAACCCATATCTTAGGATCTGCTTAACCGATTTCAACCAAACTCGGTGCATAACATCTTCTCATATCTCTATATTATAGTGCGAAAATGGGCGAAATCGGTCTACAACCACGCCTATTTCCCATATAACACCATTTCCAATTCCATCTGATTCTTTCACTTTCTACTATGCATATCAAGCAACAATGATTATATCGGGGTGAAACTTTGCGTGAATAATACGTTTAAAGTATGCCACCTTGTGACGAAATTGTCTAAATCGAACTAAAACTGTTCAGCCCCTAGGTACTAAATATGTGGACCCCAGTGCCTATAGTTGACCTTCTACCGAAAATATCAGTCAATCCACAAAGAAATCTCAAACGAGTATACCATTTGACTTTGCGAGAGTATAAAATGTTCGGTTACATCCGAACTTAGCCCGTGCTTACTTGTTTTTGAATTAATTTTCCTCTCGCGACTTATATAAAGGGTGTTTTTTTAACATGTGGTTTTCGAAAAAATACTAAAATGCATATTATATAATGTTATGGCCAAGAATTTAGCATTATTAAGCAAGAAATGTAAAATGCGACAACTCAACCAAAAGTGATATCATCACTTATTGTGAAAATCGGTATTCTTCTGCAAAATCTTCCATAAAGTGGAACAGCTCCAATAGTTGAGTGCGATGGCGGATAGATTCTTTCGGGTCTTCTTAGATACTCTGCTCCACAGCTGCAATAGCGTCTTTGGTGCGCAATGTACGGCATCTTTGAGGAGGCACATATCCATTAGAGTAAACGTGGTATGAAACCGATCCATGGTTTTCGAATTACCGACTCTGCTGAGCGATTATGTCGACCGGAAATTGGACGCAGAGCGCGAGATGCATGGCGCAAAACGAACAATTACTTTGGTAGTAAAATTGCACAATTTGTAAACGTTGTTAAGTGGGAAAACAGCAACCAAAATTGCTATATTTTCAAATTCTTAAAAATTCTACATTAAACAATTAAAAATTTATATTCAAACAAATTTAATATGACGTATTGGTCCATACACCAAAAGTGATGAGTGTTCATAAATATATCGTATGGGCGTTTCCGTTTAAACTATTAGTGAGTGCTTGCGCTTATTAAAGTCCAAACAAAGTGTTTTATGCTCCTCAATAAATTAGGTATCAAGTTCTTCAAAAGTTATGTAAAACCTACATTTTAAAAAGTTCCAAAAATACCCAGTCTATTTGGCGCTTTTATGTTTGCGTTTAATGCAATCATATTACTAATCCTTTCCTTTCTTAAAATCCTTCTATTGAAAATATCTACTTATCGGCACTACAGCCGAGCCAGAGACATCATATAAGAGTATTATAGCTTTAACACACAAAATAAAGAAGTAAGATATAGAATTTTGTGTCCTGTCGTTATCCTGATCGATATCTATTTCGATTAGTTTAAGTTGTCACAAACAACCGTTGGGTGACCAAAACTATTATACTCTGTTGCAACATGTTGCGAGTGTATAAAGAGGGCATTGCTTTTTGAAATGTTAATAATTATAATTGGTGACTCACAATTCTGCATAACATGTACGTTCGATATATTAACCCTTTGTGCAACATATATAACCTTAATTGTGCAAATTAAAAGTGAATTGAAAGTACTTATTGTATAAGACATCCAGCTTCATTAAGTATTTTTTCTGCCTTTCTTTGACCCATTGTACATTGCCATCCGATTGTATTATTTTACTGATTATCTCAACATTTACAAACAAAAAGTAAAAAAGATGACAGCATCCACTGTTGGCAATGATAATTAAATAATTGCTGAATTCTAATCAGTGTTGCAAATAATTCATGAAAAATATATTGAGCTCAAATTTGAATTAAAATTTTTTTTATTTGGTAATTGAAAATATGGGATTAAAAAACAAATTAATCCCAACATCGGGATTAAAAAACAAAAATTTAATTTTTAATCCAAACATTTTTAATTAAAAAATTGGCAGCCCTGTTTATCCTTGTGCTCATCGATATCTCGATGAAACGTAGTATACGTGTTCTCTGATTCTATCAGAAAATGATCATTGCATAGGGGTGGAATCGGATTATCGAGAGAATCGTAGATGGATGTAAGTGTTCCTATTTAATTTTTTTTTAATCGTAAGAAATGTTAAAGAAAAATTAATATCTAAGTATTTCTGTGATATACTGATTATCCAAAATTTTACATTATGTTAGTTTCATCCGACCTAAGTTGTGCAAAATTTTGATACTATTTAAATTTCTTCATAACATTCATATCACTAATACGAATTTTGTCCATACCTTTGCTAACAACAAGTAGATTTCATCATCGTTTAGAATTTTAAACGCAATTTTTGCAAAATTTAACGCTCTTCCACTTCAGAACGTACTTGTTCGTACAAAAACAACAACGCATTTAACTTATTTAAATATGAGAAATTGAAAATTAATTGTAAATTAAAATAATTTTAAAGACTAAAATAAGTTTTTTTAAATCTAAAACTACTTCCCTTCGCTGATACCATTTATTATTAATTGCTTACACGTTAATTATCTGTTTCTAGCTCTTTATAATTTATAGCTGTTTCATGATTAAGCTGTTTCAAAGATTAAAGAACACAAACATATTAAGTAGATTGTGGCAACCAACCAATTTGAACCAACTTCGTCATCAAACTTGCATGTTTGTCAAAGAGCTATTTTTTTTCTCAAGTTGGTAAATGTGTCATGAGAACACATGCAAAGTTACAAGCAATTCTGTCAATTAATTCTTTGTTTACAAGCTATTTAAAGTTGAGGTGTCAGAGTATTTTTTTAATATAGAAACACTTTAATATCGCCGAGTGATGAGATTATTTGTTTTGAAAGGTTTAAAAAAAGAAAAATTATGAACAGCTGTTAGAAGCTTATACTAGTCTTCAACTTCAAAAAGCACCGTTAAATATTGGGCTGGTGAATTTAAACGTGGTCGTACTAGACTTGAAGACGATCCAAGCGAAGGACGATCAAAAACTGCAACCACACCAGAAGTCATTGCGCAAGTTCATAATATTGTTAGAGAAAATCCAAGTTTGACTAAGCGTGAAATTGCTAATGCCATAGGCATATCAGAGGAACGAGTACTTCATATTTTACATAAAGAATTACATATGAAAAAGCTGTTTGGAAAGTTAATGCCGCACACGTTAACAATTCAACAAAAGCTGGATCAAAAACAAATTTCTCAGCATAATTTGGAGCGTTGAAACAAAATAAAACCGAATCCTTGCGTCGTTTTATAACTATGGGTGAGACTTGAATCTACCACCATGATTCTAAATTGAAACAAGAACGTTTACCGTAGACTGAAGCTGGCTGGATCAGCATAGAAGGTTATGGCGTCAGTTTTTTGGGATGCAAATGAATTTTGTTTATTGATTATTAGCAGAAATGTAAACCAATCAACTCTGAATATTATTACAGCCTGAGAAAGGATCTGGTTTACAGCACAAAAAAATCATTTTTCAATATTACCTGCACACAAAGGTGTTTTAACAATTACAAAATTCAACGCATTAAAGTACGAATTACTTGAGCATCCACAGTATTCACTAGATTTGGCTTCCAGCTACTACTACATCTTCAGAAGCCTGTAACAATTCGTTCGTGGAAAGCGGTTTTCGTCGAATGAAGAAGCTATTACAGCCGCAGACCGGTTTTTTGCAGAGCTTCCTGAAAGTCATCGTAGGAATGGCATAAAATTATAGGAGAATCATTGGAATAGGTATATTGAAGTTAAGAGAGATTATATTAAATAAAAAACAAGTAAGGAGGTTCTAATTTCGGGTATAACCGAACATTTTATACTCTCGCAAAGTCAAATGGTATACTTGTTTTAGATTTCTTTGTGGATCTTGCCGCCTTGTTTTTGTTGACTGATATTTTCGGCAAAAAGTCAACTATACGCATTGGGGTCCACATATGCACTACCTACGGGCTTGAACAGTTTTGGTTCAATTTAGATAATTTTTGGTCACAAGGTGGCATACTTTAAACGTATTATTCACGCAAAGTTTTACGCCGATATAATCATTGTTGCTTGATTTGCATACTGAAAAGTGAAAAAATCAAATGGAATTTAAAACTATGTTATATTGGAAATAGGCGTAATTGTAATCCATTTTCGTACTATAACATAGATATATGAGAAGAATATTATGTACCGAATTTGGTTGAAATCGGTTAGGCAGATCCCAAGATATGGATTTTCACCTAAAAGTGGGCCCACTAAAAAAAAAGCGCCCACTATCTAATTTTGAACGTGTTTCCTATAAAATCATCTTATACCATCCCAGAGATAAAATTTAATGTCTCTGGCGTGTTTAGTGCTTGATTTATCGCGCTTTTAGTAGTTTTTAACAGTATCGTTATATGGCGAGTGCGCGTGGACCCGATTTCACCCATTTTCCCACCGTCGATGGAGATGCTAAAAGCTTTTGTTCCCAGTGAATTTTGTTATTATAGCTTTGGTGGTATAGGAGATATGCACATTAAACTTATTAGGGGGCGGGACCACGCCCACTTAAAAAAAAATAAACTGCAGATGCCTTTCCCTAATGTGATGCTGTATACCAAATAAGAGTCTTGTATCTTGTTGTGGAGCTTAGTTATGGCAATTTATTTGTTTTTGATTAATGGCGTTTTGTGGGCGTGGCAGTGGTCCGAATATGTCCATCTGCAATACCAACCGTCTTACGGTACCAAGAAACATGTGTATCAAGTTTCATAAAGATATCTCAATTTTTACTCAAATTACAGCTTGCACGGATGGACGGACAGACAATCACTCGGATTTCAACTCGTCTCTTCATCCTGATCATTTATATATATAACCCTATATCTAACTCGATTTGGTTTAGGTAATACGAACAACCGTTAGGTGAACAAAACTATTATACTTTGTAGCATATATTACAAAAAGATTACATTGAATAAAAAATGTATTCCGTACCAAAAACAGAGTTGTCATAAAATTGTATTCTGTGAACGTTGGAATAGGTAATAAGTCATGACTACTGTCTGATATAGTGAAATTTTTTTTGTTAATCGATCATGAAGGAAAGTCATTGATAAGTCATATAAAATAAATATATTATATAATGATATACAAACATAAAACAAAGCGGCTGTGGAAAGTTTCAAGAAATATTTTAAGAAAGTACGTTGATGTACCTTTAAAACACAAAAACACATAATAGAATTGAGTGAACTGTCACATGGCGTATAGTAAGAACAAAATATTTTTTCTCTCCAGTTATGCTCCTGCATAGGCAGAAAATAGTTAAAATCTAACTAAAGAGTTTCGAAACAACCTCAATCTTAACCTGACATTTATTTAATGTCCCTCTCAATATTTCTACTTTAGTGCTAAAATACTTATTACGAAAACTATACTACGTTTGAATTAACTTTTTTTTCCAAAATGCTCATCGTTTATACGTGAGCGTGATAACACCAAAGCACCATATAACAAGATTGCTCTTGCAAGCGCTACTACAATGCTTATTCTGCATTTACGCAGCTGGTGCATTACTACTCCCGTTTCCTTAACCGTTTTCAACTTTCGCAATTATAACCACAACGGACTCTATCGCTCTCGAGCTGCAAGCTTCACAACCGTACTACGACTATTGAAATGATTTTGGCTTCTCTCTCCTACCTTGCAATGTATAGCGTACTCGTCCTTTCGATGATATGGTGGCCGATTAAGATACACATATGTACATACCTACAGGTTGATTGAAAAGTTTCTGCGCTCGAAATAAAAATATACTGTTTTTGTAAGAAATATATATATTTTTTTTCAATACAATCTCCCTTCACTTCAATACATTTATTCCAATGATCCTACAATAATTTTATGCCATCACTATAACGAATTTCTGGACGCTCTGCAAAATACCCGAGGTAGTAGTAGCTGCGAGCCAAATATGGTGAATACGGTGGATGCTCAAGTAATTCCTACTTTAATGCGTTGAATTTTGTCATTCCTAAAACACCTTTATGAGCAGGTAATAATGAAAATTTTTTGTGCTGTAAACCAGATCCTTTCTCAAGAGGTTTTTGATCCAGCGAATCCAAAAGGCTGCAATAATATTCAGAGTTGATTGGTTTACATTTCTGCTAATAATCAATAAACAAAATTCACTTGCATCCCAAAAAACTGACGCCGTAACCTTCTTTGCTGATCGTTGTGACTTCACCTGCTTTGGAGCTGAACAACCAGCTTCAGTCCACGGTAAACGTTCTTGTTTCAATTTAGAATCATGGTGGTAGATTCAAGTCTCACTCATAGTTATAAAACAGCGCAAGAAATCGGTTTTATTTTGTTTAAAACGCTCCAAATTATGCCGATAAATTTGTTTTTGATCCAGAATTGTTAACGTGTGCGGCACTAACTTTCCAAACAGCGTTCGTCTGAGATGCCTATGGCATTAACAATATTATGAACTCGCCCAATGATTTCTGGTGTGGTTGCGGTATTTGATCGTCCTTCGCGTGGATCGTCTTCAAGTCTAGTACGACCACGATTTAATTCACCAGCCCAAATTCAACGGTGCTTTTTGAAGTTGAAAACTACTATACGCTTCTAACAACTGTTTATAAATTTCCTTTGCTTTTAAACCTTTCAAAACAAAGAATCTTATCACTGGGCGATATTAAATGTTTTCCATATTAAAAAAATACTCTGACACGTTAACTTCAAATGGCTTGTCAACAAAGAGTTAATTGACAGAATGACTTGTAACTTTGAATGTGTTCTCATGACAGATGTACCAACTTGAGGAAAAAAATTTGGAGCTAGTAGTGGTATTTCTTGGTGAGACCAACCAACTTTTCAACCAACCTGTAGTTACAAGATTTATTATGCGTTGTTTGCACCCACACACTTCCAGTTAGTAGTACTGGTGGCGGTATTTCTGACTGTAGCACAGACAAGTATTAAATGCATACAACTAAATTCCAGGAGTTTCAACATACATTTATACAAATATGTGTTCATGGAGCAAAGCATACAAGGACTCTATTTGAGTTGTTTGTACAAGCCCTCGACATAGATAAATACATGAAAGTATACAGAAATATCATAATACCAGCGTCTCTGATGTACGTCCATATTTCAATCTACGGTCTGTGAAAATTATTAAGCCGGTCACATATGCATCTACTGAGCATAGATGGGTCGACTTTTGTAGAAAAAAACATATGAAAATAAAAGTACCTACATATATATGTAATGACTTTTGAGTAATATTTTAAATATTTCATATATGTGAACATATTTTATCTTTAACGAAAAATGTTTTATGCCAATTCTTCATTTCCTGGTCTATTATTCTTTTCAATTTTTAAATTCCGACCGCTCAAATATTTTATAGATTGCTTTATTTTTCTTGCTAAATAAAATCTTCGTTTACTACACTTTTTAAAAGCTACTCGGTTTTAACCTCTCCCGTAAAAAGTATGAATTCTAGTCAATTTTCAAGTTGTAAATTCAAAGTTAAATCAAACTTTATCATTCGCTTCCCTCGCAGCGATTTTGGTAATTACTTAAGTGCCTATCTATTAATATGAATGACATTCAGCAGATCTCTTATATTTATTTAGAACTTATATTATTACCTCTGTATTATATGAGATTTCTAGAAAGAGGTTCAAGAACTTTGCCATATCGACGGTAATATTCATATGGTATATATTTTAAATATTGACTATTTCAACAAAATACTGCAAAGATTTTCTTATTTGGGTTTTTTACTCGCTGTGAAATGTATGGAAGGTCAAATGTTTGCGCTATGTGCATAAATTCATACGCATGAGCACGTTCCGCCTGCCTACAAAGTATGTACATACCTATATGTATGTAGTACTGTGTACAAGTAGGTTCACATTTAAAATTTTACGTTCGTCACCAGTAATATTTATTACACTCCAGAGTCTAAAATAAGCGTTTTGAGCTTTTCCTTAACTTGTATACATTCATAGACACATATGAACGTGTTTCAGTTCGGCATTTGTTTGGTTCAACCAAGGAAACTGATGCGATTTTTCTTGTTAAATCAGCGAAATTGTTATTTGTATACTCTCGCAACATGTTGCTACAGAGTAAAATAGTTTTGTTCGCCTAACGGTTGTTTGTATCACCTAAAACTAATAGAGGTTATATATTATATATACATATTGTATAAATGATCAGGATGAAGGGAGGAGTTGAAATCCGGGTGACTGTCTGTCCGTCCGTCTGTCCGTCTATGCAAGCTGTAAAGCGCGATAAATTTAACACTAAACTCGACAGAGACATTAAATTTTATCTCTGGGATGATATGAGATGACTTTATAGAAAAAGCGTTCAAAATGAGGCAATGGGCATGTCACTTTTAGGTGAAAATCCATATCTTGCGATCTGCGTAACCGATTTCAACCAAAGTTGGTACAAAGCATTCTTCTTATATTTCTATGTTATAGTGCTAAAATGGTTGAAATCGGATTACAACCACGTCTATATCCTATATAATTTTATTTTCCATCTGATTCTTTCCCTTTCCAAAATGAAAATCAAGCAACAATGATTGTATCGGGGTAAAACTTTTCGTAAATAAAGCGTTGAAAGTATACCATCTTGTGCCCAAAAAATTTTTTAAATCGAATCAAAACTGTAAAAGCCCTTAGGTACTAAATATATGGACCCCAGTGCCTATAGTTGACTTTTTACCGAAAATATCGGTCTAGGTGAAAGATATACAATTGAAATTCATATAATAAAATAAATAAATTAAAGTGCCAATAATAGTATGTTTTTGTGTCGAAAATGGGTTGAATCAGATCAATACGTCCTATAGCTTTCATATACTTGTACCTAATATTAAAATTTTTGAACTTCCGGGTGACTTTATAATGCATGTATTGGTCAATATGTGAGTTATCTCAATAAAAATGAGAAAGCGTGTTTTACTCATAACAAGGTATCTTTGTGCGGATAGCTAAACATGTATAATAATATCAATATAATAAACAAAAAATTTTATTCTTTGTCAGAAAACGATATCTTTCCATATAAAATCAATTATAAGCGTGTACAACAAAACAAAAGAACGATTTCTCATAATTTGTGTAAATTTAGTTAAAAAATTGCTCTAACTAATTTTACTGTGAATGTAAATATCTGAGACAATAGTTCCTACCTCTAACGATTAAAATATATAAAACAAGTAAGGAGGGGCTAAGTTCGGCTGTAACCGAACATTTTATACACTCGCAAAGTCAAATGGTATACTCGTTTGAGATTTCTTTGTGGATTGGCTGATATTTTCGGTAGAAGGTCAACTATAGGCACTGGGGTCCACACATTTAGTACTTAGGGGCTTGAACAGTTTTGGTTCGATTAAGACAATTTTTGGTCACAAGGTGGCATACATTAAACGTATTATTCGCGCAAAGTTTTACCCTTGATATGCATAGTGGAAAGTTTTATGCTTGATATGCATAGTGGAAAGTGAAAGAATCAGATGGAATTGAAAATGGTGTTTTATGGGAAATAGGCGTGGTTGTAGCCCGATTTAGCCCATTTACGCAATATAACATAGAAATATGAAAAGAACGTTATGCAATGAATTGGGTTGAAATGAGTTAAGCAGATTTTAAGATATGGGTTTTCACCTAAAAGTGGGCGGTGCCACGCCCACTGTCTAATTTGAACGCTTTTTCTATAAAGTCATCTCATACCATCCCAGAGATAAAATTTAATGTCTCTGACGTGTTTAGTGCTTGATTTATCGCGCTTTTAGTAGTCTTTAACAGTACCGTTATATGGGGAGTGGGGGGATTTGCCACCCGATTTCAACTATTTTCACGCTGTAGGTAGAGGTTCTAAAAACATTTACTTCCAGTGAATTTTGTTATTATAGCATTAGCGGTTTAGGAGATATGTACATTAAACCTATTAGGGGCGGGACCACGACCTCTTTAAAAAAAAATTTTTAACTGCAGATGCCTTTCCCTATTGAGATCCTGTATACCAAATAAAAGTCTTGTACTTTGTGATGGAGCTTAGTTATGGCAATTTATTTGTTTTTGAATAATGGCGTTTTGTGGGCGTGGCAGTGGTCCGATTACGCCCATCTGCATATCTATATATTATATATATATATAACCCTATATCTAACTCGATTAGTTTTAGGTGATACAAACAACCGTTAGGTGAACAAAACTATTATACTCTGTAGCAACAGGTTGCGAGAGTATAAAATGTTCGGTTACATCCGTCCCTTCCTTACTTGTTATTATTGGTGTTACTGACGCAGCCGTACTGCTTTTCATATTATGTTTTTGAAACGTGTTTGAGTGCAAGGGGACTTTGGTAATCAACGGTCAAATAAAACTGTGTTAATTGCACACTCGTATTGTGAGCAAATCATAGCCATCGCGTGATCTCATACGAAATTATTTTGCCATCCTTTCCAAATTGTTGTCCGATTAGCATAACAAACAAATACAAATACATTCACCACCGATGAAGAAAATCGAATACACCCTCATATTTAAAATATGAGCACCGGTCGTTCGAAAGCAGTGCTCAATGAGTATGGTCGAACTTAACTTCATACGCCTATAATAAATTTAATATGCGCATTCTAAGGGAGGGGCAACTGTGTAACTGTTTGATAAAATTGGATTTTCTTTAACCAATCAGCGCATTTGCAAATTATAAAAAAAGACATTACCTAACAATCAAATAAGCACTTTTTTTGAAATTTAAGAAAGCACATTTAATTTTATTTTATTAGTCTCTGTCCAATTTTACTAGACAATTGGTCACGCTCCTATTACTCAATTACCGGCCAAGGCAAAATCTACATATACAGGGTGTCTTACGAATCGTGCCACAAAAACAAGCCGAAATAACTTTTTTCCATGTGAATAATCGACTTATTTTGTTTTTTTTTATTTGGCAGGTTATTATTTAAGTTTTTTAGTAGTTTAAAATTAAAATTTATTAACCGATTTTAACTATTTACAAAAGAAATCTTTCTAAAAAAAAGTTATCGAAAAGTTAAAACAATGCTATACTAAGTGTATCTATTCGAGGACTTCAAAAACTCTGACCGGAACACTTTTAAAAGGAGTAAGGAAGGCCTAAGTTCGAGTGTAACCGAACATTAAACATCATCTCTGGCCGGGATCAAAGCCGGCAAAATACTTTTAGGTGCATATGGTAACTAAAATCATTATATGTAGTGTAAGGTGTTTGGGTAATTCGTCGACTAATTTCACATATTTTGAGCATTAAACTATAGTATACCCAATATTATCAGTTATTTTGGTAAGATATCTTACCATACTTATAGACCAATACAAGTATATATGGTATAAAGCCATGGGAGATATTGGTAGTAGTTACCCAATTTTATCTATTGTTCGCATTACTACAGATTATTAACAGAAAAATATGCTCTCTGAGTTTCACTAAGGCACCTCACATACCATCACCAATATAAAAGGTGTAAAGTCAATTAAAGAAAATCCTGATATCGTTATATGGGGTCTGGGGCAAGTTTTCACCCGATTTTATCCATTTTAGTATAAAGTTATTAGAAATACACGCTCTCTCAGTTTCATTAAGATAACTTACATATTTGTCGATATATTCGGTATAAAGTCAATTGGTATATGGGGGCTAAGGGAATTATTGTTCCGATTCTCATATGATATTTAAAATATTGATTTTAGGCGTGGTTGTACCATGATATTTATTAAACCTGTGGTGTATCGCTCTTTTACTCTTTTAGTTTCATCAAGATATCTCAATTTTTACTCAAGTTATCGTATGCGTGGACAGACGGACAGACAGTTACCCAGATTTCACCTCGTCTTATCATCCTGATCATTTGTATATATACATATATAGCCTTACAACTAACTCGAATCGTTTTATGTACTACAAACACCGTTGGCCGAACAAAACTATTATACTCTGTAGCACCATGTTGCTAAAGAATAATACAATAAAAAGGCAATTAAATATTTAATGTTTTCACATCTGTAATATATGTATGTACATACATATATACAATTTGTATATAGACATATGTATCTGGCGTGTTTAGTTGTTTTAGCATTCTTATTCCCAATCAATTGTACGTAATATCAATAAAGACTATAATATTTCAGAAAAATATCGGTTTTTCCAATTAAATTTAAAAACAAATTTACATATATTACACAGTGCCCTGGATATGTGAAGGTGGAAAGGTAGAATATTTAATGATCCTCAAATACTACAGTAATTGATAAAAGATACAGATTTTATCATTGTCTTGGCTGTTCAGGAAATTGAGGCTTGAAAAGTTGAGAGTCGAAAATCTCCTGGGTAACCATAGATCACAAAAATTACAAAATGCCACATGATGGCGGATTATTGCCTAAAAAGAGATTGTTGACTGGAAAATTAAAGAAGATGTGGTCTAAAATGAGTTTTATTGAAATTAAACATACATATGTTTCGACATATATCTCTCTGTTTACTTCGATGTATCCTTATTTTTTAAAACAAAACTGGCGTTATAAATATGTATATTTTTTATTTTGTTTCATGTTTTGTTTGCTTTGAAATTGTTGGCCCACAATTCCAGCCGTTTACGACGCAAGCGCCTCAAAACGATCAAATAATACTTTTTATTGACCGTCTGTCCCGTTGGAACGAATTCATGATGAACCAAACCGCGAATATCGAAAAAAAAATTCCGGAAAATTTCTGGTTTCATGGTACAATTTATACTACAAGTATATACCGAAAATTCGTTCAATACCATCGATCAACCACCGTTATCACCGGATTCGGCCCCATGCTACTTTTTGTGTTTCCAAAACTCAAGTAACCACTACGTGGAACCCGCTTCGACTTACAAGGCATGTTTCGATGATTGGAAAAAAAGGTGGCATATGTGTATCGCTTTAGAAGGATCATATTTTGAAGGTGACAAAATACAATAATTATAGATGAAGATTAAAAATTTTTCGTTTTATTTACTATTTCCAGAAACTTTCTGGTCTAAAGTACATACATATATGCGGATAAAGTCAACTAGAGGTTCGATAATCTTTTTGTTAGGCATATAAGGGATAAAGAAGTATTGGCGTGATTCTACCCAATTTGGATAGAAAATATTCTCTTCGAGTTTCAATCACATATTTTACAGATTGACCGACATTTTTTGTAAAAAGTTTGTTAAATGCACTGGGGTTAACATATTTGGTAGCTGGTGGTTTGAACAGTTATATTCTGAATTTGACAATTTTTAGTCAAATATCAATAATAAATATAAATAATAACCCAACGATTACCCTCCCCCCGCCCAACCGACGCGAGGGGCGCAATCCGCTTACTTGCGGAGTTAGCCGAGTCAGAAAACGCAGGAGAGTTTTTTAAGAGTTGAGATCTAAAACTGCTCAGCTACAGAAACAAAAATTTCAACAGCTAAGATTTATAGTTACAATATAATAAATTGTTACATTTTCATTCATTACGAGAAAACAATAACTTCTTTTTAATTTTGAAAAGTGAGTCAGATAAGACTGTGCTGGAATGAGAATTAAAATCATGACATATACGGCTCTTATGGCTCGTTTAGTTCAAAATTTGATCTACAGGATTTTAACAGTAAAGGGGTAAACTACCTCGAAAGCGAATTTAATTTCAGACAGGAGAAAAGAACTGCAGACTGTTCCATTCAAGATTTTTACTAAGAATATTATGCCAAACATTTCCCTACGACTAGAAAGTGTAGGTAGATTAATAAGTTTTAAACGACTAGTGTATGGAGGTAGACTTACCCTAGAATCCCATCGGAAATGCGCTAAGGCGAAAAGTAAAAATTGTTTTTGAACAGACTTTAACTTGTCAGAATGGATTTGGTAGTTAGGGTTCCATACATCAGAGCCATATTCCAATATAGGTCTAACCAAAGTTGTATAAAGTATTTTAGTAATATACGGATCCCTAAATTCTTTAGACCAACGTTTAACAAAACTGAGTACAGCTTTTGCTTTCAAGACCATGGTGTCAATGTGAAGACAAAAATTAAGCTTAGGGTCCATATTAACTCCCAAATCATATAATATATCATTCATCAATCTATATTCTCCTACTGTGAGTAATAATATAAAATTAAAAATTAACGTAAACATGTTAAAAGACTCAATAATAAGTGATTGAAAAAGTGGTTTATTTCGACATAATATTTTGGTTTTGAGAAAATGTCAACAAATATCAACAAATTAGCAATGAGGCAAAAATCTTCTTAATATGAAGGCTTAATAGGATGACTTTTCGATTGAACAACACATTTGAAAGAACCCAGTCATTTTTTCCAATCAAATAAATGCAAATTTACTTTCATCCTTGGGTTACGTAAGTTAGAATAAGAGATCGATACTAACAGGGATCTCACTTGAGCAGCTTAGAATGCCGGTCCGGTGTGCTACCTAAAACTCCTATATAATAAATCACAGGACCCTCACAAATCGACAAAGCACTTTGGGCCTTTGAAAGTGCCTGGATGTTTCTACCTCACCTTCCTCCATACAACTCGAACAATATCCAGCAAGAAGTCCTATGATTACGGCAAGACTAACTTTGATAAGGGCAAGTAGTTCACTGCCTTCTAGTATAGGCCAAAAGAATCTCGCAGTCGCACAGAAGCGGGTCGTCGACCAACGCCTGGGCAGCGCATGCGAGGTCCATTGGTCTAAAGCTAGTACACAAGATAAAAATGCAAAATGGGAATGAGTTTCTATTCCTATCTGATAAGGGCAAGGGAACCCCCTTTTACAAGCTCATCGGCTATGCAGTTATTAGCGATTCCGCTGATAATCTCGATCCTCCGGTGTTACTAAAACCTGGCGAAACATATTCTAAATGGTATGAGCGATATCGCTCAAAGAATTCTAAATGGTTTGACCCACACGCTGTATATCATTAAGAGAAATACTACTTGACGTTTGTGCTGAAGCATTAAAAATTACACGAAACTTGTTTAGTATGGAATGATGCGGAATGTAATATATACGATGAGAATCACAGTATGTACCTAAAGCTTCCATTTGCCCTAGGTCGATATACTGCTTCATGAAAGCAATATATTTGTTACGTAATAGTGTATCGGAGGCCAGTCGACGCTGCAAACGATAGAATTTGGAAGGCACTGCCATAAAAGTCGTTAGGGGTGGTGCGTTAGCCTGCATTGGTAAGCGCACAATGTAACGCCCTTCTAATGTTCATGAGTGAATCAAAATCGAATATTCGCTCACATTTATCATCAATAATCTCGTCGGCATCAGACCCCTCGTCGAGCTTCCAAAAGCTGCTTACAATCTGGTCCAAGCAGGACTCTTCCAAAATTTGAGCGCTACATGACCGCAAGTCTGAATTTTTTATTGAAGATGTTATAATAACCCAACACAAACCCGAAAGTTGTGCATATGGTTCGTTAGGATTACCCTCGATAGTGACTCCCTTCAAAATGAGACGCCAGATGTCAACTCTTAGTAGAAGGTCAATGCTACCCGGAAAACCAAATGTTTATACTGTCTTCCAAAAAATTGTGCTGTTCATTTATGAAAGCGTTGAGGTAATAGATGTAAGGGCAAAGGCATGACTTGCCACTGAAAATTTCGAGTCAGTTGGTTTGAGTGGCATTGCCACGATGCAGAGTGTTGTGATTCTCGACAAAAAATGGTATTGTGCCTGCGCTCACATTGATGAAATCCTCCTGAGGGACATATGCCTTGACCTCAAGCAGTTCTAGCTTAAACCTGATTTCCTCGGGACATCGAAACGTTTCTCCGGTGGTAAGTCCAATATAGTTGTACAACGCGTAACCTTATGAAAGCATTGACAATACTGATACTTTGTTTCTTCCATTGAATGGTTGCATTTGATGGTGCGCTCTGATATGGACGGCCGGATACTGTGTCGGGACCATCTGCGACTCGAACAAGCTCTGTTGACAGACTTTGAGCATTTTTTTTCAAGAATTTTTATAAATCCGATATACTTGACAACTCCGTTGGAGAGCAGAGCATGCACCATTCGCACTTGTAAAAGGGAGCTTTGATACGACGATAGGCATTCCACTCTTGAACTAGCAAATTCATAACAGCTAACAAAGGCAGAGAATCACTTACAACATCTCTGACGCCAACGAAAGGCTTAGGAAACGCGCGACATGAATTTTTATCAACTGTTTGGGGTTATCATACCGTTTTTTTAAAAGTTTCTTCGTAAACTCCAAAATTAACACCACCAACTAACGAAACTGATGAGTAGGAAACAACTTGTCGCAACTTTCCGAGTTTGTATGTGGTGGGCGATTCCCGGTTGTGCACTAAAGTCTCGAATTCGTCCTTAAACGCTAGCCAATTATGTAACGCGCCACTAAATGATGGAATATGCAACGACTGCAACTTTAACTCGACCGTCGAGTCTATACTGCCCTCCCTGGGAGCGTGTGACTCGTCACTTTTCGTCGGACAGAAACTCATAAGACTGGAACATAAGTCGTTGTACATTTCTGCGGTGACGTCCCACAAATTCAACAGTTGCTCAGCCTTGGATGCATAAAATTTCCCTGCGCGCCTTGCACACCTGATCCAAAGTGCGAGAAATAGCAGATGCATAAAACGGGCAAAGATTTATTTCTATCGCTTCCAATTTATGTACATATAAAGTGCAGTTATGCTTTAAAATTGTACAGCAGAAATTGAACTTTTTCCAAAATATCGCGCTAATCCTAAGCGTCAAGCTTATTTACTTACGAGAATCAGCAATTGAAACTCTCAAAGTAAGCTGAGTCCTCACAGGAGGCACCAAAAATTATGTTAAATAAAACGCAGGACTAAACTTAATAACACGTCTGTTTATTGTGGATCCAAAGATCCTCTTACAGAAATGGTACGATAGTTAAAGCAAATAACTGAAGTAGGGTATGATAGAAAATAGAGAAAAACTTTGCACAGGGTGCATCGTGTCATATGAAATAAAAATAGAATATAAATCTAAAACAGACACGTTCAAGATTCTTAGCAAGTGTACCGTTTCGAGCAGCCACAACAGACGAATACATCATATAACATTATTGGCTTGACTACGGTTTAGGGTAATGAATGAATTTTGGCCAGACGATCTTTTGAAGCATAATTGTTCCCTGGACGGCCGCCCAAGTAGCCATTCCCTTCAGAAGAGAATCTGAAGCTCAAAGAAGAATTCACCAAAGCTCAATTGATTGGACGGTCCAGAAATCTTATTATCAGATTAATCGATCAACAATATAAAATATTTCTTTCAAGTGATTAGACCGTACACTTAATCACAATAATTATTGCAACTACGAAATACAGTGGTGCCAATATAATGTTGAATTTTTTTCCAACTCAATAACTGCTAAAGCAACTTGGCAACATACTGGCAGGAAGAAAAAATCTTATGGATCCAACTGAAAAATATTACTGTATTCCGATAATTCCTAAACATAGGTAGAATTTGAAAATTTTCAAAAAGAATCTTAAGTTGTATTTTTAATATATCACATATGTTTTGAAACCTCATTTGCTCATCAACATCCGAACCCTGATGATAGCCGTAACTTTTTATTTATGCTTGGTAAAAACAAATATTTAATCCAATTCATTAATTTGAACTAGAAGTTTTCTCTTCAAGCGAGCTAATGAAAATCACAACTGCACATCTTGCTATGAATGTGGACGATCTCCTTGCGTATGCATTTACAGCAGAAGATAGACAAGCACATCGGCCGCCAGCCAGTCATATGCTAGGTATATTTTATGCAGGCATCTTATTCGGTAACCTCGTAGTCGTCAGTTGCGTAAGTATGTGTATATTTTATGTAACATCAGCGGTGTCACATTATATCTGAAAAATTTCTAAATGCACCAGTCAAAGATAAGAAAAGTATTCGAGCCAAATCGAAGCATCTCCACTGTCCACAGTCTCGCTGGATTTCCACTTTTATCGTTGGAAGTAACTCGTGGTTGCTTATAGCTGAGACTGCCCCTACAGAAACTGCTGATGGGTTCATCACCACACTCACATTTATTATTTCAGTACTGACAGTCAAATGAACAGTAAAATGACGAACGAAGGAGTTTCCAATATTATATTTGAATACCTAAGTAATTATTAAGTTTAAAATAAAATTTATGTTTTTTAGCTAATTTTCATTTTTTTTAGGCATTTTTAAATTCGGAAATATTCATGAACTGGAGAAATACGTACAGTAGAGCTTTTAAGAAGAGCAAGCATGGAATTAAGTGGAAATTTCTTTTCATAATTTATTATTTAATTCTATTTTTTTACACTCTTTTTTTATATTTATGTATATTATTATAACTAGTTGTAATTAAAAGTTTTCAATTTATTAAAGAAATAAAAATGATAGTATCTACTGCGCAAAAGAATTTTTCACTTGTGATAGATTTACAGTCATAGCTGACAATTTTCAGCTATGATGAATTTATGGTCAGCAAGACATGAGATTAAGTAGTATAGATATATAGTAAATCAAGTCCGAATACCCATGCGTTAAAGAGAGATGCAAACTCACACACATACATTTGTTTACATCAGTTTTTGCACAAGGCTCTTAGATAGAAACTGTGTTCTGCGCACTGACAGAATTTTTTCAGCTGTGACTGTCATATGACCAGTCAGATGACTATCACTGTGCTTATAGGGGCCTTAGACTGTACAAGGTGCGTTCCAAAGTAAACAGGGCTTTTAAAAAAAAGATAGAACAAATGGTTTTATCGGCTAAATCAATTAATTTTATTCAAAATAGTCCCCTTCTGCTTTAATACAGCTTTTTGCACGGTCCAAAAGCATGTCGAACGAGTGTTTTAGCTCATTGCCCGGTATGGCCGCCAGTATGCCGGTGCAAGCCTTTTGAATGGCCTTCACGTCTGCATAACGCTTTCCTTTCATCGGTAAATGCATTTTTCTGAAAAGGTAAAAGTCGCACAGTGCCATGTCAGGTGAATACGGGGAGTGGTTGATTGTTAAAATGTGATTTTTGGTCAAATAATCGGCCACAAGCGTCGATCGATGAGACGGCGCATTATCGTGCAACAAACGCCAACTTCCATCTTCGCGATATTCGGGCCGAACACGTCGAATACGGCGCACCAAACGCTTTAAAACTCCAAGGTAGAATACCGCATTAACGGTTTGGCCGGGTGGAACAAATTCTTTGTGGACAATACCCTTGGAATCATAAAAACAAATCAGCATTGTCTTTACTTTTGACTTCTGCAGGCGCGATTTTTTAGGTTTCGGCTCATCGTCATTTATGTCCTCACGACCACTTTGAAAACGTTGAAACCACTCGTGCACTCTGCTACGGGATAGGCAATCATTGCCATAAACTTGTTTCATCAATTGAAACGTTTCGGTAAAAATTTTACCAATTTTAAAACAAAATTTAAAGTTGGCTCTTTATTCGAAGCTCATTTTCGCACCTCTCATCTGCATCGCTCTCATTCAGGCTTATGCTGGAAACAGTCACCGACATTCCGCCCTTCCGTACTTACCGCCTGTATCAAATCAAATTTGTCGAATGTTATGCCCGTAGATGCAACGTAGAAATTAGTTGTTCTCTTTTGTTTTCATTTGACCCATATAGCCGAAAAATAGTCTACCTATTTAGAAATAAATGTATTCGATTGTAATTTGGAGTTAGTTTAAGAAGATTTTAAATATATTCAAGTTTATTTTTTACTTTTTAAACAAAATATCGACACTGGCAACCCTGCGTTGCAAGAGAGCAATCACCTCCCTCGTTTCTACGGAAAAAAATCCAATATTCGCGGATATCCGGTCTGTAGAAGAGGTGGTGAGTGTTCATTTATATTGCGCTCTCTTAAGATAGGTCGTATCAGCTGATTCGGTCTACGGTTTTGTGTCGGTGACTGTTTCCAGCATAATAAATATTACAATACGAGTAGGTGCCAGGTCACACACGAACTCCTTTGTAACCCAAACCGGTTTATTGTGGGCGAGGGGACGATGATTAAAGACGAAGGGACCGTGCCACTCGTGCTCGGGAGTCCCGTTTTGTGTTCTTGTTCGTAACAGTTCACTGCTACGCAATTCAGCATTCCTTTTCATTTTGAAATTCTTTTCATGGTTGCAATAGCGCTCGGTTTCATATGAATATATACGATATGTCAGGAAATTTTAATTTCGTTATCTATTTTTTGTATGTAATATGCAAATATGTACGCATAGAATAATAGAAATATTTTGAAAAATTGTGAATAAGCAAAAAATTAAGATACTCAAAAATATTTACTTAAAATGTTTAATAACATTTAGAATTGTAATAAAAATTGAGTTACTTTTCCTAAATTTTTTTTCATACATAAAATATTAAGATGCTTTTATATTTATTTCTCTTAACCGCAAGGATTTTGTTCGAATATTATTTATTTAAAATGAGAATAGTAATTATTTTATGAATGTTTTATAAAAAATAAATAGAAATATGGAATAAAAAAACTAGGGGAATTTAATACTTCCCGAAAGATTGGGAAATTCCTGTCATATATTTAGCCTTGAAAATGTTAGTAGTGGATATTCAATACATTCTGGTGGATTAGGGAATTCCCGCCTTAAGTATTTCTTTGAAACTACTTGTATTAAGCATATTGTTCTACCACATTAATGGTAATTCCTTGCAAGCAATATGCAACACACTCTAAGTCTCGCGTAGCCGAACCGCACAAACATTTGCAAAACTTTTATGAAAAGGAATGACAAAAAAATCGATTTAAGTTGCTGGACTTTTTTTGCTCATGTGAACGCACAGAGCGACACCAAAAGAGAATTTGCCGATAATGAGCGTCAAAGGAATCCCCATGCATACGCCGTATAGGGAAACAGTGGTAATGATGCGAACTGAATATCTCTCATTTTATTATATTTCAGTTTCTTTATTTTATTAAAGTTTTAGTGCCCCAATAGTCACCGACATTCCTCCCTTCCTTACTTACCGCCCGTATCAAACGAAATTTGTCAAAAGTTATGCCCGTAGTTGCAACGCAGAAATCAGTTGTTCTCTTTTGTTTTCTTTTCACCAATGTTGCTATTGGTCTATTTATATACACGATTTTTCACACATTTAGTTTTTTAGTTATAATTTTTCATAATGTAAAAGCTCAAAACTAAAATCCAACTATTAAATGAGTTTACCTATCTATAAACAAGTGTATTCGACTGTGATTTTAAGTTATTTTAAGAATATTTCAAATATATTCAAGTTCATTTTTTTATTACTACAAAATATCGAGATTGGCAACTCTGCGTTGCAAGAGATTGCTCTCTCACTCTCAGCTCACTCGCTTCTACGCGAAAATCTAATTTTCGCGGATATCCTATCGTACGGTCTGTTGAAGCGGACGGTAAAAGCGGTGGTGACTGATCATTTACATTGCGCTCTCATGAGATAGGTCGTATCAGCTGATTCGGGCCACGGTTTTGTGTCGATGACTGTTTGTGCCTTTAAGAATGAATTACATACGCCTAAACGCATGTGTTTTATAAAAGCATGTACATATATATATATGTAAATATGTTTAAACACATACATATGTACGTCAGAGCAATACCTGATGGTGGCGTGTTGTTTTTAATGGTCCAGATCTTTGCCACAGATAAGTGCTGCATTTTATATGTTAGTTTTACACATCTCAAAGACTTAAAATATATGTACAAATATACAAATAGGTACATACATGAGTATCTCATATTTCTCAAGGCATTATTGGCGGCATTGGAATGTGAAGTCTGCCTGTTTTCTACGGAAAGACTCATTTAGATTAAATGATGATAGCAGCATGTGATTTACGAGGGATTTTAAATGTATTATTTAAACGTATGGTATGTTTGCATGTGTGTCTCCATATATGTACATTTGTATGCATGTACAAGTATATTTAAAGCAGAGTAGGGAGAAAATAGAAGGTGTGTCCTAATGATTACCAAACTTTTTAGATATGGAATAAAATGAGCATTATACTTATACAACACTTGTAAGTATCAATGACAGTACTATGGAATTTATTCATTATTGTGTCTTCCTTTAGATAATTTTTGTTTTTATTCTAACATACTGATACGTATCAACCTACATATACATAAGTATGCATTTGATGTTATTAATTCTGTATGTATGTAAATATGTGTGTACTCACTCAAAACCATGGAGAACTGACTTTGTTGTTTAAGTGATTCGATGGGACTTTTGATCATCAATTAACACATAATTAAGTGCGAATAAAAGGGCGATTAAAGACAAACAAACAATATTTTCCTACATATGTCTGTAATAATTGAGCAGTCTCCCACAAACATATGCACATTTTATAGCCAGGTAAGCATTCTTAGTGATTTGAATTAATTTCAGATGTTTCGGGATTGAAAGGTTTAATAATGATTGATAATGATAATTATTAAATTGAATCATATTGAATGTGTATTAGAGCGGGTCGACTGGTAGAGAGCCACAGAAAAATCGCATATACGGAAAATGTTCTACGGATCATTCTGAACAACTTTGCCTAAGAAAATATAGGTCTAGTTTAGCTTTTATGGATTAGAAAAATTTGTACAATATATGAAATTAATACACAGGTGTATTTTGATTATTTGTCGGAATCATCCAGATCGGATAACTATAACATATACATATATCCCAACAACATTATTCAGACATTTTATTCTCCGGTATAGTACTGTCTTTAATTATCTTAGGTGATCATACATATTTTAGTTGTAGTAAACTTTGTGTAAAAGATAAGTAGGAGACTAAGGGGCACATAGATTTACTATAGCTATAGTTTTTTATGCTGATAGTGAAAGGATGTGTCAAGTGTCAATTAAACGTACCTTCTAGGTTGAATTCTTTACCACTTCTATTTTATAAGAATGTGTTTTCGCTGCCTTTTCATTCAATTTCCCTTAACTTGCGCGGAAATATTTTTTAGAATATCCTTAAAGGGAATACTTTTTATACACAGGTATTACACTGGTCTATAGTGGGTTTGTTGCCCTATATATAAAATTGATTATGTATATATTTGTGTTCACAATTCATAAAAATGTCAATGCTTTTGAAATATTTGCTGTCGTTTTTTTTTAACTTTATTGCCATTTAATATTACAAAGTAAGAAAACATGAAACAAAATAAGCATAAAGTTAAAGAGAAAAATATAGAAACATATGCTAACTAATTCAATAAAAACTCTTTTTGTGAGGATTTCTTTTATATATTCTCTCCGTTCCTCTCTTTTATTTTCTAAATTATCCAAAAAGTTTTCCAGAAGATTGCGGATATAGTCTAACTAGTACTCGATTTCCTCCTAGAGTATGAAAATTTGCCCTACTAAACAGCTGCTACTACGAAATAACAGGTAGATAAAATACAAAGGCAGATTTGGATCTTTGGCATTTTCTGCAATATTTTTTATATCATCGGAAAATAAAGATTTCAGCCAAGAAAAATTCTTCCTTCCTTTGTAAAACAACTCATGTTTTGACATGAGAATTTTCGATTGAAACATGTAGGGTTCACAAGGTGTCATATCGTCATATTGTCTTATTTTTTTAAGAGTGTCATATCAACACTGTTGTTGTTTCCCATACCAAAATTTAAATACGACAAATGCAACACGGCGAGGTATGTTTTTTGAGTGTGCTATTTTATCAGCTGTATCTGTTTAATTTTTTTATTGTTGACGTTTAAGTGCCTAAACTTAATAAATTAAATAGATTTCATCAATTTCTATAATAATATGAAAGGAAGCCACGATATTCAGGTAAATTAAGTTGAAGAAAAGGAAATACAAAAATATTTTGTTGTTTCCGTTTCAACGTTAAGAAAGCCTTCACATAAATAAGCTTTAATTTAATATTTGTCAGCTGGTGAAGTGTAGAAATTTTATACAATATGACATACAACGAATAAGGGGTGCTCACAAGTGTCGCATTTTTTAAGACTATTGAAATACGACATAAGACAAAGCTTGTGAATTGCCTAATAGAGTTATTTTTTTATATTACGTCAAAATAAAGATCAAAATTATTATTTTAAACTAATTCAAGTATGAAAGGTCTAAGTTCGGGTGTAAGCGAAAGCTGGGAAATTCTTTCAGGGGTTGGCAAAACCATATATTAAAAACTGTAGCGAAAGAATTCAACATTTATTGGTCGACGAAATCGTAAAAGAATTACACTCAAATTTAATTAAATTATATACATCTTGTTATAAATCGCAGATTCGAGGAAATTCGTAAACAAAATTCATATATTTTTTTAAACTATATACATCCTATATTATACATTAACTTAATTTTGCAAAGGTATCTTACATATTGACCGATAATGCGATATAAAACCAACCGGAAGTAGGAAGTTCTTATATAATTATCAATTTTCTTATATAAGGTATATTGGGGCAAGGGTGTTTTCATACCCAATTTTATCCAGTTTCGATATTGCAACATACTCGTATAACTATCAGAACCAGAGGCTCTCTGAATTTCATTAAGAAAGATCACAGATTGACTCACATATAAGGTATTAAGTTAAGCGGATTTTTGAAAATCCGTATATTAGGAATATGGGAACTCGGGAAAGTAAATCCCAGATTTCATTCATTTTAAGCAAGAGGATACACTTTTATTAATTAGAAATTCTTTCTGAATTTCATTATGATTTCTTACATATTACATATATTTTACCTATTTTCGGCAGAACGACCATGCTGTCAATATAAAATATTGTCCCCGAATTTCAATACCAGACGTCACAGGTTTACCGATGTGATCGGTAAAAATCAGCCTCGTATGCACTGGGTTCTACATATTTGGTGTCTGGTTTCTTGAAAAGTTATAGTCCACAATTTCTAGAAAGTTCTATTTTTACAAATTCTTTGATGTTTGAGTTTTATACTGGTATTCTCTTATTTTCACAGTGTGTGATAGGATGTGTGTGAGTTATCTCACCCACCAAATTTTAGTCGAAACCGGTCAAGCAGTTCCTGAGATATAGAATTTCACCTAAAGGTAGGCGGTACCACGCCCCTTGTTAAATTGTTAGACCTAGTCTTATAAAGTCCTTCTCTACCTTGTGACTCTTTTATTCAGTGAGTTATCGCACTTTAACTGTTTTCAACATAACCGTTATATGGGGAGTGGGCGTGGTTATTATCTGATTTTACCATTTTCACAGTTTATGAAGAATTGCTGATAGGGCTTCTTTTCAGCAATTTTGGTTGCTTTAGCTTTAGCGGTTTGGAAGATGTGTACATTAAACGGTTTAGGGCGAGTTCTCCCCCACTTCTAAAAAACTTTTATCCACGAGTGTCCGTCGCTACTGCGATCCCGTGTACCAAATTACAGCTTTGTATCTTAATGTGTGGCTAAATTATGGCAACTCATAGGATTTCGATTAATATCGTGGCGGTGTAGTGACCTGATTACGCCCCTTTGCAATACTAACTTTCCTTGAGTGCTTTGGAACATTTGTAGTAACTGATACTATGTTTTTTTTTTTTTTTGCTTTAAAAAATTATCTACTCTGGTCAAACTTTCCAATTTACAGATAGTGAGTGAAATAATTATAATATAGACATAAACCGTGTCTGGCAAAAGTGATAGATATTTACTTTTTGTTCAGACATAAATAGTAATTATGTATTTCTCGTTGAATGGCATTTATTTATGTATTTAGCATATCCTCAGGTACACTGTAAAATGACAACTTTATATAAAATTTTCTTTCAGTACAGGCAAATCGAGAAGCGTCCGAGCGCCAATATGATGCAAGACGCTTTATTATGAAAATGATATAATCTTAAAATAAAATCAAATTTTAAAAAAACTTACTCATCTCCCGCTGCAGCTCCAAGTGTTGTTATATGTTAGCTGTTAATATGTAACGTAATGTTGTTAATGTTTCCTGTAGGAATAGAATATTGTATTATCCGGACCAAATGGTACTCTAAATGGCAAATGCTCAGGTTTACCAGCAAAAGTTTTGTGCCAACATATATGTCGAAAAATTACAAATCATTTTGGAGAATCTATAAACAGATTAAGATATTAACATTTAGACCTTGTTATCTATGTAGTTGTTGTATACATACAAGTATATCTCTTTCCTAGGCAATTTTAGGGAAATCCTTGTTCATATTACTTTTACTCACGACTGCTAGTAGTAAGCTGTTAATATGTATCCGAGAACTATTTTCCTTTACATACTCATCATTTCGTAGCATTACCAAGCACAGTTAATTCACAAAGTAATTGTATAAGACTTGTTTCAGTCAGATGTAACGACTGATCGTGCATCCGTGGATGAACCACGCTATGTGTCTAAACGTTATTTTTAAGCGAGGAGCAACTTTGGATTAGTTTGAGTGTTTTAATATACCCATCAGAACTATTCATATAATAAAAACTTTTTTTAGACATGTGGTTTTTAAGAAGTCCGCTGCTGGCTAAAATAAATTCTAGCCGAGGAACCCAATTTTCGCCCCCTTTTTGCTGCAATTGAGGCCGTATGTCAGTAATAACTCGACGCATATTCTCTTCCAAGCTGTCAAACAAACTTACATAACCTCACAAATAATAGAGAGATAATGCATTCACCAAAAGTTTCCTTTAATAAATTGATTGTTTCGTTGGCTGTATAGCGTGTAGCGCCGTCTTGTAGGAATCAAAGTTCGTAAACATCAGCATCCTCCAATTCCGGCACGAAAAAGTCATTAATCATGGCTCTCCCCATTAACTTTAACATTATGATTCCGTCTTCCCAAAGAGCATTTCAAACAGTGACTTTTTGAGGATGTAGCGGCGTTTCAACAATGATTTCCTTTTGGATTACCAAGACTCCAAATGCGAAAATTTTATTTATTCCCGTATCTATTCAACCAAAAGAGAGCTTCTTTTCAACAAAGTTTTCTTGTGAAAATCGTATTAAAAACTGGTAATAAATTTGCGCGATTTCCAAACGGGGCCCGGAGTAACTCTGTTCATTATAAAATGGCAAAGGAAACTGAGTGTAAATCAAGTAATAGCTGTCAAGAAAAGTACCTTAAAAAAATATTGCCTCGTTGAAAACCACACGTCTAAAAAAACCCCGTTAGAATACGTTTGAAAAACTCATTTCGTATTCTATTAGGCATGTGTGTATGTTAATGCTTTCTCTTTTATGCACCTTTAACATTGTATTTTAATTGAATTTAGTTGCATCACCCTGAAATGGTCAGAATCGATATGCATTTCTATCCAACTAGTGTGTTATTGCGCAAAGACTCTCCTCTTGCTCAAGGTAATTTTATCATATGATTATTAATAAATGTGAAAATTCGCACAGGCTCTTGTTTAATGTCTTCTGATGAGGGTATTTTGCAAATTTAAGGGAGTTGCAACTCTGAGTTTAATGTTATATGTTTTACATTAACGATTTAAAGTTATCAACTATGATTACATTTCTGCTATGAAATGTTTAACTCGATAAATGGTGTGCTTTGAGTTATTTAAGCATTTTATTATTTGATCGAGGATTTTTAGGCGCTCCAATACAAGGAAACGGTGCTGTCATAATGTAGATTTTGAATGCAAGTAAAGTAAGTCAATAAAAATCATTGTTAATAAATGAAAACAAAAGAAAACATTAACTTCGGTTGCACCGAAGCTGGAATACCATTCTTAATTAAAAAAGTTTGCGTACAAAAACTTGATTTTGATCAGTACGGCAACTATATGATATAATGGTCCGATCTAAACAATTTGTTCGGAGATTGGACCACTGCCTTAAACAATAGACCATGCCAAATTTCTAGAAGATATCTCGTCAAATGAAAAAGTTTTTTATACAAGCACTTTATTCCGATCGCTCAGTTTGTATGATAGCTATATGCACCACTATGCGATATCGGCTGCTCCGATAAATGAACAGCTTATTGGCTAAAAAAGAACGTGTCCAAAATAACATATCGATATCTCAAAAACGAGAAACTAGTTTGCGTATATACAGACGGACATGGCTAAATCAATTCAGCTCGCCATGATGATCAGTTAGCATATACGTACATTGTGACCAGAAATTTTCCAAAAAATTTCATTTAAACTGCCCACGCTGAATATTTTACAGCAGTTTTTTTTTAAGTTGGTAGTACTGTCCTTAGATACTATGCCAAAAAGGAGTGCGATATGTCTACCTGTTCGTTTGTATCAGCTGTTTAAATCAGGCGACCTCAGTATTGTTTTGAGATTTTTACAATAGAAAAAAATATTGAACAAAGAAGTTGCTTAAAATGTTGTGTTTCGAACCAATTCCGCACACTAAAATCGTTGCGAATGTTAGAAAATGCGGATTTGGCTGATTCAGAGGGAACTGAAGGTGATCCCGGACAGCACCTACGTGGCATGTTTCGATGATTGGAAAAAGAGGTGGCATATCGCTTCAGAAAGTGCATATTTTGAAAGCGACATAATAAATATTGATGAATTTCCGGATTTCCGATTTCTTTCTGGTCACATGGTTGTATATTGTATATTGTTTCCGACGATTCTTTCAGGATTTTACAAACTGTAAGGTAATAAATATACTTTAAGGACCATACAGTAGGTATGGCCTAATTGACCAATCTAAATATACCGGTTATGCAACTTTTCAGGGCTTTATTTTCCATCACTGAATTTTCAATGAATTTGCCCCTCACTATCGACAAAAAACGATCAGAGGTAATTTTTGTTCCTCCATTTCAGCCAAGCAAAATTACAATACCATGAGCTTATTCATGCCCTCCTTTCGCGTATCACTAATCCGCCCTGCGTCGCCCAGCAAGCGCACGCCAATTTCCGCGAACAGACAACGTTCAGTTCCATGACTTTTTTGACAGCTGAATTCTGTCTTTTCAGTCATTTATGCAGTTATACTCGATTTAACAACTAAACACACATCAAACACATTTTAAAAAGTAAATTAAACTAATTACGTGTAATTTTCTTGTCTATTCTGTCTTTCAGATATCCTACATTGCTACAGTTGTACACGTACCTTGAATACAACTTAACTTGAAAGATTGATGCAACCGAAACGGTAGGACACGTAAAAATTACGTGAATGCCGACGTGAGAACACGAAGACGTTAAAACGCACAAAACCGACGTAAACGGAAGAGCAAAAAGTAAACTTAATTAGAAATATTTGTCGCACGTCTTTACCTCAGTGAACTTCTCCTATAGGAGCAAGACACTTTGGTACTGAAACTGCACGTCTCTACTTCCGATGTCAAATAAATACAATAAAATTCCGATTAAAATAAAGCGGCCTGTCATTTCTAGCTGCTAAAGAAGCATAAAAAATATAGCGAAATAATAAAACTGAAAGGATACTGTAGAAGACTACCCATCTTCCTGCTCGCTCTTATAGTCATGTAGACCTACAATATAATCGACTAAAATAGTAATTCTTGAAGCAAACTTTAACGATATTTATAACATCAGAGCTGTGATACACCAAAAAAACCAGACATCAAAATGAAATACACACAAAAAACCACGAAAGAAAGCAAAACTGAATAAACAAGGGAAAGCAAAGGCCAAATAAAGTGAAATTACAAGTAGATCATAAAACCGCAAATACGCTCTTATATATTCACATAAATGATATTCGAACATATATATGTATGTATGTGTGTTTGTTATACTAGGTCATAAACAACATTTGCTACGAGGCAACAGCGCATAAAAAAGGCTCATCACAGTAGATTTTCTCTTATGGCGCCACCGGATGGAAAAATTGTTTTTAATACGGCAAAACGGCCCAACTATCGCCTATTGCCGTAAAAGTGATTTCGGGGGAAACAACACAGCAATTGGCGTTGTGTTACCTCAGCGTTGGCAAGTCTTAAAACCATTCGTATCGGGATTTAAAAGCAATAAATGACGTGCGCCAAATTGTTGTCAACTTTATTTTGAAGCACTTTGCTTGCCGCAAGCTACAGGCATATGTTCAACTGAATCCGGATGGTTTTGGGTTCGCATGCATACACTTATTTTAGCCAAGTTGCTGTGAAGAGCGTAGCCAATCTACAATAAAACGCTGACTGGCAGCTACAAACGAAATAGTTTGGTCAACCCAAACGTAATTTATAAAAACGAACTGTCAAATTCGGCATATGCGGCCAAATACCAAGCGGTCATAACACTTACACACATTCTTTACATTTGTTTTTTACCATTCGTTTTGAAAACTATTAACACGCACCCGAGAGGAGGTTCGCACAAACATACAAATACACATACGCTCATAAGCTCACAGGACAAGCACACTCATCGCTATATCATTAATTTAGAACGGAATGGCAACGACAATGTCTCCAATAAGCAATTCAACTTCTAAAGCGGCGGCGCAGAAAGGGGAAGTGAAACATTCAAGTTCATCGCTGTTATCGTTAATCACATGTTTTATATCATGTTTCATCATGGCTGTGAGTTGCATTTGTCCGTCAACAGTGGAGGCGACGGCAACTGCTGCTGCGACAGCCTCGGTAACATCGACAGCATCAGCAGCAGCGGTGGCAATGACAGCTAAAGTAGCCACAGTGGGCAACGGTAGCGAAAACAGTTCAACCACTATTGACAGTCAAGGTAGTAGTCGTTTGGGTGTTTTGAGTATTAGTGATGTTGGAGGCAATGGTAAAGGCAACGCTTTGAGCTGGGATCATGCGGTCGATTTGAATGAGGATTTTCGTATTTTATGGACAATCATTAATCAAGATATTACGTTCGAAGTACAAGCACGTACGCTGGGTTACGTTGGATTTGGTTTTTCGCCCGACGGTAACCTCGCTGGCTCTGACATTGCCATCGGATGGGTAGACAAGGGTCAAACATATTTTCAGGTGAGCTGAAGAGTATACTAAAATATATTTCACACACCCATTTAACTATAATTGGTCTTACACACGCAGTTCATAAGTATTTTCACGCTCATTCTTGCTTTGTATCTGAGAATATTTATCTCTCTGATGTCTAAATTTTATCCCCATCATTACTTATGTGACCTTTGTATGTATATATGTAGGTTTGTAATTATGTACATATTTTGAAAAAACTAAGAGCATTTGTTATTGTATGGCATAACCTTTGTAGGCTTCAATATATAAGTTTTTGAGTTATAGCAACTTTAGTAATACAATTGGAAGGAGGATGGAAGTACTAGATATGTATTTATATATACACCTGTATATAACTGTATAAGCATTTGGTCCGATATAGGCGGTTCCGACAAATGAGTAGCTTCTTCATTACTAAATAAACTCAGCTCGTCACGCTGATCCTTTACCATATAAAGGGTGTTTTTAGAGGTATAGAACTTTAAATTGCAATAAAACAACGATGGATTAATCCATTGACATGGATTTTATTTATCCGAAATATAATCTTGTGGCATTACATTTTAAATATAATTTCTGGCATATGACCGCCACGGCTGGCTCGAATGTAGTCCAATGTGGACGTCCAATTTTCGATGACTTTTTTCAACATGGCCGTATATCGGCTATAACACGGCGAATGTTGTCTTCCAAATGGTTAAGTGTTTGTGGTTTATGCGCATAGACCAATAACTTTACATAACCCCACAGAAAGTAGTTTAGCGGTGTTAAATCACCAGATCTTGGAGACCAATTTACAAGTCCAAAACGTGAAATTAGGCGGTCACCAAACGTGTCTTTCAATAAATCGTTTGTGGTACCAGCAGTGACATGTTGCGCCGTCTTGTAGGAACCACAGCTCCTGGACATCATGGTTGTTCAAATCAGGAATGAAAAAGTTAGTAATCAGGAATAAAAAGGTTCTGGCCATCATCTTTTTTGAAGAAGTACGAACCAATAATTCCACCAGCCCATAAAACGCACCAAACAGTCAGTTTTTCTGGATGTAACGGTGTTTCGACATACACTTGAGGATTAACTTCACTTCAAATGCGGCTGTTTTGTTTGTTGACGTAGTCATTTAACCAGAAGATCACTGCGATAAAATGAACGTAGTGCGCGATACGTATTCCGCACTGAATCATTATTTTCGAAATAAAATTGCACTATTTGCAAGCGTTGAATTGCCAAATCAAACTGAACTGAAGAGTAATGCCAACTTAAAATTCTATACCTCGAAAAAAACACCCATTATATACATATATTTTATAGGATCTCCTACGTTTCCTTCTGGGTATGAGATATGACTATAATTTGAATAAATTTTTTAGTTTAGTGAAACTAGAAGCTTGACTGAAGCAGTTTCAGTTTTTATTTATAATATATTCATCTACACGTAGAATTGGAGTTAACACCTCTATTTTCTGTTTTACGAAACATTTTTCATGGAAGATCAATGCTCAGAGACTTTCCATTCATTACCGAAGGGCGTATTCTATTACAAAAAGCCATTGTTATACTTTTCAGCGGAGTAGTAATCGAATACAGGTTATGTATATATTTTCGTATATATCTAACTGTTTCCAATGCAAGGAGCTTAGCTTCTAGTGATTCTCTCAGGGTTAGCTGTGAGTGGCAACACTGGTTGAAGCCCAATTTAATGTGCAATTTTCTCGTAGTTGGGTTGTCAATCTGAATTATTATTCTAGCAGAATTTTTTTTTAATGACAGAAATACAACCGGTATGTGCCAAACAAATAAGTAAAAGAACGTGGATCGCAATGATGACATTGCACGTTAAAAGTTGATTGCATGCGCAACAAGCAACTCTTTAAAGCCACCGCCAGTGTCATATTCCCGTACAGAATCTTCAAGATGCATTCAGATTTAACCAAAAAGATACAACCAACAAAATAACAATGAAATTTATAAGATAAGATATTTTTATTTTTAATTACAATTACATAAAAATCATACATATTATTGTTTTAGTATAGCGAAATACCAAGTTAATTTAAAGTTGCTATAAAGGTTTATAAAATTAAATGTACGTAGTGTGTTCAAAACATAACGGGAATTTTAATTTTCTGAAAAAAAACGCCTTCGAAACGTTTTAAATTCTAGGTCTCCGATTACCTGGTCATCGTTACAGTATTGTTTTTGGCACAGAATCCACGAACAAATTCTTTTATCCATTTCTTTTAACAAACGAAAATCGCCAAGCTCATAAAAACACGTCTAACCTTAGCGACTGCTATAGACAAAGTAAGCAATGAGTAATAAAAAAATTGACAATTGGACTCTTCAAACCCGCGAAACTTTAATTTTAAAATTCCCGTTATGTTATGAACACACCTTGTCTTCAGCAGCACCCACCATTCTTAATTAGGCTTAACGGTCAAATTTAGTATATTTAATTAAACCTTTTATAAGTAATATAAACAAGTAAGGAAGAGCTAAGTTCCGATGTAACCGAACAATTCACACTCTTGCAAAGTTAAATGGTATACTCGTTTGAGATTTCTTTATATATTTTAATAATTAGAAGTAGGAACTGTTGCCTCAGCTATTTACATTGACAGTGAAATTAATTAGAGCAATCTGTAAACTAAAATTACTCAAATTATTCGAAATCGTTCTTGTGTTTTTTGTATACGCTTATAATTGATTTTATATGGAATGCATTAAAACTGTATTGAGGAGTATGAAAATATAATATATCGTTTTTGGACAATGAATAACATTTTTATTTATTATATCGATATAAGTATAAACAGGTATAATACTTTTTAGCTTAAAAATTATAAATACTAACAACTTTAAAAATTATAATATTATATTAATTTTCACAATATTAAACATACAGTTTTATAGATATTGTTATACATATATCCATTTTATATAATATTTCTTTTCTCCTTATACTATTTAATTTCTTTCATACATTAATACAATAATGTTTTATATAATAACAAATTATACATATAATTTAAATTTTCTTAATTTACATATTTTTCTTAAAATTGTCTTAAAAACTACTGTAAAAATTGCTATACCATACTAATTTGATTATATTGCTATGATACCCTTCACTAATACAAAGGCTCCTTACAAGTACTTAATTCCGATCGTTCAGTTTGTATGGCAGCTATATGCTATAGTCATCTGATCTGAATAATACTCCGTGCCAAATTTCGTTAAAATATAATGAAGAACTATTGCACTAAGTGTGAAAATTTTAAATCGAAGTAAAGACACAAATACTGTCATGATAGCTGTGTATTATCCCAAAAGTAATTGCACGTTCCTCAGGTCGAGAGGTATTTGTAAATATTTCTGCACTACTTGCTTCCGAAAGATGGAGCCCAATGCAGCTTATGCAGATATTTCTGTGCCTGATAGAAATTTTGTGACCTATATGTTTACGATTTTGCTTAAGAGCTTCATTTACGAGCCTAGAACTTCCGCTGTTAGACTTGTTAATATAATGCTCTATGGAGTTCCAAAATCAAAGTTTATAAAACGATAATGTAATTTTCGTTTTAGAAAAGTTTTAAGTTTTGATAAACTTGATCTAAGGGCCAACAAATAGTCATCAAAATACATATTTATCCTACCATCAGACAGGAAATGTTCAAAATCTTTAAAATTAGAAATGTTTTCTGTAGTCATATTTGAATTTAAAACGTATTGAATTTTGAAAATGTTTTCCTTGTGCCTTTCTGAATTTTGACTTGTTTCTCTAAGAGGTAACAGTATTTGCGTTGAAGGCATTGGTGGATATGGTATATCAAAACAACAAAACTGTTGTTCTCTTATTTTCCTAGTACAAGAACGACTATGGTTTGGGCTTTTGATAAGCCAAATAATTTTCTAAGTGGCTGGCCGCAACATCTGTAGAAATATAATTGTCAATAAAACTAATGACATCAGGGAATATCTGAGGATCTTAAAGGATGATCCTGGAAGCATTATAAAGCCAATACATGCCATGTACATGCGGGAACCTCTCTGTTGAAACTCCACTCTCCAGTTGAATTTGTGACAAAATGCTCTCCAAAAATCAATCGGTAGTTCAAATATCTAGCACAATTAACCGCGTCTGACCGAATGAAGCGATATCTATCTTGGGTTGTTAAACTGTTGGCTTCCTCTTCCGAAATATCTTTAGAATCAACACTTTTTGAGAGGATGACCAAAAGCTCAACCCACTGAGATTCTTCAGCCGATAAAGGGATATAGAAGATTGGAAGCCCAAATTGACGAATCATAGCGATTGCCTTTTTTTCTCAGCATCCCAGTGCGTAGGAGAGGATCTAACTCCTTTCAAAAGGACAAATCGTACATATAATATTTTACGTATATATAAAGCCAAACGGAAGTTTGAGTTTTTTACATATAGTATGTTGGAGCTAGGTCAATATATTCCCGATATCGTCGGAACCGACAATTTTATACTCTTGAAATTCGCAAGAAAGCCTTTCTTCAAACAAATTTCAGTGTATTATTTATATAGTGTTTGAACTATTATTATACATACATATGTGCACACTTTTACACCAATATATGCAACCAAAGTACCTATACACCGAACAGGAAAGGAATCATAACAAGGATTCAATTGCAGTGAAAGAGAGCAGCACATAGGATCCAACTTTTCACACACGGACGGACGGAATTAAATAAGTATTATATACATATAAGTATTTCATATATTTCGGTAAGCCATTTATTATTTATTAATTATGCCTGCATTAAGTAGAAGGTCTGTATTTCTTCTTTTTAATGCAAAGATTTCCCTCGGAAGATGGAAATTACAATTGTTGTGTTACCTGCAAAATTGCGATTTAAAAACAAAAACGTTCCAAAAATATGTTAAGCTAAAGTCTAGACTTCCCCGAAATACCGGATTGTTTGAAAGACTTAACTCCAATTGAAGAACGTCTCATAATGTCTAGATTACTTTTCATAACAATCCGTCGGTTAGGATATCAGGGTCAGAGTTTGCTCAAAGGTGCTGTTATTAATATACCAATTTCTGTTAACAATATTGCGACATCTCTACCAAGGTCCTTTGATGAGGCTCATTGGATACAAATTCATTTAAGAAGGCGATTGGAATACAATCATGATTACATGATCGATGCCACACGCCTCGCAAAGATTATGTAAGCTTTGCAATTCTTAGTGAATACCACTCTGCATCGTGAGCCCAATATACATATTAATGAGAACTGGATTTCAGAATTTAATAATCAAGAAGAAGATCCGCTTGTTGCATCTGCAGAGGATTGCCGATTGGTTCAATCTTTTTATGCGGAACAAATTTTTAATGGTAATCCCTCAGGTAGTAATATTCCCACGGGTCTTTTACCTCAAAGCTCAGTGTGACTGCTTTTTTTCGATGTTCAAGCTTTTCTAGTGCAACAAACTTTTTTTTGGCTCTAAACGATAAATAAACAAGTAAGGAAGGGATAAGTTCGAATGTAACCGAACATTTTATACTCTTGCAAAGTTAAATGGTATACCCGTTTGTGATTTCTTTATATATTTTAATAATTAAAAGTAGGAACTGTTGCCTCAGTTATTTACATTGACAGCGAAATTAATTAGAGCAATCTGTAAACTAAAATTACTCAAATTATGCGAAATCGTTCTTGTGTTTTTTGTATACGCTTATAATTGATTTTATATGGAATGCATTACAACTGTATTGAGGAGTATGAAAATATATCGTTTTTGGAAAATGAATAATATTTTTTATTTATTATATCGATATTATTATACATGTTTAGCTTAAAAATAAAAAAACTAACAACTTTAAAAATTTTATTAGGTCAAGCAAAAAGTTCGTTCGGTTTTTATTTAAGAGATGGCGTTATTGTCCATAGTACTAGTGTTACGTGTCGCATCATGTCATACTATACGGCGCTGAAAACGTGTTTATTCGCGCTATTGATAATTGATTTTATATGGAATGCATTACAACTGTATTGAGGAGTATGTAAATATATCGTTTTTGGACAATGAATAATATTTTTTATTTATTATATCGATATTATTATACATGTTTAGCTTAAAAATAAAAAAACTAAAAACTTTAAAAATTGTATTATATTATTATATTAATTTGTATTTGCCTTAAAAACTACTGTAAAAATTGCTATACCATTCTAATTCGATTATATTTAAAAGAAAAATGAAGAACTATTGCAATAGAAACATAAATCAAAATAGAAACATAAATACTGTCATGATAGCTGTGTATTGTTTTAAAAGTAATTTCATTAACATGGGAAGGATCCATGTTTGAAAATGCCCAATCAATTTGTGTACCGGCAGGTATAGTTGAATATTTTACACCAAGCAGGGAACTAAAATTTTTTTCTTGGAGCAGATTTCCTATTGTAGTCCCTGTATTTTTATACTTTAAACAAATGTTAAAATCTCCAACAATTAACACATTTTGATTGTATAACTCAGAAGTAAGGATTTTTTGAAGATCTACAATTAAATGTCTGACAGAGATAGCTGAATTTCTGAGCTAGCAATACTATGCTTTGCATATATTATACTTGTAATGCCCCGTTTATTTCTGTTGCTTGTTTCCGTGCTATCTATCCTCAGCTCGTTAATTGGAGTAAATCCTGGTATATCAAAACTTTCGCAAGGACAACTCCAAGTTTATACAAAACATAAAATATCTGAAGATAGCATCAAAGAGTCGTTTTTTATATCATTAATGTGAGCGTGAAGACTCTGAACATTATGGAATAAAATTTAATGTCCTGATGTTCAGGAAATCATAAAATTGAAACTTGTTGTTGTTCAATTCCCTCAGTTCCCTAAATACAGGATCCGATTCAGAAAACTTGTTAGGACGAATACAATTTCCTATGATGAATAGACCTTCTGCAGAAGTAGCTAGTATACAAGCGACATATATTGAAGCTTTAGGCATTCTGGGTCTAGTATGAACAACAACTTTATTATATTTGGCGCCGTAACTTTTATGAATAGTTATTCCTTCAGCCGGAACAACTGGAAACTGATTTCTTTCAATTGAAATTTGTTCATTTCTTTTATGTTGAAAAGAGTTTAGAACTTTTTCAATTGGTGTCCAAGAACTTTCTAGAGGATGAGGCTTTTTGATCGTGCTATCAAACCAACAGAAGGTTTCAAAAATTCAGTGAACAGAATTGTTGGAAAAGAACAATAGAAATGAATTTGTATCAGTTCTCCAGCTGCCCCATTAACCAAGCCATCACACGTGTTTATATTCCTTGTAATCATATATTTGGCGGCTGTTTTTAGTGTCATTTACCAGATGCTATATCGTTTATTGCAATTGCAAAGGCCTGATCGTCCCGTTGTTTCATCATTTCTGTTTATTCAAAGTATTTAAATAACTCCCACAAAGGGGAACCAACTAAAATGTTGTATGCATCATTGGGATTAGGAGAGAATATCCACCTATCTCCAACAGGTGAGAGTTGCTTCAAATCACCAAACACTATGATCGGTATACCACCAAAGGGGCTGTCTGTTTTGAAAATTTGTTTTATTCTCGCATCAACAGGGCTAAACATACGAGCACCTACCATCGCTATCTCATCAATTATGATTTATTTTAAATTGATAAGTCTGGAATACAATGAATTAACTGTGCTAAGTGGCTTCAACTCTCTATTCAACTGATTAACTGGTAAAGAGAATATTCAATGAAGGGTCATTCCACTTATTCCGAATGCTGCTTTACCCGCAGGTGCGCAAAGAAAAACTTTTAAGGAAGTTGGATTGGATCCAGGTGTAAAATTGTAACGATGGTTAAGAGCTTGATATATTGCATATATCAAGTGACTATTTTCTACACCTGCACCGCCGCAAATGAACTCAAAAATAGGTTTTTTGCTTAGTATTTAGACTTTGAACTAAAGAAAATAATTCCTCAACTGGAATTAAAGGGAGTAGTTTAATAGGTCTAATATTGCAATCAGATTCAGTGCCATTAGCTGTTGAATCTTCACCATGCAAGTCCAGCAAATTAACATTTTCAAGTTCTCTTTGCTTTTTCTTTGATTTTCCTCAATTAGAATACGATGTGTTTTGCAAGTATTCTCATTATCGTTTTCAATGAGATCTTTCTGTTCAATCCGCCATGAATAGTAAAGCATTACCTTTTCGTCGAAATACTCAACCCTGGCCAAATCTGGGTTAAACCTTTTAGACCGAATTATACAAGATTTGGTACGTTTTTTAACAAAACCGCTACCGTCTTTAAGAGGCATGAGAATCCCGCTTTCTGGTTTCCTTGGCCTTGTGCTCTTCTACTAGATTTCCAATATTTATACTTAGATTCAATATGAGCTAAACAAAGATTTGCTTACTGATCGGATCTTTGAACATAACGGTCTAAAATACCGGCTACGAATATATCAGTCGAGCCTAAAGGAAGGTTCTGAAGTTTCGCTCTAGGTTTTACCATTCGAATACGTTCCTCAGATCGAGAGCTATTTATATATATATATAATATTACTTGCTTCTGAAAGATGGAGCCTAATGCAGCAACATACTGCTTCTTGTGCAGATATATCTGTGCCTGATATAAATTTGTGACCGATATGTTTAAGATTTTGCTTAAGAGTATAATTTCAAGCATTTACCTTATATATCTTCATTTAAGAACCTAGAACTTTCCCTGTTAGACTTGTAATAATAATTAATTATATATGAACAGCAAGCATATGCATCTATTATATATTGGATATCCATATTTGCTCTATAGAGTTCCAAATTCAGAGGATTATAATCGTTTATAAAACGATCCTATAATTTTTTTTTTAGAAAAATTTTGGGTTTTGATAAACTTGATCTAAGGGCTAACAAATAGTCATTAAAAAACATATTTATTCTACTATCATCTTCTCTAAGAGGTAACAGTATTTGCGTTGAAGGAATTGGTGCATATGGTATACCAAAACGACAAAACTGTTGTCCTCTTATTTCCCTAGTACAAGAACGACTATGGTTTGGGCTTTTCATAAGCCAAATAATTTTCTAAGTGGCTGGCCGAACCATCTGTAGAAATATAACTGTCAATAAAACTAATGTCATCAGGGAATGTTTGATAATCTTGAAGGTTGGTTCTGAGAGCATTATAAAGCCAATACATGCCATGTACATGCGGGAACCTCTCTGTTGAAACACCTCTCTCCAGTAGAAATTTGTGACAAAATGCTCTCCAAAAATCCCGGCGTTATCTTTAAAAAGCTTAAGAATTTGTCGATAGCGGTAGTCAAAATATCTAGCACAAGTAACCGCGTCTGCCCGAATTAAGCGATGTCTACCTTAGGTTGTTAAACTGTTAGCTTCCTCTTCCGAAATATTTTTAGAATCAACAGTTTTAGAGAGGATGACCAAAAGCTCAACCCACTGAGATTCTGCAGCCGATAAGGTGATAAAGAAGGTTGGAAGCCCAAATTGGCGAATCATAGTGATTACCTTTTTCTTTTCAGCTTCCCAGTGCGCAGGTGAGGATCTAACGCCTTTCAAAACCTTGTAACCATCATCGTGGTGAATCAAGTTTTGAACAAAGTTTTCGTTTAATAGATTTTGGGCCGTAACTCGGTTGCGACCTGAAAACTTTCTAAGGCAAATGAATGTACTATTTTTAATTTGTAGCAGTTCTAATTTTTTGTAATCATAGAACAACTTTGGAATGGTACATGCTCTTCTGTCAAAACGGCGAATATCAGAACGTATTATCTTGCTATACATATGTTTCAGAGCATGTATGTTTCTGTCCAAAGTACAATATATTGTTCCAAATGATAACTTTTCTAAATTATTAACTTAAGTTAAGTCAATTGGTCTTTGTCCTTTTATTCGGATGACCTTGTGTAATAATTTTGAAATTTAATTTGCGAATTTGGTGTGAAAACTATAATCCGCCGCAGCTAATACATATTTCCGTAGTGCCCTTATTTATATTTTGGAAATAAATGTTTTTGATGTTAAATTGCCACTATTATCAGTTTCTATAACATTATTTTCTCTCGTTAATCGGATTCATTGGGACTGCCTTTGGTTTTCAATTTGCCTATTGACCGGGTTATCTCTACGAAGGCGAACTTGACTTTGTCTAAGACGTCTCTTTCTAAAAATTTCTTCCTTCATACCCCACCTACTATGCTGTCGACGTTGTGTTTCTCTATCACGCTCCTCTCTCCTTATTTCAGGATTTCTTCAGGAATGTTCTCTATGCATTTGATCACGAATGCGCTCAGGATTTCTTGCGCGAAGTTCTCTAAGATCCCTAGTGTTCCTACTTTGCTCTTCATAAAGTACCTCGGAATTTATTCGACGAGATCTATGATCTCGACTATTTCTTATTTGAACAGTATTTACAACTTGCTCAACATATCGTACCTCGGGGTCTCCGCTCCTAAATCTATGACCTCTAGTATTTCTTATTTACTCTAAAGAGTGAATTTGGGGATCTTGCCGCCTTATTCTATGTTGAGCAGTATTTACAAATTGCTCAACATTTCGTACCTTGGGATTTTCGCGCAGAAATCTATGTCCGCAAGTATTTTTGCTTTGCTCTGTAGAGCGGATTTGGGTATTTAGATGTCTTGACCTATGTTGAACAGTATTTAAATTTTGTTCAAAAGACCGTACCTCGAGATTTTCCCACCTGGGGATGTTGATTTGTATTGATAATTTGTTCGGAAAGACGTACATCAGAATCTAACCTACGATTAACGGGACTAACAGTATTTTGTGACTGCTCACTATCTCTATATAAAGAGTTTGCACGAAGAACTCTCATACATCTTCTATTCTGAAGACGACTTAGTAATACAGATTTTCTACTTAATCTAGGCATAATTAATAAATAATAAATGGCTTAATATATAAAATACTTATATATAATACTTATATAATTCCGTCCGTCCAGGTGTGAAAAGTTGGATCCTAGGTGCTGCTCTCTTTCACTGTAATTGAATCCTTGCTATGACTAGTTTCCTGTTCGGTGTATAGGTACTATGGTATACTGGTGCACATATGTATATGTTTTTGCTCGCCACTGTATATAACAATTGTTCAAACACTATATAACTAATACACTGAAATTAGTTTGAATACAGCACTTTACTGGTCAAGAAATCTAGTGTAACTGAAACTACAAACACAGTGTACTGATATTTATTATAAGAGTATAATATTATAAAGCGCATAATAGTTTTGTTATGATATATTTTTGTACACACAACTTACTTCCTTTTATATACTTATATATTACTTAGATATTCACTAACATAATAATACATAATATTTAGTTATATTTATATTTTATAAATTAGTAGCTTATTTCATTGTATTGAAATTAAGTGCTCGGAAAACCCCTCCGTAAATTGCTTTTGTCTAAAGATTTTTAAAACAGGGGATCTATAGTACCCATTTTGAAAGGTCTGCCTATGAAGGTTAAATAAACAATAACTTACATATACAAGTAATTAAGTATGGTATACACATATGTAGAACAGGTATGTAGATTTTCTTCTCTTTCTTATTTCTGTCTTAATATCTAAACCTTTCATAAGCTGCCAACGGCGCTGGGTAAAAATGTAATATTCTTGAGTTTACAGTTCAACTTATGACCTTCATATTAAAATGTGTCGCAAAACTGAAATATTAGACAGTAGCATTTAAACCGATGGGGTCGCAGTTTATCTATTACCACATAAAAAGGGTGTTTAGCTCTTTTGATACTACAATACTAATATTTATTTCATGCGATTTTTTCTAGAAAGATATTTTTACTCTATACAAAGTCCAGTACTCTAAGAAACTTTTTTACATTGTTGTCTAATATATTTTCTTATAAGTTCAACATGATGGCTGAGAAAATATACCTATCCACTGATTATCACAAAATATTAGGAGAAATCTATGTAGATATATGGAAATCTATATCTATCTCGATTAGTTTTAGGTGATGCACACAACCGTATAGTGAACAAAACTATAATAAGTAGCAACATGTTGCAAAAGTATAAAAATGTTGAACTCAACATTCATTATTCGATAATTTTTCGGTATCTTATTAACTTATGTTATTGATCATATATTTATTTAGTGTTAAAACTATTTTTTTCTCCGAAGTGTTAACTTTAATAAAAAGAAGCTATTTAACTCAAAGATGATATAGTAACATAAATTGAACCAAAAGACTTAGATTTAATATGTGGGGTATATGAGGTAGCTGGTGTACCAGAGGAGCGGAAATCAGAATATTAGGGTTATAAGGTTTAAACAAAGGTTTAGACCAATTTCATTCATATGCAGCGATATACCATATTATTTTTAAGAAAAACTGTTAATTTAATTTCATTAAATTTTTAAATTAACGAAAAAAATTATACCATAAGTTGTACATGTGAGCTGGGGAAATTCGTGGACCGATTTCACACATTTTCGACATTAAACTATCGTATATCTAATATTTTACGTATATATAAAGCCAAACGGAAGTTTTAATTTTTTATATAAAGTATGTATGAGCTAGGGTCAATATATTCCCGATAATGGGTACTAAGGCGGAACCGAGAATTTTATACTTCTTAACCTAAATTAAAGGTCATAAACTTAGTCTCATTTTTATTGCTTGAAGTGAGATATACTTGTACATAAGTATGAATGTGATATCAACTCTACCAAAGTGTCTAAATTTTATATTTTAGCTTACGTGGCAAACGTCAACCAGAGAATCAGAATTCATTATATGAAGGTGTGAGGTTTAGACCAAGGTATATACTAACTTTATTCTAATTCAGCGTCAAACCATATAATATATTGGGGATAGAGAAAGATATTAATTTTGACATTGCTCAGCTATACTCAAGAACATATTCTGAAGCAATTTTATATATAAAAAATATTAATACTCACTGACCGACATATTCCGCATAAAACTGGTTAGAATAACGAAAAGCATTATATATATGAGGGTAGTATTAATCCGATTTTATCAATTTTTGCCAATACTAACATGCCACAGACTAATAAAATCCTCCCACTGTTTCATTAAGGTACCTCACATACCATCACCAATAAAATAGAGTAAAGTCAGACGAATATCCTGATATTAGTTACATAGGGGCTACGTAAAATTTTCACCCGATTTGATCCATTTTAGGCACAAATATATTTTGTTATGATTAAAACAGCCCTCTCATTTTCATTGAAATAACTCACATATTGACCGATATATGCAGTATAAAGCCACGCGGAAGTTCAAAAATCTTTATATTAGTTATATGAGGTCTATACCAACTATTGATCCGATTCAACCAATTTTTGACGCAAAATCATACTTTTATCGAGAGTTTCATTTATTTACTTTCGGTAAAAAGTCAACTAGGTTCTTGAACAGTTTTGGTATGATTTTGACAATTTTTGGTCACAAGCTGGCATTACTCACACAAAGTTTTACTCCGATACAATCATTGTTGCTTGATTTGCATAATGGAAAGTGAAAGAATCAGGTGGAATTTGAAATGGTGTTATATGGGAAATAGGCGTGGTTGTAATCCGATATTCCGACCATTTTCGTACTAAAACTTACAAATATAAGTGGAATATAATGTACCAAATTTGGTTTGAAATCGGTTAAGCAGATCTCAAGATATGGGTTTTCACCTAAAAGTGGGCGGTGCCACGCCCACTGTCTAATTTGAACGCAGTTCCTATAAGGTCATGTCATATCATCCCAGAGATAAAATTTATTGTCTCTGGTGTGTTTAGTGCTTGATTTATCGCGCTTTTAGTAGTTTTCAAGAGTACCGTTATATGGGGAGTGGGAAGGGTTGCCACCCGATTTCATCCATTTTCATAACATGGATAGAGGTGCTAAAAACATTTCTTCTCAGAGAATTTTGTTATTATAGCTTTAGCGGTTTAGGAGATATGCATATTAAACATATAAGGGGGCGGGATATACATATGATCCTCTCCAATAAGATCCTGTGTACCAAATAACAGCCTTATATCTAACTTCTTAGCGCCCATCTGCAATACCAACCGTATTACGGTACCAAGAAACATGTGTACCAAAGATATCTCAATTTTTACTCAAATTACAGCTTGCACGGATGGACGGACAGACAATCACCCGGATTTTAACTCGCCTCTTCATTCTGATCATTTATATATACATAACCCTATATCTAACTCGATTAGTTTTAGGTGATACAAACAACCGTTAGGTGAACAAAACTATTTACTCTACAGCAACAGGTGCCTTTAGGATAGTTAGGATAATTTTACAATATTGCACTTATTTTTCAGGTTAATCGATATAATATATTCTTACGTTATATAGTATACTATTATACGAAATTATAAAACAAAATCAAGTCATAAGCTGTTGGACTAAATGTCATACGAAAAGAGGACGATTCAATACTAATAAGCCAATTTGACTGGTCGTTTCTATGAAGTATTAATATCCATATGCCTGTAATGCTTGTACAATATTGGATATTGGAATCCTGTGAAATATTGTGAGGCAGAAATAAAATAATCGGATATATTATATATTTACCTACGCCTACGACTCGACCTCGCGAGAGTTAACAAGCTAGACTTGTTTTTGATCAAAACAAGAAAGCTCTAAAATGAAATATTCAATGCAGCGACGTGCACTTCTTAATTTATTCACTTTTTAATAGTTTATGTAACAGAATTTAGTTATCTTACGACTATTTATACTAGAATGTGCATTCATAATTGTTTCGGTCAATTGTGTGGCTACCTGATAATATTGTTATTTTTGTTGATACAGATGTTTTGTGTTTATGTAATAACGTTGTTTTCGAAATGTAAGTTTGTTTTCATGCTGATTATGAGGTACTCGAGCGAAGACATTTTCTCTGCCAACACATCGTTCAGCTACTGTTGAACAGACTTCATGCGAGCGCCAATCACAATCATACTTACCGACGCTACAGTACGTTTAACATTGATTTGAAAACGATTTCGTAAACAAATTTTTTAATTAAAATTATTAAAACACAAAAAAACGTTAAATTCGTTTGCAATGAAGCTTTAATATCCTTCTTAGAAGGACTGGGTTTTGACGGATCAGTTTGTAGGGCAGCTTTATATACGAGTACTAATGAGTTCCAATATTAGCGCTTCTTGGGATTATCAATAAATTTTATGGCTTAAACAAATTGATGTGACAAATTGACCTACAAATGAACATGGAATAGGAATTTGTGATACACATGTACATATGTATGTATGTACGAATGTCATTTCTTACAAAAGTTCTAATTGGATGAGTTGGCAACAAGCTCGGAGTAATTATAATTTAAGTACGATTTCAATCTTGCGATCACAACTTAAAATTCAACACGATTACAAGACTGGAAACACGGAAGCCAAATTGCAATAAAAAGCCTAGTACTATCTCCAATCGTACAAATGTAAGCAACTATTTCTTTTCCTTCCGCCTCCTCAGCTCCGCTAACTTCAATACAACATTATATAGGGTACATAATAATTGGTATTTGGTAATGGAGAACCCACACTGCTGTGCGTGAGCCGAAAACATACCTTTGGAATGACAGTGGCGTATTGTTTCAAGCGTCAGCATATTTTACTTACATTTAGGCGTAGCTACCCAAATATGTGTATTCTCTACTAAACCAATTGTTGGCTTATTACACAATGGAAATATTTAGAAACGGGTGAGTAAGAACAAAAATCAGGTAATGAAAAATATTTTTGTGTACCAAAAGAGAATTATACAAGGTGCGTCCAAACAAGTCGCACGGTGCCATATCAGGTGAATACGGGGAGTGGTTGATTGTTAAAATGTGATTTTTGGTCAAATAATCGGCCACAAGCGTCGATCGATGAGACGGCGCATTATCGTGCAACAAACGCCAACTTCCAACTTCGCGATATTCGGGCCGAACACGTCGAATACGGCGCACCAAACGCTTCAAAACTCCAACGTAGAACACCGCATTAACGTTTTGGCCGGGTGAAACAAATTCTTTGTGGACAATACCCTTGGAATCATAAAAACAAGTCAGCATTGTCTTCACTTTTGACTTCTCCAGGCGCAATTTTTTGGGTTTCGGCTCGTCCGGTCTCGACCACTTTGAAAACGTTGAAACTACTCGTGCACCCTGCTACGGGATAGGCAATCATCGCCATAAACTTGTTTCATCAATTTAAACTTTTCGGTAAAAGTTTTACCAATTTTAAAACAAAATTTAATGTTGGCTCTTTGTTCGAAGCTCATTTTCGCACCGATGACAAAAACACACTGACACTTAAAACGCCATAACTTCACTTCCAATAGATGAAATGTCATGAAATTTTACTGGAAGTCAATAAAGGATAGCAGATTCTAACGCACTACTCGACATATAGATGGCGCCACTAGAGTTTACTTTGTTACTTTTTTACTGTTTACTTTGGAACGCACCTTGTACACATTCGCAGTTTACCATTGCTTTTCAGTAGCAAGAGCGTCTTCGGTGCGCACTAGACGGCATCTTTAAGGATGCGCATTATCCAGTAGTGTAAACATGAAACGGAACCGATCCACGATTGTTTGAATTACGGACTTTCCATCATTCGGCGATTATGTCGGCCGAAAATTGGATGCAGCGTGATGCATCCTGCGAACCGAACCATGATTTTGATAATAAATTTGCACGATTTGTAAACGTTGTTCCAAACCAAACGGAGTATAAACCAAGTAACAGCTGTCAAAAAGACCAATTTCGAAAAATATATTGCCTCACTGAGAACCACACGTCTAAAAAAACACCCTGTTTATTTGTGTACTTAAATTCTTAACCCAGGAATTCACATTAAAATTTCGCAAGCCTTATCATAAAGTTGTATGGATATTGTGCGGGGCTATGAAAAACTATAATAAGGAACAGAACATATGTTTATCGATTAAGTTGACACTTATAAAATTATTTGCTAAAAATACGGATCGTAACTACGTTATGAATTTACAACCACACTGAGGGATATAACAACGCCCTTTCAATCAATAATGCATTGTGTTCAAATGTAAATTTTACAATTTCTCCAAGAGTAGCGTGTAAGTTAGGCCTTTATTTTAGCATCACAAACATGTTCTGTACAGGGTATCCTACTTGGCATCATTGCAAGATGTTGGGTTCCTGCAAAAATCAATGCAAACAATGTTGAACTTTATTGATCGGGATTTATTTTGCATGAAACTAGGTATTTTATCCGGGCGAAATACAATTGAACTATAAGTTGTGTAACTATGTATAATATTTACATGGGTATACATATATGCATAGGAGCATGTATTCATCAGGTATTTACGCAAGTGCCCTTTTAATTGGATTCTTAACAAATACACGTCATGCCGACACTTATGCACATACCCACGAACACACACATACTTATGAAAATGGCTGGAGTGTTTCCACAAGCACTCCATTCATGTAAAAGCTCGTGTGTAAAGTAGAATGTTGTGCACAATCGAACACAAAACAAACAATGGCCATCAGTTGGTCCGGAGCAGCGCTTATTCTGAAAGATAGATGATAGCATAACCACTGGGTTCAAATGTTTGGGGCCGTTTGTTTGTTCCCACCGCCAATTCCATCGTTCTGTTGCACCGAATTATTAAGCTAATGTACGACGGCTACAAATATTAGAATATATCCACGATTGCCTGAGTAAATACATGTGCGGCTGTATGCTTTGCACATACATAAACTCCAACATGAGCTCACATTAGCCCCGAAAGACGCAAATAGTCATATAATGGACACAGGATAGTCTCATTACTCAAATGCCAATCAAAGCAGCATGCAGCTATTTAACGCTCCCTTCCCTACCACTTTACACACATGCCTTTAGATTTCGCTATAGTTCGTGCAGTCATTAATCACCCGTATATTTATAAAGTGTATACATCTACACTCATACATATACTTCATATACTTGTATGTTATTCGACAATCATCAAAATGTTAAAACACTTATTACCATAACATATGTATGCACTGGTACGTTCTTGCTTAATCGATATTGTAAGGTGCTTTTTTTGATAAACATTTTCGTGAGTAAAACCAAGAAAACATTTTAACTTCTGTTATACCGAAGCTAGAATACTCTTCACAAATAAAGAAGATATCTTACAAACACTTTATTTTGACCGATCAGTTTGTATGACAGCTGTATGATATAGTTGTCCGGTCTGAAAAATGTCTTCAAATGTTGTGCCGTTGTCTTGGATAATAAAAAAAACTTTCCATACAAGCACTCGATTCCAATCGTTCAGTTTGATATCGGCGGTTCCGTCAAACGAACAGCTTCTCGTGAGCAAAAGTTCTATCGATATCTCAAAAACTGAGGGCTAGTTCGCGTATATACAGACAAACGAGCAAGGCTAAACTGACTCAGCTCGTTATGCTGATCATTTTTTCGAGGATTGTTCAAAGAAAAAGGAGACTCTTGATTTTTCACGGGCTGTGTAGATTCAATTATCAACAAAGTGTTTATGTGATATTGATGACGATGAGCATCTTGGAGGATGCCTGTTGTCTTTCTGATGAGTTTCCTACTCTTGGCACAGGTATCAATTGTTCTTTATTTCCATATGAATTAACTACCAAACAGATGTTCTTCTTTTAATTTGCGAGCATCTAGAGCAGGAAATAATTTTCAATCATAGTGAACAATCACAAACTCTGGCATCTCAGTTTGAAAATCAGTTTTAATGGATTCCACACGCCCTTTGCCTTTTTCTGTGCGAATTTTTGGAATTGAGGATTTACTTTTAACAAATTCATCAGTATTGTATCCTAATAATAGTAGGTTCAAGAACATATACGGTATCCGTCAAAATTTAGTGACACATGTTTAGCGCCGCTACTAATTTTGTATGAAGTCTTTCCACATTGACTTTTTTTTTGGCTTGCGAGCCCTCGACCCGAATTGACCAATCTTCTTGCAACGATATTATGTCTTCGTTCGAATCATATGAGTATTCTTGTATATGATGATATCGATGGGTTTGCGGTGCAATATGTTTAGATCGCAGTTTCTCTGCTTATCATCATTTGTTTTCATTAATTGAATCGTATCGGCGTGGGCAATATCAAATATATTGTCTAATTTCCTGACAAACTCTTGGCTCCGCTGTCTTGAGTTTTTTGTGCACTTTTTTTTGCAAATTCTTTCAAATTTGATATAAATTCATAAGTTTCTTTACACTATTAGGAAAATATTTTGTAGTACTACGAGCATATTCCCATTATATAATGCACTCGCGAATTCTGAGATGTTCACTTTCACTTACAGTTAATTCACTTGACGTGCTGCTCACATGGGCTCAATTGGCGGTGAATGCGCCATTTTGAGACACTATCGTAGAACCATAAAATCTTGCTATTCCGTTCCATATTTTCGCTCAATGAAACTACTTATGTCCATTATTCTTTTTGTGGACAACCATTCAAGATCCCTTCTAGCTTGCAGCTGTGGCAAATATTATTGTATGGCCAGTGCCCCCTTATAGTGGCTGTATATACTATTTCTTGAAATATTTAATAAGTCCTTGGATCTATATAGTTTGATTTACTTAGGTTAGACTTCAGGATGGCGCTATGTCTATATTCATTCCGGTTCCAAGCTCCTAATTCCTTTATCCTGAAAGAGGAACTTGCTGCTACGTTCCGAATAAACTCATCTATGGGCAGTTGGTTCAGAATTAATAGTCCCGGTAACCCCTGCACAGACTGCTCTTTGTATTCAATTTAGTTTTCTGATATTATATTACTTTTTTAATGCTCGTCATCAAACCAGTACTCAATAAATTAGGATTAGTCTAATGACGGCCGTATACATCCATATGACTATATTTGATTTTAGGCTTCAGTTCCTGGCAAGTATTTGTATGCAGATGTAACGTCCGATGTGTTTAACGTTTGTACCCACTGACGACAGCCTTAATCAGCGTCCTGAAAATTTTAGGCATTTTTCAGTACCGATTGGAAGTATGGAATGGACATAACAACCACCTTGGTAGGGTTCGAGACCTATCTAAAACCTCTGCCGTACTTTGGGTTCGGCACACAGTTCCAATGGAACTTCGCATCCAACTGACAAAAAGTTAGTTCTACCACATTCGGATATCAACCACAACCACCCCAATACTCGCCGAAGGACCGCCGTCCGCATTAGCAGGGTTGAGCGAACTCCATGGGCCCCCGCTCTCCGTGGTACAAGAATTAAGTCTCCGGTCAGACCTCGTAGTCGAAGCTACTACCAGTTGAGTTTTATACTGCTCTGGACTGGTAACCAGGGTTTGAACCCCATTCGCACATTACACCCACACACCTTTCACACAAGAAGCTAACCCTAATTCCCAGTAAAACGCCTTCGCCGCCTAAACAACTAAAGCGCAAACGACCGTAACTGTTCGGCATTCCGACTAGTGGAGATCACACCACTAACATCTAAACGTCCGTCAGTCCAGCTAATCCCCAAAAGAAGAAGGTCGTCCGCATACGCCCAACATTTGCAGAGGGGCACTTTTTGAGTGCTGCATATTTATTTTCACGCATCTAAGTTTAATTTTTCGCCACCTCCCATAGCAACTGGCTGGCGTCGTCGACCCCTACCGTGTCGTGTTCGTTAGCCGTTTTGTCGCCTTGAAAGATCTTATGTCTGGCCTTGCGGATACCGAAGCTGATTTTATTATCAGCCTTCGATAGAGCCCTTCGAAGTTGGCCATTGGTATAGGCTTACTTGCTTTATTTCGCTTCTCCTTCTTGATCAGCTGCCAGTCATCTGTACCTGGTAGAGATTTATTCTGCAGCTTGATTCATCTGAGGAGGTTTTCGCCTGGCTCCTATAGAACGGCAGCCAAATGTGAGGTCTTCTTGGGATATCCTTGGCGGGTATAAGCTTCAATTTGCAGTCTATCTCTGGCCACATCACCGAAGTGCCTTGCTGCTGCTGCACTATGCTGCTCTGTACCCCCTTGCTTGTGCGTTTTGGGCTCCCATCGCTTCATTTTGCGAGCGATTTCTTTTTTTTGAAAAACTTTGCCTATTTAGTTAGTTCTGATTGTTTCCTTTTTAGGACCCCTAAATCCTCTTCATGAATTGAGGTGCCCGCAGCCTAATCTTTGGCAACCTTTCCTAGTATGAAGACTGCCCTCTGGTACCGACTTTTCCTCACCTGATTTAAGAACTTTTTCATTTCTTTCTTTGACCCTCTCCTTTTGCAGCCAGTGTACTTTAGTTGGTACTCATGGGTGCTTTAATCCCTTTTCATCAATTGAGGTGCCGGCAGCCTAAGCTTTGACAATCTTTCCTAATATGAAGACTGACCTCTGGTACCTGCGTTTTCTCACCTGATTTAAGGACTTTCTATGTTAATGCTATGTATCTGTGTTTGTCGTTGCTTGTTTTCAGTTTCCATATTATTTCCCAAAGTAAGCCGGAAGGGGTTGGTCACTCGTTCACAAAGCCGGTACGCGTAGAGCAGACATTTCATACCCCCGACGTCACCTGGGCATCGGAGGGGACCGTTCGCGATTAGCTGTTCTAACGGGTGGCCCAAGTAGAGGTACCATCTTGAGACTAACATTCATTATTGGAATAGACCACGTCCAGCACTCAGTGAGGGAAATATAGCGGCCGTAGCTGAGAGTGTACACGAAAACCGTGAAGAGTCGGAGAATCGATTAGGTGCCGACCGCAGCAACTCGGATTGACGTATGGAACGGTTTGGCGCATTTTACGTCGAGATCTTAAATCGAAAGCGTGCAAAACACAGCTTGCGCAAGAACTGAAGCCCCTCGACCTTTCCAAGCAACATCGCTTCGCTCTATGGGCTCTTGATAAGTTGAAAGGAGAACCGACGTTTTCAAGCCAAATTTTTTAAACGATGATGCCCATTTCTGGCTCAATGGGTATGTAAACAAGCGAAATTTAAAAGAGATAATCTTCAAAAATTACTGCCAATGAAAGTTCTATCGAGTAATAATAAACATTCCCTTTTAGGTTTGAATTTTCTATATTTTTGTCTTTAAAAAAGTAGGGAACCTCGTAATGAATCACCCTACCACCCACTGACCATTCAGCTATCAGGTGTCCTCACAATTCCACAATAGGGGATGGGCGTAAAATCAAGGATTTATTCATCCATGTGCCATTGTGGCACATATGGGGGTTCCCCTTCGTCACGGCAAGGTGACCAACGCTAAAGAAGGTTTTAGGATAACACTTGTTTATAAGAAGGAAGTCTTGATCCCGTATTTGATGTTTTGCATAACCTATTAAAAAAATATTTAAAAAATTTTTTTAAAACTGCGTAATTGAAGCATGTTGGTCGAAGAAAAAATATGTGTAAGTAGCACAAATTATAACATGTACATATATGGATAGTTCGTCCGTGTCGGCTGTAGTAAGTAAGTATTTACAAGTTTTGATGTAAATCGGCCCGGTTTATCGTAATCTCATCTACACCAAACTTAGTTTTCAATTGTTTCAATGATTCAAACACATTGAGAGGGTATGCGTTAAAAAAAACATATATTTTGGGACACCCAAGTTAAACCTGTTACAAATTGGTAAATTCATTCGATTTGTAAATTTTTTTTCATAAGATCAAGGGCGTTTCTGAGTGATAGAACTTTAAATTTAGCAAAAATTCGAAACGAGGATGAAGGGCGCTGTGGGCTGTTGTTTCCAAAAATATGCACAAAATTCGAATGAGTATTTGCTATGAAAAAAAAATAGTATTTAAAAATTTCGCACAACTTTGCCAAATATATTCTTGGAAATGTTTTTGTGTCGGTCTTCACGCCCATCCTGACTAACAGGAATTTAAATATTGTCCTAGTTTCTTCTAAAGAACGCTAATTGCCTAAAATACCGTTACAAATTAAAACTTTATTTTTTAGATGCCATTTGTATTATATTAAGTATTTAATCACTTAATGGATATATATCCGATAGTGGTTTGAACAAAAAGCGCTATATAAAAATACAAAACACAGTAACATAATTTATGATATTTATTCTTTAAATTAGTCCCACTATAAATATGACAATGTTGGTTCTATGACGTCAACGGTTGATATAACCTTGTATATTGTGACAACTTTGAAATCATATGATTGATGACGAAGTTGGTTCACTTTGGTTGGTTGTCATAGACTTTTTAATATGTTTGTGTTATATTATTCTTGAAATAGGTTAAAATATTAATAATAAAACTATAAATGGTCATGTTCTTGTAAGCAATTGATAAGCATTTGTATCAAAGATGTTTTGAAGTAATTCGCATTTAAATAACTATTTTTAGACTTCAGGAATTGTTTAATATTTTTCTTTCTCTTATATATAAAAATGAAACGCCATTTCTTTATGATCTTCCAGAACGTCCGAGCCACAGCACGGAAAGACGTGAAAATTTGCACAGTTATTCGTTTATTCCTGCAAAACGTCCTAACGAAGGTCTTTTTTGCAATTATATACAACGAATGTTAAACAAAACATTACTATTGAAGCGAGTTTAATAAAATTTAGCACACTGAGCCCAGTTTCATCCTATTTAAGAGATACAATAGTTTCTATCTCAATTATGTTAAACAACAAGCAATGTAATAAATAAAGCAAGTAACGAAGGGCTAAGCTCGGATGTAACCGAACATTTCATACTTTTGCAACTTGCAAGGATTAAAGCCGGGGAAATACCCTCAGGGGTTGGCAAAATTTTATTTCAAAAGATGTAGCGAAAGAATTCAATATTCATTATGGTAATAGACTGTTTTATTTTTACCTTTCTATTGGGTATATGGGTGATAAGGGCAAAATTTAATTAAATAATTTCGATAAAAAATCAACCATGGACACTAGGCTTCGGTATATGGTGGCTTGAATAGTTATTCCCTGATTTTGACAATTTTTAGACTTGAGATGGCATAACTTGAAGGCACTCTTTTTGCAAAGTTTTAATTCAATATAGTAATTAGTCCTTGACTTGTATACTGGTAAGTCAAAAATTCAAATGCATTTTGCACTACTACCTACCGAATTTGGTTAAAATCGGTAAAGTAAATCCCGAGATATGGGTTTTCACCTAAGGGTTGGGGTGCAGCAGAAACCCATTGTCCAATTTTTATATTGGCTCCTATAAAACTTAATTGTACCATCCATATCATCCATGTGTAAAATTCAAAGTCTCTGACTTGTTTATTCAATGAGCACTTTTAGTAGTTTTACTTAAAACCATTATATGGGGAGTGGGCCGGGTTTTCACCCGATTTCACCCATTTTCACACGGTCGATAAGGGTGCTAAAAATATATTCCCTGAGTTGGCTATTATAGCTTGAGTGGCTTAGGAGATATGCACAGTAAACTTATTATAGGGCGGGGCAACGCACACTTTTTAAAAAAAGTTTAAACTGCAAATGCCCTTCCCTAATATAATTCGTTACACCAATTTATAGTGTTGTATCCTAATTTGCGGCTTAGTTATGGTTTCCGATTAATAGCGTATTGTGGGCGTTACAATGGTCCGATTCAGTCTATCTGTAAAGTCAACCCTCCTTGGGTACCATGGAACATGTGTACCAAGTTTAATCAAGATATCTAAATCTGTACTCAAGTTATCGCTTGCACGGATGGACGGACGGACAGACAGACGGTCACTCGAAATTTAACTCATTTCATCATCCCGATCATTTATATATATATAACGCTATATCTTTCTTTAGTTTTAGGTGATACATACCTATAACCGTTAGGTGAACAAAACTAATGTACTCTGTAGCAACATGTTGCAAGAGTATAAAAATTATAATTTTGAATAAAATTTCGAGAAAAAAATCAAAGCTCAACAAGTAAGGAAGGGCTAAGTTCGGATGTAACCGAACATTTAAGACTCTCGCAAAGCCAAATGGTATACTCGTTTGAGATTTCTTTGTGGATTGACTGATATTTTCGGTAGCATGTCAACTAGAGGCACTGGGGTCCACATATTTAGTACTTAGGGGCTTGAACAGTTTTGGTTCGATTTAGACAATTTTTGGTCACAAGGTGGCATACTTTAAACGTATTATTCACGCAAAGTTTTACCCCGATATAATCATTGTTGCTTGATATGCATAGTGGAAAGGAAAAAAGTCAGATGAAATTGAAAATGGTGTTATATGGGAAATAGGCGTGGTTGTAGTCCGATTTCGCCCATTTTCGCACTATAACATAGGAATATGAAAAGAACGTTATGCACCGAATTTGGTTGAAATCTGTTAAGCAGATCCCAAGATATGGGGTTTCCCCTAAAAGTGGGCGGTGCCACGCTCACTGACTAATTTTGAACGTGGTTCCTATAAAGTCATCTCATACCATCCCAGACATAAAATTTAACGTCTCTGGCGTGTGTAGTGCTTGGTTTATCGCGCTTTTAGTATTTTTTAACAGTACTGTTATATGGGGAGTGGGCGGGCTTGACACCCGATTTCACCCATTTTCACACCGCCAATAGAAGTGGTAAAAACATTTGCTCCCAGTGAATTTGGTTATTATAGCATTAGCGGTTTAGGACATGTGCACATTAAACCTATTACAACTGCATATGCCCCTCCCTACTGAATTAATTAATTAACTAATTTGTTGCCTTAAGCAAAAACTCGTCCTTAATTTCGTGAAGATACCTCGTCGAATGAAAGAGTTTTCCATACAAGCACTTCATTCCGATTGTTCAGTTTGTATGGCACCTACATGCTATAGTCATCCGATCTGAATGATTTCTTCGGAGATTACATTTTCGCCTCAAATAATAATCCATGCAAAGTTTCGTGAAGATACCTCGTCAAATGAAAGAGTTTCCCATACAAGCACTTAATTCCGATTGTTCAGTTTGTATGGCAGCTATATGCTATAGTCATCCGATCTATACAATTTCTTCGAGGATTGGATAATTGCTCTAAATAATAATACACGCCTAATTTCATGAAGATACCTCGTCGAATGAAAGAGTTTTCCATACAAACACTTGATTCCGATTGTTCAGTTTGTATGGCAGCTATATGCTATAGTGATCCGATATCGGCCAGCAGGTTCTTTGTTAGAAAAGGACAGGTGCAAAATTTCAGATCGATATCTCAAAAACTGAGGGACTAGTTCGCGTATATACAGACGGACAGACAGACGGACATGGCTAAATCAACTCAGCTCGTCATCACTTATATAACATATATTATATACTTTATATGGTCTCCGACGTTTTATTCTGGGTGTTACAAACTTCGTGGCAAAATTAATATACCCTGTTCAGGGTATAAAAATTACATTACTTATTTAATTTGTTTATAATATACAAAAATTATAGTTTCATTCTAATACAAAGCATAAACAACGGGAGTATTGTTAATTTTTTTTAATAATAACATCGAGTGGTTGTTTTTGTATGGTGTACGTTGCTGTTCGTTGTTTGCGAGTATTCCATTAATTTGGATACAAAATACCACATATTTATGGATGCACTTATGTATATACGAATCAAAAACGGCACCAGTTCGCTAGAGAAAAGAGAAAAGACAGTTCAATTATGAGGGGAAAGAAAAGCCAATTCGCGATGCTAAGCAAAATTTTAAAATTAGTGTCTATTTTGCGATTATTGATACTGCATTGTCTTCAATCGATGAATAATACGATCAGTTGAAACAAGTTGCATAAACTTTTGGATTTTTATTAAATATCGATCAGCTGCGATCATTTGCGTCTGATTTTTTTAAGTTTAAAATATTTAAATAATTTTTTTTTTGTTATACTAATAATTGTAATCTTTTAAAATAATTATGTTAATCCTTTGGAATATTATAATTTTTAAAAGTTATATATGTTGTTATTATGGTAAAATAAGTTCAGAAGCGGCAGAGGAATTCTGCATTTGCCTAGGGCGGTAAATTGTCTCGGCCTTGCTAGTAATTCAAAAATTACGATCGGTGCAGTAGGCAGTATGTAAATATTGTCAGACATTAAAATTTCACCAGAATAGTTAACAGTGATTTTCAAAGGGAAAAACAATATGACCATGATAATTTAACTAAAACTACCGCGAAGAATGAGGCATTACTAACTGATGTCCAAAATACTATTGACAATCGGATTAGGCTAATTACTGCTCGGAACGGTAAAATAAAACCAAATACGAAATATTAGGGCAATTTTTGCACTATTACACACGAAAAAAAATAATAAATTGGTACTATTTTCCGGACACACGAAATAATTACTTAAATAAACTGGCTCGGTAATCAGGCTCTATTGACAGCAAAAAATTCCGAAATTAATTTTGAAAATAATATTTTTACTATACTAAACAGCTTACTCAAATATAATTTAATTATACCTTAGGCACAGCAATGCGTCGCGGTTTGATAGTTTCAAATAAAATTTTAATTTTCAAAAACAAAGTGTATACATAGCAGCTTTAATGGCTGATGCCATTTCTAACGAATGCAATCATTTAAAGGCCAGATGTATTTATTTACGTTTTTATCATTTATAAAAAATAAGTGCCAATTCGTAATGAATATTTTAATATTTTATATATTACTAATCAAATGCCGACCTTAAAATAAAAAATTCCATATAAATGTTAACTTATCGCCTTAATCAGGGCATTCTTGAACACATTTTTGGTATTATAAGAAACAATGGCGGTCTTTACGACTATCCTTACCAACAGGAATTTAAATATCGAGTTTGTTCGTATATTTTGGGTCACAACGAAGCGGCTTTAATCGATTACGGCAATGTTGAATCCGAGGATACATCCAATTTAGAAAGGACATGGTTACCTCTTACTGATTTGCATAAGCTTCAGCTAGGTAGTTATTAGCAAGTATGTCTGATTTCATTTCATCTAGGTATACTATTACGAAAACTCGAAGTGAAAGGTCCTGAGGACCAGAACTGACAACGCATTATTGAATCTCGAATTCGATGGTCTAAAGCTTTTGGTGGGATACATTTGTAAAAAATTAAAAACTGAAGTGGTTGTATTTAAGAAAGATCAGAAGAATACATAGGTCACGTAAGCGATGGCGGAATCAACTGAAAAAATTATGACGGTGATGTCCCAACGTGACAAGATTAAACGTTTGCTCATTAGATTTCGAATGTATTTTCAAATTATATTTCTTAATAGAGATATCTTACACTTTTTGTACACACAACGCAAAAATAAAAATAAAATAAATACTAATTTTTATCAAAAATAAAAATAAAATAAATACAAATTTTTATTTTATAATTAAAATAAAATAAATACTAATTTTTATTTTTCAAATGTGACGTCAAGGTTGTCATAACTTTGTATTCTATGAACATAGTAGATTTATATTATATATAAATACAAGATCATTACATAAATAAATAGCTAAAACTTCTTAAAACAAAATATTTAATATAATTTGGTAATAATATATAAATAACCAGTAAGGCAGGGCTCACTTCGTGTATAACCGATCATGTTATACTCCTGTAACTTGCAAGAATCAAAGCCGGCTAAATACCTTCAGGTGTTGCCAAAAATTTATATTAAACCAGTAATGAAGTTTTAAGTTCGGTTGTAACCGAACATTTTATACTCTCGCAACTTCCAAGGATCAAAGCACGGGAAACTACTTAAGGTGTTGGCAAAATTTTATATTAAAGTCCGTCTTGATCCGATTCAACCCAATTTTGACACAAAAACATACTACAAGTATTATCGAGAGTTTCATTTGGGGTCCACATATTCAGTACCTAGAGGCTTGGACAGTTTTGGTTCGATTTAAACAATTGTTGGTCACAAGGTCGCATACTTTAAAGGCATTATTCACCCATAGTTTTATTCCGATACAATCATTGTTGCTTGATTTGCATAGTGGAAAGTGAAAAAATCAGGAATTTAAAATGGTGTTATATGGGAAATAGGCGCGGTTGTAATCCGATTTCGCTCACCAAACCATAAAAATATAAGAAGATTGTTATGTACCGAATTTAGTTGAAATGGGATAAGCAGATGCCAAGGTATGGGTTTTCACCTAAAAGTGGGAGGTGCCACGTCCACTGTCTTATTTTGAACGCGGTTTCTATAAAGTCAACTTGTGCCTTCCTGGATGTAAAATTTAATGTCACACTGTCGATAGAGGTGCTTAAAACATTTGTTCTTAGTGGATTTTTTATTACAGCGTTAAACCTGTTAGGAACGAGACCACGCTCACTTTAAAAAAAATTTTAACTGCACATGCCCCTCTTTAATCTGATCCTGTGCACCATAAAACAGTTTTGTATCTTATTGTGGAGCTTAGTTATGGCAGTGGTGCGATGACGCCCATCTGCAATTCGTTTTTGGTAATACAAACAACCGTTAGGTGAACAAAACTATTATACTCTGTAGCAACATGTTGCGAGAGTATAAAAATATGGTGAAAGAATTCAACATTCATTATTCGATGAAATCTTGAATGTATTACAATCAACTTTGGTGTTTTATTAAGTTATCATATAGGTCAAAGACTTAATTAGTATTATTGTTATATTTTACTTTGCGTCAGCTAAAATTATATTGAAAACATCTTAAAATTTTATGTATATAATATAAACTCAACCGGAAAAGCTAAATTAAATATATTGACATGATATGGAAAACGTCAACCAGAGGATGGGATTTCCTTATATATATTAGGGATATGAGGTTTTTACCAATACCAATTTTATTTACATTGATCGCCAAACTATTAATATAATTTTAAAACTTTTAAGAAAACGTGTCCACTTAATTTCATTAAATTATCACACATATTGACCAACCTAAACGGTTTGTAGTTAGCTGGAGAGTTGAAAATCTCTATACAGGGTATATTGGGGACAGAGAAAGGTCTGGGCTTGGTGTATTAACCTTTGACATTGTTAAGGTATACTCGAGAACATATTTTCAAGCACTTTTGTAAATAAATAAATCACGCACTGACCGACATATTCGGCATTAGGTTTTAAAAATTAACAAAAACAATTACATGTACAAGTACATATGGAGATAGGGGTACCATCACTTATATATTACAATGTATAATATAAGGAGTAAAGTCAACCGGATGTTTGAAAAGCATGATATTAGATGCATATATGAGAGCTAGGGAAAGTTTCCCCCCCATTTAATAAATTTTTAGGCACAAAGATGTACCGTTATCAAAAAACACGACCGCTTAATTTTATTAAGATAACTCACTGATATATGCGGTATATAGTCAGCCGGAAGGTCAAAAATCTTTCTATTAGGTATATGAGTGCTAAAAGAAGTATTGGCCCGATCCCATCCATAATGTTATATTATATTATTAGGAAAAGATTTTCTCCGAATTCCAATTATATATCTCATACATTGACCGATAATTTCGGTAAGAAGTCAACCATGGACACTAGAGTCCACATCTTCGGTATATGGGGGATTGGATAGTTATGACCTGATTTTGACAATTTTTATACTTAAGACGGCATATTTTGAAGGCACTCTTTTTGCCAAGTTTTATTTGGAAAATTTTGCACTGCTATATATGAATGTGAAATAATGCTACCTACCGAATTTGATTGAAATCACTCAAGTTGATCCTGAGATATAGGTTTTATAATTTTTGTGTTGGCTCCTATAGTGCTTAATTGTACCACCCTATGTGTAAAATTCAAAGTCTCTGACTTGTCTATTTAATGAGCTATCGCACTTTTAGTAGTTTTAAGCAAAACCGTTATATGGGGAGTGGGCGGCGTTATCACCCGATTTCACTCATTTTCACACTGTCGGTTGCACTCTTAGCAAGAGATTTGTCCATCCGTCCGTGCATGTTAGCTGTAACTTAAGTAAAACATAAGATATCTTGACGAAATTCGGTACACATGTTCTGGCAATCGGACCACTGTCACGCCCACAAAACTAACTACTACTAAATTAAGATATTAACCTGTAATTTGCTACATAGGGTTGCATTGGGAAGGGGTATCTATGGTTGCCAATTTTGTTAAAAAGTGGCCTTAATAAGTTTAATGTACAATATATAATATATCTCCCAATCTTTTCGAGCTATATGACCAAAATTTGCAGTGTGAAAATAGATGAAATCTGATGATAACCCCGGCCACTACCCATATAACGGTTTTGTTCAAAACTACTAAAGGTGCGTATGTATTAATGCGTCAATCTTAATAGAATTAGGTGGATGTATTTTTCTTACAATGGTCCATTTTTGAATCTAAAATGAGTAAAATCATGTGAAACCTTGCCTAGCTCCCATATAACTAATTATATAACTTTCAAACCTCCTTTTAATTTTATTCCAAATATGTTGGTGATGGTATGTGAAGTACCTTAATGAAATTCAAGGGGCATTTTATTCTGTTAATAGTATGTTGTATTATGTTGTATTGCCGAAAGTGGATAAAATCGGGTAAATACTACTACTTTCTCTCATACAAGTATACCTGATATAAAGTGATCAAACTGCCGGTTGGCCTTATGCCGTGTATATCAGCGAATATGTAAGATATCTTAACAAAATTAACTGAACGGATAATATTTCATATATTATACTATAGTTTAATACCGAAAATATGTGAATTTAGTCTACGTATATTGATTTTCATTATTCTAACAAACGTTATGTCGAACACGTCGTTCAATGTGTGAGTTATATATTTATAAAATTGCTTAACAATATGCTCTCAAGTATACCTCTGCAATGTCAAAATTACCTCAGCCAGTCCATCCCTTTCTTTGTCCCCAATATAACCTGTATAATAAGTTCCGACTTTCCACATGACAAACTGTATGATACTCTAATAAAATTAAATGAAGAAGTTTTCTTAAAAATTGTGTGGGAATATGAATGAAATTGGTCTAGACTTTGTTCTAAACCTTATATCCCTGAAATAATGAATTGCGGTCATCTAGGTATTACATAAACTCATTTAATTAAGTTTAGCTTCTTCAGTTGAGCTTATATCCCATATACTTGTATATCAATTTTAGCTGACACGAGCTAAAATACTTGTATAATAAATAAACTTAGTGCGTCCGTAACCTATTAAATAACTTAATAAAATACCTAATTTGATTGTTAATCCATTGCGATTTCGTCGAATAATGAATGCTGAATTGTTTCGCAACAGTTTTTAATATAATATAAAGTTTTCATAACACCTGAAGGTTTTTCCCTGCTTTAACCCTTGCAATTTACTAGAGTATAAAATATTCCGTTACAGCCAAAGTTAGTCCTTTATTAATTGTTTCATATAATTCAGGGAACGTGCTTGAATTAAAAATTAAAGAAAATGAGAGAGTCTAGTATTATGCCATCCTTGCCTAAATATTATATTAAAAACTCAATAGGTAAGGTTAATCTGGTTGGCTAATAAGAAGTGGATGAAAGTTCTAGTAAAGAAGAAATTGAATTCAAAAGAAATCGTTCTCATTTCTATGACAGTAACATGATATGAAAGAAGATGAACTCAACCCAGCTGAAAAAAGTTTTTGCAAAAAAGTATTCCATTTATGTATCTAATTTTGTATTGTATTTATGTATGTAATGTCCCATGAAACTATTCAACTCAGTTTTTGCAATGCAACTTATGAAACCCGTCTTTCTCCATAGATGCTATTGAATGCCATCAATGCTCGAAAATTAGGAAGACTTTTAACAAATATTTCAATTGCCTTGAGAAAATTTTGCACTTTACTCGTTTTTGCTTCAAGTGGTGAACGGTTGTTTAGTACTTTAGCAAGGATCAAAAATATTTATCGATCTTGCTCGTCAGAGGGTGGATTTCAAGACTTGCTAAACTGTACCTAGGCAGGACCTCGAAAAGCCCAAATAATTGAAAATTGGTGGTGATTTCAAAAGAACCATTAATAAGATCAATAAATAAATGTTTGATTGAGATATTGGTGTCTTTTTATTAATATTTTTGAAAGTCTATGTATGAACTGATTTATACATTACTGATTTTCAAAATCGTGCAAAACAAATTTGTTCCACCACAAAAATTATTTTAGGGAGGGGGCCCCACCTCTGTACCCCAGGGGCGGGTTTTCTTTCAGCACCCCTGGACGATAATAAATGTTTAGAGTTTAATTAAATCAAAAATAACATTGGTATTCCCTACACAATCCCATAGACTTTTTAAAATTTCTTTACATATATTAAAATTTATCCTTACCCAAACTTTTTCTCAAGCTACTTGCGACATAAAACAAAGAAATGTGAAAACGATTAAATAGTAGCTAGAGCCGTAATTATGCCATTTTCGCATGCCTTTAAAAAATCGTTTAGAAAGTTAGCATCTCTGGTAATCTATGTCCACTCCACGCATTTTACGGTTGAACACATAGCAGCATTGACTCATACCCGGCCCGTTGGAGGACATTCGAGAACATATCAGCGAAATGGGCATCTGCCCCATTCGTCGCCATTCTTCATGAATGTCAAATTGAAGTTGCTGCAACCATCTTCATCGCCAACATCGTCGTTGCATACGAAAAACGTGCATCTTTGTATGTACATACTTCTGCACAGTCATACACTAACCCTGTAAGAATATCGACATATTTGATGTGCTGCCGTCAATACTGTAAATGAAAACCCTCCCTCTCAATTAAAATCCTCATAAAACTTTTTAAAGTGGGTACAGTTTTGAGCAATATTTCAAAATGATGATCTTTTACCAAAACAATTTACGAGTTAGTTAGTTCGATTTTCTAATTCATTGTTGATACCGGTCACTCTTACCTTGCTCTGGTCCAAAAGTGCATATTTCGAGACGTACAAATACGCACCCAAATCAAACTGAAATTTTTCCTATATGGATTCAGGAATACATATAGTCGACATTTTTATGTCCAGCCATTGACATTTGCCTTTCACTGAACGTCTTGTGGTGCTCACTACTGACGTTTAGCGTAATGCAAAACATCGGAGCTTAGATATTCCTATTTGAAAAATGCCGTTGGCGTAATGAATTTCTCGTCATTCCACTAGTAAATTTCTTTCATGCGATAATTTATGATTGAAGCGAATGGGTCTGCTAGTTTTACTGCATGTCGGGTTCAGTTGTGTGCAGATTTTAGTATTCTTGGCTATCGACTACACAAAACGGAAATAGAGGAGCATGTGCATTAAAAGTGCGAGGGAAGAAAATTACTGAACTGAAGCTTCAGCATCACTGCACTAGAGTGGAACATTACAAGTGGGCTTTGTAAAAATAATTGCAAGTACATCTGTGAGTAACGAAAAACAAATTTAAATTTTTTGATTTTAGGTGCCATTTAAAACGAAATACACAAATTTTCAAACTTTTTAAAGTCATGTTTAACCCATTCGACCTCAGCATTGAGTGTGAGCAATTTCAAATGTTCAACAACTAACGGTAATCGTTTTTATACCCTAAACAGGGTATATTAAGTTTGCCCCGAAGTTTATAACACAAAGAATGAAACGTCGGAGACCCTATGAAAGATATACATAAATTATCTGCACATTGAGCTGAGTTGATTTAGCCATGTCCGTCTGTCCGTACGTCTGTCTGTATATACGCAAACTAGTCCCTCAATTTTTAAGCTATCGATCTGAAATTTCGCACCTGTCCCTTTCTCACTAAGAAGCTGCTCATTTGTCACTATAGCATATAGCTGCCATACAAATTGAACAATCGGACTCAAGGGCTTGTATGGAAAACTCTTTCATTTGACGAGGTATCTACACGAAATTTGGCATAGACTGTTAGTTAAGGCAATAATGCAATCTTCGAAGAAATTGTATAGATCGGATGACTATAGCATATAGCTGCCATATTAACTGAACGTTCGGAATAAAGTGGATGCAAGAAAAACTTTGTCTTTTGACGAGATATCTTCACGAAATTAGGTCGTTAACAAGTTTTTGTGAGAAACCTTTGTATTTGTGAAGGTTATTGTAGCTTCGGTGCAACTGAATTTGTTCATGTTTTTTCTTGTTTCTATTATTGTCTGCTCATTCTTCGAGATTACGGTACTTTTATGTATGTTTTCATAATGTGAGAAAAAAAATGCTAATTTGGACATAATGTGACGAAACTGGACTTCTGAATAATATTAAAATTGAGTGATTTACTTATAAAATAAATATAAAAAATATTAAAAGAAAACGAAATATTGTTAAATAATGATTTAGCTAAACTGTGGTTAAGTTCAATTTAATTCATTTTCAAAAATAAATAGATGACAAATTTTTAAAGTTGTGAAGTTGCTTGTGAGCAACCTTGGGCCATTGTAAGTATATGCCATAGTATGAGACCGAAAGAGATAAGATTGTCAAATGATGACATTGAGGGATTATCAACTTCGATTGAGATGCCTTTACTAATAAAGAAAGTGGTGATGAAATAGAAGATATCTCTGCAGTGCTGGAGAAGAATTTAAATGGCATCGTGGAAAGAGAGAAATCAATAGAGCTTGATTATATTGAACATTTGATCGATGAAGAATGTAACCAGGAAGCTAGTGTTGTGGATAATAGTTTCTTTGAAAAAGGTGATCCCAACACACTAAAATGGAGAACAAGGCCATTTAAAGCTCTAACAGACATTTGGGAAGACGATAAACTCCAAGCCGATAACGTGATGACACCTGATGACTATTTCTGCACCTTTTTTGACATCAAAGTAGTTAACTTGATAACAAAGGAAACTAATTTGTATGGGCATAGCTTCAATGCACTGAAGATGATATCAAAAGATTTATTGCAATTTTATTATATCTGGGTGCAATAAAAGTTCCCCAACTGAAAATGGCTTGTTCAAAAGAATTAAAGCTTACTGAAAAAATCAAACAATGATTACACTACAACGATAACACCGAACAACCTAAAAAAGGAGATTTGAACTATGATAAGACGTACCTACAAGATACGCCCTTTACTAGAAATTCTCAAAGAAACTTTCGGTAAACTACCCCAAGAAGAACATTAAAGCGTTGATGAACAAATCATAGCGTACAAAAATAACCAAATTTAAATGTTAATAAAAACCATATTTTTAGTTTCAATTTTGTTTTCAGGTCAGTCATCATATAAGCAATATAGTCCAGCTAAGCCTCATAAATGGGCTCTTAAAATGTTTACGCGCGCTGGAAAATCTGGATAAGCTTACGACTTACCCGCTGAATGTTGGTGAAGGCACTTGCCCTTGTTATGGATTGGGAATATCGTCGGATGAAGTGTTGTATTAAGCAAAAGGGCTTCCCAAACCTTTCAACTTTTTTTTTGACAATTGGTTATTGTCAGTTAGTCTTTTGATTGCCTTGAAGGAAAGGGGAAAGAAATGACAGAATTGAAAAAACGTGAAAGAGGATGTTTTGATACAAAATATGAAGTAAAAATATTGTATATGTAAAATTGTTTGACAATAATTCAGTACAACTTCTATCTTCGTGCGAAGACCATCAATCAGTTGGGATATGCAATCGATGAAGTCCAAAAGAAAAAATTTACATTGATGTAGCAAGGCCTGCTATTGTAGCTTCTTACTTGTATAATAAGGGTATGGGAGGAGTAGATTTAGCGGACATGCTCATGGAGTTATACAAAGTCAACCGCAGTTACAGAAAATAGTACATCAGAATTTTTTATTGACTACTGCATAGAAAGCATTTACATTTAATATACTGCTTATGAAATTTCAAATGAAAGTTGCCCATGAGCTGCTACAATGTACTGACTCAACTTCCTTCGAAAAAAAGAGAGGCCGGTCATTAAACGCACAAAACACAACTCAGTAATATCCTTGAGCTCACTATCAAGCTGTGTGACTCCGAATTCATCCAGAAAGTTAAAGTTTCAACCAGATCCTACAAATTATCTGCGTTATGATAAAGTGTAACATTGGGTGGTATTTGCTGAAAAAGGACGATGCAGATTGTATAAGACAGGAACTCCAATGTCTAATTACAATAAAAACTGTATAATAATATCTTAATATACTTAAATTTTGAATATAAATAAAAATTACTGTCATATAAAGATTTTTGTTTAAATTTAATTTAAAATGCCCAACGTTGCTCACAGGCAACTTCCGGTAGGGCTATAATTGGTGTGCCGGGCAACTTGAAATTTTGCACAATTACTTCTTACTCCAATACAAAAGGAATATAATAACAAACAAAAATTTAATTTTACAGGGAAAAAGTTGGGTTCGAAAGGGTAAAATAATAAAAGCGAAAAACATTACAAATTTAGATTTTTGTAACGTAATGATAAAATGTATTCACTCTCTATTCAAGGATTAGATTTAAGTAAGACTAATAAATGTGTGGTAAAGAAAAACGACGAAAGTGTTAAAATTTGCCGTGAAGATAATAGTAATATAGCATTTCATTGAACATATTATATGGTAAATGAAATAAACATTTTCCCCAATTATATACATTAGGGTGGAGCGAAAAAATTTTTTGCTTAGCGTGAGAGTCAAATTTGTAGATTTTAGTTATTGAGTTTCCTTAAACGTTAAAATAAATGTTGAGTCAAAACCGTAAAATTCGGTAATTTTTATATAAATGTGAGAGTTTAAGCCAAAAAGATTGTTTTGCTCAAAAAAAATTTTAACTCGAAATTTACTTTAAAAGTTAAATTTTTTTTCGCTGCACCCTAATATACATGTACGAGTATACGGGTTAATATTGTGATATTTTAAACAAATAAGGTTGACATGCTTTCTTGAGCATATAATTTAGAAGCAAATATTAGTGAATAAAATCGGTCTAGACTTTGGATTAACCGTCCTTAATATAATATCCCTATATCTAATATATTTGGTTTCGGCGAGGGTGTTCCAAGAATTTTTTTTTACTTAAAAAAGTCTACTTAAGCTCTAACAATACATTGCTTTTACCTTTATCTCGTCTCAAAAATGCGTTTTCTGGGGATCTGCATCTAACTTGTGATGGATTTGTACCCATAAAGTTAATTTAGGGCCCAGTCTTACATCTAGGTAGTTAACCGCTTTGTATTCTTAGCATGTTTGCAGTTTGCATGCTAACTTCAAGAAGGGCATACCATATGCTTATTTGTTAGCAGTAGTAGCTCTGATTAATTCGTACAGCTAGAGGTTGTGTGAGACAAGCCATGCCTGCGTCCTTTCATGACCTTATTTTAGCTTTCTGTGGGCTTTTTCTGTGTAAGTAGCCTTACATAAAGCTTTCCCACTGTTCGAGCATGATATGCTGATGCTGACTTGAGATCTCTTTTTCCCTTACTGATTCAGACAAACCGTTGTTTCTTCTAGTCCAGCTTCGGGGCAAGCTCTTCGAATGTCAACTGGAGAATTTCATCAAGTCATGTAGGTTCTAGATCACTGGCTCTTTTTTTGTGTGTGGAAAAGATGCGATAACGACATGATCCATTTTGACGGCGTTCAGGTCAGATGGCTTTGCTCGAGCTCTAAGTTTCTTCATTACTATTTTATACCCAATTTCTCAGAAGTTTTTGTGAACATCATGACGTTTGTTCTTCCCATTTGTTCTTTTTGCTATGACATACTTCGCCGCTTGATATTGCAGGAGCAAGTTTGTCGATAAAGTCCACTGTTTTGATTTTGCTTCGATTTCTTGTGTGCACCAACGCACATTGTCCTCAACGAAGCAAGAGTGATCCAATAATAAAGAAGTCATTAAATAAAATAAATCAAAGCAACAAACAATTTACAACTTCTCTTGGTTTTGAGTAGTTGAGATGAAATTCATGTATTCATTTCATATTCAAATTCATTAATGAAATGAAAGTGTGAAAGATACAATAAGTTGTTATAATATCTCTCTATTATATATAAAAGTTTTCTGCTGCTGTCGAGAATCAACTAACATAAGAGCGAGCTAGCTCGAGCTCGGCGGGGGGCGGACGTAGGCGAGCGAGCGAAGCGAGCGTCCCGGAGCGCAGCGGAGGACGCCTAGTATTATATATCATGATAATGTTGACACTTATTATTATATACATACTTTTATTGAGTGGAATTTTTACTTAAAGAAGTGACATATATGAGGTCAATATAGTAAACATCTAGAAGTATATTACTTCGATTTAGATTTTTATTAAGAAAATATTTTATAAATCGCACCGATAACTAATCGTACTTGATTACTCAGTATTTAAGTTTAATAAAAGAATGTCGCTCTTAAGTCTGATAAAATAAATTTTAAAGTTTAAAATGCTCTTTCGACCGACACTTGTGTTGCAGGAGTAGCAAGGACAATTTCGGCTAAACTCTTTCTCTGTATAGTTTTGTCAAAATTGCAAAATATCTGCATGTGGTGAAAAGCGTTTAATATTGTCAAAACAATTAATTATGTCTACAGTCGTTTTTCTAGTTGGTAAATTTTCCTTTTTATTCAGTTGTTCAAGTATGGATTCCAGTTAATCAGCTGAGCTTATCTTAGAGTGTAGGGACTCCACCGTTGTTCCTAAATGTTATATTTTAGATTTGATTTTGAAAATTTCAATCAAATGTTTTTTGCCTCTTTTTCTGAGACTGATAATAAATTTGATATCTGGAGTCTAAATAATCGGTAGCTAAAACACTGGAATTAGTAAATAAAGACTCTTTTCGTTTTGTTAATGTAGTCAGAAACTTAGGGGTTAACAACCCAACCTTTCTTCTCAATTTTTATTTTACAAGAATACCAAGCAAAAAACATATCGCTTAAAGGTACATTTTTTCAATCAGCTGCCAAACGTTCTTACACATATGCAATTCTTTTATGTCGTCAGCTTTTTTCAGCTCTTTTTAAGCAAAAGCTCTTTTAAATCAAGTAAACGCTTAAACATGTTGTATATTGACCCCCATCGAGTCACGCATTCAATAGTTGGCTTGTTTAAGCTTTCTATTCGTAACAGACAAGGTAGGTGTTCTAAGCCTTTTTACTACGGTTTTCACTTTGCTGGGGATTTCATCCATTTCCTTTAGAAAATCTGACACTGTTAAATTTAGGGTATGTGTGGCACACCTAATGACATTTATGGAGTTATGATATCAAAAGTCTGCCTCAAGTTCTTCAAACGTGGAATTTGGAATGGTTGCGCCGGAAATTTCTCCACTGTTACCATCGTCATCATCTCCGTCAGCAATGCCAACATCTAAATCTACAAATAATTTGAAGCTTATCATTAATATATTAATAAAATCCAATACATATTTTTTTAGTTACCTTGTGTCTGCGTCAATGATTTCATTTCCTTCTTCTTCAGTATACAACCGTTGAGTTTGATGGAAGTTTTGAACAATTTTCTTAAGAAATTTTCATATGCATATCATATTGTATTCGCCACATTTTCAGCAATTATGGAGTAAATATTTATTTTATATGATTTTTAAACTTATATTATAATATTCGACAAGTTCGGCGTGCGTCACAAATATTTCTTTCATTGACAGAGTGTGAATTGACAAATCACCATTTTTAACTTATTGTGCATTTATTCCTATTATGGACCTGTCTAATCGACTAACACAGTCCACTTTTATGGAAAGTAGACTACAGAAAGAAAGGACAACAGAACATAAGTATATTAATTCAGCGTAAGTTTTAAAGCTGTTTGTAAAGAACATTCTATACAGCTACACTTTGCCCACAAAACGTCATTAATTGAAAACAAATAACAACAAACCGTTTACAAGTTTTTTAAAAGGTGGGCGTGGTCCAGCCACCTAATATGTTTAATGTGCATATATCCTAAACCGCTTAAGCTATTGTATATAAACAAAATTCACTAAGAAAAAATATTTTTTTGACATTTATATCCACAGTGTGAAAATAGGTCAAATCTGGTGACCTGCCCACTCCGCATATAACGGTACTGTTAAAAACTACTAAAAGCGTGATAAATCAAGCACTAAATACGCCAAAGACATTAAATTTTATCTCTGGGATGATATGACATTACCTTATAGGAACCGCGTTCAAAATTAGACAATGGGCGTGGCCCCGCTCACTTTAAGGTGAAAACCCTTATCTTGGGATCTGCTTAACCGATTTCAACCAAATTCGGTACATAGCCATATTCTCATATTTCAATGTTGTAGTATAAAAATTGGCGAAAGCGGATTACAACCCCGCCTATTTCCCATATAACTCCATTTTAAATTCCATCTGATTCTTTCACTTTTCACTATGCAAATCAAGCAACAATGATTGTATCGGGATAAAACTTTGCGTGAATAATGAGTTAAATTATACCACCTTGTGACCAAAAATCGAACCAAAACCATTCCAACTATTCAAGGTACTGAATATGTGGACCCCAGTCCCTACAGTTTATATAATTAAATAAATAAATGAAACTCTCAATAATAGTATGTTTTTGTGTCCAAAATGGTTTGAATCGCAGCAATACTTCCTGTAGCCCCCATGTACCTAATATAAAGATTTTTGAACTTCCGGGTGGCTTTATACCGTATATATCGGCCAATATGTTATCTCAATGAAAATGAGAGAGCGTGTTTTACTCATAACAACTTATCTTTGTGTCTAGAATGGCTCAAATCGGGTGAAAATATTACCTAGCCCCCATGTAACTAATATCAGGATTTTCGAATATTCGTCTGACATTGCTCCATTTGATTGGTGATGGTATGTGAGGTACCCAAATAAAACAGTGGGAGCATTTTATTAGCCTGTGGCATGTTAGTAGTACGTGGTATTGGCAACAAATTGATAAATTCGGGTTAATACTACCCTCAACATCCATATACTACAATACTTATAAGCTTTTCGTTATTCTAACCAGTTTTATGCGGAATATGTCGGTCAGTGAGTATTAATATTTTTTTCTCAAACGAGTATACCATTTGATTTTGCGAGAGTATAAAATGTTCGGTTACATCCCAACTTAGCCCTTCCTTACTTGTTTTAATTGGTTTTCGGTTCGGTTTTCGCATTTTAAAATAAAAATGGTTCGGTTCTTGGTTCGGTTCAACGCCTGTAAAACGAGGCGTTTGTAGGCCTGGTTTGTAACAACAAAAACATTAATGATAAGATTGGATAACTACATACAAATAAACTGAATTATCAAGAACCGTTGTGTATGGTCTGGAAAATTTGCTCTCAACGTATTACAAGTGAATTCAATTAATTCCATTATTTATACTTTACAATTAAAACAAAAATTTAAGCTTCCAATTTTAGATTATGCCGGTTCTATGCAAATGTTTACTTGCTTTTATAATTATAATTTAATACTCATGGAACTTCCGCAGTTGAAATATTACAAATTGCGATCGTTGAATTTAGGATTGCCAATAAGTAATTAAAAATATATGTATGTTTTACCGGGATTGCTAAAAAGACTCACTCTACTCACCATGCGTTCAATCTTTATCTCAACAGAATACTGTGTACGATCGAGAAATTCGAAGTTAATCGGTTCACGCTTTGCTTTCAATTCATTCATTTGGAAATACTACAAGTATATTGACAGCAAATATTTTATTGACTTAAATATAGAAATTCAAAGTAAAATCACTAACGAAATGAATTACATAAATCAATAAATGGAACAACACTATTCGTAAATCAAAAACGAGCGCAAATAGAAAGCGCGATAATAGGGCATAAATATAATTTCAGATTTTAAATATTTTTATACTCTCGCAACATGTTGCTACAGAGTGCAATAGTTTTGTTCACCTAACGGTTATTGGTATCACCTAAAACTAATCGAGTTAGATATAGAGTAATACATATACAAATGATCAGGATGAAGAGACGAGTCAAAATCCGGGTGACTGTCTGTCCGTCTGTGCAAGCTGTAACTTGAGTAAAAATTGAAATATCTTTATGAAACTTGGTATACATGTTTCTTGGTACCATAAGACGGTTGCTATTGAAGATGGACGTAATCGAACAACTGCCACGCCCACATAATGCCATTAAGCAAAAACAAATAAATTGCCATATCTAAGCTCCACAATAAAATATAAGACTGTTAACCCACATAATGCCATTAAGCAAAAACAAATAAATTGCCATATCTAAGCTCCACAATAAAATATAAGACTGTTATTTGGTATACAGGACCACATTAGGGAGGTGCATCTGCAGTTTAATTTTTTTTTTTAAAAGTGACCCACCCCTTCTCAGGTAATGTGCATATCTCCTAAACCGCTAAAGTTAGAATAACAAAATTCTCTGAGAAGAAATGTTTTTAGCACTTCTATCGACAGTGTGAAAAAAGGTGAAATTAGGTGACAACCCCGCCCACTTTCCATATAACGGTACTGTTAAAAACTACTAAAAGCGCGATAAATCAAGCATTAAACACGCTAGAGACGTTAAATTTAAATTAGAGACGTTACACCCAGGATGGCAAAAGATGACTTTATAGGAAGCGTGTTCAAAATTAAACCGTGGGCGTGGCACCGCCAACTTTTAGGTGAAAACCCATATCCTTTTATATTGCTATGTTACAGTACGAAAATGGGCAAAATCTGATAACAACCACGGCTATTTCCAATATAACCCCATTTTAAATTCGTTTAAATTTTTTTACTTTCCATTATGCAAATCAAGCAACAATGCCTGTAATGGAGTAAAACTTTGCGTGAATAATGCGTTTAAAGTATGCCATCTTGTGATCAAAAATTGTCTAAATCATACCAAAACTGTTCAAGCCCCTAGGTACTGAATATGTGGACCCTTGTACCTATAGTTGACTTTTTACCGAAAATATCGGTCAATGTGTCAGATATATAATATAATTGAAATTCATATAATAAAATCCGGCAGCTGCGTAAGCAGAAAAAGCCATGTACAAAATTTCAGAGCGATATCTCGAAACTGAGGGGTTTAAAAGTTGTTATCTTACTAACTTTTATTATGATTCATAAAATTAATTAGATTTATTACTATATTTTACCACATGTCCGCATATACCAAAATTTTTTATATAAATATATATCCCATATTATACATTCACTTTATTTTACTAAGATGTGTCAAATATTGACTGGTATAAACAGTATTTTACAATTCTAGGATTCACCATTATAACAAAGAGAAGCCCTTCGAAATTCATTAAGATAAATCGTTATATTTGGTATATAATTGCGAAGGGAAGTATAAGGGCACAGTCTAACGATTTTCTCCGTATTTCAATAATATACCTTACGAGTTGACCGATATTTTTGGTAGAAAGTCAGTTATAGGCACTAGGGTCCCCATATTCGGCATCTGGGGGATTAAAAAGTTATTGTCTGATTTGGACAATTTGACAAAGGATGTCTTAAGGCACAATTTGTGAAATTTATTTCGATAACGTTACTGGCTCTCGGTGTATGTACTGGAATATTAAAGAATCAGATTATATGAGAAGTATGTAATCCGATTTCACTCACTTTCATGATGTAACATAAGATTTATAAGATATATGCCTTAAATAATAATCCATGCCAAATTTGGTTAAATTACAAGCACTTGTTTACGATCGTTCAGTTTGTATGACAGCTATATGCTATAGTAATCTGATGCAAATTTCTTCGGAAATTACGTTGTTGGCTTAGAAAATAACTCATGCCAAATTTCGTGAAGATATTACGTCAAATATAAAAGTTTTCCGTACAATCACTTGGCTCCGAATGTTCAATTTGAATGGCAGCTATATGCTATATGCCGTTTTGACAAATGAGCAGCTTCTTAGTGAGGAAAGGACAGGTGCACAATTTCAGATTGATAGCTTAAAAAATGAGAGACTAGTTCGAGTATATACACACAGACGGACATTGCTCAATCAACTTAGCTCATCATGCTGATCATTTATGTATATATTTTATAGGGTCTCCAGTGTTTCCTTCTGGGTGTTTCCAAATTGTAGTTTATATCGTCCAGTTTCGGGATTTTACTCCACGAACTCAACAAATTTTTCACCTTCGATTGGATTTGTATATAGTATGAAATTATGAATAAAATAGTTCTTTTTACCGAGCTTTCATTTTCTATTCATATTTTTCTTAAATATATTCATCAATGTTTAACTACTACTGCTTGTTAGTAGTTTAAACTCTAAACCAAAAAATGTTGACGTTTGACAATATTTCAACCGAAATGTTTTTGACGGGTTGAGTAATTTTTGTAAGCATTGTGTGTAACCCAAAAACGTCTAATACATCGATATATTTTTATCGATATTAGTAGATTAAGATTACAAAGGAGTGAACTAAAAAGGGGATTTGCCCCGAGGATCAGAATAAAACTTTTTTTTTACCGATAACACATTTTGCTAAACCGACTGCTCCCAGCTGCGACTTGAACATGAAGGGGGAAGCATTTTTTTCTTATTTTCGCATTATGTCAAATCAAATTGAAGCTGTGAAAGCATATGCGAATAAAATAAATGGGAAAGAGAGAAGGTGGATGTGATTTTCCAAAAGACACGATTTACATTTTGTTATTGTAATTTTGAATTATTTGTTTTTTGTAACCGGTTGCAACCCTACAATATTTTTCCTTTGAACAGTTACGCATAAATGCTATAGAGTATACTAGTTTTATTCACCTAACGGTTGTTTGTATCACCTAAAGAATATTGAGTTCGATATAGGGTTATTTACAAATATGGTATATAAATGATCAGGATGACGAGACGAGTCGGATTGAAGGATGACTGTCTGTCCATCTGTGCGCGCTAGCTGGGACTAGAGTAAAAATTAGGATATCGCAATTAAATTTTGTACACATGTTTCTTTGTACCGTAAGGCAGTTGGTATTGCAGATGGGCGTAATCGGACCATTGCCACGTCCACAAAACGGCATTATTCGAAAACCATAAAATATCATAACTGTAATTTGGCACAGGGGATTGCAGTAACAAGGGTCGCCTGTGGGCTAAAAATTTCGAAAAAATAAGCGTGGCCCCGCCCTCCAATCGGTTAAATGTTTATATCTCCTAAACCATTCAAACTACAACAACCAAATTCGCTCGGGACTAATCCTATAAGAACTCCTATCGACAGTGTGAAAATGGATGAAATCGGATTATAACCCCGCCCTCTCCTCATATAACGGTTTTGTTATAAACTGCTAAAAGTGCGATAAAGCAATAACTTAACGCGCCAGAGACATAAAATTTTACACCTAGGATGACACAAGAGGGCTTTTTAGGAGCCAAGGTCAAAATTGGATACTGAAATCCTATGTTACGTTGTGGAAATGGGCGGCAATCAGACTGAAACCCCGCCTACTTCCTATATACCACAATTTTAAATTTCATATGATACTTTCACTTTCCAGTTCACAAATCAAGCACCAATGAATATATTCGGATAAAACTTTGCAGGAACCCACTTTTATCGTTCAGTATTTCCTCCTCATCATCGATATTTTCCTCTTCGCTTACTGCAGTTATAGTTTCTGGAGGCAAGACCACTACGTCGTCCGTTCCGCATGGAGAATGTGAAATAGTTTACTCAAGAACAGAAATCACACTGGAAAACCTGTTCGGGCTCGTGTACAACAACCGATTAACTGCCTGCTTGGAAGAGTTTCTTTTTATGTTCATGACCTAGGAAGCTTCTGGATAATTATATTTTATATAGAAATATCTAGAACGAAAGTTCTCCGTGACTTGGAAACAAGTTTTCAATCGAGTTTTACATTTTCTGCTGCAAAATCACGGAAAACTATGGTGTATAAGTTATTTTTTTATTATCGGTAACTGTTACTTTATTCGATAGCCACGGTGTTGTCGACTACCGCTGAATTATGTTTGAATATTTATGTGCGTTGTGAGCGGTAGCGACGGTGTTGTCCACTACCCACGAACTATTTAAATAATATTCCGTTTATGCGATAGCGACGGTGTCGTCGACTACCACGGAATTATGTTTTTTTAAATAAAACCAATTTGAGTTCCGTTCTAAAACTGATTTATTAAAATTACATTTTCCTTATTTATAACCTACTATACTACAACCAATCTGATTAAAAAAATATCACAATATGCGAGATTTATTTAAAAAAAAAGATGTTTTTCCCGCGTGGGAAAAAAAGTCTTTAGATGTAAAAAAATTGACATACAAATATTGCCTTCAGGACATATCTCGTTCATTTTCGACTCGGCGACCATTAGCTGTAAATGGGTTAAACTTTTTAGGTTGGTCACAATGTGTGATATTTTAATGAAATTACGTGGGCACGTTTTCTTAAAAACCATAAAATTATATAAATGGTTTGGCGGTCAATATAAATGAAATTAGCCTCAGTCTAAACGTAATATAATGAATTCTGATCTTTTGACTAGCGTATTTCATATCAACTCAATATATTAAATTTTGCCTCGTCGGTTGAGTTTATATCACATATATCTAATTGTGGAAGAAGTGTTATAACTAAGGGAGTATATGACTTTCAAAATAAATTAATATGCTACCAAATTTCATTGTAAGAGTAGAAAATGTGCGATTACACTCGAACTGAGCCCTTTCTTACTTCTCTGAAATAAAATGTTGCTAACGCCGGGAGGTATTTCCCCAGACTTAATCCTTGCAAGTTGCAAGAGCAAGAAATGTTCGGTCACATCCGAAATAAGCCTTCCTTACTTGTTCGTATTTACGAATATGTTTGTATGTTTATATGCTACGAATATGTTGTAAATGAAATATTCAGAAGAACACACTTTCTAGCTTTTTCTTGCTGGTTTAATTTATAATATATTTTATTTATTTTGAGTTGGTCAAAATAACCCATAGTCTGTTATAGAGTCAACAATGCAATATAATTAAAGTACAGAACTGACGGTGGAAATGCCAAATAATCTGGTGGCTGGTATTTAGAATATACACTTCCCAATTTGAGGTCTATATACATAAGTATGGGATGCAAAAGAGCGTTAAGATACAAATGTGTTGATAGAGAACATTTGTTCTGAACGAGCCTTAAATTGTTTTCTGTCTGGTTGGCATGACATCTGTCAAACATATTAATAACCTTACATTTATTGAACAAACAATATCATATTCTTTCATCGTGTTGAAAATGTCAAATTTTGTACCGGAAAGTAATGATTGGTGTAAAGCATTAATTTTTTCTTTCCATTTGAAGAAAAGTGCTAGAATCGCATCGAATGCTTGTCGAGCCATATGGTGATCATGCTCTATGAGAAGCAACATGCAACAACGGTTTCAACAGTTCAGAGATAATGATTTTGATGTGAGAAATAAAAGTCGTGAAAGACCACCAAAAAAGTTTGATGACGCCGAACTGCACGCAATATTGGATGAAGTGATACTTTGAGTCAGAAGCAAATGGCATCCATATTAAATGTTGCACAACAAACAATTTTAGACCGTTTGAAAACTATGGGAAGGATCCAAATATGTGGAAAATGGATGCCACATGAATTGAATGAAAGACAAATGGGAAACCGAAAAAACACTTGTGAAATTTTGTTTGAATTTGAGAAAATTACCGGACAGCCATCAACATCGACTACAAAAACAGATCGATTCGGTAAGGCAATGCTCTGCGTTTGAATGAAGCTTCAAAAACCTGGTGAAGCTGTTAATACTAATCAACAACAAATGATCAATTTGAGCCATGCATTGATCGAAAAACGACCAGAATAGGCCAGAAGACACGGCAAAGTAATTTTGTTACACGACAATGCACCTGCACACAAAGCAAAGTCGGTTCAGGATACCCCACCCGCCGTAAGCACTTTGATTCCTAATCAGAAGTCGAAAATTAGGTGTCTGATTGGTTTTCTTCGAAAAATGAACACATCTATTGGGGAATACTTTGAATACATTTTTTTACTTCCCCATTCGAAATTAGTATACTGTAATAGGTACACCGGTATCTTGCTAACAACGTTCATAAAGTTAACAATCTTTAGTATGGTATTTATCGATTTATACTGAATTTTACATTCTCATTTTTCTGTTTTATATTCATTGGCACTTCACTAGAACCAAATAATTTCAAAATACCTATACTCTTTATTTAAAAACGCACAAAGAGTGTAAAACAGTGATGAATTTGAGTATGTAGATTCTATTTACAGGTACCGGGATTCCACATTCGGAGGGATCATAAAATGAAAGAACAAAATTTTTTTTTTGTTTATCAAAACAAACAATTCTTATTGCTTTAACATTTTTATTTTATTTTATTTCATTTCTTTTTTATTACCCAGTTCATTTGCATAGAGTTTCATTGCATTACTCGACACAGTTGATATTATCATTTTATTTTAACTTGATATAATAGGGGTATTCACACCTGCTTTGTTATTTCATGGGTCGTTATTCAGTAGTGTTTTACGTGCATTTTATTTTGAAAAATTACCGAGTAACGAAGCATCGTTTTGACAAGCTTGATAGTTTTTTCGTCACTTGGTAACATCAAATTCGCTGTTTTTTTTGCGTTGAATAAACTGTTTTGAAAGAAAGTTTACCACACTACTGAGATAGAGCAAAAAGTATGTTCAAAGTACAGTATTTTAACTAAGTATCAACTAACGAATTATCAGATTAACACGTTCGGTCTGAATACCTAATAATAATAAAATTTTTGGTTAAAATCGTGCTACAAATACATAGGTAACGCAATATTGGCTAGGACATATTTCGTTAATTTTTCTTCCACCTCTCAGTCGAACTATCGATTTATATCGAGAAGATCGAGGGTAAAAAACTGTAAGTTGAAATAACGGGAGCCCACATGAAAGAAGACTTGTCTCAAATGTCTTACTGTATAAATTGCTGTAAAATAAATCTCATTAATGATGTTATTACCTCTGAGCCGTTTATTGCTGATGTTCATAGATAACTATAGAGAACTGTTTCATTCGATTAATTAACGTTGTATATAACATATTAACTACGAACTTATCCTCACTTAATGTATCTTATAGCCTCAAGCGAGTGCCGATGCTATAAAAGCTGTTAAGGTAATCTTCATCCCATCAGAAATTCTTTAATATTAATTTAAGATGACAGTGAACAGAAGGATGTGGTCAGAACTCAAGCTCGTGTACTAGCAAAATGGGCCCCTTGAGTAAACTGTATACGTTGCTTTTTGGTATGACATTATTAAAAGGTTCGATTCAACCATCAAATTTCTCCAAAGTTCTACAATACGTTTCGCTGTTAACTGTCTGTTATCTTAGCAATCATTCGTGAAATCCTAAAGAGATGAGTTCGAAATGTACGGAAAAACTGTCAGAGAATTATCCGAGGTCAGCCAATGTTGGCTTCAATCCATTGGATCTCAGGCATCGCCAGTGCAACTTTCAGCGAGGGACAAATTTCTTACGGATGTTTATATTCCAGTCATTGATGGATTGATTAGTACACTTGAAAACGAAATTTCCGCTTACGAATTGATTTACGAGCGATTTAATTTAATTGGTGAGCTAATATTTATAAAATCAGATGATGGTGATGAAAAAACTTGTGGAAACATACCCAAAGATTAAGAAGCCTCCTTGTGGAATGCGCTCATCCGAAAATCGGAGAATCAACTGAGAAGTTTTTGTACCGCATAATAAAAAAAAAATATTTTACAGTTTACGTTTGTCAATTCAGAAATTATTCTACGATATATATATATTGGTAACGAATTGCAGAAGTGAAAGATCTCAAAGATGAAATTGATCAAAAATCAACGCCGCACATGTATGGACGAAGACCTTAACTAATATTTTAACTCGAAATTTTACTTTAAAACTGAGTGCGCCATAGCATAGCATTTTGCCGGCTCTAGGTGTTAAATTTTTTTTTTTTTGCCTAAAAATTTTTTTTTTTTTTAAATGTTCAGATTTTATCCCCAGGCTAAACCAAAAAAAAATTTTTTTTTCGCTCCACCCTAGTATATATGTGGATATGTATATAGATTTGGGTGTCTGTTATTACCCCAAGTTGTTTTTTTTTTTGCTTACGTCCCCGAAATTTCAGGTTTTGTCATAAAATAATTCTGCAAGTTCTTTATATTCAATATATTCAATGAACCGAATATAAAACGTTTTTCCATAAAGGTATACCTTTCAAAGTTATACATCTTTCATACAATTGAATTAGCATCCATACAAATGCTTTATAAATTATTATAAAGACATGTGATTTTCTAGAAGAAATGACCCGCATATAATTCAATGTTATGGCCAAGAATTTAGCTTTAAGAATTATTTCGGGCAAGAGTCCTTTGTGACGAGCTTGAACAAATTCCAGTCGAGGGGCCTCGACAATAATAAATATGCACGATTTGCAAACGTTGTTCCGGACCAAGTCTCTTCAATAAATAAAGCAATTAACAGCTGTAAAAAAGCCCAACTCCTCATTAAAAGCCACATCTAAAAAATACACGTTATAACCTAACTGCGAAAGACAGTGAGGGGAGAAGTGGCGAATCGAAGACAACTTTTATGTGCATATAGTGGCGCACAAAGTTAAATCAAAATTTATAAAAATTCATTGCCACTCATTTCTTAAACTTACTATACATAGTTAATACATACTTAAACCATATTATTTTAATAACAACAAAATGAAATAATGGATTGTAGAAAAACGAAAATATAATGAATCAAATTTATGTGATCATAAGTATAATTTACTTACCTCAATGAACACTGTTATTTTTTGATAGTTTCGCCAAGCGCTGCGGCAACGAAACACTCTACTTTTCACGTATTTCTGCTGAAATTGTTAACCATATTTGAATCTTTTGATTCATTTAAACTACGAGGCATTATTTGCTAGTCTTAGTATTTAACCACGCCCAAACATTTTCAATAGGAGAAAGGTGCAAGGTATAGACTAACAATTGACCTTATGAATACAAGCGTTGACCTGTTGAAGGTTAAACTCCTCGCCAGTCAATAGCCTACCTGCGGGTATGACGAATTAAGATACACTTAAGTATTAATTTTGCTTCCAAGTACCACTCTTTTGGTCAGAAATGCCTACCATGAGGTTCTTATTGTCTTCTTTAAGTATAGACTTTGCACACTTATGTAAATGGCAATGGTCACCACTATACTTCATCCTTATCATAGACTCATCCGTCCCAAGAATTTCTGACCAAAATAATATGGTTTCAAGACATGGCCTGTTTAAAATTTCTTTGGGTTTGCCAAGTTAACATTGTTTATGTAAGGAAGTTTTCATGATACCATATCCATATTACCAAATTCCCTTCGGATAAGCGTCTACGAGTTGTAGGCAAAGAAGGTGAACTTTTTCTTTCGCCACTTGCAACATATCCTTAATTTTTAGTGCGGAATAAACCCTATTCGACGTAGAAATATTAATAATGCTGACATAAACACGTTTTAATGTAATTCTAGGCCTTCCTGTGGAAAAATTTCGAGCAATTCGAATCTCTATTCTGAATATTTTTGTAATCTTGTGAACTGCTGAAGAAGATTTGCTGAATGTTTAACTATTGAGCGTTTAGTTTCACTTTTTATACTCTCGCAACCTGTTGCTACAGTGTATAATAGTTTTGTTCACCTAACGGTTGTTTGTATCACCTAAAACTAATCGAGTTAGATATAGGGTTATATATATATAAATGATCAGGATGAAGAGACGAGTTGAAATCCGGGTGACTGTCTGTCCGTCCGTCCGTCCGTGCAAGCTCTAACTTGAGTAAAAATTGAGATATCTTTATGAAACTTGGTAGACATGTTTCTTGGTACCGTGAGACGGTTGGTATTGCAGATGGGCGTAATCGGACCACTGCCACGCGCACAAAACGCCATTAATCAAAAACAAATAACTTGCCATAACTAAGCTCCGCAATAAGATACAAGACTGTTATTTGGTACACAGGATCACATTAGGGAGGGGCATCTGCAGTTAAAACTTTTTTTTAAAAAGTGGGCGTGGTCCCGCCTCTAATAGGTTTAATGTGCATATCTCCTAAACCGCTAATGCTATAATAACAAAATTCACTAGAAGCAAATGTTTTTAGCACTTCTATTGACGGTGTGAAAATAGTTGAAATCGGGTGGCAACTCCGCCCACTCCCCATATAACGGTACTGTTAAAAACTACTAAAAGCGCGATAAATCAAGCACTAAACACGCCAGGGATATTAAATTTTATCTCTGAGATGGTATAAATTGGCTTTATAGAAACCGCGTTCAAAATTAGTCAGTGGGCGTGGCACAGCCCAATTTTAGGTGAAAACCCATATCTTGAGATCTGCTCAACCGATTTCAACCAAACTCGGTGCATAACATCTTCTCATATCTCTATATTATAGTGCGAAAATGGGCGAAATCGGACTACAACCACGCTTACTTCCCATGTAACACCATTTTCAATTCCATCTGATTCCACTATGCAAATCAGGTAACAATGATTATATCGGGGTAAAACTTTGCGTGAATAATGCAATTAAAGTATGCCACCTTGCGGCCAAAAATTGTCTAAATCGAACCAAAACTGTTCAAACCCCTAAGTACTAAATATGTGGACCCCAGTGCCTATAGTTGACCTTCTACCGAAAATATCAGTCAATCCACAAAGAAATCTCAAACGAGTATACCATTTGACTTTGCGAGAGTATAAAATGTTCGGTTACATCCGAACTTAGCCCTTCCTTACTTGTTTTTATTCAAATTCATAATTACGGTGCGTTTCGTCGGACCTAACGTTGCATTTGTATTAACTGAAATCAAATATTATTTGCGATCAACTGTACATGTGTTGAAAATAATCATATCATATTACAATTACAGTTATTTAGTATATGACTACGATTACTGTATTTAGAACTATTCCACTCACACATTTTTTCAATACTATATTTATAAAGAGTTCCCTCATTCCTTTCGGCCATTTTTCGTAGTATGCGCCGGTGCAAGCAAGAAAATCTCTCTGGAGTGTTAACTTTGTTTTGCGACATCAACAAATGCCAGAGGCGTATATCTAATGGCACATCGCTAATGTAATGGACTGAATTCAATTGTGTACAATTAACATTCCCCATTTATTCTAGAGTGTATACCTATACAACTCAAAAGTGAGGTGGCGGTAGTTTCATAAGTTAGGTGATACTTTTTGTCACTGCCTTGGAGAAAAAGTGCTAAAAATACAAAAGGGATTTTTAAATATGATTTGGAATTGCTTTTAGTGACATTGCTCTGCATCCATAGAAAAAATTCGTATATCTCTTCGTAATGTAGAAGTTTTGCAAGCTGACTACCAATGTCGGATACAATATGGCCATTGCAAAACGGAAAAAAATATGTTGCTAATAGCGGCAAGTGCGTATTTTTAGCACACTGGATAGGTAAATGTAAAATTGTGCGTATTTCTTCATTGCACGTATTATTTTTATACTCTTGCAACATGTTGCTACAGAGTACCACGCCTATTTCCAATATAACAAAATTTAAATCCATCTGATTATTTCACTTTCCAGTATACAAATCAAGCACCAATGAATGTATCGGGAGAGAATCCTTTCGACGAATTACCTCAACTCCCATATACTACAAATAGTGATGTTATGTTTGCTTGAAAATATGTTCTCAAGTATATTTGAGTAATGTCAAAAGTTAGTGCAATCAGCTCAGACCTTTTCTGCCCCCAATATACTCTATATAGTGATTTCCGACTTTCCACTTATCTTTAAACCGTTCAGGTTGGACAAAATGTGTGATATTTTAAAGGAATTAAGTGAACAAGTTTTCATAAAAGATATGTGGATTAGCGTTTAATATGAATGGAATTGGTTTAGACCATGGTCGAAACCTTATATCAGTATTATAATCACTTCTGATTTTCTGGCATCTGCAATCAAAATACTAAATATAGCCTCTTCGAGTTTATATCAGATATGTCTTATTTGAAGATGATTTTAATATAATTTTCGCTGACGCGATTAAAATATATTAATAAAACTAAGTGAGTACATGACCTACAATATATGTTAATAAGATGCCACTTTTGATTTCACGATTTCGTTGAATAATGAATGTTGAATTCTTTCGCAACATTTTTATACTCTCGCAACATGTTGCTACAGAGTATAATAGTTTTGTTCACCTAACGGTTGTTTGTATCACCTAAAGCTAATCGAGTTAGATATAGGGTTATGTATATATAAATGATCAGGATGAAGAGACGAATTGAAATCCGGGTGACTGTCTGTCCGTCCGTTCGTCTGTCCGTCCGTCCGTGCAAGCTGTAACTTGAGTAAAAATTGAGATATCTTTATGAAACTTGGTACAGATGTTTCTTGGTACAGTAAGACGGTTGGTATTGCAGATGGGCGTAATCGCACCACTGCCACGCCCACAAAACGCCATTAATCAAAAACAAATAAATTGCCATAACTAAGCTCCGCAATAAGATACAAGACTGTTATTTGGTACACGAGATCACATTAGGATGCTCCTCCCTACAGTTAAAATTTTTTTTTAAGTGGGCGTGGTCCCGCCTGTAATAGGTTTAATGTTCATATCTCCTAAACTACTTAAGCTATAATAACAAAATTCATTGGAAGCAAATGTTTTTAGCACTTCTATTGACGGTGTGAAAATGGGTGAAATCGGGTGACAACCCCGCCCACTCCCCATGTAACGGTACTGCTAAAAACTACTAAAAGCGCGATAAATCAAGCACGAAACACGCCAGAGACATTAAATTTTATCTCAGGGATGGTATGAAATTACTTTATAGGAACTGCGTTCAAAATTAGACAGTGGGCGTGACACCGCCCACTTTTAGGTGAAACTCCATATCTTGGGATCTTTTTAACCGATTTCAACCAAATTTGGTACATAACATTTTTTTTATATTTCTATGTTATGGTGCGAAAATGGGTGAAATCGGATTACAACCACGCCTATTTTCCATATGACACCATTTCAAATTCCACTTGATTCTTTCACTTTTCACAATGCAAATCAAGCAACAATGATTATATCGGCGTAAAACTTTGCGTGAATAATACTTTTAAAGTATGCCACCTTGTGACCAAAAATTCTCTAAATCGAACCAAAACTGTTTAAGCCCCTAGGTACTGAATGTGGACCCCAGTACCTATAGTTGACTTTTTACCGTAAATATCGGCCATTGTGTAAGATATATAATTGAAATTCATATAATAGAATAAATAAATGAAACTATCGATAATAGTATGTCTTTGTTTCAAAAATGGGTTGAATCGGATCAATAGTTTTTGTAGCCCTCATATATCTAATATAAATATTTTTGAACTTCCGTGTGACTTTATACCGCATATGTGAGTTATCTCAATAAAAATGAGAGAGCGTGTTTTACTCAGAGAGCGTGTCCTACTTATAATGCTTTTCGTTATTCTAACCAGTTTTATGCCGAATATGTCGGTCAGTGAGTATTAATATTTTTTTGTATATATAAAATTGCTTCAAAATATGTTCTCGAGTATAGCTAAGCAATGTCAAAATTAATATATTTCTCTATCCCCAATATATATATGATTTCCGTCTTTCCACCTGACTTTACACCGTTCCGGTTGATCAACGTGATATTTTAACAAAATTAAGTGGAAAAGATTTCTTAAAAATTATATGGTTTGACGCTGAATTAGAATGAAATTAGTATATACTAAGTCTAAACCTCACACCTTCATATAATGAATTCCGATTCACTGGTTGACGTTTGCCACCTAAGCTTATAATATAAAATTTAGCCACTTTGGTGGAGTTAATATCACATTCATACTTATATATATCTCACTTCAAGCAATAAAACTGAGACTAAGTTTATGGAATTTAATATAAGTCAAGAAGATACCAAATTTTATTGTAATTTAATCACGATATCATTTAATAATGGATGTTTAATTCAACATTTTTTAATATACGGTTTGGAGGAATTTTCTGGTCTTTGATTTTCCCAGCTAACATGTACTACTTATGGTATAATCTTTTTCGTCAATTTGATAATTTAATGAAATGAAATGGACACCCTAATATACTGATTTCCGCTCCTCTGGTACAACAGTAACCTCATATACCCCACATATTAAATCTAATCCCTTTGGTTCAGTTTATATCACATATACCATGTTTGAGTTAAATAGCTTCTTTTTATAAAAGTTAACATTTCGGAGAAAAAAATAGTATTGACACAAAATAAATCTATGATCAATAACATAAGTTAATAAGATACCAAATAATAATCGAGTAATGAATGTTGAATTCTTTCGCAACATTTTTATACTTTCGCAACATGTTGCAACAGAGTATAGTTTTGTTCACCAAAGAGTTGTTTGCATCACCTAAAGTGATAGATATAGATTTCTATATACATATATTTCCTCTAATATTTGGTGATAATCAGTGGTTAGGTATATTTTCTCAGCCATCATGTCGAACTTATTATAAAATATACCAGACAACAATGCTAAAAAAGTAATTTTGCCTTCATGGGTAGACCCTTCAAAATAGGTACCATAGATCCCCCTGTTTTAGAAAGCGTTTAACAAAAGTAATTTACGGAGGGGTTTTCCGCGAACTTAATTTCAATACAATGAAATAAACTACTAATTTCTAAAATATAAATATAACTAAATATTATGTATTATTATGTTAGTGAATAGCTAAGTAATATATAGGTATACAAAAGTACGTAAGCTGTACCAACATGTTGCAAGAGTATAAAAATATCAGTACACTGTGTTTGTAGTTTCAGTTAGACTAGATTTCTTAACCAGCAAAGTGCTGTAAAGGAGTCCATAGCAAGGATTCAATTACAGTGAAAGAGAGCAGCACCTAGGATCCAACATTTCAGACCCGGATGGACGGAATTATATAAGTATTATCTATAAGTATTTTATATACTAATCAATTTATTATTAATTAATTATGACTAGATTAAGTAGAAAATCTATATTACTAAGTCGTCTTCAGAATAGAAGACGTATGAGAGTTCTTCGTGCAAACTCTTTGTATAGAGATTGTGAGCAGTCACAAAATACTGTAGGTCACGCTAATCATAGATTACATTCCGATGTACGTCTGTCCGAACAAATTATCAATACAAATCAACATAGAACCAGGCGGGAAAATCTCGAGGTCTTTTGAACAAAATTTAAATACTGTTCAACATAGAACAAGGCGACAAGATCCGGTCTCGGCGTGAAGACCCCGAGGTTCGATCTGTTGAGCAAGTTGCAAATTCTGTTCAACATAGAACAAGGCGGCAAGATCCACAAATTATGAAGAGCAAATAAGAAATACTCGAGGTCATAGATCTCGTCGAGAAAATCCTGAGGTACGTTATGATGAACAAAGTAGGAACACTAGGGATCATAGAGAACTTCGCGCAAGAAATCCTGAGTATAGGAATTTAGAGCGCAGAAGAAATCCTCACATAAGGAGAAAGGAGCGTGATAGAGAAACACAACGTCGACAGCTTAGTAGGAGGGGTATGAGGGAAGAAATTTTGAATCAGAGACGTCTTAGACAAGGTCAAGTTCGCCTTCGTAGAGATAACCCACTCAATAGACAAATTGAAAACCAAAGGCAGTCCCAACGAATCCGATTAACGAGAGAAAATAATGTTATAGAAACTGATAATAGTGGCAATTTAACAGATTTCAAAAACATTTATTTCCAAAATATAAATAAGGGCCCTACTGAAATATGTATTTTCTGCGGCGGTTTATGGTCTTCACACCAAGTTCGCAAATTAAATTTCGAAACTATTGCGCAAGGTCACCCGAACGCTGCATCCGTCTTCTTTTTAATGCAAAAATTTCCTTCAGAAGATGGAAATTACTATTTTTGTGCTACATGCAAAAATGCGATTGTTAAAAAGAACGGTCGAAAAATATGTTTAGCTAACGGTCTAGACTTTCCTGAAATACCGGATTGTTTAAAAGGTTTAACCCCAATTGAAGAACGTCTCATAATGCCTAGATTGCCTTTTATGACAATCCGTCCGTTAGGATATCAAGGTCAGAGTTTGCTCAAAGGTGCTGTTGTTAATATACCAATTTCTGTTAACAATATTGTGACATCTCTACCAAGGTCCTTTGAAGAGGCTCATGTTATACAAATTCACTTAAGAAGGCGTTTAGTTATAGCGCCAGGTGAAGGACAAAGACTAATTGACATAACTCAAGATAGTAATTCAGAAGAGTGGTCATTTGGAACAATATACGTTGGGCAGAAGCGTACATGCTCTGAAACGTATAGCAAGATAATACGTTCTGAAATTCGCCGTTTTGACAGAAGAGCGTGTACCATTCCAAAGTTGTTCTATGATTACAAAAAATTAGAACTGCTACAAATTAAGAATAGTACATCCATTTGCCTTAGAAAGTTTTCAGGTCGCAACCGAGTTACGGCCCAAAATCTATTAAACGAAAACTTTGTTCAAAACTTGATTCACCACGATGATGGTTACAAGGTTTTGAAAGGCGTTAGATCCTCACCTGCGCACTGGGAAGCTGAGAAGAAAAAGGCAATCGCTATGATTCGCCAATTTGGGCTTATAACCTTCTTTATCACTTTATCGGCTGTGGAATCTCAGTGGGTTGAGCTTTTGTCATCCTCTCTAAAACTGTTGATTCTAAAGATATTTCGGAAGAGGAAGCCAACAGTTTAACAACCCAAGATAGACATCGCTTAATTCGGTCAGACGCGGTTACTTGTGCTAGACATTTTGACTACCGCTATCGACGAATTCTTAAGCCTTTTATTTTGTTACAAATTTCTACTGGAGAGTGGAGTTTCAACAGAGAGGTTCCCCGCATGTACATGGCATGTTTTGGCTTAATAATGCTCCCAGGATCAACCTTCAAGATCCTCAGACATTCCCTGATGTCATTAGTTTTATTGACAATTATATTTCTACCGATGGTTCGATCAGCCACTTAGAAAATTATTTGGGTTATCAAAAGTATAACCACAGTCGGTCTTGTACTAGGGAAATAAGAGGACAACAGTTTTGTCGTTTTAGTATACCATATCGACCAATGCCTTCAACGCAAATACTGTTACCTCTTACAGAAAAAAGTCAAAATTCAGAAAGACACATGGAAAACTTTTTCAAAATTCAAAACGTTTTAAATTCAAATATGACTACAGAGGACATTCCTAATTTAATCGATTTTGAACACTTCCTATCTGATAGTAGAATAAACATGTCTTTTGATAGCCCTTAGGTCAAGTTTGACAAAAACCAAAATTTTTCTAAAAAGAAAATTACATCCATATATCCAATATATACTGGATGCATATGCTTGTTGTTCATATATTATATAATTAATTATATTAACAAGTCTAACAAGGGAATTTCTAGGCTCTTAAATGAAGCTATATCAGAGGTAAATGCTGGAAAGTATACTATTAAGCAAAAACTTACACATATAGGTCACAAATTTATATCAGGCATAGAAATATCTGCACAAGAAGCAGTATATTGCTGCATTGAGCTCCATCTTTCGGAAGCAAGTAATATTATATATATATATATAAATACTTCTCAACCTGAGCAACGTGTTCGAATTGTAAAACCTAGAGCAGAACTTCAGAACCTTAATTCAGGTTCGACTGAAATATTCGTAGCCGGTATTTTAGACCGTTATGTTCAAAGATCCGATCAGTTAGAAACTCTTTGTTTAGCTGATTTTGCATCTAGGTATAAATATTTTAAATCTAGTAGAAGAGCACAAGATAGTGATCATGAAGAAGATGAGAGGGAAGACGATAATTTATCAGAAAGCGGGGTTATCATTCCTCTTAAAGACGGTAGCGGTTTTGTGAAAAAACGTACCAAACCTTGTATTATTCGGTATAGAAGGTTTAACCCAGATTTGGCCAGAGCTGAGTATTTCCGCGAAATGTTAATGCTTTACTATCCTTGGCGGAATGAACAGCAAGATCTCATTGAAAACGATAATGAGCAGAATTGCATAACACATCGTATTATAATTGAGGAAAATCAAAGAAAATATGATGTTTTTGAGCAAAGAGAATAATGAAATAGACTTGGACGAAGGTGCTCAAAATAAACTACCTATCGTGAAAAATGAGTTCAGAGTGTTGGCACTTATAGAAATAAACCCAAATATAAATTTGCTGGACTTGCATGGCGAAGATTCAACAGATAATGGCACTGAATCTGATTGCAATATTAGACTTATTAAACTACCCCCTTTAATTCCAGTTGAGGAATTATTTTCTTTAGTTCAAAGTCTTAATACTAAGCAAAGAACCTATTCGACACATTTGATGCACCACCTAAAAACAAATCTCCCATTTTATGAGTTCATTGGCGGCGGTGCAGGTGTAGGAAAGAGTCGTTTGATATCTGCAATATATTCAGCTCTTAACCATCGCTCCAATTCTACACCTGGATCCAATCCAAATTCCTTAAAAGTTCTTCTTTGCGCACCTACGGGTAAAGCAGCATTCAGAATAGGTGGAATGACCCTTCATTCAATATTCTCTTTACCTGTTAATCAGTTGAATAGAGAGTTGAGGCCACTTAGCAATGACAAAGTTAATACATTGTATTCCAGACTTATCGATTTAAAATTAATTATAATTGATGAAATATCGATGGTAGGTGCTCGTATGTTTAGCTCTGTTGATGCGAGATTAAAACAAATTTTCAAAACAGACAGCCCCTTCGGTGGTATACCAATCATAGTGTTTGGTGATTTGAAGCAACTCCCCCCTGTTGGAGATAGGTGGATATTCTCTCCTAATCCCAATGATGCATACAGCACTTTAGTTGGTTCCCCTTTGTGGGAGTTATTTAAATACTTTGAATTAACAGAGATAATGAGACAACGGAAAGATCAGGCCTTTGCAATTGCATTAAATCATATGGCATCTGGTACTATGACAAATTAGGACATATCACTCATTGTAACTCGAGTAGTTAATTTCGAAGAATTTCCCGATGATGCCATACATTTATTTTGGTCCAATGAAGAGACAAATAATTTCAATGCCCTTAAGCTCAGTCGAATCCCAACAGAAGCTTTCTTTTCAACTGCAAAAGAGCAGGGACTGCCCTATGAATTGACACTTAAAACCTCCGCCAAATATATGATTACAGTGAACATAAACCCGTGTGATGGCTTGGTTAATGGGGCAGCTGGACAACTTATGCAAATTGCTTTCCATTGTTCTTTTCCAACAATTCTGTGGATTAAATTTTTGGAACCTTCTGTTGGTTTGATAGAAAGTCTCATCCTCTAGAAAGTTCTTGGACACCAATTGAAAAAGTTCTAAAATCTTTTCAATATGAAAGAAATGAACAAATTTCAATTGAAAGAAATCAGTTTCCAGTTGTTCCGGCTGAGGGAATAACTATTCATAAAAGTCAGGGTGCCACATATAATAAAGTAGTAGTTCATACTCGACCCAGAATGCCTAGAGCTTCAATATATGTCGCTTGTAGTCGAGCTACTTCTGCAGAAGGTCTATTCATCATAGGAAATTTTATTCCTCCTAACAAATTTTCTGAATCGGATCCCGTATTTAGGGAACTGAGGGAATTGAACACAAATAAAGCTTTAACAACAAGTTTCAATTTTATGATTTCCCGAACATCAGGGCATCAAATTTTATTCCATAATGTTCAGAGTCTTCACGCTCACATTAATGATATAAAAACCGACTGTTTGATGCTATCTTCAGATATTTTATGTTTTGTAGAAACTTGGAGTTATCCTTGCGAAAGTTTTGATATACCAGGATTTACTCCAATTAACGAGCTGAGGATAGATAGCACGGAAACAACCAACAGAAATAAACGGGGCATTACAATATATGCAAAGCATAGTATTGCTTGCTCTATAGAATCAAAGGCTGTAAAGAAAATTTATTCAGGCCGCTTTTAGAAGCGGTTTTGTTTAAATGTTTCAATATTAATATTCTGGTTTTATATAGAAATACAGCTTTCTCAGTCAGACAATTAATTGTAGAACTTCAGGAAGTCCTCCTTCTGAGTTAGGCAATCAAAATGTGCTAATTGATCCTTCCCGTGTAAATGCAATTACTTTTGAGACAGTACACAGCTATCATGACAGTATTTGTGTCTCTATTTCGAACTAAAGTTTTCAGACTTAGTGCAATAGTTCTTCATGTTTTTTTTTTTCAAATATAATCGAAGTATAGTAATCGAGTATAGGAATTTTGACAGTAGTTTTTAAGACAATTTTAAGAAAAATATGTAAATAATCTAATTAAGAAAATTTAAATTATATATATAATTTGTTATTATTATATAAATATATGATAGAAATTAAATAGTATAAAGAAAAAAGAAATATAATTTGGATATATGTATAAGAATCTCTACAAAAATTTATGTTTACTATTGTAAATATTATATACAAATTAATATAATAATATTATATCATTTTTAAAGTTGTTAATATTTATTATTTTTAAGCTAAACATGTATAATAATATCGATATAATAAATAAAAAATGTTATTCATTATCCAAAAACGATTTCTTTTCATACTTCTCAATACAGTTGTAATGCATTCTATATAAAATCAATTATATGCGTATACAAAAACCACAAGAACGATTTCTCATAATTTGAGTAAATTTAGTTTACAAATTGCTCTAATTATTTTCACTGTGAGTGAAAAGTAAATAACTAAGGCAACAGTTCCTACTTCTAATTATTAAAATATATAAAGAAGTCTCAAACGAATATACCATTTAACTTTGCGAGAGTATAAAATGTTCGGTTACATTCGAACTTAGCCCTTCCTTACTTGTTAAAATTAGCTTTTGCGTAGTTAAACAGAGAAGCTAGAAGTTTGATGATTACTATCCCGTACATTGCCTATGATTTCGACAGATATTTCCAAAGCAGGATGATACGAGTCTTCTGGTAGAACAAGAGGATTTCTCTGAATTGCGAAACACTTTGTGAGGCTTTAACCACATTTCTGCAAATCCAATTAAATGAAAATTAAAATTGGAACAGTCTAACCACAAATCGATAAAGTTTGTATTAAGACCTCTAACATTTTGATAATAAATGCTCAGCGAATTTCTGCCGGTGAGGGTTACAAGATCTTGACCGATTTCGTTAAAGCCATTGCGTGTCCCCCTATAAACTTTAAATAGATCGATTTCACTAGATATACAATTTAAACAGGATCAACGTAATCCCTTACAGTCGGGAATGTAATCTAAGATTCTACCTGTCAGTCCCGCACATTTAATATGGGCAATCCCACCACAAAGCTAGCATGAAACATAGCGATCTGACTCGCCTTTAATGTTACAGTTGGGGAAGTTACACGACATAATAAACCACAAGCATTAAAAGAAAATTAAATAACAACAAAAACGAATATATAGGAAATTGCATCTGTATCAAAATATACAAGGTACAATTCAAAAGTTCCAGGACTTTTTAAATAACGTGGCTTCTAGTGGCGCCATCTGTCTGAAATTGTTATCCCTCAATTGTGTATTCTTCAGTGTTGTCGTATAAAATTTATATAACAGCTGACTTGTATAACAGCTAAGATATCGCGCTACATGTGACATTACATTTGTAGTGTCGGTCGGAAAATGAGCATCGAACAAAGAGCCAACATTAAGTTTTGTTTTGGTAAAACTTTTACCAAAACTCATCAAATAATGAAACAAGTTTAAGGCGATGATTGTCTATCCCGTAGCCGTATTCACTAGTGGTTTAAACGTTTTCAAGAGGGACGGAAGGGCTTGGAAGACGACGAACGTTCGGGCCGACCAAAAGATGTTGTGAACAAAAAAAACACGGAAATTGTGCGTGAATTCATTAAAAAAGAGCCGAAATCATCGCTTAAATATATGGCCGATTCCATACAGTCGGGAATGGAAAATTATCAAAATCCGCAGCGTCGATTTATCGTATTTTGACAGAAAATTTGGGCCTCAGAAGGTTTGTGCTCGATTTGTCCCGCACACTTTGAAACAACACGAAAAAGACCTCAGAATTCAACATTCAAGAGACACTCACGACAGATTTTTTGGCAAAAATCGCATTCATATCATCAACCATTCACCCTATTCGCCTGATATGGCACCCTGCGATTTTTATTTGTTCGGAAAACTACATTTGGCCATGAAAGGAAACCGCCATGGTGACGTTGATGCCATATAAAACGAAGACCGCCATCCTCAACGCTATACCGACAAATTACCTAAAAAAGTCATTCGATAACCTTCTTGAACGTGCAAAAGGTGGTATTCTCGCGGAAGGAGACTATTTTGAAGGAGACCAATAAATGTTTCAAAAAAAAACAAATAATATTCGTTTTTTAACAAAAGTCCTGAAACTTTTGAATTGCACCTTGTAATAATAATAATAATAAATACAATTCAAAACGAAAGCAATAAAAACACCAAAATATTAATCTAAGAACAAAACCAAACAGTTTGAAAAAAAACACTGAAATAAATAAAAAAAACTTTGGGCAACACAGCTGTGAATAACGAAAGAGAAATAATTAATTAGGGCCCCTTATAAGAACTTTATTCCGAACATTCAATTTGTATGGTAGCTCTATGATATAGTGATCTCATCTGACCAATTTCTGCAGAGAATAATTTGTTGCCTTAAGCGATAACTCGTTCGATCCGATCTATACAATCTTTGGCGATTACATTATTGCCTTAAACAATAATCCATGCCAAGTTTCGTGAAGATACCTCGTCAAATGAAAGAGTTTCCCATTCAAGCACTTGATTCCGATTGTTCAGTTTGAATGGAAGCTATATGCTATAGCCATCCGATCTATACAATTTCTTCGGGAATTACATTGTTACCTTAGAAAATAACTCATGCCAAATTTCGTGAAGATACTTCGTCAAATGAAAGAGTTTTCCATACAAGCACTCCATTGCGATTGTTCAGTTTGTATGGCAGCTATATGCTATAGTGGTCCGATATCTACAAATGATCAGCTTCTTTGTGAGAAAAGGACAGGTGCAAAATTTTAGATCGATAGCTTAAAAACTGAGGAACTAGTTTGTATATATACAGACAGACGATCAGACGGTCATGGCTAAATGAACTCAGCTCATCATGCTGGTCATTTATGTATATATTTTATAGGGTCTCCGTCGTTTCCTTCTGGGTGTTATAAACTTCGTGGCAACTTAATATATATAAAAAAGAAAATAAATTAGAACAAAATTAAACAAAAAATTACTCAGCACAGAAATAAGAAAATATGAACTTTAAGTTAATGCATTAAAATAATGATAAGACCACTTAACTTATGTGTTTTGAAAATGCACAAATAAATCACTAAATAAAAAACTAATCAAACTTTATAAAACTGACAAATCGCACAAAAATTCACAGCACAAAAGTGTTGCCACCATTATTTGTGCAAAGATTTATTCTGATAACTTCATTGATGTCTGATTTTTATACTGTAAAGTGAACGTTTCAGATGTAATTTAATAGTTTGATATGTGGAAAGTAGTGGTTGTCAACCGATTTCGCCCATTTTCATGGTGTATGGTAGGAATGTTTGTGTCAGCTCACATACTAAATTTGGTATATTTGAAATCGGTGAAATAGTTCCTGAAATACAGAATTTCAACTAAAGGTGGGCGGTACCACGTGTATGAAGAAGTGCTAAAAGGCGTCTTTTTAGCAAGCTTGGTTGATTCAGCTTCACTATTTTTGTATATATTCTATATTTCTCAATTTTTAATCTCTAATTATCGCTTCAGGACAGACGAATAGGCACTCGGAATTTAACTCGTCTCGTCATGCTGATGTTACAAACAACCGTTAGGTGAATAAAACTATAATCTTCAGCCACATTTGGACCCAATGGGTCGCATTTGCAAATCTGTATCAAAATTTATACCGTTGATTTTCGAACTTTAGAGCGGAAGCAAACCATTACAATACAATATAATACTTGTACCTTCTTGTACCGACATTATTCTAATAGATCTTAGCTTAGAACTTAATTATATTATACTTAAAAATATAATTACTTATACAGCTACAAGATTCGGACTTTAACACATTTAATTACTCTCCTTGTGCCCTACGGCCATGTCATTTTGATGATAGTTACAAAAGTTCCAAGTTCATAATCCTATTAAATTCACTTTTTAATCTGATCAGACGTCACTTCCAACCAACAAAGGAAACCACCACCACTTTTTAACATTGTGAAATGAATTTCATAGAAGCCGAATTTATTTTTGTTATATTTATTGATTTAAGAAAGGACAATGAAGCAAATGAACTCGCCCACTGCTTTTATCGTAGCTCACATACTTTGAAGGGCTGCCTCCGCGACATTCAAACTCACAGACTCACAACAAATTAAATCCCTAAACCTTGACACATTTGCGTTCGCCAGAGTGTTCAACGTCAATGGCATCGAAGTGAAGGATGCTCGAAGCCCTCGAGTAGGGATGTGGCTGATACGAAGCCAATGAGCGATTTTAGACGATGGCTTCAGAAAGTATGATAAGACTTTGACACAGCAATTAAAAACTTAACAACAAAAATCACAAAAGAAACGATAAAATTTTGTTATTCTAACGGTTCAGAGTAGCAGTCACAGCTCTACGGGGCCCATTTCAATTTCGCCCCAGCCCCAAATTGGGAAAACATGAAAAATGAATGTGAACATCTGGATATTTATCGTACATATGTACATATGTATTAACATTTTATGTATAATATATATGTATACGAAAGGTATATGTATGTTCATCTGTAGAAAAACCCTCTAAAATGGCTGTAAAAAGGTCGTGGCATACACATTTAACTATATTCCCACATGTGTATATATACAAATATATATATATATATAAATATAGGTATATGAAATGATACGAGTATATGTAAGTACAACTAGGCAGGTTGTTTGGAGGCAAATTTATGCAAAAGTAGACGAAACATTTTAAATTTATGGCATCGTATAGGGTATCTAAATAAAACCTTTTAACTTCAAAAATACGACTAACTTTGCATAAAATGTATATAGTTATATTTCTTTAGTACATATGTATAAGTTAACAAATGTATCTTCTTGGCTACTTGTGCATTGCATAGCTCATGAGATGATGGCTGTGATGCCTTTGTTCTCGTAAACCGAAAATCGTTGCAGAATTAATACAACCAAAAAGTGATGTCGAGAAAAGCATTAAAATCAAAATATTAAAAAAGACGTGATTATAATGTATTACGAAAAACCGAAGTGAATGCCCACATGTAACCTGGGTGACCTTCTGAACTACTCCCATTTTCGGTTTCTCCTCCATTTCATTCAGCTTTGCTGTAATTACACAGGTAATTTCCGAAATCGTTTGAAGAAATAAGCATAAGTTAAAAAATCTGAGCATACTTCTCGATGCTCAACCTTCCGATATTTAAATTGTATGTCCATATGTGACCCAATTGTCAGTGTTAATTATCCTTACGTAAAATCCAATTCTCTCTTTTTAACACGCTTATATTAGTTTCACTTGTATGTCTGTTTGTAACTAAAAAACTAAGCTCAACACGATGACAAAGTATGCGCAAAATGTTTGCATACTTTTTAACACTCTTTTATTAGCTTCATTTCTATGTGTGTCTGTCTGTTTGTAATCAAACTAAACCCAACACGACTACAAAGTATGCGCAAAATATTTGCATACTTTTAGGCATATTTTGGCATCTCAAAGGGAACAAATCAACTGAACGGACAACAAAAATTATAATATTTAGGATAAATTTTTTTAATGGCAGATCAAAATATGGAATTTAATAAAAAATAAAAAAGAATTGAATATAATGAGAAGTTAGTAATGCTTAAAATATTTTTATTATCTTACAAGAGACTTAGACTATTCAGGAATTTTTATTATTGAAACTATAGTTTTATGGTAACTGAAATAAGATGCATAAGTTTGAGACTTGACATCCTCTAAATATCTGGAAAATACCGCGTGAATGGTGTTTCCATATTTTGTAGTGGATTCTTGTGGATCAATATTCATTTTCAAATTCAATCTTTCCGAAAGAAAATTTGTCAACCGCTCTGACTTTTTATCAGCGAAGTTGATGTTGAAAACGCCACCGAAGATGAGTGGAAATTTGTTACCACTGATAATCCGATTGAAATACCTAATTTCAATCTTATTGTTCAATTCAAACAAGATACTATTCCAAAAGGTGGGGTAGCTATTTACCAAATAATAACGTTACTAATATTATGAATTTTTTTATTAAACTCCATATTTTGGACTGCTGTTAAAAATTTGTATCTAAAATATTATTATTTTTGTTCTGACCGTTCAGTTGATTTGTTCCCTTTGAGATGCCAAAATATGCCTAAAAGTATGCAAATATTTTGCGCATACTTTGTAGTCGTGTTGGGTTTATTTTGGTTAGCCCGCGATGAAAGCTATTCAATAGTTTTAAAAAAATTGTAATGCAAAATACTTTGTTTTCAGTATTTATTGAAAGTAAGATAAGTGTTGCGATGGCTATCGAACAACTATCACTTAATATACAATAAATATGGTTATATCGAACTAAAAAGTTGAAAATAATTTTAAAAATTAACTTAAAAAAATAGTATATAAAAAATACTAGTATAATTAAGGAAAAAGCTTTATTACTGTAAGAATAAAACGCAGAAATAACGAAGTGTATGCCGTCAGGGGAAGTACAAGTAATGAGTACGTTACGATGCAGGGATACGGAGTCCCAGTATCGGCGTCTGCTCAGGGTGAGAAAGCAGGCTCGCAGGCGTCGTCATCAAACGACTCCAGCTCTTCAGTGGTAGGCAACTTGGCTACTGGAGAGTATAATGTTACAGGAAGTAATCGAGATTTCAGAGAAAAGCAAGCCTAAGCCAGTTAAAAGGACTGCAGAGCTCTCAAGCGAGAAATTAGAAGAGATGAAGGAGAAAAGAAGGATCTATATGAGAAATTATAGAGCCAAGGAGTTAAAGGAGGCTAAATTGGCTCGTTTACAGCATGTGCGTCGGCATACAGCTGATAAACGAACCTCAGAATCTGTTCAGGCTAGAGAGGCTCGTTTGCAGCGAGAGCGTAAGTATAAAGCTGAAAAACGCACCTCAGAACCTGTTCGGACTAGAGGGGCTCGTTTGCGACAAATGCAACATCGAAACGCTGAGTCCAGAAGACTAAGTAGAGCCAGTGTGACTGGCTTTATGAAGACAATTGACACATTTTGTGATAAGATATGTGAAATTTGCACTAAACAGTGCTATAAACATCAAATCTCTAACTGGATTGTTGATACTAAAACGGCGCCTTATCTGCCGGACGAATTAACACAAAATAATTGCTTGATTGTTTGCAATCGTTGCAAGTGTCATTTGACTTCAAAGAAAGTGGTAGCACCATCGAAATCTTACTGGAACAATTTAGATCTAGGTACTATTCCAGAAGTAATTGTAGAGTTAACTCAAGCTGAACAAAGGCTAATTTCACGTATTATTCCGTTTGTTAAAATTATAAAATTAAGCGGCATATTTGGGCAATATAGTTTTCGTGGTCAAGCGGTATTGTTCGCGCAAGATGTTTTCGAAGTCACTGAAAATCTTTCGAACATGTTACCAAGAAGCACTAAAAATGCTGGAATAATTGTCGTTACTGAGCGTCTTGAAAATATCAATGTAACACGACAGTTTTCAGTATCTAGGGAAAAGGCAAGCAACCAACCACCGGAGAGCGGCATATATGCTAACAATCCACTGTATAAAGGCGTTACTATCGATCAAAACGTCGTAATCGATAATGAGGACATCATTAGAGTAGAACAAGCACCACCAGAAGTCGCTGAGGAGACTAGTGAAGAACCTACCGAAGAGACTAGTGACTATATCGCTGATTGTTCGAGAATTGTACGTGCTTCGTGGCATCAAGGAAATGATGCTATATTCACATCAGGATTTGCAGGCGTCCAATGTTGTGCGATGGCAATGTCCAACATCTTAAGAGCCAGTATTCTTACACCACAACACTGGTCGTCAAACACCCTGAATCTGAATATGATAACATGTGACCAAATCTACAGCGACGTAAGATTTCAAACAGAGATAAGTTTAAGAGCGTATCCTATTGAAAATGATGGATACCTACAAGTGCGAAATTTCAATGTGGTCAAAGATGACTTATTCGCATTTGGTAAAAGGTTTGAGATTACGATGGAGGATGATCCGAACATATATGGAAACTTGAGCGATAAGTATAATGCAGAAGACCTTGGTCGCACTCTTCGTCAAGGCCTGGAAGATCTATTCTTGTCACATAGTGCCGGTATATTAATAACAGGTGGACAGTCATTCGGAGAGATGTACTACAATAACAAATATTACTTCAGCAATCCTCACTCTTGTGGTCAAAAGGGATCCAGGGTAAATGACAGCAATGGAAAAGCTTGCATTATCGAATGCGATAATTTTGAAGAGATGGTAAGAATTTGTAAACGTACAACAGGCAGTAAAAACCAAGAGTACACTCTTGATTACATTGACGTCGAAGTCTTTGACATAAATGATGAACTTGAGGAAACAGTGTCACAGCAGAGTATTGCGACGGTAACGGAAGCGCCTGAAACGACTACTTCAACAAGAATTAACTGATCAAGTAATCCCACTGCAGACATCAGTGATGGCAGCGATTGATGTAATGCAGCCTAATGTGGAGGAAGAACTACATGTTACACGAAATCTCAATGAGATTACCCGCAAAACGAAAGATAATATCGTTAATGTGGAACATGAACTGAAAGCAGAAGACTCGTACTTTTTGTTTCCAAGACCAGTAAAAATTACAGCATTAGACTACTTCCAGTTCAGAATTTTGGGAAGTGATACAAGATTTCAACGCAACGATTATCTCTTTTATGCCTTATCCTTCTTTGAATATTATCGTATCAAAAGCACTATTTCAGCATGTGGCAGGAAAATCGTTTATCAAGAAGGAGCGGTTGAAGACGTCCATCTGTATGTGAAAAATTTGAGAGGTTCTGCAGCTTATTGGAGATCAGCCTTGAATGAGCTATTAGCTCAAATCAGATGTTAAGGAGCCCCAACCTATTTCGTAACATTTAGCTCAAATGATCTTAACTGGTTGGATCAACGAAAGGCCTTGTTAATAGCAGATGGTAGACCTGATGTTGATCCTAGTACGATTTACATTTATGAGGCTCAAAGACTTATCGACAAGTACCCAGTAATCTTGAGTCGACATTTTATGATTGGAGTAAATGCTCTAATGAAATTTATCAAAAATAATGACGAAGTATTTGGCGGCAAAGTAAAAGACCATTGGTGGCGTACTGAATTCCAGAATCGGGGAAGTCCTCACCTTCATATGGTGATTTGGATTGGAAATCATCCAGAGTTTAACTCAGAAGAAGGGAAACAGCTTCTTGATCGTAACTGTTGCTGCAAACTGCCTACAGAAGAAGAAGATTCAGAGCTTCACGATATAGTTAATAGATGTCAAATTCATCGGCATAGACCAACATGTACGAAAAATAATACCTCTGTAAGATGCCGATTTAATTTCCTGCGTCGAAACACGAATTGTGTCCCATTCTTCGGATGATTTTATTCGTAACGGGGGTAGAATCTGTCTACTAAAGCGTGGAAAAGAAGATGCGTGGGTGAATAATTACCACCCAGAGTTATTAAGACTGTGGTCAGGAAACATGGATATTCAGCCATGCGGGTCAAACGAAGCGATAGCGTACTATATAGCAAAGTACATATCGAAATCAGAACCTGAAGGCGTAGATTCTGGAATTGCGCAGGCAATACAGCAAATTCAACGTGAAGAGACTGATCTCTCACGCAATCTGTTCAGGATATGTATGAAGATTCTTCATGAACGACAAGTATCAGCTACAGAATGTGCGTATCGACTGTGTCATATCCCATTACGGGACAGCTCGCGAAGCTGCGTTTTTCTGAACACAAGAAAACCAGGACAGCGTTACAAAATATTGCAGTTTGACAAAAGCGGACACGCAATTGGCTATTATAACAATATCTTTGAAAGATATGAAAAACGTCCATTACAGCATCCTGACTACGATTTTGCGAATATGAGCCTCACAGCATTTGCAATGTTGTTCGAACCATTCTATCCGAAAAAGACAAACGATATCGAGGAAAGTGTAGATCATGATGTCTATGAAGAACGTCCAAATACACGTCGCACACTCATCGCCTTGTTAGATGGTCAAAACCAAATGGTTGTTAGAAATGTTCCTGCAGTTGTGAGAGCGCCATACTTTATAGCTGCATCAGATCCAGAAAACTTCTTCTACAGCTTACTCATTCAATATATGCCGTATCGTTCAGAAGCTGAACTACTTGAAGGTTTTAAAAATGCAAAAGATGCTTTCTTAGATCATGAAGACCGTTTGAAGCAAATGAGTAGATATATGCGCCCATTTCGAGAGCGGGATCAACAGCTTGAAAATGCATTCAATCAAGTTCATGCATTTGAAATTTTAGAACAGCCAGAAATTATCAATCGTGAACTTGACGAAGAAGAATTACCAGAGATAGAAATGAGCAATGATCAATTCCAGAGGGCACAGCAGTCTCTGAATGCTGATCAAAAACAACTGTTCATCTGTGTCACAGAGAGCATTAGGAAACAATTTAATGGTGACGTTATACGAGAGAGAATTTTCGTAACTGGACAAGCAGGCACCGGAAAAACTCTTCTCTTTAATGTACTGAAAAACCAAGTTAACCGATGTTATGGAAAACCGGTTGTGAAAGTTGGTGCTCTTACTGGAGTCGCAGCACGGCTGATCGGTGGATCTACACTACACCGTCTGCTAAAACTACCAGTACAAAAAGATGGAGTAATTGTTAGCATGCCACTTCTGTGACTCTCGTTTGCGTCAACTGAAAAACCCGAACTCTTGTTTCGGAGGTATAAATGTTATACTCTTTGGTGATCTAATGCAGTTACCACCTGTCCGAGGACATCAAGTATATCAACAGCCAGAACACAATTCTGCCTATTTGAACTCAAACAAAACATGCGCCAACAAGGAGACAAGACATTTATAGATGTGCTTAACGCTCTAAGAGTTGGAGAATTAACGTCTAAGCATCTTGAAGTTCTTCTGAATAAAGTGTCAATAGATACTACTGGAGAATTTTCAATTGAAAAAGCTTTGAGAATTTATCCGACAAATGATCAAGTTGCTAGACATAATGAAAAAGTTCTCCAGACTTTTGAAGATAAAGGAACTACTATTTACACAATTAAAGCGCAAGACCATCTCATTGATGCTTCACGAAATTTAGGTAATAAAGACGTAAGCTCTGTGATACCTAATGATATCAATAAAACAGGAGGTCTTCCTAATGTATTGAAAATATTCGTCGGAGCTAAAGTGACGTTAAGGTCGAACATTGACGTTTCAAAGGGTTTAGTGAATGGTAACATGGGCTTCATTACAGAAATTATATGGCCAAATTTTTGCAGGGACCAAGTATATGCGAAAGACATCCCGTCAGTCCGTATTAATTTCGATTCAGATGGTGAACACGTAATTAACCCACAATCGATTTAATTTCCAGCAAAATACAGCTATGGAACTGCTGAGAGACGAATGCTACCAATAATCCTAAGTTGGGCATCGACTGTTCATAAGATGCAAGGCTCTACAGTTGATCATGCAATCATTTATTTAGGATCTCGGCTGTTTGCTGCTGGACAAGCATATACAACTTGACTGCTCCAAGTTGACAGGTAAGACCCCAAGTAACAACGAAGCGTTAGACGAAATGGAACGACTAAGAAACATTTCATAAGAGCCGTCATTATCAGTTGGTCGCCAATAATATAATATCGATTCACAAATCATCAAGCACAAGTTCATACAACTGTGTCTAAAATGATTAATTGAAAAATTTCATTTATATTTTTAGCAAGACAAAATTATAAGATGATAGAATTCTGGTAAAAAGAGCCGAGAAAATATGAAATACAATCGAGTTCATAACGATGAGTCATACCATATATTGGTCATACATTACATACTGTGATACTTCGTCCGAAAATGTACATAGTGTAGATAGCTACAGCTACTATTTATTAAAAAATAATAAAATATAAATAAATATAGTTTAAAAAACTAAAAAAACAACGCTTTTAAAGAATATCGAACTAAAAAGTTGAAAATAAATATAGTTTAAAAAAACTAAAGACACACGCTTCTAAAGAATATCGAACGAAAAAGTTGAAAATAATTTTAAAAATTAACTTAAAAAAAAGTATATAAAAAATACTAGTATAATTGAGGAAAAAGCGTGGGGCGTTCGATATACGAAAGTTATGGCAAAAAGCGCCTTAAGCCTTTTCCTCAATTATACTAGTATTTTTTATATACTATTTTTTTAAGTTAATTTTTAAAATTATTTTCAACTTTTTCGTTCGATATTCTTTAAAAGCATGTGTCTTTAGTTTTTTTAAACTATATTTATTTTCTTATAAACTAAACGGCTGTTTATAACAACCTGAACTAATCGAGATAGATATAGAGTTATAGCTATATATATATATACTTGTATATAAATTATCAAGATTACGAGATTCGTTGAATTACGAAAATATATAAAATCCTATAACTAAGCCGCAAATTAAGATACAAAACTGTGATTCGCTAAAACGTGTCGCAATAGGAATAGGCGTGGTTTGTTTTAAATAAGTGGACGGGGCCTCCCCCCTACTTAGTTGAATGTACATATCTCACAAAGAGGTGAAATCGGATAATAACCTGCCCACTCCCAATCTAAAGATTTTGTTGAAAACTACTATATATGTATATATATAAATGCTCAACTAAATACATTATCAGCATTAGATTTTATAAGGCTGATGTCAAAATTGGCCAGTTAGGATGACCCCATCCATCTTGAGCTGATAACATATACATATCAGTAATTACTTCACCAGTTTCGTTCAAATTTGGCACGTAAAATCTCTCTCTCCCGTCTAAAAATTATTAAAATCGAACTATAACTTTTCTCATTTCCCAGATACCGATAATGTGAACCACAATGCTTGTCGTTGACTTTTTTACTGTACATACCGGTCAATCTGTGATATATCAATAAAATATGGAGTGAATCACTTTTTGATAATAGTGTATGCTTGTGTTAAAAATACGTCAATACATTCTCTATCCCCTATGTACTCGTACTTAATGAAATTCAGAGAGTTTCTCTTATGTTTTCGGGTCAATACTAATCCTACCTCCCATATACCTTATATAAGAATTTCAAACTTTCTGCTGGCTTTATATAGTATATATCAGTCAATATATCTTATCAAATACCATTTTTATTAAATATACTAAATATTTTTTTGATTTATGGTTTTTGCAACAATCAGTAAAACTAGTTAACATACTTATAAAATTAAGTTACATAACTCTTTACACTTAATTAAAAAACGTTATGTATTGAAGGTATCTACTAAAATAATTACCATATTTACTAATTTAAATTAATTGATTAATTTATTGTCTTATGTAACATATTTACTTAAAACACTTAATATTTTTTTAGGATCGTCACATTACAAGAAATGTAAAGACAGAACCATTTGTGGATCCATCTCAGGACTATATTCTTATGTTGGGGTATGAAAATGCAACACATACTGTCTTACGGTTTCGTCGAAAACTAGACACTTGCGACAAATTGCACGACATCGTTATTACGGTAAGTACAGTTATATATTTATAACTGGTCTTCCAAATAAGTATATGGTATAATTAACCACAATTTTTGATTTGATAATTAACCACAAATTTTGATTTGAATAATAAACAACTAAGCTCGTGTGAAAGCGAAGATGTTATCCTCTAACAATTTGAATAATCAAACTACTTTGTCGACAACAGCTTGAATATTTGGTTGGATGTGACAAAAATCCTGTGGAAATGAAATCTCATTTGTGGCAGGATCAATGAATTTTGCCGTTCTCTATGTCTAAAAGTTGTTGCGAAAATGTTTGAGCAGATGAGTCTTGCTGTAAATAAACACGCATATTCATTGATAGTGTGATTTTCTCGACTTTCCTCCAAAGATATGAAGATTTCAGGCAAGCGTTCAGGCAAAGTTTGACGAAAGTCACCAGCAAGAAGAATAAGAGCACCTACCATTGGTTGGTCATTTCCCCGAAAATCGCACAGGGTCTTGTCAAGCGCTTCGCGTGATTTTTATGGGCCATTGTACATTCCTCCCAAATAATAATTTTACGCGTTTTGAGGACTTTACGCATACCAGAACTTTTGCCAATATTTTGCAAGTTTGTGTTTCTGTTAGGTTTAAATTTAAGGGAAGTTTGAGAGCTGAATGTGCAGTGCGTCCACCATCCAAGAGCGTTGATTCAATTCCTGATGATGCCACTGTGAGTTCAATCCATTTCCACATTCGAATGGACGCCAATATCAAATTAATCAGGTAATTAAAGCACCACTATGTGAACAAACTTTGTTCATTGCACCGATCACTACGTCCTTGTGACTTCTGTAATCGTCATCCTTATTGTAGTTGAACGCCGCAAGTTTTAAATTTATTCTTTCTCGTGATTGAGCCATTCATTTACGATTGGCATCAAGTCTTTGCGTACGTTTTTGGATTGTCTCGGTAGTTCGTAATGAAGATTCTTTGCCACGATTTTGTTGAAGCCGTGATTCACGCTCTTCTTCAGTTTCAATATTTCTTCTTGTCGATATTCTGTTACGATTTTTCTCAAGGGAAACTCACGTTCCTCAGATGTTTCATTTGCTCTTTTTTCCTTAATTTTCTTTGATTTGAAGGTTTTTTTTATCAATACTTTCTTTTTTTGATGTCTGTATTTGACATTTCAAAAAGAAAAGGGCTCTCATCGATCCAAACTTTACAGGATTACTCGTCAGGTTAATCTAAAGATTTCCTTAAAGATTCATTGGAAGTGGTCCATCCGTTTCGGAGCCTACACGGAACATACACACACACTTTCTTTTTTATATACATATATGTATATAGATAGATAGATTATTGGGAAACGACAAATTTTTAGATATTTTAAAAGGTGAAGGGGTAACAAAAAACCAACAAAACTTGTGTGCATTTTCTACAAGGCTCAGGTGGATTGTTGGTGTGATTTAACAACAAGCTGTCGACTAAGTAGGTTTTGATGGATCTCCTCGAAGTGGCAAACACTCGTCGTTGTATTAAGCGCTGCTTATTCACTATTAAGAACAATTTTTGATATTTTGCTTGGAAGAACTTGTCAAAACATCGCAAAATACATAGCAATTCTAAATGATTTTTACATCGACGTGATGACAGGTGCGGAGACCTTCAACTACTTATTAAATTTACACAGGCAACTATTGGTTCTTCTTAAAAGGGCAGGTATGAACTTGCGAAAATGGAGCAGTGACTGCGATGAGTTACTTCTCTCCCAGAAAATATCCGAGAGATGTTCGCATGTACTGTTGAGCAACCTAAATGTAAGTGGGTTTTCATACACCGTGCACAATTTTAGTAAAATTTTTTTTTCAAAAACTGTGGCTACTACAAATAGATTAGAAAATTCCTCTCTCTACGCTAAATACTCTGCAACTCTGAAGGAGAGTATTGTTTGCACTTGAACGTAACGAATTATATGGTTTGCGATGCGTATCTAAACGAATACGCCGCAGTCATATTTTGCCAATCAATCTCCGAGGGTAAAAAAACTATCCAAGTAGTGACAGCGAAGAGCTGCCTCCCTTAAACAAATATCATTACCGCGCCTTGAGCTGTGCGGCGACGTTCTCCTCTGTCGCCTAATGAACCATGTGCCGAAGACACTCCAAATCGATAGTTCAGAAGCTCAAATGTGGACCGATTCGTCAAATGTTCTGCATTGGTTATTGTCTGTGCCAAGGCGCTGGTCTGTTTATATCGCAAATCGGATATATTAACAACATTCAAAAGTTCCCAATGGCACCACGTTCGTTCTTCACACAACCCAGCTGACCCGGCTTCTAGGGGCGTATGGCCAACAGATTTGCCGAGCTTAAAATTATGGAGGGATGGGTCTCGACTAGTGCATGCTGTTGCTTATTGTCTACGATTTATTGGATTACTACGGAAACAAAAATACAATATATTCATGTCATCTAATGAACTTCATGCTGCTATCATCTTCATAATTCGCGCCGCACGAGAAGAACTTTTCTCAGCAGACATTGCGGCCTTAAAGGAACAGCGCACGACTACGAGTAAGGGCAGTCTATTGTCGCTATCACCTTTCTTAGATGACAATGACCTGCTTCGTGTTGGTGGAAGAATTGGCAATTGTCATTTGACAAACGACATCCATTAATTTTGTCTTCTAAACAAAAAGTTGCTAAAATGTTTGCTAAGCACATACATTTTACTCATATGCACGTCCGAAAAGCACAGATTATATTCATACTAAGAAAATATAATTTTATGTTCATGTAAGGGGTTACATACTGTGCTAAGCCTCAGTACCACCACTCTCTCCGGTAACAACTGGCGCACCCTAATCCACCACACCACACCAGAGAACAATCACAGGTTCTCACCACTCGATGAAAACACACCATAACACGGCACCTGTACATCTAACAAAAGGGACGGGATCATCGCCCTCACATCTTCTTTCGCTTATCGTCTACGGGCTTGAGCGCCACACATACCTTCGCTAAAATAATTCGTTCGGACACCAGTTCCTGCGCGCTACCGCATCAATTCAAGACGACCCCCACGACGTTTGATTCCATCAATAATTATATTATATATTTAATTTCGTTTGTGTAAAATATATTGTCAGTAAATGCGGAATAAACTAAAATTATTGATTTACCAAGTCACTTGCGTTTGTTTTAAATTGGATCGAGTGTTAGTGTTGAATTGTGTATAGATTTAATCACATACAGTTAAATTTTTCAAATAATCGACTTTTTCTTTCTTAATGTACGTATATTTAAGATTACACATAGAAAATGTCATATCATGTGAATATTTTCGAATTTACACGTAAATTTTAAAAGGCGTTTCGGAGTCCTTGGAGGTACAAGGCCGGGGCGGCAGCGACTACCTGCTCCTGCCTATTGTAAATGCTTCCTTTTAATGTATTTATTGTGTAAATCAACAGTGTGATTGTTTTGTTTCATACCTAAAATGTAAACTTTTATTTTTCGAAACGTAAACTGGAAAATATTTAAGAGTGTAGTCAGTATACGCAGCTAAGCCAAGCAGTACACTTGTGAGTTCGTTAATATTCTTTTGTGTAATTTTTTGGTGAAAATGAAGTCTTCCAGAGAAATGAGAAAATCTCTTAACATATTCAAACTTGTTTTTAATCCAGAATCAGCTGAAACGGATGAAAGTAGTTTCAGTGCTTTGGCGAAAAAATTTAAAGAACAACAGAAAATCTTAGTTAACATAAATTCTTGTCCTTTTGTCGCGCAATCTTCTAAAATAAATCGACAATTTTTATTTGCCATGACCATCGGACTAGGGCTAAAAGGTACAGCAAAATTTTGTGGATTAATGGAAATACGAGCTTTTATATCACAACCCACCTACGATTTGATAATAAATAATATTAGCTACAGTGTAAAAGCAGCCACCGAAATTTTTTTTAACAGGCTTGTACTGAAGAAAAAATTTAACTTCCGAACATCAAGATGATGACCTCTCGACAGAATTAACTGTATATGACGTTGGCACATGGAAAAAGCGGCGGTATACTTCCTTATACGGTGTGACATAATTGATCGCATACTATTCTGGTAAAATCATAGATCTTGTTGTAAAAAGTCCCTACTGCAAACTGTGAAACTTGGAAAAAGAAACTCATGAAAATATTAGGTCAAGTAAAAAGTTCGTTCGGTTTTTATCTAAGGATGGCGTTATTGTTATTCGCTATATTTTACAATTTTTCTTCGGTCAAAGCGAAAAAGCAGCTGCAGCTGAAAACATTAATTTAGTTTATGGGCCCGATACTGTAAACGAACGTGTAGCACAAAAGTGATTTGCTAGGTTCCGTTCCGGTAATTTCGATGTCAAAGATGCACCACGCGTCGGGAGGCCTGTCGTCGAAAATTGCGATCAACATATTATCATTTTTGTTCAACTGATGAAAAACCTCAACACGACAAATAGTTAGCATTATCCAGGATTGACCAGATTCGTGGTACAGCTGGCAGAGGGCTGCAGTTGCCAATCCATTATCCACTTGCGAACATGATTATGACCCATTATTAGAAGAAGTTGCTGAGGCTATACGTCCGATTTTCATAGATCTCAGCAATGAGAATTTATTAGAAAGATGACAACAACGAGAGCTACAATCAACTGATTTGGAAAATCTCTCCCAAAATTGTCCGACTGGTTCGAAAATTGTGGAAATCGCTGCATACATAGCTGCTGGCATATATAATGAAGGAACGGCATCACTATTGTATTATATGAAGCCAATAGTCAATGTGCAAATAAGACCTACTTTTTATATATTTCTTATGTTTGATAATATAATATAATATACTTCCATATATATTCATACATGCGATATGTATACTATATATTGTACATAACGTACTATTATAATATACTATAAGCTTAATATATTACAATAGTAATAAATATAAATCCCACATACAATTTCTTTACTACAATTTCTTTAAAACAAGAAAAATTCAGCCAGATGAGTCACGGGTAAATGAAAGAACACTTTTTTCTGGACAAGAAAATTTTCGCACAAATGTTTATTACCCTAGTCTAGATACTTTGAGTGTACAATTGGCCGGGCGTAAAATTGCATATGAAAAGCTTTACGAAAATTTATATTTTTTTGACGATTTATCTGACATAGATACAAACAAATTGAAAAATCTTGCCAATAAACTAGTCAATAAGTATATTTGGAAAAGACATTTGCCAATGAATGCATTCACACATAACACAAAGATACCTTAGAAAATACGGAAGATGTATGCAATGTATTGCATTTACCGAGTCTTCAAGGTGTTTATCCAAATGTGAACATTACTCTCCGTATTTTTTGAGTACTCCGGCGACAAATTGTTCAGGAGAAAGAACTTTATCCACTCTAAAGAAGGTAAAAACCTATTTACGCGCAAGCATGGGCCACGATAGACTTAATGCTCTGGTATTACTATCTACTGAAGCTAAACTAGTCCAAGAAATTAATTATGACGATATTATCGACGTTTTTGCGCGGACCGGACTGTTATGTTCATTTGTTTTATTTTAATTATAATTTAATAAATAAACATAATAATATTGGATCGAAATTAATGAAATTCATTTTATCAAAAAGCATAAATCCATCACTGAGCGTAAGTCTACTCAAATGCAAATAATCAGTGATTTGCCCCTCGAGAGGGCGAAGTTTCAACAACCATTTACAAAAGTAGGTTGCGATTATGTACGCCCATTCCTACTAAAAGTTGAAATAGGGAAATTATCGCGTAAGGTTAAATGTTATATTTCACTTTTTGTCTGCTTAGTAACAAAGGCCATTCATTTGGAACTGATGGATGACTTATCATTCGAATCGTTTATTGGTGCCTTGGATTGTTTCATTTAACGTCGTGGAAAAACTGAAGAAAATGGTCGGATAATGCCACAAATTTTTTCGGCGATAAACGTAAACTTCACGAAAAATATCAAATTATGAAGGAACAACAACGAAGCGAAATTGCAGATTTTCTCTCCTCAAAATGAATTTTTTGGCGCTTTATACCACCCTCATCACCATACTTTAGAGGGTTGTGGGAAACCGGCGTGAAATCGGTGAAAACCTATTTAAGACAAGTAATTGGAGAGACATCGTTAACCTATTAGCAATGATGGCAAAGTAAGAGTTGTTGCAGTGAAGACATCAAAGGGAGAGTATGTAAGACCTATAACTAAGCTTGCATTATCTTCTTCACCTGTAGAACTTGAGTCCTTCATCGAGCTGGAGGATGTTCCGTAACCACATATGTATAAAGGTGTAAACGACTAACTCTTTTACAACACATTGTATATACAAATAGCTACATTAGTAACCGCACATTATTGTATACCTTTTTTCTTGCTGTTATAGGTTATTCTCAATTTTTGCTATTGAATTGTTCTCCTAATAGATACTGTTATATACGGTAATATCAGACCATACCTGACCGTTACCTGACGTGTGAATATTCGCTAACAAGCTGTTCCGTCTATGACTGAGTTAATGTTAACATTAATGTTTATATTCACAATAATGTTAATGTTAATGTTAATGCTAATGCTAATGTTAATGTTCGGTCTCGTGGATTATTTCTTGATTTGATTCATTCCATATAAGGCAATTTTGCTTGTTTTCATTTCCGTTTAGATCAAAACGAGCCTCATCAAACATAATCAGGCAATTTATCAAGTTATTGTCTTCTGCCATTTCAATCATTTTTTGTCAAAATTCCAGGCGAATAGGCAAAACATTGAAATATTACATATATTGATCAACATAAACGGCTTACAGTCAGCTAGAATTTGAATTTGTTTTGAATTTATTTTTTCCAAATATGATCAATTACTACAATAATACTTCAGCTAAGCAAGTAAAGCGACAAGTTGAAATATTCAAAAGTTTTTAATCCATGCAAATTGCGGCAAACTGAGCCCATATTTTTTAACTTTTTCTATCCTGTGAGTATTTTCTTGAGCTCGTCGTTTAATCTACAGTTATGATCTGCCAGTCAGTTTTAGGAACGATGGATGGTTCTCATATTTTTACTTTCTTAGTTGATGTTTATTTAAGCTCAATTTGTTCTACTTGTGTTATTAAATTTATTAAATCTCTATTACCATGTTTATGCTGTATTTCTACTCGGTTATATTCTACACGACTAAATCCCATAAGCAAGAACGGCAAATATTCTACTCGAGATGAATTCTGAATGGAGTTAATCTGAGGGCTGCTACACGAAATCTTTTTTATTGCGAAATGCTTTTAACAGTAACATATATTTTCTTTATTTATTTGCTTCGCTTTCATCACATCGACTTTTAATTAGCTGGAAAATTAAAGTATGTAGGAAAATTTGATAAATATGGATAAAATTGTTGGTAAATAATTATATTTTTGATAAAGATGCTGATGTATAAAATATTTATATTTAAAGCAAACTTTTACAGACAATTTATCATAACAATATACACCGCCACAAAAAAATCAGTTGATTTGACCTTCAACTTAATTCTGAAGTCATTTATTCACCCGAGTTAACACGTATCTTTGTACCTAAATAGGATCAAATCGGGTAAAAACTTGACCTAGCGCTAAATAACTAATATCAGAATTCTCGAACATCTGTCTGACTTTACTCCACATAGATTGGTGATGGTAAATGAAGAATCTTAATGAAACCCCCCAGGGAATATTTTATTAGTATGTGGCATGTTAATAGTGTGATGGGTTGGCAAACATAATGGATTTTCCAAAAAAAGTGATATAATTTTTTTTTTCAAACGAAAAAGAAAAACACACTAATAGTTAAGGAAATTCAAACGTTTATATTTAATGTGAAGTACAATCGATACAATTAAGTTCTGAATATAACATCATTCAAATGGCACACAAAGTTGCTTATCATCGAACTATACCGCTCTCCATGGACAGTAACGGTGTCACCAGCTTCATTTCGAAAGACCGATGATTCCTCCCGACCAAAAACCACTCAAAACTGTCAATTTAGGAGAATCTAATGGTTGTTCACAAATATTTTGTGGATCTTCGACAGTTTTGTTTATTTACCGCACCACTTAGATAAAAGTGAGCCTCATCGAAGAAGATGATTTCCTTAAAAAAATTGTTATCGTTTTCAAGTTGTTCCAAGGCAAAATCAGCATATTCACAACATTTACGGTTGTCCAATGGCTTCAGTTCTTGAGTGAGAACAATTTTATAGAGATGCAAGCCCAAATCTTTCTCAAAATCCGTCAGATTGTGGTTTAAGACAGTCCCAATTCTTGAGAACGGCTTATTATGACAAATTACCGTCTTCAGCAACACTTACCATCTTTCAGCATCTTTCATTGCTTGTAACGGTTATTTGTCTTATTGGCACTTTAACATTATGTAAAGAAAATGTACGCTCAAAATTTTCAAGATTTCGACGAATAGCGGGCACAGGTACACGATTATTACGACCATGAAATCGCAAAATCGCACGAAAATTTGCAATTGAAGAACGATTATTTTGATAGTAAAATTGAATAATTCGTTAACGTTGTTCTGTATATCTTTCCATTATGAAATTATAAACATTACTGAATACAAAGAAAAAATTACAGATCATGACATATTAAAAGTGGTCGAAACGACACATAGAAATCTTATCATACCTATTCTAAAACCCGATAGATAAAGTCGGATCGATAGAAATTATATTAAAAAATGCTTGAAAATACCTTCTCAAGTATTCCTTAGCAATTTCCAAATTAATGCAATCCGCCAGTCCCTTTCTCTGCCCCAAATATAATCCCTATAATGATTTCCGTCTTTTCACCTGACTTTAAACCGTTCTGGTTGGTCAAAATGTGTGATATGTTAATAAATTTTAGAGGACAAGTTTTCTTCAAAATTATGTGTTATATCTGAATTAGTATGGAATGTGGTCTAAACCTCATATCACTAATATAGTGAATTCCGATCCTCTGGTTGACGTTTTCCACATAAGGTATATATATAATATGTATATATATATATATATATATAATTTAGCCTTTTCGGTCGAGTTCATATCACATACATATACCTTGGTTGAATACGTTTTTAATTTAATTTTAGCTGACGCGAAACGAATGTTTTTTCATTATTTCATCAATAAACACTAACTCTCCAACACTATCTCTCCAACACTAGATTTTGGACCATTTGAATGAATTTTTGTTTCTGACAATGCTTCGACCTTTATCTACCATGTCAAAACTCGACCATCTGATTTGTATAGGCAAAATTTGTTTTCATCGGAGAAGATAACTTTCTCCCAAAAGTCTATCGTCGTGTTTTGTTTCTTTGTTTCACCTTACTAAAAACTTTTTTTTTTCAAGGTATTACCATTAAGTTGGTTTAGATTACACTAGCTGGCTGTCATGCCATACATAGACCTAAAGGTCCTTTGTTATGCCAGATAGAGGTTAATTAATAATACGATCTGAAGTTTATGTCGTGTAGGATGTCAACGTTTTTTTGCCTTTACTATATCCTGTTTTTTCCGCTTTGTAATGATCATATGATGGTGACTTTTCTCCATCAGTTTATATAATGACTACACAAATTGTATATATGTATGATATAAGTAGTTTCGAATGAAGATACAGTTGTGTCTAGGTATAGCGAACACTCCAAATACGCCTTGATATAGTGAACAGCCAAATTTTTACATTAAATTCTGTAAAAAGTGAACGATAGGAAATATCGCAATTGTGAACAAAAGTTTAAAAGCAACCTTGAGTGGAAAGCAGCGGAAAATACTGAAAGAATGCGAGTTGAATCGGGTATTCCCCCTTGTACTTTACTGCTTATTGCTGCTTCAAAATTTTCCAGCCAGTGGGGAGTTCACGCTGATATTAAAGAAACGGAAGGTAATTTCCATACTAGTTCCGGATAGTTATTTAGATTTAAGTCCCGCTTCGGAACTCGACTATTAAAAGTGTCCGGGGAGAAACTGTTATCCGACACAAGAGCTATTAAATTATTTAAGAATAAGCTCAGCAATATTATTTATGAGCTTAAGCTTTGCAAGAACCAAATTAATAACGCAGCTGAGACCGGTATGTTTTGGAAAATCATTCCCGATAGAACGTATGTAAGTAATAATGAAAGAACAGCTCTAGGGAGAAAAGCAGAAAAAGCTACAATCATTTTTCTTGTATGCACAAATGCAACTGGTGAGCATAAAGTCAAGCTACTCTTTTAAGGCATATGAGCTTCCTGTCGAATCCCGAAATTCTAAGAGTGCATGGATTACTACAATCAAAAACTACCCTATTACTTGACAATACACCTATTCATCCACCAGAAAATGAGTTTAAAACTGTTGATGGCTCTATATTCTTTATATGTCACCCAACGTTACGCCCTTGAATCAACCCATGGATCAAAATGTGATTCGATTAACTAAGCTTCATTACAAAAAAAACATATGTTGTTATTGGCATTAGGGAAAGATGATATCATTGAGTTTTTAAAAACTTTAACTGTTTTATGCTTGATTTGAATCAGCTGAACGCTAAAGTAATAACAACAAGTAAGGAAGGGCTAAGTTCGGATGTAGCCGAAAATTTTATACTCTCGCAAAGCCAATTGTATACTCGTTTTAGATTTCTTTGCGGATCTTGTTCTATGTTGACCGATATTTTCGGTAAAAAGTCAACTATAGGCACTGGGATGCACCTATTCAGAACCTAGGGGCTTGAACAGTTTTGGTTCAATTTAGACACTTTTTGGTCACAAGGTGGCATACTTTAAACATATTATTCACGCAAAGTTTTACGCCGATATAATTATTGGTGCTTGATTTGCATACTGGAAAGTGAAAAAACCGATGGAATTTAAAATTTAGTTATAGTTAGTGTTATATATTATATATAGGCGTGGTTGTAATCCGATTTCGCCCACTTTCGTACTATAACATAGAAATATGAGAAGCATACCGCTGCCACGCCCACTATCTAATTTTGTACGTGGTTCCTATAAAATCATCTTATACCATCCCAGAGATAAAATTTAATGTCTCTGGCTTGTTTAGTGCTTGATTTATCGCGCTTTTAGTAGTTTTTAACAGTACCGTTATATGAGAAGTGGGCGGGGTTGTCACCCGATTTCACCCATTTTCCCACCGTCGATAGAGATGCTAAAAACATTTGTTCCCAGTGAGTTTTGTTATTATAACTTTAGTGGTATAGGAGATATGCACATTAAACTTATTAGGGGGCGGGACCACGCCCACTTAAAAAAAAATTAAACTGCAGATGCCCCTCCCTAATGTGATGCTGTATACCAAACAAGAATCTTGTATTTTGTTGTGGAGCTTAGTTATGGCAATTTATTTGTTTTTGATTAATGGCCTTTTGTGGGCGTGGCAATGGTCCGATTACGCCCATCTTCCATACCAACCGTCTTACCGTACCAAGAAACATGTGTAAGTTTCATAAAGATATCTCAATTTTTACTCAAGTTACAGCTTGCACAGACGGACGGGCGGACAGACAGTCACCCGGATTTCAACTCGTCTCTTCATCCTGATCATTTATATATATAGTTTTATGTGATACAAGCAACCGTTAGGTGAACAAAACTATTATACTCTGTAGCAACAAGTTGAGAGAGTATAAAACGCTGGAAGCTTTTATTAGAGTGGAATAGAACAGAGCTAAACAAAAGGGAGAATGAGGAAGATGATAGTCCATTGTGGTACCGGTCATTTTGAGAAATACGTTGATAATATGGAAGAATCTCATGATGTCGACTAAGAAGATATGCCCGCCACAAATTTTGTAAAAGCTACTGGAGCTATTGAAAGTTTCGATAAAGTAATAGCATGGACTGAGGCAAACACTACTGAGTATTCTAGTTTACTAGTGCTGCAAAGTCTACGTGAAAAAGCAGTTTCTGAACCCAAAAACAATCATATATTCACCATTTTTTTCAAATAGTTTAAAAATTTAAAAAGATGTATACATCTCTTTTTTTACCACTGTGTTCACTTGTTTTCTATGAAATTTAATTAATAAACATGGAATGCCTTGATATAGTGAACCAACTGAATATAGTTAACAGGCCTTGCAATAATTAGTTCACAATATTCACACACGGATGTATTTTTAAAATGATATATAGGTATAATATTTAAAGCAAATTCAGGCGAAATTGGTGTCAATGTAATTACAACAATGAGTTTGAATAGCGATCGGCTTATATATGACTTGCTTATGAGCGTTCGCTTTTGCAGGCAATAACCGAAAATGAATCATATTCATATTTGATTGAAATGCTCGACAGTGTTTGATTTGTATACAGCGTTGCTGCTTTGGTCAAAATTGGTTGATTAGACCAAAATTGGTAGTTTCATTTGCCTTTGGTATTTTGGTTGGTAGCCATAAGATTTTGGTAGGCAATAGCTTTTTTTAAGATGTTCATATTTAGAATGAAAGTTTATCTTAGGATTTGTTCACTTAAAACTGCATACTTTCTTGTTTCCTATTCATTCTTACTAAAAAAAAAGTCATGAATGAGAACCCTCTGCTCAATGTGTGGAAAATGAGAGACAGAACTATAATTGAAACTGTGGATGACGAGTGTCAAGAATTTGATATACTCTCGCATTTCTTCAATTTAATAAAAAGGGGCTTATTGGCAAGGATATACATTTTACATTAAATGATTGTTAATGTTATTCACATCTGGGTTTTCATATATAACAATATAGTACCAAAAACTTCCGCAGTAAGCGAACAAAATGATGTCGTCGTCAGGTAAATGAAAACTTAAACTTGTCAATTAACGACATGTCAATTAACAACTTAATAATGTTGGTATGGTTTTTGTAGCGGTTATCAAGGTGGTGTTCCCACCAAAACGAGGTAGAAGAACACATGATACAGCTACAGACTTTAAACCCATAAGCCTCACCTCCTTCTTACTGAAGGTCCTAGAGAGGCTAATGGATATACACATCAGATCAATCATAGCGGACAACTTATCGACAGCACAATATGCTTATGTTACATTAAAGGTCGATCAACAGAAACTGCCATACACGAGGTAGCAAATGTAATAGAAAAGTCATTACACCGCAAGCAATTTACAATGGCTGGTTTTCTGGACATAGAAGGACAGGTATAGACGACACGGTGTGCAGATGGAAGAATCGATGCTTATGAACAGACTTATTATAGCATCACGCCGTTCAGTGGCGCGAACAAACTATGTAAGGAGTGGGACTCTTCAAAGAAGTGTCCTTTCCCCGCTTCTATGGCGGAATTTACACAGACAGGCGTTGCCAATGATCAACTCACTTTATTATTATTAAATAAACGACGCTACACTTCCTCTGTGAGTGCCCAGCTCTATCATCGTCATGTCATCGAACTTTTGAAATCCATCAGCCACCAAACTTCGAATGTCTCTCTAAAAATGCATAAGTAGTTTCATTGACGGCACCAAATGGTTTGAACACAACAATGGAACGTGATATGATGATACAAGGTCTTACGATATTATATCAAAGCGGAACTAATTGTGCCCGAAGGAGCAACACTCTTACCTACCTACCTATTAGTTTTTCAAATGAAATTTATGGAACAAGAAAAATGTGTACTTTAATGATTTTTAATTTTAATTGTATGTTATTGAAATATTTAATTTGTTTATAAATATGAGTTAAGTTCTTTCAGCTTCAAATATGTTATAAACGGAGACAAATCTTTTTCCTCGAGTATTTTTACTCGAGTATGGCTTGCATGATTTTAATCAATCCTACATTACTCGAGTAAATTTGCTTGTACTAGTGGCTTACCCGCAGACATATGTTTGTTCAATTCAATCTATGGTCGCAACCCAATTTGCTGATATGGGTTTATTTGAACCGAAGCTTATGGCACGAAAGTTTGATCTGACTAAGTGCCCAAACAGTCATTGACATTCCTCCCTTCCTTAGTGCACTTTTACACAGGGACTCAAAAGATTCTCATTTTTTTCAAATTTTCTTTTGGTGTGGCTCTGTGCATTCACACGGTCAAAAAGAGTCCAGCAACTCGAGTCTAGTTTTTCTGCATTCCTTTTCACAAAATTTTGTGCGGTTCGACTGCGCAACACTGCGTGCTGCGTATTTCATTTGTATGTTGAGATGATGGTCACACATTTTGCTTGCAATGAATTACCATGAATATGGTAGAACAATAGGCATAATACAAGTACCTACCCGCTAAATAGTTTCAAAGAAATACTAAAGACGGGAATTCCCTCATCCACAAGAATGTATTGAATATCCGCTACTAATATTTTCAAGGCCAAATTTATAATAGGAATTTCCTAATCTTTAAGTATTAAAAATTCATAATTTCTTTACTCCATAATCTATATCTTAATTTTCTCCTTATTTACAATTTGTCATAATATTTCTATTATTCTATGCATACATATTTGCATATTACATACAAAAATAGATAACAGAACTCAAATTTGCGATCGAATTCATTTGAAACCGAGCGCTCTTGCAACCATTCAAAGAATTTGAAAGTGAAAAGGAATGCTGAAAAGGGTAGCAGCGAGCTGCCACCCGAACACGAGTGGCACGCTCCCTTCGTCTTTCCTCGTCATCCCCTCGCCTACAATAAACTGGTTTGAGACTCTTTTGAGTCCCTGTATAAAAGTGCACTTACTTACCGCCCATACCAAATCAAATTTGTCAAAAGTTATGCCCGTAGTTGCAACGCAGAAATCAGTTGTTCTCTTTTGTTTTCATTTCACCAACGTTGCCATTGTTCTATTTGTATACACGATTTCTCACACATTTAGTTTTTTAGTTATAATTTTTTATAACGTAAAAGCTCAAAACTAAAATCCAACTATTAAAAATAGTTTACTTATTTATAAAAAAGTGTATTCGACTGTGATTTTAAGTTATTTTAAGAATATTTCAAATATATTCAAGTTCATTTTTTATTACTACAAAATATCAACATTGGCAACCCTGCCTTTCAAGAGATTGCTCTCTCACTCTCAGCTCACTCGTTTCCACGGGAAAAATCCAATATTCGCGGATATCCTACCGTACGGTCTATTGAAGCGGACGATAGAAACGATGGTGACTGGTCATATACATTGCGCTCTCATAAGATAGGTCGTATCAGCTGATTCGGGGCACGGTTTTGCGTCGGTGACTGTTTGTCGTACTCGTTACAGCTCTCTGGCGCATATGAATTCTAATATACTACCCGTACATAACTGGTTTTTAAAAAACATACATAAAACTCATTGCCTTGAAATTACACATGTCGATGACAGGTTTGCGATTTGGATTCCATTAGAGTATTGCTTACAATATGTATGGCACAGGCAAACCCAAAGTGATAATACTTTAATGCATAACGAAAAACTTTGACTAAAACTTTCGAATTACTAAATAAACTTGCACACTTTTGCACCAACGTCAACGTTCAATTTCACAAGCACAAAGTACTACTATAAACAGAAGTAGGTTTGTAGATGTACGCGTAACTACGTAAACCAAACACCACCACTCCGAGTATGTGTGTCAGAGCCTTCCCAGCATCAGTAGAAATGAACTTTGTCAAACAAAAACAATTGTGGTTATAAGTAGACAAACAATTTTATAGCCTTAATTACACATCAACAACCAAGAGGTTTGCCGCTGCTTCGGAAATCGGCAAATTTCATACAACTACCTACTTTCATATTGTATACACTTCAGACAGGATCTATTGGTATAAGTTTCTCCCGTTGGCAACATTCCATGTCAATATTTGTCTGTCGAATTAATTTGAATCAGTGGCGACGTCCTTGTAAATACTTGTACTTTAGCATAAAACTACAATCTGAAACTGACATCACGATATAACCATTTTATTAAAGAGTGGACTGCATTGAGTATTTAGTTTTAATCAATTTCTGTTTGTGTTCAGCAAGCCATTGCTGGTTGTTTTCGTACTGACGGAAGTTATTTCAGCTTATTTGCTGATAATGTATGATGCAATATACTAGCCTTTTTAGATGATATGTCACCTAGCTCCAGCTCGGAATCATCATCAAGCTCTGAGGAATCAGAGCGGGAGGAAACGAGAAAATGCCAAAACCTTTGCAAAGTAATAGAGTTCTATAACGAAAGCGAATTTAAATAGCACATGAGATTTGATGTTCAACTTTAGATTTTTTAGTTTGGTATTAATGGTGTGGTATATTTCAATTTTGTTGTTGTTATATGATTACATTACTTTCAGAGAAATATGCAAATAGCATTGCGCCCAAAAACAAAATCTGGTGGAAGAGAAATTATACCACCAAGAAAAAAGGTGTATATTTATATATAGTACGTTTCGGCAATTTGTTTGGTGTTCTCGCGAACTGCTTGGACTATAGTCAAAGGTGTATCCAGTTAGCTTATAACTATTGCCCACGAGTACATCAAATGGCCACAAGGTGCTGACATATTTGCAACAAAAAGAAAATTTTAGGCAAGGAGTAGTTTACCAAATATCATCGGCAGCATAGACTGCACTCACATCCGCATAAAGGCTCCCGATGCGGATAAAAGGTTTACAGAAGTAACTTGTAGCAAACCTGGTTCTCTTCTACCCTAGCCAGATTCTGAAATTCTTTATTTGAAAATAATGCATTTATTTTGGGTTATTCAGCTTACCCTACTACAAACTAGATTTAGAAATATTTGTTTCGTGGTAAATATTATATAATTGTTAATTATATAATGTTAATGCTTGTGTTCTGCGTAATATATGTATTATAAGTGATGATTGAGATTGACCAAGATGAAGATTTCTAAAGCAATTTTCAAGAAGAATTCCATGAGGTCCAACCACAAACTAATAATAATAGGAGAGATGAATTATTTCAGTATTTGCAGCTCCATAATTTAATATGAAAAAAAATCTTATGGAGTTCAAATCAAACAAAACGCATTTTATACATTTTATATAAAACTGAAGGAATTTATTGCCTTAAAATTATATAACTTCACAAAAATGAATAGATTATTTAAATATGTAAATATGATATTGAATAGAGCCAAATATATATAATATTTCACTAATAAATGACAAGAAACAAGAATGCATTCAAAAATTAATATAAATAATACAATTCCTTATTATATAAGGTTGTCAAATATCTCTCTTTCGCTTTTTTGCTCTTCATTCAATGCTTTATAAAAAGTGTTACAGTGATCGGATTTAGTTAAAATATGCGCCGTTTTGTTCGATGATCTGTTTCCATCTAGACGGCAACTCGTAGAAGCCCCCCTCCTTATTTGCGAAGAATTCGGACAGCCACTTTTCACAAGCCTCTTTTGAGTTCAACTTCACACCACCAAGGGCATTCGCCATGGACAGGAACAGGTGGTAATCACTTGGCGCTACGTCCGGGCTATATGGTGGATGCGATAAAACCTCCCATCCGAGCTCCCGTAGCTTCTGACGAGTCATCAACGAAGTGTGTGGTCTGGCGTTGTCCTGGTGGAACACTACATCCTTCCTGTTGGCCAATTCTGGACGCTTCTGGTCGATCGCCTGCTTCAAGCGGTCCAGTTGTTCGCAGTAGATGGTAGAGTTAAGCGTCTGGCCATATGGGAGCAGCTCATAGTGGATGATTCCCTTCCAATCCCACCAAACACACAGCAAAACCTTCCTGGTCGTCAATCAGGTCTTGGCCACCATCTGGGCCACTTCCCCGAGCTTCGACCACGACCGTTTGCACTCGATGTTGTCATAAGTGACCCATTTTTCATCGCCAGTCACAATCCGCTTCAGAAACGGGTCGATTTTGTTGCGATTCTGCAGCGATTTGCAGATGGAAATTCGGCCCATCATGTTTTTTGCGCTAGTTCGTGTGACACCCAAACATCGAGCTCCTTTTTGAATTCAAGGTTATGCAAATGGTTCCAAACGGTTATCTGGCGTATCTTTAGTTCCTCAGCAATTAAATAAGTGCTCACGTGACGGTCTGTTTCCACTATTTCTATGATTTGATCGCAATTTTCGACGACAGGCCTCCCGACGCGTGGTGCATCTTTGACATCAAAATTACCGGAACGGAACCTAGCAAATCACTTTTGTTCTACACGTTCGTTTACAGTATCGGGCCCATAAACTAAATTAATGTTTTTAGCCGCTTTGGCTGCTTTTTCGCTTTGATCGAAGAAAAATTGTAAAATATAGCGAATTTTCTCTTTGTTGGTGTCCATCTTTGACGAGCGCTCACAACGAACTGAGTAAATCAATCGAAAGACTGTCAAAGACAAACTTTTAGCGCGAATAAACACGTTTTCAGCGCCGTATAGTATGACTTGATGCGACACGTAACACTAGTACTATGGACAATAACGCCATATCTTAGATAAAAACCGAACGAACTTTTTGACCTAATATATTATATATTCTTGATCTGGAGGACCTCCTTGATACCCATTTTATCCCCGAAATCCTGAGACGGTATTCTAAAGCCGACTCTTTTATTCTCCAACGCCCTAACGATCGTGGATAAGTTCTGATGAAAACATTCAATAAATTTTAAAACAAAAGAAAAACTAAAAGATTTAACTTACGGTAAGACTTTTTTTCCTTGGTGGAGGATTTCTCTTTTCCATTAAAATTTATAAATAAGAACGAACGATTTGCCTGCCTTTTCAAGATATACATATATATAGATAAAGACAAAATTGTGTATAATAAAAATTTGTATATCACTTTGTCAGAAATTTCAAAGAAAAAATACAGAAAATTGAAATTTATTGGAGAATATTTATGATCGTTCGAAAGAACATCCTTTGGCTAATATTTTTCGCAAAATTACCTCTTTCAAATGTTGGTCGCGGCTACGTCTTAGATGGTCCATCCGTTGAGTCCAATTTTCGGCTGGTAACTGGTGAATAACACGCGTAATATTTTTCTCCAAGACCTGAATGGAAGCGGAATTGTCCGCATAGACTTAAGAATTTACATATCCCCACAAGAAAAAGTCTAACGGTGTAATATCACACTATTTTGGTGGCCAATCGACGGGCCCAAAACATGAAATTATCTGTTCACCGAAGTGTTCTCTCAATAAATCCATGGATTGACGCGATGTGTGGGAAGTGACGCAGCCTTGTTGAAACCAAATGTCGCCGTGATCACGAGCTTCAATAATGTCGCGATAACGGTCGCTACTAGGTGAGTATGTGCTAATATGTGCCCCATTTGTTATTTTAGTTATATAGCATTTTTTTTTTAAGTTTTTCAAACCATATAACATTATCTCAGCCTTCTTAAATTAACATAAGATGTCATCGATTGGTCATTTCTCTGCTAGCTCCTGCTCTCTTATCAAAAAATTTACAATCGAAAGCAGCAACGAAATTATCGAGTTGAATTGATGCAAGAGAGTACGCGTATAAAAGTGTATATAATATCTGATATGTCGACATTAAAGTCATCAAAACAAAATTAGAATTATTATACTTATAATGGATCAATTTTGTTGCGATTCAGGAGAGACTTAGAAGTGGACATTTGATTTACAATTTTTTTCCAGTTTTACTTCAATGGTTCCAAAAGTTTTTCGTCCAATGTTTTAGAGCTGCAAAGCTCGATAGTCGATTCACTCGATAGTTTCCTTAGTTTAAAAAAATACTATCGATAGTTTTCCCATTGAAATCTACTTACTTTTCGAAGGTTTAAATTAAGAGACCTTGGTTTTTAACACTTCATTTTTATCAAATAAGTTTTGGATTTATTTATAAAACAAAACATGAACAATAAAAGAAAACATAAAAAAAATAGTAAATTTAGATATAACATTTTTCATGTTACTATATACCATAAACTGCTCTGAGAGACAAGATATAAAAAGGTACATTTTAAATTAATTTGCTAATGTAATATAAAATCGAGAAATTTTTACGTAAAATACGTTTCGATAGAGTACTTTATTCCTCAATACTGAACTTGTTTTTGTTTAAAAATAGTATTTTATTGACAGTTTGAGCCTTTAGTGCCGTTCTCCTATCTGATATTAGCAATCCAGCCTGGTTAAACATTCTCTCTGTCTCTATCGTCTACCAATAGGGATGACGTGATTTTTACAGCATTTTTACAGGATTTGTGTCAAATTTTCTCAGTGTGTTCAGTAAAGTTTGCATTTTATCATATCTTGTTTCATTTTGATACAACGTTTGGAAATTGTCCAAGGTTAATTCACGTTCTCCGAAAAATTCAGATATGCACGTTCATCGAAAAATCATCTTCTTAGATCAGGCCCATTTCTGGCTTAATGGCTTCGTCAACAAACAAAATTGTCTCTATTGGGGTGAGTCAAATCCTCTTGTGGTTCAAGAAAGGCAATTGCATCCACTGCAACTCTCGAGAGGCTGGAAGGCGAAGATTTACGTAAACGGGTGGAGATATGCAAACGGAGCTGTGGTGGCCATTTAGCCGACATTTTGTTAAAATCAGAATTTGTGGATTATCTGCATGACAAAAAAAAAGAACAGAACCCATTTTGACCAAATTGAGTGTTTTATTTCATTTTAACATCACGTCGTTCTTTTTGATGGACCTTTTAAAAGTAGTTGGAATACAAAAGTAACAAAATGAACGCAGAAATCTACATTAATTTATTAGAAAGTGAGCTGCTAGATTTTACTTGTGATTAACATGAAAATTAATAGATTTTTCATTATGATAATGCCGCAACCCACTGGCAAAGACTACAAAGGAGTTCTTTAACTCCCGATAGACTGGGTTACTTCAGTGCCTGCCATAAGCCCAGATCTCAATCCCATCGAGTATCTATGGGAAATTCTTTCCGCCAAAATATTTGCATATTCAAAGCAATACGACAGCCAACTTAAAAATGCCATAGTAGATGAATGGGACAAAACTGATTTGTCTGTCGTATTCAGTTGGTAAAGATAAATAATGGTGGCACTATCTCTTATTAACCTTTATTTCACAAAACAAATAATATGTATATATGTATATTAAATAGACTTTTTGTACATATACATTTTTATATTAATACGGTTTTAGTTTAATACTCTGTTACGAAATATTTTTATTATCTAATCCGAAATACGGGATTAAAAAAAAATTTGTATTCCACAATCCAGATTGAAAAATAAAAAAGAAAACACTTAATCGCAAACAATTAATCAATAATTTGAAAAAATAAATTGTTTAAGAATTTTATAGGGTTGCGTACTTCATTCATATCCAAAAAAGTTTTTTTTTAAATTAAAACTAATCTAATTTTTATTCTCAACATCGGGATTAAAAAATGATAATGCATAAAATCCCCTGCTTTAAAATAATAATTAAAGTTAAAGGTTTGCACATACTAATAATGATTTAACTAGGGAAATATGTATGAGTATGTACATATATATATTATGAAATTCGATCCCAACAGAATGTTCACATAATATATTTCAATTTCATAATTTTTCTTTCTAAAATCAGGAGTACTAAATAAAATAGATGTTTTTTTACAACTTTTATTTTTCCACGATTCTTAATGCTTATTAAAATACCGGAAAGCCGTGGCATTAAAAATTCTGAATTGCGGCTGCATGTATGATTAAGTCAGGCTATGTGCAAACGGCATTTCAGAACAATTAAAATTCTTACCTAATTTCCGCAACATTCCTATTAACGCATCCAACACCTCATTTAAGTGAAAAAAATAATTTTAAGATACGTGCGAGGAACCAAGCTGTTTAAATGAGTTAAACTCCCTTCTCCAAGTACACCACTCTACTCGGGAAAAACTGGCGCCCCCTAATAATGCCCACCACATACTCATCAATACACCACACCAGATGACACCACAGGACAACACACAACACAACATACTATCTTTACATTCGTTTTCGTCTACGGGCCTGAGCGCCACATCAACCTTAAACATTCGAAATAATTCCGATCTCTTTGCACAACGTCATCGTGTAAAATCGCTATCTCCGCTACCAACCGTCAACACTTTCTGGGCTTAAAACAGTGGTATTAATCTTTATCAAAAAAAGTGTTAAACCAATAAAAAATTTGTGAAAATTAACATTTAATAAAAAAAGTAAAGAACATTTTAATTTAATCATGGTCCTTCGAGCCCGATAGTGAGCGGCACTATAGATTAAAAACAAAACAAAATATATATATATATATAATTATATATAACTATATATAACTTAAGTGAAAAAAAGTGCTACGAAGTGACAAAAACGTTAATACTTGTATATACACACAAACGGAAAAAAAAAATACACACATATGGTGAGAAAACTTAAATAGAACGAAAACATAAGGTGACAGTAAGTAACAATTGGGAGCACATAAACCTACCATTATATGCAAACGCATATGTAAGGAGGAAAATAAGTGCGGTGAAAAAAACAAATACATAAATATACAGTGCAAAATTTGCTAAACATCTTAAACAAATATAAAACAACACAATCGGGCGCGAAACCAAAAAACAAAAGCAATAAACGGGCGCGAAACCTAAAAACACAGTATACACAATAACTAAATAAAAACAAACGGGCGCAAATTTGTCCACAAAAATACAAACAACAAACACGCATAAGGAGCTAGCCAGCCAAAAACAGAATTCAAGTATTTACTTGCAAATATTTTCCGGCAATACCCCTTATTTTTAACAAAAACAGTAAGCAGGATTGCCTAAAATAAGTAAGCAAAGGCACAAACATATAACAAAAATTTAAAGACAAAGAAAGAGAAACAAAATAAATACAAACGACATATTTATATATTTTCAAAAACCAAGTACATATTTACATCCATATATGTGCATACGGAGAATACCTGGATATTATCAATTCCTTTTTCGCGCTCTCTTTCTATTGCAAAATATAGAAGCCCAGTTTATACATACATACGGCATACAACCTATATTTTTATACCATACTTTTCGCGCTCTCTTTCTATTACAAAATATAGAAGCCCAGTTTATACATACATACGGCATACAACCAATATTTTTATACCATACTCAACATTGGGTAATATTAAATTATTAAAATTTTAAACATTCACTAAAAAGTGATTTTCAAATTGCGAATGAATAAACAAAGTTAGTTAAATAAAATTTCCTTAATTTTATTTTTTATTAAAACGCAAACAAAAAAAAACAAACAAACTCTTAAAAAAAAAAATATATATATATATATATATTTATAAAAATACATAAAATATTCTTTTAACAAGAACTAAAGTACATACGCATATGTACATCTATTCAAGCCTCTTGTTCTTGTTAAAACACAAGCAAGCAGGATTGCGAACCACATGAAAACGCATTGATCTCTCTAAGTGCCGTTTCAGACAGGGACTCAAAAGAGTCTCATACCAGTTTATTGTGGGCGAGGGGACGACGAGGAAAGACGAAGGGACCGTGCCACTCGTGTTCGGGTGGCACGCTTTGTGTTCTTGTTCGTAACAGCTCGCTGCTACCCTTTTCAGCATTCCTTTTCACTTTCAAATCCTTTGAATGGTTGCAAGAGCGCTCGGTTTCAAATGAATTCGATCGCAAATTTGAGTTCTGTTATCTATTTTTGTATGTAATATGCAAATACGTATGCATAGAATAATAGAAATATTATGACAAATTGTAAATAAGGAGAAAATTAAGATATAGATTATGGAGTAAAGAAATTATGAATTTTTAATACTTAAAGATTAGGAAATTCCTATTATAAATTTGGCCTTGAAAATATTAGTTGCGGATATTCAATACATTCTTGTGGATTAGGGAATTCCCGTCTTTAGTATTTTTTTGAAACTATTTAGCGGGTAGGTACTTGTATTATGCATATTGTTCTACCATATTCATGGTAATTCATTGCAAGCAAAATGTGTGACCATCATCTCAACATACAAATGAAATACGCAGCACGCAGTGTTGCGCGGTGTTGCGCAGTCGAACCGCACAAATATTTACGAACATTTTGTGAAAAGGAGTGCAGAAAAACTAGACTCGAGTTGCTGGACTCTTTTTGACCGTGTGAATGCCCAGAGCGACACCAAAAGAAAATTTGAAAAACATCAGACTCTTTTGCATCCCAATGTGAAACGGCACTAACGAGCTCTCAATTGCACACAAACAAAAATAATATTTAAATATACACATATTAAAACATATACAATTATAGTTGTACATATTTTCAAAGTCCACATTGGCATACACCCCGCATACCCCTTGTAACTAACAAGCAGGATTGCGTACATAAAAAACTAAAAGCACATTGATCTCTCTTAAACGAGCTCTCAATTGCATTAGAAAATATACACACGTACGCACAAACAATCCGTGCATACTTATGTACAAAGTGTATTGATCTCTTTAACGAGCTCTCATTTTCACGAGCACATAAATATATACTAACAAGTCCGTGTATTAGGGTGTACCTAAATACAACAACATAAGGACATAAAAGTATTGTTAAATTACAAGTGCGATGCTTAATAATTAAATTAAGAAAATTTAAATTACACTCACAACAAAATATTTAAAATAAAATACAAATTAAAAAATTTATTTCGCATTTAAATATTTATCTAGTCCGAAAAAACTCGTATACAAGTATACGTAAAAGAGTATTCGGTTTTAATTATCATTTATTGCTGCGTTTAAATCAGTTTACACTGAGAAAATTTTAATTAACTTTGACACATATAGTAATAAATAACATAACAAAAATGGTTAATGACGATAAAAATCAAATTACACCTGCCGAAGCTACACGCGCAAGACAGGTTACAACAAAGCAAATAAAAGGCAAAAATATTTGTGCCACCTAATTCATTTCTGAGAGTGACAGATTAACACGATACTGCACTCGATTTTCATCTTCACCGATTCAAGACATCTCTGAATCGTTATTGGAAATAAAAAAACAAAATATTGACAATTTTTGGACTCGTCTCCAAACGGCTCATGACGCCATAGTAGATTATGACAATTCAGATCTACCACACGATTTTAAATCATCGGCTTACGCACTATACGAAAACTGCTTAGACCAGTACGAAGAAACAAAAGCTATGATTTCTGATCAATTAAAGCTAATAAAAGCGATTGCACCTACTCCACATTCGAGAGTAGAGCTGCCACAAATTCTAAGTCAAGAGGCAAGTTCAGGCATCCATCTCGAGGTGCCCGCATGTGACACAGAAATATTTTATGGAGGTTATGAAGAATGGCCGTCCATCCGGCACATGTTCACTGCCGTATATATCAACCATCCAAAATTATCAAAAGCGCAGAAATTGTATCACCTCCGATACAAAACAAAAGGTCAAGCAGGCGCAATAGTCAAACAGTTCGCACTAAATGACGACAATTTCAATTTGGCTTGGGAAGCTCTTAAATCAAGACTCGAAAACGAAAGAATTTTGGTCGATAAACAAGTAACGACACTAATAAACTTGCCTAAAATTCAAAAAGAAACAAGTGAAGAATTTGTTAGACTACAATCCACTGTTTTTAATTGTTTGTCGGTTCTATCGACACAAAATATTCCCACAGACAGCTGGGACCCTATACTGGTAAACATATGCACCGCCGCATTACCAAAAAAATCGTTACTTTTATGGGAGCAATCGCTCTCATCACGAAAGAAATGCCCCACGTGGCAACAAATGAAAGACTTTCTTACTACCCAGTACGAAATCGCTGAAAGGGTAGACAAAAAGCTAATTAAAACAAAAATTGTACAACACGACCTAAAAAGAAGCTTCAATAGACCCCAAGCTAGTAGCAAAAACAAATTAAACAGAAGCTTGTACAAAACGCAATCGTTCACATCTGAACAGAACAATCATACGTCATGCGAACTATGCACGAGAGGGCATAAACTACAATCTTGCGAGAAATTCAAAAAATTAAAGAAAGAAACTATTTCGTGAGATCAAAAAAAGTATGTACAAATTGCTTGTCACATGCGCATAAGTATAAAAATTGCAAAAGCAAATTCAATTGCTTATATTGTCACAAAAGACATCACACAATGCTTCACTACAGCAAATTTCCCAGCTCACCCCAAAAGAGCGCATATATTAGTATAAAAAGAACCACGGGTTTAGTTTCAACTACAAATCCCGAAAACCACAATACCCAAAATTGCCAAATGACATCATGCTGCTCAAAGGCACAAAACACTCAAACGCTACACAGCGAAATACAAAATAGGGTACTACTACCCACAGCAGTCGTCTCCATCGAACACCGAGGAGAGCTGTTTAAACTTAGAGCCTTAATATACCAAGGATCACAACGATCTTTCATAGCGTCTAGGGCTCAAAATAGGCTACAACTGCCAACAAAACTAGCCAATTTTGAAATTACGGGAATGGGCGGAAGAGTAGTCCAAAACTCAAATAAAATCTGCCCCATTACCCTAATTTCCCCCCAAGCGGATAAGCACATACAAGCAGAAGCCATAGTCTTACCGCAACTTACAAATATGCTTCCAAGCTATCACATAAATAGCAAGCATTGGCAAAAGGTTTCACACCTAAATCTAGCAGATCCCAACTGCAACACTCCCGCTCAAATAGACCTTCTATTTGGCAGCGATCTCATATCACAGATAATACTCGAAGGTATTGAGAAAATTTCAAGCACACTATTGGCACAAAATACTATTTTCGGTTGGATCCTAAGTGGTCTAGTTACGGAACCAGTTACAACAATGACAACTCAAGTTGAGGAAATCTCAAACGAATACCTCAATTCACAATTGAAAAAATTTTGGGAGTTAGAAGAACTCCCCCTCATATTAATTACAACCCCAAAAGATCAGTATTGTGAAGACTTCCACAAAGCCACAACTACTCGATCAAATAATGGCCGATACGTCATACGACTACCACTAAGTTCCCAATGTGTCAACACTCCACGAATTGACAGAAAACACCAAGTCAGAGTCCCTTCTGACAAGATCAGGTTTAAAAATACAAATATGTAACTTTTCGACCCCGCAGGATGGCTCTTGCCAATAATGATACAAAAATCCTGCTTCAAAAATCTTGAGTTATGTGGCGCGCTACTACTTGCCAAAATCGCACTTAACATAACATATAACAAAATTGTCCTAAGAAAATCGAAAAATCGACACCTCTCTTATTAGAGTGCCTCATAGTTGTCAACATTTTCATAACGTATAAAACTTCAAAAATAAAGTTAAGGGATCATCATACTTACAATGTGATACAGTGACGCAACCAGACTTACAAAAAGTAAAGGACGCACTTATCGCAACTATCTAAGCGCTCATCAAACGGGTAGTTTATGGGAAACACTTGTTAAAGTTGTAAGTCTCACTTCAAAAAAGTGAGCGAAAATCACAAATCTCACTCTCGCAAGATCCCTCTTCAAAGGTTTGAAAGGAGTACCCATTCTGGCCATATCTGAGCCAGGCGTGGAGTCGCTATCCTCATAAGCCGATAATAAAGAGATTGCAAATAATTGCTGATAATACAGAAAAGGCAAATCATAAACAATTCGCATAAAAAATCGATAAAAGAAAAAAAAACGTAAATACAATCACTACTTATTGTATTGCCAACTATAAAACCAAAAAATTGTCAGAATATAGTTGCGTATCTCAAGTCTATACCAAAATACAAATCGCAAGCAAAATCACTTGTTCTTGTTAAGTTGATTAAAACCAAAATTGCTTCTCACAGCTAATATTCGCGCCCTCGGCTATTCCATCAACAGTACGCCGAAATACATTCAACAGCACAGATGTATTCATTATCAATACATGTAATACTAGGCTAAATATTCGCCTAGGGGGCCCAGGATGTTTAAATGAGTTAAACTCCCTCCTATAAGTACACCACTCTACTCGGGAAAAACTGGCGCCCCCTAATAATGCCCACCACATACTCATCAATACACCACACCAGATGACACCACACAGGACAACACAACATACTATCTTTACATTCGTTTTCGTCTACGGGCCTGAGCGCCACATCAACCTTAAACATTCGAAATAATTCCGATCTCTTTGCACAACGTCATCGTATAAAATCGCAATCTCCGCTACCAACCGTCAACACTTTCTGGGCTTAAAACCGTGGTATTAATCTTTATCAAAAAAAGTGTTAAACCAATAAAAAATTTGTGAAAATTAACACTTAATAAAAAAAGTAAAGAACATTTTAATTTAAACCTTAAAAAAAGCGTTTTGTGGAAAAAATGGAAGAAATAATGTCATTGGTGAGTGCTAACATTATAGCATAACTAATCACAAGCCAACAATGAAAAGATGATGTTAAGGTTATAAATAAAATTAGAGTTCACATTTGGCATTACCAGACTCTATCATTATGTAGCTATAGTAATTGAAATTTTGCAATTTTATGAAAATACACATATGCCACCTTTTTTTCCAATCTTCCTAACACTTCTGGTAGGCCGCTTTAGGTATGGCTTTCAGTTCCTTCTTCGAATTCTCTTTTATGGCTTCAATCGACTGAAAATGCTTTCCACGAAGCGGCAATTTGAGTTTAGGGAAAAGAAAAAAGTCACACGGTGCCATGTCGGGTGAATACGGTGCTTGCGGAACAATATTTACGTTGTTTTTGGTCAAATAATCGCGTGCAAGACGAGACGTATGAGCTGGATTTTGGAACAAGTCGAGCAGACACACGTCTCATGCCCAAAACATCGTGAATAATGCTATGAGCGGATCCATGTGATATGTTGAGCTCACTAGCTATCTCTCTTTCAGTCACACGACGATTTTCCAACACAATTTTCTTTACTTTTTCGACGTTTTCTTCGTTTATTGACGTTGCTGGACGACGATCATGGGGCAAGTTCTCCAGCGATGTACGGCCGTCCTTGAACGACTTATGCCAATTAAAAATACATGCACGTGATAGGCAAGACTCCCCATATGCCTTCATGCAACAATTGCGTCCGTCGCACTTATTCCATTGGAATAACAAAATTGCAAACAAACACTTTTTGCTCAACGTTAATTTCCATAGTAAAAAAACACACTCGAGGTTAACTTGTTTATAGTGCCTTAAAAAAAAAACTATGTGACAGATCGCGCTCAAATTTGACGTGTCGTGATGCTTTAGTGATACATAGTAATTTTAATTTTGAAAACGGTTTTCATATGACACAAATATATTTAGAAAGTGAAATTGCGAAAAATATGTTCCGATGTAAAAAAACCAAAAATTACGTTGTAAACGAAACAAAATTGCTCATAAGTTGCTATACTCTTACTACGATCACATTGATTTTATTGAAGTAATTATGGCACCACATAAATGCTCAATATGTGAAGAAATAGTTTCTTGTTTTAATGTTCATCGTATTGGTTGCAAAGCTAATATGAAATCGGTATTACAGTGCCCACCTCCAACAAAAGCTAGAATCATGGGCAACGCCTTCATTTGCACCACCTATATTTGCATTGATCGATACAATTTAAACATAAATTTTCAATTTAAACATAAAGTTTATATATTTAAAAACTAAGCCTAGAACTTTATAATAATATGGTAGTTTTTTTATATCAAGAGTTGTTAATATTGTTGTATATACATATTTTCACCGCTAAATGCTGAGACAGCTGCCATGTTAATCGGTTAGACTAAACCAAATGATACTCACATTCCAACACAAGCACTCCAGTTGGGAACGGGCAGGACCTCGAACGCTTAATTCGTTGATCACCTTCGCAGTGCTCCAAGAGTCGTATAAATGTATGCATAGTGGTGACTTGCCGGGCATACCTACGGTATTTTATATATTATGAATATATTGCGAATTGTACAAATAATTTATTTATGTTAATTTATTATGTTAATTATTATTTATGTTAAGAAGTATACAGACTACAAGTATATGTATTTAAAAACGAAACCTAGAACTATATAGTAATATTATAATTTATTTTACATATGTAAAGAGTTGTTAATTAAATATTGTTCATATTTTCATCGCTAAATGCTGAAATATAAATTGTAAATAAAATTTGTGATTTAAAAATTTATACTTAAATTATAAAAAACGACTCTATAATAATTATCTCTTGATATATTTTATAATGATAAATTTTGTTTCATTTTTCAGAAGAGTTATTATGACTTGTACTACCAAATTCTGTTACCATAGTTATTTTTTCCGGTCCGCTCATAGTAAAATTGAATTTTAAGCTTATGCATGAATAAGTTAATTTAAAAAAACGCTTAAAAATATACCGCATATTTATCCACATGAAGTGGATATAATTATTATATTTATATTACTAATAAGCATTAACATGATTCTATAACCACAATTGAAAATAGTTTTAATAATTATTACAGCGTTTTTTTGTTTGCGCAACCCGTTTTTACCACCACCTCGACTCACCATACTCACTTATACCAAAAATGATTGAATATTAGACTCCACCACCCCATGCATAAAACGGCATGTTAATTGTAAACAAAAACGTAAGCGATTTTGTTAAACCATGAAATGGACTCAATTTATTAGTTTATAGTGAAAAAATCTTACTGAATTGAATAGAATAATGTTACGGGAATATATTTTGGTTATTTTTAAATATAGCCAAGTATTATATTAAAAATAAGCCAAGTATTTCCTCGCAACATTATTCTATATAGCTTAGCAAGCGCAAACTTGAGTAACAATTGAGATATCTTGATGAAAGATGGTAGTCATGGTCCTTGGCACCCAAGAAATATTTGCAGCGGTAGCGATGGGCGGAATCGAATCATTGCCACCCACACAAAACGCCAATATTCGAAAACTTACTACTAGAACTACTAAAAGATCGATAAATCAATAACCAAATGCGCCTGATACAAGAGGGTTTTATAAGAGCCGGTTCAAAATTGACCGATGGACGTGTCACCGACCACATTTGGGTGAAATCACATATCTCCGTGGCCTTACTTGACCAATTTCAACCAAATTGAGTACATACCATTATCCTAAAACCATGTCTACTTGCCATACAACACAATTTTATGATATATTCGGATAATACTTTGCACAAATAGTTCCTTTAAGGTATGCCATTTCGAGTCGAAAAATTGTCAAAATCGGACCATAACTGATCGAGCCCCTAATTACCGAATATATTTACCCAAGTGCGTATGGCTGACTTTTTCCCGAATATACAATATTGGGAAAAACATATGTCTAAGAGATATTTTACGAAATTTGGGGAAAATGTTCCTTTGATAATAATGAACCTTTGTGTCAAAAATGGGTTGAGTCGGGTGAATACTTTTTTCTACCCATATACGTAATATACAAATTTTTACCAGCTGACATTATACTATATATATCGGCCAATGTCAGAGTTATTTAAATTAAATTCAGAGAACGTATTCTAATAACAGTGCATCTTCGGACCTAAAATTTACAAAATCGGGCGAAAACTCACCTTATCCTCCATATAACTGATATTCAGGATTTTAAAACATCCGGCTGACGTTATTCCATATATAAATACGTTTATATATATATATTTGTAAAATTAAAAAAAGTTCTCAAGTATACCTGAGCAATGTAATGCAAACAGCCCTCATATCCCTAAGATAATGAATTCGTAATAAACTGTACACGTATTACCTGGCAAAAGAGGACGATTTTGTATATAGGCGTAATCGGATCACTACCACGCCCACAAAACTCCATTAAGTGGAAACCTAGAAAATTTCATAATGGAGCTCTTCATTAAGATATAAGACTGTTGGTCCTGCCCTCTAATAGGTTTAATGTATATATCTCCTAAATCACTAAAGCTTTAATAACTTAATTCCCTTAGAATCAATCCTTTAAGAACCGCTACCGACAGTGCGAAAATAGATGAAATCGGATTATAACCCCTACTATATTATTATAAAAACTATACTTATTATAAAAACTACTCAAAGTGCGATAAATCTATAAATGAATACGCCAGAAACATAAAATTTTACATCTGTGATGGTACGAGAAGGCTTTATAGGACTATGGGCGTCCCACCGCACACATTTAGATGAAAGCCCATATCTCGGGACGTATTTGACCGATATCTACCAAATTTAATTGGTAATATTATCCTAACGCCTACTTTCCATATAACAGAGTTTTAGACTTTATCTGATTCTTTCACTTTTCAGTATACAAAAAAAGAACCAATCAAAGTATCCTGATACAACTTGGCTTTAAGGTGTACCACCTTATGACCAAAAATTGTCAAAACTATTCAAGCCCCCAGATACCGAATATACCCAGTTCCTGTTGCGAACTTTTTATCGAAAACATCGGTCAATCTGTAAGATATATAATATTATAGAAATTCGGAGCGAAATTTTTTCTGATATTAGTATGCCTGTATGTTAAAAGTGGGTTGAATCGGATCAATAAGTTCCTTAGCCCCCATATACCTAATAGAAACCGTTTTCGAACGTCCGGCTGACTTTATACCACATAGTTGACTTTATACCGCGTGGTTGACTTTACTCCTGTCAGATATGTATATGTATTTGATGATGATTTTAATATAAATTTCGCTAGGAAGTAAATTATAGGTATAAAACGAATTTAGTCTATGACCTATAATATAAGTTAATAAGATAAAAATTTCGAAAATCGAATAATGAAAGTTGAATTCTTTCGCAGCATTTATTAAAATACAGGTTTGCCAACACTTGGAGGTATGTCCCGGCTTTGAGCCTGAGAAGTTGCAAGAGTATGATATGTTCGGTTACAACCGAACTAAGCTCTTCCTTACATACAAGTACTTAATATAAAATATTGCCAACAAAATGTTCGGTTACACTCGATTTTAGGTCTCACTTACTTGTTTTTATTTCATCTACCTATGTTATTATTTCGTAGCAGCAGCAGAAAAAAAAAACAGTTTTGAATCGTTTAGTGGGTTTTTTTTTGCATTTTCTAAATAAACTTACCATAGTAATGCAACGTTCATAGAATACGTGGTAACGACAATTTTAAAATCATATGTTTGATGACGATGTTGGTTCAAATTGGTTCGTTGCCATAGTCTTTGAAATATGTTTGTGTTATTTATGGTAATTCTTGAAATAGCTTAAAATATTATTAATTATAAAAGCTATTAAATGACCATGCTCTTGTTAGCAATTGATAAGAATTTGTATCAAGGATGTTATGAAATGGTTTTGCACTTAAACAACTTTTTTAAATTTCAAGAATATTTCAATTTGCAAAAAAAAATTAATTTTCAGAAAAAATTTACATACGAAAATATATCATACATAGCAACTCTAATGCCTGATGCCTTTTCCAACGAATGGCATATTTAAATTAATCAAATCCGTTAAAAAAGAAGAAAATTTCCAGCGGGGGTGGTTCGTTGGAAAAAAATGTGTATCAAAATCGATTTTTACACATTTTGTTAAATAATATCAGGTGTGTTCTAAAAGTGTTAGAAGGATTTGTGCACAAAACTGTGAACAAAATTCATGTGAGTAAAATAAATAAGTATGTGTTATAAAAAAAATTAATTTTCAAAAATTTCGCCTAATTATTTATTTTGCTTCATATTTAACATGCAATATTAGGTTCAAATACACATTTCTTGAGATTTCCCAAAAATGACGATTTAAAAATGCTATTTTTTGTGACGGAGAGATTAGTCTATTCAAGAATTCGCTCAATCATATTAAAGTGCATGATGATTAATGATTTTCGGCATTTACAAAAATAAGTGCGAACTTGTAATTTAGGTATTATTCAATCAAATAACGTCCTTGTCCTCCTATTTAAAAAATTATTTAACATTGAGTAGATATTAACTTATCGCCTAAGGGCTTCTTGGACGTTTTTTCGGATACATAGGCAGGAATTTAAATATCGTCTTCGTTTGTATCTTTTGGGAAAAAATGAAGCAGCTTTAACCGGTTGCAGTAATGTTGAATGCGACGATACATCCGATTTAGAAGGGAACCAGTTACCTTTTACAGGCGTGTATAAGCTTCAGTTATTGGTAGTTATTAGCAATGTTGTATGACTTCATTTCATCTAAGTATACTATTGTACATATTACAAAAACTCCATGTGGAAGTTCCTGAGGAACAGAGTATAGAAAACGAATTATTGGACCTCGAATTCGACAGTCTAAAGCATTTGGTGGAATACATTTGTAAAAAATTAAAAACTGAAGTGGTTGAGTTTGAGAAAGATTAGAAGTACACAGGGTTAATCACGCAACGAGGGCGGGTTGGAGAAACCAACTGAAATAATAATGGAGGTGAAGTCCCAATGTGAAGGATATTTAAAAATGAAAATGGGTAAACCATAATAATTACCTAGAATGCAGTGTCAAAATTAAACGTTTGTTTTTCATATCTCGCGTTTATTTTTAAATTAGATCTCTTAATAAAGATATATTATATAATTGTTTGAACAAAAATGCAAAAATCAAAAACAATTACATCAATAATAATTTTTTGCTATTTAAATTCGTCCCACTGTAAGTATGACGATATTGGTTCAATGACGTCAAGGTTGCCGTAACATTCTATTCTATTAACGTTGATAGTAATGTATATAATTTGTATACCAAAAAGTAGCGAATTCAACAAAGAAAAAACTTACCGACTTTTAAAATTTTAAATTTATCATATAAAATTTCACACAAAAGTTACAGATCTTTTGATTACCTACAATATGGAAATATAACTTATTTTTATAGTACCTGTAGTAGGAGATAAACCATTTTTAGCATTTGAAATTTCAACCAAGCCTCTCTCCTTGCTTTTCCCGACCGTAATCGCGTAAATTATTTTTTCTTTAATGTTTTTTACTTTCGACTTTACAAACAACTTTTGGATAACACTTCAAGCTGTAAAGCTGTAATTTTTTGGCTGTGAATTTTTGTGTTTTTATTATACGAAAATCTTCAATTTTAATCATTTTATTTGATATTTATTTAGTGATTAATTTTAAATAGCAAGTTAAGTATAAGAGTTCATAAGTTTTGTCTATTATCTTAAAGCTTAAATATTAGAATTTTGTAGCCGAGTCAACTTTTGCTTCATTTTGTTTTAATTTCTGTTTTGCTTTATTTTATCTCATCTACTTCTCTATTCACAGCTGTGTTGTGTGTAGTTTTTTATTTGTTCTAGCGCATCTAAAACTGTTCGCTATATTGTTTTTTCAAACAGTCCTGGTTTTGAACTTTGATTAAAATTGTTATTAAATATATAATACTTATAAGATATTGTTTTATTTAGTTTTTTATTTAATCTACCTTTAATCCTTCAACGGTAACATTAAAGGTGAGTCAGATCACTATGTTTCATGCTGGCTTTGTGACGGGCTTTCCCATATTAAATGTGCTGGACTGACAGTTACAATCTTAGATACTATTATCAACTGTAAAGGATTACGTTGGTCCTGTTTAAATTGTAAATCGATTGAAATTTATGTATTTGAAGTTTATAAGCAGACACGCAATGGTCCAACATTAAAAACTATAGGGTTATTGCAAAACGATCAGTTATACCTAAACTTTTTAAAGCAGACCATGTAACTTTTTCGATTTCTCCGTTAATTTCTTCATCTCAGCATGGATTTCGTAAAGGGAAATCGACACTAACCAATTTGCTTGAATTTTTAAACCATGTATCTTTGGTTTTTAGGAAATATAAGCACACGGATGCTATATACACACACTTTAGCAAAGCTTTCGGCTCTCATAAATAAACTTGATCTTCTGAGCTTTCAGATAAGATTTCTAATAAAACACAACGAGCGATATTTGAGGATACTCTTTCAGATACAATAAATGTTTCTTCAGGTATTCCGCAAGGTAGTAATCTTCGCCCGATTCTGTTCTTGTTGTTTATTAACGATATCTCTTCGGTAATAGAATTCTCAATAATTTTTTCATACGCCTACAACATAAAACATTTTAAATCATACACATCAACTGATGAAAGGTGGTTGCAAACAGACCTAAACAATTTGGTGGTAGTGTTCATTTTACAAACCGCAAAGCACTTCCAACGCGGAACATACCCCTTTCACTTCAGGTAACTTATCCTTTTTCTCTTAGGATGATAACCGCACAATGTTTAGGGTATAAATATAAAATTAGGTTTAAGTGTGTGTTCAAACTATATGTTGGAATAAAGGCTTCAAACAGCGCAAAGCGTTGTTTCCGTGCCATCGTGGGATCGAAAACGAAGCCGGGTCGATAGTCGTCACTCCTTTTGTTAAAGTTGGTATGGGATATAAATCATCAGTGGATGTTGTATTGTTTGTGTTGGTGCGTGTTGTAATGATGTGGAATGTGGATTGTGATATGATGAATACGGCGTGTCAGTGTTATGCGACTGAATAATGTTGTGTGCTAATGTGGTGTGTTGAGGGTCATTTGGCCAGATTAAAATTATTTTCCATTGAATCTCAATAAATATAAAACGATGTGCTTTTCCATAGATCTGTTCACCCCTCTTCTTATGTAATAAAAAACAATAGTCTAGAGCAAGCTTTTAACTTTGTTGATTTGGGAATATGGACCCAAAGCTTAATTTTAGTCTTCATATTAATACCATTGTCTTGAAAGAAAAAGCTGTCCTCAGTTTTGTTAAACGTTGGTCTTAATAATTTAGAGATACGTATACTACTAAAACACTCTTTATAACTTTGGTTAGACCTATATTTGAATATGAATCTGTTGAATGGAACCCTAGCTACCAAACCCATACTGACAAGTTAGAGTCTGTTCAGAAACAATTTTGACTTTTCGCCTTAGGGTTTTTCCGATGAGATTCTAGGTTAAGTCTACCTCCATACATTAGTCGTTTAAAACTTATAAATTTACCAACACTTGCTTGTCGTAGGGAAATGCTTGGCATAATATTCTTAGTGTAAATTTTGAATGGAGCAGTTTGCAGTTCTTTTCTCCTGTCTGAAATTAAATTTAATATCCCGGTTCTCTTTTCGAGGCAGTTTAGACCTTTACTGTTAAAATCCAATGGATCAAATTTCGAACTAAACGAACCATTCTCTCGTATATGTCATGATTTTTATTCTTATTCCTGCACATTTTACTTATCTGGCTCACTTTTCCAAATTAAAAAGACTTTATTGCTTTAAAAATTTATTATATCGTAACTATAAATCTTAGCTGTAGAAATTTTTCTGCTGAATAGTTTTAGATCTAAACACTTAAAAACGTCTCTTGCCTTTTCTGACTCTAATGGTTGGATTATTAATTAAAAAAATAAAATGTATTATACAATAATACAATTGTATGTACAAAATTCAAATTTCAGCACAAAAACAAATTTTGTTTTCTTATTAGGGACTTAAACAAGGAAACAAAAGTAGTTTGTTTAAGTACTTATTGTATTTATGCATATATATTTACATAGTACATATGTATATGAATATTGTTTTTGTGACTAAATCCAAAATTGTATTTCCATTTCTGGCTCTCATATTACATGTAAGAAACTAGTTTTATGGAAAAAATAATAAGGCGTAAAACGCAGAAATCAAACCTCATATACCAATTTAGTAACCACGCATTCTAAAAAAGTTAACAAAAAAGGAATGAATGTATAAACGGAGAGGGTCAAAACGAATGGGTGGATGGTTATAGCAAATAACTTATGCACACTAAGTACTCGTACAGCAAAAGTGCTGCAATAAAATATGGCAATGTGATTTCACCCTACTATACAAGCAATACAGTCGAAGTCTTAAAACCCCAACTTCTTAAAATAGTGCTCGGCATTACAGCCACTTAATGAAACGCATACAGCGTGACTAATGCTTGAAGTGATGGCACAAAAATCCAACTCCCTTTTCACTTGTATTTAGTGGCCAAGTAGTACACATAAAAAGAGCAAAAAACACGGCCTGGCACCAACCCCTAATTCCATGAACCAAATTCAATTCAAACATTCTTCGCGGACATGCTTATACAAGTATACAACACTGGCGCAACTTTTTTTGCAAGAGTAAATTACTAAATAAATTTGTCTCGCTGAGAGTTTCAATATGGTATACTTTTCCTGGCTTAAAGGGACAATGCACAAGAATTGTAATTTATGCACTCGGAGTGTCGACTACACGCATTGAATCTATGTATAATTCTGATTCGCAAAAGCTTTTCTAAGTGAAATAGACTAGTACAGTAACGGCAAATCAAATCAATTAACAAAGTTACTTGCCAATATACAAACAAACATACAATCATAAAATGTGATTTCATCTCAGATTTAAATTTTTATTTTCCTCCGCACTGCGACGGATAGTACACAATTATTAACGTTCAAAGTTCATATCTAGAACTATTGAACAAACAAGCAAATGCTGGAAATATTTTCAGATGCTAGCAAAGTTTATATAATGGTAGTGAACGGATTACAATCATATTTGCTTCCAGTGAACTTTGTTATTATAGCTTAAGCGGTTTAGGAGATATGCACATTAAACATATTAGGGAGCGGGACCACGCCCTCTATACAAAAAATATAAACTGCAGATGCCCCTCCCTAATGTGATCCTATGTACCAAACAGTCTTGTATCTTATTGCGGAGCTTAGTTATGGCAATTTTTTTGTTTTTGATTAATGACGTTTTGTGGGCGTGGCAGTGATCGGATTCATAAAGATATGTCAATTTTAACTCAAGCTTGCACAGACGGACAGAAGGACAGACAGTCACCCGGATTTCAACTCGTCTCTTCATCCTGATCTTTTATATAGTATATATAACCCTATATCTAATTCGAATAATTTTAGGTGATACAAACAACCGTTAGGTGAACAAAACTATTATACTCTGTAGCAACTAGTTGCGAGAGTATAAAAATGCCTTATGTATTTCATTAAGATATCTCAGAAATTGTAGATATTTGCTTTTTGGTATCAGCAACATCCCTTATCATAAAAAAAATTGTTCTTATTAACAAACGATTGTTTGTATCATTTGTAATTTTTTTTAACAAAACTTTAGCGTAAAAAATTATTTAACTCACGAACCAAGTGTGCAACAGCCAACTACAAAAAATTGGATTCTAGCTGCACGACCGCATCATATCCATAGGTGGTTCTGAAATAGTCCTCTTGCAATCACGTTGTAAATACATAGGTATACCTACATATGTACATTTACAATCGTCTAAGCTGGCGAAACAATTTTACACTGAAACTTGGCTAAATTACTTTTCTTTAGTAAATTAGATTTAAGAGCATTTATCCTCGATGGATTTTTATATTACTTTCTCCTGAATTATAGTAATATTTAATCTTGTTAAATATATAGCAATTTTTTTTTTATTTAACGTTTATTTCCAAAATTAGTCAAATTTATTTGTAAGCTTAAGAAAGCTTAGTAAGAATATTTTATTTGTTGAGCATAACTTTTAAGCAGTCAGATGCACGAATATAATTACGCAAGTATTATAACTAAGCAAAATAATATTTCAATGAAGTGTCTAAGTTGAGTTGAGCAATTGAGGTTAGAGCCACTGATAGCAAATTTCTCACATTCGGCATTGTTTTACTCCATAATAACAATCACTAGAACTTGTCAAGCCCTACCGTTACGTTAAAGTTGACAGCAATAAAAGCAACGGCATCCTTTTGGCCATTAAATCCTGTCGGTTTTAGTAACGATAACTGCTACAGCTACAATTGGTCATGGCTTGTTTATTTTCATTAATTTTTGGTTTGTTACCTCATGATGTTTTAAAATCGACACAAAGTCTCCTCCCTTTGCTTTCATCTCAATTTATTCATTCAGCACAACGGTTTTTTTAAGCCCGTCATTTTTATTTGTGTACAAGTTTTTTTTTTTTTGAGCACTTGAATTGTTTTGTGTTTTTATTACTCTTATATGCGATACACACAGGTGCTGGACAACAAACTCATTTACATGCACATACTTACATATTTGTATAAGCTTTAGTGAAAACCATGTCCGCATTTGTCTTTCCCCACCTACATCTCGCAGTAATGACTTTTATACATTCATTCACACATTATATACGTGTATGTAGAACTCATCATCCGCACATTTCCACTTGGTCGCTCTTCACTTTAACACCAAAGTAATACTGATCGGCCGGAATGTACGCGAGCAACGCTCCAGGGGGTTGTGTTGAAATATTAATTAAAGTATTGTGAAAATGGTAAAGCAACAAAGGTTGAGCGGCTAGTCAATAGTTGGAACCACTGTTAATGTATAACACTACAGTCACTTAACAGCGCCACATGGAGCACTTGGACATAATTGATTCAAATGCCTTTTCAAATGTACTCGGTCACACTGTAGAACAAAGTAATGACGAATGCACCGATGTTCCAAAGTCTAAATAAGAAATTAAATGCATGTAATTTAATGTTATAGCCAAAAATTTAGCTTTATTATAAAGATAAGAGCCGTATATCAGCCATAAGTCTCTGGCTTATCTACGTAGACAATCGACTTCGCAGTCTAGCGGTGTTAAATCGCATGATCTTGGAGGCTACGCCACAGGCCCAGTTTCCTTCAATAAATTGATCGTTTCGTTAGCTGTATGGCATGGATTTAAAGGTCGTGCACATCAATATCCTCCAATTTAGGCACGAAAAAGTCACTAACCATGGCTCTATAGCGTTCCCGGCCGGCCACATTTTTGAAAAAATATGATGATTAAGGATGTAAAAGCGTTTAACAATGGCTTGTGGATTATCATCCGTCCAAATGTAATAATTTATTTTATTAACGTACGCATTCAACCAAAAGGAAGCTTCATTCTTATTGGATGCAGCGCACGATCACGCAAACCGAACTATTATTTTGGTAATAAATTTGCAAGACTTGCAAACATTGTTCCGGAATAAGTCTGTTCATTATTTAAAGGCAAACCAAACTGAGTATAAATCCAGCAACAGCTCTCAAAAAGACTAATTCTGAAAAACGTATTGCTTCATTGAAAACCACACAACTAAAGAAAATACCCTTTAATAACGTACGTACATACGAATGTATTTTTGGAGTATAGATATAGATTTACCAGGGACATATTTTTGTCAGCTGCTTGACGGTCTTTCTGCTTCATCCACTTCCGAAGGCGTAATACCTTCTTTTGTTATACACTGGTTAAGCTCAGAATATGATATAATATCTTATAGTTTTAAGCAAAATCTAAAACAAATACTATTTATTTTAGTTAAGATTTTTCGTTTTTGTACTCGGAATCGCCTTTTGCTATTTCCATTTTTATATTATTGTAAACATAAAATATATGTTTCTGTATTATTACTTTCAGAATATGCTCATTCGTGTGTTCCATACACTTATTAAAAGCCTTCGCTGTGACGTACTTCAGGGAATGACTTTTAGTAGTTTTAATTTACTCATTGCGCGAATACGGTGGCTGAGTGATGACTCTCGTTTCGTGTTTTGGCAAAAAGCCAGTCACAATCATCCCAGAGTGTGCTGGTGCATTATTGTAGCGAAAAATTCATTAATTTTTTGCACACAAATACGGTCGCTTACGCAGAATTGCCTCACGTATACGACTCAAACAAGCCACGTAGTATTTCTTATTAAACTTATTTTATTAAGAAAACAATGATTATCACCTCTATTTTTGATCGACTTTAAAGTGAAATCGAAAACGGCACATTTTTTTGGAGCGGAATTCGGTAGATTGTTGACAATTTTGACGTCATATTTATAAACCCACGTCTCGTCACCAGTGATGCGTTTGTTGAATGTAGGGTCAACAAAAGTTTCAAGCATCTTTTAGCGACCTATACTCGACTGCGTTTTTGCAATTATTCAGATCTTTTGGTAAAAGTCTAGCAACACGCTTCATACCAAAAACAGTAACCAAACTAAGAGTTGTTGAGGTTTTCTGATCTTTTTTAATGTCATTATAAGAAGTAGATGACACAAATTAAAGATGACTTCACGACCTTAACTGAATGGTTTGTGCCACCCAAATAATTGTACTCGTGATAAAAAAGAATGCTCAAAACAAAATTCTGTAGGCGTGATTTCATCAGAAACCAAAAATTTTAAGAAACCCCGTTGAACAAATTGTTTAAATATAACTGTCATTCATATGACAAATCAAAATCAACATAAAGATCTTTTTTTCCTCATTAAGGGCCGTTTCCTCAATACTCGGTTCATATTACGCTTAACCGCGGTTTCATTGACGAGGGGACGACGAGGAAAGACGAAAAGACCGTGCTGCTTGTGCTCGGGTGGCACGCTCTTTGTTCTTTTCCATAACAGCTTGCTGCTACGCAATTCGGCATTCCTTCCATTTTTAAATTCCTTTCTTGATTGCAACAGAGCTCGGTTTCATAGAAATATTTGCGTTATATTTGGAAATTTATGCTTTTTTGTATGCATAATATACAATGATAACGAGGAACAAAAGAGTCGCCGTCGAAACGCCATCTAAGCAGCTGAACTTTCTTATAGATTTTACAGCTGACAGTTGTCATTTCATGTTCTGGTCAGAGACTAAACAAGACTCCTTCTTACGGTAAAGTTTACCAGAACTTAACTGAAAGATGGTTGCTAACCATATATTGAGAAAACGGCTCTAATTAATATTAATTCGGTTTGAAGGTTGTTTGTATCAAACAACTTGGCTAGAGAAAACGTTTTTTGTTGGTTGCAAACCATTAGACGGTTACGTTTGCAGATTTAGTTATACATAGGTATAGACAATATGTACAATAAACTTGTATGTATATAGTTGTCACAGAAATGCTGTGAAAGTTATTATAAAAAAAAGCCTTAGTTAAAATTTTTTCTTGTTTGAGATTACTAATAATTATGGATTCGGCCCTAAATCTTTTAAAATAATACATTTTGTACAAAGTGAATTTAATTTATACATTGTACAAATAATCCTTAAACAATTAAACAAAAGAGCGAGAAAGAAAGGCAAATGCTATTTTTTATACTCTCGCAACATGTTGCTACAGAGTATAATAGTTTTGTTCACCTAACTGTTGTTTGTATCACCTAAAACTAATCGAGTTAGATATAGGGTTATGTATATACAAATCATCAAGATGAAGAGACGAGTTGAAATCCGGGTGACTGCCCGTCCATCTGTGTAAGATGTAACTTGAGTAAAAATTGAGATATCTTTATGAAACTTGGTATACATGTTTCTTGGTACTGTAAGACGGTTGGTATTGCAGATGAGCGTAATCGGATCACTGTCACGCCCACAAAAAGGCCATTAATCAAAAAGAACAACAAGGACAGCCCCGCCCACTCCCTATATAACGGTACTGTTAAAAACTACAAAAAGCGCGATAAATCAAGCACAAAACACGCCAGAGACATTAAATTTTACATCCAGGATGGCACAGGATGACTTTATAGAAAACGCGTTCAAAATTAGACAGTGGGCGTCGCACCGCCCACTTTTAGGTGAAAAGTGACTTTGCGTGAATAATATGTTTAAAGTATACCATATTGTGATCAAAAATTGTCTAAATCATACCAAAACTGTTCAATCCCCTAGGTACTGAATACTTTACTTGTTAATTTTTTTTCTGGGCTAATATTCTTTTCGCATAATGTTCACATAGTATAATAGTATTGTGCCCACCGCTCATATAACAATTATGTTAAAAACTACTAATAGTATGGTAATAAGTAAGTAAAGGCTAAGTTCGGGTGTTATCGAACGTTTTATACTCTTGGAGCTTGAAAGGATCAAAACCGGGGAAATACCTTCAGGTGTTGGCAAAACTTTATTTTAAACAAGTAAAGAAGGGCTAAGTTAGGATGCAACCGAACATTTTATACTCTCGCAAAGTCAAATGGTATACTCGTTTTGGATTTCTTTGTGTATCTTACCGTCTTGTTTTATGTTGACCGATATTTTCGGTAAAAAGTCAGCTATAGGCACTGGGGTCCACATATTTAGTACTTAGGGGCTTGAACAGTTTTGGTTCGATTAAGACAATTTTTGGTCACAAGGTGGCATACTTTAAACGAATTATTCACGCAAAGTTTTACCCCGATATAATCATTTTTGCTTGATATGCATATTGGAAAATGAAAGAATCAGATGGAATTGGAAATGGTATTATATGGGAAATAGGCGTGGTTGTAGTCCGATTTCGCCCATTTTCGCACTGTAACATAGAAATATGAAAAGAACGTTATGTACCGAATTTCGTTTAAATCGGTTAAGCAGATCTTAATATATGAGTTTTCACCTAAAAGTGGGCGGTGCCACGCCCACTGTTTAATTTTGAACGCGGTTCCTATAACGTCATCTCATGCCATCTCAGAGATAAAATTTAATGTCTCTGGCGTATTTAGTGCTTGGTTTATCGCGCTTTTAGTATTTTTTAACAGTACCGTTATATAGGGAGTGGGCTGGCTTGACACCCGATTTCACCCGTTTTCACACCGTCAATAGAGGTGCTATAAACATTTGCTCCCAGTGAATTTGGTTATTATAGCTTTACCGGTTTAGGAGATATGCACATTAAACTTATTAGGGGCAGAATCACGCCCACTTAAAAAAAAAATTTTAACTACAGATGGCCCTCTCTATTGTGATCCTGTATACCAAATAAGAGTCTTGTATCTTAGTGTGTAGCTTAGTTATGGCCATTTATTTGTTTTTCAATAATGGCGTTTTGTGGGCGTGGCTGTGGTCCGATTACACCCATCTACAATACCAACTGTCTCACGGTACCAAGAAACATTTCTACCAAGTTTCATAAAGATATCTCAATTTTTACTCAAGTTAGAGCTTGCACGGACGGACGGCCGGACGGACAGACAGTCACCCGGATTTCAACTCGTCTCTTCATACTGATCATTTATATATATATAACCCTATATCTAACTCGATTAGTTTTAGGGGATACAAACAACCGTTAGGTGAACAAAACTACTATACTCTGTAGCAACTGGTTGCGAGAGTATAAAAATGTAACGAAAGGGTTCAACTATAGTGTTCAATTAAATCGTGAAATTTTATAAATATATATAATATATATATATATTAACATATATATGGAGTATGCCTTTAGCCAGCAATGTTGTTGTTGCATCATGGGCTCGCGGTTCCGAGGTAAGTTCAATTAAGTACTGCTGATTTAATATTGATGAAAAATTGATTAGGCTTAAAATCCCCAATTTCAAAATCCCCAAAACAATTATTTTGCATTGACGGCCTTAAAAAAAACATTAATAATAATATAAGGAAAGCGGTTCTCAAAATCCGGTTAATAAAGTTCTTAATATGGAAGAAAGATTATTTCAGATAGAGAGATAGATATGGACTCCAAATTATGATACTCTTGCCACATGTAAATAAAAGTTTTGTTCACTTAACGGTTGTTTGTTTTTGTATCACCTAAAAATAATCGAGTTAGATATGAGGTTATACATATATAAATGATCAGGATGACGAGACGAGTTGAAATCCCGCTGACTGTCTGTATGTCCGTTCGTGCAAGCTGCAACTGTAAAAATTAAAATATCTTGATGAAACTTTAAATGTTAAAATCGGGGTTATCAGTTATATAGAGGCTAAGGTAAGTTTTCTCCCGATTTTATCCATTTTAGGCTCACAGATACACTCTCATATCTTACATATTAAGCAATATTTTCGGCAAAATGTCAGTCATATGCACTGGGGTCCACATATTCGGTATGTTAGGGCTTGAAGAGTTATAGTCCGATTTTGGCGAGTCTTAGACCCGAGTTGGCATACTTCATGGGTACTTTTTGTATACAGTTTTATCGGAGTATATTCGTTAGTGCTTGATTTGTGTACGAAAAGGTGAAAGAATTAGATGGAATTTAAAATTGTAATGAAATCCACCAAGATTGTTTGAAATCGGTCAACCAGGTCCCGTGATATGAATTTTCACCTAAATGTGGGCTGTGCCACGCCAATCGTTCAATTTTGAAAACGCTGTTTTGTATCATCTTGGGTGTAAAATTTAATGTCTCTGGTGCATTTACTTACTGATTTATCGCGCTATTAGTAGTTTTTAACAAACCGTTATATGGGGAGAGGATGGGGTTATAAACCAATTTCATCCATTTTTGTTCTGTCAGCAAAGGTTTTGAAAGGAATTAGCAATTGGATTTCCACTTGTCTCGTCATCCTGATCATTTATATATACATAACCCTGTATATCTAACTCGATTATTTTTAGGTGATACAAATGACTGTTTTAGGTGAACAAAAATATTATACTCTGTAGCAACATGTTGCAAGAGTATAAAACAATCACAAAACAAAATTATATCACAATAGCACATCATTTAAGTATAAAAATATTTTCAGTGTTCATTTCGTTCTAATTAGTTTTATGTAAAGGTAATTACCTCGGCTAACAAAATATTAACTTGTTTTGTCACACGAAAACAAATTATACCAAATTTTGAATGTACTAAACTAAACAATAATATGTGAATGGAATGTGACACGTCAGGTTTTTTTGTGCCACCAAAACAAATATTTTCTTAAAACGTACAAACATTGGCTACATTTAGAGAAATTATTGCTTAATATAGAAAAATACTTATATTTTCGTGAATTTTTGGCTTGTGGAAGGTCTTTTTTATGTGTCCGACAATAATCTGCTAGCATTCCTGCGCCCCATTTCACTTAATAGCGCTTCTCCAATAATGCAATACCGGGAAAAAATCCAGATGAGAGTCCAACATATTTATTTTTAAAGACATATTATACCCCAAAGCTTTATATGACTTTGTAAGTTCATTTATTAAGTTTTTGTAATTTTCCGTAATTCTAGAAAATTTTGCCACAAGTCCCACAGCCACAGGAAGTTCGGCAATATGTAGGATGACAAGTTTGGATACTGGGTAGTGTGTTTGGACTTGGTTGTAATGCCTTTTATTTGAGCTAAACAAAAATAATAATAACTTACATGATCCTTTGGTTCTATCCAAATTATTTGTATAGCAAATGGCAAATGTTTGGGTTCTTGTTTAGCCCAACCTAATAGGAGTCTCACATACTTTAGACAATATTTATGTGGAACCCAGGATTTATCTTTATTTTCAAAGGAAATCCAAAGTCGGCTAAATAGCACTGTTCAACTAATGGTGTGAAATTACGACGCTGAGTTTTAAAAGTTAATAAAATAATAAAAAGTGTTGGGGTCGTTAGAACACTTTCGTGGTATGTTTACGATGTAACAAATGTATATATGATGTAAGGGGGTCGATCGCAATAGTTTTACAGTCGTATGATTAACAAAAAATAATCACAAATAACGTATGACAAAAACAGTGTTTATTTTTGTTTACTTTATTGCAGAATAACACCATGCGAGTCATTTATATGTATCAAAATCGCGATCCACCTCATGGATCAGTTCAACCTGGGACATTACCTGATCCAGACTCCGCTTTTCGGCCGTATCATCCAATGGTTCTTACCCAAAGCGCACAAATACATTTCCGGAAAGACGATCATATAAGGCAAATGGAGCTACGAAATGAGGATGTGGCACTTCCAAGTGGAGATATTACATTATCCTGGTGCAAAATGTTCAAGTTAGAAGATATTAATCGCAAGCACCATCTTATTCGGGTATGCAAGATCTATATATTTGTCTAATATCATGTAATACGATTTGACTAAACTCTAAAACCTTTTAGTACGAACCAATATATGACTCAACGTCCAGCATACATTATTTACAACAAATTACGCTGTATGAATGCCAGGGATCCGAGCAAGAGCTTGAGAAAATGGCACGAGAGCAGGGACGACAATGTATAGGCAATCGGGATATGCCTTTAGCCTGCAATGCTATTGTTGCATCATGGTCTCGCGGTTCGGAGGTAAGTTCAATGAAGTACTGCTGATTTAATATTGATGAAAAATGGATTAGGCTTAAAATCCCCAATTTCAAAATCCCCCAAACACTTCTTTGCATTGACGGCCTTAAAAAAAACATTAATAATAATATAAGAAAAGCGGTTCTCAGCGGTTCAAAATCCGGTTAATAAAGTTCTCAATATGGAAGAAAAATTATTTCAGATAGAGAGATGGATATGGACCCCAAATCATTATACTCTTGCCACATGTAAATAATAGTTTTGTTCACTTAACGGTTGTTTGTTGTTGTATTACCTAAAAATAATCGAGTTAGATATGAGGTTATATATACCTAAATGATCAGGATGACGAGACGAGTTGAAATCCGGCTGACTGTCTGTATGTCCGTTCGTGCAAGCTGCAACTTGAGTAAAAATTAAGATATCTTGATGAAACTTGATACGCATGTTCACATAAGAAGTTTTGTTATTGTAAAAGGGAATAATCGGACCACTGCCACGCCCCCAACACGCCATTAATCGCAAATATGTAAAATGCCATAATCAAGCACTAAATTAAGATATAAACCTGCATATTGGTATAGGAAATTGTTCACTATATCAAGGCTGATATTTATTATTTTCAAACCAACTATTATTTGCACAAAACATTTTTATGAAGCATTCCATTTTTATTTATTAAATTTAATAGAAAACAAGTCAACACAATGGTAAAAAAACAGTATGTATACATCTATTTAAATTTTTAAACTATTTAAAAGAAATCGTGAATATATGTTCGTTTTTTGGGTTCAGAAACTGCTTTTTCACGTAAACTTCGCAGCACTAGTAAACTAGAGTAATCAGTAGTGTTAGCCTCAGTCCATGCTATAGCTTTATCAAAGCTTTCAATAGCTTCAGTAGCTTTTATAAAATTTGTGGCGGGCATAAATTCTTTCATATAATATTATCAATGTCTTTTTCAAAATTGACCGGAACCACAATGGAATATCATCTTCCTCATTCTCGCTTTTGTTTAGCTCTGTTTCATTGAATAAAAGCTTCCATCATTTTGTTATTACTTTAGCGTCCAGCTGATTGAAAGCAAGCATTAAACCGTTCAAGTTTTTAAAAACTCAGAGATATCATCCTACCCTACAGCCAATAACATCATATGTTTTTTTGTAAAGAAGCTTAGTTAAGCGAATTACATTTTGATCCATGGGTTGAATCAAGGGCGTAACGTTTGGTGGCATATAAAAAATAAAGACCATCAACAGTTTTAAACTCATTTTCTGGCGGATGAATAGGTGCATTATCAAGTAATAGGGTAGCTTTGGATTGTAAACCCTTTTGTAGCAAAAACTTTTGGACTTACAGACAATAAAAACAAAAATGTTTTACAACAGTCCATTACGGATTTTATTTGTGTTATTTATTTAACCTGAGGGACGTAACAATGATGAAACCATTATCGAAAAAAAAAATGTATTCATCCATGCACTCTTAGAATTTCGGGATTCTACAGGAAGCTCATATGACTTAAAAGAGTGATTTAACTTTATGCTCACCAATTGTATTTGTGCATACAAGAAAAAAGATTGTAGCCTTTTCTGCTTTTCTCCCCAGCGCTGTTCTTTCATTATCACTTACATACGTTCTATCAGGAAGCATTTACCAAAACAAACCGGTCTCATCTGCGTTATTAATTTGGTCCCTGCAAAGCTTAAACTCATAAAAACTATTGCTAAGCTTATTCTTAAATGGTTTAACAGAATTCCGAAGCGAGACTTAAATCAAATAACCACTTGGAACTGATATGGAAATTACCTTCCGTTTCTTTAATATCAGCGTGAATCCCTGCTTTGATCCTCGCAAGTTGCAAGAATATAAAATGTTCGATTACTCCCGAACTTAGCCATTCCAGACAGACGTAGCTAAATCGACTCTGCTCGTCATGCTGTAACATAGAGCCGCAAAACAATCGATGGGAATATCGATAGTTTTATTTTTGTCTCACTATCGATAGTTTATTTTTACTATCGATGGTTTATGCCTTAACTAGACTTACCAACGATTTTCATAAAACTGCCACCCTTTATTCATACAGAATCCGTATTTTTGACACCACGGTTTGCCAGGATTTTAATAAGAATTTAACAAGTGGATTATAATGGATTAAAGTATTCATCCTAAAAGTATAATAAGTATACATATCTTGATCTCATACTTTTGAGCTGACGAGTTATAGCTCACAGTAACTTTTTTTTTGTTTTTCCGTTTTGTTTTATAAATTAATCTAAAGTTCATTTCATAAAAAATTAACTGTACAAAGCCAAGGTCTCTTAATTAAAACTAGCAAAATGTAAGTTCGATTCTAGGGAAAACTCTATCAATACTATCGATAGTATTTCTTTAAACTTTCTTTCGAGTGGTCCGACTACAAATTGTTTTGCAGCTCTATCATGCTAATCATTTATAAAATATATATGTATTGTATATATATTTTTATAGGGTCTCCGACGTTTCTTATCATACATATGTACAAAAAAGAAGTACATACACGTATACAGTGGAAACTCTACATAACAAAATTCAAAGGACAGTCTACTTTTTACGTTATAAAGAGCTTTCTTAACGAGTAATATTATACACGTTATAATAAACGAAGCGATCCTAAGGTTTAAATCGTAATCAGTTATCTTAGCTTACCGTTTTCTATTTTGTCCACATTTTAACTAAGTGCTTTTTTTGTATTTAATTTATTTTTTGCGAAATTGTCGGATTATCTGCTTTTAAAGTTACTGCATTTAACGTTATGTGTTTAACAAGTTAAGAAGGACTAAGTTCGAGTTAAACCGAACATATCATACTCTTGCAACTTGCGTTACTATATATTACGTATATGGGAGAAAGGGGTAGTATTGACCTGATTTTATCTACTTATGCCTTTACGACATTTTATTATCAGTAAATGATGTTCTCTGAGTTTCATTAGCCCTGGAAGTCATCGGTATTTTTATATCGTAAAAGACATCTTTCGCCGATTCGACTTCGCCAATTGTAAAAGGCATGTTTAAACTAACCTGTACATCAAAACCCTCAAAAGTTATTATTTTTTCATTATCATGTTTATATTTTTTCAAAAAAAAACAATATTAAGTGGTAGTATTTTAATTATAAATAAAAATTTCACAGCTCCGATTCATTTGGCTTGTTGTAAAAAAGATACGTTGGAAAACAATAGGAAAAAAAACTTGTAGTACATAAAATTCATTTAATGTGTTTTTTTCTAAAAACTAAAAACTCAAAAAGGAGCATGTTTGCAGGAACAACCGTTTTCATTTTGTGCAACAAGCACAGAACTCTATTTTATGCTCTCCACAGAAGCTTTTTTGGCATTTTGCACAGGATGATTTTGTCATTCGTCGCTTAACAGGAGGACAAAATGCGCATATTTTTCTTTTTTTACAATATTTTCCCTTTTTATTTCTTGATTGTTTTTATCAACAGTAATAACTTTCTCAATGATCGATTACAGCGACGTAGACAATATTGGCACTTCAAGTCTACCTCTCAAATGACGTTCGACGAGTGAAGAATGTAATTTTTCATAAAGGCTGGGCAACTGAGAGGTTTTCTATTTATTTGAAGCATATTATGTGAATATATAATGTAGCTATTTATAAAAGCCATGTTCAACATGCCAAAAAGATGTCCAACAATTAAACCATAGCGATGTGACTTGCCCTTTTGCGTTGCCTACTTATGTTTATTTTTCCCATGCAATATAATTTTCTTCAAACTAGTTATTTTGGAATTTGTTTTCAACAAATTAAGTGGTATGTTTTCTTCATCTGTGTCGGTTGAATCTTCTGACGAACTTGCGTCCTCAAAGCTTTCGTTCTGTTCGATCTCTGCTTCAGATTCCAACTCGCTCTTGTCTTCTTTTTCGCTTAGTTTATACTCATCGTCACACGTTGAAAACATTTTTCAATTTGTTCGTCAGTATAAAGTTTGGAGACACTCATTTTGTATTAAAAATTGAAAGGCCAAATATATAAACAAAGAAATAAAGTTAATAAAATCACTTTGAAACGATAAACTTACACAAAGTTCATCGTTCGTCGTTTCGACTACACACATAAAAAGAAAATACTTACACGAAGCGCGTGAATCTGACTGCACCCAACAACACCCCAACACCGACTAGCGCTGTACGAAAAATCAGCCGGATGTCTTCAAATCCTAAATATCAGCTATATAAGGGTTAGGGCAAGTTTTCATCTTATTAAGGAGTTATATCTCAATTTAGTGCGTAGTTGTGCATTTTACAGGTTTACGATTAATGGCGTTTTGTAGGCGTGGTCCGATTATGCCCATCTACGAACTCGTCCTTACTTTTTTGAAAAGGAACAGGTGTACCAAGTTTCATTAAGATATCTTAATTTCTACTCAAAGTATCGCTTGCATAGACAGACAGACAGTCACCCGGATTTCAACTCGTCTTGTCATCCTTATCATTTATATACCATATACATATATAACCCTATATCTAATTCAATTATCTTTAGGTGATACAAACAACCGTTAGGTGAGCAAACTATTATATAATATTCTGTAGCAATGTTGCAAGAGTATATAAATTTCAAGCAAATTGTGTAAATATTGACTTCCTTGTAGCATCATACGTTGAATTTTGACAAACATCCGACCAGTATTGTTCGCCACTGTATGTGTTAATATAGCAATAAAAATGTAAACTAAAAAAACTTTGGTATTTTTTACATTACATTGAGTTTTTGGTTAAAGGGAATTCCGTTATATAGAGTTTTCACTGTATATGTAGGTAAACCAAGTAATTATGGTTTCAATTTTTAACAGAAGGCATAATGTCCCTCTATTTCACAGGGCTTTACATTTCCGGAGGATGCTGGCTACCCGATCGACTCTCATTTTGCCAAATACTATCTAATGGAAACACACTACAACAATTTGCTGCCTGATAATTTCCAAAGCTATAGTCGACAAATGGCTGATAATTCAGGACTAAGGATTTACTTCACCCATGTGCTGCGTCCGAATGACGCTGGAATTCTTTCAATTGGTAATTATGCAATATTTCATAGCACTTTTTAGTGAAATAATCGTTAACAGAATAATACTGATTATGATGAAGGACATTTAGTACATTTGGCTATTACAAATGCTATATAGATGAGTGACTGCTGACGAACACGTAAAGCAATTTACAATTCACATTCACATTTACAAAAAAAGTTTAATACCTAGACTGATTCATTCTGTTTTCCTATCATAACCACTTTCATATTTTTTTAACTTTAATGTACTCGTACAAGCAAGTACACATACATATATATTTATATACACTTGGCTGTCAGACATGTCCAAACACGTACATATGTACACTTATCCATAAAATGTAAGTTTGCCGCGAAAATCATACTTAGCGCAGCGGCACCTGGCCAAGCCTCGGTATATTCGAGCGATATCTCGTCAAAAGAAGGTATAACCGAATTTATATTTCATGCTGTGCTTTCGTGCACGTCAATCGAAATTCGCATTAAAAAACACGAAAGGATACTTTTGTTGTGGTATTATGCGAATTGTGATCGTTGAAATTGGAAAATTAAAATGGTAATCGTAATGGTAAATAAAATTTCACTATGGTCAACAAATATTGTACTAAAAATACAAGTAAATTCCTCAAGTGGCCCGATGGATAACTCATTGTTGTATGTATCCATGTAGAGTAGTGTTAATACATATTTTAAACGGTGTCAATCAATTCTTTATTTATCGAATTATTTGAGAGTCATTTGAAATACATATAACCACGAGCTTTTCAACTCCATCACCATATTAGACGATTTCACTGCTATGATGGAGTTAAAAAATTAGCACCATATTTATATCTAACTACTTTTTTTAGGTATGGATCCAAATTGGCGTCACATAATTCCACCCGGTCAAAAGGATGTAATCTCTGAAGGACAATGTATTGAAGATTGTACAGCCTACGCTTTTCCTACTCAGGGAATAAACATTTTTGCGGTGATGATGCGTACACACCAAATCGGCAAAAAAGTTAAACTTCGGCAGGTATGGATGAGAATTGGCATTAATTATTTGTTAATAATTCAAGGTATTACTTTTATACTCTCGTAACATATTAAACAGAATATTAAAGTTTTGTTTATCTAACGGTTGTTTGTAACACCTTAAATTAATCGCGATAGATGTCGATTTATATAGGTATATCGAAATGGTCAAGATGACTAGACGAGTTAAATTCCGGATGTCTGTTTGTCCGATGATTTGTTTGACCATTTATCTGTCCGGGTAAGCGATAACTTGAGTTAAAATAACTACAAAAAACAATAGTGGTGTAAGGAAGTCACAAATTAAGATACTATACAAATTGGTACTGAAAATCACAGTAAGATGGGGTGTTCGTGGTAAAAAAGTTTTAGAAAGTGGGCGTGGTCCCGATTCTCATAGGTTCTATGTACATACATATCTCCCAAACTTTTTAAACTTATATTGAAAACAAGAGAAAACGCTATAATACCCTTCACAGGTGCATTTCGTTTAGTAACTACTATATGTATGACTACATTTGAAAACGTAACTTGCCAACGGGTTGCATCCAACGGAAAGCATTTTGCCAGTACTTTCTAGCCAGGTTCTTTGCTATAAACAATCTTCTATTCGAATTAAGGTTAGTTATTGAGGTAAATAGATCTTTCAGAAATGTATATAAATTTTAATTTTTTAAGCTGATTGATTGTTCACATTAAATTAATGGAAAACAAAACAAATTATAATATTTATAGAAATTAGAAAATATATAACATATAATAATATTTATTATTCTATAATACTTTTTTATATGATATATGAATTACAATAATTACATCTATGACTTACACTTTATATTATAATACAAACTTAAATTTAATAATATTGAATCTAACATATATCTATATATATAATATATCTATTTTCTAAAGCTTAAAAATATTCCGTCATTATCACTGTATGGTGTTTCATATGTTATACATGAGGTCATTGCAGAATCCATGTTTGTCCATACCCAATCTATTGCTGTTTCCTGTTTTGTTATGGCGACCTTAGCCAATGAAGATTGAAATCCCAACTGTTGTAATCGAGTCTCCAAATCATCAGTTACTGTTAGGCGACATACATATGTTGAAGTCACCAAGGACCACTGACGGTACATTATACTGTTCAGTTATCTGACGGATATTATTTTCCACTTGGTTTCTAAATTCCGGAAGTCTATAGCGGGGGTTCCTGGGGGTTTATATTATATTATATCGATTATATATAATCCATTGGCACTTGTGGCTCTGCTACATCCTACATATAAAGCTGATCATGATTGGTGTCCAATCTGCATTTCGACTGTGAGGCTGCTTGGAACGTGCAAAGCTTCCAACTCTTGGTTCTGCGAATTTTATCAATAGTCGCACCATTGAACATTCAGATCTATGTGATTCGGAATCAACCTGCATTAGTTCCCCCGCAGCACCATTGACTAGAACATCACTTATGCTTATGTTGACTGTCACCCTATATTTGATCGAAGTCTTGAACTGCAATGTTTAAAGCATTCCTTGTGTTTCCGATGGCTTAAAAGACTTCACAGCTTCTAAAATGTTTGCCCTGCTGCGTTCTGTTAAGGAACTTGACTTAATTGTATCCTTCGCAGTCGAAATGAACTTCTCGGTCATTGTGTTTGCAAGTTTAGTTATATTGAAATCATTTACTCCAGCATTTGAATAAAATAGATGGATGGCTTCGTTCGGTATCTCATTAAAGTTCTTTTCCCTGCTTTTGAATAATTGGATGTCAGCGTGTGTCATATTTCCCTCTGACATGTTATTTAAAGCGATGGCAAATGCTTGATCTTCACGCTGGCGCATTATTTCAGTGAGCTAAAAGTACCGAAATTGATCCCAAAGCGGTGTTCCTGTAATTGTACTGTAATGATCATTCCTATTCGGCGCAAATATCCATCGATCTCCTACTGGCGGCAGCTGCTTTAAGTAACCAAACACGATAATTGGTATGCCTCCAAAGTAAGCGGTGCTCCTGAAAATTTGCTTTTGCCTGCAATTTAAATATGCAAACATCTTTGCTCCAACCATTGAAATTTCGTCAATTATAATAGGCCTAATAGCTATGAGATTGGCATGAATAGTGTTTAATGTGTCACTATTTAGTGGCCGGAGATCGCCGGAAGACTGGTTGACGGGGAGTGAAAAAACCGAATGAAGGGTTAGGCCTCCAATTCCAAATGCTGCTTAGCCAGTGGGTGCGCAGAGTAACACCTTGGCTGTTTCGGGGTTGGTTCCTGGTACACTATTAGCTCGCAATGTCAACGACTGATATATAGTTGTTATAAGCCGACTTTTGCCCACTCCAGCACCGCCTCCGACATATTTGAAGAAGATTTCCTAACATTGTGCATTACATGAGCAAAGTATTCCCTCTGTTAAGTGACTGCACCATTGCCAGTAAATCGTCTTCAAATATTAGAGGTGGGAGTTTAATTAATCGAACCGCCTTTTCCTCTGTATTGTTGTGCTCTTGAAAAACATTAATGTATCCTGTTTGCTCTGGAACAGCTAGAGCTCTGAATTCGGGATCTAAAAGTTGTGAGGCAGCTCGATCATCAGCTGTCTGTTGTTATTGTTGTAGCGGCAGCATTCAGCCGAGTTGACAGTCCTTGACCGGATAAAATCCGGGTCCGTTCCGGTTACGTAGACCCGACTGTCGTGGGAACGGATCATCAGCTGTCTCTTCCACTGTGGCATGAAGGTTTTCCAAAATCCGTTCTAGTTCGTTCGATGAAAATTTGTCATATTTGAGCTTATTCAGCTCAATTTGCTCCTTGTGTGCATTGCAAATACTCTCGATGTCATTATTTAATAAGTTTGTTTCCTCATTTCTCCATGGGTGAAACATCATGGCGGTTTCTCTGAAGAAATCGGCTCTTGAACTTTCAACGCTAAAACGTTTCCAACGCAGAATAAGGGCTTGCTTCCTTTTCCTTAAAAATCCTGATTCATCTTTTAATGCCATTAGAAGTGCAGCTGTCGTGTCATCCTCGTTCCCTACTTCGTTGTAGTCTTCGATATTATCAAAAACATTTCTGCTTGTTTTGCAAAATCTGAACCATGCTGCAAAATCTGCTAAACATAGCTCTTCCAATTGATCGGGCCTTTGAGATTAGTGCTCCAGCACACTCGGCACATATATGTCCGTAGAGTCCTCCTGTAATTTTTTATAAATAAATTCCCCATTACTGGCTTCTGATAGATGCAGTCCCAAAATATTAGGTGAAGTAAAAAGTTCGTTCGGTTTTTTATTGATTTTTCAAAAGATGATAACTTTGTGTACATTTGTCCGATTTAAGTCAAATATGCGCCGTTTTGTTTGTAAACGTGTTGCCAACGAGATGCCAACTTCATTATACCCCTCTCGTGGAAGACTGCGTCCCTATTGCCAAAAAACTCGGAGAGCCAATTTTCACAGACCTCTCTTGAGGCCAACTTCTCACCATTAAACGCGTTCGCCATGGACAGGAAAAGATGGTAATCACTTGGTGCCAGGTCCGGATAAGGTGGGTGCATTAGAACCTCCCATCCGAGCTTCAGGAGCTCCTGGCGAGTCCCCAAAGACGTGTGTGGCCTGGCGTTGTCCTGATGGAACACAATTCGGCCTCCTTTGATCAAAGATGGCCTCTTCTGGATGAGTGCTGCCTTCAAGCGGTCTAGCTGTTGGCAGTAAAGGGCCGAATTGAGCGTTTGTCCATAGGGGAGCAGCTCGCAGTAGATGATTCCTTGCCCATCCCACCAAACACACTGCAAAACCTTCCTGGACGTCAATCAGGTCTTGACCACCATCTGGGCCGCTTCCCCGAGCTTTGACCACGACTGTTTGCGCTCGATGTTGTCATAAGTGACCCATTTTTCATCGCCAATCACAATCCGCTTCAGAAACGGGTCGATTTTGTTGCGATTCTGCAGCGATTTGCAGATGGAAATTCGGTCCATCATGTTTTTTGCGTTAGTTCGTGTGACGTTGTGAAAAATTGTAAAATATAGCGAATTTTCTCTTTGTTGGTGTCCATCTTTGACGAGCGCTCACAACGAACTGAGTAAATCAATCGAAAAACTATCAAAGACAAACTTTTAGCGCGAATAAACACGTTTTCAGCGCCGTATAGTATGACATGATGCGACACGTAACACTAGTACTATGGACAATAACGCCATCTCTTAGATAAAAACCGAACGAACTTTTTACTTGGCCTAATATTATAAGCTGCTTCTTGAGCCGATATTTCCGATCCATTTACAAATTTGTTTTCGATGTGCTGCAGTTTTCTTTTGATGGAGAAACTCCCTGCATTTATTTTCTCCATGGCTTGTCTCAATAATGTTGATACTCCTCTATTGGATTTATTTATATAATTAATGATATAGCTGCAGCAAGCGTATGCGTCCAGAATGAATTGAATATCTATATTTGCTCTATGGAATTTAAGGATATTTTTATTATAGGCATTTAGAAGCCTGATTGAAAATTTTCTCTTTGGGAGAATGTGTGGCTTTTTTAGGTCTCTTAGGCAAGCTCGACCATGTCTGTGTTTTTGATACTGAATGAATTCCAGTAAGTCCAAAACATCCCCATCGGTTGTGATGTGTCTACTTTCTTCTTTTCAGCCTCCCAATATGCAGGTAAGGGTCGAAGTCCTTTGAGTATATGATATTTTCATCCCTCACATTTGCAGCAGTTATATTTCTCGATCCAGACTTTTTACGCAGGCAAATGGAAATTGCATTTTAATGCGCTCCAACTCCTAGAACTTATAAATATACTGGAGCACGTCCACGCGCACACAACGCCGATCATAGCGTCGAATTTCAGAACGTGCAATTTTACTGTAAGTTGTTGTGGATGTCTTCTTTTTTCCGCAGTATTTGGTTGGATACAACAGTTCCTGAGCATCGTCGTCGGTTGTAACGTCCCTTGGGCATCTACCTTGTCCTGGTGCCATTGCAACCCGTTCAATGGATCGACTTTCAAGGGGTTCATTGTAAAGTCTCCTGACCACCTGGATTTAAATCCTCTTCCATTCAAGCGGTACATTTTCCTGCCGGGCATTAAGCAGGTCTTTTACTTCAGCCTCTTCTGCAGGATCTGCAATAAATGGCACAGTTTCCTCGATTCCAGCATTTGCCAGCCAATCACATGACATTTGTATATTATGCTTGACGTCGAGCTCTGTACCCAGCAGATAGTTTAGTGCCTCCAATATTTTTGCTGGTCGCACTGCCTCTGTCATAAAATTTTGTTATATTCCAATCAACGTTTCAAGTGCACGTGAATAATATGGCTGTTATCAAATCTTCGTGGAAGCATGGTGACTGTCTCTACAACAGAAATAGGGATATTCACCACTGCTCCACGAATAGCACATTGTCGTTCATATCCTAAGGAGATGATGCGCATAAATGGGATCCTCGGTGATATCAGTCTTTCTTCCAGACACGTTAAATCCTGAAGGTATCTTGCCCTTCCCAACAATACGATAGCATGTATTGCAAAAGTTGTACTTTTGGTTCGAAGACGGAAATTTTGATGACAGATAAAACACTTTTCTAGCATCTTCTGAGCGCGCAAGTTTTGTTGAAGTCTGACATTTTTCTGCTTTTTTCACTTGATGAGGGAACCAAGTGCCACCGCAACACACGCATATTTCAGTGGGTCCTTTCTTCATAAACAATGCGTACATATCAAAGATATTGGCAGCTCGACGTTGACGTTCTTGTTCTTCTAGCTGTGCATCAAAAGTTCACGACGTCTTCTTATACTCCTCTTGGTTTGCCTCTCTCTTTCAAGCTGACGATTTGTGAGATCCGATCTATGCATTGTACTCTTTCCAACGTTGATTCCTGCTCGTTTGCTAGTTGTTTCCTGATTTGCTGGCGGGTCACTCTTCATTGAGAAGAATTTAAAATTTCTCGACGACTTCTCCTCAATGCAGCATTTCGTTGCCTCTCTTCTTCCCTTATTATTGCATTCTAAAGCCGTACAGAACGTTCCATTGTGTTGCGCTCCTGCTCCGCTGCTCTATATTCCGGATTGGTTCTCCTATTTAAATGTTCCGCGGTGTTGCGTTCCTGTTCTTCAGTCCTAATATCCGGATCCAAGCGCCTGTTCGAGTGTCCTATTCTGTTGCGCTCCTGCTCCGCTGCTCTATATTCTGGATTCAAACGTCTGTTTGAATGACCTACTATATTATGCTGCTGCGTCATCAGAGCTCTGTTGCTCTGTGAAGTAGGTTCTGTCGTCTAGTGGAACGTGCAGAACTGTCACGAGTTCTCTCCTCATTGCGACACTACAAATTTGAGCTGCGTAATTCTGCAATGTAGTCGGCGTTCCTCTGTCTATTATTTTCCAAATTTTGACTATATTGTTGTCGGCTTCGATTCAGAGCATTGCGACGTCTTTATTCCTGCGATTGTCTAAATACTCTTGGCATTTTTATAAATTAATAAGATATTTATACAAATAAAAAATATACTAAAAATAAACAGTGAAAAAATTATAATAGAAAGTTGTGTGCCTTGTTGAAAGTTTAAGCTTCGCGTAAACTGACGTGATCCGATGTGTTGGGCCCTATTTATTGAATGTTTTAGAGCCCGACTTCACATCTGCAAACTCTTTGCCCTTTTTGGTATCGTCAATTAATTTTCGAAGAAATGTGGCGTTAATTACAAAAGTTGCATTGTAGAGGTTCTTTTTTACCTAGGTCATATTTTCTACCTCCCCTACGAACTATGTTTACTTTCTACCTAGGTTTTGTTTTGTACCTACCCATCAGTTAATTAGGGTTTTAAATTATTATTAATAAATATAATATATCTTGAATTATTAGGGATTTATTTATTTTATGGGTATTAAAAATATTATTTCCCCGTTAAAAAGGGCATTATCGAAGTTTTTTTACCTAGGTTATGCTTTTGAGTTACGCTTCGAACAATGTTTATTTCCTACCTGTTATTCTACCTAGAATATTTTGTACCTACCCATCAGTTAATTAGGGTTTTAAAACCGAATAATTATGTTTTCAAAGTTAGTGTTCTATTATTATTAATATATAATAATATAATATATCTTGAATAATTAGGGATTTGTTTATTTTATGGTTAATTAAATAATATTTTTGCTCCTTACTCATATGTATCCATTCTTAACACAATTTTCAACTTATTGTCCGAATTAGCTACATGTCATACCTTACTTTTGGCACAAGCAAAACTGTTTTTGGCAGATATAAGAAAAATTTTATTGAAAGCTCAAATTGGACAGTATAAATTATTAATTAATTTGATTTATTTATAATATATTTTTTGTAAAGTGGTTAAATCTGATTACAATGTAAATATATTGGAGAAGATTGATTAGTTATGTTACTCACCATTTACCATATAGCAAAAATTTAAGGGTTTAATTTTCTATTACAAGCTATATTACATTTCGGAGAAAATAGGTTCTCTATTTAATGAAAAAAGTAAGTCATGCCAAACTTTGTGAAGATATTTTGTCATATAAAAAAATTGCCCATACAAGAACTTGATTTTGATCGGTCAGTTTCTATGACAGAAACTATCCGATCTTAACAATTCGTTTGAAGTCATATCTTAAGCAATAATTCATCTAAAAACTTCCATACAAAAATTTATTTTGATCGGTCCGTTTCTATGATAGCTGTGGTCTGATATGAACAATTCGTTCGAAGATTGTAGCGATATCTTTGACAATCATCATCCATGCCATATTTCGTGAAGATAACTTGTCGTAAACAATTTTTATCATATAAGAACTTAATTTAGATTGTAAGTCTGTATGGCAGCTATATGCCATTGAGAGAAATCCATGCCGGATTTCGTGAAGATATCTTATCTAATGAACAATTTTTCCATGCAAGCACTTGATTCCGATCGTTCAGTGTGTCTGGCAGATATATGCTATAGTGATCCGATCTGAACAATTTCTTTTAAGATTGCACAGCTTTTTTTAGCAAAAACCAGTACCGAATTTCGTGAAGATATCTCGTCAAATGAAAAAGTTTTCCATGCAAGTATTTGATTCCGATCGTACAGTTTATATTGCAGCTATATGCTAAAGTAGCCCGATCTGAAAAATTTTTTGGAAATTGCATAACTTTTTTTAGTAAAAACCCATACCGAATTTCGTGAAGATATCTTGTCAGATGAAAGAGTTTTCCATACAAGCACTTGATTCCGATTGTTCAGGTTATATGGCAGCTATATGATACAGTAATCCGATCTTTGAAATCTCATCGGAGATTAAATGAATGCCTTAAATAATAATACATGCCAAATGTCGTGAAGATAACTTGTCGTAAACAATTTGTATCATATAAGAACTTAATTTAGATTGTCAGTCTGTATGGCAGCTATATGCCATTGAGAGAAATCCATGCCGGATTTTGTGAAGATATATATCTAATGAACAATTTTTCCATACAAGCACTTGATTCCGATCGTTCAGTGTGTCTGGCAGATATATGCTATAGTGATCCGATCTGTACAATTTTTTTGGATATTGCAATACTTCTTCTACCAACAACCTATGCCAAATTTCGTGAAGATATCTCTTCAAATTAAAGAGTTTTCCATGCAAGTATTTGATTGCGATCGTTCAGTTTATATGGCAGCTATATGCTAAAGTAATCCGATCTGAATAATTTCTTTTGAGATTGCACAGCTTTTTTTAGCAAAAACCAGCACCGAATTTCATGAAGATATCTCGTCAAATGAAAAAGTTTTCCATATAAGAACTTGATTCCGAGCGTTCAGTTTATATGGCAGCTATATGATACAGTAATCCGATCTGAGCAATTTGGTCGGAGATTACATTACTGCCTTAGACACTAACCTATACCAAATTTCGTGAACATATCTCGTCAAATGAAAAAGTTTTCCATGCAAGTATTTGATTCCGATCGTTCAGTTTATATTGCAGCTATATGCTAAAGTAGCCCGATCTGAACAATTTTTTGGAAATTGCATAACTTTTTTTAGTAAAAACCCATACCGAATTTCGTGAAGATATCTTGTCAGATGAAAGAGTTTTCCATACAAGCACTTGATTCCGATTGTTCAGGTTATATGACAGCTATATGCTATAGTCATCCGATCTTTGAAATCTCATCGGAGATTTAATGAATGCCTTAAATAATATTACATGCCAAATGTCGTGAAGATACATCGTTAAATGAAAGAGTTTTCCATACAAGCACTTGATTCCGATTGTTAAGTTTGTATGGCAGCTATGTGCTATAGTGATCCGATATCGGCCGTTCCGACAAATGAGCAGCTTCTTGGTAAGAAAAAGACGTGTTCAAAATTTCAGATATCTCAAAAACTGAGGGACTAGTTCGCGTATATACAGATGGACGGACAGACGGACACGGCTAAATCAACTCAGCTCGTCACGGTGATCATTTATATATATACTTTATATGGTCTCCGCCGTTTACTTTTGGATGTTACAAACTTCGTGGCAAAATTAATATACTCTGTTGAGGGTATAACTAATAAAAGGGGGCTAACTCGCTAATGAAAAATTTCAGAAGCAATATATTTTACAGTGCAGATGGTACGAAATGTGAGTCCGTATAAAAAATTTACAAAATCGGACTGCATACACGCCTACTTTCCATATAACGCAATTTTAAATTTAACCATATTTTTTCGCTTTACGATCCTTAAACAAGTTCAAATAAAAACCCTTGAAATGAAAGTTTGCATTCTAAAAATGAAGTCGAAATCGGACCACAATATTTTAAGCCACCAGATACCGAATATAAGGATATCATTGCCTATCGCTTAATTTGAGAAATATCTTAATAAAATTAATATGTACAATTGAAAAAAGGAAAACGTGGATAATTCACAAATTTTTAGAAACTTACATACTGAATTTAATACGGATGTCGTCAATGAGCTGAGTTTGGTAATTCAAAGGATATTTCCTTTTTGAAGACTAACTTCGAAAAAAATTTGTTTGGTCCAATACCCAAAAAAGAAATCGCTTTTGACGTAAATTATGTGTTGAATAAGTTTGAACTTTTTTTTAGCAATTTTGTAAACGTTTCAAAATACGAAGGCAAATAATACTTTAATGTCTGAATTTATCAACCCTAAACAACATAATATTCTCTAGGTTCTACAGATACGATATTCGTATTCAAACGAATATATGTGAAACAAATTATGAGAACGATGATGCGTTTACATTTTTTTTCGTAATGGTAACAAATTATCGACTACTACGAGTCACAACTGAAATATTTACTGTAAATTAACGCGAAGAGCTAATCTTAGTACATATATTCATCTATTACCGCCGAGAAAGTTTTAAACGGATTCTGGCTTAATTTTACTGAGACATTTCCAATTCTGATCCATATTAGAGGTATTAACCCAAATAGGACAGTGGAATTAATTACTGGAATTTATGAGGTCATTGGAAAGGTCATCAATATTTTGCAAACGAGTCACAAAATGCTCAAGAAAATATAAACGTTCACATCTTTGTTACACCTAAAACCAATGGAGGTAGATACTAATGTTCTTACTGATTTTTGCAAAACTAATTTATCGCATTTTATCCAAAACTTAAATATTTTACGTCTTTATTATCTCAATCTAACCGACATGAAATAATTTTTCTCTATTCGATCTGTTCTTTTATGTATACTTCGAAATAATTAAGCCATAATTTACTAGCAATGTATTTACTCAGGACTGAACTAATCGGGCGTATAATAATTGCAGATTCGTCAGACTGAAGAACTTTTTCCAATTGTAATGGACACCAACATCGACCCAAAGTATCAAGACTTTCGCTATCTACCTGCTCCTGTGCGGTCTTTGCCTGGTGATCGACTTATTGCTGAGTGTATTTACGACAGCTCAACGCGAAAAGCAATTACCCTTGGTAAGTAGCCATTACAGAAAAGCTGTATTACAGGTGTATGTGTATCGAAATTGTGAATAGTAAAGCCAAAGAACAACACTAAAATTGATGAAATTTCGGTAAGGAAAGGCGCTCCGTACTGCGCTTTCAAACCAATCTCTTTGGAAAAGTTACCTCCAACTGCACATGGCATAAACTGGTTACAACACTTCCAGAGGCACGCAACCCTTTCCATATTGTTTTGCTCCAGAGCTTCGAAATACCACTTTCATTGACGAGTTTTATGTATCATCCTTTTATAACATACATACAAATAGTATGAGCAGAATATTCAATTTACGAGTACATACAAGATCTCGTTACTCTTGCATAACTAACATTTATCTTTTGTGTTATTGTGTAGCATCGACATTATTGTTTATCGTCTACCTACCTAAAAAATTATATTTTCAAATCTGGATGAAAAATAGCCACTTTTATATCAAATATATCCACGTAAGAGGTTTGTTCGACAAGTTTCGCGAATTTTATATTTCTTAAGAAAGTAATCATGAATATTTTTTCCCCTTCAAAGTAATCACCCCCAGTTGTAATGCACTTACACTATTAGATAAGTAGATATCGGTGAAGGTGCGATACACGTAGCCCGCGAAAATTCAAAATTCGCGATAATTTTTGAACAATCCTCGTATTTATACAAAAACAACACATTAGTGGTGTCACAGCCACCGTATTCCCTAGACCTCTGTAACTTATTTTTCCCCAAAACTGAAGAGGCCCATGAAAGGACAACGCTTCGCAACGATTGAGGAGATAAAAACTGCGTCGAAGGAGAAGCTGAACAAAACCACAAAAAATTACTTTTTCAAGGGCTTTGAGGATTGGAAAATACGCTGGCATAAGTGCATTATATCTAGGGGTTCAAAGTAATCGCCCCTAGATATAATGCACTTATGCACTTATGGGGACGCAATAGATATTCATGAATTAATAAACACTTTCTTAAGAAATACAAAATTCGGGATACTTTTTGAAAAAGCATCGTAGACTAATTTTTTTGAATTTTTAGCCATAGTTACATTGTTATTATTATGTCCCGTTGCAGGTGGTCTGACTATGAAAGAGGAGAGTTGTACGGTACTGATACTCTATTATCCGCGCCAAAAGGAACTTACTACATGTCACTCCTTACCAAGTTTACCAACGGTGCTCCACTCCCTGGGCATCGAGGAACTTGCAACGTAAGTTTCTAATTTATGTAACATATCCGAAGAGCTTTTCTTCCAAAAAAAAAAACAAGAAAAAAGAATAATAGATCCTTTTTAAATTTTATGGTAACGCACTTAAGTAGATTTTTTCATAGTTTCACTTTTTTAAAGAAATGTTAAAAAAGTTTACTTTAATTTATCTAAAACAAATCGAAATCGACATAATCATACAAATGCCATATATCAAAATGATCAAGATTAGAATATTTATCAAAGAAAATTAGAAATATCGCATTATAACAACGCCCACACCCCTTATAACGGTAACAATTGGGAAATAGAGTGACATTATCCACTTTTAGGGGCAATTCTATATCTTAAAACTACTCGACCCATTTCAACCAATGTTGATATATAACATTATCATGACACCGTTATATTACATCTCATTCTCTTACTTAACAATAAGAGAATAAGAATAAGACCATATCGAAATAAAACTTTGCAATAATAATGGAGAGATCATTCAACCTCGATACCGAAACTATAATGTCTCAAGATCTACATGCCGTACGTGAGAATCTCAGTACCTATGACTGACTTTATACCGAAAATATTGGTCAATATCTAAAGTATTTTAGATCATTACGGTAAGTATACCGTATATATGGGCCAATATGCACGATATCTTAGCAAAAATAGTAAACATACATTAAGTATATTATAGATTGCTGGGGTGAAATCAGTCAATAAATTGCCCCAGCTTTTCATACCACATTAAATTTTATTAACAATATGTTATTCCGTAGTACAAAGTATGGCTATTGAAATGTGCTTTCCTACTGCACTAATAAGACGAATATATTTAGATAATTGTGTTAATTAAATAATTGTATATACATTGAAATCTCGGATATATGGAAACCAAAACACCCTGGTGGCAACACTTCAAGCTATAATTTTTTTGGCTGTGAATTTTTGTGTTTCTATTTTACGAAAGTCTTCAATTTTAATAATTTTAATTGATATTTATTTAGTGATTTAATTAAATATTTAGTGATTTGATTTTGAATTGTACGTTAAGTATTCTTCAAATTTTCTAAGTGCCTAAATGATTCTCACGAATCCTCCAAACCTGCTCCTAAGCGTAAACGTCCTTCCAATGAAGTAACACTTGGTTCTTTTGTACAGAAGAGACGTCTCCTCCTAATGACCTAATAAATATCTCTTCTCCTGGCCCTAAAGGTGATAAGCCGTCAACGTCCAAAGAGCTCAATTCCTCAAAAGCTCTATCTAATAGTAATAGGTGTCTCACAATTCCAGAGGCTCCCCCTAATCACTTAGTAGCATCTGTTAAAAATTAGGTAGTTATTCCACCTAACAAGTCTATATTTATTTCTAGACTTGCCAAAGATACCTTGGTGGAGGACATTAAGTCTTACATTTCGTCACGTTTAAAAATTGATGATATCAATATCCGTAAGTTTAACTTTAATTATGATAGAAGTATATCATCGTTTAAAATAGACGTATCTTTTGAAATATTCAAAAAGATCTTAGATAATTCATTCTGGCCACCTGGGGCTTTTATACGCGAATTTAAGCCTAAACTTGGAAGAACTGAGGAAAACAATGTTAAATTTCCAAAAGCAACCACCGATATAAAAAACGGATTGGTAGAAATTCGCTAAGCATTTATTATCAAAATGTTAGAGGTCTTAATACAAAACTAACCGACTTGTATTTAAACAGTTCCAATTTTAATTTCTATATAATTCGATTTAGAGAAACATGGTTAAAACCTCACGTTTTTGAGAATGAGATTTTAAACAGCGAATTTCAAATATTTAGATGTGATCGACTGAACAGAATCGGTGGAGGTGCTCTATTTGCCGTACATTCCTCTATCCCATCTGAAGATGTTCTTGTTCCAGGAACCGACTCATTTGAATTTAAATGTATTAGAGTCTATGTTAACAGTTACTTTATTTATTTAACCCTAACTTATCATTAAACTTCGTGCTTCTTTACTCGGTTTAACTTTGCAAAGATAATTTTAAAAAGTTAAATACAGAACTTACTACAATAACATGGCCTAATTATAATGGTGATATTGAATTGAGTGGTTCCCATTTTAATAATATTATTACGAAATTATTTGAAATGTATGTTCTAATAATAATTGTTAATAAATGCAAAAGTACAAGTTTTTCGAAAGAGTTATAAAAATTGAAAAACAGAAAAACACGAGCCTTTAAACATTAAAATAAACCGGTTTTTCCCGGTCTATGCTTCCTAAAAAATAGAGCCAAATATATTACTTGCATTTGACAAGGATATTTAATTCCTCTCTAAAACACGATATATTTCCTTCAATATGAAAACAGTCATTTACAATCCCTTTGCATAAAAGTGGACTTAGGTCTAAAATTGAAAACTATAGAGGTATTGCAAAACTATCAGTTATACCTAAACTTTTTGAAGCTATCATCGCATACCATATAACCTTTCCGATTTCTTCGTTATTTTTCTCATCTCAGCATGGATTTCGTACAGGGAAATCGACAAACAAACATGTTTGAATTTGTAAACCATGTATCATTGGGTTTTAGGGAACATAAGCATACGGATGTTATATACACAGACTTTAGCAAAGCTTTCGATAAAGTACTTGATCTTCTGGGCTTTCAAGCCATGGGTAGCTTCCAATATTTTTCATAAAAAACAACGAGTGATATTCGAGGATACTCTTTAAGATACAATTGATGTCCCTTCAGGTGTCCCGATTGTTTTTGGCCCGATTCTGTTCTTGTTGTTTATTAACAATATCTCTTCTGTAATAGAATTCTCACAAATTTAATAATCTGCCGACGACGTAAAGCTTTTTAAATCATACACTTCAACTGAAAGGTGTCTGTTGCAAAGAGACTTAAACAATTTGATTGCATGGTGCGATAGAAATAATTTGCCATTGAATCTCAATAAATGTAAGACGATGTAGATCTGTGCACCCTCTCTCCTTATGTAATAATACACCATAGTCTAGAGCAAGTTTTAACTAACTTTAGCTTAATCTTAGTCTTCATATTGATACCATGGTCTTGAAGTTGTTGTCAGCTTTGTTAAACGTCGTTCTAAAGAATTAAGAGATCCGTATATTACTAAAACACTTTTTACAACTTTGGTTAGACCTATATTGGAATATGGCTCTATTGTATGAAACCCTAGCTAGCAAATCCATACTGACAAGTTAGAGTCGGTTCAAAAACAATTTTTACTTTTCGCCTTCTGTATTCCGATGAGATTCTAGGGTAAGTCTACCTCCATACACTAGCCGTTTAAAACTTATAGATCTACCTACACTTTCTAGTCATAGGAAAATGCTTGGCATAGTATTCTTAGTGAAAATCTTGAATGGAAGAGTTTGCAGTTCTTTTCTCCGGTCTGAAATTCATTTTAATATACTGGTCCGCTTTGTAAGGCAGTTTAGACCTTTACTGTTAAAAACCTGTAGATCAAATTTCGAACTAAACGAACCATTCCACCGACAAACTCATTTTAATTCTCATTCCAGCACATTTGACTTATCTGACTCACATTTTTAAAAATTAAAAAGGCTTTATTGTTTTCTCTTAATAAATAAAAATGAAACAATTTATTATATCGTAACTATGAATCTTAGCTGTTCAAATTTTTGTTTCTGGAGCTGAGCAGTTTTAGATCTCAACACTTAAAAACTCTCTTGCCTTTTCTGACTCGGCTAATTCCGCACGTATGTGGATTGCGCCCCGCGGTTGGACCGAAGGAGGGTAATCGTTGGGTTATTATTATTATTATTATAAAAAAACATAGTATTATATTAAATTAAAACATGAGTATATAACCTAAAGTAAAAGTTAGTTAGATGTTGATATTCTCGAAAAGATTCACACTTGTAATAAATCTGGGAGCATCTAAGTTATGTTTTTAATTAAAATATATAATAAGCAAAATTACATTGACTTATTCTGATCGAGGAATAATACAAGTATATTGTTGATTCAGATTTCCGTATGACCACAGATTTGACAATCATACGGAAGAATTTCGAAAAGAGATTATCACAATTTACACTTCAAATATCTTTGAAAAAGCCCACCACTTACTTGCCACTTTATAAATTCCGCGTATGCAAATGAAATTAGAATTGTATGTTTTTCCGTTTAAAAATGTTCACAAAATTCGTTTATTTATGATATGTAATTACAAAGGGATAATTCTAACGCAATCACTCCCTGGTCGCATACCAGTGAAGCGGTAAGAAAAATATATAAAAAATATTTTATTATAAAAAATGAGCCAAGAAAATGCGGTTACGCGCCAAAGGCAAGTTCGGTGTTCCACAATCGCTGAGAGAAGAAGGATGTCCGCTTCGAGGACAGATGTTTTGTTCGGTGTGTTGTGTAGAGATCCTAGTCGGTGTGTGTGCGGCTGTATGATGAGTTGTGTGTGTGCTAGTGTTGTCTTGTGTGGTATGTGGGTGTTTTGCTGTTTCCAGGTGTGGTGCGTGTTTTTTTTTTTTTGTTTTTTGTGGCGAGATGTGAAAAAAACATCAAAAGACACTGTTGCCCTTACAACAGTAGTGTGAGACTTTAACCCACTAAAAAAAACATCTCAAGAACATATCTCATAGCTTTTTTATGATTCCCCTGCGGAACTACCGTTAAGTATTACATCGCAGGGGTGGCTAGGCCTATTTGCTACAACGTCTTAGGGATTTAAAAGCTGATTTTGGCTGTTTGCCGCACCATATCGCAGTCGCTCTAATCTTCGCTGCTCTTCAAGAACCTTTGTGGCCCAACATCTTACATAATCCCACATTCTGGCATCAGTCTCTCAAAAATTTGGGTATCCAAATTCTTTCTATCTGTCGCATATTGCGGACAAAGGAAAAAGACGTGTTCTGCATTCTCTTTCTCACTGCCACAATATGAGCACATTTCTGCCTCATCGTGACCATATTTATAAAGGTATTCCCTAAAACAACCATGCCCACTTAGGAGCTGCGTCAAGTAAAAGTCAACATTGCCATTTACACCAGGTTTTAACGTCTTTGATCAACCTGTGCGTCCATCGTTTTTTGGGCGCTGTATCCCACCGTGCTTGCCATTCATTTACACTCTGCTGTCTTTCTTCTTCGCGCTCTTTAGCTGTTAGAGGCCTGCCTAGATTTTTACTTTTATCGTAAACTCTCTTATGCTCCAGAGCCATTATGTCAGATGGCATTATACCAGATATCACTCCAGCGGCTTCGTGCGACACTGTGCGGAAAGCGCTGGCAACCCTAAGTGCACTTAACCTGAACAAGGATCTTACTGGTTCGGCGTATGATTTTTGCTTTAGAGCGTTGGCCCACACTGGCGCTGCATACATTACTATTGATTGGGTTACTTTTGTCAATAGTAGCCTTCTGTTCTGACTAGGTCCGCCTATGTTAGCCATTATTCGACTTAAGGCCGTGTTTACTCGTGCAGCTTTTTCGCAAGCTTTCTCGAAATTTGTTTTATAGTTTATTCTCGCGTCAATTATTACGCCTAAATATTTGAGAAAAGGCTGTGACGTGATGCTATGTCCGTCAATATTTAGGGTGATGGCTTCCATTTTCTTCCTGCTTGAAATTAATAAGGCTTCTGTTTTTTGTCCTGCCAGTTGCAACTTCGCTGTTGTTAGCCATACTTTAATTTTAAGTGCAACAGTACTGCATATGCGCTCAATTTGGTGCAGTTCTTTTACCACGATTGTCACCGCAATATCGTCAGCATACCCAATTAGTTTTACTTCTTTCGGCATTGGAAGGCGAAGGATTCCGTCATATAATATGTTCAATAGAAGTGGACCCAGTACCGATCCTTGTGGTACTCCACCAGTCACTTTGTACCGCTTGACACCGTCAACTGTGTCATATAGCAACACTCTATTGTATAAATAACTATTAATAATTCGCCGGAGATACAATGGCGTTTTAAGGGTCTCTAAAGCTTGAGTTATGTGGGCCCAACACGCAGAGTTGAACGCATTTTTAACATCCAAGGTAACGACTGCACAGTATTCCTTGGAGCCATACAACCACCTAGTGCCCTCAACAGCTTTGCCTGCTATTTCGGTCAGTTTTTTTATCGCGTCAATTGTCGAGCATCTTCTGCGAAAACCGTGTTGATAGTCAGATAGGCCCTCTACTTCTTCAAGGTATTTTTCTATCCGATCACATATGATCCGTTCAAAGATCTTACCACTGGTATCGATCATACAAAGTGGCCTGTACGAACTTGGGTTTCCTGGTGGCTTATTAGGTTTTGATAGCAGAACCAAACGTTGTCGTTTCCAAATATTCGGAAAAACTCCATCCCGCAGACACTTATTGAAAAGTTCTGTGAAGTATGTAGTTTTGAACTTTAAAGCAGTTTTTAAGGCTCCGTTTGGAATACCATCCAAGCCAGGCGCTTTTGCATTATCAAAACGTTCCGATGCTTGCACTACCTCATTGTCATCGACTGGTAGAAAAACGGGGCGTTCTAGGTTGTCAGAGGGTTGTCCCCCCCTTGCTTGCGTTTGTTGTGCTGGAAACAGGGTTTCTACTACAGCCTTTAGTAATACAGGGCAGGTCGGCATTTGCCCTTTATCGCCTCTAATTTTTGACATTACAACCTTATACGCTCCACCCCATGGGGTTTCATCTGCTTTGTCACAGAGTTCTTTAAAGCATGTGGATTTGCTTTTCCTAATTGCTGCTTTAAGTTCTTTTCGTTTTCTTTTAAAACTCTCGCGTAGCCGCTCATATTCCACGGTACCTCTACTTCTTTGATATTGTCGCCTAACTCTGTGACAGCTACACCTCAAATCAGCGATTTCGCTATTCCACCAATAGACTGGGTTTCGACGGCGGTCTTGCTTTTTCCTTGTCATAGCAGCATCGCAAGCTCTGCTGAGAGGTGTGGTGTGTGTGCCAGTGTTGTCTGGTGTGTCTGAGTTCTTCGGGGCGGAAATTTTAACTAATTTGGCCATCTCGGGCCCCCTATTCGAATGTTCAGCCTAGCAGTCGCTGTAGCTGTTGCAACGTTGCCACAACGTTGCTGAGTCCGGACGTGCGGCGATAGTTCGGCCTACGCCTAGTCGGTGCTACGTTGTGCTGACGCCATGGACGGGACTCCGATCGGGGTGCCGTTCTTCGGCGACGTGCCACACGATTGGTTTGCTGCGGTCGGTTTGCGCCGCGGATTCGTGGGGCAGGCTGCCGACTGACCTCTCGCCTCGTAGTACGGTGAAACAACGTGTGATACTGCCTGCCACACATTTGGCACAAAGCACCGGAGTCGCATTCCTGCGTCGTGTGTGTATGTGCCAGACAATTGTTGCAATGCCCATGCGCCTGGGCAACCTGCTGGCGTTGTGTCGGCGACATGCCCTTGAAGAGCCCACAGTGCTGCAACTTGTGTGGACGGCAACAAGGGGGCATCGGATGCGATGGGGCGCCTCTGGTGGAGACGGAACGGCTGCGGATGCTCGAATACTATTACGAGCGGTGGTTGACGGTGCGGTTGCGGCTGGTGTTCGGGGCGCCGCGCTTGGCATAATCCCAAGGCGAGGCACAGTGATGGCCGATCGCACTTTTTGTAATTTGTCATATTATATTTGCGGTTTTTTATTTCTGTTTTCGGTTATTTAGACGGATATTTCGATTTTTTTTCTTGTAGGTATTAATGAACGGATGGTTTACTACATGCGTTTTCGCTATTATTTGAGATTGGCAGGAAGCATAGTTTAATGAGCGGTCTGGTGAGCGTTCCGTTTCGAGTACGGAGGTCAACTACTCGTATATGACCGTCGGAACAATGATGTAGCTTCTCTATGCAACCAAGTCGCCATTCTGTAGGAGGAAGACAATCGTCATTAATTAAGACAAAATCTCCAAGCTTTGGCGCCTTTTCGGGAGTTTTAAATTTGTAGTTTCCAGCTACTTTTTTAAAGTGGGATTTGAAGCTTTTTACAGCTGATTCCCATAAACCACCCATATGAGGAGCGCTTGGAGTTAATACCTTGGGGAGCGTACTTTTGTACAATTTCAGGTGAGACTTGCCTGACAAAATTCACGAACTGTTTTTCTGTGGCTCTTTGAGCTCCTATAAATGTCTTGCCATTGTCGCTCATGAGTTTTGACGGAAAACCGCGTCGTCCGACGAAGCGATCAAATGCCGCGAGAAAAGCCTCCTTTGTCAGATTCGTACATAGCTCGAGGTGCACTGCTTTTGTCGTAAAACAGACAAAGACAGCCACATAGCCTTTCATGAGGGTGGGAGACCTTAACATGGATGCCTTTATCTAAAAAGGCCCAGCAAAGTCGACCCCTGTAATGGTGAAAGGCAGAGCGAAGTTACAGTGTTCCGGTGGAAGTGCTGCCGTAATCTGCGTTCGCATCTTCTGCTTATGCATAGTGCAGATCTTGCACATGAAAATGCATTTCTTTATTTTGGGCTTGAGTCTTGGAATATAAAATTCTTGACGGACTATTTGTTGCATGAGGCGATGATCTGCGTGTAGCAATAGCACGTGGACATAGTTAAGGTATAAGGTGGCAAGTTGCGATTTCTCTGGGATAACTATGGGATGACGTTCGTTATACGTCAGGCTGGCCGACCATTCGCACGGAGTACTCCTTTCGTGTCAATGAATGGATTTAAGACTAAGAGTGAGCTCTTTTTATCTATTGGCTTCGATTCTCTTAGTAATGATATTTCTCGGCTGAAGTAACGGGCTTGCGTAGATGCGATAAGAGCGACCTTTGCTTTTTGTAAGTCTAGGTGCGTCACTGTCTCGCATTGGGAGTGTAATGAAGACACTCCCTTAAGTTCAATTTTGAGTCGCTCTATGAACTTGAGCATGTAAGCGATTACCCTGAGGGCTCGGGGATACGAGGAAAATCGCTCAAGGATGCCATTATCCTGCAATGTTGCGTGAAAGGAGTCGATTTTTCGACTTTCTGGGGCAATTATATTGCGCATGGGCGATTGTGGCCAAGAATCAGGAGATTCTGTTAACCATCGGGGGCCAATCCACCAGAGGGTGGTGGTGACAAGGTGCAGGGGTTTGCACCCTCTTGTACCTAGATCAGCAGGATTGTTATTTTAAAATAATAATTTATATTGTGCCATGTTTAAATGCGTTTGTACGATGGACACGAGTTTGGCTAGTAGTAGCGCTCCACATAATTCAAGTCGTGGTAGACTTATTGTTTTTAAAGGAGCCACTTTTGCTTTTGCTACTAGTAAGTGGCATGTGGTCGCAGTGTCGCTTTGTGTGCGAACATATATAGTTGCGCAATATGCCTTTTCAGAAGCGTCACAGAAGCCAGTGTAGTTCGACTTTGTGCTCTGGGGCATAATTTACCCATCGTGAGATTTGTATCTGTGAGATATCATTTAGATTGCTCGCAAACTGGGACCACTTTTCTAAACGAAGTGGTTTTACTTGTTCGTCCCAGTCGGTTCCATCTAACCATAATTCTTGTAATAGGATTTTGGCTTGTATCATAATTGGCGAAAGCCATCCTGCGGGGTCGAAAAGTTTTACCACAGAGGATAGAATTTATCGCTTTGTTATGGCGGATAATGCAGATATTGACTCTGTCGTGTATGAAAATTGGTCAGATATCGCATTCCATTGGATCCCCATAGTTTTTGTTGTACTTTCCTTTTCGAATTTAAGGAAATTAGTATCTAACAAATTTTCATGTGGTATATTTTTTAAAATATTAGGGTGATTCGCCGTTATCTTTTTCAACGGAAACCCTGCGGTTTTGAGGGCTTTTACCACTTGTGATAGTGTCTCGTATGCTTGTGGAAGACTGTGACTTCCAGACAGGATATTGTCTGCATACGTTTGTGTTTTTGACTTGGTGTTTTCTGCCAATTCGTGCAATGTTCGAATGGCTAGATAAGGAGCACAGTTGACGCCAAAGGTAACTGTTTTCAATTTATAGTCGCGGAGTGGTCTATCGGGAGATTTTCGGAAAATAATTCGCTGAAAATCTTGATCTCCGTTAAATACGTATTTGAATATACGCTAATTTAAAATGAGTAGCACAAAATCTGGTTGGAGCGTGGGTCCCGTAAATAGGATATCATTTAGGGAATTCCCCGAGCTGGTGGATCTTGATGCATTAAAGACAACTCTTACCTTAGTTGTTCTTTTGTCTGGCTTTACTACTGCATGATGAGGCAAGTAAAATGAGTAATATTTGCCATTTATGAGTTTTTCGCATGGGCTTACTTCCTCCATGTGGTCTAAATGGAGATATTCTTCTAACACGCCATCGTATTCTGGCTTAAGCTCACCTTTTTTAAGTAAGTTTTTTTCCATACTTAAAAACTGCTGTATTGCAGAGGTGCGAGAGTGACCTAAGGCGAGTGTGTTAGGAAATTGTTGTTTTAGTGGTAGTCGTACGACGTACCGACCATTATCTGATCTAGTAGTTGTGGCTTTGTAAAAGTCTTCACAATACTGATCTTCAGGAGTTGTGATTGATATGGGGGGGGAGTTCTTCTAACTCCTAAAATTTTTTCAATTGTGAATTGAGGTAATCGTTTGAGATTTCCTCAACATGAGTGGTCATGGTGGTAACTGTTTCCGAAACTAGTCCACTTAGGATCCACCCAAAAATGGTTTTTTGTGCCAAAAGTTTATTTGAAATTTTCTCAATACCTTCGAGTATTATCTGTGGTATGAGATCGCTGCCTAATAAAAGGTCTATTTCAGCGGGAGTGTTGCAGTTGGGATCTGCTAGCTTTAGGTGGGAAACCTTTTGCCAATGCTTGCTATTTATATGACAGCTTGGAAGCATATTTGTAAGTTGCGGTAAGACTATAGCTTCTGCTTGTATGTGCTTATCCGCTTGGGGGGAAATTAGGGTAATTGGGCAGATTTTATTTGAGTTTTGGACTACTCTTCCGCCCATTCCCGTGATTTTAAAATTGGCTAGTTTTGTTGGCAGTTGTAGCCTATTTTGAGCCCTAGACGCTATGAAAGATCGTTGTGATCCTTGGTCTATTAAGGCTCTAAGTTTAAACAGCTCTCCTCGGTGTTCGATGGAGACGACTGCTGTGGGTAGTAATACCCTATTTTGTATTTCGCTGTGTAGCGTTTGAGTATTTTGTGCCTTTGAGCAGCATGATGTCATTTGGCAATTTTGGGTATTGTGGTTTTCGGGATTTGTAGTTGAAACTAAACCCGTGGTTCTCTTTATACTAATATATGCGCTCTTTTGGGGTGAGCTGGGAAATGTGCTGTAGTGAAGCATTGTGTGATGTCTTTTGTGACAATATAAGCAATTGAATTTGCTTTCGCACTCTTTAAGTGTATGCGCATGTGACAAGCAGTTTGTACAAAGTCTCTTTGTTTTTACAAAATTGTTTCGGTCGATAATATTCAATTTTTTTAATCTCTCGCAAGATTTGAGCTTATGCCCCCCTGTACATAGCTCGCGAGACGTTTGTTTGTACTGTTCGGATGTGAACGTTTGATTTCCGAAGTAGCTTCTATTTAAATTGTTGTTGCTACTGACTTGGGGTCTGTGGAAGCTTCTATTTAGGTCGTGCTGAACGGTTTTCGTTCTGACCATTTTTTTATCTACCCTTTCTGCGATTTCGTATTGGGTTATTAAAAGTCTTTCATCTGTTGCCACGTTGGGCATTTTTTTTCGAGATGAGAGCGATTGCTCCCACAAAAGTAACGATTTTTCTGGTATAGCGGCGGTGCATATATTTACCAGTATTGGGTCCCAGCTATCTGTGGGAATATTTTGTGTCGATAGAACCGACAAGCAATTAGAAACAGTGGATTGCAGTTTTATAAACTCTTCACTTGTTTCCTTTTGAATATTAGGCAAGTTCATTAGTATCGTTCCTTGCTTATCGACCAATATTCTTTCATTTTCATATCTTGATTTAAGAGCTTCCCAAGCCAAATAGAAATTATCGTCACTTAGTGCGAACTGTTTTACTATTACGCCTGCTTGGCCTTTTGTTTTGTATCGGAGGTGATACAATTTTTGTGCATTTGTTAATTTTGGATGGTTTATGTAAACGGCAGTAAACATGTCTCGGAAGGACGGCCATTGTTTATAACCACCATGAAATATTTCTGTGTAACATGCGGGCACCTTGAGATGGATGCCTGAACTTGCCTCTTGACTTTGTACTTGTGGCAGCTCTACTCGCTGATGTGGAGTAGTTGCAATTGCTTTTATTAGCTTTAGCTGATCGGAAATCATTACTTTAGTTTCTTCGAACTGGTCTAAGCAGTTTTCATATTTGGCGTAAGCCGAGGACTTAAAATTTTCTGGTAGATCTGAGTCATCTAATTCTACTATGGCGTCATGTGAAGCTTGGAGACGTATCCAAAAATTGTCGAGATTTTCCTTTTTGATTTCAAATGCCGATTCAGAATTATCTTGAATCGGAGAAGATGAAAATCGAGTGCAGTATCTTATTAAACTGTCACTCTCAGCAATGAATTTACTATTATATATGTAATGTCTTTCCCCCTTTTTTGTTTTGTAGCACCTTGCTTTGAGCGTGTAGCTTTTGCAGGTGTACATGGACTTTTTTCGTCCGAAATCATTTTTGGTACTTTTAGTAGTTGTGTAGATTTAGAATCTTTAGAATCTGCGTTAATTTAAAAAAGTTCAATTAGTGAAATGATTTATCTCAGTGTAAACTGATTAAATTTAAGCGAAATTCGTAATTGTAACGCGTAATCTCTTTTATATAAATAAGAGAATTAGTAAATCGGTTTATTTTTATTTATTTTTTTTTTTTAAATCGGATTAAATAAGATAGCGTGTTTCGTTGTTACGGTTTTTTTTTATTATTTTTCTCGATTGCATTGTTTATTTCAATAATTATTCAAAAATTGCAATATCTATTTTGTTATATCTTTTCTGTGTTCGTATGCATTATAGGGTATACCTATAAGCGAATTAGTATGTGTCAATGAGAGCTCGTATAAGAGATCAATGTACTTTATACATATGTATGCAATCCTACTTGTTTTTTGGTTGCCAAGAAACAAGGGGTATTGCCGGATTTGTGCCTATATGGACTTTGAATATAAATAATATTATAGAATTGTTTATTTTTTTTTCTTGTACGCACTCCTGCTTGTTTTTGTTTGCCAAACAACAAGGGGTATTGTCGAGTATGTGCCAAATTGGACTTTGGAATATATTAAATTAAATTGTATAGAAGCAATATATATAATATTGTTCACAATTTTTTATTATCGTTATTTATTTATTTATAGAATTATAAATAATTATTTTTCAATTTTTTTTTTTTTTTGTTAAGATTTCGTTTTTTCTTTACCGAACCGTTTAAAATGTTTTTTTTTTGTTTTTTTCGAATGCGCTTTTTTAAGTTCTTTAACTTTTAGTGGTACCCTAGTAGGGTATAATAATATGTCCCGTACTTGTATAAGTATGTATGTAAACGAGCGGACGTTGTTTCTGAGTTAAGAAAGAGCGCAAAAACGTAATTAGAAACGAAGTAATCGTATGTGCACTACGATTCGTAAATGTGCACTCTCGGTATATAAAGTAAATATGTACGTATGTATGAGAGTTAGATAGACACGTATATTGTATATGTTGCTATGTGGGTACTTTGTTTAATATTATTTATTTTTGTTGTTTCCACTTCACGGTTGCGGTACAAATTGTAGGAAGGGAATCATAAATTAATTAAAAGAGATTTGTATGAAGCTTTAAAGCCGCACTCTGTTCATACTCAAACACATATACTCACGCTTCCACAGACTCGCGATGAATGATTGAAACTTGAGGGCGATAAGAAAGAGAAGTTTTAATTGAAACGGGGATCTTCCCGCATCCATCGACCTGTACAAAATTTATTATCCTAATTGTGTGGGCGATGCAAGAAATGCTTTGTCGGGCTTTCGCTTTTGTTTGCGCAAATATTGTCTAATGTTAGAGGAATATGTAGAGTAACATAGAATTTCTTTTTAAGATAAGCTACTATATAAACTCAATTAAAAAAACAAAATTGTGGACGGGATTTAGACCAAGAGCTAGATCGATTTCATTCATATCAAAGGTAAAGTAAATTATATTTAAAAAAACTCAAATTGGATATTTGTTATTATTATAATAAGTATATAGGGACTCAGGGTAGTACTGACCCGATTTTAAAATTGATTGATTGATTGATTTATATGATACAACGTCCACCGGAATTTGCTTTATTTATTTAACCGTATCTCTGTGCTTCATGGAAAGCTTTCGGTGACTATATCGTACTGATTTGCAATCGGTCATCGGAGTTTTTCGAAAAAATGTCCGAGTTGAGTCTGAACCAAATTAATTTGATTCCGAATAAATTTGGTAAATGCTTAGATTTAGTACACGTTGATATCTCTTTAAAGTGTTCCGTTATTTAAAGTAAACCAAAAGACTCGTATCATCCTGCTTTGGAAATATCTGTCCAAATCATTTGCAAAGTACGGGATAATAATCATCAAACTTCGTGCTTCTGTACTCGATTTAACTTTGCAAAGATAATTTTAAAAAGTTAAATACAGAACTTACTACAATAAGAAGGCCTAATTATAATGGTGATATTGAATTGAGTGGTTCCCATTTTAATAATATTATTACGAAATTATTTGAAAAGTATGTTTTAATAGTAATTGTTAATAAAAGTAAAAGTATAAGTACGTGGTTTTCGAAAGAGTTATATAAATTGATAAACAGAAAAACTCGAGCCTTTAAACATTTAAAAAAAAAGCCGCTTCACTTGTCGACTATTCTAAATATTCTGTATTACAATATTTTGACCTTAACAAAAAATGTTATAGTAATTACTTAAATAAAGTAAAAAAGAATATTGTAAGTAATCCAAATCGTTTTATGATTTCGTCAACTCCAAACTCAGGATTTCCAAATTTCCGTCCGCGATGAAATACAAATTTATTTCAACTGACAATGATATTATATCCAATATGTTTGCAAAATGTTTCAAGTCAAACTACTGTAATAATTCTTTCAAAACTTTTTCTTATCAGCACTTGCCGTGCTCGAATACTTTAATTAACGCTCCAATTATTTCTGAAGAAGACGTCTTACTTAATTTAAATAAGTTGAAACCATCTTTTAGTTACGGCTCAGACATGATACCCTCATGCTTCCTTAAAAATAGTGCCAAATTTATTACTTGCCTTCGACAAGGATATTTAATTCCTCTCTTAAACACGGTATATTTTCTTCAATATGAAAACAGTCATTTACAATCCCTTTGCATAAAAGTGGATTTAGGTCCAAAATTGAACTACTATTGAAAACTATAGAGGTATTGCAAAACTATCAGTTATACCTAAACTTTTTGAAGCTATCATCGCATACCATATAACCTTTCCGATTTCTTCGTTATATTTCTCATCTCAGCATAGATTTCGTACAGGGAAATCGACTAACAAACTTGTTCGAATTTGCAAACCATGTATCATTGGGTTTTAGGGAACATAAGCATACGAATGTTATATACACAGACTTTAGCAAAGCTTTGGATAAAGTAAATCTCTCGATTCTCATATAGAAACATGATCTGCTGGGCTTGCAGCCAAGATTTCTTTAATGAGAAGCTTTCTATCTTTGTAATAGAACACAACAAGTGATATTTGAGGATACTCCTTGTTGTTAATTCACGATATCTCTTCGGTAATAGAATCCTCAAAAATTACGCTGACGACGTAAAGCTTTTAAATCATACACTTCAACTGATGAAAGGTGTCTGTTGCAAACAGACTTAAACAATTTGGTTGCATGGTGTGATAGAAATGATTTGCCATTGAATCTCAATAAATGTAAGGCGATGTGCTTTTCCCGTAAATCTGTGCACCCCTCTTTTTATGTAATAAAACACCATATTTTGGAGCAAGTTTTTAACTATGTTGATTTGGGAGTTAATATGAATCCTAAGTTTAATTTTAGTCTTCATATTGATTCCAGGTCTAGAAAGCAAAACCTGTCCTCAATTTTGTTAAACGTTGGTCTAGAGAATTAAAAGATCCGTATATTACTGAAACACTTTTTACAACTTTGGTTAGACCTATATTGGAATATGGCTCTGTTGTATGGAACCCTAGCTAGCAAATCCATACTGACAAGTTAGAATCGGTTCAAAAACAATTTTTATTTTTCGCCTTCTGTATTTACGATGAGATTCTAGGGTAAGTCTACCTCCATACACTAGTCGTTTAAAACTTATAACCTACACTTTCTAGTCATAGGAAAATGTTTGGCATAATATTCTTAGTGAAAATCTTGAACGGAAGAGTTTGCAGTTCTTTTCTCCGGTCTGAAATTCATTTTAGTATACTGGTCCGCTTTGTAAGGCAGTTTAGACCTTTACTGTTAAAAACCTGTAGATCAAATTTCGAACTAAACGAAGCATTCCACCGACATGACTCATGATTTTAATTCTCATTCCAGCACATTTGACTTATCTGACTCACATTTTTAAAAATTAAAAAGACTTTATTGTTTTCTCTTAAGGGGGTATTCTGGTCTAGAAATTTCAAGAAATCAATTTTTTTTTCATATTTTCAAAGTTTAACTATTCAAGAATGTGTGTACGAGAGGATTTTTGAAAATTCGAACTATTTTCGGAGATATAGGCATTTTGCTGGCGCGGCATTCAAACGAAACGAACGGCGGGCAAAACTTTAAACGCGTTTTTCTCGAAACTGTCTTTTTCAACCTAATACACATTATATCTCAAGTTCTACTGGACCAATTGACTTGAAATTTTCAGGGAATCTTCCTCATAGACTCCTCTCGGCCATGAACTAGCCCCATCCCCAAATTCCAAAATTTAGTATTTTTAAAAAATTTGAGAAAGTCAAAAAAGTTGTCCAAAAATTATGTTTTTTTTCAAACAGTCGCCATTTTATCAAAAAACATTCGTGTAGATTAATAATCTTTTTATTTTTTTCAATTTAGATAACTGGAAGGGATGAAATCATGGGTATGGCCACCTGCCAATTTTTCGAGACCCCCCACTTCATCGGCTGCTAAAAATTATTTTTTTGAAAAAAAAAATTATTTTAATTTTTTTCTGTACTCTTAAAAGGTTAATAAATAACATATAAAAAAATGGAGGGTAAAAATATTAATTGCCTATTTTATAGAGCACTTTAAAAAATACCTAAAAGTCATGCCTCTAGACCAGAATACCCCCTTAATAAATAAAAATGTAGCAATTTATTATTCGTAACTATAAATCTTAGCTGTTCAAATTTTTGTTTCTGTAGCTCAGCAGTTTTAGATCTCAACACTAAAAAAACTCTCTTGCCTTTTCTGACTCGGCTAATTCCGCACGTATGCGGATTGAGCAGCTCGCGTCGGTTTGGCGGGGGGAGGGTAATCGTTGGGTTATTATTATTATATTATTAAAAAATAAATATTTGAACTTAACCATTAAAACGCTAATTCATATAAAATTTGTGGTATTGAAACTCTACCAGTTTTTTTTATTTGTGTTGTATTCTATCATGTTATAAAACAGAGGTTTATTAAATTCGCTAATAAAAACAGTTATTATAAGGTATAAATTTAGCAAATATATTGATAAAAAGATTTTATTTAATAATGTGTATTAATATTTTAGTGATTCCAATCCTGTGCTGATTTCTTCGCCACCGGAATTGGCGGGCATGACGCTTGAGGCACGATTAATATCTTACGACTGGCAAAATCAGTTCGATGAGTTTCAAGAGGCAACTAGAAGTGGATCTTTTAAGCCACTTTGTTGGGGCGCGAAAAATCATGTTATTCCAGTAAGTACTTATATTGAATTTTTAAGCACTATTGTGCTCGAAACCAATAATAATCTTCTTAAAATCCATGCTTCCGAAGTTTGCTCCTTCTCTAATAGCACTAATCAATCAATCAATATCAACCTAATTTAGTCGAACTGGTAGTAAAGAAAATTTTATCATCATTACTTAAATGATAAAGGTACGCTTCTTTTAACGGAAAATAGGAATAACATCCCATATCCTATGTACAATAACTTCAAAACAATTAAGACAAGAAAAAATATTAACTTCGGTTGATACCCTATTGATATTTGCTAAAGTATTCGATCTGAACAATTTATTCAAATATTATACCATTGACTCGTATAATAGTTCATGCCAAATTTTGTGAAGATTTTTTCATATAAAAAAGTTTTCTTTACAGAACTTGATTTTAATTGGCCAGTTTGTATAGTAGTTATTTGCTAGCTATAGTGATCCAATCTGAACATTTTTTTCAGAAATCATACCGTTGCTTGAGATAATAATTCATACCACATTCCGTCAACATATCTTGGGAAATGAAAAAGTTTTCCATACAAGATTTTTGATCGTTCAGTTTGTGTAGCAGTTATTTGCTACAATGGTCCGATATCTGCGGTTCCGTCAAATAGGCAACTTCTTGATGAGAAGAGGATATGTGCGAAATTTCAAATCGATATCTCAAAAACAGAGAGACTATATTGCATATAGTATACAGACAGTCGCATCCACGTAAACACGGAGACATGATCAAATGGACTCAACTCGTCACACTTTCCGACGTTTCCTTTTATGTGTTACAAACATCGTGGTAAACTTAACATACAATGTTTAGGGTATAAAAAGATACGAATGCCATCAACAGTAAATATATAACCCATTTTATATGGAGCTAAAATTTTGCTATTTTAAAAATGCAGAATTTTCCTAAACTGCGTTTAAAATTATTATATATATTACATATGTATATAGTGACATAAATGCACATAATACATATTTAGTAACAAATTCACATTGCTTTATACATACTCCACTCATATTATAACGCCTTATGGAAAAGAATTGATATAACACCTTACACACCTCGCTCAGCGCGCACGCAAGCACTCAGCGATTCCATATACAAGTAATACACACAAATATAGAGCATGCACATTCTTTTATAAACATATTTACAGTCCAAAGCTAAGAAAGAAATTTCTCATAATGAATTTTTAGTCGTAAGCTGATCGTCAAACAAAATAAACGTCGATACAATTATTAATAAAACCACTCTACAAATTTTATTATTTCGATTTTCGGTGTGACATTTTTCAGCGTTGGTCTTAGGACCATTTGTTCGACTCAACAAAAGATATTTTGATATATTTTACTTTAGTATATAATTGTCTTATTCTTTACTTACGGGTCGATTAGTTGAACATAAGTCGGATTGTAATAATTACCTCAAACAATTTTCACATTTCTCCGATAGTAGATAGTAATGTTATGTGACCGATTCACTACTACATTCAAAAATGCATATGATAAAAATCTATGATATATATACATAAGAAATTTCTCATGAAATTGCAAAAGCACAAATAGACCACGAGAATTTCGCACGTGAATATTATATAATAGTACATTTCCATATATCGAAATATTTCGAGTGAAAAAACTAATGCAAGGAGGCAATATTTTACAAATTCAGAGAAGTATATCTCATATCATATTCGGCCAATTAAAAGCGAGATTTAGAATACAACATTTTCATTACGTCTTCTATGCGCAGATTAATGTCATTTAGATTCACGTACACTTCCCTTGGACTCTTTGACTTTAGTATGGACAACTTTGCTGCAAAAGTAGTCACAATCGGTCCTTATCTTCCCTAACTCACATAAATAGTCCTCAGATCTTCCGTTCGCTTTAAACAATATACCTATGTATATCGGTATACTATATGTATATATGTTTGGTAAATTAATAATATTCTGTGTTCTAAAGCTTTTCAGCGCAATGTGATTTGACATGAAAACGGATGTAATCAGTCTTTACCTTTCCTAGTCCCGATATTAGTCTTTCCTTACTTTTTATTCAATTCGATTAGGTTGGTTGTTTTTGTTAACGCTTTGAACTTAGCATGTAGTACTTATACAGCAAACGACATAAAGAAAATCAATATTTACGTCCACAGACGGCAATTCCAGGTCCCAGGCTATAAGGGCATTCCGGGAAACGAAATATCCGATAAGATTGCCAAATGTGTCATCCCCTTGGCTACCAAACCACTTTAGGGTATACGCAAGTCATTAAAAACGACACACAATTAAATTTCCGAAAGAGCTGACAGACGGATCAGGGTGAAATGGAATACCTTAGGGCATGTAGGATCAGCAAGATCATGTGCAAGGGCACGGAAGGAAAATACGCATGCTTTTTACTCACATGGTCGCGAAAAGACTGCAGGACAGTTGTTGGTCTAGGCCCTGGTCACAATTTACTGGCATCACCACATAGCATTATTAACCATGGCACACCTAGAAAATTCAGGAAAGTAGGAATGGAGTAGCATAATTAGGTATCAAGTGTCTATTATATTTCGCAAAAAGCGTTGACGTCCTGCAAGTGTAAGCTTCAGCTCGTATTAAATTAAACCTCCATTTGGCAATACAAAGGACCTGTGGGTCTATAAATGACCGGTTAGTATAACCTTACCTAATCGGATGTAGTACATCGACATATAAATAGAAACGCATTGCTACCTGTAAATCAAATGAACTTCTTTCTCATCACACATAAATACATATATAAGTTCGACAAGACTTTGAAATTCTTCCTGCACCCTCTTCTTATTTCCTCAACGTACTATAGACACAAATTAAAATTTTTCAGACTACATTTTTTAGACAGGTTTTTTCGAGTTTTACAAATATGACAGCATTTATTGTAACCAATGAAAATATGGTACATACTGCCTCAATCTGAAAAACGAGCAGCATTCGCCACCCTTTTTTTGTATCCAAACGGAAGTATTTTAATTAATGTTGATATTGATTACATTTCCCTTCATTATGTAATACTATTTACTTTTGTTTTTTTGTGGCAAATTTTTACCTTTCTTTTGCCCCACTGAATTTTTTTCTTTTTTTTTTTGTTGCAGGGCTCAGAGTACCTCGAAGGATACAGCATAAACATAACGAAAACCTTTAAGCAGCATCAATACTGTAAGCCAAAGCAACGCTCATTTGTCGCCGAGAGTGTGGAGCAAACGGATCTTGGGCTGCCTGTGCTTCATGAAATGGACAACAATAACATCATTGAAGGAGCAGCACGAAGCAGTCGTAGTTCTGCAGCCACCGAAACGCAAGGATTAAGCAAAGCCGAAGACTGTAGTAAAAGTTTTGTGACAACTTTCTGGTATGCGAGTGCTTTCATTATTCTACAGTGGCACAACCAATGGTCCTTAACTAGAAGCTCATTTTAAGTCTTCGCATTCCAATACTTTTATCTGTCCAGCCCCGCAACGCTGACGTCATTAACTCGTCCTACTATGACGTCCTCCACTCTATCAAATCCTCAATCAGTTATGTAGCTGCATAAATTTCTAATTTGTTACCCTAGTGTGTAGTAAGTTATTGATTATTTTTACAAAAGTTTATTATCGAATTGTAGACTTACGGAAACCATAAGCGTATTACGTAGTTATTATTTAAGTATACTCATAAATACATACATACATATTATATTTAAATAAATAAAATAGCGATAATCATAAAATACGCTAAAACCATAAGCATTAAAAATCGATGAGATTTGAATGGAAAGCAATAATTAGTTATCGAATACTTGTAACTCGATATTATACATTTATACAGTACTCGTATTTAGTGTGTAAAATCGTTACTTTGCATGAAGAATATTAAGATGGTATGGTGCAAATATAAATCTAAATAACCAAATACTTTACATTAGTAATGTTACAGTTTGTGAAAAATATTCGAAATTAGATCGAACTAGAAACTATTTATAGAACGTATTTGACATTAAGTCGAAAACTAATTTGTACGAGTGCATCGCCAGTGCTGACATTGGTCGCAAAATTAAATTTTAATTTTAATTCAAATAATTACAAATTCAAATATTTAATTTATTTTTAAAAAATATATACATTTGGTAAAAAAAAATACCTTTAATTGAAAGGCTGAACAATTAGCAATAACAGCCTTACACACAATGCTTTCAGTCCATTTGTGATTAAATAAAAATATTTATTTTAATTACACAATTTAGGCTTAAATCTCCCATTCAAACTTAGTTAAAGATAAACATATGAAGTTTACGCCAGAGATAACAAGTATCGTTGTTTTACGTACAATTAAAAATTACACAGCACCATGCACTACTGACCACAACATATGAGCTTTTTGTTGCAGGGTATCATTCGTATTGTCAAAGAAAGAATTTGGTGTTAATATTTTGGCAGAAAAAAAAAATTAAGCACACATATAAAAAATTAATAGAATATGGCCAAGGTCGAATTAAGATCGTGATCATACAATAATATTATAAAATTCATTGACAAATTACTCGCCAATTTATTTAACATGATCGTTAATTATATAATAATATTAATAAAGTAATCACTACTTAAAAATCTGATTTCATGTGTATTAGCTGACCTTTAAAAATAAAACGCTCTTAAACCAACTAGTAAGCGGAAATTTTGTTGTCAAGTGCACTAATCCCTTCATTAATGACTGGGAAAAAAACTCCCACACAAAATTGTCCCTCATTGAAAGTTGCATTGGCGATGCCTGAGGACCGAGAAGTTAAAAGCGCATTCTAGGCGAAATGCGCTTCTTACTACTTCAAGTCAATATCTGTGATTTTGTGCAATCTTTGAATTAATTTTTAAACTTTGAGAAATAGTATGAGCTCTTACGACTGATGTCGCATAGTTCTCTGCATATTACGAAACAGAAAGCTAGTATAATACTTGTATTTCTTTTACTTTTTCACATCATTTCCGGAAATGACGTTCAAAATCAATATAGCTATTTATAAATTTCCGAATACTGAATGATGAGTAGGAGAACTAAGAAGAGATATTTTTTTTTCATTTTGTGGGGATCCCCAAATGTGGCGGCCATGTCGGTCTTGCACTTAATCCGGCTCTGAATAAGGCAAAAGTTTTGTGAGGAAATAAGCGGAACTGGTAAACTAGATAATATATATACCTACAAGTGCAAACAAAATTTTGTGACCTTTTTAACCCCGCGACATTTCTGGATCATATGGCATGATACTGCACTCACCAGTTTGAGACCTACATATAATGCGTTGTTATACCAACGTCGTAGGAAGACATCCCTTAAGAATATCTTAGCTATTACTAGAATACGAATTGATGTTACGAAACTCTCTCCTGCTTCTTGCAAACGCTGATTAAGTTGGTAGCAATGGAGATTAGGAAACTTTGAACAGCTGATATCGGAAAAAGTGACCAAAGTAATGTAAAAAAATATCAAGGAACGACACAGATAATACCGCATTTTGTGCAACAAAAGTTTTTTAGTTATTCTTTACGAAATATTTGTACATTTCTCATAAAATCGTGATAAATATTTAAATTTTAAGTTGTTTTGTTTCTTCGTATTAATATTTCTAAATTTAAATATAATTATATTTCGTTAAATAAATTAACGTTAAATTATTTCGTTAAAATAGGTGACCTTTGAAAGCTCTCTTACTAATCAAAGAAGTTCTTATAATATCACCCTTGTATTTTTTATGAAATTACAACAATTTAACAAGATTTTTTTGGTAGCTTCGCTAATGAAAATTTACACTGACGACAGTTGTAACTTTTTGGCACAAAACACCATGATAAAAATAATCTCATTTAAGGTCAAATCGCAAAGTTTGGCTGTTCTAGTGCCTCTTTGAATCAAAAAAAATCAGTTAGTATTCTGTGGCACTTGCAGTAGATAATGGCGGCCATACTAGCGAAGTTTCAAACGCTAATTTAAACAAATACCCAAACCAATTGAAATTTTTATTTAGTTCAAAACGAAAATGCTAAGCCTTAAAAGGACGTTGAAATTTAATATAATATTTGAATTTTAAAAAATTAAGAATAAATAAATTGGACAAAGAGGCCATTTGGACATAGAGGCCACCAAATCCGACCTAAAGTATTCAATACTAACGCGCATATACCTATTGAAAATAATAATAAATAAAAGCTAATATACTTAGTATGAAAATCATAATAGTAGTAGATATTGTAGTGAGGTGTTTAGTAGTGAAAATCAATGTGAGTATTTTGAGCAAACTATTGTATTTATAAATATATGGAAATTATAGTTAATACAAACGTATGTGCATACATTTATTGATATATTATGCATAGTACATACATATATACTTAAAATATTGCCGTCATAAAAATACACTTTCACGCAGACGTAGTAGTGTAGTCTATAGTAAAGTTAGAAAACTATCGTAATAATTTTTTATACCAAAAACCGAGTCTTTGGACGAATAAAATGAAAAAAGAAATTAAAATAACATAAATTTTAAGAGAGTCATAATGGATATGCAATGAAAACACAAAACAATCAAAACTGTTGAAAAAATAAGCGTACATATATATAAGTATTTATATACACAGGTATAAATGTACCATATGTTACATATTACTGATATACATGTCACTACGTACATACAAACTACTTGTTAGTCCTATTAAATCAAACTTGAAATATGTGAACTATGAGTCGAACTGGAAAGAGTAAGAGTAAGGGAAACTTAATACACAAAGAACCTATTAGGAAAACTATATAAATAAGTTAAAGTGTAGAAACTTACGATGAAAAGCGAAATGACATATGAAACCTTAATATACCTGCAAGTTGATTGAATTTATTGGTTTTATCCCTATTTACAAATATGTATACTTACTAAAATTTAGCTTGAAAAGCTTAAAGTTTTATGTTCCTTTACTTTACTTCAAATTTATTTAGATATTTGCATTATTGCAGCTTGGTGCAGTTTTTGGGTGCAAAAACCGCGAGATGTTACAAATGTACTTGTAGCGTATGTGTAAGAACTACTAGGTGTAAGCATATGGACGCAGAATCGAGCTGAAATATTTTTTATACCACATACAAAAATACTATTTACGATAGAGTAAAAAATACTAAAATGCATATATACATACACTACATGATATGAAGTAGGTATATTTTAAAAGTCGTTACACTTTTCCCCACTTAATCCACTGATACTAAAAGACATAGAAATTCGGTTGAGTATTTAATGTTTTGATTCATAATTTAGTCAAAAGTAATTCTGCCCAAAATTAAAAAAGGAAATATAATATATAAGATTATATATAATATAAACGTTTTTCAGAGCAGTTAACAGAAAATTAAAATATAAATATTATATTTTAAAATACATTGATTTTGATGTGTTCCAGTAATTAAACCGATATTATTATCAACTAATAGAGTACAACTTATTATTTGAAACATAATTGAAATCATTAGTAATATTTGGTTTTTACACCATTTCCAATTTCCAAGTTTAAGGGGCTAAGTGTAATCAGAGACATGAAAAAATTACAATTTTTAATACTTTTTTTGCTAATAAATTATTTTATTTTAAAGTAAAAAGCATATCATCACTAAATAAGGTTTAGACTTGACTTGACATGAATTTGAAAAAAAAAAAATTAATAATTTGAAAACAATGGTTGTTTGTGCTGATCCAATTCCAGCCGAAACTCTTTGCGTCGACCACCACTAATTCTTTGAAATTCCTCTAAATTCAATCCAACAAAAAAAAATTGTTTTATTAATAGATAATCTAGTGTCTTATCGAACGTTTTTTGTAAATTAACAAAACGGCGGTTTCATTAAAATTGTTTCCAGATTTTCAGGAAAAACCAACAGTTATTTGTTTATAAAAAATTAAAATTAAAAAGAAAAAAATCCTTGGATCAGGCACTAGTATTTCATGTATACCTTTTTCTTGAAATCTATCGATCGGTGTTCGAGCTACAGTACTCACCAGTTCAAAAAACATAGTTTTGAGTAAAACACATTTGAAGTTTTACACTCTAGGATGCTCCGGAGAACCATTCGCTATTTATCGAACAACTCGAAAAGTGTTTGTCGGATTGACTTAAAATATTTCATACTTAAACAAATGCAAAACATCGACTTTTTGAAAATTCTGACTATCCCTAACCCCATTTTGCTAAACAGCCTTAATCTGGATTATTGTATGGTTACCCTCCTAAATATATATATATATATATACTTGTATTAATTACAATTTTAAATAATTTTTTACATTTGTTGGATCGGCCTCAAACTTTAGAACATTAAAAATCTCCCGTATCTTAATGAGTCTGGCAACGCAGTGTTATCATTAAATTATTGAACAAGAATCTTGTGTTCTTTGAAGAGTTTCAAAATGACAAAGTTTCAACGGGTTATAATTTAGAATTCAAAATATATCAAAATCTTATAACAAAAATTATTAAAATTAGACTGCTTATAAAGTGGAGGAAAGTGTTATGGCTACATTTAGTAATGCAGAAAATAGATAGTACTAAAAGTAATCTAAGAATTGAAAAAAAGGTTTGAAAAATGTACTTGCTACGAAAAATTCGTTATGTGTTGAATGATTGATGAATTGATGAACTATTGTTATATTTATTTACATGTAGTATTTCTAACTATAAATAAATCTTCTTACACTAAATATTGTATTCATAGCTGAACCTACCTATTAACCTTACTAACTAAAATTTGTGGTACGTATCAATCAACTTTCTGCAACAAAATGTTACCAATGCAAAAAGAATGAAAGCCTAAGCAATTCCTAACGACTTATTGATATTATTAGAAAACACAACTTAAATGTGTGTTAAAAATCTGAAAACAAAGCAATAAGTTTGATTTTGTAATAGTACAGTAAAAGTAATCTAAGAAACGCGGATGTGCAGTAAAAAAATGGTTAATCGAAATATATAATATAACTATTTAAATGTAATGTTTATTTACATACATACATAACTACATTACATATAGAAGAAATAATATGAGTGCATAAATGTCGTTAACAAACATAATTAAAATAAGAATCGTAGTTGAAAAGAAATTGTATTGAAATAAATTGAAAAAGAAGAAAAAACAAACAAAATCAGAAATACAAATACATACATACCTTATACAAATTTAACGATTGACAAACGTAGTCGTGACGTGTTAGCATTAGTAGTAGTGTAGACCGCCATATACTCATCGATGTTTGTGAATACCGAATATCCGAATATCAACACACCACCTCAACCGCCCCTTCTAGCTATGAAAAACCTAAAAAAATATGTGTAATCATAACAAACGCGTTGATACCCATACTTATACCACATACACAAATAATAATTAACTAGATATTCATACCGAACGTTCCTTATGTATATTTCTATTCCGTCTTCATTACCATATCTTTGGGATTTTTTTAACCATTATATGGGTATTCTGGATGCCTTCAAATTATCTACAGCTTATTCAAAAGTATAAGCTACAGAAAATTTAAATCTAAAAAGGTGGGTTTTTAGACAAGTGGTTTTCATGAAGAAATAACACGGAAGCCAAGAATTTAGTTGTATTATAAAAATAAGGATTTGCCATTATGTTTTAAAAATGGTTTCAGGCAAGTGACCACCGCAGCTGACCCAATTTTCGAAAACTTTTTGCAGCAATTGGGCCTTCTCTCCCAAGAAGTCAATCGTCTCGGGCTTATATGCGTAGGCAAGCGACAGCCCAAGTCAGCAGAAGTTTCCAATAACTTAATTGTTTCGTTCGCTATGCCATAACGCTGTCTTGTTCAAACCAAACGCCATATCAACATCCTTCAATTCAGGCACGAAAAAGTCATTAATCATGGCTCTATAGTGTTCCTCATTGACTATAACATTATGACCGTCTTCATTTTTAAAGAAATATGGACCAATGATTCCCTCTGCCTGTAGAGCACACCAAATAGTGACTTTATAAAAACGTTACTTCGTCTCAACAATGGTTTGTAAATTATCAACACTCCATTTGCGACAAGAATGATAGAATATAAGGTTACGACAATAATTTACCGTTGCTTTTTTCGGTTTAGGCTCTGACAATTGTTACAAAAACAAACTGCACTATACCGACTTGTTGTGACGTAATTCTCTTGAGTTGAGAAGAAGAAGCATAGAACAGCGTAAATTGTACACATAAACGTTAACACTTTTGATAATTCGTGAAATGGACTTAATTTATTAGTTCATAGTGAAAAAGATCTTACTGAAATGAATAGAATAATGCTGCGAGAAAATATTTGGCTCATTTTCAAATAAATACATTTCTATATTGACAACATAATTGCTAATTAAATAAATGGATAAAAGGGATTGTGATTGCGAAGGTTGTATTTATTTCAATTTATAAGTACAAAATATATTAGTTTGAAAAATGAAGTGTGTAGTGGCAAGTTGCAATAACTATTATGCAAATAAACTATTATAAACGAGTTTTTTCATTTTTTCTTCGGTTATAAAAGTAGCAAACAAATTTTAAATATTTTTATAATAGACATTTATTTCATAATCATAATAATTACAATTTCAGAATCCTTTCACTATAATTTCATTTAAATAAATCGGAACTATTATTAATATTTGTATGTATATGTTTGTGTATAATGTAAGAAACTATTGCTGGATACATCGCAATCGTAATCATTAATTTAATTGGCAATTATTTTGTCGATAGATAAAAGTATTTATTTAAAAACAACCAAAATATTGTCTCATAACATTATTCCATTCATATCAGTAAGATTTTTTCACTCTAAACTTTTAAATTAAATCTATTTCACGAAATAACAAAAGTGTATACGTTTTTGTTTACAATTTACATGCTGTTTTATGCTTCTTCTTCACAACTCAAAAGAATTACGTCACAATATGGCGGTTGGCGTAATCTTGTATTCTATAATTCTTTCCATTGTGACAGTTTTGTTTATTAATGTACCCATTCAACCAAAAGTGAGCTTCATAACTGAACAAATCTAATGAAATCAACGGAAATCATAACGAAATCATTATCTTGATGGTCGTTCGGCTTCAATTCTCGTACGAGTTGGATTTTGTAAGCCCACAAACTAAGATCCTTCCGCAAAATCCTTCATAAAGTGGATGGGCACAGCTCCACTACGCATTATTCGCTAGAGTAAAAGTGATGAGAAACCGATCCATGATTGCTTGAATTACCGGTTCTACTGAGCGATTATGTCGACCGAACATTGGACGCAGCGGCGATGCGTCCCGTCAACAGGACCATTATTTTGGTAATAAATTTGCACGATATTCACGCACGATTTTGGCTTTCAATGTCAAAAGAAACTGCTTTGCTCGAGTTATTGGCCGAATTTTTTTCTTAAAGTGGTTATTACTGGATCCGACGATACTAACAATAAGCGCAAAAGATCCTCTATTTTGTTAGATTGCAAATTTTTTCGAGTACGATTTAGGCGACATTTTTTTAAATTTTTGTTTCGGACTTCTAAAGCTTTTTCCGACATCATTTCGATTGGAAGTAGTACATTTTCGATGATCAATAGCTCCGTCCAATATCTCGAGCACTGAGGAAAGCATGGAGAACCATGGAAATTCTGTAACAAAAATCCGTGTAGTAGTAGTTCGAAAGCATAATTGCGACATCTATGAATGTCTATTGTATATATAGAAGACATACAGCGCAGAATCAATGAAAACCTTTCTAAACCTAAATGTCCACTATTAGTGAAGACAATATATAATTTTCGAAAAACCGTCGAGCAGTATTCCCACTATTGGTGTTGCCAGAACCTTGCATTGGAATATCTACCAACAATGCCATTTCAACCCTAAATCTACCATTATTGAATAGCGGATTTTCGTTGATCGACTATGCTTTTATCTAAACCCCGTACTTGCCACCTTTTAATGGGTAGCCGATAACCTATTTGTGACACACATTCAAAGCAGCGAGTCCAACTATGTAAAGTAGATAGTCCGAATTTGAGTAAGTCATTGTGTCTTGCCAAATTGTTAATACCATCTATGTTATTCATTAATTTAGACGTAGCCTTACAAATACCGCATGCTTGTGAAGACGATTCAACAATTATACTAAACACTCTTCCATCGATCATCGTAAGCACCAACTTGGTGTCAGCTTGAAAGCTGCTCAATCTCGTAGGCACAATTTGAAAAATCTGCACTTGTATATTCTCTCTCTCGGCTCTTACCAATTCAGTAGACTCTGTTGCAAACATTATTTTAAGGGGTCTAAAATAAAGAGTCGATGATGGGCGAGGATTTCACCAAAGAATGCCATTTTCACATATAAAGGCGCAATACATAATAAAAAGCACATGTTCATCTGCTATTTTATTTGTGGATCGATGGAACCTCTGCCATAGGTTGCGTGTTCAGAACTCCCATCGCAACCCTATTTTGACAAAAACGTCAAATTTTCATATTTGTCATCATACAATGAGATTTAGCTAAACACAAATTAACAGTTCAAGTTATCGTATGATTTAACATATCTTGCAATGGAACTTCTGCATAACATTCGTCCGATCTTCTTGAGTCCAGATAACACATCTTCTCAAGATATTGGCATTTCGCGCCTTGCCACCTAAAGGTTGCAAAAGTTTAAATGACATTTTGGTTAATAAACAATGACCAAAGCCTCCTCTGGAGTATATTTAATTAGTATCTGTTCAGTAACATTCAGACTTTTTTTTATTTTTTTAGATGCTTCTGGATTTGTGGCTGCCATTTAAGCAATATTAGATGCACTGCTTTTTCCAGAATTGTAAAGGCTTACAGTAGTTGCTTTCATAAGCTCTGCACAAGAGTTGGCTTCTACTAGATACCTTTAACCATTGGTAATTTGGGTGGCAATTAGTATAACACTTTTGCTTTCGGTTTTAATCCAAGTCTATTGTCTTCATTCAGAAGAACCAAATGTTCAGTTAACCAAACCGCGTTTTTGCACTCAAATCGCTTCGTATCCCTGTTACATTGTCTCCATCTTTCAAAAATCCTTTTACAAAAATGTTTAACTTTACCAACAATAGAATTCAACTCCTCTTCAAAACATTTCGATTTGTCAATAATATTCTCAAAAATGTACTGAGCCAGTGTAAAATTCTTCTTCGTGGCGTCTGTTTCCCCATGCCATACTGCAAAAAGTGTTTGTTTGCAGACCGACATGATTGCTGAAAATATCCCCCACATAGTTTAACACCGCTATAAATATTTTGCCGTCCAAGACCTGCCTCCCAAAGTTTTACTCTACAGAAGCGGAAATTTGCTTACAAAAAGGGTACGACAAACATTGATGGTTTCAAGCACAAATTATGAACACAACATGTATTCACAGGTCATAAAACATTTATTTTCTTTTAATACATACCTTGAGTTTAACGAAAATGGGAAAATAGATTCAAAACAGGTGAATTCCGAAAAAATGTCGAAATGTAATAACAAGTGGAAAATGTTGTGCTACCATATGTTAACTTTGAGAGCTAACAGCTGATTTATTTAATCACATTTATCGGTTTTGATATTATATATTTGATAAATTAATATTTGACCATCGGTAGGAAAAAAAAATATTGATAAATTTTAACAGTTGAAAATTGGCTTAATCTTAAGCTGGAATAGTCAAATCGGCCACTGTGCGGAGATGCGCCGAGCGAACCGAACAATTATTTTTGTAATAAATTTGCACGATATATAAACGTTGTTCCGAAGTAAGTCTGTCCATTATGAAATGGCAAACCAAACAGAGTATAAATTAACTAACAGCTGTCAAAAGGACCTACCCCGAAAAACCCAGAAAGTATTGCTTCATTGAAAACCAGACGTCTAAAAAACACTCTTTAATATAGTTTAAAAAATTGTTTATTGCACCCGTCAGTCCCGGTCAAGCATGGAAACAGTAAAAGCTTCTAGAATTAACATGCTTCCTCTATGAAACTGTAGCATCCTTGCTTTTTGAATTCGGTCCCTTGAAAGGATTACTATGTATCTTAGTTACATACATACATGCATACACTTGATGCATAATTATATACATATACACATACTTATGTAGTTTTGTACAAAAAAATAAATAATACCCATCCATACATAAATATGTACTCATAAATGTTAGATGCCGCACGTATGTAGAACGAACACCTACAACAAACAATAATACAATAATAAATTGACACAAATTCGAAAATATTCGAAAGTACCGTAACGCACTTTTATAACTATACTGCAAGACTACATTTTTTTAAGGAGTCTGTGAAAATTTATATTACGAATTCCGGTACGAATTGATTTGATTTGATTTAGCGATGAAAATATACTTAACATTAATATATTTGTTTCAAACTCATTGGAAAACTCAATAGCTGTCCCTAAGGGGCGTGTTAAGAATTTATTCTTTACTCACTTTACTTTTGAGATTTTTACATAACAAATATATTAAATGTATAACATGCATGGTTTAAATCTTACAAACCACAATAACTAATAGAAAATATTCACTACAACTTTAAGTATGTTCTATCAATATGTACGTACAATATGCATGTACTTCCTGGACAATTTTGTGCTGTTTACAAGTAGGCGATAAATTCACGAGTTAGTTGTTCATATCCAAATATCAAGTGAATCATTTCAACAACTTTTTTTTTTAATCCCGTTTTTGGAATCCTTCGGTCCGATATTTGGGATTATAATTCAAATACGGGATTGAAAAAAAATGTAATCCCAAATACGCGTTAAAAAATATTTTTAAAAATTTTAATCGCAAACATATAGACTAACTTTTAATTAAAAATATTCTTGTTCCTGACCCACACTATATTTTCAGGATATGTCTGGATTACTGGTTTTATTATTTTGAATAAATTATTGTAGAATGTATTCACGACAAAAATAAATTAACTGAACAGTATTGCGAAAGCAAATATACTAGTACTTTATTCCAGTTAACTCAATTGTATACGTAAGAAGAAAGGTAAGTACAAAGAGACAGCTAATTCAAAAAATAAACAAGACAAGTGAACTGAGTAGAACGAAGAAGAAAAGTGAACGCCCGGATTATCAATATTATAGTTCTCGTGTATACATAATATGGTTCAATTATTTTGACCCTTTTTATTCACTACAAGCAATATTATTCCAGACCTGAATAAGGGGAACATATAATTAAATATCTTCATCTTTTTGACAAACCAATTTTTAGTTTTATTTTCTATATCCTTACAATGTACATTTGATTTGCTGATGTTGCTACATAGTATAATAGTTTTGTACATTAATCCTTAAACCTATCGAAATCGATATATAGTTATATGTAAATAAATGATCAGAATGATAAGACGAGTTAAATTTTACTTGTCCGTCCGTCCGTGCAAACGATAACTTCAGTAAAAATTGAGATATCACAATGAAACTTAATAAACTTGGTTCCAAATTAAGACACAAAAATTTTGACGCCAAAGTGAGGGGCCATTTTCAAAAAGTGGACGACCCTAATAGGTTTAATGTACATATCTCTTAACCCATACGAGCTATATCAGCAAATCTGGCTGAGGGGGAAATTTTTGACATTTTAGGAGTATCAAAGGAAGCGATGAAAAAATTGGAAGATGGGAGTGGCACCACCCACTTTTAACTTAAAACCGATATATTTTAGGAAATTTAGTGTGTAACATTATGTTTGAATCCCTATGTTACAGTGCAAAAATTAACGAAATCGCACTACAACCCCGCCAACTTCCCGTCTATCACAATTTTGATTTCTATCTAAGCCTTTCACTTTATAGTACAAGTATATACATCAAGCGCTAACGAATATTGGAATAAAACTTTCCACAAATACTTCCTTTAAGGTAGGCCACTTCTTCATTGAAGACATCAAAGTTAATCATAACTTTTCAATTCCCCCAATACCAAATATGTTCACCTCAGTTTTAATAATAAACCCAACGATTACCCTCCTCCCGCCCAACCGACGCGAGGGGCGCAATCCGCATACGTGCGGAATTAGCCGAGTCAGAAAAGGCAAGAGAGTTTTTAAGTGTTGAGATCTAAAACTGCTCAGCTACAGAAACAAAAATTTCAACAGCTAAGATCTAAAGTTACAATATAATAAATTGTTACATTTTCATTTATTAAGAGAAAACAATAAAGTCTTTTTAATTTTGAAAAGTGAGTCAGATAAGTCAAATGTGCTGGAATGAGAATTAAAATCATGACATATACGGCGGAATGGCTCGTTTAGTTCAAAATTTGATCTACAGGATTTTAGCAGTAAAGGTCTAAACTGCCTCGAAAGGCGAACCGGGATATTAAATTTAATTTCAGACAGGAGAAAAGAACTGCAAACAGTTCCATTCAAAAGTTTCACTAAGAATATTATGCCAAGCATTTCCCTACGACTAGAAAGTGTAGGTAGATTTATAAGTTTTAAACGACTAGTGTATGGAGGTAGACTTACCCTAGCATCCCATCGGAAATGCGCTAAGGCGAAAAGTAAAAATTGTTTTTGAACCGACTCTAACTTGTCAGAATGGATTTGGTAGCTAGGGTTCCATACCACAGAGCCATATTCCAATATAGGTCTAACCAAAGTTGTATAAAGTGTTTTAGTAATATACGGATCTCTAAATTCTTTAGACCAACGTTTAACAAAACTGAGGACAGCTTTTGCTTTCAAGACCATGGTATCAATATGAAGACTGAAATTAAGCTTAGGGTCCATATAAACTCCCAAATCAACATAGTTTAAAACTTGCTCTAGAATATGGTATTTTATTACATAAGAAGAGGGGTGCACAGATCTACGAGAAAAGCACATCGTCTTACATTTATTGAGCTTCAATGGCAAATCATTTCTATCACACCATGCAACCAAATTGTTTAAGTCTGTTTGCAACAGACACCTTTCCTCAGTTGAAGTGTATGATTTAAAAGCTTTACATCGTCAGCGTATAATAAAATTTTTGAGAATTCTATTACTGAAGAGATATCGTTAGTAAACAACAAGAACAGAATCGGGCCAAGATGACTACCTTGCGGAACACCAGAAGAAACATTAATTGTATCTGAAGGTGTATCCTCAAATATCACTCGTTGTGTTCTATTATAAAGATAGGAAGATACCCATTGAAGGAATCTTGGCTGAAAGCCCAGCAGATCAAGTTTATGTATGAGAATCGAGATATTTACTTTATCGAAAGCTTTGCTAAAGTCTGTGTATATAACATCCGTATGCTTTTGTTCCCTAAAACCCAATGATACATGGTTTACAAATTCAAGTAAGTTGGATATAGTCGAGTTCCCTTTACGAAATCCATGCTAAGATGAGGAAATTAACGGAGAAATCGAAAAGGTTATATGGTCAGTGATGATAGCTTCAAAAAGTTTAGGTATAACTGATAGTTTTGCGATACCTCTATAGTTTTCAATGTTGGATCTAAATCCACTTTTATGCAAAGGGATTATAAATGACTGTTTCCATATTGAAGGAAATATACCGTGTTTAAGAGAGGAATTAAATATCCTTGTCAAAGGCAAGTAAATATATTTGGCACTATTTTTAAGGAAGCATGAGGGTATCATGTCTGGGCCATAACTAAAAGATGGTTTTAACTTATTTAAATTAAAAAGGACGTCTTCTTCAGAAATAACTGGAGCGTTAATTAAAATTTTCGAACACAGCACTTGCTGATAAGAAAAAGTTTTGGAAGAATTATTACAGTAGTTTGACTTGAAAAATTCTGCAAACATATTGGATATAATATCATTGTCACTTGAAATGATAGATTTGTATTTCATTGCGGACGGAAATTTGGAAATCCTGCGTTTGGAGTTGACGAAATCATAAAACGATTTTGGATTACTTACAATATTTTTTTTAACTTTATTTAAGTAATTATTATAACATTTTTTGTTTAGGTCAAAATATTGTCGACGCAGTAGCGAATATTTAGAATAGTCGACAAGTGAACCGGTTTTTTTTAAATGTTTAAAGGCTCGAGTTTTTCTGTTTTTCAATTTATATAACTCTTTCGAAAACCACGGACTTATACTTTTGTTTTTGTTAACAATTACTATTGGAACATACTTTTCAAATAATTTCATAATAGTGTTATTAAAATGAGAAACACTCAATTCAATGTCACCATTATAATTAGGCCATGTTATTGTAGAAAGTTCTGTATTTAATTTTTTTAAATTAGCTTTTGCAAAGTTAAACCGAGTACAGAAGCAAGTTTGATGATTATTATCCCGTACAATGCCTGAGATTTCGACAGATATTTCCAAAGCAGGATGGTATGAGTCCTCTGGTAGAACAAGAGGATTACTCTGAATAACGGAACACTTTGCAGAGGTATCAACGTATACTAAATCTAAGCATTTACCAAATTTATTCGGAATCAAATTAATTTGGTTCAGACCCAACTCGGACATTTTTTCGAAAAACTCATTAAAACATGACCGATTGCAAATCGGCACGATATAGTCATCGAAAGGTTTCCACGAAGCACACGGTAAATTGAAATCACCTAATACAATTATTGAATCTGCATTATTTGCCATCGAGGTAGCACTATTTATTAAAGAAGCATGCTGCATGTATACAGATAAGTCCGAATGGGGTGGTATATAAGATAGGGTTAAATAAATAAAGCAACTATTAACGTATACTCTAATACATTTAAATTCAAATGAGTCGGCCCCTGGAACAAGAATATTTTCAGATGGGATAGAGGAATGCACGGCAAATAGAACACCTCCACCGATTCTGTTCGCTGAATTCGCTGTTTAAAATCTCATTATCAAAAATGTGAGGTTTTAACCAAGTTTCTGTAAATCCAATTATATGGAAATTAAAATTGGAACTGTTCCAAGTTTCTGTAAATCCAATTATATGGAAATTAAAATTGGAACTGTTCAAATACAAGTCAGTTAATTTTGTATTAAGACCTCTAACATTTTGATAATAAATGCTTAGCGAATTTCTACCAATCAGTTTTTTATATCGGTGGTTGCTTTTGGTAATTTAACACTGTTTTCCTCAGTTTGACTTCTAAGTTTAGGTTAAAATTCGCGTACAAAAGTCCCAGATGGCCAGAATGAACTATCTAAGATCTTTTTGAATGTTTCAAGAGATACGTCTATTTTAAACGATGATATACTTCTATCATAATTGAAGTTAAATTTACGTATATTGATATCATCGATTTTTAAACGTGACGAAATGTAAGATTTAATGTCCTCCACCAAGGTATGTTTGGCAAGTCTAGAAATAAATATAGACTTTTTAGGTGGAATAACTATCAAGTTATTAACTGATGCTACTAAGTTAATAGGGGGAGCCTCTGGAATTGTGAGACACTTATTACCATTAGATAGAGCTTTTGGGGAATTGAGCTCTTTGGAAGTTGACGGCTTATCACCTTGAGGGCAAGGAGAAGAGAGATTTATTAGGTCATTGGGAGGAGACGTTCTTTTCTAAACAGAAGAACTAAGTGTTACTTCATCGGAAGGACGTTTACCTTAGGAGCAGGTTTAGAGGATTCGTGAGAATCATTCAGGCACTTAAAAGATTTGAACAATTTTTCATAGTGCCTAAATTTTTCAGTGAGGGTTACAAGATCACGACCGATTTCGTTAAAGCCATTGCGTGTCTCCCTATAAACCTTAAATAGATCGATTTCAATAGATCTACAATTTAAACAGGACCAACGCAATCCCTTACAGTCGATAATAGAATCTAAGATTCTACCAGTCAGTCCAGCACATTTAATATGGGCAAGCCCATCACAAATCCAGCATGAAACGTAGCGATCTGACTCGCCTTTAATGTTACAATTGGGGAAGTTACAAGACATAATAAACCACAAGAATGAAGATCAAATAAAAGAGTAGGTAGAACAAAATTTAATAAATAAATAATAAATTAGTGTGTTAATAAAATATTAATAATAATAAATTCAATTAAGAACAATTTTTTTTTTTTTTTTTTTTTATCAAAGTTTAAAACCAAGACAATTTGAAGAAGCAATATAGCGAGCAGTTTTAGAAGCACTGTAACAAATAAAAAGCTAAACGCAACACAGCTGTGAATAAAGAAGTAAATAAGATAAACAAAGTGAGAAAATAGAAATAAAATAAAACAAAATGAAAGAAAGGCTGACTCGGCACCAAAAATTGGAAAGTTTAAACTTTTTAATACTTTTTAATACCGCACAAAACAGAACATTTATTAATTATCATGAAACTGAGAGTTTAATCACTACAAATTTGTATTAACACGGTAATAAAAATCAGTTTAGCTTAAAGAATTTTTTAAAATAAAAACACAAATGTACACAGCTAAAAAATTTCAGCTTAAGAGCTTGAAGTGTTGCCACCTTATGGCTGACTTTTTCCGAAAACATTGGTCAAGCTGTGAAGTATTTTAAAAGTCAGAGAGCAATTTTTCTGGCTTTTATATACCTGATATAAGAATTTCAATCTTTGCAATCGGCACATATGTACAATAAGATATCTATGTATTATAACTTATTACCGAAAGTATGTGAATTTCGTCCTAACCTAGGTCCCTAATGCTACACATAATGATTTTCGTTATTCTAAAAGCCTTTATGTCAAGTATGTCGATCAGTGTAGAATTTATCTTTAAAATTACAACGAAACATATTGTCGAATATATATACATGTTTAATTAGATCTTACTTGAATGACAAAGGTGGTATTTCAAAAAGGACGTCCCTTACTGTATTAAAGTAATTTAATTAAAAGTAAAGTATTTATCAACACATTTTTAAAATAGCCAAATCTTAATTTGTACATAACGACTATTTTTAATATACATTAAATAATTTCTAAACAATCACTACTGTATGTATGAATATGTCCAAAGGCCTGGCGTAGTCCGATGAATGTTAGAAGTTATACTTTAACAACAATAATTTATTTTAACTTCCTAATCTCTAATTAACTAAAACGATTTTAAAAACAGTCTCTCATAGCTACGTTCATTACAGTAAAAGCCGTATATAGATATTTTTATAAAAACTACCTGCTGCTTATGTACATATACTTTCTTAATAAAAATTTGTGTTTAATTGTATTTGAAAACATTTCAAATTATACGAATCATTTTGTTTTGTTATGTAAATTGCGGTAGTATGTTAAACATAATTAGTCTATCAGAACTAGCAGGGATTTGCTGAAATTATATAAATAATGCACCATAAGTATAATGGTATGTATCTACATTAGGTTGACCGTTAATTCCAAAGTTGATTTTTGTCCTAAAAAAATACCCATTTATTACAAAATCATTTTATTTCCTTTGAAATTTTTTGATCTTTTGCATTAAATTCCTTATCTCTAAAGTAAACATATCAATACCTTTGCAAAATGATTTTAGTAAATAGTGATAATAAACAAATTTCCTCTCTACAAAAAACTTTCAAATGATTTTTTGCATACAAACATTCCTTTAAATACGCAGTCATAGTTATACATCAAACAACATTGGCATTCATACAAGTGATTTATGCATTATGTCTTGCTCATACTACATGGTGTACTGTATAAAAGAGTACATTTAATGCTTAACTTTAATTGCGTATAACTTTTAAAGAAATAGTTTTATGAAAAACATTTTCAGCATATTTTTTGTAGAGCGGGAAGATTTTCATTATCATCATCAAAAGATCAAAAAATCGCATTTTGAATGCAAGGCAAAAGTAAAATGATTTAGGCACGCTTTAAATTGAAAATAAAGAGCTTGTTTGCGTTGGATATTTATTTTTAGGACACAAACTGAAACTTCAGGAGCATCTGCAAAAAAAATTAACTTCACCCTAATGCACATACTTATATATGTACATTGTTACATATTAATATATTGTATTTAGTGCGCAATATGGCTCCCTACATATAAAAGTTGCCAGATACATAAATATATTTAGATCTGTTTGTTTTTTAAGCATTAATGGCTTACCGATTGTAAATGAGGCTAAAAAGGCTCAAAAATTCTGCTTGCTTTTAGAGTGTTTTATAATATGTCGATAAAATAAACAAAACATATCGATAAAATAAACAAGTAAGGAAGGACTAAGTTTGGGTGTAACCAAATATTTTATACTTTCGCAACTTACAAGAATCCAAGCCGAGGATGTTGTGAAATCTTTATATTAACAAGTAAGGAAGGGCTAAGTTCGGATGTAACCGAACATTTTATGCTCTCACAACGTCAAATGGTATACTCGTTTGAGATTTCTTTGTGGATTGACTGATATTTTCGGTAGAAGGTCAACTATAGGCACTGAGGTCCACATGTTTAGTACTTAGGGGCTTGAACAGTTTTGGTTCGATTTAGACAATTTTTGGTCACAAGGTGGCATACTTTAAACGTATTATTCCCGCAAAGTTTTACTCCGATATAATCCTTGTTGCTTGATTTGCATACTGGAAAATGAAAGAATCAAATAGAAATTAATAGGCGTGGTTGTAACTCGATTTCTCCCATTTTCGCACTATAACGTAAAGATATGAGAAGAATATTAGTACCCAATTTGGTTGAAATTGGTTAAGCAGATCTCAAGATATGGGTTTTCACCTAAAAGTGGGCTGTGCCACGCCCACTGTCTAATTTTGAACGCGGTTCCTATAAAGTCATCTCATACCATCCCAGAAATAAAATTTAATGTCTCTGGAGTGTTTAGTGCTTGATTTATCGCGCTTTTAGTAGTTTTTAACAGTACCGTTATATGGGGAGTGGGCGGAGTTGCCACCCGATTTCAACTATTTTCACATTGTAGGTAGAGGTTCTAAAAACATTTGCTTCCAGTGAATTTTGTTATTATAGCATTAGCGGTTTAGGAGATATGCAGATTAAACCTATTAGGGGTGGGACCACGCCCACTTTAAAAAAAAAATTTTAACTGCAGATGCCGCTCCCTAATGTGATCCTGTGTACCAAATAACAGTCTTGTATCTTATTGCGGAGTTTAGTTATGGCAATTTATTTGTTTTTGATTAATGGCGTTTTTTGGGCGTGGAAGGGTTCCGATTACGCCCATCTGCAATACCAACCGTCTCACGGTACCAAGAAACATGTCTACCAAGTTTCATAAAGATATCTCAATTTTTACTCAAGTTAGAGCTTGCACGGACGGACAGACAGTCACCCGGATTTCAACTCGTCTCTTCATCCTGATCATTTATATATACATAACCCTATATCTAATTCGATTAGTTTTAGGTGATACAGACAACCGTTAGGTGAACAAAACTATTATACTCTGTAGCAACAGGTTGCGAGAGTATAAAAATGTTGCGAAACAATTGAACCTAATTAACTCAAAAGAGATGTATGTATGTGAAATAAATACAATCATAGGGGCTAAATTTATAATATGATACTTTCACTTAATTTTGCCATGGCAAAGCTATGTGCGCTGCAAGCAAAGGATCAAATTGACTCAATAAATCTAGAATACCCAAAAAATTACCATTCCTGATTGAGCCACATGTTTGGTCTGCTCCGCAAAACGTAAGTCCTCTCGATCCAAGAAATTTTATCACGGCAACTATTTGAATTAAAATTGATTTCCAATATTCTTGCTCATTTTCTGATTGATTAAAAAAGCTGGTTTCAAGCGTGAAAGGTTCGATCTCAAATTTTTGCATTATATCATTTATTTATATATATTATTTTTCGGAATATTTTGACATAGTGATAGATCTAAGATAAAAATAATTCATAACTCAAACGACTTTGATCTAATTTCCAAATAAATGCAAAATAACAAAACATAAAATGAACCTGAAATTTAAATTGGGTAAATAAACATAAACATAAAAAAATAAAAATCATAAACTTAAAATGGAAAACGTAAGTTATTATGGAAAAATAAATTTCGCAAAGTTAATTTTAAGAATTATATTGTATTAGGAATCCCACAGTATTCCACATAAAATTAAATTCATAAGTCTGCCGCAGCCGGTAACAATCAGCTGTTCGTGAAACTTGCAAGTTTTTACTGGATTTCTGTTCGTTTACAATTTCGGCCTTATTTGCTCAGTTACAAGTTTTTACTGGGAATTCACTTTACTTGCATTTATCCATACACAATGTTTGTATATGTAAACGGGTGGCCGCTATAAAAAGCAATACTTACAAAGCCACTAATCCCAGATAAATTATTACGCAGACACACTTTGTTTTGGTTTACACCAACCGTTTGGTGAATATAAAGTTTATAAATATTATATAAACAATGTTGAATTTTGCATTCTGAGTTAATATTTAAATTGAACGTTAAAACAGCAAAAATAGACATTTTGGGAAAAAAAATCCCGTCTGAATTCCCTTTGGACGGAAATGACGGACTGCAGAACATGGCAACGCTGCACTACCCAAACCCTCTTTTCGGTACCCCAAGCATGCATTTTTAAAAAACCTAAATAATTAGGGTATTCACAAGGTGTCATATTGTGTCATATCGTCGTACTGTCTTATTTTTTTATGACTGTCATAACAACATCCTATACAAAATTGAAATACGACAAATACAACACGGCGAGGTATGTTTTTTGAGTGGCCTATTCTATCAGCTGTACCTGTATTTTTATTGTTGACGTTTAAGTGTCTAAAATTAATAAATTAAATAAATTTCATCAATTTCTTTAATAATATGGAAGGAAGCCACGATATTCAGGTGAATTAAGTTGAAGAAAAGTAAAATATAAATATATTTTGTTGTTTCTGTAGTTGCAATGTGAGCCAAAATTTCGCTGTTTCAACATAAAGAAGCTTTAATTTAGTTTTGTCACTTTCCCGTGGCATTTTTGTATTCTTAATTTTTCATTACCTGCTGGTGAACAATTAAGGGGTGCTCACAGGTGTCGTATTTTTTAAGCTATTGAAATACGACATAAGACATAAGACGAAGCTTGTGAATTGCCTAAATAACCTGCCAAATAAAAAACAGTAAGTCGATTACTCACACAGAAAAAAAGTTATTACGATTTGTTTTTGTAGCACGATTCGTGTGCCACCCTGTATTTAGTTTTTCAGATCATTTTTATATTATTACAATTTAAACTATTTAGACGTTAACTTCTTTACACATTCTTATACAAACGTATATAAATTATTTTATAAAAATAATAGTTATAAACGAAATTGGTGCCAAACTGAAGTTTGAAAAAGTTCGCAATCGATTGAGAGCTCATGCTACCGTAATTACTGCATACTTCGCCATGTGACAGAGTGATGGAGCTTTACAAAACTTTCCCGTTAATTAAAAATTTATGAATTTTATCTGGAATAGCGAGGGGAAAGTATTGGTTATGGAGGGAGGGTTATTTTAACATCCTTGCAGCCAAAAATTATTTATGTCTTCTGAAACTAAGTTCACCTGTTAAACAGGTAATATGCAATTGTATACACGTGCACCTTTTTCCCATATTCCTATGTACTCATGTACATATGTATGTACAAGTATGTAGACACAACAGTGTATAAACATCGCTCAGACAAAACGTTTCACGCGGAAAAAACCATGCGATAACACTGAACAACAGGACATACTTTAAAATCTCTAGCGGGTAGATGGAAGCACTTTGGGATCAAAAAGTTTTGAGCTTCCTTTCCTTCCAGCACTATTCACGCACTAAATTTATGTACTATCCATTATGCATATATATTTGTGCATACACACATACATACTTATAATGAAAATTCCTTTGAATAAACTTTTCCGTGCAGTTACTACGAAATCCATCTATTGTTTCTACACCATATGATGAGGAGGAGGTCTATGTATAACATACTTGTATACTTGCGTCCTTATTCAGTAAAGGAGTTTTTCTCCGATCCTATATGTATACCGAATGCCAATATTATTGTCAGGTGATGGAATGCGAAACATATTACTCCACACGCTCGCTCATAACTATGCACAACAATAGTGAAAGTATCGATGTAAAATACCACAAGGTGTTGTATCCTGTGATTTCTTAAATTGTAGGTATGCTCAAGAATGATAGACTACAAGATAACGCCAACCACCATTTTCTAATGTAATTCTTTTGAGTTGATAAAAAGAAGCATAGAACAGTATGTAAATTGTAAACAAAAAAATAAACCCTTCTGTTAATCCGTGAAATAGATTTAATTTATTAGTTTATAGTGAAAAAATCTTACCGAAATAAATAGAATAATGTTACGGGAAAATATTTTGGTAATTTTTAACCAAATACTTTTATCTATTGACAACCTAATTGCCAATTAAGTGTGTGATTGCAATTGCGATGTATCCAGCAATAGTTGTTTACATTATATACAAACATATACGTACAAATATTAATAATTGTTCTGATTTATTTAAATGAAATTATAGTAAAAAGATTCTGAAATTATAATTGTTATGATTATGAAATTCATTTCTCCTATAAGAAATTATCAATTTTATGGCAACTTTTAAATCCGAAAGAAAACTGAAAAAACCGTAAAATGGTTTATTTGCATAATAGTTATTGCAACTTACAACTGCACACTGCATTTGTCAAAATCAATATATTGTATACTTATAAATTGAAATAAATGCAATCGTCGCAATCACAAACCCTGTTATCCATTTACTTAATTGGCAGTTATGTCGTCAATAGATAAATGTATTTATTTGAAAATAAGCCAAATATATTCTCGCAAATTATTCTATTCATTTCAGTAAGATCTTTTTCACTATGAACTAATAAATTAAGTCCATTTCAAGAATTAACAAAAGTGTTAACGTTCTTGTGTACAATTTACGCTGTTCTATGCTTCTTCTTGTCAACTCACAAGAATTACGTCACAACAAGGCGGTATAATGCAGTTTGTTTTTGTAACAATTGTCACAGCCTAAACCGAAAAAAGTAACGGTAAATTATTGTCGTAACCTTATATTTTATCATTCTTGGGTATGCTAATGTCATATAAATCAACATGCAGCCTATTAAATATTTGATGTACATATTCACATACTTGTATATCATTAAGAGATTGATGAATATATTATTAATTAAAAATCAATATTCTCTGATATAAATATAGATAAGTATTATAATATCTATGTATATAATTCTAAAAGTCTACCAAAATGTTTATTTAAAATGTTGCTTAGAGCCAGTTCATATACAGACTCTTTTGTAACCCAAACCGGTTTATTGTGGTCGAGGGGACGACGAGGAAAGACGAAGGGAGGCTTTGTATTCTTGTTCGTAACAGCTTGCTGCTACCCTTTTCAGCATTCCTTTTCATTTTCAAATTCTTTTAATGGTTGCAATTGCGCTCGGTTTCAAATGAATATATAGCATTCGTTCAGAAATTTGAATTCTGTTATATATTTTTTATATGTATTATGCATGTATGTATGCATAGAATATTATAAATATTTTTTCACTTCTTTATATATACATAAAATATTAAGATACTTATTTATTTATTTTTTTTAACCGCAAATGATTTAGTTCGAATATCATTTTATTTAAAACAATAATTGTAATTAATTCAATGAGGTTCTAGAATACGGAAAATACGGAATAAAAAAATTATAGATTTTTAATACTTCCCAAAAGGTTAGAAAATCCCTGTTATAAATTTGGCCTTGAAAATGTTAGTAGCTGGTGGATTAGGAAATTCCCAACTTAAGTATTTCTTTGAAACTATTAAGCGAGTATTATGCATATTGCTGTACCACATTCATGGTAGATCATTGCAAGCAGAATGTGTGGCCGCCATAGATAAAATGATCCGAAACTTATCTCTTTGCCTTTCGAGAGAGCTCATGAACTTTCAGTGCTGCCAAGAAAAACCACGAGTTTATGAGCTACTGAACAGATGACAACCAAAACAATGAACTGCCAGATAAAATCCCGTTAAAATTAACTGACAAAATCAGTTCATTATTTCTCGTAAGGAAGTTTAATGCTGAAGTAGCAATAGTTAATGTGATATTGTTAATTAAAAATATTTGTATAAGTGTTTATATAATATATATAAAATAAAATTGAGTAGGTGGTAAAATATCTTCAAATCCCTACGGAAGCATATATGTGTTAACTTTATTTTTTGAATTTTTTTCCCATATATGTAAATATATAAAGTTGAGTTGTTTTCAAAGCTCTTATTTTCTTTTCGGTCCTTATAGTTTTAAATAATAAATTATTACTGAAAACTGGGTGTAGGATATTTTCTATATATGTAAATATGTAAATATTAGGCATTAGTTATATTTATTTATTTATTTTAAATTTTTGCTGTCCACAGCTTTATTATATGTGAATGTGATAGTTTGTTTATAAAATTTTAAGTTTTTTCTTATATGATGAATTTTGTATATTTTTATATTATTTGTGAATTTTGGAAATTATTGTGATTTTATTTTGTACCTATATGGGTGATATAGGCCTACGGGGGAACTGAGCACCCAAAACTAACTTCGGTAACTCGCCTTTTGTATACCTCAGCGGTGGAGTGGAAGTTACAAATTCCCAAAAAATGTAATAAAAATTCCCTAACTTATTTCTTTCCACAGTGGCACCACTGTCAAATGTTATAAAAAATGTGGACTTTTACAGCGCCCTCTCGATTCAAACAGTTTCGGATAATATTATCCATGGTGACCGCCACATACAACTGAAATATAGAACACATTCTAAGTGTCGCGCAGCCGAAGCGCACAAACATTTGCTAAAATTTTATGAAAAGGAATGACAGAGAAAATCCGATTTGAGTTGCTGGACTCCTTTTGCTCGTGTGAACGCACAGAGCGACACCAAAAGAGAATTTGCCGATAATAAAGGTCAAAAGAGAGTTCCCATAACGCAGTATTATGTGTTTAACATTCCTTAATAGCAGAAATTGTGAACCTGAATGCCTATTCAGAGAAAACATCACTATTTTCATTACTGTATAAGTAATATTTATATTATAAAACCAAATAAGCTAATCGCTATTTGCTTACGGAGTTGCATATAGCACTTTATATTTTTTCTATCAATGCGATTTTGTAGGCGTGACAATTATTCAATTTTCACCATTGGCAATTTCAGTCTCCTTAAGGGGAGAATAGGGTTTTAAAGTGAAGAGTTACATCGCCTTAAACTTTTCCGTCTGTGGGTTGCATGTCGCGTAATATCAATAATAACCAATAATCTGTAATAACATGTGCGCTCTATACATACTTATGTGCGTATGACATTGCCGAACAAGTAATGCATACACAAACCTACATACACATATGCGTACACATTTGAATACTATGTATGAAGTGCACAAGTACGGACGTGTTTTGTGAGTGTCCCAACCTATGGAACATAAAACAAAGTTTACAAAAGTGCATTTTCTATTTACAAATATTTATTTATTTCGGGCAAAGGTCAGCACAAAAGGGAATACGCAAAGAGCGCTCTCTCAGCTGCTCATATTTCCGTCTCTCTTTTTAATTATTTTCACACCCTCTTAAAACCCACAATCCACATTGAGAGAAATTCCTGAGGCCTGACCTTAGAAATCTCTGCTCAACACCAGCGCCAACTGCGCTTGATATTACCCCTTCCAATAAACTGCATTTCCTGTGCGAACAGCTGATAACTTGATCGTAGTCAATCTGCCCCAAAACAAAGCGACACTAAAACTGACCCCATCATAAACATGAGCGAAGGAAAGAACGCGCTCACTGCATTGGGAGTGCTCATAGATGAACTAATCGCTCTCACACATAGCCAAAAACATAGGCATGTGAACCAGAATCTGAAAAATATCATAGAAAGGATATCGCAGCTACAAAAACAAGCACTATCTGAATTCAAAGAGTCAACAACCCACTCAATCATTCAGCCGAAAAGAGGCCGCACTATGCACACTGATGAACCAATAGCAGATGACTCAGCAACAAATTAAGCGAACATGCACAAACTCGCGCAAACACAAATTTGATTGGTACAGCTTAGCGATCAATAATAACAAATGAACACCAGGCTACGGACTGTACCACTAAGCCAAAATGCTTGCTTTGCTTGAAAGCATGCTCTAGTGAAACTGATCACTTTACTGGGAGCGTCTGATGCTCAGTATATAATAAAGCGGCTCAAACTCAAAAATTAATATGAGGTGTTTACAACTTAACCTAAACCACTGTCAATCAGCACCTATTAACACAGTCAGTTCTTGAGAAGCAGATCGATGTGGCCTTACTCAGTGAACCCTATAAAATCGTTGAAAGTGCCAACTGGACGTGCGATTCGAGGAATAAAGCGGCTACATGGAAATGGAACCCTAACTCTCTACAGCTGGAAAACCCTTACCCTTCAAATGGCTTTGTTCGACCAACAATAAGTGATGTTAATATCTCTAGTTGCTATTTGCCTCCCAGCATCAATGACGAAGAATTTAAGAACATCATCGACCGTCTCGTGACTGATGCCAGAAGTAAAACTAATCTAGTAATAGCCGGCGACTTTAATGCCTGAGCTATTGAATGGGGATGCAAAAGAACTAATAGTAGGGGTAAAGCCTTACTAGAAGCCTTTGCTTCCCTCGACCTTGTGCTCTTAAACACCAACCAACCCACATTCTTGTCCGTTGATCTTAATGGAAAATAACTGAATAATACTTTTAGCGATCGCTATGCCATTATATTTGAAATAAATGCCGCACACATACGGCAGAGTGTACCGACCCTAGTAATATGTTCCTGGCGAACTAAAACGTTCGACCCTGACCTCTTTGAAGAGACCTTTAAGCCCACTGCTCTACATGAGAACCCGCTTTCGGCTAATAGTTCCGCCTCCATAATTATGACCCATCTTAAAAAGCATGTGACGCATCAATGTCCAAACATACACGACGCAATCATCACCCTCCAGTATATTAGTGGAATGACTGTGGCACCACTGAGCATATACCCCTCCAAAGACTTTTCAAGAACAAGAGGAAGCTGACAGTCTATTAAGTCACTAACAGTCTATTAAGACAAGCAAACGAGAATGCTTTCTCAAACTCTGCGACGACATTGAAGACAATGCCTGGGGGCTAGCATGTAAGGTGGTAATGGCAAAACTCCGTTCTCATGGACAAATGCCGACCTCGACTTCAAGAATAGTATCGGTACCTTTCCAACCCGCTCAATGAATTTTCAACTTCATCAAGCGATTATAGAAGTAGCCCCAGATATACCGTCTGTTTCGAACGAAGAGGTCCGAGAAGCAAACCGGTGACCGGTTAAACCCATTTAAAGCTCCTAGCCTAGACGGAATTCCTAATATAGCGCTGAAAACAGCGATAACTAAGAACACAATAACCAGTGCAACAATATCTTTAATTAGTGATTGCCTTGAAACTATTGGACTTACCCTAGCAGAGAGCTAAACGGAAGCCGTGCTTATTACTGGCAGAAAAACCCGAGACTGCTGCATTCAGATTAAAAGGAGCATGTATAACTAAACAACCAGCCTTGAAATACTTTGGAATTGTTCTTGATGCAAGACTTTCCTTTCAAGAACACTTATCCTACACCTGCGGAAAAGCTTTAAAAACATGTGGAGTCTTAACCCGAATAATGCTTAATACCCGTGGACCGAAGTAAAATAGGAGAAGACTCCTGGCTGGAGTTCTGAAGTCCGTCACTCTATATGGCGCCGAGGTATCGGGAAAAGCATTAGAAACAAAATCTTACCGACGTGGCCTTTTTTCCTTTTATGCCATTTGCGCACTCAGAGTATGCTCAGCTTTTCGAACAGTGTCAAAAGTAGCTGCCCTTGTCATTGCGAGCTTACACCCATTAGATCTCTTAGCCAAAGAGACTATAAAGCCTGTAACGGACGGAGCGGAGATGGTGGAGAGTTGGCAAAGACGATTGGAAGTCAGTTAAAAAGGACGTTGGACTGATTCCCAACATTGCCCCATGGCTAAAAAGACCACACGGCGAGGTAGACCTTTATTTAACTCAAATTCTCACAGGGCATGGCTGTTTCAAAGCATATTTGAAACGCTTTCAAGACGAGAATGATGATATATGCGATAAATGAGGTGGCGAGACAATTGAGAATGTAGAGCATACGTTGCTCCATTGTCCGCAATACGAGCAAGAAAGACGATTCCTCAAGAGTGCATTCAGTATAGGCCCAACCCCTGAAAACTTAGTAGACCAAATGGTTGAATTAAAAGCTAAGTGGAATGCGGTGTGCTAAATAGCCGCCAAAATCATGAAAACCCAAAGAGCTTGAGAGCAGCAGTGGAGAAGAGAATTTCAAAACTTAACGGACCACTAGAACGCGGACCAAACAAACGCGATAAAACAAGAGTATAAAATCATAAGGGAAGGGTTTGGCGACAAACTCTACACGGGGCGCGTTTAAGACCAACAGAGGTGGGGCCAAGTAAATGCAACTTGTAACTGAATGCATTGAGACTACTACAAACGTATGAGCACTGCTCAACCATCCTCCCGACGGAATACTTGACGGTGGTACGGGGGGAAATTTAGAGGACGGTAGGAGGTTTAGTTGGATTAAAGTTCCACACTAACGTGGGGTTCAAGCTTTCGATGCTTCCTCCTCGTAAAAAAACAAACAAAAAAAATGTAAATATATCACCCGCAAGAATTATCCCGATGGGATCACCCAAAAGGTGCCGGTGTCTGTCCCAAGTGTTGGAGACTGCGAATCCTGTGCGCACCGTCGTAGCAGCGAACTCTTAACCCACGGATCGATTCGATGCAGCACCACAAGGGTTGACTCAGGACCGTTACAGGGACATTGCTCCGTCCGGCGGCCAATAGACTAAGTAAGAAGTAACCTTTTCCTGTCATTAGTGAGAGATGTGGATTGCGCCCCCGCGATATCGCATTAATCGAGCGCTTGGGTGGGCGCTGCTACTGAGGGGGCCTGCGCGCTAGTCGCATCCTCCACTGAGTTTAGACGAATGCGAATTTGGGCGCTTTAGCTGGACTATAAGCTACCGGGGGGGTCGACAGGTCGCGGATAGCCGAACGGCCTGTAGTAGCAGTCGAGCATAAGTTAAAACGAATAAACAATCCCCGACGATGAGCGGCAGGAGGATGCGGTATAAAAGCTAGCAGATCCATGGAAGCTATTGTGACTGTGGCGAATAGAAATATATGTCCCCCCAATAAAAAATGCAGGCGCATCGAATGCATATTGGGCGGCTTCCTGGTCAGCGTCTGTTCACCATGTTAGGTGCGGCTGTCATCAAGAACTGACCGGTACACAGCGCGGTGCACTGAGAGTCTCTTAAAGTGTTGACAGCGACTTATCTGCTGACGGGATGGAGAGAGTGATGTGAGCATGCTATGCCGATGTGTCTGCCGCGATGTATATCAGGAACCAGCCCTTCGGGCCCTGGTCAAGAAGTGTGCATTGGACACAGGGTAGCAGCCTGCATTGCCCCGGGCGAGCGCCGGTCCGTCCGTGTTTTCCGGGACTGGTAAAGCGAAGGACAGGCCTCAGGGAAATTGGGACAGTGTCCCCGAGGGTAAACCCGTTCCTGTCTATTTCGCCCCTGCACACGATGCGCTGGTAAACATAAACACATGGATAATAGCGAGAGAAATAAAACCAACTACAACAACAGTAGCAACATTTTTGGCATCATAGAAAGCAGCGGCACTAAAAGCTGGAGCGAAAGTGTGAACAAGGGGCAAGGAACAAACTCTTCCCAAAGAATGCAGATTGCAGAAACGCAAGACCCCTTTAAACGGACACCAAAACTGGGTTGGTCCCCTAACAAAAACCTTGGTGTTGACAAACCTCTGACAGCGAGGTCGATACCACACCCATGGCAAAGACGGTGCAAGCTCGTGGAGACTGTACGGCCGAACTAGGGAGTAAAAAGCTGATTGAAGCAATGCGCCCACCACAGCGGTCTATCAATAACAACATGAGAGATCTCCTCGGTTTGATAGCAAAGCTGCATGCAAGAGCTCATGAGGAACACATTGCAAATAAGGAAGCACGACGAAGTATTCTCGTGATACCAACGACTGCGGAAACTACACCAAAGAGGCCCCGCGAAGAAATACTGCCAAAAAGAACGATACCGCCCAAGAAAAACAAAACCTCCCATAAGGAAGCGGCGAATATCAAAGCCCTAACTCACGAAGTAATGGTGGAAATATGTGATCTCGACGAAATCACTACAAAAAAGGACATTGCCGAGGCCATACGCACTCAAATAAAGGAGCTGACCAATATTGATATAAATTCGGTTAGAAGCATCAGGACTGCATACTTGGGAACACAAACCGCTGTGCTAAGCCTGCCTGCGCTGGAGGCCATGACATTATTAGATGCGCGCAAAATCAAAGTAAAACCACTGCGAGGCTGCACCAGAGCTTCTTAAGCAAACGGTATATGAGAAGAAAGTAGATGTAGCTTTACTCAGTGAGCAATATAAAAACATAAGCGACCCGACAAAGATCTCTGACAGCACGAACAAAGTTGCCATATGAGTATGTGGAGAGAAAAATTTTCAAGACAAGCCGCTATTAGGTAAATCGTTTTACACTCGAACGAAGATCGGTGGGATCAACTTCTCCAGTTGTTATTACCGCCAAGCATACCGCAGAGTGATTTTGAAAAAATCCTGGAGGAACTGGTCAGAGAAGTTTTGTCCACTACTAGGAACGTGGTCGCAGGTTATTTCAATTCATGGGTCATAGAGTGGGGTAGCATTTGTTCAAATAATCGTGGAGATGCCCTGCTAAAGGCGTTCTCTCTGTTAGATACGGTGTTGCTGAACACCGGCAACCAAAACACCTTCGAGAAGAACGGTCGTGGTTCCGTAATCGATATAACTTTCGCCAATAGCTCGGTGGAGCGAACAACAAATTGGCAGGTGTGCGACTTATATACACACAGTGATCATCAGACCATCAGGCCATCAGGATGAGCTCTTCAAACTGTCTTTAGATGATAAGCTGGCATATGCCGAAGATATAGATTGGCAGGCGCAGATACTAGTGAGGCACGTTAGTAAAGCATGCTACGCCTCTATGTGCAGGAAAAAGTGGTGCTCACCGAAAACCAGTATACTGGTGGAATGAGGAGATCTACGAATTAAGAAGGGAATGCCACAAGGCAAGGAGGATGTGTCAACTTAGCCAGGGGCTGACAGTGCACACACAACTATGCGAGTGCTTTAAAATAAAACGCAACGATCTTAAAAAAACAATTAAAAAATGTAAATCATGATGCTTTAAAGGACTTTGCGCGAAAATCGATGAGAACCCATGGGACGATGCTTACCAGCTCATAATGGAAAAAATCAGAGGTGGCAAAGGTCAAGCGTTAACCTGCCCCGCACTATTGAAAACGATTGTGGAAACTCTATTTCCTGCGCAGCCCCTAGAAAAACGAAAGACTCGAGCGGAAGGACACGAGGAAATGGAAGACACAATAGTTACTGACGGCGAGGTGATACAAACGGCAGAGAAGTTCGGCAATGTCAAATGGATGGATGGTATCCCAAATAAGGCCTTAAAGATTGCTATTACACACAATGCGAGACCATTTTCTGAATTGTTTACGCGGTGTTTACAACAGGGTACCTTCCCAAAAATATGAAATAAGCAAACGACTGGCCTTGTTGCAAAAGCCAAATAAGACAGCAGGAGAGCCCAGCTTATGCTGTATACGATTGTCAAGGTACTATAACGAATAATCTGTGTACGATTAGAGCTACATTTAGAAAGAGAAGAGAAAGAGGGTCTCTCTGATAACCAATACGGATCCCGCAAATAAAGGTCAACTACTGGTGCGATTAAGAAGCTCACTGACATAGCTAACAAGGCAATAGAAGGAACCAGATGGATGTATGGCACAAAGGAATACTGCGCTGTAGTCACATTTGATGTAAAAAACGCGTTTAACTCCGCATACTGGCCCCATATCATAAGTGCGCTGGAAAGTAAGGAAATAAGGGCTTACTTGATCAAAATTATAAACAGTTACCTATCTGAGCGGCTGTTGTTATAAAATACAGATGAAGGACAAATAAAATATGCGATAACGGGAGGAGTTCCGCAAGGTTCTGTGCTTGGCCCATTGCTGTGGAACGTACTATACGACGGGGTGCTGCGTCTCCCACTCCCTAAGCAGGTTCAGATTATCGGATACGCGGAGGATATTGCCATAACTGTAGTAGCAAAGGGACTCGGCCAACTTGAGAACCTCTGCAATCATGCTGCAGCAACGATCAAAGAATGGCTCACAACAACAAACCTTCAACTTGCTGGGCATAAAACTGAATCCGTGCTGATCACAAGCAGGAAGAAACTTGAGGTCATCAAACTAAATATCGACGGTCATAATATGTCGTCGCAGTCGCTGAAGTATCTAGGAGTACTGATAGACACTAAACTTAGCTACAAGACGCACATCGGCAAATTATGTGAGAAAGCAGCACGTGTAACGCCCGAGTTATTATCGTTTTTTACGATATGAGAAAAAAGAAATATGTTTTCACTACGCCGAAGTGCGTGTTCTTCATTCATAATTTTAGACTAACTAGTTTACATAAATCTTTGTGCTACTTATACTATTGAGCTGTATCGATAGTTATTTATTACTAAATTTATAATTATTATTACTAAATTTATAATTACTTTCAGAAGATAATATATTCAATATTTCTATTTTTTCATTTTCATGAGCATGGATTATATCTTTTATTTCTTGTTCATGGTTTATATATGTTTTATTATCAATGGTGGTGCTATGGTCATATTGGATTAAATGTGGACCATTTATTTTCTGCCCATTCCATATATAAACATTATCAACTATAATATTACCATGATCTAATATTTGTAAAGGATTATTATTTTCTTGTATCACGTTACATTGAGCTTTTTGGTTCAATAATAATAGGATTGTACATTTATCTTTTAATTCTATTTTGCAGATATTAGTTCCTATATAATTTTTATAATTTGATAGATTTGTGAAATTATTATTACATTTAGCAATTTTATTTTTTAGCTCATATTTTCCGTGTTTAAATGCTAATGGAATTAAATTATACATTTTACATTTATTGGTTATTATTGGATATTTATAAATTGTCACAATGACACTATTAAAAATACACACGTGGATATTGGAGTATTCTAAGATATTTATTATTGGAATGTCATATGATTCTGTTTTAATGATTTCTTTAATAGCTTTAAGGTTAAGAGTGCCTGAATAAAAAAGACCTGTTTTCGCAAAACTAATTGTGTTTGTTATTGATTGTAATTCTTTATATACTTCCCTAATTATTAATGTTTCTGTTATAGATTTTGGATCTAAAGTTTCTAGGATTTTCTCAAACTGTGAATTAATTTGTCTTTGTAGGTTGTTATTTTCTATTAACTGGTTAAGACCTGATTTTATTTCTATTAGGTCGTCGTGGTTTGGCGTACCTGTTATAAATTTCAAAATTGAGCCCAAAAAATTAAGGGCACGTTTGATACGATGCTCAGATGGTATCAGTTGTGTTTTCAGTGTTTCTATTTTATTAATGAGAATACTTTCTTCCTGGGATTGTATGTTACTGTATCTTGTTCTCATTATATTTTCATAAGGCGCTAATATTGTCGAAAGGTTGGCTATATGATACAGGTAGGCTGAGCTATTATATGTATAAACGTCGTCCGTTTCGGTTAAAATATATCTTCTACCTTCAGCAAAAGAAACCAATAAAATAAATAGGCAAAAGTTTATGACTCTTATTCTTTGCATTGTGTACTTTGCTTCCTAATGTTATCTTTATGTATAACCTTTCCCCTCACTGTTAAAATCGTGTCTCCGCGATCTTCTTTCACTTTGTGTTTATTATATTTTGTTGCAAACTTATTACGTCGATCTGTCTTGCTATATATAATATCACCTATTTTATATGTTATATTTTTTCTGCTTTTGTTATGATATTTTAGTAGTTTATCCTGTTTTTGCTCCAAGATATCCTTGATATTGGTATATTTTTCCCTATTGAAAAATATGTCTTCAGGTTTGTGTCCTGTGGAAGAGTGAATAGTCCTATTGTATTCTCGAACAGCGTTGAAAATTTCTTCACCATGCGCGGTTTTGTTTTCAGCTGCTAAACTTTGACAAAGTTCTATAATTGTGCTATGTAACCGTTCTACTTGAGCGTTGGAAGTTGAATGGTGTACTGGAGTAACTGAATGTATTATATCTAATCTATTGTATAAAGATTTTACTATGTTTCCATTAAATATACCTTCGTTATCAGTCATGAGATATTTAGCATTTGGGTAAACTTGTGTGAGTATTTCTTCTATTGATTCATGGCAATCTATCTTTGTATTTAGTTTTCGTAAATAACAATATTTGGAGTACCTATCTATTGAGCTAAGATACAGCATATTGTTTATATGAAATATGTCCATTTGTATATATTCTCCTACTCGAGTTGGTATTGGAGTTTTTCCTATAGGTTGTTTATTTGGTTTTCTTTCGTATTGATGCTGTAGACATATTTCACAGCCTACGACTAGTTTACGACACATTTCTTTAATATTGGGCCAGTAATGGGACAACAATATTTCTTGCTTATTATTTTTGTAGTTCCTGTGAGCACGTTGATGTGTTTGTGTGACGATTTCTCTTTGTTCGTTTATGGAAGTTACGTCATTTAACTTATTTTGGGCTAGCACCAGATTATAGTTTGGGAAGGCGGAGATAATTTCTTCTTTTAAGTGAAATAGTATTTCCTCATCTATCTTCATCGCATTAGTAACTTTTGTGTATCTAAATTGCCCGGGAAATATTGTTTGATTGAGGACATCATTCCTTTCATTATCTTTTAAAATAATTATTTGATTTTTGAAAGAGTTAAGTGGTTGTTTAACTTTTTTCATAGTTTCGACAGGGGAACTTTGTAGTGAGTGATCGGAACAATTTGTTGTATTGTTGATTTGCTGACGCGAAAGCGCATCTGCAACGACATTCTGGTATCCAGGTTTATAGACTAACTTAGCACCATATTCTTCGTTTAAATTTTTCCACCTTTTCAATTTTGTATTTGGGTTTTTCTCGGAAATAGAAAATATTAAGGATTGATGATCAGTGTAGATTGTTAAATCTGGCACGCCATATAAATAATTCCTAAGTTTTTGTAAAGACCATACTATTGCTAATAATTCCTTCTCATTAATACTATAATTTTGCTCCGTTTTATTTAATGTGCGTGAAATAAATGCAATTGGTTGACGATTTTGTGCTAAAACTGCACCAATGGCAACATTGCTTGCATCTGTTGTTAAACTAAAAGGTTTAGAGAAACCTGGTTGGAAAAGTTCAACCTGTTCTTGTAATGCATTTTTTATTTTTTCTAAAGCTTCTACAGCTGCTGTGTCTAAATTCACAAGTATCTTATTACTTTGGTTCTTTTTTATCATACCCAATTCTCCTTTTAAATGAATAGTTAATGGTTTAGTGATTTTTGCAAAGTCTTTAATAAATTTTCTGTAATAACTAGCAAGTTCTAGAAAAGATCTCAATTCTTTTAAATTTGTTGGTTGTGGGTAATTTTTTATTGTTTCAATTTTTTTTGGATCAACTGTTATCCTATTATGTTTTATAATATGTCCAAGGTATTTGACTGTATCTTGGAAAAAATGTGACTTTTCGTCAGAAATTTTCATATTTGCATTATGTAAAGCGTTGATTATAATCCGAAGGTGTTCCTAATGTTCTTCTGCAGTAGATGAATAAATTAACACATCATCAATATAAACATATGCGAACTTTCCAATGTATTCTCTTAGTATGTCGTTATAAAAAAATGCATCGTTGAAAGATTGAGGGTGCATTTTTTAATCCGAATGGCATTCTTATAAATTCATACTTCGCGCCGTTGACAGAGAATGCTGTTTTTTCTCGATCAGATTTTAATTAATATTTAATGAAAGCCTGATTCTAAGTCTATTGTGGAAAAAATCTTTGCTTTTCCAAGGTTTTGTATTGTCATATTAATATCTGGAATTGGATATCTGTCAGTAATCGTATGGGAATTTATTTTTTGGAAATCAACAACAATTCTTCACTTGGGTTTCCCTTGGTCATCGGTACCCTTTTTTGGAACAGTCCATATAGGTGAATTATATGGGCTTTTGCTTGATTGTATTATACCGTCATTTAAAAGTTTCTCAATTTTTTTCTTGACAAAGTCGTGATCGGACATGGGATATGGATATTGTTTTGTCCATATGGGGTCTTCTGATTCAGTCTTGATAGTTGCTTGTATTGTGGTTGTAAAGGGCAACTTTCCATTAGTATTATTATTTCTTTTCATTAGTTCTTCTACTTGATCTTTAAGTTTTTCATTATTTATTGTGTAATTAATTTTTGGTTCTACTTCTAAAGTCTTCTTTTTTTTATACTTCAACCTTTAGTCAAATAAATTAATTTCTGCCTTCATTTGGCGTAATCCCTGTTCTCCGAGTAGAATGTCAAAGTCGTTTAATTCCCTAATTTCGTAAAATGTTAAATGATGTCCGTACATCGTTATAATTTTTTTAGAATTTATGATTGAGTAACCATGTAAGGTTTTGGTTTTAAATGGTTTCAATTTAATAGATATTCCTATATTACAATTTATATTTATGTAATTGTTAGTGGAGCCTGTGTCGATTAATAAGGTAACGGGTGTGCCAGTTAGGCCGCATTTTGTTTGTAAGCAGGGCAACCCGTTTACTCGCCTAAAAAAGTACTGCCTGTTTCACATTGTTCTTCGTAATTTGATACAACTACTGATTCTAGATCTTCTCTGTTGAATTTATTTATCCTTTGGAATTTCCCATCTTGCGGAGAAGTCGTATTAGTGTAGTTAGGTGTCCTATCTCTCTTATATGTATTACTATAATTATTATTATAATTGGCACTTACAGCATTATTATTCCTGGTTGTCTGTATGTATTGCCTGGAGTCGTCCACGTCCATGGGTATTGGTGCAGGTTGTGGTTGTAGCTGTTTTACTTGGTGATGTTGATTTCTCTGCATGCTGAAGTTCGGTCTATACTGATTTTGGTACCTCTCTTCTCGATGTGGGTGATTATTTTGGCTACATCGTGCATTGTATCCCTGATGGTTGTTGTTGGATCTCGATGAAGTTGGTTGGTAATTATTCCTCTGTATCCTTACGTTTGGTTTGTACTCCCCCTCTTCTCTATGTGGTGGTTGATTCTGGTTTGAATGATGTTGACGTTGGTTTAGAGGTCTGAACTGTGTCTCAAGTTCCTGGGTTATGGCTATACAATGTACCGGTTGGTATATTTAGAGTTTAACCCAAGAATGAAAGTTCTTACTGCTTCCTGGTTAGTGTATGTTTTCATTCCCTCGTTATTGTCATCATTGGACATCTCAATTTGTGTTAAGGCTAAGTTAAGGGCCTTAGAAACCTCACTGTGAAACTCCGCAAGAGTTTTTCTACCCTGGGTGATTCTCTTCATTTCGTCGAGAAGCACATATAATGGGCGTTGGTCCGCATACGTATAGTCTAATCTGTTAATTATTGAATAAAAATTCAATTTGGTGTTGCGGTTCGTCAGAATATTAGCAGCTGGTCCTGTGATTTTTGTTCGTAATATTCCCAGGGCGCTATAATATTTTGGATGATTCTGGAAGATTTTTATAGCTTCCATGAAGGTCCAAACCTGTGATCTCCATGATCTGTACTGCTCTTTAATCCCGTCAAACTTGGGTAGAGATTTGAATAACTCAAGGTCGATATCCTTGGGGTCACTGATATTTAGTTTTACTTCGTCGTATAAAACTAATTCGTGAGGAGCGTTTTGTTGTTCTAGCGAAGCTATTCTTTCCGTGAAGTCAGCTGTTTGTTGCTGCATCTGGTTCATCAACATGGTCATTTGGGCGCTTAGTTAGGCTAGTTGTTGCTCCATTGTAGAGTTATTTATTTTTCTGTGGTCGTCGTAGGATTTCTGCCTTTTTTTATTCTTAAGTCTTCGTAATGTATCCAGTTTTAATTTTTTCCACTTTTTTCTTAATTTTTCGGAGATTTTTGTTTTGTTCAAACGGTTTACGCTGTCTGTTATTTTAAGGTTTGCTTTTACACGTTTATTAATTTGTTATATCTCGCTTTTTCAGAGATTGGTTTTGTTCAAAATGGTTTATGCTGCCTGTTATTTCAAGGTCTGCTTTTACGCGTTATGAATTTGTTATATCTCACTTTTTCAGAGATTTATGCTTTTCTTCAAAGCCGTGGAATTTTTTATTATCCTTTAGTTTGAGGATATTTGGCTGCAGTCAAGAGTTAGACCGGCTTGAGCCCCCAGTTATTATCGTTTTTTACGATAAGAGAAAAAAGAAATATGTTTTCACTACGCCGAAGTGCGTGTTCTTTATTCATAATCTTTAGACTAACTAGTTTACATAAATCTTAGTGCTACTTATACTATTGAGCTGTATCGATAGTTATCTGTTTACTAACAGATAGAACTATTCGTTTCTATTGTTATATGTTCTTGTCTCTGATATTTATATTTTACAATGTGTGTTGTGCATTTCAAGTGTGTTAGCTGATAGATATGTTTACACATGCTTATTTTGGTTTTATGTATTTATGTCTAATAAGTGTTATGTCACTTATATATAAGTATTTATGATATGTATGTATGTATGTACAAGTGTATGTTGAGACGAGAATAATGACCAATATTGGTGGACTAAGCCAGAATAGGCGAGCGCTACTGGCCAAGGTGAGCTAACTCACCACGCAGCGCTCGTATGGGGACCAGCCCTACAGCAAAAAACGTATGCTAAGAAAGCGAAATTTGTAATGCGGCTCATTGCCATTAGGGTTACGTGCGCATTCCACACGGTATCCCACGAAGCAGTCGGAATCATAGCGGGCATCATTCCGCCAGAGATAATGGCCATGGAACTCAAACGAGTATATGACAGGTCCAAAAGTCTGGGCAGGCGATTATCAGTGGATGAGCGTAAGGATGAAAGACAAGCAAGCCTCAATGAATGGCAGAAACGATGGATGTGGCAACAACAGGGACCCATAGGCTAATTAGAAGCGTACAAGCGTGGGTAGAGCGGAAATATGGAAAAACAGATTTCTACCTGGCACAGTTTTTGACGGGGCATGGATGTTTTAGAGAATATCTTTACAAATACGGTCATGACGACGAAACAAATTGTTCCTTCTGCGGCAACAGCGTAGAAAACGCGCTGCACATATTCTTTTCCTGCCAGCGGTATGCAATCGAGAGAGCCGATCTAGAGAATCTGACAATGGAACCAGTGATACCGGTGCGGCTTATGACAGAGTCGAAACTAGTGTCGGATAGAGTGAGAGCGTGGTGTGCTATAGCTCTGCAAGAGCTGAGAAGAAATGAATGGCAACGCAACGAAAGCAGAAGAATGAATGAAGAGTAGAACAGAAAGGCGTGACTGACGAGCCGAATGGCTAAGCTTGACCTCAGGATGTAATGAGCGGCGTTAGTACGTGGGCATGTCTTTGGCGGCCAATATGAATCGTGCATATCATCCGGAAAAATTACGGAATCTTATTAAGATTCCTCCTCCAAAAAAAAAAAACTAAATATAAAAAAAAAATTACAAACATTGTTCTACAAAAACAACAATCGTCTCAAGTAGTATAAGCCGTACACACACATGCCTATATGGCAGCCAAATTGGTGAAACCCAAATTTATAGTAAATCACACAACAAAAACATTTTCATTTATTTGACTTATTGATAAAAGTAAACGCCATACACATCTCCCCGAGCATGCGTTTGCCTACAAGCCTCTTTTCGCGACGATGGCAAAAGCTAGAAATCATAAATTGAATAAATTTCTGATGTTCCCTTTAAAAGGGGAGAGTGACAACCCTGCAAACCCACAAAACACAGAAAAAAGTGACAAAATTGACAACATAGTTCTTGTCAATTTAAAATATTTTACTATTCTACAATATTTTTCTATAGCCCGCAAAATTCTGCGTCGAGATATATGCATGCTCATACTCATACATTGCTCAGGGGACCAAAACCTGCTGTGCCAAAACTTTTGTCCGTCAGTGTATATATGTTGCATTTAGACAGATATACAAACATTATGCGTTCTTATATATTTTTTTACATGCACACATAATTATATGCATATGTGCGACCGCTTGGTCTTTTCAGATGTTATCAAAACTTTTAAAGCAAAGCAAATAAATATATGTATGTATATAGGTAATAATACAATCCTTACTTTACTATATATTTCAAGAGATTTTATGGAATTCATCATGAAATAGGTAAATTTTAACATAGATACTATATATATATGTCCTTGTGATACCAAATATATACAGATTATCTATAAATTTTATGTCGTTTGCGCATTGTAAATAAACGAATCTGTAAGGGTACATTTCTTAACATTGAAATAAGCATAATTTTTCTCATTTTACAGTAAAAATGCTCAATTCTGCTATTTTTTACCATAAAATATTGGTTACATTTATAAACTGTGAAACTCGTGATGAAGAATGATTGAAAATAATTGAAAATCGGATCAAAATGACTCAACGATTATAAAATATTGTTTTCAGTTCTTAAAGTGAATATCATCTAAATAATTGTTAAGCATCATCTTAAACATAGAGTTCAATAAAAATATTAGTTGGAGATCTAGTCTACTTTTATCATTTTCCATTTTCCAAGTATAAAATTAAGATTGATGAAACGATTTTTAATTAAATGTCTATTATAATAATAATATAACTTTTTTGCAAATTTTCTTCAAAGTGTTCCCAAAAAGTGAGAATTGTAATTTTGAAAATACCCCCACCGACAAAGCTGAACAAAGCGATTATCTAACGATATAATCCTGATATTTTGATTTCGGATAATCCAGCACCGACTTATGAGGGGCACCGCAATTCAATCATTTTCGAGATGGCCCTGTAACCATATCCGTATTTTTTAGATATTTTGATATTTCCCCATGAAAATTTAACATAATATTCTTCAAATGTTAGTTTTTAAAAAATATTTTAGCTGTGTCATCGAAAAAAAATCAATAAAATGGGCATTGTTTTATACGAATTAACCTTACTTACCCCTTTAAGTGCTAACAGCTGATATAACCTGCAGCACTATACGTTCATGTCTACGATTATAAAATATTGTTTTCAGTTCTTAAAGTGAAACTTTTTAATGTGTATATCATCTAAATAATTGTTAAGCATCATCTTAAACATAGAGTTCAATAAAAATATTAGTTGGTGATCTAGTCTACTTTTATCATTTTCCATTTTCCAAGTATAAAATTAAGATTGATGAAACGATTTTTAATTAAATGTCTATTATAATAATAATATAACTTTTTTGCAAATTTTCTTCAAAGTGTTCCTAAAAAGTGAGAATTGTAATTTTGAAAATACCCCCACCGACAAAGCTGAACAAAGCGATTATCTAACGATATAATCCTGATATTTTGATTTCGGATAATCCAGCACCGACTTATGAGGGGCACCGCAATTCAACCATTTTCGAGATGGCCCTGTAACCATATCCGTATTTTTTAGATATTTTGATATTTCCCCATGAAAATTTAACATAATATTCTTCAAATGTTAGTTTTTAAAAAATATTTTAGCTGTGTCATCGAAAAAAAATCAATAAAATGGGCATTGTTTTATACGAATTAACCTTACTTACCCCTTAAAGTGCTAACAGCTGATATAACCTGCAGCACTATACGTTCATGTCTAAATTTGTTTCTCAAGCCATCGGTTACACGGGCAAAATTTTGGGAGTGTAAATTAAAATTGAATAACACAGTTGAAATGTTTAGATAAGTGAACTAAGCCTCAGTACACATGCACACCACTTCACCTAATACAAAACTTTTTTTCTTTCAACACTGAATAAAGGGAAATAGGTATTTACATTTTTTTTCTGTATTGCGCTAAGTTCTTTGGTGGTTCTCGGGAGTAACAAGGTCTCAAGTGTCTTCACAACTGGGGAAAGGAGTGCTATCGGGCGATAAGACTCCTCTAGATTGGTCGGCTTCCCTGGTTTCAGTAGGGGGACCACTTTTCCCACTTTCCACATCTTACTTCTTCCGAGCCTAGATGCTTTAGCATCAACATATTAACTCGGTGTGGAAACATGGATTTAGACGATTTCGCCTTGCTGATGGCACTCTGAACCTCCTCATCTAAATAAGTAAATAGAGTCTTTTGGCGGCCTGGTAACACTCGCGCATTACTTCGGGTCTGAGGAGGCATGGTCATTGAATTGAATTTTAACCCGATCGCCGTGTCTCTTCGGATTAAAGAAGGCTTTGACAGAGCTTCCTCATACCAGTGGAGATTACAGGACTTCAAGTGCTTTACCCATTATGTCTGCATATGTTAATATACGAGTTGGACATCTCTTTATCTCTGCTCGACAACGGCTGAACGATAGAGCGTAAATGTACGTGTGAAATCAACTTGTACAATTGTACCATTAAATCCCGACCACTGTTCTAAGAACTATGTTGTTGTATATTTTATTGATGTTGTTTCCATGTGGCCTCAGAGTTCGATTTTTTGGTCAACCCTGGTTTAAAGTCCCTCACAAACAGATGTGTACGGTATAATTGTAGAAACCATTGAAAAAATTGATCATGACCGGCTCATTTATCTTTTCAAAATTATGTAAACCCACAGTATCAGCCTTTTTATTAAGCATAATATTTTTGAGTTATTCTATAAACATTTATTTTACTACATGTAGGGAGTCCATGATAATTATAATAATGCTAGTAAAATTAAATAACATTTGTTTTTGATGACAATTGCGAATAAAAAGATAAAATACATAAATATATGATATACAACAGAAATGCATAACTCTCATTTATTATGTATTTGCTCTTTTAGCTAATGCTATCATAAGTCATAATGAAATCAAGTACATATTTTCTGGGACCTGTAGTTTGGAAGTGAAAAGTTTACTACATCGGCGAGGACCTTAATGCGTCATGATTACGCTGAAATATTTATATATCAAAAAAATATCTGTTGCGTTATACTTGTATGTACTGAAATCAGTCGTCATACATAATAGAAAATACTGTAATTGTAGGAATGGGAATTATCCATCGATTCCTTCCGAGAGAAAAATTCCGACTACATGCGCATTTTACACTGATCACTGCAGGCTCAAAAAGCATGCAAACTGCCGGTTTTGGGACAAGGAACCAGAAACCTAGTTTTTCACAGCAGTCTGTAGATGTAGGATCAAAAGTTTTGGATCTTTACTTCCGAATAGGAATCACATCGTCAAAATAGCACCCAGCAGGATACTTGAATTTATCAGAGTGCTGGGCTTATATGAATCGTTGTACAATAAGATTTAGGTCGCGGTACAAGCCTCAATTTATTTCAATGTATTGGAGTATAAACAGATGTTTTATTTATTATGTTATTTAAAATTTTGTATTAAAAACTTTATTTATTTAACATTTTCTTAATAAAAATGATCTAACCTTTAACAACTAAATTATTCTAGGATTGCTTTCAATATAGACTTTAAACATATGCGAGCACATGCAATGTACTTTAAATCGGTTTAGTCAATACGTACGAATCATCTGCATGTAATTGACAACTTTTTGGAATAGTTTATATATTTACATGATTCTGCATGCACCTGCTTCATTGCGACCTGAATGCCCTTTCGACGTCCGTCTTAAATTATTGTTATTAGAGTTATTTGATGTATCTGTTGAGTCGTTGCAAGGATTTTCAGAAGGATGGTTGTCTAAGCCCCAGTTTGGATTAATATTTGTGATATGATTTGATTGAGCATGGTTATTAGAGTTATCCGTTTCGTTATCTGGAAGAACTCCTTGAGATGAGTCTCCCTCTTCAATGTTGTGGTGCACTGGAAATTTGACAGTAGCTGAGCTAATATACTGATCGAGATGATATATATGGGGTTGAAGCGATATCATAAATGGGCGGTAGAGGCATTCTCTATCAAAGGACCACTGGGTTAATCGTTTGAGAGCTCCGTATATTCGTTGACAAGTTAAAAGCGATTCCGAACGAATCATGACATTAATAATTCGGCCAATAGAGGCAGCATCTTGGAGCACTATAGACAAAACTAATGCGTAGTCAATGCAGTTTGCTTCAATAAACAATTGCAGCAAATAACGGATTTTTATACTTAATTTTTCCGAGACTATTGTCCAACTATTCTCGCTTATGGTCGAATTTTCAAAATTTAATGAGTATACACTTGGGATCTCGTCGTGTATGGCAATAGATGGACGGTAACGACAATTATCGAACGAAGCTTGAGAATTTGATCGGGATTTAATATAGTCAGTTATCTGACTATGCATATATTTCAGTTCTTCATGCTCCTTAATAGATGTAATATTGTTTTGTATTGTGTTTCCATTATTCATACTCGTTGGCGTATCCATTAGAGCCAAGCTGAAATAACCCGATTCCGAAGTTTGACTCGATGGATGCAACAAAAACGAATGTTGATTATCGGTCGCAAATTGCTTTTTTATTTGTGTATAATCCGTAGCCAATGACAATTCCGACTCTTCTGATGTTGGATGCAAAAGGGCTGGTGGAAATCTGAGTTCTTCATGCAAGCAGTTGAGTGTTTCCACGTAGTCATCGAGACGTGCCGACCGATCTGATTCTTGTGAAAGCCATGATACCAAATGAAAGTCGAGAAAGGCACTCATATAACCTAACTCTATTATCTTATGATTTTGTAATAATTTGCGTGCATGAGTTTGGAGAATAGTTTCGATGCAAAATATTTCTTTACGATCCTTTGTTGAATTAATTCTATCCATTTTTCGGCGAACCATCGCCGAGATTCCACTGTTTGGAAGCGATGATGTCGTTTCGTTTGGAATTGCTGTTAATGACGTTCCATTTGGATTTGATGGATTTGTTAATGGCGCTTGTTTATCCTTTTTCTCCTTAGGTAAATTCGAAGTTACAGTTGTCGAAAAACTACGCTCCCGTGCTATTGGCCCCAAAATCATATTAAAAACTTCTGCATTTTGATTAACTTGAGATTGCGATGGAGGCGCGATCTTCATATTTATAACCATTGATGAACGTGGCGAATCTATTTCATTTGGGTCGATGGCTTTAAGAAAGCGTATTAAATCTTTTGCGAGTTCCCATTTACGATTTTGAATTGCTATGTCCAGCAGCAATGTGGCGTACTGTTTACTAATAATAGATGGCTCCAAATTTTGGAGTATAATTAAAAAACTAGCTGCTGTTTCCAATTCCTCTGATTGCAAACATTGTTGAAATAGATCTTTCGGTTTTCCAGCTATTGAAAATAAATATGGCCACAAAGCTATTTCCGTTTTTCGCGCACATTGCACTATTGTTTGGAGATATACGGGAAATTCTCGAATAAAATCAAGAATGCTTGGTAGCAAAGCATCTGGAATAGGGTCCTTTGTTAGAGCTTCTTCCTCGAGAACTTCATGTAGTAATAACTCCAAAGAATGCGGAAAATAGGGTAGCGACCGACAAGACTTTGCTATTTCCCAAGCACTGTACCCAAGATTTCTTTTAATCAGCTGACGTAGTATTTTATGCAAATAAACTTGGGATTTTCTTTCCAACAAACAGAAGGGTAATGAAAAATGAGAGCTCGCCTCATTAGTATACAACGTAGTTTCATTATCTACACCTAATACAATCACATTATCAAACAAAATCACCAATGGATACAATTTCAGTGGAAATGATAACATTATTCGCTTTGACATGAACGTGTGTAATCGTTGGGGCGGGTCATCTATTTTCTCATTTAGAGGAGGTAAAATAGGAAGCCATACTCGCATTCCATGTGCTCCAGAGAACAGCCACAAACAATCTTGCATAGGGCTCTTTTCCAATGCATTAGAAAGCCAAAAACATTCAACACACGAGGCCAGGCAAGAAGCCATCAGTGAATTGATAACACTATTGCGAGAGTCACGTTGAATCATTAATATTCGGCCACACACATTTACAATAATAGTCTCCGCTGTATGGCTTGAAGTAGTCGATGTCTTCATGGTTAAATCATTTCGTAGATTTGTTATGGTCAACGATACAATACAAGCAGGGTGTATGCAAATGCTTTTTACATCTACTTCATAGGCACAATTGACACTTAAGGAATAAACATCGATTTTTTTTAACTCGAATAGGCTAACTATACCATCCGCTGTTAATGTAATTAGCTGATCTCGAAACATGTTCATGGAAATAACTGGAGCGCGAACCTGGATTTTATTACCATATTGATTATCGAGTTTACATTCCTCCGGATAACATCGAATCTCATCAGTACGATCCAACAAAGAATAACATCCCATTACAATAAAACCTTTCCACCAAAGCAAACCACCAGACACTACAAAATCTTTTTCCTGTGACTCATTACCAAACAATTTCCACTTTTTTGTCACCATTGAGTAATGTGCTAGTCCAGTTCTACCGGCAACTGCTAAATGGGTGCCCTGCATGTTAATAGCTGAATATCGTATTGGCCAATTATTAGCCGTATAAGTTAAAGGCAGTTGAATTACATTCCACAGTTTGCTTTCAGATAGAATGCTAGATATGTCAACGGACTTTTTCATTTCTATGCTATCATCTTGATTGCAATCAACTTTAGTTGGTTCTGTGCCGTTATTGGGAAAGGTAAATTTAGAGCCAAAATAAATTTTTTCGAGATTATCTCCCTGATTAACATACAATGTTTCATCACCTAAAGAAGAAAGATATTATTGAGTATATTACTATCAATTGTTTGCTATTTTATAGTCTTACCTTGTAATAAAACATGCGAATGTGAAGCTATACAAGGATTCATTGACATTGTACTCTTAACAAAATTCAGTTGTAAAACATCATAAAAACTTGTATCGTTTTCATCGCATAACTCCATTTTTTTCTTGCATGTCATAAAAAGATGATATCCTTCAGTTGACCATTCTAACTTTGCAACTTGCAAAGGATTATGATGTTGCAAATCTACATGTAATCCAAAATCCCAATTCAAAGATGACATAAGTAATGATCCAAATGTACTCCAGAGCGAAATTCCACCTTTCTCCCAAGCAACTATAAGCACACAGCCATCCGGGCTCCACTTTAATTCGCAGACACTTCCCAATGAACCTGCTATTACGCTCGAATTTACAGATAATCTATGTGAAAACTCGAGACCTCCGGTCGTATCTTCAATAGCATATACTGACACATCGGAATTTTTTCGACCATAAGCCAATAACCGAAATTTGTGATTAACACTACAAACTGTGGCATCTTCAACGTCCGGCACCCAAAACCCATGCATGTTTTGTGGTTCAAAACGCAAATGCATTGCTATCAAAAAAGCTGCGCGATTATCACTGAAAACTGCAGCACATCCACCAATAAATGGCGAATACTCCAACGCTGCTATATACGAATTGTCTCCCAGGGGTGGAATGCTTTTTAAATTACAATTTCGATTGACATAAAATGGAATATTGCGTAAGTTTATAGAAGCATGAAGTGCCAAGGATTTTTCACCACTTTCACCTACTATATCCGCGTCCAAATCTGTCCATTGAACGCGGACAAGGTCACACTGATCTGTTGCAAAAAGTAATTCTGTAAGGCTTATGCAACATATGATTGTAATCGCAGAATCTAATTTAATAGAGCACGCTTCACGTATATTCAGTTTCGGCACATTTTCCTTTATAAAAAGTTCTGCTGAGTCTCTTCGCAAACTTGCTGTTGGTGGATCTATTTGTGTTAAAATTCCACTTCCATCTGGATCAAATTCTATGTGATATAAAATAAGAACTCCCATATTTGTTAGGATTGCTAATTGTCGTGAATCTGGCTTCCAAATAATAAGTTTGTTTTTCCCCAATTGAGCTATCGAGTCCTCAGCACGGCGATAGAACGCTATTGGAATTAAAGGGTTTGCGTACCAAATACCAACAAAATCATCACCAATTGCAGCAGCTAATATCTTGACAGCATCACAGCAAATGTGATTAATAGATGATTTCTCCCCTGGGAACTCCAGGCTAAGCACTCTTGGCCAACCGACTGTGAAATACATGATTACCTCGATCTTTTAAAAATGGACGTAAAATTATATATTAATATATTATTTATTCGTCTCTTTTGATTTAACTTACTAATAATTTAAGCTCCTATACATTACTAAACTTAAAATCCCAAACATAATCAGTACTTGCTAGTATTATAATATTATTTTTCTAATATCACTTATTATAGTAAAAAAGTAAAGAGAGAATAAAATTGTGAAGACAGTAATAATTAGCATTGCCACAGTTTCAGTTTTCAATCCCTAATCCAGGTTCCCACAGCTTAACTCATTATATAGATAAACGTTCAGTAGTAACACTAAAACAAAGCGTACTGACAAAGTAAAAACAAAAATAGAAAAAAAAAGTTTCCAAAAATAAATATTGAGCGCAAAGCCAATAAGACTTCCAAGCTAATCGCAATCTTTTATTTTTATTCGAATTTCTATGGATACAAATTCATATATAATTTAAGTTTGAATTATAATAAACCAATCTAAGTAGATTACTAAATTTCTGTGCGTTGACTAAGTTTTTCTAGATGATTATTATTGACAATTTTAAATAATTTTATAAATAAGCACAATTATTTTTTATGTATACTCGTATATTATTACATTTAATACCGCCATATGTTATTAAAAATTTAAATTGAATATTTTTGTGTATATTATTTTCCCCTTATTTACAACTTTTCAAAATATTTATATTATTCTATGCAGACATATTTGCATATTACATAAAAAAAATAAATATTAGAATTAAATTTTCTGAACGAATGGTATATATTTATTTGAAACCGAGCGCTCTTGCAACCAATGCAAATGCAAAAAGGGTAGCAGCGAGCTGTTACAAACAGGAACACAAAGCGTGACACCCGAACACAAAACCGAGTGACATGATCCCTTCGTCTTTCCTCGGCGTCTCCTCGTCCACACTAAACCGGCTGGGGTTACAAAAGAGTCTGTGTATGAACTGAGACTTTGACATGTTTTTATTTATGGGGCATCTCGATAGGCAAGTTAAGATTGCTAAAATTCAGTATTGCTAGCAATATTGTCAATGGAGACTGCACTTTGCTAATGTTTACCAATTCTTGTCTAAATATTGTGGCGAACACGAATACCAGAACAAATCAGAATCGACGATAATCTGCCAGAAGCAACTAGGCAGCGAATTCGTAGTTGCCAGAATGTTCTAGTAGCGAATTTGTGTTAAAAGTTTACTATAAAAGGGCTGCCGGACTGTGCAGCATGGACATTTCTAATTAGAGTGTTGCCGTGTAAAGAGCAAAAAAGCTATAAGCAGAGAATGTAAATGAATAGAGAAGGAGCAAATGTTAAATGAAATCTTTTTGAGTACTAATTTGTAATTCCACATGAGGGAACATCGAAAAAGAAATATACACCACACAATATGCGAAATGCTATAAATAGACACAACGAATATTCCTATATGAAAAATCGTTGAGCATACCTATTTAGATTTATGTTTTCAATTTCTATGATATGACAAATTTATAATTATGAAAAGCCTTTTGAATTAAAAAGGAGGATTACTGGTAAAAACCCCAGAATTCATAATAAAATAACCTATGATATGCAATTTTTCCAACTTTTGTATGTGCGTTGCGTAAGCAATATACTTATTAAACAAATGATAATAATAAAACTGTGGCTAAGCGGTTGCTTTAGCATTTATATAGGGGCTTAGGTCGTAAGCGTGAAGGAGTTAAGCTCAATCCGAATACGAGCATATGAGTTCGAATCTTAAAACCCATGTAAATTAAATTTTATTTAATTTTTTTATTTTATTAATTGGAGTCTAAGCATATCATAATTCAATTTCTTTAATAGCATATTTTACTTCCTGATATAATTAAAATATATCAGGAAAATATGTTCATATATTTAGGTTTATTGAATATTTCTTTATTATGCGTATTTACACAAATGTGATAATCACACATACATTCTTAAATACACGTACGCTGATGCTAGCTTCTTCTTGCCCCGCACAAACAATGGCTTTTGTCAACACTTTTTGCTTTTTACGAGAAGCAAGTTGAACGATCACAAGCAAGGAGGGATTGGGGCGCACTGCCACATAATTATTTCAGATAGTTTTTATTAATCGAATTTTTTTAAAATACGATTATAGGTATGAATTTATGTGTATTTATATATATATATATAATATTTTTATATTACGAAAATAATTCATAAATGCATCAGTATTTTTCAATACAAATTAAGCAACACAATAATATACTAAGAGTCCTCAGTTAGAACGCCTCTGTGTATGGTGGCAAGCCAACGAAATAACGGCGAGTTCGCGCAGACATTGTGTTGTTGAAAAAACCCAAATGAGGACTTTGTCGACAAACATACATATATACATATGAGCTCGCATACATATTGACGCCGAATTTTGCGCATTTGGCGGAGTTGACAAAATTTGTTTCAATGGACAATTTTGCGACAATGTCGATCGGCTTTGTTGTCTCGTTTGTCTTTTTTGCAGGGCTTTGCTGTTGAAAGTTGACTTATGCTCTTTTGAAATATTGCGATTAACGATTGGTCTGCATTTTCATAGCGTCGTTTTTAGATAAAATGGGCTAAATTGAGAAACTATGAAATAATGATAATAAGTAAACATATAAAAGTACTATGTGCAGTGAGCTTAGAATATATAGAAGTAATTAATGATTTCATATGAATGACAATTTTATATAAATTTTTTAATTTAATGCCATATAAATATAAATATTATTTAAACTCGCTAATAGGTCATGTTGCCAATTCTCCTTTCTGAAGGGAACATCAGACAAATTCTTCAATTTCTGATTTTTAGCAAATGTTGTGAGGAAGCAGCTTGTGGGCAATAGACAAATGCGAGGGGGATGGTAGGATTTTCAGTGGTGGCTGTGAAATTGTAAAATTGAATTTTTCTCGTTTTACTCAATTTTATTCATTCATTCATTTTATAAACTTAATTTCGCATATGCGTAGGAATTCTATATGAAAACCAAATTTGGTTTACCAGTCGCACAAAAAAAATAGCGCGGCGCAGAGTTATGAACGAGCGCACTTTGCTTTGAAGCAGACGCACGTTCCTTATGAATGAATTTGTTGTCGTTGTAATATGAAATACTTAGCCGCGAGTTTGCTGGAATATTATTGGCCGATGCTGGTGCGTCTACGTTTTTTTGTCACCTGCGCGAATGTTTGATTTTTTGCGAAAGACATATTGAGGGACATACATATGTAGATATGTGTACATTTTTTTTGTCACTTGCGCGAATGTTTGATTTCTTGCGAAAGACATATTGAGGTACAAACATATGTATATGTACATATGTGTACATATATGCATATATAAATACGCATAATAAAGAAATATTCAATAAACCTAAATATATGAACATATTTTCCTGATATATTTTAATTATATCAGGAAGTAAAATATGCTATTAAAGAAATTGAATTATGATATGCTTAGACTCCAATATGCTCGTATTCGGACTGAGCTTAACTCCTTCACGCCTACGACCTAAGCCCCTATATAAATACAAACGCAACCGCTTAGCCACATTTTTATTATTCTCATTTGTTTAATAAGTATTTTGCTTACGCAACGCACATACAAAAGTTGGAAAAATTCCATATCAAAGGTTATTTTATTATGAATTCTGGGGTTTTTACCAGTAATCCTCCTTTTTAATTCAAAAGGCTTTTCATAATTATAAATTTGTCATATCATAGAAATTGAAAACATAAATCTAAATAGATATGCTCAACGATTTTTCATATAGGAATATTCGTTGTGTCTATTTATAGCATTTCGCATATTGTGTGGTGTATTTTTCGAAGTTATATTTTTCGATGTTCCCTCATGTGGAATTACAAATTATTACTCAAAAAGATTTCATTTAACATTTGCTCCTTCTCTATTCATTTACATTCTCTGGTTTTACTATATATATACATACATAAGTATATAACACACTAACATAAAATCTTAAAAATCTTAATATATTTAAATATAAATATATGCCAATCACACCTTTCATGATTTAAAGCTTACATACATACATATGTATCTACTTATGTAAGTACAATTCAAATTCAAATCAAGTTATTATCATTTATCAGTAATAACATTTGCGCGCACTGCTCTATATGTACATACATACATATGTGCTTGACATTGCTACACAAATAAATATAGTTTAAAAAAACTAAAGACACACGCTTTTAAAGAATATCGAACGAAAATTTGAAAATAATTTTAAAAATTAACTTAAAAAAATAGTATATAAAAAATACTAGTATAATTGAGGAAAAGGCTTAGGGCGCTTTTTGCCATAATTTTCGTATATCGAACGCCCCACGCTTTTTCCTCAATTATACTAGTATTTTTTATATACTATTTTTTTAAGTTAATTTTTAAAATTATTTTCAACTTTTTCGTTCGATATTCTTTAAAAGCGTGTGTCTTTAGTTTTTTTAAACTATATTTATTTTCAACTTTTTAGTTCGATATTCTTTAAAAGCGTTTTTTTTTAGTTTTTTTAAACTATATTTATTTATATTTTATTATTTTTTAATAAATAGTAGCTGTAGCTATCTAAACTATGTACATTTTCGGACGAAGTATCACAGTATGTAATGTATGACCAATATATGGTATGACTCATCGTTATGAACTCGATTGTATTTCATATTTTCTCGGCTCTTTTTACCAGAATTCTATCATCTTATAATTGTGTCTTGCTAAAAATATAAATGAAATTTTTCAATTAATCATTTTAGACACAGTTGTATGAACTTGTGCTTGATGATTTGTGAATCGATATTATATTATTGGCGACCAACTGATAATGACGGCTCTTATGAAATATTTCTTAGTCGTTCCATTTCGTCTAACGCTTTGTTGTTACTTGGGGTCTTACCTGTCAACTTGGAGCAGTCAAGTTCTTCAATCTGAATGCCGTCCAAAGATCTGCACCGGCTAAGTGCTACATATGCTTGTCCAGCCGCAAACAGCCGAGATCCTAAATAAATGATTGCATGATCAACTGTAGAGCCTTGCATCTTATGAACAGTCGATGCCCAACTTAGGATTATTGGTAGCATTCGTCTCTCAGCAGTTCCATAGCTGTATTTTGCTGGAAATTAAATCGATTGTGGGTTAATTACGTGTTCACCATCTGAATCGAAATTAATACGGACTGACGGGATGTCTTCCGCATATACTTGGTCCCTGCGAAAATCTGGCCATATAATTTCTGTAATGAAGCCCATGTTATCATTCACTAAACCCTTTGAAACGTCAATGTTCGACCTTAACATCACTTTAGCTCCGACGAATATTTTCAATACATTAGGAAGACCTCCTGTTTTATTGATATCATTAGGTATCACAGAGCTTACGCCTTTATTACCTAAGTTTCGTGTAGCATCAATGAGATGGTCTTGCGCTTTAATTGTGTAAATAGTAGTTCCTTTATCTTCAAAAGTCTGGAGAACTTTTTCATTATGTCTAGCAACTTGATCATTTGTCGGATAAATTCTCAAAGCTTTTTCAATTGAAAATTCTCCAGTAGTATCTGTTGACACTTTATTCAGAAGAACTTCAAGATGCTTAGACGTTAATTCTCCAACTCTTAGAGCGTTAAGCACATCTATAAATGTCTTGTCTCCTTGTTGGCGCATGTTTTGTTTGAGTTCAAATAGGCAGAATTGCCGCCACAAATGTGTAGCGGGTTTCATGTGTTCTGGCTGTTGAAATACTTGATGTCCTCGGACAGGTGGTAACTGCATTAGATCACCAAAGAGTATAACATTTATACGTCCGAAACAAGCGTTCGGGTTTTACAGTTGACGCAAACGAGAGTCGATCATGCAAAGCATTTCATACGGTACCATAGAAATTTCATCTATGAACAGGAACTCGACGTTTAGCCATAATTGGCGCATCACTCTCAGATAATTACCAGTCAGAAGTGGCATGCTAACAATTACTCCATCTTTTTGTACTGGTAGTTTTAGCAGACGGTGTAGTGTAGATCCACCGATCAGCCGTGCTGCGACTCCAGTAAGAGCACCAACTTTCACAACCGGTTTTCCATAACATCGGTTAACTTGGTTTTTCAGTACATTAAAGAGAAGAGTTTTTCCGGTGCCTGCTTGTCCAGTTACGAAAATTCTCTCTCGTATAACGTCACCATTGAATTGTTTCCTAATGCTCTCTGTGACACATATGAACAGTTGTTTTTGATCAGCATTCAGAGACTGCTGTGCCCTCTGGAATTGATCATTGCTCATTTCTATCTCTGGTAATTCTTCTTCGTCAAGTTCGCGATTGATAATTTCTGGCTGTTCTAAAATTTCAAATGCATGAACTTGATTGAATGCATTTTCAAGCTGTTGATCCCGCTCTCGAAATTGGCGCATATATCTACTCATTTTCTTCAAACGGTCTTCATGATCTAAGAAAGCATCTTTTGCATTTTTAAAACCTTCAAGTAGTTCAGCTTCTGAACGATACGGCATATATTGAATGAGTAAGCTGTAGAAGAAGTTTTCTGGATCTGATGCAGCTATAAAGTATGGCACTCTCACAACTGCAGGAACATTTCTAACAACCATTTGGTTTTTACCATCTAACAAGGCGATGAGTGTGCGACGTGTATTTGGACGTTCTTCATAGACATCATGATCTACACTTTCTTCGATATCGTTTGTCTTTTTCGGATAGAATGGTTCGAACAACATTGCAAATTCTGTGAGGCTCATATTCGCAAAATCGTAGTTAGGATGCTGTAATGGACGTTTTTCATATCTTTCAAAGATATTGTTATAATAGCCAATTGCGTGTCCGCTTTTGTTAAACTGCAATATTTTGTAACGCTGTCCTGGTTTTCTTGTGTTCAGAAAAACGCAGCTTCGCAAGCTGTCCCGTAATGGGATATGACACAGTCGATACGCACATTCTGCAGCTGATACTTGTCGTTCATGAAGAATCTTCATACATATCCTGAACAGTTTGCGTGAGAGATCAGTCTCTTCACGTTGAATTTGCTGTATTGCCTGCGCAATTCCAGAATCAACGCCTTCAGGTTCTGATTTCGATATGTACTTTACTATATAGTACGCTATCGCTTCGTTTGACCTGCATGGCTGAATATCCATGTTCCTGACCACAGTCTTAATAACTCTGGGTGGTAATTATTCACCCACGCATCTTCTTTTCGATGCTTTAGTAGACAGATTCTACCCCCGTTACGAATAAAATCATCCGAAGAATGGGACACAATTCGTGTTTCGACGCATTCTTGACGCGGGAAATTAAATCGGCATCTTACAGAGGTATTATTTTTCGTACATGTTGGTCTATGCCGATGAATTTGACATCTATTAACTATATCGTGAAGCTCTGAATCTTCTTCTTCTGTAGGCAGTTTGCAGCAACAGTTACGATCAAGAAGCTGTTTCCCTTCTTCTGAGTTAAACTCTGGATGATTTTCAATCCAAATCACCATATGAAGGTGAGGACTTCCCCGATTCTGGAATTCAGTACGCCACCAATGGTCTTTTACTTTTTTTCATTAGAGCATTTACTCGAATCATAAAATGTCGACTCAAGATTACTGGGTACTTTTCGATAAGTCTTTGAGCCTCATAAATGTCAATCGTACTAGGATCAACATCAGGTCTACCATCTGCTATTAACAATGCCTTTCGTTGATCCAACCAGTTGAGATCATTTGAGCTAAATGTTACGAAATAGGTTGGGGCTCCTAAACTTCTGATTTGAGCTAATAGCTCATTCAAGGCTGATCTCCAATAAACTGCAGAACCTCTCAAATTTTTCACATACAGATGGACGTCTTCAACCGCTCCTTCTTGATTAACGATTTTCCTGCCACATGCTGAAATAGTGCTTTTGATACGATAATATTCAAAGAAGGATAAGGCATAAAAGAGATAATCGTTGCGTTGAAATCTTGTATCACTTCCCAAATTCTGAACTGGAAGTAGTCTAATGCTGTAATTTTTACTGGTCTTTCTTCTTTAAAACCATTCTTTCCAAGAGGAAACAAAAAGTACGAGGCAAATTCTTCTGCTTTCAGTTCATGTTCCACATTAACGATATTATCTTTCGTTTTGCGGGTAATCTCATTGAGATTTCGTGTAACATGTAGTTCTTCCTCCACATTAGCAGAGAATGTTGCTGAGTAGAGAAGGAGCAAATGTTAGCAGTACTAAAATATTAATTGCTAAGAAGGAACATCGAAAACGCGCAAGTTCGAAAATAAAATGTCACCACAGCTGTCAATTTACGCAACGAACTACACCACTCTATAAGCAAAATGTATATACATACATATGCACAGATGTTCATTGGTATGCGCATAAACAAAAATTGAAATAATAAAAACGAAAGTAATTGACCTCCGACAAGAAAATATAAATAATGAGGGAAATAATACTAAGATAGAATTCAAATATCATTTAATAAAAAAGAGTTATAAAAATAAAAAATAGTATAATATATAAAAATATGATAGGATTTGAACTTAGGCAAAACATTTCATTGCAATAAGGAAGTGTGCTATACAAGCAGCACCACAGATGATATTAGAGTAATTTTGTCTAATCTGTAAACTCAAACAGCTATTGTTGTTTACTTGCTTCAATGTTCATATGTCTATATGTGAATATTCTTGAAATTGCCTTCCTTCATTCGCATGTCCAAATATATTTGCATATATGTACACATATGTACATATGTATGTCCCTCAATATGTCTTTCTCAAAAAATCAAACACTCGCGCAAGTGACAAAAAAAACGTAGACGCACCATCATCGGCCAATAATATTCAAGCGAACTCGCGGTATATTTTCTAAGTATTTTATATTACAACGACAACAAATTCATTCATAAGGAACGTGCGTCTGCTTCAAAGCAAAGTGCGCTCGTTCATAACTCTGCGCCGCGCTATATTTTCTGTGCGCCTGGTAAACCACATTTGGTTTTCATGTAGAATTCCTATCGCAAATGCGCGATATGAATGAAATTGAATTTGAATTGAATGTCTTCAGTAAAATCAGAGAACGTAAATGAATAGAGAAGGAGCAAATGTTAGCAGTACTAAAATGTTAATTACGATGGAGGAACATCGAAAACGCGCAAATTGGAAAATAAAATTTCACCACAACTATCAGGGTACGAAACCAGAGAATGTTGATGAATAGAGAAGGAGCAAATGTTAAATGAAAACTTTTTGAGTACTAATTTGTAATTCCACAAGAGGGAACATCGAAAAGTATAACTTCGAAAAAGAAAAATACACCACACAATATGCGAAATGCTATAAATAGACACAACGAATATTCCTATATGAAAAATCGTTGCGTATACCTATTTAGATTTATGTTTTCAATTTCTATGATATGACAAATTTATAATTATGAAAAGCCTTCTGAATTAAAAGTCTGTATTACCGGTATAAACCCCAGAATTTATAATAAAGTAAACATTTAATAGGCTATTTTTCAAACTTATATATGTGCGTTGCGTGAGCAATTGCTTATTGAGCAAAGGATAACAATAAAACGATGGCTAAGCGGTCAAGATTCATTTTTGAGGTGGCTGCAGTCGTAAGCGGGAAGGGGCTAAGCACAATCCGAATACGAACCTATACGTTCGAATCCTAAAACTCATGAAACTGAAATTTTATTTAATTTTTTATTTTAGTAATTGGAATCTAAGCATATCATAATTCAATTACTTTAATAGCATATTTAACTTCCTGAGATAGTTAAAATATTTCAGGAAAATATGTTCATATGTTTGGGTTTATTGCATATTCCCTTATTTATGGGTATTTACACAAATGTGATAATCACACATACATTCATAAGTACACGTACGCTGATACTTGCTTCTTCTTGCCCCGCACAAGCAATGACTTTTGTCCACACTTTTTGCTTTTTGCGAGTTGAACGATCGCAGGCAAGGAGGGGTTGGGGCGCACTGCCACATAATTATTTCAGATATATATTTTATATATCGAATTTAGTAATTGCCGCCACAAATGTGTAGCGGGTTTCATGTGTTCTGGCTGTTGAAATACTTGATGTCCTCGGACAGGTGGTAACTGCATTAGATCACCAAAGAGTATAACATTTATACGTCCGAAACAAGCGTTCGGGTTTTACAGTTGACGCAAACGAGAGTCGATCATGCAAAGCATTTCATACGGTACCATAGAAATTTCATCTATGAACAGGAACTCGACGTTTAGCCATAATTGGCGCATCACTCTCAGATAATTACCAGTCAGAAGTGGCATGCTAACAATTACTCCATCTTTTTGTACTGGTAGTTTTAGCAGACGGTGTAGTGTAGATCCACCGATCAGCCGTGCTGCGACTCCAGTAAGAGCACCAACTTTCACAACCGGTTTTCCATAACATCGGTTAACTTGGTTTTTCAGTACATTAAAGAGAAGAGTTTTTCCGGTGCCTGCTTGTCCAGTTACGAAAATTCTCTCTCGTATAACGTCACCATTGAATTGTTTCCTAATGCTCTCTGTGACACATATGAACAGTTGTTTTTGATCAGCATTCAGAGACTGCTGTGCCCTCTGGAATTGATCACTGCTCATTTCTATCTCTGGTAATTCTTCTTCGTCAAGTTCGCGATTGATAATTTCTGGCTGTTCTAAAATTTCAAATGCATGAACTTGATTGAATGCATTTTCAAGCTGTTGATCCCGCTCTCGAAATTGGCGCATATATCTACTCATTTTCTTCAAACGGTCTTCATGATCTAAGAAAGCATCTTTTGCATTTTTAAAACCTTCAAGTAGTTCAGCTTCTGAACGATACGGCATATATTGAATGAGTAAGCTGTAGAAGAAGTTTTCTGGATCTGATGCAGCTATAAAGTATGGCACTCTCACAACTGCAGGAACATTTCTAACAACCATTTGGTTTTTACCATCTAACAAGGCGATGAGTGTGCGACGTGTATTTGGACGTTCTTCATAGACATCATGATCTACACTTTCTTCGATATCGTTTGTCTTTTTCGGATAGAATGGTTCGAACAACATTGCAAATTCTGTGAGGCTCATATTCGCAAAATCGTAGTTAGGATGCTGTAATGGACGTTTTTCATATCTTTCAAAGATATTGTTATAATAGCCAATTGCGTGTCCGCTTTTGTTAAACTGCAATATTTTGTAACGCTGTCCTGGTTTTCTTGTGTTCAGAAAAACGCAGCTTCGCAAGCTGTCCCGTAATGGGATATGACACAGTCGATACGCACATTCTGCAGCTGATACTTGTCGTTCATGAAGAATCTTCATACATATCCTGAACAGTTTGCGTGAGAGATCAGTCTCTTCACGTTGAATTTGCTGTATTGCCTGCGCAATTCCAGAATCTACGCCTTCAGGTTCTGATTTCGATATGTACTTTACTATATAGTACGCTATCGCTTCGTTTGACCTGCATGGCTGAATATCCATGTTTCTGACCACAGTCTTAATAACTCTGGGTGGTAATTATTCACCCACGCATCTTCTTTTCGATGCTTTAGTAGACAGATTCTACCCCCGTTACGAATAAAATCATCCGAAGAATGGGACACAATTCGTGTTTCGACGCATTCTTGACGCGGGAAATTAAATCGGCATCTTACAGAGGTATTATTTTTCGTACATGTTGGTCTATGCCGATGAATTTGACATCTATTAACTATATCGTGAAGCTCTGAATCTTCTTCTTCTGTAGGCAGTTTGCAGCAACAGTTACGATCAAGAAGCTGTTTCCCTTCTTCTGAGTTAAACTCTGGATGATTTTCAATCCAAATCACCATATGAAGGTGAGGACTTCCCCGATTCTGGAATTCAGTACGCCACCAATGGTCTTTTACTTTGCCGCCAAATACTTCGTCATTATTTTTGATAAATTTCATTAGAGCATTTACTCGAATCATAAAATGTCGACTCAAGATTACTGGGTACTTTTCGATAAGTCTTTGAGCCTCATAAATGTCAATCGTACTAGGATCAACATCAGGTCTACCATCTGCTATTAACAATGCCTTTCGTTGATCCAACCAGTTGAGATCATTTGAGCTAAATGTTACGAAATAGGTTGGGGCTCCTAAACTTCTGATTTGAGCTAATAGCTCATTCAAGGCTGATCTCCAATAAGCTGCAGAACCTCTCAAATTTTTCACATACAGATGGACGTCTTCAACTGCTCCTTCTTGATTAACGATTTTCCTGCCACATGCTGAAATAGTGCTTTTGATACGATAATATTCAAAGAAGGATAAGGCATAAAAGAGATAATCGTTGCGTTGAAATCTTGTATCACTTCCCAAATTCTGAACTGGAAGTAGTCTAATGCTGTAATTTTTACTGGTCTTTCTTCTTTAAAACCATTCTTTCCAAGAGGAAACAAAAAGTACTAGGCAAATTCTTCTGCTTTCAGTTCATGTTCCACATTAACGATATTATCTTTCGTTTTGCGGGTAATCTCATTGAGATTTCGTGTAACATGTAGTTCTTCCTCCACATTAGCAGAGAATGTTGCTGAGTAGAGAAGGAGCAAATGTTAGCAGTACTAAAATATTAATTGCTAAGAAGGAACATCGAAAACGCGCAAGTTCGAAAATAAAATGTCACCACAGCTGTCAATTTACGCAACGAACTACACCACTCTATAAGCAAAATGTATATACATACATATGCACAGATGTTCATTGGTATGCGCAGAAACAAAAATTGAAATAATAAAAACGAAAGTAATTGACTTCCGACAAGAAAATATAAATAATGAGGGAAATAATATGAAAATAGAATTAAGATATCATTCAATAAAAAAGGGTTATTAAAAATAAAAAATAGTATATAAAAATATGTGATAGGATATGAACTTAGGCAAAATATTTTACATTGCCATAAAAAAGTGTGCTATACAAGCAGCACCACAGATGATATTAGAGTAATTTTGTCTAATCTGTAAACTCAAACAGCTATTGTTGTTTACTTGCTTCAATGTTCATATGTCTATATGTGAATATTCTTGAAATTGCCTTCCTTCATTCGCATGTCCAAATATATTTGCATATATGTACACATATGTACATATGTATGTCCCTCAATATGTCTTTCTCAAAAAATCAAACACTCGCGCAAGTGACAAAAAAAACGTAAACGCACCATATTCAAGCGAACTGGCGGCATATTTTCTAAGTATTTCATATTACAACGACAACAAATTCATTCATAAGGAACGTGCGTCTGCTTCAAAGCAAAGTGCGCTCGTTCATAACTCTGCGCCGCGCTATATTTTCTGTGCGCCTGGTAAACCACATTTGGTTTTCATATAGAATTCCTATCGCAAATGCGCGATATGAATGAAATTGAATTTGAATGTCTTCAGTAAAATTGAAGAATCAGCAAAATTTCAATTTTACAATTTGTATCACTGAAAATCCTACCATCCCCCTCGCGTTTGTATGTTGCCCACAAGCTGCTTCCTCACAACATTTGCTAAAAATCAGAAATTGAAGAATTTGTCTGATGTTCACTTCAAAAAGGAGAATTGACAACATGACCTCTTAGCGAGTTTAAATAATATTTATATTTATGCATATTATGCACTATTTATGGCATTAAATTACAAAATTTATATTAATTTGCCATTCATATGAAATCATTAACTACTTCTATATATTCTAAGCACAGTCCATATAGTACTTTTATATGTTTACTTATTATCATTATTTCATAGTTTGCCGATTTAGCCCATTTTATCCAAATACGACGCTATGAAAATACAGCCCAATCGGTAATCGCAATATTTCAAAAGAGCATAAGTCAATTTTCAACAGCAAAGCCCTGCAAAAAGGACAAACGAGACAACATAGCCGATCGACATTGTCGTAAAATTGTTGATTGAAACAAATTTTGTCAACTCCGCCACGATGCGCAAAATTCGGCGTCAATATGTATGCGAGCTCATATGTATATATGTATGTTTGTCAACAAAATCGTCATTTGGTTACTTTCAACAACACAATGTCTGCGCGAACTCGCCGTTATTTCGTTGGCTTGCCACTATACACAGAGGCGTTCTAACTGAAGACTCTTATTATATTATTATGTTGCTTATTTTGTATTGAAAAATACTGATGCATTTATGAATTATTTTCGTAATATAATATATATTATATATATATATATAAATACACATATATTCATACCTATAATCGTTTTTAAACTAAATTCGATAAATCAAATATATATCTGAAATAATTATGTGGCAGTGCGCCCCAATCCCTCCTTGCCTGCGATCGTTCAACTCGCAAAAAGCAAAAAGTGTAGACAAAAGTCATTGATTGAGCGGGGCAAGAAGAAGCAAGCATCAGCGTACGTGTACTCATGAATGGATGTGTGATTATCACATTTGTGTAAATACGTATAATAAGGAAATATGCAATAAACCCAAACATATGAACATATTTTCCTGAAATATTTTAATTATCTCAGGAAGTTAAATATGCTATTAAAGTAATTGAATTATGATATGCTTAGATTCCAATTAATAAAATAAAAATTAAATAATATGTCAGTTTCATGAGTTTAGGATTCGAACGTATAGGTTCGTATTCGGATTGTGCTTAACCCCTTCCCGCTTACGACCTCAGCCACCACAAAAGTGGAAATGTGGCCGCTTAGCCACCGTTTTATTGTTATCCTTTGTTTAATAAGTAATTGCTCACATAACGCACATACATAAGTTGGAAAAATAGCCTATTAAATATTTATTTTATTATGAAATCTTAGGTTTTTACCGGTAATACAGATGTTTAATTCAGAAGGCTTTTCATAATTATAAATTTGTCATATCATAGAAATTGAAAACATAAATCTAAATAGGTATGCGCTACGTTTTTTCATATAGGAATATTCGTTGTGTCTATTTATAGCATTTCGCATATTGTGTGGTGTATTTTTCTTTTTCGAAGTTATATTTTTCGATGTTCCCTCTTGTGGAACTACAAATTAGTACTCAAAAAGTTTTCATTTAACATTTGCTCCTTCTCTATTCATTTACGTTCTCTGGTAAAATTGAAGAATCAGCAAAATTTCAATTTTACAATTTGTATCACTGAAAATCCTACTTACCATCCCCGTCGCGTTTGTATGTTGCCCACAAGCTGCTTCCTCTCAACATTTGCTAAAAATCAGAAATTGAAGAATTTGTCTGATGTTCACTTCAAAAAGGAGAATTGGCAACATGACCTCTTAGCGAGTTTAAATAATATTTATATTTTTGCATATTATGCACTATTTATGGCATTAAATTACAAAATTTATATTAAATTGCCATTCATATGAAATCATTAACTACTTCTATATATTCTAAGCACAGTCCATATAGTACTTTTATATGTTTACTTATTATCATTATTTCATAGTTTGTCGATTTAGCCCATTTTATCTAAAAACGACGTTATGAAAATGCAGACCAATCGTTAATCGTAGCATTTCAAAAGAGCATAAGTCAATTTTCAACAGCAAAGCCCTGCAAAAAGGACAAACGAGACAACATAGCCGATCGACATTGTCGCAAAATTGTCCATTGAAACAAATTTTGTCAACTCCGCCAAATGCGCAAAATTCGGCGTCAATATGTATGCGAGCTCATATGTATATATGTATGTTTGTCGACAAAGTCCTCATTTGGTTTTTTTCAACAACACAATGTCTGCGCGAACTCGCCGTTATTTCGTTGGCTTGCCACCATACACAGAGGCGTTCTAACTGAGGACTCTTAGTACGTTATTATGTTGCTTAATTTGTATTGAAAAGTACTAATGCATTAATGATTTATTTTCTTAATATAATTAATATTTATGTAAAAATATAAATACCAATAAATTTAAACCTATAATCGTTTTTCGTTTAAATTCGATAAATAAAATATATATCTGATATAATTATGTGGCAGTGCGCCCCTGACCACTTCTTGCTTATGTACGTTCAACTTGTTTCTCGCAAAAAGCAAAAAGTGTAGATAAAAGTCATTGCTTGTGCGGAGCAAGAAGAAGCAAGCTTCAGCGTACGTGTATTTAAGAATGTATGTGTGATTATCACATTTGTGTAAATACGCATAATAAGGAAATATTCAATAAACCTAAACATATGAACATATTCTCCTGATATATTTTAATTATATCAGGAAGTAAAATATGCTATTAAAGTAATTGAATTATGATATGCTTAGATTCCAATTAATAAAATAAAAAAATTAAATTTTAATTTTATGGATTTTACGATTCGAACGTATATGCTCGTATTCGGAATGAGCTTAACTCCTTCGCGCTTACGACCTCAGCCACCACAAAAGTGGAAACGTGGCCGCTTAGCCACCGTTTTATTATTATCATTTGTTTAATAAGTATATTGCTTACGCAACGCACATACATAAGTTGGAAAACTAGCCTATTAAATGTTTATTTTATTATAAACTCTGGGGTTTTTACCGGTAATACAGATTTTTACAATAATTAAGAAGGCTTTTCATAATTATAAATTTGTCATATCATAGAAATTGAAAACATAAATCTAAATAGGTATGCGCAACGATTTTTCATATAGGAATATTCGTTGTGTCTATTTATAGCATTTCGCACATTGTGTGGTGTATTTTTCTTTTTCGAAGTTATATTTTTCGATGTTCCCTCATGTGGAATTACAAATTAGTACTCAAAAAGTTTTCAGTTAACATTTGCTCCTTCTCTATTCATTAAAATTCTCTGGTGAAACACGCTCATCTTTTTCAGTTCCCCTGCGAAGCATGAAATATTTTGCTACTGGCCGCACTGTGAACCTTCTCTATGATATACGTTCTCTGTCTGCACATACATTCTTAAATCAGAGAACTTAAAACAACGAGAAGGTGCAAATTGAATTTTGTATGATCAGAGAATGTTGATGAATAGAGAAGGAGCAAATGTTAGCTGTTCTAAAATGTTAATTACGATGAAGGAACATCGAAACGCGCAAGTTCGAAAATAAAATTTCACCACAACTATCAGGGTACGCAACAAACTACACCACTCTATGCAAAATGTATACACATGCATATGCACAGATGTTATTTGATATGCGCATAAACAAAAATTTAAATAATAAAAACGAAAGAAATTTACTTCTCACAAGAAGATATAAATAATGAGAGAAATAATATGAAAATAGAATTAAAATATCATTTAATAAAAAAGGGTTTCAAAAATAAAAAAAGACTATATAAAAATATGATAGGATTTGAACTTAGGCAAAATATTTCACGTTACAATAAACAAGTCTGCTATACAAGCAGCACCACAGACAACATTCATGCTTCTTTGTCTAATCTGTGAACTCAAACAGCCATTGTTGTTTACTTGCTTCAATGTTCATATGTCTATATGTGAATATTCTTGAAATTGCCTTCCTTCATTCGCATGTCCAAATATATTTGCATATATGTACACATATGTACATATACATATGTATGTCCCTCAATATGTCTTTCGCAAAAAATCAAACATTCGCGCAAGTGACAAAAAAACGTAGACGCACCACCATCGGCCAATAATATTCAAGCGAACTCGCGGCATATTTTCTAAGTATTTCATATTACAACGACAACAAATTCATTCATAAGGAACGTGCGTCTGCTTCAAAGCAAAGTGCGCTCGTTCATAACTCTGCGCCGCGCTATTTTTCTTGTGCGACTGGTAAACCAAATTTGGTTTTCATATAGAATTCCTACGCATATGCGAAATTAAGTTTATAAAATGAATGAATGAATAAAATTGAGTAAAACGAGAAAAATTCAATTTTACAATTTGACAGCCACCACTGAAAATCCTACCATCCCCCTCGCATTTGTATGTTGCCCACAAGCTGCTTCCTCTCAACATTTGCTAAAAATCAGAAATTGAAGAATTTGTCTGATGTTCACTTCAGAAAGGAGAATTGGCAACAGGACCTATTAGCGAGTTTAAATAATATTTATATTTTTGCATATTATGCACTATATATGGCATTAAACTAAAAAATTTATATAAAATTGCCATTCATAAGAAATCTTTAACTACTTCTATATATTCTAAGCACAGTCTATATAGTACTTTTATATGTTTACTAATTATCATTATTTCATAGTTTGTCGATTTAGCCCATTTTATCTAAATACGACGCTATGAAAATGCAGCCCAATCGGTAATCGCAATATTTCAAAAGAGCATAAGTCAACTTTCAATAGCAAACCACTGTAAAAAGGACAAACGAGACAACATAGCCGATCGACGTTGTCGCAAAATTGTCCATTGAAACAAATTTTGTCAACTCCGCCAAATGCGCAAAATTCGGCGTCAATATGTATGCGAGCTCATATGTATATATGTATGTTTGTCGACAAAGTCCTCATTTGGTTTTTTTCAACAACACAATGTCTGCGCGAACTCGCCGTTATTTCGTTGGCTTGCCACCATACACAGAGGCGTTCTAACTGAGGACCTAGTATATTATTGTGTTGCTTAATTTGAATTGAAAAATACTGATGCATTTATGAATTATTTTCGTAATATAATATATATTATATATATATATATATATAAATACACATAAATTCATACCTATAATCGTTTTTAAACTAAATTCGATAAATAAAATATATATCTGAAATAATTATGTGGCAGTGCGCCCCTGCGATCGTTCAACCCGCAAAAAGCAAAAAGTGTAGACAAAAGTCATTGCTTGTGCGGGGCAAGAAGAAGCAAGCATCAGCGTACGTGTATTTAAGAATGTATGTGTGATTATCACATTTGTGTAAATACGCATAATAAGGAAATATTCAATAAACCTCAAAATATAGACGCTATGAAAATGCAGCCCAATCGGTAATCGCAATATTTCAAAAGAGCATAAGTCAACTTTCAATAGCAAACCACTGCAAAAAGGACAAACGAGACAACATAGCCGATCGACGTTGTCGCAAAATTGTCCATTGAAACAAATTTTGTCAACTCCGCCAAATGCGCAAAATTCGGCGTCAATATGTATGCGAGCTCATATGTATATATGTATGTTTGTCGACAAAGTCCTCATTTGGTTTTTTTCAACAACACAATGTCTGCGCGAACTCACCGTTATTTCGTTGGCTTGCCACCATACACAGAGGCGTTCTAACTGAGGACTCTAGTATATTATTGTGTTGCTTAATTTGAATTGAAAAATACTGATGCATTTATGAATTATTTTCGTAATATAATATATATTATATATATATATATATATAAATACACATAAATTCATACCTATAATCGTTTTTAAACTAAATTCGATAAATAAAATATATATCTGAAATAATTATGTGGCAGTGCGCCCCTGCGATCGTTCAACCCGCAAAAAGCAAAAAGCGTAGACAAAAGTCATTGCTTGTGCGGGGCAAGAAGAAGCAAGCATCAGCGTACGTGTATTTAAGAATGTATGTGTGATTATCACATTTGTGTAAATACGCATAATAAGGAAATATTCAATAAACCTAAACATATAAGCATATTTTCCTGAAATATTTTAATTATCTCTGAAAGTAAAATATGCTATGTAAGTAATTAAATTGAGATATGCTAATTACTTCCAATTAATAAAATAAAAAAAAACGAACGTATATGCTATCACGCCTACGACCTAAGCCACTATATAAGTGTAAACGCGGCCGCTTAGCAACTGTTTTGTTGTTATCTTTTGTTCAATAAGCAATTACTCACTCAACGCACATACATAAGTTGGAAAACTAGCCTATTAAATGTTTATTTTATTATAAACTCTGGGGTTTTTACCGGTAATACAGATTTTTACAATAATTAAGAAGGCTTTTCATAATTATAAATTTGTCATATCATAGAAATTGAAAACATAAATCTAAATAGGTATGCGCAACGATTTTTCATATAGGAATATTCGTTGTGTCTATTTATAGCATTTCGCACATTGTGTGGTGTATTTTTTTTTTTCGAAGTTATATTTTTCGATGTTCCCTCATGTGGAATTACAAATTAGTACTCAAAAAGTTTTCAGTTAACATTTGCTCCTTCTCTATTCATTAACATTCTCTGGTGAAACACGCTCATCTTTTTCAGTTCCCCTGCGAAGCATGAAATATTTTGCTAATGGCCGCACTGTGAACCTTCTCTATGATATACGTTCTCTGTTTCGATGTTCCCTCATCTGGAATTACAAATTAGTACTCAAAAAGATTTCATTTAACATTTGCTCCTTCTCTATTCATTTACGTTCTCTGATTTAACATTTGCTCCTTTTCTATTCATTTACGGTCTCTGGTTTCGGTTGAGATATGCGAAAATGTGCCTAAAAGTATGCAAACATTTTGCGCATACTTTGTGATCGTGTTAGGTTTATTTCCGTTACGGAATTTCTTGATTCGGGTTAAAATGGGTATGGGATAGAGGAGATCCTCCATATCAAGAATATATATAGATGTTGAGGGGGAAACTTATAATTTTCGTGATATTTACGTTTAAAATTGAAAATTTCAACTATTTATAGTATGTATTTATTTGATTTTAAATGAATTATACAGTTATATTTTTCACTTTTATATACACTAACACTTTACTAATTCATTTGTACATAATTATTTTCCATTATATGGTGCAAAATAGCTTTGATTCAATATTAAAATCATTGATCAATTTTATTAATTCTGACAATAACAAAAGGGTTGCAAAATGTCAAATAACCAGTGTTACCTTATCGCCTACATTTGTAAATGAATTGAAAGAATTGAAAACAGGTAATACCCCAAATACAAGAATCAAAAAAATAGAAAATATTAGAGAGCATTGATGTTAAGGATTATGTTATAAACTCTAGGACAATGTTACTTTTTCTTGTAGAACTCCTTTATGCGTTGGAGGCCTTCGGCCGCGCTTATAAAAATACCCTGATCAGTTCAACGCCGGGACTTATCAAGTGAGGAAACTAAAGAATTTATTAGAGTCCATTAACGTTTATGGTTCCTGTATTTGGGGTATAACCTCTCGTTTTATTTTATTTGTTTCGTTTGCAAATAAAATAAAAATTAAAATATATTAGTACGGCAACACTAGTTTTTTGACATTTACAGCCCTTTTGTTATTGTCAAAATTAATAGAATTGAAGAATGATTTAAATATTGATGTTAAGTTATTTTTGCATCATATAAAATAAAATAAATGTCTAAAAACGAACTGGCGAAGTGTTAGTGGATATAAAAGTTAAAAATATATGTGCATAATTCATTTTACATCGAAAAAATACGTACTTTAAATAGTTGAAAATTTCAACTTTAAACGTAAATATCTCGAAAACTATAAGTTTCCCGCGGCTATATCTATATATATTCTTGATCTGGAGGATCTCCTCTATCCGCCCATACCCGTGATATTTACGTTTAAAATTGAAAATTTCAACTATTTAAAGTATGTATTTATTTGATTTTAAATGAATTATACACTTATATTTTTCACTTTTATATCCACTAACACTTGACTAATTCGTTTTTAGAAATTTTTTTATATTAGATGCTGCAGAAATTGCTTTATTTCAATATTTAAATCATTCTTTAATTTTATTAAATTTGACAATAACAAAATGGTTGTGAATGTCAAAACATCAGTGTTGCCATACTAATATATTTTGCAAACGAAGAAAAATAAAATTAACAGAGAGATTGTATCCTAGATACGGGAAACAACGCAAAAAGAATTTCTGCGCGTAAAAACTTTGGTACACTCCGGTGTTGGATCGACCAGAGTTATTTTTTTTTGAAGCGCGGCCGAAGGCCGCCAACGCAAAAATAAGTTCTGCGCAAAAAAACCTTGATACACCCCGGTGTTGGATCGACCAGGGTTATTTTTTTGAAGCGCGGCCGAAGGCCGCCAACGCAAAAAGGAGTTCTGCGCAAAAAAACCTTGATACACCCCGGTGTTGGACCGACCAGGGTTATCAAAAAGAAGTTCTACAAGAAAAAAGTAATATTGTCATAGAGGGTATAACATAATACTTAACATCAATGCTTTGTAATAGTTTATTTCTCTAGGTTTTGGATACCTGTATTTGGGGTATTATTTGTGTTAATTTCTTTCAGTTCAATTACAAAAGATGTCGATAAGGTAACACTGGTTATTTGAAATTTTGCAACCCTTTTGTTATTGTCAGAATTAATAGAATTTAACAATAATTTAATTATTGAATTAAACTATTTTTGCACTATATAATGTAAAATAAATGTGTACAAACGAATTAGTGAAGTGTTAGTGGATATAAAGGTGGAAAATATAAGTGTATAACTCATTCGAAATGGGAAAAATGCTTACTTTAAATAGTCGAAATTTTGAACTTTAAACCCAATTATCTCGAAAACTATAAGTTTCCCGCGGCTATATCTATATATATTCTTGATCTGGAGGATCTCCTCTATCCGCCCATACCCATTTTATCCCCGAAAGCGTGGGACGTTATACTAAAGTTTTCCCGATATATCTATATACATTCTTGATCTAGAGGACTTCCTATATAATCCCATACCAAGTTTATCTCCGGAATCCTGGGTCGGTGTTCTAAAACCGACCCTATTTTTTAGTTTGGAGAACATCCTTTATCCGCGCATGTTAACCCTGAATTCGGGGGATTCTAAAATTTACCCCCCGAAATCTTTGGATGGTATTCTAAAGTTTTCCTATGTGATAATTTCCTACGGTATGGTAATACTATTTTGTTTTTATTATTTGATTTTGTAACCATTTTCTGTCAACATTTATTTGGTTGATTTGCTAATGCATGTATTCTTATCGTAAATATAGCGGGAGTTCTGGAGGAAATAGTTGATAAAAATGCAAAACTCGAGGTTCGTACCAAAAAATGCGCAATTGACAGAAGAAGAAAAACAGAATGTTATGCAGCAATTAGGGGATATTTTTAATTGTTCGCCAAGCCATCAAATGCGTAACCTTTGTGAATCGCAAGCTTGGAATGGTAATCTTAATAAAAAAATATAAATTTTTAATGTAGATTTTAATGTAATAAAATTATTTCATTGCAGTTGACCGATGTGTCGACTACTTGATAAAAGCTAATAGCAACGACAAAAATGAAAACTTAAGAAAACTACGTAGTGGAGCAGTTCCAAAACAAAGTATGCCGTTAGCAAATAAGGATACGGTTCGGAAACGGCAGTATATTGATTACTCGTTGAAAACTCAAAACACTTCTAGTTTCGTAGAACTGCGTATTGCCAAGTTGATAAAAGATTGCTCAAAAGTTATGGTGCTAATGAGAGGCGCACCTGGAAGTGGCAAATCTTACTTGGCGAAGAGCTTTATAGAACGTTGTGTATCAATGAACGATCAGTATACATTTAGAGATTTCATATTTAGTACCGATGATTTCTTTTACAATTCTTCTGGTGTATATAAATATCAACCGACCCTTTTAGATAAAGCTCATGAATTGAATCATCGACAAGTGGTTGAACGGGCCCAGGCTGGTTGGAGCCCAATTTTGATTGATAACACGAATATAAAGCTATGGGAAATGATGCCTTACGTACAAACTGCTGTACAAAATGGATATGTTATTGAGATTTTAGAACCTAGAACATCCTGGCGTAATTCAGCGGCTAAACTAGCTGCTAAAAATGAACATGGAGTACCTATTGAAAAAATAAAGATAATGTTAAATAACTTTGAGAAATGCACAGTGAACGACCTATTAAAGGTAATTACTATATTTTTTACATGTACGCAAACAAGTTTTGATGATTGGTTTCAACAAATTACGGAGCTTGATACATGTTGGGAGGGTAAAAATGTTTCGAAGTGTATATACATGGTGCAAAATTAGATATGTTTGCATAAATGTATGTATATATGTAGATAATCTGAAACTACAATAAACAAATCCAGTTCCGTTTAAACTACCCCTACGGTGCTCCTAAACAGAAATTATTAATTTTTTAGATTGCATTTCTTTAAATACTAACATCAATTCCTTCGAACATACGTACATACTTGTTGCTATTATTGTAGCGGCAGAAAACATTCCTGAAGTATTTTCAAGGAATGGTACCGAGTTGACAGTCCTTGGCAAGATTAAAATCCGGGTTCGTTCCGACCTGGACCCGACTGTCGTGGGAACTGTAAAATATGGAATAATATAAGGAATTAGAAATTTCATCAAATCAACTGCTTTATTGTACAATATTTATTTTTTATCTTATAGATGTTAAAAACTACAAAATACCAAGTTACATTGCCGCAATTACGGTCAATTCCTCCTGTAACGCTTACCCAAAAAGATGTCGAAACAGACGAAGTATTTCAAATATGTAAATTTGAAAAGATCTCTTCAAAGGGTGACTTAAATATAGCTTCATCAACTGCTTCGGAAAATGTCTCCCAACCCGCAAATACACCGAAACCACAAAGGGAAAGATCTAAAAAGAAAAACTATACCACTGAATTAAAATCCCTAAATGAAATGGAAAACACAAATCAAATCAACGTAATTAATAATAATAAGTCAGTCGCTTGGCAGCCTCATGAACAAGAAATAAACAAATTTTGGAATATGAAACCAAACTTATATGAGAATCATGCAACATCCAAAGATAGGGAAAACCAAGAGAAGTCTCTATTAGAGTTGTTACGCGAAGGTGTTTACGACTCCAATAAATCACAAAGTGGTAAAGTGCAGGATGGAGAGGATTTAAAGCAATCACCAACATTTGAACGTCATAGTATTGGATGTCAGAACGAAAATAAAGAATTTGCATCTTTACGTCAAATATATCCAAATAAAGAGTTGGCCAGTCTTTGGGATTTGTTTGTAAAATGTGGAGGCGATATAGACTGGACAGTTGATCTTCTTTTGAGAGAGGACGAACTAATGGCCCCATCCGGCAATTATAATATGGAACAAGTACCTGATATTGTAGATAATTTCAAATGTAATTGTACGCTAATACACGAAAATACTACTGGATCGATGTCACCAACACCTGCACCAGCTCCCGTGGTACCAGGAAATAAACCACAAAGACCACGAACACGAGCTACGCGTATCAATCAACGGTTGAATTCAGAATTGCAAGAAATATCTGAAGTATTAGCAAATCGTTTTGTACTTGATGGAGAGCAATTTTCTCCACATGTTCGAAAACTGCGTGAAATGCGGGAAAAGCTTCGAAATCCTGCTCAAAAATACTATGCAAACATTGAAGTTCAGACTGAACCCCAAATCGCAGAGGATACTGCAGATGACGATGAGTTAAATTCGGAAACAAATGAGATAATTGAGGTAAACCTAGGAGAAAATTTAGTAAAGCAACTGAGGCAAATATTTCAAGTTGAGATGACGCCTCTATTAGAGAAGATACCGGATAATCTAGTTTTAAATGTATTTATGCCACGCTCACTAGCTAAAGAGCTTTACATGCTATGGATAGAATCGGCATATAATCAGCTTGAAGAAAAAAGGCAACACATAATGAATGAAGACGCACATTTTGCCCGTTTGCTTAAAAATCCAAAGTATGAAAATTGTAAGGAGTCGCCTGAAAATATTCAGGAGTTATTAGATATAGAATATGCATGGCAAATTTACAAAAATGATCAAGAAATAGAAATCCAAAGAACACAAATAATAAAAGAACAATATCAACCAAGCGACTTGGCTTCACACCTAACGCAAATGAAACTATGCGAATCATTTCCAAACATTCCACGAGAAACGCTGGTTGAAATTTTATCAGCTCATAATAACAACTACGACGAAACAGTCAAAGTACTTAATAAAACCACTCAGCCCATAGAAGACCAACAAGTTTCCGATTTACATAAGAAATTGGTAGACTGTACCTTAGAGGAGCAAAAAAGAGTATTTTTTTTTATTGATATTCTTAAGTTTTTCTTAATAATTTTTTTGATTTTGTTTATTTATATAGATAAAAAATGAACAACTAAATAGCATAAACAACACTAACTTCAGCGAAGCTAATGGAGATCGCGTTATTAAAGTGTCTCTGCAACCGGAGGAAACGAAACGAATGGCATTGCATGACTTTGAAGAAATGCGAAACCTAGCAGCACATCACTGTCAGCTAAAAGCAGAATGCTATCAAAAAGCAAAAGAAGCGATTCAAAAGGGGTACAGCGCAGTGGCCGTTTATTATTCACAAATTGCCAACTTACACAAAATGAAATTGGATATGTACAATCATCGTGCTGCCAATTGCATTATGGATGTGCACAAATATACTCAAAATAACCCAGAACTCTTGGACTTGCATTATTTGCATGTGTTAGAGGCTATCGGTTGTTTGGATATATTTTTAGATCGGCACATTACAGGACTGCGAGCTATCTCTCGTAATTATAAGAACATATTCATAATAACGGGACGAGGTCTACATAGCACAGGCGGAGTGTCCACAATTAAAAATAAAGTTAAAATCCGTTTAAAAGAGCGCAATCTAAGGTAAGATTATAAAAAAATTATACGTTTACCTTATTTTATTTAAAGTTTCGTTATTAGGTGGAGTGAAGTAAATCCTGGATTACTGAAGGTGAAAATATTTTCCGCTTCAAAACACTCCAAAAACATTTAATGTTATCGGAGAACGTGTGAGAAATTCCTAACGCAATCATTCTACATTTTAAACTAAAAGTTTTTAATACGTATTTATATGTATTTTGTTAATAAGAATGTTACTACGTATAAATATTTTTTTACACATTGTTATGATAAAATAAGCATTTTATAAATCAAATTATTACATTTAAGTACTCATATAGCTGTCCACAAAATAATAGGAGTGTCAATATGAAAAATATATTTGGGTACATAACGTTTTTAGATCACAAGTAAATGACGAAGTACAATAGCAGCACACATAATGGGTTATTCCCATTAAAACTTAAAACAAATTTTTAATCTGATGATTGTTACTCTCGTTCATTTTTGCTAGTTTTCAGAGACCGAGAAAAGTACCGCTATTAAAAACGAAACACTTAGACGTAGCCTGTATGACATTTGCAAAAAAGAATGTCTCCTGGCCCTTGTTTAAATGGCGAAATATATTGTGATCAGATGAATCCAAAACTGAATTGTTTGTTAGTAAAAGTTCTAGAAACTTTGTCCTGCGTTCATCTAACATGGAAAATAATTCTTAATTTACAAAAAAACCTGTCAAACATGGTGATGCTGAAGTCATTGTAGAGGATTTTCACATAGTGGAGTTGGTCCAATTCTCTTGAGTGAAGGCCTCATGGATCAAGTGGCATAGGTTAAAATATTAGATGAGGTAATCTTATCATATGTCTGATAGAATATATAATAGCATTTATATGGGTATACCAACAAGATAATGACCATACATAGATGAGCAACTGTGAAAAGAAATGATGTAGAGGCCACGGAATTGAAGTTATGTCTCAGTTTGTTCAGTCTTCTGACCTCAACCCCATAAAAACCTTCAGGACTGATAGTTGATGATGAAAAGTGATGTTAGTGTTATTGAACAAAAACTAAGCAATTCGAGTTATTTCTAGCAGTTGGTAAAAGAGAGATTTTGTAAAGAATTCCATTTCAACATTGCCAGGATCTCATAGACTATATCCAGGAAGTGTGATGCCATATTAAAAAAAACCAAAGCTAAAAAAAATTAATTATTTTAATATTCAGTATAGGTTTGAAATCATTTTAATTTAAAACTTTTAGAAATTTTCGAATACTCCTATCTTTATACTAATTTGTAGTATATATAGTATAGTTTTGTTTAATATAAACTGTGATATAAAATTTTCTCAACGTTCGTTTGAAACATTTAGACTGGAAATATTAATCATAAGTAAATGTCTTGTTGCAAAAACTTTGAGATTTAAAACATGTTATTAAAAACGGAAAAATTCGTTTTGTTAATGATGTTACTCCTATTTTTTTTGTAAACAACTGCACACACATGTGCAAAATAAAAATGGTGCTATGTAAAAAATATGATTTTTCATGATACATATCATATTTTTATAGATCCAGATCAGTTTTATTGAGTTGAAAATAATAATAAACAAGTAACGAAGGGCTAAGTCGTGTAACTGAACATTTTATACTCTTGCAACTGGCAAGGAACAAAGCCGGCGAAATAACGAAACTCTTTTATGTAGTATACCAATTTTACATATTTTCAGCATTAAACTATAGTATATCCAATATTATATATTCAGTTAATTTTGTTAATATATTATATCTTACCCATGGACCAATATATACGGTATAAAGTCATGGGAGATAGGCGTAGTATTGATCCGATTTTATCTATTTTTGGAATTACTATATATTATTTATAGAAAAAGACGTTCTCTGTGTTTCATTAAGGTACCTCACATACCATCACCAATATAAAAGGAGTAAAGTCAATCGGATGTTGAAAAATCCTCATATTAGTTATATGGGCGCTAGGGCGAGTTTTCAACCGATTTAATCCATTTTAAACTCACAGGCGCCGTTATAAGAAGGCGGGTGCCCACTTAATTCTCTTAGTTCTCTCCAAATTCCAATTATATATCGCATACAGATAATTTCGGTAAAAATTAACCATGGACACTTGGGTCCATATCTTCGGTATATAGGGGCTTGAACCGTTATGGCCCGATTTTGACAATTTTTAGAATTAAGATGGCATACCTTAAAAGCACTCTGTTTGCAAAGTTGTATTTCAATATGTTTACTAATGCTTGATACGTATACTGGAAATCGGTCAAGTAGATCTCGAGATTTGGATTTTACACCTTGTTGTTGTTGTAACGGTTATCTAACGGGAGGCCCAAGAAACAAGCTGTTTCAACGGGGTGGGACCATAGGGAAAAGGGTATTAGATGAGTTGGGTTTGTTGGGCATGCAAAGAGGTGGTTAGTATCATGCGAAGACTCATTGCACGTAGGACATATGTTTGAAATGTCGGGGTTATCTGGATAAGTAGGAGTTAATCTGCTACAATATCCAGAAAAAAGTTGCGCGAGGGTCACTCTAGATACGAGAGGCAAATCGAGCTTTATGTCTGCTATGGGTGGTGGTTTGACTCCTAGTACGCCATTCACTGAGAGGGAGTCGATAAAGGTGTTAATGCCTCCACAGTGAATGGCGGTCAGTACTTGTCTGTAGTTCGTTGTGTCCGAAGTCCCGTCGGCGTACTGTCTGACGTCGTCGACGTAATCAAGGAAGGACCTCTTGATGTTCCTAGGAGGTGGTTCTTCCGCTTCAAGCAGACGACAAAACCCCAGCAGAAACTGATGGGAGAGGAGCTCGTTATGTTCCTTAACCGGAAGAATAAGGGCCGCACTGTGTAGGTGTTCTATTGGGGACATCAAGAGGCATTCCGTGATAGTCCGGAATGCAGTGTTCTGACAAGTCAGAAGCTTCTACGTCTGCTTTGCACTACATCCAGGCGACCATATTGGCGATGCATAGCTTAGGACCGGCCCGCCGATTGCCTTGTATGTTGCCAACAACGTATCTTTGTCTTTTCCCCAAGAGCTGCCGGCAAGCGAGTTGAGGATTTTGACACGGCTCTGTACTTTGGCAGTTATCGCGGTCATAGCGTTATTGACTGTTAGAATTTATGTGCCATCGACAGAATTGTTCAGATCCAGTCTGTACTCCTTCATATAGTTTGTGAAAATGGTCGCTGTGGATTTAGTGGGGGAGAGTATCAGATTCCTTGCAGAGAGGAAGCGAGAAAAGTCGGAGAGGTAGCTGTTTACTTTTGAGCACATGTCATCGATTCCATTGCCCGACGTCAATATCGTGCAGTCATCAGCGTACGAGGTCACGGAGATTCCCGCTGGTGGTTGGGGGAGTTTCGAAATGTAGAGAGAAGACCGCCCTGTGGAACCCCGCGTTTAATTATTCTAAGTTTGGAGTTTTGACCTCGAAACAGTACGGATGAGTGCCGACCGCTCAGGTAGTTCATAGTCCACCGCTTCAGCCCTGGAGGGAGCATTGATTGTTCTAGGTCCTTAAATAGCGTTATGTGATTGACTGTGTCAAAAGCTTTTGACAAGTCCAACGCTACGAGGATCGTCCTCTCGCAGGGTAGCTTTTGGTTTAGGCCATAAACGCTAAGGGCTGTGGTGGTGCTGTGCACTTTTCGGAAGCCATGTTGATGGTCTGCTAGACTCAGGTGGTGAGTGAATGTCGGGAGTAGCAAGGCCTCAAGTGACTTCACTACTGGGGAAAGAAGAATTATCGGGCGATTATACTTCCCTTTGTTGGCGGGTTTCCCAGGTTTTAGTAGTGGGACCACTCTTCCGACTTTCTACACATCGGCTATTTGAAGAGAGGGCATCGACAGGTTTTAAGATGGCTCCATCCATTGCATGTATTGCACCCATCCGAGGTGGAGTTTGGATGGAGTCTATTAGCGCTTATGCAGCAAAATAATTCCTCGGGGGTTGGACTCGATGCCAACACGAGTCAAGAGAGTACGGAGCAACCCTGCTGCTAAGTGTTGCTCTAATGACGACAAACTTAAACGAACACTTACCGATCCAAACAGGATTAAATCGCCGAAATAGCAGCTCTTGGTCGGATCAATTCCGGTAACGTAGAACCGGTCGTTGTGGGAATTTTTAACACCAAAAAGTGGGTGGTGCCACGCTCACTGTACAATTTTTGTATTAGCTCCAATACAGCTTAATTAAACCATTCTACGTGTAAAATTGAGTTATCGCACTTTTAGTAGTTTTAATCAAAATCGTTATATGGGGAGTGCGCGGGCTTATCATCCATTGGCAGTGGTCCGATTACGCCCATCTACAATACCAACGTTCTTATGGTGCCATGAAATATGTTTCATCAAGATATCTCAATAATTACTCAAGTTACAGCTTGCACAGACGGACGGACGGACAGACAGACACCCGTATTTCAACTCTTTTCATGGTTGGGATTTAGAATAGCAGAACTGGTGTGTACGGATAGGGGAGGTTCTCCAGATTAGGAAAATATATGCATTAACTTGCCGCTGACCTATGGTTTTTGAGAAATTTGCATTTAAGGTTCAAAAATTCAACTATTTAAAGTGCGTGTTTCTTTGATTTATAATGAATTTTACACATATATATTTTTAACTTTATATTCAATAACACTTCACTAACTCGTTTACACACATTTGTTTTGTATTAAATATTGAAAAAATAACTTTAATTCAAAAAGTGAATTTGGATTACCGGAATCTACCTATTATGATTATTATCAGTGAGACAAAACTCTTCTGTACCTCTATAAGCTAGGAACTCGCATTAGTGAGAAATTTTCATAAGCGAGAAAAAAATCGTGGTCATGGTCCCTTGAACTCTCTTTTAAACTAGGTTTGACTGTATATATGTTATTAATCTGGAAAACCTCTTCTCTCTGCACATGCCCATTTTAACCCCGAATTATGGAGATGTTATTCTAAAATTTACCCCGTCTCTTTATCCTGATCATTTATAAATATTTAACCGTATATCTAACTCGATTAGGTTTGGGTGATACAAACAACCGATAGGTGAACCTATTATACTCTGTAGCAACATGTTGCAAGAGTATAAAAAAGCTTATTTAATGAATGAAATTTTGTTTGCTTTTATTACGCCTTGGCAAATTTTATTAACACTTTATGTCACATTTAAAATTTATACATAAATATATAATATAAAATTTAAAGCATTTATTAATATTTTGCTTCTTATTTTAGTATTAAAGCACGATTAGTTCTTATTTTCGAGTAACGTTATTTTATTTTTAAAGATTTAGCGTTATATTCTTCATTTCTGCTTACATCATAGTAATCCTTTTATCTATTTTATATTGGTTCGAGAAATGTCCTCACTTGTGGAAGTATTTTGTGAATTTTCTAATTTCATCAACTGCACCAACTTTTGGAACTTGATTTTCCTTAGTACTAAACGTCCGATTAATAATAATTTTTTCAAATATATTTTCCCGCATTGTACTAATATTCCGTACATCACTACCTGTTTTTGGCGGTGTGTTTAAGAATACTCCTTCAAATATTGTCTCGAGGCTATTACAACGGCTGACGCCCGCTGTGCTTTTTTCATCATCTGTAGGGGGACTTATAAGTGAGTTGATTTCTTCAAGAGTTACAAAATCCGAATTTAAGCGTTCTTTGGGGATAGAATCACAATCTAATTGTGGGTGCCCAGTGGGTGTTCGAAAATCTTCTTTATTGGTGTCTATTGGCGAAGGTGTACGTCCAAGCGGCGAAACAAGTCTAATTTCAAAGGCGGGAAGCTCATCACCTAATATAAGAGCACCCAATTCTTGATCTATTGATGAGGAAAATGATATATCGCCATCATTTAAGAGAGAAGACTGCGATCGGTGAAAGCGGGAAGTGTTCATTTGGGATCCAGATAATTCCATGCTAGTGTTAATTAGCAGCGCATCATTTTCTGTAAGAGATATTCTACAAATAATAATTATATTTTTCTAAAAGTTGCATAGCAATGTATCAAAACGAAAACACAATCAAAAACGTCACTTTCATACGATGTTCAATACGAATTCAAATAAAAGATGTAAATGAATAAGTGCTGCCAGATCCATTTATTACGTCGGCAGTCAAGTGTTTCTTAATTCAAATTATTCTTTCAGAATATTATGACGAACATGGATGACACAACAAAATCAAACCGACAATAAATTGCCAGAAGCAACTAGACAGAGTATTCGTAGTTGCCAGAATGTTCTAGAGGCGAAGTTTTATTAAAGATGTACTATATAAGCGCTATCAGATTGTGCAGCACACACAGTTCTAGCATCCTTGGTTCTTGTTAGAGCGTCGTCAAGGTTGAATCCTTGGCGTCTTCGTGTTAAGAGCAATTGAGACATAAACAAGAAGTGGTAAGCTCGAATAAGGAGCAATAAGTGTTAAATTTTTGGAATTAGAAATAAAGATAAGTGTATAGCATTAAATTGGGACTTTTATTTAACAATCCAGTGGTCGAACTCAAGAGTGAGTTACAAGGTAGACGATTTATCGAAAAATCCGTTACAATATAATAGCAGCGATGAAATTTATTGCTGTCCAATGAAAATCAATATGGAAGCAATAATGATAGACATGATATTTATAAAAAAAATTTTCTTTGAGAGATATAAATATGCATATTTTTTTAATATTTCCATTAGATATACATTTAGATATGGTAATCAACTACAAAAATATTATATTTGCTTACTTCTTACATAATATTAAAAATGCAGGAGGAGACAAGAATTTTCCTCTTTATAAGTATAATTCCTGTATGGAATGGAAAAATAATAACATATGGTAAATAATGGATAATTTCGAATAAATATCACATATCATAAATTACATGTTTTGAATGCAACAGTTCCTTTAAATTCGTTTCTTCGTGTATGCATATCTGTAATCATATATATACGTTGTTAAAATTTTACCTAGCTTCTGATTCACTACGAAAACTGAAAATTTTACTTTCACCTGTCAGAATATTCCTTTTTCTACTGTTTCACCACCCATTGCTCAAGTTGACATACTGCGAGAATCCTAATTGATCAAGAAGTATAGCTCCTACAAAACAGGTAAATGTTAGCAAACCTTTAAGCTATCGGTTATCAGTCCTATTATATATTTTAAATAATTTTTGGTTTAAATTTTTGATTAATTTTTTACTTATTATTATTTTTATTCAAATATGAAATACAGATTATGTTAATATAAGTATATAGTTTGTCAGGATAATATTATTTAAAGTATTTTATAAAATACTATCACTTTATGGTATTTATAAATGTTAAATAAAATGAAACTTATATCAGAATTCAGTACTCTAGTATTTGACATCTTTAATTCCAATTGTGTTCATCTTCATATACAAACGTTTGTTTAAATCACTGACGGCGTCGCCGAGTACGACGAATATTCGTCGTCGCCCGTATTGTGTTTAAGCTATAAAGCAATAGCAAGTAAATAAGTGAAAATAGCAGAAAATAATATTTAACAAGTAAGGAAGGGCTAACTTCGGGTGTAACCGCACATTTTATACTCTCGCAAAGTCAAATGGTATACTCGTTTGAGATTTCTTTGTGGATTGGCTGATTTCGGTAGAAGGTCAACTATAGGCACTGGGGTCCACATATTTAGTACTTAGGAGCTAGAAAAGTTTTGGTTCAATTTAGACAATTTTTGGTCACAAGGTGGCATACTTTAAACGTATTATTCACGCAAAGGTTTACCCCGATATAATCATTGTTGCTTGATATGCATAGTGGAAAATGAAAGAATCAGATGGAATTTAAAACGGTGTTATATGGGAAGTAGGCGTGGTTGTAGTCCGATTTCGCCCATTTTCGCACTATAACATAGAAATATGAGAAGAATGTTACGTACCGAATTTGGTTGAAATCGGTTAAGCAGATCTCAAGATATGGGTTTTCACCTAAAAGTGGGCTGTGCCACGCCCACTGTCTAATTTTGAACGCGGTTCTTATAAAGTCATCTCATACCATCCCAGAGATAAAATTTAATGTCTCTGGCGTGTTTAGTGCTTGATTTATCGCGCTTTTAGTATTTTTTAACAGTACCGTTATATGGGGAGTGGGCGGGCTTGTCATCCTATTTCACCAATTTGCACACCGTCAATAGAGGTGCTAAGAAAATTTGCTCCCAGTGAATTTGGTTATTATGGCTTTAGCGGTTTATGAGATGGGACCACGCCCACTTTTTAAAAAATATTTTAACTGCAGATGCCCCTCCCTAATGTGATCCTTTGTACCAAATAACAGTCTTGTATCTTATTGCGGAGCTTAGTTATGGCAATTTATTTGGTTTTGATTAATGGCGTTTTGTGGGCGTGGCAGTGGTCCGATTACGCCCATCTGCGATACCAACCGTCTCACTGTACCCAGAAACATGTCTACCAAGTTTCATAAAGATATCTCAATTTTTACTCAAGTTACAGCTTGCACGGACGGACAGACGGACGGACGGACAGACAGTCACCCGGATTTCAACTCGTCTCTTCATCCTGATCATTTATATATATAATATATAACCCTATATCTAACTCGATTAGTTTTAGGTGATACAAACAACCGTTAGGTGAACAAAACTATTATACTCTGTAGCAACAGGTTGCGAGAGTATAAAAAAGGACAGTAATGTGAAGTGAGGCTGTCGAAGCTGGTCTAATAGAGTTGGGGCGAGAAAAAATGAGGCAGTTTCGATCGGCTAGTCAAAAAGAGCTGTTTTATAAATCAGTAAGGATAGTCTAGATTTGTGAATAGATTAAATGTATTCTTATTATTCGAAATTCATTATATTAGGGATATGAGGTTTAGATCAAGACAAAATTCATTTATATTAATCGCCAAACCATTAATATAATTTTATAACTTTTAAGAAAATTATATAGGGTATATAGATGTGTATAGAGGGGGCAGAGAAGGGTTGATTGCATTAATTTTTGACATTGTTTATGTATATTTGAGAACATATTTTCAAGCAATTTTATAAAAATAATATTTAAATTTAAACATATAGATGGAGTAAAGCCAGCGGGATGTTTCAACACCCTGAATATCAGTTATATGGAGGCTAAGGCAAGTTTTCTATCTCAATTTCATTAAAATAACTTCCACATTGGGCGATATATGTGGTATAAAGTTATCTGGAAGTTGAGGGTAGAAGTATTGATCCGATTCAACCCATTTTTGCCTTAACCGTATATTATTATCAATAAAACGTTATCCGCGAATTTCAATAACATATCTATCAGATTGACCAATATTTTCCGGAAAAACTCAACCATACGCACCGGGGTCCACATATGCGGTATGGGATTTTTAAACTCGATATTGCATACCTCAAAGGTATTATTTGTGCAAAGTTGTATCCGAATATATTTATTGGTGCTGAATTTGTATACTAGAAAGTCAAAAAATTAGATGGAATTTGTTGCATTCAGATTGCGCCCATTTTCACAACGTAACATCGGATCAGGATAAAGTTTTGTACCAAATTTGGTTGAAATTAGTCATGTAGGTCCGAAGTTATGTGATTTTATGTAAATGTGGGCGGTGCCACCATCATCCAATTTTGACCCCGGCTCCTTTAAAGTCCTCTTGGGTCATTATAGGTGTAAAATTTAATGTCTCTGGCGCATTTAGTTATTGATTTATCGCGCTTCAAGAAGTTTTTAACAAAGCCGTTATATGGGTAGAGGACGGGGTTATAATCTGAGTTCATCCATTTTCGTACTGTCTATAAGCGCTCTTATAGGATTTTTCCTAAACGAATTTGGTTATTGTAGCTTTACTGGTTTAGAAGATATGTACATTCAACCTATTAGAGGAAGGAACTACGCCCAATTTTTCAAAACTTTGCCACCACAGGTGCTATTTATTTGTAATCCTCTGTACTAAACTATCTGAATTTAGTGTTTAGTTATGGCATTTAATAGGCTTTCGATTAATCAATAACGTCCATCTATGAACTTATATGATATTTAGGTGAAATTACATATATCCGGACCTATTAGATTAAATTTGGTAGTCAAGATTGTTTTGATATTCCCATGTTACAGTACGAAAATGGGCGAAATCGGACAGCAACCATGCCTGCTTCCCATATAACTAATTATAACATATAACATTCCATCTGATTTTTTTTACTTTCCGCTATACAAATCAAGCACCAATTAATATATCGGGATACGACTTTAAACGAATAGTGCCTTTAAAGTATGCCATCTCATGTCTAAAATTGTCAAAATCGGACCGTAGCTATTCAAGACCCAGATACCGGAAATGTGCCCCAGCGAAAATATCGGTCAATGTATGAGGTATGTATTAAAATTAAGAGAGAATTCTTTCTTGATAATAGTATGTCTGTGTGTCAAAAAAGGGTTGAATCGGGTCAATATTTACCTTATGCCCCATATACCTAATAAAAAGATTTCCGAACTTCCGGCTGACATTATACCCCATGTATCCGCCAATAAGTGAGTTATCATAATTAAATTAAATGAGAGTGTTTTTCTCCGAATGGTGGATCTCTGTTCTCTTCTGAAAACCATATAACTAATATCAGGATTTTCAAAAATCCGGCTGACTTTACTATTTTAATATTGTTGATGGTATGTGAAGTACCTTAATGAAACTTAGTGGGCCTTTCCTCCATATATCTAATAAAAGCTTTTCCAACTTCCGGTTGGCTTTATATCTTACATATCGGTCAATATGTAAGATATCTTAGCAAAATTAACTGAACGTATAATATTGGATATACTTTAGTTTAATGCCAAATATATGTGAAATTATATTATACTACATATGTATAATAATATACATACATTGAATCTTGAATTCTTTCGAAGATTTTTTAATAGATGGTTTCCCAACATCTGAAGGTATTTCCTCTGCTTTGATCTTTGCAATTTGCAAGAGTATGCTCGGTTACACCGGAACTTAGCCTTCCTAACTTGTTATTTATTGGTATAGCACTTATATAATAAGAGAAGTTTGAAAAAATAATTGTATTTTTCACACAAATTCGTAACACTCGCCGTTCACCCACTTTATTACAGAAATGTCTAGAAAAATTTGTTTAACGATTGTACAATAATTATAGAAAATTATTTCGAGAAATGGCTAATTGCCTCACAATAAGTTTATGACTTTATTCTTAAAAAGTGGCTTATTGCCGCACAATATGTTAAGTTTATAACTTTATTTTAAAAAAATGGCTAACGATGTGTCCGTATTTGTTGTCGAATCGAAAGAGAGGGTAAAGGATCATCAGTCGTTTCCTTTTCTTCCTGTTGGTGTGGTGTACAGTGTGATGTCCTCATGGGCGGTGTGATCGTGGTGTTTTTGTATTTGTGTGCGTGTTGGAGCATGGTGTAGTGATGTGTAATGTAAGTAAGATGTGGTAAATGTGGTATGGTAGTGTTTTTGGGGAGGGGGGACTGACACTCATTCAGCCATCCCAGCCCCCTAGGCGAATGATTAGCCTAGAAGTCGATGCAGCTGTTGTATTGTTGCCACAAGGTAAATAGCCGACCGAACGGTTTGCGTTGGTGTCATTGGCGTATCCACGTCCATGTTAATCTGTATAAAAAAGTTATTTTGATTATACATATGTATATATAAATCGATATTGGCGATATGTGGCATGAATGGGTCGTCATATTAATCGACCGTTTTCTTGTGTTCGTTTCTTTGTTATTTTTAACGGGTTTATCGGTTTATTTGCATTGATAATTTAATTGTTTTTCGGTACTATAGGCTGATTGTTTAGTAATTGCTTTGTTGTTTTTATGTGCGGTTGGTATAAAGCGCAGCTTCACGAGCGGTCTGGTTAGCGTTCCGCTTTGAGTACGAAGATCAGCGACTCGTATATGACCATCGGAGCCGTAATGTATCTTTTCTATACAGCCAAGCCGCCATTTGGTAGCGGCTAGACAATCATCACGGATGATCACACAATCTTCAAGTTTTGGCGCTTGTTCAGGAGACTTTCAACGGCAGCTTTTGTGAATATCCTTTATGTATTCTTCTTTCCATTGGCGGCTGAAATAGTGATATAGAATTTTAATTATTTCCTATCGATTTAATAAGGATAGCGACTGTACCTCTGGCTCAGGTATTTTCAGAATGGGTACTCCTTTGAGAAAGTGCCCTAGAGTTAGGGCTGCGAAATATGAAGGATCTTGCGAGAGTATTGTGGGAGGCCGTAAATTGAGAACAGCTTCATTTCGAATTTAAAATGTGGTAAGCTGTTTATAATTAAACCTACCTTTTTGAAGTAGGATTTGAAGCTTTTTACAGCTGACTCCCATAAACCACCCATATGAGGAGCTTGGGTGGATAAATTGCCAGTTAATGCCTTGGACCACGTCCTTATGTACAATCTCTGGTGTTTGATAAAGTCCACAAACTCTTTGGCGGTGGGTCTTTGAGCGCTGATAAAGGTTTTGCTATTGTCGTCCGACGAAGCGAGCAGAAAAGCCTCCTTTGTCAGATTAGTATATAGTTCAAGGTGTACTGCTTTGTAGTAAAGCAGATAAAGATAGCCACCGCTATCTGTTTATTAGGGAGGGAGACCTTAGCATGGACACCTTTAATAGAAAAGGCCCAACAAAATCGACACTTGTGATGTAGAATGACAGAACGAAGTAGCAGCGTTTCGGTGGAAGTGCTGCCATAATCTGTGTTCACACCTTGTACTTATACGTAGTGTAGATTTTGCATATGAAAATGCACTTTTTTATTTTGGGATTAAGTCGGAGTAATATAAAATTTCTTTCGACCATATGTTGCATTAGGCGATGCTTGGCATGAAGCATTAGTATGTGGATATACTGAGGAGTAATGTGGCAAATTGAGACTCTGGTATAATTATGGGATGGCGTTCGTTATCCGTGAGGCTTGGATTGACAAGTCGACCAGTAACACGGAGAACACTTTTCGTGTGTCGGAATGGGTTTAAAACTAAGAGAGAACTGTTTTTAACAATAGGTTTTGATTCCCTCAAAAATGATATATCGCGGCGGAAGTAGCTCGCTATTTGAGACGTTCGATTTGAAATATACGTCTTCCACGCATAGTGTGGTTTTTCCAATCAGGCTAGTACAAGTTCTGTCAAAATGGGTGGAATCGGGGACAACCCCGCCTACTCCCCATATAACGGTACTGTTAAAAACTACTACACGCGCGATAAATCAAGCACTAAACACGCCAGAGATATTCAATATTATCTCTAGGATGGCATGAGACGACTTTATAGGAACAAAATTAGACAGTGGGCGTGGCACCGCCCACTTTTAGATGAAAACCCATATCTTGGGATCTGTTTAACCGATTTCAACCAAATTCAGTACATAATATTCTTCTCATATTTCTATGTATGGTTCTTTTACTTTCCACTATGCAAATCAAGCAACAATGAGTTTAAAGTGTGCCACCTTGTGAAAACTGTTCCGGCACCTAGGTACTGAGTATGTGGACCCCAGTGCTTATAGTTGACTTTTTACCGAAAATATCGGTCAATGTATAAGATATATAATTGAAATTCATAAATAAAAAAAATGAAACTCTCGATAATGGTATGTCTTTGTGTCAAAAATGGGTTGAATCGGATCAATACTTCCTTTAATATAAAACTTTGTCAAGACTTCCTTAATTGTTTATCTTATTATATTTGTTCATTTTCATTTTCAATTGTCCATTCAGATGTAGGCTCTAGACTAATAACACATTTATTTGGAATCGGTTCTTGAAAAACGCTGAAGACAGGTGACGGGGTGCTGATATGTCAGAAAAAATAGATGATGAAGTCGTGAAAGATGTATCAATTTGTTGACGTTGAGCCCCACGTCTTTTACATCTTGATTAATCCTTTTTTTCCTTAGACGAACAGGCGAAAGTTTGGTGGAATATCATATTTCAGTGGAAGTTGGTCCGGTATAGTTTACTTCAACCAAAAGATGGTTTTTGAAATACTGCCATTTCCCAGTATATATTGCTGATTGGTCTTGTAAAATTTTTTACAATTCTTTACTGAACTGGTCTAGAAAGTTCCGCCACGTCTTTCTGGCATCCTCTTCCGAAAATACAAAAATTATAAATTAAAGTTTTTTCAGGTATCTAACAACAGGAATATCATTTAAATAAATGGCTTTTTAATTCAAAATATCAAAGTCATCTGTTCCTTCTATCCTCAAAGAAGCTTGCAAGACCTTTTGGATATCGCTTCAAAAGCATCATATCACCTATACCAAGCGCCGAACATTTTGAAAGGGTGTTAAAATTTTTTTTTCATAAGTGGAAAAATTTCTCTAACTGTTTGGAAATCGACGGAAAGCACACTAGTCTTAAGTAATACCTAATGAGGTCATTCCCTGCGAGGCGATTTGAAAACAATACCAGTGCTTCAATTTTTAATTATTGTTTGTCGAGGGCGAGAATGAGAGTAGAGTGTGCATTCGGTATAAGTTCTGCTAAATTTAGAATTTTATTGAAAGCAATTGAAAACAATGTTCTAAAAGCTGTTCATATAATAAAAGCCAATTTGCATTTTACATAAAGTCATATTTGATAAAGAAAATGTAAACGCTTTGCATAATAATTTTGATGAAAATACAAAAGTGCTTTGAGGATTGGAAAAAACGCTGGAATAAGTGCATTATATCTAGTAGTGATTACTTTAAAGAGGGCAAAATAGATTCATTAGTAAATAAACACTTTCTTAAGAAATACAAAATTCGTGATAATGAACAAACATCGTATTTACCAGAATAGGATCTGTCTATGGGAATATTTTGTGTCGATAGAACCGACAAATAATTGGAAACAGTGAATTTCAGTCTAATAAATTCTTCACTTGTTTCTTTTTGAATTTTAGGGAAGTTCATTAAATTATCAACCAATATGCTTTCATTTTCGTATCTTGCTTTTAGAGCTTCTCATGCCAACTTTAAATTATCATTTAGTGCAAACTGTTTGACTATGCTTGACCTTTTATTTTGTATCGGAGGTGATACAATCTTGTGATAATTTTGAATAATTTATGCAAACGGCTGTAGTCATGTCTCGGACGAATGGCTATTGTTCGTAACCACCGTGAAAAACTGCTGTGTCACATGCGAGCACCTTGAGATGGATGCCTGAATTTGCTCTTGACATTGAATTTATGACAGCTTTACTCTCGGATGTGGAATAGGTACAATTGCTTTAATTAATTTTAATTGATCCGAAATCATTGCTTTTGATTCTTCAAACTGGTCTAAGCACTTTTCGTAATTGGCGTAAGCCGAAGATTTAAAATTTTCCGGTAGATCTGCAGCTTGGAGACGTGTCCAGAAATTGTCAAGATTTATTTTTTTTTCCTAATACCGATTCAGAATAGTCTTGAATCGATGAAGATGAAAATCGAGTGCAGTATCTTATTAGACTGTAACCCTCAGAAATAAATTTGGTGTATGAAATATCTTTCTCCCTTTTTTGTTTTGTACCACCTTGCTTTGAGCGTGTAGCTTCTGTAGGTGTACATGGAGTCTTTTCTTCAGAAATAATTTTTAGTACATTTAGAAACTGAGTAGTGTTAGATTTTTATGAATCTGAGCTCTTTTAGAAAATATATTGAAATAAATTTAAATAATATTTTCCTATATATATATTCTTATTGCGAAAGAAAATTCTTTTAAGTAGTAGAGTTTTTTACTTCGGGAAAAATTAATTTTAACTTCCGTATACTCAAACTCTTTGAAGTAAATTAGAGTTTTCAATTAGAATTAAATTACTAAAATACGCGTATTTAGTTTTTATTGATCCCGGTACGGATTTATTTTCGAAACTAAATATTCTTATTTGTATTTTTATTTTCACTATTTGTTTTGATAATGAATGTTTGTATTTAATAATTTATATTATATATATATATATATTAATAACCGCTTTCTTTATATATATTTTGTGTCCGTAAGCCCTATAGGGTATACTAAAAACGCATCAGTTTATGTATTTATATTTATGTATGTATGCACGAATTATTTGTGCTTTAATGCTTTGTACACAATCTTACTTGTTTTTGTTTGCCAAAGAAAAAGGGGTATTGCGGGATATATGCCAATATGGACTTCGAAGTGATGTATGTATACACATACATGTTTTCAATTGGAGTGATATGATTTTATTAAAAAAAAATATACTAATTGCTAAGTACAATTGATACAATTAAGTTCCGAATATAACATCATTCAAATGGTCTACATGACTTCTTTTGCAGGAACGAACTCGATGAACCCACTTTTCGAGTACTTTTCCTACTAAATCCATACACATACACTTGTACAGGAATAGCACGTTTATTATTGACTTCTAAACTTTGAAGAGAGTCTGGTTTAATGCTAAAGACCAATGACTTCAAATAACCCTACAAAAAGTAGTCTAGTAGTGTTAAATCTTAGCTTCTTTAAGGCCATTCAAAGTCAGAATTTCTTAAAATTATCGAATCGCCAAACTTTTCTCGGAATAATTCGGTTGTTGCATTGGAATCTCTTGTCTTATTGGAACCAGAAGTTGTCATATTCCAATCGCGGCCATAAAAAGTTGGTTATTATCGATCTATACCGGTCTTCATTGCCAGTAACGGTGTCACCAGCTTCATATCGAAAAAAGTACGGATCGATGATTCCACTAGACCAAAAACCACAACAAACTCTCAATTTAGGTAAATGTAATAGTTGTTCATTTGTAATTTATGGATGTTCTTCGCACCAGAATCGACAGTTATGTTTATTTACCGCACAACTCAGATGAAAGTGAGCCTCATCTGTAAAGATGATTTTCTTAAAAAATTCGTTATCGTTTTCAAGTTGGCGGTTCTTTGTCTTATTGGCACTTGAACATTATGTAAAGAAAATGTACGCTTGAAATTTTCAACAATTCGACGAAAGCGAGCACAGGTGATCGATTATTACGACCATAAAATGGCAAAAGCGGATGAAAAGTTGCAATTGGAGAACGGTTATTTTGATAAAAAAATTGAATAATTTATAAACGTTGTTGTTGCGTATATCTTTACATGTTAAAATTGTAAAAATTACTAAATACAGCAAAAAACAATTACAGATGATAATATATTAAAAATGGCCGAAATGACACTTAAAAATCATAGCATCTCTATTGGAAAACCCGATATAATTAATTATTTATATTAAACCGCGAATTTTTACTTTATTTTGTTTTTTGAAATACACGTACATTATTGTTACAATTTATATTAGTGTTATTTAACCGCACCTTTTATCTAGTTTCGAAATAACCGATTTTTCAATGATAAAAATAAAATAATAATATTTAATTGTACGCAAGGTTGGGTACAAGGGCAAGGTTTATCATGAAAAATAAGGGCTTATTATGGTCTGATATTTTATTTTAGATGGAAAACTAAAAGTTAAGGGAGCGTCTCGTGAAAAATAATCAATTTCGTAAATAACGGGCACCCTAATGTGTATGTATGTGTTTTTTTGCAGTTAAATTAATCTTCAATTAAATTCTTGAACACTCACCCGAATCTCAAAAAGAATAACTGCTCTCTGAAAATGATTATGGAGGGGTTTCAAATCTTGTATAAGTTTGCAACACAATGATGTTGGAAATCTAAAGTATCTCTAAAATATTTTTTCGTTTAATAGAAATGAGTTTTCCGTTTTTCTTAAAAGTGCCAGATTTTGTCTGTTAGCTGGAGAGAAATTATTAATATTGTTATGTTCATTGCTATTAAACAATACTTAACATTTTTCATTCTCAGAAGCTCCCCTACAAGACAGTTAAAAGTTAGCTAACCTGTTACCCATAGGTTACCAGTAATTAATGCATTTGTCAATCGATAGGTTAATTTTATTTTAGCCTCGGAAAAAAAGTAACTATTTCACCTCTTTTACTACACGTCGCCCAGTGGATGAAATGACCAATCTGCCATGGAATAATTAATAGCTTTAGAACAATATCCGCTCTGTTTTTTTCTTTTTTTAATTAGTAACCCAACGGTTACCTTCGTCAGGTCCAACGCGAGGGGCGCAATCCGCATACTTGCGGAACTAGTTGAGTCATGAAAGGCAAGAGAGTTTTTAATTTTTACGGTTTTATTTATTAATAGAAAGCAATATATGTAGTCTTTTAAATTTTAAAATGCGACTCAGATAAAATGTGCAGGAACGAGAGTTCAAATCATGACATATGCGGCGGAATGGGTTTTCGGGTGTGATGCTGCCAGAAGACAGATTGAAGCACGCAGAACTACGGATATGTGCTAAGAAATATGTCTTCAGTTTCCCCAGTGTAATTGCGAAAAGCTTCCCTATTCAGTGCATATCCGAAAGCCATAGTGCGCCAAATTAACTTAATATTTAACGCACCGCACTTGTCGTGTCTACGCTGGACACGGCGTTAGCCCGCGAAAAATCAAAATTCGCCATAATTTTTAAAAAAACCTCGTATTTGGCCAAAAACAACACATTAATGGTGCCGCAGTTACCGTATTGCCCAAACCTGCCCCTTAAGAATTTTTTCTTTCCCTAAGCTAAATAGGTCCATGAGAGGACGACGCCACGCTACGATTGAGAAGATAAAAACTGCATCGAAGGAGGATCTGTACAAGATCACCAAAAATTACTTTTTAAAGTGCTTTGAGGATTGGAAAAAACGCTGGAATAAGTGCATTATATCTAGTAGTGATTACTTTAAAGAGGGAAAAATAGATTCATTAGTAAATAAACACTTTCTTAAGAAATACAAAATTCGTGATAATGAACAAACATCGTATTTACCAGAATAGGATCTGTCTATGGGAATATTTTGTGTCGATAGAACCGACAAATAATTGGAAACAGTGAATTTCAGCCTAATAAATTCTTCACTTGTTTCTTTTTGAATTTTAGGGAAGTTCATTAAAATTATTACTTGCTTATCAACCAATATGCTTTCATTTTCGTATCTTGCTTTTAGAGCTTCTCATGCCAACTTGAAATTATCATTTAGTGCAAACTGTTTGACTATGCTTGACCTTTTATTTTGTATCGGAGGTGATACAATCTTGTGATAATTTTGAATAATTTATGCAAACGGCTGTAGTCATGTCTCGGACGAATGGCTATTGTTCGTAACCACCGTGAAAAACTGCTGTGTCACATGCGAGCACCTTGAGATGGATGCCTGAATTTGCTCTTGACATTGAATTTATGACAGCTTTACTCTCGGATGTGGAATAGGTACAATTGCTTTAATTAATTTTAATTGATCCGAAATCATTGCTTTTGATTCTTCAAACTGGTCTAAGCACTTTTCGTAATTGGCGTAAGCCGAAGATTTAAAATTTTCCGGTAGATCTGCAGCTTGGAGACGTGTCCAGAAATTGTCAAGATTTATTTTTTTTTCCTAATACCGATTCAGAATAGTCTTGAATCGATGAAGATGAAAATCGAGTGCAGTATCTTATTAGACTGTAACCCTCAGAAATAAATTTGGTGTATGAAATATCTTTCTCCCTTTTTTGTTTTGTACCACCTTGCTTTGAGCGTGTAGCTTCTGTAGGTGTACATGGAGTCTTTTCTTCAGAAATAATTTTTAGTACATTTAGAAACTGAGTAGTGTTAGATTTTTATGAATCTGAGCTCTTTTAGAAAATATATTGAAATAAATTTAAATAATATTTTCCTATATATATATTCTTATTGCGAAAGAAAATTCTTTTAAGTAGTAGAGTTTTTTACTTCGGGAAAAATTAATTTTAACTTCCGTATACTCAAACTCTTTGAAGTAAATTAGAGTTTTCAATTAGAATTAAATTACTAAAATACGCGTATTTAGTTTTTATTGATCCCGGTACGGATTTATTTTCGAAACTAAATATTCTTATTTGTATTTTTATTTTCACTATTTGTTTTGATAATGAATGTTTGTATTTAATAATTTATATTATATATATATATATATTAATAACCGCTTTCTTTATATATATTTTGTGTCCGTAAGCCCTATAGGGTATACTAAAAACGCATCAGTTTATGTATTTATATTTATGTATGTATGCACGAATTATTTGTGCTTTAATGCTTTGTACACAATCTTACTTGTTTTTGTTTGCCAAAGAAAAAGGGGTATTGCGGGATATATGCCAATATGGACTTCGAAGTGATGTATGTATACACATACATGTTTTCAATTGGAGTGATATGATTTTATTAAAAAAAAATATACTAATTGCTAAGTACAATTGATACAATTAAGTTCCGAATATAACATCATTCAAATGGTCTACATGACTTCTTTTGCAGGAACGAACTCAATGAACCCACTTTTCGAGTACTTTTCCTACTAAATCCATACACATACACTTGTACAGGAATAGCACGTTTATTATTGACTTCTAAACTTTGAAGAGAGTCTGGTTTAATGCTAAAGACCAATGACTTCAAATAACCCTACAAAAAGTAGTCTAGTAGTGTTAAATCTTAGCTTCTTTAAGGCCATTCAAAGTCAGAATTTCTTAAAATTATCGAATCGCCAAACTTTTCTCGGAATAATTCGGTTGTTGCATTGGAATCTCTTGTCTTATTGGAACCAGAAGTTGTCATATTCCAATCGCGGCCATAAAAAGTTGGTTATTATCGATCTATACCGGTCTTCATTGCCAGTAACGGTGTCACCAGCTTCATATCGAAAAAAGTACGGATCGATGATTCCACTAGACCAAAAACCACAACAAACTCTCAATTTAGGTAAATGTAATAGTTGTTCATTTGTAATTTATGGATGTTCTTCGCACCAGAATCGACAGTTATGTTTATTTACCGCACAACTCAGATGAAAGTGAGCCTCATCTGTAAAGATGATTTTCTTAAAAAATTCGTTATCGTTTTCAAGTTGGCGGTTCTTTGTCTTATTGGCACTTGAACATTATGTAAAGAAAATGTACGCTTGAAATTTTCAACAATTCGACGAAAGCGAGCACAGGTGATCGATTATTACGACCATAAAATGGCAAAAGCGGATGAAAAGTTGCAATTGGAGAACGGTTATTTTGATAAAAAAATTGAATAATTTATAAACGTTGTTGTTGCGTATATCTTTACATGTTAAAATTGTAAAAATTACTAAATACAGCAAAAAACAATTACAGATGATAATATATTAAAAATGGCCGAAATGACACTTAAAAATCATAGCATCTCTATTGGAAAACCCGATATAATTAATTATTTATATTAAACCGCGAATTTTTACTTTATTTTGTTTTTTGAAATACACGTACATTATTGTTACAATTTATATTAGTGTTATTTAACCGCACCTTTTATCTAGTTTCGAAATAACCGATTTTTCAATGATAAAAATAAAATAATAATATTTAATTGTACGCAAGGTTGGGTACAAGGGCAAGGTTTATCATGAAAAATAAGGGCTTATTATGGTCTGATATTTTATTTTAGATGGAAAACTAAAAGTTAAGGGAGCGTCTCGTGAAAAATAATCAATTTCGTAAATAACGGGCACCCTAATGTGTATGTATGTGTTTTTTTGCAGTTAAATTAATCTTCAATTAAATTCTTGAACACTCACCCGAATCTCAAAAAGAATAACTGCTCTCTGAAAATGATTATGGAGGGGTTTCAAATCTTGTATAAGTTTGCAACACAATGATGTTGGAAATCTAAAGTATCTCTAAAATATTTTTTCGTTTAATAGAAATGAGTTTTCCGTTTTTCTTAAAAGTGCCAGATTTTGTCTGTTAGCTGGAGAGAAATTATTAATATTGTTATGTTCATTGCTATTAAACAATACTTAACATTTTTCATTCTCAGAAGCTCCCCTACAAGACAGTTAAAAGTTAGCTAACCTGTTACCCATAGGTTACCAGTAATTAATGCATTTGTCAATCGATAGGTTAATTTTATTTTAGCCTCGGAAAAAAAGTAACTATTTCACCTCTTTTACTACACGTCGCCCAGTGGATGAAATGACCAATCTGCCATGGAATAATTAATAGCTTTAGAACAATATCCGCTCTGTTTTTTTCTTTTTTTAATTAGTAACCCAACGGTTACCTTCGTCAGGTCCAACGCGAGGGGCGCAATCCGCATACTTGCGGAACTAGTTGAGTCATGAAAGGCAAGAGAGTTTTTAATTTTTACGGTTTTATTTATTAATAGAAAGCAATATATGTAGTCTTTTAAATTTTAAAATGCGACTCAGATAAAATGTGCAGGAACGAGAGTTCAAATCATGACATATGCGGCGGAATGGGTTTTCGGGTGTGATGCTGCCAGAAGACAGATTGAAGCACGCAGAACTACGGATATGTGCTAAGAAATATGTCTTCAGTTTCCCCAGTGTAATTGCGAAAAGCTTCCCTATTCAGTGCATATCCGAAAGCCATAGTGCGCCAAATTAACTTAATATTTAACGCACCGCACTTGTCGTGTCTACGCTGGACACGGCGTTAGCCCGCGAAAAATCAAAATTCGCCATAATTTTTAAAAAAACCTCGTATTTGGCCAAAAACAACACATTAATGGTGCCGCAGTTACCGTATTGCCCAAACCTGCCCCTTAAGAATTTTTTCTTTCCCTAAGCTAAATAGGTCCATGAGAGGACGACGCCACGCTACGATTGAGAAGATAAAAACTGCATCGAAGGAGGATCTGTACAAGATCACCAAAAATTACTTTTTAAAGTGCTTTGAGGATTGGAAAAAACGCTGGAATAAGTGCATTATATCTAGTAGTGATTACTTTAAAGAGGGAAAAATAGATTCATTAGTAAATAAACACTTTCTTAAGAAATACAAAATTCGTGATAATGAACAAACATCGTATTTACCAGAATAGGATCTGTCTATGGGAATATTTTGTGTCGATAGAACCGACAAATAATTGGAAACAGTGAATTTCAGCCTAATAAATTCTTCACTTGTTTCTTTTTGAATTTTAGGGAAGTTCATTAAAATTATTACTTGCTTATCAACCAATATGCTTTCATTTTCGTATCTTGCTTTTAGAGCTTCTCATGCCAACTTGAAATTATCATTTAGTGCAAACTGTTTGACTATGCTTGACCTTTTATTTTGTATCGGAGGTGATACAATCTTGTGATAATTTTGAATAATTTATGCAAACGGCTGTAGTCATGTCTCGGACGAATGGCTATTGTTCGTAACCACCGTGAAAAACTGCTGTGTCACATGCGAGCACCTTGAGATGGATGCCTGAATTTGCTCTTGACATTGAATTTATGACAGCTTTACTCTCGGATGTGGAATAGGTACAATTGCTTTAATTAATTTTAATTGATCCGAAATCATTGTTTTTGATTCTTCAAACTGGTCTAAGCACTTTTCGTAATTGGCGTAAGCCGAAGATTTAAAATTTTCCGGTAGATCTGCAGCTTGGAGACGTGTCCAGAAATTGTCAAGATTTATTTTTTTTTCCTAATACCGATTCAGAATAGTCTTGAATCGATGAAGATGAAAATCGAGTGCAGTATCTTATTAGACTGTAACCCTCAGAAATAAATTTGGTGTATGAAATATCTTTCTCCCTTTTTTGTTTTGTACCACCTTGCTTTGAGCGTGTAGCTTCTGTAGGTGTACATGGAGTCTTTTCTTCAGAAATAATTTTTAGTACATTTAGAAACTGAGTAGTGTTAGATTTTTATGAATCTGAGCTCTTTTAGAAAATATATTGAAATAAATTTAAATAATATTTTCCTATATATATATTCTTATTGCGAAAGAAAATTCTTTTAAGTAGTAGAGTTTTTTACTTCGGGAAAAATTAATTTTAACTTCCGTATACTCAAACTCTTTGAAGTAAATTAGAGTTTTCAATTAGAATTAAATTACTAAAATACGCGTATTTAGTTTTTATTGATCCCGGTACGGATTTATTTTCGAAACTAAATATTCTTATTTGTATTTTTATTTTCACTATTTGTTTTGATAATGAATGTTTGTATTTAATAATTTATATTATATATATATATATATTAATAACCGCTTTCTTTATATATATTTTGTGTCCGTAAGCCCTATAGGGTATACTAAAAACGCATCAGTTTATGTATTTATATTTATGTATGTATGCACGAATTATTTGTGCTTTAATGCTTTGTACACAATCTTACTTGTTTTTGTTTGCCAAAGAAAAAGGGGTATTGCGGGATATATGCCAATATGGACTTCGAAGTGATGTATGTATACACATACATGTTTTCAATTGGAGTGATATGATTTTATTAAAAAAAAATATACTAATTGCTAAGTACAATTGATACAATTAAGTTCCGAATATAACATCATTCAAATGGTCTACATGACTTCTTTTGCAGGAACGAACTCAATGAACCCACTTTTCGAGTACTTTTCCTACTAAATCCATACACATACACTTGTACAGGAATAGCACGTTTATTATTGACTTCTAAACTTTGAAGAGAGTCTGGTTTAATGCTAAAGACCAATGACTTCAAATAACCCTACAAAAAGTAGTCTAGTAGTGTTAAATCTTAGCTTCTTTAAGGCCATTCAAAGTCAGAATTTCTTAAAATTATCGAATCGCCAAACTTTTCTCGGAATAATTCGGTTGTTGCATTGGAATCTCTTGTCTTATTGGAACCAGAAGTTGTCATATTCCAATCGCGGCCATAAAAAGTTGGTTATTATCGATCTATACCGGTCTTCATTGCCAGTAACGGTGTCACCAGCTTCATATCGAAAAAAGTACGGATCGATGATTCCACTAGACCAAAAACCACAACAAACTCTCAATTTAGGTAAATGTAATAGTTGTTCATTTGTAATTTATGGATGTTCTTCGCACCAGAATCGACAGTTATGTTTATTTACCGCACAACTCAGATGAAAGTGAGCCTCATCTGTAAAGATGATTTTCTTAAAAAATTCGTTATCGTTTTCAAGTTGGCGGTTCTTTGTCTTATTGGCACTTGAACATTATGTAAAGAAAATGTACGCTTGAAATTTTCAACAATTCGACGAAAGCGAGCACAGGTGATCGATTATTACGACCATAAAATGGCAAAAGCGGATGAAAAGTTGCAATTGGAGAACGGTTATTTTGATAAAAAAATTGAATAATTTATAAACGTTGTTGTTGCGTATATCTTTACATGTTAAAATTGTAAAAATTACTAAATACAGCAAAAAACAATTACAGATGATAATATATTAAAAATGGCCGAAATGACATTTAAAAATCATAGCATCTCTATTGGAAAACCCGATATAATTAATTATTTATATTAAACCGCGAATTTTTACTTTATTTTGTTTTTTGAAATACACGTACATTATTGTTACAATTTATATTAGTGTTATTTAACCGCACCTTTTATCTAGTTTCGAAATAACCGATTTTTCAATGATAAAAATAAAATAATAATATTTAATTGTACGCAAGGTTGGGTACAAGGGCAAGGTTTATCATGAAAAATAAGGGCTTATTATGGTCTGATATTTTATTTTAGATGGAAAACTAAAAGTTAAGGGAGCGTCTCGTGAAAAATAATCAATTTCGTAAATAACGGGCACCCTAATGTGTATGTATGTGTTTTTTTGCAGTTAAATTAATCTTCAATTAAATTCTTGAACACTCACCCGAATCTCAAAAAGAATAACTGTTCTCTGAAAATGATTATCGAGGGGTTTCAAATCTTGTATAAGTTTGCAACACAATGATGTTGGAAATCTAAAGTATCTCTAAAATATTTTTTCGTTTAATAGAAATGAGTTTTCCGTTTTTCTTAAAAGTGCCAGATTTTGTCTGTTAGCTGGAGAGAAATTATTAATATTGTTATGTTCATTGCTATTAAACAATACTTAACATTTTTCATTCTCAGAAGCTCCCCTACAAGACAGTTAAAAGTTAGCTAACCTGTTACCCATAGGTTACCAGTAATTAATGCATTTGTCAATCGATAGGTTAATTTTATTTTAGCCTCGGAAAAAAAGTAACTATTTCACCTCTTTTACTACACGTCGCCCAGTGGATGAAATGACCAATCTGCCATGGAATAATTAATAGCTTTAGAACAATATCCGCTCTGTTTTTTTCTTTTTTTAATTAGTAACCTAATTAGTTACCTTCGTCAGGTCCAACGCGAGGGGCGCAATCCGCATACTTGCGGAACTAGTTGAGTCATGAAAGGCAAGAGAGTTTTTAATTTTTACGGTTTTATTTATTAATAGAAAGCAATATATGTAGTCTTTTAAATTTTAAAATGCGACTCAGATAAAATGTGCAGGAACGAGAGTTCAAATCATGACATATGCGGCGGAATGGGTTTTCGGGTGTGATGCTGCCAGAAGACAGATTGAAGCATGCAGAACTACGGATATGTGCTAAGAAATATGTCTTCAGTTTCCCCAGTGTAATTGCGAAAAGCTTCCCTATTCAGTGCATATCCGAAAGCCATAGTGCGCCAAATTAACTTAATATTTAACGCACCGCACTTGTCGTGTCTACGCTGGACACGGCGTTAGCCCGCGAAAAATCAAAATTCGCCATAATTTTTAAAAAAACCTCGTATTTGGCCAAAAACAACACATTAATGGTGCCGCAGTTACCGTATTGCCCAGACCTGCCCCTTAAGAATTTTTTCTTTCCCTAAGCTAAATAGGTCCATGAGAGGACGACGCCACGCTACGATTGAGAAGATAAAAACTGCATCGAAGGAGGATCTGTACAAGATCACCAAAAATTACTTTTTAAAGTGCTTTGAGGATTGGAAAAAACGCTGGAATAAGTGCATTATATCTAGTAGTGATTACTTTAAAGAGGGAAAAATAGATTCATTAGTAAATAAACACTTTCTTAAGAAATACAAAATTCGTGATAATGAACAAACATCGTATTTACCAGAATAGGATCTGTCTATGGGAATATTTTGTGTCGATAGAACCGACAAATAATTGGAAACAGTGAATTTCAGCCTAATAAATTCTTCACTTGTTTCTTTTTCAATTTTAGGGAAGTTCATTAAAATTATTACTTGCTTATCAACCAATATGCTTTCATTTTCGTATCTTGCTTTTAGAGCTTCTCATGCCAACTTGAAATTATCATTTAGTGCAAACTGTTTGACTATGCTTGACCTTTTATTTTGTATCGGAGGTGATACAATCTTGTGATAATTTTGAATAATTTATGCAAACGGCTGTAGTCATGTCTCGGACGAATGGCTATTGTTCGTAACCACCGTGAAAAACTGCTGTGTCACATGCGAGCACCTTGAGATGGATGCCTGAATTTGCTCTTGACATTGAATTTATGACAGCTTTACTCTCGGATGTGGAATAGGTACAATTGCTTTAATTAATTTTAATTGATCCGAAATCATTGCTTTTGATTCTTCAAACTGGTCTAAGCACTTTTCGTAATTGGCGTAAGCCGAAGATTTAAAATTTTCCGGTAGATCTGCAGCTTGGAGACGTGTCCAGAAATTGTCAAGATTTATTTTTTTTTCCTAATACCGATTCAGAATAGTCTTGAATCGATGAAGATGAAAATCGAGTGCAGTATCTTATTAGACTGTAACCCTCAGAAATAAATTTGGTGTATGAAATATCTTTCTCCCTTTTTTGTTTTGTACCACCTTGCTTTGAGCGTGTAGCTTCTGTAGGTGTACATGGAGTCTTTTCTTCAGAAATAATTTTTAGTACATTTAGAAACTGAGTAGTGTTAGATTTTTATGAATCTGAGCTCTTTTAGAAAATATATTGAAATAAATTTAAATAATATTTTCCTATATATATATTCTTATTGCGAAAGAAAATTCTTTTAAGTAGTAGAGTTTTTTACTTCGGGAAAAATTAATTTTAACTTCCGTATACTCAAACTCTTTGAAGTAAATTAGAGTTTTCAATTAGAATTAAATTACTAAAATACGCGTATTTAGTTTTTATTGATCCCGGTACGGATTTATTTTCGAAACTAAATATTCTTATTTGTATTTTTATTTTCACTATTTGTTTTGATAATGAATGTTTGTATTTAATAATTTATATTATATATATATATATATATTAATAACCGCTTTCTTTATATATATTTTGTGTCCGTAAGCCCTATAGGGTATACTAAAAACGCATCAGTTTATGTATTTATATTTATGTATGTATGCACGAATTATTTGTGCTTTAATGCTTTGTACTCAATCTTACTTGTTTTTGTTTGCCAAAGAAAAAGGGGTATTGCGGGATATATGCCAATATGGACTTCGAAGTGATGTATGTATACACATACATGTTTTCAATTGGAGTGATATGATTTTATTAAAAAAAAATATACTAATTGCTAAGTACAATTGATACAATTAAGTTCCGAATATAACATCATTCAAATGGTCTACATGACTTCTTTTGCAGGAACGAACTCGATAAACCCACTTTTCGAGTACTTTTCCTACTAAATCCATACACATACACTTGTACAGGAATAGCACGTTTATTATTGACTTCTAAACTTTGAAGAGAGTCTGGTTTAATGCTAAAGACCAATGACTTCAAATAACCCTACAAAAAGTAGTCTAGTAGTGTTAAATCTTAGCTTCTTTAAGGCCATTCAAAGTCAGAATTTCTTAAAATTATCGAATCGCCAAACTTTTCTCGGAATAATTCGGTTGTTGCATTGGAATCTCTTGTCTTATTGGAACCAGAAGTTGTCATATTCCAATCGCGGCCATAAAAAGTTGGTTATTATCGATCTATACCGGTCTTCATTGCCAGTAACGGTGTCACCAGCTTCATATCGAAAAAAGTACGGATCGATGATTCCACTAGACCAAAAACCACAACAAACTCTCAATTTAGGTAAATGTAATAGTTGTTCATTTATAATTTATGGATGTTCTTCGCACCAGAATCGACAGTTATGTTTATTTACCGCACAACTCAGATGAAAGTGAGCCTCATCTGTAAAGATGATTTTCTTAAAAAATTCGTTATCGTTTTCAAGTTGGCGGTTCTTTGTCTTATTGGCACTTGAACATTATGTAAAGAAAATGTACGCTTGAAATTTTCAACAATTCGACGAAAGCGAGCACAGGTGATCGATTATTACGACCATAAAATGGCAAAAGCGGATGAAAAGTTGCAATTGGAGAACGGTTATTTTGATAAAAAAATTGAATAATTTATAAACGTTGTTGTTGCGTATATCTTTACATGTTAAAATTGTAAAAATTACTAAATACAGCAAAAAACAATTACAGATGATAATATATTAAAAATGGCCGAAATGACACTTAAAAATCATAGCATCTCTATTGGAAAACCCGATATAATTAATTATTTATATTAAACCGCGAATTTTTACTTTATTTTGTTTTTTGAAATACACGTACATTATTGTTACAATTTATATTAGTGTTATTTAACCGCACCTTTTATCTAGTTTCGAAATAACCGATTTTTCAATGATAAAAATAAAATAATAATATTTAATTGTACGCAAGGTTGGGTACAAGGGCAAGGTTTATCATGAAAAATAAGGGCTTATTATGGTCTGATATTTTATTTTAGATGGAAAACTAAAAGTTAAGGGAGCGTCTCGTGAAAAATAATCAATTTCGTAAATAACGGGCACCCTAATGTGTATGTATGTGTTTTTTTGCAGTTAAATTAATCTTCAATTAAATTCTTGAACACTCACCCGAATCTCAAAAAGAATAACTGTTCTCCGAAAATGATTATCGAGGGGTTTCAAATCTTGTATAAGTTTGCAACGCAATGATGTTGGAAATCTAAAGTATCTCTAAAATATTTTTTCGTTTAATAGAAATGAGTTTTCCGTTTTTCTTAAAAGTGCCAGATTTTGTCTGTTAGCTGGAGAGAAATTATTAATATTGTTATGTTCATTGCTATTAAACAATACTTAACATTTTTCATTTTCAGAAGCTCCCCTACAAGACAGTTAAAAGTTAGCTAACCTGTTACCCATAGGTTACCAGTAATTAATGCATTTGTCAATCGATAGGTTAATTTTATTTTAGCCTCGGAAAAAAAGTAACTATTTCACCTCTTTTACTACACGTCGCCCAGTGGATGAAATGACCAATCTGCCATGGAATAATTAATAGCTTCAGAAAAATATCCGCTCTGTTTTTTTCTTTTTTTAATTAGTAACCCAACGGTTACCTTCGTCAGGTCCAACGCGAGGGGCGCAATCCGCATACTTGCGGAACTAGTTGAGTCATGAAAGGCAAGAGAGTTTTTAATTTTTACGGTATTATTTATTAATAGAAAGCAATATATGTAGTCTTTTAAATTTTAAAATGCGACTCAGATAAAATGTGCAGGAACGAGAGTTCAAATCATGACATATGCGGCGGAATGGGTTTTCGGGTGTGATGCTGCCAGAAGACAGATTGAAGCATGCAGAACTACGGATATGTGCTAAGAAATATGTCTTCAGTTTCCCCAGTGTAATTGCGAAAAGCTTCCCTATTCAGTGCATATCCGAAAGCCATAGTGCGCCAAATTAGGCCAAACCTTCGTATCAAATTTACGTCTATGCCATTTGCTTTGGAAGCCATTGTGGGTTATGGAACATGTACTTCAAAATCATATTCCACAGTTTTTACAATTTTGATGCCACTTTAAAGTTAGAACCAACCTACCAAATACTGCTAATATGCCATGGCTAGTTCTTTACTTTTCTATCAGTTTGCTCAAATTTCGCAATTGCTTTTTTATTTTATTGATTTTATTGGTTTAATATTTTCCTTCATCAATAATTTTATACAAAACATAGTTTTCAACTGCAGAAAACTTCTTTGTTGGTACTTTTTCATTGCGCCATATTAATAACTAAAAATAGCAAAATCTCTAAATCTTGCAAACATTAGAAGTTATTTTACAACTTTAACATTTATAATAGAGAATTCGCTCGAATCCGCCCGAATTAACATAACATTTAAAAGGCGATCAGATTAAAGATAGGCGATCACAAAAAATTGCACATTATCTGGAAGATTGACTTCAAGGGCGAATTAACACGAACACAAATACGCACAATACACATAAACAATGAATTAAGCAAATACATACCTTTTTCTTTCAATTAAAACATTAAAATTATTAAAAATTTAAGAAATTTATATTTCTAAGTTGCTTTTGTTACCGAAAAAAGGCGGAAAATTTTAGGCATACACTTGTTGCGCCATAGGCCAACTTTGAAAGCTTACAGCTAGCTGCGCGAATGTATTAAAAAAAAAAAAAAAATAAAAATTATTAACAATTGCAGTGATGTATTGTCTATCGAGTAATAAAAAAATATCAGCGCTATTTAAAAATTGAAAATTGAAGACTGTACGTCGGCGTTATTATCTGACTCGGTTTCTCTCTCTCTCATTGCTTTAGCGAAAATGATACATATATTTTATTGCTATAATATTTTTGAAAACTCTTACTCTTTGGTTAAGAGTGCCCTTTGCGTTAACTATTTGTTTCGGTAGCTATCTGTTACTGAAAATGGTTTGTTAGGTTATTGCTATGATTACAGAGAACTGGTGCGTGGATTATTTGTTTAGTTAGCCATTGGTTACAGGAAACTGGCGCATCGTCTACGTAATCACTTGATATAGGTTATTTGATTGGTTACCGCTGCCTACTCTATCAATTACCTTTTCCTAAATAAAATAAAATTGAAGTTCTCATTTTATTTTTATACTCTTGCAACATGATGCTACAGAGTATGATCAGTCAGAATATTTTTATAAAAAGTCTGTCTTGTGAAGATTTAATTTTCAAAAATCGAAAAATTAAAAAAAAACTTTTCCGAAAAAATATCTCCTTTTCAAAGTTTTAATAAAAATCTTTAAGTTTGTTTATAAAATAAAAACTTGTATACAATAAATTAAACATTTAAATTAAAAATAAAATGTATTTATTAAAGATTTTACTAAATCCTTGTTTTTAATTGTTAATATTATGATACTTAATTTCGATTTCTTTTGAATAATTTTTGATGTAAAAAATGTCGCTTAAATTTTTTTAAAGTTTTCAGCTTGTTACGAATGTTACTTTCATTTAAATTAAGTTCAACCAAATTTGGAACATATGATTATTTTAACACCCCCAGGTATAGTGTGAAAATAGGCGAAATCAGACTAAAACCACGCCTACTTTCCATATAGCACAATTTTCAATTATATATCACTCTTATTAACTCAATCAATCTATCACTTTCTCTGGCCTTAATATAGCCTGTATAATAATTTCCGACTTTCCATCTGATAAAATGTGTGACACTTTAATAGTATTAAAGGAAAAAGTTTTTTTAAAAATTGTGTGGAAATATGAGGACTTTGGTCCAAACCTTATATCCTTAATATAATGAATTGCGATCCTCTAGACGACGTATTCACATCAACTCATTATATTAATTTTAGTTTATATCCCATATATCTCATAGGAAGTTGGTTTTAATGTATTTTTAGCTGATACAATTATAATTTAATAAAATACAAAATTTGATTGTAATCCATTTAAGATATAAGATTTAAGAAAAAGTGGGCGTGGCCCCGCTTTCTAATAGGTTTAATGTACATATCTTCTAAATCACAAAGCAACAATAACCAAATTCGCTTAGAACAATTCCTATAAAAACCTTTACGGATAGTGTGAAATTGAATAAAAAAATAAGTTTAAAACTACTAAAAGCGCGATAAATTCATAACTAAATACGTCAGAGGTATTAAATTTTACAACCGGGATGGTACAAAAGCCTAAATAGGAGACGGGGTCAAAATTGGACGATTGGCGTTACACTGCCCACATTTAGGTGAAATCACATATTTCCGGAACTACTGTACCATTTTCAACCAAATTCGGTACATTGTCCTTATATTCCTTTGTTCCAGCTTTGATTGTTGCAAGATGCAAGAGTTTGAAATGTTCGATTACACCTCAATTTTGCCCTTCTATACTTGTTATTTATTTAATTTTTATAATTTACAATAATAGTTAAAAAATATGTTATATATTAATTCTTAATATTCGCACTTTACACAGGTCAACAAAAAGAATTTTTGTTTTTCGCATGGGTTTTACTTGATATATTTTGGTTATATCGGGTGTTTTTTTTCGAGGTATAGAACTTTAAGTTGACATTACTGTTCAAGATGGCGACCGATTTAACAGCTGTCAAGTGATTTATTCTCAGTTTGGTTTGGCAACTCATCATGAATAGACTTTCGCCTGAACAACGCTTGCAAATAGTGCAATTTTATTTCGAAAATAATGGTTCTGTGCGGAATAAGTCTCGCGCACTACGTTTTGGTTGAATGACTACGTCAAAACTGCCGCATTTGGAGTGAAGCTAATCCTCAAGTGTATGTCGAAACACCGTTACATCCAGAAAAACTGACTGTTTGGTGCGCTTTATGGGCTGGTGGAATCATTGGTCCGTACTTCTTCAAAAACGATGATGATCGGTATAGAGCCATGATTACTAACTTTTTCATTCCTGAATTGAACAACCATGATGTCCAAGAGCTTATGTAAAGTCATTGGTTTATGCGCATAAGCCGCAAACGCTTAACCATTTGGAAGATAACATTCGCCGTGTTATTGCCGATATACGTCCACAAATTTTGGAAAAAGTCATCAAAAATTGGACGTCCAAATTGGACTACATCCGAGGATTAGCTACACTCCAAATGCGGAAGTTTTGTTTGTTGACGTAGTCATTCAACCAGAAATGCGCTTCATCGCTAAAAAAAATTTTCGACGATAAAATGAACGTAGTGCGCGATACGTATTCCGCACAGAACCATTATTTTCGAAATAAAATTGCACTATTTACAAGCGTTGTTCAGGCGAAAGTCTATTTATGATGAATTGCCAAACCAAACTGAGAATAAATCACTTGACAGCTGTTAAAGCGGTCGCCATCTTGAACAGTAATGCCAACTTAAATTTCTATACCTTGAAAAAAAGCACCCTTTACAAAAAAAGCACCAAAAATTGGGTATGTAAGATATAACCTGTGCGCAAAATTGCTGTTGCAAATATTTATCATTTAAGAGCGAAACTGGTGATAATGAGCTCCACCTTAAGAATTTTCCTCCGAATGTTTTCCTGCATACTTGTATATTTAAATTGAATAACAAAAAATTAAAATTTGTTTTTTTTTATTTGTTAAAGTATCTATACTTAGCTGACCATTCGTCTCGATTTGGCCGGGAGAATCCGGATTCCGAGTAGAGGATTGCTGCCGTCCTGGGTTTAGAAATTAAAAAAAGAAAGAATGAATCGAATAAAATTGTGTTGCTCTCTCACCTATTATATGTCGCGATTTTAAATAGGGAAAAAATCAATTACTAAAACGAACCGTCCCGGATTTCACCGGGACAAATATGGTCAACTAAATCTACACTAAAACAAATGCACGCAAATTCGTAACTAAACATTTTAAAAAATTGAGGGCTAAAATATTTAACATCCTTCTTAAAATATATATTTTATCAACGGTTTTTACCTTGACTTTTATGTTAAGAAATGTCAAAAATTCTACTAAAATTTCAATATAAAATCTTTTGTAAGCAAACAAAGGATTTTAGGTTAAGATGAAACAATTTCCGTCTTTCAATTTTGAGGTATGTATGTTCTAGCATATCCAAGTACATATAATATGTACGAGTATATAACAATTTTTATTAACAATTCCAATAAATAAAGTATAAATGTATTCACAATAATATTATACACATTCAACATATCAATATACAATATTGGCCAGTTATGATTAAATGTTAATAATATTTGAGAGAAGAGATTTCCAATTTCCGCGGATATACCAACATGCATAATATTATTAATATTTGTATTAACTATTTTGTATCAACTAAAATTACTTGTTTGTTTGTATAGGGTGGCTCACGAATCGTGCTACAAAAACAAACCGTAGAAACATCTTTTCTATGTGAATATTGGACTTACTGTTTTTATAAATGGATGGGATACGAAAAAGAGTGTTTGGATAGTGCAGCGGTACCATGCCTTGCAGTCCGTCATTTCCTTCCAAAGAGAGTTCAGACGGGATTTTGGCGGCACACCCCCAGTAGATGGACCATTATGAGGTTGGTAAACATGTTTGACGAATCTGGAATTATCGCAAGAAGACCGTTCCTTCGAGATCCGTATGTTCGTGAGAAACAATGTCGGCTGTAGCAAATCCAATTCAGTCAAATCCAAGAGTTTCGACTGGCAACTTATTGGCACAATTTGGAGTTAGTAGACGGTCATTACAACTGATAATTCATGATGACTTAAATCTGTTTCCGTACAAAGTTCCAATAATAAACCGGTTTAACTCTCTAGATTTGCCTATTCGCCTAGAATTTTGACAAAAAATGATTGCAATGGCCGAAAAAGGCATAACTTGATAAATTGTCTGTTTATGTCTGATGAGGCCTATTTTCATCTAAACAGAAATGTAAACAAACAAAGTTGCCGTATATGAAGTGAATCAAATCCAGAAATAATCCACGAGACGGAACTTCATCCAGAACGAGTCACTGTGTAGTGCGCAGTTTCATCAAGGTATATTGTCGGGCCATACTTCTTTGACGAAAACGGTGTAACAGTAACTGTCAATGTGCACCGTTATTTGAAGATGTTAAATGAATTTTCTTTTATCTAGAACTGCGCAAAACACGTATCTCTTTCAATACGTTTAGTTCCAGCAAGATGGAGCAACTGCACACATTGCCAGACCGGTTATTGAGGAGCTCTAACGAAAATTGAAAACAAATTAATATCAAGAAACTCCACTTTCCGCTGGCCCCTAGAGTCACCTGACCTGACTGCAAAATACTTTTTTTATGGTGTTATGTGAAGTAAGAGCTGTACAAAACAAAACCCAGAAGTCTGACTGAATTGCAGCAGTCCATTAAATCGATAAATGAGTCAATTCCGACTTCAACTCTTCTGGCCGCAATGAATAAATTTCTTATTAGTTTCGCATATGCGTGGGCTGAACATGGATGTCATTTACGATTCATAATTTTTAAAAATAATTAATTATATAAAATAAAATAAAATTTGCTATACAATAAAAAAATAAGTGAAATGTATTGATTGAGAAAAGGTAATACGGTTTGATTTTCAGCACGATTCGTGAGCCACCTTGTATTACGAATGCATCCAAGACTTTCCCTTTAAACGTTGGGAAGCCTATTTCAAAGGATAAACGACAAAACTATGAACCGGGTGTATAAAACTGGAGCCAATTCGATCGATTGAGGTCATAGCTATCAAGAAATAATAATGTTTAGTACAGGTACCTTCCACTTCGATTTATAGTCTTCGCTTTGAAATCTCCAACAACTTAGGCCCAAAACAACGCGAATGTAAAAGGAACTTCATGTTCAAGTAAGATCTAGAAAAATATGTACATATAATTTTATATTTGTACATCCAATGTTCAAAACATCAAGTTTTCTATCTGCAGTGATATTTAATAAATTAGTTAGAAACAATATTAAATTCAAGTACTTATCTTATTTATAAACGCTTTTTGATTCTATAAAACAACTGAATTTACAAAAAAAATTTCAAATAATGCCACGACCATTGTTGTTGAAAAATGGTATAGCTGGAAAATGGTGAGTGTCAATAGGTGCGTCTCTTTCTTATACACTTAAAAGTCATATATGATAATTGTTGCTACATTTTCAACAGATAAAGTGCCATACCTAAGCTCACAATAAGATACAAGACTGATATTTGGAATGACGAAGTGCGCTAGGGAAGGGCATCTGCAGTTTGACAAATTTTGAAAAAGCCTAGAGGGCTTAATGTTCATGTCTCCCAAACCGCTAAAGCCAAGTCGGCAACTCTTTTGCTCAGAACAAATGTTTGTGTTATATTCTCCATTTACTGTGTGAAAATAAATCAAATCGGATTATGATCCCGCCTCCTCATCGTATAACGGTTTTCTTAAAAACTAAAAAAAGTGCGATAACTCAATAGATAAAATCGTCAGATATATTATATCTTGCACCCGAGTTGCTACAAAAGGGTTTTATAGAAGCCGGTATTAAAATTGGACGATGGGCGTGGCATCGCTCATCTTTCGATAAAATCACATATTCCTGGACCTACTCAATCACATAGTGTCTTTAAATTATGACATCTCAAATCTTAAAATTGTCAAAAGCGCACCAATAATTCAGAGAGAATTCTTTTCTGATAATAGTATGCGTGTAAGTAAAAAATTGGTTGAATCGGGTTAATACTTTCCTTAGCACCCATATACCTAATGTAAAAATTATCGAACTAATCATAATACTAATCATCATATAACTAATATCTGGATTTTCAAACATTCAGTTAACTTTACTCTTTATATAATATATATATGGATGATGGTATGTGAGATACCGTAATGAAACTCAAAGAGCATATTTTTCTGTGAATAATATGTAGTAATATGCAGTATAAGATTTCAAACTTCCCGTTGGCTTTATACCGAAGTCACCTTCCATTAGATAATCCTTGGATCGCTTTCTTGTCCAGGCATTCAGCTCCGTATACACATGGAAATTAGCAGTTTTTTTATCGTCTGCTGAGATAATAAAATTCCAAATTTGCTGTGCCTTTATTTTCTAGAGTGCATTTGACAGATTCCTTAGGGAATATGCATAATAGCGATATTTTATACACTGAACGGAGCTCGAAGTCTTAATACTGTTTGTTTTAAAAGCTTAATTAAATAAATTAAGTTAATACTAAACATTCATAATTAGTCCGTAAGTAACTTTACTGCTTCTACATTGCTCCGTATTGAATTAAAAAGTTTTATTGAATTATATATCATATCAATATTTTAAGTGTTAATGGTACCAACCAACATTTTATTGGAACTTTAGGTCGTTTCTTTTTACTTAGTTAGATACTAATTTTAAGATACGTCATACCGGTAAATAAGCCACGAGTGACTAGTTGGAAACCATCATTTCACGCAATATAGATGCTAAAAGATAGAACGAGAAGTTTCCATGAAAGCGTTATTATCAGCAAATCAGAATGATTGAATATGGTACAATAAGAATTTATAAGTTAAAATTTTAGTATATATATATATATATGTGTATAAATAACACAAAAAATTTACCATGAACACATTTTTTATTCACAACTAAAGACTTAATAAAGATTTCTATCGATGAACAACTTTAATTCCTAATATTTAGAGGGAATTGTAGCCTAAGAATTAATAACTCATTTAAATACTATATTACCCACTGTTCATAAAAAACATCAGAATAGGTCTTTCTTAATCTCATTATATATTAAATATTCTATTTTTTATTAATTTTTGAATAAATAGTTTACTCCTCTGGTGAATATTTTTTCAAGCTAAAAACCTTATGCATTTATGTACCTTTTTATGTATAATATATCAAGTATAATAATATTTTCAGATAATTTAATGCAGTTAATATCTTTGTAGGCCAACCTTTATCTAACAAATTAGTTGGTAATAAAAATATAGATTGAAATTAAAGTCTTTCATTCACAAAAACTTATATGCTTGTGTTATTGGTCCTTAGTTTAAAGATATTTAGAACAAATACAAAGAAATATTTGGAAGAATGAATTTAAAGAATTCGATATTTGCATATATAAAATTAAGTTTCCATCGTTAGAAGAACAAGGCGAACCTTCTCTTAAAGAATAAATCATAGCAAGAATATTGCAAAGTTACTTAATAAAAAATGTTTTTAAAACTGTGACTTTGATCTTTTCTACATATATACCTACATATGTATGTACTTGTATTTATATACTGTATTTGTATATGCTATTATTCATTAAAATTTCTAATACAATTTTTTAACAATGAGTATATAAATTAAAGAGGACATTTGGTTCACTATTATATAAATTGTATACATTATAAAATAAGTTATTGATTTCTTTATACAAAGTTATACAAATAATGATACTCTACATAGAAATAAAAATATATGTATGTACTCGTGCATTGATATACATTATTACAAACATTCAAATAAGTAAACCTATATCGACATTCAGTAGTATTTGTAAATTTTTGAATTTTTTTAATTAAACCCGAGAAGTCTTTTAAACGCTCGCCTATAGTCCAAATTAAATATTGTGTAAATAACTGGATTTAGTCCGGAATTTATATAGCCCAACCATGTAATGAAATTCTTTAATTTGTTTGTTGGGCAGCAATAATCGCAGAAAGGCAGGATGACGTACATCAGGAAAAAAGGTAGAAAACAAATAACAAACACACCCATAATAATGCCCAACGTGCGTGCAGCTCGTCTTTCCTTCGACAGTGATATCTTCTGTTTTTCCTCAATAAATTGATATACGCCTGCGGGTTTTTTCTGTAACGGCATTGCCACGGTGGATGTGGCACCTGTTGAAGATTGTGGTGGCGTTATTTTCAACGAAGTGTAGTCATCATTGTGTAAATCGATTGGTTTTGTGCATTCGGAGGCGAATTTCGGCATGCTTGTTAAACTGTTTCCACAATTTTCGAACTCTTTACTTTCGGCGACCATGAGCAGTAATTCTTCTGTACCAGCTATGTCGTTGCGTTCATCATCGTTTTTTGGTTGTTGCTGTTGTTTTTTAAATCGCATTTTTCCCTGTTTAATAGAATTCTTAATTTTTGCACGTCGAGTTTTTTTTCGTTGTGCCACAACAACTGTACGTTGCTCTGTTTCTTGGTTATTATCCGCACCCCGTATTTCGTTATTGACATTCGTCTCACTGCTAACAGAGTCCTGATCATTTTGTATCGCAACTGGCGATGTTGACTGCTCAGAGGATTTGCCGCATTGTATAAATCTACAAGTAACAAATCCTAAGATTTTCACTAATACACATGCAAAAATATCCCACTTGGTACGGGTTGCCTCGAAAATTCTAGTACTAAAATCATACTTGGTACGGGTTGCCAACCAATATTCTGCTACTAAAGTCACATTTTCTACGGGTTGCCAAACAATATTCTACTACTAAAACGTCCAAATGACAGAAATCTGCTATAGTGTGTTGCCGTGTTATGTTCTAAAATTTATAACTTTAAGAATGTTTTTATTCCATATTCAAATATTTTTTGGTTGTTTTAATTCCTAAAGATTAAATTTACATATTATTATTTAAATTAATATTTATTGTGTTGAAATATTATTAAATGTTTCCAATTATATCAAATATATTATTTTATAATTGAATTGTACCTGATTTTTATATATTTATTTTCGTTTTTGTTGAATATTTCAACTTTTATTGTTAATGTTATTATTATTCATGAACCTGATTCATGTACCTGATTTTATGTATATATCTTTTCGAGTTATAATTGTTATGAAAAGTAGATTGTTTTAGAACTGTATATATTATATGGGTGAATATAGGCCTCCTGGGGAACCGAACACCCAAAAGAGATTGGTAACGCGCCTATATTGCAACCTCGGAGGTGGTGAGGAAAAGCAATTAATATATAATAATCTTTTGTTTCGAAAATATTATTGAAAGTTTTCATTATTACTTCCATTACAAATACATGTTCATAAACAAATTGTTAAACTACATCCTTTTATTTAAAACTCTGTGTCAGAAAAAGGCATATTCGATCAGCTGATCACGGCTGTTTCACACACATAGGAAAACAGCTGATTGTTTGGCTACTTGTAGGCTTATATTATGATTTGCCGCAACTAAATATTGCCAAACAAAACGAGCCTACAGCATCTCGTCTGGCACTTGCATTATTCACGGCAGATGTGACCTTATCACCACTCTTCATTGCAATAGTATTTATTTTCGAAGCTTTGGCTCGTTCACGCAGTCTTCGTCTAGTTGCAATATAGATTTCGATGTATACGATAGTCATTACTGCTAAGGGGATGAAAAAAGATCCCAATGAAGAGTATATCACATATCCTCGATTAGATGTTAATTCACACGATGTGGCACTTGTAAATTCATCTGGCCAGTCATTCCAGCCTACTAGTGGCGGTGAACTTATTACTAATGATAGAATCCAAACACCGGCTATTAACAGCAGAACACGACCTACTGTACGCTTCTGGGCATAATTAATGGGATCCGTTATGGCCCAGTAGCGATCAAGTGCAATTGCGCACAAATTGAGTATTGACGATGTACAACACAAAACATCACAAGTTAACCACATCTTACAAACATGTATACCAAATTCCCAACGGCCAAGTATTGAATACGCTACGTTGAATGGTAATACAAGTAATGCGACCGTAAGATCGGCTACAGCCAGGGAAACAATAAAGAAGTTTTGTACTATTCGTAGGGGCTTGTAGGTGAATACACTTAAAATGACTAGTACATTCCCAATTACAGTTAAAACTATTATAATGGAGAGCACTATGGTAGTAAGGATAGCTTCCCATTCAGGTACTGCCAGCTGTATCCCAAAGTGGCCCCAGTAGAATTTTTCAGTGTCTAGAGTGCTGCTACATCCATCGATCGTTTCCAATTGGCTGCCGTTAATTGTTGTGGCACTTACGAAGGTGGTAGTTGTTACAGTGGTGCTTAAGTGTGAATCTATCGCGTTCGAAACATTCGTTAATGAAGTTTCCGCATTTTTGTTTAAGCCATAATTCTTTGGATACGAATACATGCCATTCGAAATATTTAGCAATATTTGAGTTGGTGGCATTTTGCATTTTACCACCTTTACCGTTTTTTCTCTTTAACCCTTTACAGTTCTTAGATTTTTATTAGAAAGAGTCACGTGAAAGTCCTTACCTATTCAAGGCATAACTTATATAATATTTATTCTGAAACACACAGTAAATGAAAATATTGTTAGAATTTAAAAATCAACAAATATGTTTTATGACTATATATTATAACATAGTTTAACCTAATTGTAAGTTATATTGACAGTGTTAAACACCTTTAAACAAAAGTGAAAATTTATTATAAGGAAAGGCTAAGTACAGACGCGGCCAAACATTGCATTTGTATGAATTAAAATTAGTATGGAAGAATCCAATTCTGGTGCATCCCAATATTTTATACTCTTAAAATTTGAATGGATTGAAAGCGATGAAAAGGTGTTGGCAAAGCCTTACTCTAAACATGTAAGGAAGAACTAAGGACCGATTTCATTCATATTCATTGTTAAGCAGTATTGCGGTGAAGAAACATGCCTACTTAATTTCATTAAAATATCACATATGTACATATATTGACTTATACCATATAATATAAACAGTATCAAGTCAACTGAAAAGTCGTAAATAACTATATTGATAATATTAAGGTTTCAGGATGGTTAGAGCTGATTGTTTTAACTAACTCAAACATTGACCAGTATATGGTATTACTAATAAAGTCCACTAGAATAAAAAAATTAATTGTATATACATAGATATAAGGGTGCTGGAGTAACTAGTTGACCGATTACATATATTTTGACACAAGATTATATATTTACTTTATCAATAAAAGACGACCTTTGAATTTCATGAAGATATCTGACAGATTGAACAACTATTTCAGTATTAAGTCAGCTATACGCACTGCGGTCTCCGTCTTCCACAATTTCTAAACGAGAGATGACACAATGAATGCAAATTATTATTGCGATATCTGCATTAGTGTTTGATTTGTACAATGTAAAGCAAAATAAATAGATCGAATTTAAAATTGTGTTACTGCTGCCCACTATAGATAGAATCAGTATTTCTTTGAGCGATTATGTACCTTTTATAACAATTAAATTCATTCCGGTTGTCTTTATAATGGTCAATATATAATCTTGTATATACTGCAGTTTATGCTAGGCGAAAATGTGTGACACCTATTACTTATACCATAGGTAAGTTACAGATTTTCGTAATTTTAATACACTTTTTTTTTGTTGTTCAAAACATCAAGTTTTCTATCTGCAATGATATTTAATAAATTAGTTAGAAACAACATTAAATTCAAGTACTTACCTTATTTATAAACGATTTTTGATTCTATAAAACAACTGAATTTACAAAAAAAATTTCAAATAATGCCACGACCATAGTTGTTGAAAAATGGTATAGCTGGAAAATGGTGAGTGTCAATAGGTGCGTCTCTTTCTTACACACTTAAAAGTAATGTATGATAATTGTTGCTACATTTTCAACAGAATTTTCTATTTAAAAAGAAAATGTTAGCTTTGAATATGTAGTGGTGAAACTTTAGAAGTGTAGAAGTAAATTGGTAATCCGTCTTGTAGACTTGTAAAATTAAATAAAAAGCTGCAATTTCTTCCTCCATTCAAAATGCAATAAAACGAAAACGGATAAAGTGCCATACCTAAGCTCACAATAAGATACAAGACTGATATTTGGAATGACGAAGTGCGCTAGGGAAGGGCATCTGCGGTTTGACAAATTTTGAAAAAGCCTAGAGGGCTTAATGTTCATGTCTCCCAAACCGCTAAAGCGAAGTCGGCCACTCTTTTGCTCAGAACAAATGTTTGTGTAATATTCTCCATTTACCGTGTGAAAATAAATCAAATCGGATTATGATTCCGCCTCCTCTTCGTATAACGGTTTTCTTAAAAACTAAAAAAAGTGCGATAACTCAATAGATAAAATCGTCAGATATATTATATTTTGCACCCGAGTTGATACAAAAGGGTTTTATAGAAGCCGGTATTAAAATTGGACGATGGGCGTGGCATCGCTCATCTTTCGATAAAATCACATATTCCTGGACCTACTCAATCAATTTCAACCAAATTTGGTACAAGTTAAGCACCAATTTGTACACATAGTGTCTTTAAATTATGACATCTCAAATCTTAAAATTGTCAAAAGCGCACCAATAATTCAGAGAGAATTCTTTTCTGATAATAGTATGCGTGTAAGTAAAAAATTGGTTGAATCGGGTTAATACTTTCCTTAGCACCCATATACCTAATGTAAAAATTATCGAACTAATCATAATACTAATCATCATATAACTAATATCTGGATTTTCAAACATTCAGTTAACTTTACTCTTTATATAATATATATATGGATGATGGTATGTGAGATACCGTAATGAAACTCAAAGAGCATATTTTTCTGTGAATAATATGTAGTAATATGCAGTATAAGATTTCAAACTTCCCGTTGGCTTTATACCGAAGTCACCTTCCATTAGATAATCCTTGGATCGCTTTCTTGTCCAGGCATTCAGCTCCGTATACACATGGAAATTAGCAGTTTTTTTATCGTCTGCTGAGATAATAAAATTCCAAATTTGCTGTGCCTTTATTTTCTAGAGTGCATTTGACAGATTCCTTAGGGAATATGCATAATAGCGATATTTTATACACTGAACGGAGCTCGAAGTCTTAATACTGTTTGTTTTAAAAGCTTAATTAAATAAATTAAGTTAATACTAAACATTCATAATTAGTCCGTAAGTAACTTTACTGCTTCTACATTGCTCCGTATTGAATTAAAAAGTTTTATTGAATTATATATCATATCAATATTTTAAGTGTTAATGGTACCAACCAACATTTTATTGAAACTTTAGGTCGTTTCTTTTTACTTAGTTAGATACTATTTTTAAGATACGTCATACCGGTAAATAAGCCACGAGTGACTAGTTGGAAACCATCATTTCACGCAATATAGATGCTAAAAGATAGAACGAGAAGTTTCCATGAAAGCGTTATTATCTGCAAATCAGAATGATTGAATATGGTACAATAAGAATTTATATGTTAAAATTTTAGCATATATGTATATATATGTGTATAAATAACACAAAACATTTACCATAAACACATTTTTTATTCACAACTAAAGACTTAATAAAGATTTCTATCGATGAACAACTTTAATTCCTAATATTTAGAGGGAATTGTAGCCTAAGAATTAATAACTCATTTAAATACTATATTACCCACTGTTCATAAAAAACATCAGAATAGGTCTTTCTTAATCTCATTATATTTTAAATATTCTATTTTTTATTAATTTTTAAATAAATAGTTTACTCCTCTGGTGAATATTTTTTCAAGCTAAAAACCTTATGCATTTATGTACCTTTTTATGTATAATATATCAAGTATAATAATATTTTCAGATAATTTAATGCAGTTAATGTCTTTGTAGGCCAATCTTTATCTAACAAATTAGTTGGTAATAAAAATATAGATTGAAATTAAAGTCTTTCATTCACAAAAACTTATATGCTTGTGTTATTGGTCCTTAGTTTAAAGATATTTAGAACAAATACAAAGAAATATTTGGAAGAATGAATTTAAAGAATTCGATATTTGCATATATAAAATTAAGTTTCCATCGTTAGAAGAACAAGGCGAACCTTCTCTTAAAGAATAAATCATAGCAAGAATATTGCAAAGTTACTTAATAAAAAATGTTTTTAAAACTGTGACTTTAATTTTTTCTACATATATATTCCTAAATATGTATGTACTTGTATTTATATACTGTATTTGTATATGCTATTATTCATTAAAATTTCTAATACAATTTTTTAACAATGAGTATATAAATTATAGAGGACATTTGGTTCACTATTATATAAATTGTATACATTATAAAATAAGTTATTGATTTCTTTATACAAAGTTATACAAATAATGATACTCTACATAGAAATAAAAATATATGTATGTACTCGTGCATTGATATACATTATTACAAACATTCAAATAAGTAAACCTATATCGACATTCAGTAGTATTTGTAAATTTTTGAATTTTTTTAATTAAACCCGAGAAGTCTTTTAAACGCTCGCCTATAGTCCAAATTAAATATTGTGTAAATAACTGGATTTAGTCCGGAATTTATATAGCCCAACCATGTAATGAAATTCTTTAATTTGTTTGTTGGGCAGCAATAATCGCAGAAAGGCAGGATGACGTACATCAGGAAAAAAGGTAGCCAACAAATAACAAACACACCCATAATAATGCCCAACGTGCGTGCAGCACGTCTTTCCTTCGACAGTGATATCTTCTGTTTTTCCTCAATAAATTGATATACGCCTGCGGGTTTTTTCTGTAACGGCATTGCCACGGTGGATGTGGCACCTGTTGAAGATTGTGGTGGCGTAATTTTCAACGAAGTGTAGTCATCATTGTGTAAATCGATTGGTTTTGTGCATTCGGAGGCGAATTTCGGCATGCTTGTTGAACTGTTTCCACAATTTTCGAACTCTTTACTTTCGGCGACCATGAGCAGTAATTCTTCTGTACCAGCTATGTCGACACAAGCATTCTTTTTGTCGTCGTTGCGTTCATCATCGTTTTTTGGTTGTTGCTGTTGTTTTTTAAATCGCATTTTTCCCTGTTTAATAGAATCCTTAATTTTTGCACGTCGAGTTTTTTTTCGTTGTGCCACAACAACTGTACGTTGCTCTGTTTCTTGGTTATTATCCGCACCCCGTATTTCGTTATTGACATTCGTCTCACTGCTAACAGAGTCCTGATCATTTTGTATCGCAACTGGCGATGTTGACTGCTCAGAGGATTTGCCGCAACTAAATATTGCCAAACAAAAAGAGCCTACAGCATCTCGTCTGGCACTTGCATTATTCACGGCAGATGTGACCTTATCACCACTCTTCATTGCAATAGTATTTATTTTCGAAGCTTTGGCTCGTTCACGCAGTCGTCGTCTAGTTGCAATATAGATTTCGATGTATACGATAGTCATTACTGCTAAGGGGATGAAAAAAGATCCCAATGAAGAGTATATCACATATCCTCGATTAGATGTTAATTCACACGATGTGGCACTTGTAAATTCATCTGGCCAGTCATTCCAGCCTACTAGTGGCGGTGAACTTATTACTAATGATAGAATCCAAACACCGGCTATTAACAGCAGAACACGACCTACTGTACGCTTCTGGGCATAATTAATGGGATCCGTTATGGCCCAGTAGCGATCAAGTGCAATTGCGCACAAATTGAGTATTGACGATGTACAACACAAAACATCACAAGTTAACCACATCTTACAAACATGTATACCAAATTCCCAACGGCCAAGTATTGAATACGCTACGTTGAATGGTAATACAAGTAATGCGACCGTAAGATCGGCTACAGCCAGGGAAACAATAAAGAAGTTTTGTACTATTCGTAGGGGCTTGTAGGTGAATACACTTAAAATGACTAGTACATTCCCAATTACAGTTAAAACTATTATAATGGAGAGCACTATGGTAGTAAGGATAGCTTCCCATTCAGGTACTGCCAGCTGTATCCCAAAGTGGCCCCAGTAGAATTTTTCAGTGTCTAGAGTGCTGCTACATCCATCGATCGTTTCCAATTGGCTGCCGTTAATTGTTGTGGCACTTACGAAGGTGGTAGTTGTTACAGTGGTGCTTAAGTGTGAATCTATCGCGTTCGAAACATTCGTTAATGAAGTTTCCGCATTTTTGTTTAAGCCATAATTCTTTGGATACGAATACATGCCATTCGAAATATTTAGCAATATTTGAGTTGGTGGCATTTTGCATTTTACCACCTTTACCGTTTTTTCTCTTTAACCCTTTACAGTTCTTAGATTTTTATTAGAAAGAGTCACGTGAAAGTCCTTACCTATTCAAGGCATAACTTATATAATATTTATTCTGAAACACACAGTAAATGAAAATATTGTTAGAATTTAAAAATCAACAAATATGTTTTATGACTATATATTATAACATAGTTTAACCTAATTGTAAGTTATATTGACAGTGTTAAACACCTTTAAACAAAAGTGAAAATTTATTATAAGGAAAGGCTAAGTACAGACGCGGCCAAACATTGCATTTGTATGAATTAAAATTAGTATGGAAGAATCCAATTCTGGTGCATCCCAATATTTTATACTCTTAAAATTTGAATGGATTGAAAGCGATGAAAAGGTGTTGGCAAAGCCTTACTCTAAACATGTAAGGAAGAACTAAGGACCGATTTCATTCATATTCATTGTTAAGCAGTATTGCGGTGAAGAAACATGCCTACTTAATTTCATTAAAATATCACATATGTACATATATTGACTTATACCATATAATATAAACAGTATCAAGTCAACTGAAAAGTCGTAAATAACTATATTGATAATATTAAGGTTTCAGGATGGTTAGAGCTGATTGTTTTAACTAACTCAAACATTGACCAGTATATGGTATTACTAATAAAGTCCACTAGAATAAAAAAATTAATTGTATATACATAGATATAAGGGTGCTGGAGTAACTAGTTGACCGATTACATATATTTTGACACAAGATTATATATTTACTTTATCAATAAAAGACGACCTTTGAATTTCATGAAGATATCTGACAGATTGAACAACTATTTCAGTATTAAGTCAGCTATACGCACTGCGGTCTCCGTCTTCCACAATTTCTAAACGAGAGATGACACAATGAATGCAAATTATTATTGCGATATCTGCATTAGTGTTTGATTTGTACAATGTAAAGCAAAATAAATAGATCGAATTTAAAATTGTGTTACTGCTGCCCACTATAGATAGAATCAGTATTTCTTTGAGCGATTATGTACCTTTTATAACAATTAAATTCATTCCGGTTGTCTTTATAATGGTCAATATATAATCTTGTATATACTGCAGTTTATGCTAGGCGAAAATGTGTGACACCTATTACTTATACCATAGGTAAGTTACAGATTTTCGTAATTTTAATACACTTTTTTTTTGTTGTTCAAAACATCAAGTTTTCTATCTGCAATGATATTTAATAAATTAGTTAGAAACAACATTAAATTCAAGTACTTACCTTATTTATAAACGATTTTTGATTCTATAAAACAACTGAATTTACAAAAAAAATTTCAAATAATGCCACGACCATAGTTGTTGAAAAATGGTATAGCTGGAAAATGGTGAGTGTCAATAGGTGCGTCTCTTTCTTACACACTTAAAAGTAATGTATGATAATTGTTGCTACATTTTCAACAGAATTTTCTATTTAAAAAGAAAATGTTAGCTTTGAATATGTAGTGGTGAAACTTTAGAAGTGTAGAAGTAAATTGGTAATCCGTCTTGTAGACTTGTAAAATTAAATAAAAAGCTGCAATTTCTTCCTCCATTCAAAATGCAATAAAACGAAAACGGATAAAGTGCCATACCTAAGCTCACAATAAGATACAAGACTGATATTTGGAATGACGAAGTGCGCTAGGGAAGGGCATCTGCGGTTTGACAAATTTTGAAAAAGCCTAGAGGGCTTAATGTTCATGTCTCCCAAACCGCTAAAGCGAAGTCGGCCACTCTTTTGCTCAGAACAAATGTTTGTGTAATATTCTCCATTTACCGTGTGAAAATAAATCAAATCGGATTATGATTCCGCCTCCTCTTCGTATAACGGTTTTCTTAAAAACTAAAAAAAGTGCGATAACTCAATAGATAAAATCGTCAGATATATTATATTTTGCACCCGAGTTGATACAAAAGGGTTTTATAGAAGCCGGTATTAAAATTGGACGATGGGCGTGGCATCGCTCATCTTTCGATAAAATCACATATTCCTGGACCTACTCAATCAATTTCAACCAAATTTGGTACAAGTTAAGCACCAATTTGTACACATAGTGTCTTTAAATTATGACATCTCAAATCTTAAAATTGTCAAAAGCGCACCAATAATTCAGAGAGAATTCTTTTCTGATAATAGTATGCGTGTAAGTAAAAAATTGGTTGAATCGGGTTAATACTTTCCTTAGCACCCATATACCTAATGTAAAAATTATCGAACTAATCATAATACTAATCATCATATAACTAATATCTGGATTTTCAAACATTCAGTTAACTTTACTCTTTATATAATATATATATGGATGATGGTATGTGAGATACCGTAATGAAACTCAAAGAGCATATTTTTCTGTGAATAATATGTAGTAATATGCAGTATAAGATTTCAAACTTCCCGTTGGCTTTATACCGAAGTCACCTTCCATTAGATAATCCTTGGATCGCTTTCTTGTCCAGGCATTCAGCTCCGTATACACATGGAAATTAGCAGTTTTTTTATCGTCTGCTGAGATAATAAAATTCCAAATTTGCTGTGCCTTTATTTTCTAGAGTGCATTTGACAGATTCCTTAGGGAATATGCATAATAGCGATATTTTATACACTGAACGGAGCTCGAAGTCTTAATACTGTTTGTTTTAAAAGCTTAATTAAATAAATTAAGTTAATACTAAACATTCATAATTAGTCCGTAAGTAACTTTACTGCTTCTACATTGCTCCGTATTGAATTAAAAAGTTTTATTGAATTATATATCATATCAATATTTTAAGTGTTAATGGTACCAACCAACATTTTATTGAAACTTTAGGTCGTTTCTTTTTACTTAGTTAGATACTATTTTTAAGATACGTCATACCGGTAAATAAGCCACGAGTGACTAGTTGGAAACCATCATTTCACGCAATATAGATGCTAAAAGATAGAACGAGAAGTTTCCATGAAAGCGTTATTATCTGCAAATCAGAATGATTGAATATGGTACAATAAGAATTTATATGTTAAAATTTTAGCATATATGTATATATATGTGTATAAATAACACAAAACATTTACCATAAACACATTTTTTATTCACAACTAAAGACTTAATAAAGATTTCTATCGATGAACAACTTTAATTCCTAATATTTAGAGGGAATTGTAGCCTAAGAATTAATAACTCATTTAAATCCTATATTACCCACTGTTCATAAAAAACATCAGAATAGGTCTTTCTTAATCTCATTATATTTTAAATATTCTATTTTTTATTAATTTTTAAATAAATAGTTTACTCCTCTGGTGAATATTTTTTCAAGCTAAAAACCTTATGCATTTATGTACCTTTTTATGTATAATATATCAAGTATAATAATATTTTCAGATAATTTAATGCAGTTAATGTCTTTGTAGGCCAATCTTTATCTAACAAATTAGTTGGTAATAAAAATATAGATTGAAATTAAAGTCTTTCATTCACAAAAACTTATATGCTTGTGTTATTGGTCCTTAGTTTAAAGATATTTAGAACAAATACAAAGAAATATTTGGAAGAATGAATTTAAAGAATTCGATATTTGCATATATAAAATTAAGTTTCCATCGTTAGAAGAACAAGGCGAACCTTCTCTTAAAGAATAAATCATAGCAAGAATATTGCAAAGTTACTTAATAAAAAATGTTTTTAAAACTGTGACTTTAATTTTTTCTACATATATATTCCTAAATATGTATGTACTTGTATTTATATACTGTATTTGTATATGCTATTATTCATTAAAATTTCTAATACAATTTTTTAACAATGAGTATATAAATTATAGAGGACATTTGGTTCACTATTATATAAATTGTATACATTATAAAATAAGTTATTGATTTCTTTATACAAAGTTATACAAATAATGATACTCTACATAGAAATAAAAATATATGTATGTACTCGTGCATTGATATACATTATTACAAACATTCAAATAAGTAAACCTATATCGACATTCAGTAGTATTTGTAAATTTTTGAATTTTTTTAATTAAACCCGAGAAGTCTTTTAAACGCTCGCCTATAGTCCAAATTAAATATTGTGTAAATAACTGGATTTAGTCCGGAATTTATATAGCCCAACCATGTAATGAAATTCTTTAATTTGTTTGTTGGGCAGCAATAATCGCAGAAAGGCAGGATGACGTACATCAGGAAAAAAGGTAGCCAACAAATAACAAACACACCCATAATAATGCCCAACGTGCGTGCAGCACGTCTTTCCTTCGACAGTGATATCTTCTGTTTTTCCTCAATAAATTGATATACGCCTGCGGGTTTTTTCTGTAACGGCATTGCCACGGTGGATGTGGCACCTGTTGAAGATTGTGGTGGCGTAATTTTCAACGAAGTGTAGTCATCATTGTGTAAATCGATTGGTTTTGTGCATTCGGAGGCGAATTTCGGCATGCTTGTTGAACTGTTTCCACAATTTTCGAACTCTTTACTTTCGGCGACCATGAGCAGTAATTCTTCTGTACCAGCTATGTCGACACAAGCATTCTTTTTGTCGTCGTTGCGTTCATCATCGTTTTTTGGTTGTTGCTGTTGTTTTTTAAATCGCATTTTTCCCTGTTTAATAGAATCCTTAATTTTTGCACGTCGAGTTTTTTTTCGTTGTGCCACAACAACTGTACGTTGCTCTGTTTCTTGGTTATTATCCGCACCCCGTATTTCGTTATTGACATTCGTCTCACTGCTAACAGAGTCCTGATCATTTTGTATCGCAACTGGCGATGTTGACTGCTCAGAGGATTTGCCGCAACTAAATATTGCCAAACAAAAAGAGCCTACAGCATCTCGTCTGGCACTTGCATTATTCACGGCAGATGTGACCTTATCACCACTCTTCATTGCAATAGTATTTATTTTCGAAGCTTTGGCTCGTTCACGCAGTCGTCGTCTAGTTGCAATATAGATTTCGATGTATACGATAGTCATTACTGCTAAGGGGATGAAAAAAGATCCCAATGAAGAGTATATCACATATCCTCGATTAGATGTTAATTCACACGATGTGGCACTTGTAAATTCATCTGGCCAGTCATTCCAGCCTACTAGTGGCGGTGAACTTATTACTAATGATAGAATCCAAACACCGGCTATTAACAGCAGAACACGACCTACTGTACGCTTCTGGGCATAATTAATGGGATCCGTTATGGCCCAGTAGCGATCAAGTGCAATTGCGCACAAATTGAGTATTGACGATGTACAACACAAAACATCACAAGTTAACCACATCTTACAAACATGTATACCAAATTCCCAACGGCCAAGTATTGAATACGCTACGTTGAATGGTAATACAAGTAATGCGACCGTAAGATCGGCTACAGCCAGGGAAACAATAAAGAAGTTTTGTACTATTCGTAGGGGCTTGTAGGTGAATACACTTAAAATGACTAGTACATTCCCAATTACAGTTAAAACTATTATAATGGAGAGCACTATGGTAGTAAGGATAGCTTCCCATTCAGGTACTGCCAGCTGTATCCCAAAGTGGCCCCAGTAGAATTTTTCAGTGTCTAGAGTGCTGCTACATCCATCGATCGTTTCCAATTGGCTGCCGTTAATTGTTGTGGCACTTACGAAGGTGGTAGTTGTTACAGTGGTGCTTAAGTGTGAATCTATCGCGTTCGAAACATTCGTTAATGAAGTTTCCGCATTTTTGTTTAAGCCATAATTCTTTGGATACGAATACATGCCATTCGAAATATTTAGCAATATTTGAGTTGGTGGCATTTTGCATTTTACCACCTTTACCGTTTTTTCTCTTTAACCCTTTACAGTTCTTAGATTTTTATTAGAAAGAGTCACGTGAAAGTCCTTACCTATTCAAGGCATAACTTATATAATATTTATTCTGAAACACACAGTAAATGAAAATATTGTTAGAATTTAAAAATCAACAAATATGTTTTATGACTATATATTATAACATAGTTTAACCTAATTGTAAGTTATATTGACAGTGTTAAACACCTTTAAACAAAAGTGAAAATTTATTATAAGGAAAGGCTAAGTACAGACGCGGCCAAACATTGCATTTGTATGAATTAAAATTAGTATGGAAGAATCCAATTCTGGTGCATCCCAATATTTTATACTCTTAAAATTTGAATGGATTAAAAGCGATGAAAAGGTGTTGGCAAAGCCTTACTCTAAACATGTAAGGAAGAACTAAGGACCGATTTCATTCATATTCATTGTTAAGCAGTATTGCGGTGAAGAAACATGCCTACTTAATTTCATTAAAATATCACATATGTACATATATTGACTTATACCATATAATATAAACAGTATCAAGTCAACTGAAAAGTCGTAAATAACTATATCGTTTATATTAAGGTTACAGGAACGTTAGAGCTGATTGTTTAAACTAACTCAAACATTGACCAGTATATGGTATTACTAATAAAGTCCACTAGAATAAAAAAATTAATTGTATATACATAGATATAAGGGTGCTGGAGTAACTAGTTGACCGATTACATATATTTTGACACTAAACTAAATATTATATATATGTTCAAGATTATACATTTACTTTATCAATAAAAGACGACCTTTGAATTTCATGAAGATATCTGACAGATTGAACAACTATTTCAGTATTAAGTCAGCTATACGCACTGCGGTCTCCGTCTTCCACAATTTCTAAACGAGAGATGACACAATGAATGCAAATTATTATTGCGATATCTGCATTAGTGTTTGATTTGTACAATGTAAAGCAAAATAAATAGATCGAATTTAAAATTGTGTTACTGCTGCCCACTATAGCTGGAATCAGTACTTCTTTGAGCGATTATGTACCTTTTAAAACAATTAAATTCATTCCGGTTGTCTTTATAATGGTCAATATATAATCTTGTATATACTGCAGTTTGTGGCTAGGCGAAAATGTGTGACACCTATTACTTATACCATAGGTAAGTTACAGATTTTCGTAATTTTAATACCCTTTATTGGGTTATCTTAATACAAATATTTTATTTACTTACTGTTTGGCAAAATGTTCGCGAGCAGTTTAGATGATTCAACAAAATCGATTTTTTTTATTGCATAAATTGTTAGTATAATTATTCAATAATATGTTGCTTAAGTTTTAAAACGAAATTTCAATTAGTTCCGATGACATGAGCACTAAGGTAAACACCGGTCGGTTTAGTGCCGAAGCGCACTTTTTATACTCTAGCAACTTGTTGCTACAGAGTATAATAGTTCGCCTAACGGTTGTTTGTATCACCTAAAACTAATCGAGTAAGATATAGAGTTATATATTATATATATAAATTATCAGGATGAAGAGACGAGTTGAAATCCGGGTGACTGTCTATCTGTCCGTCCGTGCAAGCTGTAACTTGAGTAAAACTTGAGATATCTTTATGAAACTTGGTACACATGTTTCTTGGTACCATAAGACGGTTGGTATGGCAGATGGGTGTAATCGGACCACTGCCACGTCCACAAAACGTCATTAATCAGAAACAAATAAATTGCCATAACTAAGCTCCGCAATAAGATACAAGGCTGTTATTTGGCACAAAGGATCACATTAAGGAGGGGCATCTGTAGTTAACATTTTTTTTTAAAGTGGGCGTGCTCTCGCCCCTAATAGGTTTAATGTGCATATCTCCTAAACTGCTGAAGATATAATAACAAAATTCACTGAAAGCAAATGTTTTTAGCACCTCTACCTACAGTGTGAAAATGGGTGAAATCGAGTGACACCCCCTCCACTCCCCATATAACGGTACTGTTAAAAAATACTAAAAGCGCGACCAAAACCAAGCACTAAACAAGTCAGAGACATTTTTAGGTAAAACCCCATATCTTGGGATCCGCTTAACTGATTTCAACCAAATTCGGTACAGAACACCATTTTAAATTCCATTTAATTTTTTCACTTTCCAGTATGCAAATCAAGCAACAATGATTGTATCCGGGTAAAACTTTTCGTGAATAATGCGTTTGAAGTATGCCACCTTATGACTAAAAATTATCTTAATTGAACCAAAACTGTTCAAGCCCCTAGGTACTGAATATGTGGACCACAGTGTCTATAGTTGACTTTTTACCGAAAATATCGGTCAACATAGAACAAGGCGGCAAGAACTACAAAGAAATCTAAAACGAGTATACCATTTGACTTTGCAAGAATACAAATGTTCGGTTACATCCGAACTTAGCCCTTCCTTACTTGTTTTCAAATGCGTTTTTCTCGAAACGACTTTTTTTCAACTTGCGAGAATCCTAGCTCGAAAAGTTATTGAGACGAATCGATCTGAATTTGTGTGAATATCCTTTCTTCAAGTCCGAAAAATATGAACCAAACTCTGGAACGATATTATTAAGTAAAATATATTTTTTATGTAAGAAAGGTGAAAAAACTGATATAAAAACATAACATTTTGTTCAAACACCTCCAAAACTTTTAATTTTCAACTCTTTTGCCCAGAGTTTGGTTTATATTCTTAAAATGTTACTAACGATAGGAAAAAAAATTAATGATTTCAGATCAAAACTGTGACCTCCAGGTGTCCCCCCAGTAGTCAACTCTGATGACGATCGTCAATGAACACCTCCCTCTAACTCCACCACAGGCGGAAATGGTATCGAAAAATTTACTTAGTTAGTTTATATTAGTTATATGTATGATATAGGTAGATATTAATGAAAATCAATAAACTATGTGCTGTACCTTCACACAACACTAATTCATTTATATACTTAGTTCTGCCGTAAATTCTGTTATTAAGTTTACAATACATACAGCGAGGACAAATTCGCAGTAGAAAGTGCTGTTATTATTTATTATAATTTGTATTCACTATCTACTCATATAGATACATATGGATAATAATCAGTTCAGTGTTTGCTTTCGCTTATTAACAATGGAGTGGGAAGGTAAAGAAAATCGTATTGCGGTAATTGCTTTACATAAGTGTGGAAAAAGCGTAAGGGAAATTTATAAGCATCTCAGAAAACATAATAATACGATAATGTCTGTTTACGCACTATTGACCGTTATTCCCACCTAGCGTGGTTCGAACCAATTCAGACAAAAAAAAAACTGTTCGGGAACGCATTCTTAGAATTCTCTTAGAAAACAGAAAATTATGTCTAGGGAAATATATATATCGACAAGATCATTGTCAAGGCTTATTCCAGTGGTAAGCGGTCAACGGCCATGAAAGTCGTCTATACAGATGAAAACATGTTCACTGTTGAAAAGTTTTTACTAAGCACAACGACAAAAATTACACAAAGACACAAAAAATGATATTTGAAGGGTTCAACGTGGTCACCACGTTTAGTGGGTATTCTCCTGTAAAAGCGATTAAGCCATACTCTCTTCTGCAGATCTTTCAGCACACAATGCAAAAACCATGCAGCAGTGGTTTAAAAGCAATATTCCTGGTTTTATGTCTGCAGATGATTGACAAGTCTAGAAGTCCGAATTTGAAGCCATTGGACTTCAGTTTGGCCAGAGTTAGAAAACATGACCTGTCGAATACGAAATGTGGAGAGTCTCAAAAATTCTTTAGTTTGAGCAGCGTCGTCAGTGTATAATGCTTGACTGAACTCGAGCTTAACTCTTTCTTACTAGTTGTTAGCAATACTAGAAAATATTTCCCCGCTTTTAAGATTGGCAAATTGCGAGAGTACATATAAAATGTTCTTTGCTCTTCATTATTTGTTTTAAGCATCTTCATTCAAAAAATGCAATAATTAGTTTTTTAGTTTTTTTCAGCACAAGGTATTTTTCAATAACATCCAGTTTTAACTTTTTTTTAATAGTATTTCTCCCTGCAAATAATTTTCTACATTTAAAATATAATTCCTGTTGATTTTTTGATTTAGATTTGAATTTTTTATATGATAATAAGAACAACATAGATAACTTTAGGCGGAGGACGTTCCCGTTACAATTAACAGCTGCTATTTGGAGAGACTTTCTTAGACGTGCCTAAGAACCTATTTTTCAGAGTACCAAGCGAAAAACATATATTATTTTTTCTTGACTCTCTCTACTGTTCAAAGTATATTGATGGCACTTAAACACCAATTAACTAAACTTGAATTTATATGTTTAAATTTTTATTTAAATCGATTGTTAAATCTCTATAAGTGAGTTCAAACTGGAAAACAAATGAACGGTAACAATTGAATGTTTAGATTTAATTTATTTTATTATAATTTCATTTCTGAATCAGTGCCAATTAATCAGCAAGTTTACTTAACTTAACCGAACATTTTACACCCTCGCAAATTTTTTACTAAAAAATATTCGGTAAAACTCATCAAAATCGGCCTAATTAACTTAAATGATGTATGCATGTATGTGATATTAATTAACCAAAGGGGCTTAATTTAGTATATGAAGAATACATAAACCAAGGGATCGGAAATCAGTATTTTAGGATATGGACTTAGAGCAGAGTTTGGACGAATCTGATTTATCTGAAGTCCGAAACCACATTATTTTTAAGAAAAATTGTTTACTAAATTTCATTAAAATATCACACATATAGACCGACATAAACGCTTCAAAATTAAATGGGAAGTGAAATTGGATGGAAATCATATATCGCGTATATTGGGATTGCATTAACGATTGGTATTACACAAGTATACTTGCGAATATGTTTTTACGCAATTCATACACTAAACGATGTATTGGGCATAGAGTCTGCTAGGCTAACAAAAATCATTATAAGTAGTATATGGGAGCTGGGGTAGTTCGTGGACCGATTTCACACGTTTTTGGCATTGAACTATGGTATATTAAATGTTATATGTTCACTTAATTTTACTAAGATCTCTTACATATTGACCGATATATACGGTATAAGGCCAACTGGAAGTTTGATGTTTTTATATAAAGTATATGGGGGCTACGGGAGGTATTGACCCGATTTTATTCAGTTTTGGTATTACGACAGACATTACCAGAAATAGATGTTCTCTGAGTCTCATTAATATACCTCAATAAGGTATAATTTCAAGCAGATAATTGAAAACTCTTATACTAAGTCTATGGGGCTAGAGGGAAATATTGCACTGATTATAAACGTTTTAGGCACAATGGTACACTGTTATTGGAAAGATACTCTTTACAAATTTTTTAAGATATCTTACATATTGACCGATACATGCGGTAAAAAGTCAACCGGAAATTGGAAAATGTTGTATACTAGCTGTACACTGCGCCTTGTTACGCCCCCAACTAAAATAAAATTGAAGGAAAGACATTACACAAATATTCAAATCATTTTGAGTAATTTTTATGATATTGTACATCTGTCGAAAATTGGTCGGACCAACTCAAAAACATTCTTTGGCTTATGCACAACAACTTTGCTATAAATCATCACATAATCAAATGTATAATTTACGATTCTATAAAGAACAAACATTAATTTTAATACCATATATTTAGAAAGTATACGGCGGTTAGGAATAGTAATGATCCGATTTTGCCCATTTGCCCACAATGGCATGCTGTTGTCGAAAAAATATTATCTCCGTATTTTAATAACATATCTCACAAAATAACCGATATTTTCAGTGAAGAGTCAGTCATAGGCAATGGGGCCCACACATTCGTGATCTGGGGCCTTGAAAATATAGTCCCATTTCGACATCTTTTAAACGTGAGATGAAATATTTACACCATTTGTGCAAAGTTTTTTTTCGATAACGCTATTGACTCTCGATTTATATGCTGTGAAAAAAAAGAAGCGGGGGGAACTTGAAATTGTTAAATAAGGGAAGAAGGAGTACTTGTAGACTGATTTTACTCATTTTCACGATATAAATTAAAAATACAGAAGTAATATTGTTTGTTGAGTTGTTACTGAGATATAGAATTTCACTTAAAGGTTTTTATGAAGTCCTTCCGTGTTGGAGGAGGTTTGAAATAGATTTGACTGGTCGAATTTGGTTAATATAGTTTCAGTCATTTTTGACTTTTGTACATTAATTTAATTTAAGACAGGAAACTCTCACATTCGAGGAGATCCGCATAATATAGTGGATGTGGAAGCAATTCTAAGTCCGATTCATCCAATTTTTGCCAACTTGTTTCATGTTTCACCTATAATAGGGGTTTTCATTAAATTGTCCCACAACAGTGATATTTATGCATGTGTCTTTTGAAGGTGTGGTCAAATTAAAAAACTAATGGATTTAACGTATTGTGAGATTATAAAAATCTCATTGTTTGCAGTCTCTATTTTTTATTTATTTTTTAATACTTAATATTGTATCACTTATTAATTAATGATCTGTTATTTCGAAATACATAAAAACACTAAACTACAGTGAATACTGTTACTTAACTGTTATTTAAATATTAGTCACCTTCGAACATCTGTGAGAAGTTTCTTTTGATTAAATTACGTTTTTAGGCAGTATTTTATACGTAGGTTACGCTGATATTTATGGTAAATTATTTTAGTTACCGGCACTAATTGTATTACGTACTATATTTTTCTTGAAACCATTAAAAACAATACAATTTCATAGTACTTGCAGTGGTCAGTACATACGTATATTTTGTTCAGATATTATTGTAACCCATCGTAGAAAGCTTGCAAAAACAATTGGACTTCATGTATTTCGTGCTGTTATATCTTTTTATTATTTTCAATATACATCAAATATTTTGTTATGATCCGTTGGACATATTTAAAGAGATGGGGCGTTTAACACAAACATGCTTAGATCTGACGTGCACAAACTTAAGTGTGTTTTTAAACACTTGTGAGTGCACCAGCATATTTAATAAGTGAACTTCTATTTATTTTCAGACGATTTAAAAGTTGCAAATGAACTGGAAAGCGACCACAGAAAAGATGTGAATTGTTTGCGAATGTGTTTGTTCTTACATGCTAGAGAGGTAAGCAAAACACATTTCAATAATACTCACATTTTTACTATCATAATATAAATGTATTTAAAGTCATCAAATCCGGATCTGAAGGCAAATTTTATGGGCTACAAACGTAACGAAAAAGCAATAAAAAGAAACGAATGCATTGGGTTTTGAATTTCTAAAATTAAAAACAAAAACATGGTTTAACTCTTTTATACTCGAATTGAAAACGAATCGAAACATGTACGTTTTACATTCAACCAAGTACCCCATTTGATCAAATCTAAGTGATTATCAGGGCTCGGAAATATACTTGTATAATCTTTTAACAGGTTTTGGAGTTAATGATCCGAAAAAAGTGCTGAAGCTTGAGTTGGAGACCATGGTGATGAATGAGGGGTGGACGTGTTATTTACAATTTAAAGCTGTAACTTTGTACATAGTAGTAAATTTGCTATATCCAGCTGCAAGTATATTAGTTTTGTCTAAGTTTGATGATTCTATTTGGAAATTCCATAGCATTTTTATATTTTTGCAACATGTTGCTACAGAGAATTATAGTTTTATTCATCTAATACAATGTTCGCACCGAATTGAAATCCTCCTGAAAACACAATTTGTGGATTGTGGAACCAAAGTCGTTCTGACCGACATTGTGTGTTTTCGATGAGTTTTCATTGACAGTTCACACACCTATTTGTTTACATTTGTTATGTACCCTACAAGAGCAGTGACGGTCATCTGATGGGTAATATGACAGTCATAGCTGAAAAAATTTTGTCAGCGCGCAGAACAAAGTTTCTACCATTTTCTTAAGAGCCTTGTTTTCTTTTTGTTTGTTTGTTTTGTTTTTTCTGATTCATTGCTGAACATAAATCCGTCATAGCTGAAAATTGTCAGTTATGACCGAAACGCTATCAGAAGGGAAAAATTCTTTTGCGCAGTAGATAATACTTGTAACTTTTAATCAAAATTAGTTATAATAATATACTTAAATATAAAAAGGAATGCAACAAAAAATATAATAAAATATGAAAATATAAAAATAAATTTTCACTTGATGCCATCTCCTCCTCTCAATAGCTCTGCGTACGTCTTTCTCCAATCAGTGGATAGTTCTGAATTTAAAAATGCAAATGTAAATTAATAGTACTGACATATCAAATGTGAGTGTATTGGTGAATGTAAACAAATTGTCAACTGACATTTAAGGCTGCCAAATATAATATGTCTTCTAATAATATCGATTAAACTAGAGCAGGCACCGATTATAATGAGTAAAATGTAAGTTTTCAAGGGGTTTTCAGCGAAAACTGTGTTTTCGTTTACCAGATTTTGTATAGATGAAAACACAAGTTTTCGCTTAAAAACCTCTTTTGTCTATGAAAACACGAATTTTGTGTCGGTGCGAACGTAGTATAATGGTTGCTTGTATCACCTAAAACTAATCGAGATAGACATCGAGCTCTACATATACAAATGATCAGGATGACGAGACAAGTTGTCTGTCCGTCTGTCTGTTTCTCTGTATGTGGAAACGATAACTTCAGTAAAAATTGAGATATCGTCATGAAACTTTGTACACGTGTTCCTTAGTCGAATCGGGAGGAGAAGTTCGTAGATTCAAGCTTTATCACCCAAATCCTTTCGACACTTACAACAGTGTCAAAATAGATCAAATCGGATGATAAATACGCCTACTCCCCATGTGACGGTTTTGTTAAAAACTATTAAATGTACGATAACTAAATGCGTCGGAGACATAAATTTTACATCCAGGAGAAGAGCACTTTATAGAAGCAGGTATCCAAATTGGACGATGGGTGTGACACCGCCCACATTTATGTGAAATCACATATCTCCGGAACTACTAGACCAATTTTAACCATTTGGTACATAGGATTATTTTGAAATTCCTATGTTACAGTGCGAAAAATACTTTCCATATAATACAACTGTGGCAATCACAAATGCAACTCTGCAAGAGTTATTTATAAAGCAGATATGGAAACATTCAACCTACACTATCTGTCATGCTGACGTACCTCCATCTTCTTTTTTCATCCAGCTGTAAGCACGTCATCACTATTTTTGTATGTAATCACATTATATCAGATTTTGGAAAGTAAATAAATCGAACATTATTTTGGACACTCCACACAACTTTAAATTCTATATGATTTTTTCACTTTCCAGCATACAAATCAAGCACCAATTTTTATATCAGGATAAAACCTGATGCCACCTCAAGCAATTGTCAAAATCGTACCATTACTATTCAAGCCCCAGATAGCGGAAATGTGGACGTCTATGGTTGACTTTTTATCGAAAAAGTAAATGAATGAGATAGATAACTGAAATTAGGAATCAATCTTTTCCTGATATTAGTATGCCTGTATGTCGAAAATTGGCTGTATCAATATTTCCCTTAGCCCCCATATACATAATAGAAAGATTTTCGAACTTCCGGCTGACTTTATATCAGCCAATATGTGAGTTATCTTAATTAAATTAAGTGAGCGGGTTTTTCCCAACGGTGCATCTCTGTGCCTAAAATCGGGTAAAAACTTGCCTTACCTCCCATATAATTAATATCAGGATTTTTAAACATCCGGTTGACTTTACTTCTTATAAATATATTGTTGATGGTATGCAAGGTACCTTAGTGCAGAGAGCATCTTTTTCTGTTAATAATAATATGTAGTAGTACCAGAAATAAATAAAATTGTGTTAATACTATCCTTACCTCCCATATACCTAATAAAATATCAAAGGACCGTATATATCGGTCAATATGTAAGATATCTTGGCAAAATTAACTGGACGATAATATTGGATACATTTTAGTTTATTGCCGAAAATATGTGAAATTATATTATACCACATATAATAATTTCCATTATTCTAACAAACCTTATTATATTAATGGTTTAGAGCTGAACATGAATGGAGTTGGTCTAGACCTTCATCTTAATCTCAATCCTTCTTCGGTTACGTTTATGTCGGATATATCTCATTTGAGGATGATTTGAGTATAATATTCGCTGACGGGAAGTAAAACATAGCTATAAAACTAATTGAGCCTATGACCTATAATATAACTTAATAAAATACCAAATTTTATTTAATTTCGTCGAATAATGAATGAATTATTTCGCAATATTTTTATACTCTCGCAACCTGTTGCTACAGAGTATAATAGTTTTGTTCACCTAACGGTTGTTTGTATCACCTAAAACTAATCGAGTTAGTTATAGGGTTATATATATATAAATGATCAGGATGAAGAGACGAGTTGAAATCCGGGTGACTGTCTGTCCGTCCGTCCGTCTGTCCGTCCGTCCGTGCAAGCTCTAACTTGAGTAACAATTGAGATATCTTTATGAAACTTGGTAGACATGTTTCATGGTACCGTGAGACGGTTGGTATTGCAGATGGGCGAAATCGGACCACTGCCACGCCCACAAAACGCCATTAATCAAAAACAAATAACTTGCCATAACTAAGCTCCGCAATAAGATACAAGACTGTTATTTGGTACACAGGATCACATTAGGGAGGGGCATCTGCAGTTAAAATTTTTTTTTAAAAAGTGGGCGTGGTCCCGCCTCTAATAGGTTTAATGTGCATATCTCCTAAACCGCTAATGCTATAATAACAAAATTCACTGGAAGCAAATATTTTTAGCACTTCTATTGACGGTGTGAAAATAGTTGAAATCGGGTGGCAACTCCGCCCACTCCCCATATAACGGTACTGTTAAAAACTACTAAAAGCGCGATAAATCAAGCACTAAACACGCCAGAGACATTAAATTTTATCTCTGAGATGGTATAAGATGACTTTATAGGAACCGCGTTCAAAATTAGACAGTGGGCGTGGCACAGCCCACTTTTAGGTGAAAACCCATATCTTGAGATCTGCTCAACTGATTTCAACCAAATTCGGTGCATAACGTTCTTTTCATGTTTCTATGTCATAGTGCGAAAATGGGCGAAATCGGACTACAACCACGCTTACTTCCCATGTAACACCATTTTCAATACCATCTGATTCTTTCACATTCCACTATGCAAATCAAGTAAAAATGATTATATCGGGGTAAAACTTTGCGTGAATAATGCAATTAAAGTATGCCACCTTGCGGCCAAAAATTGTCTAAATCGAACCAAAACTGTTCAAACCCCTAAGTACTAAATATGTGGACCCTAGTGCCTATAGTTGACCTTCTACCGAAAATATCAGTCAATCCACAAAGAAATCTCAAACGAGTATACCATTTGACCTTGCGAGAGTATAAAATGTTCGGTTACATCCGAACTTAGCCCTTCCTTACTTGTTTAATATGAAGTTTTGCCAACACTTGACGCTTGCAAGTTGAGAGAGTATAAAAAGTTCGGTTACACTCGAATTAAGACTTCCTTACTAGTTCTCTGTAAAACTTGGACCGTAATGTTTTCTCTTTAATAATATCGGGTTTTGATTAAATGGACTTTAAATTGAAAATCTATGTTGTGTACTAATTTGCGTGTTAAATTCCTTGCTTAGAGCATAAAGAAACAATATATCGACTTTATAAGCGAATATGAGACGTGCGGCGTTGAGTACTGCAAAACCTGAAGATTTAGTCTATCAACGTACAGATAAGGATATCTCCCTCAATGAAAAACAAATTCTTGGTGATTTCTCGAACATAATTCTGATACGAAGTGGCATAAAATTGATATTATATTATAGGAGAAATGAAAAAGATGGGCGTATAGTTAATGTAATCTGCAAATTATTTTTTGGAGGGAGTACTAGTGAAGTGGTAAGAGTATAGCCAGAGAATGTAAATGAATAGAGAAGGAGCAAATGTTAGCAGTACTAAAATGTTAATTACGATGGAGGAACATCGAAAACACGCAAATTGGAAAATAAAATTTCACTACAACCAGAGAATGTTGATGAGTAGAGAAGGAGCAAATGTTAAATGAAAACTTTTTGAGTACTAATTTGTAATTCCACAAGAGGGAACATCGAAAAGTATAACTTCGAAAAAGAAAAATACACCACACAATATGCGAAATGCTATAAATAGACACAACGAATATTCCTATATGAAAAATCGTTGCGCATACCTATTTAGATTTATGTTTTCAATTTCTATGATATGACAAATTTATAATTATGAAAAACCTTTTGAATTAAAAATCTGTATTACCGGTAAAAACCCCAGAATTCATAATAAAATAAACATTTAATAAGCTAGTTTTCTAACTTATGTATGTGCGTTACGTAAGCAATATACTTATTAAACAAATGATAATAATAAAACGCTGGCTAAGCGGCCACGTTTCCACTTTTGTGGTGGCTTAGGTCGTAAGCGCGAAGGAGTTAAGCTCATTCCGAATACGAGCATATACGTTCGAATCGTATAATACATAAAATTAAAATTGTATTTAATTTTTTTATTTTATTAATTGGAATCTAAGCATATCATAATTCAATTACTTTAATAGCATATTTTACTTCCTGATATAATTAAAATATATCAGGAGAATATGTTCATATGTTTGGGTTTATTGCATATTCCTTTATTTATGCGTATTTACACAAATGTGATAATCACACATACATTCATGAGTACACGTACGCTGATGCTTGCTTCTTCTTGCCCCGCACAAGCAATGACTTTTGTCAACGCTTTTTGCTTTTTGCGAGTTGAACGCTCGCAGGCAAGGAGGGATTGGGGCGCACCGCCACATAATTATTTCAGATATATATTTTATTTATCGAATTCAGTTTGAAAACGATTATAGGTATGAATTTATTGGTATATATATATATATATATATATATAATATATATTATATTACGAAAATAATTCATAAATGCATCAGTATTTTTCAATACAAATTAAGCAACATATCAATATATTATGAGCCCTCACTTGACACGCCTATGTGCATGGTGGCAAGCCAACGAAATAACGGCGAGTTCGCGCGGACATTGTGTTGTTGAAAAAAACCAAATGACGACTTTGCCGACAAACATACATATTTATATACATACATACAAACGAGCTCGCATACATATTGACGCCAAATTTTGCGCATCGTCGCGGAGTTGACAAAATTTGTTTCAATCGACAATTTTGCGACAATGTCGATCGGCTATGTTGTCTCGTTTGTCCTTTTTGCAGTGGTTTGCTATTGAAAGTTGACTTATGCTCTTTTGAAATATTGCGATTACCAATTGGGCTGCATTTTCATAGCGTCGTATTTAGATAAAATGGGCTAAATCGAAAAACTATGAAACAATGATAATAAGTAAACATATAAAAGTACTATATGGACTGTGCTTAGAATATATAGAAGTAGTTAATGATTTCATATGAATGTCAATTTGATATAAATTTTATAATTTAATGCCATAAATAGTGCATAATATGAAAAAATATAAATATTATTTAAACTCGAATAGGTCATGTTGCCAATTCTCCTTTCTGAAGTGAACATCAGACAAATTCTTCAATTTCTGATTTTTAGCAAATGTTGTGAGGAAGCAGCTTGTGGACATACAAATGCGAGGGGGATGGTAGGATTTTCAGTGGTGGCTGTCAAATTGTAAAATTGAATTTTTCTCGTTTTACTCAATTTCATTCATTTATTTCGCATATGCGTAGGAATTCTATATGAAAACCAAATGTGGTTTACCAGGCGCACAGAAAAAATAGCGCGGCGCAGAGTTATGAACGAACGCACTATGCTTTGAAGCAGCGCACGTTCCTTATGAATGAATTTGTTGTCGTTGTAATATAAAATACTTAGAAAATAAGCCGCGAGTTTGCTTGAATATTATTGGCCGATGCTGGTGCGTCTACGTTTTTTTGTCACTTGCGCGAATGTTTGATTTTTTGCGAAAGACATATTGAGGGACATACATATGAACATATGTGTACATATATGCAAATATATTTGGACATGCGAATGAAAGAAGGCAATGTCAAGAATATTCACATATGGACATATGAACATTTGAAGCAAGTAAACAATAATAGCTGTTTGAATTCACAGATTAGACTCTAGAGCTTGAATATTGTCTGTGGTGCTGCTTGTATAGCAGACTTCTTTATTGCAATGTGAAATATTTTGCCTAAGTTCAAATCCTATCAGATATTTTTTTATACTCTTTTTTTATTTTTATATTCCTTTTTTATTAAATGATATTTTAATTCTATTTTCATATTATTTCCCTCATTATTTATATTTTCTTGTCGGAAGTCAATTACTTTCATTTTTATTATCTCAATTTTTGTTTATGCGCATATCAAAGAACATCTGCGCATATGTATGTATATACATTTTGCTTATAGAGTGGTGTAGTTCGTTGCGTAAATTGACAGCTGTGGTGACATTTTATTTTCGAACTTGCGCGTTTTCGATGTTCCTTCTTAGCAATTAACATTTTAGTACTGCTAACATTTGCTCCTTCTCTACTCATCAACATTCTCTGCCACTACATTAATATAAAAAGAAAATGTAGTCCTACAAAAATTGCGGTAGATTTGCTTTACTGAGTAATGATTCAAATAATGTTGCGCCTCCTATATATTATAAATATTTGCGCGAGCGGAGCTTTAATACCGTTATGTCTCAACTATCATTGTAGGCAGAAATAATTTTCACATAGTGCCCATAAAAAAGAGTAATATTGATGAAACAAAAATACAAACGTATACTAAGAAAAGTTTCATGGAAATTGTAAAATTGTTGTCAAATAATAACAAAAATTATTATTCTTATCAAATGAAGAGCTCTAAAGTCCTAGTTGTTGTCTCAACAGCACTGTTTAAATGCAATTGCCCGCCCTAAAAATAACCAAGCGGAAGCGTTGTAAGTATGATTTTAAATCTTACCCAATGAAAATGCGCATGGTGGAACATTGTTGGTTGGAAATCGATTAAAGCAATATGCTTTAGAATCTCACACTACAGCCCAGTTAGAAGCTACAACAATATCATTAAAAAATCGCAGTAGGGACTTAAACCTGACGGCTAAATACTGCCCATCTCGTTACAAAATTGCAGATAGTCAATTCAAAGAATGTTTTAGTATACTAGGATGTAGATTTTTAGCAGGTCGACATTACAATGCAAAGCATGTGTATTGGGGCTCACGACTAATTAACCCGAAATGAAGGCAACTGCATTACACTATTATGAATGGGCAAAATAACCTCGACATAATTTCTCCTGGTTAGCCGACATATTGGCCCAGTGATCGAAATAAAATGCCAAATTTAATTAATTTTGGTTTTTGATTTTTAAAAAATAGACAGATCATTTATAACTGCTGATACATCATCTGACTTATCTTCCGATCACTCTCCAGTACTAATAAAGCTACGTGAGAAACCTTGTTTGTATTAACAAAAGTGGTGGTTAAAATATAAAAGCTATATCAGTAGCGCACATTAATTATGATTATAGAATAAACTCAGAAAAAGACATTGATCAAAGCATAAGCCAATTTAATGATATACAAGAAAAAACGTTAACTTCGGTTGCACCGAAGCTATAATACCCTTCACAGAACTTGGCTCCGATCGTTCAATTTGTAAGGCAGGTAAAGGTATGGTATAGAGATGAGATTGCTTCGGAGAATGCATTATTGCCTTAGACAATAACCCACGCCAATTTCGTGAAGATATCACGTCAAATGAAAAGGTTTTCCATTCAAGTTCTAGATTCCGTTCGTTCCGTTTGTATGGCAGCTATATGTTATAATCACCTGATCTATACAAATTGTTATGAGATTACATTGTTGGCTTAAATAATAATCCATGCCGAATTTCGTGTAGATACTTCGTCAAATGAAAAAGTTTTCCATACAAGCACTTGATTCCGATAGTTCAGTTTGTATGGCAGCTATAAGCTACAGTTATCTATCTAGAAAAGAACTCATGCCAAATTTCGTGAAGATATTACGTCAAATAAAAAAGTTTCCCATACAAGTACTTGTTTCCGATTGTTTAGTTTGTATGGCAGTTATATGCTATAGTGGTCCGATATCGGTCGGTTCGATAAATGAGCAGCTTCTTAGTGAGAAAAGGACAGGTGAAAATGCAATTTCAGGTCGATAGGGTTAAGTTCGGGTGTACCCGAACATTTCATACCAGATCCTATAAAGCCCTTCTCTACCAATCTGGTTGTGAAATTTAATGCTTGGGGCATTCATTCAGTGAGTTATCATACTTTTAGTAGTTTTCAACATAACCATATATGGAAAGTGGGCGTGGTTATCATCCATTTTTACAGAGTTTAAAGAGGTGATAAAATTACTTCTTCCCAGCAAGTTTGGTTTATATATCTTAAGCGGATTAGAAGATATGTTCATTAAATCACTTTAAAAAAATAGTTTACCCATTACTGCGATCTCCTGAGCCAACTTCTAGTATTGTATCTTAATTTTCGGCTTAGTTATGGCACTTTAAAAGCTTTCGTTTAATAGCGTTTTGTGGGCGTGATAATGGTATGATTCCGCTCACTTACAATACCGTATGGTATTAAACTGTGGAGTACGACCTGTGCAACTATCATTGATATAATACAGAGGTTCCAGTCTAAAATCCTTAAAGCTATAACGATTTCACCATAGTACATTCGTAATGAAAATATTCACAAAGGTCTTGGTTTCCTTTGGTAAAGAAAGAAGTAGAGGACAGCAAAAAGAACTATGAGCTTAAACTACGTATTCATTCAAAGGCTAATGCCTGCTTAAATAGAAAAGATCTACCAGCCTTTTAGAGAACAATGTATCCCCAAACAGGCTCAAGTAGAACATTGAGCTTGTCTAATTTCAAATAGATTTAAGATTTTATTCCTTATTGTTAGGCTTTGAACAAACAGTTTCAATATATAATATATCATATTTTAACCATTTTTAAAGTAAAATATTGTTTTGTACATATGTATATACATAGTTTAAATATTAGATATTTTTTTGTTCTTCTTCAAATGATACGTCCCCCTTGCGCGACAAAAAAACAGGGCGCCCGGTAAAGTAAGATTGAAATTTATATTTATTTCAACAAATAATAATAAATTACTAAAGCAATACGTCAATCTTTCACTTTAGGGTGTCATGGATATCGAACTAAGATTCATTGATACGTTTGTTGGATTTCCTGGTAGATGCCGTGACCTCAGTTCGGCAAAAAAATTCGTAACGTCAAGCAATTGTTAATGTAGAGATAAGTTTTCCACTTGAATCTCATTTGTTAGCTGATGCGGTTTATCTCTTGAAACCCACAATCCACATTGAAAGAAATTCCTGAGATTTGAGTCTCTAAGGATCTTTGTTCAACACCAGCTAGAGGATTTCTGTTTACGTAGCTACAAAAATGTCAGCTAAAGCGAAAATAGCAAATACCATAGTTAACATCAAGGAGAAAAGTGAAATGGCTGGAATTAGTCCATTTACATGGAGCAACAAAACTGGCCGATCACCTGGGTGATAACGCCCAGCACACAATCGATCAACGCTGCAACGCCAACTGCGCTTGATATGACCCCTTCCAATAAACCAATGCCGATCGATGCAACCATCACTCTCCAGTATAATGGTGGAATGACACAATTGCCAAACTGCGAAAAGCATGTCAGCAGACAAGACGTTCAGATCAAAGGTCACGTGGCATCCCTGAGCATATACCCCTCCAATACTTTTCAAGGACAAGAGGAATCTATTAAAGCAGTCTATTAAGAAAAGCAAACGAGAATGCTTTCTGAAACTCTGCGACGACTTTGAAGACAACAACTGGGGGCTCGCATATAAGATGGTAATGCAAAACTCCGTTCTCGTGGGCAAATGCCGACCTCCCTTTCGATTCTGGAAAGAATAGTATCGGTACTCTTCCCAATCCGTCCCATGTATTTCCAACTTTTTTATCAAGCTATTATACTTGTAGAAGTAGCCCCATATATACCGTCTGTTCCAAACGAAGAGGTTCGAGGAGCATGTGACCGGTTAAATCCATCTAAAGCCCTGGGCCCACATGGCGCTGAAAACAGCGATTACTAAAAACACAGACCCCTTCCGAATTATACATGACACATGCATTAAGGAAGGGTACTTCCCTAAGCTATGTAAAAATCAGCATTTAATATTACTGCCAAAACCAATATACTGCCATTGACAATCCCGTCCCATTTCCGGACACTCTGCATGTTGGACTCCGCTGGAAAAATCCTTGAGCGAATTACAATATTGCAATACAATATTGCATGGTCGTAACACTCGACGTTAAACAAGCTTTTAACTCAGCATCCTGGTATACACACCTTCGCACATAATCGTAAGCTACTTAAATGAAAGAATTCTGAACTACTATACAAGCAGCGGCTTTAAAGAATATAAAGTCACCGGTGGTGTACCATGTACGATGGAGTACTGCGACTGAAGGTACCCAAAATGTTCACAACATTGGATTTTCAGATGACATTGTTGTTGTGGTGACAGATAAGCACATAGAAGGTATTGTTGCACTGGTTATTCCGGATTGATATACGGATCTCGAAGGTAAGGGTCTTCTTGCGATATTTTTAGATTCGGCAAACATGTTTACCAACCTCATAGTGGTCCATTTACTAGGGAGAGTGCCGCCAAAATCCCGTCTAAATTTCCTTTGGACAGAAATGACGGACTGCAAATCATGGTACCGCTGCACTATTCAAACTCCTTTTCTGCTCCCAAGCATTCATTTTTAAAAAAACCTTAAATAATAACCTGACAAATAAAAAAAAAGTAAGTCCATTACTCACACAGAAAAAAAGTTATTACGGTTTCTTTTTGTAGCATGATTTTTGAGCTACCCTGTACATATGTATGTATTTACATATCTGTATAATAAATTTACGAAAATTACCTGCGATTTATTTTTCTCCTTTCCGTGGATTCTTCGTACTGAAAACGTCCATACACGCATTTTTATATATATTCTATATAAAGGGTGCGTTCGAGATGGCAAGCACGACAGCAGTGTTGCTAATTGGTCAAAGTATCACGGGTAAACAAAAAAATAGTCAGAACGAACTCAGTAGCAACAACAATTTAAAGAGAAGTTTCTTGAAAAATCAAACGTTCACATCCGAACACCATGACGTATATTTAAATATGTATCCAACGAGGATGTTGAAAAAATGTGTAGACAAATAGTCGTACATAAAAACGACCAAGATTTTCAGCGAATTATTTTCCGAAAATCCCACCTAATCCACTACGTGACTACAAATTAAATACAATCACCTTGTGTATTAACTAACACCAAGTCAGAGTTTCTCTGGCAACCCCGGTGTTAAAAATACAAACGTATGTAGGCGATATCCTGTCTGGAAGTCACAGGCAAGGATTCCGTTAAAACATATAACGGCGAACCACCCTAATATTAAAAATAATATACCAAAAGAAAACTTGTTGGACACTAATTTCCTTAATTTCGAAAAAGAAAGTACAAGAAAATCTTTGAAAATTCAATAGGAGCAGACATCGTCTCCAGTTTTTATACACTACAGAGTCAATATCCGTATTACCCGCCATTACAAAGAGGCAAATTTTATCCTCGTTGGCAAAACTTTTCGACCCTGCACGATGGCTTTCGCCAATTATGATACAAGCGAAAATTATAATACAAGAATTATGGCTAGACAGAACCGACTGGGACGAACAAGTAAAAAAACTTCGCTTTAAAAAGTTGTCCCAGTTCGCGGACAATCTGAATAACATTTCGCAGATACAAATACCACGATGGGTAAACTATTACCCAATACCAAACCAGTATCGCGACCACAAGCCACTTAGCCACTAGTAGCAAAGACAAAGGTGACTCTTCTAAAACCAATAAGTGTACCCCGACTTGAACTATGTAGCGCACTACTACTTGCTAAATTAGTATCCAGGATGTAAACGCATTTGAACATGGCAAAATATAAATAACATCTCTGGTCCGATTCCGAAATTGTACTAGCGTGGTTGGAAAAACTACACTATGCGTGGAAGACGTTAATTTCAAAACGAACGTCTCAAATACTTGACCTAGTATGATCAGCAACTTAGCGACACATAGTAAAGTGCTGACAATCCTGACGATCTAGGTACAAGAGGGTGCAAACCGCTTCACCTTGCCACCCCTATCTTCTGGTGGAAGGTTGACAGAAACTCCAAATTCTTGGCCATAATCGCCCATTCGCTACATAATTGCCCCAGAAAGTCGAGAAATCGATATTTTTCATACAATACTAGATGATCGCTCTTATCGCATATACTCAAGCGAGCTACTTCAGCCGCGATATATAGTTAACTCTTAGTTCTTAACCCATTCCTCTACACGAAAGGTCTGCGAATAGTCGATTTTCCAATTCAAATCCCACGTATATTGAACGCCACCCTTTAATTATACCAGAGAAGTCTTGGCTTGCCCCTTTACTCCTCAGTTATATCTACTTACTTATGCATCACGCGAAACATCGCCTAATGCAACATATTCTCCGACTTAAGCCCCAAATAAAAAAAAAACGCTGCAACATCGCTCTGCCTTTCACAATTACAGATATCGATTTTGCTGGGCCTTTTCAGATAAAGGCGTCCATGCTAAGGTCTCCCACCATAATGAAAGGGACTTTTTTGTTGAGATAAAAATAGTAATATTACAACAAAGAGATTACGAATAGGGAAGCTGGTAGTTTCTAGAAAAAAGAAATATTGAACCATTAAAGCTTGTAAGGATAGATGATAAACTGTAGTTTGGTGCAACAAATCGCATTAAAAAGGAGCATCTGTGGTTGGAAAAAATAGGCGTGGTGACCACTAAAGCTACTTCTATCAAACTTGCTCAGGATTAAAATCCCTCCCATTTTCCATATAACGGTTAAATGGAAAACTACTTAGTGTGCGATAACTCAATAAATACATTCCTAATAGAAATTAAATTTTACACCCAATATGGTACGAAGGGGCTTGAAAGCTGGTGTCAAAATTGTTCAATGGGCGTGGCACCGCCAAAAGTCCAAATTCGGTACATAACATTTTCTGTAATTCCCACATCACAGTGTTAAAACGTCGAGTGACATACTGGTACACTTTTTGCCCTGTTTGAAGAGGTGTAACGCTTTTACAGGAGACTCCCCATCATATATTTTGTCGTTTTGATTATTAACAATTTTTTCAACAGTTAACCTTTTTTCATCTGTAATTTCTTCTGTTAAGCCGACATACTGGCCCAGTGATAGAAAGAAAATACCAGATTTAATGATTTTGGTGTAATAAAAAATATAGATAGATCGCTTATAACTGCTAATACATGTACTAAATTGTCTTACGATCATTCTCCAGTACTAATAAAGCTATGTCAACAGCCCTTAGTTGTATAACCAAAAGTGGGTCGAACATCCCATAAAACGAACTGGTTGAAATACGAAAACTTTAATAGTAGCCCCATAAATGTTGATTACAAAATAAACTCAGAATGAACGACCGATAAGGGTTGGTGTACCTCAGAGAGCGTGCTAGGTCCAACTCTATGTGTCATATATGCAGCAGACCTTCCAACTGGTAATAACATTTTGACATTGACTTTTGCGGATGACACAGTCTTAGCATGCCGTAATAAGTGTCCCATCAGAGCATCAAGAGTACCAGAGGAGCATTTAGCTTTGGTCGAACAATGGCTAGCCAACTGGCGAATAAATGCAAATAAATAAAAGTGTAAGCATGTTACATTTTCACTAAGACTACAAGTGTGTCAGCTGATTAAAATGAATAACATCTAAGTACCACCAATCAGTCGTCCAGTTTGTATGGCAGCTATATGCTATGTGGTCCGATATCGTCTGACAAATAAGCAGCTTATTGGCGTGAAAAGGACAGGTGCAAAATTTCAGATCGGTATCTTAAAAACTGAGAGACTAGTTCGTATTTATACAGACAGACGTTACAAGTAAGGAAGAGTGTGCTATGAAATAATATAAATCTGACATCACTAAATTATTTTTATTTTTACCATATCTCTGCTCAACAGGTTACGGGCTTATTCGCAAAACTTTGATGTTTGGCGTCGAAATGCCAAATCGTATTTAGTTCTAAAAAGTTGCTGGAAAATCACCCAAAATGGTTTTTTTTTGCGCAATTATTTTGTCGGTACGGCAAATAACAAAGCAAAACCAAAAGGCGGTGTTCGAAGGCAATATATGTATGTAAGGTTTTTGATGCGAAAAACAGATTAATTGCAAAAGCGCATGCAGAAAATGATTTGTATAAACTTTGTCAAAAATCCGATTGGATAAGCAATCACAACTATTGACTTTTTTGAGCTTTGGTATCGAAGGGTGGCACATATTTGCTTGAACAGCATGAAGTAAGTGCATAATTCAACGCTTAGAGTTAATTTCAACGGCGCAAATGAGAGTAGTTGCATTGTATGTATGTAAGGGTAAACAAACTAGAATAACAACTTAATCAGCTGCTACTCGAGCTGAAAAGTTGTTAGACGTTGTATATTCAGACATGCTTGGTCCAATTAGCACAAAACCGTTCAGCGGCGCAAGATTTTTGTTGACGATTTTTCAAAAAAGGTATTCGCTATACTGATTGTATACAAATCAGACGTATTTGGGAAAATCAAGCAATTTAAAAGTGAAGTAGAAGCTCAATGCGGTCGTAAAATAAAAGTGATGCGAACAGATACTAGCACTGAATATTGTAATTTACAATTATAAAATTTATGCGTGAATGTGGTATTTTTCATAAAAAACTGCTCTATATAGCAGAACGCTAAGTAGACGAATGGTACGTTAATTGAGCGTGTGAGGTGCATGTTGCTGGATTCTGGTCTTCTAGAAAGCATATTCTGAGCAGAAGCTGCAAATACGGCAGCGTACTTAGTAAATCGCATTCCCTGTAGAGGTAATTGTCGAAGCCCGGAAGAAATATGGTCCGGTGTGAAACCGAATTTGAAACACTTACGCATATTTGGTTGTACAGCGATGATTCATATACAGAAGCAGAAGTGTTTGAATTTAGATGCAAAATCAGGTGAGTGTGTTTTTGTTGGATATTGCGTTTTATCAAAAGCTTATCGTCTGTACCGAAAATCTCACAACAAGTTTATTGTGAGTCGTGATATTACATTTTTAGAAAATATTAGCAGTAAATCCAATTGCCAAATCTAATTGTTGACATTATTAATGAAAAAGAAGTTAACGACAATAACAATTCAGAGGAGGTGAATGAGAGCGAATTGGTAACAACAAGTGGTCAGTTTGTTGATCGGAGCGTATTGCAAACAAGCCAAAAGCAAGTTTGTTGTTAAGTGTAGTGTCTGGTGTTGAGGATCCTGTGGGTCTTGAAGAGGCATTGAGTAGTACAAAAGCAGGTGACTGGAAACACGCAATGGAAGGGAAGATAGATTCTCACAAGTTAAACACAATTAGGGTGCTTACGAAATTGCCTAAAGATAAAAGAGCAAGAAATTCGTAATTTTTTAAAACTAAGCACCATGCTGAAGGTGCGCAATGGCGTCCATAAAGGCGAAATTTATACCAGAGAGCTGCTAGATAGGTCATTACAGCTGGAATATATTTCTACGAGCGAAATGTTAGCAGAGCGTTTAACAAAGGTGATATCTGCTGTTAAGAATGAATTTATTAATGTTAAATTGGGCATAAAGTAAAGAAAAAGATCTGAGCTAATTGCACTAGCTTGCTTTACATTGCTGAAGTATACTCGTAAACATATTTTCAAGCAATTTCTATGTCTATACTCATTATATACTAAAAGTACTTATTTATTCATCAATATTTCAGATCTCAGATATAATACACTTGTGCCAACGGTTTTTCCAATCCTCAAATGCGCTTTTCGGTATGGCCAACTTTCTTCGCCTATGACTTGATTTCATCAATTGTGGCAAAACGTTTTCTTTTGATTGGTCTCTTCAGTTTTGGAAATAAAAAAAAGTCACAGGGAACCAAATCTGGTGAATACAATGGTTGCGCCATGATTACGGTTTTGTTCCTGAGCTCTTAAACGATACTAATGCGACTTTGCTTTTGTTAAAAATTTAGCAACTTCCCTAATAGTGATTCGACTATTTTCAAGAATAATTTTTTCACTGTTTCGATGTTTTCGCGCGAAAAATCAAAATTCACCCTTTCCTTTGAACACACCTCGTATATATACAAGTATGTATGTTTTGCATGATATTTCACGCGATTAGAATATTAAACAAAGTATGAAATGAAAGACAAATAAAATAATTTAATTTTTCTTAATTTTGAAATTAATTTTTCTAAAATCAATTCGTTACAATTAATAATATTTGTTTAATTTTGTTATAATGCGCGCTAATGAACAATATTTTTAGTCAATTCAATTGAATATGATAATAATATGAAAATACTGGATTTTCTAGATCCAATCCACAAATCTACATTGTTTAACCTTGTGACTTATTAATAGTCATGGCAAATGCCAAGCGAATTGGAAACTGCGGACGTCTGAGCGGAATGAGTGAGTCTGAAACGATCATTCGGATTTGTGACAGGAAAACAATTTCACATTCAAATTTGCAGTTAAAAATTGTAGCTTCAAGAACATTGCCCAACATATTTTTATGATTAATCTTATACCGTTGCATAATATCAGTGTCGATCGATTTGAACACCATATCATTGCCAGGCAATGACTGTTGTATTATGAAGTTAATAGCGTCAACATCGATATTTTTTACAGCTCAAATAGCTCGTTCACACAGCCACGCATGAATAATATAATTACAAAACACACTTAATACAATACACTCAAATCAAAACTTCGAAAAATAAACGATATCCTATGCACGTAATCTATATCTGAATATAATACTATAATATATTATTTTGAAAATATATTTAATGATTAGAATAACAAATCGAATATTTAAACAATAACCTGCCCTGAAAGGTAAGGTATTGTATCAGTATACAAATAACTTGCTTTGACAGGTAGTGTATTTTCACCACCATTGGTGGAAAAATATTAAATATTATATAAACCTGTATAAATTTGCCACTGTGTTCACACCTAATATCCAAATCTTTTGATACGTTACAATAAAAGAATTTATAGCATTCAATTTAGTTATTAAAATAGTATAGTATTTATAATATAAGATATATCATGTTTTTTTGTTTGTTTGCCGAGGTCTGTTATTCTATTCTTATTATTTAGCCGAGTGCCTACTGTATTTACATAAATAGTATTAGCTTACATTTGTAAGAATAAGATATTTATCTTAGATGCAGATGCATAGTTCATTAAGAAAGGCCACTTCATTAACGGAAACTATGCATTCATTCATATTGCCACAATAGATAGTGTTTATTTGAATGTATAAGTAAACAAATGTAGTATAAACAAATATTACATATGTATGTACATGCGTAGTATAGTCAACGCATTTAAAAATACGTGAGCACACACATATATATATGTACCTTCCTCTATTCGCAATGATTAATCATAATAAAAGTTTGGGTATTGTTAAATTCTTTTATCACTATTCTCTTTAATTAGCAATACTAAATCTTTCGTAACTTTACTTGGAGCCTCATTGCATGCGTGTATAAAAATATATTTCAAAGAAAGACTCGTTTTATTTGTTTTCGAAGTGCACATAAATTTTAAAGTCTCAAATTATAATTTTGAAAGCAGTTTTTAAGAATAAAACGGTTGAATGCTGATTTTTACCACACACAATGCAACGTGGACACTTGTATCTTCGAACATCAACTCGCGAGAAACAGTCGGCGTCAGTACGTTGGGCACGGATTTGTTCATGTGCTCATTCAAACACATATACATATTTGAGTACATAAATACATAAACATGCATCTAAATATTGACATACCCTGCAAGGTTAAAAATATAATTAAATAACTCTAAGTAGATATATATAGACCTTGGGCGAAAATGATTATAGAGACATTAAAAAATGTGATGCAATACTATAAACGATCAGATGTATCGTAGTTATAAATAATTTGGTATTATAGATGGTACCGTTTGTATAGTTTGAGGTTTGGAGGTTACTCCTGTAATGGGTACAAAATTACAAGTCGTTATTTAATAGTTTTCCTGCCGGGTACAATAAAAAGCATTTCTACAAATACTACAACTAGATACTAAATATTCTCGTAAATACCCATTCCATTTAGTTGTTTTTCTTATTGGCGTTTGTGAATTGTATACGTTACGAATTTTTGAACTCTCGCAACCTGTTGCTACAGAGTATAATAATTTTGTTCACCTAACGGTTGTTTGTATCACATAAACTAATCGAGTTAGATATAGGGTTATGTATATATGTATTTATAAATGATCAGGATGAAGAGACGAGTTGAAATCCGGGTGACTGCCTGTCCGTCCGTCCGTCTGTGCAAGCTGTAACTTGAGTAAAAATTGAGATATCTCTACAAAACTTGGTACACATGTTTCTTGGTACCGTAAGACGGTTGGTATTACAGATGGATGGATAATCGGATCACTGCTACGCCCACAAAACATCATTAATCAAAAACAAATAAATTGGCATAACTAAGCTCCACAATAAGATACAATACTGTACAAAACATTCTTCTCATATTTCTATGTTATAGTGCGAAAATCGGCGAAATCGGATTACAACCACGCCTATTTCTCTTATAACACTATTTTAAATTCCACCTGATTCTTTCACAGTCTACTATGCTACTTTGCGTAAACAATGCGCTTAAAGTAATATATCGGTCAATGTGAAATATAATTGAAATTCATAGAATAAAATAAATAAATGAAACTCTGAAAAGTAGCATGTCTTTGTGCAATAAATTGGTTTAGTCGGATCGATAATTCCTTTAATATAAAATTTTACCAATACTTGAAGTAATTTCCTGAGCTTTGATCCTTGCAAGTTGCGAGAGTATAAAATGTTCGGTTACACCCGAACTTAGAACTTCCTTACTCGTTTATTTTAGTTTTGTTTTCGAACGATGGTTTTATTTCTGCTTGTGGATAAATGTTTGCTTTCGTTGGTGCCAATTTGCAGTTGAGATGTGGCATACTGGCTACAATTGCTGATTTAACTTTACTATACATATATGCAGCTGCCTAGGAATTTGTATTATTTTTAAAATAAGCATTTGGAAAAAATAAAATAATAGCATAAGAAACTAGTACGGAAGAGCTAAGTTCGGATGTAACCGAGCATATTATACTCACGCAAATTATTGAGTTCAAAGGCGGTGAAATACTGTCAGGTGTTGACAAAACTTTATAATAAACAAGTAAGGAAGAACTAAGTTAGATACTCTCGCAACTTGCAAGGATCAAAGCCGGGGAAAATTCTTTTCGAGTTTCAATAATATGCAGGTTGAAGTTGACGTTTACATGCAAAGGAAATTTGTAAACAATTATTAGAAGTGTATAAAGAGTCCTCAACTTCAAAAAGCACCGTTGAATTTTGGGCTGGTGAATTTAATCGTGGTCGTACTAGACTTGAAGACGATCCACGCAAAGGACGACCAAAAACTGCAACCACAGCAGAAATCATTAAGCAAGTTCATAATATTGTAAATGCCATAGGCATCTCAGACGCACGAGAACTTCATTTTTTACATGAAGAATTACATATGTTAGTGTTAGTGTATCAGACGTTAACAATTCAACAAGAACCGTATTAAAAAAAAATTTCTTAGCATAGTTTGGAGCGTTTTAAGCAGAATAAACCCGAACCCACTGAAGTTTGTTGTTCAGTTCCAAAGCAGGTGTAGTCACAACGATCAGCAAAGAAGGTCATGGCATCAGTGTTTTGAGATGCAAAATGAGTTTTGTTGATTGATTATCTGCAGAAAGGTAAAACCATCAACTCTGATTATTATTCGTGAGAATGGTTTGCAGTACAAAAACATAATTTTTCATCAAGGCAATGCACCTGCTCACAAAGGTGTTTTAACAATGACAAAATTCACCGAATTAAAGTACGAATAGCTTGAGCATCCACCGCATTCACCAGATTTGGCTCCACATCCTACCTCTTCAGATACCTGAAACTATTCCTTTGTGGAAAGCGTTTTTCGTTGAATGAAGAAGCTAATTCAGCCGTAGATATTTTGCAGAGCTTTCAGAAAGTCTTTATAGAAATGGCAAGCAATTATTAGAGGATCATTGGAATAAGTGTATTGAAGTTAAAGGAGATTATATCGAATATAAAAAAAATATTTTTTACCAAAAACGGAAAGTTTTCAATCAAACTGTTCATATCTGACAGGTTTACCCATACTTAACAAAAGGTCCGCAGTAGGATCAGGGGCCCACATATTTGGTATCTGGGGGCTTGAGTTGTTTTGGTCGTAAGTGGCACACTTCAATGGCGCTATTCGTGCAAAGTTTTATCCCCATACATTGATTGCTTCTTGATTTGTATAGGCACTGGAAAGTGAAATCAGATGGAGTTTAAAATTGTGTTATATAAGAAGTAGGCTTAATTTTTTGTCCGTTTTCGCCTATTTTCGCATCGAAATGACAAATGTTATTGTTAAGATAATACTACCGAATTTGATTGAAATTGGTCGAGTAGGTTCTGAGATAGAGGTTTTCACCTATGGCAAATGTGAGCAGACGACACGCCCACTGGCTAATTTTACACCGAGTACTATATAACCGCCTTTGTTTATTATTTCGGGTTTAAAATTTAATGTCTCTGACGTATTTACTTATTGAGTTATTAAAGTTTTAGTAGTTTTCAACATAACCGTTATGGGTGGTCATTATATGATTTAACCGATTTTAACAATACTTGTAAATAAGGAAGCTTTCGAAAGACTTCCTCTTAGCGAGTTCGGTTGAAATAGGTTATGAATATGGGTTTCACGCCCAGTTTTCAAAATTTTATCCAAATTTGCTAGAAATAATGGTTTTATATCTTAATTTGGAGCTAAGTTATAACCCTTTATATGCTTTCTTTTAACGGCATCTGCATAATCGACTCATTTTTAGTGCCAAGGAACACATACTAAGGATAGACGGACAGAAGGATGGACGTCTTGTCATCCCGATCATTTGTATAATCATATAATAGTCAGTTGCAACATGTTGCGAGAGACATTATATAAGGCCTATTTAATTGAAAGTCAGGCAAGTACAGAACATAATTTCTACTTATAATAAATTTGTAATGAAAAAAATATCCAACTCGGCCTTTTTATACTCTCGCAACCTGTTGCTACAGAGTATAATAGTTTTGTTCACCTAACGGTTGCTTGTATCACCTAAAACGATCAGGATGAAGAGACGAGTTGAAATCCGGGTGGCTGTCTGTCCGTCCGTCCGTCCGTGCAAGCTCTAACTTAAGTAAAAATTGAGATATCTTTATGAAACTTGGTAGACATGTTTCTTGGTACAGTGAGACGGTTGGTATCGCAGATGGGCGTAATCGGACCACTGCCACGCCCACAAAACGCCATTAATCAAAACCAAATAAATTGCCATAACTAAGCTCCGCAATAAGATACAAGACTGTTATTTGGTACAAAGGATCACATTAGGGAGGGGCATCTGCAGTTAAAATATTTTTTAAAAAGTGGGCGTGGTCCCATCTCATAAACCGCTAAAGCCATAATAACCAAATTCACTGGGAGCAAATTTTCTTAGCACCTCTATTGACGGTGTGCAAATTGGTGAAATAGGATGACAAGCCCGCCCACTCCCCATATAACGGTACTGTTAAAAAATACTAAAAGCGCGATAAATCAAGCACTAAACACGCCAGAGACATTAAATTTTATCTCTGGGATGGTATGAGATGACTTTATAGGAACCACGTTCAAAATTAGTCAGTGGGCGTGGCACCGCCCACTTTTAGGTGAAAACCCATATCTTAGGATCTGCTTAACCGATTTCAACCAAATTTGGTGCATAACGTTATTTTTGTATTTCTATATTATAGTGCGAAATAGGCGAAATCGGACTACAACCACGCCTATTTCCCATATAACACCATTTTCAATTCCATCTGATCCTTTCACTTTCTACTATGCATATCAAGCAACAATGTTTATATCGGGGTAAAATTTTGCGTGAATAATACGTTTAAAGTATGCCACCTTGTGACCAAAAATGATCTAAATCGAACCAAAACTGTCCCCTAGGTACTAAATAGTTGATCTTCTACCGAAAATATCAGTCAATCCACAAAGAAATCTCAAACAAGTATACCATTTGACTTTGCGAGAGTATAAAATGTTCGGTTACATCCAAACTTAGCCCTTCCTTACTTGTTATATTTTATTACAAAACATCCTACTTTTGAAAAAAAAGTATATATTCAAGTTAAGCGCATTAATCAAAAACTGAGTGAAGGCTAATTTTTCGCCTCACATTGAAAGTAGGATACGACGTCAAAAACATAAGTATTTAAAAGTTTACAAACAAAATTTTGTTTTAATATTTTGTCGTACCACCCTTTTGATTTTCCACTGCTTGCAGACTTCTCGGCATCAATTCAACTAGATTTTTGCATTCATTCGCACTTATATGATCCAATGTGAAGACTTTTTAACTGTACAACAATCCATTTTAATCGATATAATTATGTAATTATTTGTTTCCTATTAAATATGTACATACTATATTACAAAAGTTTTCGAAGCATTTTCTAGATTCCTTCTGGGGGAGGTGGTTAGAATGTTCTGTCGAACTGTATATGTGAAATTTGATAACCAATAATTAAATTTTTATACTCTTCCAATATGTTGGAACTCGTATATTTTTGTTCACTTAAGGGTTATTTGTAACATCTTAAGCGAATCGAGATAGATATAGATGTATTGGGGAGTTGCATACCGATGGTCGTCGTCTGTTCGTCTGTCCAAGCTTCGCAAAATGAGATTTCTTGATTTACACGGGTAACATTACGGAATCGAATTATTGCCCAAAAAACATCATAAGAACATTAATTGTGTGTGTAAAAATGAAAGAAAAGTGGCTGCCGACCAAATTTGATGGGAACATTGCCTTTTCATCCTGCAGGGTGAAAACAGGCAGAACCGGCAGGCAGGCCCATTGTAAATACTTGTAATACTTTATAAACTTTTTATACTATCTTCCCACTTACTAAATTTGATTTATTGTTGATGCTGGGTGGAACAAATTTTTTTTGTATGATTTTGAAAATTAATAATATATAAATCAGTTCATACATTGACTTTTAATAAAAAAAAAATTTTCAGATTATACCGGAATATGTCAATATATGATAGCAAGACTTGATGGTTTATAAGAAGACAGAAACATCTCATTCAAACATTAATTTATCAATCTAATTAATGAAAAAACTGTTCTTTTGAAATCTTTGACTATTGTGATTAAGAATTTAAACATTCAGATTAAAATCCTCCAATCTTCAATTATTTGAAGTTAGAAGTGAGCTTTTTTCGAATTTTCGAGCATTATGGCATTTAATAAGTTGTATGGAGTAAGACTGGTTTCAAAGGTTGCATCGTAAACGCTGAGTTTAATAGCTTCATTAGACAACTTATCAGATAAATCAACGGACTACTATTTTGCAAATTTTTTTACAGGTGGGTTGAGTTCATCTTCTTTCATTTCATGGAAGTGCCATAGATCACTTCAGTTTATATACCCTGAACAGGTTATACAAGGTGCCTTCCAAAGTAAACACTAAAAAAGTTACAAATTAAACTCTAGTGGCGCCATCTATATGTCGACTAATACGCTAAACTCTGCTATCCTTTATCGACTTCCAGCAAAAATTGCATGACATTTCATTTATTGGAAGTGGAGTTATTGCGTTGTAAGTGTCAGTATGTTTTTGTCATCGGTGCGAAAATGAGCTTCGAACAAAGAGCCAACATTAAATTTTGTTTTAAAATTGGTAAAACTTTTACCGAAAAGTTTCAATTGATGAAACAAGCTTATGGCGATGATTGTCTATCCCGTAGCAGGGTGAACGAGTAGTTTCAACGTTTTCAAAGTGGTCGAGACCGGACGAGCCGAAAACTTTTCTTTTCTCCTAATGAGAAACACAAAAAAAATAAAACGATTAGGTTTAAGGTTCGATCAATAACTGCCGCTTATTCTTTATTTTCACTTTCTTATATACTATTATTTTGTTGATAAAGATAAATGTTGTAGGTAGGATAAATTTGTCTTGTATTTTAAGTTTAACATTTGTAAAAGTTTTGTTTAACGTGTTTATCTCACAATTTTCAAATTTTATCAAGTAATTTCCCGAAATTTTTAGTTTAGCCTTACTGCAATTGTGCGATATGTTACTATCGAATTGTTTGAGAACTAATATGCCGGGAATTATTTCCACTATTTCCTGTCTATTAAATATTTGCATTTTGCAGTCGGCTTCTTCAAAATTTAATATATTATTCAAGCAATTATCATTGATTTTTATTAGGTTCTTTTTCAAATTTTCCTTAATGTACGTACTATAAATGTTGTTTTCTAAATCTATGAGGACATCAGAATGATTAAGTTGTATGGATTTATTATACTTGTCGGGTATTGGTACGAATGTCACCATCGATAGTGAGTCTTGTGAAAATTGTGGTATAAGGAGGATAATGATGATGTTACCGTCATGAAGTGCTATGGATACCTTAATGTTGGTATAACTGTCAAAGTCTGAGATTAGGTTAAGTTCGGTTTGAGTAAGAATATCTGTGGGGATAATTCCCAGTTTCCCGGAGAAAATAATTTGTCCGATGTCATCTACATGTTGGCGTAGGAGTGAGATGTCGTTATTAATCTGATATATGTGTTCTATAAATGTTATCTCATCTTCTATGGTTGCAATTTTATTTCCTATAATATTTTTGAGTTTAGTTAAATAATCTCCAATTGTCTTTTGTTGGTAATTTATGTGGCTGGTAATATTTTGGATTTAGGAGTTCATGATATTATTAATATAAGTTAAATTGTCCATCTTGTATGTTAAGTTTTCGTCGTTTGTGTGTAGTAATTTAAGAGTTTTACTTATTTGTTCTTCGTCGTCGCTGTCCATTGTACCTGCAATCATTTTCAGGCCTTTACCCATAATGTTTAGTAAAGCCCGTTTTCTTCGAGAATGTGGGTTAAGGTTTTCTATCTTTGCTCTTAATAGCATAAAGTTTTTGTTTACTGTATCCGTTAATCTTTTTGATTCCGTACTTGATGTCTTAAGGATGTCCATGTTGGTCTTGATTATTTCCAAAGTACGTTCGTATTCTGTTGTGTTTACTATGTGTAGTATTTTAGTGTAGTGTTCAATGATTTTGGTCTCCCCTGTTTTGATCGGTATATAGCCGTTATTGTATGATAGGTCTTGAATGTCAATGGATTGTGCGTATATAGTTGTCACAAATGTGGTCAATAAAATCCAGGGTGCCATCTGGTAAGTATTGGTTTTTAATGTCTAGCTTTTATTTTGGGGTTACTTTTATCCTGATATTTTTTATCTTGTTTCACGTGTGTTTTATAATATTTTAATCCAGTCTTAGTGTCTTTTAAATGTTCGTTGTCAATTATAGTAGCATCTATTTTCCTGTATTTTCTATGATTTTTGCCGCCTCTGATTTCTTTTATAAAGTTCGGACCTTCTTGGATATCAACGTCCTTTCTGTCTTTATTTAATCTATTTATATATTTTTCTTTTTTTTTCAAAATTAAATCGTGGATCTGTTTATATTTGTCTTCGTGAATTTTTCCATTTATAAAGTCAATTGGTTTAGTTTTTGTGGTACTGTGAATGGTGTTATTATAAAAACCTATTATCCTTAAAATCTTTTCTTCTACTGTTTCGTGTTGGCTCCTTTCATTGTGTCTCAAAAGTCTGATATGTTCGTTGATTGTATTGTGCAATCTTTCAATGTCCGCATTTGAAGTATGATTACTGTTAGAAGTGTAGTGTATTGTAATATTTTCATCTTTTAGAAATTCCTGCATTGGTATGGCTTTGAAGCCGAGTTCATTATCCACAATAATTTTCTCAATTTTACCGTAAGTGTTAAGATAAAGTAATAGTTTTGTTTTAAATTCTAACCAAGTTCTTCCATTGATTCTGTAAGCTGCAGCAAATTTTGTAAATTTATCGATTATTGTCATAAAGATTTGTTTTTCTAATGTGTAAAAAACGTCAATGTGAATAACTTCACGAGGTTTAGAGGGTGTTTCGGTAATTTTGTAGGGTATTGTAGGGGGCTTTCTATCGTATTTTTCTAAGTTACAAATTTCGCAATTGTTAATAAATTGGGTTATTCTTAATTTTAATTTGGGATTATATATTTGTGTCTTTAATTCTTCAAAAACGGCTTGTATGCCTCTATGGTTTTTATCGAAGTGTTCATTCTCAATGGTTTTACTTAAAGTATTTTCGTCTTCTATATCTACTAGTAAGGTAAAGCATCTTGTAATTATAAAGTCATTATTGTTAGAAAATAATTCTTCGTAAGTAGTCTTAAAAACTTCATAGAATGTGTCATCTATTAAAATGGCATTTAACTGTGTAGGGTTGAAATGGTTTTTAATTAAGGTGATAGCAGTGTCTCTATCTAGTTGCTTGAGTTGGATTATTTTCCTTGTGCTCCTAAAAATAGACTTGGTTTTTATTCTCATAGATCCAGATGTAATTTTCTCGATAACTACTTGATTTTTAAAAAGATTTAATGGGGACAAAGTCTCTCTAATTGTCAGAGAGTCGGATTCTAATGTATTTATATTTATTGATTCATGTCTAATACGGGATAACGCATCTGCGTTGTTGTTTTTCGTTCCTTTTTTGTATTTTATTTCATAATCGAATTCGGATAATCTTAATCTCCACCTAACAAGTTTTGAATTGGGTTCCTTTATAGAAAAGAGCCATGTTAATGGCTTGTGATCCGTTTCTATGGTAAATTTGCGACCAAAGAGGTAGGGCCTAAAATATTTTGTAGCCCAGATGATGGCCAACAATTCTTTCTCTATTGTACTATAATTTATTTCGTGTGTATTAAGGTTGCGGCTTGCAGAGCATATTGGGTTATTATCTTGCGAAAGCACTGCTCCTAAAGCGAAATTACTCGCGTCCGTTGTCAATATGAATGTTTTAGAAAAGTCTGGATATGCTAATATTGGATCATGTGTTAGTAGGGTCTTGAGAGTGTGGAAACTTTTTTCATACTCTGGGTCATTTATGTTTATCTTTGAATCTTCCTTTAAGTATTTAATCATTGGTTTAGCGATAGATGAATAGTCTTTTATGAATTTCCTATAGTAGCCTGTGAGTCCTAGAAATTGTTTAATTTGTTTAGGAGTATTGGGTATCGGAAAGTTTACAACGCATTCTATCTTTTTAGAATTGGGCTTGACTCCCTCCGTTGTGATTATATGTCCAAGGAACTCTGTTTCCTTTTTTAAAAATTCCGACTTATCCAGTTGGATTTTTAGGTTTGCTTCCTGTAATCTTGCAAATATAAGTCTGAGTGAGTTCATATGTTCCTGTAGGGATGTTGAAAATATGATTATGTCGTCCAGGTATACTAGGCAGATTTTATTGATATAGTCCTGGAGTAAATTGTTCATCAATCTCTGAAACGTTGCAGGGGCTGTTTTTAGCCCGAAAGGCATTCGCAGAAATTCGTAGTGTCCTCCTTCGACACTAAATGCGGTTTTATGGATGTCTTCCTCCTCTATCTCGATTTGGTGGAAACGCTTCGCTAGATCGAGTGTAGTGAAATACTGGCTTCTTCCCAGTTTTTCGAGAATCTCATCTATGTTCGGGATGGGGAACTTGTCATCGATCGTTACTTCGTTCAACTTACGATAGTCGATCACAAGTCTCCATTTTGGTTTTCCGCTGGCACCGGCCTTCTTCGGCACGATCCAAATTGGGGCTGAATAGGGAGAATTGCTATTCCTGATTATTTTATTTTTCAACATCTCTTGGATTTGATCTATAACTTCCTTTTTGTGTACGTACGGGTATCTATATGACTTGGAAAATATGGGTATATTGTTTGTAGTTCTAATTATATGCTTTATTGCGGAAGTAAACGAAAGTCTATCGCCCTCCTGGTAAAAAATACTATGATATCTATTTATTAATTGTAATAGTTGCGATTTTTCCTCAGGGTTTAAGTGTCCTATTCTAATTTGATCATTCAATGGTTTAAATTCTTTGTTCTCAATTATGCTAAAATTTTCATGATCTACCTTCTGCGTAGTCACCTGGTTAGTTTCGGATAGCAAGTTCATTTCGACTTCTCCATTTTCCACATTCAAAATTCCTTCTCTTACATATTACTTATAATAAACAAGGTCAGAGTTATCTGGTGCTATTATCCTTTTCTTATTTAAGTTTCCGTCTTCGAAGTGCATAGGGAGTGTCTTGTTACCGATGGTTATTTCCTTTTTTCCATAATTGATGCAGGCATTTAATGGTCTCAATATATCATTACCTATCAGACCGTCAAAAAATGTATGAAATCTTATTATATAGAATTCCAGTGTTTTATCCTTTTCAGTGTCGCTAAATTCTTTGAACATAGGTACTATGGCTTTTTCGTGAACGTAAATTTGATGTTGAAGCGTTTTGATTAGAAGTGGGCTGGTTGAATGAATTCTTTTGGGATCGCAGATCCCCGGATTTAAAATTGAATTTGTTGCGCCTGTGTCTATTATAAGTCTTATAAACCCTATCCTTGTCCTTATTATTATAAATGGTAATTTATTTTTGAGGCTAGTTCCTGAAAATTTTCAGCGACTTCTATTTTTCCTATGTCCATAGGTTCTGGTTGGTTTCTAGAATTTGGTCCTTGGAATGATGGATTTTGGTTGGGGTTTTGTGGGTTTACTTGTTGGTTGTATTGTATTGTGTACTATTTCTGTAGTTATTATTCCTATTACCCGAATGAGTTTTAAACTCCGGGTTGTTACCGTTATTATTCCCTACATAAGCGTATCCGGCCTGGAATAGTATGTCCATAGCCTGTTCCAAATCTCCTGGGTTTCTGCAGAATAGGATAGACTTCATTGGTTCAGGGATCTTTTTTTTTAAGATGTTAAGGGCAGTGCGCTTGTTGTTTATCGCGCTCTCTCTAGTCGCTTCGGTTTCCCCTAAAATAACCACTAGTTTGTTATTTAATCTGTGTAATTTGGTTTTCATATCGTTATAGAAATCTAGGGTATTTGTTCTAAAGGTCACGCTGCGTAATTCGTCGAAGAGTTCTTCACAGGAACGTCTATCTCCGAAATTATTCTGTAGTATGGTTTTAATCTCTGCCCATGAAGTCGCGTGGCAGTTTATTTCTATCGCCTGTCTTGCCCTTCCTTTGAGTTTTGACTTTATTATGTCCGAAAAAAGTAGTTGGGGCATTTCGTCGTATGTTTGTAGGTGTGAGTGTACTCGGTCAATGAGTGTGGTGAATGTCTGTAGGTCTCCTGAGTCGCCATAGAACTCAGGTAAATTGTTTAAGTATTTCAGAGGGTTTATAGTTAATCTGTTCATTAAGTTTTCAGCCTGTACTGCAATTTTTAAGGAAAAAAAAAAATTTAGGAAAAGGAAAAAGAAATTGTCTCTTACACACGAATGCGGTTTTCTCTTTTATTTTTATGCCTTAAATAGTTTTTCTTTGCTTTAGTTTTTATCAATGTTATATTATGTAGGAGTTCTTGCAAATTTTTGATTTCTTGTTTTTCTGACGTATACAGTAGTTTTCTTTTAATTTATAATTTTATGCTTATCTTTTGAGTTACATACATTTAATAATAATATTAATGGATATAAAATAATATAAATAGTATAATATAGTTAATCAAATTCTTACTTTCAGACAATTTTGTTGAAAATATATATATTGCTCTCTGCTTGAGTATGTGCTTCTACCGTTGGATTTAGAGTTGATTGGGATGAAAAAGTTGTCACTATGTTGAGTTTAAAGTTGATGAGGATAAGAGTTGTCACTATGTTGAGTTTAAAGTTGATTAGGAAAAAGTTGTCACTATGTTGAGTTTAAAGTTGATTAGGATAAAAGTTGTCACTATGTTGAGTTTAAAGTTGATTAGGATAAAAAGTTGTCACTATGTTGAGTTTAAAGTTGATTAGGATAAAAAGTTGTCACTTTCTTCCATTGTGTTGTTTTTTCTCTTTTTTTATATTTTGTATGTGTTCTTTAAATTTTTAAAGGATCCATAATCTTATGAAGTCTAAGAGTTTTGCACTTTTTTAAAGGATCTGTTCTTCAATCTTATGAAGTTCAAATGTCACAAAAAATTGTATATGTCCTTTAATTTTTTTAAAGGATGTGTTCTTCAATCTTATGAAGCTCGAATGTCACAAAAATTTTGTACGTCCTTTAATCTTTTAAAGGATCTGTTCTTATTTTCGTTTACCCGCTACGGATATTAAAATATCCAATATCCTTTCTCATGTAACTCGAATTTAAATGATTTACACACAAGGATACACGGGTATCCTACCGACTGCGCCACTTTTCTTTTCTCCTAATGAGAAACACAAAAAAAATAAAACGATTAGGTTTAAGGTTCGATCAATAACTGCCACTTATTCTTTATTTCCACTTTCTTATATACTATTATTTTGTTGATAAAGATAAATGTTTGTACAATAATTCTTAAGAAATTTGTCTGGTGCGTTTACAAAAAGTGTAACAATTCGCTAATGTTGCATTTTCGTTAGCGGAAATGCACTTGAAAATAAAGTTATTAAAGTTCTTTGGAATTAATGCACTTGGGCAAATAAGTAATAAAATTATTTGGAATTAACGATACATTTTTGTTAACAGTTGCATTTTCGTTAGCGGAAATGCACTTGGACAACAATTCTTTGTAAAGTACAATTTATAGATATATTTTATAATTCTTTGCGAAAATACAATTAATAATATTCTTAATGAGTTAAAATAGTGTATGTATGTGTGTATGGTTAAAGTAACGTTAAGGGAATAGTGGAAGACACTATAACACCGAAACCCAAAAAATTGCGCCTGGAGAAGTCAAAAGTGGAGACAATGCTGACTTGTTTTTATGATTCCAAGGGTATTGTCCACAAAGAATTTGTTTCACCCGGCCAAAACGTTAATGCGGTATTCTACCTTGGAGGTTTGAAACGTTATCGCGAATATGGAAGTTGGCGTTTGTTGCACGATAATGCGCCGTCTCATCGATCGACGCTTGTGGCCGATTATTTGACCAAAAATCACATTTAACAATCAACCACTCTCCGTATTCACCTGATATGGCAACGTGCGACTTCTACCTTTTCGGAAAAATGCATTTGCCGATGAAAGGAAAGCGTTATGCAGACGTGGAGGCCATTCAAAAGGCTTGCACCGGCATACTGGCGGCCATACCGGCCAACGAGCTAAAACACTCGTTCGACATGCTTTTGGACCGTGCAAAAAGCTGTATTAAAGCAGAAGGAGACTATTTTGAATAAAATTAATTGATTTTGCCGATAAAACCATTTTTTCTGTTTTTTTTTTTTAAAGTCCTGTTTACTTTGGAACGCACTTTGTATTAAGTTTCCACGAAGTTTGTAACACTCATAAGGAAACGTCGGAGACCCTATACAATATATAATATATAAAAATGAGCAGCATGATGAGCTGAGCTGGATGGAATCACTATAGAATATAGCTGCCATAACAAACTGAACAATAAGGATCAAGTTCTTGTAAGGGTATTATAGCTTCGGTGCAACGGAAGTTAACGTTTTTCCTTGTTTTATAAATTGCTTTCCTCTGGTCGTACAGAAACTGTAAATCCACAAGAATGCTTTATATATTTCTAACTTCAGCGTCGATTGTGGAATTGATGTTCTGATGAGCCAAGTTTCTTTCATTGATTGACTGAAGGATTTTAAACCATGTTGGGGCCATCAAAACGCACTCAAATTTGCTCATATATTTCAAAATTTCATCAACGTATCGATGAATTTCTGCGGCAAGGTTCAGTTTTTTAACTTATTTCAAAGCGTTTATCAATTCCGCTCATAATACTACCATTGTTGTAGCCCTGTCCATAATAATCTTCCAATGTCTTGCAAATTATAGCAACAATAACTTTGCCGGTTTTTTCGGTACAATCTGAAAAAGAGAGAAAACGTACCTTAATCGGTAATCACAACGTTTAAATAAAAGTTCGAATTAATCACCTAGTAATAGCATTCTAATTTTTAACTGATCACTTAATATTTTGGAAAATATGGGCTCCTTCGCGATTTTCGGGCCCGGGAGGAATCACTACCAACCCACCCTCCTGTCGTCGGGCTTGAAAACAGGTCATATCATAATATTAATTACATGTACATTTCACTGTCAATTAGTATATTTTTACAGTGTTAAGAACACTTCAGCTTCGGTCTATGTTAAAAGGCTTCATCGATTTGAACAAGCCGAGAATATTTTACATCGATTTTGGTATGATTCCCTTTCTTCACTAGGTGGTGATGAAATTGGTCGCCATGTGTACCTAGCTCTTATTTGCTCAATGTAGTTTGATGTTATCTTTATACCGTACATATGGATAAGGGAGACAATTTTCTGTATATTTTAATATTAAACCACTTGACTTCATACTATATAAGTGTACGTACGAGCCAGAATTAAATGAGAATATTTAGTATCATGCGTCAATATTAAAGATTTGGTAGATAATGACAGAAATACTGCATTACAGAAAGCTGCATTTGCGAAGGCAAGAAAGAGGGTTCCATTTTTAGAAAACGTATTTAAAACTATATCCCATTAGTTAGAAAAGGTATCAGTCATAAAGCGTTCTTCTCAATAAGATTCTTCTCAAAGTAAAGCAAAAATTTAAATTAAATAAAACAAGGATATATGATATCCAATTGAATTTACAATTCTTATGAACAAGTATGTTGTGTAACTCTAGGCGTATGTATTCGTTACTACTTTGAAGAACTCAAAGTTATTTTATTTATATTTATTTAATGTTTGTTACATCATAAACATTCCACGAAAAGGTTCTAACGACCTCGACAGGCTTTGATATGTATGTGGAGAACTAACTTTTAAATATCAGTGTTGTCATTAATTGAACAGTGCTATTTATACTATTTTGGATTTAAAATTGTCTAGGGAACCATAAATCGGAAAATTACAAAGACTTAATAATTGAACCTATCATAAAAAGCTTTGGGGTGATATTTCCCTAAAAATAAATATGCTGGTCTTTCATCTGGATTTCTTTCCGGTAAATTTGGGTACTGTGTGTGTGTGTCCTTTATGGAGAATCGCTATCAAGGGAAATAGAGCACAGGAATGCTAGCAGATTATTATTCGAGACTTAAAAAGACCTTTCAGAAGCCAATTATTCACGAAAATCATAAGTATTTTTTCTATGTTAAGCAATAATTTCTCTAAATGTAGCTGATGTTTGTACTTTTTAAGAAAAAAACATTCACATACTATTGTTTAGTTACCCTAGTACATTAAAAATTTGATATGAGTTCTCATGTAACAAAAAAAGTAAAATTTTTGTTAACCAGTGTTATTCACTTGATTTGAAAGCCCTTATATTTTGTAACTTTAACTTAGAGTCTTTTTACCTGTAAGGGCCATCTGGACTAATATTTTTCTATACTTTAACATTAATACGAAAAGCATACATATTATTATTAACCAATTTAATTTTAATGAACTACTATAGAAATAAATTCACACAATCTAGGGAAAGTGAAACAGTATTGCCGTTTACCGTTTGTATTGATCAAGACAATATATTCTACTGTTTAAAACAATTGAATCTTATGGAGAGATTTCAAAAAAATATTACTTTTCCTTGCTCAGAAGCGATTGAAAAACTGAATTACGTTTTCGTATAACATATTTTTTTATCAAAACCAAGAAAAAACGTTAACCTCGACTCACCAAAGGTGCATTTCTTATAGAAACTGTATGTATACTTAACTGTGGAAACCGCACAACGGTTTGCATCCAACGGAAAACGTTTTGCTAGTTTTAGTTTCTAATCGAATTACGGTTACTTTATAAGGAAAAATACCTGTTATAAATATCGTTCAGGTTGAATTGCAGCTTCATACTATAGCTGTCCGATTCGAACAATTTTTTTTAGAGATTGTACAAATGTCTTGGACAATAATGCATGCCCAATTTCGTGAAAATATCTTGTTAAATGAACAAGGGTTCCATACAAGAACTTCAATTTGATCGGTCAGTTTCTGTGACAGCTATATGGTACATAACTCTGAACAATTTAGTCGGATAGTATAGATTTTTTTGGATAATAAGCCGCTGTAATGAGTAATATCTTATCTTGTGAAATATAAAAATTTTCTATACAAGGACTTGATTTTGATCGCTCCTTTTATTCGAACAGACAGACGGACATAGTTAAATCGACTCAGTTCGTCACGCAGGTCACGATTCTCACACGTTTTCTTCTATTATGAAGAATGTTTTCGGTTAATCTGATTGACTTAAAGTAATTATTTTATACACATATAATTGCGAGATATATAATATTATGCTACACCTAAACTAATCACTTTGTTACGCGTTTCATGTTTTATTACAAAAATCTGCAGACCAAGTACAATTTATCTTCCAAAGGTTTAATACCACATATGGAAGGTATAAATATACCTTCATACAATCGTCGAGGCATTTGAATTAACCATATATCCATCAATGTATTTGTAAATATGCTGAGTGTTTTGTAGACAAAATTATTTATCATTGGATTATGAATGAAAACATTGTTTGTGTAGTGCATAATTTATTAATTATCTGTCCTACGGCTATGCTAAATACATATGTATATATTTTATTTTGACACACGTCAATATGTAGACTCGGTTATTGGGTTCTTCTGTTTTTCTGCGACTAAAAATAAATTAATCACCGAAAACCATTTCAGACATACTCATATTTTGAGATACATTTTTTAGTTTTTCAACAAAAACGTATTGGTAAATTTTTCTCTGTACGTAATGTAAATAATTTCAAATTTGTATGTTAACAATTCTGTGTATTTGTTATATCAAAATTGTTTACGCTTTTCCACATACAATTGAACAGAAAAGTGTGTCGCCAATATATTTTATGGATTAAGCAACAATTAGGCAGGAATATTTCATTAAGATAATATTGGTATTGCATTGAATTTCTTCTGGCATTTGTTTGATAGGAAGCATTATTTGGTACTTTTAATGGAAAGTTCGTATTTAATAGTATAAAGCAATGCGAAAAAATACGGTTTGCGATTAGTGTAAATAAATTTAACCTAAAGAGTTTTATGATTTAATTTACAAAAATTGTGCCAATTTTATCACAGTATTAAATAAATATTTTGTCAACAATTCTCAATATTCGTATTTAATTGTTATTTGTGTGTAACACCTAATTCTAATCGCAATAGATTTAGAATTATGTACATAAATATGACCAAGTGATCACCAAAAAATATTATGCCACGTGATGGAGTATGAATTCATAGTTGAAGTTTGTATACAATATAGTATACGGATACCTAATTATATTGTTATACCCTCTTGATACTGCTTCTGTATTCGATTATGTCAATGCCGTTGTTTGTTGGGTTCGCTACTCTCCACAGTTTAATTTAGTATAGTCAGAATGATTTGATTTAAGTCCAATAAACACAATTTTGTTCGATTTTCAGCCAGGAACAGATAGTAATGACTTGGCGGCAGGACTGGACTATAATTTGGAAGCATAAGAACCTCCAAACCCGGATCCCGGATTGTTTGACGAGTTACTATCGATGTGTGTGGTGCCCTGATGCAATACAATTCCTCTCCTATTGATATAGATTGCCACTTCTGGGTGATTACCTCCTAAAGACGGTCCAATTGTAGAAGATCCGAATTGAGAGTTTTGCCGCAGCAGCTAAGATTAGAACATTTCTTTCCAATCTCACGAAAAACAAAAAAAAACTATCAGGGAGTCAATCCTGGCTTGGACACCTTTTGCGCAGACTTACCGCGATACGATCACGACCGTTCTAACATGATGTTATCATCAGTGACCCCTTTTATCACCAGTAACCATCCGCTTCAGAATTATACTGATTTTGTTGCGATTCAGCAAAGACTTACAGATTGAAATTTGGTTCATGAATTTTTTGGGTTAACTCGTGTGAGACCCATACATCCAGTTTCTTTTTGTAACCAACCTTATTTAAAAAGTTTTTTGTGCAATGTTTAGCTCCAGTGATGCTAAGCACAGGCGGACTCGCCGACTTTAATTAATTTAGAGATATTTTCGACAATTGGCGTGGCGCATCCTTGACAATAAAATTACACGAACTGTAACAGGATAAGGTAAGTATCTTACAAATAACTGAAGCTATATCAATCAAACTCGTTCAGGACGTGATGCCTTTTAACACCTTAATATTATGTTGATACTTCTAAGAGAGATTGGATAATAACCACGCCTATTGTCCATATAACATAATTTTAAATTCCGTCCTATTATTTAACTTTACAGTATAGAAACAAAGCACCAATGAATACGTCTAAACAAAACCTTGCGAAAGTCTGTCATATCTTTTTAAGCCCGCAGATACCGAATATATGGACCTCGGTGCATATTGCTACCTGTTTACAGAAAGCATCGGTTCATTTGGGAGACATATTAATGAAATTCAAAGAGCATCTTTTCTTGATAATAAGCTGCACTTGTGTAAATTGATAAAGTCGGGTCAATATTTACGATACCTTAGCAAAACTAAGTCAGTGTATATTGGATATACTATACTTGTAAAATAATGCCGAAAATTAATTAATTAAATCTTTCCACAGCTCCCATAATCTACATCAGTGTTCACATCTTGAAGTGAGGCGATCCAGTAGCGTAGAATTATCGTACATGAAGCGAAATTATCGTACTTTTAAAAAGAGTGACAAATTTTACTAAGAAATATATTATTTTATCTCAATATATACTATGCAACATTTTACATATAATCTTCAATTCAATTCAATCTTAGAATCTTAAAACTATCAGTTATATTTGTTTCATATCATTTCTATTAATACTTAAAATTCCTCATTTGGCATTAAAATACTATTAAACTCTTCCAGATCCGAGTCATCATACAAGTCACAAAGTTTTTTATTCGTAGATTCTGATGTAGTTTTTCTTTTATACATTAAGGATTTATTCAGACGATCATACTCGCTTTGCGATGGTTCATATGTTGTGCAATTAACATTACTTTTTACTCCTTGTTTGGCTAAAAGAATACCATTAACAGTTGAAACCATCATATTGTTTCGAGTTTTAGTTTTAATTAAATTAATGTGGCTAAATATGCGCTCACTGTCAGCATTCGAATGTGGAAGCGAAATTACATTTAACACAAATTTGGAAACATTTTTAAATGACATTCCCTGATCACCTTCTCCGCAGTCCATTAATTTTGCCCAAAAACTATCAATTGGATCTGTAATTTTGATATTTGCCGGGAGTTCAAAATATGGCAATTGACGCCACTCATCGTCGATTATTTGATGCTGATTGCTTGATGCAATTCGAGGCAAAGCCTCCATTAACGGCAGCAAACTTGGTATTAAATCTCTTGTCTTTTTTAACATCGCTTTTTGGGGATTAAGATTAGTGATCAATTTCAAAATAGGATTCGAAAAGTTGAAGCGTTTCTTTATTTCGCTACAACCTTCTACTAAAAATTCAACACATATTATTGTGAAATCTGATTTTAATTGTTTGTTATTCCGAATTTCATTCTGATCCAACATTTTTCTGACTTCAACACCGAAGTACATATGCTCTGGAGGTAAATAATGTGTCTTATTGCATGGATCTAGTTCACTTAAATCAGTTCGATCAATATAATCCCTTGACATGTATGTTTCCAACAATTCTTGATAGCTTCGGCACATTTTCTCGTGAAGACTCGTAACAACTACCGATGATGATTGGAAAAGTTCATTTAACTCGGTAAATTTGGGTAAAATGAAATCCAAAAAGAGATAGAGAAGTTTAATTAATGGATTGTTGAGAGCTTGGGTAATCTGTTCAATAGATTTTAATCTACTTGTTAACATTTGTTCTCTAAAATATAATTCTAAGGCAGGCCACTGTTCAATTATTCTTGAAACAACCGCTTTCAGAGATAACCAACGCGTTTGTGCTGGGCGAAGAATTTTGTGGACATCGATCTCGAAGAATGTTTGGAACTTTTGAAACAAATGTTGTCGTTTCGCGCTATTCTTAAATTCTCCGTAAATATTTCGCGCTAAATCTTCGCAGCTCCTAGGTAGTTTCTTGCATGCATTACTGGCACAAAGATGTAAAGAATGGCATAGACACTTGAATATGTAAATGCCAGGGCACTGTTCAATGAACCTTGAAGCTACAGAATTACTTTTTCCCATCATTGTACTGGCTCCATCAGACGCGAATCCAATGATGTTCTTAAATGCAATCTCATATTCTTCGAAGGATTTTGTTAGTAGTTCAAATAAATGCCTCGCCGTAGCACTCTCAACATCTGAACTAGGTTCAAAAACTTGACAAAGATCCCAAAATTTGCTCACCACTTCTCCTTCTTCAGCATCGAAAAATCTGTTTTATGAAAAATACAATATTTATGGAATGTATAAAATATAGAAATACAATAGACTTCAATCAATAAAAACTGACATATTCTCTACCTTACAATGACGCACATCGTTTGAATGCTCCCAATATCAGTAGATTCATCTATTAAACACTAAACAGACTGGTCTGTAATTTATTTTGTAGCTGTTCTTTTTCAGCTTTGGCGATTACAATTTTTATTATTGCTGTTCCTTTCGTTGATTTTAATTGCATATGTTTGATGATATCGGAATAAGGCACAGCGCTTTTTAAAAGTGTTGTCAGGTGAGTCAATGTTGCCAATGAGATATTATGTTCAGCCACGAAACCACACAACTTCACTTCGAGAGCTTGAACTGCTTAGATTTTGTGCAGCCTTCATCATTTTTTTTCACAAATTTGGAAATGGCCGGCTGAGCTTCTAACAACTTACTACGACTTGCGTGAACTTTGGAGACCATGTGGTTTTTAATGACAGTCAACTCTGCTTTTACTATAATATTGCACTTGTGACACTTAGCTTTGTACGGATCGTCAGCCGCCTTACTAAGCCATTGCTTATAATCTTCATGTTTTTGAGGGCGATGTATTATTATTTATTTCTTCGGAATCTTCCCGTAAATAACTCATTTTTCACTTTACAGCTACAGAGTGTAAATGATAGTTCATATATAGTTTATAGCCATGGAATTAAAGTTTTCGATTGACATACTTACTCATTAATTTAAAAACACAATCATTTAATTCAATTTTAATCATGTTGAGCTTCCAGTTACAGTTTTTTTCGAATTACTATTTTAAATCTTGAACGCGAGCACGTTAGCTCAATCAGAGAATGTTGATGAGTAGAGAAGGAGCAAATGTTAAATGAAAACTTTTTGAGTACTAATTTGTAATTCCACAAGAGGGAACATCGAAAAGTATAACTTCGAAAAAGAAAAATACACCACACAATATGCGAAATGCTATAAATAGACACAACGAATATTCCTATATGAAAAATCGTTGCGCATACCTATTTAGATTTATGTTTTCAATTTCTATGATATGACAAATTTATAATTATGAAAAACCTTTTGAATTAAAAATCTGTATTACCGGTAAAAACCCCAGAATTCATAATAAAATAAACATTTAATAAGCTAGTTTTCTAACTTATGTATGTGCGTTACGTAAGCAATATACTTATTAAACAAATGATAATAATAAAACGCTGGCTAAGCGGCCACGTTTCCACTTTTGTGGTGGCTTAGGTCGTAAGCGCGAAGGAGTTAAGCTCATTCCGAATACGAGCATATACGTTCGAATCGTATAATACATAAAATTAAAATTGTATTTAATTTTTTTATTTTATTAATTGGAATCTAAGCATATCATAATTCAATTACTTTAATAGCATATTTTACTTTCTGATATAATTAAAATATATCAGGAGAATATGTTCATATGTTTGGGTTTATTGCATATTCCTTTATTTATGCGTATTTACACAAATGTGATAATCACACATACATTCATGAGTACACGTACGCTGATGGAGCTCTTGGCTCTTACCAGAGAATGTTGATGAGTAGAGAAGGAGCAAATGTTAGCAGTACTAAAATGTTAATTGCTAAGAAGGAACATCGAAAACGCGCAAGTTCGAAAATAAAATGTCACCACAGCTGTCAATTTACGCAACGAACTACACCACTCTATAAGCAAAATGTATATACATACATATGCGCAGATGTTCTTTGATATGCGCATAAACAAAAATTGAGATAATAAAAATGAAAGTAATTGACTTCCGACAAGAAAATATAAATAATGAGGGAAATAATATGAAAATAGAATTAAAATATCATTTAATAAAAAAGGAATATAAAAATAAAAAAAGAGTATAAAAAAATATCTGATAGGATTTGAACTTAGGCAAAATATTTCACATTGCAATAAAGAAGTCTGCTATACAAGCAGCACCACAGACAATATTCGAGCTCTAGAGTCTAATCTGTGAATTCAAACAGCTATTATTGTTTACTTGCTTCAAATGTTCATATGTCCATATGTGAATATTCTTGAAATTGCCTTCTTTCATTCGCATGTCCAAATATATTTGCATATATGTACACATATGTTCATATGTATGTCCCTCAATATGTCTTTCGCAAAAAATCAAACATTCGCGCAAGTGACAAAAAAACGTAGACGCACCAGCATCGGCCAATAATATTCAAGCAAACTCGCGGCTTATTTTCTAAGTATTTTATATTACAACGACAACAAATTCATTCATAAGGAACGTGCGCTGCTTCAAAGCATAGTGCGTTCGTTCATAACTCTGCGCCGCGCTATTTTTTCTGTGCGCCTGGTAAACCACATTTGGTTTTCATATAGAATTCCTACGCATATGCGAAATAAATGAATGAAATTGAGTAAAACGAGAAAAATTCAATTTTACAATTTGACAGCCACCACTGAAAATCCTACCATCCCCCTCGCATTTGTATGTCCACAAGCTGCTTCCTCACAACATTTGCTAAAAATCAGAAATTGAAGAATTTGTCTGATGTTCACTTCAGAAAGGAGAATTGGCAACATGACCTATTCGAGTTTAAATAATATTTATATTTTTTCATATTATGCACTATTTATGGCATTAAATTATAAAATTTATATCAAATTGACATTCATATGAAATCATGAACTACTCCTATATATTCTAAGCACAGTCCATATAGTACTTTTATATGTTTACTTATTATCATTGTTTCATAGTTTTTCGATTTAGCCCATTTTATCTAAATACGACGCTATGAAAATGCAGCCCAATTGGTAATCGCAATATTTCAAAAGAGCATAAGTCAACTTTCAATAGCAAACCACTGCAAAAAGGACAAACGAGACAACATAGCCGATCGACATTGTCGCAAAATTGTCGATTGAAACAAATTTTGTCAACTCCGCGACGATGCGCAAAATTTGGCGTCAATATGTATGCGAGCTCGTTTGTATGTATGTATATAAATATGTATGTTTGTCGGCAAAGTCGTCATTTGGTTTTTTTCAACAACACAATGTCCGCGCGAACTCGCCGTTATTTCGTTGGCTTGCCACCATGCACATAGGCGTGTCAAGTGAGGGCTCATAATATATTGATATGTTGCTTAATTTGTATTGAAAAATACTGATGCATTTATGAATTATTTTCGTAATATAATATATATATATATATATACCAATAAATTCATACCTATAATCGTTTTCAAACTGAATTCGATAAATAAAATATATATCTGAAATAATTATGTGGCGGTGCGCCCCAATCCCTCCTTGCCTGCGAGCGTTCAACTCGCAAAAAGCAAAAAGCGTTGACAAAAGTCATTGCTTGTGCGGGGCAAGAAGAAGCAAGCATCAGCGTACGTGTACTCATGAATGTATGTGTGATTATCACATTTGTGTAAATACGCATAAATAAAGGAATATGCAATAAACCCAAACATATGAACATATTCTCCTGATATATTTTAATTATATCAGGAAGTAAAATATGCTATTAAAGTAATTGAATTATGATATGCTTAGATTCCAATTAATAAAATAAAAAAATTAAATACAATTTTAATTTTATGTATTATACGATTCGAACGTATATGCTCGTATTCGGAATGAGCTTAACTCCTTCGCGCTTACGACCTAAGCCACCACAAAAGTGGAAACGTGACCGCTTAGCCAGCGTTTTATTATTATCATTTGTTTAATAAGTATATTGCTTACGTAACGCACATACATAAGTTAGAAAACTAGCTTATTAAATGTTTATTTTATTATGAATTCTGGGGTTTTTACCGGTAATACAGATTTTTAATTCAAAAGGTTTTTCATAATTATAAATTTGTCATATCATAGAAATTGAAAACATAAATCTAAATAGGTATGCGCAACGATTTTTCATATAGGAATATTCGTTGTGTCTATTTATAGCATTTCGCATATTGTGTGGTGTATTTTTCTTTTTCGAAGTTATACTTTTCGATGTTCCCTCTTGTGGAATTACAAATTAGTACTCAAAAAGTTTTCATTTAACATTTGCTCCTTCTCTACTCATCAACATTCTCTGCTCGTGCCTTCTCCTCTTTTTTCCTATAAAAAAAACGTAGGCATGAAATTATCGTACAATCTGCGTACATCATTATCGTACATCGTACGAAATTATTGCATATGTACGATAATTATCGTACGGTTGAGAACACTGATCTACATATAGTAATGATGAATATATTGGTCAATGGTATGCCATACTTTAATAGAATTGCGAGAAATCATGTTTTCCAGCTGACTTCAAACCGATTCTGTTGGTCAATATGTGTAATACATATTTTACCGAAACTAAGTGGTTATGTTTTGTAATCATAATGTGATTTAGCGCTGAATTTGAATGAAATCGGTCTAGACCTCGGTCTAAACCCACATCCGTAATATAATGATTTCTCAGTCTCTGATTGGCTTTTCATCCATTATAATAAATTTATCCCCCTTGCTTGAGTTAATATCTTATAAATCTTATTTGAGTTTAAAGGGTTGATTTTTATATATATATGTAAATATCTTGTTCATCTATAACCTATAATAAAAAGTCAAAGTTATTTTATTTATATTAAATTCATTATCAATATTCTCTTTACTTATTCTTAAATAATACTTATATTAAATTATTCTTCAATATAAAATAAATATTTCTTTAAAAATTACATTTCCCACTTTACTTATAATAGTGGCTTCTGTTGACAAAGTGGCAATTTTGAAATTACTCGATGAATATAGTTGTCAAACACACGACGAACTCGCAGTGAGATATTCAAACAGCCATAACAAAATGTTTAAAAGCATTACATTACCGGATACATTTAAAAGCAAGGTAATTGGGTGGCATATGAATAAAAGCCAAAACACATTGAAAAACGATTTTGCATGCCAGAAATGCTGCTTGAAAGTTACAAAAAGAAGCCGTTTTTGCATCGAGTTGTAACTGATGATGAAAAATTGATCCATTATGACAACCTTAAACGCGAAAGATCGTATGCGAAACTAGCCAACTAGTCAAATCCATGACAGCAAGGTAATTTTTATATATGTTGGGATCAGAAGAGCGTATTGTGTTATGAGCCTTTAAAACCGGTTGAAACCATTAATAGGGAGTTCTACCGACAACTACTTATCAAGCGGACGAAATCCGAAAAATGCCCGAAATTGGCGACTAGACACGAGGAAATAATTTTTCATAATGTGAACGCTCGGCCTCATGTTGCAAGACCAGTTAAAAACTATTTGGAAAAAATTGGTTGGCAAGTTTTGTTTCACCCACCATATAGCCCAGATTTTATCCCTCTGACAACCATTTGTTCCGGTCGATGCAGAACGCTCGCACTAGAATACGGTTCACAACAGCACAGGGTATCAAAAATTTCAGCCACCAATTCTTGGAATGCACATACTGCCAAAAAGATGGAAAATGTTATAGCTTCAGATGGGCAATATTTAAAATAATACTATTGTCTGTGTTTTTATTAAATACCTAAACGTAAAAATAAAAAAAAACAACGAATTTAGCTGTTATAGACCCAACGACTTTATTCTAAAGCGAACCTGAAAAAATTTATAATTTTATTTACTTGTAGCAGAACTATAAACAAGCAAATAGAATTAAAGTTGACAAAGTAAGAGTTTAAGGATCTCACCTGTTAAGCCATCTTGATGCTGCCCTTCGAAATTTTTTGGTGATGCGGGTACTTTTATTTACTGGTAATAAACATTCACATGGGCATATGATTACACCATGTGTTTCGTATGCGTACAAGTACTTATGTATGTATTTAGTTAATAGGTCGAGTTGTCGTGCCTTAATTGTAACAATCGCTACTACATTCGTTGTCGTGGATTTAGGGTTTTGTTTATTTGGTCTCTCAACTTGGGCGTGCATGAATTATTCTGTATTTGGATTTGTATTTGTTTTGTAAACTCATTGAATCCTGCAACCTTAACAATAACTTTAGTATTTTTATTCAAAATTAGCGCACGCTGTTGTCACCAAATTCACAAGCATAATATATAATGTGTGTTATATAAGTATTGTCATATACCATACACTTATTAATGTATTCATATATATGCGCATATATAATATAAATATCTTCAGAGTTGTGTAAATGTGGATCAGGATTTTACTCGTAATTGTTGCATATGCACTTATGAAGAACCAAATACACGTATGTACAATTATATATGCATATATTTATATATTATATATAACGGGTGATCCAAGTATAGGTACTTTTTCCAATAGCCTTTCCGTGACATACCACACGTGAGTTGTGTCAAGCTGTCATGTCATTTTTGTTCAGTATTTTTTGGCATTTTATCATGGAAAGACTTGCGCCTGAACAACGTTTACAAATCGTTCAACTTTATAACGAAAATTTACGTTCTATAAAAATTTGTTTCGCGCTTCGCTCAACTTTTGGTTAACATAATCGGCCTACTGAGCGCACTATTCGCAACCCCATTACCCATCTTGAGACCCAGCATTCATTTTTATTTTCGACCGAGTAGACATCACATCGCTCTATGGGCCCTTGCAAAGTTCCAAAGAGATCCGACGTTTTCGAGCCTTTGACCTAAATAGATTTAAGAACTGCCATTTCATCCAGAAAAAACAACGGTCTAGTGTGGTTTGTGGGCCGGTGGGATCATCGGTGATGCCGGTGAGAACGTAACCGTCAATGGCGACCGTTATCACGCCATGATAACCGACTATTTGATGCATGAAATTGAAGATCGTGATCTCGGCGAATCATCGCATCAATGAATGGAACTATTGAGAGAAAAAGTCTAAAGTCTATGCGGACAATCCCGCATCGATTCAGGCCTTGGAGCAAAACATCACACGTGTCATTCGCCAGTTACCGGTCGAAATGCTCGAACGAGTCATCGAAAATTGGACTCAACGGATTTACCATCTGAGACGTAGCCGCGGCCAATATTTGAAAGAGATAATCTTCAAAAAATAAATGCCAAAGAATATTCTTACGAATGATAATAAGCATTCCCCATTACATTTGAATTTTCTGTGTTTTTTTTCATTAAAAAAGTAACAAACCTTGAAATGAATCACCCTTTATATAAACATGTACGTATTTTCTGTCTATTTCGATGTCAGCATGCTTCAACAGTCATCGATCGAAACCGCTGCTGTGGCTATATTTTCCCTTCTCTCTCTTTATCCGTTTCGAGTTTTTTCTTGGCAATGCCATTGAAAATGTTAATTAATGCTCAATGCAAATGGAAATAAGGAACAAATTCAGTCACGCATATCCAAACTCAATTCCGCCTCGAATATTTATGTGGGCATATTCTCTGTGTGTGGACAAGCACTTGTGCGTGAGTATTGCATAGTATTCAGCAGTTTCCAATAATTGTACTTCAACAGACCGAATGAGATTGTATATATATGTACGTAATGGCGTTTTCAAACTCACTAACATATGAGTATGTATGCATATAGGGGCATCATAGTTTGAAAAGTTTGCGCGGCACTTATCCCCAACATATTTAATCAATATACATATGTATGCCTATTACAAACCACTACGGTTACATCAATAAAATTTTCTCAGTACAAATACGAGTATTTACGGCAATTCCTTCAACAGTGGGAAAATGGTGAAATCGGATGGTACCCCGCTCCCCCCTCCTTATATAACGGTTGTGTTGAAAACTATTAAAAGTCCGATAATTTACAAAATAAATACGGCAGAAAAATTAAATTTCACATCTCATATGATACAGAAGGGCTACATAAGAGCTAATGTCAAAATTGAACTATGAACGTGACACCGTCCACCTTTACGTGAGCTTCTATATCTCACGAATTATTTAATAAATTTTAACTAAATTTGGTGCATTACATATTTCCGAAGGTTTATGCGACAATGCGAAAATGGATGAATTCGCCATAACTTTTCAATAGTTAATTTGTGAGGTTTAGTATTGAAATTTTGGGAGAATATTTTTATGATATGGCTAACATCGAGTCAATACTCTCTAGTCCTTATATACCTAATATACAGATTTTCGAACTTCCTGCTGACTTTACACCTTATGTACCATACTGTTCAATTACGGTTAGCCTTACACCTTATACATATACCATTCAATAAGTAAGATTGTTTATTAAAATTAAGTGAATGTGTAATATTGGATACACTATAGCAGCAGGATTATATACGATTCGCTCCGAAATTTGATTTTCATTATATATTTATACCCTGAACAGGGTATATTAAGTTTGCCACGAAGTTTGTAACACCCAGAAGGAAGCGTCGGAGACTCTATAAAATATATACATAAATGATCAGCATGATGAGCTGAGTTGATTTAACCATGTCCGTCTGTCTGTCTGTCCGTATATATTCAAACTAGTCCCTCAGTTTTAGTGCTATCGATCTGAAATTTTGCACCTGTACTTTTCTAACAAAGAAGCTGCTCATTTGTCGGAACGGCCGATATCGGACCACTATAGCATATAGCTGCCATACAAACTGAACAATCGGTTATCAAGTGTTTGTATGGAAAACTCTTTCATTTGACGAGGTATCTTCACGAAATTAGGCAGCAGTTATTGCTTAAGGCAACAAATTATTCTCCACAGAAATTGGTCAGATCAGATCACTATATCATATAGCTGCCATACAAATTGAACGTTCGGAATCAAGTTCTTGTAAGGGGCCTTTGTATTTGTGAAGGGTATTATAGCTTCGGCGCAACCGAAGTTAACGTTTTTTCTTGTTTTTGTATGTAATATTCAAATATGTGTAGAATTTGGAAAATGGCGAAGTAAAATATATATAAGATACTCAAAAATATAAGGTTGTCAAATATCTCCCTTCCGCTTTTTTGTTCTTCATTCATTGCTTTATAAAAAGTGTTACAGCGATCGGATTTAGTTAAAATATGCGCCGTTTTGTTCGATGATCTGTTTCCATCTAGACGGCAACTTCATATTACCTTCCTCGTAGAAGCCCCCCTCCTTATTTGCGAAGAATTCGGACAGCCACTTTTCACAAGCCTCTTTTGAGTTCAACTTCACACCACCAAGGGCATTCGCCATGGACAGGAACAGGTGGTAATCACTTGGCGCTACGTCCGGGCTATATGGTGGATGCGATAAAACCTCCCATCCGAGCTCCCGTAGCTTCTGACGAGTCATCAACGAAGTGTGTGGTCTGCGAGCAGCAGCTCATAGTGGATGATTCCCTTCCAATCCCACCAAACACACAGCAAAACCTTCCTGGCCGTCAATCCCGGCTTGGCCACTGTTTGGGACAATTCACCGGCCTTCGACCACGACCGTTTTCGCTTGATATTGTCATATGTGATCCATTTTTCGTCGCCAGTCACCATCCGCTTCAAGAATGGGACGAGTTCGTTCCGTTTCAGCAGCATATCGCAGGCGTTGATTCGGTCCAGAAGGTTTTTTTGCGTCAAATTATGCGGCACCCAAACATCAAACTTTTTTTTGTATCCAGCCTTCTGCAGATGGTTCAAAATGGTTTGGTGACAAACTCCCATCTCCTGGGCGATGTCACGAGATGCCATATGCCGGTCTAACTCGATGTATTCCATGATTTGATCGGTATTTGTCGTCACAGGTCTTCCGCCGGCTGGCTTATCCATGGTGTCGTTTTCACCGGCTCTGAATCGTCGAAATCATTCCTCCGCGGTTCGAAGTTATAGAGTACCATCCCCCAAAACACTATTAATCTCACGGAACGTTTCTCTAGCGGATTTGCCTTTAACGAAGGAAAACTTTGAAATAACGCGAATTTCGGCGTTAGTGAACTCCATGTTTACACGTCTATAACTGTTGAACGCAATATCCAAACTAATCATGCATAGCGTTGTTTTGTAGGTTATGTCAAGACCTTTCAAATTATGTATAGTGTTGCCAGATACGAGCTCTGTAGCGCTTTGTACATAGCCGCGAAATTCAAAAGACAAAAAAGCGTAAGGGAGATATTTGACAACCTTATATTTATTTTAAATATTTAATCATATTAAGCAGTATTAAACGTAATTATTTATATAAATTAATTTTAATAAAAATAACGTTACTTTTGCATTTTTATATTTACCTTAATATATTAAGATGCGTTCATATTTATTTCTTTTAAACACAAAGTATTGAGTTCGAATATCATTTTATTTAAAACAAGAGATATTACTTATTCATGAATGTTTTGTAATAAATAGAAAAAATATGGCTTAAAAATATAACGTGTATATACTCTCTGATAAATTGGGAAGTTCCGGTCATAAATTTGGCCATGAATATATTAATAGCAGATATTTAATACATTCTGATGGATTAGGGTATTTCTGTAATACGTTTTTCCTTGAAAATATTAATAGCTAAATATTGTTCTATCACATTCATGGTAATTCGTTGCAAACAAAATCTCAGACCACAATCCCAACGTACAAATGAAATATGCTACACGCTCTAAGTGGCGCATAGCTGAACCGCATAAACATTTAGGAAAATTTTGTAAAAAGGAATGACAGAATAACTCGAGTTGCTCGACTCATTTCGCTCGTGTGAACGCACAGACCTCTTTCCACTCATCTAACACCCCTCTTTTTTTAGTCCGATTAAGCGGGGACAAGATAACCGCTACAAAAACAATACCAACATTGTCAAGTCGTTAATTGACATGAAAAGTTTAAGTTTTCATTTACCTGATGCCGATATCATTTTGTTCGCTGGCAGCGGAAGTTATAGGTACTTTATTGTTATACCTGAAAACTCAGTTGAAAAGTATAATATTAGCAATTATTTAAAGTAAAACCAAATTATTTACTTGCCCATTAGCACCTTTTTCATTAATTTGATGCATGAAGTTGAAGAAATGCGCGAATATATTAAATTCTTGACACTCTCCATCCAGAGTTTTAATAATAGTTATATCTTTCATTTTCCACACATTGAGCAGATGGTTCCCATTAATGACTATTTTTTAATTTGAATGAATAGCAAACAAGAAAGTATGCAATTTTAAGTGAACCAATCTAAAGTTGAACTTTAATTGTAAGTACATCTGATAAAAACTATTGCGTACCAAAACCTTATGCCTGGTAACCAAAATACCAAAGCAAATGAAACTACTGATTTTGGCCCGATCGGACCGAAACAGCAACGCTGCCATTAATACGTATTTGCTTGAGCGTTTTCGATACATAGCCTTCTGGTTGATTACATACTTATGTATATCTTGGTAAACAATTGAGGTATTTTAAAGAAACGAAAAGGACAATGGATGATTTAACTTTTTCATGTTCCTACTTTCCACACTGATTTTTTATTTATCATTAATTAACTGTGAACTTCTTTAAGATGGCTATACAATGTAAACATACTCTGACATGTTTTGTTATCAAATGAGCTGTATAGTTTTATATTCTAACCTTTACAAAGTTCAGTTCATTGGATTATTTGTTTGAAAAATAACAAAATATTATAGTATCGTATTCTGAATTTATCGTACTCTGTTACTTCATTCTTTAAGTTATGTTTCAAATTTAATTGTATTACTTCGTTTGTTATTTCCATATTAATTGATTAACATAACTAATTCTAAAATTATCTTAATTTTGTTTAAAAAATTCTATTTGCTTATCAAATAACGTAAATTACTTGTAAAGTGAAGATATAGTTACATGTACATGTTCACCTGCTGAAATCGGCCCAATGCCACATCAATAAATTATTATATTTCAATAATAGTAATGTGGATAAAACGCAATTTGAAGCATAATTTGGTCTTCTTCGATGATATAAACATATTTCACTCAATATTTTATTATTACTTCAAACATTTGCTATTTTCGATTACGGGTCTTCTTCCAACAAGGATTTATTTGTTATTCGTTATGATTAGACCTCGGTATTTTGCATTTTATTTGTAATCACATTAGTGCAAAACTTTTTATTAAGACGTTTTATCGTTCAAAAATATATGTAAACGAATTTCATCGAAAAATTGAATCACTTGTAAAATGTAAAATTACGAACAATTTAGATAACCAATTTTCTTGCTTTAAAAACAATCAACAAAGAGAGGCATAATCCACTTTTCCCTGTCCAACGCTTTACTGTATATTGTTGTAAAACCCGGGCAACGCATGTTACGAAAAGCAAAATGCACACAAAAATTGGTGTGCTTGTTGCTAAACACGGACAAAGTGTAGTCAAAAACAGATGCAGTTTCTTTAATCTCTTTTCTCTTTCTCTAAACACTTTGTGTAACACATTTCGTACCACGGATATTATTTGATAATTTTTAATTTTATTTCAAACAAGTTATTAACAGAAATATCGAATAAAATCTTAAGTCTGAATCAAAGCGGCACATGTCTTGATAGCTATATTGTTTCTACATTTTGTATAGAAAGTATCCGCTCAACACAAGCCGAAGAATAAATAAATGCTTTGAATTCATGCTTGTTCAAATTCTTTTACCTCTGAATAGGTCGATAATAACATATCTCACACTAAATATAAAAGAATCACAATTCGAAAAATGACAAATATTCACGAGGCATCGGACGCAATTAACACAAAAGTAGACATAAAGGTGATTTTCCAGTTAAATAAGATAGTAATGGCAATGAAATTTCTTGGGTAAGTAGATAAGTGTATTACGAATTGATTTATTGAAAAAAAAGTTATTTTGAGTTACTGTGTGACTCTTTTGTATTTTGTGTGGGATTTGAGTTGTGACTCTTTCGTCAAATAGAGCCACAACGTAGTCGTTTGTGCGGAAAAATGTACAATTGTGCGTACTTTAGTGTAATGAATAGAAATAAACAAAAATGTGTAAGGAAAAGTGTTTGGTGAATATATAATTTGTACAACTTGTGGCAAAAAGGTGAATATTAAATATTCCGGCTTATGAAAACCAATTTTGATCTACATATATAAAAATTTATCTGCGTAATGTATGTTCCCGCATAACTTTAGAACGCCGGCAACAAATTGGATAATTCTTCTTTTATTGTGGTTTGTATACAAAAAAAAATTAAATTTGATTAAAATTTCGGCGACCAGGAAGCATCAACACCCAAACCTATCAAACATAACAAAGTAACAGAAAAAGTTATTTGATTGATTGATTGTTTTCGTTTGTTTTGAAATTGATTAAAAAAAGTTGAGAATTTACTAATACATATATAATATAATATTTTATATGCTATAGTTTAATGCCAAAAATATGTGAAATTGATTCATAAATTACCCAAACTATCATATACTACATATATTGATTTTCTTTGTTCTAACAAACCGTATACACCTGCCTTTAATCCTGGCAAGTTGCAAGAGTATGAAATGTTCGGTTACACTTAAACTTAGCTCTTCCTTACTTGCTTATTTATGAGTTTAAATTTATTATTAATTCAATAATATTTAATTATTTATATTAATAAATATTCTTATAATTGAGTATATAACTTATATAAATATTATTTCTTACCAAATGGTCAATAAAGAATATTACATGCAAGTTATGCGTAATTTGCATGAAACAATCCGCCAGAAACGCTCGGATTTGTGGAAGAACAAAAATCATCTTTTGCACCATGATAACACCCCTGCTCACGCATCGTTGCTTGTACGCGAATATTTGGCCAAAAACAACCCATTAATGGTGTCGCAGCCACCTTATTCCCCAGACCTGGCCCCCTTTGACTTTTTTTGTTCCCAAAACTGAAGAAGCTCATGAAAGGACGACGCTACACTACGATTGCGGAGATAAAAATTGGATCGGGGGAGGAACTGAATACGATCAAAAAAATTACTTTTTTAAGCTTAAGTGCATTATATCCAGGGGGGATTACTTTAAATACTTTATTAAGAAATACAAAATTCGCGATACTTTTTGAACACACCACGTGTGCAAAATCCAAGCTCCTCTGAATCCCTGAACAGGGTATAATATTTGTAAGTTTGCCACGAAGTTTGTAACACCTAGAAGGAAACGTCGGAGACCGTATACAATATACACATAAATGATCAGAATGATGGGCTGAGTTAATTTATCCGATCTCGGACCACTATAGCATATAGCTGATATACATACTGAACAATCGGAATCAAGTGTTTGTATGTAAAACTCTTTTATTTGACGAGGTATCTTCACGAAATTCGGCATGGATTATTATTTAAGGCAATGTTGCAATCTCCGAAAAAAATTTTTTAGATCGAATGCCTATAGCATATAGCGGCCAAATTAACTGAACGATCGGAATAAAGTGCTTGCATGAGTTATTGTATGAGGCAACAATGCATTACCCTAAGAAATTGTTCAGATCAGATCACAATATCATATAGCTGCTATACAAATTGAACGATCGGAATCAAGTCTAGTAAGGAACTTTTGTATATGTGAAATTTATTGGCTTCGAAAATGTCAATTACAATGTACAAGAACAAAGTATAATGTTCTGTAATGCATTCGAAATATTTTTGACATTACATCATGTTTTGAAATGCATTAAACCGGTAGTCGATGTATAAATTATACAACGCATTATTTTGCAATGTGGTTTGCCGTTGGTAGACGAGTATAAATACTGTAGTCATACTGTAACGATACAATGCAGTAGTACGTTTTTGAAACCTCTATATTAAATATAATATTGTAGATAGTTTCACAATTCAATACATAGTCACTTTGTCGGTATTATTCATAAAATAGAAAGACAACATAAAATCTTATTTCAATATTACAATAACTATTAGCAATACAGTTCCAGCCACTAACCACCGAACGATTATGTCCATAAAATTAGCAGTTTAAGAAATGATTTCCTCATTTAAGTTTGAAGAAGGGATTCTGAAATTGTATCTTATAAGTGGAAAATTGTAACTATCGAAGTAAAATAAAACTAATATAAACAGAAATTAATCTAATTTTTACGAGTCGAATATTAAAATCTATCCGTCGACTTGTCTTGATTAATCTAGCTGGTTTCTAATAGTAGTACCACCAATCAACAATCACTCACAGTACAGACTTTCATTAAATTATTCGTGGCCAAATTTCGCAGACGGCCATATTGTGTAAGTAAAAAAATGTACTGTAGTTTACTGTATTGTAGAAGTAAACCTTTCAGGAGTGCTTGAGGCGGGCACTTTTGTCAGCAAACATAAAATATAAATGTTCATTACGAGATATTTTTATTTTGACACCGTTACTTGATTTTTTTTTAGATTTATTGCTTTTAAATCTTGTGAATAAATTAATTTATGTGCAACAATTTAAGACAATACACACAGAAAACTTTATCAATAAAGCACTTGAAGGGCGTTTAACGCCACAAAATCATATTACAATCACTTTTGCGACGACAATCAAATTCACTCACGCATTTACTATTCACTAAAACTCAGTGGGCAACTAGCCAATCATCTTGCACTTTCCCACAAACATTAGCCCCTTAATAAGTCGATGCAGCCAACTCCTTCCGCAACGAGCACTTATTTACACTTTCAAGGTTTTCACGTTCACTGCACTTCGCCTCCAGGTATTGATAACGTGTCATCTTAATATGTCCGCGACGACAAACACAACTATGATTAAAGGAGTAATTTTCAATGAGGCGTGATTTGCAAGCAAAGCCGGTCTACCAGCGTCAACGCTAAATCAACTACTAACTGCGATGCTGTCTGACATCTTGTTTAGTATCTTTCTCAGCAAGGTAGACTGCATGTGCATCAGAGCATGCGCGCTCTTTTTTAATTGTCGGCAAGGCAGTTCACTATTAAATATTTTATGCTCTCCTATCTCTTAAATGTCCAAATATTGCTGCACTATTGTTGTATCTAAATAACGAAAGTTCGAAATGTGTGAGCCGATTTCCATTTTATTTAAATAAAACATATATATTTTTTCTTTCGCTGTTTTCATTTCTCATAAGTTCTCCTCTCGTATTTTTTTGTTCTCATTGATCTGTTGATTCTTGATACAAATTCGTATTTGGCCGACACTGCGTATAAGCAATGGGGAGTGTTACATGTACAAAAATATTCATTCCCGTTGGATATGACAAATATGTGTTTTTATTTTTTAATTTGCATGCTATACACTATCGACAATGCTTTATGACAACTGAACAATGGAAAAGCTATTGTGTTTATTAAACTACATGCTTGCATACAGGACTGCATTGTGAGCGTAATGGTATTTTCAGAAAGAATATAATATCTTTTGAAATTTGTGTAAAATGCATGTACTGTCTTAGCAGCATCAAAACATTTGACCGAATATTGCCGAATGTATTGCAGAAGAATTATAACGTGATTATACTTTCGGCAATAGGCTGCTATAGCATTAGTTAATTATCGATTTATTTATGAATCAGGAAATATTTTTCTATACATTTTGCTTACTTTCAGTAATTTTTAAGTTAAAGTAATTAAGGCATTCAATGTCCGTAGTAATGCAAACATATTACATACATATTTATTTTATTGATTCGGTTAACGGTTGGCCATTGACTTAATTTAATTTGAAAGACCATCGAATGAGAGTTTTTATAAATGTTAGCTAAAAGTCAATTAAAATGTATTTTAAGTTTGACATTAGACACTTATATATAATGGATAACTGAATAAGCATATATACTGTAATATGCATATTTTCGAAAGCTTCAAATATTCTTTAATGAATAGAGTTAAGTATGGAAATAGTCAGGATGATTTCGAAAATTCTGTTAATTCGAGCGACATTGAAATGGTAAAATGGATGAAAATAGATGAACTGAATAGTTGAGCCCAAAACGATATCACTAAGTAAACTACATATATAGTGATTCCATAACTAGAATGTAAAGGGTGATACCATATTAAAACTAAGACGCAAATGCAGTAATACCCATTCAAATTTTTAAAGAAAATTATTCAATATATAGGTACTTTGACAACCAGTCAGGTATGTCTCCGAGATATTTATTCAAGTATATTTCTAAGTTATGTTTCACTCCTTTTGTGATACACTTTTGTTGTTGTGAAGTAAAATAACATCTCATAAATTTTAAATTCTGCTGGGTTTGTTAGGGGAGTTTTCCTTTAATAAAATTATCAAGAGGAAGATAATATATTTAATTTTTATATACAATATATAAAACAAATCAACAATACAAAGTCGGCGACTTCAGAGCTTGGTGACTTTCGGACGTTAATAATTTATTTTGTATTTTGTAGCGAAATTTCCATTTAGTTTTAATGAACCAGTAGGAGGTTTGCTCTCGTACATGTAATTATGGTACTTGAATTTATGTAATTATTCTCCAAAGGAAGGTCGGTAAGTAACAAGCTAAAATAGCTTAAATGGCATTCTCACTAAAGCGAGCAACAAGCTTAAAAGTTACCAACTGTCGGATTTAATAAAACATCTGGGTGCTTTTTTACATTTTAATTAAATTTTCGCTGAAAATATGAGAAACTAAAGGCTTTTGCATGGACCTACAATACCTTCATCCATCTCCGTTAGTACATTTAATACTCTCGCAACATGTTGCTGAGAGTATATTTTTTTTACCAAGCGATTGTTTATAATATCAAAATTTAATCGTTATATATATAATAGTTCTTTATATATATGCATCAATATATAATTTTAGGATGAAGACACACATTTAATTCCAGATGTCTGACTGTCTGTCTGTCCGTGTAAGCGGTAACTTGAATAGTATTTGGAATGGGTTGATGAGAGTTGGTGAAGTTATTTCTCGAACCTCTGAGGATATGAATGGTGAAATTTGTCCTTTCTAGAATAGTCTCGCCTACGTTTGGGTAAAATCAAATATATATATATATATAAATATTAATTTAAACAAAATTTAGCAATTTAAAAATCGATCTATAACTACACCTACTTTCCATATAACAAAACTTTAAATTTTGTCTGATTCTTTTACTGCGCAGTATAAAAACTGCGTACCAGTAAAGATATTGCGATAAAATTTTGCACAAATAGCGCCTCACCTTTTATTTTTAAGTGACCGAAATCGGATAATACCTTTTCAAGCCTTCAGATACATAAATGAAATTCAGAGAGCATATTTTTTTGTAATTTGTTCTGGTGACAAAAATTAATTAAATCGGGTCAATACTTTTAACGTTAGGGATAATAACATTTTCGGATATCTTAGTAAAAGTAAATCAGCGTATTTTAGATTGCTACCAAAAATGTGTGAAATCGGTGATAAATTACGCAGGCCAAGCCCATATACATATATAATGCTTTTCGTTATTCTAGTGGAATTGATGCGGAATTTATTAGTCATATTATGAGTATCTTAACCAAATTGTATGTAAACATGTTCTGAAGCATGATGTTTTCCCTTGATACTTCGTATTGTCTTTGCGCCGTCTCAGGTGGTTTATCTCAAGTCCGACAATGCGTAGCAACTCGACTAAGTTATTGACCTGTTTGTTTTTTCAGACCGTGCTCAACACTTGTGAGCGTTTCATAATGGTACGCTTTGACCATAATGGAGGTATAAAGAGATATCGGGTGCGTTCTAGCTACGTAATAATAACAGCAGTACAGCTACTGTGTTGCATATTTGCTGATACTCTGCTGATGTGCAGACAAAAATTTAGTGTTGCTGATTATTTGCATAAATGATAGTTAGTAGAACACCACCCGGATCTCTTAAACGTTTATTTCTATTATCATGCTGGTTGATTAACACACAATCACGTATTCTTTTAGTGCAATATATTACATTACTTATTTGCTTTTGAGCCTTGAAAATTGCAAGAGTAGAAAATGTTCATTACACCCGAACTAAGTCCTTCCTTACTTGCTGCGTTTATTTTCTTAACAGTTTCAATATATTCGTTGAAATAGCTGAGAAGCAGTCCACGAATAAATAAGCAAAATGAAAAAAAAACATTTTCTAGAAAATACAAATGCAGCTCTGCATTTAACTAGGTCACCACCGCAACCTCTCTGAAAGGAAAAAGTGTATGAAAGTAAACCAACAGCAGTTTAGTGCTATGCGCATACATTCATTGTTGGTTCATGTATAAAATCAACATTGCTAACATATTTACTCTGCCCAAAACAAAACACTTCAATTTCTACTTCGCCTTAAAATGGTTTAATTTGATTTTCCATAGTCACCTAAAACGAGAAATGTCCCTAGATCTAAAACCTTTGTGTGCACACACTATGTTAATAGTATGTAAGAAATAGTTTCAATAGTTGTCATTGGATCGTAATATTTAGAAGCCCTTTTTGGGTATCATTTATTTTTCAGGCAGTAAATAATAGTGTTGATCGATTACTCCCAGACCAGCGACTCTTTTTTTTGTTGCAAACAACTTTTTATATTGTTTATAAATGAGAAAAAGTTTAATACATTTTTAATCATAGTTAGAGGTCTGTTATTAAATTAGAAATGGAAAATACCAAACAGCGAAAGTTACATGGATTTAATCTTGTATCTACATAAATACATATTTTGTTATCTGGCCAAGGCAGCCCAGAGCACAGAAGTGAGTAAGAATACAGTAAGTAGATTTTCACGAGAACTTTTCTAAAAAGTTTAGAGATCAGAAAAAAAGGAATCAATTAGTTATAATAAGATTAATCCATACATTTATTGTTCTGCTTAACATTTTCTCTGTAGGCAAAATGAGGTAAGTTTTTTGACTTCGAAACAATATCTGATCTTCCTGTCAAGAATCGTTGAAGACCGACCGCTCTTTACCACGACAATGCGAGCTCTCACACATCGTCTGAAACAACTGAATTTTTGAGCATGCAAAACATCGATTTGATAGTCATGCGTACTTAGGAATCGTTTCTCTTATGTTCTTAAATCCACTAACCCCTCATAAGTCAATATCAAGTTTCAGGCGACGAGTTGCGCTAATGGGGATACCATAATCGGCTTTTCCATGAAAAAATACATGTACATACCAATTTTCTGAGTCTATCGAGCCTAGAGGGTAAAATTTGTAGATTATAAAAAAATAAAACTTTTGGAAAAAAAAATTTTGACATCTAGAGGCAAGAACTTTTAAAGTAAATTTCTATATAAATTTTTTTGGTTTAAACTCTTCATATTTATATAAAAATTACCGAATTTCACGGTTTTTGACTCAAAATTTATTTCAGACCTTAAGGAAAACATGTTGTCATTTTTTTTTTAAACTCCAATAATGACCACAAAATTTTTTTGAAGTTGATAACTTTTAATTGGCAAGAACGAGGACTCTCCACATCTTCTAGAACACTTATCAAACATTTTTTACGAAAGAAAGATTTTAATTCGAAATTAACTTTAAAAGTGAGGGGGCCGTCTCTAGATGTTAAACTTTTTTTTTTCCAAAAGTTTTAGTTTTTTAGCCGCTTTTAGATGTTAAACATTTTTTTTTTTCAAAAATTTTCTTATTTTATATTCTACAAATTTTACCCTCAGGCTAAGCAAAAAAAATATTTTTTTTAGCTTCTCCCTAATACACATCCTTATATATAATGATTACACTCCCTCCGGACCTACTGGCATCATGAAATTCTTGGGAAGAATTCTGAATCGAAACATTTTTCAAAAGTGAATAAACAACAGAGCCTTTTACCAATCTATTTTAAATATCAAATTTCGGTTGAGCACAAGAATATATGAAGCTTCAAAGAAATTTTGATTTTTGCATAATTTAAATGTACACATATTGATAATATGGATACGTCGCTAGGGAGAGGGAAATGAATTCGTTATGAGAGCTTTTATTGCTCACTTTACTTGTGTTTCAACTCACGATATATTGTACTTCGAATCTGATATGAAAAATGTGTCCTTTCAGTTTTAAATATTAAACGTTGGTTCCTGAATAAAAACTAAATAGTTTCAAAAAGAGACTGGGTAAACTACCCCACGTTTAATTTTCAAAAATTTTGCTGGATTTATTTTCAAAATTTTTAATTACTTTATTTATTATGTTATATTGTTTAGAAAATATTTTCACTGGCAATAAAACATAAGCGCTAGATTAATGATTTTTTATTTTTCTGCAACTGCTTTAAATTTATGGCAAGTTTACCGTAACTTAAGATATAAAGGCAGTAAAGTTTTAATAGAAAATATGAAGGTATAATCATACAATAAACTCTGTAACTTAAATTATATGTATGTATGTACGCAACCTATTTCAATCAAATACAATCTAGCAATTCATCAACTTATATTATTAGCTGTTGATTACAAAAGTTTCACTGCTATGCCATGGTTAGGATCTTAAAGACGTCTAATAAAATTTTTTTACACTTTTGTCGTTAGCTAAGAAGACCCTGATGCTGCCTTTTACGTTGCCACCGGGCAGTGAAAATTAAAAGCACAATCACACATACCTGCACCTGGTTATTCTAATTGGTATTCCATTTAGCTTAACAGTATGTTAAAAGTTTGAACATACCTACCAAACACATATACTCTTACATAGGAGAGCATTTTGTATGTTGGCAGGAGTCTTTTAATTGAGTAAGGAAAGCTTATTGTACTGGAAATTGAATTTCTGAATTTGAAGAGCTATTTAACTTCACGATGTAATGAGTTTTCTAACAGCTTTGTGAGTGAAGATAAATTTAATATTATCAAAGGAATAAATTCGACCACACAATTTATAGCAAATCAATTCAGACGTTAAATTGAAACTGAATTCGTAAATACAAATACATACAGAAAACTGTGTGAAACATACACAGAATATAATCGGTGAAATCGTATTCATTACAATTTGTAGATAATGGTTCGTAAGTGATTGTCGAAAATATCTCACGAAAAACTGACATTTATGAAATTTTCTGCTTGAAACACATATTGAATATAAAATCCATTGAGGAAATAATGTACTCTGGTTATGTTTGATTAAAATTTAGTAATCTGTTTGATTAGAAATTTGCAACTAATGTTATTTATAGCTCCGTTAGTTAGAGATTACTGTTATTTTATTTTTAAATTGACGTTCTGAGAGATAGCAATAGTCAGATTTTGGCCTGAAAGACACCTCTATAATGCTGTTTTCTCTGGCAGGATTTAAGAGAAGGAGCTTTCCTCAGTAATTTAGTATTTGAAATATTTCGTTGGTATCGAGCCAAAGACTTCGATATTACTCTCTGTGATGTAATTGGACACGAACTCTCCAGCTGAAACTTCGAGCCCGTTATCTACCTCGTCAGTGGAGGGTGGGAGTTTCTCGCATGGAGAATTTGGAAAAGTTAAGATTCTAAAAGGACTTTCAGACGCACGCGCTTTATCTACACTGAACGCGATGTACTTCTGATAGGAGAATGAATGGTCCTCTAGAACCCTTCATTCTGAGGCCGGGGGTGCAAACGCCCCTAACTGCAGTGACTAAATTGGGGGAGTATCCCCTTTGACATATAACAAGATTTTTGCCTATAATGAATTCGAATAGCGATTCAACTCTCTTAGTTGTATCCGAGCCACACCAGATTTTTGTCATGAGATTTGGGCTGATTGCACTTACTTCTGACATTGCTCGAGTATACTCAAGAGCATATTTTTAAACAATTTTATAAAAATATAACTCATGCACTGACCGACATGTAAGGCATAAGGTTTTTTAGAATAATGAAAATCATTATATTTAGTATATGGGAGTTGCGGTACCTATTTGACATATTTATTCGTTCAGTTAATTTTGCAGATATCCTACATATAGACCAATAGATACATTTTACATCGAACCGTAAGTTTGAATATCTTATATTAGGTACATGGGAGATGCGGGTAGTATTTACCCGATTTTATATATTTTTGGCATTACTACTTATTATGAACAGAAAGAGATGCTATCTGAGTTTCATTAAGGTAGCTTTAACAGTTTCATAATGATAACTCATATTATATATTCGCCGATATCTGTGGTACAAAGTCAGATGGAAGTTCGAAAATCTTTCTATTAGGTATATGGGCTAAGAAAATGATTGACCCGATTCAACCCATTTTTGACATACAAGCATATTATTATCAGAAATGGATTATTTCCGAATTTCTATAATATGTATTATATATCTCACAGATTGACCGATATTTTCGATACAAAGTTCGCAATAAGAACTGTGGTCCACTATTCGGTAAATTCTATAAAGCTGTGTCCTGCCATCTTATTTGTAAAATTTAAAACCTATGGCGTATTTATTCAGTGAGTTATCGGGCATTTAGTAGTTTTTATACATAACTGTTATGCATGTTTGGTGAATGGGCGTGTTTATAAGTCGATTTCACCCATTTTCACGCTATTGGGGAATTATTGAAAGGATTTGTCCTAGTTAATATAGCTTCAGTGGTTAGTGAGATATGCACACACTTATTAAGGGCGGGGCTACGTCCACTTTTGAAAAATGTGAGCTGGGGCACTATTGTAATTCCCTATACAAAATCCCAGCCTTTTAACTTGATAAGGAGCACATTTATAGCACTTTATAGGTTTTCGCTTAATGTAATTTTGTGTGCGTGGCAAAAGTCCGATTATACCTTACTATAATACCAACCTCTCTTGAGTGCCAAGAAACATAGGTATATAGCAAGTTTCATCAAGATATCTCAATTTTTACTCAAGTGAACGCTTGCACGGACGGACGGACAGACAGACATTCATTCGGAATTTAAGTGGTATCGTCATTGATAATTTATATTTACATTTATAATTTCATATTTATCTGGATTACTTTTAGGTGACACAAACAACCGTTAGAGAATACCGCTTAGCGAATCGAAGACAGATAATTTAACATTCGATTTTTATCAACTAATATTATGATATTATGGGTCTTAGGCTTACTGAGCCTCATTACTTTGATTTTCTTCATACCCAAAATTAGAATCAACCTAGTTAGCTCAAATGAGATACATATGTATATGAGATAAAAACTCAGAAAATTAGGCAAAATTCAACATATTGGGTATATGAGGGCAAAATCAACTAGTGAAATGAAATTCATTATACAGTCGAACCCCGTAAAAATGTATTACATTTTGGTCTTTTCGAAAATTCGTATTTTTAAACCCCTTCTAAATCGAAGTTTTGGTTCGTAACCACTTATAATTCGTAATGCAATTTGATATTTTTTGTCGTTAAATCATCATTAGGTTTTGCAGACTGCTATTGAGCCATTATGTCGTGTGCATATTGAGTTTTGTATTTCTCACACTGTTTTCGCGTAGCTTTTTTTTGTTTTTTTCAAGCGTAACATCATTTCGAGAAAATTACACAAAAACGTACACATAAGATGTTATCAGTCGCGCAAAAACAAAGCATTATTCAGCCACTGATAATTGACAAAACAATTCAATATCGCTCCATCAGCCATATCATCAATTCTACAAAAAAAAGAGTTTAATCTGCAAGGCTCTAATCTTGTGGTTTACACAATGCCGTCAAAGCAATGTTCCTATTGTAGGGGTTATAAAAAGAAAATGCTTTGGTTTTTGCTAAAGCTATGAACACAACTGATTTTAAAGCGAGCAGTGGATGGCTAGATATTTTTAAAAACCGGCACAATATCACATTTAAAACAAGTAAGGAAGGGCTCAGTTCGGATGTAACCGAACATTTTATACTCTCGCAAAGTCAAATGGTATACTCGTTTTAGATTTATTTGTGGATCTTGCCGCCTTGTTCTATGTTGACCGATATTTTCGGTAAAAAGTCAGCTATAGGCACTGGGGTCAACATATTAATTACCTAGGGGCTTGAACAGTTTTGACTCGATTTAGATACTTTTTGGTCACAAGGTGGCATGTTTTAAACGAATTATTCAAGAAAAGTTTTACCCCGATACAATCATTTTTGCTTGATATGCATAGTGGAAAGTAACAGAATCAGATGGAATTGAAAATGGTGTTATATGGGAAGTAGGAGTGATTGTAGTCCGATTTCGCCCATTTTCGCACGATGACATAGAAATATGAAAAGAACGTTATGCACCGAATTTGGTTGAAATCGGTTTAGCAGATCTCAAGATATGGGTTTTCACCTAAAAGTGGGCGGTGCCACGCCCACTGTATAATTTAAACGCGGTTCCTATAAAGTCATCTCATACCATCCCAGAGATAAATTTTAATGTGTCTGGCGTGTTTAGTGCTTGATTTATCGCGCTTTTAGTAGTCTTTAACAGTACCGTTATATGAGGAGTGGGCGGAGTTGCCACCCGATTTTAACTATTTTCACACTCTAGGTAGAGGAAACATTTGCTTCCAGTGAATTTTGTTATTATAGCATTAGCGGTTTAGGAGATATGCACATTAAACCTATTAGGGGCGGGACCACGCCCACTTAAAAAAAAATTTTTAACTGCAGATGCCCCTCTCTATTGTGATCCTGTATACCAAATAAGAGTTTTGTATCTTGTTGTGGAGCTTAGTTATGGCGATTTATTTGTTTTTATATATATATATTTATATTATATATAAATAATTCAAAGCTGTGTTCGGAGGACGTTACAGATGTCCGGGCCGAATACAACCGTGTGTTGCGTTGTTGAATCACATTAGAATTGAAGCGACAATCGGGATGGTTGACGTATGAAGTTGTGGCTTTCGGCGCGGCAGTTTTTTCTAAGTAGAGAGCCCTCAGGGTAGTTGCTTACATGATTGCTTACAAATGTAGTATATGTATATTCAAGCGCGATTTTTCAGCCGCGAGATATCATTGCTAACAGAATCGAAGCCGATTGAGAAAAATAGCTCACTCTTAGTATTAAATACATGTCTGTACACGAAAGGCGTGCTTCGTGCGAATGGTCGGCTTGTCACCTCCAGCCTGAACACAAAAATCACAACTTGTCACATTATGAGGAATTAACAACATTAATAACTCACCTTGAGATCTTTTTCAAATCACTACCACTGACAGCGCTCTCGCAAAATCCCTCTAATTTCACAGCCCTAACTCCAGGTCATTTTCTCAATGAAGCACCAGCAAACCAGAACGCTAACCAGACCGCTAGTTAAACCATGCTTCCTATCAACCGCCTATACCACCGAAACTCTAATGATTTCATTCCAACAAACAAAATTGTCGCATTTGAGAGAAAGAGCAACCAACGGTTTGGTGTGGTTTGTGGGCCGGTGGAATCGTTGGTCCATATGTCTTCAAAAATGATGCCAGTGAGAACGTAACCTTCAATAACGGGCCATATTAACCGACTTGATACCTGAAATTAAAGCTACCAATCTCGTTGAGATTTGTTTTCACAAGACAGCGTCACTTCCAATTAATTAATGGATTTATGGAGTGAAACCTTCGATGAGCAGACAATTTCACGTTTTGGGCCGGTCGATTGGCCTTCAAGATCGTGGTGCATCACACAGTTTGACTTTTACCCTTGGGGATATGTAAGTCCAAAGTCTATACAGACAATCCTGCTTCGGTTCAGGCCTTCGAGCAAAACATCCCACGTGTCGTTCGCCTGTTACCAGCTGAGATGCTTGAACGAGTCATTGAAAATTAGACTCAACGGATGGACCACCTCAGACGTAACCACGGCCAACATTTGAAAGAGATACTCTTAAAAAATAATTGCCAAAGGGTGTTCTTTTCATTGATATTAAACATTCCCTATTAAATTTGAATTTTCTGTGATTTTTTGTGTAAGAAATTAGGGAAGCTTGAAATGGATCACCATATACAAGTATAGGTATGTATCGCAATGTATACTAGTTACGCACATAACACAATGCCACGTCTTCATGGACGAGGAGGTAATGCTGGTACGGACGGACATGGAATTCACAATTAGTCCAGAACCGTCGGTTAAATAGATCGGCAAAAGATCGATTAATGAACAATAAGAATTAGAGAAACCAGGTTGCAATCGCACCTGCTAATAAAAGTCAAGAGCAAAGCAACGAACGCCTTCGAACTAATGCATTGAGCCAAAGGCTGGCCCGCCAATATCATTTCTACGCCTTGTGTTTGAATATGAGTCGGACATCGACTATTCGTCACATTCACAAATTGTAATCGGTGCTATGAACAAACAATGCCAACACTGACATTCAAATACAAAGGTGAATCGGCCGGTTTCTGTTGTGCGTCTAAAAAAGTTGTATTGCCACCATTGAATTCGGCACCAGAATCATTGAAAGCACTATTGGCTGAGAGCTACATCTCAGTTTAAATTGCTCTTGCGTAAAATTCGTAAATTCTATTCGAGCTTTCAAATGACATCATTTGGAGCAACAAAGTTGTTCTGAATGAGGATGTTCACAATTTTCAATCAACGTTTAAGAGTCATGGCCAAGTCTATCATAAAATTTGGGTCTTTAATACCGATGTCTAATGCCGATTCAAAATTTCAAAAAAACTGTCGTAACATCGTCGCACTGAAACCACGCCTACTTATCATATAACATAACTTTAAATTCCTTCTGATTCAAGCATCAATGAATATATCGGAATAAAAATTTACACGATTTCATCGAATAATAAATGTTGATTCTTTCGCAACATTTTTTAGTATGAATTTTATTAAATATCACACATATTGACCGACATTAATGGTTTAAAGTAAGGTGGAAAGTCCGAAACCACTCTATGGTATATCGTATATTGGGGACAGAGAAAGGTATGATTGATTGCATTAACTTCGGCATTACTCAGTTATACTCGAGAACATGTTTGATAACATGTGAATATAACTTACACACTGATCGACATATTCGGTATTAAGTATATATTATATATAGAGCTGGGGTAGTTTGTGGATCGATTAACCGACCGATTTGATCTACTTTAGTTACAAGTATACACTGTTATTAGAAAGAGGCGATATCCGAGCTGCATTGATACAACCCACATTTGATCGATATTGATCGATATATACGGTATAAAGTCAACCTGAAGTTCGAAATCTTTATATGAGGTATAGGTGGGGGAAGTTTTGTCTCGATTTGACCGATTTTTGGCACAAAGGCACACTATTATCATAACAAAATCCTGTCTGAACTTCATTAATATACCTTAGAAATTTGCCTATATTTTAAGTTAAATATACATATACAGTTATGGTCCGATTTCGACAATTTTAGACGTTTTATGTTTTGCTTCAAACTGACTCCTAGTAAAAATTTTAATTCCGATATCTTCTTTGGTACTTGATTTCTACACTGTAAAATAAAATAATCAGATGGAACTTAATATTGTGATATATGGGAAGTAGTCGAGGTTGTTTTTCTGTGCAATTTTGGATTTGGATTTTGGGATATATATATTATAACCTTATTACAGGGGGGACCATGCAAACTTATTAAATAATTTAAACCACGTCTCTAATGCGATTTATTATATTAAATTACAGTTTTATATCTAAACTTGCGATTTAACATAGTTATGGCACTTTATAGGTTTTTGCTTAATAGCGTTTTTTTTGGCGTGACAGTGGTCCAATTCCGCCCATCTACAACACTGATCTTTTAATGGCGTCGGGGTATATGAGTACATGTACCAAGTTTCATCAAGATATCTTAATTTTTACACAAGTTACAGCTTTCACAGTTAGACGGACGGATGGATAGACGGTCACCCGGTTTTTAACTCGTCTTATCATCCTGATCATTGATATGTATGTATATATAACCCTATATCTATCTCAATTAGTTCTAGGTGATACATACGTACATAATACAATTTAAATTAAATTTAAAAATTTCAAATAGCAAAATACGCTACATGAACATATTATATTATATTCATTCCCTGTTTTCTTGGAAATACCCCATGGCTGAGAATTATAACAAAATAATATTTTCTGCTAGACATTAATAAAATATTATCATTTAGCTTTTAAGGACTATAAAAATTTATTCGTCAGTTTTTGAAGTATCCTTATGAAATTTACATACAATAATAACATAAAATTCCTATACAACTGTTTATTCAGGTTTGTTTATTCTTGTATAATTATTCCCTACTATGTACTTAACAATGACAGGGAAAATAACGAAAAATGGACAACTATAAGATGTATTTCTCATACAACCGATTGCTCAGATTTTATTTAAATAGAAATTAAAGTTGTCTGCTCTCTTTTTTATTTTAATCTGTAAAGCCCTCAGCATCATCATGAGTGTAAAATTTAATGTCTCTGGCTCATTTAGTTATTGATTTATCGATATTTTAGTAATTTTTAACAAAACCGTTATATGGGGAGATTCCGGGGTTGTAATTCGATTTCACCCATTTTCACACTGTCGGTAAGGGTTCTAATAGGTTTTATATAGTTAAGGGGATATGTACATTTAATCTATTAGAGGGCGGGACCACACCCATTTTTTTTTAATGTTTAGCCCACAGGTGCCTTTTGGTACTGTAATTACAGGTTTATTTCTTAATTTAGTGCTTAGTTGAGGCATTTTATAGATTTTAGGTTATGGCGTTTTGTGGCCGTGGCAGTAATCCGATTACGTGCTTCTACGAACTCGACCTCACTTTTTTTCCAAGAAACACGTGTTCCAATGCGGCATCAACTTCAAAAGTGGATGTGTAGAATTGTCTCATATGCTTTATCCAGATGTTGGCAGAGCATCTAACAAAAGTTTAATATTACGTATTGTAAAAAGAAATCCATTATTTTTCCAATAGATTTTGTAATTTATCGTTGTATAAGTCCGATCGCGTTTGGCTAGATGGGTTAGAAAGATGACATTTCGCACTAAAAAAGCTTTTCTGACAGTTTTGTGATTGGTTGATAAGGGCGAAAACGCAAGCCAGGTGACTAAAAATGTGAATAGCGTTTATAATAATGGAAATGGCCGAGTTCAAACATCGATTACGATTGTACAGGACCTAAACATTGCACAAAAAACGGTTTTGAACCATTTGCATAAGGATGGATACTAAAATTATTAATTAAAGCATTCAATTTCATGCAAAAATAATGGATTTATTATTACTACACCTAATATTAAATACTACCATTTCGTTATTTACGGTAGTCCGCTTCCATTTGGTTTATCAAGTCTCAAGCAAGTTTCAAATTTGTGAGTACAGACAATTTTCAAAATAATATACAAATTGTTAAATTTAACTAATTTTTACACTATAATTAAGCCTTGGATGCGTTAGATAAAATGTTGCGAAAATATTTACAAATAGCTAAGAATTTATAATGTTCAGAAGTGCCGGTTGCGCATTACCTCAGTTATTTATACATGCAGCTGCAATTCAGAAGTTTTCCAGTATTTTAATAAGAATTAAGAACCGTTGTAAATAATAATTGTAAAGAAGCCTCTAATTTACCATATATATGTAGAACTTCTGATTTTGCAGAATAAAATTTTGAAATTGAAACATATTATGTAAACATTCTGTTGTGATCGAATTTCAGAATATATTTATGTTCATACTCATACATAAACCCAGATCACGTTAACTAGTTTTAATTTTACAGAGTCGAAAATATTGTTTATCCAGACTGGTTTGCTAATATCTAATGGTAGAACAGCACTAAATACCAAAAGGGTCAATAAATAACTAACAAAACAAGTGGATTATTGAGAACTAAAGTACTCTACCTAATCGTCTTTTAAGTATAAATATAAGGATCTTGATCTCATATTATATTAGTAAATGTATAAAAAATTTACCTTTATATAACCCCACAACTCTCAGAGTATGTTGTTTATGTTTCGTTTTATAAATAAATCCAAAAATTATTATTTAACAAGTAAGGAAGGGCTAAGTTCGGATGTAACCGAACATTTTATACTCTCGCAAAGTCAAATGGTATACTCGTTTAAGATTTCTTTGTGGATTGACTGATATTTTCGGTAGAAGGTCAACTATAGGTACTGGGGTCCACATATTTAGTACTTAGGGGTTTGAACAGTTTCGGTTCGATCTAGACAATTTTTGGCCGCAAGGTGGCATAATTTAATTGCATTATTCACTCAAAGTTTTACCCCGATATAATCATTGTTACCTGATTTGCATAGTGGAAAGTGAAAGAATCAGATGGAATTTAAAATGGTGTTATATGGGAAGTAGGCGTGGTTGTAGTCCGATTTCGCCCATATGACATAGAAACATGAAAATAACGTTATGCACCGAATTTGGTTGAAATCGGTTGAGCAGATCTCAAGATATGGGTTTTCACCTAAAAGTGGGCTGTGCCACGCCCACTGACTAATTTTGAACGCGGTTCCTTTAAAGTCATCTTATACCATCTCAGAGATAAAATTTAATGTCTCTGGCGTGTTTAGTGCTTGATTTATCGCGCTTTTAGTAGTTTTTAACAGTACCGTTATATGGGGAGTGGGCGGAGTTGCCACCCGATTTCAACTATTTTCACACCGTCAATAGAAGTGCTAAAAACATTTGCTTCTAGTGAATTTTGTTATTATAGCATTAGCGGTTTAGGAGATATGCACATTAAACCTATTAGAGGCGGGACCACGCCCACTTTTTAAAAAAAGTTTTAACTGCAGATGCCCCTCCGTAATGTGATCCTGTGTACTAAGTAACAGTCTTGTATCTTATTGCGGAGATTAGTTATGGCAAGTTATTTGCTTTTGATTAATGGCATTTTGTGGGCGTGGCAGTGGTCCGATTATGCCCATCTGCAATACCAACCGTCTCACGGTACCAAGAAACATGTCTACCAAGTTTCATAAAGATATCTCAATTTTTACTCAAGTTAGAGCTTGCACGGACGGACGGACGGACGGACGGACCGACAGACAGTCACCCGGATTTCAACTCGTCTCTTCATCCTGATCATTTATATATATATAACCCTATAACTAACTCGATTAGTTTTAGGTGATACAAACAACCGTTAGGTGAACAAAACTATTATACTCTGTAGCAACAGGTTGCGAGAGTATAAAAATGAAGTGTTCGAACCCAAGGTTACTTAATTTGAACCCATTGAAATTAACGAACATAACGACTATCGATAGTTTTGTAGCTCTAGCTCTCGCTAAAGCGAAGCAGCATCTCTGCCTTTGAACGTACACAACACATTGTTCAGCTGTCGTTGATCAGTTTTAATACGAACACCAATCACAAAGCAAAATACATACCAACGCTAAAGTACGTTTAACAAGGAATGTAAAATCGGTTTTATTTTTGCTTTAAATGTAAGATGTTATAAAAAAATACATAACCAACAAGCAATTTCTATTTGTATTCTACCGTTATTTTGGCTTATGGAGCTTGAACATACCTAATTATATATTATATATCATCTAACTCTTACCTCATATCAATTATTTTAACATAACTGCCAATTACTACAGATTTTCCGTATAACCATATAAAGGAATATTTGGACATTCATAGTCCACCACTCTTTGGCTTACGAGTGTCATCCCACATGCAAAGGACTGAGTGACACGTTTAACTTTTAACCGATATTTCATGACGCGTAACGGAAAAGAATCGTAAAAGTGTTATGGCTGCGACTGTCAATCGGAAAAAAATACCACATTTGGAAAGCAAATAGAATTAATAACTAGTTATTTATACTTATTTTTCAAAACTGAAACTGTATTTGTATTTAAGAAAATACTATGTTCGCACCGAATTGAAATCCTCTTGAAAACACAATTTGTGGATTGTGGAACCAAAGTCGTTCTGACCGACATTGTGTATTTTCGATGAGTTTTCATTGACAGTTCACACATCTATTTGTTTACATTTGTTATGTACCCTACAAGAACAGTGACGGTCATCTGTTGGGTAATATGACAGTCATAGCTGAAACAATTTTGTCAGCGCGCAATGTTTCTATCAATTTCTTAAGATCCTTGTTTTCTTTTTGTTTGTTTGTTTTGGATTTTCTGAGTCATTGCTGAACATAAATCTGTCATAGCTGAAAATTGTCAGTTATGACCGAAACGCTATCAGAAGTAGTTATAATAATATACTTAAATATAAAACGGAATGCAACAAAAAATATAATAAAATATGAAAATATAAAAATAAATTTTCACTTGATGCCATCTCTCCTCTCAATAGCTCTGCGTACGTCTTTCTCCAATCAGTGGATAGTTCTGAATTCAAAAATGCAAATGTAAACAGTACTGACATATCAAGTGTAAGTGTATTGGTGAACCCATCAGCAGTTTCTTGTAGGGTACGTTTAGGCCAATTATGGAATGTAAAATGAAATGAAATTGTCAACTGACATTTAGGGCTGGCAAAATATGTCTTCTAATAATATCGATTAAACTAGAGCAGGCACCGATTATAATGAGTGGAATGTAAGTTTTCAAGGGGTTTTCAACAAAACTATGTTTTTGTTTGACAGATTTTGTATGGATACAAACACAAGTTTTCGGGTGAAAACCTCTTTTGTCTATGAAAATACGAATTTTGTGTCGGTGCGAACATAGTATAAAACTGTGTACCTTTGCGTATCCTTTTTTTCTACTATATTCTCGCAACATGTTGCTACAGAGTTCTTTTGTTGTGCTCGCCTAACTGTTGTTTGAAGAATCTAAAACTAATTGAGATTGATAACTAATTTTATATATAATATATATATATATTATATTAATGATCAGGATGACGAGTTGATCTGAATTCCGGTTGACTGGCTCTCTGTCCGAGCGTCCGGACGCAAAGAGAAGTTCGGCATTGTAGATGGTCGTAACCGGAGCAACGCATGGACTTTAGCCTTTACATATCCCCACAGGTAAAAATCAAACGGTGTGATGTTACACGATCTTGGTGGCCAATCGACTGGCCCAAACCGTGAAATTGTCTACTCACCGAAGGTTCCCTCCATAAATTCATTGATTGATGCGATGTGTTGGAAGTGATGCCGCATTGTTGAAAGCAAATGTCGCCGTGATCACGAGTTTCAGTTTCAGACATCAAATAGTCGGTTATCATGGCCCAATAACGGTCGCCATTGACAGCTACGTTCTCACCGGCATCATTTTTGAAGAAATATGGAGCGGTGATTCTACCGGGTTGAATTTCTTTAGGTTACTCTTTGTCCCAAATGCGGCAATTTTTTTTTTAGATACCTGTTCAGATAGAAATGGGCCTCATCATTGAACAAAATTTGACTCGAAAACGTCGGATCTTCTTGGCACTTTTCAAAAGCCCATAGAGCGAAACGATGTCGCTTGGGAAGGTCGAGAGATTTCCGTTCTTGAACTAGCTGTATTTTGTACACTTTCAATTTAAGATCTCGATGTAAAATGCTGCGAACGGCGCCGAAACGACTCTGAGACCCTCCACGATCTTCGTGTACACTCTCAGTACTGCGTGCTGGACATGGTCTATTCGGTCAAATATTATCCAATTATATCTCAAGGTTGATAATAGTACGCTCGATAGGCCGATTATGTTGATTATAAGTGAGCGAAGCGCGCGAAACACATTCTTTACTGAACGTGAATTTTCGTAATAAAGTTGAATGATTTGTAAACGTTGTTCAGGCGTAAATCTTTCCACGATGAAATGCCAAACAATACTGAACAAAAATAATATCATAACTTGACACGACTCATGCGTAATCTGTCAAAAGAAGGCTATTGAAAAAGTATCTCTACTTTGATCACCTGTATACATATATAACGAGAGCCAATGATGATCTCGAAATAAAACTTTGCACACAAAGTGTATATAATGTAAGCGATTTCACAACCAAAATGTGTTGAGATGGGATTGTAACTTGTTAATTTCCTAGATACCGAAAATGTGGGTATCAGTTCCTAGGGCTGGCTTTTTACTTAAAATATCGGTAAATCTGTGAAGAGCCTAAATGAAAGTTAAAGAGAGTTCTGGAAATATTATTTCGTGAGCCAAATAAAAGTACCTAAAATAAGGACTTTAACTTCCGTTTAAATTTATAATACTTGTATTACCGATATATGTGAAAGGGGCTTATCAAAATTAGATGATAAGACGTTCAGCCTAATTTCGAAAATGTTGTGAGAACTAAATATCCATTTGGAATTTAGCCCACACAACACATGAAGACGCACTGTGTTAAATAAATACAACACTGCGAGTATCTCTGTGAGTTCTCATATACAACAGCCACTTCTAGCAACACACGCCATTTTAAAGCAACATGTTGTGACACAACAGTTAAACCACGCCACGTAAACAGCACAACAAGTATTGGGCTGCAACGGGAAAACCACGCCACTTTTAGCAACACACGCCATCCTAAAACAACATGTTGCGAACGGGCGAGCAAGCAACACACGGCTTGGCGGAATGCAAGCAGGCCGATCATCAGAGAGTCAGCACAGGACTGTAACAGCGATCACACGCATGGCACTAGACTTAGCAGTGAGTCGATCCTCTGGCTAGTTGTAGTGTCCTGAGTTGTGAACGCCGTTTCGTTAAGGGTGAGATCGGTAGTGAGTCGATCCTCTGACCGACTCAACCCTTAATTTTCGGTCGCCAACATAGTCTCCTGTGGTCCGGTATTATATTTTTCACGACTATACACGAGCTGCGGTAGGATCAGCATCGAAGCCTACAACGTAAGCAGCAGCAAACCGTCACCTAAGCCTACACGAGCGCCGGCAGGCATTTCACTCCTTAGCGTGCGAAGGCTGGAAGTCACGCGTGAAGTGGGTAATGAGTACATCCTCTGACCTGCTCCACGCATGGCATCGCGGCCGCTGCCACTGCCCTCCGTAATTCCGCGTGATAGTGACGCGCTAACGGGCCACGTAAACCGCTACTCTGTCGTAGCGTTATCATCGGGTGACGCTACTACAACGCGGAAGACACCATTTTGTAATTGTAAATTGAATAAAGTACGATTTGTAGAGCCCCACAGTTTACAAATTTATTGTAACGAACCCTGGACACGGCGAGTATACCTCAGCAAATCATAAGAAGCAGGGGCAGTAAAAAGCTTCGTTACAATGTGTATATAATATTAAAATGAAATTAAGTAGATTTCTTAAAAACTGTTTAAATGAGCTAAGCCTCAGTATCATCAATCCTTCTGGTAACAACTGGCACCCCCTAATGCATCACACCACACTTAAGAACATTCATAGGTTTTCACCACCCGATGAAATCACACAACACAGGACAACACCATATACCATCTTTATTCGTTTTCGTTTTCGGGCCTGAGCGGTACATCAACCTTAAACATTTAATTCTACACTGCGCCGCGTCAACACCTAAAATTCGATACGACAGCTCCTGCGCGTAATACTTCGTTACGTTACCGATCCTATATTATATATAGTTCAATATATAAACATGTATATTATGGAATTTTATTGTGTACAACGTAATAATAAAATTTGAATATTAAACTAAATTGTTCAACTAAATAATATTTCAATTCTTTAATTGTTTGGTTGTTGTTAAAGTGGGATGTGCTTCCTAATATATCGGGTGCAAGTTTTAAGCAAAAACAATGTGGTTTAGTCTTGAATATGAATGGAATTGGTCGTAACGTAAAGACTTCTGATTATTTTTTTGACTTTTTCCTCATTTACCTAGTTTATAAAGATTAGCTTGTTTTGCTGAGTTTATATCATATACAAATATTTCAATTGGATTAATTGGGTTGATTTTAATATAAATATTTCGGAAGCGAAGCAAAATATAGTAATGAAACTAATTGAGTCACCGACTTGTAATAAACATACATACATTAATAAGATACCAAATTTGATTGTAATTCATTCGGTTTCTTCGAATAGTCAATGCTAAGTTCTTACGCAAAACGTTTCTATACTCTCGCAACATGTTGCTACAGAATATACTTGTAATAGTTTTGTTCATCTAACGAATGTTTGTATCACTGAACTAATCGAGATATGTATATATCTAATATGTATATACGCTAATATGTTTATTGTACATATCCAACAAACCACTAAAGCTATATCAAATACACATGCTGAAGACGAATGCTTTTAGTACCTCCTCAGACGGTCTGAAAAAAAGTGAAATACAATAGTAACCACGCCACTCACATTTAACGGTTACGTGCATGGCACTTGTCAAGTCCTATATCTCTGGAACTACTGTACCAATTTCAATCAACTTCGGTTCATAACATTTTCTGACATTTCTATTTTACAGTATGAAAATCGGAATGCAATCACACCTAACTTTTTATATAACAATGTTATAATTTCCATGATATTTTTCACTTTACGGTATACAAATCAAACACTAATGAAGTTATCGTCATAATACTTCCGACAAATAACGCCCTCAAGTGTCTTTTCCTGGTTATATGTTATTGGCAACGTGGCTATAAAAAATTAAACTGATTTAATTTGTTTTATGATATGTGTGTTTTAATACAACTTGTTAAAATTTATATATGTTATGCACATTTATTACATACTGTAAAGTGAGAGAACATTAGATATAATTGTGAATGATCTAATCAGCTGATGCCACGCAGTGCTGCAGTAATTAAGATACGTTTCATATTTATTTTAGCAAATTGAAGTGAACGTATAATATTGGACATACAATAGTTTAGTTCCGAAAATATATGCCTTTCTTAGCCCGAATAAAACTTTAAACCCTTCCGATTATTTGGTTGACTTTTTCCTTATAAACTCAATATATTAATATAAGCCCCTTTGGTTGAGTTTACATATATCTCATTTGAGTAAATTAGATTGATTTTAATATAAATATCTCGGACAACAAGAACGATATATTATTCAGTAAAAAGAGGACGATACCAAATCTGATTGTAATCCATTTGTGGTTTCGTCGAATAATGGAACGTAACATTTTTATACTTTTGCAACATGTTGGTACTGAGTATAATACCATAGTTTTGTGTACCTAACAGTTGTTTGTATCACCTAAAACTAATCGAGATAGATATAGAGTTGTGTATATATAAATGATTAGGTTGACGAAAGGAGTTGAAATCCCGGTGACTGTTTGGCCGTCCCTTTGTCCGTCTGTCTGTGCAAGCAATAAATTGAGTAAAATTTGAGATGTCTTGATGAAACTTGGTACAAATGTTGGCACCTAAGCCCAAAAAACCACCGTCAAGCCCAAAAAACGCCATTAAACGAAATCATAGCCCGTAGCTTCTGGAAATAAAAAATTTTCATTAAAATCACTCAGAAGAATTACTGGCTGTTCATAATATGCTACGCGTTCTCTAATAACATCGTCCAGAGCTTGTGAACCTTAATTCGATAATGGCATTAAAGCGATTCCAATGAATAATTTAAAATCCCGCATTGAAGCATTTGGTGATAGATAAATAGCTATTAAAATTACTTTCTTACTATTGTTATCGTTAGGGTTAATTTTGCACTCTACTGCACATAAGTCCCCAATTCTTGCTGATGTGTATACCGTGATATCATTCACACTTGAGTAAGGAGCTTTTATTCACAAATGAGGAGTAACAACGTAAATTCAAAATTTGGTATTTATACAGGAGATTCTTCATCGCTCATAAAAGTTTCTGATAACATCAAAATATTCGTATTTTGGAAGACTCGATCAGTAAAATCATTGGCGTATGCACAAAGATTTAGACAATTAAATACTATTATCGAAATGTCTTTTTTCGAGTTAATGAAGTCGAAAACTTGTTTATCTAATGAGCAAATTGGACTTCCCGCAATTTGATAATCATATTTCGCAAAGGGCTTTGCTTTTGAAAGGTTACTTCTACAGGAATCAACATTTGTAGAAGGCTCAGAACATGTAGACAGGTTACTAGTTACCGTACCTTTTCCATTTCTGCTCGCTTTCGTGCTTTGTAATCACGGTAATATTGAGCTGTTTTCCCTCTTGATCCTCTGAAACCAGTGGAAGTACTGGGGATCGCTACCACATCTCTCCCTATGAAATTCGTTTAAAATTATTGTCAACATTGTGGAACATGAAAATATGCTTTCTTCGAAATTGTAAATTTAAACATGTAACAAAGAATCCCCGAATCAATCCGGTTAAACCCTCTAGAGTTTCCGATTATGAAGTGAATCAAATCCAGAAATAATCCACGAGACAGAACTTCACCAGAACGAGTCACTGTGTGGTGCGCAGTTTCATCAAGGTGTATTGACGGGCCATACTACTTTGAAGAAAACGGTGTAACATTAACTGTCAATGTGCACCGTTATTTAAAGATGTTAAATGAATTTTCTTTTATCTAGAACTGCGCCGAAGACCTATCTCTTTCTATATCGTTTGGTTCCAGCAAGATGCAGCAACTGGACACATAGCCAAATTGCGGAGCTCCAACGAAAATTTAAAAACAAATTAATATCAAGAAACTTCACTTTCCCTTTCTTTCCGAACTTCACAAGCTGTGTACAAAACAAAATTTAGAAATGTGATTGAATTGAAGCAATCCATTAAATCGATAGTTAAGGCAATCTTGACCTTCAACCCGCAATGAATAATTTTATAATTACGTGTCGCTTATGCGTGGCTGAACATGGATGTCATTTACGGTCCATAATTTTTAAAAATAATTAATTATCTAAAATAAAATAAAATTTGCTACATAATAAATAAAAATAAATGTAATCCATTGATTAAAAAGAAGTTATTGCAGTATGTTGTTGTAGCACGATTCGAGCTTTGAATAATTTTACATTTCGTATATTATCGGCACCACTACAGATGCCCGTTGTCGTAAGTAAAAATAGAAATGATTTTAATTTAGCGACTCCGACAACTGCAAGCCTGCTGCCGTAAAGTCGTGCTGCTGTCTAAAAAAGAATATCCCACTTAATACTAATTTTAATTTATGTCACTGCCATATGTTTTAGTTAAGGGTGTATGAAAGTGAATCTTTTTTCGTTCGATAATTAATGCTTTTAGGTTTTTCTTGAAATATTGTTTTCTTTTATATAAAAATCAATAAATTTGGTATACAGCACTAATTTCATTAGTTAAACAAATCCATCAATTTCTTCCAAAACCACACAAATTGTACAGGCTTTTCCATTAAGAGGAATATGATTTAAACATGTGATAAAAAAAGCACTAATTGTTAATTCAAATGTTTTTTATGTAGAGTGAAGTACAATCGATACAATTAAGTTCTGAATGTAGCATCATTCAAATGGTCTTCACGACTTCTTTTGCAGGAACGAATTCGATGAACCCAATTTTCGAGTACTTTTTCCACTAAATCAAGTCGTATGTCATAAATAGCACGTTCAATATTGACTTCTAAAGCTTGAAGAGAGTCTGGTTTTTTAGCAAAGCCTAATAATTTCATTAACCCTACAAGAAGTAGTCTAATGTTGTTAAATCACAACTTCTTGGAGGTCATTCAATGTCACAATTTTTTGAAATTATCGAATCTCCAAACTTTTCTCGCAATATTTCGGTTGTTGCACGTGCTACTCGGCACGTAGCCTCGTTTTGTTGGAACCAGATGTTGTCAAGATCAACTTCTTCTAATTGATGATTCCACCAAACTAAAACTCAGACCAACTGTCCATTTAGGTGAATTAGGTTGTTCATGAATAATTTGTAGATTTTCTTCGCACCAGATTCGACAGGTTTGGTTATTTACCGCACGATTATTACGACCATAAAATGGTAAAAGCGCACGAAAAGTTGCAATTGGAGAACGATTATTTTTATAATAGAATTTAATAATTTGTAAACGTTATTCTTGCATATCTATTTCCATGATGAAATTGTAAGCATTATTGAATACAATGAAAAAAAAAAATAAAGATCATGACACTAAGAAATATCACCCCTATTGGAAAATCCGATATTTATAAGTCGGGATGTCGCAAACGCCATTCCCGGCTACCAAAAATTATACACACGAGTTATTCGCATTACGAATAATCGTAACGGTCAACTCAGCAGAACTGCATAAGCCTTCATTCAGTGCATGCTTTGTTCAGCACACAAGCAGCCTCTTATACTACAACTTGTTTAAAGTAGTTGAAAATTACACAGTAACAAGATATTAATAGAATAGCGGAATAAAAATTTTGGCGGTGATTCGGATTTTCTTGCTCTGCTGCGGTAAACGCAATTTTGTTGGTAGGTATGTATGTATGTAATGCTTCACATACACCCTAACCAATGCGTATTAAATGTTTAACGCAACCTTTTTCCGAACTCCCATTAGAAGTTTTACTTCAGGAAAAATAGACATTACAACGTTATTTTTGCCGTACGGGTCTGCGTCAACGCCGTCTCACCGCTGCTGCTACGTCAACCTAGCATTCTCGCCGCTGCTGCACTAACATCAATACCGGCCGGCTGACGCTTCGTGGGAATGAGCTGCAACTGCATTCTCAGCCAAAGGAATGTGAACGCACACAAACCGCCTAAGCTTTCACAATACGTAACGAATGTGAATTTTTGAAAATAGTGCGAACAAAAGATAAATAAGGAAATTAAAATAAAAGCAAGTGCGCACTTTCATTTTTTGGCTCTCCTTTTTATACCCTGAACAGGGTACATTAAGTTTGCCAGGACGTTTGTAACACCCAGAAGAAAACGTCGGAGATCCTCTAAAATATATACATAATTGATCAGCATGACGAGCTGAGTTGATTTAGCCATGTCCGTCTGTCTGTTCGTCTGGCCGTCTGTTTGTATATATACAAACTAGTCCCTCAGTTTTCAAGCTATCGATCTGGAATTTTGCACCTGTCCTTTTCTCACTAAGAAGCTGCTCATTTGTCGGAACCAATATCGGACCAGTATAGCGTAAAGCAGCCATACAAACTAAACAATCGGAATCAAGTGCTTGTATGAAAAACTCTTTCATTCGACGATGTATCTTCACGAAATTTTGCATGAGTTATTTTCTAAGGCAACAATTTAATATCCAAAGAAATTATTCAGATCAGAAAACTATAGCATATCGGAAAACTATAGCATATAGTTGCCATATTAACTGAACGACCGGAATAAAGTGCTTGCATGGACATTTTTTTTATTTGACGAGGTATCTTCACGAAATTAAGCACGAGGCAACAAATTATTTTCCGCAGAAATTGTTCAGATCAGATTACTATATTATATACCTGCCATACAAATTTAACGATCGGAATCAAGTTCTTGTAAGCAGACTTTGTATTTTTGAAGGGTATTATAGCTTCGGTGCAAGTTAAAGTTTTTTCTTGTTTTCACTTCTTTTTATACACGTCTTTTATACACATATTGATGTGTGATTCGCGGTAGCTTTCTTATTTATACGAGTATATAAAAATTCAACATTTTTATTATTTGCAAAATCAATTCGGTCCGTTTTTGAGAATATTTGATCGGTTAGTCGAAAATTATCAATTAAAAAAAAAATTGTTTTTCGCCGCTTTCAAAAAACTCTAATTGTGCTATTGCTCAACATGCATATCTTTCGGTTTAGCGTTTCGTATAATTGGGAATCGATATTTTTTTTTCGTTTTCGTCAATCGATTCCTAATATTTCACATATATTATACAGCCAAATATTTTATCGTTTGTGAGGAATTTTTATTCAAAAAAGCAAAAATTACTATCGCCAACCTCCCTTCAAGCAAGAAGTTAATCGACTTAAAATCATTAAGCCGTCAAAGGACGATGGCGAAAAGTAGCCTGAAAAGAGCTTTTACAAAAAGAGTATGTTTGTAAATCCTATCGAATTGCTATGCCATCTCAACATATTAAATTCACATAGTGAAAAATTAATAAAATGCAATTCTAAGATTCTAGAAATTGACGAAGACGGCATGGCCTGAGGAGAGTTAGAGGACAAAATTGTTGAAACAAAAATAATAATGAAAGCAATTTTAGCAATATACAGAACGTTTATTGCCGAAACTTCTTTTGTAACATCTCACAGCTCAAGGCTCCCACAAATGAATCTGACGAGGTTCAAGGGATTTTGAGGGTTTGATTCATAATTTAGATCATTATATCCCAATATTGAAAAACTTAACCATTTGCTTAATTGCCTATCTGGAAAAGTTTTGGGAACGGTAAAGGCATTTTAAATGACAGATCAAAATTATCCGAAGGCATTGGCAAGTCTCAAAAAAGTTTACGATAATAAATTTTTGATATTTTTAAATACAATTTCAAAAATTTTTGAGCTGCCAACTATCCCAAAGCCATCAACACCTTCAGTGCGTGCAAAGATCGATGAAGTGTCCATCGAGGACATGGGTCTGGTCCAGCCAGCGCGAGTCACACCGCAGTTCGGCGGTTTTAGGCCCAGGAGAGGAGAACATTCTAAGATCCAGAACTTCGTAAAATGTATCTGGGCTTCATGAATGAGTATAAAGTGTTGGGTAACATGAGTCCGACAAAGAATAAGATCCCAAGCGAGCCCCAATATTTCATTCCACATCAGTGCGTTTTGAGGTCCGAGAGCACAACAACAAAATTACGAGTTGCCTTTGATGCGTTGAGTCGTACTTCTTCTCAAATTTCATTGCATGAACTTTTGATGGTAAGTCCAATCACTACTAAGTACTAATATGTACCGCCAAATAATTATGCATGAAGAAGATAGAAACTGTCCGCTTATTGTGTAGAGAGAATCCCTCAGAGCAAATTCAGATTTTTAGATTTAACACCGTCGTAATACAACTAAGTATTCACTTGGTTCATTGGCCATTAAAAAAGAATTTTATGCTGATGACTTAAAACAGAAAAAAAATTTTGAGTCTCTAGATCTCATAAGCCTACTAAAGCTCTCATCAATTATGCTTACTGCAAAGTCTAGAGTGGCTTCGCTGAAGACCAAGTTTCTTCCACGTTTCGAACTCTCTGCAACATATCTTCTTCCCAAATAATGGTTAGGAACAGCACCTATGTTGAGTCGACGATTCGAGTAAATTACATTACAAACCTTTGTCGCGAATAGAGTGACCGAAGTCCAAGAATTGACTGACAAAGTGTTGTTGGCCACAAAATAAAATCCCGCGGATCAAGTGTCTCGGGGGTGCAACGTGGATGAATTGAATAATTCGATATGTTTGGCGGTCTACAGTTCCTCCTGTAAAACCCCGCTTAAGGGTAATTACCACTCACTTCCAACTCTCCCCAGAAGACGAAGCATTAGAGAAGAAGAAAAATACTTTCACACTAGCTCTAAATGTAACAATTGAAAACACAATAATGGACCTGATCGAAAAATTACTTCGTATGATCCCATATTTATTACGATGACGACCAAAAATGACTACTAAAGGAAGGGATCTGACATCAGACGAACTAGACTTCAGGTGGTCCAACATTCAGAATTTGAAATCCAAAAACTGACTACAGGCATCACGCTACTCGCAAACTTGTAAAAACTCAATCCGTTTTTGCATGAGTGTCGCTTTTGTTCAAATTAATCCGAGTAAGAAGTCGCCTATTAAATGCACCTATTTCATATGATGCCAAATCCCTATTATTACTGCCTAAATATTCACACTTTGTTAACATTTATTTACGGTTCCTGCACTTTCGAAATCACCACGCAGGGGCAAAAGCGTTGGTTGCGTTTCTTCGAGACGCATATGGCTGATTAAAGCCAGGGAAGCATGCAGTAGAACCGTAAGAGACTGAACACATTGCAAGCCGACGATCTCGTCCTTGTTGACGAAAACAACATACCAACGCAGCAGTGGGTACGAGGACGAGTCGTCGGAACCACAATTAAGTGCCCTATTCACAAGCTTGGCCTGCTACCTATCGACGTTGAAGGATCATAATCCTGTCAAGGTAGCTGGTGCGTCTAGCGACTTATATTTTTTATTTTTTATTTTTTTTGTACAGTATAATTTTAGTTTTAATTTTTTTTCTTTCCGCACATAATAAGTTATCATTAGCATATATTACATACAGTATACTTAAGTTACATATTTTTATTGTCATTTATGTAGATACCATATAAAAATATATGTAGGTTCCCGAATTGAGGGAAAAATAAAATTAGTAAATTGACGATGTTAATGAATACGTGTTACATACATACGACCAATTGTGCCTGCGGAACGTAGTGATACTTGCCAGTATCACTTTTGCCACTCTGATTTAGGTATCTCCAAAACATGCGTATGTATATTTGCGACATGTCCAGTTTTTCCAAAAAAAAACAGGCAACCATTTTGGACGACCTTCTTGGAGTGATCAACGACCTCGATTGAATTCACCATACCATCGATAAACATTGTTCCTTAGTGGAGCTTCATTGCCAGAAATAAGTGCATCGATGCACTGTTGCTGAGTCAATCGACGTCGAGTAACATCAAAAATATCAAACTTTACGATAAAGTTGTAAGTTGCCAGATTGCCAGATTAGGGTTGCTTACAATTTTCACCTCTTAAAGGGTTCTACGTTTTCAGTCAGCAGACTATTTCGGAATTTCACCAAATTTTTTAGCAAATTGTCTTTCCGTGCAGCCTATATCACTTCCATAAAAGTCGGTAGACACGATATATTAAAAAGTTATAAAGCGATTTTGTTCAAATTTGCTAATAGCTTTGAAATAACATTATCTATTATATTATATTATATAATATATTATATTTTTTATTACGACTAATTTCTTCGAGCCAATAGATGGCGAAAATTTTACCAAAAAATATGGTTTTTTTAAAATTCTGTCAAAAATTAAAATTTTAATTTACTACGAGATTTAATTAAAGAAAAAAATACCAATTTTGGAAATGAAGATAATTAAAACAAGTAAGGAAAGGCTAAGTTCGGATGTAACCGAACATTTCATACTCTTGTAACTTGCAAGGGACAAAGGCGGAGGAACAACTTTGGCAAAACTTTATATCAAACGAAGGAAAGTATCGCCGTGATTTCATTCATTTAAGGAAAGAGTATACACTGTTATTAAAAAACTATTCTTTCTGAATTTCATTAAAATTTCTTACATACTTGCATTGGCCGACAGATGCCGTTTAAAGTGAACCGGAAGCTCGAAAATATTTATGTTAGGTACATGGGGCTAAAGGAAGATATGATCTGCTTTTACCCATTTTTAGCACAAGTTAATGTGGGATTTTTGAACGTAAGATGAAATACCTTGAGGGACTTTATTGCTTTTTGATTTGTATACGGTAAAGTGAAAGAATCAAATGGAATTCAGCAGTGTTTAATAGGAATGTTCGTGTAACCTCACACACCAAATTTTGAAATCGGTCGAGTAGTTCATGAGATATAGAATTTAGCAAAAGAATCGTAAAAAGCCCTTCTCTATCATCCTGGTTGTGAAATTTAATCACTTAGGTGAACAAAACTATTATACTCTTAGCAACATGTTGTAAGAGTATAAAAAGGTTGCGTATTATCCAAAGAAAACGAATGGTTTACAATCAAATTTGGTATCTTATTAACGTCTGTATATTAAAGAACATAGTTTCATTACTGCATTTGGCTAATCAGAAATATTCATATTAAAGAAAGATATTCACTTAATTTAATTAAAATATAACGCATTTTGGCCAAAAAAATGTTTTAAAATCAGATAGAAAATAAATATAATGATTTCCATAGGCAAGGCGTATATTGGCCCTAAGAAAAGATCTGGACTGATTGCATTTAACGTTTTATGACGATAACTCGCACACTGACGGTCATATTCGACATAAAGTCTGGTTGAATAATGTAAATCTTTATATATAGTATATGGAATTTGGGGTAATTCGTGGACCAATTTAATAAATTTTCAGAATTAAGCTGTAGCATATCCACTATTATATGTTCACTTAATATTACTATTATCCATCTTATGTTACTTATTGTTATGTCGGTATAAATTCTACTGAAAGTTTATACATATGTGGGCTAGTAGTGTCGGGATATGTCGACGCGTGGAAGAAAGACAATTAGTTTTTGTTTCAATGTTATAAAATTCAATATTTTAATATATTAAGGGTTTAAATTGGATTGGTTAGATACATAAGTATGTATGTATGTACAATAATTGTTAATTGTTTTATGTCTTTTTCAAATAATTCAATGTTAGTGATATTATATTTATTCGTATATTAACCTGTTGTGTGTTGGGTTATGTCCTTCGGGAATGCCTTTTTTTTGTGGAATAATGTTGGGTGTATCCGTGCATAGTTTATCCGTGTTATTTTGTATTGTATTGAGGTCCACTTATTATTATGTTATTTATGTTCACCAATGCTTGTTAATTTCGTGTTTTTTATGTTTGCTAACCTTAAAACTGGAGAGTTGGGGTGTCCCCTTTTTTAGTGTTCGCTTTAAAAAATCGCAGGAAAATTTTTTTCTTTTTTTGTATATCGTTTTTGGTTTTCTTCAGTATTTGTTAAGACTAAACATCTCGCCCGTCTTCCAATATCTGCGAAATAAATTTGGATTAGTGTGGTAAGATTTGATAAATTTTGATGTGAGTGATTTGAGTAAACGCAGAAATATACTTTGAGTTGTTGGGTGTTAAGGAGTGCCAGTTAGAGTTCAGCCGAATGTTGAATTCTGCGATACACCGTGCCATTGTCTGGGTTGAACAATCTATTTCTGAATATTTATGCGTATATATTAGCTCCAATCTCTTACATAAGTTCTGCTTGGCTATGGAACTGAATATCGCTCATAGGGGTTTCCTTTGCTATGATTGAATTACATTCTATTTTGGAATTTGCCATCATGACGTTAGCCAATTTGAATGTAAAAAATGCAATAAGTGTTCCGATATTTGATAGGCAATTTTAATTTTTTTCACTAGTTCGGCCGTTATATTTGTAATCTGTAAGGTCCGGTTTAAGAGTGCTCGAACTTTATGCCCCACACCATCGTTTTAAACCCATTACTGGTTGGGGTATTAGTATCTGTTTAGCCAGTAAGGATATTAGTTGGGTCTCTACGGAAAGTGTTTGATATTTTGCTTTCTCACTAACCATTATATCGTTTGCTGGATACAGCCTTGGACCAGGGCCGGCCTGTTATAATTTATGGCCTTAGGCAAATGCCAAATTCTGCTCCCCTTCTAAGTTTATTTTGCCGTAACAAGAAAATGTATAACTTTTAAAAATTATTCAGGCCATTTTATTAAAAATAAAACTCAAATTTTACAGGTTTAATATAATTTAAAAAAAATTATTTAATTAGCAGTACAACTTTAGTTGGGATTTACGTGAGTACCTGTCGTAGACGGCCTAACCTCACGGTGCTCAAAAGCACAACATATCAATACATTGCGTTGATCAGCGCTCCAAACAATCCGAGCTATTTGCAAGCATTTATTTGGATACCAATCGGTAGTGTGAAAGGGACACCTTTTCAACCTTGGTCGGGTTCGAGGCCGACCTAAAACCTCTTCCGTTCTTCGGGTACGGAACCCAGTTGCTTCTGCAACTTCTTTTTTGAACTGAATTTTCAGTTCTCCCAGCATTAAGATTTAAACCACAGCCACCACGAATCTTAAACAAGGGCCAAACCCAATGAGCAGATTGGACCGAAGTCCAAGGGCATTCTGCTCCCCGTGGTACCAGAGTTAAGTCTCCGGTAAGACTGGTTAGCCTAAGCTACTGCCAGTTGAGCACCCATCAAGTCAATGACTAGTGACATTTGTCGCTTGAGCTTCAAATGTCTTTTTATTTGGAATGCCATTTAAAGTCTATAATATCAGTTCAAGTTGAGTATTGTAGCACTATTTCTGACATAACTTTGCTGTGGCAAAGCTTAATAACAGTCATAGTGCATTTGAATTTTAGTCGCCTCTTACGACAGGCACACCTTACCATGGGCAAATTTTAACCCCTGCCCGCTGGGGGAATAAGTAGAACAATAAAACAAGTTTAAATATTTTCATCTTATTTTAGATTCAAGTTGAGAGCAGTATTCTCTGTGTATCAAAGTATTATGTTTTTTTGTTACATTTACGACATGAGTATTTGCTCATCCAGTTCTTGAAGCTATGCGATATGCCAAAGAAGTTATGGCATTAGCCATATTTTTTGCTTGTGGAAACTTTTTTTGGCATTTGAGGGTCCAGACATCGGCGTTTCAGACACGTTAACATATACATGGTCGTATTTCTTTTCATCTGCTGTTTTAACTATACCTGGGTGGAATGAGGGTTTTCTATTGAGGCCTTGAAATTTTCTACAGATTCGAGGACTTTATATTTGTGAGTCATGAACTGTCGAAATTTGACCACGTCTGCTAGGTTAATTTGTTTTTTAAAATAAGGCAAGTCGCTTATAGTTAACAAAATCTTTTTTAAGCTATTGCATAGTTTCTATCGCAGGCTTTGAGCTCGGGAACTGAATCGAGAAATTCCGTAACGGAAATGAACTTTATGGGCTCAGTGTTTGCATACTTTAAGGTGTATCGTATTTCGTATATCTCAATCGGAACAAATCAATTGAAGAGACATTAGGGTGATTCAAAGACAATTTTTTTAATGGCAAATAAAAATTCCGTTACGAAAAGAAACACGCGTAATATTTGTATATCTGTGTACATGCAACATATGTATGTAAATATGTACACTAATTGATTCATGTGAAATATCAGAATATTATCTAGAATGTTTCCTATTTAAATCCCTTTTAATTTTTTTATTAAGTTAACAGGTTCAGCATCTACCTTCTTAGTTTTCTTTTGTTTAAGAGTTAACGGAGAATTTGTATAGCAGCTTTTTATTTAGATGTCTTAAATAGCCATAGCCATACTCTTCACGTTGTTTTATGGTTTTATGCATGCTTTTTAAAGAAATTTTCAAAATTGTGGCCCAGGGTTTATTTGAGACACTTCCAAACATAATCCAAAAATGCGTTCGAAAACCCAAGTAACATTCAATGTTATTGTTCTTTTATAATACTATTAAACAATTATAATCTACTTAATCTACTTTTTAGCAATTAAATAATGTTATAATTTTAGGCGTACCGAAGAGCCCCGAGAAATTCCAATAGCCCCACCTTACGGAATTGTTTTGGTGTGTAATTACACTATTTATACCTAATTATTTATACTTTTTATTTGTATTTAGCTATTTTCGTTTTATAGAGAAGAAAAAATTAAAGAGCTAAAAAGATAAAGAAGTTGTGAACGTCAAAGGACAATTTATCAGCGTCAGAGTTTTGAAGCAAAATGAAAAAAATAAAATTCAAAAAATATAAAACGAAACAGTACCAAAATCAAATGCTGAACGTCAAAAGTCAACGTAATGCCGAAAAATCTTACGTTGATATGTAATTTGATTTAATAATATTATATATTATTTAAAAACAAATTGTAATATATTCGTCAATATTATTTGACAGGAAAAGAGAAAAATTGAACAGTAATGATGAGAATGTCGTGCAATGTAGGGCTGCTGAAAATATAGAAAATGTAACGCTACAAGAAAATCAATTTCACAGTCAACAACTTCAAATTTGTAGCGAATGAATGCATTATTCCCGAAGTTATTCTACACACGAATACAGGAATTCCTGGTGATGGTAATTGTCTATTCCACTCACTTATAAGTGTGACAATTATGATAAAGATCCTATTGAATATAACCATAACAGTCATGAAAATGAAATTGAGATTGATAGAAGAGTAGACCAAATATGTGAAAATATCATGGATTTTATTGTAGATGGTACTATTTAGGTTTACACAAATTATCGTAAACACAGCACAAGTCATATTGATTTTTATAAAGACTTTACGAGTAACTCATTTGGTCATGCTTGTATTATTTGCGACCGACTATGGTGAAAAGAGACTTGAAAATGCTTGGTTTTGTATATCCGAAAATTCCATCACATTTACCAACCTTAAACCTTATCGAGCAATGATTGATTTCACCGAGAATACCGTTCATGCAGATTCGTAGATTGAAACACTCTAATGGTCAGTACGGTATTTATGGCCAGACAATTAATGTTCCTTTCGAAGTTAATACAATGGTGAAACAATTGCCAAGAAGCATTCAAGATGACCATTGCTTTTATGTGCATTTTAAAAAGAAGTTGATTCGCAGAACTAGTTAGGTCCACGAGCTTATTAATAAGAGCCATATTAGAGAGTAGTTGTCTAACTTAGTATCTACGCCTCTTTATATTTATCATGACATTAAAATCGATGAATCTTTTTTTACTCTCTACTCTTTTTAACTCTTTTGTGGAATGTCGATTATTTTTTGAGTCTAGCACCCGGTGAATATAACAGGCCAGTCAGTATTTGAATTCGGAAGAACTATCTTTATATACATCGCTGCTAAAATCATGAGGTTGCGAGTTTGTAGATGTGTCAACGTTGCGTTTAAGCATGTTTGACAAGGTACTTCAATTACGAAAGAAACCATTCAATCTGAAGAATATATAAATAATTGTTTAGAAACAAATCTCGCATTTCTTCGCGGCATACCAAATTCTGCTTGATTTTTCGTTCGGAGAAATTTAATTTGAAAACAAGAAAGGAAGGGCTAAGATCGGATGTAACCGAACATTTTATAGTCTCGCAAAGTCAAATGGTATACTCGTTTGGGGTCCACATATTCAGTACCTAGGGGCTTGAACAGTTTTGATTCGATTTAGACAATTTTTGGTCAAAAAGTGGCATACTTTAAACGTATTATTCACGAAAAGTTTTACGCCGATATAATCATTGTTGCTTGATTTGCATACTGGAAAGTGAAAACATCAGATGGAATTTAAAATGGTGTTAAATGGGAAATAGGCGTGGTTGTAATCCGATTTCGCTCATTTTCGTGCTATGATATAGAAATATGAGAAGAATATTATTACCGAATTTGGTTGAAATCGGTTAAGCTGATCCCAAGATATGGGGTTTCACCTAAAAGTAGGCGGTGCCACGACCACTGACTAATTTTGAACGTGGTTCCTATAAAATCATCTCATACCATCCCAGAGATAAAAATTTAATGTCTCTGGTTTGTTTAGTGCTTGATTTATCGCGCTTTTGGTAGTTTTTAACAGTGCTGTTATATGGGGAGTGGGCGGGGTTGTCACCCGATTTCACCCATTTTCACATCGTCGATAGAGATGCTAAAAACCTTTGCTCCCAGTGTTTTTTTTATTATGGCTTCAGTGGTATAAGAGATATGCACATTAAACCTATTAGGGGGAGGGACCACGCCCACTTAAAAAAAAAAAATTTTAACTGCAGATGTCCCTCCCAAATGTGATCCTGTATACCAAATAAGATTCTTGTATCTTGTTGTGGAGCTTAGTTATGGCAATTTATTTGTTTTTGATTAATGGCGTTTTGTGGGCAATTCCGATTACATCCATCTGCAACATCAGCCGTCTTACGGTACCAAGAAACATGTGTACAAAGTTTCATGAAGATATCTCAATTTTTACTCAAGTTACAGCTTGCACGGACGGACAGACAAACAGTCAGCCGGATTTCAACTCGTCTCTTCATCCTGATCATTTATATATATTTAACCCTATATCTAACTCGATTAGTTTTAGGTGATACAAACAACCGTTAGGTGAACAAAACTATTATACTTTGTAGCAACAGGTTGCGAGAGTATAAAAAGTAAGGAAGAGCTAAGTTCGGATGCAACGGATTATTTTAATAATTAGAGCAATCGCTCTTGTGTTTTGTTGTATACGCTTATAATTTATTTTATTTAGAATGAATTACATTTGTATTGAGGAGTATAAAAATAATTCGTTTTTTGACAATGAATAAGATTTTTTATTTATTTTATCGATATTATTATACATGTTTAGCTTAAAAATAATAAATATTAACAACTTTAAAAATTATATTATTATATTAATTTGTATATAATATTTACTATATTAAATATTTCTTTTCTCCTTATACTATTTAATTTCTATCATATATACAATAATATCTTATATAATAACAAATTACATATATAATTTATGTTTTTTTAATTATATTATTTACATATTTTTCTTAAAATTGTCTTAAAAACTACTGTCTAAATTGCTATACCATTTCTTAATATATATTTGAAAAAAAAAAATTAAGAACTATTACAATAAGTCTGAAAACTTTAGTTAGAAATAGAGACACAAATACTGTCATGATAGCTGTGTACTGTCTCAAAAGTAATTGCATTAACATGGGAAGGATTGGGCATGTTTGAAAATGCCCAATCAATTTGTGTACCGGCAGGTGAATATTCTACACCCAGCAGGGAACTAAAGTTTTTTTCTAACTCAGAAGTAAGGACTTCCTGAAGTTCTACAATTAAATGTCTGACAGAGAAACTGAATTTCTGTATATTAATACTGAAACATTTAAACAAAACTGTTTCTAAAACTTTGCGGCCTGAATAAATTTTGTTTGCAGCCTTACGTTCTATAGAGCTAGCAATACTATGCTTTGCATATATTATAATGCCCAGTTTATTTCTGTTGCTTGTTTCTGTGCTATCTATCCTCAGCTCGTTAATTGTAGTAAATCCTGGTATATCAAAATTTTCGCACGGATAACCCCAAGTTTCTACCACACAAAAAATATCTGAAGATAGCATCAAACAGTCGCTTTTTATATCCTTAATGTGAGCATGAAGACTCTGAACATTATGGAATAAAATTTGATGTCCTGATGTTCGGGAATTCATAAAACTGAAACTTGTTGTCAGAGCTTTATTTGTGTTCAATTCCCTCAGTTCCTTAAATACAGGATCCGATCCGGAAATTTGTTAGGAGGAATAAAATTTCCTATCATAAATAGACCTTCTGCAGTAGTAGCTCGAATGCAAGCGACATAGGGCAGTCCCTGCGTTTCAGAAGTTTTGAAAAGTTTAACTCTTTCCAAAATATTCTCATTTTCACTTATACCAATTCCTTTAACTGAGTCTTTTGCAGTTGAAAGGATAGCTTCAGTTGGGATTCGACTGAGCTTAAGGGCATTGAAATTATTTGTCCCTTCATTGGACCAAAATAAATGTATGGCATCATCGGGAACTTCTTCGAAATTAACTAGTCGAGTTTCAATGAGTGATATGTCCTCATTTGTCATAGTACCAGATGCTATATAGTTTAATTCAATTGCAAAGGCCTGATTCTCCCGTTGTCTCATTATTTCTGTTAATTCAAAGTATTTAAATAACTCCCACAAAGGGGCACCAACTAAAGTGCTGTATGCATCATTGGGATTAGGAGAGAATATCCACCTATCTCCTACAGGTGAGAGTTGCTTTAAATCACCAAACACGATGATCGGTATACCACCGAAGGGGCTATCTGTTTTGAAAATTTGTTTTAATCTTGCATCAACAGAGCTAAACATACGAACACCTGTCATCGATATTTCATCAATTATGATTAATTTTAAATCGATAAGTCTGGAATACAATGAATTAACTGTGTCATTGCTAAGCGGCCGCAACTCTCTATTCAACTGATTAACAGGTAAAGAGAATATTGAATGCAGGGTCATTCCACCTATTCCGAATGCTGTTCTACCCGTAGGTGCGCAAAGAAAAACTTTTAAGGATTTGTTGTTAGGTGGTGCGTCAAATGTGTCAAATAGGTTCATTGCTTAGTATTTAGACTTTGAACTAAAGAAAATAATTATTCAACTAGAATTAAAGGGGGTAGTTTAATAAGTCTAATATTGCAATCAGATTCAGTGCCATTATCTGTTGAATCTTCACCATGCAAGTCCAGCAAATTTATATTTGGGTTTATTTCTGGAAGTGCCAACACTCTCAACTCATTTTCCACTATAGGTAGTTCATTTTGAGCACCTTCCTCTAAGTCTATTTCATTATAAAGACTTTCTAGAACATTTTTAAGTTCTCTTTGCTCAAAAACAAAATTAGAATACATTGTGCTATGCACGTCTGCTCATTATCGTTTACAATGAGATCTTGCTGTTCATTCCGCCATGGATAGTAAAGCATTACCATTTCGCGGAAATACTCAACTGTGGCCAAATCTGGGTTAAACCTTCTATACCGAATAATACAAGGTTTGGTACGTTTCTTAACAAAACCGCTACCGTCTTTAAGAGGCATGACAACCCCGCTTTCTGGTAAATTATCGTCTTCCCTCTCTTCTTCTTCATGATCACTGTCTTGTGCTCTTCTACTAGATTTAAAATATTTATACCTAGATGCAAAATCAGCCAAACAAAGAGTTTCTAACTGATCGGATCTTTGAACATAACGGTCTAAAATACCGGCTACGAATATCTCAGTCGAACCTGAAGGAAGGTTCTGAAGTTCCGCTCTAGGTTTTACCATTCGAACACGTTCCTCAGGTCGAGAGGTATTTATATATATAATATATATATAATATTACTTGCTTCCGAAAGATGGAGCCCAATGCAGCAATACACTGCTTCGTGTGCAGATATTTCTGTGCTTGATATAAATTTGTGACCTATATGTTTAAGTTTTTGCTTAACAGTATAATTTCCAGCATTTATCTCTAATATAGCTTTATTTAAGAGCCTAGAAACTCCCCTGTTAGACTTGTTAATATAATTAATTATATATGAACAGCAAGCATATGCATCCTGTATATATTGGATATCCATATTTGCTCTATGGAGTTCCAAAATCAGAGGATTATAAGCGTTTATAAACCGATCCTGTAATTTTTTTTTAGAAAAATGTTGGGTTTTGTTAAACTTGATCTAAGGGCTAACAAATAGTCATCAAAAGACATATTTATTCTACTATCAGATAGGAAATGTTCAAAATCTCTTAAATTAGAAATTTTTCTGTAGTCATATTTGAATTTAAAAGGTTTTGAAATTTGAAAAAGTTTTCCTTGTGTCTTTCTGAGTTTTGACTTGTTTCTGTAAGAGGTAACAGTATTTGCGTTGAAGGCATTGGTGGATATGGTATACCAAAACGACAAAACTTTTGTCCTCTTATTTCTCTAGTACCAGAACGACTATGGTTTGGGCTTTTGATAACCCAAATAATTTTCTAAGTGGCTAACCGAACCATCTGTAGAAATATATTTGCCAATAAAACTAATGGCATCAGGGAATGTTGAGGATCTTGAGGGTTGATCCTGGGAACATTATTAAGCCAATACATGCCATGTACATGCAGGGAACCTCTCTGTTGAAACTCCACGCATTATCTTTAAAAAGCTTAAGAATTTATCGATAGCGGAAGTCAAATATCTAGCACAAGTAACCGCGTCGGACCGAATTAAGCGATATCTATCTTGGGTTGTTAAACTGTTGGCTTCCTCTTCCGAAATATCTTTAGAATCAACAGTTTTAGATAAGATGACCAAAAGCTCAACCCATTGAGATTCCGCAGCCGATAAAGTGATAAAGAAGGTTGGAAGCCCAAATTGGCGAATCATAGCGATTGCCTTTTTCTTCTCAGCTTCCCACTGCGCAGTAGAGGATCTAAAATCCTTTCAAAACCTTGTAACCATCATCGTGTTGAATAAATTTTTGAACAAAGTTTTCGTTTAATAGAATTTGGGCCGTAACTCGGTTGAGGCCTGAAAACTTTCTAATGCAAATGGATGTACTATTCTTAATTTGTAGCAGTTCTAATTTTTTGTAATTATAGAACAAGTTTGGAATGGTACACGCTCTTCTGTCAAAACGGCGAATTTCAGAACGTATTATTTTGCTATATGTTTCAGAGTATGTTCGTTTCTGCGCAGCGTATATTGTTCCAAATTACAACTCTTCTGAATTATTGTCTTTAATTATGTCAATTGGTCTTTGTCCTTCACCTGGCGCTATGACTAAACGGTTATAGTCTAATTTTTCTACAGGAATATTGTCCAAAAGAGTTTCGTGACCGCCTGGGTTTAGCTCGGAAGGTAAAAGACCCATGGTAATATTATTACCTGAGGGATTATCATGAGACGTGTGTGCCGCACGAAAAAATTGAACCAATCGGGAATCCTCTGCAGATGTAACAAACGGAACATCTTCTTGGTTATTAAATTCTGAAATCCAGTTCTCATCAATATGTGTATTGTGCTCACGATACAGAGGGGTATTCACTAAGAATTGCAAAGCTTCCATAATCTTTGCGGGGCGTATGGTATCGATCATGTAGTCATGATTACACTCCAAACGCCTTCTTAAGAGAATTTGTATCATATGAGCCTCATCAAAGGTTCTTGGTAGAGATGTCACAATATTGTTAACAGAAATTGGTATATTAACAACAGCACCTTTGAGAGAACTCTGACCTTGATATCTTAACGGACGGATTGTCATAAAAAGCAATCTAGGCATTATGAGACGTTCTTCAATTGGAGTTAAATCTTGCAAACAATCCGGTATTTCTGGAAAGTCTAGACCGTTAGCTAAACAAATTTTTGGAACGTTCTTTTTAACAATCGCATTTTTGAAAGTAGCACAAAACTTGTAATTTCCATCTTCTAAAGGAAATTTTTGCATTAAGAACATGGCGGATGCAGCATTCGGATGACCTTGTGTAAAAATTTCGAAATTTAATTTGCGAATTTGGTGTGAAAACAATAATCTGTCGCAGCAAATACATATTTCCGTAGTGCCCTTATTTATATTTTGGAAATAAATGTTTTTGATATCTGTTAAATTGCCACTATTATCAGTTTCTATAACATTATTTTTTCTCGTTAATCGGATTCATTGGGACTGCCTTTGGTTTTCAATTTGCCTATTGACCGGGTTATCTCTACGAAGGCGAACTTGACTTTGTCTAAGACGTCTCTGATTCAAAATTTGTTCCCTCATACCCCTCCTACTAAGCTGTCGACGTTGTTTTTCTCTATCACGCTCCTCTCTGCTTACTTCAGGATTTCTTCTTGCATGTTTCCTTTGCATTTGATCACAAATGCGCTTTAAATTCCTATACTCAGGATTTCTTGCGCGAAATTCTCTATGATCCCTAGTGTTCGTACTTTGCTCATCATAATTTACCTCGTGATTTTCTCGACGAGACCTACGACCTCGAGTATTTCTTATTTGCTCTTCAGAGCGAATTTGTGGATCTTGCCGTCTTGTTCTATGTTGAACAGTATTTCTCATTTACTCAACAGATCGAACCTCGGGGTCTTCGCGCCGAGGTCTATGACCTCGAGTATCTCTTATTTGCTCTTCAGAGCGAATTTGTGGATCTTTCCGCCTTGTTCTGTGTTGAACAGTATTTACAACGTGCTTAACAGATCGAACCTCGGGGTCTTCGCGCCGAGATCTATGACCTCGAGTATTTCTTATTTGCTCTTCAGAGTGAATTTGTGGATCTTGCCGCCTTGTTCTATGTTGAAGAGTATTTACAACTTGCTCAACAGATCGAACCTCGGGGTCTTCGTGCCGAGATCTATGACCTCGAGTATTTCTTATTTGCTCTTCAGAGCGGATTTGGGGATTTACACGTCTTGCCCTATGTTGAACAGTATTTAAAATTTGTTCAAAAGACTGTACCTCGAGATTTTCCCGCCTGGTTTTATGTTGATTTGTATTGATAATTTGTTCGGACAGACATACATTGGAATCTAATCTACGATTAGCGTGACTTACAGTATCTTGTGACTGCTCACTATCTCTATATAAAGAGTTTGCACAAAGAACTCTCATACGTCTTCTATTCTGAAGACGACTTAGTAATACAGATTTTCTACTTAATGTAGGCATATTTAATAAATAATAAATGGCTTAATATACAAAATACTTATATATAATATTTATATAATTCCGTCCGTCCGGGTCTGAAAAGTTGGATCCTAGGTGCTGCTCTCTTTCACTGTAATTGAATACTTGCTATGACTCCTTTTCTGTTCGGTGTATAGGTACTATGGTATACTGGTGCACATATGTATATGTGTTTACTCGCCACTGTATATAATACGGTTTTGCTTGCCACTGTATATAACAATAGTTTAAACACTATATAACTAATACACTGAAATTAGTTTGAAAACAGCACTTTGCTGGTCAAGAAATCTAGTGTAACTGAAACTACAAACACAATGTACTGATATTTATTATACTCTTGAAACATGTTGCTACAATTAAACTATTAAATTATGGTATATTTTTGTACACACAGCTTACGTACTTTTGTATACCTACTCAACTAACTCAACTAGTTTTAGGTGATGCAAACAACCGTTAGGGGAAAAAAATATTATACTCTGTAGCAACACGTTGTAAGAGTATAAAAAGCAACCACGTTTTTGAATCCGGTAAAGAAAATATTCATTTCTTAAAGTGTGATACAAACAACCGTTAGGTGAAAAAAATATTATACTCTGTAGCAACATGTTGCAAGAGTATAAAAAGCAACCACGTTTTTGAATCCGGTAAAGTAAATATTCATTTATTAAAGTGTGCAGACGTCAACTTTATGAATATTGACAGTGATGACGTGCCCCCGAAAGACAGGAAGCAATTCCGGACAATTTTAAAGAAAATATCAAGAATATTTGCTGATCCTAATGGGAGACTGCCATATAGAACAAACATTAATATTACAATTCTCACAAAACACAATGAAGCTATTTACTGTAAGGTGTGCCTTTATCTAATGGGTGTGATAGCATTTGCAAATACCGAAGTAAAAGAAAGGATGCAAGAAAAAACGCCATGGGATAGACATTATAAGTACATGCTTTTTGCCGATGCCTTGCGAAGAGTGAACATACAAGTATATATATATATAGTAGATAAGGCAAAACTTAACTATAAATTGAAAAATTGCAAGATAAAATTTGTTAAATTTTCAACTTAAAATGCAAATATCTCGATAACTACAAGTCTCCGGCGTCTATATTTATTCTTGATCCGGAGAATCTTCTCTATCCAACCATACCCCTTTTAATGATGGGGATGGTATACTAAAGCCGACCCAAGTTCAAAATGCGCAAAAGGTGCCAACATTTTACGTCTTTTTAAAATGGTAAGTTTTTAATCTAAATAAAACCTCGATTTGTCGTAATAATGAAAAAACATTATTAGCTATCTGCTACTTTTTGTCCTTGGGAAATCAGGCATCTTCATCAGAAATTCAAAGAAATAACTCAAGCTGTTAAGATCAAATGAAAGATGTACAGCCGCAATCATTGGAGAAAGATATTGATGATTCGAAAATATATACGCGTACAGAAAAAATGTATACAAATCACGAGAAATCTGCACAAGAAAAACAAAGAAGGAAATCGAAATCTTCAAATGCAAAGCAGAGCAGTTACAATTCATATCAGATTCTGGATTGGCAGAAAATAAAATTTGTCCAAAGAAATTATAGATATAAAAAGAGTCGCGCAAATGTAAAAAAAGAAGCTGAACAGATAACTTGGTTATGCTTCCAAATAACAAAAATAGCGTTTGTTAATGAATGAAAAACTAAAGAACTTTCTGTGAAGATTTATCGGTATAAATAACCAGCTTTTTTGAAGCTATCAAAGAAATTTCAAGCAAATGATAGACGAAGATCAACTCTGATTCGGAGTTGCCGTACCTTATCACAATTACATGAAGAATTGAAGAATATTCGATTTAATCTGTCTCGAAGAGGAACTTACCTGCATTTGTTGCTCTTATGAAGAGACTCAATTGAAGGAAAGTGACATATTACCACAGTTGCAGTTAAATTACAGCAGATTTTTTTCATCTCACAAGATGATAAGGAAAGAGTTCCATTGGGAATAGCAGTTGCCAACAAACAAGTTCGGATCTTGGTGCACTTAGAATATTGTGTAAAACTGCCTGATCACGACTGGGTGATCGCTGGAAGATACAAAAAAATCCCTTCAGTTTATGCTGATGTCGGGATAAAAAATAACGGAATGGGATAGTTAATTGATGTCACGTATTCCATATAAATCGTCAGGGGGGTCGTCAACAGCGATTACTCATGCGACATATCTAGATAGACTTCTTGACTGGAAAGTTTTTAGTTTTTTTAGAACTATCATCTCCTTCGATGGACAGTGAAAATGATGAATTCAAAAGCAACGTGAAGCCAATTTTTATGACTGTTGATGGCGGTCCTGATGAAACCCCAAGGTATGAAAAAGTAATAAACAATGCCATAAAACATTTTGATGATTAAAATTTGTATGGTTAATATTGTACATTGCTCATTCGTTGTTTCGATTCCGACGCGAGTAGATGTGCGTGCTCATCGTTGCGATTTATTAGTGATTTTTTTTCGATTCTCTTTTGGGCGTTGGCACCGTTGCTTGTCGAGTGTGTGGGAAGTTGTTGCTACAATTTCCTTGGAATTTTGTTTTGTGCGAGTATTCGTTGGCAACGCGTTTTCTTGTTTTTGCTCGATTACTGGACTACGTGTATGTTTTTTCGTGCAAGGGCACAAATTGCGCGTTTTTTGGGCATTTTTTGGCGTGGGTGAGCTGAATAGCGGTAAGTCCATATTTTTAATATTGTGTACTGTACCTTTAGGTACTACCGCAACGTGGTCGTTCACGTTGTTGTTGTTGTGGGACTCTTTGCACAGTTCCAGTCTAGTGCCGTGTTGTTGGTATTTTTTGCCGGCTGGACTGCTTATTTGGGGTGCGCTGTTGGGCATCTGGCGACTAGTTGGTCAGTGTCAGCAAGTCCTGAGCAGGATTGCTCAACAGGAACCGGCGGCTGTCCCATTGTTGGAGATAGTGTATCCTGTGCAGACAAACGGTCGTAGCAGTGTACGTTTAGCCCACGGATCGATTCGGTTCAGCGCCACATCGGTCGACTTGCAACGGCGGTCATTTGAGTTACCTTTGTCCAGACCATTTGGCTGGAGTTGTAAGCTGTACCCTTGCGAGAACGCATTAATCGTCCGCGTGGGTTGTCGCTGCTACAGAGCGGGTCTGCGCTTGTGACACTTTTTTCAACGCGTTCAGTCGCACGTACGTGGCGAGTAGCTGTTTCGGGGTCTTGTTTGAACGAATGCCATCTGCGTCAGTGGCACGGTTGGCGGATCAGCCTACCGATAGGCGTCCGAAGGTGAAGATGCCTCCAACACGGAGGAGGAGGGTTAAGTCCCTCGCTGGGAGTGAAGAGTCGGGGCCATCAACCAGTACGGTGGACACTACGTCGGACCACGAGAAGGCGGGGCCATCGGTAAGGTCCCCGCCACGGCGGAAGGCACGTTTGGGGTCAACGGGTGAAACAGGGGGTGAAGAGGGGAGCGGTAGTGGTAGCGGTTGCGGTGAGGGTGACACCGCTTAAAAAGCGGCTGTTCACCCCGCAAAGTCGGGCGAGAGTGAAAGGAGCGTTGCGAGCGCTTATGAGGGCGCGCAGAAATCGGGCGCTGGTGAAGTGGGTCTCGTGCGTGGTGGTGAGGGCGCGACAAAAACGGGCGCAAATAAGCAAAGGTAGTGCGGGCAGAGGTGACGCTGCTAAAGGGAGCGCTATTATTGTCGGGGGTGGCGCGGTAAGCCATGTCGCGGCAATAAAAGAAATTTCTGCGGAGCTTAGCGAAATAGTTTTTGGGACCGAGAATTTCGCTACAGGCATCGCGAAGGGGCTGATGGAGCTTGCCTCGAAGTACGAGGCACTTTTGATGACGGTTGTAACCGAGAATGCGACCTGGTCCGTCGTGGTGAGGAGTAAGGGGCCTGCAACTTCCTCTAAGGAAGTCATCAAAAAGGTGGTTAAGGTGGTGGGTCCTTCACTCGGTGTGAGAATCAATGAAGTTAGGCCAATTAAGGGTGGTGGGGCGGTTATCCGCACTCCCTCTGTTTTAGAGAGGGCGAAAGTGGCGACGAACGCAAAATTCGGGGAGCTGGGGTTGGACGTGACTGTCAACCGGAAGTTGGGTCCTTGGGTTGTAGTCCAGGGGGTTCACACGTAGATCTCCCATGATGAGTTACTGGAAGAGTTACTCCGGCTGCACCTTCAGGATTTCAGCCCGGCGTCCCTGAGGTCAGATGTGAGGATGGTCAATCGTCCCTGGAAGGTGGCCCCTGATGGTAGCACCAATGTCGTCCTTAAGGATACGGAAAAAATGATGTCCGCCCTCTTGGAGGCAGGTAGGTGCTACATCAAGTGGTTCTCCTTCCGGGTGCGACCGGTTAGCCTGTTGCTGGCTGCTTCCGGTGTATGGGTTTCGACCATAGAGTGGCTGAGTGTAGGGCCAAATCAGATGTCTGCCGGAGGTGCGGTCGAGAAGGCCACAGAGCTGCCGGTTGCGTCAATGCACCCCATTGCCGCAACTGCGCATCCTATTTATTGATGTCGGCTGTCTGCCCGATACACTGTGGCATTGTTGAGCGCGCTCTCGTCAGACACTGATGGGGGGATTATACAGTTAAACTGCCAGGGGGCGTATGCCGTAATGTGTGAGTTAGGGGGGTGTATGGCTGAGGGAAGGTGCGCCATTGCCTTACTCCAGGAATCCTACGCCACCAATGGTGTGGATCAGGGTCTTCCTGGGAGTTTCAAGGTCTTTACGGACCTTGGGGCTAATGCTGCAATTGTTGTGAGTGATCCCAACTACGATTGCGTAGTTATGGACTCTTCACAACTGGGTGTATGTGTCGCGATAGAGGGGGAGTTCGGTAGGCTGATTGTTGCTAGTTTGTACTGCAAATTTAGCGAGCCCCTAGAGCCCTACCTGGGCTACATGGATAAGCCACTACTACTTGCGAGTAGTAGCCCATTTATCCTAGGGCTGGATGCGAATGCCTCGTCTTCGATGTGGTTTAGTAAGATATCCGGGCATACGTCTGGATATCAAAGCCATAGTCGAGGCGAGGCATTAAGTGAATAGGTGGTGGCCAAAAACCTCCACATTGTAAATGAGCCGAGTGAATGGTACACGTTTGATGAGCCTAGAGGCGTGAGTGACATTGACGTGAGGTTCTTAGAAAGTGTGAAAGTTTTATAGTTAGGAAAATAAAGTGGTGGACGCGTGAGTTAACCTCGAAGAGGAGGACTGTCAGGCGATTGAGGCGAAAGTTTCAACGCGCTCGACGGTTCAATTCTGACAGGCTGTCCCAGCTTAGGCATGAATTTAGTTGTGCATTTAGGGAATATAAGGATATGTTGGTTAACGTTAAAGAAGACGAGTGGAGGAATTTTGTGGGTGGGAATAGGGACGACCCGTGGGGTCTGGTCTATAGGATCTGCCGGGATCGTAAGAGGGAGGACATCACCTCTCTTCGCGTTGGTGACACTATGTTATCAACGTGGAGAGAGTGTGCAGGGGCTTTGTTAGGAGCGTTCTTTCCAAGGGCGGAGGTTCGGGCACCCCTAGCACAAGAAATACCGGTCCCTCCATTAGATAATGGGGAGTTGGGGTACGCCTTTGGCCTGTTCAGGTCTAAACGGTACCCAGGTTTTGATGGTTTAAACGGAGAGATGTGCAAAAGCTTGTGGAAGTTCATTCCGGAATACTTGGAAGCCATTTATGATAAGTGCGTGTGGGAGGGTTATTTTCCACGCGAGTGGAAAATTGCTAGGGTTGTTTCTCTGGTGAAGTCCCCGGATAAGATCAGGAGCGATCTTGGTTCTTATCAGGGCATCAGCTTCCTTCCAGTACTTGGAAAAGTGCTGTTGAGAGTTATGGTGGAACGGCTTCAGGAGCTAACGCGGGGTATGTGGTCGGATAGACAGTATGGGTGGTTCTATGCTCAGGAGTTACTTTTCGGACAGAAAAGCCTCTCTAGACGGAATGAATGGGAGTGTGGAGATCGGAGTGGTCCGTGTCTGCCCGCAGAGATCCATCTGCGGCCCATATATTTGGAACCTCATGATGGACTCTCTGCTTGGACAGCTCGAGCTCCTCTGTAAATGTTGTGCGTATTTGGACGACCTTCTCCTTCTGGTTGAAGGTCGATCGCGATTGAAGTTAGAGCGGGCGGGAGGACAATTTTTAGAAATTGTAAATAGTTAGGATTTAGGTGTGGGTTTGACATATCGATGGACAAAACGGTGAAAATGCTGTTTAAGGGCAGATTGTCGCCGGTTTGTCCACCGATTGTCCGTGTGAATGGGGTCAGCATCAGGTATGTGGTGCAAGACCGTTGGGACAATAGTCCTAACGGTCGGGTGACTTATGAGTACACCCGGGACGTTAGGTTCGTTTAGGGTAACCCAGACTTCAGATTTTGTCTGAGTCTGGGTTTTTTGTTAACGGGGCATGGGCCTAAGAATGCATTTTTGCATCAGAGACACCTTTCTGAAAGGTCGGGGTGTTTGTGTGGGGCACGATGTGAAGACTGGTTTCACTTGATCGCGGGGTGCCCGATGTAATCGGACATTAGGGATCTAGGGGGTATGGGGATTAGCTGGACTGATGGACGGTTAGATGATAGCGCTGTGACCTCCACTAGTCGGAATGCCGAACAGTTAGGGTCGTTTATGCGTGAATTGTTTAGGCGGCGGAGGCGTTTAACTGAGAACTAGGGTTAGCTTCTTCTGTGAAAGGTGTGTGCGTGTAATGTGCGTATTGGGTTAAACCCTTGGTTACCAGTCCAGAGCTGTAGGGAGTTTTAATTGGTAGTAGCTTCGGCTACGAGGTCTGACCGGAGACTTTATTCTAGTACCACGGGGAGCAGGGGCCCTTGGAATTCGCTCCAACCTGCTCATGTGGGCTGGACCTTCGGGGAGTATCGTGGTGTTTGTGGTTTATACCCAAATGCGAGCAGAACTGACGTTGTCAGTTGAATGTGGAGTTGCATTGCAACCAAGTGTTGGTCCTAAAGTACGGCAGAGGTTTTAGATAGGCCTCGAACCCCAGTGTAGTGTGTCCATTCCATACTATCAATCGGTACTGAAAAATGCCTGGCATTTTCGGGGCGCTGATCAACGCATTGTATTGATACGCTGTGCTTTTGAGCACCGTAGGATAAGGCCGTTGACGTCAGGTACTTATGTTAAACACACCGGACGTTGTACATTGGTACTAAGAAGTGCCTACAACAGAATAGAAAGACTCATTGTTTGAAAGCAAAGGACTGTTGATGAAGAGAAGTATGGAACAATATTGTCATTGATGGTCATGAAGTTTTTGCAATTTCTACAAAGAGCCAAAAAATGCGTTACGTATTACGTGAACGTGACCTAATTGCTGACGTTACATTGAGAGCGCTACATTTATCATTATTTTTATTATTTTTGATAGTTTTGAACGATAAAAGAAGTTAATATCCAAGCACTCATGTTCATATCGTATCATAAATGTTTAGCAAGAAATTCTGCCACTGGTCAATATAGCTTCAGTATTGAGATATGCACATTCAACTTATTAAGCGGTGGGGATCTAAGTTTTCTTAGTTGCAGCACTTTATTTTTTCCGTATAATCTCCTTCATCTGCAATACTTGTACTAACTAAATACGCTAACTGACGAAGCTTTAGCCACGATATTCGAGGTTTGCTTGTTACAGAAAAGCCACTTCGGCTTTGTTGAAAGGTGCTCGATACCGTTTTTTGCAACTCATTACTTCGGCATTAGCATTGTATCTTTTAAGCACTTGTTGTATAATTATATCCCCTTGTTGAGTACTGTCATTACAGATGAGCAAAACTTATATTGCAATAAATAAATAAATTGACAATAATCAGGGTAGGTATGGTAGACAGGCGGAGTTGGACCATTGATTCACGACAAACGTGGCACGTGGCCTACTAATATTTTTAAGGTACATATCGTTAGTAAAGGTAAGGTACGTTAGTAAAAATATCTATTAAACAAGTAAAGAACTGCTTCTAACCGAACATTTTTTACTTTCGCAATTTGAAAAGATCAAAGGCGGGGAATAACTTTCAGGTGTTGCAAAATTTAATATTAAACAAGTAAGTCAGGGCTAAGTTCGGGTGTAACCGAACATGTCATGCTTTTCCAACTTGCAGGAGTTAAAGACGGGGAAATACTTTAATAAGTAATAAAGAGCTAAGTTCGGGTGTGAGCAAACATTTCATACCAGGAGCGCAGGATTCCAAGACCATCAGTTCTCTGTTTTTATCACAGCAGATTTGGTGAGAAAGTCATCGATGGCTTCAACCCTGCACCTACAAGTCTGTTAGCAACCAGGGAAACTAGCAAGGCTGTCATCATTCAATCAGAATTCATGAAAGAACTACTCCGGTTGAACTTTCAGGAATTTAGCCCGGTGTCCCAGAGGTTAGACGTAAGGATGGTCAGTCGTCATTTGAAGGTGGCCCTTGATGCAGACAGGTATGTGCTACATCAAGTGGTTCTCCTTCCGGGTGCGACCGGATAGCACCGTTGCTAGCTGCTTCCGGTGTATGGGTTTCGACCATAGAGCGGCTGAGCGTATGGCTAAGTGTGATGTCTGTCGAAGGTACGGTAAGGAAGACCACAATGGTGCCGGTAGCGCCAATGTACCCCATTGACGCAACTGCGCATTTAGAGTAGACCAGCTAGGCATCTTATGATGTCGGTTGTCTGCCCACTACACCGTAACATTGTTGAGCGTGCCCTGACTGAGGTGAGATATGCTATTCCCTTAGGTCAGGAGCCCTACGCCACCAATGGTGTGGTTCGGGGTCTTCATGAGAGTTTTAAGGCCTTCACCTTAGGGCTAATGACGCAATTGTTGTGAGTGGGTTTATATGTCGTGGTAGAGGCGACTAGTAGCCTATTTATCCCTGAATGCGAATGGCTCGTCTTCGATGTGGTGGCATCAAGTGAATGGGTGGCGGACAAAAACCTCCGCATTGTGGAGAGCAGATGTGGCAACTTTATCTTCCATGAATTCCACAATGGCACAACTGCAGAGTGTGGAACTAACTGATGTAATAATTTCTTCCTCTTTCGAGTCTCACCGTCGTCCATGCAAGCAATTATTAATCTAACGCCACACGTTTGGCACATCTCGTTTTCTTTGCTCAATTGTAAATAACTAATCTTCAGTACATAAAGGGGAATATTACTTTTTGGGAAGTATTGCAAAAGACGCTAAATATAGATTTTTTATCATATTCCATATTTATTCCAGTTTATCCCAACAGGTGGTGCTGCGGTCAAATTCAGAAAAATGGTTAAAGCTTCGCATTTTTGTATTATTAAAATCGTATGTATTGTGAAATATTACATTAAGGTGTATAAGTAGTCCAGAACCGTCGGTTAAATAGATCGGATCGATTTACGGACAATAAGAATTAGAGAACCCAGGCTGCAATCGCGCCTGCTAATGAAAGTCAAAAGCAAAGCAACAAACGCCTTCGAACTAATGCATTGAGACAAAGGCTGGCCCGCCAACAAGTCACCAACACATTCACAACCCGTGAACAACAGCGTTTGCAAAAGTATCGCGCATTGACAAGTAAATCATTTCTACGCCTTGTGTTTGAATATGAGTCGAATATCGACTATTCGTCACATTCAAAAGTTGTAATCGGTGCTATGAACCAACAATGCCAACATTGTCATGCACTCAATTACAAAGGTGAATCGGCCGGTTTCTGCTGTGCGTCTGGAAAAGTTGTATTGCCACCACTGAATTCGCATCCAGAAGTATTGAAAACCCTATTAGCTGGAGCTACATCTCAATTTAAACTGTTTTTGCGTAAAATTTGCTAGTTCAATTCACAATTTTCATTCAACGTTTAAGATTAAGGGCCAAGTGTATCATTAAATTGGTTCTTTAATGTCGATGTCTGATACTGATTAAAAATTTCTGCAAATCTACCTAATTGGTGATGAGGACTATACGATTGTCATCAAAGCACACCAAGTAACATCTGGACAGCACGCATGCCAATATACTAATGTACATGAAGTTCCAGTTGTTATGGTTGGCAACGCATTTCAACGATGAATGGCCAGACAATTTCCGCAACATAGCAAATACGAAAGATGCTTTGATTGAAAGCATATGGTATTTCCAGATTTACAAGCTAATGAACTAATTTAGCTGCAAAAATATCGATATTGACGCTATTAACTTCAAAATACAACAGTCATTGCCCGCCAATATTATTATTGATTATAACGAATTGTTTTTAGAAAAATGTATGTTATTTAAGAATAAGGAATAATGAATATATCCTAAATAATGATTTCCGTCTCTTCAACTGACTTTAAACCGTTTTGGTTGGTCAAAATATGTGCGATTTTAATGAAATTATGTGGACACGTTTTCATAAAAGTTATAAAATTATATTAATGTTTTGACGCTCAATACAAATGAAATTGGTCTTGCTCTAAATCTCAATCCCCAAAGCTAATGATTTCCGATCCCTTGGTGGATGTTTTTCTCATCAACTCCATATATTTAACTTATCCTCTTTGGGTGAGTTTATATAACATATATTATATCTTATTTGAGGATGATTTTAGTATAATTTTTGCTGACGGAAAGTAAAATATAGTAAAAAACTATGAGAGTATATCTTCAAAATAAGTTTATATGATATCAAATTTGATCGTAATCCATTCAAGATTTCGTCGAACAATGAAGGGGAACCCTTTCGCTACATTTTTATACTCTTGCAATATGTTGTTAGTCAGAATTATAGTATTGGTCACATAACGGTTGTTTGTATCACCTAAAACTAATCGAGATAGATATGGAGTTAAATATACCATATATGTATATGTAATCAGAAAACGATACATATCTCCCAAACCACTTATGATACAATAACTGAATTTGCTCAGAGAAAATTCCCTAAGCACTTGTACCTACACTTTAAAAATCAATGAAATTAGTTTATAACTCCGCCCTCTCTCCATAAAACGGTTTTGATAGAAACTACGAAAAGATCTCCGGACGTACTCTACCAATTTTAACCAAATTCGATACATAACATTATCCTGACAGTGCTATGTTACGTTGTAAAAATTAATTCCATTTGATTTTTTCGCTTTCCAGTATACAAATCAAGCACCAATTAATATACCGGGATAAAACTTTGCACGAATAGTGCCTTTAAGGTATGACATCTCAGGTCTAAAAATTGTCAAAAGCGGATAATAAATGTTCAAGTCCCCACATATCGAATATATGGACCGCAGTGAGTTGGATGACTTTTTATTGGAAATATAAGTCAATCTGTGATATATAATATATTGTAACGGATTTCTCGATAAATCGTCTAACTATAACTCACTCTTGAGTTCGATTACTGGATTGTCAAATACAAGTCATAATTTAATGGCTATATACTCATTTATATTTCTAGTTCAAACAACTTAATATATTTTTCAAACATCCGGTTGACTTTTTGCCACATATACTGGTTAATATGAAAGGTATCTTAACAAAATTACTTGACGTATAATACTAGATATACTTTAGTTTACTGCCGGAAATATGTGAGATTGGACTACGACTTTCCTAAAATCCACATATCTACATAAAATGATTTTCGTTGTTTTAACAAACCTTATACCGAATATATCAGTCAGGGTGTGAGTTATATATTTATAAAATTGCTTGAAAATATGTTCTTGAATATACTTGACCGATGTCAAAAGTTAGTGAAATCAGCCAGATCTTTACTGCTCCCAATATGTATAGCATATATAATGATTTTCGACTTGCCACCTCTCTTTAAACTGAGCTGATTTTTTTGCAAAAAGACTATAGTTCTGACCGATTTTAAGCCCAAAAACTCGTTCAATACCATCGATCAACCTCCGTATTCACCGGATTTGGCCCTATGCGACTTTTTTTGTTTCCAATACTCAAGTTACCACACCATGGAACCCGTTTAGACTCGATTGAGGCCGTAAAAGAAAATTCGCAGAGGGAACTGAAGGCGATGCCGGTGGCATATGTGTATCGATTCAAAAGGAGCAGAATTTGAAAGCGACAAAATATATACTGATGAAGATTTACCATTTTTCGTTTTATTTACAACTTCCGGAAACTTTCTGGTCACAAGGTATTTGTTGAAAGCTAACTAACTTTGCCCGCGGTGAATAATCTAACACCACGTATGTATCGAATAACAGTGCTCGCTACTTTAAGGACTTATCACTAGGGCACGAATAAACAGCAAAAATGAGAAAATAGATTCTGAGGAAAAAATTACAAAGACCCGGTTGAAAATTTTTCTCAACCTAGAAAACTTTATGTGACCCAACGTTAATTATTACTATAATTAAGACACAAACAAAAAGTTCGAAAGGGAATATTTAAATAATTAACCCTCTACTTTCCACGAGGCCCAAAAATATGTTTTTGTCGAAATCGGAATTAATTTTTGTTATTAACGTAAAGAAAAATATATCTAATGCTATAATTTGTTTAAAATGAACATTATGAAACCCTTCCCGAAGATGAGGCAATTTATACTCTTGAAATAAAAAGAATTCAATTTATGACAAGACAAGTGAGGTTTACGACAGCTTTCGTAGAGCACCACAAAACTCGATGAAATTATTGATTTCACAAAAGTCAATTATATTTAAAATATACCAACTATGAAAGCATGAGCTTCAAAGACAAACTCACTGGTGGAAATCTTTTATGGCGATTTCTTAACCCGTCCCTCTTGTAAAGATATGTTTACGGCCATATACTTGTATATAAACAACCGTAGAATCAGCAATGTATAGAAGTTATTACGCAATTGGTAGAACTGTCACATTAACAAATGACGGCATCGTGGTGACATGGAAAGACTTCGTATCGCCATGTGAAAGCGTTAACACCTACAACAGATGATCAGCCTCACTAATCAACACAACGTAAATATTGACACTAGTAGTTGGGACTTTATCTTAATATTCTTATGTGGATTGAAATTGTTTGACACCCTTCTATATCACTTTGAGGATAACCTTGGACGCGTTTTCCCCCGTAGGTATATTTCAAGCAGTAGGAAACCTAACTGATCCCACTCCGATTACCCAATGCGACACTGGCGCCCATAGAAAAGTTAAGGACTGGAAACTTAATACTTTCCATGAATCAATGATCAGATCCAAATAACCAAAAAAAGAAAAAAAAGGAAAACATAATGCGTGGAGTCTCTCCGCGCGGAAGAAGTGAAACTTTGTGATGGCAAATTGATTGAAACATGAAAGGATTGAAATCAATGTTATTATAACACAATATTTTTGGCAAATACAAATTTTTATTTTTTTTCGACAAACAAATTGTTTCAATTTAATTCGCACTTTCAGCGGGCACTGTATTCATATTAATTTTTACAAGTGGATTATGATAGCTAAGATATCGGTCACAAGTAATTATCTTTTATTCGCAAGTGAGCAGTAACAACGGAATATCAGTCCTTTTCATTACGGTAGATGGCAACTTTAGAATTTCGGTATTTAAATTCAAAATTTGGTACTTGTACAGGAGGTTCTTGCTCGCTCATAAATCTTCCTGATAACATCAAAATATTCGTATTTGGGAAGACTCGATCAGTAAAATCATTGTCGTGTGCACCAAGATTTGACAATTAAATACTATTATCGAAATGTCTGTTTTCGAGTTAATAATAAAGTCGAAAACTTCTTTACCTAATGTGCAAATTGGATTTCCCGCAATTTGACAATCATATTTCGCAAAGGGCATATTTCGCTGTCGACTCCACTGCGTCTCCTGTATCCTCCTTTTCACTTATTTTAATTATATTCAAAGACGACAAGCGACAGACAGCATCTGTCAAATATCAACATACAAATTTTCTTATGGGCACAGCTATTTAGACAGCATACAAAGTCTACGGTACGACACGACAGCGAAATTTTTTTGGTCGGAATGTCGTCTTGGAGCCAGTTTCCTGAACATTTTGTAGACGGCGACATTTCGAACAGCTGATGTTTACAATTTCGTTGTTGCCGTACTAAAACTTTTCAGGTCAATGAAATTTAAATATTTTATCAAAGTGAAATTTTTTGTGTTTTAAATTATCAATTGTTTTAATTTAGTGCCAGCTATAACTACAAGCCTGCTGCAGTGCGGTTGTCTAAAAACAGGACATCCACCTAAATAACAATTTTAACTTATGCCATTGTCATATGTTTCAATTAGGGGTGTATAAATATGAATTTTGCGTTTGTTATACTCTCGCAACATGTGGCTGCATAGTATAATAGTTTTGTTCACCTAACGGTTGTTCGTATTACCTAAACCAAATCGAGTTAGATATAGGGTTATATATATAAATGATCAGGATGAAGAGACGAGTTGAAATCCGGGTGATTGTCGGTCCGTCCATCCGTGCAAGCTGTAATTTGTGTAAAAATTGAGATATATTTATGAAACTTAGTACACATGCTTCTTGGTACCGTAAGACGGTTGGTGTTGTAGATGGTCGTAATCGGACCACTGCCACGCTCACAAAACGCCATTAATAAAAAATAAAATAAATTGCCACAACTAAGCTTCACAATAAGATACAAGACTGTTATTTGGTATACAGGATTACATTGGGGAGGGGCATCCGCAGTTAAATTTCAAAGTGGGCGTGGTCCCGCCCCTTATAAGTTTAATGTGCTTATCTCCTAAATCGCTAAAGCTATAATAACAAAATTCACGGAGAGCAAATGTTCTTAAAATGTTTTTAGGATCTCTATCGACAGTGTGAAGATGGGTGAAATCGGGTGTGGCACCGCCTACTTTTAGGTAAAATCCCATATCTTTCACTATCCAGTATGCAAATCAAGCACCAAATGAATGTATCAGGATAAAACTTTGCATGAATAGTGCCTTTGAGTTGAGCAATCTTATTGTCAAAAATTGTCTACATCGGGCTAAAACTATTCAACCCCCCATGTATTGAATATGTGAACCCCAGTTCCTACAGCGAACATTTTATCGAAAACATCGGTCAATCCGTGAGATATGTTATTGAAATTCGATAAGGATCCTTTTCTGATAATAATATGGCTGTATGTCATATATCGGATGATAATAATATGGATGTATGAGTTGTATCGGGTCAATAATACCTTTAGCCCCATGTGCCTAATAGAATGATTTTCGAACTACCGGTTAACTTTATATTGCATATTTCAGCAAATAAGTAAGATACCTTAGTAAAATTTACTGGAAGTATAATAATAGATATATTATAGTTCAATGCCGAAAATATGTGAAATTGGTTCACAAATTACCCAAACTATTATATACTACATATAAAGATTTTCTTTTTTCTAAGAAATCGTATGCACCTGAAGGTATTTCCCTTACTTTGATCCTGGCAAATTGCAAGAGTATAAAATGTTCGGTTACACCCGAACTTAGCTGCCTATTTTGTTCAATGTTAGCTTTTTACAGTCAGTATAAATTTTCCGGTGTTCTTGCACGCAGCATATTTGAAAACATTAATCAATTTGAAGCCGAGTAAATAACGTTTAACTTTTGACTAATACGAAGTCGTAGATGTATTTTTTCTGTAAAACATTATTGAAAATCATTAATTTATTAAAAAAAAGAAATATTAAAGGAACTATATTTGTTCATAAAACTTACCAATGAATGAGCCGTTCTTATCAGGGACTGACGGTTAGATTTTCAACTATTTTTATTTCAATTTCTTGGCTTATAGACAGCTATTTCATAGGTCAAATACCATCTATGGTGGATTTATTTCTGTGAAGCAGCTTTCAGCTTGCCTTTGTATTGATTTTTTTTTCAAAAAGCAAAATCCTGATAAATCCTGATTTTTATCTCTACCTAAGCTTATTACTAACAGCTCAATTAGTTTTAGCTAGTCATTTCAGCAATTCAGATTTGTAAAACTTGATAATGTTTTATATTTGGGAAACAATCAGATGCAAACCGATTGTATCTTTATAGCACTGTATGTCCTTTTGGTTAAGACTCTTCCAGTTATTTCGGAATATACGGGCTTTAATTTTATGTTGTAGTATCACACCAAAAAATATGTATATAATATGTTATCTTCTAGGTTCCAGTATGCGTTCCAAACCGCCTTTGCCTGTTATCTTTCCACATTGATATTTTTGTGTTTTTTTTTGTTGCAAACACTCGACCTGACTTCTCTTCTTCAATTGTGGCGTATCGGCGTATCGGGTAATATCAAACAAATTGTCTTAGTTTCTGACAAACTCTTAACGACGATATATAAAACCTACTTGGGTTTTTTTTTGCATTTTTGTGCATAATAAATAAATTCACAATTGTGATAACATTTAGCAAGTATTCGGGCTTTTTCCTAATCATGCACTCGCATATTCTGATATTAACACTACCTAGTTTAATTGACATGTCGACCAAATGAAAAATATGTGTTCAATATATAAGAAACACAAATTATGAACAACATGCGTATTGATAGTTCGTGCGTACTCTAGTAAGCAAGTATTGGTAAATTTCGATGCAAATCGGCACGGGTTATCGTAGTCATACCTACACTAAAATTTAAACAATTAAAAAGGTTTGCGTCAGAAAATAAACTTTAACTTTTTTGGGACGAGCTTTGTCTCACCACAATTGCAGAAAAGGTTGGAACCGAAAACTGGAGTCGCGTCGAAAGTCAGGAAAATCCAGCAGATCTCGCCAGTCGTGGATGTACATCTCTAAAAATAGTAAACCATAACCTTTGGTGCCACGACCCCTAATGGCTACAACTGGACCCGAAACACTGGCCAGTAAATTAAAAAATTCCTCGATACGACACTTTAACTTAAGCCAATCAAGACTTTCGTCACCTTCAAACTGGTCTAAATACGAATACGAGAAAAATGTAAAGTAATCAACAGCGCCAATATAGTACATAGCTGATGAACATCAGTTTTTTCCTAATACCAAAAGTGAACGCAGCATAAAGCAGCAAGCAAAGTGAAGTGAAGTAAGGATAGATTCCTCACATCAAATCAATACAACAACAACACCAATTTTCAAAATCATTACGGGAATATCTACCTATATAAGGTCATAGTTAATATATATTTATAATGCAATTCATAATATATACACAAAGAGCAACAGAAATTATACAAGAAGAAGAACTGCACAAACAAATTTTATTATATCACAGTACTGAATCAATACATAGTGGCATTAACAAAACATATATCATAACACATTAAAATATACATTATTTTACCCCAAATTCAGAGAGCATATTCAATAAATAATAAGTAATTGCGACAAATGCAAACAAATTTAGTATGATAGGAAACCGATAAAGCCGAAGTTTGAACAAACAGAGCTACCTACAGATAAAAATGAAACAAAACATTTACGCAGCAGCGTACAATATAACTTAACATTTCACGAAATTCGGAAAACCAAAACAAAAATGATTATGGATAATGAGTTTAGTCCCTAAAAATTTCTACAGTTAAAATACAGAAGGAGTAAAGGTACGTTCAACAAAACCAAATTTTCATACAAATAACGCAGACATTGAGAGGCTGCACTCAAGCCTGTCAAAAAAACTAACAGATATTGAGGATCCAAGCCTTTCAATAGAAATGAGGATACAGATCGTTAAAGGATCGCTATTACTCAGCCAAAATGTTCAACCAATAATGCAAAAAATAGTATGACCCAACCATTTTAAAAAACACATTACATCAGAAAAAACATAATCATAATACATTAAAAAATGGGTACAGGGGACTACGAAAAACTGAGGTCAACATGACCAATAAAAAATTACAAACGAGTTAAGCATAAGAATGAACCATATTTTAAAATTAATTCTTTACAGAACGTTCACACATCAAATAGTAAAGGACCGTTTAAATTTGCAGGCAATGAATACTACAACAATACTCCTCATGACGATGAAGTTAGTACTAGGACACTTGCCGGTGACGCCAATACTTGATTAAGCGGGATATATTATAATACGTATGGGAACAACGGTTATAGTAAATGAAACAATACAATCTTGCATATCATACAGTCGTTAGACATTATGGAATTAGCAAATTAATATAAAAAAGACATTAAAAACAGTATGATTAAGAGAAAAGAATTTTTACTAAATGAAATAGAGATTTAAGAACATAAAATAAAATGAATTCGCTCTGAGAATTCTCAAAGAAGTAAAAGAGGACTGATGAATGTAGTAGGAAAATCTTACAACTGGTTGTTTGGGATAATGGTGATAACATACCGGAAATTTGGAGCTATTTAGAAATTCAACAAAAGAATCATAATATTATTCAAAATGTAAATAAACAAATTACAATAAATAAGCAGTTCAATGATAATATAAGCTTATTCAAAAATATAATAGAAGAACATTGAGGAAAAGTTAAGAATATTATAACGTCAATTAGCAATCAAAATAAAGATATTGTAAAGCAACTTGTGTATAAAGATATGGTGAATAAATGAAAATACTTAGAAGGTAAAATTAATGATTAAAACAACAACAAAGTAGCAGACAAATACAGTTTTATTTAGCCAGATATTTTTTTTATTATTCGATAGACAATAAATCACTGAAACTGTTTTTTTTTTAGCTGCAACAGAGTAATTTTTCAAGGTGCGCCACGACACTTTTTGATGTTTCCTGTGAGCAGCTACGTGTGTGTTTGTACCAAAGAACGTAAATAAACGAGAAGGTGCAGGTTCGACAGCGAACATTTGTAAAATTTCAGTCGGGGATTTCACCTCACAAGCAGGAGAAACAAATAACATTTCTCGCTTTTATAACAGCAGTGAATCAGCTCTCTCAACATGCCCCTAGGCCAATCTTGAAGATAATAGGTATAATAAATATTATATGTATGCCAAACTGGGAATATTGGTATGCCAATTGAAATATATTCCCTTTTATTGAACTATTATTTATAAGCTTTTAAATTAATTTATTCTAATTCATTTTTAATTTTTCATGAGTTATAAGAAATACTTTAGAAGTATTTTGATATATTTTTTAAAATAATTCATGTACTTGACACTATTATGGAGTCACAAAAGTACAGAATTGTATTTTGCCCTCGGCATTTTCATATCATGTGTACATGTAAAGTAATATGAAAGAAAAATATTTGTTAATTTGTCTAAAAATGTGTTACCTTTCGAAAGTAAAAAGTACACAACTTTCAGCAAAATGGACTTTGAACTAAATTCTATGAACGAGATATTTTCGAAATGCACTGGTTTTATGAATATGGTAAAACGGCATAATCTGAAAATCCTAATTTGGTGCGAATTGGTTAATTGATGAATTTCAGCAAATTTGTAACTTTTCGAAAGTAAAATGAACACAACTATTAGCAAAATGGAATTTAACCAAATTCTATGAACGAATAATTTTTCCGCAATGCACTGGTTGTATGAATATGGTAAAACGGCAGTAACCTGAAAATCTAAATTTGGCGCATATTGGTAAATTGATGAATTTCTGCAAATGTTTACCTTTCGGAAGTAAAATGAACACAACTATTAGCAAAATGGAATCTAAACCAAATTCTATGAACGAGTTATTTTTCCGAAATGCACTGGTTGTATGAAAATGCTAAAATGGCAGTAACTTGAAAATCTGAATTTGGCGCAAATTGATAAATTAATAAATTGATGAATTTCAGCAACATCGTTACCTTTCGGAAGTAATTTACTTTCAGCAAAATGGACTGTGAATCAAATTTTATGAACGAGTAATTTTTCCGAAATGCACTGGTTGTATGAATATGGTAGAACAGCAGTAACTTGAAAATCTAAATTTGGCGCATATTGATAAATTGATGAATTTCTGCAAATCTGTTACCTTTCGGAAGTAAATTGTACATAACTTTCAGCAAAATGGACTTTGAACCAAATTCTATTAACGAGAAATTTTTCCAAAATGCACTGGTTGTATGAAAATGCTAAAATGGCAGTAACTTTAAAATCTAAATTTGTCGCATATTGATAAATTGATGAATTTCAGAAAAATTGTTACCTTTCGGAAGTAAATTGTGCATTACTTTCAGCAAAATGGAATCTAACCCAAATTCTATGAACGAGTAATTTTTCCGAAATGCAATATTTGTATATAACTTTCAGCAAAATGGACTGTGAACCAAATTTTATGAACGAGTAATTTTCCGAAATGCACTGGTTGTATGAATATGGTAGAACGGCAGTAACTTGAAAATCTAAATTTGGCGCATATTGATAAATTGACGAATTTCTACAAATATTTGGCTTTCGGAAGCAAATTGTATATAACTTTCAGCAAAATGGACTTTGAACCAAATTCTATGAACGAGTAATTTTTCCGAAATGCACTGGTTGTATGAAAATGCTAAAATGGCAGTAACTTTAAAATCTAAATTTGGGGCATATTGATAAATTGATGAATTTCAGAAAAATTGTTACCTTTCGGAAGTAAATTGTGCATTACTTTCAGCAAAATGGACTGTGAACCAAATTTTATGAACGAGTAATTTTTCCGAAATGCACTGGTTGTATGAATATGGTAGAACGGCAGAAACTTGAAAATCTAAATTTGGCGCATTTTGATAAATTGACGAATTTCTGCAAATATTTGCCTTTCGGAAGTAAATTGTACATAACTTTCAGCAAAATGGACTTTGAACCAAATTCTATGAACGAGTAATTTTTCCGAAATGCACTAGTTGTATGAAAATGGTAAAATGGCAGTAACTTTAAAATCTAAATTGGCGCAAATTGATGAATTTATGCAAATGTGTTACCTTTCAAAATATACACAAATATCTGCAAAATGGACCTTGAACCAAATTCTATGAAAATCTAATTTTTCCGAAATGCACTGGTTGTATGAATATGGTAAAACGGCAGTAATCTGTAAATCTAAATGTGGCGCAAATTAATAAATTGATGAATTTCTGCAAATCTATTACCTTTCGGAAGTACATAACTATCAGCAAAATGGACTTTGAGAAAATTCTATGAACGAGTAATTTTTTCGAAATGCACTTGTTTTATTAATATGTAAACCGGCAGTAACCTGAAATTCTATATTTGGCGCATATTGGTAAATTGATGAATTTCTGCAAATGGTTGCCTTTCAGAAGGAAATTGTACATAACTTTCAGCAAAATGGACTTTGAATCAAATTCTATTAACGAGTAATTTTTCCGAAATGCACTGGTTGTATGAAAATGCTCAAATGGCAGTAACTTTAAAATCTAAATTTTGCGCATATTGATAAATTGATGAATTTCAAAAAAATTGTTACCTTTCGGAAGTAAATTGTGCATTACTTTCAGCAAAATGGACTGTGAACCAAATTTTATGAACGAGTAATATTTCCGAAATGCACTGGTTGTATGAATATGGTAAAACGGCAGTAAAATAAAATTTTAAATTTGGCGCATATTGGTAAATTGATGAATTTCTGCAAATGGTTGCCTTTCAAAATATTCACAAATATCTACAAAATGGACTTTGAACCAAATTCTGTGAACGAGTAATTTTTCCGAAATGCACTGGTTGTATGAAAATGCTCAAATGGCAGTAACTTTAAAATCTAAATTTGGCGCACATTGGTAATTTGATGAATTTCTGCAAGTGTGTTACCTTTCAAAATATTGACAAATATCTACAAAATGGACTTTGAACCAAATTCTGTGAACGAGTAATTTTTCCGAAATGCACTGGTTGTATGAATATGGTAAAACGGCAGTAACCTGAAAATCTAAATTTGGCGCAAATTAATAAATTGATGAATTTCTGCAAATGGTTGCCTTTCGGAAAGAAATTGTACATAACTTTCAGCAAAATGGACTTTGAACCAAATTCTATTAACGAGAAATTTTTCCAAAATGTACTGGTGGTATGAAAATGCTAAAATGGCAGTAACTTTAAAATCTAAATTTTGCGCATATTGATAAATTGATGAATTTCAAAAAAATTGTTACCTTTCGGAAGTAAATTGTGCATTACTTTCAGCAAAATGGACTGTGAACCAAATTTTATGAACGAGTAATATTTCCGAAATGCACTGGTTGTATGAATATGGTAAAACGGCAGTAAAATTTTAAATTTGGCGCATATTGGTAAATTGATGAATTTCTGCAAATGGTTGCCTTTCGGAAGTAAATTGTACATAACATTCAGCAAAATGGACTATGAACCAAATTCTATGAACGAGTAATTTTTCCGAAATGCACTGGTTGTATGAAAATGGTAAAATGGCAGTAACTTTAAAATCTAAATTTGGCGCAAATTGATAAATTGATGAATTTATGCAAATGTGTTACCTTTCAAAATATACAAAAATATCTGCAAAATGAACCTTGAACCAAATTCTATGAAAATGTAATTTTTCCGAAATGCACTGGTTGTATGAATATGGTAAAACGGCAGCATCCTGATAATCTAAATTTGGCGCAAATTAATAAATTGACGAATTTCTGTAAATATTTGCCTTTCGGAAGTAAATTGTAAATAACTTTCAGCAAAATGGACTTTGAACCAAATTCTATTAACGAGTAGTTTTTCCGAAATGCACTGGTTGTATGAAAATGCTCAAATGGCAGTAACTTTAAAATCTAAATTTGGCGCAAATTGGTAAATTGATGAATTTCTGCATGTGTGTTACCTTTCAAAATATACACAAATATCTGCAAAATGGACTTTGAACCAATTTCTGTGAACGAGTAATTTTTCCGAAATGCACTGGTTGTATGAATATAGTAAAGCGGCAGTAACCTGAAAATCTAAATTTGGCGCAAATTAATAAATTGATGAATTTCTGCAAATGGTTGCTTTCGGAAGGAAATTGTACATAACTTTCAGCAAAATGGACTTTGAACCAAATTCTATTAACGAGAAATTTTTCCAAAATGTACTGGTGGTATGAAAATGCTAAAATGGCAGTAACTTGAAAATCTAAATTTGGCGCATATTGATAAATTGACGAATTTCTACAAATATTTGGCTTTCGGAAGCAAATTGTATGTAACTTTCAGCAAAATGGACTTTGAACCAAATTCTATGAACGAGTAATTTTTCCGAAATGCACTGGTTGTATGAAAATGCTAAAATGGCAGTAACTTTAAAATCTAAATTTGGGGCATATTGATAAATTGATGAATTTCAGAAAAATTGTTACCTTTCGGAAGTAAATTGTGCATTACTTTCAGCAAAATGGACTGTGAACCAAATTTTATGAACGAGTAATTTTTCCGAAATGCACTGGTTGTATGAATATGGTAGAACGGCAGAAACTTGAAAATCTAAATTTGGCGCATTTTGATAAATTGACGAATTTCTGCAAATATTTGCCTTTCGGAAGTAAATTGTACATAACTTTCAGCAAAATGGACTTTGAACCAAATTCTATGAACGAGTAATTTTTCCGAAATGCACTAGTTGTATGAAAATGGTAAAATGGCAGTAACTTTAAAATCTAAATTGGCGCAAATTGATGAATTTATGCAAATGTGTTACCTTTCAAAATATACACAAATATCTGCAAAATGGACCTTGAACCAAATTCTATGAAAATCTAATTTTTCCGAAATGCACTGGTTGTATGAATATGGTAAAACGGCAGTAATCTGTAAATCTAAATGTGGCGCAAATTAATAAATTGATGAATTTCTGCAAATCTATTACCTTTCGGAAGTACATAACTATCAGCAAAATGGACTTTGAGAAAATTCTATGAACGAGTAATTTTTTCGAAATGCACTTGTTTTATTAATATGTAAACCGGCAGTAACCTGAAATTCTATATTTGGCGCATATTGGTAAATTGATGAATTTCTGCAAATGGTTGCCTTTCAGAAGGAAATTGTACATAACTTTCAGCAAAATGGACTTTGAATCAAATTCTATTAACGAGTAATTTTTCCGAAATGCACTGGTTGTATGAAAATGCTCAAATGGCAGTAACTTTAAAATCTAAATTTTGCGCATATTGATAAATTGATGAATTTCAAAAAAATTGTTACCTTTCGGAAGTAAATTGTGCATTACTTTCAGCAAAATGGACTGTGAACCAAATTTTATGAACGAGTAATATTTCCGAAATGCACTGGTTGTATGAATATGGTAAAACGGCAGTAAAATAAAATTTTAAATTTGGCGCATATTGGTAAATTGATGAATTTCTGCAAATGGTTGCCTTTCAAAATATTCACAAATATCTACAAAATGGACTTTGAACCAAATTCTGTGAACGAGTAATTTTTCCGAAATGCACTGGTTGTATGAAAATGCTCAAATGGCAGTAACTTTAAAATCTAAATTTGGCGCACATTGGTAATTTGATGAATTTCTGCAAGTATGTTACCTTTCAAAATATTGACAAATATCTACAAAATGGACTTTGAACCAAATTCTGTGAACGAGTAATTTTTCCGAAATGCACTGGTTGTATGAATATGGTAAAACGGCAGTAACCTGAAAATCTAAATTTGGCGCAAATTAATAAATTGATGAATTTCTGCAAATGGTTGCCTTTCGGAAAGAAATTGTACATAACTTTCAGCAAAATGGACTTTGAACCAAATTCTATTAACGAGAAATTTTTCCAAAATGTACTGGTGGTATGAAAATGCTAAAATGGCAGTAACTTTAAAATCTAAATTTTGCGCATATTGATAAATTGATGAATTTCAAAAAAATTGTTACCTTTCGGAAGTAAATTGTGCATTACTTTCAGCAAAATGGACTGTGAACCAAATTTTATGAACGAGTAATATTTCCGAAATGCACTGGTTGTATGAATATGGTAAAACGGCAGTAAAATAAAATTTTAAATTTGGCGCATATTGGTAAATTGATGAATTTCTGCAAATGGTTGCCTTTCGGAAGTAAATTGTACATAACATTCAGCAAAATGGACTATGAACCAAATTCTATGAACGAGTAATTTTTCCGAAATGCACTGGTTGTATGAAAATGGTAAAATGGCAGTAACTTTAAAATCTAAATTTGGCGCAAATTGATAAATTGATGAATTTATGCAAATGTGTTACCTTTCAAAATATACAAAAATATCTGCAAAATGAACCTTGAACCAAATTCTATGAAAATGTAATTTTTCCGAAATGCACTGGTTGTATGAATATGGTAAAACGGCAGCATCCTGATAATCTAAATTTGGCGCAAATTAATAAATTGACGAATTTCTGTAAATATTTGCCTTTCGGAAGTAAATTGTAAATAACTTTCAGCAAAATGGACTTTGAACCAAATTCTATTAACGAGTAGTTTTTCCGAAATGCACTGGTTGTATGAAAATGCTCAAATGGCAGTAACTTTAAAATCTAAATTTGGCGCAAATTGGTAAATTGATGAATTTCTGCATGTGTGTTACCTTTCAAAATATACACAAATATCTGCAAAATGGACTTTGAACCAATTTCTGTGAACGAGTAATTTTTCCGAAATGCACTGGTTGTATGAATATAGTAAAGCGGCAGTAACCTGAAAATCTAAATTTGGCGCAAATTAATAAATTGATGAATTTCTGCAAATGGTTGCTTTCGGAAGGAAATTGTACATAACTTTCAGCAAAATGGACTTTGAACCAAATTCTATTAACGAGAAATTTTTCCAAAATGTACTGGTGGTATGAAAATGCTAAAATGGCAGTAACTTTAAAATCTAAATTTGGCGCATATTGATAAATTGATGAATTTCAGAAAAATTGTTACCTTTTGGAAGTAAATTGTGCATTACTTTCAGCAAAATGGACTGTGAACCAAATTTTATGAACGAGTAATATTTCCGAAATGCACTGGTTGTATGAATATGGTAAAACGGCAGTAAAATAAAATTTTAAATTTGGCGCAAATTAATAAATTGATGAATTTCTGCAAATGGTTGCCTTTCGGAAGGAAATTGTACATAACTTTCAGCAAAATGGACTTTGAACCAAATTCTATTAACGAGAAATTTTTCCAAAATGTACTGGTGGTATGAAAATGCTAAAATGGCAGTAACTTTAAAATCTAAATTTGGCGCATATTGATAAATTGATGAATTTCAGAAAAATTGTTACCTTTCGGAAGTAAATTGTGCATTACTTTCAGCAAAATGGACTGTGAACCAAATTTTATGAACGAGTAATATTTCCGAAATGCACTGGTTGTATGAATATGGTAAAACGGCAGTAAAATAAAATTTTAAATTTGGCGCATATTGGTAAATTGATGAATTTCTGCAAATGGTTGCCTTTCGGAAGTAAATTGTACATAACTTTCAGCAAAATGGACTTTGAACCAAATTCTATTAACGAGTAATTTTTCCGAAATGCACGGTTGTATGAAAATGCTCAAATGGCAGTAACTTTAAAATCTAAATTTGGCGCAAATTGGTAAATTGATGAATTTCTGCATGTGTGTTACCTTTCAAAATATACACAAATATCTGCAAAATGGACTTTGAACCAAATTCTGTGAAAATGTAATTTTTCCAAAATGCACTGGTTGTATGAATATAGTAAAACGGCAGTAACCTGAAAATCTAAATTTGGCGCAAATTAATAAATTGATGAATTTCTGCAAATTTATTACCTTTAGGAAGTTAAATGTACATAACTATCAGCAAAATGGACTTTGAGCAAATTCTATGAACGAGTAATTTTTTCGATATGCACTTGTTTTATTAATATGTAAAACGGCAGTAACCTGAAATTCTAAATTTGGCGCATATTGGTAAATTGATGAATTTCCGCAAATGGTTGCCTTTCAGAAGGAAATTGTACATAACTTTCAGCAAAATGGACTTTGAACCAAATTCTATTAACGAGTAATTTTTCCGAAATGCACTGGTTGTATGAAAATGCTCAAATGGCAGTAACTTTAAAATCTAAATTTGGCGCAAATTGGTAAATTGATGAATTTCTGCATGTGTGTTACCTTTCAAAATATACACAAATATCTGCAAAATGGACTTTGAACCAAATTCTGTGAACGAGTAATTTTTCCGAAATGCACTGGTTGTATGAATATAGTAAAACGGCAGTAACCTGAAAATCTAAATTTGGCGCAAATTAATAAATTGACGAATTTCTGCAAATGATTGCCTTTCGGAAGGAAATTGTACATAGCTTTCAGCAAAATGGACTTTGAACCAAATTCTATTAACGAGAAATTTTTCCAAAATGTACTGGCGGTATGAAAATGCTAAAATGGCAGTAACTTTAAAATCTAAATTTGGCGCATATTGATAAATTGATGAATTTCAGAAAAATTGTTACCTTTCGGAAGTAAATTGTGCATTACTTTCAGCAAAATGGACTGTGAACCAAATTTTATGAACGAGTAATATTTCCGAAATGCACTGGTTGTATGAATATGGTAAAACGGCAGTAAAATAAAATTTTAAATTTGGCGCATATTGGTAAATTGATGAATTTCTACAAATGGTTGCCTTTCGGAAGTAAATTGTACATAACTTTCAGCAAAATTGACTATGGACCAAATTTTATGAACGAGTAATTTTTCCGAAATGCACTCGTTGTATGAATATGGTTAAACGGCGCTAACCTGAAGATCTAAATTTGGCGCAAATTTATAAATTAATAAATTGATGAATTTCAGCAAATTTATTACCTTTCGGAAGTAAATTGTGCATAACTTTCAGCAAAGTGGACTTTGAACCAAATTCTATGAACGAGAGATTTTTCCAAAATGCACTGGTTGTATGAAAATGCTAAAATAACAGGATTTTTAAAATCTAAATTTGGCGCAAATTGGTAAATTGATGAATTTCTGCAAATGTGTTACCTTTCAAAATATACACTACTTTCAGAAAATTTTATTTTGAAGCAAATTCTATGAACGAGTAATTTTTTCGAAATGCACTGGTTTTATGGATATGGTAAAACGGCAGTAACCTGAATGTCTAAATTTTGCGCGAACTAATAAACTGATGAATTTCAGCAAATTTGTTACCTTTCGGAAGGAAAATGTGCACAACTATCAGCAAAATGGACTGTGAACCAAATTCTATGAATGAGCAATTTTTTCGAAACGCAGTCGTTGTATGAATATGGTAAAACGGCAGTAACCTGAAAATCTAAATTTGGCGCAAATTAATAAATTGATGAATTTCTGCAAATGGTTGCCTTTCGGAAGGAAATTGTACATAACTTTCAGCAAAATGGACTTTGAACCAAATTCTATTAACGAGAAATTTTTCCAAAATGTACTGGTGGTATGAAAATGCTAAAATGGCAGTAACTTTAAAATCTAAATTTGGCGCATATTGATAAATTGATGAATTTCTGCATGTGTGTTACCTTTCAAAATATACACAAATATCTGCAAAATGGACTTTGAACCAAATTCTGTGAACGAGTAATTTTTCCGAAATGCACTGGTTGTATGAATATGGTAAAACGGCAGTAACCTGAAAATCTAAATTTGGCGCAAATTTATAAATTAATAAATTGATGAATTTCAGCAAATTTATTACATTTGGGAAGTAAATTGTGCATAACTTTCAGCAAAGTGGACTTTGAACCAAATTCTATGAACGAGAGATTTTTCCAAAATGCACTGGTTGTATGAAAATGCTAAAATAACAGGATCTTTAAAATCTAAATTTGGCGCAAATTGGTAAATTGATGAATTTCTGCAAATGTGTTACCTTTCAAAATATACACTACTTTCAGAAAATTTTATTTTGAAGCAAATTCTATGAACGAGTAATTTTTTCGAAATGCACTGGTTTTATGAATATGGTAAAACGGCAGTAACCTGAATGTCTAAATTTTGCGCGAACTAATAAACTGATGAATTTCAGCAAATTTGTTACCTTTTAGAAGGAAAATGTGCACAACTATCGGCAAAGTGGACTTTGAACCAAATTCTATTAACGAGAAATTTTTCCAAAATGTACTGGTGGTATGAAAATGCTAAAATGGCAGTAACTTTAAAATCTAAATTTGGCGCATATTGATAAATTGATGAATTTCAGAAAAATTGTTACCTTTCGGAAGTAAATTGTGCATTACTTTCAGCAAAATGGACTGTGAACCAAATTTTATGAACGAGTAATATTTCCGAAATGCACTGGTTGTATGAATATGGTAAAACGGCAGTAAAATAAAATTTTAAATTTGGCGCATATTGGTAAATTGATGAATTTCTGCAAATGGTTGCCTTTCGGAAGTAAATTGTACATAACTTTCAGCAAAATGGACTTTGAACCAAATTCTATTAACGAGTAATTTTTCCGAAATGCACTGGTTGTATGAAAATGCTCAAATGGCAGTAACTTTAAAATCTAAATTTGACGCAAATTGGTAAATTGATGAATTTCTTCATGTGTGTTACCTTTCAAAATATACACAAATATCTGCAAAATGGACTTTGAACCAAATTCTGTGAACGAGTAATTTTTCCGAAATGCACTGGTTGTATGAATATGGTAAAACGGCAGTAACCTGAAAATCTAAATTTGGCGCAAATTAATAAATTGATGAATTTCTGCAAATCTATTACCTTTGGGAAGTTAAATGTACATAACTATCAGCAAAATGGACTTTGAGCAAATTCTATTAACGAGTAATTTTTTCGAAATGCACTTGTTTTATTAATATGTAAAACGGCAGTAACCTGAAATTCTAAATTTGGTGTATATTGGTAAATTGATGAATTTCTGCAAATGGTTGCCTTTCAGAAGGAAATTGTACATAACTTTCAGCAAAATGGACTTTGAACCAAATTCTATTAACGAGTAATTTTTCCGAAATGCACTGGTTGTATGAAAATGCTCAAATGGCAGTAACTTTAAAATCTAAATTTGGCGCAAATTGGTAAATTGATGAATTTCTGCATGTGTGTTACCTTTCAAAATATACACAAATATCTGCAAAATGGACTTTGAACCAAATTCTGTGTACGAGTAATTTTTCCGAAATGCACTGGTTGTATGAATATAGTAAAACGGCAGTAACCGGAAAATCTAAATTTGGCGCAAATTAATAAATTGATGAATTTCTGCAAATGGTTGCCTTTCGGAAGGAAATTGTACATAACTTTCAGCAAAATGGACTTTGAACCAAATTCTATTAACGAGAAATGTTTCCAAAATGTACTGGTGGTATGAAAATGCTAAAATGGCAGTAACTTCAAAATCTAAATTTGGCGCATATTGATAAATTGATGAATTTCAGAAAAATTGTTACCTTTCGGAAGTAAATTGTGCATTACTTTCAGCAAAATGGACTGTGAACCAAATTTTATGAACGAGTAATATTTCCGAAATGCACTGGTTGTATGAATATGGTAAAACGGCAGTAAAATAAAATTTTAAATTTGGCGCATATTGGTAAATTGATGAATTTCTGCAAATGGTTGCCTTTCGGAAGTAAATTGTACATAACTTTCAGCAAAATGGACTTTGAACCAAATTCTATTAACGAGTAATTTTTCCGAAATGCACTGGTTGTATGAAAATGCTCAAATGGCAGTAACTTTAAAATCTAAATTTGGCGCAAATTGGTAAATTGATGAGTTTCTGCATGTGTGTTACCTTTCAAAATATACACAAATATCTGCAAAATGGACTTTGAACCAAATTCTGTGAAAATGTAATTTTTCCGAAATGCACTGGTTGTATGAATATGGTAAAACGGCAGTAACCTGAAAATCTAAATTTGGCGCAAATTAATAAATTGATGAATTTCTGCAAATCTATTACCTTTAGGAAGTTAAATGTACATAACTATCAGATAAATGGACTTTGAGCAAATTCTATGAACGAGTAATTTTTTCGATATGCACTTGTTTTATTAATATGTAAAACGGCAGTAACCTGAAATTCTAAATTTGGCGCATATTGGTAAATTGATGAATTTCCGCAAATGGTTGCCTTTCAGAAGGAAATTGTACATAACTTTCAGCAAAATGGACTTTGAACCAAATTCTATTAACGAGTAATTTTTCCGAAATGCACTGGTTGTATGAAAATGCTCAAATGGCAGTAACTTTAAAATCTAAATTTGGCGCAAATTAATAAATTGACGAATTTCTTTAAATATTTGCCTTTTGGAAGTAAATTGTACATAACTTTCAGCAAAATGGACTTTGAAGCAAATTCTATGAATGAGAAATTTTTCCAAAATGCACTGGTTGTATGAAAATGCTCAAATGGCAGTAACCTGAAAATCTAAATTTGGCGCAAATTAATAAATTGATGAATTTCTGCAAATCTATTACCTTTGGGAAGTTAAATGTACATAACTATCAGCAAAATGGACTTTGAGCAAATTCTATGAACGAGTAATTTTTTCGAAATGCACTTGTTTTATTAATATGTAAAACGGCAGTAACCTGAAATTCTAAATTTGGCGTATATTGGTAAATTGATGAATTTCTGCAAATGGTTGCCTTTCAGAAGGAAATTGTACATAACTTTCAGCAAAATGGACTTTGAACCAAATTCTATTAACGAGTAATTTTTCCGAAATGCACTGGTTGTATGAAAATGCTCAAATGGCAGTAACTTTAAAATCTAAATTTGGCGCAAATTGGTAAATTGATGAATTTCTGCATGTGTGTTACCTTTCAAAATATACACAAATATCTGCAAAATGGACTTTGAACCAAATTCTGTGTACGAGTAATTTTTCCGAAATGCACTGGTTGTATGAATATAGTAAAACGGCAGTAACCTGAAAATCTAAATTTGGCGCAAATTAATAAATTGATGAATTTCTGCAAATGGTTGCCTTTCGGAAGGAAATTGTACATAACTTTCAGCAAAATGGACTTTGAACCAAATTCTATTAACGAGAAATGTTTCCAAAATGTACTGGTGGTATGAAAATGCTAAAATGGCAGTAACTTCAAAATCTAAATTTGGCGCATATTGATAAATTGATGAATTTCAGAAAAATTGTTACCTTTCGGAAGTAAATTGTGCATTACTTTCAGCAAAATGGACTGTGAACCAAATTTTATGAACGAGTAATATTTCCGAAATGCACTGGTTGTATGAATATGGTAAAACGGCAGTAAAATAAAATTTTAAATTTGGCGCATATTGGTAAATTGATGAATTTCTGCAAATGGTTGCCTTTCGGAAGTAAATTGTACATAACTTTCAGCAAAATGGACTTTGAACCAAATTCTATTAACGAGTAATTTTTCCGAAATGCACTGGTTGTATGAAAATGCTCAAATGGCAGTAACTTTAAAATCTAAATTTGGCGCAAATTGGTAAATTGATGAGTTTCTGCATGTGTGTTACCTTTCAAAATATACACAAATATCTGCAAAATGGACTTTGAACCAAATTCTGTGAACGAGTAATTTTTCCGAAATGCACTGGTTGTATGAATATGGTAAAACGGCAGTAACCTGAAAATCTAAATTTGGCGCAAATTAATAAATTGATGAATTTCTACAAATCTATTACCTTTGGGAAGTTAAATGTACATAACTATCAGCAAAATGGACTTTGAGCAAATTCTATGAACGAGTAATTTTTTCGAAATGCACTTGTTTTATTAATATGTAAAACGGCAGCAACCTGAAATTCTAAATTTGGCGTATATTGGTAAATTGATGAATTTCTGCAAATGGTTGCCTTTCAGAAGGAAATTGTACATAACTTTCAGCAAAATGGACTTTGAACCAAATTCTATTAACGAGTAATTTTTCCGAAATGCACTGGTTGTATGAAAATGCTCAAATGGCAGTAACTTTAAAATCTAAATTTGGCGCAAATTGGTAAATTGATGAATTTCTGCATGTGTGTTACCTTTCAAAATATACACAAATATCTGCAAAATGGACTTTGAACCAAATTCTGTGTACGAGTAATTTTTCCGAAATGCACTGGTTGTATGAATATAGTAAAACGGCAGTAACCTGAAAATCTAAATTTGGCGCAAATTAATAAATTGATGAATTTTTGCAAATGGTTGCCTTTCGGAAGGAAATTGTACATAACTTTCAGCAAAGTGGACTTTGAACCAAATTCTATTAACGAGAAATGTTTCCAAAATGTACTGGTGGTATGAAAATGCTAAAATGGCAGTAACTTCAAAATCTAAATTTGGCGCATATTGATAAATTGATGAATTTCAGAAAAATTGTTACCTTTCGGAAGTAAATTGTGCATTACTTTCAGCAAAATGGACTGTGAACCAAATTTTATGAACGAGTAATATTTCCGAAATGCACTGGTTGTATGAAAATGCTCAAATGGCAGTAACTTTAAAATCTAAATTTGGCGCGCATTGGTAAATTGATGAGTTTCTGCATGTGTGTTACCTTTCAAAATATACACAAATATCTGCAAAATGGACTTTGAACCAAATTCTGTGAAAATGTAATTTTTCCGAAATGCACTGGTTGTATGAATATGGTAAAACGGCAGTAACCTGAAAATCTAAATTTGGCGCAAATTAATAAATTGATGAATTTCTGCAAATCTATTACCTTTAGGAAGTTAAATGTACATAACTATCAGATAAATGGACTTTGAGCAAATTCTATGAACGAGTAATTTTTTCGATATGCACTTGTTTTATTAATATGTAAAACGGCAGTAACCTGAAATTCTAAATTTGGCGCATATTGGTAAATTGATGAATTTCCGCAAATGGTTGCCTTTCAGAAGGAAATTGTACATAACTTTCAGCAAAATGGACTTTGAACCAAATTCTATTAACGAGTAATTTTTCCGAAATGCACTGGTTGTATGAAAATGCTCAAATGGCAGTAACTTTAAAATCTAAATTTGGCGCAAATTAATAAATTGACGAATTTCTGTAAATATTTGCCTTTTGGAAGTAAATTGTACATAACTTTCAGCAAAATGGACTTTGAAGCAAATTCTATGAATGAGAAGTTTTTCCAAAATGCACTGGTTGTATGAAAATGCTAAAATGGCAGTAACTTCAAAATCTAAATTTGGCGCATATTGATAAATTGATGAATTTCAGAAAAATTGTTACCTTTCGGAAGTAAATTGTGCATTACTTTCAGCAAAATGGACTGTGAACCAAATTTTATGAACGAGTAATATTTCCGAAATGCACTGGTTGTATGAATATGGTAAAACGGCAGTAAAATAAAATTTTAAATTTGGCGCATATTGGTAAATTGATGAATTTCTGCAAATGGTTGCCTTTCGGAAGTAAATTGTACATAACTTTCAGCAAAATGGACTTTGAACCAAATTCTGTGAAAATGTAATTTTTCCGAAATGCACTGGTTGTATGAATATGGTAAAACGGCAGTAACCTGAAAATCTAAATTTGGCGCAAATTAATAAATTGATGAATTTCTGCAAATCTATTACCTTTAGGAAGTTAAATGTACATAACTATCAGATAAATGGACTTTGAGCAAATTCTATGAACGAGTAATTTTTTCGATATGCACTTGTTTTATTAATATGTAAAACGGCAGTAACCTGAAATTCTAAATTTGGCGCATATTGGTAAATTGATGAATTTCCGCAAATGGTTGCCTTTCAGAAGGAAATTGTACATAACTTTCAGCAAAATGGACTTTGAACCAAATTCTATTAACGAGTAATTTTTCCGAAATGCACTGGTTGTATGAAAATGCTCAAATGGCAGTAACTTTAAAATCTAAATTTGGCGCAAATTAATAAATTGACGAATTTCTGTAAATATTTGCCTTTTGGAAGTAAATTGTACATAACTTTCAGCAAAATGGACTTTGAAGCAAATTCTATGAATGAGAAGTTTTTCCAAAATGCACTGGTTGTATGAAAATGCTGAAATGGCAGTAACTTTAAAATCTAAATTTGGCTCATATTGATAAATTGACAAATTTCAGCAAATTTGTTACCTTTCGGAAGGCAAATGTGTACAACTATCAGCAAAATGGACTTTGAACCGAATTCTATGAACTAGTAATTTTTCCGAAATGCACTGGTTGTATGAATAAAATAAAACGGCAGCAACCTGAAAATCTAAATTTGGTGCAAATTAATAAATTGACGAATTTCTGTAAATATTTGCCTTTCGGAAGTAAATTGTACATAACTTTCAGCAAAATGGACTTTGAACCAAATTCTATTAACGAGTAGTTTTTCCGAAATGCACTGGTTGTATGAATATAGTAAAACGGCAGTAACTTGAAAATCTAAATTTGGCGCATATTGATAAATTGACGAATTTCTGCAAATATTTTCCTTTCGGAAGTAATTTGTACATAACTTTCAGCAAAATATACTTTGAAGCAAATTCTATGAACGAGTAATTTTTTCGAAATGCACTGGTTCTATGAATATGGTAAAACGGCAGTAACCTGAAATTCTAAATTTGGGGCAAATTAATAAATTGATGAATTTCAGCAAATTTTTTACCTTTCGGCAGGAAAATGTGCACAACTATCAGCAAAATGGACTTTGAACCCAATTCTATGAACGAGTAATTTTTCCGAAATGCACTGGTTGTATGAATATGGTAAAACGGCAATAACATAACCTTGAGCTAAATGGACTGTGAACCAAATTTTATGAACGAGCAATTTTTCCGAAATGCACTGGTAGTATGAATATGGTAGAACGGCAGTAACTTGAAAATCTAACTTTGGTGCATATTGATAAATTGACGAATTTCTGCAAATATTTGCCTTTCGGAAGTAAATTGTACATAACTTTCAGCAAAATGAACTTTGAACCAAATTCTATGAACGCGTAATTTTTTCGAAATGCACTGGTTTTATGAATATGTTAAAACGGCAGTAACCTGAAATTCTAAATTTGACTCATATTGATAATAATAATAATAATAAACCCAACGATTACCCTCCTCCCGCCCAACCGACGCGAGGGGCGCAATCCGCATACGTGCGGAATTAGCCGAGTCAGAAAAGGCAAGAGAGTTTTTTAAGTGTTGAGATCTAAAACTGCTCAGATACAGAAACAAAAATTTCAACAGCTAAGATCTAAAGTTACAATATAATAAATTGTTACATTTTCATGAAAACAATAAAGTATTTTTAATTTTGAAAAGTGAGTCAGATAAGTCAAATGTGCTGGAATGAGAATTAAAATAATGACATATACGGCGGAATGGCTCGTTTAGTTCAAAATTTGATCTACAGGATTTTAGTAGTAAAGGTCTAAACTGCCTCGAAAGGCGAACCGGGATATTAAATTTAATTTCAGACAGGAGAAAAGAACTGCAAACAGTTCCATTCAAAAGTTTCACTAAGAATATTATGCCAAGCATTTCCCTACGACTAGAAAGTGTAGGTAGATTAATAAGTTTTAAACGACTAGTGTATGGAGGTAGACTTACCCTAGCATCCCATCGGAAATGCGCTAAAGCGAAAAGTAAAAATTGTTTTTGAACCGACTCTAACTTGTCAGAATGGATTTGGTAGCTAGGGTTCCATACCACAGAGCCATATTCCAATATAGGTCTAACCAAAGTTGTATAAAGTGTTTTAGTAATATACGGATCTCTAAATTCTTAAGACCAACGTTTAACAAAACTGAGGACAGCTTTTGCTTTCAAGACCATGGTATCAATATGAAGACTGAAATTAAGCTTAGGGTCCATATTAACTCCCAAATCAACATAGTTTAAAACTTGCTCTAGAATATGGTGTTTTATTACATAAGAAGAGGGGTGCACAGATCTCCGGGAATAGCACATCGTCTTACATTTATTGAGATTCAATGGCAAATCATTTCTATCACACCATGCAACCAAATTGTTTAAGTCTGTTTGCAACAGACACCTTTCCTCAGTTGAAGTGTATGATTTAAAAAGCTTTACATCGTCAGCGTATAATAATTGAGAATTCTATTACTGAAGAGATATCGTTAATAAACAACAAGAACAGAATCGGGCCAAGATGACTACCTTGCGGAACACCAGATGAAACATTAATTGTTTCTGAAGGTGTATCCTCAAATATCACTCGTTGTGTTCTATTATAAAGATAGGAAGATACCCATTGAAGGAATCTTGGCTGAAAGCCCAGCAGATCAAGTTTATGTATGAGAATCGAGATATTTACTTTATCGAAAGCTTTGCTAAAGTCTGTGTATATAACATCCGTATGCTTATGTTCCCTAAAACCCAATGATACATGGTTTACAAATTCAAGTAAGTTTGATATAGTCGAGTTCCCTTTACGAAATCCATGCTGAGATGAGGAAATTAACGGAGAAATCGAAAAGGTTATATGGTCAGTGATGATAGCTTCAAAAAGTTTAGGTATAACTGATAGTTTTGCGATACCTCTATAGTTTTCAATGTTGGATCTAAATCCACTTTTATGCAAAGGGATTATAAATGACTGTTTCCATATTGAAGGAAATATACCGTGTTTAAGAGAGGAATTAAATATCCTTGTCAAAGGCAAGTAAATATATTTGGCACTATTTTTTAGGAAGCATGAGGGTATCATGTCTGGGCCATAACTAAAAGATGGTTTTAACTTATTTAAATTAAAAAGGACGTCTTCTTCAGAAATAACTGGAGCGTTAATTAAAGTATTCGAACACAGCACTTGCTGATAAGAAAAAGTTTTGGAAGAATTATTACAGTAGTTTGACTTGAAAAATTCTGCAAACATATTGGATATAATATCATTGGAAATTCTGCGTTTGGAGTTGACGAAATCATAAAACGATTTTGGATTACTTACAATATTTTTTTTAACTTTATTTAAGTAATTATTATAACATTTTTTGTTTAGGTCAAAATATTGTCGACGCAATAGCGAATATTTAGAATAGTGGACAAGTGAACCGGTTTTTTTAAAATGTTTAAAGGCTCGAGAGACACTCAATTCAATGTCACCATTATAATTAGGCCATGTTATTATAGAAAGTTCTGTATTTAATTTTTTTAAATTAGCTTTTGCAAAGTTAAACCGAGTACAGAAGCACGAAGTTTGATGATTATTATCCCGTACAATGCCTGAGATTTCGACAGATATTTCCAAAGCAGGATGATATGAGTCCTCTGGTAGAGCAAGAGGATTACTCTGAATAACGGAACACTTTGCAGAGGTATCAACGTATACTAAATCTAAGCATTTACCAAATTTATTCGGAATCAAATTAATTTGGTTCAGACCCAACTCGGACATTTTTTCGAAAAACTCATTAAAACATGACCGATTGCAAATCGGCACGATATAGTCATCGAAAGGTTTCCACGAAGCACACGGTAAATTGAAATCACCTAATACAATTATTGAATCTGCATTATTTGCCATCGAGGTAGCACTATTTATTAAAGAAGCATGCTGCCTGTTATCAGATAAGTCCGAATGGGGTGGTATATAAGATAGGGTTAAATAAATAAAGCAACTATTAACGTATACTCTAATACATTTAAATTCAAATGAGTCGGCCCCTGGAACAAGAATATTTTCAGATGGGATAGAGGAATGCACAGCAAATAGGACACCTCCACCGATTCTGTTCGCTGAATTCGCTGTTTAAAATCTCATTATCAAAAATGTGAGGTTTTAACCAAGTTTCTGTAAATCCAATTATATGGAAATTAAAATTGGAACTGTCAGTTAATTTTGTATTAAGACCTCTAACATTTTGATAATAAATGCTTAGCGAATTTCTACCAATCAGTTTTTTATATCGGTGGTTGCTTTTGGTAATTTAACACTGTTTTCCTCAGTTTGACTTCTAAGTTTAGGTTTAAATTCGCGTACCAAAGTCCCAGATGGCCAGAATGAACTATCTAAGATCTTCTTGAATGTTTCAAGAGATACGTCTATTTTAAACGATGATATACTTCTATCATAATTGAAGTTAAATTTACGTATATTGATATCATCGATTTTTAAACGTGACGAAATGTAAGATTTAATGTCCTCCACCAAGGTATGTTTGGCAAGTCTCGAAATAAATATAGACTTTTTAGGTGGAATAACTATCAAGTTATTAACTGATGCTACTAAGTTAATAGGGGGAGCCTCTGGAATTGTGAGACACTTATTACCATTAGATAGAGCTTTTGGGGAATTGAGCTCTTTGGAAGTTGACGGCTTATCACCTTGAGGGCTAGGAGAAGAGAGATTTATTAGGTCATTGGGAGGAGACGTTCTTTTCTGAACAGAAGAACTAAGTGTTACTTCATCGGAAAGACGTTTACGCTTAGGGGCAGGTTTAGAGGATTCGTGAGAATCATTCAGGCACTTAAAAGATTTGAACAATTTTTCATAGTGCCTAAATTTTTCAGTGAGGGTTACAAGATCACGACCGATTTCGTTAAAGCCATTGCGTGTCTCCCTATAAACTTTAAATAGATCGATTTCAATAGATCTACAATTTAAACAGGACCAACGCAATCCCTTACAGTCGATAATAGAATCTAAGATTCTACCAGTCAGTCCAGCACATTTAATATGGGCAAGCCCATCACAAAGCCAGCATGAAACGTAGCGATCTGACTCGCCTTTAATGTTACAATTGGGGAAGTTACAAGACATAATAAACCACAAGAATGAAGATCAAATAAAAGAGTAGGTAGAACAAAATTTAATAGATAAATAATAAATTAGTGTGTTAATAAAATATTAATAATAATAAAATCAATTAAGAACAATTTTTTTTTATCAAAGTTTAAAACAAAGACAATTTGAAGAAGCAATATAGCGAGCAGTTTTAGAAGCACTGTAACAAATAAAAAGCTAAACGCAACACAGCTGTGAATAAAGAAGGAAATAAGATAAACAAAGTGAGAAAATAGAACAAAATAAAACAAAATGAAAGAAAGGCTGACTCGGCACCAAAAATTGGAAAGTTTAAACTTTTTAATACTTTTTCATACCGCACAAAACAGAACATTTAATACTTATCATGAAACTGAGAGTTTAATCACTAAAAATTTGTATTAACACGGTAATAAAAATCATTTAAACTTCAAGAATTTTTTAAAATAAAAACACAAATGTACACAGCTAAAAAAATTGACAAATTTCAGCAAATTTGTTATCTTTCGGAAGGCAAATGTGCACAACTATCAGCAAAATGGACTTTGAAGCAAATTCTATGAACTAGTAATTTTTCCGAAATGCACTGGTTGTAGGAATATGATAAAACGGCAATAACATAACCTTGAGCTAAATGGACTGTGAACCAAATTTTATGAACGAGTAATTTTTCCGAAATGCACTGGTTGTATGAATATGGTAGAACGGCAGTAACTTGAAAATCTAAATTTGGCTCATATTGATAAATTGACAAATTTCAGCAAATTTGTTATCTTTCGGAAGGCAAATGTGCACAACTATCAGCAAAATGGACTTTAAACCAAATTCTATGAACTAGTAATTTTTCCGAAATGCACTGGTTGTATGAATAAAATAAAACGGCAGCAACCTGAAAATCTAAATTTGGTGCAAATTAATAAATTGACGAATTTCTGTAAATATTTGCCTTTCGGAAGTAAATTGTACATAACTTTCAGCAAAATGGACTTTGAACCAAATTCTATTAACGAGTAATTTTTCCGAAATGCACTGGTTGTATGAATATGGTAGAACGGCAGTAACTTGAAAATCTAAATTTGGCTCATATTGATAAATTGACAAATTTCAGCAAATTTGTTATCTTTCGGAAGGCAAATGTGCACAACTATCAGCAAAATGGACTTTGAAGCAAATTCTATGAACTAGTAATTTTTCCGAAATGCACTGGTTGTATGAATAAAATAAAACGGCAGCAACCTGAAAATCTAAATTTGGTGCAAATTAATAAATTGACGAATTTCTGTAAATATTTGCCTTTTGGAAGTAAATTGTACATAACTTTCAGCAAAATGGACTTTGAAGCAAATTCTATGAATGAGAAATTTTTCCAAAATGCACTGGTTGTATGAAAATGCTGAAATGGCAGTAACTTTAAAATCTAAATTTGGCTCATATTGATAAATTGACAAATTTCAGCAAATTTATTACCTTTCGGAAGGCAAATGTGCACAACTATCAGCAAAATGGACTTTGAACCAAATTCTGTGAACTAGTAATTTTTCCGAAATGCACTGGTTGTACGAATAGGGTAAAACGGCAGCAATCTGAAAATCTAAATTTGGTGCAAATTAATAAATTGACGAATTTCTGTAAATATTTGCCTTTCGGAAGTAAATTGTACATAACTTTCAGCAAAATGGACTTTGAACCAAATTCTATGAACTAGTAGTTTTTCCGAAATGCACTGGTTGTATGAATATAGTAAAACGGCAGTAACTTGAAAATCTAAATTTGGCTCATATTGATAAATTGACAAATTTCAGCAAATTTGTTATCTTTCGGAAGGCAAATGTGCACAACTATTAGCAAAATGGACTTTGAACGAAATTCTATGAACGAGTAATTTATCCGAAATGCACTGGTTGTATGAATATGGTAGAACGGCAGTAACTTGAAAATCTAAATTTGGCTCATATTGATAAATTGACAAATTTCAGCAAATTTGTTATCTTTCGGAAGGCAAATGTGCACAACTATCAGCAAAATGGACTTTGAAGCAAATTCTATGAACTAGTAATTTTTCCGAAATGCACTGGTTGTATGAATATGGTAAAACGGCAGTAAAATAAAATTTTAAATTTGGCGCATATTGGTAAATTGATGAGTTCCTGCAAATGGTTGCCTTTCGAAAGGAAATTGTACAGAAGTTTCAGCAAAATGGACTTTGAACCAAATTCTGTGAACGAGAAATTTTTCCAAAATGCACTGGTTGTATGAAAATGCTAAAATTGCAGTAATTTTAAAATCTAAATTTGGCGCAAATTGGTAAATTGATGAATTTCTGCAAATGTGTTACCTTTCAAAAGATACACAACTTTCAAAAAAATTGACTTTGAAGAATTTCTATGAACGAATAATTTTTCCGGAATGCACTGGTTGTACGAATAGGGTAAAACGGCAGTAACCTGAAAATCTAAATTTGGCGCATATTGGTAAATTGATGAATTTCTGCAAATGGTTGCCTTTCGGAAGGAAATTGTACAAAACTTTCAGCAAAATGGACTTTGAACCAAATTCAATGAAAGAGAGATTTATCCAAAATGCACTGGTTGTATGAAAATGCTAAAATGGCAGGAATTTTAAAATCTATATTTGGCGCAAATTGGTAAATTGATGAATTTCTGCAAATTTGTTGCCTTTCAAAATATACACAACTTTCAGAAAAATTGACTTTGAAGCAAGTTCTATGAACGAGTAATTTTTTCGAAATGCACTGGTTGTATATATATGGTAAAACGGCAGTAACTTGAAAATCTAAATTTGGCGCATATTGATAAATTGACGAATTTCTGCAAATATTTGCCTTTCGGAAGTAAATTGTACATAGCTTTCGGCAAAATATACTTTGAAGCAAATTCTATGAACGAGTAATTTTTCCGAAATGCACTGGTTGTATGAAAATGCTAAAATGGCAGAAATTTTAAAATCTAAATTTGGAGCAAATTTGTAAATTGACGAATTTCTGCAAATTTGTTACCTTTCCAAATATACACAACTTTCAGAAAAATGGACTTTGAAGCAAGTTCTATGAACGAGTAATTTTTTCGAAATGCACTGGTTGTATATATATGGTAAAACGGCAGTAACTTGAAAATCTAAATTTGGCGCATATTGATAAATTGACGAATTTCTGCAAATATTTGCCTTTCGGAAGTAAATTGTACATAACTTTCAGCAAAATGTACTTTGAAGCAAATTCTATGAACGGGTAATTTTTTCGAAATGCACTGGTTTTATGAATGTGGTAAAATGGCAGTAACCTGAAAATCTAAATTTGGCGCATATTGATAAATTGATAAATTTCAGAAAATTTGTTACCTTTCGGAAGGAAAATGTGCACAACTATCAGCAAAATGGACTTTGAATCAAATTCCATGAACTAGACAATTTTCCAAAATGCCCTGGTAGTATGAAAATGGCAGTAACTGCAAAATCTAAATTTGGCGCATATTGATAAATTAACAAATTTCAGCAAATTTGTTATCTTTCGGAAGGCAAATGTGCACAACTATCAGCAAAATGGACTTTGAAGCAAATTCTATGAACGAGTAATTTTTCCGAAATGCACTGGTTGTATGAATATGGTAAAACGGCAATAACATAACCTTCAGCTAAATGGACTGTGAACCAAATTTTATGAACGAGTAATTTTTCCGAAATGCACTGCTTGTATGAATATGGTAGAACGGCAGTAACTTGAAAATCTAAATTTGGCTCATATTGATAAATTGACAAATTTCAGCAAATTTGTTATCTTTCGGAAGGCAAATGTGCACAACTATCAGCAAAATGGACTTTGAAGCAAATTCTATGAACGAGTAATTTTTCCGAAATGCACTGGTTGTATGAATATGGTAAAACGGCAATAACATAACCTTCAGCTAAATGGACTGTGAACCAAATTTTATGAACGAGTAATTTTTCCGAAATGCACTGCTTGTATGAATATGGTAGAACGGCAGTAACTTGAAAATCTAAATTTGGCTCATATTGATAAATTGACAAATTTCAGCAAATTTGTTATCTTTCGGAAGGCAAATGTGCACAACTATCAGCAAAATGGACTTTGAAGCAAATTCTATGAACTAGTAATTTTTCCGAAATGCACTGGTTGTATGATTATGGTTAAACGGCAGTAACCTGAAAATCTAAATTTGGCGCAAATTTATAAATTAATAAATTGATGAATTTCAGCAAATTTATTACATTTCGGAAGTAAATTGTACATAACTTTCAGCAAAATGGACTTTGAACCAAATTCTATGAACGCGAAATTTTTCCGAAATTCACTGGTTGTACGAATATGGTAAAACGGCATAAACCTGAAAATATAAATTTGGCGCAAATTAATAAATTGATGAATTTCTGCAAACCTGTTACCTTTCAGAAGTAAAATGTACATAACTATCAGCAAAATGGACTTTGAGCAAATTCTATGAACGAGTAATTTTTCCGAAATGCACTGGTTGTATGAATATGGTTAAACGGCAGTAACCTGAAAATCTAAATTTGGCGCAAATTGGTAAATTGATGAATTTCAACAAAATTGCTACCTTTCGGAAGTAAATTGTTTATTACTTTCAGCAAAATGGACTGTGAACCAAATTTTATGAACGAATAATTTTTCCGAAATGCACTGGTTGTACGAATATGGTAAAACGGCAGTAACCTGAAAATCTAAATTTGGCGCATATTGGTAAATTGATGAATTTCTGCAAATGGTTGCCTTTCGGAAGGAAATTGTACAAAACTTTCAGCAAAATGGACTTTGAACCAAATTCAATGAAAGAGAGATTTTTCCAAAATGCACTGGTTGTATGAAAATGCTAAAATGGCAGGAATTTTAAAATCTATATTTGGCGCAAATCGGTAAATTGATGAATTTCTGCAAATTTGTTGCTTTTCAAAATATACACAACTTTCAGAAAAATTGACTTTGAAGCAAGTTCTATGAACGAGTAATTTTTTCGAAATGCACTGATTGTATATATATGGTAAAACGGCAGTAACTTGAAAATCTAAATTTGGCGCATATTGATAAATTGACGAATTTCTGCAAATATTTTCCTTTCGGAAGTAAATTGTACATAGCTTTCGGCAAAATATACTTTGAAGCAAATTCTATGAACGAGTAATTTTTCCGAAATGCACTGGTTGTATGAAAATGCTAAAATGGCAGGAATTTTAAAATCTAAATTTGGCGCAAATTTGTAAATTGATGAATTTCTGCAAATTTGTTACCTTTCCAAATATACATAACTTTCAGAAAATTGGACTTTGAAGCAAGTTCTATGAACGAGTAATTTTTTCGAAATGCACTGGTTGTATATATATGGTAAAACGGCAGTAACTTGAAAATCTAAATTTGGCGCATATTGATAAATTGACGAATTTCTGCAAATATTTGCCTTTCGGAAGTAAATTGTACATAACTTTCAGCAAAATGTACTTTGAAGCAAATTCTATGAACGGGTAATTTTTTCGAAATGCACTGGTTTTATGAATGTGGTAAAACGGCAGTAACCTGAAATTCTAAATTTGGGGCAAATTGATGAATTTCAGCAAATTTTTTACCTTTCGGCAGGAAAATGTGCACAACTATCAGCAAAATGGACTTTGAACCCAATTCTATGAACGAGTAATTTTTTCGAAATGCACTGGTTTTATGAATGTGGTAAAACGGCAGTAACCTGAAAATCTAAATTTGGCGCATATTGATAAATTGACGAATTTCTGCAAATATATGCCTTTCGCAAGGAAATTGTACATAACTTTCAGCGAAATGGACTTTGAACCAAATTCTATGAACGAGTAATTTTTTCGAAATGCACTGGTTGTATATATATGGTAAAACGGCAGTAACTTGAAAATCTAAATTTGGCGCATATTGATAAATTGACGAATTTCTGCAAATATTTGCCTTTCGGAAGTAAATTGTACATAACTTTCAGCAAAATGTACTTTGAAGCAAATTCTATGAACGGGTAATTTTTTCGAAATGCACTGGTTTTATGAATGTGGTAAAACGGCAGTAACCTGAAAATCTAAATTTGGCGCATATTGATAAATTGATAAATTTCAGAAAATTTGTTACCTTTCGGAAGGAAAATGTGCACAACTATCAGCAAAATGGACTTTGAACCAAATTCTATGAACGAGTAATTTTTCCGAAATGCACTGGTTGTATGAATATGGTAAAACGGCAATAACATAACCTTCAGCTAAATGGACTGTGAACCAAATTTTATGAACGAGTCATTTTTCCGAAATGCACTGCTTGTATGAATATGGTAGAACGGCAGTAACTTGAAAATCTAAATTTGGCGCATATTGATAAATTGACGAATTTCTGCAAATATTTTCCTTTCGGAAGTAATTTGTACATAACTTTCAGCAAAATATACTTTGAAGCAATTTCTATGAACGAGTAATTTTTTCGAAATGCACTGGTTCTATGAATATGGTAAAACGGCAGTAACCTGAAATTCTAAATTTGGGGCAAATTAATAAATTGATGAATTTCAGCAAATTTTTTACCTTTCGGCAGGAAAATGTGCACAACTATCAGCAAAATGGACTTTGAACCCAATTCTATGAACGAGTAATTTTTTCGAAATGCACTGGTTGTATGAATATGGTAGAACGGCAGTAACTTGAAAATCTAAATTTGGCGCATATTGATAAATTGACGAATTTCTGCAAATATTTTCCTTTCGGAAGTAATTTGTACATAACTTTCAGCAAAATATACTTTGAAGCAAATTCTATGAACGAGTAATTTTTTCGAAATGCACTGGTTCTATGAATATGGTAAAACGGCAGTAACCTGAAATTCTAAATTTGGGGCAAATTAATAAATTGATGAATTTCAGCAAATTTTTTACCTTTCGGCAGGAAAATGTGCACAACTATCAGCAAAATGGACTTTGAACCCAATTCTATGAACGAGTAATTTTTCCGAAATGCACTGGTTGTATGAATATGGTAAAACGGCAATAACATAACCTTGAGCTAAATGGACTGTGAACCAAATTTTATGAACGAGCAATTTTTCCGAAATGCACTGGTAGTATGAATATGGTAGAACGGCAGTAACTTGAAAATCTAACTTTGGCACATATTGATAAATTGACGAATTTCTGCAAATATTTGCCTTTCGGAAGTAAATTGTACATAACTTTCAGCAAAATGAACTTTGAACCAAATTCTATGAACGCGTAATTTTTTCGAAATGCACTGGTTTTATGAATATGTTAAAACGGCAGTAACCTGAAATTCTAAATTTGACTCATATTGATAATAATAATAATAATAATAAACCCAACGATTACCCTCCTCCCGCCCAACCGACGCGAGGGGCGCAATCCGCATACGTGCGGAATTAGCCGAGTCAGAAAAGGCAAGAGAGTTTTTTAAGTGTTGAGATCTAAAACTGCTCAGATACAGAAACAAAAATTTCAACAGCTAAGATCTAATAAATTGTTACATTTTCATGAAAACAATAAAGTATTTTTAATTTTGAAAAGTGAGTCAGATAAGTCAAATGTGCTGGAATGAGAATTAAAATCATGACATATACGGCGGAATGGCTCGTTTAGTTCAAAATTTGATCTTCAGGATTTTAGTAGTAAAGGTCTAAACTGCCTCGAAAGGCGAACCGGGATATTAAATTTAATTTCAGACAGGAGAAAGAACTGCAAACAGTTCCATTCAAAAGTTTCACTAAGAATATTATGCCAAGCATTTCCCTACGACTAGAAAGTGTAGGTAGATTAATAAGTTTTAAACGACTAGTGTATGGAGGTAGACTTACCCTAGCATCCCATCGGAAATGCGCTAAAGCGAAAAGTAAAAATTGTTTTTGAACCGACTCTAACTTGTCAGAATGGATTTGGTAGCTAGGGTTCCATACCACAGAGCCATATTCCAATATAGGTCTAACCAAAGTTGTATAAAGTGTTTTAGTAATATACGGATCTCTAAATTCTTTAGACCAACGTTTAACAAAACTGAGGACAGCTTTTGCTTTCAAGACCATGGTATCAATATGAAGACTGAAATTAAGCTTAGGGTCCATATTAACTCCCAAATCAACATAGTTTAAAACTTGCTCTAGAATATGGTGTTTTATTACATAAGAAGAGGGGTGCACAGATCTACGGGAATAGCACATCGTCTTACATTTATTGAGATTCAATGGCAAATCATTTCTATCACACCATGCAACCAAATTGTTTAAGTCTGTTTGCAACAGACACCTTTCCTCAGTTGAAGTGTATGATTTAAAAAGCTTTACATCGTCAGCGTATAATAATTGAGAATTCTATTACTGAAGAGATATCGTTAATAAACAACAAGAACAGAATCGGGCCAAGATGACTACCTTGCGGAACACCAGAAGAAACATTAATTGTATCTGAAGGTGTATCCTCAAATATCACTCGTTGTGTTCTATTATAAAGATAGGAAGATACCCATTGAAGGAATCTTGGCTGAAAGCCCAGCAGATCAAGTTTATGTATGAGAATCGAGATATTTACTTTATCGAAAGCTTTGCTAAAGTCTGTGTATATAACATCCGTATGCTTATGTTCCCTAAAACCCAATGATACATGGTTTACAAATTCAAGTAAGTTTGATATAGTCGAGTTCCCTTTACGAAATCCATGCTGAGATGAGGAAATTAACGGAGAAATCGAAAAGGTTATATGGTCAGTGATGATAGCTTCAAAAAGTTTAGGTATAACTGATAGTTTTGCGATACCTCTATAGTTTTCAATGTTGGATCTAAATCCACTTTTATGCAAAGGGATTATAAATGACTGTTTCCATATTGAAGGAAATATACCGTGTTTAAGAGAGGAATTAAATATCCTTGTCAAAGGCAAGTAAATATATTTGGCACTATTTTTTAGGAAGCATGAGGGTATCATGTCTGGGCCATAACTAAAAGATGGTTTTAACTTATTTAAATTAAAAAGGACGTCTTCTTCAGAAATAACTGGAGCGTTAATTAAAGTATTCGAACACAGCACTTGCTGATAAGAAAAAGTTTTGGAAAAATTATTACAGTAGTTTGACTTGAAAAATTCTGCAAACATATTGGATATAATATCATTGTCACTTGAAATGATAGATTTGTATTTCATTGCGGACGGAAATTTGGAAATTCTGCGTTTGGAGTTGACGAAATCATAAAACGATTTTGGATTACTTACAATATTTTTTTTAACTTTATTTAAGTAATTATTATAACATTTTTTGTTTAGGTCAAAATATTGTCGACGCAATAGCGAATATTTAGAATAGTGGACAAGTGAACCGGTTTTTTTAAAATGTTTAAAGGCTCGAGAGACACTCAATTCAATGTCACCATTATAATTAGGCCATGTTATTATAGAAAGTTCTGTATTTAATTTTTTTAAATTAGCTTTTGCAAAGTTAAACCGAGTACAGAAGCACGAAGTTTGATGATTATTATCCCGTACAATGCCTGAGATTTCGACAGATATTTCCAAAGCAGGATGATATGAGTCCTCTGGTAGAGCAAGAGGATTACTCTGAATAACGGAACACTTTGCAGAGGTATCAACGTATACTAAATCTAAGCATTTACCAAATTTATTCGGAATCAAATTAATTTGGTTCAGACCCAACTCGGACATTTTTTCGAAAAACTCATTAAAACATGACCGATTGCAAATCGGCACGATATAGTCATCGAAAGGTTTCCACGAAGCACACGGTAAATTGAAATCACCTAATACAATTATTGAATCTGCATTATTTGCCATCGAGGTAGCACTATTTATTAAAGAAGCATGCTGCATGTATACAGATAAGTCCGAATGGGGTGGTATATAAGATAGGGTTAAATAAATAAAGCAACTATTAACGTATACTCTAATACATTTAAATTCAAATGAGTCGGCCCCTGGAACAAGAATATTTTCAGATGGGATAGAGGAATGCACGGCAAATAGAACACCTCCACCGATTCTGTTCGCTGAATTCGCTGTTTAAAATCTCATTATCAAAAATGTGAGGTTTTAACCAAGTTTCTGTAAATCCAATTATATGGAAATTAAAATTGGAACTGTCAGTTAATTTTGTATTAAGACCTCTAACATTTTGATAATAAATGCTTAGCGAATTTCTACCAATCAGTTTTTTATATCGGTGGTTGCTTTTGGTAATTTAACACTGTTTTCCTCAGTTTGACTTCTAAGTTTAGGTTTAAATTCGCGTACAAAAGTCCCAGATGGCCCGAATGAACTATCTAAGATCTTCTTGAATGTTTCAAGAGATACGTCTATTTTAAACGATGATATACTTCTATCATAATTGAAGTTAAATTTACGTATATTGATATCATCGATTTTTAAAAGTGACGAAATGTAAGATTTAATGTCCTCCACCAAGGTATGTTTGGCAAGTCTCGAAATAAATATAGACTTTTTAGGTGGAATAACTATCAAGTTATTAACTGATGCTACTAAGTTAATAGGGGGAGCCTCTGGAATTGTGAGACACTTATTACCATTAGATAGAGCTTTTGGGGAATTGAGCTCTTTGGAAGTTGACGGCTTATCACCTTGAGGGCAAGGAGAAGAGAGATTTATTAGGTCATTGGGAGGAGACGTTCTTTTCTGAACAGAAGAACTAAGTGTTACTTCATCGGAAGGACGTTTACGCTTAGGAGCAGGTTTAGAGGATTCGTGAGAATCATTCAGGCACTTAGAAGATTTGAACAATTTTTCATAGTGCCTAAATTTTTCAGTGAGGGTTACAAGATCACGACCGATTTCGTTAAAGCCATTGCGTGTCTCCCTATAAACTTTAAATAGATCGATTTCAATAGATCTACAATTTAAACAGGACCAACGCAATCCCTTACAGTCGATAATAGAATCAAAGATTCTACCAGTCAGTCCAGCACATTTAATATGGGCAAGCCCATCACAAAGCCAGCATGAAACGTAGCGATCTGACTCGCCTTTAATGTTACAATTGGGGAAGTTACAAGACATAATAAACCACAAGAATGAAGATCAAATAAAAGAGTAGGTAGAACAAAATTTAATAGATAAATAATAAATTAGTGTGTTAATAAAATATTAATAATAATAAAATCAATTAAGAACAATTTTTTTTTATCAAAGTTTAAAACAAAGACAATTTGAAGAAGCAATATAGCGAGCAGTTTTAGAAGCACTGTAACAAATAAAAAGCTAAACGCAACACAGCTGTGAATAAAGAAGTAAATAAGATAAACAAAGTGAGAAAATAGAATAAAATAAAACAAAATGAAAGAAAGGCTGACTCGGCACCAAAAATTGGAAAGTTTAAACTTTTTAATACTTTTTCATACCGCACAAAACAGAACATTTAATACTTATCATGAAACTGAGAGTTTAATCACTAAAAATTTGTATTAACACGGTAATAAAAATCATTTAAACTTCAAGAATTTTTGAAAATAAAAACACAAATGTACACAGCTAAAAAAATTGACAAATTTCAGCAAATTTGTTATCTTTCGGAAGGCAAATGTGCACAACTATCAGCAAAATGGACTTTGAAGCAAATTCTATGGACTAGTAATTTTTCCGAAATTCACTGGTTGTATGAATATGGTAAAACGGCAATAACATAACCTTGAGCTAAATGGACTGTGAACCAAATTTTATGAACGAGTAATTTTTCCGAAATGCACTGGTTGTATGAATATGGTAGAACGGCAGTAACTTGAAAATCTAAATTTGGCTCATATTGATAAATTGACAAATTTCAGCAAATTTGTTATCTTTCGGAAGGCAAATGTGCACAACTATCAGCAAAATGGACTTTGAACCAAATTTTATGAACGAGTAATTTTTCCGAAATGCACTGGTTGTATGAATATGGTAGAACGGCAGTAACTTGAAAATCTAAATTTGGCTCATATTGATAAATTGACAAATTTCAGCAAATTTGTTATCTTTCGGAAGGCAAATGTGCACAACTATCAGCAAAATGGACTTTGAAGCAAATTCTATGAACTAGTAATTTTTCCGAAATGCACTGGTTGTATGAATATGGTAAAACGGCAGTAAAATAAAATTTTAAATTTGGCGCATATTGGTAAATTGATGAGTTCCTGCAAATGGTTGCCTTTCGAAAGGAAATTGTACAGAAGTTTCAGCAAAATGGACTTTGAACCAAATTCTGTGAACGAGAAATTTTTCCAAAATGCACTGGTTGTATGAAAATGCTAAAATTGCAGTAATTTTAAAATCTAAATTTGGAGCAAATTGGTAAATTGATGAATTTCTGCAAATGTGTTACCTTTCAAAAGATACACAACTTTCAAAAAAATGGACTTTGAAGCAATTTCTATGAACGAATAATTTTTCCGAAATGCACTGGTTGTACGAATAGGGTAAAACGGCAGTAACCTGAAAATCTAAATTTGGCGCATATTGGTAAATTGATGAATTTCTGCAAATGGTTGCCTTTCGGAAGGAAATTGTACAAAACTTTCAGCAAAATGGACTTTGAACCAAATTCAATGAAAGAGAGATTTATCCAAAATGCACTGGTTGTATGAAAATGCTAAAATGGCAGGAGTTTTAAAATCTATATTTGGCGCAAATTGGTAAATTGATGAATTTCTGCAAATTTGTTGCCTTTTAAAATATACACAACTTTCAGAAAAATTGACTTTGAAGCAAGTTCTATGAACGAGTAATTTTTTCGAAATGCACTGGTTGTATATATATGGTAAAACGGCAGTAACTTGAAAATCTAAATTTGGCGCATATTGATAAATTGACGAATTTCTGCAAATATTTGCCTTTCGGAAGTAAATTGTACATAGCTTTCGGCAAAATATACTTTGAAGCAAATTCTATGAACGAGTAATTTTTCCGAAATGCACTGGTTGTATGAAAATGCTAAAATGGCAGAAATTTTAAAATCTAAATTTGGCCCAAATTTGTAAATTGACGAATTTCTGCAAATTTGTTACCTTTCCAAATATACACAACTTTCAGAAAAATGGACTTTGAAGCAAGTTCTATGAACGAGTAATTTTTTCGAAATGCACTGGTTGTATATATATGGTAAAACGGCAGTAACTTGAAAATCTAAATTTGGCGCATATTGATAAATTGACGAATTTCTGCAAATATTTGCCTTTCGGAAGTAAATTGTACATAACTTTCAGCAAAATGTACTTTGAAGCAAATTCTATGAACGGGTATTTTTTTCGAAATGCACTGGTTTTATGAATGTGGTAAAATGGCAGTAACCTGAAAATCTAAATTTGGCGCATATTGATAAATTGATAAATTTCAGAAAATTTGTTACCTTTCGGAAGGAAAATGTGCACAACTATCAGCAAAATGGACTTTGAATCAAATTCCATGAACTAGACAATTTTCCAAAATGCCCTGGTTGTATGAAAATGGCAGTAACTGCAAAATCTAAATTTGGCGCATATTGATAAATTGACAAATTTCAGCAAATTTGTTACCTTTCGGAAGGAAAATGTGTACAACTATCAGCAAAATGGACTTTGAACCAAATTCTATGAACGAGTAATTTTTCCGAAATGCACTGGTTGTATGAATATGGTAAAACGGCAATAACATAACCTTCAGCTAAATGGACTGTGAACCAATTTTTATGAACGAGTAATTTTTCCGAAATGCACTGCTTGTATGAATATGGTAGAACGGCAGTAACTTGAAAATCTAAATTTGGCTCATATTGATAAATTGACAAATTTCAGCAAATTTGTTATCTTTCGGAAGGCAAAAGTGCACAACTATCAGCAAAATGGACTTTGAAGCAAATTCTATGAACTAGTAATTTTTCCGAAATGCACTGGTTGTATGAATATGGTTAAACGGCAGTAACCTGAAATTCTAAATTTGGGGCAAATTAATAAATTGATGAATTTCAGCAAATTTTTTACCTTTCGGCAGGAAAATGTGCACAACTATCAGCAAAATTGACTTTGAACCAAATTCTATGAACGAGTAATTTTTCCGAAATGCACTGGTTGTATGAATATGGTAAAACGGCAATAACATAACCTTCAGCTAAATGGACTGTGAACCAATTTTTATGAACGAGTAATTTTTCCGAAATGCACTGCTTGTATGAATATGGTAGAACGGCAGTAACTTGAAAATCTAAATTTGGCTCATATTGATAAATTGACAAATTTCAGCAAATTTGTTATCTTTCGGAAGGCAAAAGTGCACAACTATCAGCAAAATGGACTTTGAACCAATTTTTATGAACGAGTAATTTTTCCGAAATGCACTGCTTGTATGATTATGGTTAAACGGCAGTAACCTGAAAATCTAAATTTGGCGCAAATTTATAAATTAATAAATTGATGAATTTCAGCAAATTTATTACATTTCGGAAGTAAATTGTACATAACTTTCAGCAAAATGGACTTTGAACCAAATTCTATGAACGCGAAATTTTTCCGAAATTCACTGGTTGTACGAATATGGTAAAACGGCATAAACCTGAAAATATAAATTTGGCGCAAATTAATAAATTGATGAATTTCCGCAAACCTGTTACCTTTCAGAAGTAAAATGTACATAACTATCAGCAAAATGGACTTTGAGCAAATTCTATGAACGAGTAATTTTTCCGAAATGCACTGGTTGTATGAATATGGTTAAACGGCAGTAACCTGAAATTCTAAATTTGGGGCAAATTAATAAATTGATGAATTTCAGCAAATTTTTTACCTTTCGGCAGGAAAATGTGCACAACTATCAGCAAAATTGACTTTGAACCCAATTCTATGAACGAGTAATTTTTTCGAAATTCACTGGTTGTACGAATATGGTAAAACGGCATAAACCTGAAAATCTAAATTTGGCGCAAATTTATAAATTGATGAATTTCAACAAAATTGCTACCTTTCGGAAGTAAATTGTTTATTACTTTCAGCAAAATGGACTGTGAACCAAATTTTATGAACGAATAATTTTTCCGAAATGCACTGGTTGTATGAATATGGTAAAACGGCAGTAAACTGAAAATCTAAATTTGGCGCATATTGGTAAATTGATGAATTTCTGCAAATGGTTGCCTTTCGGAAGGAAATTGTACAAAACTTTCAGCAAAATGGACTTTGAACCAAATTCAATGAAAGTGAGATTTTTCCAAAATGCACTGGTTGTATGAAAATGCTAAAATGGCAGGAATTTTAAAATCTATATTTGGCGCAAATCGGTAAATTGATGAATTTCTGCAAATTTGTTGCTTTTCAAAATATACACAACTTTCAGAAAAATTGACTTTGAAGCAAGTTCTATGAACGAGTAATTTTTTCGAAATGCACTGGTTGTATATATATGGTAAAACGGCAGTAACTTGAAAATCTAAATTTGGCGCATATTGATAAATTGACGAATTTCTGCAAATATTTGCCTTTCGGAAGTAAATTGTACATAGCTTTCGGCAAAATATACTTTGAAGCAAATTCTATGAACGAGTAATTTTTCCGAAATGCACTGGTTGTATGAAAATGCTAAAATGGCAGGAATTTTAAAATCTAAATTTGGCGCAAATTTGTAAATTGACGAATTTCTGCAAATTTGTTACCTTTCCAAATATACATAACTTTCAGAAAATTGGACTTTGAAGCAAGTTCTATGAACGAGTAATTTTTTCGAAATGCACTGGTTGTATATATATGGTAAAACGGCAGTAACTTGAAAATCTAAATTTGGCGCATATTGATAAATTGACGAATTTCTGCAAATATTTGCCTTTCGGAAGTAAATTGTACATAACTTTCAGCAAAATGTACTTTGAAGCAAATTCTATGAACGGGTAATTTTTTCGAAATGCACTGGTTTTATGAATGTGGTAAAACGGCAGTAACCTGAAAATCTAAATTTGGCGCATATTGATAAATTGATAAATTTCAGAAAATTTGTTACCTTTCGGAAGGAAAATGTGCACAACTATCAGTAAAATGGACTTTGAACCAAATTCTATGAACGAGTAATTTTTCCGAAATGCACTGGTTGTATGAATATGGTAAAACGGCAATAACATAACCTTCAGCTAATTGGACTGTGAACCAAATTTTATGAACGAGTCATTTTTCCGAAATGCACTGCTTGTATGAATATGGTAGAACGGCAGTAACTTGAAAATCTAAATTTGGCGCATATTGATAAATTGACGAATTTCTGCAAATATATGCCTTTCGCAAGGAAATTGTACATAACTTTCAGCGAAATGGACTTTGAACCAAATTCTATGAACGAGTAATTTTTCCGAAATGCACTGGTTGTTTGAATATGGGAGAACGGCAGTAACTTGAAAATCTAAATTTGGCGCATATTGATAAATTGACGAGTTTCTGCAAATTTTTTACCTTTCGGAAGGAAAATGTGCACATTTATCAGCAAAGTGGACTTTGAACCAAATTCTATGAACGAGTAATTTTTCCGAAATGCACTGGTTGTATGAATATGGTAAAACGGCAATAACATAACTTTCAGCAGAATGGACTGTGAACCAAATTCTAGGAAAGAGCAATTTTTTCGAAATGCACTGGTTGTATGAAAATGCTAAAAAGGCAGTAACCTGAAAATCTAAATTTGACGCAAATTGGTAAACTGATGAATTTCTGCAAATCTTTAACTTTCGAAAGTAAATTGTACATTACTTTCAGCAAAATGGACTTTGAACCAAATTCTATTATGAACGATTAATTTTTCCGAAATGCACTGGTTGCATGAATATGGTAAAACAGCAGTAACCTGAAAATCTAAATTTGGCGCAAATTAATAAATTGATAAATTTCAGCAAAATTGTTAACTTTCGCAAGGAAATTGTACATAACTTTCAGCGAAATAGACTTTGAACCAAATTCTATGAACGAGTAATTTTTCCGAAATGCACTGGTTGTATGAAAATGGTAAAACGGCAATAACATAACCTTCAGCTAAATGGACTGTGAACCAAGTTTTATAAACGAGTAATTTTTCCGAAATGCACTGGTTGTATGAATATGGTAAAACGGCAGTAACCTGAAAATCTAAATTTGGCGCATATTGATAAATTGATAAATTTCAGAAAATTTGTTACCTTTCGGAAGGAAAATGTGCACAACTATCAGCAAAATGGACTTTGAATCAAATTCCATGAACAAGACATTTTTCCAAAATGCACTGTACTTTAAAATCTTTACTTTAAAATCTGTGGCAGTAACTTTAAAATCTAAATTTGGCGCATATTGATAAATTGATAAATTTCAGAAAATTTGTTACCTTTCGGAAGGAAAATGTGCACAACTCTCAGCAAAATGGACTTTGAATCAAATTCCATGAACAAGACATTTTTCCAAAATGCACTGTACTTTAAAATCTTTACTTTAAAATCTATGGCAGTAACTCGAAAATCTAAATTTTGCGCAAATTGGTAAAATGATGAATTTCTGCAAATGTGTTACCTTTCAAAAGATACACAACTTTCAAAAAAATTGACTTTGAAGAAATTCTATGAACGAGTAATTTTTCCGAAATGCACTGGTTGTATATATATGGTAAAACGGCAGTAACTTGAAAATCTAAATTTGGCGCATATTGATAAATTGACGAATTTCTGCAAATATTTGCCTTTCGGAAGTAAATTGTACATAACTTTCAGCAAAATGGACTTTGAACCAAATTCTATGAAAGAGAGATATTTCAAAAATGCAATTGTTGTATGAAAATGCTAAAATGGCAGGAATTTTAAAATCTAAATTTGGCGCAAATTGGTAAATTGATGAATTTCTGCAAATTTGTTACCTTTCAAAATATACACAACTTTCAGAAAAATTGACTTTGAAGCAAGTTCTATCAACGAGTAATTTTTTCGAAATGCACTGGTTGTATATATATGGTAAAACGGCAGTAACTTGAAAATCTAAATTTGGCGCATATTGATAAATTGACGAATTTCTGCAAATATTTGCCTTTCGGAAGTAAATTGTACATAACTCTCAGCAAAATGGACTTTGAACCAAATTCTATGAAAGAGAGATTTTTCCAAAATTCACTGGTTGTATGAAAATGCTAAAGTGGCAGGAATTTTAAAATCTAAATTTGGCGCAAATTGATAAATTGACGAATTTCTGCAAATGTGTTACCTTTCAAAAGATACACAACTTTCAAAAAAATTGACTTTGAAGAAATTCTATGAAAGAGTAATTTTTCCGAAATGCACTGGTTGTATATATATGGTAAAACGGCAGTAACTTGAAAATCTAAATTTGGCGCATATTGATAAATTGACGAATTTCTGCAAATATTTGCCTTTCGGAAGTAAATTGTACATAACTCTCAGCAAAATGGACTTTGAACCAAATTCTATGAAAGAGAGATTTTTCCAAAATGCACTGGTTGTATGAAAATGCTAAAGTGGCAGGAATTTTAAAATCTAAATTTGGCGCAAATTGATAAATTGACGAATTTCTGCAAATGTGTTACCTTTCAAAAGATACACAACTTTCAAAAAAATTGACTTTGAAGAAATTCTATGAAAGAGTAATTTTTCCGAAATGCACTGGTTGTATATATATGGTAAAACGGCAGTAACTTGAAAATCTAAATTTGGCGCATATTGATAAATTGACGAATTTCTGCAAATATTTGCCTTTCGGAAGTAAATTGTACATAACTTTCAGCAAAATGGACTTTGAACCAAATTCTATGAAAGAGAGATTTTTCCAAAATTGACTGGTTGTATGAAAATGCTAAAATGGCAGGAATTTTAAAATCTAAATTTGGCGCAAATTGATAAATTGACGAATTTCTGCAAATGTGTTACCTTTCAAAAGATACACAACTTTCAAAAAAATTGACTTTGAAGAAATTCTATGAAAGAGTAATTTTTCCGAAATGCACTGGTTGTATATATATGGTAAAACGGCAGTAACTTGAAAATCTAAATTTGGCGCATATTGATAAATTGACGAATTTCTGCAAATGGTTGCCTTTCGGAAGGAAATTGTACAAAACTTTCAGCAAAATGGAGTTTGAACCAAATTCTATGAAAGAGAGATTTTTCCAAAATGCACTGGTTGTATGAAAATGCTAAAATGGCAGGAATTTTAAAATCTAAATTTGGCGCAAATTGGTAAATTGATGAATTTCTGCAAATTTGTTACCTTTCAAAATATACACAACTTTTAGAAAAATTGACTTTGAAGCAAGTTCTATCAACGAGTAATTTTTTCGAAATGCACTGGCTGTATATATATGGTAAAACGGCAGTAACTTGAAAATCTAAATTTGGCGCATATTGATAAATTGACGAATTTCTGCAAATGTGTTACCTTTCAAAAGATACACAACTTTCAAAAAAATTGACTTTGAAGCAAGTTCTATGAACGAGTAATTTTTCCGAAATGCACTGGTTGTATATATATGGTAAAACGGCAGTAACTTGAAAATCTAAATTTGGCGCATATTGATAAATTGACGAATTTCTGCAAATATTTGCCTTTCGGAAGTAAATTGTACATAACTTTCAGCAAAATGTACTTTGAAGCAAATTCTATGAACGAGTAATTTTTTCGAAATGCACTGGTTTTATGAATATGGTAAAACGGCAGTAACCTGAAAATCTAAATTTGGCGCATATTGATAAATTGATAAATTTCAGAAAATTTGTTACCTTTCGGAAGGAAAATGTGCACAACTATCAGCAAAATGGACTTTGAATCAAATTCCATGAACAAGACATTTTTCCAAAATGCACTGTACTTTAAAATCTTTACTTTAAAATCTGTGGCAGTAACTTTAAAATCTAAATTTGGCGCATATTGATAAATTGATAAATTTCAGAAAATTTGTTACCTTTCGGAAGGAAAATGTGCACAACTCTCAGCAAAATGGACTTTGAATCAAATTCCATGAACAAGACATTTTTCCAAAATGCACTGGTTGTATGAATATGGTAAAACGGCAATAACATAACCTTCAGCTAAATGGACTGTGAACCAAATTCTATGAACGAGTAATTTTTCCGAAATGCACTGGTTGTTTGAATATGGTAGAACGGCAGTAACTTGAAAATCTAAATTTGGCGCATATTGATAAATTGATAAATTTCAGAAAATTTGTTACCTTTCGGAAGGAAAATGTGAACAACTATCAGCAAAATGGACTTTGAACCAAATTCTATGAACGAGTAATTTTTCCGAAATGCACTGGTTGTATGAATATGGTAAAACGGCAATAACATAACCTTCAGCTAAATGGACTGTGAACCAAATTTTATGAACGAGTCATTTTTCCGAAATGCACTGCTTGTATGAATATGGTAGAACGGCAGTAACTTGAAAATCTAAATTTGGCGCATATTGATAAATTGACGAATTTCTGCAAATATATGCCTTTCGCAAGGAAATTGTACATAACTTTCAGCGAAATGGACTTTGAACCAAATTCTATGAACGAGTAATTTTTCCGAAATGCGCTGGTTGTTTGAATATGGTAGAACGGCAGTAACTTGAAAATCTAAATTTGGCGCATATTGATAAATTGACGAGTTTCTGCAAATTTTTTACCTTTCGGAAGGAAAATGTGCACATTTATCAGCAAAGTGGACTTTGAACCAAATTCTATGAACGAGTAATTTTTCCGAAATGCACTGGTTGTATGAATATGGTAAAACGGCAATAACATAACCTTCAGCAGAATGGACTGTGAACCAAATTCTAGGAAAGAGCAATTTTTTCGAAATGCACTGGTTGTATGAAAATGCTAAAAAGGCAGTAACCTGAAAATCTAAATTTGACGCAAATTGGTAAACTGATGAATTTCTGCAAATCTTTAACTTTCGAAAGTAAATTGTACATTACTTTCAGCAAAATGGACTTTGAACCAAATTCTATTATGAACGATTAATTTTTCCGAAATGCACTGGTTGCATGAATATGGTAAAACAGCAGTAACCTGAAAATCTAAATTTGGCGCAAATTAATAAATTGATAAATTTCAGAAAAATTGTTAACTTTCGCAAGGAAATTGTACATAACTTTCAGCGAAATAGACTTTGAACCAAATTCTATGAACGAGTAATTTTTCCGAAATGCACTGGTTGTATGAAAATGGTAAAACGGCAATAACATAACCTTCAGCTAAATGGACTGTGAACCAAGTTTTATAAACGAGTAATTTTTCCGAAATGCACTGGTTGTATGAATATGGTAGAACGGCAGTAACTCGAAAATCTAAATTTTGCGCAAATTGGTAAAATGATGAATTTCTGCAAATGTGTTACCTTTCAAAAGATACACAACTTTCAAAAAAATTGACTTTGAAGAAATTCTATGAACGAGTAATTTTTCCGAAATGCACTGGTTGTATATATGCCTTTCGGAAGTAAATTGTACATAACTTTCAGCAAAATGGACTTTGAACCAAATTCTATGAAAGAGAGATTTTTCCAAAATAAACTGGTTGTATGAAAATGCTAAAATGGCAGGAATTTTAAAATCTAAATTTGGCGCAAATTGGTAAATTGATGAATTTCTGCAAATTTGTTACCTTTCAAAATATACACAACTTTCAGAAAAATTGACTTTGAAGCAAGTTCTATCAACGAGTAATTTTTTCGAAATGCACTGGTTGTATATATATGGTAAAACGGCAGTAACTTGAAAATCTAAATTTGGCGCATATTGATAAATTGACGAATTTCTGCAAATATTTGCCTTTCGGAAGTAAATTGTACATAACTCTCAGCAAAATGGACTTTGAACCAAATTCTATGAAAGAGAGATTTTTCCAAAATGCACTGGTTGTATGAAAATGCTAAAGTGGCAGGAATTTTAAAATCTAAATTTGGCGCAAATTGATAAATTGACGAATTTCTGCAAATGTGTTACCTTTCAAAAGATACACAACTTTCAAAAAAATTGACTTTGAAGAAATTCTATGAAAGAGTAATTTTTCCGAAATGCACTGGTTGTATATATATGGTAAAACGGCAGTAACTTGAAAATCTAAATTTGGCGCATATTGATAAATTGACGAATTTCTGCAAATATTTGACTTTCGGAAGTAAATTGTACATAGCTTTCGGCAAAATATACTTTGAAGCAGATTCTATGAACGAGTAATTTTTCCGAAATGCACTGGTTGTATGAAAATGCTAAAACGGCAGATATTTTAAAATCTAAATTTGGCGCAAATTTGTAAATTGACGAATTTCTGCAAATTTGTTACCTTTCAAAATATACACAACTTTCAGAAAAATTGACTTTGAAGCAAGTTCTAGCAACGAGTAATTTTTTCGAAATGCACTGGTTGTATATATATGGTAAAACGGCAGTAACTTGAAAATCTAAATTTGGCGCATATTGATAAATTGACGAATTTCTGCAAATATTTGCCTTTCGGAAGTAAATTGTACATAACTCTCAGCAAAATGGACTTTGAACCAAATTCTATGAAAGAGAGATTTTTCCAAAATGCACTGGTTGTATGAAAATGCTAAAATGGCAGGAATTTTAAAATCTATATTTGGCGCAAATTGGTAAATTGATGAATTTCTGCAAATTTGTTGCCTTTCAAAATATACACAACTTTCAGAAAAATTTTCTTTAAAGCAAGTTCTATGAACGAGCAATTTTTTCGAAATGCACTGGTTGTATATATATGGTAAAACGGCAGTAACTTGAAAATCTAAATTTGGCGCATATTGATAAATTGACGAATTTCTGCAAATATTTGCCTTTCGGAAGTAAATTGTACATAGCTTTCGGCAAAATATACTTTGAAGCAAATTCTATGAACGAGTAATTTTTCCGAAATGCACTGGTTGTATGAAAATGCTAAAACGGCAGAAATTTTTAAATCTAAATTTGGCGCAAATTTGTAAATTGACGAATTTCTGCAAATTTGTTACCTTTCCACATATACACAACTTTCAGAAAAATGGACTTTGAAGCAAGTTCTATGAACGAGTAATTTTTCCGAAATGCACTGGTTGTATATATATGGTAAAACGGCAGTAACTTGAAAATCTAAATTTGGCGCATATTGATAAATTGACGAATTTCTGCAAATATTTGCCTTTCGGAAGTAAATTGTACATAGCTTTCGGCAAAATATACTTTGAAGCAAATTCTATGAACGAGTAATTTTTCCGAAATGCACTGGTTGTATGAAAATGCTAAAATGGCAGAAATTTTAAAATCTAAATTTGGCGCAAATTTGTAAATTGACGAATTTCTGCAAATTTGTTACCTTTAAAAATATACACAACTTTCAGAAAAATTGACTTTGAAGCAAGTTCTATCAACGAGTAATTTTTTCGAAATGCACTGGCTGTATATATATGGTAAAACGGCAGTAACTTGAAAATCTAAATTTGGCGCATATTGATAAATTGACGAATTTCTGCAAATGTGTTACCTTTCAAAAGATACACAACTTTCAAAAAAATTGACTTTGAAGCAAGTTCTATGAACGAGTAATTTTTCCGAAATGCACTGGTTGTATATATATGGTAAAACGGCAGTAACTTGAAAATCTAAATTTGGCGCATATTGATAAATTGACGAATTTCTGCAAATATTTGCCTTTCGGAAGTAAATTGTACATAACTTTCAGCAAAATGTACTTTGAAGCAAATTCTATGAACGAGTAATTTTTTCGAAATGCACTGGTTTTATGAATATGGTAAAACGGCAGTAACCTGAAAATCTAAATTTGGCGCATATTGATAAATTGATAAATTTCAGAAAATTTGTTACCTTTCGGAAGGAAAATGTGCACAACTATCAGCAAATTGGACTTTGAATCAAATTCCATGAACAAGACATTTTTCCAAAATGCACTGTACTTTAAAATCTTTACTTTAAAATCTGTGGCAGTAACTTTAAAATCTAAATTTGGCGCATATTGATAAATTGATAAATTTCAGAAAATTTGTTACCTTTCGGAAGGAAAATGTGCACAACTCTCAGCAAAATGGACTTTGAATCAAATTCCATGAACAAGACATTTTTCCAAAATGCACTGGTTGTATGAATATGGTAAAACGGCAATAACATAACCTTCAGCTAAATGGACTGTGAACCAAATTCTATGAACGAGTAATTTTTCCGAAATGCACTGCTTGTTTGAATATGGTAGAACGGCAGTAACTTGAAAATCTAAATTTGGCGCATATTGATAAATTGACGAATTTCTGCAAATTTGTTACCTTTCGGAAGGAAAATGTGCACAACTATCAGCAAAGTGGACTTTGAACCAAATTCTATGAACGAGTAATTTTTCCGAAATGCACTGGTTGTATGAATATGGTAAAACGGCAATAACATAACTTTCAGCAAAATGGACTGTGAACCAAATTCAGGAAAGAGTAATTTTTTCGAAATGCACTGGTTGTATGAAAATGCTAAAAAGCCAGTAACCTGAAAATCTAAATTTGACGCAAATTGGTAAACTGATGAATTTCTGCAAATGTTTAACTTTCGGAAGGAAATTGTACAAAACTTTCAGCAAAATGGACTTTGAACCAAATTCTATGAAAGAGAGATTTTTCCAAAATGCACTGGTTGTATAAAAATGCTAAAACGGCAGTAACTTGAAAATCTAAATTTGGCGCATATTGATAAATTGACGAATTTCTGCAAATATTTGCCTTTCGGAAGTAAATTGTGCATAACTTTCAGCAAAATGTACTTTGAAGCAAATTCTATGAACGAAAATTTTTTTCGAAATGCACTGGTTTTATGAATATGGTAAAACGGCAGTAACCTGAAAATCTAAATTTGGCGCATATTGATAAATTGATAAATTTCAGAAAATTTGTTACTTTTCGGAACGAAAATGTGCACAACTATCAGCAAAATGGACTTTGAATCAAATTCCATGAACAAGACATTTTTCCAAAATGCACTGGTTGTATGAAAACGGCAGTAACTTTAAAATCTAAATTTGGCGCATATTGATAAATTGACAAATTTCAGCAAATTTGTTACCTTTCGGAAGGAAAATGTGTACAACTATCAGCAAAATGGACTTTGAACCAAATTCTATGAACGAGTAATTTTTCCGAAATGCACTGGTTGTATGAATATGGTAAAACTGCAATAACATAACCTTCAGCTAAATGGACTGTGAACCAAATTTTATGAACGAGTAATTTTTCCGAAATGCACTGGTTGTATGAATATGGTAGAACGGCAGTAACTTGAAAATCTAAATTTGGCGCATATTGATAAATTGACGAATTTCTGCAAATATATGCCTTTCGCAAGGAAATTGTACATAACTTTCAGCGAAATGGACTTTGAACCAAATTCTATGAACGAGTAATTTTTCCGAAATGTACTGGTTGTTTGAATATGGTAAAACGGCGATAACATAACTTTCAGCAAAATGGACTGTGAACCAAATTCTAGGAAAGAGTAATTTTTTCGAAATGCACTGGTTGTATGAAAATGCTAACAAGGCAGTAACCTGAAAATCTTAATTTGGCGCAAATAGGTAAACTGATGAATTTCTGCAAATGTTTAACTTTCGAAAGTAAATTGTACATTACTTTCAGCAAAATGGACTTTGAACCAAATTCTATGAACGAGTAATTTTTAAGAAATATACTGGTTTTATGAATATGGCAAAACGGCAGTAACCTAAAAATCTAAATTTGGCGCATATTGATAAATTGATAAATTTCAGCAAATTTGTTACCTTTCAAAATATACACAACTTTCAGAAAAATTGACTTTGAAGCAAGTTCTATGAACGAGTAATTTTTTCGAAATGCACTGGTATATATATATGGTAAAACGGCAGTAACTTGAAAATCTAAATTTGGCGCATATTGATAAATTGACGAATTTCTGCAAATATTTGCCTTTCGGAAGTAAATTGTACATAACTTTCAGCAAAATGTACTTTAAAGCAAATTCTATGAACGAGTAATTTTTAAGAAATATACTGGTTTTATGAATATGGCAAAACGGCAGTAACCTAAAAATCTAAATTTGGCGCATATTGATAAATTGATAAATTTCAGAAAATTTGTTACCTTTCGGAAGGAAAATGTGCACAACTATCAGCAAAATGAACTTTGAACCAAATTCTATGAACGAGTAATTTTTCCGAAATGCACTGGTTGTATGAAAATGGTAAAACGGCAATAACATAACCTTCAGCTAAATGGACTGTGAACCAAATTTTATGAACGAGTAATTTTTCGGAAATGCACTGGTTGTATGAAAATGGTAAAACGGCAATAACATAACCTTCAGCTAAATGGACTGTGAACCAAATTTTATAAACGAGTAATTTTGCCGAAATGCACTGGTTGTATGAATATGGTAGAACGGCAGTAACTTGAAAATCTAAATTTGGCGCAAATTGGTAAAATGATGAATTTCTGCAAATGTGTTACCTTTCAAAAGATACACAACTTTCAGAAAAATTGACTTTGAAGCAAGTTCTATGAACGAGTAATTTTTTCGAAATGCACTGGTTGTATATATATGGTAAAACGGCAGTAACTTGAAAATCTAAATTTGGCGCATATTGATAAATTGACGAATTTCTGCAAATATTTGCCTTTCGGAAGTAAATTGGACATAACTTTCAGCAAAATGTACTTTGAAGCAAATTCTATGAACGAGTAATTTTTAAGAAATACACTGGTTTTATGAATATGGTAAAACAGCAGTAACCTGAAAATCTAAATTTGGCGCAAATTAATAAATTGATAAATTTCAGCAAATTTGTTACCTTTCAAAATATACACAACTTTCAGAAAAATTGACTTTGAAGCAAGTTCTATGAACGAGTAATTTTTTCGAAATGCACTGGTTGTATATATATGGTAAAACGGCAGTAACTTGAAAATCTAAATTTGGCGCATATTGATAAATTGACGAATTTCTGCAAATATTTGCCTTTCGGAAGTAAATTGGACATAACTTTCAGCAAAATGTACTTTGAAGCAAATTCTATGAACGAGTAATTTTTAAGAAATACACTGGTTTTATGAATATGGTAAAACAGCAGTAACCTGAAAATCTAAATTTGGCGCAAATTAATAAATTGATAAATTTCAGCAAATTTGTTACCTTTCAAAATATACACAACTTTCAGAAAAATTGACTTTGAAGCAAGTTCTATGAACGAGTAATTTTTTCGAAATGCACTGGTTGTATATATATGGTAAAACGGCAGTAACTTGAAAATCTAAATTTGGCGCATATTGATAAATTGACGAATTTCTGCAAATATTTGCCTTTCGGAAGTAAATTGGACATAACTTTCAGCAAAATGTACTTTGAAGCAAATTCTATGAACGAGTAATTTTTAAGAAATACACTGGTTTTATGAATATGGTAAAACAGCAGTAACCTGAAAATTTTTCCGAAATGCACTGGTTGTATGAATATGGTAGAACGGCAGTAACTTCAAAATCTAAATTTGGCGCAAATTGGTAAAATGATGAATTTCTGCAAATGTGTTACCTTTCAAAAGATACACAACTTTCAAAAAAATTGACTTTGAAGAAATTCTATGAACGAGTAATTTTTCCGAAATGCACTGGTTGTATGAATATGGTAAAACGGCAGTAACCTGAAAATCTAAATTTGGCGCATATTGGTAAATTGATGAATTTCTGCAAATTTGTTACCTTTCAAAATATACACAACTTTCAGAAAAATTGACTTTGAAGCAAGTTCTATGAACGAGTAATTTTTTCGAAATGCACTGGTTTTATATATATGGTAAAACGGCAGTAACTTGAAAATCTAAATTTGGCGCATATTGATAAATTGACGAATTTCTGCAAATATTTGCCTTTCGGAAGTAAATTGGACATAACTTTCAGCAAAATGTACTTTGAAGCAAATTCTATGAACGAGTAATTTTTAAGAAATACACTGGTTTTATGAATATGGTAAAACAGCAGTAACCTGAAAATTTTTCCGAAATGCACTGGTTGTATGAATATGGTAGAACGGCAGTAACTTCAAAATCTAAATTTGGCGCAAATTGGTAAAATGATGAATTTCTGCAAATGTGTTACCTTTCAAAAGATACACAACTTTCAAAAAAATTGACTTTGAAGAAATTCTATGAACGAGTAATTTTTCCGAAATGCACTGGTTGTATGAATATGGTAAAACGGCAGTAACCTGAAAATCTAAATTTGGCGCATATTGGTAAATTGATGAATTTCTGCAAATTTGTTACCTTTCAAAATATACACAACTTTCAGCAAAATGTACTTTGAAGCAAGTTCTATGAACGAGTAATTTTTAAGAAATACACTGGTTTTATGAATATGGTAAAACAGCAGTAACCTGAAAATTTTTCCGAAATGCACTGGTTGTATGAATATGGTAGAACGGCAGTAACTTCAAAATCTAAATTTGGCGCAAATTGGTAAAATGATGAATTTCTGCAAATGTGTTACCTTTCAAAAGATACACAACTTTCAAAAAAATTGACTTTGAAGAAATTCTATGAACGAGTAATTTTTCCGAAATGCACTGGTTGTATGAATATGGTAAAACGGCAGTAACCTGAAAATCTAAATTTGGCGCAAATTAATAAATTGATAAATTTCAGCAAATTTGTTACCTTTCAAAATATACACAACTTTCAGAAAAATTGACTTTGAAGCAAGTTCTATGAACGAGTAATTTTTTCGAAATGCACTGGTTGTATATATATGGTAAAACGGCAGTAACTTGAAAATCTAAATTTGGCGCATATTGATAAATTGACGAATTTCTGCAAATATTTGCCTTTCGGAAGTAAATTGGACATAACTTTCAGCAAAATGTACTTTGAAGCAAATTCTATGAACGAGTAATTTTTAAGAAATACACTGGTTTTATGAATATGGTAAAACAGCAGTAACCTGAAAATTTTTCCGAAATGCACTGGTTGTATGAATATGGTAGAACGGCAGTAACTTCAAAATCTAAATTTGGCGCAAATTGGTAAAATGATGAATTTCTGCAAATGTGTTACCTTTCAAAAGATACACAACTTTCAAAAAAATTGACTTTGAAGAAATTCTATGAACGAGTAATTTTTCCGAAATACACTGGTTTTATGAATATGGTAAAACGGCAGTAACCTAAAAATCTAAATTTGGCGCATATTGATAAATTGATAAATTTCAGAAAATTTGTTACCTTTCGGAAGGAAAATGTGCACAACTATCAGCAAAATGGACTTTGAATCAAATTCCATGAACAAGACATTTTTCCAAAATGCACTGGTTGAATGAAAATGGCAGTAACTTGAAAATCTAAATGTGGCGCATATTGATAAATTGACGAATTTCTGCAAATATATGCCTTTCGGAAGGAAATTGTACAAAACTTTTAGTAAAATGGACTTTGAACCAAATTATATGAACGAGTAATTTTTTCGAAATGCACTGGTTGTATATATATGGTAAAACGGCAGTAACTTGAAAATCTAAATTTGGCGCATATTGATAAATTGACGAATTTCTGCAAATATTTGCCTTTCGGAAGTAAATTGGACATAACTTTCAGCAAAATGTACTTTGAAGCAAATTCTATGAACGAGTAATTTTTAAGAAATACACTGGTTTTATGAATATGGTAAAACAGCAGTAACCTGAAAATTTTTCCGAAATGCACTGGTTGTATGAATATGGTAGAACGGCAGTAACTTCAAAATCTAAATTTGGCGCAAATTGGTAAAATGATGAATTTCTGCAAATGTGTTACCTTTCAAAAGATACACAACTTTCAAAAAAATTGACTTTGAAGAAATTCTATGAACGAGTAATTTTTCCGAAATGCACTGGTTGTATGAATATGGTAAAACGGCAGTAACCTGAAAATCTAAATTTGGCGCAAATTAATAAATTGATAAATTTCAGCAAATTTGTTACCTTTCAAAATATACACAACTTTCAGAAAAATTGACTTTGAAGCAAGTTCTATGAACGAGTAATTTTTTCGAAATGCACTGGTTGTATATATATGGTAAAACGGCAGTAACTTGAAAATCTAAATTTGGCGCATATTGATAAATTGACGAATTTCTGCAAATATTTGCCTTTCGGAAGTAAATTGGACATAACTTTCAGCAAAATGTACTTTGAAGCAAATTCTATGAACGAGTAATTTTTAAGAAATACACTAGTTTTATGAATATGGTAAAACAGCAGTAACCTGAAAATTTTTCCGAAATGCACTGGTTGTATGAATATGGTAGAACGGCAGTAACTTCAAAATCTAAATTTGGCGCAAATTGGTAAAATGATGAATTTCTGCAAATGTGTTACCTTTCAAAATATACACAACTTTCAGCAAAATGTACTTTGAAGCAAGTTCTATGAACGAGTAATTTTTAAGAAATACACTGGTTTTATGAATATGGTAAAACGGCAGTAACCTAAAAATCTAAATTTGGCGCATATTGATAAATTGATAAATTTCAGAAAATTTGTTACCTTTCGGAAGGAAAATGTGCACAACTATCAGCAAAATGGACTTTGAATCAAATTCCATGAACAAGACATTTTTCCAAAATGCACTGGTTGAATGAAAATGGCAGTAACTTGAAAATCTAAATGTGGCGCATATTGATAAATTGACGAATTTCTGCAAATATATGCCTTTCGGAAGGAAATTGTACAAAACTTTTAGTAAAATGGACTTTGAACCAAATTCTATGAAAGAGAGATTTTTCTAAAATGCACTGGTTGTATGAAAATGCTAAAATGGCAGGAATTTTAAAATCTAAATTTGGCGCAAATTGGTAAATTGATGAATTTCTGCAAATTTGTTACCTTTCAAAATATACACAACTTTCAGAAAAATTGACTTTGAAGCAAGTTCTATGAACGACTAATTTTTCGAAATGCACTGGTTGTATATATATGGTAAAATGGCAGGAATTTTAAAATCTAAATTTGGCGCAAATTGGTAAATTGATGAATTTCTGCAAATTTGTTACCTTTCAAAAGATACACAACTTTCAAAAAAATTGACTTTGAAGAAATTCTATGAACGAGTAATTTTTCCGAAATGCACTGGTTGTATGAATATGGTAAAACGGCAGTAACTTGAAAATCTAAATTTGGCGCAAATTGGTAAATTGATGAATTTCTGCAAATTTGTTACCTTTCAAAATATACACAACTTTCAGAAAAATTGACTTTGAAGCAAGTTCTATGAACGAGTAATTTTTTCGAAATGCACTGGTTGTATATATATGGTAAAACGGCAGTAACTTGAAAATCTAAAGTTGGCGCAAATTGGTAAAATGATGAATTTCTGCAAATGTGTTACCTTTCAAAAGATACACAACTTTCAAAAAAATTGACTTTGAAGCAAGTTCTATGAACGAGTAATTTTTTCGAAATGCACTGGTTGTATATATTTGGTAAAATGGCAGTAACTTGAAAATCTAAATTTGGCGCAAATTGGTAAAATGATGAATTTCTGCAAATGTGTTACCTTTCAAAATATACACAACTTTCAGAAAAATTGACTTTGAAGCAAGTTCTATGAACGAGTAATTTTTTCGAAATGCACTGGTTGTATGAATATGGTAAAACGGCAGTAACTTGAAAATCTAAATTTGGCGCAAATTGGTAAAATGATGAATTTCTGCAAATGTGTTACCTTTCAAAAGATACACAACTTTCAAAAAAATTGACTTTGAAGAAATTCTATGAACGAGTAATTTTTTCGAAATGCACTGGTTGTATATATATGGTAAAATGGCAGGAATTTTAAAATCTAAATTTGGCGCAAATTGGTAAATTGATGAATTTCTGCAAATTTGTTACCTTTCAAAAGATACACAACTTTCAGAAAAATTGACTTTGAAACAAGTTCTATGAACGAGTAATTTTTTCGAAATGCACTGGTTGTATATATATGGTAAAACGGCAGTAACTTGAAAATCTAAATTTGGCGCATATTGATAAATTGACGAATTTCTGCAAATATTTGCCTTTCGGAAGTAAATTGTACATAACTTTCAGCAAAATGTACTTTGAAGCAAATTCTATGAACGAGTAATTTTTAAGAAATACACTGGTTTTATGAATATGGCAAAACGGCAGTAACCTAAAAATCTAAATTTGGCGCATATTGATAAATTGATAAATTTCAGAAAATTTGTTACCTTTCGGAAGGAAAATGTGCACAACTATCAGCAAAATGAACTTTGAACCAAATTCTATGAACGAGTAATTTTTCCGAAATGCACTGGTTGTATGAAAATGGTAAAACGGCAATAACATAACCTTCAGCTAAATGGACTGTGAACCAAATTTTATGAACGAGTAATTTTTCCGAAATGCACTGGTTGTATGAAAATGATAAAACGGCAATAACATAACCTTCAGCTAAATGGACTGTGAACCAAATTTTATAAACGAGTAATTTTTCCGAAATGCACTGGTTGTATGAATATGGTAGAACGGCAGTAACTTGAAAATCTAAATTTGGCGCAAATTGGTAAAATGATGAATTTCTGCAAATGTGTAACCTTTCAAAAGATACACAACTTTCAGAAAAATTGACTTTGAAGCAAGTTCTATGAACGAGTAATTTTTTCGAAATGCACTGGTTGTATATATATGGTAAAATGGCAGTAACTTGAAAATCTAAATTTGGCGCAAATTGGTAAAATGATGAATTTCTGCAAATGTGTTACCTTTCAAAATATACACAACTTTCAGAAAAATTGACTTTGAAGCAAGTTCTATGAACGAGTAATTTTTTCGAAATGCACTGGTTGTATGAATATGGTAAAACGGCAGTAACTTGAAAATCTAAATTTGGCGCAAATTGGTAAAATGATGAATTTCTGCAAATGTGTTACCTTTCAAAAGATACACAACTTTCAAAAAAATTGACTTTGAAGAAATTCTATGAACGAGTAATTTTTTCGAAATGCACTGGTTGTATATATATGGTAAAATGGCAGGAATTTTAAAATCTAAATTTGGCGCAAATTGGTAAATTGATGAATTTCTGCAAATTTGTTACCTTTCAAAAGATACACAACTTTCAGAAAAATTGACTTTGAAGCAAGTTCTATGAACGAGTAATTTTTTCGAAATGCAGTGGTTGTATATATATGGTAAAACGGCAGTAACTTGAAAATCTAAATTTGGCGCATATTGATAAATTGACGAATTTCTGCAAATATTTGCCTTTCGGAAGTAAATTGTACATAACTTTCAGCAAAATGTACTTTGAAGCAAATTCTATGAACGAGTAATTTTTAAGAAATACACTGGTTTTATGAATATGGCAAAACGGCAGTAACCTAAAAATCTAAATTTGGCGCATATTGATAAATTGATAAATTTTAGAAAATTTGTTACCTTTCGGAAGGAAAATGTGCACAACTATCAGCAAAATGAACTTTGAACCAAATTCTATGAACGAGTAATTTTTACGAAATGCACTGGTTGTATGAAAATGGTAAAACGGCAATAACATAACCTTCAGCTAAATGGACTGTGAACCAAATTTTATGAACGAGTAATTTTTCCGAAATGCACTGGTTGTATGAAAATGGTAAAACGGCAATAACATAACCTTCAGCTAAATGGACTGTGAACCAAATTTTATAAACGAGTAATTTTTCCGAAATGCACTGGTTGTATGAATATGGTAGAACGGCAGTAACTTGAAAATCTAAATTTGGCGCAAATTGGTAAAATGATGAATTTCTGCAAATGTGTTACCTTTCAAAAGATACACAACTTTCAGAAAAATTGACTTTGAAGCAAGTTCTATGAACGAGTAATTTTTTCGAAATGCACTGGTTGTATATATATGGTAAAACGGCAGTAACTTGAAAATCTAAATTTGGCGCATATTGATAAATTGACGAATTTCTGCAAATATTTGCCTTTCGGAAGTAACTTGGACATAACTTTCAGTAAAATGTACTTTGAAGCAAATTCTATGAACGAGTAATTTTTAAGAAATACACTGGTTTTATGAATATGGTAAAACAGCAGTAACCTGAAAATCTAAATTTGGCGCAAATTAATAAATTGATAAATTTCAGCAAATTTGTTAACTTTCGCAAGGAAATTGTACATAACTTTCAGCGAAATGGACTTTGAACCAAATTCTATGAACGAGTAATTTTTCCGAAATGCACTGGTTGTATGAAAATGGTAAAACGGCAATAACATAACCTTCAGCTAAATGGACTGTGAACCAAATTTTATGAACGAGTGATTTTTCCGAAATGCACTGGTTGTATGAATATGGTAGAACGGCAGTAACTTCAAAATCTAAATTTGGCGCAAATTGGTAAAATGATGAATTTCTGCAAATGTGTTACCTTTCAAAAGATACACAACTTTCAAAAAAATTGACTTTGAAGAAATTCTATGAACGAGTAATTTTTCCGAAATGCACTGGTTGTATGAATATGGTAAAACGGCAGTAACTTGAAAATCTAAATTTGGCGCATATTGATAAATTGACGAATTTCTGCAAATATTTGCCTTTCGGAAGTAAATTGTACATAACTTTCAGCAAAATGTACTTTGAAGCAAGTTCTATGAAGGAGTAAATTTTAAGAAATACACTGGTTGTATGAATATGGTAGAACGGCAGTAACTTGAAAATCTAAATTTGGCGCAAATTGGTAAATTGCTGAATTTTAGCAAATTTGTTACTTTTCGGAAGTAAAATGTACACAACTATCAGCAAAATGGACTTTGAACGAAATCCTATGAACGAGAAATTTATCCGAAATGCACTGGTTGTATGAACATGGTAAAACGGCAGTAACCTTAAAATCTAAATTTGGCGCATATTGATAAATTGACGAATTTCTGCAAATATTTGCCTTTCGTAAGTAAATTGTACATAACTTTCAGCAAAATGTACTTTGAACCAAATTTTATAAACGAGTAATTTTTCCGAAATGCACTGGTTGTATGAATATGGTAGAACGGCAGTAACTTGAAAATCTAAATTTGGCGCAAATTGGTAAATTGCTGAATTTCAGCAAATTTGTTACTTTTCGGAAGTAAAATGTACACAACTATCAGCAAAATGGACTTTGAACGAAATCCTATGAACGAGAAATTTATCCGAAATGCACTGGTTGTATGAACATGGTAAAACGGCAGTAACCTTAAAATCTACATTTGGCGCAAATTGGTAAATTGATGAATTTCAGCAAATGTGTTACCCATCGGAAGTAAAAAGTACACAACTATTAGTAAAATGGACTTTGAACCAAATTCTATGAACGAGAAATTTTTCCGAAATGCACTGGTTGGATGAACATGATAAAACGGCACTAACCTTAAAATCTACATTTGGCGCAAATTGGTAAATTGATGCATTTCAGCAAATTTTTTAATTTTCGGCAGTAAAATGTACACAACTATCAGCAAAATGGACTTTGAACCAAATTATATGAACGAGTAATTTATCCGAAATGCACTGGTTGTATGAACATGGTAAAATGCCAGTAACCTGAAAATCTAAATTTGGCGCAAATTGGTAAATTGCTGAATTTCAGCAAATGTGTTACCTTTCGGAAGTAAACTGTAAACAACTATCAGCAAAATGGACTTTGAACCAAATTCTATGAACGAGTAATTTATCCGAAATGCCCTGGTTGTATGAACATGGTGTAATGGCAGTAACCTTAAAATCTACATTTGGCGCAAATTGGTAAATTGATGAATTTCAGCAAATTTGTTACTTTTCGGAAGTAAAATGTAGACAACTATCAGCAAAATGGACTTTGAACCAAATTCTATGAACGAGAAATTTATCCGAAATGCCCTGGTTGTATGAACATGGTGAAATGGCAGTAAACTTAAAATCTACATTTGGCGCAAATTGGTAAATTGATGAATTTCAGCAAATTTGTTACTTTTCGGAAGTAAAATGTAGACAACTATCAGCAAAATGGACTTTGAACCAAATTCTATGAACGAGAAATTTATCCGAAATGCCCTGGTTGTATGAACATGGTAAAATGCCAGTAACCTTAAAATCTAAATTTGGCGCAAATTGGTAAATTGCTGAATTTCAGCAAATGTTTTACTTTTTGGAAGTAAAAAGTACACAACTATTAGCAAAATGGACTTTGAACGAAATTCTATGAACGAGTAATTTTTCCGAAATGCACTGGTTGGATGAACATGGTAAAACGGCAGTAACCTTAAAATCTAAATGTGGCGCAAATTGGTAAATTGATGAATTTCAGCAAATGTGTTACCTTTCGGAAGTAAATTGTACACAACTATCAGCAAAATGGACTTTGAACAAAATTCTATGAACGAGAAATTTATCCGGAATACACTGGTAGTATGAACATGGTGAAATGGCAGTAACCTTAAAATCTACATTTGGCGCAAATTGGTAAATCGATGAATTTCAGCAAATGTGTTACCCATCGGAAGTAAAATGTACACAACTATCAGCAAAATGGACTTTGAACCAAATTATATGAACGAGTAATTTTTCCGAAATGTACTGGTTGGATGAACATGGTAAAACGGCAGTAACCTTAAAATCTAAATTTGGCGCAAATTGGTAAATTGATGCATTTCAGCAAATTTGTTACTTTTCGGAAGTAAAATGTACACAACTATCAGCAAAATGGACTTTTAACCAAATTATATGAACGAGTAATTTATCCGAAATGCACTGGTTGTATGAACATGGTAAAATGCCAGTAACCTGAAAATCTAAATTTGGCGCAAATTGGTAAATTGCTGAATTTCAGCAAATGTGTTACCTTTCGGAAGTAAAATGTACACAACTATCAGCAAAATGGACTTTGAACCAAATTCTATGAACGAGTAATTTATCCGAAATACACTGGTAGTATGAACATGGTAAAATGCCAGTAACCTGAAAATCTAAATTTGGCGCAAATTGGTAAATTGCTGATTTCAGCAAATTTGTTACTTTTCGGAAGTAAAATGTACACAACTATCAGCAAAATGGACTTTGAACCAAATTATATGAACGAGTAATTTTTCCGAAATGCACTGGTTGGATGAACATGGTAAAACGGCACTAACCTTAAAATCTACATTTGGCGCAAATTGGTAAATTGATGCATTTCAGCAAATTTGTTAATTTTCGGAAGTAAAATGTACACAACTATCAGCAAAATGGACTTTGAACCAAATTATATGAACGAGTAATTTATCCGAAATGCACTGGTTGTATGAACATGGTAAAATGCCAGTAACCTGAAAATCTAAATTTGGCGCAAATTGGTAAATTGCTGAATTTCAGCAAATGTGTTACCTTTCGGAAGTAAACTGTAAACAACTATCAGCAAAATGGACTTTGAACCAAATTCTATGAACGAGTAATTTATCCGAAATGCCCTGGTTGTATGAACATGGTGTAATGGCAGTAACCTTAAAATCTACATTTGGCGCAAATTGGTAAATTGATGAATTTCAGCAAATTTGTTACTTTTCGGAAGTAAAATGTAGACAACTATCAGCAAAATGGACTTTGAACCAAATTCTATGAACGAGAAATTTATCCGAAATGCCCTGGTTGTATGAACATGGTGAAATGGCAGTAACCTTAAAATCTACATTTGGCGCAAATTGGTAAATTGATGAATTTCAGCAAATTTGTTACTTTTCGGAAGTAAAATGTAGACAACTATCAGCAAAATGGACTTTGAACCAAATTCTATGAACGAGAAATTTATCCGAAATGCCCTGGTTGTATGAACATGGTAAAATGCCAGTAACCTTAAAATCTAAATTTGGCGCAAATTGGTAAATTGCTGAATTTCAGCAAATGTTTTACTTTTTGGAAGTAAAAAGTACACAACTATTAGCAAAATGGACTTTGAACGAAATTCTATGAACGAGTAATTTTTCAGAAATGCACTGGTTGGATGAACATGGTAAAACGGAAGTAACCTTAAAATCTACATTTGGCGCATATTGGTAAATTGATGAATTTCAGCAAATGTGTTACTTTCGGAAGTAAAATGTAGACAACTATAAGCAAAATGGACTTTCAACCAAATTATATGAACGAGTAATTTATCCGAAATGCACTGGTTGTATGAACATGGTAAAATGGCAGTAACCTGAAAATCTAAATTTGGCGCAAATTAGTAAATTGCTGAATTTCAGCAAATGTGTTACCTTTTGGAAGTAAAAAGTACACAACTATTAGCAAAATGGGCTTTGAACGAAATTCTATGAACGAGTAATTTTTCCGAAATACACTGGTAGTATGAACATGGTGAAATGGCAGTAACCTTAAAATCTACATTTGGCGCAAATTGGTAAATTGATGAATTTCAGCAAATGTGTTACCCATCGGAAGTAAAATGTACACAACTATCAGCAAAATGGACTTTGAACCAAATTATATGAACGAGTAATTTTTCCGAAATGCACTGGTTGGATGATAATGGTAAAACGGCAGTAACCTTAAAATCTAAATTTGGCGCAAATTGGTAAATTGATGCATTTCAGCAAATTTGTTACTTTTCGGAAGTAAAATGTACACAACTATCAGCAAAATGGACTTTTAACCAAATTATATGAACGAGTAATTTATCCGAAATGCACTGGTTGTATGAACATGGTAAAATGCCAGTAACCTGAAAATCTAAATTTGGCGCAAATTGGTAAATTGCTGAATTTCAGCAAATGTTTTACTTTTTGGAAGTAAAAAGTACACAACTATTAGCAAAATGGACTTTGAACGAAATTCTATGAACGAGTAATTTTTCAGAAATGCACTGGTTGGATGAACATGGTAAAACGGAAGTAACCTTAAAATCTACATTTGGCGCATATTGGTAAATTGATGAATTTCAGCAAATGTGTTACTTTCGGAAGTAAAATGTAGACAACTATAAGCAAAATGGACTTTCAACCAAATTATATGAACGAGTAATTTATCCGAAATGCACTGGTTGTATGAACATGGTAAAATGCCAGTAACCTGAAAATCTAAATTTGGCGCAAATTGGTAAATTGCTGAATTTCAGCAAATGTGTTACCTTTCGGAAGTAAACTGTAAACAACTATCAGCAAAATGGACTTTGAACCAAATTCTATGAACGAGTAATTTATCCGAAATGCCCTGGTTGTATGAACATGGTAAAATGCCAGTAACCTTAAAATCTAAATTTGGCGCAAATTAGTAAATTGCTGAATTTCAGCAAATGTTTTACTTTTTGGAAGTAAAAAGTACACAACTATTAGCAAAATGGACTTTGAACGAAATTCTATGAACGAGTAATTTTTCAGAAATGCACTGGTTGGATAAACATGGTAAAACGGCAGTAACCTTAAAATCTAAATGTGGCGCAAATTGGTAAATTGATGAATTTCAGCAAATGTGTTACCTTTCGGAAGTAAATTGTACACAACTATCAGCAAAATGGACTTTGAACAAAATTCTATGAACGAGAAATTTATCCGGAATACACTGGTAGTATGAACATGGTGAAATGGCAGTAACCTTAAAATCTACATTTGGCGCAAATTGGTAAATCGATGAATTTCAGCAAATGTGTTACCCATCGGAAGTAAAATGTACACAACTATCAGCAAAATGGACTTTGAACCAAATTATATGAACGAGTAATTTTTCCGAAATGTACTGGTTGGATGAACATGGTAAAACGGCAGTAACCTTAAAATCTAAATTTGGCGCAAATTGGTAAATTGATGCATTTCAGCAAATTTGTTACTTTTCGGAAGTAAAATGTACACAACTATCAGCAAAATGGACTTTTAACCAAATTATATGAACGAGTAATTTATCCGAAATGCACTGGTTGTATGAACATGGTAAAATGCCAGTAACCTGAAAATCTAAATTTGGCGCAAATTGGTAAATTGCTGAATTTCAGCAAATGTGTTACCTTTCGGAAGTAAAATGTACACAACTATCAGCAAAATGGACTTTGAACCAAATTCTATGAACGAGTAATTTATCCGAAATACACTGGTAGTATGAACATGGTAAAATGCCAGTAACCTGAAAATCTAAATTTGGCGCAAATTGGTAAATTGCTGATTTCAGCAAATTTGTTACTTTTCGGAAGTAAAATGTACACAACTATCAGCAAAATGGACTTTGAACCAAATTATATGAACGAGTAATTTTTCCGAAATGCACTGGTTGGATGAACATGGTAAAACGGCACTAACCTTAAAATCTACATTTGGCGCAAATTGGTAAATTGATGCATTTCAGCAAATTTGTTAATTTTCGGAAGTAAAATGTACACAACTATCAGCAAAATGGACTTTGAACCAAATTATATGAACGAGTAATTTATCCGAAATGCACTGGTTGTATGAACATGGTAAAATGCCAGTAACCTGAAAATCTAAATTTGGCGCAAATTGGTAAATTGCTGAATTTCAGCAAATGTGTTACCTTTCGGAAGTAAACTGTAAACAACTATCAGCAAAATGGACTTTGAACCAAATTCTATGAACGAGTAATTTATCCGAAATGCCCTGGTTGTATGAACATGGTGTAATGGCAGTAACCTTAAAATCTACATTTGGCGCAAATTGGTAAATTGATGAATTTCAGCAAATTTGTTACTTTTCGGAAGTAAAATGTAGACAACTATCAGCAAAATGGACTTTGAACCAAATTCTATGAACGAGAAATTTATCCGAAATGCCCTGGTTGTATGAACATGGTGAAATGGCAGTAACCTTAAAATCTACATTTGGCGCAAATTGGTAAATTGATGAATTTCAGCAAATTTGTTACTTTTCGGAAGTAAAATGTAGACAACTATCAGCAAAATGGACTTTGAACCAAATTCTATGAACGAGAAATTTATCCGAAATGCCCTGGTTGTATGAACATGGTAAAATGCCAGTAACCTTAAAATCTAAATTTGGCGCAAATTGGTAAATTGCTGAATTTCAGCAAATGTTTTACTTTTTGGAAGTAAAAAGTACACAACTATTAGCAAAATGGACTTTGAACGAAATTCTATGAACGAGTAATTTTTCAGAAATGCACTGGTTGGATGAACATGGTAAAACGGAAGTAACCTTAAAATCTACATTTGGCGCATATTGGTAAATTGATGAATTTCAGCAAATGTGTTACTTTCGGAAGTAAAATGTAGACAACTATAAGCAAAATGGACTTTCAACCAAATTATATGAACGAGTAATTTATCCGAAATGCACTGGTTGTATGAACATGGTAAAATGGCAGTAACCTGAAAATCTAAATTTGGCGCAAATTAGTAAATTGCTGAATTTCAGCAAATGTGTTACCTTTTGGAAGTAAAAAGTACACAACTATTAGCAAAATGGGCTTTGAACGAAATTCTATGAACGAGTAATTTTTCCGAAATACACTGGTAGTATGAACATGGTGAAATGGCAGTAACCTTAAAATCTACATTTGGCGCAAATTGGTAAATTGATGAATTTCAGCAAATGTGTTACCCATCGGAAGTAAAATGTACACAACTATCAGCAAAATGGACTTTGAACCAAATTATATGAACGAGTAATTTTTCCGAAATGCACTGGTTGGATGATAATGGTAAAACGGCAGTAACCTTAAAATCTAAATTTGGCGCAAATTGGTAAATTGATGCATTTCAGCAAATTTGTTACTTTTCGGAAGTAAAATGTACACAACTATCAGCAAAATGGACTTTTAACCAAATTATATGAACGAGTAATTTATCCGAAATGCACTGGTTGTATGAACATGGTAAAATGCCAGTAACCTGAAAATCTAAATTTGGCGCAAATTGGTAAATTGCTGAATTTCAGCAAATGTTTTACTTTTTGGAAGTAAAAAGTACACAACTATTAGCAAAATGGACTTTGAACGAAATTCTATGAACGAGTAATTTTTCAGAAATGCACTGGTTGGATGAACATGGTAAAACGGAAGTAACCTTAAAATCTACATTTGGCGCATATTGGTAAATTGATGAATTTCAGCAAATGTGTTACTTTCGGAAGTAAAATGTAGACAACTATAAGCAAAATGGACTTTCAACCAAATTATATGAACGAGTAATTTATCCGAAATGCACTGGTTGTATGAACATGGTAAAATGCCAGTAACCTGAAAATCTAAATTTGGCGCAAATTGGTAAATTGCTGAATTTCAGCAAATGTGTTACCTTTCGGAAGTAAACTGTAAACAACTATCAGCAAAATGGACTTTGAACCAAATTCTATGAACGAGTAATTTATCCGAAATGCCCTGGTTGTATGAACATGGTAAAATGCCAGTAACCTTAAAATCTAAATTTGGCGCAAATTAGTAAATTGCTGAATTTCAGCAAATGTTTTACTTTTTGGAAGTAAAAAGTACACAACTATTAGCAAAATGGACTTTGAACGAAATTCTATGAACGAGTAATTTTTCAGAAATGCACTGGTTGGATAAACATGGTAAAACGGCAGTAACCTTAAAATCTAAATGTGGCGCAAATTGGTAAATTGATGAATTTCAGCAAATGTGTTACCTTTCGGAAGTAAATTGTACACAACTATCAGCAAAATGGACTTTGAACAAAATTCTATGAACGAGAAATTTATCCGGAATACACTGGTAGTATGAACATGGTGAAATGGCAGTAACCTTAAAATCTACATTTGGCGCAAATTGGTAAATCGATGAATTTCAGCAAATGTGTTACCCATCGGAAGTAAAATGTACACAACTATCAGCAAAATGGACTTTGAACCAAATTATATGAACGAGTAATTTTTCCGAAATGTACTGGTTGGATGAACATGGTAAAACGGCAGTAACCTTAAAATCTAAATTTGGCGCAAATTGGTAAATTGATGCATTTCAGCAAATTTGTTACTTTTCGGAAGTAAAATGTACACAACTATCAGCAAAATGGACTTTTAACCAAATTATATGAACGAGTAATTTATCCGAAATGCACTGGTTGTATGAACATGGTAAAATGCCAGTAACCTGAAAATCTAAATTTGGCGCAAATTGGTAAATTGCTGAATTTCAGCAAATGTGTTACCTTTCGGAAGTAAAATGTACACAACTATCAGCAAAATGGACTTTGAACCAAATTCTATGAACGAGTAATTTATCCGAAATACACTGGTAGTATGAACATGGTAAAATGCCAGTAACCTGAAAATCTAAATTTGGCGCAAATTGGTAAATTGCTGATTTCAGCAAATTTGTTACTTTTCGGAAGTAAAATGTACACAACTATCAGCAAAATGGACTTTGAACCAAATTATATGAACGAGTAATTTTTCCGAAATGCACTGGTTGGATGAACATGGTAAAACGGCACTAACCTTAAAATCTACATTTGGCGCAAATTGGTAAATTGATGCATTTCAGCAAATTTGTTAATTTTCGGAAGTAAAATGTACACAACTATCAGCAAAATGGACTTTGAACCAAATTATATGAACGAGTAATTTATCCGAAATGCACTGGTTGTATGAACATGGTAAAATGCCAGTAACCTGAAAATCTAAATTTGGCGCAAATTGGTAAATTGCTGAATTTCAGCAAATGTGTTACCTTTCGGAAGTAAACTGTAAACAACTATCAGCAAAATGGACTTTGAACCAAATTCTATGAACGAGTAATTTATCCGAAATGCCCTGGTTGTATGAACATGGTAAAATGCCAGTAACCTTAAAATCTAAATTTGGCGCAAATTAGTAAATTGCTGAATTTCAGCAAATGTTTTACTTTTTGGAAGTAAAAAGTACACAACTATTAGCAAAATGGACTTTGAACGAAATTCTATGAACGAGTAATTTTTCAGAAATGCACTGGTTGGATAAACATGGTAAAACGGCAGTAACCTTAAAATCTAAATGTGGCGCAAATTGGTAAATTGATGAATTTCAGCAAATGTGTTACCTTTCGGAAGTAAATTGTACACAACTATCAGCAAAATGGACTTTGAACAAAATTCTATGAACGAGAAATTTATCCGGAATACACTGGTAGTATGAACATGGTGAAATGGCAGTAACCTTAAAATCTACATTTGGCGCAAATTGGTAAATCGATGAATTTCAGCAAATGTGTTACCCATCGGAAGTAAAATGTACACAACTATCAGCAAAATGGACTTTGAACCAAATTATATGAACGAGTAATTTTTCCGAAATGTACTGGTTGGATGAACATGGTAAAACGGCAGTAACCTTAAAATCTAAATTTGGCGCAAATTGGTAAATTGATGCATTTCAGCAAATTTGTTACTTTTCGGAAGTAAAATGTACACAACTATCAGCAAAATGGACTTTTAACCAAATTATATGAACGAGTAATTTATCCGAAATGCACTGGTTGTATGAACATGGTAAAATGCCAGTAACCTGAAAATCTAAATTTGGCGCAAATTGGTAAATTGCTGAATTTCAGCAAATGTGTTACCTTTCGGAAGTAAAATGTACACAACTATCAGCAAAATGGACTTTGAACCAAATTCTATGAACGAGTAATTTATCCGAAATACACTGGTAGTATGAACATGGTAAAATGCCAGTAACCTGAAAATCTAAATTTGGCGCAAATTGGTAAATTGCTGATTTCAGCAAATTTGTTACTTTTCGGAAGTAAAATGTACACAACTATCAGCAAAATGGACTTTGAACCAAATTATATGAACGAGTAATTTTTCCGAAATGCACTGGTTGGATGAACATGGTAAAACGGCACTAACCTTAAAATCTACATTTGGCGCAAATTGGTAAATTGATGCATTTCAGCAAATTTGTTAATTTTCGGAAGTAAAATGTACACAACTATCAGCAAAATGGACTTTGAACCAAATTATATGAACGAGTAATTTATCCGAAATGCACTGGTTGTATGAACATGGTAAAATGCCAGTAACCTGAAAATCTAAATTTGGCGCAAATTGGTAAATTGCTGAATTTCAGCAAATGTGTTACCTTTCGGAAGTAAACTGTAAACAACTATCAGCAAAATGGACTTTGAACCAAATTCTATGAACGAGTAATTTATCCGAAATGCCCTGGTTGTATGAACATGGTGTAATGGCAGTAACCTTAAAATCTACATTTGGCGCAAATTGGTAAATTGATGAATTTCAGCAAATTTGTTACTTTTCGGAAGTAAAATGTAGACAACTATCAGCAAAATGGACTTTGAACCAAATTCTATGAACGAGAAATTTATCCGAAATGCCCTGGTTGTATGAACATGGTAAAATGCCAGTAACCTTAAAATCTAAATTTGGCGCAAATTGGTAAATTGCTGAATTTCAGCAAATGTTTTACTTTTTGGAAGTAAAAAGTACACAACTATTAGCAAAATGGACTTTGAACGAAATTCTATGAACGAGTAATTTTTCAGAAATGCACTGGTTGGATGAACATGGTAAAACGGAAGTAACCTTAAAATCTACATTTGGCGCATATTGGTAAATTGATGAATTTCAGCAAATGTGTTACTTTCGGAAGTAAAATGTAGACAACTATAAGCAAAATGGACTTTCAACCAAATTATATGAACGAGTAATTTATCCGAAATGCACTGGTTGTATGAACATGGTAAAATGGCAGTAACCTGAAAATCTAAATTTGGCGCAAATTAGTAAATTGCTGAATTTCAGCAAATGTGTTACCTTTTGGAAGTAAAAAGTACACAACTATTAGCAAAATGGGCTTTGAACGAAATTCTATGAACGAGTAATTTTTCCGAAATACACTGGTGGTATGAACATGGTGAAATGGCAGTAACCTTAAAATCTACATTTGGCGCAAATTGGTAAATTGATGAATTTCAGCAAATGTGTTACCCATCGGAAGTAAAATGTACACAACTATCAGCAAAATGGACTTTGAACCAAATTATATGAACGAGTAATTTTTCCGAAATGCACTGGTTGGATGATAATGGTAAAACGGCAGTAACCTTAAAATCTAAATTTGGCGCAAATTGGTAAATTGATGCATTTCAGCAAATTTGTTACTTTTCGGAAGTAAAATGTACACAACTATCAGCAAAATGGACTTTTAACCAAATTATATGAACGAGTAATTTATCCGAAATGCACTGGTTGTATGAACATGGTAAAATGCCAGTAACCTGAAAATCTAAATTTGGCGCAAATTGGTAAATTGCTGAATTTCAGCAAATGTGTTACCTTTCGGAAGTAAACTGTAAACAACTATCAGCAAAATGGACTTTGAACCAAATTCTATGAACGAGTAATTTATCCGAAATGCCCTGGTTGTATGAACATGGTGTAATGGCAGTAACCTTAAAATCTACATTTGGCGCAAATTGGTAAATTGATGCATTTCAGCAAATTTGTTACTTTTCGGAAGTAAAATGTACACAACTATCAGCAAAATGGACTTTTAACCAAATTATATGAACGAGTAATTTATCCGAAATGCACTGGTTGAATGAACATGGTAAAATGCCAGTAACCTGAAAATCTAAATTTGGCGCAAATTGGTAAATTGCTGAATTTCAGCAAATGTGTTACCTTTCGGAAGTAAAATGTACACAACTATCAGCAAAATGGACTTTGAACCAAATTCTATGAACGAGTAATTCATCCGAAATACACTGGTAGTATGAACATGGTAAAATGCCAGTAACCTGAAAATCTAAATTTGGCGCAAATTGGTAAATTGCTGAATTTCAGCAAATGTGTTACCTTTCGGAAGTAAACTGTAAACAACTATCAGCAAAATGGACTTTGAACCAAATTCTATGAACGAGTAATTTATCCGAAATGCCCTGGTTGTATGAACATGGTGTAATGGCAGTAACCTTAAAATCTACATTTGGCGCAAATTGGTAAATTGCTGAATTTCAGCAAATGTGTTACCTTTCGGAAGTAAAATGTACACAACTATCAGCAAAATGGACTTTGAACCAAATTCTATGAACGAGTAATTTATCCGAAATACACTGGTAGTATGAACATGGTAAAATGCCAGTAACCTGAAAATCTAAATTTGGCGCAAATTGGTAAATTGCTGAATTTCAGCAAATGTGTTACCTTTCGGAAGTAAACTGTAAACAACTATCAGCAAAATGGACTTTGAACCAAATTATATGAACGAGTAATTTATCCGAAATGCACTGGTTGTATGAACATGGCAAAATGCCAGTAACCTGAAAATCTAAATTTGGCGCAAATTGGTAAATTGCTGAATTTCAGCAAATGTGTTACCTTTCGGAAGTAAACTGTAAACAACTATCAGCAAAATGGACTTTGAACCAAATTCTATGAACGAGTAATTTATCCGAAATGCCCTGGTTGTATGAACATGGTGTAATGGCAGTAACCTTAAAATCTACATTTGGCGCAAATTGGTAAATTGCTGAATTTCAGCAAATGTGTTACCTTTCGGAAGTAAAATGTACACAACTATCAGCAAAATGGACTTTGAACCAAATTCTATGAACGAGTAATTTATCCGAAATACACTGGTAGTATGAACATGGTAAAATGCCAGTAACCTGAAAATCTAAATTTGGCGCAAATTGGTAAATTGCTGAATTTCAGCAAATGTGTTACCTTTCGGAAGTAAACTGTAAACAACTATCAGCAAAATGGACTTTGAACCAAATTCTATGAACGAGTAATTTATCCGAAATACACTGGTAGTATGAACATGGCAAAATGCCAGTAACTTGAAAATCTAAATTTGGCGCAAATTGGTAAATTGCTGAATTTCAGCAAATGTGTTACCTTTCGGAAGTAAATTGTACACAACTATCAGCAAAATGGACTTTGAACAAAATTCTATGAACGAGAAATTTATCCGGAATACACTGGTAGTATGAACATGGTAAAATGGCAGTAACCTGAAAATCTAAATTTGGCGCAAATTGGTAAATTGCTGAATTTCAGCAAATGTGTTACCTTTCGGAAGTAAACTGTAAACAACTATCAGCAAAATGGACTTTGAACCAAATTCTATGAACGAGTAATTTATCCGAAATGCCCTGGTTGTATGAACATGGTAAAATGCCAGTAACCTTAAAATCTAAATTTGGCGCAAATTAGTAAATTGCTGAATTTCAGCAAATGTGTTACCTTTTGGAAGTAAAAAGTACACAACTATTAGCAAAATGGACTTTGAACGAAATTCTATGAACGAGTAATTTTTCCGAAATGCACTGGTTGGATAAACATGGTAAAACGGCAGTAACCTTAAAATCTAAATGTGGCGCAAATTGGTAAATTGATGAATTTCAGCAAATGTGTTACCTTTCGGAAGTAAATTGTACACAACTATCAGCAAAATGGACTTTGAACAAAATTCTATGAACGAGAAATTTATCCGGAATACACTGGTAGTATGAACATGGTGAAATGGCAGTAACCTTAAAATCTACATTTGGCGCAAATTGGTAAATCGATGAATTTCAGCAAATGTGTTACCCATCGGAAGTAAAATGTACACAACTATCAGCAAAATGGACTTTGAACCAAATTATATGAACGAGTAATTTTTCCGAAATGTACTGGTTGGATGAACATGGTAAAACGGCAGTAACCTTAAAATCTAAATTTGGCGCAAATTGGTAAATTGATGCATTTCAGCAAATTTGTTACTTTTCGGAAGTAAAATGTACACAACTATCAGCAAAATGGACTTTTAACCAAATTATATGAACGAGTAATTTATCCGAAATGCACTGGTTGTATGAACATGGTAAAATGCCAGTAACCTGAAAATCTAAATTTGGCGCAAATTGGTAAATTGCTGAATTTCAGCAAATGTGTTACCTTTCGGAAGTAAAATGTACACAACTATCAGCAAAATGGACTTTGAACCAAATTCTATGAACGAGTAATTTATCCGAAATACACTGGTAGTATGAACATGGTAAAATGCCAGTAACCTGAAAATCTAAATTTGGCGCAAATTGGTAAATTGCTGATTTCAGCAAATTTGTTACTTTTCGGAAGTAAAATGTACACAACTATCAGCAAAATGGACTTTGAACCAAATTATATGAACGAGTAATTTTTCCGAAATGCACTGGTTGGATGAACATGGTAAAACGGCACTAACCTTAAAATCTACATTTGGCGCAAATTGGTAAATTGATGCATTTCAGCAAATTTGTTAATTTTCGGAAGTAAAATGTACACAACTATCAGCAAAATGGACTTTGAACCAAATTATATGAACGAGTAATTTATCCGAAATGCACTGGTTGTATGAACATGGTAAAATGCCAGTAACCTGAAAATCTAAATTTGGCGCAAATTGGTAAATTGCTGAATTTCAGCAAATGTGTTACCTTTCGGAAGTAAACTGTAAACAACTATCAGCAAAATGGACTTTGAACCAAATTCTATGAACGAGTAATTTATCCGAAATGCCCTGGTTGTATGAACATGGTGTAATGGCAGTAACCTTAAAATCTACATTTGGCGCAAATTGGTAAATTGATGAATTTCAGCAAATTTGTTACTTTTCGGAAGTAAAATGTAGACAACTATCAGCAAAATGGACTTTGAACCAAATTCTATGAACGAGAAATTTATCCGAAATGCCCTGGTTGTATGAACATGGTGAAATGGCAGTAACCTTAAAATCTACATTTGGCGCAAATTGGTAAATTGATGAATTTCAGCAAATTTGTTACTTTTCGGAAGTAAAATGTAGACAACTATCAGCAAAATGGACTTTGAACCAAATTCTATGAACGAGAAATTTATCCGAAATGCCCTGGTTGTATGAACATGGTAAAATGCCAGTAACCTTAAAATCTAAATTTGGCGCAAATTGGTAAATTGCTGAATTTCAGCAAATGTTTTACTTTTTGGAAGTAAAAAGTACACAACTATTAGCAAAATGGACTTTGAACGAAATTCTATGAACGAGTAATTTTTCAGAAATGCACTGGTTGGATGAACATGGTAAAACGGAAGTAACCTTAAAATCTACATTTGGCGCATATTGGTAAATTGATGAATTTCAGCAAATGTGTTACTTTCGGAAGTAAAATGTAGACAACTATAAGCAAAATGGACTTTCAACCAAATTATATGAACGAGTAATTTATCCGAAATGCACTGGTTGTATGAACATGGTAAAATGGCAGTAACCTGAAAATCTAAATTTGGCGCAAATTAGTAAATTGCTGAATTTCAGCAAATGTGTTACCTTTTGGAAGTAAAAAGTACACAACTATTAGCAAAATGGGCTTTGAACGAAATTCTATGAACGAGTAATTTTTCCGAAATACACTGGTAGTATGAACATGGTGAAATGGCAGTAACCTTAAAATCTACATTTGGCGCAAATTGGTAAATTGATGAATTTCAGCAAATGTGTTACCCATCGGAAGTAAAATGTACACAACTATCAGCAAAATGGACTTTGAACCAAATTATATGAACGAGTAATTTTTCCGAAATGCACTGGTTGGATGATAATGGTAAAACGGCAGTAACCTTAAAATCTAAATTTGGCGCAAATTGGTAAATTGATGCATTTCAGCAAATTTGTTACTTTTCGGAAGTAAAATGTACACAACTATCAGCAAAATGGACTTTTAACCAAATTATATGAACGAGTAATTTATCCGAAATGCACTGGTTGAATGAACATGGTAAAATGCCAGTAACCTGAAAATCTAAATTTGGCGCAAATTGGTAAATTGCTGAATTTCAGCAAATGTGTTACCTTTCGGAAGTAAAATGTACACAACTATCAGCAAAATGGACTTTGAACCAAATTCTATGAACGAGTAATTCATCCGAAATACACTGGTAGTATGAACATGGTAAAATGCCAGTAACCTGAAAATCTAAATTTGGCGCAAATTGGTAAATTGCTGAATTTCAGCAAATGTGTTACCTTTCGGAAGTAAACTGTAAACAACTATCAGCAAAATGGACTTTGAACCAAATTCTATGAACGAGTAATTTATCCGAAATGCCCTGGTTGTATGAACATGGTGTAATGGCAGTAACCTTAAAATCTACATTTGGCGCAAATTGGTAAATTGCTGAATTTCAGCAAATGTGTTACCTTTCGGAAGTAAAATGTACACAACTATCAGCAAAATGGACTTTGAACCAAATTCTATGAACGAGTAATTTATCCGAAATACACTGGTAGTATGAACATGGTAAAATGCCAGTAACCTGAAAATCTAAATTTGGCGCAAATTGGTAAATTGCTGAATTTCAGCAAATGTGTTACCTTTCGGAAGTAAACTGTAAACAACTATCAGCAAAATGGACTTTGAACCAAATTATATGAACGAGTAATTTATCCGAAATGCACTGGTTGTATGAACATGGCAAAATGCCAGTAACCTGAAAATCTAAATTTGGCGCAAATTGGTAAATTGCTGAATTTCAGCAAATGTGTTACCTTTCGGAAGTAAACTGTAAACAACTATCAGCAAAATGGACTTTGAACCAAATTCTATGAACGAGTAATTTATCCGAAATGCCCTGGTTGTATGAACATGGTGTAATGGCAGTAACCTTAAAATCTACATTTGGCGCAAATTGGTAAATTGCTGAATTTCAGCAAATGTGTTACCTTTCGGAAGTAAAATGTACACAACTATCAGCAAAATGGACTTTGAACCAAATTCTATGAACGAGTAATTTATCCGAAATACACTGGTAGTATGAACATGGTAAAATGCCAGTAACCTGAAAATCTAAATTTGGCGCAAATTGGTAAATTGCTGAATTTCAGCAAATGTGTTACCTTTCGGAAGTAAACTGTAAACAACTATCAGCAAAATGGACTTTGAACCAAATTCTATGAACGAGTAATTTATCCGAAATACACTGGTAGTATGAACATGGCAAAATGCCAGTAACTTGAAAATCTAAATTTGGCGCAAATTGGTAAATTGCTGAATTTCAGCAAATGTGTTACCTTTCGGAAGTAAATTGTACACAACTATCAGCAAAATGGACTTTGAACAAAATTCTATGAACGAGAAATTTATCCGGAATACACTGGTAGTATGAACATGGTAAAATGGCAGTAACCTGAAAATCTAAATTTGGCGCAAATTGGTAAATTGCTGAATTTCAGCAAATGTGTTACCTTTCGGAAGTAAACTGTAAACAACTATCAGCAAAATGGACTTTGAACCAAATTCTATGAACGAGTAATTTATCCGAAATGCCCTGGTTGTATGAACATGGTGTAATGGCAGTAACCTTAAAATCTACATTTGGCGCAAATTGGTAAATTGCTGAATTTCAGCAAATGTGTTACCTTTCGGAAGTAAAATGTACACAACTATCAGCAAAATGGACTTTGAACCAAATTCTATGAACGAGTAATTTATCCGAAATACACTGGTAGTATGAACATGGTAAAATGCCAGTAACCTGAAAATCTAAATTTGGCGCAAATTGGTAAATTGCTGAATTTCAGCAAATGTGTTACCTTTCGGAAGTAAACTGTAAACAACTATCAGCAAAATGGACTTTGAACCAAATTCTATGAACGAGTAATTTATCCGAAATACACTGGTAGTATGAACATGGCAAAATGCCAGTAACTTGAAAATCTAAATTTGGCGCAAATTGGTAAATTGCTGAATTTCAGCAAATGTGTTACCTTTCGGAAGTAAATTGTACACAACTATCAGCAAAATGGACTTTGAACAAAATTCTATGAACGAGAAATTTATCCGGAATACACTGGTAGTATGAACATGGTAAAATGGCAGTAACCTGAAAATCTAAATTTGGCGCAAATTGGTAAATTGCTGAATTTCAGCAAATGTGTTACCTTTCGGAAGTAAACTGTAAACAACTATCAGCAAAATGGACTTTGAACCAAATTCTATGAACGAGTAATTTATCCGAAATGCCCTGGTTGTATGAACATGGTGTAATGGCAGTAACCTTAAAATCTACATTTGGCGCAAATTGGTAAATTGCTGAATTTCAGCAAATGTGTTACCTTTCGGAAGTAAAATGTACACAACTATCAGCAAAATGGACTTTGAACCAAATTCTATGAACGAGTAATTTATCCGAAATACACTGGTAGTATGAACATGGTAAAATGCCAGTAACCTGAAAATCTAAATTTGGCGCAAATTGGTAAATTGCTGAATTTCAGCAAATGTGTTACCTTTCGGAAGTAAACTGTAAACAACTATCAGCAAAATGGACTTTGAACCAAATTCTATGAACGAGTAATTTATCCGAAATACACTGGTAGTATGAACATGGCAAAATGCCAGTAACCTGAAAATCTAAATTTGGCGCAAATTGGTAAATTGCTGAATTTCAGCAAATGTGTTACCTTTCGGAAGTAAATTGTACACAACTATCAGCAAAATGGACTTTGAACAAAATTCTATGAACGAGAAATTTATCCGGAATACACTGGTAGTATGAACATGGTAAAATGGCAGTAACCTGAAAATCTAAATTTGGCGCAAATTGGTAAATTGCTGAATTTCAGCAAATGTGTTACCTTTCGGAAGTAAAATGTACACAACTATCAGCAAAATGGACTTTGAACCAAATTCTATGAACGAGTAATTTATCCGAAATACACTGGTAGTATGAACATGGTAAAATGCCAGTAACCTGAAAATCTAAATTTGGCGCAAATTGGTAAATTGCTGATTTCAGCAAATTTGTTACTTTTCGGAAGTAAAATGTACACAACTATCAGCAAAATGGACTTTGAACCAAATTATATGAACGAGTAATTTTTCCGAAATGCACTGGTTGGATGAACATGGTAAAACGGCACTAACCTTAAAATCTACATTTGGCGCAAATTGGTAAATTGATGCATTTCAGCAAATTTGTTAATTTTCGGAAGTAAAATGTACACAACTATCAGCAAAATGGACTTTGAACCAAATTATATGAACGAGTAATTTATCCGAAATGCACTGGTTGTATGAACATGGTAAAATGCCAGTAACCTGAAAATCTAAATTTGGCGCAAATTGGTAAATTGCTGAATTTCAGCAAATGTGTTACCTTTCGGAAGTAAACTGTAAACAACTATCAGCAAAATGGACTTTGAACCAAATTCTATGAACGAGTAATTTATCCGAAATGCCCTGGTTGTATGAACATGGTGTAATGGCAGTAACCTTAAAATCTACATTTGGCGCAAATTGGTAAATTGATGAATTTCAGCAAATTTGTTACTTTTCGGAAGTAAAATGTAGACAACTATCAGCAAAATGGACTTTGAACCAAATTCTATGAACGAGAAATTTATCCGAAATGCCCTGGTTGTATGAACATGGTGAAATGGCAGTAACCTTAAAATCTACATTTGGCGCAAATTGGTAAATTGATGAATTTCAGCAAATTTGTTACTTTTCGGAAGTAAAATGTAGACAACTATCAGCAAAATGGACTTTGAACCAAATTCTATGAACGAGAAATTTATCCGAAATGCCCTGGTTGTATGAACATGGTAAAATGCCAGTAACCTTAAAATCTAAATTTGGCGCAAATTGGTAAATTGCTGAATTTCAGCAAATGTTTTACTTTTTGGAAGTAAAAAGTACACAACTATTAGCAAAATGGACTTTGAACGAAATTCTATGAACGAGTAATTTTTCAGAAATGCACTGGTTGGATGAACATGGTAAAACGGAAGTAACCTTAAAATCTACATTTGGCGCATATTGGTAAATTGATGAATTTCAGCAAATGTGTTACTTTCGGAAGTAAAATGTAGACAACTATAAGCAAAATGGACTTTCAACCAAATTATATGAACGAGTAATTTATCCGAAATGCACTGGTTGTATGAACATGGTAAAATGGCAGTAACCTGAAAATCTAAATTTGGCGCAAATTAGTAAATTGCTGAATTTCAGCAAATGTGTTACCTTTTGGAAGTAAAAAGTACACAACTATTAGCAAAATGGGCTTTGAACGAAATTCTATGAACGAGTAATTTTTCCGAAATACACTGGTAGTATGAACATGGTGAAATGGCAGTAACCTTAAAATCTACATTTGGCGCAAATTGGTAAATTGATGAATTTCAGCAAATGTGTTACCCATCGGAAGTAAAATGTACACAACTATCAGCAAAATGGACTTTGAACCAAATTATATGAACGAGTAATTTTTCCGAAATGCACTGGTTGGATGATAATGGTAAAACGGCAGTAACCTTAAAATCTAAATTTGGCGCAAATTGGTAAATTGATGCATTTCAGCAAATTTGTTACTTTTCGGAAGTAAAATGTACACAACTATCAGCAAAATGGACTTTTAACCAAATTATATGAACGAGTAATTTATCCGAAATGCACTGGTTGAATGAACATGGTAAAATGCCAGTAACCTGAAAATCTAAATTTGGCGCAAATTGGTAAATTGCTGAATTTCAGCAAATGTGTTACCTTTCGGAAGTAAAATGTACACAACTATCAGCAAAATGGACTTTGAACCAAATTCTATGAACGAGTAATTCATCCGAAATACACTGGTAGTATGAACATGGTAAAATGCCAGTAACCTGAAAATCTAAATTTGGCGCAAATTGGTAAATTGCTGAATTTCAGCAAATGTGTTACCTTTCGGAAGTAAACTGTAAACAACTATCAGCAAAATGGACTTTGAACCAAATTCTATGAACGAGTAATTTATCCGAAATGCCCTGGTTGTATGAACATGGTGTAATGGCAGTAACCTTAAAATCTACATTTGGCGCAAATTGGTAAATTGCTGAATTTCAGCAAATGTGTTACCTTTCGGAAGTAAAATGTACACAACTATCAGCAAAATGGACTTTGAACCAAATTCTATGAACGAGTAATTTATCCGAAATACACTGGTAGTATGAACATGGTAAAATGCCAGTAACCTGAAAATCTAAATTTGGCGCAAATTGGTAAATTGCTGAATTTCAGCAAATGTGTTACCTTTCGGAAGTAAACTGTAAACAACTATCAGCAAAATGGACTTTGAACCAAATTATATGAACGAGTAATTTATCCGAAATGCACTGGTTGTATGAACATGGCAAAATGCCAGTAACCTGAAAATCTAAATTTGGCGCAAATTGGTAAATTGCTGAATTTCAGCAAATGTGTTACCTTTCGGAAGTAAACTGTAAACAACTATCAGCAAAATGGACTTTGAACCAAATTCTATGAACGAGTAATTTATCCGAAATGCCCTGGTTGTATGAACATGGTGTAATGGCAGTAACCTTAAAATCTACATTTGGCGCAAATTGGTAAATTGCTGAATTTCAGCAAATGTGTTACCTTTCGGAAGTAAAATGTACACAACTATCAGCAAAATGGACTTTGAACCAAATTCTATGAACGAGTAATTTATCCGAAATACACTGGTAGTATGAACATGGTAAAATGCCAGTAACCTGAAAATCTAAATTTGGCGCAAATTGGTAAATTGCTGAATTTCAGCAAATGTGTTACCTTTCGGAAGTAAACTGTAAACAACTATCAGCAAAATGGACTTTGAACCAAATTCTATGAACGAGTAATTTATCCGAAATACACTGGTAGTATGAACATGGCAAAATGCCAGTAACTTGAAAATCTAAATTTGGCGCAAATTGGTAAATTGCTGAATTTCAGCAAATGTGTTACCTTTCGGAAGTAAATTGTACACAACTATCAGCAAAATGGACTTTGAACAAAATTCTATGAACGAGAAATTTATCCGGAATACACTGGTAGTATGAACATGGTAAAATGGCAGTAACCTGAAAATCTAAATTTGGCGCAAATTGGTAAATTGCTGAATTTCAGCAAATGTGTTACCTTTCGGAAGTAAACTGTAAACAACTATCAGCAAAATGGACTTTGAACCAAATTCTATGAACGAGTAATTTATCCGAAATGCCCTGGTTGTATGAACATGGTGTAATGGCAGTAACCTTAAAATCTACATTTGGCGCAAATTGGTAAATTGCTGAATTTCAGCAAATGTGTTACCTTTCGGAAGTAAAATGTACACAACTATCAGCAAAATGGACTTTGAACCAAATTCTATGAACGAGTAATTTATCCGAAATACACTGGTAGTATGAACATGGTAAAATGCCAGTAACCTGAAAATCTAAATTTGGCGCAAATTGGTAAATTGCTGAATTTCAGCAAATGTGTTACCTTTCGGAAGTAAACTGTAAACAACTATCAGCAAAATGGACTTTGAACCAAATTCTATGAACGAGTAATTTATCCGAAATACACTGGTAGTATGAACATGGCAAAATGCCAGTAACTTGAAAATCTAAATTTGGCGCAAATTGGTAAATTGCTGAATTTCAGCAAATGTGTTACCTTTCGGAAGTAAATTGTACACAACTATCAGCAAAATGGACTTTGAACAAAATTCTATGAACGAGAAATTTATCCGGAATACACTGGTAGTATGAACATGGTAAAATGGCAGTAACCTGAAAATCTAAATTTGGCGCAAATTGGTAAATTGCTGAATTTCAGCAAATGTGTTACCTTTCGGAAGTAAACTGTAAACAACTATCAGCAAAATGGACTTTGAACCAAATTCTATGAACGAGTAATTTATCCGAAATGCCCTGGTTGTATGAACATGGTGTAATGGCAGTAACCTTAAAATCTACATTTGGCGCAAATTGGTAAATTGCTGAATTTCAGCAAATGTGTTACCTTTCGGAAGTAAAATGTACACAACTATCAGCAAAATGGACTTTGAACCAAATTCTATGAACGAGTAATTTATCCGAAATACACTGGTAGTATGAACATGGTAAAATGCCAGTAACCTGAAAATCTAAATTTGGCGCAAATTGGTAAATTGCTGAATTTCAGCAAATGTGTTACCTTTCGGAAGTAAACTGTAAACAACTATCAGCAAAATGGACTTTGAACCAAATTCTATGAACGAGTAATTTATCCGAAATACACTGGTAGTATGAACATGGCAAAATGCCAGTAACCTGAAAATCTAAATTTGGCGCAAATTGGTAAATTGCTGAATTTCAGCAAATGTGTTACCTTTCGGAAGTAAATTGTACACAACTATCAGCAAAATGGACTTTGAACAAAATTCTATGAACGAGAAATTTATCCGGAATACACTGGTAGTATGAACATGGTAAAATGGCAGTAACCTGAAAATCTAAATTTGGCGCAAATTAGTAAATTGCTGAATTTCAGCAAATGTGTTACCTTTTGGAAGTAAAAAGTACACAACTATTAGCAAAATGGACTTTGAACGAAATTCTATGAACGAGTAATTTTTCCGAAATGCACTGGTTGGATAAACATGGTAAAACGGCAGTAACCTTAAAATCTAAATGTGGCGCAAATTGGTAAATTGATGAATTTCAGCAAATGTGTTACCTTTCGGAAGTAAATTGTACACAACTATCAGCAAAATGGACTTTAAACAAAATTCTATGAACGAGAAATTTATCCGGAATACACTGGTAGTAAGAACATGGTAAAATGGCAGTAACCTGAAAATCTAAATTTGGCGCAAATTAGTAAATTGCTAAATTTCAGCAAATGTGTTACCTTTTGGAAGTAAAAAGTACACAACTATTAGCAAAATGGACTTTGAACGAAATTCTATGAACGAGTAATTTTTCCGAAATGCACTGGTTGGATAAACATGGTAAAACGGCAGTAACCTTAAAATCTAAATGTGGCGCAAATTGGTAAATTGATGAATTTCAGCAAATGTGTTACCTTTCGGAAGTAAATTGTACACAACTATCAGCAAAATGGACTTTGAACAAAATTCTATGAACGAGAAATTTATCCGGAATTCACTGGTAGTATGAACATGGTGAAATGGCAGTAACCTTAAAATCTACATTTGGCGCAAATTGGTAAATTGATGAATTTCAGCAAATGTGTTACCCATCGGAAGTAAAATGTACACAACTATCAGCAAAATGGACTTTGAACCAAATTATATGAACGAGTAATTTTTCCGAAATGCACTGGTTGGATGAACATGGTAAAACGGCAGTAACCTTAAAATCTAAATTTGGCGCAAATTGGTAAATTGCTGAATTTCAGCAAATGTGTTACCTTTCGGAAGTAAAATGTACACAACTATCAGCAAAATGGACTTTTAACCAAATTATATGAATGAGTAATTTATCCGAAATGCACTGGTTGTATGAACATGGTAAAATGCCAGTAACCTGAAAATCTAAATTTGGCGCAAATTGGTAAATTGCTGAATTTCAGCAAATGTGTTACCTTTCGGAAGTAAAATGTACACAACTATCAGCAAAATGGACTTTGAACCAAATTCTATGAACGAGTAATTTATCCGAAATACACTGGTAGTATGAACATGGTAAAATGCCAGTAACCTGAAAATCTAAATTTGGCGCAAATTGGTAAATTGCTGAATTTCAGCAAATTTGTTACTTTTCGGAAGTAAAATGTACACAACTATCAGCAAAATGGACTTTGAACCAAATTATATGAACGAGTAATTTTTCCGAAATGCACTGGTTGGATGAACATGGTAAAACGGCACTAACCTTAAAATCTACATTTGGCGCAAATTGGTAAATTGATGCATTTCAGCAAATTTGTTAATTTTCGGAAGTAAAATGTACACAACTATCAGCAAAATGGACTTTGAACCAAATTATATGAACGAGTAATTTATCCGAAATGCACTGGTTGTATGAACATGGTAATATGCCAGTAACCTGAAAATCTAAATTTGGCGCAAATTGGTAAATTGCTGAATTTCAGCAAATGTGTTACCTTTCGGAAGTAAACTGTAAACAACTATCAGCAAAATGGACTTTGAACCAAATTCTATGAACGAGTAATTTATCCGAAATGCCCTGGTTGTATGAACATGGTGTAATGGCAGTAACCTTAAAATCTACATTTGGCGCAAATTGGTAAATTGCTGAATTTCAGCAAATGTGTTACCTTTCGGAAGTAAACTGTAAACAACTATCAGCAAAATGGACTTTGAACCAAATTATATGAACGAGTAATTTTTCCGAAATGCACTGGTTGGATGAACATGGTAAAACGGCACTAACCTTAAAATCTACATTTGGCGCAAATTGGTAAATTGATGCATTTCAGCAAATTTGTTAATTTTCGGAAGTAAAATGTACACAACTATCAGCAAAATGGACTTTGAACCAAATTATATGAACGAGTAATTTTTCCGAAATGCACTGGTTGGATGAACATGGTAAAACGGCACTAACCTTAAAATCTACATTTGGCGCAAATTGGTAAATTGATGCATTTCAGCAAATTTGTTAATTTTCGGAAGTAAAATGTACACAACTATCAGCAAAATGGACTTTGAACCAAATTATATGAACGAGTAATTTATCCGAAATGCACTGGTTGTATGAACATGGTAATATGCCAGTAACCTGAAAATCTAAATTTGGCGCAAATTGGTAAATTGCTGAATTTCAGCAAATGTGTTACCTTTCGGAAGTAAACTGTAAACAACTATCAGCAAAATGGACTTTGAACCAAATTATATGAACGAGAAATTTATCCGAAATGCCCTGGTTGTATGAACATGGTGAAATGGCAGTAACCTTAAAATCTACATTTGGCGCAAATTGGTAAATTGATGAATTTCAGCAAATTTGTTACTTTTCGGAAGTAAAATGTAGACAACTATCAGCAAAATGGACTTTGAACCAAATTCTATGAACGAGAAATTTATCCGAAATGCCCTGGTTGTATGAACATGGTAAAATGCCAGTAACCTTAAAATCTAAATTTGGCGCAAATTGGTAAATTGCTGAATTTCAGCGAATGTTTTACTTTTTGGAAGTAAAAAGTACACAACTATTAGCAAAATGGACTTTGAACGAAATTCTATGAACGAGTAATTTTTCAGAAATGCACTGGTTGGATGAACATGGTAAAACGGAAGTAACCTTAAAATCTAAATTTGGCGCATATTGGTAAATTGATGAATTTCAGCAAATGTGTTACTTTCGGAAGTAAAATGTAGACAACTATAAGCAAAATGGACTTTGAACCAAATTATATGAACGAGTAATTTATCCGAAATGCACTGGTTGTATGAACATGGTAAAATGGCAGTAACCTGAAAATCTAAATTTGGCGCAAATTAGTAAATTGCTGAATTTCAGCAAATGTGTTACCTTTTGGAAGAAAAAAGTACACAACTATTAGCAAAATGGACTTTGAACGAAATTCTATGAACGAGTAATTTTTCCGAAATGCACTGGTTGGATAAACATGGTAAAACGGCAGTAACCTTAAAATCTAAATGTGGCGCAAATTGGTAAATTGATGAATTTCAGCAAATGTGTTACCTTTCGGAAGTAAATTGTACACAACTATCAGCAAAATGGACTTTGAACAAAATTCTATGAACGAGAAATTTATCCGGAATACACTGGTAGTATGAACATGGTGAAATGGCAGTAACCTTAAAATCTACATTTGGCGCAAATTGGTAAATTGATGCATTTCAGCAAATTTGTTAATTTTCGGAAGTAAAATGTACACAACTATCAGCAAAATGGACTTTGAACCAAATTATATGAACGAGTAATTTATCCGAAATGCACTGGTTGTATGAACATGGTAATATGCCAGTAACCTGAAAATCTAAATTTGGCGCAAATTGGTAAATTGCTGAATTTCAGCAAATGTGTTACCTTTCGGAAGTAAACTGTAAACAACTATCAGCAAAATGGACTTTGAACCAAATTCTATGAACGAGTAATTTATCCGAAATGCCCTGGTTGTATGAACATGGTGTAATGGCAGTAACCTTAAAATCTACATTTGGCGCAAATTGGTAAATTGATGAATTTCAGCAAATTTGTTACTTTTCGGAAGTAAAATGTAGACAACTATCAGCAAAATGGACTTTGAACCAAATTATATGAACGAGAAATTTATCCGAAATGCCCTGGTTGTATGAACATGGTGAAATGGCAGTAACCTTAAAATCTACATTTGGCGCAAATTGGTAAATTGATGAATTTCAGCAAATTTGTTACTTTTCGGAAGTAAAATGTAGACAACTATCAGCAAAATGGACTTTGAACCAAATTCTATGAACGAGAAATTTATCCGAAATGCCCTGGTTGTATGAACATGGTAAAATGCCAGTAACCTTAAAATCTAAATTTGGCGCAAATTGGTAAATTGCTGAATTTCAGCGAATGTTTTACTTTTTGGAAGTAAAAAGTACACAACTATTAGCAAAATGGACTTTGAACGAAATTCTATGAACGAGTAATTTTTCAGAAATGCACTGGTTGGATGAACATGGTAAAACGGAAGTAACCTTAAAATCTAAATTTGGCGCATATTGGTAAATTGATGAATTTCAGCAAATGTGTTACTTTCGGAAGTAAAATGTAGACAACTATCAGCAAAATGGACTTTGAACCAAATTATATGAACGAGTAATTTATCCGAAATGCACTGGTTGTATGAACATGGTAATATGCCAGTAACCTGAAAATCTAAATTTGGCGCAAATTGGTAAATTGCTGAATTTCAGCAAATGTGTTACCTTTCGGAAGTAAACTGTAAACAACTATCAGCAAAATGGACTTTGAACCAAATTCTATGAACGAGTAATTTATCCGAAATGCCCTGGTTGTATGAACATGGTGTAATGGCAGTAACCTTAAAATCTACATTTGGCGCAAATTGGTAAATTGATGAATTTCAGCAAATTTGTTACTTTTCGGAAGTAAAATGTAGACAACTATCAGCAAAATGGACTTTGAACCAAATTATATGAACGAGAAATTTATCCGAAATGCCCTGGTTGTATGAACATGGTGAAATGGCAGTAACCTTAAAATCTACATTTGGCGCAAATTGGTAAATTGATGAATTTCAGCAAATTTGTTACTTTTCGGAAGTAAAATGTAGACAACTATCAGCAAAATGGACTTTGAACCAAATTCTATGAACGAGAAATTTATCCGAAATGCCCTGGTTGTATGAACATGGTAAAATGCCAGTAACCTTAAAATCTAAATTTGGCGCAAATTGGTAAATTGCTGAATTTCAGCGAATGTTTTACTTTTTGGAAGTAAAAAGTACACAACTATTAGCAAAATGGACTTTGAACGAAATTCTATGAACGAGTAATTTTTCAGAAATGCACTGGTTGGATGAACATGGTAAAACGGAAGTAACCTTAAAATCTAAATTTGGCGCAAATTGGTAAATTGCTGAATTTCAGCGAATGTTTTACTTTTTGGAAGTAAAAAGTACACAACTATTAGCAAAATGGACTTTGAACCAAATTATATGAACGAGTAATTTATCCGAAATGCACTGGTTGTATGAACATGGTAAAATGGCAGTAACCTGAAAATCTAAATTTGGCGCAAATTAGTAAATTGCTGAATTTCAGCAAATGTGTTACCTTTTGGAAGAAAAAAGTACACAACTATTAGCAAAATGGACTTTGAACGAAATTCTATGAACGAGTAATTTTTCCGAAATGCACTGGTTGGATAAACATGGTAAAACGGCAGTAACCTTAAAATCTAAATGTGGCGCAAATTGGTAAATTGATGAATTTCAGCAAATGTGTAACCTTTCGGAAGTAAATTGTACACAACTATCAGCAAAATGGACTTTGAACAAAATTCTATGAACGAGAAATTTATCCGGAATACACTGGTAGTATGAACATGGTGAAATGGCAGTAACCTTAAAATGTACATTTGGCGCAAATTGGTAAATTGATGAATTTCAGCAAATGTGTTACCCATCGGAAGTAAAATGTACACAACTATCAGCAAAATGGACTTTGAACCAAATTATATGAACGAGTAATTTTTCCGAAATGCACTGGTTGGATGAACATGGTAAAACGGCAGTAACCTTAAAATCTAAATTTGGCGCAAATTGGTAAATTGATGCATTTCAGCAAATTTGTTACTTTTCGGAAGTAAAATGTACACAACTATCAGCAAAATGGACTTTTAACCAAATTATATGAACGAGTAATTTATCCGAAATGCACTGGTTGTATGAACATGGTAAAATGCCAGTAACCTGAAAATCTAAATTTGGCGCAAATTGGTAAATTGCTGAATTTCAGCAAATGTGTTACCTTTCGGAAGTAAAATGTACACAACTATCAGCAAAATGGACTTTGAACCAAATTCTATGAACGAGTAATTTATCCGAAATACACTGGTAGTATGAACATGGTAAAATGCCAGTAACCTGAAAATCTAAAATTGGCGCAAATTGGTAAATTGCTGAATTTCAGCAAATGTGTTACCTTTCGGAAGTAAACTGTAAACAACTATCAGCAAAATGGACTTTGAACCAAATTCTATGAACGAGTAATTTATCCGAAATGCCCTGGTTGTATGAACATGGTGTAATGGCAGTAACCTTAAAATCTACATTTGGCGCAAATTGGTAAATTGATGCATTTCAGCAAATTTGTTACTTTTCGGAAGTAAAATGTACACAACTATCAGCAAAATGGACTTTGAACCAAATTATATGAACGAGTAATTTATCCGAAATGCACTGGTTGTATGAACATGGTAAAATGCCAGTAACCTGAAAATCTAAATTTGGCGCAAATTGGTAAATTGCTGAATTTCAGCAAATGTGTTACCTTTCGGAAGTAAAATGTACACAACTATCAGCAAAATGGACTTTGAACCAAATTCTATGAACGAGTAATTTATCCGAAATACACTGGTAGTATGAACATGGTAAAATGCCAGTAACCTGAAAATCTAAATTTGGCGCAAATTGGTAAATTGCTGAATTTCAGCAAATGTGTTACCTTTCGGAAGTAAACTGTAAACAACTATCAGCAAAATGGACTTTGAACCAAATTCTATGAACGAGTAATTTATCCGAAATGCCCTGGTTGTATGAACATGGTGTAATGGCAGTAACCTTAAAATCTACATTTGGCGCAAATTGGTAAATTGATGAATTTCAGCAAATTTGTTACTTTTCGGAAGTAAAATGTAGACAACTATCAGCAAAATGGACTTTGAACCAAATTCTATGAACGAGTAATTTATCCGAAATACACTGGTAGTATGAACATGGTAAAATGCCAGTAACCTGAAAATCTAAATTTGGCGCAAATTGGTAAATTGCTGAATTTCAGCAAATGTGTTACCTTTCGGAAGTAAAATGTACACAACTATTAGCAAAATGGACTTTGAACCAAATTCTATGAACGAGAAATTTATCCGAAATGCACTGGTTGGATGAACATGATAAAACGGCACTAACCTTAAAATCTACATTTGGCGCAAATTGGTAAATTGATGCATTTCAGCAAATTTGTTAATTTTAGGAAGTAAAATGTACACAACTATCAGCAAAATGGACTTTGAACCAAATTATATGAACGAGTAATTTATCCGAAATGCACTGGTTGTATGAACATGGTAAAATGCCAGTAACCTGAAAATCTAAATTTGCCGCAAATTGGTAAATTGCTGAATTTCAGCAAATGTGTTACCTTTCGGAAGTAAACTGTAAACAACTATCAGCAAAATGGACTTTGAACCAAATTCTATGAACGAGTAATTTATCCGAAATACACTGGTAGTATGAACATGGCAAAATGCCAGTAACCTGAAAATCTAAATTTGGTGCAAATTGGTAAATTGCTGAATTTCAGCAAATGTGTTACCTTTCGGAAGTAAATTGTACACAACTATCAGCAAAATGGACTTTGAACAAAATTCTATGAACGAGAAATTTATCCGGAATACACTGGTAGTATGAACATGGTAAAATGGCAGTAACCTGAAAATCTAAATTTGGCGCAAATTAGTAAATTGCTGAACTTCAGCAAATGTGTTACCTTTTGGAAGTAAAAAGTACACAACTATTAGCAAAATGGACTTTGAACGAAATTCTATGAACGAGTAATTTTTCCGAAATGCACTGGTTGGATAAACATGGTAAAACGGCAGTAACCTTAAAATCTAAATGTGGCGCAAATTGGTAAATTGATAAATTTCAGCAAATGTGTTACCTTTCGGAAGTAAATTGTACACAACTATCAGCAAAATGGACTTTGAACAAAATTCTATGAACGAGAAATTTATCCGGAATACACTGGTAGTATGAACTTGGTAAAATGGCAGTAACCTGAAAATCTAAATTTGGCGCAAATTAGTAAATTGCTGAATTTCAGCAAATGTGTTACCTTTTGGAAGTAAAAAGTACACAACTATTAGCAAAATGGACTTTGAACGAAATTCTATGAACGAGTAATTTTTCCGAAATGCACTGGTTGGATAAACATGGTAAAACGGCAGTAACCTTAAAATCTAAATGTGGCGCAAATTGGTAAATTGATGAATTTCAGCAAATGTGTTACTTTTCGGAAGTAAATTGTACACAACTATCAGCAAAATGGACTTTGAACAAAATTCTATGAACGAGAAATTTATCCGGAATACACTGGTAGTATGAACATGGTGAAATGGCAGTAACCTTAAAATCTACATTTGGCGCAAATTGGTAAATTGATGAATTTCAGCAAATTTGTTACTTTTCGGAAGTAAAATGTACACAACTATCAGCAAAATGGACTTTTAACCAAATTATATGAACGAGTAATTTATCCGAAATGCACTGGTTGTATGAACATGGTAAAATGCCAGTAACCTGAAAATCTAAATTTGGCGCAAATTGGTAAATTGCTGAATTTCAGCAAATGTGTTACCTTTCGGAAGTAAACTGTAAACAACTATCAGCAAAATGGACTTTGAACCAAATTCTATGAACGAGTAATTTATCCGAAATGCCCTGGTTGTGTGAACATGGTGTAATGGCAGTAACCTTAAAATCTACATTTGGCGCAAATTGGTAAATTGATGTATTTCAGCAAATTTGTTACTTTTCGGAAGTAAAATGTACACAACTATCAGCAAAATGGACTTTTAACCAAATTATATGAACGAGTAATTTATCCGAAATGCACTGGTTGTATGAACATGGTAAAATGCCAGTAACCTGAAAATCTAAATTTGGCGCAAATTGGTAAATTGCTGAATTTCAACAAATGTGTTACCTTTCGGAAGTAAAATGTACACAACTATCAGCAAAATGGACTTTGAACCAAATTCTATGAACGAGTAATTTATCCGAAATACACTGGTAGTATGAACATGGTAAAATGCCAGTAACCTGAAAATCTAAATTTGGCGCAAATTGGTAAATTGCTGAATTTCAGCAAATGTGTTACCTTTCGGAAGTAAACTGTAAACAACTATCAGCAAAATGGACTTTGAACCAAATTCTATGAACGAGTAATTTATCCGAAATGCCCTGGTTGTATGAACATGGTGTAATGGCAGTAACCTTAAAATCTACATTTGGCGCAAATTGGTAAATTGATGAATTTCAGCAAATTTGTTACTTTTCGGAAGTAAAATGTAGACAACTATCAGCAAACTGGACTTTGAACCAAATTCTATGAACGAGTAATTTATCCGAAATACACTGGTAGTATGAACATGGTAAAATGCCAGTAACCTGAAAATCTAAATTTGGCGCAAATTGGTAAATTGCTGAATTTCAGCAAATGTGTTACCTTTCGGAAGTAAAATGTACACAACTATTAGCAAAATGGACTTTGAACCAAATTCTATGAACGAGAAATTTATCCGAAATGCACTGGTTGGATGAACATGATAAAACGGCACTAACCTTAAAATCTACATTTGGCGCAAATTGGTAAATTGATGCATTTCAGCAAATTTGTTAATTTTCGGAAGTAAAATGTACACAACTATCAGCAAAATGGACTTTGAACCAAATTATATGAACGAGTAATTTATCCGAAATACACTGGTTGTATGAACATGGTAAAATGCCAGTAACCTGAAAATCTAAATTTGGCGCAAATTGGTAAATTGCTGAATTTCAGCAAATGTGTTACCTTTCGGAAGTAAATTGTACACAACTATCAGCAAAATGGACTTTGAACAAAATTCTATGAACGAGAAATTTATCCGGAATACACTGGTAGTATGAACATGGTAAAATGGCAGTAACCTGAAAATCTAAATTTGGCGCAAATTAGTAAATTGCTGAATTTCAGCAAATGTGTTACCTTTTGGAAGTAAAAAGTACACAACTATTAGCAAAATGGACTTTGAACGAAATTCTATGAACGAGTAATTTTTCCGAAATGCACTGGTTGGATAAACATGGTAAAACGGCAGTAACCTTAAAATCTAAATGTGGCGCAAATTGGTAAATTGATGAATTTCAGCAAATGTGTTACCTTTCGGAAGTAAATTGTACACAACTATCAGCAAAATGGACTTTGAACAAAATTCTATGAACGAGAAATTTATCCGGAATACACTGGTAGTATGAACTTGGTAAAATGGCAGTAACCTGAAAATCTAAATTTGGCGCAAATTAGTAAATTGCTGAATTTCAGCAAATGTGTTACCTTTTGGAAGTAAAAAGTACACAACTATTAGCAAAATGGACTTTGAACGAAATTCTATGAACGAGTAATTTTTCCGAAATGCACTGGTTGGATAAACATGGTAAAACGGCAGTAACCTTAAAATCTACATTTGGCGCAAATTGGTAAATTGATGAATTTCAGCAAATTTGTTACTTTTCGGAAGTAAAATGTACACAACTATCAGCAAAATGGACTTTTAACCAAATTATATGAACGAGTAATTTATCCGAAATGCACTGGTTGTATGAACATGGTAAAATGCCAGTAACCTGAAAATCTAAATTTGGCGCAAATTGGTAAATTGCTGAATTTCAGCAAATGTGTTACCTTTCGGAAGTAAACTGTAAACAACTATCAGCAAAATGGACTTTGAACCAAATTCTATGAACGAGTAATTTATCCGAAATGCCCTGGTTGTGTGAACATGGTGTAATGGCAGTAACCTTAAAATCTACAGTTGGCGCAAATTGGTAAATTGATGTATTTCAGCAAATTTGTTACTTTTCGGAAGTAAAATGTACACAACTATCAGCAAAATGGACTTTTAACCAAATTATATGAACGAGTAATTTATCCGAAATGCACTGGTTGTATGAACATGGTAAAATGCCAGTAACCTGAAAATCTAAATTTGGCGCAAATTGGTAAATTGCTGAATTTCAGCAAATGTGTTACCTTTCGGAAGTAAAATGTACACAACTATCAGCAAAATGGACTTTGAACCAAATTCTATGAACGAGTAATTTATCCGAAATACACTGGTAGTATGAACATGGTAAAATGCCAGTAACCTGAAAATCTAAATTTGGCGCAAATTGGTAAATTGCTGAATTTCAGCAAATGTGTTACCTTTCGGAAGTAAACTGTAAACAACTATCAGCAAAATGGACTTTGAACCAAATTCTATGAACGAGTAATTTATCCGAAATGCCCTGGTTGTATGAACATGGTGTAATGGCAGTAACCTTAAAATCTACATTTGGCGCAAATTGGTAAATTGATGAATTTCAGCAAATTTGTTACTTTTCGGAAGTAAAATGTAGACAACTATCAGCAAACTGGACTTTGAACCAAATTCTATGAACGAGTAATTTATCCGAAATACACTGGTAGTATGAACATGGTAAAATGCCAGTAACCTGAAAATCTAAATTTGGCGCAAATTGGTAAATTGCTGAATTTCAGCAAATGTGTTACCTTTCGGAAGTAAAATGTACACAACTATTAGCAAAATGGACCTTGAACCAAATTCTATGAACGAGAAATTTATCCGAAATGCACTGGTTGGATGAACATGATAAAACGGCACTAACCTTAAAATCTACATTTGGCGCAAATTGGTAAATTGATGCATTTCAGCAAATTTGTTAATTTTCGGAAGTAAAATGTACACAACTATCAGCAAAATGGACTTTGAACCAAATTATATGAACGAGTAATTTATCCGAAATGCACTGGTTGTATGAACATGGTAAAATGCCAGTAACCTGAAAATCTAAATTTGGCGCAAATTGGTAAATTGCTGAATTTCAGCAAATGTGTTACCTTTCGGAAGTAAACTGTAAACAACTATCAGCAAAATGGACTTTGAACCAAATTCTATGAACGAGTAATTTATCCGAAATGCCCTGGTTGTATGAACATGGTGTAATGGCAGTAACCTTAAAATCTACATTTGGCGCAAATTGGTAAATTGATGAATTTCAGCAAATTTGTTACTTTTCGGAAGTAAAATGTAGACAACTATCAGCAAAATGGACTTTGAACCAAATTCTATGAACGAGAAATTTATCCGAAATGCCCTGGTTGTATGAACATGGTGAAATGGCAGTAACCTTAAAATCTACATTTGGCGCAAATTGGTAAATTGATGAATTTCAGCAAATTTGTTACTTTTCGGAAGTAAAATGTAGACAACTATCAGCAAAATGGACTTTGAACCAAATTCTATGAACGAGAAATTTATCCGAAATACACTGGTAGTATGAACATGGTAAAATGCCAGTAACCTGAAAATCTAAATTTGGCGCAAATTGGTAAATTGCTGAATTTCAGCAAATGTGTTACCTTTCGGAAGTAAACTGTAAACAACTATCAGCAAAATGGACTTTGAACCAAATTATATGAACGAGTAATTTATCCGAAATGCACTGGTTGTATGAACATGGTAAAATGGCAGTAACCTGAAAATCTAAATTTGGCGCAAATTAGTAAATTGCTGAATTTCAGCAAATGTGTTACCTTTCGGAAGTAAACTGTAAACAACTATCAGCAAAATGGACTTTGAACCAAATTCTATGAACGAGTAATTTATCCGAAATACACTGGTAGTATGAACATGGTAAAATGCCAGTAACCTGAAAATCTAAATTTGGCGCAAATTGGTAAATTGCTGAATTTCAGCAAATGTGTTACCTTTCGGAAGTAAAATGTACACAACTATTAGCAAAATGGACTTTGAACCAAATTCTATGAACGAGAAATTTATCCGAAATGCACTGGTTGGATGAACATGATAAAACGGCACTAACCTTAAAATCTACATTTGGCGCAAATTGGTAAATTGATGCATTTCAGCAAATTTGTTAATTTTCGGAAGTAAAATGTACACAACTATCAGCAAAATGGACTTTGAACCAAATTATATGAACGAGTAATTTATCCGAAATGCACTGGTTGTATGAACATGGTAAAATGCCAGTAACCTGAAAATCTAAATTTGGCGCAAATTGGTAAATTGCTGAATTTCAGCAAATGTGTTACCTTTCGGAAGTAAACTGTAAACAACTATCAGCAAAATGGACTTTGAACCAAATTCTATGAACGAGTAATTTATCCGAAATGCCCTGGTTGTATGAACATGGTGTAATGGCAGTAACCTTAAAATCTACATTTGGCGCAAATTGGTAAATTGATGAATTTCAGCAAATTTGTTACTTTTCGGAAGTAAAATGTAGACAACTATCAGCAAAATGGACTTTGAACCAAATTCTATGAACGAGAAATTTATCCGAAATGCCCTGGTTGTATGAACATGGTAAAATGCCAGTAACCTTAAAATCTAAATTTGGCGCAAATTGGTAAATTGCTGAATTTCAGCAAATGTTTTACTTTTTGGAAGTAAAAAGTACACAACTATCAGCAAAATGGACTTTGAACCAAATTCTATGAACGAGTAATTTATCCGAAATACACTGGTAGTATGAACATGGTAAAATGCCAGTAACCTGAAAATCTAAATTTGGCGCAAATTGGTAAATTGCTGAATTTCAGCAAATGTGTTACCTTTCGGAAGTAAACTGTAAACAACTATCAGCAAAATGGACTTTGAACCAAATTCTATGAACGAGTAATTTATCCGAAATGCCCTGGTTGTATGAACATGGTGTAATGGCAGTAACCTTAAAATCTACATTTGGCGAAAATTGGTAAATTGATGAATTTCAGCAAATTTGTTACTTTTCGGAAGTAAAATGTAGACAACTATCAGCAAACTGGACTTTGAACCAAATTCTATGAACGAGTAATTTATCCGAAATACACTGGTAGTATGAACATGGTAAAATGCCAGTAACCTGAAAATCTAAATTTGGCGCAAATTGGTAAATTGCTGAATTTCAGCAAATGTGTTACCTTTCGGAAGTAAAATGTACACATTTATTAGCAAAATGGACTTTGAACCAAATTCTATGAACGAGAAATTTATCCGAAATGCACCTGTTGGATGAACATGATAAAACGGCACTAACCTTAAAATCTACATTTGGCGCAAATTGGTAAATTGATGCATTTCAGCAAATTTGTTAATTTTCGGAAGTAAAATGTACACAACTATCAGCAAAATGGACTTTGAACCAAATTATATGAACGAGTAATTTATCCGAAATGCACTGGTTGTATGAACATGGTAAAATGCCAGTAACCTGAAAATCTAAATTTGGCGCAAATTGGTAAATTGCTGAATTTCAGCAAATGTGTTACCTTTCGGAAGTAAATTGTACACAACTATCAGCAAAATGGACTTTGAACAAAATTCTATGAACGAGAAATTTATCCGGAATACACTGGTAGTATGAACATGGTAAAATGGCAGTAACCTGAAAATCTAAATTTGGCGCAAATTAGTAAATTGCTGAATTTCAGCAAATGTGTTACCTTTTGGAAGTAAAAAGTACACAACTATTAGCAAAATGGACTTTGAACGAAATTCTATGAACGAGTAATTTTTCCGAAATGCACTGGTTGGATAAACATGGTAAAACGGCAGTAACCTTAAAATCTAAATGTGGCGCAAATTGGTAAATTGATGAATTTCAGCAAATGTGTTACCTTTCGGAAGTAAATTGTACACAACTATCAGCAAAATGGACTTTGAACAAAATTCTATGAACGAGAAATTTATCCGGAATACACTGGTAGTATGAACTTGGTAAAATGGCAGTAACCTGAAAATCTAAATTTGGCGCAAATTAGTAAATTGCTGAATTTCAGCAAATGTGTTACCTTTTGGAAGTAAAAAGTACACAACTATTAGCAAAATGGACTTTGAACGAAATTCTATGAACGAGTAATTTTTCCGAAATGCACTGGTTGGATAAACATGGTAAAACGGCAGTAACCTTAAAATCTACATTTGGCGCAAATTGGTAAATTGATGAATTTCAGCAAATTTGTTACTTTTCGGAAGTAAAATGTACACAACTATCAGCAAAATGGACTTTTAACCAAATTATATGAACGAGTAATTTATCCGAAATGCACTGGTTGTATGAACATGGTAAAATGCCAGTAACCTGAAAATCTAAATTTGGCGCAAATTGGTAAATTGCTGAATTTCAGCAAATGTGTTACCTTTCGGAAGTAAACTGTAAACAACTATCAGCAAAATGGACTTTGAACCAAATTCTATGAACGAGTAATTTATCCGAAATGCCCTGGTTGTGTGAACATGGTGTAATGGCAGTAACCTTAAAATCTACAGTTGGCGCAAATTGGTAAATTGATGTATTTCAGCAAATTTGTTACTTTTCGGAAGTAAAATGTACACAACTATCAGCAAAATGGACTTTTAACCAAATTATATGAACGAGTAATTTATCCGAAATGCACTGGTTGTATGAACATGGTAAAATGCCAGTAACCTGAAAATCTAAATTTGGCGCAAATTGGTAAATTGCTGAATTTCAGCAAATGTGTTACCTTTCGGAAGTAAAATGTACACAACTATCAGCAAAATGGACTTTGAACCAAATTCTATGAACGAGTAATTTATCCGAAATACACTGGTAGTATGAACATGGTAAAATGCCAGTAACCTGAAAATCTAAATTTGGCGCAAATTGGTAAATTGCTGAATTTCAGCAAATGTGTTACCTTTCGGAAGTAAACTGTAAACAACTATCAGCAAAATGGACTTTGAACCAAATTCTATGAACGAGTAATTTATCCGAAATGCCCTGGTTGTATGAACATGGTGTAATGGCAGTAACCTTAAAATCTACATTTGGCGCAAATTGGTAAATTGATGAATTTCAGCAAATTTGTTACTTTTCGGAAGTAAAATGTAGACAACTATCAGCAAACTGGACTTTGAACCAAATTCTATGAACGAGTAATTTATCCGAAATACACTGGTAGTATGAACATGGTAAAATGCCAGTAACCTGAAAATCTAAATTTGGCGCAAATTGGTAAATTGCTGAATTTCAGCAAATGTGTTACCTTTCGGAAGTAAAATGTACACAACTATTAGCAAAATGGACCTTGAACCAAATTCTATGAACGAGAAATTTATCCGAAATGCACTGGTTGGATGAACATGATAAAACGGCACTAACCTTAAAATCTACATTTGGCGCAAATTGGTAAATTGATGCATTTCAGCAAATTTGTTAATTTTCGGAAGTAAAATGTACACAACTATCAGCAAAATGGACTTTGAACCAAATTATATGAACGAGTAATTTATCCGAAATGCACTGGTTGTATGAACATGGTAAAATGCCAGTAACCTGAAAATCTAAATTTGGCGCAAATTGGTAAATTGCTGAATTTCAGCAAATGTGTTACCTTTCGGAAGTAAACTGTAAACAACTATCAGCAAAATGGACTTTGAACCAAATTCTATGAACGAGTAATTTATCCGAAATGCCCTGGTTGTATGAACATGGTGTAATGGCAGTAACCTTAAAATCTACATTTGGCGCAAATTGGTAAATTGATGAATTTCAGCAAATTTGTTACTTTTCGGAAGTAAAATGTAGACAACTATCAGCAAAATGGACTTTGAACCAAATTCTATGAACGAGAAATTTATCCGAAATGCCCTGGTTGTATGAACATGGTGAAATGGCAGTAACCTTAAAATCTACATTTGGCGCAAATTGGTAAATTGATGAATTTCAGCAAATTTGTTACTTTTCGGAAGTAAAATGTAGACAACTATCAGCAAAATGGACTTTGAACCAAATTCTATGAACGAGAAATTTATCCGAAATACACTGGTAGTATGAACATGGTAAAATGCCAGTAACCTGAAAATCTAAATTTGGCGCAAATTGGTAAATTGCTGAATTTCAGCAAATGTGTTACCTTTCGGAAGTAAACTGTAAACAACTATCAGCAAAATGGACTTTGAACCAAATTATATGAACGAGTAATTTATCCGAAATGCACTGGTTGTATGAACATGGTAAAATGGCAGTAACCTGAAAATCTAAATTTGGCGCAAATTAGTAAATTGCTGAATTTCAGCAAATGTGTTACCTTTCGGAAGTAAACTGTAAACAACTATCAGCAAAATGGACTTTGAACCAAATTCTATGAACGAGTAATTTATCCGAAATACACTGGTAGTATGAACATGGTAAAATGCCAGTAACCTGAAAATCTAAATTTGGCGCAAATTGGTAAATTGCTGAATTTCAGCAAATGTGTTACCTTTCGGAAGTAAAATGTACACAACTATTAGCAAAATGGACTTTGAACCAAATTCTATGAACGAGAAATTTATCCGAAATGCACTGGTTGGATGAACATGATAAAACGGCACTAACCTTAAAATCTACATTTGGCGCAAATTGGTAAATTGATGCATTTCAGCAAATTTGTTAATTTTCGGAAGTAAAATGTACACAACTATCAGCAAAATGGACTTTGAACCAAATTATATGAACGAGTAATTTATCCGAAATGCACTGGTTGTATGAACATGGTAAAATGCCAGTAACCTGAAAATCTAAATTTGGCGCAAATTGGTAAATTGCTGAATTTCAGCAAATGTGTTACCTTTCGGAAGTAAACTGTAAACAACTATCAGCAAAATGGACTTTGAACCAAATTCTATGAACGAGTAATTTATCCGAAATGCCCTGGTTGTATGAACATGGTGTAATGGCAGTAACCTTAAAATCTACATTTGGCGCAAATTGGTAAATTGATGAATTTCAGCAAATTTGTTACTTTTCGGAAGTAAAATGTAGACAACTATCAGCAAAATGGACTTTGAACCAAATTCTATGAACGAGAAATTTATCCGAAATGCCCTGGTTGTATGAACATGGTAAAATGCCAGTAACCTTAAAATCTAAATTTGGCGCAAATTGGTAAATTGCTGAATTTCAGCAAATGTTTTACTTTTTGGAAGTAAAAAGTACACAACTATCAGCAAAATGGACTTTGAACCAAATTCTATGAACGAGTAATTTATCCGAAATACACTGGTAGTATGAACATGGTAAAATGCCAGTAACCTGAAAATCTAAATTTGGCGCAAATTGGTAAATTGCTGAATTTCAGCAAATGTGTTTCCTTTCGGAAGTAAACTGTAAACAACTATCAGCAAAATGGACTTTGAACCAAATTCTATGAACGAGTAATTTATCCGAAATGCCCTGGTTGTATGAACATGGTGTAATGGCAGTAACCTTAAAATCTACATTTGGCGCAAATTGGTAAATTGATGAATTTCAGCAAATTTGTTACTTTTCGGAAGTAAAATGTAGACAACTATCAGCAAACTGGACTTTGAACCAAATTCTATGAACGAGTAATTTATCCGAAATACACTGGTAGTATGAACATGGTAAAATGCCAGTAACCTGAAAATCTAAATTTGGCGCAAATTGGTAAATTGCTGAATTTCAGCAAATGTGTTACCTTTCGGAAGTAAAATGTACACATTTATTAGCAAAATGGACTTTGAACCAAATTCTATGAACGAGAAATTTATCCGAAATGCACTGGTTGGATGAACATGATAAAACGGCACTAACCTTAAAATCTACATTTGGCGCAAATTGGTAAATTGATGCATTTCAGCAAATTTGTTAATTTTCGGAAGTAAAATGTACACAACTATCAGCAAAATGGACTTTGAACCAAATTATATGAACGAGTAATTTATCCGAAATGCACTGGTTGTATGAACATGGTAAAATGCCAGTAACCTGAAAATCTAAATTTGGCGCAAATTGGTAAATTGCTGAATTTCAGCAAATGTGTTACCTTTCGGAAGTAAATTGTACACAACTATCAGCAAAATGGACTTTGAACAAAATTCTATGAACGAGAAATTTATCCGGAATACACTGGTAGTATGAACATGGTAAAATGGCAGTAACCTGAAAATCTAAATTTGGCGCAAATTAGTAAATTGCTGAATTTCAGCAAATGTGTTACCTTTTGGAAGTAAAAAGTACACAACTATTAGCAAAATGGACTTTGAACGAAATTCTATGAACGAGTAATTTTTCCGAAATGCACTGGTTGGATAAACATGGTAAAACGGCAGTAACCTTAAAATCTAAATGTGGCGCAAATTGGTAAATTGATGAATTTCAGCAAATGTGTTACCTTTCGGAAGTAAATTGTACACAACTATCAGCAAAATGGACTTTGAACAAAATTCTATGAACGAGAAATTTATCCGGAATACACTGGTAGTATGAACTTGGTAAAATGGCAGTAACCTGAAAATCTAAATTTGGCGCAAATTAGTAAATTGCTGAATTTCAGCAAATGTGTTACCTTTTGGAAGTAAAAAGTACACAACTATTAGCAAAATGGACTTTGAACGAAATTCTATGAACGAGTAATTTTTCCGAAATGCACTGGTTGGATAAACATGGTAAAACGGCAGTAACCTTAAAATCTAAATGTGGCGCAAATTGGTAAATTGATGAATTTCAGCAAATGTGTTACCTTTCGGAAGTAAATTGTACACAACTATCAGCAAAATGGACTTTGAACAAAATTCTATGAACGAGAAATTTACCCGGAATACACTGGTAGTATGAACATGGTGAAATGGCAGTAACCTTAAAATCTACATTTGGCGCAAATTGGTAAATTGATGAATTTCAGCAAATTTGTTACTTTTCGGAAGTAAAATGTACACAACTATCAGCAAAATGGACTTTTAACCAAATTATATGAACGAGTAATTTATCCGAAATGCACTGGTTGTATGAACATGGTAAAATGCCAGTAACCTGAAAATCTAAATTTGGCGCAAATTGGTAAATTGCTGAATTTCAGCAAATGTGTTACCTTTCGGAAGTAAACTGTAAACAACTATCAGCAAAATGGACTTTGAACCAAATTCTATGAACGACTAATTTATCCGAAATGCCCTGGTTGTGTGAACATGGTGTAATGGCAGTAACCTTAAAATCTACATTTGGCGCAAATTGGTAAATTGATGTATTTCAGCAAATTTGTTACTTTTCGGAAGTAAAATGTACACAACTATCAGCAAAATGGACTTTTAACCAAATTATATGAACGAGTAATTTATCCGAAATGCACTGGTTGTATGAACATGGTAAAATGCCAGTAACCTGAAAATCTAAATTTGGCGCAAATTGGTAAATTGCTGAATTTCAGCAAATGTGTTACCTTTCGGAAGTAAAATGTACACAACTATCAGCAAAATGGACTTTGAACCAAATTCTATGAACGAGTAATTTATCCGAAATACACTGGTAGTATGAACATGGTAAAATGCCAGTAACCTGAAAATCTAAATTTGGCGCAAATTGGTAAATTGCTGAATTTCAGCAAATGTGTTACCTTTCGGAAGTAAACTGTAAACAACTATCAGCAAAATGGACTTTGAACCAAATTATATGAACGAGTAATTTATCCGAAATGCACTGGTTGGATGAACATGGTAAAATGCCAGTAACCTGAAAATCTAAATTTGGCGCAAATTGGTAAATTGCTGAATTTCAGCAAATGTGTTACCTTTCGGAAGTAAAATGTACACAACTATCAGCAAAATGGACTTTGAACCAAATTCTATGAACGAGTAATTTATCCGAAATACACTGGTAGTATGAACATGGTAAAATGCCAGTAACCTGAAAATCTAAATTTGGCGCAAATTGGTAAATTGCTGAATTTCAGCAAATGTGTTACCTTTCGGAAGTAAACTGTAAACAACTATCAGCAAAATGGACTTTGAACCAAATTCTATGAACGAGTAATTTATCCGAAATGCCCTGGTTGTATGAACATGGTGTAATGGCAGTAACCTTAAAATCTACATTTGGCGCAAATTGGTAAATTGCTGAATTTCAGCAAATGTGTTACCTTTCGGAAGTAAACTGTAAACAACTATCAGCAAAATGGACTTTGAACCAAATTCTATGAACGAGTAATTTATCCGAAATGCCCTGGTTGTATGAACATGGTGTAATGGCAGTAACCTTAAAATCTACATTTGGCGCAAATTGGTAAATTGATGAATTTCAGCAAATTTGTTACTTTTCGGAAGTAAAATGTAGACAACTATCAGCAAAATGGACTTTGAACCAAATTCTATGAACGAGAAATTTATCCGAAATGCCCTGGTTGTATGAACATGGTGAAATGGCAGTAACCTTAAAATCTACATTTGGCGCAAATTGGTAAATTGATGAATTTCAGCAAATTTGTTACTTTTCGGAAGTAAAATGTAGACAACTATCAGCAAAATGGACTTTGAACCAAATTCTATGAACGAGAAATTTATCCGAAATGCCCTGGTTGTATGAACATGGTAAAATGCCAGTAACCTTAAAATCTAAATTTGGCGCAAATTGGTAAATTGCTGAATTTCAGCAAATGTTTTACTTTTTGGAAGTAAAAAGTACACAACTGTTAGCAAAATGGACTTGGAACGAAATTCTATGAACGAGTAATATTTCAGAAATGCACTGGTTGGATGAACATGGTAAAACGGAAGTAACCTTAAAATCTACATTTGGCGCATATTGGTAAATTGATGAATTTCAGCAAATGTGTTACTTTCGGAAATAAAATGTACACAACTATCAGCAAAATGGACTTTGAACCAAATTCTATGAACGAGAAATTTATCCGAAATGCCCTGGTTGTATGAACATGGTAAAATGCCAGTAACCTTAAAATCTAAATTTGGCGCAAATTGGTAAATTGCTGAATTTCAGCAAATGTTTTACTTTTTGGAAGTAAAAAGTACACAACTGTTAGCAAAATGGACTTGGAACGAAATTCTATGAACGAGTAATTTATCCGAAATGCACTGGTTGTATGAACATGGTAAAATGGCAGTAACCTGAAAATCTAAATTTGGCGCAAATTAGTAAATTGCTGAATTTCAGCAAATGTGTTACCTTTTGGAAGTAAAAAGTACACAACTATTAGCAAAATGGACTTTGAACGAAATTCTATGAACGAGTAATTTTTCCGAAATGCACTGGTTGGATAAACTTGGTAAAACGGCAGTAACCTTAAAATCTAAATGTGGCGCAAATTGGTAAATTGATGAGATTCAGCAAATGTGTTACCTTTCGGAAGTAAATTGTACACAACTATCAGCAAAATGGATTTTGAACAAAATTCTATGAACGAGAAATTTATCCGGAATACACTGGTAGTATGAACATGGTGAAATGGCAGTAACCTTAAAATCTACATTTGGTGCAAATTGGTAAATTGATGAATTTCAGCAAATGTGTTACCCATCGGAAGTAAAATGTACACAACTATCAGCAAAATGGACTTTGAACCAAATTATATGAACGAGTAATTTTTCCGAAATGCACTGGTTGGATGAACATGGTAAAACGGCAGTAACTTTAAAATCTAAATTTGGCGCAAATTGGTAAATTGATGGATTTCAGCAAATTTGTTACTTTTCGGAAGTAAAATGTACACAACTATCAGCAAAATGGACTTTTAACCAAATTATATGAACGAGTAATTTATCCGAAATGCACTGGTTGTATGAACATGGTAAAATGCCAGTAACCTGAAAATCTAAATTTGGCGCAAATTGGTAAATTGCTGAATTTCAGCAAATGTTTTACTTTTTGGAAGTAAAAAGTACACAACTGTTAGCAAAATGGACTTGGAACGAAATTCTATGAACGAGTAATATTTCAGAAATGCACTGGTTGGATGAACATGGTAAAACGGAAGTAACCTTAAAATCTACATTTGGCGCATATTGGTAAATTGATGAATTTCAGCAAATGTGTTACTTTCGGAAATAAAATGTACACAACTATCAGCAAAATGGACTTTGAACCAAATTCTATGAACGAGAAATTTATCCGAAATGCCCTGGTTGTATGAACATGGTAAAATGCCAGTAACCTTAAAATCTAAATTTGGCGCAAATTGGTAAATTGCTGAATTTCAGCAAATGTTTTACTTTTTGGAAGTAAAAAGTACACAACTGTTAGCAAAATGGACTTGGAACGAAATTCTATGAACGAGTAATATTTCAGAAATGCACTGGTTGGATGAACATGGTAAAACGGAAGTAACCTTAAAATCTACATTTGGCGCATATTGGTAAATTGATGAATTTCAGCAAATGTGTTACTTTCGGAAATAAAATGTACACAACTATCAGCAAAATGGACTTTGAACCAAATTCTATGAACGAGAAATTTATCCGAAATGCCCTGGTTGTATGAACATGGTAAAATGCCAGTAACCTTAAAATCTAAATTTGGCGCAAATTGGTAAATTGCTGAATTTCAGCAAATGTTTTACTTTTTGGAAGTAAAAAGTACACAACTGTTAGCAAAATGGACTTGGAACGAAATTCTATGAACGAGTAATTTATCCGAAATGCACTGGTTGTATGAACATGGTAAAATGGCAGTAACCTGAAAATCTAAATTTGGCGCAAATTAGTAAATTGCTGAATTTCAGCAAATGTGTTACCTTTTGGAAGTAAAAAGTACACAACTATTAGCAAAATGGACTTTGAACGAAATTCTATGAACGAGTAATTTTTCCGAAATGCACTGGTTGGATAAACTTGGTAAAACGGCAGTAACCTTAAAATCTAAATGTGGCGCAAATTGGTAAATTGATGAGATTCAGCAAATGTGTTACCTTTCGGAAGTAAATTGTACACAACTATCAGCAAAATGGATTTTGAACAAAATTCTATGAACGAGAAATTTATCCGGAATACACTGGTAGTATGAACATGGTGAAATGGCAGTAACCTTAAAATCTACATTTGGTGCAAATTGGTAAATTGATGAATTTCAGCAAATGTGTTACCCATCGGAAGTAAAATGTACACAACTATCAGCAAAATGGACTTTGAACCAAATTATATGAACGAGTAATTTTTCCGAAATGCACTGGTTGGATGAACATGGTAAAACGGCAGTAACTTTAAAATCTAAATTTGGCGCAAATTGGTAAATTGATGCATTTCAGCAAATTTGTTACTTTTCGGAAGTAAAATGTACACAACTATCAGCAAAATGGACTTTTAACCAAATTATATGAACGAGTAATTTATCCGAAATGCACTGGTTGTATGAACATGGTAAAATGCCAGTAACCTGAAAATCTAAATTTGGCGCAAATTGGTAAATTGCTGAATTTCAGCAAATGTGTTACCTTTCGGAAGTAAAATGTACACAACTATCAGCAAAATGGACTTTGAACCAAATTCTATGAAAGAGTAATTTTTCCGAAATGCCCTGGTTGTATGAACATGGTGAAATAGCAGTAACCTGAAAATCTAAATTTGGCGCAAATTGGTAAATTGCTGAATTTCAGCAAATGTGTTACCTTTCGGAAGTAAACTGTAAACAACTATCAGCAAAATAGACTTTGAACCAAATTCTATGAACGAGTAATTTATCCGAAATGCACTGGTTAGATGAACATGGTAAAACGGCAGTAACCTTAAAATCTTAATTTGGCGCAAATTGATGCATTTCAGCAAATTCGTTACTTTTCGGAGGTAAAATGTACACAACTATCAGCAAAATGGAATTTGAACGAAATCCTATGAACGAGAAATTTATCCGAAATGCACTGGTTGTATGAACATGGTAAAACGGCAGTAACCTTAAAATCTACATTTGGCGCAAATTGGTAAATTGATGAATTTCAGCAAATGTGTTGCCCATCGGAAGTAAAATGTACCCAACTATTAGCAAAATGGACTTTGAACCAAATTCTATGAACGAGTAATTTATCCGAAATGCACTGGTTGGATGAACATGGTAAAACGGCAGTAACCTTAAAATCTACATTTGGCGCAAATTGGTAAATTGATGCTTTTCAGCAAATTTGTTACTTTTCGGAAGTAAAATGTACACAACTATCAGCAAAATGGACTTTGAACCAAATTATATGAACGAGTAATTTATCCGAAATGCACTGGTTGTATGAACATGGTAAAATGCCAGTAACCTGAAAATCTAAATTTGGCGCAAATTGGTAAATTGCTGAATTTCAGCAAATGTGTTACCTTTCGGAAGTAAAATGTACACACCTATCAGCAAAATGGACTTTGAACCAAATTCTATGAACGAGAAAGTTATCCGAAATACACTGGTAATATGAACATGTTGAAATGGCAGTAACCTTAAAATCTACATTTGGCGCCAATTGGTAAATTGATGAATTCAGCAAATTTGTTACTTTTCGGAAGTAAAATGTACACAACTATCAGCAAAATGGACTTTGAATGAAATTCTATGAACGGGTAATTTTTCCGAAATGCACTGGTTGGATGAACATGGTAAAACGGCAGTAACCTTAAAATCTACATTTGGCGCAAATTGGTAACTTGATGAATTTCATCAAATTTGTTACCTTTCGGAAGTAAAATGTAGACAACTATAAGCAAAACGGACTTTGAACCAAATTATATGAACGAGTAATTTTTCCGAAATGCACTGGTTGTATGAACATGGTAAAATGCCAGTAACCTGAAAATCTAAATTTGCCGCAAATTGGTAAATTGCTGAATTTCAGCAAATGTGTTACCTTTCGGAAGTAAAATGTACACAACTATCAGCAAAATGGACTTTGAACCAAATTCTATGAACGAGAAATTTATCCGAACTGCACTGGTTGTATGAACATGGTAAAACGGCAGTAACCTTAAAATCTACATTTGGCGCAAATTGGTAAATTGATGAATTTCAGCAAATGTGTTACCCATCGGAAGTAAAATGTACACAACTATCAGCAAAATGGACTTTGAACCAAAATATATGAACCAGTAATTTTTCCGAAATGCACTGGTTGCATGAACATGGTAAAACGGCAGTAACCTGAAAATCTAAATTTGGCGCAAATTAGTAAATTGCTGAATTTCAGCAAATGTGTTACCTTTTGGAAGTAAAAAGTACACAACTATTAGCAAAATGGACTTTGAACGAATTTCTATGAACGAGTAATTTTTCCGAAATGCACTGGTTGGATAAACATGGTAAAACGGCAGTAACCTTAAAATCTAAATGTGGCGCAAATTGGTAAATTGATGAATTTCAGCAAATGTGTTACCTTTCGGAAGTAAATTGTACACAACTATCTGCAAAATGGACTTTGAACAAAATTCTATGAACGAGAAATTTATCCGGAATACACTGGTAGTATGAACATGGTGAAATGGCAGTAACCTTAAAATCTACATTTGGCGCAAATTGGTAAATCGATGAATTTCAGCAAATGTGTTACCCATCGGAAGTAAAATGTACACAACTATCAGCAAAATGGACTTTGAACCAAATTATATGAACGAGTAATTTTTCCGAAATGCACTGGTTGGATGAACATGGTAAAACGGCAGTAACCTTAAAATCTAAATTTGGCGCAAATTGGTAAATTGATGCATTTCAGCAAATTTGTTACTTTTCGGAAGTAAAACGTACACAACTATCAGCAAAATGGACTTTTAACCAAATTATATGAACGAGTAATTTATCCGAAATGCACTGGTTGTATGAACATGGTAAAATGCCAGTAACCTGAAAATCTAAATTTGGCGCAAATTGGTAAATTGCTGAATTTCAGCAAATGTGTTACCTTTCGGAAGTAAAATGTACACAACTATCAGCAAAATGGAATTTGAACGAAATTCTATGAACGAGTAATTTTTCCGAAGTGCCCTGGTTGTATGAACATGGTGAAATGGCAGTAACCTTAAAATCTACATTTGGCGCAAATTGGTAAATTGATGAATTTCAGCAAATTTGTTACTTTTCGGAAGTAAAATGTAGACAACTATCAGCAAAATGGACTTTGAACCAAATTCTATGAACGAGAAATTTATCCCAAATGCCCTGGTTGTATGAACATGGTGAAATGGCAGTAACCTTAAAATCTACATTTGGCGCAAATTGGTAAATTGATGAATTTCAGCAAATTTGTTACTTTTCGGAAGTAAAATGTAGACAACTATCAGCAAAATGGACTTTGAACCAAATTCTATGAACGAGAACTTTTTTCGAAATGCCCTGGTTGTATGAACATGGTAAAATGCCAGTAACCTGAAAATCTAAATTTGGCGCCAATTAGTAAATTGCTGAATTTCAGCAAATGTGTTACCTTTTGGAAGTAAAAAGTACACAACTATTAGCAAAATGGACTTTGAACGAAATTCTATGAACGAGTAATTTTTCCGAAATGCACTGGTTGGATAAACATGGTAAAACGGCAGTAACCTTAAAATCTAAATGTGGCGCAAATTGGTAAATTGATGAATTTCAGCAAATGTGTTACCTTTCGGAAGTAAATTGTACACAACTATCAGCAAAATGGACTTCGAACAAAATTCTATGAACGAGTAATTTTTCCGAAATGCACTGGTTGGATGAACATGGTAAAACGGCAGTAACCTTAAAATCTAAATTTGGCGCAAATTGGTAAATTGCTGAATTTCAGCAAATTTGTTACTTTTCGGAAATAAAATGTACACAACTATCAGCAAAATGGACTTTGAACCAAATTATATGAACGAGTAATTTATCCGAAATGCACTGGTTGTATGAACATGGTAAAATGCCAGTAACCGGAAAATCTAAATTTGGCGCAAATTGGTAAATTGCTGAATTTCAGCAAATGTGTTACCTTTCGGAAGTAAAATGTACACAACTATCAGCAAAATGGACTTTGAACCAAATTCTATGAACGAGTAATTTATCCGAAATACACTGGTAGTATGAACATGGTAAAATGCCAGTAACCTGAAAATCTAAATTTGGCGCAAATTGGTAAATTGCTGAATTTCAGCAAATTTGTTACTTTTCGGAAGTAAAATGTACACAACTATCAGCAAAATGGATTTTGAACCAAATTATATGAACGAGAAATTTATCCGAAATACACTGGTAGTATGAACATGTTGAAATGGCAGTAACCTTAAAATCTACATTTGGCGCAAATTGGTAAATTGCTGAGTTTCAGCAAATGTGTTACCTTTTGTAAGTAAAAAGTACACAACTATTAGCAAAATGGACTTTGAACGAAATTCTATGAACGAGTAATTTTTCCGAAATGCACTGGTTGGATGAACATGGTAAAACGGCAGTAACCTTAAAATCTACATTTGGCGCAAATTGGTAACTTGATGAATTTCATCAAATTTGTTACCTTTCGGAAGTAAAATGTACACAACTATCAGCAAAATGGACTTTGTACCAAATTATATGAACGAGTAATTTATCCGAAATGCACTCGTTGTATGAACATGGTAAAATGCCAGTAACCTGAAAATCTAAATTTGGCGCAAATTGGTAAATTGCTGAATTTCAGCAAATGTGTTACCTTTCGGAAGTAAAATGTACACACCTATCAGCAAAATGGACTTTGAACCAAATTCTATGAACGAGAAAGTTATCCGAAATACACTGGTAATATGAACATGTTGAAATGGCAGTAACCTTAAAATCTACATTTGGCGCCAATTGGTAAATTGATGAATTCAGCAAATTTGTTACTTTTCGGAAGTAAAATGTACACAACTATCAGCAAAATGGACTTTGAATGAAATTCTATGAACGGGTAATTTTTCCGAAATGCACTGGTTGGATGAACATGGTAAAACGGCAGTAACCTTAAAATCTACATTTGGCGCAAATTGGTAACTTGATGAATTTCATCAAATTTGTTACCTTTCGGAAGTAAAATGTAGACAACTATAAGCAAAACGGACTTTGAACCAAATTATATGAACGAGTAATTTTTCCGAAATGCACTGGTTGTATGAACATGGTGAAATGGCAGTAACCTTAAAATCTACATTTGGAGCAAATTGGTAAATTGATGAATTTCAGCAAATTTGTTACTTTTCGGAAGTAAAATGTAGACAACTATCAGCAAAATGGACTTTGAACCAAATTATATGAACGAGTAATTTTTCCGAAATGCACTGGTTGTATGAACATGGTGAAATGGCAGTAACCTTAAAATCTACATTTGGAGCAAATTGGTAAATTGATGAATTTCAGCAAATTTGTTACTTTTCGGAAGTAAAATGTACACAACTATCAGCAAAATGGACTTTGAACCAAATTCTATGAACGAGAAATTTATCCGAACTGCACTGGTTGTATGAACATGGTAAAACGGCAGTAACCTTAAAATCTACATTTGGCGCAAATTGGTAAATTGATGAATTTCAGCAAATTTGTTACTTTTCGGAAGTAAAATGTAGACAACTATCAGCAAAATGGACTTTGAACCAAATTCTATGAACGAGAAATTTTTTCGAAATGCCCTGGTTGTATGAACATGGTAAAATGCCAGTAACCTGAAAATCTAAATTTGGCGCAAATTAGTAAATTGCTGAATTTCAGCAAATGTGTTACCTTTTGGAAGTAAAAAGTACACAACTATTAGCAAAATGGACTTTGAACGAAATTCTATGAACGAGTAATTTTTCCGAAATGCACTGGTTGGATAAACATGGTAAAACGGCAGTAACCTTAAAATCTAAATGTGGCGCAAATTGGTAAATTGATGAATTTCAGCAAATGTGTTACCTTTCGGAAGTAAATTGTACACAACTATCAGCAAAATGGACTTCGAACAAAATTCTATGAACGAGTAATTTTTCCGAAATGCACTGGTTGGATGAACATGGTAAAACGGCAGTAACCTTAAAATCTAAATTTGGCGCAAATTGGTAAATTGCTGAATTTCAGCAAATTTGTTACTTTTCGGAAATAAAATGTACACAACTATCAGCAAAATGGACTTTGAACCAAATTATATGAACGAGTAATTTATCCGAAATGCACTGGTTGTATGAACATGGTAAAATGCCAGTAACCGGAAAATCTAAATTTGGCGCAAATTGGTAAATTGCTGAATTTCAGCAAATGTGTTACCTTTCGGAAGTAAAATGTACACAACTATCAGCAAAATGGACTTTGAACCAAATTCTATGAACGAGTAATTTATCCGAAATACACTGGTAGTATGAACATGGTAAAATGCCAGTAACCTGAAAATCTAAATTTGGCGCAAATTGGTAAATTGCTGAATTTCAGCAAATTTGTTACTTTTCGGAAGTAAAATGTACACAACTATCAGCAAAATGGACTTTGAACCAAATTATATGAACGAGAAATTTATCCGAAATACACTGGTGGTATGAACATGGTGAAACGGCAGTAACCTTAAAATCTAAATTTGGCGCAAATTGGTAAATTGCTGAGTTTCAGCAAATGTGTTACCTTTTGTAAGTAAAAAGTACACAACTATTAGCAAAATGGACTTTGAACGAAATTCTATGAACGAGTAATTTTTCCGAAATGCACTGGTTGGATGAACATGGTAAAACGGCAGTAACCTTAAAATCTACATTTGGCGCAAATTGGTAACTTGATGAATTTCATCAAATTTGTTACTTTTCGGAAGTAAAATGTACACAACTATCAGCAAAATGGACTTTGAACCAAATTATATGAACGAGTAATTTATCCGAAATGCACTCGTTGTATGAACATGGTAAAATGCCAGTAACCTGAAAATCTAAATTTGGCGCAAATTGGTAAATTGCTGAATTTCAGCAAATGTGTTACCTTTCGGAAGTAAAATGTACACACCTATCAGCAAAATGGACTTTGAACCAAATTCTATGAACGAGAAAGTTATCCGAAATACACTGGTAATATGAACATGTTGAAATGGCAGTAACCTTAAAATCTACATTTGGCGCCAATTGGTAAATTGATGAATTCAGCAAATTTGTTACTTTTCGGAAGTAAAATGTACACAACTATCAGCAAAATGGACTTTGAATGAAATTCTATGAACGGGTAATTTTTCCGAAATGCACTGGTTGGATGAACATGGTAAAACGGCAGTAACCTTAAAATCTACATTTGGCGCAAATTGGTAACTTGATGAATTTCATCAAATTTGTTACCTTTCGGAAGTAAAATGTAGACAACTATAAGCAAAACGGACTTTGAACCAAATTATATGAACGAGTAATTTTTCCGAAATGCACTGGTTGTATGAACATGGTGAAATGGCAGTAACCTTAAAATCTACATTTGGAGCAAATTGGTAAATTGATGAATTTCAGCAAATTTGTTACTTTTCGGAAGTAAAATGTAGACAACTATCAGCAAAATGGACTTTGAACCAAATTCTATGAACGAGAAATTTATCCGAAATGCCCTGGTTGTATGAACATGGTGAAATGGCAGTAACCTTAAAATCTACATTTGGCGCAAATTGGTAAATTGATGAATTTCAGCAAATTTGTTACTTTTCGGAAGTAAAATGTAGACAACTATCAGCAAAATGGACTTTGAACCAAATTCTATGAACGAGAAATTTTTTCGAAATGCCCTGGTTGTATGAACATGGTAAAATGCCAGTAACCTGAAAATCTAAATTTGGCGCAAATTAGTAAATTGCTGAATTTCAGCAAATGTGTTACCTTTTGGAAGTAAAAAGTACACAAGTATTAGCAAAATGGACTTTGAACGAAATTCTATGAACGAGTAATTTTTCCGAAATGCACTGGTTGGATAAACATGGTAAAACGGCAGTAACCTTAAAATCTAAATGTGGCGCAAATTGGTAAATTGATGAATTTCAGCAAATGTGTTACCTTTCGGAAGTAAATTGTACACAACTATCAGCAAAATGGACTTCGAACAAAATTCTATGAACGAGTAATTTTTCCGAAATGCACTGGTTGGATGAACATGGTAAAACGGCAGTAACCTTAAAATCTAAATTTGGCGCAAATTGGTAAATTGCTGAATTTCAGCAAATTTGTTACTTTTCGGAAATAAAATGTACACAACTATCAGCAAAATGGACTTTGAACCAAATTATATGAACGAGTAATTTATCCGAAATGCACTGGTTGTATGAACATGGTAAAATGCCAGTAACCGGAAAATCTAAATTTGGCGCAAATTGGTAAATTGCTGAATTTCAGCAAATGTGTTACTTTTCGGAAGTAAAATGTACACACCTATCAGAAAAATGGACTTTGAACCAAATTCTATGAACGAGAAAGTTATCCGAAATACACTGGTAATATGAACATGTTAAAATGGCAGTAACCTTAAAATCTACATTTGGCGCCAATTGGTAAATTGATGAATTCAGCAAATTTGTTACTTTTCGGAAGTAAAATGTACACAACTATCAGCAAAATGGACTTTGAATGAAATTCTATGAACGGGTAATTTTTCCGAAATGCACTGGTTGGATGAACATGGTAAAACGGCAGTAACCTTAAAATCTACATTTGGCGCAAATTGGTAACTTGATGAATTTCATCAAATTTGTTACCTTTCGGAAGTAAAATGTAGACAACTATAAGCAAAACGGACTTTGAACCAAATTATATGAACGAGTAATTTTTCCGAAATGCACTGGTTGTATGAACATGGTAAAATGCCAGTAACCTGAAAATCTAAATTTGGCGCAAATTGGTAAATTGCTGAATTTCAGCAAATGTGTTACCTTTCGGAAGTAAAATGTACACAACTATCAGCAAAATGGACTTTGAACCAAATTCTATGAACGAGAAATTTATCCGAACTGCACTGGTTGTATGAACATGGTAAAACGGCAGTAACCTTAAAATCTACATTTGGCGCAAATTGGTAAATTGATGAATTTAAGCAAATGTGTTACCCATCGGAAGTAAAATGTACACAACTATCAGCAAAATGGACTTTGAACCAAAATATATGAACCAGTAATTTTTCCGAAATGCACTGGTTGCATGAACATGGTAAAACGGCAGTAACCTGAAAGTCTAAATTTGGCGCAAATTAGTAAATTGCTGAATTTCAGCAAATGTGTTACCTTTTGGAAGTAAAAAGTACACAACTATTAGCAAAATGGACTTTGAACGAAATTCTATGAACGAGTAATTTTTCCGAAATGCACTGGTTGGATAAACATGGTAAAACGGCAGTAACCTTAAAATCTAAACGTGGCGCAAATTGGTAAATTGATGAATTTCAGCAAATGTGTTACCTTTCGGAAGTAAATTGTACACAACTATCAGCAAAATGGACTTTGAACAAAATTCTATGAACGAGAAATTTATCCGGAATTCACTGGTAGTATGAACATGGTGAAATGGCAGTAACCTTAAAATCTACATTTGGCGCAAATTGGTAAATCGATGAATTTCAGCAAATGTGTTACCCATCGGAAGTAAAATGTACACAACTATCAGCAAAATGGACTTTGAACCAAATTATATGAACGAGTAATTTTTCCGAAATGCACTGGTTGGATGAACATGGTAAAACGGCAGTAACCTTAAAATCTAAATTTGGCGCAAATTGGTAAATTGATGCATTTCAGCAAATTTGTTACTTTTCGGAAGTAAAATGTACACAACTATCAGCAAAATGGACTTTTAACCAAATTATATGAACGAGTAATTTATCCGAAATGCACTGGTTGTATGAACATGTTAAAATGCCAGTAACCTGAAAATCTAAATTTGGCGCAAATTGGTAAATTGCTGAATTTCAGCAAATGTGTTACCTTTCGGAAGTAAAATGTACACAACTATCAGCAAAATGGACTTTGAACCAAATTCTATGAACGAGTAATTTATCCGAAATACACTGGTAGTATGAACATGGTAAAATGCCAGTAACCTGAAAATCTAAATTTGGCGCAAATTGGTAAATTGCTGAATTTCAGCAAATTTGTTACTTTTCGGAAGTAAAATGTACACAACTATCAGCAAAATGGACTTTGAACCAAATTATATGAACGAGTAATTTTTCCGAAATGCACTGGTTGGATGAACATGGTAAAACGGCACTAACCTTAAAATCTAAATTTGGCGCAAATTGGTAAATTGATGCATTTCAGCAAATTTGTTACTTTTCGGAAGTAAAATGTACACAACTATCAGCAAAATGGACTTTTAACCAAATTATATGAACGAGTAATTTATCCGAAATGCACTGGTTGTATGAACATGGTAAAATGCCAGTAACCTGAAAATCTAAATTTGGCGCAAATTGGTAAATTGCTGAATTTCAGCAAATGTGTTACCTTTCGGAAGTAAAATGTACACAACTATTAGCAAAATGGACTTTGAACCAAATTCTATGAACGAGAAATTTATCCGAAATGCACTGGTTGGATGAACATGATAAAACGGCACTAACCTTAAAATCTACATTTGGCGCAAATTGGTAAATTGATGCATTTCAGCAAATTTGTTACTTTTCGGAAGTAAAATGTACACAACTATCAGCAAAATGGACTTTTAACCAAATTATATGAACGAGTAATTTATCCGAAATGCACTGGTTGTATGAACATGGTAAAATGCCAGTAACCTGAAAATCTAAATTTGGCGCAAATTGGTAAATTGCTGAATTTCAGCAAATGTGTTACCTTTCGGAAGTAAAATGTACACAACTATTAGCAAAATGGACTTTGAACCAAATTCTATGAACGAGAAATTTATCCGAAATGCACTGGTTGGATGAACATGATAAAACGGCACTAACCTTAAAATCTACATTTGGCGCAAATTGGTAAATTGATGCATTTCAGCAAATTTGTTAATTTTCGGAAGTAAAATGTACACAACTATCAGCAAAATGGACTTTGAACCAAATTATATGAACGAGTAATTTATCCGAAATGCACTGGTTGTATGAACATGGTAAAATGCCAGTAACCTGAAAATCTAAATTTGGCGCAAATTGGTAAATTGCTGAATTTCAGCAAATGTGTTACCTTTCGGAAGTAAACTGTAAACAACTATCAGCAAAATGGACTTTGAACGAAATTCTATGAACGAGTAATTTATCCGAAATGCCCTGGTTGTATGAACATGGTGTAATGGCAGTAACCTTAAAATCTACATTTGGCGCAAATTGGTAAATTGATGAATTTCAGCAAATTTGTTACTTTTCGGAAGTAAAATGTAGACAACTATCAGCAAAATGGACTTTGAACCAAATTCTATGAACGAGAAATTTATCCGAAATGCCCTGGTTGTATGAACATGGTGAAATGGCAGTAACCTTAAAATCTACATTTGGCGCAAATTGGTAAATTGATGAATTTCAGCAAATTTGTTACTTTTCGGTAGTAAAATGTAGACAGCTATCAGCAAAATGGACTTTGAACCAAATTCTATGAACGAGAAATTTATCCGAAATGCCCTGGTTGTATGAACATGGTAAAATGCCAGTAACCTTAAAATCTAAATTTGGCGCAAATTGGTAAATTGCTGAATTTCAGCAAATGTTTTACTTTTTGGAAGTAAAAAGTACACAACTATTAGCAAAATGGACTTTGAACGAAATTCTATGAACGAGTAATTTTTCCGAAATGCACTGGTTGGATAAACATGGTAAAACGGCAGTAACCTTAAAATCTAAATGTGGCGCAAATTGGTAAATTGATGAATTTCAGCAAATGTGTTACCTTTCGGAAGTAAATTGTACACAACTATCAGCAAAATGGACTTCGAACAAAATTCTATGAACGAGTAATTTTTCCGAAATGCACTGGTTGGATGAACATGGTAAAACGGCAGTAACCTTAAAATCTAAATTTGGCGCAAATTGGTAAATTGCTGAATTTCAGCAAATTTGTTACTTTTCGGAAATAAAATGTACACAACTATCAGCAAAATGGACTTTGAACCAAATTATATGAACGAGTAATTTATCCGAAATGCACTGGTTGTATGAACATGGTAAAATGCCAGTAACCGGAAAATCTAAATTTGGCGCAAATTGGTAAATTGCTGAATTTCAGCAAATGTGTTACTTTTCGGAAGTAAAATGTACACACCTATCAGAAAAATGGACTTTGAACCAAATTCTATGAACGAGAAAGTTATCCGAAATACACTGGTAATATGAACATGTTAAAATGGCAGTAACCTTAAAATCTACATTTGGCGCCAATTGGTAAATTGATGAATTCAGCAAATTTGTTACTTTTCGGAAGTAAAATGTACACAACTATCAGCAAAATGGACTTTGAATGAAATTCTATGAACGGGTAATTTTTCCGAAATGCACTGGTTGGATGAACATGGTAAAACGGCAGTAACCTTAAAATCTACATTTGGCGCAAATTGGTAACTTGATGAATTTCATCAAATTTGTTACCTTTCGGAAGTAAAATGTAGACAACTATAAGCAAAACGGACTTTGAACCAAATTATATGAACGAGTAATTTTTCCGAAATGCACTGGTTGTATGAACATGGTAAAATGCCAGTAACCTGAAAATCTAAATTTGGCGCAAATTGGTAAATTGCTGAATTTCAGCAAATGTGTTACCTTTCGGAAGTAAAATGTACACAACTATCAGCAAAATGGACTTTGAACCAAATTCTATGAACGAGAAATTTATCCGAACTGCACTGGTTGTATGAACATGGTAAAACGGCAGTAACCTTAAAATCTACATTTGGCGCAAATTGGTAAATTGATGAATTTAAGCAAATGTGTTACCCATCGGAAGTAAAATGTACACAACTATCAGCAAAATGGACTTTGAACCAAAATATATGAACCAGTAATTTTTCCGAAATGCACTGGTTGCATGAACATGGTAAAACGGCAGTAACCTGAAAGTCTAAATTTGGCGCAAATTAGTAAATTGCTGAATTTCAGCAAATGTGTTACCTTTTGGAAGTAAAAAGTACACAACTATTAGCAAAATGGACTTTGAACGAAATTCTATGAACGAGTAATTTTTCCGAAATGCACTGGTTGGATGAACATGGTAAAACGGCACTAACCTTAAAATCTAAATTTGGCGCAAATTGGTAAATTGATGCATTTCAGCAAATTTGTTAATTTTCGGAAGTAAACTGTAAACAACTATCAGCAAAATGGACTTTGAACCAAATTCTATGAACGAGAAATTTATCCGAAATGCACTGGTTGGATGAACATGATAAAACGGCACTAACCTTAAAATCTACATTTGGCGCAAATTGGTAAATTGATGCATTTCAGCAAATTTGTTACTTTTCGGAAGTAAAATGTACACAACTATCAGCAAAATGGACTTTTAACCAAATTATATGAACGAGTAATTTATCCGAAATGCACTGGTTGTATGAACATGGTAAAATGCCAGTAACCTGAAAATCTAAATTTGGCGCAAATTGGTAAATTGCTGAATTTCAGCAAATGTGTTACCTTTCGGAAGTAAAATGTACACAACTATTAGCAAAATGGACTTTGAACCAAATTCTATGAACGAGAAATTTATCCGAAATGCACTGGTTGGATGAACATGATAAAACGGCACTAACCTTAAAATCTACATTTGGCGCAAATTGGTAAATTGATGCATTTCAGCAAATTTGTTAATTTTCGGAAGTAAAATGTACACAACTATCAGCAAAATGGACTTTGAACCAAATTATATGAACGAGTAATTTATCCGAAATGCACTGGTTGTATGAACATGGTAAAATGCCAGTAACCTGAAAATCTAAATTTGGCGCAAATTGGTAAATTGCTGAATTTCAGCAAATGTGTTACCTTTCGGAAGTAAACTGTAAACAACTATCAGCAAAATGGACTTTGAACGAAATTCTATGAACGAGTAATTTATCCGAAATGCCCTGGTTGTATGAACATGGTGTAATGGCAGTAACCTTAAAATCTACATTTGGCGCAAATTGGTAAATTGATGAATTTCAGCAAATTTGTTACTTTTCGGAAGTAAAATGTAGACAACTATCAGCAAAATGGACTTTGAACCAAATTCTATGAACGAGAAATTTATCCGAAATGCCCTGGTTGTATGAACATGGTGAAATGGCAGTAACCTTAAAATCTACATTTGGCGCAAATTGGTAAATTGATGAATTTCAGCAAATTTGTTACTTTTCGGTAGTAAAATGTAGACAGCTATCAGCAAAATGGACTTTGAACCAAATTCTATGAACGAGAAATTTATCCGAAATGCCCTGGTTGTATGAACATGGTAAAATGCCAGTAACCTTAAAATCTAAATTTGGCGCAAATTGGTAAATTGCTGAATTTCAGCAAATGTTTTACTTTTTGGAAGTAAAAAGTACACAACTATTAGCAAAATGGACTTTGAACGAAATTCTATGAACGAGTAATTTTTCCGAAATGCACTGGTTGGATAAACATGGTAAAACGGCAGTAACCTTAAAATCTAAATGTGGCGCAAATTGGTAAATTGATGAATTTCAGCAAATGTGTTACCTTTCGGAAGTAAATTGTACACAACTATCAGCAAAATGGACTTCGAACAAAATTCTATGAACGAGTAATTTTTCCGAAATGCACTGGTTGGATGAACATGGTAAAACGGCAGTAACCTTAAAATCTAAATTTGGCGCAAATTGGTAAATTGCTGAATTTCAGCAAATTTGTTACTTTTCGGAAATAAAATGTACACAACTATCAGCAAAATGGACTTTGAACCAAATTATATGAACGAGTAATTTATCCGAAATGCACTGGTTGTATGAACATGGTAAAATGCCAGTAACCGGAAAATCTAAATTTGGCGCAAATTGGTAAATTGCTGAATTTCAGCAAATGTGTTACTTTTCGGAAGTAAAATGTACACACCTATCAGAAAAATGGACTTTGAACCAAATTCTATGAACGAGAAAGTTATCCGAAATACACTGGTAATATGAACATGTTAAAATGGCAGTAACCTTAAAATCTACATTTGGCGCCAATTGGTAAATTGATGAATTCAGCAAATTTGTTACTTTTCGGAAGTAAAATGTACACAACTATCAGCAAAATGGACTTTGAATGAAATTCTATGAACGGGTAATTTTTCCGAAATGCACTGGTTGGATGAACATGGTAAAACGGCAGTAACCTTAAAATCTACATTTGGCGCAAATTGGTAACTTGATGAATTTCATCAAATTTGTTACCTTTCGGAAGTAAAATGTAGACAACTATAAGCAAAACGGACTTTGAACCAAATTATATGAACGAGTAATTTTTCCGAAATGCACTGGTTGTATGAACATGGTAAAATGCCAGTAACCTGAAAATCTAAATTTGGCGCAAATTGGTAAATTGCTGAATTTCAGCAAATGTGTTACCTTTCGGAAGTAAAATGTACACAACTATCAGCAAAATGGACTTTGAACCAAATTCTATGAACGAGAAATTTATCCGAACTGCACTGGTTGTATGAACATGGTAAAACGGCAGTAACCTTAAAATCTACATTTGGCGCAAATTGGTAAATTGATGAATTTAAGCAAATGTGTTACCCATCGGAAGTAAAATGTACACAACTATCAGCAAAATGGACTTTGAACCAAAATATATGAACCAGTAATTTTTCCGAAATGCACTGGTTGCATGAACATGGTAAAACGGCAGTAACCTGAAAGTCTAAATTTGGCGCAAATTAGTAAATTGCTGAATTTCAGCAAATGTGTTACCTTTTGGAAGTAAAAAGTACACAACTATTAGCAAAATGGACTTTGAACGAAATTCTATGAACGAGTAATTTTTCCGAAATGCACTGGTTGGATAAACATGGTAAAACGGCAGTAACCTTAAAATCTAAACGTGGCGCAAATTGGTAAATTGATGAATTTCAGCAAATGTGTTACCTTTCGGAAGTAAATTGTACACAACTATAAGCAAAATGGACTTTGAACAAAATTCTATGAACGAGAAATTTATCCGGAATTCACTGGTAGTATGAACATGGTGAAATGGCAGTAACCTTAAAATCTACATTTGGCGCAAATTGGTAAATCGATGAATTTCAGCAAATGTGTTACCCATCGGAAGTAAAATGTACACAACTATCAGCAAAATGGACTTTGAACCAAATTATATGAACGAGTAATTTTTCCGAAATGCACTGGTTGGATGAACATGGTAAAACGGCAGTAACCTTAAAATCTAAATTTGGCGCAAATTGGTAAATTGATGCATTTCAGCAAATTTGTTACTTTTCGGAAGTAAAATGTACACAACTATCAGCAAAATGGACTTTTAACCAAATTATATGAACGAGTAATTTATCCGAAATGCACTGGTTGTATGAACATGTTAAAATGCCAGTAACCTGAAAATCTAAATTTGGCGCAAATTGGTAAATTGCTGAATTTCAGCAAATGTGTTACCTTTCGGAAGTAAAATGTACACAACTATCAGCAAAATGGACTTTGAACCAAATTCTATGAACGAGTAATTTATCCGAAATACACTGGTAGTATGAACATGGTAAAATGCCAGTAACCTGAAAATCTAAATTTGGCGCAAATTGGTAAATTGCTGAATTTCAGCAAATTTGTTACTTTTCGGAAGTAAAATGTACACAACTATCAGCAAAATGGACTTTGAACCAAATTATATGAACGAGTAATTTTTCCGAAATGCACTGGTTGGATGAACATGGTAAAACGGCACTAACCTTAAAATCTACATTTGGCGCAAATTGGTAAATTGATGCATTTCAGCAAATTTGTTACTTTTCGGAAGTAAAATGTACACAACTATCAGCAAAATGGACTTTTAACCAAATTATATGAACGAGTAATTTATCCGAAATGCACTGGTTGTATGAACATGGTAAAATGCCAGTAACCTGAAAATCTAAATTTGGCGCAAATTGGTAAATTGCTGAATTTCAGCAAATGTGTTACCTTTCGGAAGTAAAATGTACACAACTATTAGCAAAATGGACTTTGAACCAAATTCTATGAACGAGTAATTTATCCGAAATGCCCTGGTTGTATGAACATGGTGTAATGGCAGTAACCTTAAAATCTACATTTGGCGCAAATTGGTAAATCGATGAATTTCAGCAAATGTGTTACCCATCGGAAGTAAAATGTACACAACTATCAGCAAAATGGACTTTGAACCAAATTATATGAACGAGTAATTTTTCCGAAATGCACTGGTTGGATGAACATGGTAAAACGGCAGTAACCTTAAAATCTAAATTTGGCGCAAATTGGTAAATTGATGCATTTCAGCAAATTTGTTACTTTTCGGAAGTAAAATGTACACAACTATCAGCAAAATGGACTTTTAACCAAATTATATGAACGAGTAATTTATCCGAAATGCACTGGTTGTATGAACATGTTAAAATGCCAGTAACCTGAAAATCTAAATTTGGCGCAAATTGGTAAATTGCTGAATTTCAGCAAATGTGTTACCTTTCGGAAGTAAAATGTACACAACTATCAGCAAAATGGACTTTGAACCAAATTCTATGAACGAGTAATTTATCCGAAATACACTGGTAGTATGAACATGGTAAAATGCCAGTAACCTGAAAATCTAAATTTGGCGCAAATTGGTAAATTGCTGAATTTCAGCAAATTTGTTACTTTTCGGAAGTAAAATGTACACAACTATCAGCAAAATGGACTTTGAACCAAATTATATGAACGAGTAATTTTTCCGAAATGCACTGGTTGGATGAACATGGTAAAACGGCACTAACCTTAAAATCTACATTTGGCGCAAATTGGTAAATTGATGCATTTCAGCAAATTTGTTACTTTTCGGAAGTAAAATGTACACAACTATCAGCAAAATGGACTTTGAACCAAATTATATGAACGAGTAATTTTTCCGAAATGCACTGGTTGGATGAACATGGTAAAACGGCAGTAACCTTAAAATCTAAATTTGGCGCAAATTGGTAAATTGATGCATTTCAGCAAATTTGTTACTTTTCGGAAGTAAAATGTACACAACTATCAGCAAAATGGACTTTTAACCAAATTATATGAACGAGTAATTTATCCGAAATGCACTGGTTGTATGAACATGTTAAAATGCCAGTAACCTGAAAATCTAAATTTGGCGCAAATTGGTAAATTGCTGAATTTCAGCAAATGTGTTACCTTTCGGAAGTAAAATGTACACAACTATCAGCAAAATGGACTTTGAACCAAATTCTATGAACGAGTAATTTATCCGAAATACACTGGTAGTATGAACATGGTAAAATGCCAGTAACCTGAAAATCTAAATTTGGCGCAAATTGGTAAATCGATGAATTTCAGCAAATGTGTTACCCATCGGAAGTAAAATGTACACAACTATCAGCAAAATGGACTTTGAACCAAATTATATGAACGAGTAATTTTTCCGAAATGCACTGGTTGGATGAACATGGTAAAACGGCAGTAACCTTAAAATCTAAATTTGGCGCAAATTGGTAAATTGATGCATTTCAGCAAATTTGTTACTTTTCGGAAGTAAAATGTACACAACTATCAGCAAAATGGACTTTTAACCAAATTATATGAACGAGTAATTTATCCGAAATGCACTGGTTGTATGAACATGTTAAAATGCCAGTAACCTGAAAATCTAAATTTGGCGCAAATTGGTAAATTGCTGAATTTCAGCAAATGTGTTACCTTTCGGAAGTAAAATGTACACAACTATCAGCAAAATGGACTTTGAACCAAATTCTATGAACGAGTAATTTATCCGAAATACACTGGTAGTATGAACATGGTAAAATGCCAGTAACCTGAAAATCTAAATTTGGCGCAAATTGGTAAATTGCTGAATTTCAGCAAATTTGTTACTTTTCGGAAGTAAAATGTACACAACTATCAGCAAAATGGACTTTGAACCAAATTATATGAACGAGTAATTTTTCCGAAATGCACTGGTTGGATGAACATGGTAAAACGGCACTAACCTTAAAATCTACATTTGGCGCAAATTGGTAAATTGATGCATTTCAGCAAATTTGTTACTTTTCGGAAGTAAAATGTACACAACTATCAGCAAAATGGACTTTTAACCAAATTATATGAACGAGTAATTTATCCGAAATGCACTGGTTGTATGAACATGTTAAAATGCCAGTAACCTGAAAATCTAAATTTGGCGCAAATTGGTAAATTGCTGAATTTCAGCAAATGTGTTACCTTTCGGAAGTAAAATGTACACAACTATCAGCAAAATGGACTTTGAACCAAATTCTATGAACGAGTAATTTATCCGAAATACACTGGTAGTATGAACATGGTAAAATGCCAGTAACCTGAAAATCTAAATTTGGCGCAAATTGGTAAATTGCTGAATTTCAGCAAATTTGTTACTTTTCGGAAGTAAAATGTACACAACTATCAGCAAAATGGACTTTGAACCAAATTATATGAACGAGTAATTTTTCCGAAATGCACTGGTTGGATGAACATGGTAAAACGGCAGTAACCTTAAAATCTAAATTTGGCGCAAATTGGTAAATTGATGCATTTCAGCAAATTTGTTACTTTTCGGAAGTAAAATGTACACAACTATCAGCAAAATGGACTTTTAACCAAATTATATGAACGAGTAATTTATCCGAAATGCACTGGTTGTATGAACATGTTAAAATGCCAGTAACCTGAAAATCTAAATTTGGCGCAAATTGGTAAATTGCTGAATTTCAGCAAATGTGTTACCTTTCGGAAGTAAAATGTACACAACTATCAGCAAAATGGACTTTGAACCAAATTCTATGAACGAGTAATTTATCCGAAATACACTGGTAGTATGAACATGGTAAAATGCCAGTAACCTGAAAATCTAAATTTGGCGCAAATTGGTAAATTGCTGAATTTCAGCAAATTTGTTACTTTTCGGAAGTAAAATGTACACAACTATCAGCAAAATGGACTTTGAACCAAATTATATGAACGAGTAATTTTTCCGAAATGCACTGGTTGGATGAACATGGTAAAACGGCACTAACCTTAAAATCTACATTTGGCGCAAATTGGTAAATTGATGCATTTCAGCAAATTTGTTACTTTTCGGAAGTAAAATGTACACAACTATCAGCAAAATGGACTTTTAACCAAATTATATGAACGAGTAATTTATCCGAAATGCACTGGTTGTATGAACATGGTAAAATGCCAGTAACCTGAAAATCTAAATTTGGCGCAAATTGGTAAATTGCTGAATTTCAGCAAATGTGTTACCTTTCGGAAGTAAAATGTACACAACTATTAGCAAAATGGACTTTGAACCAAATTCTATGAACGAGTAATTTATCCGAAATGCACTGGTTGTATGAACATGTTAAAATGCCAGTAACCTGAAAATCTAAATTTGGCGCAAATTGGTAAATTGCTGAATTTCAGCAAATGTGTTACCTTTCGGAAGTAAAATGTACACAACTATCAGCAAAATGGACTTTGAACCAAATTATATGAACGAGTAATTTTTCCGAAATGCACTGGTTGGATGAACATGGTAAAACGGCAGTAACCTTAAAATCTAAATTTGGCGCAAATTGGTAAATTGATGCATTTCAGCAAATTTGTTACTTTTCGGAAGTAAAATGTACACAACTATCAGCAAAATGGACTTTTAACCAAATTATATGAACGAGTAATTTATCCGAAATGCACTGGTTGTATGAACATGTTAAAATGCCAGTAACCTGAAAATCTAAATTTGGCGCAAATTGGTAAATTGCTGAATTTCAGCAAATGTGTTACCTTTCGGAAGTAAAATGTACACAACTATCAGCAAAATGGACTTTGAACCAAATTCTATGAACGAGTAATTTATCCGAAATACACTGGTAGTATGAACATGGTAAAATGCCAGTAACCTGAAAATCTAAATTTGGCGCAAATTGGTAAATTGCTGAATTTCAGCAAATTTGTTACTTTTCGGAAGTAAAATGTACACAACTATCAGCAAAATGGACTTTGAACCAAATTCTATGAACGAGTAATTTATCCGAAATACACTGGTAGTATGAACATGGTAAAATGCCAGTAACCTGAAAATCTAAATTTGGCGCAAATTGGTAAATTGATGCATTTCAGCAAATTTGTTAATTTTCGGAAGTAAACTGTAAACAACTATCAGCAAAATGGACTTTGAACCAAATTCTATGAACGAGAAATTTATCCGAAATGCACTGGTTGGATGAACATGATAAAACGGCACTAACCTTAAAATCTACATTTGGCGCAAATTGGTAAATTGATGCATTTCAGCAAATTTGTTACTTTTCGGAAGTAAAATGTACACAACTATCAGCAAAATGGACTTTTAACCAAATTATATGAACGAGTAATTTATCCGAAATGCACTGGTTGTATGAACATGGTAAAATGCCAGTAACCTGAAAATCTAAATTTGGCGCAAATTGGTAAATTGCTGAATTTCAGCAAATGTGTTACCTTTCGGAAGTAAAATGTACACAACTATTAGCAAAATGGACTTTGAACCAAATTATATGAACGAGTAATTTTTCCGAAATGCACTGGTTGGATGAACATGGTAAAACGGCAGTAACCTTAAAATCTAAATTTGGCGCAAATTGGTAAATTGATGCATTTCAGCAAATTTGTTACTTTTCGGAAGTAAAATGTACACAACTATCAGCAAAATGGACTTTTAACCAAATTATATGAACGAGTAATTTATCCGAAATGCACTGGTTGTATGAACATGTTAAAATGCCAGTAACCTGAAAATCTAAATTTGGCGCAAATTGGTAAATTGCTGAATTTCAGCAAATGTGTTACCTTTCGGAAGTAAAATGTACACAACTATCAGCAAAATGGACTTTGAACCAAATTCTATGAACGAGTAATTTATCCGAAATACACTGGTAGTATGAACATGGTAAAATGCCAGTAACCTGAAAATCTAAATTTGGCGCAAATTGGTAAATTGCTGAATTTCAGCAAATTTGTTACTTTTCGGAAGTAAAATGTACACAACTATCAGCAAAATGGACTTTGAACCAAATTATATGAACGAGTAATTTTTCCGAAATGCACTGGTTGGATGAACATGGTAAAACGGCACTAACCTTAAAATCTACATTTGGCGCAAATTGGTAAATTGATGCATTTCAGCAAATTTGTTACTTTTCGGAAGTAAAATGTACACAACTATCAGCAAAATGGACTTTTAACCAAATTATATGAACGAGTAATTTATCCGAAATGCACTGGTTGTATGAACATGGTAAAATGCCAGTAACCTGAAAATCTAAATTTGGCGCAAATTGGTAAATTGCTGAATTTCAGCAAATGTGTTACCTTTCGGAAGTAAAATGTACACAACTATTAGCAAAATGGACTTTGAACCAAATTCTATGAACGAGTAATTTATCCGAAATGCACTGGTTGTATGAACATGTTAAAATGCCAGTAACCTGAAAATCTAAATTTGGCGCAAATTGGTAAATTGCTGAATTTCAGCAAATGTGTTACCTTTCGGAAGTAAAATGTACACAACTATCAGCAAAATGGACTTTGAACCAAATTCTATGAACGAGTAATTTATCCGAAATACACTGGTAGTATGAACATGGTAAAATGCCAGTAACCTGAAAATCTAAATTTGGCGCAAATTGGTAAATTGATGCATTTCAGCAAATTTGTTAATTTTCGGAAGTAAACTGTAAACAACTATCAGCAAAATGGACTTTGAACCAAATTCTATGAACGAGAAATTTATCCGAAATGCACTGGTTGGATGAACATGATAAAACGGCACTAACCTTAAAATCTACATTTGGCGCAAATTGGTAAATTGATGCATTTCAGCAAATTTGTTACTTTTCGGAAGTAAAATGTACACAACTATCAGCAAAATGGACTTTTAACCAAATTATATGAACGAGTAATTTATCCGAAATGCACTGGTTGTATGAACATGGTAAAATGCCAGTAACCTGAAAATCTAAATTTGGCGCAAATTGGTAAATTGCTGAATTTCAGCAAATGTGTTACCTTTCGGAAGTAAAATGTACACAACTATTAGCAAAATGGACTTTGAACCAAATTCTATGAACGAGTAATTTATCCGAAATGCCCTGGTTGTATGAACATGGTGTAATGGCAGTAACCTTAAAATCTACATTTGGCGCAAATTGGTAAATTGATGAATTTCAGCAAATTTGTTACTTTTCGGAAGTAAAATGTAGACAACTATCAGCAAAATGGACTTTGAACCAAATTCTATGAACGAGAAATTTATCCGAAATGCCCTGGTTGTATGAACATGGTGAAATGGCAGTAACCTTAAAATCTACATTTGGCGCAAATTGGTAAATTGATGAATTTCAGCAAATTTGTTACTTTTCGGTAGTAAAATGTAGACAGCTATCAGCAAAATGGACTTTGAACCAAATTCTATGAACGAGAAATTTATCCGAAATGCCCTGGTTGTATGAACATGGTAAAATGCCAGTAACCTTAAAATCTAAATTTGGCGCAAATTGGTAAATTGCTGAATTTCAGCAAATGTTTTACTTTTTGGAAGTAAAAAGTACACAACTATTAGCAAAATGGACTTTGAACGAAATTCTATGAACGAGTAATTTTTCCGAAATGCACTGGTTGGATAAACATGGTAAAACGGCAGTAACCTTAAAATCTAAATGTGGCGCAAATTGGTAAATTGATGAATTTCAGCAAATGTGTTACCTTTCGGAAGTAAATTGTACACAACTATCAGCAAAATGGACTTCGAACAAAATTCTATGAACGAGTAATTTTTCCGAAATGCACTGGTTGGATGAACATGGTAAAACGGCAGTAACCTTAAAATCTAAATTTGGCGCAAATTGGTAAATTGCTGAATTTCAGCAAATTTGTTACTTTTCGGAAATAAAATGTACACAACTATCAGCAAAATGGACTTTGAACCAAATTATATGAACGAGTAATTTATCCGAAATGCACTGGTTGTATGAACATGGTAAAATGCCAGTAACCGGAAAATCTAAATTTGGCGCAAATTGGTAAATTGCTGAATTTCAGCAAATGTGTTACTTTTCGGAAGTAAAATGTACACACCTATCAGAAAAATGGACTTTGAACCAAATTCTATGAACGAGAAAGTTATCCGAAATACACTGGTAATATGAACATGTTAAAATGGCAGTAACCTTAAAATCTACATTTGGCGCCAATTGGTAAATTGATGAATTCAGCAAATTTGTTACTTTTCGGAAGTAAAATGTACACAACTATCAGCAAAATGGACTTTGAATGAAATTCTATGAACGGGTAATTTTTCCGAAATGCACTGGTTGGATGAACATGGTAAAACGGCAGTAACCTTAAAATCTACATTTGGCGCAAATTGGTAACTTGATGAATTTCATCAAATTTGTTACCTTTCGGAAGTAAAATGTAGACAACTATAAGCAAAACGGACTTTGAACCAAATTATATGAACGAGTAATTTTTCCGAAATGCACTGGTTGTATGAACATGGTAAAATGCCAGTAACCTGAAAATCTAAATTTGGCGCAAATTGGTAAATTGCTGAATTTCAGCAAATGTGTTACCTTTCGGAAGTAAAATGTACACAACTATCAGCAAAATGGACTTTGAACCAAATTCTATGAACGAGAAATTTATCCGAACTGCACTGGTTGTATGAACATGGTAAAACGGCAGTAACCTTAAAATCTACATTTGGCGCAAATTGGTAAATTGATGAATTTAAGCAAATGTGTTACCCATCGGAAGTAAAATGTACACAACTATCAGCAAAATGGACTTTGAACCAAAATATATGAACCAGTAATTTTTCCGAAATGCACTGGTTGCATGAACATGGTAAAACGGCAGTAACCTGAAAGTCTAAATTTGGCGCAAATTAGTAAATTGCTGAATTTCAGCAAATGTGTTACCTTTTGGAAGTAAAAAGTACACAACTATTAGCAAAATGGACTTTGAACGAAATTCTATGAACGAGTAATTTTTCCGAAATGCACTGGTTGGATAAACATGGTAAAACGGCAGTAACCTTAAAATCTAAACGTGGCGCAAATTGGTAAATTGATGAATTTCAGCAAATGTGTTACCTTTCGGAAGTAAATTGTACACAACTATCAGCAAAATGGACTTTGAACAAAATTCTATGAACGAGAAATTTATCCGGAATTCACTGGTAGTATGAACATGGTGAAATGGCAGTAACCTTAAAATCTACATTTGGCGCAAATTGGTAAATCGATGAATTTCAGCAAATGTGTTACCCATCGGAAGTAAAATGTACACAACTATCAGCAAAATGGACTTTGAACCAAATTATATGAACGAGTAATTTTTCCGAAATGCACTGGTTGGATGAACATGGTAAAACGGCAGTAACCTTAAAATCTAAATTTGGCGCAAATTGGTAAATTGATGCATTTCAGCAAATTTGTTACTTTTCGGAAGTAAAATGTACACAACTATCAGCAAAATGGACTTTTAACCAAATTATATGAACGAGTAATTTATCCGAAATGCACTGGTTGTATGAACATGTTAAAATGCCAGTAACCTGAAAATCTAAATTTGGCGCAAATTGGTAAATTGCTGAATTTCAGCAAATGTGTTACCTTTCGGAAGTAAAATGTACACAACTATCAGCAAAATGGACTTTGAACCAAATTCTATGAACGAGTAATTTATCCGAAATACACTGGTAGTATGAACATGGTAAAATGCCAGTAACCTGAAAATCTAAATTTGGCGCAAATTGGTAAATTGCTGAATTTCAGCAAATTTGTTACTTTTCGGAAGTAAAATGTACACAACTATCAGCAAAATGGACTTTGAACCAAATTATATGAACGAGTAATTTTTCCGAAATGCACTGGTTGGATGAACATGGTAAAACGGCACTAACCTTAAAATCTAAATTTGGCGCAAATTGGTAAATTGATGCATTTCAGCAAATTTGTTAATTTTCGGAAGTAAACTGTAAACAACTATCAGCAAAATGGACTTTGAACCAAATTCTATGAACGAGAAATTTATCCGAAATGCACTGGTTGGATGAACATGATAAAACGGCACTAACCTTAAAATCTACATTTGGCGCAAATTGGTAAATTGATGCATTTCAGCAAATTTGTTACTTTTCGGAAGTAAAATGTACACAACTATCAGCAAAATGGACTTTTAACCAAATTATATGAACGAGTAATTTATCCGAAATGCACTGGTTGTATGAACATGGTAAAATGCCAGTAACCTGAAAATCTAAATTTGGCGCAAATTGGTAAATTGCTGAATTTCAGCAAATGTGTTACCTTTCGGAAGTAAAATGTACACAACTATTAGCAAAATGGACTTTGAACCAAATTCTATGAACGAGAAATTTATCCGAAATGCACTGGTTGGATGAACATGATAAAACGGCACTAACCTTAAAATCTACATTTGGCGCAAATTGGTAAATTGATGCATTTCAGCAAATTTGTTAATTTTCGGAAGTAAAATGTACACAACTATCAGCAAAATGGACTTTGAACCAAATTATATGAACGAGTAATTTATCCGAAATGCACTGGTTGTATGAACATGGTAAAATGCCAGTAACCTGAAAATCTAAATTTGGCGCAAATTGGTAAATTGCTGAATTTCAGCAAATGTGTTACCTTTCGGAAGTAAACTGTAAACAACTATCAGCAAAATGGACTTTGAACGAAATTCTATGAACGAGTAATTTATCCGAAATGCCCTGGTTGTATGAACATGGTGTAATGGCAGTAACCTTAAAATCTACATTTGGCGCAAATTGGTAAATTGATGAATTTCAGCAAATTTGTTACTTTTCGGAAGTAAAATGTAGACAACTATCAGCAAAATGGACTTTGAACCAAATTCTATGAACGAGAAATTTATCCGAAATGCCCTGGTTGTATGAACATGGTGAAATGGCAGTAACCTTAAAATCTACATTTGGCGCAAATTGGTAAATTGATGAATTTCAGCAAATTTGTTACTTTTCGGTAGTAAAATGTAGACAGCTATCAGCAAAATGGACTTTGAACCAAATTCTATGAACGAGAAATTTATCCGAAATGCCCTGGTTGTATGAACATGGTAAAATGCCAGTAACCTAAAAATCTAAATTTGGCGCAAATTGGTAAATTGCTGAATTTCAGCAAATGTTTTACTTTTTGGAAGTAAAAAGTACACAACTATTAGCAAAATGGACTTTGAACGAAATTCTATGAACGAGTAATTTTTCCGAAATGCACTGGTTGGATGAACATGGTAAAACGGAAGTAACCTTAAAATCTACATTTGGCGCATATTGGTAAATTGATGAATTTCAGCAAATGTGTTACTTTCGGAAGTAAAATGTAGACAACTATAAGCAAAATGGACTTTGAACCAAATTATATGAACGAGTAATTTATCCGAAATGCACTGGTTGTATGAACATGGTAAAATGCCAGTAACCTGAAAATCTAAATTTGGCGCAAATTAGTAAATTGCTGAATTTCAGCAAATGTGTTACCTTTTGGAAGTAAAAAGTACACAACTATCAGCAAAATGGACTTTGAACCAAATTCTATGAACGAGTAATTTTTCCGAAATGCACTGGTTGGATAAACATGGTAAAACGGCAGTAACCTTAAAATCTAAATGTGGCGCAAATTGGTAAATTGATGAATTTCAGCAAATGTGTTACCTTTCGGAAGTAAATTGTACACAACTATCAGCAAAATGGACTTTGAACAAAATTCTATGAACGAGAAATTTATCCGGAATACACTGGTAGTATGAACATGGTGAAATGGCAGTAACCTTAAAATCTACATTTGGCGCAAATTGGTAAATTGATGAATTTCAGCAAATGTGTTACCCATCGGAAGTAAAATGTACACAACTATCAGCAAAATGGACTTTGAACCAAATTATATGAACGAGTAATTTTTCCGAAATGCACTGGTTGGATGAACATGGTAAAACGGCAGTAACCTTAAAATCTAAATTTGGCGCAAATTGGTAAATTGATGCATTTCAGCAAATTTGTTACTTTTCGGAAGTAAAATGTACACAACTATCAGCAAAATGGACTTTTAACCAAATTATATGAACGAGTAATTTATCCGAAATGCACTGGTTGTATGAACATGGTAAAATGCCAGTAACCTGAAAATCTAAATTTGGCGCAAATTGGTAAATTGCTGAATTTCAGCAAATGTGTTACCTTTCGGAAGTAAAATGTACACAACTATCAGCAAAATGGACTTTGAACCAAATTCTATGAACGAGTAATTTATCCGAAATACACTGGTAGTATGAACATGGTAAAATGCCAGTAACCTGAAAATCTAAATTTGGCGCAAATTGGTAAATTGCTGAATTTCAGCAAATTTGTTACTTTTCGGAAGTAAAATGTACACAACTATCAGCAAAATGGACTTTGAACGAAATCCTATGAACGAGAAATTTATCCGAAATGCACTGGTTGTATGAACATGGTAAAACGGCAGTAACCTTAAAATCTACATTTGGCGCAAATTGGTAAATTGATGAATTTCAGCAAATGTGTTACCCATCGGAAGTAAAATGTAGACAACTATCAGCAAAATGGACTCTGAACCAAATTCTATGAACGAGAAATTTATCCGAAATGCCCTGGTTGTATGAACATGGTGAAATGGCAGTAACCTTAAAATCTACATTTGGCGCCAATTGGTAAATTGATGAATTCAGCAAATTTGTTACTTTTCGGAAGTAAAATGTACACAACTATCAGCAAAATGGACTTTGAATGAAATTCTATGAACGGGTAATTTTTCCGAAATGCACTGGTTGGATGAACATGGTAAAACGGCAGTAACCTTAAAATCTACATTTGGCGCAAATTGGTAACTTGATGAATTTCATCAAATTTGTTACCTTTCGGAAGTAAAATGTAGACAACTATAAGCAAAACGGACTTTGAACCAAATTATATGAACGAGTAATTTTTCCGAAATGCACTGGTTGTATGAACATGGTGAAATGGCAGTAACCTTAAAATCTACATTTGGAGCAAATTGGTAAATTGATGAATTTCAGCAAATTTGTTACTTTTCGGAAGTAAAATGTAGACAACTATCAGCAAAATGGACTTTGAACCAAATTCTATGAACGAGAAATTTTTCCGAAATGCCTTGGTTGTATGAACATGGTGAAATGGCAGTAACCTTAAAATCTACATTTGGCGCAAATTGGTAAATTGATGAATTTCAGCAAATTTGTTACTTTTCGGAAGTAAAATGTAGACAACTATCAGCAAAATGGACTTTGAACCAAATTCTATGAACGAGAAATTTTTTCGAAATGCCCTGGTTGTATGAACATGGTAAAATGCCAGTAACCTGAAAATCTAAATTTGGCGCAAATTAGTAAATTGCTGAATTTCAGCAAATGTGTTACCTTTTGGAAGTAAAAAGTACACAACTATTAGCAAAATGGACTTTGAACGAAATTCTATGAACGAGTAATTTTTCCGAAATGCACTGGTTGGATAAACATGGTAAAACGGCAGTAACCTTAAAATCTAAATGTGGCGCAAATTGGTAAATTGATGAATTTCAGCAAATGTGTTACCTTTCGGAAGTAAATTGTACACAACTATCAGCAAAATGGACTTCGAACAAAATTCTATGAACGAGTAATTTTTCCGAAATGCACTGGTTGGATGAACATGGTAAAACGGCAGTAACCTTAAAATCTAAATTTGGCGCAAATTGGTAAATTGCTGAATTTCAGCAAATTTGTTACTTTTCGGAAATAAAATGTACACAACTATCAGCAAAATGGACTTTGAACCAAATTATATGAACGAGTAATTTATCCGAAATGCACTGGTTGTATGAACATGGTAAAATGCCAGTAACCGGAAAATCTAAATTTGGCGCAAATTGGTAAATTGCTGAATTTCAGCAAATGTGTTACCTTTCGGAAGTAAAATGTACACAACTATCAGCAAAATGGACTTTGAACCAAATTCTATGAACGAGTAATTTATCCGAAATACACTGGTAGTATGAACATGGTAAAATGCCAGTAACCTGAAAATCTAAATTTGGCGCAAATTGGTAAATTGCTGAATTTCAGCAAATTTGTTACTTTTCGGAAGTAAAATGTACACAACTATCAGCAAAATGGACTTTGAACCAAATTATATGAACGAGAAATTTATCCGAAATACACTGGTAGTATGAACATGGTGAAACGGCAGTAACCTTAAAATCTAAATTTGGCGCAAATTGGTAAATTGCTGAGTTTCAGCAAATGTGTTACCTTTTGTAAGTAAAAAGTACACAACTATTAGCAAAATGGACTTTGAACGAAATTCTATGAACGAGTAATTTTTCCGAAATGCACTGGTTGGATGAACATGGTAAAACGGCAGTAACCTTAAAATCTACATTTGGCGCAAATTGGTAACTTGATGAATTTCATCAAATTTGTTACTTTTCGGAAGTAAAATGTACACAACTATCAGCAAAATGGACTTTGAACCAAATTATATGAACGAGTAATTTATCCGAAATGCACTCGTTGTATGAACATGGTAAAATGCCAGTAACCTGAAAATCTAAATTTGGCGCAAATTGGTAAATTGCTGAATTTCAGCAAATGTGTTACCTTTCGGAAGTAAAATGTACACACCTATCAGCAAAATGGACTTTGAACCAAATTCTATGAACGAGAAAGTTATCCGAAATACACTGGTAATATGAACATGTTGAAATGGCAGTAACCTTAAAATCTACATTTGGCGCCAATTGGTAAATTGATGAATTCAGCAAATTTGTTACTTTTCGGAAGTAAAATGTACACAACTATCAGCAAAATGGACTTTGAATGAAATTCTATGAACGGGTAATTTTTCCGAAATGCACTGGTTGGATGAACATGGTAAAACGGCAGTAACCTTAAAATCTACATTTGGCGCAAATTGGTAACTTGATGAATTTCATCAAATTTGTTACCTTTCGGAAGTAAAATGTAGACAACTATAAGCAAAACGGACTTTGAACCAAATTATATGAACGAGTAATTTTTCCGAAATGCACTGGTTGTATGAACATGGTGAAATGGCAGTAACCTTAAAATCTACATTTGGAGCAAATTGGTAAATTGATGAATTTCAGCAAATTTGTTACTTTTCGGAAGTAAAATGTAGACAACTATCAGCAAAATGGACTTTGAACCAAATTCTATGAACGAGAAATTTATCCGAAATGCCCTGGTTGTATGAACATGGTGAAATGGCAGTAACCTTAAAATCTACATTTGGCGCAAATTGGTAAATTGATGAATTTCAGCAAATTTGTTACTTTTCGGAAGTAAAATGTAGACAACTATCAGCAAAATGGACTTTGAACCAAATTCTATGAACGAGAAATTTTTTCGAAATGCCCTGGTTGTATGAACATGGTAAAATGCCAGTAACCTGAAAATCTAAATTTGGCGCAAATTAGTAAATTGCTGAATTTCAGCAAATGTGTTACCTTTTGGAAGTAAAAAGTACACAAGTATTAGCAAAATGGACTTTGAACGAAATTCTATGAACAAGTAATTTTTCCGAAATGCACTGGTTGGATAAACATGGTAAAACGGCAGTAACCTTAAAATCTAAATGTGGCGCAAATTGGTAAATTGATGAATTTCAGCAAATGTGTTACCTTTCGGAAGTAAATTGTACACAACTATCAGCAAAATGGACTTCGAACAAAATTCTATGAACGAGTAATTTTTCCGAAATGCACTGGTTGGATGAACATGGTAAAACGGCAGTAACCTTAAAATCTAAATTTGGCGCAAATTGGTAAATTGCTGAATTTCAGCAAATGTGTTACCTTTTGTAAGTAAAAAGTACACAACTATTAGCAAAATGGACTTCGAACAAAATTCTATGAACGAGTAATTTTTCCGAAATGCACTGGTTGGATGAACATGGTGAAACGGCAGTAACCTTAAAATCTAAATTTGGCGCAAATTGGTAAATTGCTGAGTTTCAGCAAATGTGTTACCTTTTGTAAGTAAAAAGTACACAACTATTAGCAAAATGGACTTTGAACGAAATTCTATGAACGAGTAATTTTTCCGAAATGCACTGGTTGGATGAACATGGTAAAACGGCAGTAACCTTAAAATCTACATTCGGCGCAAATTGGTAACTTGATGAATTTCATCAAATTTGTTACTTTTCGGAAGTAAAATGTACACAACTATCAGCAAAATGGACTTTGAACCAAATTATATGAACGAGTAATTTATCCGAAATGCACTCGTTGTATGAACATGGTAAAATGCCAGTAACCTGAAAATCTAAATTTGGCTCAAATTGGTAAATTGCTGAATTTCAGCAAATGTGTTACCTTTCGGAAGTAAAATGTACACACCTATCAGCAAAATGGACTTTGAACCAAATTCTATGAACGAGAAAGTTATCCGAAATACACTGGTAATATGAACATGTTGAAATGGCAGTAACCTTAAAATCTACATTTGGCGCCAATTGGTAAATTGATGAATTCAGCAAATTTGTTACTTTTCGGAAGTAAAATGTACACAACTATCAGCAAAATGGACTTTGAATGAAATTCTATGAACGGGTAATTTTTCCGAAATGCACTGGTTGGATGAACATGGTAAAACGGCAGTAACCTTAAAATCTACATTTGGCGCAAATTGGTAACTTGATGAATTTCATCAAATTTGTTACCTTTCGGAAGTAAAATGTAGACAACTATCAGCAAAATGGACTCTGAACCAAATTCTATGAACGAGAAATTTATCCGAAATGCCCTGGTTGTATGAACATGGTGAAATGGCAGTAACCTTAAAATCTACATTTGGCGCAAATTGGTAAATTGATGAATTTAAGCAAATGTGTTACCCATCGGAAGTAAAATGTACACAACTATCAGCAAAATGGACTTTGAACCAAAATATATGAACCAGTAATTTTTCCGAAATGCACTCGTTGTATGAACATGGTAAAACGGCAGTAACCTTAAAATCTAAATGTGGCGCAAATTGGTAAATTGATGAATTTCAGCAAATGTGTTACCTTTCGGAAGTAAATTGTACACAACTATCAGCAAAATGGACTTCGAACAAAATTCTATGAACGAGTAATTTTTCCGAAATGCACTGGTTGGATGAACATGGTAAAACGGCAGTAACCTTAAAATCTAAATTTGGCGCAAATTGGTAAATTGCTGAATTTCAGCAAATGTGTTACCTTTTGTAAGTAAAAAGTACACAACTATTAGCAAAATGGACTTCGAACAAAATTCTATGAACGAGTAATTTTTCCGAAATGCACTGGTTGGATGAACATGGTGAAACGGCAGTAACCTTAAAATCTAAATTTGGCGCAAATTGGTAAATTGCTGAGTTTCAGCAAATGTGTTACCTTTTGTAAGTAAAAAGTACACAACTATCAGCAAAATGGACTTCGAACAAAATTCTATGAACGAGTAATTTTTCCGAAATGCACTGGTTGGATGAACATGGTAAAACGGCAGTAACCTTAAAATCTAAATTTGGCGCAAATTGGTAAATTGCTGAATTTCAGCAAATGTGTTACCTTTTGTAAGTAAAAAGTACACAACTATTAGCAAAATGGACTTCGAACAAAATTCTATGAACGAGTAATTTTTCCGAAATGCACTGGTTGGATGAACATGGTGAAACGGCAGTAACCTTAAAATCTAAATTTGGCGCAAATTGGTAAATTGCTGAGTTTCAGCAAATGTGTTACCTTTTGTAAGTAAAAAGTACACAACTATTAGCAAAATGGACTTTGAACCAAATTATATGAACGAGTAATTTTTCCGAAATGCACTGGTTGGATGAACATGGTAAAACGGCAGTAACCTTAAAATCTAAATTTGGCGCAAATTGGTAAATTGATGCATTTCAGCAAATTTGTTACTTTTCGGAAGTAAAATGTACACAACTATCAGCAAAATGGACTTTTAACCAAATTATATGAACGAGTAATTTATCCGAAATGCACTGGTTGTATGAACATGGTAAAATGCCAGTAACCTGAAAATCTAAATTTGGCGCAAATTGGTAAATTGCTGAATTTCAGCAAATGTGTTACCTTTCGGAAGTAAAATGTACACACCTATCAGCAAAATGGACTTTGAACCAAATTCTATGAACGAGAAAGTTATCCGAAATACACTGGTAATATGAACATGTTGAAATGGCAGTAACCTTAAAATCTACATTTGGCGCCAATTGGTAAATTGATGAATTCAGCAAATTTGTTACTTTTCGGAAATAAAATGTACACAACTATCAGCAAAATGGACTTTGAACCAAATTATATGAACGAGTAATTTATCCGAAATGCACTGGTTGTATGAACATGGTAAAATGCCAGTAACCGGAAAATCTAAATTTGGCGCAAATTGGTAAATTGCTGAATTTCAGCAAATGTGTTACCTTTCGGAAGTAAAATGTAGACAACTATAAGCAAAACGGACTTTGAACCAAATTATATGAACGAGTAATTTTTCCGAAATGCACTGGTTGTATGAACATGGTAAAATGCCAGTAACCTGAAAATCTAAATTTGGCGCAAATTGGTAAATTGCTGAATTTCAGCAAATGTGTTACCTTTCGGAAGTAAAATGTACACAACTATCAGCAAAATGGACTTTGAACCAAATTCTATGAACGAGAAATTTATCCGAACTGCACTGGTTGTATGAACATGGTAAAACGGCAGTAACCTTAAAATCTACATTTGGCGCAAATTGGTAAATTGATGAATTTAAGCAAATGTGTTACCCATCGGAAGTAAAATGTACACAACTATCAGCAAAATGGACTTTGAACCAAAATATATGAACCAGTAATTTTTCCGAAATGCACTGGTTGCATGAACATGGTAAAACGGCAGTAACCTGAAAGTCTAAATTTGGCGCAAATTAGTAAATTGCTGAATTTCAGCAAATGTGTTACCTTTTGGAAGTAAAAAGTACACAACTATTAGCAAAATGGACTTTGAACGAAATTCTATGAACGAGTAATTTTTCCGAAATGCACTGGTTGGATAAACATGGTAAAACGGCAGTAACCTTAAAATCTAAACGTGGCGCAAATTGGTAAATTGATGAATTTCAGCAAATGTGTTACCTTTCGGAAGTAAATTGTACACAACTATCAGCAAAATGGACTTTGAACAAAATTCTATGAACGAGAAATTTATCCGGAATTCACTGGTAGTATGAACATGGTGAAATGGCAGTAACCTTAAAATCTACATTTGGCGCAAATTGGTAAATCGATGAATTTCAGCAAATGTGTTACCCATCGGAAGTAAAATGTACACAACTATCAGCAAAATGGACTTTGAACCAAATTATATGAACGAGTAATTTTTCCGAAATGCACTGGTTGGATGAACATGGTAAAACGGCAGTAACCTTAAAATCTAAATTTGGCGCAAATTGGTAAATTGATGCATTTCAGCAAATTTGTTACTTTTCGGAAGTAAAATGTACACAACTATCAGCAAAATGGACTTTTAACCAAATTATATGAACGAGTAATTTATCCGAAATGCACTGGTTGTATGAACATGTTAAAATGCCAGTAACCTGAAAATCTAAATTTGGCGCAAATTGGTAAATTGCTGAATTTCAGCAAATGTGTTACCTTTCGGAAGTAAAATGTACACAACTATCAGCAAAATGGACTTTGAACCAAATTCTATGAACGAGTAATTTATCCGAAATACACTGGTAGTATGAACATGGTAAAATGCCAGTAACCTGAAAATCTAAATTTGGCGCAAATTGGTAAATTGCTGAATTTCAGCAAATTTGTTACTTTTCGGAAGTAAAATGTACACAACTATCAGCAAAATGGACTTTGAACCAAATTATATGAACGAGTAATTTTTCCGAAATGCACTGGTTGGATGAACATGGTAAAACGGCACTAACCTTAAAATCTAAATTTGGCGCAAATTGGTAAATTGATGCATTTCAGCAAATTTGTTAATTTTCGGAAGTAAACTGTAAACAACTATCAGCAAAATGGACTTTGAACCAAATTCTATGAACGAGAAATTTATCCGAAATGCACTGGTTGGATGAACATGATAAAACGGCACTAACCTTAAAATCTACATTTGGCGCAAATTGGTAAATTGATGCATTTCAGCAAATTTGTTACTTTTCGGAAGTAAAATGTACACAACTATCAGCAAAATGGACTTTTAACCAAATTATATGAACGAGTAATTTATCCGAAATGCACTGGTTGTATGAACATGGTAAAATGCCAGTAACCTGAAAATCTAAATTTGGCGCAAATTGGTAAATTGCTGAATTTCAGCAAATGTGTTACCTTTCGGAAGTAAAATGTACACAACTATTAGCAAAATGGACTTTGAACCAAATTCTATGAACGAGAAATTTATCCGAAATGCACTGGTTGGATGAACATGATAAAACGGCACTAACCTTAAAATCTACATTTGGCGCAAATTGGTAAATTGATGCATTTCAGCAAATTTGTTAATTTTCGGAAGTAAAATGTACACAACTATCAGCAAAATGGACTTTGAACCAAATTATATGAACGAGTAATTTATCCGAAATGCACTGGTTGTATGAACATGGTAAAATGCCAGTAACCTGAAAATCTAAATTTGGCGCAAATTGGTAAATTGCTGAATTTCAGCAAATGTGTTACCTTTCGGAAGTAAACTGTAAACAACTATCAGCAAAATGGACTTTGAACGAAATTCTATGAACGAGTAATTTATCCGAAATGCCCTGGTTGTATGAACATGGTGTAATGGCAGTAACCTTAAAATCTACATTTGGCGCAAATTGGTAAATTGATGAATTTCAGCAAATTTGTTACTTTTCGGAAGTAAAATGTAGACAACTATCAGCAAAATGGACTTTGAACCAAATTCTATGAACGAGAAATTTATCCGAAATGCCCTGGTTGTATGAACATGGTGAAATGGCAGTAACCTTAAAATCTACATTTGGCGCAAATTGGTAAATTGATGAATTTCAGCAAATTTGTTACTTTTCGGTAGTAAAATGTAGACAGCTATCAGCAAAATGGACTTTGAACCAAATTCTATGAACGAGAAATTTATCCGAAATGCCCTGGTTGTATGAACATGGTAAAATGCCAGTAACCTTAAAATCTAAATTTGGCGCAAATTGGTAAATTGCTGAATTTCAGCAAATGTTTTACTTTTTGGAAGTAAAAAGTACACAACTATTAGCAAAATGGACTTTGAACGAAATTCTATGAACGAGTAATTTTTCCGAAATGCACTGGTTGGATGAACATGGTAAAACGGAAGTAACCTTAAAATCTACATTTGGCGCATATTGGTAAATTGATGAATTTCAGCAAATGTGTTACTTTCGGAAGTAAAATGTAGACAACTATAAGCAAAATGGACTTTGAACCAAATTATATGAACGAGTAATTTATCCGAAATGCACTGGTTGTATGAACATGGTAAAATGCCAGTAACCTGAAAATCTAAATTTGGCGCAAATTGGTAAATTGCTGAATTTCAGCAAATGTGTTACCTTTTGGAAGTAAAAAGTACACAACTATCAGCAAAATGGACTTTGAACCAAATTCTATGAACGAGTAATTTTTCCGAAATGCACTGGTTGGATAAACATGGTAAAACGGCAGTAACCTTAAAATCTAAATGTGGCGCAAATTGGTAAATTGATGAATTTCAGCAAATGTGTTACCTTTCGGAAGTAAATTGTACACAACTATCAGCAAAATGGACTTTGAACAAAATTCTATGAACGAGAAATTTATCCGGAATACACTGGTAGTATGAACATGGTGAAATGGCAGTAACCTTAAAATCTACATTTGGCGCAAATTGGTAAATTGATGAATTTCAGCAAATGTGTTACCCATCGGAAGTAAAATGTACACAACTATCAGCAAAATGGACTTTGAACCAAATTATATGAACGAGTAATTTTTCCGAAATGCACTGGTTGGATGAACATGGTAAAACGGCAGTAACCTTAAAATCTAAATTTGGCGCAAATTGGTAAATTGATGCATTTCAGCAAATTTGTTACTTTTCGGAAGTAAAATGTACACAACTATCAGCAAAATGGACTTTTAACCAAATTATATGAACGAGTAATTTATCCGAAATGCACTGGTTGTATGAACATGGTAAAATGCCAGTAACCTGAAAATCTAAATTTGGCGCAAATTGGTAAATTGCTGAATTTCAGCAAATGTGTTACCTTTCGGAAGTAAAATGTACACAACTATCAGCAAAATGGACTTTGAACCAAATTCTATGAACGAGTAATTTATCCGAAATACACTGGTAGTATGAACATGGTAAAATGCCAGTAACCTGAAAATCTAAATTTGGCGCAAATTGGTAAATTGCTGAATTTCAGCAAATTTGTTACTTTTCGGAAGTAAAATGTACACAACTATCAGCAAAATGGACTTTGAACGAAATCCTATGAACGAGAAATTTATCCGAAATGCACTGGTTGTATGAACATGGTAAAACGGCAGTAACCTTAAAATCTACATTTGGCGCAAATTGGTAAATTGATGAATTTCAGCAAATGTGTTACCCATCGGAAGTAAAATGTAGACAACTATCAGCAAAATGGACTCTGAACCAAATTCTATGAACGAGAAATTTATCCGAAATGCCCTGGTTGTATGAACATGGTGAAATGGCAGTAACCTTAAAATCTACATTTGGCGCCAATTGGTAAATTGATGAATTCAGCAAATTTGTTACTTTTCGGAAGTAAAATGTACACAACTATCAGCAAAATGGACTTTGAATGAAATTCTATGAACGGGTAATTTTTCCGAAATGCACTGGTTGGATGAACATGGTAAAACGGCAGTAACCTTAAAATCTACATTTGGCGCAAATTGGTAACTTGATGAATTTCATCAAATTTGTTACCTTTCGGAAGTAAAATGTAGACAACTATAAGCAAAACGGACTTTGAACCAAATTATATGAACGAGTAATTTTTCCGAAATGCACTGGTTGTATGAACATGGTGAAATGGCAGTAACCTTAAAATCTACATTTGGAGCAAATTGGTAAATTGATGAATTTCAGCAAATTTGTTACTTTTCGGAAGTAAAATGTAGACAACTATCAGCAAAATGGACTTTGAACCAAATTCTATGAACGAGAAATTTTTCCGAAATGCCTTGGTTGTATGAACATGGTGAAATGGCAGTAACCTTAAAATCTACATTTGGCGCAAATTGGTAAATTGATGAATTTCAGCAAATTTGTTACTTTTCGGAAGTAAAATGTAGACAACTATCAGCAAAATGGACTTTGAACCAAATTCTATGAACGAGAAATTTTTTCGAAATGCCCTGGTTGTATGAACATGGTAAAATGCCAGTAACCTGAAAATCTAAATTTGGCGCAAATTAGTAAATTGCTGAATTTCAGCAAATGTGTTACCTTTTGGAAGTAAAAAGTACACAACTATTAGCAAAATGGACTTTGAACGAAATTCTATGAACGAGTAATTTTTCCGAAATGCACTGGTTGGATAAACATGGTAAAACGGCAGTAACCTTAAAATCTAAATGTGGCGCAAATTGGTAAATTGATGAATTTCAGCAAATGTGTTACCTTTCGGAAGTAAATTGTACACAACTATCAGCAAAATGGACTTCGAACAAAATTCTATGAACGAGTAATTTTTCCGAAATGCACTGGTTGGATGAACATGGTAAAACGGCAGTAACCTTAAAATCTAAATTTGGCGCAAATTGGTAAATTGCTGAATTTCAGCAAATTTGTTACTTTTCGGAAATAAAATGTACACAACTATCAGCAAAATGGACTTTGAACCAAATTATATGAACGAGTAATTTATCCGAAATGCACTGGTTGTATGAACATGGTAAAATGCCAGTAACCGGAAAATCTAAATTTGGCGCAAATTGGTAAATTGCTGAATTTCAGCAAATGTGTTACCTTTCGGAAGTAAAATGTACACAACTATCAGCAAAATGGACTTTGAACCAAATTCTATGAACGAGTAATTTATCCGAAATACACTGGTAGTATGAACATGGTAAAATGCCAGTAACCTGAAAATCTAAATTTGGCGCAAATTGGTAAATTGCTGAATTTCAGCAAATTTGTTACTTTTCGGAAGTAAAATGTACACAACTATCAGCAAAATGGACTTTGAACCAAATTATATGAACGAGAAATTTATCCGAAATACACTGGTAGTATGAACATGGTGAAACGGCAGTAACCTTAAAATCTAAATTTGGCGCAAATTGGTAAATTGCTGAGTTTCAGCAAATGTGTTACCTTTTGTAAGTAAAAAGTACACAACTATTAGCAAAATGGACTTTGAACGAAATTCTATGAACGAGTAATTTTTCCGAAATGCACTGGTTGGATGAACATGGTAAAACGGCAGTAACCTTAAAATCTACATTTGGCGCAAATTGGTAACTTGATGAATTTCATCAAATTTGTTACTTTTCGGAAGTAAAATGTACACAACTATCAGCAAAATGGACTTTGAACCAAATTATATGAACGAGTAATTTATCCGAAATGCACTCGTTGTATGAACATGGTAAAATGCCAGTAACCTGAAAATCTAAATTTGGCGCAAATTGGTAAATTGCTGAATTTCAGCAAATGTGTTACCTTTCGGAAGTAAAATGTACACACCTATCAGCAAAATGGACTTTGAACCAAATTCTATGAACGAGAAAGTTATCCGAAATACACTGGTAATATGAACATGTTGAAATGGCAGTAACCTTAAAATCTACATTTGGCGCCAATTGGTAAATTGATGAATTCAGCAAATTTGTTACTTTTCGGAAGTAAAATGTACACAACTATCAGCAAAATGGACTTTGAATGAAATTCTATGAACGGGTAATTTTTCCGAAATGCACTGGTTGGATGAACATGGTAAAACGGCAGTAACCTTAAAATCTACATTTGGCGCAAATTGGTAACTTGATGAATTTCATCAAATTTGTTACCTTTCGGAAGTAAAATGTAGACAACTATAAGCAAAACGGACTTTGAACCAAATTATATGAACGAGTAATTTTTCCGAAATGCACTGGTTGTATGAACATGGTGAAATGGCAGTAACCTTAAAATCTACATTTGGAGCAAATTGGTAAATTGATGAATTTCAGCAAATTTGTTACTTTTCGGAAGTAAAATGTAGACAACTATCAGCAAAATGGACTTTGAACCAAATTCTATGAACGAGAAATTTATCCGAAATGCCCTGGTTGTATGAACATGGTGAAATGGCAGTAACCTTAAAATCTACATTTGGCGCAAATTGGTAAATTGATGAATTTCAGCAAATTTGTTACTTTTCGGAAGTAAAATGTAGACAACTATCAGCAAAATGGACTTTGAACCAAATTCTATGAACGAGAAATTTTTTCGAAATGCCCTGGTTGTATGAACATGGTAAAATGCCAGTAACCTGAAAATCTAAATTTGGCGCAAATTAGTAAATTGCTGAATTTCAGCAAATGTGTTACCTTTTGGAAGTAAAAAGTACACAAGTATTAGCAAAATGGACTTTGAACGAAATTCTATGAACAAGTAATTTTTCCGAAATGCACTGGTTGGATAAACATGGTAAAACGGCAGTAACCTTAAAATCTAAATGTGGCGCAAATTGGTAAATTGATGAATTTCAGCAAATGTGTTACCTTTCGGAAGTAAATTGTACACAACTATCAGCAAAATGGACTTCGAACAAAATTCTATGAACGAGTAATTTTTCCGAAATGCACTGGTTGGATGAACATGGTAAAACGGCAGTAACCTTAAAATCTAAATTTGGCGCAAATTGGTAAATTGCTGAATTTCAGCAAATGTGTTACCTTTTGTAAGTAAAAAGTACACAACTATTAGCAAAATGGACTTCGAACAAAATTCTATGAACGAGTAATTTTTCCGAAATGCACTGGTTGGATGAACATGGTGAAACGGCAGTAACCTTAAAATCTAAATTTGGCGCAAATTGGTAAATTGCTGAGTTTCAGCAAATGTGTTACCTTTTGTAAGTAAAAAGTACACAACTATTAGCAAAATGGACTTTGAACGAAATTCTATGAACGAGTAATTTTTCCGAAATGCACTGGTTGGATGAACATGGTAAAACGGCAGTAACCTTAAAATCTACATTTGGCGCAAATTGGTAACTTGATGAATTTCATCAAATTTGTTACTTTTCGGAAGTAAAATGTACACAACTATCAGCAAAATGGACTTTGAACCAAATTATATGAACGAGTAATTTATCCGAAATGCACTCGTTGTATGAACATGGTAAAATGCCAGTAACCTGAAAATCTAAATTTGGCGCAAATTGGTAAATTGCTGAATTTCAGCAAATGTGTTACCTTTCGGAAGTAAAATGTACACACCTATCAGCAAAATGGACTTTGAACCAAATTCTATGAACGAGAAAGTTATCCGAAATACACTGGTAATATGAACATGTTGAAATGGCAGTAACCTTAAAATCTACATTTGGCGCCAATTGGTAAATTGATGAATTCAGCAAATTTGTTACTTTTCGGAAGTAAAATGTACACAACTATCAGCAAAATGGACTTTGAATGAAATTCTATGAACGGGTAATTTTTCCGAAATGCACTGGTTGGATGAACATGGTAAAACGGCAGTAACCTTAAAATCTACATTTGGCGCAAATTGGTAACTTGATGAATTTCATCAAATTTGTTACCTTTCGGAAGTAAAATGTAGACAACTATCAGCAAAATGGACTCTGAACCAAATTCTATGAACGAGAAATTTATCCGAAATGCCCTGGTTGTATGAACATGGTGAAATGGCAGTAACCTTAAAATCTACATTTGGCGCCAATTGGTAAATTGATGAATTCAGCAAATTTGTTACTTTTCGGAAGTAAAATGTACACAACTATCAGCAAAATGGACTTTGAATGAAATTCTATGAACGGGTAATTTTTCCGAAATGCACTGGTTGGATGAACATGGTAAAACGGCAGTAACCTTAAAATCTACATTTGGCGCAAATTGGTAACTTGATGAATTTCATCAAATTTGTTACCTTTCGGAAGTAAAATGTAGACAACTATAAGCAAAACGGACTTTGAACCAAATTATATGAACGAGTAATTTTTCCGAAATGCACTGGTTGTATGAACATGGTGAAATGGCAGTAACCTTAAAATCTACATTTGGAGCAAATTGGTAAATTGATGAATTTCAGCAAATTTGTTACTTTTCGGAAGTAAAATGTAGACAACTATCAGCAAAATGGACTTTGAACCAAATTCTATGAACGAGAAATTTTTCCGAAATGCCTTGGTTGTATGAACATGGTGAAATGGCAGTAACCTTAAAATCTACATTTGGCGCAAATTGGTAAATTGATGAATTTCAGCAAATTTGTTACTTTTCGGAAGTAAAATGTAGACAACTATCAGCAAAATGGACTTTGAACCAAATTCTATGAACGAGAAATTTTTTCGAAATGCCCTGGTTGTATGAACATGGTAAAATGCCAGTAACCTGAAAATCTAAATTTGGCGCAAATTAGTAAATTGCTGAATTTCAGCAAATGTGTTACCTTTTGGAAGTAAAAAGTACACAACTATTAGCAAAATGGACTTTGAACGAAATTCTATGAACGAGTAATTTTTCCGAAATGCACTGGTTGGATAAACATGGTAAAACGGCAGTAACCTTAAAATCTAAATGTGGCGCAAATTGGTAAATTGATGAATTTCAGCAAATGTGTTACCTTTCGGAAGAAAATTGTACACAACTATCAGCAAAATGGACTTCGAACAAAATTCTATGAACGAGTAATTTTTCCGAAATGCACTGGTTGGATGAACATGGTAAAACGGCAGTAACCTTAAAATCTAAATTTGGCGCAAATTGGTAAATTGCTGAATTTCAGCAAATTTGTTACTTTTCGGAAATAAAATGTACACAACTATCAGCAAAATGGACTTTGAACCAAATTATATGAACGAGTAATTTATCCGAAATGCACTGGTTGTATGAACATGGTAAAATGCCAGTAACCGGAAAATCTAAATTTGGCGCAAATTGGTAAATTGCTGAATTTCAGCAAATGTGTTACCTTTCGAAAGTAAAATGTACACAACTATCAGCAAAATGGACTTTGAACCAAATTCTATGAACGAGTAATTTATCCGAAATACACTGGTAGTATGAACATGGTAAAATGCCAGTAACCTGAAAATCTAAATTTGGCGCAAATTGGTAAATTGCTGAATTTCAGCAAATTTGTTACTTTTCGGAAGTAAAATGTACACAACTATCAGCAAAATGGACTTTGAACCAAATTATATGAACGAGAAATTTATCCGAAATACACTGGTAGTATGAACATGGTGAAACGGCAGTAACCTTAAAATCTAAACTTGGCGCAAATTGGTAAATTGCTGAGTTTCAGCAAATGTGTTACCTTTTGTAAGTAAAAAGTACACAACTATTAGCAAAATGGACTTTGAACGAAATTCTATGAACGAGTAATTTTTCCGAAATGCACTGGTTGGATGAACATGGTAAAACGGCAGTAACCTTAAAATCTACATTTGGCGCAAATTGGTAACTTGATGAATTTCATCAAATTTGTTACTTTTCGGAAGTAAAATGTACACAACTATCAGCAAAATGGACTTTGAACCAAATTATATGAACGAGTAATTTATCCGAAATGCACTCGTTGTATGAACATGGTAAAATGCCAGTAACCTGAAAATCTAAATTTGGCGCAAATTGGTAAATTGCTGAATTTCAGCAAATGTGTTACCTTTCGGAAGTAAAATGTACACACCTATCAGCAAAATGGACTTTGAACCAAATTCTATGAACGAGAAAGTTATCCGAAATACACTGGTAATATGAACATGTTGAAATGGCAGTAACCTTAAAATCTACATTTGGCGCCAATTGGTAAATTGATGAATTCAGCAAATTTGTTACTTTTCGGAAGTAAAATGTACACAACTATCAGCAAAATGGACTTTGAATGAAATTCTATGAACGGGTAATTTTTCCGAAATGCACTGGTTGGATGAACATGGTAAAACGGCAGTAACCTTAAAATCTACATTTGGCGCAAATTGGTAACTTGATGAATTTCATCAAATTTGTTACCTTTCGGAAGTAAAATGTAGACAACTATAAGCAAAACGGACTTTGAACCAAATTATATGAACGAGTAATTTTTCCGAAATGCACTGGTTGTATGAACATGGTGAAATGGCAGTAACCTTAAAATCTACATTTGGAGCAAATTGGTAAATTGATGAATTTCAGCAAATTTGTTACTTTTCGGAAGTAAAATGTAGACAACTATCAGCAAAATGGACTTTGAACCAAATTCTATGAACGAGAAATTTATCCGAAATGCCCTGGTTGTATGAACATGGTGAAATGGCAGTAACCTTAAAATCTACATTTGGCGCAAATTGGTAAATTGATGAATTTCAGCAAATTTGTTACTTTTCGGAAGTAAAATGTAGACAACTATCAGCAAAATGGACTTTGAACCAAATTCTATGAACGAGAAATTTTTTCGAAATGCCCTGGTTGTATGAACATGGTAAAATGCCAGTAACCTGAAAATCTAAATTTGGCGCAAATTAGTAAATTGCTGAATTTCAGCAAATGTGTTACCTTTTGGAAGTAAAAAGTACACAAGTATTAGCAAAATGGACTTTGAACGAAATTCTATGAACAAGTAATTTTTCCGAAATGCACTGGTTGGATAAACATGGTAAAACGGCAGTAACCTTAAAATCTAAATGTGGCGCAAATTGGTAAATTGATGAATTTCAGCAAATGTGTTACCTTTCGGAAGTAAATTGTACACAACTATCAGCAAAATGGACTTCGAACAAAATTCTATGAACGAGTAATTTTTCCGAAATGCACTGGTTGGATGAACATGGTAAAACGGCAGTAACCTTAAAATCTAAATTTGGCGCAAATTGGTAAATTGCTGAATTTCAGCAAATGTGTTACCTTTTGTAAGTAAAAAGTACACAACTATTAGCAAAATGGACTTCGAACAAAATTCTATGAACGAGTAATTTTTCCGAAATGCACTGGTTGGATGAACATGGTGAAACGGCAGTAACCTTAAAATCTAAATTTGGCGCAAATTGGTAAATTGCTGAGTTTCAGCAAATGTGTTACCTTTTGTAAGTAAAAAGTACACAACTATTAGCAAAATGGACTTTGAACGAAATTCTATGAACGAGTAATTTTTCCGAAATGCACTGGTTGGATGAACATGGTAAAACGGCAGTAACCTTAAAATCTACATTTGGCGCAAATTGGTAACTTGATGAATTTCATCAAATTTGTTACTTTTCGGAAGTAAAATGTACACAACTATCAGCAAAATGGACTTTGAACCAAATTATATGAACGAGTAATTTATCCGAAATGCACTCGTTGTATGAACATGGTAAAATGCCAGTAACCTGAAAATCTAAATTTGGCGCAAATTGGTAAATTGCTGAATTTCAGCAAATGTGTTACCTTTCGGAAGTAAAATGTACACACCTATCAGCAAAATGGACTTTGAACCAAATTCTATGAACGAGAAAGTTATCCGAAATACACTGGTAATATGAACATGTTGAAATGGCAGTAACCTTAAAATCTACATTTGGCGCCAATTGGTAAATTGATGAATTCAGCAAATTTGTTACTTTTCGGAAGTAAAATGTACACAACTATCAGCAAAATGGACTTTGAATGAAATTCTATGAACGGGTAATTTTTCCGAAATGCACTGGTTGGATGAACATGGTAAAACGGCAGTAACCTTAAAATCTACATTTGGCGCAAATTGGTAACTTGATGAATTTCATCAAATTTGTTACCTTTCGGAAGTAAAATGTAGACAACTATAAGCAAAACGGACTTTGAACCAAATTATATGAACGAGTAATTTTTCCGAAATGCACTGGTTGTATGAACATGGTGAAATGGCAGTAACCTTAAAATCTACATTTGGAGCAAATTGGTAAATTGATGAATTTCAGCAAATTTGTTACTTTTCGGAAGTAAAATGTAGACAACTATCAGCAAAATGGACTTTGAACCAAATTCTATGAACGAGAAATTTATCCGAAATGCCCTGGTTGTATGAACATGGTGAAATGGCAGTAACCTTAAAATCTACATTTGGCGCAAATTGGTAAATTGATGAATTTCAGCAAATTTGTTACTTTTCGGAAGTAAAATGTAGACAACTATCAGCAAAATGGACTTTGAACCAAATTCTATGAACGAGAAATTTTTTCGAAATGCCCTGGTTGTATGAACATGGTAAAATGCCAGTAACCTGAAAATCTAAATTTGGCGCAAATTAGTAAATTGCTGAATTTCAGCAAATGTGTTACCTTTTGGAAGTAAAAAGTACACAAGTATTAGCAAAATGGACTTTGAACGAAATTCTATGAACGAGTAATTTTTCCGAAATGCACTGGTTGGATAAACATGGTAAAACGGCAGTAACCTTAAAATCTAAATGTGGCGCAAATTGGTAAATTGATGAATTTCAGCAAATGTGTTACCTTTCGGAAGTAAATTGTACACAACTATCAGCAAAATGGACTTCGAACAAAATTCTATGAACGAGTAATTTTTCCAAAATGCACTGGTTGGATGAACATGGTAAAACGGCAGTAACCTTAAAATCTAAATTTGGCGCAAATTGGTAAATTGCTGAATTTCAGCAAATTTGTTACTTTTCGGAAATAAAATGTACACAACTATCAGCAAAATGGACTTTGAACCAAATTATATGAACGAGTAATTTATCCGAAATGCACTGGTTGTATGAACATGGTAAAATGCCAGTAACCGGAAAATCTAAATTTGGCGCAAATTGGTAAATTGCTGAATTTCAGCAAATGTGTTACTTTTCGGAAGTAAAATGTACACACCTATCAGAAAAATGGACTTTGAACCAAATTCTATGAACGAGAAAGTTATCCGAAATACACTGGTAATATGAACATGTTGAAATGGCAGTAACCTTAAAATCTACATTTGGCGCCAATTGGTAAATTGATGAATTCAGCAAATTTGTTACTTTTCGGAAGTAAAATGTACACAACTATCAGCAAAATGGACTTTGAATGAAATTCTATGAACGGGTAATTTTTCCGAAATGCACTGGTTGGATGAACATGGTAAAACGGCAGTAACCTTAAAATCTACATTTGGCGCAAATTGGTAACTTGATGAATTTCATCAAATTTGTTACCTTTCGGAAGTAAAATGTAGACAACTATAAGCAAAACGGACTTTGAACCAAATTATATGAACGAGTAATTTTTCCGAAATGCACTGGTTGTATGAACATGGTAAAATGCCAGTAACCTGAAAATCTAAATTTGGCGCAAATTGGTAAATTGCTGAATTTCAGCAAATGTGTTACCTTTCGGAAGTAAAATGTACACAACTATCAGCAAAATGGACTTTGAACCAAATTCTATGAACGAGAAATTTATCCGAACTGCACTGGTTGTATGAACATGGTAAAACGGCAGTAACCTTAAAATCTACATTTGGCGCAAATTGGTAAATTGATGAATTTAAGCAAATGTGTTACCCATCGGAAGTAAAATGTACACAACTATCAGCAAAATGGACTTTGAACCAAAATATATGAACCAGTAATTTTTCCGAAATGCACTGGTTGCATGAACATGGTAAAACGGCAGTAACCTGAAAGTCTAAATTTGGCGCAAATTATAATTGCTGAATTTCAGCAAATGTGTTACCTTTTGGAAGTAAAAAGTACACAACTATTAGCAAAATGGACTTTGAACGAAATTCTATGAACGAGTAATTTTTCCGAAATGCACTGGTTGGATAAACATGGTAAAACGGCAGTAACCTTAAAATCTAAACGTGGCGCAAATTGGTAAATTGATGAATTTCAGCAAATGTGTTACCTTTCGGAAGTAAATTGTACACAACTATCAGCAAAATGGACTTTGAACAAAATTCTATGAACGAGAAATTTATCCGGAATTCACTGGTAGTATGAACATGGTGAAATGGCAGTAACCTTAAAATCTACATTTGGCGCAAATTGGTAAATCGATGAATTTCAGCAAATGTGTTACCCATCGGAAGTAAAATGTACACAACTATCAGCAAAATGGACTTTGAACCAAATTATATGAACGAGTAATTTTTCCGAAATGCACTGGTTGGATGAACATGGTAAAACGGCAGTAACCTTAAAATCTAAATTTGGCGCAAATTGGTAAATTGATGCATTTCAGCAAATTTGTTACTTTTCGGAAGTAAAATGTACACAACTATCAGCAAAATGGACTTTTAACCAAATTATATGAACGAGTAATTTATCCGAAATGCACTGGTTGTATGAACATGTTAAAATGCCAGTAACCTGAAAATCTAAATTTGGCGCAAATTGGTAAATTGCTGAATTTCAGCAAATGTGTTACCTTTCGGAAGTAAAATGTACACAACTATCAGCAAAATGGACTTTGAACCAAATCCTATGAACGAGTAATTTATCCGAAATACACTGGTAGTATGAACATGGTAAAATGCCAGTAACCTGAAAATCTAAATTTGGCGCAAATTGGTAAATTGCTGAATTTCAGCAAATTTGTTACTTTTCGGAAGTAAAATGTACACAACTATCAGCAAAATGGACTTTGAACCAAATTATATGAACGAGTAATTTTTCCGAAATGCACTGGTTGGATGAACATGGTAAAACGGCACTAACCTTAAAATCTAAATTTGGCGCAAATTGGTAAATTGATGCATTTCAGCAAATTTGTTAATTTTCGGAAGTAAACTGTAAACAACTATCAGCAAAATGGACTTTGAACCAAATTCTATGAACGAGAAATTTATCCGAAATGCACTGGTTGGATGAACATGATAAAACGGCACTAACCTTAAAATCTACATTTGGCGCAAATTGGTAAATTGATGCATTTCAGCAAATTTGTTACTTTTCGGAAGTAAAATGTACACAACTATCAGCAAAATGGACTTTTAACCAAATTATATGAACGAGTAATTTATCCGAAATGCACTGGTTGTATGAACATGGTAAAATGCCAGTAACCTGAAAATCTAAATTTGGCGCAAATTGGTAAATTGCTGAATTTCAGCAAATGTGTTACCTTTCGGAAGTAAAATGTACATTAGCAAAATGGACTTTGAACCAAATTCTATGAACGAGAAATTTATCCGAAATGCACTGGTTGGATGAACATGATAAAACGGCACTAACCTTAAAATCTACATTTGGCGCAAATTGGTAAATTGATGCATTTCAGCAAATTTGTTAATTTTCGGAAGTAAAATGTACACAACTATCAGCAAAATGGACTTTGAACCAAATTATATGAACGAGTAATTTATCCGAAATGCACTGGTTGTATGAACATGGTAAAATGCCAGTAACCTGAAAATCTAAATTTGGCGCAAATTGGTAAATTGCTGAATTTCAGCAAATGTGTTACTTTTCGGAAGTAAACTGTAAACAACTATCAGCAAAATGGACTTTGAACCAAATTCTATGAACGAGTAATTTATCCGAAATGCCCTGGTTGTATGAACATGGTGTAATGGCAGTAACCTTAAAATCTACATTTGGCGCAAATTGGTAAATTGATGAATTTCAGCAAATTTGTTACTTTTCGGAAGTAAAATGTAGACAACTATCAGCAAAATGGACTTTGAACCAAATTCTATGAACGAGAAATTTATCCGAAATGCCCTGGTTGTATGAACATGGTGAAATGGCAGTAACCTTAAAATCTACATTTGGCGCAAATTGGTAAATTGATGAATTTCAGCAAATTTGTTACTTTTCGGTAGTAAAATGTAGACAACTATCAGCAAAATGGACTTTGAACCAAATTCTATGAACGAGAAATTTATCCGAAATGCCCTGGTTGTATGAACATGGTAAAATGCCAGTAACCTTAAAATCTAAATTTGGCGCAAATTGGTAAATTGCTGAATTTCAGCAAATGTTTTACTTTTTGGAAGTAAAAAGTACACAACTATTAGCAAAATGGACTTTGAACGAAATTCTATGAACGAGTAATTTTTCCGAAATGCACTGGTTGGATGAACATGGTAAAACGGAAGTAACCTTAAAATCTACATTTGGCGCATATTGGTAAATTGATGAATTTCAGCAAATGTGTTACTTTCGGAAGTAAAATGTAGACAACTATAAGCAAAATGGACTTTGAACCAAATTATATGAACGAGTAATTTATCCGAAATGCACTGGTTGTATGAACATGGTAAAATGCCAGTAACCTGAAAATCTAAATTTGGCGCAAATTAGTAAATTGCTGAATTTCAGCAAATGTGTTACCTTTTGGAAGTAAAAAGTACACAACTATTAGCAAAATGGACTTTGAACGAAATTCTATGAACGAGTAATTTTTCCGAAATGCACTGGTTGGATAAACATGGTAAAACGGCAGTAACCTTAAAATCTAAATGTGGCGCAAATTGGTAAATTGATGAATTTCAGCAAATGTGTTACCTTTCGGAAGTAAATTGTACACAACTATCAGCAAAATGGACTTTGAACAAAATTCTATGAACGAGAAATTTATCCGGAATACACTGGTAGTATGAACATGGTGAAATGGCAGTAACCTTAAAATCTACATTTGGCGCAAATTGGTAAATTGATGAATTTCAGCAAATGTGTTACCCATCGGAAGTAAAATGTACACAACTATCAGCAAAATGGACTTTGAACCAAATTATATGAACGAGTAATTTTTCCGAAATGCACTGGTTGGATGAACATGGTAAAACGGCAGTAACCTTAAAATCTAAATTTGGCGCAAATTGGTAAATTGATGCATTTCAGCAAATTTGTTACTTTTCGGAAGTAAAATGTACACAACTATCAGCAAAATGGACTTTTAACCAAATTATATGAACGAGTAATTTATCCGAAATGCACTGGTTGTATGAACATGGTAAAATGCCAGTAACCTGAAAATCTAAATTTGGCGCAAATTGGTAAATTGCTGAATTTCAGCAAATGTGTTACCTTTCGGAAGTAAAATGTACACAACTATCAGCAAAATGGACTTTGAACCAAATTCTATGAACGAGTAATTTATCCGAAATACACTGGTAGTATGAACATGGTGAAATGGCAGTAACCTTAAAATCTACATTTGGCGCAAATTGGTAAATTGATGAATTTCAGCAAATGTGTTACCCATCGGAAGTAAAATGTACACAACTATCAGCAAAATGGACTTTGAACCAAATTATATGAACGAGTAATTTTTCCGAAATACACTGGTTGGATGAACATGATAAAACGGCACTAACCTTAAAATCTACATTTGGCGCAAATTGGTAAATTGATGCATTTCAGCAAATTTGTTAATTTTCGGAAGTAAAATGTACACAACTATCAGCAAAATGGACTTTGAACCAAATTATATGAACGAGTAATTTATCCGAAATGCACTGGTTGTATGAACATGGTAAAATGCCAGTAACCTGAAAATCTAAATTTGGCGCAAATTGGTAAATTGCTGAATTTCAGCAAATGTGTTACCTTTCGGAAGTAAACTGTAAACAACTATCAGCAAAATGGACTTTGAACCAAATTCTATGAACGAGTAATTTATCCGAAATGCCCTGGTTGTATGAACATGGTGTAATGGCAGTAACCTTAAAATCTACATTTGGCGCAAATTGGTAAATTGATGAATTTCAGCAAATTTGTTACTTTTCGGAAGTAAAATGTAGACAACTATCAGCAAAATGGACTTTGAACCAAATTCTATGAACGAGAAATTTATCCGAAATGCCCTGGTTGTATGAACATGGTGAAATGGCAGTAACCTTAAAATCTACATTTGGCGCAAATTGGTAAATTGATGAATTTCAGCAAATTTGTTACTTTTCGGTAGTAAAATGTAGACAACTATCAGCAAAATGGACTTTGAACCAAATTCTATGAACGAGAAATTTATCCGAAATGCCCTGGTTGTATGAACATGGTAAAATGCCAGAAACCTTAAAATCTAAATTTGGCGCAAATTGGTAAATTGCTGAATTTCAGCAAATGTTTTACTTTTTGGAAGTAAAAAGTACACAACTATTAGCAAAATGGACTTTGAACGAAATTCTATGAACGAGTAATTTTTCCGAAATGCACTGGTTGGATGAACATGGTAAAACGGAAGTAACCTTAAAATCTACATTTGGCGCATATTGGTAAATTGATGAATTTCAGCAAATGTGTTACTTTCGGAAGTAAAATGTAGACAACTATAAGCAAAATGGACTTTGAACCAAATTATATGAACGAGTAATTTATCCGAAATGCACTGTTTGTATGAACATGGTAAAATGCCAGTAACCTGAAAATCTAAATTTGGCGCAAATTAGTAAATTGCTGAATTTCAGCAAATGTGTTACCTTTTGGAAGTAAAAAGTACACAACTATTAGCAAAATGGACTTTGAACGAAATTCTATGAACGAGTAATTTTTCCGAAATACACTGGTTGGATAAACATGGTAAAACGGCAGTAACCTTAAAATCTAAATGTGGCGCAAATTGGTAAATTGATGAATTTCAGCAAATGTGTTACCTTTCGGAAGTAAATTGTACACAACTATCAGCAAAATGGACTTTGAACAAAATTCTATGAACGAGAAATTTATCCGGAATACACTGGTAGTATGAACATGGTGAAATGGCAGTAACCTTAAAATCTACATTTGGCGCAAATTGGTAAATTGATGAATTTCAGCAAATGTGTTACCCATCGGAAGTAAAATGTACACAACTATCAGCAAAATGGACTTTGAACCAAATTATATGAACGAGTAATTTTTCCGAAATGCACTGGTTGGATGAACATGGTAAAACGGCAGTAACCTTAAAATCTAAATTCGGCGCAAATTGGTAAATTGATGCATTTCAGCAAATTTGTTACTTTTCGGAAGTAAAATGTACACAACTATCAGCAAAATGGACTTTTAACCAAATTATATGAACGAGTAATTTATCCGAAATGCACTGGTTGTATGAACATGGTAAAATGCCAGTAACCTGAAAATCTAAATTTGGCGCAAATTGGTAAATTGCTGAATTTCAGCAAATGTGTTACCTTTCGGAAGTAAAATGTACACAACTATCAGCAAAATGGACTTTGAACCAAATTCTATGAACGAGTAATTTATCCGAAATACACTGGTAGTATGAACATGGTAAAATGCCAGTAACCTGAAAATCTAAATTTGGCGCAAATTGGTAAATTGCTGAATTTCAGCAAATTTGTTACTTTTCGGAAGTAAAATGTACACAACTATCAGCAAAATGGACTTTGAACGAAATCCTATGAACGAGAAATTTATCCGAAATGCACTGGTTGTATGAACATGGTAAAACGGCAGTAACCTTAAAATCTACATTTGGCGCAAATTGGTAAATTGATGAATTTCAGCAAATGTGTTACCCATCGGAAGTAAAATGTACACAACTATTAGCAAAATGGACTTTGAACCAAATTCTATGAACGAGAAATTTATCCGAAATGCACTGGTTGGATGAACATGATAAAACGGCACTAACCTTAAAATCTACATTTGGCGCAAATTGGTAAATTGATGCATTTCAGCAAATTTGTTACTTTTCGGAAGTAAAATGTACACAACTATCAGCAAAATGGACTTTGAACCAAACTTTATGAACGAGTAATTTATCCGAAATGCACTGGTTGTATGAACATGGTAAAACGGCAGTAACCTTAAAATCTAAATTTGGCGCAAATTGATGCATTTCAGCAAATTCGTTACTTTTCGGAGGTAAAATGTACACAACTATCAGCAAAATGGAATTTGAACCAAATTCTATGAACGAGTAATTTTTCCGAAATGCCCTGGTTGTATGAACATGGTGAAATGGCAGTAACCTTAAAATCTAAATTTGGCGCAAATTGGTAAATTGCTGAATTTCAGCAAATGTGTTACCTTTCGGAAGTAAACTGTAAACAACTATCAGCAAAATGGACTTTGAACCAAATTCTATGAACGAGTAATTTATCCGAAATGCACTGGTTGGATGAACATGGTAAAACGGCAGTAACCTTAAAATCTAAATTTGGCGCAAATTGGTAAATTGCTGAATTTCAGCAAATTTGTTAATTTTCGGAAGTAAAATGTACACAACTATCAGCAAAATGGACTTTGAACCAAATTATATGAACGAGTAATTTATCCGAAATGCACTGGTTGTATGAACATGGTAAAACGGCAGTAACCTTAAAATCTAAATTTGGCGCAAATTGATGCATTTCAGCAAATTCGTTACTTTTCGGAGGTAAAATGTACACAACTATCAGCAAAATGGAATTTGAACGAAATTCTATGAACGAGTAATTTTTCCGAAATGCCCTGGTTGTATGAACATGGTGAAATGGCAGTAACCTTAAAATCTACATTTGGCGCAAATTGGTAAATTGCTGAATTTCAGCAAATTTGTTACTTTTCGGAAGTAAAATGTACACAACTATCAGCAAAATGGACTTTGAACGAAATCCTATGAACGAGAAATTTATCCGAAATGCACTGGTTGTATGAACATGGTAAAACGGCAGTAACCTTAAAATCTACATTTGGCGCAAATTGGTAAATTGATGAATTTCAGCAAATGTGTTGCCCATCGGAAGTAAAATGTACCCAACTATTAGCAAAATGGACTTTGAACCAAATTCTATGAACGAGTAATTTATCCGAAATGCACTGGTTGGATGAACATGGTAAAACGGCAGTAACCTTAAAATCTACATTTGGCGCAAATTGGTAACTTGATGCATTTCAGCAAATTTGTTACTTTTCGGAAGTAAAATGTACACAACTATCAGCAAAATGGACTTTGAACCAAATTATATGAACGAGTAATTTATCCGAAATGCACTGGTTGTATGAACATGGTAAAATGCCAGTAACCTGAAAATCTAAATTTGGCGCAAATTGGTAAATTGCTGAATTTCAGCAAAGGTGTTACCTTTCGGAAGTAAACTGTAAACAACTATCAGCAAAATGGACTTTGAACCAAATTCTATGAACGAGTAATTTATCCGAAATGCACTGGTTGGATGAACATGGTAAAACGGCAGTAACCTTAAAATCTAAATTTGGCGCAAATTGATGCATTTCAGCAAATTCGTTACTTTTCGGAGGTAAAATGTACACAACTATCAGCAAAATGGAATTTGAACGAAATTCTATGAACGAGTAATTTTTCCGAAATGCCCTGGTTGTATGAACATGGTGAAATGGCAGTAACCTTAAAATCTACATTTGGCGCAAATTGGTAAATTGATGAATTTCAGCAAATTTGTTACTTTTCGGAAGTAAAATGTAGACAACTATCAGCAAAATGGACTTTGAACCAAATTCTATGAACGAGAAATTTATCCGAAATGCCCTGGTTGTATGAACATGGTGAAATGGCAGTAACCTTAAAATCTACATTTGGCGCAAATTGGTAAATTGATGAATTTCAGCAAATTTGTTACTTTTCGGAAGTAAAATGTAGACAACTATCAGCAAAATGGACTTTGAACCAAATTCTATGAACGAGAAATTTATCCGAAATGCCCTGGTTGTATGAACATGGTAAAATGCCAGTAACCTGAAAACCTAAATTTGGCGCAAATTAGTAAATTGCTGAATTTCAGCAAATGTGTTACCTTTTGGAAGTAAAAAGTACACAACTATTAGCAAAATGGACTTTGAACGAAATTCTATGAACGAGTAATTTTTCCGAAATGCACTGGTTGGATAAACATGGTAAAACGGCAGTAACCTTAAAATCTAAATGTGGCGCAAATTGGTAAATTGATGAATTTCAGCAAATGTGTTACCTTTCGGAAGTAAAATGTACACAACTATCAGCAAAATGGACTTTGAACCAAATTATATGAACGAGTAATTTATCCGAAATGCACTAGTTGTATGAACATGGTAAAATGCCAGTAACCTGAAAATCTAAATTTGGCGCAAATTGGTAAATTGCTGAATTTCAGCAAATTTGTTACTTTTCGGAAGTAAAAAGTACACAACTATCAGCAAAATGGACTTCGAACAAAATTCTATGAACGGGTAATTTTTCCGAAATGCACTGGTTGGATGAACATGGTAAAACGGCAGTAACCTTAAAATCTACTTTTGGCTCAAATTGGTAAATTGATGAATTTCAGCAAATTTGTTACTTTTCGGAAGTAAAATGTACACAACTATCAGCAAAATGGACTTCGAACAAAATTCTATGAACGAGTAATTTTTCCGAAATGCACTGGTTGGATGAACATGGTAAAACGGCAGTAACCTTAAAAGCTAAATTTGTCGCAAATTGGTAAATTGATGCATTTCAGCAAATTTGTTACTTTTCGGAAGTAAAATGTACACAACTATCAGCAAAATGGACTTTGAACCAAATTCTATGAACGAGTAATTTATCCGAAATGCACTGGTTGTATGAACATGGTAAAATGCCAGTAACCTGAAAATCTAAATATGGCGCAAATTGGTAAATTGCTGAATTTCAGCAAATTTGTTACTTTTCGGAAGTAAAAAGTACACAACTATCAGCAAAATGGACTTCGAACAAAATTCTATGAACGGGTAATTTTTCCGAAATGCACTGGTTGGATGAACATGGTAAAACGGCAGTAACCTTAAAATCTACATTTGGCGCAAATTGGTAACTTGATGAATTTCATCAAATTTGTTACCTTTCGGAAGTAAAATGTAGACAACTATAAGCAAAACGGACTTTGAACCAAATTATATGAACGAGTAATTTTTCCGAAATGCACTGGTTGTATGAACATGGTAAAATGCCAGTAACCTGAAAATCTAAATTTGGCGCAAATTGGTAAATTGCTGAATTTCAGCAAATGTGTTACCTTTCGGAAGTAAAATGTACACAACTATCAGCAAAATGGACTTTGAACCAAATTCTATGAACGAGAAATTTATCCGAACTGCACTGGTTGTATGAACATGGTAAAACGGCAGTAACCTTAAAATCTACATTTGGCGCAAATTGGTAAATTGATGAATTTCAGCAAATGTGTTACCCATCGGAAGTAAAATGTACACAACTATCAGCAAAATGGACTTTGAACCAAAATATATGAACCAGTAATTTTTCCGAAATGCACTGGTTGCATGAACATGGTAAAACGGCAGTAACCTTAAAATCTAAATTTTGCGCAAATTGGTAAATTGACGCATTTCAGCAAATTTGTTACTTTTCGGAAGTAAAATGTACACAACTATCAGCAAAATGGACTTTGAACCAAATTATATGAACGAGTAATTTATCCGAAATGCACTGGTTATATGAACATGGTAAAATGCCAGTAACCTGAAAATCTAAATTTGGCGCAAATTGGTAAATTGCTGAATTTCAGCAAATGTGTTACCTTTCGGAAGTAAACTGTAAACAACTATCAGCAAAATGGACTTTGAACCAAATTCTATGAACGAGTAATTTATCCGAATTACACTTGTAGTATGAACATGGTAAAACGGCAGTAACCTTAAAATCTACATTTGGCGCAAATTGGTAAATTGATGAATTTCAGCAAATGTGTTACCCATCGGAAGTAAAATGTACCCAACTATTAGCAAAATGGACTTTGAACCAAATTCTATGAACGAGTAATTTATCCGAAATGCACTGGTTGTATGAACATGGTGAAATGGCAGTAACCTTAAAATCTACATTTGGCGCAAATTGGTAAATTGATGAATTTCAGCAAATTTGTTACTTTTCGGAAGTAAAATGTAGACAACTATCAGCAAAATGGACTTTGAACCAAATTCTATGAACGAGAAATTTATCCGAAATGCCCTGGTTGTATGAACATGGTAAAATGCCAGTAACCTTAAAATCTAAATTTGGCGCAAATTGGTAAATTGCTGAATTTCAGCAAATGATTTACCTTTTGGAAGTAAAAAGTACACAACTATTAGCAAAATGGACTTTGAACGAAATTCTATGAACGAGTAGTTTTTCCGAAATGCACTGGTTGGATGAACATGGTAAAACGGCAGTAACCTTAAAATCTACATTTGGCGCTTATTGGTAAATTGATGAATTTCAGCAAATGTGTTACTTTCGGAAGTAAAATGTAGACAACTATAAGCAAAATGGACTTTGAACCAAATTTTATGAACGAGTAATTTATCCGAAATGCACTGGTTGTATGAACATGGTAAAATGGCAGTAACCTGAAAATCTAAATTTGGCGCAAATTAGTAAATTGCAGAATTTCAGCAAATGTGTTACCTTTTGGAAGTAAAAAGTACACAACTATTAGCAAAATGGACTTTGAACGAAATTCTATGAACGAGTAATTTTTCCGAAATGCACTGGTTGGATAAACATGGTAAAACGGCAGTAACCTTAAAATCTAAATGTGGCGCAAATTGGTAAATTGATGAATTTCAGCAAATGTGTTACCTTTCGGAAGTAAATTGTACACAACTATCAGCAAAATGGACTTTGAACAAAATTCTATGAACGAGAAATTTATCCGGAATACACTGGTAGTATGAACATGGTGAAATGACAGTAACCTTAAAATCTACATTTGGCGCAAATTGGTAAATTGATGAATTTCAGCAAATGTGTTACCCATCGGAAGTAAAATGTACACAACTATCAGCAAAATGGACTTTGAACCAAACTTTATGAACGAGTAATTTATCCGAAATGCACTGGTTGTATGAACATGGTAAAATGCCAGTAACCTGAAAATCTAAATTTGGCGCAAATTGGTAAATTGCTGAATTTCAGCAAATGTGTTACCTTTCGGAAGTAAAATATACACAACTATCAGCAAAATGGACTTTGAACCAAATTCTATGAACGAGTAATTTATCCGAAATACACTGGTAGTATGAACATGGTAAAATGCCAGTAACCTGAAAATCTAAATTTGGCGCAAATTGGTAAATTGCTGAATTTCAGCAAATGTGTTACTTTTCGGAAGTAAAATGTACACAACTATCAGCAAAATGGACTTTGAACCAAATTATATGAACGAGAAATTTATCCGAAATACACTGGTAGTATGAACATGGTGAAACGGCAGTAACCTTAAAATCTAAATTTGGCGCAAATTGGTAAATTGCTGAATTTCAGCAAATGTGTTACCTTTTGTAAATAAAGAGTACACAACTATTAGCAAAATGGACTTTGAACGAAATTCTATGAACGAGTAATTTTTCCGAAATGCACTGGTTGTATGAACATGGTAAAATGCCAGTAACCTGAAAATCTAAATTTGGCGCAAATTGGTAAATTGCTGAATTTCAGCAAATGTGTTACCTTTCGGAAGTAAAATGTACACACCTATCAGCAAAATGGACTTTGAACCAAATTCTATGAACGAGAAATTTATCCGAAATACACTGGTAATATGAACATGTTGAAATGGCAGTAACCTTAAAATCTACATTTGGCGCAAATTGGTAAATTGATGAATTCAGCAAATTTGTTACTTTTCGGAAGTAAAATGTATACAACTATCAGCAAAATGGACTTTGAACGAAATTCTATAAACGAGTAATTTTTCCGAAATGCACTGGTTGGATGAACATGGTAAAACGGCAGTAACCTTAAAATCTACATTTGGCGCAAATTGGTAAATTGATGAATTTCATCAAATTTGTTACCTTTCGGAAGTAAAATGTAGACAACTATAAGCAAAACGGACTTTGAACCGAATTATATGAACGAGTAATTTTTCCGAAATGCACTGGTTGTATGAACATGGTAAAATGCCAGTAACCTGAAAATCTAAATTTGGCGCAAATTGGTAAATTGCTGAATTTCAGCAAATGTGTTACCTTTCGGAAGTAAAATGTACACAACTATCAGCAAAATGGACTTTGAACCAAATTCTATGAACGAGAAATTTATCCGAACTGCACTGGTTGTATGAACATGGTAAAACGGCAGTAACCTTAAAATCTACATTTGGCGCAAATTGGTAAATTGATGAATTTCAGCAAATGTGTTACCCATCGGAAGTAAAATGTACACAACTATCAGCAAAATGGACTTTGAACCAAAATATATGAACCAGTAATTTTTCCGAAATGCACTGGTTGCATGAACATGGTAAAACGGCAGTAACCTTAAAATCTAAATTTTGCGCAAATTGGTAAATTGATGCATTTCAGCAAATTTGTTACTTTTCGGAAGTAAAATGTACACAACTATCAGCAAAATGGACTTTGAACCAAATTATATGAACGAGTAATTTATCCGAAATGCACTGGTTGTATGAACATGGTAAAATGCCAGTAACCTGAAAATCTAAATATGGCGCAAATTGGTAAATTGCTGAATTTCAGCAAATGTGTTACCTTTCGGAAGTAAAATGTAGACAACTATCAGCAAAATGGACTTTGAACCAAATTCTATGAACGAGAAATTTATCCGAAATACACTGGTAGTATGAACATGGTGAAATTGCAGTAACCTTAAAATCTACATTTGGCGCAAATTGGTAAATTGATGCATTTCAGCAAATTTGTTACTTTTCGGAAGTAAAATGTGCACAACTATCGGCAAAATGGACTTTGAACCAAATTCTATGAACAAGTAATTTTTTCGAAATGCACTGGTGTGATGAACATGGTAAAACGGCAATAACCTTAAAATCTACTTTTGGCTCAAATTGGTAAATTGATGAATTTCAGCAAATTTGTTACTTTTCGGAAGTAAAATGTACACAACTATCAGCAAAATGGACTTTGAACCAAATTCTATGAACGAGAAATTTATCCGAAATGCACTGGTTGTATGAACATGGTGAAATGGCAGTAACCTTAAAATCTACATAAATAGTTCGATTACGCACTCACCTTTTTTCACTTGTTGGCACTGTTCCGTAACAAAAAAACCAAACGGACACGGTCACGGCTTATGTCGAAAATATACGGGCGCAAAAAAGGGGGCGGAAAAGTGGCACGTCTTGTTCGCTTGAAATGCTAACGAAAAAGGAAAGATTTTGTCCTCTGTTAGCCCCTTCTTAGTGTTGAGTTGTGTAGTGTTGTGGTGTGATGTGATGGGTATGTGTGAGTGGTCTGAGTGGTGTGATGTCTGTTGTGGATCGTGTTGATGTGGTGTGTTGGCGCGCAGTGGCGTGTATGGAGGGGGGAGGCGTAACTCATCTAGCCATCCCGGCCCCCCTAGGCGAATTCTAGCCTAGCAATCGCTGTAGTTGCTGCAGCGTAGCAACAACACTGCTGAGGCCAGTGGAGCGGCGGTATGTTGGCCTGGGCTGCCGACGCCGCGTTGACGCCTCCTGTCGCCTCGGTCTGGATGGAGGTGGAGCTGCCTGTCTTCGGTTGTGCTCCGGATGGCTGCTCTGCTGCGATCTGCGGCTTGGGGCGAGTTGTCGCCCGACGGCCCGCTTTGGGGTGCGATGCAGCATAGTATGGTGCTGTCTATGGCACAGTTGGCAGAGCGTAACCGACGTACACTCCGGAGTCGTGTGGACCGTAGACAAACAGTTGAGGCAGTGCCCGTGCGCTTGGGCAACCTGCTGACGTTGTAGTGGCTGCATGCTTCGGAAAATGCTGCAGTGTTGCAGCCGGTGTGTGCGTCGACACAGTGGGCATCGGCTGCGTTGCGGCACCGTTGCCGGTGCTGATGAAGGTGTCAGTGGTCGCGCGCCATTACGGGGAGCGGTTGCAGGAACGATTGCCGCTGCGGTTCGTGGTGTTGGAGTTGCCCCAGGGCGTGGCACATTGATGGCGGACCTCACAGCTGGCGTTGGTGTTGCTGCCATATCTACTTCCATATTGATCTGTATGAAGAAGTTGGAATGATTATACATTTGTTGCATGTAAATTTATGGCGAATGTGCCACGGTATGTGTCAGGAATGGATCGTCACTTTGATCGATCATTGCGGTTAGAATGGTTGGTTTATAACAGTTTTGTCATTTGCGGGTTTATTGGTTATTTATACGACTAATTCATTTGCGTCGCGGTAATATCGGCGGATTGGTTGTTATTTGCGATTTTGTCATTAGATACGGTTGGCAGAAAACATAATTTCACGAGCGGTCTTGTCAGCGTTCCGCTTTGAGTACGGAGATCAACTACTCGTATATGACCGTCGGAACCGTAATATAGTTTTTCTATGCGGCCAAGCCGCCATTCTGTGGGGGGTAGACTATCATCGTGTATGATAACACAGTCTCCAAGCTTTGGTGCCTTTTCTGGAGTTTTCCATCGGTACCTTTTATGAAGGTCCTTGATGTACTCTTCCTTCCATCGGCGGCTGAAATCATGATGGAGAATTTTGATTCTTTCCCATCGATTTAATAGGGATAGCGACCCCACGCCTGGCTCAGGTATGGCCAGAATGGGTGCTCCTTTAAGAAAATGCCCTGGAGTTAGGGCTGTGAAGTCGGAGGGATCTTGCGAGAGTGTTGTGAGTGGCCGTGAATTGAGAACGGCTTCAATTCGGGTTAATAAGGTAGTGAATTCTTCATAATTCAATTTATAATTTCCAGCTACTTTTTTGAAGTGGGATTTGAAGCTTTTTACAGCTGATTCCCATAAACCACCCATATGAGGAGCGCTTGGGGGGGTAAACTGCCAATTAATGCCTTGGGGAGCATACTTCTGAACAATTTCAGGTGATACTTGTTTAATAAAATCCACAAACTGTTTTTCAGTGGCTCTTTGAGCTCCAATGAAGGTTTTGCCGTTATCGCTCATTAGTTTTGAGGGGAAGCCGAGCAAATGCCGCGAGAAAAGCCTCCTTAGTCAGATTTGTACATAGCTCGAGGTGCACTGCTTTTGTCGTGAAACAGACAAAGATAGCCACATAGCCTTTCATTATGGTGGGCGACCTTAGCATGGACGCCTTTATTTGAAAAGGCCAAGCAAAATCGACACCTGTGACTGTGAAAGGCAGAGTGAAGTTACAGCGTTCCGGAGGAAGTGCTGCCATAATCTGCGTTCGCAACTTCTGCTTATGCCGAGTGCAGATCTTGCACATGAAAATGCATTTTTTTATTTGGGGCTTAAGTCGGGGAATATAGAACTCTTGGCGGACTATATGTTGCATTAGGCGATGTTCTGCGTGGAGCATAAGTAAGTGGATATAATTGAGGAGTAAAGTGGCAAGTCGAGATTTCTCTGGTATGATTAGAGGATGGCGTTCATTATACGTGAGGCTTGAATTGGCAAGCCGACCATTCGCAGGAAGCAGACCTTTCGTGTCTAGGAATGGGTTAAGAACTAAGAGTGAACTCCTTTTGTCAATGGGTTTTGATTCTCTTAATAGTGTTATATCGCGGCTGAAGTAGCGCGTTTGAGTTGATGCGATTAGAGCGACCTTTGCCTTTTGCAATTCCAGGTGCGTCAATGTATCGCATTGGGGGTACTCTGAGGGAACTCCCTTAACTTTAATTTTAAGTCGCTCTATGAACTTTAACATATAGGCGATTACTCTGAGGGCTCGGGAGAACGATGAAAATCGCTCAAGGATGTCAGTATCCTCCACTACTGTGTGAAAGGAGTCGATCTTTCGACTTTCGGGGGCTATTATATTGCGCATGGGCGATTGTGGCCAAGAATCGGGAGATTCTGTTAACCATCGGGGGCCATTCCACCAGAGGGTGGTGGTGGCGAGATGCAGGGGTTTGCATCCTCTTGTACCTAGATCAGCAGGATTGTCAGCACTGGCTAGATGTCGCCAAGTGGCTGATCCCACTAGGTCAAGTATTTGAGACGTTCGAATAGCAATGTACGTCTTCCATGCATGTGGTGGTTTTTCCAACCAGGCTAGAACAATTTCAGAATCGGACCAGAGACACAATCTATGTTTCTTCATGTTTAAATGGGTCTGCGCCATGGAAGCTAATTTTGCGAGTAGTAGCGCGCCACAGAGCTCAAGTCGAGGTAGACTTAGCGTTTTTAAAGGAGCCACCTTTGCTTTTGCTACTAATAAGTGGCTTGTGGTCGCGGTATCGCTTTGTGTGCGCACATAGATAGTGGCACAGTATACCTTCTCCGAGGCATCACAGAAGCCGTGTATTTCGACTTTGTGTTCGGGGAAATAGTTTACCCATCGAGGGATTTGTATCTGGGAAATGTCTTCCAGATTGTTTGCAAACTGGGACCATTTTTCTAAGCGAAGAGGTTTCACTTGTTCGTCGCAGTCGGTTCCGTCTAGCCATAATTCTTGTATCAAGATTTTCGCTTGTATCATAATTGGCGAAAGCCATCCTGCGGGGTCGAAAAGTTTTGCCACAGAGGATAAAACTTAGCGTTTTGTTATGGCGGATAATGCTGATATTGACTCTGTAGTGTATGAAAACTGGTCAGATATCGCGTTCCATTGGATCCCCAGAGTTTTTGTTGTACTTTCCTTTTCGAATTTAAGGAAATTAGTGTCCAAGAGATTTTCTTTAGGTATGTCCTTTAAGATATTAGGGTGGTTCGCCGTTATCTTTTTTAACGGAAACCCTGCGGTTTTGAGGGCTTGTGTCACTTGTGCTAGTGACTCGTATGCTTGTTGAAGACTGTGACTTCCAGACAGAATATCGTCTACATACGTTTGTGTTTTTAACACCTGGGTTGCCAGAGGAAACTCTGACTTGGTGTTTTCTGCCAATTCGTGCAGTGTTCGAATGGCTAAATATGGGGCACAGTTGACGCCAAAGGTAACTGTTTTCAATTTATAGTCGCGTAGTGGACTATTGGGAGATTTTCGGAAAATAATTCGCTGAAAATCTTGATCGTCTTTATGTACGACTATTTGTCTATACATTTTTTCGACGTCTCCGTTAAATACGTATTTGAATATACGCCAATTTAAAATTAGTAGCATTAAATCTGGTTGGAGCGTGGGTCCCGTAAATAGAATATCATTTAGGGAATTCCCCGAGCTAGTAGATCTTGATGCATTAAAAACAACTCTTACTTTAGTTGTTTTTTTGTCTGGCTTTACTACTGCGTGATGAGGCAAGTAAAATGAGTAATATTTGCCATTTGTGATTTTTTCGCATGGGCTTACTTCCTCCATTTGGTCTAAATGGAGATATTCTTCTAACACGCCATCGTATTCTGGCTTAAGCTCACCTTTTTTAAGTAAGTTTTTTTCCATACTTAAAAACTGCTGTATTGCAGAGGTGCGAGAGTGACCTAGGGCGAGTGTGTTAGGAAATTGTTGTTTTAGTGGTAGTCGTACGACATACCGACCATTATCTGATCTAGTAGTTGTGGCTTTGTAAAAGTCTTCACAATACTGATCTTCAGGGGTTGTGATTGATATGGGAGGGAGTTCTTCTAACTCCCAAAATTTTTTCAATTGTGAATTGAGGTATTCGTTTGAGATTTCCTCAATCTGAGTGGTCATGGTGGTAACTGGTTCCGAAACTAGTCCACTTGGGACCCACCCAAAAATAGTATTTTGTGCCAATAGTGTATTCGAAATTTTCTCAATACCTTCGAGTATTATCTGTGGTATGAAATCGCTGCCTAATAGAAGGTCTATTTGAGCGGGAGTGTTGCAGTTGGGATCTGCTAGCTTTAGGTGTGAAACCTTTTGCCAATGCTTGCTATTTATGTGATAGCTTGGAAGCATATTTGTAAGTTGCGGTAAGACTATAGCTTCTGCTTGTATGTGCTTATCCGCTTGGGGGGAAATTAGGGTAATGGGGCAGATTTTATTAGAGTTTTGAACTACTCTTCCGCCCATTCCTGTAATTTCAAAGTTGGCTTGTTTTGTTGGCAGTTGTAGCCTATTTTGAGCCCTAGACGCTATGAAAGATCGTTGTGATCCTTGGTCTATTAAGGCCCTAAGTTTAAACAGCTCTCCTCGGTGTTCGATGGAGACGACTGCTGTGGGTAGTAGTACCCTACTTTGGTTTTCGCTGTGTAGCGTTTGGGTTTTTAATGCCTTTGAGCAGCATGGTGCTTCTTGGCAATTATCGGGATTTCGCACTTCGGGATTTGCTGTTGCAACTAAACCCGTGGCTCTTTTTGTATTTGCGTTGTTTGGGGGTGAGCTGGAGAATGTGCTGTAATGCAGCATTGAATGATGGCGTTTATGACAATAAACGCAATTAAATTTGCTTTCGCACTCTTTAAGTGTATGTGCATGTGATAGGCAATTTGTACAAAGCCTTTTCGTTTTTATAAAATTGTTTCGATCGAAAATATTCATCTTTTTGAATCTCTCGCAAGATTTGAGCTTATGCCCCCCTGTACATAGTTCGCATGACATTTGCTTGTACTGTTCGGATGTGAACGTTTGATTTCTTAAAAAACTTCTGTTTAAATTGTTGCTGCTACTGGCTTGGGGTCTGTGGAAGCTTCTATTTAGGTCGTGTTGAACGGTTTTCGTACTGACCATTTTTTTATCTACCCTTTCTGCTATTTCGTATTGGGTTATTAAAAAGTCTTTCATCTGTTGCCACGTTGGGCATTTTTTTCGAGATGAGAGCGATTGCTCCCACAAAAGTACCGATTTTTCTGGTAAAGCGGCGGTGCATATATTTACCAGTATTGGGTCCCAGCTGTCTGTGGGAATATTTTGTGTCGATAAAACCGACAAACAATTTGAAACAGTGGATTGAAGTTTGATAAATTCTTCACTAGTTTCCCTTTGAATTTTTGGCAAGTTCATTAATATCGATATTTGTTTATCGACCAATATTCTTTCGTTTTCGAATCTTGATTTAAGAGCTTCCCAAGCCAGATTGAAATTATCGTCATTTAGTGCGAACTGTTTGACTATGACGCCTGCTTGACCTTTTGTTTTGTATCGGAGGTGATACAATTTTTGCGCATTTTTTAATTTTGGGTGGTTTATGTAAACGGCAGTAAACATGTCTCGGAAGGACGGCCATTGTTCATAACCACCATAAAAGATTTCTGTGTCACATGCGGGCACCTTGAGATGGATGCCCGAACTTGCCTCTTGGCATTGTACTTGTGGCAGCTCTACTCGCTGATTTGGAGTAGGCGCAATTGCTTTTATTAGCTTAAGTTGATCGAAAATCATTGCTTTAGTTTCTTCGAATTGGTCTAAGCAGTTTTCGTATTTTGCGTAAGCCGAAGATTTGAAATTTTCCGGTAGATCTGAGTCGTCAGATTCTACAATTGCGTCATATGCAGCTTGGAGACGTGACCAAAAATTGTCAAGATTGTCTTTTTTGATTTCTAATACCGATTCAGAATTGTCTTGAATCGGAGAAGAAGAAAATCGAGTGCAGTATCTTATTAATCTGTCACTCTCAGCAAAGAATTTACTGTATGTTATGTCTTTCCCCCTTTTTTGCTTTGTAGCACCTTGCTTTGAGCGTGTAGCTTCTGCAGGTGTACATGGACTTCTTTCGTCAGAAATCATTTTTGTAACTTTTAGCAACTGAGTTGTTTTAGAATCTTTCGAGTCTGAGCTCATTTAAGAGATGTGCCGAAATAAAATAAAATATTTTCACTGTAAGAAATATTTGTATTTGAAACCTCTTTTAAGAAAATAAGGTTTATTGTTGTTTTTTGAAAATATTAACAAATTAATAACTTTTTTAAACTCGTATGAGTACCTAACTCTTTTATGATAATAAGAGTTTTTATTTAATGAAATGAAGATATTACGCGTATTTCGTGGTTTATCGTTTTTTTTTTTCCTTTAATATTATTTAATTGATTAATATTAAACGCAAATGTTTTTTATTATTACTTTTATTTGTAAGTATTATGTGTCCGTAATTCCTATAGGCAATACCTATAAGCGGATCAGCTGATACATATGTACTTGACGTTATGCGCAATTGAGAGCTCGTCTTAGAGATCAATGCACTTTGTACATATGTACATATGTATTTATGTAATATAATATATTATGTTTAAATATTTTTGCGCAATCCTGCTTGTTTTTGTTGGTCAAAGAACAAGGGGTATTGCGAATATGTGCCAATGTGGACTTAGAATATTATATGTATGTATATATGCAATCCTACTTGTTTTTGTTTAACAAGAACAAGGGGTATTGCGGAATATTTGCCAATGTGGACTTTGAAGCGAAGTATTAACGTATTTTTGTATACCTGAGCGTGTATATATGTACGCAGTGCGAAAGGACTGCGAAAAGGAAAAAATATACCGCAGGTATTCTTGTAAATGTATGTATATCACGTAATATATTTGTGCGGAATATAGTTATTCAAACAAAATTTATGTATATATGTATGTATATAAATTTTTAGTGATATATGTATGTATATATTTATATATGTTGAATATGATATGTATATGTATGTTAAAATTTATTTTGTACGTTTTCGCTTTTGTTGGTTGTTTTTTTTTTTTTTTTGCTTTTGATTTGCCTTTGCTTATTTTACGCAATCCTGCTTATACTTGAATAAGTATAAGGGGTATTGCTGAAAATTGGTGCAAGTAAATACTTGAATTGTTTAGTTTTAGAGATATTTTTGTGTATTTGAACACAACTGTAAGCAGTTAGGCAATCAAAAGTTCGTTGGATATATATTTTTTACCAAACTGTTTTATCTGTAAGCGGTATTTCGGTTTTTACCGGAAAATAAACCGAAATATAGAAACAGTTTGGTAACCGCTCTTTTTTGTTATTGCCTTTATTAAGACGGATTTTTGTAAAAAATAAACCGCAAAGGCATAAATTTAAACATACATATAATTAGTGGATATATACATATACTAAATGGAATCGATACGACTCACTTTGGGTTTTCCGCCAAGGGTTTTGGGGATAATATTTTATATATGTGCCTGTGTGTGTGCCTTTCGTTGGTTTTTCCCACTCCTTTGCTGCTTAGCTGCGGTGGGTGACTTTGGTGAGCTGGTGTGGTTGTTGTTGCTAGCTGGTATGGTTTTTTATTTATTTAGTTCGCGCCCGTTCTGTCTTTTTATGTAAGTATTTTTGTTGTTTTTTGTTGAAACTCGCTCCCGTACTTAATTTGTTAATATTTCGCGCACGTTGTTGGTTTTACTGGTTTTTTTTTTTTTTGTTATGTATATATGTATGTTTGTGTCCCTTCACTTCACCTCACTTCTCTCTTGTGTATATATATATATATGGTATTTTTTTTTGTCACTCTTTTGTTGTCTGTATATATATATATGTTTGTGTCACTGCACTGCACAGCACTATATGTGTTTGTTTCTTTTTTTTTTTTTTTTTTTTTTTTTTTTATATCGTGTGTATAGAAACGTTTACCCACTTTTGTTTTTTTTTTTTTTTTTTTTTTTCTCACAGCACTTTTTTTTGTTTCTCACATTAATTATATAATATTTATTTTTTTTTTTCGAATTTATGATTTTTTTTTTTTTTCACTCCATAGTGCCGCTCACTATGGCTCGAAGGACCAATAAATAGTTCGATTACGCACTCACCTTTTTTCACTTGTTGGCACTGTTCCGTAACAAAAAAACCAAACGGACACGGTCACGGCTGATGTCGAAAATATACGGGCGCAAAAAAGGGGGCGGAAAAGTGGCACGTCTTGTTCGCTTGAAATGCTAACGAAAAAGGAAAGATTTTGTCCTCTGTTAGCCCCTTTTTAGTTTTGAGTTGTGTAGTGTTGTGGTGTGATGTGATGTGTATGTGTGGGTGGTCTGAGTGGTGTGATGTCGGTTGTGGATCGTGTTGATGTGGTGTATTGGCGCGCAGTGGCGTGTATGGAGGGGGGAGGCGTAACTCATCTAGCCACTGAAAATCTAAATTTGGCGCAAATTAGTAAATTGCTGAATTTCAGCAAATGTGTTACCTTTTGGAAGTAAAAAGTACACAACTATTAGCAAAATGGACTTTGAACGAAATTCTATGAACGAGTAATTTTTCCGAAATGCACTGGTTGGATAAACATGGTAAAACGGCAGTAACCTTAAAATCTAAACGTGGCGCAAAATGGTAAATTGATGAATTTCAGCAAATGTGTTACCTTTCGGAAGTAAATTGTACACAACTATCAGCAAAATGGACTTTGAACAAAATTCTATGAACGAGAAATTTATCCGAAATACACTGGTAGTATGAACATGGTGAAATGGCAGTAACCTTAAAATCTACATTTGGCGCAAATTGGTAAATTGATGAATTTCAGCAAATGTGTTACCCATCGGAAGTAAAATGTACACAACTATCAGCAAAATGGACTTTGAACCAAATTATATGAACGAGTAATTTTTCCGAAATGCACTGGTTGGATGAACATGGTAAAACGGCAGTAACCTTAAAATCTAAATTTGGCGCAAATTGGTAAATTGATGCATTTCAGCAAATTTGTTACTTTTCGGAAGTAAAATGTACACAACTATCAGCAAAATGGACTTTGAACGAAATCCTATGAACGAGAAATTTATCCGAAATGCACTGGTTGTATGAACATGGTAAAACGGCAGTAACCTTAAAATCTACATTTGGCGCAAATTGGTAAATTGATGAATTTCAGCAAAGGTGTTACCCATCGGAAGTAAAATGTACACAACTATTAGCAAAATGGACTTTGAACCAAATTCTATGAACGAGTAATTTATCCGAAATGCACTGGTTGGATGAACATGGTAAAACGGCAGTAACCTTAAAATCTACATTTGGCGCAAATTGGTAAATTGATGCATTTCAACAAATTTGTTACCTTTCGTAAGTAAATTGTACACAACTATCAGCAAAATGGACTTTGAACAAAATTCTATGAACGAGAAATTTATCCGAAATACACTGGTAGTATGAACATGGTGAAATGGCAGTAACCTTAAAATCTACATTTGGCGCAAATTGGTAAATTGCTGAATTTCAGCAAATGTGTTACCCATCGGAAGTAAAATGTACACAACTATCAGCAAAATGGACTTTGAACCAAATTATATGAACGAGTAATTTTTCCGACATGCACTGGTTGGATGAACATGGTAAAACGGCAGTAACCTTAAAATCTAAATTTGGCGCAAATTGGTAAATTGATGTATTTCAGCAAATTTGTTACTTTTCGGAAGTAAAATGTACACAACTATCAGCAAAATGGACTTTGAACGAAATTATATGAACGAGTAATTTATCCGAAATGCACTGGTTGTATGAACATGGTAAAATGCCAGTAACCTGAAAATCTAAATTTGGCGCAAATTGGTAAATTGCTGAATTTCAGCAAATGTGTTACCTTTCGGAAGTAAAATGTACACAACTATCAGCAAAATGGACTTTGAACCAAATTCTATGAACGAGTAATTTATCCGAAATACACTGGTAGTATGAACATGGTAAAATGCCAGTAACCTTAAAATCTACTTTTGGCGCAAATTGGTAAATTGCTGAATTTCAGCAAATTTGTTACTTTTCGGAAGTAAAATGTACACAACTATCAGCAAAATGGACTTTGAACAAAATCCTATGAACGAGAAATTTATCCGAAATGCACTGGTTGTATGAACATGGTAAAACGGCAGTAACCTTAAAATCTACATTTGGCGCAAATTGGTAAATTGCTGAATTTCAGCAAATTTGTTACTTTTCGGAAGTAAAATGTACACAACTATTAGCAAAATGGACTTTGAACCAAATTCTATGAACGAGTAATTTATCCGAAATGCACTGGTTGTATGAACATGGTGAAACGGCAGTAACCTTAAAATCTAAATTTGGCGCAAATTGATGCATTTCAGCAAATTCGTTACTTTTCGGAGGTAAAATGTACACAACTATCAGCAAAATGGAATTTGAACGAAATTCTATGAACGAGTAATTTTTCCGAAATGCCCTGGTTGTATGAACATGGTGAAATGGCAGTAACCTTAAAATCTACATTTGGCGCAAATTGGTAAATTGCTGAATTTCAGCAAATTTGTTACTTTTCGGAAGTAAAATGTACACAACTATCAGCAAAATGGACTTTGAACGAAATCCTATAAACGAGAAATTTATCCGAAATGCACTGGTTGTATGAACATGGTAAAACGGCAGTAACCTTAAAATATACATTTGGCGCAAATTGGTAAATTGATGCATTTCAGCAAATTTGTTACTTTTCGGAAGTAAAATGTACACAACTATCAGTGGCTAAATGAGTTAAGCTTCCCGCCCCGAAAAACACAACACACCACTCACAAGACAACACTGGCACACATCCCACACCTGGAAACATCAAAACACCTATACACCACACAACACATACAAATGCATTACACTATTGGAAGCAGCCGCATACACACACACAGTAGGATCTCTACACAACAAAACAGTACAAAAATATCTGTCCGCGAAGCGGAAAAATTCTTTCTCTCAGCGATTGTCGTCGAAAAAACACCGGACTTGTCTTTGGCGCGTAACCGCATTTTCTTCATTTTTTTTTATATTCTTTTAATTACCTCTCCACTGGTATGCGACCAGGGAGTGATTGCGTGAAGATAATCTCGTCATAATTATTAATAAATAAACAGTTTTGTAAACATTTCCAAACCGGAAAAATATACAATTTTTTATTTTACATACGCTGAATTATATAGTGGCAAGTAAGTGGTGAACTTAACATTGGTCCTTCGAGCCATTCCGAATGGCACTATAGTGAAAAAAAAAATTTTAGTAAAAATAAGGGTGGAAAACCTTAAAAAATTGGTGGTGTTAACATTGGTGGTGATTGGTGGTGACAAACAACTAAAATAAAAAATAAAATATATATATGAAAAGTGCTTAAAAGTGATTTACATATGTATATATAAACGGAGAAGCCAACAACAAAGTGTACTGAAAAAAAAAAAAAGAAACAAAAAAAAAAAAAAAGAAAAAAAAAAAGTGCAGTGACCACAACAGCAAAAATATATATATATATATACATATGCTTTGGTGCAAAAAAAAGTGCAGTGACCACAACAACAAAAAATTTATATATATACACATATGCTTTTGGTGCATAATATAACAGTGCAGTGACAAAAAAAAAAAAAAAAAACGGGCGCGGAAAAACAAAATACAATAAAATAAAAACGGGCGCGAATTAAAACCCATATATATGTATATATACATATTAACATATCAAACGGGCGCGAAAGTAATTCAACAAAAACCAAGCAAAAACCCCAAGGAACAACCCAGGAAAGGATTGGATACACCTACAGGCATCCACATACAAGATACACATACAAGATACAGGCTATAGTCCCCAAAATCCCTTGACGGATATTCAAGTGAGTTGTATCGATTCCATTTTGTACCTCATTACTGCAGGGTATATGTATATTTATTACGGTTTACAAAAACGGTTGCCAAACTGTTGAATTTGCGGTATTTCGGGTTTTACCGAAAAAATTCCATACATATAATATACATATATATATTCTATATATATATATATAATATTTATATATATATATAAATAAATATATACACATTTATATATAAATATATACATATTTATTGCCTAGAAAAGCTTACCTTCGTGTATTTAACACAAAATATACCAAATCCCAAACACTATATATGATATATACATATATATGAAATTAAAGTACTCCACTTGCAAAAATATCCGGCAATACCCCTTATGCTTGATCAAGTAATAAGCAGGATTGCCTAAAACAAGTAAGCAAAGGCAAATAAAAAACACAAAAAAAAAACACATATACATATACCCACATAGCAACATATAACGAATAAAAAGAGATATAAGAACAATATTCTCAAAAAACAAAAAAAAATTAAAGAATTTCTTACCTGTATGCCACATCTCTAATTACATACATATTTACATATTTTGCACAATATATACCAAAATTTTTAGCACTTATAATTTTGAGCTCTTGCAAATATGTACATATTATGTATATATGTAATATTATTAACATATTATATTTAACTACAAGAAATAGAAGAGAGAGAAAGGCAAAGAAAATAAAAAATTAAATTTTTAAACATATAAAATATACGTACATTATTTTACTCTTTTACATACGTACATATTTACATTCATATACCGAGAGTGCATATTTACGAATCGTAGTGCACATAGGATAACTTTGTTGCTAATTACGTTTATGCGCTCTTTCGTAACGGAGAAACAACGTCCGCTCGTTTACATATATACTCATAAAAGTACGGGACATATTATTATACCCTACTAGGGTACCACTAAAAGTTAAAGAACTTAAAAAAGCGCATTCGAAAAAAAAAAAAAAACATTTTAAACGGTTCGGTAAAGAAAAAACGAATTCTTAAAAAAAAAAAAAAAATTATTATTTATAATTCTATAAATAAATAAATAACAATAATAAAAAATTGTGAACAATATTATATACATTGCTTCTATACAATTTAATTTATTATATTCCAAAGTCCAATTTGGCACATACTCGGCAATACCCCTTGTTGTTTGGCAAACAAAAACAAGCAGGATTGCGTACAAATACAATTCTATAATATTATTCAATATAATTTTTCTTATTAATATAAAAGAGATTACGCGTTACAATTACGAATTTCGCTTAAATTTAATCAGTTTACACTGAGAGAAATCATTTTATTAATTGAACTTTTTTAAATGAACGCAGATTCTAAAGATTCTAAATCTACACAACTACTAAAAGTACCAAAAATGATTTCGGACGAAAAAAGTCCATGTACACCTGCAGAAGCTACACGCTCAAAGCAAGGTGCTACAAAACAAAAAAGGGGGAAAGACATTACATACAGTAAATTCTTTGCTGAGAGTGACAGATTAATAAGATACTGCACTCGATTTTCTTCTTCTCCGATTCAAGACAATTCTGAATCGGTATTAGAAATCAAAAAAGACAATCTTGACAATTTTTGGTCACGTCTCCAAGCTGCATATGACGCAATTGTAGAATCTGACGACTCAGATCTACCGGAAAATTTCAAATCTTCGGCTTACGCAAAATACGAAAACTGCTTAGACCAATTCGAAGAAACTAAAGCAATGATTTTCGATCAACTTAAGCTAATAAAAGCAATTGCGCCTACTCCAAATCAGCGAGTAGAGCTGCCACAAGTACAATGCCAAGAGGCAAGTTCGGGCATCCATCTCAAGGTGCCCGCATGTGACACAGAAATCTTTCATGGTGGTTATGAACAATGGCCGTCCTTCCGAGACATGTTTACTGCCGTTTACATAAACCACCCAAAATTAAAAAATGCGCAAAAATTGTATCACCTCCGATACAAAACAAAAGGTCAAGCAGGCGTCATAGTCAAACAGTTCGCACTAAATGACGATAATTTCAATCTGGCTTGGGAAGCTCTTAAATCTAGATATGAAAATGAAAGAATATTGGTCGATAAGCAAGTAACGATACTAATGAACTTGCCTAAGATTCAAAAGGAAACAAGTGAAGAGTTTCTAAAACTGCAATCCACTGTTTCTAACTGCTTGTCGGTTCTATCGACACAAAATATTTCCACAGACAGCTGGGACCCAATACTGGTAAATATATGCACCGCCGCTTTACCAGAAAAATCGTTACTTTTGTGGGAGCAATCGCTCTCATCTCGAAAAAAATGCCCAACGTGGCAACAGATGAAAGACTTTTTAATAACCCAATACGAAATCGCAGAAAGGGTAGATAAAAAAATGGTCAGAACGAAAACCGTGCAACACGACCTAAATAGAAGCTTCCACAGACCCATCCGAACAGTACAAACAAACGTCATGCGAACTATGTACAGGGGGGCATAAGCTCAAATCTTGCGAGAGATTCAAAAAATTGAATATTATCGACCGGAACAATTTTGTAAAAACAAAGAGACTTTGTACAAACTGCTTGTCACATGCGCATACACTTAAAGAGTGCGAAAGCAAATTTAATTGCGTTTATTGCCATAAACGACATCATTCTATGCTTCATTATAACAATTTTTCCAGCTCACCCCCAAACAGCGCAAATATGAAAAGAGCCACGGGTTTAGTTGCAACAGCAAATCCCGAAGTGCGAAATCCCGATAATTGCCAAGAAGCACCATGCTGCTCAAAGGCATTAAAAACTCAAACGCTACACAGCGAAAACCAAAGTAGGGTACTACTACCAACAGCAGTCGTCTCCATCGAACACCGAGGAGAACTGTTTAAACTTAGGGCCTTAATAGACCAAGGATCACAACGATCTTTCATAGCGTCTAGGGCTCAAAATAGGCTACAACTGCCAACAAAACAAGCCAACTTTGAAATTACAGGAATGGGCGGAAGAGTAGTTCAAAACTCTAATAAAATCTGCCCCATTACCCTAATTTCCCCCCAAGCGGATAAGCACATACAAGCAGAAGCTATAGTCTTACCGCAACTTACAAATATGCTTCCAAGCTATCACATAAATAGCAAGCATTGGCAAAAGGTTTCACACCTAAAGCTAGCAGATCCCAACTGCAACACTCCCGCTCAAATAGACCTTCTATTAGGAAGCGATCTCATACCACAGATTATACTCGAAGGTATTGAGAAAATTTCAAATACACTTCTGGCACAAAATACTATTTTTGGGTGGATCCTAAGTGGACTAGTTTCGGAACCAGTTACCACCATGACCACTCAGGTTGAGGAAATCTCAAACGAATACCTCAATTCACAATTAAAGAAATTTTGGGAGTTAGAAGAACTCCCCCCCATATCAATCGCAACCCCTGAAGATCAGTATTGTGAAGACTTTTACAAAGCCACAACTACTAGATCAGATAATGGTCGGTATGTCGTACGACTACCACTAAAACAACAATTTCCCAACACAATCGCCTTAGGTCACTCTCGCACCTCTGCTATACAGCAGTTTTTAAGTATGGAAAAAAACTTACTTAAAAAAGGTGAGCTTAAGCCAGAATACGATGGCGTGTTGGAAGAATACCTCCATTTAGACCACATGGAGGAAGTAAGCCCATGCGAAAAAATCGTAAATGGCAAATATTATTCATTTTACTTGCCTCATCACGCAGTAGTAAAGCCAGACAAAAAAACAACTAAAGTAAGAGTTGTCTTTAATGCATCAAGATCCACCAGCTCGGGGAATTCCCTAAATGATATTCTATTTACGGGACCCACGCTCCAACCAGATTTAATGCTTCTAATTTTAAATTGGCGTATATTCAAATACGTATTTAACGGAGACGTCGAAAAAATGTATAGACAAATAGTCGTACATAAAGACGATCAAGATTTTCAGCGAATTATTTTCCGAAAATCTCCCAATAGTCCACTACGCGACTATAAACTTAAAACAGTTACCTTTGGCGTCAACTGTGCTCCATATTTAGCCATTTGAACACTCCACGAACTGGCAGAAAACACAAAGTCAGAATTTCCTCTGGCAACCAAAGTGTTAAAAACACAAACATATGTAGACGATATCTTGTCTGGAAGTCACAGTCTTCCACAAGCATACGAGTCACTCTCACAAGTGGTAAAAGCCCTCAAAACCGCAGGGTTTCCGTTGAAAAAGATAACGGCGAATCACCCTAATATATTAAAAAATATACCGCATGAAAATTTGTTAGATACTAATTTCCTTAAATTCGAAAAGGAAAGTACAACAAAAACCCTGGGGATCCAATGGAATGCGATATCTGACCAGTTTTCATACACGACAGAGTCAATATCTGCATTATCCGCCATAACAAAGCGACAAATTCTATCCTCTGTGGCAAAACTTTTCGACCCCGCAGGATGGCTTTCGCCAATTATGATACAAGCCAAAATCCTAATACAAGAATTATGGTTAGATGGAACCGACTGGGACGAACAAGTAAAACCACTTCGTTTAGAAAAGTGGTCCCAGTTTGCGAGCAATCTAAATGATATCTCACAGATACAAATCCCACGATGGGTAAATTATGCCCCAGAGCACAAAGTCGAACTACACGGCTTCTGTGACGCTTCTGAAAAGGCATATTGCGCAACTATATATGTTCGCACACAAAGCGACACTGCGACCACATGCCACTTACTAGTAGCAAAAGCAAAAGTGCCTCCTTTAAAAACAATAAGTCTACCACGACTTGAATTATGTGGAGCGCTATTACTAGCCAAACTAGTGTCCATCGTACAAACGCATTTAAACATGGCACAATATAAATTATATCTATGGTCCGATTCCGAAATCGTATTAGCATGGTTAGAAAAACCACCACATGCATGGAAGACGTATATTTCGAACCGAACGTCTCAAATACTTGACCTAGTAGGATCAGCCACTTGGCGACATGTAGCCAGTGCTGACAATCCTGCTGATCTAGGGACAAGAGGGTGCAAACCCCTGCACCTTGTCACCACCACCCTCTGGTGGAATGGCCCCCGATGGTTAACAGAATCTCCTGATTCTTGGCCACAATCGCCCATGCGCAATATAATAGCCCCAGAAAGTCGAAAAATCGACTCCTTTCACGCAACATCGCAGGATAATGACATCCTTGAGCGATTTTCCTCGTATCCCCGAGCCCTCAGGGTAATCGCTTACATGCTCAAGTTCATAGAGCGACTCAAAATTAAACTTAAGGGAGTAACTTCATTACACTCCCAATGCGATACAGTGACGCACCTAGACTTACAAAAAGCAAAGGTCGCTCTTATCGCATCTACGCAAGCGCGTTATTTCAGCCGAGAAATATTATTACTAAGAGAATCGAAGCCGATAGATAAAAAGAGCTCACTCTTAGTCTTAAATCCATTCATTGATACGAAAGGAGTACTCCGTGCGAATGGTCGGCTTGCCAATTCCAGCCTGACGTATAACGAACGTCATCCCATAGTTATCCCAGAGAAATCGCAACTTGCCACCTTATACCTTCACTATGTCCACGCGCTTTTGCTACACGCAGAACATCGCCTCATGCAACAAATAGTCCGTCAAGAGTTTTATATTCCAAGACTCAAGCCCAAAATAAAGAAATGCATTTTCATGTGCAAGATCTGCACTATGCATAAGCAGAAGATGCGAACGCAGATTATGGCAGCACTTCCACCGGAACGCTGTAACTTCGCTCTGCCTTTCACCATTACAGGTGTCGACTTTGCTGGGCCTTTTCAGATAAAGGCATCCATGTTAAGGTCTCCCACCCTCATGAAAGGCTATGTGGCTGTCTTTGTCTGTTTTACGACAAAAGCAGTACACCTCGAGCTATGTACGAATCTGACAAAGGAGGCTTTTCTCGCGGCATTTGCTCGCTTCGTCGGACGACGCGGTTTTCCGTCAAAACTCATGAGCGACAATGGCAAGACATTTATAGGAGCTCAAAGAGCCACAGAAAAACAGTTCGTGGACTTTGTTAGGCAAGTCTCACCTGAAATTGTACAAAAATACGCTCACCAAGGTATTAACTGGCAGTTTATCCCTCCAAGCGCTCTTCATATGGGTGGTTTATGGGAATCAGCTGTAAAAAGCTTCAAATCCCACTTTAAAAAAGTAGCTGGAAACTACAAATTTAATTATGAAGAATTTACAACATTATTAATTCGCATTGAAGCCGTTCTCAATTCACGGCCACTAACGGCACTCTCGCAAGATCCCTCAGATCTCACAGCCCTAACTCCAGGGCACTTTCTAAAAGGAGCACCCATTCTGGCCATACCTGAGCCAGGCGTGGAGTCGCTATCCTTACAAAATAGATGGGAAAGAATTAAAATTCTCCATCATGATTTCAGCCGCCGATGGAAGGAGGAGTATATAAAGGACCTTCATAAAAGGTACCGCTGGAAAACTCCCGAAAAGGCGCCAAAGCTTGGAGATTTTGTCTTAATCCATGACGATTGTCTTCCCCCTACAGAATGGCGACTTGGTTGCATAGAGAAGCTGCATCATGGTTCCGACGGTCATATACGAGTAGTTGACCTCCGTACTCGAAACGGAACGCTAACCAGACCGCTCGTTAAACTATGCTTCCTGCCAATCTCAAATAATAGCGAAAACGCATGTAGTAAACCATCCGTTCAATAATACCTACAAGAAAAAAAAAATCGAAATATCCGTCTAAATAAAAAACCGCAAATATAATATGACAAATTACCATCATATACTAATAAAATAATGGGTAGACTAGTACGATCACCAAACCAAATAAAGTTGGTCACATATAGAAATATATCCATACTCTATACCACTGAATCGTATCTAAACACGCCTTTTTCTCCATACAGATAGATATGGATACAGAGATGCATTCCACCCCAACGCCAACAATGCGATCGGCCATCACGGTGCCTCGCCTTGGGATTATGCCAACCGCGGCGCCCCGAACACCAGCCGCAACTGCACCGTCAACCACCGCTCGTACTAGTATTCGAGCCTCCGCAGCCGTTCCGTCTCCACCAGAGGCGCCCCATAGCATCCGATGCCCCCTTTGTTGCCGTTCACACAAGTTGCAGCACTGTGGGCTCTTCAAGGGCATGTCGCCGACACAACGCCAGCAGGTTGCCCAGGCGCATGGGCATTGCAACAATTGTCTGGCGCATACACACACGACGCAGGAATGCGACTCCGGTGCTTTGTGCCAAATGTGTGGCAGGCAGCATCACACGTTGCTTCACCGTACTCCGAGGCGAGAGGTCAATCGGCAGCCTGCCCCACGAATCCGCGGTGCAAACCGACCGCAGCAAACCAATCGTGTGGCACGTCGCCGAAGAACGGCACCCCGATCGGAGTCCCGTCCATGGCGTCAGCACAACGTACCACCGACTAGGCGTAGGTCGCACTATCGTCGCACGTCCGGACTCAGCAACGTTGTGGCAACGTTGCAACAGCTACAGCGACTGCTAGGCTGAACATTCGCCTAGGGGGGCCGGGATGGCTAAATGAGTTAAGCTTCCCGCCCCGAAAAACACAACACACCACTCACAAGACAACACTGGCACACATCCCACACCTGGAAACATCAAAACACCTATACACCACACAACACATACAAATGCATTACACTATTGGAAGCAGCCGCATACACACACACAGTAGGATCTCTACACAACAAAACAGTACAAAAATATCTGTCCGCGAAGCGGAAAAATTCTTTCTCTCAGCGATTGTCGTCGAAAAAACACCGGACTTGTCTTTGGCGCGTAACCGCATTTTCTTCATTTTTTTTTATATTCTTTTAATTACCTCTCCACTGGTATGCGACCAGGGAGTGATTGCGTGAAGATAATCTCGTCATAATTATTAATAAATAAACAGTTTTGTAAACATTTCCAAACCGGAAAAATATACAATTTTTTAATTTACATACGCGGAATTATAAAGTGGCAAGTAAGTGGTGAACTTAACAATCAGCAAAATGGAATTTGAACGAAATTCTATGAACGAGTAATTTTTCCGAAATGCCCTGGTTGTATGAACATGGTGAAATGGCAGTAACCTTAAAATCTACATTTAGCGCAAATTGGTAAATTGCTGAATTTCAGCAAATTTGTTACTTTTCGGAAGTAAAATGTACACAACTATCAGCAAAATGGACTTTGAACGAAATCCTATAAACGAGAAATTTATCCGAAATGCACTGGTTGTATGAACATGGTAAAACGGCAGTAACCTTAAAATATACATTTGGCGCAAATTGGTAAATTGATGAATTTCAGCAAATGTGTTACCCATCGGAAGTAAAATGTACACAACTATTAGCAAAATGGACTTTGAACCAAATTCTATGAACGAGTAATTTATCCGAAATGCACTGGTTGGATGAACATGGTAAAACGGCAGTAACCTTAAAATCTACATTTGGCGCAAATTGGTAAATTGATGCATTTCAGCAAATTTGTTACTTTTCGGAAGTAAAATGTACACAACTATCAGCAAAATGGACTTTGAACCAAATTATATGAACGAGTAATTTATCCGAAATGCACTGGTTGTATGAACATGGTAAAATGCCAGTAACCTGAAAATCTAAATTTGGCGCAAATTGGTAAATTGCTGAATTTCAGCAAATGTGTTACCTTTCGGAAGTAAACTGTAAACAAATTTATCCGAAATGCACTGGTTGGATGAACATGGTAAAACGGCAGTAACCTTAAAATCTAAATTTGGCGCCAATTGATGCATTTCAGCAAATTCGTTACTTTTCGGAGGTAAAATGTACACAACTATCAGCAAAATGGAATTTGAACGAAATTCTATGAACGAGTAATTTTTCCGAAATGCCCTGGTTGTATGAACATGGTGAAATGGCAGTAACCTTAAAATCTACATTTGGCGCAAATTGGTAAATTGATGAATTTCAGCAAATTTGTTACTTTTCGGAAGTAAAATGTAGACAACTATCAGCAAAATGGACTTTGAACCAAATTCTATGAACGAGAAATTTATCCGAAATGCCCTGGTTGTATGAACATGGTGAAATGGCAGTAACCTTAAAATCTACATTTGGCGCAAATTGGTAAATTGCTGAATTTCAGCAAATTTGTTACTTTTCGGAAGTAAAATGTAGACAACTATCAGCAAAATGGACTTTGAACCAAATTCTATGAACGAGAAATTTATCCGAAATGCCCTGGTTGTATGAACATGGTAAAATGCCAGTAACCTTAAAATCTAAATTTGGCGCAAATTGGTAAATTGCTGAATTTCAGCAAGTGATTTACCTTTTGGAAGTAAAAAGTACACAACTATTAGCAAAATGGACTTTGAACGATATTCTATGAACGAGTAATTTTTCCGAAATGCACTGGTTGGATGAACATGGTAAAACGGCAGTAACCTTAAAATCTACATTTGGCGCATATTGGTAAATTGATGAATTTCAGCAACTGTGTTACTTTCGGAAGTAAAATGTAGACAACTATAAGCAAAATGGACTTTGAACCAAATTATATGAACGAGTAATTTATCCGAAATGCACTGGTTGTATGAACATGGTAAAATGGCAGTAACCTGAAAATCTAAATTTGGCGCAAATTAGTAAATTGCTGAATTTCAGCAAATGTGTTACCTTTTGGAAGTAAAAAGTACACAACTATTAGCAAAATGGACTTTGAACCAAATTATATGAACGAGTAATTTATCCGAAATGCACTGGTTGTATGAACATGGTAAAATGCCAGTAACCTGAAAATCTAAATTTGGCGCAAATTGGTAAATTGCTGAATTTCAGCAAATGTGTTACCTTTCGGAAGTAAACTGTAAACAACTATCAGCAAAATGGACTTTGAATCAAATTCTATGAACGAGTAATTTATCCGAAATGCACTGGTTGGATGAACATGGTAAAACGGCAGTAACCTTAAAATCTAAATTTGGCGCAAATTGATGCATTTCAGCAAATTCGTTACTTTTCGGAGGTAAAATGTACACAACTATCAGCAAAATGGAATTTGAACGAAATTCTATGAACGAGTAATTTATCCGAAATGCCCTGGTTGTATGAACATGGTGAAATGGCAGTAACCTTAAAATCTACATTTGGCGCAAATTGATGCATTTCAGCAAATTCGTTACTTTTCGGAAGTAAAATGTACACAACTATCAGCAAAATGGAATTTGAACGAAATTCTATGAACGAGTAATTTTTCCGAAATGCCCTGGTTGTATGAACATGGTAAAACGGCAGTAACCTTAAAATCTACATTTGGCGCAAATTGGTAAATTGCTGAATTTCAGCAAATTTGTTACTTTTCGGAAGTAAAATGTACACAACTATCAGCAAAATGGACTTTGAACGAAATCCTATAAACGAGAAATTTATCCGAAATGCACTGGTTGTATGAACATGGTAAAACGGCAGTAACCTTAAAATATACATTTGGCGCAAATTGGTAAATTGATGAATTTCAGCAAATGTGTTACCCATCGGAAGTAAAATGTACACAACTATTAGCAAAATGGACTTTGAACCAAATTCTATGAACGAGTAATTTATCCGAAATGCACTGGTTGGATGAACATGGTAAAACGGCAGTAACCTTAAAATCTACATTTGGCGCAAATTGGTAAATTGCTGAATTTCAGCAAATTTGTTACTTTTCGGAAGTAAAATGTACACAACTATCAGCAAAATGGACTTTGAACGAAATCCTATAAACGAGAAATTTATCCGAAATGCACTGGTTGTATGAACATGGTAAAACGGCAGTAACCTTAAAATATACATTTGGCGCAAATTGGTAAATTGATGAATTTCAGCAAATGTGTTACCCATCGGAAGTAAAATGTACACAACTATTAGCAAAATGGACTTTGAACCAAATTCTATGAACGAGTAATTTATCCGAAATGCACTGGTTGTATGAACATGGTAAAATGCCAGTAACCTGAAAATCTAAATTTGGCGCAAATTGGTAAATTGCTGAATTTCAGCAAATGTGTTACCTTTCGGAAGTAAACTGTAAACAACTATCAGCAAAATGGACTTTGAACCAAATTATATGAACGAGTAATTTATCCGAAATGCACTGGTTGTATGAACATGGTAAAATGCCAGTAATCTGAAAATCTAAATTTGGCGCAAATTGGTAAATTGCTGAATTTCAGCAAATGTGTTACCTTTCGGAAGTAAACTGTAAACAGCTATCAGCAAAATGGACTTTGAATCAAATTCTATGAACGAGTAATTTATCCGAAATGCACTGGTTGGATGAACATGGTAAAACGGCAGTAACCTTAAAATCTAAATTTGGCGCAAATTGATGCATTTCAGCAAATTCGTTACTTTTCGGAGGTAAAATGTACACAACTATCAGCAAAATGGAATTTGAACGAAATTCTATGAACGAGTAATTTTTCCGAAATGCCCTGGTTGTATGAACATGGTGAAATGGCAGTAACCTTAAAATCTAAATTTGGCGCAAATTGGTAAATTGCTGAATTTCAGCAAATTTGTTACTTTTCGGAAGTAAAATGTACACAACTATCAGCAAAATGGACTTTGAACGAAATCCTATAAACGAGAAATTTATCCGAAATGCACTGGTTGTATGAACATGGTAAAACGGCAGTAACCTTAAAATATACATTTGGCGCAAATTGGTAAATTGATGAATTTCAGCAAATGTGTTACCCATCGGAAGTAAAATGTACACAACTATTAGCAAAATGGACTTTGAACCAAATTCTATGAACGAGTAATTTATCCGAAATGCACTGGTTGGATGAACATGGTAAAACGGCAGTAACCTTAAAATCTAAATTTGGCGCAAATTGATGCATTTCAGCAAATTCGTTACTTTTCGGAGGTAAAATGTACACAACTATCAGCAAAATGGAATTTGAACGAAATTCTATGAACGAGTAATTTTTCCGAAATGCCCTGGTTGTATGAACATGGTGAAATGGCAGTAACCTTAAAATCTACATTTGGCGCAAATTGGTAAATTGTTGAATTTCAGCAAATTTGTTACTTTTCGGAAGTAAAATGTACACAACTATCAGCAAAATGGACTTTGAACGAAATCCTATAAACGAGAAATTTATCCGAAATGCACTGGTTGTATGAACATGGTAAAACGGCAGTAACCTTAAAATATACATTTTTGAATTTCAGCAAATGTGTTACCCATCGGAAGTAAAATGTACACAACTATTAGCAAAATGGACTTTGAACCAAATTCTATGAACGAGTAATTTTTCCGAAATGCCCTGGTTGTATGAACATGGTAAAACGGCAGTAACCTTAAAATCTACATTTGGCGCAAATTGGTAAATTGATGAATTTCAGCAAATTTGTTACTTTTCGGAAGTAAAATGTAGACAACTATCAGTAAAATGGAGTTTGAACCAAATTCTATGAACGAGTAATTTATCCGAAATGCACTGGTTGGATGAACATGGTAAAATGCCAGTAACCTGAAAATCTAAATTTGGCGCAAATTGGTAAATTGCTGAATTTCAGCAAATGTGTTACCCATCGGAAGTAAAATGTACACAACTATTAGCAAAATGGACTTTGCACCAAATTCTATGAACGAGTAATTTATCCGAAATGCACTGGTTGGATGAACATGGTAAAACGGCAGTAACCTTAAAATCTACATTTGGCGCAAATTGGTAAATTGATGCATTTCAGCAAATTTGTTACTTTTCGGAAGTAAAATGTACACAACTATCAGCAAAATGGACTTTGAACCAAATTATATGAACGAGTAATTTATCCGAAATGCACTGGTTGTATGAACATGGTAAAATGCCAGTAACCTGAAAATCTAAATTTGGCGCAAATTGGTAAATTGCTGAATTTCAGCAAATGTGTTACCTTTCGGAAGTAAACTGTAAACAACTATCAGCAAAATGGACTTTGAACCAAATTCTATGAACGAGTAATTTATCCGAAATGCACTGGTTGGATGAACATGGTAAAACGGCAGTAACCTTAAAATCTAAATTTGGCGCCAATTGATGCATTTCAGCAAATTCGTTACTTTTCGGAGGTAAAATGTACACAACTATCAGCAAAATGGATTTTGAACGAAATACTATGAACGAGTAATTTTTCCGAAATGCCCTGGTTGTATGAACATGGTGAAATGGCAGTAACCTTAAAATCTACATTTGGCGCAAATTGGTAAATTGATGAATTTCAGCAAATTTGTTACTTTTCGGAAGTAAAATGTAGACAACTATCAGCAAAATGGACTTTGAACCAAATTCTATGAACGAGAAATTTATCCGAAATGCCCTGGTTGTATGAACATGGTGAAATGGCAGTAACCTTAAAATCTACATTTGGCGCAAATTGGTAAATTGATGAATTTCAGCAAATTTGTTACTTTTCGGAAGTAAAATGTAGACAACTATCAGCAAAATGGACTTTGAACCAAATTCTATGAACGAGAAATTTATCCGAAATGCCCTGGTTGTATGAACATGGTAAAATGCCATAACCTTAAAATATAAATTTGGCGCAAATTGGTAAATTGCTGAATTTCAGCAAGTGATTTACCTTTTGGAAGTAAAAAGTACACAACTATTAGCAAAATGGACTTTGAACGATATTCTATGAACGAGTAATTTTTCCGAAATGCACTGGTTGGATGAACATGGTAAAACGGCAGTAACTTTAAAATCTACATTTGGCGCATATTGGTAAATTGATGAATTTCAGCAAATGTGTTACTTTCGGAGGTAAAATGTAGACAACTATAAGCAAAATGGACTTTGAACCAAATTATATGAACGAGTAATTTATCCGAAATGCACTGGTTGTATGAACATGGTAAAATGGCAGTAACCTGAAAATCTAAATTTGGCGCAAATTAGTAAATTGCTGAATTTCAGCAAATGTGTTACCTTTTGGAAGTAAAAAGTACACAACTATTAGCAAAATGGACTTTGAACGAAATTCTATGAACGAGTAATTTTTCCGAAATGCACTGGTTGGATAAACATGGTAAAACGGCAGTAATCTTAAAATCTAAATGTGGCGCAAATTGGTAAATTGATGAATTTCAGCAAATGCGTTACCTTTCGGAAGTAAATTGTACACAACTATCAGCAAAATGGACTTTGAACAAAATTCTATGAACGAGTAATTTATCCGAAATGCACTGGTTGGATGAACATGGTAAAACGGCAGTAACCTTAAAATCTACATTTGGCGCAATTTGGTAAATTGATGCATTTCAGCAAATTTGTTACCTTTCGGAAGTAAACTGTAAACAACTATCAGCAAAATGGACTTTGAATCAAATTCTATGAACGAGTAATTTATCCGAAATGCACTGGTTGGATGAACATGGTAAAACGGCAGTAACCTTAAAATCTAAATTTGGCGCAAATTGATGCATTTCAGCAAATTCGTTACTTTTCGGAGGTAAAATGTACACAACTATCAGCAAAATGGAATTTGAACGAAATTCTATGAACGAGTAATTTTTCCGAAATGCCCTGGTTGTATGAACATGGTGAAATGGCAGTAACCTTAAAATCTACATTTGGCGCAAATTGGTAAATTGCTGAATTTCAGCAAATTTGTTACTTTTCGGAAGTAAAATGTACACAACTATCAGCAAAATGGACTTTGAACGAAATCCTATAAACGAGAAATTTATCCGAAATGCACTGGTTGTATGAACATGGTAAAACGGCAGTAACCTTAAAATATACATTTGGCGCAAATTGGTAAATTGATGAATTTCAGCAAATGTGTTACCCATCGGAAGTCAAATGTACACAACTATTAGCAAAATAGACTTTGAACCAAATTCTATGAACGAGTAATTTATCCGAAATGCACTGGTTGGATGAACATGGTAAAACGGCAGTAACCTTAAAATCTACATTCGGCGCAAATTGGTAAATTGATGCATTTCAGCAAATTTGTTACTTTTCGGAAGTAAAATGTACACAACTATCAGAAAAATGGACTTTGAACCAAATTATATGAACGAGTAATTTATCCGAAATGCACTGGTTGTATGAACATGGTAAACTGCCAGTAACCTGAAAATCTAAATTTGGCGCAAATTGGTAAATTGCTGAATTTCAGCAAATGTGTTACCTTTCGGAAGTAAACTGTAAACAACTATCAGCAAAATGGACTTTGAACCAAATTCTATGAACGAGTAATTTATCCGAAATGCACTGGTTGGATGAACATGGTAAAACGGCAGTAACTTTAAAATCTAAATTTGGCGCCAATTGATGCATTTCAGCAAATTCGTTACTTTTCGGAGGTAAAATGTACACAACTATCAGCAAAATGGAATTTGAACGAAATTCTATGAACGAGTAATTTTTCCGAAATGCCCTGGTTGTATGAACATGGTGAAATGGCAGTAACCTTAAAATCTACATTTGGCGCAAATTGGTAAATTGATGAATTTCAGCAAATTTGTTACTTTTCGGAAGTAAAATGTAGACAACTATCAGCAAAATGGACTTTGAACCAAATTCTATAAACGAGAAATTTATCCGAAATGCCCTGGTTGTATGAACATGGTGAAATGGCAGTAACCTTAAAATCTACATTTGGCGCAAATTGGTAAATTGATGAATTTCAGCAAATTTGTTACTTTTCGGAAGTAAAATGTAGACAACTATCAGCAAAATGGACTTTGAACCAAATTCTATGAACGAGAAATTTATCCGAAATGCCCTGGTTGTATGAACATGGTAAAATGCCAGTAACCTTAAAATCTAAATTTGGCGCAAATTGGTAAATTGCTGAATTTCAGCAAATGATTTACCTTTTGGAAGTAAAAAGTACACAACTATTAGCAAAATGGACTTTGAACGAAATTCTATGAATGAGTAATTTTTCCGAAATGCACTGGTTGGATGAACATGGTAAAACGGCAGTAACCTTAAAATCTACATTTGGCGCATATTGGTAAATTGATGAATTTCAGCAAATGTGTTACTTTCGGAAGTAAAATGTAGACAACTATAAGCAAAATGGACTTTCAACCAAATTATATGAACGAGTAATTTATCCGAAATGCACTGGTTGTATGAACATGGTAAAATGGCAGTAACCTGAAAATCTAAATTTGGCGCAAATTAGTAAATTGCTGAATTTCAGCAAATGTGTTACCTTTTGGAAGTAAAAAGTACACAACTATTAGCAAAATGGACTTTGAACGAAATTCTATAAACGAGTAATTTTTCCGAAATGCACTGGTTGGATAAACATGGTAAAACGGCAGTAACCTTAAAATATACATTTGGCGCAAATTGGTAAATTGATGAATTTCAGCAAATGTGTTACCCATCGGAAGTAAAATGTACACAACTATTAGCAAAATGGACTTTGAACCAAATTCTATGAACGAGTAATTTATCCGAAATGCACTGGTTGGATGAACATGGTAAAACGGCAGTAACCTTAAAATCTACATTTGGCGCAAATTGGTAAATTGATGCATTTCAGCAAATTTGTTACTTTTCGGAAGTAAAATGTACACAACTATCAGCAAAATGGCCTTTGAACCAAATTATATGAACGAGTAATTTATCCGAAATGCACTGGTTGTATGAACATGGTAAAATGCCAGTAACCTGAAAATCTAAATTTGGCGCAAATTGGTAAATTGCTGAATTTCAGCAAATGTGTTACCTTTCGGAAGTAAACTGTAAACAACTATCAGCAAAATGGACTTTGAACCAAATTCTATGAACGAGTAATTTATCCGAAATGCACTGGTTGGATGAACATGGTAAAACGGCAGTAACCTTAAAATCTAAATTTGGCGCCAATTGATGCATTTCAGCAAATTCGTTACTTTTCGGAGGTAAAATGTACACAACTATCAGCAAAATGGAATTTGAACGAAATTCTATGAACGAGTAGTTTTTCCGAAATGCCCTGGTTGTATGAACATGTAGAAATGGCAGTAACCTTAAAATCTACATTTGGCGCAAATTGGTAAATTGATGAATTTCAGCAAATTTGTTACTTTTCGGAAGTAAAATGTAGACAACTATCAGCAAAATGGACTTTTAACCAAATTCTATGAACGAGAAATTTATCCGAAATGCCCTGGTTGTATGAACATGGTGAAATTTCAGTAACTTTAAAATCTACATTTGGCGCAAATTGGTAAATTGATGAATTTCAGCAAATTTGTTACTTTTCGGAAGTAAAATGTAGACAACTATCAGCAAAATGGACTTTGAACCAAATTCTATGAACGAGAAATTTATCCGAAATGCCCTGGTTGTATGAACATGGTAAAATGCCAGTAACCTTAAAATCTAAATTTGGCGCAAATTGGAAAATTGCTGAATTTCAGCAAGTGATTTACCTTTTGGAAGTAAAAAGTACACAACTATTAGCAAAATGGACTTTGAACGATATTCTATGAACGAGTAATTTTTCCGAAATGCACTGGTTGGATGAACATGGTAAAACGGCAGTAACCTTAAAATCTACATTTGGCGCATATTGGTAAATTGATGAATTTCAGCAAATGTGTTACTTTCGGAAGTAAAATGTAGACAACTATCAGCAAAATGGACTTTCAACCAAATTCTATGAACGAGAAATTTATCCGAAATGCCCTGGTTGTATGAACATGGTAAAATGCCAGTAACCTTAAAATATAAATTTGGCGCAAATTGGTAAATTGCTGAATTTCAGCAAGTGATTTACCTTTTGGAAGTAAAAAGTACACAACTATTAGCAAAATGGACTTTGAACGATATTCTATGAACGAGTAATTTTTCCGAAATGCACTGGTTGGATGAACATGGTAAAACGGCAGTAACCTTGAAATCTACATTTGGCGCAAATTGGTAAATTGATGCATTTCAGCAAATTTGTTACTTTTCGGAAGTAAAATGTACACAACTATCAGAAAAATGGACTTTGAACCAAATTATACGAACGAGTAATTTATCCGAAATGCACTGGTTGTATGAACATGGTAAAATGCCAGTAACCTGAAAATCTAAATTTGGCGCAAATTGGTAAATTGCTGAATTTCAGCAAATGTGTTACCTTTCGGAAGTAAACTGTAAACAACTATCAGCAAAATGGACTTTGAACCAAATTCTATGAACGAGTAATTTTTCCGAAATGCACTGGTTGGATAAACATGGTAAAACGGCAGTAATCTTAAAATCTAAATGTGGCGCAAATTGGTAAATTGATGAATTTCAGCAAATGTGTTACCTTTTGGAAGTAAAAAGTACACAACTATTAGCAAAATGGACTTTGAACGAAATTCTATGAACGAGTAATTTTTCCGAAATGCACTGGTTGGATAAACATGGTAAAACGGCAGTAATCTTAAAATCTAAATGTGGCGCAAATTGGTAAATTGATGAATTTCAGCAAATGCGTTACCTTTCGGAAGTAAATTGTACACAACTATCAGCAAAATGGACTTTGAACCAAATTATACGAACGAGTAATTTATCCGAAATGCACTGGTTGTATGAACATGGTAAAATGCCAGTAACCTGAAAATCTAAATTTGGCGCAAATTAGTAAATTGCTGAATTTCAGCAAATGTGTTACCTTTTGGAAGTAAAAAGTACACAACTATTAGCAAAATGGACTTTGAACGAAATTCTATGAACGAGTAATTTTTCCGAAATGCACTGGTTGGATAAACATGGTAAAACGGCAGTAATCTTAAAATCTAAATGTGGCGCAAATTGGTAAATTGATGAATTTCAGCAAATGCGTTACCTTTCGGAAGTAAATTGTACACAACTATCAGCAAAATGGACTTTGAACCAAATTATACGAACGAGTAATTTATCCGAAATGCACTGGTTGTATGAACATGGTAAAATGCCAGTAACCTGAAAATCTAAATTTGGCGCAAATTAGTAAATTGCTGAATTTCAGCAAATGTGTTACCTTTTGGAAGTAAATTGTACACAACTATCAGCAAAATGGACTTTGAACCAAATTCTATGAACGAGTAATTTTTCCGAAATGCACTGGTTGGATAAACATGGTAAAACGGCAGTAATCTTAAAATCTAAATGTGGCGCAAATTGGTAAATTGCTGAATTTCAGCAAATGTGTTACCTTTCGGAAGTAAACTGTAAACAACTATCAGCAAAATGGACTTTGAACGAAATTCTATGAACGAGTAATTTTTCCGAAATGCACTGGTTGGATAAACATGGTAAAACGGCAGTAATCTTAAAATCTAAATGTGGCGCAAATTGGTAAATTGATGCATTTCAGCAAATTTGTTACTTTTCGGAAGTAAAATGTACACAACTATCAGAAAAATGGACTTTGAACCAAATTATACGAACGAGTAATTTATCCGAAATGCACTGGTTGTATGAACATGGTAAAATGCCAGTAACCTGAAAATCTAAATTTGGCGCAAATTGGTAAATTGCTGAATTTCAGCAAATGTGTTACCTTTCGGAAGTAAACTGTAAACAACTATCAGAAAAATGGACTTTGAACCAAATTATACGAACGAGTAATTTATCCGAAATGCACTGGTTGTATGAACATGGTAAAATGCCAGTAACCTGAAAATCTAAATTTGGCGCAAATTGGTAAATTGATGAATTTCAGCAAATGTGTTACTTTCGGAGGTAAAATGTAGACAACTATAAGCAAAATGGACTTTGAACCAAATTATATGAACGAGTAATTTATCCGAAATGCAATGGTTGTATGAACATGGTAAAATGGCAGTAACCTGAAAATCTAAATTTGGCGCAAATTAGTAAATTGCTGAATTTCAGCAAATGTGTTACCTTTTGGAAGTAAAAAGTACACAACTATTAGCAAAATGGACTTTGAACGAAATTCTATGAACGAGTAATTTTTCCGAAATGCACTGGTTGGATAAACATGGTAAAACGGCAGTAATCTTAAAATCTAAATGTGGCGCAAATTGGTAAATTGATGAATTTCAGCAAATGCGTTACCTTTCGGAAGTAAATTGTACACAACTATCAGCAAAATGGACTTTGAACAAAATTCTATGAACGAGTAATTTATCCGAAATGCACTGGTTGGATGAACATGGTAAAACGGCAGTAACCTTAAAATCTACATTTGGCGCAATTTGGTAAATTGATGCATTTCAGCAAATTTGTTACCTTTCGGAAGTAAACTGTAAACAACTATCAGCAAAATGGACTTTGAATCAAATTCTATGAACGAGTAATTTATCCGAAATGCACTGGTTGGATGAACATGGTAAAACGGCAGTAACCTTAAAATCTAAATTTGGCGCAAATTGATGCATTTCAGCAAATTCGTTACTTTTCGGAGGTAAAATGTACACAACTATCAGCAAAATGGAATTTGAACGAAATTCTATGAACGAGTAATTTTTCCGAAATGCCCTGGTTGTATGAACATGGTGAAATGGCAGTAACCTTAAAATCTACATTTGGCGCAAATTGGTAAATTGCTGAATTTCAGCAAATTTGTTACTTTTCGGAAGTAAAATGTACACAACTATCAGCAAAATGGACTTTGAACGAAATCCTATAAACGAGAAATTTATCCGAAATGCACTGGTTGTATGAACATGGTAAAACGGCAGTAACCTTAAAATATACATTTGGCGCAAATTGGTAAATTGATGAATTTCAGCAAATGTGTTACCCATCGGAAGTCAAATGTACACAACTATTAGCAAAATAGACTTTGAACCAAATTCTATGAACGAGTAATTTATCCGAAATGCACTGGTTGGATGAACATGGTAAAACGGCAGTAACCTTAAAATCTACATTCGGCGCAAATTGGTAAATTGATGCATTTCAGCAAATTTGTTACTTTTCGGAAGTAAAATGTACACAACTATCAGAAAAATGGACTTTGAACCAAATTATATGAACGAGTAATTTATCCGAAATGCACTGGTTGTATGAACATGGTAAACTGCCAGTAACCTGAAAATCTAAATTTGGCGCAAATTGGTAAATTGCTGAATTTCAGCAAATGTGTTACCTTTCGGAAGTAAACTGTAAACAACTATCAGCAAAATGGACTTTGAACCAAATTCTATGAACGAGTAATTTATCCGAAATGCACTGGTTGGATGAACATGGTAAAACGGCAGTAACTTTAAAATCTAAATTTGGCGCCAATTGATGCATTTCAGCAAATTCGTTACTTTTCGGAGGTAAAATGTACACAACTATCAGCAAAATGGAATTTGAACGAAATTCTATGAACGAGTAATTTTTCCGAAATGCCCTGGTTGTATGAACATGGTGAAATGGCAGTAACCTTAAAATCTACATTTGGCGCAAATTGGTAAATTGATGAATTTCAGCAAATTTGTTACTTTTCGGAAGTAAAATGTAGACAACTATCAGCAAAATGGACTTTGAACCAAATTCTATAAACGAGAAATTTATCCGAAATGCCCTGGTTGTATGAACATGGTGAAATGGCAGTAACCTTAAAATCTACATTTGGCGCAAATTGGTAAATTGATGAATTTCAGCAAATTTGTTACTTTTCGGAAGTAAAATGTAGACAACTATCAGCAAAATGGACTTTGAACCAAATTCTATGAACGAGAAATTTATCCGAAATGCCCTGGTTGTATGAACATGGTAAAATGCCAGTAACCTTAAAATCTAAATTTGGCGCAAATTGGTAAATTGCTGAATTTCAGCAAATGATTTACCTTTTGGAAGTAAAAAGTACACAACTATTAGCAAAATGGACTTTGAACGAAATTCTATGAATGAGTAATTTTTCCGAAATGCACTGGTTGGATGAACATGGTAAAACGGCAGTAACCTTAAAATCTACATTTGGCGCATATTGGTAAATTGATGAATTTCAGCAAATGTGTTACTTTCGGAAGTAAAATGTAGACAACTATAAGCAAAATGGACTTTCAACCAAATTATATGAACGAGTAATTTATCCGAAATGCACTGGTTGTATGAACATGGTAAAATGGCAGTAACCTGAAAATCTAAATTTGGCGCAAATTGGTAAATTGATGCATTTCAGCAAATTTGTTACTTTTCGGAAGTAAAATGTACACAACTATCAGCAAAATGGCCTTTGAACCAAATTATATGAACGAGTAATTTATCCGAAATGCACTGGTTGTATGAACATGGTAAAATGCCAGTAACCTGAAAATCTAAATTTGGCGCAAATTGGTAAATTGCTGAATTTCAGCAAATGTGTTACCTTTCGGAAGTAAACTGTAAACAACTATCAGCAAAATGGACTTTGAACCAAATTCTATGAACGAGTAATTTATCCGAAATGCACTGGTTGGATGAACATGGTAAAACGGCAGTAACCTTAAAATCTAAATTTGGCGCCAATTGATGCATTTCAGCAAATTCGTTACTTTTCGGAGGTAAAATGTACACAACTATCAGCAAAATGGAATTTGAACGAAATTCTATGAACGAGTAGTTTTTCCGAAATGCCCTGGTTGTATGAACATGTAGAAATGGCAGTAACCTTAAAATCTACATTTGGCGCAAATTGGTAAATTGATGAATTTCAGCAAATTTGTTACTTTTCGGAAGTAAAATGTAGACAACTATCAGCAAAATGGACTTTTAACCAAATTCTATGAACGAGAAATTTATCCGAAATGCCCTGGTTGTATGAACATGGTGAAATTTCAGTAACTTTAAAATCTACATTTGGCGCAAATTGGTAAATTGATGAATTTCAGCAAATTTGTTACTTTTCGGAAGTAAAATGTAGACAACTATCAGCAAAATGGACTTTGAACCAAATTCTATGAACGAGAAATTTATCCGAAATGCCCTGGTTGTATGAACATGGTAAAATGCCAGTAACCTTAAAATCTAAATTTGGCGCAAATTGGAAAATTGCTGAATTTCAGCAAGTGATTTACCTTTTGGAAGTAAAAAGTACACAACTATTAGCAAAATGGACTTTGAACGATATTCTATGAACGAGTAATTTTTCCGAAATGCACTGGTTGGATGAACATGGTAAAACGGCAGTAACCTTAAAATCTACATTTGGCGCATATTGGTAAATTGATGAATTTCAGCAAATGTGTTACTTTCGGAAGTAAAATGTAGACAACTATCAGCAAAATGGACTTTGAACCAAATTCTATGAACGAGAAATTTATCCGAAATGCCCTGGTTGTATGAACATGGTAAAATGCCAGTAACCTTAAAATATAAATTTGGCGCAAATTGGTAAATTGCTGAATTTCAGCAAGTGATTTACCTTTTGGAAGTAAAAAGTACACAACTATTAGCAAAATGGACTTTGAACGATATTCTATGAACGAGTAATTTTTCCGAAATGCACTGGTTGGATGAACATGGTAAAACGGCAGTAACCTTGAAATCTACATTTGGCGCAAATTGGTAAATTGATGCATTTCAGCAAATTTGTTACTTTTCGGAAGTAAAATGTACACAACTATCAGAAAAATGGACTTTGAACCAAATTATACGAACGAGTAATTTATCCGAAATGCACTGGTTGTATGAACATGGTAAAATGCCAGTAACCTGAAAATCTAAATTTGGCGCAAATTGGTAAATTGCTGAATTTCAGCAAATGTGTTACCTTTCGGAAGTAAACTGTAAACAACTATCAGCAAAATGGACTTTGAACCAAATTCTATGAACGAGTAATTTATCCGAAATGCACTGGTTGGATGAACATGGTAAAACGGCAGTAACTTTAAAATCTAAATTTGGCGCCAATTGATGCATTTCAGCAAATTCGTTACTTTTCGGAGGTAAAATGTACACAACTATCAGCAAAATGGAATTTGAACGAAATTCTATGAACGAGTAATTTTTCCGAAATGCCCTGGTTGTATGAACATGGTGAAATGGCAGTAACCTTAAAATCTACATTTGGCGCAAATTGGTAAATTGATGAATTTCAGCAAATTTGTTACTTTTCGGAAGTAAAATGTAGACAACTATCAGCAAAATGGACTTTGAACCAAATTCTATAAACGAGAAATTTATCCGAAATGCCCTGGTTGTATGAACATGGTGAAATGGCAGTAACCTTAAAATCTACATTTGGCGCAAATTGGTAAATTGATGAATTTCAGCAAATTTGTTACTTTTCGGAAGTAAAATGTAGACAACTATCAGCAAAATGGACTTTGAACCAAATTCTATGAACGAGAAATTTATCCGAAATGCCCTGGTTGTATGAACATGGTAAAATGCCAGTAACCTTAAAATCTAAATTTGGCGCAAATTGGTAAATTGCTGAATTTCAGCAAATGATTTACCTTTTGGAAGTAAAAAGTACACAACTATTAGCAAAATGGACTTTGAACGAAATTCTATGAACGAGTAATTTTTCCGAAATGCACTGGTTGGATGAACATGGTAAAACGGCAGTAACCTTAAAATCTACATTTGGCGCATATTGGTAAATTGATGAATTTCAGCAAATGTGTTACTTTCGGAAGTAAAATGTAGACAACTATAAGCAAAATGGACTTTCAACCAAATTATATGAACGAGTAATTTATCCGAAATGCACTGGTTGTATGAACATGGTAAAATGGCAGTAACCTGAAAATCTAAATTTGGCGCAAATTAGTAAATTGCTGAATTTCAGCAAATGTGTTACCTTTTGGAAGTAAAAAGTACACAACTATTAGCAAAATGGACTTTGAACGAAATTCTATAAACGAGTAATTTTTCCGAAATGCACTGGTTGGATAAACATGGTAAAACGGCAGTAACCTTAAAATATACATTTGGCGCAAATTGGTAAATTGATGAATTTCAGCAAATGTGTTACCCATCGGAAGTAAAATGTACACAACTATTAGCAAAATGGACTTTGAACCAAATTCTATAAACGAGTAATTTTTCCGAAATGCACTGGTTGGATAAACATGGTAAAACGGCAGTAACCTTAAAATATACATTTGGCGCAAATTGGTAAATTGATGAATTTCAGCAAATGTGTTACCCATCGGAAGTAAAATGTACACAACTATTAGCAAAATGGACTTTGAACCAAATTCTATGAACGAGTAATTTATCCGAAATGCACTGGTTGGATGAACATGGTAAAACGGCAGTAACCTTAAAATCTACATTTGGCGCAAATTGGTAAATTGATGCATTTCAGCAAATTTGTTACTTTTCGGAAGTAAAATGTACACAACTATCAGCAAAATGGCCTTTGAACCAAATTATATGAACGAGTAATTTATCCGAAATGCACTGGTTGTATGAACATGGTAAAATGCCAGTAACCTGAAAATCTAAATTTGGCGCAAATTGGTAAATTGCTGAATTTCAGCAAATGTGTTACCTTTCGGAAGTAAACTGTAAACAACTATCAGCAAAATGGACTTTGAACCAAATTCTATGAACGAGTAATTTATCCGAAATGCACTGGTTGGATGAACATGGTAAAACGGCAGTAACCTTAAAATCTAAATTTGGCGCCAATTGATGCATTTCAGCAAATTCGTTACTTTTCGGAGGTAAAATGTACACAACTATCAGCAAAATGGAATTTGAACGAAATTCTATGAACGAGTAATTTTTCCGAAATGCCCTGGTTGTATGAACATGGTGAAATGGCAGTAACCTTAAAATCTACATTTGGCGCAAATTGGTAAATTGATGAATTTCAGCAAATTTGTTACTTTTCGGAAGTAAAATGTAGACAACTATCAGCAAAATGGACTTTTAACCAAATTCTATGAACGAGAAATTTATCCGAAATGCCCTGGTTGTATGAACATGGTGAAATGGCAGTAACCTTAAAATCTACATTTGGCGCAAATTGGTAAATTGATGAATTTCAGCAAATTTGTTACTTTTCGGAAGTAAAATGTAGACAACTATCAGCAAAATGGACTTTGAACCAAATTCTATGAACGAGAAATTTATCCGAAATGCCCTGGTTGTATGAACATGGTAAAATGCCAGTAACCTTAAAATCTAAATTTGGCGCAAATTGGAAAATGGCTGAATTTCAGCAAGTGATTTACCTTTTGGAAGTAAAAAGTACACAACTATTAGCAAAATGGACTTTGAACGATATTCTATGAACGAGTAATTTTTCCGAAATGCACATGTTGGATGAACATGGTAAAACGGCAGTAACCTTAAAATCTACATTTGGCGCATATTGGTAAATTGATGAATTTCAGCAAATGTGTTACTTTCGGAAGTAAAATGTAGACAACTATAAGCAAAATGGACTTTGAACCAAATTATATGAACGAGTAATTTATCCGAAATGCACTGGTTGTATGAACATGGTAAAATGGCAGTAACCTGAAAATCTAAATTTGGCACAAATTAGTAAATTGCTGAATTTCAGCAAATGTGTTACCTTTTGGAAGTAAAAAGTACACAACTATTAGCAAAATGGACTTTGAACGAAATTCTATGAACGAGTAATTTTTCCGAAATGCACTGGTTGGATAAACATGGTAAAACGGCAGTAACCTTAAAATCTAAATGTGGCGCAAATTGGTAAATTGATGAATTTCAGCAAATGCGTTACCTTTCGGAAGTAAATTGTACACAACTATCAGCGAAATGGACTTTGAACAAAATTCTATGAACGAGTAATTTATCCGAAATGCACTGGTTGGATGAACATGGTAAAACGGCAGTAACCTTAAAATCTACATTTGGCGCAAATTGGTAAATTGATGCATTTCAGCAAATTTGTTACCTTTCGGAAGTAAACTGTAAACAACTATCAGCAAAATGGACTTTGAATCAAATTCTATGAACGAGTAATTTATCCGAAATGCACTGGTTGGATGAACATGGTAAAACGGCAGTAACCTTAAAATCTAAATTTGGCGCAAATTGATGCATTTCAGCAAATTCGTTACTTTTCGGAGGTAAAATGTACACAACTATCAGCAAAATGGAATTTGAACGAAATTCTATGAACGAGTAATTTTTCCGAAATGCCCTGGTTGTATGAACATGGTGAAATGGCAGTAACCTTAAAATCTACATTTGGCGCAAATTGGTAAATTGCTGAATTTCAGCAAATTTGTTACTTTTCGGAAGTAAAATGTACACAACTATCAGCAAAATGGACTTTGAACGAAATCCTATAAACGAGAAATTTATCCGAAATGCACTGGTTGTATGAACATGGTAAAACGGCAGTAACCTTAAAATAAACATTTGGCGCAAATTGGTAAATTGATGAATTTCAGCAAATGTGTTACCCATCGGAAGTCAAATGTACACAACTATTAGCAAAATGGACTTTGAACCAAATTCTATGAACGAGTAATTTATCCGAAATGCACTGGTTGGATGAACATGGTAAAACGGCAGTAACCTTAAAATCTACATTTGGCGCAAATTGGTAAATTGATGCATTTCAGCAAATTTGTTACTTTTCGGAAGTAAAATGTACACAACTATCAGAAAAATGGACTTTGAACCAAATTATATGAACGAGTAATTTATCCGAAATGCACTGGTTGTATGAACATGGTAAAATGCCAGTAACCTGAAAATCTAAATTTGGCGCAAATTGGTAAATTGCTGAATTTCAGCAAATGTGTTACCTTTCGGAAGTAAACTGTAAACAACTATCAGCAAAATGGACTTTGAACCAAATTCTATGAACGAGTAATTTATCCGAAATGCACTGGTTGGATGAACATGGTAAAACGGCAGCAACTTTAAAATCTAAATTTGGCGCCAATTAATGCATTTCAGCAAATTCGTTACTTTTCGGAGGTAAAATGTACACAACTATCAGCAAAATGGAATTTGAACGAAATTCTATGAACGAGTAATTTTTCCGAAATGCCCTGGTTGTATGAACATGGTGAAATGGCAGTAACCTTAAAATCTACATTTGGCGCAAATTGGTAAATTGATGAATTTCAGCAAATTTGTTACTTTTCGGAAGTAAAATGTAGACAACTATCAGCAAAAGGGACTTTGAACCAAATTCTATAAACGAGAAATTTATCCGAAATGCCCTGGTTGTATGAACATGGTGAAATGGCAGTAACCTTAAAATCTACATTTGGCGCAAATTGGTAAATTGATGAATTTCAGCAAATTTGTTACTTTTCGGAAGTAAAATGTAGACAACTATCAGCAAAATGGACTTTGAACCAAATTCTATGAACGAGAAATTTATCCGAAATGTATGAACATGGTAAAATGCCAGTAACCTTAAAATCTAAATTTGGCGCAAATTGGTAAATTGCTGAATTTCAGCAAATGATTTACCTTTTGGAAGTAAAAAGTACACAACTATTAGCAAAATGGACTTTGAACGAAATTCTATGAACGAGTAATTTTTCCGAAATGCACTGGTTGGATGAACATGGTAAAACGGCAGTAACCTTAAAATCTACATTTGGCGCATATTGGTAAATTGATGAATTTCAGCAAATGTGTTACTTTCGGAAGTAAAATGTAGACAACTATAAGCAAAATGGACTTTCAACCAAATTATATGAACGAGTAATTTATCCGAAATGCACTGGTTGTATGAACATGGTAAAATGGCAGTAACCTGAAAATCTAAATTTGGCGCAAATTAGTAAATTGCTGAATTTCAGCAAATGTGTTACCTTTTGGAAGTAAAAAGTACACAACTATTAGCAAAATGGACTTTGAACGAAATTCTATAAACGAGTAATTTTTCCGAAATGCACTGGTTGGATAAACATGGTAAAACGGCAGTAACCTTAAAATCTAAATGTGGCGCAAATTGGTAAATTGATGAATTTCAGCAAATGCGTTACCTTTCGGAAGTAAATTGTACACAACTATCAGCAAAATGGACTTTGAACAAAATTCTATGAACGAGAAATTTATCCGAAATACACTGGTAGTATGAACATGGTGAAATGGCAGTAACCTTAAAATCTACATTTGGCGCAAATTGGTAAATTGATGAATTTCAGCAAATGTGTTACCCATCGGAAGTAAAATGTACACAACTATCAGCAAAATGGACTTTGAACCAAATTATATGAACGAGTAATTTATCCGAAATGCACTGGTTGTATGAACATGGTAAAATGCCAGTAACCTGAAAATCTAAATTTGGCGCAAATTGGTAAATTGCTGAATTTCATCAAATTTGTTACCTTTCGGAAGTAAAATGTACACAACTATCAGCAAAATGGACTTTGAACCAAATTATATGAACGAGTAATTTATCCGAAATGCACTGGTTGTATGAACATGGTAAAATGCCAGTAACCTGAAAATCTAAATTTGGCGCAAATTGGTAAATTGCTGAATTTCAGCAAATGTGTTAGCTTTCGGAAGTAAAATGTACACACCTATCAGCAAAATGGACTTTGAACCAAATTCTATGAACGAGAAATTTATCCGAAATACACTGGTAATATGAACATGGTGAAATGGCAGTAACCTTAAAATCTACATTTGGCGCAAATTGGTAAATTGATGAATTCAGCAAATTTGTTACTTTTCGGAAGTAAAATGTACACAACTATCAGCAAAATGGACTTTGAACGAAATTCTATGAACGAGTAATTTTTCCGAAATGCACTGGTTGGATGAACATGGTAAAACGGCAGTAACCTTAAAATCTACATTTGGCGCAAATTGGTAACTTGATGAATTTCATCAAATTTGTTACCTTTCGGAAGTAAAATGTAGACAACTATAAGCAAAACGGACTTTGAACCAAATTATATGAACGAGTAATTTTTCCGAAATGCAATGGTTGTATGAACATGGTAAAATGCCAGTAACCTGAAAATCTAAATTTGGCGCAAATTGGTAAATTGCTGAATTTCAGCAAATGTGTTACCTTTCGGAAGTAAAATGTACACAACTATCAGCAAAATGGACTTTGAACCAAATTCTATGAACGAGAAATTTATCCGAACTGCACTGGTTGTATGAACATGGTAAAACGGCAGTAACCTTAAAATCTACATTTGGCGCAAATTGATAAATTGATGAATTTCAGCAACTGTGTTACCCATCGGAAGTAAAATGTACACAACTATCAGCAAAATGGACTTTGAACCAAAATATTTGAACCAGTAATTTTTCCGAAATGCACTGGTTGCATGAACATGGTAAAACGGCAGTAACCTTAAAAACTAAATTTTGCGCAAATTGGTAAATTGATGCATTTCAGCAAATTTGTTACTTTTCGGAAGTAAAATGTACACAACTATCAGCAAAATGGACTTTGAACCAAATTATATGAACGAGTAATTTATCCGAAATGCACTGGTTGTATGAACATGGTAAAATGCCAGTAACCTGAAAATCTAAATATGGCGCAAATTGGTAAATTGCTGAATTTCAGCAAATTTGTTACCTTTCGGAAGTAAAATGTACACAACTATCAGCAAAATGGACTTTGAACCAAATTCTATGAACGAGAAATTTATCCGAAATACACTGGTAGTATGAACATGGTGAAATTGCAGTAACCTTAAAATCTACATTTGGCGCAAATTGGTAAATTGATGCATTTCAGCAAATTTGTTACTTTTCGGAAGTAAAATGTACACAACTATCGGCAAAATGGACTTTGAACGAAATTCTATGAACGAGTAATTTTTCCGAAATGCACTGGTGTGATGAACATGGTAAAACGGCAATAACCTTAAAATCTACTTTTGGCTCAAATTGGTAAATTGATGAATTTCAGCAAATTTGTTACTTTTCGGAAGTAAAATGTACACAACTATCAGCAAAATGGACTTTGAACCAAATTCTATGAACGAGAAATTTATCCGAAATGCACTGGTTGTATGAACATGGTGAAATGGCAGTAACCTTAAAATCTACATTTGGCGCAAATTGGTAAATTGATGAATTTCAGCAAATGTGTTACCTTTCGGAAGTAAAATGTACACAACTATCGGCAAAATGGACTTTGAACGAAATTCTATGAACTAGTAATTTTTCCGAAATGCACTGGTTGGATGAACATGGTGAAACGGCAGTAACCTTAAAATCTACTTTTGGCTCAAATTGGTAAATTGATGAATTTCAGCAAATTTGTTACTTTTCGGAAGTAAAATGTACACAACTATCAGCAAAATGGACTTTGAACCAAATTCTATGAACGAGAAATTTATCCGAAATGCACTGGTTGTATGACCATGGTGAAATGGCAGTAACCTTAAAATCTACATTTGGCGCAAATTGGTAAATTGATGAATTTCAGCAAATTTGTTACTTTTCGGAAGTAAAATGTACACAACTATCGGCAAAATGGACTTTGAACGAAATTCTATGAACGAGTAATTTTTCCGAAATGAACTGGTGTGATGAACATGGTAAAACGGCAATAACCTTAAAATCTACTTTTGGCTCAAATTGGTAAATTGATGAATTTCAGCAAATTTGTTACTTTTCGGTAGTAAAATGTACACAACTATCAGCAAAATGGACTTTGAACCAAATTCTATGAACGAGAAATTTATCCGAAATGCACTGGTTGTATGAACATGGTAAAATGGTAAAATGCGAGTAACCTGAAAATCTAAATTTGGCGCAAATTGGTAAATTGATGAATTTCAGCAAATGTGTTACCGTTCGGAAGTAAATTGTACACAACTATCAGCAAAATGGACTTTGAACGAAATTCTATGAACGAGTAATTTTTTCGAAATGCACTGGTTGGATGAACATGGTGAAACGGCAGTAACCTTAAAATCTAAATTTGGCGCAAATTGGTAAATTGATGAATTTCAGCAAATTTGTTACTTTTCGGAAGTAAAATGTACACAACTATCAGCAAAATGGACTTTGAACCAAATTCTATGAACGAGAAATTTATCCGAAATACACTGGTAGTATGAACATGGTAAAACGGCAATAACCTTAAAATCTACTTTTGGCTCAAATTGGTAAATTGATGAATTTCAGCAAATGTGTTACCTTTCGGAAGTAAATTGTACACAACTATCAGCAAAATGGACTTTGAACGAAATTCTATGAACGAGTAATTTTTTCGAAATGCACTGGTTGGATGAACATGGTAAAACAGCAATAACCTTAAAATCTACTTTTGGCTCAAATTGGTAAATTGATGAATTTCAGCAAATTTGTTACTTTTCGGAAGTAAAATGTACACAACTATCAGCAAAATGGACTTTGAACCAAATTCTATGAACGAGAAATTTATCCGAAATACACTGGTAGTATGAACATGGTAAAACGGCAATAACCTTAAAATCTACTTTTGGCTCAAATTGGTAAATTGATGAATTTCAGCAAATTTGTTACTTTTCGGAAGTAAAATGTACACAACTATCAGCAAAATGGACTTTGAACCAAATTCTATGAACGAGAAATTTATCCGAAATGCACTGGTTGTATGAACATGGTGAAATGGCAGTAACCTTAAAATCTACATTTGGCGCAAATTGGTAAATTTATGAATTTCAGCAAATTTGTTACCCATCGGAAGTAAAATGTACACAACTATTAGCAAAATGGACTTTGAATCAAATTATATGAACGAGTAAGTTTTCCGAAATGCACTGGTTGGATGAACATGGTAAAATGGTAAAATGCCAGTAACCTAAAAATCTAAATTTGGCGCAAATTGGTAAATTGATGAATTTCAGCAAATGTGTTACCTTTCGGAAGTAAATTGTACACAACTATCAGCAAAAGTTGATGAATTTCAGCAAATGTGTTACCTTTCGGAAGTAAATTGTACACAACTATCAGCAAAATGGACTTTGAACGAAATTCTATGAACGAGTAATTTTTCCGAAATGCACTGGTTGCATGAACATGGTAAAACGGCAGTAACCTTAAAAACTAAATTTTGCGCAAATTGGTAAATTGATGCATTTCAGCAAATTTGTTACTTTTCGGAAGTAAAATGTACACAACTATCAGCAAAATGGACTTTGAACCAAATTATATGAACGAGTAATTTATCCGAAATGCACTGGTTGTATGAACATGGTAAAATGCCAGTAACCTGAAAATCTAAATATGGCGCAAATTGGTAAATTGCTGAATTTCAGCAAATGTGTTACCTTTCGGAAGTAAAATGTACACAACTATCAGCAAAATGGACTTTGAACCAAATTCTATGAACGAGAAATTTATCCGAAATACACTGGTAGTATGAACATGGTGAAATTGCAGTAACCTTAAAATCTACATTTGGCGCAAATTGGTAAATTGATGCATTTCAGCAAATTTGTTACTTTTCGGAAGTAAAATGTACACAACTATCGGCAAAATGGACTTTGAACGAAATTCTATGAACGAGTAATTTTTCCGAAATGCACTGCTGTGATGAACATGGTAAAACGGCAATAACCTTAAAATCTACTTTTGGCTCAAATTGGTAAATTGATGAATTTCAGCAAATTTGTTACTTTTCGGAAGTAAAATGTATACAACTATCAGCAAAATGGACTTTGAACCAAATTCTATGAACGAGAAATTTATCCGAAATGCACTGGTTGTATGAACATGGTGAAATGGCAGTAACCTTAAAATCTACATTTGGCGCAAATTAGTAAATTGATGAATTTCAGCAAATGTGTTACCTTTCGGAAGTAAAATGTACACAACTATCGGCAAAATGGACTTTGAATGAAATTCTATGAACTAGTAATTTTTCCGAAATGCACTGGTTGGATGAACATGGTGAAACGGCAGTAACCTTAAAATCTACTTTTGGCTCAAATTGGTAAATTGATGAATTTCAGCAAATTTGTTACTTTTCGGAAGTAAAATGTACACAACTATCAGCAAAATGGACTTTGAACCAAATTCTATGAACGAGAAATTTATCCGAAATGCACTGGTTGTATGACCATGGTGAAATGGCAGTAACCTTAAAATCTACATTTGGCGCAAATTGGTAAATTGATGAATTTCAGCAAATTTGTTACTTTTCGGAAGTAAAATGTACACAACTATCGGCAAAATGGACTTTGAACGAAATTCTATGAACGAGTAATTTTTCCGAAATGAACTGGTGTGATGAACATGGTAAAACGGCAATAACCTTAAAATCTACTTTTGGCTCAAATTGGTAAATTGATGAATTTCAGCAAATTTGTTACTTTTCGGAAGTAAAATGTACACAACTATCAGCAAAATGGACTTTGAACCAAATTCTATGAACGAGAAATTTATCCGAAATGCACTGGTTGTATGAACATGGTAAAATGGTAAAATGCGAGTAACCTGAAAATCTAAATTTGGCGCAAATTGGTAAATTGATGAATTTCAGCAAATGTGTTACCTTTCGGAAGTAAATTGTACACAACTATCAGCAAAATGGACTTTGAACGAAATTCTATGAACGAGTAATTTTTTCGAAATGCACTGGTTGGATGAACATGGTGAAACGGCAGTAACCTTAAAATCTAAATTTGGCGCAAATTGGTAAATTGATGAATTTCAGCAAATTTGTTACTTTTCGGAAGTAAAATGTACACAACTATCAGCAAAATGGACTTTGAACCAAATTCTATGAACGAGAAATTTATCCGAAATACACTGGTAGTATGAACATGGTAAAACGGCAATAACCTTAAAATCTACTTTTGGCTCAAATTGGTAAATTGATGAATTTCAGCAAATGTGTTACCTTTCGGAAGTAAATTGTACACAACTATCAGCAAAATGGACTTTGAACGAAATTCTATGAACGAGTAATTTTTTCGAAATGCACTGGTTGGATGAACATGGTAAAACAGCAATAACCTTAAAATCTATTTTTGGCTCAAATTGGTAAATTGATGAATTTCAGCAAATTTGTTACTTTTCGGAAGTAAAATGTACACAACTATCAGCAAAATGGACTTTGAACCAAATTCTATGAACGAGAAATTTATCCGAAATACACTGGTAGTATGAACATGGTAAAACGGCAATAACCTTAAAATCTACTTTTGGCTCAAATTGGTAAATTGATGAATTTCAGCAAATTTGTTACTTTTCGGAAGTAAAATGTACACAACTATCAGCAAAATGGACTTTGAACCAAATTCTATGAACGAGAAATTTATCCGAAATGCACTGGTTGTATGAACATGGTGAAATGGCAGTAACCTTAAAATCTACATTTGGCGCAAATTGGTAAATTGATGAATTTCAGCAAATTTGTTACCCATCGGAAGTAAAATGTACACAACTATTAGCAAAATGGACTTTGAACCAAATTATATGAACGAGTAAGTTTTCCGAAATGCACTGGTTGGATGAACATGGTAAAATGGTAAAATGCCAGTAACCTGAAAATCTAAATTTGGCGCAAATTGGTAAATTGATGAATTTCAGCAAATGTGTTACCTTTCGGAAGTAAATTGTACACAACTATCAGCAAAATGGACTTTGAACGAAATTCTATGAACGAGTAATTTTTTCGAAATGCACTGGTTGGATAAACATGGTGAAACGGCAGTAACCTTAAAATCTAAATTTGGCGCAAATTGGTACATTGATGAATTTCAGCAAATGTGGTACCTTTTGGAAGTAAAATGTAGACAACTATCAGCAAAATGGACTTTGAACCAAATTATATGAACGAGTACTTTATCCGAAATGCACTGGTTGTATGAACATGGTAAAATGCCAGTAACCTGAAAATCTAAATTTGGCGAAAATTGGTAAATTGCTGAATTTCAGCAAATGTGTTACCTTTCGGAAGTAAAATGTACACAACTATCGGCAAAATGGACTTTGAACGAAATTCTATGAACTAGTAATTTTTCCGAAATGCACTGGGTGGATGAACATGGTGAAACGGCAGTAACCTTAAAATCTACTTTTGGCTCAAATTGGTAAATTGATGAATTTCAGCAAATGTGTTACCTTTCGGAAGTAAAATGTACACAACTATCAGCAAAATGGACTTTGAATCAAATTCTATGAACGAGTAATTTATCCGAAATACACTGGTAGTATGAACATGGTAAAATGCCAGTAACCTGAAAATCTAAATTTGGCGCAAATTGGTAAATTGCTGAATTTCAGCAAATGTGTTACTTTTCGGAAGTAAAATGTACACAACTATCAGCAAAATGGACTTTGAACCAAATTATATGAACGAGAAATTTATCCGAAATGCACTGGTTGTATGAACATGGTAAAATGGTAAAATGCGAGTAACCTGAAAATCTAAATTTGGCGCAAATTGGTAAATTGATGAATTTTAGCAAATGTGTTACCTTTCGGAAGTAAATTGTACACAACTATCAGCAAAATGGACTTTGAACGAAATTCTATGAACGAGTAATTTTTCCGAAATGCACTGGTTGGATGAACATGGTAAAACAGCAATAACCTTAAAATCTATTTTTGGCTCAAATTGGTAAATTGATGAATTTCAGCAAATTTGTTACTTTTCGGAAGTAAAATGTACACAACTATCAGCAAAATGGACTTTGAACCAAATTCTATGAACGAGAAATTTATCCGAAATGCACTGGTTGTATGAACATGGTAAAATGGTAAAATGCGAGTAACCTGAAAATCTAAATTTGGCGCAAATTGGTAAATTGATGAATTTCAGCAAATGTGTTACCTTTCGGAAGTAAATTGTACACAACTATCAGCAAAATGGACTTTGAACGAAATTCTATGAACGAGTAATTTTTTCGAAATGCACTGGTTGGATGAACATGGTGAAACGGCAGTAACCTTAAAATCTAAATTTGGCGCAAATTGGTAAATTGATGAATTTCAGCAAATTTGTTACTTTTCGGAAGTAAAATGTACACAACTATCAGCAAAATGGACTTTGAACCAAATTCTATGAACGAGAAATTTATCCGAAATACACTGGTAGTATGAACATGGTAAAACGGCAATAACCTTAAAATCTACTTTTGGCTCAAATTGGTAAATTGATGAATTTCAGCAAATGTGTTACCTTTCGGAAGTAAATTGTACACAACTATCAGCAAAATGGACTTTGAACGAAATTCTATGAACGAGTAATTTTTTCGAAATGCACTGGTTGGATGAACATGGTAAAACAGCAATAACCTTAAAATCTATTTTTGGCTCAAATTGGTAAATTGATGAATTTCAGCAAATTTGTTACTTTTCGGAAGTAAAATGTACACAACTATCAGCAAAATGGACTTTGAACCAAATTCTATGAACGAGAAATTTATCCGAAATACACTGGTAGTATGAACATGGTAAAACGGCAATAACCTTAAAATCTACTTTTGGCTCAAATTGGTAAATTGATGAATTTCAGCAAATTTGTTACTTTTCGGAAGTAAAATGTACACAACTATCAGCAAAATGGACTTTGAACCAAATTCTATGAACGAGAAATTTATCCGAAATGCACTGGTTGTATGAACATGGTGAAATGGCAGTAACCTTAAAATCTACATTTGGCGCAAATTGGTAAATTGATGAATTTCAGCAAATTTGTTACCCATCGGAAGTAAAATGTACACAACTATTAGCAAAATGGACTTTGAACCAAATTATATGAACGAGTAAGTTTTCCGAAATGCACTGGTTGGATGAACATGGTAAAATGGTAAAATGCCAGTAACCTGAAAATCTAAATTTGGCGCAAATTGGTAAATTGATGAATTTCAGCAAATGTGTTACCTTTCGGAAGTAAATTGTACACAACTATCAGCAAAATGGACTTTGAACGAAATTCTATGAACGAGTAATTTTTTCGAAATGCACTGGTTGGATAAACATGGTGAAACGGCAGTAACCTTAAAATCTAAATTTGGCGCAAATTGGTACATTGATGAATTTCAGCAAATGTGTTACCTTTTGGAAGTAAAATGTAGACAACTATCAGCAAAATGGACTTTGAACCAAATTATATGAACGAGTACTTTATCCGAAATGCACTGGTTGTATGAACATGGTAAAATGCCAGTAACCTGAAAATCTAAATTTGGCGAAAATTGGTAAATTGCTGAATTTCAGCAAATGTGTTACCTTTCGGAAGTAAAATGTACACAACTATCGGCAAAATGGACTTTGAACGAAATTCTATGAACTAGTAATTTTTCCGAAATGCACTGGGTGGATGAACATGGTGAAACGGCAGTAACCTTAAAATCTACTTTTGGCTCAAATTGGTAAATTGATGAATTTCAGCAAATGTGTTACCTTTCGGAAGTAAAATGTACACAACTATCAGCAAAATGGACTTTGAATCAAATTCTATGAACGAGTAATTTATCCGAAATACACTGGTAGTATGAACATGGTAAAATGCCAGTAACCTGAAAATCTAAATTTGGCGCAAATTGGTAAATTGCTGAATTTCAGCAAATTTGTTACTTTTCGGAAGTAAAATGTACACAACTATCAGCAAAATGGACTTTGAACCAAATTATATGAACGAGAAATTTATCCGAAATGCACTGGTTGTATGAACATGGTAAAATGGTAAAATGCGAGTAACCTGAAAATCTAAATTTGGCGCAAATTGGTAAATTGATGAATTTCAGCAAATGTGTTACCTTTCGGAAGTAAATTGTACACAACTATCAGCAAAATGGACTTTGAACGAAATTCTATGAACGAGTAATTTTTCCGAAATGCACTGGTTGGATGAACATGGTAAAACAGCAATAACCTTAAAATCTATTTTTGGCTCAAATTGGTAAATTGATGAATTTCAGCAAATTTGTTACTTTTCGGAAGTAAAATGTACACAACTATCAGCAAAATGGACTTTGAACCAAATTCTATGAACGAGAAATTTATCCGAAATGCACTGGTTGTATGAACATGGTAAAATGGTAAAATGCGAGTAACCTGAAAATCTAAATTTGGCGCAAATTGGTAAATTGATGAATTTCAGCAAATGTGTTACCTTTCAAAAGTAAATTGTACACAACTATCAGCAAAATGGACTTTGAACGAAATTCTATGAACGAGTAATTTTTCCGAAATGCACTGGTTGGATGAACATGGTAAAACAGCAATAACCTTAAAATCTATTTTTGGCTCAAATTGGTAAATTGATGAATTTCAGCAAATTTGTTACTTTTCGGAAGTAAAATGTACACAACTATCAGCAAAATGGACTTTGAACCAAATTCTATGAACGAGAAATTTATCCGAAATGCACTGGTTGTATGAACATGGTAAAATGGTAAAATGCGAGTAACCTGAAAATCTAAATTTGGCGCAAATTGGTAAATTGATGAATTTCAGCAAATGTGTTACCTTTCGGAAGTAAATTGTACACAACTATCAGCAAAATGGACTTTGAACGAAATTCTATGAACGAGTAATTTTTTCGAAATGCACTGGTTGGATGAACATGGTGAAACGGCAGTAACCTTAAAATCTAAATTTGGCGCAAATTGGTAAATTGATGAATTTCAGCAAATTTGTTACTTTTCGGAAGTAAAATGTACACAACTATCAGCAAAATGGACTTTGAACCAAATTCTATGAACGAGAAATTTATCCGAAATACACTGGTAGTATGAACATGGTAAAACGGCAATAACCTTAAAATCTACTTTTGGCTCAAATTGGTAAATTGATGAATTTCAGCAAATGTGTTACCTTTCGGAAGTAAATTGTACACAACTATCAGCAAAATGGACTTTGAACGAAATTCTATGAACGAGTAATTTTTTCGAAATGCACTGGTTGGATGAACATGGTAAAACAGCAATAACCTTAAAATCTATTTTTGGCTCAAATTGGTAAATTGATGAATTTCAGCAAATTTGTTACTTTTCGGAAGTAAAATGTACACAACTATCAGCAAAATGGACTTTGAACCAAATTCTATGAACGAGAAATTTATCCGAAATACACTGGTAGTATGAACATGGTAAAACGGCAATAACCTTAAAATCTACTTTTGGCTCAAATTGGTAAATTGATGAATTTCAGCAAATTTGTTACTTTTCGGAAGTAAAATGTACACAACTATCAGCAAAATGGACTTTGAACCAAATTCTATGAACGAGAAATTTATCCGAAATGCACTGGTTGTATGAACATGGTGAAATGGCAGTAACCTTAAAATCTACATTTGGCGCAAATTGGTAAATTGATGAATTTCAGCAAATTTGTTACCCATCGGAAGTAAAATGTACACAACTATTAGCAAAATGGACTTTGAACCAAATTATATGAACGAGTAAGTTTTCCGAAATGCACTGGTTGGATGAACATGGTAAAATGGTAAAATGCCAGTAACCTGAAAATCTAAATTTGGCGCAAATTGGTAAATTGATGAATTTCAGCAAATGTGTTACCTTTCGGAAGTAAATTGTACACAACTATCAGCAAAATGGACTTTGAACGAAATTCTATGAACGAGTAATTTTTTCGAAATGCACTGGTTGGATAAACATGGTGAAACGGCAGTAACCTTAAAATCTAAATTTGGCGCAAATTGGTACATTGATGAATTTCAGCAAATGTGTTACCTTTTGGAAGTAAAATGTAGACAACTATCAGCAAAATGGACTTTGAACCAAATTATATGAACGAGTACTTTATCCGAAATGCACTGGTTGTATGAACATGGTAAAATGCCAGTAACCTGAAAATCTAAATTTGGCGAAAATTGGTAAATTGCTGAATTTCAGCAAATGTGTTACCTTTCGGAAGTAAAATGTACACAACTATCGGCAAAATGGACTTTGAACGAAATTCTATGAACTAGTAATTTTTCCGAAATGCACTGGGTGGATGAACATGGTGAAACGGCAGTAACCTTAAAATCTACTTTTGGCTCAAATTGGTAAATTGATGAATTTCAGCAAATGTGTTACCTTTCGGAAGTAAAATGTACACAACTATCAGCAAAATGGACTTTGAATCAAATTCTATGAACGAGTAATTTATCCGAAATACACTGGTAGTATGAACATGGTAAAATGCCAGTAACCTGAAAATCTAAATTTGGCGCAAATTGGTAAATTGCTGAATTTCAGCAAATTTGTTACTTTTCGGAAGTAAAATGTACACAACTATCAGCAAAATGGACTTTGAACCAAATTATATGAACGAGAAATTTATCCGAAATGCACTGGTTGTATGAACATGGTAAAATGGTAAAATGCGAGTAACCTGAAAATCTAAATTTGGCGCAAATTGGTAAATTGATGAATTTCAGCAAATGTGTTACCTTTCGGAAGTAAATTGTACACAACTATCAGCAAAATGGACTTTGAACGAAATTCTATGAACGAGTAATTTTTCCGAAATGCACTGGTTGGATGAACATGGTAAAACAGCAATAACCTTAAAATCTATTTTTGGCTCAAATTGGTAAATTGATGAATTTCAGCAAATTTGTTACTTTTCGGAAGTAAAATGTACACAACTATCAGCAAAATGGACTTTGAACCAAATTCTATGAACGAGAAATTTATCCGAAATGCACTGGTTGTATGAACATGGTAAAATGGTAAAATGCGAGTAACCTGAAAATCTAAATTTGGCGCAAATTGGTAAATTGATGAATTTCAGCAAATGTGTTACCTTTCGGAAGTAAATTGTACACAACTATCAGCAAAATGGACTTTGAACGAAATTCTATGAACGAGTAATTTTTTCGAAATGCACTGGTTGGATGAACATGGTGAAACGGCAGTAACCTTAAAATCTAAATTTGGCGCAAATTGGTACATTGATGAATTTCAGCAAATGTGTTACCTTTTGGAAGTAAAATGTAGACAACTATCAGCAAAATGGACTTTGAACCAAATTATATGAACGAGTACTTTATCCGAAATGCACTGGTTGTATGAACATGGTAAAATGCCAGTAACCTGAAAATCTAAATTTGGCGAAAATTGGTAAATTGCTGAATTTCAGCAAATGTGTTACCTTTCGGAAGTAAAATGTACACAACTATCGGCAAAATGGACTTTGAACGAAATTCTATGAACTAGTAATTTTTCCGAAATGCACTGGGTGGATGAACATGGTGAAACGGCAGTAACCTTAAAATCTAAATTTGGCGCAAATTGGTACATTGATGAATTTCAGCAAATGTGTTACCTTTTGGAAGTAAAATGTAGACAACTATCAGCAAAATGGACTTTGAACCAAATTATATGAACGAGTACTTTATCCGAAATGCACTGGTTGTATGAACATGGTAAAATGCCAGTAACCTGAAAATCTAAATTTGGCGAAAATTGGTAAATTGCTGAATTTCAGCAAATGTGTTACCTTTCGGAAGTAAAATGTACACAACTATCGGCAAAATGGACTTTGAACCAAATTCTATGAACGAGAAATTTATCCGAAATACACTGGTAGTATGAACATGGTAAAACGGCAATAACCTTAAAATCTACTTTTGGCTCAAATTGGTAAATTGATGAATTTCAGCAAATTTGTTACTTTTCGGAAGTAAAATGTACACAACTATCAGCAAAATGGACTTTGAACCAAATTCTATGAACGAGAAATTTATCCGAAATGCACTGGTTGTATGAACATGGTGAAATGGCAGTAACCTTAAAATCTACATTTGGCGCAAATTGGTAAATTGATGAATTTCAGCAAATTTGTTACCCATCGGAAGTAAAATGTACACAACTATTAGCAAAATGGACTTTGAACCAAATTATATGAACGAGTAAGTTTTCCGAAATGCACTGGTTGGATGAACATGGTAAAATGGTAAAATGCCAGTAACCTGAAAATCTAAATTTGGCGCAAATTGGTAAATTGATGAATTTCAGCAAATGTGTTACCTTTCGGAAGTAAATTGTACACAACTATCAGCAAAATGGACTTTGAACGAAATTCTATGAACGAGTAATTTTTTCGAAATGCACTGGTTGGATAAACATGGTGAAACGGCAGTAACCTTAAAATCTAAATTTGGCGCAAATTGGTACATTGATGAATTTCAGCAAATGTGTTACCTTTTGGAAGTAAAATGTAGACAACTATCAGCAAAATGGACTTTGAACCAAATTATATGAACGAGTACTTTATCCGAAATGCACTGGTTGTATGAACATGGTAAAATGCCAGTAACCTGAAAATCTAAATTTGGCGAAAATTGGTAAATTGCTGAATTTCAGCAAATGTGTTACCTTTCGGAAGTAAAATGTACACAACTATCGGCAAAATGGACTTTGAACGAAATTCTATGAACTAGTAATTTTTCCGAAATGCACTGGGTGGATGAACATGGTGAAACGGCAGTAACCTTAAAATCTACTTTTGGCTCAAATTGGTAAATTGATGAATTTCAGCAAATGTGTTACCTTTCGGAAGTAAAATGTACACAACTATCAGCAAAATGGACTTTGAATCAAATTCTATGAACGAGTAATTTATCCGAAATACACTGGTAGTATGAACATGGTAAAATGCCAGTAACCTGAAAATCTAAATTTGGCGCAAATTGGTAAATTGCTGAATTTCAGCAAATTTGTTACTTTTCGGAAGTAAAATGTACACAACTATCAGCAAAATGGACTTTGAACCAAATTATATGAACGAGAAATTTATCCGAAATGCACTGGTTGTATGAACATGGTAAAATGGTAAAATGCGAGTAACCTGAAAATCTAAATTTGGCGCAAATTGGTAAATTGATGAATTTCAGCAAATGTGTTACCTTTCGGAAGTAAATTGTACACAACTATCAGCAAAATGGACTTTGAACGAAATTCTATGAACGAGTAATTTTTCCGAAATGCACTGGTTGGATGAACATGGTAAAACAGCAATAACCTTAAAATCTATTTTTGGCTCAAATTGGTAAATTGATGAATTTCAGCAAATTTGTTACTTTTCGGAAGTAAAATGTACACAACTATCAGCAAAATGGACTTTGAACCAAATTCTATGAACGAGAAATTTATCCGAAATGCACTGGTTGTATGAACATGGTAAAATGGTAAAATGCGAGTAACCTGAAAATCTAAATTTGGCGCAAATTGGTAAATTGATGAATTTCAGCAAATTTGTTACTTTTCGGAAGTAAAATGTACACAACTATCAGCAAAATGGACTTTGAACCAAATTCTATGAACGAGAAATTTATCCGAAATACACTGGTAGTATGAACATGGTAAAACGGCAATAACCTTAAAATCTACTTTTGGCTCAAATTGGTAAATTGATGAATTTCAGCAAATGTGTTACCTTTCGGAAGTAAATTGTACACAACTATCAGCAAAATGGACTTTGAACGAAATTCTATGAACGAGTAATTTTTTCGAAATGCACTGGTTGGATGAACATGGTAAAACAGCAATAACCTTAAAATCTATTTTTGGCTCAAATTGGTAAATTGATGAATTTCAGCAAATTTGTTACTTTTCGGAAGTAAAATGTACACAACTATCAGCAAAATGGACTTTGAACCAAATTCTATGAACGAGAAATTTATCCGAAATACACTGGTAGTATGAACATGGTAAAACGGCAATAACCTTAAAATCTACTTTTGGCTCAAATTGGTAAATTGATGAATTTCAGCAAATTTGTTACTTTTCGGAAGTAAAATGTACACAACTATCAGCAAAATGGACTTTGAACCAAATTCTATGAACGAGAAATTTATCCGAAATGCACTGGTTGTATGAACATGGTGAAATGGCAGTAACCTTAAAATCTACATTTGGCGCAAATTGGTAAATTGATGAATTTCAGCAAATTTGTTACCCATCGGAAGTAAAATGTACACAACTATTAGCAAAATGGACTTTGAACCAAATTATATGAACGAGTAAGTTTTCCGAAATGCACTGGTTGGATGAACATGGTAAAATGGTAAAATGCCAGTAACCTGAAAATCTAAATTTGGCGCAAATTGGTAAATTGATGAATTTCAGCAAATGTGTTACCTTTCGGAAGTAAATTGTACACAACTATCAGCAAAATGGACTTTGAACGAAATTCTATGAACGAGTAATTTTTTCGAAATGCACTGGGTGGATAAACATGGTGAAACGGCAGTAACCTTAAAATCTAAATTTGGCGCAAATTGGTACATTGATGAATTTCAGCAAATGTGTTACCTTTTGGAAGTAAAATGTAGACAACTATCAGCAAAATGGACTTTGAACCAAATTATATGAACGAGTACTTTATCCGAAATGCACTGGTTGTATGAACATGGTAAAATGCCAGTAACCTGAAAATCTAAATTTGGCGAAAATTGGTAAATTGCTGAATTTCAGCAAATGTGTTACCTTTCGGAAGTAAAATGTACACAACTATCGGCAAAATGGACTTTGAACGAAATTCTATGAACTAGTAATTTTTCCGAAATGCACTGGGTGGATGAACATGGTGAAACGGCAGTAACCTTAAAATCTACTTTTGGCTCAAATTGGTAAATTGATGAATTTCAGCAAATGTGTTACCTTTCGGAAGTAAAATGTACACAACTATCAGCAAAATGGACTTTGAATCAAATTCTATGAACGAGTAATTTATCCGAAATACACTGGTAGTATGAACATGGTAAAATGCCAGTAACCTGAAAATCTAAATTTGGCGCAAATTGGTAAATTGCTGAATTTCAGCAAATTTGTTACTTTTCGGAAGTAAAATGTACACAACTATCAGCAAAATGGACTTTGAACCAAATTATATGAACGAGAAATTTATCCGAAATGCACTGGTTGTATGAACATGGTAAAATGGTAAAATGCGAGTAACCTGAAAATCTAAATTTGGCGCAAATTGGTAAATTGATGAATTTCAGCAAATGTGTTACCTTTCGGAAGTAAATTGTACACAACTATCAGCAAAATGGACTTTGAACGAAATTCTATGAACGAGTAATTTTTCCGAAATGCACTGGTTGGATGAACATGGTAAAACAGCAATAACCTTAAAATCTATTTTTGGCTCAAATTGGTAAATTGATGAATTTCAGCAAATTTGTTACTTTTCGGAAGTAAAATGTACACAACTATCAGCAAAATGGACTTTGAACCAAATTCTATGAACGAGAAATTTATCCGAAATGCACTGGTTGTATGAACATGGTAAAATGGTAAAATGCGAGTAACCTGAAAATCTAAATTTGGCGCAAATTGGTAAATTGATGAATTTCAGCAAATGTGTTACCTTTCGGAAGTAAATTGTACACAACTATCAGCAAAATGGACTTTATACGAAATTCTATGAACGAGTAATTTTTTCGAAATGCACTGGTTGGATGAACATGGTGAAACGGCAGTAACCTTAAAATCTAAATTTGGCGCAAATTGGTAAATTGATGAATTTCAGCAAATTTGTTACTTTTCGGAAGTAAAATGTACACAACTATCAGCAAAATGGACTTTGAACCAAATTCTATGAACGAGAAATTTATCCGAAATACACTGGTAGTATGAACATGGTAAAACGGCAATAACCTTAAAATCTACTTTTGGCTCAAATTGGTAAATTGATGAATTTCAGCAAATGTGTTACCTTTCGGAAGTAAATTGTACACAACTATCAGCAAAATGGACTTTGAACGAAATTCTATGAACGAGTAATTTTTTCGAAATGCACTGGTTGGATGAACATGGTAAAACAGCAATAACCTTAAAATCTATTTTTGGCTCAAATTGGTAAATTGATGAATTTCAGCAAATTTGTTACTTTTCGGAAGTAAAATGTACACAACTATCAGCAAAATGGACTTTGAACCAAATTCTATGAACGAGAAATTTATCCGAAATACACTGGTAGTATGAACATGGTAAAACGGCAATAACCTTAAAATCTACTTTTGGCTCAAATTGGTAAATTGATGAATTTCAGCAAATTTGTTACTTTTCGGAAGTAAAATGTACACAACTATCAGCAAAATGGACTTTGAACCAAATTCTATGAACGAGAAATTTATCCGAAATGCACTGGTTGTATGAACATGGTGAAATGGCAGTAACCTTAAAATCTACATTTGGCGCAAATTGGTAAATTGATGAATTTCAGCAAATTTGTTACCCATCGGAAGTAAAATGTACACAACTATTAGCAAAATGGACTTTGAACCAAATTATATGAACGAGTAAGTTTTCCGAAATGCACTGGTTGGATGAACATGGTAAAATGGTAAAATGCCAGTAACCTGAAAATCTAAATTTGGCGCAAATTGGTAAATTGATGAATTTCAGCAAATGTGTTACCTTTCGGAAGTAAATTGTACACAACTATCAGCAAAATGGACTTTGAACGAAATTCTATGAACGAGTAATTTTTTCGAAATGCACTGGTTGGATAAACATGGTGAAACGGCAGTAACCTTAAAATCTAAATTTGGCGCAAATTGGTACATTGATGAATTTCAGCAAATGTGTTACCTTTTGGAAGTAAAATGTAGACAACTATCAGCAAAATGGACTTTGAACCAAATTATATGAACGAGTACTTTATCCGAAATGCACTGGTTGTATGAACATGGTAAAATGCCAGTAACCTGAAAATCTAAATTTGGCGAAAATTGGTAAATTGCTGAATTTCAGCAAATGTGTTACCTTTCGGAAGTAAAATGTACACAACTATCGGCAAAATGGACTTTGAACGAAATTCTATGAACTAGTAATTTTTCCGAAATGCACTGGGTGGATGAACATGGTGAAACGGCAGTAACCTTAAAATCTACTTTTGGCTCAAATTCGTAAATTGATGAATTTCAGCAAATGTGTTACCTTTCGGAAGTAAAATGTACACAACTATCAGCAAAATGGACTTTGAATCAAATTCTATGAACGAGTAATTTATCCGAAATACACTGGTAGTATGAACATGGTAAAATGCCAGTAACCTGAAAATCTAAATTTGGCGCAAATTGGTAAATTGCTGAATTTCAGCAAATTTGTTACTTTTCGGAAGTAAAATGTACACAACTATCAGCAAAATGGACTTTGAACCAAATTATATGAACGAGAAATTTATCCGAAATGCACTGGTTGTATGAACATGGTAAAATGGTAAAATGCGAGTAACCTGAAAATCTAAATTTGGCGCAAATTGGTAAATTGATGAATTTCAGCAAATGTGTTACCTTTCGGAAGTAAATTGTACACAACTATCAGCAAAATGGACTTTGAACGAAATTCTATGAACGAGTAATTTTTCCGAAATGCACTGGTTGGATGAACATGGTAAAACAGCAATAACCTTAAAATCTATTTTTGGCTCAAATTGGTAAATTGATGAATTTCAGCAAATTTGTTACTTTTCGGAAGTAAAATGTACACAACTATCAGCAAAATGGACTTTGAACCAAATTCTATGAACGAGAAATTTATCCGAAATGCACTGGTTGTATGAACATGGTAAAATGGTAAAATGCGAGTAACCTGAAAATCTAAATTTGGCGCAAATTGGTAAATTGATGAATTTCAGCAAATGTGTTACCTTTCGGAAGTAAATTGTACACAACTATCAGCAAAATGGACTTTGAACGAAATTCTATGAACGAGTAATTTTTTCGAAATGCACTGGTTGGATGAACATGGTGAAACGGCAGTAACCTTAAAATCTAAATTTGGCGCAAATTGGTAAATTGATGAATTTCAGCAAATTTGTTACTTTTCGGAAGTAAAATGTACACAACTATCAGCAAAATGGACTTTGAACCAAATTCTATGAACGAGAAATTTATCCGAAATACACTGGTAGTATGAACATGGTAAAACGGCAATAACCTTAAAATCTACTTTTGGCTCAAATTGGTAAATTGATGAATTTCAGCAAATGTGTTACCTTTCGGAAGTAAATTGTACACAACTATCAGCAAAATGGACTTTGAACGAAATTCTATGAACGAGTAATTTTTTCGAAATGCACTGGTTGGATGAACATGGTAAAACAGCAATAACCTTAAAATCTATTTTTGGCTCAAATTGGTAAATTGATGAATTTCAGCAAATTTGTTACTTTTCGGAAGTAAAATGTACACAACTATCAGCAAAATGGACTTTGAACCAAATTCTATGAACGAGAAATTTATCCGAAATGCACTGGTAGTATGAACATGGTAAAACGGCAATAACCTTAAAATCTACTTTTGGCTCAAATTGGTAAATTGATGAATTTCAGCAAATTTGTTACTTTTCGGAAGTAAAATGTACACAACTATCAGCAAAATGGACTTTGAACCAAATTCTATGAACGAGAAATTTATCCGAAATGCACTGGTTGTATGAACATGGTGAAATGGCAGTAACCTTAAAATCTACATTTGGCGCAAATTGGTAAATTGATGAATTTCAGCAAATTTGTTACCCATCGGAAGTAAAATGTACACAACTATTAGCAAAATGGACTTTGAACCAAATTATATGAACGAGTAAGTTTTCCGAAATGCACTGGTTGGATGAACATGGTAAAATGGTAAAATGCCAGTAACCTGAAAATCTAAATTTGGCGCAAATTGGTAAATTGATGAATTTCAGCAAATGTGTTACCTTTCGGAAGTAAATTGTACACAACTATCAGCAAAATGGACTTTGAACGAAATTCTATGAACGAGTAATTTTTTCGAAATGCACTGGTTGGATAAACATGGTGAAACGGCAGTAACCTTAAAATCTAAATTTGGCGCAAATTGGTACATTGATGAATTTCAGCAAATGTGTTACCTTTTGGAAGTAAAATGTAGACAACTATCAGCAAAATGGACTTTGAACCAAATTATATGAACGAGTACTTTATCCGAAATGCACTGGTTGTATGAACATGGTAAAATGCCAGTAACCTGAAAATCTAAATTTGGCGAAAATTGGTAAATTGCTGAATTTCAGCAAATGTGTTACCTTTCGGAAGTAAAATGTACACAACTATCGGCAAAATGGACTTTGAACGAAATTCTATGAACTAGTAATTTTTCCGAAATGCACTGGGTGGATGAACATGGTGAAACGGCAGTAACCTTAAAATCTACTTTTGGCTCAAATTGGTAAATTGATGAATTTCAGCAAATGTGTTACCTTTCGGAAGTAAAATGTACACAACTATCAGCAAAATGGACTTTGAATCAAATTCTATGAACGAGTAATTTTTCCGAAATACACTGGTAGTATGAACATGGTAAAATGCCAGTAACCTGAAAATCTAAATTTGGCGCAAATTGGTAAATTGCTGAATTTCAGCAAATTTGTTACTTTTCGGAAGTAAAATGTACACAACTATCAGCAAAATGGACTTTGAACCAAATTATATGAACGAGTACTTTATCCGAAATGCACTGGTTGTATGAACATGGTAAAATGCCAGTAACCTGAAAATCTAAATTTGGCGAAAATTGGTAAATTGCTGAATTTCAGCAAATGTGTTACCTTTCGGAAGTAAAATGTACACAACTATCGGCAAAATGGACTTTGAACGAAATTCTATGAACTAGTAATTTTTCCGAAATGCACTGGGTGGATGAACATGGTGAAACGGCAGTAACCTTAAAATCTACTTTTGGCTCAAATTGGTAAATTGATGAATTTCAGCAAATTTGTTACTTTTCGGAAGTAAAATGTACACAACTATCAGCAAAATGGACTTTGAACCAAATTCTATGAACGAGAAATTTATCCGAAATGCACTGGTTGTATGAACATGGTGAAATGGCAGTAACCTTAAAATCTACATTTGGCGCAAATTGGTAAATTGATAAATTTCAGCAAATTTGTTACCCATCGGAAGTAAAATGTACACAACTATTAGCAAAATGGACTTTGAACCAAATTATATGAACGAGTAAGTTTTCCGAAATGCACTGGTTGGATGAACATAGTAAAACGGCAGTAACCTTAAAATCTAAATTTGGCGCAAATTGGTAAATTGCTGAATTTCAGCAAATGTGTTACCTTTTGTAAGTAAAAAGTACACAACTATTAGCAAAATGGACTTTGAACGAAATTCTATGAACGAGTAATTTTTCCGAAATGCACTGGTTGGATGAACATGGTAAAACAGCAATAACCTTAAAATCTATTTTTGGCTCAAATTGGTAAATTGATGAATTTCAGCAAATTTGTTACTTTTCGGAAGTAAAATGTACACAACTATCAGCAAAATGGACTTTGAACCAAATTCTATGAACGAGAAATTTATCCGAAATACACTGGTAGTATGAACATGGTGAAACGGCAGTAACCTTAAAATCTAAATTTGGCGCAAATTGGTAAATTGCTGAATTTCAGCAAATGTGTTACCTTTTGTAAGTAAAAAGTACACAACTATTAGCAAAATGGACTTTGAACGAAATTCTATGAACGAGTAATTTTTCCGAAATGCACTGGTTGGATAAACATGGTGAAACGGCAGTAACCTTAAAATCTAAATTTGGCGCAAATTGGTACATTGATGAATTTCAGCAAATGTGTTACCTTTTGGAAGTAAAATGTAGACAACTATCAGCAAAATGTACTTTGAACCAAATTATATGAACGAGTACTTTATCCGAAATGCACTGGTTGTATGAACATGGTAAAATGCCAGTAACCTGAAAATCTAAATTTGGCGAAAATTGGTAAATTGCTGAATTTCAGCAAATTTGTTACCCATCGGAAGTAAAATGTACACAACTATTAGCAAAATGGACTTTGAACCAAATTATATGAACGAGTAAGTTTTCCGAAATGCACTGGTTGGATGAACATGGTAAAATGGTAAAATGCCAGTAACCTGAAAATCTAAATTTGGCGCAAATTGGTAAATTGATGAATTTCAGCAAATGTGTTACCTTTCGGAAGTAAATTGTACACAACTATCAGCAAAATGGACTTTGAACCAAATTATATGAACGAGTACTTTATCCGAAATGCACTGGTTGTATGAACATGGTAAAATGCCAGTAACCTGAAAATCTAAATTTGGCGAAAATTGGTAAATTGCTGAATTTCAGCAAATGTGTTACCTTTTGTAAGTAAAAAGTACACAACTATTAGCAAAATGGACTTTGAACGAAATTCTATGAACGAGTAATTTTTCCGAAATGCACTGGTTGGATGAACATGGTAAAACAGCAATAACCTTAAAATCTATTTTTGGCTCAAATTGGTAAATTGATGAATTTCAGCAAATTTGTTACTTTTCGGAAGTAAAATGTACACAACTATCAGCAAAATGGACTTTGAACCAAATTCTATGAACGAGAAATTTATCCGAAATACACTGGTAGTATGAACATGGTGAAACGGCAGTAACCTTAAAATCTAAATTTGGCGCAAATTGGTACATTGATGAATTTCAGCAAATGTGTTACCTTTTGGAAGTAAAATGTAGACAACTATCAGCAAAATGGACTTTGAACCAAATTATATGAACGAGTACTTTATCCGAAATGCACTGGTTGTATGAACATGGTAAAATGCCAGTAACCTGAAAATCTAAATTTGGCGAAAATTGGTAAATTGCTGAATTTCAGCAAATGTGTTACCTTTCGGAAGTAAAATGTACACAACTATCGGCAAAATGGACTTTGAACGAAATTCTATGAACTAGTAATTTTTCCGAAATGCACTGGGTGGATGAACATGGTGAAACGGCAGTAACCTTAAAATCTACTTTTGGCTCAAATTGGTAAATTGATGAATTTCAGCAAATTTGTTACTTTTCGGAAGTAAAATGTACACAACTATCAGCAAAATGGACTTTGAACCAAATTCTATGAACGAGAAATTTATCCGAAATGCACTGGTTGTATGAACATGGTGAAATGGCAGTAACCTTAAAATCTACATTTGGCGCAAATTGGTAAATTGATAAATTTCAGCAAATTTGTTACCCATCGGAAGTAAAATGTACACAACTATTAGCAAAATGGACTTTGAACCAAATTATATGAACGAGTAAGTTTTCCGAAATGCACTGGTTGGATGAACATAGTAAAACGGCAGTAACCTTAAAATCTAAATTTGGCGCAAATTGGTAAATTGCTGAATTTCAGCAAATGTGTTACCTTTTGTAAGTAAAAAGTACACAACTATTAGCAAAATGGACTTTGAACGAAATTCTATGAACGAGTAATTTTTCCGAAATGCACTGGTTGGATGAACATGGTAAAACAGCAATAACCTTAAAATCTATTTTTGGCTCAAATTGGTAAATTGATGAATTTCAGCAAATTTGTTACTTTTCGGAAGTAAAATGTACACAACTATCAGCAAAATGGACTTTGAACCAAATTCTATGAACGAGAAATTTATCCGAAATACACTGGTAGTATGAACATGGTGAAACGGCAGTAACCTTAAAATCTAAATTTGGCGCAAATTGGTAAATTGCTGAATTTCAGCAAATGTGTTACCTTTTGTAAGTAAAAAGTACACAACTATTAGCAAAATGGACTTTGAACGAAATTCTATGAACGAGTAATTTTTCCGAAATGCACTGGTTGGATAAACATGGTGAAACGGCAGTAACCTTAAAATCTAAATTTGGCGCAAATTGGTACATTGATGAATTTCAGCAAATGTGTTACCTTTTGGAAGTAAAATGTAGACAACTATCAGCAAAATGTACTTTGAACCAAATTATATGAACGAGTACTTTATCCGAAATGCACTGGTTGTATGAACATGGTAAAATGCCAGTAACCTGAAAATCTAAATTTGGCGAAAATTGGTAAATTGCTGAATTTCAGCAAATTTGTTACCCATCGGAAGTAAAATGTACACAACTATTAGCAAAATGGACTTTGAACCAAATTATATGAACGAGTAAGTTTTCCGAAATGCACTGGTTGGATGAACATGGTAAAATGGTAAAATGCCAGTAACCTGAAAATCTAAATTTGGCGCAAATTGGTAAATTGATGAATTTCAGCAAATGTGTTACCTTTCGGAAGTAAATTGTACACAACTATCAGCAAAATGGACTTTGAACCAAATTATATGAACGAGTACTTTATCCGAAATGCACTGGTTGTATGAACATGGTAAAATGCCAGTAACCTGAAAATCTAAATTTGGCGAAAATTGATAAATTGCTGAATTTCAGCAAATGTGTTACCTTTTGTAAGTAAAAAGTACACAACTATTAGCAAAATGGACTTTGAACGAAATTCTATGAACGAGTAATTTTTCCGAAATGCACTGGTTGGATGAACATGGTAAAACAGCAATAACCTTAAAATCTATTTTTGGCTCAAATTGGTAAATTGATGAATTTCAGCAAATTTGTTACTTTTCGGAAGTAAAATGTACACAACTATCAGCAAAATGGACTTTGAACCAAATTCTATGAACGAGAAATTTATCCGAAATACACTGGTAGTATGAACATGGTGAAACGGCAGTAACCTTAAAATCTAAATTTGGCGCAAATTGGTACATTGATGAATTTCAGCAAATGTGTTACCTTTTGGAAGTAAAATGTAGACAACTATCAGCAAAATGGACTTTGAACCAAATTATATGAACGAGTACTTTATCCGAAATGCACTGGTTGTATGAACATGGTAAAATGCCAGTAACCTGAAAATCTAAATTTGGCGAAAATTGGTAAATTGCTGAATTTCAGCAAATGTGTTACCTTTCGGAAGTAAAATGTACACAACTATCGGCAAAATGGACTTTGAACGAAATTCTATGAACTAGTAATTTTTCCGAAATGCACTGGGTGGATGAACATGGTGAAACGGCAGTAACCTTAAAATCTACTTTTGGCTCAAATTGGTAAATTGATGAATTTCAGCAAATGTGTTACCTTTCGGAAGTAAAATGTACACAACTATCAGCAAAATGGACTTTGAATCAAATTCTATGAACGAGTAATTTATCCGAAATACACTGGTAGTATGAACATGGTAAAATGCCAGTAACCTGAAAATCTAAATTTGGCGCAAATTGGTAAATTGCTGAATTTCAGCAAATTTGTTACTTTTCGGAAGTAAAATGTACACAACTATCAGCAAAATGGACTTTGAACCAAATTCTATGAACGAGAAATTTATCCGAAATACACTGGTAGTATGAACATGGTAAAACGGCAATAACCTTAAAATCTACTTTTGGCTCAAATTGGTAAATTGATGAATTTCAGCAAATGTGTTACCTTTCGGAAGTAAATTGTACACAACTATCAGCAAAATGGACTTTGAACGAAATTCTATGAACGAGTAATTTTTTCGAAATGCACTGGTTGGATGAACATGGTAAAACGGCAGTAACCTTAAAATCTACTTTTGGCTCAAATTGGTAAATTGATGAATTTCAGCAAATGTGTTACCTTTCGGAAGTAAAATGTACACAACTATCAGCAAAATGGACTTTGAATCAAATTCTATGAACGAGTAATTTATCCGAAATACACTGGTAGTATGAACATGGTAAAATGCCAGTAACCTGAAAATCTAAATTTGGCGCAAATTGGTAAATTGCTGAATTTCAGCAAATTTGTTACTTTTCGGAAGTAAAATGTACACAACTATCAGCAAAATGGACTTTGAACCAAATTCTATGAACGAGAAATTTATCCGAAATACACTGGTAGTATGAACATGGTAAAACGGCAATAACCTTAAAATCTACTTTTGGCTCAAATTGGTAAATTGATGAATTTCAGCAAATTTGTTACTTTTCGGAAGTAAAATGTACACAACTATCAGCAAAATGGACTTTGAACCAAATTCTATGAACGAGAAATTTATCCGAAATGCACTGGTTGTATGAACATGGTGAAATGGCAGTAACCTTAAAATCTACATTTGGCGCAAATTGGTAAATTGATGAATTTCAGCAAATTTGTTACCCATCGGAAGTAAAATGTACACAACTATTAGCAAAATGGACTTTGAACCAAATTATATGAACGAGTAAGTTTTCCGAAATGCACTGGTTGGATGAACATGGTAAAATGGTAAAATGCCAGTAACCTGAAAATCTAAATTTGGCGCAAATTGGTAAATTGATGAATTTCAGCAAATGTGTTACCTTTCGGAAGTAAATTGTACACAACTATCAGCAAAATGGACTTTGAACGAAATTCTATGAACGAGTAATTTTTTCGAAATGCACTGGTTGGATAAACATGGTGAAACGGCAGTAACCTTAAAATCTAAATTTGGCGCAAATTGGTACATTGATGAATTTCAGCAAATGTGTTACCTTTTGGAAGTAAAATGTAGACAACTATCAGCAAAATGGACTTTGAACCAAATTATATGAACGAGTACTTTATCCGAAATGCACTGGTTGTATGAACATGGTAAAATGCCAGTAACCTGAAAATCTAAATTTGGCGAAAATTGGTAAATTGCTGAATTTCAGCAAATGTGTTACCTTTCGGAAGTAAAATGTACACAACTATCGGCAAAATGGACTTTGAACGAAATTCTATGAACTAGTAATTTTTCCGAAATGCACTGGGTGGATGAACATGGTGAAACGGCAGTAACCTTAAAATCTACTTTTGGCTCAAATTGGTAAATTGATGAATTTCAGCAAATGTGTTACCTTTCGGAAGTAAAATGTACACAACTATCAGCAAAATGGACTTTGAATCAAATTCTATGAACGAGTAATTTATCCGAAATACACTGGTAGTATGAACATGGTAAAATGCCAGTAACCTGAAAATCTAAATTTGGCGCAAATTGGTAAATTGCTGAATTTCAGCAAATTTGTTACTTTTCGGAAGTAAAATGTACACAACTATCAGCAAAATGGACTTTGAACCAAATTATATGAACGAGAAATTTATCCGAAATACACTGGTAGTATGAACATGGTGAAACGGCAGTAACCTTAAAATCTAAATTTGGCGCAAATTGGTAAATTGCTGAATTTCAGCAAATGTGTTACCTTTTGTAAGTAAAAAGTACACAACTATTAGCAAAATGGACTTTGAACGAAATTCTATGAACGAGTAATTTTTCCGAAATGCACTGGTTGGATGAACATGGTAAAACGGCAGTAACCTGAAAATCTAAATTTGGCGCAAATTGGTAAATTGCTGAATTTCAGCAAATGTGTTACCTTTCGGAAGTAAAATGTACACAACTATCAGCAAAATGGACTTTGAATCAAATTCTATGAACGAGTAATTTATCCGAAATACACTGGTAGTATGAACATGGTAAAATGCCAGTAACCTGAAAATCTAAATTTGGCGCAAATTGGTAAATTGCTGAATTTCAGCAAATTTGTTACTTTTCGGAAGTAAAATGTACACAACTATCAGCAAAATGGACTTTGAACCAAATTATATGAACGAGAAATTTATCCGAAATACACTGGTAGTATGAACATGGTGAAACGGCAGTAACCTTAAAATCTAAATTTGGCGCAAATTGGTAAATTGCTGAATTTCAGCAAATGTGTTACCTTTCGGAAGTAAAATGTACACAACTATCGGCAAAATGGACTTTGAACGAAATTCTATGAACTAGTAATTTTTCCGAAATGCACTGGGTGGATGAACATGGTGAAACGGCAGTAACCTTAAAATCTACTTTTGGCTCAAATTGGTAAATTGATGAATTTCAGCAAATTTGTTACTTTTCGGAAGTAAAATGTACACAACTATCAGCAAAATGGACTTTGAACCAAATTCTATGAACGAGAAATTTATCCGAAATGCACTGGTTGTATGAACATGGTGAAATGGCAGTAACCTTAAAATCTACATTTGGCGCAAATTGGTAAATTGATAAATTTCAGCAAATTTGTTACCCATCGGAAGTAAAATGTACACAACTATTAGCAAAATGGACTTTGAACCAAATTATATGAACGAGTAAGTTTTCCGAAATGCACTGGTTGGATGAACATAGTAAAACGGCAGTAACCTTAAAATCTAAATTTGGCGCAAATTGGTAAATTGATGCATTTCAGCAAATTTGTTACTTTTAAGAAGTAAAATGTACACAACTATCAGCAAAATGGACTTTGAACCAAATTATATGAACGAGTAATTTATCCGAAATGCACTGGTTGTATGAACATTGTAAAATGCCAGTAACCTGAAAATCTAAATTTGGCGCAAATTGGTAAATTGCTGAATTTCAGCAAATGTGTTACCTTTCGGAAGTAAAATGTACACAACTATCAGCAAAATGGACTTTGAATCAAATTCTATGAACGAGTAATTTATCCGAAATACACTGGTAGTATGAACATGGTAAAATGCCAGTAACCTGAAAATCTAAATTTGGCGCAAATTGGTAAATTGCTGAATTTCAGCAAATTTGTTACTTTTCGGAAGTAAAATGTACACAACTATCAGCAAAATGTACGTTGAACCAAATTATATGAACGAGAAATTTATCCGAAATACACTGGTAGTATGAACATAGTGAAACGGCAGTAACCTTAAAATCTAAATTTGGCGCAAATTGGTAAATTGCTGAATTTCAGCAAATGTGTTACCTTTTGTAAGTAAAAAGTACACAACTATTAGCAAAATGGACTTTGAACGAAATTCTATGAACGCGTAATTTTTCCGAAATGCACTGGTTGGATGAACATGGTAAAACGGCAGTAACCTTAAAATCTATATTTGGCGCAAATTGGTAACTTGATGAATTTCATCAAATTTGTTACCTTTTGGAAGTAAATTGTACATAACTATCAGCAAAATGGACTTTGAACCAAATTATATGAACGAGTAATTTATCCGAAATGCACTGGTTGTATGACCATGGTGAAATGGCAGTAACCTTAAAATCTACATTTGGCGCAAATTGGTAAATTGATGAATTTCAGCAAATTTGTTACTTTTCGGAAGTAAAATGTACACAACTATCAGCAAAATGGACTTTGAACGAAATTCTATGAACTAGTAATTTTTCCGAAATGCACTGGTTGGAGGAACATCGTGAAACGGCAGTAACCTTAAAATCAACTTTTGGCTCAAATTGGTAAATTGATGAATTTCAGCACATTTGTTACTTTTCGGAAGTAAAATGTACACAACTATCAGCAAAATGGACTTTGAACGAAATTCTATGAAACTTTGAACCAAATTCTATGAACGAGAAATTTATCCGAAATACACTGGTAGTATGAACATGGTGAAATTGCAGTAACCTTAAAATCTACATTTGGCGCAAATTGGTAAATTGATGCATTTCAGCAAATTTGTTACTTTTCGGAAGTAAAATGTACACAACTATCGGCAAAATGGACTTTGAACGAAATTCTATGAACGAGTAATTTTTCCGAAATGCACTGGTGTGATGAACATGGTAAAACGGCAATAACCTTAAAATCTAAATTTGGCGCAAATTGGCAAATTGCTGAATTTCAGCAAATGTGTTACCTTTCGGAAGTAAAATGTACACAACTATCGGCAAAATGGACTTTGAACGAAATTCTATGAACTAGTAATTTTTCCGAAATGCACTGGTTGGATGAACATGGTGAAACGGCAGTAACCTTAAAATCTACTTTTGGCTCAAATTGGTAAATTGATGAATTTCAGCAAATTTGTTACTTTTCGGAAGTAAAATGTACACAACTATCAGCAAAATGGACTTTGAACCAAATTCTATGAACGAGAAATTTATCCGAAATGCACTGGTTGTATGAACATGGTGAAATGGCAGTAACCTTAAAATCTACATTTGGCGCAAATTGGTAAATTGATAAATTTCAGCAAATTTGTTACCCATCGGAAGTAAAATGTACACAACTATTAGCAAAATGGACTTTGAACCAAATTATATGAACGAGTAAGTTTTCCGAAATGCACTGGTTGGATGAACATGGTAAAATGGTAAAATGCCAGTAACCTTAAAATCTACATTTGGCGCAAATTGGTAAATTGATGAATTTCAGCAAATGTGTTACCCATCGGAAGTAAAATGTACACAACTATCAGCAAAATGGACTTTGAACCAAATTATATGAACGAGTAATTTTTCCGAAATGCACTGGTTGGATGAACATGGTAAAACGGCAGTAACCTTAAAATCTAAATTTGGCCCAAATTGGTAAATTGATGCATTTCAGCAAATTTGTTACTTTTCGGAAGTAAAATATACACAACTATCAGCAAAATGGACTTTGAACCAAATTATATGAACGAGTAATTTATCCGAAATGCACTGGTTGTATGAACATGGTAAAATGCCAGTAACCTGAAAATCTAAATTTGGCGCAAATTGGTAAATTGCTGAATTTCAGCAAATGTGTTACCTTTCGGAAGTAAAATGTACACAACTATCAGCAAAATGGACTTTGAATCAAATTCTATGAACGAGTAATTTATCCGAAATACACTGGTAGTATGAACATGGTAAAATGCCAGTAACCTGAAAATCTAAATTTGGCGCAAATTGGTAAATTGCTGAATTTCAGCAAATTTGTTACTTTTCGGAAGTAAAATGTACACAACTATCAGCAAAATGGACGTTGAACCAAATTATATGAACGAGAAATTTATCCGAAATACACTGGTAGTATGAACATGGTGAAACGGCAGTAACCTTAAAATCTAAATTTGGCGCAAATTGGTAAATTGCTGAATTTCAGAAAATGTGTTACCTTTTGTAAGTAAAAAGTACACAACTATTAGCAAAATGGACTTTGAACGAAATTCTATGAACGAGTAATTTTTCCGAAATGCACTGGTTGGATGAACATGGTAAAACGGCAGTAACCTTAAAATCTATATTTGGCGCAAATTGGTAACTTGATGAATTTCATCAAATTTGTTACCTTTCGGAAGTAAAATGTACACAACTATCAGCAAAATGGACTTTGAACCAAATTATATGAACGAGTAATTTATCCGAAATGCACTGGTTGTATGAACATGGTAAAATGCCAGTAACCTGAAAATCTAAATTTGGCGCAAATTGGTAAAATGCTGAATTTCAGCAAATGTGTTACCTTTCGGAAGTAAAATGTAGACACCTATCAGCAAAATGGACTTTGAACCAAATTCTATGAAATGAACTGGTGTGATGAACATGGTAAAACGGCAATAACCTTAAAATCTACTTTTGGCTCAAATTGGTAAATTGATGAATTTCAGCCAATTTGTTACTTTTCGGAAGTAAAATGTACACAACTATCAGCAAAATGGACTTTGAACCAAATTCTATGAACGAGAAATTTATCCGAAATGCACTGGTTGTATGAACATGGTGAAATGGCAGTAACCTTAAAGTCTACATTTGGCGCAAATTGGTAAATTGATGAATTTCAGCAAATTTGTTACCCATCGGAAGTAAAATGTACACAACTATTAGCAAAATGGACTTTGAACCAAATTATATGAACGAGTAATTTATCCGAAATGCACTGGTTGTATGAACATGGCAAAATGCCAGTAACCTGAAAATCTAAATATGGCGCAAATTGGTAAATTGCTGAATTTCAGCAAATGTGTTACCTTTCGGAAGTAAAATGTACACAACTATCAGCAAAATGGACTTTGAACCAAATTCTATGAACGAGAAATTTATCCGAAATACACTGGTAGTATGAACATGGTGAAATTGCAGTAACCTTAAAATCTACATTTGGCGCAAATTGGTAAATTGATGCATTTCAGCAAATTTGTTACTTTTCGGAAGTAAAATGTACACAACTATCGGCAAAATGGACTTTGAACGAAATTCTATGAACGAGTAATTTTTCCGAAATGCACTGGTGTGATGAACATGGTAAAACGGCAATAACCTTAAAATCTACTTTTGGCTCAAATTGGTAAATTGATGAATTTCAGCAAATGTGTTACCCATCGGAAGTAAAATGTACACAACTATCAGCAAAATGGACTTTGAAACAAAATATATGAACCAGTAATTTTTCCGAAATGCACTGGTTGCATGAACATGGTAAAACGGCAGTAACCTTAAAATCTAAATTTTGCGCAAATTGGTAAATTGATGCATTTCAGCAAATTTGTTACCTTTCGGAAGTAAAATGTACACAACTATCGGCAAAATGGACTTTGAACCAAATTATATGAACGAGTAATTTTTCCGAAATGCACTGGTTGGATGAACATGGTAAAATGGTAAAATGCCAGTAACCTGAAAATCTAAATTTGGCGCAAATTGGTAAATTGATGAATTTCAGCAAATGTGTTACCTTTCGAAAGTAAATTGTACACAACTATCAGCAAAATGGACTTTGAACGAAATTCTATGAACGAGTAAGTTTTCCGAAATGCACTGGTTGGATGAACATGGTGAAACGGCAGTAACCTTAAAATCTAAATTTGGCGCAAATTGGTACATTGATGAATTTCATTACATTTGTTACCTTTCGGAAGTAAAATGTAGGCAACTATCAGCAAAATGGACTTTGAACCAAATTATATGAACGAGTAGTTTTTCCGAAATGCACTGGTTGGATGAACATGGTAAAACGCCAGTAACCCTAAAATCTAAATTTGGCGCAAATTGGTAAATTGATGAATTTCAGCAAATTTGTTTCTTTTCGGAAGTAAAATGTACACAACTTCAGCAAAATGGACTTTGAACCAAATTATATGAACGACTAATTTATCCGAAATGCACTGGATTTATGAACATGGTAAAATGGCAGTAACCTAAAAATCTAAATTTGGCGCAAATTGGTAAATTGCTGAATTTCAGCAAATGTGTTACCTTTTGGAAGTAAAAAGTACACAACTATTAGCAAAATGGACTTTGAACGAAATTCTATGAACGAGTAATTTTTCCGAAATACACTGGTTGGATGAACATGGTAAAACGGCAGTAACCTTAAAATTTACATTTGGCGCAAATTGGTAAATTGATGAATTTCAGCAAATGTGTTACCTTTCGGAAGTAAAATGTAGACAGCTATCACCAAAATGGACTTTGAACCAAATTCTATGAACTAGTAATTTTTCCGAAATGCACTGGTTGGATGAACATGGTGAAACGGCAGTAACCTTAAAATCTAAATTTGGCGCAAATTGGTAAATTGCTGAATTTCAGCAAATGTGTTACCTTTCGGAAGTAAAATGTACACAACTATCAGCAAAATGGACTTTGAACGAAATTCTATGAAAAAGAAATTTATCCGAAATGCACTGGTTGTATGAACATGGTGAAATTGCAGTAACCTTTAAATCTACATTTGGCGCAAATTGGTAAATTGATGAATTTCAGCAAATTTGTTACTTTTCGGAAGTAAAATGTACACAACTATCAGCAAAATAGAGTTAGAACGAAATTCAATTAACGAATAATTTTTCCGAAATGCACTGGTTGGATGAACATGGTAAAACGGCAGTAACCTTAAAATCTACATTTGGCGCAAATTGGTAAATTGATGAATTTCAGCAAATGTGTTACCTTTCGGAAGTAAATTGTACACAACTATCAGCAAAATGGACTTTGAACGAAATTCTATGAACTAGTAATTTTTCCGAAATGCACTGGTTGGATGAACATGGTAAAACGGCAGTAACCTTAAAATCTAAATTTGGCGAAAATTGGTACATTGATGAATTTCAGCAAATGCGTTACCTTTCGGAAGTAAAATGTAGACAGCTATCACCAAAATGGACTTTGAACCAAATTCTATGAACGAGTAATTTTTCTGAAATGTACTGGTTGGATGAACATGGTGAAACGGCAGTAACCTTAAAATCTAAATTTGGCGCAAATTGGTAAATTGCTGAATTTCGGCAAATGTGTTACCTTTCGGAAGTAAAATGTAGACAACTATCAGCAAAATGTACTTTGAACGAAATTCTATGAACGAGAAATTTATCCGAAATACACTGGTAGTATGAACATGGTAAAATGCCAGTAACCTGAAAATCTAAATTTGGCGCAAATTGGTAAATTGATGCATTTCAGCAAATTTGTTACTTTTCGGAAGTAAAATGTACACAGCTATCAGCAAAATGGACTTTGAACGAAATTCTATGAACTAGTAATTTTTCCGAAATGCACTGGTTGGATGAACATGGTAAAACGGCAGTAACCTTAAAATCTAAATTTGGCGCAAATTGGTACATTGATGAATTTCATTACATTTGTTACCTTTCGGAAGTAAAATGTAGGCAACTATCAGCAAAATGGACTTTGAACCAAATTCTATGAACGAGTAGTTTTTCCGAAATGCACTGGTTGGATGAACATGGTAAAACGGCAATAACTTTAAAATCTAAATTTGGCGCAAAATGGTAAATTGATGAATTTCAGCAAATTTGTTACCCATCGGTAGTAAAATGTACACAGCTATCAGCAAAATGGAATTTGAACCAAATTCTATGAAAAAGAAATTTATCCGAAATGCACTGGTTGTATGAACATGGTGAAATTGCAGTAACCTTAAAATCTACATTTGGCGCAAATTGGTAAATTGATGCATTTCGGCAAATGTGTTACCTTTCGGAAGTAAAATGTAGACAACTATCAGCAAAATGTACTTTGAACGAAATTCTATGAACGAGAAATTTATCCGAAATACACTGGTAGTATGAACATGGTAAAATGCCAGTAACCTGAAAATCTAAATTTGGCGCAAATTGGTAAATTGATGCATTTCAGCAAATTTGTTACTTTTCGGAAGTAAATTGTACACAACTATCAGCAAAATGGACTTTGAACGAAATTCTATGAACTAGTAATTTTTCCGAAATGCACTGGTTGGATGAACATGGTAAACCGGCAGTAACCTTAAAATCTAAATTTGGCGCAAATTGGTACATTGATGAATTTCATTACATTTGTTACCTTTCGGAAGTAAAATGTACACAGCTATCAGCAAAATGGAATTTGAACCAAATTCTATGAAAAAGAAATTTATCCGAAATGCACTGGTTGTATGAACATGGTGAAATTGCAGTAACCTTAAAATCTACATTTGGCGCAAATTGGTAAATTGATGAATTTCATCAAATTTGTTACCTTTCGGAAGATGAAATGTAGACAACTATAAGCAAAACGGACTTTGAACCAAATTATATGAACGAGTAATTTTTCCGAAATGCACTGGTTGTATGAACATGGTAAAATGCCAGTAACCTGAAAATCTAAATTTGGCGCAAATTGGTAAATTGCTGAATTTCAGCAAATGTGTTACCTTTCGGAAGTAAAATGTACACAACTATCAGCAAAATGGACTTTGAACGAAATTCTATGAACGAGTAATTTTTCCGAAATGCACTGGTGTGATGAACATGGTAAAACGGCAATAACTTTAAAATCTAAATTTGGCGCAAAATGGTAAATTGATGAATTTCAGCAAATTTGTTACCCATCGGAAGTAAAATGTACACAAATTGGTAAATTGATGAATTTCAGCAAATGTGTTACCTTTCGGAAGTAAATTGTACACAACTATCAGCAAAATGGACTTTGAACGAAATTCTATGAACTAGTAATTTTTCCGAAATGCACTGGTTGGATGAACATGGTGAAACGGCAGTAACCTTAAAATCTAAATTTGGCGCAAAATGGTAAATTGATGAATTTCAGCAAATGTGTTACCTTTCGGAAGTAAATTGTACACAACTATCAGCAAAATGGACTTTGAACGAAATTCTATGAACGAGTAATTTATCCGAAATGCACTGGTTGGATGAACATGGTGAAACGACAGTAACCTTAAAATCTAAATTTGGCGCAAATTGGTACATTGATGAATTTCATCAAATTTGTTACTTTTCGGAAGTAAAATGTACACAACTATCAGCAAAATAGACTTTGAACGAAATTCTATTAACGAATAATTTTTCCGAAATGCACTGGTTGGATGAACATGGTAAAATGGTAAAATGCCAGTAACCTTAAAATCTACATTTGGCGCAAATAGGTAAATTGATGCATTTCAGCAAATTTGTTACTTTCCGGAAGTAAAATGTACACAACTATCAGCAAAATGGACTTTAAACCAAATTATATGAACGAGTAATTTTTCTGAAATGCACTGGTTGGATGAACATGGTAAAATGGTAAAATGCCAGTAACCTGAAAATCTAAATTTGGCGCAAATTGGTAAATTGATGAGTTTCAGCAAATGTGTTACCTTTCGGAAGTAAATTGTACACAACTATCAGCAAAATGGACTTTGAACGAAATTCTATGAACGAGTAATTTTTCCGAAATGCACTGGTTGGATGAACATGGTGAAACGGCAGTAACCTTAAAATCTAAATTTGGCGCAAAATGGTAAATTGATGAATTTCAGCAAATGTGTTACCTTTCGGAAGTAAATTGTACACAACTATCAGCAAAATGGACTTTGAACGAAATTCTATGAACGAGTAATTTTTCCGAAATGCACTGGTGTGATGAACATGGTAAAACAGCAGTAACCTTAAAATCTACTTTTGGCGCAAATTGGTAAATTGATGAATTTCATCAAATTTGTTACCTTTTGGAAGTAAAATGTACACAACTATCAGCAAAATGGACTTTGAACCAAATTCTATGAACTAGTAATTTTTCCGAAATGCACTGGTTGGATGAACATGGTGAAACGGCAGTAACCTTAGAATCTAAATTTGGCGCAAAATGGTAAATTGATGAATTTCAGCAAATGTGTTACCTTTCGGAAGTAAATTGTACACAACTATCAGCAAAATGGACTTTGAACGAAATTCTATGAACGAGTAATTTATCCGAAATGCACTGGTTGGATGAACATGGTGAAACGACAGTAACCTTAAAATCTAATTTTGGCGCAAATTGGTACATTGATGAATTTCATCAAATTTGTTACCTTTCGGAAGTAAAATGTACACAACTATCAGCAAAATGGACTTTGAACCAAATTATATGAACGACTAATTTATCCGAAATGCACTGGTTGTATGAACATGGTAAAATTGTAAAATGCCAGTAACCTGAAAATCTAAATTTGGCGCAAATTGGTAAATTGATGCATTTCAGCAAATTTGTTACTTTTCGGAAGTAAAATGTACACAACTATCAGCAAAATGGACTTTGAACGAAATTCTATGAACGAGTAATTTATCCGAAATGCACTGGTTGGATGAACATGGTGAAACGGCAGTAACTTTAAAATCTAAATTTGGCGCAAATTGGTAAATTGATGCATTTCAGCAAATTTGTTACTTTTCGGAAGTAAATTGTACACAACTATCAGCAAAATGGACTTTGAACGAAATTCTATGAACGAGTAATTTTTCCGAAATGCACTGGTGTGATGAACATGGTAAAACGGCAATAACTTTAAAATCTAAATTTGGCGCAAAATGGTAAATTGATGAATTTCAGCAAATTTGTTACCCATCGGAAGTAAAATGTACACAAATTGGTAAATTGATGAATTTCAGCAATTGTGTTACCTTTCGGAAGTAAATTGTACACAACTATCAGCAAAATGGACTTTGAACGAAATTCTATGAACTAGTAATTTTTCCGAAATGCACTGGTTGGATGAACATGGTGAAACGGCAGTAACCTTAAAATCTAAATTTGGCGCAAAATGGTAAATTGATGAATTTCAGCAAATGTGTTACCTTTCGGAAGTAAATTGTACACAACTATCAGCAAAATGGACTTTGAACGAAATTCTATGAACGAGTAATTTATCCGAAATGCACTGGTTGGATGAACATGGTGAAACGGCAGTAACCTTAAAATCTAAATTTGGCGCAAATTGGTACATTGATGCATTTCATCAAATTTGTTACTTTTCGGAAGTAAAATGTACACAACTATCAGCAAAATAGACTTTGAACGAAATTCTATTAACGAATAATTTTTCCGAAATGCACTGGTTGGATGAACATGGTAAAACGGCAGTAACCTTAAAATCTACATTTGGCGCAAATTGGTAAATTGATGCATTTCAGCAAATTTGTTCCTTTTCGGAAGTAAAATGTACACAACTATCAGCAAAATGGACTTTGAACCAAATTATATGAACGAGTAATTTTTCCGAAATGCACTGGTTGGATGAACATGGTAAAATGGTAAAATGACAGTAACCTGAAAATCTAAATTTGGCGCAAATTGGTAAATTGATGCATTTCAGCAAATTTGTTACTTTTCGGAAGTAAAATGTACACAACTATCAGCAAAATGGACTTTGAACGAAATTCTATGAACGAGTAATTTATCCGAAATGCACTGGTTGGATGAACATGGTAAAACGGCAGTAACCTTAAAATCTACATTTGGCGCAAATTGGTAAATTGATGCATTTCAGCAAATTTGTTCCTTTTCGGAAGTAAAATGTACACAACTATCAGCAAAATGGACTTTGAACCAAATTATATGAACGACTAATTTATCCGAAATGCACTGGTTGGATGAACATGGTAAAATGGTAAAATGACAGTAACCTGAAAATCTAAATTTGGCGCAAATTGGTAAATTGATGCATTTCATCAAATTTGTTACTTTTCGGAAGTAAAATGTACACAACTATCAGCAAAATAGACTTTGAACGAAATTCTATTAACGAATAATTTTTCCGAAATGCACTGGTTGGATGAACATGGTAAAACGGCAGTAACCTTAAAATCTACATTTGGCGCAAATTGGTAAATTGATGCATTTCAGCAAATTTGTTCCTTTTCGGAAGTAAAATGTACACAACTATCAGCAAAATGGACTTTGAACCAAATTATATGAACGACTAATTTATCCGAAATGCACTGGTTGTATGAACATGGTAAAATTGTAAAATGCCAGTAACCTGAAAATCTAAATTTGGCGCAAATTGGTAAATTGATGCATTTCAGCAAATTTGTTACTTTTCGGAAGTAAAATGTACACAACTATCAGCAAAATGGACTTTGAACGAAATTCTATGAACGAGTAATTTATCCGAAATGCACTGGTTGGATGAACATGGTGAAACGGCAGTAACTTTAAAATCTAAATTTGGCGCAAATTGGTAAATTGATGCATTTCAGCAAATTTGTTACTTTTCGGAAGTAAATTGTACACAACTATCAGCAAAATGGACTTTGAACGAAATTCTATGAACGAGTAATTTTTCCGAAATGCACTGGTGTGATGAACATGGTAAAACGGCAATAACTTTAAAATCTAAATTTGGCGCAAAATGGTAAATTGATGAATTTCAGCAAATTTGTTACCCATCGGAAGTAAAATGTACACAAATTGGTAAATTGATGAATTTCAGCAAATGTGTTACCTTTCGGAAGTAAATTGTACACAACTATCGGCAAAATGGACTTTGAACGAAATTCTATGAACTAGTAATTTTTCCGAAATGCACTGGTTGGATGAACATGGTGAAACGGCAGTAACCTTAAAATCTACTTTTGGCTCAAATTGGTAAATTGATGCATTTCAGTAAATTTGTTACGTTTCGGAAGTAAAATGTACACAACTATCGGCAAAATGGACTTTGAACCAAATTATATGAACGAGTAATTTTTCCGAAATGCACTGGTTGGATGAACATGGTAAAATGGTAAAATGCCAGTAACCTGAAAATCTAAATTTGGCGCAAATTGGTAAATTGATGAATTTCAGCAAATGTGTTACCTTTCGAAAGTAAATTGTACACAACTATCAGCAAAATGGACTTTGAACGAAATTCTATGAACGAGTAAGTTTTCCGAAATGCACTGGTTGGATGAACATGGTGAAACGGCAGTAACCTTAAAATCTAAATTTGGCGCAAATTGGTACATTGATGAATTTCATTACATTTGTTACCTTTCGGAAGTAAAATGTAGGCAACTATCAGCAAAATGGACTTTGAACCAAATTATATGAACGAGTAGTTTTTCCGAAATGCACTGGTTGGATGAACATGGTAAAACGCCAGTAACCCTAAAATCTAAATTTGGCGCAAATTGGTAAATTGATGAATTTCAGCAAATTTGTTTCTTTTCGGAAGTAAAATGTACACAACTATCAGCAAAATGGACTTTGAACCAAATTATATGAACGACTAATTTATCCGAAATGCACTGGTTTTATGAACATGGTAAAATGGCAGTAACCTAAAAATCTAAATTTGGCGCAAATTGGTAAATTGCTGAATTTCAGCAAATGTGTTACCTTTTGGAAGTAAAAAGTACACAACTATTAGCAAAATGGACTTTGAACGAAATTCTATGAACGAGTAATTTTTCCGAAATACACTGGTTGGATGAACATGGTAAAACGGCAGTAACCTTAAAATTTACATTTGGCGCAAATTGGTAAATTGATGAATTTCAGCAAATGTGTTACCTTTCGGAAGTAAAATGTAGACAGCTATCACCAAAATGGACTTTGAACCAAATTCTATGAACTAGTAATTTTTCCGAAATGCACTGGTTGGATGAACATGGTGAAACGGCAGTAACCTTAAAATCTAAATTTGGCGCAAATTGGTAAATTGCTGAATTTCAGCAAATGTGTTACCTTTCGGAAGTAAAATGTACACAACTATCAGCAAAATGGACTTTGAACGAAATTCTATGAAAAAGAAATTTATCCGAAATGCACTGGTTGTATGAACATGGTGAAATTGCAGTAACCTTTAAATCTACATTTGGCGCAAATTGGTAAATTGATGAATTTCAGCAAATTTGTTACTTTTCGGAAGTAAAATGTACACAACTATCAGCAAAATAGAGTTAGAACGAAATTCAATTAACGAATAATTTTTCCGAAATGCACTGGTTGGATGAACATGGTAAAACGGCAGTAACCTTAAAATCTACATTTGGCGCAAATTGGTAAATTGATGAATTTCAGCAAATGTGTTCCTTTTCGGAAGTAAAATGTACACAACTATCAGCAAAATGGACTTTGAACCAAATTATATGAACGACTAATTTATCCGAAATGCACTGGTTGTATGAACATGGTAAAATGCCAGTAACCTGAAAATCTAAATTTGGCGCAAATTGGTAAATTGATGCATTTCAGCAAATTTGTTACTTTTCGGAAGTAAAATGTACACAACTATCAGCAAAATGGACTTTGAACGAAATTCTATGAACGAGTAATTTATCCGAAATGCACTGGTTGGATGAACATGGTAAAACGGCAGTAACCTTAAAATCTACATTTGGCGCAAATTGGTAAATTGATGCATTTCAGCAAATTTGTTCCTTTTCGGAAGTAAAATGTACACAACTATCAGCAAAATGGACTTTGAACCAAATTATATGAACGACTAATTTATCCGAAATGCACTGGTTGTATGAACATGGTAAAATTGTAAAATGCCAGTAACCTGAAAATCTAAATTTGGCGCAAATTGGTAAATTGATGCATTTCAGCAAATTTGTTACTTTTCGGAAGTAAAATGTACACAGCTATCAGCAAAATGGACTTTGAACCAAATTATATGAACGAGTAATTTTTCCGAAATGCACTGGTTGGATGAACATGGTAAAATGGTAAAATGACAGTAACCTGAAAATCTAAATTTGGCGCAAATTGGTAAATTGATGCATTTCATCAAATTTGTTACTTTTCGGAAGTAAAATGTACACAACTATCAGCAAAATAGACTTTGAACGAAATTCTATTAACGAATAATTTTTCCGAAATGCACTGGTTGGATGAACATGGTAAAACGGCAGTAACCTTAAAATCTACATTTGGCACAAATTGGTAAATTGATGCATTTCAGCAAATTTGTTCCTTTTCGGAAGTAAAATGTACACAACTATCAGCAAAATGGACTTTGAACCAAATTATATGAACGACTTATTTATCCGAAATGCACTGGTTGTATGAACATGGTAAAATTGTAAAATGCCAGTAACCTGAAAATCTAAATTTGGCGCAAATTGGTAAATTGATGCATTTCAGCAAATTTGTTACTTTTCGGAAGTAAAATGTACACAACTATCAGCAAAATGGACTTTGAACGAAATTCTATGAACGAGTAATTTATCCGAAATGCACTGGTTGGATGAACATGGTGAAACGGCAGTAACTTTAAAATCTAAATTTGGCGCAAATTGGTAAATTGATGCATTTCAGCAAATTTGTTACTTTTCGGAAGTAAATTGTACACAACTATCGGCAAAATGGACTTTGAACGAAATTCTATGAACGAGTAATTTTTCCGAAATGCACTGGTGTGATGAACATGGTAAAACGGCAATAACTTTAAAATCTAAATTTGGCGCAAAATGGTAAATTGAAGAATTTCAGCAAATTTGTTACCCATCGGAAGTAAAATGTACACAAATTGGTAAATTGATGAATTTCAGCAAATGTGTTACCTTTCGGAAGTAAATTGTACACAACTATCGGCAAAATGGACTTTGAACGAAATTCTATGAACTAGTAATTTTTCCGAAATGCACTGGTTGGATGAACATGGTGAAACGGCAGTAACCTTAAAATCTACTTTTGGCTCAAATTGGTAAATTGATGCATTTCAGTAAATTTGTTACTTTTCGGAAGTAAAATGTACACAACTATCGGCAAAATGGACTTTGAACCAAATTATATGAACGAGTAATTTTTCCGAAATGCACTGGTTGGATGAACATGGTAAAATGGTAAAATGCCAGTAACCTGAAAATCTAAATTTGGCGCAAATTGGTAAATTGATGAATTTCAGCAAATGTGTTACCTTTCGAAAGTAAATTGTACACAACTATCAGCAAAATGGACTTTGAACGAAATTCTATGAACGAGTAAGTTTTCCGAAATGCACTGGTTGGATGAACATGGTGAAACGGCAGTAACCTTAAAATCTAAATTTGGCGAAATTTGGTACATTGATGAATTTCATTACATTTGTTACCTTTCGGAAGTAAAATGTAGGCAACTATCAGCAAAATGGACTTTGAACCAAATTATATGAACGAGTAGTTTTTCCGAAATGCACTGGTTGGATGAACATGGTAAAACGCCAGTAACCCTAAAATCTAAATTTGGCGCAAATTGGTAAATTGATGAATTTCAGCAAATTTGTTACTTTTCGGAAGTAAAATGTACACAACTATCAGCAAAATAGAGTTAGAACGAAATTCAATTAACGAATAATTTTTCCGAAATGCACTGGTTGGATGAACATGGTAAAACGGCAGTAACCTTAAAATCTACATTTGGCGCAAATTGGTAAATTGATGAATTTCAGCAAATGTGTTACCTTTCGGAAGTAAATTGTACACAACTATCAGCAAAATGGACTTTGAACGAAATTCTATGAACTAGTAATTTTTCCGAAATGCACTGGTTGGATGAACATGGTAAAACGGCAGTAACCTTAAAATCTAAATTTGGCGAAAATTGGTACATTGATGAATTTCAGCAAATGCGTTACCTTTCGGAAGTAAAATGTAGACAGCTATCACCAAAATGGACTTTGAACCAAATTCTATGAACGAGTAATTTTTCCGAAATGTACTGGTTGGATGAACATGGTGAAACGGCAGTAACCTTAAAATCTAAATTTGGCGCAAATTGGTAAATTGCTGAATTTCGGCAAATTTGTTACCTTTCGGAAGTAAAATGTAGACAACTATCAGCAATATGTACTTTGAACGAAATTCTATGAACGAGAAATTTATCCGAAATGCACTGGTAGTATGAACATGGTAAAATAGCAGTAACCTTTAAATCTACATTTGGCGCAAATTGGTAAATTGATGAATTTCAGCAAATTTGTTACTTTTCGGAAGTAAAATGTACACAACTATCGGCAAAATAGACTTTGAACGAAATTCTATTAACGAATAATTTTTCCGAAATGCACTGGTTGGATGAACATGGTAAAACGGCAGTAACCTTAAAATCTACATTTGGCGCAAATTGGTAAATTGATGCATTTCAGCAAATTTGTTACTTTTCGGAAGTAAAATGTACACAACTATCAGCAAAATGGAATTTGAACCAAATTATATGAACGAGTAATTTATCCGAAATGCACTGGTTGTATGAACATGGTAAAATTGTAAAATGCCAGTAACCTGAAAATCTAAATTTGGCGCAAATTGGTTAATTGATGCATTTCAGCAAATTTGTTACTTTTCGGAAGTAAAATGTACACAGCTATCAGCAAAATGGACTTTGAACGAAATTCTATGAACGAGTAATTTTTCCGAAATGCACTGGTGTGATGAACATGGTAAAACGGCAATAACTTTAAAATCTAAATTTGGCGCAAAATGGTAAATTGATGAATTTCAGCAAATTTGTTACCCATCGGAAGTAAAATGTACACAAATTGGTAAATTGATGAATTTCAGCAAATGTGTTACCTTTCGGAAGTAAATTGTACACAACTATCAGCAAAATGGACTTTGAACGAAATTCTATGAACTAGTAATTTTTCCGAAATGCACTGGTTGGATGAACATGGTGAAACGGCAGTAACCTTAAAATCTAAATTTGGCGCAAAATGGTAAATTGATGAATTTCAGCAAATGTGTTACCTTTCGGAAGTAAATTGTACACAACTATCAGCAAAATGGACTTTGAACGAAATTCTATGAACGAGTAATTTATCCGAAATGCACTGGTTGGATGAACATGGTGAAACGACAGTAACCTTAAAATCTAAATTTGGCGCAAATTGGTACATTGATGAATTTCATCAAATTTGTTACTTTTCGGAAGTAAAATGTACACAACTATCAGCAAAATAGACTTTGAACGAAATTCTATTAACGAATAATTTTTCCGAAATGCACTGGTTGGATGAACATGGTAAAATGGTAAAATGCCAGTAACCTTAAAATCTACATTTGGCGCAAATTGGTAAATTGATGCATTTCAGCAAATTTGTTACTTTCCGGAAGTAAAATGTACACAACTATCAGCAAAATGGACTTTAAACCAAATTATATGAACGAGTAATTTTTCTGAAATGCACTGGTTGGATGAACATGGTAAAATGGTAAAATGCCAGTAACCTGAAAATCTAAATTTGGCGCAAATTGGTAAATTGATGAGTTTCAGCAAATGTGTTACCTTTCGGAAGTAAATTGTACACAACTATCAGCAAAATGGACTTTGAACGAAATTCTATGAACGAGTAATTTTTCCGAAATGCACTGGTTGGATGAACATGGTGAAACGGCAGTAACCTTAAAATCTAAATTTGGCGCAAAATGGTAAATTGATGAATTTCAGCAAATGTGTTACCTTTCGGAAGTAAATTGTACACAACTATCAGCAAAATGGACTTTGAACGAAATTCTATGAACGAGTAATTTTTCCGAAATGCACTGGTGTGATGAACATGGTAAAACAGCAGTAACCTTAAAATCTACTTTTGGCGCAAATTGGTAAATTGATGAATTTCATCAAATTTGTTACCTTTTGGAAGTAAAATGTACACAACTATCAGCAAAATGGACTTTGAACCAAATTCTATGAACTAGTAATTTTTCCGAAATGCACTGGTTGGATGAACATGGTGAAACGGCAGTAACCTTAGAATCTAAATTTGGCGCAAAATGGTAAATTGATGAATTTCAGCAAATGTGTTACCTTTCGGAAGTAAATTGTACACAACTATCAGCAAAATGGACTTTGAACGAAATTCTATGAACGAGTAATTTTTCCGAAATGCACTGGTGTGATGAACATGGTAAAACAGCAGTAACCTTAAAATCTACTTTTGGCGCAAATTGGTAAATTGATGAATTTCATCAAATTTGTTACCTTTTGGAAGTAAAATGTAGACAACTATCAGCAAAATGTACTTTGAACGAAATTCTATGAACGAGAAATTTATCCGAAATGCACTGGTAGTATGAACATGGTAAAATAGCAGTAACCTTTAAATCTACATTTGGCGCAAATTGGTAAATTGATGAATTTCAGCAAATTTGTTACTTTTCGGAAGTAAAATGTACACAACTATCAGCAAAATAGACTTTGAACGAAATTCTATTAACGAATAATTTTTCCGAAATGCACTGGTTGGATGAACATGGTAAAACGGCAGTAACCTTAAAATCTACATTTGGCGCAAATTGGTAAATTGATGCATTTCAGCAAATTTGTTACTTTTCGGAAGTAAAATGTACACAACTATCAGCAAAATGGAATTTGAACCAAATTATATGAACGAGTAATTTATCCGAAATGCACTGGTAGTATGAACATGGTAAAATAGCAGTAACCTTTAAATCTACATTTGGCGCAAATTGGTAAATTGATGAATTTCAGCAAATTTGTTACTTTTCGGAAGTAAAATGTACACAACTATCAGCAAAATAGACTTTGAACGAAATTCTATTAACGAATAATTTTTCCGAAATGCACTGGTTGGATGAACATGGTGAAACGGCAGTAACCTTAAAATCTAAATTTGGCGCAAATTGGTAAATTGCTGAATTTCGGCAAATGTGTTACCTTTCGGAAGTAAAATGTAGACAACTATCAGCAAAATGTACTTTGAACGAAATTCTATGAACGAGAAATTTATCCGAAATGCACTGGATGGATGAACATGGTGAAACGACAGTAACCTTAAAATCTAAATTTGGCGCAAATTGGTACATTGATGAATTTCATCAAATTTGTTACCTTTCGGAAGTAAAATGTACACAACTATCAGCAAAATGGACTTTGAACCAAATTATATGAACGACTAATTTATCCGAAATGCACTGGTTGTATGAACATGGTAAAACAGCAGTAACCTTAAAATCTACTTTTGGCGCAAATTGGTAAATTGATGAATTTCATCAAATTTGTTACCTTTTGGAAGTAAAATGTACACAACTATCAGCAAAATGGACTTTGAACCAAATTCTATGAACTAGTAATTTTTCCGAAATGCACTGGTTGGATGAACATGGTGAAACGGCAGTAACCTTAGAATCTAAATTTGGCGCAAAATGGTAAATTGATGAATTTCAGCAAATGTGTTACCTTTCGGAAGTAAATTGTACACAACTATCAGCAAAATGGACTTTGAACGAAATTCTATGAACGAGTAATTTATCCGAAATGCACTGGTTGGATGAACATGGTGAAACGGCAGTAACTTTAAAATCTAAATTTGGCGCAAATTGGTAAATTGATGCATTTCAGCAAATTTGTTACTTTTCGGAAGTAAATTGTACACAACTATCAGCAAAATGGACTTTGAACCAAATTCTATGAACGAGTAATTTTTCCGAAATGTACTGGTTGGATGAACATGGTGAAACGGCAGTAACCTTAAAATCTAAATTTGGCGCAAATTGGTAAATTGCTGAATTTCGGCAAATTTGTTACCTTTCGGAAGTAAAATGTAGACAACTATCAGCAAAATGTACTTTGAACGAAATTCTATGAACGAGAAATTTATCCGAAATGCACTGGTAGTATGAACATGGTAAAATAGCAGTAACCTTTAAATCTACATTTGGCGCAAATTGGTAAATTGATGAATTTCAGCAAATTTGTTACTTTTCGGAAGTAAAATGTACACAACTATCGGCAAAATAGACTTTGAACGAAATTCTATTAACGAATAATTTTTCCGAAATGCACTGGTTGGATGAACATGGTAAAACGGCAGTAACCTTAAAATCTACATTTGGCGCAAATTGGTAAATTGATGCATTTCAGCAAATTTGTTACTTTTCGGAAGTAAAATGTACACAACTATCAGCAAAATGGAATTTGAACCAAATTATATGAACGAGTAATTTATCCGAAATGCACTGGTTGTATGAACATGGTAAAATTGTAAAATGCCAGTAACCTGAAAATCTAAATTTGGCGCAAATTGGTTAATTGATGCATTTCAGCAAATTTGTTACTTTTCGGAAGTAAAATGTACACAGCTATCAGCAAAATGGACTTTGAACGAAATTCTATGAACGAGTAATTTTTCCGAAATGCACTGGTGTGATGAACATGGTAAAACGGCAATAACTTTAAAATCTAAATTTGGCGCAAAATGGTAAATTGATGAATTTCAGCAAATTTGTTACCCATCGGAAGTAAAATGTACACAAATTGGTAAATTGATGAATTTCAGCAAATGTGTTACCTTTCGGAAGTAAATTGTACACAACTATCAGCAAAATGGACTTTGAACGAAATTCTATGAACTAGTAATTTTTCCGAAATGCACTGGTTGGATGAACATGGTGAAACGGCAGTAACCTTAAAATCTAAATTTGGCGCAAAATGGTAAATTGATGAATTTCAACAAATGTGTTACCTTTCGGAAGTAAATTGTACACAACTATCAGCAAAATGGACTTTGAACGAAATTCTATGAACGAGTAATTTATCCGAAATGCACTGGTTGGATGAACATGGTGAAACGACAGTAACCTTAAAATCTAAATTTGGCGCAAATTGGTACATTGATGAATTTCATCAAATTTGTTACTTTTCGGAAGTAAAATGTACACAACTATCAGCAAAATAGACTTTGAACGAAATTCTATTAACGAATAATTTTTCCGAAATGCACTGGTTGGATGAACATGGTAAAATGGTAAAATGCCAGTAACCTTAAAATCTACATTTGGCGCAAATTGGTAAATTGATGCATTTCAGCAAATTTGTTACTTTCCGGAAGTAAAATGTACACAACTATCAGCAAAATGGACTTTAAACCAAATTATATGAACGAGTAATTTTTCTGAAATGCACTGGTTGGATGAACATGGTAAAATGGTAAAATGCCAGTAACCTGAAAATCTAAATTTGGCGCAAATTGGTAAATTGATGAGTTTCAGCAAATGTGTTACCTTTCGGAAGTAAATTGTACACAACTATCAGCAAAATGGACTTTGAACGAAATTCTATGAACGAGTAATTTTTCCGAAATGCACTGGTTGGATGAACATGGTGAAACGGCAGTAACCTTAAAATCTAAATTTGGCGCAAAATGGTAAATTGATGAATTTCAGCAAATGTGTTACCTTTCGGAAGTAAATTGTACACAACTATCAGCAAAATGGACTTTGAACGAAATTCTATGAACGAGTAATTTTTCCGAAATGCACTGGTGTGATGAACATGGTAAAACAGCAGTAACCTTAAAATCTACTTTTGGCGCAAATTGGTAAATTGATGAATTTCATCAAATTTGTTACCTTTTGGAAGTAAAATGTACACAACTATCAGCAAAATGGACTTTGAACCAAATTCTATGAACTAGTAATTTTTCCGAAATGCACTGGTTGGATGAACATGGTGAAACGGCAGTAACCTTAGAATCTAAATTTGGCGCAAAATGGTAAATTGATGAATTTCAGCAAATGTGTTACCTTTCGGAAGTAAATTGTACACAACTATCAGCAAAATGGACTTTGAACGAAATTCTATGAACGAGTAATTTTTCCGAAATGCACTGGTGTGATGAACATGGTAAAACAGCAGTAACCTTAAAATCTACTTTTGGCGCAAATTGGTAAATTGATGAATTTCATCAAATTTGTTACCTTTTGGAAGTAAAATGTAGACAACTATCAGCAAAATGTACTTTGAACGAAATTCTATGAACGAGAAATTTATCCGAAATGCACTGGTAGTATGAACATGGTAAAATAGCAGTAACCTTTAAATCTACATTTGGCGCAAATTGGTAAATTGATGAATTTCAGCAAATTTGTTACTTTTCGGAAGTAAAATGTACACAACTATCAGCAAAATAGACTTTGAACGAAATTCTATTAACGAATAATTTTTCCGAAATGCACTGGTTGGATGAACATGGTAAAACGGCAGTAACCTTAAAATCTACATTTGGCGCAAATTGGTAAATTGATGCATTTCAGCAAATTTGTTACTTTTCGGAAGTAAAATGTACACAACTATCAGCAAAATGGAATTTGAACCAAATTATATGAACGAGTAATTTATCCGAAATGCACTGGTAGTATGAACATGGTAAAATAGCAGTAACCTTTAAATCTACATTTGGCGCAAATTGGTAAATTGATGAATTTCAGCAAATTTGTTACTTTTCGGAAGTAAAATGTACACAACTATCAGCAAAATAGACTTTGAACGAAATTCTATTAACGAATAATTTTTCCGAAATGCACTGGTTGGATGAACATGGTGAAACGGCAGTAACCTTAAAATCTAAATTTGGCGCAAATTGGTAAATTGCTGAATTTCGGCAAATGTGTTACCTTTCGGAAGTAAAATGTAGACAACTATCAGCAAAATGTACTTTGAACGAAATTCTATGAACGAGAAATTTATCCGAAATGCACTGGATGGATGAACATGGTGAAACGACAGTAACCTTAAAATCTAAATTTGGCGCAAATTGGTACATTGATGAATTTCATCAAATTTGTTACCTTTCGGAAGTAAAATGTACACAACTATCAGCAAAATGGACTTTGAACCAAATTATATGAACGACTAATTTATCCGAAATGCACTGGTTGTATGAACATGGTAAAACAGCAGTAACCTTAAAATCTACTTTTGGCGCAAATTGGTAAATTGATGAATTTCATCAAATTTGTTACCTTTTGGAAGTAAAATGTACACAACTATCAGCAAAATGGACTTTGAACCAAATTCTATGAACTAGTAATTTTTCCGAAATGCACTGGTTGGATGAACATGGTGAAACGGCAGTAACCTTAGAATCTAAATTTGGCGCAAAATGGTAAATTGATGAATTTCAGCAAATGTGTTACCTTTCGGAAGTAAATTGTACACAACTATCAGCAAAATGGACTTTGAACGAAATTCTATGAACGAGTAATTTATCCGAAATGCACTGGTTGGATGAACATGGTGAAACGGCAGTAACTTTAAAATCTAAATTTGGCGCAAATTGGTAAATTGATGCATTTCAGCAAATTTGTTACTTTTCGGAAGTAAATTGTACACAACTATCAGCAAAATGGACTTTGAACGAAATTCTATGAACGAGTAATTTTTCCGAAATGCACTGGTGTGATGAACATGGTAAAACGGCAATAACTTTAAAATCTAAATTTGGCGCAAAATGGTAAATTGATGAATTTCAGCAAATTTGTTACCCATCGGAAGTAAAATGTACACAAATTGGTAAATTGATGAATTTCAGCAATTGTGTTACCTTTCGGAAGTAAATTGTACACAACTATCAGCAAAATGGACTTTGAACGAAATTCTATGAACTAGTAATTTTTCCGAAATGCACTGGTTGGATGAACATGGTGAAACGGCAGTAACCTTAAAATCTAAATTTGGCGCAAAATGGTAAATTGATGAATTTCAGCAAATGTGTTACCTTTCGGAAGTAAATTGTACACAACTATCAGCAAAATGGACTTTGAACGAAATTCTATGAACGAGTAATTTATCCGAAATGCACTGGTTGTATGAACATGGTAAAATTGTAAAATGCCAGTAACCTGAAAATCTAAATTTGGCGCAAATTGGTAAATTGATGCATTTCAGCAAATTTGTTACTTTTCGGAAGTAAAATGTACACAACTATCAGCAAAATGGACTTTGAACGAAATTCTATGAACGAGTAATTTATCCGAAATGCACTGGTTGGATGAACATGGTGAAACGGCAGTAACTTTAAAATCTAAATTTGGCGCAAATTGGTAAATTGATGCATTTCAGCAAATTTGTTACTTTTCGGAAGTAAATTGTACACAACTATCAGCAAAATGGACTTTGAACGAAATTCTATGAACGAGTAATTTTTCCGAAATGCACTGGTGTGATGAACATGGTAAAACGGCAATAACTTTAAAATCTAAATTTGGCGCAAAATGGTAAATTGATGAATTTCAGCAAATTTGTTACCCATCGGAAGTAAAATGTACACAAATTGGTAAATTGATGAATTTCAGCAATTGTGTTACCTTTCGGAAGTAAATTGTACACAACTATCAGCAAAATGGACTTTGAACGAAATTCTATGAACTAGTAATTTTTCCGAAATGCACTGGTTGGATGAACATGGTGAAACGGCAGTAACCTTAAAATCTAAATTTGGCGCAAAATGGTAAATTGATGAATTTCAGCAAATGTGTTACCTTTCGGAAGTAAATTGTACACAACTATCAGCAAAATGGACTTTGAACGAAATTCTATGAACGAGTAATTTATCCGAAATGCACTGGTTGGATGAACATGGTGAAACGGCAGTAACCTTAAAATCTAAATTTGGCGCAAATTGGTACATTGATGCATTTCATCAAATTTGTTACTTTTCGGAAGTAAAATGTACACAACTATCAGCAAAATAGACTTTGAACGAAATTCTATTAACGAATAATTTTTCCGAAATGCACTGGTTGGATGAACATGGTAAAACGGCAGTAACCTTAAAATCTACATTTGGCGCAAATTGGTAAATTGATGCATTTCAGCAAATTTGTTCCTTTTCGGAAGTAAAATGTACACAACTATCAGCAAAATGGACTTTGAACCAAATTATATGAACGAGTAATTTTTCCGAAATGCACTGGTTGGATGAACATGGTAAAATGGTAAAATGACAGTAACCTGAAAATCTAAATTTGGCGCAAATTGGTAAATTGATGCATTTCAGCAAATTTGTTACTTTTCGGAAGTAAAATGTACACAACTATCAGCAAAATGGACTTTGAACGAAATTCTATGAACGAGTAATTTATCCGAAATGCACTGGTTGGATGAACATGGTAAAACGGCAGTAACCTTAAAATCTACATTTGGCGCAAATTGGTAAATTGATGCATTTCAGCAAATTTGTTCCTTTTCGGAAGTAAAATGTACACAACTATCAGCAAAATGGACTTTGAACCAAATTATATGAACGACTAATTTATCCGAAATGCACTGGTTGTATGAACATGGTAAAATTGTAAAATGCCAGTAACCTGAAAATCTAAATTTGGCGCAAATTGGTAAATTGATGCATTTCAGCAAATTTGTTACTTTTCGGAAGTAAAATGTACACAACTATCAGCAAAATGGACTTTGAACGAAATTCTATGAACGAGTAATTTATCCGAAATGCACTGGTTGGATGAACATGGTAAAACGGCAGTAACCTTAAAATCTACATTTGGCGCAAATTGGTAAATTGATGCATTTCAGCAAATTTGTTCCTTTTCGGAAGTAAAATGTACACAACTATCAGCAAAATGGACTTTGAACCAAATTATATGAACGACTAATTTATCCGAAATGCACTGGTTGTATGAACATGGTAAAATTGTAAAATGCCAGTAACCTGAAAATCTAAATTTGGCGCAAATTGGTAAATTGATGCATTTCAGCAAATTTGTTACTTTTCGGAAGTAAAATGTACACAGCTATCAGCAAAATGGACTTTGAACCAAATTATATGAACGAGTAATTTTTCCGAAATGCACTGGTTGGATGAACATGGTAAAATGGTAAAATGACAGTAACCTGAAAATCTAAATTTGGCGCAAATTGGTAAGTTGATGCATTTCAGCAAATTTGTTACTTTTCGGAAGTAAAATGTACACAACTATCAGCAAAATGGACTTTGAACGAAATTCTATGAACGAGTAATTTATCCGAAATGCACTGGTTGGATGAACATGGTGAAACGACAGTAACCTTAAAATCTAAATTTGGCGCAAATTGGTACATTGATGAATTTCATCAAATTTGTTACCTTTCGGAAGTAAAATGTACACAACTATCAGCAAAATGGACTTTGAACCAAATTATATGAACGACTAATTTATCCGAAATGCACTGGTTGTATGAACATGGTAAAATTGTAAAATGCCAGTAACCTGAAAATCTAAATTTGGCGCAAATTGGTAAATTGATGCATTTCAGCAAATTTGTTACTTTTCGGAAGTAAAATGTACACAACTATCAGCAAAATGGACTTTGAACGAAATTCTATGAACGAGTAATTTATCCGAAATGCACTGGTGTGATGAACATGGTAAAACGGCAATAACTTTAAAATCTAAATTTGGCGCAAAATGGTAAATTGATGAATTTCAGCAAATTTGTTACTTTTCGGAAGTAAATTGTACACAACTATCAGCAAAATGGACTTTGAACGAAATTCTATGAACGAGTAATTTTTCCGAAATGCACTGGTGTGATGAACATGGTAAAACGGCAATAACTTTAAAATCTAAATTTGGCGCAAAATGGTAAATTGATGAATTTCAGCAAATTTGTTACCCATCGGAAGTAAAATGTACACAAATTGGTAAATTGATGAATTTCAGCAATTGTGTTACCTTTCGGAAGTAAATTGTACACAACTATCAGCAAAATGGACTTTGAACGAAATTCTATGAACTAGTAATTTTTCCGAAATGCACTGGTTGGATGAACATGGTGAAACGGCAGTAACCTTAAAATCTAAATTTGGCGCAAAATGGTAAATTGATGAATTTCAGCAAATGTGTTACCTTTCGGAAGTAAATTGTACACAACTATCAGCAAAATGGACTTTGAACGAAATTCTATGAACGAGTAATTTATCCGAAATGCACTGGTTGGATGAACATGGTGAAACGGCAGTAACCTTAAAATCTAAATTTGGCGCAAATTGGTACATTGATGCATTTCATCAAATTTGTTACTTTTCGGAAGTAAAATGTACACAACTATCAGCAAAATGGACTTTGAACGAAATTCTATGAACGAGTAATTTATCCGAAATGCACTGGTTGGATGAACATGGTAAAACGGCAGTAACCTTAAAATCTACATTTGGCGCAAATTGGTAAATTGATGCATTTCAGCAAATTTGTTCCTTTTCGGAAGTAAAATGTACACAACTATCAGCAAAATGGACTTTGAACGAAATTCTATGAACGAGTAATTTATCCGAAATGCACTGGTTGGATGAACATGGTAAAACGGCAGTAACCTTAAAATCTACATTTGGCGCAAATTGGTAAATTGATGCATTTCAGCAAATTTGTTCCTTTTCGGAAGTAAAATGTACACAACTATCAGCAAAATGGACTTTGAACCAAATTATATGAACGAGTAATTTTTCCGAAATGCACTGGTTGGATGAACATGGTAAAATGGTAAAATGACAGTAACCTGAAAATCTAACTTTGGCGCAAATTGGTAAATTGATGCATTTCAGCAAATTTGTTACTTTTCGGAAGTAAAATGTACACAACTATCAGCAAAATGGACTTTGAACGAAATTCTATGAACGAGTAATTTATCCGAAATGCACTGGTTGGATGAACATGGTAAAACGGCAGTAACCTTAAAATCTACATTTGGCGCAAATTGGTAAATTGATGCATTTCAGCAAATTTGTTCCTTTTCGGAAGTAAAATGTACACAACTATCAGCAAAATGGACTTTGAACCAAATTATATGAACGACTAATTTATCCGAAATGCACTGGTTGTATGAACATGGTAAAATTGTAAAATGCCAGTAACCTGAAAATCTAAATTTGGCGCAAATTGGTAAATTGATGCATTTCAGCAAATTTGTTACTTTTCGGAAGTAAAATGTACACAACTATCAGCAAAATGGACTTTGAACGAAATTCTATGAACGAGTAATTTATCCGAAATGCACTGGTTGGATGAACATGGTAAAACGGCAGTAACCTTAAAATCTACATTTGGCGCAAATTGGTAAATTGATGTATTTCAGCAAATTTGTTCCTTTTCGGAAGTAAAATGTACACAACTATCAGCAAAATGGACTTTGAACCAAATTATATGAACGACTAATTTATCCGAAATGCACTGGTTGTATGAACATGGTAAAATTGTAAAATGCCAGTAACCTGAAAATCTAAATTTGGCGCAAATTGGTAAATTGATGCATTTCAGCAAATTTGTAACTTTTCGGAAGTAAAATGTACACAGCTATCAGCAAAATGGACTTTGAACCAAATTATATGAACGAGTAATTTTTCCGAAATGCACTGGTTGGATGAACATGGTAAAATGGTAAAATGACAGTAACCTGAAAATCTAAATTTGGCGCAAATTGGTAAATTGATGCATTTCATCAAATTTGTTACTTTTCGGAAGTAAAATGTACACAACTATCAGCAAAATAGACTTTGAACGAAATTCTATTAACGAATAATTTTTCCGAAATGCACTGGTTGGATGAACATGGTAAAACGGCAGTAACCTTAAAATCTACATTTGGCGCAAATTGGTAAATTGATGCATTTCAGCAAATTTGTTCCTTTTCGGAAGTAAAATGTACACAACTATCAGCAAAATGGACTTTGAACCAAATTATATGAACGACTAATTTATCCGAAATGCACTGGTTGTATGAACATGGTAAAATTGTAAAATGCCAGTAACCTGAAAATCTAAATTTGGCGCAAATTGGTAAATTGATGCATTTCAGCAAATTTGTTACTTTTCGGAAGTAAAATGTACACAACTATCAGCAAAATGGACTTTGAACGAAATTCTATGAACGAGTAATTTATCCGAAATGCACTGGTTGGATGAACATGGTGAAACAGCAGTAACTTTAAAATCTAAATTTGGCGCAAATTGGTAAATTGATGCATTTCAGCAAATTTGTTACTTTTCGGAAGTAAATTGTACACAACTATCAGCAAAATGGACTTTGAACGAAATTCTATGAACGAGTAATTTTTCCGAAATGCACTAGTGTGATGAACATGGTAAAACGGCAATAACTTTAAAATCTAAATTTGGCGCAAAATGGTAAATTGATGAATTTCAGCAAATTTGTTACCCATCGGAAGTAAAATGTACACAAATTGGTAAATTGATGAATTTCAGCAATTGTGTTACCTTTCGGAAGTAAATTGTACACAACTATCAGCAAAATGGACTTTGAACGAAATTCTATGAACTAGTAATTTTTCCGAAATGCACTGGTGGGATGAACATGGTGAAACGGCAGTAACCTTAAAATCTAAATTTGGCGCAAAATGGTAAATTGATGAATTTCAGCAAATTTGTTACTCTTCGGAAGTAAAATGTACACAACTATCAGCAAAATAGACTTTGAACGAAATTCTATTAACGAATAATTTTTCCGAAATGCACTGGTTGGATGAACATGGTAAAACGGCAGTAACCTTAAAATCTACATTTGGCGCAAATTGGTAAATTGATGCATTTCAGCAAATTTGTTCCTTTTCGGAAGTAAAATGTACACAACTATCAGCAAAATGGACTTTGAACGAAATTCTATGAACGAGTAATTTTTCCGAAATGCACTGGTGTGATGAACATGGTAAAACGGCAATAACTTTAAAATCTAAATTTGGCGCAAAATGGTAAATTGATGAATTTCAGCAAATTTGTTACCCATCGGAAGTAAAATGTACACAAATTAGTAAATTGATGAATTTCAGCAATTGTGTTACCTTTCGGAAGTAAATTGTACACAACTATCAGCAAAATGGACTTTGAACGAAATTCTATGAACTAGTAATTTTTCCGAAATGCACTGGTTGGATGAACATGGTGAAACGGCAGTAACCTTAAAATCTAAATTTGGCGCAAAATGGTAAATTGATGAATTTCAGCAAATGTGTTACCTTTCGGAAGTAAATTGTACACAACTATCAGCAAAATGGACTTTGAACGAAATTCTATGAACGAGTAATTTATCCGAAATGCACTGGTTGGATGAACATGGTGAAACGGCAGTAACCTTAAAATCTAAATTTGGCGCAAATTGGTACATTGATGCATTTCATCAAATTTGTTACTTTTCGGAAGTAAAATGTACACAACTATCAGCAAAATAGACTTTGAACGAAATTCTATTAACGAATAATTTTTCCGAAATGCACTGGTTGGATGAACATGGTAAAACGGCAGTAACCTTAAAATCTACATTTGGCGCAAATTGGTAAATTGATGAATTTCAGCAAATGTTTTACCTTTCGGAAGTAAATTGTACACAACTATCAGCAAAATGGACTTTGAACGAAATTCTATGAACGAGTAATTTTTCCGAAATGCACTGGTGTGATGAACATGGTAAAACGGCAGTAACCTTAAAATCTACTTTTGGCGCAAATTGGTAAATTGATGAATTTCATCAAATTTGTTACCTTTTGGAAGTAAAATGTAAACAACTATCAGCAAAATGGACTTTGAACCAAATTCTATGAACGAGAAATTTATCCGAAATACACTGGTAGTATGAACATGGTGAAATGGCAGTAACCTTAAAATCTACATTTGGCGCAAATTGGTAAATTGATGAATTCAGCAAATTTGTTACTTTTCGGAAGTAAATTGTACACAACTATCGGCAAAATGGACTTTGAACGAAATTCTATGAACGAGTAATTTTTCCGAAATGCACTGGTGTGATGAACATGGTAAAACGGCAGTAACCTTAAAATCTACTTTTAGCGCAAATTGGTAAATTGATGAATTTCAGCAAATGCGTTACCTTTCGGAAGTAAAATGTACACAACTATCAGCAAAATGGACTTTGAACCAAATTATATGAACGAGTAATTTATCCGAAATGCACTGGTTGTATGAACATGGTAAAATGGCAGTAACCTGAAAATCTAAATTTGGCGCAAATTGGTAAATTGCTGAATTTCAGCAAATGTGTTACCTTTTGGAAGTAAAAAGTACACAACTATTAGCAAAATGGACTTTGAACGAAATTCTATGAACGAGTAATTTTTCCGAAATGCACTGGTGTGATGAACATGGTAAAACGGCAGTAACCTTAAAATCTACTTTTAGCGCAAATTGGTAAATTGATGAATTTCAGCAAATGCGTTACCTTTCGGAAGTAAAATGTACACAACTATCAGCAAAATGGACTTTGAACCAAATTATATGAACGAGTAATTTATCCGAAATGTACTGGTTGTATGAACATGGTAAAATGGCAGTAACCTGAAAATCTAAATTTGGCGCAAATTGGTAAATTGCTGAATTTCAGCAAATGTGTTACCTTTTGGAAGTAAAAAGTACACAACTATTAGCAAAATGGACTTTGAACCAAATTCTATGAACGAGAAATTTATCCGAAATACACTGGTAGTATGAACATGGTGAAATGGCAGTAACCTTAAAATCTACATTTGGCGCAAATTGGTAAATTGATGAATTCAGCAAATTTGTTACTTTTCGGAAGTAAATTGTACACAACTATCGGCAAAATGTACTTTGAACGAAATTATATGAAAGAGTAATTTATCCGAAATGCACTGGTTGTATGAACATGGTAAAATGGCAGTAACCTGAAAATCTAAATTTGGCGCAAATTGGTAAATTGCTGAATTTCAGCAAATGTGTTACCTTTTGGAAGTAAAAAGTACACAACTATTAGCAAAATGGACTTTGAACGAAATTCTATGAACGAGTAATTTTTCCGAAATGCACTGGTGTGATGAACATGGTAAAACGGCAGTAACCTTAAAATCTACTTTTAGCGCAAATTGGTAAATTGATGAATTTCAGCAAATGCGTTACCTTTCGGAAGTAAAATGTACACAACTATCAGCAAAATGGACTTTGAACCAAATTATATGAACGAGTAATTTATCCGAAATGAACTGGTAGTATGAACATGGTGAAATGGCAGTAACCTGAAAATCTAAATTTGGCGCAAATTGGTAAATTGCTGAATTTCAGCAAATGTGTTACCTTTCGGAAGTAAAATGTACACAACTATCAGCAAAATGGACTTTGAACCAAATTATATGAACGAGTAATTTTTCCGAAATGCACTGGTGTGATGAACATGGTAAAACGGCAGTAACCTTAAAATCTACTTTTAGCGCAAATTGGTAAATTGATGAATTTCAGCAAATTTGTTACTTTTCGGAAGTAAAATGTACACAACTATCAGCAAAATAGACTTTGAACCAAATTATATGAACGAGTAATTTTTCCGAAATGCACTGGTGTAATGAACATGGTAAAACGGCAGTAACCTTAAAATCTACTTTTGGCGCAAATTGGTAAATTGATGAATTTCATCAAATTTGTTACCTTTCGGAAGTAAATTGTACACAACTATCACCAAAATGGACTTTGAACGAAATTCTATGAACGAGTAATTTTTCCGAAATGCACTGGTGTGATGAACATGGTAAAACGGCAGTAACCTTAAAATCTACTTTTGGCGCAAATTGGTAAATTGATGAATTTCATCAAATTTGTTACCTTTTGGAAGTAAAATGTAAACAACTATTAGCAAAATGGACTTTGAACCAAATTCTATGAACGAGAAATTTATCCGAAATACACTGGTAGTATGAACATGGTGAAATGGCAGTAACCTTAAAATCTACATTTGGCGCAAATTGGTAAATTGATGAATTCAGCAAATTTGTTACTTTTCGGAAGTAAATTGTACACAACTATCGGCAAAATGGACTTTGAACGAAATTATATGAACGAGTAATTTATCCGAAATGCACTGGTTGTATGAACATGGTAAAATGGCAGTAACCTGAAAATCTAAATTTGGCGCAAATTGGTAAATTGCTGAATTTCAGCGAATGTGTTACCTTTTGGAAGTAAAAAGTACACAACTATTAGCAAAATGGACTTTGAACCAAATTCTATGAACGAGTAATTTTTCCGAAATGCACTGGTGTGATGAACATGGTAAAACGGCAGTAACCTTAAAATCTACTTTTGGCGCAAATTGGTAAATTGATGAATTTCATCAAATTTGTTACCTTTCGGAAGTAAATTGTACACAACTATCACCAAAATGGACTTTGAACGAAATTCTATGAACGAGTAATTTTTCCAAAATGCACTGGTGTGATGAACATGGTAAAACGGCAGTAACCTTAAAATCTACTTTTGGCGCAAATTGGTAAATTGATGAATTTCATCAAATTTGTTACCTTTTGGAAGTAAAATGTAAACAACTATTAGCAAAATGGACTTTGAACCAAATTCTATGAACGAGAAATTTATCCGAAATACACTGGTAGTATGAACATGGTGAAATGGCAGTAACCTTAAAATCTACATTTGGCGCAAATTGGTAAATTGATGAATTCAGCAAATTTGTTACTTTTCGGAAGTAAATTGTACACAACTATCGGCAAAATGGACTTTGAACGAAATTATATGAACGAGTAATTTATCCGAAATGCACTGGTTGTATGAACATGGTAAAATGGCAGTAACCTGAAAATCTAAATTTGGCGCAAATTGGTAAATTGCTGAATTTCAGCGAATGTGTTACCTTTTGGAAGTAAAAAGTACACAACTATTAGCAAAATGGACTTTGAACCAAATTCTATGAACGAGTAATTTTTCCGAAATGCACTGGTGTGATGAACATGGTAAAACGGCAGTAACCTTAAAATCTACTTTTGGCGCAAATTGGTAAATTGATGAATTTCATCAAATTTGTTACCTTTCGGAAGTAAATTGTACACAACTATCACCAAAATGGACTTTGAACGAAATTCTATGAACGAGTAATTTTTCCGAAATGCACTGGTGTGATGAACATGGTAAAACGGCAGTAACCTTAAAATCTAAATTTGGCGCAAATTGGTAAATTGATGCATTTCATCAAATTTGTTACTTTTCGGAAGTAAAATGTAAACAACTATTAGCAAAATGGACTTTGAACCAAATTCTATGAACGAGAAATTTATCCGAAATGCACTGGTTGGATGAACATGGTAAAACGGCAGTAACCTTAAAATCTACATTTGGCGCAAATTGGTAAATTGATGCATTTCAGCAAATTTGTTCCTTTTCGGAAGTAAAATGTACACAACTATCAGCAAAATGGACTTTGAACCAAATTATATGAACGACTAATTTATCCGAAATGCACTGGTTGTATGAACATGGTAAAATTGTAAAATGCCAGTAACCTGAAAATCTAAATTTGGCGCAAATTGGTAAATTGATGCATTTCAGCAAATTTGTTACTTTTCGGAAGTAAAATGTACACAACTATCAGCAAAATGGACTTTGAACGAAATTCTATGAACGAGTAATTTATCCGAAATGCACTGGTTGGATGAACATGGTGAAACAGCAGTAACTTTAAAATCTAAATTTGGCGCAAATTGGTACATTGATGCATTTCATCAAATTTGTTACTTTTCGGAAGTAAAATGTACACAACTATCAGCAAAATAGACTTTGAACGAAATTCTATTAACGAATAATTTTTCCGAAATGCACTGGTTGGATGAACATGGTAAAACGGCAGTAACCTTAAAATCTACATTTGGCGCAAATTGGTAAATTGATGCATTTCAGCAAATTTGTTCCTTTTCGGAAGTAAAATGTACACAACTATCAGCAAAATGGACTTTGAACCAAATTATATGAACGACTAATTTATCCGAAATGCACTGGTGTGATGAACATGGTAAAACGGCAGTAACCTTAAAATCTAAATTTGGCGCAAATTGGTAAATTGATGCATTTCATCAAATTTGTTACTTTTCGGAAGTAAAATGTAAACAACTATTAGCAAAATGGACTTTGAACCAAATTCTATGAACGAGAAATTTATCCGAAATGCACTGGTTGGATGAACATGGTAAAACGGCAGTAACCTTAAAATCTACATTTGGCGCAAATTGGTAAATTGATGCATTTCAGCAAATTTGTTACTTTTCGGAAGTAAATTGTACACAACTATCAGCAAAATGGACTTTGAACGAAATTCTATGAACGAGTAATTTTTCCGAAATGCACTGGTGTGATAAACATGGTAAAACGGCAATAACTTTAAAATCTAAATTTGGCGCAAAATGGTAAATTGATGAATTTCAGCAAATTTGTTACCCATCGGAAGTAAAATGTACACAAATTGGTAAATTGATGAATTTCAGCAATTGTGTTACCTTTCGGAAGTAAATTGTACACAACTATCAGCAAAATGGACTTTGAACGAAATTCTATGAACTAGTAATTTTTCCGAAATGCACTGGTTGGATGAACATGGTGAAACGGCAGTAACCTTAAAATCTAAATTTGGCGCAAAATGGTAAATTGATGAATTTCAGCAAATTTGTTACTCTTCGGAAGTAAAATGTACACAACTATCAGCAAAATAGACTTTGAACGAAATTCTATTAACGAATAATTTTTCCGAAATGCACTGGTTGGATGAACATGGTAAAACGGCAGTAACCTTACAATCTACATTTGGCGCAAATTGGTAAATTGATGCATTTCAGCAAATTTGTTCCTTTTCGGAAGTAAAATATACACAACTATCAGCAAAATGGACTTTGAACGAAATTCTATGAACGAGTAATTTTTCCGAAATGCACTGGTGTGATGAACATGGTAAAACGGCAATAACTTTAAAATCTAAATTTGGCGCAAAATGGTAAATTGATGAATTTCAGCAAATTTGTTACCCATCGGAAGTAAAATGTACACAAATTGGTAAATTGATGAATTTCAGCAATTGTGTTACCTTTCGGAAGTAAATTGTACACAACTATCAGCAAAATGGACTTTGAACGAAATTCTATGAACTAGTAATTTTTCCGAAATGCACTGGTTGGATGAACATGGTGAAACGGCAGTAACCTTAAAATCTAAATTTGGCGCAAAATGGTAAATTGATGAATTTCAGCAAATGTGTTACCTTTCGGAAGTAAATTGTACACAACTATCAGCAAAATGGACTTTGAACGAAATTCTATGAACGAGTAATTTATCCGAAATGCACTGGTTGGATGAACATGGTGAAACGGCAGTAACCTTAAAATCTAAATTTGGCGCAAATTGGTACATTGATGCATTTCATCAAATTTGTTACTTTTCGGAAGTAAAATGTACACAACTATCAGCAAAATAGACTTTGAACGAAATTCTATTAACGAATAATTTTTCCGAAATGCACTGGTTGGATGAACATGGTAAAACGGCAGTAACCTTAAAATCTACATTTGGCGCAAATTGGTAAATTGATGAATTTCAGCAAATGTTTTACCTTTCGGAAGTAAATTGTACACAACTATCAGCAAAATGGACTTTGAACGAAATTCTATGAACGAGTAATTTTTCCGAAATGCACTGGTGTGATGAACATGGTAAAACGGCAGTAACCTTAAAATCTACTTTTGGCGCAAATTGGTAAATTGATGAATTTCATCAAATTTGTTACCTTTTGGAAGTAAAATGTAAACAACTATCAGCAAAATGGACTTTGAACCAAATTCTATGAACGAGAAATTTATCCGAAATACACTGGTAGTATGAACATGGTGAAATGGCAGTAACCTTAAAATCTACATTTGGCGCAAATTGGTAAATTGATGAATTCAGCAAATTTGTTACTTTTCGGAAGTAAATTGTACACAACTATCGGCAAAATGGACTTTGAACGAAATTCTATGAACGAGTAATTTTTCCGAAATGCACTGGTGTGATGAACATGGTAAAACGGCAGTAACCTTAAAATCTACTTTTAGCGCAAATTGGTAAATTGATGAATTTCATCAAATTTGTTACCTTTCGGAAGTAAAATGTACACAACTATCAGCAAAATGGACTTTGAACCAAATTATATGAACGAGTAATTTATCCGAAATGCACTGGTTGTATGAACATGGTAAAATGGCAGTAACCTGAAAATCTAAATTTGGCGCAAATTGGTAAATTGCTGAATTTCAGCAAATGTGTTACCTTTTGGAAGTAAAAAGTACACAACTATTAGCAAAATGGACTTTGAACGAAATTCTATGAACGAGTAATTTTTCCGAAATGCACTGGTGTGATGAACATGGTAAAACGGCAGTAACCTTAAAATCTACTTTTAGCGCAAATTGGTAAATTGATGAATTTCAGCAAATGCGTTACCTTTCGGAAGTAAAATGTACACAACTATCAGCAAAATGGACTTTGAACCAAATTATATGAACGAGTAATTTATCCGAAATGTACTGGTTGTATGAACATGGTAAAATGGCAGTAACCTGAAAATCTAAATTTGGCGCAAATTGGTAAATTGCTGAATTTCAGCAAATGTGTTACCTTTTTGGAGGAAAAAGTACACAACTATTAGCAAAATGGACTTTGAACCAAATTCTATGAACGAGAAATTTATCCGAAATACACTGGTAGTATGAACATGGTGAAATGGCAGTAACCTTAAAATCTACATTTGGCGCAAATTGGTAAATTGATGAATTCAGCAAATTTGTTACTTTTCGGAAGTAAATTGTACACAACTATCGGCAAAATGGACTTTGAACGAAATTATATGAACGAGTAATTTATCCGAAATGCACTGGTTGTATGAACATGGTAAAATGGCAGTAACCTGAAAATCTAAATTTGGCGCAAATTGGTAAATTGCTGAATTTCAGCAAATGTGTTACCTTTTGGAAGTAAAAAGTACACAACTATTAGCAAAATGGACTTTGAACGAAATTCTATGAACGAGTAATTTTTCCGAAATGCACTGGTGTGATGAACATGGTAAAACGGCAGTAACCTTAAAATCTACTTTTAGCGCAAATTGGTAAATTGATGAATTTCAGCAAATGCGTTACCTTTCGGAAGTAAAATGTACACAACTATCAGCAAAATGGACTTTGAACCAAATTATATGAACGAGTAATTTATCCGAAATGAACTGGTAGTATGAACATGGTGAAATGGCAGTAACCTGAAAATCTAAATTTGGCGCAAATTGGTAAATTGCTGAATTTCAGCAAATGTGTTACCTTTTGGAAGTAAAAAGTACACAACTATTAGCAAAATGGACTTTGAACGAAATTCTATGAACGAGTAATTTTTCCGAAATGCACTGGTGTGATGAACATGGTAAAACGGCAGTAACCTTAAAATCTACTTTTAGCGCAAATTGGTAAATTGATGAATTTCAGCAAATTTGTTACTTTTCGGAAGTAAAATGTACACAACTATCAGCAAAATAGACTTTGAACCAAACTATATGAACGAGTAATTTTTCCGAAATGCACTGGTGTAATGAACATGGTAAAACGGCAGTAACCTTAAAATCTACTTTTGGCGCAAATTGGTAAATTGATGAATTTCATCAAATTTGTTACCTTTCGGAAGTAAATTGTACACAACTATCACCAAAAAGGACTTTGAACGAAATTCTATGAACGAGTAATTTTTCCGAAATGCACTGGTGTGATGAACATGGTAAAACGGCAGTAACCTTAAAATCTACTTTTGGCGCAAATTGGTAAATTGATGAATTTCATCAAATTTGTTACCTTTTGGAAGTAAAATGTAAACAACTATTAGCAAAATGGACTTTGAACCAAATTCTATGAACGAGAAATTTATCCGAAATACACTGGTAGTATGAACATGGTGAAATGGCAGTAACCTTAAAATCTACATTTGGCGCAAATTGGTAAATTGATGAATTCAGCAAATTTGTTACTTTTCGGAAGTAAAATGTACACAACTATCAGCAAAATAGACTTTGAACGAAATTCTATTAACGAATAATTTTTCCGAAATGCACTGGTTGGATGAACATGGTAAAACGGCAGTAACCTTAAAATCTACATTTGGCGCAAATTGGTAAATTGATGCATTTCAGCAAATTTGTTCCTTTTCGGAAGTAAAATGTACACAACTATCAGCAAAATGGACTTTGAACCAAATTATATGAACGACTAATTTATCCGAAATGCACTGGTTGTATGAACATGGTAAAATTGTAAAATGCCAGTAACCTGAAAATCTAAATTTGGCGCAAATTGGTAAATTGATGCATTTCAGCAAATTTGTTACTTTTCGGAAGTAAAATGTACACAACTATCAGCAAAATGGACTTTGAACGAAATTCTATGAACGAGTAATTTATCCGAAATGCACTGGTTGGATGAACATGGTGAAACAGCAGTAACTTTAAAATCTAAATTTGGCGCAAATTGGTAAATTGATGCATTTCAGCAAATTTGTTACTTTTCGGAAGTAAATTGTACACAACTATCAGCAAAATGGACTTTGAACGAAATTCTATGAACGAGTAATTTTTCCGAAATGCACTGGTGTGATGAACATGGTAAAACGGCAATAACTTTAAAATCTAAATTTGGCGCAAAATGGTAAATTGATGAATTTCAGCAAATTTGTTACCCATCGGAAGTAAAATGTACACAAATTGGTAAATTGATGAATTTCAGCAATTGTGTTACCTTTCGGAAGTAAATTGTACACAACTATCAGCAAAATGGACTTTGAACGAAATTCTATGAACTAGTAATTTTTCCGAAATGCACTGGTTGGATGAACATGGTGAAACGGCAGTAACCTTAAAATCTAAATTTGGCGCAAAATGGTAAATTGATGAATTTCAGCAAATTTGTTACTCTTCGGAAGTAAAATGTACACAACTATCAGCAAAATAGACTTTGAACGAAATTCTATTAACGAATAATTTTTCCGAAATGCACTGGTTGGATGAACATGGTAAAACGGCAGTAACCTTAAAATCTACATTTGGCGCAAATTGGTAAATTGATGCATTTCAGCAAATTTGTTCCTTTTCGGAAGTAAAATGTACACAACTATCAGCAAAATGGACTTTGAACGAAATTCTATGAACGAGTAATTTTTCCGAAATGCACTGGTGTGATGAACATGGTAAAACGGCAATAACTTTAAAATCTAAATTTGGCGCAAAATGGTAAATTGATGAATTTCAGCAAATTTGTTACCCATCGGAAGTAAAATGTACACAAATTGGTAAATTGATGAATTTCAGCAATTGTGTTACCTTTCGGAAGTAAATTGTACACAACTATCAGCAAAATGGACTTTGAACGAAATTCTATGAACGAGAAATTTATCCGAAATGCACTGGTTGGATGAACATGGTAAAACGGCAGTAACCTTAAAATCTAAATTTGGCGCAAAATGGTAAATTGATGAATTTCAGCAAATTTGTTACCCATCGGAAGTAAAATGTACACAAATTGGTAAATTGATGAATTTCAGCAATTGTGTTACCTTTCGGAAGTAAATTGTACACAACTATCAGCAAAATGGACTTTGAACGAAATTCTATGAACTAGTAATTTTTCCGAAATGCACTGGTGTGATGAACATGGTAAAACGGCAATAACTTTAAAATCTAAATTTGGCGCAAAATGGTAAATTGATGAATTTCAGCAAATTTGTTACCCATCGGAAGTAAAATGTACACAAATTGGTAAATTGATGAATTTCAGCAATTGTGTTACCTTTCGGAAGTAAATTGTACACAACTATCAGCAAAATAGACTTTGAACGAAATTCTATTAACGAATAATTTTTCCGAAATGCACTGGTTGGATGAACATGGTAAAATGGCAGTAACCTGAAAATCTAAATTTGGCGCAAATTGGTAAATTGCTGAATTTCAGCAAATGTGTTACCTTTTGGAAGTAAAAAGTACACAACTATTAGCAAAATGGACTTTGAACGAAATTCTATGAACGAGTAATTTTTCCGAAATGCACTGGTGTGATGAACATGGTAAAACGGCAGTAACCTTAAAATCTACTTTTAGCGCAAATTGGTAAATTGATGAATTTCAGCAAATGCGTTACCTTTCGGAAGTAAAATGTACACAACTATCAGCAAAATGGACTTTGAACCAAATTATATGAACGAGTAATTTATCCGAAATGAACTGGTACTATGAACATGGTGAAATGGCAGTAACCTGAAAATCTAAATTTGGCGCAAATTGGTAAATTGCTGAATTTCAGCAAATGTGTTACCTTTTGGAAGTAAAAAGTACACAACTATTAGCAAAATGGACTTTGAACGAAATTCTATGAACGAGTAATTTTTCCGAAATGCACTGGTGTGATGAACATGGTAAAACGGCAGTAACCTTAAAATCTACTTTTAGCGCAAATTGGTAAATTGATGAATTTCAGCAAATTTGTTACTTTTCGGAAGTAAAATGTACACAACTATCAGCAAAATAGACTTTGAACCAAACTATATGAACGAGTAATTTTTCCGAAATGCACTGGTGTAATGAACATGGTAAAACGGCAGTAACCTTAAAATCTACTTTTGGCGCAAATTGGTAAATTGATGAATTTCATCAAATTTGTTACCTTTCGGAAGTAAATTGTACACAACTATCACCAAAATGGACTTTGAACGAAATTCTATGAACGAGTAATTTTTCCGAAATGCACTGGTGTGATGAACATGGTAAAACGGCAGTAACCTTAAAATCTACTTTTGGCGCAAATTGGTAAATTGATGAATTTCATCAAATTTGTTACCTTTTGGAAGTAAAATGTAAACAACTATTAGCAAAATGGACTTTGAACCAAATTCTATGAACGAGAAATTTATCCGAAATACACTGGTAGTATGAACATGGTGAAATGGCAGTAACCTTAAAATCTACATTTGGCGCAAATTGGTAAATTGATGAATTCAGCAAATTTGTTACTTTTCGGAAGTAAAATGTACACAACTATCAGCAAAATAGACTTTGAACGAAATTCTATTAACGAATAATTTTTCCGAAATGCACTGGTTGGATGAACATGGTAAAACGGCAGTAACCTTAAAATCTACATTTGGCGCAAATTGGTAAATTGATGCATTTCAGCAAATTTGTTCCTTTTCGGAAGTAAAATGTACACAACTATCAGCAAAATGGACTTTGAACCAAATTATATGAACGACTAATTTATCCGAAATGCACTGGTTGTATGAACATGGTAAAATTGTAAAATGCCAGTAACCTGAAAATCTAAATTTGGCGCAAATTGGTAAATTGATGCATTTCAGCAAATTTGTTACTTTTCGGAAGTAAAATGTACACAACTATCAGCAAAATGGACTTTGAACGAAATTCTATGAACGAGTAATTTATCCGAAATGCACTGGTTGGATGAACATGGTGAAACAGCAGTAACTTTAAAATCTAAATTTGGCGCAAATTGGTAAATTGATGCATTTCAGCAAATTTGTTACTTTTCGGAAGTAAATTGTACACAACTATCAGCAAAATGGACTTTGAACGAAATTCTATGAACGAGTAATTTTTCCGAAATGCACTGGTGTGATGAACATGGTAAAACGGCAATAACTTTAAAATCTAAATTTGGCGCAAAATGGTAAATTGATGAATTTCAGCAAATTTGTTACCCATCGGAAGTAAAATGTACACAAATTGGTAAATTGATGAATTTCAGCAATTGTGTTACCTTTCGGAAGTAAATTGTACACAACTATCAGCAAAATGGACTTTGAACGAAATTCTATGAACTAGTAATTTTTCCGAAATGCACTGGTTGGATGAACATGGTGAAACGGCAGTAACCTTAAAATCTAAATTTGGCGCAAAATGGTAAATTGATGAATTTCAGCAAATTTGTTACTCTTCGGAAGTAAAATGTACACAACTATCAGCAAAATAGACTTTGAACGAAATTCTATTAACGAATAATTTTTCCGAAATGCACTGGTTGGATGAACATGGTAAAACGGCAGTAACCTTAAAATCTACATTTGGCGCAAATTGGTAAATTGATGCATTTCAGCAAATTTGTTCCTTTTCGGAAGTAAAATGTACACAACTATCAGCAAAATGGACTTTGAACGAAATTCTATGAACGAGTAATTTTTCCGAAATGCACTGGTGTGATGAACATGGTAAAACGGCAATAACTTTAAAATCTAAATTTGGCGCAAAATGGTAAATTGATGAATTTCAGCAAATTTGTTACCCATCGGAAGTAAAATGTACACAAATTGGTAAATTGATGAATTTCAGCAATTGTGTTACCTTTCGGAAGTAAATTGTACACAACTATCAGCAAAATGGACTTTGAACGAAATTCTATGAACGAGAAATTTATCCGAAATGCACTGGTTGGATGAACATGGTAAAACGGCAGTAACCTTAAAATCTAAATTTGGCGCAAAATGGTAAATTGATGAATTTCAGCAAATTTGTTACCCATCGGAAGTAAAATGTACACAAATTGGTAAATTGATGAATTTCAGCAATTGTGTTACCTTTCGGAAGTAAATTGTACACAACTATCAGCAAAATGGACTTTGAACGAAATTCTATGAACTAGTAATTTTTCCGAAATGCACTGGTGTGATGAACATGGTAAAACGGCAATAACTTTAAAATCTAAATTTGGCGCAAAATGGTAAATTGATGAATTTCAGCAAATTTGTTACCCATCGGAAGTAAAATGTACACAAATTGGTAAATTGATGAATTTCAGCAATTGTGTTACCTTTCGGAAGTAAATTGTACACAACTATCAGCAAAATAGACTTTGAACGAAATTCTATTAACGAATAATTTTTCCGAAATGCACTGGTTGGATGAACATGGTAAAACGGCAGTAACCTTAAAATCTACATTTGGCGCAAATTGGTAAATTGATGAATTTCAGCAAATGTTTTACCTTTCGGAAGTAAATTGTACACAACTATCAGCAAAATGGACTTTGAACGAAATTCTATGAACGAGTAATTTTTCCGAAATGCACTGGTGTGATGAACATGGTAAAACGGCAGTAACCTTAAAATCTACTTTTGGCGCAAATTGGTAAATTGATGAATTTCATCAAATTTGTTACCTTTTGGAAGTAAAATGTAAACAACTATCAGCAAAATGGACTTTGAACCAAATTCTATGAACGAGAAATTTATCCGAAATACACTGGTAGTATGAACATGGTGAAATGGCAGTAACCTTAAAATCTACATTTGGCGCAAATTGGTAAATTGATGAATTCAGCAAATTTGTTACTTTTCGGAAGTAAATTGTACACAACTATCGGCAAAATGGACTTTGAACGAAATTCTATGAACGAGTAATTTTTCCGAAATGCACTGGTGTGATGAACATGGTAAAACGGCAGTAACCTTAAAATCTACTTTTAGCGCAAATTGGTAAATTGATGAATTTCAGCAAATGCGTTACCTTTCGGAAGTAAAATGTACACAACTATCAGCAAAATGGACTTTGAACCAAATTATATGAACGAGTAATTTATCCGAAATGCACTGGTTGTATGAACATGGTAAAATGGCAGTAACCTGAAAATCTAAATTTGGCGCATATTGGTAAATTGCTGAATTTCAGCAAATGTGTTACCTTTTGGAAGTAAAAAGTACACAACTATTAGCAAAATGGACTTTGAACGAAATTCTATGAACGAGTAATTTTTCCGAAATGCACTGGTGTGATGAACATGGTAAAACGGCAGTAACCTTAAAATCTACTTTTAGCGCAAATTGGTAAATTGATGAATTTCAGCAAATGCGTTACCTTTCGGAAGTAAAATGTACACAACTATCAGCAAAATGGACTTTGAACCAAATTATATGAACGAGTAATTTATCCGAAATGTACTGGTTGTATGAACATGGTAAAATGGCAGTAACCTGAAAATCTAAATTTGGCGCAAATTGGTAAATTGCTGAATTTCAGCAAATGTGTTACCTTTTGGAAGTAAAAAGTACACAACTATTAGCAAAATGGACTTTGAACCAAATTCTATGAACGAGAAATTTATCCGAAATACACTGGTAGTATGAACATGGTGAAATGGCAGTAACCTTAAAATCTACATTTGGCGCAAATTGGTAAATTGATGAATTCAGCAAATTTGTTACTTTTCGGAAGTAAATTGTACACAACTATCGGCAAAATGGACTTTGAACGAAATTATATGAACGAGTAATTTATCCGAAATGCACTGGTTGTATGAACATGGTAAAATGGCAGTAACCTGAAAATCTAAATTTGGCGCAAATTGGTAAATTGCTGAATTTCAGCAAATGTGTTACCTTTTGGAAGTAAAAAGTACACAACTATTAGCAAAATGGACTTTGAACGAAATTCTATGAACGAGTAATTTTTCCGAAATGCACTGGTGTGATGAACATGGTAAAACGGCAGTAACCTTAAAATCTACTTTTAGCGCAAATTGGTAAATTGATGAATTTCAGCAAATGCGTTACCTTTCGGAAGTAAAATGTACACAACTATCAGCAAAATGGACTTTGAACCAAATTATATGAACGAGTAATTTATCCGAAATGAACTGGTAGTATGAACATGGTGAAATGGCAGTAACCTGAAAATCTAAATTTGGCGCAAATTGGTAAATTGCTGAATTTCAGCAAATGTGTTACCTTTTGGAAGTAAAAAGTACACAACTATTAGCAAAATGGACTTTGAACGAAATTCTATGAACGAGTAATTTTTCCGAAATGCACTGGTGTGATGAACATGGTAAAACGGCAGTAACCTTAAAATCTACTTTTAGCGCAAATTGGTAAATTGATGAATTTCAGCAAATTTGTTACTTTTCGGAAGTAAAATGTACACAACTATCAGCAAAATAGACTTTGAACCAAACTATATGAACGAGTAATTTTTCCGAAATGCACTGGTGTAATGAACATGGTAAAACGGCAGTAACCTTAAAATCTACTTTTGGCGCAAATTGGTAAATTGATGAATTTCATCAAATTTGTTACCTTTCGGAAGTAAATTGTACACAACTATCACCAAAATGGACTTTGAACGAAATTCTATGAACGAGTAATTTTTCCGAAATGCACTGGTGTGATGAACATGGTAAAACGGCAGTAACCTTAAAATCTACTTTTGGCGCAAATTGGTAAATTGATGAATTTCATCAAATTTGTTACCTTTTGGAAGTAAAATGTAAACAACTATTAGCAAAATGGACTTTGAACCAAATTCTATGAACGAGAAATTTATCCGAAATACACTGGTAGTATGAACATGGTGAAATGGCAGTAACCTTAAAATCTACATTTGGCGCAAATTGGTAAATTGCTGAATTTCAGCGAATGTGTTACCTTTTGGAAGTAAAAAGTACACAACTATTAGCAAAATGGACTTTGAACCAAATTCTATGAACGAGTAATTTTTCCGAAATGCACTGGTGTGATGAACATGGTAAAACGGCAGTAACCTTAAAATCTACTTTTGGCGCAAATTGGTAAATTGATGAATTTCATCAAATTTGTTACCTTTCGGAAGTAAATTGTACACAACTATCACCAAAATGGCCTTTGAACGAAATTCTATGAACGAGTAATTTTTCCGAAATGCACTGGTGTGATGAACATGGTAAAACGGCAGTAACCTTAAAATCTACTTTTGGCGCAAATTGGTAAATTGATGAATTTCATCAAATTTGTTACCTTTTGGAAGTAAAATGTAAACAACTATTAGCAAAATGGACTTTGAACCAAATTCTATGAACGAGAAATTTATCCGAAATACACTGGTAGTATGAACATGGTGAAATGGCAGTAACCTTAAAATCTACATTTGGCGCAAATTGGTAAATTGATGAATTCAGCAAATTTGTTACTTTTCGGAAGTAAATTGTACACAACTATCGGCAAAATGGACTTTGAACGAAATTATATGAACGAGTAATTTATCCGAAATGCACTGGTTGTATGAACATGGTAAAATGGCAGTAACCTGAAAATCTAAATTTGGCGCAAATTGGTAAATTGCTGAATTTCAGCATATGTGTTACCTTTCGGAAGTAAAATGTAGACAACTATCAGCAAAATGGACTTTGAACGAAATTCTATGAACGAGAAATTTATCCGAAATGCACTGGTAGTATGAACATGGCAAAATGGCAGTAACCTTTAAATCTACATTTGGCGCAAATTGGTAAATTGATGAATTTCAGCAAATTTGTTACTTTTCGGAAGTAAAATGTACACAACTATCAGCAAAATAGACTTTGAACGAAATTCTATTAACGAGTAATTTTTCCGAAATGCACTGGTTGGATGAACATGGTAAAACGGCAGTAACCTTAAAATCTACATTTGACGCAAATTGGTAAATTGATGAATTTCAGCAAATGCGTTACCATTCGGAAGTAAAATGTAGACAGCTATCACCAAAATGGACTTTGAACCATATTCTATGAACGAGTAATTTTTCCGAAATGTACTGGTTGGATGAACATGGTGAAACGGCAGTAACCTTAAAATCTAAATTTGGCGCAAATTGGTAAATTGCTGAATTTCAGCAAATGTGTTACTTTTCGGAAGTAAAATGTACACAACTATCAGCAAAATAGACTTTGAACGAAATTCTATTAACGAATAATTTTTCCGAAATGCACTGGTAGTATGAACATGGTAAAATGGCAGTAACCTTTAAATCTACATTTGGCGCAAATTGGTAAATTGATGAATTTCAGCAAATTTGTTACTTTTCGGAAGTAAAATGTACACAACTATCAGCAAAATAGACTTTGAACGAAATTCTATTAACGAATAATTTTTCCGAAATGCACTGGTTGGATGAACATGGTAAAACGGCAGTAACCTTAAAATCTACATTTGGCGCAAATTGGTAAATTGATGCATTTCAGCAAATTTGTTACTTTTCGGAAGTAAAATGTACACAACTATCAGCACAATAGACTTTGAACGAAATTCTATTAACGAATAATTTTTCCGAAATGCACTGGTTGGATGAACATGGTAAAACGGCAGTAACCTTTAAATCTAAATTTGGCGCAAATTGGTAAATTGCTGAATTTCAGCAAATGTGTTACTTTTCGGAAGTAAAATGTACACAACTATCAGCAAAATAGACTTTGAACGAAATTCTATTAACGAATAATTTTTCCGAAATGCACTGGTAGTATGAACATGGTAAAATGGCAGTAACCTTTAAATCTACATTTGGCGCAAATTGGTAAATTGATGAATTTCAGCAAATTTGTTACTTTTCGGAAGTAAAATGTACACAACTATCAGCAAAATAGACTTTGAACGAAATTCTATTAACGAATAATTTTTCCGAAATGCACTGGTTGGATGAACATGGTAAAACGGCAGTAACCTTAAAATCTACATTTGGCGCAAATTGGTAAATTGATGCATTTCAGCAAATTTGTTACTTTTCGGAAGTAAAATGTACACAACTATCAGCAAAATAGACTTTGAACGAAATTCTATTAACGAATAATTTTTCCGAAATGCACTGGTTGTATGAACATGGTAAAATTGTAAAATGCCAGTAACCTGAAAATCTAAATTTGGCGCAAATTGGTAAATTGATGCATTTCAGCAAATTTGTTACTTTTCGGAAGTAAAATGTACACAGCTATCAGCAAAATGGACTTTGAACGAAATTCTATGAACGAGTAATTTTTCCGAAATGCACTGGTGTGATGAACATGGTAAAACGGCAATAACTTTAAAATCTAAATTTGGCTCAAAATGGTAAATTGATGAATTTCAGCAAATTTGTTACCCATCGGAAGTAAAATGTACACAAATTGGTAAATTGATGAATTTCAGCAAATGTGTTACCTTTCGGAAGTAAATTGTACACAACTATCAGCAAAATGGACTTTGAACGAAATTCTATGAACTAGTAATTTTTCCGAAATGCACTGGTTGGATGAACATGGTGAAACGCCAGTAACATTAAAATCTAAATTTGGCGCAAAATGGTAAATTGATGAATTTCAGCAAATGTGTTACCTTTCGGAAGTAAATTGTACACAACTATCAGCAAAATGGACTTTGAACGAAATTCTATGAACGAGTAATTTATCCGAAATGCACTGGTTGGATGAACATGGTGAAACGGCAGTAACCTTAAAATCTAAATTTGGCGCAAATTGGTACATTGATGAATTTCATCAAATTTGTTACTTTTCGGCAGTAATATGTACACAACTATCAGCAAAATAGACTTTGAACGAAATTCTATTAACGAATAATTTTTCCGAAATGCACTGGTTGGATGAACATGGTAAAACGGCAGTAACCTTAAAATCTAGATTTGGCGCAAATTGGTAAATTGATGCATTTCAGCAAATTTGTTACTTTCCGGAAGTAAAATGTACACAACTATCAGCAAAATGGACTTTGAACCAAATTATATGAACGAGTAATTTTTCCGAAATGCACTGGTTGGATGAACATGGTAAAATGGTAAAATGCCAGTAACCTGAAAATCTAAATTTGGCGCAAATTGGTAAATTGATGAGTTTCAGCAAATGTGTTACCTTTCGGAAGTAAATTGTACACAACTATCAGCAAAATGGACTTTGAACGAAATTCTATGAACGAGTAATTTTTCCGAAATGCACTGGTTGGATGAACATGGTGAAACGGCAGTAACCTTAAAATCTAAATTTAGCGCAAAATGGTAAATTGATGAATTTCAGCAAATGTGTTACCTTTCGGAAGTAAATTGTACAAACCTATCAGCAAAATGGACTTTGAACGAAATTCTATGAACGAGTAATTTTTCCGAAATGCACTGGTGTGATGAACATGGTAAAACAGCAGTAACCTTAAAATCTACTTTTGGCGCAAATTGGTAAATTGATGAATTTCATCAAATTTGTTACCTTTTGGAAGTAAAATGTACACAACTATCAGCAAAATGGACTTTGAACCAAATTCTATGAACTAGTAATTTTTCCGAAATGCACTGGTTGGATGAACATGGTGAAACGGCAGTAACCTTAGAATCTAAATTTGGCGCAAAATGGTAAATTGATGAATTTCAGCAAATGTGTTACCTTTCAGAAGTAAATTGTACACAACTATCAGCAAAATGGACTTTGAACGAAATTCTATGAACGAGTAATTTATCCGAAATGCACTGGTTGGATGAACATGGTGAAACGGCAGTAACCTTAAAATCTAAATTTGGCGCAAATTGGTACATTGATGAATTTCATCAAATTTGTTACCTTTCGGAAGTAAAATGTACACAACTATGAGCAAAATGGACTTTGAACCAAATTATATGAACGACTAATTTATCCGAAATGCACTGGTTGTATGAACATGGTAAAATTGTAAAATGCCAGTAACCTGAAAATCTAAATTTGGCGCAAATTGGTAAATTGATGCATTTCAGCAAATTTGTTACTTTTCGGAAGTAAAATGTACACAACTATCAGCAAAATGGACTTTGAACGAAATTCTATGAACGAGTAATTTTTCCGAATTGCACTGGTGTGATGAACATGGTAAAACGGCAATAACTTTAAAATCTAAATTTGGCGCAAAATGGTAAATTGATGAATTTCAGCAAATGTGTTACCTTTCGGAAGTAAATTGTACACAACTATCAGCAAAATGGACTTTGAACGAAATTCTATGAACTAGTCATTTTTCCGAAATGCACTGGTTGGATGAACATGGTGAAACGGCAGTAACCTTAAAATCTAAATTTGGCGCAAAATGGTAAATTGATGAATTTCAGCAAATGTGTTACCTTTCGGAAGTAAATTGTACACAACTATCGGCAAAATGGACTTTGAACGAAATTATATGAACGAGTAATTTATCCGAAATGCAGTGGTTGTATGAACATGGTAAAATGGCAGTAACCTGAAAATCTAAATTTGGCGCAAATTGGTAAATTGCTGAATTTCAGCAAAAGTGTTACCTTTCGGAAGTAAAATGTAGACAACTATCAGCAAAATGGACTTTGAACGAAATTCTATGAACGAGAAATTTATCCGAAATGCACTGGTAGTATGAACATGGCAAAATGGCAGTAACCTTTAAATCTACATTTCGCGCAAATTGGTAAATTGATGAATTTCAGCAAATTTGTTACTTTTCGGTAGTAAAATGTACACAACTATCAGCAAAATAGACTTTGAACGAAATTCTATTAACGAATAATTTTTCCGAAATGCACTGGTTGGATGAACATGGTAAAACGGCAGTAACCTTAAAATCTACATTTGACGCAAATTGGTAAATTGATGAATTTCAGCAAATGCGTTACCATTCGGAAGTAAAATGTAGACAGCTATCACCAAAATGGACTTTGAACCAAATTCTATGAACGAGTAATTTTTCCGAAATGTACTGGTTGGATGAACATGGTGAAACGGCAGTAACCTAAAATCTAAATTTGGCGCAAATTGGTAAATTGCTGAATTTCAGCAAATGTGTTACCTTTCGGAAGTAAAATGTAGACAACTATCAGCAAAATGGACTTTGAACGAAATTCTATGAACGAGAAATTTATGCGAAATGGAGTGGTAGTATGAACATGGTAAAATGGGAGTAACCTTTAAATGTACATTTGGCGCAAATTGGTAAATTGATGAATTTCAGCAAATTTGTTACTTTTCGGAAGTAAAATGTACACAACTATCAGCAAAATAGACTTTGAACGAAATTCTATTAACGAATAATTTTTCCGAAATGCACTGGTTGGATGAACATGGTAAAACGGCAGTAACCTTAAAATCTACATTTGACGCAAATTGGTAAATTGATGAATTTCAGCAAATGCGTTACCATTCGGAAGTAAAATGTAGACAGCTATCACCAAAATGGACTTTGAACCAAATTCTATGAACGAGTAATTTTTCCGAAATGTACTGGTTGGATGAACATGGTGAAACGGCAGTAACCTAAAATCTAAATTTGGCGCAAATTGGTAAATTGCTGAATTTCAGCAAATGTGTTACCTTTCGGAAGTAAAATGTAGACAGCTATCACCAAAATGGACTTTGAACCAAATTCTATGAACGAGTAATTTTTCCGAAATGTACTGGTTGGATGAACATGGTGAAACGGCAGTAACCTAAAATCTAAATTTGGCGCAAATTGGTAAATTGCTGAATTTCAGCAAATGTGTTACCTTTCGGAAGTAAAATGTAGACAGCTATCACCAAAATGGACTTTGAACCAAATTCTATGAACGAGTAATTTTTCCGAAATGTACTGGTTGGATGAACATGGTGAAACGGCAGTAACCTAAAATCTAAATTTGGCGCAAATTGGTAAATTGATGAATTTCAGCAAATGCGTTACCATTCGGAAGTAAAATGTAGACAGCTATCACCAAAATGGACTTTGAACCAAATTCTATGAACGAGTAATTTTTCCGAAATGTACTGGTTGGATGAACATGGTGAAACGGCAGTAACCTAAAATCTAAATTTGGCGCAAATTGGTAAATTGCTGAATTTCAGCAAATGTGTTACCTTTCGGAAGTAAAATGTAGACAACTATCAGCAAAATGGACTTTGAACGAAATTCTATGAACGAGAAATTTATGCGAAATGGAGTGGTAGTATGAACATGGTAAAATGGGAGTAACCTTTAAATGTACATTTGGCGCAAATTGGTAAATTGATGAATTTCAGCAAATTTGTTACTTTTCGGTAGTAAAATGTACACAACTATCAGCAAAATAGACTTTGAACGAAATTCTATTAACGAATAATTTTTCCGAAATGCACTGGTTGGATGAACATGGTAAAACGGCAGTAACCTTAAAATCTACATTTGACGCAAATTGGTAAATTGATGAATTTCAGCAAATGCGTTACCATTCGGAAGTAAAATGTAGACAGCTATCACCAAAATGGACTTTGAACCAAATTCTATGAACGAGTAATTTTTCCGAAATGTACTGGTTGGATGAACATGGTGAAACGGCAGTAACCTAAAATCTAAATTTGGCGCAAATTGGTAAATTGCTGAATTTCAGCAAATGTGTTACCTTTCGGAAGTAAAATGTAGACAACTATCAGCAAAATGGACTTTGAACGAAATTCTATGAACGAGAAATTTATGCGAAATGGAGTGGTAGTATGAACATGGTAAAACGGCAGTAACCTTAAAATCTACATTTGGCGCAAATTGGTAAATTGATGAATTTCAGCAAATTTGTTACTTTTCGGAAGTAAAATGTACACAACTATCAGCAAAATAGACTTTGAACGAAATTCTATTAACGAATAATTTTTCCGAAATGCACTGGTTGTATGAACATGGTAAAATTGTAAAATGCCAGTAACCTGAAAATCTAAATTTGGCGCAAATTGGTAAATTGATGAATTTCAGCAAATTTGTTACCCATCGGAAGTAAAATGTACACAAATTGGTAAATTGATGAATTTCAGCAAATGTGTTACCTTTCGGAAGTAAAATGTAGACAACTATCAGCAAAATGGACTTTGAACGAAATTCTATGAACGAGAAATTTATCCGAAATGCACTGGTAGTATGAACATGGCAAAATGGCAGTAACCTTTAAATCTACATTTGGCGCAAATTGGTAAATTGATGAATTTCAGCAAATTTGTTACTTTTCGGAAGTAAAATGTACACAGCTATCAGCAAAATGGACTTTGAACGAAATTCTATGAACGAGTAATTTTTCCGAAATGCACTGGTGTGATGAACATGGTAAAACGGCAATAACTTTAAAATCTAAATTTGGCTCAAAATGGTAAATTGATGAATTTCAGCAAATTTGTTACCCATCGGAAGTAAAATGTACACAAATTGGTAAATTGATGAATTTCAGCAAATGTGTTACCTTTCGGAAGTAAATTGTACACAACTATCAGCAAAATGGACTTTGAACGAAATTCTGTGAACTAGTAATTTTTTCGAAATGCACTGGTTGGATGAACATGGTGAAACGGCAGTAACCTTAAAATCTAAATTTGGCGCAAATTGGTACATTGATGAATTTCATCAAATTTGTTACTTTTCGGCAGTAATATGTACACAACTATCAGCAAAATACACTTTGAACGAAATTCTATTAACGAATAATTTTTCCGAAATGCACTGGTTGGATGAACATGGTAAAACGGCAGTAACCTTAAAATCTAGATTTGGCGCAAATTGGTAAATTGATGCATTTCAGCAAATTTGTTACTTTCCGGAAGTAAAATGTACACAACTATCAGCAAAATGGACTTTGAACCAAATTATATGAACGAGTAATTTTTCCGAAATGCACTGGTTGGATGAACATGGTAAAATGGTAAAATGCCAGTAACCTGAAAATCTAAATTTGGCGCAAATTGGTAAATTGATGAGTTTCAGCAAATGTGTTACCTTTCGGAAGTAAATTGTACACAACTATCAGCAAAATGGACTTTGAACGAACTTCTATGAACGAGTAATTTTTCCGAAATGCACTGGTTGGATGAACATGGTGAAACGGCAGTAACCTTAAAATCTAAATTTGGCGCAAAATGGTAAATTGATGAATTTCAGCAAATGTGTTACCTTTCGGAAGTAAATTGTACACAACTATCAGCAAAATGGACTTTGAACGAAATTCTATGAACGAGTAATTTTTCCGAAATGCACTGGTGTGATGAACATGGTAAAACAGCAGTAACCTTAAAATCTACTTTTGGCGCAAATTGGTAAATTGATGAATTTCATCAAATTTGTTACCTTTTGGAAGTAAAATGTACACAACTATCAGCAAAATGGACTTTGAACCAAATTCTATGAACTAGTAATTTTTCCGAAATGCACTGGTTGGATGAACATGGTGAAACGGCAGTAACCTTAGAATCTAAATTTATGGTAAATTGATGAATTTCAGCAAATGTGTTACCTTTCGGAAGTAAATTGTACACAACTATCAGCAAAATGGACTTTGAACCAAATTATATGAACGACTAATTTATCCGAAATGCACTGGTTGTATGAACATGGTAAAATTGTAAAATGCCAGTAACCTGAAAATCTAAATTTGGCGCAAATTGGTAAATTGATGCATTTCAGCAAATTTGTTACTTTTCGGAAGTAAAATGTACACAACTATCAGCAAAATGGACTTTGAACGAAATTCTATGAACGAGTAATTTTTCCGAATTGCACTGGTGTGATGAACATGGTAAAACGGCAATAACTTTAAAATCTAAATTTGGCGCAAAATGGTAAATTGATGAATTTCAGCAAATGTGTTACCTTTCGGAAGTAAATTGTACACAACTATCAGCAAAATGGACTTTGAACGAAATTCTATGAACTAGTCATTTTTCCGAAATGCACTGGTTGGATGAACATGGTGAAACGGCAGTAACCTTAAAATCTAAATTTGGCGCAAAATGGTATATTGATGAATTTCAGCAAATGTGTTACCTTTCGGAAGTAAATTGTACACAACTATCGGCAAAATGGACTTTGAACGAAATTATATGAACGAGTAATTTATCCGAAATGCACTGGTTGTATGAACATGGTAAAATGGCAGTAACCTGAAAATCTAAATTTGGCGCAAATTGGTAAATTGCGGAATTTCAGCATATGTGTTACCTTTTGGAAGTAAAAAGTACAAAACTATTAGCAAAATGGACTTTGAACCAAATTCTATGAACGAGTAATTTTTCCGAAATGTACTGGTTGGATGAACATGGTGAAACGGCAGTAACCTTAAAATCTAAATTTGGCGCAAATTGGTAAATTGCTGAATTTCAGCAAATGTGTTACCTTTCGGAAGTAAAATGTAGACAACTATCAGCAAAATGGACTTTGAACGAAATTCTATGAACGAGAAATTTATCCGAAATGCACTGGTAGTATGAACATGGTAAAATGGCAGTAACCTTTAAATCTACATTTGGCGCAAATTGGTAAATTGATGAATTTCAGCAAATTTGTTACTTTTCGGAAGTAAAATGTACACAACTATCAGCAAAATAGACTTTGAACGAAATTCTATTAACGAATAATTTTTCCGAAATGCACTGGTTGGATGAACATGGTAAAACGGCAGTAACCTTAAAATCTACATTTGGCGCAAATTGGTAAATTGATGAATTTCAGCAAATTTGTTACTTTTCGGAAGTAAAATGTACACAACTATCAGCAAAATAGACTTTGAACGAAATTCTATTAACGAATAATTTTTCCGAAATGCGCTGGTTGTATGAACATGGTAAAACGGCAGTAACCTTAAAATCTACATTTGGCGCAAATTGGTAAATTGATGCATTTCAGCAAATTTGTTACTTTTCGGAAGTAAAATGTACACAACTATAAGCAAAATGGACTTTGAACCAAATTATATGAACGAGTAATTTTTCCGAAATGCACTGGTTGGATGAACATGGTAAAATGGTAAAATGCCAGTAACCTGAAAATCTAAATTTGGCGCAAATTGGTAAATTGATGAGTTTCAGCAAATGTGTTACCTTTCGGAAGTAAATTGTACACAACTATCAGCAAAATGGACTTTGAACGAACTTCTATGAACGAGTAATTTTTCCGAAATGCACTGGTTGGATGAACATGGTGAAACGGCAGTAACCTTAAAATCTACTTTTGGCGCAAATTGGTAAATTGATGAATTTCAGCAAATTTGTTACTTTTCGGAAGTAAAATGTACACAACTATCAGCAAAATAGACTTTGAACGAAATTCTATTAACGAATAATTTTTCCGAAATGCACTGGTTGGATGAACATGGTAAAACGGCAGTAACCTTAAAATCTACATTTGGCGCAAATTGGTAAATTGATGCATTTCAGCAAATTTGTTACTTTCCGGAAGTAAAATGTACACAACTATCAGCAAAATGGACTTTGAACCAAATTATATGAACGAGTAATTTTTCCGAAATGCACTGGTTGGATGAACATGGTAAAATGGTAAAATGCCAGTAACCTGAAAATCTAAATTTGGCGCAAATTGGTAAATTGATGAGTTTCAGCAAATGTGTTACCTTTCGGAAGTAAATTGTACACAACTATCAGCAAAATGGACTTTGAACGAACTTCTATGAACGAGTAATTTTTCCGAAATGCACTGGTTGGATGAACATGGTGAAACGGCAGTAACCTTAAAATCTAAATTTGGCGCAAAATGGTAAATTGATGAATTTCAGCAAATGTGTTACCTTTCGGAAGTAAATTGTACACAACTATCAGCAAAATGGACTTTGAACGAAATTCTATGAACGAGTAATTTTTCCGAAATGCACTGGTGTGATGAACATGGTAAAACAGCAGTAACCTTAAAATCTACTTTTGGCGCAAATTGGTAAATTGATGAATTTCATCAAATTTGTTACCTTTTGGAAGTAAAATGTACACAACTATCAGCAAAATGGACTTTGAACCAAATTCTATGAACTAGTAATTTTTCCGAAATGCACTGGTTGGATGAACATGGTGAAACGGCAGTAACCTTAGAATCTAAATTTGGCGCAAAATGGTAAATTGATGAATTTCAGCAAATGTGTTACCTTTCGGAAGTAAATTGTACACAACTATCAGCAAAATGGACTTTGAACGAAATTCTATGAACGAGTAATTTATCCGAAATGCACTGGTTGGATGAACATGGTGAAACGGCAGTAACCTTAAAATCTAAATTTGGCGCAAATTGGTACATTGATGAATTTCATCAAATTTGTTACCTTTCGGAAGTAAAATGTACACAACTATCAGCAAAATGGACTTTGAACCAAATTATATGAACGACTAATTTATCCGAAATGCACTGGTTGTATGAACATGGTAAAATTGTAAAATGCCAGTAACCTGAAAATCTAAATTTGGCGCAAATTGGTAAATTGATGCATTTCAGCAAATTTGTTACTTTTCGGAAGTAAAATGTACACAACTATCAGCAAAATGGACTTTGAACGAAATTCTATGAACGAGTAATTTTTCCGAAATGCACTGGTGTGATGAACATGGTAAAACGGCAATAACTTTAAAATCTAAATTTGGCGCAAAATGGTAAATTGATGAATTTCAGCAAATGTGTTACCTTTCGGAAGTAAATTGTACACAACTATCAGCAAAATGGACTTTGAACGAAATTCTATGAACTAGTCATTTTTCCGAAATGCACTGGTTGGATGAACATGGTGAAACGGCAGTGACCTTAAAATCTAAATTTGGCGCAAAATGGTAAATTGGTGAATTTCAGCAAATGTGTTACCTTTCGGAAGTAAATTGTACACAACTATCAGCAAAATGGACTTTGAACGAAATTCTATGAACGAGTAATTTATCCGAAATGCACTGGTTGGATGAACATGGTGAAACGGCAGTAACCTTAAAATCTAAATTTGGCGCAAATTGGTACATTGATGCATTTCAGCAAATTTGTTACTTTTCGGAAGTAAAATGTACACAACTATCAGCAAAATAGACTTTGAACGAAATTCTATTAACGAATAATTTTTCCGAAATGCACTGGTTGGATGAACATGGTAAAACGGCAGTAACCTTAAAATCTACATTTGGCGCAAATTGGTAAATTGATGCATTTCAGCAAATTTGTTCCTTTTCGGAAGTAAAATGTACACAACTATCAGCAAAATGGACTTTGAACCAAATTATATGAACGAGTAATTTTTCCGAAATGCACTGGTTGGATGAACATGGTAAAATGGTAAAGTGCTAGTAACCTGAAAATCTAAATTTGGCGCAAATTGGTAAATTGATGAGTTTCAGCAAATGTGTTACCTTTCGGAAGTAAATTGTGCACAACTATTAGCAAAATGGACTTTGAACTAAATTATATGAACGAGTAATTTATCCGAAATGCACTGGTTGTATGAACATGGTAAAACGGCAGTAACCTTAAATTGATGAATTTCAGCAAATGTGTTACCTTTCGAAAGTAAAAATTACATAACTATTAGCAAAATGGACTTTGAACCAAATTATATGAACGAGTAATTTGTGCGAAATGCACTGGTTGTATGAACATGGTAAAATGGCAGTAACCTGAAAATCTAAATTTGGCGCAAATTAGTAAATTGCTGAATTTCAGCAAATGTGTTAACTTTCAGAAGTAAAATGTACACAACTATCAGCTAAATGGACTTTGAACCAAATTATATGAACTAGTAATTTTTCCGAAATGCACTGGTTGGATGAACATGGTAAAACGGCAGTAACCTTAAAATCTAAATTTGGCGCAAATTGGTAAATTGATGCATTTCAGCAAATGTGTTACCTTTTGGAAGTAAAAAGTACACAACTATTAGCAAAATGGACTTTGAACTAAATTATATGAACGAGTAATTTATCCGAAATGCACTGGTTGTATGAAAATGGTAAAATGGCAATAACCTGAAAATCTAAATTTGGCGTAAATTGGTAAATTGCTGAATTTCAGCAAATGTGTTAACTTTCGGAAGTAAAATGTACACAACTATCAGCAAAATGGACTTTGAACCAAATTATATGAACCAGTAATTTTTCCGAAATGCACTGGTTGGATGAACATGGTAAAACGGCAGTAACCTTAAAATCTAAATTTGGCGCAAATTGGTAAATTGATGCATTTCAGCAAATGTGTTACCTTTCGAAAGTAAAAAGTACACAACTATTAGCAAAATGGACTTTGAACCAAATTATATGAACGAGTAATTTTTCCGAAATGCACTGGTTGTATGAAAATGGTAAAATGGCAGTAACCTGAAAATCTAAATTTGGCGCAAATTGGTAAATTGCTGAATTTCAGCAAATGTGTTAACTTTCGGAAGTAAAATGTACACAACTATCAGCAAAATGGACTTTGAACCAAATTATATGAACTAGTAATTTTTCCGAAATGCACTGGTTAGATGAACATGGTGAAATGGCAGTAACCTTAAAATCTACATTTGGCGCAAATTGGTAAATTGATGCATTGCAGCAAATTTGTTACTTTTCGGAAGTAAAATGTAGACAACTATTAGCAAAATGGACTTTGAACCAAATTATATGAACGAGTAATTTATCCGAAATGCACTGGTTGGATGAACATAGAGAAACGGCAGTATCCTTAAAAAGCTAAATTGGTTAATTGATGAATTTCATCAAATTTGTTACCTTTCGGAAGTAAAAACTACACAACTATTAGCAAAATGGACTTTGAACGAAATTCTATGAAAGAGTAATTTTTCCGAAATGCACTGGTTGGATGAACATGGTAAAACGGCAGTAACCTTAAAATCTGAATGTGGCGCAAATATGTATATGATGAATTTCAGCAAATTTGTCATTCTTCGGAAGTAAAATGTACACAACTATTAGCAAAATGGACTTTGAACCAAAATATATAAACGAGTAATTTATACGAAATGCACTGGTTGTATGAACATGGTAAAATGGCAGTAACGTTAAAATCTAAATTTGGCGCAAATTGGTAAATTGATGAATTTCAGCAAATGTGTTACCTTTCGGAAGTAAAATGTACACAACTATCAGCAAAATGGACTTTGAACCAAATTATATGAACGAGTAATTTATCCGAAATGCACTGGTTGTATGAACATGGTAAAATGCCAGTAACCTGAAAATCTAAATGTGGCGCAAATTGGTATATGATGAATTTCAGCAAATGTGTTACCTTTCGGAAGTAAATTGTACACAACTATCAGCAAAATGGACTTTGAACCAAATTATATGAACTAGTAATTTTTCCGAAATGCACTGGTTAGATGAACATGGTGAAATGGCAGTAACCTTAAAATCTACATTTGGCGCAAATTGGTAAATTGATGCATTGCAGCAAATTTGTTGCCCTTCGGAAGTAAACTGTACACAACTATCAGCAAAATGGACTTTGAACCAAATTCTATGAACGAGAAATTTATCCGATATGCACTGGTTGTATGAACATGGTGAAATGGCAGTAACCTTAAAATCTGCATTTGGCGCAAATTGGTAAATTGCTGAATTTCAGCAAATGTGTTACCTTTCGGAAGTAAAATGTAGACAACTATCAGATAAATGGACTTTGAACCAAATTATATGAACGAGTAATTTTTCCGAAATGCACTGGTGTGATGAACATGGTAAAACGGCAGTAACCTTAAAATCTACTTTTGGCGCAAATTGGTAAATTTATGAATTTCATCAAATTTGTTACCTTTCGGAAGTAAAATGTACACAACTATCAGCAAAATGGACTTTGAACCAAATTATATGAACGAGTAATTTATCCGAAATGCACTGGTTGTATGAACATGGTAAAATGCCAGTAACCTGAAAATCTAAATGTGGCGCAAATTGGTATATGATGAATTTCAGCAAATGTGTTACCTTTCGGAAGTAAATTGTACACAACTATCAGCAAAATGGACTTTGAACTAAATTATATGAACGAGTAATTTATCCGAAATGCACTGGTTGTATGAACATGGTAAAACGGCAGTAACCTGAAAATCTAAATTTGGCGCAAATTGGTAAATTGCTGAATTTCAGCAAATGTGTTAACTTTCGGAAGTAAAATGTACACAACTATCAGCAAAATGGACTTTGAACGAAATTCTATGAACGAGTAATTTTTCCGAAATGCACTGGTTGGATGAACATGGTGAAACGGCAGTAACCTTAAAATCTAAATTTGGCGCAAAATGGTAAATTGATGAGTTTCAGCAAATGTGTTACCTTTCGGAAGTAAATTGTACAAAACTATTAGCAAAATGGACTTTGAACTAAATTATATGAACGAGTAATTTATCCGAAATGCACTGGTTGTATCAGCAAAATGGACTTTGAACCAAATTCTATGAACGAGAAATTTATCCGATATGCACTGGTTGTATGAACATGGTGAAATGGCAGTAACCTTAAAATCTACATTTGGCGCAAATTGGTAAATTGCTGAATTTCAGCAAATGTGTTACCTTTCGGAAGTAAAATGTAGACAACTATCAGATAAATGGACTTTGAACCAAATTATATGAACGAGTAATTTTTCCGAAATGCACTGGTGTGATGAACATGGTAAAACGGCAGTAACCTTAAAATCTACTTTTGGCGCAAATTGGTAAATTGATGAATTTCATCAAATTTGTTACCTTTTGGAAGTAAAAAGTACACAACTATCAGCAAAACGGACTTTGAACCAAATTTATATTTGAACGAGTAATTTATCCGAAATGCACTGGTTGTATGAACATGGTAAAGTGCCAGTAACCTGAAAATCTAAATGTGGCGCAAATTGGTATATGATGAATTTCATCAAATTTGTTACCTTTCGGAAGTAAAATGTACACAACTATCAGCAAAATGGACTTTGAACTAAATTATATGAACGAGTAATTTTTGCGAAATGCACTGGTTGGATGAACATGGTAAAACGGCAATAACCTTAAAATCTAAATTTGGCGCAAATTGGTAAATTGATGAATTCAGCAAATTTGTTACTTTTCGGATGTAAAATGTACACAACTATCGGCAAAATGGACTTTGAACGAAATTCTATGAACGATTAATTTTTCCGAAATGCACTGGTGTGATGAACATGGTAAAACGGCAGTAACCTTAAAATCTACTTTTGGCGCAAATTGGTAAATTGATGAATTTCAACAAATGTGTTACCTTTCGGAAGTAAAATGTACACAACTATCGGCAAAATGGACTTTGAACGAAATTCTATGAACGAGTAATTTTTCCGAAATGCACTGGTGTGATGAACATGGTAAAACGGCAGTAACCTTAAAATCTACTTTTGGCGCAAATTGGTAAATTGATGAATTTCAGCAAATTTGTTACTTTTCGGAAGTAAAATGTACACAACTATCAGCAAAATGGACTTTGAACCAAATTCTATGAACGAGAAATTTATCCGAAATGCACTGGTTGTATGAACATGGTGAAATGGAAGTAACCTTAAAATCTACATTTGGCGCAAATTGGTAAATTGATGAATTTCAGCAAATGTGTTAGCTTTCGGAAGTAAATTGTACACAACTATCAGCAAAATGGACTTTGAACGAAATTCTATGAACGAGTAATTTTTCCGAAATGCACTGGTTGGATGAACATGGTAAAACGGCAGTAACCTTAAAATCTAAATTTGGCGCAAATTGGTAAATTGATGAATTCAGCAAATTTGTTACTTTTCGGAAGTAAAATGTACACAACTATCAGCAAAATGGACTTTGAACCAAATTTATATTTGAACGAGTAATTTATCCGAAATGCACTGGTTGTATGAACATGGTAAAATGCCAGTAACCTGAAAATCTAAATGTGGCGCAAATTGGTATATGATGAATTTCATCAAATTTGTTACCTTTCGGAAGTAAAATGTACACAACTATCAGCAAAATGGACTTTGAACCAAATTATATGAACGAGTAATTTATCCGAAATGCACTGGTTGTATGAACATGGTAAAATGCCAGTAACCTGAAAATCTAAATGTGGCGCAAATTGGTAAATTGATGAGTTTCAGCAAATGTGTTACCTTTCGGAAGTAAATTGTACACAACTATTAGCAAAATGGACTTTGAACTAAATTATATGAACCAGTAATTTATCCGAAATGCACTGGTTGTATGAAAATGGTAAAACGGCAGTAACCTGAAAATCTAAATTTGGCGCAAATTGGTAAATTGCTGAATTTCAGCAAATGTGTTAACTGTCGGAAGTAAAATGTACACAACTATCAGCAAAATGGACTTTGAACGAAATTCTATGAACGAGTAATTTTTCCGAAATGCACTGGTTGTATGAACATGGTGAAATGGCAGTAACCTTAAAATCTACATTTGGCGCAAATTGGTAAATTGATGAATTTCAGCAAATGTGTTACCTTTCGGAAGTAAAATGTACACAACTATCAGCAAAATGGACTTTGAACCAATTCTATGAACTAGAAATTTATCCGAAATGCACTGGTTGTATGAAGATGTTGAAATGGCAGTAACCTTAAAATCTACATTTGGCGCAAATTGGTAAATTGATGAGTTTCAGCAAATGTGTTACCTTTCGGAAGTAAAATGTATACAACTATCGGCAAAATGGACTTTGAACGAAATTCTATGAACGAGTAATTTTTCCGAAATGCACTGGTGTGATGAACATGGTAAAACGGCAGTAACCTTAAAATCTACTTTTGGCGCAAATTGGTAAATTGATGAATTTCAGCAAATTTGTTACTTTTCGGAAGTAAAATGTACACAACTATCAGCAAAATGGACTTTGAACCAAATTCTATGAACGAGAAATTTATCCGAAATGCACTGGTTGTATGAACATGGTGAAATGGCAGTAACCTTAAAATCTACATTTGGCGCAAATTGGTAAATTGATGAATTTCAGCAAATGTGTTAGCTTTCGGAAGTAAATTGTACACAACTATCAGCAAAATGGACTTTGAACGAAATTCTATGAACGAGTAATTTTTCCGAAATGCACTGGTTGGATGAACATGGTAAAATGCCAGTAACCTGAAAATCTAAATGTGGCGCAAATTGGTAAATTGATGAGTTTCAGCAAATGTGTTACCTTTCGGAAGTAAATTGTACACAACTATTAGCAAAATGGACTTTGAACTAAATTATATGAACTAGTAATTTATCCGAAATGCACTGGTTGTATGAACATGGTAAAACGGCAGTAACCTGAAAATCTAAATTTGGCGCAAATTGGTAAATTGCTGAATTTCAGCAAATGTGTTAACTTTCGGAAGTAAATTGTACACAACTATTAGCAAAATGGACTTTGAACTAAATTATATGAACTAGTAATTTATCCGAAATGCACTGGTTGTATGAACATGGTAAAACGGCAGTAACCTGAAAATCTAAATTTGGCGCAAATTGGTAAATTGCTGAATTTCAGCAAATGTGTTAGCTTTCGGAAGTAAATTGTACACAACTATCAGCAAAATGGACTTTGAACGAAATTCTATGAACGAGTAATTTTTCCGAAATGCACTGGTTGGATGAACATGGTAAAATGCCAGTAACCTGAAAATCTAAATGTGGCGCAAATTGGTAAATTGATGAGTTTCAGCAAATGTGTTACCTTTCGGAAGTAAATTGTACACAACTATTAGCAAAATGGATTTTGAACTAAATTATATGAACTAGTAATTTATCCGAAATGCACTGGTTGGATGAACATGGTAAAATGCCAGTAACCTGAAAATCTAAATGTGGCGCAAATTGGTAAATTGATGAGTTTCAGCAAATGTGTTACCTTTCGGAAGTAAATTGTACACAACTATTAGCAAAATGGACTTTGAACTAAATTATATGAACTAGTAATTTATCCGAAATGCACTGGTTGTATGAACATGGTAAAACGGCAGTAACCTGAAAATCTAAATTTGGCGCAAATTGGTAAATTGCTGAATTTCAGCAAATGTGTTAACTTTCGGAAGTAAAATGTACACAACTATCAGCAAAATGGACTTTGAACGAAATTCTATGAACGAGTAATTTTTCCGAAATGCACTGGTTGGATGAACATGGTAAAACGGCAGTAACCTTAAAATCTAAATTTGGCGCAAATTGGTAAATTGATGAATTCAGCAAATTTGTTACTTTTCGGAAATAAAATGTACACAACTATCAGCAAAATGGACTTTGAACCAAATTTATATTTGAACGAGTAATTTATCCGAAATGCACTGGTTGTATGAACATGGTAAAATGCCAGTAACCTGAAAATCTAAATGTGGCGCAAATTGGTATATGATGAATTTCATCAAATTTGTTACCTTTCGGAAGTAAAATGTACACAACTATCAGCAAAATGGACTTTGAACCAAATTATATGAACGAGTAATTTATCCGAAATGCACTGGTTGCATGAACATGGTAAAATGCCAGTAACCTGAAAATCTAAATGTGGCGCAAATTGGTAAATTGATGAGTTTCAGCAAATGTGTTACCTTTCGGAAGTAAATTGTACACAACTATTAGCAAAATGGACTTTGAACTAAATTATATGAACTAGTAATTTATCCGAAATGCACTGGTTGTATGAACATGGTAAAACGGCAGTAACCTGAAAATCTAAATTTGGCGCAAATTGGTAAATTGCTGAATTTCAGCAAATGTGTTAACTTTCGGAAGTAAAATGTACACAACTATCAGCAAAATGGACTTTGAACGAAGTTCTATGAACGAGTAATTTTTCCGAAATGCACTGGTTGGATGAACATGGTGAAACGGCAGTAACCTTAAAATCTAAATTTGGCGCAAAATGGTAAATTGATGAGTTTCAGCAAATGTGTTACCTTTTGGAAGTAAAAAGTACACAACTATTAGCAAAATGGACTTTGAACTAAATTATATGAACGAGTAATTTATCCGAAATGCACTGGTTGTATGAAAATGGTAAAATGGCAGTAACCTGAAAATCTAAATTTGGCGCAAATTGGTAAATTGCTGAATTTCAGCAAATGTGTTAACTTTCGGAAGTAAAATGTACACAACTATCAGCAAAATGGACTTTGAACCAAATTATATGAACTAGTAATTTTTCCGAAATACACTGGTTGGATGAACATGGTAAAACGGCAGTAACCTTAAAATCTAAATTTGGCGCAAATTGGTAAATTGATGCATTTCAGCAAATGTGTTACCTTTTGGAAGTAAAAAGTACACAACTATTAGCAAAATGGACTTTGAACTAAATTATATGAACGAGTAATTTATCCGAAATGCACTGGTTGTATGAAAATGGTAAAATGGCAGTAACCTGAAAATCTAAATTTGGCGCAAATTGGTAAATTGCTGAATTTCAGCAAATGTGTTAACTTTCGGAAGTAAAATGTACACAATATCAGCAAAATGGACTTTGAACCAAATTATATGAACTAGTAATTTTTCCGAAATACACTGGTTGGATGAACATGGTAAAACGGCAGTAACCTGAAAATCTAAATTTGGCGCAAATTGGTAAATTGCTGAATTTCAGCAAATGTGTTAACTTTCGGAAGTAAAATGTACACAACTATCAGCAAAATGGACTTTGAACCAAATTCTATGAACGAGTAATTTATCCGAAATGCACTGGTTGTATGAACATGGTAAAACGGCAGTAACCTGAAAATCTAAATTTGGCGCAAATTGGTAAATTGATGAATTTCAGCAAATGTGTTACCTTTCGAAAGTAAAAATTACATAACTATTAGCAAAATGGACTTTGAACCAAATTATATGAACTAGTAATTTATGCGAAATGCACTGGTTGTATGAACATGGTAAAATGGCAGTAACCTGAAAATCTAAATTTGGCGCAAATTGGTAAATTGCTGAATTTCAGCAAATGTGTTAACTTTCAGAAGTAAAATGTACACAACTATCAGCAAAATGGACTTCGAACCAAATTATAAGAACTAGTAATTTTTCCGAAATACACTGGTTGGATGAACATGGTAAAACGGCAGTAACCTTAAAATCTAAATTTGGCGCAAATTGGTAAATTGATACATTTCAGCAAATGTGTTACCTTTTGGAAGTAAAAAGTACACAACTATTAGCAAAATGGACTTTGAACTAAATTATATGAACGAGTAATTTATCCGAAATGCACTGGTTGTATGAAAATGGTAAAATGGCAGTAACCTGAAAATCTAAATTTGGCGCAAATTGGTAAATTGCTGAATTTCAGCAAATGTGTTAACTTTCGGAAGTAAAATGTACACAACTATCAGCAAAATGGACTTTGAACCAAATTATATGAACTAGTAATTTTTCCGAAATGCACTGGTTGGATGAACATGGTAAAACGGCAGTAACCTTAAAATCTAAATTTGGCGCAAATTGGTAAATTGATGCATTTCAGCAAATGTGTTACCTTTCGAAAGTAAAAAGTACACAACTATTAGCAAAATGGACTTTGAACCAAATTATATGAACGAGTAATTTATCCGAAATGCACTGGTTGTATGAAAATGGTAAAATGGCAGTAACCTGAAAATCTAAATTTGGCGCAAATTGGTAAATTGATGCATTTCAGCAAATTTGTTACTTTTCGGAAGTAAAATGTAGACAACTATCAGCAAAATGGACTTTGAACCAAATTATATGAACGAGTAATTTATCCGAAATGCACTGGTTGAATGAACATAGAGAAACGGCAGTATCCTTAAAAAGCTAAATTGGTAAATTGATGAATTTCACCAAATTTGTTACCTTTCGGAAGTAAAAAGTACACAACTATTAGCAAAATGGACTTTGAACGAAATTCTATGAAAGAGTAATTTTTCCGAAATGCACTGGTTGGATGAACATGGTAAAACGGCAGTAACCTTAAAATCTAAATGTGGCGCAAATTGGTATATGATGAATTTCAGCAAATTTGTCATCCTTCGGAAGTAAAATGTACACAACTATTAGCAAAATGGACTTTAAACCAAAATATATGAACGAGTAATTTATCCGAAATGCACTGGTTGTATGAACATGGTAAAATGGCAGTAACGTTAAAATCTAAATTTGGCGCAAATTGGTAAATTGATGAATTTCAGAAAATTTGTTGCCCTTCGGAAGTAAAATGTACACAACTATCAGCAAAATGGACTTTGAACCAAATTCTATGAACGAGAAATTTATCCGATATGCACTGGTTGTATGAACATGGTGAAATGGCAGTAACCTTAAAATCTACATTTGGCGCAAATTGGTAAATTGCTGAATTTCAGCAAATGTGTTACCTTTCGGAAGTAAAATGTAGACAACTATCAGATAAATGGACTTTGAACCAAATTATATGAACGAGTAATTTTTCCGAAATGCACTGGTGTGATGAACATGGTAAAACGGCAGTAACCTTAAAATCTACTTTTGGCGCAAATTGGTAAATTGATGAATTTCATCAAATTTGTTACCTTTTGGAAGTAAAAAGTACACAACTATCAGCAAAACGGAATTTGAACCAAATTTATATTTGAACGAGTAATTTATCCGAAATGCACTGGTTGTATGAACATGGTAAAATGCCAGTAACCTGAAAATCTAAATGTGGCGCAAATTGGTATATGATGAATTTCATCAAATTTGTTACCTTTCGGAAGTAAAATGTACACAACTATCAGCAAAATGGACTTTGAACCAAATTATATGAACGAGTAATTTTTGCGAAATGCACTGGTTGGATGAACATGGTAAAACGGCAGTAACCTTAAAATCTAAATTTGGCGCAAATTGGTAAATTGATGAATTCAGCAAATTTGTTACTCTTCGGATGTAAAATGTACACAACTATCGGCAAAATGGACTTTGAACGAAATTCTATGAACGATTAATTTTTCCGAAATGCACTGGTGTGATGAACATGGTAAAACGGCAGTAAACTTAAAATCTACTTTTGGCGCAAATTGGTAAATTGATGAATTTCATCAAATTTGTTACCTTTTGGAAGTAAAATGTACACAACTATCAGCAAAATGGACTTTGAACCAAATTCTATGAACGAGAAATTTATCCGAAATACACTGGTAGTATGAACATGGTGAAATGGCAGTAACCTTAAAATCTACATTTGGCGCAAATTGGTAAATTGATGAATTCAGCAAATTTGTTACCTTTCGGGAGTGAAAAGTACACAACTATTAGCAAAATGGACTTTGAACGAAATTCTATGAACGAGTAATTTTTCCGAAATGGTAAAACGGCAGTAACCTTAAAATCTACTTTTGGCGCAAATTGGTAAATTGATGAATTTCATCAAATTTGTTACCTTTTGGAAGTAAAATGTACACAACTATCAGCAAAATGGACTTTGAACCAAATTCTATGAACGAGAAATTTATCCGAAATACACTGGTAGTATGAACATGGTGAAATGGCAGTAACCTTAAAATCTACATTTGGCGCAAATTGGTAAATTGATGAATTCAGCAATTTGTTACTTTTCGGAAGTAAATTTTACACAACTATCGGCAAAATGGACTTTGAACGAAATTCTATGAACGAGTCATTTTTCCGAAATGCACTGGTTGGATAAACATAGTAAACCGGCAGTAACCTTAAAATCTGCATTTGGCGCAAATTGGTAAATTGATGAATTTCAGCAAATTTGTCATCCTTCGGAAGTAAAATGTACACAACTATTAGCAAAATGGACTTTGAACCAAAATATATGAACGAGTAATTTATCCGAAATGCACTGGTGTGATGAACATGGTAAAATGGCAGTAACGTTAAAATCTAAATTTGGCGCAAATTGGTAAATTGATGAATTTCAGCAAATTTGTTGCCCTTCGGAAGTAAAATGTACACAACTATCAGCAAAATGGACTTTGAACCAAATTCTATGAACGAGAAATTTATCCGATATGCACTGGTTGTATGAACATGGTGAAATGGCAGTAACCTTAAAATCTACATTTGGCGCAAATTGGTAAATTGCTGAATTCAGCAAATTTGTTACTTTTCGGAAGTAAAATGTACACAACTATCAGCAAAATGGACTTTGAACCAAATTTATATTTGAACGAGTAATTTATCCGAAATGCACTGGTTGTATGAACATGGTAAAATGCCAGTAACCTGAAAATCTAAATGTGGCGCAAATTGGTATATGATGAATTTCATCAAATTTGTTACCTTTCGGAAGAAAAATGTACACAACTATCAGCAAAATGGACTTTGAACCAAATTATATGAACGAGTAATTTATCCGAAATGCACTGGTTGTATGAACATGGTAAAATGCCAGTAACCTGAAAATCTAAATGTGGCGCAAATTGGTAAATTGATGAGTTTCAGCAAATGTGTTACCTTTCGGAAGTAAATTGTACACAACTATTAGCAAAATGGACTTTGAACTAAATTATATGAACTAGTAATTTATCCGAAACGCACTGGTTGTATGAACATGGTAAAACGGCAGTAACCTGAAAATCTAAATTTGGCGCAAATTGGTAAATTGCTGAATTTCAGCAAATGTGTTAACTTTCGGAAGTAAAATGTACACAACTATCAGCAAAATGGACTTTGAACGAAATTCTATGAACGAGTAATTTTTCCGAAATGCACTGGTTGGATGAACATGGTGAAACGGCAGTAACCTTAAAATCTAAATTTGGCGCAAAATGGTAAATTGATGAGTTTCAGCAAATGTGTTACCTTTTGGAAGTAAAAAGTACACAACTATTAGCAAAATGGACTTTGAACTAAATTATATGAACGAGTAATTTATCCGAAATGCACTGGTTGTATGAAAATGGTAAAATGGCAGTAACCTGAAAATCTAAATTTGGCGCAAATTGGTAAATTGCTGAATTTCAGCAAATGTGTTAACTTTCGGAAGTAAAATGTACACAACTATCAGCAAAATGGACTTTGAACCAAATTATATGAACTAGTAATTTTTCCGAAATACACTGGTTGGATGAACATGGTAAAACGGCAGTAACCTTAAAATCTAAATTTGGCGCAAATTGGTAAATTGATGCATTTCAGCAAATGTGTTACCTTTTGGAAGTAAAAAGTACACAACTATTAGCAAAATGGACTTTGAACTAAATTATATGAACGAGTAATTTATCCGAAATGCACTGGTTGTATGAAAATGGTAAAATGGCAGTAACCTGAAAATCTAAATTTGGCGCAAATTGGTAAATTGCTGAATTTCAGCAAATGTGTTAACTTTCGGAAGTAAAATGTACACAATATCAGCAAAATGGACTTTGAACCAAATTATATGAACTAGTAATTTTTCCGAAATACATTGGTTGGATGAACATGGTAAAACGGCAGTAACCTGAAAATCTAAATTTGGCGCAAATTGGTAAATTGCTGAATTTCAGCAAATGTGTTAACTTTCGGAAGTAAAATGTACACAACTATCAGCAAAATGGACTTTGAACCAAATTCTATGAACGAGTAATTTATCCGAAATGCACTGGTTGTATGAACATGGTAAAACGGCAGTAACCTGAAAATCTAAATTTGGCGCAAATTGGTAAATTGATGAATTTCAGCAAATGTGTTACCTTTCGAAAGTAAAAATTACATAACTATTAGCAAAATGGACTTTGAACCAAATTATATGAACGAGTAATTTATGCGAAATGCACTGGTTGTATGAACATGGTAAAATGGCAGTAACCTGAAAATCTAAATTTGGCGCAAATTGGTAAATTGCTGAATTTCAGCAAATGTGTTAACTTTCAGAAGTAAAATGTACACAACTATCAGCAAAATGGACTTCGAACCAAATTATAAGAACTAGTAATTTTTCCGAAATACACTGGTTGGATGAACATGGTAAAACGGCAGTAACCTTAAAATCTAAATTTGGCGCAAATTGGTAAATTGATACATTTCAGCAAATGTGTTACCTTTTGGAAGTAAAAAGTACACAACTATTAGCAAAATGGACTTTGAACTAAATTATATGAACGAGTAATTTATCCGAAATGCACTGGTTGTATGAAAATGGTAAAATGGCAGTAACCTGAAAATCTAAATTTGGCGCAAATTGGTAAATTGCTGAATTTCAGCAAATGTGTTAACTTTCGGAAGTAAAATGTACACAACTATCAGCAAAATGGACTTTGAACCAAATTATATGAACGAGTAATTTTTCCGAAATGCACTGGTTGGATGAACATGGTAAAACGGCAGTAACCTTAAAATCTAAATTTGGCGCAAATTGGTAAATTGATGCATTTCAGCAAATGTGTTACCTTTCGAAAGTAAAAAGTACACAACTATTAGCAAAATGGACTTTGAACCAAATTATATGAACGAGTAATTTATCCGAAATGCACTGGTTGTATGAAAATGGTAAAATGGCAGTAACCTGAAAATCTAAATTTGGCGCAAATTGGTAAATTGATGCATTTCAGCAAATTTGTTACTTTTCGGAAGTAAAATGTAGACAACTGTCAGCAAAATGGACTTTGAACCAAATTATATGAACGAGTAATTTATCCGAAATGCACTGGTTGAATGAACATAGAGAAACGGCAGTATCCTTAAAAAGCTAAATTGGTAAATTGATGAATTTCACCAAATTTGTTACCTTTCGGAAGTAAAAAGTACACAACTATTAGCAAAATTAACTTTGAACGAAATTCTATGAAAGAGTAATTTTTCCGAAATGCACTGGTTGGATGAACATGGTAAAACGGCAGTAACCTTAAAATCTAAATGTGGCGCAAATTGGTATATGATGAATTTCAGCAAATTTGTCATCCTTCGGAAGTAAAATGTACACAACTATTAGCAAAATGGACTTTGAACCAAAATATATGAACGAGTAATTTATCCGAAATGCACTGGTTGTATGAACATGGTAAAATGGCAGTAACGTTAAAATCTAAATTTGGCACAAATTGGTAAATTGATGAATTTCAGAAAATTTGTTGCCCTTCGGAAGTAAAATGTACACAACTATCAGCAAAATGGACTTTGAACCAAATTCTATGAACGAGAAATTTATCCGATATGCACTGGTTGTATGAACATGGTGAAATGGCAGTAACCTTAAAATCTACATTTGGCGCAAATTGGTAAATTGCTGAATTTCAGCAAATGTGTTACCTTTCGGAAGTAAAATGTAGACAACTATCAGATAAATGGACTTTGAACCAAATTATATGAACGAGTAATTTTTCCGAAATGCACTGGTGTGATGAACATGGTAAAACGGCAGTAACCTTAAAATCTACTTTTGGCGCAAATTGGTAAATTGATGAATTTCATCAAATTTGTTACCTTTTGGAAGTAAAAAGTACACAACTATCAGCAAAACGGAATTTGAACCAAATTTATATTTGAACGAGTAATTTATCCGAAATGCACTGGTTGTATGAACATGGTAAAATGCCAGTAACCTGAAAATCTAAATGTGGCGCAAATTGGTATATGATGAATTTCATCAAATTTGTTACCTTTCGGAAGTAAAATGTACACAACTATCAGCAAAATGGACTTTGAACCAAATTATATGAACGAGTAATTTTTGCGAAATGCACTGGTTGGATGAACATGGTAAAACGGCAGTAACCTTAAAATCTAAATTTGGCGCAAATTGGTAAATTGATGAATTCAGCAAATTTGTTACTCTTCGGATGTAAAATGTACACAACTATCGGCAAAATGGACTTTGAACGAAATTCTATGAACGATTAATTTTTCCGAAATGCACTGGTGTGATGAACATGGTAAAACGGCAGTAACCTTAAAATCTACTTTTGGCGCAAATTGGTAAATTGATGAATTTCATCAAATTTGTTACCTTTTGGAAGTAAAATGTACACAACTATCAGCAAAATGGACTTTGAACCAAATTCTATGAACGAGAAATTTATCCGAAATACACTGGTAGTATGAACATGGTGAAATGGGAGTAACCTTAAAATCTACATTTGGCGCAAATTGGTAAATTGATGAATTCAGCAAATTTGTTACCTTTCGGGAGTGAAAAGTACACAACTATTAGCAAAATGGACTTTGAACAAAATTCTATGAACGAGTAATTTTTCCGAAATGGTAAAACGGCAGTAACCTTAAAATCTACTTTTGGCGCAAATTGGTAAATTGATGAATTTCATCAAATTTGTTACCTTTTGGAAGTAAAATGTACACAACTATCAGCAAAATGGACTTTGAACCAAATTCTATGAACGAGAAATTTATCCGAAATACACTGGTAGTATGAACATGGTGAAATGGCAGTAACCTTAAAATCTACATTTGGCGCAAATTGGTAAATTGATGAATTCAGCAAATTTGTTACTTTTCGGAAGTAAATTGTACACAACTATCGGCAAAATGGACTTTGAACGAAATTCTATGAACGAGTCATTTTTCCGAAATGCACTGGTTGGATAAACATAGTAAAACGGCAGTAACCTTAAAATCTGCATTTGGCGCAAATTGGTAAATTGATGAATTTCAGCAAATTTGTCATCCTTCGGAAGTAAAATGTAGACAACTATCAGATAAATGGACTTTGAACCAAATTCTATGAACGAGAAATTTATCCGAAATACACTGGTAGTATGAACATCGTGAAATGGCAGTAACGTTAAAATCTAAATTTGGCGCAAATTGGTAAATTGATGAATTTCAGCAAATTTGTTGCCCTTCGGAAGTAAAATGTACACAACTATCAGCAAAATGGACTTTGAACCAAATTCTATGAACGAGAAATTTATCCGATATGCACTGGTTGTATGAACATGGTGAAATGGCAGTAACCTTAAAATCTACATTTGGCGCAAATTGGTAAATTGCTGAATTTCAGCAAATGTGTTACCTTTCGGAAGTAAAATGTAGACAACTATCAGATAAATGGACTTTGAACCAAATTATATGAACGAGTAATTTTTCCGAAATGCACTGGTGTGATGAACATGGTAAAACGGCAGTAACCTTAAAATCTACTTTTGGCGCAAATTGGTAAATTGATGAATTTCATCAAATTTGTTACCTTTTGGAAGTAAAAAGTACACAACTATCAGCAAAACGGACTTTGAACCAAATTTATATTTGAACGAGTAATTTATCCGAAATGCACTGGTTGTATGAACATGGTAAAATGCCAGTAACCTGAAAATCTAAATGTGGCGCAAATTGGTATATGATGAATTTCATCAAATTTGTTACCTTTCGGAAGTAAAATGTACACAACTATCAGCAAAATGGACTTTGAACCAAATTATATGAACGAGTAATTTTTGCGAAATGCACTGGTTGGATGAACATGGTAAAACGGCAGTAACCTTAAAATCTAAATTTGGCGCAAATTGGTAAATTGATGAATTCAGCAAATTTGTTACTCTTCGGATGTAAAATGTACACAACTATCGGCAAAATGGACTTTGAACGAAATTCTATGAACGATTAATTTTTCCGAAATGCACTGGTGTGATGAACATGGTAAAACGGCAGTAACCTTAAAATCTACTTTTGGCGCAAATTGGTAAATTGATGAATTTCATCAAATTTGTTACCTTTTGGAAGTAAAATGTACACAACTATCAGCAAAATGGACTTTGAACCAAATTCTATGAACGAGAAATTTATCCGAAATACACTGGTAGTATGAACATGGTGAAATGGCAGTAACCTTTAAATCTACATTTGGCGCAAATTGGTAAATTGATGAATTCAGCAAATTTGTTACCTTTCGGGAGTGAAAAGTACACAACTATTAGCAAAATGGACTTTGAACGAAATTCTATGAACGAGTAATTTTTCCGAAATGGTAAAACGGCAGTAACCTTAAAATCTACTTTTGGCGCAAATTGGTAAATTGATGAATTTCATCAAATTTGTTACCTTTTGGAAGTAAAATGTACACAACTATCAGCAAAATGGACTTTGAACCAAATTCTATGAACGAGAAATTTATCCGAAATACACTGGTAGTATGAACATGGTGAAATGGCAGTAACCTTAAAATCTACATTTGGCGCAAATTGGTAAATTGATGAATTCAGCAAATTTGTTACTTTTCGGAAGTAAATTGTACACAACTATCGGCAAAATGGACTTTGAACGAAATTCTATGAACGAGTCATTTTTCCGAAATGCACTGGTTGGATAAACATAGTAAAACGGCAGTAACCTTAAAATCTGCATTTGGCGCAAATTGGTAAATTGATGAATTTCAGCAAATGTGTTACCTTTCGGAAGTAAATTGTACACAACTATCAGCAAAATGGACTTTAAACGAAATTCTATGAACGAGTAATTTTTCCGAAATGCACTGGTTGGATGAACATGGTAAAACGGCAGTAACCTTAAAATCTACATTTGGCGCAAATTGGTAAATTGATGAATTCAGCAAATTTGTTACTTTTCGGAAGTAAATTGTACACAACTATCGGCAAAATGGACTTTGAACGAAATTCTATGAACGAGTCATTTTTCCGAAATGCACTGGTAGGATAAACATAGTAAAACGGCAGTAACGTTAAAATCTGCATTTGGCGCAAATTGGTAAATTGATGAATTTCAGCAAATGTGTTACCTTTCGGAAGTAAATTGTACACAACTATCAGCAAAATGGACTTTAAACGAAATTCTATGAACGAGTAATTTTTCCGAAATGCACTGGTTGGATGAACATGGAGAAACGGCAGTAACCTTAAAAAGCTAAATTGGTAAATTGATGAATTTCAGCAAATGTGTTACCTTTCGGAAGTAAATTGTACACAACTATCAGCAAAATGGACTTTAAACGAAATTCTATGAACGAGTAATTTTTCCGAAATGCACTGGTTGGATGAACATGGTAAAACGGCAGTAACCTTAAAATCTAAATGTGGCGCAAATTGGTATATGATGAATTTCAGCAAATTTGTCATCCTTCGGAAGTAAAATGCACACAACTATTAGCAAAATGGACTTTGAACCAAATTATATGAACGAGTAATTTATCCGAAATGCACTGGTTGTATGAACATGGTAAAATGGCAGTAACCTGAAAATTTAAATTTGGCGCAAATTGGTAAATTGATGAATTTCAGCAAATTTGTTGCCCTCCGGAAGTAAAATGTACACAACTATCAGCAAAATGGACTTTGAACCAAATTCTATGAACGAGAAATTTATCCGAAATGCACTGGTTGTATGAACATAGTGAAATGGCAGTAACCTTAAAATCTACATTTGGCGCAAATTGGTAAACTGCTGAATTTCAGCAAATGTGTTACCTTTCGGAAGTAAAATGTAGACAACTATCAGCAAAATGGACTTTGAACCAAATTTATATATGAACGAGTAATTTATCCGAAATGCACTGGTTGTATGAACATGGTAAAATGCCAGTAACCTGAAAATCTAAATGTGGCGCAAATTGGTAAATTGATGAATTTCATCAAATTTGTTACCTTTTGGAAGTAAAAAGTACACAACTATCAGCAAAATGGACTTTGAACCAAATTTATATATGAACGAGTAATTTATCCGAAATGCACTGGTTGTATGAACATGGTAAAATGCCAGTAACCTGAAAATCTAAATGTGGCGCAAATTGGTAAATTGATGAATTTCATCAAATTTGTTACCTTTTGGAAGTAAAAAGTACACAACTATCAGCAAAATGGACTTTGAACCAAACTATATGAACGAGTAATTTTTCCGAAATACACTGGTTGGATGAACATGGTAAAACGGCAGTAACCTTAAAATCTAAATTTGGCGCAAATTGGTAAATTGATGAATTCAGCAAATTTGTTATTTTTCGGAAGTAAAATGTACACAACTATCGGCAAAATGGACTTTGAACGAAATTCTATGAACGAGTAATTTTTCCGAAATGCACTGGTTGTATGAACATGGTGAAATGGCAGTAACCTTAAAATCTACATTTGGCGCAAATTGGTAAATTGATGAATTTCAGCAAATTTGTTACTTTTCGGAAGTAAAATGTACACAACTATCAGCAAAATGGACTTTGAACCAAATTCTATGAACGAGAAATTTATCCGAAATGCACTGGTTGTATGAACATGGTGAAATGGCAGTAACCTTAAAATCTACATTTGGCGCAAATTGGTAAATTGATGAATTTCAGCAAATGTGTTACCTTTCGGAAGTAAATTGTACACAACTATCGGCAAAATGGACTTTGAACGAAATTCTATGAACGAGTAATTTTTCCGAAATGCACTGGTGTGATGAACATGGTAAAACGGCAGTAACCTTAAAATCTACTTTTGGCGCAAATTGGTAAATTGATGAATTTCAGCAAATTTGTTAATTTTCGGAAGTAAAATGTACACAACTATCAGCAAAATGGACTTTGAACCAAATTCTATGAACTAGAAATTTATCCGAAATGCACTGGTTGTATGAACATGGTGAAATGGCAGTAACCTTAAAATCTACATTTGGCGCAAATTGGTTAATTGATGAATTTCAGCAAATGTGTTACCTTTCGGAAGTAAAATGTACACAACTATCAGCAAAATGGACTTTGAAAAAAATTCTATGAACGAGAAATTTATCCGAAATGCACTGGTTGTATGAACATGGTGAAATGGCAGTAACCTTAAAAGCTACATTTGGCGCAAATTGGTAAATTGCTGAATTTCAGCAAATGTGTTACCTTTCGAAAGTAAAATGTAGACAACTATCAGCAAAATGGACTTTGAACCAAATTTATATATGAACGAGTAATTTATCCGAAATGCACTGGTTGTATGAACATGGTAAAATGCCAGTAACCTGAAAATCTAAATGTGGCGCAAATTGGTAAATTGATGAATTTCATCAAATCTGTTACCTTTTGGAAGTAAAAAGTACACAACTATCAGCAAAATGGACTTTGAACCAAATTTATATATGAACGAGTAATTTATCCGAAATGCACTGGTTGTATGAACATGGTAAAATGCCAGTAACCTGAAAATCTAAATGTGGCGCAAATTGGTAAATTGATGAATTTCATCAAATTTGTTACCTTTTGGAAGTAAAAAGTACACAACTATCAGCAAAATGGACTTTGAACCAAATTATATGAACGAGTAATTTTTCCGAAATACACTGGTTGGATGAACATGGTAAAACGGCAGTAACCTTAAAATCTAAATTTGGCGCAAATTGGTAAATTGATGAATTCAGCAAATTTGTTATTTTTCGGAAGTAAAATGTACACAACTATCGGCAAAATGGACTTTGAACGAAATTCTATGAACGAGTAATTTTTCCGAAATGCACTGGTATGATGAACATGGTAAAACGGCAGTAACCTTAAAATCTACTTTTGGCTCAAATTGGTAAATTGATGAATTTCAGCAAATGTGTTACCTTTCGGAAGTAAAATGTAGACAACTATCAGCAAAATGGACTTTGAACCAAATTTATATATGAACGAGTAATTTATCCGAAATGCACTGGTTGTATGAACATGGTAAAATGCCAGTAACCTGAAAATCTAAGTGTGGCGCAAATTGGTAAATTGATGAATTTCATCAAATCTGTTACCTTTTGGAAGTAAAAAGTACACAACTATCAGCAAAATGGACTTTGAACCAAATTTATATATGAACGAGTAATTTATCCGAAATGCACTGGTTGTATGAACATGGTAAAACGGCAGTAACCTTAAAATCTAAATTTGGCGCAAATTGGTAAATTGATGAATTCAGCAAATTTGTTATTTTTCGGAAGTAAAATGTACACAACTATCGGCAAAATGGACTTTGAACGAAATTCTATGAACGAGTAATTTTTCCGAAATGCACTGGTTGTATGAACATGGTGAAATGGCAGTAACCTTAAAATCTACATTTGGCGCAAATTGGTAAATTGATGAATTTCAGCAAATTTGTTACTTTTCGGAAGTAAAATGTACACAACTATCAGCAAAATGGACTTTGAACCAAATTCTATGAACCAGAAATTTATCCGAAATGCACTGGTTGTATGAACATGGTGAAATGGCAGTAACCTTAAAATCTACATTTGGCGCAAATTGGTAAATTGATGAATTTCAGCAAATGTGTTACCTTTCGGAAGTAAATTGTACACAACTATCGGCAAAATGGACTTTGAACGAAATTCTATGAACGAGTAATTTCTCCGAAATGCACTGGTGTGATGAACATGGTAAAACGGCAGTAACCTTAAAATCTACTTTTGGCGCAAATTGGTAAATTGATGAATTTCAGCAAATTTGTTACTTTTCGGAAGTAAAATGTACACAACTATCAGCAAAATGGACTTTGAACCAAATTCTATGAACCAGAAATTTATCCGAAATGCACTGGTTGTATGAACATGGTGAAATGGCAGTAACCTTAAAATCTACATTTGGCGCAAATTGGTAAATTGATGAATTTCAGCAAATGTGTTACCTTTCGGAAGTAAAATGTACACAACTATCAGCAAAATGGACTTTGAACCAAATTCTATGAACGAGAAATTTATCCAAAATGCACTGGTTGTATGAACATGGTGAAATGGCAGTAACCTTAAAATCTACATTTGGCGCAAATTGGTAAATTGATGAATTTCAGCAAATGTGTTACCTTTCGGAAGTAAAAAGTACACTACTATCAGCAAAATGGACTTTGAACCAAATTTATATATGAACGAGTAATTTATCCGAAATGCACTGGTTGGATGAACATGGTGAAACGGCAGTAACCTTAAAATCTAAATTTGGCGCAAATTGGTACATTGATGCATTTCATCAAATTTGTTACTTTTCGGAAGTAAAATGTACACAACTATCAGCAAAATAGACTTTGAACGAAATTCTATTAACGAATAATTTTTCCGAAATGCACTGGTTGGATGAACATGGTAAAACGGCAGTAACCTTAAAATCTACATTTGGCGCAAATTGGTAAATTGATGCATTTCAGCAAATTTGTTCCTTTTCGGAAGTAAAATGTACACAACTATCAGCAAAATGGACTTTGAACCAAATTATATGAACGAGTAATTTTTCCGAAATGCACTGGTTGGATGAACATGGTAAAATGGTAAAATGCCAGTAACCTGAAAATCTAAATTTGGTGCAAATTGGTAAATTGATGAGTTTCAGCAAATGTGTTACCTTTCGGAAGTAAAATGTACACAACTATCAGCAAAATGGACTTTGAACGAAATTCTATGAAAGAGTAATTTTTCCGAAATGCACTGGTTGTATGAACATGGTGAAACGGCAGTAACCTTAAAATCTAAATTTGGCGCAAAATGGTAAATTGATGAGTTTCAGCAAATGTGTTACCTTTCGGAAGTAAATTGTACACAACTATTAGCAAAATGGACTTTGAACTAAATTATATGAACGAGTAATTTATCCGAAATGCACTGGTTGTATGAACATGGTAAAACGGCAGTAACCTTAAATTGATGAATTTCAGCAAATGTGTTACCTTTCGAAAGTAAAAATTACATAACTATTAGCAAATGGACTTTGAACCAAATTATATGTACACAACTATCGGCAAAATGGACTTTGAACGAAATTCTATGAACGAGTCATTTTTCCGAAATGCACTGGTTGGATAAACATAGTAAAACGGCAGTAACCTTAAAATCTGCATTTGGCGCAAATTGGTAAATTGATGAATTTCAGCAAATGTGTTACCTTTCGGAAGTAAATTGTACACAACTATCAGCAAAATGGACTTTAAACGAAATTCTATGAACGAGTAATTTTTCCGAAATGCACTGGTTGGATGAACATGGTAAAACGGCAGTAACCTTAAAATCTACATTTGGCGCAAATTGGTAAATTGATGAATTCAGCAAATTTGTTACTTTTCGGAAGTAAATTGTACACAACTATCGGCAAAATGGACTTTGAACGAAATTCTATGAACGAGTCATTTTTCCGAAATGCACTGGTTGGATAAACATAGTAAAACGGCAGTAACGTTAAAATCTGCATTTGGCGCAAATTGGTAAATTGATGAATTTCAGCAAATGTGTTACCTTTCGGAAGTAAATTGTACACAACTATCAGCAAAATGGACTTTAAACGAAATTCTATGAACGAGTAATTTTTCCGAAATGCACTGGTTGGATGAACATGGAGAAACGGCAGTAACCTTAAAAAGCTAAATTGGTAAATTGATGAATTTCAGCAAATGTGTTACCTTTCGGAAGTAAATTGTACACAACTATCAGCAAAATGGACTTTAAACGAAATTCTATGAACGAGTAATTTTTCCGAAATGCACTGGTTGGATGAACATGGTAAAACGGCAGTAACCTTAAAATCTAAATGTGGCGCAAATTGGTATATGATGAATTTCAGCAAATTTGTCATCCTTCGGAAGTAAAATGCACACAACTATTAGCAAAATGGACTTTGAACCAAATTATATGAACGAGTAATTTATCCGAAATGCACTGGTTGTATGAACATGGTAAAATGGCAGTAACCTGAAAATTTAAATTTGGCGCAAATTGGTAAATTGATGAATTTCAGCAAATTTGTTGCCCTCCGGAAGTAAAATGTACACAACTATCAGCAAAATGGACTTTGAACCAAATTCTATGAACGAGAAATTTATCCGAAATGCACTGGTTGTATGAACATAGTGAAATGGCAGTAACCTTAAAATCTACATTTGGCGCAAATTGGTAAACTGCTGAATTTCAGCAAATGTGTTACCTTTCGGAAGTAAAATGTAGACAACTATCAGCAAAATGGACTTTGAACCAAATTTATATATGAACGAGTAATTTATCCGAAATGCACTGGTTGTATGAACATGGTAAAATGCCAGTAACCTGAAAATCTAAATGTGGCGCAAATTGGTAAATTGATGAATTTCATCAAATTTGTTACCTTTTGGAAGTAAAAAGTACACAACTATCAGCAAAATGGACTTTGAACCAAATTTATATATGAACGAGTAATTTATCCGAAATGCACTGGTTGTATGAACATGGTAAAATGCCAGTAACCTGAAAATCTAAATGTGGCGCAAATTGGTAAATTGATGAATTTCATCAAATTTGTTACCTTTTGGAAGTAAAAAGTACACAACTATCAGCAAAATGGACTTTGAACCAAACTATATGAACGAGTAATTTTTCCGAAATACACTGGTTGGATGAACATGGTAAAACGGCAGTAACCTTAAAATCTAAATTTGGCGCAAATTGGTAAATTGATGAATTCAGCAAATTTGTTATTTTTCGGAAGTAAAATGTACACAACTATCGGCAAAATGGACTTTGAACGAAATTCTATGAACGAGTAATTTTTCCGAAATGCACTGGTTGTATGAACATGGTGAAATGGCAGTAACCTTAAAATCTACATTTGGCGCAAATTGGTAAATTGATGAATTTCAGCAAATTTGTTACTTTTCGGAAGTAAAATGTACACAACTATCAGCAAAATGGACTTTGAACCAAATTCTATGAACGAGAAATTTATCCGAAATGCACTGGTTGTATGAACATGGTGAAATGGCAGTAACCTTAAAATCTACATTTGGCGCAAATTGGTAAATTGATGAATTTCAGCAAATGTGTTACCTTTCGGAAGTAAATTGTACACAACTATCGGCAAAATGGACTTTGAACGAAATTCTATGAACGAGTAATTTTTCCGAAATGCACTGGTGTGATGAACATGGTAAAACGGCAGTAACCTTAAAATCTACTTTTGGCGCAAATTGGTAAATTGATGAATTTCAGCAAATTTGTTAATTTTCGGAAGTAAAATGTACACAACTATCAGCAAAATGGACTTTGAACCAAATTCTATGAACTAGAAATTTATCCGAAATGCACTGGTTGTATGAACATGGTGAAATGGCAGTAACCTTAAAATCTACATTTGGCGCAAATTGGTTAATTGATGAATTTCAGCAAATGTGTTACCTTTCGGAAGTAAAATGTACACAACTATCAGCAAAATGGACTTTGAAAAAAATTCTATGAACGAGAAATTTATCCGAAATGCACTGGTTGTATGAACATGGTGAAATGGCAGTAACCTTAAAAGCTACATTTGGCGCAAATTGGTAAATTGCTGAATTTCAGCAAATGTGTTACCTTTCGAAAGTAAAATGTAGACAACTATCAGCAAAATGGACTTTGAACCAAATTTATATATGAACGAGTAATTTATCCGAAATGCACTGGTTGTATGAACATGGTAAAATGCCAGTAACCTGAAAATCTAAATGTGGCGCAAATTGGTAAATTGATGAATTTCATCAAATCTGTTACCTTTTGGAAGTAAAAAGTACACAACTATCAGCAAAATGGACTTTGAACCAAATTTATATATGAACGAGTAATTTATCCGAAATGCACTGGTTGTATGAACATGGTAAAATGCCAGTAACCTGAAAATCTAAATGTGGCGCAAATTGGTAAATTGATGAATTTCATCAAATTTGTTACCTTTTGGAAGTAAAAAGTACACAACTATCAGCAAAATGGACTTTGAACCAAATTATATGAACGAGTAATTTTTCCGAAATACACTGGTTGGATGAACATGGTAAAACGGCAGTAACCTTAAAATCTAAATTTGGCGCAAATTGGTAAATTGATGAATTCAGCAAATTTGTTATTTTTCGGAAGTAAAATGTACACAACTATCGGCAAAATGGACTTTGAACGAAATTCTATGAACGAGTAATTTTTCCGAAATGCACTGGTATGATGAACATGGTAAAACGGCAGTAACCTTAAAATCTACTTTTGGCTCAAATTGGTAAATTGATGAATTTCAGCAAATGTGTTACCTTTCGGAAGTAAAATGTAGACAACTATCAGCAAAATGGACTTTGAACCAAATTTATATATGAACGAGTAATTTATCCGAAATGCACTGGTTGTATGAACATGGTAAAATGCCAGTAACCTGAAAATCTAAGTGTGGCGCAAATTGGTAAATTGATGAATTTCATCAAATCTGTTACCTTTTGGAAGTAAAAAGTACACAACTATCAGCAAAATGGACTTTGAACCAAATTTATATATGAACGAGTAATTTATCCGAAATGCACTGGTTGTATGAACATGGTAAAACGGCAGTAACCTTAAAATCTAAATTTGGCGCAAATTGGTAAATTGATGAATTCAGCAAATTTGTTATTTTTCGGAAGTAAAATGTACACAACTATCGGCAAAATGGACTTTGAACGAAATTCTATGAACGAGTAATTTTTCCGAAATGCACTGGTTGTATGAACATGGTGAAATGGCAGTAACCTTAAAATCTACATTTGGCGCAAATTGGTAAATTGATGAATTTCAGCAAATTTGTTACTTTTCGGAAGTAAAATGTACACAACTATCAGCAAAATGGACTTTGAACCAAATTCTATGAACCAGAAATTTATCCGAAATGCACTGGTTGTATGAACATGGTGAAATGGCAGTAACCTTAAAATCTACATTTGGCGCAAATTGGTAAATTGATGAATTTCAGCAAATGTGTTACCTTTCGGAAGTAAATTGTACACAACTATCGGCAAAATGGACTTTGAACGAAATTCTATGAACGAGTAATTTCTCCGAAATGCACTGGTGTGATGAACATGGTAAAACGGCAGTAACCTTAAAATCTACTTTTGGCGCAAATTGGTAAATTGATGAATTTCAGCAAATTTGTTACTTTTCGGAAGTAAAATGTACACAACTATCAGCAAAATGGACTTTGAACCAAATTCTATGAACCAGAAATTTATCCGAAATGCACTGGTTGTATGAACATGGTGAAATGGCAGTAACCTTAAAATCTACATTTGGCGCAAATTGGTAAATTGATGAATTTCAGCAAATGTGTTACCTTTCGGAAGTAAAATGTACACAACTATCAGCAAAATGGACTTTGAACCAAATTCTATGAACGAGAAATTTATCCAAAATGCACTGGTTGTATGAACATGGTGAAATGGCAGTAACCTTAAAATCTACATTTGGCGCAAATTGGTAAATTGATGAATTTCAGCAAATGTGTTACCTTTCGGAAGTAAAAAGTACACTACTATCAGCAAAATGGACTTTGAACCAAATTTATATATGAACGAGTAATTTATCCGAAATGCACTGGTTGGATGAACATGGTGAAACGGCAGTAACCTTAAAATCTAAATTTGGCGCAAATTGGTACATTGATGCATTTCATCAAATTTGTTACTTTTCGGAAGTAAAATGTACACAACTATCAGCAAAATAGACTTTGAACGAAATTCTATTAACGAATAATTTTTCCGAAATGCACTGGTTGGATGAACATGGTAAAACGGCAGTAACCTTAAAATCTACATTTGGCGCAAATTGGTAAATTGATGCATTTCAGCAAATTTGTTCCTTTTCGGAAGTAAAATGTACACAACTATCAGCAAAATGGACTTTGAACCAAATTATATGAACGAGTAATTTTTCCGAAATGCACTGGTTGGATGAACATGGTAAAATGGTAAAATGCCAGTAACCTGAAAATCTAAATTTGGTGCAAATTGGTAAATTGATGAGTTTCAGCAAATGTGTTACCTTTCGGAAGTAAAATGTACACAACTATCAGCAAAATGGACTTTGAACGAAATTCTATGAAAGAGTAATTTTTCCGAAATGCACTGGTTGTATGAACATGGTGAAACGGCAGTAACCTTAAAATCTAAATTTGGCGCAAAATGGTAAATTGATGAGTTTCAGCAAATGTGTTACCTTTCGGAAGTAAATTGTACACAACTATTAGCAAAATGGACTTTGAACTAAATTATATGAACGAGTAATTTATCCGAAATGCACTGGTTGTATGAACATGGTAAAACGGCAGTAACCTTAAATTGATGAATTTCAGCAAATGTGTTACCTTTCGAAAGTAAAAATTACATAACTATTAGCAAATGGACTTTGAACCAAATTATATGAACGAGTAATTTATGCGAAATGCACTGGTTGTATGAACATGGTAAAATGGCAGTAACCTGAAAATCTAAATTTGGCGCAAATTGGTAAATTGTTGAATTTCAGCAAATGTGTTACCTTTCGGAAGTAAAATGTAGACAACTATCAGATAAATGGACTTTGAACCAAATTATATGAACGAGTAATTTTTCCGAAATGCACTGGTGTGATGATCATGGTAAAACGGCAGTAACCTTAAAATCTACTTTTGGCGCAAAATGGTAAATTGATGAGTTTCAGCAAATGTGTTACCTTTCGGAAGTAAATTGTACACAACTATTAGCAAAATGGACTTTGAACTAAATTATATGAACGAGTAATTTATCCGAAATGCACTGGTTGTATGAACATGGTAAAACGGCAGTAACCTTAAATTGATGAATTTCAGCAAATGTGTTACCTTTCGAAAGTAAAAATTACATAACTATTAGCAAATGGACTTTGAACCAAATTATATGAACGAGTAATTTATGCGAAATGCACTGGTTGTATGAACATGGTAAAATGGCAGTAACCTGAAAATCTAAATTTGGCGCAAATTGGTAAATTGCTGAATTTCAGCAAATGTGTTAACTTTCAGAAGTAAAATGTACACAACTATCAGCAAAATGGACTTTGAACCAAATTATATGAACTAGTAATTTTTCCGAAATGCACTGGTTGGATGAACATGGTAAAACGGCAGTAACCTTAAAATCTAAATTTGGCGCAAATTGGTAAATTGATGCATTTCAGCAAATGTGTTACCTTTGGGAAGTAAAAAGTACACAACTATTAGCAAAATGGTCTTTGAACTAAATTATATGAACGAGTAATTTATCCGAAATGCACTGGTTGTATGAAAATGGTAAAATGGCAGTAACCTGAAAATCTAAATTTGGCGCAAATTGATAAATTGCTGAATTTCAGCAAATGTGTTAACTTTCGGAAGTAAAATGTACACAACTATCAGCAAAATGGACTTTGAACCAAATTATATGAACTAGTAATTTTTCCGAAATGCACTGGTTGGATGAACATGGTAAAACGGCAGTAACCTTAAAATCTAAATTTGGCACAAATTGGTAAATTGATGCATTTCAGCAAATGTGTTAGCTTTCGAAAGTAAAAAGTACACAACTATTAGCAAAATGGACTTTGAACCAAATTATATGAACGAGTAATTTATCCGAAATGCACTGGTTGTATGAAAATGGTAAAATGGCAGTAACCTGAAAATCTAAATTTGGCGCAAATTGGTAAATTGCTGAATTTCAGCAAATGTGTTAACTTTCGGAAGTAAAATGTACACAACTATCAGCAAAATGGACTTTGAACCAAATTATATGAACTAGTAATTTTTCCGAAATGCACTGGTTGGATGAACATGGTGAAATGGCAGTAACCTTAAAATCTACATTTGGCGCAAATTGGTAAATTGATGCATTTCAGCAAATTTGTTACTTTTCGGATGTAAAATGTACACAACTATCAGCAAAATGGAATTTGAACGAAATTCTATGAATGAGTAATTTATCCGAAATGCACTGGTTGTATGAACATGTTAAAATGCCAGTAACCTGAAAATCTAAATTTGGCGCAAATTGGTAAATTGCTGAATTTCAGCAAATGTGTTACCTTTCGGAAGTAAAAAATACACAACTATCAGCAAAATGGACTTTGAACCAAATTTATATATGAACGAGTAATTTATCCGAAATGCACTGGTTGTATGAACATGGTGAAATGGCAGTAACCTTAAAATCTAAATTTGGCGCAAATTGGTAAATTGCTGAATTTCAGCAAATGTGTTAACTTTCAGAAGTAAAATGTACACAACTATCAGCAAAATGGACTTTGAACCAAATTATATGAACTAGTAATTTTTCCGAAATGCACTGGTTGGATGAACATGGTAAAACGGCAGTAACCTTAAAATCTAAATTTGGCGCAAATTGGTAAATTGATGCATTTCAGCAAATGTGTTACCTTTTGGAAGTAAAAAGTACACAACTATCAGCAAAATGGACTTTGAACCAAATTCTATGAACGAGAAATTTATCCAAAATGCACTGGTTGTATGAACATGGTGAAATGGCAGTAACCTTAAAATCTACATTTGGCGCAAATTGGTAAATTGATGAATTTCAGCAAATGTGTTACCTTTCGGAAGTAAAAAGTACACTACTATCAGCAAAATGGACTTTGAACCAAATTTATATATGAACGAGTAATTTATCCGAAATGCACTGGTTGGATGAACATGGTGAAACGGCAGTAACCTTAAAATCTAAATTTGGCGCAAATTGGTACATTGATGCATTTCATCAAATTTGTTACTTTTCGGAAGTAAAATGTACACAACTATCAGCAAAATAGACTTTGAACGAAATTCTATTAACGAATAATTTTTCCGAAATGCACTGGTTGGATGAACATGGTAAAACGGCAGTAACCTTAAAATCTACATTTGGCGCAAATTGGTAAATTGATGCATTTCAGCAAATTTGTTCCTTTTCGGAAGTAAAATGTACACAACTATCAGCAAAATGGACTTTGAACCAAATTATATGAACGAGTAATTTTTCCGAAATGCACTGGTTGGATGAACATGGTAAAATGGTAAAATGCCAGTAACCTGAAAATCTAAATTTGGTGCAAATTGGTAAATTGATGAGTTTCAGCAAATGTGTTACCTTTCGGAAGTAAAATGTACACAACTATCAGCAAAATGGACTTTGAACGAAATTCTATGAAAGAGTAATTTTTCCGAAATGCACTGGTTGTATGAACATGGTGAAACGGCAGTAACCTTAAAATCTAAATTTGGCGCAAAATGGTAAATTGATGAGTTTCAGCAAATGTGTTACCTTTCGGAAGTAAATTGTACACAACTATTAGCAAAATGGACTTTGAACTAAATTATATGAACGAGTAATTTATCCGAAATGCACTGGTTGTATGAACATGGTAAAACGGCAGTAACCTTAAATTGATGAATTTCAGCAAATGTGTTACCTTTCGAAAGTAAAAATTACATAACTATTAGCAAATGGACTTTGAACCAAATTATATGAACGAGTAATTTATGCGAAATGCACTGGTTGTATGAACATGGTAAAATGGCAGTAACCTGAAAATCTAAATTTGGCGCAAATTGGTAAATTGTTGAATTTCAGCAAATGTGTTACCTTTCGGAAGTAAAATGTAGACAACTATCAGATAAATGGACTTTGAACCAAATTATATGAACGAGTAATTTTTCCGAAATGCACTGGTGTGATGATCATGGTAAAACGGCAGTAACCTTAAAATCTACTTTTGGCGCAAAATGGTAAATTGATGAGTTTCAGCAAATGTGTTACCTTTCGGAAGTAAATTGTACACAACTATTAGCAAAATGGACTTTGAACTAAATTATATGAACGAGTAATTTATCCGAAATGCACTGGTTGTATGAACATGGTAAAACGGCAGTAACCTTAAATTGATGAATTTCAGCAAATGTGTTACCTTTCGAAAGTAAAAATTACATAACTATTAGCAAATGGACTTTGAACCAAATTATATGAACGAGTAATTTATGCGAAATGCACTGGTTGTATGAACATGGTAAAATGGCAGTAACCTGAAAATCTAAATTTGGCGCAAATTGGTAAATTGCTGAATTTCAGCAAATGTGTTAACTTTCAGAAGTAAAATGTACACAACTATCAGCAAAATGGACTTTGAACCAAATTATATGAACTAGTAATTTTTCCGAAATGCACTGGTTGGATGAACATGGTAAAACGGCAGTAACCTTAAAATCTAAATTTGGCGCAAATTGGTAAATTGATGCATTTCAGCAAATGTGTTACCTTTTGGAAGTAAAAAGTACACAACTATTAGCAAAATGGTCTTTGAACTAAATTATATGAACGAGTAATTTATCCGAAATGCACTGGTTGTATGAAAATGGTAAAATGGCAGTAACCTGAAAATCTAAATTTGGCGCAAATTGATAAATTGCTGAATTTCAGCAAATGTGTTAACTTTCGGAAGTAAAATGTACACAACTATCAGCAAAATGGACTTTGAACCAAATTATATGAACTAGTAATTTTTCCGAAATGCACTGGTTGGATGAACATAGTAAAACGGCAGTAACCTTAAAATCTAAATTTGGCACAAATTGGTAAATTGATGCATTTCAGCAAATGTGTTACCTTTCGAAAGTAAAAAGTACACAACTATTAGCAAAATGGACTTTGAACCAAATTATATGAACGAGTAATTTATCCGAAATGCACTGGTTGTATGAAAATGGTAAAATGGCAGTAACCTGAAAATCTAAATTTGGCGCAAATTGGTAAATTGCTGAATTTCAGCAAATGTGTTAACTTTCGGAAGTAAAATGTACACAACTATCAGCAAAATGGACTTTGAACCAAATTATATGAACTAGTAATTTTTCCGAAATGCACTGGTTGGATGAACATGGTGAAATGGCAGTAACCTTAAAATCTACATTTGGCGCAAATTGGTAAATTGATGCATTTCAGCAAATTTGTTACTTTTCGGATGTAAAATGTACACAACTATCAGCAAAATGGAATTTGAACGAAATTCTATGAATGAGTAATTTATCCGAAATGCACTGGTTGTATGAACATGTTAAAATGCCAGTAACCTGAAAATCTAAATTTGGCGCAAATTGGTAACTTGCTGAATTTCAGCAAATGTGTTACCTTTCGGAAGTAAAAAGTACACAACTATCAGCAAAATGGACTTTGAACCAAATTTATATATGAACGAGTAATTTATCCGAAATGCACTGGTTGTATGAACATGGTGAAATGGCAGTAACCTTAAAATCTACATTTGGCGCAAATTGGTAAATTGATGAATTTCAGCAAATTTGTTACTTTTCGGAAGTAAAATGTAGACAACTATCAGCAAAATGGACTTTGAACCAAATTATATGAACGAGTAATTTATCCGAAATGCACTGGTTGAATGAACATAGAGAAACGGCAGTATCCTTAAAAAGCTAAATTGGTAAATTTATGAATTTCATCAAATTTGTTACCTTTCGGAAGTAAAAAGTACACAACTATTAGCAAAATGGACTTTGAACGAAATTCTATGAAAGAGTAATTTTTCCGAAATGCACTGGTTGGATGAACATGGTAAAACGGCAGTAACCTTAAAATCTAAATGTGGCGCAAATTGGTATATGATGAATTTCAGCAAATTTGTCATCCTTCGGAAGTAAAATGTACACAACTATTAGCAAAATGGACTTTGAACCAAAATATATGAACGAGTAATTTATCCGAAATGCACTGGTTGTATGAACATGGTAAAATGGCAGTAACCTTAAAATCTAAATTTGGCGCAAATTGGTAAATTGAAGAATTTCAGCAAATTTGTTGCCCTTCGGAAGTAAAATGTACACAACTATCAGCAAAATGGACTTTGAACCAAATTCTATGAACGAGAAATTTATCCGATATGCACTGGTTGTATGAACATGGTGAAATGGCAGTAACCTTAAAATCTACATTTGGCGCAAATTGGTAAATTGATGAATTTCAGCAAATGTGTTCCCTTTCGGAAGTAAAATGTACACAACTATCAGCAAAATGGACTTTGAACCAAATTATATGAACGAGTAATTTTTCCGAAATGCACTGGTGTGATGAACATGGTAAAACGGCAGTAACCTTAAAATCTACTTTTGGCGCAAATTGGTAAATTGATGAATTTCATCAAATTTGTTACCTTTTGGTAGTAAAAAGTACACAACTATCAGCAAAATGGACTTTGAACAAAATTTATATTTGAACGAGTAATTTATCCGAAATGCACTGGTTGTATGAACATGGTAAAATGCCAGTAACCTGAAAATCTAAATGTGGCGCAAATTGGTATATGATGAATTTCATCAAATTTGTTACCTTTTGGAAGTAAAATGTACACAACTATCAGCAAAATGGACTTTAAACGAAATTCTATGAACGAGTAATTTTTCCGAAATGCACTGGTTGGATGAACATGGAGAAACGGCAGTAACCTTAAAAAGCTAAATTGGTAAATTGATGAATTTCATCAAATTTGTTACCTTTCGGGAGTAAAAAGTACACAACTATTAGCAAAATGGACTTTGAACGAAATTCTATGAACGAGTAATTTTTCCGAAATGGTAAAACGGCAGTAACCTTAAAATCTACTTTTGGCGCAAATTGGTAAATTGATGAATTTCATCAAATTTGTTACCTTTTGGAAGTAAAATGTACACAACTATCAGCAAAATGGACTTTGAACCAAATTCTATGAACGAGAAATTTATCCGAAATACACTGGTAGTATGAACATGGTGAAATGGCAGTAACCTTAAAATCTACATTTGGCGCAAATTGGTAAATTGATGAATTCAGCAAATTTGTTACTTTTCGGAAGTAAATTGTACACAACTATCGGCAAAATGGACTTTGAACGAAATTCTATGAACGAGTCATTTTTCCGAAATGCACTGGTTGGATGAACATGGTAAAACGGCAGTAACCTTAAAATCTGCATTTGGCGCAAATTGGTAAATTGATAAATTTCAGCAAATGTGTTACCTTTCGGAAGTAAATTGTACACAACTATCAGCAAAATGGACTTTAAACGAAATTCTATGAACGAGTAATTTTTCCGAAATGCACTGGTTGGATGAACATGGAGAAACGGCAGTAACCTTAAAAAGCTAAATTGTTTAATTGATGAATTTCATCAAATTTGTTACCTTTCGGGAGTAAAAAGTACACACCTATTAGCAAAATGGACTTTGAAAGAAATTCTATGAACGAGTAATTTTTCCGAAATGCACTGGTTGGATGAACATGGTAAAACGGCAGTAACCTTAAAATCTAAATGTGGCGCAAATTGGTATATGATGAATTTCAGCAAATTTGTCATCTTTCGGAAGTAAAATGCACACAACTATTAGCAAAATGGACTTTGAACCAAATTATATGAACGAGTAATTTATCCGAAATGCACTGGTTGTATGAACATGGTAAAATGGCAGTAACCTTAAAATCTAAATTTGGCGCAAATTGGTAAATTGATGAACTTCAGCAAATTTGTTGCCCTTCGGAAGTAAAATGTACACAACTATCAGCAAAATGGACTTTGAACCAAATTTATATATGAACGAGTAATTTATCCGAAATGCACTGGTTGTATGAACATGGTAAAATGCCAGTAACCTGAAAATCTAAATGTGGCGCAAATTGGTAAATTGATGAATTTCATCAAATTTGTTACCTTTTGGAAGTAAAAAGTACACAACTATCAGCAAAATGGACTTTGAACCAAATTTATATATGAACGAGTAATTTATCCGAAATGCACTGGTTGTATGAACATGGTAAAATGCCAGTAACCTGAAAATCTAAATGTGGCGCAAATTGGTAAATTGATGAATTTCATCAAATTTGTTACCTTTTGGAAGTAAAAAGTACACAACTATCAGCAAAATGGACTTTGAACAAAATTATATGAACGAGTAATTTTTCCGAAATACACTGGTTGGATGAACATGGTAAAACGGCAGTAACCTTAAAATCTAAATTTGGCGCAAATTGGTAAATTGATGAATTCAGCAAATTTGTTATTTTTCGGAAGTAAAATGTACACAACTATCGGCAAAATGGACTTTGAACGAAATTCTATGAACGAGTAATTTTTCCGAAATGCACTGGTGTGATAAACATGGTAAAACGGCAGTAACCTTAAAATCTACTTTTGGCTCAAATTGTTAAATTGATGAATTTCAGCAAATTTGGTACTTTTCGGAAGTAAAATGTACACAACTATCAGCAAAATGGACTTTGAACCAAATTCTGTGAACGAGAAATTTATCCGAAATGCACTGGTTGTATGAACATGGTGAAATGGCAGTAACCTTAAAATCTACATTTGGCGCAAATTGGTAAATTGATGAATTTCAGCAAATGTGTTACCTTTCGGAAGTAAAAAGTACACAACTAGCAGCAAAATGGACTTTGAACCAAATTTATATATGAACGAGTAATTTATCCGAAATGCACTGGTTGTATGAACATGGTGAAATGGCAGTAACCTTAAAATCTAAATGTGGCGCAAATTGGTATATGGTGAATTTCAGCAAATTTGTTGCCCTTCGGAAGTAAAATGTACACAACTATCAGCAAAATGGACTTTGAACCAAATTCTATGAACGAGAAATTTATCCGAAATGCACTGGTTGTATGAACATGGTGAAATGGCAGTAACCTTAAAATCTACATTTGGCGCAAATTGGTAAATTGCTGAATTTCAGCAAATGTGTTACCTTTCGGAAGTAAAATGTAGACAACTATCAGCAAAATGGACTTTGAACCAAATTTATATGAACGAGTAATTTATGAACATGGTGAAATGGCGGTAACCTTAAAATCAACATTTGGCGCAAATTGGTAAATTGATGAATTTCAGCAAATGTGTTACCTTTCGGAAGTAAAATGTAGACAACTATCAGCAAAATGGACTTTGAACCAAATTTATATATGAACGAGTAATTTATCCGAAATGCACTGGTTGTATGAACATGGTAAAATGCCAGTAACCTGAAAATCTAAATGTGGCGCAAATTGGTAAATTGATGAATTTCATCAAATTTGTTACCTTTTGGAAGTAAAAAGTACACAACTATCAGCAAAATGGACTTTGAACCAAATTCATATATGAACGAGTAATTTATCCGAAATGCACTGGTTGTATGAACATGGTAAAATGCCAGTAACCTGAAAATCTAAATGTGGCGCAAATTGGTAAATTGATGAATTTCATCAAATTTGTTACCTTTTGGAAGTAAAAAGTACACAACTATCAGCAAAATGGACTTTGAACCAAATTATATGAACGAGTAATTTTTCCGAAATACACTGGTTGGATGAATATGGTAAAACGGCAGTAACCTTAAAATCTAAATTTGGCGCAAATTGGTAAATTGATGAATTCAGCAAATTTGTTATTTTTCGGAAGTAAAATGTACACAACTATCGGCAAAATGGACTTTGAACGAAATTCTATGAACGAGTAATTTTTCCGAAATGCACTGGTGTGATAAACATGGTAAAACGGCAGTAACCTTAAAATCTACTTTTGGCTCAAATTGGTAAATTGATGAATTTCAGCAAATTTGTTACTTTTCGGAAGTAAAATGTACACAACTATCAGCAAAATGGACTTTGAACCAAATTCTATGAACGAGAAATTTATCCGAAATGCACTGGTTGTATGAATATGGTGAAATGGCAGTAACCTTAAAATCTACATTTGGCGCAAATTGGTAAATTGATGAATTTCAGCAAATGTGTTACCTTTCGGAAGTAAATTGTACACAACTATCGGCAAAATGGACTTTGAACGAAATTCTATGAACGAGTAATTTTTCCGAAATGCACTGGTGTGATGAACATGGTAAAACGGCAGTAACCTTAAAATCTACTTTTGGCGCAAATTGGTAAATTGATGAATTTCAGCAAATTTGTTACTTTTCGGAAGTAAAATGTACACAACTATCAGCAAAATGGACTTTGAACCAAATTCTATGAACTAGAAATTTATCCGAAATGCACTGGTTGTATGAACATGGTAAAATGCCAGTAACCTGAAAATCTACATTTGGCGCAAATTGGTAAATTGATGAATTTCAGCAAATGTGTTACCTTTCGGAAGTAAAATGTACACAACTATCAGCAAAATGGACTTTGAACCAAATTCTATGAACTAGAAATTTATCCAAAATGCACTGGTTGTATGAACATGGTGAAATGGCAGTAACCTTAAAATCTACATTTGGCGCAAATTGGTAAATTGATGAATTTCAGCAAATGTGTTACCTTTCGGAAGTAAAATGTACACAACTATCAGCAAAATGGACTTTGAACCAAATTCTATGAACGAGAAATTTATCCGAAATGCACTGGTTGTATGAACATGGTGAAATGGCAGTAACCTTAAAATCTACATTTGGCGCAAATTGGTAAATTGCTGAATTTCAGCAAATGTGTTACCTTTCGGAAGTAAAATGTAGACAACTATCAGCAAAATGGACTTTGAACCAAATTTATATATGAACGAGTAATTTATCCGAAATGCACTGGTTGTATGAACATGGTAAAATGCCAGTAACCTGAAAATCTAAATGTGGCGCAAATTGGTAAATTGATGAATTTCATCAAATTTGTTACCTTTTGGAAGTAAAAAGTACACAACTATCAGCAAAATGGACTTTGAACCAAATTTATATATGAACGAGTAATTTATCAGAAATGCACTGGTTGTATGAACATGGTAAAATGCCAGTAACCTGAAAATCTAAATGTGGCGCAAATTGGTAAATTGATGAATTTCATCAAATTTGTTACCTTTTGGAAGTAAAAAGTACACAACTATCAGCAAAATGGACTTTGAACCAAATTATATGAACGAGTAATTTTTCCGAAACACACTGGTTGGATGAACATGGTAAAACGGCAGTAACCTTAAAATCTAAATTTGGCGCAAATTGGTAAATTGATGAATTCAGCAAATTTGTTATTTTTCGGAAGTAAAATGTACACAACTATCGGCAAAATGGACTTTGAACGAAATTCTATGAACGAGTAATTTTTCCGAAATGCACTGGTGCGATAAACATGGTAAAACGGCAGTAACCTTAAAATCTACTTTTGGCTCAAATTGGTAAATTGATGAATTTCAGCAAATTTGGTACTTTTCGGAAGTAAAATGTACACAACTATCAGCAAAATGGACTTTGAACCAAATTCTATGAACGAGAAATTTATCCGAAATGCACTGGTTGTATGAACATGGTGAAATGGCAGTAACCTTAAAATCTACATTTGGCGCAAATTGGTAAATTGATGAAATTCAGCAAATGTGTTACCTTTCGGAAGTAAATTGTACACAACTATCGGCAAAATGGACTTTGAACGAAATTCTATGAACGAGTAATTTTTCCGAAATGCACTGGTGTGATGAACATGGTAAAACGGCAGTAACCTTAAAATCTACTTTTGGCGCAAATTCGTAAATTGATGAATTTCAGCATATTTGTTACTTTTCGGAAGTAAAATGTACACAACTATCAGCAAAATGAACTTTGAACCAAATTCTATGAACTAGAAATTTATCCGAAATGCACTGGTTGTATGAACATGGTGAAATGGCAGTAACCTTAAAATCTACATTTGGCGCAAATTGGTAAATTGATGAATTTCAGCAAATGTGTTACCTTTCGGAAGTAAAATGTACACAACTATCAGCAAAATGGACTTTGAACCAAATTCTATGAACGAGAAATTTATCCGAAATGCACTGGTTGTATGAACATGGTGAAATGGCAGTAACCTTAAAATCTACATTTGGCGCAAATTGGTAAATTGATGAATTTCAGCAAATGTGTTACCTTTCGGAAGTAAAAAGTACACAACTATCAGCAAAATGGACTTTGAACCAAATTTATATATGAACGAGTAATTTATCCGAAATGCACTGGTTGTATGAACATGGTGAAATGGCAGTAACCTTAAAATCTAAATGTGGCGCAAATTGGTATATGGTGAATTTCAGCAAATTTGTCATCCTTCGGAAGTAAAATGCACACAACTATTAGCAAAATGGACTTTGAACCAAATTATATGAACGAGAAATTTATCCGAAACACACTGGTTGGATGAACATGGTAAAATGGCAGTAACCTTAAAATCTAAATTTGGCGCAAATTGGTAAATTGATGAATTTCAGCAAATTTGTTGCCCTTCGGAAGTAAAATGTACACAACTATCAGCGAAATGGACTTTGAACCAAATTCTATGAACGAGAAATTTATCCGAAATGCACTGGTTGTATGAACATGGTGAAATGGCAGGAACCTTAAAATCTACATTTGGCGCAAATTGGTAAATTGCTGAATTTCATCAAATTTGTTACCTTTTGGAAGTAAAAAGTACACAACTATCAGCAAAATGGACTTTGAACCAAATTATATGAACGAGTAATTTATCCGAAATGCACTGGTTGTATGAACATGGTAAAATGCCAGTAACCTGAAAATCTAAATGTGGCGCAAATTGGTAAATTGATGAATTTCATCAAATTTGTTGCCCTTCGGAAGTAAAATGTACACAACTATCAGCGAAATGGACTTTGAACCAAATTATATGAACGAGAAATTTATCCGAAACACACTGGTTGGATGAACATGGTAAAATGGCAGTAACCTTAAAATCTAAATTTGGCGCAAATTGGTAAATTGATGAATTTCAGCAAATTTGTTGCCCTTCGGAAGTAAAATGTACACAACTATCAGCGAAATGGACTTTGAACCAAATTCTATGAACGAGAAATTTATCCGAAATGCACTGGTTGTATGAACATGGTAAAATGCCAGTAACCTGAAAATCTAAATGTGGCGCAAATTGGTAAATTGATGAATTTCATCAAATTTGTTGCCCTTCGGAAGTAAAATGCACACAACTATTAGCAAAATGGACTTTGAACCAAATTATATGAACGAGAAATTTATCCGAAACACACTGGTTGGATGAACATGGTAAAATGGCAGTAACCTTAAAATCTAAATTTGGCGCAAATTGGTAAATTGATGAATTTCAGCAAATTTGTTGCCCTTCGGAAGTAAAATGTACACAACTATCAGCGAAATGGACTTTGAACCAAATTCTATGAACGAGAAATTTATCCGAAATGCACTCGTTGTATGAACATGGTGAAATGGCAGGAACCTTAAAATCTACATTTGGCTCAAATTGGTAAATTGATGAATTTCAGCAAATTTGGTACTTTTCGGAAGTAAAATGTACACAACTATCAGCAAAATGGACTTTGAACCAAATTCTATGAACGAGAAATTTATCCGAAATGCACTGGTTGTATGAACATGGTGAAATGGCAGTAACCTTAAAATCTACATTTGGCGCAAATTGGTAAATTGATGAAATTCAGCAAATGTGTTACCTTTCGGAAGTAAATTGTACACAACTATCGGCAAAATGGACTTTGAACGAAATTCTATGAACGAGTAATTTTTCCGAAATGCACTGGTGTGATGAACATGGTAAAACGGCAGTAACCTTAAAATCTACTTTTGGCGCAAATTCGTAAATTGATGAATTTCAGCATATTTGTTACTTTTCGGAAGTAAAATGTACACAACTATCAGCAAAATGGACTTTGAACCAAATTCTATGAACTAGAAATTTATCCGAAATGCACTGGTTGTATGAACATGGTAAAACGGTAGTAACCTTAAAATCTACATTTGGCGCAAATTGGTAAATTGATGAATTTCAGCAAATGTGTTACCTTTCGGAAGTAAAATGTACACAACTATCAGCAAAATGGACTTTGAACCAAATTCTATGAACGAGAAATTTATCCGAAATGCACTGGTTGTATGAACATGGTAAAATGGCAGTAACCTTAAAATCTAAATTTGGCGCAAATTGGTAAATTGATGAATTTCAGCAAATTTGTTGCCCTTCGGAAGTAAAATGTACACAACTATCAGCGAAATGGACTTTGAACCAAATTCTATGAACGAGAAATTTATCCGAAATGCACTGGTTGTATGAACATGGTGAAATGGCAGGAACCTTAAAATCTACATTTGGCGCAAATTGGTAAATTGCTGAATTTCATCAAATTTGTTACCTTTTGGAAGTAAAAAGTACACAACTATCAGCAAAATGGACTTTGAACCAAATTATATGAACGAGTAATTTATCCGAAATGCACTGGTTGTATGAACATGGTAAAATGCCAGTAACCTGAAAATCTAAATGTGGCGCAAATTGGTAATTTGATGAATTTCATCAAATTTGTTACCTTTTGGAAGTAAAAAGTACACAACTATCAGCAAAATGGACTTTGAACCAAATTATATGAACGAGTAATTTTTCCGAAACACACTGGTTGGATGAACATGGTAAAATGCCAGTAACCTGAAAATCTAAATGTGGCGCAAATTGGTAAATTGATGAATTTCATCAAATTTGTTACCTTTTGGAAGTAAAAAGTACACAACTATCAGCAAAATGGACTTTGAACCAAATTATATGAACGAGTAATTTTTCCGAAACACACTGGTTGGATGAACATGGTAAAACGGCAGTAACCTTAAAATCTACTTTTGGCTCAAATTGGTAAATTGATGAATTTCAGCAAATTTGGTACTTTTCGAAAGTAAAATGTACACAACTATCAGCAAAATGGACTTTGAACCAAATTCTATGAACGAGAAATTTATCCGAAATGCACTGGTTGTATGAACATGGTGCAATGGCAGTCACCTTAAAATCTACATTTGGCGCAAATTGGTAAATTGATGAATTTCAGCAAATGTGTTACCTTTCGGAAGTAAATTGTACACAACTATCGGCAAAATGGACTTTGAACGAAATTCTATGAACGAGTAATTTATCCGAAATGCACTGGTTGTATGAACATGGTAAAATGCCAGTAACCTGAAAATCTAAATGTGGCGCAAATTGGTAAATTGATGAATTTCATCAAATTTGTTACCTTTTGGAAGTAAAAAGTACACAACTATCAGCAAAATGGACTTTGAACCAAATTTATATATGAACGAGTAATTTTTCCGAAATGCACTGGTTGTATGAACATGGTAAAATGCCAGTAACCTGAAAATCTAAATGTGGCGCAAATTGGTAAATTGATGAATTTCATCAAATTTGTTACCTTTTGGAAGTAAAAAGTACACAACTATCAGCAAAATGGACTTTGAACCAAATTATATGAACGAGTAATTTTTCCGAAACACACTGGTTGGATGAACATGGTAAAACGGCAGTAACCTTAAAATCTAAATTTGGCGCAAATTGGTAAATTGATGAATTCAGCAAATTTGTTATTTTTCGGAAGTAAAATGTACACAACTATCGGCAAAATGGACTTTGAACGAAATTCTATGAACGAGTAATTTTTCCGAAATGCACTGGTGTGATAAACATGGTAAAACGGCAGTAACCTTAAAATCTACTTTTGGCTCAAATTGGTAAATTGATGAATTTCAGCAAATTTGGTACTTTTCGGAAGTAAAATGTACACAACTATCAGCAAAATGGACTTTGAACCAAATTCTATGAACGAGAAATTTATCCGAAATGCACTGGTTGTATGAACATGGCGAAATGGCAGTAACCTTAAAATCTACATTTGGCGCAAATTGGTAAATTGATGAATTTCAGCAAATGTGTTACCTTTCGGAAGTAAATTGTACACAACTATCGGCAAAATGGACTTTGAACGAAATTCTATGAACGAGTAATTTTTCCGAAATGCACTGGTGTGATGAACATGGTAAAACGGCAGTAACCTTAAAATCTACTTTTGGCGCAAATTGGTAAATTGATGAATTTCAGCATATTTGTTACTTTTCGGAAGTAAAATGTACACAACTATCAGCAAAATGGACTTTGAACCAAATTCTATGAACTAGAAATTTATCCGAAATGCACTGGTTGTATGAACATGGTGAAATGGCAGTAACCTTAAAATCTACATTTGGCGCAAATTGGTAAATTGATGAAATTCAGCAAATGTGTTACCTTTCGGAAGTAAAGTGTACACAACTATCAGCAAAATGGACTTTGAACCAAATTCTATGAACGAGAAATTTATCCGAAATGCACTGGTTGTATGAACATGGTGAAATGGCAGTAACCTTAAAATCTACATTTGGCGCAAATTGGTAAATTGATGAATTTCAGCAAATGTGTTACCTTTCGGAAGTAAAAAGTACACAACTATCAGCAAAATGGACTTTGAACCAAATTTATATATGAACGAGTAATTTATCCGAAATGCACTGGTTGTATGAACATGGTGAAATGGCAGTAACCTTAAAATCTAAATGTGGCGCAAATTGGTATACGGTGAATTTCAGCAAATTTGTCATCCTTCGGAAGTAAAATGCACACAACTATTAGCAAAATGGACTTTGAACCAAATTATATGAACGAGTAATTTTTCCGAAATGCACTGGTTGTATGAACATGGTAAAATGGCAGTAACCTTAAAATCTAAATTTGGCGCAAATTGGTAAATTGATGAATTTCAGCAAATTTGTTGCCCTTCGGAAGTAAAATGTACACAACTATCAGCAAAATGGACTTTGAACCAAATTCTATGAACGAGAAATTTATCCGAAATGCACTGGTTGTATGAACATGGTGAAATGGCAGGAACCTTAAAATCTACATTTGGCGCAAATTGGTAAATTGCTGAATTTCATCAAATTTGTTACCTTTTGGAAGTAAAAAGTACACAACTATCAGCAAAATGGACTTTGAACCAAATTTATATATGAACGAGTAATTTTTCCGAAACACACTGGTTGGATGAACATGGTAAAACGGCAGTAACCTTAAAATCTAAATTTGGCGCAAATTGGTAAATTGATGAATTCAGCAAATTTGTTATTTTTCGGAAGTAAAATGTACACAACTATCGGCAAAATGGACTTTGAACGAAATTCTATGAACGAGTAATTTTTCCGAAATGCACTGGTGTGATAAACATGGTAAAACGGCAGTAACCTTAAAATCTACTTTTGGCTCAAATTGGTAAATTGATGAATTTCAGCAAATTTGGTACTTTTCGGAAGTAAAATGTACACAACTATCAGCAAAATGGACTTTGAACCAAATTCTATGAACGAGAAATTTATCCGAAATGCACTGGTTGTATGAACATGGTGAAATGGCAGTAACCTTAAAATCTACATTTGGCGCAAATTGGTAAATTGATGAATTTCAGCAAATGTGTTACCTTTCGGAAGTAAATTGTACACAACTATCGGCAAAATGGACTTTGAACGAAATTCTATGAACGAGTAATTTTTCCGAAATGCACTGGTGTGATGAACATGGTAAAACGGCAGTAACCTTAAAATCTACTTTTGGCGCAAATTGGTAAATTGATGAATTTCAGCATATTTGTTACTTTTCGGAAGTAAAATGTACACAACTATCAGCAAAATGGACTTTGAACCAAATTCTATGAACTAGAAATTTATCCGAAATGCACTGGTTGTATGAACATGGTGAAATGGCGGTAACCTTAAAATCTACATTTGGCGCAAATTGGTAAATTGATGAATTCAGCATATTTGTTACTTTTCGGAAGTAAAAAGTACACAACTATCAGCAAAATGGACTTTGAACCAAATTTATATATGAACGAGTAATTTATCCGAAATGCACTGGTTGTATGAACATGGTGAAATGGCGGTAACCTTAAAATCTACATTTGGCGCAAATTGGTAAATTGATGAATTCAGCATATTTGTTACTTTTCGGAAGTAAAAAGTACACAACTATCAGCAAAATGGACTTTGAACCAAATTTATATATGAACGAGTAATTTATCCGAAATGCACTGGTTGTATGAACATGGTGAAATGGCAGTAACCTTAAAATCTACATTTGGCGCAAATTGGTAAATTGATGAATTTCAGCAAATGTGTTACCTTTCGGAAGTAAAAAGTACACAACTATCAGCAAAATGGACTTTGAACCAAATTTATATATGAACGAGTAATTTATCCGAAATGCACTGGTTGTATGAACATGGTGAAATGGCAGTAACCTTAAAATCTAAATGTGGCGCAAATTGGTATATGGTGAATTTCAGCAAATTTGTCATCCTTCGGAAGTAAAATGCACACAACTATTAGCAAAATGGACTTTGAACCAAATTATATGAACGAGTAATTTTTCCGAAATGCACTGGTTGTATGAACATGGTAAAATGGCAGTAACCTTAAAATCTAAATTTGGCGCAAATTGGTAAATTGATGAATTTCAGCAAATTTGTTACTTTTCGGAAGTAAAATGTACACAACTATCAGCAAAATGGACTTTGAACCAAATTCTATGAACGAGAAATTTATCCGAAATGCACTGGTTGTATGAACATGGTGAAATGGCAGTAACCTTAAAATCTACATTTGGCGCAAATTGGTAAATTGATGAATTTCAGCAAATGTGTTACCTTTCGGAAGTAAATTGTACACAACTATCAGCAAAATGGACTTTGAACCAAATTCTATGAACGAGAAATTTATCCGAAATGCACTGGTTGTATGAACATGGTGAAATGGCAGTAACCTTAAAATCTACATTTGGCGCAAATTGGTAAATTGATGAATTTCAGCAAATGTGTTACCTTTCGGAAGTAAATTGTACACAACTATCGGCAAAATGGACTTTGAACGAAATTCTATGAACGAGTAATTTTTCCGAATTGCACTGGTGTGATGAACATGGTAAAACGGCAGTAACCTTAAAATCTACTTTTGGCGCAAATTGGTAAATTAATGAATTTCAGCAAATTTGTTACTTTTCGGAAGTAAAATGTACACAACTATCAGCAAAATGGACTTTGAACCAAATTCTATGAACTAGAAATTTATCCGAAATGCACTGGTTGTATGAACATGGTAAAATGGCAGTAACCTTAAAATCTACATTTGGCGCAAATTGGTAAATTGCTGAATTTCAGCAAATGTTTTACCTTTCGGAAGTAAAATGTAGACAACTATCAGCAAAATGGACTTTGAACCAAATTTATATATGAACGAGTAATTTATCCGAAATGCACTGGTTGTATGAACATGGTGAAATGGCAGTAACCTTAAAATCTACATTTGGCGCAAATTGGTAAATTGATGAATTTCAGCAAATGTGTTACCTTTCGGAAGTAAAATGTACACAACTATCAGCAAAATGGACTTTGAACCAAATTCTATGAACGAGAAATTTATCCGAAATGCACTGGTTGTATGAACATGGTGAAATGGCAGTAACCTTAAAATCTACATTTGGCGCAAATTGGTAATTTGATGAATTTCAGCAAATGTGTTACCTTTCGGAAGTAAAATGTACACAACTATCAGCAAAATGGACTTTGAACCAAATTCTATGAACGAGAAATTTATCCGAAATGCACTGGTTGTATGAACATGGTAAAACGGCAGTAACCTTAAAATCTAAATGTGGCGCAAATTGGTATATGATGAGTTTCAGCAAATGTGTTACCTTTCGGAAGTAAAATGTAGACAACTATCAGCAAAATGGACTTTGAACCAAATTTATATATAAACGAGTAATTTATCCGAAATGCACTGGTTGTATGAACATGGTAAAATGCCAGTAACCTGAAAATCTAAATGTGGCGCAAATTGGTAAATTGATGAATTTCATCAAATTTGTTACCTTTTGGAAGTAAAAAGTACACAACTATCAGCAAAATGGACTTTGAACCAAATTTATATATGAACGAGTAATTTATCCGAAATGCACTGGTTGTATGAACATGGTGAAATGGCAGTAACCTTAAAATCTACATTTGGCGCAAATTGGTAAATTGATGAATTTCAGCAAATGTGTTACCTTTCGGAAGTAAATTGTACACAACTATCGGCAAAATGGACTTTGAACGAAATTCTATGAACGAGTCATTTTTCCGAAATGCACTGGTTGGATGAACATGGTAAAACGGCAGTAACCTTAAAATCTGCATTTGGCGCAAATTGGTAAATTGATGAATTTCAGCAAATGTGTTACCTTTCGGAAGTAAATTGTACACAACTATCAGCAAAATGGACTTTAAACGAAATTCTATGAACGAGTAATTTTTCCGAAATGCACTGGTTGGATGAACATGGAGAAACGGCAGTAACCTTAAAAAGCTAAATTGGTAAATTGATGAATTGCATCAAATTTGTACCTTTCGGGAGTAAAAAGTACACAACTATTAGCAAAATGGACTTTGAACGAATTTCTATGAACGAGTAATTTTTCCGAAATGCACTGGTTGGATGAACATGGTAAAACGGCAGTAACCTTAAAATCTAAATGTGGCGCAAATTGGTATAAGATGAATTTCAGCAAATTTGTCATCCTTCGGAAGTAAAATGCACACAACTATTAGCAAAATGGACTTTGAACCAAATTATATGAACGAGTAATTTATCCGAAATGCACTGGTTGTATGAACATGGTAAAATGGCAGTAACCTTAAAATCTAAATTTGGCGCAAATTGGTAAATTGATGAATTTCAGCAAATTTGTTGCGCTTCGGAAGTAAAATGTACACAACTATCAGCAAAATGGACTTTGAACCAAATTCTATGAACGAGAAATTTATCCGAAATGCACTGGTTGTATGAACATGGTGAAATGGCAGTAACCTTAAAATCTACATTTGGCGCAAATTGGTAAATTGCTGAATTTCAGCAAATGTGTTACCTTTCGGAAGTAAAATGTAGACAACTATCAGCAAAATGGACTTTGAACCAAATTTATATATGAACGAGTAATGTATCCGAAATGCACTGGCTGTATGAACATGGTAAAATGCCAGTAACCTGAAAATCTAAATGTGGCGCAAATTGGTAAATTGATGAATTTCATCAAATTTGTTACCTTTTGGAAGTAAAAAGTACACAACTATCAGCAAAATGGACTTTGAACCAAATTTATATATGAACGAGTAATTTATCCGAAATGCACTGGTTGTATGAACATGGTAAAATGCCAGTAACCTGAAAATCTAAATGTGGCGCAAATTAGTAAATTGATGAATTTCATCAAATTTGTTACCTTTTGGAAGTGAAAAGTACACAACTATCAGCAAAATGGACTTTGAACCAAATTATATGAACGAGTAATTTTTCCGAAATACACTGGTTGGATGAACATGGTAAAACGGCAGTAACCTTAAAATCTAAATTTGGCGCAAATTGGTAAATTGATGAATTCAGCAAATTTGTTATTTTTCGGAAGTAAAATGTACACAACTATCGGCAAAATGGACTTTGAACGAAATTCCATGAACGAGTAATTTTTCCGAAATGCACTGGTGTGATGAACATGGTAAAACGGCAGTAACCTTAAAATCAACTTTTGGCGCAAATTGGTAAATTGATGAGTTTCATCAAATTTGTTACCTTTTGGAAGTAAAATGTACACAACTATCAGCAAAATGGACTTTGAACCAAATTCTATGAACGAGAAATTTATCCGAAATACACTGGTAGTATGAACATGGTGAAATGGCAGTAACCTTAAAATGTACACAACTATCGGCAAAATGGACTTTGAACGAAATTCTATGAACGAGTAATTTTTCCGAAATGCACTGGTTGCATGAACATGGTAAAACGGCAGTAACCTTAAAATCTACTTTTGGCGCAAATTGGTATATGATGAATTTCATCCATTTTGTTACCTTTCGGAAGTAAAATGTACACAACTATCGGCAAAATGGACTTTGAACGAAATTCTATGAACGAGTAATTTTTCCGAAATGCACTGGTGTGATGAACATGGTAAAACGGCAGTAACCTTAAAATCTACTTTTGGCTCAAATTGGTAAATTGATGAATTTCAGCAAATTTGTTACTTTTCGGAAGTAAAATGTACACAACTATCAGCAAAATGGACTTTGAACCAAATTCTATGAACGAGAAATTTATCCGAAATGCACTGGTTGTATGAACATGGTGAAATGGCAGTAACCTTAAAATCTACATTTGGCGCAAATTGGTAAATTGATGAATTTCAGCAAATGTGTTACCTTTCGGAAGTAAAATGTACACAACTATCGGCAAAATGGACTTTGAACGAAATTCTATGGACGAGTAATTTTTCCGAAATGCACTGGTGTGATGAACATGGTAAAACGGCAGTAACCTTAAAATCTACTTTTGGCGCAAATTGGTAAATTGATGAATTTCAGCAAATTTGTTACTTTTCGGAAGTAAAATGTACACAACTATCAGCAAAATGGACTTTGAACCAAATTCTATGAACGAGAAATTTATCCGAAATGCACTGGTTGTATGAACATGGTGAAATGGCAGTAACCTTAAAATCTACATTTGGCGCAAATTGGTAAATTGATGAATTTCAGCAAATGTGTTACCTTTCGGAAGTAAATTGTACACAACTATCAGCAAAATTAACTTTGAACGAAATTCTATGAACGAGTAATTTTTCCGAAATGCACTGGTTGGATGAACATGGTGAAACGGCAGTAACCTTAAAATCTAAATTTGGCGCAAATTGGTAAATTGATGAATTCAGCAAATTTGTTACTTTTCGGAAGTAAAATGTACACAACTATCGGCAAAATGGACTTTGAACGAAATTCTATGAACGAGTAATTTTTCCGAAATGCACTGCTGTGATGAACATGGTAAAATGCCAGTAACCTGAAAATCTAAATTTGGCGCAAATTTGTAAATTGATGAATTTCAGCAAATTTGTTACCTTTTGGAAGTAAACTGTAAACAACTATTAGCAAAATGGCCAGTAACCCTAAAATCTAAATTTGGCGCAAATTGGTAAATTGATGAATTTCAGCAAATTTGTTACTTTTCGGAAGTAAAATGTACACAACTATCAGCAAAATGGACTTTGAACCAAATTCTATGAACGAGAAATTTATCCGAAATGCACTGGTTGTATGAACATGGTGAAATGGCAGTAACCTTAAAATCTACATTTGGCGCAAATTGGTAAATTGCTGAATTTCAGCAAATGTGTTACCTTTCGGAAGTAAAATGTAGACAACTATCAGCAAAATGGACTTTGAACCAAATTTATATATGAACGAGTAATTTATCCGAAATGCACTGGCTGTATGAACATGGTAAAATGCCAGTAACCTGAAAATCTAAATGTGGCGCAAATTGGTAAATTGATGAATTTCATCAAATTTGTTACCTTTTGGAAGTAAAAAGTACACAACTATCAGCAAAATGGACTTTGAACCAAATTTATATATGAACGAGTAATTTATCCGAAATGCACTGGTTGGATGAACATGGTAAAACGGCAGTAACCTTAAAATCTAAATTTGGCGCAAATTGGTAAATTGATGAATTCAGCAAATTTGTTATTTTTCGGAAGTAAAATGTACACAACTATCGGCAAAATGGACTTTGAACGAAATTCCATGAACGAGTAATTTTTCCGAAATGGACTGGTGTGATGAACATGGTAAAACGGCAGTAACCTTAAAATCAACTTTTGGCGCAAATTGGTAAATTGATGAGTTTCATCAAATTTGTTACCTTTTGGAAGTAAAATGTACACAACTATCAGCAAAATGGACTTTGAACCAAATTCTATGAACGAGAAATTTATCCGAAATACACTGGTAGTATGAACATGGTGAAATGGCAGTAACCTTAAAATGTACACAACTATCGGCAAAATGGACTTTGAACGAAATTCTATGAACGAGTAATTTTTCCGAAATGCACTGGTTGCATGAACATGGTAAAACGGCAGTAACCGTAAAATCTACTTTTGGCGCAAATTGGTATATGATGAATTTCATCCATTTTGTTACCTTTCGGAAGTAAAATGTACACAACTATCGGCAAAATGGACTTTGAACGAAATTCTATGAACGAGTAATTTTTCCGAAATGCACTGGTGTGATGAACATGGTAAAACGGCAGTAACCTTAAAATCTACTTTTGGCTCAAATTGGTAAATTGATGAATTTCAGCAAATTTGTTACTTTTCGGAAGTAAAATGTACACAACTATCAGCAAAATGGACTTTGAACCAAATTCTATGAACGAGAAATTTATCCGAAATGCACTGGTTGTATGAACATGGTGAAATGGCAGTAACCTTAAAATCTACATTTGGCGCAAATTGGTAAATTGATGAATTTCAGCAAATGTGTTACCTTTCGGAAGTAAAATGTACACAACTATCGGCAAAATGGACTTTGAACGAAATTCTATGGACGAGTAATTTTTCCGAAATGCACTGGTGTGATGAACATGGTAAAACGGCAGTAACCTTAAAATCTACTTTTGGCGCAAATTGGTAAATAGATGAATTTCAGCAAATTTGTTACTTTTCGGAAGTAAAATGTACACAACTATCAGCAAAATGGACTTTGAACCAAATTCTATGAACGAGAAATTTATCCGAAATGCACAGGTTGTATGAACATGGTGAAATGGCAGTAACCTTAAAATCTACATTTGGCGCAAATTGGTAAATTGATGAATTTCAGCAAATGTGTTACCTTTCGGAAGTAAATTGTACACAACTATCAGCAAAATTAACTTTGAACGAAATTCTATGAACGAGTAATTTTTCCGAAATGCACTGGTTGGATGAACATGGTGAAACGGCAGTAACCTTAAAATCTAAATTTGGCGCAAATTGGTAAATTGATGAATTCAGCAAATTTGTTACCTTTTGGAAGTAAACTGTAAACAACTATTAGCAAAATGGCCAATAACCCTAAAATCTAAATTTGGCGCAAATTGGTAAATTGATGAATTTCAGCAAATTTGTTACTTTTCGGAAGTAAAATGTACACAACTATCGGCAAAATGGACTTTGAACGAAATTCTATGAACGAGTAATTTTTCCGAAATGCACTGCTGTGATGAACATGGTAAAATGCCAGTAACCTGAAAATCTAAATTTGGCGCAAATTTGTAAATTGATGAATTTCAGCAAATTTGTTACCTTTTGGAAGTAAACTGTAAACAACTATTAGCAAAATGGCCAGTAACCCTAAAATCTAAATTTGGCGCAAATTGGTAAATTGATGAATTCAGCAAATTTGTTACTTTTCGGAAGTAAAATGTACACAACTATCGGCAAAATGGACTTTGAACGAAATTCTATGAACGAGTAATTTTTCCGAAATGCACTGCTGTGATGAACATGGTAAAACGGCAGTAACCTTAAAATCTACATTTGGCGCAAATTGGTAAATTGATGAATTTCAGCAAATTTGTTACTTTTCGGAAATAAAATGTACACAACTATCAGCAAAATAGACTTTGAACGAAATTCTATTAACGAATAATTTTTCCGAAATGCACTGGTTGGATGAACATGGTGAAATGGCAGTAACCTTAAAATCTACATTTGGCGCAAATTGGTAAATTGATGAATTTCAGCAAATGTGTGACCTTTGGGAAGTAAATTGTACACACCTATCAGCAAAATGGACTTTGAATGAAATTCTATGAACTAGTAATTTTTCCGGAATGCACTGGTTGGATGAACATGGTAAAACGGCAGTAACCTTAAAATCTACATTTGGCGCAAATTGGTAAATTGCTGAATTTCAGCAAATGTGTTACCTTTTGGAAGTAAAAAGTACACAACTATCAGCAAAATGGACTTTGAACCAAATTTATATATGAACGAGTAATTTATCCGAAATGCACTGGTTGTATGAACATGGTGAAATGGCAGTAACCTTAAAATCTAAATGTGGCGCAAATTGGTATATGATGAATTTCAGCAAATTTGTCATCCTTCGGAAGTAAAATTCACACAACTATTAGCAAAATGGACTTTGAACCGAATTATATGAACTAGTAATTTATCGGAAATGCACTGGTTGTATGAACATGGTAAAACGGCAGTAACCTTAAATTGATGAATTTCAGCAAATGTGTTACCTTTCGAAAGTAAAAATTACATAACTATTAGCAAATGGACTTTGAACCAAATTATATGAACGAGTAATTTATGCGAAATGCACTGGTTGTATGAACATGGTAAAACGGCAGTAACCTTAAAATCTAAATTTGGCACAAATTGGTAAATTGATGCATTTCAGCAAATGTGTTACCTTTCGAAAGTAAAAAGTACACAACTATTAGCAAAATGGACTTTGAACTAAACTATATGAACGAGTAATTTATCCGAAATGCACTGGTTGTATGAAAATGGTAAAATGGCAGTAACCTGAAAATCTAAATTTGGCGCAAATTGGTAAATTGCTGAATTTCAGCAAATGTGTTAGCTTTCGGAAGTAAACTGTACACAACTATCAGCAAAATGGACTTTGAACCAAATTATATGAACTAGTAATTTTTCCGAAATGCACTGGTTGGATGAACATGGTAAAACGGCAGTAACCTTAAAATCTAAATTTGGCACAAATTGGTAAATTGATGCATTTCAGCAAATGTGTTACCTTTCGAAAGTAAAAAGTACACAACTATTAGCAAAATGGACTTTGAACCAAATTATATGAACGAGTAATTTATCCGAAATGCACTGGTTGTATGAAAATGGTAAAATGGCAGTAACCTGAAAATCTAAATTTGGAGCAAATTGGTAAATTGCTGAATTTCAGCAAATGTGTTAACTTTCGGAAGTAAAATGTACACAACTATCAGCAAAATGGACTTTGAACCAAATTCTATGAACGAGAAATTTATCCGAAATGCACTGGTTGTATGAACATGGTGAAATGGCAGTAACCTTAAAATCTACATTTGGCGCAAATTGGTAAATTGATGAATTCAGCAAATTTGTTACTTTTTGGAAGTAAAATGTACACAACTATCGGCAAAATGGACTTTGAACGAAATTCTATGAACGAGTAATTTTTCCGAAATGCACTGCTGTGATGAACATGGTAAAACGGCAGTAACCTTAAAATCTACATTTGGCGCAAATTGGTAAATTGATGAATTTCAGCAAATTTGTTACTTTTCGGAAGTAAAATGTACACAACTATCAGCAAAATAGACTTTGAACGAAATTCTATTAACGAATAATTTTTCCGAAATGCACTGGTTGGATGAACATGGTAAAACGGCAGTAACCTTAAATTGATGAATTTCAGCAAATGTGTTACCTTTCGAAAGTAAAAATTACATAACTATTAGCAAATGGACTTTGAACCAAATTATATGAACGAGTAATTTATGCGAAATGCACTGGTTGTATGAACATGGTAAAATGGCAGTAACCTGAAAATCTAAATTTGGCGCAAATTGGTAAATTGCTGAATTTCAGCAAATGTGTTAACTTTCAGAAGTAAAATGTACACAACTATCAGCAAAATGGACTTTGAACCAAATTATATGAACGAGAAATTTATCCGAAATGCACTGGTTGTATGAACATGGTGAAATGGCAGTAACCTTAAAATCTACATTTGGCGCAAATTGGTAAATTGCTGAATTTCAGCAAATGTGTTACCTTTTGGAAGTAAAAAGTACACAACTATTAGCAAAATGGACTTTGAACCAAATTATATGAACGAGTAATTTATGCGAAATGCACTGGTTGTATGAACATGGTAAAATGGCAGTAACCTGAAAATCTAAATTTGGCGCAAATTGGTAAATTGCTGAATTTCAGCAAATGTGTTAACTTTCGGAAGTAAAATGTACACAACTATCAGCAAAATTGACTTTGAACCAAATTATATGAACTAGTAATTTTTCCGAAATGCACTGGTTGGATGAACATGGTAAAACGGCAGTAACCTTAAAATCTAAATTTGGCACAAATTGGTAAATTGCTGAATTTCAGCAAATGTGTTAACTTTCGGAAGTAAAATGTACACAACTATCAGCAAAATTGACTTTGAACCAAATTATATGAACTAGTAATTTTTCCGAAATGCACTGGTTGGATGAACATGGTAAAACGGCAGTAACCTTAAATTGATGAATTTCAGCAAATGTGTTACCTTTCGAAAGTAAAAATTACATAACTATTAGCAAATGGACTTTGAACCAAATTATATGAACGAGTAATTTATGCGAAATGCACTGGTTGTATGAACATGGTAAAATGGCAGTAACCTGAAAATCTAAATTTGGCGCAAATTGGTAAATTGCTGAATTTCAGCAAATGTGTTAACTTTCGGAAGTAAAATGTACACAACTATCAGCAAAATTGACTTTGAACCAAATTATATGAACTAGTAATTTTTCCGAAATGCACTGGTTGGATGAACATGGTAAAACGGCAGTAACCTTAAAATCTAAATTTGGCACAAATTGGTAAATTGATGCATTTCAGCAAATGTGTTACCTTTCGAAAGTAAAAAGTACACAACTATTAGCAAAATGGACTTTGAACCAAATTATATGAACGAGTAATTTATGCGAAATGCACTGGTTGTATGAACATGGTAAAATGGCAGTAACCTGAAAATCTAAATTTGGCGCAAATTGGTAAATTGCTGAATTTCAGCAAATGTGTTAACTTTCAGAAGTAAAATGTACACAACTATCAGCAAAATGGACTTTGAACCAAATTATATGAACTAGTAATTTTTCCGAAATGCACTGGTTGGATGAACATGGTAAAACGGCAGTAACCTTAAAATCTAAATTTGGCGCAAATTGGTAAATTGATGCATTTCAGCAAATGTGTTACCTTTTGGAAGTAAAAAGTACACAACTATTAGCAAAATGGACTTTGAACTAAACTATATGAACGAGTAATTTATCCGAAATGCACTGGTTGTATGAAAATGGTAAAATGGCAGTAACCTGAAAATCTAAATTTGGCGCAAATTGGTAAATTGCTGAATTTCAGCAAATGTGTTAGCTTTCGGAAGTAAAATGTACACAACTATCAGCAAAATGGACTTTGAACCAAATTATATGAACTAGTAATTTTTCCGAAATGCACTGGTTGGATGAACATGGTAAAACGGCAGTAACCTTAAAATCTAAATTTGGCGCAAATTGGTAAATTGATGAATTCAGCAAATTTGTTACTTTTCGGAAGTAAAATGTACACAACTATCGGCAAAATGGACTTTGAACGAAATTCTATGAACGAGTAATTTTTCCGAAATGCACTGCTGTGATGAACATGGTAAAATGCCAGTAACCTGAAAATCTAAATTTGGCGCAAATTTGTAAATTGATGAATTTCAGCAAATTTGTTACCTTTTGGAAGTAAACTGTAAACAACTATTAGCAAAATGGCCAGTAACCCTAAAATCTAAATTTGGCGCAAATTGGTAAATTGATGAATTTCAGCAAATTTGTTACTTTTCGGAAGTAAAATGTACACAACTATCAGCAAAATGGACTTTGAACCAAATTCTATGAACGAGAAATTTATCCGAAATGCACTGGTTGTATGAACATGGTGAAATGGCAGTAACCTTAAAATCTACATTTGGCGCAAATTGGTAAATTGATGAATTTCAGCAAATTTGTTACTTTTCGGAAGTAAAATGTACACAACTATCAGCAAAATGGACTTTGAACCAAATTCTATGAACGAGAAATTTATCCGAAATGCACTGGTTGTATGAACATGGTGAAACGGCAGTAACCTTAAAATCTAAATTTGGCGCAAATTGGTAAATTGATGAATTCAGCAAATTTGTTACTTTTCGGAAGTAAAATGTACACAACTATCGGCAAAATGGACTTTGAACGAAATTCTATGAACGAGTAATTTTTCCGAAATGCACTGCTGTGATGAACATGGTAAAACGGCAGTAACCTTAAAATCTACATTTGGCGCAAATTGGTAAATTGATGAATTTCAGCAAATTTGTTACTTTTCGGAAGTAAAATGTACACAACTATCAGCAAAATAGACTTTGAACGAAATTCTATTAACGAATAATTTTTCCGAAATGCACTGGTTGGATGAACATGGTGAAATGGCAGTAACCTTAGAATCTACATTTGGCGCAAATTGGTAAATTGATGAATTTCAGCAAATGTGTGACCTTTGGGAAGTAAATTGTACACACCTATCAGCAAAATGGACTTTGAATGAAATTCTATGAACTAGTAATTTTTCCGGAATGCACTGGTTGGATGAACATGGTAAAACGGCAGTAACCTTAAAATCTACATTTGGCGCAAATTGGTAAATTGCTGAATTTCAGCAAATGTGTTACCTTTTGGAAGTAAAAAGTACACAACTATCAGCAAAATGGACTTTGAACCAAATTTATATATGAACGAGTAATTTATCCGAAATGCACTGGTTGTATGAACATGGTGAAATGGCAGTAACCTTAAAATCTAAATGTGGCGCAAATTGGTATATGATGAATTTCAGCAAATTTGTCATCCTTCGGAAGTAAAATTCACACTACTATTAGCAAAATGGACTTTGAACCGAATTATATGAACGAGTAATTTATCGGAAATGCACTGGTTGTATGAACATGGTAAAACGGCAGTAACCTTAAATTGATGAATTTCAGCAAATGTGTTACCTTTCGAAAGTAAAAATTACATAACTATTAGCAAATGGACTTTGAACCAAATTATATGAACGAGTAATTTATGCGAAATGCACTGGTTGTATGAACATGGTAAAATGGCAGTAACCTGAAAATCTAAATTTGGCGCAAATTGGTAAATTGCTGAATTTCAGCAAATGTGTTAACTTTCAGAAGTAAAATGTACACAACTATCAGCAAAATGGACTTTGAACCAAATTATATGAACTAGTAATTTTTCCGAAATGCACTGGTTGGATGAACATGGTAAAACGGCAGTAACCTTAAAATCTAAATTTGGCGCAAATTGGTAAATTGATGAATTTCAGCAAATGTGTTACCTTTTGGAAGTAAAAAGTACACAACTATTAGCAAAATGGACTTTGAACTAAATTATATGAACGAGTAATTTATCCGAAATGCACTGGTTGTATGAAAATGGTAAAATGGCAGTAACCTGAAAATCTAAATTTGGCGCAAATTGGTAAATTGCTGAATTTCAGCAAATGTGTTAACTTTCGGAAGTAAAATGTACACAACTATCAGCAAAATTGACTTTGAACCAAATTATATGAACTAGTAATTTTTCCGAAATGCACTGGTTGGATGAACATGGTAAAACGGCAGTAACCTTAAAATCTAAATTTGGCACAAATTGGTAAATTGATGCATTTCAGCAAATGTGTTACCTTTCGAAAGTAAAAAGTACACAACTATTAGCAAAATGGACTTTGAACCAAATTATATGAACGAGTAATTTATGCGAAATGCACTGGTTGTATGAACATGGTAAAATGGCAGTAACCTGAAAATCTAAATTTGGCGCAAATTGGTAAATTGCTGAATTTCAGCAAATGTGTTAACTTTCAGAAGTAAAATGTACACAACTATCAGCAAAATGGACTTTGAACCAAATTATATGAACTAGTAATTTTTCCGAAATGCACTGGTTGGATGAACATGGTAAAACGGCAGTAACCTTAAAATCTAAATTTGGCGCAAATTGGTAAATTGATGCATTTCAGCAAATGTGTTACCTTTTGGAAGTAAAAAGTACACAACTATTAGCAAAATGGACTTTGAACTAAACTATATGAACGAGTAATTTATCCGAAATGCACTGGTTGTATGAAAATGGTAAAATGGCAGTAACCTGAAAATCTAAATTTGGCGCAAATTGGTAAATTGCTGAATTTCAGCAAATGTGTTAGCTTTCGGAAGTAAAATGTACACAACTATCAGCAAAATGGACTTTGAACCAAATTATATGAACTAGTAATTTTTCCGAAATGCACTGGTTGGATGAACATGGTAAAACTAAATTTGGCACAAATTGGTAAATTGATGCATTTCAGCAAATGTGTTACCTTTCGAAAGTAAAAAGTACACAACTATTAGCAAAATGGACTTTGAACCAAATTATATGAACGAGTAATTTATCCGAAATGCACTGGTTGTATGAAAATGGTAAAATGGCAGTAACCTGAAAATCTAAATTTGGCGCAAATTGGTAAATTGCTGAATTTCAGCAAATGTGTTAACTTTCGGAAGTAAAATGTACACAACTATCAGCAAAATGGACTTTGAACCAAATTCTATGAACGAGAAATTTATCCGAAATGCACTGGTTGTATGAACATGGTGAAATGGCAGTAACCTTAAAATCTACATTTGGCGCAAATTGGTAAATTGATGAATTCAGCAAATTTGTTACTTTTCGGAAGTAAAATGTACACAACTATCGGCAAAATGGACTTTGAACGAAATTCTATGAACGAGTAATTTTTCCGAAATGCACTGCTGTGATGAACATGGTAAAACGGCAGTAACCTTAAAATCTACATTTGGCGCAAATTGGTAAATTGATGAATTTCAGCAAATTTGTTACTTTTCGGAAGTAAAATGTACACAACTATCAGCAAAATAGACTTTGAACGAAATTCTATTAACGAATAATTTTTCCGAAATGCACTGGTTGGATGAACATGGTGAAATGGCAGTAACCTTAAAATCTACATTTGGCGCAAATTGGTAAATTGATGAATTTCAGCAAATGTGTTACCTTTGGGAAGTAAATTGTACACACCTATCAGCAAAATGGACTTTGAATGAAATTCTATGAACTAGTAATTTTTCCGGAATGCACTGGTTGGATGAACATGGTAAAACGGCAGTAACCTTAAAATCTACATTTGGCGCAAATTGGTAAATTGCTGAATTTCAGCAAATGTGTTACCTTTTGGAAGTAAAAAGTACACAACTATCAGCAAAATGGACTTCGAACCAAATTTATATATGAACGAGTAATTTATCCGAAATGCACTGGTTGTATGAACATGGTGAAATGGCAGTAACCTTAAAATCTAAATGTGGCGCAAATTGGTATATGATGAATTTAAGCAAATTTGTCATCCTTCGGAAGTAAAATGCACACAACTATTAACAAAATGGACTTTGAACCGAATTATATGAACGAGTAATTTATCCGAAATGCACTGGTTGTATGAACATGGTAAAACGGCAGTAACCTTAAATTGCTGAATTTCAGCAAATGTGTTACCTTTTGGAAGTAAAAAGTACACAACTATCAGCAAAATGGACTTCGAACCAAATTTATATATGAACGAGTAATTTATGCGAAATGCACTGGTTGTATGAACATGGTAAAATGGCAGTAACCTGAAAATCTAAATTTGGCGCAAATTGGTAAATTGCTGAATTTCAGCAAATGTGTTAACTTTCAGAAGTAAAATGTACACAACTATCAGCAAAATGGACTTTGAACCAAATTATATGAACTAGTAATTCTTCCGAAATGCACTAGTTGGATGAACATGGTAAAACGGCAGTAACCTTAAAATCTAAATTTGGCGCAAATTGGTAAATTGATGCATTTCAGCAAATGTGTTACCTTTTGGAAGTAAAAAGTACACAACTATTAGCAAAATGGACTTTGAACTAAATTATATGAACGAGTAATTTATCCGAAATGCACTGGTTGTATGAAAATGGTAAAATGGCAGTAACCTGAAAATCTAAATTTGGCGCAAATTGGTAAATTGCTGAATTTCAGCAAATGTGTTAACTTTCGGAAGTAAAATGTACACAACTATCAGCAAAATGGACTTTGAACCAAATTATATGAACTAGTAATTTTTCCGAAATGCACTGGTTGGATGAACATGGTAAAACGGCAGTAACCTTAAAATCTAAATTTGGCACAAATTGGTAAATTGATGCATTTCAGCAAATGTGTTACCTTTCGAAAGTAAAAAGTACACAACTATTAGCAAAATGGACTTTGAACCAAATTATATGAACGAGTAATTTATGCGAAATGCACTGGTTGTATGAACATGGTAAAATGGCAGTAACCTTAAAATCTAAATTTGGCGCAAATTGGTAAATTGCTGAATTTCAGCAAATGTGTTAACTTTCAGAAGTAAAATGTACGCAACTATCAGCAAAATGGACTTTGAACCAAATTATATGAACTAGTAATTTTTCCGAAATGCACTGGTTGGATGAACATGGTAAAACGGCAGTAACCTTAAAATCTAAATTTGGCGCAAATTGGTAAATTGATGCATTTCAGCAAATGTGTTACCTTTTGGAAGTAAAAAGTACACAACTATTAGCAAAATGGACTTTGAACTAAATTATATGAACGAGTAATTTATCCGAAATGCACTGGTTGTATGAAAATGGTAAAATGGCAGTAACCTGAAAATCTAAATTTGGCGCAAATTGGTAAATTGCTGAATTTCAGCAAATGTGTTAACTTTCAGAAGTAAAATGTACACAACTATCAGCAAAATGGACTTTGAACCAAATTATATGAACTAGTAATTTTTCCGAAATGCACTGGTTGGATGAACATGGTAAAACGGCAGTAACCTTAAAATCTAAATTTGGCGCAAATTGGTAAATTGATGCATTTCAGCAAATGTGTTACCTTTCGGAAGTAAAATGTACACAACTATCAGCAAAATGGACTTTGAACCAAATTATATGAACTAGTAATTTTTCCGAAATGCACTGGTGTGATGAACATGGTAAAACGGCAGTAACCTTAAAATCTACTTTTGGCGCAAATTTGTAAATTGATGAATTTCATCAAATTTGTTACCTTTTGGAAGTAAAAAGTACACAACTATCAGCAAAATGGACTTTGAACCAAATTATATGAACTAGTAATTTTTCCGAAATGCACTGGTTGGATGAACATGGTAAAACGGCAGTAACCTTAAAATCTAAATTTGGCGCAAATTGGTAAATTGATGCATTTCAGCAAATGTGTTACTTTTCGGAAGTAAAATGTACACAACTATCGGCAAAATGGACTTTGAACGAAATTCTATTAACGAATAATTTTTCCGAAATGCACTGGTTGGATGAACATGGTGAAATGGCAGTAACCTTAAAATCTACATTTGGCGCAAATTGGTAAATTGATGAATTTCAGCAAATGTGTTACCTTTGGGAAGTAAATTGTACACACCTATCAGCAAAATGGACTTTGAATGAAATTCTATGAACTAGTAATTTTTCCGAAATGCACTGGTGTGATGAACATGGTAAAACGGCAGTAACCTTAAAATCTAAATTTGGCGCAAATTGGTAAATTGATGCATTTCAGCAAATGTGTTACCTTTCGGAAGTAAAATGTACACAACTATCAGCAAAATGGACTTTGAACCAAATTATATGAACTAGTAATTTTTCCGAAATGCACTGGTGTGATGAACATGGTAAAACGGCAGTAACCTTAAAATCTACTTTTGGCGCAAATTTGTAAATTGATGAATTTCATCAAATTTGTTACCTTTTGGAAGTAAAAAGTACACAACTATCAGCAAAATGGACTTTGAACCAAATTATATGAACTAGTAATTTTTCCGAAATGCACTGGTTGGATGAACATGGTAAAACGGCAGTAACCTTAAAATCTAAATTTGGCGCAAATTGGTAAATTGATGCATTTCAGCAAATGTGTTACTTTTCGGAAGTAAAATGTACACAACTATCGGCAAAATGGACTTTGAACGAAATTCTATTAACGAATAATTTTTCCGAAATGCACTGGTTGGATGAACATGGTGAAATGGCAGTAACCTTAAAATCTACATTTGGCGCAAATTGGTAAATTGATGAATTTCAGCAAATGTGTTACCTTTTGGAAGTAAAAAGTACACAACTATCAGCAAAATGGACTTCGAACCAAATTTATATATGAACGAGTAATTTATCCGAAATGCACTGGTTGTATGAACATGGTGAAATGGCAGTAACCTTAAAATCTAAATGTGGCGCAAATTGGTATATGATGAATTTAAGCAAATTTGTCATCCTTCGGAAGTAAAATGCACACAACTATTAACAAAATGGACTTTGAACCGAATTATATGAACGAGTAATTTATCCGAAATGCACTGGTTGTATGAACATGGTAAAACGGCAGTAACCTTAAATTGCTGAATTTCAGCAAATGTGTTACCTTTTGGAAGTAAAAAGTACACAACTATCAGCAAAATGGACTTCGAACCAAATTTATATATGAACGAGTAATTTATGCGAAATGCACTGGTTGTATGAACATGGTAAAATGGCAGTAACCTGAAAATCTAAATTTGGCGCAAATTGGTAAATTGCTGAATTTCAGCAAATGTGTTAACTTTCAGAAGTAAAATGTACACAACTATCAGCAAAATGGACTTTGAACCAAATTATATGAACTAGTAATTTTTCCGAAATGCACTAGTTGGATGAACATGGTAAAACGGCAGTAACCTTAAAATCTAAATTTGGCGCAAATTGGTAAATTGATGCATTTCAGCAAATGTGTTACCTTTTGGAAGTAAAAAGTACACAACTATTAGCAAAATGGACTTTGAACTAAATTATATGAACGAGTAATTTATCCGAAATGCACTGGTTGTATGAAAATGGTAAAATGGCAGTAACCTGAAAATCTAAATTTGGCGCAAATTGGTAAATTGCTGAATTTCAGCAAATGTGTTAACTTCCGGAAGTAAAATGTACACAACTATCAGCAAAATGGACTTTGAACCAAATTATATGAACTAGTAATTTTTCCGAAATGCACTGGTTGGATGAACATGGTAAAACGGCAGTAACCTTAAAATCTAAATTTGGCACAAATTGGTAAATTGATGCATTTCAGCAAATGTGTTACCTTTCGAAAGTAAAAAGTACACAACTATTAGCAAAATGGACTTTGAACCAAATTATATGAACGAGTAATTTATGCGAAATGCACTGGTTGTATGAACATGGTAAAATGGCAGTAACCTGAAAATCTAAATTTGGCGCAAATTGGTAAATTGCTGAATTTCAGCAAATGTGTTAACTTTCAGAAGTAAAATGTACACAACTATCAGCAAAATGGACTTTGAACCAAATTATATGAACTAGTAATTTTTCCGAAATGCACTGGTTGGATGAACATGGTAAAACGGCAGTAACCTTAAAATCTAAATTTGGCGCAAATTGGTAAATTGATGCATTTCAGCAAATGTGTTACCTTTTGGAAGTAAAAAGTACACAACTATTAGCAAAATGGACTTTGAACTAAATTATATGACCGAGTAATTTATCCGAAATGCACTGGTTGTATGAAAATGGTAAAATGGCAGTAACCTGAAAATCTAAATTTGGCGCAAATTGGTAAATTGCTGAATTTCAGCAAATGTGTTAACTTTCAGAAGTAAAATGTACACAACTATCAGCAAAATGGACTTTGAACCAAATTATATGAACTAGTAATTTTTCCGAAATGCACTGGTTGGATGAACATGGTAAAACGGCAGTAACCTTAAAATCTAAATTTGGCGCAAATTGGTAAATTGATGCATTTCAGCAAATGTGTTACCTTTCGGAAGTAAAATGTACACAACTATCAGCAAAATGGACTTTGAACCAAATTATATGAACTAGTAATTTTTCCGAAATGCACTGGTGTGATGAACATGGTAAAACGGCAGTAACCTTAAAATCTACTTTTGGCGCAAATTTGTAAATTGATGAATTTCATCAAATTTGTTACCTTTTGGAAGTAAAAAGTACACAACTATCAGCAAAATGGACTTTGAACCAAATTTATATTTGAACGAGTAATTTATCCGAAATGCACTGGTTGTATGAACATGGTAAAATGCCAGTAACCTGAAAATCTAAATGTGGCGCAAATTGGTATATGATGAATTTCATCAAATTTGTTACCTTTCGGAAGTAAAATGTACACAACTATCAGTAAAATGGACTTTGAACGAAATTCTATGAACGATTAATTTTTCCGAAATGCACTGGTTGTATGAACATGGTAAAATGCCAGTAACCTGAAAATCTAAATGTGGCGCAAATTGGTATATGATGAATTTCATCAAATTTGTTACCTTTCGGAAGTAAAATGTACACAACTATCAGTAAAATGGACTTTGAACGAAATTCTATGAACGATTAATTTTTCCGAAATGCACTGGTGTGATGAACATGGTAAAACGGCAGTAACCTTAAAATCTAAATTTGGCGCAAATTGGTAAATTGATGAATTCAGCAAATTTGTTACTTTTCGGATGTAAAATGTACACAACTATCGGCAAAATGGACTTTGAACGAAATTCTATGAACGATTAATTTTTCCGAAATGCACTGGTGTGATGAACATGGTAAAACGGCAGTAACCTTAAAACCTACTTTTGGCGCAAATTGGTAAATTGATGAATTTCATCAAATTTGTTACCTTTTGGAAGTAAAATGTACACAACTATCAGCAAAATGGACTTTGAACCAAATTCTATGAACGAGAAATTTATCCGAAATACACTGGTAGTATGAACATGGTGAAATGGCAGTAACCTTAAAATCTAAATTTGGCGCAAATTGGTAAATTGATGAATTCAGCAAATTTGTTACTTTTCGGATGTAAAATGTACACAACTATCGGCAAAATGGACTTTGAACGAAATTCTATGAACGAGTCATTTTTCCGAAATGCACTGGTTGGATGAACATGGTAAAACGGCAGTAACCTTAAAATCTGCATTTGGCGCAAATTGGTTAATTGATGAATTTCAGCAAATGTGTTACCTTTCGGAAGTAAATTGTACACAACTATCAGCAAAATGGACTTTAAACGAAATTCTATGAACGAGTAATTTTTCCGAAATGCACTGGTTGGATGAACATGGAGAAACGGCAGTAACCTTAAAAAGCTAAATTGGTAAATTGATGAATTTCATCAAATTTGTTACCTTTCGGGAGTAAAAAGTACACAACTATTAGCAAAATGGACTTTGAACGAAATTCTATGAACGAGTAATTTTTCCGAAATGCACTGGTTGGATGAACATGGTAAAACGGCAATAACCTTAAAATCTAAATGTGGCGCAAATTGGTATATGATGAATTTCAGCAAATTTGTCATCCTTCGGAAGTAAAATGCACACAACTATTAGCAAAATGGACTTTGAACCAAATTATATGAACGAGTAATTTGTCCGAAATGCACTGGTTGTATGAACATGGTAAAATGGCAGTAACCTTAAAATCTAAATTTGGCGCAAATTGGTAAATTGATGAACTTCAGCAAATTTGTTGCCCTTTGGAAGTAAAATGTACACAACTATCAGCAAAATGGACTTTGAACCAAATTCTATGAACGAGAGATTTATCCGAAATGCACTGGTTGTATGAACATGGTGAAATGGCAGTAACCTTAAAATCTACATTTGGCGCAAATTGGTAAATTGCTGAATTTCAGCAAATGTGTTACCTTTCGGAAGTAAAATGTAGACAACTATCAGCAAAATGGACTTTGAACCAAATTTATATATGAACGAGTAATTTATCCGAAATGCACTGGTTGTATGAACATGGTAAAATGGCAGTAACCTTAAAATCTACATTTGGCGCAAATTGGTAAATTGCTGAATTTCAGCAAATGTGTTAACTTTCAGAAGTAAAATGTACACAACTATCAGCAAAATGGACTTTGAACCAAATTCTATGAACGAGAGATTTATCCGAAATGCACTGGTTGTATGAACATGGTAAAATGGCAGTAACCTGAAAATCTAAATTTGGCGCAAATTGGTAAATTGCTGAATTTCAGCAAATGTGTTACCTTTCGAAAGTAAAAAGTACACAACTATTAGCAAAATGGACTTTGAACCAAATTATATGAACGAGTAATTTGTCCGAAATGCACTGGTTGTATGAACATGGTAAAATGGCAGTAACCTTAAAATCTAAATTTGGCGCAAATTGGTAAATTGATGAACTTCAGCAAATTTGTTGCCCTTTGGAAGTAAAATGTACACAACTATCAGCAAAATGGACTTTGAACCAAATTCTATGAACGAGAGATTTATCCGAAATGCACTGGTTGTATGAACATGGTGAAATGGCAGTAACCTTAAAATCTACATTTGGCGCAAATTGGTAAATTGCTGAATTTCAGCAAATGTGTTACCTTTCGGAAGTAAAATGTAGACAACTATCAGCAAAATGGACTTTGAACCAAATTCTATGAACGAGAGATTTATCCGAAATGCACTGGTTGTATGAACATGGTGAAATGGCAGTAACCTTAAAATCTACATTTGGCGCAAATTGGTAAATTGCTGAATTTCAGCAAATGTGTTACCTTTCGGAAGTAAAATGTAGACAACTATCAGCAAAATGGACTTTGAACCAAATTTATATATGAACGAGTAATTTATCCGAAATGCACTGGTTGGATGAACATGGTAAAACGGCAGTAACCTTAAAATCTAAATTTGGCACAAATTGGTAAATTGATGCATTTCAGCAAATGTGTTACCTTTCGAAAGTAAAAAGTACACAACTATTAGCAAAATGGACTTTGAACCAAATTATATGAACGAGTAATTTATGCGAAATGCACTGGTTGTATGAACATGGTAAAATGGCAGTAACCTGAAAATCTAAATTTGGCGCAAATTGGTAAATTGCTGAATTTCAGCAAATGTGTTAACTTTCAGAAGTAAAATGTACACAACTATCAGCAAAATGGACTTTGAACCAAATTATATGAACTAGTAATTTTTCCGAAATGCACTGGTTGGATGAACATGGTAAAACGGCAGTAACCTTAAAATCTAAATTTGGCGCAAATTGGTAAATTGATGCATTTCAGCAAATGTGTTACCTTTTGGAAGTAAAAAGTACACAACTATTAGCAAAATGGACTTTGAACTAAATTATATGAACGAGTAATTTATCCGAAATGCACTGGTTGTATGAAAATGGTAAAATGGCAGTAACCTGAAAATCTAAATTTGGCGCAAATTGGTAAATTGCTGAATTTCAGTAACTAGTAACCTTAAAATCTAAGTTTGGCGCAAATTGGTAAATTGATGCATTTCAGCAAATGTGTTACCTTTCGGAAGTAAAATGTACACAACTATCAGCAAAATGGACTTTGAACCAAATTATATGAACTAGTAATTTTTCCGAAATGCACTGGTGTGATGAACATGGTAAAACGGCAGTAACCTTAAAATCTACTTTTGGCGCAAATTTGTAAATTGATGAATTTCATCAAATTTGTTACCTTTTGGAAGTAAAAAGTACACAACTATCAGCAAAATGGACTTTGAACCAAATTTATATTTGAACGAGTAATTTATCCGAAATGCACTGGTTGTATGAACATGGTAAAATGCCAGTAATCTAAATGTGGCGCAAATTGGTATATGATGAATTTCATCAAATTTGTTACCTTTCGGAAGTAAAATGTACACAACTATCAGTAAAATGGACTTTGAACGAAATTCTATGAACGATTAATTTTTCCGAAATGCACTGGTTGTATGAACATGGTAAAATGCCAGTAACCTGAAAATCTAAATGTGGCGCAAATTGGTATATGATGAATTTCATCAAATTTGTTACCTTTCGGAAGTAAAATGTACACAACTATCAGTAAAATGGACTTTGAACGAAATTCTATGAACGAGTAATTTATCCGAAATGCACTGGTTGTATGAACATGGTAAAATGCCAGTATCCTGAAAATCTAAATGTGGCGCAAATTGGTATATGATGAATTTCATCAAATTTGTTACCTTTCGGAAGTAAAATGTACACAACTATCAGTAAAATGGACTTTGAACGAAATTCTATGAACGATTAATTTTTCCGAAATGCACTGGTGTGATGAACATGGTAAAACGGCAGTAACCTTAAAATCTAAATTTGGCGCAAATTGGTAAATTGATGAATTCAGCAAATTTGTTACTTTTCGGATGTAAAATGTACACAACTATCGGCAAAATGGACTTTGAACGAAATTCTATGAACGATTAATTTTTCCGAAATGCACTGGTGTGATGAACATGGTAAAACGGCAGTAACCTTAAAACCTACTTTTGGCGCAAATTGGTAAATTGATGAATTTCATCAAATTTGTTACCTTTTGGAAGTAAAATGTACACAACTATCAGCAAAATGGACTTTGAACCAAATTCTATGAACGAGAAATTTATCCGAAATACACTGGTAGTATGAACATGGTGAAATGGCAGTAACCTTAAAATCTAAATTTGGCGCAAATTGGTAAATTGATGAATTCAGCAAATTTGTTACTTTTCGGATGTAAAATGTACACAACTATCGGCAAAATGGACTTTGAACGAAATTCTATGAACGAGTCATTTTTCCGAAATGCACTGGTTGGATGAACATGGTAAAACGGCAGTAACCTTAAAATCTGCATTTGGCGCAAATTGGTTAATTGATGAAATTCAGCAAATGTGTTACCTTTCGGAAGTAAATTGTACACAACTATCAGCAAAATGGACTTTAAACGAAATTCTATGAACGAGTAATTTTTCCGAAATGCACTGGTTGGATGAACATGGAGAAACGGCAGTAACCTTAAAAAGCTAAATTGGTAAATTGATGAATTTCATCAAATTTGTTACCTTTCGGGAGTAAAAAGTACACAACTATTAGCAAAATGGACTTTGAACGAAATTCTATGAACGAGTAATTTTTCCGAAATGCACTGGTTGGATGAACATGGTAAAACGGCAGTAACCTTAAAATCTAAATGTGGCGCAAATTGGTATATGATGAATTTCAGCAAATTTGTCATCCTTCGGAAGTAAAATGCACACAACTATTAGCAAAATGGACTTTGAACCAAATTATATGAACTAGTAATTTGTCCGAAATGCACTGGTTGTATGAACATGGTAAAATGGCAGTAACCTTAAAATCTAAATTTGGCGCAAATTGGTAAATTGATGAACTTCAGCAAATTTGTTGCCCTTTGGAAGTAAAATGTACACAACTATCAGCAAAATGGACTTTGAACCAAATTCTATGAACGAGAGATTTATCCGAAATGCACTGGTTGTATGAACATGGTGAAATGGCAGTAACCTTAAAATCTACATTTGGCGCAAATTGGTAAATTGCTGAATTTCAGCAAATGTGTTACCTTTCGGAAGTAAAATGTAGACAACTATCAGCAAAATGGACTTTGAACCAAATTTATATATGAACGAGTAATTTATCCGAAATGCACTGGTTGTATGAACATGGTAAAATGCCAGTAACCTGAAAATCTAAATGTGGCGCAAATTGGTAAATTGATGAATTTCATCAAATTTGTTACCTTTTGGAAGTAAAAAGTACACAACTATCAGCAAAATGGACTTTGAACCAAATTATATGAACGAGTAATTTTTCCGAAATATACTGGTTGGATGAACATGGTAAAACGGCAGTAACCTTAAAATCTAAATTTGGCGCAAATTGGTAAATTGATGAATTCAGCAAATTTGTTATTTTTCGGAAGTAAAATGTACACAACTATCGGCAAAATGGACTTTGAACGAAATTCTATGAACGAGTAATTTTTCCGAAATGCACTGGTGTGATGAACATGGTAAAACGGCAGTAACCTTAAAATCTACTTTTGGCGCAAATTGGTAAATTGATGAATTTCAGCAAATTTGTTACTTTTCGGAAGTAAAATGTACACAACTATCAGCAAAATGGACTTTGAACCAAATTCTATGAACTAGAAATTTATCCGAAATGCACTGGTTGTATGAACATGGTGAAATGGCAGTAACCTTAAAATCTACATTTGGCGCAAATTGGTAAATTGATGAATTTCAGCAAATGTGTTACCTTTCGGAAGTAAAAAGTACACAACTATCAGCAAAATGGACTTTGAACCAAATTTATATATGAACGAGTAATTTATCCGAAATGCACTGGTTGTATGAACATGGTGAAATGGCAGTAACCTTAAAATCTGCATTTGGCGCAGATTGGTAAATTGATGAATTTCAGCAAATGTGTTACCTTTCGGAAGTAAATTGTACACAACTATCGGCAAAATGGACTTTGAACGAAATTCTATGAACGAGTAATTTTTCCGAAATGCACTGGTGTGATGAACATGGTAAAACGGCAGTAACCTTAAAATCTACATTTGGCGCAAATTGGTAAATTGATGAATTTCAGCAAATGTGATACCTTTCGGAAGTAAAATGTACACAACTATCAGCAAAATGGACTTTGAACCAAATTCTATGAACGAGAAATTTATCCGAAATGCACTGGTTGTATGAACATGGTGAAATGGCAGTAACCTTAAAATCTACATTTGGCGCAAATTGGTAAATTGATGAATTTCAGCAAATGTGTTACCTTTCGGAAGTAAAAAGTACACAACTATCAGCAAAATGGACTTTGAACCAAATTTATATATGAACGAGTAATTTATCCGAAATGCACTGGTTGTATGAACATGGTGAAATGGCAGTAACCTTAAAATCTAAATTTGGCGCAAATTGGTAAATTGATGAATTCAGCAAATTTGTTATTTTTCGGAAGTAAAATGTACACAACTATCGGCAAAATGGACTTTGAACGAAATTCTATGAACGAGTAATTTTTCCGAAATGCACTGGTGTGATAAACATGGTAAAACGGCAGTAACCTTAAAATCTAAATTTGGCGCAAATTGGTAAATTGATGAATTCAGCAAATTTGTTATTTTTCGGAAGTAAAATGTACACAACTATCGGCAAAATGGACTTTGAACGAAATTCTATGAACGAGTAATTTTTCCGAAATGCACTGGTGTGATAAACATGGTAAAACGGCAGTAACCTTAAAATCTACTTTTGGCTCAAATTGGTAAATTGATGAATTTCAGCAAATTTGGTACTTTTCGGAAGTAAAATGTACACAACTATCAGCAAAATGGACTTTGAACCAAATTCTATGAACGAGAAATTTATCCGAAATGCACTGGTTGTATGAACATGGTGAAATGGCAGTAACCTTAAAATCTACATTTGGCGCAAATTGGTAAATTGATGAATTTCAGCAAATGTGTTACCTTTCGGAAGTAAATTGTACACAACTATCGGCAAAATGGACTTTGAACGAAATTCTATGAACGAGTCATTTTTCCGAAATGCACTGGTTGGATGAACATGGTAAAACGGCAGTAACCTTAAAATCTGCATTTGGCGCAAATTGGTAAATTGATGAATTTCAGCAAATGTGTTACCTTTCGGAAGTAAATTGTACACAACTATCAGCAAAATGGACTTTAAACGAAATTCTATGAACGAGTAATTTTTCCGAAATGCACTGGTTGGATGAACATGGAGAAACGGCAGTAACCTTAAAAAGCTAAATTGGTAAATTGATGAATTTCATCAAATTTGTTACCTTTTGGAAGTAAAATGTACACAACTATCAGCAAAATGGACTTTGAACCAAATTCTATGAACGAGAAATTTATCCGAAATACACTGGTAGTATGAACATGGTGAAATGGCAGTAACCTTAAAATCTACATTTGGCGCAAATTGGTAAATTGATGAATTCAGCAAATGTGTTACCTTTCGGAAGTAAATTGTACACAACTATCAGCAAAATGGACTTTAAACGAAATTCTATGAACGAGTCATTTTTCCGAAATGCACTGGTTGGATGAACATGGTAAAACGGCAGTAACTTTAAAATCTGCATTTGGCGCAAATTGGTAAATTGATGAATTTCAGCAAATGTGTTACCTTTCGGAAGTAAATTGTACACAACTATCAGCAAAATGGACTTTAAACGAAATTCTATGAACGAGTCATTTTTCCGAAATGCACTGGTTGGATGAACATGGTAAAACGGCAGTAACCTTAAAATCTACTTTTGGCGCAAATTGGTAAATTGATGAATTTCATCAAATTTGTTACCTTTTGGAAGTAAAATGTACACAACTATCAGCAAAATGGACTTTGAACCAAATTCTATGAACGAGAAATTTATCCGAAATACACTGGTAGTATGAACATGGTGAAATGGCAGTAACCTTAAAATCTACATTTGGCGCAAATTGGTAAATTGATGAATTCAGCAAATTTGTTACTTTTCGGAAGTAGATTGTACACAACTATCGGCAAAATGGACTTTGAACGAAATTCTATGAACGAGAAATTTATCCGAAATACACTGGTAGTATGAACATGGTGAAATGGCAGTAACCTTAAAATCTACATTTGGCGCAAATTGGTAAATTGATGAATTCAGCAAATTTGTTACTTTTCGGAAGTAAATTGTACACAACTATCGGCAAAATGGACTTTGAACGAAATTCTATGAACGAGTCATTTTTCCGAAATGCACTGGTTGTATGAAAATGGTAAAATGGCAGTAACCTGAAAATCTGCATTTGGCGCAAATTGGTAAATTGATGAATTTCAGCAAATGTGTTACCTTTCGGAAGTAAATTGTACACAACTATCAGCAAAATGGACTTTAAACGAAATTCTATGAACGAGTCATTTTTCCGAAATGCACTGGTTGGATGAACATAGTAAAACGGCAGTAACCTTAAAATCTACTTTTGGCGCAAATTGGTAAATTGATGAATTTCATCAAATTTGTTACCTTTTGGAAGTAAAATGTACACAACTATCAGCAAAATGGACTTTGAACCAAATTATATGAACTAGTAATTTTTCCGAAATGCACTGGTTGGATGAACATGGTAAAACGGCAGTAACCTTAAAATCTAAATTTGGCACAAATTGGTAAATTGATGCATTTCAGCAAATGTGTTACCTTTCGGAAGTAAAAAGTACACAACTATTAGCAAAATGGACTTTGAACGAAATTCTATGCAAGAGTAATTTTTCCGAAATGCACTGGTTGGATGAACATGGGGCAGTAACCTTAAAATCTAAATGTGGCGCAAATTGGTATATGATGAATTTCAGCAAATTTGTCATCCTTCGGAAGTAAAATGTACACAACTATTAGCAAAATGGACTTTGAACCAAAATATATGAACGAGTAATTTATCCGAAATGCACTGGTTGTATGAACATGGTAAAATGGCAGTAACCTTAAAATCTAAATTTGGCGCAAATTGGTAAATTGATGAATTTCAGCAAATTTGTTGCCCTTCGGAAGTAAAATGTACACAACTATCAGCAAAATGGACTTTGAACCAAATTCTATGAACGAGAAATTTATCCGATATGCACTGGTTGTATGAACATGGTGAAATGGCAGTAACCTTAAAATCTACATTTGGCGCAAATTGGTAAATTGCTGAATTTCAGCAAATGTGTTACCTTTCGGAAGTAAAATGTAGACAACTATCAGATAAATGGACTTTGAACCAAATTATATGAACGAGTAATTTTTCCGAAATGCACTGGTGTGATGAACATGGTAAAACGGCGGTAACCTTAAAATCTGCATTTGGCGCAAATTGGTAAATTGATGAATTTCAGCAAATGTGTTACCTTTCGGAAGTAAATTGTACACAACTATCAGCAAAATGGACTTTAAACGAAATTCTATGAACGAGTAATTTTTCCGAAATGCACTGGTTGGATGAACATGGAGAAACGGCAGTAACCTTAAAAAGCTAAATTGGTAAATTGATGAATTTCATCAAATTTGTTACCTTTCGGGAGTAAAAAGTACACAACTATTAGCAAAATGGACTTTGAACGAAATTCTATGAACGAGTAATTTTTCCGAAATGGTAAAACGGCAGTAACCTTAAAATCTACTTTTGGCGCAAATTGGTAAATTGATGAATTTCATCAAATTTGTTACCTTTTGGAAGTAAAATGTACACAACTATCAGCAAAATGGACTTTGAACCAAATTCTATGAACGAGAAATTTATCCGAAATACACTGGTAGTATGAACATGGAGAAACGGCAGTAACCTTAAAAAGCTAAATTGGTAAATTGATGAATTTCATCAAATTTGTTACCTTTCGGGAGTAAAAAGTACACATCTATTAGCAAAATGGACTTTGAACGAAATTCTATGAACGAGTAATTTTTCCGAAATGCACTGGTTGGATGAACATGGTAAAACGGCAGTAACCTTAAAATCTAAATGTGGCGCAAATTGGTAAATTGATGAATTTCAGCAAATGTGTTACCTTTCGGAAGTAAATTGTACACAACTATCAGCAAAATGGACTTTAAACGAAATTCTATGAACGAGTAATTTTTCCGAAATGCACTGGTTGGATGAACATGGAGAAACGGCAGTAACCTTAAAAAGCTAAATTGGTAAATTGATGAATTTCATCAAATTTGTTACCTTTTGGAAGTAAAATGTACACAACTATCAGCAAAATGGACTTTGAACCAAATTCTATGAACGAGAAATTTATCCGAAATACACTGGTAGTATGAACATGGTGAAATGGCAGTAACCTTAAAATCTACATTTGGCGCAAATTGGTAAATTGATGAATTCAGCAAATGTGTTACCTTTCGGAAGTAAATTGTACACAACTATCAGCAAAATGGACTTTAAACGAAATTCTATGAACGAGTCATTTTTCCGAAATGCACTGGTTGGATGAACATGGTAAAACGGCAGTAACCTTAAAATCTGCATTTGGCGCAAATTGGTAAATTGATGAATTTCAGCAAATGTGTTACCTTTCGGAAGTAAATTGTACACAACTATCAGCAAAATGGACTTTAAACGAAATTCTATGAACGAGTCATTTTTCCGAAATGCACTGGTTGGATGAACATGGTAAAACGGCAGTAACCTTAAAATCTACTTTTGGCGCAAATTGGTAAATTGATGAATTTCATCAAATTTGTTACCTTTTGGAAGTAAAATGTACACAACTATCAGCAAAATGGACTTTGAACCAAATTCTATGAACGAGAAATTTATCCGAAATACACTGGTAGTATGAACATGGTGAAATGGCAGTAACCTTAAAATCTACATTTGGCGCAAATTGGTAAATTGATGAATTCAGCAAATTTGTTACTTTTCGGAAGTAGATTGTACACAACTATCGGCAAAATGGACTTTGAACGAAATTCTATGAACGAGAAATTTATCCGAAATACACTGGTAGTATGAACATGGTGAAATGGCAGTAACCTTAAAATCTACATTTGGCGCAAATTGGTAAATTGATGAATTCAGCAAATTTGTTACTTTTCGGAAGTAAATTGTACACAACTATCGGCAAAATGGACTTTGAACGAAATTCTATGAACGAGTCATTTTTCCGAAATGCACTGGTTGTATGAAAATGGTAAAATGGCAGTAACCTGAAAATCTGCATTTGGCGCAAATTGGTAAATTGATGAATTTCAGCAAATGTGTTACCTTTCGGAAGTAAATTGTACACAACTATCAGCAAAATGGACTTTAAACGAAATTCTATGAACTAGTCATTTTTCCGAAATGCACTGGTTGGATGAACATAGTAAAACGGCAGTAACCTTAAAATCTACTTTTGGCGCAAATTGGTAAATTGATGAATTTCATCAAATTTGTTACCTTTTGGAAGTAAAATGTACACAACTATCAGCAAAATGGACTTTGAACCAAATTATATGAACTAGTAATTTTTCCGAAATGCACTGGTTGGATGAACATGGTAAAACGGCAGTAACCTTAAAATCTAAATTTGGCACAAATTGGTAAATTGATGCATTTCAGCAAATGTGTTACCTTTCGGAAGTAAAAAGTACACAACTATTAGCAAAATGGACTTTGAACGAAATTCTATGCAAGAGTAATTTTTCCGAAATGCACTGGTTGGATGAACATGGGGCAGTAACCTTAAAATCTAAATGTGGCGCAAATTGGTATATGATGAATTTCAGCAAATTTGTCATCCTTCGGAAGTAAAATGTACACAACTATTAGCAAAATGGACTTTGAACCAAAATATATGAACGAGTAATTTATCCGAAATGCACTGGTTGTATGAACATGGTAAAATGGCAGTAACCTTAAAATCTAAATTTGGCGCAAATTGGTAAATTGATGAATTTCAGCAAATTTGTTGCCCTTCGGAAGTAAAAAGTACACATCTATTAGCAAAATGGACTTTGAACGAAATTCTATGAACGAGTAATTTTTCCGAAATGCACTGGTTGCATGAACATGGTAAAACGGCAGTAACCTTAAAATCTACTTTTGGCGCAAATTGGTATATGATGAATTTCATCCATTTTGTTACCTTTCGGAAGTAAAATGTACACAACTATCGGCAAAATGGACTTTGAACGAAATTCTATGAACGAGTAATTTTTCCGAAATGCACTGGTGTGATGAACATGGTAAAACGGCAGTAACCTTAAAATCTACTTTTGGCTCAAATTGGTAAATTGATGAATTTCAGCAAATTTGTTACTTTTCGGAAGTAAAATGTACACAACTATCAGCAAAATGGACTTTGAACCAAATTCTATGAACGAGAAATTTATCCGAAATGCACTGGTTGTATGAACATGGTGAAATGGCAGTAACCTTAAAATCTACATTTGGCGCAAATTGGTAAATTGATGAATTTCAGCAAATGTGTTACCTTTCGGAAGTAAAATGTACACAACTATCGGCAAAATGGACTTTGAACGAAATTCTATGAACGAGTAATTTTTCCGAAATGCACTGGTGTGATGATCATGGTAAAACGGCAGTAACCTTAAAATCTACTTTTGGCGCAAATTGGTAAATTGATGAATTTCAGCAAATTTGTTACTTTTCGGAAGTAAAATGTACACAACTATCAGCAAAATGGACTTTGAACCAAATTCTATGAACGAGAAATTTATCCGAAATGCACTGGTTGTATGAACATGGTGAAATGGCAGTAACCTTAAAATCTACATTTGGCGCAAATTGGTAAATTGATGAATTTCAGCAAATGTGTTACCATTCGGAAGTAAATTGTACACAACTATCAGCAAAATGGACTTTGAACGAAATTCTATGAACGAGTAATTTTTCCGAAATGCACTGGTTGGACGAACATGGTGAAACGGCAGTAACCTTAAAATCTAAATTTGGCGCAAATTGGTAAATTGATGAATTCAGCAAATTTGTTACTTTTCGGAAGTAAAATGTACACAACTATCGGCAAAATGGACTTTGAACGAAATTCTATGAACGAGTAATTTTTCCGAAATGCACTGCTGTGATGAACATGGAAAAATGCCAGTAACCTGAAAATCTAAATTTGGCGCAAATTTGTAAATTGATGAATTTCAGCAAATTTGTTACCTTTTGGAAGTAAACTGTAAACAACTATTAGCAAAATGGCCAGTAACCCTAAAATCTAAATTTGGCGCAAATTGGTAAATTGATTAATTTCAGCAAATTTGTTACTTTTCGGAAGTAAAATGTACACAACTATCGGCAAAATGGACTTTGAACGAAATTCTATGAACGAGTAATTTTTCCGAAATGCACTGGTGTGATGAACATGGTAAAACGGCAGTAACCTTAAAATCTACTTTTGCCTCAAATTGGTAAATTGATGAATTTCAGCAAATTTGTTACTTTTCGGAAGTAAAATGTACACAACTATCGGCAAAATGGACTTTGAACGAAATTCTATGAACGAGTAATTTTTCCGAAATGCACTGCTGTGATGAACATGGTAAAACGGCAGTAACCTTAAAATCTACTTTTGGCTCAAATTGGTAAATTGATGAATTTCAGCAAATTTGTTACTTTTCGGAAGTAAAATGTACACAACTATCGGCAAAATGGACTTTGAACGAAATTCTATGAACGAGAAATTTATCCGAAATGCACTGGTTGTATGAACATGGTGAAATGGCAGTAACCTTAAAATCTACATTTGGCGCAAATTGGTAAAATGATGAATTCAGCAAATTTGTTACTTTTCGGAAGTAAAATGTACACAACTATCGGCAAAATGGACTTTGAACGAAATTCTATGAACGAGTAATTTTTCCGAAATGCACTGCTGTGATGAACATGGTAAAACGGCAGTAACCTTAAAATCTACATTTGGCGCAAATTGGTAAATTGATGAATTTCAGCAAATGTGTTACCTTTCGGAAGTAAATTGTACACAACTATCAGCAAAATGGACTTTGAACCAAATTCTATGAACTAGTAATTTTTCCGGAATGCACTGGTTGGATGAACATGGTGAAATGGCAGTAACCTTAAAATCTACATTTGGCGCAAATTGGTAAATTGATGAATTTCAGCAAATGTGTTACCTTTCGGAAGTAAAAAGTACACAACTATCAGCAAAATGGACTTTGAACCAAATTTATATATGAACGAGTAATTTATCCGAAATGCACTGGTTGTATGAACATGGTGAAATGGCAGTAACCTTAAAATCTAAATGTGGCGCAAATTGGTATATGGTGAATTTCAGCAAATTTGTCATCCTTCGGAAGTAAAATGCACACAACTATTAGCAAAATGGACTTTGAACCAAATTATATGAACGAGTAATTTTTCCGAAATGCACTGGTTGTATGAACATGGTAAAATGGCAGTAACCTTAAAATCTAAATTTGGCGCAAATTGGTAAATTGATGAATTTCAGCAAATTTGTTACTTTTCGGAAGTAAAATGTACACAACTATCGGCAAAATGGACTTTGAACGAAATTCTATGAACGAGTAATTTTTCCGAAATGCACTGGTGTGATGAACATGGTAAAACGGCAGTAACCTTAAAATCTACTTTTGCCTCAAATTGGTAAATTGATGAATTTCAGCAAATTTGTTACTTTTCGGAAGTAAAATGTACACAACTATCGGCAAAATGGACTTTGAACGAAATTCTATGAACGAGTAATTTTTCCGAAATGCACTGCTGTGATGAACATGGTAAAACGGCAGTAACCTTAAAATCTACTTTTGGCTCAAATTGGTAAATTGATGAATTTCAGCAAATTTGTTACTTTTCGGAAGTATAATGTACACAACTATCGGCAAAATGGACTTTGAACGAAATTCTATGAACGAGAAATTTATCCGAAATGCACTGGTTGTATGAACATGGTGAAATGGCAGTAACCTTAAAATCTACATTTGGCGCAAATTGGTAAAATGATGAATTTCAGCAAATTTGTTACTTTTCGGAAGTAAAATGTACACAACTATCAGCAAAATGGACTTTGAACGAAATTCTATGAACGAGTAATTTTTCCGAAATGCACTGCTGTGATGAACATGGTAAAACGGCAGTAACCTTAAAATCTACTTTTGGCTCAAATTGGTAAATTGATGAATTTCAGCAAATTTGTTACTTTTCGGAAGTAAAATGTACACAACTATCGGCAAAATGGACTTTGAACGAAATTCTATGAACGAGTAATTTTTCCGAAATGCACTGGTTGGACGAACATGGTGAAACGGCAGTAACCTTAAAATCTAAATTTGGCGCAAATTGGTAAATTGATGAATTTCAGCAAATTTGTTACTTTTCGGAAGTAAAATGTACACAACTATCAGCAAAATGGACTTTGAACCAAATTCTATGAACGAGAAATTTATCCGAAATGCACTGGTTGTATGAACATGGTGAAATGGCAGTAACCTTAAAATCTAAATGTGGCGCAAATTGGTAAATTGATGAATTTCAGCAAATGTGTTACCTTTCGGAAGTAAATTGTACACAACTATCAGCAAAATGGACTTTAAACGAAATTCTATGAACGAGTAATTTTTCCGAAATGCACTGGTTGGATGAACATGGAGAAACGGCAGTAACCTTAAAAAGCTAAATTGGTAAATTGATGAATTTCATCAAATTTGTTACCTTTTGGAAGTAAAATGTACACAACTATCAGCAAAATGGACTTTGAACCAAATTCTATGAACGAGAAATTTATCCGAAATACACTGGTAGTATGAACATGGTGAAATGGCAGTAACCTTAAAATCTACATTTGGCGCAAATTGGTAAATTGATGAATTCAGCAAATGTGTTACCTTTCGGAAGTAAATTGTACACAACTATCAGCAAAATGGACTTTAAACGAAATTCTATGAACGAGTCATTTTTCCGAAATGCACTGGTTGGATGAACATGGTAAAACGGCAGTAACCTTAAAATCTGCATTTGGCGCAAATTGGTAAATTGATGAATTTCAGCAAATGTGTTACCTTTCGGAAGTAAATTGTACACAACTATCAGCAAAATGGACTTTAAACGAAATTCTATGAACGAGTCATTTTTCCGAAATGCACTGGTTGGATGAACATGGTAAAACGGCAGTAACCTTAAAATCTACTTTTGGCGCAAATTGGTAAATTGATGAATTTCATCAAATTTGTTACCTTTTGGAAGTAAAATGTACACAACTATCAGCAAAATGGACTTTGAACCAAATTCTATGAACGAGAAATTTATCCGAAATACACTGGTAGTATGAACATGGTGAAATGGCAGTAACCTTAAAATCTACATTTGGCGCAAATTGGTAAATTGATGAATTCAGCAAATTTGTTACTTTTCGGAAGTAGATTGTACACAACTATCGGCAAAATGGACTTTGAACGAAATTCTATGAACGAGAAATTTATCCGAAATACACTGGTAGTATGAACATGGTGAAATGGCAGTAACCTTAAAATCTACATTTGGCGCAAATTGGTAAATTGATGAATTCAGCAAATTTGTTACTTTTCGGAAGTAAATTGTACACAACTATCGGCAAAATGGACTTTGAACGAAATTCTATGAACGAGTCATTTTTCCGAAATGCACTGGTTGTATGAAAATGGTAAAATGGCAGTAACCTGAAAATCTGCATTTGGCGCAAATTGGTAAATTGATGAATTTCAGCAAATGTGTTACCTTTCGGAAGTAAATTGTACACAACTATCAGCAAAATGGACTTTAAACGAAATTCTATGAACTAGTCATTTTTCCGAAATGCACTGGTTGGATGAACATAGTAAAACGGCAGTAACCTTAAAATCTACTTTTGGCGCAAATTGGTAAATTGATGAATTTCATCAAATTTGTTACCTTTTGGAAGTAAAATGTACACAACTATCAGCAAAATGGACTTTGAACCAAATTATATGAACTAGTAATTTTTCCGAAATGCACTGGTTGGATGAACATGGTAAAACGGCAGTAACCTTAAAATCTAAATTTGGCACAAATTGGTAAATTGATGCATTTCAGCAAATGTGTTACCTTTCGGAAGTAAAAAGTACACAACTATTAGCAAAATGGACTTTGAACGAAATTCTATGCAAGAGTAATTTTTCCGAAATGCACTGGTTGGATGAACATGGGGCAGTAACCTTAAAATCTAAATGTGGCGCAAATTGGTATATGATGAATTTCAGCAAATTTGTCATCCTTCGGAAGTAAAATGTACACAACTATTAGCAAAATGGACTTTGAACCAAAATATATGAACGAGTAATTTATCCGAAATGCACTGGTTGTATGAACATGGTAAAATGGCAGTAACCTTAAAATCTAAATTTGGCGCAAATTGGTAAATTGATGAATTTCAGCAAATTTGTTGCCCTTCGGAAGTAAAATGTACACAACTATCAGCAAAATGGACTTTGAACCAAATTCTATGAACGAGAAATTTATCCGATATGCACTGGTTGTATGAACATGGTGAAATGGCAGTAACCTTAAAATCTACATTTGGCGCAAATTGGTAAATTGCTGAATTTCAGCAAATGTGTTACCTTTCGGAAGTAAAATGTAGACAACTATCAGATAAATGGACTTTGAACCAAATTATATGAACGAGTAATTTTTCCGAAATGCACTGGTGTGATGAACATGGTAAAACGGCAGTAACCTTAAAATCTGCTTTTGGCGCAAATTGGTAAATTGATGAATTTCAGCAAATGTGTTACCTTTCGGAAGTAAATTGTACACAACTATCAGCAAAATGGACTTTAAACGAAATTCTATGAACGAGTAATTTTTCCGAAATGCACTGGTTGGATGAACATGGAGAAACGGCAGTAACCTTAAAAAGCTAAATTGGTAAATTGATGAATTTCATCAAATTTGTTACCTTTCGGGAGTAAAAAGTACACAACTATTAGCAAAATGGACTTTGAACGAAATTCTATGAACGAGTAATTTTTCCGAAATGGTAAAACGGCAGTAACCTTAAAATCTACTTTTGGCGCAAATTGGTAAATTGATGAATTTCATCAAATTTGTTACCTTTTGGAAGTAAAATGTACACAACTATCAGCAAAATGGACTTTGAACCAAATTCTATGAACGAGAAATTTATCCGAAATACACTGGTAGTATGAACATGGAGAAACGGCAGTAACCTTAAAAAGCTAAATTGGTAAATTGATGAATTTCATCAAATTTGTTACCTTTCGGGAGTAAAAAGTACACATCTATTAGCAAAATGGACTTTGAACGAAATTCTATGAACGAGTAATTTTTCCGAAATGCACTGGTTGCATGAACATGGTAAAACGGCAGTAACCTTAAAATCTACTTTTGGCGCAAATTGGTATATGATGAATTTCATCCATTTTGTTACCTTTCGGAAGTAAAATGTACACAACTATCGGCAAAATGGACTTTGAACGAAATTCTATGAACGAGTAATTTTTCCGAAATGCACTGGTGTGATGAACATGGTAAAACGGCAGTAACCTTAAAATCTACTTTTGGCTCAAATTGGTAAATTGATGAATTTCAGCAAATTTGTTACTTTTCGGAAGTAAAATGTACACAACTATCAGCAAAATGGACTTTGAACCAAATTCTATGAACGAGAAATTTATCCGAAATGCACTGGTTGTATGAACATGGTGAAATGGCAGTAACCTTAAAATCTACATTTGGCGCAAATTGGTAAATTGATGAATTTCAGCAAATGTGTTACCTTTCGGAAGTAAAATGTACACAACTATCGGCAAAATGGACTTTGAACGAAATTCTATGAACGAGTAATTTTTCCGAAATGCACTGGTGTGATGATCATGGTAAAACGGCAGTAACCTTAAAATCTACTTTTGGCGCAAATTGGTAAATTGATGAATTTCAGCAAATTTGTTACTTTTCGGAAGTAAAATGTACACAACTATCAGCAAAATGGACTTTGAACCAAATTCTATGAACGAGAAATTTATCCGAAATGCACTGGTTGTATGAACATGGTGAAATGGCAGTAACCTTAAAATCTACATTTGGCGCAAATTGGTAAATTGATGAATTTCAGCAAATGTGTTACCATTCGGAAGTAAATTGTACACAACTATCAGCAAAATGGACTTTGAACGAAATTCTATGAACGAGTAATTTTTCCGAAATGCACTGGTTGGACGAACATGGTGAAACGGCAGTAACCTTAAAATCTAAATTTGGCGCAAATTGGTAAATTGATGAATTCAGCAAATTTGTTACTTTTCGGAAGTAAAATGTACACAACTATCGGCAAAATGGACTTTGAACGAAATTCTATGAACGAGTAATTTTTCCGAAATGCACTGCTGTGATGAACATGGAAAAATGCCAGTAACCTGAAAATCTAAATTTGGCGCAAATTTGTAAATTGATGAATTTCAGCAAATTTGTTACCTTTTGGAAGTAAACTGTAAACAACTATTAGCAAAATGGCCAGTAACCCTAAAATCTAAATTTGGCGCAAATTGGTAAATTGATTAATTTCAGCAAATTTGTTACTTTTCGGAAGTAAAATGTACACAACTATCGGCAAAATGGACTTTGAACGAAATTCTATGAACGAGTAATTTTTCCGAAATGCACTGGTGTGATGAACATGGTAAAACGGCAGTAACCTTAAAATCTACTTTTGCCTCAAATTGGTAAATTGATGAATTTCAGCAAATTTGTTACTTTTCGGAAGTAAAATGTACACAACTATCGGCAAAATGGACTTTGAACGAAATTCTATGAACGAGTAATTTTTCCGAAATGCACTGCTGTGATGAACATGGTAAAACGGCAGTAACCTTAAAATCTACTTTTGGCTCAAATTGGTAAATTGATGAATTTCAGCAAATTTGTTACTTTTCGGAAGTAAAATGTACACAACTATCGGCAAAATGGACTTTGAACGAAATTCTATGAACGAGAAATTTATCCGAAATGCACTGGTTGTATGAACATGGTGAAATGGCAGTAACCTTAAAATCTACATTTGGCGCAAATTGGTAAAATGATGAATTCAGCAAATTTGTTACTTTTCGGAAGTAAAATGTACACAACTATCGGCAAAATGGACTTTGAACGAAATTCTATGAACGAGTAATTTTTCCGAAATGCACTGCTGTGATGAACATGGTAAAACGGCAGTAACCTTAAAATCTACATTTGGCGCAAATTGGTAAATTGATGAATTTCAGCAAATGTGTTACCTTTCGGAAGTAAATTGTACACAACTATCAGCAAAATGGACTTTGAACCAAATTCTATGAACTAGTAATTTTTCCGGAATGCACTGGTTGGATGAACATGGTAAAACGGCAGTAACCTTAAAATCTACATTTGGCGCAAATTGGTAAATTGATGAATTTCAGCAAATGTGTTACCTTTGGGAAGTAAATTGTACACACCTATCAGCAAAATGGACTTTGAATGAAATTCTATGAACTAGTAATTTTTCCGGAATGCACTGGTTGGATGAACATGGTAAAACGGCAGTAACCTTAAAATCTACATTTGGCGCAAATTGGTAAATTGCTGAATTTCAGCAAATGTGTTACCTTTTGGAAGTAAAAAGTACACAACTATCAGCAAAATGGACTTTGAACCAAATTTATATATGAACGAGTAATTTATCCGAAATGCACTGGTTGTATGAACATGGTGAAATGGCAGTAACCTTAAAATCTAAATGTGGCGCAAATTGGTATATGATGAATTTCAGCAAATTTGTCATCCTTCGGAAGTAAAATGCACACAACTTTTAGCAAAATGGACTTTGAACCGAATTATATGAACGAGTAATTTATCCGAAATGCACTGGTTGTATGAACATGGTAAAATGGCAGTAACCTTAAAATCTAAATTTGGCGCAAATTGGTAAATTGATGAATTTCAGCAAATTTGTTGCCCTTCGGAAGTAAAATGTACACAACTATCAGCAAAATGGACTTTGAACAAAATTCTATGAACGAGAAATTTATCCGAAATGCACTGGTTGTATGAACATGGTGAAATGGCAGTAACCTTAAAATCTACATTTGGCGCAAATTGGTAAATTGCTGAATTTCAGCAAATGTGTTACCTTTCGGAAGTAAAATGTAGACAACTATCAGCAAAATGGACTTTGAACCAAATTTATATATGAACGAGTAATTTATCCGAAATGCACTGGTTGTATGAACATGGTAAAATGCCAGTAACCTGAAAATCTAAATGTGGCGCAAATTGGTAAATTGATGAATTTCATCAAATTTGTTACCTTTTGGAAGTAAAAAGTACACAACTATCAGCAAAATGGGCTTTGAACCAAATTTATATATGAACGAGTAATTTATCCGAAATGCACTGGTTGTATGAACATGGTGAAATGGCAGTAACCTTAAAATCTACATTTGGCGCAAATTGGTAAATTGATGAATTTCAGCAAATGTGTTACCTTTCGGAAGTAAATTGTACACAACTATCGGCAAAATGGACTTTGAACGAAATTCTATGAACGAGTCATTTTTCCGAAATGCACTGGTTGGATGAACATGGTAAAACGGCAGTAACCTTAAAATCTGCATTTGGCGCAAATTGGTAAATTGATGAATTTCAGCAAATGTGTTACCTTTCGGAAGTAAATTGTACACAACTATCAGCAAAATGGACTTTAAACGAAATTCTATGAACGAGTAATTTTTCCGAAATGCACTGGTTGGATGAACATGGAGAAACGGCAGTAACCTTAAAAAGCTAAATTGGTAAATTGATGAATTTCATCAAATTTGTTACCTTTCGGGAGTAAAAAGTACACAACTATTAGCAAAATGGACTTTGAACGAAATTCTATGAAAGAGTAATTTTTCCGAAATGCACTGGTTGGATGAACATGGTAAAACGGCAGTAACCTTAAAATCTAAATGTGGCGCAAATTGGTATATGATGAATTTCAGCAAATTTGTCATCCTTCGGAAGTAAAATGCACACAACTATTAGCAAAATGGACTTTGAACCAAATTATATGAACGAGTAATTTATGCGAAATGCACTGGTTGTATGAACATGGTAAAATGGCAGTAATCTTAAAATCTAAATTTGGCGCAAATTGGTAAATTGATGAATTTCATCAAATGTGTTACCTTTCGGAAGTAAAATGTAGACAACTATCAGCAAAATGGACTTTGAACCAAATTTATATATGAACGAGTAATTTATCCGAAATGCACTGGTTGTATGAACATGGTAAAATGCCAGTAACCTGAAGATCTAAATGTGGCGCAAATTGGTAAATTGATGAATTTCATCAAATTTGTTACCTTTTGGAAGTAAAAAGTACACAACTATCAGCAAAATGGACTTTGAACCAAATTTATATATGAACGAGTAATTTATCCGAAATGCACTGGGTGTATGAACATGGTAAAATGCCAGTAACCTGAAAATCTAAATGTGGCGCAAATTGGTAAATTGATGAATTTCATTAAATTTGTTACCTTTTGGAAGTGAAAAGTACACAACTATCAGCAAAATGGACTTTGAACCAAATTATATGAACGAGTAATTTTTCCGAAATACACTGGCTGGATGAACATGGTAAAACGGCAGTAACCTTAAAATCTAAATTTGGCGCAAATTGGTAAATTGATGAATTCAGCAAATTTGTTATTTTTCGGAAGTAAAATGTACACAACTATCGGCAAAATGGACTTTGAACGAAATTCCATGAACGAGAAATTTTTCCGAAATGCACTGGTGTGATGAACATGGTAAAACGGCAGTAACCTTAAAATCAACTTTGGGCGCAAATTGGTAAATTGATGAACTTCATCAAATTTGTTACCTTTTGGAAGTAAAATGTACACAACTATCAGCAAAATGGACTTTGAACCAAATTCTATGAACGAGAAATTTATCCGAAATACACTGGTAGTATGAACATGGTGAAATGGCAGTAACCTTAAAATGTACACAACTATCGGCAAAATGGACTTTGAACGAAATTCTATGAACGAGTAATTTTTCCGAAATGCACTGGTTGCATGAACATGGTAAAACGGCAGTAACCTTAAAATCTACTTTTGGCGCAAATTGGTATATGATGAATTTCATCCAATTTGTTACCTTTCGGAAGTAAAATGTACACAACTATCGGCAAAATGGACTTTGAACGAAATTCTATGAACGAGTAATTTTTCCGAAATGCACTGGTGTGATGAACATGGTAAAACGGCAGTAACCTTAAAATCTACTTTTGGCTCAAATTGGTAAATTGATGAATTTCAGCAAATTTGTTACTTTTGGGAAGTAAAATGTACACAACTATCAGCAAAATGGACTTTGAACCAAATTCTATGAACGAGAAATTTATCCCAAATGCACTGGTTGTATGAACATGGTGAAATGGCAGTATCCTTAAAATCTACATTTGGCGCAAATTAATAAATTGATGAATTTCAGCAAATGTGTTACCTTTCGGAAGTAAAATGTACACAACTATCGGCAAAATGGACTTTGAACGAAATTCTATGAACGAGTAATTTTTCCGAAATGAACTGGTGTGATGAACATGGTAAAACGGCAGTAACCTTAAAATCTACTTTTGGCGCAAATTGGTAAATTGATGAATTTCAGCAAATGCGTTACCTTTCGGAAGTAAAATGTACACAACTATCAGTCAAATGGACTTTGAACCAAATTATATGAACGAGTAATTTATCCGAAATGCACTGGTTGTGTGAACATGGTAAAATGGCAGTAACCTAAAAATCTAAATTTGGCGCAAATTGGTAAATTGCTGAACTTCAGCAAATGTGTTACCTTTTGGAAGTAAAAAGTACACAACTATTAGCAAAATGGCCAGTAACCCTAAAATCTAAATTTGGCGCAAATTGGTAAATTGATGAATTTCAGCAAATTTGTTACTTTTCGGAAGTAAAATGTACACAACTATCAGCAAAATGGACTTTGAACCAAATTATATGAACGAATAATTTTTCCGAAATGCACTGGTTGTGTGAACATGGTAAAATGGCAGTAACCTAAAAATCTAAATTTGGCGCAAATTGGTAAATTGCTGAACTTCAGCAAATGTGTTACCTTTTGGAAGTAAAAAGTACACAACTATTAGCAAAATGGCCAGTAACCCTAAAATCTAAATTTGGCGCAAATTGGTAAATTGATGAATTTCAGCAAATTTGTTACTTTTCGGAAGTAAAATGTACACAACTATCAGCAAAATGGACTTTGAACCAAATTATATGAACGAGTAATTTTTCCGAAATGCACTGGTTGGATGAACATGGTAAAACGGCAGTAACCCTAAAATCTAAATTTGGCGCAAAATAGTTAATTTATGAATTTCAGCAAATTTGTTACTTTTCGGAAGTAAAAAGTACACAACTATTAGCAAAATGGACTTTGAACGAAATTCTATGAACGAGTAATTTTTCCGAAATGCACTGCTGTGATGAACATGGTAAAATGCCAGTAACCTTAAAATCTACATTTGGCGCAAATTGGTAAATTGCTGAATTTCAGCAAATGTGTTACTTTTCGGAAGTAAAATGTACACAACTATTAGCAAAATGGACTTTCAACCAAATTATATGAACGAGTAATTTATCCGAAATGCACTGGTTGGATGAACATGGTAAAACGGCAGTAACCCTAAAATCTAAATTTGGCGCAAAATAGTTAATTTATGAATTTCAGCAAATTTGTTACTTTTCGGAAGTAAAAAGTACACAACTATTAGCAAAATGGACTTTGAACGAAATTCTATGAACGAGTAATTTTTCCGAAATGCACTGCTGTGATGAACATGGTAAAATGCCAGTAACCTTAAAATCTAAATTTGGCGCAAATTGGTAAATTGATGAATTTCAGCAAATTTGTTACTTTTCGGAAGTAAAATGTACACAACTATTAGCAAAATGGACTTTCAACCAAATTATATGAACGAGTAATTTATCCGAAATGCACTGATTGTATGAACATGGTAAAATGGCAGTAACCTGAAAATCTAAATTTGGCGCAAATTGGTAAATTGATGAATTTCAGCAAATTTGTTACTTTTCGGAAGTAAAATGTACACAACTATCAGCAAAATAGACTTTGAACGAAATTCTATTAACGAATAATTTTTCCGGAATGCACTGGTTGGATGAACATGGTAAAACGGCAGTAACCTTAAAATCTAAATTTGGCGCAAAGTTGTAAATTGATGAATTTCAGCAAATTTGTTACCTTTTGGAAGTAAACTGTAAACAACTATCAGCAAAATGGACTTTGAACCAAATTCTATGAACGAGTAATTTATCCGAAATGCACTGCTGTGATGAACATGGTAAAATGCCAGTAACCTGAAAATCTAAATTTGGCGCAAATTGGTAAATTGATGAATTTCAGCAAATTTGTTACTTTTCGGAAGTAAAATGTACACAACTATCAGCAAAATAGACTTTGAACGAAATTCTATTAACGAATAATTTTTCCGGAATGCACTGGTTGGATGAACATGGTAAAACGGCAGTAACCTTAAAATCTAAATTTGGCGCAAAGTTGTAAATTGATGAATTTCAGCAAATTTGTTACCTTTTGGAAGTAAACTGTAAACAACTATCAGCAAAATGGACTTTGAACCAAATTCTATGAACGAGTAATTTATCCGAAATGCACTGGTTGTGTGAACATGGTAAAATGGCAGTAACCTAAAAATCTAAATTTGGCGCAAATTGGTAAATTGCTGAACTTCAGCAAATGTGTTACCTTTTGGAAGTAAAAAGTACACAACTATCAGACAAATGGACTTTCAACCAAATTCTATGAACGAGTATTTTTTCCTAAATGCACTGGTTGTATGAGGATGGTAAAATGGCAGTAACCTTAAAATCTAAATTTGGCGCAAATTGGTAAATTGATGAATTTCATCAAATTTGTTACCTTTCGGAAGTAAATTGTACACAACTATCAGCAAAATGGACTTTGAACGAAATTCTATTAACGAGTAATTTTTCCGAAATGCACTGGTTGTATGAACATGGTGAAATGGCAGTAACCTTAAAATCTACATTTGGCGCAAATTGGTAAATTGATGAATTCAGCAAATTTGTTAATTTTCGGAAGTAAATTGTACACAACTATCGGCAAAATGGACTTTGAACGAAATTCTATGAACGAGTAATTTTTCCGAAATGCACTGGTTGGATGAACATGGTAAAACGGCAGTAACCTTAAAATCTGCATTTGGCGCAAATTGGTAAATTGATGAATTTCAGCAAATGTGTTACCTTTCGGAAGTAAATTGTACACAACTATCAGCAAAATGGACTTTAAACGAAATTCTATGAACGAGTAATTTTTCCGAAATGCACTGGTTGGATGAACATGGAGAAACGGCAGTAACCTTAAAAAGCTAAATTGGTAAATTGATGAATTTCATCAAATTTGTTACCTTTCGGGAGTAAAAAGTACACAAGTATTAGCAAAATGGACTTTGAACGAAATTCTATGAACGAGTAATTTTTCCGAAATGGTAAAACGGCAGTAGCCTTAAAATCTACTTTTGGCGCAAATTGGAAAATTGATGAATTTCATCAAATTTGTTACCTTTTGGAAGTAAAATGTACACAACTATCAGCAAAATGGACTTTGAACCAAATTCTATGAACAAGAAATTTATCCGAAATACACTGGTAGTATGAACATGGTGAAATGGCAGCAACCTTAAAATCTACATTTGGCGCAAATTGGTAAATTGATGAATTCAGCAAATTTGTTACTTTTCGGAAGTAAATTGTACACAACTATCGGCAAAATGGACTTTAAACGAAATTCTATGAACGAGTAATTTTTCCGAAATGCACTGGTTGGATGAACATGGAGAAACGGCAGTAACCTTAAAAAGCTAAATTGGTAAATTGATGAATTTCATCAAATTTGTTACCTTTCGGGAGTAAAAAGTACACAACTATTAGCAAAATGGACTTTGAACGAAATTCTATGAACGAGTAATTTTTCCGAAATGCACTGGTTGGATGAACATGGTAAAACGGCAGTAACCTTAAAATCTGCATTTGGCGCAAATTGGTAAATTGATGAATTTCAGCAAATGTGTTACCTTTCGGAAGTAAATTGTACACAACTATCAGCAAAATGGACTTTAAACGAAATTCTATGAACGAGTAATTTTTCCGAAATGCACTGGTTGGATGAACATGGAGAAACGGCAGTAACCTTAAAAAGCTAAATTGGTAAATTGATGAATTTCATCAAATTTGTTACCTTTCGGGAGTAAAAAGTACACAAGTATTAGCAAAATGGACTTTGAACGAAATTCTATGAACGAGTAATTTTTCCGAAATGGTAAAACGGCAGTAACCTTAAAATCTACTTTTGGCGCAAATTGGTAAATTGATGAATTTCAGCAAATGTGTTACCTTTCGGAAGTAAATTGTACACAACTATCAGCAAAATGGACTTTGAACCAAATTCTATGAACTAGTAATTTTTCCGAAATGCACTGGTTGCATGAACATGGTAAAACGGCAGTAACCTTAAAATCTACTTTTGGCGCAAATTGGTATATGATGAATTTCATCCAATTTGTTACCTTTCGGAAGTAAAATGTACACAACTATCGGCAAAATGGACTTTGAACGAAATTCTATGAACGAGTAATTTTTCCGAAATGCACTGGTTGGATGAACATGGTAAAACGGCAGTAACCTTAAAATCTACTTTTGGCGCAAATTGGTATATGATGAATTTCATCCAATTTGTTACCTTTCGGAAGTAAAATGTACACAACTATCGGCAAAATGGACTTTAAACGAAATTCTATGAACGAGTAATTTTTCCGAAATGCACTGGTTGGATGAACATGGTAAAACGGCAGTAACCTTAAAATCTACTTTTGGCTCAAATTGGTAAATTGATGAATTTCAGCAAATTTGTTACTTTTCGGAAGTAAAATGTACACAACTATCAGCAAAATGGACTTTGAACCAAATTCTATGAACGAGAAATTTATCCCAAATGCACTGGTTGTATGAACATGGTGAAATGGCAGTAACCTTAAAATCTACATTTGGCGCAAATTAATAAATTGATGAATTTCAGCAAATGTGTTACCTTTCGGAAGTAAAATGTACACAACTATCGGCAAAATGGACTTTGAACGAAATTCTATGAACGAGTAATTTTTCCGAAATGCACTGGTTGGATGAACATGGTAAAACGGCAGTAACCTTAAAATCTGCATTTGGCGCAAATTGGTAAATTGATGAATTTCAGCAAATGTGTTACCTTTCGGAAGTAAATTGTACACAACTATCAGCAAAATGGACTTTAAACGAAATTCTATGAACGAGTAATTTTTCCGAAATGCACAGGTGTGATGAACATGGTAAAACGGCAGTAACCTTAAAATCTACTTTTGGCGCAAATTGGTAAATTGATGAATTTCAGCAAATTTGTTACTTTTCGGAAGTAAATTGTACACAACTATTAGCAAAATGGACTTTGAACGAAATTCTATGAACGAGTAATTTTTCCGAAATGCACTGGTTGTATGAACATGGTGAAATGGCAGTAACCTTAAAATCTACATTTGGCGCAAATTGGTAAATTGATGAATTTCAGCAAATGTGTTACCTTTCGGAAGTAAAATGTAGACAACTATCAGCAAAATGGACTTTGAACCAAATTATATGAACGAGTAATTTTTCCGAAATGCACTGGTTGGATGAACATGGTGAAACGGCAGCAACCTTAAAATCTACATTTGCCGCAAATTGGTAAATTGATGAATTTCAGCAAATGTGTTACTTTTCGGAAGTAAAATGTACACAACTATCAGCAAAATAGACTTTGAACGAAATTCTATTAACGAATAATTTTTCCGGAATGCACTGGTTGGATGAACATGGTAAAACGGCAGTAACCTTAAAATCTACATTTGGCGCAAATTGGTAAATTGATGAATTTCAGCAAATGTGTTACCTTTCGGAAGTAAATTGTACACAACTATCAGCAAAATGGACTTTGAACCAAATTCTATGAACTAGTAATTTTTCCGAAATGCACTGGTTGGATGAACATGGTGAAACGGCACTAACCTTAAAATTTAAATTTGGCGCAAATTGGTACATTGATGAATTTCATCAAATTTGTTACCTTTCGGAAGTAAAATGTACACAACTATTAGCAAAATGGACTTTGAACCAAATTCTATGAACGAGTAATTTATCCGAAATGCACTGGTTGTAGGAACATGGTAAAATGGCAGTAACCTGAAAATCTAAATTTGGCGCAAATTGGTAACTTGATGAAATTCATCAAATTTGTTACCTTTCGGAAGTAAAATGTACACAACTATTAGCAAAATGGACTTGGAACCAAATTCTATGAACAAGTAATTTTTTCGAAATGCACTGGTTGGATAAACATGGTAAAACGGCAGTAACCTTAAAATTTAATGTGGCGCAAATTGGTAAATTGATGAATTTCAGCAAATGCGTTACCTTTCGGAAGTAAAATGTACACAACTATCAGTCAAATGGACTTTGAACCAAATTATATGAACGAGTAATTTATCCGAAATGCACTGGTTGTGTGAACATGGTAAAATGGCAGTAACCTAAAAATCTAAATTTGGCGCAAATTGGTAAATTGCTGAACTTCAGCAAATGTGTTACCTTTTGGAAGTAAAAAGTACACAACTATTAGCAAAATGGCCAGTAACCCTAAAATCTAAATTTGGCGCAAATTGGTAAATTGATGAATTTCAGCAAATTTGTTACTTTTCGGAAGTAAAATGTACACAACTATCAGCAAAATGGACTTTGAACCAAATTATATGAACGAGTAATTTTTCCGAAATGCACTGGTTGTGTGAACATGGTAAAATGGCAGTAACCAAAAATCTAAATTTGGCGCAAATTGGTAAATTGCTGAACTTCAGCAAATGTGTTACCTTTTGGAAGTAAAAAGTACACAACTATTAGCAAAATGGCCAGTAACCCTAAAATCTAAATTTGGCGCAAATTGGTAAATTGATGAATTTCAGCAAATTTGTTACTTTTCGGAAGTAAAATGTACACAACTATCAGCAAAATGGACTTTGAACCAAATTATATGAACGAGTAATTTTTCCGAAATGCACTGGTTGGATGAACATGGTAAAACGGCAGTAACCCTAAAATCTAAATTTGGCGCAAATTGGTAAATTGATGAATTTCAGCAAATTTGTTACTTTTCGGAAGTAAAATGTACACAACTATTAGCAAAATGGACTTTCAACCAAATTATATGAACGAGTAATTTATCCGAAATGCACTGGTTGTATGAACATGGTAAAATGGCAGTAACCTGAAAATCTAAATTTGGCGCAAATTGGTAAATTGCTGAATTTAAGCAAATGTGTTACCTTTTGGAAGTAAAAAGTACACAACTATTAGCAAAATGGACTTTGAACGAAATTCTATGAACGAGTAATTTTTCCGAAATGCACTGCTGTGATGAACATGGTAAAATGCCAGTAACCTGAAAATCTAAATTTGGCGCAAATTTGTAAATTGATGAATTTCAGCAAATTTGTTACCTTTTGGAAGTAAACTGTAAACAACTATCAGCAAAATGGACTTTGAACCAAATTCTATGAACGAGTAATTTATCCGAAATGCACTGGTTGTGTGAACATGGTAAAATGGCAGTAACCTAAAAATCTAAATTTGGCGCAAATTGGTAAATTGCTGAACTTCAGCAAATGTGTTACCTTTTGGAAGTAAAAAGTACACAACTATTAGAAAAATGGCCAGTAACCCTAAAATCTAAATTCGGCGCAAATTGGTAAATTGATGAATTTCAGCAAATTTGTTACTTTTCGGAAGTAAAATGTACACAACTATCAGCAAAATAGACTTTGAACGAAATTCTATTAACGAATAATTTTTCCGGAATGCACTGGTTGGATGAACATGGTAAAACGGCAGTAACCTTAAAATCTAAATTTGGCGCAAAGTTGTAAATTGATGAATTTCAGCAAATTTGTTACCTTTCGGAAGTAAATTGTACACAACTATCAGCAAAATGGACTTTGAACCAAATTCTATGAACTAGTAATTTTTCCGAAATGCACTGGTTGGATGAACATGGTGAAACGGCAGTAACCTTAAAATCTAAATTTGGCGCAAATTGGTACATTGATGAATTTCATCAAATTTGTTACCTTTCGGAAGTAAAATGTACACAACTATTAGCAAAATGGACTTTGAACCAAATTCTATGAACGAGTAATTTATCCGAAATGCACTGGTTGTATGAACATGGTAAAATGGCAGTAACCTGAAAATCTAAATTTGGCGCAAATTGGTAACTTGATGAAATTCATCAAATTTGTTACCTTTCGGAAGTAAAATGTACACAACTATTAGCAAAATGGACTTGGAACCAAATTCTATGAACAAGTAATTTTTTCGAAATGCACTGGTTGGGTAAACATGGTAAAACGGCAGTAACCTTAAAATTTAATGTGGCGCAAATTGGTAAATTGATGAATTTCAGCAAATGCGTTACCTTTCGGAAGTAAAATGTATACAACTATCAGTCAAATGGACTTTGAACCAAATTATATGAACGAGTAATTTATCCGAAATGCACTGGTTGTGTGAACATGGTAAAATGGCAGTAATCTAAAAATCTAAATTTGGCGCAAATTGGTAAATTGCTGAACTTCAGCAAATGTGTTACCTTTTGGAAGTAAAAAGTACACAACTATTAGCAAAATGGCCAGTAACCCTAAAATCTAAATTTGGCGCAAATTGGTAAATTGATGAATTTCAGCAAATTTGTTACTTTTCGGAAGTAAAATGTACACAACTATCAGCAAAATGGACTTTGAACCAAATTATATGAACGAGTAATTTTTCCGAAATGCACTGGTTGTGTGAACATGGTAAAATGGCAGTAACCTAAAAATCTAAATTTGGCGCAAATTGGTAAATTGCTGAACTTCAGCAAATGTGTTACCTTTTGGAAGTAAAAAGTACACAACTATTAGCAAAATGGCCAGTAACCCTAAAATCTAAATTTGGCGCAAATTGGTAAATTGATGAATTTCAGCAAATTTGTTACTTTTCGGAAGTAAAATGTACACAACTATCAGCAAAATGGACTTTGAACCAAATTATATGAACGAGTAATTTTTCCGAAATGCACTGGTTGGATGAACATGGTAAAACGGCAGTAACCCTAAAATCTAAATTTGGCGCAAAATAGTTAATTTATGAATTTCAGCAAATTTGTTACTTTTCGGAAGTAAAATGTACACAACTATAAGCAAAATGGACTTTCAACCAAATTATATGAACGAGTAATTTATCCGAAATGCACTGGTTGTATGAACATGGTAAAATGGCAGTAACCTGAAAATCTAAATTTGGCGCAAATTGGTAAATTGCTGAATTTAAGCAAATGTGTTACCTTTTGGAAGTAAAAAGTACACAACTATTAGCAAAATGGACTTTGAACGAAATTCTATGAACGAGTAATTTTTCCGAAATGCACTGCTGTGATGAACATGGTAAAATGCCAGTAACCTGAAAATCTAAATTTGGCGCAAATTTGTAAATTGATGAATTTCAGCAAATTTGTTACCTTTTGGAAGTAAACTGTAAACAACTATCAGCAAAATGGACTTTGAAACAAATTCTATGAACGAGTAATTTATCCGAAATGCACTGGTTGTGTGAACATGGTAAAATGGCAGTAACCTAAAAATCTAAATTTGGCGCAAATTGGTAAATTGCTGAACTTCAGCAAATGTGTTACCTTTTGGAAGTAAAAAGTACACAACTTTTAGAAAAATGGCCAGTAACCCTAAAATCTAAATTTGGCGCAAATTGGTAAATTGATGAATATCAGCAAATTTGTTACTTTTCGGAAGTAAAATGTACACAACTATCAGCAAAATAGACTTTGAACGAAATTCTATTAACGAATAATTTTTCCGGAATGCACTGGTTGTATGAACATGGTGAAATGACAGTAACCTTAAAATCTACATTTGGCGCAAATTGGTAAATTGATGAATTTCAGCAAATTTGTTACCTTTTGGAAGTAAAAAGTACACAACTATCAGCAAAATGGACTTTGAACCAAATTTATATATGAACGAGTAATTTATCCGAAATGCACTGGTTGTATGAACATGGTGAAATGGCAGTAACCTTAAAATCTACTTTTGGCGCAAATTGGTAAATTGATGAATTTCAGCAAATTTGTTACCTTTTGGAAGTAAAAAGTACACAACTATCAGCAAAATGGACTTTGAACCAAATTTATATATGAACGAGTAATTTATCCGAAATGCACTGGTTGTATGAACATGGTAAAACGGCAGTAACCTTAAAATCTAAATTTGACGCAAATTGGTAAATTGATGAATTCAGCAAATTTGTTATATTTCGGAAGTAAAATGTACACAACTATCAGCAAAATGGACTTTGAACCAAATTCTATGAACGAGAAATTTATCCGAAATGCACTGGTTGTATGAACATGGTGAAATGACAGTAACCTTAAAATCTACATTTGGCGCAAATTGGTAAATTGATGAATTTCAGCAAATTTGTTACCTTTTGGAAGTAAAAAGTACACAACTATCAGCAAAATGGACTTTGAACCAAATTTATATATGAACGAGTAATTTATCCGAAATGCACTGGTTGTATGAACATGGTGAAATGGCAGTAACCTTAAAATCTACATTTGGCGCAAATTGGTAAATTGATGAATTTCAGCAAATGTGTTACCTTTCGGAAGTAAAATGTACACAACTATCAGCAAAATGGACTTTGAACCAAATTCTATGAACGAGAAATTTAACCGAAATGCGCTGGTTGTATGAACACGGTGAAATGGCAGTAACCTTAAAATCTACATTTGGCGCAAATTGGTAAATTGATGAATTTCAGCAAATGTGTTACCTTTCGGAAGTAAAATGTACACAACTATCAGCAAAATGGACTTTGAACCAAATTCTATGAACGAGTAATTTATCCGAAATGCACTGGTTGTATGAACATGGTAAAATGGCAGTAACCTTAAAATCTACATTTGGCGCAAATTGGTAAATTAATGAATTTCAGCAAATTTGTTACGTTTTGGAAGTAAAAAGTGCACAACTATCAGCAAAATGGACTTTGAACCAAATTTATATATGAACGAGTAATTTATTCGAAATGCACTGGTTGTATGAACATGGTGAAATGGCAGTAACCTTAAAATCTACATTTGGCGCAAATTGGTAAATTGATGAATTTCAGCAAATGTGTTACCTTTCGGAAGTAAAATGTACACAACTATCAGCAAAATGGACTTTGAACCAAATTCTATGAACGAGAAATTTATCCGAAATGCACTGGTTGTATGAACATGGTGAAATGGCAGTAACCTTAAAATCTACATTTGGCGCAAATTGGTAAATTGATGAATTTCAGCAAATGTGTTACCTTTCGGAAGTAAAATGTACACAACTATCAGCAAAATTGACTTTGAACCAAATTCCATGAACGAGAAATTTATCCGAAATGCGCTGGTTGTATGAACATGGTGAAATGGCAGTAACCTTAAAATCTACATTTGGCGCAAATTGGTAAATTGCTGAATTTCAGCAAATTTGTTACCTTTCGGAAGTAAAATGTAGACAACTATCAGCAAAATGGACTTTGAATCAAATTTATATATGAACGAGTAATTTATCCGAAATGCACTGGTTGTATGAACATGGTAAAATGCCAGTAACCTGAAAATCTAAATGTGGCGCAAATTGGTAAATTGATGAATTTCATCAAATTTGTTACCTTTTGGAAGTAAAAAGTACACAACTATCAGCAAAATGGACTTTGAACCAAATTTATATATGAACGAGTAATTTATCCGAAATGCACTGGTTGTATGAACATGGTGAAATGGCAGTAACCTTAAAATCTACATTTGGCGCAAATTGGTAAATTGATGAATTTCAGAAAATGTGTTACCTTTCGGAAGTAAATTGTACACAATTATCGGCAAAATGGACTTTGAACGAAATTATATGAACGAGTCATTTTTCCGAAATGCACTGGTTGGATGAACATGGTAAAACGGCAGTAACCTTAAAATCTGCATTTGGCGCAAATTGGTAAATTGATGAATTTCAGCAAATGTGTTACCTTTCGGAAGTAAATTGTACACAACTATCAGCAAAATGGACTTTAAACGAAATTCTATGAACGAGTAATTTTTCCGAAATGCACTGGTTGGATGAACATGGAGAAACGGCAGTAACCTTAAAAAGCTAAATTGGTAAATTGATGAATTTCATCAAATTTGTACCTTTCGGGAGTAAAAAGTACACAACTATTAGCAAAATGGACTTTGAACGAAATTCTATGAACGAGTAATTTTTCCGAAATGCACTGGTTGGATGAACATGGTAAAACGGCAGTAACCTTAAAATCTAAATGTAGCGCAAATTGGTATATGATGAATTTCAGCAAATTTGTCATCCTTCGGAAGTAAAATGCACACAACTATTAGCAAAATGGACTTTGAACCAAATTATATGAACGAGTAATTTATCCGAAATGCACTGGTTGTATGAACATGGTAAAATGGCAGTAACCTTAAAATCTAAATTTGGCGCAAATTGGTAAATTGATGAATTTCAGCAAATTTGTTGCCCTTCGGAAGTAAAATGTACACAACTATCAGCAAAATGGACTTTGAACCAAATTCTATGAACGAGAAATTTATCCGAAATGCACTGGTTGTATAAACATGGTGAAATGCCAGTAACCTGAAAATCTAAATGTGGCGCAAATTGGTAAATTGATGAATTTCATCAAATTTGTTTCCTTTTGGAAGTAAAAAGTACACAACTATCAGCAAAATGGACTTTGAACCAAATTTATATATGAACGAGTAATTTATCCGAAATGCACTGGTTGTATGAACATGGTGAAATGGCAGTAACCTTAAAATCTAAATGTGGCGCAAATTGGTAAATTGATGAATTTCAGCAAATTTGTTACTTTTCGGAAGTAAAATGTACACAACTATCGGCAAAATGGACTTTGAACGAAATTCTATGAACGAGTAATTTTTCCGAAATGCACTGGTGTGATGAACATGGTAAAACGGCAGTAACCTTAAAATCTAAATTTGACGCAAATTGGTAAATTGATGAATTCAGCAAATTTGTTATATTTCGGAAGTAAAATGTACACAACTATCGGCAAAATGGACTTTGAACGAAATTCCATGAACGAGTAATTTTTCCGAAATGCACTGGTGTGATGAACATGGTAAAACGGCAGTAACCTTAAAATCTAAATTTGGCGCAAATTGGTAAATTGATGAATTCAGCAAATGTGTTACCTTTCGGAAGTAAAAAGTACACAACTATCAGCAAAATGGACTTTGAACCAAATTTATATATGAACGAGTAATTTATCCGAAATGCACTGGTTGTATGAACATGGTGAAATGGCAGTAACCTTAAAATCTACATTTGGCGCAAATTGGTAAATTGATGAATTTCAGCAAATGTGTTACCTTTCGGAAGTAAAATGTACACAACTATCAGCAAAATGGACTTTGAACCAAATTCTATGAACGAGAAATTTATCCGAAATGCACTGGTTGTATGAACATGATGAAATGGCAGTAACCTTAAAATCTACATTTGGCGCAAATTGGTAAATTGATGAATTTCAGCAAATTTGTTACCTTTTGGAAGTAAAAAGTACACAACTATCAGCAAAATGGACTTTGAACCAAATTTATATATGAACGAGTAATTTATCCGAAATGCACTGGTTGTATGAACATGGTGAAATGGCAGTAACCTTAAAATCTACATTTGGCGCAAATTGGTAAATTGATGAATTTCAGCAAATGTGTTACCTTTCGGAAGTAAAATGTACACAACTATCAGCAAAATGGACTTTGAACCAAATTCTATGAACGAGAAATTTATCCGAAATGCACTGGTTGTATGAACATGGTGAAATGGCAGTAACCTTAAAATCTACATTTGGCGCAAATTGGTAAATTGATGAATTTCAGCAAATGTGTTACCTTTCGGAAGTAAAATGTACACAACTATCAGCAAAATGGACTTTGAACCAAATTCTATGAACGAGAAATTTATCCGAAATGCACTGGTTGTATGAACATGGTGAAATGGCAGTAACCTTAAAATCTACATTTGGCGCAAATTGGTAAATTGATGAATTTCAGCAAATGTGTTACCTTTCGGAAGTAAAATGTACACAACTATCAGCAAAATGGACTTTGAACCAAATTCTATGAACGAGAAATTTATCCGAAATGCGCTGGTTGTATGAACATGGTGAAATGGCAGTAACCTTAAAATCTACATTTGGCGCAAATTGGTAAATTGATGCATTTCAGCAAATGTGTTACCTTTCGGAAGTAAAATGTACACAACTATCAGCAAAATGGACTTTGAACCAAATTCTATGAACGAGTAATTTATCCGAAATGCACTGGTTGTATGAACATGATGAAATGGCAGTAACCTTAAAATCTACATTTGGCGCAAATTGGTAAATTGATGAATTTCAGCAAATATGTTACCTTTCGGAAGTAAAAAGTACACAACTATCAGCAAAATGGACTTTGAACCAAATTTATATATGAACGAGTAATTTATCCGAAATGCACTGGTTGTATGAACATGGTGAAATGGCAGTAACCTTAAAATCTAAATGTGGCGCAAATTGGTATATGATGAATTTCAGCAAATTTGTCATCCTTCGGAAGTAAAATGCACACAACTATTAGCAAAATGGACTTTGAACCGAATTATATGAACGAGTAATTTATCCGAAATGCACTGGTTGTATGAACATGGTAAAATGGCAGTAACCTTAAAATCTAAATTTGGCGTAAATCGGTAAATTGATGAATTTCAGCAAATTTGTTGCCCTTCGGAAGTAAAATGTACACAACTATCAGCAAAATGGACTTTGAACAAAATTCTATGAACGAGAAATTTATCCGAAATGCACTGGTTGTATGAACATGGTGAAATGGCAGTAACCTTAAAATCTACATTTGGCGCAAATTGGTAAATTGCTGAATTTCAGCAAATGTGTTACCTTTCGGAAGTAAAATGTACACAACTATCAGCAAAATGGACTTTGAATCAAATTTATATATGAACGAGTAATTTATCCGAAATGCACTGGTTGTATGAACATGGTAAAATGCCAGTAACCTGAAAATCTAAATGTGGCGCAAATTGGTAAATTGATGAATTTCATCAAATTTGTTACCTTTTGGAAGTAAAAAGTACACAACTATCAGCAAAATGGACTTTGAACCAAATTTATATATGAACGAGTAATTTATCCGAAATGCACTGGTTGTATGAACATGGTGAAATGGCAGTAACCTTAAAATCTACATTTGGCGCAAATTGGTAAATTGATGAATTTCAGCAAAGGTGTTACCTTTCGGAAGTAAATTGTACACAACTATCGGCAAAATGGACTTTGAACGAAATTCTATGAACGAGTCATTTTTCCGAAATGCACTGGTTGGATGAACATGGTAAAACGGCAGTAACCTTAAAATCTGCATTTGGCGCAAATTGGTAAATTGATGAATTTCAGCTAATGTGTTACCTTTCGGAAGTAAATTGTACACATCTATCAGCAAAATGGACTTTAAACGAAATTCTATGAACGAGTAATTTTTCCGAAATGCACTGGTTGGATGAACATGGAGAAACGGCAGTAACCTTAAAAAGCTAAATTGGTAAATTGATGAATTTCATCAAATTTGTACCTTTCGGGAGTAAAAAGTACACAACTATTAGCAAAATGGACTTTGAACGAAATTCTATGAACGAGTAATTTTTCCGAAATGCACTGGTTGGATGAACATGGTAAAACGGCAGTAACCTTAAAATCTAAATGTGGCGCAAATTGGTATATGATGAATTTCAGCAAATTTGTCATCCTTCGGAAGTAAAATGCACACAACTATTAGCAAAATGGACTTTAAACCAAATTATATGAACGAGTAATTTATCCGAAATGCACTGGTTGTATGAACATGGTAAAATGGCAGTAACCTTAAAATCTAAATTTGGCGCAAATTGGTAAATTGATGAATTTCAGCAAATTTGTTGCCCTTCGGAAGTAAAATGTACACAACTATCAGCAAAATGGACTTTGAACCAAATTCTTTGAACGAGAAATTTATCCCAAATGCACTGGTTGTATGAACATGGTGAAATGCCAGTAACCTGAAAATCTAAATGTGGCGCAAATTGGTAAATTGATGAATTTCATCAAATTTGTTTCCTTTTGGAAGTAAAAAGTACACAACTATCAGCAAAATGGACTTTGAACCAAATTTATATATGAACGAGTAATTTATCCGAAATGCACTGGTTGTATGAACATGGTAAAATGCCAGTAACCTGAAAATCTAAATGTGGCGCAAATTGGTAAATTGATGAATTTCATCAAATTTGTTACCTTTTGGAAGTGAAAAGTACACAACTATCAGCAAAATGGACTTTGAACCAAATTATATGAACGAGTAATTTTTCCGAAATACACTGGTTGGATGAACATGGTAAAACGGCAGTAACCTTAAAATCTAAATTTGGCGCAAATTGGTAAATTGATGAATTCAGCAAATTTGTTATTTTTCGGAAGTAAAATGTACACAACTATCGGCAAAATGGACTTTGAACGAAATTCCATGAACGAGTAATTTTTCCGAAATGCACTGGTGTGATGAACATGGTAAAACGGCAGTAACCTTAAAATCTAAATTTGGCGCAAATTGGTAAATTGATGAATTCAGCAAATGTGTTACCTTTCGGAAGTAAAAAGTACACAACTATCAGCAAAATGCAAAATGGACCAAATTTATATATGAACGAATAATTTATCCGAAATGCACTGGTTGTATGAACATGGTGAAATGGCAGTAACCTTAAAATCTAAATGTGGCGCAAATTGGTATATGATGAATTTCAGCAAATTTGTCATCCTTCGGAAGGATGAACATGGTAAAACGGCACTGGTTGGATGAACATGGTAAAACGGCAGTAACCTTAAAATCTAAATTTGGCGCAAATTGGTAAATTGATGAATTCAGCAAATTTGTTATTTTTCGGAAGTAAAATGTACACAACTATCGGCAAAATGGACTTTGAACGAAATTCCATGAACGAGTAATTTTTCCGAAATGCACTGGTGTGATGAACATGGTAAAACGGCAGTAACCTTAAAATCTAAATTTGGCGCAAATTGGTAAATTGATGAATTCAGCAAATGTGTTACCTTTCGGAAGTAAAAAGTACATAACTATTAGCAAAATGGACTTTGAACCAAATTATATGAACGAGTAATTTTTCCGAAATGCACTGGTTGTATGAACATGGTAAAATGGCAGTAACCTTAAAATCTAAATTTGGCGCAAATTGGTAAATTGATGAATTTCAGCAAATTTGTTGCCCTTCGGAAGTAAAATGTACACAACTATCAGCAAAATGGACTTTGAACCAAATTCTATGAACTAGAAATTTATCCGAAATGCACTGGTTGTATGAACATGGTGAAATGGCAGTAACCTTAAAATCTACATTTGGCGCAAATTGGTAAATTGATGAATTTCAGCAAATGTGTTACCTTTCGGAAGTAAAATGTACACAACTATCAGCAAAATGGACTTTGAACCAAATTCTATGAACGAAAAATTTATCCGAAATGCACTGGTTGTATGAACATGGTGAAATGCCAGTAACCTGAAAATCTAAATGTGGCGCAAATTGGTAAATTGATGAATTTCATCAAATTTGTTTCCTTTTGGAAGTAAAAAGTACACAACTATCAGCAAAATGGACTTTGAACCAAATTTATATATGAACGAGTAATTTATCCGAAATGCACTGGTTGTATGAACATGGTAAAATGCCAGTAACCTGAAAATCTAAATGTGGCGCAAATTGGTAAATTGATGAATTTCATCAAATTTGTTACCTTTTGGAAGTGAAAAGTACACAACTATCAGCAAAATGGACTTTGAACCAAATTATATGAACGAGTAATTTTTCCGAAATACACTGGTTGGATGAACATGGTAAAACGGCAGTAACCTTAAAATCTACTTTTGGCGCAAATTGGTAAATTGATGAATTCAGCAAATGTGTTACCTTTCGGAAGTAAAAAGTACACAACTATCAGCAAAATGGACTTTGAACCAAATTTATATATGAACGAGTAATTTATCCGAAATGCACTGGTTGTATGAACATGGTGAAATGGCAGTAACCTTAAAATCTAAATGTGGCGCAAATTGGTATATGATGAATTTCAGCAAATTTGTCATCCTTCGGAAGTAAAATGCACACAACTATTAGCAAAATGGACTTTGAACCAAATTATATGAACGAGTAATTTTTCCGAAATGCACTGGTTGTATGAACATGGTAAAATGGCAGTAACCTTAAAATCTAAATTTGGCGCAGTAACCTTAAAATCTACATTTGGCGCAAATTGGTAAATTGATGAATTTCAGCAAATGTGTTACCTTTCGGAAGTAAAATGTACACAACTATCAGCAAAATGGACTTTGAACCAAATTCTATGAACGAGAAACTTATCCGAAATGCACTGGTGGTATGAACATGGTGAAATGGCAGTAACCTTAAAATCTACATTTGGCGCAAATTGGTAAATTGATGAATTTCAGCAAATGTGTTACCTTTCGGAAGTAAAAAGTACACAACTATCAGCAAAATGGACTTTGAACCAAATTTATATATGAACGAGTAATTTATCCGAAATGCACTGGTTGTATGAACATGGTGAAGTGGCAGTAACCTTAAAATCTAAATGTGGCGCAAATTGGTATATGATGAATTTCAGCAAATTTGTCATCCTTCGGAAGTAAAATGCACACAACTATTAGCAAAATGGACTTTGAACCAAATTATATGAACGAGTAATTTTTCCGAAATGCACTGGTTGTATGAACATGGTAAAATGGCAGTAACCTTAAAATCTAAATTTGGCGCAAATTGGTAAATTGATGAATTTCAGCAAATTTGTTGCCCTTCGGAAGTAAAATGTACACAACTATCAGCAAAATGGACTTTGAACCAAATTCTATGAACGAGAAATTTATCCGAAATGCACTGGTTGTATGAACATGGTGAAATGGCAGTAACCTTAAAATCTACATTTGGCGCAAATTGGTAAATTGATGAATTTCAGCAAATGTGTTACCTTTCGGAAGTAAAATGTAGACAACTATCAGCAAAATGGACTTTGAACCAAATTTATATATGAACGAGTAATTTATCCGAAATGCACTGGTTGTATGAACATGGTGAAATGGCAGTAACCTTAAAATCTACATTTGGCGCAAATTGGTAAATTGATGAATTTCAGCAAATGTGTTACCTTTCGGAAGTAAAATGTACACAACTATCAGCAAAATGGACTTTGAACCAAATTCTATGAACGAGAAATTTATCCGAAATGCACTGGTTGTATGAACATGGTGAAATGGCAGTAACCTTAAAATCTATATTTGGCGCAAATTGGTAAATTGATGAATTTCAGCAAATTTGTTACCTTTTGGAGTAAAAAGTACACAACTATCAGCAAAATGGACTTTGAACCAAATTTATGTATGAACGAGTAATTTATCCGAAATGCACTGGTTGTATGAACATGGTGAAATGGCAGTAACCTTAAAATCTACATTTGGCGCAAATTGGTAAATTGATAAATTTCAGCAAATGTGTTACCTTTCGGAAGTAAAATGTACACAACTATCAGCAAAATGGACTTTGAACCAAATTCTATGAACGAGAAATTTATCCGAAATGCACTGGTTGTATGAACATGGTGAAATGGCAGTAACCTTAAAATCTACATTTGGCGCAAATTGGTAAATTGATGAATTTCAGCATATGTGTTACCTTTCGGAAGTAAAATGTACCCAACTATCAGCAAAATGGACTTTGAACCAAATTCTATGAACGAGAAATTTATCCGAAATGCACTGGTTGTATGAACATGATGAAATGGCAGTAACCTTAAAATCTACATTTGGCGCAAATTGGTAAATTGATGAATTTCAGCAAATGTGTTACCTTTCGGAAGTAAAATGTACACAACTATCAGCAAAATGGACTTTGAACCAAATTCTATGAACGAGAAATTTATCCGAAATGCGCTGGTTGTATGAACACGGTGAAATGGCAGTAACCTTAAAATCTACATTTGGCGCAAATTGGTAAATTGATGAATTTCAGCAAATGTGTTACCTTTCGGAAGTAAAATGTACACAACTATCAGCAAAATGGACTTTGAACCAAATTCTATGAACGAGTAATTTTTCCGAAATGCACTGGTTGTATGAACATGGTAAAATGGCAGTAACCTTAAAATCTACATTTGGCGCAAATTGGTAAATTGATGAATTTCAGCAAATTTGTTACGTTTTGGAAGTAAAAAGTGCACAACTATCAGCAAAATGGACTTTGAACCAAATTTATATATGAACGAGTAATTTATTCGAAATGCACTGGTTGTATGAACATGGTGAAATGGCAGTAACCTTAAAATCTACATTTGGCGAAAATTGGTAAATTGATGAATTTCAACAAATGTGTTACCTTTCGGAAGTAAAATGTACACAACTATCAGCAAAATGGACTTTGAACCAAATTCTATGAACGAGAAATTTATCCGAAATGCACTGGTTGTATGAACATGGTAAAATGGCAGTAACCTTAAAATCTACATTTGGCGCAAATTGGTAAATTGATGAATTTCAGCAAATGTGTTACCTTTCGGAAGTAAAATGTACACAACTATCAGCAAAATGGACTTTGAACCAAATTCTATGAACGAGAAATTTATCCGAAATGCGCTGGTTGTATGAACATGGTGAAATGGCAGTAACCTTAAAATCTACATTTGGCGCAAATTGGTAAATTGATGAATTTCAGCAAATGTGTTACCTTTCGGAAGTAAAATGTACACAACTATCAGCAAAATGGACTTTGAACCAAATTCTATGAACGAGTAATTTATCCGAAATGCACTGGTTGTATGAACATGGTGAAATGGCAGTAACCTTAAAATCTACATTTGGCGCAAATTGGTAAATTGATGAATTTCAGCAAATATGTTACCTTTCGGAAGTAAAAAGTACACAACTATCAGCAAAATGGACTTTGAACCAAATTTATATATGAACGAGTAATTTATCCGAAATGCACTGGTTGTATGAACATGGTGAAATGGCAGTAACCTTAAAATCTAAATGTGGCCCAAATTGGTATATGATGAATTTCAGCAAATTTGTCATCCTTCGGAAGTAAAATGCACACAACTATTAGCAAAATGGACTTTGAACCGAATTATATGAACGAGTAATTTATCCGAAATGCACTGGTTGTATGAACATGGTAAAATGGCAGTAACCTTAAAATCTAAATTTGGCGCAAATCGGTAAATCGATGAATTTCAGCAAATTTGTTGCCCTTCGGAAGTAAAATGTACACAACTATCAGCAAAATGGACTTTGAACAAAATTCTATGAACGAGAAATTTATCCGAAATGCACTGGTTGTATGAACATGGTGAAATGGCAGTAACCTTAAAATCTACATTTGGCGCAAATTGGTAAATTGCTGAATTTCAGCAAATGTGTTACCTTTCGGAAGTAAAATGTAGACAACTATCAGCAAAATGGACTTTGAATCAAATTTATATATGAACGAGTAATTTATCCGAAATGCACTGGTTGTATGAACATGGTAAAATGCCAGTAACCTGAAAATCTAAATGTGGCGCAAATTGGTAAATTGATGAATTTCATCAAATTTGTTACCTTTTGGAAGTAAAAAGTACACAACTATCAGCAAAATGGACTTTGAACCAAATTTATATATGAACGAGTAATTTATCCGAAATGCACTGGTTGTATGAACATGGTGAAATGGCAGTAACCTTAAAATCTACATTTGGCGCAAAATGGTAAATTGATGAATTTCAGCAAATGTGTTACCTTTCGGAAGTAAATTGTACACAACTATCGGCAAAATGGACTTTGAACGAAATTCTATGAACGAGTCATTTTTCCGAAATGCACTGGTTGGATGAACATGGTAAAACGGCAGTAACCTTAAAATCTGCATTTGGCGCAAATTGGTAAATTGATGAATTTCAGCAAATGTGTTACCTTTCGGAAGTAAATTGTACACAACTATCAGCAAAATGGACTTTAAACGAAATTCTATGAACGAGTAATTTTTCCGAAATGCACTGGTTGGATGAACATGGAGAAACGGCAGTAACCTTAAAAAGCTAAATTGGTAAATTGATGAATTTCATCAAATTTGTACCTTTCGGGAGTAAAAAGTACACAACTATTAGCAAAATGGACTTTGAACGAAATTCTATGAACGAGTAATTTTTCCGAAATGCACTGGTTGGATGAACATGGTAAAACGGCAGTAACCTTAAAATCTAAATGTGGCGCAAATTGGTATATGATGAATTTCAGCAAATTTGTCATCCTTCGGAAGTAAAATGCACACAACTATTAGCAAAATGGACTTTGAACCAAATTATATGAACGAGTAATTTATCCGAAATGCACTGGTTGTATGAACATGGTAAAATGGCAGTAACCTTAAAATCTAAATTTGGCGCAAATTGGTAAATTGATGAATTTCAGCAAATTTGTTGCCCTTCGGAAGTAAAATGTACACAACTATCAGCAAAATGGACTTTGAACCAAATTCTATGAACGAGAAATTTATCCGAAATGCCCTGGCTGTATGAACATGGTGAAATGCCAGTAACCTGAAAATCTAAATGTGGCGCAAATTGGTAATTTGATGAATTTCATCAAATTTGTTTCCTTTTGGAAGTAAAAAGTACACAACTATCAGCAAAATGGACTTTGAACCAAATTTATATATGAACGAGTAATTTATCCGAAATGCACTGGTTGTATGAACATGGTAAAATGGCAGTAACCTTAAAATCTAAATTTGGCGCAAATTGGTATATGATGAATTTCAGCAAATTTGTCATCCTTCGGAAGTAAAATGCACACAACTTTTAGCAAAATGGACTTTGAACCAAATTATATGAACGAGTAATTTATCCGAAATACACTGGTTGGATGAACATGGTAAAACGGCAGTAACCTTAAAATCTAAATTTGGCGCAAATTGGTAAATTGATGAATTCAGCAAATTTGTTATTTTTCGGAAGTAAAATGTACACAACTATCGGCAAAATGGACTTTGAACGAAATTCCATGAACGAGTAATTTTTCCGAAATGCACTGGTGTGATGAACATGGTAAAACGGCAGTAACCTTAAAATCTAAATTTGGCGCAAATTGGTATATGATGAATTTCAGCAAATTTGTCATCCTTCGGAAGTAAAATGCACACAACTATTAGCAAAATGGACTTTGAACCAAATTATATGAACGAGTAATTTATCCGAAATGCACTGGTTGTATGAACATGGTAAAATGGCAGTAACCTTAAAATCTAAATTTGGCGCAAATTGGTAAATTGATGAATTTCAGCAAATTTGTTGCCCTTCGGAAGTAAAATGTACACAACTATCAGCAAAATGGACTTTGAACAAAATTCTATGAACGAGAAATTTATCCGAAATGCACTGGTTGTATGAACATGGTGAAATGGCAGTAACCTTAAAATCTACATTTGGCGCAAATTGGTAAATTGCTGAATTTCAGCAAATGTGTTACCTTTCGGAAGTAAAATGTAGACAACTATCAGCAAAATGGACTTTGAACCAAATTTATACATGAACGAGTAATTTATCCGAAATGCACTGGTTGTATGAACATGGTAAAATGCCAGTAACCTGAAAATCTAAATGTGGCGCAAATTGGTAAATTGATGAATTTCATCAAATTTGTTACCTTTTGGAAGTAAAAAGTACACAACTATCAGCAAAATGGACTTTGAACCAAATTTATATATGAACGAGTAATTTATCCGAAATGCACTGGTTGTATGAACATGGTAAAATGCCAGTAACCTGAAAATCTAAATGTGGCGCAAATTGGTAAATTGATGAATTTCATCAAATTTGTTACCTTTTGGAAGTGAAAAGTACACAACTATCAGCAAAATGGACTTTGAACCAAATTATATGAACGAGTAATTTTTCCGAAATACACTGGTTGGATGAACATGGTAAAACGGCAGTAACCTTAAAATCTAAATTTGGCGCAAATTGGTAAATTGATGAATTCAGCAAATTTGTTATTTTTCGGAAGTAAAATGTACACAACTATCGGCAAAATGGACTTTGAACGAAATTCCATGAACGAGTAATTTTTCCGAAATGCACTGGTGTGATGAACATGGTAAAACGGCAGTAACCTTAAAATCAACTTTTGGCGCAAATTGGTAAATTGATGAATTTCATCAAATTTGTTACCTTTTGGAAGTAAAATGTACACAACTATCAGCAAAATTTACTTTGAACCAAATTCTATGAACGAGAAATTTATCCGAAATACACTGGTAGTATGAACATGGTGAAATGGCAGTAACCTTAAAATGTACACAACTATCGGCAAAATGGACTTTGAACGAAATTCTATGAACGAGTAATTTTTCCGAAATGCACTGGTTGCATGAACATGGTAAAACGGCAGTAACCTTAAAATCTACTTTTGGCTCAAATTGGTAAATTGATGAATTTCAGCAAATTTGTTACTTTTCGGAAGTAAAATGTACACAACTATCAGCAAAATGGACTTTGAACCAAATTCTATGAACGAGAAATTTATCCGAAATGCACTGGTTGTATGAACATGGTGAAATGGCAGTAACCTTAAAATCTACATTTGGCGCAAATTGGTAAATTGATGAATTTCAGCAAATGTGTTACCTTTCGGAAGTAAAATGTACACAACTATCGGCAAAATGGACTTTGAACGAAATTCTATGAACGAGTAATTTTTCCGAAATGCACTGGTGTGATGAACATGGTAAAACGGCAGTAACCTTAAAATCTACTTTTGGCGCAAATTGGTAAATTGATGAATTTCAGCAAATTTGTTACTTTTCGGAAGTAAAATGTACACAACTATCAGCAAAATGGACTTTGAACCAAATTCTATGAACGAGAAATTTATCCGAAATGCACTGGTTGTATGAACATGGTGAAATGGCAGTAACCTTAAAATCTACATTTGGCGCAAATTGGTAAATTGATGAATTTCAGCAAATGTGTTACCTTTCGGAAGTAAAATGTACACAACTATCGGCAAAATGGACTTTGAACGAAATTATATGAGCGAGTAATTTTTCCGAAATGCACTGGTTGCATGAACATGGTAAAACGGCAGTAACCTTAAAATCTACTTTTGGCGCAAATTGGTATATGATGAATTTCATCCATTTTGTTACCTTTCGGAAGTAAAATGTACACAACTATCGGCAAAATGGACTTTGAACGAAATTCCATGAACGAGTAATTTTTCCGAAATGCACTGGTGTGATGAACATGGTAAAACGGCAGTAACCTTAAAATCAACTTTTGGCGCAAATTGGTAAATTGATGAATTTCATCAAATTTGTTACCTTTTGGAAGTAAAATGTACACAACTATCAGCAAAATGGACTTTGAACCAAATTCTATGAACGAGAAATTTATCCGAAATACACTGGTAGTATGAACATGGTGAAATGGCAGTAACCTTAAAATGTACACAACTATCGGCAAAATGGACTTTGAACGAAATTCTATGAACGAGTAATTTTTCCGAAATGCACTGGTTGCATGAACATGGTAAAACGGCAGTAACCTTAAAATCTGCATTTGGCGCAAATTGGTATATGATGAATTTCATCAAATTTGTTTCCTTTTGGAAGTAAAAAGTACACAACTATCAGCAAAATGGACTTTGAACCAAATTTATATATGAACGAGTAATTTATCCGAAATGCACTGGTTGTATGAACATGGTAAAATGCCAGTAACCTGAAAATCTAAATGTGGCGCAAATTGGTAAATTGATGAATTTCATCAAATTTGTTACCTTTTGGAAGTAAAAAGTACACAACTATCAGCAAAATGGACTTTGAACCAAATTTATATATGAACGAGTAATTTATCCGAAATGCACTGGTTGTATGAACATGGTAAAATGCCAGTAACCTGAAAATCTATATGTGGCGCAAATTGGTAAATTGATGAATTTCATCAAATTTGTTACCTTTTGGAAGTGAAAAGTACACAACTATCAGCAAAATGGACTTTGAACCAAATTATATGAACGAGTAATTTTTCCGAAATACACTGGTTGGATGAACATGGTAAAACGGCAGTAACCTTAAAATCTAAATTTGGCGCAAATTGGTAAATTGATGAATTCAGCAAATTTGTTATTTTTCGGAAGTAAAATGTACACAACTATCGGCAAAATGGACTTTGAACGAAATTCCATGAACGAGTAATTTTTCCGAAATGCACTGGTGTGATGAACATGGTAAAACGGCAGTAACCTTAAAATCTAAATTTGGCGCAAATTGGTATATGATGAATTTCAGCAAATTTGTCATCCTTCGGAAGTAAAATGCACACAACTATTAGCAAAATGGACTTTGAACCAAATTATATGAACGAGTAATTTATCCGAAATGCACTGGTTGTATGAACATGGTAAAATGGCAGTAACCTTAAAATCTAAATTTGGCGCAAATTGGTAAATTGATGAATTTCAGCAAATTTGTTGCCCTTCGGAAGTAAAATGTACACAACTATCAGCAAAATGGACTTTGAACAAAATTCTATGAACGAGAAATTTATCCGAAATGCACTGGTTGTATGAACATGGTGAAATGGCAGTAACCTTAAAATCTACATTTGGCGCAAATTGGTCAATTGCTGAATTTCTGCAAATGTGTTACCCTTCGGAAGTAAAATGTAGACAACTATCAGCAAAATGGACTTTGAACCAAATTTATACATGAACGAGTAATTTATCCGAAATGCACTGGTTGTATGAACATGGTAAAATGCCAGTAACCTGAAAATCTAAATGTGGCGCAAATTGGTAAATTGATGAATTTCATCAAATTTGTTACCTTTTGGAAGTAAAAAGTACACAACTATCAGCAAAATGGACTTTGAACCAAATTTATATATGAACGAGTAATTTATCCGAAATGCACTGGTTGTATGAACATGGTAAAATGCCAGTAACCTGAAAATCTAAATGTGGCGCAAATTGGTAAATTGATGAATTTCATCAAATTTGTTACCTTTTGGAAGTGAAAAGTACACAACTATCAGCAAAATGGACTTTGAACCAAATTATATGAACGAGTAATTTTTCCGAAATACACTGGTTGGATGAACATGGTAAAACGGCAGTAACCTTAAAATCAAAATTTGGCGCAAATTGGTAAATTGATGAATTCAGCAAATTTGTTATTTTTCGGAAGTAAAATGTACACAACTATCGGCAAAATGGACTTTGAACGAAATTCCATGAACGAGTAATTTTTCCGAAATGCACTGGTGTGATGAACATGGTAAAACGGCAGTAACCTTAAAATCAACTTTTGGCGCAAATTGGTAAATTGATGAATTTCATCAAATTTGTTACCTTTTGGAAGTAAAATGTACACAACTATCAGCAAAATGGACTTTGAACCAAATTCTATGAACGAGAAATTTATCCGAAATACACTGGTAGTATGAACATGGTGAAATGGCAGTAACCTTAAAATGTACACAACTATCGGCAAAATGGACTTTGAACGAAATTCTATGAACGAGTAATTTTTCCGAAATGCACTGGTTGCATGAACATGGTAAAACGGCAGTAACCTTAAAATCTACTTTTGGCTCAAATTGGTAAATTGATGAATTTCAGCAAATTTGTTACTTTTCGGAAGTAAAATGTACACAACTATCAGCAAAATGGACTTTGAACCAAATTCTATGAACGAGAAATTTATCCGAAATGCACTGGTTGTATGAACATGGTGAAATGGCAGTAACCTTAAAATCTACATTTGGCGCAAATTGGTAAATTGATGAATTTCAGCAAATGTGTTACCTTTCGGAAGTAAAATGTACACAACTATCGGCAAAATGGACTTTGAACGAAATTCTATGAACGAGTAATTTTTCCGAAATGCACTGGTGTGATGAACATGGTAAAACGGCAGTAACCTTAAAATCTACTTTTGGCGCAAATTGGTAAATTGATGAATTTCAGCAAATTTGTTACTTTTCGGAAGTAAAATGTACACAACTATCAGCAAAATGGACTTTGAACCAAATTCTATGAACGAGAAATTTATCCGAAATGCACTGGTTGTATGAACATGGTGAATTGGCAGTAACCTTAAAATCTACATTTGGCGCAAATTGGTAAATTGATGAATTTCAGCAAATGTGTTACCTTTCGGAAGTAAAATGTACACAACTATCGGCAAAATGGACTTTGAACGAAATTCTATGAACGAGTAATTTTTCCGAAATGCACTGGTTGCATGAACATGGTAAAACGGCAGTAACCTTAAAATCTACTTTTGGCGCAAATTGGTATATGATGAATTTCATCCATTTTGTTACCTTTCGGAAGTAAAATGTACACAACTATCGGCAAAATGGACTTTGAACGAAATTCCATGAACGAGTAATTTTTCCGAAATGCACTGGTGTGATGAACATGGTAAAACGGCAGTAACCTTAAAATCAACTTTTGGCGCAAATTGGTAAATTGATGAATTTCATCAAATTTGTTACCTTTTGGAAGTAAAATGTACACAACTATCAGCAAAATGGACTTTGAACCAAATTCTATGAACGAGAAATTTATCCGAAATACACTGGTAGTATGAACATGGTGAAATGGCAGTAACCTTAAAATGTACACAACTATCGGCAAAATGGACTTTGAACGAAATTCTATGAACGAGTAATTTTTCCGAAATGCACTGGTTGCATGAACATGGTAAAACGGCAGTAACCTTAAAATCTACTTTTGGCGCAAATTGGTATATGATGAATTTCATCCATTTTGTTACCTTTCGGAAGTAAAATGTACACAACTATCGGCAAAATGGACTTTGAACGAAATTCTATGAACGAGTAATTTTTCCGAAATGCACTGGTGTGATGAACATGGTAAAACGGCAGTAACCTTAAAATCTACTTTTGGCTCAAATTGGTAAATTGATGAATTTCAGCAAATTTGTTACTTTTCGGAAGTAAAATGTACACAACTATCAGCAAAATGGACTTTGAACCAAATTCTATGAACGAGAAATTTATCCGAAATGCACTGGTTGTATGAACATGGTGAAATGGCAGTAACCTTAAAATCTACATTTGGCGCAAATTGGTAAATTGATGAATTTCAGCAAATGTGTTACCTTTCGGAAGTAAAATGTACACAACTATCGGCAAAATGGACTTTGAACGAAATTCTATGAACGAGTAATTTTTCCGAAATGCACTGGTGTGATGAACATGGTAAAACGGCAGTAACCTTAAAATCTACTTTTGGCGCAAATTGGTAAATTGATGAATTTCAGCAAATTTGTTACTTTTCGGAAGTAAAATGTACACAACTATCAGCAAAATGGACTTTGAACCAAATTCTATGAACGAGAAATTTATCCGAAATGCACTGGTTGTATGAACATGGTGAAATGGCAGTAACCTTTAAATCTACATTTGGCGCAAATTGGTAAATTGATGAATTCAGCAAATTTCTTACTTTTCGGAAGTAAAATGTACACAACTATCGGCAAAATGGACTTTGAACGAAATTCTATGAACGAGTAATTTTTCCGAAATGCACTGCTGTGATGAACATGGTAAAATGCCAGTAACCTGAAAATCTAAATTTGGCGCAAATTTGTAAATTGATGAATTTCAGCAAATTTGTTACCTTTTGGAAGTAAACTGTAAACAACTATTAGCAAAATGGCCAGAAACCCTAAAATCTAAATTTGGCGCAAATTGGTAAATTGATGAATTTCAGCAAATTTGTTACTTTTCGGAAGTAAAATGTACACAACTATCAGCAAAATGGACTTTGAACCAAATTCTATGAACGAGAAATTTATCCGAAATGCACTGGTTGTATGAACATGGTGAAATGGCAGTAACCTTAAAAAGCTAAATTGGTAAATTGATGAATTTCATCAAATTTGTTACCTTTCGGGAGTAAAAAGTACACAACTATTAGCAAAATGGACTTTGAACGAAATTCTATGAACGAGTAATTTTTCCGAAATGCACTGGTTGGATGAACATGGTAAAACGGCAGTAACCTTAAAATCTAAATGTGGCGCAAATTGGTATATGATGAATTTCAGCAAATTTGTCATCCTTCGGAAGTAAAATGCACACAACTATTAGCAAAATGGACTTTGAACCAAATTATATGAACGAGTAATTTATCCGAAATGCACTGGTTGGATGAACATGGTAAAATGGCAGTAATCTTAAAATCTAAATTTGGCGCAAATTGGTAAATTGATGAATTTCAGCAAATTTGTTGCCCTTCGGAAGTAAAATGTACACAACTATCAGCAAAATGGACTTTGAACCAAATTCTGTGAACGAGAAATTTATCCGAAATGCACTGGTTGTATGAACATGGTGAAATGGCAGTAACCTTAAAATCTACATTTGGCGCAAATTGGTAAATTGCTGAATTTCAGCAAATTTGTTACCTTTCGGAAGTAAAATGTAGACAACTATCAGCAAAATGGACTTTGAACCAAATTTATATATGAACGAGTAATTTATCCGAAATGCACTGGTTGTATGAACATGGTAAAATGCCAGTAACCTGAAGATCTAAATGTGGCGCAAATTGGTAAATTGATGAATTTCATCAAATTTGTTACCTTTTGGAAGTAAAAAGTACACAACTATCAGCAAAATGGACTTTGAACCAAATTTATATATGAACGAGTAATTTATCCGAAATGCACTGGTTGTATGAACATGGTAAAATGCCAGTAACCTGAAAATCTAAATGTGGCGCAAATTGGTAAATTGATGAATTTCATTAAATTTGTTACCTTTTGGAAGTGAAAAGTACACAACTATCAGCAAAATGGACTTTGAACCAAATTATATGAACGAGTAATTTTTCCGAAATACACTGGTTGGATGAACATGGTAAAACGGCAGTAACCTTAAAATCTAAATTTGGCGCAAATTGGTAAATTGATGAATTCAGCAAATTTGTTATTTTTCGGAAGTAAAATGTACACAACTATCGGCAAAATGGACTTTGAACGAAATTCCATGAACGAGTAATTTTTCCGAAATGCACTGGTGTGATGAACATGGTAAAACGGCAGTAACCTTAAAATCAACTTTGGGCGCAAATTGGTAAATTGATGAACTTCATCAAATTTGTTACCTTTTGGAAGTAAAATGTACACAACTATCAGCAAAATGGACTTTGAACCAAATTCTATGAACGAGAAATTTATCCGAAATACACTGGTAGTATGAACATGGTGAAATGGCAGTAACCTTAAAATGTACACAACTATCGGCAAAATGGACTTTGAACGAAATTCTATGAACGAGTAATTTTTCCGAAATGCACTGGTTGCATGGACATGGTAAAACGGCAGTAACCTTAAAATCTACTTTTGGCGCAAATTGGTATATGATGAATTTCATCCAATTTGTTACCTTTCGGAAGTAAAATGTACACAACTATCGGCAAAATGGACTTTGAACGAAATTCTATGAACGAGTAATTTTTCCGAAATGCACTGGTGTGATGAACATGGTAAAACGGCAGTAACCTTAAAATCTACTTTTGGCTCAAATTGGTAAATTGATGAATTTCAGCAAATTTGTTACTTTTCGGAAGTAAAATGTACACAACTATCAGCAAAATGGATTTTGAACCAAATTCTATGAACGAGAAATTTATCCGAAATGCACTGGTTGTATGAACATGGTGAAAGGGCAGTAACCTTAAAATCTACATTTGGCGCAAATTGGTAAATTGATGAATTTCAGCAAATGTGTTACCTTTTGGAAGTAAAAAGTAGACAACTATCAGCAAAATGGACTTTGAACCAAATTTATATATGAACGAGTAATTTATCCGAAATGCACTGGTTGTATGAACATGGTAAAATGCCAGTAACCTGAAAATCTAAATGTGGCGCAAATTGGTAAATTGATGAATTTCATTAAATTTGTTACCTTTTGGAAGTGAAAAGTACACAACTATCAGCAAAATGGACTTTGAACCAAATTATATGAACGAGTAATTTTTCCGAAATGCACTGGTTGTATGAACATGGTAAAATGCCAGTAACCTGAAAATCTAAATGTGGCGCAAATTGGTAAATTGATGAATTTCATCAAATTTGTTACCTTTTGGAAGTGAAAAGTACACAACTATCAGCAAAATTGACTTTGAACCAAATTATATGAACGAGTAATTTTTCCGAAATACACTGGTTGGATGAACATGGTAAAACGGCAGTAACCTTAAAATCTAAATTTGGCGCAAATTGGTAAATTGATGAATTCAGCAAATTTGTTATTTTTCGGAAGTAAAATGTACACAACTATCGGCAAAATGGACTTTGAACGAAATTCCATGAACGAGTAATTTTTCCGAAATGCACTGGTGTGATGAACATGGTAAAACGGCAGTAACCTTAAAATCAACTTTTGGCGCAAATTGGTAAATTGATGAATTTCATCAAATTTGTTACCTTTCGGAAGTAAAATGTACACAACTATCAGCAAAATTGACTTTGAACCAAATTCCATGAACGAGAAATTTATCCGAAATGCGCTGGTTGTATGAACATGGTGAAATGGCAGTAACCTTAAAATCTACATTTGGCGCAAATTGGTAAATTGCTGAATTTCAGCAAATGTGTTACCTTTCGGAAGTAAAATGTAGACAACTATCAGCAAAATGGACTTTGAATCAAATTTATATATGAACGAGTAATTTATCCGAAATGCACTGGTTGTATGCACATGGTAAAATGCCAGTAACCTGAAAATCTAAATGTGGCGCAAATTGGTAAATTGAGGAATTTCATCAAATTTGTTACCTTTTGGAAGTAAAAAGTACACAACTATCAGCAAAATGGACTTTGAACCAAATTCTATGAACGAGAAATTTATCCGAAATACACTGGTAGTATGAACATGGTGAAATGGCAGTAACCTTAAAATGTACACAACTATCGGCAAAATGGACTTTGAACGAAATTCTATGAACGAGTAATTTTTCCGAAATGCACTGGTTGCATGAACATGGTAAAACGGCAGTAACCTTAAAATCTACTTTTGGCTCAAATTGGTAAATTGATGAATTTCAGCAAATTTGTTACTTTTCGGAAGTAAAATGTACACAACTATCAGCAAAATGGACTTTGAACCAAATTCTATGAACGAGAAATTTATCCGAAATGCACTGGTTGTATGAACATGGTGAAATGGCAGTAACCTTAAAATCTACATTTGGCGCAAATTGGTAAATTGATGAATTTCAGCAAATGTGTTACCTTGCGGAAGTAAAATGTACACAACTATCGGCAAAATGGACTTTGAACGAAATTCTATGAACGAGTAATTTTTCCGAAATGCACTGGTGTGATGAACATGGTAAAACGGCAGTAACCTTAAAATCTACTTTTGGCGCAAATTGGTAAATTGATGAATTTCAGCAAATTTGTTACTTTTCGGAAGTAAAATGTACACAACTATCAGCAAAATGGACTTTGAACCAAATTCTATGAACGAGAAATTTATCCGAAATGCACTGGTTGTATGAACATGGTGAATTGGCAGTAACCTTAAAATCTACATTTGGCGCAAATTGGTAAATTGATGAATTTCAGCAAATGTGTTACCTTTCGGAAGTAAAATGTACACAACTATCGGCAAAATGGACTTTGAACGAAATTCTATGAACGAGTAATTTTTCCGAAATGCACTGGTTGCATGAACATGGTAAAACGGCAGTAACCTTAAAATCTACTTTTGGCGCAAATTGGTATATGATGAATTTCATCCATTTTGTTACCTTTCGGAAGTAAAATGTACACAACTATCGGCAAAATGGACTTTGAACGAAATTCCATGAACGAGTAATTTTTCCGAAATGCACTGGTGTGATGAACATGGTAAAACGGCAGTAACCTTAAAATCAACTTTTGGCGCAAATTGGTAAATTGATGAATTTCATCAAATTTGTTACCTTTTGGAAGTAAAAAGTACACAACTATCAGCAAAATGGACTTTGAACCAAATTTATATATGAACGAGTAATTTATCCGAAATGCACTGGTTGTATGAACATGGTAAAATGCCAGTAACCTGAAAATCTAAATGTGGCGCAAATTGGTAAATTGATGAATTTCATTAAATTTGTTACCTTTTGGAAGTGAAAAGTACACAACTATCAGCAAAATGGACTTTGAACCAAATTATATGAACGAGTAATTTTTCCGAAATACACTAGTTGGATGAACATGGTAAAACGGCAGTAACCTTAAAATCTAAATTTGGCGCAAATTGGTAAATTGATGAATTCAGCAAATTTGTTATTTTTCGGAAGTAAAATGTACACAACTATCGGCAAAATGGACTTTGAACGAAATTCCATGAACGAGTAATTTTTCCGAAATGCACTGGTGTGATGAACATGGTAAAACGGCAGTAACCTTAAAATCAACTTTGGGCGCAAATTGGTAAATTGATGAACTTCATCAAATTTGTTACCTTTTGGAAGTAAAATGTACACAACTATCAGCAAAATGGACTTTGAACGAAATTCTATGAACGAGTAATTTTTCCGAAATGCACTGGTTGTATGAACATGGTAAAATGCCAGTAACCTGAAAATCTAAATGTGGCGCAAATTGGTAAATTGATGAATTTCATTAAATTTGTTACCTTTTGGAAGTGAAAAGTACACAACTATCAGCAAAATGGACTTTGAACCAAATTATATGAACGAGTAATTTTTCCGAAATACACTGGTTGGATGAACATGGTAAAACGGCAGTAACCTTAAAATCTAAATTTGGCGCAAATTGGTAAATTGATGAATTCAGCAAATTTGTTATTTTTCGGAAGTAAAATGTACACAACTATCGGCAAAATGGACTTTGAACGAAATTCCATGAACGAGTAATTTTTCCGAAATGCACTGGTGTGATGAACATGGTAAAACGGCAGTAACCTTAAAATCAACTTTGGGCGCAAATTGGTAAATTGATGAACTTCATCAAATTTGTTACCTTTTGGAAGTAAAATGTACACAACTATCAGCAAAATGGACTTTGAACCAAATTCTATGAACGAGAAATTTATCCGAAATGCACTGGTTGCATGAACATAATAAAACGGCAGTAACCTTAAAATCTACTTTTGGCGCAAATTGGTATATGATGAATTTCATCCATTTTGTTACCTTTCGGAAGTAAAATGTACACAACTATCGGCAAAATGGACTTTGAACGAAATTCTATGAACGAGTAATTTTTCCGAAATGCACTGGTGTGATGAACATGGTAAAACGGCAGTAACCTTAAAATCTACTTTTGGCTCAAATTGGTAAATTGATGAATTTCAGCAAATTTGTTACTTTTCGGAAGTAAAATGTACACAACTATCAGCAAAATGGACTTTGAACCAAATTCTATGAACGAGAAATTTATCCGAAATGCACTGGTTGTATGAACATGGTGAAATGGCAGTAACCTTAAAATCTACACTTGGCGCAAATTGGTAAATTGATGAATTTCAGCAAATGTGTTACCTTTCGGAAGTAAAATGTACACAACTATCGGCAAAATGGACTTTGAACGAAATTCTATGAACGAGTAATTTTTCCGAAATGCACTGGTGTGATGAACATGGTAAAACGGCAGTAACCTTAAAATCTACTTTTGGCGCAAATTGGTAAATTGATGAATTTCAGCAAATTTGTTACTTTTCGGAAGTAAAATGTACACAACTATCAGCAAAATGGACTTTGAACCAAATTCTATGAACGAGAAATTTATCCGAAATGCACTGGTTGTATGAACATGGTGAAATGGCAGTAACCTTTAAATCTACATTTGGCGCAAATTGGTAAATTGATGAATTTCAGCAAATGTGTTACCTTTCGGAAGTAAATTGTACACAACTATCAGCAAAATGGACTTTGAACGAAATTCTATGAACGAGTAATTTTTCCGAAATGCACTGGTTGGATGAACATGGTGAAACGGCAGTAACCTTAAAATCTAAATTTGGCGCAAATTGGTAAATTGATGAATTCAGCAAATTTGTTACTTTTCGGAAGTAAAATGTACACAACTATCGGCAAAATGGACTTTGAACGAAATTCTATGAACGAGTAATTTTTCCGAAATGCACTGCTGTGATGGTAAAATGGCAGTAATCTTAAAATCTAAATTTGGCGCAAATTGGTAAATTGATGAATTTCAGCAAATTTGTTGCCCTTCGGAAGTAAAATGTACACAACTATCAGCAAAATGGACTTTGAACCAAATTCTGTGAACGAGAAATTTATCCGAAATGCACTGGTTGTATGAACATGGTGAAATGGCAGTAACCTTAAAATCTACATTTGGCGCAAATTGGTATATTGCTGAATTTCAGCAAATTTGTTACCTTTCGGAAGTAAAATGTAGACAACTATCAGCAAAATGGACTTTGAACCAAATTTATATATGAACGAGTAATTTATCCGAAATGCACTGGTTGTATGAACATGGTAAAATGCCAGTAACCTGAAGATCTAAATGTGGCGCAAATTGGTAAATTGATGAATTTCATCAAATTTGTTACCTTTTGGAAGTAAAAAGTACACAACTATCAGCAAAATGGACTTTGAACCAAATTTATATATGAACGAGTAATTTATCCGAAATGCACTGGTTGTATGAACATGGTAAAATGCCAGTAACCTGAAAATCTAAATGTGGCGCAAATTGGTAAATTGATGAATTTCATTAAATTTGTTACCTTTTGGAAGTGAAAAGTACACAACTATCAGCAAAATGGACTTTGAACCAAATTATATGAACGAGTAATTTTTCCGAAATACACTGGTTGGATGAACATGGTAAAACGGCAGTAACCTTAAAATCTAAATTTGGCGCAAATTGGTAAATTGGTGAATTCAGCAAATTTGTTATTTTTCGGAAGTAAAATGTACACAACTATCGGCAAAATGGACTTTGAACGAAATTCCATGAACGAGTAATTTTTCCGAAATGCACTGGTGTGATGAACATGGTAAAACGGCAGTAACCTTAAAATCAACTTTGGGCGCAAATTGGTAAATTGATGAACTTCATCAAATTTGTTACCTTTTGGAAGTAAAATGTACACAACTATCAGCAAAATGGACTTTGAACCAAATTCTATGAACGAGAAATTTATCCGAAATACACTGGTAGTATGAACATGGTGAAATGGCAGTAACCTTAAAATGTACACAACTATCGGCAAAATGGACTTTGAACGAAATTCTATGAACGAGTAATTTTTCCGAAATGCACTGGTTGCATGGACATGGTAAAACGGCAGTAACCTTAAAATCTACTTTTGGCGCAAATTGGTATATGATGAATTTCATCCAATTTGTTACCTTTCGGAAGTAAAATGTACACAACTATCGGCAAAATGGACTTTGAACGAAATTCTATGAACGAGTAATTTTTCCGAAATGCACTGGTGTGATGAACATGGTAAAACGGCAGTAACCTTAAAATCTACTTTTGGCTCAAATTGGTAAATTGATGAATTTCAGCAAATTTGTTACTTTTCGGAAGTAAAATGTACACAACTATCAGCAAAATGGATTTTGAACCAAATTCTATGAAACGAAATTCTATGAACGAGTAATTTATCCGAAATGCACTGGTTGTATGAACATGGTAAAATGCCAGTAACCTGAAAATCTAAATGTGGCGCAAATTGGTAAATTGATGAATTTCATTAAATTTGTTACTTTTCGGAAGTAAAATGTACACAACTATCAGCAAAATGGATTTTGAACCAAATTCTATGAACGTGAAATTTATCCGAAATGCACTGGTTGTATGAACATGGTGAAATGGCAGTAACCTTAAAATCTACATTTGGCGCAAATTGGTAAATTGATGAATTTCATCAAATTTGTTACCTTTTGGAAGTGAAAAGTACACAACTATCAGCAAAATGGACTTTGAACCAAATTATATGAACGAGTAATTTTTCCGAAATACACTGGTTGGATGAACATGGTAAAACGGCAGTAACCTTAAAATCTAAATTTGGCGCAAATTGGTAAATTGATGAATTCAGCAAATTTGTTATTTTTCGGAAGTAAAATGTACACAACTATCGGCAAAATGGACTTTGAACGAAATTCCATGAACGAGTAATTTTTCCGAAATGCACTGGTGTGATGAACATGGTAAAACGGCAGTAACCTTAAAATCTAAATTTGGCGCAAATTGGTAAATTGATGAATTCAGCAAATTTGTTATTTTTCGGAAGTAAAATGTACACAACTATCAGCAAAATGGACTTTGAACCAAATTCTATGAACGAGAAATTTTTCCGAAATACACTGGTGTGATGAACATGGTAAAACGGCAGTAACCTTAAAATCTACTTTTGGCTCAAATTGGTAAATTGATGAATTTCAGCAAATTTGTTACTTTTCGGAAGTAAAATGTACACAACTATCAGCAAAATGGATTTTGAACCAAATTCTATGAAACGAAATTCTATGAACGAGTAATTTATCCGAAATGCACTGGTTGTATGAACATGGTAAAATGCCAGTAACCTGAAAATCTAAATGTGGCGCAAATTGGTAAATTGATGAATTTCATTAAATTTGTTACTTTTCGGAAGTAAAATGTACACAACTATCAGCAAAATGGATTTTGAACCAAATTCTATGAACGTGAAATTTATCCGAAATGCACTGGTTGTATGAACATGGTGAAATGGCAGTAACCTTAAAATCTACATTTGGCGCAAATTGGTAAATTGATGAATTTCATCAAATTTGTTACCTTTTGGAAGTGAAAAGTACACAACTATCAGCAAAATGGACTTTGAACCAAATTATATGAACGAGTAATTTTTCCGAAATACACTGGTTGGATGAACATGGTAAAACGGCAGTAACCTTAAAATCTAAATTTGGCGCAAATTGGTAAATTGATGAATTCAGCAAATTTGTTATTTTTCGGAAGTAAAATGTACACAACTATCGGCAAAATGGACTTTGAACGAAATTCCATGAACGAGTAATTTTTCCGAAATGCACTGGTGTGATGAACATGGTAAAACGGCAGTAACCTTAAAATCTACTTTTGGCTCAAATTGGTAAATTGATGAATTTCAGCAAATTTGTTACTTTTCGGAAGTAAAATGTACACAACTATCAGCAAAATGGATTTTGAACCAAATTCTATGAAACGAAATTCTATGAACGAGTAATTTATCCGAAATGCACTGGTTGTATGAACATGGTAAAATGCCAGTAACCTGAAAATCTAAATGTGGCGCAAATTGGTAAATTGATGAATTTCATTAAATTTGTTACTTTTCGGAAGTAAAATGTACACAACTATCAGCAAAATGGATTTTGAACCAAATTCTATGAACGTGAAATTTATCCGAAATGCACTGGTTGTATGAACATGGTGAAATGGCAGTAACCTTAAAATCTACATTTGGCGCAAATTGGTAAATTGATGAATTTCATCAAATTTGTTACCTTTTGGAAGTGAAAAGTACACAACTATCAGCAAAATGGACTTTGAACCAAATTATATGAACGAGTAATTTTTCCGAAATACACTGGTTGGATGAACATGGTAAAACGGCAGTAACCTTAAAATCTAAATTTGGCGCAAATTGGTAAATTGATGAATTCAGCAAATTTGTTATTTTTCGGAAGTAAAATGTACACAACTATCAGCAAAATGGACTTTGAACCAAATTCTATGAACGAGAAATTTATCCGAAATGCACTGGTTGTATGAACATGGTGAAATGGCAGTAACCTTAAAATCTACATTTGGCGCAAATTGGTAAATTGATGAATTTCATCAAATTTGTTACCTTTTGGAAGTGAAAAGTACACAACTATCAGCAAAATGGACTTTGAACCAAATTATATGAACGAGTAATTTTTCCGAAATACACTGGTTGGATGAACATGGTAAAACGGCAGTAACCTTAAAATCTAAATTTGGCGCAAATTGGTAAATTGATGAATTCAGCAAATTTGTTATTTTTCGGAAGTAAAATGTACACAACTATCGGCAAAATGGACTTTGAACGAAATTCCATGAACGAGTAATTTTTCCGAAATGCACTGGTGTGATGAACATGGTAAAACGGCAGTAACCTTAAAATCAACTTTTGGCGCAAATTGGTAAATTGATGAATTTCATCAAATTTGTTACCTTTTGGAAATAAAATGTACACAACTATCAGCAAAATGGACTTTGAACCAAATTCTATGAACGAGAAATTTATCCGAAATACACTGGTAGTATGAACATGGTGAAATGGCAGTAACCTTAAAATGTACACAACTATCGGCAAAATGGACTTTGAACGAAATTCTATGAACGAGTAATTTTTCCGAAATGCACTGGTGTGATGAACATGGTAAAACGGCAGTAACCTTAAAATCTACTTTTGGCGCAAATTGGTAAATTGATGAATTTCAGCAAATTTGTTACTTTTCGGAAGTAAAATGTACACAACTATCAGCAAAATGGTCTTTGAACCAAATTCTATGAACGAGAAATTTATCCGAAATGCACTGGTTGTATGAACATGGTGAAATGGCAGTAACCTTTAAATCTACATTTGGCGCAAATTGGTAAATTGATGAATTTCAGCAAATGTGTTACCTTTCGGAAGTAAATTGTACACAACTATCAGCAAAATGGACTTTGAACGAAATTCTATGAACGAGTAATTTTTCCGAAATGCACTGGTTGGATGAACATGGTGAAACGGCAGTAACCTTAAAATCTAAATTTGGCGCAAATTGGTAAATTGATGAATTCAGCAAATTTGTTACTTTTCGGAAGTAAAATGTACACAACTATCGGCAAAATGGACTTTGAACGAAATTCTATGAACGAGTAATTTTTCCGAAATGCACTGCTGTGATGGTAAAATGGCAGTAATCTTAAAATCTAAATTTGACGCAAATTGGTAAATTGATGAATTTCATCCAATTTGTTACCTTTCGGAAGTAAAATGTACACAACTATCGGCAAAATGGACTTTGAACCAAATTCTGTGAACGAGAAATTTATCCGAAATGCACTGGTTGTATGAACATGGTGAAATGGCAGTAACCTTAAAATCTACATTTGGCGCAAATTGGTATATTGCTGAATTTCAGCAAATTTGTTACCTTTCGGAAGTAAAATGTAGACAACTATCAGCAAAATGGACTTTGAACCAAATTTATATATGAACGAGTAATTTATCCGAAATGCACTGGTTGTATGAACATGGTAAAATGCCAGTAACCTGAAGATCTAAATGTGGCGCAAATTGGTAAATTGATGAATTTCATCAAATTTGTTACCTTTTGGAAGTAAAAAGTACACAACTATCAGCAAAATGGACTTTGAACCAAATTTATATATGAACGAGTAATTTATCCGAAATGCACTGGTTGTATGAACATGGTAAAATGCCAGTAACCTGAAAATCTAAATGTGGCGCAAATTGGTAAATTGATGAATTTCATTAAATTTGTTACCTTTTGGAAGTGAAAAGTACACAACTATCAGCAAAATGGACTTTGAACCAAATTATATGAACGAGTAATTTTTCCGAAATACACTGGTTGGATGAACATGGTAAAACGGCAGTAACCTTAAAATCTAAATTTGGCGCAAATTGGTAAATTGGTGAATTCAGCAAATTTGTTATTTTTCGGAAGTAAAATGTACACAACTATCGGCAAAATGGACTTTGAACGAAATTCCATGAACGAGTAATTTTTCCGAAATGCACTGGTGTGATGAACATGGTAAAACGGCAGTAACCTTAAAATCAACTTTGGGCGCAAATTGGTAAATTGATGAACTTCATCAAATTTGTTACCTTTTGGAAGTAAAATGTACACAACTATCAGCAAAATGGACTTTGAACCAAATTCTATGAACGAGAAATTTATCCGAAATACACTGGTAGTATGAACATGGTGAAATGGCAGTAACCTTAAAATGTACACAACTATCGGCAAAATGGACTTTGAACGAAATTCTATGAACGAGTAATTTTTCCGAAATGCACTGGTTGCATGGACATGGTAAAACGGCAGTAACCTTAAAATCTACTTTTGGCGCAAATTGGTATATGATGAATTTCATCCAATTTGTTACCTTTCGGAAGTAAAATGTACACAACTATCGGCAAAATGGACTTTGAACGAAATTCTATGAACGAGTAATTTTTCCGAAATGCACTGGTGTGATGAACATGGTAAAACGGCAGTAACCTTAAAATCTACTTTTGGCTCAAATTGGTAAATTGATGAATTTCAGCAAATTTGTTACTTTTCGGAAGTAAAATGTACACAACTATCAGCAAAATGGATTTTGAACCAAATTCTATGAACGAGAAATTTATCCGAAATGCACTGGTTGTATGAACATGGTGAAATGGCAGTAACCTTAAAATCTACATTTGGCGCAAATTGGTAAATTGATGAATTTCAGCAAATGTGTTACCTTTTGGAAGTAAAAAGTAGACAACTATCAGCAAAATGGACTTTGAACCAAATTTATATATGAACGAGTAATTTATCCGAAATGCACTGGTTGTATGAACATGGTAAAATGCCAGTAACCTGAAAATCTAAATGTGGCGCAAATTGGTAAATTGATGAATTTCATTAAATTTGTTACCTTTTGGAAGTGAAAAGTACACAACTATCAGCAAAATGGACTTTGAACCAAATTATATGAACGAGTAATTTTTCCGAAATGCACTGGTTGTATGAACATGGTAAAATGCCAGTAACCTGAAAATCTAAATGTGGCGCAAATTGGTAAATTGATGAATTTCATCAAATTTGTTACCTTTTGGAAGTGAAAAGTACACAACTATCAGCAAAATGGACTTTGAACCAAATTATATGAACGAGTAATTTTTCCGAAATACACTGGTTGGATGAACATGGTAAAACGGCAGTAACCTTAAAATCTAAATTTGGCGCAAATTGGTAAATTGATGAATTCAGCAAATTTGTTATTTTTCGGAAGTAAAATGTACACAACTATCGGCAAAATGGACTTTGAACGAAATTCCATGAACGAGTAATTTTTCCGAAATGCACTGGTGTGATGAACATGGTAAAACGGCAGTAACCTTAAAATCAACTTTTGGCGCAAATTGGTAAATTGATGAATTTCATCAAATTTGTTACCTTTTGGAAGTAAAATGTACACAACTATCAGCAAAATGGACTTTGAACCAAATTCTATGAACGAGAAATTTATCCGAAATACACTGGTAGTATGAACATGGTGAAATGGCAGTAACCTTAAAATGTACACAACTATCGGCAAAATGGACTTTGAACGAAATTCTATGAACGAGTAATTTTTCCGAAATGCACTGGTTGCATGAACATGGTAAAACGGCAGTAACCTTAAAATCTACTTTTGGCTCAAATTGGTAAATTGATGAATTTCAGCAAATTTGTTACTTTTCGGAAGTAAAATGTACACAACTATCAGCAAAATGGACTTTGAACCAAATTCTATGAACGAGAAATTTATCCGAAATGCACTGGTTGTATGAACATGGTGAAATGGCAGTAACCTTAAAATCTACATTTGGCGCAAATTGGTAAATTGATGAATTTCAGCAAATGTGTTACCTTGCGGAAGTAAAATGTACACAACTATCGGCAAAATGGACTTTGAACGAAATTCTATGAACGAGTAATTTTTCCGAAATGCACTGGTGTGATGAACATGGTAAAACGGCAGTAACCTTAAAATCTACTTTTGGCGCAAATTGGTAAATTGATGAATTTCAGCAAATTTGTTACTTTTCGGAAGTAAAATGTACACAACTATCAGCAAAATGGACTTTGAACCAAATTCTATGAACGAGAAATTTATCCGAAATGCACTGGTTGTATGAACATGGTGAATTGGCAGTAACCTTAAAATCTACATTTGGCGCAAATTGGTAAATTGATGAATTTCAGCAAATGTGTTACCTTTCGGAAGTAAAATGTACACAACTATCGGCAAAATGGACTTTGAACGAAATTCTATGAACGAGTAATTTTTCCGAAATGCACTGGTTGCATGAACATGGTAAAACGGCAGTAACCTTAAAATCTACTTTTGGCGCAAATTGGTATATGATGAATTTCATCCATTTTGTTACCTTTCGGAAGTAAAATGTACACAACTATCGGCAAAATGGACTTTGAACGAAATTCCATGAACGAGTAATTTTTCCGAAATGCACTGGTGTGATGAACATGGTAAAACGGCAGTAACCTTAAAATCAACTTTTGGCGCAAATTGGTAAATTGATGAATTTCATCAAATTTGTTACCTTTTGGAAGTAAAATGTACACAACTATCAGCAAAATGGACTTTGAACCAAATTCTATGAACGAGAAATTTATCCGAAATACACTGGTAGTATGAACATGGTGAAATGGCAGTAACCTTAAAATGTACACAACTATCGGCAAAATGGACTTTGAACGAAATTCTATGAACGAGTAATTTTTCCGAAATGCACTGGTTGCATGAACATGGTAAAACGGCAGTAACCTTAAAATCTACTTTTGGCGCAAATTGGTATATGATGAATTTCATCCATTTTGTTACCTTTCGGAAGTAAAATGTACACAACTATCGGCAAAATGGACTTTGAACGAAATTCTATGAACGAGTAATTTTTCCGAAATGCACTGGTGTGATGAACATGGTAAAACGGCAGTAACCTTAAAATCTACTTTTGGCTCAAATTGGTAAATTGATGAATTTCAGCAAATTTGTTACTTTTCGGAAGTAAAATGTACACAACTATCAGCAAAATGGACTTTGAACCAAATTCTATGAACGAGAAATTTATCCGAAATGCACTGGTTGTATGAACATGGTGAAATGGCAGTAACCTTAAAATCTACATTTGGCGCAAATTGGAAAATTGATGAATTTCAGCAAATGTGTTACCTTTCGGAAGTAAAATGTACACAACTATCGGCAAAATGGACTTTGAACGAAATTCTATGAACGAGTAATTTTTCCGAAATGCACTGGTGTGATGAACATGGTAAAACGGCAGTAACCTTAAAATCTACTTTTGGCGCAAATTGGTAAATTGATGAATTTCAGCAAATTTGTTACTTTTCGGAAGTAAAATGTACACAACTATCAGCAAAATGGACTTTGAACCAAATTCTATGAACGAGAAATTTATCCGAAATGCACTGGTTGTATGAACATGGTGAAATGGCAGTAACCTTTAAATCTACATTTGGCGCAAATTGGTAAATTGATGAATTTCAGCAAATGTGTTACCTTTCGGAAGTAAATTGTACACAACTATCAGCAAAATGGACTTTGAACGAAATTCTATGAACGAGTAATTTTTCCGAAATGCACTGGTTGGATGAACATGGTGAAACGGCAGTAACCTTAAAATCTAAATTTGGCGCAAATTGGTAAATTGATGAATTCAGCAAATTTGTTACTTTTCGGAAGTAAAATGTACACAACTATCGGCAAAATGGACTTTGAACGAAATTCTATGAACGAGTAATTTTTCCGAAATGCACTGCTGTGATGAACATGGTAAAATGCCAGTAACCTGAAAATCTAAATTTGGCGCAAATTTGTAAATTGATGAATTTCAGCAAATTTGTTACCTTTTGGAAGTAAACTGTAAACAACTATTAGCAAAATGGCCAGAAACCCTAAAATCTAAATTTGGCGCAAATTGGTAAATTGATGAATTTCAGCAAATTTGTTACTTTTCGGAAGTAAAATGTACACAACTATCAGCAAAATGGACTTTGAACCAAATTCTATGAACGAGAAATTTATCCGAAATGCACTGGTTGTATGAACATGGTGAAATGGCAGTAACCTTAAAAAGCTAAATTGGTAAATTGATGAATTTCATCAAATTTGTTACCTTTCGGGAGTAAAAAGTACACAACTATTAGCAAAATGGACTTTGAACGAAATTCTATGAACGAGTAATTTTTCCGAAATGCACTGGTTGGATGAACATGGTAAAACGGCAGTAACCTTAAAATCTAAATGTGGCGCAAATTGGTATATGATGAATTTCAGCAAATTTGTCATCCTTCGGAAGTAAAATGCACACAACTATTAGCAAAATGGACTTTGAACCAAATTATATGAACGAGTAATTTATCCGAAATGCACTGGTTGGATGAACATGGTAAAATGGCAGTAATCTTAAAATCTAAATTTGGCGCAAATTGGTAAATTGATGAATTTCAGCAAATTTGTTGCCCTTCGGAAGTAAAATGTACACAACTATCAGCAAAATGGACTTTGAACCAAATTCTGTGAACGAGAAATTTATCCGAAATGCACTGGTTGTATGAACATGGTGAAATGGCAGTAACCTTAAAATCTACATTTGGCGCAAATTGGTAAATTGCTGAATTTCAGCAAATTTGTTACCTTTCGGAAGTAAAATGTAGACAACTATCAGCAAAATGGACTTTGAACCAAATTTATATATGAACGAGTAATTTATCCGAAATGCACTGGTTGTATGAACATGGTAAAATGCCAGTAACCTGAAGATCTAAATGTGGCGCAAATTGGTAAATTGATGAATTTCATCAAATTTGTTACCTTTTGGAAGTAAAAAGTACACAACTATCAGCAAAATGAACTTTGAACCAAATTTATATATGAACGAGCAATTTATCCGAAATGCACTGGTTGTATGAACATGGTAAAATGCCAGTAACCTGAAAATCTAAATGTGGCGCAAATTGGTAAATTGATGAATTTCAGCAAATTTGTTACCTTTCGGAAGTAAAAAGTACACAACTATCAGCAAAATGGACTTTGAACCAAATTATATGAACGAGTAATTTTTCCGAAATACACTGGTTGGATGAACATGGTAAAACGGCAGTAACCTTAAAATCTAAATTTGGCGCAAATTGGTAAATTGCTGAATTTCAGCAAATTTGTTACCTTTCGGAAGTAAAAAGTACACAACTATCAGCAAAATGGACTTTGAACCAAATTATATGAACGAGTAATTTTTCCGAAATACACTGGTTGGATGAACATGGTAAAACGGCAGTAACCTTAAAATCTAAATTTGGCGCAAATTGGTAAATTGATGAATTCAGCAAATTTGTTATTTTTCGGAAGTAAAATGTACACAACTATCGGCAAAATGGACTTTGAACGAAATTCTATGAACGAGAAATTTATCCGAAATGCACTGGTTGTATGAACATGGTGAAATGGCAGTAACCTTAAAAAGCTAAATTGGTAAATTGATGAATTTCATCAAATTTGTTACCTTTCGGGAGTAAAAAGTACACAACTATTAGCAAAATGGACTTTGAACGAAATTCTATGAACGAGTAATTTTTCCGAAATACACTGGTTGGATGAACATGGTAAAACGGCAGTAACCTTAAAATCTAAATTTGGCGCAAATTGGTAAATTGATGAATTTCAGCAAATGTGTTACCTTTCGGTAGTAAATTGTACACAACTATCAGCAAAATGGACTTTGAACGAAATTCTATTAACGAGTAATTTTTCCGAAATGCACTGGTTGGATGAACATGGTGAAACGGCAGTAACCTTAAAATCTAAATTTGGCGCAAATTGGTATATGATGAATTTCAGCAAATTTGTCATCCTTCGGAAGTAAAATGCACACAACTATTAGCAAAATGGACTTTGAACCAAATTATATGAACGAGTAATTTATCCGAAATGCACTGGTTGTATGAACATGGTAAAATGCCAGTAACCTGAAAATCTAAATGTGGCGCAAATTGGTAAATTGATGAATTTCAGCAAATTTGTTACCTTTCGGAAGTAAAAAGTACACAACTATCAGCAAAATGGACTTTGAACCAAATTATATGAACGAGTAATTTTTCCGAAATGCACTGGTTGTATGAACATGGTAAAATGCCAGTAACCTGAAAATCTAAATGTGGCGCAAATTGGTAAATTGATGAATTTCAGCAAATTTGTTACCTTTCGGAAGTAAAAAGTACACAACTATCAGCAAAATGGACTTTGAACCAAATTATATGAACGAGTAATTTTTCCGAAATACACTGGTTGGATGAACATGGTAAAACGGCAGTAACCTTAAAATCTAAATTTGGCGCAAATTGGTAAATTGATGAATTCAGCAAATTTGTTATTTTTCGGAAGTAAAATGTACACAACTATCAGCAAAATGGACTTTGAACCAAATTCTATGAACGAGAAATTTATCCGAAATGCACTGGTTGTATGAACATGGTGAAATGGCAGTAACCTTAAAAAGCTAAATTGGTAAATTGATGAATTTCATCAAATTTGTTACCTTTCGGGAGTAAAAAGTACACAACTATTAGCAAAATGGACTTTGAACGAAATTCTATGAACGAGTAATTTTTCCGAAATGCACTGGTTGGATGAACATGGTAAAACGGCAGTAACCTTAAAATCTAAATGTGGCGCAAATTGGTATATGATGAATTTCAGCAAATTTGTCATCCTTCGGAAGTAAAATGCACACAACTATTAGCAAAATGGACTTTGAACCAAATTATATGAACGAGTAATTTATCCGAAATGCACTGGTTGGATGAACATGGTAAAATGGCAGTAATCTTAAAATCTAAATTTGGCGCAAATTGGTAAATTGATGAATTTCAGCAAATTTGTTGCCCTTCGGAAGTAAAATGTACACAACTATCAGCAAAATGGACTTTGAACCAAATTCTGTGAACGAGAAATTTATCCGAAATGCACTGGTTGTATGAACATGGTGAAATGGCAGTAACCTTAAAATCTACATTTGGCGCAAATTGGTAAATTGCTGAATTTCAGCAAATTTGTTACCTTTCGGAAGTAAAATGTAGACAACTATCAGCAAAATGGACTTTGAACCAAATTTATATATGAACGAGTAATTTATCCGAAATGCACTGGTTGTATGAACATGGTAAAATGCCAGTAACCTGAAGATCTAAATGTGGCGCAAATTGGTAAATTGATGAATTTCATCAAATTTGTTACCTTTTGGAAGTAAAAAGTACACAACTATCAGCAAAATGAACTTTGAACCAAATTTATATATGAACGAGCAATTTATCCGAAATGCACTGGTTGTATGAACATGGTAAAATGCCAGTAACCTGAAAATCTAAATGTGGCGCAAATTGGTAAATTGATGAATTTCAGCAAATTTGTTACCTTTCGGAAGTAAAAAGTACACAACTATCAGCAAAATGGACTTTGAACCAAATTATATGAACGAGTAATTTTTCCGAAATACACTGGTTGGATGAACATGGTAAAACGGCAGTAACCTTAAAATCTAAATTTGGCGCAAATTGGTAAATTGCTGAATTTCAGCAAATTTGTTACCTTTCGGAAGTAAAAAGTACACAACTATCAGCAAAATGGACTTTGAACCAAATTATATGAACGAGTAATTTTTCCGAAATACACTGGTTGGATGAACATGGTAAAACGGCAGTAACCTTAAAATCTAAATTTGGCGCAAATTGGTAAATTGATGAATTCAGCAAATTTGTTATTTTTCGGAAGTAAAATGTACACAACTATCGGCAAAATGGACTTTGAACGAAATTCCATGAACGAGTAATTTTTCCGAAATGCACTGGTGTGATGAACATGGTAAAACGGCAGTAACCTGAAAATCTAAATGTGGCGCAAATTGGTAAATTGATGAATTTCAGCAAATTTGTTACCTTTCGGAAGTAAAAAGTACACAACTATCAGCAAAATGGACTTTGAACCAAATTATATGAACGAGTAATTTTTCCGAAATACACTGGTTGTATGAACATGGTAAAATGCCAGTAACCTGAAAATCTAAATGTGGCGCAAATTGGTAAATTGATGAATTTCAGCAAATTTGTTACCTTTCGGAAGTAAAAAGTACACAACTATCAGCAAAATGGACTTTGAACCAAATTATATGAACGAGTAATTTTTCCGAAATACACTGGTTGGATGAACATGGTGAAATGGCAGTAACCTTAAAATCTACATTTGGCGCAAATTGGTAAATTGCTGAATTTCAGCAAATTTGTTACCTTTCGGAAGTAAAAAGTACACAACTATCAGCAAAATGGACTTTGAACCAAATTATATGAACGAGTAATTTTTCCGAAATACACTGGTTGGATGAACATGGTAAAACGGCAGTAACCTTAAAATCTAAATTTGGCGCAAATTGGTAAATTGATGAATTCAGCAAATTTGTTATTTTTCGGAAGTAAAATGTACACAACTATCGGCAAAATGGACTTTGAACGAAATTCCATGAACGAGTAATTTTTCCGAAATGCACTGGTGTGATGAACATGGTAAAACGGCAGTAACCTTAAAATCAACTTTGGGCGCAAATTGGTAAATTGATGAACTTCATCAAATTTGTTACCTTTTGGAAGTAAAATGTACACAACTATCAGCAAAATGGACTTTGAACCAAATTCTATGAACGAGAAATTTATCCGAAATACACTGGTAGTATGAACATGGTGAAATGGCAGTAACCTTAAAATGTACACAACTATCGGCAAAATGGACTTTGAACGAAATTCTATGAACGAGTAATTTTTCCGAAATGCACTGGTTGCATGGACATGGTAAAACGGCAGTAACCTTAAAATCTACTTTTGGCGCAAATTGGTATATGATGAATTTCATCCAATTTGTTACCTTTCGGAAGTAAAATGTACACAACTATCGGCAAAATGGACTTTGAACGAAATTCTATGAACGAGTAATTTTTCCGAAATGCACTGGTGTGATGAACATGGTAAAACGGCAGTAACCTTAAAATCTACTTTTGGCTCAAATTGGTAAATTGATGAATTTCAGCAAATTTGTTACTTTTCGGAAGTAAAATGTACACAACTATCAGCAAAATGGATTTTGAACCAAATTCTATGAACGAGAAATTTATCCGAAATGCACTGGTTGTATGAACATGGTGAAATGGCAGTAACCTTAAAATCTACATTTGGCGCAAATTGGTAAATTGATGAATTTCAGCAAATGTGTTACCTTTCGGAAGTAAAATGTACACAACTATCGGCAAAATGGACTTTGAACGAAATTCTATGAACGAGTAATTTTTCCGAAATGCACTGGTGTGATGAACATGGTAAAACGGCAGTAACCTTAAAATCTACTTTTGGCGCAAATTGGTAAATTGATGAATTTCAGCAAATTTGTTACTTTTCGGAAGTAAATTGTACACAACTATTAGCAAAATGGACTTTAAACGAAATTCTATGAACGAGTAATTTTTCTGAAATGCACTGGTTGTATGAACATGGTGAAATGGCAGTAACCTTAAAATCTACATTTGGCGCAAATTGGTAAATTGATGAATTTCAGCAAATGTGTTACCTTTCGGTAGTAAATTGTACACAACTATCAGCAAAATGGACTTTGAACGAAATTCTATTAACGAGTAATTTTTCCGAAATGCACTGGTTGGATGAACATGGTGAAACGGCAGTAACCTTAAAATCTAAATTTGGCGCAAATTGGTATATGATGAATTTCAGCAAATTTGTCATCCTTCGGAAGTAAAATGCACACAACTATTAGCAAAATGGACTTTGAACCAAATTATATGAACGAGTAATTTATCCGAAATGCACTGGTTGGATGAACATGGTAAAATGGCAGTAATCTTAAAATCTAAATTTGGCGCAAATTGGTAAATTGATGAATTTCAGCAAATTTGTTGCCCTTCGGAAGTAAAATGTACACAATTATCAGCAAAATGGACTTTGAACCAAATTCTATTAACGAGTAATTTTTCCGAAATGCACTGGTTGGATGAACATGGTGAAACGGCAGTAACCTTAAAATCTAAATTTGGCGCAAATTGGTATATGATGAATTTCAGCAAATTTGTCATCCTTCGGAAGTAAAATGCACACAACTATTAGCAAAATGGACTTTGAACCAAATTATATGAACGAATAATTTATCCGAAATGCACTGGTTGGATGAACATGGTAAAATGGCAGTAATCTTAAAATCTAAATTTGGCGTAAATTGGTAAATTGATGAATTTCAGCAAATTTGTTGCCCTTCGGAAGTAAAATGTACACAACTATCAGCAAAATGGACTTTGAACCAAATTCTGTGAACGAGAAATTTATCCGAAATGCACTGGTTGTATGAACATGGTAAAACGGCAGTAACCTTAAAATCTACTTTTGGCGCAAATTGGTAAATTGATGAATTTCAGCAAATTTGTTACTTTTCGGAAGTAAATTGTACACAACTATTAGCAAAATGGACTTTAAACGAAATTCTATGAACGAGTAATTTTTCTGAAATGCACTGGTTGTATGAACATGGTGAAATGGCAGTAACCTTAAAATCTACATTTGGCGCAAATTGGTAAATTGATGAATTTCATCAAATTTGTTACCTTTCGGGAGTAAAAAGTACACAACTATTAGCAAAATGGACTTTGAACGAAATTCTATGAACGAGTAATTTTTCCGAAATGCACTGGTTGGATGAACATGGTAAAACGGCAGTAACCTTAAAATCTAAATGTGGCGCAAATTGGTATATGATGAATTTCAGCAAATTTGTCATCCTTCGGAAGTAAAATGCACACAACTATTAGCAAAATGGACTTTGAACCAAATTATATGAACGAGTAATTTATCCGAAATGCACTGGTTGGATGAACATGGTAAAATGGCAGTAATCTTAAAATCTAAATTTGGCGTAAATTGGTAAATTGATGAATTTCAGCAAATTTGTTGCCCTTCGGAAGTAAAATGTACACAACTATCAGCAAAATGGACTTTGAACCAAATTCTGTGAACGAGAAATTTATCCGAAATGCACTGGTTGTATGAACATGGTGAAATGGCAGTAACCTTAAAATCTACATTTGGCGCAAATTGGTAAATTGCTGAATTTCAGCAAATTTGTTACCTTTCGGAAGTAAAATGTAGACAACTATCAGCAAAATGGACTTTGAACCAAATTTATATATGAACGAGTAATTTATCCGAAATGCACTGGTGTGATGAACATGGTAAAACGGCAGTAACCTTAAAATCAACTTTTGGCGCAAATTGGTAAATTGATGAATTTCATCAAATTTGTTACCTTTTGGAAGTAAAATGTACACAACTATCAGCAAAATGGACTTTGAACCAAATTCTATGAACGAGAAATTTATCCGAAATACACTGGTAGTATGAACATGGTGAAATGGCAGTAACCTTAAAATGTACACAACTATCGGCAAAATGGACTTTGAACGAAATTCTATGAACGAGTAATTTTTCCGAAATGCACTGGTTGCATGAACATGGTAAAACGGCAGTAACCTTAAAATCTACTTTTGGCGCAAATTGGTATATGATGAATTTCATCCATTTTGTTACCTTTCGGAAGTAAAATGTACACAACTATCGGCAAAATGGACTTTGAACGAAATTGTATGAACGAGTAATTTTTCCGAAATGCACTGGTGTGATGAACATGGTAAAACGGCAGTAACCTTAAAATCTACTTTTGGCTCAAATTGGTAAATTGATGAATTTCAGCAAATTTGTTACTTTTCGGAAGTAAAATGTACACAACTATCAGCAAAATGGACTTTGAACCAAATTCTATGAACGAGAAATTTATCCGAAATGCACTGGTTGTATGAACATGGTGAAATGGCAGTAACCTTAAAATCTACATTTGGCGCAAATTGGTAAATTGATGAATTTCAGCAAATGTGTTACCTTTCGGAAGTAAAATGTACACAACTATCGGCAAAATGGACTTTGAACGAAATTCTATGAACGAGTAATTTTTCCGAAATGCACTGCTGTGATGAACATGGTAAAATGCCAGTAACCTGAAAATCTAAATTTGGCGCAAATTTGTAAATTGATGAATTTCAGCAAATTTGTTACCTTTTGGAAGTAAACTGTAAACAACTATTAGCAAAATGGCCAGAAACCCTAAAATCTAAATTTGGCGCAAATTGGTAAATTGATGAATTTCAGCAAATTTTTTACTTTTCGGAAGTAAAATGTACACAACTATCAGCAAAATGGACTTTGAACCAAATTCTATGAACGAGAAATTTATCCGAAATGCACTGGTTGTATGAACATGGTGAAATGGCAGTAACCTTAAAATCTACATTTGGCGCAAATTGGTAAATTGATGAATTCAGCAAATTTGTTACTTTTAGGAAGTAAAATGTACACAACTATCGGCAAAATGGACTTTGAACGAAATTCTATGAACGAGTAATTTTTCCGAAATGCACTGCTGTGATGAACATGGTAAAACGGCAGTAACCTTAAAATCTACATTTGGCGCAAATTGGTAAATTGATGAATTTCAGCAAATTTGTTACTTTTCGGAAGAAAAATGTACACAACTATCAGCAAAATAGACTTTGAACGAAATTCTATTAACGAATAATTTTTCCGAAATGCACTGGTTGGATGAACATGGTGAAATGGCAGTAACCTTAAAATCTACTTTTGGCGCAAATTGGTAAATTGATGAATTTCAGCAAATGTGTTACCTTTGGGAAGTAAATTGTACACACCTATCAGCAAAATGGACTTTGAATGAAATTCTATGAACTAGTAATTTTTCCGGAATGCACTGGTTGGATGAACATGGTAAAACGGCAGTAACCTTAAAATCTACATTTGGCGCAAATTGGTAAATTGCTGAATTTCAGCAAATGTGTTACCTTTTGGAAGTAAAAAGTACACAACTATCAGCAAAATGGACTTTGAACCAAATTTATATATGAACGAGTAATTTATCCGAAATGCACTGGTTGTATGAACATGGTGAAATGGCAGTAACCTTAAAATCTACATTTGGCGCAAATTGGTAAATTGATGAATTTCAGCAAATGTGTTACCTTTCGGAAGTAAATTGTACACAACTATCGGCAAAATGGACTTTGAACGAAATTCTATGAACGAGTCATTTTTCCGAAATGCACTGGTTGGATGAACATGGTAAAACGGCAGTAACCTTAAAATCTGCATTTGGCGCAAATTGGTAAATTGATGAATTTCAGCAAATGTGTTACCTTTCGGAAGTAAATTGTACACAACTATCAGCAAAATGGACTTTAAACGAAATTCTATGAACGAGTAATTTTTCCGAAATGCACTGGTTGGATGAACATGGAGAAACGGCAGTAACCTTAAAAAGCTAAATTGGTAAATTGATGAATTTCATCAAATTTGTTACCTTTCGGGAGTAAAAAGTACACAACTATTAGCAAAATGGACTTTGAACGAAATTCTATGAACGAGTAATTTTTCCGAAATGCACTGGTTGGATGAACATGGTAAAACGGCAGTAACCTTAAAATCTAAATGTGGCGCAAATTGGTATATGATGAATTTCAGCAAATTTGTCATCCTTCGGAAGTAAAATGCACACAACTATTAGCAAAATGGACTTTGAACCAAATTATATGAACGAGTAATTTATCCGAAATGCACTGGTTGGATGAACATGGTAAAATGGCAGTAATCTTAAAATCTAAATTTGGCGCAAATTGGTAAATTGATGAATTTCAGCAAATTTGTTGCCCTTCGGAAGTAAAATGTACACAACTATCAGCAAAATGGACTTTGAACCAAATTCTGTGAACGAGAAATTTATCCGAAATGCACTGGTTGTATGAACATGGTGAAATGGCAGTAACCTTAAAATCTACATTTGGCGCAAATTGGTAAATTGCTGAATTTCAGCAAATTTGTTACCTTTCGGAAGTAAAATGTAGACAACTATCAGCAAAATGGACTTTGAACCAAATTTATATATGAACGAGTAATTTATCCGAAATGCACTGGTTGTATGAACATGGTAAAATGCCAGTAACCTGAAGATCTAAATGTGGCGCAAATTGGTAAATTGATGAATTTCATCAAATTTGTTACCTTTTGGAAGTAAAAAGTACACAACTATCAGCAAAATGGACTTTGAACCAAATTTATATATGAACGAGTAATTTATCCGAAATGCACTGGTTGTATGAACATGGTAAAATGCCAGTAACCTGAAAATCTAAATGTGGCGCAAATTGGTAAATTGATGAATTTCATTAAATTTGTTACCTTTTGGAAGTGAAAAGTACACAACTATCAGCAAAATGGACTTTGAACCAAATTATATGAACGAGTAATTTTTCCGAAATACACTGGTTGGATGAACATGGTAAAACGGCAGTAACCTTAAAATCTAAATTTGGCGCAAATTGGTAAATTGATGAATTCAGCAAATTTGTTATTTTTCGGAAGTAAAATGTACACAACTATCGGCAAAATGGACTTTGAACGAAATTCCATGAACGAGTAATTTTTCCGAAATGCACTGGTGTGATGAACATGGTAAAACGGCAGTAACCTTAAAATCAACTTTGGGCGCAAATTGGTAAATTGATGAACTTCATCAAATTTGTTACCTTTTGGAAGTAAAATGTACACAACTATCAGCAAAATGGACTTTGAACCAAATTCTATGAACGAGAAATTTATCCGAAATACACTGGTAGTATGAACATGGTGAAATGGCAGTAACCTTAAAATGTACACAACTATCGGCAAAATGGACTTTGAACGAAATTCTATGAACGAGTAATTTTTCCGAAATGCACTGGTTGCATGGACATGGTAAAACGGCAGTAACCTTAAAATCTACTTTTGGCGCAAATTGGTATATGATGAATTTCATCCAATTTGTTACCTTTCGGAAGTAAAATGTACACAACTATCGGCAAAATGGACTTTGAACGAAATTCTATGAACGAGTAATTTTTCCGAAATGCACTGGTGTGGTGAACATGGTAAAACGGCAGTAACCTTAAAATCTACTTTTGGCTCAAATTGGTAAATTGATGAATTTCAGCAAATTTGTTACTTTTCGGAAGTAAAATGTACACAACTATCAGCAAAATGGATTTTGAACCAAATTCTATGAACGAGAAATTTATCCGAAATGCACTGGTTGTATGAACATGGTGAAATAGCAGTAACCTTAAAATCTACATTTGGCGCAAATTGGTAAATTGATGAATTTCAGCAAATGTGTTACCTTTCGGAAGTAAAATGTACACAACTATCGGCAAAATGGACTTTGAACGAAATTCTATGAACGAGTAATTTTTCCGAAATGCACTGGTGTGATGAACATGGTAAAACGGCAGTAACCTTAAAATCTACTTTTGGCGCAAATTGGTAAATTGATGAATTTCAGCAAATTTGTTACTTTTCGGAAGTAAATTGTACACAACTATTAGCAAAATGGACTTTAAACGAAATTCTATGAACGAGTAATTTTTCTGAAATGCACTGGTTGTATGAACATGGTGAAATGGCAGTAACCTTAAAATCTACATTTGGCGCAAATTGGTAAATTGATGAATTTCAGCAAATGTGTTACCTTTCGGAAGTAAATTGTACACAACTATCAGCAAAATGGACTTTGAACGAAATTCTATTAACGAGTAATTTTTCCGAAATGCACTGGTTGGATGAACATGGTGAAACGGCAGTAACCTTAAAATCTAAATTTGGCGCAAATTGGTATATGATGAATTTCAGCAAATTTGTCATCCTTCGGAAGTAAAATGCACACAACTATTAGCAAAATGGACTTTGAACCAAATTATATGAACGAGTAATTTATCCGAAATGCACTGGTTGGATGAACATGGTAAAATGGCAGTAATCTTAAAATCTAAATTTGGCGCAAATTGGTAAATTGATGAATTTCAGCAAATTTGTTGCCCTTCGGAAGTAAAATGTACACAACTATCAGCAAAATGGACTTTGAACCAAATTCTATTAACGAGTAATTTTTCCGAAATGCACTGGTTGGATGAACATGGTGAAACGGCAGTAACCTTAAAATCTAAATTTGGCGCAAATTGGTATATGATGAATTTCAGCAAATTTGTCATCCTTCGGAAGTAAAATGCACACAACTATTAGCAAAATGGACTTTGAACCAAATTATATGAACGAGTAATTTATCCGAAATGCACTGGTTGGATGAACATGGTAAAACGGCAGTAACCTTAAAATCTACTTTTGGCGCAAATTGGTAAATTGATGAATTTCAGCAAATTTGTTACTTTTCGGAAGTAAATTGTACACAACTATTAGCAAAATGGACTTTAAACGAAATTCTATGAACGAGTAATTTTTCTGAAATGCACTGGTTGTATGAACATGGTGAAATGGCAGTAACCTTAAAATCTACATTTGGCGCAAATTGGTAAATTGATGAATTTCATCAAATTTGTTACCTTTCGGGAGTAAAAAGTACACAACTATTAGCAAAATGGACTTTGAACGAAATTCTATGAACGAGTAATTTTTCCGAAATGCACTGGTTGGATGAACATGGAAAAACGGCAGTAACCTTAAAATCTAAATGTGGCGCAAATTGGTATATGATGAATTTCAGCAAATTTGTCATCCTTCGGAAGTAAAATGCACACAACTATTAGCAAAATGGACTTTGAACCAAATTATATGAACGAGTAATTTATCCGAAATGCACTGGTTGGATGAACATGGTAAAATGGCAGTAATCTTAAAATCTAAATTTGGCGCAAATTGGTAAATTGATGAATTTCAGCAAATTTGTTGCCCTTCGGAAGTAAAATGTACACAACTATCAGCAAAATGGACTTTGAACCAAATTCTGTGAACGAGAAATTTATCCGAAATGCACTGGTTGTATGAACATGGTGAAATGGCAGTAACCTTAAAATCTACATTTGGCGCAAATTGGTAAATTGCTGAATTTCAGCAAATTTGTTACCTTTCGGAAGTAAAATGTAGACAACTATCAGCAAAATGGACTTTGAACCAAATTTATATATGAACGAGTAATTTATCCGAAATGCACTGGTTGTATGAACATGGTAAAATGCCAGTAACCTGAAGATCTAAATGTGGCGCAAATTGGTAAATTGATGAATTTCATCAAATTTGTTACCTTTTGGAAGTAAAAAGTACACAACTATCAGCAAAATGGACTTTGAACCAAATTTATATATGAACGAGTAATTTATCCGAAATGCACTGGTTGTATGAACATGGTAAAATGCCAGTAACCTGAAAATCTAAATGTGGCGCAAATTGGTAAATTGATGAATTTCATTAAATTTGTTACCTTTTGGAAGTGAAAAGTACACAACTATCAGCAAAATGGACTTTGAACCAATTTATATGAACGAGTAATTTTTCCGAAATACACTGGTTGGATGAACATGGTAAAACGGCAGTAACCTTAAAATCTAAATTTGGCGCAAATTGGTAAATTGATGAATTCAGCAAATTTGTTATTTTTCGGAAGTAAAATGTACACAACTATCGGCAAAATGGACTTTGAACGAAATTCCATGAACGAGTAATTTTTCCGAAATACACTGGTGTGATGAACATGGTAAAACGGCAGTAATCTTAAAATCTAAATTTGGCGCAAATTGGTAAATTGATGAATTTCAGCAAATTTGTTGCCCTTCGGAAGTAAAATGTACACAACTATCAGCAAAATGGACTTTGAACCAAATTCTATTAACGAGTAATTTTTCCGAAATGCACTGGTTGGATGAACATGGTGAAACGGCAGTAACCTTAAAATCTAAATTTGGCGCAAATTGGTATATGATGAATTTCAGCAAATTTGTCATCCTTCGGAAGTAAAATGCACACAACTATTAGCAAAATGGACTTTGAACCAAATTATATGAACGAGTAATTTATCCGAAATGCACTGGTTGGATGAACATGGTAAAACGGCAGTAACCTTAAAATCTACTTTTGGCGCAAATTGGTAAATTGATGAATTTCAGCAAATTTGTTACTTTTCGGAAGTAAATTGTACACAACTATTAGCAAAATGGACTTTAAACGAAATTCTATGAACGAGTAATTTTTCTGAAATGCACTGGTTGTATGAACATGGTGAAATGGCAGTAACCTTAAAATCTACATTTGGCGCAAATTGGTAAATTGATGAATTTCATCAAATTTGTTACCTTTCGGGAGTAAAAAGTACACAACTATTAGCAAAATGGACTTTGAACGAAATTCTATGAACGAGTAATTTTTCCGAAATGCACTGGTTGGATGAACATGGAAAAACGGCAGTAACCTTAAAATCTAAATGTGGCGCAAATTGGTAAATTGATGAATTTCAGCAAATGTGTTAGCTTTCGGAAGTAAATTGTACACAACTATCAGCAAAATGGATTTTGAACAAAATTCTATGAACGAGAAATTTATCCGGAATACACTAGTAGTATGAACATGGTGAAATGGCAGTAACCTTAAAATCTACATTTGGCGCAAATTGGTAAATTGATGAATTTCAGCAAATGTGTTACCCATCGGAAGTAAAATGTACACAACTATCAGCAAAATGGACTTTGAACCAAATTATATGAACGAGTAATTTTTCCGAAATGCACTGGTTGGATGAACATGGTAAAACGGCAGTAACCTTAATATCTAAATTTGGCGCAAATTGGTAAATTGATGCATTTCAGCAAATTTGTTACTTTTCAGAAGTAAAATGTACACAACTATCAGCAAAATGGACTTTTAACCAAATTATATGAACGAGTAATTTATCCGAAATGCACTGGTTGTATGAACATGGTAAAATGCCAGTAACCTGAAAATCTAAATTTGGCGCAAATTGGTAAATTGCTGAATTTCAGCAAATGTGTTACCTTTCGGAAGTAAAATGTACACAACTATCAGCAAAATGGACTTTGAACCAAATTCTATGAACGAGTAATTTCTCCGAAATGCCCTGGTTGTATGAACATGGTGAAATGGCAGTAACCTGAAAATCTAAATTTGGCGCAAATTGGTAAATTGCTGAATTTCAGCAAATGTGTTACCTTTCGGAAGTAAACTGTAAACAACTATCAGCAAAATGGACTTTGAACCAAATTCTATGAACGAGTAATTTATCCGAAATGCACTGGTTGGATGAACATGGTAAAACGGCAGTAACCTTAAAATCTAAATTTGGCGCAAATTGATGCATTTCAGCAAATTCGTTACTTTTCGGAGGTAAAATGTACACAACTATCAGCAAAATGGACTTTGAACGAAATCCTATGAACGAGAAATTTATCCGAAATGCACTGGTTGTATGAACATGGTAAAACGGCAGTAACCTTAAAATCTACATTTGGCGCAAATTGGTAAATTGATGAATTTCAGCAAATGTGTTGCCCATCGGAAGTAAAATGTACCCAACTATTAGCAAAATGGACTTTGAACCAAATTCTATGAACGAGTAATTTATCCGAAATGCACTGGTTGGATGAACATGGTAAAACGGCAGTAACCTTAAAATCTACATTTGGCGCAAATTGGTAAATTGATGCTTTTCAGCAAATTTGTTACTTTTCGGAAGTAAAATGTACACAACTATCAGCAAAATGGACTTTGAACCAAATTATATGAACGAGTAATTTATCCGAAATGCACTGGTTGTATGAACATGGTAAAATGCCAGTAACCTGAAAATCTAAATTTGGCGCAAATTGGTAAATTGCTGAATTTCAGCAAATGTGTTACCTTTCGGAAGTAAAATGTAGACAACTATCAGCAAAATGGACTTTGAACCAAATTCTATGAACGAGAAATTTATCCGAAATGCCCTGGTTGTATGAACATGGTGAAATGGCAGTAACCTTAAAATCTACATTTGGCGCAAATTGGTAAATTGATGAATTTCAGCAAATTTGTTACTTTTCGGAAGTAAAATGTAGACAACTATCAGCAAAATGGACTTTGAACCAAATTCTATGAACGAGAAATTTATCCGAAATGCCCTGGTTGTATGAACATGGTAAAATGCCAGTAACCTTAAAATCTAAATTTGGCGCAAATTGGTAAATTGCTGAATTTCAGCAAATGTTTTACTTTCTGGAAGTAAAAAGTACACAACTATTAGCAAAATGGACTTTGAACGAAATTCTATGAACGAGTAATTTTTCAGAAATGCACTGGTTGGATGAACATGGTAAAACGGAAGTAACCTTAAAATCTACATTTGGCGCATATTGGTAAATTGATGAATTTCAGCAAATGTGTTACTTTCGGAAGTAAAATGTAGACAACTATAAGCAAAATGGACTTTGAACCAAATTATATGAACGAGTAATTTATCCGAAATGCACTGGTTGTATGAACATGGTAAAATGCCAGTAACCTGAAAATCTAAATTTGGCGCAAATTGGTAAATTGCTGAATTTCAGCAAATTTGTTACTTTTCGGAAGTAAAATGTAGACAACTATTAGCAAAATGGACTTTGAACCAAATTCTATGAACGAGTAATTTATCCGAAATACACTGGTAGTATGAACATGGTAAAATGCCAGTAACCTGAAAATCTAAATTTGGCGCAAATTGGTAAATTGCTGAATTTCAGCAAATGTGTTACCTTTCGGAAGTAAAATGTACACAACTATTAGCAAAATGGACTTTGAACCAAATTCTATGAACGAGAAATTTATCCGAAATGCACTGGTTGGATGAACATGATAAAACGGCACTAACCTTAAAATCTACATTTGGCGCAAATTGGTAAATTGATGCATTTCAGCAAATTTGTTAATTTTAGGAAGTAAAATGTACACAACTATCAGCAAAATGGACTTTGAACCAAATTATATGAACGACTAATTTATCCGAAATGCACTGGTTGTATGAACATGGTAAAATGCCAGTAACCTGAAAATCAAAATTTGGCGCAAATTGGTAAATTGCTGAATTTCAGCAAATGTGTTACCTTTCGGAAGTAAACTGTAAACAACTATCAGCAAAATGGACTTTGAACCAAATTCTATGAACGAGTAATTTATCCGAAATACACTGGTAGTATGAACATGGCAAAATGCCAGTAACCTGAAAATCTAAATTTGGCGCAAAATGGTAAATTGCTGAATTTCAGCAAATGTGTTACCTTTCGGAAGTAAATTGTACACAACTATCAGCAAAATGGACTTTGAACAAAATTCTATGAACGAGAAATTTATCCGGAATACACTGGTAGTATGAACATGGTAAAATGGCAGTAACCTGAAAATCTAAATTTGGCGCAAATTAGTAAATTGCTGAATTTCAGCAAATGTGTTACCTTTTGGAAGTAAAAAGTACACAACTATTAGCAAAATGGACTTTGAACGAAATTCTATGAACGAGTAATTTTTCCGAAATGCACTGGTTGGATAAACATGGTAAAACGGCAGTAACCTTAAAATCTAAATGTGGCGCAAATTGGTAAATTGATGAATTTCAGCAAATGTGTTACCTTTCGGAAGTAAATTGTACACAACTATCAGCAAAATGGACTTTGAACAAAATTCTATGAACGAGAAATTTATCCGGAATACACTGGTAGTATGAACATGGTAAAATGGCAGTAACCTGAAAATCTAAATTTGGCGCAAATTGGTAAATTGATGCATTTCAGCAAATTTGTTACTTTTCGGAAGTAAAATGTACACAACTATCAGCAAAATGGACTTTTAACCAAATTATATGAACGAGTAATTTATCCGAAATGCACTGGTTGTATGAACATGGTAAAATGCCAGTAACCTGAAAATCTAAATTTGGCGCAAATTGGTAAATTGCTGAATTTCAGCAAATGTGTTACCTTTCGGAAGTAAACTGTAAACAACTATCAGCAAAATGGACTTTGAACCAAATTCTATGAACGAGTAATTTATCCGAAATGCCCTGGTTGTATGAACATGGTGTAATGGCAGTAATCTTAAAATCTACATTTGGCGCAAATTGGTAAATTGATGCATTTCAGCAAATTTGTTACTTTTCGGAAGTAAAATGTACACAACTATCAGCAAAATGGACTTTTAACCAAATTATATGAACGAGTAATTTATCCGAAATGCACTATTTGTATGAAAATGGTAAAATGCCAGTAACCTGAAAATCTAAATTTGGCGCAAATTGGTAAATTGCTGAATTTCAGCAAATGTGTTACCTTTCGGAAGTAAAATGTACACAACTAACAGCAAAATGGACTTTGAACCAAATTCTATGAACGAGTAATTTATCCGAAATACACTGGTAGTATGAACATGGTAAAATGCCAGTAACCTGAAAATCTAAATTTGGCGCAAATTGGTAAATTGCTGAATTTCAGCAAATGTGTTACCTTTCGGAAGTAAACTGTAAACAACTATCAGCAAAATGGACTTTGAACCAAATTCTATGAACGAGTAATTTATCCGAAATGCCCTGGTTGTATGAACATGGTGAAATGGCAGTAACCTTAAAATCTACATTTGGCGCAAATTGGTAAATTGATGCATTTCAGCAAATTTGTTAATTTTAGGAAGTAAAATGTACACAACTATCAGCAAAATGGACTTTTAACCAAATTATATGAACGAGTAATTTATCCGAAATGCACTATTTGTATGAACATGGTAAAATGCCAGTAACCTGAAAATCTAAATTTGGCGCAAATTGGTAAATTGCTGAATTTCAGCAAATGTGTTACCTTTCGGAAGTAAAATGTACACAACTATTAGCAAAATGGACTTTGAACCAAATTCTATGAACGAGAAATTTATCCGAAATGCACTGGTTGGATGAACATGATAAAACGGCACTAACCTTAAAATCTACATTTGGCGCAAATTGGTAAATTGATGCATTTCAGCAAATTTGTTAATTTTAGGAAGTAAAATGTACACAACTATCAGCAAAATGGACTTTGAACCAAATTATATGAACGACTAATTTATCCGAAATGCACTGGTTGTATGAACATGGTAAAATGCCAGTAACCTGAAAATCAAAATTTGGCGCAAATTGGTAAATTGCTGAATTTCAGCAAATGTGTTACCTTTCGGAAGTAAACTGTAAACAACTATCAGCAAAATGGACTTTGAACCAAATTCTATGAACGAGTAATTTATCCGAAATACACTGGTAGTATGAACATGGCAAAATGCCAGTAACCTGAAAATCTAAATTTGGCGCAAAATGGTAAATTGCTGAATTTCAGCAAATGTGTTACCTTTCGGAAGTAAATTGTACACAACTATCAGCAAAATGGACTTTGAACAAAATTCTATGAACGAGAAATTTATCCGGAATACACTGGTAGTATGAACATGGTAAAATGGCAGTAACCTGAAAATCTAAATTTGGCGCAAATTAGTAAATTGCTGAATTTCAGCAAATGTGTTACCTTTTGGAAGTAAAAAGTACACAACTATTAGCAAAATGGACTTTGAACGAAATTCTATGAACGAGTAATTTTTCCGAAATGCACTGGTTGGATAAACATGGTAAAACGGCAGTAACCTTAAAATCTAAATGTGGCGCAAATTGGTAAATTGATGAATTTCAGCAAATGTGTTACCTTTTGGAAGTAAAAAGTACACAACTATTAGCAAAATGGACTTTGAACGAAATTCTATGAACGAGTAATTTTTCCGAAATGCACTGGTTGGATAAACATGGTAAAACAGCAGTAACCTTAAAATCTAAATGTGGCGCAAATTGGTAAATTGATGAATTTCAGCAAATGTGTTACCCATCGGAAGTAAAATGTACACAACTATCAGCAAAATGGACTTTGAACCAAATTATATGAACGAGTAATTTTTCCGAAATGCACTGGTTGGATGAACATGGTAAAACGGCAGTAACCTTAAAATCTAAATGTGGCGCAAATTGGTAAATTGATGCATTTCAGCAAATTTGTTACTTTTCGGAAGTAAAATGTACACAACTATCAGCAAAATGGACTTTTAACCAAATTATATGAACGAGTAATTTATCCGAAATGCACTGGTTGTATGAACATGGTAAAATGCCAGTAACCTGAAAATCTAAATTTGGCGCAAATTGGTAAATTGCTGAATTTCAGCAAATGTGTTACCTTTCGGAAGTAAACTGTAAACAACTATCAGCAAAATGGACTTTGAACCAAATTCTATGAACGAGTAATTTATCCGAAATGCCCTGGTTGTATGAACATGGTGTAATGGCAGTAATCTTAAAATCTACATTTGGCGCAAATTGGTAAATTGATGCATTTCAGCAAATTTGTTACTTTTCGGAAGTAAAATGTACACAACTATCAGCAAAATGGACTTTTAACCAAATTATATGAACGAGTAATTTATCCGAAATGCACTATTTGTATGAAAATGGTAAAATGCCAGTAACCTGAAAATCTAAATTTGGCGCAAATTGGTAAATTGCTGAATTTCAGCAAATGTGTTACCTTTCGGAAGTAAAATGTACACAACTAACAGCAAAATGGACTTTGAACCAAATTCTATGAACGAGTAATTTATCCGAAATACACTGGTAGTATGAACATGGTAAAATGCCAGTAACCTGAAAATCTAAATTTGGCGCAAATTGGTAAATTGCTGAATTTCAGCAAATGTGTTACCTTTCGGAAGTAAACTGTAAACAACTATCAGCAAAATGGACTTTGAACCAAATTCTATGAACGAGTAATTTATCCGAAATGCCCTGGTTGTATGAACATGGTGAAATGGCAGTAACCTTAAAATCTACATTTGGCGCAAATTGGTAAATTGATGAATTTCAGCAAATTTGTTACTTTTCGGAAGTAAAATGTAGACAACTATCAGCAAAATGGACTTTGAACCAAATTCTATGAACGAAAAATTTATCCGAAATGCCCTGGTTGTATGAACATGGTAAAATGCCAGTAACCTTAAAATCTAAATTTGGCGCAAATTGGTAAATTGCTGAATTTCAGCAAATGTTTTACTTTCTGGAAGTAAAAAGTACACAACTATTAGCAAAATGGACTTTGAACGAAATTCTATGAACGAGTAATTTTTCAGAAATGCACTGGTTGGATGAACATGGTAAAACGGAAGTAACCTTAAAATCTACATTTGGTGCATATTGGTAAATTGATGAATTTCAGCAAATGTGTTACTTTCGGAAGTAAAATGTAGACAACTATAAGCAAAATGGACTTTGAACCAAATTATATGAACGAGTAATTTATCCGAAATGCACTGGTTGTATGAACATGGTAAAATGGCAGTAACCTGAAAATCTAAATTTGGCGCAAATTAGTAAATTGCTGAATTTCAGCAAATGTGTTACCTTTTGGAAGTAAAAAGTACACAACTATTAGCAAAATGGACTTTGAACGAAATTCTATGAACGAGTAATTTTTCCGAAATGCACTGGTTGGATAAACATGGTAAAACGGCAGTAACCTTAAAATCTAAATGTGGCGCAAATTGGTAAATTGATGAATTTCAGCAAATGTGTTACCTTTCGGAAGTAAATTGTACACAACTATCAGCAAAATGGACTTTGAACAAAATTCTATGAACGAGAAATTTATCCGGAATACACTGCTAGTATGAACATGGTGAAATGGCAGTAACCTTAAAATCTACATTTGGCGCAAATTGGTAAATTGATGAATTTCAGCAAATGTGTTACCCATCGGAAGTAAAATGTACACAACTATCAGCAAAATGGACTTTGAACCAAATTATATGAACGAGTAATTTTTCCGAAATGCACTGGTTGGATGAACATGGTAAAACGGCAGTAACCTTAAAATCTAAATTTGGCGCAAATTGGTAAATTGATGCATTTCAGCAAATTTGTTACTTTTCGGAAGTAAAATGTACACAACTATCAGCAAAATGGACTTTTAACCAAATTATATGAACGAGTAATTTATCCGAAATGCACTGGTTGTATGAACATGGTAAAATGCCAGTAACCTGAAAATCTAAATTTGGCGCAAATTGGTAAATTGCTGAATTTCAGCAAATGTGTTACCTTTCGGAAGTAAAATGTACACAACTATCAGCAAAATGGACTTTGAACCAGATTCTATGAACGAGAAAGTTATCCGAAATACACTGGTAGTATGAACATGGTGAAATGGCAGTAATCTTAAAATCTACATTTGGCGCAAATTGGTAAATTGATGCATTTCAGCAAATTTGTTACTTTTCGGAAGTAAAATGTACACAACTATCAGCAAAATGGACTTTTAACCAAATTATATGAACGAGTAATTTATCCGAATTGCACTATTTGTATGAAAATGGTAAAATGCCAGTAACCTGAAAATCTAAATTTGGCGCAAATTGGTAAATTGCTGAATTTCAGCAAATGTGTTACCTTTCGGAAGTAAAATGTACACAACTAACAGCAAAATGGACTTTGAACCAAATTCTATGAACGAGTAATTTATCCGAAATACACTGGTAGTATGAACATGGTAAAATGCCAGTAACCTGAAAATCTAAATTTGGCGCAAATTGGTAAATTGCTGAATTTCAGCAAATGTGTTACCTTTCGGAAGTAAACTGTAAACAACTATCAGCAAAATGGACTTTGAACCAAATTCTATGAACGAGTAATTTATCCGAAATGCCCTGGTTGTATGAACATGGTGAAATGGCAGTAACCTTAAAATCTAAATTTGGCGCAAATTAGTAAATTGCTGAATTTCAGCAAATGTGTTACCTTTTGGAAGTAAAAAGTACACAACTATTAGCAAAATGGACTTTGAACGAAATTCTATGAACGAGTAATTTTTCCGAAATGCACTGGTTGGATAAACATGGTAAAACGGCAGTAACCTTAAAATCTAAATGTGGCGCAAATTGGTAAATTGATGAATTTCAGCAAATGTGTTAGCTTTCGGAAGTAAATTGTACACAACTATCAGCAAAATGGATTTTGAACAAAATTCTATGAACGAGAAATTTATCCGGAATACACTGGTAGTATGAACATGGTGAAATGGCAGTAACCTTAAAATCTACAATTGGCGCAAATTGGTAAATTGATGAATTTCAGCATATTTGTTACTTTTCGGAAGTAAAATGTAGACAACTATCAGCAAAATGGACTTTGAACCAAATTCTATGAACGAAAAATTTATCCGAAATGCCCTGGTTGTATGAACATGGTAAAATGCCAGTAACCTTAAAATCTAAATTTGGCGCAAATTGGTAAATTGCTGAATTTCAGCAAATGTTTTACTTTCTGGAAGTAAAAAGTACACAACTATTAGCAAAATGGACTTTGAACGAAATTCTATGAACGAGTAATTTTTCAGAAATGCACTGGTTGGATGAACATGGTAAAACGGAAGTAACCTTAAAATCTACATTTGGTGCATATTGGTAAATTGATGAATTTCAGCAAATGTGTTACTTTCGGAAGTAAAATGTAGACAACTATAAGCAAAATGGACTTTGAACCAAATTATATGAACGAGTAATTTATCCGAAATGCACTGGTTGTATGAACATGGTAAAATGGCAGTAACCTGAAAATCTAAATTTGGCGCAAATTAGTAAATTGCTGAATTTCAGCAAATGTGTTACCTTTTGGAAGTAAAAAGTACACAACTATTAGCAAAATGGACTTTGAACGAAATTCTATGAACGAGTAATTTTTCCGAAATGCACTGGTTGGATAAACATGGTAAAACGGCAGTAACCTTAAAATCTAAATGTGGCGCAAATTGGTAAATTGATGAATTTCAGCAAATGTGTTACCTTTCGGAAGTAAATTGTACACAACTATCAGCAAAATGGATTTTGAACAAAATTCTATGAACGAGAAATTTATCCGGAATACACTAGTAGTATGAACATGGTGAAATGGCAGTAACCTTAAAATCTACATTTGGCGCAAATTGGTAAATTGATGAATTTCAGCAAATGTGTTACCCATCGGAAGTAAAATGTACACAACTATCAGCAAAATGGACTTTGAACCAAATTATATGAACGAGTAATTTTTCCGAAATGCACTGGTTGGATGAACATGGTAAAACGGCAGTAACCTTAATATCTAAATTTGGCGCAAATTGGTAAATTGATGCATTTCAGCAAATTTGTTACTTTTCAGAAGTAAAATGTACACAACTATCAGCAAAATGGACTTTTAACCAAATTATATGAACGAGTAATTTATCCGAAATGCACTGGTTGTATGAACATGGTAAAATGCCAGTAACCTGAAAATCTAAATTTGGCGCAAATTGGTAAATTGCTGAATTTCAGCAAATGTGTTACCTTTCGGAAGTAAAATGTACACAACTATCAGCAAAATGGACTTTGAACCAAATTCTATGAACGAGTAATTTCTCCGAAATGCCCTGGTTGTATGAACATGGTGAAATGGCAGTAACCTGAAAATCTAAATTTGGCGCAAATTGGTAAATTGCTGAATTTCAGCAAATGTGTTACCTTTCGGAAGTAAACTGTAAACAACTATCAGCAAAATGGACTTTGAACCAAATTCTATGAACGAGTAATTTATCCGAAATGCACTGGTTGGATGAACATGGTAAAACGGCAGTAACCTTAAAATCTAAATTTGGCGCAAATTGATGCATTTCAGCAAATTCGTTACTTTTCGGAGGTAAAATGTACACAACTATCAGCAAAATGGACTTTGAACGAAATCCTATGAACGAGAAATTTATCCGAAATGCACTGGTTGTATGAACATGGTAAAACGGCAGTAACCTTAAAATCTACATTTGGCGCAAATTGGTAAATTGATGAATTTCAGCAAATGTGTTGCCCATCGGAAGTAAAATGTACCCAACTATTAGCAAAATGGACTTTGAACCAAATTCTATGAACGAGTAATTTATCCGAAATGCACTGGTTGGATGAACATGGTAAAACGGCAGTAACCTTAAAATCTACATTTGGCGCAAATTGGTAAATTGATGCTTTTCAGCAAATTTGTTACTTTTCGGAAGTAAAATGTACACAACTATCAGCAAAATGGACTTTGAACCAAATTATATGAACGAGTAATTTATCCGAAATGCACTGGTTGTATGAACATGGTAAAATGCCAGTAACCTGAAAATCTAAATTTGGCGCAAATTGGTAAATTGCTGAATTTCAGCAAATGTGTTACCTTTCGGAAGTAAAATGTAGACAACTATCAGCAAAATGGACTTTGAACCAAATTCTATGAACGAGAAATTTATCCGAAATGCCCTGGTTGTATGAACATGGTGAAATGGCAGTAACCTTAAAATCTACATTTGGCGCAAATTGGTAAATTGATGAATTTCAGCAAATTTGTTACTTTTCGGAAGTAAAATGTAGACAACTATCAGCAAAATGGACTTTGAACCAAATTCTATGAACGAGAAATTTATCCGAAATGCCCTGGTTGTATGAACATGGTAAAATGCCAGTAACCTTAAAATCTAAATTTGGCGCAAATTGGTAAATTGCTGAATTTCAGCAAATGTTTTACTTTCTGGAAGTAAAAAGTACACAACTATTAGCAAAATGGACTTTGAACGAAATTCTATGAACGAGTAATTTTTCAGAAATGCACTGGTTGGATGAACATGGTAAAACGGAAGTAACCTTAAAATCTACATTTGGCGCATATTGGTAAATTGATGAATTTCAGCAAATGTGTTACTTTCGGAAGTAAAATGTAGACAACTATAAGCAAAATGGACTTTGAACCAAATTATATGAACGAGTAATTTATCCGAAATGCACTGGTTGTATGAACATGGTAAAATGCCAGTAACCTGAAAATCTAAATTTGGCGCAAATTGGTAAATTGCTGAATTTCAGCAAATTTGTTACTTTTCGGAAGTAAAATGTAGACAACTATTAGCAAAATGGACTTTGAACCAAATTCTATGAACGAGAAATTTATCCGAAATGCACTGGTTGGATAAACATGGTAAAATGCCAGTAACCTGAAAATCTAAATTTGGCGCAAATTGGTAAATTGCTGAATTTCAGCAAATGTTTTACTTTCTGGAAGTAAAAAGTACACAACTATTAGCAAAATGGACTTTGAACGAAATTCTATGAACGAGTAATTTTTCAGAAATGCACTGGTTGGATGAACATGGTAAAACGGAAGTAACCTTAAAATCTACATTTGGCGCATATTGGTAAATTGATGAATTTCAGCAAATGTGTTACCCATCGGAAGTAAAATGTACACAACTATCAGCAAAATGGACTTTGAACCAAATTATATGAACGAGTAATTTTTCCGAAATGCACTGGTTGGATGAACATGGTAAAACGGCAGTAACCTTAAAATCTACATTTGGCGCAAATTGGTAAATTGATGCTTTTCAGCAAATTTGTTACTTTTCGGAAGTAAAATGTACACAACTATCAGCAAAATGGACTTTGAACCAAATTATATGAACGAGTAATTTATCCGAAATGCACTGGTTGTATGAACATGGTAAAATGCCAGTAACCTGAAAATCTAAATTTGGCGCAAATTGGTAAATTGATGAATTTCAGCAAATGTGTTACCTTTCGGAAGTAAAATGTAGACAACTATCAGCAAAATGGACTTTGAACCAAATTCTATGAACGAGAAATTTATCCGAAATGCCCTGGTTGTATGAACATGGTGAAATGGCAGTAACCTTAAAATCTACATTTGGCGCAAATTGGTAAATTGATGAATTTCAGCAAATTTGTTACTTTTCGGAAGTAAAATGTAGACAACTATCAGCAAAATGGACTTTGAACCAAATTCTATGAACGAGAAATTTATCCGAAATGCCCTGGTTGTATGAACATGGTAAAATACCAGTAACCTTAAAATCTAAATTTGGCGCAAATTGGTAAATTGCTGAATTTCAGCAAATGTTTTACTTTCTGGAAGTAAAAAGTACACAACTATTAGCAAAATGGACTTTGAACGAAATTCTATGAACGAGTAATTTTTCAGAAATGCACTGGTTGGATGAACATGGTAAAACGGAAGTAACCTTAAAATCTACATTTGGCGCATATTGGTAAATTGATGAATTTCAGCAAATGTGTTACTTTCGGAAGTAAAATGTAGACAACTATAAGCAAAATGGACTTTGAACCAAATTATATGAACGAGTAATTTATCCGAAATGCACTGGTTGTATGAACATGGTAAAATGGCAGTAACCTGAAAATCTAAATTTGGCGCAAATTAGTAAATTGCTGAATTTCAGCAAATGTGTTACCTTTTGGAAGTAAAAAGTACACAACTATTAGCAAAATGGACTTTGAACGAAATTCTATGAACGAGTAATTTTTCCGAAATGCACTGGTTGGATAAACATGGTAAAACGGCAGTAACCTTAAAATCTAAATGTGGCGCAAATTGGTAAATTGATGAATTTCAGCAAATGTGTTACCTTTCGGAAGTAAATTGTACACAACTATCAGCAAAATGGATTTTGAACAAAATTCTATGAACGAGAAATTTATCCGGAATACACTGGTAGTATGAACATGGTGAAATGGCAGTAACCTTAAAATCTACATTTGGCGCAAATTGGTAAATTGATGAATTTCAGCAAATGTGTTACCCATCGGAAGTAAAATGTACACAACTATCAGCAAAATGGACTTTGAACCAAATTATATGAACGAGTAATTTTTCCGAAATGCACTGGTTGGATGAACATGGTAAAACGGCAGTAACCTTAAAATCTAAATTTGGCGCAAATTGGTAAATTGATGCATTTCAGCAAATTTGTTACTTTTCGGAAGTAAAATGTACACAACTATCAGCAAAATGGACTTTTAACCAAATTATATGAACGAGTAATTTATCCGAAATGCACTGGTTGTATGAACATGGTAAAATGCCAGTAACCTGAAAATCTAAATTTGGCGCAAATTGGTAAATTGCTGAATTTCAGCAAATGTGTTACCTTTCGGAAGTAAAATGTACACAACTATCAGCAAAATGGACTTTGAACCAAATTCTATGAACGAGTAATTTTTCCGAAATGCCCTGGTTGTATGAACATGGTGAAATGGCAGTAACCTGAAAATCTAAATTTGGCGCAAATTGGTAAATTGCTGAATTTCAGCAAATGTGTTACCTTTCGGAAGTAAACTGTAAACAACTATCAGCAAAATGGACTTTGAACCAAATTCTATGAACGAGTAATTTATCCGAAATGCACTGGTTGGATGAACATGGTAAAACGGCAGTAACCTTAAAATCTAAATTTGGCGCAAATTGATGCATTTCAGCAAATTCGTTACTTTTCGGAGGTAAAATGTACACAACTATCAGCAAAATGGACTTTGAACGAAATCCTATGAACGAGAAATTTATCCGAAATGCACTGGTTGTATGAACATGGTAAAACGGCAGTAACCTTAAAATCTACATTTGGCGCAAATTGGTAAATTGATGAATTTCAGCAAATGTGTTGCCCATCGGAAGTAAAATGTACCCAACTATTAGCAAAATGGACTTTGAACCAAATTCTATGAACGAGTAATTTATCCGAAATGCACTGGTTGGATGAACATGGTAAAACGGCAGTAACCTTAAAATCTACATTTGGCGCAAATTGGTAAATTGATGCTTTTCAGCAAATTTGTTACTTTTCGGAAGTAAAATGTACACAACTATCAGCAAAATGGACTTTGAACCAAATTATATGAACGAGTAATTTATCCGAAATGCACTGGTTGTATGAACATGGTAAAATGCCAGTAACCTGAAAATCTAAATTTGGCGCAAATTGGTAAATTGCTGAATTTCAGCAAATGTGTTACCTTTCGGAAGTAAAATGTAGACAACTATCAGCAAAATGGACTTTGAACCAAATTCTATGAACGAGAAATTTATCCGAAATGCCCTGGTTGTATGAACATGGTGAAATGGCAGTAACCTTAAAATCTACATTTGGCGCAAATTGGTAAATTGATGAATTTCAGCAAATTTGTTACTTTTCGGAAGTAAAATGTAGACAACTATCAGCAAAATGGACTTTGAACCAAATTCTATGAACGAGAAATTTATCCGAAATGCCCTGGTTGTATGAACATGGTAAAATGCCAGTAACCTTAAAATCTAAATTTGGCGCAAATTGGTAAATTGCTGAATTTCAGCAAATGTTTTACTTTCTGGAAGTAAAAAGTACACAACCATTAGCAAAATGGACTTTGAACGAAATTCTATGAACGAGTAATTTTTCAGAAATGCACTGGTTGGATGAACATGGTAAAACGGAAGTAACCTTAAAATCTACATTTGGCGCATATTGGTAAATTGATGAATTTCAGCAAATGTGTTACTTTCGGAAGTAAAATGTAGACAACTATAAGCAAAATGGACTTTGAACCAAATTATATGAACGAGTAATTTATCCGAAATGCACTGGTTGTATGAACATGGTAAAATGCCAGTAACCTGAAAATCTAAATTTGGCGCAAATTGGTAAATTGCTGAATTTCAGCAAATTTGTTACTTTTCGGAAGTAAAATGTAGACAACTATTAGCAAAATGGACTTTGAACCAAATTCTATGAACGAGAAATTTATCCGAAATGCACTGGTTGGATAAACATGGTAAAATGCCAGTAACCTGAAAATCTAAATTTGGCGCAAATTGGTAAATTGCTGAATTTCAGCAAATGTTTTACTTTCTGGAAGTAAAAAGTACACAACTATTAGCAAAATGGACTTTGAACGAAATTCTATGAACGAGTAATTTTTCAGAAATGCACTGGTTGGATGAACATGGTAAAACGGAAGTAACCTTAAAATCTACATTTGGCGCATATTGGTAAATTGATGAATTTCAGCAAATGTGTTACCCATCGGAAGTAAAATGTACACAACTATCAGCAAAATGGACTTTGAACCAAATTATATGAACGAGTAATTTTTCCGAAATGCACTGGTTGGATGAACATGGTAAAACGGCAGTAACCTTAAAATCTACATTTGGCGCAAATTGGTAAATTGATGCTTTTCAGCAAATTTGTTACTTTTCGGAAGTAAAATGTACACAACTATCAGCAAAATGGACTTTGAACCAAATTATATGAACGAGTAATTTATCCGAAATGCACTGGTTGTATGAACATGGTAAAATGCCAGTAACCTGAAAATCTAAATTTGGCGCAAATTGGTAAATTGATGAATTTCAGCAAATGTGTTACCTTTCGGAAGTAAAATGTAGACAACTATCAGCAAAATGGACTTTGAACCAAATTCTATGAACGAGAAATTTATCCGAAATGCCCTGGTTGTATGAACATGGTGAAATGGCAGTAACCTTAAAATCTACATTTGGCGCAAATTGGTAAATTGATGAATTTCAGCAAATTTGTTACTTTTCGGAAGTAAAATGTAGACAACTATCAGCAAAATGGACTTTGAACCAAATTCTATGAACGAGAAATTTATCCGAAATGCCCTGGTTGTATGAACATGGTAAAATACCAGTAACCTTAAAATCTAAATTTGGCGCAAATTGGTAAATTGCTGAATTTCAGCAAATGTTTTACTTTCTGGAAGTAAAAAGTACACAACTATTAGCAAAATGGACTTTGAACGAAATTCTATGAACGAGTAATTTTTCAGAAATGCACTGGTTGGATGAACATGGTAAAACGGAAGTAACCTTAAAATCTACATTTGGCGCATATTGGTAAATTGATGAATTTCAGCAAATGTGTTACTTTCGGAAGTAAAATGTAGACAACTATAAGCAAAATGGACTTTGAACCAAATTATATGAACGAGTAATTTATCCGAAATGCACTGGTTGTATGAACATGGTAAAATGGCAGTAACCTGAAAATCTAAATTTGGCGCAAATTAGTAAATTGCTGAATTTCAGCAAATGTGTGACCTTTTGGAAGTAAAAAGTACACAACTATTAGCAAAATGGACTTTGAACGAAATTCTATGAACGAGTAATTTTTCCGAAATGCACTGGTTGGATAAACATGGTAAAACGGCAGTAACCTTAAAATCTAAATGTGGCGCAAATTGGTAAATTGATGAATTTCAGCAAATGTGTTACCTTTCGGAAGTAAATTGTACACAACTATCAGCAAAATGGATTTTGAACAAAATTCTATGAACGAGAAATTTATCCGGAATACACTGGTAGTATGAACATGGTGAAATGGCAGTAACCTTAAAATCTACATTTGGCGCAAATTGGTAAATTGATGAATTTCAGCAAATGTGTTACCCATCGGAAGTAAAATGTACACAACTATCAGCAAAATGGACTTTGAACCAAATTATATGAACGAGTAATTTTTCCGAAATGCACTGGTTGGATGAACATGGTAAAACGGCAGTAACCTTAAAATCTAAATTTGGCGCAAATTGGTAAATTGATGCATTTCAGCAAATTTGTTACTTTTCGGAAGTAAAATGTACACAACTATCAGCAAAATGGACTTTTAACCAAATTATATGAACGAGTAATTTATCCGAAATGCACTGGTTGTATGAACATGGTAAAATGCCAGTAACCTGAAAATCTAAATTTGGCGCAAATTGGTAAATTGCTGAATTTCAGCAAATGTGTTACCTTTCGGAAGTAAAATGTACACAACTATCAGCAAAATGGACTTTGAACCAAATTCTATGAACGAGTAATTTTTCCGAAATGCCCTGGTTGTATGAACATGGTGAAATGGCAGTAACCTGAAAATCTAAATTTGGCGCAAATTGGTAAATTGCTGAATTTCAGCAAATGTGTTACCTTTCGGAAGTAAACTGTAAACAACTATCAGCAAAATGGACTTTGAACCAAATTCTATGAACGAGTAATTTATCCGAAATGCACTGGTTGGATGAACATGGTAAAACGGCAGTAACCTTAAAATCTAAATTTGGCGCAAATTGATGCATTTCAGCAAATTCGTTACTTTTCGGAGGTAAAATGTACACAACTATCAGCAAAATGGACTTTGAACGAAATCCTATGAACGAGAAATTTATCCGAAATGCACTGGTTGTATGAACATGGTAAAACGGCAGTAACCTTAAAATCTACATTTGGCGCAAATTGGTAAATTGATGAATTTCAGCAAATGTGTTGCCCATCGGAAGTAAAATGTACCCAACTATTAGCAAAATGGACTTTGAACCAAATTCTATGAACGAGTAATTTATCCGAAATGCACTGGTTGGATGAACATGGTAAAACGGCAGTAACCTTAAAATCTACATTTGGCGCAAATTGGTAAATTGATGCTTTTCAGCAAATTTGTTACTTTTCGGAAGTAAAATGTACACAACTATCAGCAAAATGGACTTTGAACCAAATTTTATGAACGAGTAATTTATCCGAAATGCACTGGTTGGATGAACATGGTAAAACGGCAGTAACCTGAAAATCTAAATTTGGCGCAAATTGGTAAATTGCTGAATTTCAGCAAATGTGTTACCTTTCGGAAGTAAACTGTAAACAACTATCAGCAAAATGGACTTTGAACCAAATTCTATGAACGAGTAATTTATCCGAAATGCACTGGTTGGATGAACATGGTAAAACGGCAGTAACCTTAAAATCTAAATTTGGCGCAAATTGATGCATTTCAGCAAATTCGTTACTTTTCGGAAGTAAAATGTACACAACTATCAGCAAAATGGAATTTGAACGAAATTCTATGAACGAGTAATTTTTCCGAAATGCCCTGGTTGTATGAACATGGTGAAATGGCAGTAACCTTAAAATCTACATTTGGCGCAAATTGGTAAATTGATGAATTTCAGCAAATTTGTTACTTTTCGGAAGTAAAATGTAGACAACTATCAGCAAAATGGACTTTGAACCAAATTCTATGAACGAGAAATTTATCCGAAATGCCCTGGTTGTATGAACATGGTGAAATGGCAGTAACCTTAAAATCTACATTTGGCGCAAATTGGTAAATTGATGAATTTCAGCAAATTTGTTACTTTTCGGAAGTAAAATGTAGACAACTATCAGCAAAATGGACTTTGAACCAAATTCTATGAACGAGAAATTTTTTCGAAATGCCCTGGTTGTATGAACATGGTAAAATGCCAGTAACCTGAAAATCTAAATTTGGCGCAAATTAGTAAATTGCTGAATTTCAGCAAATGTGTTACCTTTTGGAAGTAAAAAGTACACAACTATTAGCAAAATGGACTTTGAACGAAATTCTATGAACGAGTAATTTTTCCGAAATGCACTGGTTGGATAAACATGGTAAACGGCAGTAACCTTAAAATCTAAATGTGGCGCAAATTGGTAAATTGATGAATTTCAGCAAATGTGTTACCTTTCGGAAGTAAATTGTACACAACTATCAGCAAAATGTACTTCGAACAAAATTCTATGAACGAGTAATTTTTCCGAAATGCACTGGTTGGATGAACATGGTAAAACGGCAGTAACCTTAAAATCTAAATTTGGCGCAAATTGGTAAATTGATGCATTTCAGCAAATTTGTTACTTTTCGGAAATAAAATGTACACAACTATCAGCAAAATGGACTTTGAACCAAATTATATGAACGAGTAATTTATCCGAAATGCACTGGTTGTATGAACATGGTAAAATGCCAGTAACCGGAAAATCTAAATTTGGCGCAAATTGGTAAATTGCTGAATTTCAGCAAATGTGTTACCTTTCGGAAGTAAAATGTACACAACTATCAGCAAAATGGACTTTGAACCAAATTCTATGAACGAGTAATTTATCCGAAATACACTGGTAGTATGAACATGGTAAAATGCCAGTAACCTGAAAATCTAAATTTGGCGCAAATTGGTAAATTGCTGAATTTCAGCAAATTTGTTACTTTTCGGAAGTAAAATGTACACAACTATCAGCAAAATGGACTTTGAACCAAATTATATGAACGAGAAATTTATCCGAAATACACTGGTAGTATGAACATGGTGAAACGGCAGTAACCTTAAAATCTAAAATTGGCGCAAATTGGTAAATTGCTGAGTTTCAGCAAATGTGTTACCTTTTGTAAGTAAAAAGTACACAACTATTAGCAAAATGGACTTTGAACGAAATTCTATGAACGAGTAATTTTTCCGAAATGCACTGGTTGGATGAACATGGTAAAACGGCAGTAACCTTAAAATCTACATTTGGCGCAAATTGGTAACTTGATGAATTTCATCAAATTTGTTACCTTTCGGAAGTAAAATGTACACAACTATCAGCAAAATGGACTTTGAACCAAATTATATGAACGAGTAAATTATCCGAAATGCACTCGTTGTATGAACATGGTAAAATGCCAGTAACCTGAAAATCTAAATTTGGCGCAAATTGGTAAATTGCTGAATTTCAGCAAATGTGTTACCTTTCGGAAGTAAAATGTACACACCTATCAGCAAAATGGACTTTGAACCAAATTCTATGAACGAGAAAGTTATCCGAAATACACTGGTAATATGAACATGTTGAAATGGCAGTAACCTTAAAATCTACATTTGGCGCCAATTGGTAAATTGATGAATTCAGCAAATTTGTTACTTTTCGGAAGTAAAATGTGCACAACTATCAGCAAAATGGACTTTGAATGAAATTCTATGAACGGGTAATTTTTCCGAAATGCACTGGTTGGATGAACATGGTAAAACGGCAGTAACCTTAAAATCTACATTTGGCGAAAATTGGTAACTTGATGAATTTCATCAAATTTGTTACCTTTCGGAAGTAAAATGTAGACAACTATAAGCAAAACGGACTTTGAACCAAATTATATGAACGAGTAATTTTTCCGAAATGCACTGGTTGTATGAACATGGTAAAATGCCAGTAACCTGAAAATCTAAATTTGGCGCAAATTGGTAAATTGCTGAATTTCAGCAAATGTGTTACCTTTCGGAAGTAAAATGTACACAACTATCAGCAAAATGGACTTTGAACCAAATTCTATGAACGAGAAATTTATCCGAACTGCACTGGTTGTATGAACATGGTAAAACGGCAGTAACCTGAAAATCTAAATTTGGCGCAAATTGGTAAATTGCTGAATTTCAGCAAATGTGTTACCTTTCGGAAGTAAACTGTAAACAACTATCAGCAAAATGGACTTTGAACCAAATTCTATGAACGAGTAATTTATCCGAAATGCACTGGTTGGATGAACATGGTAAAACGGCAGTAACCTTAAAATCTAAATTTGGCGCAAATTGATGCATTTCAGCAAATTCGTTACTTTTCGGAAGTAAAATGTACACAACTATCAGCAAAATGGAATTTGAACGAAATTCTATGAACGAGTAATTTTTCCGAAATGCCCTGGTTGTATGAACATGGTGAAATGGCAGTAACCTTAAAATCTACATTTGGCGCAAATTGGTAAATTGATGAATTTCAGCAAATTTGTTACTTTTTGGAAGTAAAATGTAGACAACTATCAGCAAAATGGACTTTGAACCAAATTCTATGAACGAGAAATTTATCCGAAATGCCCTGGTTGTATGAACATGGTGAAATGGCAGTAACCTTAAAATCTACATTTGGCGCAAATTGGTAAATTGATGAATTTCAGCAAATTTGTTACTTTTCGGAAGTAAAATGTAGACAACTATCAGCAAAATGGACTTTGAACCAAATTCTATGAACGAGAAATTTTTTCGAAATGCCCTGGTTGTATGAACATGGTAAAATGCCAGTAACCTGAAAATCTAAATTTGGCGCAAATTAGTAAATTGCTGAATTTCAGCAAATGTCTTACCTTTCGGAAGTAAATTGTACACAACTATCAGCAAAATGGACTTCGAACAAAATTCTATGAACGAGTAATTTTTCCGAAATGCACTGGTTGGATGAACATGGTAAAACGGCAGTAACCTTAAAATCTAAATTTGGCGCAAATTGATGCATTTCAGCAAATTCGTTACTTTTCGGAAGTAAAATGTACACAACTATCAGCAAAATGGAATTTGAACGAAATTCTATGAACGAGTAATTTTTCCGAAATGCCCTGGTTGTATGAACATGGTGAAATGGCAGTAACCTTAAAATCTACATTTGGCGCAAATTGGTAAATTGATGAATTTCAGCAAATTTGTTACTTTTTGGAAGTAAAATGTAGACAACTATCAGCAAAATGGACTTTGAACCAAATTCTATGAACGAGAAATTTATCCGAAATGCCCTGGTTGTATGAACATGGTGAAATGGCAGTAACCTTAAAATCTACATTTGGCGCAAATTGGTAAATTGATGAATTTCAGCAAATTTGTTACTTTTCGGAAGTAAAATGTAGACAACTATCAGCAAAATGGACTTTGAACCAAATTCTATGAACGAGAAATTTTTTCGAAATGCCCTGGTTGTATGAACATGGTAAAATGCCAGTAACCTGAAAATCTAAATTTGGCGCAAATTAGTAAATTGCTGAATTTCAGCAAATGTGTTACCTTTTGGAAGTAAAAAGTACACAACTATTAGCAAAATGGACTTTGAACGAAATTCTATGAACGAGTAATTTTTCCGAAATGCACTGGTTGGATAAACATGGTAAAACGGCAGTAACCTTAAAATCTAAATGTGGCGCAAATTGGTAAAATGATGAATTTCTGCAAATGTGTTACCTTTCGGAAGTAAATTGTACACAACTATCAGCAAAATGGACTTTGAACCAAATTATATGTAATTTTACCGAAATGCACTGGTTGGATGAACATGGTAAAACGGCAGAAACCTTAAAATCTAAATTTGGCGCAAATTGGTAAATTGATGCATTTCAGCAAATGTGTTACCCATCGGAAGTAAAATGTACACAACTATCAGCAAAATGGAATTTGAACGAAATTCTATGAACGAGTAATTTTTCCGAAATGCCCTGGTTGTATGAACATGGTGAAATGGCAGTAACCTTAAAATCTACATTTGGCGCAAATTGGTAAATTGATGAATTTCAGCAAATTTGTTACTTTTTGGAAGTAAAATGTAGACAACTATCAGCAAAATGGACTTTGAACCAAATTCTATGAACGAGAAATTTATCCGAAATGCCCTGGTTGTATGAACATGGTGAAATGGCAGTAACCTTAAAATCTACATTTGGCGCAAATTGGTAAATTGATGAATTTCAGCAAATTTGTTACTTTTCGGAAGTAAAATGTAGACAACTATCAGCAAAATGGACTTTGAACCAAATTCTATGAACGAGAAATTTTTTCGAAATGCCCTGGTTGTATGAACATGGTAAAATGCCAGTAACCTGAAAATCTAAATTTGGCGCAAATTAGTAAATTGCTGAATTTCAGCAAATGTCTTACCTTTCGGAAGTAAATTGTACACAACTATCAGCAAAATGGACTTCGAACAAAATTCTATGAACGAGTAATTTTTCCGAAATGCACTGGTTGGATGAACATGGTAAAACGGCAGTAACCTTAAAATCTAAATTTGGCGCAAATTGATGCATTTCAGCAAATTCGTTACTTTTCGGAAGTAAAATGTACACAACTATCAGCAAAATGGAATTTGAACGAAATTCTATGAACGAGTAATTTTTCCGAAATGCCCTGGTTGTATGAACATGGTGAAATGGCAGTAACCTTAAAATCTACATTTGGCGCAAATTGGTAAATTGATGAATTTCAGCAAATTTGTTACTTTTTGGAAGTAAAATGTAGACAACTATCAGCAAAATGGACTTTGAACCAAATTCTATGAACGAGAAATTTATCCGAAATGCCCTGGTTGTATGAACATGGTGAAATGGCAGTAACCTTAAAATCTACATTTGGCGCAAATTGGTAAATTGATGAATTTCAGCAAATTTGTTACTTTTCGGAAGTAAAATGTAGACAACTATCAGCAAAATGGACTTTGAACCAAATTCTATGAACGAGAAATTTTTTCGAAATGCCCTGGTTGTATGAACATGGTAAAATGCCAGTAACCTGAAAATCTAAATTTGGCGCAAATTAGTAAATTGCTGAATTTCAGCAAATGTGTTACCTTTTGGAAGTAAAAAGTACACAACTATTAGCAAAATGGACTTTGAACGAAATTCTATGAACGAGTAATTTTTCCGAAATGCACTGGTTGGATAAACATGGTAAAACGGCAGTAACCTTAAAATCTAAATGTGGCGCAAATTGGTAAAATGATGAATTTCTGCAAATGTGTTACCTTTCGGAAGTAAATTGTACACAACTATCAGCAAAATGGACTTTGAACCAAATTATATGTAATTTTACCGAAATGCACTGGTTGGATGAACATGGTAAAACGGCAGAAACCTTAAAATCTAAATTTGGCGCAAATTGGTAAATTGATGCATTTCAGCAAATGTGTTACCCATCGGAAGTAAAATGTACACAACTATCAGCAAAATGGACTTTGAACCAAATTCTATGAACGAGTAATTTATCCGAAATACACTGGTAGTATGAACATGGTAAAATGCCAGTAACCTGAAAATCTAAATTTGGCGCAAATTGGTAAATTGCTGAATTTCAGCAAATTTGTTACTTTTCGGAAGTAAAATGTACACAACTATCAGCAAAATGGACTTTGAACCAAATTATATGAACGAGTAATTTATCCGAACTGCACTGGTTGTATGAACATGGTAAAATGCCAGTAACCTGAAAATCTAAATTTGGCGCAAATTGGTAAATTGCTGAGTTTCAGCAAATGTGTTACCTTTTGTAAGTAAAAAGTACACAACTATTAGCAAAATGGACTTTGAACGAAATTCTATGAACGAGTAATTTTTCCGAAATGCACTGGTTGGATGAACATGGTAAAACGGCAGTAACCTTAAAATCTACATTTGGCGCAAATTGGTAACTTGATGAATTTCATCAAATTTGTTACCTTTCGGAAGTAAAATGTAGACAACTATAAGCAAAACGGACTTTGAACCAAATTATATGAACGAGTAATTTTTCCGAAATGCACTGGTTGTATGAACATGGTAAAATGCCAGTAACCTGAAAATCTAAATTTGGCGCAAATTGGTAAATTGCTGAATTTCAGCAAATGTGTTACCTTTCGGAAGTAAAATGTACACAACTATCAGCAAAATGGACTTTGAACCAAATTCTATGAACGAGAAATTTATCCGAACTGCACTGGTTGTATGAACATGGTAAAACGGCAGTAACCTTAAAATCTACATTTGGCGCAAATTGGTAAATTGATGAATTTCAGCAAATGTGTTACCCATCGGAAGTAAAATGTACACAACTATCAGCAAAATGGACTTTGAACCAAAATATATGAACCAGTAATTTTTCCGAAATGCACTGGTTGCATGAACATGGTAAAACGGCAGTAACCTGAAAATCTAAATTTGGCGCAAATTAGTAAATTGCTGAATTTCAGCAAATGTGTTACCTTTTGGAAGTAAAAAGTACACAACTATTAGCAAAATGGACTTTGAACGAAATTCTATGAACGAGTAATTTTTCCGAAATGCACTGGTTGGATAAACATGGTAAAACGGCAGTAACCTTAAAATCTAAATGTGGCGCAAATTGGTAAATTGATGAATTTCAGCAAATGTGTTACCTTTCGGAAGTAAATTGTACACAACTATCAGCAAAATGGACTTTGAACAAAATTCTATGAACGAGAAATTTATCCGGAATACACTGGTAGTATGAACATCGTGAAATGGCAGTAACCTTAAAATCTACATTTGGCGCAAATTGGTAAATCGATGAATTTCAGCAAATGTGTTACCCATCGGAAGTAAAATGTACACAACTATCAGCAAAATGGACTTTGAACCAAATTATATGAACGAGTAATTTTTCCGAAATGCACTGGTTGGATGAACATGGAAAAACGGCAGTAACCTTAAAATCTAAATTTGGCGCAAATTGGTAAATTGATGCATTTCAGCAAATTTGTTACTTTTCGGAAGTAAAATGTACACAACTATCAGCAAAATGGACTTTTAACCAAATTATATGAACGAGTAATTTATCCGAAATGCACTGGTTGTATGAACATGGTAAAATGCCAGTAACCTGAAAATCTAAATTTGGCGCAAATTGGTAAATTGCTGAATTTCAGCAAATGTGTTACCTTTCGGAAGTAAAATGTACACAACTATCAGCAAAATGGACTTTGAACCAAATTCTATGAACGAGTAATTTATCCGAAATACACTGGTAGTATGAACATGGTAAAATGCCAGTAACCTGAAAATCTAAATTTGGCGCAAATTGGTAAATTGCTGAATTTCAGCAAATTTGTTAATTTTCGGAAGTAAAATGTACACAACTATCAGCAAAATGGACTTTGAACCAAATTATATGAACGAGTAATTTATCCGAAATGCACTGGTTGTATGAACATGGTAAAACGGCACTAACCTTAAAATCTACATTTGGCGCAAATTGGTAAATTGATGCATTTCAGCAAATTTGTTAATTTTCGGAAGTAAAATGTACACAACTATCTGCAAAATGGACTTTGAACCAAATTATATGAACGAGTAATTTATCCGAAATGCACTGGTTGTATGAACATGGTAAAATGCCAGTAACCTGAAAATCTAAATTTGGCGCAAATTGGTAAATTGCTGAATTTCGGCAAATGTGTTACCTTTCGGAAGTAAACTGTAAGCAACTATCAGCAAAATGGACTTTGAACCAAATTCTATGAACGAGTAATTTATCCGAAATGCCCTGGTTGTATGAACATGGTGTAATGGCAGTAACCTTAAAATCTACATTTGGCGCAAAATGGTCAATTGATGAATTTCAGCAAATTTGTTACTTTTCGGAAGTAAAATGTAGACAACTATCAGCAAAATGGACTTTGAACCAAATTCTATGAACGAGAAATTTATCCGAAATGCCCTGGTTGTATGAACATGGTGAAATGGCAGTAACCTTAAAATCTACATTTGGCGCAAATTGGTAAATTGATGAATTTCAGCAAATTTGATACTTTTCGGAAGTAAAATGTAGACAACTATCAGCAAAATGGACTTTGAACCAAATTCTATGAACGAGAAATTTATCCGAAATGCCCTGGTTGTATGAACATGGTAAAATGCCAGTAACCTTAAAATCTAAATTTGGCGCAAATTGGTAAATTGCTGAATTTCAGCAAATGTTTTACTTTTTGGAGGTAAAAAGTACACAACTATTAGCAAAATGGACTTTGAACGAAATTCTATGAACGAGTAATTTTTCCGAAATGCACTGGTTGTATGAACATGGTAAAATGGCAGTAACCTGAAAATCTAAATTTGGCGCAAATTAGTAAATTGCTGAATTTCAGCAAATGTGTTACCTTTTGGAAGTAGAAAGTACACAACTATTAGCAAAATGGACTTTGAACGAAATTCTATGAACGAGTAATTTTTCCGAAATGCACTGGTTGGATAAACATGGTAAAACGGCAGTAACCTTAAAATCTAAATGTGGCGCAAATTGGTAAATTGATGAATTTCAGCAAATGTGTTACCTTTCGGAAGTAAATTGTACACAACTATCAGCAAAATGGACTTTGAACAAAATTCTATGAACGAGAAATTTATCCGGAATACACTGGTAGTATGAACATGGTGAAATGGCAGTTACCTTAAAATCTACATTTGGCGCAAATTGGTAAATTGATGAATTTCAGCAAATGTGTTACCCATCGGAAGTAAAATGTACACAACTATCAGCAAAATGGACTTTGAACCAAATTATATGAACGAGTAATTTTTCCGAAATGCACTGGTTGGATGAAAATGGCAAATGTGTTACCTTTCGGAAGTAAATTGTACACAACTATCAGCAAAATGGACTTTGAACAAAATTCTATGAACGAGAAATTTATCCGGAATACACTGGTAGTATGAACATGGTGAAACGGCAGTAACCTTAAAATCTAAATGTGGCGCAAATTGGTAAATTGATGAATTTCAGCAAATGTGTTACCTTTCGGAAGTAAATTGTACACAACTATCAGCAAAATGGACTTTGAACAAAATTCTATGAACGAGAAATTTATCCGGAATACACTGGTAGTATGAACATCGTGAAATGGCAGTAACCTTAAAATCTACATTTGGCGCAAATTGGTAAATCGATGAATTTCAGCAAATGTGTTACCCATCGGAAGTAAAATGTACACAACTATCAGCAAAATGGACTTTGAACCAAATTATATGAACGAGTAATTTTTCCGAAATGCACTGGTTGGATGAACATGGAAAAACGGCAGTAACCTTAAAATCTAAATTTGGCGCAAATTGGTAAATTGATGCATTTCAGCAAATTTGTTACTTTTCGGAAGTAAAATGTACACAACTATCAGCAAAATGGACTTTTAACCAAATTATATGAACGAGTAATTTATCCGAAATGCACTGGTTGTATGAACATGGTAAAATGCCAGTAACCTGAAAATCTAAATTTGGCGCAAATTGGTAAATTGCTGAATTTCAGCAAATGTGTTACCTTTCGGAAGTAAAATGTACACAACTATCAGCAAAATGGACTTTGAACCAAATTCTATGAACGAGTAATTTATCCGAAATACACTGGTAGTATGAACATGGTAAAATGCCAGTAACCTGAAAATCTAAATTTGGCGCAAATTGGTAAATTGCTGAATTTCAGCAAATTTGTTAATTTTCGGAAGTAAAATGTACACAACTATCAGCAAAATGGACTTTGAACCAAATTATATGAACGAGTAATTTATCCGAAATGCACTGGTTGTATGAACATGGTAAAACGGCACTAACCTTAAAATCTACATTTGGCGCAAATTGGTAAAGTGATGCATTTCAGCAAATTTGTTAATTTTCGGAAGTAAAATGTACACAACTATCAGCAAAATGGACTTTGAACCAAATTATATGAACGAGTAATTTATCCGAAATGCACTGGTTGTATGAACATGGTAAAATGCCAGTAACCTGAAAATCTAAATTTGGCGCAAATTGGTAAATTGCTGAATTTCGGCAAATGTGTTACCTTTCGGAAGTAAACTGTAAACAACTATCAGCAAAATGGACTTTGAACCAAATTCTATGAACGAGTAATTTATCCGAAATGCCCTGGTTGTATGAACATGGTGTAATGGCAGTAACCTTAAAATCTACATTTGGCGCAAAATGGTCAATTGATGAATTTCAGCAAATTTGTTACTTTTCGGAAGTAAAATGTAGACAACTATCAGCAAAATGGACTTTGAACCAAATTCTATGAACGAGAAATTTATCCGAAATGCCCTGGTTGTATGAACATGGTGAAATGGCAGTAACCTTAAAATCTACATTTGGCGCAAATTGGTAAATTGATGAATTTCAGCAAATTTGATACTTTTCGGAAGTAAAATGTAGACAACTATCAGCAAAATGGACTTTGAACCAAATTCTATGAACGAGAAATTTATCCGAAATGCCCTGGTTGTATGAACATGGTAAAATGCCAGTAACCTTAAAATCTAAATTTGGCGCAAATTGGTAAATTGCTGAATTTCAGCAAATGTTTTACTTTTTGGAAGTAAAAAGTACACAACTATTAGCAAAATGGACTTTGAACGAAATTCTATGAACGAGTAATTTTTCCGAAATGCACTGGTTGGATGAACATGGTAAAACGGAAGTAACCTTAAAATCTACATTTGGCGCATATTGGTAAATTGATGAATTTCAGCAAATGTGTTACTTTCGGAAGTAAAATGTAGACAACTATAAGCAAAATGGACTTTGAACCAAATTATATGAACGAGTAATTTATCCGAAATGCACTGGTTGTATGAACATGGTAAAATGGCAGTAACCTGAAAATCTAAATTTGGCGCAAATTAGTAAATTGCTGAATTTCAGCAAATGTGTTACCTTTTGGAAGTAGAAAGTACACAACTATTAGCAAAATGGACTTTGAACGAAATTCTATGAACGAGTAATTTTTCCGAAATGCACTGGTTGGATAAACATGGTAAAACGGCAGTAACCTTAAAATCTAAATGTGGCGCAAATTGGTAAATTGATGAATTTCAGCAAATGTGTTACCTTTCGGAAGTAAATTGTACACAACTATCAGCAAAATGGACTTTGAACAAAATTCTATGAACGAGAAATTTATCCGGAATACACTGGTAGTATGAACATGGTGAAATGGCAGTTACCTTAAAATCTACATTTGGCGCAAATTGGTAAATTGATGAATTTCAGCAAATGTGTTACCCATCGGAAGTAAAATGTACACAACTATCAGCAAAATGGACTTTGAACCAAATTATATGAACGAGTAATTTTTCCGAAATGCACTGGTTGGATGAAAATGGCAAATGTGTTACCTTTCGGAAGTAAATTGTACACAACTATCAGCAAAATGGACTTTGAACAAAATTCTATGAACGAGAAATTTATCCGGAATACACTGGTAGTATGAACATGGTGAAACGGCAGTAACCTTAAAATCTAAATTTGGCGCAAATTGGTAAATTGATGCATTTCAGCAAATTTGTTACTTTTCGGAAGTAAAATGTACACAACTATCAGCAAAATGGACTTTTAACCAAATTATATGAACGAGTAATTTATCCGAAATGCACTGGTTGTATGAACATGGTAAAATGCCAGTAACCTGAAAATCTAAATTTGGCGCAAATTGGTAAATTGCTGAATTTCAGCAAATGTGTTACCTTTCGGAAGTAAAATGTACACAACTATCAGCAAAATGGACTTTGAACCAAATTCTATGAACGAGTAATTTATCCGAAATACACTGGTAGTATGAACATGGTAAAATGCCAGTAATTTTGAAAATCTAAATTTGGCGCAAATTGGTAAATTGCTGAATTTCAGCAAATTTGTTACTTTTCGGAAGTAAAATGTACACAACTATCAGCAAAATGGACTTTGAACGAAATCCTATGAACGAGAAATTTATCCGAAATGCACTGGTTGTATGAACATGGTAAAACGGCAGTAACCTTAAAATCTACATTTGGCGCAAATTGGTAAATTGATGCATTTCAGCAAATTTGTTAATTTTCGGAAGTAAAATGTACACAACTATCAGCAAAATGCACTTTGAACCAAACATTATGAACGAGTAATTTATCCGAAATGCACTGGTTGTATGAACATGATAAAAGGGCACTAACCTTAAAATCTACATTTGGCGCAAATTGGTAAATTGATGCATTTCAGCAAATTTGTTACCCATCGGAAGTAAAATGTACACAACTATCAGCAAAATGGACTTTTAACCAAATTATATGAACGAGTAATTTATCCGAAATGCACTGGTTGTATGAACATGGTAAAATGCCAGTAACCTGAAAATCTAAATTTGGCGCAAATTGGTAAATTGATGAATTTCAGCAAATGTGTTACCCATCGGAAGTAAAATGTACACAACTATTAGCAAAATGGACTTTGAACCAAATTCTATGAACGAGAAATTTATCCGAAATGCACTGGTTGGATGAACATGATAAAACGGCACTAACCTTAAAATCTACATTTGGCGCAAATTGGTAAATTGATGCATTTCAGCAAATTTGTTAATTTTCGGAAGTAAAATGTACACAACTATCAGCAAAATGGACTTTGAACCAAACTTTATGAACGAGTAATTTATCCGAAATGCACTGGTTGTATGAACATGGTAAAACGGCAGTAACCTTAAAATCTAAATTTGGCGCAAATTGATGCATTTCAGCAAATTCGTTACTTTTCGGAGGTAAAATGTACACAACTATCAGCAAAATGGAATTTGAACCAAATTCTATGAACGAGTAATTTTTCCGAAATGCCCTGGTTGTATGAACATGGTGAAATGGCAGTAACCTTAAAATCTACATTTGGCGCAAATTGGTAAATTGCTGAATTTCAGCAAATGTGTTACCTTTCGGAAGTAAACTGTAAACAACTATCAGCAAAATGGACTTTGAACCAAATTCTATGAACGAGTAATTTATCCGAAATGCACTGGTTGGATGAACATGGTAAAACGGCAGTAACCTTAAAATCTAAATTTGGCGCAAATTGGTAAATTGCTGAATTTCAGCAAATTTGTTAATTTTCGGAAGTAAAATGTACACAACTATCAGCAAAATGGACTTTGAACCAAATTATATGAACGAGTAATTTATCCGAAATGCACTGGTTGTATGAACATGGTAAAACGGCAGTAACCTTAAAATCTAAATTTGGCGCAAATTGATGCATTTCAGCAAATTCGTTACTTTTCGGAGGTAAAATGTACACAACTATCAGCAAAATGGAATTCGAACGAAATTCTATGAACGAGTAATTTTTCCGAAATGCCCTGGTTGTATGAACATGGTGAAATGGCAGTAACCTTAAAATCTACATTTGGCGCAAATGGTAAATTGCTGAATTTCAGCAAATTTGTTACTTTTCGGAAATAAAATGTACACTACTATCAGCAAAATGGACTTTGAACGAAATCCTATGAACGAGAAATTTATCCGAAATGCACTGGTTGTATGAACATGGTAAAACGGCAGTAACCTTAAAATCTACATTTGGCGCAAATTGGTAAATTGATGAATTTCAGCAAATGTGTTGCCCATCGGAAGTAAAATGTACCCAACTATTAGCAAAATGGACTTTGAACCAAATTCTATGAACGAGTAATTTATCCGAAATGCACTGGTTGGATGAACATGGTAAAACGGCAGTAACCTTAAAATCTACATTTGGCGCAAATTGGTAAATTGATGCATTTCAGCAAATTTGTTACTTTTCGGAAGTAAAATGTACACAACTATCAGCAAAATGGACTTTGAACCAAATTATATGAACGAGTAATTTATCCGAAATGCACTGGTTGTATGAACATGGTAAAATGCCAGTAACCTGAAAATCTAAATTTGGCGCAAATTGGTAAATTGATGAATTTCAGCAAATTTGTTACTTTTCGGAAGTAAAATGTAGACAACTATCAGCAAAATGGACTTTGAACCAAATTCTATGAACGAGAAATTTTTCCGAAATGCCCTGGTTGTATGAACATGGTGAAATGGCAGTAACCTTAAAATCTACATTTGGCGCACATTGGTAAATTGATGAATTTCAGCAAATTTGTTACTTTTCGGAAGTAAAATGTAGACAACTATCAGCAAAATGGACTTTGAACCAAATTCTATGAACGAGTAATTTATCCGAAATGCACTGGGTGGATGAACATGGTAAAACGGCAGTAACCTTAAAATCTAAATTTGGCGCAAATTGATGCATTTCAGCAAATTCGTTACTTTTCGGAGGTAAAATGTACACAACTATCAGCAAAATGGAATTTGAACGAAATTCTATGAACGAGTAATTTTTCCGAAATGCCCTGGTTGTATGAACATGGTGAAATGGCAGTAACCTTAAAATCTACATTTGGCGCACATTGGTAAATTGATGAATTTCAGCAAATTTGTTACTTTTCGGAAGTAAAATGTAGACAACTATCAGCAAAATGGACTTTGAACCAAATTCTATGAACGAGAAATTTATCCGAAATGCCCTGGTTGTATGAACATGGTGAAATGGCAGTAACCTTAAAATCTACATTTGGCGCAAAATGGACTTCGAACAAAATTCTATGAACGAGTAATTTTTCCGAAATGCACTGGTTGGATAAACATGGTAAAACGGCAGTAACCTTAAAATCTAAATGTGGCGCAAATTGGTAACTTGATGAATTTCATCAAATTTGTTACCTTTCGGAAGTAAAATGTAGACAACTATAAGCAAACCGAACTTTGAACCAAATTATATGAACGAGTAATTTTTCCGAAATGCACTGGTTGTATGAACATGGTAAAATGCCAGTAACCTGAAAATCTAAATTTGGCGCAAATTGGTAAATTGCTGAATTTCAGCAAATGTGTTACCTTTCGGAAGTAAAATGTACACAACTATCAGCAAAATGGACTTTGAACCAAATTCTATGAACGAGAAATTTATCCGAACTGCACTGGTTGTATGAACATGGTAAAACGGCAGTAACCTTAAAATCTACATTTGGCGCAAATTGGTAAATTGATGAATTTCAGCAAATGTGTTACCCATCGGAAGTAAAATGTACACAACTATCAGCAAAATGGACTTTGAACCAAAATATATGAACCAGTAATTTTTCCGAAATGCACTGGTTGCATGAACATGGTAAAACGGCAGTAACCTTAAAATCTAAATTTTGCGCAAATTGGTAAATTGATGCATTTCAGCAAATTTGTTACTTTTCGGAAGTAAAATGTACACAACTATCAGCAAAATGGACTTTGAACCAAATTATATGAACGAGTAATTTATCCGAACTGCACTGGTTGTATGAACATGGTAAAACGGCAGTAACCTTAAAATCTACATTTGGCGCAAATTGGTAAATTGATGAATTTCAGCAAATGTGTTACCTTTCGGAAGTAAACTGTAAACAACTATCAGCAAAATGGAATTTGAACGAAATCCTATGAACGAGAAATTTATCCGAAATGCACTGGTTGTATGAACATGGTAAAACGGCAGTAACCTTAAAATATACATTTGCCGCAAATTGGTAAATTGATGAATTTCAGCAAATGTGTTACCCATCGGAAGTAAAATGTACACAACTATCAGCAAAATGGACTTTGAACCAAATTCTATGAACGAGTAATTTATCCGAAATGCACTGGTTGGATGAACATGGTAAAACGGCAGTAACCTTAAAATCTAAATTTGGCGCAAATTGGTAAATTGCTGAATTTCAGCAAATTTGTTAATTTTCGGAAGTAAAATGTACACAACTATCAGCAAAATGGACTTTGAACCAAATTATATGAACGAGTAATTTATCCGAAATGCACTGGTTGTATGAACATGGTAAAACGGCAGTAACCTTAAAATCTAAATTTGGCGCAAATTGATGCATTTCAGCAAATTCGTTACTTTTCGGAGGTAAAATGTACACAACTATCAGCAAAATGGAATTCGAACGAAATTCTATGAACGAGTAATTTTTCCGAAATGCCCTGGTTGTATGAACATGGTGAAATGGCAGTAACCTTAAAATCTACATTTGGCGCAAATGGTAAATTGCTGAATTTCAGCAAATTTGTTACTTTTCGGAAATAAAATGTACACTACTATCAGCAAAATGGACTTTGAACGAAATCCTATGAACGAGAAATTTATCCGAAATGCACTGGTTGTATGAACATGGTAAAACGGCAGTAACCTTAAAATCTACATTTGGCGCAAATTGGTAAATTGATGAATTTCAGCAAATGTGTTGCCCATCGGAAGTAAAATGTACCCAACTATTAGCAAAATGGACTTTGAACCAAATTCTATGAACGAGTAATTTATCCGAAATGCACTGGTTGGATGAACATGGTAAAACGGCAGTAACCTTAAAATCTACATTTGGCGCAAATTGGTAAATTGATGCATTTCAGCAAATTTGTTACTTTTCGGAAGTAAAATGTACACAACTATCAGCAAAATGGACTTTGAACCAAATTATATGAACGAGTAATTTATCCGAAATGCACTGGTTGTATGAACATGGTAAAACGGCAGTAACCTTAAAATCTAAATTTGGCGCAAATTGATGCATTTCAGCAAATTCGTTACTTTTCGGAGGTAAAATGTACACAACTATCAGCAAAATGGAATTTGAACGAAATTCTATGAACGAGTAATTTTTCCGAAATGCCCTGGTTGTATGAACATGGTGAAATGGCAGTAACCTTAAAATCTACATTTGGCGCAAATGGTAAATTGCTGAATTTCAGCAAATTTGTTACTTTTCGGAAATAAAATGTACACTACTATCAGCAAAATGGACTTTGAACGAAATCCTATGAACGAGAAATTTATCCGAAATGCACTGGTTGTATGAACATGGTAAAACGGCAGTAACCTTAAAATCTACATTTGGCGCAAATTGGTAAATTGATGAATTTCAGCAAATGTGTTGCCCATCGGAAGTAAAATGTACCCAACTATTAGCAAAATGGACTTTGAACCAAATTCTATGAACGAGTAATTTATCCGAAATGCACTGGTTGGATGAACATGGTAAAACGGCAGTAACCTTAAAATCTACATTTGGCGCAAATTGGTAAATTGATGCATTTCAGCAAATTTGTTACTTTTCGGAAGTAAAATGTACACAACTATCAGCAAAATGGACTTTGAACCAAATTATATGAACGAGTAATTTATCCGAAATGCACTGGTTGTATGAACATGGTAAAATGCCAGTAACCTGAAAATCTAAATTTGGCGCAAATTGGTAAATTGATGAATTTCAGCAAATTTGTTACTTTTCGGAAGTAAAATGTAGACAACTATCAGCAAAATGGACTTTGAACCAAATTCTATGAACGAGAAATTTTTCCGAAATGCCCTGGTTGTATGAACATGGTGAAATGGCAGTAACCTTAAAATCTACATTTGGCGCACATTGGTAAATTGATGAATTTCAGCAAATTTGTTACTTTTCGGAAGTAAAATGTAGACAACTATCAGCAAAATGGACTTTGAACCAAATTCTATGAACGAGTAATTTATCCGAAATGCACTGGGTGGATGAACATGGTAAAACGGCAGTAACCTTAAAATCTAAATTTGGCGCAAATTGATGCATTTCAGCAAATTCGTTACTTTTCGGAGGTAAAATGTACACAACTATCAGCAAAATGGAATTTGAACGAAATTCTATGAACGAGTAATTTTTCCGAAATGCCCTGGTTGTATGAACATGGTGAAATGGCAGTAACCTTAAAATCTACATTTGGCGCACATTGGTAAATTGATGAATTTCAGCAAATTTGTTACTTTTCGGAAGTAAAATGTAGACAACTATCAGCAAAATGGACTTTGAACCAAATTCTATGAACGAGAAATTTATCCGAAATGCCCTGGTTGTATGAACATGGTGAAATGGCAGTAACCTTAAAATCTACATTTGGCGCAAAATGGACTTCGAACAAAATTCTATGAACGAGTAATTTTTCCGAAATGCACTGGTTGGATAAACATGGTAAAACGGCAGTAACCTTAAAATCTAAATGTGGCGCAAATTGGTAACTTGATGAATTTCATCAAATTTGTTACCTTTCGGAAGTAAAATGTAGACAACTATAAGCAAACCGAACTTTGAACCAAATTATATGAACGAGTAATTTTTCCGAAATGCACTGGTTGTATGAACATGGTAAAATGCCAGTAACCTGAAAATCTAAATTTGGCGCAAATTGGTAAATTGCTGAATTTCAGCAAATGTGTTACCTTTCGGAAGTAAAATGTACACAACTATCAGCAAAATGGACTTTGAACCAAATTCTATGAACGAGAAATTTATCCGAACTGCACTGGTTGTATGAACATGGTAAAACGGCAGTAACCTTAAAATCTACATTTGGCGCAAATTGGTAAATTGATGAATTTCAGCAAATGTGTTACCCATCGGAAGTAAAATGTACACAACTATCAGCAAAATGGACTTTGAACCAAAATATATGAACCAGTAATTTTTCCGAAATGCACTGGTTGCATGAACATGGTAAAACGGCAGTAACCTTAAAATCTAAATTTTGCGCAAATTGGTAAATTGATGCATTTCAGCAAATTTGTTACTTTTCGGAAGTAAAATGTACACAACTATCAGCAAAATGGACTTTGAACCAAATTATATGAACGAGTAATTTATCCGAACTGCACTGGTTGTATGAACATGGTAAAACGGCAGTAACCTTAAAATCTACATTTGGCGCAAATTGGTAAATTGATGAATTTCAGCAAATGTGTTACCTTTCGGAAGTAAACTGTAAACAACTATCAGCAAAATGGAATTTGAACGAAATCCTATGAACGAGAAATTTATCCGAAATGCACTGGTTGTATGAACATGGTAAAACGGCAGTAACCTTAAAATATACATTTGCCGCAAATTGGTAAATTGATGAATTTCAGCAAATGTGTTACCCATCGGAAGTAAAATGTACACAACTATCAGCAAAATGGACTTTGAACCAAAATATATGAACCAGTAATTTTTCCGAAATGCACTGGTTGCATGAACATGGTAAAACGGCAGTAACCTTAAAATCTAAATTTGGCGCAAATTGGTAAATTGCTGAATTTCAGCAAATGTGTTACCTTTCGGAAGTAAACTGTAAACAACTATCAGCAAAATGGACTTTGAACCAATTTCTATGAACGAGTAATTTATCCGAATTACACTGGTAGTATGAACATGGTAAAATGCCAGTAACCTGAAAATCTAAATTTGGCGCAAATTGGTAAATTGCTGAATTTCAGCAAATTTGTTACTTTTCGGAAGTAAAATGTACACAACTATCAGCAAAATGGACATTGAACCAAATTATATGAACGAGAAATTTATCCGAAATACACTGGTAGTATGAACATGGTGAAACGGCAGTAACCTTAAAATCTAAATTTGGCGCAAATTGGTAAATTGCTGAATTTCAGCAAATTTGTTACTTTTCGGAAGTAAAATGTACACAACTATCAGCAAAATGGACTTTGAACGAAATCCTATGAACGAGAAATTTATCCGAAATACACTGGTTGTATGAACATGGTAAAACGGCAGTAACCTTAAAATCTACATTTGGCGCAAATTGGTAAATTGCTGAATTTCAGCAAATTTGTTACTTTTCGGAAGTAAAATGTACACAACTATCAGCAAAATGGACTTTGAACGAAATCCTATGAACGAGAAATTTATCCGAAATGCACTGGTTGTATGAACATGGTAAAACGGCAGTAACCTTAAAATCTACATTTGGCGCAAATTGGTAAATTGATGAATTTCAGCAAATGTGTTACCCATCGGAAGTAAAATGTACCCAACTATTAGCAAAATGGACTTTGAACCAAATTCTATGAACGAGAAATTTATCCGAAATGCACTGGTTGGATGAACATGGTAAAACGGCAGTAACCTTAAAATCTACATTTGGCGCAAATTGGTAAATTGATGCATTTCAGCAAATTTGTTACTTTTCGGAAGTAAAATGTACACAACTATCAGCAAAATGGACTTTGAACCAAATTATATGAACGAGTAATTTATCCGAAATGCACTGGTTGTATGAACATGGTAAAATGCCAGTAACCTGAAAATCTAAATTTGGCGCAAATTGGTAAATTGCTGAATTTCAGCAAATGTGTTACCTTTCGGAAGTAAACTGTAAACAACTATCAGCAAAATGGACTTTGAACCAAATTCCATGAACGAGTAATTTATCCGAAATGCACTGGTTGGATGAACATGGTAAAACGGCAGTAACCTTAAAATCTAAATTTGGCGCAAATTGATGCATTTCAGCAAATTCGTTACTTTTCGGAGGTAAAATGTACACAACTATCAGCAAAATGGAATTTAAACGAAATTCTATGAACGAGTAATTTTTCCGAAATGCCCTGGTTGTATGAACATGGTGAAATGGCAGTAACCTTAAAATCTACATTTGGCGCAAATTGGTAAATTGATGAATTTCAGCAAATTTGTTACTTTTCGGAAGTAAAATGTAGACAACTATCAGCAAAATGGACTTTGAACCAAATTCTATGAACGAGAAATTTATCCGAAATGCCCTGGTTGTATGAACATGGTGAAATGGCAGTAACCTTAAAATCTACATTTGGCGCAAATTGGTAAATTGATGAATTTCAGCAAATTTGTTACTTTTCGGAAGTAAAATGTAGACAACTATCAGCAAAATGGACTTTGAACCAAATTCTATGAACGAGAAATTTATCCGAAATGCCCTGGTTGTATGAACATGGTAAAATGCCAGTAACCTTAAAATCTAAATTTGGCGCAAATTGGTAAATTGCTGAATTTCAGCAAATGATTTACCTTTTGGAAGTAAAAAGTCCACAACTATTAGCAAAATGGACTTTGAACGAAATTCTATGAACGAGTAATTTTTCCGAAATGCACTGGTTGGATGAACATGGTAAAACGGCAGTAACCTTAAAATCTACATTTGGCGCATATTGGTAAATTGATGAATTTCAGCAAATGTGTTACCTTTTGGAAGTAAAAAGTACACAACTATTAGCAAAATGGACTTTGAACGAAATTCTATGAACGAGTAATTTTTCCGAAATGCACTGGTTGGATAAACATGGTAAAACGGCAGTAACCTTAAAATCTAAATGTGGCGCAAATTGGTAAATTGATGAATTTCAGCAAATGTGTTACCATTCGGAAGTAAATTGTACACAACTATCAGCAAAATGGACTTTGAACAAAATTCTATGAACGAGAAATTTATCCGGAATACACTGGTAGTATGAACATGGTGAAATGACAGTAACCTTAAAATCTACATTTGGCGCAAATTGGTAAATTGATGAATTTCAGCAAATGTGTTACCCATCGGAAGTAAAATGTACACAACTATCAGCAAAATGGACTTTGAACCAAACTTTATGAACGAGTAATTTATCCGAAATGCACTGGTTGTATGAACATGGTAAAATGGCAGTAACCTGAAAATCTAAATTTGGCGCAAATTAGTAAATTGCTGAATTTCAGCAAATGTGTTACCTTTTGGAAGTAAAAAGTACACAACTATTAGCAAAATGGACTTTGAACGAAATTCTATGAACGAGTAATTTTTCCGAAATGCACTGGTTGGATAAACATGGTAAAACGGCAGTAACCTTAAAATCTAAATGTGGCGCAAATTGGTAAATTGATGAATTTCAGCAAATGTGTTACCATTCGGAAGTAAATTGTACACAACTATCAGCAAAATGGACTTTGAACAAAATTCTATGAACGAGAAATTTATCCGGAATACACTGGTAGTATGAACATGGTGAAATGACAGTAACCTTAAAATCTACATTTGGCGCAAATTGGTAAATTGATGAATTTCAGCAAATGTGTTACCCATCGGAAGTAAAATGTACACAACTATCAGCAAAATGGACTTTGAACCAAACTTTATGAACGAGTAATTTATCCGAAATGCACTGGTTGTATGAACATGGTAAAATGCCAGTAACCTGAAAATCTAAATTTGGCGCAAATTGGTAAATTGCTGAATTTCAGCAAATGTGTTACCTTTCGGAAGTAAAATGTACACAACTATCAGCAAAATGGACTTTGAACCAAATTCTATGAACGAGTAATTTATCCGAAATACACTGGTAGTATGAACATGGTAAAATGCCAGTAACCTGAAAATCTAAATTTGGCGCAAATTGGTAAATTGCTGAATTTCAGCAAATGTGTTACTTTTCGGAAGTAAAATGTACACAACTATCAGCAAAATGGACTTTGAACCAAATTATATGAACGAGAAATTTATCCGAAATACACTGGTAGTATGAACATGGTGAAACGGCAGTAACCTTAAAATCTAAATTTGGCGCAAATTGGTAAATTGCTGAATTTCAGCAAATGTGTTACCTTTTGTAAGTAAAAAGTACACAACTATTAGCAAAATGGACTTTGAACGAAATTCTATGAACGAGTAATTTTTCCGAAATGCACTGGTTGTATGAACATGGTAAAATGCCAGTAACCTGAAAATCTAAATTTGGCGCAAATTGGTAAATTGCTGAATTTCAGCAAATGTGTTACCTTTCGGAAGTAAAATGTACACACCTATCAGCAAAATGGACTTTGAACCAAATTCTATGAACGAGTAATTTATCCGAAATACACTGGTAATATGAACATGTTGAAATGGCAGTAACCTTAAAATCTACATTTGGCGCAAATTGGTAAATTGATGAATTCAGCAAATTTGTTACTTTTCGGAAGTAAAATGTATACAACTATCAGCAAAATGGACTTTGAACCAAATTCTATGAACGAGAAATTTATCCGAACTGCACTGGTTGTATGAACATGGTAAAACGGCAGTAACCTTAAAATCTATATTTGGCGCAAATTGGTAAATTGATGAATTTCAGCAAATGTGTTACCCATCGGAAGTAAAATGTACACAACTATCAGCAAAATGGACTTTGAACCAAAATATATGAACCAGTAATTTTTCCGAAATGCACTGGTTGGATGAACATGGTAAAACGGCAGTAACCTTAAAATCTACATTTGGCGCAAATTGGTAACTTGATGAATTTCATCAAATTTGTTACCTTTCGGAAGTAAAATGTAGACAACTATAAGCAAAACGGACTTTGAACCAAATTATATGAACGAGTAATTTTTCCGAAATGCACTGGTTGTATGAACATGGTAAAATGCCAGTAACCTGAAAATCTAAATTTGGCGCAAATTGGTAAATTGCTGAATTTCAGCAAATGTGTTACCTTTCGGAAGTAAAATGTACACAACTATCAGCAAAATGGACTTTGAACCAAATTCTATGAACGAGAAATTTATCCGAACTGCACTGGTTGTATGAACATGGTAAAACGGCAGTAACCTTAAAATCTACATTTGGCGCAAATTGGTAAATTGATGAATTTCAGCAAATGTGTTACCCATCGGAAGTAAAATGTACACAACTATCAGCAAAATGGACTTTGAACCAAAATATATGAACCAGTAATTTTTCCGAAATGCACTGGTTGCATGAACATGGTAAAACGGCAGTAACCTTAAAATCTAAATTTTGCGCAAATTGGTAAATTGATGCATTTCAGCAAATTTGTTACTTTTCGGAAGTAAAATGTACACAACTATCAGCAAAATGGACTTTGAACCAAATTATATGAACGAGTAATTTATCCGAAATGCACTGGTTGTATGAACATGGTAAAATGCCAGTAACCTGAAAATCTAAATATGGCGCAAATTGGTAAATTGCTGAATTTCAGCAAATGTGTTACCTTTCGGAAGTAAAATGTACACAACTATCAGCAAAATGGACTTTGAACCAAATTCTATGAACGAGAAATTTATCCGAAATACACTGGTAGTATGAACATGGTGAAATTGCAGTAACCTTAAAATCTACATTTGGCGCAAATTGGTAAATTGATGCATTTCAGCAAATTTGTTACTTTTCGGAAGTAAAATGTGCACAACTATCGGCAAAATGGACTTTGAACGAAATTCTATGAACAAGTAATTTTTTCGAAATGCACTGGTGTGATGAACATGGTAAAACGGCAATAGCCTTAAAATCTACTTTTGGCTCAAATTGGTAAATTGATGAATTTCAGCAAATTTGTTACTTTTCGGAAGTAAAATGTACACAACTATCAGCAAAATGGACTTTGAACCAAATTCTATGAACGAGAAATTTATCCGAAATGCACTGGTTGTATGAACATGGTGAAATGGCAGTAACCTTAAAATCTACATAAATAGTTCGATTACGCACTCACCTTTTTTCACTTGTTGGCACTGTTCCGTAACAAAAAAACCAAACGGACACGGTCACGGCTGATGTCGAAAATATACGGGCGCAAAAAAGGGGGCGGAAAAGTGGCACGTCTTGTTCGCTTGAAATGCTAACGAAGAAGGAAAGATTTTGTCCTCTGTTAGCCCCTTCTTAGTGTTGAGTTGTGTAGTGTTGTGGTGTGATGTGATGTGTATGTGTGAGTGGTGTGATGTCTGTTGTGGATCGTGTTGATGTGGTGTGTTGGCGCGCAGTGGCGTGTATGGAGGAGGGAGGCGTAACTCATCTATCCATCCCGGCCCCCCTAGGCGAATTCTAGCCTAGCAATCGCTGTAGTTGCTGCAGCGTAGCAACAACACTGCTGAGGCCAGTGGAGCGGCGGTATGTTGGCCTGGGCTGCCGACGCCGCGTTGACGCCTCCTGTCGCCTCGGTCTGGATGGAGGTGGAGCTGCCTGTCTTCGGTTGTGCTCCGGATGGCTGCTCTGCTGCGATCTGCGGCTTGGGGCGAGTTGTCGCCCGACGGCCCGCTTTGGGGTGCGATGCAGCATAGTATGGTGCTGTCTATGGCACAGTTGGCAGAGCGTAACCGACGTACACTCCGGAGTCGTGTGGACCGTAGACAAACAGTTGAGGCAGTGCCCGTGCGCTTGGGCAACCTGCTGACGTTGTAGTGGCTGCATGCTTCGGAAAATGCTGCAGTGTTGCAGCCGGTGTGTGCGTCGACACAGTGGGCATCGGCTGCGTTGCGGCACCGTTGCCGGTGCTGATGAAGGTGTCAGTGGTCGCGCGCCATTACGGGGAGCGGTTGCAGGAACGATTGCCGCTGCGGTTCGTGGTGTTGAAGTTGCCCCAGGGCGTGGCACATTGATGGCGGACCTCACAGCTGGCGTTGGTGTTGCTGCCATATCTACTTCCATATTGATCTGTATGAAGAAGTTGGAATGATTATACATTTGTTGCATGTAAATTTATGGCGAATGTGCCACGGTATGTGGCAGGAATGGATCGTCACTTTGATCGATCATTGCGGTTAGAATGGTTGGTTTATAACAGTTTTGTCATTTGCGGGTTTATTGGTTATTTATACGACTAATTCATTTGCGTCGCGGTAATATCGGCGGATTGGTTGTTATTTGCGATTTTGTCATTAGATACGGTTGGCAGAAAACATAATTTCACGAGCGGTCTTGTCAGCGTTCCGCTTTGAGTACGGAGATCAACTACTCGTATATGACCGTCGGAACCGTAATATAGTTTTTCTATGCGGCCAAGCCGCCGTTCTGTGGGGGGTAGACTATCATCGTGTATGATAACACAGTCTCCAAGCTTTGGTGCCTTTTCTGGAGTTTTCCATCGGTACCTTTTATGAAGGTCCTTGATGTACTCTTCCTTCCATCGGCGGCTGAAATCATGATGGAGAATTTTGATTCTTTCCCATCGATTTAATAGGGATAGCGACCCCACGCCTGGCTCAGGTATGGCCAGAATGGGTGCTCCTTTAAGAAAATGCCCTGGAGTTAGGGCTGTGAAGTCGGAGGGATCTTGCGAGAGTGTTGTGAGTGGCCGTGAATTGAGAACGGCTTCAATTCGGGTTAATGAGGTAGTGAATTCTTCATAATTCAATTTATAATTTCCAGCTACTTTTTTGAAGTGGGATTTGAAGCTTTTTACAGCTGATTCCCATAAACCACCCATATGAGGAGCGCTTGGGGGGGTAAACTGCCAATTAATGCCTTGGGGAGCATACTTCTGAACAATTTCAGGTGATACTTGTTTAATAAAATCCACAAACTGTTTTTCAGTGGCTCTTTGAGCTCCAATGAAGGTTTTGCCGTTATCGCTCATTAGTTTTGAGGGGAAGCCGAGCAAATGCCGCGAGAAAAGCCTCCTTAGTCAGATTTGTACATAGCTCGAGGTGCACTGCTTTTGTCGTGAAACAGACAAAGATAGCCACATAGCCTTTCATTATGGTGGGCGACCTTAGCATGGACGCCTTTATTTGAAAATGCCCAGCAAAATCGACACCTGTGACTGTGAAAGGCAGAGTGAAGTTACAGCGCTCCGGAGGAAGTGCTGCCATAATCTGCGTTCGCAACTTCTGCTTATGCAGAGTGCAGATCTTGCACATGAAAATGCATTTTTTGATTTGGGGCTTAAGTCGGGGAATATAGAACTCTTGGCGGACTATATGTTGCATTAGGCGATGTTCTGCGTGGAGCATAAGTAAGTGGATATAATTGAGGAGTAAAGTGGCAAGTCGAGATTTCTCTGGTATGATTAGAGGATGGCGTTCATTATACGTGAGGCTTGAATTGGCAAGCCAACCATTCGCACGAAGCAGACCTTTCGTGTCTAGGAATGGGTTAAGAACTAAGAGTGAACTCCTTTTGTCAATGGGTTTTGATTCTCTTAATAGTGTTATATCGCGGCTGAAGTAGCGCGTTTGAGTTGATGCGATTAGAGCGACCTTTGCCTTTTGCAATTCCAGGTGCGTCAATGTATCGCATTGGGGGTACTCTGAGGGAACTCCCTTAACTTTAATTTTAAGTCGCTCTATGAACTTTAACATATAGGCGATTACTCTGAGGGCTCGGGAGAACGATGAAAATCGCTCAAGGATGTCAGTATCCTCCACTGCTGTGTGAAAGGAGTCGATCTTTCGACTTTCGGGGGCTATTATATTGCGCATGGGCGATTGTGGCCAAGAATCGGGAGATTCTGTTAACCATCGGGGGCCATTCCACCAGAGGGTGGTGGTGGCGAGATGCAGGGGTTTGCATCCTCTTGTACCTAGATCAGCAGGATTGTCAGCACTGGCTACATGTCGCCAAGTGGCTGATCCCACTAGGTCAAGTATTTGAGACGTTCGAATAGCAATGTACGTCTTCCATGCATGTGGTGGTTTTTCCAACCAGGCTAGAACAATTTCAGAATCGGACCAGAGACACAATCTATGTTTCTTCATGTTTAAATGGGTCTGCGCCATGGAAGCTAATTTTGCGAGTAGTAGCGCGCCACAGAGCTCAAGTCGAGGTAGACTTAGCGTTTTTAAAGGAGCCACCTTTGCTTTTGCTACTAATAAGTGGCTTGTGGTCGCGGTATCGCTTTGTGTGCGCACATAGATAGTGGCACAGTATGCCTTCTCCGAGGCATCACAGAAGCCGTGTATTTCGACTTTGTGTTCGGGGAAATAGTTTACCCATCGAGGGATTTGTATCTGGGAAATGTCTTCCAGATTGTTTGCAAACTGGGACCATTTTTCTAAGCGAAGAGGTTTCACTTGTTCGTCGCAGTCGGTTCCGTCTAGCCATAATTCTTGTATCAAGATTTTCGCTTGTATCATAATTGGCGAAAGCCATCCTGCGGGGTCGAAAAGTTTTGCCACAGAGGATAAGATTTGGCGTTTTGTTATGGCGGATAATGCTGATATTGACTCTGTAGTGTATGAAAACTGGTCAGATATCGCGTTCCATTGGATCCCCAGAGTTTTTGTTGTACTTTCCTTTTCGAATTTAAGGAAATTAGTGTCCAAGAGATTTTCTTTAGGTATGTCCTTTAAGATATTAGGGTGGTTCGCCGTTATCTTTTTTAACGGAAACCCTGCGGTTTTGAGGGCTTGTGTCACTTGTGCTAGTGACTCGTATGCTTGTGGAAGACTGTGACTTCCAGACAGAATATCGTCTACATACGTTTGTGTTTTTAACACCTGGGTTGCCAGAGGAAACTCTGACTTGGTGTTTTCTGCCAATTCGTGCAGTGTTCGAATGGCTAAATATGGGGCACAGTTGACGCCAAAGGTAACTGTTTTCAATTTATAGTCGCGGAGTGGACTATTGGGAGATTTTCGGAAAATAATTCGCTGAAAATCTTGATCGTCTTTATGTACGACTATTTGTCTATACATTTTTTCGACGTCTCCGTTAAATACGTATTTGAATATACGCCAATTTAAAATTAGTAGCATTAAATCTGGTTGGAGCGTGGGTCCCGTAAATAGAATATCATTTAGGGAATTCCCCGAGCTAGTAGATCTTGATGCATTAAAAACAACTCTTACCTTAGTTGTTTTTTTGTCTGGCTTTACTACTGCGTGATGAGGCAAGTAAAATGAGTAATATTTGCCATTTGTGATTTTTTCGCATGGGCTTACTTCCTCCATTTGGTCTAAATGGAGATATTCTTCTAACACGCCATCGTATTCTGGCTTAAGCTCACCTTTTTTAAGTAAGTTTTTTTCCATACTTAAAAACTGCTGTATTGCAGAGGTGCGAGAGTGACCTAGAGCGAGTGTGTTAGGAAATTGTTGTTTTAGTGGTAGTCGTACGACATACCGACCATTATCTGATCTAGTAGTTGTGGCTTTGTAAAAGTCTTCACAATACTGATCTTCAGGGGTTGTGATTGATATGGGAGGGAGTTCTTCTAACTCCCAAAATTTTTTCAATTGTGAATTGAGGTATTCGTTTGAGATTTCCTCAATCTGAGTGGTCATGGTTTTAACTGGTTCCGAAACTAGTCCACTTAGGACCCACCCAAAAATAGTATTTTGTGCCAATAGTGTATTCGAAATTTTCTCAATACCTTCGAGTATTATCTGTGGTATGAAATCGCTGCCTAATAGAAGGTCTATTTGAGCGGGAGTGTTGCAGTTGGGATCTGCTAGCTTTAGGTGTGAAACCTTTTGCCAATGCTTGCTATTTATGTGATAGCTGGGAAGCATATTTGTAAGTTGCGGTAAGACTATAGCTTCTGCTTGTATGTGCTTATCCGCTTGGGGGGAAATTAGGGTAATGGGGCAGATTTTATTAGAGTTTTGAACTACTCTTCCGCCCATTCCTGTAATTTCAAAGTTGGCTTGTTTTGTTGGCAGTTGTAGCCTATTTTGAGCCCTAGACGCTATGAAAGATCGTTGTGATCCTTGGTCTATTAAGGCCCTAAGTTTAAACAGCTCTCCTCGGTGTTCGATGGAGACGACTGCTGTGGGTAGTAGTACCCTGCTTTGGTTTTCGCTGTGTAGCGTTTGGGTTTTTAATGCCTTTGAGCAGCATGGTGCTTCTTGGCAATTATCGGGATTTCGCACTTCGGGATTTGCTGTTGCAACTAAACCCGTGGCTCTTTTTGTATTTGCGTTGTTTGGGGGTGAGCTGGAGAATGTGCTGTAATGCAGCATTGAATGATGGCGTTTATGACAATAAACGCAATTAAATTTGCTTTCGCACTCTTTAAGTGTATGTGCATGTGATAGGCAATTTGTACAAAGCCTTTTCGTTTTTATAAAATTGTTTCGATCGAAAATATTCATCTTTTTGAATCTCTCGCAAGATTTGAGCTTATGCCCCCCTGTACATAGTTCGCATGACATTTGCTTGTACTGTCCGGATGTGAACGTTTGCTTTCTTAAAAAACTTCTGTTTAAATTGTTGCTGCTACTGGCTTGGGGTCTGTGGAAGCTTCTATTTAGGTCGTGTTGAACGGTTTTCGTACTGACCATTTTTTTATCTACCCTTTCTGCTAGTTCGTATTGGGTTATTAAAAAGTCTTTCATCTGTTGCCACGTTGGGCATTTTTTTCGAGATGAGAGCGATTGCTCCCACAAAAGTACCGATTTTTCTGGTAAAGCGGCGGTGCATATATTTACCAGTATTGGGTCCCAGCTGTCTGTGGGAATATTTTGTGTCGATAAAACCGACAAACAATTTGAAACAGTGGATTGAAGTTTGATAAATTCTTCACTAGTTTCCCTTTGAATTTTTGGCAAGTTCATTAATATCGATATTTGTTTATCGACCAATATTCTTTCGTTTTCGAATCTTGATTTAAGAGCTTCCCAAGCCAGATTGAAATTATCGTCATTTAGTGCGAACTGTTTGACTATGACGCCTGCTTGACCTTTTGTTTTGTATCGGAGGTGATACAATTTTTGCGCATTTTTTAATTTTGGGTGGTTTATGTAAACGGCAGTAAACATGTCTCGGAAGGACGGCCATTGTTCATAACCACCATGAAAGATTTCTGTGTCACATGCGGGCACCTTGAGATGGATGCCCGAACTTGCCTCTTGGCATTGTACTTGTGGCAGCTCTACTCGCTGATTTGGAGTAGGCGCAATTGCTTTTATTAGCTTAAGTTGATCGAAAATCATTGCTTTAGTTTCTTCGAATTGGTCTAAGCAGTTTTCGTATTTTGCGTAAGCCGAAGATTTGAAATTTTCCGGTAGATCTGAGTCGTCAGATTCTACAATTGCGTCATATGCAGCTTGGAGACGTGACCAAAAATTGTCAAGATTGTCTTTTTTGATTTCTAATACCGATTCAGAATTGTCTTGAATCGGAGAAGAAGAAAATCGAGTGCAGTATCTTATTAATCTGTCACTCTCAGCAAAGAATTTACTGTATGTTATGTCTTTCCCCCTTTTTTGCTTTGTAGCACCTTGCTTTGAGCGTGTAGCTTCTGCAGGTGTACATGGACTTCTTTCGTCAGAAATCATTTTTGTAACTTTTAGCAACTGAGTTGTTTTAGAATCTTTCGAGTCTGAGCTCATTTAAGAGATGTGCCGAAATAAAATAAAATATTTTCACTGTAAGAAATATTTGTATTTGAAACCTCTTTTAAGAAAATAAGTTTTATTGTTTTTTTTTGAAAATATTAACAAATTAATAACTTTTTTAAACTCGTATGAGTACCTAACTCTTTTATGATAATAAGAGTTTTTATTTAATGAAATGAAGATATTACGCGTATTTCGTGGTTTATCGTTTTTTTTTCCTTTAATATTATTTAATTGATTAATATTAAACGCAAATGTTTTTTATTATTACTTTTATTTGTAAGTATTATGTGTCCGTAATTCCTATAGGCAATACCTATAAGCGGATCAGCTGATACATATGTACTTGACGTTATGCGCAATTGAGAGCTCGTCTTAGAGATCAATGCACTTTGTACATATGTATTTATGTAATATAATATATTATGTTTAAATATTTTTGCGCAATCCTGCTTGTTTTTGTTGGTCAAAGAACAAGGGGTATTGCGAATATGTGCCAATGTGGACTTAGAATATTATATGTATGTATATATGCAATCCTACTTGTTTTTGTTTAACAAGAACAAGGGGTATTGCGGAATATTTGCCAATGTGGACTTTGAAGCGAAGTATTAACGTATTTTTGTATACCTGAGCGTGTATATATGTACGCAGTGCGAAAGGACCGCGAAAAGGAAAAAATATACCGCAGGTATTCTTGTAAATGTATGTATATCACGTAATATATTTGTGCGGAATATAGTTATTCAAACAAAATTTATGTATATATTTATGTATATAAATTTTTAGTGATATATGTATGTATATATTTATATATGTTGAATATGATATGTATATGTATGTTAAAATTTATTTTGTACGTTTTCGCTTTTGTTGGTTGTTTTTTTTTTTTTTTGCTTTTGATTTGCCTTTGCTTATTTTACGCAATCCTGCTTATACTTGATTAAGTATAAGGGGTATTGCTGAAAATTGGTGCAAGTAAATACTTGAATTGTTTAGTTTTAGAGATATTTTTGTGTATTTGAACACAACTGTAAGCAGTTAGGCAATCAAAAGTTCGTTGGATATATATTTTTTACCAAACTGTTTTATCTGTTAGCGGTATTTCGGTTTTTACCGGAAAATAAACCGAAATATAGAAACAGTTTGGTAACCGCTCTTTTTTGTTATTGCCTTTATTAAGACGGATTTTTGTAAAAAATAAACCGCAAAGGCATAAATTTAAACATACATATAATTAGTGGATATATACATATACTAAATGGAATCGATACGACTCACTTTGGGTTTTCCGCCAAGGGTTTTGGGGATAATATTTTATATATGTGCCTGTGTGTGTGCCTTTCGTTGGTTTTTCCCACTCCTTTGCTGCTTAGCTGCGGTGGGTGACTTTGGTGAGCTTTGGTTTTTTATTTATTTAGTTCGCGCCCGTTCTGTCTTTTTATGTAAGTATTTTTGTTGTTTTTTGTTGAAACTCGCTCCCGTACTTAATTTGTTAATATTTCGCGCACGTTGTTGGTTTTACTGGTTTTTTTTTTTTGTTATGTATATATGTATGTTTGTGTCCCTTCACTTCACCTCACTTCTCTCTTGTGTATATATATATATATATGGTATTTTTTTTTGTCACTCTTTTGTTTTCTGTATATATATATATGTTTGTGTCACTGCACTGCACAGCACTATATGTGTTTGTTTTTTTTTTTTTTTTTTTTTTTTTTTTTTTTTTATATCGTGTGTATAGAAACGTTTACCCACTTTTTTTTTTTTTTTTTTTTTTTTCTCACAGCACTTTTTTTTGTTTCTCACATTAATTATATAATATTTCTTTGTTTTTTATTTTTTTTTTTTTCGAATTTATGATTTTTTTTTTTTTTTTCACTCCATAGTGAGCGGCTCGAAGGACCAATAAATAGTTCGATTACGCACTCACCTTTTTTCACTTGTTGGCACTGTTCCGTAACAAAAAAACCAAACGGACACGGTCACGGCTGATGTCGAAAATATACGGGCGCAAAAAAGGGGGCGGAAAAGTGGCACGTCTTGTTCGCTTGAAATGCTAACGAAAAAGGAAAGATTTTGTCCTCTGTTAGCCCCTTTTTAGTTTTGAGTTGTGTAGGGTTGTGGTGTGATGTGATGTGTATGTGTGGGTGGTCTGAGTGGTGTGATGTCTGTTGTGGATCGTGTTGATGTGGTGTATTGGCGCGCAGTGGCGTGTATGGAGGGGGGAGGCGTAACTCATCTAGCCACTGAAAATCTAAATTTGGCGCAAATTGGTAAATTGCTGAATTTCAGCAAATGTGTTACCTTTCGGAAGTAAAATGTACACAACTATCAGCAAAATGGACTTTGAACCAAATTCTATGAACGAGTAATTTATCCGAAATACACTGGTAGTATGAACATGGTAAAATGCCAGTAACCTTAAAATCTACTTTTGGCGCAAATTGGTAAATTGCTGAATATCAGCAAATTTGTTACTTTTCGGAAGTAAAATGTACACAACTATCAGCAAAATGGACTTTGAACAAAATCCTATGAACGAGAAATTTATCCGAAATGCACTGGTTGTATGAACATGGTAAAACGGCAGTAACCTTAAAATCTACATTTGGCGCAAATTGGTAAATTGCTGAATTTCAGCAAATTTGTTACTTTTCGGAAGTAAAATGTACACAACTATTAGCAAAATGGACTTTGAACCAAATTCTATGAACGAGTAATTTATCCGAAATGCACTGGTTGTATGAACATGGTGAAACGGCAGTAACCTTAAAATCTAAATTTGGCGCAAATTGATGCATTTCAGCAAATTCGTTACTTTTCGGAGGTAAAATGTACACAACTATCAGCAAAATGGAATTTGAACGAAATTCTATGAACGAGTAATTTTTCCGAAATGCCCTGGTTGTATGAACATGGTGAAATGGCAGTAACCTTAAAATCTACATTTGGCGCAAATTGGTAAATTGCTGAATTTCAGCAAATTTGTTACTTTTCGGAAGTAAAATGTACACAACTATCAGCAAAATGGACTTTGAACGAAATCCTATAAACGAGAAATTTATCCGAAATGCACTGGTTGTATGAACATGGTAAAACGGCAGTAACCTTAAAATATACATTTGGCGCAAATTGGTAAATTGATGCATTTCAGCAAATTTGTTACTTTTCGGAAGTAAAATGTACACAACTATCAGCAAAATGGACTTTGAACCAAATTATATGAACGAGTAATTTATCCGAAATGCACTGGTTGTATGAACATGGTAAAACGGCAGTAACCTTAAAATCTACATTTGGCGCAAATTGGTAAATTGATGAATTTCAGCAAATGTGTTACCCATCGGAAGTAAAATGTACACAACTATTAGCAAAATGGACTTTGAACCAAATTCTATGAACCAGTAATTTATCCGAAATGCACTGGTTGGATGAACATGGTAAAACGGCAGTAACCTTAAAATCTACATTTGGCGCAAATTGGTAAATTGATGAATTTCAGCAAATGTGTTACCCATCGGAAGTAAAATGTACACAACTATCAGCAAAATGGACTTTGAACCAAATTATATGAACGAGTAATTTTTCCGAAATGCACTGGTTGGATGAACATGGTAAAACGGCAGTAACCTTAAAATCTAAATTTGGCGCAAATTGGTAAATTGATGCATTTCAGCAAATTTGTTACTTTTCGGAAGTAAAATGTACACAACTATCAGCAAAATGGACTTTGAACCAAATTATATGAACGAGTAATTTATCCGAAATGCACTGGTTGTATGAACATGGTAAAATGCCAGTAACCTGAAAATCTAAATTTGGCGCAAATTGGTAAATTGCTGAATTTCAGCAAATGTGTTACCTTTTGGAAGTAAAATGTACACAACTATCAGCAAAATGGACTTTGAACCAAATTCTATGAACGAGTAATTTATCCGAAATACACTGGTAGTATGAACATGGTAAAATGCCAGTAACCTTAAAATCTACTTTTGGCGCAAATTGGTAAATTGCTGAATTTCAGCAAATTTGTTACTTTTCGGAAGTAAAGTGTACACAACTATCAGCAAAATGGACTTTGAACGAAATCCTATGAACGAGAAATTTATCCGAAATGCACTGGTTGTATGAACATGGTAAAACGGCAGTAACCTTAAAATCTACATTTGGCGCAAATTGGTAAATTGATGCATTTCAGCAAATTTGTTACCTTTCGTAAGTAAATTGTACACAACTATCAGCAAAATGGACTTTGAACCAAATTATATGAACGAGTAATTTATCCGAAATGCACTGGTTGGATGAACATGGTGAAACGGCAGTAACCTTAAAATCTACATTTGGCGCAAATTGGTAAATTGATGCATTTCAGCAAATTTGTTACCTTTCGGAAGTAAACTGTAAACAGCTATCAGCAAAATGGACTTTGAATCAAATTCTATGAACGAGTAATTTATCCGAAATGCACTGGTTGGATGAACATGGTAAAACGGCAGTAACCTTAAAATCTAAATTTGGCGCAAATTGATGCATTTCAGCAAATTCGTTACTTTTCGGAGGTAAAATGTACACAACTATCAGCAAAATGGAATTTGAACGAAATTCTATGAACGAGTAATTTTTCCGAAATGCCCTGGTTGTATGAACATGGTGAAATGGCAGTAACCTTAAAATCTACATTTGGCGCAAATTGGTAAATTGCTGAATTTCAGCAAATTTGTTACTTTTCGGAAGTAAAATGTACACAACTATCAGCAAAATGGACTTTGAACGAAATCCTATAAACGAGAAATTTATCCGAAATGCACTGGTTGTACGAACATGGTAAAACGGCAGTAACCTTAAAATATACATTTGGCGCAAATTGGTAAATTGATGAATTTCAGCAAATGTGTTACCCATCGGAAGTAAAATGTACACAACTATTAGCAAAATGGACTTTGAACCAAATTCTATGAACGAGTAATTTATCCGAAATGCACTGGTTGGATGAACATGGTAAAACGGCAGTAAGCTTAAAATCTACATTTGGCGCAAATTGGTAAATTGATGCATTTCAGCAAATTTGTTACTTTTCGGAAGTAAAATGTACACAACTATCAGCAAAATGGACTTTGAACCAAATTATATGAACGAGTAATTTATCCGAAATGCACGGATTGTATGAACATGGTAAAATGCCAGTAACCTGAAAATCTAGATTTGGCGCAAATTGGTAAATTGCTGAATTTCAGCAAATGTGTTACCCATCGGAAGTAAAATGTACACAACTATTAGCAAAATGGACTTTGAACCAAATTCTATGAACGAGTAATTTATCCGAAATGCACTGGTTGGATGAACATGGTAAAATGCCAGTAACCTGAAAATCTAAATTTGGCGCAAATTGGTAAATTGCTGAATTTCAGCAAATGTGTTACCTTTCGGAAGTAAACTGTAAACAACTATCAGCAAAATGGACTTTGAACCAAATTCTATGAACGAGTAATTTATCCGAAATGCACTGGTTGGATGAACATGGTAAAACGGCAGTAACCTTAAAATCTACATTTGGCGCAAATTGGTAAATTGATGCATTTCAGCAAATTTGTTACCTTTCGTAAGTAAATTGTACACAACTATCAGCAAAATGGACTTTGAACCAAATTATATGAACGAGTAATTTATCCGAAATGCACTGGTTGTATGAACATGGTAAAATGCCAGTAATCTGAAAATCTAAATTTGGCGCAAATTGGTAAATTGCTGAATTTCAGCAAATGTGTTACCTTTCGGAAGTAAACTGTAAACAGCTATCAGCAAAATGGACTTTGAATCAAATTCTATGAACGAGTAATTTATCCGAAATGCACTGGTTGGATGAACATGGTAAAACGGCAGTAACCTTAAAATCTAAATTTGGCGCAAATTGATGCATTTCAGCAAATTCGTTACTTTTCGGAGGTAAAATGTACACAACTATCAGCAAAATGGAATTTGAACGAAATTCTATGAACGAGTAATTTTTCCGAAATGCCCTGGTTGTATGAACATGGTGAAATGGCAGTAACCTTAAAATCTACATTTGGCGCAAATTGGTAAATTGCTGAATTTCAGCAAATTTGTTACTTTTCGGAAGTAAAATGTACACAACTATCAGCAAAATGGACTTTAAACGAAATCCTATAAACGAGAAATTTATCCGAAATGCACTGGTTGTATGAACATGGTAAAACGGCAGTAACCTTAAAATATACATTTGGCGCAAATTGGTAAATTGATGAATTTCAGCAAATGTGTTACCCATCGGAAGTAAAATGTACACAACTATTAGCAAAATGGACTTTGAACCAAATTCTATGAACGAGTAATTTATCCGAAATGCACTGGTTGGATGAACATGGTAAAACGGCAGTAACCTTAAAATCTAAATTTGGCGCAAATTGATGCATTTCAGCAAATTCGTTACTTTTCGGAGGTAAAATGTACACAACTATCAGCAAAATGGAATTTGAACGAAATTCTATGAACGAGTAATTTTTCCGAAATGCCCTGGTTGTATGAACATGGTGAAATGGCAGTAACCTTAAAATCTACATTTGGCGCAAATTGGTAAATTGCTGAATTTCAGCAAATTTGTTACTTTGCGGAAGTAAAATGTACACAACTATCAGCAAAATGGACTTTGAACGAAATCCTATAAACGAGAAATTTATCCGAAATGCACTGGTTGTATGAACATGGTAAAACGGCAGTAACCTTAAAATATACATTTGGCGCAAATTGGTAAATTGATGAATTTCAGCAAATGTGTTACCCATCGGAAGTAAAATGTACACAACTATTACCAAAATGGACTTTGAACCAAATTCTATGAACGAGTAATTTATACGAAATGCACTGGTTGGATGAACATGGTAAAATGCCAGTAACCTGAAAATCTAAATTTGGCGCAAATTGGTAAATTGTTGAATTTCAGCAAATGTGTTACCTTTCGGAAGTAAACTGTAAACAACTATCAGCAAAATGGACTTTGAACCAAATTCTATGAACGAGTAATTTATCCGAAATGCACTGGTTAAATGAACATGGTAAAACGGCAGTAACCTTAAAATCTAAATTTGGCGCCAATTGATGCATTTCAGCAAATTCGTTACTTTTCGGAGGTAAAATGTACACAACTATCAGCAAAATGGAATTTGAACGAAATTCTATGAACGAGTAATTTTTCCGAAATGCCCTGGTTGTATGAACATGGTGAAATGGCAGTAACCTTAAAATCTACATTTGGCGCAAATTGGTAAATTGATGAATTTCAGCAAATTTGTTACTTTTCGGAAGTAAAATGTAGACAACTATCAGCATAATGGACTTTGAACCAAATTCTATGAACGAGAAATTTATCCGAAATGCCCTGGTTGTATGAACATGGTGAAATGGCAGTAACCTTAAAATCTACATTTGGCGCAAATTGGTAAATTGATGAATTTCAGCAAATTTGTTACTTTTCGGAAGTAAAATGTAGACAACTATCAGCAAAATGGACTTTGAACCAAATTCTATGAACGAGTAATTTATCCGAAATGCACTGGTTGGATGAACATGGTAAAACGGCAGTAACCTTAAAATCTAAATTTGGCGCAAATTGGTAAATTGATGAATTTCAGCAAATGTGTTACCCATCGGAAGTAAAATGTACACAACTATTAGCAAAATGGACTTTGAACCAAATTCTATGAACGAGTAATTTATCCGAAATGCACTGGTTGGATGAACATGGTAAAATGCCAGTAACCTGAAAATCTAAATTTGGCGCAAATTGGTAAATTGCTGAATTTCAGCAAATGTGTTACCTTTCGGAAGTAAACTGTAAACAACTATCAGCAAAATGGACTTTGAACCAAATTCTATGAACGAGTAATTTTTCCGAAATGCCCTGGTTGTATGAACATGGTAAAACGGCAGTAACCTTAAAATATACATTTGGCGCAAATTGGTAAATTGATGAATTTCAGCAAATGTGTTACCCATCGGAAGTAAAATGTACACAACTATTAGCAAAATGGACTTTGAACCAAATTCTATGAACGAGTAATTTATCCGAAATGCACTGGTTGGATGAACATGGTAAAACGGCAGTAACCTTAAAATCTACATTTGGCGCAAATTGGTAAATTGATGCATTTCAGCAAATTTGTTACTTTTCGGAAGTAAAATGTACACAACTATCAGCAAAATGGACTTTGAACCAAATTATATGAACCAGTAATTTATCCGAAATGCACTGGTTGTATGAACATGGTAAAATGCCAGTAACCTGAAAATCTAAATTTGGCGCAAATTGGTAAATTGCTGAATTTCAGCAAATGTGTTACCTTTCGGAAGTAAACTGTAAACAACTATCAGCAAAATGGACTTTGAACCAAATTCTATGAACGAGTAATTTATCCGAAATGCACTGGTTGGATGAACATGGTAAAACGGCAGTAACCTTAAAATCTAAATTTGGCGCCAATTGATGCATTTCAGCAAATTCGTTACTTTTCGGAGGTAAAATGTACACAACTATCAGCAAAATGGAATTTGAACGAAATTCTATGAACGAGTAATTTTTCCGAAATGCCCTGGTTGTATGAACATGGTGAAATGGCAGTAACCTTAAAATCTACATTTGGCGCAAATTGGTAAATTGATGAATTTCAGCAAATTTGTTACTTTTCGGAAGTAAAATGTAGACAACTATCAGCAAAATGGACTTTGAACCAAATTCTATGAACGAGAAATTTATCCGAAATGCCCTGGTTGTATGAACATGGTGAAATGGCAGTAACCTTAAAATCTACATTTGGCGCAAATTGGTAAATTGATGAATTTCAGCAAATTTGTTACTTTTCGGAAGTAAAATGTAGACAACTATCAGCAAAATGGACTTTGAACCAAATTCTATGAACGAGAAATTTATCCGAAATGCCCTGGTTGTATGAACATGGTAAAATGCCAGTAACCTTAAAATCTAAATTTGGCGCAAATTGGTAAATTGCTGAATTTCAGCAAGTGATTTACCTTTTGGAAGTAAAAAGTACACAACTATTAGCAAAATGGACTTTGAACGATATTCTATGAACGAGTAATTTTTCCGAAATGCACTGGTTGGATGAACATGGTAAAACGGCAGTAACCTTAAAATCTACATTTGGCGCATATTGGTAAATTGATGAATTTCAGCAAATGTGTTACTTTCGGAAGTAAAATGTAGACAACTATAAGCAAAATGGACTTTGAACCAAATTCTATGAACGAGTAATTTATCCGAAATGCACTGGTTGTATGAACATGGTAAAATGGCAGTAACCTGAAAATCTAAATTTGGCGCAAATTAGTAAATTGCTGAATTTCAGCAAATGTGTTACCTTTTGGAAGTAAAAAGTACACAACTATTAGCAAAATGGACTTTGAACGAAATTCTATGAACGAGTAATTTTTCCGAAATGCACTGGTTGGATAAACATGGTAAAACGGCAGTAACCTTAAAATCTAAATGTGGCGCAAATAGGTAAATTGATGAATTTCAGCAAATGCGTTACCTTTCGGAAGTAAATTGTACACAACTATCAGCAAAATGGACTTTGAACAAAATTCTATGAACGAGTAATTTATCCGAAATGCACTGGTTGGATGAACATGGTAAAACGGCAGTAACCTTAAAATCTACATTTGGCGCAAATTGGTAAATTGATGCATTTCAGCAAATTTGTTACCTTTCGGAAGTAAACTGTAAACAACTATCAGCAAAATGGACTTTGAATCAAATTCTATGAACGAGTAATTTATCCGAAATGCACTGGTTGGATGAACATGGTAAAACGGCAGTAACCTTAAAATATACATTTGGCGCAAATTGGTAAATTGATGAATTTCAGCAAATGTGTTACCCATCGGAAGTCAAATGTACACAACTATTAGCAAAATGGACTTTGAACCAAATTCTATGAACGAGTAATTTATCCGAAATGCACTGGTTGGATGAACATGGTAAAACGGCAGTAACCTTAAAATCTACATTTGGCGCAAATTGGTAAATTGATGCATTTCAGCAAATTTGTTACTTTTCGGAAGTAAAATGTACACAACTATCAGAAAAATGGACTTTGAACCAAATTATATGAACGAGTAATTTATCCGAAATGCACTGGTTGTATGAACATGGTAAAATGCCAGTAACCTGAAAATCTAAATTTGGCGCAAATTGGTAAATTGCTGAATTTCAGCAAATGTGTTACCTTTCGGAAGTAAACTGTAAACAACTATCAGCAAAATGGACTTTGAACCAAATTCTATGAACGAGTAATTTATCCGAAATGCACTGGTTGTATGAACATGTTGAAATGGCAGTAACCTTAAAATCTACATTTGGCGCAAATTGGTAAATTGATGAATTTCAGCAAATGTGTTACCCATCGGAAGTAAAATGTACACAACTATTAGCAAAATAGACTTTGAACGAAATTCTATGAACGAGTAATTTTTCCGAAATGCACTGGTTGTATGAACATGGTAAAATGCCAGTAACCTGAAAATCTAAATTTGGCGCAAATTGGTAAATTGCTGAATTTCAGCAAATGTGTTACCTTTCGGAAGTAAACTGTAAACAACTATCAGCAAAATGGACTTTGAACCAAATTCTATGAACGAGTAATTTATCCGAAATGCACTGGTTGTATGAACATGTTGAAATGGCAGTAACCTTAAAATCTAAATTTTGCGCAAATTGGTAAATTGATGCATTTCAGCAAATTTGTTACTTTTCGGAAGTAAAATGTACACAACTATCAGCAAAATGGACTTTGAACCAAATTATATGAACGAGTAATTTATCCGAAATGCACTGGTTGTATGAACATGGTAAAATGCCAGTAACCTGAAAATCTAAATATGGCGCAAATTGGTAAATTGCTGAATTTCAGCAAATGTGTTACCTTTCGGAAGTAAAATGTACACAACTATCAGCAAAATGGACTTTGAACCAAATTCTATGAACGAGAAATTTATCCGAAATGCCGTGGTTGTATGAACATGGTGAAATGGCAGTAACCTTAAAATCTACATTTGGCGCAAATTGGTAAATTGATGAATTTCAGCAAATGTGTTACCCATCGGAAGTAAAATGTACACAACTATCAGCAAAATGGACTTTGAACCAAATTCTATGAACGAGAAATTTATCCGAAATACACTGGTAGTATGAACATGGTGAAATGGCAGTAACCTTAAAATCTACATTTGGCGCAAATTGGTAAATTGATGAATTTCAGCAAATGTGTTACCCATCGGAAGTAAAATGTACACAACTATCAGCAAAATGGACTTTGAACCAAATTATATGAACGAGTAATTTTTCCGAAATGCACTGGTTGGATGAACATGGTGAAACGGCAGTAACCTTAAAATCTAAATATGGCGCAAATTGGTAAATTGCTGAATTTCAGCAAATGTGTTACCTTTTGTAAGTAAAAAGTACACAACTATTAACAAAATGGACTTTGAACGAAATTCTATGAACGAGTAATTTTTCCGAAATGCACTGGTTGGATGAACATGGTAAAACGGCAGTAACCTTAAAATCTACATTTGGCGCATATTGGTAAATTGATGAATTTCAGCAAATGTGTTACTTTCGGAAGTAAAATGTAGACAACTATAAGCAAAATGGACTTTGAACCAAATTCTATGAACGAGTAATTTATCCGAAATGCACTGGTTGTATGAACATGGTAAAATGGCAGTAACCTGAAAATCTAAATTTGGCGCAAATTAGTAAATTGCTGAATTTCAGCAAATGTGTTACCTTTTGGAAGTAAAAAGTACACAACTATTAGCAAAATGGACTTTGAACGAAATTCTATGAACGAGTAATTTTTCCGAAATGCACTGGTTGGATAAACATGGTAAAACGGCAGTAACCTTAAAATCTAAATGTGGCGCAAATAGGTAAATTGATGAATTTCAGCAAATGCGTTACCTTTCGGAAGTAAATTGTACACAACTATCAGCAAAATGGACTTTGAACAAAATTCTATGAACGAGTAATTTATCCGAAATGCACTGGTTGTATGAACATGTTGAAATGGCAGTAACCTTAAAATCTACATTTGGCGCAAATTGGTAAATTGATGAATTTCAGCAAATGTGTTACCCATCGGAAGTAAAATGTACACAACTATCAGCAAAATGGACTTTGAACCAAATTCTATGAACGAGAAATTTATCCGAAATACACTGGTAGTATGAACATGGTGAAATGGCAGTAACCTTAAAATCTACATTTGGCGCAAATTGGTAAATTGCTGAATTTCAGCAAATGTGTTACCTTTCGGAAGTAAACTGTAAACAACTATCAGCAAAATGGACTTTGAACCAAATTCTATGAACGAGTAATTTATCCGAAATGCACTGGTTGTATGAACATGTTGAAATGGCAGTAACCTTAAAATCTACATTTGGCGCAAATTGGTAAATTGATGAATTTCAGCAAATGTGTTACCCATCGGAAGTAAAATGTACACAACTATCAGCAAAATGGACTTTGAACCAAATTATATGAACGAGTAATTTTTCCGAAATGCACTGGTTGGATGAACATGGTAAAACGGCAGTAACCTTAAAATCTACATTTGGCGCATATTGGTAAATTGATGAATTTCAGCAAATGTGTTACTTTCGGAAGTAAAATGTAGACAACTATAAGCAAAATGGACTTTGAACCAAATTCTATGAACGAGTAATTTATCCGAAATGCACTGGTTGTATGAACATGGTAAAATGGCAGTAACCTGAAAATCTAAATTTGGCGCAAATTAGTAAATTGCTGAATTTCAGCAAATGCGTTACCTTTCGGAAGTAAATTGTACACAACTATCAGCAAAATGGACTTTGAACAAAATTCTATGAACGAGTAATTTATCCGAAATGCACTGGTTGGATGAACATGGTAAAACGGCAGTAACCTTAAAATCTACATTTGGCGCAAATTGGTAAATTGATGCATTTCAGCAAATTTGTTACCTTTCGGAAGTAAACTGTAAACAACTATCAGCAAAATGGACTTTGAATCAAATTCTATGAACGAGTAATTTATCCGAAATGCACTGGTTGGATGAACATGGTAAAACGGCAGTAACCTTAAAATATACATTTGGCGCAAATTGGTAAATTGATGAATTTCAGCAAATGTGTTACCCATCGGAAGTCAAATGTACACAACTATTAGCAAAATGGACTTTGAACCAAATTCTATGAACGAGTAATTTATCCGAAATGCACTGGTTGGATGAACATGGTAAAACGGCAGTAACCTTAAAATCTACATTTGGCGCAAATTGGTAAATTGATGCATTTCAGCAAATTTGTTACTTTTCGGAAGTAAAATGTACACAACTATCAGAAAAATGGACTTTGAACCAAATTATATGAACGAGTAATTTATCCGAAATGCACTGGTTGTATGAACATGGTAAAATGCCAGTAACCTGAAAATCTAAATTTGGCGCAAATTGGTAAATTGCTGAATTTCAGCAAATGTGTTACCTTTCGGAAGTAAACTGTAAACAACTATCAGCAAAATGGACTTTGAACCAAATTCTATGAACGAGTAATTTATCCGAAATGCACTGGTTGTATGAACATGTTGAAATGGCAGTAACCTTAAAATCTACATTTGGCGCAAATTGGTAAATTGATGAATTTCAGCAAATGTGTTACCCATCGGAAGTAAAATGTACACAACTATTAGCAAAATAGACTTTGAACGAAATTCTATGAACGAGTAATTTTTCCGAAATGCACTGGTTGTATGAACATGGTAAAATGCCAGTAACCTGAAAATCTAAATTTGGCGCAAATTGGTAAATTGCTGAATTTCAGCAAATGTGTTACCTTTCGGAAGTAAACTGTAAACAACTATCAGCAAAATGGACTTTGAACCAAATTCTATGAACGAGTAATTTATCCGAAATGCACTGGTTGTATGAACATGTTGAAATGGCAGTAACCTTAAAATCTAAATTTTGCGCAAATTGGTAAATTGATGCATTTCAGCAAATTTGTTACTTTTCGGAAGTAAAATGTACACAACTATCAGCAAAATGGACTTTGAACCAAATTATATGAACGAGTAATTTATCCGAAATGCACTGGTTGTATGAACATGGTAAAATGCCAGTAACCTGAAAATCTAAATATGGCGCAAATTGGTAAATTGCTGAATTTCAGCAAATGTGTTACCTTTCGGAAGTAAAATGTACACAACTATCAGCAAAATGGACTTTGAACCAAATTCTATGAACGAGAAATTTATCCGAAATACACTGGTAGTATGAACATGGTGAAATGGCAGTAACCTTAAAATCTACATTTGGCGCAAATTGGTAAATTGATGAATTTCAGCAAATGTGTTACCCATCGGAAGTAAAATGTAGACAACTATCAGCAAAATGGACTTTGAACCAAATTCTATAAACGAGAAATTTATCCGAAATGCCGTGGTTGTATGAACATGGTGAAATGGCAGTAACCTTAAAATCTACATTTGGCGCAAATTGGTAAATTGATGAATTTCAGCAAATGTGTTACCCATCGGAAGTAAAATGTACACAACTATCAGCAAAATGGACTTTGAACCAAATTCTATGAACGAGAAATTTATCCGAAATACACTGGTAGTATGAACATGGTGAAATGGCAGTAACCTTAAAATCTACATTTGGCGCAAATTGGTAAATTGATGAATTTCAGCAAATGTGTTACCCATCGGAAGTAAAATGTACACAACTATCAGCAAAATGGACTTTGAACCAAATTATATGAACGAGTAATTTTTCCGAAATGCACTGGTTGGATGAACATGGTGAAACGGCAGTAACCTTAAAATCTAAATTTGGCGCAAATTGGTAAATTGCTGAATTTCAGCAAATGTGTTACCTTTTGTAAGTAAAAAGTACACAACTATTAACAAAATGGACTTTGAACGAAATTCTATGAACGAGTAATTTTTCCGAAATGCACTGGTTGGATGAACATGGTAAAACGGCAGTAACCTTAAAATCTATATTTGGCGCAAATTGGTAACTTGATGAATTTCATCAAATTTGTTACCTTTCGGAAGTAAAATGTACACAACTATCAGCAAAATGGACTTTGAACCAAATTATATGAACGAGTAATTTATCCGAAATGCACTGGTTGTATGAACATGGTAAAATGCCAGTAACCTGAAAATCTAAATTTGGCGCAAATTGGTAAATTGCTGAATTTCAGCAAATGTGTTACCTTTCGGAAGTAAAATGTACACACCTATCAGCAAAATGGACTTTGAACCAAATTCTATGAACGAGAAATTTATCCGAAATACACTGGTAATATGAACATGGTGAAATAGCAGTAACCTTAAAATCTACATTTGGCGCAAATTGGTAAATTGATGAATTCAGCAAATTTGTTACTTTTCGGAAGTAAAATGTACACAACTATCAGCAAAATGGACTTTGAACGAAATTCTATGAACGAGTAATTTTTCCGAAATGCACTGGTTGGATGAACATAGTAAAACGGCAGTAACCTTAAAATCTACATTTGGCGCAAATTGGTAACTTGATGAATTTCATCAAATTTGTTACCTTTCGGAAGTAAAATGTAGACAACTATAAGCAAAACGGACTTTGAACCAAATTATATGAACGAGTAATTTTTCCGAAATGCACTGGTTGTATGAACATGGTAAAATGCCAGTAACCTGAAAATCTAAATTTGGCGCAAATTGGTAAATTGCTGAATTTCAGCAAATGTGTTACCTTTCGGAAGTAAAATGTACACAACTATCAGCAAAATGGACTTTGAACCAAATTCTATGAACGAGAAATTTATCCGAACTGCACTGGTTGTATGAACATGGTAAAACGGCAGTAACCTTAAAATCTACATTTGGCGCAAATTGGTAAATTGATGAATTTCAGCAACTGTGTTACCCATCGGAAGTAAAATGTACACAACTATCAGCAAAATGGACTTTGAACCAAAATATTTGAACCAGTAATTTTTCCGAAATGCACTGGTTGCTTGAACATGGTAAAACGGCAGTAACCTTAAAAACTAAATTTTGCGCAAATTGGTAAATTGATGCATTTCAGCAAATTTGTTACTTTTCGGAAGTAAAATGTACACAACTATCAGCAAAATGGACTTTGAACCAAATTATATGAACGAGTAATTTATCCGAAATGCACTGGTTGTATGAACATGGTAAAATGCCAGTAACCTGAAAATCTAAATATGGCGCAAATTGGTAAATTGCTGAATTTCAGCAAATGTGTTACCTTTCGGAAGTAAAATGTACACAACTATCAGCAAAATGGACTTTGAACCAAATTCTATGAACGAGAAATTTATCCGAAATACACTGGTAGTATGAACATGGTGAAATTGCAGTAACCTTAAAATCTACATTTGGCGCAAATTGGTAAATTGATGCATTTCAGCAAATTTGTTACTTTTCGGAAGTAAAATGTACACAACTATCGGCAAAATGGACTTTGAACGAAATTCTATGAACGAGTAATTTTTCCGAAATGCACTGGTGCGATGAACATGGTAAAACGGCAATAACCTTAAAATCTACTTTTGGCTCAAATTGGTAAATTGATGAATTTCAGCAAATTTGTTACTTTTCGGAAGTAAAATGTACACAACTATCAGCAAAATGGACTTTGAACCAAATTCTATGAACGAGAAATTTATCCGAAATGCACTGGTTGTATGAACATGGTGAAATGGCAGGAACCTTAAAATCTACATTTGGCGCAAATTGGTAAATTGATGAATTTCAGCAAATGTGTTACCTTTCGGAAGTAAAATGTACACAACTATCGGCAAAATGGACTTTGAACGAAATTCTATGAACTAGTAATTTTTCCGAAATGCACTGGTTGGATGAACATGGTGAAACGGCAGTAACCTTAAAATCTACTTTTGGCTCAAATTGGTAAATTGATGAATTTCAGCAAATTTGTTACTTTTCGGAAGTAAAATGTACACAACTATCAGCAAAATGGACTTTGAACCAAATTCTATGAACGAGAAATTTATCCGAAATGCACTGGTTGTATGACCATGGTGAAATGGCAGTAACCTTAAAATCTACATTGGCGCAAATTGGTAATGTGATGAATTTCAGCAAATTTGTTACTTTTCGGAAGTAAAATGTACACAACTATCGGCAAAATGGACTTTGAACGAAATTCTATGAACGAGTAATTTTTCCGAAATGAACTGGTGTGATGAACATGGTAAAACGGCAATAACCTTAAAATCTACTTTTGGCTCAAATTGGTAAATTGATGAATTTCAGCAAATTTGTTACTTTTCGGAAGTAAAATGTACACAACTATCAGCAAAATGGACTTTGAACCAAATTCTATGAACGAGAAATTTATCCGAAATGCACTGGTTGTATGAACATGGTAAAATGGTAAAATGCCAGTAACCTGAAAATCTAAATTTGGCGCAAATTGGTAAATTGATGAATTTCAGCAAATGTGTTACCTTTCGGAAGTAAATTGTACACAACTATCAGCAAAATGGACTTTGAACGAAATTCTATGAACGAGTAATTTTTTCGAAATGCACTGGTTGGATGAACATGGTGAAACGGCAGTAACCTTAAAATCTAAATTTGGCGCAAATTGGTAAATTGATGAATTTCAGCAAATTTGTTACTTTTCGGAAGTAAAATGTACACAACTATCAGCAAAATGGACTTTGAACCAAATTCTATGAACGAGAAATTTATCCGAAATACACTGGTAGTATGAACATGGTAAAACGGCAATAACCTTAAAATCTACTTTTGGCTCAAATTGGTAAATTGATGAATTTCAGCAAATGTGTTACCTTTCGGAAGTAAATTGTACACAACTATCAGCAAAATGGACTTTGAACGAAATTCTATGAACGAGTAATTTTTTCGAAATGCACTGGTTGGATGAACATGGTAAAACGGCAATAACCTTAAAATCTACTTTTGGCTCAAATTGGTAAATTGATGAATTTCAGCAAATTTGTTACTTTTCGGAAGTAAAATGTACACAACTATCAGCAAAATGGACTTTGAACCAAATTCTATGAACGAGATATTTATCCGAAATACACTGGTAGTATGAACATGGTAAAACGGCAATAACCTTAAAATCTACTTTTGGCTCAAATTGGTAAATTGATGAATTTCAGCAAATGTGTTACCTTTCGGAAGTAAATTGTACACAACTATCAGCAAAATGGACTTTGAACGAAATTCTATGAACGAGTAATTTTTTCGAAATGCACTGGTTGGATGAACATGGTAAAACGGCAATAACCTTAAAATCTACTTTTGGCTCAAATTGGTAAATTGATGAATTCCAGCAAATTTGTTACTTTTCGGAAGTAAAATGTACACAACTATCAGCAAAATGGACTTTGAACCAAATTCTATGAACGAGAAATTTATCCGAAATGCACTGGTTGTATGAACATGGTGAAATGGCAGGAACCTTAAAATCTACATTTGGCGCAAATTGGTAAATTGATGAATTTCAGCAAATGTGTTACCTTTCGGAAGTAAAATGTACACAACTATCGGCAAAATGGACTTTGAACGAAATTCTATGAACTAGTAATTTTTCCGAAATGCACTGGTTGGATGAACATGGTGAAACGGCAGTAACCTTAAAATCTACTTTTGGCTCAAATTGGTAAATTGATGAATTTCAGCAAATTTGTTACTTTTCGGAAGTAAAATGTACACAACTATCAGCAAAATGGACTTTGAACCAAATTCTATGAACGAGAAATTTATCCGAAATGCACTGGTTGTATGACCATGGTGAAATGGCAGTAACCTTAAAATCTACATTGGCGCAAATTGGTAATGTGATGAATTTCAGCAAATTTGTTAATTTTCGGAAGTAAAATGTACACAACTATCGGCAAAATGGACTTTGAACGAAATTCTATGAACGAGTAATTTTTCCGAAATGAACTGGTGTGATGAACATGGTAAAACGGCAATAACCTTAAAATCTACTTTTGGCTCAAATTGGTAAATTGATGAATTTCAGCAAATTTGTTACTTTTCGGAAGTAAAATGTACACAACTATCAGCAAAATGGACTTTGAACCAAATTCTATGAACGAGAAATTTATCCGAAATGCACTGGTTGTATGAACATGGTAAAATGGTAAAATGCCAGTAACCTGAAAATCTAAATTTGGCGCAAATTGGTAAATTGATGAATTTCAGCAAATGTGTTACCTTTCGGAAGTAAATTGTACACAACTATCAGCAAAATGGACTTTGAACGAAATTCTATGAACGAGTAATTTTTTCGAAATGCACTGGTTGGATGAACATGGTGAAACGGCAGTAACCTTAAAATCTAAATTTGGCGCAAATTGGTAAATTGATGAATTTCAGCAAATTTGTTACTTTTCGGAAGTAAAATGTACACAACTATCAGCAAAATGGACTTTGAACCAAATTCTATGAACGAGAAATTTATCCGAAATACACTGGTAGTATGAACATGGTAAAACGGCAATAACCTTAAAATCTACTTTTGGCTCAAATTGGTAAATTGATGAATTTCAGCAAATGTGTTACCTTTCGGAAGTAAATTGTACACAACTATCAGCAAAATGGACTTTGAACGAAATTCTATGAACGAGTAATTTTTTCGAAATGCACTGGTTGGATGAACATGGTAAAACGGCAATAACCTTAAAATCTACTTTTGGCTCAAATTGGTAAATTGATGAATTTCAGCAAATTTGTTACTTTTCGGAAGTAAAATGTACACAACTATCAGCAAAATGGACTTTGAACCAAATTCTATGAACGAGATATTTATCCGAAATACACTGGTAGTATGAACATGGTAAAACGGCAATAACCTTAAAATCTACTTTTGGCTCAAATTGGTAAATTGATGAATTTCAGCAAATGTGTTACCTTTCGGAAGTAAATTGTACACAACTATCAGCAAAATGGACTTTGAACGAAATTCTATGAACGAGTAATTTTTTCGAAATGCACTGGTTGGATGAACATGGTAAAACGGCAATAACCTTAAAATCTACTTTTGGCTCAAATTGGTAAATTGATGAATTCCAGCAAATTTGTTACTTTTCGGAAGTAAAATGTACACAACTATCAGCAAAATGGACTTTGAACCAAATTCTATGAACGAGAAATTTATCCGAAATGCACTGGTTGTATGAACATGGTAAAATGATAAAATGCCAGTAACCTGAAAATCTAAATTTGGCGCAAATTGGTAAATTGATGAATTTCAGCAAATTTGTTACTTTTCGGAAGTAAAATGTACACAACTATCGGCAAAATGGACTTTGAACGAAATTCTATGAACGAGTAATTTTTTCGAAATGCACTGGTTGGATGAACATGGTAAAACGGCAATAACCTTAAAATCTACATTTGGCGCAAATTGGTAAATTGATGAATTTCAGCAAATTTGTTACTTTTCGGAAGTAAAATGTACACAACTATCAGCAAAATGGACTTTGAACCAAATTCTATGAACGAGAAATTTATCCGAAATGCACTGGTTGTATGAACATGGTGAAATGGCAGTAACCTTAAAATCTACTTTTGGCTCAAATTGGTAAATTGATGAATTTCAGCAAATTTGTTACTTTTCGGAAGTAAAATGTACACAACTATCAGCAAAATGGACTTTGAACCAAATTCTATGAACGAGAAATTTATCCGAAATACACTGGTAGTATGAACATGGTGAAATGGCAGTAACCTTAAAATGTACATTTGGCGCAAATTGGTAAATTGATGAATTTCAGCAAATGTGTTACCCATCGGAAGTAAAATGTACACAACTATCAGCAAAATGGACTTTGAACCAAATTCTATGAACGAGAAATTTATCCGAAATACACTGGTAGTATGAACATGGTGAAATGGCAGTAACCTTAAAATCTACATTTGGCGCAAATTGGTAAATTGATGAATTTCAGCAAATGTGTTACCCATCGGAAGTAAAATGTACACAACTATCAGCAAAATGGATTTTGAACCAAATTATATGAACGAGTAATTTTTCCGAAATGCACTGGTTGGATGAACATGGTAAAACGGCAGTAACCTTAAAATCTACATTTGGCGCAAATTGGTAACTTGATGAATTTCATCAAATTTGTTACCTTTCGGAAGTAAAATGTACACAACTATCAGCAAAATGGACTTTGAACCAAATTCTATGAACGAGAAATTTATCCGAAATACACTGGTAGTATGAACATGGTGAAATTGCAGTAACCTTAAAATCTACATTTGGCGCAAATTGGTAAATTGATGAATTCAGCAAATTTGTTACTTTTCGGAAGTAAAATGTACACAACTATCAGCAAAATGGACTTTGAACGAAATTCTATGAACGAGTAATTTTTCCGAAATGCACTGGTTGGATGAACATGGTAAAACGGCAGTAACCTTAAAATCTACATTTGGCGCAAATTGGTAACTTGATGAATTTCATCAAATTTGTTACCTTTCGGAAGTAAAATGTAGACAACTATAAGCAAAACGGACTTTGAACCAAATTATATGAACGAGTAATTTTTCCGAAATGCACTGGTTGTATGAACATGGTAAAATGCCAGTAACCTGAAAATCTAAATTTGGCGCAAATTGGTAAATTGCTGAATTTCAGCAAATGTGTTACCTTTCGGAAGTAAAATGTACACAACTATCAGCAAAATGGACTTTGAACCAAATTCTATGAACGAGAAATTTATCCGAACTGCACTGGTTGTATGAACATGGTAAAACGGCAGTAACCTTAAAATCTACATTTGGCGCAAATTGGTAAATTGATGAATTTCAGCAACTGTGTTACCCATCGGAAGTAAAATGTACACAACTATCAGCAAAATGGACTTTGAACCAAAATATTTGAACCAGTAATTTTTCCGAAATGCACTGGTTGCTTGAACATGGTAAAACGGCAGTAACCTTAAAAACTAAATTTTGCGCAAATTGGTAAATTGATGCATTTCAGCAAATTTGTTACTTTTCGGAAGTAAAATGTACACAACTATCAGCAAAATGGACTTTGAACCAAATTATATGAACGAGTAATTTATCCGAAATGCACTGGTTGTATGAACATGGTAAAATGCCAGTAACCTGAAAATCTAAATATGGCGCAAATTGGTAAATTGCTGAATTTCAGCAAATGTGTTACCTTTCGGAAGTAAAATGTACACAACTATCAGCAAAATGGACTTTGAACCAAATTCTATGAACGAGAAATTTATCCGAAATACACTGGTAGTATGAACATGGTGAAATTGCAGTAACCTTAAAATCTACATTTGGCGCAAATTGGTAAATTGATGCATTTCAGCAAATTTGTTACTTTTCGGAAGTAAAATGTACACAACTATCGGCAAAATGGACTTTGAACGAAATTCTATGAACGAGTAATTTTTCCGAAATGCACTGGTGCGATGAACATGGTAAAACGGCAATAACCTTAAAATCTACTTTTGGCTCAAATTGGTAAATTGATGAATTTCAGCAAATTTGTTACTTTTCGGAAGTAAAATGTACACAACTATCAGCAAAATGGACTTTGAACCAAATTCTATGAACGAGAAATTTATCCGAAATGCACTGGTTGTATGAACATGGTGAAATGGCAGGAACCTTAAAATCTACATTTGGCGCAAATTGGTAAATTGATGAATTTCAGCAAATGTGTTACCTTTCGGAAGTAAAATGTACACAACTATCGGCAAAATGGACTTTGAACGAAATTCTATGAACTAGTAATTTTTCCGAAATGCACTGGTTGGATGAACATGGTGAAACGGCAGTAACCTTAAAATCTACTTTTGGCTCAAATTGGTAAATTGATGAATTTCAGCAAATTTGTTACTTTTCGGAAGTAAAATGTACACAACTATCAGCAAAATGGACTTTGAACCAAATTCTATGAACGAGAAATTTATCCGAAATGCACTGGTTGTATGACCATGGTGAAATGGCAGTAACCTTAAAATCTACATTGGCGCAAATTGGTAATGTGATGAATTTCAGCAAATTTGTTACTTTTCGGAAGTAAAATGTACACAACTATCGGCAAAATGGACTTTGAACGAAATTCTATGAACGAGTAATTTTTCCGAAATGAACTGGTGTGATGAACATGGTAAAACGGCAATAACCTTAAAATCTACTTTTGGCTCAAATTGGTAAATTGATGAATTTCAGCAAATTTGTTACTTTTCGGAAGTAAAATGTACACAACTATCAGCAAAATGGACTTTGAACCAAATTCTATGAACGAGAAATTTATCCGAAATGCACTGGTTGTATGAACATGGTAAAATGGTAAAATGCCAGTAACCTGAAAATCTAAATTTGGCGCAAATTGGTAAATTGATGAATTTCAGCAAATGTGTTACCTTTCGGAAGTAAATTGTACACAACTATCAGCAAAATGGACTTTGAACGAAATTCTATGAACGAGTAATTTTTTCGAAATGCACTGGTTGGATGAACATGGTGAAACGGCAGTAACCTTAAAATCTAAATTTGGCGCAAATTGGTAAATTGATGAATTTCAGCAAATTTGTTACTTTTCGGAAGTAAAATGTACACAACTATCAGCAAAATGGACTTTGAACCAAATTCTATGAACGAGAAATTTATCCGAAATACACTGGTAGTATGAACATGGTAAAACGGCAATAACCTTAAAATCTACTTTTGGCTCAAATTGGTAAATTGATGAATTTCAGCAAATGTGTTACCTTTCGGAAGTAAATTGTACACAACTATCAGCAAAATGGACTTTGAACGAAATTCTATGAACGAGTAATTTTTTCGAAATGCACTGGTTGGATGAACATGGTAAAACGGCAATAACCTTAAAATCTACTTTTGGCTCAAATTGGTAAATTGATGAATTTCAGCAAATTTGTTACTTTTCGGAAGTAAAATGTACACAACTATCAGCAAAATGGACTTTGAACCAAATTCTATGAACGAGATATTTATCCGAAATACACTGGTAGTATGAACATGGTAAAACGGCAATAACCTTAAAATCTACTTTTGGCTCAAATTGGTAAATTGATGAATTTCAGCAAATGTGTTACCTTTCGGAAGTAAATTGTACACAACTATCAGCAAAATGGACTTTGAACGAAATTCTATGAACGAGTAATTTTTTCGAAATGCACTGGTTGGATGAACATGGTGAAACGGCAATAACCTTAAAATCTACTTTTGGCTCAAATTGGTAAATTGATGAATTCCAGCAAATTTGTTACTTTTCGGAAGTAAAATGTACACAACTATCAGCAAAATGGACTTTGAACCAAATTCTATGAACGAGAAATTTATCCGAAATGCACTGGTTGTATGAACATGGTAAAATGATAAAATGCCAGTAACCTGAAAATCTAAATTTGGCGCAAATTGGTAAATTGATGAATTTCAGCAAATTTGTTACTTTTCGGAAGTAAAATGTACACAACTATCGGCAAAATGGACTTTGAACGAAATTCTATGAACGAGTAATTTTTTCGAAATGCACTGGTTGGATGAACATGGTAAAACGGCAATAACCTTAAAATCTACATTTGGCGCAAATTGGTAAATTGATGAATTTCAGCAAATTTGTTACTTTTCGGAAGTAAAATGTACACAACTATCAGCAAAATGGACTTTGAACCAAATTCTATGAACGAGAAATTTATCCGAAATGCACTGGTTGTATGAACATGGTGAAATGGCAGTAACCTTAAAATCTACTTTTGGCTCAAATTGGTAAATTGATGAATTTCAGCAAATTTGTTACTTTTCGGAAGTAAAATGTACACAACTATCAGCAAAATGGACTTTGAACCAAATTCTATGAACGAGAAATTTATCCGAAATACACTGGTAGTATGAACATGGTGAAATGGCAGTAACCTTAAAATGTACATTTGGCGCAAATTGGTAAATTGATGAATTTCAGCAAATGTGTTACCCATCGGAAGTAAAATGTACACAATTATCAGCAAAATGGACTTTGAACCAAATTCTATGAACGAGAAATTTATCCGAAATACACTGGTAGTATGAACATGGTGAAATGGCAGTAACCTTAAAATCTACATTTGGCGCAAATTGGTAAATTGATGAATTTCAGCAAATGTGTTACCCATCGGAAGTAAAATGTACACAACTATCAGCAAAATGGATTTTGAACCAAATTATATGAACGAGTAATTTTTCCGAAATGCACTGGTTGGATGAACATGGTGAAACGGCAGTAACCTTAAGATCTAAATTTGGCGCAAATTGGTAAATTGCTGAATTTCAGCAAATGTGTTACCTTTTGTAAGTAAAAAGTACACAACTATTAGCAAAATGGACTTTGAACGAAATTCTATGAACGAGTAATTTTTCCGAAATGCACTGGTTGGATGAACATGGTAAAACGGCAGTAACCTTAAAATCTATATTTGGCGCAAATTGGTAACTTGATGAACTTCATCAAATTTGTTACCTTTCGGAAGTAAAATGTACACAACTATCAGCAAAATGGACTTTGAACCAAATTATATGAACGAGTAATTTATCCGAAATGCACTGGTTGTATGAACATGGTAAAATGCCAGTAACCTGAAAATCTAAATTTGGCGCAAATTGGTAAATTGCTGAATTTCAGCAAATGTGTTACCTTTCGGAAGTAAAATGTACACACCTATCAGCAAAATGGACTTTGAACCAAATTCTATGAACGAGAAATTTATCCGAAATACACTGGTAATATGAACATGGTGAAATGGCAGTAACCTTAAAATCTACATTTGGCGCAAATTGGTAAATTGATGAATTCAGCAAATTTGTTACTTTTCGGAAGTAAAATGTACACAACTATCAGCAAAATGGACTTTGAACGAAATTCTATGAACGAGTAATTTTTCCGAAATGCACTGGTTGGATGAACATGGTAAAACGGCAGTAACCTTAAAATCTACATTTGGCGCAAATTGGTAACTTGATGAATTTCATCAAATTTGTTACCTTTCGGAAGTAAAAAGTAGACAACTATAAGCAAAACGGACTTTGAACCAAATTATATGAACGAGTAATTTTTCCGAAATGCACTGGTTGTATGAACATGGTAAAATGCCAGTAACCTGAAAATCTAAATTTGGCGCAAATTGGTAAATTGCTGAATTTCAGCAAATGTGTTACCTTTCGGAAGTAAAATGTACACAACTATAAGCAAAATGGACTTTGAACCAAATTCTATGAACGAGAAATTTATCCGAACTGCACTGGTTGTATGAACATGGTAAAACGGCAGTAACCTTAAAATCTACTTTTGGCGCAAATTGGTAAATTGATGAATTTCAGCAACTGTGTTACCCATCGGAAGTAAAATGTACACAACTATCAGCAAAATGGACTTTGAACCAAAATATTTGAACCAGTAATTTTTCCGAAATGCACTGGTTGCATGAACATGGTAAAACGGCAGTAACCTTAAAAACTAAATTTTGCGCAAATTGGTAAATTGATGCATTTCAGCAAATTTGTTACTTTTCGGAAGTAAAATGTACACAACTATCAGCAAAATGGACTTTGAACCAAATTATATGAACGAGTAATTTATCCGAAATGCACTGGTTGTATGAACATGGTAAAATGCCAGTAACCTGAAAATCTCAATATGGCGCAAATTGGTAAATTGCTGAATTTCAGCAAATGTGTTACCTTTCGGAAGTAAAATGTACACAACTATCAGCAAAATGGACTTTGAACCAAATTCTATGAACGAGAAATTTATCCGAAATACACTGGTAGTATGAACATGGTGAAATTGCAGTAATCTTAAAATCTACATTTGTCGCAAATTGGTAAATTGATGCATTTCAGCAAATTTGTTACTTTTCGGAAGTAAAATGTACACAACTATCGGCAAAATGGACTTTGAACGAAATTCTATGAACGAGTAATTTTTCCGAAATGCACTGGTGTGATGAACATGGTAAAACGGCAATAACCTTAAAATCTACTTTTGGCTCAAATTGGTAAATTGATGAATTTCAGCAAATTTGTTACTTTTCGGAAGTAAAATGTACACAACTATCAGCAAAATGGACTTTGAACCAAATTCTATGAACGAGAAATTTATCCGAAATGCACTGGTTGTATGAACATGGTGAAATGGCAGTAACCTTAAAATCTACATTTGGCGCAAATTGGTAAATTGATGAATTTCAGCAAATGTGTTACCTTTCGGAAGTAAAATGTACACAACTATCGGCAAAATGGACTTTGAACGAAATTCTATGAACTAGTAATTTTTCCGAAATGCACTGGTTGGATGAACATGGTGAAACGGCAGTAACCTTAAAATCTACTTTTGGCTCAAATTGGTAAATTGATGAATTTCAGCAAATTTGTTACTTTTCGGAAGTAAAATGTACACAACTATCAGCAAAATGGACTTTGAACCAAATTCTATGAACGAGAAATTTATCCGAAATGCACTGGTTGTATGACCATGGTGAAATGGCAGTAACCTTAAAATCTACATTGGCGCAAATTGGTAATGTGATGAATTTCAGCAAATTTGTTACTTTTCGGAAGTAAAATGTACACAACTATCGGCAAAATGGACTTTGAACGAAATTCTATGAACGAGTAATTTTTCCGAAATGAACTGGTGTGATGAACATGGTAAAACGGCAATAACCTTAAAATCTACTTTTGGCTCAAATTGGTAAATTGATGAATTTCAGCAAATTTGTTACTTTTCGGAAGTAAAATGTACACAACTATCAGCAAAATGGACTTTGAACCAAATTCTATGAACGAGAAATTTATCCGAAATGCACTGGTTGTATGAACATGGTAAAATGGTAAAATGCCAGTAACCTGAAAATCTAAATTTGGCGCAAATTGGTAAATTGATGAATTTCAGCAAATGTGTTACCTTTCGGAAGTAAATTGTACACAACTATCAGCAAAATGGACTTTGAACGAAATTCTATGAACGAGTAATTTTTTCGAAATGCACTGGTTGGATGAACATGGTGAAACGGCAGTAACCTTAAAATCTAAATTTGGCGCAAATTGGTAAATTGATGAATTTCAGCAAATTTGTTACTTTTCGGAAGTAAAATGTACACAACTATCAGCACAATGGACTTTGAACCAAATTCTATGAACGAGAAATTTATCCGAAATACACTGGTAGTATGAACATGGTAAAACGGCAATAACCTTAAAATCTACTTTTGGCTCAAATTGGTAAATTGATGAATTTCAGCAAATGTGTTACCTTTCGGAAGTAAATTGTACACAACTATCAGCAAAATGGACTTTGAACGAAATTCTATGAACGAGTAATTTTTTCGAAATGCACTGGTTGGATGAACATGGTAAAACGGCAATAACCTTAAAATCTACTTTTGGCTCAAATTGGTAAATTGATGAATTTCAGCAAATTTGTTACTTTTCGGAAGTAAAATGTACACAACTATCAGCAAAATGGACTTTGAACCAAATTCTATGAACGAGAAATTATCCGAAATAAACTGGTAGTATGAACATGGTAAAACGGCAATAACCTTAAAATCTACTTTTGGCTCAAATTGGTAAATTGATGAATTTCAGCAAATTTGTTACTTTTCGGAAGTAAAATGTACACAACTATCAGCAAAATGGACTTTGAACCAAATTCTATGAACGATAAAATTTATCCGAAATGCACTGGTTGTATGAACATGGTGAAATGGCAGTAACCTTAAAATCTACATTTGGCGCAAATTGGTAAATTGATGAATTTCAGCAAATGTGTTACCTTTCGGAAGTAAAATGTACACAACTATCGGCAAAATGGACTTTGAACGAAATTCTATGAACTAGTAATTTTTCCGAAATGCACTGGTTGGATGAACATGGTAAAACGGCAGTAACCTTAAAATCTACATTTGGCGCAAATTGGTAACTTGATGAATTTCATCAAATTTGTTACCTTTCGGAAGTAAAATGTAGACAACTATAAGCAAAACGGACTTTGAACCAAATTATATGAACGAGTAATTTTTCCGAAATGCACTGGTTGTATGAACATGGTAAAATGCCAGTAACCTGAAAATCTAAATTTGGCGCAAATTGGTAAATTGCTGAATTTCAGCAAATGTGTTACCTTTCGGAAGTAAAATGTACACAACTATCAGCAAAATGGACTTTGAACCAAATTCTATGAACGAGAAATTTATCCGAACTGCACTGGTTGTATGAACATGGTAAAACGGCAGTAACCTTAAAATCTACATTTGGCGCAAATTGGTAAATTGATGAATTTCAGCAACTGTGTTACCCATCGGAAGTAAAATGTACACAACTATCAGCAAAATGGACTTTGAACCAAAATATTTGAACCAGTAATTTTTCCGAAATGCACTGGTTGCATGAACATGGTAAAACGGCAGTAACCTTAAAAACTAAATTTTGCGCAAATTGGTAAATTGATGCATTTCAGCAAATTTGTTACTTTTCGGAAGTAAAATGTACACAACTATCAGCAAAATGGACTTTGAACCAAATTAAATGAACGAGTAATTTATCCGAAATGCACTGGTTGTATGAACATGGTAAAATGCCAGTAACCTGAAAATCTAAATATGGCGCAAATTGGTAAATTGCTGAATTTCAGCAAATGTGTTACCTTTCGGAAGTAAAATGTACACAACTATCAGCAAAATGGACTTTGAACCAAATTCTATGAACGAGAAATTTATCCGAAATACACTGGTAGTATGAACATGGTGAAATTGCAGTAACCTTAAAATCTACATTTGGCGCAAATTGGTAAATTGATGCATTTCAGCAAATTTGTTACTTTTCGGAAGTAAAATGTACACAACTATCGGCAAAATGGACTTTGAACGAAATTCTATGAACGAGTAATTTTTCCGAAATGCACTGGTGTGATGAACATGGTAAAACGGCAATAACCTTAAAATCTACTTTTGGCTCAAATTGGTAAATTGATGAATTTCAGCAAATTTGTTACTTTTCGGAAGTAAAATGTACACAACTATCAGCAAAATGGACTTTGAACCAAATTCTATGAACGAGAAATTTATCCGAAATGCACTGGTTGTATGAACATGGTGAAATGGCAGTAACCTTAAAATCTACATTTGGCGCAAATTGGTAAATTGATGAATTTCAGCAAATGTGTTACCTTTCGGAAGTAAAATGTACACAACTATCGGCAAAATGGACTTTGAACGAAATTCTATGAACTAGTAATTTTTCCGAAATGCACTGGTTGGATGAACATGGTGAAACGGCAGTAACCTTAAAATCTACTTTTGGCTCAAATTGGTAAATTGATGAATTTCAGCAAATTTGTTACTTTTCGGAAGTAAAATGTACACAACTATCAGCAAAATGGACTTTGAACCAAATTCTATGAACGAGAAATTTATCCGAAATGCACTGGTTGTATGACCATGGTGAAATGGCAGTAACCTTAAAATCTACATTGGCGCAAATTGGTAATGTGATGAATTTCAGCAAATTTGTTACTTTTCGGAAGTAAAATGTACACAACTATCGGCAAAATGGACTTTGAACGAAATTCTATGAACGAGTAATTTTTCCGAAATGAACTGGTGTGATGAACATGGTAAAACGGCAATAACCTTAAAATCTACTTTTGGCTCAAATTGGTAAATTGATGAATTTCAGCAAATTTGTTACTTTTCGGAAGTAAAATGTACACAACTATCAGCAAAATGGACTTTGAACCAAATTCTATGAACGAGAAATTTATCCGAAATGCACTGGTTGTATGAACATGGTAAAATGGTAAAATGCCAGTAACCTGAAAATCTAAATTTGGCGCAAATTGGTAAATTGATGAATTTCAGCAAATGTGTTACCTTTCGGAAGTAAATTGTACACAACTATCAGCAAAATGGACTTTGAACGAAATTCTATGAACGAGTAATTTTTTCGAAATGCACTGGTTGGATGAACATGGTGAAACGGCAGTAACCTTAAAATCTAAATTTGGCGCAAATTGGTAAATTGATGAATTTCAGCAAATTTGTTACTTTTCGGAAGTAAAATGTACACAACTATCAGCAAAATGGACTTTGAACCAAATTCTATGAACGAGAAATTTATCCGAAATACACTGGTAGTATGAACATGGTAAAACGGCAATAACCTTAAAATCTACTTTTGGCTCAAATTGGTAAATTGATGAATTTCAGCAAATGTGTTACCTTTCGGAAGTAAATTGTACACAACTATCAGGAAAATGGAATTTGAACGAAATTCTATGAACGAGTAATTTTTTCGAAATGCACTGGTTGGATGAACATGGTAAAACGGCAATAACCTTAAAATCTACTTTTGGCTCAAATTGGTAAATTGATGAATTTCAGCAAATTTGTTACTTTTCGGAAGTAAAATGTACACAACTATCAGCAAAATGGACTTTGAACCAAATTCTATGAACGAGAAATTTATCCGAAATACACTGGTAGTATGAACATGGTAAAACGGCAATAACCTTAAAATCTACTTTTGGCTCAAATTGGTAAATTGATGAATTTCAGCAAATTTGTTACTTTTCGGAAGTAAAATGTACACAACTATCAGCAAAATGGACTTTGAACCAAATTCTATGAACGAGAAATTTATCCGAAATGCACTGGTTGTATGAACATGGTGAAATGGCAGTAACCTTAAAATCTACATTTGGCGCAAATTGGTAAATTGATGAATTTCAGCAAATGTGTTACCTTTCGGAAGTAAAATGTGCACAACTATCGGCAAAATGGACTTTGAACGAAATTCTATGAACTAGTAATTTTTCCGAAATGCACTGGTTGGATGAACATGGTGAAACGGCAGTAACCTTAAAATCTACTTTTGGCTCAAATTGGTAAATTGATGAATTTCAGCAAATTTGTTACTTTTCGGAAGTAAAATGTACACAACTATCAGCAAAATGGACTTTGAACCAAATTCTATGAACGAGAAATTTATCCGAAATGCACTGGTTGTATGACCATGGTGAAATGGCAGTAACCTTAAAATCTACATTGGCGCAAATTGGTAATGTGATGAATTTCAGCAAATTTGTTACTTTTCGGAAGTAAAATGTACACAACTATCGGCAAAATGGACTTTGAACGAAATTCTATGAACGAGTAATTTTTCCGAAATGAACTGGTGTGATGAACATGGTAAAACGGCAATAACCTTAAAATCTACTTTTGGCTCAAATTGGTAAATTGATGAATTTCAGCAAATTTGTTACTTTTCGGAAGTAAAATGTACACAACTATCAGCAAAATGGACTTTGAACCAAATTCTATGAACGAGAAATTTATCCGAAATGCACTGGTTGTATGAACATGGTAAAATGGTAAAATGCCAGTAACCTGAAAATCTAAATTTGGCGCAAATTGGTAAATTGATGAATTTCAGCAAATGTGTTACCTTTCGGAAGTAAATTGTACACAACTATCAGCAAAATGGACTTTGAACGAAATTCTATGAACGAGTAATTTTTTCGAAATGCACTGGTTGGATGAACATGGTGAAACGGCAGTAACCTTAAAATCTAAATTTGGCGCAAATTGGTAAATTGATGAATTTCAGCAAATTTGTTACTTTTCGGAAGTAAAATGTACACAACTATCAGCAAAATGGACTTTGAACCAAATTCTATGAACGAGAAATTTATCCGAAATACACTGGTAGTATGAACATGGTAAAACGGCAATAACCTTAAAATCTACTTTTGGCTCAAATTGGTAAATTGATGAATTTCAGCAAATGTGTTACCTTTCGGAAGTAAATTGTACACAACTATCAGCAAAATGGACTTTGAACGAAATTCTATGAACGAGTAATTTTTTCGAAATGCACTGGTTGGATGAACATGGTAAAACGGCAATAACCTTAAAATCTACTTTTGGCTCAAATTGGTAAATTGATGAATTTCAGCAAATTTGTTACTTTTCGGAAGTAAAATGTACACAACTATCAGCAAAATGGACTTTGAACCAAATTCTATGAACGAGAAATTTATCCGAAATACACTGGTAGTATGAACATGGTAAAACGGCAATAACCTTAAAATCTACTTTTGGCTCAAATTGGTAAATTGATGAATTTCAGCAAATTTGTTACTTTTCGGAAGTAAAATGTACACAACTATCAGCAAAATGGATTTTGAACCAAATTCTATGAACGAGAAATTTATCCGAAATGCACTGGTTGTATGAACATGGTGAAATGGCAGTAACCTTAAAATCTACATTTGGCGCAAATTGGTAAATTGATGAATTTCAGCAAATTTGTTACCCATCGGAAGTAAAATGTACACAACTATTAGCAAAATGGACTTTGAACCAAAATATATGAACGAGTAAGTTTTCCGAAATGCACTGGTTGGATGAACATGGTAAAATGGTAAAATGCCAGTAACCAGAAAATCTAAATTTGGCGCAAATTGGTAAATTGATGAATTTCAGCAATTGTGTTACCTTTCGGAAGTAAATTGTACACAACTATCAGCAAAATGGACTTTGAACGAAATTCTATGAACGAGTAATTTTTTCGAAATGCACTGGTTGGATGAACATGGTGAAACGGCAGTAACCTTAAAATCTAAATTTGGCGCAAATTGGTACATTGATGAATTTCAGCAAATGTGTTACCTTTTGGAAGTAAAATGTAGACAACTATCAGCAAAATGGACTTTGAACCAAATTATATGAACGAGTACTTTATCCGAAATGCACTGGTTGTATGAACATGGTAAAATGCCAGTAACCTGAAAATCTAAATTTGGCGCAAATTGGTAAATTGCTGAATTTCAGCAAATTTGTTACTTTTCGGAAGTAAAATGTACACAACTATCAGCAAAATGGACTTTGAACCAAATTATATGAACGAGAAATTTATCCGAAATACACTGGTTGGATGAACATGGTAAAACGGCAGTAACCTGAAAATCTAAATTTGGCGCAAATTGGTAAATTGCTGAATTTCAGCAAATGTGTTACCTTTCGGAAGTAAAATGTACACAACTATCAGCAAAATGGACTTTGAATCAAATTCTATGAACGAGTAATTTATCCGAAATACACTGGTTGGATGAACATGGTAAAACGGCAGTAACCTGAAAATCTAAATTTGGCGCAAATTGGTAAATTGCTGAATTTCAGCAAATGTGTTACCTTTCGGAAGTAAAATGTACACAACTATCAGCAAAATGGACTTTGAACCAAATTATATGAACGAGAAATTTATCCGAAATACACTGGTTGGATGAACATGGTAAAACGGCAGTAACCTGAAAATCTAAATTTGGCGCAAATTGGTAAATTGCTGAATTTCAGCAAATGTGTTACCTTTCGGAAGTAAAATGTACACAACTATCAGCAAAATGGACTTTGAACCAAATTATATGAACGAGAAATTTATCCGAAATACACTGGTTGGATGAACATGGTAAAACGGCAGTAACCTGAAAATCTAAATTTGGCGCAAATTGGTAAATTGCTGAATTTCAGCAAATGTGTTACCTTTTGTAAGTAAAAAGTACACAACTATTAGCAAAATGGACTTTGAACGAAATTCTATGAACGAGTAATTTTTCCGAAATGCACTGGTTGGATGAACATGGTAAAACGGCAGTAACCTGAAAATCTAAATTTGGCGCAAATTGGTAAATTGCTGAATTTCAGCAAATGTGTTACCTTTCGGAAGTAAAATGTACACAACTATCAGCAAAATGGACTTTGAATCAAATTCCATGAACGAGTAATTTATCCGAAATACACTGGTAGTATGAACATGGTAAAATGCCAGTAACCTGAAAATCTAAATTTGGCGCAAATTGGTAAATTGCTGAATTTCAGCAAATTTGTTACTTTTCGGAAGTAAAATGTACACAACTATCAGCAAAATGGACTTTGAACCAAATTATATGAACGAGAAATTTATCCGAAATACACTGGTAGTATGAACATGGTGAAACGGCAGTAACCTTAAAATCTAAATTTGGCGCAAATTGGTAAATTGCTGAATTTCAGCAAATGTGTTACCTTTCGGAAGTAAAATGTACACAACTATCGGCAAAATGGACTTTGAACGAAATTCTATGAACTAGTAATTTTTCCGAAATGCACTGGGTGGATGAACATGGTGAAACGGCAGTAACCTTAAAATCTACTTTTGGCTCAAATTGGTAAATTGATGAATTTCAGCAAATTTGTTACTTTTCGGAAGTAAAATGTACACAACTATCAGCAAAATGGACTTTGAACCAAATTCTATGAACGAGAAATTTATCCGAAATGCACTGGTTGTATGAACATGGTGAAATGGCAGTAACCTTAAAATCTACATTTGGCGCAAATTGGTAAATTGATAAATTTCAGCAAATTTGTTACCCATCGGAAGTAAAATGTACACAACTATTAGCAAAATGGACTTTGAACCAAATTATATGAACGAGTAAGTTTTCCGAAATGCACTGGTTGGATGAACATGGTAAAACGGCAGTAACCTTAAAATCTAAATTTGGCGCAAATTGGTAAATTGATGCATTTCAGCAAATTTGTTACTTTTCGGAAGTAAAATGTACACAACTATCAGCAAAATGGACTTTGAACCAAATTATATGAACGAGTAATTTATCCGAAATGCACTGGTTGTATGAACATGGTAAAATGCCAGTAACCTGAAAATCTAAATTTGGCGCAAATTGGTAAATTGCTGAATTTCAGCAAATTTGTTACCTTTCGGAAGTAAAATGTACACAACTATCAGCAAAATGGACTTTGAATCAAATTCTATGAACGAGTAATTTATCCGAAATACACTGGTAGTATGAACATGGTAAAATGCCAGTAACCTGAAAATCTAAATTTGGCGCAAATTGGTAAATTGCTGAATTTCAGCAAATTTGTTACTTTTCGGAAGTAAAATGTACACAACTATCAGCAAAATGGACGTTGAACCAAATTATATGAACGAGAAATTTATCCGAAATACACTGGTAGTATGAACATGGTGAAACGGCAGTAACCTTAAAATCTACATTTGGCGCAAATTGGTAAATTGCTGAATTTCAGCAAATGTGTTACCTTTTGTAAGTAAAAAGTACACAACTATTAGCAAAATGGACTTTGAACGAAATTCTATGAACGAGTAATTTTTCCGAAATGCACTGGTTGGATGAACATGGTAAAACGGCAGTAACCTTAAAATCTATATTTGGCGCAAATTGGTAACTTGATGAATTTCATCAAATTTGTTACCTTTCGGAAGTAAAATGTACACAACTATCAGCAAAATGGACTTTGAACCAAATTATATGAACGAGTAATTTATCCGAAATACACTGGTAATATGAACATGGTGAAATGGCAGTAACCTGAAAATCTAAATTTGGCGCAAATTGGTAAATTGCTGAATTTCAGCAAATGTGTTACCTTTCGGAAGTAAAATGTACACACCTATCAGCAAAATGGGCTTTGAACCAAATTCTATGAACGAGAAATTTATCCGAAATACGCTGGTAATATGAACATGGAGAAATGGCAGTAACCTTAAAATCTACATTTTGCGAAAATTGGTAAATTGATGAATTCAGCAAATTTGTTACTTTTCGGAAGTAAAATGTACACAACTATCAGCAAAATGGGCTTTGAACGAAATTCTATGAACGAGTAATTTTTCCGAAATGCACTGGTTGGATGAACATGGTAAAACGGCAGTAACCTTAAAATCTACATTTGGCGCAAATTGGTAACTTGATGAATTTCATCAAATTTGTTACCTTTCGGAAGTAAAATGTAGACAACTATAAGCAAAACGGACTTTGAACCAAATTATATGAACGAGTAATTTTTCCGAAATGCACTGGTTGTATGAACATGGTAAAATGCCAGTAACCTGAAAATCTAAATTTGGCGCAAATTGGTAAATTGCTGAATTTCAGCAAATGTGTTACCTTTCGGAAGTAAAATGTACACAACTATCAGCAAAATGGACTTTGAACCAAATTCTATGAACGAGAAATTTATCCGAACTGCACTGGTTGTATGAACATGGTAAAACGGCAGTAACCTTAAAATCTACATTTGGCTCAAATTGGTAAATTGATGAATTTCAGCAACTGTGTTACCCATCGGAAGTAAAATGTACACAACTATCAGCAAAATGGACTTTGAACCAAAATATTTGAACCAGTAATTTTTCCGAAATGCACTGGTTGCATGAACATGGTAAAACGGCAGTAACCTTAAAATCTAAATTTTGCGCAAATTGGTAAATTGATGCATTTCAGCAAATTTGTTACTTTTCGGAAGTAAAATGTACACAACTATCAGCAAAATGGACTTTGAACCAAATTATATGAACGAGTAGTTTTTCCGAAATGCACTGGTTGTATGAACATGGTAAAATGCCAGTAACCTGAAAATCTAAATATGGCGCAAATTGGTAAATTGCTGAATTTCAGCAAATGTGTTACCTTTCGGAAGTAAAATGTACACAACTATCAGCAAAATGGACTTTGAACCAAATTCTATGAACGAGAAATTTATCCGAAATACACTGGTAGTATGAACATGGTGAAATTGCAGTAACCTTAAAATCTACATTTGGCGCAAATTGGTAAATTGATGCATTTCAGCAAATTTGTTACTTTTCGGAAGTAAAATGTACACAACTATCGGCAAAATGGACTTTGAACGAAATTCTATGAACGAGTAATTTTTCCGAAATGCACTGGTGTGATGAACATGGTAAAACGGCAATAACCTTAAAATCTACTTTTGGCTCAAATTGGTAAATTGATGAATTTCAGCAAATTTGTTACTTTTCGGAAGTAAAATGTACACAACTATCAGCAAAATGGACTTTGAACCAAATTCTATGAACGAGAAATTTATCCGAAATGCACTGGTTGTATGAACATGGTGAAATGGCAGTAAACTTAAAATCTACATTTGGCGCAAATTGGTAAATTGATGAATTTCAGCAAATGTGTTACCCATCGGAAGTAAAATGTACACAACTATCAGCAAAATGGACTTTGAACCAAAATATTTCAACCAGTAATTTTTCCGAAATGCACTGGTTGCATGAACATGGTAAAACGGCAGTAACCTTAAAATCTACATTTGGCGCAAATTGGTAACTTGATGAATTTCATCAAATTTGTTACCTTTCGGAAGTAAAATGTACACAACTATCGGCAAAATGGACTTTGAACGAAATTCTATGAACGAGTAATTTTTCCGAAATGCACTGGTGTGATGAACATGGTAAAACGGCAATAACCTTAAAATCTACTTTTGGCTCAAATTGGTAAATTGATGAATTTCAGCAAATTTGTTACTTTTCGGAAGTAAAATGTACACAACTATCAGCAAAATGGACTTTGAACCAAATTCTATGAACGAGAAATTTATCCGAAATACACTGGTAGTATGAACATGGTGAAATTGCAGTAACCTTAAAATCTACATTTGGCGCAAATTGGTAAATTGATGCATTTCAGCAAATTTGTTACTTTTCGGAAGTAAAATGTACACAACTATCGGCAAAATGGACTTTGAACGAAATTCTATGAACGAGTAATTTTTCCGAAATGCACTGGTGTGATGAACATGGTAAAACGGCAATAACCTTAAAATCTACTTTTGGCTCAAATTGGTAAATTGATGAATTTCAGCAAATTTGTAACTTTTCGGAAGTAAAATGTACACAACTATCAGCAAAATGGACTTTGAACCAAATTCTATGAACGAGAAATTTATCCGAAATGCACTGGTTGTATGAACATGGTGAAATGGCAGTAACCTTAAAATCTACATTTGGCGCAAATTGGTAAATTGATGAATTTCAGCAAATGTGTTACCTTTCGGAAGTAAAATGTACACAACTATCGGCAAAATGGACTTTGAACGAAATTCTATGAACTAGTAATTTTTCCGAAATGCACTGGTTGGATGAACATGGTGAAACGGCAGTAACCTTAAAATCTACTTTTGGCTCAAATTGGTAAATTGATGAATTTCAGCAAATTTGTTACTTTTCGGAAGTAAAATGTACACAACTATCGGCAAAATGGACTTTGAACCAAATTCTATGAACGAGAAATTTATCCGAAATGCACTGGTTGTATGACCATGGTGAAATGGCAGTAACCTTAAAATCTACATTTGGCGCAAATTGGTAAATTGATGAATTTCAGCAAATTTGTTACTTTTCGGAAGTAAAATGTACACAACTATCGGCAAAATGGACTTTGAACGAAATTCTATGAACGAGTAATTTTTCCGAAATGAACTGGTGTGATGAACATGGTAAAACGGCAATAACCTTAAAATCTACTTTTGGCTCAAATTGGTAAATTGATGAATTTCAGCAAATTTGTTACTTTTCGGAAGTAAAATGTACACAACTATCAGCAAAATGGACTTTGAACCAAATTCTATGAACGAGAAATTTATCCGAAATGCACTGGTTGTATGAACATGGTGAAATGGCAGTAACCTTAAAATCTACATTTGGCGCAAATTGGTAAATTGATGAATTTCAGCAAATTTGTTACCCATCGGAAGTAAAATGTACACAACTATTAGCAAAATGGACTTTGAACCAAATTATATGAACGAGTAAGTTTTCCGAAATGCACTGGTTGGATGAACATGGTAAAATGGTAAAATGCCAGTAACCTGAAAATCTAAATTTGGCGCAAATTGGTAAATTGATGAATTTCAGCAAATGTGTTACCTGTCGGAAGTAAATTGTGCACAACTATCAGCAAAATGGACTTTGAACGAAATTCTATGAACGAGTAATTTTTTCGAAATGCACTGGTTGGATGAACATGGTGAAACGGCAGTAACCTTAAAATCTAAATTTGGCGCAAATTGGTACATTGATGAATTTCATCACATTTGTTATCTTTTGGAAGTAAAATGTAGACAACTATCAGCAAAATGGACTTTGAACCAAATTATATGAACGAGTAGTTTTTCCGAAATGCACTGGTTGGATGAACATGGTAAAATGCCAGTAACCTGAAAATCTAAATTTGGCGCAAATTGGTAAATTGCTGAATTTCAGCAAATGTGTTACCTTTCGGAAGTAAAATGTACACAACTATCAGCAAAATGGACTTTGAACCAAATTCTATGAACGAGAAATTTATCCGAAATACACTGGTAGTATGAACATGGTGAAATTGCAGTAACCTTAAAATCTACATTTGGCGCAAATTGGTAAATTGATGCATTTCAGCAAATTTGTTACTTTTCGGAAGTAAAATGTACACAACTATCGGCAAAATGGACTTTGAACGAAATTCTATGAACGAGTAATTTTTCCGAAATGCACTGGGTGGATGAACATGGTGAAACGGCAGTAACCTTACAATCTACTTTTGGCTCAAATTGGTAAATTGATGAATTTCAGCAAATTTGTTACTTTTCGGAAGTAAAATGTACACAACTATCAGCAAAATGGACTTTGAACCAAATTCTATGAACGAGAAATTTATCCGAAATGCACTGGTTGTATGAACATGGTGAAATGGCAGTAACCTTAAAATCTACATTTGGCGCAAATTGGTAAATTGATAAATTTCAGCAAATTTGTTACCCATCGGAAGTAAAATGTACACAACTATTAGCAAAATGGACTTTGAACCAAATTATATGAACGAGTAAGTTTTCCGAAATGCACTGGTTGGATGAACATGGTAAAACGGCAGTAACCTTAAAATCTAAATTTGGCGCAAATTGGTAAATTGATGCATTTCAGCAAATTTGTTACTTTTCGGAAGTAAAATGTACACAACTATCAGCAAAATGGACTTTGAACCAAATTATATGAACGAGTAATTTATCCGAAATGCACTGGTTGTATGAACATGGTAAAATGCCAGTAACCTGAAAATCTAAATTTGGCGCAAATTGGTAAATTGCTGAATTTCAGCAAATGTGTTACCTTTCGGAAGTAAAATGTACACAACTATCAGCAAAATGGACTTTGAATCAAATTCTATGAACGAGTAATTTATCCGAAATACACTGGTAGTATGAACATGGTAAAATGCCAGTAACCTGAAAATCTAAATTTGGCGCAAATTGGTAAATTGCTGAATTTCAGCAAATTTGTTACTTTTCGGAAGTAAAATGTACACAACTATCAGCAAAATGGACGTTGAACCAAATTATATGAACGAGAAATTTATCCGAAATACACTGGTAGTCTGAACATGGTGAAACGGCAGTAACCTTAAAATCTACATTTGGGGCAAATTGGTAAATTGCTGAATTTCAGCAAATGTGTTACCTTTTGTAAGTAAAAAGTACACAACTATCAGCAAAATGGACTTTGAACCAAATTATATGAACGAGTAATTTATCCGAAATGCACTGGTTGTATGAACATGGTAAAATGGCAGTAACCTGAAAATCTAAATTTGGCGCAAATTAGTAAATTGCTGAATTTCAGCAAATGTGTTACCTTTTGGAAGTAAAAAGTACACAACTATTAGCAAAATGGACTTTGAACAAAATTCTATGAACGAGAAATTTATCCGAAATACACTGGTAGTATGAACATGGTGAAATGGCAGTAACCTTAAAATGTACATTTGGCGCAAATTGGTAAATTGATGAATTTCAGCAAATGTGTTACCCATCGGAAGTAAAATGTACACAACTATCAGCAAAATGGACTTTGAACCAAATTCTAGGAACGAGAAATTTATCCGAAATACACTGGTAGTATGAACATGGTGAAATGGCAGTAACCTTAAAATCTACATTTGGCGCAAATTGGTAAATTGATGAATTTCAGTAAATGTGTTACCCATCGGAAGTAAAATGTACACAACTATCAGCAAAATGGACTTTGAACCAAATTATATGAACGAGTAATTTTTCCGAAATGCACTGGTTGGATGAACATGGTGAAACGGCAGTAACCTTAAAATCTAAATTTGGCGCAAATTGGTAAATTGCTGAATTTCAGCAAATGTGTTACCTTTTGTAAGTAAAAAGTACACAACTATTAGCAAAATGGACTTTGAACGAAATTCTATGAACGAGTAATTTTTCCGAAATGCACTGGTTGGATGAACATGGTAAAACGGCAGTAACCTTAAAATCTATATTTGGCGCAAATTGGTAACTTGATGAATTTCATCAAATTTGTTACCTTTCGGAAGTAAAATGTACACAACTATCAGCAAAATGGACTTTGAACCAAATTATATGAACGAGTAATTTATCCGAAATGCACTGGTTGTATGAACATGGTAAAATGCCAGTAACCTGAAAATCTAAATTTGGCGCAAATTGGTAAATTGCTGAATTTCAGCAAATGTGTTACCTTTCGGAAGTAAAATGTACACACCTATCAGCAAAATGGACTTTGAACCAAATTCTATGAACGAGAAATTTATCCGAAATACACTGGTAATATGAACATGGTGAAATGGCAGTAACCTTAAAATCTACATTTGGCGCAAATTGGTAAATTGATGAATTCAGCAAATTTGTTACTTTTCGGAAGTAAAATGTACACAACTATCAGCAAAATGGACTTTGAACGAAATTCTATGAACGAGTAATTTTTCCGAAATGCACTGGTTGGATGAACATGGTAAAACGGCAGTAACCTTAAAATCTACATTTGGCGCAAATTGGTAACTTGATGAATTTCATCAAATTTGTTACCTTTCGGAAGTAAAATGTAGACAACTATAAGCAAAACGGACTTTGAACCAAATTATATGAACGAGTAATTTTTCCGAAATGCACTGGTTGTATGAACATGGTAAAATGCCAGTAACCTGAAAATCTAAATTTGGCGCAAATTGGTAAATTGCTGAATTTCAGCAAATGTGTTACCTTTCGGAAGTAAAATGTACACAACTATCAGCAAAATGGACTTTGAACCAAATTCTATGAACGAGAAATTTATCCGAACTGCACTGGTTGTATGACCATGGTAAAACGGCAGTAACCTTAAAATCTACATTTGGCGCAAATTGGTAAATTGATTAATTTCAGCAACTGTGTTACCCATCGGAAGTAAAATGTACACAACTATCAGCAAAATGGACTTTGAACCAAAATATTTGAACCAGTAATTTTTCCGAAATGCACTGGTGCATGAACATGGTAAAACGGCAGTAACCTTAAAAACTAAATTTTGCGCAAATTGGTAAATTGATGCATTTCAGCAAATTTGTTACTTTTCGGAAGTAAAATGTACACAACTATCAGCAAAATGGACTTTGAACCAAATTATATGAACGAGTAATTTATCCGAAATGCACTGGTTGTATGAACATGGTAAAATGCCAGTAACCTGAAAATCTAAATATGGCGCAAATTGGTAAATTGCTGAATTTCAGCAAATGTGTTACCTTTCGGAAGTAAAATGTACACAACTATCAGCAAAATGGACTTTGAACCAAATTCTATGAACGAGAAATTTATCCGAAATACACTGGTAGTATGAACATGGTGAAATTGCAGTAACCTTAAAATCTACATTTGGCGCAAATTGGTAAATTGATGCATTTCAGCAAATTTGTTACTTTTCGGAAGTAAAATGTACACAACTATCGGCAAAATGGACTTTGAACGAAATTCTATGAACGAGTAATTTTTCCGAAATGCACTGGTGTGATGAACATGGTAAAACGGCAATAACCTTAAAATCTACTTTTGGCTCAAATTGGTAAATTGATGAATTTCAGCAAATTTGTTACTTTTCGGAAGTAAAATGTACACAACTATCAGCAAAATGGACTTTGAACCAAATTCTATGAACGAGAAATTTATCCGAAATGCACTGGTTGTATGAACATGGTGAAATGGCAGTAACCTTAAAATCTACATTTGGCGCAAATTGGTAAATTGATGAATTTCAGCAAATGTGTTACCTTTCGGAAGTAAAACGTACACAACTATCGGCAAAATGGACTTTGAACGAAATTCTATGAACTAGTAATTTTTCCGAAATGCACTGGTTGGATGAACATGGTGAAACGGCAGTAACCTTAAAATCTACTTTTGGCTCAAATTGGTAAATTGATGAATTTCAGCAAATTTGTTACTTTTCGGAAGTAAAATGTACACAACTATCAGCAAAATGGACTTTGAACCAAATTCTATGAACGAGAAATTTATCCGAAATGCACTGGTTGTATGACCATGGTGAAATGGCAGTAACCTTAAAATCTACATTTGGCGCAAATTGGTAAATTGATGAATTTCAGCAAATTTGTTACTTTTCGGAAGTAAAATGTACACAACTATCGGCAAAATGGACTTTGAACGAAATTCTATGAACGAGTAATTTTTCCGAAATGAACTGGTGTGATGAACATGGTAAAACGGCAATAACCTTAAAATCTACTTTTGGCTCAAATTGGTAAATTGATGAATTTCAGCAAATTTGTTACTTTTCGGAAGTAAAATGTACACAACTATCAGCAAAATGGACTTTGAACCAAATTCTATGAACGAGAAATTTATCCGAAATGCACTGGTTGTATGAACATGGTAAAATGGTAAAATGCCAGTAACCTGAAAATCTAAATTTGGCGCAAATTGGTAAATTGATGAATTTCAGCAAATGTGTTACCTTTCGGAAGTAAATTGTACACAACTATCAGCAAAATGGACTTTGAACGAAATTCTATGAACGAGTAATTTTTTCGAAATGCACTGGTTGGATGAACATGGTGAAACGGCAGTAACCTTAAAATCTAAATTTGGCGCAAAATGGTAAATTGATGAGTTTCAGCAAATGTGTTACCTTTCGGAAGTAAAATGTACACAACTATCAGCAAAATGGACTTTGAACCAAATTCTATGAACGAGAAATTTATCCGAAATACACTGGTAGTATGAACATGGTAAAACGGCAATAACCTTAAAATCTACTTTTGGCTCAAATTGGTAAATTGATGAATTTCAGCAAATGTGTTACCTTTCGGAAGTAAATTGTACACAACTATCAGCAAAATGGACTTTGAACGAAATTCTATGAACGAGTAATTTTTTCGAAATGCACTGGTTGGATGAACATGGTAAAACGGCAATAACCTTAAAATCTACTTTTGGCTCAAATTGGTAAATTGATGAATTTCAGCAAATTTGTTACTTTTCGGAAGTAAAATGTACACAACTATCAGCAAAATGGACGTTGAACCAAATTATATGAACGAGAAATTTATCCGAAATACACTGGTAGTCTGAACATGGTGAAACGGCAGTAACCTTAAAATCTACATTTGGGGCAAATTGGTAAATTGCTGAATTTCAGCAAATGTGTTACCTTTTGTAAGTAAAAAGTACACAACTATCAGCAAAATGGACTTTGAACCAAATTATATGAACGAGTAATTTATCCGAAATGCACTGGTTGTATGAACATGGTAAAATGGCAGTAACCTGAAAATCTAAATTTGGCGCAAATTAGTAAATTGCTGAATTTCAGCAAATGTGTTACCTTTTGGAAGTAAAAAGTACACAACTATTAGCAAAATGGACTTTGAACAAAATTCTATGAACGAGAAATTTATCCGAAATACACTGGTAGTATGAACATGGTGAAATGGCAGTAACCTTAAAATGTACATTTGGCGCAAATTGGTAAATTGATGAATTTCAGCAAATGTGTTACCCATCGGAAGTAAAATGTACACAACTATCAGCAAAATGGACTTTGAACCAAATTCTAGGAACGAGAAATTTATCCGAAATACACTGGTAGTATGAACATGGTGAAATGGCAGTAACCTTAAAATCTACATTTGGCGCAAATTGGTAAATTGATGAATTTCAGTAAATGTGTTACCCATCGGAAGTAAAATGTACACAACTATCAGCAAAATGGACTTTGAACCAAATTATATGAACGAGTAATTTTTCCGAAATGCACTGGTTGGATGAACATGGTGAAACGGCAGTAACCTTAAAATCTAAATTTGGCGCAAATTGGTAAATTGCTGAATTTCAGCAAATGTGTTACCTTTTGTAAGTAAAAAGTACACAACTATTAGCAAAATGGACTTTGAACGAAATTCTATGAACGAGTAATTTTTCCGAAATGCACTGGTTGGATGAACATGGTAAAACGGCAGTAACCTTAAAATCTATATTTGGCGCAAATTGGTAACTTGATGAATTTCATCAAATTTGTTACCTTTCGGAAGTAAAATGTACACAACTATCAGCAAAATGGACTTTGAACCAAATTATATGAACGAGTAATTTATCCGAAATGCACTGGTTGTATGAACATGGTAAAATGCCAGTAACCTGAAAATCTAAATTTGGCGCAAATTGGTAAATTGCTGAATTTCAGCAAATGTGTTACCTTTCGGAAGTAAAATGTACACACCTATCAGCAAAATGGACTTTGAACCAAATTCTATGAACGAGAAATTTATCCGAAATACACTGGTAATATGAACATGGTGAAATGGCAGTAACCTTAAAATCTACATTTGGCGCAAATTGGTAAATTGATGAATTCAGCAAATTTGTTACTTTTCGGAAGTAAAATGTACACAACTATCAGCAAAATGGACTTTGAACGAAATTCTATGAACGAGTAATTTTTCCGAAATGCACTGGTTGGATGAACATGGTAAAACGGCAGTAACCTTAAAATCTACATTTGGCGCAAATTGGTAACTTGATGAATTTCATCAAATTTGTTACCTTTCGGAAGTAAAATGTAGACAACTATAAGCAAAACGGACTTTGAACCAAATTATATGAACGAGTAATTTTTCCGAAATGCACTGGTTGTATGAACATGGTAAAATGCCAGTAACCTGAAAATCTAAATTTGGCGCAAATTGGTAAATTGCTGAATTTCAGCAAATGTGTTACCTTTCGGAAGTAAAATGTACACAACTATCAGCAAAATGGACTTTGAACCAAATTCTATGAACGAGAAATTTATCCGAACTGCACTGGTTGTATGACCATGGTAAAACGGCAGTAACCTTAAAATCTACATTTGGCGCAAATTGGTAAATTGATGAATTTCAGCAACTGTGTTACCCATCGGAAGTAAAATGTACACAACTATCAGCAAAATGGACTTTGAACCAAAATATTTGAACCAGTAATTTTTCCGAAATGCACTGGTGCATGAACATGGTAAAACGGCAGTAACCTTAAAAACTAAATTTTGCGCAAATTGGTAAATTGATGCATTTCAGCAAATTTGTTACTTTTCGGAAGTAAAATGTACACAACTATCAGCAAAATGGACTTTGAACCAAATTATATGAACGAGTAATTTATCCGAAATGCACTGGTTGTATGAACATGGTAAAATGCCAGTAACCTGAAAATCTAAATATGGCGCAAATTGGTAAATTGCTGAATTTCAGCAAATGTGTTACCTTTCGGAAGTAAAATGTACACAACTATCAGCAAAATGGACTTTGAACCAAATTCTATGAACGAGAAATTTATCCGAAATACACTGGTAGTATGAACATGGTGAAATTGCAGTAACCTTAAAATCTACATTTGGCGCAAATTGGTAAATTGATGCATTTCAGCAAATTTGTTACTTTTCGGAAGTAAAATGTACACAACTATCGGCAAAATGGACTTTGAACGAAATTCTATGAACGAGTAATTTTTCCGAAATGCACTGGTGTGATGAACATGGTAAAACGGCAATAACCTTAAAATCTACTTTTGGCTCAAATTGGTAAATTGATGAATTTCAGCAAATTTGTTACTTTTCGGAAGTAAAATGTACACAACTATCAGCAAAATGGACTTTGAACCAAATTCTATGAACGAGAAATTTATCCGAAATGCACTGGTTGTATGAACATGGTGAAATGGCAGTAACCTTAAAATCTACATTTGGCGCAAATTGGTAAATTGATGAATTTCAGCAAATGTGTTACCTTTCGGAAGTAAAACGTACACAACTATCGGCAAAATGGACTTTGAACGAAATTCTATGAACTAGTAATTTTTCCGAAATGCACTGGTTGGATGAACATGGTGAAACGGCAGTAACCTTAAAATCTACTTTTGGCTCAAATTGGTAAATTGATGAATTTCAGCAAATTTGTTACTTTTCGGAAGTAAAATGTACACAACTATCAGCAAAATGGACTTTGAACCAAATTCTATGAACGAGAAATTTATCCGAAATGCACTGGTTGTATGACCATGGTGAAATGGCAGTAACCTTAAAATCTACATTTGGCGCAAATTGGTAAATTGATGAATTTCAGCAAATTTGTTACTTTTCGGAAGTAAAATGTACACAACTATCGGCAAAATGGACTTTGAACGAAATTCTATGAACGAGTAATTTTTCCGAAATGAACTGGTGTGATGAACATGGTAAAACGGCAATAACCTTAAAATCTACTTTTGGCTCAAATTGGTAAATTGATGAATTTCAGCAAATTTGTTACTTTTCGGAAGTAAAATGTACACAACTATCAGCAAAATGGACTTTGAACCAAATTCTATGAACGAGAAATTTATCCGAAATGCACTGGTTGTATGAACATGGTAAAATGGTAAAATGCCAGTAACCTGAAAATCTAAATTTGGCGCAAATTGGTAAATTGATGAATTTCAGCAAATGTGTTACCTTTCGGAAGTAAATTGTACACAACTATCAGCAAAATGGACTTTGAACGAAATTCTATGAACGAGTAATTTTTTCGAAATGCACTGGTTGGATGAACATGGTGAAACGGCAGTAACCTTAAAATCTAAATTTGGCGCAAAATGGTAAATTGATGAGTTTCAGCAAATGTGTTACCTTTCGGAAGTAAAATGTACACAACTATCAGCAAAATGGACTTTGAACCAAATTCTATGAACGAGAAATTTATCCGAAATACACTGGTAGTATGAACATGGTAAAACGGCAATAACCTTAAAATCTACTTTTGGCTCAAATTGGTAAATTGATGAATTTCAGCAAATGTGTTACCTTTCGGAAGTAAATTGTACACAACTATCAGCAAAATGGACTTTGAACGAAATTCTATGAACGAGTAATTTTTTCGAAATGCACTGGTTGGATGAACATGGTAAAACGGCAATAACCTTAAAATCTACTTTTGGCTCAAATTGGTAAATTGATGAATTTCAGCAAATTTGTTACTTTTCGGAAGTAAAATGTACACAACTATCAGCAAAATGGAGTTTGAACCAAATTCTATGAACGAGTAATTTATCCGAAATACACTGGTAGTATGAACATGGTAAAATGCCAGTAACCTGAAAATCTAAATTTGGCGCAAATTGGTAAATTGCTGAATTTCAGCAAATTTGTTACTTTTCGGAAGTAAAATGTACACAACTATCAGCAAAATGGACTTTGAACCAAATTATATGAACGAGAAATTTATCCGAAATACACTGGTAGTATGAACATGGTGAAACGGCAGTAACCTTAAAATCTAAATTTGGCGCAACTTGGTAAATTGCTGAATTTCAGCAAATGTGTTACCTTTCGGAAGTAAAATGTACACAACTATCGGCAAAATGGACTTTGAACGAAATTCTATGAACTAGTAATTTTTCCGAAATGCACTGGGTGGATGAACATGGTGAAACGGCAGTAACCTTAAAATCTACTTTTGGCTCAAATTGGTAAATTGATGAATTTCAGCAAATTTGTTACTTTTCGGAAGTAAAATGTACACAACTATCAGCAAAATGGACTTTGAACCAAATTCTATGAACGAGAAATTTATCCGAAATGCACTGGTTGTATGAACATGGTGAAATGGCAGTAACCTTAAAATCTACATTTGGCGCAAATTGGTAAATTGATAAATTTCAGCAAATTTGTTACCCATCGGAAGTAAAATGTACACAACTATTAGCAAAATAGACTTTGAACCAAATTATATGAACGAGTAAGTTTTCCGAAATGCACTGGTTGGATGAACATGGTAAAACGGCAGTAACCTTAAAATCTAAATTTGGCGCAAATTGGTAAATTGATGCATTTCAGCAAATTTGTTACTTTTCGGAAGTAAAATGTACACAACTATCAGCAAAATGGACTTTGAACCAAATTATATGAACGAGTAATTTATCCGAAATGCACTGGTTGTATGAACATGGTAAAATGCCAGTAACCTGAAAATCTAAATTTGGCGCAAATTGGTAAATTGCTGAATTTCAGCAAATGTGTTACCTTTCGGAAGTAAAATGTACACAACTATCAGCAAAATGGACTTTGAATCAAATTCTATGAACGAGTAATTTTTCCGAAATACACTGGTAGTATGAACATGGTAAAATGCCAGTAACCTGAAAATCTAAATTTGGCGCAAATTGGTAAATTGCTGAATTTCAGCAAATTTGTTACTTTTCGGAAGTAAAATGTACACAACTATCAGCAAAATGGACGTTGAACCAAATTATATGAACGAGAAATTTATCCGAAATACACTGGTAGTATGAACATGGTGAAACGGCAGTAACCTTAAAATCTACATTTGGCGCAAATTGGTAAATTGCTGAATTTCAGCAAATGTGTTACCTTTTGTAAGTAAAAAGTACACAACTATTAGCAAAATGGACTTTGAACGAAATTCTATGAACGAGTAATTTTTCCGAAATGCACTGGTTGGATGAACATGGTAAAACGGCAGTAACCTTAAAATCTATATTTGGCGCAAATTGGTAACTTGATGAATTTCATCAAATTTGTTACCTTTCGGAAGTAAAATGTACACAACTATCAGCAAAATGGACTTTGAACCAAATTATATGAACGAGTAATTTATCCGAAATACACTGGTAATATGAACATGGTGAAATGGCAGTAACCTGAAAATCTAAATTTGGCGCAAATTGGTAAATTGCTGAATTTCAGCAAATGTGTTACCTTTCGGAAGTAAAATGTACACACCTATCAGCAAAATGGGCTTTGAACCAAATTCTATGAACGAGAAATTTATCCGAAATACACTGGTAATATGAACATGGTGAAATGGCAGTAACCTTAAAATTTACATTTTGCGAAAATTGGTAAATTGATGAATTCAGCAAATTTGTTACTTTTCGGAAGTAAAATGTACACAACTATCAGCAAAATGGACTTTGAACGAAATTCTATGAACGAGTAATTTTTCCGAAATGCACTGGTTGGATGAACATGGTAAAACGGCAGTAACCTTAAAATCTACATTTGGCGCAAATTGGTAACTTGATGAATTTCATCAAATTTGTTACCTTTCGGAAGTAAAATGTAGACAACTATAAGCAAAACGGACTTTGAACCAAATTATATGAACGAGTAATTTTTCCGAAATGCACTGGTTGTATGAACATGGTAAAATGCCAGTAACCTGAAAATCTAAATTTGGCGCAAATTGGTAAATTGCTGAATTTCAGCAAATGTGTTACCTTTCGGAAGTAAAATGTACACAACTATCAGCAAAATGGACTTTGAACCAAATTCTATAAACGAGAAATTTATCCGAACTGCACTGGTTGTATGAACATGGTAAAACGGCAGTAACCTTAAAATCTACATTTGGCGCAAATTGGTAAATTGATGAATTTCAGCAACTGTGTTACCCATCGGAAGTAAAATGTACACAACTATCAGCAAAATGGACTTTGAACCAAAATATTTGAACCAGTAATTTTTCCGAAATGCACTGGTTGCATGAACATGGTAAAACGGCAGTAACCTTAAAATCTAAATTTTGCGCAAATTGGTAAATTGATGCATTTCAGCAAATTTGTTACTTTTCGGAAGTAAAATGTACACAACTATCAGCAAAATGGACTTTGAACCAAATTATATGAACGAGTAATTTATCCGAAATGCACTGGTTGTATGAACATGGTAAAATGCCAGTAACCTGAAAATCTAAATATGGCGCAAATTGGTAAATTGCTGAATTTCAGCAAATGTGTTACCTTTCGGAAGTAAAATGTACACAACTATCAGCAAAATGGACTTTGTACCAAATTCTATGAACGAGAAATTTATCCGAAATACACTGGTAGTATGAACATGGTGAAATTGCAGTAACCTTAAAATCTACATTTGGCGCAAATTGGTAAATTGATGCATTTCAGCAAATTTGTTACTTTTCGGAAGTAAAATGTACACAACTATCGGCAAAATGGACTTTGAACGAAATTCTATGAACGAGTAATTTTTCCGAAATGCACTGGTGTGATGAACATGGTAAAACGGCAATAACCTTAAAATCTACTTTTGGCTCAAATTGGTAAATTGATGAATTTCAGCAAATTTGTTACTTTTCGGAAGTAAAATGTACACAACTATCAGCAAAATGGACTTTGAACCAAATTCTATGAACGAGAAATTTATCCGAAATGCACTGGTTGTATGAACATGGTGAAATGGCAGTAAACTTAAAATCTACATTTGGCGCAAATTGGTAAATTGATGAATTTCAGCAAATGTGTTACCCATCGGAAGTAAAATGTACACAACTATCAGCAAAATGGACTTTGAACCAAATTCTATGAACGAGAAATTTATCCGAAATGCACTGGTTGTATGAACATGGTGAAATGGCAGTAACCTTAAAATCTACATTTGGCGCAAATTGGTAAATTGCTGAATTTCATCAAATTTGTTACCTTTCGGAAGATGAAATGTAGACAACTATAAGCAAAACGGACTTTGAACCAAATTATATGAACGAGTAAGTTTTCCGAAATGCACTGGTTGGATGAACATGGTAAAATGGTAAAATGCCAGTAACCTTAAAATCTACATTTGGCGCAAATTGGTAACTTGATGAATTTCATCAAATTTGTTACCTTTCGGAAGATGAAATGTAGACAACTATCAGCAAAATGGACTTTGAACCAAATTCTATGAACGAGAAATTTATCCGAACTGCACTGGTTGTATGAACATGGTAAAACGGCAGTAACCTTAAAATCTACATTTGGCGCAAATTGGTAAATTGCTGAATTTCAGCAAATGTGTTACCTTTCGGAAGTAAAATGTACACAACTATCAGCAAAATGGACTTTGAACCAAATTCTATGAACGAGAAATTTATCCGAAATACACTGGTAGTATGAACATGGTGAAATTGCAGTAACCTTAAAATCTACATTTGGCGCAAATTGGTAAATTGATGAATTTCAGCAAATGTGTTACCCATCGGAAGTAAAATGTACACAACTATCAGCAAAATGGACTTTGAACCAAATTCTATGAACGAGAAATTTATCCGAAATGCACTGGTTGCATGAACATGGTAAAACGGCAGTAACCTTAAAATCTACATTTGGCGCAAATTGGTAACTTGATGAATTTCATCAAATTTGTTACCTTTCGGAAGATGAAATGTAGACAACTATAAGCAAAACGGACTTTGAACCAAATTATATGAACGAGTAAGTTTTCCGAAATGCACTGGTTGGATGAACATGGTAAAATGGTAAAATGCCAGTAACCTTAAAATCTACATTTGGCGCAAATTGGTAACTTGATGAATTTCATCAAATTTGTTACCTTTCGGAAGATGAAATGTAGACAACTATCAGCAAAATGGACTTTGAACCAAATTCTATGAACGAGAAATTTATCCGAACTGCACTGGTTGTATGAACATGGTAAAACGGCAGTAACCTTAAAATCTACATTTGGCGCAAATTGGTAAATTGCTGAATTTCAGCAAATGTGTTACCTTTCGGAAGTAAAATGTACACAACTATCAGCAAAATGGACTTTGAACCAAATTCTATGAACGAGAAATTTATCCGAAATACACTGGTAGTATGAACATGGTGAAATTGCAGTAACCTTAAAATCTACATTTGGCGCAAATTGGTAAATTGATGCATTTCAGCAAATTTGTTACTTTTCGGAAGTAAAATGTACACAACTATCGGCAAAATGGACTTTGAACGAAATTCTATGAACGAGTAATTTTTCCGAAATGCACTGGTGTGATGAACATGGTAAAACGGCAATAACCTTAAAATCTACTTTTGGCTCAAATTGGTAAATTGATGAATTTCAGCAAATTTGTAACTTTTCGGAAGTAAAATGTACACAACTATCAGCAAAATGGACTTTGAACCAAATTCTATGAACGAGAAATTTATCCGAAATGCACTGGTTGTATGAACATGGTGAAATGGCAGTAACCTTAAAATCTACATTTGGCGCAAATTGGTAAATTGATGAATTTCAGCAAATGTGTTACCTTTCGGAAGTAAAATGTACACAACTATCGGCAAAATGGACTTTGAACGAAATTCTATGAACTAGTAATTTTTCCGAAATGCACTGGTTGGATGAACATGGTGAAACGGCAGTAACCTTAAAATCTACTTTTGGCTCAAATTGGTAAATTGATGAATTTCAGCAAATTTGTTACTTTTCGGAAGTAAAATGTACACAACTATCGGCAAAATGGACTTTGAACCAAATTCTATGAACGAGAAATTTATCCGAAATGCACTGGTTGTATGAACATGGTGAAATAACAGTAACCTTAAGATCTACATTTGGCGCAAATTGGTAAATTGATGAATTTCAGCAAATTTGTTACTTTTCGGAAGTAAAATGTACACAACTATCGGCAAAATGGACTTTGAACGAAATTCTATGAACGAGTAATTTTTCCGAAATGAACTGGTGTGATGAACATGGTAAAACGGCAATAACCTTAAAATCTACTTTTGGCTCAAATTGGTAAATTGATGAATTTCAGCAAATTTGTTACTTTTCGGAAGTAAAATGTACACAACTATCAGCAAAATGGACTTTGAACCAAATTCTATGAACGAGAAATTTATCCGAAATGCACTGGTTGTATGAACATGGTGAAATGGCAGTAACCTTAAAATCTACATTTGGCGCAAATTGGTAAATTGATGAATTTCAGCAAATTTGTTACCCATCGGAAGTAAAATGTACACAACTATTAGCAAAATGGACTTTGAACCAAATTATATAAACGAGTAAGTTTTCCGAAATGCACTGGTTGGATGAACATGGTAAAATGGTAAAATGCCAGTAACCTGAAAATCTAAATTTGGCGCAAATTGGTAAATTGATGAATTTCAGCAAATGTGTTACCTGTCGGAAGTAAATTGTACACAACTATCAGCAAAATGGACTTTGAACGAAATTCTATGAACGAGTAATTTTTTCGAAATGCACTGGTTGGATGAACATGGTGAAACGGCAGTAACCTTAAAATCTAAATTTGGCGCAAATTGGTACATTGATGAATTTCATCACATTTGTTATCTTTTGGAAGTAAAATGTAGACAACTATCAGCAAAATGGACTTTGAACCAAATTATATGAACGAGTAGTTTTTCCGAAATGCACTGGTTGGATGAACATGGTAAAATGCCAGTAACCTGAAAATCTAAATTTGGCGCAAATTGGTAAATTGCTGAATTTCAGCAAATGTGTTACCTTTCGGAAGTAAAATGTACACAACTATCAGCAAAATGGACTTTGAACCAAATTCTATGAACGAGAAATTTATCCGAACTGCACTGGTTGTATGAACATGGTAAAACGGCAGTAACCTTAAAATCTACATTTGGCGCAAATTGGTAAATTGATGAATTTCAGCAAATGTGTTACCCATCGGAAGTAAAATGTACACAACTATCAGCAAAATGGACTTTGAAACAAAATATATGAACCAGTAATTTTTCCGAAATGCACTGGTTGCATGAACATGGTAAAACGGCAGTAACCTTAAAATCTAAATTTTGCGCAAATTGGTAAATTGATGCATTTCAGCAAATTTGTTACCTTTCGGAAGTAAAATGTACACAACTATCGGCAAAATGGACTTTGAACGAAATTCTATGAACTAGTAATTTTTCCGAAATGCACTGGTTGGATGAACATGGTGAAATGGCAGTAACCTTAAAATCTACATTTGGCGCAAATTGGTAAATTGATGCATTTCAGCAAATTTGTTACTTTTCGGAAGTAAAATGTACACAACTATCGGCAAATGGACTTTGAACGAAATTCTATGAACGAGTAATTTTTCCGAAATGCACTGGTGTGATGAACATGGTAAAACGGCAATAACCTTAAAATCTACTTTTGGCTCAAATTGGTAAATTGATGAATTTCAGCAAATTTGTTACTTCTCGGAAGTAAAATGTACACAACTATCAGCAAAATGGACTTTGAACCAAATTCTATGAACGAGAAATTTATCCGAAATGCACTGGTTGTATGAACATGGTGAAATGGCAGTAACCTTAAAATCTACATTTGGCGCAAATTGGTAAATTGATGAATTTCAGCAAATTTGTTACCCATCGGAAGTAAAATCTACACAACTATTAGCAAAATGGACTTTGAACCAAATTATATGAACGAGTAATTTATCCGAAATGCACTGGTTGTATGAACATGGTAAAATGCCAGTAACCTGAAAATCTAAATATGGCGCAAATTGGTAAATTGCTGAATTTCAGCAAATGTGTTACCTTTCGGAAGTAAAATGTACACAACTATCAGCAAAATGGACTTTGAACCAAATTCTATGAACGAGAAATTTATCCGAAATATACTGGTAGTATGAACATGGTGAAATTGCAGTAACTTTAAAATCTACATTGGCGCAAATTGGTAAATTGATGCATTTCAGCAAATTTGTTACTTTTCGGAAGTAAAATGTACACAACTATCGGCAAAATGGACTTTGAACGAAATTCTATGAACGAGTAATTTTTCCGAAATGCACTGGTGTGATGAACATGGTAAAACGGTAATAACCTTAAAATCTACTTTTGGCTCAAATTGGTAAATTGATGAATTTCAGCAAATGTGTTACCCATCGGAAGTAAAATGTACACAACTATCAGCAAAATGGACTTTGAAACAAAATATATGAACCAGTAATTTTTCCGAAATGCACTGGTTGCATGAACATGGTAAAGCGGCAGTAACCTTAAAATCTAAATTTTGCGCAAATTGGTAAATTGATGCATTTCAGCAAATTTGTTACCTTTCGGAAGTAAAATGTACACAACTATCGGCAAAATGGACTTTGAACGAAATTCTATGAACTAGTAATTTTTCCGAAATGCACTGGTTGGATGAACATGGTAAAATGCCAGTAACCTTAAAATCTAAATTTTGCGCAAATTGGTAAATTGATGCATTTCAGCAAATTTGTTACCTTTCGGAAGTAAAATGTACACAACTATCGGCAAAATGGACTTTGAACGAAATTCTATGAACTAGTAATTTTTCCGAAATGCACTGGTTGGATGAACATGGTGAAACGGCAGTAACCTTAAAATCTACTTTTGGCTCAAATTGGTAAATTGATGCATTTCAGCAAATTTGTTACTTTTCGGAAGTAAAATGTACACAACTATCGGCAAATGGACTTTGAACGAAATTCTATGAACTAGTAATTTTTCCGAAATGCACTGGTTGGATGAACATGGTGAAATGGCAGTAACCTTAAAATCTACATTTGGCGCAAATTGGTAAATTGATGCATTTCAGCAAATTTGTTACTTTTCGGAAGTAAAATGTACACAACTATCGGCAAATGGACTTTGAACGAAATTCTATGAACGAGTAATTTTTCCGAAATGCACTGGTGTGATGAACATGGTAAAACGGCAATAACCTTAAAATCTACTTTTGGCTCAAATTGGTAAATTGATGAATTTCAGCAAATTTGTTACTTCTCGGAAGTAAAATGTACACAACTATCAGCAAAATGGACTTTGAACCAAATTCTATGAACGAGAAATTTATCCGAAATGCACTGGTTGTATGAACATGGTGAAATGGCAGTAACCTTAAAATCTACATTTGGCGCAAATTGGTAAATTGATGAATTTCAGCAAATTTGTTACCCATCGGAAGTAAAATCTACACAACTATTAGCAAAATGGACTTTGAACCAAATTATATGAACGAGTAATTTATCCGAAATGCACTGGTTGTATGAACATGGTAAAATGCCAGTAACCTGAAAATCTAAATATGGCGCAAATTGGTAAATTGCTGAATTTCAGCAAATGTGTTACCTTTCGGAAGTAAAATGTACACAACTATCAGCAAAATGGACTTTGAACCAAATTCTATGAACGAGAAATTTATCCGAAATATACTGGTAGTATGAACATGGTGAAATTGCAGTAACTTTAAAATCTACATTGGCGCAAATTGGTAAATTGATGCATTTCAGCAAATTTGTTACTTTTCGGAAGTAAAATGTACACAACTATCGGCAAAATGGACTTTGAACGAAATTCTATGAACGAGTAATTTTTCCGAAATGCACTGGTGTGATGAACATGGTAAAACGGTAATAACCTTAAAATCTACTTTTGGCTCAAATTGGTAAATTGATGCATTTCAGCAAATTTGTTACTTTTCGGAAGTAAAATGTACACAACTATCAGCAAAATGGACTTTGAAACAAAATATATGAACCAGTAATTTTTCCGAAATGCACTGGTTGCATGAACATGGTAAAGCGGCAGTAACCTTAAAATCTAAATTTTGCGCAAATTGGTAAATTGATGCATTTCAGCAAATTTGTTACCTTTCGGAAGTAAAATGTACACAACTATCGGCAAAATGGACTTTGAACGAAATTCTATGAACTAGTAATTTTTCCGAAATGCACTGGTTGGATGAACATGGTGAAACGGCAGTAACCTTAAAATCTACTTTTGGCTCAAATTGGTAAATTGATGCATTTCAGCAAATTTGTTACTTTTCGGAAGTAAAATGTACACAACTATCGGCAAATGGACTTTGAACGAAATTCTATGAACGAGTAATTTTTTCGAAATGCACTGGTTGGATGAACATGGTGAAATGGCAGTAACCTTAAAATCTACATTTGGCGCAAATTGGTAAATTGATGCATTTCAGCAAATTTGTTACTTTTCGGAAGTAAAATGTACACAACTATCGGCAAATGGACTTTGAACGAAATTCTATGAACGAGTAATTTTTCCGAAATGCACTGGTGTGATGAACATGGTAAAACGGCAATAACCTTAAAATCTACTTTTGGCTCAAATTGGTAAATTGATGAATTTCAGCAAATTTGTTACTTTTCGGAAGTAAAATGTACACAACTATCAGCAAAATGGACTTTGAACCAAATTCTATGAACGAGAAATTTATCCGAAATGCACTGGTTGTATGAACATGGTGAAATAACAGTAACCTTAAGATCTACATTTGGCGCAAATTGGTAAATTGATGAATTTCAGCAAATTTGTTACTTTTCGGAAGTAAAATGTACACAACTATCGGCAAAATGGACTTTGAACGAAATTCTATGAACGAGTAATTTTTTCGAAATGCACTGGTTGGATGAACATGGTGAAACGGCAGTAACCTTAAAATCTACATTTGGCGCAAATTGGTAAATTGATGAATTTCAGCAACTGTGTTACCCATCGGAAGTAAAATGTACACAACTATCAGCAAAATGGACTTTGAACCAAAATATTTGAACCAGTAATTTTTCCGAAATGCACTGGTTGCATGAACATGGTAAAACGGCAGTAACCTTAAAATCTAAATTTTGCGCAAATTGGTAAATTGATGCATTTCAGCAAATTTGTTACTTTTCGGAAGTAAAATGTACACAACTATCAGCAAAATGGACTTTGAACCAAATTATATGAACGAGTAATTTATCCGAAATGCACTGGTTGTATGAACATGGTAAAATGCCAGTAACCTGAAAATCTAAATATGGCGCAAATTGGTAAATTGCTGAATTTCAGCAAATGTGTTACCTTTCGGAAGTAAAATGTACACAACTATCAGCAAAATGGACTTTGTACCAAATTCTATGAACGAGAAATTTATCCGAAATACACTGGTAGTATGAACATGGTGAAATTGCAGTAACCTTAAAATCTACATTTGGCGCAAATTGGTAAATTGATGCATTTCAGCAAATTTGTTACTTTTCGGAAGTAAAATGTACACAACTATCGGCAAAATGGACTTTGAACGAAATTCTATGAACGAGTAATTTTTCCGAAATGCACTGGTGTGATGAACATGGTAAAACGGCAATAACCTTAAAATCTACTTTTGGCTCAAATTGGTAAATTGATGAATTTCAGCAAATTTGTTACTTTTCGGAAGTAAAATGTACACAACTATCAGCAAAATGGACTTTGAACCAAATTCTATGAACGAGAAATTTATCCGAAATGCACTGGTTGTATGAACATGGTGAAATGGCAGTAAACTTAAAATCTACATTTGGCGCAAATTGGTAAATTGATGAATTTCAGCAAATGTGTTACCCATCGGAAGTAAAATGTACACAACTATCAGCAAAATGGACTTTGAACCAAATTCTATGAACGAGAAATTTATCCGAAATGCACTGGTTGTATGAACATGGTGAAATGGCAGTAACCTTAAAATCTACATTTGGCGCAAATTGGTAAATTGCTGAATTTCATCAAATTTGTTACCTTTCGGAAGATGAAATGTAGACAACTATAAGCAAAACGGACTTTGAACCAAATTATATGAACGAGTAAGTTTTCCGAAATGCACTGGTTGGATGAACATGGTAAAATGGTAAAATGCCAGTAACCTTAAAATCTACATTTGGCGCAAATTGGTAACTTGATGAATTTCATCAAATTTGTTACCTTTCGGAAGATGAAATGTAGACAACTATCAGCAAAATGGACTTTGAACCAAATTCTATGAACGAGAAATTTATCCGAACTGCACTGGTTGTATGAACATGGTAAAACGGCAGTAACCTTAAAATCTACATTTGGCGCAAATTGGTAAATTGCTGAATTTCAGCAAATGTGTTACCTTTCGGAAGTAAAATGTACACAACTATCAGCAAAATGGACTTTGAACCAAATTCTATGAACGAGAAATTTATCCGAAATACACTGGTAGTATGAACATGGTGAAATTGCAGTAACCTTAAAATCTACATTTGGCGCAAATTGGTAAATTGATGAATTTCAGCAAATGTGTTACCCATCGGAAGTAAAATGTACACAACTATCAGCAAAATGGACTTTGAACCAAATTCTATGAACGAGAAATTTATCCGAAATGCACTGGTTGCATGAACATGGTAAAACGGCAGTAACCTTAAAATCTACATTTGGCGCAAATTGGTAACTTGATGAATTTCATCAAATTTGTTACCTTTCGGAAGATGAAATGTAGACAACTATAAGCAAAACGGACTTTGAACCAAATTATATGAACGAGTAAGTTTTCCGAAATGCACTGGTTGGATGAACATGGTAAAATGGTAAAATGCCAGTAACCTTAAAATCTACATTTGGCGCAAATTGGTAACTTGATGAATTTCATCAAATTTGTTACCTTTCGGAAGATGAAATGTAGACAACTATCAGCAAAATGGACTTTGAACCAAATTCTATGAACGAGAAATTTATCCGAACTGCACTGGTTGTATGAACATGGTAAAACGGCAGTAACCTTAAAATCTACATTTGGCGCAAATTGGTAAATTGCTGAATTTCAGCAAATGTGTTACCTTTCGGAAGTAAAATGTACACAACTATCAGCAAAATGGACTTTGAACCAAATTCTATGAACGAGAAATTTATCCGAAATACACTGGTAGTATGAACATGGTGAAATTGCAGTAACCTTAAAATCTACATTTGGCGCAAATTGGTAAATTGATGCATTTCAGCAAATTTGTTACTTTTCGGAAGTAAAATGTACACAACTATCGGCAAAATGGACTTTGAACGAAATTCTATGAACGAGTAATTTTTCCGAAATGCACTGGTGTGATGAACATGGTAAAACGGCAATAACCTTAAAATCTACTTTTGGCTCAAATTGGTAAATTGATGAATTTCAGCAAATTTGTAACTTTTCGGAAGTAAAATGTACACAACTATCAGCAAAATGGACTTTGAACCAAATTCTATGAACGAGAAATTTATCCGAAATGCACTGGTTGTATGAACATGGTGAAATGGCAGTAACCTTAAAATCTACATTTGGCGCAAATTGGTAAATTGATGAATTTCAGCAAATGTGTTACCTTTCGGAAGTAAAATGTACACAACTATCGGCAAAATGGACTTTGAACGAAATTCTATGAACTAGTAATTTTTCCGAAATGCACTGGTTGGATGAACATGGTGAAACGGCAGTAACCTTAAAATCTACTTTTGGCTCAAATTGGTAAATTGATGAATTTCAGCAAATTTGTTACTTTTCGGAAGTAAAATGTACACAACTATCGGCAAAATGGACTTTGAACCAAATTCTATGAACGAGAAATTTATCCGAAATGCACTGGTTGTATGAACATGGTGAAATAACAGTAACCTTAAGATCTACATTTGGCGCAAATTGGTAAATTGATGAATTTCAGCAAATTTGTTACTTTTCGGAAGTAAAATGTACACAACTATCGGCAAAATGGACTTTGAACGAAATTCTATGAACGAGTAATTTTTCCGAAATGAACTGGTGTGATGAACATGGTAAAACGGCAATAACCTTAAAATCTACTTTTGGCTCAAATTGGTAAATTGATGAATTTCAGCAAATTTGTTACTTTTCGGAAGTAAAATGTACACAACTATCAGCAAAATGGACTTTGAACCAAATTCTATGAACGAGAAATTTATCCGAAATGCACTGGTTGTATGAACATGGTGAAATGGCAGTAACCTTAAAATCTACATTTGGCGCAAATTGGTAAATTGATGAATTTCAGCAAATTTGTTACCCATCGGAAGTAAAATGTACACAACTATTAGCAAAATGGACTTTGAACCAAATTATATAAACGAGTAAGTTTTCCGAAATGCACTGGTTGGATGAACATGGTAAAATGGTAAAATGCCAGTAACCTGAAAATCTAAATTTGGCGCAAATTGGTAAATTGATGAATTTCAGCAAATGTGTTACCTGTCGGAAGTAAATTGTACACAACTATCAGCAAAATGGACTTTGAACGAAATTCTATGAACGAGTAATTTTTTCGAAATGCACTGGTTGGATGAACATGGTGAAACGGCAGTAACCTTAAAATCTAAATTTGGCGCAAATTGGTACATTGATGAATTTCATCACATTTGTTATCTTTTGGAAGTAAAATGTAGACAACTATCAGCAAAATGGACTTTGAACCAAATTATATGAACGAGTAGTTTTTCCGAAATGCACTGGTTGGATGAACATGGTAAAATGCCAGTAACCTGAAAATCTAAATTTGGCGCAAATTGGTAAATTGCTGAATTTCAGCAAATGTGTTACCTTTCGGAAGTAAAATGTACACAACTATCAGCAAAATGGACTTTGAACCAAATTCTATGAACGAGAAATTTATCCGAACTGCACTGGTTGTATGAACATGGTAAAACGGCAGTAACCTTAAAATCTACATTTGGCGCAAATTGGTAAATTGATGAATTTCAGCAAATGTGTTACCCATCGGAAGTAAAATGTACACAACTATCAGCAAAATGGACTTTGAAACAAAATATATGAACCAGTAATTTTTCCGAAATGCACTGGTTGCATGAACATGGTAAAACGGCAGTAACCTTAAAATCTAAATTTTGCGCAAATTGGTAAATTGATGCATTTCAGCAAATTTGTTACCTTTCGGAAGTAAAATGTACACAACTATCGGCAAAATGGACTTTGAACGAAATTCTATGAACTAGTAATTTTTCCGAAATGCACTGGTTGGATGAACATGGTGAAATGGCAGTAACCTTAAAATCTACATTTGGCGCAAATTGGTAAATTGATGCATTTCAGCAAATTTGTTACTTTTCGGAAGTAAAATGTACACAACTATCGGCAAATGGACTTTGAACGAAATTCTATGAACGAGTAATTTTTCCGAAATGCACTGGTGTGATGAACATGGTAAAACGGCAGTAACCTTAAAATCTAAATTTTGCGCAAATTGGTAAATTGATGCATTTCAGCAAATTTGTTACCTTTCGGAAGTAAAATGTACACAACTATCGGCAAAATGGACTTTGAACGAAATTCTATGAACTAGTAATTTTTCCGAAATGCACTGGTTGGATGAACATGGTGAAATGGCAGTAACCTTAAAATCTACATTTGGCGCAAATTGGTAAATTGATGCATTTCAGCAAATTTGTTACCTTTCGGAAGTAAAATGTACACAACTATCAGCAAAATGGACTTTGAACCAAATTCTATGAACGAGAAATTTATCCGAAATGCACTGGTTGTATGAACATGGTGAAATGGCAGTAACCTTAAAATCTACATTTGGCGCAAATTGGTAAATTGATGAATTTCAGCAAATTTGTTACCCATCGGAAGTAAAATCTACACAACTATTAGCAAAATGGACTTTGAACCAAATTATATGAACGAGTAATTTATCCGAAATGCACTGGTTGTATGAACATGGTAAAATGCCAGTAACCTGAAAATCTAAATATGGCGCAAATTGGTAAATTGCTGAATTTCAGCAAATGTGTTACCTTTCGGAAGTAAAATGTACACAACTATCAGCAAAATGGACTTTGAACCAAATTCTATGAACGAGAAATTTATCCGAAATATACTGGTAGTATGAACATGGTGAAATTGCAGTAACTTTAAAATCTACATTGGCGCAAATTGGTAAATTGATGCATTTCAGCAAATTTGTTACTTTTCGGAAGTAAAATGTACACAACTATCGGCAAAATGGACTTTGAACGAAATTCTATGAACGAGTAATTTTTCCGAAATGCACTGGTGTGATGAACATGGTAAAACGGTAATAACCTTAAAATCTACTTTTGGCTCAAATTGGTAAATTGATGAATTTCAGCAAATGTGTTACCCATCGGAAGTAAAATGTACACAACTATCAGCAAAATGGACTTTGAAACAAAATATATGAACCAGTAATTTTTCCGAAATGCACTGGTTGCATGAACATGGTAAAGCGGCAGTAACCTTAAAATCTAAATTTTGCGCAAATTGGTAAATTGATGCATTTCAGCAAATTTGTTACCTTTCGGAAGTAAAATGTACACAACTATCGGCAAAATGGACTTTGAACGAAATTCTATGAACTAGTAATTTTTCCGAAATGCACTGGTTGGATGAACATGGTGAAACGGCAGTAACCTTAAAATCTACTTTTGGCTCAAATTGGTAAATTGATGCATTTCAGCAAATTTGTTACTTTTCGGAAGTAAAATGTACACAACTATCGGCAAAATGGACTTTGAACCAAATTATAAGAACGAGTAATTTTTCCGAAATGCACTGGTTGGATGAACATGGTAAAATGGTAAAATGCCAGTAACCTGAAAATCTAAATTTGGCGCAAATTGGTAAATTGATGAATTTCAGCAAATGTGTTACCTTTCGGAAGTAAATTGTACACAACTATCAGCAAAATGGACTTTGAACGAAATTCTATGAACGAGTAATTTTTCCGAAATGCACTGGTTGGATGAACATGGTGAAACGGCAGTAACCTTAAAATCTAAATTTGGCGCAAATTGGTACATTGATGAATTTCATTACATTTGTTACCTTTCGGAAGTAAAATGTAGGCAACTATCAGCAAAATGGACTTTGAACCAAATTATATGAACGAGTAGTTTTTCCGAAATGCACTGGTTGGATGAACATGGTAAAACGCCAGTAACCCTAAAATCTAAATTTGGCGCATATTGGTAAATTGATGAATTTCAGCAAATTTGTTTCTTTTCGGAAGTAAAATGTACACAACTATCAGCAAAATGGACTTTGAACCCAATTATATGAACGACTAATTTATCCGAAATGCACTGGTTTTATGAACATGGTGAAACGGCAGTAACCTTAAAATCTAAATTTGGCGCAAATTGGTACATTGATGAATTTCATTACATTTGTTACCTTTCGGAAGTAAAATGTAGGCAACTATCAGCAAAATGGACTTTGAACGAAATTCTATGAACGAATAATTTTTCCGAAATGCACTGGTTGGATGAACATGGTAAAACGGCAGTAACCTTAAAATCTACATTTGGCGCAAATTGGTAAATTGATGAATTTCAGCAAATGTGTTACCTTTCGGAAGTAAATTGTACACAACTATCAGCAAAATGGACTTTGAACGAAATTCTATGAACTAGTAATTTTTCCGAAATGCACTGGTTGGATGAACATGGTAAAACGGCAGTAACCTTAAAATCTAAATTTGGCGAAAATTGGTACATTGATGAATTTCAGCAAATGCGTAACCTTTCGGAAGTAAAATGTAGACAGCTATCACCAAAATGGACTTTGAACCAAATTCTATGAACGAGTAATTTTTCCGAAATGTACTGGTTGGATGAACATGGTAAAACGGCAGTAACCTTAAAATCTAAATTTGGCGCAAATTGGTAAATTGCTGAATTTCAGCAAATGTGTTACCTTTCGGAAGTAAAATGTACACAACTATCAGCAAAATGGACTTTGAACGAAATTCTATGAACGAGTAGTTTTTCCGAAATGAACTGGTGTGATGAACATGGTAAAACGGCAATAACCTTAAAATCTACTTTTGGCTCAAATTGGTAAATTGATGAATTTCAGCAAATTTGTTACTTTTCGGAAGTAAAATGTACACAACTATCAGCAAAATGGACTTTGAACCAAATTCTATGAACGAGAAATTTATCCGAAATGCACTGGTTGTATGAACATGGTGAAATGGCAGTAACCTTAAAATCTACATTTGGCGCAAATTGGTAAATTGATGAATTTCAGCAAATTTGTTACCCATCGGAAGTAAAATGTACACAACTATTAGCAAAATGGACTTTGAACCAAATTATATGAACGAGTAAGTTTTCCGAAATGCACTGGTTGGATGAACATGGTAAAATGGTAAAATGCCAGTAACCTGAAAATCTAAATTTGGCGCAAATTGGTAAATTGATGAATTTCAGCAAATGTGTTACCTGTCGGAAGTAAATTGTACACAACTATCAGCAAAATGGACTTTGAACGAAATTCTATGAACGAGTAATTTTTTCGAAATGCACTGGTTGGATGAACATGGTGAAACGGCAGTAACCTTAAAATCTAAATTTGGCGCAAATTGGTACATTGATGAATTTCATCACATTTGTTATCTTTTGGAAGTAAAATGTAGACAACTATCAGCAAAATGGACTTTGAACCAAATTATATGAACGAGTAGTTTTTCCGAAATGCACTGGTTGGATGAACATGGTAAAATGCCAGTAACCTGAAAATCTAAATTTGGCGCAAATTGGTAAATTGCTGAATTTCAGCAAATGTGTTACCTTTCGGAAGTAAAATGTACACAACTATCAGCAAAATGGACTTTGAACCAAATTCTATGAACGAGAAATTTATCCGAACTGCACTGGTTGTATGAACATGGTAAAACGGCAGTAACCTTAAAATCTACATTTGGCGCAAATTGGTAAATTGATGAATTTCAGCAAATGTGTTACCCATCGGAAGTAAAATGTACACAACTATCAGCAAAATGGACTTTGAAACAAAATATATGAACCAGTAATTTTTCCGAAATGCACTGGTTGCATGAACATGGTAAAACGGCAGTAACCTTAAAATCTAAATTTTGCGCAAATTGGTAAATTGATGCATTTCAGCAAATTTGTTACCTTTCGGAAGTAAAATGTACACAACTATCGGCAAAATGGACTTTGAACGAAATTCTATGAACTAGTAATTTTTCCGAAATGCACTGGTTGGATGAACATGGTGAAACGGCAGTAACCTTAAAATCTACTTTTGGCTCAAATTGGTAAATTGATGAATTTCAGCAAATTTGTTACTTTTCGGAAGTAAAATGTACACAACTATCAGCAAAATGGACTTTGAACGAAATTCTATGAACGAGTAATTTTTCCGAAATGCACTGGTGTGATGAACATGGTAAAACGGCAATAACCTTAAAATCTACTTTTGGCTCAAATTGGTAAATTGATGAATTTCAGCAAATTTGTTACTTCTCGGAAGTAAAATGTACACAACTATCAGCAAAATGGACTTTGAACCAAATTCTATGAACGAGAAATTTATCCGAAATGCACTGGTTGTATGAACATGGTGAAATGGCAGTAACCTTAAAATCTACATTTGGCGCAAATTGGTAAATTGATGAATTTCAGCAAATTTGTTACCCATCGGAAGTAAAATGTACACAACTATTAGCAAAATGGACTTTGAACCAAATTATATGAACGAGTAATTTATCCGAAATGCACTGGTTGTATGAACATGGTAAAATGCCAGTAACCTGAAAATCTAAATATGGCGCAAATTGGTAAATTGCTGAATTTCAGCAAATGTGTTACCTTTCGGAAGTAAAATGTACACAACTATCAGCAAAATGGACTTTGAACCAAATTCTATGAACGAGAAATTTATCCGAAATACACTGGTAGTATGAACATGGTGAAATTGCAGTAACCTTAAAATCTACATTTGGCGCAAATTGGTAAATTGATGCATTTCAGCAAATTTGTTACTTTTCGGAAGTAAAATGTACACAACCTTTGGCAAAATGGACTTTGAACGAAATTCTATGAACGAGTAATTTTTCCGAAATGCACTGGTGTGATAAACATGGTAAAACGGCAATAACCTTAAAATCTACTTTTGGCTCAAATTGGTAAATTGATGAATTTCAGCAAATGTGTTACCCATCGGAAGTAAAATGTACACAACTATCAGCAAAATGGACTTTGAAACAAAATATATGAACCAGTAATTTTTCCGAAATGCACTGGTTGCATGAACATGGTAAAACGGCAGTAACCTTAAAATCTAAATTTTGCGCAAATTGGTAAATTGATGCATTTCAGCAAATTTGTTACCTTTCGGAAGTAAAATGTACACAACTATCGGCAAAATGGACTTTGAACGAAATTCTATGAACTAGTAATTTTTCCGAAATGCACTGGTTGGATGAACATGGTGAAACGGCAGTAACCTTAAAATCTACTTTTGGCGCAAATTGGTACATTGATGAATTTCATTACATTTGTTACCTTTCGGAAGTAAAATGTAGGCAACTATCAGCAAAATGGACTTTGAACCAAATTATATGAACGAGTCGTTTTTCCGAAATGCACTGGTTGGATGAACATGGTAAAACGCCAGTAACCCTAAAATCTAAATTTGGCGCAAATTGGTAAATTGATGAATTTCAGCAAATTTGTTTCTTTTCGGAAGTAAAATGTACACAACTATCAGCAAAATGGACTTTGAACCAAATTATATGAACGACTAATTTATCCGAAATTCACTGGTTTTATGAACATGGTAAAATGGCAGTAACCTAAAAATCTAAATTTGGCACAAATTGGTAAATTGCTGAATTTCAGCAAATGTGTTACCTTTTGGAAGTAAAAAGTACACAACTATTAGCAAAATGGACTTTGAACGAAATCTTATGAACGAGTAATTTTTCCGAAATACACTGGTTGGATGAACATGGTAAAACGGCAGTAACCTTAAAATTTACATTTGGCGCAAATTGGTAAATTGATGAATTTCAGCAAATGCGTTACCTTTCGGAAGTAAAATGTAGACAGCTATCACCAAAATGGACTTTGAACCAAATTCTATGAACGAGTAATTTTTCCGAAATGTACTGGTTGGATGAACATGGTGAAACGGCAGTAACCTTAAAATCTAAATTTGGCGCAAATTGGTAAATTGCTGAAAATCAGCAAATGTGTTACCTTTCGGAAGTAAAATGTACACAACTATCAGCAAAATGGACTTTGAACGAAATTCTATGAACAAGAAATTTATTCGAAATGCACTGGTTGTATGAACATGGTGAAATTGCAGTAACCTTTAAATCTACATTTGGCGCAAATTGGTAAATTGATGAATTTCAGCAAATTTGTTACTTTTCGGAAGTAAAATGTACACAACTATCAGCAAAATAGAGTTAGAACGAAATTCAATTAACGAATAATTTTTCCGAAATGCACTGGTTGGATGAACATGGTAAAACGGCAGTAACCTTAAAATCTACATTTGGCGCAAATTGGTAAATTGATGAATTTCAGCAAATGTGTTACCTTTCGGAAGTAAATTGTACACAACTATCAGCAAAATGGACTTTGAACGAAATTCTATGAACTAGTAATTTTTCCGAAATGCACTGGTTGGATGAACATGGTAAAACGGCAGTAACCTTAAAATCTAAATTTGGCGAAAATTGGTACATTGATGAATTTCAGCAAATGCGTTACCTTTCGGAAGTAAAATGTAGACAGCTATCACCAAAATGGACTTTGAACCAAATTCTATGAACGAGTAATTTTTCCGAAATGTACTGGTTGGATGAACATGGTGAAACGGCAGTAACCTTAAAATCTAAATTTGGCGCAAATTGGTAAATTGCTGAATTTCAGCAAATGTGTTACCTTTCGGAAGTAAAATGTAGACAACTATCAGCAAAATGTACTTTGAACGAAATTCTATGACTGAGAAATTTATCCGAAATGCACTGGTAGTATGAACATGGTAAAATAGCAGTAACCTTTAAATCTACATTTGGCGCAAATTGGTAAATTGATGAATTTCAGCAAATTTGTTACTTTTCGGAAGTAAAATGTACACAACTATCAGCAAAATAGACTTTGAACGAAATTCTATTAACGAATAATTTTTCCGAAATGCACTGGTTGGATGAACATGGTAAAACGGCAGTAACTTTAAAATCTACATTTGGCGCAAATTGGTAAATTGATGAATTTCAGCAAATTTGTTACTTTTCGGAAGTAAAATGTACACAACTATCAGCAAAATGGAATTTGAACCAAATTATATGAACGAGTAATTTATCCGAAATGCACTGGTTGGATGAACATGGTAAAACGGCAGTAACCTTAAAATTTACATTTGGCGCAAATTGGTAAATTGATGAATTTCAGCAAATGCGTTACCTTTCGGAAGTAAAATGTAGACAGCTATCACCAAAATGGACTTTGAACCAAATTCTATGAACGAGTAATTTTTCCGAAATGTACTGGTTGGATGAACATGGTGAAACGGCAGTAACCTTAAAATCTAAATTTGGCGCAAATTGGTAAATTGCTGAATTTCAGCAAATGTGTTACCTTTCGGAAGTAAAATGTAGACAGCTATCACCAAAATGGACTTTGAACGAAATTCTATGAACGAGAAATTTATCCGAAATGCACTGGTTGTATGAACATGGTGAAATTGCAGTAACCTTAAAATCTAAATTTGGCGCAAATTGGTAAATTGCTGAATTTCAGCAAATGTGTTACCTTTCGGAAGTAAAATGTACACAACTATCAGCAAAATGGACTTTGAACGAAATCCTATGAACGAGTAATTTTTCCGAAATACACTGGTTGGATGAACATGGTAAAACGGCAGTAACCTTAAAATTTACATTTGGCGCAAATTGGTAAATTGATGAATTTCAGCAAATGCGTTACCTTTCGGAAGTAAAATGTAGACAGCTATCACCAAAATGGACTTTGAACCAAATTCTATGAACGAGTAATTTTTCCGAAATGTACTGGTTGGATGAACATGGTGAAACGGCAGTAACCTTAAAATCTAAATTTGGCGCAAATTGGTAAATTGCTGAATTTCAGCAAATGTGTTACCTTTCGGAAGTAAAATGTAGACAGCTATCACCAAAATGGACTTTGAACGAAATTCTATGAACGAGAAATTTATCCGAAATGCACTGGTTGTATGAACATGGTGAAATTGCAGTAACCTTAAAATCTAAATTTGGCGCAAATTGGTAAATTGCTGAATTTCAGCAAATGTGTTACCTTTCGGAAGTAAAATGTACACAACTATCAGCAAAATGGACTTTGAACGAAATTCTATGAACAAGAAATTTATCCGAAATGCACTGGTTGTATGAACATGGTAAAATTGCAGTAACCTTTAAATCTACATTTGGCGCAAATTGGTAAATTGATGAATTTCAGCAAATTTGTTACTTTTCGGAAGTAAAATGTACACAACTATCAGCAAAATAGAGTTAGAACGAAATTCAATTAACGAATAATTTTTCCGAAATGCACTGGTTGGATGAACATGGTAAAACGGCAGTAACCTTAAAATCTACATTTGGCGCAAATTGGTAAATTGATGAATTTCAGCAAATGTGTTACCTTTCGGAAGTAAATTGTACACAACTATCAGCAAAATGGACTTTGAACGAAATTCTATGAACTAGTAATTTTTCCGAAATGCACTGGTTGGATGAACATGGTAAAACGGCAGTAACCTTAAAATCTAAATTTGGCGAAAATTGGTACATTGATGAATTTCAGCAAATGCGTAACCTTTCGGAAGTAAAATGTAGACAGCTATCACCAAAATGGACTTTGAACCAAATTCTATGAACGAGTAATTTTTCCGAAATGTACTGGTTGGATGAACATGGTAAAACGGCAGTAACCTTAAAATCTAAATTTGGCGCAAATTGGTAAATTGCTGAATTTCAGCAAATGTGTTACCTTTCGGAAGTAAAATGTACACAACTATCAGCAAAATGGACTTTGAACGAAATTCTATGAACGAGTAATTTTTCCGAAATGAACTGGTGTGATGAACATGGTAAAACGGCAATAACCTTAAAATCTACTTTTGGCTCAAATTGGTAAATTGATGAATTTCAGCAAATTTGTTACTTTTCGGAAGTAAAATGTACACAACTATCAGCAAAATGGACTTTGAACCAAATTCTATGAACGAGAAATTTATCCGAAATGCACTGGTTGTATGAACATGGTGAAATGGCAGTAACCTTAAAATCTACATTTGGCGCAAATTGGTAAATTGATGAATTTCAGCAAATTTGTTACCCATCGGAAGTAAAATGTACACAACTATTAGCAAAATGGACTTTGAACCAAATTATATGAACGAGTAAGTTTTCCGAAATGCACTGGTTGGATGAACGTGGTAAAATGGTAAAATGCCAGTAACCTGAAAATCTAAATTTGGCGCAAATTGGTAAATTGATGAATTTCAGCAAATGTGTTACCTGTCGGAAGTAAATTGTACACAACTATCAGCAAAATGGACTTTGAACGAAATTCTATGAACGAGTAATTTTTTCGAAATGCACTAGTTGGATGAACATGGTGAAACGGCAGTAACCTTAAAATCTAAATTTGGCGCAAATTGGTACATTGATGAATTTCATCACATTTGTTATCTTTTGGAAGTAAAATGTAGACAACTATCAGCAAAATGGACTTTGAACCAAATTATATGAACAAGTAGTTTTCCGAAATGCACTGGTTGGATGAACATGGTAAAATGCCAGTAACCTGAAAATCTAAATTTGGCGCAAATTGGTAAATTGCTGAATTTCAGCAAATGTGTTACCTTTCGGAAGTAAAATGTACACAACTATCAGCAAAATGGACTTTGAACCAAATTCTATGAACGAGAAATTTATCCGAACTGCACTGGTTGTATGAACATGGTAAAACGGCAGTAACCTTAAAATCTACATTTGGCGCAAATTGGTAAATTGATGAATTTCAGCAAATGTGTTACCCATCGGAAGTAAAATGTACACAACTATCAGCAAAATGGACTTTGAAACAAAATATATGAACCAGTAATTTTTCCGAAATGCACTGGTTGCATGAACATGGTAAAACGGCAGTAACCTTAAAATCTAAATTTTGCGCAAATTGGTAAATTGATGCATTTCAGCAAATTTGTTACCTTTCGGAAGTAAAATGTACACAACTATCGGCAAAATGGACTTTGAACGAAATTCTATGAACTAGTAATTTTTCCGAAATGCACTGGTTGGATGAACATGGTGAAACGGCAGTAACCTTAAAATCTACTTTTGGCTCAAATTGGTAAATTGATGTATTTCAGCAAATTTGTTACTTTTCGGAAGTAAAATGTACACAACTATCGGCAAAATGGACTTTGAACGAAATTCTATGAACGAGTAATTTTTCCGAAATGCACTGGTGTGATGAACATGGTAAAACGGCAATAACCTTAAAATCTACTTTTGGCTCAAATTGGTAAATTGATGAATTTCAGCAAATTTGTTACTTCTCGGAAGTAAAATGTACACAACTATCAGCAAAATGGACTTTGAACCAAATTCTATGAACGAGAAATTTATCCGAAATGCACTGGTTGTATGAACATGGTGAAATGGCAGTAACCTTAAAATCTACATTTGGCGCAAATTGGTAAATTGATGAATTTCAGCAAATTTGTTACCCATCGGAAGTAAAATGTACACAACTATTAGCAAAATGGACTTTGAACCAAATTATATGAACGAGTAATTTATCCGAAATGCACTGGTTGTATGAACATGGTAAAATGCCAGTAACCTGAAAATCTAAATATGGCGCAAATTGGTAAATTGCTGAATTTCAGCAAATGTGTTACCTTTCGGAAGTAAAATGTACACAACTATCAGCAAAATGGACTTTGAACCAAATTCTATGAACGAGAAATTTATCCGAAATACACTGGTAGTATGAACATGGTGAAATTGCAGTAACCTTAAAATCTACATTTGGCGCAAATTGGTAAATTGATGCATTTCAGCAAATTTGTTACTTTTCGGAAGTAAAATGTACACAACCTTTGGCAAAATGGACTTTGAACGAAATTCTATGAACGAGTAATTTTTCCGAAATGCACTGGTGTGATGAACATGGTAAAACGGCAATAACCTTAAAATCTACTTTTGGCTCAAATTGGTAAATTGATGAATTTCAGCAAATGTGTTACCCATCGGAAGTAAAATGTACACAACTATCAGCAAAATGGACTTTGAAACAAAATATATGAACCAGTAATTTTTCCGAAATGCACTGGTTGCATGAACATGGTAAAACGGCAGTAACCTTAAAATCTAAATTTTGCGCAAATTGGTAAATTGATGCATTTCAGCAAATTTGTTACCTTTCGGAAGTAAAATGTACACAACTATCGGCAAAATGGACTTTGAACGAAATTCTATGAGCTAGTAATTTTTCCGAAATGCACTGGTTGGATGAACATGGTGAAACGGCAGTAACCTTAAAATCTACTTTTGGCGCAAATTGGTACATTGATGAATTTCATTACATTTGTTACCTTTCGGAAGTAAAATGTAGGCAACTATCAGCAAAATGGACTTTGAACCAAATTATATGAACGAGTAGTTTTTCCGAAATGCACTGGTTGGATGAACATGGTAAAACGCCAGTAACCCTAAAATCTAAATTTGGCGCAAATTGGTAAATTGATGAATTTCAGCAAATTTGTTTCTTTTCGGAAGTAAAATGTACACAACTATCAGCAAAATGGACTTTGAACCAAATTATATGAACGACTAATTTATCCGAAATGCACTGGTTTTATGAACATGGTAAAATGGCAGTAACCTAAAAATCTAAATTTGGCACAAATTGGTAAATTGCTGAATTTCAGCAAATGTGTTACCTTTTGGAAGTAAAAAGTACACAACTATTAGCAAAATGGACTTTGAACGAAATCCTATGAACGAGTAATTTTTCCGAAATACACTGGTTGGATGAACATGGTAAAACGGCAGTAACCTTAAAATTTACATTTGGCGCAAATTGGTAAATTGATGAATTTCAGCAAATGCGTTACCTTTCGGAAGTAAAATGTAGACAGCTATCACCAAAATGGACTTTGAACCAAATTCTATGAACGAGTAATTTTTCCGAAATGTACTGGTTGGATGAACATGGTGAAACGGCAGTAACCTTAAAATCTAAATTTGGCGCAAATTGGTAAATTGCTGAATTTCAGCAAATGTGTTACCTTTCGGAAGTAAAATGTACACAACTATCAGCAAAATGGACTTTGAACGAAATTCTATGAACAAGAAATTTATTCGAAATGCACTGGTTGTATGAACATGGTGAAATTGCAGTAACCTTTAAATCTACATTTGGCGCAAATTGGTAAATTGATGAATTTCAGCAAATTTGTTACTTTTCGGAAGTAAAATGTACACAACTATCAGCAAAATAGAGTTAGAACGAAATTCAATTAACGAATAATTTTTCCGAAATGCACTGGTTGGATGAACATGGTAAAACGGCAGTAACCTTAAAATCTACATTTGGCGCAAATTGGTAAATTGATGAATTTCAGCAAATGTGTTACCTTTCGGAAGTAAATTGTACACAACTATCAGCAAAATGGACTTTGAACGAAATTCTATGAACTAGTAATTTTTCCGAAATGCACTGGTTGGATGAACATGGTAAAACGGCAGTAACCTTAAAATCTAAATTTGGCGAAAATTGGTACATTGATGAATTTCAGCAAATGCGTTACCTTTCGGAAGTAAAATGTAGACAGCTATCACCAAAATAGACTTTGAACCAAATTCTATGAACGAGTAATTTTTCCGAAATGTACTGGTTGGATGAACATGGTGAAACGGCAGTAACCTTAAAATCTAAATTTGGCGCAAATTGGTAAATTGCTGAATTTCAGCAAATGTGTTACCTTTCGGAAGTAAAATGTAGACAACTATCAGCAAAATGTACTTTGAACGAAATTCTATGAACGAGAAATTTATCCGAAATGCACTGGTAGTATGAACATGGTAAAATAGCAGTAACCTTTAAATCTACATTTGGCGCAAATTGGTAAATTGATGAATTTCAGCAAATTTGTTACTTTTCGGAAGTAAAATGTACACAACTATTAGCAAAATAGACTTTGAACGAAATTCTATTAACGAATAATTTTTCCGAAATGCACTGGTTGGATGAACATGGTAAAACGGCAGTAACCTTAAAATCTACATTTGGCGCAAATTGGTAAATTGATGCATTTCAGCAAATTTGTTACTTTTCGGAAGTAAAATGTACACAACTATCAGCAAAATGGAATTTGAACCAAATTATATGAACGAGTAATTTATCCGAAATGCACTGGTTGTATGAACATGGTAAAATTGTAAAATGCCAGTAACCTGAAAATCTAAATTTGGCGGAAATTGGTAAATTGATGCATTTCAGCAAAATTGTTACTTTTCGGAAGTAAAATGTACACAGCTATCAGCAAAATGGACTTTGAACGAAATTCTATGAACGAGTAATTTTTCCGAAATGCACTGGTGTGATGAACATGGTAAAACGGCAATAACTTTAAAATCTAAATTTGGCGCAAAATGGTAAATTGATGAATTTCAGCAAATTTGTTACCCATCGGAAGTAAAATGTACACAAATTGGTAAATTGATGAATTTCAGCAAATGTGTTACCTTTCGGGAGTAAATTGTACACAACTATCAGCAAAATGGACTTTGAACGAAATTCTATGAACTAGTAATTTTTCCGAAATGCACTGGTTGGATGAACATGGTGAAACGGCAGTAACCTTAAAATCTAAATTTGGCGCAAAATGGTAAATTGATGAATTTCAGCAAATGTGTTACCTTTCGGAAGTAAATTGTACACAACTATCAGCAAAATGGACTTTGAACGAAATTCTATGAACGAGTAATTTATCCGAAATGCACTGGTTGGATGAACATGGTGAAACGACAGTAACCTTAAAATCTAAATTTGGCGCAAATTGGTACATTGATGAATTTCATCAAATTTGTTACTTTTCGGAAGTAAAATGTACACAACTATCAGCAAAATAGACTTTGAACGAAATTCTATTAACGAATAATTTTTCCGAAATGCACTGGTTGGATGAACATGGTAAAATGGTAAAATGCCAGTAACCTTAAAATCTACATTTGGCGCAAATTGGTAAATTAATGCATTTCAGCAAATTTGTTACTTTTCGGAAGTAAAATGTACACAACTATCAGCAAAATGGAATTTGAACCAAATTATATGAACGAGTAATTTATCCGAAATGCACTGGTTGTATGAACATGGTAAAATTGTAAAATGCCAGTAACCTGAAAATCTAAATTTGGCGCAAATTGGTAAATTGATGCATTTCAGCAAATTTGTTACTTTTCGGAAGTAAAATGTACACAGCTATCAGCAAAATGGACTTTGAACGAAATTCTATGAACGAGTAATTTTTCCGAAATGCACTGGTGTGATGAACATGGTAAAACGGCAATAACTTTAAAATCTAAATTTGGCGCAAAATGGTAAATTGATGAATTTCAGCAAATTTGTTACCCATCGGAAGTAAAATGTACACAAATTGGTAAATTGATGAATTTCAGCAAATGTGTTACCTTTCGGGAGTAAATTGTACACAACTATCAGCAAAATGGACTTTGAACGAAATTCTATGAACTAGTAATTTTTCCGAAATGCACTGGTTGGATGAACATGGTGAAACGGCAGTAACCTTAAAATCTAAATTTGGCGCAAAATGGTAAATTGATGAATTTCAGCAAATGTGTTACCTTTCGGAAGTAAATTGTACACAACTATCAGCAAAATGGACTTTGAACGAAATTCTATGAACGAGTAATTTATCCGAAATGCACTGGTTGGATGAATATGGTGAAACGACAGTAACCTTAAAATCTAAATTTGGCGCAAATTGGTACATTGATGAATTTCATCAAATTTGTTACTTTTCGGAAGTAAAATGTACACAACTATCAGCAAAATGGACTTTAAACCAAATTATATGAACGAGTAATTTTTCTGAAATGCACTGGTTGGATGAACATGGTAAAATGGTAAAATGCCAGTAACCTGAAAATCTAAATTTGGCGCAAATTGGTAAATTGATGAGTTTCAGCAAATGTGTTACCTTTCGGAAGTAAATTGTACACAACTATCAGCAAAATGGACTTTGAACGAAATTCTATGAACGAGTAATTTTTCCGAAATGCACTGGTTGGATGAGCATGGTGAAACGGCAGTAACCTTAAAATCTAAATTTGGCGCAAAATGGTAAATTGATGAATTTCAGCAAATGTGTTACCTTTCGGAAGTAAATTGTACACAACTATCAGCAAAATGGACTTTGAACGAAATTCTATGAACGAGTAATTTTTCCGAAATGCACTGGTGTGATGAACATGGTAAAACAGCAGTAACCTTAAAATCTACTTTTGGCGCAAATTGGTAAATTGATGAATTTCATCAAATTTGTTACCTTTTGGAAGTAAAATGTACACAACTATCAGCAAAATGGACTTTGAACCAAATTCTATGAACTAGTAATTTTTCCGAAATGCACTGGTTGGATGAACATGGTAAAACGGCAGTAACCTTAGAATCTAAATTTGGCACAAAATGGTAAATTGATGAATTTCAGCAAATGTGTTACCTTTCGGAAGTAAATTGTACACAACTATCAGCAAAATGGACTTTGAACGAAATTCTATGAACGAGTAATTTATCCGAAATGCACTGGTTGGATGAACATGGTGAAACGGCAGTAACCTTAAAATCTAAATTTGGCGCAAATTGGTACATTGATGAATTTCATCAAATTTGTTACCTATCGGAAGTAAAATGTACACAACTATCAGCAAAATGGACTTTGAACCAAATTATATGAACGACTAATTTATCCGAAATGCACTGGTTGTATGAACATGGTAAAATTGTAAAATGCCAGTAACCTGAAAATCTAAATTTGGCGCAAATTGGTAAATTGATGCATTTCAGCAAATTTGTTACTTTTCGGAAGTAAAATGTACACAACTACCAGCAAAATGGACTTTGAACGAAATTCTATGAACGAGTAATTTTTCCGAAATGCACTGGTGTGATGAACATGGTAAAACGGCAATAACTTTAAAATCTAAATTTGGCGCAAAATGGTAAATTAATGAATTTCAGCAAATTTGTTACCCATCGGAAGTAAAATGTACACAAATTGGTAAATTGATGAATTTCAGCAATTGTGTTACCTTTCGGAAGTAAATTGTACACAACTATCAGCAAAATGGACTTTGAACGAAATTCTATGAACTAGTAATTTTTCCGAAATGCACTGGTTGGATGAACATGGTGAAACGGCAGTAACCTTAAAATCTAAATTTGGCGCAAAATGGTAAATTGATGAATTTCAGCAAATGTGTTACCTTTCGGAAGTAAATTGTACACAACTATCAGCAAAATGGACTTTGAACGAAATTCTATGAACGAGTAATTTATCCGAAATGCACTGGTTGGATGAACATGGTGAAACGGCAGTAACCTTAAAATCTAAATTTGGCGCAAATTGGTACATTGATGCATTTCATCAAATTTGTTACTCTTCGGAAGTAAAATGTACACAACTATCAGCAAAATGGACTTTGAACCAAATTATATGAACGAGTAATTTTTCCGAAAAGCACTGGTTGGATGAACATGGTAAAATGGTAAAATGCCAGTAACCTGAAAATCTAAATTTGGCGCAAATTGGTAAATTGATGCATTTCAGCAAATTTGTTACTTTTCGGAAGTAAAATGTACACAACTATCAGCAAAATGGACTTTGAACGAAATTCTATGAACTAGTAATTTTTCCGAAATGCACTGGTTGGATGAACATGGTGAAACGGCAGTAACCTTAAAATCTAAATTTGGCGCAAAATGGTAAATTGATGAATTTCAGCAAATGTGTTACCTTTCGGAAGTAAATTGTACACAACTATCAGCAAAATGGACTTTGAACGAAATTCTATGAACGAGTAATTTATCCGAAATGCACTGGTTGGATGAACATGGTGAAACGGCAGTAACCTTAAAATCTAAATTTGGCGCAAAATGGTAAATTGATGAATTTCAGCAAATGTGTTACCTTTCGGAAGTAAATTGTACACAACTATCAGCAAAATGGACTTTGAACGAAATTCTATGAACGAGTAATTTATCCGAAATGCACTGGTTGGATGAACATGGTGAAACGGCAGTAACCTTAAAATCTAAATTTGGCGCAAAATGGTAAATTGATGAATTTCAGCAAATGTGTTACCTTTCGGAAGTAAATTGTACACAACTATCAGCAAAATGGACTTTGAACGAAATTCTATGAACGAGTAATTTATCCGAAATGCACTGGTTGGATGAACATGGTAAAACGGCAGTAACCTTAAAATCTACATTTGGCGCAAATTGGTAAATTGATGCATTTCAGCAAATTTGTTCCTTTTCGGAAGTAAAATGTACACAACTATCAGCAAAATGGACTTTGAACCAAATTATATGAACGAGTAATTTTTCCGAAAAGCACTGGTTGGATGAACATGGTAAAATGGTAAAATGCCAGTAACCTGAAAATCTAAATTTGGCGCAAATTGGTAAATTGATGAGTTTCAGCAAATGTGTTACCTTTCGGAAGTAAATTGTACACAACTATCAGTAAAATGGACTTTGAACGAAATTCTATGAACGAGTAATTTTTCAGAAATGCACTGGTTGGATGAACATGGTGAAACGGCAGTAATCTTAAAATCTAAATTTGGTGCAAAATGGTAAATTGATGAATTTCAGCAAATGTTTTACCTTTCGGAAGTAAATTGTACACAACTATCAGCAAAATGGACTTTGAACGAAATTCTATGAACGAGTAATTTATCCGAAATGCACTGGTTGGATGAACATGGTGAAACGGCAGTAACCTTAAAATCTAAATTTGGCGCAAATTGGTACATTGATGCATTTCATCAAATTTGTTACCTTTTGGAAGTAAAATGTAAACAACTATCAGCAAAATGGACTTTGAACCAAATTCTATGAACGAGAAATTTATCCGAAATACACTGGTAGTATGAACATGGTGAAATGGCAGTAACCTTAAAATCTACATTTGGCGCAAATTGGTAAATTGATGAATTCAGCAAATTTGTTACTTTTCGGAAGTAAATTGTACACAACTATCGGCAAAATGGACTTTGAACGAAATTCTATGAACGAGTAATTTTTCCGAAATGCACTGGTGTGATGAACATGGTAAAACGGCAATAACCTTAAAATCTACTTTTAGCGCAAATTGGTAAATTGATGAATTTCAGCAAATGCGTTACCTTTCGGAAGTAAAATGTACACAACTATCAGCAAAATGGACTTTGAACCAAATTATATGAACGAGTAATTTATCCGAAATGCACTGGTTGTATGAACATGGTAAAATGGCAGTAACCTGAAAATCTAAATTTGGCGCAAATTGGTAAATTGCTGAATTTCAGCAAATGTGTTACCTTTTGGAAGTAAAAAGTACACAACTATTAGCAAAATGGACTTTGAACGAAATTCTATGAACGAGTAATTTTTCCGAAATGCACTGGTGTGATGAACATGGTAAAACGGCAGTAACCTTAAAATCTACTTTTAGCGCAAATTGGTAAATTGATGAATTTCAGCAAATGCGTTACCTTTCGGAAGTAAAATGTACACAACTATCAGCAAAATGGACTTTGAACCAAATTATATGAACGAGTAATTTATCCGAAATGTACTGGTTGTATGAACATGGTAAAATGGCAGTAACCTGAAAATCTAAATTTGGCGCAAATTGGTAAATTGCTGAATTTCAGCAAATGTGTTACCTTTTGGAAGTAAAAAGTACACAACTATTAGCAAAATGGACTTTGAACCAAATTATATGAACGAGTAATTTTTCCGAAATGCACTGGTTGGATGAACATGGTAAAACGGCAGTAACCTTAAAATCTACATTTGGCGCAAATTGGTAAATTGATGAATTTCAGCAAATTTGTTACTTTTCGGAAGTAAAATGTACACAACTATCAGCAAAATAGACTTTGAACCAAATTATATGAACGAGTAATTTATCCGAAATGCACTGGTTGTATGAACATGGTAAAATGGCAGTAACCTTAAAATCTAAATTTGGCGCATATTGGTAAATTGCTGAATTTCAGCAAATGTGTTACCTTTTGGAAGTAAAAAGTACACAACTATTAGCAAAATGGACTTTGAACCAAATTCTATGAACGAGTAATTTTTCCGAAATGCACTGGTGTGATGAACATGGTAAAACGGCAGTAACCTTAAAATCTACTTTTGGCGCAAATTGGTAAATTGATGAATTTCATCAAATTTGTTACCTTTCGGAAGTAAATTGTACACAACTATCAGCAAAATGGACTTTGAACGAAATTCTATGAACGAGTAATTTTTCCGAAATGCACTGGTGTGATGAACATGGTAAAACGGCAGTAACCTTAAAATCTACTTTTGGCGCAAATTGGTAAATTGATGAATTTCATCAAATTTGTTACCTTTTGGAAGTAAAATGTAAACAACTATTAGCAAAATGGACTTTGAACCAAATTCTATGAACGAGAAATTTATCCGAAATACACTGGTAGTATGAACATGGTGAAATGGCAGTAACCTTAAAATCTACATTTGGCGCAAATTGGTAAATTGATGAATTCAGCAAATTTGTTACTTTTCGGAAGTAAATTGTACACAACTATCGGCAAAATGGACTTTGAACGAAATTATATGAACGAGTATTTTATCCGAAATGCACTGGTTGTATGAACATGGTAAAATGGCAGTAACCTGAAAATCTAAATTTGGCGCAAATTGGTAAATTGCTGAATTTCAGCATATGTGTTACCTTTTGGAAGTAAAAAGTACACAACTATTAGCAAAATGGACTTTGAACCAAATTCTATGAACGAGTAATTTTTCCGAAATGTACTGGTTGGATGAACATGGTGAAACGGCAGTAACCTTAAAATCTAAGTTTGGCGCAAATTGGTAAATTGCTGAATTTCAGCAAATGTGTTACCTTTCGGAAGTAAAATGTAGACAACTATCAGCAAAATGGACTTTGAACGAAATTCTATGAACGAGAAATTTATCCGAAATGCACTGGTAGTATGAACATGGCAAAATGGCAGTAACCTTTAAATCTACATTTGGCGCAAATTGGTAAATTGATGAATTTCAGCAAATTTGTTACTTTTCGGAAGTAAAATGTACACAACTATCAGCAAAATAGACTTTGAACGAAATTCTATTAACGAATAATTTTTCCGAAATGCACTGGTTGGATGAACATGGTAAAACGGCAGTAACCTTAAAATCTACATTTGACGCAAATTGGTAAATTGATGAATTTCAGCAAATCCGTTACCATTCGGAAGTAAAATGTAGACAGCTATCACCAAAATGGACTTTGAACCAAATTCTATGAACGAGTAATTTTTCCGAAATGTACTGGTTGGATGAACATGGTGAAACGGCAGTAACCTTAAAATCTAAATTTGGCGCAAATTGGTAAATTGCTGAATTTCAGCAAATGTGTTACCTTTCGGAAGTAAAATGTAGACAACTATCAGCAAAATGGACTTTGAACGAAATTCTATGAACGAGAAATTTATCCGAAATGCACTGGTAGTATGAACATGGTAAAATGGCAGTAACCTTTAAATCTACATTTGGCGCAAATTGGTAAACTGATGAATTTCAGCAAATTTGTTACTTTTCGGAAGTAAAATGTACACAACTATCAGCAAAATAGACTTTGAACGAAATTCTATTAACGAATAATTTTTCCGAAATGCACTGGTTGGATGAACATGGTAAAACGGCAGTAACCTTAAAATCTACATTTGGCGCAAATTGGTAAATTGATGCATTTCAGCAAATTTGTTACTTTTCGGAAGTAAAATGTACACAACTATCAGCAAAATGGACTTTGAACCAAATTATATGAACGAGTAATTTATCCGAAATGCACTGGTTGTATGAACATGGTAAAATTGTAAAATGCCAGTAACCTGAAAATCTAAATTTGGCGCAAATTGGTAAATTGATGCATTTCAGCAAATTTGTTACTTTTCGGAAGTAAAATGTACACAGCTATCAGCAAAATGGACTTTGAACGAAATTCTATGAACGAGTAATTTTTCCGAAATGCACTGGTGTGATGAACATGGTAAAACGGCAATAACTTTAAAATCTAAATTTGGCTCAAAATGGTAAATTGATGAATTTCAGCAAATTTGTTACCCATCGGAAGTAAAATGTACACAAATTGGTAAATTGATGAATTTCAGCAAATGTGTTACCTTTCGGCAGTAAATTGTACACAACTATCAGCAAAATGGACTTTGAACGAAATTCTATGAACTAGTAATTTTTCCGAAATGCACTGGTTGGATGAACATGGTGAAACGGCAGTAACCTTAAAATCTAAATTTGGCGCAAAATGGTAAATTGATGAATTTCAGCAAATGTGTTACCTTTCGGAAGTAAATTGTACACAACTATCAGCAAAATGGACTTTGAACGAAATTCTATGAACGAGTAATTTATCCGAAATGCACTGGTTGGATGAACATGGTGAAACGGCAGTAACCTTAAAATCTAAATTTGGCGCAAATTGGTACATTGATGAATTTCATCAAATTTGTTACTTTTCGGCAGTAATATGTACACAACTATCAGCAAAATAGACTTTGAACGAAATTCTATTAACGAATAATTTTTCCGAAATGCACTGGTTGGATGAACATGGTAAAACGGCAGTAACCTTAAAATCTAGATTTGGCGCAAATTGGTAAATTGATGCATTTCAGCAAATTTGTTACTTTCCGGAAGTAAAATGTACACAACTATCAGCAAAATGGACTTTGAACCAAATTATATGAACGAGTAATTTTTCCGAAATGCACTGGTTGGATGAACATGGTAAAATGGTAAAATGCCAGTAACCTGAAAATCTAAATTTGGCGCAAATTGGTAAATTGATGAGTTTCAGCAAATGTGTTGTGAATGTACACAACTATCAGCAAAATGGACTTTGAACCAAATTATATGAACGACTAATTTATCCGAAATGCACTGGTTGTATGAACATGGTAAAATTGTAAAATGCCAGTAACCTGAAAATCTAAATTTGGCGCAAATTGGTAAATTGCTGAATTTCAGCAAATGTGTTACCTTTTGGAAGTAAAAAGTACACAACTATTAGCAAAATGGACTTTGAACGAAATTCTATGAACGAGTAATTTTTCCGAAATGCACTGGTGTGATGAACATGGTAAAACGGCAGTAACCTTAAAATCTACTTTTAGCGCAAATTGGTAAATTGATGAATTTCAGCAAATGCGTTACCTTTCGGAAGTAAAATGTACACAACTATCAGCAAAATGGACTTTGAACCAAATTATATGAACGAGTAATTTATCCGAAATGTACTGGTTGTATGAACATGGTAAAATGGCAGTAACCTGAAAATCTAAATTTGGCGCAAATTGGTAAATTGCTGAATTTCAGCAAATGTGTTACCTTTTGGAAGTAAAAAGTACACAACTATTAGCAAAATGGACTTTGAACCAAATTATATGAACGAGTAATTTTTCCGAAATGCACTGGTTGGATGAACATGGTAAAACGGCAGTAACCTTAAAATCTACATTTGGCGCAAATTGGTAAATTGATGAATTTCAGCAAATTTGTTACTTTTCGGAAGTAAAATGTACACAACTATCAGCAAAATGGACTTTGAACCAAATTATATGAACGAGTAATTTTTCCGAAATGCACTGGTTGGATGAACATGGTAAAATGGTAAAATGCCAGTAACCTGAAAATCTAAATTTGGCGCAAATTGGTAAATTGATGAGTTTCAGCAAATGTGTTGTGAATGTACACAACTATCAGCAAAATGGACTTTGAACCAAATTATATGAACGACTAATTTATCCGAAATGCACTGGTTGTATGAACATGGTAAAATTGTAAAATGCCAGTAACCTGAAAATCTAAATTTGGCGCAAATTGGTAAATTGCTGAATTTCAGCAAATGTGTTACCTTTTGGAAGTAAAAAGTACACAACTATTAGCAAAATGGACTTTGAACGAAATTCTATGAACGAGTAATTTTTCCGAAATGCACTGGTGTGATGAACATGGTAAAACGGCAGTAACCTTAAAATCTACTTTTAGCGCAAATTGGTAAATTGATGAATTTCAGCAAATGCGTTACCTTTCGGAAGTAAAATGTACACAACTATCAGCAAAATGGACTTTGAACCAAATTATATGAACGAGTAATTTATCCGAAATGTACTGGTTGTATGAACATGGTAAAATGGCAGTAACCTGAAAATCTAAATTTGGCGCAAATTGGTAAATTGCTGAATTTCAGCAAATGTGTTACCTTTTGGAAGTAAAAAGTACACAACTATTAGCAAAATGGACTTTGAACCAAATTATATGAACGAGTAATTTTTCCGAAATGCACTGGTTGGATGAACATGGTAAAACGGCAGTAACCTTAAAATCTACATTTGGCGCAAATTGGTAAATTGATGAATTTCAGCAAATTTGTTACTTTTCGGAAGTAAAATGTACACAACTATCAGCAAAATAGACTTTGAACCAAATTATATGAACGAGTAATTTATCCGAAATGCACTGGTTGTATGAACATGGTAAAATGGCAGTAACCTTAAAATCTAAATTTGGCGCATATTGGTAAATTGCTGAATTTCAGCAAATGTGTTACCTTTTGGAAGTAAAAAGTACACAACTATTAGCAAAATGGACTTTGAACCAAATTCTATGAACGAGTAATTTTTCCGAAATGCACTGGTGTGATGAACATGGTAAAACGGCAGTAACCTTAAAATCTACTTTTGGCGCAAATTGGTAAATTGATGAATTTCATCAAATTTGTTACCTTTCGGAAGTAAATTGTACACAACTATCAGCAAAATGGACTTTGAACGAAATTCTATGAACGAGTAATTTTTCCGAAATGCACTGGTGTGATGAACATGGTAAAACGGCAGTAACCTTAAAATCTACTTTTGGCGCAAATTGGTAAATTGATGAATTTCATCAAATTTGTTACCTTTTGGAAGTAAAATGTAAACAACTATTAGCAAAATGGACTTTGAACCAAATTCTATGAACGAGAAATTTATCCGAAATACACTGGTAGTATGAACATGGTGAAATGGCAGTAACCTTAAAATCTACATTTGGCGCAAATTGGTAAATTGATGAATTCAGCAAATTTGTTACTTTTCGGAAGTAAATTGTACACAACTATCGGCAAAATGGACTTTGAACGAAATTATATGAACGAGTATTTTATCCGAAATGCACTGGTTGTATGAACATGGTAAAATGGCAGTAACCTGAAAATCTAAATTTGGCGCAAATTGGTAAATTGCTGAATTTCAGCATATGTGTTACCTTTTGGAAGTAAAAAGTACACAACTATTAGCAAAATGGACTTTGAACCAAATTCTATGAACGAGTAATTTTTCCGAAATGTACTGGTTGGATGAACATGGTGAAACGGCAGTAACCTTAAAATCTAAGTTTGGCGCAAATTGGTAAATTGCTGAATTTCAGCAAATGTGTTACCTTTCGGAAGTAAAATGTAGACAACTATCAGCAAAATGGACTTTGAACGAAATTCTATGAACGAGAAATTTATCCGAAATGCACTGGTAGTATGAACATGGCAAAATGGCAGTAAATTTTAAATCTACATTTGGCGCAAATTGGTAAATTGATGAATTTCAGCAAATTTGTTACTTTTCGGAAGTAAAATGTACACAACTATCAGCAAAATAGACTTTGAACGAAATTCTATTAACAAATAATTTTTCCAAAATGCACTGGTTGGATGAACATAGTAAAACGGCAGTAACCTTAAAATCTACATTTGACGCAAATTGGTAAATTGATGAATTTCAGCAAATGCGTTACCATTCGGAAGTAAAATGTAGACAGCTATCACCAAAATGGACTTTGAACCAAATTCTATGAACGAGTAATTTTTCCGAAATGTACTGGTTGGATGAACATGGTGAAACGGCAGTAACCTTAAAATCTAAATTTGGCGCAAATTGGTAAATTGCTGAATTTCAGCAAATGTGTTACCTTTCGGAAGTAAAATGTAGACAACTATCAGCAAAATGGACTTTGAACGAAATTCTATGAACGAGAAATTTATCCGAAATGCACTGGTAGTATGAACATGGTAAAATGGCAGTAACCTTTAAATCTACATTTGGCGCAAATTGGTAAACTGATGAATTTCAGCAAATTTGTTACTTTTCGGAAGTAAAATGTACACAACTATCAGCAAAATAGACTTTGAACGAAATTCTATTAACGAATAATTTTTCCGAAATGCACTGGTTGGATGAACATGGTAAAACGGCAGTAACCTTAAAATCTACATTTGGCGCAAATTGGTAAATTGATGCATTTCAGCAAATTTGTTACTTTTCGGAAGTAAAATGTACACAACTATCAGCAAAATGGACTTTGAACCAAATTATATGAACGAGTAATTTATCCGAAATGCACTGGTTGTATGAACATGGTAAAATTGTAAAATGCCAGTAACCTGAAAATCTAAATTTGGCGCAAATTGGTAAATTGATGCATTTCAGCAAATTTGTTACTTTTCGGAAGTAAAATGTACACAGCTATCAGCAAAATGGACTTTGAACGAAATTCTATGAACGAGTAATTTTTCCGAAATGCACTGGTGTGATGAACATGGTAAAACGGCAATAACTTTAAAATCTAAATTTGGCTCAAAATGGTAAATTGATGAATTTCAGCAAATTTGTTACCCATCGGAAGTAAAATGTACACAAATTGGTAAATTGATGAATTTCAGCAAATGTGTTACCTTTCGGCAGTAAATTGTACACAACTATCAGCAAAATGGACTTTGAACGAAATTCTATGAACTAGTAATTTTTCCGAAATGCACTGGTTGGATGAACATGGTGAAACGGCAGTAACCTTAAAATCTAAATTTGGCGCAAAATGGTAAATTGATGAATTTCAGCAAATGTGTTACCTTTCGGAAGTAAATTGTACACAACTATCAGCAAAATGGACTTTGAACGAAATTCTATGAACGAGTAATTTATCCGAAATGCACTGGTTGGATGAACATGGTGAAACGGCAGTAACCTTAAAATCTAATTTTGGCGCAAATTGGTACATTGATGAATTTCATCAAATTTGTTACTTTTCGGCAGCAATATGTACACAACTATCAGCAAAATAGACTTTGAACGAAATTCTATTAACGAATAATTTTTCCGAAATGCACTGGTTGGATGAACATGGTAAAACGGCAGTAACCTTAAAATCTAGATTTGGCGCAAATTGGTAAATTGATGCATTTCAGCAAATTTGTTACTTTCCGGAAGTAAAATGTACACAACTATCAGCAAAATGGACTTTGAACCAAATTCTATGAACGAGTAATTTTTCCGAAATGCACTGGTTGGATGAACATGGTAAAATGGTAAAATGCCAGTAACCTGAAAATCTAAATTTGGCGCAAATTGGTAAATTGATGAGTTTCAGCAAATGTGTTGTGAATGTACACAACTATCAGCAAAATGGACTTTGAACCAAATTATATGAACGACTAATTTATCCGAAATGCACTGGTTGTATGAACATGGTAAAATTGTAAAATGCCAGTAACCTGAAAATCTAAATTTGGCGCAAATTGGTAAATTGATGCATTTCAGCAAATTTGTTACTTTTCGGAAGTAAAATGTACACAAATATCAGCAAAATGGACTTTGAACGAAATTCTATGAACGAGTAATTTTTCCGAATTGCACTGGTGTGATGAACATGGTAAAACGGCAATAACTTTAAAATCTAAATTTGGCGCAAAATGGTAAATTGATGAATTTCAGCAAATGTGTTACCTTTCGGAAGTAAATTGTACACAACTATCAGCAAAATGGACTTTGAACGAAATTCTATGAACTAGTCATTTTTCCGAAATGCACTGGTTGGATGAACATGGTGAAACGGCAGTAACCTTAAAATCTAAATTTGGCGCAAAATGGTAAATTGATGAATTTCAGCAAATGTGTTACCTTTCGGAAGTAAATTGTACACAACTATCGGCAAAATGGACTTTGAACGAAATTATATGAACGAGTAATTTATCCGAAATGCACTGGTTGTATGAACATGGTAAAATGGCAGTAACCTGAAAATCTAAATTTGGCGCAAATTGGTAAATTGCGGAATTTCAGCATATGTGTTACCTTTTGGAAGTAAAAAGTACACAACTATTAGCAAAATGGACTTTGAACGAAATTCTATGAACTAGTCATTTTTCCGAAATGCACTGGTTGGATGAACATGGTGAAACGGCAGTAACCTTAAAATCTAAATTTGGCGCAAAATGGTAAATTGATGAATTTCAGCAAATGTGTTACCTTTCGAAAGTAAATTGTACACAACTATCGGCAAAATGGACTTTGAACGAAATTCTATGAACGAGTAATTTATCCGAAATGCACTGGTTGGATGAACATGGTGAAACGGCAGTAACCTTAAAATCTAAATTTGGCGCAAATTGGTACATTGATGAATTTCATCAAATTTGTTACCTTTCGGAAGTAAAATGTACACAACTATCAGCAAAATGGACTTTGAACCAAATTATATGAACGACTAATTTATCCGAAATGCACTGGTTGTATGAACATGGTAAAATTGTAAAATGCCAGTAACCTGAAAATCTAAATTTGGCGCAAATTGGTAAATTGATGCATTTCAGCAAATTTGTTACTTTTCGGAAGTAAAATGTACACAACTATCAGCAAAATGGACTTTGAACGAAATTCTATGAACGAGTAATTTTTCCGAATTGCACTGGTGTGATGAACATGGTAAAACGGCAATAACTTTAAAATCTAAATTTGGCGCAAAATGGTAAATTGATGAATTTCAGCAAATGTGTTACCTTTCGGAAGTAAATTGTACACAACTATCAGCAAAATGGACTTTGAACCAAATTCTATGAACGAGTAATTTTTCCGAAATGTACTGGTTGGATGAACATGGTGAAACGGCAGTAACCTTAAAATCTAAGTTTGGCGCAAATTGGTAAATTGCTGAATTTCAGCAAATGTGTTACCTTTCGGAAGTAAAATGTAGACAACTATCAGCAAAATGGACTTTGAACGAAATTCTATGAACGAGAAATTTATCCGAAATGCACTGGTAGTATGAACATGGCAAAATGGCAGTAACCTTTAAATCTACATTTGGCGCAAATTGGTAAATTGATGAATTTCAGCAAATTTGTTACTTTTCGGAAGTAAAATGTATACAACTATCAGCAAAATAGACTTTGAACGAAATTCTATTAACGAATAATTTTTCCGAAATGCACTGGTTGGATGAACATGGTAAAACGGCAGTAACCTTAAAATCTACATTTGACGCAAATTGGTAAATTGATGAATTTCAGCAAATGCGTTACCATTCGGAAGTAAAATGTAGACAGCTATCACCAAAATGGACTTTGAACCAAATTCTATGAACGAGTAATTTTTCCGAAATGTACTGGTTGGATGAACATGGTGAAACGGCAGTAACCTTAAAATCTAAATTTGGCGCAAATTGGTAAATTGCTGAATTTCAGCAAATGTGTTACCTTTCGGAAGTAAAATGTAGACAACTATCAGCAAAACGGACTTTGAACGAAATTCTATGAACGAGAAATTTATCCGAAATGCACTGGTAGTATGAACATGGTAAAATGGCAGTAACCTTTAAATCTACATTTGGCGCAAATTGGTAAATTGATGAATTTCAGCAAATTTGTTACTTTTCGGAAGTAAAATGTACACAACTATCAGCAAAATAGACTTTGAACGAAATTCTATTAACGAATAATTTTTCCGAAATACACTGGTTGGATGAACATGGTAAAACGGCAGTAACCTTAAAATCTACATTTGGCGCAAATTGGTAAATTGATGAATTTCAGCAAATTTGTTACTTTTCGGAAGTAAAATGTACACAACTATCAGCAAAATAGACTTTGAACGAAATTCTATTAACGAATAATTTTTCCGAAATGCACTGGTTGTATGAACATGGTAAAATTGTAAAATGCCAGTAACCTGAAAATCTAAATTTGGCGCAAATTGGTAAATTGATGAATTTCAGCAAATTTGTTACCCATCGGAAGTAAAATGTACACAAATTGGTAAATTGATGAATTTCAGCAAATGTGTTAAGTTTCGGAAGTAAAATGTAGACAACTATCAGCAAAATGGACTTTGAACGAAATTCTATGAACGAGAAATTTATCCGAAATGCACTGGTAGTATGAACATGGCAAAATGGCAGTAACCTTTAAATCTACATTTGGCGCAAATTGGTAAATTGATGAATTTCAGCAAATTTGTTACCCATCGGAAGTAAAATGTACACAAATTGGTAAATTGATGAATTTCAGCAAATGTGTTAAGTTTCGGAAGTAAAATGTAGACAACTATCAGCAAAATGGACTTTGAACGAAATTCTATGAACGAGAAATTTATCCGAAATGCACTGGTAGTATGAACATGGCAAAATGGCAGTAACCTTTAAATCTACATTTGGCGCAAATTGGTAAATTGATGAATTTCAGCAAATTTGTTACTTTTCGGAAGTAAAATGTACACAGCTATCAGCAAAATGGACTTTGAACGAAATTCTATGAACGAGTAATTTTTCCGAAATGCACTGGTGTGATGAACATGGTAAAACGGCAATAACTTTAAAATCTAAATTTGGCTCAAAATGGTAAATTGATGAATTTCAGCAAATTTGTTACCCATCGGAAGTAAAATGTACACAAATTGGTAAATTGATGAATTTCAGCAAATGTGTTACCTTTCGGAAGTAAATTGTACACAACTATCAGCAAAATGGACTTTGAACGAAATTCTATGAACTAGTAATTTTTCCGAAATGCACTGGTTGGATGAACATGGTGAAACGGCAGTAACCTTAAAATCTAAATTTGGCGCAAAATGGTAAATTGATGAATTTCAGCAAATGTGTTACCTTTCGGAAGTAAATTGTACACAACTATCAGCAGAATGGACTTTGAACGAAATTCTATGAACGAGTAATTTATCCGAAATGCACTGGTTGAATGAACATGGTGAAACGGCAGTAACCTTAAAATCTAAATTTGGCGCAAATTGGTACATTGATGAATTTCATCAAATTTGTTACTTTTCGGCAGTAATATGTACACAACTATCAGCAAAATAGACTTTGAACGAAATTCTATTAACGAATAATTTTTCCGAAATGCACTGGTTGGATGAACATGGTAAAACGGCAGTAACCTTAAAATCTAGATTTGGCGCAAATTGGTAAATTGATGCATTTCAGCAAATTTGTTACTTTCCGGAAGTAAAATGTACACAACTATCAGCAAAATGGACTTTGAACCAAATTATATGAACGAGTAATTTTTCCGAAATGCACTGGTTGGATGAACATGGTAAAATGGTAAAATGCCAGTAACCTGAAAATCTAAATTTGGCGCAAATTGGTAAATTGATGAGTTTCAGCAAATGTGTTACCTTTCGGAAGTAAATTGTACACAACTATTAGCAAAATGGACTTTGAACCAAATTATATGAACGACTAATTTATCCGAAATGCACTGGTTGTATGAACATGGTAAAATTGTAAAATGCCAGTAACCTGAAAATCTAAATTTGGCGCAAATTGGTAAATTGATGCATTTCAGCAAATGTGTTACCTTTCGGAAGTAAATTGTACACAACTATCAGCAAAATGGACTTTGAACGAAATTCTATGAACGAGAAATTTATCCGAAATGCACTGGTAGTATGAACATGGCAAAATGGCAGTAACCTTTAAATCTACATTTGGCGCAAATTGGTAAATTGATGAATTTCAGCAAATTTGTTACTTTTCGGAAGTAAAATGTACACAACTATCAGCAAAATAGACTTTGAACGAAATTCTATGAACGAGTAATTTATCCGAAATGCACTGGTTGGATGAACATGGTGAAACGGCAGTAACCTTAAAATCTAAATTTGGGGCAAATTGGTACATTGATGAATTTCATCAAATTTGTTACCTTTCGGAAGTAAAATGTACACAACTATTAGCAAAATGGACTTTGAACCAAATTATATGAACGACTAATTTATCCGAAATGCACTGGTTGTATGAACATGGTAAAATTGTAAAATGCCAGTAACCTGAAAATCTAAATTTGGCGCAAATTGGTAAATTGATGCATTTCAGCAAATTTGTTACTTTTCGGAAGTAAAATGTACACAACTATCAGCAAAATGGACTTTGAACGAAATTCTATGAACTAGTAATTTTTCCGAAATGCACTGGTGTGATGAACATGGTAAAACGGCAATAACTTTAAAATCTAAATTTGGCGCAAAATGGTAAATTGATGAATTTCAGCAAATGTGTTACCTTTCGGAAGTAAATTGTACACAACTATCAGCAAAATGGACTTTGAACGAAATTCTATGAACGAGTAATTTATCCGAAATGCACTGGTTGGATGAACATGGTGAAACGGCAGTAACCTTAAAATCTAAATTTGGCGCAAATTGGTACATTGATGAATTTCAGCAAATTTGTTACTTTTCGGAAGTAAAATGTACACAACTATCAGCAAAATGGACTTTGAACCAAATTATATGAACGACTAATTTATCCGAAATGCACTGGTTGTATGAACATGGTAAAATTGTAAAATGCCAGTAACCTGAAAATCTAAATTTGGCGCAAATTGGTAAATTGATGCATTTCAGCAAATTTGTTACTTTTCGGAAGTAAAATGTACACAACTATCAGCAAAATGGACTTTGAACGAAATTCTATGAACTAGTCATTTTTCCGAAATGCACTGGTTGGATGAACATGGTGAAACGGCAGTGACCTTAAAATCTAAATTTGGCGCAAAATGGTAAATTGATGAATTTCAGCAAATGTGTTACCTTTCGGAAGTAAATTGTACACAACTATCAGCAAAATGGACTTTGAACGAAATTCTATGAACGAGTAATTTATCCGAAATGCACTGGTTGGATGAACATGGTGAAACGGCAGTAACCTTAAAATCTAAATTTGGCGCAAATTGGTACATTGATGAATTTCAGCAAATTTGTTACTTTTCGGAAGTAAAATGTACACAACTATCAGCAAAATAGACTTTGAACGAAATTCTATTAACGAATAATTTTTCCGAAATGCACTGGTTGGATGAACATGGTAAAACGGCAGTAACCTTAAAATCTACATTTGGCGCAAATTGGTAAATTGATGCATTTCAGCTAATTTGTTCCTTTTCGGAAGTAAAATGTACACAACTATCAGCAAAATGGACTTTGAACCAAATTATATGAACGAGTAATTTTTCCGAAATGCACTGGTTGGATGAACATGGTAAAATGGTAAAATGCCAGTAACCTGAAAATCTAAATTTGGCGCAAATTGGTAAATTGATGAGTTTCAGCAAATGTGTTACCTTTCGGAAGTAAATTGTACACAACTATCAGCAAAATGGACTTTGTACGAAATTCTATGAACGAGTAATTTTTCCGAAATCCACTGGTTGTATGAACATGGTGAAACGGCAGTAACCTTAAAATCTAAATTTGGCGCAAAATGGTAAATTGATGAGTTTCAGCAAATGTGTTACCTTTCGGAAGTAAATTGTACACAACTATTAGCAAAATGGACTTTGAACGAAATTATATGAACTAGTAATTTTTCCGAAATGCACTGGTTGTATGAACATGGTAAAATGGCAGTAACCTGAAAATCTACATTTGGCGCAAATTGGTAAATTGATGAATTTCAGCAAATTTGTTACTTTTCGGAAGTAAAATTTACACAACTATCAGCAAAATAGACTTTGAACGAAATTCTATTAACGAATAATTTTTCCGAAATGCACTGGTTGGATGAACATGGCAAAACGGCAGTAACCTTAAAATCTACATTTGGCGCAAATTGGTAAATTGATGAATTTCAGCAAATTTGTTACTTTTCGGAAGTAAAATGTACACAACTATCAGCAAAATAGACTTTGAACGAAATTCTATTAACGAATAATTTTTCCGAAATGCACTGGTTGGATGAACATGGTAAAACGGCAGTAGCCTTAAAATCTACATTTGACGCAAATTGGTAAATTGATGAATTTCAGAAAATGCGTTACCATTCGGAAGTAAAATGTAGACAGCTATCACCAAAATGGACTTTGAACCAAATTCTATGAACGAGTAATTTTTCCGAAATGTACTGGTTGGATGAACATGGTGAAACGGCAGTAACCTTAAAATCTAAATTTGGCGCAAATTGGTAAATTGCTGAATTTCAGCAAATGTGTTACCTTTCGGAAGTAAAATGTAGACAACTATCAGCAAAATGGACTTTGAACGAAACTCTATGAACGAGAAATTTATCCGAAATGCACTGGTAGTATGAACATGGTAAAATGGCAGTAACCTTTAAATCTACATTTGGCGCAAATTGGTAAATTGATGAATTTCAGCAAATTTGTTACTTTTCGGAAGTAAAATGTACACAACTATTAGCAAAATAGACTTTGAACGAAATTCTATTAACGAATAATTTTTCCGAAATGCACTGGTTGGATGAACATGGCAAAACGGCAGTAACCTTAAAATCTACATTTGGCGCAAATTGGTAAATTGATGAATTTCAGCAAATTTGTTACTTTTCGGAAGTAAAATTTACACAACTATCAGCAAAATAGACTTTGAACGAAATTCTATTAACGAATAATTTTTCCGAAATGCACTGGTTATATGAACATGGTAAAATTGTAAAATGCCAGTAACCTGAAAATCTAAATTTGGCGCAAATTGGTAAATTGATGAATTTCAGCAAATTTGTTACCCATCGGAAGTAAAATGTACACAAATTGGTAAATTGATGAATTTCAGCAAATGTGTTACCTTTCGGAAGTAAAATGTAGACAACTATCAGCAAAATGGACTTTGAACGAAATTCTATGAACGAGAAATTTATCCAAAATGCACTGGTAGTATGAACATGTCAAAATGGCAGTAACCTTTAAATCTACATTTGGCGCAAATTGGTAAATTGATGAATTTCAGCAAATTTGTTACTTTTCGGAAGTAAAATGTACACAGCTATCAGCAAAATGGACTTTGAACGAAATTCTATGAACGAGTAATTTTTCCGAAATGCACTGGTGTGATGAACATGGTAAAACGGCAATAACTTTAAAATCTAAATTTGGCTCAAAATGGTAAATTGATGAATTTCAGCAAATTTGTTACCCATCGGAAGTAAAATGTACACAAATTGGTAAATTGATGAATTTCAGCAAATGTGTTACCTTTCGGAAGTAAATTGTACACAACTATCAGCAAAATGGACTTTGAACGAAATTCTATGAACTAGTAATTTTTCCGAAATGCACTGGTTGGATGAACATGGTGAAACGGCAGTAACCTTAAAATCTAAATTTGGCGCAAAGTGGTAAATTGATGAATTTCAGCAAATGTGTTACCTTTCGGAAGTAAATTGTACACAACTATCAGCAAAATGGACTTTGAACGAAATTCTATGAACGAGTAATTTATCCGAAATGCACTGGTTGGATGAACATGGTGAAACGGCAGTAACCTTAAAATCTAAATTTGGCGCAAATTGGTACATTGATGAATTTCATCAAATTTGTTACTTTTCGGCAGTAATATGTACACAACTATCAGCAAAATAGACTTTGAACGAAATTCTATTAACGAATAATTTTTCCGAAATGCACTGGTTGGATGAACATGGTAAAATGGTAAAATGCCAGTAACCTGAAAATCTAAATTTGGCGCAAATTGGTAAATTGATGAGTTTCAGCAAATGTGTTACCTTTCGGAAGTAAATTGTACACAACTATCAGCAAAATAGACTTTGAACGAAATTCTATTAACGAATAATTTTTCCGAAATGCACTGGTTGGATGAACATGGCAAAACGGCAGTAACCTTAAAATCTACATTTGGCGCAAATTGGTAAATTGATGAATTTCAGCAAATTTGTTACTTTTCGGAAGTAAAATTTACACAACTATCAGCAAAATAGACTTTGAACGAAATTCTATTAACGAATAATTTTTCCGAAATGCACTGGTTATATGAACATGGTAAAATTGTAAAATGCCAGTAACCTGAAAATCTAAATTTGGCGCAAATTGGTAAATTGATGAATTTCAGCAAATTTGTTACCCATCGGAAGTAAAATGTACACAAATTGGTAAATTGATGAATTTCAGCAAATGTGTTACCTTTCGGAAGTAAAATGTAGACAACTATCAGCAAAATGGACTTTGAACGAAATTCTATGAACGAGAAATTTATCCAAAATGCACTGGTAGTATGAACATGTTAAAATGGCAGTAACCTTTAAATCTACATTTGGCGCAAATTGGTAAATTGATGAATTTCAGCAAATTTGTTACTTTTCGGAAGTAAAATGTACACAGCTATCAGCAAAATGGACTTTGAACGAAATTCTATGAACGAGTAATTTTTCCGAAATGCACTGGTGTGATGAACATGGTAAAACGGCAATAACTTTAAAATCTAAATTTGGCTCAAAATGGTAAATTGATGAATTTCAGCAAATTTGTTACCCATCGGAAGTAAAATGTACACAAATTGGTAAATTGATGAATTTCAGCAAATGTGTTACCTTTCGGAAGTAAATTGTACACAACTATCAGCAAAATGGACTTTGAACGAAATTCTATGAACTAGTAATTTTTCCGAAATGCACTGGTTGGATGAACATGGTGAAACGGCAGTAACCTTAAAATCTAAATTTGGCGCAAAATGGTAAATTGATGAATTTCAGCAAATGTGTTACCTTTCGGAAGTAAATTGTACACAACTATCAGCAAAATGGACTTTGAACGAAATTCTATGAACGAGTAATTTATCCGAAATGCACTGGTTGGATGAACATGGTGAAACGGCAGTAACCTTAAAATCTAAATTTGGCGCAAATTGGTACATTGATGAATTTCATCAAATTTGTTACTTTTCGGCAGTAATATGTACACAACTATCAGCAAAATAGACTTTGAACGAAATTCTATTAACGAATAATTTTTCCGAAATGCACTGGTTGGATGAACATGGTAAAATGGTAAAATGCCAGTAACCTGAAAATCTAAATTTGGCGCAAATTGGTAAATTGATGAGTTTCAGCAAATGTGTTACCTTTCGGAAGTAAATTGTACACAACTATCAGCAAAATGGACTTTGAACGAACTTCTATGAACGAGTAATTTTTCCGAAATGCACTGGTTGGATGAACATGGTGAAACGGCAGTAACCTTAAAATCTAAATTTGGCGCAAAATGGTAAATTGATGAATTTCAGCAAATGTGTTACCTTTCGGAAGTAAATTGTACACAACTATCAGCAAAATGGACTTCGAACGAAATTCTATGAACGAGTAATTTTTCCGAAATGCACTGGTGTGATGAACGTGGTAAAACAGCAGTAACCTTAAAATCTACTTTTGATGAATTTCATCAAATTTGTTACCTTTTGGAAGTAAAATGTACACAACTATCAGCAAAATGGACTTTGAACCAAATTCTATGAACTAGTAATTTTTCCGAAATGCACTGGTTGGATGAACATGGTGAAACGGCAGTAACCTTAGAATCTAAATTTGGCGCAAAATGGTAAATTGATGAATTTCAGCAAATGTGTTACCTTTCGGAAGTAAATTGTACACAACTATCAGCAAAATGGACTTTGAACGAAATTCTATGAACGAGTAATTTATCCGAAATGCACTGGTTGGATGAACATGGTGAAACGGCAGTAACCTTAAAATCTAAATTTGGCGCAAATTGGTACATTGATGAATTTCATCAAATTTGTTACCTTTCGGAAGTAAAATGTACACAACTATCAGCAAAATGGACTTTGAACCAAATTATATGAACGACTAATTTATCCGAAATGCACTGGTTGTATGAACATGGTAAAATTGTAAAATGCCAGTAACCTGAAAATCTAAATTTGGCGCAAATTGGTAAATTGATGCATTTCAGCAAATTTGTTACTTTTCGGAAGTAAAATGTACACAACTATCAGCAAAATGGACTTTGAACGAAATTCTATGAACGAGTAATTTTTCCGAAATGCACTGGTGTGATGAACATGGTAAAACGGCAATAACTTTAAAATCTAAATTTGGCGCAAAATGGTAAATTGATGAATTTCAGCAAATGTGTTACCTTTCGGAAGTAAATTGTACACAACTATCAGCAAAATGGACTTTGAACGAAATTCTATGAACGAGTAATTTATCCGAAATGCACTGGTTGGATGAACATGGTGAAACGGCAGTAACCTTAAAATCTAAATTTGGCGCAAATTGGTACATTGATGCATTTCAGCAAATTTGTTACTTTTCGGAAGTAAAATGTACACAACTATCAGCAAAATAGACTTTGAACGAAATTCTATTAACGAATAATTTTTCCGAAATGCACTGGTTGGATGAACATGGTAAAATGGTAAAATGCCAGTAACCTGAAAATCTAAATTTGGCGCAAATTGGTAAATTGATGAGTTTCAGCAAATGTGTTACCTTTCGGAAGTAAATTGTACACAACTATCAGCAAAATGGACTTTGAACGAAATTCTATGAACTAGTAATTTTTCCGAAATGCACTGGTTGGATGAACATGGTGAAACGGCAGTAACCTTAAAATCTAAATTTGGCGCAAAATGGTAAATTGATGAATTTCAGCAAATGTGTTACCTTTCGGAAGTAAATTGTACACAACTATCAGCAAAATGGACTTTGAACGAAATTCTATGAACGAGTAATTTATCCGAAATGCACTGGTTGGATGAACATGGTGAAACGGCAGTAACCTTAAAATCTAAATTTGGCGCAAATTGGTACATTGATGAATTTCATCAAATTTGTTACTTTTCGGCAGTAATATGTACACAACTATCAGCAAAATAGACTTTGAACGAAATTCTATTAACGAATAATTTTTCCGAAATGCACTGGTTGGATGAACATGGTAAAATGGTAAAATGCCAGTAACCTGAAAATCTAAATTTGGCGCAAATTGGTAAATTGATGAGTTTCAGCAAATGTGTTACCTTTCGGAAGTAAATTGTACACAACTATCAGCAAAATGGACTTTGAACGAACTTCTATGAACGAGTAATTTTTCCGAAATGCACTGGTTGGATGAACATGGTGAAACGGCAGTAACCTTAAAATCTAAATTTGGCGCAAAATGGTAAATTGATGAATTTCAGCAAATGTGTTACCTTTCGGAAGTAAATTGTACACAACTATCAGCAAAATGGACTTCGAACGAAATTCTATGAACGAGTAATTTTTCCGAAATGCACTGGTGTGATGAACGTGGTAAAACAGCAGTAACCTTAAAATCTACTTTTGATGAATTTCATCAAATTTGTTACCTTTTGGAAGTAAAATGTACACAACTATCAGCAAAATGGACTTTGAACCAAATTCTATGAACTAGTAATTTTTCCGAAATGCACTGGTTGGATGAACATGGTGAAACGGCAGTAACCTTAGAATCTAAATTTGGCGCAAAATGGTAAATTGATGAATTTCAGCAAATGTGTTACCTTTCGGAAGTAAATTGTACACAACTATCAGCAAAATGGACTTTGAACGAAATTCTATGAACGAGTAATTTATCCGAAATGCACTGGTTGGATGAACATGGTGAAACGGCAGTAACCTTAAAATCTAAATTTGGCGCAAATTGGTACATTGATGAATTTCATCAAATTTGTTACCTTTCGGAAGTAAAATGTACACAACTATCAGCAAAATGGACTTTGAACCAAATTATATGAACGACTAATTTATCCGAAATGCACTGGTTGTATGAACATGGTAAAATTGTAAAATGCCAGTAACCTGAAAATCTAAATTTGGCGCAAATTGGTAAATTGATGCATTTCAGCAAATTTGTTACTTTTCGGAAGTAAAATGTACACAACTATCAGCAAAATGGACTTTGAACGAAATTCTATGAACGAGTAATTTTTCCGAAATGCACTGGTGTGATGAACATGGTAAAACGGCAATAACTTTAAAATCTAAATTTGGCGCAAAATGGTAAATTGATGAATTTCAGCAAATGTGTTACCTTTCGGAAGTAAATTGTACACAACTATCAGCAAAATGGACTTTGAACGAAATTCTATGAACGAGTAATTTATCCGAAATGCACTGGTTGGATGAACATGGTGAAACGGCAGTAACCTTAAAATCTAAATTTGGCGCAAATTGGTACATTGATGCATTTCAGCAAATTTGTTACTTTTCGGAAGTAAAATGTACACAACTATCAGCAAAATAGACTTTGAACGAAATTCTATTAACGAATAATTTTTCCGAAATGCACTGGTTGGATGAACATGGTAAAACGGCAGTAACCTTAAAATCTACATTTGGCGCAAATTGGTAAATTGATGCATTTCAGCAAATTTGTTCCTTTTCGGAAGTAAAATGTACACAACTATCAGCAAAATGGACTTTGAACCAAATTATATGAACGAGTAATTTTTCCGAAATGCACTGGTTTAATGAACATGGTAAAATGGTAAAATGCCAGTAACCTGAAAATCTAAATTTGGCGCAAATTGGTAAATTGATGAGTTTCAGCAAATGTGTTACCTTTCGGAAGTAAATTGTACACAACTATCAGCAAAATGGACTTTGAACGAAATTCTATGAACGAGTAATTTTTCCGAAATCCACTGGTTGTATGAACATGGTGAAACGGCAGTAACCTTAAAATCTAAATTTGGCGCAAAATGGTAAATTGATGAGTTTCAGCAAATGTGTTACCTTTCGGAAGTAAATTGTACACAACTATTAGCAAAATGGACTTTGAACTAAATTATATGAACGAGTAATTTATCCGAAATGCACTGGTTGTATGAACATGGTAAAACGGCAGTAACCTTAAATTGATGAATTTCAGCAAATGTGTTACCTTTCGAAAGTAAAAATTACATAACTATTAGCAAAATGGACTTTGAACCAAATTATATGAACGAGTAATTTATGCGAAATGCACTGGTTGTATGAACATGGTAAAATGGCAGTAACCTGAAAATCTAAATTTGGCGCAAATTGGTAAATTGCTGAATTTCAGCAAATGTGTTAACTTTCAGAAGTAAAATGTACACAACTATCAGCAAAATGGACTTTGAACCAAATTATATGAACTAGTAATTTTTCCGAAATGCACTGGTTGGATGAACATGGTAAAACGGCAGTAACCTTAAAATCTAAATTTGGCGCAAATTGGTAAATTGATGCATTTCAGCAAATGTGTTACCTTTTGGAAGTAAAAAGTACACAACTATTAGCAAAATGGACTTTGAACTAAATTATATGAACGAGTAATTTATCCGAAATGCACTGGTTGTATGAAAATGGTAAAATGGCAGTAACCTGAAAATCTAAATTTGGCGCAAATTGGTAAATTGCTGAATTTCAGCAAATGTGTTAACTTTCGGAAGTAAAATGTACACAACTATCAGCAAAATGGACTTTGAACCAAATTATATGAACTAGTAATTTTTCCGAAATGCACTGATTGGATGAACATGGTAAAACGGCAGTAACCTGAAAATCTAAATTTGGCGCAAATTGGTAAATTGATGCATTTCAGCAAATGTGTTACCTTTCGAAAGTAAAAAGTACACAACTATTAGCAAAATGGACTTTGAACCAAATTATATGAACGAGTAATTTATCCGAAATGCACTGGTTGTATGAAAATGGTAAAATGGCAGTAACCTGAAAATCTAAATTTGGCGCAAATTGGTAAATTGCTGAATTTCAGCAAATGTGTTAACTTTCGGAAGTAAAATGTACACAACTATCAGCAAAATGGACTTTGAACCAAATTATATGAACTAGTAATTTTTCCGAAATGCACTGGTTGGATGAACATGGTGAAATGGCAGTAACCTTAAAATCTACATTTGGCGCAAATTGGTAAATTGATGCATTTCAGCAAATTTGTTACTTTTCGGAAGTAAAATGTAGACAACTATCAGCAAAATGGACTTTGAACCAAATTATATGAACGAGTAATTTATCCGAAATGCACTGGTTGAATGAACATAGAGAAACGGCAGTATCCTTAAAAAGCTAAATTGGTAAATTGATGAATTTCATCAAATTTGTTACCTTTTGGAAGTAAAATGTACACAACTATCAGCAAAATGGACTTTGAACCAAATTCTATGAACTAGTAATTTTTCCGAAATGCACTGGTTGGATGAACATGGTGAAACGGCAGTAACCTTAGAATCTAAATTTGGCGCAAAATGGTAAATTGATGAATTTCAGCAAATGTGTTACCTTTCGGAAGTAAATTGTACACAACTATCAGCAAAATGGACTTTGAACGAAATTCTATGAACTAGTCATTTTTCCGAAATGCACTGGTTGGATGAACATGGTGAAACGGCAGTGACCTTAAAATCTAAATTTGGCGCAAAATGGTAAATTGATGAATTTCAGCAAATGTGTTACCTTTCGGAAGTAAATTGTACACAACTATCAGCAAAATGGACTTTGAACGAAATTCTATGAACGAGTAATTTATCCGAAATGCACTGGTTGGATGAACATGGTTAAACGGCAGTAACCTTAAAATCTACATTTGGCGCAAATTGGTACATTGATGCATTTCAGCAAATTTGTTACTTTTCGGAAGTAAAATGTACACAACTATCAGCAAAATAGACTTTGAACGAAATTCTATGAACGAGTAATTTTTCCGAAATCCACTGGTTGTATGAACATGGTGAAACGGCAGTAACCTTAAAATCTAAATTTGGCGCAAAATGGTAAATTGATGAGTTTCAGCAAATGTGTTACCTTTCGGAAGTAAAATGTACACAACTATCAGCAAAATGGACTTTGAACCAAATTATATGAACGACTAATTTATCCGAAATGCACTGGTTGTATGAACATGGTAAAATTGTAAAATGCCAGTAACCTGAAAATCTAAATTTGGCGCAAATTGGTAAATTGATGCATTTCAGCAAATTTGTTACTTTTCGGAAGTAAAATGTACACAACTATCAGCAAAATGGACTTTGAACGAAATTCTATAAACGAGTCATTTTTCCGAAATGCACTGGTGTGATGAACATGGTAAAACGGCAATAACTTTAAAATCTAAATTTGGCGCAAAATGGTAAATTGATGAATTTCAGCAAATGTGTTACCTTTCGGAAGTAAATTGTACACAACTATCAGCAAAATGGACTTTGAACGAAATTCTATGAACGAGTAATTTATCCGAAATGCACTGGTTGGATGAACATGGTGAAACGGCAGTAACCTTAAAATCTAAATTTGGCGCAAATTGGTACATTGATGCATTTCAGCAAATTTGTTACTTTTCGGAAGTAAAATGTACACAACTATCAGCAAAATAGACTTTGAACGAAATTCTATTAACGAATAATTTTTCCGAAATGCACTGGTTGGATGAGCATGGTAAAACGGCAGTAACCTTAAAATCTACATTTGGCGCAAATTGGTAAATTGATGCATTTCAGCAAATTTGTTCCTTTTCGGAAGTAATATGTACACAACTATCAGCAAAATGGACTTTGAACCAAATTATATGAACGAGTAATTTTTCCGAAATGCACTGGTTGGATGAACATGGTAAAATGGTAAAATGCCAGTAACCTGAAAATCTAAATTTGGCGCAAATTGGTAAATTGATGAGTTTCAGCAAATGTGTTACCTTTCGGAAGTAAATTGTACACAACTATCAGCAAAATGGACTTTGAACGAAATTCTATGAACGAGTAATTTTTCCGAAATCCACTGGTTGTATGAACATGGTGAAACGGCAGTAACCTTAAAATCTAAATTTGGCGCAAAATGGTAAATTGATGAGTTTCAGCAAATGTGTTACCTTTCGGAAGTAAATTGTACACAACTATTAGCAAAATGGACTTTGAACTAAATTATATGAACGAGTAATTTATCCGAAATGCACTGGTTGTATGAACATGGTAAAACGGCAGTAACCTTAAATTGATGAATTTCAGCAAATGTGTTACCTTTCGAAAGTAAAAATTACATAACTATTAGCAAAATGGACTTTGAACCAAATTATATGAACGAGTAATTTATGCGAAATGCACTGGTTGTATGAACATGGTAAAATGGCAGTAACCTGAAAATCTAAATTTGGCGCAAATTGGTAAATTGCTGAATTTCAGCAAATGTGTTAACTTTCAGAAGTAAAATGTACACAACTATCAGCAAAATGGACTTTGAACCAAATTATATGAACTAGTAATTTTTCCGAAATGCACTGGTTGGATGAACATGGTAAAACGGCAGTAACCTTAAAATCTAAATTTGGCGCAAATTGGTAAATTGATGCATTTCAGCAAATGTGTTACCTTTTGGAAGTAAAAAGTACACAACTATTAGCAAAATGGACTTTGAACTAAATTATATGAACGAGTAATTTATCCGAAATGCACTGGTTGTATGAAAATGGTAAAATGGCAGTAACCTGAAAATCTAAATTTGGCGCAAATTGGTAAATTGCTGAATTTCAGCAAATGTGTTAACTTTCGGAAGTAAAATGTACACAACTATCAGCAAAATGGACTTTGAACCAAATTATATGAACTAGTAATTTTTCCGAAATGCACTGGTTGGATGAACATGGTAAAACGGCAGTAACCTGAAAATCTAAATTTGGCGCAAATTGGTAAATTGATGCATTTCAGCAAATGTGTTACCTTTCGAAAGTAAAAAGTACACAACTATTAGCAAAATGGACTTTGAACCAAAGTATATGAGCGAGTAATTTATCCGAAATGCACTGGTTGTATGAAAATGGTAAAATGGCAGTAACCTGAAAATCTAAATTTGGCGCAAATTGGTAAATTGCTGAATTTCAGCAAATGTGTTAACTTTCGGAAGTAAAATGTACACAACTATCAGCAAAATGGACTTTGAACCAAATTATATGAACTAGTAATTTTTCCGAAATGCACTGGTTGGATGAACATGGTGAAATGGCAGTAACCTTAAAATCTACATTTGGCGCAAATTGGTAAATTGATGAATTTCAGCAAATTTGTTACTTTTCGGAAGTAAAATGTACACAACTATCAGCAAAATGGACTTTTAACCAAATTATATGAACGAGTAATTTTTCCGAAATGCACTGGTTGGATGAACATGGTAAAACGGCAGTAACCCTAAAATCTAAATTTGGCGCAAAATAGTTAATTTATGAATTTCAGCAAATTTGTTACCTTTCGGAAGTAAAAAGTACACAACTATTAACAAAATGGACTTTCAACCAAATTATATGAACGAGTAATTTATCCGAAATGCACTGGTTGTATGAACATGGTAAAATTGTAAAATGCCAGTAACCTGAAAATCTAAATTTGGCGCAAATTGGTAAATTGATGCATTTCAGCAAATTTGTTACTTTTCGGAAGTAAAATGTACACAACTATCAGCAAAATGGACTTTGAACGAAATTCTATAAACGAGTCATTTTTCCGAAATGCACTGGTGTGATGAACATGGTAAAACGGCAATAACTTTAAAATCTAAATTTGGCGCAAAATGGTAAATTGATGAATTTCAGCAAATGTGTTACCTTTCGGAAGTAAATTGTACACAACTATCAGCAAAATGGACTTTGAACGAAATTCTATGAACTAGTCATTTTTCCGAAATGCACTGGTTGGATGAACATGGTGAAACGGCAGTGACCTTAAAATCTAAATTTGGCGCAAAATGGTAAATTGATGAATTTCAGCAAATGTGTTACCTTTCGGAAGTAAATTGTACACAACTATCAGCAAAATGGACTTTGAACGAAATTCTATGAACGAGTAATTTATCCGAAATGCACTGGTTGGATGAACATGGTGAAACGGCAGTAACCTTAAAATCTAAATTTGGCGCAAATTGGTACATTGATGCATTTCAGCAAATTTGTTACTTTTCGGAAGTAAAATGTACACAACTATCAGCAAAATAGACTTTGAACGAAATTCTATTAACGAATAATTTTTCCGAAATGCACTGGTTGGATGAGCATGGTAAAACGGCAGTAACCTTAAAATCTACATTTGGCGCAAATTGGTAAATTGATGCATTTCAGCAAATTTGTTCCTTTTCGGAAGTAATATGTACACAACTATCAGCAAAATGGACTTTGAACCAAATTATATGAACGAGTAATTTTTCCGAAATGCACTGGTTGGATGAACATGGTAAAATGGTAAAATGCCAGTAACCTGAAAATCTAAATTTGGCGCAAATTGGTAAATTGATGAGTTTCAGCAAATGTGTTACCTTTCGGAAGTAAATTGTACACAACTATCAGCAAAATGGACTTTGAACGAAATTCTATGAACGAGTAATTTTTCCGAAATCCACTGGTTGTATGAACATGGTGAAACGGCAGTAACCTTAAAATCTAAATTTGGCGCAAAATGGTAAATTGATGAGTTTCAGCAAATGTGTTACCTTTCGGAAGTAAATTGTACACAACTATTAGCAAAATGGACTTTGAACTAAATTATATGAACGAGTAATTTATCCGAAATGCACTGGTTGTATGAACATGGTAAAACGGCAGTAACCTTAAATTGATGAATTTCAGCAAATGTGTTACCTTTCGAAAGTAAAAATTACATAACTATTAGCAAAATGGACTTTGAACCAAATTATATGAACGAGTAATTTATGCGAAATGCACTGGTTGTATGAACATGGTAAAATGGCAGTAACCTGAAAATCTAAATTTGGCGCAAATTGGTAAATTGCTGAATTTCAGCAAATGTGTTAACTTTCAGAAGTAAAATGTACACAACTATCAGCAAAATGGACTTTGAACCAAATTATATGAACTAGTAATTTTTCCGAAATGCACTGGTTGGATGAACATGGTAAAACGGCAGTAACCTTAAAATCTAAATTTGGCGCAAATTGGTAAATTGATGCATTTCAGCAAATGTGTTACCTTTTGGAAGTAAAAAGTACACAACTATTAGCAAAATGGACTTTGAACTAAATTATATGAACGAGTAATTTATCCGAAATGCACTGGTTGTATGAAAATGGTAAAATGGCAGTAACCTGAAAATCTAAATTTGGCGCAAATTGGTAAATTGCTGAATTTCAGCAAATGTGTTAACTTTCGGAAGTAAAATGTACACAACTATCAGCAAAATGGACTTTGAACCAAATTATATGAACTAGTAATTTTTCCGAAATGCACTGGTTGGATGAACATGGTAAAACGGCAGTAACCTGAAAATCTAAATTTGGCGCAAATTGGTAAATTGATGCATTTCAGCAAATGTGTTACCTTTCGAAAGTAAAAAGTACACAACTATTAGCAAAATGGACTTTGAACCAAAGTATATGAGCGAGTAATTTATCCGAAATGCACTGGTTGTATGAAAATGGTAAAATGGCAGTAACCTGAAAATCTAAATTTGGCGCAAATTGGTAAATTGCTGAATTTCAGCAAATGTGTTAACTTTCGGAAGTAAAATGTACACAACTATCAGCAAAATGGACTTTGAACCAAATTATATGAACTAGTAATTTTTCCGAAATGCACTGGTTGGATGAACATGGTGAAATGGCAGTAACCTTAAAATCTACATTTGGCGCAAATTGGTAAATTGATGCATTTCAGCAAATTTGTTACTTTTCGGAAGTAAAATGTAGACAACTATCAGCAAAATGGACTTTGAACCAAATTATATGAACGAGTAATTTATCCGAAATGCACTGGTTGAATGAACATAGAGAAACGGCAGTATCCTTAAAAAGCTAAATTGGTAAATTGATGAATTTCATCAAATTTTTTACCTTTCGGAAGTAAAAAAAAACACAACTATTAGCAAAATGGACTTTGAACGAAATTCTATGAAAGAGTAATTTTTCCGAAATGCACTGGTTGGATGAACATGGTAAAACGGCAGTAACCTTAAAATCTAAATGTGGCGCAAATTGGTATATGATGAATTTCAGCAAATTTGTCATCCTTCGGAAGTAAAATGTACACAACTATTAGCAAAATGGACTTTGAACCAAAATATATGAACGAGTAATTTATACGAAATGCACTGGTTGTATGAACATGGTAAAATGGCAGTAACGTTAAAATCTAAATTTGGCGCAAATTGGTAAATTGATGAATTTCAGCAAATTTGTTGCCCTTCGGAAGTAAACTGTACACAACTATCAGCAAAATGGACTTTGAACCAAATTCTATGAACGAGAAATTTATCCGATATGCACTGGTTGTATGAACATGGTGAAATGGCAGTAACCTTAAAATCTGCATTTGGCGCAAATTGGAAAATTGTTGAATTTCAGCAAATGTGTTACCTTTCGGAAGTAAAATGTAGACAACTATCAGATAAATGGACTTTGAACCAAATTATATGAACGAGTAATTTTTCCGAAATGCACTGGTGTGATGAACATGGTAAAACGGCAGTAACCTTAAAATCTACTTTTGGCGCAAATTGGTAAATTGATGAATTTCATCAAATTTGTTACCTTTTGGAAGTAAAAAGTACACAACTATCAGCAAAATGGACTTTGAACTAAATTATATGAACGAGTAATTTATCCGAAATGCATTGGTTGTATGAACATGGTAAAACGGCAGTAACCTGAAAATCTAAATTTGGCGCAAATTGGTAAATTGCTGAATTTCAGCAAATGTGTTAACTTTCGGAAGTAAAATGTACACAACTATCAGCAAAATGGACTTTGAACGAAATTCTATGAACGACTAATTTTTCCGAAATGCACTGGTTGGATGAACATGGTAAAATGCCAGTAACCTGAAAATCTAAATGTGGCGCAAATTGGTATATGATGAATTTCAGCAAATGTGTTACCTTTCGGAAGTAAATTGTACACAACTATCAGCAAAATGGACTTTGAACTAAATTATATGAACGAGTAATTTATCCGAAATGCACTGGTTGTATGAAAATGGTAAAATGGCAGTAACCTGAAAATCTAAATTTGGCGCAAATTGGTAAATTGATGAATTTCATCAAATTTGTTACCTTTTGGAAGTAAAAAGTACACAACTATCAGCAAAATGGACTTTGAACTAAATTATATGAGCGAGTAATTTATCCGAAATGCACTGGTTGTATGAAAATGGTAAAATGGCAGTAACCTGAAAATCTAAATTTGGCGCAAATTGGTAAATTGCTGAATTTCAGCAAATGTGTTAACTTTCGGAAGTAAAATGTACACAACTATCAGCAAAATGGACTTTGAACCAAATTATATGAACTAGTAATTTTTCCGAAATGCACTGGTTGGATGAGCATGGTGAAATGGCAGTAACCTTAAAATCTACATTTGGCGCAAATTGGTAAATTGATGCATTTCAGCAAATTTGTTACTTTTCGGAAGTAAAATGTAGACAACTATCAGCAAAATGGACTTTGAACCAAATTATATGAACGAGTAATTTATCCGAAATGCACTGGTTGAATGAACATAGAGAAACGGCAGTATCCTTAAAAAGCTAAATTGGTAAATTGATGAATTTCATCAAATTTTTTACCTTTCGGAAGTAAAAAGTACACAACTATTAGCAAAATGGACTTTGAACGAAATTCTATGAAAGAGTAATTTTTCCGAAATGCACTGGTTGGATGAACATGGTGAAACGGCAGTAACCTTAAAATCTAAATTTGGTGCAAAATGGTATATGATGAATTTCAGCAAATGTGTTACCTTTCGGAAGTAAAAAGTACACAACTATCAGCAAAATGGACTTTGAACTAAATTATATGAACGAGTAATTTATCCGAAATGCACTGGTTGTATGAACATGGTAAAACGGCAGTAACCTGAAAATCTAAATTTGGCGCAAATTGGTAAATTGCTGAATTTCAGCAAATGTGTTAACTTTCGGAAGTAAAATGTACACAACTATCAGCAAAATGGACTTTGAACGAAATTCTATGAACGACTAATTTTTCCGAAATGCACTGGTTGGATGAACATGGTAAAATGCCAGTAACCTGAAAATCTAAATGTGGCGCAAATTGGTATATGATGAATTTCAGCAAATGTGTTACCTTTCGGAAGTAAATTGTACACAACTATCAGCAAAATGGACTTTGAACTAAATTATATGAACGAGTAATTTATCCGAAATGCACTGGTTGTATGAACATGGTAAAACGGCAGTAACCTGAAAATCTAAATTTGGCGCAAATTGGTAAATTGCTGAATTTCAGCAAATGTGTTAACTTTCGGAAGTAAAATGTACACAACTATCAGCAAAATGGACTTTGAACGAAATTCTATGAACGACTAATTTTTCCGAAATGCACTGGTTGGATGAACATGGTGAAACGGCAGTAACCTTAAAATCTAAATTTGGCGCAAAATGGTAAATTGATGAGTTTCAGCAAATGTGTTACCTTTCGGAAGTAAATTGTACAAAACTATTAGCAAAATGGACTTTGAACTAAATTATATGAACGAGTAATTTATCCGAAATGCACTGGTTGTATGAACATGGTGAAATGGCAGTAACCTTAAAATCTACATTTGGCGCAAATTGGTAAATTGATGAATTTCAGCAAATGTGTTACCTTTCGGAAGTAAAATGTACACAACTATCAGCAAAATGGACTTTGAACCAATTCTATGAACTAGAAATTTATCCGAAATGCACTGGTTGTATGAAGATGTTGAAATGGCAGTAACCTTAAAATCTACATTTGGCGCAAATTGGTAAATTGATGAATTTCAGCAAATGTGTTACCTTTCGGAAGTAAAATGTACACAACTATCGGCAAAATGGACTTTGAACGAAATTCTATGAACGAGTAATTTTTCCGAAATGCACTGGTTGGATGAACATGGTAAAACGGCAGTAACCTTAAAATCTAAATTTGGCGCAAATTGGTAAATTGATGAATTCAACAAATTTGTTACTTTTCGGAAGTAAAATGTACACAACTATCAGCAAAATGAACTTTGAACCAAATTTATATTTGAACGAGTAATTTATCCGAAATGCACTGGTTGTATGAACATGGTAAAATGCCAGTAACCTGAAAATCTAAATGAGGCGCAAATTGGTATATGATGAATTTCATCAAATTTGTTACCTTTCGGAAGTAAAATGTACACAACTATCAGCAAAATGGACTTTGAACCAAATTATATGAACGAGTAATTTATCCGAAATGCACTGGTTGTATGAACATGGTAAAATGCCAGTAACCTGAAAATCTAAATGTGGCGCAAATTGGTAAATTAATGAGTTTCAGCAAATGTGTTACCTTTCGGAAGTAAATTGTACACAACTATTAGCAAAATGGACTTTGAACTAAATTATATGAACGAGTAATTTATCCGAAATGCACTGGTTGTATGAACATGGTAAAACGGCAGTAACCTGAAAATCTAAATTTGGCGCAAATTGGTAAATTGCTGAATTTCAGCAAATGTGTTAACTTTCGGAAGTAAAATGTACACAACTATCAGCAAAATGGACTTTGAACGAAATTCTATGAACGAGTAATTTTTCCGAAATGCACTGGTTGGATGAACATGGTGAAACGGCAGTAACCTTAAAATCTAAATTTGGCGCAAAATGGTAAATTGATGAGTTTCAGCAAATGTGTTACCTTTTGGAAGTAAAAAGTACACAACTATTAGCAAAATGGACTTTGAACTAAATTATATGAACGAGTAATTTATCCGAAATGCACTGGTTGTATGAAAATGGTAAAATGGCAGTAACCTGAAAATCTAAATTTGGCGCAAATTGGTAAATTGCTGAATTTCAGCAAATGTGTTAACTTTCGGAAGTAAAATGTACACAACTATCAGCAAAATGGACTTTGAACCAAATTATATGAACTAGTAATTTTTCCGAAATACACTGGTTGGATGAACATGGTAAAACCGCAGTAACCTTAAAATCTAAATTTGGCGCAAATTGGTAAATTGATGCATTTCAGCAAATGTGTTACCTTTTGGAAGTAAAAAGTACACAACTATTAGCAAAATGGACTTTGAACTAAATTATATGAACGAGTAATTTATCCGAAATGCACTGGTTGTATGAAAATGGTAAAATGGCAGTAACCTGAAAATCTAAATTTGGCGCAAATTGGTAAATTGCTGAATTTCAGCAAATGTGTTACCTTTCGGAAGTAAATTGTACACAACTATCAGCAAAATGGACTTTGAACGAAATTCTATGAACTAGTCATTTTTCCGAAATGCACTGGTTGGATGAACATAGTGAAACGGCAGTGACCTTAAAATCTAAATTTGGCGCAAAATGGTAAATTGATGAGTTTCAGCAAATGTGTTACCTTTCGGAAGTAAATTGTACACAACTATCAGCAAAATGGACTTTGAACGAAATTCTATGAACTAGTCATTTTTCCGAAATGCACTGGTTGGATGAACATGGTGAAACGGCAGTGACCTTAAAATCTAAATTTGGCGCAAAATGGTAAATTGATGAATTTAAGCAAATGTGTTACTTTTCGGAAGTAAAATGTACACAACTATCAGCAAAATGGACTTTGAACCAATTCTATGAACGAGTAATTTATCCGAAATGCACTGGTTGGATGAACATGGTGAAACGGCAGTAACCTTAAAATCTAAATTTGGCGCAAATTGGTACATTGATGCATTTCAGCAAATTTGTTACTTTTCGGAAGTAAAATGTACACAAGTATCAGCAAAATGGACTTTGAACCAATTCTATGAACTAGAAATTTATCCGAAATGCACTGGTTGTATGAAGATGTTGAAATGGCAGTAACCTTAAAATCTACATTTGGCGCAAATTGGTAAATTGATGAATTTCAGCAAATGTGTTACCTTTCGGAAGTAAAATGTACACAACTATCAGCAAAATGGACTTTGAACTAAATTATATGAATGAGTAATTTATCCGAAATGCACTGGTTGTATGAACATGGTGAAATGGCAGTAACCTTAAAATCTACATTTGGCGCAAATTGGTAAATTGATGAATTTCAGCAAATGTGTTACCTTTCGGAAGTAAAATGTACACAACTATCAGCAAAATGGACTTTGAACTAAATTATATGAACGAGTAATTTTTACGAAATGCACTGGTTGGATGAACATGGTAAAACGGCAGTAACCTTAAAATCTAAATTTGGCGCAAATTGGTAAATTGCTGAATTTCAGCAAATGTGTTAACTTTCGGAAGTAAAATGTACACAACTATCAGCAAAATGGACTTTGAGCGAAATTGTATGAACGAGTAATTTTTCCGAAATGCACTGGTTGGATGAACATGGTGAAACGGCAGTAACCTTAAAATCTAAATTTGGCGCAAATTGGTAAATTGATGAATTTCAGCAAATGTGTTAACTTTCGGAAGTAAAATGTACACAACTATCAGCAAAATGGACTTTGAACTAAATTATATGAATGAGTAATTTATCCGAAATGCACTGGTTGTATGAACATGGTGAAATGGCAGTAACCTTAAAATCTACATTTGGCGCAAATTGGTAAATTGATGAATTTCAGCAAATTTGTTACTTTTCGGAAGTAAAATGTACACAACTATCAGCAAAATGGACTTTGAACCAAATTTATATTTGAACGAGTAATTTATCCGAAATGCACTGGTTGTATGAACATGGTAAAATGCCAGTAACCTGAAAATCTAAATGTGGCGCAAATTGGTATATGATGAATTTCATCAAATTTGTTACCTTTCGGAAGTAAAATGTACACAACTATCAGCAAAATGGACTTTGAACCAAATTATATGAACGAGTAATTTATCCGAAATGCACTGGTTGTATGAACATGGTAAAATGCCAGTAACCTGAAAATCTAAATGTGGCGCAAATTGGTAAATTAATGAGTTTCAGCAAATGTGTTACCTTTCGGAAGTAAATTGTACACAACTATCAGCAAAATGGACTTTGAACTAAATTATATGAACGAGTAATTTTTCCGAAATGCACTGGTGTGATGAACATGGTAAAACAGCAGTAACCTTAAAATCTACTTTTGGCGCAAATTGGTAAATTGATGAATTTCATCAAATTTGTTACCTTTTGGAAGTAAAATGTACACAACTATCAGCAAACTGGACTTTGAACCAAATTCTATGAACTAGTAATTTTTCCGAAATGCACTGGTTGGATGAACATGGTGAAACGGCAGTAACCTTAGAATCTAAATTTGGCGCAAAATGGTAAATTGATGAATTTCAGCAAATGTGTTACCTTTCGGAACTAAATTGTACACAACTATCAGCAAAATGTACTTTGAACGAAATTGTATGAACGAGTAATTTATCCGAAATGCACTGGTTGGATGAACATGGTGAAACGGCAGTAACCTTAAAATCTAAATTTGGCGCAAATTGGTACATTGATGAATTTCATCAAATTTGTTACCTTTCGGAAGTAAAATGTACACAACTATCAGCAAAATGGACTTTGAACCAAATTATATGAACGACTAATTTATCCGAAATGCACTGGTTGTATGAACATGGTAAAATTGTAAAATGCCAGTAACCTGAAAATCTAAATTTGGCGCAAATTGGTAAATTGATGCATTTCAGCAAATTTGTTACTTTTCGGAAGTAAAATGTACACAACTATCAGCAAAATGGACTTTGAACGAAATTCTATGAACGAGTAATTTTTCCGAAATGCACTGGTGTGATGAACATGGTAAAACGGCAATAACTTTAAAATCTAAATTTGGCGCAAAATGGTAAATTGATGAATTTCAGCAAATGTGTTACCTTTCGGAAGTAAATTGTACAAAACTATCAGCAAAATGGACTTTGAACGAAATTCTATGAACTAGTCATTTTTCCGAAATGCACTGGTTGGATGAACATGGTGAAACGGCAGTGACCTTAAAATCTAAATTTGGCGCAAAATGGTAAATTGATGAATTTCAGCAAATGTGTTACCTTTCGGAAGTAAATTGTACACAACTATCAGCAAAATGGACTTTGAACGAAATTCTATGAACGAGGAATTTATCCGAAATGCACTGGTTGGATGAACATGGTGAAACGGCAGTAACCTTAAAATCTAAATTTGGCGCAAATTGGTACATTGATGAATTTCAGCAAATTTGTTACTTTTCGGAAGTAAAATGTACACAACTATCAGCAAAATAGACTTTGAACGAAATTCTATTAACGAATAATTTTTCCGAAATGCACTGGTTGGATGAACATGGTAAAACGGCAGTAACCTTAAAATCTACATTTGGCGCAAATTGGTAAATTGATGCATTTCAGCAAATTTGTTCCTTTTCGGAAGTAAAATGTACACAACTATCAGCAAAATGGACTTTGAACCAAATTATATGAACGAGTAATTTTTCCGAAATGCACTGGTTGGATGAACATGGTAAAATGGTAAAATGCCAGTAACCTGAAAATCTAAATTTGGCGCAAATTGGTAAATTGATGAGTTTCAGCAAATGTGTTACCTTTCGGAAGTAAAATGTAGACAGCTATCACCAAAATGGACTTTGAACCAAATTCTATGAACGAGTAATTTTTCCGAAATGTACTGGTTGGATGAACATGGTGAAACGGCAGTAACCTTAAAATCTAAATTTGGCGCAAATTGGTAAATTGCTGAATTTCAGCAAATGTGTTACCTTTCGGAAGTAAAATGTAGACAACTATCAGCAAAATGGACTTTGAACGAAATTCTATGAACGAGAAATTTATCCGAAATGCACTGGTAGTATGAACATGGTAAAATGGCAGTAACCTTTAAATCTACATTTGGCGCAAATTGGTAAATTGATGAACTTCAGCAAATGTGTTACCTTTCGGAAGTAAATTGTACACAACTATCGGCAAAATAGACTTTGAACGAAATTCTATTAACGAATAATTTTTCCGAAATGCACTGGTTGGATGAACATGGTGAAACGGCAGTAACCTTAAAATCTACATTTGCCGCAAATTGGTAAATTGATGAATTTCAGCAAATGTGTTACTTTTCGGAAGTAAAATGTACACAACTATCAGCAAAATAGACTTTGAACGAAATTCTATTAACGAATAATTTTTCCGAAATGCACTGGTTGGATGAACATGGTGAAACGGCAGTAACCTTAAAATCTACATTTGCCGCAAATTGGTAAATTGATGAATTTCAGCAAATGTGTTACTTTTCGGAAGTAAAATGTACACAACTATCAGCAAAATAGACTTTGAACGAAATTCTATTAACGAATAATTTTTCCGAAATGCACTGGTTGGATGAACATGGTGAAACGGCAGTAACCTTAAAATCTACATTTGCCGCAAATTGGTAAATTGATGAATTTCAGCAAATGTGTTACTTTTCGGAAGTAAAATGTACACAACTATCAGCAAAATGGACTTGGAACCAAATTCTATGAACGAGTAATTTTTCCGAAATGCACTGGTTGGATGAACATGGTGAAACGGCAGTAACCTTAAAAACTACATTTGCCGCAAATTGGTAAATTGATGAATTTCAGCAAATGTGTTACTTTTCGGAAGTAAAATGTACACAACTATCAGCAAAATAGACTTTGAACGAAATTCTATTAACGAATAATTTTTCCGAAATGCACTGGTTGGATGAACATGGTGAAACGGCAGTAACCTTAAAATCTACATTTGCCGCAAATTGGTAAATTGATGAATTTCAGCAAATGTGTTACTTTTCGGAAGTAAAATGTACACAACTATCAGCAAAATGGACTTGGAACCAAATTCTATGAACGAGTAATTTTTCCGAAATGCACTGGTTGGATGAACATGGTGAAACGGCAGTAACCTTAAAAACTACATTTGCCGCAAATTGGTAAATTGATGAATTTCAGCAAATGTGTTACTTTTCGGAAGTAAAATGTACACAACTATCAGCAAAATAGACTTTGAACGAAATTCTATTAACGAATAATTTTTCCGAAATGCACTGGTTGGATGAACATGGTGAAACGGCAGTAACCTTAAAATCTACATTTGCCGCAAATTGGTATATGATGAATTTCATCAAATTTCTTACTTTTCGGAAGTAAAATGTACACAACTATCGGCAAAATGGACTTTGAACGAAATTCTATGAACGAGTAATTTTTCCGAAATGCACTGGTTGGATGAACATGGTGAAACGGCAGTAACCTTAAAATCTAAATTTGGCGCAAATTGGTAAATTGATGAATTCAGCAAATTTCTTACTTTTCGGAAGTAAAATGTACACAACTATCGGCAAAATGGACTTTGAACGAAATTCTATGAACGAGTAATTTTTCCGAAATGCACTGCTGTGATGAACATGGTAAAATGCCAGTAACCTGAAAATCTAAATTTGGCGCAAATTTGTAAATTGATGAATTTCAGCAAATTTGTTACCTTTTGGAAGTAAAATGTACACAACTATCAGCAAAATAGACTTTGAACGAAATTCTATTAACGAATAATTTTTCCGAAATGCACTGGTTGGATGAACATGGTGAAACGGCAGTAACCTTAAAATCTACATTTGCCGCAAATTGGTAAATTGATGAATTTCAGCAAATTTGTTACTTTTCGGAAGTAAAATGTACACAACTATCAGCAAAATGGACTTTGAACCAAATTATATGAACCAGTAATTTTTCCGAAATGCACTGGTTGGATGAACATGGTGAAACGGCAGTAACCTTAAAATCTACATTTGCCGCAAATTGGTAAATTGATGAATTTCAGCAAATTTGTTACTTTCCGGAAGTAAAATGTACACAACTATCAGCAAAATAGACTTTGAACGAAATTCTATGAACTAGTAATTTTTCCGGAATGCACTGGTTGGATGAACATGGTAAAACGGCAGTAACCTTAAAATCTACATTTGGCGCAAATTGGTAAATTGATGAATTTCAGCAAATGTGTTACCTTTGGGAAATAAATTGTACACAACTATCAGCAAAATGGACTTTGAACGAAATTCTATGAACTAGTAATTTTTCCGGAATGCACTGGTTGGATGAACATGGTAAAACGGCAGTAACCTTAAAATCTAAATTTGGCGCAAATTGGTACATTGATGAATTTCATCAAATTTGTTACCTTTCGGAAGTAAAATGTAGACAACTATCAGCAAAATAGACTTTGAACCAAATTATATGAACGAGTAATTTTTCCGAAATGCACTGGTTGAATGAACATGGTGAAACGGCAGTAACCTTAAAATCTACATTTGCCGCAAATTGGTAAATTGATGAATTTCAGCAAATGTGTTACCTTTGGGAAATAAATTGTACACAACTATCAGCAAAATGGACTTTGAACGAAATTCTATGAACTAGTAATTTTTCCGAAATGCACTGGTTGGATGAACATGGTGAAATGGCAGTAACACCTTAAAATCTAAATTTGGCGCAAATTGGTACATTGATGAATTTCATCAAATTTGTTACCTTTCGGAAGTAAAATGTAGACAACTATCAGCAAAATGGACTTGGAACCAAATTATATGAACGAGTAGTTTATCCGAAATGCACTGGTTGTATGAACATGGTAAAATGGCAGTAACCTGAAAATCTAAATTTGGCGCAAATTGGTAACTTGATGAAATTCATCAAATTTGTTACCTTTCGGAAGTAAAATGTAGACAACTATCAGCAAAATGGACTTGGAACCAAATTCTATGAACGAGTAATTTTTCCGAAATGCACAGGTTGGATAAACATGGTAAAACGGCAGTAACCTTAAAATCTAAATGTGGCGCAAATTGGTAAATTGATGAATTTCAGCAAATGCGTTACCTTTCGGAAGTAAAATGTACACAACTATCAGCAAAATGGACTTTGAACCAAATTATATGAACGAGTAATTTATCCGAAATGCACTGGTTGTGTGAACATGGTAAAATGGCAGTAACCTAAAAATCTAAATTTGGCGCAAATTGGTAAATTGCTGAACTTCAGCAAATGTGTTTCCTTTTGGAAGTAAAAGGTACACAACTATTAGCAAAATGGCCAGTAACCCTAAAATCTAAATTTGGCGCAAATTGGTAAATTGATGAATTTCAGCAAATTTGTTACTTTTCGGAAGTAAAATGTACACAACTATCAGCAAAATGGACTTTTAACCAAATTATATGAACGAGTAATTTTTCCGAAATGCACTGGTTGGATGAACATGGTAAAACGGCAGTAACCCTAAAATCTAAATTTGGCGCAAAATAGTTAATTTATGAATTTCAGCAAATTTGTTACCTTTCGGAAGTAAAAAGTACACAACTATTAACAAAATGGACTTTCAACCAAATTATATGAACGAGTAATTTATCCGAAATGCACTGGTTGTATGAACATGGTAAAATGGCAGTAACCTGAAAATCTAAATTTGGCGCAAATTGGTAAATTGCTGAATTTAAGAAAATGTGTTACCTTTTGGAAGTAAAAAGTACACAACTATTAGCAAAATGAACTTTGAACGAAATTCTATGAACGAGTAATTTTTCCGAAATGCACTGCTGTGATGAACATGGTAAAATGCCAGTAACCTGAAAATCTAAATTTGGCGCAAATTTGTAAATTGATGAATTTCAGCAAATTTGTTACCTTTTGGAAGTAAACTGTAAACAACTATCAGCAAAATGGACTTTGAACCAAATTCTATGAACGAGTAATTTATCCGAAATGCACTGGTTGTGTGAACATGGCAAAATGGCAGTAACCTAAAAATCTAAATTTGGCGCAAATTGGTAAATTGCTGAATTTCAGCAAATGTGTTACCTTTTGGAAGTAAAATGTACACAACTATTAGCAAAATGGCCAGTAACCCTAAAATCTAAATTTGGCGCAAATTGGTAAATTGATGAATTTCAGCAAATTTGTTACTTTTCGGAAGTAAAATGTACACAACTATCAGCAAAATAGACTTTGAACGAAATTCTATTAACGAATAATTTTTCCGGAATGCACTGGTTGGATGAACATGGTAAAACGGCAGTAACCTTAAAATCTAAATTTGGCGCAAATTTGTAAAATGATGAATTTCAGCAAATTTGTTACCTTTTGAAAGTAAACTGTAAGCAACTATCAGCAAAATGGACTTTGAACCAAATTCTATGAACGAGTAATTTATCCGAAATGCACTGGTTGTGTGAACATGGTAAAATGGCAGTAACCTAAAAATTAAATTTGTTACTTTTCGGAAGTAAAATGTACACAACTATCAGCAAAATAGACTTTGAACGAAATTCTAATAACGAATAATTTTTCCCGAATGCACTGGTTGGATGAACATGGTAAAACGGCAGTAACCTTAAAATCTAAATTTGGCGCAAATTTGTAAATTGATGAATTTCAGCAAATTTGTTACCTTTTGGAAGTAAACTGTACACAAATATCAGCAAAATGGACTTTGAACCAAATTATATGAACCAGTAATTTTTCCGAAATGCACTGGTTGGATGAACATGGTGAAACGGCAGTAACCTTAAAATCTACATTTGCCGCAAATTGGTAAATTGATGAATTTCAGCAAATTTGTTACTTTCCGGAAGTAAAATGTACACAACTATCAGCAAAATAGACTTTGAACGAAATTCTATTAACGAATAATTTTTCCGGAATGCACTGGTTGGATGAACATGGTAAAACGGCAGTAACCTTAAAATCTAAATTTGGCGCAAATTTGTAAAATGATGAATTTCAGCAAATTTGTTACCTTTTGAAAGTAAACTGTAAGCAACTATCAGCAAAATGGACTTTGAACCAAATTCTATGAACGAGTAATTTATCCGAAATGCACTGGTTGTGTGAACATGGTAAAATGGCAGTAACCTAAAAATTAAATTTGTTACTTTTCGGAAGTAAAATGTACACAACTATCAGCAAAATAGACTTTGAACGAAATTCTATTAACGAATAATTTTTCCGAAATGCACTGGTTGGATGAACATGGTGAAACGGCAGTAACCTTAAAATCTACATTTGCCGCAAATTGGTAAATTGATGAATTTCAGCAAATTTGTTACTTTTCGGAAGTAAAATGTACACAACTATCAGCAAAATGGACTTTGAACCAAATTATATGAACCAGTAATTTTTCCGAAATGCACTGGTTGGATGAACATGGTGAAACGGCAGTAACCTTAAAATCTACATTTGCCGCAAATTGGTAAATTGATGAATTTCAGCAAATTTGTTACTTTCCGGAAGTAAAATGTACACAACTATCAGCAAAATAGACTTTGAACGAAATTCTATGAACTAGTAATTTTTCCGGAATGCACTGGTTGGATGAACATGGTAAAACGGCAGTAACCTTAAAATCTACATTTGGCGCAAATTGGTAAATTGATGAATTTCAGCAAATGTGTTACCTTTGGGAAATAAATTGTACACAACTATCAGCAAAATGGACTTTGAACGAAATTCTATGAACTAGTAATTTTTCCGGAATGCACTGGTTGGATGAACATGGTAAAACGGCAGTAACCTTAAAATCTAAATTTGGCGCAAATTGGTACATTGATGAATTTCATCAAATTTGTTACCTTTCGGAAGTAAAATGTAGACAACTATCAGCAAAATGGACTTTGAACCAAATTATATGAACGAGTAATTTTTCCGAAATGCACTGGTTGAATGAACATGGTGAAACGGCAGTAACCTTAAAATCTACATTTGCCGCAAATTGGTAAATTGATGAATTTCAGCAAATGTGTTACCTTTGGGAAATAAATTGTACACAACTATCAGCAAAATGGACTTTGAACGAAATTCTATGAACTAGTAATTTTTCCGAAATGCACTGGTTGGATGAACTTGGTGAAATGGCAGTAACACCTTAAAATCTAAATTTGGCGCAAATTGGTACATTGATGAATTTCATCAAATTTGTTACCTTTCGGAAGTAAAATGTAGACAACTATCAGCAAAATGGACTTGGAACCAAATTATATGAACGAGTAGTTTATCCGAAATGCACTGGTTGTATGAACATGGTAAAATGGCAGTAACCTGAAAATCTAAATTTGGCGCAAATTGGTAACTTGATGAAATTCATCAAATTTGTTACCTTTCGGAAGTAAAATGTAGACAACTATCAGCAAAATGGACTTGGAACCAAATTCTATGAACGAGTAATTTTTCCGAAATGCACAGGTTGGATAAACATGGTAAAACGGCAGTAACCTTAAAATCTAAATGTGGCGCAAATTGGTAAATTGATGAATTTCAGCAAATGCGTTACCTTTCGGAAGTAAAATGTACACAACTATCAGCAAAATGGACTTTGAACCAAATTATATGAACGAGTAATTTATCCGAAATGCACTGGTTGTGTGAACATGGTAAAATGGCAGTAACCTAAAAATCTAAATTTGGCGCAAATTGGTAAATTGCTGAACTTCAGCAAATGTGTTTCCTTTTGGAAGTAAAAAGTACACAACTATTAGCAAAATGGCCAGTAACCCTAAAATCTAAATTTGGCGCAAATTGGTAAATTGATGAATTTCAGCAAATTTGTTACTTTTCGGAAGTAAAATGTACACAACTATCAGCAAAATGGACTTTTAACCAAATTATATGAACGAGTAATTTTTCCGAAATGCACTGGTTGGATGAACATGGTAAAACGGCAGTAACCCTAAAATCTAAATTTGGCGCAAAATAGTTAATTTATGAATTTCAGCAAATTTGTTACCTTTCGGAAGTAAAAAGTACACAACTATTAACAAAATGGACTTTCAACCAAATTATATGAACGAGTAATTTATCCGAAATGCACTGGTTGTATGAACATGGTAAAATGGCAGTAACCTGAAAATCTAAATTTGGCGCAAATTGGTAAATTGCTGAATTTAAGAAAATGTGTTACCTTTTGGAAGTAAAAAGTACACAACTATTAGCAAAATGAACTTTGAACGAAATTCTATGAACGAGTAATTTTTCCGAAATGCACTGCTGTGATGAACATGGTAAAATGCCAGTAACCTGAAAATCTAAATTTGGCGCAAATTTGTAAATTGATGAATTTCAGCAAATTTGTTACCTTTTGGAAGTAAACTGTAAACAACTATCAGCAAAATGGACTTTGAACCAAATTCTATGAACGAGTAATTTATCCGAAATGCACTGGTTGTGTGAACATGGCAAAATGGCAGTAACCTAAAAATCTAAATTTGGCGCAAATTGGTAAATTGCTGAATTTCAGCAAATGTGTTACCTTTTGGAAGTAAAATGTACACAACTATTAGCAAAATGGCCAGTAACCCTAAAATCTAAATTTGGCGCAAATTGGTAAATTGATGAATTTCAGCAAATTTGTTACTTTTCGGAAGTAAAATGTACACAACTATCAGCAAAATAGACTTTGAACGAAATTCTATTAACGAATAATTTTTCCGGAATGCACTGGTTGGATGAACATGGTAAAACGGCAGTAACCTTAAAATCTAAATTTGGCGCAAATTTGTAAAATGATGAATTTCAGCAAATTTGTTACCTTTTGAAAGTAAACTGTAAGCAACTATCAGCAAAATGGACTTTGAACCAAATTCTATGAACGAGTAATTTATCCGAAATGCACTGGTTGTGTGAACATGGTAAAATGGCAGTAACCTAAAAATTAAATTTGTTACTTTTCGGAAGTAAAATGTACACAACTATCAGCAAAATAGACTTTGAACGAAATTCTAATAACGAATAATTTTTCCCGAATGCACTGGTTGGATGAACATGGTAAAACGGCAGTAACCTTAAAATCTAAATTTGGCGCAAATTTGTAAATTGATGAATTTCAGCAAATTTGTTACCTTTTGGAAGTAAACTGTAAACAACTATCAGCAAAATGGACTTTGAACCAAATTATATGAACGAGTAATTATTCCGAAATGCACTGGTTGGATGAACATGGTGAAACGGCAGTAACCTTAAAATCTACATTTGCCGCAAATTGGTAAATTGATGAATTTCAGCAAATGTGTTACCTTTCGGAAGTAAATTGTACACAACTATCAACAAAATGGACTTTGAACGAAATTCTATGAACTAGTAATTTTTCCGAAATGCACTGGTTGGATGAACATGGTGAAACGGCAGTAACCTTAAAATCTAAATTTGGCGCAAATTGGTACATTGATGAATTTCATCAAATTTGTTACCTTTCGGAAGTAAAATGTACACAACTATTAGCAAAATGGACTTTGAACCAAATTATATGAACGAGTAATTTATCCGAAATGCACTGGTTGTATGAACATGGTAAAATGGCAGTAACCTGAAAATCTAAATTTGGCGCAAATTGGTAAATTGCTGAACTTCAGCAAATGTGTTTCCTTTTGGAAGTAAAAAGTACACAACTATTAGCAAAATGGCCAGTAACCCTAAAATCTAAATTTGGCGCAAATTGGTAAATTGATGAATTTCAGCAAATTTGTTACTTTTCGGAAGTAAAATGTACACAACTATCAGCAAAATGGACTTTTAACCAAATTATATGAACGAGTAATTTTTCCGAAATGCACTGGTTGGATGAACATGGTAAAACGGCAGTAACCCTAAAATCTAAATTTGGCGCAAAATAGTTAATTTATGAATTTCAGCAAATTTGTTACCTTTCGGAAGTAAAAAGTACACAACTATTAACAAAATGGACTTTCAACCAAATTATATGAACGAGTAATTTATCCGAAATGCACTGGTTGTATGAACATGGTAAAATGGCAGTAACCTGAAAATCTAAATTTGGCGCAAATTGGTAAATTGCTGAATTTAAGAAAATGTGTTACCTTTTGGAAGTAAAAAGTACACAACTATTAGCAAAATGAACTTTGAACGAAATTCTATGAACGAGTAATTTTTCCGAAATGCACTGCTGTGATGAACATGGTAAAATGCCAGTAACCTGAAAATCTAAATTTGGCGCAAATTTGTAAATTGATGAATTTCAGCAAATTTGTTACCTTTTGGAAGTAAACTGTAAACAACTATCAGCAAAATGGACTTTGAACCAAATTCTATGAACGAGTAATTTATCCGAAATGCACTGGTTGTGTGAACATGGCAAAATGGCAGTAACCTAAAAATCTAAATTTGGCGCAAATTGGTAAATTGCTGAATTTCAGCAAATGTGTTACCTTTTGGAAGTAAAAAGTACACAACTATTAGCAAAATGGCCAGTAACCCTAAAATCTAAATTTGGCGCAAATTGGTAAATTGATGAATTTCAGCAAATTTGTTACTTTTCGGAAGTAAAATGTACACAACTATCAGCAAAATAGACTTTGAACGAAATTCTATTAACGAATAATTTTTCCGGAATGCACTGGTTGGATGAACATGGTAAAACGGCAGTAACCTTAAAATCTAAATTTGGCGCAAATTTGTAAAATGATATATTTCAGCAAATTTGTTACCTTTTGAAAGTAAACTGTAAGCAACTATCAGCAAAATGGACTTTGAACCAAATTCTATGAACGAGTAATTTATCCGAAATGCACTGGTTGTGTGAACATGGTAAAATGGCAGTAACCTAAAAATTAAATTTGTTACTTTTCGGAAGTAAAATGTACACAACTATCAGCAAAATAGACTTTGAACGAAATTCTATTAACGAATAATTTTTCCCGAATGCACTGGTTGGATGAACATGGTAAAACGGCAGTAACCTTAAAATCTAAATTTGGCGCAAATTTGTAAATTGATGAATTTCAGCAAATTTGTTACCTTTTGGAAGTAAACTGTAAACAACTATCAGCAAAATGGACTTTGAACCAAATTATATGAACGAGTAATTTTTCCGAAATGCACTGGTTGGATGAACATGGTGAAACGGCAGTAACCTTAAAATCTACATTTGCCGCAAATTGGTAAATTGATGAATTTCAGCAAATGTGTTACCTTTCGGAAGTAAATTGTACACAACTATCAGCAAAATGGACTTTGAACGAAATTCTATGAACTAGTAATTTTTCCGAAATGCACTGGTTGGATAAACATGGTGAAACGGCAGTAACCTTAAAATCTAAATTTGGCGCAAATTGGTACATTGATGAATTTCATCAAATTTGTTACTTTTCGGAAGTAAAATGTACACAACTATCAGCAAAATGGACTTTGAACCAAATTATATGAACGAGTAATTATTCCGAAATGCACTGGTTGGATGAACATGGTGAAACGGCAGTAACCTTAAAATCTACATTTGCCGCAAATTGGTAAATTGATGAATTTCAGCAAATGTGTTACCTTTCGGAAGTAAATTGTACACAACTATCAGCAAAATGGACTTTTAACCAAATTATATGAACGAGTAATTTTTCCGAAATGCACTGGTTGGATGAACATGGTAAAACGGCAGTAACCCTAAAATCTAAATTTGGCGCAAAATAGTTAATTTATGAATTTCAGCAAATTTGTTACCTTTCGGAAGTAAAAAGTACACAACTATTAACAAAATGGACTTTCAACCAAATTATATGAACGAGTAATTTATCCGAAATGCACTGGTTGTATGAACATGGTAAAATGGCAGTAACCTGAAAATCTAAATTTGGCGCAAATTGGTAAATTGCTGAATTTAAGAAAATGTGTTACCTTTTGGAAGTAAAAAGTACACAACTATTAGCAAAATGAACTTTGAACGAAATTCTATGAACGAGTAATTTTTCCGAAATGCACTGCTGTGATGAACATGGTAAAATGCCAGTAACCTGAAAATCTAAATTTGGCGCAAATTTGTAAATTGATGAATTTCAGCAAATTTGTTACCTTTTGGAAGTAAACTGTAAACAACTATCAGCAAAATGGACTTTGAACCAAATTCTATGAACGAGTAATTTATCCGAAATGCACTGGTTGTGTGAACATGGCAAAATGGCAGTAACCTAAAAATCTAAATTTGGCGCAAATTGGTAAATTGCTGAATTTCAGCAAATGTGTTACCTTTTGGAAGTAAAAAGTACACAACTATTAGCAAAATGGCCAGTAACCCTAAAATCTAAATTTGGCGCAAATTGGTAAATTGATGAATTTCAGCAAATTTGTTACTTTTCGGAAGTAAAATGTACACAACTATCAGCAAAATAGACTTTGAACGAAATTCTATTAACGAATAATTTTTCCGGAATGCACTGGTTGGATGAACATGGTAAAACGGCAGTAACCTTAAAATCTAAATTTGGCGCAAATTTGTAAATTGATGAATTTCAGCAAATTTGTTACCTTTTGGAAGTAAACTGTAAACAACTATCAGCAAAATGGACTTTGAACCAAATTCTATGAACGAGTAATTTATCCGAAATGCACTGGTTGTGTGAACATGGCAAAATGGCAGTAACCTAAAAATCTAAATTTGGCGCAAATTTGTAAATTGATGAATTTCAGCAAATTTGTTACCTTTTGGAAGTAAACTGTAAACAACTATCAGCAAAATGGACTTTGAACCAAATTCTATGAACGAGTAATTTATCCGAAATGCACTGGTTGTGTGAACATGGCAAAATGGCAGTAACCTAAAAATCTAAATTTGGCGCAAATTGGTAAATTGCTGAATTTCAGCAAATGTGTTACTTTTCGGAAGTAAAATGTACACAACTATCAGCAAAATGGACTTTGAACGAAATTCTATGAACTAGTAATTTTTCCGAAATGCACTGGTTGGATAAACATGGTGAAACGGCAGTAACCTTAAAATCTAAATTTGGCGCAAATTGGTACATTGATGAATTTCATCAAATTTGTTACTTTTCGGAAGTAAAATGTACACAACTATCAGCAAAATGGACTTTGAACCAAATTATATGAACGAGTAATTATTCCGAAATGCACTGGTTGGATAAACATGGTGAAACGGCAGTAACCTTAAAATCTACATTTGCCGCAAATTGGTAAATTGATGAATTTCAGCAAATTTGTTACCTTTTGAAAGTAAACTGTAAGCAACTATCAGCAAAATGGACTTTGAACCAAATTCTATGAACGAGTAATTTATCCGAAATGCACTGGTTGTGTGAACATGGTAAAATGGCAGTAACCTAAAAATTAAAATTGTTACTTTTCGGAAGTAAAATGTACACAACTATCAGCAAAATGGACTTTGAACGAAATTCTATGAACTAGTAATTTTTCCGAAATGCACTGGTTGGATAAACATGGTGAAACGGCAGTAACCTTAAAATCTACATTTTCCGCAAATTGGTAAATTGATGAATTTCAGCAAATGTGTTACCTTTCGGAAGTAAATTGTACACAACTATCAGCAAAATGGACTTTGAACGAAATTCTATGAACTAGTAATTTTTCCGAAATGCACTGGTTGGATGAACATGGTGAAACGGCAGTAACCTTAAAATCTAAATTTGGCGCAAATTGGTACATTGATGAATTTCATCAAATTTGTTACCTTTCGGAAGTAAAATGTACACAACTATTAGCAAAATGGACTTTGAACCAAATTATATGAACGAGTAATTTATCCGAAATGCACTGGTTGTATGAACATGGTAAAATGGCAGTAACCTGAAAATCTAAATTTGGCGCAAATTGGTAAATTGCTGAACTTCAGCAAATGTGTTTCCTTTTGGAAGTAAAAAGTACACAACTATTAGCAAAATGGCCAGTAACCCTAAAATCTAAATTTGGCGCAAATTGGTAAATTGATGAATTTCAGCAAATTTGTTACTTTTCGGAAGTAAAATGTACACAACTATCAGCAAAATGGACTTTGAACGAAATTCTATGAACTAGTAATTTTTCCGAAATGCACTGGTTGGATAAACATGGTGAAACGGCAGTAACCTTAAAATCTACATTTGCCGCAAATTGGTAAATTGATGAATTTCAGCAAATGTGTTACCTTTCGGAAGTAAATTGTACACAACTATCAGCAAAATGGACTTTGAACGAAATTCTATGAACGAGTAATTTATCCGAAATGCACTGGTTGGATGAACATGGTGAAACGGCAGTAACCTTAAAATCTAAATTTGGCGCAAATTGGTACATTGATGAATTTCATCAAATTTGTTACCTTTCGGAAGTAAAATGTACACAACTATTAGCAAAATGGACTTTGAACCAAATTATATGAACGAGTAATTTATCCGAAATGCACTGGTTGTATGAACATGGTAAAATGGCAGTAACCTGAAAATCTAAATTTGGCGCAAATTGGTAAATTGCTGAATTTAAGAAAATGTGTTACCTTTTGGAAGTAAAAAGTACACAACTATTAGCAAAATGGCCAGTAACCCTAAAATCTAAATTTGGCGCAAATTGGTAAATTGATGAATTTCAGCAAATTTGTTACTTTTCGGAAGTAAAATGTACACAACTATCAGCAAAATGGACTTTCAACCAAATTATATGAACGAGTAATTTATCCGAAATGCACTGGTTGTATGAACATGGTAAAATGGCAGTAACTTGAAAATCTAAATTTGGCGCAAATTGGTAAATTGCTGAATTTAAGAAAATGTGTTACCTTTTGGAAGTAAAAAGTACACAACTATTAGCAAAATGAACTTTGAACGAAATTCTATGAACGAGTAATTTTTCCGAAATGCACTGCTGTGATGAACATGGTAAAATGCCAGTAACCTGAAAATCTAAATTTGGCGCAAATTTGTAAATTGATGAATTTCAGCAAATTTGTTACCTTTTGGAAGTAAACTGTAAACAACTATCAGCAAAATGGACTTTGAACCAAATTCTATGAACGAGTAATTTATCCGAAATGCACTGGTTGTGTGAACATGGCAAAATGGCAGTAACCTAAAAATCTAAATTTGGCGCAAATTGGTAAATTGCTGAATTTCAGCAAATGTGTTACCTTTTGGAAGTAAAAAGTACACAACTATTAGCAAAATGGCCAGTAACCCTAAAATCTAAATTTGGCGCAAATTGGTAAATTGATGAATTTCAGCAAATTTGTTACTTTTCGGAAGTAAAATGTACACAACTATCAGCAAAATAGACTTTGAACGAAATTCTATTAACGAATAATTTTTCCGGAATGCACTGGTTGGATGAACATGGTAAAACGGCAGTAACCTTAAAATCTAAATTTGGCGCAAATTTGTAAAATGATGAATTTCAGCAAATTTGTTACCTTTTGAAAGTAAACTGTAAGCAACTATCAGCAAAATGGACTTTGAACCAAATTCTATGAACGAGTAATTTATCCGAAATGCACTGGTTGTGTGAACATGGTAAAATGGCAGTAACCTAAAAACTAAATTTGTTACTTTTCGGAAGTAAAATGTACACAACTATCAGCAAAATAGACTTTGAACGAAATTCTATTAACGAATAATTTTTCCCGAATGCACTGGTTGGATGAACATGGTAAAACGGCAGTAACCTTAAAATCTAAATTTGGCGCAAATTTGTAAATTGATGAATTTCAGCAAATTTGTTACCTTTTGGAAGTAAACTGTAAACAACTATCAGCAAAATGGACTTTGAACCAAATTATATGAACGAGTAATTTTTCCGAAATGCACTGGTTGGATGAACATGGTGAAACGGCAGTAACCTTAAAATCTACATTTGCCGCAAATTGGTAAATTGATGAATTTCAGCAAATGTGTTACCTTTCGGAAGTAAATTGTACACAACTATCAGCAAAATGGACTTTGAACGAAATTCTATGAACTAGTAATTTTTCCGAAATGCACTGGTTGGATAAACATGGTGAAACGGCAGTAACCTTAAAATCTAAATTTGGCGCAAATTGGTACATTGATGAATTTCATCAAATTTGTTACTTTTCGGAAGTAAAATGTACACAACTATCAGCAAAATGGACTTTGAACCAAATTATATGAACGAGTAATTATTCCGAAATGCACTGGTTGGATGAACATGGTGAAACGGCAGTAACCTTAAAATCTACATTTGCCGCAAATTGGTAAATTGATGAATTTCAGCAAATGTGTTACTTTTCGGAAGTAAAATGTACACAACTATCAGCAAAATGGACTTTGAACCAAATTATATGAACGAGTAATTTTTCCGAAATGCACTGGTTGGATAAACATGGTGAAACGGCAGTAACCTTAAAATCTAAATTTGGCGCAAATTGGTACATTGATGAATTTCATCAAATTTGTTACTTTTCGGAAGTAAAATGTACACAACTATCAGCAAAATGGACTTTGAACCAAATTATATGAACGAGTAATTATTCCGAAATGCACTGGTTGGATGAACATGGTGAAACGGCAGTAACCTTAAAATCTACATTTGCCGCAAATTGGTAAATTGATGAATTTCAGCAAATGTGTTACCTTTCGGAAGTAAATTGTACACAACTATCAGCAAAATGGACTTTGAACGAAATTCTATGAACTAGTAATTTTTCCGAAATGCACTGGTTGGATAAACATGGTTAAACGGCAGTAACCTTAAAATCTAAATTTGGCGCAAATTGGTACATTGATGAATTTCATCAAATTTGTTACTTTTCGGAAGTAAATTGTACACAACTATCAGCAAAATGGACTTTTAACCAAATTATATGAACGAGTAATTTTTCCGAAATGCACTGGTTGGATGAACATGGTAAAACGGCAGTAACCCTAAAATCTAAATTTGGCGCAAAATAGTTAATTTATGAATTTCAGCAAATTTGTTACCTTTCGGAAGTAAAAAGTACACAACTATTAACAAAATGGACTTTCAACCAAATTATATGAACGAGTAATTTATCCGAAATGCACTGGTTGTATGAACATGGTAAAATGGCAGTAACCTGAAAATCTAAATTTGGCGCAAATTGGTAAATTGCTGAATTTCAGCAAATTTGTTACCTTTTGGAAGTAAACTGTAAACAACTATCAGCAAAATGGACTTTGAACCAAATTCTATGAACGAGTAATTTATCCGAAATGCACTGGTTGTGTGAACATGGCAAAATGGCAGTAACCTAAAAATCTAAATTTGGCGCAAATTGGTAAATTGCTGAATTTCAGCAAATGTGTTACCTTTTGGAAGTAAAAAGTACACAACTATTAGCAAAATGAACTTTGAACGAAATTCTATGAACGAGTAATTTTTCCGAAATGCACTGCTGTGATGAACATGGTAAAATGCCAGTAACCTGAAAATCTAAATTTGGCGCAAATTTGTAAATTGATGAATTTCAGCAAATTTGTTACCTTTTGGAAGTAAACTGTAAACAACTATCAGCAAAATGGACTTTGAACCAAATTCTATGAACGAGTAATTTATCCGAAATGCACTGGTTGTGTGAACATGGCAAAATGGCAGTAACCTAAAAATCTAAATTTGGCGCAAATTGGTAAATTGCTGAATTTCAGCAAATGTGTTACCTTTTGGAAGTAAAAAGTACACAACTATTAGCAAAATGGCCAGTAACCCTAAAATCTAAATTTGGCGCAAATTGGTAAATTGATGAATTTCAGCAAATTTGTTACTTTTCGGAAGTAAAATGTACACAACTATCAGCAAAATAGACTTTGAACGAAATTCTATTAACGAATAATTTTTCCGGAATGCACTGGTTGGATGAACATGGTAAAACGGCAGTAACCTTAAAATCTAAATTTGGCGCAAATTTGTAAAATGATGAATTTCAGCAAATTTGTTACCTTTTGAAAGTAAACTGTAAGCAACTATCAGCAAAATGGACTTTGAACCAAATTCTATGAACGAGTAATTTATCCGAAATGCACTGGTTGTGTGAACATGGTAAAATGGCAGTAACCTAAAAATTAAATTTGTTACTTTTCGGAAGTAAAATGTACACAACTATCAGCAAAATAGACTTTGAACGAAATTCTAATAACGAATAATTTTTCCCGAATGCACTGGTTGGATGAACATGGTAAAACGGCAGTAACCTTAAAATCTAAATTTGGCGCAAATTTGTAAATTGATGAATTTCAGCAAATTTGTTACCTTTTGGAAGTAAACTGTAAACAACTATCAGCAAAATGGACTTTGAACCAAATTATATGAACGAGTAATTATTCCGAAATGCACTGGTTGGATGAACATGGTGAAACGGCAGTAACCTTAAAATCTACATTTGCCGCAAATTGGTAAATTGATGAATTTCAGCAAATGTGTTACCTTTCGGAAGTAAATTGTACACAACTATCAGCAAAATGGACTTTGAACGAAATTCTATGAACTAGTAATTTTTCCGAAATGCACTGGTTGGATGAACATGGTGAAACGGCAGTAACCTTAAAATCTAAATTTGGCGCAAATTGGTACATTGATGAATTTCATCAAATTTGTTACCTTTCGGAAGTAAAATGTACACAACTATTAGCAAAATGGACTTTGAACCAAATTATATGAACGAGTAATTTATCCGAAATGCACTGGTTGTATGAACATGGTAAAATGGCAGTAACCTGAAAATCTAAATTTGGCGCAAATTGGTAAATTGCTGAACTTCAGCAAATGTGTTTCCTTTTGGAAGTAAAAAGTACACAACTATTAGCAAAATGGCCAGTAACCCTAAAATCTAAATTTGGCGCAAATTGGTAAATTGATGAATTTCAGCAAATTTGTTACTTTTCGGAAGTAAAATGTACACAACTATCAGCAAAATGGACTTTTAACCAAATTATATGAACGAGTAATTTTTCCGAAATGCACTGGTTGGATGAACATGGTAAAACGGCAGTAACCCTAAAATCTAAATTTGGCGCAAAATAGTTAATTTATGAATTTCAGCAAATTTGTTACCTTTCGGAAGTAAAAAGTACACAACTATTAACAAAATGGACTTTCAACCAAATTATATGAACGAGTAATTTATCCGAAATGCACTGGTTGTATGAACATGGTAAAATGGCAGTAACCTGAAAATCTAAATTTGGCGCAAATTGGTAAATTGCTGAATTTAAGCAAATGTGTTACCTTTTGGAAGTAAAAAGTACACAACTATTAGCAAAATGAACTTTGAACGAAATTCTATGAACGAGTAATTTTTCCGAAATGCACTGCTGTGATGAACATGGTAAAATGCCAGTAACCTGAAAATCTAAATTTGGCGCAAATTTGTAAATTAATGAATTTCAGCAAATTTGTTACCTTTTGGAAGTAAACTGTAAACAACTATCAGCAAAATGGACTTTGAACCAAATTCTATGAACGAGTAATTTATCCGAAATGCACTGGTTGTGTGAACATGGCAAAATGGCAGTAACCTAAAAATCTAAATTTGGCGCAAATTGGTAAATTGCTGAATTTCAGCAAATGTGTTACCTTTTGGAAGTAAAAAGTACACAACTATTAGCAAAATGGCCAGTAACCCTAAAATCTAAATTTGGCGCAAATTGGTAAATTGATGAATTTCAGCAAATTTGTTACTTTTCGGAAGTAAAATGTACACAACTATCAGCAAAATAGACTTTGAACGAAATTCTATTAACGAATAATTTTTCCGGAATGCACTGGTTGGATGAACATGGTAAAACGGCAGTAACCTTAAAATCTAAATTTGGCGCAAATTTGTAAAATGATGAATTTCAGCAAATTTGTTACCTTTTGAAAGTAAACTGTAAGCAACTATCAGCAAAATGGACTTTGAACCAAATTCTATGAACGAGTAATTTATCCGAAATGCACTGGTTGTGTGAACATGGTAAAATGGCAGTAACCTAAAAATTAAATTTGTTACTTTTCGGAAGTAAAATGTACACAACTATCAGCAAAATAGACTTTGAACGAAATTCTATTAACGAATAATTTTTCCCGAATGCACTGGTTGGATGAACATGGTAAAACGGCAGTAACCTTAAAATCTAAATTTGGCGCAAATTTGTAAATTGATGAATTTCAGCAAATTTGTTACCTTTTGGAAGTAAACTGTAAACAACTATCAGCAAAATGGACTTTGAACCAAATTATATGAACGAGTAATTTTTCCGAAATGCACTGGTTGGATGAACATGGTGAAACGGCAGTAACCTTAAAATCTACATTTGCCGCAAATTGGTAAATTGATGAATTTCAGCAAATGTGTTACCTTTCGGAAGTAAATTGTACACAACTATCAGCAAAATGGACTTTGAACGAAATTCTATGAACTAGTAATTTTTCCGAAATGCACTGGTTGGATAAACATGGTGAAAGGGCAGTAACCTTAAAATCTAAATTTGGCGCAAATTGGTACATTGATGAATTTCATCAAATTTATTACTTTTCGGAAGTAAAATGTACACAACTATCAGCAAAATGGACTTTGAACCAAATTATATGAACGAGTAATTATTCCGAAATGCACTGGTTGGATGAACATGGTGAAACGGCAGTAACCTTAAAATCTACATTTGCCGCAAATTGGTAAATTGATGAATTTCAGCAAATGTGTTACCTTTCGGAAGTAAATTGTACACAACTATCAGCAAAATGGACTTTTAACCAAATTATATGAACGAGTAATTTTTCCGAAATGCACTGGTTGGATGAACATGGTAAAACGGCAGTAACCCTAAAATCTAAATTTGGCGCAAAATAGTTAATTTATGAATTTCAGCAAATTTGTTACCTTTCGGAAGTAAAAAGTACACAACTATTAACAAAATGGACTTTCAACCAAATTATATGAACGAGTAATTTATCCGAAATGCACTGGTTGTATGAACATGGTAAAATGGCAGTAACCTGAAAATCTAAATTTGGCGCAAATTGGTAAATTGCTGAATTTAAGAAAATGTGTTACCTTTTGGAAGTAAAAAGTACACAACTATTAGCAAAATGAACTTTGAACGAAATTCTATGAACGAGTAATTTTTCCGAAATGCACTGCTGTGATGAACATGGTAAAATGCCAGTAACCTGAAAATCTAAATTTGGCGCAAATTTGTAAATTGATGAATTTCAGCAAATTTGTTACCTTTTGGAAGTAAACTGTAAACAACTATCAGCAAAATGGACTTTGAACCAAATTCTATGAACGAGTAATTTATCCGAAATGCACTGGTTGTGTGAACATGGCAAAATGGCAGTAACCTAAAAATCTAAATTTGGCGCAAATTGGTAAATTGATGAATTTCAGCAAATTTGTTACTTTTCGGAAGTAAAATGTACACAACTATCAGCAAAATAGACTTTGAACGAAATTCTATTAACGAATAATTTTTCCGGAATGCACTGGTTGGATGAACATGGTAAAACGGCAGTAACCTTAAAATCTAAATTTGGCGCAAATTTGTAAAATGATGAATTTCAGCAAATTTGTTACCTTTTGAAAGTAAACTGTAAGCAACTATCAGCAAAATGGACTTTGAACCAAATTCTATGAACGAGTAATTTATCCGAAATGCACTGGTTGTGTGAACATGGTAAAATGGCAGTAACCTAAAAATTAAATTTGTTACTTTTCGGAAGTAAAATGTACACAACTATCAGCAAAATAGACTTTGAACGAAATTCTAATAACGAATAATTTTTCCCGAATGCACTGGTTGGATGAACATGGTAAAACGGCAGTAACCTTAAAATCTAAATTTGGCGCAAATTTGTAAAATGATGAATTTCAGCAAATTTGTTACCTTTTGAAAGTAAACTGTAAGCAACTATCAGCAAAATGGACTTTGAACCAAATTCTATGAACGAGTAATTTATCCGAAATGCACTGGTTGTGTGAACATGGTAAAATGGCAGTAACCTAAAAATTAAATTTGTTACTTTTCGGAAGTAAAATGTACACAACTATCAGCAAAATAGACTTTGAACGAAATTCTAATAACGAATAATTTTTCCCGAATGCACTGGTTGGATGAACATGGTAAAACGGCAGTAACCTTAAAATCTAAATTTGGCGCAAATTTGTAAATTGATGAATTTCAGCAAATTTGTTACCTTTTGGAAGTAAACTGTAAACAACTATCAGCAAAATGGACTTTGAACCAAATTATATGAACGAGTAATTATTCCGAAATGCACTGGTTGGATGAACATGGTGAAACGGCAGTAACCTTAAAATCTACATTTGCCGCAAATTGGTAAATTGATGAATTTCAGCAAATGTGTTACCTTTCGGAAGTAAATTGTACACAACTATCAGCAAAATGGACTTTGAACGAAATTCTATGAACTAGTAATTTTTCCGAAATGCACTGGTTGGATGAACATGGTGAAACGGCAGTAACCTTAAAATCTAAATTTGGCGCAAATTGGTACATTGATGAATTTCATCAAATTTGTTACCTTTCGGAAGTAAAATGTACACAACTATTAGCAAAATGGACTTTGAACCAAATTATATGAACGAGTAATTTATCCGAAATGCACTGGTTGTATGAACATGGTAAAATGGCAGTAACCTGAAAATCTAAATTTGGCGCAAATTGGTAAATTGCTGAACTTCAGCAAATGTGTTTCCTTTTGGAAGTAAAAAGTACACAACTATTAGCAAAATGGCCAGTAACCCTAAAATCTAAATTTGGCGCAAATTGGTAAATTGATGAATTTCAGCAAATTTGTTACTTTTCGGAAGTAAAATGTACACAACTATCAGCAAAATGGACTTTTAACCAAATTATATGAACGAGTAATTTTTCCGAAATGCACTGGTTGGATGAACATGGTAAAACGGCAGTAACCCTAAAATCTAAATTTGGCGCAAAATAGTTAATTTATGAATTTCAGCAAATTTGTTACCTTTCGGAAGTAAAAAGTACACAACTATTAACAAAATGGACTTTCAACCAAATTATATGAACGAGTAATTTATCCGAAATGCACTGGTTGTATGAACATGGTAAAATGGCAGTAACCTGAAAATCTAAATTTGGCGCAAATTGGTAAATTGCTGAATTTAAGCAAATGTGTTACCTTTTGGAAGTAAAAAGTACACAACTATTAGCAAAATGAACTTTGAACGAAATTCTATGAACGAGTAATTTTTCCGAAATGCACTGCTGTGATGAACATGGTAAAATGCCAGTAACCTGAAAATCTAAATTTGGCGCAAATTTGTAAATTGATGAATTTCAGCAAATTTGTTACCTTTTGGAAGTAAACTGTAAACAACTATCAGCAAAATGGACTTTGAACCAAATTCTATGAACGAGTAATTTATCCGAAATGCACTGGTTGTGTGAACATGGCAAAATGGCAGTAACCTAAAAATCTAAATTTGGCGCAAATTGGTAAATTGCTGAATTTCAGCAAATGTGTTACCTTTTGGAAGTAAAAAGTACACAACTATTAGCAAAATGGCCAGTAACCCTAAAATCTAAATTTGGCGCAAATTGGTAAATTGATGAATTTCAGCAAATTTGTTACTTTTCGGAAGTAAAATGTACACAACTATCAGCAAAATAGACTTTGAACGAAATTCTATTAACGAATAATTTTTCCGGAATGCACTGGTTGGATGAACATGGTAAAACGGCAGTAACCTTAAAATCTAAATTTGGCGCAAATTTGTAAAATGATGAATTTCAGCAAATTTGTTACCTTTTGAAAGTAAACTGTAAGCAACTATCAGCAAAATGGACTTTGAACCAAATTCTATGAACGAGTAATTTATCCGAAATGCACTAGTTGTGTGAACATGGTAAAATGGCAGTAACCTAAAAATTAAATTTGTTACTTTTCGGAAGTAAAATGTACACAACTATCAGCAAAATAGACTTTGAACGAAATTCTATTAACGAATAATTTTTCCCGAATGCACTGGTTGGATGAACATGGTAAAACGGCAGTAACCTTAAAATCTAAATTTGGCGCAAATTTGTAAATTGATGAATTTCAGCAAATTTGTTACCTTTTGGAAGTAAACTGTAAACAACTATCAGCAAAATGGACTTTGAACCAAATTATATGAACGAGTAATTTTTCCGAAATGCACTGGTTGGATGAACATGGTGAAACGGCAGTAACCTTAAAATCTACATTTGCCGCAAATTGGTAAATTGATGAATTTCAGCAAATGTGTTACCTTTCGGAAGTAAATTGTACACAACTATCAGCAAAATGGACTCTGAACGAAATTCTATGAACTAGTAATTTTTCCGAAATGCACTGGTTGGATAAACATGGTGAAACGGCAGTAACCTTAAAATCTAAATTTGGCGCAAATTGGTACATTGATGAATTTCATCAAATTTTTTACCTTTCGGAAGTAAAATGTACACAACTATTAGCAAAATGGACTTTGAACCAAATTATATGAACGAGTAATTTATCCGAAATGCACTGGTTGTATGAACATGGTAAAATGGCAGTAACCTGAAAATCTAAATTTGGCGCAAATTGGTAAATTGCTGAACTTCAGCAAATGTGTTTCCTTTTGGAAGTAAAAAGTACACAACTATTAGCAAAATGGACTTTGAACGAAATTCTATGAACGAGTAATTTTTCCGAAATGCACTGCTGTGATGAACATGGTAAAATGCCAGTAACCTGAAAATCTAAATTTGGCGCAAATTTGTAAATTGATGAATTTCAGCAAATTTGTTACCTTTTGGAAGTAAACTGTAAACAACTATCAGCAAAATGGACTTTGAACCAAATTCTATGAACGAGTAATTTATCCGAAATGCACTGGTTGTGTGAACATGGTAAAATGGCAGTAACCTAAAAATCTAAATTTGGCGCAAATTGGTAAATTGCTGAATTTCAGCAAATGTGTTACCTTTTGGAAGTAAAAAGTACACAACTATTAGCAAAATGGCCAGTAACCCTAAAATCTAAATTTGGCGCAAATTGGTAAATTGATGAATTTCAGCAAATTTGTTACTTTTCGGAAGTAAAATGTACACAACTATCAGCAAACTAGACTTTGAACGAAATTCTATTAACGAATAATTTTTCCGAAATGCACTGGTTGGATGAACATGGTAAAACGGCAGTAACCTTAAAATCTAAATTTGGCGCAAATTTGTAAAATGGTGAATTTCAGCAAATTTGTTACCTTTTGAAAGTAAACTGTAAACAACTATCAGCAAAATGGACTTTGAACCAAATTCTATGAACGAGTACTTTATCCGAAATGCACTGGTTGTGTGAACATGGTAAAATGGCAGTAACCTAAAAATTAAATTTGTTACTTTTCGGAAGTAAAATGTACACAACTATCAGCAAAATAGACTTTGAACGAAATTTTATTAACGAATAATTTTTCCCGAATGCACTGGTTGGATGAACATGGTAAAACGGCAGTAACCTTAAAATCTAAATGTGGCGCAAATTTGTCATCCTTCGGAAGTAAAATGTACACAACTATTAGCAAAATGGACTTTGAACCAAAATATATGAACGAGTAATTTATCCGAAATGCACTGGTTGTATGAACATGGTAAAATGGCAGTAACCTTAAAATCTAAATTTGGCGCAAATTGCTAAATTGATGAATTTCAGCAAATTTGTTGCCCTTCGGAAGTAAAATGTACACAACTATCAGCAAAATGGACTTTGAACCAAATTCTATGAACGAGAAATTTATCCGAAATGCACTGGTTGTATGAACATGGTGAAATGGCAGTAACCTTAAAATCTACATTTGGCGCAAATTGGTAAATTGATGAATTTCAGCAAATGTGTTACCTTTCGAAAGTAAATTGTACACAACTATCAGCAAAATGGACTTTGAACGAAATTCTATGAACGAGTAATTTTTCCGAAATGCACTGGTTGGATAAACATGGTAAAACGGCAGTAACCTTAAAATCTAAATGTGGCGCAAATTGGTATATGATGAATTTCAGCAAATTTGTCATCCTTCGGAAGTAAAATGTACACAACTATTAGCAAAATGGACTTTGAACCAAAATATATGAACGAGTAATTTATCCGAAATGCACTGGTTGTATGAACATGGTAAAATGGCAGTAACCTTCAAATCTAAATTTGGCGCAAATTGGTAAATTGATGAATTTCAGCAAATGTGTTACCTTTCGGAAGTAAAATGTAGACAACTATCAGACAAATGGACTTTGAACCAAATTCTATGAACGAGTATTTTTTCCTAAATGCACTGGTTCTATGAGGATGGTAAAATGGCAGTAACCTTAAAATCTAAATTTGGCGCAAATTGGTAAATTGATGACTTTCATCAAATTTGTTACCTTTTGGAAGTAAAAAGTACACAACTATCAGCAAAATGGACTTTGAACCAAATTTATGTATGAACGAGTAATTTATCCGAAATGCACTGGTTGTATGAACACGGTAAAATGGCAGTAACCTGAAAATCTAAATTTGGCGCAAATTGGTAAATTGCTGAATTTCAGCAAATGTGTTACCTTTTGGAAGTAAAAAGTACACAACTATTAGCAAAATGGCCAGTAACCCTAAAATCTAAATTTGGCGCAAATTGGTAAATTGATGAATTTCAGCAAATTTGTTACTTTTCGGAAGTAAAATGTACACAACTATCAGCAAAATGGACTTTGAACCAAATTATATGAACGAGTAATTTTTCCGAAATGCACTGGTTGGATGAACATGGTAAAACGGCAGTAACCCTAAAATCTAAATTTGGCGCAAAATAGTTAATTTATGAATTTCAGCAAATTTGTTACCTTTCGGAAGTAAAAAGTACACAACTATTAACAAAATGGACTTTCAACCAAATTATATGAACGAGTAATTTATCCGAAATGCACTGGTTGTATGAACATGGTAAAATGGCAGTAACCTGAAAATCTAAATTTGGCGCAAATTGGTAAATTGCTGAATTTAAGCAAATGTGTTACCTTTTGGAAGTAAAAAGTACACAACTATTAGCAAAATGGACTTTGAACGAAATTCTATGAACGAGTAATTTTTCCGAAATGCACTGCTGTGATGAACATGGTAAAATGCCAGTAACCTGAAAATCTAAATTTGGCGCAAATTTGTAAATTGATGAATTTCAGCAAATTTGTTACCTTTTGGAAGTAAACTGTAAACAACTATCAGCAAAATGGACTTTGAACCAAATTCTATGAACGAGTAATTTATCCGAAATGCACTGGTTGTGTGAACATGGTAAAATGGCAGTAACCTAAAAATCTAAATTTGGCGCAAATTGGTAAATTGCTGAATTTCAGCAAATGTGTTACCTTTTGGAAGTAAAAAGTACGCAACTATTAGCAAAATGGCCAGTAACCCTAAAATCTAAATTTGGCGCAAATTGGTAAATTGATGAATTTCAGCAAATTTGTTACTTTTCGGAAGTAAAATGTACACAACTATCAGCAAAATGGACTTTGAACCAAATTATATGAACGAGTAATTTTTCCGAAATGCACTGGTTGGATGAACATGGTAAAACGGCAGTAACCCTAAAATCTAAATTTGGCGCAAAATAGTTAATTTATGAATTTCAGCAAATTTGTTACCTTTCGGAAGTAAAAAGTACACAACTATTAACAAAATGGACTTTCAACCAAATTATATGAACGAGTAATTTATCCGAAATGCACTGGTTGTATGAACATGGTAAAATGGCAGTAACCTGAAAATCTAAATTTGGCGCAAATTGGTAAATTGCTGAATTTAAGCAAATGTGTTACCTTTTGGAAGTAAAAAGTACACAACTATTAGCAAAATGGACTTTGAACGAAATTCTATGAACGAGTAATTTTTCCGAAATGCACTGCTGTGATGAACATGGTAAAATGCCAGTAACCTGAAAATCTAAATTTGACGCAAATTTGTAAATTGATGAATTTCAGCAAATTTGTTACCTTTTGGAAGTAAACTGTAAACAACTATCAGCAAAATGGACTTTGAACCAAATTCTATGAACGAGTAATTTATCCGAAATGCACTGGTTGTGTGAACATGGTAAAATGGCAGTAACCTAAAAATCTAAATTTGGCGCAAATTGGTAAATTGCTGAATTTCAGCAAATGTGTTACCTTTTGGAAGTAAAAAGTACACAACTATTAGCAAAATGGCCAGTAACCCTAAAATCTAAATTTGGCGCAAATTGGTAAATTGATGAATTTCAGCAAATTTGTTACTTTTCGGAAGTAAAATGTACACAACTATCAGCAAACTAGACTTTGAACGAAATTCTATTAACGAATAATTTTTCCGAAATGCACTGGTTGGATGAACATGGTAAAACGGCAGTAACCTTAAAATCTAAATTTGGCGCAAATTTGTAAAATGGTGAATTTCAGCAAATTTGTTACCTTTTGAAAGTAAACTGTAAACAACTATCAGCAAAATGGACTTTGAACCAAATTCTATGAACGAGTACTTTATCCGAAATGCACTGGTTGTGTGAACATGGTAAAATGGCAGTAACCTAAAAATTAAATTTGTTACTTTTCGGAAGTAAAATGTACACAACTATCAGAAAATAGACTTTGAAGGAAATTTTATTAACGAATAATTTTTCCCGAATGCACTGGTTGGATGAACATGGTAAAACGGCAGTAACCTTAAAATCTAAATGTGGCGCAAATTTGTCATCCTTCGGAAGTAAAATGTACACAACTATTAGCAAAATGGACTTTGAACCAAAATATATGAACGAGTAATTTATCCGAAATGCACTGGTTGTATGAACATGGTAAAATGGCAGTAACCTTAAAATCTAAATTTGGCGCAAATTGCTAAATTGATGAATTTCAGCAAATTTGTTGCCCTTCGGAAGTAAAATGTACACAACTATCAGCAAAATGGACTTTGAACCAAATTCTATGAACGAGAAATTTATCCGAAATGCACTGGTTGTATGAACATGGTGAAATGGCAGTAACCTTAAAATCTACATTTGGCGCAAATTGGTAAATTGATGAATTTCAGCAAATGTGTTACCTTTCGAAAGTAAATTGTACACAACTATCAGCAAAATGGACTTTGAACGAAATTCTATGAACGAGTAATTTTTCCGAAATGCACTGGTTGGATAAACATGGTAAAACGGCAGTAACCTTAAAATCTAAATGTGGCGCAAATTGGTATATGATGAATTTCAGCAAATTTGTCATCCTTCGGAAGTAAAATGTACACAACTATTAGCAAAATGGACTTTGAACCAAAATATATGAACGAGTAATTTATCCGAAATGCACTGGTTGTATGAACATGGTAAAATGGCAGTAACCTTCAAATCTAAATTTGGCGCAAATTGGTAAATTGATGAATTTCAGCAAATGTGTTACCTTTCGGAAGTAAAATGTAGACAACTATCAGACAAATGGACTTTGAACCAAATTCTATGAACGAGTATTTTTTCCTAAATGCACTGGTTCTATGAGGATGGTAAAATGGCAGTAACCTTAAAATCTAAATTTGGCGCAAATTGGTAAATTGATGACTTTCATCAAATTTGTTACCTTTTGGAAGTAAAAAGTACACAACTATCAGCAAAATGGACTTTGAACCAAATTTATGTATGAACGAGTAATTTATCCGAAATGCACTGGTTGTATGAACACGGTAAAATGGCAGTAACCTGAAAATCTAAATTTGGCGCAAATTGGTAAATTGCTGAATTTCAGCAAATGTGTTACCTTTTGGAAGTAAACTGTAAACAACTATCAGCAAAATGGACTTTGAACCAAATTCTATGAACGAGTAATTTATCCGAAATGCACTGGTTGTGTGAACATGGTAAAATGGCAGTAACCTAAAAATCTAAATTTGGCGCAAATTGGTAAATTGCTGAATTTCAGCAAATGTGTTACCTTTTGGAAGTAAAAAGTACACAACTATTAGCAAAATGGCCAGTAACCCTAAAATCTAAATTTGGCGCAAATTGGTAAATTGATGAATTTCAGCAAATTTTTTACTTTTCGGAAGTAAAATGTACACAACTATCAGCAAAATAGACTTTGAACGAAATTCTATTAACGAATAATTTTTCCGGAATGCACTGGTTGGATGAACATGGTAAAACGGCAGTAACCTTAAAATCTAAATTTGGCGCAAATTTGTAAAATGGTGAATTTCAGCAAATTTGTTACCTTTTGAAAGTAAACTGTAAACAACTATCAGCAAAATGGACTTTGAACCAAATTCTATGAACGAGTACTTTATCCGAAGTGCACTGGTTGTGTGAACATGGTAAAATGGCAGTAACCTAAAAATTAAATTTGTTACTTTTCGGAAGTAAAATGTACACAACTATCAGCAAAATAGACTTTGAACGAAATTTTATTAACGAATAATTTTTCCCGAATGCACTGGTTGGATGAACATGGTAAAACGGCAGTAACCTTAAAATCTAAATGTGGCGCAAATTTGTATATGATGAATTTCAGCAAATGTGTTACCTTTCGGAAGTAAAATGTAGACAACTATCAGACAAATGGACTTTGAACCAAATTCTATGAACGAGTATTTTTTCCTAAATGCACTGGTTCTATGAGGATGGTAAAATGGCAGTAACCTTAAAATCTAAATTTGGCGCAAATTGGTAAATTGATGACTTTCATCAAATTTGTTACCTTTCGGAAGTAAACTGTAAACAACTATCAGCAAAATGGACTTTGAACCAAAATATATGAGCGAGTAATTTATCCGAAATGCACTGGTTGTATGAACATGGTAAAATGGCAGTAACCTTAAAATCTAAATTTGGCGCAAATTGGTAAATTGATGAATTTCAGCAAATGTGTTACCTTTCGGAAGTAAAATGTAGACAACTATCAGACAAATGGACTTTGAACCAAATTCTATGAACGAGTATTTTTTCCTAAATGCACTGGTTCTATGAGGATGGTAAAATGGCAGTAACCTTAAAATCTAAATTTGGCGCAAATTGGTAAATTGATGACTTTCATCAAATTTGTTACCTTTCGGAAGTAAAATGTACACAACTATTAGCAAAATGGACTTTGAACCAAAATATATGAACGAGTAATTTATCCGAAATGCACTGGTTGTATGAACATGGTAAAATGGCAGTAACCTTCAAATCTACATTTGGCGCAAATTGGTAAATTGATGAATTTCAGCAAATGTGTTACCTTTCGGAAGTAAAATGTAGACAACTATCAGACAAATGGACTTTGAACCAAATTATATGAACGAGTAATTTTTCCGAAATGCACTGGTTGGATGAACATGGTGAAACGGCAGTAACGTTAAAATCTACATTTGCCGCAAATTGGTAAATTGATGAATTTCAGCAAATGTGTTACCTTTCGGAAGTAAATTGTACACAACTATCAGCAAAATGGACTTTGAACGAAATTCTATGAACTAGTAATTTTTCCGAAATGCACTGGTTGGATGAACATGGTGAAACGGCAGTAACCTTAAAATCTAAATTTGGCGCAAATTGGTACATTGATGAATTTCATCAAATTTGTTACCTTTCGGAAGTAAAATGTACACAACTATTAGCAAAATGGACTTTGAACCAAATTATATGAACGAGTAATTTATCCGAAATGCACTGGTTGTATGAACATGGTAAAATGGCAGTAACCTGAAAATCTAAATTTGGCGCAAATTGGTAACTTGATGAAATTCATCAAATTTGTTACCTTTCGGAAGTAAAATGTAGACAACTATTAGCAAAATGGACTTGGAATCAAATTCTCTGAACGAGTAATTTTTCCGAAATGCACTGGTTGGATAAACATGGTAAAACGGCAGTAACCTTAAAATCTAAATGTGGCGCAAATTGGTAAATTGATGAATTTCAGCAAATGCGTTACCTTTCGGAAGTAAAATGTACACAACTATCAGCAAAATGGACTTTGAACCAAATTATACGAACGAGTAATTTATCCGAAATGCACTGGTTGTGTGAACATGGTAAAATGGCAGTAACCTAAAAATCTAAATTTGGCGCAAATTGGTAAATTGCTGAACTTCAGCAAATGTGTTACCTTTTGGAAGTAAAAAGTACACAACTATTAGCAAAACGGCCAGTAACCCTAAAATCTAAATTTGGCGCAAATTGGTAAATTGATGAATTTCAGCAAATTTGTTACTTTTCGGAAGTAAAATGTACACAACTATCAGCAAAATGGACTTTGAACCAAATTATATGAACGAGTAATTTTTCCGAAATGCACTGGTTGGATGAACATGGTAAAACGGCAGTAACCCTAAAATCTAAATTTGGCGCAAATTTGTAAATTGATGAATTTCAGCAAATTTGTTACCTTTTGGAAGTAAACTGTAAACAACTATCAGCAAAATGGACTTTGAACCAAATTCTATGAACGAGTAATTTATCCGAAATGCACTGGTTGTGTGAACATGGTAAAATGGCAGTAACCTAAAAATCTAAATTTGGCGCAAATTGGTAAATTGATGAATTTCAGCAAATTTGTTACTTTTCGGAAGTAAAATGTACACAACTATCAGCAAAATAGACTTTGAACGAAATTCTATTAACGAATAATTTTTCCGAAATGCACTGGTTGGATGAACATGGTAAAACGGCAGTAACCTTAAAATCTAAATTTGGCGCAAATTTGTAAAATGGTGAATTTCAGCAAATTTGTTACCTTTTGAAAGTAAACTGTAAACAACTATCAGCAAAATGGACTTTGAACCAAATTCTATGAACGAGTACTTTATCCGAAATGCACTGGTTGTGTGAACATGGTAAAATGGCAGTAACCTAAAAATTAAATTTGTTACTTTTCGGAAGTAAAATGTACACAACTATCAGCAAAATAGACTTTGAACGAAATTTTATTAACGAATAATTTTTCCCGAATGCACTGGTTGGATGAACATGGTAAAACGGCAGTAACCTTAAAATCTAAATGTGGCGCAAATTTGTCATCCTTCGGAAGTAAAATGTACACAACTATTAGCAAAATGGACTTTGAACCAAAATATATGAACGAGTAATTTATCCGAAATGCACTGGTTGTATGAACATGGTAAAATGGCAGTAACCTTAAAATCTAAATTTGGCGCAAATTGCTAAATTGATGAATTTCAGCAAATTTGTTGCCCTTCGGAAGTAAAATGTACACAACTATCAGCAAAATGGACTTTGAACCAAATTCTATGAACGAGAAATTTATCCGAAATGCACTGGTTGTATGAACATGGTGAAATGGCAGTAACCTTAAAATCTACATTTGGCGCAAATTGGTAAATTGATGAATTTCAGCAAATGTGTTACCTTTCGAAAGTAAATTGTACACAACTATCAGCAAAATGGACTTTGAACGAAATTCTATGAACGAGTAATTTTTCCGAAATGCACTGGTTGGATAAACATGGTAAAACGGCAGTAACCTTAAAATCTAAATGTGGCGCAAATTGGTATATGATGAATTTCAGCAAATTTGTCATCCTTCGGAAGTAAAATGTACACAACTATTAGCAAAATGGACTTTGAACCAAAATATATGAACGAGTAATTTATCCGAAATGCACTGGTTGTATGAACATGGTAAAATGGCAGTAACCTTCAAATCTAAATTTGGCGCAAATTGGTAAATTGATGAATTTCAGCAAATGTGTTACCTTTCGGAAGTAAAATGTAGACAACTATCAGACAAATGGACTTTGAACCAAATTCTATGAACGAGTATTTTTTCCTAAATGCACTGGTTCTATGAGGATGGTAAAATGGCAGTAACCTTAAAATCTAAATTTGGCGCAAATTGGTAAATTGATGACTTTCATCAAATTTGTTACCTTTTGGAAGTAAAAAGTACACAACTATCAGCAAAATGGACTTTGAACCAAATTTATATATGAACGAGTAATTTATCCGAAATGCACTGGTTGTATGAACACAGTAAAATGGCAGTAACCTGAAAATCTAAATTTGGCGCAAATTGGTAAATTGCTGAATTTCAGCAAATGGGTTACCTTTTGGAAGTAAACTGTAAACAACTATCAGCAAAATGGACTTTGAACCAAATTCTATGAACGAGTAATTTATCCGAAATGCACTGGTTGTGTGAACATGGTAAAATGGCAGTAACCTAAAAATCTAAATTTGGCGCAAATTGGTAAATTGCTGAATTTCAGCAAATGTGTTACCTTTTGGAAGTAAAAAGTACACAACTATTAGCAAAATGGCCAGTAACCCTAAAATCTAAATTTGGCGCAAATTGGTAAATTGATGAATTTCAGCAAATTTTTTACTTTTCGGAAGTAAAATGTACACAACTATCAGCAAAATAGACTTTGAACGAAATTCTATTAACGAATAATTTTTCCGGAATGCACAGCAAAATGGACTTTGAACCAAATTCTATGAACGAGTACTTTATCCGAAGTGCACTGGTTGTGTGAACATGGTAAAATGGCAGTAACCTAAAAATTAAATTTTTTACTTTTCGGAAGTAAAATGTACACAACTATCAGCAAAATAGACTTTGAACGAAATTTTATTAACGAATAATTTTTCCCGAATGCACTGGTTGGATGAACATGGTAAAACGGCAGTAACCTTAAAATCTAAATGTGGCGCAAATTTGTATATGATGAATTTCAGCAAATTTGTCATCCTTCGGAAGTAAAATGTACACAACTATTAGCAAAATGGACTTTGAACCAAAATATATGAGCGAGTAATTTATCCGAAATGCACTGGTTGTATGAACATGGTAAAATGGCAGTAACCTTAAAATCTAAATTTGGCGCAAATTGGTAAATTGATGAATTTCAGCAAATTTTTTACTTTTCGGAAGTAAAATGTATACAACTATCAGCAAAATAGACTTTGAACGAAATTCTATTAACGAATAATTTTTCCGGAATGCACAGCAAAATGGACTTTGAACCAAATTCTATGAACGAGTACTTTATCCGAAGTGCACTGGTTGTGTGAACATGGTAAAATGGCAGTAACCTAAAAATTAAATTTTTTACTTTTCGGAAGTAAAATGTACACAACTATCAGCAAAATAGACTTTGAACGAAATTTTATTAACGAATAATTTTTCCCGAATGCACTGGTTGGATGAACATGGTAAAACGGCAGTAACCTTAAAATCTAAATGTGGCGCAAATTTGTATATGATGAATTTCAGCAAATTTGTCATCCTTCGGAAGTAAAATGTACACAACTATTAGCAAAATGGACTTTGAACCAAAATATATGAGCGAGTAATTTATCCGAAATGCACTGGTTGTATGAACATGGTAAAATGGCAGTAACCTTAAAATCTAAATTTGGCGCAAATTGGTAAATTGATGAATTTCAGCAAATTTGTTGCCCTTCGGAAGTAAAATGTACACAACTATCAGCAAAATGGACTTTGAACCAAATTCTATGAACGAGAAATTTATCCGAAATGCACTGGTTGTATGAACATGGTGAAATGGCAGTAACCTTAAAATCTACATTTGGCGCAAATTGGTAAATTGATGAATTTCAGCAAATGTGTTACCTTTCGAAAGTAAATTGTACACAACTATCAGCAAAATGGACTTTGAACGAAATTCTATGAACGAGTAATTTTTCCGAAATGCACTGGTTGGATAAACATGGTAAAACGGCAGTAACCTTAAAATCTAAATGTGGCGCAAATTGGTATATGATGAATTTCAGCAAATTTGTCATCCTTCGGAAGTAAAATGTACACAACTATTAGCAAAATGGACTTTGAACCAAAATATATGAACGAGTAATTTATCCGAAATGCACTGGTTGTATGAACATGGTAAAATGGCAGTAACCTTAAAATCTAAACTTGGCGCAAATTGGTAAATTGATGAATTTCAGCAAATGTGTTACCTTTCGGAAGTAAAATGTAGACAACTATCAGACAAATGGACTTTGAACCAAATTCTATGAACGAGTATTTTTTCCTAAATGCACTGGTTCTATGAGGATGGTAAAATGGCAGTAACCTTAAAATCTAAATTTGGCGCAAATTGGTAAATTGATGACTTTCATCAAATTTGTTACCTTTTGGAAGTAAAAAGTACACAACTATCAGCAAAATGGACTTTGAACCAAATTTATATATGAACGAGTAATTTATCCGAAATGCACTGGTTGTATGAACATAGTAAAATGGCAGTAACCTGAAAATCTAAATTTGGCGCAAATTGGTAACTTGATGAAATTCATCAAATTTGTTACCTTTCGGAAGTAAAATGTAGACAACTATTAGCAAAATGGACTTGGAATCAAATTCTATGAACGAGTAATTTTTCCGAAATGCACTGGTTGGATAAACATGGTAAAACGGCAGTAACCTTAAAATCTAAATGTGGCGCAAATTGGTAAATTGATGAATTTCAGCAAATGCGTTACCTTTCGGAAGTAAAATGTACACAACTATCAGCAAAATGGACTTTGAACCAAATTATATGAACGAGTAATTTATCCGAAATGCACTGGTTGTGTGAACATGGTAAAATGGCAGTAACCTAAAAATCTAAATTTGGCGCAAATTGGTAAATTGCTGAACTTCAGCAAATGTGTTACCTTTTGGAAGTAAAAAGTACACAACTATTAGCAAAATGGCCAGTAACCCTAAAATCTAAATTTGGCGCAAATTGGTAAATTGATGAATTTCAGCAAATTTGTTACTTTTCGGAAGTAAAATGTACACAACTATCAGCAAAATGGACTTTGAACCAAATTATATGAACGAGTAATTTTTCCGAAATGCACTGGTTGGATGAACATGGTAAAACGGCAGTAACCCTAAAATCTAAATTTGGCGCAAAATAGTTAATTTATGAATTTCAGCAAATTTGTTACCTTTCGGAAGTAAAAAGTACACAACTATTAACAAAATGGACTTTCAACCAAATTATATGAACGAGTAATTTATCCGAAATGCACTGGTTGTATGAACATGGTAAAATGGCAGTAACCTGAAAATCTAAATTTGGCGCAAATTGGTAAATTGCTGAATTTAAGCAAATGTGTTACCTTTTGGAAGTAAAAAGTACACAACTATTAGCAAAATGGACTTTGAACGAAATTCTATGAACGAGTAATTTTTCCGAAATGCACTGCTGTGATGAACATGGTAAAATGCCAGTAACCTGAAAATCTAAATTTGGCGCAAATTTGTAAATTGATGAATTTCAGCAAATTTGTTACCTTTTGGAAGTAAACTGTAAACAACTATCAGCAAAATGGACTTTGAACCAAATTTATATATGAACGAGTAATTTATCCGAAATGCACTGGTTGTGTGAACATGGTAAAATGGCAGTAACCTAAAAATCTAAATTTGGCGCAAATTGGTAAATTGCTGAATTTCAGCAAATGTGTTACCTTTTGGAAGTAAACTGTAAACAACTATCAGCAAAATGGACTTTGAACCAAATTCTATGAACGAGTAATTTATCCGAAATGCACTGGTTGTATGAACATGGTAAAATGGCCAGTAACCCTAAAATCTAAATTTGGCGCAAATTGGTAAATTGATGAACTTCAGCAAATTTGTTACTTTTCGGAAGTAAAATGTACACAACTATCAGCAAAATAGACTTTGAACGAAATTCTATTAACGAATAATTTTTCCGGAATGCACTGGTTGGATGAACATGGTAAAACGGCAGTAACCTTAAAATCTAAATTTGGCGCAAGTTTGTAAAATGGTGAATTTCAGCAAATTTGTTACCTTTTGAAAGTAAACTGTAAACAACTATCAGCAAAATGGACTTTGAACCAAATTCTATGAACGAGTACTTTATCCGAAATGCACTGGTTGTGTGAACATGGTAAAATGGCAGTAACCTAAAAATTAAATTTGTTACTTTTCGGAAGTAAAATGTACACAACTATCAGCAAAATAGACTTTGAACGAAATTTTATTAACGAATAATTTTTCCCGAATGCACTGGTTGGATGAACATGGTAAAACGGCAGTAACCTTAAAATCTAAATGTGGCGCAAATTTGTATATGATGAATTTCAGCAAATTTGTCATCCTTCGGAAGTAAAATGTACACAACTATTAGCAAAATGGACTTTGAACCAAAATATATGAACGAGTAATTTATCCGAAATGCACTGGTTGTATGAACATGGTAAAATGGCAGTAACCTTAAAATCTAAATTTGGCGCAAATTGGTAAATTGATGAATTTCAGAAAATGTGTTACCTTTCGAAAGTAAATTGTACACAACTATCAGCAAAATGGACTTTGAACGAAATTCTATGAACGAGTAATTTTTCCGAAATGCACTGGTTGGATAAACATGGTAAAACGGCAGTAACCTTAAAATCTAAATGTGGCGCAAATTGGTATATGATGAATTTCAGTAAATTTGTCATCCTTCGGAAGTAAAATGTACACAACTTTTAGCAAAATGGACTTTGAACCAAAATATATGAGCGAGTAATTTATCCGAAATGCACTGGTTGTATGAACATGGTAAAATGGCAGTAACCTTAAAATCTAAATTTGGCGCAAATTGGTAAATACATGAATTTCAGCAAATTTGTTGCCCTTCGGAAGTAAAATGTACACAACTATCAGCAAAATGGACTTTGAACCAAATTCTATGAACGAGAAATTTATCCGAAATGCACTGGTTGTATGAACATGGTGAAATGGCAGTAACCTTAAAATCTACATTTGGCGCAAATTGGTAAATTGATGAATTTCAGCAAATGTGTTACCTTTCGAAAGTAAATTGTACACAACTATCAGCAAAATGGACTTTGAACGAAATTCTATGAACGAGTAATTTTTCCGAAATGCACTGGTTGGATAAACATGGTAAAACGGCAGTAACCTTAAAATCTAAATGTGGCGCAAATTGGTATATGATGAATTTCAGCAAATTTGTCATCCTTCGGAAGTAAAATGTACACAACTATTAGCAAAATGGACTTTGAACCAAAATATATGAACGAGTAATTTATCCGAAATGCACTGGTTGTATGAACATGGTAAAATGGCAGTAACCTTCAAATCTAAATTTGGCGCAAATTGGTAAATTGATGAATTTCAGCAAATGTGTTACCTTTCGGAAGTAAAATGTAGACAACTATCAGACAAATGGACTTTGAACCAAATTCTATGAACGAGTATTTTTTCCTAAATGCACTGGTTTTATGAGGATGGTAAAATGGCAGTAACCTTAAAATCTAAATTTGGCGCAAATTGGTAAATTGATGACTTTCATCAAATTTGTTACCTTTTGGAAGTAAAAAGTACACAACTATCAGCAAAATGGACTTTGAACCAAATTTATATATGAACGAGTAATTTATCCGAAATGCGCTGGTTGTATGAACATAGTAAAATGGCAGTAACCTGAAAATCTAAATTTGGCGCAAATTGGTAACTTGATGAAATTCATCAAATTTGTTACCTTTCGGAAGTAAAATGTAGACAACTATTAGCAAAATGGACTTGGAATCAAATTCTATGAACGAGTAATTTTTCCGAAATGCACTGGTTGGATAAACATGGTAAAACGGCAGTAACCTTAAAATCTAAATGTGGCGCAAATTGGTAAATTGATGAATTTCAGCAAATGCGTTACCTTTCGGAAGTAAAATGTACACAACTATCAGCAAAATGGACTTTGAACCAAATTATATGAACGAGTAATTTATCCGAAATGCACTGGTTGTGTGAACATGGTAAAATGGCAGTAACCTAAAAATCTAAATTTGGCGCAAATTGGTAAATTGCTGAACTTCAGCAAATGTGTTACCTTTTGGAAGTAAAAAGTACACAACTATTAGCAAAATGGCCAGTAACCCTAAAATCTAAATTTGGCGCAAATTGGTAAATTGATGAATTTCAGCAAATTTGTTACTTTTCGGAAGTAAAATGTACACAACTATCAGCAAAATGGACTTTGAACCAAATTATATGAACGAGTAATTTTTCCGAAATGCACTGGTTGGATGAACATGGTAAAACGGCAGTAACCCTAAAATCTAAATTTGGCGCAAAATAGTTAATTTATGAATTTCAGCAAATTTGTTACCTTTCGGAAGTAAAAAGTACACAACTATTAACAAAATGGACTTTCAACCAAATTATATGAACGAGTAATTTATCCGAAATGCACTGGTTGTATGAACATGGTAAAACGGCAGTAACCTTAAAATCTAAATTTGGCGCAAGTTTGTAAAATGGTGAATTTCAGCAAATTTGTTACCTTTTGAAAGTAAACTGTAAACAACTATCAGCAAAATGGACTTTGAACCAAATTCTATGAACGAGTACTTTATCCGAAATGCACTGGTTGGATGAACATGGTAAAACGGCAGTAACCTTAAAATCTAAATTTGGCGCAAGTTTGTAAAATGGTGAATTTCAGCAAATTTGTTACCTTTTGAAAGTAAACTGTAAACAACTATCAGCAAAATGGACTTTGAACCAAATTCTATGAACGAGTACTTTATCCGAAATGCACTGGTTGTGTGAACATGGTAAAATGGCAGTAACCTAAAAATTAAATTTGTTACTTTTCGGAAGTAAAATGTACACAACTATCAGCAAAATAGACTTTGAACGAAATTTTATTAACGAATAATTTTTCCCGAATGCACTGGTTGGATGAACATGGTAAAACGGCAGTAACCTTAAAATCTAAATTTGGCGCAAAATAGTTAATTTATGAATTTCAGCAAATTTGTTACCTTTCGGAAGTAAAATGTACACAACTATCAGCAAAATAGACTTTCAACCAAATTATATGAACGAGTAATTTATCCGAAATGCACTGGTTGGATGAACATGGTAAAACGGCAGTAACCCTAAAATCTAAATTTGGCGCAAAATAGTTAATTTATGAATTTCAGCAAATTTGTTACCTTTCGGAAGTAAAAAGTACACAACTATTAACAAAATGGACTTTCAACCAAATTATATGAACGAGTAATTTATCCGAAATGCACTGCTTGTATGAACATGGTAAAACGGCAGTAACCTTAAAATCTAAATTTGGCGCAAGTTTGTAAAATGGTGAATTTCAGCAAATTTGTTACCTTTTGAAAGTAAACTGTAAACAACTATCAGCAAAATGGACTTTGAACCAAATTCTATGAACGAGTACTTTATCCGAAATGCACTGGTTGGATGAACATGGTAAAACGGCAGTAACCTTAAAATCTAAATTTGGCGCAAGTTTGTAAAATGGTGAATTTCAGCAAATTTGTTACCTTTTGAAAGTAAACTGTAAACAACTATCAGCAAAATGGACTTTGAACCAAATTCTATGAACGAGTACTTTATCCGAAATGCACTGGTTGTGTGAACATGGTAAAATGGCAGTAACCTAAAAATTAAATTTGTTACTTTTCGGAAGTAAAATGTACATAACTATCAGCAAAATAGACTTTGAACGAAATTTTATTAACGAGTAATTTTTCCGAAATGCACTGGTTGGATGAACATGGTAAAACGGCAGTAACCTTAAAATCTAAATTTGGCGCAAAATAGTTAATTTATGAATTTCAGCAAATTTGTTACTTTTCGGAAGTAAAATGTACACAACTATCAGCAAAATAGACTTTGAACGAAATTTTATTAACGAGTAATTTTTCCGAAATGCACTGGTTGGATGAACATGGTAAAACGGCAGTAACCCTAAAATCTAAATTTGGCGCAAAATAGTTAATTTATGAATTTCAGCAAATTTGTTACCTTTCGGAAGTAAAAAGTACACAACTATTAACAAAATGGACTTTCAACCAAATTATATGAACGAGTAATTTATCCGAAATGCACTGGTTGTATGAACATGGTAAAACGGCAGTAACCTTAAAATCTAAATTTGGCGCAAGTTTGTAAAATGGTGAATTTCAGCAAATTTGTTACCTTTTGAAAGTAAACTGTAAACAACTGTCAGCAAAATAGACTTTGAACGAAATTCTATTAACGAATAATTTTTCCGGAATGCACTGGTTGGATGAACATGGTAAAACGGCAGTAACCTTAAAATCTAAATTTGGCGCAAGTTTGTAAAATGGTGAATTTCAGCAAATTTGTTACCTTTTGAAAGTAAACTGTAAACAACTATCAGCAAAATGGACTTTGAACCAAATTCTATGAACGAGTACTTTATCCGAAATGCACTGGTTGTGTGAACATGGTAAAATGGCAGTAACCTAAAAATTAAATTTGTTACTTTTCGGAAGTAAAATGTACACAACTATCAGCAAAATAGACTTTGAACGAAATTTTATTAACGAATAATTTTTCCCGAATGCACTGGTTGGATGAACATGGTAAAACGGCAGTAACCTTAAAATCTAAATGTGGCGCAAATTTGTATATGATGAATTTCAGCAAATTTGTCATCCTTCGGAAGTAAAATGTACACAACTATTAGCAAAATGGACTTTGAACCAAATTCTATGAACGAGAAATTTATCCGAAATGCACTGGTTGTATGAACATGGTGAAATGGCAGTAACCTTAAAATCTACATTTGGCGCAAGTTTGTAAAATGGTGAATTTCAGCAAATTTGTTACCTTTTGAAAGTAAACTGTAAACAACTATCAGCAAAATGGACTTTGAACCAAATTCTATGAACGAGTACTTTATCCGAAATGCACTGGTTGTATGAACATGGTAAAACGGCAGTAACCTTAAAATCTAAATTTGGCGCAAGTTTGTAAAATGGTGAATTTCAGCAAATTTGTTACCTTTTGAAAGTAAACTGTAAACAACTATCAGCAAAATGGACTTTGAACCAAATTCTATGAACGAGTACTTTATCCGAAATGCACTGGTTGTATGAACATGGTAAAACGGCAGTAACCTTAAAATCTAAATTTGGCGCAAGTTTGTAAAATGGTGAATTTCAGCAAATTTGTTACCTTTTGAAAGTAAACTGTAAACAACTGTCAGCAAAATAGACTTTGAACGAAATTCTATTAACGAATAATTTTTCCGGAATGCACTGGTTGGATGAACATGGTAAAACGGCAGTAACCTTAAAATCTAAATTTGGCGCAAGTTTGTAAAATGGTGAATTTCAGCAAATTTGTTACCTTTTGAAAGTAAACTGTAAACAACTATCAGCAAAATGGACTTTGAACCAAATTCTATGAACGAGTACTTTATCCGAAATGCACTGGTTGTGTGAACATGGTAAAATGGCAGTAACCTAAAAATTAAATTTGTTACTTTTCGGAAGTAAAATGTACACAACTATCAGCAAAATAGACTTTGAACGAAATTTTATTAACGAATAATTTTTCCCGAATGCACTGGTTGGATGAACATGGTAAAACGGCAGTAACCTTAAAATCTAAATGTGGCGCAAATTTGTATATGATGAATTTCAGCAAATTTGTCATCCTTCGGAAGTAAAATGTACACAACTATTAGCAAAATGGACTTTGAACCAAATTCTATGAACGAGAAATTTATCCGAAATGCACTGGTTGGATGAACATGGTAAAACGGCAGTAACCTTAAAATCTAAATTTGGCGCAAGTTTGTAAAATGGTGAATTTCAGCAAATTTGTTACCTTTTGAAAGTAAACTGTAAACAACTATCAGCAAAATGGACTTTGAACCAAATTCTATGAACGAGAAATTTATCCGAAATGCACTGGTTGTATGAACATGGTGAAATGGCAGTAACCTTAAAATCTACATTTGGCGCAAATTGGTAAATTGATGAATTTCAGCAAATGTGTTACCTTTCGAAAGTAAATTGTACACAACTATCAGCAAAATGGACTTTGAACGAAATTCTATGAACGAGAAATTTATCCGAAATGCACTGGTTGTATGAACATGGTGAAATGGCAGTAACCTTAAAATCTAAATTTGGCGCAAATTGGTAAATTGATGAATTTCAGCAAATGTGTTACCTTTCGGAAGTAAAATGTTGACAACTATCAGACAAATGGACTTTGAACCAAATTCTCTGAACGAGTATTTTTTCCTAAATGCACTGGTTCTATGAGGATGGTAAAATGGCAGTAACCTTAAAATCTAAATTTGGCGCAAATTGGTAAATTGATGACTTTCATCAAATTTGTTACCTTTTGGAAGTAAAAAGTACACAACTATCAGCAAAATGGACTTTGAACCAAATTTATATATGAACGAGTAATTTATCCGAAATGCGCTGGTTGTATGAACATAGTAAAATGGCAGTAACCTGAAAATCTAAATTTGGCGCAAATTGGTAACTTGATGAAATTCATCAAATTTGTTACCTTTCGGAAGTAAAATGTAGACAACTATTAGCAAAATGGACTTGGAATCAAATTCTATGAACGAGTAATTTTTCCGAAATGCACTGGTTGGATAAACATGGTAAAACGGCAGTAACCTTAAAATCTAAATGTGGCGCAAATTGGTAAATTGATGAATTTCAGCAAATGCGTTACCTTTCGGAAGTAAAATGTACACAACTATCAGCAAAATGGACTTTGAACCAAATTATATGAACGAGTAATTTATCCGAAATGCACTGGTTGTGTGAACATGGTAAAATGGCAGTAACCTAAAAATCTAAATTTGGCGCAAATTGGTAAATTGCTGAATTTCAGCAAATTTGTTACTTTTCGGAAGTAAAATGTACACAACTATCAGCAAAATGGACTTTGAACCAAATTATATGAACGAGTAATTTTTCCGAAATGCACTGGTTGGATGAACATGGTAAAACGGCAGTAACCCTAAAATCTAAATTTGGCGCAAAATAGTTAATTTATGAATTTCAGCAAATTTGTTACCTTTCGGAAGTAAAAAGTACACAACTATTAACAAAATGGACTTTCAACCAAATTATATGAACGAGTAATTTATCCGAAATGCACTGGTTGTATGAACATGGTAAAATGGCAGTAACCTGAAAATCTAAATTTGGCGCAAATTGGTAAATTGCTGAATTTAAGCAAATGTGTTACCTTTTGGAAGTAAAAAGTACACAACTATTAGCAAAATGGCCAGTAACCCTAAAATCTAAATTTGGCGCAAATTGGTAAATTGATGAACTTCAGCAAATTTGTTACTTTTCGGAAGTAAAATGTACACAACTATCAGCAAAATAGACTTTGAACGAAATTCTATTAACGAATAATTTTTCCGGAATGCACTGGTTGGATGAACATGGTAAAACGGCAGTAACCTTAAAATCTAAATTTGGCGCAAGTTTGTAAAATGGTGAATTTCAGCAAATTTGTTACCTTTTGAAAGTAAACTGTAAACAACTATCAGCAAAATGGACTTTGAACCAAATTCTATGAACGAGTACTTTATCCGAAATGCACTGGTTGTGTGAACATGGTAAAATGGCAGTAACCTAAAAATTAAATTTGTTACTTTTCGGAAGTAAAATGTACACAACTATCAGCAAAATAGACTTTGAACGAAATTTTATTAACGAATAATTTTTCCCGAATGCACTGGTTGGATGAACATGGTAAAACGGCAGTAACCTTAAAATCTAAATGTGGCGCAAATTTGTATATGATGAATTTCAGCAAATTTGTCATCCTTCGGAAGTAAAATGTACACAACTATTAGCAAAATGGACTTTGAACCAAAATATATGAACGAGTAATTTATCCGAAATGCACTGATTGTATGAACATGGTAAAATGGCAGTAACCTTAAAATCTAAATTTGGCGCAAATTGGTAAATTGATGAATTTCAGCAAATTTGTTGCCCTTCGGAAGTAAAATGTACACAACTATCAGCAAAATGGACTTTGAACCAAATTCTATGAACGAGAAATTTATCCGAAATGCACTGGTTGTATGAACATGGTGAAATGGCAGTAACCTTAAAATCTACATTTGGCGCAAATTGGTAAATTGATGAATTTCAGCAAATGTGTTACCTTTCGAAAGTAAATTGTACACAACTATCAGCAAAATGGACTTTGAACGAAATTCTATGAACGAGTAATTTTTCCGAAATGCACTGGTTGGATAAACATGGTAAAACGGCAGTAACCTTAAAATCTAAATGTGGCGCAAATTGGTATATGATGAATTTCAGCAAATTTGTCATCCTTCGGAAGTAAAATGTACACAACTATTAGCAAAATGGACTTTGAACCAAAATATATGAACGAGTAATTTATCCGAAATGCACTGGTTGTATGAACATGGTAAAATGGCAGTAACCTTCAAATCTAAATTTGGCGCAAATTGGTAAATTGATGAATTTCAGCAAATGTGTTACCTTTCGGAAGTAAAATGTAGACAACTATCAGACAAATGGACTTTGAACCAAATTCTATGAACGAGTATTTTTTCCTAAATGCACTGGTTCTATGAGGATGGTAAAATGGCAGTAACCTTAAAATCTAAATTTGGCGCAAATTGGTAAATTGATGACTTTCATCAAATTTGTTACCTTTTGGAAGTAAAAAGTACACAACTATCAGCAAAATGGACTTTGAACCAAATTTATATATGAACGAGTAATGTATCCGAAATGCACTGGTTGTATGAACACGGTAAAATGGCAGTAACCTTAAAATCTAAATTTGGCGCAAATTGGTAAATTGCTGAATTTCAGCAAATGTGTTACCTTTCGGAAGTAAAATGTAGACAACTATCAGATAAATGGACTTTGAACCAAATTATATGAACGAGTAATTTTTCCGAAATGCACTGGTGTGATGAACATGGTAAAACGGCAGTAACCTTAAAATCTAAATTTGGCGCAAATTGGTAAATTGATGAATTTCATCAAATTTGTTACCTTTTGGAAGTAAAAAGTACACAACTATCAGCAAAATGGACTATGAACCAAATTTATATATGAACGAGTAATTTATCCGAAATGCACTGGTTGTATGAACACGGTAAAATGGCAGTAACCTGAAAATCTAAATTTGGCGCAAATTGGTAAATTGCTGAATTTCAGCAAATTTGTTACTTTTCGGAAGTAAAATGTACACAACTATCGGCAAAATGGACTTTGAACGAAATTCTATGAACGAGTAATTTTTCCGAAATGCACTGGTTTGATGAACATGGTAAAACGGCAGTAACCCTAAAATCTAAATGTGGCGCAAATTGGTACATTGATGAATTTCAGCAAATGTGTTACCTTTCGGAAGTAAATTGTACACAACTATCAGCAAAATGGACTTTGAACGAAATTCTATGAACTAGTAAATTTTCCGAAATGCACTGGTTGGATGAACATGGTGAAACGGCAGTAACCTTAAAATCTAAATTTGGCGCAAATTGGTACATTGATGAATTTCATCAAATTTGTTACCTTTCGGAAGTAAAATGTAGACAACTATCAGCAAAATGGACTTTGAACCAAATTATATGAACGAGTTATTTTTCCAAAATGCACTGGTTGAATGAACATGGTGAAACGGCAATTACCTTAAAATCTAAATTTGGCGCAAAATGGTAACTTGATGAAATTCATCAAATTTGTTACCTTTCGGAAGTAAAACGTACACAACATTCAGCAAAATGGACTTTGAACCAAACTCTATGAACGAGTAATTTTTCCGAAATGCACTGGTTTTATGAACATGGTAAATTGGTTCTATTTTGAAAATCTAAATTTGGCGCAAATTGGTAAATTGCTGAATTTCAGCAAATTTGTTACTTTTCGGAAGTAAAATGTACACAACTATCGGCAAAATGGACTTTGAACGAAACTCTATGAACGAGTAATTTTTCCGAAATGCACTGGTTTGATGAACATGGTAAAACGGCAGTAACCCTAAAATCTAAATTTGGCGCAAATTGGTAAATTGATGAATTTCAGCAAATGTGTTACCTTTCGGAAGTAAATTGTACACAACTATCAGCAAAATGGACTTTGAACGAAATTCTATGAACTAGTAAATTTTCCGAAATGCACTGGTTGGATGAACATGGTGAAACGGCAGTAACCTTAAAATCTAAATTTGGCGCAAATTGGTACATTGATGAATTTCATCAAATTTGTTACCTTTCGGAAGTAAAATGTAGACAACTATCAGCAAAATGGACTTTGAACCAAATTATATGAACGAGTTATTTTTCCGAAATGCACTGGTTGGATGAACATGGTGAAACGGCAATTACCTTAAAATCTAAATTTGGCGCAAAATGGTAAATTGATGAATTTCAGCAAATGTGTTACCTTTCGGAAGTAAATTGTACACAACTATCAGCAAAATGGACTTTGAACGAAATTCTATGAACTAGTAAATTTTCCGAAATGCACTGGTTGGATGAACATGGTGAAACGGCAGTAACCTTAAAATCTAAATTTGGCGCAAATTGGTACATTGATGAATTTCATCAAATTTGTTACCTTTCGGAAGTAAAATGTAGACAACTATCAGCAAAATGGACTTTGAACCAAATTATATGAACGAGTTATTTTTCCGAAATGCACTGGTTGGATGAACATGGTGAAACGGCAATTACCTTAAAATCTAAATTTGGCGCAAAATGGTAACTTGATGAAATTCATCAAATTTGTTACCTTTCGGAAGTAAAACGTACACAACATTCAGCAAAATGGACTTTGAACCAAACTCTATGAACGAGTAATTTTTCCGAAATGCACTGGTTTTATGAACATGGTAAATTGGTTCTATTTTGAAAATCTAAATTTGGCGCAAATTGGTAAATTGATGAATTTCAGCAAATTTGTTGCCCTTCGGAAGCAAAATGTACACAACTATCAGCAAAATGGACTTTGAACCAAATTCTATGAACGAGTAATATTTCCGAAATGCTCTGGTTGGATGAACATGGTAAAACGGCAGTAACCTTAAAATCTAAATGTGGCGCAAATTGGTGTATGATGAATTTAATCAAATTTGTTTCCTTTCGGAAGTAAAATGTGCACAACTATCAGCAAAATGGACTTTGAACCAAATTATATAAACGAGTAATTTATCAGAAATGCCCTGGTTGTATGAACATGGTAAATTGGCTTTATTTTGAAAATCTAAATTTGGCGCAAATTGGTAAATTGCTGAATTTCAGCAAATTTGTTACTTTTCGGAAGTAAAATGTACACAACTATCGGCAAAATGGACTTTGAACGAAATTCTATGAACGAGTAATTTTTCCGAAATGCACTGGTTTGATGAACATGGTAAAACGGCAGTAACCCTAAAATCTAAATTTGGCGCAAATTGGTAAATTGATGAATTTCAGCAAATTTGTTACCTTTCGGAAGTAAAAAGTACACAACTATTAACAAAATGGACTTTCAACCAAATTATATGAACGAGTAATTTATCCGAAATGCACTGGTTGTATGAACATGGTAAAACGGCAGTAACCTTAAAATCTAAATTTGGCGCAAGTTTGTAAAATGGTGAATTTCAGCAAATTTGTTACCTTTTGAAAGTAAACTGTAAACAACTATCAGCAAAATGGACTTTGAACCAAATTCTATGAACGAGTACTTTATCCGAAATGCACTGGTTGGATGAACATGGTAAAACGGCAGTAACCTTAAAATCTAAATTTGGCGCAAGTTTGTAAAATGGTGAATTTCAGCAAATTTGTTACCTTTTGAAAGTAAACTGTAAACAACTATCAGCAAAATGGACTTAAAATTAAATTTGTTACTTTTCGGAAGTAAAATGTACACAACTATCAGCAAAATAGACTTTGAACGAAATTTTATTAACGAGTAATTTTTCCGAAATGCACTGGTTGGATGAACATGGTAAAACGGCAGTAACCTTAAAATCTAAATTTGGCGCAAAATAGTTAATTTATGAATTTCAGCAAATTTGTTACTTTTCGGAAGTAAAATGTACACAACTATCAGCAAAATAGACTTTGAACGAAATTTTATTAACGAGTAATTTTTCCGAAATGCACTGGTTGGATGAACATGGTAAAACGGCAGTAACCCTAAAATCTAAATTTGGCGCAAAATAGTTAATTTATGAATTTCAGCAAATTTGTTACCTTTCGGAAGTAAAAAGTACACAACTATTAACAAAATGGACTTTCAACCAAATTATATGAACGAGTAATTTATCCGAAATGCACTGGTTGTATGAACATGGTAAAACGGCAGTAACCTTAAAATCTAAATTTGGCGCAAGTTTGTAAAATGGTGAATTTCAGCAAATTTGTTACCTTTTGAAAGTAAACTGTAAACAACTATCAGCAAAATAGACTTTGAACGAAATTCTATTAACGAATAATTTTTCCGGAATGCACTGGTTGGATGAACATGGTAAAACGGCAGTAACCTTAAAATCTAAATTTGGCGCAAGTTTGTAAAATGGTGAATTTCAGCAAATTTGTTACCTTTTGAAAGTAAACTGTAAACAACTATCAGCAAAATGGACTTTGAACCAAATTCTATGAACGAGTACTTTATCCGAAATGCACTGGTTGTGTGAACATGGTAAAATGGCAGTAACCTAAAAATTAAATTTGTTACTTTTCGGAAGTAAAATGTACACAACTATCAGCAAAATAGACTTTGAACGAAATTTTATTAACGAATAATTTTTCCCGAATGCACTGGTTGGATGAACATGGTAAAACGGCAGTAACCTTAAAATCTAAATGTGGCGCAAATTTGTATATGATGAATTTCAGCAAATTTGTCATCCTTCGGAAGTAAAATGTACACAACTATTAGCAAAATGGACTTTGAACCAAATTCTATGAACGAGAAATTTATCCGAAATGCACTGGTTGTATGAACATGGTGAAATGGCAGTAACCTTAAAATCTACATTTGGCGCAAATTGGTAAATTGATGAATTTCAGCAAATTTGTTGCCCTTCGGAAGTAAAATGTACACAACTATCAGCAAAATGGACTTTGAACCAAATTCTATGAACGAGAAATTTATCCGAAATGCACTGGTTGTATGAACATGGTGAAATGGCAGTAACCTTAAAATCTACATTTGGCGCAAATTGGTAAATTGATGAATTTCAGCAAATGTGTTACCTTTCGAAAGTAAATTGTACACAACTATCAGCAAAATGGACTTTGAACGAAATTCTATGAACGAGAAATTTATCCGAAATGCACTGGTTGTATGAACATGGTGAAATGGCAGTAACCTTAAAATCTAAATTTGGCGCAAATTGGTAAATTGATGAATTTCAGCAAATGTGTTACCTTTCGGAAGTAAAATGTTGACAACTATCAGACAAATGGACTTTGAACCAAATTCTATGAACGAGTATTTTTTCCTAAATGCACTGGTTCTATGAGGATGGTAAAATGGCAGTAACCTTAAAATCTAAATTTGGCGCAAATTGGTAAATTGATGACTTTCATCAAATTTGTTACCTTTTGGAAGTAAAAAGTACACAACTATCAGCAAAATGGACTTTGAACCAAATTTATATATGAACGAGTAATTTATCCGAAATGCGCTGGTTGTGTGAACATGGTAAAATGGCAGTAACCTAAAAATCTAAATTTGGCGCAAATTGGTAAATTGCTGAACTTCAGCAAATGTGTTACCTTTTGGAAGTAAAAAGTACACAACTATTAGCAAAATGGCCAGTAACCCTAAAATCTAAATTTGGCGCAAATTGGTAAATTGATGAATTTCAGCAAATTTGTTACTTTTCGGAAGTAAAATGTACACAACTATCAGCAAAATGGACTTTGAACCAAATTATATGAACGAGTAATTTTTCCGAAATGCACTGGTTGGATGAACATGGTAAAACGGCAGTAACCCTAAAATCTAAATTTGGCGCAAAATAGTTAATTTATGAATTTCAGCAAATTTGTTACCTTTCGGAAGTAAAAAGTACACAACTATTAACAAAATGGACTTTCACCCAAATTATATGAACGAGTAATTTATCCGAAATGCACTGGTTGTATGAACATGGTAAAATGGCAGTAACCTGAAAATCTAAATTTGGCGCAAATTGGTAAATTGCTGAATTTAAGCAAATGTGTTACCTTTTGGAAGTAAAAAGTACACAACTATTAGCAAAATGGCCAGTAACCCTAAAATCTAAATTTGGCGCAAATTGGTAAATTGATGAACTTCAGCAAATTTGTTACTTTTCGGAAGTAAAATGTACACAACTATCAGCAAAATAGACTTTGAACGAAATTCTATTAACGAATAATTTTTCCGGAATGCACTGGTTGGATGAACATGGTAAAACGGCAGTAACCTTAAAATCTAAATTTGGCGCAAGTTTGTAAAATGGTGAATTTCAGCAAATTTGTTACCTTTTGAAAGTAAACTGTAAACAACTATCAGCAAAATGGACTTTGAACCAAATTCTATGAACGAGTACTTTATCCGAAATGCACTGGTTGTGTGAACATGGTAAAATGGCAGTAACCTAAAAATTAAATTTGTTACTTTTCGGAAGTAAAATGTACACAACTATCAGCAAAATAGACTTTGAACGAAATTTTATTAACGAATAATTTTTCCCGAATGCACTGGTTGGATGAACATGGTAAAACGGCAGTAACCTTAAAATCTAAATGTGGCGCAAATTTGTATATGATGAATTTCAGCAAATTTTTCATCCTTCGGAAGTAAAATGTACACAACTATTAGCAAAATGGACTTTGAACCAAAATATATGAACGAGTAATTTATCCGAAATGCACTGGTTGTATGAACATGGTAAAATGGCAGTAACCTTAAAATCTAAATTTGGCGCAAATTGGTAAATTGATGAATTTCAGCAAATTTGTTGCCCTTCGGAAGTAAAATGTACACAACTATCAGCAAAATGGACTTTGAACCAAATTCTATGAACGAGAAATTTATCCGAAATGCACTGGTTGTATGAACATGGTGAAATGGCAGTAACCTTAAAATCTACATTTGGCGCAAATTGGTAAATTGATGAATTTCAGCAAATGTGTTACCTTTCGAAAGTAAATTGTACACAACTATCAGCAAAATGGACTTTGAACGAAATTCTATGAACGAGTAATTTTTCCGAAATGCACTGGTTGGATAAACATGGTAAAACGGCAGTAACCTTAAAATCTAAATGTGGCGCAAATTGGTATATGATGAATTTCAGCAAATTTGTCATCCTTCGGAAGTAAAATGTACACAACTATTAGCAAAATGGACTTTGAACCAAAATATATGAACGAGTAATTTATCCGAAATGCACTGGTTGTATGAACATGGTAAAATGGCAGTAACCTTCAAATCTAAATTTGGCGCAAATTGGTAAATTGATGAATTTCAGCAAATGTGTTACCTTTCGGAAGTAAAATGTAGACAACTATCAGACAAATGGACTTTGAACCAAATTCTATGAACGAGTATTTTTTCCTAAATGCACTGGTTCTATGAGGATGGTAAAATGGCAGTAACCTTAAAATCTAAATTTGGCGCAAATTGGTAAATTGATGACTTTCATCAAATTTGTTACCTTTTGGAAGTAAAAAGTACACAACTATCAGCAAAATGGACTTTGAACCAAATTTATATATGAACGAGTAATGTATCCGAAATGCACTGGTTGTATGAACACGGTAAAATGGCAGTAACCTTAAAATCTAAATTTGGCGCAAATTGGTAAATTGCTGAATTTCAGCAAATGTGTTACCTTTCGGAAGTAAAATGTAGACAACTATCAGATAAATGGACTTTGAACCAAATTATATGAACGAGTAATTTTTCCGAAATGCACTGGTGTGATGAACATGGTAAAACGGCAGTAACCTTAAAATCTAAATTTGGCGCAAATTGGTAAATTGATGAATTTCATCAAATTTGTTACCTTTTGGAAGTAAAAAGTACACAACTATCAGCAAAATGGACTATGAACCAAATTTATATATGAACGAGTAATTTATCCGAAATGCACTGGTTGTATGAACACGGTAAAATGGCAGTAACCTGAAAATCTAAATTTGGCGCAAATTGGTAAATTGCTGAATTTCAGCAAATTTGTTACTTTTCGGAAGTAAAATGTACACAACTATCGGCAAAATGGACTTTGAACGAAATTCTATGAACGAGTAATTTTTCCGAAATGCACTGGTTTGATGAACATGGTAAAACGGCAGTAACCCTAAAATCTAAATGTGGCGCAAATTGGTACATTGATGAATTTCAGCAAATGTGTTACCTTTCGGAAGTAAATTGTACACAACTATCAGCAAAATGGACTTTGAACGAAATTCTATGAACTAGTAAATTTTCCGAAATGCACTGGTTGGATGAACATGGTGAAACGGCAGTAACCTTAAAATCTAAATTTGGCGCAAATTGGTACATTGATGAATTTCATCAAATTTGTTACCTTTCGGAAGTAAAATGTAGACAACTATCAGCAAAATGGACTTTGAACCAAATTATATGAACGAGTTATTTTTCCGAAATGCACTTGTTGAATGAACATGGTGAAACGGCAATTACCTTAAAATCTAAATTTGGCGCAAAATGGTAACTTGATGAAATTCATCAAATTTGTTACCTTTCGGAAGTAAAACGTACACAACATTCAGCAAAATGGACTTTGAACCAAACTCTATGAACGAGTAATTTTTCCGAAATGCACTGGTTTTATGAACATGGTAAATTGGTTCTATTTTGAAAATCTAAATTTGGCGCAAATTGGTAAATTGCTGAATTTCAGCAAATTTGTTACTTTTCGGAAGTAAAATGTACACAACTATCGGCAAAATGGACTTTGAACGAAATTCTATGAACGAGTAATTTTTCCGAAATGCACTGGTTTGATGAACATGGTAAAACGGCAGTAACCCTAAAATCTAAATTTGGCGCAAATTGGTAAATTGATGAATTTCAGCAAATGTGTTACCTTTCGGAAGTAAATTGTACACAACTATCAGCAAAATGGACTTTGAACGAAATTCTATGAACTAGTAAATTTTCCGAAATGCACTGGTTGGATGAACATGGTGAAACGGCAGTAACCTTAAAATCTAAATTTGGCGCAAATTGGTACATTGATGAATTTCATCAAATTTGTTACCTTTCGGAAGTAAAATGTAGACAACTATCAGCAAAATGGACTTTGAACCAAATTATATGAACGAGTTATTTTTCCGAAATGCACTGGTTGGATGAACATGGTGAAACGGCAATTACCTTAAAATCTAAATTTGGCGCAAAATGGTAACTTGATGAAATTCATCAAATTTGTTACCTTTCGGAAGTAAAACGTACACAACATTCAGCAAAATGGACTTTGAACCAAACTCTATGAACGAGTAATTTTTCCGAAATGCACTGGTTTTATGAACATGGTAAATTGGTTCTATTTTGAAAATCTAAATTTGGCGCAAATTGGTAAATTGATGAATTTCAGCAAATTTGTTGCCCTTCGGAAGCAAAATGTACACAACTATCAGCAAAATGGACTTTGAACCAAATTCTATGAACGAGTAATATTTCCGAAATGCTCTGGTTGGATGAACATGGTAAAACGGCAGTAACCTTAAAATCTAAATGTGGCGCAAATTGGTGTATGATGAATTTAATCAAATTTGTTTCCTTTCGGAAGTAAAATGTGCACAACTATCAGCAAAATGGACTTTGAACCAAATTATATAAACGAGTAATTTATCAGAAATGCCCTGGTTGTATGAACATGGTAAATTGGCTTTATTTTGAAAATCTAAATTTGGCGCAAATTGGTAAATTGCTGAATTTCAGCAAATTTGTTACTTTTCGGAAGTAAAATGTACACAACTATCGGCAAAATGGACTTTGAACGAAATTCTATGAACGAGTAATTTTTCCGAAATGCACTGGTTTGATGAACATGGTAAAACGGCAGTAACCCTAAAATCTAAATGTGGCGCAAATTGGTACATTGATGAATTTCAGCAAATGTGTTACCTTTCGGAAGTAAATTGTACACAACTATCAGCAAAATGGACTTTGAACGAAATTCTATGAACTAGTAAATTTTCCGAAATGCACTGGTTGGATGAACATGGTGAAACGGCAGTAACCTTAAAATCTAAATTTGGCGCAAATTGGTACATTGATGAATTTCATCAAATTTGTTACCTTTCGGAAGTAAAATGTAGACAACTATCAGCAAAATGGACTTTGAACCAAATTATATGAACGAGTTATTTTTCCGAAATGCACTGGTTGAATGAACATGGTGAAACGGCAATTACCTTAAAATCTAAATTTGGCGCAAAATGGTAACTTGATGAAATTCATCAAATTTGTTACCTTTCGGAAGTAAAACGTACACAACATTCAGCAAAATGGACTTTGAACCAAACTCTATGAACGAGTAATTTTTCCGAAATGCACTGGTTTTATGAACATGGTAAATTGGTTCTATTTTGAAAATCTAAATTTGGCGCAAATTGGTAAATTGCTGAATTTCAGCAAATTTGTTACTTTTCGGAAGTAAAATGTACACAACTATCGGCAAAATGGACTTTGAACGAAATTCTATGAACGAGTAATTTTTCCGAAATGCACTGGTTTGATGAACATGGTAAAACGGCAGTAACCCTAAAATCTAAATTTGGCGCAAATTGGTAAATTGATGAATTTCAGCAAATGTGTTACCTTTCGGAAGTAAATTGTACACAACTATCAGCAAAATGGACTTTGAACGAAATTCTATGAACTAGTAAATTTTCCGAAATGCACTGGTTGGATGAACATGGTGAAACGGCAGTAACCTTAAAATCTAAATTTGGCGCAAATTGGTACATTGATGAATTTCATCAAATTTGTTACCTTTCGGAAGTAAAATGTAGACAACTATCAGCAAAATGGACTTTGAACCAAATTATATGAACGAGTTATTTTTCCGAAATGCACTGGTTGGATGAACATGGTGAAACGGCAATTACCTTAAAATCTAAATTTGGCGCAAAATGGTAACTTGATGAAATTCATCAAATTTGTTACCTTTCGGAAGTAAAACGTACACAACATTCAGCAAAATGGACTTTGAACCAAACTCTATGAACGAGTAATTTTTCCGAAATGCACTGGTTTTATGAACATGGTAAATTGGTTCTATTTTGAAAATCTAAATTTGGCGCAAATTGGTAAATTGATGAATTTCAGCAAATGTGTTACCTTTCGGAAGTAAATTGTACACAACTATCAGCAAAATGGACTTTGAACGAAATTCTATGAACTAGTAAATTTTCCGAAATGCACTGGTTGGATGAACATGGTGAAACGGCAGTAACCTTAAAATCTAAATTTGGCGCAAATTGGTACATTGATGAATTTCATCAAATTTGTTACCTTTCGGAAGTAAAATGTAGACAACTATCAGCAAAATGGACTTTGAACCAAATTATATGAACGAGTTATTTTTCCGAAATGCACTGGTTGGATGAACATGGTGAAACGGCAATTACCTTAAAATCTAAATTTGGCGCAAATTGGTAAATTGATGAATTTCAGCAAATTTGTTGCCCTTCGGAAGCAAAATGTACACAACTATCAGCAAAATGGACTTTGAACCAAATTCTATGAACGAGTAATATTTCCGAAATGCTCTGGTTGGATGAACATGGTAAAACGGCAGTAACCTTAAAATCTAAATGTGGCGCAAATTGGTGTATGATGAATTTAATCAAATTTGTTTCCTTTCGGAAGTAAAATGTGCACAACTATCAGCAAAATGGACTTTGAACCAAATTATATAAACGAGTAATTTATCAGAAATGCCCTGGTTGTATGAACATGGTAAATTGGCTTTATTTTGAAAATCTAAATTTGGCGCAAATTGGTAAATTGCTGAATTTCAGCAAATTTGTTACTTTTCGGAAGTAAAATGTACACAACTATCGGCAAAATGGACTTTGAACGAAATTCTATGAACGAGTAATTTTTCCGAAATGCACTGGTTTGATGAACATGGTAAAACGGCAGTAACCCTAAAATCTAAATTTGGCGCAAATTGGTAAATTGATGAATTTCAGCAAATGTGTTACTTTTCGGAAGTAAAAAGTACACAGCTTTCAGGAAAATTGACTTTGAACTAAATTCTATAAACAAGTAATTTTTTCGAAATTCACTGGTTGTAGGAATATGGTGAAATGGCAGTAACCTTAAAATCTACATTTGGGGCAAATTGGTAAATTGCTGAATTTCAGCAAATGTGTTACCTTTCGGAAGTAAAATGTAGACAACTATCTGACAAATGGACTTTCAACCAAATTCTATGAACGAGTATTTTTTCCTAAATGCACTGGTCGTATGAGGATGGTAAAATGGCAGTAACCTTAAAATCTAAATTTGGCGCAAATTGGTAAATTGATGACTTTCATCAAATTTGTTACCTTTTGGAAGTAAAAAGCACACAACTATCAGCAAAATGGACTTTGAACCAAATTTATATATGAACGAGTAATTTATCCGAAATGCACTGGTTGTATGAACACGGTAAAATGGCAGTAACCTGAAAATCTAAATTTGGCGCAAATTGGTATATGATGAATTTCAGCAAATTTGTCATCCTTCGGAAGTAAAATGTACACAACTATTAGCAAAATGGACTTTGAACCAAAATATATGAACGAGTAATTTATCCGAAATGCACTGGTTGGATGAACATGGTAAAACGGCAGTAACCTTAAAATCTACATTTGGCGCAAATTGGTAAATTGATGACTTTCATCAAATGTGTTACCTTTCGAAAGTAAATTGTACACAACTATCAGCAAAATGGACTTTAAACGAAATTCTATGAACGAGTAATTTTTCCGAAATGCACTGGTTGGATGAACATGGAGAAACGGCAGTAACCTTAAAAAGCTAAATTGGTAAATTGATGAATTTCATCAAATTTGTTACCTTTCAGAAGTAAAAAGTACACAACTATTAGCAAAATGGACTTTGAACGAAATTCTATGAACGAGTAATTTTTCCGAAATGCACTGGTTGGATGAACATGGTAAAATGCCAGTAACCTTAAAATCTAAATGTGGCGCAAATTGGTATATGATGAATTTCAGCAAATTTGTCATCCTTCGGAAGTAAAATGTACACAACTATCAGCAAAATGGACTTTGAACCAAATTTATATATGAACGAGTAATTTATCCGAAATGCACTGGTTGTATGAACACGGTAAAATGGCAGTAACCTGAAAATCTAAATTTGGCGCAAATTGGTAAATTGCTGAATTTCAGCAAATTTGTTACTTTTCGGAAGTAAAATGTACACAACTATCGGCAAAATGGACTTTGAACGAAATTCTATGAACGAGTAATTTTTCCGAAATGCACTGGTGTGATGAACATGGTAAAACGGCAGTAACCTTAAAATCTACCTTTGGCGCAAATTTGTAAATTGATGAATTTCATCAAATTTGTTACCTTTTGGAAGTAAAAAGTACACAACTATCAGCAAAATGGACTTTGAACCAAATTTATATATGAACGAGTAATTTATCCGAAATGCACTGGTTGTATGAACATGGTAAAATGCCAGTAACCTGAAAATCTAAATGTGGCGCAAATTGGTATATGATGAATTTCATCAAATTTGTTACCTTTCGGAAGTAAAATGTAGACAACTATCAGACAAATGGACTTTCAACCAAATTCTATGAACGAGTATTTTTTCCTAAATGCACTGGTTGTATGAGGATGGTAAAATGGCAGTAACCTTAAAATCTACATTTGGCGCAAATTGGTAAATTGCTGAATTTCAGCAAATGTGTTACCTTTCGGAAGTAAAATGTAGACAACTATCAGCAAAATGGACTTTGAACCAAATTTATATATGAACGAGTAATTTATCCGAAATACACTGGTAGTATGAACATGGTAAAATGCCAGTAACCTGAAAATCTAAAATTGGCGCAAATTGGTAAATTGCTGAATTTCAGCAAATGTGTTACCTTTCGGAAGTAAACTGTACACAACTATCGGCAAAATGGACTTTGAACGAAATTCTATGAACGAGTAATTTTTCCGAAATGCACTGGTTTGATGAACATGGTAAAACGGCAGTAACCCTAAAATCTAAATTTGGCGCAAATTGGTAAATTGATGAATTTCAGCAAATGTGTTACCTTTCGGAAGTAAATTGTACACAACTATCAGCAAAATGGACTTTGAACGAAATTCTATGAACTAGTAAATTTTCCGAAATGCACTGGTTGGATGAACATGGTGAAACGGCAGTAACCTTAAAATCTAAATTTGGCGCAAATTGGTACATTGATGAATTTCATCAAATTTGTTACCTTTCGGAAGTAAAATGTAGACAACTATCAGCAAAATGGACTTTGAACCAAATTATATGAACGAGTTATTTTTCCGAAATGCACTGGTTGGATGAACATGGTGAAACGGCAATTACCTTAAAATCTAAATTTGGCGCAAAATGGTAACTTGATGAAATTCATCAAATTTGTTACCTTTCGGAAGTAAAACGTACACAACATTCAGCAAAATGGACTTTGAACCAAACTCTATGAACGAGTAATTTTTCCGAAATGCACTGGTTTTATGAACATGGTAAATTGGTTCTATTTTGAAAATCTAAATTTGGCGCAAATTGGTAAATTGATGAATTTCAGCAAATTTGTTGCCCTTCGGAAGCAAAATGTACACAACTATCAGCAAAATGGACTTTGAACCAAATTCTATGAACGAGTAATATTTCCGAAATGCTCTGGTTGGATGAACATGGTAAAACGGCAGTAACCTTAAAATCTAAATGTGGCGCAAATTGGTGTATGATGAATTTAATCAAATTTGTTTCCTTTCGGAAGTAAAATGTGCACAACTATCAGCAAAATGGACTTTGAACCAAATTATATAAACGAGTAATTTATCAGAAATGCCCTGGTTGTATGAACATGGTAAATTGGCTTTATTTTGAAAATCTAAATTTGGCGCAAATTGGTAAATTGCTGAATTTCAGCAAATTTGTTACTTTTCGGAAGTAAAATGTACACAACTATCGGCAAAATGGACTTTGAACGAAATTCTATGAACGAGTAATTTTTCCGAAATGCACTGGTTTGATGAACATGGTAAAACGGCAGTAACCCTAAAATCTAAATTTGGCGCAAATTGGTAAATTGATGAATTTCAGCAAATGTGTTACTTTTCGGAAGTAAAAAGTACACAGCTTTCAGGAAAATTGACTTTGAACTAAATTCTATAAACAAGTAATTTTTTCGAAATTCACTGGTTGTAGGAATATGGTGAAATGGCAGTAACCTTAAAATCTACATTTGGGGCAAATTGGTAAATTGCTGAATTTCAGCAAATGTGTTACCTTTCGGAAGTAAAATGTAGACAACTATCTGACAAATGGACTTTCAACCAAATTCTATGAACGAGTATTTTTTCCTAAATGCACTGGTCGTATGAGGATGGTAAAATGGCAGTAACCTTAAAATCTAAATTTGGCGCAAATTGGTAAATTGATGACTTTCATCAAATTTGTTACCTTTTGGAAGTAAAAAGCACACAACTATCAGCAAAATGGACTTTGAACCAAATTTATATATGAACGAGTAATTTATCCGAAATGCACTGGTTGTATGAACACGGTAAAATGGCAGTAACCTGAAAATCTAAATTTGGCGCAAATTGGTATATGATGAATTTCAGCAAATTTGTCATCCTTCGGAAGTAAAATGTACACAACTATTAGCAAAATGGACTTTGAACCAAAATATATGAACGAGTAATTTATCCGAAATGCACTGGTTGGATGAACATGGTAAAACGGCAGTAACCTTAAAATCTACATTTGGCGCAAATTGGTAAATTGATGACTTTCATCAAATGTGTTACCTTTCGAAAGTAAATTGTACACAACTATCAGCAAAATGGACTTTAAACGAAATTCTATGAACGAGTAATTTTTCCGAAATGCACTGGTTGGATGAACATGGAGAAACGGCAGTAACCTTAAAAAGCTAAATTGGTAAATTGATGAATTTCATCAAATTTGTTACCTTTCAGAAGTAAAAAGTACACAACTATTAGCAAAATGGACTTTGAACGAAATTCTATGAACGAGTAATTTTTCCGAAATGCACTGGTTGGATGAACATGGTAAAATGCCAGTAACCTTAAAATCTAAATGTGGCGCAAATTGGTATATGATGAATTTCAGCAAATTTGTCATCCTTCGGAAGTAAAATGTACACAACTATCAGCAAAATGGACTTTGAACCAAATTTATATATGAACGAGTAATTTATCCGAAATGCACTGGTTGTATGAACACGGTAAAATGGCAGTAACCTGAAAATCTAAATTTGGCGCAAATTGGTATATGATGAATTTCAGCAAATTTGTCATCCTTCGGAAGTAAAATGTACACAACTATTAGCAAAATGGACTTTGAACCAAAATATATGAACGAGTAATTTATCCGAAATGCACTGGTTGGATGAACATGGTAAAACGGCAGTAACCTTAAAATCTACATTTGGCGCAAATTGGTAAATTGATGACTTTCATCAAATGTGTTACCTTTCGAAAGTAAATTGTACACAACTATCAGCAAAATGGACTTTAAACGAAATTCTATGAACGAGTAATTTTTCCGAAATGCACTGGTTGGATGAACATGGAGAAACGGCAGTAACCTTAAAAAGCTAAATTGGTAAATTGATGAATTTCATCAAATTTGTTACCTTTCAGAAGTAAAAAGTACACAACTATTAGCAAAATGGACTTTGAACGAAATTCTATGAACGAGTAATTTTTCCGAAATGCACTGGTTGGATGAACATGGTAAAATGCCAGTAACCTTAAAATCTAAATGTGGCGCAAATTGGTATATGATGAATTTCAGCAAATTTGTCATCCTTCGGAAGTAAAATGTACACAACTATCAGCAAAATGGACTTTGAACCAAAATATATGAACGAGTAATTTATCCGAAATGCACTGGTTGTATGAACACGGTAAAATGGCAGTAACCTGAAAATCTAAATTTGGCGCAAATTGGTAAATTGCTGAATTTCAGCAAATTTGTTACTTTTCGGAAGTAAAATGTACACAACTATCGGCAAAATGGACTTTGAACGAAATTCTATGAACGAGTAATTTTTCCGAAATGCACTGGTTGGATGAACATGGTAAAATGCCAGTAACCTTAAAATCTAAATGTGGCGCAAATTGGTAAATTGATGAATTTCAGCAAATGTGTTACTTTTCGGAAGTAAAAAGTACACAGCTTTCAGGAAAATTGACTTTGAACTAAATTCTATAAACAAGTAATTTTTTCGAAATTCACTGGTTGTAGGAATATGGTGAAATGGCAGTAACCTTAAAATCTACATTTGGGGCAAATTGGTAAATTGCTGAATTTCAGCAAATGTGTTACCTTTCGGAAGTAAAATGTAGACAACTATCTGACAAATGGACTTTCAACCAAATTCTATGAACGAGTATTTTTTCCTAAATGCACTGGTCGTATGAGGATGGTAAAATGGCAGTAACCTTAAAATCTAAATTTGGCGCAAATTGGTAAATTGATGACTTTCATCAAATTTGTTACCTTTTGGAAGTAAAAAGCACACAACTATCAGCAAAATGGACTTTGAACCAAATTTATATATGAACGAGTAATTTATCCGAAATGCACTGGTTGTATGAACACGGTAAAATGGCAGTAACCTGAAAATCTAAATTTGGCGCAAATTGGTATATGATGAATTTCAGCAAATTTGTCATCCTTCGGAAGTAAAATGTACACAACTATTAGCAAAATGGACTTTGAACCAAAATATATGAACGAGTAATTTATCCGAAATGCACTGGTTGTATGAACACGGTAAAATGGCAGTAACCTGAAAATCTAAATTTGGCGCAAATTGGTAAATTGCTGAATTTCAGCAAATTTGTTACTTTTCGGAAGTAAAATGTACACAACTATCGGCAAAATGGACTTTGAACGAAATTCTATGAACGAGTAATTTTTCCGAAATGCACTGGTGTGATGAACATGGTAAAACGGCAGTAACCTTAAAATCTACCTTTGGCGCAAATTTGTAAATTGATGAATTTCATCAAATTTGTTACCTTTTGGAAGTAAAAAGTACACAACTATCAGCAAAATGGACTTTGAACCAAATTTATATATGAACGAGTAATTTATCCGAAATGCACTGGTTGTATGAACATGGTAAAATGCCAGTAACCTGAAAATCTAAATGTGGCGCAAATTGGTATATGATGAATTTCATCAAATTTGTTACCTTTCGGAAGTAAAATGTAGACAACTATCAGACAAATGGACTTTCAACCAAATTCTATGAACGAGTATTTTTTCCTAAATGCACTGGTTGTATGAGGATGGTAAAATGGCAGTAACCTTAAAATCTACATTTGGCGCAAATTGGTAAATTGCTGAATTTCAGCAAATGTGTTACCTTTCGGAAGTAAAATGTAGACAACTATCAGCAAAATGGACTTTGAACCAAATTTATATATGAACGAGTAATTTATCCGAAATGCACTGGTTGTATGAACATGGTAAAATGCCAGTAACCTTAAAATCTAAATGTGGCGCAAATTGGTATATGATGAATTTCAGCAAATTTGTCATCCTTCGGAAGTAAAATGTACACAACTATTAGCAAAATGGACTTTGAACCAAAATATACGAACGAGTAATTTATCCGAAATGCACTGGTTGTATGAACATGGTAAAATGGCAGTAACCTTAAAATCTAAATTAGGCGCAAATTGGTAAATTGATGAATTTCAGCAAATTTGTTGCCCTTCGGAAGTAAAATGTACACAACTATCAGCAAAATGGACTTTGAACCAAATTCTATGAACGAGAAATTTATCCGAAATGCACTGGTTGTATGAACATGGTGAAATGGCAGTAAGCTTAAAATCTAAATTTGGCGCAAATTGGTAAATTGATGAATATCAGCAAATGTGTTACCTTTCGGAAGTAAAATGTAGACAACTATCAGACAAATGGACTTTGAACCAAATTCTATGAACGAGTATTTTTTCCTAAATGCACTGGTTCTATGAGGATGGTAAAATGGCAGTAACCTTAAAATCTAAATTTGGCGCAAATTGGTAAATTGATGACTTTCATCAAATTTGTTACCTTTTGGAAGTAAAAAGTACACAACTATCAGCAAAATGGACTTTGAACCAAATTTATATATGAACGAGTAATTTATCCGAAATGCACTGGTTGTATGAACACGGTAAAATGGCAGTAACCTGAAAATCTAAATTTGGCGCAAATTGGTAAATTGCTGAATTTCAGCAAATGTGTTACCTTTCGGAAGTAAAATGTAGACAACTATCAGATAAATGGACTTTGAACCAAAATATATGAACGAGTAATTTATCCGAAATGCACTGGTTGTATGAACATGGTAAAATGGCAGTAACCTTAAAATCTAAATTAGGCGCAAATTGGTAAATTGATGAATTTCAGCAAATTTGTTGCCCTTCGGAAGTAAAATGTACACAACTATCAGCAAAGTGGACTTTGAACCAAATTCTATGAACGAGAAATTTATCCGAAATGCACTGGTTGTATGAACATGGTGAAATGGCAGTAAGCTTAAAATCTAAATTTGGCGCAAATTGGTAAATTGATGACTTTCATCAAATTTGTTACCTTTTGGAAGTAAAAAGTACACAACTATCAGCAAAATGGACTTTGAACCAAATTTATATATGAACGAGTAATTTATCCAAAATGCACTGGTTGTATGAACACGGTAAAATGGCAGTAACCTGAAAATCTAAATTTGGCGCAAATTGGTAAATTGCTGAATTTCAGCAAATGTGTTACCTTTCGGAAGTAAAATGTAGACAACTATCAGATAAATGGACTTTGAACCAAATTATATGAACGAGTAATTTTTCCGAAATGCACTGGTGTGATGAACATGGTAAAACGGCAGTAACCTTAAAATCTACTTTTGGCGCAAATTGGTAAATTGATGAATTTCATCAAATTTGTTACCTTTTGGAAGTAAAAAGTACACAACTATCAGCAAAATGGACTATGAACCAAATTTATATATGAACGAGTAATTTATCCGAAATGCACTGGTTGTATGAACACGGTAAAATGGCAGTAACCTGAAAATCTAAATTTGGCGCAAATTGGTAAATTGCTGAATTTCAGCAAATTTGTTACTTTTCGGAAGTAAAATGTACACAACTATCGGCAAAATGGACTTTGAACGAAATTCTATGAACGAGTAATTTTTCCGAAATGCACTGGTGTGATGAACATGGTAAAACGGCAGTAACCCTAAAATCTAAATTTGGCGCAAATTGGTAAATTGATGAATTTCAGCAAATGTGTTACCTTTCGGAAGTAAATTGTACACAACTATCAGCAAAATGGACTTTGAACGAAATTCTATGAACTAGTAATTTTTCCGAAATGCACTTGTTGGATGAACATGGTGAAACGGCAGTAACCTTAAAATCTAAATTTGGCGCAAATTGGTACATTGATGAATTTCATCAAATATGTTACCTTTCGGAAGTAAAACGTACACAACATTGAGCAAAATGGACTTTGAACTAACTCTATGAACGAGTAATTTTTCCGAAATGCACTGGTTTTATGAACATGGTAAATTGGTTTTATTTTGAAAATCTAAATTTGGCGCAAATTGGTAAATTGATGAATTTCAGCAAATTTGTTGCCCTTCGGAAGCAAAATGTACACAACTATCAGCAAAATGGACTTTGAACCAAATTATATGAACGAGTAATTTATCAGAAATGCCCTGGTTGTATGAACATGGTAAATTGGCTTTATTTTGAAAATCTAAATTTGGCGCAAATTGGTAAATTGATGAATTTCAGCAAATTTGTTACTTTTCGGAAGTAAAAAGTACACAGCTTTCAGGAAAATTGACTTTGAACTAAATTCTATAAACAAGTAATTTTTCGAAATGCACTGGTTGTAGGAATATGGTAGAACGGCAGTAACCTGAAAATTTAAATTTAGAGCCAATTGGTAAATTTATGTTTTTCAGAAAATGTATTACCTTTCTAAAGGGAAAATACACAATTTTCAGCAAAATGGACTTTGAAACAAATTCTGAGAAAGGGCAATTTTTTCGAACTGCCCTAGCAGTACATAACTTTCAGCAAAATGGATTTTGATCCAAATTCAATGAACGAGTAATTTTCTTGAAATGCACTGGTTGCATGAATATAGTAAAATGGCAGTAACCTTAAAATCTAAAATTGGCGCAAATTGGTAAATTGATGAACTTCAGCAAATGTGTTACCTTTTGAAAGTAAAAAGTACACAACTATTAGCAAAATGGCCAGTAACCCTAAAATCTAAATTTGGCGCAAATTGGTAAATTGATGAATTTCAGCAAATGTGTTACCTTTCGGAAGTAAATTGTACACAACTATCAGCAAAATGGACTTTGAACGAAATTCTATGAACTAGTAATTTTTCCGAAATGCACTGGTTGGATAAACATGGTGAAACGGCAGTAACCCTAAAATCTAAATTTGGCGCAAATTGGTAAATTGATGAATTTCAGCAAATTTGTTACTTTTCGGAAGTAAAATGTACACAACTATCAGCAAAATAGACTTTGAACGAAATTCTATTAACGAATAATTTTTCCCGAATGCACTGGTTGGATGAACATGGTAAAACGGCAGTAACCTTAAAATCTAAATTTGGCGCAAATTTGTAAATTGATGAATTTCAGCAAATTTGTTACCTTTTGGAAGTAAACTGTAAACAACTATCAGCAAAATGGACTTTCAACCAAATTCTATGAACGAGTAATTTATCCGAAATGCACTGGTTGGATGAACATGGTAAAACGGCAGTAACCTTAAAATCTACATTTGGCGCAAATTGGTAAATTGATGAATTTCAGCAAATTTGTTGCCCTTCGGAAGCAAAATGTACACAACTATCAGCAAAATGGACTTTGAACCAAATTATATGAACGAGTAATTTATCAGAAATGCCCTGGTTGTATGAACATGGTAAATTGGCTTTATTTTGAAAATCTAAATTTGGCGCAAATTGGTAAATTGATGAATTTCAGCAAATTTGTTGCCCTTCGGAAGCAAAATGTACACAATTATCAGCAAAATGGACTTTGAACCAAATTCTATGAACGAGTAATATTTCCGAAATGCTCTGGTTGGATGAACATGGTAAAACGGCAGTAACCTTAAAATCTAAATGTGGCGCAAATTGGTGTATGATGAATTTAATCAAATTTGTTTCCTTTCGGAAGTAAAATGTGCACAACTATCAGCAAAATGGACTTTGAACCAAATTATATGAACGAGTAATTTTTCCGAAATGCACTGGTTTTATGAACATGGTAAATTGGTTTTATTTTGAAAATCTAAATTTGGCGCAAATTGGTAAATTGATGAATTTCAGCAAATTTATTGCCCTTCGGAAGTAAAATGTACACAACTATCAGCAAAATGGACTTTGAACCAAATTCTATGAACGAGAAATTTATCCGAAATGCACTGGTTGTATGAACATGGTGAAATGGCAGTAACCTTAAAATCTAAATTTGGCGCAAATTGGTAAATTGATGAATTTCAGCAAATGTGTTACCTTTCGGAAGTAAAATGTAGACAACTATCAGACAAATGGACTTTGAACCAAATTCTATGAACGAGTACTTTTTCCTAAATGCACTGGTTCTATGAGGATGGTAAAATGGCAGTAACCTTAAAATCTAAATTTGGCGCAAATTGGTAAATTGATGACTTTCATCAAATTTGTTACCTTTTGGAAGTAAAAAGTACACAACTATCAGCAAAATGGACTTTGAACCAAATTTATATATGAACGAGTAATTTATCAGAAATGCCCTGGTTGTATGAACATGGTAAATTGGCTTTATTTTGAAAATCTAAATTTGGCGCAAATTGGTAAATTGATGAATTTCAGCAAATTTGTTGCCCTTCGGAAGCAAAATGTACACAACTATCAGCAAAATGGACTTTGGACCAAATTATATGAACGAGTAATTTATCAGAAATGCCCTGGTTGTATGAACATGGTAAATTGGCTTTATTTTGAAAATCTAAATTTGGCGCAAATTGGTAAATTGATGAATTTCAGCAAATTTGTTGCCCTTCGGAAGCAAAATGTACACAATTATCAGCAAAATGGACTTTGAACCAAATTCTATGAACGAGTAATATTTCCGAAATGCTCTGGTTGGATGAACATGGTAAAACGGCAGTAACCTTAAAATCTAAATTTGGCGCAAATTGGTAAATTGATGAATTTCAGCAAATGTGTTACCTTTCGGAAGTAAAATGTAGACAACTATCAGACAAATGGACTTTGAACCAAATTCTATGAACGAGTACTTTTTCCTAAATGCACTGGTTCTATGAGGATGGTAAAATGGCAGTAACCTTAAAATCTAAATTTGGCGCAAATTGGTAAATTGATGACTTTCATCAAATTTGTTACCTTTTGGAAGTAAAAAGTACACAACTATCAGCAAAATGGACTTTGAACCAAATTTATATATGAACGAGTAATTTATCCGAAATGCACTGGTTGTATGAACACGGTAAAATGGCAGTAACCTGAAAATCTAAATTTGGCGCAAATTGGTAAATTGCTGAATTTCAGCAAATTTGTTACTTTTCGGAAGTAAAATGTACACAACATTCAGCAAAATGGACTTTGAACCAAACTCTATGAACGAGTAATTTTTCCGAAATGCACTGGTTTTATGAACATGGTAAATTGGTTTTATTTTGAAAATCTAAATTTGGCGCAAATTGGTACATTGATGAATTTCATCAAATTTGTTACCTTTCGGAAGTAAAACGTACACAACATTCAGCAAAATGGACTTTGAACCAAACTCTATGAACGAGTAATTTTTCCGAAATGCACTGGTTTTATGAACATGGTAAATTGGTTTTATTTTGAAAATCTAAATTTGGCGCAAATTGGTAAATTGATGAATTTCAGCAAATTTGTTGCCCTTCGGAAGCAAAATGTACACAACTATCAGCAAAATGGACTTTGAACCAAATTCTATGAACGAGTAATATTTCCGAAATGCTCTGGTTGGATGAACATGGTAAAACGGCAGTAACCTTAAAATCTAAATGTGGCGCAAATTGGTGTATGATGAATTTAATCAAATTTGTTTCCTTTCGGAAGTAAAATGTGCACAACTATCAGCAAAATGGACTTTGAACCAAATTATATGAACGAGTAATTTATCAGAAATGCCCTGGTTGTATGAACATGGTAAATTGGCTTTATTTTGAAAATCTAAATTTGGCGCAAATTGGTAAATTGATGAATTTCAGCAAATTTGTTACTTTTCGGAAGTAAAAAGTACACAGCTTTCAGGAAAATTGACTTTGAACTAAATTCTATAAACAAGTAATTTTTTCGAAATTCACTGGTTGTAGGAATATGGTAGAACGGCAGTAACCTGAAAATTTAAATTTAGAGCCAATTGGTAAATTTATGTTTTTCAGAAAATGTATTACCTTTCTAAAGGGAAAATACACAATTTTCAGCAAAATGGACTTTGAAACAAATTCTGAGAAAGGGCAATTTTTTCGAACTGCCCTAGCAGTACATAACTTTCAGCAAAATGGATTTTGATCCAAATTCAATGAACGAGTAATTTTCTTGAAATGCACTGGTTGCATGAATATGGTAAAATGGCAGTAACCTTAAAATCTAAATTTGGCGCAAATTGGTAAATTGATGAACTTCAGCAAATGTGTTACCTTTTGAAAGTAAAAAGTACACAACTATTAGCAAAATGGCCAGTAACCCTAAAATCTAAATTTGGCGCAAATTGGTAAATTGATGAATTTCAGCAAATGTGTTACCTTTCGGAAGTAAATTGTACACAACTATTAGCAAAATGGACTTTGAACGAAATTCTATGAACTAGTAATTTTTCCGAAATGCACTGGTTGGATGAACATGGTGAAACGGCAGTAACCCTAAAATCTAAATTTGGCGCAAATTGGTAAATTGATGAATTTCAGCAAATTTGTTACTTTTCGGAAGTAAAATGTACACAACTATCAGCAAAATAGACTTTGAACGAAATTCTATTAACGAATAATTTTTCCCGAATGCACTGGTTGGATGAACATGGTAAAACGGCAGTAACCTTAAAATCTAAATTTGGCGCAAATATGTAAATTGATGAATTTCAGCAAATTTGTTACCTTTTGGAAGTAAACTGTAAACAACTATCAGCAAAATGGACTTTCAACCAAATTCTATGAACTAGTAATTTTTCCGAAATGCACTGGTTGGATGAACATGGTGAAACGGCAGTAACCCTAAAATCTAAATTTGGCGCAAATTGGTAAATTGATGAATTTCAGCAAATTTGTTACTTTTCGGAAGTAAAATGTACACAACTATCAGCAAAATAGACTTTGAACGAAATTCTATTAACGAGTAATATTTCCGAAATGCTCTGGTTGGATGAACATGGTAAAACGGCAGTAACCTTAAAATCTAAATGTGGCGCAAATTGGTGTATGATGAATTTCATCAAATTTGTTACCTTTCGGAAGTAAAACGTACACAACATTCAGCAAAATGGACTTTGAACCAAACTCTATGAACGAGTAATTTTTCCGAAATGCACTGGTTTTATGAACATGGTAAATTGGTTTTATTTTGAAAATCTAAATTTGGCGCAAATTGGTAAATTGATGAATTTCAGCAAATTTGTTGCCCTTCGGAAGCAAAATGTACACAACTATCAGCAAAATGGACTTTGAACCAAATTCTATGAACGAGTAATATTTTCGAAATGCTCTGGTTGGATGAACGAGGTAAAACGGCAGTAACCTTAAAATCTAAATGTGGCGCAAATTGGTGTATGATGAATTTAATCAAATTTGTTTCCTTTCGGAAGTAAAATGTGCACAACTATCAGCAAAATGGACTTTGAACCAAATTATATGAACGAGTAATTTATCAGAAATGCCCTGGTTGTATGAACATGGTAAATTGGCTTTATTTTGAAAATCTAAATTTGGCGCAAATTGGTAAATTGATGAATTTCAGCAAATTTGTTACTTTTCGGAAGTAAAAAGTACACAGCTTTCAGGAAAATTGACTTTGAACTAAATTCTATAAACAAGTAATTTTTTCGAAATTCACTGGTTGTAGGAATATGGTAGAACGGCAGTAACCTGAAAATTTAAATTTAGAGCCAATTGGTAAATTTATGTTTTTCAGAAAATGTATTACCTTTCTAAAGGGAAAATACACAATTTTCAGCAAAATGGACTTTGAAACAAATTCTGAGAAAGGGCAATTTTTTCGAACTGCCCTAGCAGTACATAACTTTCAACAAAATGGATTTTGATCCAAATTCAATGAACGAGTAATTTTCTTGAAATGCACTGGTTGCATGAATATGGTAAAATGGCAGTAACCTTAAAATCTAAATTTGGCGCAAATTGGTAAATTGATGAACTTCAGCAAATGTGTTACCTTTTGGAAGTAAAAAGTACACAACTATTAGCAAAATGGCCAGTAACCCTAAAATCTAAATTTGGCGCAAATTGGTAAATTGATGAATTTCAGCAAATGTGTTACCTTTCGGAAGTAAATTGTACACAACTATTAGCAAAATGGACTTTGAACGAAATTCTATGAACTAGTAATTTTTCCGAAATGCACTGGTTGGATGAACATGGTGAAACGGCAGTAACCCTAAAATCTAAATTTGGCGCAAATTGGTAAATTGATGAATTTCAGCAAATTTGTTACTTTTCGGAAGTAAAATGTACACAACTATCAGCAAAATAGACTTTGAACGAAATTCTATTAACGAATAATTTTTCCCGAATGCACTGGTTGGATGAACATGGTAAAACGGCAGTAACCTTAAAATCTAAATTTGGCGCAAATTTGTAAATTGATGAATTTCAGCAAATTTGTTACCTTTTGGAAGTAAACTGTAAACAACTATCAGCAAAATGGACTTTCAACCAAATTCTATGAACGAGTAATTTATCCGAAATGCACTGGTTGGATGAACATGGTAAAACGGCAGTAACCTTAAAATCTACATTTGGCGCAAATTGGTAAATTGATGAAATTCAGCAAATGTGTTACCTTTCGAAAGTAAATTGTACACAACTATCAGCAAAATGGACTTTAAACGAAATTCTATGAACGAGTAATTTTTCCGAAATGCACTGGTTCGATGAACATGGAGAAACGGCAGTAACCTTAAAAAGCTAAATTGGTAAATTGATGAATTTCATCAAATTTGTTACCTTTCGGAAGTAAAAAGTACACAACTATTAGCAAAATGGACTTTGAACGAAATTCTATGAACGAGTAATTTTTCCGAAATGCACTGGTTGGATGAACATGGTAAAACGGCAGTAACCTTAAAATCTAAATGTGGCGCAAATTGGTATATGATGAATTTCAGCAAATTTGTCATCCTTCGGAAGTAAAATGTACACAACTATTAGCAAAATGGACTTTGAACCAAAATATATGAACGAGTAATTTATACGAAATGCACTGGTTGTATGAACATGGTGAAATGGCAGTAACCTTAAAATCTTCATTTGGCGCAAATTGGTAAATTGCTGAATTTCAGCAAATTTGTTACCTTTCGGAAGTAAAATGTAGACAACTATCTGACAAATGGACTTTCAACCAAATTCTATGAACGAGTATTTTTTCCTAAATGCACTGGTTGTATGAGGATGGTAAAATGGCAGTAACCTTAAAATCTAAATTTGGCGCAAATTGGTAAATTGATGACTTTCATCAAATTTGTTACCTTTTGGAAGTAAAAAGCACACAACTATCAGCAAAATGGACTTTGAACCAAATTTATATATGAACGAGTAATTTATCCGAAATGCACTGGTTGTATGAACACGGTAAAATGGCAGTAACCTGAAAATCTAAATGTGGCGCAAATTGGTATATGATGAATTTCAGCAAATTTGTCATCCTTCGGAAGTAAAATGTACACAACTATCAGCAAAATGGACTTTGAACCAAATTTATATATGAACGAGTAATTTATCCGAAATGCACTGGTTGGATGAACATGGTAAAACGGCAGTAACCTTAAAATCTACATTTGGCGCAAATTGGTAAATTGATGAAATTCAGCAAATGTGTTACCTTTCGAAAGTAAATTGTACACAACTATCAGCAAAATGGACTTTAAACGAAATTCTATGAACGAGTAATTTTTCCGAAATGCACTGGTTGGATGAACATGGAGAAACGGCAGTAACCTTAAAAAGCTAAATTGGTAAATTGATGAATTTCATCAAATTTGTTACCTTTCGGAAGTAAAAAGTACACAACTATTAGCAAAATGGACTTTGAACGAAATTCTATGAACGAGTAATTTTTCCGAAATGCACTGGTTGGATGAACATGGTAAAACGGCAGTAACCTTAAAATCTAAATGTGGCGCAAATTGGTATATGATGAATTTCAGCAAATTTGTCATCCTTCGGAAGTAAAATGTACACAACTATTAGCAAAATGGACTTTGAACCAAAATATATGAACGAGTAATTCATACGAAATGCACTGGTTGTATGAACATGGTAAAATGGCAGTAACCTTAAAATCTAAATTTGGCGCAAATTGGTAAATTGATGAATTTCAGCAAATTTGTTGCCCTTCGGAAGTAAAATGTACACAACTATCAGCAAAATGGACTTTGAACCAAATTCTATGAACGAGAAATTTATCCGAAATGCACTGGTTGTATGAACATGGTGAAATGGCAGTAACCTTAAAATCTACATTTGGCGCAAATTGGTAAATTGCTGAATTTCAGCAAATGTGTTACCTTTCGGAAGTAAAATGTAGACAACTATCTGACAAATGGACTTTCAACCAAATTCTATGAACGAGTATTTTTTCCTAAATGCACTGGTTGTATGAGGATGGTAAAATGGCAGTAACCTTAAAATCTAAATTTGGCGCAAATTGGTAAATTGATGACTTTCATCAAATTTGTTACCTTTTGGAAGTAAAAAGCACACAACTATCAGCAAAATGGACTTTGAACCAAATTTATATATGAACGAGCAATTTATCCGAAATGCACTGGTTGTATGAACACGGTAAAATGGCAGTAACCTGAAAATCTAAATGTGGCGCAAATTGGTATATGATGAATTTCAGCAAATTTGTCATCCTTCGGAAGTAAAATGTACACAACTATCAGCAAAATGGACTTTGAACCACATTTATATATGAACGAGTAATTTATCCGAAATGCACTGGTTGTATGAACATGGTAAAATGGCAGTAACCTGAAAATCTAAATTTGGCGCAAATTGGTAAATTGCTGAATTTCAGCAAATTTGTTACTTTTCGGAAGTAAATTGTACACAACTATCAGCAAAATGGACTTTAAACGAAATTCTATGAACGAGTAATTTTTCCGAAATGCACTGGTGTGATGAACATGGTAAAACGGCAGTAACCTTAAAATCTACCTTTGGCGCAAATTGGTAAATTGATGAATTTCATCAAATTTGTTACCTTTTGGAAGTAAAAAGTACACAACTATCAGCAAAATGGACTTTGAACCAAATTTATATATGAACGAGTAATTTATCCGAAATGCACTGGTTGTATGAACATGGTAAAATGCCAGTAACCTGAAAATCTAAATGTGGCGAAAATTGGTATATGATGAATTTCATCAAATTTGTTACCTTTCGGAAGTAAAATGTAGACAACTATCAGACAAATGGACTTTCAACCAAATTCTATGAACGAGTATTTTTTCCTAAATGCACTGGTTGTATGAGGATGGTAAAATGGCAGTAACCTTAAAATCTACATTTGGCGCAAATTGGTAAATTGCTGAATTTCAGCAAATGTGTTACCTTTCGGAAGTAAAATGTAGACAACTATCAGCAAAATGGACTTTGAACCAAATTTATATATGAACGAGTAATTTATCCGAAATGCACTGGTTGTATGAACATGGTAAAATGCCAGTAACCTTAAAATCTAAATGTGGCGCAAATTGGTATATGATGAATTTCAGCAAATTTGTCATCCTTCGGAAGTAAAATGTACACAACTATTAGCAAAATGGACTTTGACCCAAAATATATGAACGAGTAATTTATCCGAAATGCACTGGTTGTATGAACATGGTAAAATGGCAGTAACCTTAAAATCTAAATTAGGCGCAAATTGGTAAATTGATGAATTTCAGCAAATTTGTTGCCCTTCGGAAGTAAAATGTACACAACTATCAGCAAAATGGACTTTGAACCAAATTCTATGAACGAGAAATTTATCCGAAATGCACTGGTTGTATGAACATGGTGAAATGGCAGTAACCTTAAAATCTACATTTGGCGCAAATTGGTAAATTGCTGAATTTCAGCAAATGTGTTACCTTTCGGAAGTAAAATGTAGACAACTATCAGACAAATGGACTTTCAACCAAATTCTATGAACGAGTATTTTTTCCTAAATGCACTGGTTGTATGAGGATGGTAAAATGGCAGTAACCTTAAAATCTACATTTGGCGCAAATTGGTAAATTGCTGAATTTCAGCAAATGTGTAACCTTTCGGAAGTAAAATGTAGACAACTATCAGACAAATGGACTTTCAACCAAATTCTATGAACGAGTATTTTTTCCTAAATGCACTGGTTGTATGAGGATGGTAAAATGGCAGTAACCTTAAAATCTACATTTGGCGCAAATTGGTAAATTGATGAATTTCAGCAAATGTGTTACCTTTCGGAAGTAAATTGTACACAACTATCGGCAAAATGGACTTTGAACGAAATTCTATGAACGAGTCATTTTTCCGAAATGCACTGGTTGGATGAACATGGTGAAATGGCAGTAACCTTAAAATCTACATTTGCCGCAAATTGGTAAATTGATGAATTCAGCAAATTTGTTACTTTTCGGAAGTAAATTGTACACAACTATCGGCAAAATGGACTTTGAACGAAATTCTATGAACGAGTCATTTTTCCGAAATGCACTGGTTGGATGAACATGGTAAAACGGCAGTAACCTTAAAATCTACATTTGGCGCAAATTGGTAAATTGATGAATTTCAGCAAATGTGTTACCTTTCGGAAGTAAATTGTACACAACTATCAGCAAAATGGACTTTAAACGAAATTCTATGAACGAGTAATTTTTCCGAAATGCACTGGTTGGATGAACATGGAGAAACGGCAGTAAACCTTTAAAAGCTAAATTGGAAAATTGATGAATTTCATCAAATTTGTTACCTTTCGGAAGTAAAATGTACACAACTATCAGCAAAATGGACTTTGAACCAAATTTATATATGAACGAGTAATTTATCCGAAATGCACTGGTTGTATGAACATGGTAAAATGCCAGTAACCTTAAAATCTAAATGTGGCGCAAATTGGTATATGATGAATTTCAGCAAATTTGTCATCCTTCGGAAGTAAAATGTACACAGCTATTAGCAAAATGGACTTTGAACCAAAATATATGAACGAGTAATTTATCCGAAATGCACTGGTTGTATGAACATGGTAAAATGGCAGTAACCTTAAAATCTAAATTTGGCGCAAATTGGTAAATTGATGAATTTCAGCAAATTTGTTGCCCTTCGGAAGTAAAATGTACACAACTATCAGCAAAATGGACTTTGAACCAAATTCTATGAACGAGAAATTTATCCGAAATGCACTGGTTGTATGAACACGGTGAAATGGCAGTAACCTTAAAATCTACATTTGGCGCAAATTGGTAAATTGATGAATTTCAGCAAATGTGTTACCTTTCGGAAGTAAAATGTAGACAACTATCAGATAAATGGACTTTGAACCAAATTATATGAACGAGTAATTTTTCCGAAATGCACTGGTGTGATGAACATGGTAAAACGACAGTAACCTTAAAATCTACTTTTGGCGCAAATTGGTAAATTGATGAATTTCATCAAATTTGTTACCTTTTGGAAGTAAAAAGTACACAACTATCAGCAAAATGGACTTTGAACCAAATTTATATATGAACGAGTAATTTATCCGAAATGCACTGGTTGTATGAACACGGTAAAATGGCAGTACCTTGAAAATCTAAATTTGGCGCAAATTGGTAAATTGCTGAATTTCAGCAAATTTGTTACTTTTCGGAAGTAAAATGTACACAACTATCGGCAAAATGGACTTTGAACGAAATTCTATGAACGAGTAATTTTTCCGAAATGCACTGGTGTGATGAACATGGTAAAACGGCAGTAACCTTAAAATCTACCTTTGGCGCAAATTGGTAAATTGATGAATTTCATCAAATTTGTTACCTTTTGGAAGTAAAAAGTACACAACTATCAGCAAAATGGACTTTGAACCAAATTTATATATGAACGAGTAATTTATCCGAAATGCACTGGTTGTATGAACATGGTAAAATGCCAGTAACCTGAAAATCTAAATGTGGCGCAAATTGGTATATGATGAATTTCATCAAATTTGTTACCTTTCGGAAGTAAAATGTACACAACTATCAGCAAAATGGACTTTGAACCAAATTATATGAACGAGTAATTTTTCCGAAATGCACTGGTTGGATGAACATGGTAAAATGGCAGTAACCTTAAAATCTAAATTTGGCGCAAATTGGTAAATTGATGAATTCAGCAAATTTGTTACTTTTCGGATGTAAAATGTACACACCTATCGACAAAATGGACTTTGAACGAAATTCTATGAACGAGAAATTTATCCGAAATACACTGGTAGTATGAACATGGTGAAATGGCAGTAACCTTAAAATCTACATTTGCCGCAAATTGGTAAATTGATGAATTCAGCAAATTTGTTACTTTTCGGAAGTAAATTGTACACAACTATCGGCAAAATGGACTTTGAACGAAATTATATGAACGAGTCATTTTTCCGAAATGCACTGGTTGGATGAACATGGTAAAACGGCAGTAACCTTAAAATCTACATTTGGCGCAAATTGGTAAATTGATGAATTTCAGCAAATGTGTTACCTTTCGGAAGTAAATTGTACACAACTATCAGCAAAATGGACTTTAAACGAAATTCTATGAACGAGTAATTTTTTCGAAATGCACTGGTTGGATGAACATGGAGAAACGGCAGTAAACCTTTAAAAGCTAAATTGGTAAATTGATGAATTTCACCAAATTTGTTACCTTTTGGAAGTAAAAAGTACACAACTATCAGCAAAATGGACTTTGAACCAAATTTATATATGAACGAGTAATTTATCCGAAATGCACTGGTTGTATGAACATGGTAAAATGCCAGTAACCTGAAAATCTAAATGTGGCGCAAATTGGTATATGATGAATTTCATCAAATTTGTTACCTTTCGGAAGTAAAATGTACACAACTATCAGCAAAATGGACTTTGAACCAAATTATATGAACGAGTAATTTTTCCGAAATGCACTGGTTGGATGAACATGGTAAAATGGCAGTAACCTTAAAATCTAAATTTGGCGCAAATTGGTAAATTGATGAATTCAGCAAATTTGTTACTTTTCGGATGTAAAATGTACACACCTATCGGCAAAATGGACTTTGAACGAAATTCTATGAACGAGAAATTTACCCGAAATACACTGGTAGTATGAACATGGTGAAATGGCAGTAACCTTAAAATCTACATTTGCCGCAAATTGGTAAATTGATGAATTCAGCAAATTTGTTACTTTTCGGAAGTAAATTGTACACAACTATCGGCAAAATGGACTTTGAACGAAATTCTATGAACGAGTCATTTTTCCGAAATGCACTGGTTGGATGAACATGGTAAAACGGCAGTAACCTTAAAATCTACATTTGGCGCAAATATGTAAATTGATGAATTTCAGCAAATGTGTTACCTTTCGGAAGTAAATTGTACACAACTATCAGCAAAATGGACTTTAAACGAAATTCTATGAACGAGTAATTTTTCCGATATGCACTGGTTGGATGAACATGGAGAAACGGGAGTAAACCTTTAAAAGCTAAATTGGTAAATTGATGAATTTCAGCAAATGTGTTACCTTTCGGAAGTAAAAAGTACACAACTATCAGCAAAATGGACTTTGAACCAAATTTATATATGAACGAGTAATTTATCCGAAATGCACTGGTTGTATGAACATGGTAAAATGCCAGTAACCTGAAAATCTAAATGTGGCGCAAATTGGTATATGATGAATTTCATCAAATTTGTTACCTTTCGGAAGTAAAATGTAGACAACTATCAGACAAATGGACTTTCAACCAAATTCTATGAACGAGTATTTTTTCCTAAATGCACTGGTTGTATGAGGATGGTAAAATGGCAGTAACCTTAAAATCTACATTTGGCGCAAATTGGTAAATTGCTGAATTTCAGCAAATGTGTTACCTTTCGGAAGTAAAATGTAGACAACTATCAGCAAAATGGACTTTGAACCAAATTTATATATGAACGAGTAATTTATCCGAAATGCACTGGTTGTATGAACATGGTAAAATGCCAGTAACCTTAAAATCTAAATGTGGCGCAAATTGGTATATGATGAATTTCAGCAAATTTGTCATCCTTCGGAAGTAAAATGTACACAACTATTAGCAAAATGGACTTTGAACCAAAATATATGAACGAGTAATTTATCCGAAATGCACAGGTTGTATGAACATGGTAAAATGGCAGTAACCTTAAAATCTAAATTAGGCGCAAATTGGTAAATTGATGAATTTCAGCAAATGTGTTACCTTTCGGAAGTAAAATGTAGACAACTATCAGACAAATGGACTTTCAACCAAATTCTATGAACGAGTATTTTTTCCTAAATGCACTGGTTGTATGAGGATGGTAAAATGGCAGTAACCTTAAAATCTACATTTGGCGCAAATTGGTAAATTGCTGAATTTCAGCAAATTTGTTACCTTTCGGAAGTCAAATGTAGACAACTATCAGACAAATGGACTTTCAACTAAATTCTATGAACGAGTATTTTTTCCTAAATGCACTGGTTGTATGAGGATGGTAAAATGGCAGTAACCTTAAAATCTAAATTTGGCGCAAATTGGTAAATTGATGAATTTCATCAAATTTGTTACCTTTTGGAAGTAAAAAGTACACAACTATCAGCAAAATGGACTTTGAACCAAATTTATATATGAACGAGTAATTTATCCGAAATGCACTGGTTGTATGAACATGGTAAAATGCCAGTAACCTTAAAATCTAAATGTGGCGCAAATTGGTATATGATGAATTTCAGCAAATTTGTCATCCTTCGGAAGTAAAATGTACACAGCTATTAGCAAAATGGACTTTGAACCAAAATATATGAACGAGTAATTTATCCGAAATGCACTGGTTGTATGAACATGGTAAAATGGCAGTAACATTAAAATCTAAATTTGGCGCAAATTGGTAAATTGATGAATTTCAGCAAATTTGTTGCCCTTCGGAAGTAAAATGTACTCAACTATCAGCAAAATGGACTTTGAACCAAATTCTATGAACGAGAAATTTATCCGAAATGCACTGGTTGTATGAACACGGTGAAATGGCAGTAACCTTAAAATCTACATTTGGCGCAAATTGGTAAATTGATGAATTTCAGCAAATGTGTTACCTTTCGGAAGTAAAATGTAGACAACTATCAGATAAATGGACTTTGAACCAAATTATATGAACGAGTAATTTTTCCGAAATGCACTGGTGTGATGAACATGGTAAAACGACAGTAACCTTAAAATCTACTTTTGGCGCAAGTTGGTAAATTGATGAATTTCATCAAATTTGTTACCTTTTAGAAGTAAAAAGTACACAACTATCAGCAAAATGGACTTTGAACCAAATTTATATATGAACGAGTAATTTATCCGAAATGCACTCGTTGTATGAACACGGTAAAATGGCAGTACCTTGAAAATCTAAATTTGGCGCAAATTGGTAAATTGCTGAATTTCAGCAAATTTGTTACTTTTCGGAAGTAAAATGTACACAACTATCGGCAAAATGGACTTTGAACGAAATTCTATGAACGAGTAATTTTTCCGAAATGCACTGGTGTGATGAACATGGTAAAACGGCAGTAGCCTTAAAATCTACCTTTGGCGCAAATTGGTAAATTGATGAATTTCATCAAATTTGTTACCTTTTGGAAGTAAAAAGTACACAACTATCAGCAAAATGGACTTTGAACCAAATTTATATATGAACGAGTAATTTATCCGAAATGCACTGGTTGTATGAACATGGTAAAATGCCAGTAACCTGAAAATCTAAATGTGGCGCAAATTGGTATATGATGATTTCATCAAATTTGTTACCTTTCGGAAGTAAAATGTACACAACTATCAGCAAAATGGACTTTGAACCAAATTATATGAACGAGTAATTTTTCCGAAATGCACTGGTTGGATGAACATGGTAAAATGGCAGTAACCTTAAAATCTAAATTTGGCGCAAATTGGTAAATTGATGAATTCAGCAAATTTGTTACTTTTCGGATGTAAAATGTACACACCTATCGGCAAAATGGACTTTGAACGAAATTCTATGAACGAGAAATTTATCCGAAATACACTGGTAGTATGAACATGGTGAAATGGCAGTAACCTTAAAATCTACATTTGCCGCAAATTGGTAAATTGATGAATTCAGCAAATTTGTTACTTTTCGGAAGTAAATTGTACACAACTATCGGCAAAATGGACTTTGAACGAAATTCTATGAACGAGTCATTTTTCCGAAATGCACTGGTTGGATGAACATGGTAAAACGGCAGTAACCTTAAAATCTACATTTGGCGCAAATATGTAAATTGATGAATTTCAGCAAATGTGTTACCTTTCGGAAGTAAATTGTACACAACTATCAGCAAAATGGACTTTAAACGAAATTCTATGAACGAGTAATTTTTCCGATATGCACTGGTTGGATGAACATGGAGAAACGGCAGTAAACCTTTAAAAGCTAAATTGGTAAATTGATGAATTTCAGCAAATGTGTTACCTTTCGGAAGTAAAAAGTACACAACTATCAGCAAAATGGACTTTGAACCAAATTTATATATGAACGAGTAATTTATCCGAAATGCACTGGTTGTATGAACATGGTAAAATGCCAGTAACCTGAAAATCTAAATGTGGCGCAAACTGGTATATGATGAATTTCATCAAATTTGTTACCTTTCGGAAGTAAAATGTAGACAACTATCAGACAAATGGACTTTCAACCAAATTCTATGAACGAGTATTTTTTCCTAAATGCACTGGTTGTATGAGGATGGTAAAATGGCAGTAACCTTAAAATCTACATTTGGCGCAAATTGGTAAATTGCTGAATTTCAGCAAATGTGTTACCTTTCGGAAGTAAAATGTAGACAACTATCAGCAAAATGGACTTTGAACCAAATTTATATATGAACGAGTAATTTATCCGAAATGCACTGGTTGTATGAACATGGTAAAATGCCAGTAACCTTAAAATCTAAATGTGGCGCAAATTGGTATATGATGAATTTCAGCAAATTTGTCATCCTTCGGAAGTAAAATGTACACAACTATTAGCAAAATGGACTTTGAACCAAAATATATGAACGAGTAATTTATCCGAAATGCACTGGTTGTATGAACATGGTAAAATGGCAGTAACCTTAAAATCTAAATTAGGCGCAAATTGGTAAATTGATGAATTTCAGCAAATGTGTTACCTTTCGGAAGTAAAATGTAGACAACTATCAGACAAATGGACTTTCAACCAAATTCTATGAACGAGTATTTTTTCCTAAATGCACTGGTTGTATGAGGATGGTAAAATGGCAGTAACCTTAAAATCTACATTTGGCGCAAATTGGTAAATTGCTGAATTTCAGCAAATTTGTTACCTTTCGGAAGTAAAATGTAGACAACTATCAGACAAATGGACTTTCAACCAAATTCTATGAACGAGTATTTTTTCCTAAATGCACTGGTTGTATGAGGATGGTAAAATGGCAGTAACCTTAAAATCTACATTTGGCGCAAATTGGTAAATTGCTGAATTTCAGCAAATTTGTTACCTTTTGGAAGTAAAAAGTACACAACTATCAGCAAAATGGACTTTGAACCAAATTTATATATGAACGAGTAATTTATCCGAAATGCACTGGTTGTATGAACATGGTAAAATGCCAGTAACCTTAAAATCTAAATGTGGCGCAAATTGGTATATGATGAATTTCAGCAAATTTGTCATCCTTCGGAAGTAAAATGTACACAACTATTAGCAAAATGGACTTTGAACCAAAATATATGAACGAGTAATTTATCCGAAATGCACTGGTTGTATGAACATGGTAAAATGGCAGTAACCTTAAAATCAAAATTTGGCGCAAATTGATAAATTGATGAATTTCAGCAAATTTGTTGCCCTTCGGAAGTAAAATGTACACAACTATCAGCAAAATGGACTTTGAACCAAATTCTATGAACGAGAAATTTATCCGAAATGCACTGGTTGTATGAACACGGTGAAATGGCAGTAACCTTAAAATCTACATTTGGCGCAAATTGGTAAATTGATGAATTTCAGCAAATGTGTTACCTTTCGGAAGTAAAATGTAGACAACTATCAGATAAATGGACTTTCAACCAAATTCTATGAACGAGTATTTTTTCCTAAATGCACTGGTTGTATGAGGATGGTAAAATGGCAGTAACCTTAAAATCTAAATTTGGCGCAAATTGGTAAATTGATGAATTTCATCAAATTTGTTACCTTTTGGAAGTAAAAAGTACACAACTATCAGCAAAATGGACTTTGAACCAAATTTATATATGAACGAGTAATTTATCCGAAATGCACTGGTTGTATGAACATGGTAAAATGCCAGTAACCTGAAAATCTAAATGTGGCGCAAATTGGTATATGATGAATTTCATCAAATTTGTTACCTTTCGGAAGTAAAATGTACACAACTATCAGCAAAATGGACTTTGAACCAAATTATATGAACGAGTAATTTTTCCGAAATGCACTGGTTGGATGAACATGGTAAAATGGCAGTAACCTTAAAATCTAAATTTGGCGCAAATTGGTAAATTGATGAATTCAGCAAATTTGTTACTTTTCGGATGTAAAATGTACACAACTATCGGCAAAATGGACTTTGAACGAAATTCTATGAACGAGTAATTTTTCCGAAATGCACTGGTGTGATGAACATGGTAAAACGGCAGTAACCTTAAAATCTACTTTTGGCGCAAATTGGTAAATTGATGAATTTCATCAACTTTGTTACCTTTTGGAATTAAAATGTACACAACTATCAGCAAAATGGACTTTGAACCAGATTCTATGAACGAGAAAGTTATCCGAAATACACTGGTAGTATGAACATGGTGAAATGGCAGTAACCTTAAAATCTACATTTGCCGCAAATTGGTAAATTGATGAATTCAGCAAATTTGTTACTTTTCGGAAGTAAATTGTACACAACTATCGGCAAAATGGACTTTGAACGAAATTCTATGAACGAGTCATTTTTCCGAAATGCACTGGTTGGATGAACATGGTAAAACGGCAGTAACCTTAAAATCTACATTTGGCGCAAATTGGTAAATTGATGAATTTCAGCAAATGTGTTACCTTTCGGAAGTAAATTGTACACAACTATCAGCAAAATGGACTTTAAATGAAATTCTATGAACGAGTAATTTTTCCGAAATGCACTGGTTGGATGAACATGGAGAAACGGCAGTAAACCTTTAAAAGCTTAATTGGTAAATTGATGAATTTCAGCAAATGTGTTACCTTTCGGAAGTAAAAAGTACACAACTATCAGCAAAATGGACTTTGAACCAAATTTATATATGAACGAGTAATTTATCCGAAATGCACTGGTTGTATGAACATGGTAAAATGCCAGTAACCTTAAAATCTAAATGTGGCGCAAATTGGTATATGATGAATTTCAGCAAATTTGTCATCCTTCGGAAGTAAAATGTACACAACTATTAGCAAAATGGACTTTGAACCAAAATATATGAACGAGTAATTTATCCGAAATGCACTGGTTGTATGAACATGGTAAAATGGCAGTAACCTTAAAATCAAAATTTGGCGCAAATTGGTAAATTGATGAATTTCAGCAAATTTGTTGCCCTTCGGAAGTAAAATGTACACAACTATCAGCAAAATGGACTTTGAACCAGATTCTATGAACGAGAAAGTTATCCGAAATACACTGGTAGTATGAACATGGTGAAATGGCAGTAACCTTAAAATCTACATTTGCCGCAAATTGGTAAATTGATGAATTCAGCAAATTTGTTACTTTTCGGAAGTAAATTGTACACAACTATCGGCAAAATGGACTTTGAACGAAATTCTATGAACGAGTCATTTTTCCGAAATGCACTGGTTGGATGAACATGGTAAAACGGCAGTAACCTTAAAATCTACATTTGGCGCAAATTGGTAAATTGATGAATTTCAGCAAATGTGTTACCTTTCGGAAGTAAATTGTACACAACTATCAGCAAAATGGACTTTAAATGAAATTCTATGAACGAGTAATTTTTCCGAAATGCACTGGTTGGATGAACATGGAGAAATGGCAGTAAACCTTTAAAAGCTAAATTGGTAAATTGTTGAATTTCAGCAAATGTGTTACCTTTCGGAAGTAAAAAGTACACAACTATCAGCAAAATGGACTTTGAACCAAATTTATATATGAACGAGTAATTTATCCGAAATGCACTGGTTGTATGAACATGGTAAAATGCCAGTAACCTTAAAATCTAAATGTGGCGCAAATTGGTATATGATGAATTTCAGCAAATTTGTCATCCTTCGGAAGTAAAATGTACACAACTATTAGCAAAATGGACTTTGAACCAAAATATATGAACGAGTAATTTATCCGAAATGCACTGGTTGTATGAACATGGTAAAATGGCAGTAACCTTAAAATCAAAATTTGGCGCAAATTGGTAAATTGATGAATTTCAGCAAATTTGTTGCCCTTCGGAAGTAAAATGTACACAACTATCAGCAAAATGGACTTTGAACCAAATTCTATGAACGAGAAAGTTATCCGAAATACACTGGTAGTATGAACATGGTGAAATGGCAGTAACCTTAAAATCTACATTTGCCGCAAATTGGTAAATTGATGAATTCAGCAAATTTGTTACTTTTCGGAAGTAAATTGTACACAACTATCAGCAAAATGGACTTTAAACGAAATTCTATGAACGAGTAATTTTTCCGATATGCACTGGTTGGATGAACATGGAGAAACGGCAGTAAACCTTTAAAAGCTAAATTGGTAAATTGATGTATTTCAGCAAATGTGTTACCTTTCGGAAGTAAAAAATACACAACTATCAGCAAAATGGACTTTGAACCAAATTTATATATGAACGAGTAATTTATCCGAAATGCACTGGTTGTATGAACATGGTAAAATGCCAGTAACCTGAAAATCTAAATGTGGCGCAAATTGGTATATAATGAATTTCATCAAATTTGTTACCTTTCGGAAGTAAAATGTAGACAACTATCAGACAAATGGACTTTCAACCAAATTCTATGAACGAGTATTTTTTCCTAAATGCACTGGTTGTATGAGGATGGTAAAATGGCAGTAACCTTAAAATCTACATTTGGCGCAAATTGGTAAATTGCTGAATTTCAGCAAATGTGTTACCTTTCGGAAGTAAAATGTAGACAACTATCAGCAAAATGGACTTTGAACCAAATTTATATATGAACGAGTAATTTATCCGAAATGCACTGGTTGTATGAACATGGTAAAATGCCAGTAACCTTAAAATCTAAATGTGGCGCAAATTGGTATATGATGAATTTCAGCAAATTTGTCATCCTTCGGAAGTAAAATGTACACAACTATTAGCAAAATGGACTTTGAACCAAAATATATGAACGAGTAATTTATCCGAAATGCACTGGTTGTATGAACATGGTAAAATGGCAGTAACCTTAAAATCAAAATCAGGCGCAAATTGGTAAATTGATGAATTTCAGCAAATGTGTTACCTTTCGGAAGTAAAATGTAGACAACTATCAGACAAATGGACTTTCAACCAAATTCTATGAACGAGTATTTTTTCCTAAATGCACTGGTTGTATGAGGATGGTAAAATGGCAGTAACCTTAAAATCTACATTTGGCGCAAATTGGTAAATTGCTGAATTTCAGCAAATTTGTTACCTTTCGGAAGTAAAATGTAGACAACTATCAGACAAATGGACTTTCAACCAAATTCTATGAACGAGTATTTTTTCCTAAATGCACTGGTTGTATGAGGATGGTAAAATGGCAGTAACCTTAAAATCTACATTTGGCGCAAATTGGTAAATTGCTGAATTTCAGCAAATTTGTTACCTTTTGGAAGTAAAAAGTACACAACTATCAGCAAAATGGACTTTGAACCAAATTTATATATGAACGAGTAATTTATCCGAAATGCACTGGTTGTATGAACATGGTAAAATGCCAGTAACCTTAAAATCTAAATGTGGCGCAAATTGGTATATGATGAATTTCAGCAAATTTGTCATCCTTCGGAAGTAAATTGTACACAACTATTAGCAAAATGGACTTTGAACCAAAATATATGAACGAGTAATTTATCCGAAATGCACTGGTTGTATGAACATGGTAAAATGGCAGTAACCTTAAAATCAAAATTTGGCGCAAATTGGTAAATTGATGAATTTCAGCAAATTTGTTGCCCTTCGGAAGTAAAATGTACACAACTATCAGCAAAATGGACTTTGAACCAAGTTCTATGAACGAGAAATTTATCCGAAATGCACTGGTTGTATGAACACGGTGAAATGGCAGTAACCTTAAAATCTGCATTTGGCGCAAATTGGTAAATTGATGAATTTCAGCAAATGTGTTACCTTTCGGAAGTAAAATGTAGACAACTATCAGATAAATGGACTTTCAACCAAATTCTATGAACGAGTATTTTTTCCTAAATGCACTGGTTGTATGAGGATGGTAAAATGGCAGTAACCTTAAAATCTAAATTTGGCGCAAATTGGTAAATTGATGAATTTCATCAAATTTGTTACCTTTTGGAAGTAAAAAGTACACAACTATCAGCAAAATGGACTTTGAACCAAATTTATATATGAACGAGTAATTTATCCGAAATGCACTGGTTGTATGAACATGGTAAAATGCCAGTAACCTGAAAATCTAAATGTGGCGCAAATTGGTATATGATGAATTTCATCAAATTTGTTACCTTTCGGAAGTAAAATGTACACAACTATCAGCAAAATGGACTTTGAACCAAATTATATGAACGAGTAATTTTTCCGAAATGCACTGGTTGGATGAACATGGTAAAATGGCAGTAACCTTAAAATCTAAATTTGGCGCAAATTGGTAAATTGATGAATTCAGCAAATTTGTTACTTTTCGGATGTAAAATGTACACAACTATCGGCAAAATGGACTTTGAACGAAATTCTATGAACGAGTAATTTTTCCGAAATGCACTGGTGTGATGAACATGGTAAAACGGCAGTAACCTTAAAATCTACTTTTGGCGCAAATTGGTAAATTGATGAATTTCATCAAATTTGTTACCTTTTGGAATTAAAATGTACACAACTATCAGCAAAATGGACTTTGAACCAGATTCTATGAACGAGAAAGTTATCCGAAATACACTGGTAGTATGAACATGGTGAAATGGCAGTAACCTTAAAATCTACATTTGCCGCAAATTGGTAAATTGATGAATTCAGCAAATTTGTTACTTTTCGGAAGTAAATTGTACACAACTATCGGCAAAATGGACTTTGAACGAAATTCTATGAACGAGTCATTTTTCCGAAATGCACTGGTTGGATGAACATGGTAAAACGGCAGTAACCTTAAAATCTACATTTGGCGCAAATTGGTAAATTGATGAATTTCAGCAAATGTGTTACCTTTCGGAAGTAAATTGTACACAACTATCAGCAAAATGGACTTTAAACGAAATTCTATGAACGAGTAATTTTTCCGAAATGCACTGGTTGGATGAACATGGAGAAATGGCAGTAAACCTTTAAAAGCTAAATTGGTAAATTGATGAATTTCATCAAATTTGTTACCTTTCGGAAGTAAAATGTACACAACTATCAGCAAAATGGACTTTGAACCAAATTTATATATGAACGAGTAATTTATCCGAAATGCACTGGTTGTATGAACATGGTAAAATGCCAGTAACCTTAACATCTAAATGTGGCGCAAATTGGTATATGATGAATTTCAGCAAATTTGTCATCCTTCGGAAGTAAAATGTACACAACTATTAGCAAAATGGACTTTGAACCAAAATATATGAACGAGTAATTTATCCGAAATGCACTGGTTGTATGAACATGGTAAAATGGCAGTAACCTTAAAATCTAAATTTGGCGCAAATTGGTAAATTGATGAATTTCAGCAAATTTGTTGCCCTTCGGAAGTAAAATGTACACAACTATCAGCAAAATGGACTTTGAACCAAATTCTATGAACGAGAAATTTATCCGAAATGCACTGGTTGTATGAACACGGTGAAATGGCAGTAACCTTAAAATCTACATTTGGCGCAAATTGGTAAATTGATGAATTTCAGCAAATGTGTTACCTTTCGGAAGTAAAATGTAGACAACTATCGGCAAAATGGACTTTGAACCAGATTCTATGAACGAGAAAGTTATCCGAAATACACTGGTAGTATGAACATGGTGAAATGGCAGTAACCTTAAAATCTACATTTGCCGCAAATTGGTAAATTGATGAATTCAGCAAATTTGTTACTTTTCGGAAGTAAATTGTACACAACTATCGGCAAAATGGACTTTGAACGAAATTCTATGAACGAGTCATTTTTCCGAAATGCACTGGTTGGATGAACATGGTAAAACGGCAGTAACCTTAAAATCTACATTTGGCGCAAATTGGTAAATTGATGAATTTCAGCAAATGTGTTACCTTTCGGAAGTAAATTGTACACAACTATCAGCAAAATGGACTTTAAATGAAATTCTATGAACGAGTAATTTTTCCGAAATGCACTGGTTGGATGAACATGGAGAAATGGCAGTAAACCTTTAAAAGCTAAATTGGTAAATTGTTGAATTTCAGCAAATGTGTTACCTTTCGGAAGTAAAAAGTACACAACTATCAGCAAAATGGACTTTGAACCAAATTTATATATGAACGAGTAATTTATCCGAAATGCACTGGTTGTATGAACATGGTAAAATGCCAGTAACCTTAAAATCTAAATGTGGCGCAAATTGGTATATGATGAATTTCAGCAAATTTGTCATCCTTCGGAAGTAAAATGTACACAACTATTAGCAAAATGGACTTTGAACCAAAATATATGAACGAGTAATTTATCCGAAATGCACTGGTTGTATGAACATGGTAAAATGGCAGTAACCTTAAAATCAAAATTTGGCGCAAATTGGTAAATTGATGAATTTCAGCAAATTTGTTGCCCTTCGGAAGTAAAATGTACACAACTATCAGCAAAATGGACTTTGAACCAAATTCTATGAACGAGAAAGTTATCCGAAATACACTGGTAGTATGAACATGGTGAAATGGCAGTAACCTTAAAATCTACATTTGCCGCAAATTGGTAAATTGATGAATTCAGCAAATTTGTTACTTTTCGGAAGTAAATTGTACACAACTATCAGCAAAATGGACTTTAAACGAAATTCTATGAACGAGTAATTTTTCCGATATGCACTGGTTGGATGAACATGGAGAAACGGCAGTAAACCTTTAAAAGCTAAATTGGTAAATTGATGAATTTCAGCAAATGTGTTACCTTTCGGAAGTAAAAAATACACAACTATCAGCAAAATGGACTTTGAACCAAATTTATATATGAACGAGTAATTTATCCGAAATGCACTGGTTGTATGAACATGGTAAAATGCCAGTAACCTGAAAATCTAAATGTGGCGCAAATTGGTATATAATGAATTTCATCAAATTTGTTACCTTTCGGAAGTAAAATGTAGACAACTATCAGACAAATGGACTTTCAACCAAATTCTATGAACGAGTATTTTTTCCTAAATGCACTGGTTGTATGAGGATGGTAAAATGGCAGTAACCTTAAAATCTACATTTGGCGCAAATTGGTAAATTGCTGAATTTCAGCAAATGTGTTACCTTTCGGAAGTAAAATGTAGACAACTATCAGCAAAATGGACTTTGAACCAAATTTATATATGAACGAGTAATTTATCCGAAATGCACTGGTTGTATGAACATGGTAAAATGCCAGTAACCTTAAAATCTAAATGTGGCGCAAATTGGTATATGATGAATTTCAGCAAATTTGTCATCCTTCGGAAGTAAAATGTACACAACTATTAGCAAAATGGACTTTGAACCAAAATATATGAACGAGTAATTTATCCGAAATGCACTGGTTGTATGAACATGGTAAAATGGCAGTAACCTTAAAATCAAAATCAGGCGCAAATTGGTAAATTGATGAATTTCAGCAAATGTGTTACCTTTCGGAAGTAAAATGTAGACAACTATCAGACAAATGGACTTTCAACCAAATTCTATGAACGAGTATTTTTTCCTAAATGCACTGGTTGTATGAGGATGGTAAAATGGCAGTAACCTTAAAATCTACATTTGGCGCAAATTGGTAAATTGCTGAATTTCAGCAAATTTGTTACCTTTCGGAAGTAAAATGTAGACAACTATCAGACAAATGGACTTTCAACCAAATTCTATGAACGAGTATTTTTTCCTAAATGCACTGGTTGTATGAGGATGGTAAAATGGCAGTAACCTTAAAATCTACATTTGGCGCAAATTGGTAAATTGCTGAATTTCAGCAAATTTGTTACCTTTTGGAAGTAAAAAGTACACAACTATCAGCAAAATGGACTTTGAACCAAATTTATATATGAACGAGTAATTTATCCGAAATGCACTGGTTGTATGAACATGGTAAAATGCCAGTAACCTTAAAATCTAAATGTGGCGCAAATTGGTATATGATGAATTTCAGCAAATTTGTCATCCTTCGGAAGTAAAATGTACACAACTATTAGCAAAATGGACTTTGAACCAAAATATATGAACGAGTAATTTATCCGAAATGCACTGGTTGTATGAACATGGTAAAATGGCAGTAACCTTAAAATCAAAATTTGGCGCAAATTGGTAAATTGATGAATTTCAGCAAATTTGTTGCCCTTCGGAAGTAAAATGTACACAACTATCAGCAAAATGGACTTTGAACCAAGTTCTATGAACGAGAAATTTATCCGAAATGCACTGGTTGTATGAACACGGTGAAATGGCAGTAACCTTAAAATCTGCATTTGGCGCAAATTGGTAAATTGATGAATTTCAGCAAATGTGTTACCTTTCGGAAGTAAAATGTAGACAACTATCAGATAAATGGACTTTCAACCAAATTCTATGAACGAGTATTTTTTCCTAAATGCACTGGTTGTATGAGGATGGTAAAATGGCAGTAACCTTAAAATCTAAATTTGGCGCAAATTGGTAAATTGATGAATTTCATCAAATTTGTTACCTTTTGGAAGTAAAAAGTACACAACTATCAGCAAAATGGACTTTGAACCAAATTTATATATGAACGAGTAATTTATCCGAAATGCACTGGTTGTATGAACATGGTAAAATGCCAGTAACCTGAAAATCTAAATGTGGCGCAAATTGGTATATGATGAATTTCATCAAATTTGTTACCTTTCGGAAGTAAAATGTACACAACTATCAGCAAAATGGACTTTGAACCAAATTATATGAACGAGTAATTTTTCCGAAATGCACTGGTTGGATGAACATGGTAAAATGGCAGTAACCTTAAAATCTAAATTTGGCGCAAATTGGTAAATTGATGAATTCAGCAAATTTGTTACTTTTCGGATGTAAAATGTACACAACTATCGGCAAAATGGACTTTGAACGAAATTCTATGAACGAGTAATTTTTCCGAAATGCACTGGTGTGATGAACATGGTAAAACGGCAGTAACCTTAAAATCTACTTTTGGCGCAAATTGGTAAATTGATGAATTTCATCAAATTTGTTACCTTTTGGAATTAAAATGTACACAACTATCAGCAAAATGGACTTTGAACCAGATTCTATGAACGAGAAAGTTATCCGAAATACACTGGTAGTATGAACATGGTGAAATGGCAGTAACCTTAAAATCTACATTTGCCGCAAATTGGTAAATTGATGAATTCAGCAAATTTGTTACTTTTCGGAAGTAAATTGTACACAACTATCGGCAAAATGGACTTTGAACGAAATTCTATGAACGAGTCATTTTTCCGAAATGCACTGGTTGGATGAACATGGTAAAACGGCAGTAACCTTAAAATCTACATTTGGCGCAAATTGGTAAATTGATGAATTTCAGCAAATGTGTTACCTTTCGGAAGTAAATTGTACACAACTATCAGCAAAATGGACTTTAAACGAAATTCTATGAACGAGTAATTTTTCCGAAATGCACTGGTTGGATGAACATGGAGAAATGGCAGTAAACCTTTAAAAGCTAAATTGGTAAATTGATGAATTTCATCAAATTTGTTACCTTTCGGAAGTAAAATGTACACAACTATCAGCAAAATGGACTTTGAACCAAATTTATATATGAACGAGTAATTTATCCGAAATGCACTGGTTGTATGAACATGGTAAAATGCCAGTAACCTTAACATCTAAATGTGGCGCAAATTGGTATATGATGAATTTCAGCAAATTTGTCATCCTTCGGAAGTAAAATGTACACAACTATTAGCAAAATGGACTTTGAACCAAAATATATGAACGAGTAATTTATCCGAAATGCACTGGTTGTATGAACATGGTAAAATGGCAGTAACCTTAAAATCTAAATTTGGCGCAAATTGGTAAATTGATGAATTTCAGCAAATTTGTTGCCCTTCGGAAGTAAAATGTACACAACTATCAGCAAAATGGACTTTGAACCAAATTCTATGAACGAGAAATTTATCCGAAATGCACTGGTTGTATGAACACGGTGAAATGGCAGTAACCTTAAAATCTACATTTGGCGCAAATTGGTAAATTGATGAATTTCAGCAAATGTGTTACCTTTCGGAAGTAAAATGTAGACAACTATCAGATAAATGGACTTTGAACCAAATTATATGAACCAGTAATTTTTCCGAAATGCACTGGTGTGATGAACATGGTAAAGCGACAGTAACCTTAAAATCTACTTTTGGCGCAAATTGGTAAATTGATGAATTTCATCAAATTTGTTACCTTTTGGAAGTAAAAAGTACACAACTATCAGCAAAATGGACTTTGAACCAAATTTATATATGAACGAGTAATTTATCCGAAATGCACTGGTTGTATGAACACGGTAAAATGGCAGTACCCTGAAAATCTAAATTTGGCGCAAATTGGTAAATTGCTGAATTTCAGCAAACTTGTTACTTTTCGGAAGTAAAATGTACACAACTATCGGCAAAATGGACTTTGAACGAAATTCTATGAACGAGTAATTTTTCCGAAATGCACTGGTGTGATGAACATGGTAAAACGGCAGTAACCTTAAAATCTACCTTTAGCGCAAATTGGTAAATTGATGAATTTCATCAAATTTGTTACCTTTTGGAAGTAAAAAGTACACAACTATCAGCAAAATGGACTTTGAACCAAATTTATATATGAACGAGTAATTTATCCGAAATGCACTGGTTGTATGAACATGGTAAAATGCCAGTAACCTGAAAATCTAAATGTGGCGCAAATTGGTATATGATGAATTTCATCAAATTTGTTACCTTTCGGAAGTAAAATGTACACAACTATCAGCAAAATGGACTTTGAACCAAATTATATGAACGAGTAATTTTTCCGAAATGCACTGGTTGGATGAACATGGTAAAATGGCAGTAACCTTAAAATCTACTTTTGGCGCAAATTGGTAAATTGATGAATTCAGCAAATTTGTTACTTTTCGGATGTAAAATGTACACACCTATCGGCAAAATGGACTTTGAACGAAATTCTATGAACGAGAAATTTATCCGAAATACACTGGTAGTATGAACATGGTGAAATGGCAGTAACCTTAAAATCTACATTTGCCGCAAATTGGTAAATTGATGAATTCAGCAAATTTGTTACTTTTCGGAAGTAAATTGTACACAACTATCGGCAAAATTGACTTTGAACGAAATTCTATGAACGAGTCATTTTTCCGAAATGCACTGGTTGGATGAACATGGTAAAACGGCAGTAACCTTAAAATCTACATTTGGCGCAAATTGGTAAATTGATGAATTTCAGCAAATGTGTTACCTTTCGGAAGTAAATTGTACACAACTATCAGCAAAATGGACTCTAAATGAAATTCTATGAACGAGTAATTTTTCCGAAATGCACTGGTTGGATGAACATGGAGAAACGGCAGTAAACCTTTAAAAGCTAAATTGGTAAATTGATGAATTTCATCAAGTTTGTTACCTTTTGGAAGTAAAAAGTACACAACTATCAGCAAAATGGACTTTGAACCAAATTTATATATGAACGAGTAATTTATCCGAAATGCACTGGTTGTATGAACATGGTAAAATGACAGTAACCTGAAAATCTAAATGCGGCGCAAATTGGTATATGATGAATTTCATCAAATTTGTTACCTTTCGGAAGTAAAATGTACACAACTATCAGCAAAATGGACTTTGAACCAAATTATATGAACGAGTAATTTTTCCGAAATGCACTGGTTGGATGAACATGGTAAAATGGCAGTAACCTTAAAATCTAAATTTGGCGCAAATTGGTAAATTGATGAATTCAGCAAATTTGTTACTTTTCGGATGTAAAATGTACACACCTATCGGCAAAATGGACTTTGAACGAAATTCTATGAACGAGAAATTTATCCGAAATACACTGGTAGTATGAACATGGTGAAATGGCAGTAACCTTAAAATCTACATTTGCCGCAAATTGGTAAATTGATGAATTCAGCAAATTTGTTACTTTTCGGAAGTAAATTGTACACAACTATCGGCAAAATGGACTTTGAACGAAATTCTATGAACGAGTCATTTTTCCGAAATGCACTGGTTGGATGAACATGGTAAAACGGCAGTAACCTTAAAATCTACATTTGGCGCAAATTGGTAAATTGATGAATTTTAGCAAATGTGTTACCTTTCGGAAGTAAATTGTACACAACTATCAGCAAAATGGACTTTAAACGAAATTCTATGAACGAGTAATTTTTCCGAAATGCACTGGTTGGATGAACATGGAGAAACGGCAGTAAACCTTTAAAAGCTAAATTGGTAAATTGATGAATTTCAGCAAATGTGTTACCTTTCGGAAGTAAAAAGTACACAACTATCAGCAAAATGGACTTTGAACCAAATTTATATATGAACGAGTAATTTATCCGAAATGCACTGGTTGTAAGAACATGGTAAAATGCCAGTAACCTGAAAATCTAAATGTGGCGCAAATTGGTATATGATGAATTTCATCAAATTTGTTACCTTTCGGAAGTAAAATGTAGACAACTATCAGACAAATGGACTTTCAACCAAATTCTATGAACGAGTATTTTTTCCTAAATGCACTGGTTGTATGAGGATGGTAAAATGGCAGTAACCTTAAAATCTACGTTTGGCGCAAATTGGTAAATTGCTGAATTTCAGCAAATTTGTTACCTTTCGGAAGTAAAATGTAGACAACTATCAGACAAATGGACTTTCAACCAAATTCTATGAACGAGTATTTTTTCCTAAATGCACTGGTTGTATGAGGATGGTAAAATGGCAGTAACCTTAAAATCTAAATTTGGCGCAAATTGGTAAATTGATGAATTTCATCAAATTTGTTACCTTTTGGAAGTAAAAAGTACACAACTATCAGCAAAATGGACTTTGAACCAAATTTATATATGAACGAGTAATTTATCCGAAATGCACTGGTTGTATGAACATGGTAAAATGCCAGTAACCTTAAAATCTAAATGTGGCGCAAATTGGTATATGATGAATTTCAGCAAATTTGTCATCCTTCGGAAGTAAAATGTACACAACTATTAGCAAAATGGACTTTGAACCAAAATATATGAACGAGTAATTTATCCGAAATGCACTGGTTGTATGAGGATGGTAAAATGGCAGTAACCTTAAAATCTAAATTTGGCGCAAATTGGTAAATTGATGAATTTCAGCAAATTTGTTGCCCTTCGGAAGTAAAATGTACACAACTATCAGCAAAATGGACTTTGAACCAAATTCTATGAACGAGAAATTTATCCGAAATGCACTGGTTGTATGAACACGGTGAAATGGCAGTAACCTTAAAATCTACATTTGGCGCAAATTGGTAAATTGATGAATTTCAGCAAATGTGTTACCTTTCGGAAGTAAAATGTAGACAACTATCAGATAAATGGACTTTGAACCAAATTATATGAACGAGTAATTTTTCCGAAATGCACTGGTGTGATGAACATGGTAAAACGACAGTAACCTTAAAATCTACTTTTGGCGCAAATTGGTAAATTGATGAATTTCATCAAATTTGTTACCTTTTGGAAGTAAAAAGTACACAACTATCAGCAAAATGGACTTTGAACCAAATTTATATATGAACGAGTAATTTATCCGAAATGCACTGGTTGTATGAACACGGTAAAATGGCAGTAACCTGAAAATCTAAATTTGGCGCAAATTGGTAAATTGCTGAATTTCAGCAAATTTGTTACTTTTCGGAAGTAAAATGTACACAACTATCGGCAAAATGGACTTTGAACGAAATTCTATGAACGAGTAATTTTTCCGAAATGCACTGGTGTGATGAACATGGTAAAACGGCAGTAACCTTAAAATCTACTTTTGGCGCAAATTGGTAAATTGATGAATTTCATCAAATGTGTTACCTTTCGGAAGTAAATTGTACACAACTATCAGCAAAATGGACTTTAAACGAAATTCTATGAACGAGTAATTTTTCCGAAATGCGCTGGTTGGATGAACATGGAGAAACGGCAGTAAACCTTTAAAAGCTAAATTGGTAAATTGATGAATTTCATCAAATTTGTTACCTTTCGGAAGTAAAATGTACACAACTATTAGCAAAATGGACTTTGAACGAAATTCTATGAACGAGTAATTTTTCCGAAATGCACTGGTTGGATGAACATGGTAAAACGGCAGTAACCTTAAAATCTAAATGTGGCGCAAATTGGTAAATTGATGAATTTCAGCAAATTTGTTGCCCTTCGGAAGTAAAATGTACACAACTATCAGCAAAATGGACTTTGAACCAAATTCTATGAACGAGAAATTTATCCGAAATGCACTGGTTGTATGAACATGGTGAAATGGCAGTAACCTTAAAATCTACTTTTGGCGCAAATTGGTAAATTGATGAATTTCATCAAATTTGTTACCTTTTGGAATTAAAATGTACACAACTATCAGCAAAATGGACTTTGAACCAGATTCTATGAACGAGAAATTTATCCGAAATACACTGGTAGTATGAACATGGTGAAATGGCAGTAACCTTAAAATCTACATTTGGCGCAAATTGGTAAATTGCTGAATTTCAGCAAATGTGTTACCTTTCGGAAGTAAATTGTACACAACTATCAGCAAAATGGACTTTAAACGAAATTCTATGAACGAGTAATTTTTCCGAAATGCACTGGTTGGATGAACATGGAGAAACGGCAGTAACCTTAAAAAGCTAAATTGGTAAATTGATGAATTTCAGCAAATTTGTCATCCTTCGGAAGTAAAATGTACACAACTATTAGCAAAATGGACTTTGAACCAAATTATATGAACGAGTAATTTATCCGAAATGCACTAGTTGTATGAACATGGTAAAATGGCAGTAACCTGAAAATCTAAATTTGGCGCAAATTGGTAACTTGCTGAAATTCATCAAATTTGTTACCTTTCGGAAGTAAAATGTAGACAACTATCAGCAAAATGGACTTTGAACCAAATTTATATATGAACGAGTAATTTATCCGAAATGCACTGGTTGTATGAACATGGTAAAATGGCAGTAACCTTAAAATCTACATTTGGCGCAAATTGGTAAATTGCTGAATTTCAGCAAATGTGTTACCTTTCGGAAGTAAATTGTACACAACTATCAGCAAAATGGACTTTAAACGAAATTCTATGAACGAGTAATTTTTCCGAAATGCACTGGTTGGATGAACATGGAGAAACGGCAGTAAACCTTTAAAAGCTAAATTGGTAAATTGATGAATTTCATCAAGTTTGTTACCTTTTGGAAGTAAAAAGTACACAACTATCAGCAAAATGGACTTTGAACCAAATTTATATATGAACGAGTAATTTATCCGAAATGCACTGGTTGTATGAACATGGTAAAATGACAGTAACCTGAAAATCTAAATGCGGCGCAAATTGGTATATGATGAATTTCATCAAATTTGTTACCTTTCGGAAGTAAAATGTACACAACTATCAGCAAAATGGACTTTGAACCAAATTATATGAACGAGTAATTTTTCCGAAATGCACTGGTTGGATGAACATGGTAAAATGGCAGTAACCTTAAAATCTAAATTTGGCGCAAATTGGTAAATTGATGAATTCAGCAAATTTGTTACTTTTCGGATGTAAAATGTACACACCTATCGGCAAAATGGACTTTGAACGAAATTCTATGAACGAGAAATTTATCCGAAATACACTGGTAGTATGAACATGGTGAAATGGCAGTAACCTTAAAATCTACATTTGCCGCAAATTGGTAAATTGATGAATTCAGCAAATTTGTTACTTTTCGGAAGTAAATTGTACACAACTATCGGCAAAATGGACTTTGAACGAAATTCTATGAACGAGTCATTTTTCCGAAATGCACTGGTTGGATGAACATGGTAAAACGGCAGTAACCTTAAAATCTACATTTGGCGCAAATTGGTAAATTGATGAATTTTAGCAAATGTGTTACCTTTCGGAAGTAAATTGTACACAACTATCAGCAAAATGGACTTTAAACGAAATTCTATGAACGAGTAATTTTTCCGAAATGCACTGGTTGGATGAACATGGAGAAACGGCAGTAAACCTTTAAAAGCTAAATTGGTAAATTGATGAATTTCAGCAAATGTGTTACCTTTCGGAAGTAAAAAGTACACAACTATCAGCAAAATGGACTTTGAACCAAATTTATATATGAACGAGTAATTTATCCGAAATGCACTGGTTGTAAGAACATGGTAAAATGCCAGTAACCTGAAAATCTAAATGTGGCGCAAATTGGTATATGATGAATTTCATCAAATTTGTTACCTTTCGGAAGTAAAATGTAGACAACTATCAGACAAATGGACTTTCAACCAAATTCTATGAACGAGTATTTTTTCCTAAATGCACTGGTTGTATGAGGATGGTAAAATGGCAGTAACCTTAAAATCTACGTTTGGCGCAAATTGGTAAATTGCTGAATTTCAGCAAATTTGTTACCTTTCGGAAGTAAAATGTAGACAACTATCAGACAAATGGACTTTCAACCAAATTCTATGAACGAGTATTTTTTCCTAAATGCACTGGTTGTATGAGGATGGTAAAATGGCAGTAACCTTAAAATCTAAATTTGGCGCAAATTGGTAAATTGATGAATTTCATCAAATTTGTTACCTTTTGGAAGTAAAAAGTACACAACTATCAGCAAAATGGACTTTGAACCAAATTTATATATGAACGAGTAATTTATCCGAAATGCACTGGTTGTATGAACATGGTAAAATGCCAGTAACCTTAAAATCTAAATGTGGCGCAAATTGGTATATGATGAATTTCAGCAAATTTGTCATCCTTCGGAAGTAAAATGTACACAACTATTAGCAAAATGGACTTTGAACCAAAATATATGAACGAGTAATTTATCCGAAATGCACTGGTTGTATGAGGATGGTAAAATGGCAGTAACCTTAAAATCTAAATTTGGCGCAAATTGGTAAATTGATGAATTTCAGCAAATTTGTTGCCCTTCGGAAGTAAAATGTACACAACTATCAGCAAAATGGACTTTGAACCAAATTCTATGAACGAGAAATTTATCCGAAATGCACTGGTTGTATGAACACGGTGAAATGGCAGTAACCTTAAAATCTACATTTGGCGCAAATTGGTAAATTGATGAATTTCAGCAAATGTGTTACCTTTCGGAAGTAAAATGTAGACAACTATCAGATAAATGGACTTTGAACCAAATTATATGAACGAGTAATTTTTCCGAAATGCACTGGTGTGATGAACATGGTAAAACGACAGTAACCTTAAAATCTACTTTTGGCGCAAATTGGTAAATTGATGAATTTCATCAAATTTGTTACCTTTTGGAAGTAAAAAGTACACAACTATCAGCAAAATGGACTTTGAACAAAATTTATATATGAACGAGTAATTTATCCGAAATGCACTGGTTGTATGAACACGGTAAAATGGCAGTAACCTGAAAATCTAAATTTGGCGCAAATTGGTAAATTGCTGAATTTCAGCAAATTTGTTACTTTTCGGAAGTAAAATGTACACAACTATCGGCAAAATGGACTTTGAACGAAATTCTATGAACGAGTAATTTTTCCGAAATGCACTGGTGTGATGAACATGGTAAAACGGCAGTAACCTTAAAATCTACTTTTGGCGCAAATTGGTAAATTGATGAATTTCATCAAATGTGTTACCTTTCGGAAGTAAATTGTACACAACTATCAGCAAAATGGACTTTAAACGAAATTCTATGAACGAGTAATTTTTCCGAAATGCGCTGGTTGGATGAACATGGAGAAACGGCAGTAAACCTTTAAAAGCTAAATTGGTAAATTGATGAATTTCATCAAATTTGTTACCTTTCGGAAGTAAAATGTACACAACTATTAGCAAAATGGACTTTGAACGAAATTCTATGAACGAGTAATTTTTCCGAAATGCACTGGTTGGATGAACATGGTAAAACGGCAGTAACCTTAAAATCTAAATGTGGCGCAAATTGGTAAATTGATGAATTTCAGCAAATTTGTTGCCCTTCGGAAGTAAAATGTACACAACTATCAGCAAAATGGACTTTGAACCAAATTCTATGAACGAGAAATTTATCCGAAATGCACTGGTTGTATGAACATGGTGAAATGGCAGTAACCTTAAAATCTACTTTTGGCGCAAATTGGTAAATTGATGAATTTCATCAAATTTGTTACCTTTTGGAATTAAAATGTACACAACTATCAGCAAAATGGACTTTGAACCAGATTCTATGAACGAGAAATTTATCCGAAATACACTGGTAGTATGAACATGGTGAAATGGCAGTAACCTTAAAATCTACATTTGGCGCAAATTGGTAAATTGCTGAATTTCAGCAAATGTGTTACCTTTCGGAAGTAAATTGTACACAACTATCAGCAAAATGGACTTTAAACGAAATTCTATGAACGAGTAATTTTTCCGAAATGCACTGGTTGGATGAACATGGAGAAACGGCAGTAACCTTAAAAAGCTAAATTGGTAAATTGATGAATTTCAGCAAATTTGTCATCCTTCGGAAGTAAAATGTACACAACTATTAGCAAAATGGACTTTGAACCAAATTATATGAACGAGTAATTTATCCGAAATGCACTAGTTGTATGAACATGGTAAAATGGCAGTAACCTGAAAATCTAAATTTGGCGCAAATTGGTAACTTGCTGAAATTCATCAAATTTGTTACCTTTCGGAAGTAAAATGTAGACAACTATCAGCAAAATGGACTTTGAACCAAATTTATATATGAACGAGTAATTTATCCGAAATGCACTGGTTGTATGAACATGGTAAAATGGCAGTAACCTTAAAATCTACATTTGGCGCAAATTGGTAAATTGCTGAATTTCAGCAAATGTGTTACCTTTCGGAAGTAAATTGTACACAACTATCAGCAAAATGGACTTTAAACGAAATTCTATGAACGAGTAATTTTTCCGAAATGCACTGGTTGGATGAACATGGTAAAACGGCAGTAACCTTAAAATCTACATTTGGCGCAAATTGGTAAATTGATGAATTTCAGCAAATGTGTTACCTTTCGGAAGTAAATTGTACACAACTATCAGCAAAATGGACTTTAAACGAAATTCTATGAACGAGTAATTTTTCCGAAATGCACTGGTTGGATGAACATGGAGAAACGGCAGTAAACCTTTAAAAGCTAAATTGGTAAATTGATGAATTTCATCAAATTTGTTACCTTTCGGAAGTAAAATGTACACAACTATTAGCAAAATGGACTTTGAACGAAATTCTATGAACGAGTAATTTTTCCGAAATGCACTGGTTGGATGAACATGGTAAAACGGCAGTAACCTTAAAATCTAAATGTGGCGCAAATTGGTAAATTGATGAATTTCAGCAAATTTGTTACTTTTCGGAAGTAAAATGTACACAACTATCAGCAAAATGGACTTTGAACCAAATTCTATGAACGAGAAATTTATCCGAAATGCACTGGTTGTATGAACATGGTGAAATGGCAGTAACCTTAAAATCTACAATTGGCGCAAATTGGTAAATTGCTGAATTTCAGCAAATGTGTTACCTTTCGGAAGTAAATTGTACACAACTATCAGCAAAATGGACTTTGAACAAAATTCTATGAACGAGAAATTTATCCGAAATGCACTGGTTGTATGAACATGGTGAAATGGCAGTAACCTTAAAATCTACATTTGGCGCAAATTGGTAAATTGATGAATTTCAGCAAATTTGTTACTATTCGGAAGTAAATTGTACACAACTATCGGCAAAATGGACTTTGAACGAAATTCTATGAACGAGTAATTTTTCCGAAATGCACTGGTGTGATGAACATGGTAAAACGGCAGTAACCTTAAAATCTACTTTTGGCGCAAATTGGTAAATTGATGAATTTCAGCAAATTTGTTACTTTTCGGAAGTAAAATGTACACAACTATCAGCAAAATGGACTTTGAACCAATTCTATGAACTAGAAATTTATCCGAAATGCACTGGTTGTATGAAGATGTTGAAATGGCAGTAACCTTAAAATCTACATTTGGCGCAAATTGGTAAATTGATGAATTTCAGCAAATGTGTTACCTTTCGGAAGTAAAATGTACACAACTATCGGCAAAATGGACTTTGAACGAAATTCTATGAACGAGTAATTTTTCCGAAATGCACTGGTGTGATGAACATGGTGAAACGGCAGTAACCTTAAAATCTACTTTTGGCGCAAATTGGTAAATTGATGAATTTCAGCAAATTTGTTACTTTTCGGAAGTATAATGTACACAACTATCAGCAAAATATACTTTGAACCAAATTCTATGAACGAGAAATTTATCCGAAATGCACTGGTTGTATGAACATGGTGAAATGGCAGTAACCTTAAAATCTACATTTGGCGCAAATTGGTAAATTGATGAATTTCAGCAAATGTGTTAGCTTTCGGAAGTAAATTGTACACAACTATCAGCAAAATGGACTTTGAACGAAATTCTATGAACGAGTAATTTTTCCGAAATGCACTGGTTGGATGAACATGGTAAAACGGCAGTAACCTTAAAATCTAAATTTGGCGCAAATTGGTAAATTGATGAATTCAGCAAATTTGTTACTTTTCGGAAGTAAACTGTACACAAATATCAGCAAAATGGACTTTGAACCAAATTATATGAACGAGTAATTTTTCCGAAATGCACTGGTTGGATGAACATGGTAAAACGGCAGTAACCTTAAAATCTACATTTTGCGCAAATTGGTAAATTGATGAATTCAGCAAATTTGTTACTTTTCGGAAGTAAAATGTACACAACTATCGGCAAAATGGACTTTGAACGAAACTCTATGAACGAGTAATTTTTCCGAAATGCACTGCTGTGATGAACATGGTAAAATGCCAGTAACCTGAAAATCTAAATTTGGCGCAAATTTGTAAATTGATGAATTTCAGCAAATTTGTTACCTTTTGGAAGTAAACTGTAAACAACTATCAGCAAAATGGACTTTGAACCAAATTCTATGAACGAGTAATTTATCCGAAATGCACTGGTTGTGTGAACATGGTAAAATGGCAGTAACCTAAAAATTTAATTTGGCGCAAATTGGTAAATTGCTGAACTTCAGCAAATGTGTTACCTTTTGGAAGTAAAAAGTACACAACTATTAGCAAAATGGCCGGTAACCCTAAAATCTAAATTTGGCGCAAATTGGTAAATTGATGAATTTCAGCAAATTTGTTACTTTTCGGAAGTAAAATGTACACAACTATCAGCAAAATAGACTTTGAACGAAATTCTATTAACGAATAATTTTTCCGGAATGCACTGGTTGGATGAACATGGTAAAACCGCAGTAACCTTAAAATCTACATTTGGCGCAAATTGGTAAATTGATGAATTTCAGCAAATTTGTTGCCTTTTGGAAGTAAACTGTAAACAACTATCAGCAAAATGGACTTTGAACCAAATTCTATGAACCAGTAATTTATCCGAAATGCACTGGTTTTGTGAACATGGTAAAATGCCAGTAACCTAAAAATTTAATTTGGCGCAAATTGGTAAATTGCTGAACTTCAGCAAATGTGTTACCTTTTGGAAGTAAAAAGTACACAACTATTAGCAAAATGGCCAGTAACCCTAAAATCTAAATTTGGCGCAAATTGGTAAATTGATGAATTTCAGCAAATTTGTTACTTTTCGGAAGTAAAATGTACACAACTATCAGCAAAATAGACTTTGAACGAAATTCTATTAACGAATAATTTTTCCGGAATGCACTGGTTGGATGAACATGGTAAAACCGCAGTAACCTTAAAATCTACATTTGGCGCAAATTGGTAAATTGATGAATTTCAGCAAATTTGTTGCCTTTTGGAAGTAAAATGTACACAACTATCAGCAAAATGGACTTTGAACCAAATTCTATGAACGAGAAATTTATCCGAAATGCACTGGTTGTATGAACATGGTGAAATGGCAGTAACCTTAAAATCTACTTTTGGCGCAAATTGGTAAATTGATGAATTTCATCAAATTTGTTACCTTTTGGAATTAAAATGTACACAACTATCAGCAAAATGGACTTTGAACCAGATTCTATGAACGAGAAATTTATCCGAAATACACTGGTAGTATGAACATGGTGAAATGGCAGTAACCTTAAAATCTACATTTGGCGCAAATTGGTAAATTGCTGAATTTCAGCAAATGTGTTACCTTTCGGAAGTAAATTGTACACAACTATCAGCAAAATGGACTTTAAACGAAATTCTATGAACGAGTAATTTTTCCGAAATGCACTGGTTGGATGAACATGGAGAAACGGCAGTAACCTTAAAAAGCTAAATTGGTAAATTGATGAATTTCAGCAAATTTGTCATCCTTCGGAAGTAAAATGTACACAACTATTAGCAAAATGGACTTTGAACCAAATTATATGAACGAGTAATTTATCCGAAATGCACTAGTTGTATGAACATGGTAAAATGGCAGTAACCTGAAAATCTAAATTTGGCGCAAATTGGTAACTTGCTGAAATTCATCAAATTTGTTACCTTTCGGAAGTAAAATGTAGACAACTATCAGCAAAATGGACTTTGAACCAAATTTATATATGAACGAGTAATTTATCCGAAATGCACTGGTTGTATGAACATGGTAAAATGGCAGTAACCTTAAAATCTACATTTGGCGCAAATTGGTAAATTGCTGAATTTCAGCAAATGTGTTACCTTTCGGAAGTAAATTGTACACAACTATCAGCAAAATGGACTTTAAACGAAATTCTATGAACGAGTAATTTTTCCGAAATGCACTGGTTGGATGAACATGGTAAAACGGCAGTAACCTTAAAATCTACATTTTGCGCAAATTGGTAAATTGATGAATTCAGCAAATTTGTTACTTTTCGGAAGTAAAATGTACACAACTATCGGCAAAATGGACTTTGAACGAAACTCTATGAACGAGTAATTTTTCCGAAATGCACTGCTGTGATGAACATGGTAAAATGCCAGTAACCTGAAAATCTAAATTTGGCGCAAATTTGTAAATTGATGAATTTCAGCAAATTTGTTACCTTTTGGAAGTAAACTGTAAACAACTATCAGCAAAATGGACTTTGAACCAAATTCTATGAACGAGTAATTTATCCGAAATGCACTGGTTGTGTGAACATGGTAAAATGGCAGTAACCTTAAAATCTAAATTTGGCGCAAATTGGTAAATTGATGAATTCAGCAAATTTGTTACTTTTCGGATGTAAAATGTACACAACTATCGGCAAAATGGACTTTGAACGAAATTCTATGAACGAGTAATTTTTCCGAAATGCACTGGTGTGATGAACATGGTAAAACGGCAGTAACCTTAAAATCTACTTTTGGCGCAAATTGGTAAATTGATGAATTTCATCAAATTTGTTACCTTTTGGAATTAAAATGTACACAACTATCAGCAAAATGGACTTTGAACCAGATTCTATGAACGAGAAAGTTATCCGAAATACACTGGTAGTATGAACATGGTGAAATGGCAGTAACCTTAAAATCTACATTTGCCGCAAATTGGTAAATTGATGAATTCAGCAAATTTGTTACTTTTCGGAAGTAAATTGTACACAACTATCGGCAAAATGGACTTTGAACGAAATTCTATGAACGAGTCATTTTTCCGAAATGCACTGGTTGGATGAACATGGTAAAACGGCAGTAACCTTAAAATCTACATTTGGCGCAAATTGGTAAATTGATGAATTTCAGCAAATGTGTTACCTTTCGGAAGTAAATTGTACACAACTATCAGCAAAATGGACTTTAAACGAAATTCTATGAACGAGTAATTTTTCCGAAATGCACTGGTTGGATGAACATGGAGAAATGGCAGTAAACCTTTAAAAGCTAAATTGGTAAATTGATGAATTTCATCAAATTTGTTACCTTTCGGAAGTAAAATGTACACAACTATCAGCAAAATGGACTTTGAACCAAATTTATATATGAACGAGTAATTTATCCGAAATGCACTGGTTGTATGAACATGGTAAAATGCCAGTAACCTTAACATCTAAATGTGGCGCAAATTGGTATATGATGAATTTCAGCAAATTTGTCATCCTTCGGAAGTAAAATGTACACAACTATTAGCAAAATGGACTTTGAACCAAAATATATGAACGAGTAATTTATCCGAAATGCACTGGTTGTATGAACATGGTAAAATGGCAGTAACCTTAAAATCTAAATTTGGCGCAAATTGGTAAATTGATGAATTTCAGCAAATTTGTTGCCCTTCGGAAGTAAAATGTACACAACTATCAGCAAAATGGACTTTGAACCAAATTCTATGAACGAGAAATTTATCCGAAATGCACTGGTTGTATGAACACGGTGAAATGGCAGTAACCTTAAAATCTACATTTGGCGCAAATTGGTAAATTGATGAATTTCAGCAAATGTGTTACCTTTCGGAAGTAAAATGTAGACAACTATCAGATAAATGGACTTTGAACCAAATTATATGAACCAGTAATTTTTCCGAAATGCACTGGTGTGATGAACATGGTAAAGCGACAGTAACCTTAAAATCTACTTTTGGCGCAAATTGGTAAATTGATGAATTTCATCAAATTTGTTACCTTTTGGAAGTAAAAAGTACACAACTATCAGCAAAATGGACTTTGAACCAAATTTATATATGAACGAGTAATTTATCCGAAATGCACTGGTTGTATGAACACGGTAAAATGGCAGTACCCTGAAAATCTAAATTTGGCGCAAATTGGTAAATTGCTGAATTTCAGCAAACTTGTTACTTTTCGGAAGTAAAATGTACACAACTATCGGCAAAATGGACTTTGAACGAAATTCTATGAACGAGTAATTTTTCCGAAATGCACTGGTGTGATGAACATGGTAAAACGGCAGTAACCTTAAAATCTACCTTTAGCGCAAATTGGTAAATTGATGAATTTCATCAAATTTGTTACCTTTTGGAAGTAAAAAGTACACAACTATCAGCAAAATGGACTTTGAACCAAATTTATATATGAACGAGTAATTTATCCGAAATGCACTGGTTGTATGAACATGGTAAAATGCCAGTAACCTGAAAATCTAAATGTGGCGCAAATTGGTATATGATGAATTTCATCAAATTTGTTACCTTTCGGAAGTAAAATGTACACAACTATCAGCAAAATGGACTTTGAACCAAATTATATGAACGAGTAATTTTTCCGAAATGCACTGGTTGGATGAACATGGTAAAATGGCAGTAACCTTAAAATCTACTTTTGGCGCAAATTGGTAAATTGATGAATTCAGCAAATTTGTTACTTTTCGGATGTAAAATGTACACACCTATCGGCAAAATGGACTTTGAACGAAATTCTATGAACGAGAAATTTATCCGAAATACACTGGTAGTATGAACATGGTGAAATGGCAGTAACCTTAAAATCTCCATTTGCCGCAAATTGGTAAATTGATGAATTCAGCAAATTTGTTACTTTTCGGAAGTAAATTGTACACAACTATCGGCAAAATTGACTTTGAACGAAATTCTATGAACGAGTCATTTTTCCGAAATGCACTGGTTGGATGAACATGGTAAAACGGCAGTAACCTTAAAATCTACATTTGGCGCAAATTGGTAAATTGATGAATTTCAGCAAATGTGTTACCTTTCGGAAGTAAATTGTACACAACTATCAGCAAAATGGACTCTAAATGAAATTCTATGAACGAGTAATTTTTCCGAAATGCACTGGTTGGATGAACATGGAGAAACGGCAGTAAACCTTTAAAAGCTAAATTGGTAAATTGATGAATTTCATCAAGTTTGTTACCTTTTGGAAGTAAAAAGTACACAACTATCAGCAAAATGGACTTTGAACCAAATTTATATATGAACGAGTAATTTATCCGAAATGCACTGGTTGTATGAACATGGTAAAATGACAGTAACCTGAAAATCTAAATGCGGCGCAAATTGGTATATGATGAATTTCATCAAATTTGTTACCTTTCGGAAGTAAAATGTACACAACTATCAGCAAAATGGACTTTGAACCAAATTATATGAACGAGTAATTTTTCCGAAATGCACTGGTTGGATGAACATGGTAAAATGGCAGTAACCTTAAAATCTAAATTTGGCGCAAATTGGTAAATTGATGAATTCAGCAAATTTGTTACTTTTCGGATGTAAAATGTACACACCTATCGGCAAAATGGACTTTGAACGAAATTCTATGAACGAGAAATTTATCCGAAATACACTGGTAGTATGAACATGGTGAAATGGCAGTAACCTTAAAATCTACATTTGCCGCAAATTGGTAAATTGATGAATTCAGCAAATTTGTTACTTTTCGGAAGTAAATTGTACACAACTATCGGCAAAATGGACTTTGAACGAAATTCTATGAACGAGTCATTTTTCCGAAATGCACTGGTTGGATGAACATGGTAAAACGGCAGTAACCTTAAAATCTACATTTGGCGCAAATTGGTAAATTGATGAATTTTAGCAAATGTGTTACCTTTCGGAAGTAAATTGTACACAACTATCAGCAAAATGGACTTTAAACGAAATTCTATGAACGAGTAATTTTTCCGAAATGCACTGGTTGGATGAACATGGAGAAACGGCAGTAAACCTTTAAAAGCTAAATTGGTAAATTGATGAATTTCAGCAAATGTGTTACCTTTCGGAAGTAAAAAGTACACAACTATCAGCAAAATGGACTTTGAACCAAATTTATATATGAACGAGTAATTTATCCGAAATGCACTGGTTGTAAGAACATGGTAAAATGCCAGTAACCTGAAAATCTAAATGTGGCGCAAATTGGTATATGATGAATTTCATCAAATTTGTTACCTTTCGGAAGTAAAATGTAGACAACTATCAGACAAATGGACTTTCAACCAAATTCTATGAACGAGTATTTTTTCCTAAATGCACTGGTTGTATGAGGATGGTAAAATGGCAGTAACCTTAAAATCTACGTTTGGCGCAAATTGGTAAATTGCTGAATTTCAGCAAATTTGTTACCTTTCGGAAGTAAAATGTAGACAACTATCAGACAAATGGACTTTCAACCAAATTCTATGAACGAGTATTTTTTCCTAAATGCACTGGTTGTATGAGGATGGTAAAATGGCAGTAACCTTAAAATCTAAATTTGGCGCAAATTGGTAAATTGATGAATTTCATCAAATTTGTTACCTTTTGGAAGTAAAAAGTACACAACTATCAGCAAAATGGACTTTGAACCAAATTTATATATGAACGAGTAATTTATCCGAAATGCACTGGTTGTATGAACATGGTAAAATGCCAGTAACCTTAAAATCTAAATGTGGCGCAAATTGGTATATGATGAATTTCAGCAAATTTGTCATCCTTCGGAAGTAAAATGTACACAACTATTAGCAAAATGGACTTTGAACCAAAATATATGAACGAGTAATTTATCCGAAATGCACTGGTTGTATGAGGATGGTAAAATGGCAGTAACCTTAAAATCTAAATTTGGCGCAAATTGGTAAATTGATGAATTTCAGCAAATTTGTTGCCCTTCGGAAGTAAAATGTACACAACTATCAGCAAAATGGACTTTGAACCAAATTCTATGAACGAGAAATTTATCCGAAATGCACTGGTTGTATGAACACGGTGAAATGGCAGTAACCTTAAAATCTACATTTGGCGCAAATTGGTAAATTGATGAATTTCAGCAAATGTGTTACCTTTCGGAAGTAAAATGTAGACAACTATCAGATAAATGGACTTTGAACCAAATTATATGAACGAGTAATTTTTCCGAAATGCACTGGTGTGATGAACATGGTAAAACGACAGTAACCTTAAAATCTACTTTTGGCGCAAATTGGTAAATTGATGAATTTCATCAAATTTGTTACCTTTTGGAAGTAAAAAGTACACAACTATCAGCAAAATGGACTTTGAACCAAATTTATATATGAACGAGTAATTTATCCGAAATGCACTGGTTGTATGAACACGGTAAAATGGCAGTAACCTGAAAATCTAAATTTGGCGCAAATTGGTAAATTGCTGAATTTCAGCAAATTTGTTACTTTTCGGAAGTAAAATGTACACAACTATCGGCAAAATGGACTTTGAACGAAATTCTATGAACGAGTAATTTTTCCGAAATGCACTGGTGTGATGAACATGGTAAAACGGCAGTAACCTTAAAATCTACTTTTGGCGCAAATTGGTAAATTGATGAATTTCATCAAATGTGTTACCTTTCGGAAGTAAATTGTACACAACTATCAGCAAAATGGACTTTAAACGAAATTCTATGAACGAGTAATTTTTCCGAAATGCGCTGGTTGGATGAACATGGAGAAACGGCAGTAAACCTTTAAAAGCTAAATTGGTAAATTGATGAATTTCATCAAATTTGTTACCTTTCGGAAGTAAAATGTACACAACTATTAGCAAAATGGACTTTGAACGAAATTCTATGAACGAGTAATTTTTCCGAAATGCACTGGTTGGATGAACATGGTAAAACGGCAGTAACCTTAAAATCTAAATGTGGCGCAAATTGGTAAATTGATGAATTTCAGCAAATTTGTTGCCCTTCGGAAGTAAAATGTACACAACTATCAGCAAAATGGACTTTGAACCAAATTCTATGAACGAGAAATTTATCCGAAATGCACTGGTTGTATGAACATGGTGAAATGGCAGTAACCTTAAAATCTACTTTTGGCGCAAATTGGTAAATTGATGAATTTCATCAAATTTGTTACCTTTTGGAATTAAAATGTACACAACTATCAGCAAAATGGACTTTGAACCAGATTCTATGAACGAGAAATTTATCCGAAATACACTGGTAGTATGAACATGGTGAAATGGCAGTAACCTTAAAATCTACATTTGGCGCAAATTGGTAAATTGCTGAATTTCAGCAAATGTGTTACCTTTCGGAAGTAAATTGTACACAACTATCAGCAAAATGGACTTTAAACGAAATTCTATGAACGAGTAATTTTTCCGAAATGCACTGGTTGGATGAACATGGAGAAACGGCAGTAACCTTAAAAAGCTAAATTGGTAAATTGATGAATTTCAGCAAATTTGTCATCCTTCGGAAGTAAAATGTACACAACTATTAGCAAAATGGACTTTGAACCAAATTATATGAACGAGTAATTTATCCGAAATGCACTAGTTGTATGAACATGGTAAAATGGCAGTAACCTGAAAATCTAAATTTGGCGCAAATTGGTAACTTGCTGAAATTCATCAAATTTGTTACCTTTCGGAAGTAAAATGTAGACAACTATCAGCAAAATGGACTTTGAACCAAATTTATATATGAACGAGTAATTTATCCGAAATGCACTGGTTGTATGAACATGGTAAAATGGCAGTAACCTTAAAATCTACATTTGGCGCAAATTGGTAAATTGCTGAATTTCAGCAAATGTGTTACCTTTCGGAAGTAAATTGTACACAACTATCAGCAAAATGGACTTTAAACGAAATTCTATGAACGAGTAATTTTTCCGAAATGCACTGGTTGGATGAACATGGAGAAACGGCAGTAAACCTTTAAAAGCTAAATTGGTAAATTGATGAATTTCATCAAGTTTGTTACCTTTTGGAAGTAAAAAGTACACAACTATCAGCAAAATGGACTTTGAACCAAATTTATATATGAACGAGTAATTTATCCGAAATGCACTGGTTGTATGAACATGGTAAAATGACAGTAACCTGAAAATCTAAATGCGGCGCAAATTGGTATATGATGAATTTCATCAAATTTGTTACCTTTCGGAAGTAAAATGTACACAACTATCAGCAAAATGGACTTTGAACCAAATTATATGAACGAGTAATTTTTCCGAAATGCACTGGTTGGATGAACATGGTAAAATGGCAGTAACCTTAAAATCTAAATTTGGCGCAAATTGGTAAATTGATGAATTCAGCAAATTTGTTACTTTTCGGATGTAAAATGTACACACCTATCGGCAAAATGGACTTTGAACGAAATTCTATGAACGAGAAATTTATCCGAAATACACTGGTAGTATGAACATGGTGAAATGGCAGTAACCTTAAAATCTACATTTGCCGCAAATTGGTAAATTGATGAATTCAGCAAATTTGTTACTTTTCGGAAGTAAATTGTACACAACTATCGGCAAAATGGACTTTGAACGAAATTCTATGAACGAGTCATTTTTCCGAAATGCACTGGTTGGATGAACATGGTAAAACGGCAGTAACCTTAAAATCTACATTTGGCGCAAATTGGTAAATTGATGAATTTTAGCAAATGTGTTACCTTTCGGAAGTAAATTGTACACAACTATCAGCAAAATGGACTTTAAACGAAATTCTATGAACGAGTAATTTTTCCGAAATGCACTGGTTGGATGAACATGGAGAAACGGCAGTAAACCTTTAAAAGCTAAATTGGTAAATTGATGAATTTCAGCAAATGTGTTACCTTTCGGAAGTAAAAAGTACACAACTATCAGCAAAATGGACTTTGAACCAAATTTATATATGAACGAGTAATTTATCCGAAATGCACTGGTTGTAAGAACATGGTAAAATGCCAGTAACCTGAAAATCTAAATGTGGCGCAAATTGGTATATGATGAATTTCATCAAATTTGTTACCTTTCGGAAGTAAAATGTAGACAACTATCAGACAAATGGACTTTCAACCAAATTCTATGAACGAGTATTTTTTCCTAAATGCACTGGTTGTATGAGGATGGTAAAATGGCAGTAACCTTAAAATCTACGTTTGGCGCAAATTGGTAAATTGCTGAATTTCAGCAAATTTGTTACCTTTCGGAAGTAAAATGTAGACAACTATCAGACAAATGGACTTTCAACCAAATTCTATGAACGAGTATTTTTTCCTAAATGCACTGGTTGTATGAGGATGGTAAAATGGCAGTAACCTTAAAATCTAAATTTGGCGCAAATTGGTAAATTGATGAATTTCATCAAATTTGTTACCTTTTGGAAGTAAAAAGTACACAACTATCAGCAAAATGGACTTTGAACCAAATTTATATATGAACGAGTAATTTATCCGAAATGCACTGGTTGTATGAACATGGTAAAATGCCAGTAACCTTAAAATCTAAATGTGGCGCAAATTGGTATATGATGAATTTCAGCAAATTTGTCATCCTTCGGAAGTAAAATGTACACAATTATTAGCAAAATGGACTTTGAACCAAAATATATGAACGAGTAATTTATCCGAAATGCACTGGTTGTATGAGGATGGTAAAATGGCAGTAACCTTAAAATCTAAATTTGGCGCAAATTGGTAAATTGATGAATTTCAGCAAATTTGTTGCCCTTCGGAAGTAAAATGTACACAACTATCAGCAAAATGGACTTTGAACCAAATTCTATGAACGAGAAATTTATCCGAAATGCACTGGTTGTATGAACACGGTGAAATGGCAGTAACCTTAAAATCTACATTTGGCGCAAATTGGTAAATTGATGAATTTCAGCAAATGTGTTACCTTTCGGAAGTAAAATGTAGACAACTATCAGATAAATGGACTTTGAACCAAATTATATGAACGAGTAATTTTTCCGAAATGCACTGGTGTGATGAACATGGTAAAACGACAGTAACCTTAAAATCTACTTTTGGCGCAAATTGGTAAATTGATGAATTTCATCAAATTTGTTACCTTTTGGAAGTAAAAAGTACACAACTATCAGCAAAATGGACTTTGAACCAAATTTATATATGAACGAGTAATTTATCCGAAATGCACTGGTTGTATGAACACGGTAAAATGGCAGTAACCTGAAAATCTAAATTTGGCGCAAATTGGTAAATTGCTGAATTTCAGCAAATTTGTTACTTTTCGGAAGTAAAATGTACACAACTATCGGCAAAATGGACTTTGAACGAAATTCTATGAACGAGTAATTTTTCCGAAATGCACTGGTGTGATGAACATGGTAAAACGGCAGTAACCTTAAAATCTACTTTTGGCGCAAATTGGTAAATTGATGAATTTCATCAAATGTGTTACCTTTCGGAAGTAAATTGTACACAACTATCAGCAAAATGGACTTTAAACGAAATTCTATGAACGAGTAATTTTTCCGAAATGCGCTGGTTGGATGAACATGGAGAAACGGCAGTAAACCTTTAAAAGCTAAATTGGTAAATTGATGAATTTCATCAAATTTGTTACCTTTCGGAAGTAAAATGTACACAACTATTAGCAAAATGGACTTTGAACGAAATTCTATGAACGAGTAATTTTTCCGAAATGCACTGGTTGGATGAACATGGTAAAACGGCAGTAACCTTAAAATCTAAATGTGGCGCAAATTGGTAAATTGATGAATTTCAGCAAATTTGTTGCCCTTCGGAAGTAAAATGTACACAACTATCAGCAAAATGGACTTTGAACCAAATTCTATGAACGAGAAATTTATCCGAAATGCACTGGTTGTATGAACATGGTGAAATGGCAGTAACCTTAAAATCTACTTTTGGCGCAAATTGGTAAATTGATGAATTTCATCAAATTTGTTACCTTTTGGAATTAAAATGTACACAACTATCAGCAAAATGGACTTTGAACCAGATTCTATGAACGAGAAATTTATCCGAAATACACTGGTAGTATGAACATGGTGAAATGGCAGTAACCTTAAAATCTACATTTGGCGCAAATTGGTAAATTGCTGAATTTCAGCAAATGTGTTACCTTTCGGAAGTAAATTGTACACAACTATCAGCAAAATGGACTTTAAACGAAATTCTATGAACGAGTAATTTTTCCGAAATGCACTGGTTGGATGAACATGGAGAAACGGCAGTAACCTTAAAAAGCTAAATTGGTAAATTGATGAATTTCAGCAAATTTGTCATCCTTCGGAAGTAAAATGTACACAACTATTAGCAAAATGGACTTTGAACCAAATTATATGAACGAGTAATTTATCCGAAATGCACTAGTTGTATGAACATGGTAAAATGGCAGTAACCTGAAAATCTAAATTTGGCGCAAATTGGTAACTTGCTGAAATTCATCAAATTTGTTACCTTTCGGAAGTAAAATGTAGACAACTATCAGCAAAATGGACTTTGAACCAAATTTATATATGAACGAGTAATTTATCCGAAATGCACTGGTTGTATGAACATGGTAAAATGGCAGTAACCTTAAAATCTACATTTGGCGCAAATTGGTAAATTGCTGAATTTCAGCAAATGTGTTACCTTTCGGAAGTAAATTGTACACAACTATCAGCAAAATGGACTTTAAACGAAATTCTATGAACGAGTAATTTTTCCGAAATGCACTGGTTGGATGAACATGGAGAAACGGCAGTAAACCTTTAAAAGCTAAATTGGTAAATTGATGAATTTCATCAAGTTTGTTACCTTTTGGAAGTAAAAAGTACACAACTATCAGCAAAATGGACTTTGAACCAAATTTATATATGAACGAGTAATTTATCCGAAATGCACTGGTTGTATGAACATGGTAAAATGACAGTAACCTGAAAATCTAAATGCGGCGCAAATTGGTATATGATGAATTTCATCAAATTTGTTACCTTTCGGAAGTAAAATGTACACAACTATCAGCAAAATGGACTTTGAACCAAATTATATGAACGAGTAATTTTTCCGAAATGCACTGGTTGGATGAACATGGTAAAATGGCAGTAACCTTAAAATCTAAATTTGGCGCAAATTGGTAAATTGATGAATTCAGCAAATTTGTTACTTTTCGGATGTAAAATGTACACACCTATCGGCAAAATGGACTTTGAACGAAATTCTATGAACGAGAAATTTATCCGAAATACACTGGTAGTATGAACATGGTGAAATGGCAGTAACCTTAAAATCTACATTTGCCGCAAATTGGTAAATTGATGAATTCAGCAAATTTGTTACTTTTCGGAAGTAAATTGTACACAACTATCGGCAAAATGGACTTTGAACGAAATTCTATGAACGAGTCATTTTTCCGAAATGCACTGGTTGGATGAACATGGTAAAACGGCAGTAACCTTAAAATCTACATTTGGCGCAAATTGGTAAATTGATGAATTTTAGCAAATGTGTTACCTTTCGGAAGTAAATTGTACACAACTATCAGCAAAATGGACTTTAAACGAAATTCTATGAACGAGTAATTTTTCCGAAATGCACTGGTTGGATGAACATGGAGAAACGGCAGTAAACCTTTAAAAGCTAAATTGGTAAATTGATGAATTTCAGCAAATGTGTTACCTTTCGGAAGTAAAAAGTACACAACTATCAGCAAAATGGACTTTGAACCAAATTTATATATGAACGAGTAATTTATCCGAAATGCACTGGTTGTAAGAACATGGTAAAATGCCAGTAACCTGAAAATCTAAATGTGGCGCAAATTGGTATATGATGAATTTCATCAAATTTGTTACCTTTCGGAAGTAAAATGTAGACAACTATCAGACAAATGGACTTTCAACCAAATTCTATGAACGAGTATTTTTTCCTAAATGCACTGGTTGTATGAGGATGGTAAAATGGCAGTAACCTTAAAATCTACGTTTGGCGCAAATTGGTAAATTGCTGAATTTCAGCAAATTTGTTACCTTTCGGAAGTAAAATGTAGACAACTATCAGACAAATGGACTTTCAACCAAATTCTATGAACGAGTATTTTTTCCTAAATGCACTGGTTGTATGAGGATGGTAAAATGGCAGTAACCTTAAAATCTAAATTTGGCGCAAATTGGTAAATTGATGAATTTCATCAAATTTGTTACCTTTTGGAAGTAAAAAGTACACAACTATCAGCAAAATGGACTTTGAACCAAATTTATATATGAACGAGTAATTTATCCGAAATGCACTGGTTGTATGAACATGGTAAAATGCCAGTAACCTTAAAATCTAAATGTGGCGCAAATTGGTATATGATGAATTTCAGCAAATTTGTCATCCTTCGGAAGTAAAATGTACACAATTATTAGCAAAATGGACTTTGAACCAAAATATATGAACGAGTAATTTATCCGAAATGCACTGGTTGTATGAGGATGGTAAAATGGCAGTAACCTTAAAATCTAAATTTGGCGCAAATTGGTAAATTGATGAATTTCAGCAAATTTGTTGCCCTTCGGAAGTAAAATGTACACAACTATCAGCAAAATGGACTTTGAACCAAATTCTATGAACGAGAAATTTATCCGAAATGCACTGGTTGTATGAACACGGTGAAATGGCAGTAACCTTAAAATCTACATTTGGCGCAAATTGGTAAATTGATGAATTTCAGCAAATGTGTTACCTTTCGGAAGTAAAATGTAGACAACTATCAGATAAATGGACTTTGAACCAAATTATATGAACGAGTAATTTTTCCGAAATGCACTGGTGTGATGAACATGGTAAAACGACAGTAACCTTAAAATCTACTTTTGGCGCAAATTGGTAAATTGATGAATTTCATCAAATTTGTTACCTTTTGGAAGTAAAAAGTACACAACTATCAGCAAAATGGACTTTGAACCAAATTTATATATGAACGAGTAATTTATCCGAAATGCACTGGTTGTATGAACACGGTAAAATGGCAGTAACCTGAAAATCTAAATTTGGCGCAAATTGGTAAATTGCTGAATTTCAGCAAATTTGTTACTTTTCGGAAGTAAAATGTACACAACTATCGGCAAAATGGACTTTGAACGAAATTCTATGAACGAGTAATTTTTCCGAAATGCACTGGTGTGATGAACATGGTAAAACGGCAGTAACCTTAAAATCTACTTTTGGCGCAAATTGGTAAATTGATGAATTTCATCAAATGTGTTACCTTTCGGAAGTAAATTGTACACAACTATCAGCAAAATGGACTTTAAACGAAATTCTATGAACGAGTAATTTTTCCGAAATGCGCTGGTTGGATGAACATGGAGAAACGGCAGTAAACCTTTAAAAGCTAAATTGGTAAATTGATGAATTTCATCAAATTTGTTACCTTTCGGAAGTAAAATGTACACAACTATTAGCAAAATGGACTTTGAACGAAATTCTATGAACGAGTAATTTTTCCGAAATGCACTGGTTGGATGAACATGGTAAAACGGCAGTAACCTTAAAATCTAAATGTGGCGCAAATTGGTAAATTGATGAATTTCAGCAAATTTGTTGCCCTTCGGAAGTAAAATGTACACAACTATCAGCAAAATGGACTTTGAACCAAATTCTATGAACGAGAAATTTATCCGAAATGCACTGGTTGTATGAACATGGTGAAATGGCAGTAACCTTAAAATCTACTTTTGGCGCAAATTGGTAAATTGATGAATTTCATCAAATTTGTTACCTTTTGGAATTAAAATGTACACAACTATCAGCAAAATGGACTTTGAACCAGATTCTATGAACGAGAAATTTATCCGAAATACACTGGTAGTATGAACATGGTGAAATGGCAGTAACCTTAAAATCTACATTTGGCGCAAATTGGTAAATTGCTGAATTTCAGCAAATGTGTTACCTTTCGGAAGTAAATTGTACACAACTATCAGCAAAATGGACTTTTAACGAAATTCTATGAACGAGTCATTTTTCCGAAATGCACTGGTTGGATGAACATGGTAAAACGGCAGTAACCTTAAAATCTACATTTGGCGCAAATTGGTAAATTGATGAATTTTAGCAAATGTGTTACCTTTCGGAAGTAAATTGTACACAACTATCAGCAAAATGGACTTTAAACGAAATTCTATGAACGAGTAATTTTTCCGAAATGCACTGGTTGGATGAACATGGAGAAACGGCAGTAAACCTTTAAAAGCTAAATTGGTAAATTGATGAATTTCAGCAAATGTGTTACCTTTCGGAAGTAAAAAGTACACAACTATCAGCAAAATGGACTTTGAACCAAATTTATATATGAACGAGTAATTTATCCGAAATGCACTGGTTGTAAGAACATGGTAAAATGCCAGTAACCTGAAAATCTAAATGTGGCGCAAATTGGTATATGATGAATTTCATCAAATTTGTTACCTTTCGGAAGTAAAATGTAGACAACTATCAGACAAATGGACTTTCAACCAAATTCTATGAACGAGTATTTTTTCCTAAATGCACTGGTTGTATGAGGATGGTAAAATGGCAGTAACCTTAAAATCTACGTTTGGCGCAAATTGGTAAATTGCTGAATTTCAGCAAATTTGTTACCTTTCGGAAGTAAAATGTAGACAACTATCAGACAAATGGACTTTCAACCAAATTCTATGAACGAGTATTTTTTCCTAAATGCACTGGTTGTATGAGGATGGTAAAATGGCAGTAACCTTAAAATCTAAATTTGGCGCAAATTGGTAAATTGATGAATTTCATCAAATTTGTTACCTTTTGGAAGTAAAAAGTACACAACTATCAGCAAAATGGACTTTGAACCAAATTTATATATGAACGAGTAATTTATCCGAAATGCACTGGTTGTATGAACATGGTAAAATGCCAGTAACCTTAAAATCTAAATGTGGCGCAAATTGGTATATGATGAATTTCAGCAAATTTGTCATCCTTCGGAAGTAAAATGTACACAATTATTAGCAAAATGGACTTTGAACCAAAATATATGAACGAGTAATTTATCCGAAATGCACTGGTTGTATGAGGATGGTAAAATGGCAGTAACCTTAAAATCTAAATTTGGCGCAAATTGGTAAATTGATGAATTTCAGCAAATTTGTTGCCCTTCGGAAGTAAAATGTACACAACTATCAGCAAAATGGACTTTGAACCAAATTCTATGAACGAGAAATTTATCCGAAATGCACTGGTTGTATGAACACGGTGAAATGGCAGTAACCTTAAAATCTACATTTGGCGCAAATTGGTAAATTGATGAATTTCAGCAAATGTGTTACCTTTCGGAAGTAAAATGTAGACAACTATCAGATAAATGGACTTTGAACCAAATTATATGAACGAGTAATTTTTCCGAAATGCACTGGTGTGATGAACATGGTAAAACGACAGTAACCTTAAAATCTACTTTTGGCGCAAATTGGTAAATTGATGAATTTCATCAAATTTGTTACCTTTTGGAAGTAAAAAGTACACAACTATCAGCAAAATGGACTTTGAACCAAATTTATATATGAACGAGTAATTTATCCGAAATGCACTGGTTGTATGAACACGGTAAAATGGCAGTAACCTGAAAATCTAAATTTGGCGCAAATTGGTAAATTGCTGAATTTCAGCAAATTTGTTACTTTTCGGAAGTAAAATGTACACAACTATCGGCAAAATGGACTTTGAACGAAATTCTATGAACGAGTAATTTTTCCGAAATGCACTGGTGTGATGAACATGGTAAAACGGCAGTAACCTTAAAATCTACTTTTGGCGCAAATTGGTAAATTGATGAATTTCATCAAATGTGTTACCTTTCGGAAGTAAATTGTACACAACTATCAGCAAAATGGACTTTAAACGAAATTCTATGAACGAGTAATTTTTCCGAAATGCGCTGGTTGGATGAACATGGAGAAACGGCAGTAAACCTTTAAAAGCTAAATTGGTAAATTGATGAATTTCATCAAATTTGTTACCTTTCGGAAGTAAAATGTACACAACTATTAGCAAAATGGACTTTGAACGAAATTCTATGAACGAGTAATTTTTCCGAAATGCACTGGTTGGATGAACATGGTAAAACGGCAGTAACCTTAAAATCTAAATGTGGCGCAAATTGGTAAATTGATGAATTTCAGCAAATTTGTTGCCCTTCGGAAGTAAAATGTACACAACTATCAGCAAAATGGACTTTGAACCAAATTCTATGAACGAGAAATTTATCCGAAATGCACTGGTTGTATGAACATGGTGAAATGGCAGTAACCTTAAAATCTACTTTTGGCGCAAATTGGTAAATTGATGAATTTCATCAAATTTGTTACCTTTTGGAATTAAAATGTACACAACTATCAGCAAAATGGACTTTGAACCAGATTCTATGAACGAGAAATTTATCCGAAATACACTGGTAGTATGAACATGGTGAAATGGCAGTAACCTTAAAATCTACATTTGGCGCAAATTGGTAAATTGCTGAATTTCAGCAAATGTGTTACCTTTCGGAAGTAAATTGTACACAACTATCAGCAAAATGGACTTTAAACGAAATTCTATGAACGAGTAATTTTTCCGAAATGCACTGGTTGGATGAACATGGAGAAACGGCAGTAACCTTAAAAAGCTAAATTGGTAAATTGATGAATTTCAGCAAATTTGTCATCCTTCGGAAGTAAAATGTACACAACTATTAGCAAAATGGACTTTGAACCAAATTATATGAACGAGTAATTTATCCGAAATGCACTAGTTGTATGAACATGGTAAAATGGCAGTAACCTGAAAATCTAAATTTGGCGCAAATTGGTAACTTGCTGAAATTCATCAAATTTGTTACCTTTCGGAAGTAAAATGTAGACAACTATCAGCAAAATGGACTTTGAACCAAATTTATATATGAACGAGTAATTTATCCGAAATGCACTGGTTGTATGAACATGGTAAAATGGCAGTAACCTTAAAATCTACATTTGGCGCAAATTGGTAAATTGCTGAATTTCAGCAAATGTGTTACCTTTCGGAAGTAAATTGTACACAACTATCAGCAAAATGGACTTTAAACGAAATTCTATGAACGAGTAATTTTTCCGAAATGCACTGGTTGGATGAACATGGTAAAACGGCAGTAACCTTAAAATCTACATTTGGCGCAAATTGGTAAATTGATGAATTTCAGCAAATGTGTTACCTTTCGGAAGTAAATTGTACACAACTATCAGCAAAATGGACTTTAAACGAAATTCTATGAACGAGTAATTTTTCCGAAATGCACTGGTTGGATGAACATGGAGAAACGGCAGTAAACCTTTAAAAGCTAAATTGGTAAATTGATGAATTTCATCAAATTTGTTACCTTTCGGAAGTAAAATGTACACAACTATTAGCAAAATGGACTTTGAACGAAATTCTATGAACGAGTAATTTTTCCGAAATGCACTGGTTGGATGAACATGGTAAAACGGCAGTAACCTTAAAATCTAAATGTGGCGCAAATTGGTAAATTGATGAATTTCAGCAAATTTGTTACTTTTCGGAAGTAAAATGTACACAACTATCAGCAAAATGGACTTTGAACCAAATTCTATGAACGAGAAATTTATCCGAAATGCACTGGTTGTATGAACATGGTGAAATGGCAGTAACCTTAAAATCTACAATTGGCGCAAATTGGTAAATTGCTGAATTTCAGCAAATGTGTTACCTTTCGGAAGTAAATTGTACACAACTATCAGCAAAATGGACTTTGAACAAAATTCTATGAACGAGAAATTTATCCGAAATGCACTGGTTGTATGAACATGGTGAAATGGCAGTAACCTTAAAATCTACATTTGGCGCAAATTGGTAAATTGATGAATTTCAGCAAATTTGTTACTATTCGGAAGTAAATTGTACACAACTATCGGCAAAATGGACTTTGAACGAAATTCTATGAACGAGTAATTTTTCCGAAATGCACTGGTGTGATGAACATGGTAAAACGGCAGTAACCTTAAAATCTACTTTTGGCGCAAATTGGTAAATTGATGAATTTCAGCAAATTTGTTACTTTTCGGAAGTAAAATGTACACAACTATCAGCAAAATGGACTTTGAACCAATTCTATGAACTAGAAATTTATCCGAAATGCACTGGTTGTATGAAGATGTTGAAATGGCAGTAACCTTAAAATCTACATTTGGCGCAAATTGGTAAATTGATGAATTTCAGCAAATTTGTTACTTTTCGGAAGTATAATGTACACAACTATCAGCAAAATATACTTTGAACCAAATTCTATGAACGAGAAATTTATCCGAAATGCACTGGTTGTATGAACATGGTGAAATGGCAGTAACCTTAAAATCTACATTTGGCGCAAATTGGTAAATTGATGAATTTCAGCAAATGTGTTAGCTTTCGGAAGTAAATTGTACACAACTATCAGCAAAATGGACTTTGAACGAAATTCTATGAACGAGTAATTTTTCCGAAATGCACTGGTTGGATGAACATGGTAAAACGGCAGTAACCTTAAAATCTAAATTTGGCGCAAATTGGTAAATTGATGAATTTCAGCAAATTTGTTACTTTTCGGAAGTAAAATGTACACAACTATCAGCAAAATGGACTTTGAACCAATTCTATGAACTAGAAATTTATCCGAAATGCACTGGTTGTATGAAGATGTTGAAATGGCAGTAACCTTAAAATCTACATTTGGCGCAAATTGGTAAATTGATGAATTTCAGCAAATTTGTTACTTTTCGGAAGTATAATGTACACAACTATCAGCAAAATATACTTTGAACCAAATTCTATGAACGAGAAATTTATCCGAAATGCACTGGTTGTATGAACATGGTGAAATGGCAGTAACCTTAAAATCTACATTTGGCGCAAATTGGTAAATTGATGAATTTCAGCAAATGTGTTAGCTTTCGGAAGTAAATTGTACACAACTATCAGCAAAATGGACTTTGAACGAAATTCTATGAACGAGTAATTTTTCCGAAATGCACTGGTGTGATGAACATGGTAAAACGGCAGTAACCTTAAAATCTACTTTTGGCGCAAATTGGTAAATTGATGAATTTCAGCAAATTTGTTACTTTTCGGAAGTAAAATGTACACAACTATCAGCAAAATGGACTTTGAACCAATTCTATGAACTAGAAATTTATCCGAAATGCACTGGTTGTATGAAGATGTTGAAACGGCAGTAACCTTAAAATCTACTTTTGGCGCAAATTGGTAAATTGATGAATTTCAGCAAATTTGTTACTTTTCGGAAGTATAATGTACACAACTATCAGCAAAATATACTTTGAACCAAATTCTATGAACGAGAAATTTATCCGAAATGCACTGGTTGTATGAACATGGTGAAATGGCAGTAACCTTAAAATCTACATTTGGCGCAAATTGGTAAATTGATGAATTTCAGCAAATGTGTTAGCTTTCGGAAGTAAATTGTACACAACTATCAGCAAAATGGACTTTGAACGAAATTCTATGAACGAGTAATTTTTCCGAAATGCACTGGTTGGATGAACATGGTAAAACGGCAGTAACCTTAAAATCTAAATTTGGCGCAAATTGGTAAATTGATGAATTCAGCAAATTTGTTACTTTTCGGAAGTAAACTGTACACAAATATCAGCAAAATGGACTTTGAACCAAATTATATGAACGAGTAATTTTTCCGAAATGCACTGGTTGGATGAACATGGTAAAACGGCAGTAACCTTAAAATCTACATTTTGCGCAAATTGGTAAATTGATGAATTCAGCAAATTTGTTACTTTTCGGAAGTAAAATGTACACAACTATCGGCAAAATGGACTTTGAACGAAACTCTATGAACGAGTAATTTTTCCGAAATGCACTGCTGTGATGAACATGGTAAAATGCCAGTAACCTGAAAATCTAAATTTGGCGCAAATTTGTAAATTGATGAATTTCAGCAAATTTGTTACCTTTTGGAAGTAAACTGTAAACAACTATCAGCAAAATGGACTTTGAACCAAATTCTATGAACGAGTAATTTATCCGAAATGCACTGGTTGTGTGAACATGGTAAAATGGCAGTAACCTAAAAATTTAATTTGGCGCAAATTGGTAAATTGCTGAACTTCAGCAAATGTGTTACCTTTTGGAAGTAAAAAGTACACAACTATTAGCAAAATGGCCGGTAACCCTAAAATCTAAATTTGGCGCAAATTGGTAAATTGATGAATTTCAGCAAATTTGTTACTTTTCGGAAGTAAAATGTACACAACTATCAGCAAAATAGACTTTGAACGAAATTCTATTAACGAATAATTTTTCCGGAATGCACTGGTTGGATGAACATGGTAAAACCGCAGTAACCTTAAAATCTACATTTGGCGCAAATTGGTAAATTGATGAATTTCAGCAAATTTGTTGCCTTTTGGAAGTAAACTGTAAACAACTATCAGCAAAATGGACTTTGAACCAAATTCTATGAACGAGTAATTTATCCGAAATGCACTGGTTTTGTGAACATGGTAAAATGCCAGTAACCTAAAAATTTAATTTGGCGCAAATTGGTAAATTGCTGAACTTCAGCAAATGTGTTACCTTTTGGAAGTAAAAAGTACACAACTATTAGCAAAATGGCCAGTAACCCTAAAATCTAAATTTGGCGCAAATTGGTAAATTGATGAATTTCAGCAAATTTGTTACTTTTCGGAAGTAAAATGTACACAACTATCAGCAAAATAGACTTTGAACGAAATTCTATTAACGAATAATTTTTCCGGAATGCACTGGTTGGATGAACATGGTAAAACCGCAGTAACCTTAAAATCTACATTTGGCGCAAATTGGTAAATTGATGAATTTCAGCAAATTTGTTGCCTTTTGGAAGTAAAATGTACACAACTATCAGCAAAATGGACTTTGAACCAAATTCTATGAACGAGAAATTTATCCGAAATGCACTGGTTGTATGAACATGGTGAAATGGCAGTAACCTTAAAATCTACTTTTGGCGCAAATTGGTAAATTGATGAATTTCATCAAATTTGTTACCTTTTGGAATTAAAATGTACACAACTATCAGCAAAATGGACTTTGAACCAGATTCTATGAACGAGAAATTTATCCGAAATACACTGGTAGTATGAACATGGTGAAATGGCAGTAACCTTAAAATCTACATTTGGCGCAAATTGGTAAATTGCTGAATTTCAGCAAATGTGTTACCTTTCGGAAGTAAATTGTACACAACTATCAGCAAAATGGACTTTAAACGAAATTCTATGAACGAGTAATTTTTCCGAAATGCACTGGTTGGATGAACATGGAGAAACGGCAGTAACCTTAAAAAGCTAAATTGGTAAATTGATGAATTTCAGCAAATTTGTCATCCTTCGGAAGTAAAATGTACACAACTATTAGCAAAATGGACTTTGAACCAAATTATATGAACGAGTAATTTATCCGAAATGCACTAGTTGTATGAACATGGTAAAATGGCAGTAACCTGAAAATCTAAATTTGGCGCAAATTGGTAACTTGCTGAAATTCATCAAATTTGTTACCTTTCGGAAGTAAAATGTAGACAACTATCAGCAAAATGGACTTTGAACCAAATTTATATATGAACGAGTAATTTATCCGAAATGCACTGGTTGTATGAACATGGTAAAATGGCAGTAACCTTAAAATCTACATTTGGCGCAAATTGGTAAATTGCTGAATTTCAGCAAATGTGTTACCTTTCGGAAGTAAATTGTACACAACTATCAGCAAAATGGACTTTAAACGAAATTCTATGAACGAGTAATTTTTCCGAAATGCACTGGTTGGATGAACATGGTAAAACGGCAGTAACCTTAAAATCTACATTTGGCGCAAATTGGTAAATTGATGAATTTCAGCAAATGTGTTACCTTTCGGAAGTAAATTGTACACAACTATCAGCAAAATGGACTTTAAACGAAATTCTATGAACGAGTAATTTTTCCGAAATGCACTGGTTGGATGAACATGGAGAAACGGCAGTAAACCTTTAAAAGCTAAATTGGTAAATTGATGAATTTCATCAAATTTGTTACCTTTCGGAAGTAAAATGTACACAACTATTAGCAAAATGGACTTTGAACGAAATTCTATGAACGAGTAATTTTTCCGAAATGCACTGGTTGGATGAACATGGTAAAACGGCAGTAACCTTAAAATCTAAATGTGGCGCAAATTGGTAAATTGATGAATTTCAGCAAATTTGTTACTTTTCGGAAGTAAAATGTACACAACTATCAGCAAAATGGACTTTGAACCAAATTCTATGAACGAGAAATTTATCCGAAATGCACTGGTTGTATGAACATGGTGAAATGGCAGTAACCTTAAAATCTACAATTGGCGCAAATTGGTAAATTGCTGAATTTCAGCAAATGTGTTACCTTTCGGAAGTAAATTGTACACAACTATCAGCAAAATGGACTTTGAACAAAATTCTATGAACGAGAAATTTATCCGAAATGCACAGGTTGTATGAACATGGTGAAATGGCAGTAACCTTAAAATCTACATTTGGCGCAAATTGGTAAATTGATGAATTTCAGCAAATTTGTTACTATTCGGAAGTAAATTGTACACAACTATCGGCAAAATGGACTTTGAACGAAATTCTATGAACGAGTAATTTTTCCGAAATGCACTGGTGTGATGAACATGGTAAAACGGCAGTAACCTTAAAATCTACTTTTGGCGCAAATTGGTAAATTGATGAATTTCAGCAAATTTGTTACTTTTCGGAAGTAAAATGTACACAACTATCAGCAAAATGGACTTTGAACCAATTCTATGAACTAGAAATTTATCCGAAATGCACTGGTTGTATGAAGATGTTGAAATGGCAGTAACCTTAAAATCTACATTTGGCGCAAATTGGTAAATTGATGAATTTCAGCAAATGTGTTACCTTTCGGAAGTAAAATGTACACAACTATCGGCAAAATGGACTTTGAACGAAATTCTATGAACGAGTAATTTTTCCGAAATGCACTGGTGTGATGAACATGGTGAAACGGCAGTAACCTTAAAATCTACTTTTGGCGCAAATTGGTAAATTGATGAATTTCAGCAAATTTGTTAATTTTCGGAAGTATAATGTACACAACTATCAGCAAAATATACTTTGAACCAAATTCTATGAACGAGAAATTTATCCGAAATGCACTGGTTGTATGAACATGGTGAAATGGCAGTAACCTTAAAATCTACATTTGGCGCAAATTGGTAAATTGATGAATTTCAGCAAATGTGTTAGCTTTCGGAAGTAAATTGTACACAACTATCAGCAAAATGGACTTTGAACGAAATTCTATGAACGAGTAATTTTTCCGAAATGCACTGGTTGGATGAACATGGTAAAACGGCAGTAACCTTAAAATCTAAATTTGGCGCAAATTGGTAAATTGATGAATTCAGCAAATTTGTTACTTTTCGGAAGTAAACTGTACTTTAAATATCAGCAAAATGGACTTTGAACCAAATTATATGAACGAGTAATTTTTCCGAAATGCACTGGTTGGATGAACATGGTAAAACGGCAGTAACCTTAAAATCTACATTTTGCGCAAATTGGTAAATTGATGAATTCAGCAAATTTGTTACTTTTCGGAAGTAAAATGTACACAACTATCGGCAAAATGGACTTTGAACGAAACTCTATGAACGAGTAATTTTTCCGAAATGCACTGCTGTGATGAACATGGTAAAATGCCAGTAACCTGAAAATCTAAATTTGGCGCAAATTTGTAAATTGATGAATTTCAGCAAATTTGTTACCTTTTGGAAGTAAACTGTAAACAACTATCAGCAAAATGGACTTTGAACCAAATTCTATGAACGAGTAATTTATCCGAAATGCACTGGTTGTGTGAACATGGTAAAATGGCAGTAACCTAAAAATTTAATTTGGCGCAAATTGGTAAATTGCTGAACTTCAGCAAATGTGTTACCTTTTGGAAGTAAAAAGTACACAACTATTAGCAAAATGGCCGGTAACCCTAAAATCTAAATTTGGCGCAAATTGGTAAATTGATGAATTTCAGCAAATTTGTTACTTTTCGGAAGTAAAATGTACACAACTATCAGCAAAATAGACTTTGAACGAAATTCTATTAACGAATAATTTTTCCGGAATGCACTGGTTGGATGAACATGGTAAAACCGCAGTAACCTTAAAATCTACATTTGGCGCAAATTGGTAAATTGATGAATTTCAGCAAATTTGTTGCCTTTTGGAAGTAAACTGTAAACAACTATCAGCAAAATGGACTTTGAACCAAATTCTATGAACGAGTAATTTATCCGAAATGCACTGGTTTTGTGAACATGGTAAAATGCCAGTAACCTAAAAATTTAATTTGGCGCAAATTGGTAAATTGCTGAACTTCAGCAAATGTGTTACCTTTTGGAAGTAAAAAGTACACAACTATTAGCAAAATGGCCAGTAACCCTAAAATCTAAATTTGGCGCAAATTGGTAAATTGATGAATTTCAGCAAGTTTGTTACTTTTCGGAAGTAAAATGTACACAACTATCAGCAAAATGGACTTTGAACCAAATTATATGAACGAGTAATTTTTCCGAAATGCACTGGTTGGATGAACATAGTAAAACGGCAGTAACCCTAAAATCTAAATTTGGCGCAAAATAGTTAATTTATGAATTTCAGCAAATTTGTTACCTTTCGGAAGTAAAAAGTACACAACTATTAACAAAATGGACTTTCAACCAAATTATATGAACGAGTAATTTATCCGAAATGCACTGGTTGTATGAACATGGTAAAATGGCAGTAACCTGAAAATCTAAATTTGGCGCAAATGGGTAAATTGCAAATGTGTTACCTTTTGGAAGTAAAAAGTACACAACTATTAGCAAAATGGCCAGTAACCCTAAAATCTAAATTTGGCGCAAATTGGTAAATTGATGAAATTCATCAAATGCGTTACCTTTCGGAAGTAAAAAGTACACAACTATTAGCAAAATGGACTTTGAACGAAATTCTATGAACGAGTAATTTTTCCGAAATGCACTGCTGTGATGAACATGGTAAAATGCCAGTAACCTGAAAATCTAAATTTGGAGCAAATTTGTAAATTGATGAATTTCAGCAAATTTGTTACCTTTTGGAAGTAAACTGTAAACAACTATCAGCAAAATGGACTTTGAACCAAATTCTATGAACGAGTAATTTATCCGAAATGCACTGGTTTGATGAACATAGTAAAACGGCAGTAACCCTAAAATCTAAATTTGGCGCAAAATAGTTAATTTATGAATTTCAGCAAATTTGTTACCTTTCGGAAGTAAAAAGTACACAACTATTAACAAAATGGACTTTCAACCAAATTATATGAACGAGTAATTTATCCGAAATGCACTGGTTGTATGAACATGGTAAAATGGCAGTAACCTGAAAATCTAAATTTGGCGCAAATGGGTAAATTGCTGAATTTAAGCAAATGTGTTACCTTTTGGAAGTAAAAAGTACACAACTATTAGCAAAATGGCCAGTAACCCTAAAATCTAAATTTGGCGCAAATTGGTAAATTGATGAAATTCATCAAATTTGTTACCTTTCGGAAGTAAAAAGTACACAACTATTAACAAAATGGACTTTCAACCAAATTATATGAACGAGTAATTTATCCGAAATGCACTGGTTGTATGAACATGGTAAAATGGCAGTAACCTGAAAATCTAAATTTGGCGCAAATGGGTAAATTGCTGAATTTAAGCAAATGTGTTACCTTTTGGAAGTAAAAAGTACACAACTATTAGCAAAATGGCCAGTAACCCTAAAATCTAAATTTGGCGCAAATTGGTAAATTGATGAAATTCATCAAATGCGTTACCTTTCGGAAGTAAAAAGTACACAACTATTAGCAAAATGGACTTTGAACGAAATTCTATGAACGAGTAATTTTTCCGAAATGCACTGCTGTGATGAACATGGTAAAATGCCAGTAACCTGAAAATCTAAATTTGGAGCAAATTTGTAAATTGATGAATTTCAGCAAATTTGTTACCTTTTGGAAGTAAACTGTAAACAACTATCAGCAAAATGGACTTTGAACCAAATTCTATGAACGAGTAATTTATCCGAAATGCACTGGTTGGATGAACATAGTAAAACGGCAGTAACCCTAAAATCTAAATTTGGCGCAAAATAGTTAATTTATGAATTTCAGCAAATTTGTTACCTTTCGGAAGTAAAAAGTACACAACTATTAACAAAATGGACTTTCAACCAAATTATATGAACGAGTAATTTATCCGAAATGCACTGGTTGTATGAACATGGTAAAATGGCAGTAACCTGAAAATCTAAATTTGGCGCAAATGGGTAAATTGCTGAATTTAAGCAAATGTGTTACCTTTTGGAAGTAAAAAGTACACAACTATTAGCAAAATGGCCAGTAACCCTAAAATCTAAATTTGGCGCAAATTGGTAAATTGATGAATTTCAGCAAGTTTGTTACTTTTCGGAAGTAAAATGTACACAACTATCAGCAAAATGGACTTTGAGCCAAATTATATGAACGAATAATTTTTCCGAAATGCACTGGTTGGATGAACATAGTAAAACGGCAGTAACCCTAAAATCTAAATTTGGCGCAAAATAGTTAATTTATGAATTTCAGCAAATTTGTTACCTTTCGGAAGTAAAAAGTACACAACTATTAACAAAATGGACTTTCAACCAAATTATATGAACGAGTAATTTATCCGAAATGCACTGGTTGTATGAACATGGTAAAATGGCAGTAACCTGAAAATCTAAATTTGGCGCAAATGGGTAAATTGCTGAATTTAAGCAAATGTGTTACCTTTTGGAAGTAAAAAGTACACAACTATTAGCAAAATGGCCAGTAACCCTAAAATCTAAATTTGGCGCAAATTGGTAAATTGATGAATTTCAGCAAATTTGTTACTTTTCGGAAGTAAAATGTACACAACTATCAGCAAAATAGACTTTGAACGAAATTCTATTAACGAATAATTTTTCCGGAATGCACTGGTTGGATGAACATGGTAAAACGGCAGTAACCTTAAAATCTCAATTTGGCGCAAAGTTGTAAATTGATGAATTTCAGCAAATTTGTTACCTTTTGGAAGTAAACTGTAAACAACTATCAGCAAAATGGACTTTGAACCAAATTCTATGAACGAGTAATTTATCCGAAATGCACTGGTTGTGTGAACATGGTAAAATGGCAGTAACCTAAAAATCTAAATTTGGCGCAAATTGGTAAATTGCTGAACTTCAGCAAATGTGTTACCTTTTGGAAGTAAAAAGTACACAACTATTAGCAAAATGGCCAGTAACCCTAAAATCTAAATTTGGCGCAAATTGGTAAATTGATGAATTTCAGCAAATGTGTTACCTTTCGGAAGTAAAATGTACACAACTATTAGCAAAATGGACTTTGAACGAAATTCTATGAACGAGAAATTTATCCGAAATGCACTGGTTGGATGAACATGGTAAAACGGCAGTAACCTTAAAATCTACATTTGGCGCAAATTGGTAAATTGCTGAATTTCAGCAAATGTGTTACCTGTCGGAAGTAAATTGTACACAACTATCAGCAAAATGGACTTTAAACGAAATTCTATGAACGAGTAATTTTTCCGAAATGCACTGGTTGGATGAACGTGGTAAAACGGCAGTAACCTTAAAATCTACATTTGGCGCAAATTGGTAAATTGATGAATTTCAGCAAATGTGTTACCTTTCGGAAGTAAATTGTACACAACTATCAGCAAAATAGACTTTGAACGAAATTCTATTAACGAGTAATTTTTCCGAAATGCACTGGTTGGATGAACATGGAGAAACGGCAGTAAACCTTTAAAAGCTAAATTGGTAAATTGATGAATTTCATCAAATTTGTTACCTTTCGGAAGTAAAATGTACACAACTATTAGCAAAATGGACTTTGAACGAAATTCTATGAACGAGTAATTTTTCCGAAATGCACTGGTTGGATGAACATGGTAAAACGGCAGTAACCTTAAAATCTAAATGTGGCGCAAATTGGTAAATTGATGAATTTCAGCAAATTTGTTACCATTCGGAAGTAAATTGTACACAACTATCGGCAAAATGGACTTTGAACGAAATTCTATGAACGAGTAATTTTTCCGAAATGCACTGGTGTGATGAACATGGTAAAACGGCAGTAACCTTAAAATCTACTTTTGGCGCAAATTGGTAAATTGATGAATTTCAGCAAATTTGTTACTTTTCGGAAGTAAAATGTACACAACTATCAGCAAAATGGACTTTGAACCAATTCTATGAACTAGAAATTTATCCGAAATGCACTGGTTGTATGAAGATGTTGAAATGGCAGTAACCTTAAAATCTACATTTGGCGCAAATTGGTAAATTGATGAATTTCAGCAAATGTGTTACCTTTCGGAAGTAAAATGTACACAACTATCGGCAAAATGGACTTTGAACGAAATTCTATGAACGAGTAATTTTTCCGAAATGCACTGGTGTGATGAACATGGTGAAACGGCAGTAACCTTAAAATCTACTTTTGGCGCAAATTGGTAAATTGATGAATTTCAGCAAATTTGTTACTTTTCGGAAGTAAAATGTACACAACTATCAGCAAAATGGACTTTGAACCAAATTCTATGAACGAGAAATTTATCCGAAATGCACTGGTTGTATGAACATGGTGAAATGGCAGTAACCTTAAAATCTACATTTGGCGCAAATTGGTAAATTGATGAATTTCAGCAAATTTGTTACCTTTTGGAAGTAAACTGTAAACAACTATCAGCAAAATGGACTTTGAACCAAATTCTATGAACGAGTAATTTATCCGAAATGCACTGGTTGTGTGAACATGGTAAAATGGCAGTAACCTAAAAATTTAATTTGGCGCAAATTGGTAAATTGATGAATTCAGCAAATTTGTTACTTTTCGGAAGTAAAATGTTCACAACTATCAGCAAAATGGACTTTGAACCAAATTATATGAACGAGTAATTTTTCCGAAATGCACTGGTTGGATGAACATGGTAAAACGGCAGTAACCTTAAAATCTACATTTTGCGCAAATTTGTAAATTGATGAATTTCAGCAAATGTGTTAGCTTTCGGAAGTAAATTGTACACAACTATCAGCAAAATGGACTTTGAACGAAATTCTATGAACGAGTAATTTTTCCGAAATGCACTGCTTGGATGAACATGGTAAAACGGCAGTAACCTTAAAATCTAAATTTGGCGCAAATTGGTAAATTGATGAATTCAGCAAATTTGTTACTTTTCGGAAGTAAAATGTACACAACTATCAGCAAAATGGACTTTGAACCAAATTATATGAACGAGTAATTTTTCCGAAATGCACTGGTTGGATGAACATGGTAAAACGGCAGTAACCTTAAAATCTACATTTTGCGCAAATTTGTAAATTGATGAATTTCAGCAAATTTGTTACCTTTTGGAAGTAAACTGTAAACAACTATCAGCAAAATGGACTTTGAACCAAATTCTATGAACGAGTAATTTATCCGAAATGCACTGGTTGTGTGAACATGGTAAAATGGCAGTAACCTAAAAATTTAATTTGGCGCAAATTGGTAAATTGATGAATTCAGCAAATTTGTTACTTTTCGGAAGTAAAATGTTCACAACTATCAGCAAAATGGACTTTGAACCAAATTATATGAACGAGTAATTTTTCCGAAATGCACTGGTTGGATGAACATGGTAAAACGGCAGTAACCTTAAAATCTACATTTTGCGCAAATTTGTAAATTGATGAATTTCAGCAAATGTGTTAGCTTTCGGAAGTAAATTGTACACAACTATCAGCAAAATGGACTTTGAACGAAATTCTATGAACGAGTAATTTTTCCGAAATGCACTGCTTGGATGAACATGGTAAAACGGCAGTAACCTTAAAATCTAAATTTGGCGCAAATTGGTAAATTGATGAATTCAGCAAATTTGTTACTTTTCGGAAGTAAAATGTACACAACTATCGGCAAAATGGACTTTGAACGAAACTCTATGAACGAGTAATTTTTCCGAAATGCACTGCTGTGATGAACATGGTAAAATGCCAGTAACCTGAAAATCTAAATTTGGCGCAAATTTGTAAATTGATGAATTTCAGCAAATTTGTTACCTTTTGGAAGTAAACTGTAAACAACTATCAGCAAAATGGACTTTGAACCAAATTCTATGAACGAGTAATTTATCCGAAATGCACTGGTTGTGTGAACATGGTAAAATGGCAGTAACCTAAAAATTTAATTTGGCGCAAATTGGTAAATTGCTGAACTTCAGCAAATGTGTTACCTTTTGGAAGTAAAAAGTACACAACTATTAGCAAAATGGCCGGTAACCCTAAAATCTAAATTTGGCGCAAATTGGTAAATTGATGAATTTCAGCAAATTTGTTACTTTTCGGAAGTAAAATGTACACAACTATCAGCAAAATAGACTTTGAACGAAATTCTATTAACGAATAATTTTTCCGGAATGCACTGGTTGGATGAACATGGTAAAACCGCAGTAACCTTAAAATCTACATTTGGCGCAAATTGGTAAATTGATGAATTTCAGCAAATTTGTTACCTTTTGGAAGTAAACTGTAAACAACTATCAGCAAAATGGACTTTGAACCAAATTCTATGAACGAGTAATTTATCCGAAATGCACTGGTTGTGTGAACATGGTAAAATGGCAGTAACCTAAAAATTTAATTTGGCGCAAATTGGTAAATTGCTGAACTTCAGCAAATGTGTTACCTTTTGGAAGTAAAAAGTACACAACTATTAGCAAAATGGCCGGTAACCCTAAAATCTAAATTTGGCGCAAATTGGTAAATTGATGAATTTCAGCAAATTTGTTACTTTTCGGAAGTCAAATGTACACAACTATCAGCAAAATAGACTTTGAACGAAATTCTATTAACGAATAATTTTTCCGGAATGCACTGGTTGGATGAACATGGTAAAACCGCAGTAACCTTAAAATCTAAATTTGGCGCAAATTTGTAAATTGATGAATTTCAGCAAATTTGTTACCTTTTGGAAGTAAACTGTAAACAACTATCAGCAAAATGGACTTTGAACCAAATTCTATGAACGAGTAATTTATCCGAAATGCACTGGTTGTGTGAACATGGTAAAATGGCAGTAACCTAAAAATTTAATTTGGCGCAAATTGGTAAATTGCTGAACTTCAGCAAATGTGTTACCTTTTGGAAGTAAAAAGTACACAACTATTAGCAAAATGGCCGGTAACCCTAAAATCTAAATTTGGCGCAAATTGGTAAATTGATGAATTTCAGCAAATTTGTTACTTTTCGGAAGTAAAATGTACACAACTATCAGCAAAATAGACTTTGAACGAAATTCTATTAACGAATAATTTTTCCGGAATGCACTGGTTGGATGAACATGGTAAAACCGCAGTAACCTTAAAATCTACATTTGGCGCAAATTGGTAAATTGATGAATTTCAGCAAATTTGTTACCTTTTGGAAGTAAACTGTAAACAACTATCAGCAAAATGGACTTTGAACCAAATTCTATGAACGAGTAATTTATCCGAAATGCACTGGTTGTGTGAACATGGTAAAATGGCAGTAACCTAAAAATTTAATTTGGCGCAAATTGGTAAATTGCTGAACTTCAGCAAATGTGTTACCTTTTGGAAGTAAAAAGTACACAACTATTAGCAAAATGGCCAGTAACCCTAAAATCTAAATTTGGCGCAAATTGGTAAATTGATGAATTTCAGCAAATTTGTTACTTTTCGGAAGTAAAATGTACACAACTATCAGCAAAATGGACTTTGAACCTAATTATATGAACGAGTAATTTTTCCGAAATGCACTGGTTGGATGAACATAGTAAAACGGCAGTAACCCTAAAATCTAAATTTGGCGCAAAATAGTTAATTTATGAATTTCAGCAAATTTGTTACCTTTCGGAAGTAAAAAGTACACAACTATTAACAAAATGGACTTTCAACCAAATTATATGAACGAGTAATTTATCCGAAATGCACTGGTTGTATAAACATGGTAAAATGGCAGTAACCTGAAAATCTAAATTTGGCGCAAATGGGTAAATTGCTGAATTTAAGCAAATGTGTTACCTTTTGGAAGTAAAAAGTACACAACTATTAGCAAAATGGCCAGTAACCCTAAAATCTAAATTTGGCGCAAATTGGTAAATTGATGAAATTCATCAAATTTGTTACCTTTCGGAAGTAAAAAGTACACAACTATTAGCAAAATGGACTTTGAACCACATTCTATGAACGAGTAATTTTTCCGAAATGCACTGGTTGGATGAACGTGGTAAAACGGCAGTAACCTTAAAATCTACATTTGGCGCAAATTGGTAAATTGATGAATTTCAGCAAATGTGTTACCTTTCGGAAGTAAATTGTACACAACTATCAGCAAAATAGACTTTGAACGAAATTCTATTAACGAGTAATTTTTCCGAAATGCACTGGTTGGATGAACATGGAGAAACGGCAGTAAACCTTTAAAAGCTAAATTGGTAAATTGATGAATTTCATCAAATTTGTTACCTTTCGGAAGTAAAATGTACACAACTATTAGCAAAATGGACTTTGAACGAAATTCTATGAACGAGTAATTTTTCCGAAATGCACTGTTTGGATGAACATGGTAAAACGGCAGTAACCTTAAAATCTAAATGTGGCGCAAATTGGTAAATTGATGAATTTCAGCAAATTTGTTACCATTCGGAAGTAAATTGTACACAACTATCGGCAAAATGGACTTTGAACGAAATTCTATGAACGAGTAATTTTTCCGAAATGCACTGGTGTGATGAACATGGTAAAACGGCAGTAACCTTAAAATCTACTTTTGGCGCAAATTGGTAAATTGATGAATTTCAGCAAATTTGTTACTTTTCGGAAGTAAAATGTACACAACTATCAGCAAAATGGACTTTGAACCAATTCTATGAACTAGAAATTTATCCGAAATGCACTGGTTGTATGAAGATGTTGAAATGGCAGTAACCTTAAAATCTACATTTGGCGCAAATTGGTAAATTGATGAATTTCAGCAAATGTGTTACCTTTCGGAAGTAAAATGTACACAACTATCGGCAAAATGGACTTTGAACGAAATTCTATGAACGAGTAATTTTTCCGAAATGCACTGGTGTGATGAACATGGTGAAACGGCAGTAACCTTAAAATCTACTTTTGGCGCAAATTGGTAAATTGATGAATTTCAGCAAATTTGTTACTTTTCGGAAGTAAAATGTACACAACTATCAGCAAAATAGACTTTGAACGAAATTCTATTAACGAATAATTTTTCCGGAATGCACTGGTTGGATGAACATGGTAAAACCGCAGTAACCTTAAAATCTAAATTTGGCGCAAATTTGTAAATTGATGAATTTCAGCAAATTTGTTACCTTTTGGAAGTAAACTGTAAACAACTATCAGCAAAATGGACTTTGAACCAAATTCTATGAACGAGTAATTTATCCGAAATGCACTGGTTGTGTGAACATGGTAAAATGGCAGTAACCTAAAAATTTAATTTGGCGCAAATTGGTAAATTGCTGAACTTCAGCAAATGTGTTACCTTTTGGAAGTAAAAAGTACACAACTATTAGCAAAATGGCCAGTAACCCTAAAATCTAAATTTGGCGCAAATTGGTAAATTGATGAATTTCAGCAAATGTGTTACCTTTCGGAAGTAAAATGTACACAACTATTAGCAAAATGGACTTTGAACGAAATTCTATGAACGAGAAATTTATCCGAAATGCACTGGTTGGATGAACATGGTAAAACGGCAGTAACCTTAAAATCTACATTTGGCGCAAATTGGTAAATTGCTGAATTTCAGCAAATGTGTTACCTTTCGGAAGTAAATTGTACACAACTATCAGCAAAATAGACTTTGAACGAAATTCTATTAACGAGTAATTTTTCCGAAATGCACTGGTTGGATGAACATGGAGAAACGGCAGTAAACCTTTAAAAGCTAAATTGGTAAATTGATGAATTTCATCAAATTTGTTACCTTTCGGAAGTAAATTGTACACAACTATCAGCAAAATGGACTTTAAACGAAATTCTATGAACGAGTAATTTTTCCGAAATGCACTGGTTGGATGAACGTGGTAAAACGGCAGTAACCTTAAAATCTACATTTGGCGCAAATTGGTAAATTGATGAATTTCAGCAAATGTGTTACCTTTCGGAAGTAAATTGTACACAACTATCAGCAAAATAGACTTTGAACGAAATTCTATTAACGAGTAATTTTTCCGAAATGCACTGGTTGGATGAACATGGAGAAACGGCAGTAAACCTTTAAAAGCTAAATTGGTAAATTGATGAATTTCATCAAATTTGTTACCTTTCGGAAGTAAAATGTACACAACTATTAGCAAAATGGACTTTGAACGAAATTCTATGAACGAGTAATTTTTCCGAAATGCACTGGTTGGATGAACATGGTAAAACGGCAGTAACCTTAAAATCTAAATGTGGCGCAAATTGGTAAATTGATGAATTTCAGCAAATTTGTTACCATTCGGAAGTAAATTGTACACAACTATCGGCAAAATGGACTTTGAACGAAATTCTATGAACGAGTAATTTTTCCGAAATGCACTGGTGTGATGAACATGGTAAAACGGCAGTAACCTTAAAATCTACTTTTGGCGCAAATTGGTAAATTGATGAATTTCAGCAAATTTGTTACTTTTCGGAAGTAAAATGTACACAACTATCAGCAAAATGGACTTTGAACCAATTCTATGAACTAGAAATTTATCCGAAATGCACTGGTTGTATGAAGATGTTGAAATGGCAGTAACCTTAAAATCTACATTTGGCGCAAATTGGTAAATTGATGAATTTCAGCAAATGTGTTACCTTTCGGAAGTAAAATGTACACAACTATCGGCAAAATGGACTTTGAACGAAATTCTATGAACGAGTAATTTTTCCGAAATGCACTGGTGTGATGAACATGGTGAAACGGCAGTAACCTTAAAATCTACTTTTGGCGCAAATTGGTAAATTGATGAATTTCAGCAAATTTGTTACTTTTCGGAAGTAAAATGTACACAACTATCAGCAAAATGGACTTTGAACCAAATTCTATGAACGAGAAATTTATCCGAAATGCACTGGTTGTATGAACATGGTGAAATGGCAGTAACCTTAAAATCTACATTTGGCGCAAATTGGTAAATTGATGAATTTCAGCAAATGTGTTAGCTTTCGGAAGTAAATTGTACACAACTATCAGCAAAATGGACTTTGAACGAAATTCTATGAACGAGTAATTTTTCCGAAATGCACTGCTTGGATGAACATGGTAAAACGGCAGTAACCTTAAAATCTAAATTTGGCGCAAATTGGTAAATTGATGAATTCAGCAAATTTGTTACTTTTCGGAAGTAAAATGTACACAACTATCAGCAAAATGGACTTTGAACCAAATTATATGAACGAGTAATTTTTCCGAAATGCACTGGTTGGATGAACATGGTAAAACGGCAGTAACCTTAAAATCTACATTTTGCGCAAATTTGTAAATTGATGAATTTCAGCAAATTTGTTACCTTTTGGAAGTAAACTGTAAACAACTATCAGCAAAATGGACTTTGAACCAAATTCTATGAACGAGTAATTTATCCGAAATGCACTGGTTGTGTGAACATGGTAAAATGGCAGTAACCTAAAAATTTAATTTGGCGCAAATTGGTAAATTGATGAATTCAGCAAATTTGTTACTTTTCGGAAGTAAAATGTTCACAACTATCAGCAAAATGGACTTTGAACCAAATTATATGAACGAGTAATTTTTCCGAAATGCACTGGTTGGATGAACATGGTAAAACGGCAGTAACCTTAAAATCTACATTTTGCGCAAATTTGTAAATTGATGAATTTCAGCAAATGTGTTAGCTTTCGGAAGTAAATTGTACACAACTATCAGCAAAATGGACTTTGAACGAAATTCTATGAACGAGTAATTTTTCCGAAATGCACTGCTTGGATGAACATGGTAAAACGGCAGTAACCTTAAAATCTAAATTTGGCGCAAATTGGTAAATTGATGAATTCAGCAAATTTGTTACTTTTCGGAAGTAAAATGTACACAACTATCGGCAAAATGGACTTTGAACGAAACTCTATGAACAAGTAATTTTTCCGAAATGCACTGCTGTGATGAACATGGTAAAATGCCAGTAACCTGAAAATCTAAATTTGGCGCAAATTTGTAAATTGATGAATTTCAGCAAATTTGTTACCTTTTGGAAGTAAACTGTAAACAACTATCAGCAAAATGGACTTTGAACCAAATTCTATGAACGAGTAATTTATCCGAAATGCACTGGTTGTGTGAACATGGTAAAATGGCAGTAACCTAAAAATTTAATTTGGCGCAAATTGGTAAATTGCTGAACTTCAGCAAATGTGTTACCTTTTGGAAGTAAATTGTACACAACTATCAGCAAAATAGACTTTGAACGAAATTCTATTAACGAGTAATTTTTCCGAAATGCACTGGTGTGATGAACATGGTAAAACGGCAGTAACCTTAAAATCTACATTTGGCGCAAATTGGTAAATTGCTGAATTTCAGCAAATTTGTTACTTTTCGGAAGTAAAATGTACACAACTATCAGCAAAATGGACTTTGAACGAAATTCTATGAACGAGTAATTTTTCCGAAATGCACTGGTGTGATGAACATGGTAAAACGGCAGTAACCTTAAAATCTACATTTGGCGCAAATTGGTAAATTGCTGAATTTCAGCAAATGTGTTACCTTTCGGAAGTAAATTGTACACAACTATCAGCAAAATAGACTTTGAACGAAATTCTATTAACGAGTAATTTTTCCGAAATGCACTGGTTGGATGAACATGGAGAAACGGCAGTAAACCTTTAAAAGCTAAATTGGTAAATTGATGAATTTCATCAAATTTGTTACCTTTCGGAAGTAAATTGTACACAACTATCAGCAAAATGGACTTTAAACGAAATTCTATGAACGAGTAATTTTTCCGAAATGCACTGGTTGGATGAACGTGGTAAAACGGCAGTAACCTTAAAATCTACATTTGGCGCAAATTGGTAAATTGATGAATTTCAGCAAATGTGTTACCTTTCGGAAGTAAATTGTACACAACTATCAGCAAAATAGACTTTGAACGAAATTCTATTAACGAGTAATTTTTCCGAAATGCACTGGTTGGATGAACATGGAGAAACGGCAGTAAACCTTTAAAAGCTAAATTGGTAAATTGATGAATTTCATCAAATTTGTTACCTTTCGGAAGTAAAATGTACACAACTATTAGCAAAATGGACTTTGAACGAAATTCTATGAACGAGTAATTTTTCCGAAATGCACTGGTTGGATGAACATGGTAAAACGGCAGTAACCTTAAAATCTAAATGTGGCGCAAATTGGTAAATTGATGAATTTCAGCAAATTTGTTACCATTCGGAAGTAAATTGTACACAACTATCGGCAAAATGGACTTTGAACGAAATTCTATGAACGAGTAATTTTTCCGAAATGCACTGGTGTGATGAACATGGTAAAACGGCAGTAACCTTAAAATCTACTTTTGGCGCAAATTGGTAAATTGATGAATTTCAGCAAATTTGTTACTTTTCGGAAGTAAAATGTACACAACTATCAGCAAAATGGACTTTGAACCAATTCTATGAACTAGAAATTTATCCGAAATGCACTGGTTGTATGAAGATGTTGAAATGGCAGTAACCTTAAAATCTACATTTGGCGCAAATTGGTAAATTGATGAATTTCAGCAAATGTGTTACCTTTCGGAAGTAAAATGTACACAACTATCGGCAAAATGGACTTTGAACGAAATTCTATGAACGAGTAATTTTTCCGAAATGCACTGGTGTGATGAACATGGTGAAACGGCAGTAACCTTAAAATCTACTTTTGGCGCAAATTGGTAAATTGATGAATTTCAGCAAATTTGTTACTTTTCGGAAGTAAAATGTACACAACTATCAGCAAAATGGACTTTGAACCAAATTCTATGAACGAGAAATTTATCCGAAATGCACTGGTTGTATGAACATGGTGAAATGGCAGTAACCTTAAAATCTACATTTGGCGCAAATTGGTAAATTGATGAATTTCAGCAAATGTGTTAGCTTTCGGAAGTAAATTGTACACAACTATCAGCAAAATGGACTTTGAACGAAATTCTATGAACGAGTAATTTTTCCGAAATGCACTGCTTGGATGAACATGGTAAAACGGCAGTAACCTTAAAATCTAAATTTGGCGCAAATTGGTAAATTGATGAATTCAGCAAATTTGTTACTTTTCGGAAGTAAAATGTACACAACTATCAGCAAAATGGACTTTGAACCAAATTATATGAACGAGTAATTTTTCCGAAATGCACTGGTTGGATGAACATGGTAAAACGGCAGTAACCTTAAAATCTACATTTTGCGCAAATTTGTAAATTGATGAATTTCAGCAAATTTGTTACCTTTTGGAAGTAAACTGTAAACAACTATCAGCAAAATGGACTTTGAACCAAATTCTATGAACGAGTAATTTATCCGAAATGCACTGGTTGTGTGAACATGGTAAAATGGCAGTAACCTAAAAATTTAATTTGGCGCAAATTGGTAAATTGATGAATTCAGCAAATTTGTTACTTTTCGGAAGTAAAATGTTCACAACTATCAGCAAAATGGACTTTGAACCAAATTATATGAACGAGTAATTTTTCCGAAATGCACTGGTTGGATGAACATGGTAAAACGGCAGTAACCTTAAAATCTACATTTTGCGCAAATTTGTAAATTGATGAATTTCAGCAAATGTGTTAGCTTTCGGAAGTAAATTGTACACAACTATCAGCAAAATGGACTTTGAACGAAATTCTATGAACGAGTAATTTTTCCGAAATGCACTGCTTGGATGAACATGGTAAAACGGCAGTAACCTTAAAATCTAAATTTGGCGCAAATTGGTAAATTGATGAATTCAGCAAATTTGTTACTTTTCGGAAGTAAAATGTACACAACTATCGGCAAAATGGACTTTGAACGAAACTCTATGAACAAGTAATTTTTCCGAAATGCACTGCTGTGATGAACATGGTAAAATGCCAGTAACCTGAAAATCTAAATTTGGCGCAAATTTGTAAATTGATGAATTTCAGCAAATTTGTTACCTTTTGGAAGTAAACTGTAAACAACTATCAGCAAAATGGACTTTGAACCAAATTCTATGAACGAGTAATTTATCCGAAATGCACTGGTTGTGTGAACATGGTAAAATGGCAGTAACCTAAAAATTTAATTTGGCGCAAATTGGTAAATTGCTGAACTTCAGCAAATGTGTTACCTTTTGGAAGTAAAAAGTACACAACTATTAGCAAAATGGCCGGTAACCCTAAAATCTAAATTTGGCGCAAATTGGTAAATTGATGAATTTCAGCAAATTTGTTACTTTTCGGAAGTAAAATGTACACAACTATCAGCAAAATAGACTTTGAACGAAATTCTATTAACGAATAATTTTTCCGGAATGCACTGGTTGGATGAACATGGTAAAACCGCAGTAACCTTAAAATCTACATTTGGCGCAAATTGGTAAATTGATGAATTTCAGCAAATTTGTTACCTTTTGGAAGTAAACTGTAAACAACTATCAGCAAAATGGACTTTGAACCAAATTCTATGAACGAGTAATTTATCCGAAATGCACTGGTTGTGTGAACATGGTAAAATGGCAGTAACCTAAAAATTTAATTTGGCGCAAATTGGTAAATTGCTGAACTTCAGCAAATGTGTTACCTTTTGGAAGTAAAAAGTACACAACTATTAGCAAAATGGCCGGTAACCCTAAAATCTAAATTTGGCGCAAATTGGTAAATTGATGAATTTCAGCAAATTTGTTACTTTTCGGAAGTAAAATGTACACAACTATCAGCAAAATAGACTTTGAACGAAATTCTATTAACGAATAATTTTTCCGGAATGAACTGGTTGGATGAACATGGTAAAACCGCAGTAACCTTAAAATCTAAATTTGGCGCAAATTTGTAAATTGATGAATTTCAGCAAATTTGTTACCTTTTGGAAGTAAACTGTAAACAACTATCAGCAAAATGGACTTTGAACCAAATTCTATGAACGAGTAATTTATCCGAAATGCACTGGTTGTGTGAACATGGTAAAATGGCAGTAACCTAAAAATTTAATTTGGCGCAAATTGGTAAATTGCTGAACTTCAGCAAATGTGTTACCTTTTGGAAGTAAAAAGTACACAACTATTAGCAAAATGGCCGGTAACCCTAAAATCTAAATTTGGCGCAAATTGGTAAATTGATGAATTTCAGCAAATTTGTTACTTTTCGGAAGTAAAATGTACACAACTATCAGCAAAATAGACTTTGAACGAAATTCTATTAACGAATAATTTTTCCGGAATGCACTGGTTGGATGAACATGGTAAAACCGCAGTAACCTTAAAATCTACATTTGGCGCAAATTGGTAAATTGATGAATTTCAGCAAATTTGTTACCTTTTGGAAGTAAACTGTAAACAACTATCAGCAAAATGGACTTTGAACCAAATTCTATGAACGAGTAATTTATCCGAAATGCACTGGTTGTGTGAACATGGTAAAATGGCAGTAACCTAAAAATTTAATTTGGCGCAAATTGGTAAATTGCTGAACTTCAGCAAATGTGTTACCTTTTGGAAGTAAAAAGTACACAACTATTAGCAAAATGGCCAGTAACCCTAAAATCTAAATTTGGCGCAAATTGGTAAATTGATGAATTTCAGCAAATTTGTTACTTTTCGGAAGTAAAATGTACACAACTATCAGCAAAATGGACTTTGAACCTAATTATATGAACGAGTAATTTTTCCGAAATGCACTGGTTGGATGAACATAGTAAAACGGCAGTAACCCTAAAATCTAAATTTGGCGCAAAATAGTTAATTTATGAATTTCAGCAAATTTGTTACCTTTCGGAAGTAAAAAGTACACAACTATTAACAAAATGGACTTTCAACCAAATTATATGAACGAGTAATTTATCCGAAATGCACTGGTTGTATAAACATGGTAAAATGGCAGTAACCTGAAAATCTAAATTTGGCGCAAATGGGTAAATTGCTGAATTTAAGCAAATGTGTTACCTTTTGGAAGTAAAAAGTACACAACTATTAGCAAAATGGCCAGTAACCCTAAAATCTAAATTTGGCGCAAATTGGTAAATTGATGAAATTCATCAAATTTGTTACCTTTCGGAAGTAAAAAGTACACAACTATTAGCAAAATGGACTTTGAACCACATTCTATGAACGAGTAATTTTTCCGAAATGCACTGGTTGGATGAACGTGGTAAAACGGCAGTAAGCTTAAAATCTACATTTGGCGCAAATTGGTAAATTGATGAATTTCAGCAAATGTGTTACCTTTCGGAAGTAAATTGTACACAACTATCAGCAAAATAGACTTTGAACGAAATTCTATTAACGAGTAATTTTTCCGAAATGCACTGGTTGGATGAACATGGAGAAACGGCAGTAAACCTTTAAAAGCTAAATTGGTAAATTGATGAATTTCATCAAATTTGTTACCTTTCGGAAGTAAAATGTACACAACTATTAGCAAAATGGACTTTGAACGAAATTCTATGAACGAGTAATTTTTCCGAAATGCACTGGTTGGATGAACATGGTAAAACGGCAGTAACCTTAAAATCTAAATGTGGCGCAAATTGGTAAATTGATGAATTTCAGCAAATTTGTTACCATTCGGAAGTAAATTGTACACAACTATCGGCAAAATGGACTTTGAACGAAATTCTATGAACGAGTAATTTTTCCGAAATGCACTGGTGTGATGAACATGGTAAAACGGCAGTAACCTTAAAATCTACTTTTGGCGCAAATTGGTAAATTGATGAATTTCAGCAAATTTGTTACTTTTCGGAAGTAAAATGTACACAACTATCAGCAAAATGGACTTTGAACCAATTCTATGAACTAGAAATTTATCCGAAATGCACTGGTTGTATGAAGATGTTGAAATGGCAGTAACCTTAAAATCTACATTTGGCGCAAATTGGTAAATTGATGAATTTCAGCAAATGTGTTACCTTTCGGAAGTAAAATGTACACAACTATCGGCAAAATGGACTTTGAACGAAATTCTATGAACGAGTAATTTTTCCGAAATGCACTGGTGTGATGAACATGGTGAAACGGCAGTAACCTTAAAATCTACTTTTGGCGCAAATTGGTAAATTGATGAATTTCAGCAAATTTGTTACTTTTCGGAAGTAAAATGTACACAACTATCAGCAAAATGGACTTTGAACCAAATTCTATGAACGAGAAATTTATCCGAAATGCACTGGTTGTATGAACATGGTGAAATGGCAGTAACCTTAAAATCTAAATTTGGCGCAAATTGGTAAATTGATGAATTTCAGCAAATGTGTTAGCTTTCGGAAGTAAATTGTACACAACTATCAGCAAAATGGACTTTGAACGAAATTCTATGAACGAGTAATTTTTCCGAAATGCACTGCTTGGATGAACATGGTAAAACGGCAGTAACCTTAAAATCTAAATTTGGCGCAAATTGGTAAATTGATGAATTCAGCAAATTTGTTACTTTTCGGAAGTAAAATGTACACAACTATCAGCAAAATGGACTTTGAACCAAATTATATGAACGAGTAATTTTTCCGAAATGCACTGGTTGGATGAACATGGTAAAACGGCAGTAACCTTAAAATCTACATTTTGCGCAAATTGGTAAATTGATGAATTCAGCAAATTTGTTACTTTTCGGAAGTAAAATGTACACAACTATCGGCAAAATGGACTTTGAACGAAACTCTATGAACGAGTAATTTTTCCGAAATGCACTGCTGTGATGAACATGGTAAAATGCCAGTAACCTGAAAATCTAAATTTGGCGCAAATTTGTAAATTGATGAATTTCAGCAAATTTGTTACCTTTTGGAAGTAAACTGTAAACAACTATCAGCAAAATGGACTTTGAACCAAATTCTATGAACGAGTAATTTATCCGAAATGCACTGGTTGTGTGAACATGGTAAAATGGCAGTAACCTAAAAATTTAATTTGGCGCAAATTGGTAAATTGCTGAACTTCAGCAAATGTGTTACCTTTTGGAAGTAAAAAGTACACAACTATTAGCAAAATGGCCGGTAACCCTAAAATCTAAATTTGGCGCAAATTGGTAAATTGATGAATTTCAGCAAATTTGTTACTTTTCGGAAGTAAAATGTACACAACTATCAGCAAAATAGACTTTGAACGAAATTCTATTAACGAATAATTTTTCCGGAATGCACTGGTTGGATGAACATGGTAAAACCGCAGTAACCTTAAAATCTACATTTGGCGCAAATTGGTAAATTGATGAATTTCAGCAAATTTGTTACCTTTTGGAAGTAAACTGTAAACAACTATCAGCAAAATGGACTTTGAACCAAATTCTATGAACGAGTAATTTATCCGAAATGCACTGGTTTTGTGAACATGGTAAAATGCCAGTAACCTAAAAATTTAATTTGGCGCAAATTGGTAAATTGCTGAACTTCAGCAAATGTGTTACCTTTTGGAAGTAAAAAGTACACAACTATTAGCAAAATGGCCAGTAACCCTAAAATCTAAATTTGGCGCAAATTGGTAAATTGATGAATTTCAGCAAATTTGTTACTTTTCGGAAGTAAAATGTACACAACTATCAGCAAAATGGACTTTGAACCAAATTATATGAACGAGTAATTTTTCCGAAATGCACTGGTTGGATGAACATAGTAAAACGGCAGTAACCCTAAAATCTAAATTTGGCGCAAAATAGTTAATTTATGAATTTCAGCAAATTTGTTACCTTTCGGAAGTAAAAAGTACACAACTATTAACAAAATGGACTTTCAACCAAATTATATGAACGAGTAATTTATCCGAAATGCACTGGTTGTATAAACATGGTAAAATGGCAGTAACCTGAAAATCTAAATTTGGCGCAAATGGGTAAATTGCTGAATTTAAGCAAATGTGTTACCTTTTGGAAGTAAAAAGTACACAACTATTAGCAAAATGGCCAGTAACCCTAAAATCTAAATTTGGCGCAAATTGGTAAATTGATGAAATTCATCAAATTTGTTACCTTTCGGAAGTAAAATGTACACAACTATTAGCAAAATGGACTTGGAACCAAATTCTATGAACGAGTAATTTTTCCGAAATGCACTGGTTGGATAAACATGGTAAAACGGCAGTAACCTTAAAATTTAATGTGGCGCAAATTGGTAAATTGATGAATTTCAGCAAATGCGTTACCTTTCGGAAGTAAAAAGTACACAACTATTAGCAAAATGGACTTTGAACGAAATTCTATGAACGAGTAATTTTTCCGAAATGCACTGCTGTGATGAACATGGTAAAATGCCAGTAACCCTAAAATCTAAATTTGGCGCAAATTGGTAAATTGATGAATTTCAGCAAATGTGTTACCTTTCGGAAGTAAATTGTACACAACTATCAGCAAAATGGACTTTGAACGAAATTCTATGAACTAGTAATTTTTCCGAAATGCACTGGTTGGATGAACATGGTGAAACGGCATTAACCTTAAAATCTAAATTTGGCGCAAATTGGTACATTGATGAATTTCATCAAATTTGTTACCTTTCGGAAGTAAAATATAGACAACTATCAGCAAAATGGACTTTGAACCAAATTATATGAACGAGTAATTTTTCCGAAATGCACTGGTTGGATGAACATGGTGAAACGGCAATAACCTTAAAGTCTAAATTTGGCGCAAAATGGTAACTTGATGAAATTCATCAAATTTGTTACCTTTCGGAAGTAAAACGTACACAACAACCAGCAAAATGGACTTTGAACCAAACTCTATGAACGAGTAATTTTTCCGAAATGCACTGGTTTTATGAACATGGTAAATTGGCTTTATTTTGAAAATCTAAATTTGGCGCAAATTGGTAAATTGATGAATTTCAGCAAATTTGTTGCCCTTCGGAAGCAAAATGTACACAACTATCAGCAAAATGGACTTTGAACCAAATTATATGAACGAGTAATTTTTCCGAAATGCACTGGTTGGATGAACATGGTGAAACGGCAATAACCTTAAAATCTAAATTTGGCGCAAAATGGTAACTTGATGAAATTCATCAAATTTGTTACCTTTCGGAAGTAAAACGTACACAACAATCAGCAAAATGGACTTTGAACCAAACTCTATGAACGAGTAATTTTTCCGAAATGCACTGGTTTTATGAACATGGTAAATTGGCTTTATTTTGAAAATCTAAATTTGGCGCATATTGGTAAATTGATGAATTTCAGCAAATTTGTTGCCCTTCGGAAGCAAAATGTACACAACTATCAGCAAAATGGACTTTGAACCAAATTCTATGAACGAGTAATATTTCCGAAATGCTCTGGTTGGATGAACATGGTAAAACGGCAGTAACCTTAAAATCTAAATGTGGCGCAAATTGGTAAATTGATGAATTTCAGCAAATTTGTTACTTTTCGGAAGTAAAAAGTACACAGCTTTCAGGAAAATTGACTTTGAACTAAATTCTATAAACAAGTAATTTTTTCGAAATTCACTGGTTGTAGGAATATGGTAGAACGGCAGTAACCTGAAAATTTAATTTGGCGCAAATTGGTAAATTGCTGAACTTCAGCAAATGTGTAACCTTTTGGAAGTAAAAAGTACACAACTATTAGCAAAATGGCCAGTAACCCTAAAATCTAAATTTGGCGCAAATTGGTAAATTGATGAATTTCAGCAAATGTGTTACCTTTCGGAAGTAAAACGTACACAACATTCAGCAAAATGGACTTTGAACCAAACTCTATGAACGAGTAATTTTTCCGAAATGCACTGGTTTTATGAACATGGTAAATTGGCTTTATTTTGAAAATCTAAATTTGGCGCAAATTGGTAAATTGATGAATTTCAGCAAATTTGTTGCCCTTCGGAAGCAAAAAGTACACAACTATCAGCAAAATGGACTTTGAACCAAATTTATATATGAACGAGTATTTTATCCGAAATGCACTGGTTGTATGAACATGGTAAAATGCCAGTAACCTGAAAATCTAAATGTGGCGCAAATTGGTAAATTGATGAATTTCAGCAAATTTGTTACTTTTCGGAAGTAAAAAGTACACAGCTTTCAGGAAAATTGACTTTGAACTAAATTCTATAAACAAGTAATTTTTTCGAAATTCACTGGTTGTAGGAATATGGTAGAACGGCAGTAACCTGAAAATTTAATTTGGCGCAAATTGGTAAATTGCTGAACTTCAGCAAATGTGTAACCTTTTGGAAGTAAAAAGTACACAACTATTAGCAAAATGGCCAGTAACCCTAAAATCTAAATTTGGCGCAAATTGGTAAATTGATGAATTTCAGCAAATGTGTTACCTTTCGGAAGTAAATTGTACACAACTATCAGCAAAATGGACTTTGAACGAAATTCTATGAACTAGTAATTTTTCCGAAATGCACTGGTTGGATGAACATGGTGAAACGGCATTAACCTTAAAATCTAAATTTGGCGCAAATTGGTACATTGATGAATTTCATCAAATTTGTTACCTTTCGGAAGTAAAATATAGACAACTATCAGCAAAATGGACTTTGAACCAAATTATATGAACGAGTAATTTTTCCGAAATGCACTGGTTGGATGAACATGGTGAAACGGCAATAACCTTAAAGTCTAAATTTGGCGCAAAATGGTAACTTGATGAAATTCATCAAATTTGTTACCTTTCGGAAGTAAAACGTACACAACAACCAGCAAAATGGACTTTGAACCAAACTCTATGAACGAGTAATTTTTCCGAAATGCACTGGTTTTATGAACATGGTAAATTGGCTTTATTTTGAAAATCTAAATTTGGCGCAAATTGGTAAATTGATGAATTTCAGCAAATTTGTTGCCCTTCGGAAGCAAAATGTACACAACTATCAGCAAAATGGACTTTGAACCAAATTATATGCACGAGTAATTTTTCCGAAATGCACTGGTTGGATGAACATGGTGAAACGGCAATAACCTTAAAATCTAAATTTGGCGCAAAATGGTAACTTGATGAAATTCATCAAATTTGTTACCTTTCGGAAGTAAAACGTACACAACAATCAGCAAAATGGACTTTGAACCAAACTCTATGAACGAGTAATTTTTCCGAAATGCACTGGTTTTATGAACATGGTAAATTGGCTTTATTTTGAAAATCTAAATTTGGCGCATATTGGTAAATTGATGAATTTCAGCAAATTTGTTGCCCTTCGGAAGCAAAATGTACACAACTATCAGCAAAATGGACTTTGAACCAAATTCTATGAACGAGTAATATTTCCGAAATGCTCTGGTTGGATGAACATGGTAAAACGGCAGTAACCTTAAAATCTAAATGTGGCGCAAATTGGTAAATTGATGAATTTCAGCAAATTTGTTACTTTTCGGAAGTAAAAAGTACACAGCTTTCAGGAAAATTGACTTTGAACTAAATTCTATAAACAAGTAATTTTTTCGAAATTCACTGGTTGTAGGAATATGGTAGAACGGCAGTAACCTGAAAATTTAATTTGGCGCAAATTGGTAAATTGCTGAACTTCAGCAAATGTGTAACCTTTTGGAAGTAAAAAGTACACAACTATTAGCAAAATGGCCAGTAACCCTAAAATCTAAATTTGGCGCAAATTGGTAAATTGATGAATTTCAGCAAATTTGTTACTTTTCGGAAGTAAAATGTACACAACTATCAGCAAAATGGACTTTGAACCAAATTCTATGAACGAGAAATTTATCCGAAATGCACTGGTTGTATGAACATGGTGAAATGGCAGTAACCTTAAAATCTACATTTGGCGCAAATTGGTAAATTGATGAATTTCAGCAAATGTGTTAGCTTTCGGAAGTAAATTGTACACAACTATCAGCAAAATGGACTTTGAACGAAATTCTATGAACGAGTAATTTTTCCGAAATGCACTGCTTGGATGAACATGGTAAAACGGCAGTAACCTTAAAATCTAAATTTGGCGCAAATTGGTAAATTGATGAATTCAGCAAATTTGTTACTTTTCGGAAGTAAAATGTACACAACTATCAGCAAAATGGACTTTGAACCAAATTATATGAACGAGTAATTTTTCCGAAATGCACTGGTTGGATGAACATGGTAAAACGGCAGTAACCTTAAAATCTACATTTTGCGCAAATTGGTAAATTGATGAATTCAGCAAATTTGTTACTTTTCGGAAGTAAAATGTACACAACTATCGGCAAAATGGACTTTGAACGAAACTCTATGAACGAGTAATTTTTCCGAAATGCACTGCTGTGATGAACATGGTAAAATGCCAGTAACCTGAAAATCTAAATTTGGCGCAAATTTGTAAATTGATGAATTTCAGCAAATTTGTTACCTTTTGGAAGTAAACTGTAAACAACTATCAGCAAAATGGACTTTGAACCAAATTCTATGAACGAGTAATTTATCCGAAATGCACTGGTTGTGTGAACATGGTAAAATGGCAGTAACCTAAAAATTTAATTTGGCGCAAATTGGTAAATTGCTGAACTTCAGCAAATGTGTTACCTTTTGGAAGTAAAAAGTACACAACTATTAGCAAAATGGCCGGTAACCCTAAAATCTAAATTTGGCGCAAATTGGTAAATTGATGAATTTCAGCAAATTTGTTACTTTTCGGAAGTAAAATGTACACAACTATCAGCAAAATAGACTTTGAACGAAATTCTATTAACGAATAATTTTTCCGGAATGCACTGGTTGGATGAACATGGTAAAACCGCAGTAACCTTAAAATCTACATTTGGCGCAAATTGGTAAATTGATGAATTTCAGCAAATTTGTTACCTTTTGGAAGTAAACTGTAAACAACTATCAGCAAAATGGACTTTGAACCAAATTCTATGAACGAGTAATTTATCCGAAATGCACTGGTTTTGTGAACATGGTAAAATGCCAGTAACCTAAAAATTTAATTTGGCGCAAATTGGTAAATTGCTGAACTTCAGCAAATGTGTTACCTTTTGGAAGTAAAAAGTACACAACTATTAGCAAAATGGCCAGTAACCCTAAAATCTAAATTTGGCGCAAATTGGTAAATTGATGAATTTCAGCAAATTTGTTACTTTTCGGAAGTAAAATGTACACAACTATCAGCAAAATGGACTTTGAACCAAATTATATGAACGAGTAATTTTTCCGAAATGCACTGGTTGGATGAACATAGTAAAACGGCAGTAACCCTAAAATCTAAATTTGGCGCAAAATAGTTAATTTATGAATTTCAGCAAATTTGTTACCTTTCGGAAGTAAAAAGTACACAACTATTAACAAAATGGACTTTCAACCAAATTATATGAACGAGTAATTTATCCGAAATGCACTGGTTGTATAAACATGGTAAAATGGCAGTAACCTGAAAATCTAAATTTGGCGCAAATGGGTAAATTGCTGAATTTAAGCAAATGTGTTACCTTTTGGAAGTAAAAAGTACACAACTATTAGCAAAATGGCCAGTAACCCTAAAATCTAAATTTGGCGCAAATTGGTAAATTGATGAAATTCATCAAATTTGTTACCTTTCGGAAGTAAAATGTACACAACTATTAGCAAAATGGACTTGGAACCAAATTCTATGAACGAGTAATTTTTCCGAAATGCACTGGTTGGATAAACATGGTAAAACGGCAGTAACCTTAAAATTTAATGTGGCGCAAATTGGTAAATTGATGAATTTCAGCAAATGCGTTACCTTTCGGAAGTAAAAAGTACACAACTATTAGCAAAATGGACTTTGAACGAAATTCTATGAACGAGTAATTTTTCCGAAATGCACTGCTGTGATGAACATGGTAAAATGCCAGTAACCTGAAAATCTAAATTTGGAGCAAATTTGTAAATTGATGAATTTCAGCAAATTTGTTACCTTTTGGAAGTAAACTGTAAACAACTATCAGCAAAATGGACTTTGAACCAAATTCTATGAACGAGTAATTTATCCGAAATGCACTGATTGTGTGAACATGGTAAAATGGCAGTAACCTAAAAATCTAAATTTGGCGCAAATTGGTAAATTGCTGAACTTCAGCAAATGTGTTACCTTTTGGAAGTAAAAAGTACACAACTATTAGCAAAATGGCCAGTAACCCTAAAATCTAAATTTGGCGCAAATTGGTAAATTGATGAATTTCAGCAAATGTGTTACCTTTCGGAAGTAAATTGTACACAACTATCAGCAAAATGGACTTTGAACGAAATTCTATGAACTAGTAATTTTTCCGAAATGCACTGGTTGGATGAACATGGTGAAACGGCATTAACCTTAAAATCTAAATTTGGCGCAAATTGGTACATTGATGAATTTCATCAAATTTGTTACCTTTCGGAAGTAAAATATAGACAACTATCAGCAAAATGGACTTTGAACCAAATTATATGAACGAGTAATTTTTCCGAAATGCACTGGTTGGATGAACATGGTGAAACGGCAATAACCTTAAAGTCTAAATTTGGCGCAAAATGGTAACTTGATGAAATTCATCAAATTTGTTACCTTTCGGAAGTAAAACGTACACAACAACCAGCAAAATGGACTTTGAACCAAACTCTATGAACGAGTAATTTTTCCGAAATGCACTGGTTTTATGAACATGGTAAATTGGCTTTATTTTGAAAATCTAAATTTGGCGCAAATTGGTAAATTGATGAATTTCAGCAAATTTGTTGCCCTTCGGAAGCAAAATGTACACAACTATCAGCAAAATGGACTTTGAACCAAATTATATGAACGAGTAATTTTTCCGAAATGCACTGGTTGGATGAACATGGTGAAACGGCAATAACCTTAAAATCTAAATTTGGCGCAAAATGGTAACTTGATGAAATTCATCAAATTTGTTACCTTTCGGAAGTAAAATGTACACAACAATCAGCAAAATGGACTTTGAACCAAACTCTATGAACGAGTAATTTTTCCGAAATGCACTGGTTTTATGAACATGGTAAATTGGCTTTATTTTGAAAATCTAAATTTGGCGCATATTGGTAAATTGATGAATTTCAGCAAATTTGTTGCCCTTCGGAAGCAAAATGTACACAACTATCAGCAAAATGGACTTTGAACCAAATTCTATGAACGAGTAATATTTCCGAAATGCTCTGGTTGGATGAACATGGTAAAACGGCAGTAACCTTAAAATCTAAATGTGGCGCAAATTGGTAAATTGATGAATTTCAGCAAATTTGTTACTTTTCGGAAGTAAAAAGTACACAGCTTTCAGGAAAATTGACTTTGAACTAAATTCTATAAACAAGTAATTTTTTCGAAATTCACTGGTTGTAGGAATATGGTAGAACGGCAGTAACCTGAAAATTTAATTTGGCGCAAATTGGTAAATTGCTGAACTTCAGCAAATGTGTAACCTTTTGGAAGTAAAAAGTACACAACTATTAGCAAAATGGCCAGTAACCCTAAAATCTAAATTTGGCGCAAATTGGTAAATTGATGAATTTCAGCAAATGTGTTACCTTTCGGAAGTAAAACGTACACAACATTCAGCAAAATGGACTTTGAACCAAACTCTATGAACGAGTAATTTTTCCGAAATGCACTGGTTTTATGAACATGGTAAATTGGCTTTATTTTGAAAATCTAAATTTGGCGCATATTGGTAAATTGATGAATTTCAGCAAATTTGTTGCCCTTCGGAAGCAAAATGTACACAACTATCAGCAAAATGGACTTTGAACCAAATTCTATGAACGAGTAATATTTCCGAAATGCTCTGGTTGGATGAACATGGTAAAACGGCAGTAACCTTAAAATCTAAATGTGGCGCAAATTGGTAAATTGATGAATTTCAGCAAATTTGTTACTTTTCGGAAGTAAAAAGTACACAGCTTTCAGGAAAATTGACTTTGAACTAAATTCTATAAACAAGTAATTTTTTCGAAATTCACTGGTTGTAGGAATATGGTAGAACGGCAGTAACCTGAAAATTTAATTTGGCGCAAATTGGTAAATTGCTGAACTTCAGCAAATGTGTAACCTTTTGGAAGTAAAAAGTACACAACTATTAGCAAAATGGCCAGTAACCCTAAAATCTAAATTTGGCGCAAATTGGTAAATTGATGAATTTCAGCAAATGTGTTACCTTTCGGAAGTAAAACGTACACAACAATCAGCAAAATGGACTTTGAACCAAACTCTATGAACGAGTAATTTTTCCGAAATGCACTGGTTTTATGAACATGGTAAATTGGCTTTATTTTGAAAATCTAAATTTGGCGCATATTGGTAAATTGATGAATTTCAGCAAATTTGTTGCCCTTCGGAAGCAAAATGTACACAACTATCAGCAAAATGGACTTTGAACCAAATTATATGAACAAGTAATTTTTCCGAAATGCACTGGTTGGATAAACATGGTAAAACGGCAGTAACCTTAAAATTTAATGTGGCGCAAATTGGTAAATTGATGAATTTCAGCAAATGCGTTACCTTTCGGAAGTAAAAAGTACACAACTATTAGCAAAATGGACTTTGAACGAAATTCTATGAACGAGTAATTTTTCCGAAATGCACTGCTGTGATGAACATGGTAAAATGCCAGTAACCTGAAAATCTAAATTTGGAGCAAATTTGTAAATTGATGAATTTCAGCAAATTTGTTACCTTTCGGAAGTAAAAAGTACACAACTATTAACAAAATGGACTTTCAACCAAATTATATGAACGAGTAATTTATCCGAAATGCACTGGTTGTATAAACATGGTAAAATGGCAGTAACCTGAAAATCTAAATTTGGCGCAAATGGGTAAATTGCTGAATTTAAGCAAATGTGTTACCTTTTGGAAGTAAAAAGTACACAACTATTAGCAAAATGGCCAGTAACCCTAAAATCTAAATTTGGCGCAAATTGGTAAATTGATGAAATTCATCAAATTTGTTACCTTTCGGAAGTAAAATGTACACAACTATTAGCAAAATGGACTTGGAACCAAATTCTATGAACGAGTAATTTTTCCGAAATGCACTGGTTGGATAAACATGGTAAAACGGCAGTAAACTTAAAATTTAATGTGGCGCAAATTGGTAAATTGATGAATTTCAGCAAATGCGTTACCTTTCGGAAGTAAAAAGTACACAACTATTAGCAAAATGGACTTTGAACGAAATTCTATGAACGAGTAATTTTTCCGAAATGCACTGCTGTGATGAACATGGTAAAATGCCAGTAACCTGAAAATCTAAATTTGGAGCAAATTTGTAAATTGATGAATTTCAGCAAATTTGTTACCTTTTGGAAGTAAACTGTAAACAACTATCAGCAAAATGGACTTTGAACCAAATTCTATGAACGAGTAATTTATCCGAAATGCACTGATTGTGTGAACATGGTAAAATGGCAGTAACCTTAAAATCTAAATTTGGCGCAAATTGGTAAATTGCTGAACTTCAGCAAATGTGTTACCTTTTGGAAGTAAAAAGTACACAACTATTAGCAAAATGGCCAGTAACCCTAAAATCTAAATTTGGCGCAAATTGGTAAATTGATGAATTTCAGCAAATGTGTTACCTTTCGGAAGTAAATTGTACACAACTATCAGCAAAATGGACTTTGAACGAAATTCTATGAACTAGTAATTTTTCCGAAATGCACTGGTTGGATGAACATGGTGAAACGGCATTAACCTTAAAATCTAAATTTGGCGCAAATTGGTACATTGATGAATTTCATCAAATTTGTTACCTTTCGGAAGTAAAATATAGACAACTATCAGCAAAATGGACTTTGAACCAAATTATATGAACGAGTAATTTTTCCGAAATGCACTGGTTGGATGAACATGGTGAAACGGCAATAACCTTAAAGTCTAAATTTGGCGCAAAATGGTAACTTGATGAAATTCATCAAATTTGTTACCTTTCGGAAGTAAAACGTACACAACAACCAGCAAAATGGACTTTGAACCAAACTCTATGAACGAGTAATTTTTCCGAAATGCACTGGTTTTATGAACATGGTAAATTGGCTTTATTTTGAAAATCTAAATTTGGCGCAAATTGGTAAATTGATGAATTTCAGCAAATTTGTTGCCCTTCGGAAGCAAAATGTACACAACTATCAGCAAAATGGACTTTGAACCAAATTATATGAACGAGTAATTTTTCCGAAATGCACTGGTTGGATGAACATGGTGAAACGGCAATAACCTTAAAATCTAAATTTGGCGCAAAATGGTAACTTGATGAAATTCATCAAATTTGTTACCTTTCGGAAGTAAAATGTACACAACAATCAGCAAAATGGACTTTGAACCAAACTCTATGAACGAGTAATTTTTCCGAAATGCACTGGTTTTATGAACATGGTAAATTGGCTTTATTTTGAAAATCTAAATTTGGCGCATATTGGTAAATTGATGAATTTCAGCAAATTTGTTGCCCTTCGGAAGCAAAATGTACACAACTATCAGCAAAATGGACTTTGAACCAAATTCTATGAACGAGTAATATTTCCGAAATGCTCTGGTTGGATGAACATGGTAAAACGGCAGTAACCTTAAAATCTAAATGTGGCGCAAATTGGTAAATTGATGAATTTCAGCAAATTTGTTACTTTTCGGAAGTAAAAAGTACACAGCTTTCAGGAAAATTGACTTTGAACTAAATTCTATAAACAAGTAATTTTTTCGAAATTCACTGGTTGTAGGAATATGGTAGAACGGCAGTAACCTGAAAATTTAATTTGGCGCAAATTGGTAAATTGCTGAACTTCAGCAAATGTGTAACCTTTTGGAAGTAAAAAGTACACAACTATTAGCAAAATGGCCAGTAACCCTAAAATCTAAATTTGGCGCAAATTGGTAAATTGATGAATTTCAGCAAATGTGTTACCTTTCGGAAGTAAAACGTACACAACATTCAGCAAAATGGACTTTGAACCAAACTCTATGAACGAGTAATTTTTCCGAAATGCACTGGTTTTATGAACATGGTAAATTGGCTTTATTTTGAAAATCTAAATTTGGCGCATATTGGTAAATTGATGAATTTCAGCAAATTTGTTGCCCTTCGGAAGCAAAATGTACACAACTATCAGCAAAATGGACTTTGAACCAAATTCTATGAACGAGTAATATTTCCGAAATGCTCTGGTTGGATGAACATGGTAAAACGGCAGTAACCTTAAAATCTAAATGTGGCGCAAATTGGTAAATTGATGAATTTCAGCAAATTTGTTACTTTTCGGAAGTAAAAAGTACACAGCTTTCAGGAAAATTGACTTTGAACTAAATTCTATAAACAAGTAATTTTTTCGAAATTCACTGGTTGTAGGAATATGGTAGAACGGCAGTAACCTGAAAATTTAATTTGGCGCAAATTGGTAAATTGCTGAACTTCAGCAAATGTGTAACCTTTTGGAAGTAAAAAGTACACAACTATTAGCAAAATGGCCAGTAACCCTAAAATCTAAATTTGGCGCAAATTGGTAAATTGATGAATTTCAGCAAATGTGTTACCTTTCGGAAGTAAAACGTACACAACAATCAGCAAAATGGACTTTGAACCAAACTCTATGAACGAGTAATTTTTCCGAAATGCACTGGTTTTATGAACATGGTAAATTGGCTTTATTTTGAAAATCTAAATTTGGCGCATATTGGTAAATTGATGAATTTCAGCAAATTTGTTGCCCTTCGGAAGCAAAATGTACACAACTATCAGCAAAATGGACTTTGAACCAAATTATATGAACAAGTAATTTTTCCGAAATGCACTGGTTGGATAAACATGGTAAAACGGCAGTAACCTTAAAATTTAATGTGGCGCAAATTGGTAAATTGATGAATTTCAGCAAATGCGTTACCTTTCGGAAGTAAAAAGTACACAACTATTAGCAAAATGGACTTTGAACGAAATTCTATGAACGAGTAATTTTTCCGAAATGCACTGCTGTGATGAACATGGTAAAATGCCAGTAACCTGAAAATCTAAATTTGGAGCAAATTTGTAAATTGATGAATTTCAGCAAATTTGTTACCTTTCGGAAGTAAAAAGTACACAACTATTAACAAAATGGACTTTCAACCAAATTATATGAACGAGTAATTTATCCGAAATGCACTGGTTGTATAAACATGGTAAAATGGCAGTAACCTGAAAATCTAAATTTGGCGCAAATGGGTAAATTGCTGAATTTAAGCAAATGTGTTACCTTTTGGAAGTAAAAAGTACACAACTATTAGCAAAATGGCCAGTAACCCTAAAATCTAAATTTGGCGCAAATTGGTAAATTGATGAAATTCATCAAATTTGTTACCTTTCGGAAGTAAAATGTACACAACTATTAGCAAAATGGACTTGGAACCAAATTCTATGAACGAGTAATTTTTCCGAAATGCACTGGTTGGATAAACATGGTAAAACGGCAGTAACCTTAAAATTTAATGTGGCGCAAATTGGTAAATTGATGAATTTCAGCAAATGCGTTACCTTTCGGAAGTAAAAAGTACACAACTATTAGCAAAATGGACTTTGAACGAAATTCTATGAACGAGTAATTTTTCCGAAATGCACTGCTGTGATGAACATGGTAAAATGCCAGTAACCTGAAAATCTAAATTTGGAGCAAATTTGTAAATTGATGAATTTCAGCAAATTTGTTACCTTTTGGAAGTAAACTGTAAACAACTATCAGCAAAATGGACTTTGAACCAAATTCTATGAACGAGTAATTTATCCGAAATGCACTGATTGTGTGAACATGGTAAAATGGCAGTAACCTAAAAATCTAAATTTGGCGCAAATTGGTAAATTGCTGAACTTCAGCAAATGTGTTACCTTTTGGAAGTAAAAAGTACACAACTATTAGCAAAATGGCCAGTAACCCTAAAATCTAAATTTGGCGCAAATTGGTAAATTGATGAATTTCAGCAAATGTGTTACCTTTCGGAAGTAAATTGTACACAACTATCAGCAAAATGGACTTTGAACGAAATTCTATGAACTAGTAATTTTTCCGAAATGCACTGGTTGGATGAACATGGTGAAACGGCATTAACCTTAAAATCTAAATTTGGCGCAAATTGGTACATTGATGAATTTCATCAAATTTGTTACCTTTCGGAAGTAAAATATAGACAACTATCAGCAAAATGGACTTTGAACCAAATTATATGAACGAGTAATTTTTCCGAAATGCACTGGTTGGATGAACATGGTGAAACGGCAATAACCTTAAAGTCTAAATTTGGCGCAAAATGGTAACTTGATGAAATTCATCAAATTTGTTACCTTTCGGAAGTAAAACGTACACAACAACCAGCAAAATGGACTTTGAACCAAACTCTATGAACGAGTAATTTTTCCGAAATGCACTGGTTTTATGAACATGGTAAATTGGCTTTATTTTGAAAATCTAAATTTGGCGCAAATTGGTAAATTGATGAATTTCAGCAAATTTGTTGCCCTTCGGAAGCAAAATGTACACAACTATCAGCAAAATGGACTTTGAACCAAATTATATGAACGAGTAATTTTTCCGAAATGCACTGGTTGGATGAACATGGTGAAACGGCAATAACCTTAAAATCTAAATTTGGCGCAAAATGGTAACTTGATGAAATTCATCAAATTTGTTACCTTTCGGAAGTAAAACGTACACAACAATCAGCAAAATGGACTTTGAACCAAACTCTATGAACGAGTAATTTTTCCGAAATGCACTGGTTTTATGAACATGGTAAATTGGCTTTATTTTGAAAATCTAAATTTGGCGCATATTGGTAAATTGATGAATTTCAGCAAATTTGTTGCCCTTCGGAAGCAAAATGTACACAACTATCAGCAAAATGGACTTTGAACCAAATTCTATGAACGAGTAATATTTCCGAAATGCTCTGGTTGGATGAACATGGTAAAACGGCAGTAACCTTAAAATCTAAATGTGGCGCAAATTGGTAAATTGATGAATTTCAGCAAATTTGTTACTTTTCGGAAGTAAAAAGTACACAGCTTTCAGGAAAATTGACTTTGAACTAAATTCTATAAACAAGTAATTTTTTCGAAATTCACTGGTTGTAGGAATATGGTAGAACGGCAGTAACCTGAAAATTTAATTTGGCGCAAATTGGTAAATTGCTGAACTTCAGCAAATGTGTAACCTTTTGGAAGTAAAAAGTACACAACTATTAGCAAAATGGCCAGTAACCCTAAAATCTAAATTTGGCGCAAATTGGTAAATTGATGAATTTCAGCAAATGTGTTACCTTTCGGAAGTAAAACGTACACAACATTCAGCAAAATGGACTTTGAACCAAACTCTATGAACGAGTAATTTTTCCGAAATGCACTGGTTTTATGAACATGGTAAATTGGCTTTATTTTGAAAATCTAAATTTGGCGCAAATTGGTAAATTGATGAATTTCAGCAAATTTGTTGCCCTTCGGAAGCAAAAAGTACACAACTATCAGCAAAATGGACTTTGAACCAAATTTATATATGAACGAGTATTTTATCCGAAATGCACTGGTTGTATGAACATGGTAAAATGCCAGTAACCTGAAAATCTAAATGTGGCGCAAATTGGTAAATTGATGAATTTCAGCAAATTTGTTACTTTTCGGAAGTAAAAAGTACACAGCTTTCAGGAAAATTGACTTTGAACTAAATTCTATAAACAAGTAATTTTTTCGAAATTCACTGGTAGTAGGAATGTGGTAGAACGGCAGTAACCTGAAAATTTAATTTGGCGCAAATTGGTAAATTGCTGAACTTCAGCAAATGTGTTACCTTTTGGAAGTAAAAAGTACACAACTATTAGCAAAATGGCCAGTAACCCTTAAATCTAAATTTGGCGCAAATTGGTAAATTGATGAATTTCAGCAAATGTGTTACCTTTCGGAAGTAAAACGTACACAACATTCAGCAAAATGGACTTTGAACCAAACTCTATGAACGAGTAATTTTTCCGAAATGCACTGGTTTTATGAACATGGTAAATTGGCTTTATTTTGATAATCTAAATTTGGCGCAAATTGGTAAATTGATGAATTTCAGCAAATTTGTTGCCCTTCGGAAGCAAAATGTACACAACTATCAGCAAAATGGACTTTGAACCAAACTCTATGAACGAGTAATTTTTCCGAAATGCACTGGTTTTATGAACATGGTAAATTGGCTTTATTTTGAAAATCTAAATTTGGCGCAAATTGGTAAATTGATGAATTTCAGCAAATTTGTTGCCCTTCGGAAGCAAAATGTACACAACTATCAGCAAAATGGACTTTGAACCAAACTCTATGAACGAGTAATTTTTCCGAAATGCACTAGTTTTATGAACATGGTAAATTGGCTTTATTTTGAAAATCTAAATTTGGCGCAAATTGGTAAATTGATGAATTTCAGCAAATTTGTTGCCCTTCGGAAGCAAAATGTACACAACTATCAGCAAAATGGACTTTGAACCAAATTATATGAACGAGTAATTTTTCCGAAATGCACTGGTTGGATGAACATGGTGAAACGGCAATAACCTTAAAATCTAAATTTGGCGCAAAATGGTAACTTGATGAAATTCATCAAATTTGTTACCTTTCGGAAGTAAAACGTACACAACAATCAGCAAAATGGACTTTGAACCAAACTCTATGAACGAGTAATTTTTCCGAAATGCACTGGTTTTATGAATATGGTAAATTGGCTTTATTTTGAAAATCTAAATTTGGCGCAAATTGGTAAATTGATGAATTTCAGCAAATTTGTTGCCCTTCGGAAGCAAAATGTACACAACTATCAGCAAAATGGACTTTGAACCAAATTCTATGAACGAGTAATATTTCCGAAATGCTCTGGTTGGATGAACATGGTAAAACGGCAGTAACCTTAAAATCTAAATGTGGCGCAAATTGGTGTATGATGAATTTAATCAAATTTGTTTCCTTTCGGAAGTAAAATGTGCACAACTATCAGCAAAATGGACTTTGTACCAAATTATATGAACGAGTAATTTATCAGAAATGCCCTGGTTGTATGAACATGGTAAATTGGCTTTATTTTGAAAATCTAAATTTGGCGCAAATTGGTAAATTGATGAATTTCAGCAAATGTGTAACCTTTCGGAAGTCAAAAGTACACAACTTTCAGCAAAATGGACTCTTAATTCTTGGAATGAGTAATTTTTTTGAAATGCACTGGTTGTAAAATTATGGTAAAACGGCAATGACTTGAATAGTTAAATTTAGCCTGATTCTCTAAATTGATATTTTCCAGCAAATTGTTACCTTTCGGAGAAAAAAACCTTTAACTTTTAGCAAAATGAACTTTGAGAGAAATTATAAGCATGCGTAATATTTCCGTAATGCACTTGTTGTATGAATATGGTAAATTTGTGATATAATTAAACGCGAATCGGTAAATTTATGTTTTTCAGCAAAATGGAACTTGAAGCAAATTCTTGGAATTAGTAATTTTTCCGAAATGCACAGGTTGTATGATTATTATAAAAAGGCAATAACCTGGAAATTTTATTTAAGCTCAAATACGTGAATTGATACATTCCAGCAAATGAGATACCTTTCGGACGTAAAAAACATACAACTTTCAGCAAACTGAACTTTGAAACAAATTCTAAGAAAGAGTCATTTTTTCTAAATGCACTAGTTCCATGAATATGGTGAAACGGCAATGACCTGAAAATTTGATTTAAGCACAAGTCCGTAAATTGATGAATGAAAAACCTCCTTTGGAAAATAAAAAGTACACAACTTTCAGCAAAATTTACTTTGAACTAAATTTTATGAAGGAGTAATTTTTTAGAATTGGTATTTAAGCTTGAATCTGCAAATTTGGTGATTTTTAGCAAACGCTAATTCGCTAATTGTCAATAAACATTAAAAAAATATGGTCTTGAATTTAAATTATAAATTAAAGAAAGTCATCTGACGAGAATGTCTGTGTTTTGACGAACAAACCCGTTACAAAGATATTTGAAATAAAACCTCTGCCTTCCCCTTGTAAAGTAACATATCTCCAAATAGCTAAAAATGGTCATACAAATGCAGCTCAAAAAGTATTTCATTGAATATTTTGAATAAACGAAACAAGCAAAAAAAATGTATAATTAAATAAATCAGCTGCGCAGCGCTCATCTGTAACATGTCCAATATAATTTATTGATGATTATATTTAATTAATCAATTAAGTTTCCTTGGCAGCATTGTGATAAAGCTTGGCATTCAAGACTGCAACTCAAATTTAAATGTAGGCTATACAAACAATATTGCAAAATCATTGCTTCTTAATTAAACTTACTTACTTTCGGATTAAACAAGGGTTTCTCAGGGATTTCTGTTGAGGGCCATCATCTACCTGTTTTTTACCAGTGACATACCAACAGACTCAAGTCAATGCAATCCATAGTTGGCTTCTAAATGGTGTATCAAATAAAACAATTTCAAAACAATGTACGTAAAATTCATTCCGAACAAATCAGCATACCTTCGGATTTATAAAAATTATACTAAATCAAGTTGCGAAGCCCCACTAGAAAGAGCTTGTCAATAATAAATATACTGGGGTGTTGTGGAATCCAAGACAAATTTGCGTAGTTATCAGAATTGTAAACCAATTCTGACTTTCAATTTAAAATACTAAATAAAGTCTATTAAAGTTTACCATGAGTTCCGCAATTTTCGGTTTTTTTTTTTATTGGAGGAAGAAAGCAAAGAAAATATTAAAAGAAATATTTTGAGAGATCACAGTAATTAACTTGCGCCAAGGTGAATCGTAAGTGATATTTAGCTTGCATTTACTTGTTGTTGTTGTAGCGTTAGGAAATATTCCTGAAGTAGTTTGGAGGAATAAAAATTCGGGTCCGTTACTTAGACCCGTCTGTCGCGGGAACGGTGTATTTACTTGTATGTTGTAGTCTTACTTTACAGATTTATATCACATTATCGACTGAATTGAGACGCCTTTGGTATTGTGTTAAATTGTGATTTGTAAATCCACTTAAAATATTTGAATTTGTTCCATTAACTTAATTTGTGTATTATTCTTATGTTTTCCCCAATAGAAATAAAGATAAGTTCATTCGTAACAGTCAAATAAATGAATTTCTTAACTTACATTTCAAATCTGTCAGTGACTATCTTCTTGCTTTGTTTCTAATAACTAAACCGATAAAATTTGTTTCCGTGACACCCAAAACCGACACAATTTTTGTTTCGAGTTTTATCGATTTAAATTCTGATTCCGACAACTATTAGATTCTACAACATTACTGACAAAAAAGCTAAAACAAACACGCTTTTAAAGCACTTCAAACTAAAAAGTGAAAAATAATTTATAATATAAAGTGATTGTGAAAAAAGTTTGGTATGCTCGATATACGAAAATGGCACAAACCATCCCATGGTTTGGATACCTTGGGCAGTTTGTATGGTAGGTAAATGCTATAACTGTCCGATAACGCCGATTCCGACAAATTAGGAGCTTCTTGGGGTGAAAAGGACGTGTACAAAATTTCAGATCGATATCTAAAAAGCTGAGGGACTAGTTTACGGAATTACAGGCAACTCATCACGATGATCTTTTTTTTGAAAGAAAGTTTTCCATGCAAGCACTTTACTCCGATCGTTCAGTTAATATGGCAGACATATTCTATAGTCATCCGATCTATACAATTTTTCGGAGATTGCATTATTGCCTTAAATAAGAATGCATGCCAAATTTTGTGAATTTTTCAGTGTCTAAAAGTTATTGAAATTATTTACTAAACCTATAATTACATCATACATTAAACATAAATTTTAAATTTCAAAGAACGTTATTGTTTTGATATTACGATTCTTGATTTTACGACTTCAGTCACAAATTTGAGCAATGACGCCAAATACTTAAAGCACTTTTTCAGAAAAACGTTAACTGGGTGTTGTTATGTACGGTTTCGAGTATTCTTGTTATAGTATACAGCGGAAATATACTGGTACTTACACAATTGGTATGTAAGGTGTTGTAAACAACCATTAGGTGAACGAAACTATTATAGTCTGCACAACATGATGCGAAAGTTTAAAAATTGTAAACTAATAAACATACTAATTAACTAATTTACGAGTAGTACTTCCAGATTACAGAATCCATATTTTTATATTATTAGGCGGATTGCGCCAACTTTAGGCCTCCCGTTTCGCTGCAGTTTACTTACCAATTGCATTTTAGAAGTTATTGAATGTAATTTATTAAGTGAACATTTTTATTTATAAGCTGGAATATTAAATACAATATTTAGTTTAGTAATTATGTATTGAGCTTCTTTCGAACTTTTATTCAAATTTCATCGTTATCATCAAATTTTGTATTTGCTAATATACTTCCAATTCTTTTAATAAATATTATTTAAATCAATAACTATTTAACATTACAAAATCAAAGCATTATATAGTCCTAGAAGAAACTACATCCTTTCAACTAAAATATGCGGGCATATACAATACAAAAAAACTAAATATTAAGTAAACTCTTATTCGATGAATTATAAATTCACGCGTGTCAATAGTACTAATGAACATATACTCGACGAATTAACGATGATTACAGTCAGCTTCATTTTAAATTCCCTTTTCATAATAACATTTTAAAATGTATTATAATGATGGACAAGACATTGTGTAAGAATAATTTAAGTTTTCCAATTATTTTGACGATTGTTACTTGATCCCGGTGCCTGTGGTTGTGGTATCATTTCCATTAAGTATTGCCTCTGAAGTTCTGCAGCACGTTGTATATCAGCCAAATTAGATGATTGATTCTTTGACGACGTGGAAGAAGAATTCTTCTTTGTATACGCTAAAAATATAAATAATTATTCATCACCTGACTTATATACTGAAATCATTAGTGTATTGTATTATTAATTCTAAGATGAAAGTAGTTTGTCTTAACTTTTTACAGCAAACAAAAAGCTTAATATTCGTGATAAATTGGTATGATACTTAAATTATTCATACAGAACTATTATTCAAGTTAAGCTTTCGATATCAATATACAATATATAAATATAAATCTCCAAATACACTGTTCAAAAATAAATGTTTATTATAGACTAGAGATATATACATCTATATACTCTTTCTACTTGTTATTTCTATAGATTTAATGAGAAGGTATTTCATGGGTAAATTATGTTAAAGATAGAGCATTGTCTGCGAAGAGGTACTCGCTATTCCTCTTTTGTATGTCTCCGAAACCAAGATCGAATCTAATGTGGTAATGGGCACTGGATTACGCCGGAACCTTACATTCCAACTGACATCTTTCTCAATTAAAGTTATGTTTCTGATAAATACACAACATAATATCTACTCTTTTGTTAATTTTTGAGTTAATACTAACTGGTTTCATGATTACCTTTTAATTATTAAGTATAAGGCTAAGTATACAAAATTGTATAATCTCTTTGAAAGCTTTTTTGTTCGTAATACTAAATTAATACGAGGTGTATTCAAAGGAAAATGTTAATTTTGATTTCTCGCGGGCTGTGTACATTCTAATATCGATATTACACTTATAAACACTTTGCCTCAAAAAAGTGTTTATAAGTGGTACAAGCGCTTTACCGAAGGGTAAGAAGATGTTGATGACGATGAGCATCTTGGAGGTACGCCCACGGCAACAAACGAAGAAAACATCGAAACAGTGAAAAAAAATTGCTCTTGAAAGTAGTAGAATCATTATTAGGGAAGTTGCTGAGGATGTTGGCATATCAATCGGCTCATGTCATTTAATTTTTTCGAATGTTTTGGGCATGAAACGTGTGGCAGCAAAGTTTGTTCCGAAATTGCTAAATTTTGAGCATAAGCAATGTCGCATTAGTACGCTCAGGAGTTGTTGAATAACGTCAACAACGATCCGGGTTTACTCAAACGGGTCATAACTGGTGAACAAACGTGGGTATATGATTATGACATCGAAATCATCCCAACGGAAGCTGCCAGATGAGATGGTCAGAATCGAAGAAAGAGCTTAGGCCCATACCGAAAAGCGGATTTCAGAAGTGCTTTGAGGATTGGAAAAAGCGTTGGCACAAGTGTATTATATCCGATGCCATGACTAATGTATCAGTATTTTGTATTGCCTAAGTCTACTGATCTCAGTATATTTGAAAACGAAGACAACAACCCTGATCTTAAATTTTTAAGCACAGTTTAAAGTAATTGACAGCATTGCTCAAATTTGGGCAAGAATTAAAAAAATGAGACTGAAAACATGAAACACAATGACGACCATTGAAATTTAAAATCATTGTCGTTATTGTGAAATTGTTAGATTCCTCTGCATGTAGCACATCAGCTGCTCATATCAATTTTAAAGGAAAACAAGAAAAAAATAATGTATAACACCAAATATTACATACAAAAACTTAATTTTGATCTGTCAGTTTGTATGGCAGCTTTATGCTATAGTCGTCCGATCTGAACGATTTCTTGTTTGTAAAAAGTTTTACAAAGTTAATGTCTGCCAAACAAAAGCCAAATTGTACGTACCCTTGCTTTGGACAGTAATAACAAGATATCTCTTCAAATAAAAAAGTTGTCCATACAAAGACATGTATTTGATTGTTCAGTTTGTTTAGCAGCCATATGCCAAACTGGTCCGATATCGGCGGCTCCGACAAATGGGGAACTTCTTGGGGAGAAATGGACGTGTCTAAATTTCGATATCTAGAAAGCTGAGGGACTAGTTTGCGTATGTACAGACAAACGGACATGGCTAAATCGACTCAGCTCTTCATGCTGATGATTTATGATTATCGTGGCAAACTTAATATACCATGTTCAGGATATAAAAGTAAAGTATAAACAATTTCTTTAAATCTAAGTATTCATACACACAAAATTCAAACTAACTAAAACTACAAATAACGCACATTTTGGGATAGATTCGGCTTGCGGCAAATATACTCGCGCTAGTTTTCAGAAATAATATGAGAGATAATGTGCAATAGTGTACCTGCAACTTGAGCCTGAGCCATTGCCATCTGATACGAGTAAAGCAAAGGTGTAAACTGCATCATGTGCTGAGGATTAGCGGCTAATCCTTGACCTAGAGCTGGATTATTAGAAAAGATATTAGTGTTTGGATTTGGTAGCTTTCAAAATAGCTGCCAACTAACCTCGGAGCAGTTGTTGCTGAAACGCTTGGAATGCAGCGGCTTGAGCTGCTGGTGATGCATTACCCAGTCCACTAGTAGAAGGGTTGGCTGTTGAAGTAGAGATATTCGCTAATCCTCCTAATGAGGGGAAGTTACTTAATTGGGCAATATTACCCAAGCTGTTGATATTAGCAAGGTTGTTTAAACCAGGCAAACTACCAAGAGCACTCAATTGAGCAGCAGCAGCGGCCAGCGCTGCGTTAGTATACTTATCATATTGTTGTTGCTGTTGTTGAACTTGTTCCCGCTCACGCTGTTGCATTTGGTTTGATGAATTTGAGGTTGTTTGTGATGTCATCTGTTGATTACGTGACGAACGGGGCGTATTGGATGGAGGAGGGGTTGGCGTTTGTTGGATACATGGTGGCGGTGTCGGTCGAGATGCTACACTGGGTGTAGGCGTGTGACATTTTGTTGGAATGACAGTTACGGAAGGTGGTAAATTAGCTAGAGCGCTAGGGGTAGTTTGTTGTTGCTGATGTAGCTGTATTATTGGAAGTTGTTGTTGTTGCTGCTGGAAAGATGGTTGAGCTGATGGTAATGTAGAACTGTGTGCATCTATGGGTGATGTACTCCCTTGACTAGTTATTCGTTGCTCAATTTCCTGTTCCTGCATTTTAAAATGGTAGGTAGACTATTTTTCAAAATACTATTAAGTGATATTTTACCTGTTGAAGAGCTTTAACGAATGCTTGTTTTAGTCTGTTTGTGTGCTCTGCCTTTAAAGCCTTTTTAACGTTAGTGGTAACACACTGCTCACAAATTACTTTTGTTTCTTTGTTTACTATAAAAAAAAAATTAAAAAATGTTAACATTTCTTATCACAGCCTACCTTGTTTATCCCATTTCCAAACTGGAGTGAAATCGATTTTACACTGTGCGCAAAGGAAAGGCGGTATCATCGGATTTTGTTTTTTGTTATTGGTTGTTAAATAATCCACAACTGTTTCCAAGCCCAGTAAATACACAAACTCTGTGTTACTCGGATTGGGAATAAAGTGCATCTCTGGAGGGGGCGGCTTTGGAGGTGGTATCTGAAAAGATATTTGTTAACTTTAGTATTTTGTCAAATTTTTCTGAAATACTAATTTTTAAATATTCATCGGTAAAAGTTCTACCTATGAATACGAAGTTAATATAAGGTGTAATTAAATAAAATTCATTTTTTAGTACATTTAAGGTTTTATTTAGCATAGTAAGAATGATGCATACTGCCACTCTCATAGAAAACCTCGTCCTTAGCACAGTCGATTGATTCCAATCGGTTAGTTTGTAGGTATATTTTAAATCTATATCTCAGAAACTGAGAGGCTAGTTCGCATATATACAGACGGACATTTCTAAATCGACTCAGCTCGTCAAGCCGATGACTTATAGTGTTATATAAAGCTTTGGGGTGTAATAAGTCGTTAAAAATACATATGCTGGACTCTTATCTGGATTTCTTTCCGGCCTGTGCTGTGAGTAACTAAAAAGGCGAGAGGTTCCATCAGAACATTTCCTTAATGGAGAAGCGCTATCAGAGGAAATAGAGCGCAGAACTGCTAGCAGATAATTGTTGGAGACTTAAAAGTAGCCGGTCGAGTAGGCAAATATTCATGAAAATCATAAGTATTTTTTCTATAATAAGCAATAATTTTTCTAAATGTAGCTGATGTTTGTACTTTTTAAGAAAATATATGCTTGATGTCACAAGAAAACCTGAGCCGTGTCAATTTTTTTCATTCACATATTATTGTTTGCTGGTCCTAGTACATTCAAACTTTGATATGAGTTTTCATGTAACAAACAAAAGGTTAAATTTTGTTAACTAGTGTCATTTATCCGACGCTTCCTTCTAGGTGTTACAAACTTCGTGGCAAACTTAATATAACCTGTTCAGGGTATAAAAACATTATAAATTTATTAAATATTGTGTACATGACTCCCGATTTCAATTGTCAAATTTTACTGAAAAATTAAGCTCGGCAAAAATCTCGGCAGAACCCTCCTCGAGGGTGCCGACTGGTAATAGATACCACAGTATCACAAAGATAGCGAGGACTGGTGATAGTTCGCCCCTGTTGGAGCTGGGTGGAATCTAGCTAAGGTCTGACTTCTTATTTAGGTATTCGTTGCTCCTTAATTGCACAGAATTCAAATAAAACGCCTTACTATGATTGGGGATAAAAAACAAAGGACGGATCAACGTGTCTTGCGACCCGTGCCTTGGATCAGCCTGGCTGGGGGCTCTAAAATATCCCAGTGTAAAATGGACAGATACCTGGCGCCCTCCGTAATATGATAGCCTTACTTGCTACGCGCAACGGATAAGCTTTCGATGGGTCCAAAACATGAACCAAACAAACAAAAAATGGCAAGGAAGAAAATGACGTTAGAAGGGTACAGCTGCAACCGCAAACCAATGGAGACCTAACAAAGAAACTTCAGGAATCCATTGATTGCGTGAAAACGGTTCTACCCAACTTAAAGCTTGAACAGCCAGTAGTGGCAGCCGAGAGACAGAGGTCATCTGAAAAGGCTAAGCCGTCAGCCAAAAGGCCGAAATTATTGCTTGCGACGACGAGAGATCGTCGAACTGTACAAAGCCGATATAGCGAAGGTAGGGGAGATATACCCCTGAGCTAAACTGGTAGCGGTGGATAAAAAATACATCCTGTTCAGATCTGGTCTGGATTACGGCTACACCATCACAGTCGGCCCAGATAATGCAGCTCATCAGAACCTGCAATCCGAATCTGCCTAGAGGGGTGGAAATTCGTTAAGGCCTTCGAGGACTTCGTAACAGAATCTGACGTGGAGACTAAAAGGGTCACAATGCTGATCCTACTGTTTTTAACAAAGGTATCCATTGAACCGCTGGCGAAAAGTAGCGGGGAGATCAGATATGGATTCACGAAGGTGTGAATGCCAACTTATAATTGGAAAGCCGATGCTGCAGACCACCTAGCATCGGAAACCGAGATGGATGAAACCGATAAAGATCCTATGCAGTCCTCGGGTTATGTTGAAAGCATTGAACAAAGTGAGTATTTATCGGGGTCTGAGCTTGCAGACAGACACTGAGTAAGAGCTCTTGAGCGACTCTTAGGAGGACGCAGATAAAAAAATAGATAAAGCGTCTTCTACAAATTAATTTCCATCACATCAAACTAGCTTCGGTAGCCCTAATTAACAGTGTGGCAATAATATAGAGGTAAGTGTATTTTTAATTACTTACTAGGCAGTAAGCATCTGTTGTGCAACAGAGGTGGTATACTAACGTTTATCACAAGACCCCGACAATAAATATTAGACATCGCACCCGTGTGGGAAGAACTATTGAACAATGTGGCCAAATAAAAGTTTTTGAACACTACTTTTCGGATCACCGATACATTGAATGTATAATTGAAGAAAGTGTGGACAGCATGCAGGAAGCAAAAGAAGAGGATTGGAATAATTATTACAACCTTCTAAGGTCATACGAAAAACAGATAAGAAAAGCAGAAAAGAAACTCTTGAAAATCTGGACGGTATCCATTGAAGAGTCCTTAGGCCTACCTAAGGATACTCACTTCCCAGGCAGCTCTAAAAACCATACGGTCGAGTATACACCAGACAGTGGAGTAGTGAGAGATTCCATTTCTGTAGATATAGTATCAGAGAGCAATGTATATTGGACTATGAGCAGTTTTAAGCCCTTCAAATCGCCGGGACCTGATGGTTCATTCCCAGCTCAATTAATCTTTCCAAATTCCTGTTTAAAACGTTGGAAATACGAATAGAAATAAAACTGCCGGTTTTCCAGCATGCATATTCTAAAGCAAAATCCACAGAAACAGCACTAAGCTTAGGGGAAGCAGAGATTGAAAAATCTCTGGAGGGTAAAAAAATACATCCTAATAGCCTTCTTAGACATAGAAGGCGGTTTCAATAACATCCAGCTTGGGGCATACTGAACGCGCTTAAAGATTTGAACATCTTTGGCCTACTCTGACGATGTGGCGATTTCGGTTGAAGGTAACAGGCAAACAATGTAATATAATTAAACCGAGCAAACTGGAGCCTATACCAATCAATATCCAAAAATCACTTCAAAAATCTCCAGAGCCTTAACATAAATCAAGAAATTGCCAAAATCACAAAAGCCATAAAGAAATCTGCTAACGAATCCATTCCCCGAACAAGTCCGTCCTTCCACAAAAACTCCACTCATTGGTGGAATTCCGAATTAAATATATTACGCCAAAAAAAACAAAACAGCTGGCATAACTACAAAACTGCCAAACAATCGAAAATCTTATATGCTACAAAAGAGACAATGCTATTTTCAGGCGCACAGTGAAGGAAGCAAAAAAAAAGCAAGCTTTGAAAAATTTACAGCCTCCATATCACCGGCATCAACACCAAAGAAATTATGGGCTGACATAAAATCGTTAACAGGAGTCCCCTATACCCCAATTAGGTCAATCAACTACAATCAAAGCCTACTTACTTCTTCAATAGAAATAGCAAATTCTTTTGCAGAAACGTGGTCAAATTACTCAAATGACTCAAATTTTTCGTCAGAGTACAAGGCTGCGAAAAGCGTTACTATATCCAAATCATACATTTTTCAGCCAACATCAAAAACAGCAATCGATTTGAATCTGAAATCACTTTCATAGAATTGGACTAGCTCTACAGCATTCAAAGGGGAACACCCCAGGATTTGACAGAATATCCTACCCCATGCTCAAACATCTTTCCACCGACGCAAAAATACAACTCCTACACACCTTTAACAATATATTCGATTCTGGCCGCTACCCTCACACGTGGCGCTCTGCAATTGTTTTACCTATACCCAAGCCCAATAAACCTACAAATGAAATTTGCGGATACCGCCCAATCTCTCTGTTGCCATGCATGAGTAAAATTTTCGAAAAAATCTTGGCTAAAAGACTAATGTGGTTTTTAACCAATAACAAATTAATAAGTCATAATCAGGTGGCATTCAAAAGCAAGCAAAGCACGATAGACTCTCTGCTTCACATCCAACATTACGCGTCAAACGCTCTTTCGACAAAAAATTATGTCACTGTATTATCGACAGACTTCGAAAAGGCGTTTGATCGGGTAGGAATTCATACGATATTGTCACAGCTTGAAAATTGGGGCGTTGGTCAGAAAACCTTTAACATTATAAAGGCCTTTATGACAAATCGCACTTTTCGGGTAAAGATAAATAATACCTTGTCAAACCATTTCAACCTATACAATGGTATTCCACAAGAATCACCACTTTCAGTAGTACTATTTATCATATCATTTGAACAAGTATCAAATATAATACTAAAACATAAAAATATAAGCATTTCACTCTATGCAGACGATGCTATAATTTTCACTAAAATCAAAGATATAAAAATTGTAAATAACATATTTTTAAACATCTGCAAAAAAACCAATTGTCACTCTACTAATCTTATGTTCAAAAACAAACCTATCGAAATTGTAAATGATCTCAAAATTTTAGGAATTATTTTCGATAAAAGATTTAGATTTAGAAAACAATGTATTAGCATAAGAAAAAACCTGGCTGCCAGATTAAACATCATCAAATATCTTACATCAAATAAATCTTTTATAAATATTCATACACTAATAAACGTCACTAGAGCACTAATACTATCAAAAATCGATTATGGACTCCCAATTTACGGATGGTGCGCAAACACCAACCTAAACCAAATAAATGCCCCATACCACCAGGCAGTGCGCCGTAGTATCGACGCTTTTCCAACATCTCCTGTAAAATGGGTCCTAGCGGAGGCCGGACTACCATCCATAAAAGACAGACTGCGTGATGCCACCTATAAACTCATCCCAAAGCTGGTTAACTCACAAAATAAAATCTTAGATACGGAATTTATTAACGCCTTTACCCATAAACGCAATTATAAAAAAAAATCAACTATCCGCAGATGTGTCAGTTATTGCGAAATGCTACAAATCAGTAAGCACGGCACAAAAGCAAAAACCTCCCAAAACTCACCGTGGATGCTTGAGTCATCGAACTACGACATCACACTCCACAAAAATAATAAAAACGATGTCAACCCTGTTATTCATCGAAAATTATTCCACGACTTATCGATTTCATATAAAAATCAAAACTGGAATATGATATTCACGGATGGCTCCAAAACCGAGTTTACAACAACATTTGCTGTAGTACATGAAGACGGATCATTGATCGCCGGAGGCATACTCGAACCATATTGTTCGATATTTACAGCGGAAGCGACAGCCTTTAAACAAGCATTGGATTTAGCAAGCCACAACAAAGGGAAATTTGCAATCTGCACTGATAGCATGTCCGTCATCGAAGCGGTGAAAAACATTTACAACAACAACCCCTTATTAAACAACATCAGAAATTTTCTTCTCAGATACAGCAAAAAAACAAAACTGATATGGACACCAAGTCATATAGGTATCAGCGGAAATGAATTCGCCGACTCCGCCGCACGTTCCGCAGGCAAAGCAGCGTACCTAAATTTTCACACAACTGAACCAAAAGATTTGTCAAATTACATTGCTCACAGTTTAGCTGAAAAAAAGGAAATAGAGTGGCAGCAAGACCCCCATCGATACGTCACATTAAATCCTAAGGGCACACGGGCAACATACCCAAGAACAACCCCAAGGCAGCAGTCTACAATAATGATTCGCCTACGAATAGGCCACAGTAAATTGACACACGAACACCTCTTGACAGGGACTCCCAAAAAACCATGTCCCTTCTGCAAAGGATTATTATCCACAGACCACCTAATCCACGATTGCAAAAAATTAAAATCGACGCGAGAAAAAATCTTCGGGCAAGTTGCTCCAAGTGATTTACTTACAAACATCACAAAAACTAACATCGATATAATAAACCAATTTTTCAAGGAACTAGACTTAAGCAAGAAAATCTAATTAAAAAATAAATAAATAAATAATATGCGCACGTGACAAAGACCATAATATAACATAATGATAAAAACAATACCATTTCGAAAAGCTGAGCCGTAGGCCCTGGCAGCCAGTGTTCTCTTTTTTAGATATTATATTTGTATACTATATCTAAATTGAATAAATAAATAAATAAATTAAACTTAAATGCTAGCAAGACGGAGTATTGTTAACTAGGAAACACAGCACTCTAGAAGTTATACTGCCATTATTAAATGCTACCAGGCTATCCTGCAAATGGATGATTGGACCCAAATGGGGCTCGTTGTTGTTGTTGTTATAACGGTTACCTAATCCCCGTTTGGGTGATAAATTCTAGATTTGTTGTCGTCGAGGTCATCTAACGGAAGGCCCAGGAAACGAGCTGTTTCGACGGGGTCGGACCATAGGGAGAGGGGTGTTAGATGAGTGGGGTTTGTTGGGCATGAAAAGAGGTGGTTAGTGTCATGCGGAGACTCATTGCATGCAGGAAATGTGTTTGGTATGTCAGGGTCTATTCTGGATAGGTAGGAGTTTAACCTGCTACGGTATCCAGAACGAAGTTGCGCGAGGGTCACTCTAGATTCGCGAGGCAACTCGAGCTCTGTGTCTGCAATGGGTGGTGGTTTAACTCGTATTACGCCATTCACTGAGAGGGAGTCGGTGAAGGTGTTAATGGCTCCACTGTGAATGGCGGTCAGTGCCTATCTGAAGTTAGTTGCGTCCGAAGTCTGGTCGGCGTACTGTCTAATGTCGTCGACGTAGTCAAGGAAGGACCTCTTGATGTACCTAGGAGGCGGCTCCGCTACAAGCAGGCGACTGCAGGGGTGGTTTCTGCGAAAACATCCCAGCAGAAACTGTTTGGAGAGAAGCTCGTTATGTTCCTTAACCGGAAGCATACGGGCCTCACTATGTAGGTGTTCGATTGGAGACATCAAGAGGCATCCCGTGATAGTCCGGAGAGCAGTGTTCTGACAAGTCTGAAGCTTCTTCTTCTGCGTGTCACTGCATCCAGGCAACCATATTGCGGCTGCATAATTAAGGACCGGCCGGCCGATTGCCTTGTATGTTGCCAACAACGTTTCTTTGTCTTTTCCCCATGAGCTGCCGGCAAGCGACTTGAGGATTTTGTTGCGGCTCTGTACTTTGGCAGTTATCGCGGTCGTATGAGGAGTGAAAGAGCACAGACTGTCCAAAGTGACGCCTAAAATTTTAGGGTTATTTACTGTCGGAATTTTTGTGCCATCGACTGAAATGTTCAGGTCCAGTCTGTACTCCTTCGTCCAATTTGTGAAGATGGTCGCTGTGGATTTGGTGGGGGAGAGTGTTAGGTTCCTTGCAGAAAAGAAGGGGTAGCTCGTTGACTCTACACAGTGATTGTTAGACCGAATATGACATGATGGTGGTCAATAACGGAAAAGAAATACGCGTATGAAAAGCATACAAAGAACAACACCCACATTTACTGCCAACAGACTTATTCTGTAAGCAACTGGCAGCGAAGTCAGCTCTTATACTGAGGAAATCCTCCCAATTTGTCGCCTGTAATAAGCAGCATTCTATAATACTTAGTAAGTTCCCGTTTCTACCCATTACCTAAATTCAGTCTACAATATTGCACTCCCTTCCAGAGAAGAGTGGGAAAGGGGCGAGGTGGACAGGTGGACAGGGATGCAAGGATAAGGTGGTGTCTTTTCAGCAAAATTAGATACCAAAATCGCCTTCCGTTTACCAGGCCACTGCAGTGTCTTCCAAACGAAAATCACACCATTTAAAGGAAGTCTCCTTATTCTGAGAAGAAGTGTGCTCACAACAAGGAATATATATATATCTTTATATATATACATATATTTCTTATGTGCGTGTGTATGTCACTGAACTCCTCCTAGACGGCTGGACCGATTTTGATGAAATTTTTTGTGTGAGTTTAAGGGGATTCGAGGATGGTTTAGATTCGCAATTTGGTCCACTGGAAAATGTTTATTTAACTAATTTTTTATTTATAAGTAGTTGTTAATTTTGGAATTTTTTACATAGAATTCCGGCAGACTGCGCTGCAGTCGTGACAGATATTCAAAAGTATATTTGAGACTGGAAAATGGCGCTGAGATCAGATTCTAAGATAGCATAATTATATTGTAGTTTAAACTATTAAGACGATAGACATGTGTATGGTGTATAGTGTATGTGTATGGTATGGTGTATGGTGTCTAAACATTTTTACTATGCTATCCTACTCAATGCGAAAATAGTGAATTTACAAAACTAAGAAATATATAAATAAATAAATAATATATTTGTTTATATTTCTTGCTTTTCTCTATCTTCCGCGAAGACGTGACATTTTTTGTAGAAATAAAATACTATGAAAAATACACAAGGACCAATGAGGATTAGCCACTATTTTGAGTGGAAAATATCAAGGTGAAGTTGTACTTCTGCACGGATTCCAATGACTACTTCAGATTCGCCGTTACCATTAAAAACATTTAAAATTACCCATCTGCTTGACATTTGCGATGACTATTAATAAGGCACAAGGTCAAACAATGACGATTTGTGGATTATATTTAGAAAATCCGTGCTTTTCTGACGCCCAATTATACGTTGCGTGTTTGAGAGTAGAGAACCATCGAATTTATTTTTTTTAAACCTCTCAAGGATTAACCAAAAATATTGTACATCCTATGGCATTACGATAACTTCAGTTTTTGAAGACAATTAAATCTAAGAATAAACACCCGTTATAGAATAGATTATAAAAATCGCAGGGTGCCATATCAGGCGAACAAAAAGTTTGGGTCCTTTTTGGCCTCTTTAATGATGTCTCTTGAATGTTGAATTCTGAGGTCTTTTTTGTGTTGTTTCAAAGTGGGCGGGACAAATCGAGCACAAACCTTTCTGAGGCCCAAATTTTCTGTCAAAATAAATCGACGCTGCGGATTTTGATAATTCCGATTCCATATATTTAAGCGACGATTTCGGGTCTTTTTTTAATGAATTCACGCACAATTTCCGTGTTTTTTTCGTTCACAACATCTTTTGGCCGGCCCGAAAGTTCGTCGTCTTCCAAGTCCTCCCGTCCCTCTTTAAAACGTTCAAACCACTCGTGAATACGGCTACGGGATGAAAATGCGTACCATTTCTTTTAATACCAATCGTAGTCGTCTTCTTGTAGCGGAGCCGCCTCCTAGGAACATCAAGAGGTCTTTCCTTGAGTACGTCGACGACATTAGACAGTACGCCGACCGGACTTCAGACAGGCACTGACCGCCATTCACAGTGGAGCCATCAACACCTTCACCGACTCTCTCTCAGGGAATGGCGTATTACGAGTCAAACCACCACCCATAGCAGACGTAGAGCTCGAGCTGCCTCGCGAAACCAGAGTGACCCTCGCGCAACTTCGTTCTGGATACTGTAGCAGGTTAAACTCCTACTTATCCAGAATAGACCCCGACATACCAAACACATTTCCTGCGTGAGTCTCCGCATGACACTAACCACCTCTTTGCATGCCCAACAAACCCCACTCATCTAACACCCTTCTCCCTATGGTACGACCCCGTCGAAACAGCTCGTTTCCTGGGCCTCCCGATGATGACCTCGACGACAACGAATCTGGAATTTATCACCCAAACGGGGACTAGGTAACCGTTACAACAACAACAACGGCTACGGGATAGACAATCATCGCCATAAACTTGTTTCATCATTTGATGAGTTGTGGTAAAAGTTTTACCAAGTTTAAAACAAAACTTAATGTTGGCTCTTTGTTCGATGCTCATTTTCCGACCGACACTACAAATGTAATGTCACATGTAGCGCGATATCTCAGACAGATGGCGCCACTAGAAGCTGCGTTGTTTAAAAAGTCCTGGAACTTTTGAATTGTGCCTTGTAGGTGATATAAAATTAACCAAAGATTTCATTAAAGATTTTACACATATTTTTGAGTTTATTCAGTTCATAGATTCATTAAATTATAGTTTAATGACCAGATATTTTGCAATCAGTCAAATCATTAGAGGTTGAATAAATAATATCGATTTTCGAATGTGTTGCTTCTGTAATCCACAAATATATTATTTAATTTTTTACTGTAGATATAGGTTATATTAATATTGATGTTGAAATCTCAGCATGACTTATCTTAGGTAAATGGTATAAGATTCCAATTTTTCTATACATTGATTCAATTTTATTACACACCTCCACAATTACAACATCCAGTGTGTCTCTTATGCGATTCACATTTATGTTATTATATGTTTTAATATAAACAGGTTGGTTGAAAAGCTTCTGCTCTCACCAAGAAATAGCCCTATTAGCTCCAAATTTTATTTTTATCAAGTTGGTACATCTGTCGTACATGTTAGTTCTTTGTTTACAAGCCATTTGAAATTGACGTGTCAGAGTATTTTTTTTAATATAGAAACAATTTATATCGCGCAGTGATTAGATTTATTCTTTTGAAAGGTTTAAAAGCAAAGGAAATTTATGAATCGTTAGAAATGTATAAGGAATGCTCACCTTCAAAATGCACCGTTGAATTTTGGGCTGGTGAATTTATCGTGGTCGTACTAGGTTAGCACTGGTATAAATATACTGGTATTGAGCGTTAAGATTCAAATGTGTTGGTAGGGAACATTTATTGTGAACGAGCTTTATTTTTTTCTGTTTGGTTGTCATGACACCTGTCAAACATATTCAATAACTTTACAGTCATGGAACAAACAACATCATATATTTTTTTCCATTTTGATAAAACTGTCATAGTTTGTACTGGAAAATTATAATTTGCGAAAAGCAATAAATTTTTGTTTCCATCAGGGTCGCATCGAATGCTTGACGAGGCATATGGTGATCATACTCTATCAGAAGCAACATACAAAAGATGGTTTCAACGGTTCAGTGATAATGATTTTAATGAGAAATGAAGGACGTGGAAGACCACCAAAAAAGTTTGAAGACGACGAACTGCAACCACTATTGGCTCAAGATGATACTTTGAGTCAAAAGCAAATGGCAGCTATGTAAAATGTTGCACAACAAACAATTTCCGACCGTTTGAAAGCTATGGGAAAGATTCAGAACTATGGAAAATCGGTGCCACATGAATTGAATGAAAGACAAATGGAAAACCGAAAAAACACTTGTGATATTTTGCTTCAGACACGAAAGTAAATCAGTTTTGCATCGAATTGTCACTGGCGTCGAAAAATGTTTTGAAAACCGTGGGTTAATCCGGAACAACCATCAACATCCACTGCAAAAACAGATCGATTCAGTAAGAAGGCAATGCTCTATGTTTGATGGGATCAGAAGGGGGTGAAATATCATGAACAACTAAAACCTGGTGAAACTTTTAATACCAATCGCTACAGACATCAAATGATCAATTTGAACCATGCAGCGAAAAACGACCAAATTGGGCCGACAAAGTAATTTTGTTACACGATAATGCACCTGTACATAAAGCAAAATCCGTTCAGGATACAATCAAAGTACTTGGCTGGGAGCTGCTACCCCACCTGGCGTTTTCACTTTATTCCGATTACCATTTATTTTCATCGAGCCCCGCAATGGCTGAGCAGTACTTCGATTCCAACGCAGAAGTCGAAAATTGGGTGTCTGACGAACATTTCTTTGGCATGGTATCCACAAATTGCCTAAAAGGTGGTCAAAGTGTGTAAAAGCAATGGTCTATACTTTGAATAAATTTTTTTAACTTTCCCAATCAATTTTCGCTTGGGTTATTTTTGCGTGAAAGGCTTGATATACTTTGTACTATCTGCATAGTCATCCACTTCATCTAATGTACCATAGGTTCGCATTAAATTCAATATTTCTCGCGTTTCTTAATTTTGTTCTTGGGTCCACTAAATTTAATACTCTTAAGGCCCAGTTATGCATACATAGCATAGCACTACCATACATGAGTACTTTCACATAAGGAATCTGTTTTGCATGTATCCGATGATTATCGAACGCAGGACATAACATAAAAGTCTGTTAAATTTTGACAAGGTCTGGCATGCCTTACTGTCTGCTGAATAATCGAACTTCTTACGTCAGGTGTCTAATCTGAAACCCATATGAGCTGGTGTACCTGAAGGCAGCGTTCTTGCGCCTGTGCTTTATATTCTCCACGCGGCTGTACTCCAGTGATTAACTCTAACACCACAATAACGGCAAACGCAATTGACCGTTGAATTGTGTTCGCAAGTGGGCAGTTGCTACCAACAAACACAAGCGCTTACAATTGATATGGAACGTACATGGAGAGACCACATGAAAATCACGAGAGTCCAGCTCAGGTTAAGGTTTCCGAAGCTGTACTGGCTCCTAAGGTCAAATCCAGCCTCAGTTTAAAGAACAAGCTACTCATATATATGGAATTCAAAGCTGGGGGAGCTCAGATGATTCAAAGTTATTCAAACCTTTCAAAATAAAATTCTTCAGACTATAGTCTTTTTTATGTTAAAAATATCCACTGTAAAAGAAACTTTAGAAGAATTTAGTAGTCGTCACCTCTCCCGATTGGAGAACCATGATAACGTGCTTGTGACCGAAGAGCTGGACAATAGTCAACAATGTAGGAGACTAAAAAGATATCGTCCATTAGATCTACCCTTTCGATTCAATTGATCTTTCCTTAATATACTTCAACATAATTATTTTTTTCAGCAAATTTAGTGATTGTCATTTTAATAAGGCAGATTTTAAATAAAACTGAATATTATACAAAAAAAAAATATTACGTTTAGCTGTTAGACTGCCTTCGTTAATATCGAGATTAGCCCTTCGGTTGGTTCAATGACTCTTTTTAGCCCTTTTTTTTTGTTTCTTTGATATTTTTGTTTTTTGGCTTTATGACAGTGTTGTTTACGTTACTTTTAGCTGTATTTCGTACATTTTATCGAAACTCTTGATTAAGTTCTGTGCTACACTTGTTATGAAAAACTTTGCTTAGGGAAAATTTGGAGGCAGCATCCATATGCAATACAAAATACTAATGCCATCAATTATCTACAACTGAATACCACCATAACCCAATGTAAAATACTTCTTATTTTGCGAGGGTAGTCCGATACTGATATGAGCCTCAAAATCCGATGATACCATTATCCCAAAAAAATGTACATTCTCGAAGACGACTACTGTCCAAATTTCAGTTCAATCGAACTTAGTTTTGTTATGACCGTGGGTGAAGTCGTAACCCCCCGATTTTAGAAAAATGGAAAAAGAGAAATAAAGGTCCGTGTTTCTATTCTTACATTTATAAGAGAAATTGCCCAGTGAAATCAAAGAACTCTATATGTTTTTCTCCTTCTATGGCGACGGTCAAAAATTTGTTTATCGAGTTTCAACATGGTCGAACATTGATTTTTGATGAGCCACACCCAGGTGCCACGGTGGACACAACGAAGGCTGACAGGTCAAAACTCCACAATCTCGTTTTGAACACTCGCGAAATAGCTAAGACGGTAGGCATCTCGTGTGTCATATCCTCCTAGCAATATTGGGCATGGAAGGGCTGTCGGTGCGATGAGTGGCTCGTTCGCTCTCTTCGGATAAGAAGCGCAATCATTAGACCATTAGACTCTCATACTGTTTAAACGCATCGTTTCATGACCATCGACGAAACATGGATCATCTGGTAAATACCAGGTACCAAATGACATTCGAAACATTGGAATTGACAACCTTTTTTGGTATTCACAATCTATCTTATCTACATAAAGGCATTTTATACCGAATTATTAAACAGATTCAACGCCACACTTAAGACCCACGGAAACCTAGTTTAAAAGCCTCTAGAAAACTCACCAGTACAAATAATTTTATACTAGCAACTTTTGATACGTCGTCAAGGAACCCACGACCTATAGTTGCGATTCTTTTCCTGTATAGGGCTTTGCATTCGCATAGAAGATGTTTTACAAACTTGTCTTCTTCTACCTCCTGACAGCTTCTACAATAGTCGTTGTAAGGTACGCCTAGCCTGCTGGCATGTCTGCCAATTAGACAGTGACCTGTTAGTACTCCTATCAGAGTTCTTATGTCATTTCTTTTGAATTTAGTCTGCTAGTTGAGCAGGTTATTGATTGTCTCCACCGAGACTCAGCTAGATTTATAGCTGATTAAGTATTTGCAAGTTGCCAGAATAAAAATGCCCTCTTTTCCAGGGGTTAATTGTAGTGGTACCTGTTCTGGCTAGTTCATTTGCTTCGCAGTTACCAGGGATATCACTATGCCCTGAAATCCATTGCAGGTTTATCGTGAAATAGGATGTTAGATCCTCTAATAGAACAAGACATTCTTTCACTATCTTTGAAGAGACCATAGGAGACTTGAGTGATTTCAAGGCCGCTTGGCTATACGTATAAATATATATGCTCCTTGTTGTGAGCACACTTTTTGTCAATACAACAAGACTTTCTTTGATTGCTGTGATCTCCGCCTGGAAAACACTGCAGTGGTCTGGTAAGCGGAAGGCGATTTTGATGTCTAAACTATCAGAGAAGACACCACCTCCCACTCGATTATCTAGTTTGGATCCATCCGTGTAGATGCTAATTCCTTCATTCCTGTCCACTTTGTCCCTTTCCCACTCCTCTCTGGTTGTGGCAATATTGTGAAACGAATTTAGCTTCAATTCTATTGGATTTCGGAAATCCGTGGTTTTAGGTAGAAACGGGAATAAACTAAGTATTCTAGAGTGCCCCTTGTTGCAGGCGACTAATTGGTAGGATTCCCTTAGTCTGAAAGCTGACTTTGCTGCTACTTGCTTACAGAACCGGTCTGTAGGCAATAAATGTAGAATGACGTTTAGTGCCTGGCTAGGCGTTGTTCTAAGAGCTCCACTAATGCCAATACTAGCTGCTCTTTGTATACTTTCCATACGCCATACCGCGTATTCCTTATCCATTATTGGCCACCATACCAATATACCATAAGTCATGATTGGTTTGACAACTGCTGTATAGAGCCAATAAGCTATCCGAGGCATTAGCGTTAGCCCCCATTTGGGACCCACCATTCTTTTACAGGTGTAGAGTGCTGTGGCTGCCTTCTTCACCCTAGTATCCAAGTTTTGTTTCCATTTAATCTTCCTGTATAAGATTAGTCCTAGGTAGCTTGCCTTATCACCAATTGCTAGTCTGCAACCACTTAATAATGGCGCCGTAACTACTGGAGTGTTAGCTTTCTGGTGAATAATACTAGCTCTGTCTTACCAGCATTTAGGTTTAATCCGCACGATACAGCCCAACAGTTTATATCATCCAAGATCGTATGCATGTTTGTGAGAGTATTCGGGAATTTACCTTTAACCGATACTGTCACATCGTCATCGTAGGCCACTACATGTACCCCCTTCTTTTCTAGATCCCACAGCAACTTATTCATTGTCAGGATCCAGAGAAGTGGGGATAACACGCCTCCTTGAGGTGTACCTCTTTGGACGGATCTTCACATCGTTGACGCTCCCAGCTTTGAAATTATTGACCTGCTCATGAGCATCTGTTCAATTAATTTTCTGAGAGGTTAAGAGATGTCCAGATCCTTAAGCGCACTCAGTATGGCCCTAGGCTGGATGTTATATTGAAGGCTATAGAAGGAGATTAGAGTGTATTCTTTAACTTCCAGAGATTTTTCAATCTCCGCCACCACAGAGCATGCTGCGAACCAGCCAGCTTATCTGGTTTTAGTTTGTTTCTTATATGTAGTTTTATTAGCCTTTCTAGCGTTTTTAGAATGAATGAGGAGAAACTAAGTGGTCTGAAGTCTTTTGGACTTGTATGCGAACAATGATGTCAAAGAATCTGATTGGATTTTCGTCTTTTCGAACAGCCGCAAAAACAATATTCGTTTCAACTCACTAATGTGAAAAAACATGCAAATGAATAAATGTGGAAACCATTCTATCAAAGTTTACAATGTGTTCCGTTAATATAGTTTTTTTGTTTATTAGAAGAAGAAAGCAACGAAAAAATGAAAAAGGAAGATATCAAAATATCACAGTAGGGGAATTGTATGTGAAAATTAGCTTGAATTTACTTGTATGCTTTTATACATACATAGATGCTTATTTTACAGATTTATAACACATTATCGACGGAATAAAGACGCTTTTGTTAAGGTGTTCAAAAACGTTTTGTAAATCCTTTTAAGATATCTGGACTTTTTTTCCATAACCTTAATAATTATAGCATTTTGTGTTTTATTCTTGTGTTTTCCCCTATAGAAGTAAAGATAAGTTAATTCGTAACAGTCAAATGAATTTATTTCTTAACTTACATTTGAAATCTGTCAGCAACTATCTTCTTGCTTTGTTTTTGATAACGAACCGATAAAATTGGTTTTCATGACACCAAAAACCGATACAATTTCTGTTTCGAACATCAAAATAATAATATCTGAATTCATGACACCTACTAAATTTTTTTATTGGTTTCAAATCTGAGTCCGACAAATATCAGAATCGACAACACACTTGAATAGCTTAAAAATATTCACTGAATATTTGAAGTAAATCAAACAAATACTTTTCAAGTTATTCGATAATTAGCTAAATCAGCTTTTTGAAAACATAAAAAACTAGTGCATCTGATCGAAGGATTTTTTTAATTTCGATTTTTTTTAAACAAGTAACAGTTGAGTTTTTCCCGAAAATCTTTCAAAAATTAAGGTCGCTATTTTGTTAATTAAAAATTATAGATTATATAATAATAAAACTATTTTTTTGTCCGATTTATTTTAGAATTAGTAATGGTCACCGCAAGCAGCTTCGGTTGAAACTTGATCAACACTAACAGCCATTACTTTTAAAATTAATAAATCGAAACCTCTTTTAATGATGCCATGTTTTTACTTTTATAAAATAAAATAATTTAGTGGAAAAAAGTTATTTAATATAAATCGAAATATTAGGTAATTTCAAAACTATGTAGAGAAGAATTTAGTTTATGAGTAACTTATTCTTCACTATGTTGGAATAAGCATTGTCATCATTCACCACTATTTCTGTACTTTTAAGTCAAAAAATCATCAACCTCATTTTAGTTTATGCTATGTCAGACTTACTTGTAAAAGCGTTTTTTCTAGCTGTTTCCGTAATGCTAATTTTGCAGCTGCCTGCCTCTGTACTGGGGTCAATGCTTCTTCACGTGAATTACTGCGGTCATTCTAAAATTTTTTTCAAAATATTGAGTATTTAAGTGTAGTTAAAATAACAGTTTTCGATATACCTTTAGATCTTGTTGCTGCTGATTTTGTTGTAAGTGAGTTGCAGAAGGTGTTATGGAAACTGCGTTATTAATCATTCCAGACAACTTCGAACCTTCAGATATATTAATCTGTCAATAAAGTATTATTATTGAAACAATATATAGGTATATAATTTGAATCAATATATATAATTAGATTCAACGCATTTGGCAGCATTAAATTTTTTTTTTATATGTTTTCTTTGTCTCAAAGTATTGAAGTAATTTCAATATTTCTCTACAACGTTGTTGTTGTAACGGTTATCTAGTCGCCGCTTGGATGGTAAGTGATAGTTTGGTTGTCGTCGAGGTCATCTAACGGGAGGCCCAAGAAACGGGCTGTTTCGACGGGGTCGGACCATAGTGAAAAGGGTGTTAGATGTGTTTCTGCGAAAACACCCCAGCAGAAACTGCTTGGAGAGGAGCTCATTATGTTGCTGGCTGTGTACTTTGGCAGTTATCGCGGTCGTGTGAGGAGTGAAGTAGCACAGACTGTCCAATGTGAGGCCTAAAATTTTAGTGTTATTAACTGTCGGAATTTTTGTGCCATCGACTGAAATGTTCAGGTCCAGTCTGTACTCCTTCGTCCAATTTGTGAAGATGGTCGCTGTGAATTTAGTGGGGGAGAGTGTTAGGCTCCTTGCAGAGAAGAAACGAGAAAGATTGGAGAGGTAGCTGTTTACTTTTGAGCACATGCCATCGATTCCATTGCCCGACGTCAATATCGTGCAGTTATCAGCGTACGAGGTCACTGAAATTCCAGCTGGTGGCTGGGAAAGTTTCGATATATAAAAACCCCCCCACAGTAGTGGGGAGAGGACACCGCCCTGCGGAACCCCCTGTTTAATTTTTCTAAGTTTGGAGTTTCGACGTCGAAACAGTACGGATGAATGCCGACCGCTCAGGTTCCACACATTGGGTATTTGAAGAATGGACATCGACAAGTTGAGGACCTTGGTGAGATAGTTTACTCCCGTTGAGCCTAGATGTTTTAGCATCAGCATGCTTATTCCGTCAGGGCCGATGGATTTAGACGATTTCGCCGTTTTGATGACACTCTGAACCTCCCCATCGGTGAAAGTGGTGCGCAGTCTTTTCGGATTTTGCGCAGCCGTCGGGAAACACATCGTTTGGCCTTGTCGGTCGAAGGGTGCAGTGTAATCCGCCGGCTAAAATAGCCCGCGCACTTCTTCGGGTCCGAGGAGGCAGGGCCATCGAATTGAATTTCAACCCGGTCGTCATGCTTCCTCGGATTAGACAAGGCCTTGACAGTATTCCAAAGCTTACTCACACCGGTGGAGAGATTACAGGACTTCAGGACAAAATGGGTGGTGTCCGCTAATGTTGGTTTACCATTTGCCGAATCTCCAAATTGAAATCCCTTATTCGGGGATCACAGGGATCGGCATGGCGTAAGGTGTCGCGCTCGTTTGCTAATACAGCCGCTTCGGCTGGGAAATTTTGGCGGAGTTCCGCGATTCTACCAGCCGGTATGAAGCGAGCGGTAGCAGCAGCGATCACCTTGCGGAATTGACGCTCGCCAACGATGACGTCTGTAGGAATGGGTAGTGCGTTGAAGGTACTCTCAGTAAATTCTGTGAAGCCGACCCAGTTAGCTTTATTAAAGTTAATGAAGGTGCGGTTGACCACAGAAATAAAGTCAGGAGGTTTCTCGATCGAGATAATTATGGGCAGATGGTCTGATGCAAGAGTTAGCATAGGTCGCCAGGTTATGCTATTTATCAGACCACCGCTAGTGATGGTAATATCGGGCGAGCTATTACAGATGCCCATAATTCTGGTGGGGGCTTCGTCATTCATTGCGCAGAATGTCGAATCGTCAATCTGTTCCGCCAGCTCCATCCCCCTACGATCGTTTGACAGGCAGGAATGCCAAAGATCGTGGTGCGCGTTAAAGTCGCCTAGCACCAAACTGTTTTCACCACGAAGCAGCGCACCTATGTTCGGGTGACATCCTGTTGGGCAACATGTAACTGGGGGGATGTATATGTTAAATATCTCGAGGCTCGTTAAGGCTGGTGTCGCAGTATTGCGTTGGCAGCATGGGACCACGTAACTTGTGGTCCACTCCCTATGGGTCTTCAGGCCTGAGCAGGTCTTAAGATGGCTCCATCCATTGCATGTATTGCACCTAACCAAGGTGGAGTTTGGACGGAGCCTTTTAGCGCATACGCAACAAAAGAATTCCTCGGGGCCCGGGTTGGACTCGATGCCAGCACGGGTCAAGAGGATACGGAGCAACCCTGCTGCTAGGTGTTGCTCTAGTGACGACAGACTTAGACTAACACTTACCGATCCAAACAGGGTTAGATCGCCAAAATAACAGCCTTTGGCCGGATGAAATCCGGGTCAATTCCAGTAACGTAGAACCGGCTGTTGTGGGAATTTCTATACAACGTCATCTGCGCCGCCAACTTGCCAGAATTTAGCTAAATAATACCTTTTCCTCCCTTTTTGAATAATCGTAATTTAAATATTTTATAACAATAATTAAAGGCAGAAACTAAGTAAGTTTCTTTATTAGCTTTTAACCCTCCCTTAATGCAACGATTACATTACAATTACTCACATTACGTGGTTTAATTCCAGATGGTGGGGCCGTAGTTGGGGTGATTGTAACTGAAGGAGTAATAGTAAGGTTTGGAAGATTCGAACGGGAATGAACCCTGTGCAATGAAGGTGAATTTCCTGTTGTTAACGTTGTTCCACCTGGAAGAGAAGAACGAGGATGCGGAAGAATAGAGGAATTCACGCGATTAAACGATGGCGATGATGTTGACATTGTAGATGGTGACGACGGTGTATTGCGGCTATTTGTAGTGCTTTAATTTAATAAACACGGGGTATTACATATTTTTGTACAGAAAGAGCTATATACTTACTTTATATTTACTGTACTAGATCGACATTTAGAGTGTGTTGACACAGACACTACACTTGTAGGAGTTACACTCAACGAGCCTTTAGAAGTTAGTGCACTTGGTATAATAGCTAGCGGATTACTGGAAGATACTGCGGGAGTAAGTGCCAAATTTTCCTTCATAACAAGTTGGGACTGTTTCAATTTTTTCAGCAACACTAGCTTTGTTTCTTCATTTCGTAAATCTTCTCGAAGTTTTCGCAATCCCTTTTCGCGTTCTTCGATTTCAGCTGAAGACAACTCTTTAATTGGAACATATAATGCAGAATCTTCATCGTCTGTTTCGGAATCTATATTTCCATTATGTTGGCGACCATTTAAACGTGCAGGTAATAACACAATGTCTGGTGCCTCTGCATAGGATTTAGGTTCGGTTCGTGGTCTAAGAACACGGCGTTGAACTTTACTTTCTTCGGGCAATGTTAATTCTACCAAAAGAATATAGTTAATATTTGCTTTTAATCACCATTTGTTATTACCATTATTGTTTGATAAATTAGTGCTAGAAAGTGATGACGCCGAATTTTGTGTTAAAGAACGCACGTCGCGAATCGCAGATGAGGTAATAGTAAGCGCTGGATCCCTACTGGAACTAAGGCTTAAGTCCACCACATCATCAATTTCCATTTTGGCCATGTTAAAATTCATTACGTTGTAAACACAATTTAATTGAACTAAAAATAGTGACAATAAGTTATAAAGGATATTATTTTTAATTTTGAAGTGATATCTATCAATACATCTATCTATGTTTTTTGAGGATTATATATTTCTGTTAAGGCCCGAATAAGCGATATGAAACAAAAATCTTGTAATTGCCACAAGAGTCAATTCTTTGTAACTCTTAATTTCTTCTTCATTAAAATCGTAAGGGCTTTAATCTCACGGGAGCGTCACCTAACCGCAGAGTTGATTCAAAAGGATACAGCTTAATAAAGCTTGTTACAATACTATTATATGCACTTGAAATAAAACAATACAATAAAAGCAAAACACACATTCATATTAACAAACAGTTTGCGAATTTTAAATTTAAAAATTTCCCATTTTTATTAAAATTTCACAGTTGGAGTAACATAGTTGAGGTGTAGCCGACCATTTTGTATTCTCGAAACTTGCAAAGATCAAAGCCTGGGAAATACCTTCAGGTTTTGACAAAACTTTATTATAAGAAAATTGCTACGAATTCAACATGTATTGTTCGAAGAAACCGAATGGATCACAATAAAATTTCTTGGTATCTTATTAAATAAAATGTTGATTACTTATTATATGTCATAGGCTAGCACTTAGTTTCATTACAACATTTAGCTTCAGTTCGGAAATATTTATTTTAAAATCAACCAAATAGGCACATTTCATTCATATTGTTTGAATTAATTTTTGCCATTACTCAACTATACTAGAGAATATATTTCCAACCAAATTTACGAAGATAACTAACATACTGACCAACATATTCGATAACGTCATTGGCTCTCGATTTATGTAAATACTTTAAAGTGAAATATGGGAAATAGGTATGGTTTTAAGAAGTTATACACTAAATTTGGTTGTTATTGGTCAGGTAGTTCATAAAATAAAAGAATTCAGCTAAAGGTGAGCCACGACCTTTGCCAAACTTTTTTACTGGCTCCTATCACGCCCTTCCGTACCATTTTTAGTGTCAAATTTATCACCTCTGGCATTTACTTAATCACAGTTTTAGTAGTTTTCATTATAGCAGTTACATGGGAAGTGGGCGTGATTATCATCTGATTTCAGCGAAGAAGCGCTAGAGAAACTTCTTCTTAGAAAGTTTGGTTGAAATAGTTTTAATAGTTTATAAGTTATACACATTAAAGTTATTATGGAGCGGAGTCACGCCCACTTTAAAAAAATTGTAAACCAAAGATGCTCATTTACAATTCGATGCCCTGCACCAATTTACAGATATTTACCTTAATTTGTGGCTTAGACTTTGGTGTAAAGCTAAAACCCCTGATATATTAAGTAAAGTAAAAAGTTCGTTCGGTTTTTTATTGATTTTTCAAAAGATGATTACTTTGTGTGCATTTGTCCGATTTAAGTCAAATATGTGCCGTTTTGTTCATAAACTTGTTGCCAACGAGATGCCAATTTCATTATAGCCCTCTCGTAGAAGGCTGCGTCCCTATTGGCAAAAAACTCGGAGACCCAATTTTCACAAGCCTCTCTTGAGGCTAACTTCTCACCATTAAGCGCGTTCGCCATGGACAGAAAAAGATGGTAGTCACTTGGTGCCAGGTCCGGACTATACGGTGGGTGTATAGAACCTCCCATCCGAGCTCCAGGAGCTTCTGGCGAGTCACCAAAGACGTGTGTGGCCTGGCGTTGTCCTGATGGAACACAATTCGGCCATAGGGGAGCAGCTCGCAGTAGATGATTCCTTGCCAATCCCACTAAACACACAGCAAAACCTTCCTGGCCATCAATCCGGTCTTGGCCACCGTCTGGGCCGCTTCCCCGAGCTTTGACCACGACCGTTTGCGCTCGATGTTGTCATAAGTCACCCATTTTTCATCGCCAGTCACAATCCGCTTCAGAAACGGGTCGATTTTGTTGCGATTCAGCAGCGATTCGCAGATGGAAATTCGGTCCATCATGTTTTTTTGCGTTAGTTCGTGTGGCACCTAAATATCGAGCTTCTTTTTGAATCCAAGGTTATGCAAATGGTTCCAAACGGTTTTCTGGCTTATCTTTAGTTCCTCAGCAATTAAATAAGTGCTCACGTGACGGTCTATCGCAATTTTCGACGACAGGCCTCCCGACGCGTGGTGCGTCTTTGACATCGAAATTACCGGAACGGAACCTAGCAAACCACTTTTGTGCTACACGTTCGTTTACAGTATCGGGCCCATACACTAAATTAATTTTTTCAGTCGCTTTGGCGCTTTTTCGCCTTGATCGAAGAAAAATTGTAAAATATAGTGAATTTTCTCTTTGCTGGTGTCCATCTTTGACGAGCGCTCACAACGTACTGAGTCTATCAATCGAAAAACTGTCAAAGACAAACTTTTAGCGCGAATAAACACGTTTTCAGCGCCGTATAGTATAATATGATGCGACACGTAACACTAATACTATAGACAATAACGCCATCTCTTAGATAAAAACCGAACGAACTTTTTACTTTACCTAATATTAAGTTAGCCTCTGTGATTAAGTATATATTTCAGTAAAATTGGTTGGTTGTAATATAAATATATTGTACTTCTCGCACAAATTAAAGGAACAAAAAAATTTTGCAAATTTTTTGCCAATTTTGAACAGGCTGTATTTCAGTGAAAAATGGTCGTACAAAAAATAAAAACAACAAAATTTTTGAAGCTTGAAGACTGTAGTTTAAGAATTTTTTGGTTAAAAAATTTTTTGAGCTCCAGTAGCCATGAAATTCTTAGATAAAGCACAAAAAAAATTTCAAAATGCTTTTCATTTTTGTTTTCGCTCTACGGGCATTTTCGAGCTAAACCAATGCATAGGTCGCATAGCCTGTTAATTAAGCTTCTATTTCCTTTTTGCAAAAATTTTAAAATTCAATAATTTCATTTTTTTTTACTTTCTACTCGATTTTGAGATTTTTGAAGATTGAGTATCAAAAAAAAAATTCAAACAAATTTTTCTCAAAAATTCGAAAATTTCGAAATTTTTTTTTTAATTAAAAAAAAACTTGAAAAAAATTTTTTTTTCGTTTTTAGGATATTCAAAGTTTCTGACAAAAGTTTTGATTGATGATCGATTCACCGCCAGCATTAGCCTTATCCAAAGCATACCACGTGGAGGAAAAATGCATTTTGAAAGTTTTTTTTCGTGCTTTATCCAAGAATTTCAATCAAAAATTTGTTTTTTATTTCCTGTACGACCATTTTTCACTGAAATACAGCCTGTTGAAAATTGGCAAAAAATTCAAAACGATACCCACGATTTCTCAAGTTATACTTGACTGATTCACCTTAAATTTTTAGAGTCTTCCTTATAGACTTGTCTATGCCTGGAACCAGCCATATCTCCAAATTAAAATTTTTACTGTTTTTAAATTAATATAAAAGTCAAAAAAGTAATACCGAAATTGTATTTGTTTTAGGCAATCACCATTTTGTGTAAAAAATTTCAAACTTTTCCGTAGTTCCAGACAATGCGACATTATTCTAGATTAATAATTTTCGCGCCCGCTTATCTTAGGTGTTTTTTTATTGTTTTCTTAGCACTTTCGTTCAGTAACTCAACTTTCTTGTCCGTTATCGAGAGATCCACGTCCGTTTGCGAAAGGTAATGAAAAACAATAAAATAAAAAGTATCCGTGTCCGGTTGTTAAGAGTGGTATTTGTCATAAAAAACCATGGTAAAACTTGGTTCCTGAATTTTGGTCCGACCGCTTATTGAAGGTGTCCGCAAGTATATATAGGTTTCACTGGATATAGTTCCCGCTGACTTATGGTTTTTAAGATATTTGCAATTAAGGTTCAAAAATTCAACTATTTAAAGGGCGTTTTTCTTCGATTTATAATATAATGAATTTTACACTAAAATTATTAGCTTTTATATTTACTAACACTTCAAATTCAAATTCAAATTTATTTTACATAGTGAATAAATAACTTTAATTCAATATTTAACTTTTGTTCAATTGTATTTATTCATACAATAACAAAATAGTTGCATATAAACAAAAAATAAGTGTTTACCATATTTACATATTTTGCAAACGAATAAAATTATATAAAAACAAAAAAAAAACGTTAACTTCGGTTGCACCTTTACATATACAAAGGTTCCTTACAATAACTTGATTTCGATCTACTACTACTCCGATTGTTCAGTTAATACGGCAGCTATATGTTAGTCATTCGATTTGTACAATTTCTTCGGAGATTACACTATTGTCTTAAAAACCAATACATGCCAAATTTCGTGAAGATACCTCGTCTACTGAAAGAGTTTTCCATACAAGCACTTGATTCCGATCGTTCAGTTTGTATGACAGCTATATGTTATTGTCATCCGATCTATACAATTTCTTTAGAGATTACACTATAATAATCTATGCCTAATTTCGTGAAGATACCTCTTCAAATAAAAGAGTTTTCCATACAAGCACTTTATTAAGATCGTTCAGTTTGTATGGCAGCTATATTCTATAGTGATCTGATCTAAATATTGTTGCCTTAGAAAATAACTCATGCCGAATTTCGTGAAGATATTACATCAAGCAAAAAAGTTTCCCATACAAAGACTTGCTTCCGATTGTTCAGTTTGTATGGCAGCTATATGCGGTAGTAGTCCGATATCGGCCGTTCCGACAAACGAGCAGCTTCTTAGTGAGAAAAGGATAGGTGCAAAATTTCAGATCGAAAGTTAAAAAACTGAGGGACTAGTTTGCATATATACAGACGGACGGACGGACAGACAGACAGACATGACTAAATCAACTCAGCTCATCATGCTGATTATATATGTAGTATATATTTTATAGGGTCTCCGACGTTGCCTTCTTGGTGTTACAAACTTCGTGGCGAACTTAATATACCTTGTTCAGGGTATAAAAAAGAGGGATTATACCGTCAATACAAAATTCATAATTGTGTGATGGGTAACGCAAAATCTGTCAGAATTTCTCTTCTCTTGATAAATCCGATGTTGTATTAACCAGTGTTATTTTTATGAAGCGAGGCCGAAGGAGTTCTGCGCCAAAGAAGTGACACCAATCAGGTTATTTTTGTAAAGCGCGGCCGTAAAGCGCCAACGCAAAAAAAAACTGAGGACACCCCGGTATTGGATCGACTTGAATTATTTGTTTAGGCTCCTTGCAGTGAAGAATCGAGAGAGTTCTAGAAAATAGCCGTTTACTTTTGAACACATGCCATCCATTCCATTGACCGATGTCATCATTGTACAATCATTTTCATATGAGTTAATAGAAACTGCTTCTGGGGTTTGAGGGAGCTTCAAAATGTAGTGATTTCATAGGAGCGGGAAAAGACACCACCCTACGAGATCCCCCTGTTTAATTCTCCTTAATTTAGATAGTTCACCTCGAAATAATACTTATGATTGTCGACCGCTCAGATGCTTCAGGGTCCACCTCTTCAGTCCTGGAGGAAGCGTGGTTTGTCCCATCGAGCATCTACATAGTGAGGCCCGAATGCTCCATGTAAAGGAGTATAACACACTTTTCTCCAAGCCATTTTTGCTTGGCTGTTTTCGCAGAAACCATCTCTGCAGTCACCTGTTTGAAGCGGAGCCGCCACCTAGGAACACCGAGTGAATCCGTCCCCACGACAGTCGGGTCTACGTAACCGGAACGGACCCGAAATTATTCCGGCCAAGGAATGTCCACTCGGCAGAATTCTGCCGCTACAACAACAACACCGAGTGAATGGTGTACCTAGAGTTCAAACATCACCTATTGCAGAACAAGAGCTCGAGTTGAAACGAGATTGACCCTAGCGCTGAATCGTCCTGGGTTTTTTAGCAATTTAAACTCCTTCTTATCCAGCATGCAATATATCCCCGCATGACACTGATCGCCTCCATGCATGCCCAATGAAACCAACTCACTTAACTCCATTCTCCCTATGGTCCGAATCCGAAACCTCAGAAAATCTACACGAAAAAATAATAATGTACTATTTATTTCTTGGGATTGAGATATACATCTGTTTTCTTTATTTCTTTCTGTTTCTTTGCAAAATATTTTAATATTTTAACACTGATTATTAGATTGCAACCCTTTTGTTATCGTGTGAATAAATATAGTTGCACTACTTAATATAAATTAATGTGTAGAAACGAGTTAGGGAAGCGTTAGTAGATATGTTGTTTTGAATCGCGTCAATTTTTCTCTTGGCCACATATACCTAACACAAATATATGCGAAATTCCGGGTGTCGTTATACCGCTATATATTGGCTAATATGTGTAATTGACACCGACAAGACTTCGGACGCAACGAACTTCAGACAAGCACTGACCGCGATTACCAGTGGAGCCATCAACACCTTCACCGACTCTCTCTTAGTGAATGGCGTTCTAGGAGTCAAACCACCACCCATCGCAGACGAGAAGCTCGAGTTGCCTCGTGAATCTAGAGGGACCCTTGCGCAACTTCGTTCTGGATACTATAGCAGATTATAATTATAATAATAATAACCAACGATTACCATCCTCCCGCCCACGACGCGAGGGGCGCAATCCGCATACGTGCGGAATTAGCCGAGTCAGAAAAGACAAGAGAGTTTTTTAAGTGATGAGATCTAAAACTGCTCAGCTACAGAAACAAAAATTTCAACAGCTAAGATTTATAGTTACAATATCAAAAATTGTTACATTTTCATTCATTAAGAGAAAACAATAGTCTTTTTAATTTTGAAAAGTGAGTCAGATAAGTCAAATGTGCTGGAATGAGAATTAAAATCATGACAAATACGGCGGAATGGCTCGTTTAGATCAAAATTTGATCTACAGGATTTTAATAGTAAAGGTCTAAACTGCCTCGAAAAGCGAATCGGGATATAAATTAAATTTCAGACAAAAGAAAAGAACTGCAAACTGTTCCATTCAAGATTTTCACTAAGAATATTATGCCAAGCATTTCCCTACGACTAGAAAGTGTAGGTAGATTAATAAGTTTTAAACGACTAGTGTATGGAGGTAGACTTACCCTAGAATCCCATCGGAAATGAGCTAAGGCGAAAAGTAAAAATTGTTTTTGAACAGACTCTAACTTGGCAGAATGGATTTGGTAGCTAGAGTTCCATACAACAGAACCAAAGCTAACCAAAGTTGTTTAAAGTGTTTTAGTAATATACGGATCTCTAAATTCTTTAGACAAACGTTTAACAAAACTGAGGACAGCTTTTGCTTTCAAGACCATGGTGTCAATATGAAGACAAAAACTAAGCTTAGGGTCCATATTAACTCCCAAATCAACATAGTTAAAAACTTGCTCCAGAATATGGTGTTTTATTACATCAGAAGAGGGGTGCACATATCTACGGGAAAAGCACATCATCTTACATTTATTCAATGGCAAATCATTTCTATCACACCACGCAACCATATTGTTTAAGTCTTCTTGCAACAGACACCTTTCCTCAGTTGAAGTGTATGATTTAAAAAGCTTTACGTCGTCAGCGTATAATAAAATTTTTGAGAATTCAATTACTGAAGAGATATCGGTAATAAACAACAAGAACAGAACCGGGCCAAGATGACTACCTTGCGGAACACCTGAAGAAACATTAATTGTATCTGAAGGTGTATCCTCAAATATCACTCGTTGTGTTCTATTATAAAGATAGGATGCTACCCATTGAAGAAATCATGGCTGAAAGCCCAGCAAATCAAGTTTATGTATGAGAATCGAGAGGTTTAATTTATCGAAAGCTTTTCTAAAGTCTGTGTATATGACATCCATATGCTTATGTTCCCTAAAACCCAATGATACATGGTTTACAAATTCAAGCAAGTTTGTTAGAGTCGATTATTTCCCTTTACGAAATCCATGCTGAGATGAGGAAATTAACGGAGAAATTAAAAAGGTTATATGGTCAGTGATGATAGCTTCAAAAAGTTTAGGACAGCTTCTGATAGTTTTGCGATACCCCTATAGTTTTCAATGTTGGATCTAAATCCACTTTTATGCAAAGGAATTATAAATGACTGTTTCCATAATGAAGGAAATATACCGTGTTTAAGAGAGGAGTTAAATATCCTTGTCAAAGGCAAGTAAATATATTTGGCACTATTTTTTAGGAAGGATGAGGATATCATGTCTGGGCCGTATCTAAAAGATGGTTTTAACTTATTTAATTTAAGTAGGACGTCTTCTTCAGAAGTTATTGGAGCGTTAATTAAAGTATTCGAACACAGCACGTGCTGATAAGAAAAAGTTTTGGAAGAATTATTACAGTAGTTTGACTTGAAAAATTCTGCAAAAATATTGAATATGATAACATTGTCCGTTGAAATAATAGATTTGTATTTCATCTCGGACGGAAATTTGGAAATGCTGCGTTTTGAGTTGACGAAATTATAAAACGATTTTGGATTACTTACAACATTCTTTTTTACTTTATTTAAGTAATTATTATAACATTTTTTGTTTAGGTCAAAATATTGTCGATACAATACAGAATATTTAGAATAGTCGACAAGTGAACCGGTTTTTTTAAAATGTTTAAAGGCTCGAGTTTTTCTGTTTTTCAATTTATGTAACTCTTTCGACGTCCACGGACTTCTACTTTTACTTTTATTAACAATTGCTATTGGAACGTACTTTTCAAATAATTTCGCAATAATGTTATTAAAATGAGACTTAAACTCCTACTTATCCGAAATCGAAGCCGAAATACCCAACATATGTCCTGCATGCAATGAGTCTCCGCATGACACTAACCACCTCTTTGCATGCCCAACGAACCCCTACTCATCTCACACGCATTTCCCTACGTCCCCGTCGAAACAACTCGTTTCCCTGGCCCTCCGTTAGATGACCTCGACGACAAACAAACTATAACTTACCACCTAAGCGGGGAATAGATAAACGTTACAACAATAACTAAAATGTGAGTTATCTTAATGAAATTGAGAGAGAGAGAGAGGGTTTTTTAATAACAGTATGTCTAAAATGGAAAAAATCGGCTGAAAATTTTTCCCCATATAAGTAATATCAGGATATTCAAACATCCGGCTGATTTTACTACACATATGTATATTTGCAATGGTATGTGAAATACCTTAATGAAACTCAGGGAACATGTTGTTGTTGGTGTTGTTGTAGCGGCAGAATTCTACCGAGTTGACAGTCCTTGGCCGGAATAAATCCGGGTCCGTTCCGGTTACGTAGACCCGACTGTCGTGGGAACGGACTCAGGGAACATGTTGTTGTTGTTATTGTAGCGACAGAATTCTCAGGGAACATCTTTTCCTATGGTTATGGCAAAAATAGATCAAATCGGGTCAATACTATCCCTATCTCCCATATACCTAATATATGACTTTACAACTTGCGTTTGGATTTTACCAATATGTAAGGTATCTTAGCGCCGTTCCGTATCTTTTCCGGCCAAAGACTTTCAACTCGGCAAAATTTTGCCGCTACAACAACAACAACATAGCTTAGCGCAATTACCTAAACGTCTATTATTGCATATACTATAGGTTAATGTCGAAAATATGTGAAATTGGTCTACGAAGTACCCCAAATCCCATATATTTTAATTATACTAGCAGACAATATGCCGTATGTCAGTATGAGTTATATTTTGATAAAATTGTTTCATATTATGTTCCCGAGTACACTTGATCAATATGATCAAAAAAAGTTAATGCAATCACCTCAAACCTTTCTCGGCCTCCAATATACCATGTATAGGGATTTTTGACTTTCCAACTGACAAAACTATTAAGGTTGGTCAAGATGTGTGATATTTTATTGAAATTAAGTACTTTTTTCTTAAAAATTATGTTGTATAGCGTTGAATATGAATGGCCTTGGTATAGACCTTAGTTCAAATCTCATATTCCTAATATTATGAATTCCGATATTCTGGTTGACGTTTCCCACATTAACTCAATAGTCTATGGCCTTCAATATAAGGTTGTATACGTAATCACTTCACGATTTCGTCGAACAATGAATGATGAATTCTTTTTAATCTACAATTTTGCCAACACAGTTTTCCTCCGGCTTTGATCCTTGCAAGTTGCGAGGGTATTGAATGTTTGTTTACACCTAAACTTAGCCCTTGCTTACTTGTTTAATATAAAGCTTTGAGTACAATTGAAGATATTTCGCCGGCTTTGCCTCTTTCAAGTTGCGAGAGTGTAAAATGTCTTACTATATACGAACGTAGTCCTTCCTTACTTGTTACTATTGTTTGAACAGTATGTCCCGCACATTTAACTCATTTTTATGGGTCTACGTTTCTATTGCGATAAAAATTACAATTTTCTCAATAAGGGATACCACGCATAGTTTTACCACGCGTTCACGGCTGTTTAAATGTTTTTTCATCCGACTGTTCTAAAACGGATTTATTGACTAACATTAGTATATATGTATATTCATATATATAGAGTATGATTTAATAAAAAACCAATCCTTACCTTCATATATATAAGGCTATACCATTTTACGTTTCGAAGAAATTTACTTTTTTATAGATTGTATTTTTGTCAGTTTAATGTTTTCACAATTTGATTGATTACGAATCCGTTTTTTTATATCACTTCGTGAATATATGTAACATTATTCCTAATTCTGCAAACAACTTGCCATTATTTAAAATATTTTACACAACTTTTCATCATTCACAATTTTACATCTGCAAAACACTATTAGAGAAAATATATTTTGAATCCACCAAACTCATTAATATCTTATTTATTCAACAACAGCTTACACAAAAAATTGTATGTGCAAAAATGGACCATATTACATTAAATACACTCCACAAAATATGCATGGGTACTAAAAAGAACTCGTTTTCACAGAACCGAATTCAGAAACACCGAAAAGTTATATACACTTATATATACGTCAACAGTGCAAATGACCTAGACCTTTTTCAATTTATAACTTCTAATACTATTTGTCAGAGATAATTCATACCAATGTCTATAGCAAGAAATTTAATTTATTTTTATTCTCCTTAACTCAGTTTATTACTAAACAATATAACAAGTTATTCATTTATTTCAATGATATCATTCTAAAAGTCAACCATGGAAGGTCATTAAAGTAACACCCGTTTTAAACTAATTAAATAAGTTCAATTTTTTATTTTAAATGTTAACCATTAGAGGCCATTAGAGTAACAATCGTAACAAACTGGTGGATGTAATTTTGTACCAGAAAAGGTTTTAAAAATATTTTTAATAATAACTCCAATACACTAGAACACGGAAACTAACATGTATAGAACGTGTCACTTATACGGTTTTTGCCTTAAGAATATAAAAAACTGCAAAAATTTCTGGTAGCGCTCTTGGTTACATTACCCGTGACTTAACCGATAGGTGGCTTGTAGGGTTAACGCATCGCTCACCTGTCACCGATCAGACTTCCTACGATCACCAATCACAAAGCAGTAAACATACCATCACTGGTGTGCGTTTAATACTGAATGGGACAATGACTAAGTAATCGAGTGTTTAACTATGTGTTAAATGAAATTTATTTACTAAACAATAGTATAAAGAAAAAAACAGCTGATTTAGACATTATTAAGTATCGACACAACCTTATATAATTGAATTATTACCTAAATATTAATGTAAAATATTTTAAGATGAAATTAGTTGTCAGAAAAATTAAAGTAAATAATTAGGGAAAAAACGGTTATTATATTCATACACATATGTATATAGTTAATTATATTCCAAGCCGCATCCGTTTTCTACACATTTGAAAAAGGAAATTAACGCCTATTTTATTGTTACAAATTAACTTATCTTTATTTCTAGGAGAAAACATAGGAATAGAACACAAAATGAAAACAGGATTTACAAAAAGTAATTAAAAACAATAACATAAGCGTCTCTATTCAGTCGATAATGTGACTTAAAATCGATAATGTGATATAAATCTACAACATACAAGTAAATGCACTGTTCCCACGAGAATCGGGTCTAAGTAACCGGAACGGATCCAGATTTTTATCCGATCTAGGACTATCAACCCTGCACCATTCCTACTTCTGGAATGTTCTCTGACGCTACAACAACAACAACAAATAAATGCTAACTAAATTTCACTTACGATTCACATTGGGACATCAAGTGGATCGCCGTCATCTCTAAAAATATTTATTTTAATCTTTTCGTTGCTTTATTACTCCAATAAAATAATTGTGTAAATTGTGGAACTCATTGTAAACTTTAATAGACTTTGTCAGTATTTCAAATTTAAATTTATCAAATAAATATATTCATTTGCAAATTTTGTTACATTAGTAAACCTTTGATGATTCGAATATTTGTTTTGCGTATGTTCGAAAAGTTGAAAATCCAATCAGATTCTGTGACACCATTGAAAATCAGATTTGGTTTATAATTCTGACAACTAAACAAATCTGTCTTGATTTTCATAACACCCCTGATTGCATATTAGGTATATGACCTATTTCTTGCCAAAAGAGTTTTTATTGAGAAAAACTTTGAAGAAGAACGTATAATAAAGCAGTATTTCAGACAATTTCCTGCTTTGAAATCAAATCGGAAATAGTACTAGACTGCTTAAAAAATCTTAAGAGGGTGGCCACGGGACTTCTGTATTACTTGAGTAGATTCCTAGACAGAAAGGTATGACGCCAAATAAGTTGGCAAATTATCTAGCAAAAGAAACCGATAAGCCGGAAACTTTATTTGCAGTATTCCACAAACCATTAGAGAAAAAATCCGTATGAAGTAAGTAGGGATTGGTACTGGCTGCAAAAGTCTGGGCTTCAACAGAGAAAATTATGTCTGGAAGGAGTTCTGCCCGGAAAATGTTCGAACAGATAATCATGTATACTGGTCAATGCAGATTAAGGTGTTATGAAGTGTTATGTTATTTAAAGAAAGACTATTTCGGGTAACCAATTTTCAACGCTTAAATACGATTTACAATCACGTGATTATGATTATGAAAAAATTGCGAAAAAATTAAATCAATGTGGTTTAAAGTCAGATAGAAAGTCAAATGGGCGAGAATCATTATACTGCCTGAAATTTCTCAAGCGTTTTTGAGAAATGGAAATCAATTTGGGATGCGCGACTGTACTAGAAAACACCAATTATATATGCCGAAAATTAATTACAAAATATTATGCGAACGATATAGAAAAAGCGTATATATTGTAACGGATTTCTCGATAAATCGTCTAACTATAACTCACTCTTGAGCTCGATCACTGGATTGTTAAATTAAAGTCCCAATTTAATGCTATACACTTATCTTTATTCCCAATTCTAACAACTTAACACTTATTGCTCGCTATTCGAACTTACAACTTATTGCTTATAGCTTAATTGCTCTTTACACGGTAACACTCTAATTAGAACTGTGTCTGCTGCACGATCCGACAGCCCTTATATAGTAAATTTTTAACAAAAGTTCGCTACTAGAACATTCTGGCAACTACGAATTCGCTGTCTAGTTGCTTCTGGCAGTTTATCGTTAATTCTGATTTGTTCTGGTACTTGTGTTCGCCACACTGCCCTCTACCTAAGTTTGATCGTCCCGATTAGACATATTTGCGGTACCAAACGCTGCAAGCTGTTCCAGATGAACCACCTTCATTTTATTCCTTGGTCTTCCAATGGTCTGTATACGATACACTACATCATTGAGTCGTTTAATAACCTGGTATGGTCCTTCCCAATTACACTGTAATTTGGGAGACATGCCTTGCTTTCGTTGTGGGTTATATAACAATACCCAATCGCCTTCAACAAAACCCTCAGAGTTTATTGCCCTGTCGTATTTTGCTTTCATCTTATCGCTCATAATTTTGGTGCGCTGTCTCACCATAGCATGTATATCCCTCATCTCGTCTTCTAGGATGCTATTGAATTCCTTAGTATTCCTTCCTCCGTTGGCGTTAATTTCAATTTTTAAATCAATCGGTAGTCGAAGTCCATTACCAAAAATTACCCTTGCTGGAGTCTGGCCCGTTGTTTCATGTACAGCAGACCGATAAGCCATCAGGAACAAGGATATATGGGTATCCCAATCTTTCTGATACTTGTCCACAACTTTCCTCAAATGTTCTTCCAAAGTTCGATTGAATCGTTCTACCATGCCATCGGACTGCGGATGTAGTGCAGTTGTACGGGTTTTCCGGATACCCAGCTTCTGGCATATCTCCTGTATTAGAGCTGATTCAAAATTTCTTCCTTGGTCAGAATGTAATTCTACTGGAACACCATATCTCGATACCCAATTGTTGATGAATACATCCGCTACTGTTCCCGCCTCCTGGTTAGGAATTGCGTATACCTCTGGCCATTTGCTGAAATAGTCCATGACCAAAACATATCTGTTTCCTAATTTACTGATAGGAAATGGATCAGCTACATCCATGGCTACTCGCTCAAACGGCGCACCTGAATTGTACTGCTTCATCTGACCAGGACTCCTGGACCGCGGCCCTTTAGCAGCAATGCACTCGACACAATTGGCGATCCACTCTGTAACTGATTGACGACAACCAACCCAATAAAATCTTTGTTTTAATTTCTCCAAGGTTTTAGTGATACCCATGTGTCCTCCACTTGGACCGTTGTACAGCTCGTTGAGAACTTCAGGAATTCTTACTTTTGGAACAATCATCAGAGCTCGTGAACTTTGCCCATCTTCGCTTTCCCATACGCGATGCAAGCAGCCAGACACAAACTTCAAACTATTCCATTGTGCCCAATAAGCCTTTGCGACTGGGCTTTCTGCAGCTATTTCTTCTCTTGTTGGACGTTTATTCATCTCCAATCCGTGTATTACGCTTTTCAAATCTGCATCCCCTTGCTGACATTTCCGTAGCTCCTCCGGATTCCAGTCTGATGTTATAGTCATTAATCGGACATCTATAATGTCTTCTTTGGCCTCAGCTTTTGAGCAATGTCTGCATTCCAGATTACAGGGACGGCGGGACATGGCATCAGCATTGCCATGACTACTACCTTTGCGATGTTCTATAGAGAAGTCGTAACTTTGGAGTCTCTCAATCCACCGTGCCAACTGTCCTTCTGGGTTCCTGAATTGTAGAAGCCATTTTAATGCTGCATGATCTGTCCTCACCCGAAATCGCTGGCCATAAAGGTACTTATGAAAATTTTTGATGCACTTCACCAACGCCAGTAATTCCCTCCGAGTAACACAATAATTTCTCTCTGGCTTGCTTATGGTCTGGCTGTAATACGCAACCACTTTCTCATGTCCATCAATGACTTGCGATAGAACGCCTCCTACTGCAAATCCACTAGCATCCGTATCCAAAATAAACGTTGATCCTGGGACCGGGTATGCCAACATTGGCGCAGTACTTAACCGCTCCTTCAGAGTTTGGAAAGCCACTTCCTGTTCTTTATTCCATTCAAAAACTCTGTTCTTTTTTGTGAGTTCATGGAGGCTACTAGCTACGCTGGCAAAATTTGGAACGAATCGTCTATAATAAGTACATAGTCCAAGGAAACTCCGAAATTCATGTAAATTTTTAGGAGTGGGCCAATCTCTTACTGCCTCGATCTTTTCATTAACTGTGCAAATGCCCCCCGTTGTCACTTTGTGTCCTAAGTAGTTTACTTCCTTTTTGAAAAGGGAACACTTCTTTGGACTCAGCTTCAGACCAGCGCTAGCTATCCGTTGGAAAACCTCTTCCAAGTTCTTAAGGTGTTCATCGAAGCTTTTACCCAACACGATGATATCGTCGAGGTATACCAAACAGGTCTTCCAGTGTAATCCTTTTAATACCTGGTCCATAAGTCTCTCAAAAGTAGCAGGAGCGTTACATAATCCAAAGGGCATTACGGTAAATTGCCATAGACCATCTCCAACGCTGAAAGCTGTCTTTTCTTTGTCTTCTTCGTTTACCTCCACTTGCCAATAACCACTTTTCAAATCAAGTGTTGAGAACCATTTTGTGCCTGATAACGAGTCGAGTGTATCATCGATTCTAGGTAGTGGATAACTGTCTTTCTTCGTTACATCATTCAACCTTCTTTAGTCCACACAAAATCTCATGTTGCCATCTTTCTTCTTCACAAGTACTACAGGTGAGCTCCACGGACTCTCTGATGGTTCGATTACGCCGCTTTCGCTCATTTCACGTATGGTCTGGTTTACAACTTCTCGTTTTGCTAAAGGAACGCTTCGAGGAGCCTGTCGGATTGGTCTTGCATCACCTGTGTTAATAAAATGTTTCACAACTTTGGTTCTTCCTGGTTTAGCATCGTCTTTATCAAATATGGATGAGTATCTCAGAAGAAGTTGTTTAGCCGAAGTTTGATAGTTTGCTTCTAGTTCCTCGGTCCATGCGTTAATTTCGCTCGATATATCGTTTTCGTCCATGGAATCTTCCTCAAGACCTATTTCGCAATTTATCACGGCCTCAATCTCTTGACACTGCCCTAATACAGCTCCTTTGGAGAGTTTGATTGGTAACTTGCACTCATTAAGTACTCTTACTGGAACACGTTTATCTTGTCTTGTCATAGCCAGGGTTTTGCCTATGAGTAAGTTTGGTGTAGACTCTTTTGTGGCCTCAACAATCCACCACTTGTTTGACCCATAGTCACCATCTATTTCTGCCCAAATAATTGCTTCTGATGTTGGTGGAATCTGCTGGCTCACTGTTGTTATCACTTGTCTAACGTTGTACTTATTATCGTAACCGAACATAAGTGGCACTTCCATATTTCCATAGGACATAATCCTGTTTTTCATGTCAATTTTGATTCCTTGATTCGCTAGAAAGTCTACTCCAATTATGACTTCGTCAACGATATCTGCCACTATAAAATTGTGTAACACGGCTGTCTTTCCAATTACGATCTCGCACGTTACCTTTCCGAGAACTAGGGTATCTTCTCCTGTTGCAGTACGCAACTTTGCCCCAGCTAACGGTCTCACTTCTTTCTCAACCAGATCAGATCGAATAATGGAATGTGATGCGCCCGTATCCACAGTCAGTATGCGCTTTCTACCGTCTACACATCCACTAACGGTAACGTTACTCGTATTCCTGCTTATTTGTGAAATGGAGATTACAGGGCATTTGCTTGCGGGAGCCAGCCCGTGCCCTTTTCGGCTGGCTCGCTTTAGTTTAACGATTGGTTTGATTTAACATTTGCTTGATCTTCCTTAGCTTTGCGTTTACGTCCAACTGGATTATTTGGCTGGTTACAGTTGCGTGCAATATGGCCACTTTTTCCGCAGTTGAAGCATTTAAGCACACCATCATTTTTCTTATGCGCTTCCGTAGATTTTTCCAGTGCTTTCTGCATGTTGTGCATTTTTTCAAGTAATTGGTTGACCCAAGTGTGTTCCTCTATTTCTACTTTGTGAGCTTTAAACTGATTTTGATTGCAAAGCAGAGATGCAGTTTCCTGTGTCAGAGCATACGAAACGGTTTCTGCAAACGTCAATTTTGGACATGCTAATGCAGCGAATCGTGTAGTGTTATCTCGTATTCCATTGACGAAAGTCTGAATTTTCGTGTCCTCGATGTATTCCATGGATTTATGTGCATAAGCTAAGTGAGCTAACCTCTCAATCTCTGTAGAGAGCTCCTGCAAAGACTCATTGGCTTTCTGGCGGCGATTTCGCAACTCAATTTGAAAGATTTGCTTCCTGTGCTCACTACCATACCGTCTTTCTAATGCACCCATCAACGTTTCATAACTACTCGCCTCGTAGTTTGGAATGGTAATGGTAATATTTCTGCTGCAGATCCTTTTAATGCAACGAACAACGCTGCGAACTGCTCTTTTAACTGTAAGGGTACCTGTGCTGATATACGTGCATCTTGCGCTACGAACTGCTCTTCCAAATGCGTTGATAATCGTGTATCTTGCTCTTTAATTTGTGTCGATATTTGCGATATTGCGGCAAAAACCATGTTTATGTCCACAATCTTTGACGAGCATTGAGCCTCTTCCTTTTCTTCTATCTTTGTTGTCTCTTCTTCTAATTCCATGTGAAAGACATATTCCTCAACATTAATGTTTTCCGCCTCCATGGCCTCTCTCAACCGTGATTGTAATTCAGTTTTTAATCCATTTGTCGCCAAACCACGTTGCTCCAGCTCCTTTTTCAGTTGTGGAATCTTCAGATCGTTAAACTTGGCCATTTTTAAATAATTATCTCTTTGGGAATTTATTTGACAATTCCACTTCTGACACCAATTGTAACGGATTTCTCGATAAATCGTCTAACTATAACTCACTCTTGAGCTCGATCACTGGATTGTTAAATTAAAGTCCCAATTTAATGCTATACACTTGTCTTTATTCCCAATTCTAACAACTTAACACTTATTGCTCGCTATTCGAACTTACAACTTATTGCTTATAGCTTAATTGCTCTTTACACGGTAACACTCTAATTAGAACTGTGTCTGCTGCACGATCCGGCAGCCCTTATATCTTAAATTTTTAACAAAAGTTCGCTACTAGAACATTCTGGCAACTACGAATTCGCTGTCTAGTTGCTTCTGGCAGTTTATCGTTAATTCTGATTTGTTCTGGCAAGGATGAAATGATGCGAGACTCTTTGAATCAAGAGAGAGCTGTCAAAACCCACATTTTTTATAACATTTTCCAATCATGCCACTGTCGAAAGAAAATGGATTGGGTATTATAAAAAAACTTTTGGGTATTTTGCATTTCGATATTATTTTTAGGTGCTCCGTCCCCGAGTAGGCCTATATAACGCATATAGGTACATCCCTATATACTTGTATTTATATTATACAATTTTTAAAAAATCATATAACATAAAAAAATAGCATATAAATAAAAAAAATTATAACAAAGAAACAATACAAGTCATAATAAAAGATCATGGTTTTATAATGAACGTTTTAAATTAAATTAACAAATAAAATTTAGTTGCACGTTATTCAAAAGTATTTGTGTCGTTCCTTGAAATTTCGTTTCGCACTGTCTTTGTTAGCTATTTTTAGTGGGTTTATTTCTGGCATCCCGCCTTTTTTGATATCAGCTGTTCGAAATTCCCTGATTTTAATAATCAGGGAAAGAGAATAACAGAAAAATCAGCGAAAATGAGAGAGTCTCGCATCATGTCATCCTTGGTTCTGGTACTTGTGTTCGCCACAATATTATTTAAAGTTGTGTATATTGGACCACACAAATCTACGCCACATATAAGAAAGGGTTGTAGCGTTCGAAGTCTTTCGACTGGCGTCGTAATAAATATGCGACCACACGAAGCAATTTTTGATGAGAAGAAATTTTTTGAATAAGGCAATAATGGCATTTTCTTTCACATTTGCAGCTAGTGTGAAAGTATTTTTCTTCTTCTCTAATGCTTCGTCTTCTGGAGAGAGCTGGAAGTGAGTGTTAACTGGCCTCAAAGCGAGGTCTTCTAGGAGGAACTGCGGACCGCCTAACCATATCGAATTATTCAATTCGTCTACGTTGCAACCCCGAGACACTTAATCTGCAGGATTTTGTTTTATTGGCACATGTCGCCAATGTATATTGTCAGTCAGTTCTTGAATTTCGGACACTCTATTTTCTACAATTTTGTAATATGGATGGATGTGTATTAATTCAATGCAATACGATTTCAGAGTCTGTCCAAATGTAATTTTCTCGAATTGTCGAGTCAACATAGGCGCTACTCGTGACCGTTATTTAGCAAGAAGATGTGCTGCTGAGAGCTCGAGACGTAGAAGAGACTTGGTCTTCAGCAGAGCCACTCTAGACTTTGCAGTAAGCAGCATACATTTGACACAACTAGCAGATTGGCTTCATATGTATATTCACCAGCCGTACGCTCTTATTGAAGCGTCGGAGAAGCCATGTATTTGGCAGATAGCAGTCGACTCTAGGTTTACGTACCGAGGAATCTAATAGATGAGAGCTGCAGTAGGTTGGCTTTGAAATTCTGCCAGCTAGTGTCAAGGCGGAATGGAATCGACTCATCCCAATCTAGTTTTTGGATCCAAAGCTCTTGCAATAAGATTTTTGCTTTGGTGACTAGAGGGGCTAATAATCCAAGAGGATCGAAAAGTCGAGCAAAGACTGACAATATGTTTCGTTTAGTGGGTCGCAGATCTGTAAAATTGACATGCAAAAAAAATCAAAACAAATCCTCTTTCGGCAACCAATTAATTCCTAGTGTTTTAGTTAAGTTTTTGTCATTGAAGCTTAATGACATTTCAGTGCAGTCACTGTCGAAAAATTTAAGGTGGTTAGAAAACCAATTCTTTAAGGTGAATCCAGACCAGTTTAATATTTAAATTACCTTACTTCTTATAAGATGTGGAGGCACAAAATTTTCAGATCCTGTTAATAAGTCATCAACATAAAAGTCTCTTTTAATGGCCAATGAACCGAATGGATACTTAGTTGTATTAACATAGCTGATCATTTGTAAACACCCTGTTGCGAGAAATGGTGCAGGTGCAGTGACGTAAGTGACAGCGGTACATTTTAGTAATGTCTGCCGTTAAAGCGTACTTATGTAAGCGGAAACGAAGAAGAGTTGAGTACAATTCTTCTTGGATGGTTGGACCTACCATCAAAAGTTCATTTAATGCTATGTGAGATGAAGTACGACTCGAAGCGTCAAAGACAATACGTAATTTTGTTGTTGTGCTCTCGGGCCATTGATGTGGAATGAAGTAGTGTGGCTCACTCGAGATTTTATTGTTCGTTGGGCTCATGTGACCTAGTGTTCTGTATTCATTTATACAGTCCATATACATTTTGCGATGTTCTGGGTATTTTAATGTTCTCTCTTCAGGAATTGAAACCGCCGAACTGCGTACTTGTAGCTCACGCTTGAGTTCGACCACTGGATTGTTAAATAAAATAAATTAATTTGAACAACTTAACCCTTATTACACGTTATTCGAGTTTACAACTAATTGCTTATAGCTCTTTACTCTGCTGCTCAATCCGGCAGCCCTTATATAGTAATTGTTACCAAAACATCGCCACTCGAACATTCTGGCAACTACGAATTTAGCTATCTAGTTGGTTCTAGAAGTTTATCGTTGATTCTATTTTGTTCTGGCGTTCGTGTTCACCACACTGCCCTCCACCTAAGTCTGATCGACCTAATTTTACATATTTGCGGTACCAAGCCCTGCAAGTTGTTCCAGATAAACTACCTTCCTTTTATTCCTAGATCTTCTAATGGTCTGTATGCGATACACTACACTTTGATTCGTTTAATTACGTAGTATGGTCCTTGTCAACCACACTGTAATTCGAAGATCATTACCAAACCTTACCCTGGCTGGAGTCTGCCCCGTTGTTTCGTGTACAGCGGACCGATCAACCATCAGGAACAAGGATATATAGATATCCCAATCTTTTTGATACTTGTCCACAACTCTCCTGAAATGTTCTTCCAAAGTTCGATGGCATCGTTCTACCATGCCATCGGACTGCGGATGTAGTGCAGTACGGGCAGTTTTTCGGATACCCAGTTTCTGGCACATCTCCTGAATTAGAGCTGATTCAAAATTTCTCCCATGATCAGAATGTAATTCCATTAGAAACCCATATCTCGATACCCAATTGTTGTTGAATACATCCGCTACTGTTCCTGCCTCTTGGTTATCAATTGCGTATATCGCTGGTCATTTGCTAAAATAGTTCATGACTACCAAAACATATCTGTTTTCTAATTTACCAATATGAAATAGACCAGTTACATCTATGGTAATTCGCTCAAACGGCGCACCCGAATTGTACTGCTTCATCTAACCATGACTCTTGAACCTCAGCCCTTTAGCAGCAGTCCACTCCGTAACTGATTGGCGACAACCAACCCAATAAAATTTTTTATTTTTAATTTCTCCAAGGCTTTATTGTTACCCATGTGTCCTCCACTTGGACCAATGTGCAGCTCATTGAGAACTTCAGGAACTCCTACTTTTGGAACAATCATCAGAGCCCGGAAACTTTGCCCATCTTCGCTTTCCCATACAAGATGCAAGCAGCCAGACACTATCTTTAAACTATTCCATTGTGCCCAATATGCTTTTGCGACTGGACTTTCTTCAGTGTTCATTTCTTCCCTCTTGGGACGTTTATTTATCTCCAATCCATGTATTACACATTTCCAATCTAAATATTCTTGCTGACATTTCTGTAGTTTCCCTAGATCGCAGTCAGATGTAATTGTCTTAATCCCAAACTACCGGGACGGGGCGGGGAATCGCACTCCCATAACCATGGCTACTACCATTTTGACGTTCTGTAGAGAAGTCGTAACATTGGAGTCTCTCAAACCACCGTTCCAACTGTCCTTCTGGATTCCTGAATTGAGAAGCCGTTTTCATGCTGCATGATCTGTCCTTACGTGAAAACGTTGGCCATAGAGGTACTTGATAAAATTATAAATAATTAAAGGTAATATTTGATGCATTTCACCAATGCCAGTAACTTACACAACAATTTCTTTCTGGCTTGCTTATGTCTCGCTGTAATACGCAACCACTTTTTCATATTATACCTGTCAATGACTTGTGATAGAACGGCTCCTACTGCATACCCACTAGCATCCGTATCCAAAATAAACGCTGATCCTGGGACCGGTATGCTTACATTAGTGTAGTACTTAACCGTTTCTTCTGAGTTTGAAAAATCACTTCCTACCCTTTATTCCACTGAAAGACTCTTTTCTTTTTCGTGAGTTCATGGAGGCTACTAGCTACGCTGGTAAAATTTGGAACGAATCGTCGATAATAAGTACACAGTCCAAGCAAACTCCGCAATTCATGTAAATTTTTAAGAGTTGGCCAATTTCTATCTTTTCATTAGCAAATGCCCTTCTTTGTCACTTTGTGTTCTAAGTAGCTTACTTCTTCTTTGAAAAGGGAACACTTCTGTGGACTCAGCTTTAGACCAGCGATTCGATTACGCCGCTTTCTCTGATTTCACGTATGGTTTGGCTTACAACTTTACGTTTTGCTAAAGGAACGCATTGAGGAGCCTCACAGATTGGTCTTGTATTACCTTTAAAAAAATGTTACATAACTTTGGTTCTTTCTGATATGAAATCGTCTTTATTAAATATAGTTGAGTATCTTAGATCGTCGGTCCATGCGTTAATTTCGATCGATATGTCGTTTTCGCACATGAAATCTTTCTCAAGACGTATTTACGTTTATTTACAATTTATCATGGCCTCAATCTCCTGACATTTCCTTCATATAGCTCCTTTGGAAAGTTTGATTGCTGACTTGTACTCATTAAGTACTCTTACTGGAACACGTTCTTCTTGTCTTGTATTAGCGAGGGTTTTGTCTATAAGTAAGTTTGGTGTAGATTATTCTGTGGCTTCAACAACCCAAAATTTATTTGTCCCATAATCTCCATCTAATTCTGCCCAAATAACTGTTATTATCACTCGTGTAATCTTGTACTTGTTATCATAACCGACCACAAGTGGCACCTCCATATTTGTATACGTGATAATCCTGTGCTCCATATAAATTTTTATATCTTGATTTGCTAGAACGTTACGTTAACGTTACTCGTATTCCTTCTTATTTGGAAAATTACGGGGCATTTGCTTGCGGGATCCTGCCCGTGCCCTTTTCAGCTGGTTCGCTTTAGTTTAACGAATGGGTCGATTTGACATTTGCTTGATCTTCCTCAGCTTTGCGTTTACGTCCAATTGAATTATTGGAATGGTTAGTGGGGCGTGCAATATGACCACTTTTTCTGCAGTTGAAGAATTTAACCACACCAGAATTTTTCTTACGCATTTTCGTAGGTTTTTCTAGTACTTTCTGCATTTTTGTTTTCAACTTTTTCAAGTAATTGCTTCACCCAGGGGTGATCTTCTAATTATACTTGATAAGATTTCAGTGTTCGATTGCTAAGCAAAGATGCAGTTTCCTGTGTCAAAGCAGGAAAAAATTTCCGCAAACGTCAGCGAAGCGTGTAGTGTAATCTCGTATTCCATTAACGAGGGTCTGAATTTTCGTGTCCTCGATGAACTCCACGGATTTATGTGCATACGTTATTGAGCTAAACTCTCAATTTCTATAGGAAACTCCTGCAGAGACCATTGGCTTGCTGGCGGCATTTTGTTTTTGTAACTCGATTTGGAAGATCTGCTTCCTATGGTCACTACCACACCGTCGTGTTTCTAATGCCCATATCAACGTTTCATAACTACTCCACTCGCAGTTTGGAATATTTGTAATATTTTCGCTGCAGATCTTTTTGATGATTTATTTCAGCGTTCCAATTTTTTGAAGATGCTGTCTTTTCGAATTGAAGCTTAAATGCATGGAACGCAACTGTGCCATCAGAGGATGGATGTTTTACTTTGACAGAAGCTGTTGACATAAATCGCCGATTCAATTACAACTCGCGGAGACGATCTTTCAATTCATCCAGTTCAATTTTAATTTTATCCCGCTATCCGAAATCTGTGAGGACACTTTTCCTATTTGTGAGGTCACCTGTGCTGATATGCGTGCATCTTGAGCCGCAAACTGCTCTTCCAGCTGTGTTGACAACCGCGTTTCTAACGAGGGCAATTGAGATTGTTGGGAAATTTACATTTGTGATAACACCTCTGCTATTTGTTGGGCCTTACGTGCATCCTGCTTTTGCAATTGTGTCTATATTTAACATCTGCGTCAATTCTGTAGTCTGTGTTTATATCTGCGACATTGCAGCTAAAAGCGTGTTGATGTCCACAATTTTCGACGAGCATTGAACTTCTTCCTTTTCTTCTATTTTCGTAGTCTCTTTCTCTAATTGCATTTACAAGACATATTCCTCAACATTAATGTTTTCTACTTCCATCGCTTCGCGTAACCGTGATTGTAATCCAAACTTTACTCCATTTCTTGCCAAACATCGTTGCTCCAGCTCCTTTTTCAGTTGTGGAATCTTCAGATCTTTAAACTTTGCCATTTTAAAATAATTTTCTATTTGGGAATTTATTTGACAATCCCACCTTTGACACTAACTGTAACATATTTCTCGATTAATTGTATACCTTGTAACTCACTCTCGTGTTCGATCATTAGATTGTTAAATAAAAGTCCCAATTTAATGGCTATACACTTATTTTTATTTATAACTTAAACAACTTAACACTTATTAATCGTTATTCGAGTTTAGAACTTATAGCCCTTTACTAAGCAGCACTCTAATTAGAACTGTTCCTGCTGCACAATCCGGCTGCCCTTATATAGGAGATTGTTACCAAAACATCGCCATTCGAACATTCTGTTAGTTGGTTCTAGTAGTTTATCGTTGATTATATTTTGTTCCACAATCGGATTATTATTATTTTATGCACAAGGTTATTAGAGAGAGACGCTTTATACGGCACTGAAATCCACATGTTTGGTGTCTGGAGACTTGAAAAGCTATTGTCTTATTTCGACTGGACGTTAAATGGCATACCTCAGAAGCACTATTCGTGCAAGGTTTTATTCCCATCATCTTATTGCAGCTTGATTTATTTTGGTAAATTGACCTTTTCATGTGGACTTTAAAATTTTGTTATATGGAAAGTAGGAGTGATTGTATTCAAATTTGGACCATTTTTATTATTTTCAGCCCACAGATGCCCCTTTCCACTGCGATACCTTGTACCAAATGACGCGTTTTGTATCCTACTTTGCAGTTTAGTTATAGCCCTTTATATGTTTTGCTTAAGGTCATTTTGTGGTCGTAGCAATGGTCGATTCCGCCCTGAAAATAATGTCACAAAGAGCTTACAAACAAAATTTCATGTTGCCACGCCTTTTATTGTGGGCGGTAGAGAAAGTTGCTTGTGAGCAATATTGAGCTATGGTGGTATAAGTTGAAATTTAAAGAGTGGAATGTGCCTTAGTTTTTTTGAGTACCCAGGAATTAACTACAGATGTGCCGAAACACCAACAGTCTCATATACCACTTCTTTGAGCGGTTATTAACTTTATACAGTTCCATTAGCATGTCTGAAAGATATTCTCCTCCCATATATTTATTAAAGCAGGCGACAATATCAGGCCTAGGAATCTTTAAATACTTTTCTGTGCTCCAATATCCGCAATTTCCAATTAGTTCAACTCCCATATAAGACGATATAAATTGAACCGACTTGTTATCAAACTAAAGAACACATATTAAATTGTGATGTATTCCACATTTATTGTCATAGAACCCTCTTCCACGTTTTTTCAATTTACAATCTGAAATCAATTCGCACAGTGTCGGTTCCAAATATACCAATTTCTTTTAAATCTAGTAGAAGACTAGTTGTCAAAATAGAGCTAAAAATTTTGGTGCTTTGAAAGATTGTTGGTTAAATAAGTAAATGACTATGTCTGAAGAAATTCCCAAGCCATATAATAGACAGGTTCCCTCACCAACATAGAGGGCAAAATCATATACCATTCCAGACGTTCCAGCGCGTGTGAACCTTTTCATCCCCAACTTATGGGGCCTTGCGGGATTATACTGCTTCAAATTCAATAGACTCGTAATGAATGAGGACTTGAGTAAAATATAACGACAGGGACTTTTCCACTCACAATTGAATGTAATTATTTGCTCGTCAATACTTTGGTGCTCTTTTTGGTTCAGAACTTTTCTTTTAGATCATTTAACAAAGTCATAATTTGGACTTCCCTTTTCAGGGTAAACAGTGTTGCACGGGTTTTGCGTTGACACCTTTCAATATACTTGTCATTACTGACCGAAACGAAGGGAAATTAAAACAAACAAAAGTTAAACTTATTAGTGATTTTACACATAAATAGTTTCGTGAAATCAAGGAATCGTTTAAATTGTAAAACTACAACAGTTTTTAATTGTCTTTTGGAAAGTTCCTCGTGCGTTTACATTTAATTATATAAAACTTCAAACTGTGTTGGGTTTGTTTGGGTTTGTTATTATTTTTAGAATGTTCTTTACCTAAATAAATTATTTCAGGAAATTGAAACTACAAATAAGCGTTATGAACTTACATTGTTTGTCCGTTCGGTTTACTAGTTTGATAACGAATCAAAAACTTGTTAAATACAGAAGTTTGACAGTAGTTTACGCAGTACAGGGTACCGCGATTTCGAAGGGGAAAAACGAATGCTCAAAACGAAATATCCAATGCGCTTAACGCCTTTCAGTTTTGCATTTTTGCAATAGCGAACATTTCCTCTCGCGCAATGCCTTACAGAGTAACCCCCCAGACTGTTTGCCATTATCATTAAAGTGAAGGCCCTCCTTAAACTTTTCAAAGCTATTTTTTGATAGAGTTTAAAATTGAAGTAAGATTCCGGCCTGCGGACAAAGCAATTTTTAATTGGGGCAATTTTAGAACACCGAGATAAAGCAGAACTCCAACATTATTTCCTCGTGGATGCATTTAAGTTCAGTACCAAACTTTTTGAGGCTAAACAAATTTCTTTGATTCATGATAAGATCAATTGCTTCGTGTAAAATGAAATAATGTTTCCAAATATTGCCTCTAACCTCAAATGCCTTTGATCTTCACTCTAAGAAATTATACAAAATTTTTCAATGCTGCATTGTTGTTTTTCTTCCAACGAGTCTCTTCAAAAATTTCTTTCAAAAGTTGTACTTCAATGCTCTCTGCGCTTTTAACAATGTCTTCATGTTTTGCCACAACATCATCGAAACATCTTTTTCATCATCTCCATTGTATTAATCACTCTAAACATCCCAGTCCAACTGTAAAGTTTAAGTTAATTTCGTTTTGAGAAAAACCTTTCTCTTTTAGACGCATAACTGAAAGCAAAAATTTTTAATACCACTATGGACCAAAGTTACCTACAAGTAGCTTTTGGGATTGAAAAAATCCTCACTTAACATAAACCCAATAAATATTATTCAATATTTTTGACAAAAAATGTATTCTTATTTTGTTATTAAAATAAATTATAATAATTGGATCGATTCTAGCAGACGGTTGCACATTCCCGTTCACAAATTTGCAATGACGTTGCTGCACCATGTTAAAGAATAACGCAAAAAAAATTGTTTACTGTTTTGATACTCATTCCTAATATATTAATCCATTAGAAGCCACTTAGATCAGAAAAAAATTTAACACAGTAACTTTATTTAATCATTAAATCTCTCTCACATAAAAAAAAAAAATTTCTAAATTTCTAAACGTAGGAGGATTTCGGCGAATTCGTAAAGCAACAACGGTATTCCTAAAAATCACCAATCATGCCTGCCATATCTTCAAAGAAAGACTGTAAAATCTGCACTACATTTAAGAGGTTAAAGGTAAGGATATACACGGATGCATTATCAGGTTGAGCTGATACCGCTATGTTCACATTTTGCCATATGCTCCTTAAACTAATCAAAAACCGACAATTGCTACTCAGCAGTTGTATTATTGTACAATATCAGTACTTTTTACTAAGTTTGCTTACCTGGTTCTAGAAGTTTCTTTATTGTCCATTTTGATAAAATTTACAGTTTCGCAAACAATATCTCAACTTTATTGGTTTGAAATTTCGTTTTAAACTAATCAGATGATTTTTTATTATTTTTATACCCTCGCAACCTGTTGCTACAGAGTATAATAGTTTTGTTCACCTAACGGTTGTTTGTATCACCTAAAACTAATCGAGTTAGATATAGGGTTATATATATAAAAGCTCAGGATGAAGAGACGAGTTGAAATCCGGGTGACTGTTTGTCCGTCCGTGCAAGCTGTAACTTGAGTAAAAATGTAGATATCTTTATGAAACTCGGCACACATGTTTCTTGCTACCGTGAGACGGTTGGCATTGTAGATGGGCGTAACCGGACCAATGCCACGCCCATAAAACGCCATTAATCAAAAACAAATAAATTGCCATAACTAAGCTCCACAATACGATAGAATACTGTTATTTGGTATACAGAATCACATTAGGGAGGGGCATCATAGTTTAAAAATTCGTTTAAAGTGGGCGTGGTCCCGCCCTCTAATAGGGACACTAAAAACGTCAAGATATTAAATTTTATTTCTGAGATGGTATGAGATGACTTTATAGGAACCACGTTCAAAATTAGACAGTGGGCGAGGCACCGCCTATTTTTAGGTGAAATCCCATATCTTGGGATCTGCTTCTACATAACATTCTTCTCATATTTCTATGTTATAGTGCGAAATAACACATAACACCATTTTAAATTCCATCTGATCATTTCACTTTCCACTATGCAAACCAAGCAAAATATATAAAGAAAACTCAAACTAATATACTGTTTGATTTTGCGAGAGTATAAAATGTTCCGTTACATCCGAACTTAGCCCTTCCTCACTTGTTCAAATCGTAATTTTTTAGGATGGTAACTTTATTGAAACTTTAACTGAATCAGCGACAAACACTTTATTATTCATTATCTGATTTTTACTTATAACTCATTTACTCATTAGTCATTATACAGTAGATCGTTACATCTACATCGCCACTGGAGCCATTTCGCTATCTGGTTTATTCTCTCAAATTATCGTTGACTCTGTTTTATTTTGGCATGCGTGTTCACCACAATATTGTTATTGGATTATTCCGGCAATTTTGTTTTTGTAAATAATATTTGTACTGTATTCAATAGTTTATTATAATGGTCTTTAATGTATACATAGCAACGCGAATCTGTTAGTACTTATATATTTATAATACCTATAAAGCAATAATTTTAAACTACAATATTACAAATAAATTTGTTATTCATTTTTTTATTTTTCGAATTATTTAAAAATTTATTTCGAATTATCTTGGTTAGTGGCACCAGATATGAACACCAGCAAAACAACAGGCACAATATACATCCACTGGAAATAAAAGAAAAGTAAATAATTAAATTTTTTTTTTGTATGAATTGTATTTTCAAGTATCGCTGATTTTGATACCAAATCGCCTATGCTGCAGGGATATAATTAATTTTACATTTTTGTAGAACTTTCAAAATACTTGGTTGCATAAATAAAATGTGTGCAAAAATTCGTAAAATAAAATACTAACAAATGGGAAGAATGAAAGTCATTGGAAAGCAAAGTAATTATGTTAAGTAGATTTCTTTGAAGTATATGCATTAACAACTACTACTGTTTAATATTGGGCTTTTTCGGTAATGCAGAAGAACTGGCAACTCTGCGCAGTTTTCACTGCTGATTTAATGCTGGAATGAAATTGTTAAAAATTGTGCATTTGAAAATTTGCGTTGCGGAATATTCCTTACAATTCTCTTAATGACGCGTTATGGTAGATAGTAAAATAAAAATTATCAATTTCAATCAGAAAGGTACAAAAAGAGAATGAATCGTATAAAAAAAAATTAATTGCGAATAACTTTAAGGTCAGACGGAATATTCCAAAAGTAGTAGCTTTAGTGCACTTGACGCAATCGCTTCTTCGTCTATCCTGTAAAAAGTTGCTTTATCGAACTGGTTACTTCATGTAGTTTGCAGTTTGCATTACCGAAAAATCCCATTGTCAATTTTGAAAGAATTTAAATATTAGTTTATAAAAATGTTCAGTATATGCACAATATTACAAGCATAAAAATTATTCTCATATTGGGAAATCAATAGATTAAAAATTACAACAATATTTTTCAAAACTGTAATTCTACTGAACTAATAACAAAGTAATGGCAAAGCTAAGTAAATGCGAGCCAATGTCAGGCAGCAGTGAATGAAAGGCGACAGATTTTTGCCCCGTTCGCTTCGAATGAGCCCCGCGATCCAGATCAGCAAGTCAGCTTATTTGCTAGGATTATTTTCCCCCGGGTTTGTTGTAAATGCTGTTGTTGGGAGCCAATGTGAACCAAGTGAGCTACGGCGTGAGTACCTCTGCTTTATACTGCGCTCACTTAACGCCATTACTAAATTTTGCTTCATATTCAAGATATTTATTTTCATATCAACCCAAACACCAGAAATCATTACTACGACAATAACGAACGACAATATTCTAATCGAAATACAGGTTGATTGAAAAGTTGGTTGGTCTAACCAAGAAATGCTCTACTAGCTCCAAATTTTTGTCTCTAGTGGGTACATCTGACGTGCGAACACATGAAAAATTACAAGTCATTCTGTCAATTAATTCTTTGTTTACAAACCATTTGAAATTTCGGACACGTTAACTTTTTAACATAGAAAAAATTTATATCGCGCAGTGATTAGATTGATTCTTTTGAAAGATTTAAAAGCAAAGGAAATTTATGAATCGTTAGAAATGTATAAGGAATGCTCACCTTCAAAATGCACCGTTGAATTTTGGGCTGGTGAATTTAAACGTGGTCGTACTAGGCGCAACCCACCAGAAATCATTGAGCAAGTTCATAATATTGTTAGTGAAGATCCAAGTTTGAATAAGCGTGAAATTACTAATGCTATAGGCTTCTCAGACGAACGAGTACTTTATATTTTACATGGAGAAAGCTGTTTGGAAAGTTAGTTTCACACACGTTAACAATAACATTAACGTTTTAAGCAGATTAAAACCGATTTCTTGCGTCGTTTTATATCTTTTGATGATTTCATCATAATTTTTGATGAATTCAATGCACTTACTCTCAAAGGTGTTTAACCAATGACAAAATTCAACGAATTAAAGTACGAATTGCTTGAGCATCCACCGTATTCACCAGATTTGGCTCCCAGCGACTACAACCTCTTCAGAAACCTGAAACAATTCCTTCGTGGAAAGCGTTTTTCGTCGATGAAGAAGCTATTACTGTAGACGGGAATTTTGCAGAGCTTCCGGAAAGTCATTATAGGGATGGCATAAAGTTATTGGAGGATCATTGGAATAAGCAAACAAACAAAAACAGTATTTTTTTTCGTTTCGAGCGCAGAAGCTTTTCCGTTGTATTTACTATACCAAGTTTTCAGACCTATGCTCTATCTTCGCGTTCGTGTCGCCTTCGCAATCATCATTACTCTCGTATTTGAATCGTTCTCCGTATAATATATTTAGCCTTAACTCAATTTTGGGGGAAATAAATATATGTACATATTCTATGTATGAAAATATTACGATTAAACAAGGCATGTTAATAATGGGGTTAGGGGAAGATGGATAGAAAATTGGTTAGGTATGACATTTAATAATTATATTAAAAACACTAAACCAAACAATTATTTCTTACAAAAGTGAAAATAATACAAAATATACACTTGAATGAAATAATACTATGAAACTTATTCAATGTAGTTTGTATTTACTGTCAATATTTTTGTTTTCTTCTTGCTCAGCTAATTCATTGAGCTCGTCATTATAAAGACTAGCTCCTGTTTCTTGAACAATTTTTTGACGTCTTCCACATTTACTTATATAAACCGATTTTTTGCTAATTCCATTATTTCTTATTCCATTCATATCGACAAAGTGTCCAATGGCGTCGCTCCTACTTAAATCTGGCCAAATGTTCTTCCACAATCCTTTCAATGATCTTTCTGTTATCTCATTCCAAGAAAGGTTCATATTTTTTGCAGCATTCATGATATTGTCCTTTTTCCAAACTTTTCTTATTGATTGCTTTTTTTATCCGTCTATTTTTTGAAACATCTGTTATATAAATGATGCGCCTGACAAGCTGAGTCTATTTAGCCATGTCTGTATATATGCAGACTAGTCCCTCAGTTTTTGAAATATCGAACTGAAACTTTACACACGTTCTTTTCTGCCCAAAAAAATACTAATATGCGAAACCGTCGATATCAGACCCTTATAGTAAATAGCTGAAATATAATACAAACTGAACGATCAGAACATGCCCTTGTATACAAAATTTTTTTTTGCCGAAATATCTACACGGAATTTGGCATAAATTGTTATCCAAGACAACGCTAGAATCCTCGAATTTTTTTTTTTAAATTTGTCCACCAAGTCACGCTATCAAGTTCTTGGATGGAATCTTTTGTACTTGTGAAGGGTATTATAGCTTCGGTCCTACCGAAGTTAACGTTATGCTTGTTTCCTTTTTTGTTTTTAGTGAAAATAATAATAATTAATACCGGATTTAATGATATCTCAGCTTTTTTACCATCTTGATCCGGACAAAAGTTACTCCACGAGAAATCCTATTTTATTATCTGAATTTTATTTTAAAATTAGGAATGAAATTGTACCGTTCTTTCACTCTAGCCAAGTCAGAATTCTTATTTCTTCTTTTCAAAAAATATGAACTTTTATGGTTATATAATATTATGTGTCGAATATATGTACAGATGTTTATATAATATATTTATTGTTTGTGTTTAAGGTCTCCGACGTATCCTTCTGTGAGTTAAAAACATCGAGAAAAAACTAAATATACCCTGCTCAGGGTATAATTATAATCAAAATGTCAATCAACATAAATTTTAAAACATAAACCTGATAAGCGTTTTAACATTGTACTAGTTGAGTGGTTATTGTTAGTTTGTCTGAATAAATGGAAATTTAGTTGATAACTTAAAACAAAACTTACATATTTAGAGAAAAATCCGCGGTTATCTCGGACATCCCCACGTTCTCTAGCTTCTCTTTCCCTTTCTAATTTTTGAATAAAGCTCGTAGTATCTGGGAAAGGTGCCATTTCTGTGTGTCGGATAAGAACATCCGTATTAAAGTCCTCCGAGCCAGATACGGATATATTCTCATAAAAGCTAAAACATAAAATAAATATGTGTATTAAAACTAAGTAAAGTAATGTAGAAATCACTGATTAATCTACGGAAGACAATACACTAAAACTTCATTTTTATATTCATTGACGAGTAATACAGGTACAGTTTCTTGTATTATTACAAAGCAAGCGTTGTACCGGAGTGAAACGTGACAAGATGAATAGACAACTTATAAAATTTGAAACTAATCCGTAAATAAAATGGCCGCTATAAAATCACGTCATCCCTCTTGGTAAACGCTGTATCTATGTATGTTTGTAACTTTTTTAGTGGCACTCAAATTGCATGGCACTGTGACAAAAAAAAAAACGAACATTTGATACGCACTGTAAAAAACAAAAAATTTAATACTGTCATTTAAATAAGAAATTTATTCAAACGAATCCTTCAAGAAAGGGAATACACCATGTGTATAATGAGCATACCACACTTTTTTCACAATAATACAAGTATTTTTTTTGTCAATATTACCGTTAGTTTATATTAAGATTTACTTTTAATTTTCAGTTAGAAGTGCTTGTTTTTGAGTTTTTTAAACTATTTTTATTTTGTCGGAATTTGAAGAAATCGATAAGGACAATCCCTATTTCCAGCAAGCCGCCTCAACTAGTTAAAACCATATTTCGTGGATTGTAGAAAATTGAATGCTCTACAAAATGGTCTTTTACGGTTTTTTCGTAAACTTAACTGTTTAAAAGATATTAACAGTTGAAGTTTGACTAACTTAAGGCAAATTTGTTTTTTTCTTTTGAATTTTATTACTCAATGAAAAATCATTATTTTAAATTGCAAAGTTCATAATCTTATAGGAAATTTACTGCTCTATAAAAATGGTCCTTTTTTCGATTTTTTTTGGTGTTTTCCTTTGAATAAAATTTCGTAAACGCTTAACTTAATCAAAAAATTATAGGTATAAACTATTGCACTGTTGTCGGACTCTGATTCTGTGTGCCAAAAAATTAAACTTGAGAAGGTAGAGTCTACACTTACGCTACTAGAAAAGAGAAACCTTATTAGCTTAAGAGGGGAAACCAGTTTAGGAGACCGAAATTCGAGTGTTTTTTTAACTGAGAAAGAATACTTAAAATTCGTTTAAACTTGTAGGGTAGTTTATTCCTATTTTGAACTACACTTTGAACTTTTTCGATGCCATTTCCGTCGGAAGTGGTGGGGATAAGGGATGGTGTCCATTGACGATCGCCATCAGAGTTGACTGCTGGCGGGACAACTGGAGGTCACAGTTTTGATCTGAAATCATTAATTTTTTTTCTTTCGTTAGTAACATATTTTCTAAGAATATGAACCAATAATAGTATCATTCCAGAGTTTGGTTCATATTTTTAGGACTTGAATAAAGGATATTCACACAAATCTTCATCGATCGATTCGTCAATAACTTTTCGAGCAAGGATTCCCGCAAGTTGAAAAAAATTCGTTTCGAGAAAAACGCATGTTTACCACCTTAGTGCTCATATCATCAGAACTAATTGAAATTTCGTTTTGAAACCTAAGCAACATAGTTGTACTAACAATTTATGCAATAAAAAAATCGTTTTTTTGGAATCATCTAAACTGGTTTCTCCCCCTGATGTTAAGCTAGTTAAAAATCGAAGACCAAATAACAGATACTGACTTTTTCTGTGGTCTATTTTGACAGACAATCGATATCGATGAAAGAATTAATAGAAACCTTTTCCATCATCGATTATGTGAAAATAAAATGGAAATTTCAAAGGAGAAACAGCAACAAAATTACTTAGTGTTTTAACTGTCAGATGTTCGGACATGGTGCCAGTCGCTGCGTGGTTAAAACATTTTGTGCTAACCGGTAGCCAAAAAACAACAGATTGTATTGTGCAAAGTATTAAATGTGCTAATTGCAACGGTGCGCATAAAGCGTCTTTCCACGACTGTCCAAGCAGAGTTCAATAATGCCAGCCAAAACACAAGTTAATAACATGTTTTCCATTCAGGAAATTAACACAGGAAGAACTAACTTTCGAGTTAATTAAAAATTTAATTAACCGCAAATCGAGGGCCGACCAATTCGATGTTATAACTAATAGTCACAAGGAACGCCAGGGGTGACATGCTCCTTCCATCTAACAATACGCTTATTGAAAACATCGGCATTCAAATTTCAAATTCAGCTAGCGATTACACTGACATTTTTTGTTGTTACCCCCAGAAATCATGCAGGTAGAACCAACAACAAGAGGCAACAGCTTTCCATTGACATTTATGAGCGAGTAGAGGCAACAAATATATTATTGGTGGTGATTGTAGAAATCCTCTTTGGGGTTGTATTACATCCAATTGCTGAAGAGATCTATTACACGAAAAATGGTTCCATACAATTTTCATATTGTTTTATCTTGTGATCACATCCGTATACTTGCTGACAGAGGAAAACAAAGCTCAACGCTAGACATTTACAAACTATGCGCCAGTATTGTCCAACACGAGCTCAATTTTGATCATTTACCGGTATCGGTTATCTTCAATCGTCGAGTCTACAACTAAAATTTTTTCAAGTTCGACTACAAAAACGCAAACTGGACAAAATACTCAAGATATATCTCTAAAATTTTACCAAAAGTCGAACTAAAATCTATTTGTAGTCCGTATAAAGTTAATGATCTCCAACTTAAATCGAGTTAAAAAAACTACAAGAGATTTAAGCATTACAAAATAAGATGTCTTAACCCTTTTGGAACATAACAAAAGTTTTATAGTTAGAAGAAATATTCATACATTCCAACGTTAAAAGATAATATAATCTGTAACAGTACTGCTAATGAAAAATGTGCGATTCTTAGTCAAATTTTTAATATGAATCACACTGCATCTGCTCATTTTTTCTCGTCACTTAACACAACAGTCCTCTGTCTTCCGATAGTTTTTATATCAGCTCTGAAAAAAATATTATAATTCTAAAGAACATAAAATCTATAAAAGTCTCCTGACATTGACAGTTGTTACAGTTGAGTTACTTCCCTGAAGCATGAAAAAAGGCTAAAACCATGGCAATAAAAAAGCCTGATAAGTCAAGAGAAGACCCTTGTTTTTACTGTCCCATAAGTTTACTTTAATCGTAGTTTCCCAGTTCATAAATATTAGTAGTAACCAGTGCTCGAAATCACAGCTGAATCAATATTTGCAGATGGTACTGCTTTTTTAAGTTCTGGGGAACTTCCTGTATATATTATATAAGGTATAGTAAAAAGAAATCCATTATTTTTGCGTGAAATTGAAGGCTTTAATTACCAAAGGTAGAATGATCCGATTTGGGCCAAATATGCTCCGATTTGTTCGATAACTTGTTGCCATTTTAAGGGTAATTTCATTATGCTTCTCTCATAGAAGCCTTCGTTCCTATTGGCAAAATTGAGACACTCGATTTCCACAAGCCTCTCTTGAAGCGAATTCTTCATCAGCGAAATTGTTCGCCATGGACAGGAACAGTAGGTAATCACTTGGTGCCAGGTCCGAACTATAAGGTGGACGTATAAGAACCTCCCAAACAAGGTTCCGGAGTTTCTGGCGAGTCACTATCGGTGTGTGTGGCCTGGCGGTGTTCCTTGGAACACAATTCCTCTCCTCTTGGGCAAAGCTGGCCGCTCCTGGGCGATTGCTTCCTTCAGACGGTCCAATTGTTGACAGTACAGTTCCGAGTTGGTCGATTTTCTTGCGATTCAGCAGCGATTCGCAGATGGAAATTCGGTCCATGAGATTTTTTTGCGTTAACTTGTGTAACACCCATACATCGAACTTCTTTTCTTATCCAGCCTTATTCAAATGGTTCCAAACGGTGTTTTGTGCAATCTTGGGCAATCGAATCAGTGCTTACATGACGGACAGACTCGATAATGTCCCCGATTTTATCGACAATTGCTCTTCTGGTGCGTGGTGCATCTTTGACATCGAAATTACCGGAACGGAATCGACGAAACCAAAATTGCGCGTGATTAGCTGTTACAGTATCAGGCCATAAACGCTATTTACATTTTCAGCCACCTGGTTTGTGTTTTGGCCCTTATCGAAGAAAAACTGTAATATATAGCGTATTTTCTCTTTGCAAGTGTCCATCTTTGACGCGTACTCAAACAAAACTGAATCAACTAGCGGAACCCGATCGGTCTCATACAACGCGAGATACAGATAAATAACGCTATCTATTGGAAAAATAATGGATTTCTTTTTACTACCCCTAATATAATCACTAAATTACAAACCATTTTTTTAGTAGAAAACTCAAAGCATGTTTCTTGCCCCAGAGCTATGTTACTGTACCTTGAAATGAAAAAGTAAAATATAAAATCTCGCCGTTATTCTTGATACAAAATGAATTTATAAACAACACGTTTATATATTATTACTATACCGTCGCATTAATCCTAAATCTGATCTAAATACTAAACTGCTCATCGCAAACATCGTAAACATGCCACGAAAGTGTTCTAACGACCCTGACATTTTTTGTTATGTGTGTGCAGAGTTTACTTTTAAATCTCAGCGTCGTAATTTCGCGTCAGTGAACAGTGATGTTTAGGCTACTTTAAATTTCCAGTGAGGAATCAAGATAAATCCTGGGTTCCACATAAATGTTGTGTATCCTGTGTGAGACTGCTATTAGTTTGGGCTAAATAAGAACTCAGACACATGCCATTTGTTATACCAATGATTTGAACCAAACAAAAGGGTCATGTAAATGATTGTTATTTTTGTTTGACTCAAACAAAAGGCATTACAACCAAGTTTAAACTACCCAGGGCAAAAATTAAAAAAGGGAATATTTGTAAGTCCACAAATACGGAAATTGATAAAGGGTAAAAACTTTGAAGAAAAGCTGAAATTGTCTTTGAACAAACTCTAACTTGTCAGAATGGATTTTGTAGCTAGGGTTCCATACAATGCTAGCAGATTATTGGTGGAGCCTAAAAACAGAACTTCCAGAAGCCAAATATTCACAAAAATGTATCAATAAATAAATGAAATTGTTAATATGTTCATTTTTATTTTGTTCAAATATATAAAAAAAAATAATAAGGAATGGCTAGGTTCAAAGTGTAACATTTTACACTCACGCCATTTCAAGGATTAAAGCCTGCAAAATACTTTCAGGTGTTGACAAAACTTTATATTGGAAAATGTTGCCTAGGAAATTAACATTTATTATTCGACAAAATTGTGATTGAATTATGAACATATTTGGTATATTATTAACTTATCTTTTAGGTCATAGACTCACTTTGTTTCATTACTACATTTTGCTTTGTTGGGATATGTATATTAAAATCAACTCAATTAACTCAAATGGGACATATAAGTTATACACTCAAGTAAGAAGTCAAAATTTAATATAATGTGTATAAGTGGACCAAATTGTATAGTCGGATATGAGGTTTAGAGCAAGGTCTAGACTTAGCAGACCAATCGTCCCGGTTTGGCCGGAACAGTCTGGATTTCGAGTTAAGCGACCAGTCATCCCGGGCTTAGGCATTAAAAAAAAAAGAATGAATTGAATAAAATTGTGTTGCTCTCTCACCTATAAGTATTATAGTCGCAATTTTCAGTGAATTTTAATATGGAAACAATCGATAACTAAAAACCCGTCCCGGATTTTGCCGGGAAAAATATGGTCACCTCTATGGTCAGTCTAGACCAATTTCAATTATATTCAGCTCTAAACCACATTATTGGTTAAGAAATCCATTTATACCAACACATATTACGGTTTTCAACTCCACTCAGATCAGTTGAAGTTGAAGCAATTCAACTTCAGGTCCACCCAACTCTTCTTTGATATTACGAACTTCAACTATTTACCGTCTAAGTTTCATTGATGTTGCAACATAAAAAAAAAAGATTTAACAGATAACAGCTGACAATTTTTAAACGAAATATCAAAACAATTCAATTCAGTTATTGTTCCCGGAAAGGTGAATAATAATGGTATTTAAATGGATATTGATGACAAAAATGTTGGGCAAAACTGATGTGCTGCGTATTAGAAAAAGCCTTCGTGATCACTCAAATTCATTGCAACTGCCTAACACCAAGTAAGACAAAGTTTAATGTCAATTGAATGGCGTTTAAATAATGTTTGTTACATATTGATAAGATACTTTCGTTGTAATGATTTTTTTTCACAAAATCAGATGAGGGAACATTACCACAAACTCTCCGTTTCCTTGTATTTATTCTTACATGTTTCTTATCTTATCTTATATTCTTAATATGTAGAATAATAAAACTAAATTTGTTGATGTATACTGAAAGTGATGCCCTTTGGCATCAACGCACATGTTCATTTTTGAACATTAATTGATGTTCAATTCTAAACAAAATGATTAATTATACAAAAAATAAAATATGTGATTCCAAGAAAAAAACTAATAAAACTAAAACAACTCGCATGTACTCAATTATGCACCCGTTAAGCTTTCAACAAAAAATAGCAAAGTTTGTCGTAAGTTTGAATTATTTACGACTTAAATAAAACATTTAGCTGAAATGGTGCTTTATTGCGCCTGGTAAGAACTTTTTAATAAATAAAAAAATATTGTTTTTAACAGTTATTACATTAATTTCATTGCTCTTCAAAATAATGAAGGAAGCTATCACCACGCATTGAGGAGAGTATAATAGCCATGACAAGAGCAGGCTCTTCTAAAGCAGCTCGCTAAAATAAGCCACTGAGTGATCATAAGCGTTCAGAAAAGGCGAGATAATCCAAAGCACAAGTTAAGGGCACAGAAAAATTTTTGACAGATGCAGACGCACGTCTCATGATAAAAAATATAAATACGAACAAGCACTTGACACCAAAGAACGCATTCATAGAAATAAATAAAATATACATCCAAAATCGTGAAGTAATGGCCTACGGAACATAATTTTTTACTGATGCAGGTGATCTAAATCCGATTGATAATTTGTGGACAATCGTGAAAATAAAGTTGGGACAATACCGATCAACCCCAATGAATGTGGACGAGATTTGGCAACGGATACAGCGGTAATGACATAGTATTCCAAATGAAATTATACAGAATTTGGTGGAAAATATGCTAATCCGTGTACAAAGTGTTTTGTGCAATAAAGGGTTATGGACTAATAATAAAATTAGATATATTCTGAAAGTTTCTGTAAGGAGCCAATTTGAGTACATGCGATTTGTTTTAGTTTTATTTGTTTTTTTTCGTCTCATATTTTATTTTTTGTATTATTAACCATTTTGTTTAGAGTTGAACATCAATTAAAGGGAAAAAAACTTTTATAATTTTCTTAGCTACTTCTACACTTATGCAGGAATAAATAGACGAAGAACAAACATGCACTCATTTGTGCTAACTACTGCACATATATATAAGTGATCAGCATGACGAGATGAGTTGAAATCCGGGTGACCCGTCCGTGCTTGCTCTAGCTAAAGTAAAAATTAAGATTTAAGAAGAAGTTTGGTATTGTAGAATCAGCAATCAGACCACTGCCGCGCTCACAAAACGCCATTAATAGAAAATCTATAAAGTGCCATAAGTAAGCTCCACAATAAAATACAAGGCCTATGTCGGAAAAAAAACCTTTTCCTTCGACAGTGAGAAAATAGATGAAATCGGATGATAACTCCACCGACTCACCATGTAACGGTTCTGTTAAAAACTACTAAAGTGCGATTTGTTTGGACGATCTTGGAAAATGTTTTTGTTTTTTCTTAACAGACCGAATCGATATCGCTTATATTCAGTACCATTATGATTGAAGATGTCTTCTTTCATTTGATACTACTAATTTTTACAAAAAACAATGTTTGTAAAATATATATACAATTTTCTTAAAAAACAAGCAAGGAAGGGCTAAGTTCGGATGTAACCGAACATTTTATACTCTCGCAAAGTCAAATGGTATACTCGTTTGAGATTTCTTTGTGGATTGGCTGATATTTTCGGTAGAAGGTCAACTATAGGCACTGGGGTCCACATATTTAGTACTTAGGGGCTTGAACAGTTTTGGTTCGATTTAGAGAATTTTTGGTCACAAGGTGGCATACTTTAAACGTATTATTCCCGCAAAGTTTTACCCCGATACAATCATTGTTGCTTGATTTGCATACTGGAAAATGAAAGAATCAAATAGAAATTAGTAGGTGTGGTTGTAATTCGATTTCTCCCATTTTCGCACTATAACGTAAAGATATCCCATACCATCCCAGAAATAAAATTTAATGTCTCTGGAGTGTTTAGTGCTTGATTTATCGCGCTTTTAGTAGTTTTTAACAGTACCATTATATGGGGAGTGGGCGGAGTTGCCACTCGATTTCAACTATTTTCACACTGTGGGTAGAGGTTCTAAAAAAATTTGCTTCCAGTGAATTTTGTTATTATAACATTAGCGGCTTAGGAGATATGCAGACTAAACCTATTAGAGGCGGGACCACGCCTACTTTAAAAAAAAATTTTAACTGCAGATGCCCCTCCCTAATGTGATCCTGTGTACTAAATAACAGTCTTATATCTTATTGCGGAGCTTAGTTATGGTAATTTATATGTTTTTGATTAATGGCGTTTTGTGGGCGTGGCAGAGGTCCGATCACGCCCATCTGCAATACCAACCGTCGCACGGTAACAAGAAATACATGTCGACGAAAGCGACGTAAGCGGCGCAAGGGTTCGTTCACGTATCATGATATTGCACTGTGCATAATTAGGTATTTATTCGAAGAAGTAAGTGGTAGAAGAAGCAGCAATAAATATGTTTGCTGCGATGCAAAAAAAAAAAATATAACTTTTATCAAATGAAAGTTTTCATGATTTTTCGTCTGCGTAAGCGATAACTTGAGTAAAAATTAGGATATCGTAATGAAACTTAGTACACGTGTTCCCTGGCAAAAACAAAATGAGGACGAGTTCGTTGATGGGCGTAATCGGACCACTGCCATGCCCACAACATGATATTAATCGAAAACATATAAAATGTCATAACTAAGCACAAAATTAAGATATAAAACTGTAATTTAGTGAAGGGAACGCAGTAGCAAGAGGCACCTGTGGACAAAAACTTTTGGGAAAAGTGGGCGTTACCCCGCCCTCTAATGTACATATCTCCTAAATCACTGATCACAATAACCAAATTAGCTTAAGCCACTTTCTATAAAAACCCCTACCGGTAGTGTGAAAATGGATAAAATCGGATTATAACCCCGCGTTAAAAACTACTAAAAGCACGATAAATCAATAACTAAATGCGTCAGACATTTAATTTTACACCCAGAATGATACAAAAGAGCTTTATAGGAGGCGAGGCCGAAATTGGGCGTGGCACCGCCTACTTTTATATAAAATCACAAATCTCTGGACTTACTAGACCAATTTCAACCAAATTCGATACAAACATTATCCTGACGATCCTATACCTGATGTCAAAAATTATTGCATCAGCCCAATATATCCTTTTTAATGATTTTCGACTTTCCACCTGACTTTAAACCGTTAAGTTAAAAGTTTTCTTATAAGTTATAAAATTATATTAATCGTTTGCCGCTCAATACAAATGAAATTGGTCTTGGTCTAAACCTCATATCGCTAATACAATAAATTCCGATCATTTGGTTGACATTTTTCACATCAACGCAATATATTTAATTTAGCGTCTTCGGTTGAGTTTATATCACATATATAATATAATATCTCATTTGAGGATGGTTTTAGTATAATTTTTGTTGACGGGAAGTAAAATATAGTAATAAAATTAAGTGAGCCATCAAAATAAGTTTATATGATACCGAATTTGATTGTAATCCATTCACGATTTCTTCAAACAATGAAGTCTAACTCTTTCTTATTTCCCCTGCTTTGGTCCTTGCAATTTACAACAGTAGAACATGGCACTATTTGTGCTTCTTCCGTATCTATCCATATCATGTAGGTTATCAAATTGAATGTTTCTGACGTATTTGTTTAGTGAATTATCGCACTTTTAGGGTTTTCAATGAAACCGTCACCCCCATGGGCGTGGCATCCGATGAAATCCATTTTTGCATTGTATGAGGAGTAAGAAGGATATATGTACTTTAAACCTATCAGACGGAGCCATTTGTGGGCGTGCAACATCAACCTTCACAGGGTGCCCTGTTTTATCAACATATTTTACTCAAATTATCGGTTGAACATACAGACAGACCTACACTCACCGGGAATTCAACTAGTATCGCCATCCTGATCATATATAAATCTGTATATAACACTAGAAAGGAAAGAGTAAAGTATAACCATTCTTTAACACACACATATACTCGATTAAAATTGCGTTTTCTTCAATTTCTAAATATAACCCGGTCGATCCAACACCGGGGATGTCCTAAGTTCTTTCGAGAACTACTTTCTGAGTGTTGACACTGTTTTTTTTTTTTATAACACCAAATTCAGGAATTTTTATACTAAATCGCATCCGATACGCATTTTTAATTATATTTTTAGGACCTAATATAAAACTATTTAGACCTCCATATTAAGGATATATATGTAGATATGTATGTATATAGGTAATCCCTACTTATATTATATAATATTATAAATGCGAAAACCTGTTTGTTTGTTACGCTTTCACGCAAAAACTACTTAACCGATCATCATAAAGCTTTGTACACATACTCTTGGAGGTGTCAGAATGAACGTATCGTATGTTATTTAATAAAAAAATTTTTTTTTTTAATAATATAAAGAATTTTTTTTGTCAATATAACCTCTTAATCTGGCTACTTTAACGCTATCTAGTATTCCAGTAATGAGGCTCAAGCCTGAATACTATAAAACTATCACACTGTACTACCGACAGCCACGTTAACATCCAATCAGATTAACTCTACAATGGAGACTATACACTATACTTCCATAAACTATACTTTCAGTATAGTATGCTATACTACGGAGACTAAACACTATACTTCTATAGTGCACCTTCAGCTATTTTGAGTTTTTCTTCATTGTTATTTCTTCTGACACGGAAATCTGCGCTACCAATAAATTCTTCGTCGGTCCGTTAAGCTAAAATTGCACGAAATTAAGAATCTGAAGTTCACGTAAAGCAGAGAAGACAACAGGAAGCAGTGCGATAACGTGTTTTAAGAGCAGCTGAAACTCCTCTTCAGACACGAGTTAGTTCAGAAAGACCAGCTATCAGTAGGCAGCTAGAAGAGCGAGGGAAATTCCCAATTCCCACAACAACTAGTTCTACGTCACCGGAATTGACGCGGATTTTATCCGACCAAAGGCTGTTATTTTGGCGATCTAACCCTGTTTGGATCGGTAAGTTCTAGGTTAAGTTTGTCGTCATTAGAGCAACACCTAGCAGCAGGGTTGCTCCGTATCCTCTTGACCCGTGCTGGTATCGAGTCCAGCCCGGGCCCCGAGGAATTCTTTTGCTGCATATGCGATAAAAGGCTCCATCCAAGCTCCACCTCGCTTAGGTGCAATACATGCAATGGATGGAGCCATCTTAAGACCTGCTCAGGCCTTAAGACTCATAGGGAGTGGACCACAAGTTACGTGGCCCCATGCTGCCAACGCAATACTGCGACACCAGCCTTAACGCCGCCACTCCAGTTGAGTGACCAAGAAAGGACCTCTACGGCCCTAAGAAGCTCTAGGCAGTATGACTCCTAGTCTGACCTCACGAATTGATTTCTGTGGACAACCGCACCTTCATTAACTTTAACAAAGCTAACTGAGTCGGCTTCACAGAATTTACTAAGAGCACCTTCAACGCACTACCCATTCCTATGGACGTTATCTTTGGTGAGCGCTTCATTCCGGCTGGAAGATTCGCAGAACTTCGCACTTCCTAGCCGAAGCATTGTATTAGCAAACGAGCGCGACACCGTGTGATCCCCGAATAAGGGATCTCAATTTGGATATTCGGCAAATAGTAAATCAACATAAGCGGACAAAATGGAAATATAGAGCACCTGAAGTAGTGCAATCTCGCCACCGATGTAAGTAAACTTGCTGTCAAGGTCTTGTGTAAGCCGAGGGAACGACAAAGGTGTGTCTTATTGTCCGATAACTCTCCTTGTCCCAGTAGTGAAGACACTTGAGGCCTTGCTACTCCCGACATTCACTCACCACCTGACTCTAGCAGACCATCAGCATGGCTTCCGAAAAGTGCACAGCACTTAGCGTCATAAACGCCCGGACAATTCATGGCCTAAACCAGAAGCCACCCTGCGAGAGGACAATCCTCGTAGCGTTGGACTGTTCAAAAGCTTTTAACACAGTCAATCTCACAACGCTACTTGAGGACCTGAAACAATCAACGCTCCCCCCAGGGCTGAAGCGGTGGACTATGAACTACCTGAGCTGTCAACCACCACTGCACGATATTGACGTCGAGCAATGGAATCGATGGCGTGTGCTCAAAAGTAAACAGCTAGCTCTCCGACCTTTCTCGCTTCTTCTCTGCAAAGAGTCTAACACTCTCCCCCACTAAATCCACAGCGACCATCTGCACAAATTTGACGAAGGAGTACAGGCTGGACCTGAACATTTCAGTCGATGGCACAAAAATTCCGACAGTTAATAACACTAAAATTTTAGGCGTCACATTGGACAGTCTGTGCTCCTTCACTCCTCACACGACCGCGATAACTGCCAAAGTACAGAGCCACAACAAAATCCTCAAATCGCTTGCCGACAGCTCTTGAAGAAAAGATAAAGAAACGTTGTTGGCAACATACAAGGTAATCGGCTGGCCGGCCTTAAACTATGCATCAATAATATGGTCGCCTGGATGTAGTGCCACGCAGACGAAGAAGCTTCAGACTTGTCAGAACACTGCACTCCGGACTATCATGGGATGTCTCTTGATGTCCCCAATAGAACACCTGCACAGTGAGGCCCTTATGCTTCCAGTTAAGAAACATAACGAGCTCCTCTGGAAGCAGTTTCTATGAAAACACCCCTGAAGTCTGCTTGCACCGCAACCGCCTCCTAGGAACATCAAGAGGTCATTCCTTGATTACGTAGACGACATCAGACATTACGCCGACCGGACTTCGGACGCAACGAACTATAGAGCCATTAACACCTTCATCGACTCCCTCTCAGTCAATTGCGTACTAGGAGTCAAACCACCACCCATAGCAGACGTAGAGCTCGAGCTGAATATTGTAGCAGGTTAAACTCCTACTTATTCAGAATAGACCCCGACATTCCAAACATATGTTCTGCGTGCAATGAGGCTCCGCATGATACTAACCACCTCTTTGCATGCCCAACAAACCCAACTCATCTAGCACGCTTTTCCCTATGGTCCGACCCCGTCGAAGCAGCCTGTTTCTTGGGCCTACCATTAGATGACCTCGACGACAATACTAGATAACCGTTACAACAAAAAAATCTTTATTTTTTTTTTGATCAGTGTTATGAACTAAAGAATTTGTTCCGAGATCATAGCACTGTCTTAGGTGGCAATCTATGTAAATTTCTTCAAGATACCTTGCCAAATAAAAAGTAGGAAGTACTTAATTTTGATCGAGCAGTTGGTATCTTATAGTGGTCCAATATTTGCAGTTCGGACAAATCAGCTTCTTGAGGAGAAAGGAATATCTGCAAAATTTCAAATCGATATCTCAAAGACTAGATCGAGTATATAGAGACAGACTGGCTGAATCGAATCAACTCGTCTCGCTGAGAACTCACATTCCGTTGTTGGATCGGCCAGGATTAATTTTTGAAGCGCGGCCGAAGGCAGAAAAGAGTTCTAAGCGTAACACGAATAATGTGGGTGTTTGTTTTCCGCATTTCTTGAATTTCTATAGCAATATATAATGTATATGATAACACCTACCAATTGTTGCCATGCAAACTTTTTGTGGTATATTTGTCTAAATAGAATTAAATAAAAAGTTAAGTATTGAACTTAGCTGTTTTTACAATGATTAAAAATTATTTAATGAAATGTTAATGTAAGAAAGATGCAGTGGTAGTGAAAATTCATTATAAACTGAAAATAAACCATGAGATCCTCCTCCATCAGCCTATACCCGTTTTATATACGAATTTAGGATATATACTTTAAAATATCTATATTTTTACTTTAAAACTTTGTTTCTGAAGTATAAATTTTCCACTTTGGCAAGTAAAACATGACGAAGCGCCAAATTTTGTTATGGCAAGTGCAATGGTACATAAATATATAGACATATTTTCACATTCACCAACAACACTTACCAAATATCAGATCTAGATGTCAAAACCGTCACAGCATTTATATATCCATTGTGATCTATTGATATCCACATAATATCGTTTAAATTGGACATAATAAGATTGCACACTTTGGTTGAGCTTAAAAATTCTTGTCGCTTTCCATCAGCATAAGTAACTTCGGCTTTTAACCTGTACAACTTATCCATTTTTGCCAAAGACTGTTAATAATTAGTAAATAAAAATTAAACTACGTAGAATATTTTAGGTAAATGTATAGTTTAGGTCCCCAATCGGGGAAAACTTTAGTATACCGTCCTAGGCTTTCGGGGATAAAATGGGTATGGGCGGGTAGAGGAAAACCTCCAGATCAAGAATATATATAGCGGGAAACTTATAGTTTTCGAGATATTTACGTTTAAAGTTGAAAATTTCAACTATTTAAAGTACGCATTTTTTCGATTTCACATGAATTATACACTTATATTTTCCACTTTTATATCCACTAACACTTCACTAATTCGCTTGTACACATTTATTTTATATTATATAGTGCAAAAATAGTTTAATTCAATAATTAAATTATTGTTAAATGCTATTAATTCTGACAATAACAAAAGGGTTGCAAAATGTCAAATAACCAGTGTTATCTTATCGACATCTTTTGTACTGAAAAAAATTAAAACAGATAATACCCCAAATACAGGAATCCAAAACCTAGAGAAATAAACTATTACAGAGCATTGATGTTAAGTATTACGTTATACCCTTTATGACAATATTACTTTTTCTTGTAGAACCTCTTTTTGCGTTGGCGGCCTTCGGCCGCGCTTTAAAAAAATTAAACCTGGTCGGTCCAACACCGTGATGTAACAAGGTCTTTTCGCGTAGAACTCCTTTTTTGCGTTGGCGGCCTTCGGCCTGGTCGGTCCAACACCGGCGTGTATCAGAATATTTTTCGCGCAGAGCTTCTTTTTGCGTTGGCGGCCTTCGGCCGCGTTTCAAAATAATAACCCTGGTCGGTCCAACACCGGGGTGTACCAAGGTTTATACGCGCAGAAATTCTTTTTGCACTTTGTTATTGTCAAAATCAATAATATTGAAGAATGATTTAAATATTCAAATAAAGCTATTTTTGCAGCATTTAATATAAAAAAAAATTTCTAAAAACGAATTAGTCAAGTGTTAGTGGCTATAAAAGTGAAAAATAAGAGTGTATAATTCATTTTCAACCGCAAAAATACTTACTTTAAATAGTTGAAATTTTCAACTTTAAACTTAAATATCTCGAAAATTATAAGTTTCCCGCGGCTATATCTATATATATTCTTGATCTGGACGATCTCCTCTATCCGCCCATACCCATTTTATCCCCGAAAGCCTTGGACGGTATACTAAAGCCGAACCCCCAACAGTCTTATTTTTAAGCGTATATTACAAATTCGTGAGCGGAAAGTGAATTTGTTCAATATTTCTATTTTTTTTTTTTAATTTTTTCAAAAATAAACTAATAAAAAAAAACGATTTTTTATTTTTTTGATAAATATGCATTACAAATTTTTTTTATACATTTAAATTGTTTTATTTTTTTCTTTGTAAAAATCACATATTGTTCAAGTTTTTGCAGCCCCAATATGGTCGCCTAGATGCAGTGACACGCAGAAGAAGAAGCTTCAGACCTGTCAGAACACTGCACTCTGGACTATCGCGGGATGCCTCTTGATGTCTCCAATCGAACACCTACATAGTGAGGCCTGTATGCTTCCGGTTAAGGAACACAACGAACTCCTCTCCAATCAGTTTCTGCTGGGATGTTTTCGTAGAAACCACCCCTGTAGTCACCTGCTTGTAGAGGAGCCGCCTCCTACGAACATCAAGAGGTCTTTCCTTGATTACGTCGACGACATTAGGCAGTACGCCTACCGGACTTTGGACGCAATGAACTTCAGACAGGCACTGACCGTCATTCACAGTGGAGCCATCAACACCTTCACCGACTCCCTCTCAGTGAATGGCGTATTACGAGTCAAACCACCACCCATAGCAGACGTAGAGAGCTCGAGTTGCCTCGCGAAACCAGAGTGACCCTCGCGCAACTTGGTTCTGGATACTGTAGCAGGTTAAACTCCTACTTATCCAGAATAGACCCCGACATACCAAACACATGTCCTGCGTGCAATGAGGCTCCGCATGATACTAACCACCTCTTTGCATGCCCAACAAACCCAACTCATCTAGCACGCTTTTCCCTATGGTCCGACCCCGTCGAAGCAGCCTGTTTCTTGGGCCTACCATTAGATGACCTCGACGACAATACTAGATAACCGTTACAACAAAAAAATCTTTATTTTTTTTTTGATCAGTGTTATGAACTAAAGAATTTGTTCCGAGATCATAGCACTGTCTTAGGTGGCAATCTATGTAAATTTCTTCAAGATACCTTGCCAAATAAAAAGTAGGAAGTACTTAATTTTGATCGAGCAGTTGGTATCTTATAGTGGTCCAATATTTGCAGTTCGGACAAATCAGCTTCTTGAGGAGAAAGGAATATCTGCAAAATTTCAAATCGATATCTCAAAGACTAGATCGAGTATATAGAGACAGACTGGCTGAATCGAATCAACTCGTCTCGCTGAGAACTCACATTCCGTTGTTGGATCGGCCAGGATTAATTTTTGAAGCGCGGCCGAAGGCAGAAAAGAGTTCTAAGCGTAACACGAATAATGTGGGTGTTTGTTTTCCGCATTTCTTGAATTTCTATAGCAATATATAATGTATATGATAACACCTACCAATTGTTGCCATGCAAACTTTTTGTGGTATATTTGTCTAAATAGAATTAAATAAAAAGTTAAGTATTGAACTTAGCTGTTTTTACAATGATTAAAAATTATTTAATGAAATGTTAATGTAAGAAAGATGCAGTGGTAGTGAAAATTCATTATAAACTGAAAATAAACCATGAGATCCTCCTCCATCAGCCTATACCCGTTTTATATACGAATTTAGGATATATACTTTAAAATATCTATATTTTTACTTTAAAACTTTGTTTCTGAAGTATAAATTTTCCACTTTGGCAAGTAAAACATGACGAAGCGCCAAATTTTGTTATGGCAAGTGCAATGGTACATAAATATATAGACATATTTTCACATTCACCAACAACACTTACCAAATATCAGATCTAGATGTCAAAACCGTCACAGCATTTATATATCCATTGTGATCTATTGATATCCACATAATATCGTTTAAATTGGACATAATAAGATTGCACACTTTGGTTGAGCTTAAAAATTCTTGTCGCTTTCCATCAGCATAAGTAACTTCGGCTTTTAACCTGTACAACTTATCCATTTTTGCCAAAGACTGTTAATAATTAGTAAATAAAAATTAAACTACGTAGAATATTTTAGGTAAATGTATAGTTTAGGTCCCCAATCGGGGAAAACTTTAGTATACCGTCCTAGGCTTTCGGGGATAAAATGGGTATGGGCGGGTAGAGGAAAACCTCCAGATCAAGAATATATATAGCGGGAAACTTATAGTTTTCGAGATATTTACGTTTAAAGTTGAAAATTTCAACTATTTAAAGTACGCATTTTTTCGATTTCACATGAATTATACACTTATATTTTCCACTTTTATATCCACTAACACTTCACTAATTCGCTTGTACACATTTATTTTATATTATATAGTGCAAAAATAGTTTAATTCAATAATTAAATTATTGTTAAATGCTATTAATTCTGACAATAACAAAAGGGTTGCAAAATGTCAAATAACCAGTGTTATCTTATCGACATCTTTTGTACTGAAAAAAATTAAAACAGATAATACCCCAAATACAGGAATCCAAAACCTAGAGAAATAAACTATTACAGAGCATTGATGTTAAGTATTACGTTATACCCTTTATGACAATATTACTTTTTCTTGTAGAACCTCTTTTTGCGTTGGCGGCCTTCGGCCGCGCTTTAAAAAAATTAAACCTGGTCGGTCCAACACCGTGATGTAACAAGGTCTTTTCGCGTAGAACTCCTTTTTTGCGTTGGCGGCCTTCGGCCTGGTCGGTCCAACACCGGCGTGTATCAGAATATTTTTCGCGCAGAGCTTCTTTTTGCGTTGGCGGCCTTCGGCCGCGTTTCAAAATAATAACCCTGGTCGGTCCAACACCGGGGTGTACCAAGGTTTATACGCGCAGAAATTCTTTTTGCACTTTGTTATTGTCAAAATCAATAATATTGAAGAATGATTTAAATATTCAAATAAAGCTATTTTTGCAGCATTTAATATAAAAAAAAATTTCTAAAAACGAATTAGTCAAGTGTTAGTGGCTATAAAAGTGAAAAATAAGAGTGTATAATTCATTTTCAACCGCAAAAATACTTACTTTAAATAGTTGAAATTTTCAACTTTAAACTTAAATATCTCGAAAATTATAAGTTTCCCGCGGCTATATCTATATATATTCTTGATCTGGACGATCTCCTCTATCCGCCCATACCCATTTTATCCCCGAAAGCCTTGGACGGTATACTAAAGCCGAACCCCCAACAGTCTTATTTTTAAGCGTATATTACAAATTCGTGAGCGGAAAGTGAATTTGTTCAATATTTCTATTTTTTTTTTTTAATTTTTTCAAAAATAAACTAATAAAAAAAAACGATTTTTTATTTTTTTGATAAATATGCATTACAAATTTTTTTTATACATTTAAATTGTTTTATTTTTTTCTTTGTAAAAATCACATATTGTTCAAGTTTTTGCAGCCCCAATATGGTCGCCTAGATGCAGTGACACGCAGAAGAAGAAGCTTCAGACCTGTCAGAACACTGCACTCTGGACTATCGCGGGATGCCTCTTGATGTCTCCAATCGAACACCTACATAGTGAGGCCTGTATGCTTCCGGTTAAGGAACACAACGAACTCCTCTCCAATCAGTTTCTGCTGGGATGTTTTCGTAGAAACCACCCCTGTAGTCACCTGCTTGTAGAGGAGCCGCCTCCTACGAACATCAAGAGGTCTTTCCTTGATTACGTCGACGACATTAGGCAGTACGCCTACCGGACTTTGGACGCAATGAACTTCAGACAGGCACTGACCGTCATTCACAGTGGAGCCATCAACACCTTCACCGACTCCCTCTCAGTGAATGGCGTATTACGAGTCAAACCACCACCCATAGCAGACGTAGAGAGCTCGAGTTGCCTCGCGAAACCAGAGTGACCCTCGCGCAACTTGGTTCTGGATACTGTAGCAGGTTAAACTCCTACTTATCCAGAATAGACCCCGACATACCAAACACATGTCCTGCGTGCAATGAGCATGACACTAACCATCTCTTTGCATGCCCAACAAACTCCACTCATCTAACACCCTTCTCCCTATGGTCCGACCCCGTCGAAACAGCTCGATGACCTCGACGACAACGAATCTGGAATTTATCACCCAAACGGGGACTACGTAACCGTTACAACAACAACAACAACCGCCAGTACGGAAAGGAGTTCGACGATAAAGAAATTGTGGCCGTTACATTTCTTTAGTATATTTTTTCATAAGAAAATGGTTACCACGCTGAACTGGTAATTACAGCTAAGTGATCTGAATTCTACAGAATTTTGCCGCTACAACAACAACTAAGTGACTGGAATTTGTGATATGTGCAGTGTGTTAAATAAATATTAAAAAATATACATAAACTATTGAAAAAATTCACTTTCCGCTCACAGATTTGTAATCTAAGCGTATAAATAAGACGATTTAAAAAAAAAATTATTTTTTGAGTCCTCCTTAGTTGGGGGACCTAAACTATACATTTACCATATTTTTACCTGAAGGTTTTGTATTTGAATACCAGTTAAAGCTTCCTGGTTCGTTTTAGCGAATCCAATATCCAAACTTGATATTGTAACATTTCCCCGATATGTAAAACTGTTGAGACTTTTAGGGTCAATCGCATGACTTAACTCAATATTTAGCCAATTATCATATTCCAAATAACCCTGAAAAAGAACTGTCATTACTAATATAATTCGAAACAAAAAAAAAAACTTACCAAGCTGAATTTATAATCCATAATAAGTACTAAAAGGAAATATAAACGTTTGAATATCTCCATAATTCTAACTGCCCAACTATATTAAAAGATTAAAATGTACATCGAAGTTTTTACGGCATGTATCGATTCATAAAGAACGATAGGGTGACGATCATGGGTGATAGAACCAAATCGAACCAACGATAAATAGCCAACAGCAATTGCCAGTTCATACAAAGACTATTTTGTAACCCAAACCGCGTAATGGTTGGCGAGGAGACGACGAGCAGAGACGAAGGGACCTGCCAATCCCCGGTGGAAGATATTTGGAATAAAAATATTATGGATTTTTAATACTTACCAAAAGATACTAAAATCCGGTTATAAAGTAGGCCTTAAAAATATAAGTACCGGGTATTCAATACATTAAGGAATTTCCGACTTAAATATATCTTTGAAACTATTAAGCGGGTATTATGCATATAGTTCTACCACATGCATGGTAATTACTTGTCAGCAACATGTAAGACCACTAAACCACCACATACAACTTAAATATGCAATACAATCTAAGTGATGTGTAGCCAAGGCCACAAACATTTGCGAAAATTTTATGAAAAGGCATGACAGAAAAATTCGATTCGAGTTGCAGAAATCTCCCCATCTAAACGCAGTTCAACTAGACAGCGAATGATCTAACTTCAAACTTTTGTTAAAGATCTGCTATATAAGGGCTGCCGGATTGTGCAAAAAAAAAACAATTCTATTTAGAGTGTTGCCGTTAGTAAGAAGTAAGAAGTTGTGAATCCGGATAATGAGTAGTAAAGCGTTAAGGTGTTCGGATTACAAAGAAAGATAAGTGTATAGCCATTAAATTGGAACCTTTATTTAACAATCCTGTGATCGAACTCAAATGTGGGTAACAAGGTAAACGAATTATCGAGAAATGCGTTACGATTCGTATCAGAATTAGGATTGTCAAATAAATTCCCAAATAGTGAATTGTTTTAAAATGGCAAAGTTTAACGATCTGAGGATTCCATAACTAAATAAGGTGCTGGAAAAGCGTGGTTTAGCAACAAATGTAGTAAACTCCAAATTACAATCACGGTTACGAGAGGCCATTGGAGGCGCACGGGCCTCATATATCAACACAGATGTCCTCACAGTTGGAAAAGCAAGAATCGTGTGTAGCAGTACAAGGGTTCTTACAATCAGAAGGTAAAGAAGCTTGTATACCAGCACAAGTACCCTTACAGTTGCGCTGATTGCATTACACTAATCTTGATTTCTAATTCCAACAATATATTTTAATTGCTCTTAATACGACAACACTCTAACTGAAACTGTATTTGCTGCACAATCCGGCAACCCTTATTTAGAAGAACTTTAACTAAAGTTCGCCACTAGAATATCCTGTCATCCGTGTTCGTCACAATAGTGTAATGGCTTTCTCGACAAATCATCAACTCTTGAGTCCGATCACTGGATTGTTAAATAAAAGTCCCAATTAAATGCCTATACACTAGTTAAACTAAGTTAAATAACCTAACACATATTATTTACTCGAGTTTACAACTTATTGCTTATAGCTCTTTATTCAGCAGCACTCTAATTAAAACTGTCCCTGCTGTACAATCTGGCAGCTTTTATAAAGATCGTTACGAAATCATCGCATTCAATAGAATTGAAAAATTAGCTAAACTTTGAATTAAAGCTATTTTTACAATAATTATTACTTAATAAGTATATTATTCTAAAATTTTGCCAATTAAAATTCAGAAGTAGATTCCGTGTAAAAGCCATTGAGTAAATTGAGTACTTCTCCAAATTTTTATTAAGCGCTAAATCTAATGCATTGTATAAATCTACATTTAACCATACCAGGTATTCCAAAGTTCACTAATCCACACGCAAAAATGTTCCACTTGGTACGGGTTGCATACGAAAACATCCAAATGCCTGAAATCTGCTACAGTGTGTTGCCGTGTTATGTTTTAAAATTTATAACTTTAATGTTTTTATTCATATTCCAATATTTTTCGATTACCAAAATTCCTAAAGATTAAATTTGCATATAAAAAGTATATCGCTGTGAGTGTTTTAGAATATTTTGTAAATGTTATTTACTAATAGTACATTGAACTATTATATTGTTCATGAATTGTACCCGATTTTGTATATATATTAATTTTTGTTTCGATGAAATTAAAACCAGCAAGTTGTTCTGTCATGTATTTGTTAATGAGTAAATAAACTTTTTTTTCGAAAATATTTTTGATAGTTTTCATTAATGTTTTCTTTTACAAATACGTGTTCACAAAAAATTTATTTAAATCCTTTTATTTACATCTCTGTGCCAAAAAAGGCAGAGGGTCGGCTTTAGAATAACGTCCCACGCTTTCGGGGATAAAACTGGTATGGGCGGATAGAGGAGATCCTCCAGATCAAGAATATATATAGATATAGCCGCGGGAAACTTATAGTTTTCGAGATATTTACGTTTAAAGTTGAAAATTTCAACTATTTAAAGTACGTATTTTTGCGAGTTAAAATGAATTATACACTTATATTTTTCACTTTTATATCCACTAACACTTGACTAATTCGTTTTTAGAAATTTTTTTTATATTAGATGCTGCAAAAATAGCTTTATTTCAATATTTAAATCATTCTTTAATTTTATTAATTTTGACAATAACAAAATGGTTGTGAATGTCAAAACATCAGTGTTGCCATACTAATATATTTTGCAAACGAAGAAAAATAAAATTAACAGAGAGATTGTATCCTAGATACAGGAAACAACGCAAAAAGAATTTCTGCGCAAAAAAAACCTTGATACACCCGGGTGTTGGATCAACCAGGGTTATTTTTTTGAAGCGCGGCCGAAGGCCGCCAACGCAAAAAGGAGTTCTGCGCAAAAAACCTTGATACACCCCGGTGTTGGACCGACCAGGTTTAATTTTTTTGAAGCGCGGCCGAAGGCCGCCAACGCAAAAAGAAGTTCTGCGCGAAAAATATTTTGATACACCCCGGTGTTGGACCGACCAGGGTTATTTTTTTGAAGCGCGGCCAGAGGCCGCCAACGCAAAAAGAAGTTCTACAAGAAAAAAGTAATATTGTCATAGAGGGTATAACATAATACTTAACATCAATGCTTTGTAATAGTTTATTTCTCTAGGTTTTGGATACCTGTATTTGGGGTATTATCGGTTTTAATTTCTTTCAGTTCAATTACAAAAGATGTCGATAAGGTAACACTGGTTATTTGAAATTTTGCAACCCTTTTGTTATTGTCAGAATTAATAGAATTTAACAATATTTTAATTATTGAATTAAACTATTTTTGAACTATATAATGTAAAATAAATGTGTACAAACGAATTAGTGAAATGTTAGTGGATATAAAAGTGGAAAATATAAGTGTATAACTCATTCGAAATGGGAAAAATGCGTACTTTAAATAGTCGAAATTTTGAACTTTAAACCGAAAATATCTCGAAAACTATAAGTTTCCCGCGGCTATATCTGTACATATTCTTGATCTGGGGGATCTCCTCTATCCGCCCATACCCATTTTATCCCCGAAAGCGTGGGACGTTATACTAAAGTTTTCCCAAGGCAGATTTCGATCAGGTGATCTCAGCTGTGTTACACATATAGGAACAGCCGATTCTAGTTGTTAATAAAAGATTATGCAATAATCTAATGTTTAAAACTCGAAGTTGTCAAATAAATAACTAGTTTGCGACTTCTGATTACTAAATTAGTCGATAGTGAAATGTTATCGAATCATTTAATTTCTCTGATCACACATTCTTCCAATGGGATAAACGTTGTTAATAGACAATTGTCAATAACTTTGTTATATAAAGGTGAAATGTTATCTGTGAGTGTTCGATCTTGGAGGCAGTGTACTATAGTTTTACACCGTACACTTTCAACGAATACAAATGAATATCAATGTGAAAATGTTGCTAAGAGTAAAGGCACTAACCGGTCAATGCTGTTAACCCAACATAGAAATGTATTATTTGGTATTATGCCGTACGATGAACCCTGTTCTTGGGTTCACTTGACGGAAAAGTATACAAAGAAATTATTTGGACGATATGGCTTATCATCAAGAGCTGATCCTTGCGTGTGTTTCAAAGCCAAAGGGCTACAAGAAACAAATGAAAAACATTCGTTGGATCATATGCTATTACATCAAAGAAATAATAGAATGAAGGAAAATCAATATATAAAGAGCAGAGAAATGGAGGTCGCTGCTAAGCTAGAAAAATTAGAACAGTGGAAGTTGGAAATGAGGAATAAAATTGCCAAAAAGGAAGCAGATGCATTAGCAGCAAAGCAGCAGAAACAAAGACTGATAGAGGAAGTTCGAAGACATTTTGGTTTTAATGTAGACCCTCGGGACGAAAGATTTAAAGACATGTTGGAACAAAAAGAGAGGGAGGAAAAGAAAAAACATAAGGAAGCTAAACGGAAGGCCAAAGAAGATAAACTAATGGCGAGAATTGCAGGAAATAATTCCAAAACTTAAGAAGAAATATATATACGGATAATCATATTGATAAATGGTTTATAAATTAAAACTGCATTGTAACTATTTATTTTCAATGTTGCTGTGTAGAATCTAGACTCTAAAATCGAATCGTTTGAGATAACTATAGAAGACACATTAGTTATTAAGATATTTGTTGACAAAATCATAACATTTCAAATCTAATAGAAACTTTTTCAGCTAATCACTTGTTTAACATATTTTATATATATTTTTCACAGAAGTTTCGCAGATTAAAGAGTTTTGTTGTTTGCTAAGCGGTTGTCATTGTTGTTTTCTAATCAAGATAGATAGGGAGTAAAAATAGATAACTTTATGATGAATTAGTATGTGTTTTCCTTGGCACTATGAGAAGGATAGTATTGCACCACCCTCATTCAAAGCTTCTTGGGAACATGTCCTTCAAGCACTACCTCGTGTCAAAATGAAAATGTGTGAAATTCGATGACACAAAAAAGAAAAGAAAAGAAAAGGAACCTTCTTTGTATCGGTTAGTATGAGTCATCCTAGAAAAAACCCCTTGCAACTGGGTGTTGAATGTAGCCTTCTTAAGACCTGCTCAAGCCTTAGGTAGATAGGTAGGTAGATTGGCTGTTTTTCGACACACCTCGACCGATGGCTGCGATTCTTTTCCTATCGAGAGCCTTTCAATCCCATAGGAGATGTTTAATGGTCCTCCTGACAGCTGCAACCGCCGTTATATGGCGTTCCAAGTCTGCTGGCATGTCTGCCTATAAGACAGTGGCCTGTTAGTAGTCCTACTAGAGTTATTATATCATTCCGTTTGAGTTTTAACAGTCTGCATGTATGTTTATAACATGTTTATCGATTAAATATCTACAAGTCAGAGGACAGAAGCATATATATGGTCTCTTTACCGGAATCTAGTTTTAGAGTGGTGCCTGTTCCGGATAGTTCATCTGCTACACAGTTCCCGGGAATATCACTATGTCCTGGGACCCATTGCAGTTTTATCGTGAAATAGGATGTCGATCCGCTAAGATCAAGGCATAATTTCATTGTCCTAGACGAAATCCTAGGAGACATTAAGGATATCAAAGCCGCTTGGCTGTCTGTATATATAAATATATTTCTTGTTGTGATCACACTCGTTGTCAGTACAAGAAGGCTTTCTTTAATTGCTGTGATCTCGGCTTGGAAGACACTGCAGTGGTCTGGAAGCCGAAAGTCAATTTTGGCATCTAGTTTAGCTAAGAAGGAACCTCCGTCTACTCGGTTATCTAGTTTGGAACAATCCGTGTAGATGCTTATCTTTGTCTCCTTGTCCACTTCGCCCCTTTCCCACTCCTCTCTGGGATTTAGATTCAGCTCTGTAGGAAATCCGTAGTTATGGGAGGAAACGGGAACTTCCTAAGTATCATAAAATGCCCCTTAATACTAGCGATAGTAGGGAGGATTCCCTCAGTCTAAGAACTGACTTCGCTGCCATTGGCTTGCAAAACATAATGAGGGCGATTCCATTGCCCGACGTCAATATCGTGTAGTCATCAGCGTACGAGGTCATGGAAACTCCCTCTGGTGGCTGGGGAAGTTTCGAAATATAGAAATTAAACAGTAGCGGGGAGAGGACGCCGCTAAGTTTGGAGTTTTGACCTCGAAACAGTACGGATGTTATCGGACGATAAAACTCCCTTTTGTTGGCGGGTTTCGCAGGCTTCGGTAGTGGGGCCACTCTTCCGACTTTCCACACATCGGGTATTTGAAGAGTGGTCATCGACAAGTTGAGGACCTTGGTGAGATTGTTTACTCCCGTCGAGCCTAGATGTTTTAGCATCAGCATGCTTATTCCGTCAGGGCGAATGGATTTGGACGATTTAGCATTTGTGATTGCACTCTGAACCTCCCCATCGGTGAAAGTGGTGCGCAGTCTTTTGGCATTTTATGCAGTCGTCTGGTAACACATCGTTTGGCCTTGTCGGTCGAAGGGTGCAGTGGAAACTGCCGGCTAAAATAGCTCGCGCACAACTCCTTTTCATATTGTAACGGATTTCTCGATAAATCGTCGACCTTGTAACTCACACTTGAGTTCGATCACTGGATTGTTAAATAAATGTCTCAATTTAATGGATGTATACTTATCTTTATTTCTAATCCAAACAACTTAACGCTTTACTACTCATCAGAATTTACAGCTTCTTATATCTCAATTGCTCTCTTCATGGCAACACTGTAATTAGAACTGTGTTTGATACATAATCCGGCAGCCCTTATACAGTAGAACTTCGCCACTAGAACATTCTGGCATCTACGAATTCGCTTTCTAGTTGATTGTGGCAATTTATTGTCAGTTCGATTTTGTTTTATCATTCGTGTTTGTCACAGTAACAGCTGCATGTTAGCCCTTTGGCTTATATTTTTATGCGTTTATATGCAATCATATTTATTGATATGAATTTCATTATGCGAATTTTTATGAATGCTTCCAAAACTGATAAAACTCTACTTAAATTATGGAATTTCAAAATAATACTTATAGTCAATTTGGACATTTAATAATTTTATTTAGTTTTTTTACATAGTATACATTCCTAATAAATATTTTGTTTTATAATTGTTACTTATAAGAGATTAAATTTATTACAACATATATATACATCTTTTATCATATTAATCTTATACAGTCTCATGTATGTATATCTGCACATGCGCATTTGAATGTACGAATTCAGAAATTCAAATCATGCTTTTATCACTTATCAATACACTATATGTGCGCGTATTGATTTATATGTACACACATATACGTACTTTCAACAGGGAACCTCGCTTCATTCATAAAAACAGACAGCCCAACATCTCTCCGAATATGCGCTTGCCTACAAGTGGCTTTTCGCGACGAAGGCAAAAGCTAAAAATCTTGAATTGAACAAATTTTTGATATTCCCTCTAGAAGGGAAAAGTGGCAACACCGCAAATATTGTATGAGTATTAAAATATTTTAGAATAAAAGTGACAAGATAGTATATTTGTGGGTTTACAATTTAAGAAACTTTTTAAAGAATATATTCAATATTCCTCTGATTTATATACACAGTAAACCCCGGATAAGTACCACTCCTTCAATCCCTCTTATCTGCCTGTGTCTTGCTGCATCTCAAATACATATACATATATATAAATACATAGAAATTATTCTTTTTACTACCATTCGCTTGAGTACAACAGTAGCTTAGGTACCACAAAGCACAAAAATCTGCATCGTGTGTTTTGCACTTAACCGGGATTGACTGTATTTGTCAAACAATGTACGTTGTAAGTATTCTTATATTTTGTACACACATCTGCCTGTATATATGAACATAACATGTTGACTTTGTTTCCATTTACGCATGCCACGTTGTATATGAATAGGGGTTGATTTTCCACTTGCCCATATGCGATGTATGTTTGTACAAGTGTGTATGGTTCTGTTGGTCAAATTTACCTAAGTGTGTTTTTGGCGTATTGGCATGCTGTTAATATACATACATATGTACATACATGTAAATAATTGTTGATAATTTTTCTTTCAAACTAACAATTGCGTGATTTAAAAAAATTAATATTTAATAATAAAAATTATATTAGGCCTAATACTTGTTTACGTTTTTTTCCATTTAAAATAGAAATTTCTCACACGACTTAATAATTAAATTAAGTCAATTAATTCCACCTACTCTTTTAAACACAATTTAATCCATCTTGAATAAGTGCAATATTAGTGTTTAAAAAGGCTAGGCTCAGTTGCAACACTAATAAAAAGAAAAATAACAAAAAATTGGAAATATTATAAAATAAAACTGAAAGTAGAAGAAAAGCTGAAAATATAAGAAAAATAAAAAAGAACCTGTAAATAGAATAAAAAGCAAAACATTAAAAAAATGTAAATACTTTTTCATTTTGTTAATTCATTACTCACCCGAGCATAACATTCATCGGACTGATTAAACCACTGAGGAAAAACGTTTTCAGTTTTGTGATGTATAGCAGACAACATCAGACAACGAACATTAGAATAATGAGCATATTCGTTGAAGAGCTTGACGTACCACATCATTTGCAGTGGACACACTTTGAAGACATTATCACTAGGATTGACCAGCCTTAAATCGCCGTCATCCTTATAGTTTTTTGCTCTGATTAGGGCCTCCGAATAAAGCTTTAAATCGCTCTGTGTCTTTGTCATTGCCTTAGTGCATTTATCGCAATGAATTTTACACAGAATTTTCTGGTAGATACCATAGCCTTTGTAATACCATTTGACTTGGACGTCAGCTTCGTCGTCCTCTTCAACGAAATTTTCGTCTGGAATAACTAAATTTTCCAAACCGAGTGGCTCATATTTCTTCACATCTTGATGCCGATCTTCGCGGCCTGGGTTCCAATCTAAATTTACACCGTCATCATCCTCACAATTTTTATTTTTATCGATATTAATCGTTCACCCATATAATGAATTTCTTTAGCAGTGGGATGTATATTCATACCCGGACTGGCTCGGACTCTATGAACAAATTTTCCTACGCATCCTGATTTAATTTCCCAATGTGGTTATTTCCTTTTGATCCTTAAATAGCTCATTGGAAAACATTATCATTCCCCTAATCGTTTTGCGGAAACTGTCAATACATTTCAACGATTACTATTCGGAAATTTAATTGAGTTTAAAAACTTTATGTGGTCATAGAGGCGTTGGACCTTCTCGGAATAATTTTTTAAAAGCGGATATTTGAGAGATTTTCTTCAAAAATAACTGCGTAGGCTTTACACATTTTTTTCAAATATTTTCCAGAGCCGAATAGATTTTGGCTATAGGCCATTTCTATGCCAGCCGCGACCTGACATTTAAACTGACATTTTTTCAAAGACGCCGGGATATATGTGGGACTTTGTAAGTTTCGGACAAATCTTAAAATGTGTATTGCTCTGATCGACAGAGTATAGTTTTTTTTATAACATTAAAACTGACTATTCCATCAGGAGTTGAAATATCATATTTCATCAACGTATTGCGGACGGATCTTTTTTGTAGAACCTTTGTGCATGTCTTCACTAATTTCAATTAAATTGAAAATTGAAGAATTTGGTCCCCTATGATCGCAGCCTTTACGTTGAGGCCAATCGACTTCGGTACTGCAATATTTTTATTCGAAATTTCAAATAAATAGTGTGTGAGAAGTCCATCTTTGGAAATAAAGTAAGAAAACACATATTTCCAACTTGAACTTAACCCTTTTATTACAAAAAAACAACACTTACCTATTTTCTTTTCATCATCAATAATATCCCTAACTCGATTACAAGTTAGATCGAACTTTGTGATGATTTCATCAAATATCAGAACGCAAAACGTTCTAGAACGGACATATTTTTGGCAATTTTGCCTAAATTTCCCATGACATTGGAATCGACGCCAGGGACAACATACCTAATGGTGCGCCATCTCAAAAGGGAGCTCTTGCTTGGTAAAGCGAAACCTAAATCGTCACACATGAAACTGTAGGATTTAGTGGACATGTATTGTCGTCAATATTTTGTGCCAATGGCTTTTCATTGTCACTAAAGAAAGTGTGCTTTATGACGATCATCGAATGTTAAAGCAGCAGGGCTGGAAATTTCATCCGCAACTATTGCACGTTCTTTAAGTTCTGTATATCGACTTTTCGACTTTTTATTTAGTTTGAGCGCATTACTTTGATAAAAACGTGCGGATGGAGCAAATCGTTCGCGACTGTCTAATCAGAGCCTACGTCGTTATTTTGTGACGGTAATCCTAATCTTTTTACCTCTAAAATGGAATATTCTTCAAATTCCCTCAAGGTTATGTCGTCCTCTCTATCTCCTACAGCTGCCTTAGGACGTTCATAAGTGAAAGTGACGGGCGGGCACACCCAATCAGAGTCAGTACTAGATGAGCTACGATTTAATTCCGACTCTTATCTTAAAAATGGATCTAATGGCGACACGACTATGTTGCAATACATGTATGTGTTGTACATAAAAATGTTAAATTCAACACCTATTCATATGATTCTATGTATAAACGTATATAATTACATAAAAAAAGAAATTTTATATCGGATTTATTTACTTTATATAATTTTAGCTGACTTGAAGTAAAATATGTCAGTAAAACTAAGTCTTTACCCTATTATATAACTTTATAAAATACCAAATTTGATTGTAATTCATTCAGAATTTCGTCGACTAAATAATATCGTTATCTTTCGCAATATTTTTTAATAAAAAAAAAAATAGTTCGGTTACACCCGGAATCAGCTCTTCCTTACTGGTTTGATTATAAAAAAAAGTTGCGACAAACTATGGTAAAAGAGTTTTTGAAAAATCGAGCATAAATCAATATCTATGTACACAAACGAATCTATTGCAACTATGATACCATATAAATTTTATGTAATTTATTTAAGATGTGTGTATATATTTTAGCTACATTTTTATTTGTTCACTTTCACCAGCGGGCAAAAATTGTGGAACCGTCAGTGTCCGGTTTCACTGTATTAATATAGCACGTGTATGTACATACATACACAAACATGCAGCAATATATGTATAGATGTATATATGTACTTACTTTTATTAGAAATATCAGCAAATATACTAATGTTCATACACATATGTACATACATATATAAACTAACATTATACTCTAAATATAAATACATACATACACATCCAACTGTATGTATGTAATACAATATATTGCTACCATACTAATATTATAAATTGTACAAATGTTCCTAATTAAAATAAAGTTTTTAAGTTTTTCTAATCTTATTAAAGATTTTTATTGATTTTTCAAAAGATGATAACTTTGTGTACATTTGTCCGATTTAAGTCAAATATGCGCCGTTTTGTTCGTAAACTTGTTGTTGTAAACGAGATGACAACTTCATTATACCCCTCTCGTAGAAGGCTGCGTCCCTATTGGCAAAAAACTCGGAGAGCCAATTTTCACAGGCCTCTCTTGAGGGAAACTTCTCACCATTAAGCGCGTTCGCCATGGAGAGGAAAAGATGGTAATCACTTGGTGCCAGGTCCGGACTATACGGTGGTTGCATTAGAACCTCCCATCCGAGCTCCAGGAGCTTCTGGCGAGTCACCAAAGACGTGTGTGGCCTGGCGTTGTCCTGATGGAACACAATTCGGCCTCTGTTGATCAAGAGGGCCGAATTGAGCGTTTTGCCATAGGGGAGCAGCTCGCAGTAGATGATTTCTTGCACATCCCACCAAGCACACAGCAAAACCTTCATGGCCGTCAATCAGGTCTTGACCACCATCTGGGTCGCTTCAACGAGCTTTGACCACGACCGTTTGCGCTCGTTGTTGTCATAAGTGACCCATTTTTCATCGCCAGTCACAATCCGCTTCAGAAACGGGTCGATTTTGTTGCGATTCAGCAGCGATTCGCAGATGGAAATTCGGTCCATCATGTTTTTTTGCGTTAGTTCGTGTGGCACCTAAATATCGAGCTTCTTTTTGAATCCAAGGTTATGCAAATGGTTCCAAACGGTTTTCTGGCTTATCTTTAGTTCCTCAGCAATTAAATAAGTGCTCACGTGACGGTCTATCGCAATTTTCGACGACAGGCCTCCCGACGCGTGGTGCGTCTTTGACATCGAAATTACCGGAACGGAACCTAGCAAACCACTTTTGTGCTACACGTTCGTTTACAGTATCGGGCCCATACACTAAATTAATTTTTTCAGTCGCTTTGGCTGCTTTTTCGCCTTGATCGAAGAAAAATTGTAAAATATAGTGAGTTTTCTCTTTGCTGGTGTCCATCTTTGACGAGCGCTCACAACGTACTGAGTCTATCAATCGAAAAACTGTCAAAGACAAACTTTTAGCGCGAACAAACACGTTTTCATCGCCGTATGACGTGATGCGACACGTAACACTAGTACTATGGACAATAACGCCATCTCTTAGATAAAAACCGAACGAACTTTTTACTTTTCCTGCCGTGGTGGGATTTTAAGGTTTTCTACCCACTTTTGGAGGTCCTCCTCGTTCTTCGAGAAAGAAAAACACCTTTCCGATACTGAAAACCACTCACCAACGCGACACTTCCTTTTGACGGACATTTTTTATACTCTCGCAACTTGTTGCTACAGAGTATAATAGTTTTGTTCACATAACGGTTGTTTGTATCACCTAAAACTAATCGAGCTAGATATAGGGTTATGTATGTATATATAAATGATCAGGATGAAGAGACGAGTTGAAAACCGGGTGACTGTATGTCCTTCCGTCCGTCCGTCTGTGCAAGCTGTAACTTGAGTAAAAATTGAGATATCTTTTTGAAACTTAGTACACATGTTTCTTGGTACCGTAAGACGGTTGGTATTGCAGATGGGCGTAATCGGACCACTGCCACGCCCACAAAACGGTCTTAATCAAAAATAAATAAATTGCCATAACTAAGCTCCACAACAAGATACAAGACTCTTATTTGGTATACAGGATCACATTCGGGAGAGGCATCTGCAGTTAAAATTTTGTTTTTAAGTGGGCGTGGTACCGCCCCCTAATAAGTTTAATGTGCATATCTCCTATACCACTAAAGCTATAATAACAAAATTCACTGGGAACAAATGTTGTAGCATCTCTATCGACGGTGTGAAAATGGGCGAAATCGGGTGACAACCCCGCCCACTCCAAATATAAGGATACTGTTAAAAACTACTGAAAGCGCGATAAATCAAGCACTAAACAAGCCAGACACATTAAATTTTATCTTTGGGATGGTATAAGATGATTTTATAGGAACCATGTTCAAAATTAGATAGTGGGCGTGGCACCGCCCACTTTTAGGTGAAACCCATATCTTGGGATCTGCTTAACCGATTTAACCAAATTCGGTATATAATATTCTTCTCATATTTCTATGTTATAGTACGAAAATGGGCAAAATCGGATTACAACCCCGCCTATTTTCCAATAACACCGTTTTAAATTCCATCTGATTTTTTCACTTTATGCAAATCAAGCAACAATGACTATATCGGCGTAAAACTTTGCGTGAATAATACGTTTAAAGCATGCCACCTTGTGACCAAAAAGTATCTAAATTGAACCAAAACTGTTCAAGCCCCTAGGTACTGAATATGTGGACCCCAGTGCCTATAGTTGACTTTTTACCGAAAATATCGGTCAACATAGAACAAGGCGGCAAGAGCCACAAAGAAACCTAAAACGAGTATACCATTTGACTTTGCGAGAGTATAAAATGTTCGGTTACATCCGAACCTAGCCCTTCCTTACTTGTTTAATATTAATTTTACTATAAATTTATAAATAATTAAATACGGAAACGAATTGAAGCACTCGCGTCGAAATTCTTTTAAAACTCAAATTCCGTTGAACATTTCCTCTTTTAATTTCATTTTGGTGCAATTTCCCCACTAAAAGATATATTAGCTACAATTAGAAAAAATCTAACTACTTGAGTTTTGGCCAAAACATATACTTATATAGAGTCCGTTTTGGCGGGATTTCCCCGCTAAAATATACATCAGAAAAAGTTAGAAAAAAGCACATGGATATATGGTAATACATACATATGTATATATTAGCTTTTCCCTTCATTGGCTGTCTCTCATTTATATTTTTCATTATTTATTATATTATTAAAGCATTATTTCTCTTGCTTTCAAATGCTCAATTCTGTTATTTTGCGCTCTGCAGGGGTAAAACTCTGGTAAAATCCGCTTATAATTTTTTGTGGTGAAATCCTCTAATATTGGCGAGTAACCCTCCGCCAAGAGGAGCATTTTGACAATCGGCACACCATGAACCTTCTCCATGATATACGTTCTCTGGTCATAACGTCAAAGAAAATTTTTCGAAATTTTAAATTAAAACTAAGAAAGTATGATAGCGCTATTGTATCTGTTGTTATTTGTTGTTTTGCTGAAAATATTAAAACCGTTTTGTGAATTTTGGTACAATAAGACAATAATAATAATAATTACACTTCCTCCTGTTGCTCTTGCTACCGATTTGTTGTGTACCATTTTATTTTTTATTTTGAATTTTAAGTCCTTCCATACCTGCATACATATAATATATAAATGTTAAACTCCTTCATAGATATAAAAATGCGAATACGAATTTATTTTTGATAAATGTTGATAACGCCAACAGGAATGCCACATAGTCGTTTTAAAACGACAACGGGTTAGGGCCGAATAGTTGTCTTCGATTCGCCAAGCGTTGTTCTCCAGGGAACAACAGATGCTCAAACAAACGGGAAACTCCTGCGCTAACATGTCTTCTGACGCATGCGCAATAGTGTTAATATTTTTCCTTAGTAGATAAATTCTTTTTCCGGGGTAAAAAATTTTTCTTTATTTTGGTTTTTTATAAATTACTATAATTGATTTTAAGTTTATGCCGTAAATATCGGTCAATCTGTGTTATATATTAATGAGATTTCGCATTAAACTATTATGATCCTAGTTATTCTTGTAAATTTTACACTGTATATACATAAAAGTTGTGAGTTATCTCAATAAAATTGCATGGAATCATGTTCTTGAGCATTCTTGAGTGTTATGCCATGACCAGATCTTGGCATAGATCAAGATCAAGATAGTAAATTTCGTGTTGACGTTATACATTTTTATACAATGAACAGGGTATATTAAGTTTGCCACGAAGTTTGTAACACCCAGAAGAAAACGTCGGAGACCTTATAAAATATATACATAAATGATCAGCATGACGAGCTGAGTTGATTTAGCCATGTCCATCTGTCTGTTCGTCCGTCCGTCTGTATATATGCAAACTAGTCCCTCAGTTTTTAAGCTTTCGATCTGAAATTTTGTACCTGCCCTTTTCTCACTAAGAAGCTGCTCATTTATCGGAACTGCCGATATCGGATCACTATAGCATATAGCTGCCATACAAACTGAACAATCGGAAGCAAGTTCTTGTATGGGAATTATTTTTATTTGACGTAATATCTTCACGAAATTGGGCATGAGTTATTGTTTGAGGCAACAACGTAATTTCCGAAAAACTTGAACAGATCGGATTACTATAATATATAGCTGCCATATGAACTGAACGATCGGAGTAAAGACCTTGTATGGAAAACTCTTTCCATTTACGAGGTATTTTTCCGAAATTTGGCATGGATTGTTATTTAAGGCAACAATGGAATCTCCGAAGAAATTGTATAGATCGGATGACTATAGTATATAGCTGCTATACAAACTGAACGTTCGGAATCAAGTGCTTGTATGGAAAACTCTTTCATTTGACGAGGTATCTTACGAAATTTGGCGCAGAATATTATTTAAAGCAATAGTGCAAGCTCTGAAGAAATTGTACAGATCGGATCGCTATGTCATATAGCTATCATATAAACTGAACGATCGGAGTAAAGTGCCTGCATGGGAAAAATTTTATTTTTTATTGCTGATTCACGAAATTAGATCTGAATCAAGTTATTGTAAGGAACTTTTGTATCTGTGAAGGGTGTTATAGCTTCGGTGCAACCGAAGTTAACGTTTTTCTTGTTTATATACATTAAGTTGACATATTTTTTTAACCATTATTTAGATCTAATGTACAGGGGTGTTGTAGAATTTAATAGCTTTCGGATACAGAATTGAAACCAATTAAAAAATGTAGGTGTCATGAATTCAGATATTATTGGTTTGATGTTCGAAACAGAAATTTTATCGGTTTTGGTTGACCAATTTTATCAGTCTTGTTATCAGAAACACAGCAAGAAGGTAGTCACTGACAGATTTGAAATGTTAGTTAAGAAATTTATTTATTTTATTGTTACGAATTGACTTATCTTTATTTCTATAGGATATAAGAATAAAACACAATATGCCCTCATTAGTTAGTTTATTTAAGGGGTAGTTACTCACTTTGCTTTTATTCTTTCCGAAATAAAATTTCACTTATATATAATATAATTCATTTAGTTTCTCACTTTGCTTTTATTTTTTTTCGAAATACAATTTCACTTAAATATAATAATATTTTGAATGTTTTTTTTTTAATGTTAAATACACTTTATCCACTATAACACTTTAAATTGTTCAACGTTAAAGAAAAATCTGAGTTTGGGGCACTTCCGGACAACTGCGCTGCTACGGTTTTTTTCTTTTCGGACGGGTGTCGAGAAACAAAAGGAGGACATTCTGGTCTGTACCATCCCTTTTGTTTCTTCGTGTGTTGAAAAAGATGTTGCTTGAAGTGTCGGTGTATAGTGTGGTTGGTTAGTGCCGTTTCAGATAGGGATTCAAAAGAGTCTGAGTTTTTTCAAATTTTCTTTTGGTGTCGCTCTGGGCATTCACACGGTCAAAAAGAGTCCAGCAACTCGAGTCTAGTTTTTCTGCATTCCTTTTCACAAAATTTTCGTAAATATTTGTGCGGTTCGACTGCGCAACACCGCGCAACACTGCGTGCTGCGTATTTCATTTGTATGTTGAGATGATGGTCACACATTTTGCTTGCAATGAATTACCATGAATATGGTAGAACAATATGCATAATACAAGTACCTACCCGCTAAATAGTTTCAAAGAAATACTAAAGACGGGAATTCCCTAATCCACAAGAATGTATTGAATATCCGCAACTAATATTTTCAAGGCCAAATTTATAATAGGAATTTCCTAATCTTTAAGTATTAAAAACTCATAATTTCTTTACTCCATAATCTATATCTTAATTTTCTCCTTATTAACAATTTGTCATAATATTTCTATTATTCTATGCATACGTATTTGCATTTTACATACAAAAATAGATAACAGAATTCAAATTTGCGATCGAATTCATTTGAAACAGCGAGCTGTTACGAACAAGAACACAAAGCGTGCCACCCGAACACGAGTGGCACGGTCCCTTCGTCTTTCCTCGTCGTCCCCTCGCCAACAATAAACTGGTATGAGACGGAAGTCATACAGTGTCCGTGGCTTCTGGCGATCTGTTGGTGTTGAGCGGGCTTCATGCTCTTGAAGATAGTGCACCTCTTCAGGACGTGAGGTCGAAGGCATAGACTGCATCGTGGAGGCAGATGCTCATCAAACTGCTCCTCGTTTGCATCTCTGACTGCTGCTGCAGATGAGTGGCTGTGCGGATCCGTGGCGCTTTGCATCCTTGGTGCTGCGATGGGTGGACCAGATGCTCTAGGCGCAGCAATTACGGACCTCACAGTCTTGGGAGCGCTGTGGATATCTTCTACGTCCATTTCTATTGGAATAGGAATATATTAAAATATGGTTTGGCTCATAATTTTGAATTATGATATTGGTTGCTTGGTTTGAAAAATAGATATATATATATATACATACATATGTATATGTAACTATATATGTTGTGGTTAATTTTTAATCGCGTTTGTTAGTGTTAGATTTACATGTACGGATTATAAAACGGTAGTACTTCGAGTTAAACGAATTAATTGTCGGTTTTGATTTTATTTATGCGCTTGTCTTGGCGGGGTTTGTGTAATCGGTTCTTCGGTGTTCGGAAGAAAACACAATTTTACTAATGGTCGAGTTAGTATACCAGTTTGTGTTCATACGTCTACTATTCTTATGTGACCATCTCGTTCCCGATGGACCTTTTCAATGCGGCCTAGTCGCCATTCTGTTGGAGGAAGGCATTCATCATGTATGATGACGCATTCGCCCGTATTTGGTTCCTTCTGGATAGTTTTCCACCGATGTCTCTTATGGAGATCTTTAAGGTAATCTTCCTTCCATCTATAGCTGAATTCATGATGAAGTATCTTAATTTTTTCCCATCGGTCTATTAAATTGAGTGAGTCTCCTTCTGCCTCAGGTATGGCGAGAAGTGGAGCTCCTCTGAGGAAATGTCCAGGTGTAAGAGCTGTGAAATCGGAGGGATCTTGCGAGAGTGGTGAGATGGGTCTTGAATTTAGTACGGCTTCTATACGAGCGAGTAGTGTGGTAAATTCCTCATAATTGAATTTATGATTACCTGCCGTTTTCTTTAAATGGGACTTAAAGCTTTTTACAGCTGATTCCCAGAGTCCGCCCATGTGGGGAGAACAAGGGGGTATAAACTGCCAATCGATTCCTTGTGGTGCATATTTTTTAACAATTTCTGAGGAGACTTCTTTAGTAAATTTTACAAACTCTTTCTCTGTGGCTCTTTGAGCTCCGATAAAGTTTTTCCCATTGTCGCTCATAATTTTTGATGAATATCCGCGTCGTCCGACAAAGCGTGCAAATGCTGCGAGAAAAGCCGCAGTAGACAGATCCGAACATAGCTCGAGACGTACTGCCTTTGTCGTGAAACATACAAAGACAGCCACATACCCTTTTCTGAATAGAGGCCTTTATCTGGAAAGGTCCAGCAAAATCGACCCCAGTAATGGTAAAGGGAAGAGCAAAATTGCAGCGTTCAGGTGGCAAAGCTGCCATGATCTGCGTGCGTATTTTGTGCTTGTACAATGTGCATTGTTTACACATAAAAATCGTTCTTTTAATTTGTGGCTTTAGGCGCGGTATATAAAATTCTAGTCGGACCATTTGTTGCATCAAGCGATGCTCACCATGTAATGTAAGTTGGTGAAGATATATTAAAAATAAATAAGTAAAACGGGATTTCTCGGGAATTATAATGGGATGTCGTTCGTTATAACTAAGGCTGGAATTCACTAGTGTTCCATGTGCCCGGATTAATCCTTTAGTGTCCAAAAAAGGATTTAAAACGAGAAGTGAGCTTCCCTTATCGAGGGGTCGTCTTTTGACTAACTTTGATTTCTCCCGAATGAAATAGCGAGTTTGTGTATATGTAATAAGGCTGACCTTTGCATGTTGCAGGTCGGAATGCGTTAGTTGTACGGAAGGATCATTTGTTATTCCTTTAACCTTTTGTTTGAGTCTTTGGATAAATTTAAACATGTAAGCGACTACTCTTAGTGCTTTTGGGAATGATGAAAATCGATGTAATATATCATCTTCATCAGGAGTAATATGAACGTTTTCAATTCTCCGAATTTCAGGAGCTATTATATTGCGAGCGGGAGACTTTGGCCAGACTTCTTGTGATTCTGTTAACCACGTAGGACCGTTCGTACGTAAACTGTTGCACAATAGGCCTTTTCAGAGGCATCACAAAAGCCATGTAATTCTACATTATAGTCAGGTGCGAAATTTACCCGTCGAGGAATTCGAATTTCCGAGATGGTATGTAGATTGTTTGCAAATTGAACTCACTTTGTTAAACGTATGGGTTTTACTTGCTCATCCCATTCAGTGCCGTCTTGCCCCAGTTCTTGAATGAGGATTTTTGGTTGAATCATTATTGGCGAAAGCCATCCTGTGGGGTCTAAAGGTCTTGGCACCGAGGAAAGTATTTGACGTTTGGTTATGGCGGATATTGCAGATATTGACTCAATTGTAAATGAGAATTGATCTGTTATCGCATTTCATTGAATCCCGAGAGTTTTTGTAGTACTGGCCTTTTCAAATTTAAGGAAGTTAGTATCTAATAAGTCTTCCCCTTTTATGTTTTTTATTATCTCCGGATGATTTGATGTAATTTTCTTTAGGGGGAACCTGGCTGAAGTTAGTGCTTTGATCACTTGAGATAGTGATTCGCAAGCTAATGAGAGACTGTGGCTACCTGGTAGAATATCAACGTATGTTTGTTTTTGTAGCACAGAAGTTGCTAAAGGCAAATTTGTTTGACAGGTTTTTACCACTTCATGTAATGTCCTAATGGCTAAATAGGGTGCACAATTGATGCCAAAGGTAACTATTTTAAGTTTGTAGTCGCTGATTGGACTATTACTTGATTTTCGGAAGACTATCCGCTGGAAATCTTGGTCATCGTTATGTACTAAAATTTGCCTATACATTTTCTCTACACATCAATTGAAAACATATTTAAACATGCGCCAATTTAGTATTAGCAGCATGAGATCAGGTTGTAATGTTGGCTCTGTGTATAGTACATCATTGAGTGATTTGCCTGAGCTCGTACACTTTGAAGCATTAAAAATAACTCGTACTTTTGTTGTGATTTTATCTGGTCTTATTACCACGTGGTGCGGAAGATAAAAAGATAAATATCTACCTTTAGATATTTTTTCATATGGTACAGCTTCTTCCATATGATTGAGGTCCATCACGTCATCATATGCTGATTTAAGCTCGCTTTTCTTTATCAAGCTTTTTTCCAAGCTTAGGAATTGCTGGACTGCTGATATTCTCGAGTGGCCTAGAGCTATCGTTTCTGGAAAGGTGGGCTTGAATGGGAGTCGCACAACATAACGACCATGTTCGTTTCTTGTTGTTGTGGACTGGTAATAGGCTTCGCATGCCAGGTCTTCTTCTTAAGGTTTTGTGATTTGGGGTAGTTCTTCTACTTCCCAGAATTTTTGAGTTGATTATTTAAATATTCGTTTGAATATTTTCAACTTGAGTTGTGACTTGGCCACCTAATATCCATCCAAAGATTGTGTTTTGGGCTAACAATTTATTAGAGATTTTCTCTATACCTTCAAGAATTATTTGAGGTATTAAGGCGCTGCCCAATAATATGTCGATTTGTGATGGGGTATGGCAGTTGGGATCTGCTAATTTGAGATACGAGCATTTTTCCCACTGATTTTTATTTACTTCAAAGCTTGGAAGCAAATTAGTGAGCTGCAGTAGAACAATGGCTTGTGCATCTATTCGTATATCCGCGTTTGGAGAGACTATGGTGATTGGGCAAACTTTATTTGAATTTTGTATAATTCTTCCGCCCATTCCCGAAATTTGAAAACTAGAATTTTTGACTGGCAATTTTAGCCGATTCTGAGCTTTTGATGATATAAAGGATCTTTGAGAGCCTTGATCTATTAATGCTCTTAATTTGAATAAATCTCCTTTATATTCTATAGCAATGACCGCTGTGGGTAAAAAAATTTTGCTTTCATTCTCTGAATGAAGCGCTTGAACTTTTGCTGCTTTTGAGCAACATGGGTGTTCCTCTTTATTTTCGGGATTCGGGATTTCGGGATTACCTGATTTGGTTGTCGCGACTAGGCCCGTGGTTTTATGTATATGATTTTGCTTCATATTTGTAAAATTGGTTATGTGAAGCAATGAGTGATGTCGTCGTTGACAGTACACACAACTGAATTTGCTTTCACAGTCTTTTGTCCCGTGAGAGTTGGACAGACAGTTGATGCAAAGTTTATGTTGTCGGACAAGATTGTTTATATCTGAAACGGACATTTTTTTAAATTTCTCGCAAGATCTTATATTATGTCCTCCTTTACAGATTTCACATAATGATTGCCAATGGTTTGTTTGATTTGACACGAATGTTTGGCTTCTATTAACGTGTCTATTATATTGTGTGTTATTACTGACTTGGGGTTTAAAAAAGTTTTTATTTGAGTCATTTTGATGACCTTTTGGCTTAACTACCTTTTTATCTACTCGCTCAGCTATTTCGTACTGAGTTGTTAAAAATCAACCATCCATCGTAGCAAAGCAGCATCAGGTAGTGTCGCTGCGCAAATATTTACTAGGATAGGGTCCCACGATTTTGTGGATACATTTTGTGTTTCTAACACAGATAAGCAATTAGTCACTGTCGAGTATAGTTTTTGAAATTCTTGGCTGGTTTCTTGTTGAATTTTTGGTAAATTCATTAAAATAGTTATTTGGTTATCTACCAATACTCTTTCGTTTCGTGCCTGCTTCCCCTTTTGTTTTGTACCTGAGATGGTACAGCTTTTGTGCTCGTGAAAGTTTAGGATGGTTGATATACACGGCAGTGAACATGTCCCGGAAGGACGGCCATTGATCATAACCTCCATGAAAAACTTCAATATCACAAGCTGATACTTTTAAAAATATACCTGTATCTAGGTTTTTCTTTGGATTTGTAACTACTCTCGGAGGAGGAGAAGTGGCTCTACATGGCCTTAATAAATTTATTTGGTCTAATATCATTGCCTTCGTAGTTTCGTACTGATCGAGGCAGTTTTCATATGTTTTCTGGGAGTTCAGCGTCGTCAGTATCTAATATTGTATCGTACGCTGTCAGAACGCGTGCCCATATATTATCTATGCTTTGAATTTTTAAATTTAGGACTGATTCTGTATTGTCGTTAATAGGCGAAGCCGAAAACCGTGTGCAGTATCTAATAAAACTGTCACTTTCAGTTATGAACCTTGACAGTGAATTGTCTTTGGTTCTTTTTTGTTTTGCACCCTGCTTTGAGCGTGTAGCTTCTGCGGGTGTGCCTTGTGCTTTATCATCATCAGCCATTTTTGGAATTTCTAATGATAGAGGTGTTCGTGGTTTAACCTATTTTGATTTATCAGATTGCATTTTTAACTCTTTGAATTAAATTGAAAGCTATTAGCCAAAGTGGTAGTTAAAATTTATTTATTTTTGTTGAAACTGATTGTAAAATTAGTCTGTTATAAAATTTTTTTTTTTTTTTTTATCGGCCAAGTCAATTTAGATTTTATTAAAATGTATGTCCGTATTATTATTATCTTAAAAATTGCCGAAATTGCTTACTGGGTATTCGATTCACTCGCGACTAATTTGAATATTTTGTATGTATGTATATTCGTTTTTATTATATGCATCTATATACATTTGTTTAAAAGGAACGCGAAAATAAAATTGTTCTTAACAACAAATGTATATATATCTGCATACCTATGTATGTTATTTTTAATTTTCATATGTTTGTATATGCTAATTCGTTTTGACCGTGTACTTTTTAGTTATATTGGCATGTGCACATATACATATATGTACATGCATACATGTAACGCGTTTTTGTAAAGTTTTGCTGAGTGCCTATATTTATATATATATATATAGTTTTAATATATTTAATTTATTATATTTATATTTTTTAAGAGAATATATAAGAGAAATGAGACGAGCAAAAAGGTTGGGTTGCGGTATATATGTTGCGCGGAAAATATGCCAATGTTTAAGAAAACATGTGTACATACATACATAAATGCTGATAATGTTATTGTTGTTTTTTTTTCTTTCTGCCTTTGCTTATATGTTCTAAGCGATCCTGCTTGTTGCTTTATTTGCCCAAGAGGTATCGCTGGAAAGTGTGCAAGTCGATGAACTTGACTTATAAAATTTTTTTTGTATTTTTTCTAGTGGTGTGTTTGGAGACACGAATGAAGCAGGCAGGTATTTGAACAACAGTAATTTTTTATTTTTTATTTGAACTTTTAGAAGTAGTTAATTTATGTATGTACCATATGATTATGTATGCATATATGTATGTTGTTAAAAGGATGTTACTTGCGGTTAATATTTTTCGCGGCAAAGTTTTAAAGCCCAAAAATTTTGTATTTAAATTATAGGTATTTGCACATATGTATGTATGCATATCTGTAAAATATATGAGTTTTTGTTAGCCTTTGCTTATGCGTTATAAGCGGTCCTGCTTGTTGCTTTATTAGCTCAAGGGGTACCGCTGAAAATATCGCAAGTAGGAATACTAAACTTTGAAATTTTTGTTTTTTTTGAAAGAATATAACGGTATGTTTGGAGGCACGAAATAAGCTGAGGCAGGTACCGTATAATATATATATATATATTCTTTTTTTTTTTCTTTTTCAGTTATATCATGTACATATGCGCATAAAATGTCTCTATTTGCAAATTAAATCGGAATGGACTCACTTTTTTTCCGCCAAGGGTTTATGGGTAGCAATATTTCCTTTCTTTTCTCTTTTTATTATGGGTTTTTTGTTCTTGTTTACGACGTTTTTCCTGTGCGTTACCTCAATAGAATATGCATCAACAATTACTCATATCCATTACTCCATTACTGATATGCCATTTGGTAGTAAAAGTAGTGAATATTGTATTGGCAACAGAAAAAAACACTAAAAAATTAATTAATTTCAAGATTTATCTTTAACTGAAAATTTTAGTAGGCATTTGACTAGAATACGGTGCTTGCATTCTTAATACATACTAATATAATGAGTACATACTGAAGGAACATGAACGACGTGATGTTAAAATTAAATAAAATACTCAAATTTGTTCGAAATGGGTTCAGTTTTTTGTTATGCAAATAGTTTTATGCCATTTATGGTTTGAACCAAATGTTGGTCAAATGGCCACCACGGCTCCATTTGCAAATCTCCACCCGGCCATTCGATGCGGTCATTTCTCGAAATTAACGAGCCGCCAAACTTTGCACGCAATGTGTACATGTTGAGACGTGAAATTTTTAAAATTCCAGCTTTTTCCACAAAATTTAAAAATTGAAAATAACTACATTTTCGAAGACCAAACAAAACTTGTACTTGCATAAATTGACATTTAACACTCTTTAGGGGAAATTAATACTTTGTATTAATGTTGCAAATTTTGTTTAAATTCAAGAGGTACATTGGGTCATATATCCTGAAGAGCAGCCTCAACCTCATTCCTGCTATTATGATGTTCAGGGATTATTTGTCGCTCATAGAGGAACGGAGCTAAGCTTTGGAGAAGAATTTTTCTAAAAACTTTTGATAATATTGGTAGCAATGTAATATGTCTATATGATGTAATTTGATTATCGTCTTTACCCGGCTTGGGAATCATAATAATTGTAGAAATCTTCCAAGATGGTGGGAAGTAACCAATTCTTAACATGGCGTTAAAAATTAATAATAAAATTTTTATAGCACAAGTGGGTAAATTTAAAATCATTAAGCCTGTAATGCCATCTGGCCCTGTCGACTTTTTCAAGGTTTTTAAAAGCGACCTGTACGTGAGAAAGCCGAAATTTTATAGGTGCGTTCACAACATTACTTATGTTTGGTGGGCTGACATGAGCATTTGTGTCGTGTGATGTGAAGATCTTCTCCAGACTGTTTGCAAAAGCGTTAACTTTTTCGCTGGTGGTTTTGCCCCAAGTGTGGTTTTCCAATCTCAAAGGTGATTCGTGAGTGATAGGACGTTTCATGTGCCTTACGGCTTTCCACAGACTATAATTTGTGTTCTTTGTTATATCCAAATTCTGAAGGTAGTTTGCGAGTTCGGATTTTCTTTTCAGCTGCTCATGGTTTCAGTGAGGTGCTCGATAGCTGACTGAATATTTACTGCATTTCTCAGAGTAATGTTCTGTGGGAGGCGGAAACTTAGATACATTTTGTATTTTAACCAGTCCCTGTTTCTGTTTGGGTAGAAATGCAATTGTTCACGTTCTATGATAAAATAGTTGTGCAGGGTGAGAATTGTAGGTGAGTGATCAGATGGTTAGTCGTATTATGAAGTATCTGTGTACTCGTTGTGTTTAATGCTTTTAACAACCGAAAAATCAATAAAATCTGTAAAGTTCGTTGGCCAGTAAGTCGGTGTTCCGCACGAGGCAACGTCGAGGTATGTTTAGCGTTGTAGTCACCAGCTGCAATAAATTTTTGACCAAGCGAAGCAAAAAACGTTTGAAACCTGACTAGTTAAATTGTGTGTCCTTGGGGCAGTAAACAGATGAAATTGCGATATTTGAATATAATATATTTGTAGTTGTGGCTTGGATAAATTTTTCATTAAATTCCGGCATGGGGGAATGCCTCACATTTTTCTCCACAATAATGGCGCTACTACCGCATGCCTTCCACTTAGATTGGTACTATCATTGAGTAGTAGCTTTTGCTTCTAAAGCAGTTTTTTTTTTATCGGTAAAGTGTGTTTCCGAGACCAGAAGTATGTCGATACCTTCTGTTTTCAAAGATTGTTCAACTTCGAGTTTATGTTGGGATAGCCCATTCGCGTTCCAGTAACATATTTTCAGTTGGTTAATTTTTTTACTAAGTAAAATTTGCAGAAGCATGTTTTGAGTTTTCATCATCTGCTGGAACATACTTTTCATATTAGACATAAAACTATTTATTGTCTGTATAAGGTTATCGATTGAGGTCGAATTACTATTAACCTGTGATCATCTTTTACAGCATTGGCGTCAGCAAATTTTTGTGTGTTTAAATTATTTTGCTTACCACTAAAATGTGGCATTTTTACTGCCTTAATGCTTTAGCATAGTAAACGTTTGGCCTATTTGATGCCAGGTTACTATGTTGAGTACTAGCAACAGAGCCAGTGTAGGGGCAAGAAAATTGAGCTTTCTTATAGTTCATATGTGCGGAATTATGTACTACTTTTAATTTCATAATGTGCGTGTACACCTTACAGCCCCTGTAATTTGCGGTCCGGGTTTTATCCGCAATTACTGAATTTTTTGATTTTGTTGTCATTTTTGGCGTGCAAGCATTCTGAAGTGCTATAAGCAGCGCAGCAAATCACGCAAACCAATGGTAGCTTACAATAAGCCTTCGTATGCCCAAATTCTTGACAATTAGTTCACTGCACCAGACCCTTACGTTTTAGGGGCTCTTCGACGGTAATTCTTCTGTTTAGAAGATATCGCAAGTTATTGTATACATGGGATATGGGAGTTTTTCGATTTTACGTGCAATGCATCGAACGCGATCTCTACTCGGTGCATTGGTTGGGAGACCTTATTCTTATTTTAAATATTGTGCACCGATCTTACACCGTAACCCTCTTCTTCTAGCGCGCTCTTCATGTCATCAGTAGACACAGAGCTATCTTTGCCTTTTATTACAACTACCACGCCTTTGGCGCTTTTCAGCTGATACGTGTAATAACTCTTTTTCTCTTTATCCAATCGATTGGCAATTAGGTGGTAGTTTTGTTCAATGTCTGCCTGAATCTTTGTTTCTTGAAACAGACTTTCTTGCCGGTTTTCGCGCACTTGAGGAGTAAAATCACTTTCTTAGTCCTTGTTGTGTTGCGTAAATTAGACCACTAGCAAAACACGTCCGTACTTGTGAACGATAGTATAATATTCCTCTATAAATGATCGCAAGACTGCCCTAATGGAAGAGTGGGAAAAAATATCTTCCAGATACTAAAAACTTGGTGGAATCTATACCGAATAGGTTAAAATCAAAGAGGTTATCACACAAAGTACTAATTTCTAATAATTTTATAATTTTTTAAATGTACTCACTGTATGTATATATAAAAATTTAAATATAATATATATACAATAAAGAGGAGGACAGCTCTTAGATGTTCGTAGGAGGTGTGATAAAAACTTACTTCAGACAATCAATGGAAACTTTCACTTTTTCGATATTATTTCCACTTTAAAATATTAAGATAAGAAGTCGTATTCGACGACGAGTATGCGTATTTGAGAGATGAATGCATGGCATTAATCAATGTGGTCAATTTTGTTGCTGGTTTCCCTGGTACGCTGAATGTTGACCTTATGGGGGTAATTCTTTTGTGATTTCCCAATGAAAAAGTAATGGTGATAGTGGAGTTACCAGACACATCTTTACTTTACGTTCTACAACACAATACTCCATTTTATAAGTACAAAGAAAATTATGTGAATTTTATTTGGAGCAAAAAGTAAATGCATTATTTCATATTCATACTATTTATGTTTTTAAAGTTGAACTGTTTATTTGATGTTGAAAAAAAAACTAAATATAAAATAACTCATAAATTTATTCAATATTAGTAATTGGTCCAAATCCGTTTGCTTGATGACTTAAATATTTTTGACGACATTCCATATTATCAGATGGTCGATTGTATGGTTGCCAAATTGGTTCACCCACAAAATATCGTTTTGCCTTGATATAGTTCTGTGAAAGATTATAATTAACATATATTTAAAAGTTAGTTTAATATTATTGTTTTTTTTTCTGGGAAAATTTTAGAATAGCATCCCTGAATTAGGGGTAAAATTGGTATATGCTAATAAAGGATGTTCTCCATATACATGTATATAACATATATATATATTATATATATGCATATAACCGAAGCCGGGGTTACAAATAACGTATTAAAAAAGAATTGAATAACCATTAGATTCAATTTTTTTAATTTTGTGATATCAAATACTGGATTAAAAACTAAAACAAAAATTTTAATCTCAAATACCGGATTAAAAAATAAAAAAAATTTAATCCAAATACGCGATTAACGGAAAAAACCGCACAAACCGGTTTTAGTATTTATTTTTAACCATTTCCAAATACAAAATTTTAATCCTAAAGATATTATTTAGAATTAAAAAAAAAAATTGGTTTTAGAATTAACATTTATTCGCGTTTGCGTGTTTTGTGTTTTAAACTAGAGCTCTCACAGAGACATCATTTTCAATACTCTACAACACTGGTCGGCAAACTTACACATTAAAATTAAAAAATAAAAATAAAGTTTTGAAATTATAAATCTATATTTTACTCCTAACGGGTTTAAATAATGAAAATCTAATCTAATTTTTAATCCCAACATCTAAAGTTTATAAGATATTTGTATTTAAAGTTCATAAATTTAACAATTTTAAGTACGTAGGTTATTTTTCGACTTATAATAAATTTTCCATTTTTTGCAGATTTTTATATCCACTGACTCTCCTCTAAAAACTATTTTAAAACTCGTTTTAAGTCATAATTAAATTTGAATTAAATTCGAACTATTTACAAAATGCTGCATTCTAACTAATAATAAGTGTTACCATATCTACATATTCTGCAAAGGTACAACAATAAAACGTTATTATTATTTTTTTGCTTATAACTCTTTTCTGCTTTGCGGACCTTATCGCTTAAACATCGCAGTGTCCTTAATTTGTTCGTGGCCTTGGGCTTAAAAAAAAGCGTAGCCTATCCAACATCAGGGCTTATAAACAGGAGAGAAGTATTGAAAGATTTTGGGTCCACCATGACATATTGATTCAAGAAAAAATACTCTCTGACTTTAATTAAGAAACCCCAATGGTGCAACGTTAACCTTATATTAAGTAAATGTGACCTAGAGGAAGTATTCACCAGATTTTATTAATTTTAGGCAAAATACTGTCCCTGAATTTCATTAAGATAACTCACATATTGACCGATATTTTCGGTAAAATGTTAGCCGTAGGCACTGGCCATTCGTCTCACTGCTGCGATTTCGTGTACCAAATTACAGTATCATATCTTAATTTGTGGGCTATTTCGTTTTCTAACTTAACTGCTTTTTGGGTAAAGTTTTGACATTCGGTATTATTAACATTAACTCAAACCGTCAAAAAAAAAGGTTGAAGACTTTTTATGGTATTGCGATTTTCAACAGGTTTAACAGTGTTGCCTTCCTAATGCCAACTCATCGGATGTCGACATCGTACACCCTTCTGCACTATACATACCATATAGCAGGACGGGAATAATGAGTGATTTGTAGTCTTTACTTTTCAATTGTTGTGGTTTTTAGTCTTTACTTTTCAATTGCTGTTGAACATCGGAGAACCACGGATAACATGTATTTTATGATTTTTCTCCTTACAACAACAACGATTTTCAGTTACATACCAAATTTAACTTTGGAAGCAGACATCTGGAATTAATGATTTTAGTTTCTAATAAACTGTCGAATTAATCGGTCTGGAGTCTTTTTTTTCATTCCGGCTCACTGCGGTAAAATTCACAACTGGTTATGAGCCCAGAGCCTATGTCGGAATATATATAAACTGTACGGAATATCCAAAAAAATACGTAAACTCTGCAGGTGTTGAGACGGTCGTAATTAATGCAAACTGCAAAATATATGTTATTTGTGCCGACTATTACGAGAAACTTCATTTGTTGGAAAAACAATAACTAATTGTATGACTGTAAGTTTTGATAAGGACTGTGCGATTATAAGAAACCAAAAATGCGATGCTATGTTAAAAGCTTCAAAGAGAAATAATCTTTATATTTATGACTGCAAGAGTAGTGTGCATTCGCGTTTCAGTGCAGCAGAAGAGAATGCTATGATTTGACATACACGCTATTGACACTTAAATTTTTCAAGCCTAAGAGAACTTTCCTATAAGAAATGGGTTAGATTTAAAAAGTTTACCAAAAACATAAACTGTGACGTATGTGGGGAAAAAAATAAGCGCAAAGCCATTTCAAAAAAGCATTGAGCATAGTTTTGAGAGTTTGTTAGACATAATTCACTCTGATATATGTAGGTCCATGCCAAAAGTGTATCTCGATGGTGCTCGGTGGTTATTTTACAACTTTCATAGACGCAAATCTAAACGCATGTTTGTTTATTTTTTGAAATATAAAAATGAGTCGCTAGAAAAATACAAAAAGTTTAAAAGTCTAATAGAATGTCAAACAAAGAAATGAATTAAGGTGCTGAGGAGTGTCAATGGCACTAAGTATGTCAGCCATGAGTTCGATGGTTCCCTATACTCCTCAACAGAACGGAGAAGCAGAATGCGCAAATTGAACAAACAACATAAAATTTTTTTATTGTGTTGAAAATGTCAAATTTGTACCAGAAAGTGATGATTGCTGAAAGCATTAATTTTTTGTTTACATTTGAATGCAGAGTGGCATCGAATGCTTGTCGATCTTAGTGATCATGCTCTATCAGAAGCAACATGCAAAAGATGGTTTCAACGGTTCAGATATAATGATTTTGATGTGAGATTACCATTTGTTTTCATCGATGGGATACGCATTGGCTGAGCAGCACTTCGATTCCTACGCAGAAGTCGAAAATTGGATGTCTGATTGGTTTGCTTCAAAAGACGAAGATTTCAATTGGCATGGTATCCACAAATTGCCAAAAAGGTGGTCAGAGATTGCAAAAAGCAATGCTTTTACATTCAAAATTAGTATTTCATTTTCACAAAAAAGCATTTCATACCGATATATCCGTAATCGCTCAGTTACTAGACAATTTGAGTATAAAACACCATATGAGGTTTGGACGCGTTATAAGCCAAATGTACGTAATTTTAGAATATTTGGTTCAAAAGCAGTTGGTCTAGATAAAAGTCAACACCATAAGTGTCGTGAGAGTATATGTTTGTTGATTTCTCTTTGACAGCTAAAGTTCGGATGTCATCTTTGATGAAGTTTCAACAGGCAGCATACGAGAAAAAGAGACAGAACGAGTATCATATGAAATACCAACAATACCAAATAAGTCGCGTAGTTAGCAAGAAAGTTCAAACCTCAAAGAGGAAGCAAAAGTTCATCTTGAGGAGGAGCAATATGAAACAGTTTCAGAAGAAGCAGAAAGTGAAAAAGGCGAAGAAACTGAAGTACTTGACGATAGTGGGAACACAAATGAAGCAGTGCAAACGGAAAACAATGAATTTTTCGTACTGGGAAACCTGGCCGTCCCAAAAAACAGTTCCATGTGGTAAAATTAGCAAATAGCGATGGCAAGATACTGAGCACTGTAAAAGAAGCAATGTCAAACAAAACTTGTAAACGCTGGCGAGAGGTGATGAACAAAGAGTACGATTCTGTTATTAAAAAACAAACATGGATATTAGCTGATTTGCCAATTGGAAAACGAAAAATAGGCGATGGAAACATTGAGCGATACAAGCGAGGTTAATTGCTAAGGGATGTAGTCAGCAGTATGGCGTTGACTACAAAGAAACATTTTCACGTGTTGCATGTTATGCTACAATACGGATGCTGTTTGCATTGACAGCAGAAAAGAAAATACATATGCATCAACTGGATGTATCAACGGCGTATCTCACCAGCGAGCTAGACAATAAGCATATAAGGAACAACCAGAAGAAATATATAGTGTAAAGCTGTCTGGCAGAGAGTGAAACCGTAGGTTGGACACCACTTTGAAATCCATTGGTTTTAAGCAGTGTCAGAATGAAACATGCAGTTATAATAAGAATGTTGATAAAAATACATTTTCATTGCTGTTTGAAGACATTATCGTAGCATGTTCGAGCGAGACAGACCTTATTGGCGATAGAGACAAATCGCTGAGAGCTTCAATATTGTAGATAAAGGCAGAGTTCAGAATTTCCTTTGAATGAAAATTGAGCGTGTTGGCAGCATAGGCGGCATATCTGTTGGTCACTCTCAATGCGTTCCAAATTTGTTAAAGCAGTATGGCATAAAGCAATGTCGCAGGGCGTCTACGCCTCTTGATCCTGGCTTCAAGATTTAATGTACTACAACTGAGTGTGAAAAAGTAAATGCTGCAGAATCAAGTCCCTTATTGGCGCGTTGATGTATTTGGCGGTAACGACAAGACCAGACAGCTAACATTCAGTCAGCAAATTGGCTCAAAGGAATTGCGATCCTCCTATTGAACATGAGACACGGCAAAACTAATACTAAGGCAGGGTAGGCGAACCTTTATGCATCAACGTGCCATTTTTTCTAAAAAAAAAAGTTTAATGGGGTCATTCGCGTGCCATCAAATAATTTTGGCTTTCTGATTATTAGGAAAATAATAATTATAAATACTATCAAAACTCTTTATTAAATAAAGTAAGCAAAAGAGGTACATTTTGGTATGTTTATATTAAATTTCAGTAAAATTAGTGTGACTTCTGTTGCTGCAGGTTAGATGACAAATAATTTATGTTAGGGTTGTAAGATGTTACTTTTAGCAAAATACATGCTGAACTAGATTCATCTGTCAAACGGTTTCTAACCGAGTTTTTAATGTCATTCATCTCTGAAAATAATGACTCGCAGGCATATGTAGATGAAAACATGGTTAAAATAGCATGAGCCAGCTTCTTCAAACAGTTAAATGTGTCTGGTAACGCATTCCATGTTTCCAGAATTTTATTATTAGCATTTTTACATAAATTACTTGTCGATCTTTCAGTTTCCATTAATTCCAACTCTTTCCTTGTTTCAATACATTTTTGAATCCATATTGAACTAGATTGGAAATCAATCAGCTGCATGTCAAATTCTTCAATTTCCAACCAATCAAATTGAGAGAAGTTCAGTTTATGAAATGACGTCACATCTGGGTACATAATGAACTTGAGTATTTCCGACAATTCTTTGAACTAAGAAAATCTCCCTAAAAATTCCTTGATTAAAGAATCGATCACAGAAATAAATTCTTCAGTAATTTTTTCTTTGTCTGCTGTCTCGTGAATATCTAAATCATTCATATATTTTTTCAAGTTTGGAAAATACTTGTAGTTTCTTGTGATAATATCGTTTCTAAAAACTTGCAGTTTTGCCTCAAAAGCGCGAACGAGATCTATCATGGCAATAATTGTTTTGTTTGTCCCTTGAAGCTTTACGTTTAATGTGTTTAAATGTTGGCATATGTCTGTAAAAAACATCAATTTTGAAAGCCACATAACGTCCAATAACTGTGGGTATTGTTCAATTTTTCCCTCATTTTGCAAAAACAGTCTGATTTCTTCCAAGCAATAAACAAATCTTTCAAGTACATTCCCGCGACTCAACCAGCGAACACTATTATAAGTACATCAGTAAGCCATTATACACCGAGTTGACTTCGTCCAACAAAGCATCGAATTTTCGCTTGTTTAAAGCCTGTGACGAGATGAGGTTGACTATTTTTGTAACTACCGCCATTACATTATCAAGGGATATTAAACCACTCTTAGCACACAAGACTTGTTGGTGAATGATGCAGTGGAATTCAAGAATCGAATGTCCTACGTCAGCTTGAAATAAACTTATGAAACCGTTTTTTTTACCCACCATACTTGGAGAACCATCAGTTGTTACAGAAACAATTTTTTTTATATCAATTTCTTTTTCAGCAAGCGAATTTTTAACTGCCGTACTTATATCTGTTCCCTTTGTAGTTGTTAGCAACGATTTTATTGCAATTAATTCTTCCTTAATGACGTTTTCTACGCAATACCGAGCAAAAACAGCTAAACGTGCAGATTTAGTGACGTCAGTGCTTTCGTCAAGACATAGCGATATAAAAGAATCATCTTTAATGTCAATTTTTTGTTGATCTGTTATATTTTCGGCCAGTTTTAAGATTCTTTCTTTTATTGTGTTTTTTGATAGAGGAGTATCTTTGATGCGCTGAATTATCTTATCTTTATTGTCGAAATCTTCAAAAAGAGAGGGCGCGCATGCTAACCAGGCTTCCTTCAAAAACTCACCTTCTTGAAAAGGTTTACCATGCCGATCAATGACATTTGCAGCCGCGTAACTTGCCGCGCTTGTATTACAATTTTTGCCAACAAATTTAATCATAGACGTTGACTGTTTATTTTTGTCATTCAATGCACTTGCAATTAATTCTTTTTGCTCTGCCTCGCTTTTTTGACTAACAGATTTATGATTTGTTTCAAAATGTCGTTTAACAGATGATGTTCTACATACCACTGTTCCAGAACATAAAACACACACCGCTTTGTCACCTTTACTAATCATGCCATATTTCTCAGTCCACCAAGTTTGAAATTCTCTGTTAAACTTAGTATAATCAGAGAACTTAAAACAATGAGAAGGTGCAATTTGAATTTTGTATGATGCTCGATTGGTTGGCTGAAAATTTGAGATCAAGGAGTTCACCACTTTCTGTATAGTTTTGCTGTTATTTAACAGAAATGAGAATTTTTAACAACGTTCTCTGACAAAATACGTATCTACCAATATAAAGAGAAAAATGAAATGAAATGAATGAGAAAACAAGAAATACAAATGCCACTTCACATATGCATGATTATTTTTTGCCATATAAACGATTTTTATGATGAAAAATTGATAAATTATAATTTTTTGCACAAATGCTACATTGATAAAATGTGAAAGATTATGCAAAAACTGATATTTTACTATTTTCATAATTTTCTAATTTCAATTTTTACAGAATTAATAATTTATGTATGTACATCAATATGTTATATTATATAATATAATAATATCAATTATCAATAAATACGTGTGAGCGCACTGCTCTATATGTAAGTATGTATGTACAAATATGCATATGACCGTGCAAAATTAATAATGCATACACAAATCTACATACATTTAAGCGTACAAATGTAAGTACGTCAGCCAATAAGAAAAATACAAACATTGTTGTACAAAAACAACAATTGTCTCAAATAGCATCAGCACCAGAAATCAATATGGCAGCCAAATTGACAAATCCTAAATTTGTAGTAAATCACACACCAACAACATTTTCATTCATGAACGCTGGCGCACAAGCAATAAGCTAAGTCGTTTCATTCATAAAAGCAAACGCCTTACACATCTCCCCGAGCATGCGTTTGCCTACAAGCGTCTTTTCGCGACGATGGAAAAAGCTAAAAATCATAAATTGAACAAATTTCTGATATTCCCTCTAGAAGGGAAAAGTGACAACCCCTCAAATATGAGTATTAAAATATTTTAGAATAAAAGTGACAACGTAGTAAATTTGTCGATTTACAATTCAAGAGACTTTTTAGAGAAAATATTCAATATTCCTCTGATTTATGTATACAGTAAACCCCGGTTAAGTATCACTCCTCCAATCCCTCTTATCTGCCGGTGTCTTGCTGCATCTCACTTTTTTTTTCTTAATTTTTTAAAGAAAACGGTAATTTTTTTTAAATACATAGAAATAATTTTTTTTGGTACCACTCGCTTAAGTACCACAATCGCTTATGTACTACAAAGCACAAAAAATCTGCATCTTTGGTTTTGGCACTTAACCGGGATTGACTGTATTTGTCAAAGAATTTACGTAAGTACGTTTGAATTTTTTGTACACACATTGACTTTACACTTGCCCATATGCGATGTATGTTTGTAAGAGTGTGTATGACACATCTCGGATTTTCTACCAACAACACAATGTTGTGACGCTTTGTCGTCGCGTCAGTTCTTCGACAGATTGACTCTTTGACATAAAAGCAAAAAATGTGTCAACGGAGATTTCACATGAAGTAATGAGTGTACATATCTACATAAAAATACATACAAATGTGTAAACGACATAATATATGTATGTCCTGTTACATATGTTTACACATGCATTTGAAAAGAAAAGTTGAAGCATGAATGTGAAATACCGACGGCAAAACACAATTCTGTACTTTTATGACTCCATAATGGTGTCAAGTACAATTAATGAATTATTTTAAGAAATATATCAAAATACTTTATTAGTAATAATTTAAAAGTATTTTGATATATTTCTCATAATAAAGTAAAAATGAATTAACATAAAATAATTTAAAAAATAATAAATAATAGTTCAATAAAAGGAATATGTTTCAAATAGCATATCAATATTCCCAGTTTGGCATACATAGTATATTCTCTTCAATATTCGCCGTTTGGTTATGTTAAGAGAGCGTATGTTTACAGATTCACCGCTGTTATAAAAGCGAAAAATGTTATTTGTTTCTCGTGCATCTGTGGTGAACTCCTTGATAAATTCCTACAAATTGTTCGCTGTCGAACCTGCACCTTCTCATTGTTTTAAGTTCTCTGGTATAATATCATGAACTTTTTGTTTTTTTGCTGAGCTGGCCATATTAAAATTTAAAAATATTAAGAAAATTATTTAATATCAGTTTAAAATCACTCGAATAAACTTTACAATACAATTATGTCAACAAAACTCACTATTACTTTATGCGTAAGCAAACAATGCGTCATTCGCAATTGAAACCCACGGCATTATAAAAACAAAACAAACTGGCGCCGTGCAGCGCTTCCTGTCTGCCGCCGCGCTGCCCCCACCCCGCGCACCGAACACTCCGCAGCGTAGGAGCATCGCGTTCGATCGTCTTAAAATACCTAATTCTGCGACGTGCCCAAAATATTGTGTCGCGTGCCATCAATGGCACGCGTGCCATTGGTTCGCCTACCCTGTACTAAGGTATCTTTCTGTAACGAAAAATGTAAAGCTTTATTTCAGAAAGACTGGCAAGCAAGCCAAGGGCTTTTTAGATGTAGAATGGGGGATACATTCTATACTTGCTATGTATTCACTATGGGAGATTGTTTGTTCTCTTAGGAGTGTAAAAAACAAGTGACGGTAGCTTTAAGCAGTAGCTGAATACATGGCATATATTTAAAAAATTTGTTACATGAAATGAATTGATACAATAGCGAAGACCCATTCACAATGTATGATGATAATTTGAGTTCACAAATTAATTTACTTACTTGGAATGAAACAATACCCTTTTGATATTGAGGAGGAGTGTTGAAACTTTGGCAACCACGGACAGCTTTTATTTTATGATTATGCCCCTTAAATCCCCTTGGAATTCATGTTTTTAGTTTTTAATAAATTGTCGAATTGATCGGTCTCGAATCTTTTTTACTTCATTAAGGCTCCCAAAGTTCGCAGCAATTGCTTACTCAGTCCAAAGTAGCACTTGTTGGCAAAAGGGACTTTGCGTTGGATTTCCAGACTGAAATTATTATTTTGTTGATGCTGGTTCCAAGATAGATGAAACAATCTTCACCTGCATCTAAAACTTCTAAGTTATGACTGTCAACAGTGACGTGAGCCAAGACGGGTATGCACCGACTGTTTATTTGATGACAGGAGATATTCCGTCCGATCACGTCGCAATAATATCAATGTCATCGGCATACACCAGCAATTGTACATTAAAATATTAGTGAAGTTTATTTTAGAAAAATATTAATAGAAAATTGCAAATTGCAACTATTTAAAATAATTTTAAACTATTTTTAATCAGTTATTTTGTACAAATAAATATAATTATCAGAATCGTGCTAAAACTAAAAAAAAACACTACTTTTGGGAAAACGCTGTCGGAGTGACGTGTATAGCGAGAGATCTTGGGGCTGAATATCTTGTAAACTAACATACTTTCGATAAAAAATTTTATATGGTATGTTTCTAGTTATCTAGATTAAAAATATGCAAATAAAATGAAACCGCACAGGTATACGACCCCCTTAATTTGGCACTGCCACTTCATGGGCTATTGAAGCAATGACAAATGGCGAAAACATTGCGTTTTTTATGAAATCAGGTTGTTTAGTAAATTTTACGTGCATTTCTTACTTTTATTTAAAGTGATTTAATATATTAATATAGTTTTTATTGAAGAGAGAGCGGGTATTTGTCAACGTATATAAGTTAACACGAGTAGCTCCTCCGCAGCAAAGCTCGCGCATGGCCTGAGTCAGCGAATTTGCGTTCTCGCGCTGATTGCAAATTATTCACTTGCCGCTTCATGCGAATGTAAATGCAATGCAATAAAAGGAAATTGGGCACTCGTTGTGAAGTCACATACGCAGCAGCGAACGACTTCGCTTTTGGCTTAGTTTTAAGCTTACTTAGATTTAAGTCTTCAGTTCTGTAAAATAACTCTTCAGGTGCAGCCAACATTTACCATAGTTTTTTTGTTTGTGTTTTAAACAAATACTTAAAAGTTAATGTTAAAGAAATATATTTGCTGCTACTGTTATCTGCTAGGTCGAAAGTCTTCTTGCGTTTCAACCGGATTTCTTGCCCAGCAGTTTCGATGGGTCTGGAAGCCTTCTCATTAACATGCCGTCCAAGTCTCGGTTCGTGAGACTTTCAATTTTTAATACTTCATTTACCACTCAATTCCCATAGTTGGACTCCGTAGGTGCTAACTAGCTTTAGGACTTGATTATAAATCAACAGCTTATATCGGATTAATAGAGTGGATCTCCTGCCAACTAGGTGGTAAAGTTTAACAAATTTGATATCAAGCTCACTCCTTTTTTAACATGCTCTTTCCATCTAAGGTGATACCTAGGTACTTAGTACTGTTATGAGATATAGGAGTATTATTTATATAAATCGGACGCTATGTCAAGGTAAAATCAACGTGAATTGATTTGGAGTCGTTTAATTTTATGCGCCACTTAGATTCCCACTTAGTAATTGCATTGACTGCTGTTTGCAATAGTAATCCCGATGAGATTTTTAACTTCTTTACTAGTAACAGTGGAAATGCTGATGTGTGGATCCAAACAACTATTTTCACAGTTTATCTCTTATCCTTCGTAATGTATTTCTCAAATGATTGGAAAATACGCCAGCTTTATGTTCATTCGTTTTTGTCCATGTAGTTTCGTTTAATTTTATTGGTGTGACATGTTTTATTCGTTTATTCATATTTTTTGCAGCTTTCCAGACTGAATAATCGGTGGATTTATCAGCTGTAAGTTTAGCCGGATAAGTGTTAAAGGAATAGTTTTTAAACTGTTTAGTTTGTGTATTTAGTTGCGCTGTACATTTATTAAGCACAGTTTTGAGAGCAGAGGACCTAGTTTGCTGCCATCTTCGTCGAAGTTTACGCTTATTATGGGTACTTTCTAAGATATATTTTGGGTATTTGTTTCCACTTAGATTCTCGCGAATATTTAGTGTACTCTTCCACGCAGCACTTTGAATTATTTTTGAGAAATATTCAACTTAACAGTCCAAGTCAACACCAGTCGATATGTGCCTAAGCTTTGGGTCGACTTTATTCAGTATACTCTTAAATTTATACCAATTAATGTGTTTATTACATAATGTAGGCGTGACGGCCGAAATTATTGGGGTTTCATACCGAGTTAGTAACACTGGTGAATGATCAGAGCTTAGGTCTGAGCTATCTTTAATACTTAAATTGATTTTCGATAGCTCATTGATTATAATGAAGTCAATAAGGTCTGTCAATTTCCTACTGTTTGTAGGCCAATAAGTGGGTCTACCTGTAGAAACAATATAGCATCCAACTGCGACCTTTGGTTGTAGGTAAACGAGATCACCAATGAGTGTGCTTTGCGTTAAAATCGCCACCCATGATGCACTTCCATCATAATTTTTTAATATATTCATGTACGTATTTGTTTTTACATTATGCCTAGGCGGACTATACAGAGCAATATGATATAATGGGTGATTGTGCATTTTAACTGAAATTGTTGTAGCTTGAATTTCTTCAGTCTTAATCAAATCTTCCTCTCAGTGGTTAATTTGCTTTTAATCAATATCGTGCTCCTTCCTTGTGCTGAGCTTGCCGGGTATGAAGTGAGATATAATTCATAATTTTTAAATTCTAAAAATGAATGATTCGTAAAATGTGTTTCGTCCAACAGACATCCAATTAATATTTCTGTCGTGTAAAATAGCTTTTATATCATTTTTATTTTTGGAAAGACCATTAGCATTTCATAGCAACCACCGACATAAAAGACTGATTGGTAGAAATTCGCTAAGCATTTATTATCAAAATGTTAGAGGTCTTAATACAAAATTAACCGACTTGTATTTAAACATTTAGTCTATGTTAATAGTTGCTTTATTTATTTAACCCTATTTTATATACCACCCCATTCGGACTTATCTGCATACATGCAGCATGCTTCTTTCATAAATAGCGCTACTTCGATGGCAAATAATGCATATTCAATAATCGTTTTAGGAGATTTCAATTTACCGTGTGCTTCGTGAAAAGCTTTCGATGACTATATCGTATCGATTTGCAATCGGTCATGCTTTCATGAGTTTTTTAAAAAAATGTCCGAGTTGGGTCTGAACCAAATTAATTTGATTCCGAATAAATTTGGTAAATGCTTAGATTTAGTATACGTTGATACATCTTCAAAGTGTTCCGTTATTCAGAGTATTAATCTTGTTCCACCAGAGGACTCGTATCATCCTGCTTTGGAAATATCTGTCGAAATCATAGGCAATGCACGGAATAGTAATAATCAAACTTCTAGCTTCTGTACTCGGTTTAACTTTGCAAAAGCTAATTTTAAAAAGGTTAATAGAGAACTTTATACGATAACATATCCTAATTATAATGATGATATTGAATTGAGTGTCTTGCATTTTAATAACATTATTACGAAATTATTTCAAAAGTATGTTCCAATAGTAATTGTTAATAAAAGTAAAGGTATAAGTCCGTGGTTTTCGAAAGAGTTATATAAATTGAAAAACAGAAAAATGATTTTACACATTTGAAAAAAAAACTGGTTCACTTGTCGTGAAAAAACCTGTCACTTAAATATTCTGTCGACAATATGTTATAATAATTACTTAAATAAAGTAAAAAACAATATAGTAATTAATCAAAAATCGTTTTATGATTTCGTCAACTCCAAACGCAGGATTTCTCAATTTCCGTCCGCGATGAAATACAAATCTATCATTTCAAGTGACAATGAATTATAATATGTTTGCAGAATTTTTCAAGTCAAACAACTGTAATAATTCTTCTAAAACTTTGTCCTATCAGCACATGTGTCCAAATACTTAACGCTCCAATTATTTATGAAGAAGACGGCCTACTTAAATTAAATAAGTTAAAACCATCTTTTAGATACCGCCCAGACATGATACCCTCATCCTTCCTACAAAATAGTGCCAAATATCTTTACTTGCCTTTGACCAGGATATTTAATTCCTCTCTTAAACACGGTATATTTTCTTCAATATGGAAACAGTCATTTATAATTCCTTTGCATAAAACTGGATTTAGATCCAACATTGAAAACTATAGAGGTATCGCAAAACTGTCAGTTATACCTAAACTTTTTGAAGCTATCATCACTGACCATATAACCTTTTCGATTTCTCCGTTAATTTCCTCATCTCAGCATGGATTTCGCTTGAAACTTGCTTGAATTTGTAAACCATGTATCATTGGGTTTTAGGGAACATAAGCATACGGATTTATATACACAGACTTTAGCAAAGCTTTCGATAAAGTAACTCTCTCGGTTCTTATACATAAACTTGATCTTCTGGGCTTTCAGCCAAGATTTCTTAAATGGGTAGCTTTTTATTTTTATAATAGAACACAACGAGTGATATACTCCTTCATATACAATTTATATCTCTTCAGGTGTTCTGCAAGGTAGTCATCTTGGCCCGATTCTGTTCTTGTTGTTTATTAACGATATCTCTTCAGTAATAGAATTCTCAAAAATTTTATTATAAGCTGACGACGTAAAGCTTTTTAAGGTAGTAGTCTGGTAACTTGGGTTTACTTGTGTTTTTTTTTTGCTTGTCCAACCTTTACGGTTGTTGAACTTCAAACGAGTTTTTCTCAAAACATTGTTTTTCTGGTCGGCCCGGGTTTTAACTTTTTTCCTACTGAACCGATTGCTTTTAAATTTTAACAGGCTGTTCTACACACTTACAGTTCTCGTCGGTACTAACGAGAATTTTACCCCTAACTTTTTATTTTACAACCCTTTCTTTGCTAAAATAAAGGGATTTTTTTCAAATTCCCCCATTTTGTTATTTACCCTTGAAATTTAACTTCAGTAGTTCCGACCAGAATGACATGTCTATAGATTGAGAATAATCAAGAATGTTTCATTTCGCATAACATCAAGTGCATTGTTTTTTTGAGGTTCCAACTTCGAGTGACAATAATAATAGTGATAAACTATTAAATTTTTTCAAATAAATTTTTTTTTATATTTTCAATATGTAAATAAAAACACTCTAAATATTCAAGATAAAAAATTTTTTTTTCCTATAAAAAACCACCCTCCAAAGAAGTCATGAAAATAGGCATAAGTTACCAGACTACTACCTTAAATCATACACTTCAACTGAGGAAAGGTGTCTGTTGCAAACAGACTTCAACAATTTGGTTGCATGGTGTGATAGAAATGATTTGCCATTTATCTATAATATAAAAATGAATCGCAAAATGTGTTGGTAAGCGCATAACTCAACAACGCCTGGACCAATTTAGCTAAATCTTTTTTTTAAATTTTCGTTGAAGTTCAAGGATGGTTTTTACGGCGATAAAAATTAGAATTATTGCTGGAAAAACCCTAAAAATAGCCCTTTTCTTTTTCCCATACAAATGATTTGTAACTAAAACGTAGTCAATTTGAGCTTTATTGCTATGGTATAAAGTTCATATTAAATTACAAGCACTCACTGTTGTCTAAGCAATGTAGGTGTGTTCCTAACGTCAAAGATCATATCTATCAAAACAATGTGCGTGTGTGCGTTGGAGCTCAGAATATATAGTTGGAGGAGTTTAATGTGGCGTTCCGAAACTCGCGGACCAACAGTGTTTTATTATTTTTAATATCCAAATTTTAAGTACGGCTTAAAAGGATTTGACTTCAAGTCATATAAAATTTAAAAAGAAAAAAGTTGTCTGTTACCTAATCTACTGAGTTTGCTTTTGACGACTGATACACGAAACAAATTCGTATATAGTTTTTTGTGCAGAGTGTTTACTTAGTTAGTGTTTGTTTAGTTCGTGATTAGTGAAAAAATAATTTATATTTGATATGCCTCCTATAAGACGAAGCAATTTAGGTAGAAGAACCAGAAATGCTACAAACCAAGCTAATTACCGATCTAATCGTACTGCACAAGAACGTGACGACGGAAATGAACGTGAAAGAATTCGGATATCACAAACGCGTGAAGCGCGAGCGCGACATTCAACTAATAATCGCGCAAGTTTGAATCGAGCTGCTTTCAGTTACGATGTGTCAATTGACTACAGTAACTACCAATGTGTTGTTATTGGTTCTATGAACTCGGTTTGCTCACACTGTAAGGCATTAAAATACAAAAACGAAGCCAATGGATTGTGTTGCGCAAATGGTAAAGTGAAATTGATACCATTGGATCCACCACCAGAACCATTGTACTCATTGGTTTCAGGAATAGGAACAGATTCTATACACTTTTTGACACATATCCAACAATATAACAATTGCTTTCAAATGACTTCATTTGGGGCAACAAATGTAGTTCGGGAAAATTTTATGCCAACTTTCAAGGTATGTATTATAGCAGTTACTCATAATTATTTTAGCGAACAAAATTTTTTGGCACCAAAGTTAAGATGTGTCACTAATCTTCAATTTCTTAATCACTTATATATCACTTAGTCATCATATTATATGGGGATTTAGTTTCAGTGACACTTTTATTATATTTTATATTTAATAGATATTAGTTAAAACTAAATATATACATCCAATCCATTAATTTATACCACACCATAATATTTTTTTTTTATTTACAGATACAAGGGCAAATATATCACAGAGCAGGTTCACTGTTACCAGTGTCAGATAACGACAACAAATTCCTGCAAATTTATTTTATGGGCAATTCACCACAAGAAATTGATCTGCGTTGTGCACATAACAATTTAGTAAAGAGGTCTATTGTAGAACAATTACAAACTTTATTTCATCAACACAATCAATTGATTATATTGTTTAAAACTGCCTTGGATCTGATGCCATCCGATAATCACAAAATTGTAATCAGAGCTGATAAAACACCTGCAGGTCAACATACAAGACGTTTTAATGCACCAACTATTGATGAAGTTGCTATCGTTGTAGTTGGAGAAAACTTGGAATCCCGTGATATTGTTTTACATCGTCGGAATGATCAATTACAACGTATAAAGGAAACACACCGCTCATATGATGCACTGCAATATCCCATTATATTTTGGCAAGGTGAAGATGGCTACGATTTCTCAATAAAAATGATAAATCCCATTACAGGTAACTAAAATATCTCAGTCATTATATTATGTATTTTGAATGTTATTAAAATAAAATCTATTTACAGGTTCTGAAACCAACAAAAAAGTCAGTTCAATGAACTATTATTCATACCGCCTAATGATTCGGGAAAATGAAGATAATCACATATTGAAATGTCGGCGATTATATCATAAATATGTTGTTGATATGTATGTTAAAATTGAAACGGAGAGATTAACATTCATCAGGTTGAATCAAACTAAACTCCGATCTGAAGAGTATGTTCACCTTCGAGATGCGATTAATACTGATGGAAATGCACAGAATGTCGGTCGGATGACTATTCTTCCAGCAACATACATCGGAAGCCCTCGGCATATGCACGAATATGCTCAAGATGCCATGTCGTATGTTCGTCATTATGGTACAGCAGATTTGTTCATCACATTTACATGCAATCCACAATGGATAGAAATCAAGCAGGAGTTATTCCCTGGGCAATCACCCATTGATCGTCATGATATTACAGCCAGAGTCTTTAGACAAAAGTTGAAATCTTTAATGGATTTCATCGTAAAACATAATGTGTTTGGTGAGACACGCTGCTGGATGTATTCTGTGGAGTGGCAGAAACGAGGATTGCCACATGCACACATTTTGATTTGGTTGGTTGAAAAGATAAGGCCAAATGAAGTTGATGCAGTGATATCAGCTGAAATCCCTAATGTACAAGTAGATCCTGGATTGCATGAGGTAGTTATCAAAAACATGATACATGGTCCCTGTGGAACTCTTAATCAAAATTCACCGTGTATGATGGATGGTAAATGTTCAAAACGATATCCACGGACATTAATATCGGAAACAATTACTGGTAATGACGGTTATCCATTGTATCGTCGCAGATCGACAGCAGACAATGGAAAATCAACAATTGTCAAATTAAATCAACAAGATATTGAAATAGATAATCGTTGGATTGTTCCATATTCACCCATTTTATCAAAGACATTCAAAGCACACATCAACGTTGAATCTTGCCATTCAGTGAAATCTATTAAATACATTTGCAAATATGTAACCAAAGGGAGTGATATGGCTGTGATTGGAATTGGTGCAGAGAATTCCAATGATGAAGTTACCCAATACCAAATGGGCCGCTACGTCAGTAGTAATGAAGCAGTTTGGCGAATATTTTCTTTTCCTATTCATGAGAGACACCCTTCTGTTGTTCACTTAGCTGTGCATTTAGAAAATGGACAAAGAGTGTATTTTACAGCACAGAACGCAGTACAAAGAGCTGCTCAGCCACCATCTACTACATTAACCAGTTTTTTGAGACATGCCAAAACGATTATTTCGCACAAACATTGCTATATTCTGAAATGCCAAAATATTATACCTGGAATCAATACTCAAGGAGATTTATACAACGGAAGCAAGGAAAACCAGTTCCAGGATATACAGATGTATATTCCACCGATGCGATTGGCCGGATTTATTCAGTACATCCAAGCAATGATGAATGTTTTTACTTACGACTGCTATTAGTCAATGTACGTGGCCCAACATCATTCCAACAGTTACGAACTGTTGATGGTGAATTGTGTGGATCCTACAGAGAAGCCTGTCAACGTTTGCAATTGCTTGAAAATGACGCTCATTGGGATCAAACTCTCAATGATGCTGTAATATCATCACACGCTCACCAAATACGAACATTGTTTTCTATAATCATATCTACATGCTTCCCATCAAACCCAATTGATTTGTGGATCAAGTACAAAGATTATATGTGTGATGATATTTTGTATCAAATACGGAATAGAATGGGAAATCCAAATATACAAATCAGTGAAGAAATTTACAATGAAGTATTGATTTCAATTGAGGACATGTGCTTGATAATGTCAAACAAACTATTAATTCAATTAGGCCTGACCGCGCCCAATCGTCCAATGCATGACGCTTTTAACCAAGAGCTGCATCGAGAAAAACTGTATGATCTCAACTCTTTGAAAGAATTAATTCAAACAAATCTTCCACTGTTAAATGAACAACAGAAGTATGTATTTGAAACTCTTATGAAAGTAACAAATGATGAAACTGGAGGCATTTACTTCTTAGATGCACCTGGTGGTACAGGAAAAACTTTTTTGATTTCATTAATATTAGCAACAATTCGCTCACAAAATAAAATTGCACTTGCACTCGCTTCGTCGGGAATCGCAGCAACTTTGCTTGAAGGTGGTCGAACAGCCCATTCAGCACTAAAATTGCCATTAAATATGCAAAGCAATGAAACTCCAACCTGCAACGTTTCGAAGAACTCTGCAATGGCAAAGGTTTTGCAGCAATGTAAATTGATTGTTTGGGATGAATGCACGATGGCACATAAAAAATCTTTGGAGGCTTTAGACAGAACCTTAAAAGATCTACGGAGCAATAATAACCGATTTGGTGGTGCAATGATTTTATTAGCAGGAGATTTTCGTCAAACATTGCCAGTGATTCCACGATCAACGCCAGCTGATGAACTCAATGCATGTCTAAAGTCCTCCAATTTGTGGAAACATGTCAAAGTACTTCATTTAAGTAAGAATATGCGTGTCGAATTGCAAAATGACCAATCTGGAAACATATTCTCTAAACAACTCATTGACATTGGTAATGGCAAATTTCCTATAGACATGTTGACTGGCTGCATTAACTTTCCTCAAAGTTTTTGTCAGTTAACTCGATCAAAAGATGAACTTATTCAGAAGGTGTTTCCAGATGTTTCTCAAAATTACAGAAACCATGATTGGTTGAGCGAACGAGCTATACTGGCTGCAAAAAACATAGATGTAAATGAATTAAATTTCAAAGTTCAAGAACAAATTACAGGCGAATTGAGGATATATAAATCAGTTGATTCGGCTACTAATCAAGATGATGTAGTCAACTATCCACCGGAATTTTTAAACTCGCTGGATTTGCCAGGATTGCCACCTCACAATCTTCAATTAAAGGTTGGATCGGTGGTTATAATGTTGCGAAATATCAACCAACCGCGTCTTTGCAACGGTACACGGTTAGCGATAAAAAAATTACTAAACAATGTGATAGAAGCAACTATACTCAAAGGAAAGTATAAAGGAGAAGATGTTCTTATACCGCGCATCCCAATGATTCCGACTGATGTGCCATTTGAGTTTAAACGACTACAGTTTCCAGTGCGGCTTGCTTTTGCTATGACTATAAACAAGTCCCAGGGGCAATCATTAAGTGTTTGTGGTATTAATCTAGAAAACCCATGTTTCTCACATGGTCAATTGTATGTTGCCTGTTCCCGTGTTGGAAAACCATCAGATTTGTTTATCTATGCGCCAGGTAATCAAACAAAAAACATCGTATACCACAAGGCACTACAATGATAATAATAATAATTATGATTCACATGATTAACAATAAAGCGATTACTTATTTTTAAATCCTTATATATGTTTTATTTAATTATTTTTTATTCACAACGCCCTATCACCAGGGTGACGGTTCTGTTCAGGAGAATTTTTTAAAATACGTAGGCGAAAAAAATGCCAAATTACAAATCTTTTTGACAGGACGAAGTCTGTCGGGTCAGCTAGTTCTCAATAAATGTAAGACGATGTGCTTTTCCTGTAGATCTGTGCACCCCTCTCCTTATGTAATACAGCACCATTTTCTAGAGCAAGTTTTTAACTATGTTGATTTGGGAGTTAATATGGACCCTAAGCTTAATTTTAGTCTTCATATTGATATCATGGTCTTGAAAGCAAAAGCTGTCCTCAGTTTTGTTTAACGTTGGTCTAAAGAATTTAGAGATCCGTATAATACTAAAACACTTTAAACAACTTTGGTTAGTTTTGGTTCTGTTGTATGGAACTCTAGCTACCAAATCCATTCTGCCAAGTTAGAGTCTGTTCAAAAACAATTTTTACTATTCGCCTTAGGACATTTCCGATGGGATTCTAGGGTAAGTCTACCTCCAGACACTAGTCGTTTAAAACTTATAAATCTACCTTCACTTTGTAGTCGTAGGGAAAGGCTTGGCATAATATTCTTAGTGAAAATCTTGAATAAAACAGTTTGCAGTTCTTTTCTACTGTCTGAAATTAAATATCCCGGTTCGCTTTTCGAGACAGTTTAGACCTTTACGGTTAAAATCCTGTAGATCAAATTTCGAACTAAACAAACTATTCCACCGTATATGTCATGATTTTAATTCTCATTCCCACTATATTGTTTTCTCTTAATAAATAAAAATGTAACAATCTATCATATCGTAACAATAAATCTTAGCTGTTGAAAATTTTTGTTTCTGTAGCTGAGCAGTTTTAGATCTCAACACTTAAAAACTCTCTTGTCTCTTCTGACTCGGCTAATTGCGCACGTATGCGGATTGCGCCCCTAGCGTCGGTTGGGCGGGAGGAGAGTAATCGTTTGGTTATTATTATTATTCTCATCAATAAAATGTAGATTCTCTTGCTCATTTAGTTTATCCAAAATTTGGGATAACAGACTATTTTTACACATGTTTCTTGGTACCGTAAGACGGTTGGTATTGCTGATGGGCGTAATCGGACCGCTGCCACGACCACAAAACGCCATTAATCAAAAACAAATAAATTGTCATAGCTAAGCTCCACAATAAGATACAAAAATGTTATTTGGTATACAGGATCAAATTAGGAAAGGGCATATACGGTTTAAAATTTTGTTTAAAAGTGGGCGTAGTCCAGCCCCCTAATAGGTTTAATGTGCATATCTCCTAAACCGCTAAAGCTATTATAACAAAGTTCACTGAGAACAAATAGTTTTAGCACCTCTACTTACAGTGTGAAAATACACAGGGTGAAATCGGGTGACAACCCCGCCCACTCCAAATATAACGGTACTGTTAAAAACTACTAAAAGCGCGAAAAATCAAGCACTAAACACGCCAGAATCATTAAATTTTAACTCAGGGATGGTATGAGATGACTTTATAGGAACCGCGTTCAAAATTAAACAGTGGGCGTGGCACCGCCTACATTTAGGTGAAAACCCATATCTTGGGATCTGCTTAACCGATTTCAACCAAATTCGGTATATGACATTTTTTTCTGAATTTATGTGCGAAAATGCGCACGACTATTTCCCATATAACACCATTTTAAAATCCATCTGATTCTTTCACTTTCCACTATGCAAATCAAGCAACAATGCTTGTATTGGGGTTAAACTTTGCATGAATAATGCGATTACAATATGCCACTTTGTTACCAAAAATTGTCTAAATCGAACCAAAACTGTTCGAGCCCCTAGATACTGAATATGTGGACCCCAGTGCCTATAGTTGACTTTTTACCGAAAATATCGGTTAATGTGTAAGATGTATAATTGAAATTCATATAATAAAATAAATAAATGAAACTCTTGATAATAGTATGTCTTTGTGTCCAAAATTGGTTGAATCGGATCAATACTTCCTTCAATATAAATTTCTGCTATCAATTGAAGTAATTTAATGGGATTTGATCCTTGCAAGTTGTGAGAGTATAAAATGTTCGGTTACACCCGAACTTAGAAATCCCTTACTTGTTTTAAATTGTATTTGTTGGACTTTGCTTAGCTATCTGCGCAAATGTAACTTTAGAAACGGAAGGATGGAATTTTTCACCTGTGTTCACAACGGGTTTGTTCGTCAGAGCATTCACACACGTCGATGATTTACCGCCGCTGTTTTTTGTATGTCCAAAAGATTGAGTTTTGCACTATGGAATTAACTTATATGCTCTAATAGGCACATCTTTGACAAGGGTACTAGAAATGTTATTGATCTGGTGGTTTTCCTAATGACTTCAATAGCTTCGAATGTTATTACAAACATATCTAGCGGTTCTTAAATCCTTCCTTTAATTTTATTAATTGCATTTAAGACATTAAAGGTTTGAACTTTTAAATCGTTTAAGATTGATTGTGTATCACATGAGTGATGTAAATTTCTTATCATTACCTTAATTGGCTTATTATGTTTACTTTCGTAGCCAAACCAAGGTATATTTTCATTGGACAAGAATTTTATATAAGGTATAATTTTACGGATTTGGATTATGGGTTTTAGTATTTAGTTGGCCGCCTGCTCTTTATTTTTATTTTTCAAAGGGCTATTAATTGTTAGAGAAGTATCAGCTTTGCATTTTTTTAAGCGCGTTTATTTTTGAGAATCCACTCAGTTTCTTTAGCTAGTTCATTTTCATTAGTTTCATATATTTGATCAACATTCATACTAGAAGGGTTTTCTTCAATACTCACATGCTTGCTTTTAGTAGTTTTTAGTTCTTCGTTTTCTTTTTTTAGCGCTATGTTATCTTTGTGAGGCTGATTACAGATTATACATCGCTTAGTTTTCTTATTTTATTTACTCTATACTATATGGGCTGTGATTGTTTCTTGGCGCTTTATGAAGAAATTCAGCAATTTTTTTAAAGTAATTTGCTAACTGGCTATTAGCAACCTGTCGCTTGGTTGCATTATCGACGATTTGAAGTAGAAGAGTGAAGGAAAAAATCACCATTATTAAATAAACAAAATAATTATCAAAATTTAGTAATTGGCGCGTGGGCCAGAGGATGCCCAGCCGTAATCAACAACTAAAGCAATTGATCAGTAGCAGAGGAAACCCGGACGATATCAACAACTTATATAGATTTAATAATGCAAGTAGAGTGCTTGTTTAATGAATTTTTTGTTATCAATAAAATATATCACAAATCATCATTTCCTAATATTTAAAAAGAACGAGGTGTTAGAATTTTTATTTATTCAAAAAGTAATAATCCTATGAGTTGCAGTGAATTAGAAGAGCTAGTGTCCGGATTCGCAGGTTTCGAAAAAATACCATAAAAACGAATAATTTAAAGACAGGTGATTACTAAAAATGGTGGTCTGATCAAACACTAACAAATAAAATGTCGTTCATAGAATCAGAAATCAAAGCGCTTAACGAGTATACAGTTAACACTGCATTTACAAACCAGGCTCAGAGTTATGAACAAAAACTGAAAGATATAAAGAATAAATTTGCAAAAACATCGGTAACGGTACCCGAGCTAGAATTATTCAGAGATGTTGAAATAATACCAGATGTGTAATGCGATGAAACATTAGGCATAGTAAGACAGTACCTGACTTTGAAGGAAAACTTGAGACATACGTCTCATGTCGTAAGACTATAAGCTCATACGGCTTATAAGATTTTCGAAAATCATGTAGGAAGTTCCAAACACTACCAGGCATTAGGCATAATCACAAATAAAATAAAGGGGTCCTCTGACATGGTGCTGTACTTATACGACACACCATTGAATTTTAAAGCAATTGCACTGGTCTACAGTGGTTTGGTTGCCCTAGATATAAGATCGATTTGGGATATATTTAAGCCCCCAGTTCATGAAACTATTAATGGTTTTGTAAGAATTGTTCACGTTTATTTTAAAATCTTGTTTTATTCATTTTACATTACAAAAATTAGAAAACATGAAACACAAGAACAGAAATATTTATATCAGTTTAATTTTGAAAAATAAGGATACATCGAAGTAAACAGAAAGACAAGTCACATAGGTTATATTTATTTAAAACTCTTTTTAAAAGAAAAGTTCTTCCTCTTACAGTTTTTCAGGTGACAATCTCTTTTGATAGCCATCGTATGACGATTTCAGCAACCTTGATACCATTCTTCCATCACTTTTAGATCCTGATTCAATCTCTCTCTCTGTTCCCCACTATAAGTTCCAAAATTATCCAAAAATGTACCCAGATGATTACGGAGATAGTCGAACTTAATATTCAAATTTGCATTCTGAATGTTTTCCAGCATTTTAACTTTGATAATATCTATATCTTTCAGTAATTGTTGTATCAAATATTCCACCTCTCAGCTTTTTCATGCTAAGTTTGGACATTTTCTACAAATGTCATTAAAACAATATTCTTCTCCACCGCTTTGGCAAATTGTTTTATCATTCCTAATTTGATTACGTACTAAATCATTGAGCTCATTTTGAGAAAATAACTTGGGTGTAGATGGTTTACCCTCCTTTTTACATCCATTGGTGAACTATACCGATATCTGGGTATTTGACGATATCACTGTTTCTGAGTAGTTCATGCGAATTACTTTTGAATCGTTCTATTATTAACAAGTCGATATTTATCAAAATATAAGATATGCAATTATTTTTAAAACGAGAGAACATTCAATATTTTCATGAATAAGGTCGAAATCGTGATACTTGAAAGCATCAAAACTTAATAAACAGACAGAAAATAGGAGCCCATTCTCTAAACGGGAGCCACTTCAACCAATGGACACTGACAGTTCATCCCGATTCAGACAGCCTCTTTAGCAAACAAATAGAAATTTCTCTCCTTATGTACCACTTTCGAATCAGGCCATTAAAAGGCCAAATAATGGCATTACAAGGTATACTGTATCAAAGTAGTATAGTATAAATCATCTTTCACAAAATAATAACTCCTACATAAGTAGAATTAGAATACCAAATTACACTTGAATCAGAGGCAGATGACATTTGAGATGAAACTAATCAATATGATAAAGTCTACTTTCTTAGGAATAGCTCCCTGCTGCCGTTTGTAGAACGAACAAAAGTAGACAAAACCATAAATTTACTTATTGACACAGGTGCTTAAGAAATTTACATTAAACTGTCAACGTACACATGTGCAGCCATCGCTCGCCATTAACAAATAAAGCAAACATTTAAATAATAACCAAATTTAATGAAAATTGAAAATTAATAATAACAATGTTGCCCATTTCTTTAGGTCTAATAATATTATCTGCGGTAATCGCATCTTGAAGATAAGCATTCAAGGAAAGAGATTGAAGTCGTACTCTCAAAGCATCATGTGATACGAAAAGTCCATACAGGAAACATTTTTACTCGCATCTGAGGCCATGGGTTACCAGTAACCGAAATGGCACCGTCATTGACCAAACGCGCATTATAACGCCTATCATGTTCGCCACGTGTAGAAGTTTTTAAAGACTCTTCTGGTTCATCAAGTAATGGAAGAGAGTCTTTACCACATGAATAGGCGATAACACTACTCAAGAACTCTGAAGAAAAAATTTGCTGATGTGCTAAGAGGTCTGTGGGCGTATCTAAGGTGTCTTGATTATGAATTTGAGTTCAAAAATGTTCAATCACGTACAGATTTTGTGTAACAGAATACATGTTACTTGTAATTTTTTTTCTGAAATTTTCGTATAATTTATACTGTAAGTTGAAATAAAAAAAAGTTATTTATATTATATTATAGTTCGATGGAATTTTTCATACTTTAGTACTTTAACTTTTAAGTCATCACTTAAAAGCATCATAGTTTACTGAATTTAGAATCTGTGACATACTTTCGTAAGTTTCTTTCATGTCAACTGCATGCGCAAGAGGATTAGAGGGCTTTTTGTTGCCATTATGAAGCAAACCCGTCTTCAAACTTATTTTTGAGAAGTTTATGAATAAACTCATTATGCGCAAATCCCGATCTTTCAATAACATCATTTGAACTGAAACAAACACAAATTTTATCTTGCATGATTAACTCTGATTGATTGAACTTGCATGATTAACATGATTACTGGTTCTAAAATAGTTACTTTCGGTCCTGATGTCTGATATTATTTTCGGGTTTTGGCGTTTTAAGCACCAGCACCCAATTTTATTATGAACACAAGTTGCTTTGGTACATGTTGTAATTTAATAAAACTTAATTTTATTTTTTCAAAATAAAACAAACAAAAAATCATAACTCAAAAATCCTACAAGTCAGGAAATTTTTACTATTATTTTCGGTTTTAAATCAAAATTAGCTATAAACAGTCCCAAACTTCACAGTCACATAATGACTGTAAACATGTGTAATTAAAGGTGGACTATGATATTTAATTGAATGGTCATATTGAAATGAAGTATCGTTAAATACATATCAATTATTCCGCATGAAATTTTGACAGTATGTTTCTATCGCTCTTCTTTTGCCTATTGCTTAGCTTGCCTTTCTATACAAACTCGTATCTGAATAGGCATTTCTGTTGCTATCAACACATTTTGTCATCCTGCTTACTATTGTCTTCTCAACTCTCTGTGAGCTGAAGATTCATAACTTCATGCAACTTTTGCTACATTCAATTTTTTTCATATTTATACTCTATTATAAAACACGTGATCTACCTATTTTCTAAAAACAAAAATTTTAAGGAGTTGGAAAAGTAAAGCTTTTTAAAATATCTTTTATAAAAGTTATTATTACCTCCATATCTAAGGTAAATCGATGATATATGCCGGCTGGTATGATTATTAAGTCTCCTTTGCTAACAGCGATGCGAATCCAATCATCTTTTGCACTAAAAAATAAAATTTAAATGGACGTATGTATTTGTTTGTAAACAATTGTCTTATCAATAATAATTATAACACGCCCTTCTCTGACGGCCTTTTATTCTACACAAGAACTGTGAACATATATATGTACACACATTTGAAAATGTCAAGCGTTCGAGCAATTCTAATTTTAATATTTTGACAACTGACAAAATTGGACTCTACGAAATTTATGAAGGAAGAAGAAAAGTGAGCGAAATCACTGTTTATTTTAGTTTATGATTTATAAATATCATTTATTGGGTTTTAAGTATATATGCTAATGTCTTATATATATATTATATATTATATGTTAGCCGCGCAAAATATTTGCATTGATTCGGCATTAGAAAACCGGACTGCAATATTGGTGCGATTATGCTATCGTTTACTGTTTTTAAGAAAACAGCAAGTAAAAACTAAGAAGGAAGGCCAAGTTCGGGTGATAACAAATATTTTAAATTCTTTAAATTTTAAAAGATCAAAGTTGGGAAAGGCTTTCACATATTGACCAATTTTGTATCAAACATTTTGCGAAATAATTCAATATTCGCATTAGACGCGGCCATATGCTTCTAACAGGAGTTACATGCTTATTAGCGGGTGTTTAAGATTTATTTTCAATTTCTTATTTTACAAGTATATCACATGATGCACCCTGTGTACAGTGTTTCTCTATTTCCTATCATTCCGTGCTTCAGTTATTTGCTTTAACTATTGTAATATTCCTGAAGGAGCTTCTTCTTCTTTGGATCGCCGCAATAAACAGACGGGCTTTTAAGTTTAGTCGGTTCGACGGTTTCAATTGCTCAATTCCATAAGTAAATTATATTGACGCTACCTTAAAGGATTAACGCGATATGTGCAGTATCATTGTAAAGCATAACCACATTTTCAATGTACATAAATTGGAAATGGCAGATCAAATCTTTGACAGTTTCATGCACGTTGGAACAGGTGCGCAAGGCGCATGCAGCTGAATTAGATGCATCCAAGGCTGAGCAACTGTTGAATTCAGCGAGGTCCTATTACGACCGCATGCTCGTAAGCCACGAGGCTCTCCTCAGTTTTGAGAAAAACGAGAAGTTTGAACTACATTCAGCATGGTGGGACGTCACTGAAGAGATGTATAATGATCTATGTTCCAGTTGTTGTTGTTGTAACGGTTAACTAGTCCCCGCTTGGATAATAAGGTATAGTTTGGTTGTCGTCGAGGTCATCTAAGGGGAGGCCTAAGAAACGAGCTGTTTCGATGGGGTCGGATCATAGGGAAATGGGTGATAGATGAGTTGAGTTCGTTGGGCATGCAAAGAGGTGGTTAGTATCATGCGGAGACTTATTGCACGCAGGACATATGTTTGGAATGTCGGGGTCTATTTTGGACCTGCTACGATTTCTACAACGAAGTTGCGCGGGGGTCACTCTGGGTTCGAGAGTCATCTCGAGCTCTACGTCTGTTATGGGTGGTGATTTGACTCCTAGCACGCCTGTGAATGGCGGTCAGTGCTTGTCTAAAGTTCGTTGCGTCCAAAGTCCGGTCGGCGTAGTCAAGAAAGGACCTCTTGATGTTCCTAGGAGGAGGTTCCGCTTCAAGCAGACGACTGTAGGGGTGATTTCTGCGAAAACATCCCAGCAGAAACTGCTTATGTTCCCTAACCGGAAGCATAGGTAGGATGGCTTGGGATGAATGCAACTAATCGCACTACGCTCTTCGGTTTTTGTGATGCCGGTCAGAAGGCATACGCTGCGGTTGTTTACGCACACACTATCAACAGTGATGACAATGTTAAGCTATCATTGCTCACCGCTCGTACTAAGGTTGCGCCGTTGAAAGGCGCCACAATCCCTCGACTCGAGCTATGTGGAGCTCTCCTATTAGCCAAGACGATTGGTAATATTAGCAGGGCGCTTATTTTGGAGGATGCCTCTGTGCACTTACCGACGGACTCTAATATTATCTTGTGCTGGCTACGCAAGCAGCCAATGTTGTTAAAACCATATGTTGCCAACAGGGTTCGGCAAATACAAAAATTTACATCTATAGATTGTTGGCATTATGTACGTTGGGAACAGAATCCAGCAGATTGCGCCAGCCGTGGTGTGACTGCATCATAATTGCTGAGGTCCAGGTTGGCTACGTCAGAAGGCAACCATGTTTGATCAGGTACCGAAGTTACAAGCAGAGGACCAGAGTTTTAACCTCCGCATCTTCAATTAGGTTCCAGCTCACCACTTGATGTATCGATGGACAACATATTCCATTAACACAGCGGTTTAGTTCCATCAAACGACTGATCAGAAGAATCCCTTTTCCACAAAAGTGAAAAGGTGGGATGCCTTTATCGGGGACTCCCCACCAAATCACTACAGCAGCTGGATGGTGTCCACGTTAAACTCTGGGATTAAATTTTTTTGCATAGATTTTCTCATTTGGTTTATTAAAAACTTCTTAAACTGTGAACATTTTTCCATCTGTAAAACGGATACTTTTATGGCCATTTACCGCGTTCTACATTTGTTGAGCTTAATTTGCTTCAAGCGCGCTGTAAGAAGATGACCAATTGACCGACGGTAGGCTTCATCTGGAGATCAATAGAATAAGTCTTGACATTGATTGTTCGATATATCCATTTCCCTTCACATAATTATCTGTTTTCGGGAAGAATTTCTGCGAACGCGTTCACTAACTGTTTTTATGGCAGAATTGGTTCGAACTGTGCGAGGACGACCACTTCTCCTTTTGTCATCAATTGTAAAGAAAACATTCTCGAAATTTAAGTATCTTAAGAACTCATACATTTCATAAGGATTCACGGAAGGTGAACACTGAACTGATTATTACATATGAGTAACAAATATTACAGCCACAATTTGTCCTCGCTGTATACATTGTAAACTTTGTAACAGAATTTATGGAAAGTCTAAGTAAATTTGAAAAGTTTACTTAATTTGAAAAGAAAAATTTCATTAAGTAAAAGTTGATTAAAATAATGTACTAGTCATAAACTCACCATTATGTTACCTATCACTATGCTTAATTTGATTATGTAATGTCTGTGGTTGTTTTTTTTACAATAATTTAAATAAATAACGAATATATTTCATGGGCAAAAGTTATGGCACAGTTAGAATTTATATTTAGACATGGAAAAGAAAATACAAATTTAATGACGAGTATTCAAACCTTACATTTTAATAACGTCATTTTAATGATTTGCCATGGAGTGCACCAATTTGCTTTTCATCACAGATTCAATATTGGCACATTCATGCTGCAGTCCCTCTTTTAATTTGCTTTTACTTGTAACGTTATGCTTTTCGGCCCTTCGGTCCAGTTTATTCCAGAAGTGCTCAATCGAATTTAAGGCCCCTGATTTAGTTTCAAGAGCGTGGGAATGATGAATGATCCACATACAAACATCATAAGGTATGCTTGGGATCCCTATCTTGCTGAAAATAGAACTGATTCCCTGAATTCAGCTTTTCTATGCTTTCTTGCAAATTTTATTTCAAAATGTTCATATATAAAGTTTTATACTAAGTTCCCAATGCCTGACATCTCCAAACCATGATTGCACCACCTCCATACTTTACGGTATTACTAACATTGTTTTTGTCAAATTCAGTGTTTGCCTTTCTCCATACTTGTATTCGACCGTCACTTTAGAATATGTTAAATTTTCTTTCGTCTGTGTACTTTATCCTAGATCTCCATAGCTTTATTTTAATACTCTTTAGCAAATTCTAAACGCTTTTTTTGTTGGCCTGGCTGATAAGAGGTTTTTTTCGAGCTGTTCTGGATTTGTACCCGTTGCGAATAAGCACACGTCGTACTGTTTTCGGATGCGTATGTTTATTTAATTCTTCCTTAAGGTCCGCAGAAATCTTTGTTGAAGTCAGTTTTGGATAATTTTTTTCTTGTATTTTACGTAACACATACGACTCCTCTCTGGAACTAAACGTACTCGGACGACCTGAACTTTCGCAGCTTGGAGACAACGCACATCTTTAAAACGTTTGATTATACTTCGAATGGTAAAACGATTTAATTTCGTTATTTCACCGATTTCAGTACAGCTTTTGTTGGCGGAATGTAGACGTAAAATATTTTTTCGCTTCTCTGCTGTCGTGTCCGCTTCGACTCATTTTACAGAATTGTAGTAATTACTTGTAATGCACGCTACACAAGACTATATTTTTTTTAAAAGGTTTCTAATGTGGTGCAGCATCATGCAGTCACTTGTTATTGTCAAATTTTTTTATATTTTTTTTAGCAGAATCAATGGAATTATTTCGGAGAATTCGAACCGTGCCAAAACTTTTGCCCACCGAAATATATAAATTTTTCTGTCAATTAATTTTTTGTTTACAAGCCATTTGAAGTTGACGTGGCAGAGCATTTTTTTAATATGGAAAAAATTGAGTATCGCGCAGTGATTAGATTCTTTCTTTTGATAGGTTTGAAAGCAAATTAAATTCATGAACAATTGTAAGAAGTGTATAAAGAGACCTCACCTTTAAAACGCACCGTTTAATTTTGAGCTGGCTTGAAGACGATCCACGCGAAGGACGACCAAAAACCGCAACCACACCAGAAATCATTGAGCAAGTTCATAATATTGTTAGTGAAGGTCCAAGTTTGACTATGCGTAAAATTGCTAATGCCATAGGCACGTCAGACGAACGGGTACTTCATATTTTACCTGGAGAATTTTATATGAAAAATCTGTTTGGAAAGTTAGTGCCGCACACGTTAACAATTCAACAAAAATTGGATCGTAAACAAATTTCTCAGCATAATTTGGAGCGTTTTAAGCAGAATAAAAGCGATTTCTTGCATCGTTCTATAACTATGAATGAGATTTGGATTTTCCAATATGATCTTAAATTGAAACAATAACGTTTACAGTGGGCTGAATCTGGTTGTTCAGTTCCAAAGCAGGTGAAGTCACAACGATTGTCAAAGAAGATTATAGCATTAGTTTTTGAGGATGCAAAAGGAATTTTGTTGATTGATTATCTGCAGAAAGGTAAAACATTCTATGCTGAATATTATTGCAGCCTTTTGAATTAGCTGGATGAAAAAAGTCGTGAGAAAAGACCTGGTTTGCAGCACAAACAAATCATTTTTCATCAAGACAATGCACCTGCTCACAAAGGTGTTTTAACGATAACAAAATTCAACAAATTAAAGTACGGATTGTTTGAGTATCCATCGTATTCACTACATTTGGCTCCTAACGACTACTACCCCTTCAGATATCTGAAACAATTCCTTCGTGGAAAGAGTTGGAATAAGTGTATTGAAGTTAAGGGAGATAATATTGATAAAAAAATATATTTCGTACCAAAAACAGCATATTTAATTTTGAGCGCAGAAATTTTTCAACCAACCTGTAAGTAGTACATTATTTGAACATACCTTTTATATTAACAGATCGACAGAGAACTCAAGGAACCAAAACCCACTATGCCAAAACTTTTATCCGTTTTGTACAGTGTACATCTGTACATATGTTTGTAGATATTATTATATATTTATACATGTGATGTGTTGTTATGAGTGCATAACATGTTAACCTCAGCCTTAGTAAAGTGGCCGCGGAGGACCGTTGATCATGACGCGCCTACATCATACATTGGGCGTTTAATGTTCGTTGTTTAGACGCGTCCCTGAGGGACGCATACGCCTTGTTTCATTCTCCTGCCTATGTTCCCCGCAGAGCTTCTTTACAATGAAAGAGTTTTTCAAATCCGTCTAGTAGTTTCGGAGCCTATTTAATTAAAATAAACAAACAATACAATCTTTACTCTTCAGAATATTAGTATAGATAGAACTGTAAATCTACGTCGATTGGTTTCAGGTTTTACAAACAACCGTTAGGGGAACAAATATTTATACTATGTGCGAAAATGTTGCAAGAGTATAAAAAACAAGTAAGGAACCTTTCATACTCTTGCAACTTCCCAGGAAAAAAGAGGGAGAAATACCTTCAGGTGTTGACAAATATGTATTTTACAAATATTGCGAAAAAACTCAACATTCATTGTTCTATCAAACCGTGAATGGATTACAATCAAATTTGTATCTTATTAACTTATACCTATTATAGGTCATAGACATGACTTCCCGTCAGCGAAAAATACATTAAAATCATCCTGAAAAACGACTTATCTGACATAAAATCAATTTAAATTTTATGTTTTGAGATGATCTGGAAAACGTCGACTAGAAGATCGAAATGTATTACATTAGGGACCAAGGTCTAAACTCTCGCAACATGTTGCTACAGAGTATAATAGTTTTGTTCACCTAACGGTTGTTTGTATCACCTAAAACTAATCGAGTTAGATATAGGGTTATGTATATATAAATGATCAGGATGAAGAGACGAGTTGAAATCCGGGTGACTGTCTGTCCGTCCGTCCGTCCGTCAGTGCAAGGTGTAACTTGAGTAAAAATTGAGATATCTTTATGAAACTTGGTACACATGTTTCTTGGTACAGTAAGACGGTTGGTATTGCAGATGGGCGTAATCGGACCACTGCCACGCCCACAAAACGCCATTAATCAAAAACAAATAAATTGTCATAACTAAGCTCCACAATAAGATACAAGACTGTTATTTGGTACACGAGATCACATTAGTAAGGGGCATCTGCAGTTAAAAATTTTTTTTTAAGTGGGCCCGCCCCTAATAGGTTTAATGTGCACATCTCCTAAACTACTAAAGCTTAATAACAAAATTCACTGGAAGCAAATGTTTTTAGCACCTCTACCTACGGTGTGAAAATGGGGGAAATCGGGTGACAACCCCGCCCACCAAATATAATGGTACTGTTAAAAACTACTAAAAGCGCGATAAATCAAGGATTAAACGCGCCAGAGACATTAAATTTTATCTCAGGGATGGTAAGAGATGACTTTATAGGAACCGCGTTCAAAATTAAACAGTGGGCGTAACACCGCCCACTTTTAGGTGAAAACCCATATCTTGGGATCTTTTTAACCGATTTCAACCAAATTTGGTACATAACATTCTTTTTATATTTCTATGTTATGGTGCGAAAATGGGCATCGGATTACAACCACGCCTATTTTCCATATGACACCATTTTAAATTCCACTTGATTATTTCACTTTCCACTATGCAAATCAAGCAACAATGATTATATCGGCGTAAAACTTTGCGTGAATAATACGTTTAAAATACGCCACCTTGTGACCAAAAATTCTCTAAATCGAACTAAAACAGTTCAAGCCCCTAGGTACCGAATATGTGGACCCCAGTACCTATAGTTGACTTTTTACCGTAAATATCGGCCATTGTGTAAGATACATAATTGAAATTCATATAATAGAATAAATAAATGAAACTATCGATAATAGTATGTCTTTGTTTCAAAAAAGATCAAGTCGGGTGAAAATTTTCCTTAGCCCCCATGTAACTAATATCAAGATTTTCGAACATTCGTCTGACTTTACTCCATTTGATTGGTGATGGTATGTGAGGTACCTAAAAGAAACAGTGGGTAGTCTGTGGCATGTTAGTAGTATGTGGTATTGGAAAAAATTAATAAAATCGGGTTAATACTACCCTCAAATTCCATATACTACTTATAATGCTTTTCGTTATTCTAACCAGTTTTATGCCGAATATGTCGGTCAGTGAGTATTAATATTTTTTTTTTATATATAAAATTGCTTTAAAATATGTTCTCGAGTATAGCTGAGCAATGTCAAAATTAATATATTTCTCTATCTCCAATATATATATGATTTCCGTCTTTCCACATGACTTTACACCGTTCCGGTTGATCAACGTGATATTTTAACGAAATTAAGTGGAAACGATTTCTTAAAAATTATGTGGTTTGACGCTGAATTAGAATGAAATTAGTATATACTAAGTCTAAACCGCACACCTTCATATAATGAATTCCGATTCTCTGGTTGACGTTTGCCACCTAAGCTTATAATATAAAATTTAGCCACTTTGGTGGAGTTAATATCACATTCATACTTATGTATATCTCACTTCAAGCAATAAAACTGAGACTAAGTTTATGGCCTTTAATATAAGTCAAGAAGATACCAAATTTGATTGTAATTTAATAATGGATGTTTAATTCAACATTTTTTAATATACGGTTTGGAAGAATTTTCTGGTCTTTGATTTTCCCAGCTCACATGTACTACTTATGGTATAATATTTTTCGTCAATTTGATAATTTAATGAAATTAAATGGACAGTTTTTCTTAAAAATAATGTATATCGCTGCATATAAATGAAATTGGTCTAGACTTTGTTTAAACCTTATAACCCTAATATACTGATTTCCTCTCCTCTGGTACAACAGCAACCTCATATACACCACATATTAAATCTAACCCCTTTGGTTCAGTTTATATCACATATACCATGTTTGAGTTGAATAGCTTCTTTTTATAAAAGTTAACATTTCGGAGAAAAAAATAGTATTGACACAAAATAAATCTATGATCAATAACAAAAGTTAATAAGATACCAAATAATAATCGAGTAATGAATGTTGAATTCTTTCGCAACATTTTTATACTTTCGCAACATGTTGCAACAGAGTATAGTTTTGTTCACCAAAGAGTTGTTTGCATCACCTAAAGTGATAGATATAGATTTCTATATACATATATTTCTTCTAATATTTGGTGATAATCAGTGGTTAGGTATATTTTCTCAGCCATCATGTTGAACTTATTATAAAATATACCAGACAACAATGCCAAAAAAGTTTCTTAGAGTGCTGGACTTTGTATAGAGCAAAAAAATCTTTCTAGAAAAAATTGCGTGAAATAAATATTAGTAATGTAGTATCAAAAGGGCTAAAGACCCTTTTTATGTGGTTATAGATAAACTGCGACCCCATCGGTTTACATGCTACTGTCTATTATTTCAGTTTTGCGACACATTTTAATATGAAGGTCATGAGGTGAACTGTAAACTCAAGAAAATTACATTTTTACCTAGCGCCGTTGGCAGCTTATGAAAGGTTTAGGTATTAAGACAGAAAGAAGAAAATTTTCATACCTGCTCTACATATGTGTGTACTATACTTAATTATATGTAAGTTATTGTTAATTAAGCCTTCATGGGAAGACCCTTCAAAATAGGTACCATATATCCCCCTGTTTTAGAAAGCGTTTAACAAAAGTAATTTACGGAGGGGTTTTCTGAGAACTTAATTTCAATACAATGAAATAAACTACTCATTTCTAAAATATAAATATAACTAAATATTATGTATTATTATGTTAGTGAATAGGTAAGTAATATATAGGTATATAAAAGTATGTAAGCTGTACCAACATGTCGCAAGAGTATAATAAATATCAGTACACTGTGTTTGTAGTCTCAGTTTCACTAGATGTCTTTACCAGCAAAGTGCTTTATTCAAACTAATTTTAGTGTATTAGTTATATAGTGTTTAAAGTATTATTATATACAGTGACGAGCAAAACCGTATTATATACAGTGGCGAGCAAACACATATACATATGTGCGCCAGTATACCATAGTACCTATACACGGAACAGGAAAGGAGTCATAGCAAGGACTTACAAGGAATTACAGTGAAAGAGTGCAGCACCTAGGATCCAACTTTTAACACCCGGACGGACTGAATTATATAAGTATTATCTATAAGTATTTTATATATTAATCCATTTATTATTAATTAATTATGCCTAGATTAAGTAGAAAATCTATATTACTAAGTCGTCTTCAGAATAGAAGACGTATGAGAGTTCTTCGTGCAAACTCTTTATATAGAGATAGTGAGCAGTCACAAAATACTGTAAGTCACGCTAATCGTAGATTAGATTCCGATGTACGTCTGTCCGAACAAATTATCAATGCAAATCAACATAGAATCAGGCGGGAAAATCTCGAGGTACGGTCTTTTGAACAAAATTTAAATACTGTTCAACATAGAACAAGGCGGGAAGATCCGCAAATTCGCTCTGAAGAGCAAATAAGAGATACTCGAGGTCATAGGTCTCGGCGTGAAGACCCCGAGGTTCGATCTGTTGAGCAAGTTGCAAATACTGTTCAACATAGAACAAGGCGGCAAGATCCTTAAATTCGCTCTGAAGAGCAAATAGGAGATATTCGAGGTCATAGGTCTCGGCGTGAAGGCCCCGAAGTTCGTTCTGTTGAGCAAGTTGCAAATACTGTTCAACATAGAACAAGGCGGCAAGATCCACAAATTCGCTCTGAAGAGCAAATAAGAGATACTCGAGGTCATAGATCTCGTCGAGAAAATCCTGAGGTACGTTATGATGAACAAAGTAGAAACACTAGGGACCATAGAGAACTTCGCGCAAGAAATCCTGAGTATAGGAATTTAGAGCGCATTCGTGATCAAATGCAAAGGGAACATGCAAGAAGAAATCCGGAAATAAGGAGAGAGGAGCGTGATAGAGAAACACAACGTCGACAGCTAAGTAGGAGGGGTATAAGGGAAGAAATTTTGAATCAGAGACGTCTTAGACAAGGTCAAGTTCGCCTTCGTAGAGATAACCTACTCAATAGACAAATTGAAAACCAAAGGCAGTCCCAACGAATCCGATTAACGAGAGAAAATAATGTTATAGAAACTGATAATAGTGGCAATTTAACAGATTTTAAAAACATTTATTTCTAAAATATAAATAAGGGCCCTACTGAAATATGTATTTGCTGCGGCGGCTTATGGTTTTCACACCAAGTTCGCAAATTAAATTTCGAAACTATTGTGCAAGGTCACCCGAATGCTGCATCCACCTTCTTTTTAATGCAAAAATTTCCTTCAGAAGATGGAAATTACAATTTTTGTGCTACTTGCAAAAATGCGATTGTTAAAAAGAACGTTCCAAAAATATGTTTAGCTAACGGTCTAGACTTTCCTGAAATACCGGATTGTTTGAAAGGTTTAACCCCAATTGAAGAACGTCTCATAATGCCTAGATTGCCTTTTATGACAATCCGTCCGTTAGGATATCAAGGTCAGAGTTTGCTCAAAGGTGCTGTTGTTAATATACCAATTTCTGTTAACAATATTGTTACATCTCTACCAAGGTCCTTTGATGAGGCTCATGTTATACAAATTCACTTAAGAAGTCGTTTGGAATACAATCATGATTACATGATCGATACCATACGCCCCGCAAAGATTATGGAAGTTTGTTGCATCTGCAGAGGAGTCCCGATTGGTTCAATTTTTTCATGCGGCACAAACTTCTTATGATAATCCCTCAGGTAATAATATTCCCACGGGTCTTTTACTTTCAGAGCTAAATACAGGCGGTCAAGAAACTCTTTTGAACAATATTCCTGTAGAAAACTTAGACTATAACCGTTTAGTTATAGTGCCAGGTGAAGGACAAAGACCAATTGACATAATCCAAGATAATAATTCAGAAGAGTTGTCATTTGGAACAATATACGTTGGGCAGAAGCGTACATGCTCTGAAACGTATAGCAAGATAATACGTTCTGAAATTCGCCGTTTTGACAGAAGAGCGTGTACCATTCCAAAGTTGTTCTATGATTACAAAAAATTAGAACTGCTACAAATTAAGAATAGTACATCTATTTGCCTTAGAAAGTTTTCAGGTCGCAACCGAGTTACGGCCCAAAATCTATTAAACGAAAACTTTGTTCAAAACTTGATTCAACACGATGATGGTTACAAGGTTTTGAAAGGCGTTAGATCCTCACCTGCGCACTGGGAAGCTGAGAAGAAAAAGGCAATCGCTATGATTCGCCAATTTGGGCTTCCAACCTTCTTTATCACTTTATCGGCTGCAGAATCTCAGTGGGTTGAGCTTTTGGTCATTCTCTCTAAAACTGTTTATTCTAAAGATATTTCGGAAGAGGAAGCCAACAGTTTAACAACCCAAGATAGATATCGCTTAATTCGGTCAGACGCGGTTACTTGTGCTAGATATTTTGACTACCTCTATCGACAAATTCTTAAGCTTTTTAAAGATAACGCCGGCATTTTTGGAGAGCAACAGAGAGGTTCCCCGCATGTACATGGCATGTATTGGCTTAATAATGCTCCCAGGATCAACCTTCAAGATACTCAGACATTCCCTGATGTCATTAGTTTTATTGACAATTATATTTCTACCGATGGTTCGATCAGCCACCTAGAAAATTATTTGGGTTATCAAAAGCATAACCACAGTCGGTCTTGTACTAGGGAAATAAGAGGACAACAGTTTTGTCGTTTTGATATAACATATCCACCAATGCCTTCAACACAAATACTGTTACCTCTTACAGAAACAAGTCGAAATTCAGAAAGACACAAGGAAAACCTTTTTCAAAATTCAAAACGTTTTAAATTCAAATATGACTACAGAAGACATTTCGAATTTAAACGATTTTGAACACTTCCTGTCTGATAGTAGAATAAATATGTCTTTTGATGACTATTTGTGAGCCCTTAGGTCAATTTAACAAAACCCAAAATTTTTCTAAAAATAAAATTACAGGATCGTTTTATAAACGCTTATAATCCTCTGATTTTGGAACTCCATAGAGCAAATATGCATATCCAATATATACTGGATGCATATGCTTGCTGTTCATATATAATTAATTATATTAACAAGTCTAACAGGGGAATTTCTAGGCTCTTAAATGAAGCTATATCAGAGGTAAATGCTGGAAATTATACTATTAAGAAAAAACTTAAACATATAGGTCACAAATTTATATCAGGCCCAGAAATATCTGCAGAAGAAGCAGTATATTGCTGCATTGGGCTCCTTCAGAACCTTCCTTCAGGTTCGACTGAAATATTCGTAGCCGGTATATCTAGGTATAAATATTTTAAATCTAGTAGCAGAGCACTATCTTGATCATGAAGAAGAAGAGAGGGAAGACGATAATTTACCAGAAAGCGGGGTTGTTATGCCTCTTAAAGACGGTAGCCCTTTTGTGAAAAAAAGTACCAAACCTTGCATTATTCGGTATAGAAGGTTTAACCCAGATTTGGCCAGAGTTGAGTACTTCCGCGAAATGTTAATGCTTTACTATCCTTGGCGGAATGAACAGCAAGAACACGATAATGAGCATTCTTGCATAACACATCGTATTATAATTGAGGAAAATCAAAGAAAATATGATGTTTTTGAGCAAAGAGAACTTGAAAATGTTCTAGAAAGTCTTTATAATCAAATAGACTTGGACGAAGGTGCTCAAAATGAACTATCTATCGTGGAAAATGCGTTCAGAGTGTTGGCACTTCCAGAAATAAACCCAAATATAAATTTGTTGGACTTGCATGGCGAAGATTCAACAGATAATGGCACTGAATCTCATTGCAATATTAGACTTATTAAACTACCCCCTTTAATTCCAGTTGAGGAATTATTTTCTTTAGTTCAAAGTCTAAATACTAAGCAAAGAACCTATTTGACACATTTGATGCACCTAAAAACAAATCTCCCATTTTATGAGTTCATTGGCGGCGGTGCAGGTGCAGGAAAGAGTCGTTTGATATCTGCAATATATCAAGCTCTTAACCATCGTTACAATTCTACACCTGGATCCAATCCAAGTTCCTTAAAAGTTCTTCTTTGCGCACCTACGGGTGAAGCAGCATTCGGAATAGGTGGAATGACCCTTCATTTAATATTCTCTTTACCTGTTAATCAGTTGAATAGAGAGTTGAGGCCACTTAGCAATGACACAGTTAATTCATTGTAGGTGCTCGTATGTTTAGCTCTATTGATGCGAGATTAAAACAAATTTTCAAAACAGACAGCCCCTTCGGTGGTATACCGATCATAGTGTTTGGTGATTTGAAACAACTCTCACCTGTTGGAGATAGGTGAATATTCTCCCCTAATCCCAATGATGCATACAGCACTTAAGTTGGTTTCCCTTTGTGGGAGTTATTTAAATACTTTGAATTAACAGAGATAATGAGACAACGGGAGGATCAGGCCTTTGCAATTGCATTAAATCATATGGCATCTGGTACTATGACAAATGAGGACATATCACTCATTGAAACTCGAGTAGTTAATTTCGAAGAAGTTCCCGATGATGCCATACATTTATATTGGGCCAATGAAGAGACAAATAATTTCAATGCCCTTAAGCTCAGTCGAATCCCAACAGAAGCTTTCCTTTCAACTGCAAAAGACTCAGTTAAAAGAATTGGTATAAATGAAAATGATAATATTTTGAAAAGAGTTAAACTTTTCAAAACTTCTGAAACGCAGGGACTGCCCTATGAATTGACACTAAAAACCTCCGCCAAATATATGATTACAGTGAACATAAACACGTGTGATGGCTTGGTTAATGGGGCAGCTGAACAACTTATGCAAATTGATTTCCATTGTTCTTTTCTAACAATTCTGTGGATTAAATTTTTGGAACCTTCTGTTGGTTTGATAGCACGATCAAATGAACAAATTTCAATTGAAATAAATCAGTTTCCAGTTATTCCGGCTGAGGGAATAACTATTCATAAAAGTCAGGGTGCCACATATAATAAAGTTGTAGTTCATACTCGACCCAGAATGCCTAGAGCTTCAATATATGTCGCTTGCAGTCGAGCTACTACTGCAGGTCTATTCATCATAGGAAATTTTATTCCTCCTAACAAATTTTCTGAATCGGATCCCGTATTTACGGAACTGAGGGAATTGAACACAAATAAAGCTTTGACAACAAGTTTCAATTTTATGATTTCCCGAACATCAGGACATCAAATTTTATTCCATAATGTTCACTTGGAGTAATCCTTGCGAAAGTTTTGATATACCAGGATTTACTCCAATTAACGAGCTGAGGATAGATAGCACGGAAACAACCAACAGAAATAAAAGAAAAAATATTGCTTGCTCTATAGAATCAAAGGCTGTAAAGAAAATTTATTCAGGCCGCAAAGTTTTAGAAGCGGTTTTGTTTAAATGTTTCAATATTAATATTCTGGTTCTATATAGAAATTCAGCTTTCTCTGTCAGACAATTAATTGTAGAACTTCAGGAAGTCCTTACTTCTGAGTTAGGCAATCAAAATGTGCTAATTGTTGGAGATTTTAACATTTGTTTAATGTCTACAGAGACTGCAATAAGAAATCTGCTCCAAGAAAAAAACTTTAGTTCCCTGCTTGGTGCAGAATATTCAACTACACCTGCCGGTACACAAATTGATTGGGCATTTTCAAACATGGATCCTTCCCGTGTAAATGCAATTACTTTTGAGACAGTACACATCTATCATGACAGTATTTGTGTTCCTATTTCGAACTAAAGTTTTCAGACTTAGTGCAATAGTTCTTTATTTTTTTTTCCAAATATAATCGAATTGGAATGGTATAGGAATTTTGACAGTAGTTTTTAAGACAATTTTAAGAAAAATAATTAAGAAAATTTAGATTATATATATAATTTGTTATTATATATGACATTATTGTATAAATATATGATAGAAATTAAATAGTATAAGAAAAAAAGAAATATAATTTGGATATATGTATAAGAATCTCTACAAAAATTTATGTTTAATATTGTAAATATAATATTATATACAAATTAATATAATGTTATTATATCATTTTTAAAGTTGTTAATATTTATTATTTTAAAGCTAAACATGTATAATAATATCGATATAATAAATAAAAAATGTTATTCATTGTCCAAAAACGATTTCTTTTCATACTTCTCAATACAGTTGTAATGCATTCTATATAAAATCAATTATAAGCGTATACAAAAAGCACAAGAACGATTTCTCATAATTTAAGTAAATTTAGTTTACAAAAGGCTCTAATTATTTTCACTGTGAGTGAAAAGTAAATAACTACGGCAACAGTTCCTACTTCTAATTATTAAAATATATAAAGAAGTCTCAAACGAATATACCATTTAACTTTGCGAGAGTATAAAATGTTCGGTTACATCCGAACTTAGCCCTTCCTTACTTGTTTTACTTTAGATTAGCCAGTACAGTCACCAGACATCAATTTAATAGAGAATGTTTGGGCTTTAATGAAAGCCAAAATATCAAAAAAAAACGTCAACAAAAGATTTATTCGGGTACTCTAACATAACTGGAGTTCGCTTCCTGTGGAATAGGTGGAAAATTTAGTTGCAAGTTGCCATCAAAGATGTTAGACTATTATAGACAAAGCGGAAGATTATAAGCAATGTATTTTCTATAATTACAACATTTTTCCCAATAAACGTCTGGTGGCTGGTCTGTTATACACGCTTGATAGAGAAGTATTATACACTCTTGAAAGAAGAGGAAAACATGGAAAATGCTATTATTTTTATTTTTCCATTAACGTACATCCTATATTTAATAAAAATGTTTTCAATAAGCGTCATTTCGAAATTCGAAGACAAATATTTCGACTTTTAAAAACTTTTTTATTTATGTTTTAATCTCTCGAAAATTCAATACCCAGAAAAACAGTGAAAGTATTGATATTTTCAATGTAATTTCCGCTTCTACGTTAAGGGAATTTATGCAGTCAAGGATGGTTTTTCGGAGATCTAAGCTATCTAATCTTTATGCTGCTGTTGCGTGCTGACACATTTTTACGCGTTTAAATATATGTTTATTAAAGCTTAAAAGAGAGAAATTTGAAACCTTTTTCGATTCTTTCGGAATAAATTGTGAAAGATAGGTAAGTTAGGAAAGTTGTTCAGGCCTTAGACAAACAGGGAGCTTCATACAGTCTTCTGAAGCTCAAGTCGGCCGTATGGCTTCCATAAGTTTCTCAAAGTGATTTATTATTGACTAGAACAGTTGTGTTTCAGTCAACTAAACACTGAGAATACAAAAAAAAAAAACAACTGCATTAATCATTTCTAAAGAGAATTTATCTTTGAGGAGGTGTAGTAATGGCGGAGCTTCTGGCAATGAAAAATTGACATTAAAATCTAAAATCACCCGCAAGAATTACCGACTGGTCACAATACTCTACGCATTCTCCAATAACATCGCCCGAGCTTGTGAACTTAAATTCGATCATGGCAACAAAGCTTTTCCGATAAATATATTGATATGCCTCATTGAAGCATTTGGTGATAGATAAATAGCTATTACAATTAATTTCTTACTATTGTTATCGTTGGGGTTGATTTTGCACTCTACTGCACATAAATCCTCAATTCTTGCTGATGTTTATACCGTGACATCAGCCACACTTGAGTAAGAAGCTTTTATTCGCAAATGAGGAGTAACAATGATGATAGATGGAAACACCTGAATTTCGAATTTCATTACATTGAAGTCTCACAATAAATTAAAAATTTGGTACTTGCACAGGAGGTTCTTCATCACTCATAAAGTTTTCTGATAACATCAAAATATTCGTATTTTGGAAGACTCGATCAGCGATCTTTGGCGTGTGAACAAAGACTTTGACAATTAAATACTATTATAGAAATGGCTTTCTTCGAGTTAATAAAGTCGAATCCTTGTTTATCTAAACCTAGATTTCCCGCAATTTGATCATCTCATTTCGCAAAGGGCTTTGCAACAAAAAATTTCACTTTGAACCAAATATTAAAATTTCATTTACGTGAAAGGTTTTAGTACGGCAACAACGGAATTGTGTACATCACCTGTTTGATATGCCGCTGCCTTCTTCAAAAGGAAATGAAAAAATTTCTAAAAAACAAAGGATATCCCACTAAATACTTATTTTAATTTATGCCATTACGCAACGATAGCCGGCCCAGTGCATATTTAACACCTGCAACTAGAATAATATTTTGCCCAACAACAGCGCGATCGTCAACTTTAGGTAGAACTTTTAAGTAAAATATCAGTTCTTGTAAAATTTAATATATGTTTCTTACATGTTCAGTTACCGGTTTATCATACTTTTCGAAGGTTCAAACAGAACCGTTATAGAGGGAATAGGCGAGGTTATCATCAAAGATTCGGATGAAGTGCCGAAATATTTATTCTGAGCAAATTTGATAAATATGGCTTTATTGTTTTGTGAGATATTTAATGTACATATTACTTATTATAGTACCAGTTTAATCAAGATAACTTTATTAAACACTGCTTTTTTGTTGTTAAGTTAGCCATGATGCTTCTAACACGCAAAAAGAAACGTCAGATAGATAAAGTACATATACTTGTATAATTGATCAGCGTGACGAGCTGAGTCGATTTAGCCATGTCCGTCTGTCTGTCTGTCTGTACGTCTGTCTCTATATATGCGAAATAGTTCCTCAATTTTTGAGATATCGATGAAATTTTGCACCCGGCCTTTTCTTACCAACAAGCTGCTCATTTGTCTGAACCGCTGATTTTGGATCACGGATAAAGCTGCCAAACAAACTGAATGATCGGAGTAAAGTACTTGTATAGAAAGCCTTTATATTTGACAAGATATTTTCAATAAATTTGACGTGGATTAGTGTATAGCCTGCGATACAAACTGAACGGTCTGAATCAAGTGCTTGTATGAAAAACTTTTTCATTTGACGAGATATTTTCATGAAACTTGGCATGGATTATTGTCTAAGGCAATGATACAATCTTCGAAGAAATATTTAATATTGAATCACTATAGCATATAGCTACTGAACGATCGGAATCAAGTGCTGTCATAAAATTCATGTTGCAAAGCTAAATGCAATTTAGATGAGGGCAAATTGTTGCTTTTCACAATAACATTAAATTTTTAAGGTTTCAATCATTCTTGAAGCTGCAATATGACGGAAGTACAGAGTAAATTATAGTGTTTACTTACTCTCTGACATCGAAATATCCAGAACCATCCAAAACCAGTCGAATTTCTTCATCCGTATGTAAATGCTCGGTGTAGAACGATCTCAGCTTACTTTCAAAATCTGGTAAACATGACTTAGAACAAGTTATCTGTATGCAAACAAAAATTTTATATTACAAAAGTTTGATTTTACTACTTTTGAAATGCTTATGTAAACATTTAATTGCTTTTGCAGCAGATTTATTGTTGGATTCCTAAGCGGTTCAATACAACAAACATGTTGCATAAACAGATTAGTCAAATAAACAAGATAATACAAATTAAGACCCGAAAAAATATATAGGAAAAGAATCTGCACAATTTTGTATATGTAGGAAATTACCGATTTTATTCGGCTTTTAATACCGAATAACCTTACAGTCAATATGCGTATTAAATTTATTTAATGTTTATATTATTAATGATATCAGCCGTTATTATTTGATCATGATAATTTTAGAAACTTTGTATATTTTTCTTTACAATAATTTGTACTCTCTCCACAGGATGTAAAAAGTATTATAGTTTTGTTTACCTAACGGTTGTATGTAACAACCAAAACTTACCGAGATAGATACAAATTAAAGTGTATAAGGTCTCTAAGTCGCATATAAATGCGATCGAGTTAGTAAAAAAAACTTCTCAGATAGTTTAGTAATTGCTTGACTGAGTATTGTTTAAGTGTGCGAATTCCTCGATAAAGCCGAAAACGCTAACCAGACAGCTGAAAATGTGAATTGAGTTTATGGTCGAGCTGCTATAATATTCACTTATGTGCATTTGTCGTCCAAAAAAAAGTTCAAGAAACTGCAACTAGCACTGACTTTGCGCTCTTTTTTTGACACTCTGTCGATAGGGAAGAAATAGTGGAATTAAAAAAACAAACCGGTTTAGATGAGGTGAATGTGGAAGACTGAAAAATAGTTCAAAAAACAGCAACTTTCTTTTTAATAGTAAGAAAAATATTGGTAGTAGTGACTTCGAAGAACAGCAAAACGAAGTTTCAATGGCGTTTGCAAAATTGTACTAAAACCTACTGTAACTTATAAGTAAATAATATAAGCTGTCTTCGATTCGCCAAGCGTTACTCTCCAGCGAAGAAACAACTTATACCCGATGCTCAAGCAAACGGGCCGCACTTGTGGTGCAACCCTGCGCTAACATGTCTTCTTACGCATGCGCAATAGTGTCTTTCTTAGTGGAAAATTTCTTTTTTTTCACGTTAAAAAACGTTACAGTAACCATTTCTTTTGGGTTTCTATAAATTATTATAATTGAATTTAAAAATACAAAAAAAAAATTGTAATATCATAATAGTAAAAGTGGGCTAAAATATGCAAAATAAAATTGGGCAGCATTGAAGATGGAAGTTATACCACTTTAATGAGGTATCCGCATACTCTCTTGCTTCAACTTAACTCGATATCTTTGTTGTTGCTTTCACATGTAAATTTTTTGACAAAAGAGCAGAAGCGAGCAGAGAAATTACCAATATAATACAGCTATGATATGTATGTGGTTGCATGTGGTACACTAGCCGTCATAAGTCTACGCTCCTTTACAAAATAAATGTTTACTGCTTTAAATCATAGGAATTATTATATAAATAGTAACTTAAACTGTATGCTATTATTCTCAATAAGCTAAGATGCTAACGATCTAATTATGCAGACAGGCGACGCCATAGATAACGAGAGTTCAGTTCTAGTTAGTTATTGTATCGTACACCCTTCGAATTTAAATAAAAACTAATTTTTATAGTAGTAGTAGAGTAAAAACAATCTTATTAAAATCTTATTTTGTAAATTTTTAAACATTTTGCGGTTTTGGTAATAATGAAGGCATAGAGAGAAAAATTAAAAAAAGTACTGATGTGGGTTTTTATATCGAGGTGTTCTTCGGTGTACTAATTTTTCTATTAACTAAATTTAAAATATCAATATCCACATTATCATTTGTTCCTAAGCATACCGAAGAAATGCTCTTATTTCCTGGTTTGTGGTTCTTCATATGTCCTCTTCATTGCTACTAGAACATCATTGAAGAGACCATCGTTGCCACGCTTACGTTTTAGAGTGTTGTGGAACAACTGACTGCCGTCTGTGAGCTCACTCGTGTTCATTTCAACGTTTGTTGTTGTACTGAAAGTTAAAAGTTTTTCACAACAAGCATGCAAGCGCCATTGTTTCCATTAAAACTGTAGATCTCTTCAACTTGACTTTACACTTTTTTGCGAAAAGAAATATTTTATTAGTTAATTCTAAGTACATATATTTGTGATTAACTTACCCGGCAGATATATTTGATTGGCGGTTCCCAGCCAAACCCGCTCCGCACCCGCTATTTTATCGTAGTGTAAAATGAAATGATATATAAAACGGTTACAAATTGTCCAGCAAAATTTCAATTTCTTGATTTTCTGCAGCCAACTTTATATCTTAACGCGCTGTCAAAATCGAATTTTTCAACGCTCAGCGTTGCTGCCGCGTTCATTTAGGTATGCGCGATACAAAATCTATTAGCATGAACAATTTTTCACAGTAATTTGACGTTGCCGCTTTAATTTAGAGAAGGCAGTTATTGAGAATAATAGTATGTATAAAAAGTTTCAGTTATTTAAGTAATAATTCATACAATTTATAGCAATGCACATTTATTTTGTAGGAGAGCGTAGACTTATTACGGCTAGGGTATATCGAATGCATGTGACATAATAATAGGCTAGCAATGTTATTTATCATTTCTATTTCATAGAAAAGTTCTTCTATCTATTATTTTTATATCATAGTAATTTTTTTTACCGCAACTCAAGACAGAGAAAAAATTATCGATTTAAATGAATTACTAGCTGGGCTTAATAATATAATAGAATAAAAATAATTAAATATGTAAATAATTACTCAAAATTGAATGCAAAAATTTTATGTGACATTTGATACTTAATTTATATTATACCCTTAAGTAAGAAGAAAGTTTCTATGAAATTTCACAAAAATAATAAAATGCCGAACTCGGCAGTGATCTATTTGCAGGCTCGTGCTATTTTTTCGAGAATATTTTGGAAATTGTGAAGCATTTTGATCGAAAGACAAGTTCGGGCAATTATTATTGACTTATATACAAGTCAGTATTCGTATTTTTATTGTTGTAACGGATAAATTGTTTACGATCGTCTCGTTAAATCGTCTACCATGTAACTCCATCTTAAGTTCGATCAGTAGATTGTTGAATAAAAATCCCAAATGTCCCCACCAATAAATTTAAGTTATTATATTACATTTAATCTATTCACTATTCTAGACTGTTCTTACTGCCTTTGAAAATTTATAAAACAGCTGTTTTTGACTAGACGATCTATATCTACATTATATTTTAAAAATAAATTCATGTAAGTTTGTACACAACTCATATAAAAAGTTGAGGGCTACAATATTTAACATGCTACTTAACATAGCTACAAAAATTTTACTGAAATTTGAACATAAAAGGTGCGTTCCAAAGGAGTTTTGAAGCGTTTGGTGCGCCGTATTCGACGTGTTCGACTAGAATATCGCGAAGATGGAAGTTGGCGTTTGTTGCACGATAATGCGCCGTCTCATCGATCGACCCTTGTGGCCGATTATTTGACCAAAAATCACATTTTAACAATCGACCACTCCCCGAATTCACCTGATATGGCACCGTGCGACTTCTACCTTTTCGGAAAAATGCATTTACCGATGAAATAAAAGCGTTATGCAGACGTGGAGGCCATTCAAAAGGCTTGCACCGGCATACCGGCGGCCATACCGGGCAACGTGCTAAAATACTCGTTCGACATGCTTTGGGACCGTGCAAAAAGCTGTATTAAAGCAGAAGGAGACTATTTTGAATAAAATTAATTGATTTTGCCGATAAAACCATTTGTTCTGTCTTTTTTTTTAAAGTCCCGTTTACTTTGGAACGCACCTTGTATTTTCTGCCATTTTCACTTATTTAGTTGCAAAATCGCCGCCAGAAAGCCAATGAGTTTCTGCAGTAGTTTTCAACATAGATTGAGAGGTTAGCTCACCTAGCTTATAACACGCAATGTTTTGCAATGCAATCACATTTCCTATCAGTATATTAGGAAACAAATATGTTTTGGTAGTCAGATGTATTCATCAACAATTGGGTATCGAGATATGGTGTTCCAATAGAATTACATTCTGACCATGGGAAAAATTTTGAATCAGCTCTAATTCAGGAGATGTGCCAGATACTGGGTATCCAAAAAACTGTCCGTACTGCACTACATCCGCAGTCCGATGGCATGGTAGAACGATACAATAGAGCTTTGGAAGAACATTTGAGGAAAGTTGTGGGCAAGTATTAAAAGATTGGTATACCCATATATCCTTGCGTCTGATGGTTTATCGGTCCGCTGTACATGAAACAACGGGGCAGACTCCAGGGTGAGGTTTGGTAATGATCTTCGTCTACCGATTGATTTGAAGTTTGCAAATAACGCCAACGAAGGAGCGAATGCTAAGGAAGTCAACAGCATCCTAGAAGACGAGATGAAAGATATACAAGGTGCGTTCCAAAGTAAACAGTAAAAAAGTAACAAAGTAAACTCTAGTGGCGCCATCTATATGTCGACTAGTGCGTTAGAATCTGCTATCCTTTATCGTCTTCCAGTAAAAATTTCATGACATTTCATATATTGGAAGTGAAGTTATTGAGTTTTAAGTGTCAGTATGTTTTTGTCATCGGTGCGAAAATGAACATCGAACAAAGACCAGACATGTTTATGGCGATGATTGCCTATCCCGTAGCAGAGTGCACGAGTGGTTTCAACGTTTTCAAAGTGGTCGTGAGGACATAAATGAGAAATGAGCCGAAACCCAAAAAATCGCGCCTGGAGAAGTCAAAAATGAAGACAGTGCTGATTTGTTTTTATGATTCCAAGGGTATTGTCCACAAAGAATTTGTTCCACCCGGCTAAAACGTTAATGCGGTATTCTACCTTGGAGTTTTGAAGCTGTTCGGCCCGAATATCGCGAAAATGGAAGTTGGCGTTTGTTGCACGATAATGCGCTGTCTCATCGATCGACGCTTGTGGCCGATTATTTGACCAAAAATCACATTTTAACAATTAATCACTCCCCGTATTCACCCGATATGGCACCGTCCGACTTCTACCTTTTCGGAAAAATGCATTTGCGATGAAAGGAAAGCGTTATGCAGACGTGGAGGCCATTCAAAAAGCTGGCACCGGCATACTGGCGGCCATACCGGGCAACGAGCTAAAACGCTCGTTCGACATGCTTTTGGACCGTGCAAAAAGCTGTATTAAAGCAGGAAACTATTTTGAATAAAATTAATTGTTTTTTCCGATAAAACCATTTGTTCTTCATTTTTTTAAAAGTTCTGTATACTTTGGAACGCACCTTGTACATGCTATGGTGAGGCAGCGCACTAAAATTATGAGCAATAAAATGAAAGCAAAACTGCTAGAACGAACTAGATAGCGAAATTCGTAATTGTCGGAATGTTCGAGTAGAGAAGTTTTATTAACAATCTACTATATAAGGGCTGCCGGATTGTGCAGTAAACGCAGTTATAATTGGAGTGTTGCCGTCTAAAGAGCAATTGAGCTATGAGCAATAAGTTGTAATCTCGAATAAGAAGTAATAAGTGTCCAATTGTTTGAACTAGAAATAAAGATATGTGTATAACCATCAAATCGGGACTTTTATTTAACAATCCAGTGATCAAACTCAAAAGTGTGTTATAGGTATTTATGGAAAATATCGAAATCCGTTACAATACATTTAGTTGCCGCTGACTTATGGTTTTTGAAATATTTGCATTTAAAGTTCATAAATTCAACTATTTAAAGTGGGTGTTTCTTTGATTTATAAAGAATTTTACACTTATATTTTTAAATTTCAAAGTTGCTAGAAATTGTATATAAATTTAACCAATTTCAAAAAATTCCCATACAAATTTGGTATTTATTTCTGCAATCTCATATTTTGTTCACCACTAATGTGAATAAATAAAAACCCGACTGACTTTCCATTCATTGTAAAATATATTGCGGCGTACTGTATGTATACTGCTTTGTGATTAGTGAATAGACATACATCGCGTAAGCGAGTATCAAACTTGTGCGTTTAACGAATTTTTATTCATCTTCAAACTAGCAAGCGCAACGGACAAAGAATGTTAGTTCGTGGCGTTTATTTGTAGTTTAAATTCCTTCAAATAATTTCTTTTATTACGGAAACCTAACCTAAAGGTAATTTCAAAAAAAGGAAATATTAATTAGCTGTTGAAAAATTAGAACACAAAACAAGGTTTTGAAAAATTTATGAAAAAATCATAAAATGGCATCTTGCAATGCTGCGTTCGCATTATTTTGTTAATAACTACATTATATACGTAGGAGCTATAGAGTAATGTATGTACTTGGGTTATTTTCCTTTTATGAATTGTTTTTATATAACTTACATACTTATGTATATATGTACTAATAGAAAACGAAACTATGTACTTAGCGGAAATTATGTATTGAACGGTATTGCAATATTGCTTAGAATATTATTTAAGGAGAAGAATTTTGCAAATAAAGTTAGTCTAATAGCTGACCACACATAGCATCATTACTCGGCCCTTTGTATTTTATATATTTACACTTTTTATATTTAAAACTCACAACGAATTTAAAACCCTATGAATTTGAATAGTGTACGTCCGCTTATTATTTCCACATCGTTATTGTTGATTCTGTTTTCAATTTCCTTCGTTTCAACCAGTAGTGCCAAGTATAATGGAAATGTGTCAACGCAAAAACAGCAGAATGCTGTTTACAATACGAATTTGTTACAGAATACCGATTGCCCTTCGCAAAGCAATTCACTTTGGCAACGCATTGCTATTAATTTTATTCGTTTTTAACACTAGACATTATTATCAGATGTACACTTCCTATCATTGATTTTTGTAAATGCTTTCATATGGAAACGTAGTCGACCTTTGCGTTCATTTTCACTCTGTAATATATGGTAAGTATATCAAAAAAAAATTATGTACCAAATTTAATTTACTTCAGTCGAGGTGGGTGCTACGCTATGAGCTGTCAATAAGTGGGCGGTGCCACGAACACTATCTACTTTTTCTATCGACTTACAGAACCTGCTTTCAATTAAATTCAATTGCTACTGATGTTTTTCATTAGAGTTAAGGCACTTTAAATAATTTATATTTTATTAACATTAACATAGCAGTTGTATGAGCGAGGTTATTGCTCGATTTTCCACATTTTTAGTTTGTACCCAAACGCTAGAAAAAAATGGTTTCATAAATCTGGTTAATATAGGCATAGTAGTAAAGCGATATGTATATTTATTTTGGAGGCCGGGCGCCCTCTATTCAAACATTTTTATATTCTCGTAACATGTTGAACAGAGTATAATAGTTTGGATCATCTAACTGTTTTTTATAACACGCAAAACTGATCAGAATAGATTATTCGATTTGTCAAATAGAGCACCATGATGAGACTTTTGAATAAATTTTCATTTTCATTTGTACCCCGGCGTTTTAGGTATGTATTGGAATTCGGTATATTAAACTAATGTCATGTCAAACGTCAAAATGTTTTCAAAACACATGGTATAGTTCGGTTATAATTAAAATTGTAAAAATAATTTAAATCAAATAGGGAATAATAGATACATATAAATAATGCCAGATTGAAATACATACAAGGAATATGTAGATCCGTTATAACATATTTAATAAAGTGTGTAATAATTAAAATAATACTATGACATAAATAATGCTAGATTCAATTCATATTTACTTCATCTTCAAATGTGTAATTCCGATCTTTACGAATAGCAGTCAGCAATTCATCGTCTTCATAATTTTCCGCATTTATCTAAAATAAGTCCCATAAGAAGTAAATAAACAATTGCAGCCAATTATACAAATAAAATTTTATAGTTTAAAATGAATATAATTGCAAAGTTCTTGATAATAAGTACAACATAATACTGTAGATGGGTAAACCATGAGAATGGAATGTGATCAAATTCCCTTAAAAGTGATCGAAAAACTAATACTCGACAAAGTATTGTTATTGTTGTAAAATATATATGAAGAGAAGTGTTAGACGAGTCGGTTTGAGAGGTGATGATAGATGAGATGAAGCGAAAAAGGTTGAAAAGAAAGCTGCTTAATATCAAACTCCGGCATCTTATAATTTGATCTATTTTAATACTTCGTGCTGATGTGCACTGCAAATACTATTAATTTTCAACGAACACCGTTTTTAATACCAACCAAAACTATTAGCATTGGCAACCGTTCCCACGACAGTTGGGTCTACGTAGACGGAACGGACCCGCATTTTTATCCGGCCAAGGACTGTCGACATTTGCATTGGCTACATCAAGTTATTATTATTTATTATTTTGACATATTCAAAGATTTAAAGCAAGATGTGATATACGTTTGTATATTGAATCGGCAGTGATCTTCAAATCTTGTTCATCATACATATGTACGTGTGGGAAAAAGCGTTGAGTTCTGAAGCTTTACATTTTATCAAGATTGACATAGATAACAAGAAGCTTGACTTGATAAAAATCTTGATAAATTGGCAATATTTTGTTCATTTGTCAAGTGCACAGAATAATGTTGTTAGTGTACCTTATAATAGTGTATTGTAAACTTTAACTAATACAATAAGTAAACTTTAAATGCCATATTATATATTTTCACAACTATACAACGACAGCTGTATATATATTGTATATACAATATATATATATTGTATATATATATATATATTGTATATATATATATATATTGTATATATATATATATATTGTATATATATACATATTCTTAACCTGGAGAACCTCCTCTATTCGCCCATACCCATTTTAAATTTCATATATTATTTTAAACAATGTCATAATTGGTTAAATGCTAACATCGCTAAGTAAAAATAAAATCCACCTTTAACTTATCTGGTGGTATAATTCATAAGATATCAAAAAAAGCCACTTGAAAACGTTAACTCTTTAGGTGGTGAATATAGGGCCAAACGGTTTACAAATTATGTACATACATAAGTATGCTGATTTCAACAGATTATCAGTGCAAGCCGTGACTAACCACTTTCCTCAGAAGTTTCAATACAATTACACATTTTTTATTCAAGTATCAACACCAATGCACACTTCTGGCATATTTTTTTTTACTGTCTCAACGTGTTTTAACTAATTTCGAATTTCTCAAACAAACAAAAATGTTATCTCATTTCTTGATCTTATTGAATAAGTAAGAATGAGAAAATACATTTGTCATTAGTGCCAAAAGAAAAATTTCAAAATAGGATACAAAAGTGTGAGTGCAAAATGCAAGTCATTTGCGTTTTTGAAGGACAGAGGTAAATTGACAAAGTTCTTTGTAATTTTATATATTTGTATTTAACTATTTTTTTTTTTTACTTTTTTCTATAATCACAATCAACATTGGATGACTTTGAATTATAGCAAGTTTATCCTAAATAGACACTCGAAAGTCTGAAGATTTCAGTAGGAAATCGTCTTTATTGTCTAATCCCCACTTAGGAGGTCATCTAGCGGGAGGCTCAGGAAACGAGATGTTTTGACGGGGTCGGACCATAATAAAAATAGTATTAGACGAGTAGGGTTCGTTGGGCATGCAAAAAGGCGGTTAGCGTCATACGGAGGCTCATTGCATGCAGGACATATATTTGATATGCCCGGGTCTGAATAGGTAGGATTTTAACCTGCTACAGTATCCAGAACGAAGTTGCGCAAGGGTCACTCTACATTCTCGTGGCAACTCGAGCTCTTCATCTGCGAAGGGTGGTGGTTTGTTTCCAAGTACGCCATTGCCTGAGAGGGAGTCGGTGAAGGTGTTGATACCTTCACTACAAATAACGATCAGTGCATGCCTAAAATTCGTTGCGTCCGAAGTCTGGTCGGCGTACTGCCTAATGTCATCGATCCGGTTCCGCTTCATGCAGGGTGGTTTCAGCGGAAACGTCCCAGCAGAAACAGCTTGAAGAGGAGTTCGTTGTGTTTCTTAACCACAAGCATACGGGCCTCACAATGTAGGTGTTCGATTAGGACATCAAGAGGCACCTGCGATAGTCCGGAGTGCAGTGTTCTGACATGCCTCAAGCCTCTTCGTCTACGTTGCACCACATCCAGGCGACCATATTGGTGCAGCGTAGTTTAAGACCGGCCGGCCATGAGCTGCCGGCAATCAATTTGAGGATTTTGTTGCGGCTCTGTACTTTGGCAGTTATCGCGGTCTAGTCCAGTCATTATAGTAAGTTCACCTCGGAATTCAGATACCCAGCTGTAAGTCTGTAAATACTTGTATATTGACACCCTAAAAGTTGTCTCAAAACCTGCATATGGTAGGGTGTACGCAACTATTAAATTTCAAGGTCAAAGGTCACAAAAATCGGTTTTTTGCCTTTTTTTGAAAATATCTCATTTCCTATGGGTTTTTTGCTATTGGTATTTATTATCAATAGTGTAGAATACAAAACTCTCTACAAATTTTGTTTAAAAATTTTTTTCATACGGTGAACCGTTTTCGAGATATAGGGCTTAGAGCACGCAGTCACATCATCACTTCAGGTCAACCGGTGGCTCCGATCAAAAACGCGCGACCCTGACATACCAAACACATGTCCTGCATGCAATGAGTCTCCGCATGACACTAACCACCTCTTTGCATGCCCAACAAACCTCACTCATCTAACACCCCTCTCCCTATGGTCCGACCCCGTCGAAACAGCTCGTTTCCTGGGCCTTCCGTTAGATGACCTCGACGACAACGAATCTAGAATTTATCACCCAAACGGGGATTAGATAATCGTTACAACAACAACAACAACATCAAAAACGCGCCATATATAGTTGATGAACTATCGATAAATCAATGATTATAAATATTTGTCAATTTCTATTAACTATTATATTATATTTTATCACTTTTTCCTAACCTATCCACTTTTTATTCAGTATTAATTTATTTAACAACACTTACCTGCCCATGAAATTGCAGAATTGTTAATGAAAATATAGGAATTATATTTGAATTTAAACCTTATTACTATTAATAACTTCTTACATGATAAAAAAAAAAAAATAAAAAAAATGTATTTAAAAATATCATTCAATACATTTATTTTTATTAAAAGTAAAAAAATGGAATAAAGGGTACAAAAACTACAATTTATAATTTTAATCATCTTCTTCCTCTTCATCGTCGTCTTCCGGCTGCTGGTAAATTTCAAACTGGTCTTCATTATCGTCTTCAACGACATTTGTTTCAAGTTCTTCCATGATTTCGGGGTCAAAAGTTCCATCTTCGTTAATGTCGCTCTGATATGGTAGAGCATTGAGACAAGCTTGCCCATTACATTGGCCACAAGCTAAAGAGCATTGCAAGCCCGCTTTCCTGCATCCGCATCACGAACCACAACCACTCTTGCAGTTGCAGAAACTTGTATTTAGCAAATGTTCTGGAGCAGGTGGTAAAATTCTCATGATAGGCTCCAGAAAATACCTGGGGTTCCAAATCATGCCCTAACCAAGTTTGAACTATAATATACACGTTCGAAATGTTGATGAGCAGCTGCACTTGTTGGTGGAATATTTGAAAGCTGCACAGGTTTATTAAGTTTTGTAGACTTGACGTAATGCATATAACGAAGATGATCGAGACTTTTCACAGATTTCGGAGCATTACAGACTGCCAATAAGGTTTGAGTTCCACTCTCTAATAATCGCTGGGCCGAACAATTTTCTTCCTCAAATGCTGCAGCTAGTTCATCCAAATTGGTCAGTTTCTCAAAAACTTTTAAAAATGTTTTTTTCCCCTTTTTAAAAAGCGCAGAAGTTGTGTCACATCCACTTAATGCGTGCAGAAATAAAATATGTGTTTTGGAATGAGGATAATTATCAAAACTTTTAGTCGAGTATATCTCCGTTTTTACATTGCCTTTCCCAACTTTTTTAAAGACAATTTCTTGTTCGTAAGACAGTGTACGCCCAATTAAAATGATGAGTAAATCAATATCTTGTCCTATTATTTACAAATTTACAGATTTTAAAGAAGATGCACTTAATTATTTTCTAATTAAAATGTCATTAGTGTTAATGGGAATATAATTATAGTAAGATTTAAGTTTTTCCCTTCATTATTTTTTAATTTTAGGAAACGGTGATCAGTATTATTGAATAGATAAAGATTTAAGGCATGAAGAAAATGATAAAATATAATATAATAGTTAATAAAAATTGGCAAATATTTATAATCATTGATTTATCGATAGTTCATCAACTATATATGGCGCGTTTTTGATCGGAGGCACCGGTTGACCTGAAGTGATGCTGTGACCGCGCGCTCTAAGCCCTCTATCTCGAAAACGGTTCACCGTATGAAAAACATTTTTAAACAAAATTTGTAGAGAATTTTGTATTCTACAATATTGATAATAAATATCAATAGCAAAAAACCCATAGGAAATGAGATATTTACAAAAAAAAGCGCAAAAAACCGATTTTTGTGACCTTTGACCTTGAAATTTAATAGTTGCGTACACCCTACCATATGTAAGTTTTGAGACAACTTTTAGGGTGTCAATATACAAGTATTTACAGACTTACAGCTGGGTATCTGAATTCCGAGATTCTTACCTAATTTAAGCTTAAATGACTGGACTAGTCGTGTGAGGAGTGAAGGAGCACAGGCTGTAAAATGTAACACCTAAAAGTTTAGGGTTATTGAAGTCCAGTTTGTGAAAATTGTCGCTGTGGATTTAGTGCGGGAGTGTGTTAGGCTCCTTGTAGAGAAGAATCGAGAAAGGTCAAAGACCGCTCAGGTAGTTAATAGTCAACCGCTTCAACCCTGGGTGTCCTCAAGTAGCGTTGTGTGGTTGACTGTGCTTTTGACAAGTCCAACGTTACGAGGATCGTCCTCTCACGGGGTGGTTTTTGGTTTACTTTTCATAAGCCATACTGATGGTTTGCTAGGAAATCGTTCATAGCACACGGAGGGGTTATGAAACTGCGCTCCAAAGAATCATAACGCCTTTGGCGGGTTCACCAGTTTTGAAAACTTAGTGTGTCACTAGTTGTCATTATTTTCAGTTTATTGCATATTTATTGTTTTTCCTCACCACCTCTGAGGATTCAATATAGGAGCGTTACCGGCCGTTTTTGTGTGTTCCCATTAGGCCTATATACATCTATATAATATATGCCGTTCTAAATCAATCTACTTTTCATAACAAATATAACTAAAAAAAATTCTATATATAAAATCAGGTACAATTCATGGATAGTATTTATATTAGTAATTGTGTTCAATAACAAATACATGACAAAACAATATTCTTGTATTTATTTCAACAAAAACTAAAATATATATAAAAGATTTCAATGGTATCAAATTTATGAACATCTTGATAATAATCAGAACAGTGTACTAATCAGTAAACAATATTTACAAAATATTCTAAACCACACACAGCGATATACTTATTACATGCAAATTTAATCTTTGGGAATTTTGATAGTCGAAAAATCGAATAAGTAATAAAAACATTCTTTAAGCTATACATTTTAAAAAAATAACACGGCAACACACTGTAGCAGATTTGAGGCACTTAGACTTTTTTTGCGTGTGTGTTAGTGAAAATCTTAGGATTGGTTATTTGTAGATTTATACAATGTTGGTGTCCCTCATTGCATTCATAATTGTGCTCCGGTGGCATGGTTCCTTCGTACATATGTATGTACATATTGAAGGTAAATGTATAAGACCAACTAAGGAGGCCTCAAAATTTAATTTTTTTTTTAAATCGTCTTATTTTGACGCGAATATTACAAGTCCGTGAGCGGAAAGTGAATTTTTTCAATAATTTATGTATATATTTACAAATATATTTAATGCACTTTGCACATATTTTTTAAGTCACTTGGTTGTCTTGTTGTAGCGGCAAAATTCTTCAGAATTCATATCAATTAGCTGTAATTACCAGTTCAGCGAGTTAAACATTTTCTTGTGAAAAAAATACTGAAGAAATTAAACAGTCACAATTTCTTTTACGCCGCACTGGCGGCATTCGGCCACGTTCAAAAAAATAACCGTTGTCGGTCCAACACCGGGGTGTTCATAATTCAATCGCGTCAAACTCCTTTCTGTACAGGCGCCCTTTGGCCGCGCTTCAAAAAAAATTACCCTGGTCGGTCCAACACCGGGGTGTACATAGTTCTTTTGCACCAAACTCCTTTCAGCAGCGGAAAAAATAAAAGAATTAATTTTAATGTATCACAATTTTATATTTTTAATGCATATGTATTAATTAATCTTGGTTTTTTTTTTGAAAAAAAAAATTATTGAAAAAATTCACTTTCCGCTCACGGATTTGTAATATTCGCATCAAAATAAGACGATTTAAAAAAAAAATCATTTTTGAGACCTCCTTAGGCCTTATACGGATCGGCTTTAGTTTAGCATCCCACGATTTCAGGGTTAAGAGGAGTACGGTTGAATAGAGGAGATTCTCCAGATCACGAATATATATAATTATTGCCGGAAACTTATAATTTTTGAGATATTTGCATTTTAAGTTGAAGATTTCACAAATATTATTTTACAATTTCTCGATTTATGGTTAACTTGTCTTTTATATTATGCACTTATTATATACTAACACTTCACTTCAATGTTTCTACATATTTATTTTATATTAAATATTTAAGTTTTTGCTTTAAATAAGCATTTAATTTTTACACAATTTTCGTTATATGAATAAAAAATGGGTTTCATGTTGACAGCTAACAGGTGTTGCCATATCTATTATATATATATATTTATATTTTGAAAGCGAATTAAAATGAACAATAAAAGAGGATTATACCCCAAATACATGAACTAAAATTTTGTTCATTCCCTTCTATTGATAAATTATGGTATTGTATTGGCCAGGGTTATTTTTTTGAAACGCGGCCGAAGGCCGCCAGTGCGAAAAGAAATTTGACGCGATTAAATTATGAACACCCTGGTGTTGGCCCAACCAGGGTTATTTTTTTGAAGCGCGGCCGAAGCCAGCCAGTGCAGACAGGAGTTTGACGCGATTGAATTATGAACACCCCGGTGTTGGACCGACCAGAGTTATTTTTTCGAAGCTCGGCCGAAGGCCGCCAGTGCAAATAAGAAATCTAAACAAAAAAAAAAAAGGAATGTTAAAGAGGGTATATCACTCTCTTTAAACTTCAATTTTTATTAAGGATAATTATAATAACAGTGAAGATTTTGAAAATCTGATATATGAATACATATGGCGTAAAAATATAGCAAATCAGCATCATGATCCATTTGTGAAATTATCGCATGCAATAAAACATACGTTTAAGCCATAAAACCTTTTTCTTTTATTAAAATGGAAAATTTAGTTCTTAATATTTTGTAGAGGGTAATTGGGTTTTTTATTTAGTTTGATTGCTTTCATTCGTTTGGATATGGCAACACTTATTATCTGACAACATGGAACCCATTTGTTATTGTTCATATAACGAAAATTGTGTAAAAATTAAATGCTTATTTAAAGCAAATATTTAAATATTTATTATAAAATAAATATGTAGAGACATTGTAGTGAAGTGTTGGTGTGGTAATAAGTGCATAATATAAAAGAAAAGTTAACCATAAATCGAGAAACTGTAAAATAAAATTTGTGAAACTTTCAACTTAAAATGCAAACATCTCGAAAACTATAAGTTTCCGGTGGCAATAATTATATATATTCGTGATCTGGAGAATCTCCTCTATCCAACCATACCCCTCTTAACCCTGAAATCGCGGGATGCTAAACTAAAGTTTTCCCCCTTATACATTTACCACATTTAATTTTATTATTACCGTATATTTTGAAGTAATCCCTTAATAAACTATTACTGTGTTTTCTCACATGCGTACTAATTGCTATAAACATACACACGTATGCACATTAATTACTATATTATCAAATGTTTAGCACCCTCACTAATCGGCAAACGTGTTGGACAAGTATCGATAACTTCGCCAAATGACATGAATGTTTACAAAATACTTACGGCAAAGTGTTCTACGCCTGTTTCTTCGTGAAGATTTTCTAGTGACAGATATTCGGGAGGGCTTTTATGATGCTCCAAACGTTGGTCATTTTCTTCATTATCCATATACCACACCTTTACCATTTTGAAACCACTGAACATCTAATTCATTGTATAAATCTACAAGTAGGCAATCCTAAGATTTTCACTAGTACACACGCAAAAATATCCCACTTGGTACGGGTTGCCTCGAAAATTCTACTACTAAAATCAACTTGGTACGGGTTGCCAACCAATATTCTGCTACTAAAATCACACTTTGTACGGGTTGCCAACCAATATTCTACTACTAAAACGATCAAATGACAGAAATCTGCTCTAGTGTGTTGCCGTGTTATGTTTTAAAATTAATACCTTTAAGAATGTTTTTATTCCATATTAAAATATTTTTCGGTTGTTTTAATTCCTAAAGATTAAATTTACATAGTATTATTTAAATTATTATTTATTGTATTGAAATATTATTAAATGTTTCCAATTTTATCTTTTTTAACTTACATGTTTATGTTTTTGTGAGTGAAAATTCTTTGTCTGTTGAATATTTAAATTCTTAGTTTACCGGTTTAGTCCTGGGGAAACAAACACCCAAAAAAGGTCTGTAACGCGCCTATATTACAACCTCAGAGGTGGTGAGGAAAAGCAATGGGAAAACTTTAGTTTAGCATCCCACGATTTCAGGGTTAAGAGGGGTATGGTTGGATAGAGGAGATTCTCCAGATCACGAATATATATAACTATTGGCGCCGCAAACGTACAGTTTTCCATATATTTCCATTTTACGTGCAAATTGTTACTCTACAACCTTTTATTTAAAACTCTGTGCCAAAAAAAGGCATATTCGATCAGGTGATCACGGCTGTTTCACACACATAGGAAAACACCTGATTCTTTGGCTACTTGTAGGCTTATACAATGATCTAATTACTGTGATCTAAAGAGCAGAAGCGCAGTCTTTTTATCTACCATAGGCAAACGATTTACAGTACATATAGTACATATGTACATACGTATGTATGTACAAATATGTGGAAACATATTTAATTAGTATGAGCCAGTTCATACACAGATTCTTTTGTATCCCAAACCGGTTTATTGTGGACGAGGCGACGACGAGGAAAGACGAAGGGACCGTGCCACTCGTTTTCGGGTGGCACACTTTGTGTTCTTGTTTGTAACAGCTTGCTGCTACCCTTTTCAGCATTCCTTTCACTTTCAAATGCTTTGAATGGCTGCAAAAGCGCCCGGTTTCAAATGAACCTATACCATTCGTTCAGAAATTTGGATGCTGTTATCTATTTTTTGTGTGTGGTATGCAAATATGTATGCATAGAATAATCGAAATATATTGAAAAATTGGAAATAAGGAGAAAATTAAGATACTCAAAATTCAATTCCAAGTTTTGATAACTTATCACATTACCGCAAAGAATTTAGTTCGAATATCATTTTATTTAAAACAAGAATTGTAACTTATTCAAGGATGTTTTAAAATAAATAGAAAAAAATATGGAATAAAACCAATATGGGTTTTTAATATTTAAAGGTTAGGAGATTCCTGTTATAAAGTTGGACTTAAAAATATTAGTAGCGGGTATTCATACAAATGAAATATGCAACACACTCTAAGTGTCGCGTAGCCGAACCGCACAAACATTTGCGAAAATTGTATGAAAAGGAATGACAGAAAAACTCGATTTAAGTTGCTGAACTCTTGTCTCGTGTGAATGCACAGAGCGACACCAAAAGATAATTTGCTGATAATTAGGGTCAAAAGAGTCCCCATGTAATCGCAGTTCGTGCATTCTTGAGGGAGTAAATTAGTGATAAGCAAAACGAAAACTAACCAAGAACATTTGTATTTAACTTTATACCTAAGTCTGTGCATACAAATGTATGCATATGTTAGTGATTTTTAAATCATTTTGTTAACATAAATGCATTTGTAAGTTCATTTAATTCAGCACGTATCGAATACCGAAATACTTCATAAAGTTGGTCAATACGCAATATGCAAATAAATTGAGGTCCTCTTTTTTAAATCATTGGAGAAATTACATAGAAAAATCATACAAATTAAGACCTCATTAGTTTCTTTAGACTGTGTTCACGTGAGGACTGTTTTGTCGCACAAACCGGTTTTTAATATAGGACGACGAGAAAAGACGAAGATACCGTGTCGCTGTTGGTAAGTTTCAGTTTGGTTGTCATTGAGGTCATCTATTAGGAGGCCCAGGAAACGAGCTATTTCAACGAGGTCAGACCATAGGGAGAAGGGTGTGTGAGGAGTCGTGTTGGGAAAACTTTAGTATAACGTCCCACGCTTTCGGGGATAAAATGGGTATGAGCGGATAGAGGAGATCCTCCAGATCAAGAATATATATAGATATAGCCGCGGGAAACTTAGCAAAAAACCCATAGGAAATGAGATATTTACAAAAAAAAAAGCGCAAAAAACTGATTTTTGTGACCTTTGACCTTGAAATTTAATAGTTGCGTACACCCTACCATATGTAAGTTTTAAGACAACTTTTAGGGTGTCAATATACAAGTATTTACAGACTTACAGCTGGGTATCTGAATTCCGAGATTCTTACCTAATTTAAGCTTAAATGACTGGACTAGTCGTGTGAGGAGTGAAGGAGCACAGGCTGTAAAATGTAACACCTAAAAGTTTAGGGTTATTGAAGTCCAGTTTGTGAAAATTGTCGCTGTGGATTTAGTGCGGGAGTGTGTTAGGCTCCTTGCAGAGAAGAATCGAGAAAGGTCAAAGACCGCTCAGGTAGTTAATAGTCAACCGCTTCAGCCCTGGATGTCCTCAAGTAGCGTTGTGTGGTTGACTGTGCTTTTGACAAGTCCAACGTTACGAGGATCGTCCTCTCACGGGGTGGTTTTTGGTTTAGGACATGAACTATCTGGGTGTTTATGACGCTAAGTGCTGTGGTGGTGCTGTGCACTTTTCATAAGCCATACTGATGGTTTGCTAGGAAATCGTTCATAGCACACGGAGGGGTTATGAAACTGCGCTCCAAAGAATCATAACGCCTTTGGCGGGTTCACCAGTTTTGAAAACTTAGTGTGTCACTAGCTGTCATTATTTTCAGTTTATTGCATATTTATTGTTTTTCCTCACCACCTCTGAGGATTCAATGTAGGAGCGTTACCGGCCGTTTTTGTGTGTTCCCATTAGGCCTATATTCATCTATATAATATATGCCGTTCTAAATCAATCTACTTTTCATAACAAATATAACTAAAAAAAATTCTATATATAAAATCAGGTACAATTCATGGATAGTATTTATATTAGTAATTGTGTTCAATAACAAATACATGACAAAACAATATTCTTGTATTTATTTCAACAAAAACTAAAATATATATAAAAGATTTCAATGGTATCAAATTTATGAACATCTTGATAATAATCAGAACAGTGTACTAATCAGTAAACAATATTTACAAAATATTCTAAACCACACACAGCGATATACTTATTACATGCAAATTTAATCTTTGGGAATTTTGATAGTCGAAAAATCGAATAAGTAATAAAAACATTCTTTAAGCTATACATTTTAAAAAAATAACACGGCAACACACTGTAGCAGATTTGAGGCACTTAGACTTTTTATGCGTGTGTGTTAGTGATAATCTTAGGATTGGTTATTTGTAGATTTATACAATGTTGGTGTCCCTCATTGCATTCATAATTGTGCTCCGGTGGCATGGTTCCTTCGTACATATGTATGTACATATTGAAGGTAAATGTATAAGACCAACTAAGGAGGCCTCAAAATTTAATTTTTTTTTTAAATCGTCTTATTTTGACGCGAATATTACAAGTCCGTGAGCGGAAAGTGAATTTTTTCAATAATTTATGTATATATTTACAAATATATTTAATGCACTTTGCACATATTTTTTAAGTCACTTGGTTGTCTTGTTGTAGCGGCAAAATTCTTCAGAATTCATATCAATTAGCTGTAATTACCAGTTCAGCGAGTTAAACATTTTCTTGTGAAAAAAATACTGAAGAAATTAAACAGTCACAATTTCTTTTACGCCGCACTGGCGGCATTCGGCCACGTTCAAAAAAATAACCGTTGTCGGTCCAACACCGGGGTGTTCATAATTCAATCGCGTCAAACTCCTTTCTGTACAGGCGCCCTTTGGCCGCGCTTCAAAAAAAATTACCCTGGTCGGTCCAACACCGGGGTGTACATAGTTCTTTTGCACCAAACTCCTTTCAGCAGCGGAAAAAATAAAAGAATTAATTTTAATGTATCACAATTTTATATTTTTAATGCATATGTATTAATTAATCTTGGTTTTTTTTTTGAAAAAAAAAATTATTGAAAAAATTCACTTTCCGCTCACGGATTTGTAATATTCGCATCAAAATAAGACGATTTAAAAAAAAAATCATTTTTGAGACCTCCTTAGGCCTTATACGGATCGGCTTTAGTTTAGCATCCCACGATTTCAGGGTTAAGAGGAGTACGGTTGAATAGAGGAGATTCTCCAGATCACGAATATATATAATTATTGCCGGAAACTTATAATTTTTGAGATATTTGCATTTTAAGTTGAAGATTTCACAAATATTATTTTACAATTTCTCGATTTATGGTTAACTTGTCTTTTATATTATGCACTTATTATATACTAACACTTCACTTCAATGTTTCTACATATTTATTTTATATTAAATATTTAAGTTTTTGCTTTAAATAAGCATTTAATTTTTACACAATTTTCGTTATATGAATAAAAAATGGGTTTCATGTTGACAGCTAACAGGTGTTGCCATATCTATTATATATATATATTTATATTTTGAAAGCGAATTAAAATGAACAATAAAAGAGGATTATACCCCAAATACATGAACTAAAATTTTGTTCATTCCCTTCTATTGATAAATTATGGTATTGTATTGGCCAGGGTTATTTTTTTGAAACGCGGCCGAAGGCCGCCAGTGCGAAAAGAAATTTGACGCGATTAAATTATGAACACCCTGGTGTTGGCCCAACCAGGGTTATTTTTTTGAAGCGCGGCCGAAGCCAGCCAGTGCAGACAGGAGTTTGACGCGATTGAATTATGAACACCCCGGTGTTGGACCGACCAGAGTTATTTTTTCGAAGCTCGGCCGAAGGCCGCCAGTGCAAATAAGAAATCTAAACAAAAAAAAAAAAGGAATGTTAAAGAGGGTATATCACTCTCTTTAAACTTCAATTTTTATTAAGGATAATTATAATAACAGTGAAGATTTTGAAAATCTGATATATGAATACATATGGCGTAAAAATATAGCAAATCAGCATCATGATCCATTTGTGAAATTATCGCATGCAATAAAACATACGTTTAAGCCATAAAACCTTTTTCTTTTATTAAAATGGAAAATTTAGTTCTTAATATTTTGTAGAGGGTAATTGGGTTTTTTATTTAGTTTGATTGCTTTCATTCGTTTGGATATGGCAACACTTATTATCTGACAACATGGAACCCATTTGTTATTGTTCATATAACGAAAATTGTGTAAAAATTAAATGCTTATTTAAAGCAAATATTTAAATATTTATTATAAAATAAATATGTAGAGACATTGTAGTGAAGTGTTGGTGTGGTAATAAGTGCATAATATAAAAGAAAAGTTAACCATAAATCGAGAAACTGTAAAATAAAATTTGTGAAACTTTCAACTTAAAATGCAAACATCTCGAAAACTATAAGTTTCCGGTGGCAATAATTATATATATTCGTGATCTGGAGAATCTCCTCTATCCAACCATACCCCTCTTAACCCTGAAATCGCGGGATGCTAAACTAAAGTTTTCCCCCTTATACATTTACCACATTTAATTTTATTATTACCGTATATTTTGAAGTAATCCCTTAATAAACTATTACTGTGTTTTCTCACATGCGTACTAATTGCTATAAACATACACACGTATGCACATTAATTACTATATTATCAAATGTTTAGCACCCTCACTAATCGGCAAACGTGTTGGACAAGTATCGATAACTTCGCCAAATGACATGAATGTTTACAAAATACTTACGGCAAAGTGTTCTACGCCTGTTTCTTCGTGAAGATTTTCTAGTGACAGATATTCGGGAGGGCTTTTATGATGCTCCAAACGTTGGTCATTTTCTTCATTATCCATATACCACACCTTTACCATTTTGAAACCACTGAACATCTAATTCATTGTATAAATCTACAAGTAGGCAATCCTAAGATTTTCACTAGTACACACGCAAAAATATCCCACTTGGTACGGGTTGCCTCGAAAATTCTACTACTAAAATCAACTTGGTACGGGTTGCCAACCAATATTCTGCTACTAAAATCACACTTTGTACGGGTTGCCAACCAATATTCTACTACTAAAACGATCAAATGACAGAAATCTGCTCTAGTGTGTTGCCGTGTTATGTTTTAAAATTAATACCTTTAAGAATGTTTTTATTCCATATTAAAATATTTTTCGGTTGTTTTAATTCCTAAAGATTAAATTTACATAGTATTATTTAAATTATTATTTATTGTATTGAAATATTATTAAATGTTTCCAATTTTATCTTTTTTAACTTACATGTTTATGTTTTTGTGAGTGAAAATTCTTTGTCTGTTGAATATTTAAATTCTTAGTTTACCGGTTTAGTCCTGGGGAAACAAACACCCAAAAAAGGTCTGTAACGCGCCTATATTACAACCTCAGAGGTGGTGAGGAAAAGCAATGGGAAAACTTTAGTTTAGCATCCCACGATTTCAGGGTTAAGAGGGGTATGGTTGGATAGAGGAGATTCTCCAGATCACGAATATATATAACTATTGGCGCCGCAAACGTACAGTTTTCCATATATTTCCATTTTACGTGCAAATTGTTACTCTACAACCTTTTATTTAAAACTCTGTGCCAAAAAAAGGCATATTCGATCAGGTGATCACGGCTGTTTCACACACATAGGAAAACACCTGATTCTTTGGCTACTTGTAGGCTTATACAATGATCTAATTACTGTGATCTAAAGAGCAGAAGCGCAGTCTTTTTATCTACCATAGGCAAACGATTTACAGTACATATAGTACATATGTACATACGTATGTATGTACAAATATGTGGAAACATATTTAATTAGTATGAGCCAGTTCATACACAGATTCTTTTGTATCCCAAACCGGTTTATTGTGGACGAGGCGACGACGAGGAAAGACGAAGGGACCGTGCCACTCGTTTTCGGGTGGCACACTTTGTGTTCTTGTTTGTAACAGCTTGCTGCTACCCTTTTCAGCATTCCTTTCACTTTCAAATGCTTTGAATGGCTGCAAAAGCGCCCGGTTTCAAATGAACCTATACCATTCGTTCAGAAATTTGGATGCTGTTATCTATTTTTTGTGTGTGGTATGCAAATATGTATGCATAGAATAATCGAAATATATTGAAAAATTGGAAATAAGGAGAAAATTAAGATACTCAAAATTCAATTCCAAGTTTTGATAACTTATCACATTACCGCAAAGAATTTAGTTCGAATATCATTTTATTTAAAACAAGAATTGTAACTTATTCAAGGATGTTTTAAAATAAATAGAAAAAAATATGGAATAAAACCAATATGGGTTTTTAATATTTAAAGGTTAGGAGATTCCTGTTATAAAGTTGGACTTAAAAATATTAGTAGCGGGTATTCATACAAATGAAATATGCAACACACTCTAAGTGTCGCGTAGCCGAACCGCACAAACATTTGCGAAAATTGTATGAAAAGGAATGACAGAAAAACTCGATTTAAGTTGCTGAACTCTTGTCTCGTGTGAATGCACAGAGCGACACCAAAAGATAATTTGCTGATAATTAGGGTCAAAAGAGTCCCCATGTAATCGCAGTTCGTGCATTCTTGAGGGAGTAAATTAGTGATAAGCAAAACGAAAACTAACCAAGAACATTTGTATTTAACTTTATACCTAAGTCTGTGCATACAAATGTATGCATATGTTAGTGATTTTTAAATCATTTTGTTAACATAAATGCATTTGTAAGTTCATTTAATTCAGCACGTATCGAATACCGAAATACTTCATAAAGTTGGTCAATACGCAATATGCAAATAAATTGAGGTCCTCTTTTTTAAATCATTGGAGAAATTACATAGAAAAATCATACAAATTAAGACCTCATTAGTTTCTTTAGACTGTGTTCACGTGAGGACTGTTTTGTCGCACAAACCGGTTTTTAATATAGGACGACGAGAAAAGACGAAGATACCGTGTCGCTGTTGGTAAGTTTCAGTTTGGTTGTCATTGAGGTCATCTATTAGGAGGCCCAGGAAACGAGCTATTTCAACGAGGTCAGACCATAGGGAGAAGGGTGTGTGAGGAGTCGTGTTGGGAAAACTTTAGTATAACGTCCCACGCTTTCGGGGATAAAATGGGTATGAGCGGATAGAGGAGATCCTCCAGATCAAGAATATATATAGATATAGCCGCGGGAAACTTAGCAAAAAACCCATAGGAAATGAGATATTTACAAAAAAAAAAGCGCAAAAAACTGATTTTTGTGACCTTTGACCTTGAAATTTAATAGTTGCGTACACCCTACCATATGTAAGTTTTAAGACAACTTTTAGGGTGTCAATATACAAGTATTTACAGACTTACAGCTGGGTATCTGAATTCCGAGATTCTTACCTAATTTAAGCTTAAATGACTGGACTAGTCGTGTGAGGAGTGAAGGAGCACAGGCTGTAAAATGTAACACCTAAAAGTTTAGGGTTATTGAAGTCCAGTTTGTGAAAATTGTCGCTGTGGATTTAGTGCGGGAGTGTGTTAGGCTCCTTGCAGAGAAGAATCGAGAAAGGTCAAAGACCGCTCAGGTAGTTAATAGTCAACCGCTTCAGCCCTGGATGTCCTCAAGTAGCGTTGTGTGGTTGACTGTGCTTTTGACAAGTCCAACGTTACGAGGATCGTCCTCTCACGGGGTGGTTTTTGGTTTAGGACATGAACTATCTGGGTGTTTATGACGCTAAGTGCTGTGGTGGTGCTGTGCACTTTTCATAAGCCATACTGATGGTTTGCTAGGAAATCGTTCATAGCACACGGAGGGGTTATGAAACTGCGCTCCAAAGAATCATAACGCCTTTGGCGGGTTCACCAGTTTTGAAAACTTAGTGTGTCACTAGCTGTCATTATTTTCAGTTTATTGCATATTTATTGTTTTTCCTCACCACCTCTGAGGATTCAATGTAGGAGCGTTACCGGCCGTTTTTGTGTGTTCCCATTAGGCCTATATTCATCTATATAATATATGCCGTTCTAAATCAATCTACTTTTCATAACAAATATAACTAAAAAAAATTCTATATATAAAATCAGGTACAATTCATGGATAGTATTTATATTAGTAATTGTGTTCAATAACAAATACATGACAAAACAATATTCTTGTATTTATTTCAACAAAAACTAAAATATATATAAAAGATTTCAATGGTATCAAATTTATGAACATCTTGATAATAATCAGAACAGTGTACTAATCAGTAAACAATATTTACAAAATATTCTAAACCACACACAGCGATATACTTATTACATGCAAATTTAATCTTTGGGAATTTTGATAGTCGAAAAATCGAATAAGTAATAAAAACATTCTTTAAGCTATACATTTTAAAAAAATAACACGGCAACACACTGTAGCAGATTTGAGGCACTTAGACTTTTTATGCGTGTGTGTTAGTGATAATCTTAGGATTGGTTATTTGTAGATTTATACAATGTTGGTGTCCCTCATTGCATTCATAATTGTGCTCCGGTGGCATGGTTCCTTCGTACATATGTATGTACATATTGAAGGTAAATGTATAAGACCAACTAAGGAGGCCTCAAAAATAAATTTTTTTTTTTAAATCGTCTTATTTTGACGCGAATATTACAAGTCCGTGAGCGGAAAATGAATTTTTTCAATAATTTATGTATATATTTACAAATATATTTAATGCACTTTGCACATATTTTTTAAGTCACTTGGTTGTCTTGTTGTAGCGGCAAAATTCTTCAGAATTCATATCAATTTGCTGTAATTACCAGTTCAGCGAGTTAAACATTTTCTTGTGAAAAAAATACTGAAGAAATTAAACAGTCACAATTTCTTTTACGCCGCACTGGCGGCATTCGGTTACGTTCAAAAAAATAACCGTTGTCGGTCCAACACCGGGGTGTTCATAATTCAATCCCGTCAAACTCCTTTCTGTACAGGCGCCCTTCGGCCGCGCTTCAAAAAAAATTACCCTGGTCGGTCCAACACCGGGGTGTACATAGTTCTTTTGCACCAAACTCCTTTCAGCAGCGGAAAAAATAAAAGAATTAATTTTAATGTATCACAATTTTATATTTTTAATGCATATGTATTAATTAATCTTGGTTTTTTTTTTTGAAAAAAAAAATTATTGAAAAAATTCACTTTCCGCTCACGGATTTGTAATATTCGCATCAAAATAAGACGATTTAAAAAAAAAATCATTTTTGAGACCTCCTTAGGCCTTATACGGATCGGCTTTAGTTTAGCATCCCACGATTTCAGGGTTAAGAGGAGTACGGTTGAATAGAGGAGATTCTCCAGATCACGAATATATATAATTATTGCCGGAAACTTATAATTTTTGAGATATTTGCATTTTAAGTTGAAGATTTCACAAATATTATTTTACAATTTCTCGATTTATGGTTAACTTGTCTTTTATATTATGCACTTATTATATACTAACACTTCACTTCAATGTTTCTACATATTTATTTTATATTAAATATTTAAGTTTTTGCTTTAAATAAGCATTTAATTTTTACACAATTTTCGTTATATGAATAAAAAATGGGTTTCATGTTGACAGCTAACAGGTGTTGCCATATCTATTATATATATATATATTTATATTTTGAAAGCGAATTAAAATGAACAATAAAAGAGGATTATACCCCAAATACATGAACTAAAATTTTGTTCATTCCCTTCTATTGATAAATTATGGTATTGTATTGGCCAGGGTTATTTTTTTGAAACGCGGCCGAAGGCCGCCAGTGCGAAAAGAAATTTGACGCGATTAAATTATGAACACCCTGGTGTTGGCCCAACCAGGGTTATTTTTTTGAAGCGCGGCCGAAGCCAGCCAGTGCAGACAGGAGTTTGACGCGATTGAATTATGAACACCCCGGTGTTGGACCGACCAGAGTTATTTTTTCGAAGCTCGGCCGAAGGCCGCCAGTGCAAATAAGAAATCTAAACAAAAAAAAAAAAGGAATGTTAAAGAGGGTATATCACTCTCTTTAAACTTCAATTTTTATTAAGGATAATTATAATAACAGTGAAGATTTTGAAAATCTGATATATGAATACATATGGCGTAAAAATATAGCAAATCAGCATCATGATCCATTTGTGAAATTATCGCATGCAATAAAACATACGTTTAAGCCATAAAACCTTTTTCTTTTATTAAAATGGAAAATTTAGTTCTTAATATTTTGTAGAGGGTAATTGGGTTTTTTATTTAGTTTGATTGCTTTCATTCGTTTGGATATGGCAACACTTATTATCTGACAACATGGAACCCATTTGTTATTGTTCATATAACGAAAATTGTGTAAAAATTAAATGCTTATTTAAAGCAAATATTTAAATATTTATTATAAAATAAATATGTAGAGACATTGTAGTGAAGTGTTGGTGTGGTAATAAGTGCATAATATAAAAGAAAAGTTAACCATAAATCGAGAAACTGTAAAATAAAATTTGTGAAACTTTCAACTTAAAATGCAAACATCTCGAAAACTATAAGTTTCCGGTGGCAATAATTATATATATTCGTGATCTGGAGAATCTCCTCTATCCAACCATACCCCTCTTAACCCTGAAATCGCGGGATGCTAAACTAAAGTTTTCCCCCTTATACATTTACCACATTTAATTTTATTATTACCGTATATTTTGAAGTAATCCCTTAATAAACTATTACTGTGTTTTCTCACATGCGTACTAATTGCTATATACATACACACGTATGCACATTAATTACTATATTATCAAATGTTTAGCACCCTCACTAATCGGCAAACGTGTTGGACAAGTATCGACAACTTCGCCAAATGACATGAATGTTTACAAAATACTTACGGCAAAGTGTTCTACGCCTGTTTCTTCGTGAAGATTTTCTAGTGACAGATATTCGGGAGGGCTTTTATGATGCTCCAAACGTGGGTCATTTTCTTCATTATCCATATACCACACCTTTACCATTTTGAAACCACTGAACATCTAATTCATTGTATAAATCTACAAGTAGCCAATCCTAAGATTTTCACTAGTACACACGCAAAAATATCCCACTTGGTACGGGTTGCCTCGAAAATTCTACTACTAAAATCAACTTGGTACGGGTTGCCAACCAATATTCTGCTACTAAAATCACACTTTGTACGGGTTGCCAACCAATATTCTACTACTAAAACGATCAAATGACAGAAATCTGCTCTAGTGTGTTGCCGTGTTATGTTTTAAAATTAATACCTTTAAGAATGTTTTTATTCCATATTAAAATATTTTTCGGTTGTTTTAATTCCTAAAGATTAAATTTACATAGTATTATTTAAATTATTATTTATTGTATTGAAATATTATTAAATGTTTCCAATTTTATCTTTTTTAACTTACATGTTTATGTTTTTGTGAGTGAAAATTCTTTGTCTGTTGAATATTTAAATTCTTAGTTTACCGGTTTAGTCCTGGGGAAACAAACACCCAAAAAAAGGTCTGTAACGCGCCTATATTACAACCTCAGAGGTGGTGAGGAAAAGCAATGGGAAAACTTTAGTTTAGCATCCCACGATTTCAGGGTTAAGAGGGGTATGGTTGGATAGAGGAGATTCTCCAGATCACGAATATATATAACTATTGGCGCCAGTTTTCCATATATTTCCATTTTACGGGCAAATTGTTACTCTACAACCTTTTATTTAAAACTCTGTGTCAAAAAAAGGCATATTCGATCAGGTGATCACGGCTGTTTCACACACATATTAAAACAGCTGATTCTCTGGCTACTTGTAGGCTTATACAATGATCTAATGAGCAGAAGCGCAGTCTTTTTATCAACCATAGGCAAACGATTTACAGTACATATAGTACATATGTACATACGTATGTATGTACAAATATGTGGAAACATATTTAATTAGTATGAGCCAGTTCATACACAGATTCTTTTGTATCCCAAACCGGTTTATTGTGGACGAGGCGACGACGAGGAAAGACGAAGGGACCGTGCCACTCGGTTTCGGGTGGCACACTTTGTGTTCTTGTTTGTAACAGCTTGCTGCTACCCTTTTCAGCATTCCTTTCACTATCAAATGCTTTGAATGGCTGCAAAAGCGCCCGGTTTCAAATGAACCTATACCATTCGTTCAGAAATTTGGATGCTGTTATCTATTTTTTGTGTGTGGTATGCAAATATGTATGCATAGAATAATCGAAATATATTGAAAAATTGGAAATAAGGAGAAAATTAAGATACTCAAAATTCAATTCCAAGTTTTGATAACTTACCACATTACCGCAAAGAATTTAGTTCGAATATCATTTTATTTAAAACAAGAATTGTAACTTATTCAAGGATGTTTCAAAATAAATAGAAAAAAATATGGAATAAAACCAATATGGGTTTTTTATATTTAAAGGTTAGGAGATTCCTGTTATAAAGTTGGACTTAAAAATATTGGTACAAATGAAATATGCAACACACTCTAAGTGTCGCGTAGCCGAACCGCACAAACATTTGCGAAAATTGTATGAAAAGGAATGACAGAAAAACTCGATTTAAGTTGCTGAACTCTTGTCTCGTGTGAATGCACAGAGCGACACCAAAAGATAATTTGCTGATAATTAGGGTCAAAAGAGTCCCCATGTAATCGCAGTTCGTGCATTCTTGAGGGAGTAAATTAGCGATAAGCAAAACGAAAACTAACCAAGAACATTTGTATTTAACTTTATACCTAAGTATGTGCATACAAATGTATGCATATGTTACCGGTATTTAATATAGGACGACGAGAAAAGACGAAGATACCGTGTCGATGTTGGTAAGTTTCAGTTTGGTTTTCATTGAGGTCATCTATTAGGAGGCCCAGGAAACGAGCTATTTCAACGAGGTCGGACCATAGGGAGAAGGGTGTGTGAGGAGTCGTGTTGGGAAAACTTATAGTTTTCGAGATATTTGGGTTTAAAGTTCAAAATTTCGACTATTTAAAGTACGCATTTTTCCCATTTCGAATGAGTTATACACTTATATTTTCCACTTTTATATCCACTAACACTTCACTAATTCGTTTGTACACATTTATTTTACATTATATAGTGCAAAAATAGTTTAATTCAATAATTAAATTATTGTTAAATTCTATTAATTCTGACAATAACAAAAGGGTTGCAAAATTTCAAATAACCAGTGTTACCTTATCGACATCTTTTGTAATTGAACTGAAAGAAATTAAAACAGACAATACCCCAAATACAGGAATCCTAAACCTAGAGAAATAAACTATTACAAAGCATTGATGTTAAGTATTATGTTATATCCTCTATGACAATATTACTTTTTCTTGTAGAACTTCTTTTTGCGTTGGCGGCCTTCGGCCGCGCTTCAAAAAAAATAACCCTGGCCGGTCCAACACCGGGGTGTATCAAAATATTTTTCGCGCAGAACTTCTTTTTGCGTTGGCGGCCTTCGGCCGCGCTTGAAAAAAATAACCCTGGTCGGTCCAACACCGGGGTGTATCAAGGTTGTTTGCGCAGAACTTCTTTTTGCGTTGTTTCCTGTATCTAGGGTACAATCTCTCTGTTTATTTTATTTTTCTTCGTTTACCAAATATATTAGTATGGCAACACTGATGTTTTGACATTCACAACCATTTTGTTATTGTTAAAATTAATAAAATTGAAGAATAATTTAAATATTGGAATAAAGCTATTTTTTGCAGCATCTAATATAAAAAAAATTTCTAAAAACGAATTAGTCAAGTGTTAGTGGATATAAAAGTGAAAAATATAAGTGTATAATTCATTTTAAATCGCAAAAATACGTACTTTAAATAGTTGAAATTTTCAACTTTAAACGTAAATATCTCGAAAACTATAAGTTTTCCGCGGCTATATCTATATATATTCTTGATCTGGAGGATCTCCTCTATCCGCCCATACCCATTTTATCCACGAAAGCGTGGGACGTTATTCTAAAGCCGACCCGTCGTGTTGACTAGTGTCATGTGGAAACTGATTGCATGCAGGACATATATATAGTATGTCGGGGTCGATTCTGGATGGGTGGGAGTTTAACCTGCTAAAAAATCCAGAACGAAGTTGCGCAAGGGTCACTCTACATTTTCGTCACAACTCGAGCTCTCGGTGGTTTGTCTCCAAGTACGCCATTCACTGAGAAGGAGTCGGTGAAGGTGTTGATGGCTCCACTGGTCTGGATCCACTTCAAGCAGACTTCTGTCGGGGTAGTTTCTACGAAAATATCTCAGTAAAAACTGCTTGGAGAGGAGCTCGTTATGTTCCTTAACCGGGGGCATACGGGCCCACTATGTAGGTGTTTTATTGGGGACGTCAAGAGGCATCCCGTTATAGTCCGGAGTGCAGTGTTCTGACATATCTGAAGCTTCTTCGTCTACGTTGCACTACATTCAGGCTATATCGGGGCAGCGTAATTTAAGACCGACCGGCCGACTGCTTTGAAAGTTGCCAGCAACGTTTCTTCGTCTTTTCCTTGAGCTACCGGCAAGCGACAGGCTGTCAAATGTTACACCTAAAATTTTAGGGTTAATGACTATCGAAATTTTACCGCCATTGACTATAAGATTTAGATCCAGTCTGTAGTACTTGGCCCAGGTTGGGAAAATGTTCGCTGTGGATTTAGTGGAGGAGAGTGTTAGGATCCTTGCAGAGAAGAAGCGAAAAAGGTCAAAGATCGCGCAGGTAGTTTATAGTCCACCACTTCAGTCCTGGATGTCCTCAAGTAGCGTTGTGTGGTTGACTGTCAAAAGCTTTTGACAAGTCCAACGCTCGAGGATCGTTCTCTGACTGGGTGGTTTTTGGTTTAGGCCATGAACTATATGGGTGTTTATGACGCTAACTGCTGTGATGGAACTGTGCATTTTTTGGAAGCCGTGCTCCTGGTCTGCTAGACTCATGTAGTGAGTGAATGTCAAGAGTAGCAAGGCCTCAAATGTCTTCACTACTGGGGAAAGGAGAGTTATCGGATGATAACTGACATTTTGCGCAGCTGCCGGGTAACACCTCGTTGGGTCTTGTCTGCCAAACGGGGCAGTGCTGAAATTGCTCTCGGAATAGAGAAGGCCTTGACAGTAGTCCAAAGCTAGTTATCACCGGAGGAGAGGTTGCAAGACTTAAATGCTCTATCCATTTTGTTCGCTTATGCTGATTTACCGTTTGCCGAATTTCCAAATTGAAATCCCTTATTCGGGAATCACAGGAATCGGCATGGAGTAAGGTGTCGCACTCTTTGGCTAATACAGCTGCTTCGGCCGGGAAATTAGAGCGGAGTTTCGCGATTTTTCCAACCGGTATGAAGCGTGCAGTAGCAGCGATCACCTTGAGGAAATGAGGCTCACCAACGATGACGTCCGTAGGAATGGATAGTGCGGCGAAGGTACTCTCGGTAAATTCTGTGAAGCCGACTCAGTGAGCTTTGTAAAAGGTTATAAAGATGCGGTTGTCCCCAAAATAAAGTCGGAGGGTTTCTCGATCTATATTATTATGGGCAAGTGGTCTGATGCGAGAGTTAGCACTCGTCGCCAGGTTTTGCTATTTATCAGACCACTGCTAGCGATGGTAATATTCAGCGAGCTATTACAGGTTCCCATAATGCTGGTGGGGCTTCGTCATTCATTGTGCAGATTGTCGAATAGTCAATCTGTTCCACCATATGTTTTTCACAACGAAGTAGCGCACCTATGTATTACCCTTTGGGCAACATGTAACCTGGGTGATGTATTTACTGAATATCTCGTGCTCGGCATCGCCTAACCGGATCGGTATTCGCTGAAATTTAAGGATAGTATCCTTGCGGTCGATATCACCATTAGATTGGACGATATTGCACGATGTTATGAAGTATGAAGGCTAGGACTCCACCGTTACCTCACTCGCAAACCTGTACAACTCAGAAGATCTGAACGGCTGTTTAGCTTAGTTTCTTGGACCGGAGCTATCGATACGCGTTCCCGGGTCATAAATGCAACTATCTCCTCTAACTTGCTCTAGCGTCCGTTGCAGTTGAATTGATGGAGTCGGGTTTGTCTAGGGTGTCTTGTGATGATCCTGGGAGTGAGGGAGGTACGTGTAGGTGGCGGTTCTTGCTCACGTGTGGTGCGTAGGCCGGAACACGATGGAAAGTGACACAACCAGTATAAGAATTGCACTTCACTGATGTGACGTTCCGACGTATGACGGTCTGACACACGGAACAGATTGCACGAGGAACCAGGAGTTTGCTGAGTGGTTCTCGCATGACGATTGGAGCGGGATGAAGGTTGGGGGGATAGGTCAGACTGGGAGTCATACTGCCTGCGTGAGCCCCTTAGGGCCGTGGAGGTCCTTTTTTGACCACTCGACTGAAGTGGCGGCGGAGTGCGCGAACATGTTGCAGATTGCACAGCCGTTGAGGCAGGTATCGCAGTTTTGTGTTAGCAGCATGACCTGACTAAAACTTACCGATCCAAACAGGGTTAGATCGCTGAAATAACAGCCCATGGCCGGATGAAATTTGGGTCAATTCCGGTAACGTAGAATCGGCTATTGTGGGAATTTTTACCGTGCCGCTCGGGCAAACCGCTTTGTGTTCTTGTTCGTAACTGTTCGCTGCTACGCAATTTGGTATCCCTTTTCATTTTTAAATTCTTGCCATGACTTCAATAGCGCTCGGTTTCAAATTAATATTAACAGTAGGTTCGGAAATTTTAATTTTATTAATTACTATATTTTCCCACGTCTTCGCTCGTATTAAATCCCTTAAACAAACATCAAAGATTATTAACAGAAAAAAATAACTAAACACATAGTATATATATGAATATTATACCGCGATGATCATCTTCTTGTTGGTAGGGGTAACCAGAAAATCCCAATTTTGTCTGATTTACGCTTTTAATGCATTTTTGTTTTATTACATTTTGAAAATTTTCGGGAAACAATCATATTTACCCAAATAATTTTTTTAAATTTTAAAATTTATTTTACAAACATATCTGCCAAAATATTTGTTCACAATTTGTAAAAAATAATTATGTTTATTATGATACATATCCTATGATTTTTCTAATATGTACCATCAGACATATGTGTACAAAGTTTCATGATGATCGGTTACGTGGTTTACGCATGAAAACGTAATAAACAAACATACATTCACATGTATAATATTATTCCTACTTTTCTTTATAATATTGAAATAGATTTGTTGTACGTAGAAATACGCAAATATGGATAATATAATAGAAATGTGTAAAAAGGGTGAATAATGATTAAAATTAGATTATTAAAAATAATTTTATGCAACGCGTTCATGAATCAAGTTGTAGGACTCGTGTGGCTTGTGTGAACTCAATAAGCTACATCAAAAGAGAATTTAACGATAATGAGCGCCAAAACAAGCAGTAAAGACCAGAGAACGTAGATCATAGGGAATGTTTATGGTGTGCTGATTGTCAAAATGGTCCGCTTGACGGAGGGTTACTCGACAACATTAGAGGATTTCACCACAAACAGATTATAAGCGAATTTAAACCAGAGTTTAACCCCATGCGGACTCAAAAACAGCGGAATTGAGCATTTTAAATGTGAAAAATAATGCTAATTTCAATGTTAAGAAATGTACGCTTACAGATTTGTTTATTTAAAATGCGCAAACGACTTTGCATATAATTTAAAAGTATTCTGAATATACAGGGTGGCTCACGCACCGTGCTACAAATATAAACCGTAATAACTTTTTTTTTGATCAATGTATTACATTTTTGTTTTTATTGTATAGAAAATTTTATTTTATTTTATATAATTAATTATTTTTAAAAATTATGGACCGTTAATGACTTCCATGCTCAGCCTAATTAGAAAATTATTAATTGCGGGCTGAAGGGTTGAAATCGGGATTGCCTCAATTATCTATTTAATGGACTGCTGCAGTTCAGTCAGATTTCTGGGTTTGATTATGTACACCTCTTGCTTGACATAACCCCGTAAGAGAAGACCAAGCGGTCGCAAATATTTTTATAAATATATATATGTATTTAAAATTCTGTATGCATGTAAACAATTGTGAAAGTACCCGTTATGTTTGTTAATTTGTCGTTATGAAACATATGTAAATATGTACACTGATTACAGTCGCAGATACAGAATTTCTTCCTGGAGGGAATAATTTCCATCCAACATATTTTTAATATTGATATCACTTCGTACATTCTTCTGAATTTGAATTAGAATGATTTTTAACGCTTTGATTTTATGATAGTAGCGGAATCTATGAATCGATCTATTAACTATATAAATTTTTCGTCAATATTATATTATTACCGAACTATCATTTATTTATTATTATATGTGTTTTTTTATGTCAAAAAGTCGAAGTGTCGAAGTGCCGAATATGTATGTTAATATATGAGCATGCATACATATTGACACAGATATTTGTAAGCCACGGAAAAATATTTAAAATTCTAAAATAAAGCTTTGTTGCAACTTTTGACACTATGTATTCTTTGTTTTACGGGATTGTCACTTTTCCCTTCTCGAAAGAACATCAGAAATTTGTTCAATTTATGATTGTTAGCTTTTGCCATCGTCGCGAAAAGACGCTTTTAGGCAAAAGCATGCTCGGGGCGGATGAGAGGGTGTCTGTTTTATGAATGAAGCGAGGTTACTTTTTGAAAGTACGCCTGCGTTCATGAATGAAAATGTTGTTGTTGTGTGATTTACTATAAATTTGGGCTTTGGCTATTTGGCTGACATATCGACTTGTGACGATTGTTGTTTTTGTAGAACAATGTTTGTAGTTTTGCGGGTGACATATTTAAATGTGTACGCATATATGTACATATATAAGTTGGTTTGTGTATGCAGTATTTTTTAGGCAATGTCATATATACATATATGTGTACATATAAATCAATGCGCGCACATGTAGAGTATTGATAAGCGAAAAATTTATGATTTGAATTTCTGAAAGCTTGCATTCAAATGCACATGTGCAGGCATACACAAATATGACATATGTATACGTTTTAAAAAATTTAATCGCTATTAGTAACAATTATAATACAAAATATTTATTAGGAATGAATATAATGTAAAAACTAAATAAAATTATTAAATGCCCAAATTGACTATAAATATTATTTTGAAAATTACATAATTTAATTAGAGTCATCAGTTTTGCATGCATGCATAAAAGTCCGATTGCTGAAATTTATATCAATAAATATGATTGCATATAAACGCATAAAAATATAAGCCAAAAGGCTAACAGGCTTGTTAAAATTTCTTTTTCCGAACTAGCTGCAACCAAGAGCTGCCACCTCCTAATCCAGGGTGTTATGCGACTCCCGTGCCCATTGGATGATTTGCAGCCAGGAGGTAAATTTGGCAGTAGTCTAACGGGACCTTCCCAACACCGGGCCGCATTGGGAAGTAACGGTGGCCTTACCGCGTCATGTGGCTCTGGCGCGGCGGACTCTTTGTTCCGCTCTACAAAAGCTGACCCGGCGGCTCGCTATATCGAGCCAAGGGTCGTACGAACAAGATGAACAACCTACAAACAACAAACACAACAACAACAAAAACCAATGGAACTAGGCAACAACAACAGCGAACGAATTTGGACAAGGACGGAAACAAAAGTGTCGTTACAGGTAAGGGTGAATCGGTGGCTAAACGCAAGTTCAGCTTCCTGAACGCTCTTTCGCCAGAGGAGCGTGCTTTGTTCGAGAAGCATGCCAGGGATGACGACGATGACATGCTCTCGTGCAGCAGCGCTCAGCAGGCGATTTGTACTGCGGCCAGTGCTGATAAGGCGAAACCCTCGGAGACTCTCTTGAGCAGGATCAATTGCTTGCATACAGAGGAGTCGTAACGGGCGTCCACCGGAGGGGATAGCAAACGTGGAAGGAAGAGGGGAGGCAGACTACCCGACTACCACCAACTGGGTGTCCTGGAGGACAGAATGATCCAAGAAGGAAAGGCATGAGCGGTGCCAGCCTGAAGTGGTACCTGAGGCACCTCCAGGAGGGAAGAACTCCGGAGGAAGCCGAAAAACTAACGTGTAACAGGATGAGAGGCGACAGTGCTTTCCCTGCTTTAGATAAGCGGAAGGGTGGGAATACCGCGGCCATTAAGAAGCGAAAAGGCGGTAATCGAGGCCACTGCTCAGTAAACGCAACTCATCCCGCAGGGCGAGGTTGCGAAAAGACAGCCGCCCAACACCAAGCGGCAGAGGGGGGCATATATGCACCACTCCGCCACATGGGGGCATATACGTCCAGCGCAGAAAAAAGAGCCACGGCCCTTCTACTTGCGCATTTCCCGGAGACAATTCAAGAGGACCAGATCCGATCTATGGTCGAATGAAAGTCATCACGCTTAGATTGGATAGTCGCAAAACAGCTCTTCACTGCAGACTCTATCAAGTGGGCTTTGGTCCCCTTTGAAAGATTTAAGTCACCGGGTGCGGATGGCATTCTTCCAGCATTTCTGCAACTGGGGGAGCAGGTACTACTGCCCCACCTTGTTCGGCTGATGAGGGATAGCCTAGCGCTGGCATATATCCCAGAACCATGGCGCACCGCAAAGGTGACTTCATACCCAAAGTAGGAAGGAAAGACTACGCATTGGCAAAATCTTTCAGGCCAATCAGTCTTACTTCCTTCCTGCTTAATAGTATAGAAAAGATCATACACCACGAAATACGATCGAAGGTGCTGAAGGCTTCACCGCTTCATGCGAAGCAGCATGATCACAGGGCAGGCAGATCAACAAATACTGCCCTGTATCAGCTAACCTCGGAGATCCAAAGTTCCGTAGTTGTTATCTTAGCTAGGGGTAAATTCGTAGACACACTCTGCGATATTGTACAGAGGGGACTGGGACAAATCACCCAGATGGAAAGACGCATGGTGGAACAGCAGTGTTGGTTAGAAATCGATTAAACCACCATGCTTTAGAATCTCATGATACAGCCCAATTACAAGCTACAACAATACCTTTAAAAAATGGCAGTAGTAAATGAAACCTGACGGCTATATACTACCCACCTCGTTTTTAAATTACAGATTGCTAATTTAAAGACTTTTTAGCTCACTAGAAAATAGATTTCTAGCAGGTGGTGATTACAATGCCAAGCATATGTATTGGGGCTCACGTCTAATTAATCCAAAAGAAAGACAGCTGTACTAAACTATTATCAATAGGCGCAATAATCTTGACATAATAAATACCACATTTAATAGATTTTGCTCTAATTAAAAATATAGATCGCTTATAACTGTAGATACATGTACTGATTTATCTTCTGATTATTCTCGTGTACTAATAAATCTATGCGAACAACGCTTGGTTGTATTACCAAAAGTGGGTTTAACATCCCATAGAACGACTGGTTAAATATAAAAACTATATCAGTAGCCACATTAATATTGATTACAGAATAAACTTAGAAAGAGATATTGACTAAAGCATACGCGAATTTAATGAAATAATAACTAAAGCAGTTGTTTTAGCAACACCAAACCAAACTAACAAGCCGCCTGGTCTCAGAAGAATCATAAATGTTTAGATATAAAAGCTTGTAATTGAAAAGAGGCGAGCTAGACGTGAATGGCAAGCAAATCGCATTCCTTTTACTCACCTGCAATTGAAGGATGCAGTACGTAAGAAAAGCGCTGAAAATTATATAAAGAAATTGATCCTAAATTCAACTAACAAAAAAAAACTCTATTTTTAACACGCTTATATTATGTATGTATGTAATGGAATATTAGAGCTAAATTTTCACTGGTTTCCAGAAGTCTGATCAACTTGAAACTTTGCACACGTGGCAAGGATGACAATGCAACAATTTGGAAACAGTTTTCCATTATTTTAAAATTGTAAATTATAAAAATACCCTCTTTTTCAGGGGTTAATTGTAGAGTGATACCTGTTCTGAATAGTTCATCTGCTTTGCAGTTACCAGGGATATTACTATGCCCTGGAACCCATGGCAGGTTATTCCTGAAGAAGGATGTTAGATCCTCTAATAGATCAAGATATTCTTTCGCTATCTTTGATGAGACCATAGGATATTTGAGTGATTTCAAGGCCGCTTGGCTATCCGTATAAATATATATGCTCCTATAAATGTGAGCACACTTTTTGTCAATACAACAAGGCTTTCTTTGATTGCTGTGATCTCCGTCTGGAAACCACTGCAGTTGTCTGGTAAGCGGAAGGCGATTTTGGTGTCTAAAGTTGCAGAGAAGACACCATCTCTCACTCGATTTTCTAGTTTGGATCCATCCGTGTAGATGCTAATTCCTGCATTCCTTTCCAACTCAACCCTTTCCCACTCCTCTCTGGTGGGGAAGGCAATATTGTGGACCGAATTTAACTTCAATTCTATTTATTGCAGAAATACGTGGTTTTGGGTAGAAACGGGAATAAACTAAGTATTCTAGAATTGATAGGATTCCCTCAGTCTGAAAGCTGACTTTGCTGCCACTTGCTTACAGAACAGGTCTGTTGGCAATACATGTAGGATGACGTTTAGTGCCTGGCTTGGCGATGTTTTAAGAGCTCCACTAATGCATATACTGGCTTCTCTTTGTATACTTTCCATACGCCTCACCGCTTGTATACTTTCCATGTGGCCCACCATCCTTTTACAGGTGTAGAGTGCTGTGACTGCTTTCTTCACCCTAGCATCCAAGTTTTGTTTCCATGAAAGCTTCCTGGCTAAGATTAGTAATAGGTAGCTTGCCTTATCTCCAATTGTTAATCTGCAACCATTTAATAATGGCGCCGTAACTGCTGGAGTGTTATGCTCTCTGGTGAACAATACTAGCTCTGTCTTACAAACATTTGAGTTTAATCTGCACGATACAGCCCAACGGTTTATAACGTCCAAGATCGTTTGCATAAGGTTTGCGAGAGTATTCGGGAATTAACTTCTAACCGATAGATACTGCCACATCGTCAGCGTAGGCCACAACATGTACCCCCTTCTTTTCTAGATCCCACAGTAACTTATTCATTGTCAGGATCCACGCTTCTAGTTTAATTGCAGCGCCCCCTTAAGAATGGTAACTAGCCAATCCATTATGTAATTCTGCGACTGCTGTAATTGAGCCGGGAATAGACCGTCTGGTCCCGGCGACTTGAAAGGCTTAAAGCTATTTATTGCCCAGTGTAGGTTGCTTTCTGACACTGTTTATAACAGCGGAGTGTATTTCTGCTCCACTGTCTTAAGTATATTCTACTGTATGGCTTTCATAACAACCTAAGAAGTGGGTATCCATTAGTAGTCCCAGCGACTCTTCACTGGATACCGTCCAACTGCCGTCTGGCTTCTGAAGATAACATTAATAACCATAACCATAAATTTACATCAACCATTTTATAATAAAATTTAATAACTATCTTATTGGAAAAAAGGAGGATGGTAACGCTGTATTCAGTTACCTAATACTAGTCAAAAATGCGGCAAATAATACCACAATAATTATTGGTCAAGTGTTAAAAAAGTACATGTTAGCTTTTTATTCTTTATACATCTTAGTGAGGAGCCCGAACGTTCACAATTTAAACTTTTAATAAAAAAAATTCTGTTTTGTTTTACACTCACTCGATAGGAAGTATTTATTGGGATATATTTTCTCTTTTTTTTTAACAAATAATCTTAATGTTTGGCACAATGTTTAATAAAAAATTATATCGCCACTAAAAAGGCAAGAAAAGGATTTCGCGTGGTGAATCGATGCGGCTTAGCCCACTTCGGACAAGTAACGAAGTATTTTGGTGCGTGGTCCTCTTTTATGCAGCGTTGGACCAAAGGTTTATCATGTTCAAATTACTTTTTTAATAAAAAGTCACATGATCACAAAATTTTTGGGAACTTTCTTAATTCACTCTTAAGTGAAAATTAAACCAGAGAATGTTAAGGTATAAAAAAGGTGCAAATGTTAGCTGTTCTAAAACGTTAATTATTGTAAGGGAACATCGAAAAAGCTCAAGTTCGAAAAAGAAAATACACCACGTCATATAGGAATATTCACCACTCTGAAAACGTGCTCAACAAACTAAATCACTCTATAAGGGAACCAAGTAAAATGTATGCGCAGATGTTCTTTGGCAAGCGTATGAACGAAAATTAAAATAACAAAAAGGAATTGATTTAAAATATCATTTAATAAAAAAAGCTTTATAAAAATAAAAAAGAGAATAAAAAATATATGTGATAGGATTTGAACTTAGGCAAAATATTTGATGTTGCATTAAGGAATTGTGCTATATATACAAACAGCACCACAGAAAACCCCTGAGTAGAAAAGTTTAATAGTTAATAATAGAATATGTATGTGTGTCCCTCAATATGCCATTTATAAAAAAACATTCGCGCAAGTTACAAAATAACGCAGACGAACCATCATTCACCAATAACATTGCGACATATTTTCGAAGTATTTCATATTACGACAACAAATTTATTCATTAGGATGCGCGTATGCTACAAAACAAAGTACGTGCGTTCATATCTGTGCACAACGCTATTTTTTTGTGCGCCTGGTCAACTACAATATGGAATTCCTCCACGCAAATGCGGATGACAAAAATTAAGTTGTAATAAATTGAACAAATCAGCCAAAACTTCAATTTTACAATCACTGAAAATCCTACCATCCCCCATGTTTGCATGTTGCCTATAAACTGCTTCCTCACAATGATGCTAAATATCAAAAATTAAAGAGCTTTCTGATGTTCACTTCAGAAAAGAAAAGTGGCAACGTGGCCCATACCGACTCACAATATATTCTTTAATTTTTTCATATATTGTACTATATATGACATTACATTATAAATTTTTATAAAATTGACATTTGTATGAACTCCTTTATTATTTTAGAATGTTCTAAGCACACTCCATATAGTGCTTTTATATGTTTACTTTATGTACAATTTCATAGATTTTCGATTTAACCCCTTATATGGTATATAAATTCGACGATAGGAAAATACAGCTCAATAAGTAAATTGTGAATAACAAGGCACTGCAAAAAGGACAAACGTGACAACATAGCCGACATTGTCGCATTTCAAACAAATTTTGTCAACTTCGCGACGATGCGCATAATTCCGATTCGATTGATTTGTATGGAGGAATACATATTGTATCGTTAGGGGATTATTTTCGTAATATAATAATATTTACGTAATAATTAAAATGCACCATAATTAATTCGAATATTAAATTTTTTTAAATATAATCCCCTTAATAAAAAAAAATAGCTAATATAATTATGTAACAGTGCGCCCCCTGAACCCTTTAACCATTTGCGCATAAAAGCAACCCTACAGGAAACTGTCATATGACACTCACAGCTGAAAAAAATTTCAGCGCGCAAAACAAAGTTTCTATAATTTTTTTAAGAGCCTTGTGCAAAAACGCATGTGTGTGAGTTTGCATCTCTCATTAACACATGGGTATTCGGAATTTATTCACTATATATCTATACTGCTCACTCTAATGTCTTTTTCTTAACCAGAGCTGACTATAATGCATGGGCTTACCAATATGGATCACGTCTTCTGGTCACAGACGTACGCCAGATTTGGCAATCTCGTCCACTAACACATTGCATCTCTCTTTAACACATGGGTATTCGGAATTTTTTCACTATATATCTATACTGCTCACTCTCAGGTCTTTTTCTGAGTCAGAGCGTCAGAGAGTCATCATACCAATATGAATGACGTTTTCTGGTGACAGCCGTACATCAGTTTTGGCAATCTCGTCCACTAACAAATTGCCCTCGATGCCTATGTGACCGGGCCATCCAGTATAAGTGAAGTCGCTTGTTCCCGGCTACACTCTCCACTGCAGCCCTGGTTCACAAAACGCTTCTGACCTATATCCGAAACGAGGTTATAGCCTTGATTTCTGCTTGGCTGTCCGCGTAGATGTTAACTTTGGAGTTACCTGCTGATACATTAGAGGCTAACTCTAGCCGTCGTCCCGCCAATTTTTCCGTGCACCTTTCTGCAAAGAAATCTAGTTTAAGAGCCGCCGTTGGAGTAGTCCTTAGAGCTCCCGTATACTTAGCGCAGGGAGTCGCTGAACCGTTTCCATTGGCTTCCAGTAGATAGATTTCTGTATATCTGTCTACCACAGCTGAACTTCAGGCGTCCCCTAAAAATCACTTTTAACCTCGGCAAGGACGGACAAAGCAAAATTTGTAGCATTACTGGAATGATTCCATACGTACGGGAAGATTTATTTGGTTGAAAGAGCGGATAGCCCATTCTATTTTGTTCTCCATAACAATGTTTTCGGGAAACTTTACAGCACTATGCCTTTCAAAACTGGGACTAACCGCGTCCTTAATGAGCTCTCACAGTTGTCTGCCCACCCCTCGCAACTCTTGCGAAATAAACGAAGCGGGGTTTTGATTAATAGTTTCCTGTGTATCGCCATCACGTTGGTATTTTGAAAGCTGCTACCAAAAGTCTTTTAAGATGGTCAGAGAATGACGGTGTGTTTAGCACCCTCCAGTATAAATAATCCACAAGTTACCACCCTTAAGTTTTTCACTAATACAAAAGCAAAAATGTCAATCTTGGTACGGATTGCCCTCAAATATTATACTACTAAAACGTCCAATGCTTTAAATCTGCCACAGTGTGGTGCCGTGTTTTGTATTAAAATTCATAACTTTAAGAATGTTTTATTGTAATTGCATATTCAAATATTTTTCGATTAGTAAGATTTCTAAAGACTGAATTTACATTTAATAAGTATATCGCTGTGTGTGATTTATAATATTTTGTACATATTATTTATTAATTAACACATTTTGATTATTATTATTGTTGTTCCTGAATTGTACCTGATTTTTTATATATTTTTGTTTTTGTTGAAATTAGTAAAAGTAGATTGTTTTGTCATGCATTTGTTAATGAATACAATTGAATTGTACGTGGTTTTATATATTCATTTTGGTGTTAGTTTATATATAAATATATTTTTTTCTAGTTATATTTGTTATGAATAGTAAATTAGTGATTTAGTATAGTAGTAGTATATAAATTGATTTTAGTATTATATAGTGTATATGTTATATGGGTGAATATAGGTATCCTGGGGAACCGAACACGCAAAAAAGATCGGTAACGCGCCTACATTGAATCCTCAGAGGTGGGGAGAAAATACAATAAATATGTTTCTTAAGTATTCTTGAAAGTTTTCATTAATGTTTTACATTACAAATACATTTTCACAAAAGAGTTATTATACTATAATTATTTTATTTATATCACTGTGTGAAAAAAGGCGATGATCTCAGCTATGTAAAATTTTGGAAAAACAGCTGATTCTTTTACTATTAGTAGATTTATACAATCGGTTTGATGCAATAACAGGTTTAAATCTGCTAACGCAGACAAATGTCACATTACAACGCTGAGCATAAATTTTTAAAGTGTGATAATGTCAGTTTTACACATGTAGAAGACATAGAAGTACCACAGCTAGTGAGAAATAAATTTCAAAAAATGTTAAAAAATGTAATAAGGGTTTTCTCAAATACTAATGAATTGCTTCCTTATAATACGATTCCATTCGAGATGAGAAAAATCCGTTTTTTCAGTAGGAAATGGAAAGTACGAATTTAGTCGACTTCCTTTTGGTCTGAAAAACGCAACTAGCATTTTTCAAAGAGCCATCGAGGACGTGTTAGGAGAACAAATAGGAAAATGTTACAATGTTTACGTCGACGATGTAATTTTTCGTCAAAGTGAGGAACAACATGTTGAGCATATTGAATGGGGCTTAAAGAAACTATATGATGCTAACATTAGGATATTTTGCGAGTGCTGAATACTTAGGTTTTGTCGTATCGAGTAGAGGTCTTGAAATAAGCTTTAGCAAAATTGATGTGTTCCGGAACTATAAGCAGCTAGCTTCAAAGTTATTATAAGAAGCTATTTGATCTAACGACAGATGCTTCATCGTTGGGTATAGCGGCTGTTTTGTTTCAGAGAGGATAACCAGTTACAATGATTTCCAGGGCCCTTAAGGACCGAGAACAAAAAGCCTTAAAAATTATGTTTATGGTGTTAAAAACATAAACATTCACAGGTCATCAGACTCTTACCTATGGTTTACCAGACCGAAATCCAAATGCTAGAATTAAACGCTGGAAAGCATTTATCGATAAGCATAATACTCAAATTTTTTACAAACCGGAATTAGTCAAAAGTTTTTCGTCAACAAAATTTTGGTACTGTAAAAGTATGGGCCATAGTTACCATCGAACATAATCGCGCTCATAGAGTAGCTCAGGAAAACGTGAAACAAATCCTCTGCGATTACTACTTTCCAAAAATGACAAAGCTTGTAGTTTAAAATTGTAAAAACTTTAGCAAAACCAGATATGAAAGACATCTGCATAAACATTAACTTGGTGTAACACCAACGCTTTCATATACAGTAGAAATACTACATATCGACATTTTCTCAACAGATAGGAAATACTTTCTTAACTGTTTAGACAAATTCGCAAAACTCCCTATAGTTCAACTTATTCTTTCTCGCAATTTAAGACGGAAAAGCATCAATAATTCAATTAATAAATATTGTTTCAAACACAAAAACAATTTATTGCGATAATGAAGCATCCTTCTGTTCCGATACGAAAATATCACTTAAAAACAGTTTGATGTTGAACGCACTTCAAACGGTACGCTATTAGCAATTGCTAGATGCCTAAAGCTAGAAAAGAATATTGATCAAACAATTGACCGTATATTATAAGCTACAATAGAATACAATAGGAAGATTTATTCTGTATCAAAAAGAAAAAGATTTGATAAAATTCATGGCATATCGGCTGAAATGAAAAACAAAATAATTTACGAAATAGCAAAAGCTCAACAAGCACAGCAAGAGAGGAACAACCCTTCTCGACAAAATAGAGTTTTTCACGTTAAGGAACGCGTACTTGAAAAAACAAACAGAAAAATCTTACTCGGACGCTTAAAAGCGCTTTTGACCACACTAGACACTAACAACAACAATGGCGGCAGGGCAACAACAGCAGCAAACGACGAAGGATAACGGAAACAACGACAACGCCAGTGCAGGTAAGGGAGGTAAAGGAGGCAAACGTAAGCACAGCCAGTACAAGAATTGCACTTGACTGATGTGACATTCCGGCGTATTACGGTCTGACACACGGAACAGACTGTGCGAGGAACCAGGAGTTGCTGGGTGGTTCTCGCACGAGGATTGGAGCTGGATGAAGGTTGAGGGGGGGAGGTTGGTCATGCTGTCTCTGTGAGCTCCTTAGGGCCGTGGAGGTCCTATCTTGGCCACTCGACTGGAGCGGCAGCGCAGTACGCGAACATGGTGCAGGTTGCACAGCCGTTGAGGCAGATGTCGCATTATTGCGTTGACAGCACTAGTGGTCCACTCCCTATGTGTCTTAAGGCCTGAACAGGTCTTAAGATGGCTCCATCCATTGCATATATTGCACCTAACCGATCCAAACAGCGTTAGATCGCCGAAATAACAGCCCTTGGCCGGAAAAAATCCGGGTCATTTCCGGTATCGCAGAACCGGCTGTTGTGGGAATTGTCTCAGAGGACATGATGACCCACGCTCAAGCCCTTCATGAGTGGTGTCCGCTTAAAGTGGTACTTAATGCACCTCCACGAGGGAAGAACTCCTGAAGAAGCCGAAAAACTCGCACGCAACAAGATTTGAGGCAGCATATCCTCCCCTACATCTGAGGAGCCAAAAGGTAGCGATACCGCGTCCGTTGCCAAACGAAGTAGCGGGACTCGGAGTCATCCTCCGGATAACGCAATGGCAGCGAAACGCAAGAGTGGTAAGATAACGCCACAGGAGCCGCCAAACTCCAGAAGGCAGAAGGGCAACTATGTATAGACGACAGGAGGCTAACACTCCACCCAGAACTCCTCCCAAGTAGTGGAGGAACACCGGAAAGAGGGGACATGACATTCCGCCCATGCATAGCATTACGGTGTTCCTTTCCCGATGCGCAGGCAAGCCATATGAGTGTGCTCTCTGGCTCGACAGGAATCGGTACGAGGGCATTAATACCTCGGCTTGGCGAGTAGTCGACAGTAAAGTCGAGGATTTTTGATGGAGGCAAAACCTAATCTGGGATTTCCTTAGTGAGAGACCTTGAACCTGTATAGTAGTTCGGAATCATATTGACGCAAACGCCCACCACAGATTGTGGGGCTGCACGGACTGCAACACACGTGGTGAGTCTCCCTTGGAATTTATTCCTAGTAGTAATTTAATTAAATTTATTCGAAATGTGGGTTGTGAACCGACGTCCTTTATAAGAAATAGAAGGGAGTTGCAAGACATTACTTTGGTTAACGAACTTATGACAGGACTGATCCCACAATAGGGGGTGTCATCAGGGCTCTCCATGTCCGATCACAGAATCATTAGATTGACACTAAAAGTAGAGGTCAAGGAATTCCCTTCTAGAGGTATTCCTAAGGACACAGATTGGTTGCCTTCCGGGATACGAATGAATAGGTTTTTACTATCGACTATTGAATGGAATGCATGCGTATTGCATGTTAATGCATTTTATGTAATTTTTTTATGTATATACGAGTATGTCTTTTATATCCTTGGCATTGTCGATGCTAAAAAATAAACATGTTCAAAGATATTTGAACATATTGCCGAGGGAAAGAAATTAATTATTTAAATTTAGTGGACTGTATGTGTTTGTTATGAATATGAGTATGTACGTTTTGTACTAACTCAGCATATCAATGATAAACATGTTCAAAGATATTTGAACAGCAAGACTGACACAGTATTAGCTCTTAAAAGATCTGATGTGACCTATACGAGCAGCCCAGAGGAAAGAGCTACGGCACTTCTGATCGCGCATTTCCCGAAGACAATTCGGAAATACCCCCTATTATGGAGCCTAATCGTGGATGACTGTCTCGCACTGTTAACTAGCAATGGGATCCGCTGTCAAGGATATGCGGATGACATTATTATATAGCCTAGCGGCAAATTCGCGGACACTCTCTGTGATATCGTGCAAAAGGAATTAGGCCTGGCAAAGGGATAGTGCAGTGGAGTTAGATTAAATGCCAACCCCTCGAAAACGATCATCGTCCCGTTCTCTAGATGAAGGTAACTGCCCGGCTTAAGAAACTTATCCATGACTACTACACCATGATTGTGAGACCGACGCGCTGCGTACCTGCTAAGGAAGGTGGAGCTGCAACCTTCAACCAATGAGGAGCTTACAAAAGAGCTCCAGGAATCCATTGATTGCGCGAGAACTGTCTTGCCCAACTTTAAGCTAGAAGCTAAGAGCAGCTAAGAGACAAAGGTCAGCTGAAGAGCCTAAGCCGTCAGCCAAGATACCGAAAACTAAGGGTGCGACGCCCGCAATATCTTTTGCTGATGTGGCGCGGAACCGCATTATCATTGGGGTGGTGGATGAGGGAGATCCCGAAAAAAAAATCTCCAAAGCCCAATGGAAGTGGGTGCAAGCCGGACTGACGAATGTGGCATTGAAGGAGCTTTTAAGCAATCCAGGATCCACCACTGTCTAATAGGCAGACATGCAAGTAGACTTGGTACGCCATATAACGACTATTGTAGAAGTTGTCAGGAGGTAGAAGAGGAGGAGACCATTAAACATCTATATAGGAAAAGAATCGCAGCCATCGCAAAGACAGCCACTCTACCTACTTACCAACCTAGTCCTCATATAATAAAGGAGCTGCTCCGCAAGGAGGAAAGAGTAGGCAGGGAGAAGTATTAGCAACAATTCCAAGCCATGTTCCAGTGCAAGTTGTTAATGCTAAGTTACAATCTCATTAGGTTTAAAAATGTAATAAATTATTACTATCACAAATCATCAGGAGGTATTGATCTTGCCAAACCTCCAACAAAAGAGTTTGGCAAATTTTCGCTACATTGGTGAGATTGAAGAAAAAGTTGTAAAGTTACCTGCAATATCAGGTCTAGTTGTCATCATTATCTCAACTTTTTGCTACATCTTCCTTAAATTACATCAGAAGCGATATCGAAAGCGAAAACTGGATGACATCGAGGCTGTTATTAACAACTTTTAGAAATCCGAGGAGGGCTGCCATTTAGAACAGGAGGAGTTAACGTAAGTAGCTCCTTCACAGCCGAAAAGCACACTAAGTCTGAGTCAGCAAACTCGATGCAATAAATAAAGAACTCTCCAGTTACACAAACAGTTACGCGTGGCTCAGCGCATTCCTACCCTCACGCTAAGGGCAATATGACATCGCAAAGCAGGATTTTTAGCTTAATTTCAAAAATTGTCGGCGAGCATATTCATTTCTCATTTCAATAACACGTAAAAATAACTATTTTCATATCTTTGAACGGCTTAAAATACAATCCTTTACATAGGGGATTCTTCTAGATTATAAAATTTCTTCAAAAGTCCACATAAGTGGTAATTTTTTTCTATTAAAATATTAATATATTTAAAGGTTCTAAAAAGCGAACTCTAACAAGAGCAAAACCAACTCAACTTGCAAGGAGTGTCATTACATCGACGGCAATGTTCTGTAATAAATGTAATGTAATAATTTAATTTTATTAAGAACTAACATGACAAAAGTTTTGTTATGATTTCACTGCAATAAAGACACACTTTTTAATGGCCTATTGCTGACATTTTACCGAAAATATAGATTAATATTTAAGATATCTTAGAGAAATTTTAATTTAATACCATGTCCCGACCGACACTCAATCACGAGCTTTAGGCTGTTGAGTATATTACTCGTTAATCTCGTCGCCGAAGAGTTTTGAATCTAATCGAAATTTTCCTGTGCGTTTTTGATTTTTATAAGTCATTTGTTTGTCACATTTTGTTTAATCACAGTTATTTTGAGACTACAAACTGTAAAAGTGAAAAAAATAAATTAATTAAAAAGTAAAATATTAAAGCAATATCAAGTAAATAATTCTAAATGGCAGAAATTAGTATAGCTTTTAAACCACTAACTTTTAAACCACTTCAAATTAAAAGTGAAAAATAATTCCTTATAAAAACTAACAGAAATATAGACCGAAAAATATTTGTATTATTGTGAGAAAAGTGTGATGTGTTCGATATACGAAAAATATGTCAAAAACCATCCCAATCTTTTAGTTTGCAGTGGTTTAAAAGCTTGCTTTTTAGTTTTTATACTCTCGCAACCTGTTGCTACAGAGTATAATAGTTTTGTTCACCTAACGGTTGTTTGTATCACCTAAAGCTAATCGAGTTAGATATAGGGTTATGTATATATAGATGATCAGGATGAAGAGACGAGTTGAAATCCGGGTGACTGTCTGTCCGTCCGTCCGTCCGTCCGTGCAAGCTCTAACTTGAGTAAAAATTGAGATATCTTTATGAAACTTGGTAGACATGTTTCTTGGTACCGTGAGACGGTTGGTATTGCAGATGGGCGTAATCGGACCACTGCCACGCCCACAAAACGCCATTAATCAAAAACAAATAACTTGCCATAACTAAGCTCCACAATAAGATATAAGACTGTTATTTGGTACACAGGATCACATTAGGAAGGGGCATCTGCAGTTAAAACTTTTTTTTTAAAAGTGGGCGTGGTCCAGCCTCTAATAGGTTTAATGTGCATATCTCCTAAACCGCTAATGCTATAATAACAAAATTCACTAGAAGCAAATGCTTTTAGCACTTCTATTGACGGTGTGAAAATAGTTGAAATCGGGTGGCAACTCCGCCCACTCCCAATATAACGGTACTGTTAAAAACTACTAAAAGCGCGATAAATCAAGCACTAAACACGCCAGAGACATTAAATTTTATCTCTGAGATGGTATAAGATGACTTTATAGGAACCGCTTTCAAAATTAGACAGTGGGCGTGGCACAGCCCACTTTTAGGTGAAAACCCATATCTTGAGATCTGCTCAACCAATTTCAACCAAACTCGGTGCATAACGTTCTTTTCATGTTTCTATGTCATAGTGCGAAAATGGGCGAAATCGGACTACAACCACGCTTACTTCCCATGTAACACCATTTTCAATTCCATCTGATTCTTCACTTTCCACTATGCAAATCAGGTAACAATGATTATATCGGGGTAAAACTTTGCGTGAAAAACGCAATTAAAGTATGCCACCTTGCGGCCAAAAATTGTTTAAATCGAACCAAAACTGTTCAAACCCCTAAGTACTAAATATGTGGACCCCAGTGCCTATAGTTGACCTTCTACCGAAAATATCAGTCAATCCACAAAGAAATCTCAAACGAATATACCATTTGACTTTGCGAGAGTGTAAAATGTTCGGTTACATGCGAACTTAGCCCTTCCTTACTTGTTTAAAACTATGTTTATTTTTTACTTTTTAGTTGAATGTGCTTTAAAAGCATGTTTTTAGTATTTTAAACCATACTTATTATTTATTCACACGTAGTTTTTTCACTTTCTTTTTAAGGATGCCTTTCTTCGGATAATGAATTTGGAACTCATTTGACACATTTGCTTTTATGCACCAAGTTATGTAACCGTTTGACAAATTTATATGTACCTTACTCTGTAGCTTCGTTGGCAAACTATGCTTTCATTTGAGGTTTTCCGTCCCACTTAATATTTTTAGACACAATTCTTCATAGTTCGTAGCTTTATCATACCGGGTTTTCACATTGTCACATATATCTCTCTCTGCTGTCATCACCACTTATTCCAAATTCAGAAAAGAATATTTAATTTCTGCAGCGTTCGGAACGAGCTCGGCCGTAACCAGCAAGGTTACAGGAGCGAAGCTTGGTCCTGATGATAAGGCAAGCACAAGTAAAGTGGCAGAAGCTAAAGCTGGCTCCAAGATCGCAATAGCACCAGAGGCAGGCAGATACAAACCCTGCAGCCAAAACACGTCTGCAAAGCAGGGGGAGGGGCGAGATGCTAAAGGGGCTGCTGCTGGAAATGCAACTGTCAGAGAGTGGCCTGTCTTTAATATTCAGGACCCGACAAAAGCAAAGTATGCGGAAAGGCGACGCGCCGCATACCTACTGAGGAAAGTAGAGCTGCAACCACCAACCAAATAGGAGCTAACGAAGAAGCTCCAAGCATTTATTTATTACTGAATAGAGGCAGCCAAGCAACAGAGGTCAGCTGAAGAGGCTAAACCGTCAGCAGACCGCAGACAAAGAGTATAATGCCCGCGACTCCTACAATTCAACTGCAACGGACTCCAGAGCAAGATCGAGGAGATAGTTGCATTCATGAGCCGGGAGCGCGTATCGATAGCTGCGATCCAAGAAACCAAGTTAAACAGCCGCTCAGATCTTCTGAGTTGTGCAGGTTTCAACGTTTTACGTAAGGATCGCGAGCGAGATAATGGTGGAGGCCTAGCCTTCATATTGCACAACACCGTGCAATATCGTCTAATCGATGTTGATATCGACCGCAGGGACACTACCTTTGAATATCAGGGTATAGCTGTCCGGTCAGGCGATCTCGAGCTCGAAATATTTAATATATACATCCCCCTAGTTACATGTTGCCCAACCGGATATCACCCGAACATAGATGCGCTACTTCGTGGTGAAACCCGTTTGGTGCTAGGCGACTTTAACGCGCATCACGATCTTTGGCATTCCTGCCTGTCAAACGATCGTAGGGGGATGGAGCTGGCGGAACAGATTGACGATTCGACATTCTGCACAATGAATGAAAAAGCCCCCACCAGTATTATGAGCACCTGTAATAGCTCGCCAGATATTACCATCGCTAGCGGTGGTCTGATAAATAGTATAACCTGGCGACCTGTGCTAACTCTCGCATCAGACTATCTGCCCATAATTATCTCGATCGAGAACCTCCTGACTTTATTTCTGTGGACAACCGCACTTTTGTTAACTTTAACAAAGCTAACTGGGTTGGCTTCACAGAATTTACTGAGAGCTCCTTGAACGCACTACCCATACCTACGGACGTCATCGTTGGCGCACGTCAATTCCGCAAGGTAATCGCCGCTGCTACTGCTCGCTTCATACCGGCTGGAAGAATCACGGAACTCCGCCCTAATTTCCCAGCCGAAGCAGCTGTACTAGCAAATGAGCGCGACACCTTACGCCATGCCGATCCCTGTGATCCCCGAATAACAGATCTCAATTTGGAGATTCGGCAAATGGTAAACCATCATAAGCGGACAAAATGGATAGAGCACCTGAAGTCCTGCAACCTCTTCACCGGTGTGAGTAAGCTTTGGACTACTCTTAAGGCCCTGTCAAATCCAAGGAGACATGACGATCGGGTTTAAATTCAATTCGATGGCCATGCCTCCTCGGACCCGAAGAAGTGCGCGAGCTATTTTAGCCGGCAGTTTACATTGCACCCTTCGACTGACAAGGCCAAACGATGTGTTACCCGACGGCTGCGCAAAATGCCAAAAGACCGCGCGCCACTTACTTTCACCGATGGGGAGGTTCAGAGTGCCATCACAAAGGCCAAATCGTCCAAATCCATTGGCCCTGACGGAATAAGCATGCTGATGCTAAAACATTTAGGCTCGACGGGAGTAAACTATCTCACCAAGGTCCTCAACTTGTCGATGGCCACTCTTCAAATACCCGATGTGTGGAAAGTCGGAAGAGTGGTCCCACTACTGAAACCTGGGAAACCCGCCAACAAAGGGGAGTCTTATCGCCCGATAACGGTCCTTTCTCCAGTAGTGAAGACACTTGAAGCCTTGTTACTCCCGACGTTCACTCACCACCTGAGCCTAGCAGAACATCAGCATGGCTTCCGGAAAGTGCACAGCACCACCACAGCACTTAGCGTCATAAACGCCAAGATAATTCATGGCCTAAACCAAAAGCCACCCTGCAAGAGGACGATCCTCGTAGCGTTGGACTTGTCGAAAGCCTTCGACACAGTCAACCACACAACGCTACTCGAGGACATCGAACAATCCACGCTCCCTTGAGGGCTGAAGCGGTGGACCATGAACTACCTGAGCGGTCGGCAATCATCCGTACTATTTCGAGGTCAAAACTCCAAACTGGGAAGAATTAAACAGAGGGTTCCGCAGGGTGGTGTCCTCTCCCCTTTACTGTTTAATTTCTACATCTTGACGGTGTTTTCGTAGAAACCACCCCTGTAGTCGCCTGCTTGTAACGGAGCCGCCTCCTAGGAACATTAAGAGGTCTTTCCTTGATTACGTCGACGACATTAGACAGTACGCCGACCGGACTTCGGACGCAACGAACTTCAGACAGGCACTGACCGCCATTCAAAATAGAGCCATCAACACCTTCACCGACTGCCTCTCATTGAATGGCGTATTACGAGTCAAACCACCACCCATAGCAGACGTAGAGAGCTCGAGTTGCCTCGCGAAACCAGAGTGACCCTCGCGCAACTTCGTTCTAGATACTGTAGCAGGTTGAAATCCTACTTATCCAGAATAGACCCCGACACACCAAACACATGTCCTGCGTGCAATGAGTCTCCGCATGACACTAACCACCTCTTTGCATGCCCAACAAACCCCACTCATCTAACACCCTTCTCCCTATGGTCCGACCCCGTCGAAACAGCTCGTTTCCTGGTCCTCCCGTTAGATGAACTCGACAACAACGAATCTGGAATTTGTCACCCAAACGGGGACTAGGTAATCGTTACAACAACAACAGTATAATGCCCGCAAAATCATTTGCCGATGTGGCCCAAAACCGAATTGTCATTTGCGTTCTAAGGAGACCCCGAAGGAAGAATCTTCAGAGCCCAATGGAAATGAGTGCAGACTGCGCTGATAAATGTGTCGCTGGAAGTGCTACTAAGCAATCCGGGTCCGCCACCGTGATGCACAGATGCTGGATGGTACCAGGGCCAAATCAAAATAATTGCATGCGACAACGAGAGATCGGTCGCATTATACAAAGCTGTTATATCCAAGGTAGGGAAGGTATACCTAAATGGGAAATTGGTCGCAGCAGATAAAAAGGACATACCATCCAGACCAAGGGCAAGGGTATGGATCCCGGCTACACCGTCACAGCCGGACCAGACTATGCAGCTCATAAGAGCCACCAATCCCAGTCTGTCCACGAAGGGGTGGAAGATCGTCAAGGGATTTGAGGACCCCGTAGCAGAATCTGGCGGGAGACCAAAAAGGCCAGATTCTGCTGTTACTAACGAAAGAATTCATCGAACCACTGGTGAAAAGTGGCGGGGAGATTAATTATGGAATCACGAAAGTGAGAATAACACCCTACAAGTCGGACGCCGATGACACAGACCATCTAGCATCAGCAAACGAGATATGCGAAGTCGAGGAATATGCGAAATCTACGGAATCCTCCAGCGATGTGGAACGTTTAAAGCAAGGTGAGTATATATAGTTAATGCACCTTCTACAAATTAATCTACATCACAGAAAACTAGCTTGAGTAGCCCTAATTAACCGCGTGGCAATAGAACAGCCTGAGTTCGTCCTCATTCAGGAGCCATGGGTTAATGGAGGGCATATTTGCGGACTGAGCACACCGAACTACAAGTTATTTATGGCAAATTGTGAAGGTAAAGTCAGGGCATGCATAATGGCAAAGAAACATCTTAACGTTTTTATATAACATCATTATAGCAACAATGACACAGCAGCAGTAAGCTGGGAAACGGGCCCAAGTAGTTACCGGCTGGTTTCGTGCTATATGCCATACGACGACAAGCAGGTGCTACCTCACCTTGCAGGTGGTAAGGGATTGCAAAGCATCCAAGTACATGACTATATTTGGGTGCTACTCAAACGCACATCATACAGTCTGAGACAGCACAGATGTCATTGACAGTGGTGTGTATATCTTAAATTATCTACTAGGCACTAAGCTTCTGCTGTGTAATAAAGGTAGTATGCCAAAGTTCATTACAAGAAACCGACAAGAAGTACTAGATATCACACTTGTGTCGGAAGAACTACTTAACGACTCCTTTGAGAAGTGGTGACCACTGCAGTATCTTCCAAGCGTAGAACACAGCAATCAAAGAAAGCCTCGTTGTTCTGACAAAAAGTGTGCTCACAACAAGGAGATATATATACAGATACCAAACGGCCTTGAAATCATCCAAGTCTCCTATGATTTCATCAAGGATAATAAAATAGTCTTGACCTATTAGAGGATCTAACATCCTACTTCACGATAAACCTGCAATGGGTTCCAGGGCATAGTGATATCCTTGGTAAACGCGAAGCAGATGAACTAACCAGAACAGGTGCCACTTTACAAATAACCAGCTGAATTTCGGTAGAGTCAATCACTGACTTGCATAACTAGCAGGCAAACGTGGCAGGAATGGAGCATGAGCCGCACAAATCGACTATTAAAATTCAAAATGAATGACATAAGAACTCTGATAGGTGTACTAACAGGTCAATGTCTAATTGCTAGCAATACCCAGCCCAACGACTATTGTAGAAGCTGTCAGGAGGTAGAAGAAGAGGAGACTGTAAAACATCTTCTATGCGAATGTAAGGCTCTATACAAGGAAAGAATCCCAACTATCAGTCGAGGGCTTCCTTGACGACGTATTGGCAGTTGCTCATATAAAACTATTTATACTGATGAACTTTATCAGAACCACAAGATGATTCAGAGAGGAGACAATAGAGTGAGGTAACATTAGTTACGGTGGTATTACAATGGGCCTCGGCCTACAAAATTATTTTTTCGTACAGGGCATCAAATCAGGGTTTAAAGAATACATAATATCTAACAAACCACCAACGCTAAAACAACCAAACATTCTGAAAGCAAGTTCTTCCTCATACAGTGTAAAAATGGGTAAAACTGGATGATAACCGTGCCCACGCCCTTGTGTTGATACTTCCTCTAGCCCCCACATACCCAAAATAAAGGTTTTCATACTTTCGGTTGGCTTTACATTGTAAGCGGTCAATATGTAAGATGTTATTATGTTAGCATGTGTGTGTTCTCGAATATTGTTATTGCAATCAAGCTAGACCTTCCCCTGGCTCCAATATATTCAATATATTCAATATAATGATTTTCCAGCTGCATTTAAACTAAGGGAGTCTTTGGTCTATAATATAAGTTATTAAGATACAAAAAACTAAGGGAGTCTTTGGTCTATAATATAAATGATTAAGATACAAATATGACTGTCTTCCATGCCCGGTTAAACTAAGGGAGTCTATGGTTTATAATATTGTATAAGTTATTGATATGCCAAATATGATTATCTTCCATGCTCAGTTTAGTCGATAAATGAATTTTGAATTCTTACGCAACGTTTTTTAATATAAATTGGCTAGATGAGTTACGCCTCCCCCCTCCATACGCACCACTGAGCGCCAACACACCACATTAACACGATCCACAAGAAGACTCCACCCACTAACACACACGAACACACACCACGCCTGCAGACATCACACCACGCAGACATCACACTGCGTACATATATTCCGCACAAATATATTACGTGATATACATACACATATACATACATTTACAAGAATACCTGCGGTATATTTTTTCCTTTTCGCGGTCCTTTCGCACTGCGTACATATATACACGCTCAGGTATACAAAAATACGTTAATACTTCGCTTTAAAGTCCACATTGGCAAATATTCCGCAATACCCCTTGTTCTTGTTAAACAAAAACAAGTAGGATTGCATATATACATACATATAATATTCTAAGTCCACATTGGCACATATTCGCAATACCCCTTGTTCTTTGACCAACAAAAACAAGCAGGATTGCGCAAAAATATTTAAACATAATATATTATATTACATAAATACATATGTACATATGTACAAAGTGCATTGATCTCTAAGACGAGCTCTCAATTGCGCATAACGTCAAGTACATATGTATCAGCTGATCCGCTTATAGGTATACCCTATACAAATTACGGACACATAATACTTACAAATAAAAGTAATAATAAAAAACATTTGCGTTTAATATTAATTAATTAAATAATATAAAAAAAATATAAAAAAAACGATAAAACCCGAAATACGCGTAATATATTTATTCAATTAAATAAAATCTCTTACTATCATAAAAGAGTTAGGTACTCAAACGAGTTTAAAAAGGATAATTATTTTGTGAAAAAAAACCCTTATTTTCTTAAAAGAGGTTTCAAATATACATATATTTCTTATATTGAAAATATTTTATTTTATTTCGGTACATCTTTTAAATGAGCTCAGACTCAAAAGAATCAAAAACATCTCAATTGCTAAAAGTACCTAAAATGATTTCTGACGAAAAAAGTCCGTGTACACCTGCAGAAGCTACACGCTCAAAGCAAGGTGCTACAAAACAAAAACGGGTGAAAGATATTTCATACACCAAATTTATATCTGAGAGTGACAGTCTAATACGATACTGCACTCGATTTTCATCTTCGCCGATTCAGGATAATTCTGAATCGGTATTAGAAATCAAAAAGGAAAATCTTGATAATTTCTGGACACGTCTCCAAGCTGCATATGACGCAATAGTAGAATCTGACGACTCAGATCTACCTGAAAATTTTAAATCCTCGGCTTACGCCAAGTACGAAAACTGCTTAGACCAGTTTGAAGAAACAAAAGCAATGATTTCGGATCAATTAAAATTAATTAAAGCCATAGCACCTGCTCCACATCCGAGAGTAGAGCTGCCACAAACTCAATGTCAAGAGTCAAATTCAGGCATCCATCTCAAGGTGCCCACATGTGATACCGAAGTCTTTCATGGTGGCTATGAACAATGGCCGTCCTTCCGGGACATGTTTACAGCCGTTTACATAAACCACCCAAAATTAACAAATGCACAAAAATTGTATCACCTCCGATACAAAACAAAAGGTCAAGCAGGCGTCATAGTCAAACAGTTCGCACTAAATGACGATAATTTCAATCTGGCTTGGGAAGCTCTAAAAGCGAGATACGAAAATGAAAGAATATTGGTCGATAAGCAAGTAACGATACTAATGAACTTGCCTAAAATTCAGAAAGAAACAAGTGATGAATTTATTAGATTACAATCCACTGTTTCTAATTGTTTGTCGGTTTTATCGACACAAAATATTCCCACAGACAGCTGGGACCCTATTCTGGTAAATATATGCACCGCGGCATTACCAGAAAAATCGTTACTTTTGTGGGAGCAATCGCTCTCATCTCGGAAAAAATGCCCAACGTGGCAGCAAATGAAAGAATTTCTAACTACCCAATATGAAATAGCAGAAAGGGTAGACACAAAACTAGTTAGAACTAAAAACGTTCAAAACGACCTCAATAGGAGCTTTAATAGACCCCAAACCAGTAGCAATAACAATTTAAATAGAAGCTTTTTTAAAAATCAATCGTTCACTTCCGAACAGTATAAACAAACGTCATGCGAACTGTGTACAGGGGGGCATAAGCTCAAATCTTGCGAGAGATTCAAAAAGATGAATAATTTCGATCGAAACAATTTTATAAAAACGAAAAGACTTTGTACAAATTGCCTATCACATGCACATACATTTAAAGAGTGCGAAAGCAAATCATTCAATGCTGCATTACAGCACATTTTCCAGCTCACCCCCAAACAGCGCAAATATGAAAAGAGTCACGGGTTTAGTTGCAACGCAAATCCCGAAGTGCGAAATCCCGATAATTGCCAAGAAGCACCATGTTGCTCAAAGGCATTAAAAACCCAAACGCTACACAGCGAAAACCAAAGTAGGGTACTACTACCCACAGCAGTCATCTCCATCGAACACCGAGGAGAGCTGTTTAAACTTAGGGCCTTAATAGACCAAGGATCACAACGATCTTTCATAGCGTCTAGGGCACAAAATAGGCTACAACTGCCAACAAAACAAGCCAACTTTGAAATTACAGGAATGGGCGGAAGAGTAGTCCAAAACTCTAATAAAATCTGCCCCATTACCTTAATTTCCCCCCAAGCGGATAAGCACATACAAGCAGAAGCTATAGTCTTACCGCAACTTACAAATATGCTTCCAAGCTATCACATAAATAGCAAGCATTGGCAAAAGGTTTCACACCTAAAGCTAGCAGATCCCAACTGCAACACTCCCGCCCAAAAAGACCTTCTATTAGGCAGCGATCTCATACCACAGATAATACTCGAAGTTATTGAGAAAATTTCAAATACACTTCTGGCACAAAATACTATTTTTGGGTGGATCCTAAGTGGACTAGTTTCGGAACCAGTTACCACCATGACCACTCAGGTTGAGGAAATCTCAAACGAATACCTCAATTCACAATTGAAAAAGTTTTGGGAGTTAGAAGAACTCCCCCCCATATTAATCACAACCCCTGAAGATCAGTATTGTGAAGACTTTTACAAAGCCACAACTACTAGATCAGATAATGGTCGGTATGTCGTACGACTACCACTAAAACAACAATTTCCCAACACAATCGCCTTAGGTCACTCTCGCACCTCTGCTATACAGCAGTTTTTAAGTATGGAAAAAAACTTACTTAAAAAAGGTGAGCTTAAGCCAGAATACGATGGCGTGTTGGAAGAATACCTCCATTTAGACCACATGGAGGAAGTAAGCCCATGCGAAAAACTCACAAATGGCAAATATTACTCATTTTACTTGCCTCATCACGCAGTAGTAAAGCCAGACAAAAAAACAACTAAAGTAAGAGTTGTTTTTAATGCATCAAGATCTACTAGCTCGGGGAATTCCCTAAATGATATTCTATTTACGGGACCCACGCTCAAACCAGATTTAATGCTACTAATTTTAAATTGGCGTATATTCAAAAACGTATTTAACGGAGACGTCGAAAAAATGTATAGACAAATAGTCGTACATAAAGACGATCAAGATTTTCAGCGAATTATTTTCCGAAAATCTCCCAATAGTCCACTCCGCGATTATAAATTGAAAACAGTTACCTTTGGCGTCAACTGTGCCCCATATTTAGCCATTCGAACACTGCACGAATTGGCAGAAAACACCAAGTCAGAGTTTCCTCTGGCAACCCAGGTGTTAAAAACACAAACGTATGTAGACGATATTCTGTCTGGAAGTCACAGTCTTCCACAAGCATACGAGTCACTAGCACAAGTGACACAAGCCCTCAAAACCGCAGGGTTTCCGTTAAAAAAGATAACGGCGAACCACCCTAATATCTTAAAGGACATACCTAAAGAAAATCTTTTGGACACTAATTTCCTTAAATTCGAAAAGGAAAGTACAACAAAAACTCTGGGGATCCAATGGAACGCGATATCTGACCAGTTTTCATACACTACAGAGTCAATATCAGCATTATCCGCCATAACAAAACGCCAAATTTTATCCTCTGTGGCAAAACTTTTCGACCCCGCAGGATGGTTTTCGCCAATTATGATACAATCGAAAATCTTGATACAAGAATTATGGCTAGACGGAACCGACTGGGACGAACAAGTGAAACCTCTTCGCTTAGAAAAATGGTCCCAGTTTGCAAACAATCTGGAAGACATTTTCCAGATACAAATCCCTCGATGGGTAAACTATTTCCCCGAACACAAAGTCGAAATACACGGCTTCTGTGACGCCTCGGAGAAGGCATACTGTGCCACTATCTATGTGCGCACACAAAGCGATACCGCGACCACAAGCCACTTATTAGTAGCAAAAGCAAAGGTGGCTCCTTTAAAAACGCTAAGTCTACCTCGACTTGAGCTCTGTGGCGCGCTACTACTCGCAAAATTAGCTTTCATGGCGCAGACCCATTTAAACATGAAGAAACATAGATTGTATCTCTGGTCCGATTCTGAAATTGTTCTAGCCTGGTTGGAAAAACCACCACATGCATGGAAGACGTACATTGCTAATCGAACGTCTCAAATACTTGACCTAGTGGGATCAGCCACTTGGCGACATGTAGCCAGTGCTGACAATCCTGCTGACCTAGGTACAAGAGGATGCAAACCCCTGCATCTCGTCACCACCACCCTCTGGTGGAATGGCCCCCGATGGTTAACAGAATCTCCCGATTCTTGGCCACAATCGCCCATGCGCAATATAATAGCCCCCGAAAGTCGAAAGATCGACTCCTTTCACACAGCAGTGGAGGATACTGACATCCTTGAGCGATTTTCATCGTTCTCCCGAGCCCTCAGAGTAATCGCCTATATGTTAAAGTTCATAGAGCGACTTAAAATTAAAGTTAAGGGAGTTCCCTCAGAGTACCCCCAATGCGATACATTGACGCACCTGGAATTGCAAAAGGCAAAGGTCGCTCTAATCGCATCAACTCAAACGCGCTACTTCAGCCGCGATATAACACTATTAAGAGAATCAAAACCCATTGACAAAAGGAGTTCACTCTTAGTTCTTAACCCATTCCTAGACACGAAAGGTCTGCTTCGTGCGAATGGTCGGCTTGCCAATTCAAGCCTCACGTATAATGAACGCCATCCTCTAATCATACCAGAGAAATCTCGACTTGCCACTTTACTCCTCAATTATATCCACTTACTTATGCTCCACGCAGAACATCGCCTAATGCAACATATAGTCCGCCAAGAGTTCTATATTCCCCGACTTAAGCCCCAAATCAAAAAATGCATTTTCATGTGCAAGATCTGCACTCTGCATAAGCAGAAGTTGCGAACGCAGATTATGGCAGCACTTCCTCCGGAACGCTGTAACTTCGCTCTGCCTTTCACAGTCACAGGTGTCGATTTTGCTGGGCCTTTTCAAATAAAGGCGTCCATGCTAAGGTCGCCCACCATAATGAAAGGCTATGTGGCTGTCTTTGTCTGTTTCACGACAAAAGCAGTGCACCTCGAGCTATGTACAAATCTGACTAAGGAGGCTTTTCTCGCGGCATTTGCTCGCTTTGTCGGACGACGCGGCTTCCCCTCAAAACTAATGAGCGATAACGGCAAAACCTTCATTGGAGCTCAAAGAGCCACTGAAAAACAGTTTGTGGATTTTATTAAACAAGTATCACCTGAAATTGTTCAGAAGTATGCTCCCCAAGGCATTAATTGGCAGTTTATCCCCCCAAGCGCTCCTCATATGGGTGGTTTATGGGAATCAGCTGTAAAAAGCTTCAAATCCCATTTCAAAAAAGTAGCTGGAAATTATAAATTCAATTATGAAGAATTCACTACCTTATTAATCCGAATTGAAGCCGTTCTCAATTCACGGCCACTCACCCCACTCTCGCAAGATCCCTCCGACTTCACAGCTCCAGGGCATTTTCTCAAAGGGCATTTTCTCAAAGGAGCACCCATTCTGGCCATACCTGAGCCAGGCGTGGGGTCGCTATCCCTATTAAATCGATGGGAAAGAATCAAAATTCTCCATCATGATTTCAGCCGTCGATGGAAGGAAGAGTACATCAAGGACCTTCATAAAAGGTACCGATGGAAAACTCCAGAAAAGGCACCAAAGCTTGGAGACTGTGTTATCATACACGATGATTGTCTACCCCCCACAGAATGGCGGCTTGGCCGCATAGAAAAATTATATTACGGTTCCGACGGTCATATACGAGTAGTTGATCTCCGTACTCAAAGCGGAACGCTGACAAGACCGCTCGTGAAATTATGTTTTCTGCCAACCGTATCTAATGACAAAATCGCAAATAACAACCAATTCGCCGATATTACCGCGACGCAAATGAATTAGTCGTATAACTAACCAATAAACCCGCAAATGACAAAACCGTTATAAACCAAACATTCTAACCGCAATGATCGATCAAATTGACGATCCATTCCTGCCACACACCGTGGCACATTCGCCATAAATTTACATGCCACAAATGTATAATCATTCCAACTTCTTCATACAGATCAATATGGAAGTAGATATGGCAACAACACCAACGCCAGCTGTGAGGTCCGCCATCAATGTGCCGCGCCCTGGGGCAACTGCAACACCACAAACCGCAGCGGCAATCGTCCCTGCAACCGCTCCCCGTAATGGCGCGCGGACCACTGACACCTTCATCAGCACCGGCAACGGTACCTCAACACAGCCGATGCCCACTGTGTCGACGCACACACCGGCTGCAACACTGCAGCATTTTCCGAAGCATGCAGCCACCACAACGTCAGCAGGTTGCCCAAGCGCACGGGCACTGCCTAAACTATTTGTCTACGGTCCACACGACTCCGGAGTGTACGTCGGTTACGCTCTGCCAGCTGTGCCATAGACAGCACCATACTATGCTGCACCGCACCCCAAAGCGGGCCGTCGGGCGACAACTCGCCCCAAGCCGCAGATCGCAGCAAAGCAACCATCCGGAGCACCACCGAAGACAGGCAGCTCCACCTCCATCCAGACCGAGGCGACAGGAGGCATCAACGCGGCGTCGGCAGCCCAGGCCAACATACCGCCGCTCCACTGGCCTCAGCAGCGTCGTTGCAACGCTGCAGCAACTACAGCGGTTGCTAGGCTAAAATTGGCCTAGGTGGGCCGGGATGGCTAGATGAGTTACGCCTCCCCCCTCCATACGCACCACTGAGCGCCAACACACCACATTAACACGATCCACAAGAAGACTCCACCCACTAACACACACGAACACACACCACCCCTGCAGACATCATACCACGCAGACATCACACCACACAGACCACCCACACACACACATCACATCCTACCACAACTCTACATTACCCAACACTCAAAAGGGAGTAACAATAGACCAGAATTCTTCTTTTCTCATCAGCGAATCGCCCTCGATCAGACGTCCGCAAGTTTCCGCCCGTGTTCCCCTTTCATACGCCGTTTCATTTTACGTTAAAGTGCAAAAAGGTGAGTGTATAAGTGAAACGAGTAAATATAAATTTTTCCAAAAATTTCGCCGCATCGGATCTTTACAAGTTGCAAGAAAATAGAATGTCAATGTAAAATATGTTTAAACTATGTTTTCATCATCTATGAAATATTTTGAGTTCGATCACTGGATTGATAAAAAAGTAGCCTAACCTATCGTACAACTTCTTCACTGAAAATTAATTAACTAAAAATTTTCTTTATTCCCAATTATGGCTGTGCGCCAATCGCTATCTCTATGTTGAATAAGGGTGAAAAAATGTACTATGGTGTAAACAAATTAACATTTTGCTGAGCCAAATGGAATGTAAATTTTTTACTGATAATTTATTTATTAGTTTACGACTTGGTCTCAACAGTTATAGAAGTTCTCTGTAACGAACATTCGAACTTAGAACATTTATTCGAACAGAACTGTTCCGAAAAAACAATGTGACCCTCCGCCTCAAATAATATGAATACAACCTTTACACCGGTGGACTATTGGTTTAAGGCGTGCAATATAAATAGCCAGCGTCATTACCAACAAAATGCAGCCAACACATGACGAATTACTAACTCAGACATTGGTATGTATGATTTCCTCAAGAGTAACTTTTAAAATATAAGGAGGTAGTTATCAACGAAGGATCACCCGTTATAAGAAGAGATGCTACTAGGCAATTAACGTCTGAATCGACTATGAAAGCCAATCGGAAAGTGTAAGGCAATATGGATCCAGCGCTAACCAAAAATAAGTGGAACGTCTGTAACTGAACGTGAGTGTATGATAGATGTTCAAATCGCAGTAGCTAATATCATAAATATTTATTATCAGATAAGGTCTCAAGTACATCAGTTGGGACCCCTCATAAACACAATTACCGAATTGCAAAGCAAATTTGACACACGTAATCATTCAAATGTTCGTGTTTCTTCTAAAATATTGTAACACGGAAATAACACGACTTTTCTTAACTCTTCAGTCATCGCACTTAATGTACCTCAAATAATATGCAGCCAACGGCACACTAATGAATTACAAACAGTTCTTATTCACCACTTTAGCTTAATCATCGATCTAATATACAAAAAGTTGAAATAAAATCAGTTTAATGTATTACTACATATAAGATAATTTCATCAAGTTTTATTTCACTGGTCTACCAAACGAAACAGTAACTTTCCAGCGCCTAGGTACGTAACTATGCGTGGGCTTGACATCCTTATGGTGACATATACAATGCGTTGTTTGATCTCAGCGACTTCGCGCAACTGGACTGAAATTTAAATAAATCTTAGAACATCTTATAATGTATAATGGTGTTCGACTCCTATCAGTAAAAGTTGAAGAGTTGTATTGCAAAGTTGATGGGCAACTATTGATTTTTATTTGAAATTTGGGGCAGCAAAAGTTCTACACTAAGTAATTAATGGAAATATAGCTCTCGCAAGCAATGATTTTAACGAGTGAAAACGAGACATGACCGAGGCATTGATATTGCTCACGTCGCTTAACCGGGAACCAAAACAGGCCCTAGGTAAAAGCAAATTCTCCCTCTAAGCATTTTTTGTCTTAACAACAAAATTTATAATTTTTAAAAATTATTCATGTAATTAAAAATACTCGCATTGTTGTTTATAATTTGAATTACGATGCGAAAATAAGAAACTATGATTTTTGTATATTATACAATATATAAATGAAATAAATATAGGTAATTTGGGAATTATTTAAAACAAATAAATTAAATAAATAAACAAATAAATAAAAAAACATAAAAAAATTAGCCAAAACACCGCCCTAAATTTTTTTCGTTCTAGGCAACTAAATAAATTGTCTATAAGGTGTATCATAGAGAAATGCGAACCATTTATCTCGCCTTAATGCAATTCCAATACTTAATACCCGTCGCACTGCAACGATGTGTTCCGTTACACTCGTAGCAGAGTATAATGCCGCACCAAGTCTCTGCTACAGCGTCTAAGAATGTTAGACTAACGATTACATTTCGTTCACGTTGAAACCTTTAGGCCTTTACTTTTCAGGCATGCACCGTCATCGATTGATTTTCGAGATGGCAGGAGCGATACCTCTGGTCGATCTGAAACTGTATGTTTCGACTGAAACTTTAGTTTAAGTTCCTTGCATACAACTGTAGGAGCACTGCGTGACCGAAATGCAATTTGAGCTTTCGAGGCGGTTCCCAAACGAAGTCCTTCTGTTTGAACATGAGTATTATTTGCTAAGAAATTGCTAATATTCGCTCTCTTATTCTACGCAAATTCACAATCTGTTGGATCATGATTTAATTAATAGAAAGCGCAAACAGAGATTTCTCATAAAGCGTTGCGACGTGTGAATGTGTTAGTTTCCTTCTTAATTTTTTCAAGGTATTGCAATTTGGCTTCTTGTCATTCTCCCCATTACATTTAATTTGAATACCTAGATTTGATATATAGTTTATCATATTATCTTCATGTAAATATACCTCGACTATTTAGTCGTGTACTACTGATGCGCGTAATATGCTCCTGCAAAAACTGTCCATAGACGTTTTTATACGAAAAGTAGCAGAATGTTCTGCTATAAGAACTATAATTAGGAGTTGGGTGGTTGGAGCCGAAAGAGTCGTAGACATAGCAATATTTTGAATGAGCTGAAAACAATTTTAAATAAATCAGACTATATCCTCCCGAGGTTGTTTTTCAATAGTTACTTCCAGGTGATAATACACTCTAGATGTGAATGGAGAGGAGGTTTAGGGGAGGGGGATACTCTCTCAATCAATATCGAAGAGTATAAAATAGACAGCGAAGTAGGAACGGGGGTATACTCTCAGGATCTTGATATTTCTTTCTCTATCCGTCTACCAAACTTAGCTAGCTTCTTGCAAGCGAAAATACTGAGCATAGAAAAGGCCGGGGAGTTCTACTGAATAATGACAGGAGGATTAAAAAGCTAACATATACACAGAACGCCAAGCGACATTCCAAACCTTGTCGTCGCCAAAGATTAATTCCAGTGGTGTCAATAAATGTAGGAAGGCTTTATGCGCACTGGTAGTTCAACTCTGAGTTCCCCGTCACAGGAACATTTTCGTGAACGAAAAAGCAGAGAAGTTGGCCAAGTCAGGAGCCTCACTAGACAAATCCATGGCAGAGACAATACAATGCCCGCAAGGAACGTTCGAGAGTGAGCTCAATAGACAATTTGAACAACTGGGCACCTATAACCGAATGCAAAATAGTGAAGCAGATATGGCTAAAATATGACAAGACAAGAACTAAGGACTTATAAAATAGATCCAGAAAAAATATATACAGATTTATAGTTACTATAACGGGGCATTGCCCATTGGAGAACATCCGTTAAAAATGGAAATGCCGTAAAACAATATTTTTCGCAGCACAAACTCGAAGGGAAGGAAATCCAGCTCTAACACAAACCCGACATAAAACTCTTGGTATTCATCAAGTTTAAGCCTTGAATGGCTATCTACAAAAAGCATAACGGAGATAAGTAGTTTCATTGAGGGCCCCAAATGGTTTGAAGCACTAATTGAACCCGAAGAGGCTGAACTCCTACATACCTGTAATATAATATATAAAGATGGCTTTGAGCGCTGCTATCATTTCAGAAAATGTCTAAGTGAATGTAGCCACGAAATTAGCGACTGTAATTCAATCTGACAGATTGATTGGTAGCTCTAGGTTGCACCGCAAGTACTGTCAGTCCATTGGAGAAATTTGTATAGGATTTGTTTAATTCGGTAGTTTGAACTTGTTGAGTTACCTTTTTTCCTTATCCAATTTATTGGTTTGACCGCTCTGCTTTCTTTTCAACATGTACATACGTAGCTTCGGGAATGGTGCCAGTAATAGTGACCGCAAAGTGATATTCAAAACATAAATTTTAACAACATAAGGAAAATAGTGATTAAATACTTAAATACATATGTATGTGTAAGTTTAGTTAATATTTTAATGATAATTATTGAATAGGTAAATGAGCATTTCGTAAAAGTTGTTGAAACATAAAATATCAAATCCGAAGTTTCTTATAAATACTCTGTCATTGCAACAGCGGTTTTGAAAGTGTGTAAACAAGCCATTAGGTAATATTTCACCAGAGAATGTTAATGAATATAAAAGGCGCAAATGTTAAATCAAATCTTTTTGTGTACTAGTTTGTAATTCCAGATGAGGGAACATCGAGAAATATAACTTCGAAAAAGAAAAATACACTACACAATGTGTGAAATACTTTAAATAGACGCAACGAATATTGAAAAATCGTTGCGCATACCTATTTAGAATTATATTTTCAATTTCTATGATATGATAAAATTTATCAGGGGTGTTGTGGAATCCAAGACAGATTTGCTTAGCTGTCAGAATTGTAAACTAATTCTGATTTTCAATGGTGTCACCGAATCTGATTGGATTTTCGTCTTTTCGAACATATGCAAAACCAATATTCGAATCAGCTGTTTACTATTGTGAACTTTGAAAGCAATTGTAGTAAAGTTTAAAATGAGTTCCGCAATTTTAGCTTTTGTTTTATTAGAAGAAGAAAGAACGAAAAAATTAAAAGGAAAATATTAAGAGACTAAAGTAACCCACTTGATGGCCCAGGGGAATCGTAAGTGAAATAGCTTGTATTTACTTATCAGCTTTTATATATTTCAACGCTACTTTACAGATTTATATCACATTATCGACTGAATAAAGATGCATTCCTAATGGTGTTAAATTTCATCGAACCACATTTGAAGCCGTCGATGATTCCGCCTATAATTCAATTGGCAGCAACACTGAGATTTTTAACAGATGGGGCTTACCAACGGGGAGTAGGACGTGATTCTTGCATCAGTTTGGCAAGAAGCACGGTGTCGCAGATTTCAACGCAGGTGATATGCCTCTTAGAGAATTACATTTGCGGTCAGTGGATAAAACTTTCTATTGATGAAAACAAAAAGTTGATTTCAAGAAATCACATATCAAAATAATTAAGCCACCTGATAATGAGCATTTGTATTTTAACCGAAAGGGATATTTTAGTATAAATGCGATGATAGTAAGTATAATCAATAAATTAATATTCAAACATATTTATAAAAATACATACATATATATATTTCTTTTATCCAAAGATTTGTGACAACGATATGCAAATACGGGCCGTAGATGAACGGCAACCCGGTTCAAGTCAAGATGGTTTCATCTGGGCACGCTAAGCAATATTTCCTCCAAGGAGTATAGATTCAATATAGCACATACGGCTGTTCGGAATATTGTGGAATGAACAATTGGAGTTTTAAAAAGCCGTTTCCGCTGTTTAATGTGTACATTACATTATCGCCCTGAAATGTTGTTAAATTGTTAACGTTTGTTGTGCGTTACACAACATTTGCAGACGTTACAACATTGAACACAATCAAGAAGTTGTATTTCCTGCAAATGAAATTAATGAGGACAATTTATTCCCATCTGATAATGGTTCAATGCAAAGCGAAGGCCAGAGAATAAGAGACGAAATAGCAAATTTGTAATTCAATGTATTTTTTTTTTTAAATATAACAGTCTTCATGGCTGAACTAAAATCAATCTTAATTTTTAAATTCAGGTACAACCAAGATCTTTGATTAAATGACATACTTATTAATTAATCTTCTTTTTTTGCGTAATTTTGTTTTTTCTATTCGAACTTAAAGATTTCTAGATTTAGTTGCTCTTTTTTATCTCACTTTTTTCAATAATACTTTTAAGCAATTGAGAACTTATGCTAACAAACTCATCTTTCATTTCGGTAATAGCTCTTCCATCAGCTTTATTATTATTTTCTAATGCTTGGTATATGCGCCTCAAGCTGCTAGAATTTTTAGTCTGCAGTTCTATTAATTTATCAAATTTTTTCAATATAATATTTTCAAGTTTTGTTAGTTTCCTCATCTAAAAATCTTTTTTAACGATCTGGTGTACTTTCTAATTTTTGCCTTATAGGTACATTAGCATTTCTTTCTCGTTGCCATTGGGACGTGGAGGAAGACAAATTTATATCTGGATTCACCCCTGCAATTGCAACATATACATTCTCATTGCCGGGTTGGGTGCCAAGAGAAACGCCTGGTATGCCTTCCACGGTTTGCGAAATGCCGCAAAGACGCACAATTGTTTCTTCATTTTGAGTGAGCTGATATTTAGAAAAGGGGCCACCTCCTGTTCTTATGTTAATTTAATTCGTAACAATGAAATAACTACATTTCTTAACTTATATTTTTTCAACCGTCTAACAGCACACAGAAATAACAACGCAATATTCAAATTTGTTAGCGAATATCCTCTTGCTTTATTTCTGGTATCAAAACCGATAAGATTGGTTTCGATGACACCCAAAACCAATATAAATTCTGTTTCCAACATCAAACTATGTTCGCACCGAATTGAAATTCTCTTGAAAACACAATTTGTGGATTGTGGAACCAAAGTCGTTCCGACATTGTGTGTTTTCGATGATTTTTCATTGACAGTTCACACATCTATTTGTTTACATTTGTTATGTACCCTACAAGAACAGTGACGGTCAACTGATGGGTAATGTGACAGTCATAGCTGAAAAAATTTTGTCAGTCAATCATTTTCTTAAGAGCCTTGTTTTCTTTTTGTTTGTTTGTTTTGTGCTTTCTGAGTCATTGTTGACTATAAATCCGTCATAGCTGAAAATTGTCAGTTATGACTGAAACGCTATCAGAAGTGAAAAACTCTTTTGCGCAGTAGATAACATAATTTTTATTTCTTTAATAAATTTCAAACTTTTAATCAGAATTAGTTATAATAATATACTTAAATATAAAAAGGAATGCAACAAAATATATAATAAAATATGAAAATATAAAAATAAATTTTCACTTGATGCCATCTCCTCCTCTTAATATCTCTGCGTATGTCGTTCTCCAATCAGTGGATAGTTCTGAATTTAAAAATGCAAATGTAAATTAACAGTACTGACATATCAATTGTGAGTGTATTGGTGAACCCATCAGGAGTTTCTTGTAGGGTACGTTTAGGTCAATTATGGAATGTAAACAAATTGTCAACTAACATTTAGGGCTGGCAAAATATGGTTTCTAATAATATCGATTAAACTAGAGGAGGCACCGATTATAATAAGTGGAATGTAAGTTTTCAAGGGGTTTTCAGCGAACACTGTGTTTTCGTTTGACACAACTTTTCGCGTGAAAACCTCTTTTGTCTATGAAACCACGAATTTTGTGTCGGTGCGAACGTAGTATAATATCTGAATTCATCACACCCACTACATATTTTTATTGGTTTCAAATCTGATTCCGACAACTATCAGATTCCAGAACACCTATGAAAAGCTTTCTGAATTAAAAAGCTGTATTACCGGTAAAAACCCCAGAGTTTATAATAATATAAACATTTTATAGGCAATTTTTCCAACTTATGTATATGCGTTGCATGATCGATTTCTTATTGTGTTGTGTACTTTTGTGGTGGCTTAGGTCGTAAGCGTGAAGGAGTTAAGCTCAATCTGAATACAAACGCTTACGATAGAGTCCTCTAAATCATATATCTTGATTTTTATTTTTATTTTATTTTATTATTTGACATTTTAGCTTATCTCAATTCAATTACTTGAATAGTATATTTTACTTCCTGAGGTAATTAAAATATTTCAGGAAAATGTGTTCGTATGTTTAGGTTTATTGAATATTCCCTTATTATGTGTATTTACGCAAATGTGATAATCACACATACATTCTTAAATACACTCACGCTGATGCTTGCTTCTTCTTGCCCCGCACAAACAATGACTTATTGTAATTATTTCAGATAGTTTTTATTAATCGAATTTAATTTAAAAACGATTATAGGTATGAATTTATTTGTATTTATATTTTTACGTATATATTAATTATATTACGAAAATAAGTCATTAATGAATTAGTATTTTTCAATACTTCAATACAATATATACATATTGACACCGAATTTTGCGCATCGTAGCGGAGTTGACAAAATTTGTTTCAATTGACAATTTAAGACAATGTCGGTAGGCATGTTGTCTCGTTTGTCCTTTTTGCAGCGCTTTGCTATTGAAAATTGACTTATGCTCTTTTGAAATACTACGATTACCAACTGGGCTGCATTTCCAAAGCGTCATTTTTAGGTAAAATGGACACAATCGACAAACTATGAAATAATGATAATAAGTAAACATATAAAAGTACTATACGCAAAGTGTTTAGAATATATGGAATTAGTTAAAGATTTCATATAAATGGCAATTTCATATAAAATTTATAATTTAATGCCATATATAGTGCATAATATGAAATAAATTAAAATATTATTTTAACTCGCTAATAGGTCATGTTGCCAATTCTCCTTTCTGAAGGGAGAATCAGACAAATTCTTCAATTTCTGATTTTTAGCATCGTAGTGAGGCAACAGCTTGTGGGCAACATACAAATCCGAGGGGTATGGTAGGATTTTCAGTGATACAAATTGTAAAATTGAAATTTTTCTCGTTCTACTGAAACCATTCAAATTCATTCATTTATTTTATTTTATAAACTTAATTTCGCATTTGCGTAGGAATTCTATATGAAAACAAAATGTGGTTTACCAGGCGCACAGAAAAAATAGCGCGGCGCAGAGTTATGAACGAACGCACTTTGCTTTGAAGCAGACGCACGTTCCTTATGAATGAATTTATTGTCGTTGTAATATGAAATACTTAAAAAATATGCCGCGAGTTCGCTTAAATATTATTGGCCGATGATTTTTTTTTTGTTACTTGCGCGAATGTTTTATTTTTTGCGAGAGACATATTGAGGGACATGCATATGTACATACGTGTACATAAAAGTATATGCAAATATATTTGGACATGCGAATGAAGGAAGGCAGTTTCAAGAATATTCACATATAAATATATAAACATTTGAAGTAAGCAAACAACAATAGCTGTTGGAGGTAACAAATTAGACAAAACTACTCGAATATCGTCTGCGGTGCTGCTTGTATACTTCCTTACTGCAACGTGAAGTATTTTGCCTGAGTTCAAATCCTGTCAGATATTTTTATATACTCTTTTTTTATTTTTATCACCCTTTTTTATTAAATAATATTTTAATCATATTTTAATATTATTTCACTCATTATTTATATTTTCTTATTAGAAGTCAATTACTTTCGTTATTATTATTTACAATTTTTGTTTATGCGCATACCAAAGAACATCCGCGCATATGTACATTTTGCTTATAGAGTGGTGTAGTTCCTTGCGTAAATTGATAGGATGATGAAATTTTATTTTCGAACTTGCGCGTTTTCGATGTTCCCTCATCGTAATTAACATTTTAGTACAGCTAACATTTGCGCCTTCTCTACTCATTAACATTCTCTGATTTTACTTACAAAACTAAAATTAATTTCGTAAAAAAATTGCAAAAACTTACATAGACTTTGCAGGGTTATAATATAGCTGTAATATTTATTTATAAATATATTATATTTTTGTTATGATATTGTAACGGAATTCTCGATAAATCGTCTACCTGTAACTCACTCTTGAGTTCGATCAGTGGATTGTTAAATAAAAGTCCCAACTCAATGGCTACACACTTATCTTTATTTCTAATTCCAACGACTTAACACTTATTGCTCGTTATTCGAGCTTACAACTTCTTGCTTATGTCTCAATTGTTCTTATCACGACAACACTCTAACTAGAACTGTGTTTGCTGCACAATCCGGCAGCCCTTATATAGTAAATCTGTAACAAAACATTGCTTCTAGAACATTCTGGCCACTACGAATTCGCTAACTACTTTACTACTAGAACATTCTGGCAACTACGAATTCGCTGTCTAGTTGCTTCTGGCAATTTATCGTCGATTCGATTTTGTTTTATCATCCGTGTTCGTCACACTGCCCTCCACCTAAGTCTGATCGTCCCGATTAGACATATTTGTGGTACCAAACGCTGCAAGCCGTTCCAGATGAACCACCTTCATTTTATTCCTTGGTCTTCCAATGGTCTGTATGCGATGGTATGGTCCTTCCCAATTACACTGTAATTTGGGAGATAACCCTTTCTTTCGTTGTGGGTTATATAACAATACCCAATCGCCTTCAATAAAACCTTCAGAGTTTATTGCCTTGTCGTATTTTGCTTTCATCTTATCGCTCATAATTTTGGTGCGCTGTCTTACCATAGCATGTATATCCCTCATCTCGTCTTCTAGGATGCTTTTCCTTAGTATTCCTTCCTCCGTTGGCGTTAATTCCAAATTTTAAATCAATCGGTGGTCGAAAATCATTACCAAAAATTACTCTTGCTGGAGTCTGCAACGTTGTTTCATGTACAGCAGACCGATAAGCCATCAGGAACAAGGATATATGAGTATCCCAATCTTTTTGATACTTGTACACAACTTTCCTCAAATGTTCTTCCAAAGTTCGATTGAATCGTTCTACCATGCCATCGGACTGCGGATGTAGTGCAGTTGTACGCGTTTTCCGGATTCCCAGTTTCTGGCATATCTCCTGAACTAGAGCTGATTCAAAATTTCTCCCTTGATCAGAATGTAATTCTATTGGAACACTATATCTGGATACCCAATTGTTGATGAATACATCCGCTTCAGGAATTTTTACTTTTGGAATAATCATCAGAGCTCGTGAACTTTGCCCATCTTCGCTTTCCCATACGCGATGCAAGCAGCCAGACACTAATTCTAAACTATTCCATTGTGCCCAATAAGCCTTAGCGACTGGGCTTTCTGCAGCTATTTCTTCTCTCGTTGGACGTTTATTCATCTCCAATCCATGTATTACACTTTTCAAATCTGGATCCTCTTGCTGACATTTCCGTAGCTCCTCCGGATCCCAGTCTGATGTTATAGTCATTAATCGGACATCTATAATGTCTTCTTTGGCCTCAGCTTTTGAGCAATGCCTGCATTCCAGATTACAGGGACGGCGGGACATGGCATCAGCATTTCCATGATTACTACCTTTGCGATGTTCTATAGAGAAGTCGTAACTTTGGGTTCTTTCAATCCAACGTGCCAACTGTCCTTCTGGGTTCCTGAATTGCAGAAGCCATTTTAATGCTGCATGATCTGTTCTCACCCGAAATCGCTGGCCATAAAGGTACTTATGAAAATGTTTGATGCACTTCACCAACGCCAGTAATTCCCACCGAGTAACACAATAATTTCTCTCTGGCTTACTTATTGTCTGGCTGTAATATGCAACCACTTTCTCATGCCCATCAATGACTTGTGATAGAACGCCTCCTACTGCAAATCCACTAGCATCCGTATCCAAAATAAACGTTGATCCTGGGACCGGGTATGCTAAAATTGGCGAAGTACTTAATCGCTTCTTCAGAATTTGGAAAGCCACTTCCTGTTCTTCTATCTTTGTTGTCTCTTCTTCTAATTTCATGTGAAAGACATATTCCTCAACATTAATGTTTTCCGCTTTCATGGCCGCTCTCAACCGTGATTGTAATTCAGTTTTTAATCCATTTGTCGCCAAACCACGTTGCTCCAGCTCCTTTTTCAGTTGTGGAATCTTCAGATCGTTAAACTTGGCCATTTTCAAATAATTATCTCCTTGAGAACTTATTTGACAATCCCACTTCTGACACCAATTGTAACGGATTTCTCGATAAATCGTCTACCTGTAACTCACTCTTGAGTTCGATCACTGGATTGTTAAATAAAAGTCCCAACTTAATGGCTACACACTTATCTTTATTTCTAATTCCAACGACTTAACACTTATTGCTCGTTATTCGAGCTTACTACTTCTTGCTTATGTCTCAATTGTTCTTATCACGACAACACTCTAACTAGAACTGTGTTTGCTGCACAGTCCGGCAGCCCTTATATAGTAAATCTGTAACAAAACATTGCTTCTAGAACATTCTGGCCACTACGAATTCGCTAACTACTTTACTACTAGAACATTCTGGCAACTACGAATTCGCTGTCTAGTTGCTTCTGGCAATTTATCGTCGATTCGATTTTGTTCTATCATCCGTGTTCGTCACAATATTATATAACATGGACCAACTTGAAATTCGAATTTTGCTATGAGGGGACCGGAAAAATTGACTATTGTAATAGAATTTGGTATTACAAGTCATAATAATTTTTATAGAGATATTTGTAGACTCAATTTTTCCTATAATGTAAGTATACATTTTTTAATCACAAATTTTGTTTACGTTTTATATATAATTTTTTTAATATGTAGACTTCTTAAATAAATTCTTTGTTGAATTTGCAATATCTTTATAGTATAAAATACAGTAGATATATTTCTTTTCTAAAAAGTAGTTTAAAGTTTGCTTACCAACACCGTTACACCATGCTCAATAGCAATATTGTTTTTATTGTATTGTTTTTAATATAGTTATTATTTTTGTATACATTTATAAAACTTGTCTCCAGTTTCGTTGAATAAGCATTTTCTGGGTCCCGTTATTTCACATGTGTGCTTAATTGCACATTACTTTTTTCTGTGGTGAATAATTATTAACTTACAAATATATATTTCAATTATTTTGGAATTTGCCATAATAGCCGCTCCTTTGAGATGTATTAAAATAAACTGATTTTATTTTCGAAAAAATATTGAAGTTTTACATATAATATAATCAATATTTTTGGGAAAATAAAAACTTTTTAAATAATTTTTATGTTTTATAATATAATATACTTTCATATACTTAGGTATATGTATATAAAAGGTGCGTTCCAAAGTAAACAGGACTTTAAAAAAAAAGACAGAACAAATGGTTTTTATCTTTTTGCACGGTCCAAAAGCATGTCGAACGAGTATTTTAGCTCGTTGCCCGGTATGGTCGCCAGTATGCCGGTGCAAGCCTTTTGAATGGCCTCCACGTCTGCATAAAGCTTTCCTTTCATCGGCAAATGCATTTTTCCGAAAAGGCAGAAGTCGCACGGTGCCATATCAGGTGAATACAAGGAATGGTTGATTGTTAAAATGTGATTTTTGGTCAAGTAATCGGCCACAAGCATCGATCGATGAGACGGCGCATTATCGTGCAACAAACGCCAACTTCCATCTTCGCGATATTCGGACCGAACACGTTGAATACGGCGCGCCAAACGCTTCTAAACTTCAAAGTAGAACACCGCACTAACGTTTTGGCCGGGTGGAAAAAATTCTTTGTGAACAATACCCTTGGAATCATAAAAACAAATCAGTATTGTCTTCATTTTTGACTTTTCCAGTCGCGATTTTTTGGGTTTCGACTTATTTCTCATTTATGTCCTCACGACCACTTTGAAAAGGTTGAAACCATTCGTGCACTCTGCTACGGGATAGGCAATCATCGCCATAAACTTGTTTTATCAATTGAAACGTTTCGACAAAGGTTTTACCAATTTTAAAACAAAATTTAATGTTGTCTCTTTGTTCGAAGCTCATTTTCGCACCGATGACAAAAATATACTGACACTTAAAACGCAATAACTTCACTTCCAATAGATGAAATGTCATGAAATTTTTACTGGAAGTCAACAAAGGATAGCAGATTCTAACGCATATATAGATGGCGAAACTAGAGTTTACTTTGTTACTGTTTTACTGTTTACTTTGGAAGGCACCTTGTGTGCTAAGTGCATACTATCATAATATGCTAAAAAACTTAATATATTACACTAGTAATTTATATAAATTCTACGTTTCATCATTTAAAACTTATATGTCGCATCAAATCACTATATTACCACTTATCAGTAATAATCTGTTCTACAAAAACAACAATCGTCTTAAATGGCATAAGCAGCATCAGAAGTCAATACGGCATCCGAATTGCCTAAGCAACATTTATAGTAAATCACGAAACAACATTTTCATTCATGAACGCAAGCGTACTTTCAACAGGCAAACTCACTTCATCAGCAGACACCATCACATCTTGCCGAGCACGCTTCAGCCTACAAGCGTCTTTTAGCGACGATGGCAAAAGCTAAAAATCATAAATTGAACAACTTTCTTTATGTTCCTTCTGAACGGGAAAAGTGACAACCCCGCAAAGCCGCAAATTTGAGAAAAAAGGAACAAAAGTAGCAACGAAGCTTTTGTCGACTTAAAATATTTTATAATTCTAAAATATTTTTCCGTGGGTCGCAAACATCTTCGTCGATATGTATGTATGTTCATACATAAACATACATGTTCATACATAAACATACATACATATTATATTTACGATGGTTTGTAGGCAAAGCTGTTGTACCGGAAAATACGGAAACGGTGACAAACGGCAATCGTTCGTTTATTTGTTTTCGGCACAGCTCGGTTTTTCTACTAACACTGCAATGTTGTGACGCTTTGTCGTCGCGTCAGTCGTTTGACATATTGACTCTTTGACATAAATATGAATGATAATGAATGATGATGCAAACAATTATTAAAACCAAGATACTTTATAACTGCTGAGAATACCACTTTTAGAACTAAGTAATGAAATGTAAAATAGAATATGAGACTAAGAAAAATTGTAAGTGACGGCAGTTTTATTTGGATAACAATAAAGTGCGGTGGCCAAGAAAAGAAACTTGTGTGTTTTTTACTTCCTTTCCCAAAGAAACAATTCATTGGCGCCCGAGCAAAATTCAAAAACTGGGAGTCCTTTTTTTAACAAAAAGCCCTCAAGTAGTGCTGTTACAAAGAATTAAAAACTTAGCTTATCGCGTGAAACGTTCTCAATTAGTACAGTGCGTAGCTGAAGTTAAAAGACTGGAAACATATCGCGTATCGTATACGGCATATTCCTAATGTGTGAAAATGTATCCTACAACACTCCACTTGATTAGACAGCCATCTCAAATGTTTATCACTGCATTACGCTGATAAGAGAAACCTAGCGACTCTCGAGTACCAAATGACTTCATTAATACAGGTGTTCAAGATTTAAGTATATTAGAATGCAGTCCTGTACACAATTAGCAAGGACACAAACCAATGCCAGTCAGCTGATTGCTGAATGCTGAATGATCAGCATAATTGTGTCCTCCTTTTAGCATTGAATTCTTAGACTAGTCACTTCACTCTAGCGTAGGGAATGTAAATGGGAACTATCCTTATGTATATGTAAATATGTATCATATGGCGTGATGCTATATCCCGTTCATCAAAATGTATATTTAAGAAGGAATTGAATAAAGAAGCGGCCTATTCCGTGACAGACGTGTGTAAGATCCAGACGACTTCTCTTTTTTATTTGGTGGAAATTGATGCAAATATTATACATCTTTTTGGTGCCTCCTGTGAGGAACTATTCGATCCTGATTCAAAGTAAGATTGATAAGTATGGCAAGCCTGAAACTACGTACTTCAGCGCAAGCCGCGATTGTGCGCATTGGAAAACTGACAGAAGCAGCTACTTACGATCCGGACAGCATTGAGTGCGATGTGATTCGCGGACAGTTGGATAAACATTTCGAGAGGTTCATGGAGTATCATACTGACTTGGTTTCCTCAGCACAAGCCAGTGAATTGACCACGCATGACGAATTCCTGGCTGCAACGGAATTGCTGTACACACAAATATGTATTCGACTACGCCGGATATGTGGCGCAAGTGCAGGTGATAATCGTGTAACGAATCAATTGGACATGCGATTACATCCAATTAAGATTCCTGTGTTCAATGGTGATCCAGCGAATTGGCTGCCTTTTAAGGATTTGTTTGAGGCACTGGTTCATAATCGTACAGATCTGGATTCTAGTTACAAATTGAGTAAGTTACGCCAACATGTAAATGCAGACAGCGTACCATTGGTTGGCGGATTATATACAGGCGGCTACGAAGACATGTGGCAGGAATTGAAACGGCGTTGTTAATCCACGTTTGTTGGTTGAATCTCACGTGCAGCGTATCCTGGATTTGCCCAACCAACCCGTCGAATCCCAGAAGTGCTTGCTCCGACTAGTCGACACCGTGCAAAATGTGATGCGAGCCCTAAGTGTTATGGGCTTTCCGGTAAGTCATTGGGACGCCCTATTGGTACCACTTCTGCTGCCCAAATTGCCTACCACCACTAGGTATGAGTGGGGGATGCGTCTTCAGACGAACAACATACCAATGGCTCAGGACTTTTTACTATTTATTGAGAAGCGGGCCAACAATTTGGTTCAAGGAACTACGAACGGTACAACAACTATTCATCAGAGACCAGCCCGTCCCGTTAAAGCTCATGTGGCAGCGGTAAATTCATCTGAGCCGTTACATTCCGGGAAAGTTGCAACGGTTCTTTGCCAACTTTGTTCTAACGGGCACCGAATATATAAATGCCAACGGTTCATCAATCTTTCAATACCCGAACGGTGGAATACAGTTAAGCGGCTCTCATTATGTTTCAATTGTCCTGGGGCTGATCATGGATCGCGCGATTGTACATCGCGTGATTGTTTTAGATGCCATCATCGCCATCATACTATGCTTTGCAAAGACAACGTTGCGAACAATTCACCAACTATGGTGGAAGACATTAACAGTCAAACTCCCGATCGGAATATACCCAGTGGAGCACCTTCCAAGGCAATGGTTCTAACGCTGCAGTCTATAGTAAGGGCCATATAACGGTTCAGATGCAGGCTGCCTTTGACAACAGCAGTAACTTCAAACTTGAGGCTTTTGTCGTGCCGAAAATAACCTCAGTAACGCCAGATACTAAAATAAACGCAGAAGCCTGGAGCCATTTGAAGGATTTGCCGCTAGCCGACCCAACATTTGGCACTCCGGGTCAGGTGGATTTACTACTTGGTGCTGACGTACTGACGGATATCTTCCAAGAGGGTTTAATACAGGGGTCTCCAGAGAAACCTTGCGCTTTAAACACCCGTCTTGGCTGGGTAGTATTCGGACCAGTCACAAGTTCCGCTGACACCACATCACACACATCTCTTACTGCGAAATGCGTCAACGAACAACGGCTGGACAAGTTACTTAGGAGCTTCTGGGAACTCGAAGAACCCACATTAATATCCGAAGTCCAAGTTGATGACTGCGAGAAGATCTTCAACGACACAGTCACCCGCACTTCAGACGGTAGATACCAGGTGCAAATTTTATTTCGGCCAGATGCTCCTGCACTTGGCGAATCTCATCAATCGGCAGTTCGCCAGTTTTTACAACTCGAGCGGCATCTGTTGAACGACCCATGTCTTCGTGAGCAGTACATCACATTTATGCGAGAATATATTGCTCTCGATCATATGGAGGTTAGCAGAGAAACCTTCATTGGCAAAGAAACTGGTTACTTCATACCTCATCATGCTGTAACCACAAAATTTCGCGTGGTTTTCAACGCTTCCGCGAAGACTTCTAATGGGACATCCTTAAACGATACACAGTTTTCTGGACCTCAGTTACACGCAAATATTGTCGACATTCTTAACCGTTTTCGCAAATTCAACGTAGCAATTACTGCAGACGTTAAGAAAATGTTCCGACAAATATTGATAGACACACGACATCGTAAATGGCAACGAATACTTTGGCGTGAATCACCAGATGAACCTCTTCAAGTATATGAATTGAAGACGGTAACTTATGGAATGGCTTGTAGCCCATTCAACGCAATACGCGCACTGCGTCAATGTGCGAATGACAATTATAAGGTCATCTATGACCCAAGCCGGGCTGCCGCAGCGCGTCATAGCATACTTTATAAGTTCTACGTTGATGACTATTTGGATAGCGTCGACAGCGACGAACTTGCCGTTACCCGAGCTCAAGACGTAGAAACGGTTTTGAAACACGGACAATTAATATTGGGAAAGTGGAATTCCAACTCTACACATGTATTATCTACAATAACCGGTACAACAGTTTCCGCATCGGAACTGGAGTTAGACAACTCAACGACAAAGGTATTGGGTCTTTACTGGGATCCAGTGAGTGACGAACTCTTCTTCAAGGTAAGCATGATTGACGACAACTCCATGCATACTAAACGAAGGGTTTTGAGTGACGTGGCGAAATTATACGATCCAACTGGCGTATTAGCACCTGTAGTCGTGTTGGCCAAACTATTCATACAGGACTTATGGAAAGCTGGTCTACCATGGGATGCCGAACTCCCAGCAGAGCTGCTCAATACATGGTTGATATTTCGGAATAGCTTACAAGATATTTCACGGCTTCGTATTCCTCGTTGGCTGGGAATACGAGTGGGCTCATTAGTGCATTTACACGGCTTTTGCGATGCTAGTAGTAAAGCATACGCAGCAGTCGTATATGTTCAAACCATCGATAACAACGGAACGTCACGCACCGTTCTTGTTTCAGCGAAGTCGAAGATAGCACCAATTAAGGATGTGACTATACCGCGCCTCGAACTATGTGGTGCTCATCTTCTGACCAAGACGCTGGATAACGTACGTAAGGCTCTAGATTTACAGGACGCCCAATGTACGTATTGGAGCGATTCTACTATTGTATTATGCTGGATCCGCAAAACGCCATCCACGTTCAAGCAATACGTATCGAATCGTGTAGCTTACATCCAAGCCAACTCAGACATTAATGCTTGGAAACACATTCGCTCGGAATCGAATCCAGCCGATTGTGCAAGCAGGGGTCTATCTCCTGCTCACTTAGCAGAGCATCACCTTTGGTGGACGGGACCGACGTGCATGCATCGAGGTGTGGGCTGTACAATGAGCCTACCCGTTTTGACGGAAGAGGAAGAGCAACTCTCCATAGCTGAATCTCGTCCGGTCTCCATCTTCGTTTCTAGAGCTGATTACCAGTGGATTATGACATCCACGAACGACAAGCGGATACCTCTCGTAGAGAAATTTAGCAAATTGAGTCGTTTACTCAACACCACTGTTTGGTTAAGGCGATGGTTACCGAAATATCGTGGTTACAGGAACGATGTAGTTTCTCTCGAAGAGCAGCGATGACCGTTACTTCTGCACGTTCGACAAGCACAAGGTAATCATTTTAAACACGAAACTAAATCGCTTGCATTGCATTCCAGGATTGTGGGTCGTAGTCAAATCATAGCACTCAATCCATTGCTGGATGCTGACGGCATACTGAGAGTAGGTGGTCGACTCACCAACACCGACTTAGATGAAGCTCATCGACATCCAATTATAATTCCACGTGGGGCCTTGGCTTACTTGCTAGTCTCTGATGCGCATACATGTTGCCTACATGGTGGTATACAACAAATGCTGCAGTTTCTTAGACAACGTTTCTGGCTTATAGGAGCACGAGCTCAAGTAAAGTCTTTCATTTGGACATGCACTACATGTCGTAGGCATCTTCAAATTCTACAACGCCAGCAAATGGCTTCGCTTCCAAAAGAACGAGTATTAGTGGCACCACCATTTTCTCGTAGCGGATTGGATTACTGCGGGCCATTCCATGTCCGTGTGGGAATGCATCGTGCTACCCCGACTACAAAAACATACGCTGCCATATTTGTTTGTATGGCTTCACGAGCGGTACATATTGAGCTGGCAGAGGACTTGAGTACACAGGCATTTATAGACGTTTACGATCGTTTCATTAGTCGGAGAGGTATATGCACCACTTTATACAGTGATAATGGAACACAATTCGTAGGCGCGAATCGTCAAATGCAGGAGGACTTAAGAAATTGGGTAGCGACATATGCTCAACAACATTTGGCAGCTGAAGGTACCTGTTGGAAGTTCATAACCCCTTCCGCACCTCATCATGGAGGTCTATGGGAGGCGGCAGTTCGTTCGGCTAAAAAGCATCTACTGCGGGTCATGGGCAGCCAGACGCTGCGTTACACTGAGTTGTCCACTCTCTTGACTCGCATTGAAGCGTGTCTGAATTCGAGACCACTGATAGCTCTCTATGATGATCCAGAAGGTGGGATAGCTCTAACTCCGGGGGACTTCCTGATCGGGCGTCCACTTAATTGCCGCCCAGATCCCCCATTACCTGAAGCTCCAGAAAATCGTCTTCGATATTGGCAACGACTCCAGAAAATGCTGGAGCACTTTTGGCGTCGCTGGCAATCCGAATAACTACAAACTCTCCAAACTCGGAATAAATGGACTAGAGCGGAACCCAATGTGCAGCGTGGTGACATCGTTCTTATACGTGGTGAAAATCTACCACCATCGGTTTGGCGTATGGGACGTGTTATTGACGTTCACTCGGGCAGTGATGGCCTGGTACGTACCGTGACGATAGAGTACAATGCAAACCAGAGATCATCGGATGGAATTCCTATTAAACAGCGGTGTCAGCGACCGGTGCAAAAATTATGCCACCTAACAGGTCCCGCAGAAGAATTACTGAACCGCGAGGGTTCAGCCGGGCAGGATGTTCAAGATTTAAGTATATTAGAATGCAGTCCTGTACACAATTAGCAAGGACACAAACCAATGCCAGTCAGCTGATTGCTGAATGCTGAATGATCAGCATAATTGTGTCCTCCTTTTAGCATTGAATTCTTAGACTAGTCACTTCACTCTAGCGTAGGGAATGTAAATGGGAACTATCCTTATGTATATGTAAATATGTATCATATGGCGTGATGCTATATCCCGTTCATCAAAATGTATATTTAAGAAGGAATTGAATAAAGAAGCGGCCTATTCCGAGACAGACGTGTGTAAGATCCAGACGACTTCTCTTTTTTATTTGGTGGAAATTGATGCAAATATTATACAACAGGGTAGGAAGATTTTTACCAAAAAGTTTATGTACTGTTATTATAAATATTGAACAAATTAAGAAGATTAAATATATCAAATGAGTCTGTAAGCTTATTAACTCAGCCATATAGGGACAAGGCATTAGATACCTTTATATGCGGTCTAAATGGTGATCTGCGAAAACTCTTAGGAATGAGAGAACCAGTGGATCTCCCGCAAGCCCTAATGTTTGGAACTTGAAAATCAAGCTTTTAGCGCAAATTATGCTCATAACAATAATTCCAGAGAAAATTTCCAAAACCAACTACAACCCAACTACTCTAAGTTACAACAGCCTCTACGCAGCCCACCATTGCCTTCTCGTCCACCGATATTTTATCCTCAACTCGCTCACAGTCGCCAAGGGCCTCGCGAGAAAATCTTATTTAATCCTCAATAGAGATACATACCAAACAGACAATATAATTATTACACTGCAACCTATTCCAAAGCCAAACGAAAGTATGCGCACTAGAAGAATCGACTATATGAATAGAACAAGTTCAAATTATAATCGTGAAAGCCCCCCACCATCAATCAACCAACCACAGAGAAAAATTGCACGTAATTTTCACATAGATTTTGAATATCAGCAATACGAGGAAATCCATGGAAACTCAAACGAAAAAGACGAGCAAACTTTAAATGATTATCTGGACTCTACACAGGAACCACCACAACCAGATAACCAATATCTAGAATTTAATAATATTAGTACGCTCTTCGTTGCCGTATATAGAATTTACAACGAAGAGCGGCGAAACCTCAAACATTTTAGTTGCGAAAACCACAATTCGTAAGGAAACCTTTGGCAAATAGGAATGTTTTTTATGCAAAATCAGTTGCAGGCGATGTGGAAATCAAAGAACACACCTTGGTTAATTTATTCAATCTTAAAGAAAATATTAAATTTTACATAATACCATCATTGAAAACATTCAATGGCATTTTGGGGAACGACACCCTAAAGCAGCTCGATGCTGTCGTCCTCCCAGGAAAGAACTTCTTACAAATAAAAAATGGTATCAAAGTTAAAATGAAACAAAATATCTCTCATGTCCCCTTTATCTCAATAGAAATACGGGACCAGCACCTTACATCGTCACAAAAAGAAAAACTAGGTATGTTAGTGGCAAGACACCCGAAACTCTTTTCAGATCCGGATGAAAGATTTACATTTACCACAAAAGTAGTAAGTGAAATCCGTACGAAGTCTTACTTCCCTACTTACACTAGATTTTATCCCTATCCTATGGCTTTAAAAGCTAAAATTGAAACACAAATTGCTAAATTATTAGACCTTCACGTTCCCCATACAACTCACCTGTATGGATTGTAGATAAAAAACCTGATTCGGCAGGTAAAAAGCAGTACAGAATGGTAATCGATATCAGAAATAAATGTCGTTACAACGCAGCTGCAGCAAAACAAATTGTTTACGGTTATTGATTTAATGGATTTCACCAAATCCCACTGAAACTGACAGATTGCGATAAAACAGCGTTTTCGGTTTGCAACGGCAAGTATGAATTCACTAGATTACCTTTCGGACTTAAAAACGCTCCGTAGAATTTTCAGCGAGCTCCCGATGACATCCACCGTGAGCATATCAGAAAGAGATGTTACGTTTATATAGATGATATAATTATCTTCAGTAAAACGGAAGACGAGCACATAAATGATGTTAAAACTTTGGAACATGCCAATTTAAAAGTAAAACTGGATTAATGCAAATTCCTTCATGAACAAGTCGAATTCTTGGGATTCATTATTTCTGCAGAAGGAATTAGAACAAATCAGACCAAAGTGAAAGCAATAGCTAAATTACCGGAACCCAAAACACTAAAGGAACTTCGGTCATTTTAAGGATTGTCTGGGTATTACCGAAAATTTGTTAGGGACTATGCAAAATTGGTTAAGCCCTTGACATCACTCTTAAGAGGGGAAGAAGGTAGAATCTCAAAGAAAAAATCTTCCCTTGTTTCAGTAAATCTAAACCTAGAAGCTAAAGAAGCATTTAGTAAAATAAAAAACTCTTTGATATTTGAGGACATAATATTAGCATACCCTGACCTTACTAAAGATATGGAACTTACCACAGTCGCGTCCAACTTCGCGCTAGGTGCAGTTCTATTACAGAACAACAAAACTATTTCCTTTATTTCGAGAACTCTTAATAGGGCGGAAGAGCACTACGCCACCAATGAGAAAGAATTTCTTGCCATAATATGGGCACTAAATTAATTTCGAAACTAGCCGTACACCAACGTTTCATTTATTCTCTAAGCAACAAGAATAATAACAGTAAGATGAAACGGTAGAAGACCATTCTCGAAGAATACAATTATGAACTCTAATATAAGACAGGAAGAGCAAATCACGTTGCTGACGCCCTCTCCAGAATATCACGAAAAACGGATATATAAACACTATCCATAACAACAAATAGCGCTGAAAGTTCTGCTCATAATCTGAAATGTCACGTTGACGCTCCATAAACACGTTTAAGAACCAAATCTTTCTCAATATAGCCCCCACCCCAGATTATAAGTTCGAAATGGTTTTTCCTACCTTCCACAGGCATAAGATATCCAACCTCAATACAATTTTGATAATTTGATGCAAATTGTAAAGAATTTCCTTCCATCGATCATAAATTGTATAAAAGCCTACGAATAATACAGGAGATATAATATTTCTAGAACATTTCCGAAGCTATAAGATTAGATTTTCCAATAAACTAGTAAGAGATATTAAAAGTGAACAAGAACAAGAATAAATCATCTTAAAAGTACACAAGCGCGCTCACAGAAGCGCAACGGAAAGTAAATTATAATTTCTAGAAAATAACAACTTTCCAGCTATGACAAGGAAAATTAAAAATATTATAAAAAAATACGTTGCGTGCAAAGAGAATAATTATGATCGGCACCCAATGAAACCATAAATCCAAGCCACACCTATTCCTCAGTTTCCAGGACAGATAGTCCACATGGACATATTCTATTTAAACTTGAAAATTTATACCTAAAACTATTACAGCATGAGAAAAACATAAAAATATTAGTCGATAATAATAGAAATACACATGTAATTAGTCTAGGCACATATGTTATAATTCTTTCCATTTGTTCTAATTCTAAAAATAATCGGAAATGGTACATAGAATCAAAGCCACAAATAACTTCAAATAATGTCCCAAGTGAGAAAAACGGACCATTTCTATAAATTCCAACACCTCAATTAAATTAACTATAAAATCGATTGAGGACAAATCAATTCAGCAATTGTCAAGCTATGCAAACGTTTATGAAAAGACTTTGAAAACAATTTAGCTTTTGACAGTGCAACAACTTCAAAAATGCTACCACTTTTAGAACTAAGTAATGAAATTTAAAATAGAAAAAGAGACTAAGAAAAATTGTAAGTGACGGCAGTTTTATTTGGATAACAATAAAATGCGGTCACACTGACCAAGAAAGAAAAACCTGTGTGGTTTTTTGCTTACTTTCTTTTAATTACATTAATTTATATAACTCATAAAACCTTAATTAACTGCGTATTTAGGTAATAATATAAACTTAACTTTATTATACTAAAGATTTTATGGAATTCATCATGAAATAGGCTAATTTGTACATACACATAGCCAATAAAGTATGCGTTTACCCGACACATTTTTTTAAGAGAAGTAAAAACCCAACGTAAATAGGTAATTCAGCTAAATTTTTACATGTATTTCCCAAGTCCAAGGATTTAAGTCCAAAATGCAAAAACAAAAATGTTTATTCCTATTTTCATTTTTGTGATAACGGGATTATAGTGTAATAACAAGTAAATATAGGCACCAGAAAGTCTACGTTCAGCTTTAAAACTACATAGTTCAGCTTTAAAACTACAAAGTATTAAAAATGATAAAGAAAAATTATGATTAGTGCTTTGATACTAAATATATGCAGAATATCTATAAATAATATGCAAAGTCGTTTGCACATTATAAATAAGCGAATTTATAAGCGTACAGTTCCTAACACTGAAAGTAGCATAATTTTTCTCATTCAACAGTGAAAATGTTCCATCCTGCTATTTTCGAGTTCGCTGAGGTAAAACTCAGCCGTCACCTCCGAAAAGCGGAACATTTTATAAATCCGGCACACCAGGAACCTTCTCTACAAATTTAGGTTCTCTCCGTGTTCAAGGTATTGTTTCCCTCCATTGTATAATCCTACAAGTAACAAAAGAATCAGCTGTTTTTGTAGCACAGCTGAGATCACCTGATCAAAATCTGCCTTGTTTGACACAGAGATGTAAATGAAAAAATGAAGTTTAATAACTTTCTTGTGAACAGGTATTTGTAATGGAAAACATTAATGAAAACTTTCAAAGATATTTTCAAGCAAAAGTTTATTGCATATTTATTTTTTTTCCTCACCACCTCTGAAGATGCGATGTAGACGCGTTACCGATCTTTTTTGGGTGTTCGGTTCCGCAGGAGGACTATATGCCCCCATATAATATATGCAATTCTAAATCGATCTACTTTCCATAACAAATATAACTACAAATATATATATTAAATCAGGTACACTTCATGGATAGTAATTTTATTAGTAATTGTGTTTAATAACAAAAACATGACAGAACGATCTTCTTAATTTAATTAATACAAAAACTAAAATATATATAAAAACATTTCAATGATATCCAATTCATGAACGTCTTGATAATAATCCGAACATTGTACTAATTAGTAAATCCTATTTACAAAATATTCTAAATCGCTCTCAGCGTTATACTTATTAAATGTAAATTTAATCTTTAGGAATTTTAACAACATTCTAAAAGTTAAAAATTTAAAAACATAACACGGCAACACACTGTAGCAGATTTGAAGCATTTGGAAGTTTTAGTAGTAAAATATTAGTAGGCAACCCGTACCAAGTATGACTTTAGTAGTAGAATATTTATTAGTAGGGGCATTTTTGCGTGTGTATTAGTGAAAATCTTAGGATTGGTAACTTGTAGATTTATACCAGAGATAAAGAGATGCTTAACTCATCTCTCACTAGAAATGAGGGCGCGATTGCTAACCTCAAAACCTCCTGAACTCAGGCAACTGTCAAAGTTCAGGATTTCTGACGTTTAGCAATTGGAAAAAGAGGGACGGCCAGATTGAAATCCTACAGTAAGATATGTGAACAGAGAGATTTGTTGCTGCTGATGAAAATCACTAACGAAAATTGGAAAACAATAAAAATTAAAGAAAACGCAAAATTGAAATGTATGTGATGAAATCTTTTGTGATGCCATGCTTCGTAGTATTAATTTTCAATTGAAAATGATAGAAAAAAAACCCTTACTAATTGAGAGTTAATACATTTTTTCACTCTTCAGGTATTAAAAGTTCAAAAATCAATTGATTTAATATATCACAAAATCACAAAAATGGATTTAAATAGTTTTTCCATATGTTTAACGGATACATATATAATAATATTTAATCTTAATAAATGTTGGGTATTATAATTTAAATGCCCAAAAATTATTATTTTGTCCGATCTGGCTACAGTGGAAGATGTTATAAAAAACTAATTTTAACGCGCTCTCACACTGGAAAGGAATTGGGCATCCCATTATTCCTGATTTATACAATGCTTACGGAGGACACAGCATCACACTCAGGAATTCGTTGAAAGATGCCTAAGCCGTTGAGTGTGACGTCCAAATGTCAGGATGGACGACTGTATTTTAGAAACAAACCCGTCATCATAAGTGGGATCTTTACCAACTCCTACACTTTCAGAATAGCAGTGGTGTGTAATCCACGAGATGTAATATCGAAATTTGATTAAGTTAACAAAAACTATGCAGCCTTCGACACGTGCACAGCAACAAAACACTGCTGTTACGTTACCTAAATTTAATCCCGACGTTACGGGTGTTGACGCATCGCAGTGGTGTATAACCGCTGATATAATTTCAAGGATGATATGATGCGAGACTCTCTCATTTTCGCTGACTTTTCTGTTATTCTCTTTCCCTGATTATTAAAATCAGGGAAATTCGAAAAGCTGATGTCAAAAAAGGCGGGTTGCAAGAAATAATACCGCTATAAATAACCGACAGAATTCAGTGAGAAACAGAATTTCAGTGAACAAGTTGGTACGTATTGTTATAATGATAAAAGTAAATTCAAATAAATTATTTGCGTACAATAAATAGTGATATAGTGATATTTGTGATATATTCTAATTCAGTGTTGTGGGGTGCGAGGGGGGGCAGCATACGTTCAACTTTCCTTGTATGGAGAAGGATAAAGACAGGTTAGTCCAAAAGTTAAAACGTTAATGGTAAATTTAGATTTTGAAATTATTAATATTGTAAGGGTATGGTATCCACTAATCTAGAAAACATTGCATTAATGCATGATATTATTACATTTTTAAACGTATGTAAATTTTATTAAAATAATGATTGTATTACTTAGTGTAGAAATAATTTAAAAAATTTATAATATTTTTATTGTAAAAGTTTTACTATTGTACAATAGTAGAAATAAATTGCTGCAATAGATTTTTATTTTATCCGTTAATTAGAAAAGTGTAGAACTAGTAGTAGAAATTTGCTGAATTTTCATGAAATTTATTTTGGTTGTAAGACTTAGGACTTTTTTATTTATATTTTAATTAGATATTTGATTTGGCTGCAACGCTTGGGTGTAGGACATATTAAAAATAAATATTTGTTTGTGTGCGATCGACACTTCTCCATTCATATGAAGTTAGAAAAGAAATTTAAAAAAAATGCGGTTCCGGACATACATTTGCCAAATGTGTCCGAACCCAGTTTTGAGGAGGTTTTTAGTCCCAATTCAATAATCGAATTGGGTAATGAAGATATTTTGCCAGTTGTTGCGGAATCGCCCGATATCTCCAACAATTTAATGTTATTAGCTTCTGGAAGCCCAGGAAGAAATAGGGTTATTTGATAGAATGCATTGTAGAGATATAGGAATCCAAACAAATTTGAATTTAATATCAGGGGCGTTTAGGGGACAGAAATTGGTGGAGGAAAATTTTGAGTTAAAAAATAAACTAGAAGAAAAGGAAAGGCAAATTAGTTACTTCAAATTTCATTTACAAGATTTAGCTAGGAAATATAAAAGATTACAAAATGGTCACTTTTGTACTAATTTTCCTTCACAGAAAAGCGCTATTGTGCAAAATAATGTTAAAAATTTAAACCGAAACCCTAACGGTCGTAGATACGACAATTATTTTTAAACACTGGCTTTAGGTGTGTACTTCCTTTCACCTTTAGCTTATAGACACCTTAAGCCAATCCTTAGGTTTCCGGATGAGAGAACTCTGGACGAGTTTGTTTCGGAATGACCCCGTGATCCAGGATGTAATAGTAGCAGCATTAGGTGTTTAGAGTTAAGAAGCCGGGGCTTTAGTCAGGAACAAAAATTCGTGTCAATTTTGTGTGACGAAATGGCACTTAAGAGTCACATGCAATATTTACCTAAATTTGACAAAATTGTAGGAGTTGAGGATTATGGCGATGAAACTCGCACAAGTAGAATAGGTAATAGTGCAATGACTCTGATGGTCCAAGGTAATGGTGGAGCGCCGTGGTCTCACCCTCTATCATATTTTATCGTCCATGGTTCCTGTAAAGGGCATGTAGCCCTTATAATATGTTTTTGAGGCCATTACTCAGTTGCAAAACATAGGTCTTAATCCATGCCATTTTGTTTGTGATCAGGGATCTAATTTTCTCAATTTAGCTAGAGTCTTGGGTGTTTCAGAAGAACACCCATACTTTGAAGTAAATGGCAAGGATATATTTTTTTTCAATGACTGTCCCCACCTTTTAAAAAATACAAGAAAGTATCGTCCGATAAGTTGGTCCGATATAGTGCACTTTTATAAAAAAGATTCACAAAATCCTATTCGTTGTGCACCGAAACTTTCAGATGCACATATTTTTCCCAATAATTTTCAAAAAATGAGTGTCAAACTTACAGGACAAGTCTTCAGTGACACAGTCGCTTCCGGAATGTTATCCATTTATAGTTCCGGTCGTTTACCTTGTCCTTCGCCTAGTTTTTGCAATACGGCGGAATATGTTTTATTTATTAATAAATTGTTTGACATTTTTAATAGTAGCAATTTTGAAGCTATTTTGCCTAGCAAAAAAGCTTTTTCGGCAACGACCGAACAAATTCAGTTATTAGATGAAGCTATAAAACTTTTGAAGACCTTAAGCGTTGGATCCTTAATATAAATAGTTTAAAACGATTGTGGCGATTCTTGTCACGCTCAGGCTTCCAACATATACAGACGAGACGGTTATGTCAAGACAGTCTTGAAAATTATTTTGGACAAATTAGGAGAGGCGGTGGTAGAAGTGTAAGGATAACACCTTACATATTCTGCAATTTATAATATTTAGGAAATCGTGGGGATTGCGTTACGCTAATTTAGTAACGAACGGAAACTGCGAACCTATTAACAATAACGAAAGTTTTTCCCCTAATACTTCGTATCAATTAATAGAAAGTGTGTGCAATGACCGTGTAACGCAGGACTTATCGTGGCAAGAGTTTCAAGGACTTCCACGACCTGAACATTTGTTCAATAGGCTAGGGTTAGAAAGTAGTAATGAGGTAGATGATGCTGAGGTAGATTTTTAAAAGAAAATGCTTTTGCATATTTTAGCGGCTACTTATATTTGAAAATATATTAAACACAACTTGCTCCCAACCCTTACCCTACTTAGGAGACGAAATTTCTTTAGAATATCTTTTTACGCAGGAAAGGCAAGTGGACAGGTGCAATTTGATTAAGCCGCCACATGGAATCTAAGAATTTACCAAATTTATTCGGAATCAAATTAATTTGGTTCAGACCCAACTCGGACATTTTTTCGAAAAACTCATTAAAACATGACCGATTGCAAATCGGCACGATATAGTCATCGAAAGGTTTCCACGAAGCACACGGTAAATTGAAATCACCTAATACAATTATTGAATCTGCATTATTTGCCATCGAGGTAGCACTATTTATTAAAGAAGCATGCTGCATGTATACAGATAAGTCCGAATGGCGTGGTATAGAAGATAGGGTTAAATAAATAAAGCAACTATTAACGTATACTCTAATATATTTAAATTCAAATGAGTCGGTCCCTGGAACAAGAATATTTTCAGATGGGATAGAGGAATGCACGGCAAATAGAACACCTCCACCGATTCTGTTCAGTTTGATCACATCTAAAAATTTGAAATTCGCTGTTTAAAATCTCATTGTCAAAAATGTGAGGTTTTAACCAAGTTTCTGTAAATCCAATTACATGGAAATTAAAATTGGAACTGTTCAAATACAAGTCAGTTAATTTTGTATTAAGACCTCTAACATTTTGATAATAAATGCTTAGCGAATTTCTACCAATCAGTTTTTTATATCGGTGGTTGCTTTTGGTAATTTAACACTGTTTTCCTCAGTTTGACTTCTAAGCTTAGGTTTAAATTCGCGTACAAAAATCCCAGGTGGCCAGAATGAACTAGAGATACGTCTATTTAAAACGATGATATACTTCTATCATAATTGAAGTTAAATTTACGTATATTGATGTCATCGATTTTTAAACGTGACGAAATGTAAGATTTAATGTCCTCCACCAAGGTATCTTTGGCAAGTCTCGAAATAAATATAGACTTTTTAGGTGGAATAACTATCAAGTTATTAACTGATGCTACTAAGTTAATAGGGGGAGCCTCTGGAATTGTGAGACACTTATTACTATTAGATAGAGCTTTTGGGGAATTGAGCTCTTTGGAAGTTGACGGCTTATCACCTTGAGGGCAAGGAGAAGAGAGATTTATTAGGTCATTGGGAGGAGACGTTCTTTTCTGAACAGAAGAACTAAGTGTTACTTCATCGGAAAGACGTTTACGCTTAGGAGCAGGTTTAGAGGATTCGTGAGAATCATTCAGGCACTTAAAAGATTTTAACAATTTTTCATAGTGCCTAAATTTTTCAGTGAGGGTTACAAGATCACGACCGATTTCGTTAAAGCCATTGCGTGTCTCCCTATAAACTTTAAATAGATCGATTTCAATAGATCTACAATTTAAACAGGACCAACGCAATCCCTTACAGTCGATATGGGCAAGCCCATCACAAAGCCAGCATGAAACGTAGCGATCTGACTCGCCTTTAATGTTACAATTGGGGAAGTTACAAGACATAATAAACCACAAGAATGAAGATCAAATAAAAGAGTAGGTAGAACAAAATTTAATAGATAAATAATGAATTAGTGTGTTAATAAAATATTAATAATAATAAATTCAATTAAGAACAATTTTTTTTATCAAAGTTTAAAACCAAGACAATTTGAAGAATATAGCGAGCAATATAGCGAGCAAGTTCTGTAACAAATAAAAAGCTAAACGCAACACAGCTGTGAATAAAGAAGTAAATAAGATAAACAAAGTGAGAAAATAGAATAAAATAAAACAAAATGAAAGAAAGGCTGACTCGGCACCAAAAATTGGAAAGTTTAAACTTTTTAATACCGCACAAAACAGAACATTTAATACTTATCATGAAACTGAGAGTTTAATCACTAAAAATTTTTATTAACACGGTAATAAAAATCAGTTAAACTTCAAGAATTTTTAAAATAAAAACACAAATGTACACAGCTAAAAAATTACAGCTTAAGAGCTTGAAGTGTTGCCACCTAATAGCAACAGTAATGCTATTCTAGCGTTATATATTAGGATACGAATATTTTTTTTCACTTAAATTTTTAATATGGACCTAAGTACTCCTCACTTTAGGGCAAAAATATTATGTGTTTCGCATATGTAGGTTTTTGGGACAAAATAGCTTAGAAATTAATATATAGATATATAATTTTCGAGACCATTTCTTGTGTTCTATTTCTTCTTTGCCTTCTTTCTTTTTTTTTTACGAGTATATTCAAAACTGGGTTCTGACAAATTTTGCCATTTTATATATTACTATTGTCTATATATGTAAATATTATACTAAGCAATAGCTTTTAAGTATTTTAGTAATATTTAATTTTGTTTATTTATTTTTTTATATAAATTGGAAATGTTTGTATTTTATACGTTTCCCATACAAATGTGATATTGCTTGTGTTTTGTTTTGTTTTTTGTATATATATTTTACTTTTATTATTAATTTATGTATTTTTATTATTTATATATATATTTTTGTATTGTGTTATTTTTATACAAATGCGATATTGTTTATGAAATGTTTTCTTTCTTTGTGTATATATTTCATATAAGTTTATAATTTTTTGGTTTGTTGGTTTGTTAAACTTTATACAGATGTGATATTTTTTTTGAATTGTTTTGTTTTTGTTATAGTTTTTTATGTTTGCATAGAGTCCTACGACTTATTTTTCATAAGTAAATATATATATAGTATATGGGTGATATAGGCCTACTGGGGAACCGAGCACCCAAAAATAATATCGGTAACGCGCTAATTGCATACCTCAATGGTAGTGTGGAAATTGCAAAATATCCAAAACGTATTTTTAAACTACCCAATCGATTTTTTACGGTACTGGCAACATTGGCAAATGTTATAAAAAATTTGGGTTTTGACAGCTTCATTTGCCTTTGGTAGTTTCGTTGGTAGGCATAAGGTTTTGGTGAGCAATACTTTTTTCAGATGTATTTAGAATGAACGTCAATTTTAAGATTTATTCGTTTAAAATTGCATACTTTCTTGTTTGCGTTCATACATATTAACTAAAAAATAGTTATGAATGGGAACCGTCTGCTGTGTGTGGAAAATGAGAGATCTAACTATAAAAGAAACTGTAAAATAAAGATTAAGAGTGTCAAGAATTTGACACATTCGCGTATTTCTTTAATTTCATGCGTTGAATTAAAGAAAAAGGGTATCATGGGCAAATTTTGCTTTAAATAATTGTTAATATTATACTTTCAACTGGTTTTTTAGTTATAACAATAAAGTAACTAAAACCTACGCAGTAAGCGAACAAAATGTTATCGACGAAAAAAAAGCAGAAAGCTTAAACTTTTACGACATATCAATTAACAACTTGACCATGTTTTTGTTGTTTTATCGGTCATGTAATCCCCGCTTAGTTGGAGTTATCGTTAGAGCGCGTTCGAGATGGCCATTTGGTAAAGTATCACGTTCTGCGTGAGTTTTTGGCAACATTTGCAACAGCATCACGTTCTACTGTCTCTTTTTCACGCAATTTATGCAAATAATCGGCAACACTAAATTTTTGTCTGCAATTCAGCATAGTAGCAGCAAATATGCAACACAGAAGCTGTACTGTTGCAATTATTACGTAGCACCCTTACCTAACGGTGGGCCCAGGAAACGTGCGGTTTCGACGGGGTCGAACTTTAGGGAGAGGGAGATTCATTGGACGCAAGATATATTATATATTTGGTATGTTGAGTTATCCAGAATGGACGATAAGTAAAAGTTTATACTGTTACAGTATCCAAAACAAAGTTGCGCAAAGGTCACTCTAGATTGTCGGGGCAACTCGAGCTCTTCGCCTAGGAAATAGTCGCTGAAGCTGTTGAAGGGCCCACTGTGAATGGCGGTCAGTGTGTGTCTGAAGTTAGCTGCGTCTGTAGTCTAGTCGGCGTATTGTTCTGCGAAAATATCCCAGCAGAAACTGCTTGGAGTGGAGTTCATTGTGCTCCTTGACCGGAAGCATGCAGGCCGCACTATGTAGGTGTTCTTCAGTAGAAATTAAGAGGTATCCTTTAATAGCATGGAGAGCAGTATTCTGACATATCTGAATCGCAATCGCGCTAGTATGGGGAGTGAAGGACCAGAGATTATCAAATGTAATGGCTAAATTATTTGAGTTCTTGCCAGTCGGAATTTTAACGCCACCGACTTTGATATTAAGATCCAGTGTATACTGCATCTTACAGTCAGAGAATGTGGCACTGTGGATTTAGTAGGGGGAGTGTCAGACTCCTTGTAGAGAAGAAGCGAGAAATATCTGTAAGATAGTTGTTTAATTTCCTGACGTCAATATCGCACAACCATCTGCATATGAGATGATAGAAATTCCCGCTGGTGATTGAGGGGCTTTCGAAATATAGAAGTTAAGCAGTAGCGGGGAGAGGACACAACACTTCGGAACCCCCTGTTTAATTCTTCTTAACTTAGAAATTTTACCTCAGAACAGGACAGATGATTCCCGAAAGCTCAGATAGTTCTTTAAAACATGACTCAAAGCGAAAATTTGATTGACCTGTTTATTTGTGTGTACATATTTTCCAAACGTGTCTGAAAACCCAATATTTTGATAATAAGAAAGTTATATACCATGTTTTTAAATTTATTGCACAGCTGCTCTGAACTAGCAGGTATCGATATCGAATTGAATGGTGAATAATTGGGTGCCACTTTAATGGGAAGCACATATTTAAGGTTTTGTGAATCCCTTACACTCGCGGTTAATGTTACAAGGGAAAATGCATAATATTTATAATAAATATAAAATATGCGAACATTTATTTTTTACACAAGTTTATGTTACACGTAATGCAGTGTCGAATCGAAAGTTGAGTTGCGCGCAGGATCGCTATTACTGGTAACTTCTGTGGTGACATCGTGTGCAGTGTGGTCGTGTATGTTGTGAATGTGAGTTGTGTTTCAAGGTGTGGTGTGTTATATTAGGATGTGTCATTATTTACCCCGATGAAGCGGTGTAGTTGGAGGGGGAGTTTATAGTCATTTAAACATCCTGGGCTCCCTAGGCGAATATTTTGCCTAGTAGTACAGATATGCTGTAAATGTCCCAGGTATCACGGCGTACTGCAGTTGGAGTAGCCGAGGGCGCGGTATGCATGATAAGGCAGTAGTTGTATATCCATATTTATCTGTAGGTATAACATAGGCGAATTTGGTTTTATATCAAATATTGTATTTTTATGTTGGTACTAGTGCTCAGATAAGATAAGCAGCTTTATTGTGCGTAAGGGGGTCATATTGATATACCCTTAATATGAATTTTCTGGCTTGACGACTTATTATTATGTGATACTTGTAGACACATTATATTTATTGGCGGTTATTTATTATTTCTGTATTATCAACTTATAGGATAGCGACTCCACGCCTGGCTCAGATATGGCCAGAATGGGTGCTCCTTTCAAACTTTTGAAGAGGGATCTTGCGAGAGTACAGTGATTAGCCGTGAATGGATTATGGCTTTTTTCGAGTTAGTAATGTGGTAAATTCGATTATTTGCAGTATAGATCTACTTTTTTGAAGTAGGAGGATAGCTTTTTATAGCTGATTCCTATTAACCACCCATATGAGAAGCGCTTACATCGATGCGATAACTGCGACCTTTGCTTTTTGTAAGTCTAAGTGCGTCAATGTATCACATTGGGAGTATGGTGATCCCTTACCTTTATTTTATAATTGTTTCATAATTATGAAAATTTAGGCAACTATAAGCCACTATAGTAAGATAGGTGTCGATTTTTCGACTTTCTAGGACAACTATGCTGCCAACGATATTATGTATGGACGTGGACGATTGTGGTCAAGAATCGGGAGATTCGAATATCGTTTAGATTGTTTGAGAATTGTGACCAGCATTTTCGCTTTTATCATAATTGGCGAGAGCCATCCTGCGGGGTCAAACATGTTATTGCTGATATTGACTCACTAAGATATGAAAGCTGATCAGATATCGCATTCCATTTTATCCCTTGTATTTTTATGTTGTACTGCCCTTTTTAAATTTAAGGAAATTAGTGTACAACAAATTTTCTTTTCAAATATTCAGTTATATATCTCGATGATTTCGTTGAATTATATATATTTGTGTTTTTAACACTGGGGTTGTCAGAAGAAACTCTGACATGGTTTTTTGTGCCAATTTGTAGAGTGTTGGAAGATTGTGGCTTTGGTGGTCGTCGTACGACGTACCGGCCATTATTTGATCGAGTAGTTGTGGCTTTGTAGAAGTCTTCACAATACTGGTCTTCTGGGGTTGTTATGAGGGGGCGTTTTTCTAACTCCCGAAATTTCCTTAATTGTGAATTAAGGTATTCTTTGGAATTTTCGTCAACTTGAGTTGTTGTGGTGGTAACTGGTTCCATAACTAGTCCACTTAGTATCCAACCAAAAATAGTATTTTGTGTCAGAAGTTTATTTTAAATTTTCTCAATACCTTCGAGTATTATCTGTGGTATGAGATCGCTGCCTAATAGAAGATCTATTTGAGCGGGAGTGTTGCAGTTGGGATCTGCTAGCTTTACGTGTGAAACCTTTTGCCAATGCTTGTTATTTATGTTATAGCTTGGAAGCATATTTGTAAGTTGCGGTAAGACTATAGCTTCTGCTTTAATTCTCTTATCCGCTTGGGGGGAAATTAAGGTAATGGGGCAGATTTTATTAGAGTTTTGCACATATTTAAGGTTCTCTTCCGCCCATTCCTTTAATTTCAAAGTTGGCTTGTTTTGTTGGCAGTTGTAGCCTATTTTGTGCCTTGACGCTATAAATGATCGCTGTGATCCTTGATCTATTAAGGCCCTAAGTTTAAACAGTTCTCCTCGGTGTTCGATGGAGATGACTGCTGTGGGTAATAATACCCTATTTTGTATTTCGCTGCCTTTGAGTATTTTGTGACTTTGAGCAACATGGAGTCTTTCGGCAATTTTCGGGATTTTGGTTTTATAGGAGTTGTTGTTACAACTAAACCTGTGGTTCTTTTTGTATAAGCGCTTCTTTGGGGTGATATGGGAAATTTGCTGTAATGAAGCATTAAGTGGTGTCTTTTGTGACGATATAAGCAATTGAATTTGCTTTTGCGATTTTTATACTTATGCGCATGTAACAAGCAATTTGTACACAGTCTTTTTGATCTGACCTAATTATTTCGTTCGTTAACTTTTAAGTTTTTAAACTTCTTGCAAGATTGTAATTTATGCCCTCTTGTGCATAGTTCGCATGACGTATGTTTATTCTGTTTGGATGTGAACGATTGCGTTTTGTAAAAGCTTCTGCTTAAACTGTTGCTGCTACTGGCTTGGGTCTATTGAAGCTTCTATTGAGGTCGTTTTGAACGTTTTTAGTTCTAACTTGTTTTTTGTCTACCCTTTTGCTATTTCATATTAGGTAGTTAGAAATTCTTTCATTTGCTGCCATGTTGGGCATTTTTTCCAAGATGAGAGCGATTGCTCCCACAAAAGTAACGATTTTTCTGGTAATGCTGCGGTGCATATATTTACCAGAATAGGGTCCCAGCTGTCTGAGGGAAGGTTTTGTGTCGATAGAACCGACAAACAATTAGAAACAGTGGATTGTAGTCTAACAAATTCCTCACTTGTTTCTTTTTGAATTTTAGGCATGTTTATAAGTGTCGTTACTTGTTTATCGACCAATATTCTTTCATTTTTATATCTAGATGTTAGAGCTTCTCAAGCCAAATTAAAATTGTCATCATTTAGTGCGAACTGTTTTACTATTGCGCCTGCTTGACCTTTAATTTTGTATCGGAGGTGATACAATTTTTGCGCTTTTGATAATTTTGGATGGTTGATGTATACGGCAGTGGACATGTCACGGAAGGACGGCCATTCTTCATAACCTTCATAAAATATTTCTGTGTCACATGCGGGCACCTCGAGATGGATGCCTGAACTTGCCTCTTGATTTTGTACTTGTGGCAGCTCTACTCGCTGGTGTGGAGTAGGTGCAATTGCTTTTATTAGCTTTAGTTGATCGGAGATCATAGCTTTTGTAGCTTCGTACTGGTCTAAGCAGTTTTAGTAATTGGCGAAGGCCGAGGTTTTAAAATTTTGTGGTAGATCTGATAACTCAGTTTCTACTATGGCGTCGTAAGCCGCTTGAAGACGAGTAAAAAAATTGTTAAGATTTTGCTTTTTTATTTCTAATAACGATTCTGAGTTGTCTTGAATCGGTGAAGATGAAAACCTAGTGCAGTATCTAATTAACCTGTCACTTTCTGAAATAAACATACAACCTGTTTTGAGCGTAAAGCTCCGGGTGTATGTTGCTTATTATCAACATTTATCATTTTATTTATAAGTTTAAATAAGTGTCAAAAGGAATTAAAATTTTCTCAGTGTATACTGATTTGAATAAAGCAATAAAGTTTATTACTCTTTTCGGTAAATAAGTATTTGTTATTTATATTATATTGGTAAAACGTTTATTAATACAGTTTCGTATTTACTTGCAATATTAGTATTGTTATTATTAGATATACCTATATATATATTTTATGTATCCTTATGTTGAAGAATGTAGGTACACCCTAATATGGACTTGTTTGTACGCAGTTAGGTTCTTTTGCAATTGTATGCAATCCTGCTTGTTTTTGTTTGCCAAAGAACAAGGGGTATTGCCGGATAATTACCTATGAGGACTTTGAATATATGTAAAATTGTATGTATATATGTAACCAATTTTTTTTTTGTATTTTGTTTTTAATAATATTATTTTTTAATAAATTCGTTTATCATATATTTGTTTAATCGTTTGATAGTATTCGAAATTTATGATAATTGTTTCTTTTTTTGAAATGGATATTAAATAACTTTATTAGGTCCCAAAGTAGGGTATAAAGTTACAGATATATTAATTGCCGTTTGTGTATATAAATGTGTATATATACGTATGTATGTAGGTTCGTACAGCGAAGAGAGCGCGAAAGCAAAGTAAATAATGTGCAGGTATTTTACCGTATGCACTTTGTAAATATATTTTTGTATGTATATATGTTTATTAAAAATATATATATAACGATATATAGATATGTAATATATAAACGTTATTTCGATATGCATATATGTATGTTTGTTTGTTGTGTTTTTATTTGTTTCTCTGTCTTGTTTTAGGTTTGCTATTTTGCCTTTGCTTACTTATTATATGCTTATTGCTTTATTAAACACAAGGGGTATTGCTGGAGAAATCTGCAAGTATATACTTGAATTTGTTTTTGCTTTTTGTTTATTGATGGTGTATTTGAATACACGAAGCTAAGCATAAATAGGCATTGAATTATTGTTGTTGTTAATAATATATACATATATATATATTTTACCGAACTCTTGTAGTTTGGTGAACGTATTTGTTATTACAGGTTCTATATATATAAAACTGTAATTTTTACATACATATATGCATGATAAAATAAAAGAATAGGAAACGATACGACTCACTATGGGGTCCGCCAAGGGGTTTTGGAGCCAATATTGTATACCATATGTGTGTATGGTATACTTGTGTGTTGCTTTTTCCGCTTGTGGCTCTCTCCCAGTTTCTGCTTTGCTGTGCTGATTTAGGCTGGTGTGGTTGTTGTTGTGTCTTTTTAAGGTGATTATGTTTTTTTTTGTTAGTTTTGACTCGCGCCCGAGCTTTTTTAATTATGTATGTATTTTTGTTGTGGTTTTGTTGCTATTCGCGCTCGTATGAAATTTTGTGTTATTTCGCGCCCGTTTTTTTTGATAATTGTTGTTTTTTACCGCTTGTACATCTGTTTGTGTCACTCCACACTTTCTTCTTCTTTTTTTTTTAATTAACTTTTTACCAATTTGTTTTCCTTCTTCTATGTGTATATGTATGTCAGTTCACTCCACAGCACTTTTTAGTCATTTGTTATATATATATATATATTTTTTTTTTTCGTTTGCATGTATATATTAACGTTTGGCCACTTCACTTTTTTTTTCTTCTTTCGTTTTTATAGGTTTTTTTTTTTTGTTACTCCTTAGTACCGCTCATTATGGCTCGAAGGACCATGAATAATTGTGTGCCCACTTTAATGGGAAGCACATATTTAAGGTTTTGTGAGTCACTTACACTCGCGGTTAATGTTACAAGTGAAAATACATAATATTTATAATAAATATAATATAAAATATGCGAACATTTATTTTTTACACAAGTTTATGTTACACGTAATGCAGTGTCGAATCGAAAGTTGAGTTGCGCGCAGGATCGCTATTACTGGTAACTTCTGTGGTGACATCGTGTGCAGTGTGGTCGTGTATGTTGTGAATGTGAGTTGTGTTTCAAGGTGTGGTGTGTTGTATTAGGGTGTGTCATTATTTACCCCGATGAAGCGGTGTAGTTGGAGGCGGAGTTTAAAGTCATTTAAACAAATGGCAAAGACGTATTAATTAAATTCATTGAACAATACGCTACAGCGTTTATTAATGACATCCCTAGTTCTTCTCCCTTTGCTAGTCCTATACTACTTGTTAAGAAAAAAATTGATCAGATCGACTTTGTGTTGATTATAGGGAACTTAACTCAAACACAGTTTCTGACAAATACCCGTTGCCTCTTATCAGTGGTCAGATTTCTAGACTTTGTGGTGCTATTTATTTTACTTGTTTAGACATTGCTACCGGTTACCATCAGATCCGAATGCATCCGGACTCTGTTGAATATACAGCGTTTGTAACACATGTAGGGCAATAATGCGTTGAAAGATGAGTAAGGACGACATTATGGGGGAAGGTTATTGGACGTTCTTACTAAAGCTGAATTCTTTTCAATATTACCAAATGTAGTTTTCCGAAAACTGTTGTTCAGTATTTCGGATATGAGATACGAGCGGGTGAACTAAGGCTAAATCCGCGTAAAATAGTTGAACCAAGCTATTTGCCTCCGCCGCAATCCATTACTGCTGTGAGGCAATTCATTGTTTTGGCTTCGTATTTCCGCAAATTTGTACCTGGATTTTCTCAGATAATGAAACCTCTATATTCTCTTACTTCACTGAAGAACAATTTTATGTGGAATGCAGAGCTAAAAAAATTTTGAAAGAAAATTATTGTCGTTCTCACAAACGAGCCAGTTCTCGTAATTTTTGACTCCCAATACCCAAAAGATCGACAATAGCCCTTATGTAATAGAAAACTTTTGCAATACAACTTCCTCTGTTGAATTTACGTACCATTCTTATGAGTTGAAGACGTTGGCAGTTGTCAAGTCTGTTAAGCACTTTCGCCATTATTTGCTTGGTCATAGGTTCGTAGTATATACTGATTGCAATTCTCTAACGGCATCGCGTAATAAAATGGATCTGATAATACATCGCTGGTGGACGTATTTACAATCATTCTACTTTTTGTTAAGAAAGCCATTTCAAACAAATTATCATTCGTCAGTATGCAAAATTCCTGAAAAGCGAGTTAATCTAGCGGAAATCTAAGGCAAATGCGCTGAGCAGCGATTAGATTTGAACCGAGTTGCGAAAGGTTCAAATACATAATAGAATTCATTGTTTACCCGTTGTATCACGTGCATTCAAATGATCAGTAATAAACCAAGTTAGACAAAGCCTAACAGTATTTCTGGTTTGATAAAATGAATAAATATGTCCGTAAATTTGCCGACAATTATATGACGTGGAAAACTTTCAAAGGTTCCTCGAGAAAAGTTGAGGCCGAGCTCCATCCTATTCTTATGTACATATAATGTACCTAGACATACTATGCAAAATTGTACGATTAGTTGTGCCACTGACGCAAGTCGTCTAGAGCTGTTGATCGACAAAAAGACTCGTCGTCTAAAGTTGATACCACCATGCGAAACTGAGATCGAAATTAATATAGCAGACGTTAGAAATAGGGTGCAAAATCGGTGATTATGGGTTGTTGAAAAATAAAGAGAGAGATCAAACAAAGTTAGATGCGAAATTGAGAGGTCTGTGGTTGAGGTTTTGGACGGGTTATGTCCGTAAATGAATTTTCCGAGATGAGAGCGATTGCTCCCACAAAAGTAACGATTTTTCTGTGTGTCGATAGAACCGACAAACAATTAGAAACAGTGGATTGTAGTTTAACAAATTCTTCACTTGTTTCTTTTTGAATTTTAGGCAAGTTTATTAGTGTCGTTACTTGTTTATCAACCAATATTCTTTCATTTTCATATCCAGATGTTCCAGCTTCCCAAGTCAAATTAAAATTGTAGTCATTTAGTGCGAACTGTTTTACTATTGCGCCTGCTTGACTTTTAGTTTTGTATCGGAGGTGATACAATTTTTGCGCTTTTAATAATTTTGGATGGTTGATGTATACGGCAGTGTACATGTCCCGGAAGGACGGCCATTCTTCATAACCTTCATAAAATATTTCTGTGTCACATGCGGGCACCTCGAGATGGGTGCCTGAACTTGCCTCTTGATTTTGTACTTGTGGCAGCTCTACTCGCTGATGTGAAGTAGGTGCAATTGCTTTTATTAGCTTTAGTTGATCGGAGATCATAGCTTTTGTAGCTTCGTACTGGTCTAAGCAGTTTTCGTAATTGGCGAAGGCCATTTTAAAATTTTGTGGTAGATCTGATAACTCAGTTTCTACTATGGCGTGGTGAGCCGCTTGGAGACGAGTAAAAAAATTGTTACGATTTTGCTTTTTTATTTCTTTAATATTTATATAATATAATTTAATTTCAGACAGGAGAAAAGAACTGCAAGCTGTTCCATTCAAGATTTTCACTATAAATACTACATATGCCAACCATTTCCTTACGACTACCAAGTGTAGGTAGATTTATAAATTTCAAACGACTAGTGTATGGAGGTAGACTTACCCTAGAATCCCATCGGAAATGCCCTAAGGCGAAAAATAAAAATTGTTTTTAACAAATTCTAGCTTGTTAGAATGGATTTGGCAGCTAGGGTTCCATACAACATAGCCATATTCCAATATAAGTGTAACCAAAGTTGTAGAAAGTGTTTTATTAAAATCCGGATCTCTAAATTCTTTAGACCAACGTTTAAAAAAACTGAAAACACCTTTTGCTTTCAAAACCATGGTATCAATACGAAGACTAAAATTAAGCTTAGGGTCCATATTAACTCCTAAATCAACATTGTTAAAAACTTGCTCTAGACTATGGTTTTTTATTACATAAGGAGGGGCACAGACCTACGGGAAAAGCACATCGTCTTACATTTATTGAGCCTCAATAGTAGTTCATTTTTATCACACCAAGCAACCAGATTGTTTAAGTCTTGAGTTTAAAACAGACCCTTTTTCTCAGTTGAAGTGCATGATTTAAAAAGCTTTACGGCGTATAACAAAATTTTTGAGAATTTGTTAATAAACAACAATTACAGAATCGGGCCAAGATGACTACCTTGCGGATTATCTGAAGAGACACTAATTGTATCAAATATCACTCGTTTTGTTCTATTATAAAGAGAAGAAGCTACCCATTGAAGAAATCTTGGCTAAAAGATATGAGAATCGAGAAATTTTGTTTAACGAAAGCTTTGCTTAAGACCGTGTACATAACATCCGTATGCTTATGATCCCTAAAACCCAATGATACATGGTTTACAAATTCAAGCAAGTTCGTTAGAATCGATTTCCCTTTACGAAATCTATGCTGAGATGAGGAAATTAACGGAGGAATCAAAAAAGTTATATGGAATGCAAAAGGGGTTATAAATGATTGTCATATGACATATTGAATGAAATATACTGTGTCTAGGAGAGGGTATCATGTCTGGGCCATAATTAAAAAAAAGTTTTTACTTATTTTAACGTAGGACGTCTTCTTCAGAATTTTTTGGAGTGTTAATTAAAGTATTCGGACACAGAACATGCTGGTTAGAAAAAGTTTTTGGAGAATTATTACAGTAGTTTGACTTGAAAAGTTCTGCAAACATATTGGATATAATGTCATTGTCACTTGAACTGATGGATTTGTATTTCATTGCGGACAGAAATTTGGAAGTCCTGCGTGTGGAGTTAATGAAATCATAAAACTTTTTTTGGATTACGTACTATATTCTTTTTTACCTTACTTAAGTAATCGTTATAACATTTGCGGTATATTTTTAAGCGTTCTAATCAACTGGTTCATGGACAAACTTAAAATTCTATTTTACTATGAGTGGACCGGAAAAATTTACCACTGTAAAAAAATTTGGTATTACAAGTCATAATAGTTCTTTTGAAAAATAAAACAAAATTATTTGTTGAATTTGTAATATCTTTATGGTATAAAACACGGTATTTATATTGTTCTGTAGTTTAAAGTTAGCTTAAGCAACACTGTTATGTTATGCTCAATAGCAATAGAAACGGACGGACGGATTTTTACAAAGGTGAGTTGTTTTTGATTATTGTTTTTAATCTAATTATTATTTTTATATAAATTTTTGGTGGTGGTGAATATTTATTAATTTATCACAGTTAAAAAGAGACATATATATTAATCTTAATTGTTCTGGAATTTCTTTAAGAATATACCAAATATTAGTTTTACATATGACCAACATTTTTTGGACAACTTTTTCAAAAAATCTGCAACCATTTTCCGGTCAAAAGTCGGTACATTTTACAAGTATTTACTCGTAGGAGAGCTATTGAAGCTCGGATATATAATATCCGCAAAAAATAAGCATAGCAACTCCAAATTAATTACATTTGCTCCTCTTCTCTTATGTACGTATGGCAACATAATTTCTCTTCTCTTCCCTCATTTGTTTTTTCCAGCTAATGGTTCTATAAATATGTATTTTACAATCGAATCAGCCGATGCTGTAGGTGCAACAAAAAAGCTTAAGCGAGATTTTGTTTACCTCGAATGGACCCGAAATGTCTTTACGCAGTGAAATGTAGGTATCTAAACATATAATAGTTATACTAAAATCTTTAAAGTTTGCAACCCGGAAAACTTCTGCCGAAAAGTATGCTACGTTGTCAAAAATCATTCCAACTATTAATTGTGAATCAAGCCCGTACATTGTACAAGATCCACTGGCATATGCTAAAATTATTCAAAGGAAAGTAGAATCGACTACTTTCCATAGCATCGTACTATCTCGAATACTTTTACATGAGTACAAAACCAGTTTAAAAAAAATACTATCGATATTTATTTTTCGCTGGTTTAAATTAAGAGACCACGGAAAAACAAAAAATTAATAAATTTACATATACAATTTTTCATGGTACTATATAAACTGTTCTGAGAACTGACGAGTTATAAAAAGGTAAATTTTCTTACTACTTACTCAATGTAAAATGAGAGCAAGAATTTTATATATATAAAACTTTCAGCAAAGTACTTTATTATTAAGTTATTAATTCTTATTAAAATACAGGAAAACGGTGACGTCAAAAATTCAGAACATTAGAAATACCTTACCTAATTCTAAATATTTCCGTAACATTCCTTCTTATGCATCTAACACTTAACAAAAGAGTAAAAAATTATAATATTTAATAAAATGGTTTTAAATGCTACAACTCTTTTTTGGTATTACCAGACTATATTAGTGTGTAGTGTAGTTTAGGGTTAAACATTCGATAGTCAAAATAAACTAAAGAAAGTGGGACGAACACGGATGATAGAACAAAATCGAACCGACTATAAATTGCCAGAATCAACTAGACAGCAAATTCGTAGTTGACAGAATATTCTAGTGGCGTTGTATTGTTAAAGATCAGACACAGCTCTAGTTAGAATAATGCCGTGTGTAGAGCAATTGAGATATAAGTAAGAAGTTGTAAAGTCTTACAATGAGTAAATTATTGGAATTACAAATTAAGATAAGTGTATAGCCATTAAATTGAGACTTTTATTTAAAAATCCAGTGATCGAACTCCAGAGTAAGTTACAAAATAGACGATTTATTGAGAAATCCGTTACAATTTAATCAAGAAGATCCAGATTTGCAAGGTGTAATGCATGAAGTAGATGTGAACAAATATACAACGAGTGGAGAAATAGCTGCAGAAAGCCCAGTCGCGAAATCATATTGGGCAGAGCAGAGCAGTTTAAAGTTGGTGTGCGGCTGCCAGCATCGAGTTTGGAAAAGCCAAGACGGGCAAAGCTCCCGAGCACTTATGATTGTTCCGAAGCTTGGAAGTCCTGAAGTGCTCAACGAGCTACACAACGGTCCAAGTGGAGGGCACTTGAGAATCACGACAGCCTTGGAGAAGTTAAATCAAAGATTTTATTAGCTTGTTGTCGTCAATCAGTCAGAATTGCTAAATATGCTGAGTGTATTACAGCTAAAGGCTTGATGTGAATGTGTGATTTAGTGGAGATGATTTGTTAAACAGCTACTCTATAGGGGCTGCCAGATTGTGCAGCAGGCACAGTTCTAGTTAGAGTATTGCGGTGTAAAGCGTAATTGAGATATAAGTAAGAAGTTGTAAACTTGTATAATAAATAAGTTGAAATTAGAAATAAAGATAAGTTTAAACTCTACTAAACAATAATTATTATTAAAAATAATAATAAATTATTTTTATATAAGTTATATAATCAATTATAAAAATAGTTATTATTATAAATAATCAAATATTATTGAATTAATAATTAATTTAAAAAAATAACTAAATTATAACTTTATTCAATTTATTCATTCATTATTTTTTAAACCTGCTTGCAGATTTACTTAAAATATATAATATCATACTCATTTTGGTAATATACGTATATATAATATTAAATAAATTTAAAATACAAATAATCGTATTAAGAAATCTATTGAAGATTGATGACTAAAAGCTCAAAATTTAAATTTGTGCAAAAATCAAATTAGTTGCCAATACAAAATATGGTAAAATTATTACTGAACGTCTGTTATGCATTTGTACATACTATGTAGAATTAAATAACGGCTTTTATAATAAATCCACTTCTCCTTTTCGAGTTTGTCCACCTGTTGTAACCAGTTTAGATATTATTTATGTTTTAAATACATTCGCACTGCGAGTACTAGTTTGCCATTCTTGGTCATTTTTTCCATGCTGCTTCAACGTATAGCAGTAAATTCGTATGCTTCAGGCATGAATGAAAACATAATAGGATACAATTTATTGACATACTAATTGACCTGTATGGTAACGCAAATTTTTCAAATTGCAACGAAACTAAAAGACCAACAACAACAAATACCCATCAAATTTTGCGGCATATTCTCGAATGTACTTTTGTAAGCGGTTTTTTTATTGAGTTCGCATGTATCTAGTCAAATATGCACAAAACAGTTAAGTTATTTTAAAGTACTATTTTTTTTAAATTTATGTCGCTCCTAAATTTAGTATAATGCAAAAGTGAAATTAATTCATTGAAATGCATTGACCTCGAAAGGGTAACGAAAAATAAAACGGCTCATCGATAGCTACCATGTATAACTAAATACTAAATATATTTAATGTTATTTTTTACAGAGTAGATAAGTGCACTTTCATAATTTTGAATCTAAATATGGCAATTTTTGTTAAAGTTTGAATTGACTGATTTATGGGCTACTACTATGTTCGCACCGAATTGAAATTCTCTTGAAAACACAATTTGTGGATTGTGAAACCAAAGTCGTTCGACATTGTGTGTTTTCGATGAGTTTTCATTGACAGTTCACACATCTATTTGTTTACATTTGCTATGTACCCTACAAGAACAGTGACGGTCATCTGATGGGTAATATGACAGTCATAGCTGAAAAAATTTTGTCAGCGCGCAGAACAAAGTTTCTATCATTTTCTTAAGAGCCTTGTGCAAACACTGATGTAAACAAACGTATGTGTGTGAGTTTGCATCTCTCTTTAACACATGGATATTCGGAATTGTCTTTTTCTGAGTCATTGCTGACCATTCTTTTGCGCAGTAGATAATATAATTTTTATTTTTTTAATAAATTTCAAACTTTTAATCAAAATTAGTTATAATAATATACTTAAATATAAAAAGGAATGCAACAAAAAATATAACAAAATATGAAAATATAAAAATAAATTTTCACTTGATGCCATCTCCTCCTCTCAATAGCTCTGCGTACGTCTTTCTCCAATTAGTGGATAGTTCGGAATTTGAAAATGCAAATGTAAATTAACTGACATATCAAATGTGATTAAACTAGAGCAGGCACCGATTATAATGAGTGGAATGTAAGTTTTCAAGGGGTTTTCAGCGAAAACTGTTTGACAGATTTTGTATGGATGAAAACACAAGTTTTCGAGTGAAAACCTCTTTTGTCTATGAAAACACGAAAATACATATCTCGTAAAAATTTTTTTATATATTATATTTATATATTGTAGAATACATGTCAATTACTGAAACGAACGAAGTAAGAATATTTGAAATGAAAGAATCAGATGAATTTGCCCATTTTCATAGCGTATGATAGGAGTGTTTGGGGAACCATATCTTTTTTTGAGTATAATTGATTAAGTAGCTCCTGACAAATAGGATTTAATCTAAAGGTTGGCGGCACGCCCATTGTCCAATTTGTACATCTGCTCCTATAAGGAGCTTCCTTACGCAGTTTATTCAGAGAGTTATCGCACTTTAAGTAGTTTTGCACATAGCCGTTCTATAGGAAGTGCGCGTGGTTATTATCTGAATTTACTCATTTAACAGTGTATAAAAATAACCTTCAAAACAAGTTTGATTGAGCTAGGTTCAGCGGTTTTGAAAATATTCACATATAATCATTTAGGGGCCGAGGGCACGCTCACTTGGAAAAAATGTTTAACTCAATGGTGTCTCTTGCTACTGCGTTTCTTAATTTATTGCTGAGTTGTGGCACTTTAAAGGTTTTCGTTTAATAGCATTTTGTTGGCGAGGCAGTGGTCTACGCCCATCTGCAATACCAACCTCTCTTAGGTAGCAGATGCAGCAAGTTTCATCAAGATATTTAAATTTTTAATCAAGTTATCGCTTGCACGGGCAGACGAACGGACAGTTACCCGGATTTCAATTCATCACTTTTAAAGTTACGGGTTTCCTATAAGGTCACCATGAGGTACTTTACAATTGTATTTAGGAACTTACACATGTAGTTCAAGGGTCAATGTTTATAGACATATGTATATATAATATATTGTGAAATAACGAAAAATTATACACAAACTGGCGATTTATGGTCAACCGACATTGTATTTGACATTGAAAGTTTAAAATGGGAGTTGTAATGGCTCACGCATTAAATATCCAGAATTATATAAATAATACCCGTTAAACTTTAGGGCGAATTAAATCCGATTTCTCTTATTTTGTTTTCGGGTTTTAATATTTTTTCGATTAAAAGATTTTCTTTGGAATCAGTGAATGTAGTATTGGATGTCATATAGATAGTTTAATTAACACTTTGCAAAAGAGACAACTCTTGTAGAATTAGCCTTTGATGTAAAAATGTTTAATTTTATTTCTTAAATAGGTTGTCTCTGTTTCCATTTTCAATAAACTGCATAATGTTTGAGTTCAACTTGTGAAAACTAAGGCGTTCGAAATATTGCTAGGTCTCTGCATATTTTTATAATAAATAAAATACAAATTCTTAAAAACTCTCTAATAGTGATTGCTACAAAAATAAAAATACAGTTTTGGTAGCAATATGATTACGCTAAGGAAAATATACTCCCAAATTTTCTGTTAGTAATCTCTCATATAGACCAAGTATAAAATTAGGAAGAGAGGCGAAAATTCCTTAATTCGGTACATGTGATCTAAGGGAAAGCCTGATATATAGAAATTTCGCACAAATTAGCAAGTGAAAAAAATTGATCGGCTTCAATAAGATTTTCTGACGACTGACCAATTTATACGGTGTAGATACAGGTGCAACAATGGAAGTATTTATATTCAGCTATAAACTAATTCAAGTTTTGTAGCGTTAACTTTTTTAACTCCTAAGTTCTCAAATGCAAAGTTAAATAACTAATATTGTGATCCGATCTCAACAATTTTTGACCGGCACTAAAAGTACATCAGTCGAACAATCTGGGAGATATGAAATTTCCCTAAGGGAAAGAAAATTCAAAAGATTTAAATATTTAAAAAGTCTGCTTAGAATATTTGAATTTACACATAGATTTCTAATTAAAACTATTTTTGGAAAAAAGTTCTACGGAGCTCTGAAGCTATCGTTTCCCTTGTTTAGAATTTCTATGCTCTCGCAACCTGTTGCTACAGAGTATAATAGTTTTGTTCACCTAACGATTGTTTGTATCACCTAAAACTAATCGAGTTAGATATAGCGTTATATATACATATATAAATGATCAGGATGAAGGGACGAGTTGAAATCCGGGTGAATGTCTGTCCGTCCGTCCGTGCAAGCTGTAAATTGAGTAAAAATTGAGATATCTTTATGAAACTTGGTACACATGTTACTTGATACCGTAAGTCGGTTTGTATTGCTGATGGGCGTAATCGGACCACTTCCACGCCCACAAAACGCCATTAATCAAAAACAAATAAATTGTCATAACTAAGCTCCGCAATAAGATGTAAGACTGTTATTTGGAATACAGGATCAAATTAGGGAGGGGCATCTGCAGCTTAAAATTTTTTTTGGGCGTAGTCCCGCCCCTAATAGGTTTAATGTGCATATCTCCTAAACAGCTAAACCTGTAATAACAAAATTCACTGAGAACAAATGCTTTTAGCACCTCTATTGACAGTGTGAAAATGGGTGAAATCGGGTGACAACCCCGCCCACTTCCCATATAACGGTACTGTTAAGAACTACCAAAAGCGCGATAAATTAAGCACTAAACACGCAATCCCGTTCAAAATTAGACAGTGGGCGTGGCACCGCCTACTTTTAGGTGAAAACCCATATCTTGGGATCTGCTTAACCGATTTCAACCAAATTCGATACATAACATTCTTTTCATATTTCTATGTACGAAAATCGGCGAAATCGGATTACAACCGCGCCTATTTCCCATATAAAACCATTTTAAATACCATCTGATTCTTTCACTTTCAACTATGCAAATCAAGCAACAATGATTGTATCGGGGTAAAACTTTGCGTGAATAATGCGATTAAAATGTGCCACCTTGTGACCAAAAATTGTCTAAATCAAACTAAAACTGTTCAAGCCCCTAGGTATTGAATATGTGGACCCCAGTTGACTTTTTAACGAAAATATCGATTAATGTGCAAGATATATAATTGAAATTCATATAATAAAATAAATAAATGAAACTCTCGATAATAGTATGTTTTTGTGTCAAAAATTGGTTGAATCGGATCCTTTAATATAAAATTGTGCAAACATCTGAAAAAAATTCCCGGGCTTTGATCCTTGCAAGTTAAGAGAGTATAAAATGTTCGGTTACATCCGAACTTAGAACTTTCTTACTTGTTTATATTAACCTCTTACGGGTGGTCCCCACTACAATTTCCAAAAAAATAATACAAGATATAGAGAATGCGTGATTTCCAAAGTTTTTGAAGCGGAAACGATCAATCTTTTAGCTAGGATTTTGAAGAGCACTGCAAAAAATATTTGGCGTTAGTTAACAAATATTTAAACTTATAATTGGTTCAATAATGTGTTCTTAAAACTAGGATATCTCTTTCAATAGTATATTAATTAAAAAACTTTATTAAAAATCTATGAGATTGCTTTACTCGCAACTTAAGGGATTAGAGATAGTCAAAATTTTCTAAAAATAGATTTTTTTCAAATATAATATTTTAAAGTATATTCTAAAAATGTGAAGTAAATCCGACAAATACTGTTCGAGTTATTCGATAATTAGCGAAGTGTTCTCCGAGCTCTGGGACTTTCATGTAAAACTTCAAATTGTTTTCCTTCAAAACTATTTTTTTTTTTTTGAACGGTCACCAGATTGCAATTAACCGTCGTTTTTTTCCCAAAAATCTGAAAATAATGCTAGGTTTTTACTTCTATAAAACAAAATAATATACTGTCAAAAACAAACTATTTAAAATTGCAAATTTTTCATGTCTCAACCTTTTATAAGTTAGGATCAGATAATATTACATCCAGTTAATAAATTTAAACAAAAAGATTAGCAAGCTTTGCTTTCTCCTAGATATATATACTAAAGTTGAAACAATTAAGCTAACAACAAATCATAAAACAAAATTACATGATATGTTTTAATTTTCTTTCTCGAACTTCAAAAATTTGCAAAAATAAAAGCCTATACTAAAACACTATTTATTATATACATACATATGGTAGGGCCGAGCTCAGGCTACTACCGGGGTCACAGGTGGCGGATAGTGGACGGCCTACACTAAGTAAGTTAGCTGCGAATAGTAATGCTCAGCCCCCGACCAAGAGCTGCAGGAGAGGAGGGCTCAAAATGTCTCACGGGCCCAATGAACCCCCGACGAAGATACGAACAAATGCCGCCTTTAAATAAGCGTCCACAACCCCCCGGGGCTGCACCGAGGGAGAACCTACCCACGAGAGGGAGGCAACAAAGCGACAATACAATAGAGGGAATTAATTCTAGAATAAAAATTTATTTTATGCTAGACATTCCTCTTATGTATTATTTAATATAATTTAAATAATGTTGAAAATTTTTTCTTTTATGGGAATACTAAGATTCTCATTTATCATAAATTTTCGTTCAAATATGAGGTATTCAAGAATATATTTTCTATATTTCTTTTTATGCTATTAATATTATGTATTGAAAAATACAATCAAATAATATGCCATATGCTTAAATTACAGTCTTACAACCCTCAACCATATCTAGTCCAAGCAGCACTTTAAAATTAATTAAAGTAAATAACAGCATGGACCGCAATATGCGTTCAAAATGTCGATGTTCATGTGTCCTGCAGTTCACACAATGACGCACAGTTTGCTGCGTTCTTCATCGACCCATGAGTCGAGTGATCCACCGCTTAGAGTGATAATTTTTTTGTATTTTTTTAATTCAAAGTCAAAGAATTTTAATTTATTAAAATAATTAATAATTAATCAATAATAAATTTTTAATGCAAAAGTTTAATACATCTTTCAATAAATTGTAATTTTCAATCCAAACATTTGCAGCTGCGCATGTCTTAGGGCAACAAAAACCGTAACACCTTTTATATATTTCTCTATTTGTGCGTTTTTTTTTTAATTTTTCCAAAAAATCATATGTTTTTAATCACAAATAGAAAAACCCTGGCAAACGCCCATCAGAATCGAAGCCAGTAAGATTCTGATTATGGTATACTGGAAACCCGTAACGGATTAATCTGACAAAGGGCTGGTGAGAGCAGGATACTACCACCTCAGTAGGTAAGAGTGAAATCTCACCGAAATGGCTAATTAAAACTATTTTTGGAAAAAAGTTCTACGGAGCTCTGAAGCTATCGTTTCCCTTGTTTAGAATTTCTATGCTCTCGCAACCTGTTGCTACAGAGTATAATAGTTTTGTTCACCTAACGATTGTTTGTATCACCTAAAACTAATCGAGTTAGATATAGCGTTATATATACATATATAAATGATCAGGATGAAGGGACGAGTTGAAATCCGGGTGAATGTCTGTCCGTCCGTCCGTCCGTGCAAGCTGTAAATTGAGTAAAAATTGAGATATCTTTATGAAACTTGGTACACATGTTACTTGATACCGTAAGTCGGTTTGTATTGCTGATGGGCGTAATCGGACCACTTCCACGCCCACAAAACGCCATTAATCAAAAACAAATAAATTGTCAAAACTAAGCTCCGCAATAAGATGTAAGACTGTTATTTGGTATACAGGATCAAATTAGGGAGGGGCATCTGCAGCTTAAAATTTTTTTTGGGCGTAGTCCCGCCCCTAATAGGTTTAATGTGCATATCTCCTAAACAGCTAAACCTGTAATAACAAAATTCACTGAGAACAAATGTTTTTAGCACCTCTATTGACAGTGTGAAAATGGGTGAAATCGGGTGACAACCCCGCCCACTTCCCATATAACGGTACTGTTAAGAACTACCAAAAGCGCGATAAATTAAGCACTAAACACGCAATCCCGTTCAAAATTAGACAGTGGGCGTGGCACCGCCTACTTTTAGGTGAAAACCCATATCTTGGGATCTGCTTAACCGATTTCAACCAAATTCGATACATAACATTCTTTTCATATTTCTATGTACGAAAATCGGCGAAATCGGATTACAACCGCGCCTATTTCCCATATAAAACCATTTTAAATACCATCTGATTCTTTCACTTTCAACTATGCAAATCAAGCAACAATGATTGTATCGGGGTAAAACTTTGCGTGAATAATGCGATTAAAATGTGCCACCTTGTGACCAAAAATTGTCTAAATCAAACTAAAACTGTTCAAGCCCCTAGGTATTGAATATGTGGACCCCAGTTGACTTTTTAACGAAAATATCGATTAATGTGCAAGATATATAATTGAAATTCATATAATAAAATAAATAAATGAAACTCTCGATAATAGTATGTTTTTGTGTCAAAAATTGGTTGAATCGGATCCTTTAATATAAAATTGTGCAAACATCTGAAAAAAATTCCCGGGCTTTGATCCTTGCAAGTTAAGAGAGTATAAAATGTTCGGTTACATCCGAACTTAGAACTTTCTTACTTGTTTATATTAACCTCTTACGGGTGGTCCCCACTACAATTTTCCAAAAAATAATACAAGATATAGAGAATGCGTGATTTCCAAAGTTTTTGAAGCGGAAACGATCAATCTTTTAGCTAGGATTTTGAAGAGCACTGCAAAAAATATTTGGCGTTAGTTAACAAATATTTAAACTTATAATTGGTTCAATAATGTGTTCTTAAAACTAGGATATCTCTTTCAATAGTATATTAATTAAAAAACTTTATTAAAAATCTATGAGATTGCTTTACTCGCAACTTAAGGGATTAGAGATAGTCAAAATTTTCTAAAAATAGATTTTTTTCAAATATAATATTTTAAAGTATATTCTAAAAATGTGAAGTAAATCCGACAAATACTGTTTGAGTTATTCGATAATTAGCGAAGTGTTCTCGGAGCTCTGGGACTTTCATGTAAAACTTCAAATTGTTTTCCTTCAAAACTATTTTTTTTTTTGAACGGTCACCAGATTGCAATTAACCGTCGTTTTTTTTCCAAAAATCTGAAAATAATGCTAGGTTTTTACTTCTATAAAACAAAATAATATACTGTCAAAAACAAACTATTTAAAATTGCAAATTTTTCATGTCTCAACCTTTTATAAGTTAGGATCAGATAATATTACATCCAGTTAATAAATTTAAACAAAAAGATTAGCAAGCTTTGCTTTCTCCTAGATATATATACTAAAGTTGAAACAATTAAGCTAACAACAAATCATAAAACAAAATTACATGATATGTTTTAATTTTCTTTCTCGAACTTCAAAAATTTGCAAAAATAAAAGCCTATACTAAAACACTATTTATTATATACATACATATGGTAGGGCCGAGCTCAGGCTACTACCGGGGTCACAGGTGGCGGATAGTGGACGGCCTACACTAAGTAAGTTAGCTGCGAATAGTAATGCTCAGCCCCCGACCAAGAGCTGCAGGAGAGGAGGGCTCAAAATGTCTCACGGGCCCAATGAACCTCCGACGAAGATACGAACAAATGCCGCCTTTAAATAAGCGTCCACAACCCCCCGGGGCTGCACCGAGGGAGAACCTACCCACGAGAGGGAGGCAACAAAGCGACAATACAATAGAGGGAATTAATTCTAGAATAAAAATTTATTTTATGCTAGACATTCCTCTTATGTATTATTTAATATAATTTAAATAATGTTGAAAATTTTTTCTTTTATGGGAATACTAAGATTCTCATTTATCATAAATTTTCGTTCAAATATGAGGTATTCAAGAATATATTTTCTATATTTCTTTTTATGCTATTAATATTATGTATTGAAAAATACAATCAAATAATATGCCATATGCTTAAATTACAGTCTTACAACCCTCAACCATATCTAGTCCAAGCAGCACTTTAAAATTAATTAAAGTAAATAACAGCATGGACCGCAATATGCGTTCAAAATGTCGATGTTCATGTGTCCTGCAGTTCACACAATGACGCACAGTTTGCTGCGTTCTTCATCGACCCATGAGTCGAGTGATCCACCGCTTAGAGTGATAATTTTTTTGTATTTTTTTAATTCAAAGTCAAAGAATTTTAATTTATTAAAATAATTAATAATTAATCAATAATAAATTTTTAATGCAAAAGTTTAATACATCTTTCAATAAATTGTAATTTTCAATCCAAACATTTGCAGCTGCGCATGTCTTAGGGCAACAAAAACCGTAACACCTTTTATATATTTCTCTATTTGTGCGTTTTTTTTTTAATTTTTCCAAAAAATCATATGTTTTTAATCACAAATAGAAAAACCCTGGCAAACGCCCATCAGAATCGAAGCCAGTAAGATTCTGATTATGGTATACTGGAAACCCGTAACGGATTAATCTGACAAAGGGCTGGTGAGAGCAGGATACTACCACCTCAGTAGGTAAGAGTGAAATCTCACCGAAATGGCTGGTAGGCTAATGCTGTTCTCATTTCCGTCTCGTTAAAACCCCAGCAGTTCTTCAAGTACGTTCACTGCACGTTGTCATATTATCATGGCCGTACAGGTTCAGTTGAGACGAGCTCCTGATCCGTACTCGAACCTGGCTCTGAACATAAGCTCCCATAAGGACTTGTGTCAACCCTCGCGTGGCCTCCCTGCTTGCATAGATAACCACGGGATTCATATGAATTGAAGCGGGGACCCATTAAAACAAAATGAATTCACCACATCAACAATAAAAGTCCACACAACAAAATAAAGATGGCCAAAACGAGGAATACGGGACCTTATTCCGTAGGAGTAGTTGGATTCTTAGATCCCCTATACTTTCCACCACTCCAAAGCAAGCCGTCAAAACCGAAACAAGAGTATATGACCTAAATGAGACAGGCAGAAGAGGAATCCTTAGAGAAGTGCAAGAGCATCGTGCAAATAATGAAAACGGCGATGGCCAAACAGAAAAACGTGGACGTTAAGAACGGAACGGTACAACTAGACGAACTCTTTGAGGTAATCAAGAGTTATCGCAGAAACTGGCTTATCATTGAAACCGAGAAAAGACGGGGACATTTAAGCAGGCGCATCACGACCCCCGAGTCAATAACCTCGAAGCGGCGAGCGACAAGCCCTGTGGAGCCTCGAAAAATTGTGCGACCACGTAACGAAAAGGAGGGCCAGTGGCAAAAAGTTTTGTCTAAAAAGACGAAGAAGACCCATGCAGAAGGAGGCAAGGTAGTGGAAGCGCTCAAAACCACAGAGGAGAGGCAGCAAGAAAAAAAAATATAGCTTCAAGTCAGAGAACATATAATAGGCCCAAGCGACAATCAGAGGCTGTGATCATTAAGACAGCAGAAGGCAATAGTTACCCGCGTAGCGAGATCCTTAACAACATCCGTAGCAAGGTAAACCTAAAAGAAGCAGACGTTAAGATTAAAGGGATTCGCAAAACAAGAGCCGGGGCACTACTATTAGAGCTGGAGAAGGGACAGACTGCAAAAGCCAACTTCTGTGAGGCACTCAAGCACACCATACAAAAATCCGCAACTGTGGCCGACCTTAAACCAAAGGCTAATATAGAGATTAGAGACCTCGTTTCACTTACAACAAAAAATGAAGTCGCAGAGGCCGTAAAAGGAAGGAGAGCGGAACCTGGATAGAAGATAGCGGCTCAGCCGCAGCTATATGGCTACCACCAGGCAGTGATGTCGGCACTATAGGTAAAGGTAACGGCAACGGTTTCGTATGGGCCAAATACGACCTTTACACTGTAGTTAGCTGTACTTGATGCCAAGCGACAGCATACAAGAATTTCAAGGAAAGCTCGAAATATTGAGGATATACCAGGTCTATAGAATGTCAATTAATTATTGCCGGAGACCTAAATTCAAAAGCCATAGAGTGTGGTATGCCAAACACGGATTCTACAGGAAAATGCATTCTATAAATGGCTGCTCGGCTTCGTCTAATAGTGCTTAATACGGGAAATGCAACCACGTTTAGAAGACCGGGATGCAAGGAAACCACACCAGATATCACTCTATCATCAGAACGCATGGCTTAGTAAATAAATGGAGAGTCCTAGAAGATTACACTGGCAGCGATCATCAGTACATCTCTTTTACGGTGGACACCGGAACAAATGCCAACCAGTACAAGAAAAATACTGGAACCCGAAAATGGAACGTCTCGAAACTAAACACTTCGAAATTAATCTCCGCAATAGACAACCATAACCCATCTAGCAGCTCCCCCAAAATTGCAAGAAAAGTTGTCGAGCACACAATGCTTAATATAACAAGAGCATGTCACAAATCGATGCCCAAGGCTTCCTGCAGCAAACTTAAAGCAGCAGTTTACTGGTGGACAGAAAATATCGCCCAATTCAGACGCACATACCTTCGCCTTCGTAGATCGTAGACGAGATCCAGGCGAGGAGGAGCCGCATCCAGAGAAGCTGAGCAATATCAAACGGCGAAAAAGGAGCTGAAACATGTAATCGACGATAGCAAAAAGAGAAAATGGAAGAAACTACGCGAGGACGTCAACGAAAACCCCTGGGGACTCGGAGTTCGACCAAAGCCACCTGACTTAACCGCTGCCAAAATGGATCACATCGTAAGCGCACTCTTCCCAACACATCCCCCAGTTCACCCTCGAAGAGCTGCAACTGGCCACTGGCAAGCTCAAAACTAATAAATCACCCGCCCCGGACGAGTCCTTAAAAAATCGCTGCAGAGCGACCGGCAGTACTTTTGAACATGTACAACGCCTGCCTCGAAGCCGGAATATTCCCTGAACCTTGGAAAAAACAACGACAGTAAGGGGAAAGGTGATCCCAACCTACCATCGGCATACCGTCCACTATATATGCTCGACATAGCGGGAAAGCTTTATGAAAGGCTACTTAAACCCAGACTCGAATCGGCCATCAAGCCGGAGGACCCTTCCCTAAACAACACGGCTTTAGAACCAGCAGGTCAACTTTAGGAGCTATGAGATGTATAACTGAAAGCGTAGAAGCCGCACAGCGTAGATGTCATAAGTACAAAAGAGTAGTTTTGCTGGCGACTCTAGACGTCCGAAACGCCTTCAACAGCGCTAGATGGACGGACATAATCGACGCTCTCGAAAAAAGTTTTAGAATCCCCAACTACCTCAGCAATAGAAAACTGCTGTACCAAACCAGAGAGGGATCACGACAGATAGCGTTACGTCAGGAGCTGCAGAAGTATCTATTTTAAGCCCAGACTTGTGGAATATCAGCTACGACGCCATAGTAAAACTTGAAATGCCAGACGAATCGTACCTAATTGGCTACGCGGACGACATCGCAGCAGTAATTACAGCCCGAGACACAGAAGATACGCGAAGGAAGCTTAACCAGGTCATGATATGGACGCAAACATGGCTCGACTCACACAACCTCTAGCTCGCTACGTAAAAAACAGAGCTACTACTGCTAACAAATAAGCACATACCTCTCGAAATAAGTATGCAAACAACGGATACCCCAAGGACATAAAAAGCGGTGAACTACCTAGGCGTAAGACTGGACCCCAGATTAACTTTCTGGGCACGAATCCATCACGCCGCAAGAAAGGTAGCGAAAGAAGTTCTACAAGAAAAAAGTAATATTGTCATAGAGGGTATAACATAATACTTCAATTACAAAAGATGTCGATAAGGTAACACTGGTTATTTGAAATTTTGCAACCCTTTTGCTATTGTCAGAAATAATAGTATTTAACAATAATTTAATTATTGAATTAAACTATTTTTGCACTATATAATGTAAAATAAATGTGTACAAACGAATTAGTGAAGTGTTAGTGGATATAAAAGTGGAAAATATAAGTGTATAACTCATTCGAAATGGGAAAAATGCGTACTTTAAATAGTCGAAATTTTGAACTTTAAACCCAAATATCTCGAAAACTATAAGTTTCCCGCGGCTATATCTATATATATTCTTGATCTGGATCTCCTCTATCCGCCCATACCCATTTTATCCCCGAAAGCGTGGGACGTTATACTAAAGTTTTCCCTGAAATCCTCTTGAAAACACAATTTGTGGATTGTGGAACCAAAGTCGTTCTGACCGACATTGTGTGTTTTCGATGAGTTTTCATTGACAGCTCACACATCTATTTGTTTACATTTGTTATGTACTCTACAAGAACAGTGAGGGCAATATGACAGTCATAGCTGAAAAAATGTTGTCAGCGCGCAGAACAAAGTTTCTATCATTTTCTTAAGAGCCTTGTGCAAAAACTGATGCAAACAAACGTATGTGTGTGAGTTTGCATCTCTCTTTAACACATAGGTATTCGGAATTGATTCACTATATATCTATACTGCTCACTCTCATGTCTTTTTCTGAGTCATTGCTGACCATAAATCCGTCATAGCTGAAAATTGTCAGTTATGACAGAAACGCTATCAGAAGTGAAAAATTCTTTTGCGCAGTAGATAATATAATATTTATTTCTTTAATAAGTTTCAAACTTTTAATCAAAATTAGTTATAATAATATACCTAAATATAAAAAGGAATGCCACAAAAAATATAATAATATATGAAAATATATAAAAATAAATTTTCACTTGATGCCATCTCCTCCTCTCAATAGCTCTGGGTACGTCTTTCTCCAATTAGTGGATAGTTCTGAATTTAAAAATGCAAATGTAAATTAACAGTACTGGCATATTAAATGTGAGTGTATTGGTGAACCCATCAGCAGTTTCTTGTAGTGTACGTTTAGGCCAATTATGGAATGTAAGCAAATTGTCAACTGACATTTAGGGCTGGCAAAATATGTCTTCTAATAATATCGATTAAACTAGAGGAGGCACCGATTATAATGAGTGGAATGTAAGTTTTCAAGGGGTTTTCAGCGAAAACTGTGTTTTCGTTTGACAGATTTTGTATGGATGAAAACACAAGTTTTCGCGTGAAAACCTCTTTTGTCTATGAAAACACGAATTTTGTGTCGGTGCGAACATAGTATTACAGGTAGACGATTTATCTAGAAATCCGTTACAATTGGTGTCAGAAGTGGGATTGTCAAATAAATTCCCAAGGAGATAATTATTTGAAAGTGGCCAAGTTTAACGATAACGATTCCACAACTGAAAAAGGAGCTGGAGCAACGAGGTTTGGCGACAAATGGATTAAAAAATGAATTACAATCATGGTTGAGAGAGGCCATGGAGGCGGAAAACATTAATGTTGAGGATTATGTCTTTAACATAGAGGAGGAGAGGAATTAGAGGAAGAGACAACAAAGATAGGAGAAAAGGAAGAGGCTTAATGCTCGTCAAAGATGATGGACATAAACATGATTTTTGCTGCAATATCGCAGATGGGGAAAGAGCAGAATACACGTATGTCTCAAATATCAACAGAAATATCGACACAATTTAAAGAGCAGGATGCACGTATAACCCAACAAATAGCAGAGGTGTCATCACAAATGTTGACACAACAATCCCAATTGTCCTCGTTACCTCACAAATAGCAGAAGCGTCCTCACAGATTTCGGAAGAGCGGGATAAAATTAAAACTGAAATGGATGAATTAAAAGGTCGTATCCGCGAGCTACAATTAAATCGGTCAATTGTGTCAACAGCTTCTGCCAAGGTAAAACCTCCATCCATTGATGGCACTGTTCCGTTCCACGTTTTTAAGTTTAAATTCGAAAAGACGGCATCTTCAAATAATTGGAACGCTGAAGATAAAGTAGCTGCATTGTTGGTTGCATTAAAAGGATCTTCAGCGGAGATATTACAGACCACTCCAAACTGAGAGGCGAATAGTCATGAAACGTTGATGGGTGCATTAGAAAGACGGTATGGTAATGAGCACAGGAAGCAGATCTTTAAAATGGAGTTTCGAAATCGCCGCCAGAAAGCCAATGAGTCTCTGCAGGAGTTTTCTACAGAGATTGACAGGTTAACTCACTTAGCTTATGCACATAAATCCATGGAATACATCAAGGACACGAAAATTCAGACTTTCGTCAATGGAATACGAGATAACACTACACGCTTCGCTGCATTAGCATGTCCAAAATCGAAACGGTAACGTGCGAGATCGTAATTGGAAAGGCAATTTTATAGTGGCTGATATCGTTGACGAAGCCATAATTGGGTACAATTCAGGTGCGCCGTTTGAGCGAGTAACCATGGATGTAGGTGGTCCATTTCCAATCAGTAAATTAGGAAACAGATATGTTTTGGTAGTCATTGACTATTTCAGCAGATGGCCAGAGGTATACGCAATTCCTAACCAAGAGGCAGGAACAGTAGCGGATGTATTCATCAACAATTGGGTATCGAGATATGGTGTTCCAATTCTGACCAAGGGAGAAATTTTGAATCAGCTCTAATACAGGAGATATGCCAGAAGCTACCCGTACAACTGCACTACATCCGCAGTCCGATGGCATGGTAGAACGATTCAATCTTTGGAAGAACATTTGAGGAAAGTTGTGGACAAGTATCAAAAAGATTGGGATACCCATATATCCTTGTTCCTGATAGCTTATCGATCTGCTGTACATGAAACAACGGGGCAGACTCCAGCAAGGGACGCCAACGAAGGAAGAAATACTAAGGAATTCAATAGCATCCTAGAAGACGAGATGAGGGATAAAAATGCTATGGTGAGACAGCGCAAAAAAATTATGAGCGATAAGATGAAAGCAAAATACGACATGGCTATAAACTCTGAGGGTTTTATTGAAGGCGATTGGGTATTGTTATATAACCCACAACGCAAGAAAGTATTATCTCCCAAATTACAGTGCAATTGGGAAGGGCCATACCAGGTTATTAAACGACTCAATGATGTAGTGTATCGCATACAGACCATTGGAAGACCAAGGAATAAAATGAAGGTGGTTCATCTGGAACGGCTTGCAGCGTTTGGTACCGCAAATATGTCTAATCGGGACGACCAGACTTAGGTAGAGGGCAGTGTGGCGAACACGAATACCAGCGAATTCGTAGTTGTCAGAATGTTCTAGTACCGTACTTTTGTTAAAAATTTACTATATAAGGGCTGCCGGATTGTGCAGCAGGGACAGTTCATATTAGAGTGTTGAAGTGTAAAAAGCAATTAAGCTATAAACAATAAGTTGTAAACTCGAATATCGAGCAATAAGTGTTAAGTTGTTGGAAACAAAAGTAATGATAAGTGTATAGCCATTAAGTTGGGACTTTAATTTAACAATCTAGTGATCGAACTCAAGAGTGAGTTACAGGTAGACGATTTATCGAGAAATCCGTTACAATATAAACAAAAATATGTTGTTATGCGTTTTTCGGTATTAAATGAGGACGTGTAAATTTCAAAATAGCTGTATCGTGATATAAAATTGTTTTCAGTATAAGTTTTTGAAGGCTATAACTTTCCATCCCATATCTTCTAATTATATTGCGTAGCAATTTATGTAGCAAGAGCGTGTTCTACTATATATACTCACTAATGAATTAGCGAGAAGAAAATGATCTTTGGCTGAAACAAGTCTTCAGTGTTGCTGAGGTTGAGCAAGCACTGTTAGCCCTTGAAAATGTGTGTGAGCAAGGCACAGTGAGCAAGAAAAAGTCAGTATTTGTTAAATTACGGAGCTCATAGTACCACACTCAGGAATTCTTTGAAAGACACCTAAATGTCAGGATGGACCACTGTATACTAGAAGTGAACCCGTTATATATTCGCATAAGTATTGTTTAACATAAGCAATAAACAATCTCCGTTGTTGATATTGGGAGCAATAAAGATTTCTGGACATAATTTATTGCCTGCCGAGATGCATCGTTAAGGACATATGTGTCTAAATTTTCTTTATTTGATCAGAGTTGCTTGGCAACACTGTGTAAACATTTATTCAGGTTAGAATTTGGCAATGGCTTTGGATAGTGGTGCTTCTATTGTTTGCCCTACACTTGCAGGTGAGAAATTTTCGGATTTCAAAGAATTTCTTCAATATATATGATATCCACATATGAAACATAATATTTAAATTTTAGTTCGTTCCAATTCTGGTGTGGAAGTATGGTCGTGTGAAAATTTGAGTTTACAATATGCGTATAAACCAAATCTTCCAAAAGAAGACAGCAAAAATTGCCGATCTATTTCTTTTAGTGCAGATGGCAGATATTTTGCTTATTCAAATGGAACCGAAATTAAAGTTCTTAAAACCAACCATTGGGCGATTGAATGCACACTGCCACGTCCAAAAGCCTTCTACCTCAAATTTTCGCCGCTTGGAAATTACTTAGCAACATGGGAATTATATACTGTTACCAAAGACAAGCCGGAAGGTTCATCCAATATGTTCATATATGAACTTAGTTCTGGGTTGGAAGTGTTTGCTACTGTGCAGAAAAATCCTACTGACTGGGAGCCGTCATGGTCGTCTGACGAGTCACTTTTTGCCATAGTTGTAGGTGGTGAAGCACTGTTTTATGAGATATCAGGAGATATTACGAGTTTTCACCGCCATACACGGAAAATTGGTGGTAACAGAGGTGCGGTGGTATCATTGTCGCCAGGAGCTTGCCCTCCGTATGTTGCAGTATATACACCCGGTAGTAAGGGAGGTCCATCAATGTGCAAGCTTTATAAATATCCTTCACTTTTACCTAACCAAGCAATTGCATGTAAAAGTTTTTTCCAAGCTGATCGTGTTGATTTACTTTGGAACAAACGTGGTTCCGGGATTCTTCTATTGACATCTACAGAAGTTGATAAAAGTGGAGCATCATATTATGGAAATCAATCATTACATTTTATGGCGACGAAGGGAGATTCTTGCTCGGTACCTTTATGTGAGTACAATGGCGTTACCTGAAAATAATATATTTATGTATATTTTTCCCATATCGGATGTCACCACAGAAAAGCTGAAATGCACTTTGTAGAAGAGATTTTGCTTACATAAATATATAATATATAGGTTTATATGTAATATCGTTAACGCCGAAAATCATTTTTTACAGGAACACAATTTTTTTTATATTTTATCTCTATGTTTATCAAATCCTTTTTTTATTTTTTATTAACTTTTTACATATATAACGAGAATATATATTCTGTTTTGCCACAAAGGCCTTTAAATCATTAAATTTATTAAATAATATTTTAGGTAAATGTATAGTTTAGGTTCCCAACTAAGGAGGTCTCAAAAATGAAATTTTTTTAAATCGTCTTATTTTGACGCGAATATTACAAATCCGTGAATTTTTTCAATAATTTAGGTATATATTTACAAATATGTTTGACGCACCTTGCACATATTTTTCAAGTCACTTAGTTGTTCTTGTTGTAGCGGCGAAATTCTTCAGAATTCAGATCACTTAGCTGTAATTACTAGTTCAGCGAGTTAAACATTTTCTTGTGAAAAAAAAGAACCGACAGTTTACACAAGAGGCCAAGCTGTTGCTGCCAAGCCCCCGACATACTAAACACATGTCCTGCATGCAATGAGTCTCCGCATGACACTAACCACCTCTTTGCATGCCCTACAAACCCCACTCATCTAACACCCCTTTCCCTATGGTCCGACCCCGTCGAAACAGCTCGTTTCCTGGGCCTTCCGTTAGATGACCTCGACGACAACGAATCTAGAATTTATCACCCAAACGGGGATTAGATAATCGTTATAACAACAACAACAACAACAAGAGGCCAAGCCCATGTTGTGTAAGTGCTTCTTGAGTTTGCAATAGCCGCTGTAGAACGCGACAAGTAGCCGCAATTTATTTCTGGGGATATTGATTACGATTTTAAACCTGCTGAGGTTGTAACCATCCATTAGCAACCTGGCAATGCGCATGCCTACGCTTTCCTCATTACGGAACAGCTCCTTTATGGTATGGGTATCAACCGCGATGTACGGTTCTGATTCTACCATTCGTGTGGAAGCTGCAGAGCGGGCAAGCTGTTGACGAGCTTCATTCCTGGCTATACCCTTGTGACCAGACTCCCAAATAAGGAGTCCAGCCTTACTATACTTTCCTGCACCAGTATTGATTTAACTTCATAATCAGAGATCGCCACTTGACTATCGCTGAGTATGGCAATACTTTCGTTGCGATAGTGGCATTAGAGGTTTATCTTTACACACCGACTTATAGCATAGACTTCCCCTTGGAATATTCTTGAAAAACTTCCCTTGGGAATGGAAAGCTTGGTTTCGGTTTTGTCACTGCATTCTAGGTAATTAAGTCTCCAAATGTTTTCGGATGTAATTTTTTGATATTAAAATAGTTCGCCCATATATCTTTTTGAATTTTTTTTCACATTGGGACATCACCTTCATGATTTTTCTATTGTTTTTTGTTTTGTATTATCTGTATACTCAAGAACTTCAGTTTGTAGATTGTCTTTTTGCCAGTCAGTTAACGGACACATCGGGAACTGACGATCTTAGGCTTTACGAAAAGAAACCAATGCTTTCAAAATGGAATATATATTGGTATAGAAGCTACAGTAAAATTAAATTAAAAATTTAAGTAATTATGAGAAGTTGCCGACAGATTTTTGCACACGATGTTGTAAGGTGCGATTTAGTTACAAAATTTCTGCTATATGTTGGAAATTATTTCTCCACATTATTAATAACTTATAACATTTTGATAAAATTAATTAAAATAGGTATAACATATTATTTTTGTTTTGACTTTATATTACAGCAAAAGAAGGACCTGTTCATTGCGTTAAATGGAGCCCAAAGGCAACTGAGTTTGTTGTGGTTTATGGATTTATGCCTTCTAAGGCAGCACTTTACAACTTGAAATGTGATGTTATTTTTGATTTTGGAGAGGGTCCTCGGAATTGTGCTTTTTTTAATTCATTCGGAAATCATATCCTTTTCAAAAATTCTTTATTTATTTAACATGTGTTTGAATTATTAAAGGGGTCTTCTAGTCTAGAGGCATGAATTTCAGGTTATTTTTGAAGTGTCGTAAAAAAAGGCAATCTATATTTTTACTATCCATTTTTTTTTATTAGTTATTAATATTAATAAACAAGAATACAGGAAAAAATAAAAAATGTTAAAAATTGAAAAAAACTAGCAGCTGATGTGTAGTGAGGCTCTCAAAAAATTGCACGTGACCAACCATACTCACGATTTCACACCCTCTCTTATATATTTGAGACCACAAATCTAAATCTATAATAATGTCGCAATGTCTGAAACTACGGAAAAACTGAAAAAAAAACAATTTTTTGCCACTGTTTTTTGCTGTTTCGTATTTTTTTAAAAATAGTACAAATTGAAATATGGGGATATGGTTACGTCCGGACATAGACAAGTCTATAAGAAAATTTCAGGTGAATCGGTTCAATAGAAGCTGAGAAATCGTGGGTATAGTTTTGAAAAAGATAGTTTCGAGAAAAACGCGCTTAAAGTTTTAAGTTAAAACTAAACTGGTCAAATTGCAACGACACAAAAACGGCTGAAAATAATTTGAATTTTGTAAAATCCTTTTAGAGATATATTTTTGAATATCTAAACTGTTGAAATATGTAAGTAATAGTAGACTAGAATGCCTCCTTATACTTTAAATATATTATTCATAAGGTATTCTTAACTACTTTGCACTTCTAGCTTTAGCAGGTTTTGGTAATTTACCGGGAAACGTGGAAATATGGGACATTAAGAAAAAAGAAAACATGACAAATATAAAATGCCCTGATACAACATACTTTGAATGGAACCCTAACGGAATGTATTTTATTACAGCCACAACAGCTCCAAGACTTCGGATAGGAAACGGGTACGTAAACTAGATCACTTTAGTGCTTTTCTCAGTTTATATACATTTAATTATTTAGCAAATGTTTTAATAAGTCTATCCTTAACCCGCATAATATTTCAGATGTATATATTCACTCGATGTCTCAACAATAAATCTGGTTTTTAAGACATTAATTAAAACTAAAATAATTTTTTTTTTTTAGTTAACACTTACACTGATTTTGACAGTAAAAAATGTTATATAATATTGCGATTATTAAACGTTTAATATTAATTTCTTAACGCAAACGCGAAAAAATGTTAATTCTGGAATACAACTTTTCGACTCTTGCAACATGTTTAAACAGAGAGCATAATAGTTTTGTTCACCTAACGGTTGTTTGTAACATCTGAAACTAATCGATATAGTAGATATCAAATAATGTTGTTTTTGTTGTAACGGTTATCTAGTCCCCGCTTGGATGATAAGTGATAGTTTGGTTGTCGTCGAGGTCATCTAACGGGAGGCCCAAGAAACAGGCTGTTTTGCTGTTTTGACAGGGTCGGACCATACGGAAAAAGATGTTAGATGAGTTGGGTTTGATGGGCACGCAAAGAGGTGGTTCGTATCATGCGGAGCCTCATTGCAAGCAGGACATATGTTGGAATGTCGGAGTCTATTATAGATAAGGCGTTTAAGGCGTGGTTTGACTCTTAGTACGCCATTTACTGAGAGGGAGTCGATGAATGCTAATGGCTCCACTGTGAATGGCGGTCAGTGCTTATCTGTAGTTCGTTGCGTCCGATGTCAGGTCGGTCGTACTATCGTCGACGTAATCAAGGAATAACCTCTTGATGTTCCTAGGAGGCGGTTCCGCTTCAAGCAGACGACTGCAGAGGCGATTTTTACGAAAACACCCCAGTAAAAACCGCTTGGAGAGGAGCTCATTATGTTCCTTAATCGGAAACATAAGGGCCTCACTGTGCAGGTGTTTTATTGGAGTGCAGTGTTCTGATAAATCTGAAGCTTCCTCGTCTGCGTTGCACTACATCCAGGCGACCATATTGGTGATGCATAGTTTAGGACCGGTCGGCCGATTGCCTTGTATGTTGCCAATAACGTTTCTTTGGCTTTTCCCCAAGGCAAGCTATTTGAGGATTTTGTTGCGGCTCTGTACTTTGGCAGCTATCGCGGTCGTGTGAGGAATGAAGGAGCACAGACTGTCCAATGTTACGCCTAAAATTCGGCCTCAAGTGTCTTCACTACTGGGGAAAGGAGAGTTATCGGGCGATAGGACTTCCCTTTGTTGGCGGCTTTCTCAGGTTTCAGTAGTGGGACCACTCTACCGACTTTCCACACATCGGGTATTTGAAGAGTGGACATCGACAAGTTGAGGACCTTGGTGAGGTAGCTTACTCCCGTCGAGCCTCGATGTTTTAGCATCAGCATGCTAATTCCGTCAGGGCCAATGGATTTGGACGATTTGGTCTTTTTGATGCCACTCTGAACCTCCCCATCGCTGAAAGTAAGTGATGCGCAGTCTTTTGGCATTTTGCGCAGCCGTCGAGTAACACATCGTTTGGCCTTGTCGGTCGAAGGGTGCAGTGTAAACTGCCGGCTAAAATAGCTTACGCACTTTTTCGGGTCCGAGGAGGCATGGCCATCGAATTGAATTTCAACCCGGTCGTCATGTCCCTTCGGATTAAACAAGGCCTTGACAGTAGTACAAAACTTACTTACACCGGTGGAGAGATTGCAGGACTTCAGGTGATCTATCCATTGGTCAGACTGGGAGTCATGCTGCCTAGAGCTCCTTAGGGCCGTAGAGGTCCTTCCTTGGCCACTCGACTGGAGTGGCGGCGCAGTGCGCGAACATGGTGCAGATTGCACAGCCGTTGAGGCAGGTGTCGCAATAGTGCGTTGGCAGCAGGAAGCCACGTAACTTGTGGTCCACTCCCTATGTGCCTTAAGGACTGAACAGGTCTTAAGATGGCTCCATCCATTGCATGTATTGAACCTAACCGAGGTGTAGTTTGGATGGAGTCTTTTAGCGCATATGCAGCAAAAGAATTCCTCGGGGCTCGGGTTGGACTCGATGCCAGCACGGGTCAAGAGGGGACGGCAGAAAACATCCCTGCAGTAATTTCGAGGAATGGTGCCGATTTGACAGTCCTTGGCCGTTCCGATTACTTCAACCCGACTGCCATGGGAACGGGTGAATTTACATGTTGTTGTAATTTTAACGGTTACCTAGTCCCCGCTTGTATGGTAAGTTTCAATTTGGTTGTCGTCGAGGTCCCTTAACAAAACGAGCTGTTTCGACGGGGTCGGACCATAGGGAAATGCGTGTTAGATGAGTGGAGTTCGTTGGACATGCAAAGAGGTGGTTAGAGTCATGTGAAGACTCATTGTATGCGGAACATATATTTGGTATGTCGGTGCTATTTTGGATAAGTAGGAGTTTAACCTGCTACAGTATCCAGAACGAAGTTGCACAAGGTTCACTCTAGATTTGCACTCGAGCTCTACGTTTGCGATGGGTAGTGGTTTTACTCCTAGTACGCCATTCACTGAGAGGGAGTCGATGAAAGCCATCAGGCTGCACTGTGAATGGCGGTCAGTGCATGTCTAAAGTTCGTTGCGTCCTGCTCTGCGTACTGTCCAATGTCGTCGACGTAATTAAGGAAGGACCTCTTGATGGCGATTCCGCTTCAAGCAGACTACTACAGGGATGGTTTTTAAGAAAATATCCCAGCAGAAACTGCTTGGAGAGGAGCTCGTTATATTCCTTAACCGGGGGCATACGGGCCTCACTATGTAGGTGTTCTATTGGGGACATCAAGAGTCATCCCGTGATAGTCCGGAGTGTAGTGTTCTGACATGTCTGGAGCTTCTTCGACTGCGTTGCACTACATCCAGGCGACCATATCGGTGCAGCGTAATTTAAGACCGACCGGCCGACTGCTTTGAAAGTTGCCAGCTGCCGGCAAGCGATTTCAGGATTTTCTTGTGGCTCTGTATTTTGGCAGTTATCGCGGTCGTGTGAGGAGTCAAGGAACACAGGCTGTCAAATGTAACACCTAAAATTTTAGGGTTAATGGCCATCGGAAATTTACCGCCATTGACTTTAAAGTTTATATCCAGTATGTAGTCCTTCGTCCAGTTTGTGAAAATGTTCGCTGTGGATTTAGTGGAGGAGAGTGTTAGGATCCTTGCAGAGAAGAAGCGAGAAAGGTCAAAGATCGCTCAGGTAGTTAATAGTCTACCGCTTCAGTCCTGGATGTCCTCAAGTAGCGTTCGAATAATATTTTCGGAATTACAAAATAAATAAAAAATAATTCAAAAATGAATTCTATTATATTTTTCAATGCATTATTTGTAACCCCTATTGTATAATGAAAAGCACATATAAGAAGTCTGTAACCTCGATCACATTTTTTAAAATCTGTTTTTTTTTAATTGATGTCGTAATCATAACTTAAATCCATTTGCCATCTCAGCAATTTGTTTGAAAACGCCAATTGTAACCAATCAAAAATTATAATTAATATAAGCTATATATCTTAAATACTTCCTAATCCTAACCAGATTTAATATGCCAATAATAGCAACATCATGATTGATTAAAAATTGTATTTTAAAAATATGTGAGTTATCTTAATGATATTCAGAGAGCGTGTATTCCTAAGAACAATGTACCTGGACCCTAAAAGGTGTTTTTTTTATCGTTTTTATCAGTCACACCTTCAGTTTCAACACCTATTATTGAGCATAACATAATTGATCGATTTATTATAATTAGTAGAAAAACTGAATTCAAAAAAATTACTATCAAAAGCTAAAAATGGGCAACTCTCACCCTTAAGTTTTCAGACGGGCAGAAAATGTTGCAATTTTTTCAGATTAGAAGGCACCATTTTTAGAAGAGAACACGCAGCATTGACAGCCCAATACGATTGTAATACATTCATAGTTTCGTAAAATAGCGAATATTGAATTCTTTCGTAACGATTATTATTCCCTAAACAAGGTATATTAAGTTTGCCACAAAGTTTGTGATGGAATTTGAAATTGTTGCTTCGATGCAAGCATAATTCTACTCCGATTTTTTTCATTTTCACGCTTTTACATAAGAAAGTCAAGTGACTGTTATTATGTAATAAATATTATTCAAATCGATCGATTAATTGTTGACATGACAATTCACCTAACTGGAAATTTATTGTTTTATAAATTTTTGTACCAACTAATTATTTTAGAAAAACTGATTGATCATATCAAGATAAGATATATATTATTTTTACTTTCAGGTTTAAGGTCTATCACTATTCAGGATCATTAGTGCATGAAACTATATGGCCACATGGACAAGAGCTTTTGGGAATTGAATGGCAAAAATTTTCTGAAAATCAATTTGTGGAACCCGTGATAACTAAGGTAAAACCCGAAGGAATTAAATCAAGTTTACCAGAAGCAAGTAAAAAAGCATACACTCCCCCTCATCTTCGAATGATTAAAGAGGGAAAAGACCCAGAACAATTTATGCCACGTTCACAAGTTAAAGTTAATTCAACACAAACAGGTAATTTTCATAAAACTACGTACAGTATTTGACATATCATGTAAACATTTTTTCTAAATAAGCACTATATATTTTAGGGTAATAGTAAACTTTTTTGTGGGTAAGGTACCCACAGGTAAGGTGGGCGGTAAATATCTATTTTTTAGTAGTATCTACACAGTGATAAGAAAGGAAAACATATTAGTTAAACTTTATTTGTATTTGGGAGATTCTACAGGTCTTGCAAAACTGCACGAAAGCAAAAAATGCAAAACTGTCTTACCAAAATTTACAAGAGTATGAGAACACCCCATTGAGGATTGTAGTAACTTTAAATAATTCATTACAGATGAATCCGGACAAGAGTTTGGGAAGGCCTAGAAAAGCTCCCTGTTATCTTTAATAAATACAATATAAGATATCAAACTCCTCTATATATTAGAAATAATAGTAATATAAAAACATATAAGAAAGTTCTAAGTTCGGGTGTAACCGAACATTTTATACTCTCGCAACTTGCTAGGATCAAAGCCCGGGAAATAACTTCAGGTGTTGGCAAAATTTTATATTAAAGGAAGTATTGAACCGATTCAACCCATTTTTGACTGAAAAACATACTATTATCGAGAGTTTCATTTATTAATTTTATTATATGAATTTCAATTATATATCTTACACATTGACCGATATTTTCTGTAAAAAGTGAACTATAGGTACTGGGGCCCACATATTCAGTACCTAGGTGCTTGAACAGTTTTGGTTCGATAGATAACTTTTGGTCACAAAGTGGCATACTTTAAACGCATTATTCAGGCAAAGTTTTACCGCAATAAAATCATTGTTGCTTGATTTGCATAGTGGAAGAATGAGATGGAAAATAAAAAGGTGTTATGTGAAAAATAGGCTTGGTTTTAATCCGATTTCGCCCCTTAAACCAAGTACTAAACTCGCCAGAGACATTAAATTTTATCTCTGGGATGGTGTGAGATGACTTTATAGGAGACGCGATCAAAATTAGACAGTGGGCGTGGCCCCGCCCACTTTTAGGTGAAAATCCATATCTTGGGATCTGCTTAACAAATTTCAACCAAATTCGATACATAACATTCTTTTCACATTTCTATGTTATAGTACGAAAATGGGCGAAATCGCATTATAACCACGCCTATTTCCCATATAACATCATTTTAAATTTTATCTGATTTTTTTTCTTTCCACTATGCAATTCAAGCAACAATGATTGTATCGCGGTAAAACTTTGCGTGAATAATACGTTTAAAGTATGCCACCTTGTGACCAAAAATTGTCTAAATCGAACCAAAACTGTTCAAGCCCCTAGGTACTGAATATGTGGACCCCAGTGCCTATAGTTGACCTTCTACCGAAAATATCGGTCAATCCACAAAGAAATCTCAAACGAGTATACGAGAGTATAAAATTAACCGAACATCCGAACTTAGCCCTTCCTTACTTGTTAAATTCAATTTAATGGAATAAGGTCAAAAATTTTATGTTAAAAATTCACTAATTTTTTAGAGCCGAATATTTTTAAAATTCTTACCTTATTGTATTGACAGATTTTAAATTAGTAATGTATACAAGTTTGTTCTATCACACGAACACTTCTTTATAATCTTCTTTTATATCTATATAATAATATTCAATCAATAAATCATTGAAGATTAAAGCTTTTCTGCTGTAGTTAGCTGAAAACTAGCACCGATTGTATGGTATAATCACAATCGAAAGTTTATAAGAACAATTTACATTAAGCACCAGTAAATTTATCAAGTTTATAGGCTAAATCTTTGTTGAAAAAAATTATGAAAAATTTTAAGGGTTTATACAGATTTGTTATATTTTTATAAATAATGATAATGCGTTCTTCATATAATTTATGTTTAAAGGTTTCCCAGTTGGCAGAAAAGGCGGTTTGAAAGCAAACAGGGTAAAAAATAAAAAAGACATGGTTGATGGAAATTATGCGACGTCTACAACAAGTGCCGAAAAAGATTTCAAAAGCGAATCTAATTTAAATGATGAGCAGCTGAATAATCAAAATCGGAGAATCAAAACAAAACAAACATTAAACAAGGAAACAAATGCAAACAGTCCAGAAGGTCAAACACAAGCATCAAAAAAACCAAACTCGGAGAAAGAGAAAAAAATTCGTCACGTCGCAAAAAAATTGTCCGACATTAAAAAACTGAAGTTGCGTCAAGAGCAAGGTGAAACCCTTGAGTTAAATCAACTAAATAAAATTTCAATGGAGGCTAAGTTCTTGGAAGAATTAAAGGACTTAAAGCTAACCACATCTGAAACCGACCACATTTTTTAACTGCCACACAATATCCATGCCGTTTAAATTATTTCAAAATTAGTTAAGGTTTGCAAATATGTAAATGGAAAATTGGGATTAAGCATTAATCTTTATTTTGTATTAACTTTTTGTATGATACTGTACAAAACATATTGTATTTTTTCCAAAAACAATAGAAACTTCTATATTCATTGTAAACAGTTATTATTGACAATAAATTTATGTTCGGTATGCGACTTTATTCTTCAAAATAAGCTTTTGTACGTACAGTTGCACCGTGCAATTCATGCGCAACTACTTGTTTGACCGACTTCGAAAATGTACTATTGCAAACCACCACAATTCAGTTTGATTACAATATTTGTACAGTATCTATATGCAACGTTAAACATTGTAAACCGATAAGATAAAAATGGATAAAATTAAGCCAAAATTTCAACATATGGAGCATATCGTCACCTAAAATGCAAGACCACCTATCATCTCAAAATTCCAAATTGAGGTTTTTCATTGATTACGATTAACTACGTCATAATTTTTATATGTATAAAATATAAGTAGTTTCTATTTTATACCGTTTTTCCTACTCCTGTAAAAAGTGATCTTACGTTATTTTACATTTTAGACGACGATATGTAAATGATTAATGCGTTTCAAATTGCAATATCATAAAGATAATTCTATTTACTTGAAAAATTTTAAGAAAAAATAAATTAATACAATAAATAATTATGTTTTTAAATTGGCCAGTCTTTGAGTTTCAGGTTGAAATACAAAATGAAATTAACTGAAACAATAAAAAATAATAATTGACAAAAACAAAAGAGTAAATCGTTCGAATTACTTGTTAATAGAGTGCACAAAGAAACTTCTTTAATTTTTAATATTTAATAAAAAATCAATAGTATAAAGTAGCATATTGTTTTACTTTCATAGCAGTAGCTCACGACTTAACCGTTGCATATTCAGAATGCAACTGAAACCTACGTGTAGCGCCCTTTCTGAAGGTGAGTAGCAGCCATCATACTTTTAAAGGTACTAGGTGTAGTCAGAGATATGAGAAATGACAATTTTACAATTCTAGTTAATTTTTTTATTTTTATTGTAGGTATTTTCTCCTGCGAGCGCCTTAGAGCTTTCTTGTCCTAAGGGATTTACATTTTGTCTTAATAACCTCATTTGGTTTATTATTTTGCCATAAAAATGTTGGCCTAAATAGTATATGCTAACCATTGAAGCTACAACTACTTATCAGCAGTTGAAATTTTTGATTAGTCAACCCCACTGGCACAGAAGTTTGACAACATTTCAACCGAATTTTTTTGACGGTTTTGAGTTGAAAACCATAATACCGATATTCAAAACTTCAACCAATATACAGTTGAGTTGAAAACCGTAAAGGGGCATCTCGACAGGCAATTAAAGATTGCTAAAAATCTGAATTGCCTAGCAATATTGCCAATGGAGACTGCATATTGCCAAAGTTTTGGCAATTATTGTGTAATTACATTGCATGCCATACATTGCTAGCGATGTACTGTCATTTTGGAAGTTCGTCAGAGCTGTTTTCATTTGCGCACAAATCTTGAATAGGTAACATAGCTTCGGTCGATCATGATGCCAACTGCATTTTATCAAAGTTATATTCAAAACAAAAAATTTAAGAAGATATGGTAAATATAAATTATATACATGCATATGTATGGTTAATATTTTAATGATAATTGTAAGCATATGTAAATATCATTGCTCATATTTAATTATTGAATTGTCAAATAAACTTTATTTATGCAACATTTATTTAAATGTTAACATATAATTTAATTTTTCTAAAACAAATACATTTGTATAAAATAGTAGATTTCTACTCTTTTCATTCTCCACAAAAATTTTTGTTATCAGAAAATTTGCAAACGGTTCAAAAGCTCCAACGTACCTACCCGATGCTACTTCGAGAATGAATATTTCATGATAGCAAATACTCACATAAGAAAATTGCCAACCTCAATGGCAATTAATTTTACAGATGGTGTTTAGGATTATTTACATTAGTTTAAGATTATTTTCTGATAATGTCAACTCTAATCTGGCAATACTGTCTTATTTAAGCTTTATATTCGTCATCTCTTTTTTATCATTCATTTGTCTTTATAATTATCTTTGTTTACGCATACTTAAAGTTACGGTATTTTAAATTCCGTTGAACTCCTATAAATGTCAGAGGACTTGTGTGTACGACGCTCTTCTCTGATTGTAACTTGGTGCTGATTGTATTCGTCTCTGGTTTGATGTCAAGCCAACCGGTCACAATCGTTAAAATCCCAATAAAGCATTGAGAACTCTATCCGCTGGTAATTTAATTATTTAACATTTTGGTGCCTCCTGTGAGGACAAATATTTTAATTTCATTTTGTAATTGCGGTGGTCTGGTTTCATGGCGGAGCTCAATTGGCGTTCATCGGCGGTGAAAGCAATAAAGCGCATACATGCACGTGTCTCGGAAGGTGTCATGGAAGGTCGTGATGTGTTTCATTTTCAACAAGAGCTCAAGTCGATTGAATCACACTTTGAGCGCTTCATGGGGAGCCATAATCGTCTGGTAGGAGGAGCTACGTCCTCCGAGATTGGGTCACATGATGCACTTTTGGAATCAGTAGAGGAGCTGTATACTGCGGCATGCAGTAGACTGAATCGTCTCATCGCATCGTCAAGGGTTGAATCTAATGTCGCTGACGGAGCGCACAATTGTCCCACAACATCTCTGGATGGCCATTTGGTGGATCTCAAATTGGACCCGTTAGCTATCCCGTTATTTGATGGAGACATGTGTAAATGGTTAGCGTTCAGAGATGCCTTTGTAACACTGGTACATAATTCGGCATACCCAGAAGCGTTCAAATTGGGAAAACTTCGTCAGGCAGCCAATGCGGCTACGTTTCCGTTAAATGGTGGAATATACTCAGGTGGCTATCAAGAGGTGTGGAAAGCTCTCAAGGACCGCTATGACAATAAAAAGCAGCTAGCGGAAACACACGTATCCCGTTTTCTGAACCGTAAAACAACTACCCATGAGTCATCACTAGCCTTATTGGCTATTGTGGACACGGTTCATGAGCCGCTCCGTGCATTGCGAGTGATGGATATCCCCATATCTCAGTGGGATGCATTAGCTGTACCAATAGTGGTGGCAAAGCTTCCATCGGTAACTAAGAGAGATTGGTGTATGAGGTGCTCCACTACAGAAATTCCACAGTTAGAAGACCTATTGAAATTTCTGGAGAGACGTGCTCATAGCCTTGTTCCTGAACCACCGGTCTCATTAATGGTTTTCTGTCAGCAACGACCAGTGAGGGCGCATGTGGCTACCACGGAGGCAGCTCTGTGTGCTCATTGCGGGTTAGCGCATCGAATCGCCAGGTGTCCTGCATTATTGGCTCTTAGTATCGAGCAGCGATTTGAAGCCCTTAAAAAAATGCAGATGTGTTACAACTGTTTACGTACGGGTCATTCTAATCGACAGTGTCCATCTAGTAGCTGTCGAAATTGTGGACGTAAGCATAACACGATCCTATGCCGAAACAAGTCAACGTTTGCTTTTACGACTACGGCAGCCGCAGGCAATGAGGTACCTGCGGAGGTGCCGACAACCACAACACCTGTGAGGCCCCTCGCTGCCAATCCAAAGCCGATAACCCTTTTGCAACTGCGCGTGTATATGCCGTTGGAGAAGCATCGGTGCAGCAAGTGGCACAAGTTCTATGCGATCCCGGATCACAGGTTAGCTTTGTGACGGATCGTCTAGCGAATTGTTTGAAGCTATATCGACGGAAATGTGATGTGAGGGTAGAAGGCGTAGGTGCTACCATCAATACTGAAGTGAAAGGCAGCGTTACGTTCACTCTGAGATCAAAAACAACTAACTTTGAAATGCGAATTGATGTTTTGGTTTTATCGTCCATTACTTCTCCGACTCCAGCAGTGAAGATTGACATAAACCAATGGCCATATTTGAGAGACATAGATTTGGCGGACAACCGTTTCGGTACGCCTGGAACTATCGACGTTCTGATCGGCGCGGACGTGTGGGGGCGACTCATTGAAGGTGAAGTCATCGGTGGAGGACCAGACGAACCTTTTACCCAGCGTACCCGCTTTGGATGGGTGGTGTTTGGCCCAACAGCAGTGACCCTTCCTGCAAAGGAATCATTGCTCACTCTAACCACTTCGCTAGACAGGGAGGACCACCGGTTGGAGGAACTGGTGTCCAAATTTTGGCAAATGGAGGAAATAGCAGTGGTTGATAATCTGCCAGAGAATGAATGTGCGCAGATCTTCGAGACCACTCATAGCCGTACCTTAGACGGCCGCTATATCGTACACTTACCTTTGCGACGAAAGGCAACGGAACTAGGTGACTCTTACGCACTGGCATTACGGCAATTTCATAGACTGGAGCGTCGCATGGTTGCGGATCCAGTCCTTAGGGAAAACTACATTTCATTTATGAGGGAGTATGCAGCACTCGGACACATGGAACTAGTACAACCACCTTATGATCATACCAATTGCTACTACATACCTCATCATGCGGTCACAACGAAGTTCCGCGTGGTGTTCAACGCTTCGGCACCTACCAGCACTGGAATCTCCGTGAACGATGTTCAATTGGTAAGTCCGACCCTACAGGATTCGCTGAGTAGTATACTTTTACGTTTTCGGCGCTATCGAGTGGCGATAACTGCGGACATAGAGAAGATGTTCAGGCAAGTATTGGTTGCATCTGAACATCGCGACAATCAACGAACTATATGGCGAGAGACTCCTACAGACGAGATCCAGGTGTATCGCCTGAAGACCATCACATATGGCATGGCATGCAGTCCTTACAATGCAGTATGAACCCTACAACAATGTGCTTATGATAATTCAGCTGTGGTTCCCGAAAGACAACAAGGGACACGGGTTCGAGCTGCGATATTAACCTCGTTTTATGTTGACGACTAACGAGTTGTGAAAGCGTTACCGGAGCAGTGGAGCTGGCTAAGAACGTGGACGCCATCTTATCTGCGGGACAGTTCACTCTAAGAAAATGGAACTCGAACGATAGTCAGGTAATGATACGTTTATCTAATGAGCCGTCACTTTCTAATTATGTCTTCCATGCTGGTGAGGCTTCCGTTTTGGGCTTAAGATGGGACGCACTGGAGGATCAGTTATTCTTTTGCGTCGATTTATGTCAAAGAGTAGAAATTCCAAAGAAGCGCCGTGTAGTCAGCGAGGTGGCACGACTCTTCGATCCAACTGGATTCTTATCGCCTGTTATCGTAACAGGGAAAATATTCATTCAGCGACTATGGTATGCGGGTCTATCCTGGGACTCACCATTACCTGATGATCTTTGCCGCGAATGGCTGAAGTATCGGTTACAGCTTCCGGAGCTCAATCAAATTCGTATTGAACGGTAGATGGGAATGATTCCACGCATTCAGACATCATTTCATGGGTTTTGCGATGCTAGCTCACATGCTTATGCAGCAGTTATTTACGCGAAGACGTCGAACACAAACGGTTCGATGCGTTTCACACTTCTAACGGCACGTACCAAGGTGGCACCACTTAAAACCGCTACTATTCCACGCCTGGAACTTGCGGTAGCGCTGCTTCTTGCCGAGACATTCCAGAACGTGCGAGATTCTTTGGGATTAGTTGACGTTCCCTACTATCTGTGTTCGGACTCAGCAATCGTATTGTGTTGGCTCAGGAAGGATCCACCAACACTTAAACCATTTATATCAAATCGGTTTCGTAGAATACAGGAGCTGACATCCCCCGCCCGATGGCATCACATTCGTTCGGCTCATAACCCAGCTGATTGTGCCAGTAGAGACATCACACCCGTAGTAGAGTACATCCCCTTTGGTGGCATGGACCTAAGGAGGCAGAGATGAAGTATGGGGACAGTAGTGATGTTCCTCTCAGCAAGGAAGAGTCAAATGTCTTACTCGCCGAAAATCGAAATACAACCAAATTTATTGTACTCATTTCACATCCGTTGTATACTCGTCGTCCAAACGGACACGCTATTTTGTTAACTGAACGGTTCAGTAGTATCACTCGATTGTTGGGTACATCGGCCATTATCCTGCGCTGGTTAAGAAGGCGTCGACACTTTCGTCAACCGGTGATCGTTGCTCAGGAGTTGGACGACGCATTATACACTATAATCCGTTTATAGCAAGAGGAACATTTTGCAAATGAAATTCGACTATTGACGTCTAGTTCAGGCTTGTCATCTTCCAGTCGGATAATACCTTTAAGTCTATTTCTAGACAAGAACCAAATCCTCCGTGTGGGGGGACGCATCCACCGGGCCGAACTAGGGCATGATCAGCGATTCCCGATTATTTTGCCAAAGTCAACGCCGTTGGTCAAGCTTTTACTAAATCAGGCGCATGAGATTACACTGCATGGAGGCACGCAACTCATGCTGAACACTCTTCGTCAACGCTTCTGGATTCTGAGTGCCAGGCAAGCAGTCAAGAGTTTCATCCATAACTGCGCAATATACCGTCATAGAGGAGAAGTCCTGAAGCAAGAAATGGCTTCCTTACCCGGGCAGAGGATCAGAGCAACAAGGCCGTTCATATCATCTGGTGTCGATTACTGTTGGCCTTTTACACTACGCATCGGAACGAAACGCTCTCGAACGCTCATCAAGACATATATCGCAATATTCGTATGCATGGTTATCAAGGCCGTGCACATTGAGGTGGTTGATGACCTATCGGCACAGGTATTTTCAGATGCTTTTACTCGTTTCGTCAGCCGACGCGGTGCATGTCGGGATTTATATAGTGACGATGGTACAGCCTTTGTTGGTGCCAACCGACTTTTGAAGGAGGATCTTGCAGCATGGCAGGGTGAGAATAATAAGCGATCGTTAGCAGATTCGGGCACACGTTGGCATTTCATCACACCCAGTGCGTCACATCAAGGAGGCCTCTGGGAGGCTGCTGTGAAGTCCGCTAAGCATAATTTGACACGATGTGTGGGTACGCAGGTCATGTGGTATAGTCAACTGCAAACACTAGCCGTAAGAATAGAGGCCTGTCTCAATTCCCGTCCTATTACCCCACTTTACGACGATCCTGAAGTGAAACTTGCATTAACGCCAGGTGATTTCCTGATTGGGTCGCCACTCCTAGCGGTCCCTGAACCAGATATCAAACATATTCCTAGCAACCGGCTGAAACAATGGCAATGGATACGTCAAATTCAACAAGGATTTTGGAAGCGATGGAGTGAGGAGTATCTAACCATTCTGCAGAGACGCAACAAATGGTTTCGACGCACGAGGAATATAAGGGTGGACGATATCGTTCTAGTCAAACAAGAGAACCTGCCTCCCACTCACTGGTGCCGGGGTCGAGTGACAGCACTACATCCCGGAGCGGATGAAGTGGTCCGCAATGTCACGTTGAGAACCGCTAGAGGATACATGAAACGAGCCATCCAGAAACTATGTCTATTGATAGAGAAGGAAGATTTCGAGTCAATCGACTCGACCGGGCAGGATGTTTAGGATTATTTACATTAGTTTAAGATTATTTTCTGATAATGTCAACTCTAATCTGGCAATACTGTCTTATCTAAGCTTTATATTCGTCATCTCTCTTTTTTCATTCATTTGTCTTTATAATTATCTTTGTTTATGCATACTTAAAGTTACGGTATTTTAAATTCCGTTGAACTCCTATAAATGTCAGAGGACTTGTGTGTACGATGCTCTTCTCTGATTGTAACTTGGTGCTGATTGTATTCGTCTCTGGTTTGGTGTCAAGCCAACCGGTCACAATCGTTAAAATCCCAATAAAGCATTGAGAACTCTATCCGCTGGTAATTTAATTATTTAACAGATGGTTAGCAATGTAGGGTCAGTTGTTTATTGTGGTAAACAGAGATAGCGCAATTGCTAAACGGCAAAACCTCCTGAACTCAGGCAACTGTCAAAGTTCAGGATATCTAACGTTTAGCAATTGGAAAAAGAAGGACGGACAGATTGAAATTCTTCAAAAAAATATGTGAACAGAGATTTGCTGCTGCTGTCGAAGATCACTAACAAAAATTTAAAAACAATGAAAATGAAAGAAAACTCGAAATTGAAATTTATGTGATGAAATCTTTTGTGATACCATGCTTAGTAGTATTAATTTTCAATTGAAAATTATAAAAAAAACATTTATTAATTGAAAACTAATACATTTATTTTTTTATTAAATATTGAAAGTTCAAACATCAATTGTTTAATATATTACAAAATCACAAAAAAGGGTTTAAATATTTTATACATATGTTAAACGGATATCCCTATAATATTTAATCTTAATACATGTTGGGTATTTTAATTTAAATTTCTGAAGGCCGCCAGTACGGAAAGAAGTTTGACGGGATTGAATTATGGACACCCCAGGGTTATTTTTTTGAAGCGCGACCGAAGACCGCCAATGAGCTTCAAAAAAAAAAAAACTCATACCTATCCAGAATAGACCCTGACATACCAAACACATGTCCTGCATGCAATGAGTCTCCGCATGACACTAACCACCTCTTTGCATGCCCAACAAACCCCACTCATCTAACACCCCTCTCCCTATGGTCCGACAGCTCGTTTCCTGGGCCTTCCGTTAGATGACCTCGACGACAACGAATCTAGAATTTATCACCCAAACGGGGATTAGATAATCGTTACAGCAACAACAACAACAACCGCCAATGCGGAAAGGAGTTCGACGATAATTCACTTTCCGCTGACGGATTTGTAATATTCGCGTCAAAATAAGACGATTTACAAAAATAAATTCATTTTTAAGGCCTCCTTAGTTGGAGGACCTAAACTATACACTTACCCTCCTATTAGCACTGGCGACCTTCGGCTTATACTTCTTATATAAAAATATACATAAATGATTGAAATAACTCATTTTCCGCTTACGGATTTGTAATCTTCGCGTCAAAATAAGACGATTTAAAAATATTATAATTTTCGCAGACTCCTTCATTGGGGGACTTGAACTTTAAATTTACCCAAAAACGATTTAAAGGAAGCCGGTGATGGACCCATTTACATTTGAATTGGAAAAGTTAAGAACCAAATGACAAGATAATATATGCAAAAGTGATATAATTGTGCAATATTATTGTAGTTTCAAAACACTTCTAGGGTCGGCTTTAGAACATTGTCACAGGGTTTTAGTGATGGAATGGGCATGGGCGAATAGGGGAGATCCTCCAGATCTAGAACATATATATGTAGATATAGTGAAGTGATAGTGGATATAAAAGTGTAAGATGAATTTTAAAACATAAAATTACAAGCTTTATATAGCTAAAACTTTCAACTTATATATTCTAGATCTGGAAACCCTGGGACAATATTCTAAAGTTTTCTCCCACTTCTGAAATATGGGATAGGTTTAGAAAACTGTCCCTGGAATTAAGGGGCATAATCCTTTGCAAAACAGCGTCCAACTATGTAGTACCACACAATTTTGTGACTATTATTTAAAATGAAAAACCAAGCCAGAATATTGAACCAAATACCTGCAATTTTCAGGAAATGGTGATATTACCAGATTTTTGATGTTGTTTTGCATTTTAGATGGCCATACCAATCTAGTTTGTAAAATTCGAGTATTTTATAAAACTTTGAATGTGAACAAAATGGGTAAATTTGAAAAATATGTTACATGTATAAAATCATAATTCCATTCAGCAACGTGTGCTCCCAATTAATTGTTGATAGTTTACTTGATAGAAGTGGTTTAATATATTAATTTTTTTAATTAGAACAGAGCTGACGCTTTCCTATCCTATAATTTCAAACGAAATATTTTTGTTAAATTAGAAATGTATTTTGCTCTCACTAAAATACAAGTTTAGTTTCTTCTATTGAATCCACCAGTGGAAGGTTGAGTTAATTGTAAACCACGAATATTGTGGAAATCCAAAAGCTTCAACATTTCCTTTGTGTCAGAATCAACTTCAATTATGTCCTGTTCCAAAGCAGATACAGCTGGAACATAATTATCGCGACGTTCTCGCTCTTCTTCTTGCAGTTTTATAGAGATGCCTCTAACTTGAGAGTGACGCAAACGACCCATCAAATGTGTAACATATCTAAAATATTATATGTAGTAAGTTATTTTCATTTTACGAAATAGAACTTACCCAGCAATCTTATTCCGCAGTGGCTTTGTAGGAATAATAGCAACTTCTTCACAAATTCTTTTATTTGTATGGAAATCCAAAGTCAAGCGCGTGTAGTATTTCTCAATAATGACCTTTGCGGCCTTCTTAACTGTTTTAGTTCTAACACGACCCTACAAATTGTAAGAAAAAATGATAAGAATTTTATATTAAAGATGACATGTTGGTATCAGCCATATTTAATAAATATTATCACCGAAAAAGACTTTAACTTTGCAATATTAAAACACAAATTCTTCTTACCATGGCTAACGTTTAATCGGAAAAGAACGTAGCAGCCCACATGTAGGCTGTGCAATCATTGGATTAAACAATCTTATATTTCATATTGCTCAGCTTTTGTTAGACTTCCATCAGACAATGCAAGACTTTTGCCTGTATTACATATCCCAGTAGTCACAACTACCGAAATACCAATTCATTAATAGTACTTTCGTTACAAGCAACAAACACAATTACAGAACATATGGTGAATTGTTTACATATTAAACACATATTTAAAGAATAAAACAACCAAGTTTTATGTATGAATTTAAGCTCAAGTAGGTAGGTAGGTAGAGTGGCTGTCCAATGACGCACCTAGGCCTATAGGAGGCCCATTGTGATACCACCGGGACTAATGTTCCCTCACTCTATCTAAGTTCAAGTAAATGTTCAGAAAAGCGGATTTTCTAACAAATTGGTCCAATTTGTTAGAAAAAATCTCCAAATGTCTGTTTTTATATGTGCTTTAACTATGGGCGCATGCCGCATTTGTTTTAATGAAAAATTAAATTTTTGCGAAGTTAAAATATACTTTTAATCATTAATCTACACCGTTTTTAAATGTTTTTTTTATCGCACGGCGCAGTTGGTTTTTATGTTTTTTTTGTAATAAAAAACGTCACACTGAATGACGGTGTTCCTTTCCATGAGCGCAGGCAAGCCAAACGAGTTTGCTCTCGGTCTGATCAAAAACCAAAATGAGGGCCTTAGTACTTTGGCCTGGTGTGTAGTAAATAGCAAGGTCGAGAATTTTAGGTGGAGGCTCAACTTCTGTATAGACGACGAATCGTACAAATTCGTCCGGAGGGAGAGCTATACTATAGGTTCAGCTCGGTGGTCATGAGGCCTTATAAGCCCAAGCCAGCCGCCGAAAACCAAACGGGGGAGAAGATGCTGATGGATGAGGTTGCGACTCAAACCAGAACTAGCACGTCGAAGCAAGTGGCTACTGCCAAGGCCGAGGTGATCCCTACTTAGAGGACTGGCGAACAAAGGGGGTGCTACCCTTCACGCAAGAGCTTCTGGAGGGACTCATGGACCTAGCTGGTGGCAACGCAGAGGACGGCGAAGACGAGGACCAGTTCTTCATGAAACCGAACTTGTGGTGGTTCCACACACGGAAGTTGCCCAGGTGAACCTGCATCATGCGGCGTCGGGGTCGGCTGTCATCGCGAGCAAGTTCACAGCGGATGGCCTGGGCATCCTGTGGATCCAGGAGCCATGGATCTATAAAGGAGAGGTCAATAGCCTCAAAGCAGAGTCAAATAAGAGAATATGGGATCTCGTTATTGAGAGACCTAGAACTTGCGTAGTAATTAGGAACGATATTGATTTCTTTGTTATCTCAGAGATTTTAACACAAGACGTGGTCGCTGTAAAGGCAAAAAAAACGAAAGAGCGGTCTTCGTCTTGGTAGTGCCTTCCTTTCGGGGGAGAAATCGACGACCTCAGAGGCCGTCGGGAACCTGGTGGAGTACTGCAGGAGGAATAATCTGCCTCTCTTCCTAGGACGCGGCACCAAAGCCCATCATACGGAATGGGGCAGCACGAACTGCAACACACGGGGTGAATCTCTCCTTGAATTTATACGCACACATTCGGGTGCGAACCCACTAGTGTCAGAAGGCAGGTGCTTGTCATCACTCTTGGTAACGAACTTCTGACAGGGCAATGGAGAGTGTCATCAGAAGATGACATATATATATCATTAGATTCGCACTAGGGGTAGAGGTCAAGCAACTCCCTCCCACACGTACCCCTAGAAACACAGACTGGGCCGCCTTTAGGGATACGCTTGAAATAAATGTCAGTAGGAGGGGTAGCTGGACAACAGTGCAACTGCTTCTAGACTGGAGAGTAGATTGTCTGCGCAAAACCAGTCCATTATAGAGGTATATGACAGCAGCTGCCACCAAGAGCCGCAGTTGTTCTTGGTGGTCAAGTAGGCTCTCATGTACTAAGAAAACTGTACGCAAACTATTTAACAAAAAGAAGCGTACCGAGAACTGGGAAGACTACAAGTGCAGCGTAACTGCTCCCAACAAGGAGATGGACGGGACGTATACGACCAGCTCCACGGCCGCACAATTGAGAAAAGGAGTGTGGCAGCACCGGTACGCAAATGGATACAAGCCGTACTGCGCACCAGGATAGCTGAAACCACCGGAAGCGATACCAGAATTCGTCTAGGTACAACAAGAGGTTGCCCACAGGGTGAAGTGCTATCCCCCTACTTTGAAACCTTGTTGTGGACGAACTTCTTGAGCTGCTAACGAGCAATGGAATCCGCTGTCAGGAATATGCGGACGACATTGTTATCTTAGCCAGGGGGTAAATTTGCAGACACTTTCTGCGATATTGTACAAAAGGGGATTGGGTATGACAGAAAGGTGGTGTAGTGGGGTTTGTTTAAACCTCAACTCCTCTAAAACTACAATCATTCCGTTTACGAGACGAAGGTCACTGCCAGTCCTCACGCTGGATTCCACTCTACGGTAGCAGCAGCATGTGAACCTGACCTTAGTCAAGGCAACGAAAGCACTCATGGTGTGCAACCGACTTGCCGGTACTGGGGCTGCAACCAGAGGATTATCAAATGTACACCATGATTGTGAGACCGATCATAACATCTGGAGCGGTGGCTTGGTTTTCTAAAGCATCGCAGACTTCGGAAGGATTTCAACTATAGAAGCTGCAAAGACCGCGCGTCAGGCGTAATACGTAGTTATCCGACTGCGGATCCGCCCATGCGGATATTACAGCTGCAACAACCACCACCTACACGTACCTCCCTCACCCCCAGGATCACAACCGCACACCCGCGACAAACGCGAATTCAACAATTCAACTGCAACGGACTCCAGAGTAAGATCGAGGAGATAGTTGCATATACAAGTATGAGCCGGGAACGCGTGTCGATAGCTGCGGTCCAAGAAACCAAGTTAAACAGCCGCTTAGATCTTCTGAGTTGTGCAGGTTTCAACGTTTTGCGTAAGGATCGCGAGCGAGATAATGGTGGAGGCCTAGCCTTCATACTGCACAACAACGTGGCGATGGCAACATCGACCGCTGGGACACTGCCCTTGAATGTCAGGGTATAGCTGCAGGGTCAGGCGATGTCGAGCTCCAGATATTTAATATATACATCCCCCCAGTTACATGTTGCCCAACAGGATACCACCCGAACATAGGTGCGCTGCTTCGTGGTGAAAACCGTTTGGTGCTAGGTGACTTTAACGCGCACCACGATCTTTGGCATTCCTGCCTGTCAAATGATCGTAGGGGATGGAGCTGGCGGAACAGATTGACGATTCGACATTCTGCACAATGAGTGACGAATCCCAAACCAGAATTATGGGCACCTGTAATAGCTCGCCCGATATTACCATCGCTAGCGGTCAAATGTTATAAACTAAATGGTTATGACATATATTACAACAAAAGTATAATAAACAAATTGGATGGCGTTGTAATATACGTTAAAAAAAATATAAGTCAAACTACAAAAATTATAGAAGTAGAAAGATTAAAAATTTTGAACACAATAATAAACCTAAATAATAATAGTGTATTAGAAATATCATCTTTGTACAGATCTCACGATCTCAGCTATCTAGAATTTATAGTAAATCTGAAAAATTATTTAAAAATTAAAAAGAATGTTAAAAATCATTTTATAATTGGTGATTTTAACATTAATATATTGAAATGTGACAATATAAGCGAATAATTTTTAAATAATTTCATAGAACATGGACTCTTTCCAGGTTTCACAAGTACAACTAGACCTTCTGATATAAATAGCGAAAGAGGAACGTGTATTGACAATATTTTTATTAAAAACAATGAAAAGATTAGTGCAAAAACTTTTAAATTAAATATACCAATGCCAGACCACTTTCCACTTTTTGTTGATATCAGGATGTCATTAGAAAAAATGTGGAAAACGGTTGGCCTCAAGGGCCATCCCTGCAACTTCCCTCTAATTTCATACGCTAACGTTCAAATTTCGCTTTTTTCACTGCTTTTGAGCTCTTCGAAATTTTTCGTTTTCGATATCTAGCAAGTAAATCAACCGATTTCGACCCGGTTTGCGGCAAACGATGTGTTTCTTCAAGGTTTAGAACTGATTAGTTTTTGGTGTCGATCGGTCAAGTCGTTTGGAAAAAATTCGAAAAAAACGATTTCTCGAAATCTACTGGTCCGATTGGGTCCAAACTTACACGAAATTCAAGTGCAATGAAACCCTTTGGAATGCCGTTTAGTTTATTCAAATCGGTTGAGCAGTTTAATAGTTATAAGAGGGTCACATACATCCACACACACACACATACATACAGACATACGGACATCATCGTAGAAATGTTCGGGGAAGCTTCCTCGACCCTCAGAACGTCGAGATCTGTTGAGAACTCGATTTTTGCAAAATGGGGTGAAACCAATATCTTCCCGATTTTTAGAAAATTTTCCATTTTCTTAGCGGGAAGTTAAAAATAGATAAAGAAAAAAGTGAGAAAAAAATATATAATTATAAAAAACTAGCAAACATAGCAAGTACAATTAATTGGTCGCGGTATGCGAAATATGATCCAAATGAAGCTATAAACTTAGTGACACAAGAAATACAAAACTGTCTTAAAAAGTCGGAAATTGTAATGACCAATAAAGGTAAAAAAAGAAAAAATTTGCCACGAAAAACTTGGATTACGAAATCAATTGTAAAATCATGTGGAAAAAAGGAAGCATTATACAAACATCTAAAATTAGATCCATTTAATGTAAATTTAAGAAACAAATATAAAAATTACGTCAAAATATTGAATAGAATAATAAAAGACGCTAAAATTAATTACGAAAAAAAAAATATTGAACAAAATATTGAAAATTCTAGAAAATTATGGGAAATAATTAATGCTAAGATAGGTAAGAATATATATAATGATAACAGAATAAGTGAAATAAAAATGTCTAGCAATGAAATAATCAGGGATAAAAAGAAAATTGCAGACATGATGAATTCTTACTACTGCACTATGGGAAAAGAAATGAGTAAAAATATAATAATTCCTAAAAACAAAACAATAAATTTACCTCAAATGAGTGCGAACTCAATCTTTATAAAACCAACTACAAAATCGGAAGTTTTGAAGATAATTGATAATTTGAAAAACATAAATGGTGGTATTGATAAGATAAGTGCCAAATCTATTAAGATAATATCTAGTCTAATAAGTGATACGTTAGCAAGTATATTTAATAATTGCATAGATAAATCAATTTGGCCAAATGCACTAAAAATGGCAGAAGTGATTCCTATTTTTAAATCTGGTAGTAAACAAATAATTGAAAACTATAGACCGATATCATTAATATCCAATATTGCCAAAATTTTTGAAAAAATTATTTATAATAGAATATCAGATTTTATAACAAAAAATAAATTACTGAGCTCAAAACAATTTGGCTTTATCAAAAATAAAGGGACGAAAGATGCACTAAATTATATCACAAATAAAATATATGAGAATTTAGACAAAAGTACTCCGATAGCGATAACCTTCATTGATTTAGCAAAAGCTTTTGACACTGTCAATCATAGAATACTACTGGATAAGTTAGACGCATACGGTATAAGAGGAAAAGCCAATAATCTAATAAAAAGCTATCTTAATGGTAGAAAGCAAAAGGTCAGAATAGGTCAAAATAATAGTGATTTCAGAAACATGGACACAGGAGTACCACAAGAGACAATCCTGGGTCCATTGCTGTTCATATTATACGTAAATGATTTATTGTTAAGTATGCCTGAAAATATATAGTATCTTATGCCGATGATACCGCAATTTTTTCAATTGGTAAGGATTGGATAATTGTAGAATCATCAATGAATAAATACCTTGAAGAAGTAGCATTATGGCTTGCATTGAATAAATTAACATTAAATATAAAGAAAACGGTATATATTGCCTTTGGAAACTATAGTGATAGTGTTCCAAAGGATTTAAATATAATTATAAATAAAGAAAAGATAAAAAGAGTAGATAAATGTAAATATTTAGGTATCATTTTTGATTTTAAACTAAGATGGAATGAGCATATTGAGCATACAATCAATAGAACAAGATATCTACTTTTTATTTTTTATAAATTATCAAAAATTATGACAACAGATACACTGTTAATGATCTACTACGCATTCTTTCATAGTAAAATATGCTATGGCAATATGGCATGGGGAGGAGCATATAAAAGCATTTTACAACTGCTACAAAATCTTCAAAACAGAATACTTAAAATAATAAGTAAAAATTTTTTCACACAAAAAAAACCAAAATTTTTGCACTAGAATGTCTCAAGTATAATTATAACGTTTTAAAAAATATATACATAAACTCGAACAGTACTACGAGACGTAAATTAATACAGCTTCCAAAAACATACAGAACTGTAAGTAATAAAAAATAATAAAATTAAGGCAATAAAAATATTTAATATGTTGCCAAATGAACTGAAAGAACTTGATATAAGTACGAAAACTGGTTAAGAGAGTCTTGCCGGCCTTGTCTCACGTCTCCAGACTGACAAACAGGAAACTCGTTTTCCTCTGTCGGATTACTTTGTGATTTGTATTACCTTGTAATGTAATGTACTGTTACTCTGGTAAATAAATAAATAAAATAAATTTCTGTGGACAACCGCACCTTCATTAACTTTAACAAAGCTAACTGGGTCGGTTAGTGGAAAGTTTAAATAAAATAGCTGAAGAAGTTTCAATGGTTCGTCTAAGTACTTCTGTTAGCGATGTGAAGATTAAATTGAAAACACAATATTTACGTGAAAAGTCTAAATTGCAAAACTCAAAAAGAAAAAAGTGGATGTGACGCAGCTGACGTTTACGTCCCCATCAAAGAACTTCAGTATTGCGCTGATGTGGATGATGATATTGCAGGTTAATCAAATATTCCTTCTTTGGATGCCAGCTTTGGTGAAACGAGCATTTCGAAAGTGACGAATTTGGAGCCCTTTTAATAAATAATATGTTAAAAGTCATTTCGTACTGAGTAACTTTTTGTATGTCTTTTATGTAGGCAAAAAAGTCCGCACTTGAACTTAAGGCAGATGGTTTGATCCTTAAGGCAGATGGTTTGATCCTTAAGGCAGATGGTTTGATCCAATACAGTTGATAAATACAGTAAAGTAAAGTGATATCAAAAATTCATCCTTTTTGCTGAATGTCGAAAGTGAAATGTAAGAGCTTTCCGATGATATACTCCGCAATACAAAATGGAGAATTTTGGATATCATTCACGATGCCCAAACTCAAAGCAATTAAAAGAAAAACCAAACAAGCATTTACGACTAAGCTATGGCTCTTACGTTTAAGGCGAAGACCTTTAGACGGTTTAACGGTTACATTAACATAAATTAATTAAAAATGTAGTACCACACATAGGATTGAATTGTTTAAGTTTACACCTGTACACATACATAAACTCGGCAGAAAAAGTCTGCGTACACGCTCATGTCTCATTTTCTATTGTTAAAAAATATCTTTTATATACTAAATTTTAGAATAAAATGCCATTAAGTTCTTTATTACTAGTCTATTGCATAATTGCATGGAATTTAAAGTAGTGAAAATCTGATACCATAGTTTTATCAATAAATTTACACAAAATTGTCATTTCTCAGCGTAGAAAATGTCTGCGTAAAAACCAAGAGTATAGTTTTACTTGTTTTAGTAAAAGTAGCAATTTTAAACGATTGTTGTTTTATTCAGTTTGTTATTAAATTTAGAACATTGAATCTCGCCTAAAAGAAAACAAAGGGATCCTCTGAAAAGGAAATAATGATTAAACTTTTGGAAGAAAGAAAAACATACGGTGAAATCGATCGAGTTGTTGGAAGATCACATTACAAATATACCGGATTTTTTATATCTCAGCCCATCTTGGGCGGTCAAAAATACTAGCATAGCGTGAAACACGTAACCATGTGACAAAAAATATGAAGAAAAACCCCCGACTGAGCGCAACCAAAATCGCTCAAAATTTTAAGGTTCCTCTACAACGTTCCGAAGCAGCTTCAAACATCATCAGAATTACCAGATTTGGACTAGAACGTAAAATCCGCCAATGCACATTTACCTTAAAGGATCAAGGATGTGCTGAACGAGGAATGGGCTAGCGGAAGTTTTAATTTTAATACATTGGGGATAAGAATATCTTGGTTCGACTTATGTACCCTGAATGCACACTTTTTCTAATGGATTTTTTATTCGCCGGCATGTTTGGGTTTGTTTATATGTTTTTTATTTAATCACTTTTATTTTCATAAAACTACATTTTAGTTTCTTTTAATGAACATAAAATAATTTGGTTTTTATAAAATGTTAAATGAATAAATTTGCTCAAGACAATGAAGTAAAAATTATTACAAATAATTTAGACAGTTTTTATTTGAAGCATTTATTTTTATTTAAACGTAGGCTTTTTGTCTTCGTTATAAAAGTAATCAGCAAATTGAGTTCTTATTGCAGCAGCTGTTATTGTGCCATTTTGAAAGCTGCTGATTCGATCCGTAGGAACATATCTTGTTATTCCATTATTTTGAGCATCAAAGTATTGCTGTCATTTTGCGATAAGAAATTAAGCAATACACAGCAGGCTTGCACAATTTTTCGTACCTTTTTCGGTCGCAAGTGAATAGTGGTTTGCAAAACTCTAAACTTATTAGATAACATTCCAAATGCGTATTCGATAGTTTGGATTGCGTAACTTAGTCGAAAATAAAACACTTTTTCTACTGGTACTATTCTGTTGTTGAATATTTATATTATATGAGGAAATGCGCCATCCCCTATCACACAGTATGGCAGATTGCGGTTATTACCAATTGTCTCATTAGTTGGAAAGTATTGGTCAGGTTTATTAAGTACTTCGCGCAGTGCACTTCTATTAAGAACACCACCATCGCTGATGCGTCCATTGAATCCAAAATCAACAAATGTAAATTTATAGTTGGCATCGCACAGCGCTAATAATACATCACTGTCCTTTATGGGTATAGTACAAAGCTCCATCAACTTTTGATGCTCCAAAAGCAACATGCTTTCCATCAATAGCACCGAGCCATAAAGGTAATTGCAAACGGTTATTGAAACCAACTCCAATTTCTCACCAAGCTGTTTGATTTTCTGGAAACAAGCCATAATAAAGTAATTAATAAAATTATTCGTCTATACGTAGACACATATACTCGTATGTACCATATGTACATGTATGTATGTATGTTCATACAAATAGCATGTTTGAATATGCATACCTTCAAATAGTAGTATCTCATTTTTTTTTAAATAATGTCACAGAAAAATATAGCCGATGAGAGATAAGCATGTGAAAGCGTTGTTTGAATGTCCAAGTTGCAATACCTTTCCTCTGTAGCTAAAAATCTTAGCGTAACAGCAAGACATTGCTCCGGCCCTATTGCTGCCCTTATCGCTGTATCTTGCTTTCTCAAAGGATCCTCGACAAAACTAAAAAGCATTTTAAACTGATATTCATCCATACGCAAATAATATCGGTAACGGTTTTATTTTCCAGACGGAGCTCATTATTTACTAAAGTAAAAGAGCCTAGCTTATCTTTGTTAAAACGACAAGGATGTACCTACAATCGCGATTTTCACAAATTTTTATAAGAATTATAGCAGGTAAAAGCATTTCTGATGCAGCCAATATAATCAAAGTTCAGTCGCCGTTGTTCATGCCGGTAAAAAATGTATTCACTTTCAACTAAACGTCAAAAATACTTCATTCCGGTTACGTGTAATCTTGACTATCAACATGATGACAAGTAACTTTGCACCCGTATAAACATGCTTATAACTCATTCTTTAGTTTGATCACTGGATTGTTAAATAAAAGTTTAATGACTATACACTTATCTTCATTTCTAATTCCAACAACTTAACGCTTTACTACTCATTACCGAATTTACAACTTCTTACATATATCTCAATTTCTCTTTATGCGACAGCACTCTAACTAGTACTGTGTCTGCTGCACAATCCAGCAGCCCTTATATAGTAGTTTTTTTATAAAACTACAGCACTACAAGTAGAACATTCTGACAACTACGAATTCGCTGTCTAGTTGATTCTAGCAATTTATCGATTCGATTTTGTTCTATCATTTGTTTTCGTCATTGTAGAATCTGCAAGTTTCTGACAAACCAAGGGAAGTTCAGTGCTGATCTTAGCTGACGCATGTAGAACATATGCCTTGAAGCTTCGACAATTGTTGAGGCGAGGCAGAACTCCTAATTAGGCGCCATTGGCTTTGTTTTTGAACTGCGGAGATTTCTTCGTCCAGGTCAGCCGCTTGTCGAAGACAACTCTAAGGTATTTCGCAGAAGGACTCCATTTGAAAGGGAACATATTTACAAAGATATTTTGCGGCTTTCGCGTGCTTTGGGATAGGAAGATTTCTTCAGATTTAGTTGTGTTGGTATCAAATCTCTACAACAAGTACCAGTCGAAGGCAGATGTGCGCGGAACCGTGTTTCTTTTGGAAACCGTGTTGGAAATCAGTAAGAACTTTCTCTTCTGTGACGAACTTCTCTAATCGGGAGAAAATTAGGCTTTCAGCTACTTTACTGAGGGTGCTAAGCAAGCTGATAGGGTTTGAGACTCTTGTTCTTTTTGGCGATAAGTGCACGGATTCGTGGCGAGAGGTAGCTTCTTTGGAGGAGATGGCAGATCTGATCGAGATTTGGATTTGCTCAGTCAGACTCGCGACCGCCACATGAGTGGCAGCTACGGCATTTATTAAAGTGCAGGTGAAGGCGGAGGTTTCTAGAGGAGAAACTAGGGGGCATTTGCGAGCTCCAGGTAGACCAGAGAGTGATCTGAACTGAGCTCCGGGAGAGTCCAGGGGTCTCTGTTGAGGGTCGCGATTTGGTGAGGAATATGTCCAAGGTACTGGCTTGGAATCTGGGATTTGAGGAGTGCCAAGTTGGTTCGGAGGGTGCTTCGATGTTGAAGTTATGTTGGAGCGACATTCTCCAGAGTGTCCAGTGTTGGTGCAGATGGCGACACCGCATGTGAAAATTGGGATGTAGAGATTTTTTGGTTTAGATGAGTCTCAATATTTGTATTGCCGAAGCGAACGAAATTACAGTCCTTAAGAACTGCGATAACGAAACCTCGCTGTCGACGTCAACGTTACCGACCTACCCCAAACAATTGGTTAGCATAAGTAAAATCTAAACAAAAAATATTTTCTTCAATTCAATTTCTTCAATGTTTCAAAACACATTCTCTTTGCACATTTTATTTTCAAAAGAATATTGCGACAGTCAAAAAAATAAGACAATTAACGTAGCAATAAATAACTACTTAAAAGTATATAATTGCGGTAATGCAAGAAGTAGACCACTTGACTAATACTGCCTCAACTACAAGTGGTTGCGTCAATATTAGAATAAGAAAAAGAAAACAGAAAGAAAGCTAGTGATGTAATAGAAAATTAGAATTAGCTTAAGTAAAATTTTTAAATAAAGAATTAGAATCATTTTAACTGCTCAAAAGATCAGTCTTTTCTTCTATACGTTTAACCGAAGTTCGACTAATATTTGTATCTATTTCTGTAGAACCGAAGTTCAATACGTATACTCGTAGATATAAAAACCTTAGACAAAGAAAAGAACTTCACCGCTTAAGATCAACTCGGAAGTGAAAGTGTTAAAAAGAAAGAAAAAAATATATACAAAAAATTAAAATATCATCCCGAAACCGTTCCCTTTATACAATTCATAGTTATTTGTATACATAAACTTATTATCGAAAAAAATAATCTACAATGGCAAACAACCACCAACCACAAAATTTGATTTCGGCTTCAGACCTCCTCAAGGAAGGAATAGAAGAATTTCGGGGCGATGGGAGTTACGACATTTCATCCTTCATCCGGGAAGTGGAACTGATCCTGCCTTTATTTAATAAAAGCGAAGCAGCAAAAAATTACATATGGGAGCGGCACATTAAAACAAAAATATAAGGAAAAAAACTAGAGATAACAATGACTCTAAAAAGCGACTCATCGTGGGAAGATATCAAGCTTCTTTTCGGAGTAAGAGAAAGCTATCACCAACCCTTCCACCAGGCCATACAAACAAAATATTACAACGTACATAATGACTATTATTTTCAATTAAAAACAATTTTAGAAAAGCTAAATTCGAAATATAACTAAGATGTGAATAGGGGACAAATGAAATCCTAATACCGAAAACTTTGTTAAATAATATAAGTAGACCACATAGATCAAGAAGTAAACTTTCCCTTGGACTATACCAGAACTATCTTCAGCTAGTAGAATTAACAATTATAAATAAAAAAAGTATATGTCTAATCGACACAGGTTCTACAACGTTTTAATTGACAAAGAAAATAAATAAAATATAAAAGGATACAATTAAGTAACTCAATACAATAGCGAAGCATTAATCAAATGATAAATAATAATACGCTGACCGCTCGAATTTATCTTTGACGCAGATATGTCATCGAAATTAACCGACCTACAGAATAAATGATTTGATGCAATTCTTGGACAAAACATATTTAACCATTACAAGCAGTTATTGACAAGAAAAACGAAACCTTAACAATTAATATGAAGTTATAAAAATTATGAATTCTAGCTCATAAAATTTTAATGAAATTAGAGCGTATCTTAACTTAATTTCACCAGCCCAAAATTTAACGGTGCGTTTTAAAGGACAATTGTTATAAATTTCGTTTGGTTTTAAACCTTTCAAAGCAAAGAATCTAATCACTACGCTATATTAAATTTTTTTATATTAAAAAAGTATTCTGACACGTCAAGCTGATACTGGGGAAGAGGTACGGCGACTTTTGGGTTTTTCCTTGTTATGAACTTTTGAAGGCACAAGACCGATGTATTGATATATATGTATATATAGTGCGTTTAACTGAGCTGTGGTGTTGCCGGAGTGGCGTCACAACTCGGACTGTATGTGTTTCTCTGTCTACTGCACAATCCGGCAGCTGTAATTTTGCGTGAATTGCGTGCACCTCTGGCCATTTACTTGTTTAAAATGGACCTGCTACATCCATGGCAATTGGCTCAAACGGCGCATCTGAATTGTACTGCTTCATCTAGACACGACTCCTGGAACTCGGCCCATCAGCAGCAATACACTCGCCATGTCTGGCGATCCACTCCGTAACTGATTGACGACAACCAACTCATTACAATCTTTGTTTTAGTTTTTCCAAGGTTTTAGTGATTCCTATGTGTCCTGCACTTCGACCGTTGCACATTTCGATGAGAACTCCGAAAATTCATACTTTTAGAATAATCACTAAAGCTGGGGAGCTTATCCCATCTTCCCATACAAGATGCAGCAGCCAGACACCAACTTTAAACTAATCCATTGTGCCCAATAAGTCTTTGCGACTGGGCTTTCTTTCGTTGAATGTTAATTCATCTCCAATCCATGTATTACACAAATCTGGATTTTTTCGCTGACATTTTCGCAGTTCTCCGGATCCCAGTCTGACGTGATTGTCATTATTCGGACAATGTCGTTTTTGATCTCAGCTTTCAAATATGAATTTCCAATGACTACTACCTTTGCGATGTTCTATAGAGAAGTCGTAAATTCCAGTCTCAATCCACCATGTCAACTGTCTTTTTGGGTTCCTGAATTGTAGAAGCCATTTTAATGCTGAACAATCTGTCCTTAACCACTTTCTCATGCCCATTAATGACTTGTGGAAGAACGGCTCCTACTGCAAACCTAATAGCCCATCATTGCTGAGCTTTAGACCATCGCCAGCCATCCGTTGGGAAACCTCTTCCACGTTTCTAAGGTGTTCATCGAAGCTCTTTTCCAACACGATAATATTGTCGATTCATAGGTCATCTCCAACGCTGAAAGCCGTCGATTCTTTGCCTTCTTCGTTGTCTTCCAATTGCCAATTACCACTTTTCAATGTAAGTCTTGAGAACCATTTTGTGCCTGATAACGAGTCCAGCGTGTCATCGATTCTAGGTAGTGGATAACTGTCTTTCTTCGATACATTATTCAATCCTCTAGAGTCCACAAAGTACTACAGGGGAACTCCATGAACTCGCTGATGGTTCGATACCGCCGCTTTCACTCATTTCACATATGGTTTGGCTTACAACTTCTCGTTTTGCTAAAGGAACGCTTGTGTTTCACAACTTTGGTTCTGGTTTTAAATCGTCTTTATCAAATATGGATGAGTATCTAGGACGGATTTGTTGAACCTTATTTTGATAGTCTACTTCGATATGTCGTTTTCGCCGATGGAATCTTCCTCATGACGCATTTCACAATTTATCACGGCCTCAATCTCCTTACACTGCTCTAATATAGCTCCATTGGAAAGTTTGATTGATGACTTGCACTCATTAAGAACTCATACTGGAACACGTTTATCTTGCCTTGTCATAGCCAGGGTTTGGCGTCTCCATCTATTTGTGTCTAATTAACTAACGGGTGTTTTTTTTAGAGGTATAGAACTTTAAATTGCAATAAAACCACGATATATTATTCGATTGACATGAATTTTATTTATCCGAAAGATAATCTTATGGCATTACATTTTAAATATGATTTTTGACATATGACCGCCACGACTGGCTCGGATGTAGTCCAATCTTCTATATATCTATATATTTCTGGTTTTGGTGGAATCTGTTGGCTCTCTGCTATTATAACTCGTCTAATGTTGTACTCGTTATTTGTTACGTAAGTGGCACTTTCATATTTGTATAAGTCATAATCTTGTTCTCCATGCCAATTTTTATTCCTTGATTTGTTAGAAAGTACACCAATTATGACTTCGTCGACAATATCTCTCACTATAAAATAGTGTACCACGGCTGCTTTTCCAATTACGATCACGCACATTACTTTTCCGAGAATTTGAGTATTTTATCTAGTTGCAGTAAGCAATTTTGCCCCAGCTAATGCTCTTACTTCTTTATTAACTAGATCAGATCTGACTCGCCTTTGTTTAACGATTGGTTGGATTTAACACATGATAGATATTCCTCAGCTTTGCAATTACGTTCAACTAATATATTAGACTAGTTACTGTTGCGTGCAATATGAACCCGTTTTCGAAGGTGTAGCATTAAATTTTCGCTTGCTAAGCAGAGATGCCGTTTTCTGTATCACAGCATACGAAACGGTTTCTGCAAACGTGAATTTTAGACATGCAAACGCAGAAAAGCGTGTAGTATCATCTCGTATTCCATTAACGAAGGGTCCTCGATAAACTCCACGGATTTATGTGCATGAGCTAACTTTCTCAATCAATGTAGAAAACACCTGCACATACTCATTGGCTTTCTGGTTACGATTTTGCAACTCGATTTGGAAGATCTGCTTCCTGTGCTGACTACTATACCGTCTTTCTAATGAGCGCATGAACGTTTCATAACTACTGGACTCACAGTTTGGAATGGTTTGTAATATTTCCGTTGCATGTAATTTTAATGCAACGGACAATGCGGCTACTTTATCTTCAACGTTCCAATTATTTGCAGATGCCGTCTTTTCGAATTGAAGCTTTACAACCTGGAACGGAAATGTTTCATCAAAAGTTGGAGGTTTTACTTTGGCAGAGGCTGTCGACATAATTAGCCGATTTATTTGTAGCTCGCGGAGACGATCTTTAAATTCGTCTACTTTTGTTTTAATTTCATCCCACTCTTTCAACTGTAAAGAAACCTGTGCTCATATACGTGTACCTTGCGCTGCATTTGTAATGACACCTCTGCCATATGTGAGGTGACCTTCGTCGATATTACCATGATATCTGCGTTGACATCTCCGTTGCGACATTTGCGCTGGCACTTGCCACGATAGCGGTTCTAAGTAACCGGAACGGACCGAGACTTTTATCCGGCCAAGGACTGTCAATTTGGCATCATTCCTCGAAACTCCTTCAGGAATGTTTTCTGTCGCTACAACATTAGCAACCACCATCCCAACATACAAATGAAATATGCAACACGCTCTAAGTGTAGCCGAACTGCACTACCATTTAAGAAAATTTTGTGAAACGGAATGACAGAAAAACTCGATTCGAGTTGCTGGACTCGTGTCGCTCGTATGAAAGAACTGAGCGACATCAAAGGAATTCGCATTTCTTCGAGACTGCACATTGCAAATGTTTAGCAATTGATTGAATATATTTCATGCCATACAGTTTCGGTCGCATGATGACAGAAAAGATGAAATGCCAGTGTTTTATGTTTTGTTGCGTATACTGCAATTTAGAACAAAACATAAATATTAACCAAACATGCAAAATAGTAACTAAATACAAGCATACATATGATAATTGTTAGCATATCATTGCTCATATTTAATTATTGAATTGGTAAATAAACTTTATGAAACAATTATTTAAGTGTAAAAATATGTAATCTTATTTTTCTAAAAAATACATTGGGTCGGATTTAGAATACCATCCTAGGATTTCTAGAATAGAATGGCTATGGGCTGATAAAGGATGTTCTCCAGATCAAGAAAGTTTTCGCGATATTTGCGTTTAAAATTAAAAATTTACCTATTGAATGTGCGTATTTTTCCGACTTAAAATGAGTTTTGCTTTAATATTTTTCACTTTTATATTCACTAACACTTCACTTATTCGTGTTTACACATTTATTTCACATTAACTTATTGTTCAATTATGTTTATTCACAAAATAACAAAACGGTTGCATTCTGACAATGAACAAAAATAAAACAAAAAAGAAAGAATACAAGAACCATTATCGGTGATGTACAACTTTCGTTGTTGATTTACTTGAGTACCTGCCGGCGACGGCCTTACCTCACGGTGCTCCAAAGCACAACGTATCAATACAATGCGTTGATAAGCGCCCCAAACAATACGAGCTATTTGCAAGTATTTATTTGGATACCAGTGGCAGTGTGTCTGGGTCCACACTACCATCTTGGTATGATTCGAGGCCGACCTAAAACCTCTTCCGTTTTCGGGTACGGAACCCAGTTGCTTTTTGCAACTTTATTTTAGAACTGAAAAAACAATTAGGCTGAATTTTCAGTTATTCCTGCATTTAGGTTTCAACCACAGCCACCACGAATCTCCTTAAAGGGGCCATAACGCAATGAGCAGAGTGGACCGAAATCCAAGGGCTTTCTGCTCCCCGTGGTACCAGAAAGTCTCCGGTAAGACTGCGTAGCCGAAACTACTGCCAGTTGAGCAACCCATTACTCAAATGACTGGTGACATTTGTCGCTTGAACTTCATATGTCTTTTTATTCGCTTTTTCATTTAAAGTGTTTATAATATCAGTTCAAGCTGAGTATTATAGCACTATTCCTGACATACTATGCTGATATTACTGAGCAAGGTACATAATAACAGTCATAGTGCATATTGGCTTTTAGTCGCCTCTTACGACAGGCATGCCTTGCCGCGGGCATATTCTAACCCCTGCGAATAAAATTGTGATGTACAATAAAATGTCATTCAGTATTTCCCTTCTCTTGATAAACCCCGGCGTTGGACAGTCCAGGGTTATTTACTTGAAGTACGGCCGAAGACCGCCAACGCAAAAAGGATTTATAGGCGAAAAAAAATGAGTTCACCCCGGTGTTGGATCGACCAGTGTTTTTTTTTGAAGCGCGACCGAAGGCCGCCAACTTAGAAAGGAACTCTACGCGAATTTTGGGTATATTTTGTTTTCTTCAAACACTCGGTAACACTGGCTATTTGTAAGTATACAACCGTTTTGTTATTGTGTGAATAAATAGAATTGAACAAAATGTTAAATATTAAATATATGGTGAGTTATTTTTGCACTATATAATGTGAAATATATGTGTGCAAACGAATTAGTGAAGTGGTTGTGGATAGAATATAATAGAATAGAATAGAAAGGAAATGAGTAACGCACCGCGCTCTAGGGTCTATTATGCCCTCACCTCAGTCACAACGACTCACTTAGCCCCAGTATATTGTTGAATTTCATTATACTGCTAGGAGCTAATGAGGCGATGTGATCCCTATTCGGGAACTTGGATCCAAGGGTCTTGATTCTGTGTCTGCAAGCTGCTGTGCAATCTATAATCAGGTATTCAGGGGCTCCCGGCTCCATGTCGCAGAACCGGCAGTTTGCACAAGAGGCTAAGCCCATGTATAGATCCTTCTTGAGCTTGTAATGGCCATTGTAGAACGCGACCAGTAGCCGATATTTTTTCCTCGGGAGATTGATTACATTTTTAAACCTGCTGAGGTCGTAACCACCTATTAGCAACCTGGCATGGCGCATGCCTCAGAGTTGTTTCCAACGTCTCTCCGTGCCTCCTCTCATAACGGAGTAGCTCCTTTATATATGTGTAACAACCGCGATGCAGGATTCTGGTCCTACAAGTTTGGTGGAGGCTGCAGAGCGGGCCAGTTATTCTCGACTATACCCCTATGGCCAGGCACCCAAATAAGGTGTTCAGCCGTTTTATACATAATAGCGATTTAACCTCATAAGCAGAGACCACCTTTAGTGCCGCCTGACTATTGCTAAGTATAGTAAAAGTTTCATTTTTATAGTTGCGTTGGAGGTTTATCTCTACACAGCGACTTATAGCATAGACTTCCGCTTGGAATGTGCTTGGAAAACTTCCCATGGGAATGGAGAGTTTGGTGCGTGGTCCTGGGACTCCTGAACCAATCCCCTCCGACGTTTTCGAGCCGTCGGTGTACCACTTGATTGTGCTTTTTCTTAGCAGGAGCACCAGCGTGGAATCATTCCATTCCGCCTTACTACTAAGGGTAACTTTGAACTTCTAAGTGAAGCTTACAACTTTGGTAATGCTGTCCCTTGGAAGAAGAGCCAGTGGCATTTCGTCGGTCGCGAGCATTCATCTGTTGGGACGTTCCCTCTGCCAAACCCTTCTGCTGTCATTTGAAGCAGGGTCTGGTTGAACACTATATGTAACGGTGTGAGTTCTAACATTCCTTCCAGTGCTGCAGTCGGATAACTACGTATTACGCCTGACGCGCGGTCTTTGCAGCTTCTATAGTTGAAATCCTTCCGAAGTCTGCGATGCTTTAGAACACCAATCCACCGCTCCATATGTTATGATCGGTCTCACAATCATGGTGTACATTTGATAATCCTCTGGTTGCAGCCCCAGTACCGGCAAGTCGGTTGCACACCATGAGTGCTTTCGTTGCCTTGACTAAGGTCAGGTTCACATGCTGCTGCTACCGTAGAGTGGAATCCAGCGTGAGGCCTGGCAGTGACCTTCGTCTCGTAAACGGAATTATTGTAGTTTTAGAGGAGTTGATGTTTAAACAAACCCTACTACTCCACCTCTCTGCTATACCCAATCCCCTTTTGTACAATATCGCAGAAAGTGTCTGCAAATTTACCCCCTGGCTAAGATAACAATGTCGTCCGTATATCTCTGACAGCGGATTCCATTGCTCGTTAGCAGCTCAAGAAGCACCTTCGATGTCAAGAAAGGCGCATAATAATACCTCGCCCCCATCTAACGAACTAAGGATCTCTGAGGTTAACTGATACCGAGAAGTATTAGTTGATCTACCTACTCTGTAAGTATGCTGCTTCTCATATAGCGGTGCAGCCTTTAGCACCTTCGATCGTATTTCGTAGTCAATGATCTTTTCCCTACTCTTAAGGAAGTTAGACTGATTGGCCTGAAGGATTTCGCCAATGTATAGTTTTTCCTTACTCCACTTGATGGAGTCTGAGAGAGAAGATGGCTTGTCTTCGATCACAGGACGAAACTGGTCTTCTTGAATTGTCTCTGAGAAATGCGCAAATAGAAGAGCCGTAGCTCTTTTTTCTTCGCTGGACGCATTTGTCCCATCCGATCTTTTAATGGCTAGTACTGTATCCGACTTGCTTCTAGCCAGAGCCTTATGCAGCCTTGCTGCCTCTAGTGTTAAGGAGACGTTTTGCACAGAACTTCTTGAAACTCTTCTGCCTTGCTGTCTTAATCTCCTTGTGGTAAGCAGTTGGGCTTGTAGTCTTCTCAGATCCCGGTACGCTTGGCCTTGTTAAATAGTTTGCCTACCGTTTTCCTTGGTTCTAGGAGTCTACTTCACGTCGTTAGGGGACTGCTGTAATATGTCTCTATAATGGACTGATTTAGCGCAGACAATTTGCTCCCCAGTTCAGAAGCCGTTGAACTTCTGTCTAGCTGCCCCTCCACATGGATATTGATTTCAAGCTTATCGCTAAAAGCAGTCTAATCCGTGTTTCTGGAAATACGCCTGAGAGGTAGTTGCTTGACCTCTACCCCCCGTGCGAGTCTTATTATACGGTGATCTGACATGGAGGATTATGATGACACTCTCCATTGTGAGCTTAGTCCTGTCATGAGTTCGTTAGCAAGATTGATGTTCAGCACTTGCTTTCTGACACTTGCTATGAAGGCGGGTTCGCCCCCCAAATTTCCAATGCTTAAATTATTACTAGTTATAATTTCGAGGAGAGACTTACCCCGTCGCTGCTAGTCCGTTCCTTCGTTATCCTTTGCTTGCATAGTGACCTGGTCCTGTGTTAGGAACTCTGAAATACAAAAGGAATCAATATCGCTCCTAACTACTATACAGGTTCTAGGTGTCTTACTAGAGAGTTCCCAGATTACCTTGATTGTCTCCGTTTTGAGGCCTCTGACTTTGCCTTGTAGACCCATGGTTCCTGGATCAGCAGTATGCCCAGGTATTCCGATGTGAACCGTATCTGCCTTCTGCGTAGTCTCAGCAGTTGCAGCTTTGATGTACTTGCGCCGGAGTAAGAAGCATCCTCATTCACCAGCATTTTTCCACTGCTCCACTTCCGGTGGTCGTCTTAGGTTTATATGGCCTCTGGACTACCGAGCTGAACCTGTAGTGTCGGCAAGGCTCCGTTAGGGCAAATCATCCAATGGTCAAGGGGGTCGCATAGCACCCTGGATTAGGAGGTGGGAGCTCATGGTCGCACGCATGCGGCTTTTGACAACCCGTGTGAGAGTACTGGGCCGCACTTCCCACCCCAGTAGTGAGATGCCGAGAGTGGCGCCATCTATATGTCGACTAATGCGTTAGAATCTGCTATCAACCACTCCCCGTATTCACCTGATATGGCACGTGCGACTTCTACCTTTTCGGAAAAATGCATTTGCCGATGAAAGGAAAGCGTTATGTAGACGTGGAGGCCATTCAAAAGGTTTGCACCGGCATCCTGGCGGCCATACCGAGCAACGAGCTAAAACACTCGTTCGACATTCCGATGAAACCATTTGTTCTGTTTTTTTTTTTAAAGTCCTGTTTACTTTGGAACGCACCTTGTATATATGTAAATATATTTAACACACTTTGCATATATTTTTCAAGTAACTTAGTTGTGGTTGTTGTTGTATCTTCAGAATTCTGTAAAATTCAGATCACTTAGCTGTAATTACAAGTTCAACGAGTTAGACATTTTCTTGTGAAAAAAAATACTGAAGAAATGTAACAGTCACAATTTCTTTTACGTAGCGATCTGATGGTTTGGACGAATAGAGGAGATCGTCGAACTCCATTCCGCACTGCCGGCCTTTCTGTTCCCTTCGTTGGGGGACCTAAGCTACACATTTACCGAAAAAAATTTATTTCTACTTTTTTCATCCTCCAAAAATTTTTTTTTATCCTTATAAAAATTGTCAACAGTTCTAGAGCGCAAACATACGCTATATTAACTTGAACATACCTAACCAAAGCCATTTCATGCTAGCAAATGCCCACATAAGAACATTGCCAACCTCAATGGCAATGTATTTGACAGATGGTTAGCAATGTACAATACATTGCCTGTGAAGATACGGCGTTAAGGCAGAATTGACCAATCTAACCGAAACTCTTTGCATCATTTAACATACTTATACTAGAAATGGCACCAGCAAAATGGTAAAATTATTAAACTTTGTTGGGAATAAATATTACTTTATAGAATGTGTGTTGGCAACTTGGTTATTTCGAATGAATTTCAAGTTATCGAAACTTATTTTACATTCCAATTTGTTTACCTCACAGGTAAAATCAAATTGCAATTGTTTATATTTACAAAAAGTCGTGGTCGGTAATAATAATTACTTAAAAATGCTATATTATTTGTTTAGTATAAATTAAACTCAGAAGTGTTGTTCCAAAGTATAAATATAACGGGTACAGTGATTAATATTCTTATAGATGCATGTATCTAGAAATTAAAATGCATGTATTATTTAGTTATGTACATACATACTTATATAGCATATACTTATGTAGATGATAAATTATGAATAAGTTGAGGGTTAAATAAGTGGTACAAGTACTACGAGTAAACTGTATATTTTAGGTGGAAGAATTTTCTGTTTATTTATGGTCGTGTATGGAATAATTGTAGAATATCTTCCCCGAATTCATTGTTAAAATAAAGGAGTAGGCTATGTCTAGCAAGAATATAAATGTATATACATATGAACTTATGTATGTACATATATAGCCTCCGAAAACGTATATACATATAGATTTTAAGATATTTGAATTAAGTTGCAATATTCGAATTTTACAAAGTATATATACATAGCCAATAAAGTCTGCGTTCACCCGACACATTTTTTTTAAGTGAAATAAAAACACAATGTAAATAGGTAATTCAGTTCAAATTTTCTGCATGTATTTTTTCTTTAGGGTGGGCTTTAGTTTAGCATCCCACGATTTCAGGGTTAAGAGGGGTATGGTTGGATAGAGGAGATTCTCCAGATCACGAATATATGATGCATAATATACAATAAAAGAAAAAATAAATATAAATAGAGAAATTGTAAGATAAAATTTGTGAAATTTTCAACTTAAAATGCAAGTATCTCGAAACTATAAGTTTCCGGCTATAATAATATATATTCGTGATATGGAGAATCTCCTCTATCCAACCATACACCTCTAACCCTGAAATCGTGGGATGGTATACTAAAGCCGACCTAATCAAAGAAACTCGCACTTTAAATAGTTGAATTTTAAATGCAAATATCTCTAAAATCATAAGTCAGCGGCACTAAACGTATATATATTCTTCATCTGGAGAACCTCTTCTATACGCAAAAACCCATTTTAATACCGAATCCGGGAGATGCTATTCTAAAATTTGCCCATTCTAAATCTCAGGCGAAAATACAATAATACCCCTATTACGGTTTTGAACTCCACCCGGTTGAAATGAAGTTGAAGGAATTCAACTTCAGATCAACTCAACCCTATTTTGGTATTACTATTCTCAGTCGATGTGATTTGTGTTGCCACCCTAAAAAATTAAGATAATAAAAGAGCTGTAAATTTTTAAACGAAAAATCTAAACAATTTAAGGTAAATGTATAGTTTAGGTATCCCAACGAATGAAGCCCCGAAAAAAGATTTTTTTTTTTAAAAAAGTATACATAAATTATTGAAAAAATTCACTTTCCGCTCACGGATTTGTAATCTTCGCGTCAAAATAAGACAATTTAAAGAAATGATTATTTTCGCGGCCTACTTCATTGGGGGACCTAAACTATACATTTACCCATTTTAATTTAGTTATTCCTCACGAAAAAGTGAATAATTATTAAAATGGGCATTAGTTTTGATTTTTCTTACGATGACAAAAATGTTGGGCCAAATCTGATGTGCTGCACAGAAGAAAAAGGCTTAGTGATCACTCAAATCCATTCGACCTTCCTTATACCAAGTAACCCAAAGTTTTATTACCAATTAAATGGCGGTTAAATAATTTTTGTGGCAGATTCATAAGTTATTTTCGTTAAAATGGGGAATCATTTTGCTTATTTTTCTAAATGAGATTTTCTTCCCACCGATAGTTATCAAAAATGAATTTTTAATGTTTTTAACATTAGGCTGAAGCAACCTAAAATATCTATGCTGGCTACAAAACTTGCTTTTATGAACTGAAGAAGGGTCAAAACTTCATTTTTCTTAAAAAGTATATTCCTAGAGGTAGTACATTGTATTGACAATGATCGAAATTTTTTTCTCTCGTTGAGTTTTTATTTAAATTTGTCGGATGTACCATACAGTAACTAGAACTGAAACGAGGTGAGCTTAAATTTTTGACGCATGTATTTCCTTGGAGTGGCAACAAAAGTCCCGTTATCGATGGCGTCGCCTGTCTGTGTGGCATGGTTAGTACCGTTAGCATCTTAGCTTATCGAGAATAATCTATATATATAAATTACTCGTCACGTTTTCTCCGGCCTTAACTCTTAAGCTACTGAAACGATTTTAGTTAAATTTAGCTAACTGTGTTCACCTTAAAATATATATTTTATATCTTCATTATGTTAAAATTAAAACGTCATAAATATATAAAAAAATATATTTCTAAGCAGCGGTTGATAAATATTTGTATGAATCATTTTCAAAACTAAACCTTAAGTTCAATCGCTTGGATGCTTATACCGGCAATAACGTTTTCGCCCATGTTGCTACAGAGTATAATAGTGGATGACGAGACGAGCTGAAAGTTGTTAAGACATTTTTCAAAAGAGGGCCCGCCTCCTAATAACTTAAATGTAAATTTCTCTAAAATCATTCAAGGTAGATAACCCAAATTTGCACAATATAAATATTTCCACAGTGTAAAAAGGGATGAAATCGGAGATAACCCAGCCAACTCCCTATATAACGGTTTTTATTAAAACTACTAACAGTGCAATGAGTCAATAACTAAATGCGTCAGAAACATTAAATTATACATCCAGGATATCACAAGGGGGTTTTTAAAAAACCGCTGTCAAAATTGGACGATTTTGAGGTATACCATCTCAAGTCTAAAAATGGTCAAAATCGGACCATAACTATTCAAGCCCCCAGTTACGGAATATGGGGACCCCGGTGCCTGGTGCTAACTATTTAGCGGAAATAACAGTCAAGCTGTGAGTATATTATTGCAATTCGGCGAGAGTTTCTTTCTGATAATAGTATGCAAGTATGTCAAAAATGGATTGAATCGTGTCAATACTTTCCTTACCCCCATATACCTTATCGAAATATTTTCGAACTTCCGGTTTACTTATATCGGATAGGTATATTAAGTGGATGTATTTTCCTTTCAATGCTTCATCTTCGTGCCTGAACTGAGTAACTCGGGTGAAAACTTGCCCTAGCCCTGATATAACAAATCACAGAATTTTCAAACATCCGTTAGACTTTACTCCACATATGTTGGTGATAGTATGTTAGGTACCTTAATGAGACTCAGGGAGTATTTAATTCTATTACCAGTATGTTGTAATTATTACCCCAATCTCTCATATACCTAGTATAAGATTTTCAAACTTCCGGTTGGCCTTATGGCATTAGTCAATATGTAAAACATCTTAGCAAAATTATCCGAACGTATAATATTAGATATACTATAGTTTAATGTATAATATTTATAATATAAATATATATATAGTTTAATGCTAATAATAAATATATATATAGTTTTATAAATATAGTTTATTGCCAACTCCCAAATACTACCTGTATTGGTTTTCGTTATTCTAACAAAGGTTGTGCCGAATATGTCGGTCAATTTTTGTATTTTATATTTATAAAATTGCTAGATAAAATAGTGCAAATAGACGACAGTACAAAGAGGCAAGTACAATAAATGTAATAATACATATACACAGTTATACATATTTACTTCTTAGTTTAGGGTGAGGGGAGTCGAAAGGCTATGGGCGTTGGGGATGGTCGGAAAAAGTAAACCATAGTACACTAACCCACAATTCTTTTCAAAACGAACCTGCACTTGTGCCAATGGATATAGGCACGAACGAAAGAAATCAGAATTTTCAAATTGGCGCTCAAGAAAAATACCCTATATTGTCATAAATCCGAATTTGGAAAAACAAAAGTTTATTATAGATACTGGTGCTGAATTTAGCATAATAAACCCCAGGCTTGCAATTCGAAATGGGGAACAATGTTATCCACTTTCATTATTAAACTCCTAAACGGAAATGTTTAAAGAATTTCGGAAAGAAAATCAATTAATCGTTTATGAGCACATGGCTCCTCAAAATAGCACCAAACAAATCTGCGGCCCATAGCAACCCAGCCTTCACCGTGTGATCACCAAGCGTGCCCCGAAGCATTACCCTACTCTCCGAAGATGGGGCTCTGGCTAGACGCCTTCATCGCTTTAAAGCGACCGTCTCTCCTATCCAAGAAGAAAGAAGTACCCCACGCACGGCCCGGCGTACTATCATCCATTCAGCAAAACGCACATATAAACACGACTCCTGTGGATTATGCAAAAACCGATTGGTGACATTTTCAAAATTTACAAACATGAAATTTCACGAAAAGTTTGACGCAGTAACTAAGTATAACTATTGCGTCAACTGCTTGGCCTGATCGCTCTCAACCCAAAAGTGCACAAGCCCAAAACGATGTAGCATGTGTAACAGGGAGCATCATTCAGCCGTTCACGGTCACCCCAGGTTCTGCAACGAACCAACCAAAACAACTAAGAGCGACGAAAGACTGCACAAACACAAAAATATTCCAACGTTACTGGCCAAGCTGATCCTTATACCGCCTTAGGATCACTAACTAATTCCGACTCGTTAACCCAAATCAAAATAGATCTAACAACTTTTTTATTCGCAGACCATGCAAGGCGACCGGGATGTTCTAACCAAATGAACACATCCCTGCATTGTCCTCGAAACACGTCTAAATACGACTTAGAGGACAAAAGACTCAACAGCGCCAATTAAATCCAACAATAATCTGTTTCTAATAAGAACTGAATAAAATTGTACCCAATGTATTAGGGATCACCCCAAATTTTGTCCGCACTCCCAGCTTGCACAGTTATAAAAGGAACTGAAAATGCTTGTTTATTTGGTTGCACAAGTTATATTATTTTTCGAATAGAATTAATGTGATTTTACAGAATCATGTTCTAAAGATAAAAATTTTTATTAAAAAATATCGGAATAAGGGTCGCTGAATGTAGCGTCGACGCGTGCGGAACGGTGTTGTGACGAAGTAGTAGCGCGCGGGAGCGCAACGAATTGTTTTAGCGAAAAATGATCCAATTCCTTTTGTATAGTTGGTGAGGTCGGATGTCATCGTGCGTGGTGTTCTCAAATGTTAAGTGTGGCGGTGTCGTCGTTTGTGGTGAGATCCTGTGAGTGTTCTCAGGTTTGTTTCCTGGTGTGGTGTATACGGTGGTTTATACAAGGCGTGCCATTAGTTTTCCGGGTGGAGTGGCTTATTTGGAGAAGGGAGTTTATACTCATTTAAACATTCTGGGCCCCCTAAGCGAATGTTTTGCCTAGTAATGCACGAATATGCTGTTGCATGTATTTCGGCTACTCTTGATGGAGCAGCCGAGGGTGCGGCATACATGCTGTAAGTGTAAGAAACCTTTTTTTGTTTTGTTGTAAATGTTATGTATTTTATTTTACTTTTTATTGTATTTGCGTTTTTTTCTTTTATCGGTTTATCATGCGGATTTTTTATTATTTGATTTTTCTGTATTAGCGGCACTTCTTTGCAATTTCTTTATTTCGGCTTATATGATAGCGACTCCACGCCTGGCTCAGATATGGCCAGAATGGGTGCTCCTTTGAAATCTTTGAAGAGGGATTTTGCGAGAGTACAATGATTGGCCGATAATTGAGAACGGCTTTTTTTCGAAGTAGTAATGTGGTAAATTCGATATGTTTGTATATATAATATCCATCTACTTTTTTGAAGTTTGAAGCTTTTTATAGCTAAATCCAATGAACCACCCATATCAGGAGCGCTTAGATAGATGCGATAAGTTCCACTTTTGCTTTTTGTAAGTCTAGGTGTGTCACTGTATCACATTGGGAGTATGGTGATTCCTTAACTTGATTTTTTAATTATTTTATATTTATGAAAATTTAGACAACTACGAGGCACTATAGTAAGAGAGGTAACGATTTTTCGACTTTCTTCAGACAATTTTGTTATATGTTATTTTAAGTGCTAATGCACTTATTTGGCAAGTAGGATTATTAGGTAGATTTTTGAAGCAGGATTTTGTATCATTATTGGCAAGAGCCATCCTGTGGGATCGAAAAGTTACATATTTGCGTTTTTAAACCTGATCTTGTCAGAAGAGACTCTGACTTTGTTTTTTTTTGCCAATTCGTGGAGTGTTGGAAGATTGTGAATTTAGTGGTATCCGTATGACGTCCCGGCCATTATTTGATCAAGTAGTTGTGACTTTGTAGAAATCTTCACAATACTGATCTTATGGGGTTGTAATAGATATGAGGGGGCGTTTTTTTAAGTCCCGAAATTTCCTTAATTGTGAATTAACGTATTCTTTAGAGATTTCGTCAACTTGAGTTGTTGATGTGGAATCTGGTTCTGTAACTAGTCCACTTAGAATTCAACCAAATATAGTGTTTTGGTCTAGAAGAGTAGTTGAAATTTTTTCAACACTTTCAAGTATTATTTGCGGTATAAGGTCGCTGCCTACTATTATATCAATTTAAGCGGGGGTATTGCAATTGGGATCTGCCAGCTTTAGGTGTGAAACCTTTTGCTAATTCTTGCTATTTATGTGTTGGCTTGGAAGCATGTTAGTAAGTTGCGGTAGGACTATAGTTTCTGCTACAATTCGCTTATCCGCTTGGGGGGATATTAGAGTAATGGGGCAGATTTTGTGTGAGTTTTAGACTACTCTTCCGCCTATTCTCGTAATTTAAAAATTAGATTGCTTTGATGGCAGTTTTAGACTATTTTGTGCCCTAGACGCTATGAAGGATTTTTGTGATCCTTGGTCTATTAAGGCTCTAAGTTTATAAAGTTCTCCTCGATGTTCGATGGAGATGACTGCTGTGGGTAGTAATACTCTATTTTATATTTCGCTGTGTAGCGTTTGAGTGTTTTGTGCCTTTGAGCCTTTGAGCAACATGGGGCCTTTAGCAATTTTCGGGATTTTGTATTTCGGGATTTGCTGTTGCAACTAAACCCGTGGCTCTTTTCATAATTGCGCTGTTTGGGGGTGAACTGGAAAAATTATTTATGTGAAGCATAGAATGATGTCGTTTATGACAATAAACGCAATTGAACTTGCTTTCGCAATCTTTGAGTGAATGCGCATGTGACATACAGTTTGTACAAAGTCTTTTTGTTCTTACGAAATTGTTTCGATCGGTAATATTCACTTTTTTGAATTTCCGCAAGATTTGAGCTTATGCCCCCCTGTACATAGTTCGCATGACGTTTGTTTGTACTGTTCGGATGTGAACGTTTGATTTTTGGAGATGCTTCTATTTAAATTATTGTTGGTACTGGGTTGGGGTCTGTGGAAGCTTCTATTTAGGTCGTGTTGAACGCTTTTCGTTTTGACTATTTTTTTGTCTACCCTTTCTGCGATTTCGTACTGGGTAGTTAGGATATCTTTCATTTGTTGCCACTTTAGGTATTTGAGATGCGATGAGAGCGATTGCTCCCACAAAAGTAACGATTTCTCAAGTAAAGCGGCGGTGCATATATTATATTTACCAGTCTGTGGGAATATTTTGTGTCGATAGAACCGACAAACAATTTGAAACAGTGGATAGTAGTTTAACAAATTCTTCACTTGTTTCTTTTTTAATCTTAGGCAAGTGTCGTTACTTGTTTATCGACCAATATTCTTTTATTTTCATATCTTGCTTTTAGAGCTTCCCAAGCCGAATTGAAATTGTCGTCATTAAGTGCGAACTGTTTACTATTGCGCCTACTTGACGTTTTGTTTTGTATCGGAGGTGATACAATTTTTGCACTTTTGATAATTTTGGATGGTTGATGTGTACGGCTGTGAACATGTCCCGAAAGGACGGCCACTCTTCATAACCTCCATTGAATATTTCTGTGTCACATGCGGGCACCTCGAGACGATTTAGAGTTGTCTGCAGGTTCGTAATAATCTGTCACCCTCAGAAAAGAATTTGGCAACCTGTTTTGAGCGTGTAGCTCCTGTAGGTGTAATTTGATTTTTTGTCGTCATTAACTATTTTTGTTATGTTGTTTATTACTATATGTGTCAAAGTTGATTAAAATTTTCTCAGTATTAACTGAGTTTAACGCAGCGATAAATGATAATTAATATCGAATACTCTTTTACGTATATAAGAATTTTTTCGTTTTAGATGAATATTTACTTGCGAAATTTTTTAATTTGTACTTAATTTTAAATATTTTGTTGTGTGTGTAATTTTAATTTTCTTAATTTAATTATTAAGAATCGTACTTTTAATTTATCAATACTTTTTATGTCCTTATGTTGAGGTATTTAGGTACACCTTAACACACGGACTTATATGTATATATTTATGTGCTCGTAAAATTGAGAGTTCGTTGAAGAGATCAATACACTTTGTACATAAGTATGCACGGATTGTTGTGCGTATGTATGTTTATTTTCTAATGTAATTGAGAGCTCATTGAAGAGATCAATGTGCTTTTATTTTTTTGTACGCAATCCTGCTTGTTTGTTACAAGGGGTATTGCAGGATGTATGCCAATGTGAACTTTGAAAAGATGTGTATTTTTGTTTTTAATAAATTATTTATTATTATTTTCTTTTTTGTAGATTAACAGCTTTTTATATTGTAAATTTTCAATGTGTAATTGTCCCAATGTATGTAGGGTATATAAGCATAGGCACAGATTTTATGCCGTATGTATAAGTATCAATGTTCGCACTGCGAAGAGAACGCGAAAGCGAATTGAATAATGTGCAGGTATTTTCCCCTATGCACTTTGTAAGTATATTTTTGTATATATATATATGTTTATTAAAAATATATATTTAAAAATATATACAATAGATGTAATATGTGAGCGTTAATTCGATATGCATATATGTATGTTTGTTTGTTGTGTTTTAATTTGTTTCTGTCTTGTTTTAGGTTTGCTTTTTTGCTTTCGCTTATTACAAGTATATGCAATCCTGTTTATTGCTTTATTAAGCATAAGGGGTATTGCTGGAGAAATGTGCAAGTATATACTTGAATTTGTTTTTTGTTTCTTGATTGTGTGTTTGAATTCACGAAGGTAAGCTATTAAGTTAATATTATTTATTTTTATTTATGTATTTTGAAATATACGTTATACCAGACTGTATTCAGTTTTTCCCGAAAAATAAACTCGGAACTGTGACAGTTTGGTAACCGCTTTTTATGCTGTTAAAACGGATTTTCTGTTACAGGTTTTATATTAAAATATTTAAAACTGCAATTTTTACATACATATACGCATAAAATAAGATATGGAAATGAAATAAATACGCTCATTTTTTAGGGTATAAGCGGCGTACAGATATGTTGTGCTGTTGTTTTTTGTTTAAAAATTCGCACCCGTTTCTTTGTTTTTGGCTTTTGGTTTCGCGCTCGATGTTGTTGTTTTTGTTTGTTTAAAATGTTTTGTAATATTTTGCACTGTTTATGTATTATGTATTTGTTATTTTCACCGAACTTATTTTTCTCCTTACATATGTGTTTGCATATAATGGTAGGTTTGTGTGTTTTATTTTTTCTTTCTGTTTTTTCAATTGTAACTTATTGTCTCCTCTTTTTTGCTTTTTGCAAAGTAATTTATGTTTTATGCATACATATGTACGCATATATTTTTTCGTGTAACTGCACTTTTTGGTTTTTTAATCCCTCTTGGTTAGTAAATTTGTATGTGTATACATATATGTTATGTATTTTAGCGGACCTGCACAGAACTTTTGATTTTTGTCATCACAATTATTTTTCATAAAATTATATATTATGTTTCTTATGTATGTTATGTTATCTCATGTTAGGTAGATATATATATATATATTGTTTTTTTTTTTGTTAATAAAAATCCGAAGGTGCCTTTCGGTAAGGCTCGAAGGACCATGAACAAGATTGTACCCAATGTATTAGGGATCAGACCAAACTTTGTCCGCACTCACAGCTTGCACAATTATAAAAGAAACTGAAAAAGCTAGTTTATTTGGTTGCACAATTTATATTATTTTTCGTATTTGTGACGTAGTAACGCGCGGGAGCTGTCGCATCGAATATTGACGTGGCGCTCAGGCTTGTTGACGAAACGAATTGTTATAGCGAAAAATGATCCAATTCCTTTTGTATAGTTTAGTCCAGTCATTATAGTAAGTTCACCTCGGAATTCAGATACCCAGCTGTAAGTCTGTATATACTTGTATATTGGCACCCTAAAAGTTGTCTCAAAACCTACATATGGTAGGGTGTACGCAACTATTAAATTTCAAGGTCAAAGGTCACGAAAATCGGGTTTTTGCGCTTTTTTTGTAAATATCTCATTTCTTATGGGTTTTTTGCTATTGGTATTTATTATCAATATTGTAGAATACAAAATTCTCTACAAATTTTGTTTAAAAATTTTTTTCATACGGTGAACCGTTTTCGAGATAGAGGGCTTAGAGCGCGCGGTCACAGCATCACTTCAGGTCAACCGGTGCCTCCGATCAAAAACGCGCCATATATAGTTGATGAACTATCGATTAATCAATGATTATAAATATTTGTCACTTTTTATTAACTATTATATTATATTTTATCATTTTTTCCTAACCTATCCACTTTTTATTCAGTATTAATTTATTTAACAACACTTACCTGCCCATGAAATTGCAGAATTGTTAATGAAAATATAGGAATTATATTTGAATTTAAACCTTATTAATATTAATAACTTCTTACATGATAAAAAAAATATATAAAAAATATATTAAAAAATATCATTCAATACATTTATTTTTATTAAAAGTAAAAAAATGGAATAAAGGGTACAAAAACTACAATTTATAATTTTAATCATCTTCTTCCTCTTCATCGTCGTCTTCCGGCTGCTGGTAAATTTCAAACTGGTCTTCATTATCGTCTTCAACGACATTTGTTTCAAGTTCTTCCATGATTTCGGGGTCAAAAGTTCCATCTTCGTTAATGTCGCTCTGATATGGTAGAGCATTGAGACAAGCTTGCCCATTACATTGGCCACAAGCTAAAGAGCATTGCAAGCCCGCTTTCCTGCATCCGCATCGCGAATCACAACCACTGTTGCAGTTGCAGAAAATTGTATTTAGCAAATGTTCTGGAGCAGGTGGTAAAATTGTCATGATAGGCTCCAGAAAATCGTTTCGCATTGCCCAACCCCATACCTGGGGTTCCAAATCATGCCCTAACCAAGTTTGAATTTGATAATATACACGTTCGAAATGTTGATGAGCAGCTGCACTTGTTGGTGGAATATTTGAAAGCTGCACAGGTTTATTAAGTTTTGTAGACTTAACGTAATGCATATAACGAAGATGATCGAGACTTTTCACAGATTTCGGAGCATTATAGACTGCCAATAAGGTTTGAGTTCCACTCTCTAATAATCTCTGGGCCGAACAATTTTCTTCCTCAAATGCTGCAGCTAGTTCATCCAAATTGGTCAGTTTCTCAAAAACTTTTAAACATTTTTTTTTTCCCTTTTTAAAAAGCGCAGAAGTTGTGTCACATCCACTTAATGCGTGCAGAAATAAAATATGTGTTTTGAAATGAGGATAATTATCGAAACTTTTAGTCGACCATATCTCCGTTTTTACATTGCCTTTCCCAACTTTTTTAAAGAAAATTTCTTGTTCGTAAGACAGTGTACGCCCAATTAAAATGATGAGTAAATCAATATCTTGTCCTATTATTTACAAATTTACAGATTTTAAAGAAGATGCACTTAATTATTTTCTAATTAAAATGTCATTAGTGTTAATCGGAATATAATTATAGTAAGATTTAAGTTTTTCCCTTCATTATTTTTTAATTTTAGGAAATGGTGATCAGTATTATTGAATAGATAAAGATTTAAGGCATGAAGAAAATGATAAAATATAATATAATAGTTAATAAAAATTGACAAATATTTATAATCATTGATTTATCGATAGTTCATCAACTATATATGGCGCGTTTTTGATCGGAGGCACCGGTTGACCTGAAGTGATGCTGTGACCGCGCGCTCTAAGCCCTCTATTTCGAAAACGGTTCACCGTATGAAAAAAATTTTGAAAACAAAATTTGTAGAGAATTTTGTATTCTACAATATTGATATAATATAATATGATAATACCAATAGCAAAAAACCCATAAGAAATGAGATATTTACAAAAAAAGCGCAAAAAAACGATCTTTGTGACCTTTGACCTTGAAATTTAATAGTTGCGTAAACCCTACCATATGTAGGTTTTGAGACAACTTTTAGGGTGTCAATATACAAGTATTTACAGACTTACAGCTGGGTATCTGAATTCCGAGATTCTTACCTAATTTAAGCTTAAATGACTGGACTAGTTGGTGAGGTCGGATGTCATCGTGCGTGGTGTTCTCAAATGTTGAGTGTGCGGTGTCATCGTTTGTGGTGAGATCCTGTGAGTGTTCCCAGGTGTGGCCAGTGCCGTCTTAAACTAAGCTGGGGCCCTTGGGCACATCAGAATTGGAGGCCCTTTTGGGAAGTAAAAAACGCTAATTATACTAACATTTTAAAAATAAGTTTAATCATTTATTACATTATAGAAAATCAAATAAAGTATGAAGTTATAAATATTATGTCATTAATGATATTCGAATGCTGCTGTTTTTTGGTTCTGATTACGATAATGGTTTCTTTCGAGATTTCTGTTGAGCAAAATCTTCTATTATATCATTAAAGTCAATGTTGTGAAGGATATCACTTTCAATGGACATAATTGACAAATTACTTAGTCGTTCTTGTAACATTGTTGTTCGCAATTCATTTTTTATTCTTTTAAGCTGCGAAAATGACCGCTCTCTACTGCAATTAGTAACTATCAAGCAAAGGAATATTCTTGTAGCAATTTCTATGTTTGGAAAAGTTTCTTCCAATTTATCTGCTTTTATTAAGTTATGTAAATTTGACATATTTAAATCCGCCGATTGCTTTGCTATGTTTTTTAAATATTGACTTAAATGAAAACATTCTGTTTTGAACTCATCTGCATTTATGTCTTCATGATAATATTTTGAAAATTCTTTGCATTTTTTGGTCAACTCATCAGATTCTATTGTTGTTAACTGACAAAGAAAACTAAATCGACTATCAATTTCTTGGTATGCTGCAGAACGTTTTTTTAAATGAGTAATTAATGTGTCAATTATGGGAATGAAAGTATCTACACGAAACTTTTCTTTACCTCTCAACTGTGCCATCTCTGATGATCCTTCAAAAAAAGTAATGCGTGTGCTGCGCATTCTTTTTCTTTCAAATGTGTCTTTGTAGTCAGCATATGGATTTTTTTCTTTAGCAACCGTTTCGTACTGATCAAAATTATCGCGTGCGGTATTGGCATATCTGATCAGAGACTCGTAAAGTTTCGTTACAACGTCCATGGTCATAGTTCTATTCTGTAAACTTAGACTTGTTTTATTCATAATTCCCAAAAGATCATTCCATATTTCCGTTAGAAGAGCAGTCTCAAACTTTTCCATTTTTTTTTGCTAGGCTTTGGGCTTCCTTTCTAGTGTCTCCTGGTTGATTAATGTCACTTGCGATTGAACACAATGCTTCAGAAATATTTAAATAACCATTTTGCAAAGCATTAATAGCGTTGGCATGTGCAGACCATCTAGTTTCTGAAAGAGACTTCAAGACTGTATTTGCACCTAAATGCTCTGTCAAAATTTTCTATCGTTTTGTCGAAGCCGAAAAAAAAAATTAAACAATTTTTGTACAAATTGAAAGAATGTTACTGCTTCAGTAACACACTCAACAGCCTGAACACCCACTAAATTCAGCGAATGTGCCGCACATGGAACGTAAATCGCAAATTCGCAAACTTCTTTTATTCTTGACTGAACACCAGAGTACTTTCCAGACATATTTGACGCATTGTCGTAGCTCTGCCCTCGACAATCTTTTATAGAAATATCAAGGCTTTCAAAAAAGTTTAAAATGGTATCTGCTATATATTGCGCATTATGTTCATCCATAGGCAAAAATTGCAAAAATCTCTCAATAGGCTGTCCGTCTTTAACGTATCTAACTATGAAAGTCAGTTGGTCAACGTGGGACAGATCTGGTGTAGAATCTACGCTAATAGAGTAGTACTTTGCAGTTTTAAGTTCTTTGACCATGGTTTTCAAAACTTGCTGTCCCATTAAATTAATAAATTCATTACAAATATTTGCCGATAAATATGATGTACTTCCTTTTCCACGATTTCCGCAGTTTTGTATGTGATCAGCAAGAAAAGGATCAAACTCACTAATCAGTTCTAAGCATCCCAAATAATTCCCATTATTTTGCGATCCTTATGTCTCATTATCACCACGAAAAGCAAGACCTCTTGAAGCCAAAAATTTCACTACTGCAACAATCCTCTTAAGTACATTCTTCCAATAGTTAATTTCTTTATTATATTGGTACAGCAGCTCTGTATCAATTCGTCCAGTAGTTTTCATTCTTGCAACATAATTCATCATAAATTCCCTATGCTGTCAACTGTTCTCATGCTCTATAAATAAGTTACTTATATGCTTCCAATCTTTATATCCATGAGGAGAACTTAACCGGTGTCCAGCACCGGTAGTGGTATTAAATAGACGACAGCAATAACAGTATACAGATTTCTTTGCTGGTGAATAAAGAAGCCATTTTCTTTCTAAAGACTCACCATTCGTCAATTTACGAATAAAAATATTTTTTGTCAAGCATCTTGTTTTTGTTTTACCATTTGAATCTGGAAAACTAGTAGAAGTTTCGGAGAAGTCACTGTTTATATTTTGGAAAAACTCTGGCCCTTTTCGAATCCAAATATCGCGGACTTTTTCCGGTAAAATGTCGTCACAGTAAGTACCAGGATCAGGAGACACAGACACAGATACATTCTCTAAGCTTGCAGTTATTAATTCACAGTAGGTTGAAGTCGATGGTTTAGCATCTGATGTGTGATTGTCATTTCCGTGACACGTAACCTCTTTTTCCTGATAACTTTCAGAGGTACTACTTTTGTCTAGCGGTGATGGGAATGAATAATCTCTCGGCTTATTTGTTTCTTCCGCCGTAAAAAACGAAGTGAGCTTTGGAAGTTTTTCCGTTATTTCTTTTTGAGCTGTATTTTTTTTTCTTTTTTGTGAACCACTTAAATATGTTCTTTTCGACATAATGAACTAATGTTTTTACGAACCACAAACGAACTAATGTTTTAACGAACCACAAACGAACTAATCGAAACTTTTGTTTATCTTACTAAATTTTAAATATGAAATGATACAAAATAACTCCACTCACTCATAATAACAGACTGAAAGTTTAATACATCATTCGGGAATTCCCCGACCATAGACAATGTCGATATTTATGTTAGGCCTTGTTTAGACGGTGCAGCTTGACTTTTGAATCGGAGTGATTGCGTGAGTGATCGCTAGATGGTGTTCTTAGTAAATTAGGTAGGAAGCGTTCGGAAATATTATCAATTTGTACAGTAGGAATAGCCGCACTCATTGATATAATGGCGTAGTATATGCCCACAGTATCTGTGTATAGTGTATAAGCCTTCGTGCGTGTATAATACCTTCTTATAGGGTTACTAATTTGCGAAAAAAAGTAATGTGTCCGACAAAAATGTTTTGAGAATAAATGTGTGAGAAAAATTGTATGTCCTTCGGGGCCCCCCTGAGAAAAGAGGCCCTGGGCACGGGCCCCGTGTGCCCTTATGGTAAAGACGGTGTTGGGTGTGGTGTATATGGTGGTTTATATTAGGGCGTGCCATTAATTTCCCAGGTGGAGTGGTATATTTGGAGAAGGGAGTTTATACTCATTTAAACAAGAACAAAACACCGAAAGAACGGAAAAGTGCCAAAAAATCTACGCGGGAATATAAAACCACAAAGGTTACCCTTTTTACATTTTTATTTATAAATCACACATAAATTGAATTGCAGAATCTGATAGTTGTCAGAATCAGAATTGAAACCGATAAGAAAATGTAGTAGGTGTCATGAATTTAGATATTATTGGTTTGACGTTCGAAACAGGGTTACTAATTTGCGAAAAAAAGTAATGTGTCCGACAAAAATGTTTTGAGAATAAATGTGTGAGAAAAATTGTATGTCCTTCGGGGCCCCCCTGAGAAAAGAGGCCCTGGGCACGGGCCCCGTGTGCCCTTATGGTAAAGACGGTGTTGGGTGTGGTGTATATGGTGGTTTATATTAGGGCGTGCCATTAATTTCCCAGGTGGAGTGGTATATTTGGAGAAGGGAGTTTATACTCATTTAAACAAGAACAAAACACCGAAAGAACGGAAAAGTGCCAAAAAATCTACGCGGGAATATAAAACCACAAAGGTTACCCTTTTTACATTTTTATTTATAAATCACACATAAATTGAATTGCAGAATCTGATAGTTGTCAGAATCAGAATTGAAACCGATAAGAAAATGTAGTAGGTGTCATGAATTTAGATATTATTGGTTTGACGTTCGAAACAGGGTTACTAATTTGCGAAAAAAAGTAATGTGTCCGACAAAAATGTTTTGAGAATAAATGTGTGAGAAAAATTGTATGTCCTTCGGGGCCCCCCTGAGAAAAGAGGCCCTGGGCACGGGCCCCGTGTGCCCTTATGGTAAAGACGGTGTTGGGTGTGGTGTATATGGTGGTTTATATTAGGGCGTGCCATTAATTTCCCAGGTGGAGTGGTATATTTGGAGAAGGGAGTTTATACTCATTTAAACAAGAACAAAACACCGAAAGAACGGAAAAGTGCCAAAAAATCTACGCGGGAATATAAAACCACAAAGGTTACCCTTTTTACATTTTTATTTATAAATCACACATAAATTGAATTGCAGAATCTGATAGTTGTCAGAATCAGAATTGAAACCGATAAGAAAATGTAGTAGGTGTCATGAATTTAGATATTATTGGTTTGACGTTCGAAACAGGGTTACTAATTTGCGAAAAAAAGTAATGTGTCCGACAAAAATGTTTTGAGAAAAATTGTATGTCCTTCGGGGCCCCCCTGAGAAAAGAGGCCCTGGGCACGGGCCCCGTGTGCCCTTATGGTAAAGACGGTGTTGGGTGTGGTGTATATGGTGGTTTATATTAGGGCGTGCCATTAATTTCCCAGGTGGAGTGGTATATTTGGAGAAGGGAGTTTATACTCATTTAAACAAGAACAAAACACCGAAAGAACGGAAAAGTGCCAAAAAATCTACGCGGGAATATAAAACCACAAAGGTTACCCTTTTTACATTTTTATTTATAAATCACACATAAATTGAATTGCAGAATCTGATAGTTGTCAGAATCAGAATTGAAACCGATAAGAAAATGTAGTAGGTGTCATGAATTTAGATATTATTGGTTTGACGTTCGAAACAGAAATATTATCGGTTTTGTTATCAGAAACAAAGCAAGAGGATAATCGTTGACAGACTTGAAATGTATGTTAAGAAAATAATTTTTATTATTGTTACGATAAATTAACGTTATTTCTATAGGGAAAAACATAAGAATAGAACACAAAATGTCATAATTAATGAGTTTATGGGGCAAAATCCAGATATTTTAAGGGGATTTACAAAACGTAATTTAACACCCAAATGCGTCTTTATTCAGTCGATAATGTGATATAAATCTGTAAAGTAAACATGTATACAAACATACAAGTAAATGCAAGCCAAATTTCACATGCGAATCCCCTAGTGCATCAAGAGGATTACTTTAATCTTTTAAAATCTTCCTTTTAATTTTTTGATCGTTGATTTTTTCTTCCAATAAAATAAAAGTTAAAATAGCGGAACTCATTGTAAACTTTAGTAGACTTTATTCGGTATTTCAAATTTATCAAACACCTCCAAATTGACTCATTTGGAAGTTTTGTCACAATAGTAAACAGCTGATTCGAATATGGGTTGTGCATATGTTCGAAAAGACGAAATATAATCAGATTCTGTGACACCATTGAAAATTAGAATTGGCTACGCAAATCTGTCTTGGATTCCACAACACCCCTGATAAACTAACTCACACAAATTGTGAATTTCCATTTTATACCCTACACACCCAAACACACCAATATAAAATTCTTTTGAAATTTATTAATATTTATTTTATTTGTTAAATATTCTTAAAGGTTTTAGGTGCAGATATTTAAAAGTACACCACGCTACGCCAAATGTCTCCATAGAAATGCTGGTGTTATGTCTGGAAATGAAAAAAAAAATAAATAAATAAAATATAGTAAATAAATACAGTAAATTATTTTATTTTATGAAAGTAAAAACATAGCATCATTAAAAAAAGTTTCGACGTGACTTGACAGAAATAAAAAAAAAATAATATATTTAACAGTACTGGCTGTTTGTGTGGTTTCAGTTCCAACCGAGACTCCTTGCGGTGACCATCCCTAATCCTTGGAGATTCGTCTAAAATCAATCGGATCAAAAAAAGAATTAGTCTTATTAATAGATAATCTAGTGCCTGATCAAAGATTTTTTAAATTAAAAAAATGGTGACCTAAGAAAATGTTAACAGTTTTTCGCTAAAATCCCTAGAAAATAGATTCCTTCGATCAGTGACTAGTTTTTCATGTTTTCAAAAAAAACTATTTGAACACTAACGTTTTAGAGCGCCCGAAAACCATTTGATAATTATCGAATAACTCGAAAAATATTTGTCGTAACTACTTCAAATCAGAGAATATTTCTAAAATAGTATATTTTTGAGAAAATGCATAAATCGATTTTTGAAAATCCTGACTACCCTCTTGTAGTTTTAAAGATTTGCTTAACTGCCAGAATTGCAAACCAATTCTGTTTTTTTAATGGTGATACAGAATCTGATTGGAATTTCATAGATAAATTTAAAATGCTGAATAAAGTCAAATAAAATTTACAAGAAGTTCCGCAATTTTAGAGTTTATTTCATTGGAGGAAGAAAACAACGAAAAGATTTTAAGAGATCGCAGGAATCCACTTGATGGCTCAGGGGAATAGTAAGTGATATTTAGCTTGCTACTTATTGGCTTGTATGTATTTACATGCTTACTTTACAGATGTTTATCACATTATCGACTGAACAAAGGCGCATTTGCCATGGTGGTAAATTACATTTATTATGTTTTGTAAATCCTTTCAAAATGTCAGGTTCATGAACTAAATAGTTGTGGCATATTGTGCTCTATCTTATGTTTTCCCAATAGAAATAAAGATAAGATTAATATGTATTAATAAAATAAGTTAATATCATAACAATCTTCTTTCTTTGTTTCTGATAACAATACTAATAAAAATGGTTTCGATGACGCGCAAAAGCGATACAATTTCTTTTTCAAACAGCAAACCAATAAAAGCCCAATGTGATTTTTTTTGTTGTTCTTTTCACTTTAGATTTTTTTCAATTGTAAAATTACCAAAGTTATAGCCTTGGCAAGGATATACTTTTAATTGGAGCCACCAACACTGATGTATAGGGTTGCTGCATAAGCTTTTCCAGATGCATCAGAGAATCTGTGAAAATTTATGAGCGCTGATGTTGAAAAGGGGGTCCACCGAGAAATTTCAATAAGATTGAGGGCTTCGTAATCCTTTATGAAAGTTTATAATCGATAATACTTCTCTATTAGTAAACGAAATAGGGTTAATGAGAAAAAATAATACATTTTTTTGCATTAAGATTTTTGAAGACAAGACTTTTGGGTCGTTTGATGTCCATGAGGTCGTAAAGCAAATCCTGCGGACTCCAAAGATGAAGAGTTCATCTCGTGCAGTTGATACGTCATTCTCGAATGGAATGTTGGGTTCTACATAATTTACAATTCTCAATGTCTTGAGGTTTTTTTGAGATGCTGCTGCCTCTTACAGGTTTTCACTAGCGTGTGAACAACTCTAGGTAAAAGTTCCAGAGTCGTTCGCGTAAAAGGTATAAACTTTCCTGTCTTTTTCTTTTCTATGGGATCTACTGTCGGTTTGGGTAACTGGAACGGGGTCAGTTAGATTTCTTAGTGCTTTCAAAGATTTGTATCTGTGGGTGAGAAACACGTCGAAAGTTTTCCATGAAGGTATTTCAGAGTTGACTTCTAGGGTGTACTCAAGTTGATGAGGCAGGTTTTTGGGTAGTTTCAATCCATATAAGAAGATTAAGATTGGGTTCCAACTTCTGATGTCTATGTATACATTATTCAGATTTGTAAGACAATTGTTGACGGTCCTATGAAATCGTGAACCCTCTTGGGATATGTAGGGTTAGTTATTACATTTCTTTTTGGTTTTGTTGGTGTGTGCCTTATATGAACACAATATTTGATGTGCAAAGTTCTGACGAACGGAAAATTTCCTAATGCAATTTATATATTTGTATATGTACGTACATATGTATGAGTAGGTGACAAGAGCAAGACTACTTGGCTCTCCAAAAAATGGAGTATATACTCGTATTGTATGTACGTATGTATAATATACAATGTGCCGACGGAATATGGCAATAACTAATTCGCAAATACTTTGTACTTGATACCCGTTAAGCACTACATTTATTTTAATTATTATATATATTTTTTTGTTTGTTTTTTTCACTATGCCCATTTATTCCGACTTGCGCTGATAAAAACATTTTAGGTAAATTTGGGTCTATGCACTTCCAATATTTTTCACGTATGTATGCCTTACTGCCTTGATTTTTGTTGATCCAAAGGTCGTTGATTGGGTGGGTGAGTAATCCTGATGATCCAAACGGTGGTTAATTGGGTGGGTTCCATTTTATCCGGCACTGACCGGCTTGAATGACCAAAATGTCGGAGACTCGACATTAAACTTGCCTGTGTGCTAAATAAAATAAATATTATTAATATATTTCAAAAATATTTCATATTGGTGTGTAGGGTATAAAATGATAATGCACAGTTTGTGTGACTTAATTTATACTATTGATTATATGGTATGTATGGGTTTGTTAGTGTTTGAACAATTAAATTTATGTGTGATTTATAAATATAAATATAAGTAACAACAACAAGCTAAGGTCTATTACGGCCTTACCTCTGTAACACAGACTTACATAGGCAGATCACTCTGATAAATTCCAGCATCCTACTGGGCGAGATTGATGCAATGTGATCCCTATTCGGATATATAGATCCAAGAGCCCTTATCCTGCTTCTACAGACTGCTGTGCATTCAACAATTAGGTGTCCGCAGTTTCTGGCTCCATGTCGCAAAATATAAAATCAAAAATAAAAAACGTTAACTTCGGTTGCTACTAAGCTATAATACCCGTTACAAATACAAAGGTTCCTTACTGGTTAAATGAGTTAAGCCTCCCTCAACACGTACACATTACTCTACCCGGAAAAAACTGTGGTTCGATACGAATTCGTTGCGTCACCGATCCTGTAACCTTCAACTGCCCTCATTTCGTTTGACATCGATTCCACACGGCTATCTTTATCCCAGTATTTAAATAAGTGTTAAGTATAGTATGTTTTGTAATGAAAAATAAAATATATCAGAAAGAAATCTGCTTTTCATTTCTAATATTAACCACGAGTGTAAGTGCCACATCAAAACTTTACTGTGGTATGCGCTTACCTATTTGTTCACTTACAAAAACTTGATTCCGAGCTTTTAATTTGTAGGGCAGCTATATGCTATAGTGATCTGATTCAGAGACTACATTGTTGCCTTAGACAATAACTTATTCGAATTTTGCGAAGATACATCGTCAAATGGAAAAGTTTTCCATACAAGCACTTTACTCCGATCGTTCAGTTAATACGGGAGGTTCCGACAAATGAGCAGCTTCTTAGTGAAAGGACCGGTGCAAAATTTCATATCGATAGCTTAAAAACTGAGGGCCTAGTATATACAGACAGACGGACATGGCTAAATCAACTCAGCTCATCATGCAGATCATTTATATATATATATAATATATTTTATAGGGTTTCCGACGTTTTCTTCTGGGTATTACATACTTCGTGGCAAACTTAATATACCCTGTTCAGGGTTTAAGTTGAAAATACATGCATGTTTACATTGAAAACATTTTTAAAGCTAAAACTTATTCTGTGCTGGTTATGTTATGGCTGTGCTGATTTGTACGGTAAATGCAAATTTATTGTACATATAAACCAGGACAAAACATATTTGTGCTTTGTCAGATCAGCCAGAAAAGAGGAAGGATACACTGTGGTAAATACTACTCTATTATATTTATCTATTTGAATAAAAGAAGAAGAAACAACTTATGAAGATATTTTGTAAACAACCAACAAATAGAAATTTACACTGTGATAACGGCCGCAGCGTAGCTAGATAAACAGCTCTAGAAGCTTATTTTGTAGAGTCTTAGGAATATCAATAAAGCGCACGCATTTCGGCGTAAGCACAAAAATATATCTTATAAATTTGGATAAAAAAATGTCATCTTGTCGACTAAAAGTTGCAAACCACACGGTTTTCTGGTATTTTTCGAAATACCATCATTCGTTCTTTCAAGACTCCAGTTTTGTCAATATTAAAACCTGAGGCCTTCACTTCTGGCTGATCCTATACACATTTTGCGTAGTTAATAACTAAGCTGCCTTCCCCTGAATCTTGCGGTGTTGATCGGATTTCACCATATGTTGAGAGCTAGTCGATGGACCGAGGAACGGTCGACAAATGCCAGCGTCCAAAAGAAACTGTTTTTTGATTTTAAGTTTTTCGGGCGGTAAGCGTTTAGGTATGGGGAAATCTGGTGGGTTAGGTGGCTATGTGATGGGTGATAAAGTGACGATTTGATTTTGCGGTGGCGAAGTTCTTAAGGGTTATGGCTTTGTATTCACTCAACTGCTCCCGAAATGATTGATTTCGGTTAATACTGACGGCAGAAAACGATTAACTTGGATTATATTTGCGATGCTTATTTCACCACTGGCTAAGTTATGCATTTCGCGAAGGACTTTTGTTGCAAAGTTTCTTTAGTCAAATAATTCCTTCGCAAATTTTGTTTGGAGAGAAATGTTGATGCATGGTGGATTATGGGGTTGTGTTGGCTTCTTCGAACAAAAAACGGCCTATTTTCAATACATATTTAAAAAATAAAAATGTTAAATATTTTATTAGAGCTTTCTACTATTCCACAGATACATATTTTACAAAAATTTTGGAAAGTGTGGCCATTACGACGTCATTTCTGGCACTCCCTCGGAAAAAACGTGCTCCGCGTTGACAGCAGAACTTACAGGATCATCTAAAGTAAAAAGAAAAAAATACGTGTTTTAATTAAGACCTTAAACTTGGTATTGGACGAAGGAAAAAAATAAAAATAGTATTTTTGGCAGAGGTTTTTACAAAAAACGCAAGTTTTGTCGAAAGTTTTCTTTTTTAAATAGTTGTAATTGAACAAAAAAATCCTTCGGTCAAGACCTTGTAAATTATATTAGCAATCCAAAATTAGCAAAAAACAGCCTCTAACATCACAGTCGCAAAATGACTGTAAACTAGTGAAATTAATTACTTTATATCCGGTTAGTGTACCAACATCATACATACTTATTGAGGAATCCCCTTTTGGTAAGAGTAATGAGCCTACTTCCTATCAGTCAGTTATCGATAAGGGTGGTTTCTATTTATGTTATTTTAGCTTCTTCACAACAACAAGGTGCTTCACAGAACATAAATATTTCGTAAGATATTTGGTAAGCTATATTTATGTCGATTTTATTTTTTTAATTATAAATTTCATATAACATATTACATATGTTAAATTAAGGCTTTATAGGCAGTCAGTTGTCAGTCAGTTTGATAATCTAATGACATTACATTATGTAAGAAGTATATACATAAATATATATTTACCGTTTTGCTTTAAATTTTTACAGGTAAACATAAAAAAAGAGGCTTTCTAGAAAGAGAACTTTACTAATAAAAATGGCTAAATTCAAATTTGACATCAACTGTATTTTTAGTCAACCCGTTGTAAAAATATCATCCAATTTGTTACCTCACACATTTCTAGGTGATAGAAGAATGGCCATGTAAGTAGAATTATGTAAAACAAGATGTATACACAATCTTAATAAATTTAAATAATTTTATAACCATATTTATATTTATTGCAACAAGCGTGAGTATAGAAGTCGCTGAGAAACCACAATATACATTACGCATGGCTACTGAGTGTCGACTAATGAGTAGCGAAAGAAATTTTTTTTCGTTTGGTTTTGGAGTCTATGTACGTTAAAGATATCCAATTATATATATTTATTATCTTGCTTTTTTGTTTTATTTATTTGACAATTTAATTATTTAAAAAATTAACATTACAGATTCATTTATTGACAGCTTCTTTTACTTCTTGGAGTATTTCAACAATATATTTTTTCTAGTATTCAAGCCCCCTGCGTAACAATTAGTGTCGACAAGTTAAGTTCTGGTACTTTAAAAGCTTATTAAATTTTTAGAAAATCCACTGCTGAGAAATTGTTTTACTGCCTGTAATAATTTTTGCAAATTGGCATTCATTATATGATTCATATTATTCATCGGCCATTGAAACCCAGGATATTTTCTTTTTATAATATTATATTAGTCATTGTAAGTTCATACATACTTAAGTATTCGAGTTGTATACCCGAAACGAAAAGTAGAATTCAATTTATGAATAATAGAGAGAAAAAGATAAAAGAAATAGAAAAATTTGACAAGTGTTTGGTCGCCACTTCTCTTCAACATCTACTAATAACTTTCAAATATATCCTATATATATATTTGAGTCTATTACTAATTTGTTGAAGTCGCAAATTTCAATTTCAACTAATGCGTTCAAATAACGTTCCTTTATTATTTGTTAGGCATGCTAAGCTTTTAAAATGTTGTTCCTCGGTATACTGCTCCTTATGTACAGGTCCATGAGCATCTCCAACAATTTCAATATAAACGATGGAACTGAATCTTTTAGCAATGCCATGAGAGTTTTTTTCGGCCTTCGGGATAAACTTTCCGCGAACATAGTTGAAGCTACCCACATCCGTAATTCGTGGTCACCCACATCTCATTCATATATAAGTTTAGCGATTTCACAAAGCGTTGGTTCCGCTCCTGTACTTGGCTTCTTACGGAAGAAGTATACCTCCCTTATGCTATAAGGTAACTTATTAACTCATAATATATGGACTCACTTAGTTTTAATACAACGTTTTGTGTTTTATCCGAAATATTTAAACTTAAGTCAACATATTAGTGCCTTGGAAATCTACACACCGATCGCACTAAAACAAGTATTTACTACCCTTTAATGTTAAAGAAAGTAGGCATTTTTGATGAGAGATGCTACGCCAAGAATGTACGTTTTCTGCAAAGTTTTATTCTGATATCTATATTGGTGCTTGATTTATATATTGTTAAGTGAATGTATCTGATGTATGTAATATTGTGTGATGTGGGAGGTAGAATAGGAAGCCATCCTTGCTATGATCCTCTGTATCAGAGTTAAGTTTTGCAATTTCAATAGATTTTCCCATCTGGAATCTACCAACTTCCTCAAATTGGCATGAACTATATATATATTTCGATTAGTTGATGTTTTGCAAACAACCATAAGGTGAATTATATATACTCCGTGCAAGCAAATAATTTAACATATATTTTCACTTTCTTCTAATTATAGGGAGGTTAGTTCAAAGGTGTCTCAAATTATAGATCGGTTAGGTGAACTTTCAGCCGTAGCTCAGAAACTGTCGAAACCTATTACATCAGCCCAAAAGCTTCGAATGTCTGAAAATCAAAGAGTCTATCTTATGGCAGATATCAATGGATGTGACGGGTGAGTAAGTTTTAATTTTATTGAATATTCAATTGTGATTCACTGCAGTAATATTGTGGGACAGGTATGAATTATATAATATAATGCTACTGGTTCTGGCAGTACAGTCATAAATGAAATGCACGAAAAAATAAATGTGATATAAATATGCAAATGAAAAGGAAAATGGTTGAAAGAATCTGGCGGTAAAAAGTATTAATTTATTTATGGTAATTAAAAGCAGTAAATTAGTATAGTAGTAATGGATCAAAGCCAGGGAAATACTTTCAAGTGTACTTCGTAAAGAATTCAACATTCATTATTCGACGAAATCGTGAAAGGATAACAATCAAATTTGATATCTTATTAATTTATATTGAAGGGCATGTACACACTTAGTTTTATTAATATATCTTAATCGCTTCAACAAAAATTATATAAAAATCATCCTTAAATTAGAATTAGTTGATATAAACTCAAGACGCTAAATTTAATATATTGAGTTGGTGTGGAAAACGTCTACCAGAGGATCGCAATTCTTTATATTAGGAATGTAAGGTTCAGACCAATTCCATACATATTATGTGGTACACCATAAAGCTTTCAAGGAAACCTAACCAACCTAAACGGTTTATATTCAGTCGGAAATCATTATGCATATATGCTATGTTGGGGGCAGAGAAAGGGACGGGCTGATTGCAATAATGAATTTGCTCAGGTTTACTTGAGAACATATTTTCAAGCAATTGTATAAATATATAACTCACACACAGAACAACATATTCGTCAGAAGGCTTGTAAGGTATGTAGTATATGGCAGTAGGGGCAATTCGTATATATGAATAAGGCCAACCGGAAGTTTGAAAATTGTATATTATTGTATGTATTGACCCAGGTTTATCAATTTTTGGCAATACCACATACTATTAACATGCTACATATGCCCTGAATTTTATTAAGGTACCATCACAAATAAAGGGTTTTCCAATAAGAGTGATATGAATAAAAAAACACTAATTGTTAAGGAAATTCAAATGTTTTTTATTTACTGTGAAGTACAATCGAAGCAATTAAGTTCTGAATATAACATCATTCAAATGGCCTTCACGATCTTTTGCAGGAACGATTTCGATGAATTCAATTTCCGAGTACCTTTTCCACTAAATCTAGTCGTATGTCATGAATAGCTTGTTCAATATTGATTTCTGAAGCTTCAAGAGAGTCTGGTTTATTGCAAAAGACTAATGACTTCAAATAACCCCACAAGAAGTAGCCTAATGGTGTTAAATCGCAACTTTTTGGAGGCCATTCATTGTCAGAATTTTTTTGAAATTATCGACTTTCCAAACTTTTCTCGCAATATTTCGGTGGTTGCACGTGCTGTGTGGCACCTAGCCCCGTCTTGTTGGAACCAGATGTAGTCAAGATCAACTGCGGCCATAAAAAGTTGGTTATCATCAATCTATACCGCTCTCCATTGACAGTCACGGTGTCACCAGCTTCATTTCGAAAGAAGTACAGACCGATGATTCCACCAGACCAAAAACCACACCAATCTGTCAATTTGTGAATGTAGTGGTTGTTCATGAATAGTTTGTGGATTTTCTTCGCACCAGAACCGATAGTTTTGTTCATTTTCCGCATTACTCAGATGAAAGTGAGCCTCATCGAAGAAGACGATTTTTTTTTAAACTTCGGGTTTAAAATTTAATATCTCTGGGGGTATTTATTTATCGCGCTTTTAGTAGTATTCAACAGAACCGTTATATGGGGAGGCGAGGTTATAATACGATTTCATCCATCTATACAATGTCGGTAGGAGTTTTGCCAAGGAATCGTGCCTCGTCTCGTCATCGTGGTCATTTATATACCATATATATATAACTCCATATCTACCTCGATTAGTTTAAGGTGATACAAACAACCGTTAAGTGAACAAAACTATTATACTCTGTAGCAACATGTTGAAAGACATTTTGCGAATAATTCAACATTCATTATTCGACGAAATCGTGCATGAATTACAATACAATCCAATTTGGTACTTTATTAAGTTATATTATAGGTAGGTCATAGAGACTAAATTTAATATATTGAGTTGATATGCAAAACGTCAACCAGAAGATCGGAATTGATGATATTAGAGATATGAGATTAACACCAAGGTCTACATCAACTTTATATCATGTTCAGCACTAAAACATCAATATAATAAGGTTTGTTAGAATAACAGAAATTTTTATATATATGTATTATAATCCTATTTCTCATATTTTCGGAATTAAACTAAAGTATTTCGAATATTATGTTCAATTAATTTTGCCAAGATATCTAACACATTGACTGATATTTTGCAATAGTTCTACTTGAAAATTGAAGATAACGGTATTTTAGGAAATTATTTTTTTGTTTGTCAATAAGTTGTTATTTTACCGTTATAAATCACGCATTACTGAAAATTTTGTGGTCGGTTTCAAAGAAGTATGCTTTTATTTTATAAAGGCTTTTGATTCAGACTGGCATTTTAATTAGCACACCGTGCCATCAGAAAAGTTTTTCGTAATTCGTTTCCGCTTTAGGTTATAATTTTTCTCTGAGATTATTTGTAAATAAAATTTTAAGTAGACAGCTTGAAATATTAAAAATGGGATGGGAATCGTTCCAAGAGCTCCAGTGAAGACGAAAGGCGCCTAATATGGAACATGTTCCAGGACTGGAAAATATTATTGAAATTGCTCGTTGTATTAGAAGTTCACTCATTTTCGGCAGGCGCTTAAAGATCCTTTTGTAACTTCTTCGCAAATACGAGCTACAATGCAGGAGGAATATGGCGTAAATATTGCCAGCAGGACTGTTACACTGCGGCTTTTGTGAAACAACCTTCGGGGATGCGAAAGTTTAAAAAAGCAAAAAGTTTCACACAATAATCGAAAGGCGCGATTGGAACTAATGAGACTGCATAGGGATTCTCCTTTTTTCTTATGGAATTCTGTAGTTTGGAGCGACAAATCTAAATTCAACTTACACGGGCCTGATGGGAGAACTTATGCGCGACGCCCCCCAAATAAGAAATTGGTCCAGGAAGACCGTTAAGTTCGGTGGGGGAAGTGTTATGGTGTGAGGTTGCTTCATGAAGCATGGTATTGGTCCTATTGTGCAGATAATGAGAAAGCTAGATTCTGTAGCATACCAGAAGTTGCTTAAAAGTTGCAGGACTATGCGCCCTGCCATAAGTCGAGGTCTGTATTCAATGGCTTCAAAACCAAGCAATTCCATTGCTGAATTGGCCTGCCAGAGTCCAGAACTCAATCCAATTGAAAATCTGTGGGTAATAATAAAAAGGCGAGTCATGGCACTGAAACCGAAGATAGTGCACGATTTATGGGCAGTTATTCAACAAGATTGTCTGAAAATTCCCAATGACATCTGCGCGGATTTGGTGTCATCTATGCCGAGAATCATCCGTAATTTCCCAAAATGGACACTCAACTAAATATTGAGTAAATAAAAACTCATAAGTTTTTTTTCAAATTACTCACTCAATTTTCAAAAATCATCAAACCGCAGGTGCCCCTTATTATTGCAGTTACAATTTTGTATCTTCATTTGTGGCTTAGTAATGGCAATTTATATGATTTCGATTAATAGCGTTTTGTGGGCATGGCAGTTGTCCGATTACGCCCATCTCGTACTCCCGATTCGACCAAGGAACACGTTTACAAAGTTTCATGACGATATCTCAATTTTTATTCAAGTTAGAGCTTGCATAGACAGACAGACGGACCGACAGAGAGGCATTCTGAATACAACTCGTCTTGTCATCCTGATTATTTATATATATGTATGTACATATATAACCTCATATCCATCTCTATTAGTTTTGCGTGATACAAACAACCTTTAGATGAGCGAAAGTATTGCCTCCGCTCACCAATCCGTGGAATGTGTTTCAATAAAAATATCAATAAAATATATGCGTTTTTGAAGCTCTTTTCAGAATATCAGATGCGCAAGCTAATATCATTACAGTCGCCAAATTTCATGGAATTCTTATGTTCGTTTGCAAAATTAACGGCATTTTTTGAATTCTACTAATGGAGAATAAGCAGAAAAAGTATCCGCACACTGCATATTACATTAGTTTATTGTAGTTTCTACGCGTTTAAGACCTGATAATTTTTTGTGCATTATTGTCAATAATACAGATTTAGATAATTGAAGGCAAAATCTGCAATTTGTGAGTAAATTTTTCGAATTATTCAGCTTTAATCGAAATGAATGCAAAAGGCAAAGAAAAAAGTGTTGACGAGCGGAAAATAATACTAAAATTAAGTGATGACGGTAAAAGCTTTCGTGAAATTTTACGAGTTGTCAACAGAACGAAGTGCTCAGTGCCATATGTCATCCAGACTTTCAAAAAAACGGGAATTATTACTTCAAAGCCTCGATCTGGACGTCCGACTGATCGAAAAACACGCAAAGTTGTATCTCTTGTAAAGGTTAATCTGCGTTTAACCGCTTCCAAAATATTAAAAAGGGTTGGATATCATGGGCGAGTGGCATGCAAAAATGCGTTCATTCCCTTAAAAAACCGTTTAAAGCGCATTGTAAACGAAGATATAACCAAGCCTATATATTTCTGGGAATCAATTTTATGGTCGGATAAGTCCAAATATAGTATATTTGGAAAAAGGAAAGCAGATGGTGTGGCGAAAAACTGGTACGGCCTTTGAAGCGCGAAATCTTACTTCAACCGTAAAGCATGGTGGAGTTCAATTGAGGTAGTGTATGGCAGCAAGTGGAGTTGGTGGCATTGAGTTTATCGAAAATATAATGAATAAATTTAGTTATCTAAATATTTTAAAACGGCAAATGAAGCAAAGTGCTGACAAATTAGGATTGCCAAACGTGTTTTGTTTCCACAGGACAATGACCCTAAGCATATAGCGGAACTTGTTCGCCTTTGGTTTCTTTACAATGCTAAAAAACAGCTACATTCACCTCCACAATCACCTGACCTCAATCCAATTGAGCATTTTTGGGCTCTATTGGAGCGCAGAATTCGCACACATACGATTACCAGCAAAGAAATGCTCAATACCGTTATATTGGAAGAATGGAGTAAAATGTCAGCCCAAGATACGAGAAAATTAGTACATTCCATGCCTAAACGTCTAGCAGAAGCTCTAAAATTTCGAGGCTTCTCCACCAGCTATTAAACTTTTTCCAATTACTTGATATTATTGTGTTCTGGTTAATGAGCGGAGACTCTTTCTGTTTAAGTTAAAAATGTTTTTAAAGTGAAAATGAACTCTGTGGCTCTTGTTTATTGAATAATTTGAAAAAAGTAAATTTTTTCAAACGAAAAGATATGGTTTAATAACACAAAAAAAAATTTCTTAATTTTTCAAACTTTTGGTCAAACTTTTATTTTAGTTCAAAAAATTTTGTATCCAGTGAGCGGAGACTTTTTCTATCTAGTGTATATTGTGAGAATATAATGGTTGCAACATGCAACTAAAGCGAGAGAAATTTGGTATCGTAACTACCAGAATGTCTCTCGTAGTTTTATTGTAACTGCGTATGGAAGGGGTCAGGGCGGTTGAACCAGTAGAGTTCATCCGTCCTATCTGCTTAAAAGGGGATGGTCACTGTTTTCTGGAATTTACAAGGCTAATAAAGTTTCTGAAAAGCGATATAAATGCAAATAAGATCTGAAAACCAAAATATTTTCACGGTATAAACTTAAAAGTATCATGTCCAATTTCCAACTTAATTGTCATATTAGTGACATATGTAGACTAAGGTCTAGATATCATTTTTAAATAAACAGATCCACTTAATTAAATTAAAATATGTTCGATATATTCGATGTAAAGCCAACCGGAAGTTCGAAATTATAATAGATTATAATATTAGGTATATAGAGAAGGAAGTATTGATTGATATTATTAATTTTTGGCATTGAGACACATTATTATCAGACGTTTTCGAAATTTCATTAAGATATCTCACATATTTTTCGCTGTTTTCGATTTTAAGTTAACCGGAACTTTAAAAATCATTATACTGGATATTTTGGATATAGAAGAAGTAAACCTATCAGTGAAAAATACTTTCTATCCATACCTTTATCTCACATCTTGACTAATATGTTTGGTAAAAAGTCAGCCTTGGGCACTGAGATCTACATATTCGGTAACTGTGGGAATGAATAGTTATGATCCCATTTCGACATTTTTATTGACAAAAGATGGCATATCTTAAGGGCACTATGTTTCTGGCTAAATGCGTTAAGCTTCCGCCCTGATGCATTCAACAACACCGCACAATACACCACTCACAAGACAACACTGGCACACCACATCTGGAAACATCAGTACACCCAGACACCACACATCAAGGCAACCTTACTGGAAGCAGCAGCATACACCTACACACAACAGGATATCAACACACCAACATTAACAAAAGGAGGGACGGCGATCGCGCCGGTCTTTTTGTATTTCTCGACAGCGATAGCAGAGAAGACGTTAAAGTTCCGCTTTTTTACACGGTCGTCCGCCTATTTCGGTTTTATTTTAAAAAATTCTGTTATACAAGTGGAGTTTTTTTGCAAAACTTAAATAAATCGAATTATAACGTTTGCGGCAGAAAAAATTGCGTAATTTTTTTCTAATTTTCAATTTCATTTTGGAAATTTTACAAATGCGTGGGCGTTTAGAGGAAAACAAGGTGAGGTGAGAACAAAGTTAAAAAGTTAGTAGGTCCTTCGAGCCTAAAAGAAAGGCACTATTTAACAAAAAAAAACCAATCAATTACATATATATGACCAAAGTGTAGTGAAACAGGAAAAAAAAGAAGAAAGTACCGGAAAATAAAAAGCGGGGTGAAGTGCAACAGCCAAAGCAGTGCATTTACAAACAAGTAAGGAAGGGCTAAGTTCGGATGTAACCCAACATTTTATTCTCTGGCAAAGTCAAATGGTATACTCGTTTTAGATTTCTTTGTGGATCTTGCCGCCTTGTTCTATGTTGACCGATATTTTCGGTAAAAAGTCAGCTATAGGCACTGGGTTCCACATATTCAGTACCTAGGGGCTTGAACAGTTTTGATTCGATTTCGACAATGTTTGATCACAAAGTGGCATACTTTAAACGTATTATTCACGCAAAGTTTTACGCCGATATAATCATTGTTGCTTGATTTGCAAACGTCAGATGGAATTTAAAATGCTGTTATATGAGAAATAGGCGTGGTTGTAATCCGATTTCGCCCATTTTCACACCGTCGATAGAGATGCTAAAAACATTTGTTCCCACTTTTTTTTCTTATGGCTTCAGTGGTATAGGAGATATGCACATTAAACCTATTAGGGGGCGGGACCACGCCCACTTTAAAAAATTTTAACTGCAGATGTCCCTCCCTAATGTGATCCTGTATACCAAATAAGAGTCTTGTATCTTGTTGTGGAGCTTAGTTATGGCAATTTATTTTTTTTTAATTAACGGGTTTTGTGGGCGTGGCAGTGGTCTGATTACGCCCATCTGCAACACCAACCGTCTTACGGTATCAAGAAACATGTGTACCAAGTTTTATAAAGATATCTTAATTTTTACTCAAGTTAAAGCTTGCACAGACGGACGGACGGACAGACAGTCACCCGGATTTCAACTCGTTTCTGAATCCTTATGATATATATGTATATATAATATATAGTCCTATATCTAACTCGATTAGTTTTAGGTGATACAAACAACCATAAGGTGAACAAAACTACTATACTCTGTAGCAACAGGTTGCTTGAGTATAAGAAGTAAGGAAGTTCTAAGTTCGGATGCAACCGAACATTTTATACTCTCGCATAGTCAAATGGTATACTCGTTTGAGATTTCTTTATATATTTTATTAATTATAGCAATCTTTCTTGTGTTTTGTTGTATACGCTTATAATTTATTTTATATAGCACTGTATTGAATTACAACTGTATGAAAATAAATCGTTTTTTGACAATAAATAACATTTTTTATTTCTTTTATCGATGTAATTATACATGTTTAGCTTAAAAATAATAAATATAATATTAACAATTTTAAAAATTATATTATTATATTAATTTGTATTTTTTATATAGATTCTTATACATATATCCAAATTATATTTCTTTTCTCCTTATACTATTTAATTTCTATCGTACAAGGTGCGTTACAAAGTAAAAAGGACTTTTAAAAAAAAGACAGAACAAATGGTTTTATCGGCAAAATCAATTAATTTTATTCAAAATAGTCTCCTTCTGCTTTAATACAGCTTTTTGCACGGTCCAAAAGCATGTCGAACGAGTGTTTTAGCTCGTTGCCCGGTATGGCCGCCAGTATGCCGGTACAAACCTTTTGAATGGCCTCCACGTCTGCATAACGCTTTCCTTTCATGGGCAAATGTATTTTTCCGAAAAGGAAGAAGTCGCACCGTGCCATATCAGTTGAATACTGGGAGTGGTTGATTGTTAAAATGTGATTTTTGGTCAAATAATCGGCCTCAAGCGTCGATCGATGAGACGGCGCATTATCGTGCAACAAACGCCAACTTCCATCTTCGCGATATTCGGGCCGAACACGGCGCACCAAACGCTTCAAAACTCCAAGGTAGAATACCGCATTAACGTTTTGGCCGAGTGGAACAAATTCTTTGTGGATAATACCCTTGGAATCATAAAAACAACTCAGCATTGTCTTCATTTTTGACTTCTTCAGGCGAGATTTTTTGGGTTTCGGCTCATTTCTCATTTGTGTTCTCACGACCACTTTGAAAATGTTGAAACCACTCGTGCACTCTGCTACGGGATAGGCAATCATCGCCATAAACTTGTTTCATCAATTGAAACGTTTCGGTAAAAGTTTTACCAATTTTAAAACAAAATTTAATGTTGGCTCTTTGTTCGGAGCTCATTTTCGCACCGATGACAAAAACATACTGACACTTAAAATAAATGAAATGTCATGAAATTTTTACTGGAAGGCGATAAAGGATAGCAGATTCAAACGCACTAGTCGAGATATAGATGGCGCCACTAGAGTTTACTTTTTTACTGTTTACTTTGGAACGCACCTTGTGTATTTATACAATAATGTCTTATATAATAACAAATTATACATATAATTTAAATTTTCTTAATTAGATTATTTACAAATTTTTTTTAAAATGGTCTTAAAAACTACTGTCAAAATTGCTATACCATTTCTTAATATATATTTGAAAAAAAAAAATGAGAAACTTTAGTTGAAAATAGAGACACAAATACTATCATGATAGCTGTGCACTGTCTCAAAAGTAATTGCATTAACATGGGAAGGATCCATGTTTGAAAATGCGCAATCAATTTGTGTGCCGGCAGGTGTAGTTGAATATTCTACACCAAGCAGGGAACTAAAGTTTATTTCTTGGAGCAGATTTCCTATTGAATTCCCTGTAGACATTAAACAAATGTTGAAATCTCCAACAATTAGCACATTTTGATCGCATAACTCAGAAGTAAGAACTTCCTGAAGTTCTACAATTAAATGTCTGACAGTGAAAGATAAATTTCTGTATAGAACCAGAATATTAATACTGAAACATTTAAACACAACCGCTTCTAAAACTTTGCGGCCTGAATAAATTTTCTTTACATCCTTTGGTTCTATACAGCTAGCAATACTACATATGCTTTGCATATATTATAATGCCCCGTTTATTTCTGTTGCTTGTTTCCGTGCTATCTATCCTCAGCTCGTTAATTGGAGTAAATCCTGGTAAAGCAAACTTTTCGCACGAATAACTCCAAGTTTCTACAAAACATAAAATATCTGAAGATAGCATCAAACAGTCGCTTTTTATATCATTAATGTGAGCATGAAGGCTCTGAACATTATGGAATAAAATTTGATGTCCTGATGTTCGGGAATTCATAAAACTAACAAGTTTCAGTTTTATGAATTCCCGAACAGCTTTATTTGTGTTCAATTCCCTCAGGTCCTTAATTACAGGATCCGATTCAGAAAATTTGTTAGGAGGAATAAAATTTCCTATGATGAATAGACCTGCAGTAGTAGCTCGACTGCAAGCGACATATATTGAAGCTCTAGGCATTCTGGGTCGAGTATGAACTACAACTTTATTATATGTGGCACCCTGACTTTTATGAATAGGTATTCCCTCAGCCGGAACAACTGGAAACTGATTTCTTTCAATTGAAATTTGTTCATTTCTTTTATATTAAAAAGATTTTAAAACTTTTTCAATTTGTGACCAAGAACTTTCTAGAGGATGAGGCTTTTTTGATCGTGCTATCAAACCAACAGAAGATTCCAAAAATTTAATCCACAGAATTGTTGGAAAGGAACATTGGAAATCATTATACATAAGTTGTCCAGCTGCCCCATTAACCACACTTGTTTATATTCACTGTAATCATATATTTCTGAAAGTGTCAACACTCTGAACTCATTTTCCACTATAGTTAGTACATTTTGAGCACCTTCCTCTAAGTCTATTTCATTATAAAGACTTTCTAGAACATTTTCAAGTTCTCTTTGCTCAAAAACAAAATTAGAATACGATGTGCTATGCAAGTCTGCTCATTATCGTTTACAATGAGATTTTGCTGTTCATTCCGCCATGGATAGTAAAGCATTACCATTTCGCGGAAATACTCAATTTTGGCCAAATCTGGGTTAAACCTTCTATACTGAATAATACAAGGTTTGGTACGATTCTTAACAAAACCGCTACCGTCTTTAAGAGGCATGACAACCCCGCTTTCTGGTAATTATCATTTTCCCTCTCTTCTTCTTCATGATCACTGTCTTGTGCTCTTCTACTAGATTTAACATATTTATACATAGATGCAAAATCAGCTAAGCAAAGAGTTTCTAACTAATCGGATCTTTGAACATAACGGTCTAAAATACCTGCTACGAATATTGCAGTCGAACGTGAAGGAAGGTTCTGAAGTTCTGCTCTAGGTTTCACCATTCGAACACGTTCCTCAGGTCGAGAGGTATTTATAAATTTTTCTACATTACTTGCTTCCGAAAGATGGAGCCCAATGCAGCAATATACTGCTTCTTGTGCAGATATTTCTGTGCCTGATATAAATTTGTAACCTATATGTTTAAGTTTTTGCTTAACAGTATAATTTCCAGCATTTACCTCTTCATTTAAGAGCCTAGAAGCTCCCCCGTTAAACTTGTTAATATTATATAATTAATTATATATGAACAGCAAGCATATGCATCCAGTATATATTGGATATCCATATTTGCTCTATGGAGTTCCAAAATCAGAGGATTATAAGCGTTTATAAAACGATTTTGTAATTTTCTTTTTAGAAAAATTTTGGGTTTTGTTAAACTTGATTTAAGGGCTAACAAATAGTCATCAAAAGACATATTTATTCTACTATCAGACAGGAAATGTTCAAAATCTCTTAAATTAGAAATGTCTTCTGTAGTCATATTTGAATTTAAAAGTATTTGAATTTTGAAAAAGTTTTCCTTGTGTCTTTCTGAGTTTTGACTTGTTTCTGTAAGAGGTAACAGTATTTGCGTTGAAGGCATTGGTGGATATGATATACCAAAACGACAAAACTGTTGTCCTCTTATTTCCCTAGTACAAGACCGACTGTGGTTATGCTTTTGATAACCCAAATAATTTTCTAAGTGGCTAATCGAACCATCTGTAGAAATATAATTGTCAATAAAACTAATGGCATCAGGGAATGTCTGAGGATCTTGAAGGTTGATCTTGGGAGCGTTATTAAGCTAATACATGCCATGTACATGCGAGGAACCTCTCTGTTGAAACTCCACTCTCCAGTAGAAATTTGTGACAAAATGCTCTCCAAAAATGCCGGCATTATCTTTAAAAAGCTTAAGAATTTGTCGATAGCGGTAGTCAAAATATCGAGCACAAGTAACTCGTCTGACCGAATTAAGCGATATCTATCTTGGGTTGTTAAACTGTTGGCTTCTTCTTCCGAAATATCTTTAGAATCAACAGTTTAAGAGACACTGACCAAAAGCTCAACCCACTGAGATTCTGCAGCCGATAAAGTGATAAAGAAGGTTGGAAGCCCAAATTGACGAATCATAGCGATTGCCTTTTTCTTCTCAGCTTCCCAGTGTGCAGGAGACGATCTAACGCCTTTTAAAACCTTGTAACCATCATCGTGTTGAATCAAGTTTTAAACAAAGTTTTCGTTTAATAGATTTTGGGCTGTAACTTGGTTTCGGCCTGAAAACTTTCTAAGGCAAATAGATGTACTATTCTTAATTTGTAGCAGTTCTAATTTTTTGTAATTATAGAACAACTTTGGAATGGTACACGCTCTTCTGTCAAAACGGCGAATTTCAGAACGTATTATTTTGTTATATGTTTCAGAGCATGTACGTTTCTGCCCAGCGTATATTGTTCCAAATGACAACTCTTCTGAATTATTGTCTTGAATTATGTCAATTGGTCTTTGTTCAAGGTAAAAGACCCATGGGAATATTATTACCTGAGGGACTATCATGAGAAGTTTGTGCCGCACGAAAAGATTTAACCAATCGGGAATCCTCTTAAATTCTGAAATATATAAAATAATGCGTTCTCATTTATATGCATATAGTGCTCACGATACAGAGGGGTATTTACTAAGAATTGCAAAGCTTCCATAATCTTTGCGGGGCGTATGGTATCGATCATGTAATCAGGATTGTACTCCAAACGCCTTCTTAAGTAAATTTGTATCACATGAGCCTCATCAATGGACCTTGGTAGAGATGTCACAATATTGTTTACAGAAATTGGTATATTAACAACAGCACTTTTGAGAGAACTCTGACCTTGATATCCTAACGGACGGATTGTTATAAAAGGTAATATAGGCATTATGAGACGTTCTTCAATTGGGGTTAAATCTTTCAAACAATCCGGTATTTCAGGAAAATCTAGATCGTTAGCTAAACATATTTTCGGAACGTTCTTTTTAACAATCGCATTTTTGCAAGTAGCACAAAAATTGTAATTTCCATCTTCCGAAGGAAATTTTTGCATTAAATAGAAGGCGGATGCAGCATTCGGGTAATCTTGCGCAATAGTTTTGAAATTTAATTTGCGAACTTGGTGTGAAAACCATAATCCGCCACAGCAAATACATATTTCTATAGGGCCCTTATTTATATTTTGGAAATAAATGCTTTTGAAATCTGTTAAATTGCCACTACAATCATTTTCTGTAACATTATTTTCTCTCGTTAATCGGATTCGTTCGGACTGTCTTTCGTTTTCAGTTTGCCTATCGACCGGGTTATCTCTACAAAGGCGAACTTGACTTTGTCTAAGACGTCTCTGATTTAAAATTTCTTCCCTCATACCCCTCCTACTAAGCTGTCGACGTTGTGTTTCTCTATCACGCTCCTCTCTCCTTATTTTAGGATTTCTTCTTGCATGCTCTCTTTGCATTTAATCACGAATGCGCTCTAAATTCCTATACTCTGGATTTCTTGCGCGAAATTCTCTATGATCCCTAGTGTTCCTACTTTGCTCATCATAACGTACCTCGGGATTTTCTCGACGAGACCTACGACCTCGAGTATTTGAGTATGTGGATCTTGCCGCCTTGTTCTATGTTGAACAGTATTTACAACTTGCTCAACAGATCGAACCTTGGGGTCTTCGCGCCGAGATCTATGACCTCTAGTATTTCTCATTTGCTCAACAGATCAAACCTCGGGGTCTTCGCGCCGACATCTATGACCTCGAGTATCTCTTATTTGCTCTTCAGACCGAATTTGTGGATCTTGCCGCCTTGTTCTATGTTGAACAGTATTTACAACTTGCTCAACAGATCGAACCTTGGCGTCTTCGCGCCGAGATCTATGACCTCTAGTATTTCTCATTTGCTCAACAGATCAAACCTCGTTGTCTTCGCGCCGAGTATCTCTTATTTGCTCTTCAGACCGAATTTGTGGATCTTGCCGCCTTGTTCTATGTTGAACAGTATTTACAATTTGCTCAACAGCTCGAATCTCGGGGTCTTCGCGCCGAGATCTATGACCTCGAGTATTTCTTATTTGCTTTCAGAGCGAATTTGGGGACTTAGACGTTTTGCCCTATGTTGAACAGTATTTAAATTTTCTTCAAAAGACTGTACCTCGAGATTTTCCCGCCTGGTTCTATGTTGATTTGTATTGATAATTTGTTCGGACAGACGTACATCGGAATCTAATCTACGATTACCGTGACTTACAGTATCTTGTGACTGCTCACTATCTCTATATAAAGAGTTTGCACGAAGAACTCTCATACGTCTTCTATTCTGAAGACGACTTAGTAATACAGATTTTCTACTTAATCTAAGCATAATTAATATATAATAAATAGCTTTATATATAAAATACTTATATATAATACTTATATAATTCAGTCCGTCCGGGTCTGAAAAGTTGGATCCTAGGTGCTGCTGCTTTCTTTCACTGTAATTGAATCCTTGCTATGACTCCTTTCCTGTTCGGTGTATAGGTACTATGGTATACTGGTGCATATATGTATATGTGTTTGCCCACCACTGTATATAATACGGTGTTGCTTGCCACTGTATATAACAATAGTTTAAACACTATTTAACTAATACACGGAAATTAGTTTGAATACACCACTTTGCTGGTTAAGAAATCTAGTGTAACTGAAACTACAAACACAATGTACTGATAGGGATCTATGGTACCTATTTTGAAAGGTCTGCCCATGAAGGCTAAATTAACAATAACTTACATATAATTAAGTATAGTACACACATATGTAGAGCAGGTATGTAGATTTTCTTCTTTCTGTCTTAATATCTAAACCTTTCGGCGCTGGGTAAATCCCAAAAAGTACTTAAATGTAGTTTTCTTGAGTTTACAGTTCACCTCATGACCTTCATATTAAAATGTGTCGCAAAACTGAAATAATAGATAATAGCATTTTAACCGATGTGGTCGCAGTTTATCTATTACCACATAAAAAGGATCTTTAGCCCTTTTGATACTAGACTACTAATATTTATCTCACGCGATTTTTTCTAGAAAGATATTTTTGCTCTATACAAAGTCCAGCACTCTAAGAAACTTTTTTACATTGTTGTCTGGTATATTTTGTTATAAGTTCAACATGATGGCTGAGAAAATATACTTATCCACTGATTATCATTAAATATTAGAAGAAATATTTGTATATGGAAATCTATATCTATCTCGATTAGTTTTAGGTGATGCAAACAACCGTTTGGTGAACAAAACTATACTCTGTTGCAACATGTTGCGTAAGTATAAAAATGTTGCGAAAGAATTCAACATTTATTATTAGAATATTATTTAGTATCTTATTAACTTATGTTATTGATCATAGGTTTACTATTTTAGATAGATACTATTTTTTCTCCGAAATGTTAACTTTAACAAAAAGAAGCTATTTAACTCAAACATGGTATATGTGATATAAACTGAACCAAAGGGGCTAGATTTAATATGTGGGGTATATGAGGTTGCTGTTGTACGAAAGGAAATTCCTTCAGGTGTGGCAAAGTTGAGAAAGAATTAAACATCCATTATTAAATGAAAGAGTGATAAATTTACAATCAATTTTGGTATCTTCTTGACTTATATTAGAGGCCATAAACATAGTCTCAGTTTTATTGCTATATTTTAGTTTGCGTCAGCGAAAATTACATTAAGAAAAAACATCTTGAAGTGAGATATACATAAGTATGAATGTGATATTAACTCGACCAAAGTAGCTAAATTTTATATTATAAGCTTGTGTGGAAAACGTCAACCAGAGAATCGGAATTCATTATATGAAGGTGTGAGATTTAGATCAAGGTATATACTATTTTCATTCTAATTCAGCGTAAAACCACATAATTTTTAAGAAAACTTATCCACTTAATTACATTAAAATATTATATTTTGATCAACCGGAACGGTTTAAAGTCAAGAGGAAAGATGGAAATTATATATATATTGGGGATAGAGAAAGATATTCATTTTTACATTGCTCAGCTATACTTGAGCATAGAGAACATATTTTGAAGCAATTTTATATATAAAAAAAATGTTTAATACTCACTGACCGACATACGAGAAGTATTATAAGTAGTATATGGAAGAGGGTTGCATTAACCCGATTTTATCAATTTTTGCCAACACTACATACTACAAACATGCCACAGACTAATAAAATGCTCCCACTGTTTCATTAAGGTACCTCACATACCATCACCAGTCAGACGAATCTTCGAAAATCCTGATATTAGTTACATTATGGCCCCCATGTAAAATTTTAATTCGATTTCATCCATTTTAGGCACAAAAATACCTTGTTATGAGTAAAACACGCTCTCTCATTTTCATTGGGATAACTCACATATTAGCCGATATATGCGGTATAAAGTCACCCGGAAGTTCAAAGATTCGATTGAACCCATTTTTAGACACAAACATACTATTATCGAGAGTTTTATTTATTTATTTTATTATATGAATTTCAATTAAATGTTTTACACATTGACCCATATTTTCGGTAAAAAGGCAACTACATATAGGCACTGGGCTCAACAAATTCTGTACCACGGGACTTGAATATTTTTGGTTCGATTTAGACAATTTTTGGTCACAAGGTGGCATACTTCAAACGCATTATTCATGCAAAGTTTTACCCCGCTACAATCATTGTTGTTTGATTTGCATAGTGGAAAGTGAAAAAATTGGTGGAATTTAAAATGGTGTTATATGGGAAATAGGCGTGGTTGTAATCCGATTTCGCTCATTTTCGCACTATAGCATAGAAATATGAGAAGAATATTATGTACCGAATTTGGTTAAAATCGGTTAAGCAGATCCTAGGATAAGGGTTTTCGTCTAAATGTGGACGGTGCCACGCCCACTGACTAATTTCGAACGCGGCTCCTATAAAGTCAGCTCATACGATCCCTGTGTTAAAATTAAATGACTCTGGCGTGTTAAGTGCTTGATTTATCACGCTTGTAGTAGTTTTTAACATAACCGTTATATGGGGAGTGGGCGGGGTTGTTACCCGATTTTCACAACGTAGATAGAGGTGCTAAAAACATTTGTTCTCAGTGAATTTTATTATTATACCTTTAGCAGTTTAGGAGATATGCACATTAAACCTATTAGGGGCGGACACACGCCCACTTTAAAAAAAAATTTAAACCGCAGATGCCCCTCCCTAATGCGATCCTGTGTTCCAAATACCAGCCTTGTACCTTACTGTGGAGCTTAGTTATGATAATTTATTTCTTTTTGATTAATGGCGTTTTGTGGGCATGGCAGTGGTCCGATTACGCCCATCTCGAATATAACAACCGTCTTACGGTATCAAGAAACTACCAAGTTTCATAAATATATCTCAATTTTTTCTCAAGTTACAGCTTGCACAGACGGACGGACGGACAGACAGTCACCCGGATTTCAACTCGTCTCTTCATTTTGATCATTTATATATATATAACCCTATATCTAACTCAATTAGTTTTAGGTGTTATAAACAACCGTTAGGTGAACAAAACTATTATACTCTGTAGCAACATGATGCGAGAGTATAAAAATAAAAACATATATATATTGTACATATGTATATACATACATACATATAATGTATGTGCATATAACATTAGTGCAGTTATAGGGGAAAACTAATTAATTAAAAAAACATATGTACCGGTATACAGTTTCGTTCGTTTGGTCGGCAACAGCGTTTTTTACCATAGTGAAGTGAAAGCCAAAACGAAAACAAAAAATTGTTTTTTTTTTTTTTTGGCAAATATAATATATATATATTATATTCAAACGAGCATATGTAACAAAGGTGACGTAACTAGTGTAAAGGGAAACAAACAAAAGTAATAAAAACAACTAAATAATATATTAAGGGTACATAATAATAACAAACAAAACTAAAACCAAATAACTCATATAAACAGGCGCGAAAGTAAAAACAAAATTAACAATATAACTAACCGGGCGCGTACTAAAACAGAAGGTATAGCAAAAAAAAAATACATCCAAACAAACAGGCACGGAATTTACAACAAAATTCAAAGGCAACAGAATATGAGCCAGCGGAAAGGACTCTCCGACTCAGATACTTACATCTTACATAAATATATATTTCACCCCAAAACCACTGGAGGAATCCAAAGTGAGTTGCATCGTTTCCATTACTACTTAAATACGATTTTATATAGATCATATAAATCAGGAATATATCCGCTAACGGTCAAGATAAACGGGAACCAAACTGTTTCAATTTGCTCTTATTTTACGGGAAAGCTGGAAACACCGCTATCACGCAAAACAGTTTGGTACAATATGTATAATGTATATTAATATATATATAAAATAAAATACATAATAAATCAATACCTATAAGCTTACCATTGTGTTCTAAAAACACATCAATTTTCCAAATACAAAAAAAAATTTCAAGCATTTACTTCCGAAAAAATTCCGGCAGACCCCTTAGGCTTAATAAAGCCATAAGCATGTCTACAGAAAAAAAGTAAGCAAAGGCAAAATAAGTATTTAAATACAATAATCATCTTCGCCGATTCATGACATTTCTGGATCGGTATTAAAAATCAAAAAAGACAATCTTGACAACTTCTGGACACGTCTCCAAGCTGCATAGGATGCAAAAGTAGAATCTGACGACTCAGATCTACCGGAAAATTTTAAATCCTCGACTTACGCCAAATACGAAAACTGCTTAGACCAGTGTCAAGAAACTAAAGCAATGATTTCTGATCAACTAACGCTAATTGAAGCAATTGCACCTACTCCACATCAGCGAGTAGAGCTGCCACAAGTACAAAGTCAAGAGGCAAGTTCAGGCATCCATCTCAAGGTGCCCGCATGTGACCCAGAAATATTTCATGGTGGTTATGAACAATGGCCATCATTTCGGGACATGTTTACAGCCGTTTACATAAACCACCCAAAATTATCATATCATCATATAGAATATTGGTTAGTATACAAGTAACGATACTAATGAACTTGCCTAAGATTCAAAAGGAAACAAGTGAAGAATTTTAAAACTGCAATCCACTGTTTCTAATTGCTTGTCGGTTCTTTTACCAGTTACTTTTGTGGGAGCAATCGCTCATCTCGAAAAAAATGCCCAACGTGGCAACAAATGAAAGACTTTCTAATTACCCAATACGAAATCGCAGAAAGGGTAGATAAAAATATGGTCAGAACGAAACCGTTCAACATGACCTAAATAGGAGGTTCTTCAGAAATCAAACGTTCACATCCGAACAATACAAACAAACGTCATGCGAATTATGTACAGGGGGGCATAAGCTCAAATCTTGCGGGAGATTCAAAAAATTTAATATTATCGATCGAAACAATTTTGTAAAAACAAAAAGACTTTGTACAAACTGCTTGTCACATGCGCCTACACTGTGCGAAATCAAATTTAATTGCGTTTATTGCCATAAACGGCATCATTCAATGCTTCATATAAATAATTTTTCCAGTTCACTCCCAAACAGCGCAATTATGAAAAGAGCCACGGTTTATTTGCAACAGCATATCCCGAAGTGTGAAATCCCGAAAATTGCCAAGAAGCACCATGCTGCTCAAAGTCATTAAAAACTCAAACGCTACACAGCGAAAACCAAAGTAGGGTACTACTACCCACAGCAGTCATCTCCATCGAACACCGAGGAGAGCTGTTTAAACTTAGGGCCTTAATAGACCAAGGATCACAACGATCTTTCATAGCGTCTAGGGCACAAAATAGGCTACAACTGCCAACAAAACAAGCCAACTTTGAAATTACAAGAATAGGCGGAAGAGTAGTTCAAAACTCTAATAAAATCTGCCCCATTACCCTAATCTCCCATTAAGGAGATAGGAGAATTAAAGCAGAAGCTATATTCTTTCCGCTGCTCACAAATATACTTCCAAGCTATCATATTAATAGCAAGCATTGGGAAAAGGTTTCACACCTCAAATTAGCAGATTCCAACTGCAACACCCCTGCTCAAAAAGACATTATATTAGGCAGCGATCTCATACCTCAGTTAATATCTAATGGTGTTGAGAAAACTTCAATCACACTATTGGCACAAAATACTATTTTTGGTTGGATCTTATGTGGACTAGTTACGGAACCAGTTACCATCAATTACAACCCCCCATTTCAATTACAACCCTAGAAGATCAGTATTGTGCAGACTTTTACAAAGCCACACATACTAGATCAGATAATGGTCGGTACGTCGTACGACTACCACTAAAACAACAATTTCCTTAAACATTCGCTTTAGGTCACTCTCGCACCTCTGCAATACAGCGGTTTCAAAGTATGGAAAGAAACCTACCTAAAAAAGGTGAGCTCAAACCAGAATATGATGGTGTGTTGGAAGAATACCTCCATTTGGACCGCATCAACGGCAAATACTACTAATTTTACTTGCCGCATCAGCAGTAGTAAAGCCAGACAAAAAACAACTAAAGTAAGAGTTGTCTTTAATGCCTCAAGATCCACTAGCTCGGGGAATTCCCTAAACCTATTTACGGGACCCACACTCCTACCAGACTTAATGCTACTTATTAAAAATTGTCGTATATTCAAATATGTATTCAACGGAGACGTCGAAAAAGGATTAAGATTTTCAGCTAATTATTTTCCGAAAATCCCCCAATAGTCCCCTACTGTCAACTGGGCACCACATCTAGCCATTCGAACACTGCACGAATTGGCAGAAAACATCAAGTCAGAATTTCCTCTGACAACCCAGGTGTTAGAAACACAAAAGTATGTAGACGATATCTTGTCTGGAAGTCACAGTCTTCCACAAGCATATTATTATACACCCTAATATTATATTTTAAATAAAAAAAATATACCAAATCAAAATATTTTAGATATTAATTTCCTTAAATTCGAAAAGGAAAGTACAACAAAAATCTGGGTATCCAATGAAATGCGATGTCTGTCCAGTTTCCATACACTACAGAGTCAATATCTGCATTATTCGCCATAACAAAGCGACAAATTCTATCCTCTGTGGCAAAACTTTTCGACACCGCAGGATGGCTTTCGCCAATTATGATACAAGCCAAAATTCTAATACAAGAATTGCGAACAATCTAAATGATATCTGACAGATCCTCCCACGATGGGTAAACTATGCCCCAGTGCACAAAGTCGAACTACACGGCTTCTGTGACGCCTCTGAAAAGGCATATTGCGCCACTATATACGTTCACACACAAAGCGGCATTGCGACCACAAGCCACTTACTAGTAGCAAAGGCAAAAGTGGCTTCCTTAAAAACAATAAGTATACCACGACTTGAACTGTGTGGAGCGCTACTACTAGCCAAACTAGTATCCATGGTGCGATTGCATTTAAACTTGGCAAAACACAAATTGTATCTGCGGTCCGACTCTGAAATTGTACTAGCCTGGTTAGAAAATCCACCACATGCATGGAAGACGTATATTTCCAATCGAACATCTCAAATACTTGACCTAGTAGGATCAGCCACTTGGCGACATGTAGCCAGTGCTGAGAATCCTGCTGATCTAGGTACAAGATGGTGCAAACCCATGCACTTTGCCAGTACCACCCTCTGGTAGAATGATTGAATAGAATCTCCTGATTCTTCACCACAATCGCCCATGTGCAATATAATTGCTCCAGAAAGTCGAAAAATCGACATGTTCCACACAACATTGCAGAATAATGACATCCTCGGGCAATTTCCCTCGTACCCCTGAGCATACATCATATCATGTCTACTCAAAAGCGTTACTTCAGCCGCGAAATATCATTACTAAGAGATTCGAAGCCGATTGATAAAAGGAGCTCACTCTTAGTACTAAATCCATTCATAGACACGAAAGGTCTACTTCGTGTGAATGGTCGACTTGCCAATTAAGCCTGACTTATAACGAACGTCATCCCATAGTTATCCCAGAGAAATCGCAACTTGCCACCTTATACCTTAACTAGGCCCACGTGCTATTGCCACACGCAGAACATCGCCTGATGCAACAAATAGTCCGTCAAGAGTTTTATATTCTAAAACTCAAACCCAAAATAAAGAAATGCATTTTCATGTGAAAGATCTGCACCATGCATTAGCAGAAGATACGAACGCAGATTATTTCAGCACTTCCACCGGAGCGCTGCAACTTCGCTCTGTCTTTCACTATTACATGTGTCGACTTTGCTGGACCTTTTCATATAAAGGCATCCATGCTAAGGTCTCCCACCCTCAGAAAAGGCTATGTGGCTGTCTTTGTCTGTTTTGCGACAAAAGCAGTTCACCTCGAGCTATGTATGAATCTGGCAAAGGATTTTATCAAAAAAGTCTCACCTGAGATTGTACAAAAGTACGGTCCCCAATGTATTAACTTGCAATTTATCCCTCCAAGTGCTCCTCATATGGGTGGTTTATGGCGACCAGCTGTAAAAATCTTCAAATACCACTTTAAAAAAGTAGCTGGAAACTACAAATTTAATTATGAAGAATTCACAACATTATTAATTCTCATTGAAGGCGTTCTCAATTCACGCCCACTAACGACACTCGCAAGATCGCTCAGATTTCACAGCTCTAACTCCGGGACACTTTCTAAAACGATCACCCATTCTGGCCATACGTGAGCCAGGCGTGTCCCGAATGCTTCCTTACACGAAAAGGCCCCAAATCTTGGAGATTTTGCCTTAATTCATGACGATTGTCTTTCCCCTACAGAATGGCGTTTCGGTTGCATAGAGAAGCTACATCATGGTTCCGATGATCATATACGAGTGGTTGACCTCCGTAGTCGAAACGGTACGATAACCAGACCGTTCGTTAAACTATGCTTCCTACCAATCGCAGATAATAGCGAAAATGCAAGTAATAAAACATCCGTACAATAATATCTACAGCAGAAATCAAAACATCCGTCTAATAACCTAAAACCGAAAGAAACCGCAAACATTGTATGATAAATCACAATATATGTACTTATATATATTAATACAATAATAGGTGGACTAATACGACCCCAACAACTAAAATAAAATTGGTTAAATATAAAAGGATATCCATAATCTATATCATTAAGTCGTAACTAAACTCGTCCTTTTCTCTCCCCGTAACAGCGCCTCGAACAACCACACCCGCTTCCGATTCCCGCTTTATAGCCGTTCACAGTGGCTGCAGCACTGCCCCATTTTTAAGAATATGACACCCAATCAACGCTAGCAGGTAGCCCACGCACATGGGCATTGTTTGAATTGTTTGGCCCAGACGCATCACACGCAGGAATGCGTGTCCGATATCGTGCGCCAACACTGCGACAGGCCGCATCATAGCTTGCCGCACAGAAACCCAAGACGCCCTGTCGCACGGCCCTCCGTACCCCGATCCCGTCGACGACAAACACTCGCGCTCGTACTTAGCGTCAACTCAATGCCCAACCCTTAAGGCCGCAGATACGCTGCAGGACAGGCCTCAGCAACGTTGTGGCAACCTAGGGTAGCCGGGATGGCTAAATGAGTTAAGCTTCCCGCCCTTATGCATTCAACAACAACACACAACACACCACTCACAAGACAACACTGGCGCACTACATCAGGAAACATCGGTACACCCACACACCACACACCAAGGCAACCTTACTCTACACACCAACATTAACAAAAGGAGGGACGGCGATCGCGCCGGTCTTTTTGTATTTCTCGACAGCGATAGCAGAGAAGACGTTGAAGTTCCGCTTTTTTGCACGGTCGTCCGCCTATTTCGGTTTTATTTCAAAAAATTCTGTTATACAAGTGGAGTTATAATCTTTGCGAAATTTAAGTAAATTTAATTATAACGTTTGCGACAGAAAAAATAATTTCTTCTAGCTTTCATTTAATTTGGGAATTTTTACAAATACGTGAGCGTTTTGTAAAAAAAAAGGTGAGGTGAGAACAAAGTTAAAAAATTGAACAGTTTCCAAAGTTTTTTTTTCGATTTATATAATGTGAAGTGAAAGAATCAGATGGAATTAAAAATTGTGCTATATGAGCAATTACCGCGGTAGTTGGCCGATTTCGGCAATTTTCACTCCATAACAAAGAATATTAGAATAATGTTTAACAGCAAATGTGATTGAAGTTGATTTGTTAGATCATGATATATGAGATTTCACTTAAGAGAAAGCTTACGCCTATTTTTTTAAATTAAAATTTTTTTTTCCAGATTTACTGTCAAATTGAATGCTTCTGACGGGTTTTCATTGAATACAAAGTCTGCTCCTATGTTTCGGATCATTGTGTTATTGCAGTATTCAATCATGGTTATGTTTGCCGTATAGCAGTTCAGCTGATTTCAATAATCCCTTTTTATACATCATAATTCTACAGCGTTCAGATTTTCTGTAAAACACCTGGCCTAGGTGTTTTAGCATCAGCATGCTTATTCCGTCAGGGTCAATGGACCGTCGGGTAACACATTCTTCGGTCTTCCTACGATTCCTACGCAGAAGTCGAAAATTGGGTGTTTGAATGGTTTGCTTCAGGAGACGAACATTTCCACTGTCATGATATCCTTGTTTTTTACTTTCCCATTTAAAATTAGTATTTAATTTTTACAAAAAACATTTCAATTAATACCGGTAAACTTGGTGTATATAAATGACTATTTAGTACAGCGAATTGCATTAGGAAGCATCAATGGTTGAACAATTTTTTTAAAGTGAGCGTGGCCGATAGTTGTGGCACTGCCCACATTTAAGTGAAAGCCCACATATTTTGGGACTTACTTTACCAATTTTAACCAAATTCGGTAGATAATAATATCCTGACATTCCTACTTTACAGTGTAAAAATGGGAACAAAAACCACACCTGCAAGTACTTCCTATATAACACAATTTTAAATTCCATCTCTTTCATTTTCTAGTATACAAATCAAGAACCAATCAATATATCCGGGTAAATCTTTGTACGAATGGTGTCTTTGATGCGTGTCACCTTATGACTAAAATGTGTCCAAATTTGACCAAAACTATTCAAGCCGCCAGATACCGAATATGTGGACCCCAGTTCCAATTTTTTATCGAAAATATCGGTCAGTCTGTGATATATATATGTTGTAGAAAATGGGTTGAATCGGATCAATAATCCCTTAGCCCACATATACCTAATAGAAAGATTTTCGAATTTCGGGCTGACTTTATACCCCAATATCGGCAAATATTCGAGTTACCTTAATAAATTTGAGAAAGCGTGTTTTCAACACAGCGGTGCATTTTTGTGCCAAAAGTAGATAAACTCGGGTGAAAACTTGCTCTATCCGCTTTATAACTAATATCAGAATTTTGGATATCTAGTTGAATTTACTCCTTATATATTGGTGATGTTATGAGGGGTACCTTCTTTAAATAATATTATATGTAGTAATGCCAAAAATAGATAAAATCAGGTAAATCCTACTCCGAACTCCCATATTCCTTACATAAGATTTTCAAACTTCCGGCTGGCTTTATACCGTTATATTGGTCAGTATGTTAGATATCTTTTAATATAATATTAGGTGAACTATAGTTTAATGCCGAAAATATGTACAATTCTTTTAATAAAAAAAAATTAAAATGCCGCCTCTGTAAAAGCTCTTTATTTGTTCCTTGGTATTAATCTTGATCAAAATAAATTACTTCATATTCAAGACGCAATTCAATTCAAGCTCAAGATTCAATACCTTTAAATAACTTTTCGAGTAGTTCGATTCGGACATTCCGTTCGAAAGATAAAAAATTAAAGTATAAGAAAAAAATCAAGTGGTAAGCGGCGACTCGCTCGGCTAGTCTGCTACATAGTAAGCGATGTAGACGTTGTTGGGGCGCGGGAGAGGTGTCAATGTCAAGAAAAAAAGTGCAGCGCGGCTCACTCGCTCAGTGGACTCCCTACGACTCCGAATTGCCACCTGTCTTTAAACCATTTAGGTTGGACAAAATGTGTGATATTTTAGTGAAATTAAGTGGACAAGTTTTCTTAAAAAGTATGAACGTATTGACGTATTGACGTTTTCCACATCATCGAACAATGAATGTTGAATTCCTTCACAACATTTTTAAAATCAAGTTTCCAACACCTGAAAGTATTTCCCCGGCAGCGCGGCAAGTTGCAAGAGTATAAAATGTTCGGTTATACCCGAACTTAGCCCTTGCTTATATTTTTTTTGGTTTCAAAGTTGTCAGAGTGAGAACGAGCTCCAAAGCGACTTCTAGAGGCCGAAGCGAGAAAGCAGGTGGTACAGTGGTTTCTCGCTTGAACTCTCGTTCCTATTATTAGTAATTAGTGTTTTCTTATTTGCTGTTTCGCATTTTATTGTTTTTTGTATTATATGTATGTATATATTTATATAAATTTCATTTTTAGTGGAATATTTTGAAGCGCAAGCACATGTCTTGATTTTTTCTGGAAATAGTTAGTTGAAGTGAACGGTGGACATTGATGTAGAAACACTAATTAATGAAATTTGTTTGCGTCCAATATTGTGAGAAAAGCTTCATCACCAATCAGTCCGAATTCGGCCCAAGTCGATGTGGATGCGGTAAATGCTATTCAAACAATCAATTATTATGTATGCCCACTTGAAAAAAATTGTTTGAATAGTCACCTGAAGTTGAAAGTTATTATTAATTTCGCACACTGCGTAATGGTGCACTTAATAAAAATAGACCAATTCTCTTAAAGTCCTGGTGCAATTTTTATTAAGGATATAGTCGAATGTCGATAGTGACTTTTATGCGTAGTTATAAAATTTGTCCGGATATTGGCGCAGTTCTAAATATAAGGTGTTAAATTCACTTTTTATATTCCTGTGTTGGTTAATTGGATGTTTCCTTTTTTTTAATGTCAAACCCACGATTCGGAATAAAAAACTCTTCGGTTGAATCCATCGCTCGTATGAACTGTTATCGCTTCAACACTCATATCGCTTCTCGCTCCCACTCTGACATCAACCTTACGGCCCTGGCCCAATGTTGGTTGACTTTACTTGCTTCCTTTCACTTGATTTACTTTGAGTGTCAAAACAATCAGCTGTTTCGTAAGTTGAAGAAAAGAAACAAGAAATACGGTTGTCATTCATTTAATATTTGCTGGATCAAACAAAATGAAACAAAACATATGTAATAATTTAAGTGTTATATTATAATTCACAATTTGTAAATTTTCTGCATATATCAAATATTTAAAATATTATACATTTTAACTATTCTTACTAGTCATAAACATATGTATAAAATTTTGTATGCAAATGTAGTACATAAATTGGTACATTTGGCCCAAATGGCAACCATTGTTACAATATCAATTGTCAAAAGCGCTGGCAAATCTATATGTATATAATTACTCTAACAAAAAACCAAAAAAAAATATTGTTGTGTTCCTATAATGCGTGACACACATTCCTTCACTATGTGTTGTCATAAGGGTAAAGTCTATATTCTACTATTAACACACAATTATTAACAAATCCTCAGGAAAGACATTTGATAGAGTTGGAAATTGTTGAGGAGACCTGTTTTTTCGCATGGTCAACTTTACGTTGCAGCCAGTAGAGTTAAATCATTTGACGGGCTGAAATTTTATGTCAGTAATGATGGTGGGCAAGGTCATTTGGCTAATTATGAAAGGGTGTTTAAAAATATTGTTTACACTGAATTTTTGAGAACTTTTTAATATAAAATATAGAATTATTATTATACTTTTTTATCATTTAACATTTAATTCAGTTAAAATGTTTTTCAATTTTTTCATTCGTTCATTTCGATTGATTTGATTTTGTGATGGCAGAGGATAGGAATTTGTTCGATAATTTACGACGGCAGAAAGATGTTGTGCAAAGTCACATTGTCGAAATTGTGGCTTTATTAAGGAATGAACGCAATCAACTGAAAATTGAAGGCGATTCATTGAATAATAACTGCGATCAATTGAAGGATCAACGCGATAAATTGCGTCAGAATGTTGAATTTCTTCTGAACAAGATGTTGATCTAGGAAATTGCTGATTCCTATGCCGATAACTTTTCCGATATCACCTGAAGAACAAATGTACGCAGCAGAAGACAAAATAATTTCTTTGTTGAAAAGATTTCATTAAAAAAATTCATCAATATTATATACTAATTAGTTTGGCATCCTTTTGCAGGTGCATACGTGGCCACATATGACGACAAATTCAAATAGGGCGATTTGATTCGATTGTTCATTCAAGGAAGAATTAAGCCAAAACCAGAAACAAAAAATGATTTTGCATGAGAACAAATTATAAATTTTATTTTTTTTTTGTAAATTGTTTTCGACAACTTTCTTTAGTTTTGTTCAAATTCTTCAACAAAATTTAAATAGTAATAACATTGTTAATAAATTGTATTTTTTATTGGTCGACCCTAGTAGAAAATAGAGACATCAAGAACATACAGTGGTCGGATGCTTGTCAAAATTCAACGTAAGATGCTATAAAAAAGTAAATAATTATGTAATTTGCTTAAAATTTGTAATTTTAATTGTGTATTTATTTCTTTAAACGTAAAGTTCTAAACTAACTAAGATAAACCAATAATTTCATAAAAAACCAAACGAAACTCATGCGTTCAGTTATGCACGCCAACATTAGTACATTTACTGTTATTTTTCGGAAGAAGACAACAAGTTTTTAGTTTAGTTTGGCATTTTTAAGCACCGTTCTTAAAAATACAGTTCGTACTATGTCAATTTGACTGGTATTTTTGTAAGAATTGAATTTTTTAAAAATTGACTAAATTCACTGAGAACAAATGTTTTTAACACCTTTATCGACAGTGTTACAACCCCGACAGGGTTACAACCCCTCCCACTCTCCATATAACGGTACTGTTAAAAACTACTAAAATCGCAATAAATCAAACACTAAACACGCCAGAGACATTAAATTTGATCTCTGGGATGGTATGAGATTACTTTTAAAAAAAAAAAATTTAACTGCAGATTGCCCCTCCCTGTATACCAAATAACAGTCTTGTATCTTATTGTAGAGCTTAGTTATGGCAATTTATTTGTTTTTGATTAATCGCGTTTTATGGACGTGGCAGTTGTCCGATTACGCCCATCTGCAATACCAATCGTCTTACGGTACCAAGAAACATGTGTACCAAATTTCATAAAGATATCTCAATTTTTACTCAGGTTATAGCTTGCACAGTCGGACGGACAGACAGTCACCCGAATTTCAACTCGTCTCTTCATTTTCAGCATTTATAATAAGAGACGAGTTGAAATATATATTAGGTCAAGTAAAAAGTTTGTTCGTAATACTATGCGGCGCTGGAAACGTGTTTATTCGCGCCAAAAGTTTGTCTTTGACAGTTTTTCGATTGATTGACTGAGTTCGTTGTGAGCGCTCGTCAAAGATGGACACCAGCAAAGAGAAAACTCGCAATATTTTACAATTTTTATTCGATCAAGGCGAAAAAGCAGCCAAAGCGGCTGAAAAAAATTAATTTATTGTAGTTTATGGGCCCGATACTGTAAACGCATGTGTAGCACAAAAGTGGTTTGCTGGGTTCCGTTCCGGTAATTTCGATGTCCAAGATGCACCACGCGTCGGGAGGCCTGTCGTCGAAAATTGCGATAAAATCATGGAAATAGTGGAAACAGACCGTCATGTGAGCACTTACTTAATTGCTGAGGAACTAAAGATAAGCCAGAAAACCGTTTGAAACTATTTGCATAACCTTGGATTCAAAAGCTCGATATTTGGGTGCCACACGAACTAACGCAAAAAACATGATGGACCGAATTTCCATCTGCGAATCGCTGATGAATCGCAACAAAATCGACCCGTTTCTGAAGCGGATTTTGACTGGCGATGAAAAATTGGTCACTTACGACAACATCGAACGCAAACGGTCGTGGTGAAAGCTCGGGGAAGCGGCCCAGACGGTGGCCAAGACCGAGCTGCTCCCCTATGGCCAAACGCTCAATTCGGCCCTCTACTGCCAACAACTGGACCGCTTGAAGGAAGCACTCATCCAGAAGAGGCCATCTTTGATCAACAGAGGCCGAATTGTGTTCCATCAGGACAACGCCAGGCCACACACGTGTTTGGTGACGCGCCAGAAGCTCCGGGAGCTCGGATGGGAGGTCCTAATGCACCCACCTTATATTTGACTTAAATTGGACAAATGTACACAACGTTATCATCTTTTGAAAAATCAATAAAAAAAAACCGAATGAACTTTTTACTTGACCTAATATATTATATATCCTATATCTAACACACAAAAACAACACAACTGGGCACGAAATCTAGCCCTCAGGACACGAGAATGAAGAATTGGCGACTACAACGTCCATAAATGCATTAAATTTTCTCAAAAACCCCTTGTGGCGTTACAAAGTTAACGCAACGGCTTTAATTTACAGGAAAAGCCAGAAACTGTTATATATACTAATAAACTATAATATTAAACGAAAACTTTGTAATGTCATACTTTGTAATAAAAGTCGTATTGCTTCAAATATTTTCCATTTAATGGAAATAATGGACGCTTTTAGGAAGTCGTTTGCCAGTTCAATTTAGATGCATTGCTTTAAATAGTTTGTTTACATTTTTGCCTCTTTGTGTCAGCTGTTATAATGTGATCAATTTCCATACTGACAAACAGTTGGCGCTAAATCAGAGTAGCCCAAGGAGATTTCGAATAGATTAGCTTCAAATCTTCTCGGGGATGAGATTAGTAAGTGTAATTTTTGTATGGCGAAGTTTTGCTAAAACTAGTAGATTAGCGAGATAATAAATTACGAATAGAAAATATGGCATAAAACAAAAAACGAGGAAAATAGATAAAAACAAACAAACAGATGTACATTTATTTAGTTGGCGCATAAATATTACATTTGATGTATGTACAACAATTATTAGCTACATATAAAAGTTCAAATTTACATACATTTTCATTATTAATTCCTACTTTACAGAAATAAGCGAAATTGATACATACGATACATACATAGAATCTGCTTCCTCCCTCTTTTCCTATACTGGATGTTATTAAATTATTAAAATAATTATCCAAAAAAAAACAAAGATCGTAAAATTCACAAATTATAAACGCTAATAAATAATGTAGCGGTAAAGTATTTGTATTCAAAAAAAATTTAAGCACAAACCTTTCCTGCATATATATGTACAAAGTGCATTGATCTCTAACACAAGCACATAAATACAGGTCCATATAAACAGATCCGTTTATAAGTATACCCTTGCGGACACAAAATATATTTAAAAAACATTTGGGGTTTTTAATTATTATTATGAGATCTGAACCGGTATCAATAAATACGAAATACGCGTATTTTAGTCATTTAATTCTAATTTAAAATTCTTAGTAACTTATTATCCCCTTGGATGTTCAATGTCTTTCTCGCTCTATCCCATTACAATTATGGAAAGTTGTCTCTTTCTATGCTACCCGTACCAATAAGGTACGGTTTTGTTTTGCCTAGCAGTATGGCATATATTGGTTACTGAATCTATTCACTGTGCTATGTGTTAGTATGTTTACATGTGTTAGCTATTTGTTACTCATAACAACAGTATCAATAACAGTAAGGGCTATTGTTTTCGTTGGCAATTTGTTACCTCGTAACATATAAACATGTTCGCGCATTTGTTAGCAATAACAACCATATGTTATTATATCTTCATCAACGTGTTCCTGTTGGTTATCCATCTGCTACCTCTAACAAATGCATATGTTAGCATTTTGGTTACTTTTTTGTTACCATAGTTTTTTCAATTTCTTTTTAATAAAACACTATATTTTTTCTATTATTTTGTTTTATTTAATTATAGAAATGTTTTTACTTAAACTAAATATTAAAATTAATGAATACCATATATGTACATACATATATAATTAATTTATATACCATATATATATAGTTTAAATATAAGTATTAGCACTAAGTAAAGTACATCTAACAATACAATCTTATAAACAATTACTTAAATCTGTATGCATAAAAAATCACCAAATAGTTGCGCCCAACACGACGCTGCTCACCACACAACATATAAGGCCCAGTGTGATCATCATAATCATCTTCTTAGTCGTCATATTCATCAGCAGATTGATCATATCGATTCGATGTGTCAGTTGTGGTCCCAGTAGGCACTGTAACAGGGCTCCTAGCACTATTTTGGTGATTGTGTTTCTGCTTCGCCTTAGTGTTTTATCTATGAAGATATTTAAATTATTTTTCATTTAAATAATTATCAAAAAAGATATGACCTGTTGAAACGCGAAATTTTTCTCTTTTTTTTTTAAATTGTTTATTTCCCTTTCCTCTTTTAACTTGTTAATATTTCTATAAGCTTGAATATCGAGATTTTATTTTTTCTAACTTTAGAAGTCCCTATTCAATTAGAAATGACAGTGAATGTACATGTGTTGAGAATCAGCTGAAGTAGTGCGATTGTACTTGTGACATGTGTTTGCTACGTCTTGAATGGTTAAAAGAGTTTTATTTCAAACATACATGTACATACATATTGGGAAATATTATATTTTTGAATCATTATCAGTGCACACTCAGAAAATCTTTATTTAGTATAATAAGATACTGCACTAGATTCTCATCTTCACCGATTCAAGACAACTCTAAATCGGTATTCGAAATCAAAAAAGAAAATCTTAACAATTTTTGAACACGTGTCCAAGCTTCATATGACGCAATAATAGAATCTGACGATTCAGATCTACCCGAAAATTTCAAATTATCGGCTTACGCCAAAAAATTGGCATGAAGCACAATGCTGCTTAAAGGCATTAAAAACTCAAACGCTACACAACAATATTCAAAGTAGGGTACTACTACCCACATCAGTCGTTTCCATCGAACACAGAAAAGAACTGTTTAAACTTAGGGCCTTAATGGACCAAAGATCACAACAATCATTTATAGCGTCTAGGGTACAAAATAGGCTGCAACTGCCAACAAAACAAGCCAACTTTAAAGTTAAGAGAATAGGCGAAAAAGTAGTTCAAAACTGTAATAATATCTACCCCATAAGCCTAATTACTCCTCAAGCGGATATGAGAATCCTACCGCAACTAACAAATATGCTTCCAAGCTATCATATAAATAGCAAGCATTGCCGAAAGGTTTCACAGCTAGCAGAACCCAGCTGCAACACCCCCGCTGAAGTAGATATTCTATTAGGCAGCAATCTCATACCACTGATAATACTCGAATGTGTTGAGAAATTTCGGACACACTTCTGGCACAAAATACTATTTTTGGCTGGATCCTAAGTGGACAAATTACTGAAACGTATTGCTTCAAATATTTTCCATTTAATGGAAATAATGGACGCTTTTAGGAAGTCGTTTGCCAGTTCAATTTAGATGCATTGCTTTAAATAGTTTGTTTACATTTTTGCCTCTTTGTGTCAGCTGTTATAATGTGATCAATTTCCATACTGACAAACAGTTGGCGCTAAATCAGAGTAGCCCAAGGAGATTTCGAATAGATTAGCTTCAAATCTTCTCGGGGATGAGATTAATAAGTGTAATTTTTGTATGGCGAAGTTTTGCTAAAACTAGTAGATTAGCGAGATAATCTACTCAACAGCCTAAATCTCGTGATTAAGTGTCTTTTGGATCACCTTATAAATAATAAGCAGGATTGCTTAAAATAAGTAAATTACGAATAGAAAATATGGCATAAAACAAACACGAGGAAAATAGATAAAAACAAACAAACAGGTGTACATGTATTTAGTTGGCGCATAAATATTACATTTGATGTATGTACAACAATTATTAGCTACATATAAAAGTTCAAATTTACATACATTTCCATTATTAATTCCTACTTTACAGAAATAAGCGAAATTGATACATACGATACATACATAGAATCTCCTCCCCTCTTTTCCTATACTGGATGTTATTAAATTATTAAAATAATTATCCAAAAAAAAACAAAGATCGTAAAATTCACAAATTATAAACGCTAATAAATAATGTAGCGGTAAAGTATTTGTATTCAAAAAAAATTTAAGCACAAACCTTTCCTGCATATATATGTACAAAGTGCATTGATCTCTAACACAAGCACATAAATACAGGTCCATATAAACAGATCCGTTTATAAGTATACCCTTGCGGACACAAAATATATTTAAAAAACATTTGGGGTTTTTAATTATTATTATGAGATCTGAACCGGTATCAATAAATACGAAATACGCGTATTTTAGTCATTTAATTCTAATTTAAAATTCTTAGTAACTTATTATCCCCTTGGATGTTCAATGTCTTTCTCGCTCTATCCCATTACAATTATGGAAAGTTGTCTCTTTCTATGCTACCCGTACCAATAAGGTACGGTTTTGTTTTGCCTAGCAGTATGGCATATATTGGTTACTGAATCTATTCACTGTGCTATGTGTTAGTATGTTTACATGTGTTAGCTATTTGTTACTCATAACAACAGTATCAATAACAGTAAGGGCTATTGTTTTCGTTGGCAATTTGTTACCTCGTAACATATAAACATGTTCGCGCATTTGTTAGCAATAACAACCATATGTTATTATATCTTCATCGACGTGTTCCTGTTGGTTATCCATCTGCTACCTCTAACAAATGCATATGTTAGCATTTTGGTTACTTTTTTGTTACCATAGTTTTTTCAATTTCTTTTTAATAAAACACTATATTTTTTCTATTATTTTGTTTTATTTAATTATAGAAATGTTTTTACTTAAACTAAATATTAAAATTAATGAATACCATATATGTACATACATATATAATTAATTTATATACCATATATATATAGTTTAAATATAAGTATTAGCACTAAGTAAAGTACATCTAACAATACAATCTTATAAACAATTACTTAAATCTGTATGCATAAAAAATCACCAAATAGTTGCGCCCAACACGACGCTGCTCACCACACAACATATAAGGCCCAGTGTGATCATCATAATCATCTTCTTAGTCGTCATATTCATCAGCAGATTGATCATATCGATTCGATGTGTCAGTTGTGGTCCCAGTAGGCACTGTAACAGGGCTCCTAGCACTATTTTGGTGATTGTGTTTCTGCTTCGCCTTAGTGTTTTATCTATGAAGATATTTAAATTATTTTTCATTTAAATAATTATCAAAAAAGATATGACCTGTTGAAACGCGAAATTTTTCTCTTTTTTTTTTAAATTGTTTATTTCCCTTTCCTCTTTTAACTTGTTAATATTTCTATAAGCTTGAATATCGAGATTTTATTTTTTCTAACTTTAGAAGTCCCTATTCAATTAGAAATGACAGTGAATGTACATGTGTTGAGAATCAGCTGAAGTAGTGCGATTGTACTTGTGACATGTGTTTGCTACGTCTTGAATGGTTAAAAGAGTTTTATTTCAAACATACATGTACATACATATTGGGAAATATTATATTTTTGAATCATTATCAGTGCACACTCAGAAAATCTTTATTTAGTATAATAAGATACTGCACTAGATTCTCATCTTCACCGATTCAAGACAACTCTAAATCGGTATTCGAAATCAAAAAAGAAAATCTTAACAATTTTTGAACACGTGTCCAAGCTTCATATGACGCAATAATAGAATCTGACGATTCAGATCTACCCGAAAATTTCAAATTATCGGCTTACGCCAAAAAATTGGCATGAAGCACAATGCTGCTTAAAGGCATTAAAAACTCAAACGCTACACAACAATATTCAAAGTAGGGTACTACTACCCACATCAGTCGTTTCCATCGAACACAGAAAAGAACTGTTTAAACTTAGGGCCTTAATGGACCAAAGATCACAACAATCATTTATAGCGTCTAGGGTACAAAATAGGCTGCAACTGCCAACAAAACAAGCCAACTTTAAAGTTAAGAGAATAGGCGAAAAAGTAGTTCAAAACTGTAATAATATCTACCCCATAAGCCTAATTACTCCTCAAGCGGATATGAGAATCCTACCGCAACTAACAAATATGCTTCCAAGCTATCATATAAATAGCAAGCATTGCCGAAAGGTTTCACAGCTAGCAGAACCCAGCTGCAACACCCCCGCTGAAGTAGATATTCTATTAGGCAGCAATCTCATACCACTGATAATACTCGAATGTGTTGAGAAATTTCGGACACACTTCTGGCACAAAATACTATTTTTGGCTGGATCCTAAGTGGACAAATTACTGAAACGTATTGCTTCAAATATTTTCCATTTAATGGAAATAATGGACGCTTTTAGGAAGTCGTTTGCCAGTTCAATTTAGATGCATTGCTTTAAATAGTTTGTTTACATTTTTGCCTCTTTGTGTCAGCTGTTATAATGTGATCAATTTCCATACTGACAAACAGTTGGCGCTAAATCAGAGTAGCCCAAGGAGATTTCGAATAGATTAGCTTCAAATCTTCTCGGGGATGAGATTAATAAGTGTAATTTTTGTATGGCGAAGTTTTGCTAAAACTAGTAGATTAGCGAGATAATCTACTCAACAGCCTAAATCTCGTGATTAAGTGTCTTTTGGATCACCTTATAAATAATAAGCAGGATTGCTTAAAATAAGTAAATTACGAATAGAAAATATGGCATAAAACAAACACGAGGAAAATAGATAAAAACAAACAAACAGGTGTACATGTATTTAGTTGGCGCATAAATATTACATTTGATGTATGTACAACAATTATTAGCTACATATAAAAGTTCAAATTTACATACATTTCCATTATTAATTCCTACTTTACAGAAATAAGCGAAATTGATACATACGATACATACATAGAATCTCCTCCCCTCTTTTCCTATACTGGATGTTATTAAATTATTAAAATAATTATCCAAAAAAAAACAAAGATCGTAAAATTCACAAATTATAAACGCTAATAAATAATGTAGCGGTAAAGTATTTGTATTCAAAAAAAATTTAAGCACAAACCTTTCCTGCATATATATGTACAAAGTGCATTGATCTCTAACACAAGCACATAAATACAGGTCCATATAAACAGATCCGTTTATAAGTATACCCTTGCGGACACAAAATATATTTAAAAAACATTTGGGGTTTTTAATTATTATTATGAGATCTGAACCGGTATCAATAAATACGAAATACGCGTATTTTAGTCATTTAATTCTAATTTAAAATTCTTAGTAACTTATTATCCCCTTGGATGTTCAATGTCTTTCTCGCTCTATCCCATTACAATTATGGAAAGTTGTCTCTTTCTATGCTACCCGTACCAATAAGGTACGGTTTTGTTTTGCCTAGCAGTATGGCATATATTGGTTACTGAATCTATTCACTGTGCTATGTGTTAGTATGTTTACATGTGTTAGCTATTTGTTACTCATAACAACAGTATCAATAACAGTAAGGGCTATTGTTTTCGTTGGCAATTTGTTACCTCGTAACATATAAACATGTTCGCGCATTTGTTAGCAATAACAACCATATGTTATTATATCTTCATCGACGTGTTCCTGTTGGTTATCCATCTGCTACCTCTAACAAATGCATATGTTAGTAAATAATTCGATTACGCACTCACCTTTTTTTCACTTGTTGGCACTGTTCCGTAACAAAAAAAACCAAACGGACACGGTCACGGCTGATGTCGAAAATATACGGGCGCAAAAAAAAAGGCGTAAAAGTGGCACGTCTTGTTCGCTTGAAATGCTAACGAAAAAGGAAAGATTTTGTCCTCTGTTAGCCCCTTTTTAGTGTTGAGTTGTGTAGTGTTGTGGTGTGATGTGTATGTGTGGGTGGTCTGAGTGGTGTGATGTCTGTTGTGGATCGTGTTGATGTGGTGTGTTGGCGCGCAGTGGCGTGTATGGAGGGGGGAGGCGTAACTCATCTAGCCATCCCGGCCCCCCTAGGCGAATTCTAGCCTAGCAATCGCTGTAGTTGCTGCAGCGTAGCAACAACACTGCTGAGGCCAGTGGATCGGCGGTATGTTGGCCTGGGCTGCCGACGCCGCGTTGATGCCTCCTGTCGCCTCGATCTGGATGGAGGTGGAGCTGCCTGTCTTCGGTTGTGCTCCGGATGGCTGCTCTGCTGCGATCTGCGGCTTGGGGCGAGTTGTCGCCCGACGGCCCGCTTTGGGGTGCGATGCAGCATAGTATGGTGCTGTCTATGGCACAGTTGGCAGAGCGTAACCGACGTACACTCCGGAGTCGTGTGGACCGTAGACAAACAGTTGAGGCAGTGCCCGTGCGCTTGGGCAACCTGCTGACGTTGTGGTGGCTGCATGCTTCGGAAAATGCTGCAGTGTTGCAGCCGGTGTGTGCGTCGACACAGTGGGCATCGGCTGCGTTGCGGCACCGTTGCCGGTGCTGATGAAGGTGTCAGTGGTCCGCGCGCCATTACGGGGAGCGGTTGCAGGAACGATTGCCGCTGCGGTTCGTGGTGTTGGAGTTGCCCCAGGGCGTGGCACATTGATGGCGGACCTCACAGCTGGCGTTAGTGTTGCTGCCATATCTACTTCCATATTGATCTGTATGAAGAAGTTGGAATGATTATACATTTGTTGCATGTAAATTTATGGCGAATGTGCCACGGTATGTGGCAGGAATGGATCGTCACTTTGATCGATCATTGCGGTTAGAATGGTTGGTTTATAACGGTTTTGTCATTTGCGGGTTTATTGGTTATTTATACGACTAATTCATTTGCGTCGCGGTAATATCGGCGGATTGGTTGTTATTTGCGATTTTGTCATTAGATACGGTTGGCAGAAAACATAATTTCACGAGCGGTCTTGTCAGCGATCCGCTTTGAGTACGGAGATCAACTACTCGTATATTACCGTCGGAACCGTAATATAGTTTTTCTATGCGGCCAAGCCGCCATTCTGTGGGGGGTAGACAATCATCGTGTATGATAACACAGTCTCCAAGCTTTGGTGCCTTTTCTGGAGTTTTCCATCTGTACCTTTTATGAAGGTCCTTGATGTACTCTTCCTTCCATCGGCGGCTGAAATCATGATGGAGAATTTTGATTCTTTCCCATCGATTTAATAGGGATAGCGACCCCACGCCTGGCTCAGGTATGGCCAGAATGGGTGCTCCTTTGAGAAAATGCCCTGGAGTTAGGGCTGTGAAGTCGGAGGGATTTTGCGAGAGTGTTGTGAGTGGCCGTGAATTGAGAACGGCTTCAATTCGGGTTAATAAGGTAGTGAATTCTTCATAATTTAATTTATAATTTCCAGCTACTTTTTTGAAGTGGGATTTGAAGCTTTTTAGAGCTGATTCCCATAAACCACCCATATGAGGAGCGCTTGGGGGGATAAACTGCCAATTAATGCCTTGGGGAGCATACTTCTGAACAATATCAGGTGATACTTGTTTAATAAAATCCACAAACTGTTTTTCAGTGGCTCTTTGAGCTCCAACGAAGGTTTTGCGGTTATCGCTCATTAGTTTTGAGGGGAAGCCGCGTCGTCCGACAAAGCGAGCAAATGCCGCGAGAAAAGCCTCCTTAGTCAGATTTGTACATAGCTCGAGGTGCACTGCTTTTGTCGTGAAACAGACAAAGACAGCCACATAGCCTTTCATTATGGTGGGCGACCTTAGCATGGACGCCTTTATTTGAAAAGGCCCAGCAAAATCGACACCTGTGACTGTGAAAGGCAGAGCGAAGTTACAGCGTTCCGGAGGAAGTGCTGCCATAATCTGCGTTCGCAACTTCTGCTTATGCAGAGTGCAGATCTTGCACATGAAAATGCATTTTTTGATTTGGGGCTTAAGTCGGGGAATATAGAACTCTTGGTGGACTATATGTTGCATTAGGCGATGTTCTGCGTGGAGCATAAGTAAGTGGATATAATTGAGGAGTAAAGTGGCAAGTCGAGATTTCTCTGGTATGATTAGAGGATGGCGTTCATTATACGTGAGGCTTGAATTGGCAAGCCGACCATTCGCACGAAGCAGACCTTTCGTGTCTAGGAATGGGTTAAGAACTAAGAGTGAACTCCTTTTGTCAATGGGTTTTGATTCTCTTAATAGTGTTATATCGCGGCTGAAGTAGCGCGTTTGAGTTGATGCGATTAGAGCGACCTTTGCCTTTTGCAATTCCAGGTGCGTCAATGTATCGCATTGGGGGTACTCTGAGGGAACTCCCTTAACTTTAATTTTAAGTCGCTCTATGAACTTTAACATATAGGCGATTACTCTGAGGGCTCGGGAGAACGATGAAAATCGCTCAAGGATGTCAGTATCCTCCACTGCTGTGTGAAAGGAGTCGATCTTTCGACTTTCGGGGGCTATTATATTGCGCATGGGCGATTGTGGCCAAGAATCGGGAGATTCTGTTAACCATCGGGGGCCATTCCACCAGAGGGTGGTGGTGACGAGATGCAGGGGTTTGCATCCTCTTGTACCTAGGTCAGCAGGATTGTCAGCACTGGCTACATGTCGCCAAGTGGCTGATCCCACTAGGTCAAGTATTTGAGACGTTCGATTAGCAATGTACGTCTTCCATGCATGTGGTGGTTTTTCCAACCAGGCTAGAACAATTTCAGAATCGGACCAGAGATACAATCTATGTTTCTTCATGTTTAAATGGGTCTGCGCCATGAAAGCTAATTTTGCGAGTAGTAGCGCGCCACAGAGCTCAAGTCGAGGTAGACTTAGCGTTTTTAAAGGAGCCACCTTTGCTTTTGCTACTAATAAGTGGCTTGTGGTCGCGGTATCGCTTTGTGTGCGCACATAGATAGTGGCACAGTATGCCTTCTCCGAGGCGTCACAGAAGCCGTGTATTTCGACTTTGTGTTCGGGGAAATAGTTTACCCATCGAGGGATTTGTATCTGGAAAATGTCTTCCAGATTGTTTGCAAACTGGGACCATTTTTCTAAGCGAAGAGGTTTCACTTGTTCGTCCCAGTCGGTTCCGTCTAGCCATAATTCTTGTATCAAGATTTTCGATTGTATCATAATTGGCGAAAACCATCCTGCGGGGTCGAAAAGTTTTGCCACAGAGGATAAAATTTGGCGTTTTGTTATGGCGGATAATGCTGATATTGACTCTGTAGTGTATGAAAACTGGTCAGATATCGCGTTCCATTGGATCCCCAGAGTTTTTGTTGTACTTTCCTTTTCGAATTTAAGGAAATTAGTGTCCAAAAGATTTTCTTTAGGTATGTCCTTTAAGATATTAGGGTGGTTCGCCGTTATCTTTTTTAACGGAAACCCTGCGGTTTTGAGGGCTTGTGTCACTTGTGCTAGTGACTCGTATGCTTGTGGAAGACTGTGACTTCCAGACAGAATATCGTCTACATACGTTTGTGTTTTTAACACCTGGGTTGCCAGAGGAAACTCTGACTTGGTGTTTTCTGCCAATTCGTGCAGTGTTCGAATGGCTAAATATGGGGCACAGTTGACGCCAAAGGTAACTGTTTTCAATTTATAATCGCGGAGTGGACTATTGGGAGATTTTCGGAAAATAATTCGCTGAAAATCTTGATCGTCTTTATGTACGACTATTTGTCTATACATTTTTTCGACGTCTCCGTTAAATACGTATTTGAATATACGCCAATTTAAAATTAGTAGCATTAAATCTGGTTTGAGCGTGGGTCCCGTAAATAGAATATCATTTAGGGAATTCCCCGAGCTAGTAGATCTTGATGCATTAAAAACAACTCTTACTTTAGTTGTTTTTTTGTCTGGCTTTACTACTGCGTGATGAGGCAAGTAAAATGAGTAATATTTGCCATTTGTGAGTTTTTCGCATGGGCTTACTTCCTCCATTTGGTCTAAATGGAGATATTCTTCTAACACGCCATCGTATTCTGGCTTAAGCTCACCTTTTTTAAGTAAGTTTTTTTCCATACTTAAAAACTGCTGTATTGCAGAGGTGCGAGAGTGTCCTAGGGCGAGTGTGTTAGGAAATTGTTGTTTTAGTGGTAGTCGTACGACATACCGACCATTATCTGATCTAGTAGTTGTGGCTTTGTAAAAGTCTTCACAATACTGATCTTCAGGGGTTGTGATTGATATGGGAGGGAGTTTTTCTAACTCCCAAAATTTTTTCAATTGTGAATTAAGGTATTCGTTTGAGATTTCCTAAACCTGAGTGGTCATGGTGGTAACTGGTTCCGAAACTAGTCCACTTAGGATCCACCCAAAAATAGTATTTTGTGCCAGCAGTGTATTTGAAATTTTCTCAATACCTTCGAGTATAATCTGTGGTATGAGATCGCTTCCTAATAGAAGGTCTATTTGAGCGGGAGTGTTGCAGTTGGGATCTGCTAGCTTTAGGTGTGAAACCTTTTGCCAATGCTTGCTATTTATGTGATAGCTTGGAAGCATATTTGTAAGTTGCGGTAAGACTATAGCTTCTGCTTGTATGTGCTTATCCGCTTGGGGGGAAATTAAGGTAATGGGGCAGATTTTATTAGAGTTTTGGACGACTCTTCCGCCCATTCCTGTAATTTCAAAGTTGGCTTGTTTTGTTGGCAGTTGTAGCCTATTTTGTGCCCTAGACGCTATGAAAGATCGTTGTGATCCTTGGTCTATTAAGGCCCTAAGTTTAAACAGCTCTCCTCGGTGTTCGATGGAGATGACTGCTGTGGGTAGTAGTACCCTACTTTGGTTTTCGTAGTGTAGCGTTTGAGTTTTTAATGCCTTTGAGCAGCATGGTGCTTCTTGGCAATTATCGGGATTTCGCACTTCGGGATTTGCTGTTGCAACTAAACCCGTGGCTCTTTTTGTATTTGCGTTGTTTGGGGGTGAGCTGGAAAATGTGCTGTAATGCAGCATTGAATGATGGCGTTTATGACAATAAACGCAATTAAATTTGCTTTCGCACTCTTTAAGTGTATGTGCATGTGATAGGCAATTTGTACAAAGTCTTTTCGTTTTTATAAAATTGTTTCGATCGAAAATATTCATCTTTTTGAATCTCTCGCAAGATTTGAGCTTATGCCCCCCTGTACATAGTTCGCATGACGTTTGCTTGTACTGTTCGGATGTGAACGTTTGATTTCTTAAAAAACTTCTGTTTAAATTGTTGCTGCTACTGGCTTGGGGTCTGTGGAAGCTTCTATTTAGGTCGTGTTGAACGGTTTTCGTTCTGACCATTTTTTTATCTACCCTTTCTGCTATTTCGTATTGGGTTATTAAAAAGTCTTTCATCTGTTGCCACGTTGGGCATTTTTTTCGAGATGAGAGCGATTGCTCCCACAAAAGTAACGATCTTTCTGGTAAAGCGGCGGTGCATATATTTACCAGTATTGGGTCCCAGCTGTCTGTGGGAATATTTTGTGTCGAGAGAACCGACAAGCAATTAGAAACAGTGGATTGCAGGTTTATAAACTCTTCACTTGTTTCCTTTTGAATCTTAGGCAAGTTCATTAGTATCGTTACTTGCTTATCGACCAATATTCTCTCATTTTCATATCTAGATCTAAGAGCTTCCCAAGCCAAATTGAAATTATCGTCATTTAGTGCGAACTGTTTGACTATGACGCCTGCTTGACCTTTTGTTTTGTATCGGAGGTGATACAATTTTTGCGCATTTGTTAATTTTGGGTGGTTTATGTAAACGGCTGTAAACATGTCCCGGAAGGACGGCCATTGTTCATAACCACCATGAAATATTTTTGTATCACATGTGGGCACCTTGAGATGGATGCCTGAACTTGCCTCATGACTTTGTACTTGTGGCAGCTCTACTCGCTGATTTGGAGTAGGTGCAATTGCTTTTATTAGCTTAAGTTGACCGAAAATCATTGCTTTAGTTTCTTCGAATTGGTCTAAGCAGTTTTCGTATTTTGCGTAAGCCGAAGATTTGAAATTTTCCGGTAGATCTGAGTCGTCAGATTCTACAATTGCGTCATATGCAGCTTGGAGACGTGACCAAAAATTGTCAAGATTGTCTTTTTTGATTTCTAATACCGATTCAGAATTATCTTGAATCGGAGAAGAAGAAAATCGAGTGCAGTATCTTATTAAGCTGTCACTCTCAGCAATGAATTTACTGTATGTTATGTCTTTCCCCCTTTTTTGCTTTGTAGCACCTTGCTTTGAGCGTGTAGCTTCTGCAGGTGTACATGGACTTCTTTCGTCAGAAATCATTTTTGGAACTTTTAGCAACTGAGTTGTTTTAGAATCTTTCGAGTCTGAGCTCATTTAAGAGATGTGCCGAAATAAAATAAAATATTTTCACTGTAAGAAATATTTGTATTTGAAACCTATTTTAAGAAAATAAGGTTTATTGTTTTTTTTTTGAAAATATTAACAAATTAATAACTTTTTTTTTTTTCCTTTAATATTATTAAATTGATTTATATTAAACGCAAATGTTTTTTATTATTACTTTTATTTGTAAGTATTATGTGTCCGTAATTCCTATAGGGTATACCTATAAGCGGATCAGCTGATACATATGTACTTGACGTTATGCGCAATTGAGAGCTCGTCTTAGAGATCAATGCACTTTGTACATATGTATTTATGTAATATAATATATTATGTTTAAATATTTTTGCGCAATCCTGCTTGTTTTTGTTGGTCAAAGAACAAGGGGTATTGCGAATATGTGCCAATGTGGACTTAGAATATTATATGTATGTATATATGCAATCCTACTTGTTTTTGTTTAACAAGAACAAGGGGTATTGCGGAATATTTGCCAATGTGGACTTTGAAGCGAAGTATTAACGTATTTTTGTATACCTGAGCGTGTATATATGTACGCAGTGCGAAAGGACCGCGAAAAGGAAAAAATATACCGCAGGTATTCTTGTAAATGTATGTATATGTGTATGTATATCACGTAATATATTTGTGCGGAATATATGTACGCAGTGCGAAAAGACCGCGAAACGTAGAATAATTTACCGCAGTTATTCAAACAAAATTTATGTATATATGTATGTATATAAATTTTTAGTGATATATGTATGTATATATTTATATATGTTGAATATGATATCTATATGTATGTTAAAATTTATTTTGTACGTTTTCGCTTTTGTTGGTTGTTTTCTTGTTTTTTTTTTGCTTTTGATTTGCCTTTGCTTATTTTACGCAATCCTGCTTATACTTGATTAAGTATAAGGGGTATTGCTGAAAATTGGTGCAAGTAAATACTTGAATTGTTTAGTTTTAGAGATATTTTTGTGTATTTGAACACAACGGTAAGCAGTTAGGCAATCAAAAGTTCGTTGGATATATAGTTTTTACCAAACTGTTTTATCTGTTAGCGGTATTTCGGTTTTTACCGGAAAATAAACCGAAATATAGAAACAGTTTGGTAACCGCTCTTTTTTATACTCTCGCAACCTGTTGCTACAGAGTATAATAGTTTTGTTCACCTAACGGTTGTTTGTATCACCTAAAACTAATCGAGTTAGATATAGGGTTATATATATATAAATGATTAGGATGAAGAGACGAGTTGAAATCCGGGTGACTGTCTGTCCGTCCGTCCGTCCGTCCGTGCAAGCTCTAACTTGAGTAAAAATTGAGATATCTTTATGAAACTTGGTAGACATGTTTCATGGTACCGTGAGACGGTTGGTATTGCAGATGGGCGTAATCGGACCACTGCCACGCCCACAAAACGCCATTAATCAAAAACAAATAACTTGCCATAACTAAGCTCCGCAATAAGATACAAGACTGTTATTTGGTACACAGGATCACATTAGGGAGGGGCATCTGCAGTTAAAATTTTTTTTAAAAAGTGGGCGTGGTCCCGCCTCTAATAGGTTTAATGTGCATATCTCCTAAACCGCTAATGCTATAATAACAAAATTCACTGGAAGCAAATGTTTTTAGCACTTCTATTGACGGTGTGAAAATAGTTGAAATCGGGTGGCAACTCCGCCCACTCCCCATATAACGGTACTGTTAAAAACTACTAAAAGCGCGATAAATCAAGCACTAAACACGCCAGAGACATTAAATTTTATCTCTGAGATGGTATAAGATGACTTTATAGGAACCGCGTTCAAAATTAGACAGTAGGCGTGGCACAGCCCACTTTAAGGTGAAAACCCATATCTTGAGATCTGCTTAACCGATTTCAACCAAATTCGGTGCATAACGTTCTTTTCATGTTTCTATGTCATAGTGCGAAAATGGGCGAAATCGGACTACAACCACGCCTACTTCTCATATAACACCATTTCCAATTCCATCTGATTCTTTCACTTTCCACTATGCAAATCAGGTAACAATGATTATATCGGGGTAAAACTTTGCGTGAATAATGCAATTAAAGTATGCCACCTTGCGGCCAAAAATTGTCTTAATCGAACCAAAACTGTTCAAACCCCTAAGTACTAAATATGTGGACCCCAGTGAATATAGTTGACCTTCTACCGAAAATATCAGTCAATCCACAAAGAAATCTCAAACGAGTATACCATTTGACTTTGCGAGAGTATAAAATGTTCGGTTACATCCGAACTTAGCCCTTCCTTACTTGTTGTTATTGCCTTTATAAAGACGGATTTTTGTAAAAAATAAACCGCAAAGGCATAAATTTAAACATACATATAATTAGTGGATATATACATATACTAAATGGAATCGATACGACTCACTTTGGGTTTTCCGCCAAGGGTTTTGGGGACAATATTTTATATATATGCCTGTGTGTGTGCCTTTCGTTGTTTTTTCCCACTCCTTTGCTGCTTAGCTGCGGTGGGTGACTTTGGTGAGCTGGTGTGGTTGTTGTTGCTAGCTGGTATGGTTTTTTATTTATTTAGTTTGCGCCCGTTCTGTCTTATTATGAAAGTATTTTTGTTGTTTTTTGTTGAAACTCGCGCCCGTACCTAATTTGTTAATATTTCGCGCACGTTGTTGGTTTTACTGGTTTTTTTTTTATGTATATATGTATGTTTGTGTCCCTTCACTTCACCTCACTTCTCTCTTGTATATATATATATATATGGTTTTTTTTTTTTTGTCACTCTTTTGTTTTCTGTATATATATATATGTTTGTGTCACTGCACTGCACAGCACTATATGTGTTTGTTTCTTTTTTTTTTTATATCGTGTGTATAGAAACGTTTACCCACTTTTTTTTTTTTTTGTTTTTTTTTTTTTTTGTTTCTCACAGCACTTGTTTTTGTTTCTCACATAAATTATATAATATTTCTTTGTTTTTTTTCGATTTTCTATGTGTATATATGTTTTTTTTTTCCACTGCACTACACAGCACTTATGTCTTGTTTTTTATTTTTTTTTTCGAATTTATGATTTTTTTTTTTTTCACTCCATAGTGCCGCTCACTATGGCTCGAAGGACCAATAAATAATTCGATTACGCACTCACCTTTTTTTTCACTTGTTGGCACTGTTCCGTAACAAAAAAAACCAAACGGACACGGTCACGGCTGATGTCGAAAATATACGGGCACAAAAAAAAAGGCGGAAAAGTGGCACGTCTTGTTCGCTTGAAATGCTAACGAAAAAGGAAAGATTTTGTCCTCTGTTAGCCCCTTTTTAGTGTTGAGTTGTGTAGTGTTGTGGTGTGATGTGATGTGTATGTGTGGGTGGTCTAAGTGGTGTGATGTCTGTTGTGGATCGTGTTGATGTGGTGTGTTGGCGCGCAGTATGGAGGGGGGGAGGCGTAACTCATCTAGCCAGTTAGCATTTTGGTTACTTTTTTGTTACCATAGTTTTTTCAATTTCTTTTTAATAAAACACTATATTTTTTCTATTATTTTGTTTTATTTAATTATAGAAACGTTTTTACTTAAACTAAATATTAAAATTAATGAATACCATATATGTACATACATATATAATTAATTTATATACCATATATATATAGTTTAAATATAAGTAATTAGCACTAAGTAAAGTACATCTAACAATACAATCTTATAAACAATTACTTAAATCTGTATGCATAAAAAATCACCAAATAGTTGCGCCCAACACGACGCTGCTCACCACACAACATATAAGGCCCAGTGTGATCATCATAATCATCTTCTTAGTCGTCATATTCATCAGCAGATTGATCATATCGATTCGATGTGTCAGTTGTGGTCCCAGTAGGCACTGTAACAGGGCTCCTAGCACTATTTTGGTGATTGTGTTTCTGCTTCGCCTTAGTGTTTTATCTATGAAGATATTTAAATTATTTTTCATTTAAATAATTATCAAAAAAGATATGACCTGTTGAAACGCGAAATTTTTATCTTTTTTTTTTAAATTGTTTATTTCCCTTTCCTCTTTTAACTTGTTAATATTTCTATAAGCTTGAATATCGAGATTTTACTTTTTCTAACTTTAGAAGTCCCTATTCAATTAGAAATGACAGTGAATGTACATGTGTTGAGAATCAGCTGAAGTAGTGCGATTGTACTTGTGACATGTGTTTGCTACGTCTTGAATGGTTAAAAGAGTTTTATTTCAAACATACATGTACATACATATTGGGAAATATTATATTTTTGAATCATTATCAGTGCACACTCAGAAAATCTTTATTTAGTATAATAAGATACTGCACTAGATTCTCATCTTCACCGATTCAAGACAACTCTAAATCGGTATTCGAAATCAAAAAAGAAAATCTTAACAATTTTTGAACACGTCTCCAAGCTTCATATGACGCAATAATAGAATCTGACGATTCAGATCTACCCGAAAATTTCAAATTATCGGCTTACGCCAAAAAATTGGCATGAAGCACAATGCTGCTTAAAGGCATTAAAAACTCAAACGCTACACAACAATATTCAAAGTAGGGTACTACTACCCACATCAGTCGTTTCCATCGAACACAGAGGAGAACTGTTTAAACTTAGGGCCTTAATGGACCAAAGATCACAACAATCATTTATAGCGTCTAGGGTACAAAATAGGCTGCAACTGCCAACAAAACAAGCCAACTTTAAAGTTAAGAGAATAGGCGAAAAAGTAGTTCAAAACTGTAATAATATCTACCCCATAAGCCTAATTACTCCTCAAGCGGATATAAGAATCCTACCGCAACTAACAAATATGCTTCCAAGCTATCATATAAATAGCAAGCATTGCCGAAAGGTTTCACAGCTAGCAGAACCCAGCTGCAACACCCCCGCTGAAGTAGATATTCTATTAGGCAGCAATCTCATACCACTGATAATACTCGAATGTGTTGAGAAATTTCGGACACACTTCTGGCACAAAATACTATTTTTGGTTGGATCCTAAGTGGACAAATTACTGAAACGTATTGCTTCAAATATTTTCCATTTAATGGAAATAATGGACGCTTTGAGAAAGTCGTTTGCCAGTTCAATTTAGATGCATTGCTTTAAATAGTTTGTTTACATTTTTGCCTCTTTGTGTCAGCTGTTATAATGTGATCAATTTCCATACTGACAAACAGTTGGCGCTAAATCAGAGTAGCCCAAGGAGATTTCGAATAGATTAGCTTCAAATCTTCTCGGGGATGAGATTAATAAGTGTAATTTTTGTATGGCGAAGTTTTGCTAAAACTAGTAGATTAGCGAGATAATCTACTCAACAGCCTAAATCTCGTGATTAAGTGTCTTTTGGATCACCTTATAAATAATAAGCAGGATTGCTTAAAATAAGTAAATTACGAATAGAAAATATGGCATAAAACAAACACGAGGAAAATAGATAAAAACAAACAAACAGGTGTACATGTATTTAGTTGGCGCATAAATATTACATTTGATGTATGTACAACAACTATTAGCTACATATAAAAGTTCAAATTTACATACATTTCCATTATTAATTCCTACTTTACAGAAATAAGCGAAATTGATACATACGATACATACATAGAATCTCCTCCCCTCTTTTCCTATACTGGATGTTATTAAATTATTAAAATAATTATCCAAAAAAAAAACAAAGATCATAAAATTCACAAATTATAAACGCTAATAAATAATGTAGCGGTAAAGTATTTGTATTCAAAAAAAATTTAAGCACAAACCTTTCCTGCATATATATGTACAAAGTGCATTGATCTCTAACACAAGCACATAAATACAGGTCCATATAAACAGATCCGTTTATAAGTATACCCTTGCGGACACAAAATATATTTAAAAAACATTTGGGGTTTTTAATTATTATTATGAGATCTGAACCGGTATCAATAAATACGAAATACGCGTATTTTAGTCATTTAATTCTAATTTAAAATTCTTAGTAACTTATTATCCCCTTGGATGTTCAATGTCTTTCTCGCTCTATCCCATTACAATTATGGAAAGTTGTCTCTTTCTATGCTACCCGTACCAATAAGGTACGGTTTTGTTTTGCCTAGCAGTATGGCATATATTGGTTACTGAATCTATTCACTGTGCTATGTGTTAGTATGTTTACATGTGTTAGCTATTTGTTACTCATAACAACAGTATCAATAACAGTAAGGGCTATTGTTTTCGTTGGCAATTTGTTACCTCGTAACATATAAACATGTTCGCGCATTTGTTAGCAATAACAACCATATGTTATTATATCTTCATCGACGTGTTCCTGTTGGTTATCCATCTGCTACCTCTAACAAATGCATATGTTAGCATTTTGGTTACTTTTTTGTTACCATAGTTTTTTCAATTTCTTTTTAATAAAACACTATATTTTTTCTATTATTTTGTTTTATTTAATTATAGAAATGTTTTTACTTAAACTAAATATTAAAATTAATGAATACCATATATGTACATACATATATAATTAATTTATATACCATATATATATAGTTTAAATATAAGTATTAGCACTAAGTAAAGTACATCTAACAATACAATCTTATAAACAATTACTTAAATCTGTATGCATAAAAAATCACCAAATAGTTGCGCCCAACACGACGCTGCTCACCACACAACATATAAGGCCCAGTGTGATCATCATAATCATCTTCTTAGTCGTCATATTCATCAGCAGATTGATCATATCGATTCGATGTGTCAGTTGTGGTCCCAGTAGGCACTGTAACAGGGCTCCTAGCACTATTTTGGTGATTGTGTTTCTGCTTCGCCTTAGTGTTTTATCTATGAAGATATTTAAATTATTTTTCATTTAAATAATTATCAAAAAAGATATTACCTGTTGAAACGCGAAATTTTTATCTTTTTTTTTAAATTGTTTATTTCTCTTTCCTCTTTTAACTTGTTAATATTTCTATAAGCTTGAATATCGAGATTTTACTTTTTCTAACTTTAGGAGTCCCTATTCAATTAGAAATGACAGTGAATGTACATGTGTTGAGAATCAGCTGAAGTAGTGCGATTGTACTTGTGACATGTGTTTGCTACGTCTTGAATGGTTAAAAGAGTTTTATTTCAAACATACATGTACATACATATTGGGAAATATTATATTTTTGAATCATTATCAGTGCACACTCAGAAAATCTTTATTTAGTATAATAAGATACTGCACTAGATTCTCATCTTCACCGATTCAAGACAACTCTAAATCGGTATTCGAAATCAAAAAAGAAAATCTTAACAATTTTTGAACACGTGTCCAAGCTTCATATGACGCAATAATAGAATCTGACGATTCAGATCTACCCGAAAATTTCAAATTATCGGCTTACGCCAAAAAATTGGCATGAAGCACAATGCTGCTTAAAGGCATTAAAAACTCAAACGCTACACAACAATATTCAAAGTAGGGTACTACTACCCACATCAGTCGTTTCCATCGAACACAGAGGAGAACTGTTTAAACTTAGGGCCTTAATGGACCAAAGATCACAACAATCATTTATAGCGTCTAGGGTACAAAATAGGCTGCAACTGCCAACAAAACAAGCCAACTTTAAAGTTAAGAGAATAGGCGAAAAAGTAGTTCAAAACTGTAATAATATCTACCCCATAAGCCTAATTACTCCTCAAGCGGATATGAGAATCCTACCGCAACTAACAAATATGCTTCCAAGCTATCATATAAATAGCAAGCATTGCCGAAAGGTTTCACAGCTAGCAGAACCTAGCTGCAACACCCCCGCTGAAGTAAATATTCTATTAGGCAGCAATCTCATACCACTGATAATACTCGAATGTGTTGAGAAATTTCGGACACACTTCTGGCACAAAATACTATTTTTGGTTGGATCCTTAGTGGACAAATTACTGAAACAATTTTCACATTAACAAAACAAGTTGAGGAGATTTTCAACGAATATGATAGAGTATAAGAAGAATACCTCCATTTAGACCATAAGGACGAAGTCTGCCTTGGCAAAAAAATTATACAAGGTAAATACTACTCGTTTTATCTGTCACATCATGCAGTAGTAAAGTCAGAACAAAAAAAAACATATGTAAGAGTTATCTTCAATGCGTCAAATCCATAAGTTCGGAGAATTTCCTAAATGACATTTTATTTACGAGACCCACGCTCCAGCCAGATTTAATCCTGCTAATTTTAAATTAGCGTATATTCAAATACGTATTCAACGGGGCCGTGGCAAAAATGTATTTACAAATAGTCGTCCATAAAGACGATCAAGATTTTCAGCGAATTATTTTTCGAAAATCCTCCAGAAGTCCATTTGTGACAAATTAAAAACAGCGACATTCGGCGTTAACTGTGCTCCATATCTAGCCATTCGAACAGTCCTTGAATTGGAAGAAAACACCAATCCAGAATTTCCTCTGTCAACACAGGTGTTAAAAACAGAAACGTACGTAGACGATATGCTGTCTGGAAGTCGCAGTCTTCCACAAGCTACCGCAAATCACCCAAATATAATGAAAAATATACCAAAAAAAAATTTGGTTAACACTTATTTCCTTAAATTCGAAAAGGAAAGTACAACAAAGCTCTGGATTCAATGGAATCTGATAATACACTACAGAGTCAATATCTGCATTATTCGCTATAACAAACCGATTAATTCTATCCTCTGTGGCAAACCGTACCTATACTACTTACACCTTAAAATACTTAATCACGCTATGGCTGCCGCGGTCGGCCATAAAGTTAGAAATATCTCTATCTCAAAAATCATCTTGGTGGTCGGCAACCTTGTTTTTATTGTAGGAATAATGAAAAGAATGTACTACTCGGCAATATTTAAAAAATATGGCTCTTTATAAGCTAAACTGAATTTAAATGGTTGTTCAGGATAAAGACCCGAATTATTCTGCTTTAGTGGTTAAAGAACGGTTGTTGTACAACGTGTAAAAAGTGCTTCTGCTTCCTCCCTAGAGTCGAGACCTCAATTTCAATGAACACCTGTGGGCCTATATGGAGACGAACTTCGGGAACGCAAAGTTAATAGCAACAAGTAAAGAAGCGCTAAGTTCGAATGTAACCGAACATTTCATATACATAAAATGACAAAAAATCAACCGAAACACTAAATTTAATATATTGAGTTGATGTGCAAATAGTCAACATATAGGATTTAAAGAGAGGGGGAAAGTCGGAAATTAATATAGGGTAAATTTGGGATTAGTAAAGATATGTGCTGATTTCACTAACTTTTGACTAACTTTGGTTTTGTCATCGGTGCGAAAATGAGCTTCGAACAAAGAGCCAACATTAAATTTTGGTTTAAAATTGGTAAAACTTTTACCGAATCGTTTCAATTGAAGAAACAAGTTTATGACGATTATTGCCTATCCCTTAGCAGAGTGCACTAGTGGTTTCAACGTTTTCAAAGTGGTCGTGAGGACATAAATGAGAAATGAGCCGAAACCCAAAAAATCGCGCCTGGAGAAGTCAAAAGTGAAGATAATGCTGATCTGTTTTTATGATTCCAAGTGTATTGTCCATAAAGAGTTTGTTCCACCCGGCCAAAACCTTAATGCGGTATTTTACCTTGGAGTTTTGAAGCGAATATCGCGAAGATGGAAGTTGGCGTTTGTTGTACGATAATGCGCCGTCTCATCGATCGACGCTTGTGGCTGATTATTTGACCAAAAATCACATTTTAACAATCAACAACTCCCCGTATTCACCTGATATGGCACGGTGCGACTTCTACCTTTTCGAAAAAATACATTTGCCCATGAAAGGAAAGCGTTATGCAGACGTGGAGGCCATTCAAAAGACTTGCACCGGAATACTGGCGGCCATACCGGGCAACGAGCTAAAATACTCGTTCGACATGCTTTTGGACCGTGCAAAAAGCTGTATTAAAGCAGGAGACTATTTTGAATAAAATTAATTGATTTTGCCGATAAAACCATTTGTTCTGTCTTATTTTTAAAAGTCCTGTTTACTTTGGAAAGCACCTTATATAACTCATGCACTGATATACACCATAGGGTTTGTTAGAATAACGAAAATCATTATATGTAGTATATGGGGGTTTGGGTTATTCGTAGTCCAATAGTACACATACCGCGTTAAACTATAGTATTTCCAATATTATTCGTCTAGTTAATACTACCTTACACATTGACCGATATATGATCCTTCATCATGTTTTAGAAAGTTTCATGTTTTCAAAAAGCTGTATAAATTTTATTGAAGTCTACCGAACGGTTTTCGAGCTACAATGGACACCAGTTAAAAACATAGTTTTGAGAAAACCGCATTTGCAGTTTTAGAGGTTTTTAACGATTCAGAGCGCCAGAAACCTTTGCTAACCTAACTTAACTCGAAAAGCATTTGTTGGATTTACTTTAAGAGAATATATCTAAGATATTATACTTCAAGTAAATGAAAAAAAAATCGTTTTGTTTCAATTTCCCACTACCCCTTTTACGTTTAATTCAGCGACTTTGGTTCCGAAATAATCCGTTGACCAAACTAATTTTTACATATTATATAATTTAAAATTTTTTGGATATACATTAAAAAAATATGCCGTGCTTTTAAAATTAATTTCTAATTGAATGGTAATGATAAAATGATACAGAAAGTACTAGTACTATTTACTTTTCCTTCGCCTATACGTATTAAGATAAATATTTTTTAAAATTAATTTCTTAAATTATTTTCAGAGATGTCGTTATAGGACTTTTGAAAATTGGTACTAAAAATTTATATCTTTTCGATAGTTCGGGCCAGACGATGAAGATTGATAACGCACGTTGTATATTAGATTTTTACATTCACGATTCGAGACAGCGTATGGGAGTAGGCAAAATATTGTTTGATATAATGCTTAATGAGGAACGCTGGATTCCAGTTAAATGCTCTGTTGACAGACCATCGGAAAAGTTATTACAATTCTTAAAGAAATACTATGGCTTGGAAAAAATTATACCACAAGCAAATAAATTTGTTCTGTATGAGGGATTTTTCGACGAAGATGAAGATGCTAACAGGTACGTTTTTACATTACACAATTTATGAAAATAAGTTATTCTAATTTCTTTATACTCTCGCAATATGTTGCTACAGAGTATAATAGCTTTGCTTACCTAGCGGTTTTTTTTTATCACACAATACTTTATATACACATACTTATATAATATAAATGATCAGGATGACGAAACGAGTTGAAAGCAGGGACTGTCTGTTCACGCTGTGATAACTTCAGTAAAAACTAAGCACTTAATTAAGATACATAACTGTAATTTGGTACAGGGGATCACAGTAACAAGGGACTCCTCCTAAAATTAGTTTAATGGTGGGCGCAGCCCCGCTCTTAAATGGTTTGATGTACATATCTATCTTCCAAACTGCTTCAGTTAACTTACTGAAAGGTAGTTATTTAGCTTCTCTTTATATAATATATCTACTAAAAGTGCCATATCTGAATAAATGCGTCACAATCAATATTTTTGTGATGACAGCGTGCTCTTGTGCCAAAAGAGGGTAAAACCAGGTGAATACTCACATACCTTATATAAATATTTAGAAATTTATCCATTTCTCAATGAAATTCAGAAAGAATCTCTTCCTGATAACAGTGTATCTACTTGCCTGGGATTGAAATAATGGATGCAATACTACACCGACTTTTTTTCCAAAAACCAAACCATTTTTTTTCTAGAAAAATCGAAATATTCGAATTTTTAAATTGAGTTTATTACTAATTATAGAATGCCTTAATAAAAGTAAAAATAAGACAGTAAATATACCATTGCAGTAAGGAAACGTGGATGGTCTCCATATATATTTATTTATTTACTTTTGTACCATAGGTTACCCAGATGAGTTTTGTATAGTGTTTTAGGTGTTAATTGTATATAAATTTGTATCCTACCGATCGCAATTTTCGGCCGATGCTGTGTCATTAAAAACATTAGCATTACATTGTAGTCGCGGTATCGATTTGTATGCGTTCATATATATTGTCGCAATATGCGTTTTCAGAGACGTCGCATAGGTCTAGTTCGACTTTGTTTTTTTGTGAAATAATTTTTCCATCGCGGTAATTGTATCTGCGAAATATCATTTAAATTTGTTTGCGAACTGATATAATTTTTCTAAACGAAGTGGTTTCTGGTTTCATATGTTTGTCCCTGTTGAATCAGGCTGTTCGCTTGTATTATAATTGGCAAAAGCTATCCTGCGGGTCGAAAAGTTAGGTATGTTTTTTAATAATAATAAATCAGTAACTAAATGCTTCAGAGACATAATATGGTACGAAAGGGCTTTATAGGAGCCGGTGTCAAAATCGGACGATGGGCGTAGCATCGCCCCCGTCCATATCTCGGAACTTACTTGACTGATTTCAACCATATTCGGTATGTAATATTACCCTGACATTCCTACATTACAGTGTGAAAATAGTCGAAATCAGACAAAATCCACGCCCACTTCTCATGTGATCTTACTTACCTCACATGCACATATCATGTGCTTTCCTTTCTCTGGCTCTTTACAGCAGAACAGCTAATATCTCAGTTATTTGACAACTTTGAAATACTTAAAAGTGAATCTGTCATGCGTTATTACTTTCTTTCGTTTACTGAATGTTTATTCTACATAATACATGAGTTCGTCACGAAGATAGTGTTAATAGAGTACTGATCTATTTAGTTATATTTTTGGTGCTAAATATTTCACATGCCCTTAGAAACAATGATGTAGGCGAATTCACAGAAATCTGTGCAGTCTATTAGAAGAATTGAATGGGAGAGTGAAACACTACACCATATTTTCTTAAAACTCAGTAATTTAATACGTGATCTCAATTTATCAAAAAATTATCGAACAGTTTTGGTCCCATATTGAAAGAGAGAAATTTGTTATGGAGAGATTACGGTAAGTCGTGTAAAACAAGGCCTTTTTTATGAAACAGTTTAAATATATTTTTTACATTTGAAGAATATTCGTTTAAATTTTATGGAGAAATATATTATATATATAGCATGATGCAATGAACGGAATAGTTTCAATTTCATTTGTAAAAAGTTTCTGCATGGAACCATACTGGTCAAGGTCGGTATGATCGCTGGTCCATGAAAAGAAATTGTCAACTGGGATTTAATAAAAGAAAAGCTCATAAAAGGCGTTTTATTGAAATATTATATATCATACATACATATGTTTTGAACATTTTTCCCTCTATTTACTTCGATGTATCCTTGTTTTTCAAAATAAAACTGACGTCAATAATATATCTGTTTTGTCTCAAGTTTTCCGATTTTTGTAAGGTAAAGTTTTAATAAAAATAAATTAGAGCCAATCTTACAAAAACCATTGATAATTTCATGAATTGTGAGCACAAATATATCCTTATATCGAATTTAGTTTTACTTTAGAACCACCAATTTTGAAAAAACCGTACGTATAAAATTAATATAATACAATTTGAAAAACACTTGGACAAATGTAGAATATATTAGAAAACATATTCTTAATTGTCAAATAGAAAGAATTCAATAATTGATTCCTGGAAAGTATACACATGTATATTTTTCTTCAAACAAAAATTTTCACAATACTCGCGTATCGAAATATATAAATATATAAGCATTTTTAAATGGAAGCCAGAAGAGGCAATCTTCAGGCTCTACCCAAACAGCAATCATCGAAAATGCAGGTCGTAGTAAGTTTATTGAGAAATGTACATATGTATAGATTTGGCAAACATTTCCATTTGTTTTCTTTTGCAAGAAAACGACCAGCGAGGTGAGTCTCACACCCAGTCAGGCTGCAGAGCAGGCCAAGATAAATGTAAGTTGTTATAACTTCCCTCTGAATTTATTAATCTATTAGTGATGACTTAGGAGAGAAAAAATCCGTTGGATGCATTAAGTCGCTTATCTTTACGACCACAAGGTGTAGAAAAACGATCGGTAAATTTATTTATGCTTTAATTCCGAAAATAAAATCCTTTCTAATTAACACTAACGTGCTTTAATAAGGGTCTGCAAGATGTTGATGACGAATACTTTAAAAAAAATATGTTTTCCCGTACACATTTAAATAGACATGCGGTAAAATTATCGAATTTTTAAATGATTTAACATTAATATTATATATTAAATAAGTTGTTTATTTATATTTAAAATCTATACAGGGGCTAAATGACTCTTATGAGCTTCAAGGTCACACAATTTCGATGGTAAACCTTATTATATATATTCACTCGTAAATTTCACCAATAAAGTTTTTCTCTTGAAACGCAGGCGCAAGGTGATGTTTCCCATACACAATCGCAGCAGTATCAAGGCAAACAGCCGTACAATCTAAATTCCACTCACGCTCATCCAACATCTTTGTCAGCACAACCAATTCAACAAACAACAGAAATTTTATCACAGCAACAAGCTCCCAACCATCAACCCCAAACAACTTCAGCACCAATGCAGTTTAAAAATCAGTTCAAAGAACCACATGTAAATTATTCTTCCTACTTCTTTTTGAATATTTATAAATAAATTATCAGTACGTACGTTTTTAATCTCACTCAATTCAAATCTTTTATCTTCATTTGATCATATTTGCAGTTATCACAGCCACGAATTGAGGTCCGAAATCAACAAACTCAACAACAACAACCTATACAATCTCCTGTACCTGCTCCAGAACCGGAATTGTGCACAACTTGCCCTAATTGTCAAACAACGATTTACCTTGTTCGAGGACACGATACCAGCAGTGAGCCCGCACACGGTTATACCTCAAACCAACATGATACCACTGGTAGCACAACTGCTAATTAGCACATTTCTTGGATTGCGATCGTTACTGTGCGCTCTTTCAAAATATGCAATTTATTTTTATGTCAAGCCAAATTTTTTTTGTTATATAAATTTTTATTGTAAAATGTTTAATAAAAATTGTAGCTATCTTTAAAATGCACTTTTCAACCTTAAGTAAACTTCGACTTAGTATGGTATACTATAGTAGTTTTTTTTTATTCAGATAGATTCTGGAAACCGAGTTAAAGCGGAAATTAAAATATTGCAAAAACGAGTGAATTTGGTTTTGGTATTCGGAAAAACGTTAAATTTATTAATTTTCGGTCTCGTTTTTGTTCCTTCAAACAAATGAATCAAAATAATAATAAAAAATTGTGCATTAAGTATATTTGCAAAATTCAGAAGAGATTATTGATTGTGGTTAGAGTGAATTTATCAAATGTGTCATACCAGTTTCTCAAGCTTCAGAATTGCCATCCGATCCGTTCAAACCTGATTAGCTTAAGAAAACTTTTTTAGAAAAGCAAATTTACTGGTTTTTTACCTTTTCCCAGCCATAAATATATTTTTCTGGAGGACCATGTAACAGGTGCTTTTTACGCTTTTATTAGTTTGGGTTGTATGTATGCAATGGAATCTTAGAGCTCAATTTTGACCGGTTTCCAGAAGTCTGGTCAACTTGAAACTTTGCATACTTGTCAAGGACCGATAATAATGCAATAATTTGATAACAGTTTCCCATTATTTTAAAGGTGGGCGTAACCCCGCCCCTAAATGGTTTAATATATATATCTTCCAAACCGCTAAAGCTAACTCAACCAAATTTGCTGAGAGGAAGTCCCTTTTTTATACGTTGTGAAAATGGGCAAAATCAGATAATAACCACGACCCCTCCCCATACAACAGTTATGTTAAAATATACCAAAAGTGCGATAACTGGTGAAATAAATGCGCCATAAGCATTAAATTTCACAAACAAGATGGTAGGGAAGAGCTTTATAGGAGTAGGTGTAAAAATTGTAAAGTTGGCTCCACCAACCTTAAGGTGAAATTTTATATCTCAGAAACTATCGAATATTAAAAAAACTGAAGGTCCTCCGAATATATCATTCGTAGGAGCTAAAGTGATGTTAAGGTCAAATATTGACGTGTCAAAAGGTTTAGTGAATGGTAATATGGGTTTTATCACGAAAATCGGCCAAATTTCTGCAGAGTCCAAGTATACGCGGACGACGTCCTGTCAGTCCGTATTGATTTCGGTTCAGATGGGGTGCACATGATTAAATCGATATCGATAAAGTTCCCAGCGAAATACAGCTATGGAACTGCGGAGAGACGAATGTTACCATTAAGTTGGGCTGAATTGGGTTTCAACCGTCCACAAGAAGCAAGGTTGTACAGTTGATCAAGCAGTTGTTTATCTAGGCTAGCGACTGTTTGCTGCTGGACAAGCTTATGTATAAGATCTTTAGACGGTATTCGGATTATAGAACTTGTTTACTCTAAGTTAACAGGAAAAAACCCCATGCAACAGTGTAGCTTTAGATGAAGTTACTAGATTACAAAATAGTTCGTAAGACATTTCCATACTACCGCATGTCCGCGAATAATTAATTGATAAATCGAACTAAAAAATTAAAAACAAATAAGAGTTTATATTATAGTAGTAGCAGATCAAACAATCAATCATGATTAATTACTTTAAAATAAAATTAAAGTTATTAAGACAATAATTCAATTCAGAGTATTAAGCGTTAGGTGCTTGATATATTTAATGTGACAATCATTCTATCTGCAACTATTTATAAGAGGAGAGTTATAAAAATCTAGTAAAAAGTTATGAAAATATATTATATTATCGGTAATCACAACGATTACATAATATTCACCTATCAAAAGCATTCCAATTTTTAACTCTTCACTTAATTTCTTGGAAAATACGGGCCTCTTCGAGTACTCAGGGGTCGTTATGAAACAATTTTTAAAGCGATTGAGAAGTTGACTTTAATTTAATTTGCTTAGGAAAATTTTTGGAATTTTTTACAAACATTGTTTTTGGTAAAAATTAAACAGAGGACATTTTCACTCACAATCGTACTGAATATATTCAAAATCGATTAGGTCTGTTAAGAGAAAATAAATATTTTCCAAGAGCACTCAAAAAAATTTTCAAAAATTTCAAAAAATCATCAAGGTTGTGATTTTTATTCAGAACCTCAGAACCAAAAAACGTTTATTGTACGAGAAAACCGCGACCATCGAAAAAATGCAGGTACACTTGGAAGATTTTCTCTCTAATGCCTTGTTACAATCCTGTAATGAATCCCGCTTAAAAAAAATGTATGTATCAGCTTACTAAGTAACGTATTGTCTAAAAGGCTTAACCATAGCCTTCTGTTAAATAGATTTAAGATTTTACGCCAAATTTAAAAAATCCAAGTTATGCCTAAATGGGTGATCCTCAAAAAAATAAAATTGGTGTCCTTAATGACTACAAACCAGTATTGGTAACAACGAAGTTATTTTTTTATTAATAGAACTACTAGATGTATAATTTTATAAAATACGGTACTATATGTACTAATTTATGAAACACACTTATTTTTTTTTTACTAGTTTTTCCCGCGGTTTTTCTCGTATTAAATAAAAAAAAAAGATTATTAACAAAACCAAATATCTAAATACACAGTATGTACACAAATACTCTACTGCGATGATCATCTTCTTGTTTGTGCTGGTAACCAGAAAATTCCATTTTGTCTAATTAACGCTTTTGATACATTTTTGTTTTTTGTTGTTTTCAAATTTCAAATTTACAAGCAGATTTTGCTTTTACTAATACTATTAGACACATGTGTACAAAGTGAAAACGTAACAAACAAATTTACATTCACATTTATAATATTAGTATGAAAATGAATATGATCAACAAAAATATACTACATACATACATAAGTATGTATATCCAAGGAAGTACCTTGAAGATCATTGCTTCAGTCTGTCCCAAATGCTAAATCCGAAGAATATCATCATTAATTAATTCGACCGGAAATATTTTTAAACATAATTCAAAATTTATCCATGCAAAATCGACCATTTCCTTAACGGTTTGAAACAGTGTGAACAAAATTTAAAGGGCTACCAACTTTAGAGACAGATATAGCGTTTTATATATAATATATAAATGATAGAGATGAAGAGACGAGATGAAATCCGGGTGACTGTCTGTCCGTCCGTACGTTTGTGCAAGTTGTAGCTTGAGTAAAATTTTTAATATCGTAATGGTACGCATGTTCCACGCCCATAAAGTGGCGTTAAACGAAAACCTACTCACAACTAAGCACTAAATAAAGATATAGAACTGTAAAAATAATGTATTAAGGTTCGAGAAATATTTTCTAAGTTACAGACATAATTAGCAAGTCGGCGCCGTGCGGTCTAGTATGTTTGTGGAACTTTAAACTCGTTTTTCTCAAAACTACGCTTTTAAAGTCGGTGACCACAATATCTGAAAAACCGCTGAACTGATTGGCTCAAATTTCCGCACAAGTCGTTTGTCGAAGGGTTTTTAAATACAATTGAAATTATTAATTTTATCAACAATTTAAAACGATTTTTTTTTTTATGAAAATTAATTTTTTTTCTTAAGCTGCAATTTTGTAAAAAAGTGATATCTTTCTAATTCCTTCGATTAACGGCAACACCTTTTCATAAACTAACAGAATCTATTTTCGTTTTTGATTTCAGATGATTCTTCAAGGAGTTATGTAGGTCACGGCGAGATACATTTTTTTCGAGGATCCTTGGGAGATTGCATACAAAAGACAGAAAAATTAATATTTTTGTTAAAAAAAAATTAGTTAACACATTAAAAGATGTATAATAATATAGAAAACCTTTATTAAAAAAAATAACACTTTAAAAAAAAAATTCCAAAAAAACTGCTTTTTTCTGACGGCCAGACTAAGTATAACCCCTTAAGAACTCCTACTGACACTGTAAGAATGGATGAAATCGGATAATGACCCCGCCCACTTCCTAGATTAAGGGTCTGTTAAAAACTATTAAATGCTCGATAAATCAATAAATAAATACGCCAGACATTAAATTTTAAACCCTAGCTGGTACAAGACTTTATGGGATCAGGGGTCAACATAAGTCCATTGTTGTCCGTTGTGGCCCACATTTAGGTGAAAACCCATACTACATGACCACTTTCAACCAAATTTGGTGTGTGGGGTAACATATGTGAATGATATAGAATGAATACGACGCCTACTTCCCATATAACAAATATTTAAATTTCATATTAATATTTAACTTTACAGTATACAAATCAAACATCAATAAATTTATCAAAGGTTCTTTGAACAAATTGTGTCCTCAAGGTGTTACATCTTACGCCCAAAAATTTTCGAAAACGGACTATACTTTTATAGGAACCCAGACACCAAATATGTGAACCCCAGTGCATGTGGCTAATTTTTTACCGAACATACCGGTCAATCTGTGAGGTCTAGTATTAAAATTCGGGGAGAATATTTTTTTTTATGACAGAATGCCCTTGTGCCAGCAATGGGTAAAATCGGGTACCTTCCTAGCCCCCATACACCTAATATAAATATTTTCGAACTTCCGGTTGACTTTGTACCAGGGACCGTAAATAACGATTATTGTTGCGATTTTTAAATAATAAAATCAAGCACTTAGAATCGGCATACAAAAAAAGCAGATAACGTCGGGTGCGTTCGAGCGACGTAATAATTGCAGCAGTACAGCTACTGTGTTGCATATTTGCTGATACTCTGCTGATGTGCAGAGAAAAATTTAGTGTTGCCGATTATTTGCATAAATTGCGTGCAAAAATTCACGCAGAACGTAATACTTTGATAAATTTGCAACACTGCTGTCGTGATTGCCATCTCGAACGCACCCGTCATGTTAATCATTTTACGACGATCTAAGCATTTCCTTGAAGATTTTTTTAAACTCGGAATTTTATGATTTTCTTCACCGATAATGATTCATTTCACAAAAAATCAAATAATAATTATTATGTTTTAGCGTAAAAAAAGCAGTAAGTTAAATATTTCATTTTTCTAAATAAAATTTAGTGAAAAATTAATAATTCGAAAACAACAAGGCTAATCTTTTATAATAAAAATGCTGATAAAATGCATGAAACACATAAAAACCATTTTGAAAGTGTTATTATTTTTTTTTTTTTTATGATTAAAAAAGATGAATGTCACGTTCTCGATTCTGGAATTACCCAAATTATTATACTAAGCTAATTGTGTGCGAAGTTCGCGAATGGCTGCTGTACAATATCGCCAAACAACTTAAAACGCAAGTGAGTTTTGAGACCTTAGAAAATTATCCGATCGGCAAGGAGCTTTAGAAATAAATAAGGCAGTAAATGTCGCAACGCATGTAAGATGTATTTGGTGTAAAAAGTGAGCCACAACACAATAAATTAAATTAAAATAAAAAATAGGTATATTGTATAATATTTTTCAATAAATATAAAATGTTCGTTCAACACTCAATTTTGATATATAAGTATAAAGGTTAAAAACAATTGCTTTCTCTTTTTTAATTAGTTTTTTGTGTATTAATATAAACAATTTTGAACGCCTCAGTATATGTGCTAAAATAAAGTATTTTTTACAACAATTATTAGAGTGCGTTCACATATTTTATTGTTCTAATATCTTTTGATCACCTTTAGAATACATTCATATGCATTATAGACGACAAACGAATATATCAATAAAATAATTAATCCAGTTATTTAGGTTTCCACCATTATCTTTGTATTTAATGCAGTTTAAGTTCATCTAAATATAAATGTATTAAATAAAGACATTCAAATAAGTAAAATGCCAATGTGAATTTATTTAGATTAACTATTATAATATGTCACGAAAAACTCGCCGTTCCTTCACATATAAATAAAATTAAACCTGTAATTTAAAATGAATTAAATGTTTATAGACTATAATAATTTAAAAATAAATGAGCAATATTCATACCTGCATAAGGCCTGAGGAAGCGATGATATAATTGGACCATATCCTTGAGAATTGTCATAGAGCTCAAATAAGGGTGCTGCTACAAGCTTGTAATTTTTGGGAACAGCAAATAAAGCTAAATTATGATAGTAAAAAATAAACAGAGTTATAATTTGAGTTTTATATTATTTGGAATATGTTATCCTAATATCTTATTATACCAAGCGTTCTTTTAGTAAAAAAAGTACGACAATAAAGAGTTTTTTATGAGTATCTAATACTAAATAAACTTTCCTTTATATTTAATGGTTCAGTTTTTAAAGGTTTGTAAGGGAGTAATGTTTCCTATCTTTTATCTAATAGATCTTATGATATGTGGGCTTTATAGTTTATTGTATAAGAAAATAAACTTAAAAAATACTAATTCTATTCTATATAATATTCATCCCATCCTGTTTAAAATACTTGTAACCGAAGAAAATAGTAAAGATACTCGTATAAGATGAACAAAAATGAAAACAGTAAATAATAGAGAATATGACGATGATATACGGAACATATTAACATAACATAAGTTACGAAGTTAGTGAAATCGTACTTTTTACTACAACTATCCAAGTAACTATTAGAAATAAAAATACTATTTGGACTAAACGAAATCCAGAAATGCCCACACAATATAGTACCGGATACGTTGACATTGGCTGTACCATGTGAACCGGTGTAACAATTAGACGATAGGCGTAGCACCCCACTCCTCCCCTTTAGGTTAAATCACATACTTCAAGAACGGTTTGATCAATTTCAAATAAATTTGGTGTATAACATTATCCTGACACCCATATACCAGACCAATCGGTCTACAACCACGCCTTTTGCACATATAACACAGTTTTAAATTTCTTTACAATATATGTATATACATATATCAAACACCAATGAAGATATCGGAATAAAACTTTCCACATATATGTTCGAAATCCGACAATAACTTACCAAGACCCCTATACAGAATATGTGGACCTCAGTAACTGCGACTGATTTTTCATCGAAAATATCAGCAAATCTGTGACAAATTTGGAGGGCATTTTTCCAGATAATAGTATGTCATGGTGTCGAATATTAATAAAAGCGGGTCAATGCTTCGCCAATCCGTAATACCGTACTATGAGTGAATATGCCAAATATTTTAGCAAAATTAAGTTAAGATACAATGTTGAATATACGAGTACCATAGATTGATTGCCCCCCATTTACTCCTGCCATAATTTCTTTTAAAAGTTCAGACCGTTATAAAAATGAAACTATAATACAGTTTTTATAAAGGTTAATTTTAATTAATGAATTAATGGAAGTGTTTGCGTAGGTTTTTACGTTTTGCTAATTAAAAACTTCAACGGTGAAACATTTTTCATCGTTAAAAGGATAACTTTCCAGGCCGTACACAGTGTGCCACTTCTTCAGTGCTTGCATCTGTTGATAATTTGCTCCAAGCGCTCGTCTTAAGAAGACCAGTTTAACGACGATAAGCATTCATGTGGAGAACATATCGAATAAGTGTTAAAAAATTCACTTGGGCTTTTTCCACACTTATGTGAAGCAATCGTCGCTATACGTTTTTCTTTAGCTTCGCTCTTAATTGTTAATAAGAGAAAGTAAACACAGAACTGATTACTATATATGGGTAGACACCGCATAGAAATTATAATAAAAAGTAACGGCTTTTTTCTGCGAATTTGTTCCCGTTGTATGCATTGTTAACTTTGTAACAAAATGTATGGCAAGACTAAACAGACTGTCGTTATTTTAGTGGACTCTATATCGAATACATCGGTCAATTTTGAGTTATCTTAATAAAATTTGCGAGGAAGCATGGTCGCAAGTATACTTAGTTTAACACAGGAATACAATCTATCAGCTCAGCTCTCTATTATACACACCACAGACAAGCCAACATAATTTCATATACCTAATATACTAAATATCTTCCCATTAGTTAAGTTTATATAGAATTTATCGGTATTAACGCAAGATATTTAAATGTTTTTCGGTTGTAAAAATTATGGATATCTTAAGTATCTTACCATATCACTAAAAGATGAATATAGTGATTTGAGTTAGTTATATAAATTACTCTGACAAAAAGCAAAATGTCATTACATTCAGAGCAGAGAGACTTTTTTCATTAAATTTTATTCAAATATGGCAACACTTCAAGAAATATTTTATGCTGTTATATGGAATGGTCTCTCTAGTTTTCAATGCCCACTTCGGTTGAGTTCCATGATTATTTAAATTTGAATAAATACTGTTCAAATCCAAAGCGCTCGTCAGCACTTTCTGAGCTGATGTGAGGTAGTATGTAAATAATTATGTTGTTGAAAATAATTGTCAGCATTTTTAATATTTTTATTGTCCGAAGGATTTTACATTTACTTAGGTTTGTAACAAAAATTAAACATTGAAAAATTGGTAAATCATCATACCTGCTCAATTTTCAAACACTAAGAAACTAAAGAACTGAACCTCATTTTGCGAAAAGCTGGATGTTCGGACTTGCAGGAGGGGCTTTCAGTTATAATATAAAATTTCAATTGGTGTCATCAGCAAAATATAAAAAACAAGACGATATTAACGCAAAGTTGGGCAGGCCTAAAAGGCTCACTCTTGAAACAGAAAGGACTTTACGGCGTCTTATCATGGTGGAACATGAACGACGCATCTAAAAATGCTGTGAAGGATTACAAAGTGTTATTGTCGTCTTTAGGCACTAGAGTATGCAACAATACCATTCGAAATTCGCTGTAAAGTTCCAATATGCGTGCCAGACCATTGGTTTCTTAATCGTATTGTACATAGCGGCTCGAATAAAATTTGGAAAAGAACACAAAAACTGGACGAGCGAACAGTTCAAACTAGTGGTTTTGTCTGACGAAACGAAAATTAATCGTATTAATTCAGATGGACTCATTTGGACATGGTATGACAAGCGACGCGGTCCCATGGATAGAAATATGCTGTTCATACTTAAATTCGGAGGTGGCTCACTTATGGTGTGGGGTTGTTTCTGTTAGCATTGTGGAGGATTCACTTATTCCTAGCTTCGAGATGTTTGTATCCGAACCCGTGACTTGTTATACATCCAATACAATGATCCTAATACCGCCCGCATAACAAAATCTTTGTTCAAAAATAACGGAAGTTGGCTGATGGAATGGCCAGCTCAGTCACCCGATAAGAACCCCAACGAAAATTTACGGGCGATTGTAAAAAAATAAACGGTTAATTGCTCAAAGAAAGACACCAAAACCCATAAATGAACTCTGGACTCAATTTGATCGAGTTTGGAATAGTTTTTCTCCGCATACTTTAGATAATCTAATTATCTCTATGCCTGACCGTATTAAAGCAGTCATAAAAGCTAAAGAAGGGACCACAAGTTATGAGTTACTTAACTTCAATCGTCACTTTACCTCTAAGTTCAAATATTTTTCTTCCACTTCCACTTCCAGTTGACTACTCAGATTATTAAATGAACTACTCGATTATGTTAAAAAGTGTTTAATTAAATATAATTTACTTTTCGTAAAAAAAAATTTCATTTGAATGTTTATTTTTCTGGATAAGTAGGTGTTGAACAGTATCACAAACAAAGTTGCGCGAAGGCCACTCTAGATTCGCGTGGCAACTCTAGCACTTCTTTTGCGATGGGTGGTGGTTTAATTCCAAAGAAGCCTTTTACTGAAAGGGAGTTAGTGAAGATACTAATAGCTACATTGCGAAGACGTTAAGCGCATGTCTAAAATTCGTCCAAAAGGAGTCTTATGTTCTGATCAACCTCTTTCTAAAATTGTTATCTTGTCAAATAAATAATTTTATCTGTTTGTAGACTTTTATTGTAAAATATATGTATATACTTATATTAATAGTGGTGTTGCTACATTTATGTGAAATTAAATTTGTTAAAAATTACAAAAACAATTTATTTCGCCTACAAACTTACTTATTTCTGGAAAGGTTGTATATCGGATTGACGAGTTTAAAGCTCTTCTTAAACTTTTTAGGCATTCTATACTTAATTTTTGAAAACCAATACCTATTTGGTTAACTTATAATGTTAAATAAACACTACCGCCCATATCGAGTGTTTCACTTCGTTTCATTGTTTGTTCGGACTTTCTTCCCCATTTATGACATCACCTCTGTCACGGGCGAACCTAACGGTAAACAGTTGTCGTAATCTCTAACTCTATCATAGTTGATCAACCTGAGTGCACGCCCATTGATCAGACTACAGATACAACAAATTCTATACAGACGCAGTACTGTCCCAAAACAGAAACCTATCGCTTTTGTATCACGAAAGCTAGTAAAATTAAGTACTAATGGAAGTGAAGTGCTAGCCTATGTATGGGCTCTGCTGAGACTGCTAATCGACTCTTGTGTGTCGAGCGGTCAGTAACATACTTTCTGTGACTTACCCTTTTCATGTAACTGTACCAAAAATAGCCTTTTGTGTTCTTTTGGTTTCGTAATATGTGGCGGAATGTATGGATATTGGGGTGGTTCAAAATTCGGTCGCCACCAGTTTCCAATTGTGTCTTCAACAATCCAATCTTGTTTCACGCCATCTTGTCGCCCCAATGTCTATTAAAATAAAGATTTTAGTATTTTCATGAAAAGATTTATTTTTCAAGCACAAATATGTAGAAGTCAGGTGAAATTTGTTGGCATTTTGATTGATATCCAATTTTGTACCTTTAAACAACCACAATACAATTTATACAACCCTATTTTCAGAGAAATTAACCAATAATATTTGTATCGTAGTTTAGCGATATTTATTGAAAACGAAAAGTCACTGACAATTTGGCAAAATTACTGTACATTTACTCCTATTACATTTAGTGAAGTTAAAAAAATTCAACTTGACAACATGGGTGTTGCCAATCTAAACACTTACGAAATTTTGAAAACCATTACTATCGATATCAACTCATTCAAAAAACTACAAGTGATACCAAATCTGCTATAGCCGAGCCCAAGAAAGTGTTGTAAAAAGAGAAGGATGGATGGAGATGGGACGGAGAATTCCGGTTGGAGACTGGGGAAGTATATTCCACTCAGAAACGGACAAAAAAGTTCGTCAAACACTTCAGGATACTGTGGAAACCGGCGTTGAACGATGGCCTATTGGCTCGGTCTTCAAAATTCATAAGTTTCGGATATATTTTACGCCAACAGCAGAGCGCGAACAAGTTTTTTAATCATGGTTTCACTGCTAATCCGGAGAAAACCAAAATCTTGTATTTTCACAAGAAATACAAAAATGTCGCAATGATTCATCTTTAAGAAGTAAGACAATCGCACTTTTGCGCTTCTCCTGCAAAAAAGCATCTGCCCCAAAATGGAACAAGGCTATCCACAAGTCTCATCCGTCCCAGATATGGTGGAAGGCACTAATGAAAAAGTCCCGCATCAAACCTCTGGAATAGGTGTAGTTAGAATGTCTCCTGGGCAAAAACGTTTCAAGTGAAATAAGATGTAAGCTGTGCTTACGGCTAGCCGGATTAAGGTTCTAGGGCATTGGAGCCAAGCTCAGCGTCACGCAGGCATGGTATTATACTGGATATTGTTACAGAACTCGTGTAAGATTGGCAACGTGAAAGTAAAATAGAATCAATAGAATGCAGAGCATGAAAGAAGGATGATGGGACAATCGATAATTACCTCTGTGAATATCCAGTCTTCATTCGGTTAAAACGGGATATCTTCCACGACTGATAAGGTTCCAACTCAAAAGATATTGAGCAGTAAGGGTGGAAAAACATTAGATATTTTGTCAGGTTGCTGAACATAGCTTAATTGGTTACGACTTGGGATCACAGTGGACCACAGTAGACCGCTCCTAGTTTTCAACCAATACAACGCAAGTGCAGATGAATTCGCATGCCACAATTTGGAAAGAAAATGAAGGGATTTTGTAGAATATTGTCCCTCTTCCGGTTTAATCTACTTTTCACAAATGTCTTTTTAACAACAATAGACATCGTACTTTAAACTAATTTTCACTGCATTTTTGATAACTACCGTCAGCAAGGATATGAAGAGTTGCGCGTAATTTTAATATAGAAGTTAGAACCGTTCCTCACATACGTTTATTCAAAGTTTCATTCTTCTCGCTTAATGAAAAACAACATGCGTTTATATTTTAATAGAAATAATATTCAACAACGATTTTTAAAAAGGCCTTCAACTTTTCTTTATTTTATTATTGCAAGATTTGAAAGGTTCGAGTATTCACGAAGAGCCGAAAATTAATTTTGGCTACAATATTTTCATAGTTATAATATACAATAAATAAAAACGAATGTCCAATTTATAACTTATTTGCTTTATCGTGAACAATAACTGAATTTAATTGTCTTAATTTTTCGTATAAAAATTAGCAGCTGTTTGATTATCCGTCGAATTTTCACTTTGTTAGCTTAGCAACATCAATGAAATTTGACTAATTTTAGTTGTAGTTCGTAATACCAATACGAGATTGGTTAATCTGAAGTAATGTAACAACGAAATTGTTGGGCCGAAAGTGAAGTGAAATGCATAAGAAAAAAGCCTTTATGACCTTGTAGTAATTAGGACCTCAAGGCCCCACATTCATAATGTTAATTCTAACTTATAGCCCTATTTTGACCAGTACTGAAAGGCAATATTTATTCTAATATATTGGTACCTGATCTACATATGTATCACTGTTATCACTGGACCGCAAAATTGAAACTACCTTTAACATAGTTTTGCATAGGTAGAATGATCCAATATAGAACAAATATGCTTCGCTTTGTTCGATGACTTGTGGGCATTTTCAAGATAATTTCATAAATCCTCATTCCTATTTAAAAAAAAAAAACGGTGACAGTCGATTTCAACAAGTTTCTCTTGAGGCGAACTTTTGACGATATTCATATTCATATTCCATAGGAACAGAAATAAGTAATAATCACTTGGTTTCAGGTTCGGTCTATAAGGTGGATGTATAAGAACGTCCCAGCAAGTTCCCGGAGCTATCCAATGTAGGTTGCCTGGCGTTGCCCTTATGGAACGCAATTCCTCTCCTATCGGCCAAAGCTGGCGGTTTCTGAGCGATTTCTTTCTTCAGATGGTCCAATTGTTGACAGTAAAATTCCGAATTGAGATTAGTCTCCAAGTAGATGATTCCTTCCTGACCAAGCCGCTTTTTGTATTTAGCCTTATTTAAATATTATATTAATAGTCCAATCGGGTTTTTTGCAAAGGGGCATTCGAAACTATACCTATATGACGGACGGACCCAAGGATTTTCATTATACTATCGATATTTTCCACAATTGACCTTTCAGAGCGTGGTCAAAATTACCGGAAATGAATGGGTCTATATTAACATTTTCAGCTATCTGGCTTGCATGGGCGCTTTTATCGAAGTAAAACTGTAAAATATTGTATATTTTCTCTTTGCTGGTGTCTATCTTTGACGAGTATTCAAACAATACTGAGGGAAGCAACCAAAAAAAGGAAAAAAGCCATTCGCATGACAGCCGAGTCTAAGTAACCGGAATAGACCCGAATTTTTATTCGGCCAAGGACTATTTATTGAAAGTTAAATATATTTCGCGCAGAGTAAAGAAAAATAATGTTGGCAAAACTTTATATTGAACATTCATTTATTTATTTTATTATATGAAATTCAATTATATATCTTACACATTGACCGATATTTTTGGTAAAAAATCAAAAGCATTGCGGTCCACATATTCATAGGGACTTGAACAGTTTTGGTTTGATTTTGACAATTTTTGGTCACAAGGTGGCATACTTTAAACGCATTATTCACGCAAAGTTTTACTCCGACACAAACATTGTTGCTTGATTTGCATAGTGGAAAGTGAAAAAATCAGATGCAATTTAAAATGGTGTTATATCGGAAATAGGCATGGTTAAAATCCGATTTTTGCACTATAACATAGAAATATGAGAATAATGTTATGCGCCGAATTTGGTTGAAATCGGTTAAGCAGATCCCAAGATATGGGTTTTCACCTAAAAGTGGGCGGTAAAACGCCCACTATCTAATTTTGAACGTGGTTCCTATAAAATCATCTTATACCATCCCAAAAATAAAATTTAATGTATCTGGCTTTTTTAGTGCTTGATTTATCGCGCTTTTAGTTTTAACAGTAACGATATTAGGGAGTGGGCGGAGTTATCTTCCGATTTCACCCATTTTCACGTCGAAAGAGATGCTAAAAACATTTGTTCCCAGTGAATTTTGTTATTATAGCTTTAGTGGTATAGGAGATATGCACATTAAACTTATTAGGGAGCGGGACCACGCCCACGTTTTAAAAGTGTCTCGAAAAGCTGATTGTTCGATTCCGCCCATCTACATTACCAACCTTCTTATGGTATCAAGGTTCAACAAGATATCTTCATTTTTACTCAAGTTACAGTTGCAGAGAAGGACTAACATAGACATCCGGATATCAACGTGTCTCGTCGTTCTGATTATTTATATATACATAATCCTATATCTAACTCGATTAGTTTAAGGTGATACAAACAACCGTTAGGTGAACAAAATTATTATACTCTGAAGCAACATGTGTCAAGAGTATAAGACTAGTATATGACCATTTTTTATGTCAGTTTGAAAAAAAATGTCTGCTGTGTGAGTGGAGACTTTGGCTGTCAAATTTTCTTGATTAAATCGACCGATCAAATATTTTAACTTACTTCGGTAAGAAGCCGTTTGAGGCCTTCTACCTCATCTTCTCCTGCATTAAGTTCACCTCCGGGAAGCTTGAAAAATGTTGTACCCAACTGAAGGAGTAATACGTGAGGTAATCCATGTTCGTGGACAAGTAGAACTCCTTCAACTGAGCGCCGCATACCAATACGATCAAATTCTTCTCGCATCCTTTGAAAGCGTGATGGAACTGACGGATCCTTTTCAAATAAGGGTTCCTTTGTTCCAAATGTGTAATTAGTTAAAGGATATCTGAAAAAGAAAAAATGTAAATGTGTATAATTAATTTCAACAAAAAACAGGATATAATAAAAACATATTGTAATCATGCTATCAAATAAAAAAGAGCCTTTAAATTAGAAATTTGTTTCTTATATATTTTATATTATTAAGAAGTTAGCAGAGATCTTAGGTATTAATACTCTTGTGCTTTACATAGATGAACGCTGCAAAATATTTTCAGGTGCTGGCAAAACTAAATTAAATAAAAATATATAAAAAAAATTTTAAAAAGAATTCAACATCCAACCAATAAAATGTGTGCTTTCCCCTTTTGTTTTTACTAACGGATGTCATAATCCTAACCGATATACATATAATATATAGAGATGCTTTGTGGTATATGCGATATTAACTTAACCAATGCAACGAAATGTAGTATATTAAGTATATGCAAGAAAAGTCAGCAGAGGGCCGGATATCATTATATTGGGGTTATGAAGTTTAGACATTGATCTGGATTGATTTCATTTATATTCAACGCTAATCGACATTATGGTTAAGAAAACATGTCCACTTAATCTAATTAAAATATCGAAAATACTCACCAATAACAAAATGTAAACCATAGTCGGAAACCACTTTATTGGACGTATTGGGTATATATGTGCTGATTTCGTTTATTAAGATAACGAATTTTTTAAACTTAGACAAGACTCTCTGGTAAATCTCAGCTCTGGGAGATCCAAACTAAATATTGTATAAAGAGTATTCCACTAGTTCACGTTCAACATTTTATTGAAACGATATATTGTATAATATTTTCTACTGAAAACAGTAGCCATTTACATAGTTCGTATAATTATTACATGTAAGTTAACTGTACTTTACATTTTGAATACATTTATTTTTATTTTTGGTAATAAAATATTTGATCTGAATCTAATCGCGAACCATATGGATCAAAACAGATGAAATTAATCGTTTTATTTTCGTTTTTTAAGAAAAAAAAACCAAAAAATTGCCTTGATAAAAATATTCAGAGGTGTTGTAGAACCTGATAGTTGTCGGAATCAGAACTGAAACCGATAGAAAAATGTAGTAGGAGCCATGATTCAGATATTAATGATTGAGAAATTGTGTAACGTTTTTGGATGCCACGGAAACCAATTTTATAGTTTTTGGTATCAGAAACAAAGCAAGAAGATAGTCCCTGACAGATTTTAAATGTAAGTTACGAAATTAAATGATTTTATTGTTACGTATTATCGTATTTCTATTTTTATCATTCAAAATGGAAAAAATTCAGATATCTTAAGAGGATTTACAAAAGGTTATTTAACACCATAACAATTGCGTCTTTATTGATCGATAATGTGATATATTGTAAATGATATAAAGTAAGCATGTAAATTCGTACAAGTAAATTCTAGCTAAATTTCACTTACAATTCTCCTCAGACATCAAGTGGATTACTGTGATCTCTTTTAATCTTTTCGTTCCTTTTTTCTTCCAATAAAATATGAGATAAAATTTTGGAACTCATTTGCAAGTTTTGTCACAATAGCAAACAACTGATTTGAATATTGGTTTTGCGTATGTTTGAAAAGGCGAAAATGCAATCAGATTCTGTGACACCATTGAAAATCAGAATTAGTATGAAATTCGAACTATGCAAATTTGTATTGGATTCCACGCACGGAACGAACTATAGACATGGACGCCATTCACAGTGGAGCTTTTAACATCTTCACTCACTCCCTCCCAGTGAATGACGTCCTTGGAGTCAAACCATCAATCAATGGAGAAGAAAAGTTACCTTGCGAATCCAGAGTAACTAATGTAACTTCATATTGGTTAAACTCCTGCTTATCCATATTGACATACCTAATCGTTATCCAGCACGGACCGAGTCTTTACATGATTCTAACAGCCTATTTGGAAGCATTATGACACCAACTCATCTAACGACCCCGTCGAAACAAGCCGTGCCTTCCGTTATATAATTTTGATGACAATTAACTTACGCCTTATCACCCACACAGGATCTAGCTAACCGTTACAACAACAGTCGTCAAAAAGTGTGATAAAAACCCGGGACCGTTTCAGTTACGTAGGCGCGACCGACTTTGGAACGAACTCTTAAGGACTATGTTGAAATTTTATCAAGGGGCACATCAACAATTACACCATTTATTAATATTTTGCGGAAAAAGGCAAATGGTAATCATGAACAAACAGTTGTACAACGCCGATTAGTCTTGACTCTTTTTCTGATTTCTTTCTGATTGGCGCCCTTCGGCCGCTCTTCAAATATGAATTTTGTATTGACAGTATAGTTTTTTTTTATACTCTCGCAACCACTTTGTTCACCTAACGGTTGTTTGTATCACCTAAAACTAATCGAGTTAGATATAGGGTTATATATATATAAATGATCAGGATGAAGAGACGAGTTGAAATCCGGGTGACTGTCTGTCCGTCCGTCCGTCTGTCCGTCCGTGCAAGCTGTAACTTGAGTAAAAATTGAGATATCTTTATGAAACTTGGTAGACATGTATCTTGGTACTGTGACACGGTTGGTATTGCAGATGGGCGTAATCGGACCTCTGCCACGCCCACAAAACGCCATTAATCAAAAATAAATAAATTGCCATAAGTAAGCTCCGGAATAAGATACAAGACTGTTATTTGGTACACAGTGGGCGTGGTCCCGCCTCTAATAAGTTTAATGTGCATATATCCTAAACCGCTAATGCTATAATAACAAAATTCACTGGAAGCAAATGTTTTTAGCACTTCTATTGACGGTGTGAAAATAGTTGAAATCGGGTGGCAACTCCGCCCACTCCCCATAGAACGGTACTGTTAAAAACTACTAAAAGCGCGATAAATCAAACACTAAACGCGCCAGAGACATTAAATTTTATCTCTGGGATGGTATGAGATGACTTTGTAGGAACCGCGTTCAATATTAGACAGTGGGCGTGGCACAGCCCACTTTTAGGTGAAAACCCATATCTTGGGATCTGCTTAACTGATTTCAACCAAATTCGGTGCATAACGTTATTTTCATATTTCTATGTCATAGTGCGAAAATGGGCGAAATCGGACTAATATGTGGACCCCAGTGCCTATAGTTGACCTTCTACCGAAAATATCAGTCAATCCACAAAGAAATCTCAAACGAGTATACCATTTGACTTTGCGAGAGCATAAATTGTTCGGTTACATCCGAACTTAACCCTTCCTTACTTGTTTTAATACGCTTTATTAGTTTGGGTTGTATGTATGTAATGGAATCTTAGAGCTCAATTTTCACCGGTTTCCAGAAGTCTGATAAACTTGAAACTTTGCAGACGTGTCAAGCACCGATGACAATGCAATAATTTGATAACAGTTTTCCATTACTTTAAAGGTGGGCGTAACCCCGCCCCTAAATGGTTTAATATATTTATATATCTTCCAAACCGCTAAAGCTAACTCAACCAAATTTTCTGAGAGGAAGTCCATTTAGCCCTTTTTCATATGCTGTGGCTTATGGGCAAAATCAGATAATAACCACGCCCACTCCCCATATAACAGTTATGTTAAAATATACTAAAAGTGCGATAACTGACGAAATAAATGCGCCATAAGCATTCATTTTAACAAACACGATGGTAGGGAAGCTTTATAGGAGGAGGTTTAAAAATTCCTTTAGACGTTTTTTTTTAGTTTTTTAAACTATAATTTATTTATTTATATTCGTTTGCAAAATATGGTAACCCTTATTCTTTGTTTGCATGCAACCATTTTGTTATTGTATGAATAAATGGATTTGAACCAAAGTTAAATATTTAATTAAAATTAGCTTTTCACTATTTAATACGAAACAAATGTGTAGAAACGAATTAGTGAAGTGTGAGTGCATATAACAGTTATAAATATAAGTTTAAAATTCATTATAAATGAAAGAAATACACACTTTAAATAGTTGAATATTTGAACTTTAAAGGCAAATATCTTAAAAATCCATAAGTAAGCAACTACAAGTATATATGTATATTTTATTAATCTGGAGAACCTCCTCCATCAGTACATACACATTTTAACCCCGAATTCGGGAGATGCTTTCTAAATCTCAGCCGTTTCAGAAGCTCTTCTAAAAGGCTTCATCAGAATAATATTACTACTTACTTAGCCGTAACGAACAAACAAGCCACGACTATACACATCATTCTTTATCAAGTTTTCCGAAGCTAGTATTTGAAATGTGGAATGATGTAAATGGAAAGGAAGAAGCGGTTACTACTTATCTACAATCCTGCCCCTAATAATTAGATCCCGGAACAGACCCGGAGTTATATCCCAGATGACTGTCAATGCGGAAGTATTCTTTAAAATTATTTTGTGAATGTTTCCTACAGTCTGAACAACCTAGTCGCAAGGGTTTTAAATGCAATAACAAAATAAATAACATTGTATACTGTGACCAAACCTATTTTAAGAACATTAATTTGGTTTAGAGTGCGAGACTTTAATGTGCTTAGGATATTCCACGAGATTCCTTTACGGACTTCTTTACATATAACGTAAATAAACCGATAAATCAACTGACGTACAGTTTTTTAATATTAAGGTTCTACTTTACTGAAATCCCACTTTACACGAAACATATGCAAAACAATAATCAAGCATGACGGCGTCTCAGTTCTTAAAAGTGGCAGCCAAATGTAAAGATTTGGTAGAACAGATTATCTAATATTACTATCGTATATGTATGTATCTAAAATGGTTACAAGGATAGGATAATATTCGGGAAAACTTTAGTATACCGTCCCAGGCTTAGGGGGAAAAAGGGGTAGAATATATATAGATATAGCCGCGGGAAACTTAGTTTTCGAGATATTTACGTTTGAAGTTGAAAATTTCAACTATTGTATTTAAAGTATGCATTTTATCAATTTAAAATGAATTATACACTTATATTTTTCACTTTTATTTCCACTAACACTTCACTAATTCGTTTGTACACATTTATTTAACATTATATAGTGCAAGACTAGTTTAATTCAATATTTATATTATTGTTAAATTCTTTTAATTCTGACAATAACAAAAGGGTTGCAAAATGTCAAATAACCATGGTCACCTTTCGACATCTTTTGTAAATAAAATGATAGAAATGAAAACAAATAATACCCCAAATACAGGAATCCAAAACCCTGGAATTTTTTTATTTATTTATTTATTAGGAGCAATAAACAAAGTATTATTAAACCTAATTTAAAAAAAATATAAGAGTACGAGCTGTTAAAGCCATCGACTCTAATAAAAAAAATCTAAGATTACAAACTAAATATACAGTTATATTTTATTTTGTACGTTACAATCGATGATAAAGTTATAAATACTCATTATATTTACAAACGAAGGAGTTTTTAACATTTCTTGATAATTTGGAAAACAGTTGTGCTTTTGCCTAATACTCGCTAAAGCCGAGCATAGGTTGAAGATGTGGTGAAGAGATAACGTACTTGTGCAGAAAGGGTATGGGGATGGTTTTGCTTTGCCAGTAAGGAGGTGCTGATGTGTGAGTTGTGTGTGGCCAATCCTTAGGCGTGTGAAGATGGTAGCTTGTGCGCGAGATATTTCCCTAGGATATACAACTTTTGTCCTTGTAGGGTTGAAGTTTGAGTACCGATCCAGCATATTACAGAAGTCGTATGTGGCTCATTCAGAAAGGTAGGTGCTGATTCAAAAAACCGAGCTGCGTGGTCTTTATGTTCATTTCCCATAATATCAACATGTCCTGGTACCCAGAGTAGTGCGACTTTATGGCTGTATTTAATGCACAGGTCACGGATATTGTGTAGTGTAGCAGTGTTGCGGATGTTACAAACAGCAAATAAGCAAGAAAAGCTGTCCGAACAAATAACAAACTTGCCTTTGTTATGTATCGCATATTCTAGTGCTTTTGAAACGGTTAAAGCCTCAGCTGTAAATACCGAAGAGTAACACGGAAGAATCCCGCCTGTTATAAATTGCAGTCCAATCGTTTTCTTCATAGGTTTTCATTAACTCTAAAAAACGTTTCTGAAATACTACAGTACTGGTAAACTGGTAGTTTAAATGTCTGAAGAGTCATATTGATAATTTCTTTTTTTAACAACCGGCTGTTTGTTGACTTCTTTACACTTTTGGGGCGGATGTATGTTTAAGTCTTTTCCGTATTTGATACAGCGGCGTAAAGTGGACTTTAGCCTGAAATTCCGTTTATGTCGTGACGCATAAATTACCGTTTTATGTATGTTGGCATTTGGAGAGCATATTAGTTGCATCGTTGTTTCGTATACCCTTTCCTTTATTGTTGGTAGGCCACATTCCGCCAAGATACACTTAATAGGCGACGTAGGAAAAGCGTTTATACTCCGACGGCTCGCTGCATTATAAGGAGGTTCTAACAGCTTCAGGTTCGAATCTGCACACCATCCAAAAATGGGTAAACCGTAGTCGATTTTAGCGAGTATTATGGCTCTTGTAGCTTTTATTAGGGAGTTGGGATGAATAAAAGATAATTTACTAGTTAAATATTTAATTATGTGTAATCTTTTTGTTAACTTATTTCTTAGGTTAAGACATTGATACCGAAAATTAAACCTTTTATCAAAATATACTCCTAAATTTTTTTTAATTGCTTACTGATTCTATTGCAATATTTTCAAAAATTAATTGTGGATATTCACATTTCGTCTTTTTGCAAATATGTAGTAATTTGGAATGGAAATTGTTGCACCAAATTTCATGCCTAATTTCTTAAATTCAGTTAGTATTTTCTTAAAAATATTGTTAGCAGTATGGGGATCTTTTATATTACAATAAATAATATCATCGTCTGCGTACATTGTGAATTTAATGCCTTTAGTATTAAGGCATATTTCAGTTAGCTTATCAAAAGCGATAATAAATAGCACCACCGCTAGCAGTGAGCCCTGCGGTATACCATTTTTAAGAGGATGCAAACTAGATAAAACATTGTTTATGCGAACCTAAAATTTTCTTATGGTCATGAAAGCTTTTATTATTCTAAAAACTTTTGGACCAGTCTTCCAAGCTGCTTATTGGCTTAGCACTGCATGGATTCCTACGCGATCAAAAGCTCTCTCAAAATCAGTGACCAGGATAGTGGCATGATTTTTAGTGGAGAGAGCTTCAGATACATAGTGTTGGAGTTGAATAAGTGAATCCATTGTACTGTGCTGATGTTTGAAAGCCGTTTGGTTGTGATTTATAAAATTATTTTTTGTAGCGAACCATGAAAATCGTCTAGCAATAATTTTTTCGAAAGTTTCACTTAAGCAGGATAGCAAGGAAATGGGTCTATAAGAACTGTTCAAATTTATTGGTTTATTTGGTTTAATAATTGGGACAATGGTAGCTATTCGCCAGTTATGTGGGTATGATCCTTGGTGGAAAATTGTGTTGTACAGGCTGAGTAGTCTTTTTTTTGGCAGCTGTAGCAAGGTTTGCAAGCAGCGGGTAAGATATCTTATCGATGCCTGGTGTTTCGCCTTCAGCATTTTGTAAAGCAGACTCTAATTCGCAGAAAGTAATTTCGCACTCTAAACATAAACAGATAACCAATGTTGTTTTTCTGCGATGTATTCTGCAGAGAAACTACTATCTTGCGAATATGTAGACCAAAGATTAGCGAAAGTTGCCGCGATGTCTGCGGAGTTGGTCAGAAGAATTTGGTTTGTTTCAATAATTTTAATAGGACTGTGAGGGATTCTAGTCAAAAGTTTAATGTCTGACCATATCTTTTTGGTAGTCGAAGCAGGGGAAATTTTTGAAGTGAATATCTCAAAAATTTTCCTTTTAGCAATCTTTACAGCTCTTTTAGAAAGGTAGTTTGCTTTTTTATAATTATTAAGGTTACATTCAGACATCGATCTCTTGAAAGTATTCCATTATTCATTTTTTTTATCACGCATATATTGAATATCCTTGTTCCACCAGATAGGAAAGTCTTTTGAAAAGCTGCGTTTGGTTTGAGAAATCGACTTATTTGCAGCAGAGCGAACAAGTTTTGTGAACGCAGATGTGGCTTGATTAATGTTGTCGATTGGAGTGATGGGTAAGCTTTTTAGGATTTCACTTTGAAACACGTTCCAGTTTGTTTTTATAAATTTTGGGAGGTGTTTATATTTGTCAAAGTTGAAGTTTGTTTGAAGAGAAATTGATATGGGGAAGTGGTCACTACCTCTGAGAATAGAGGAAGTTTCCCAACTGATTCCGGGGGAAAGCTGGGGAGAGGAAAGAGAAATGTCGACGTTCGTTAGGGATTCGTTAGGGACGAATGGGTAGAAGAATGTGTAGGGGCGCCATTGTTAAGTAGGATTAGATTGCTGTTTAAAATGAAATTCTCAATAATTAAACTCCTGGTATTTGATTTACGGGAACCCCAAAGTGGGTTCCACGCATTGAAGTCACCTGTCCACAAAACCGGTGGGGATAATTGGCAAAATAAATCTTTTAGGTAAGTTTCGTTAAAAACTTGCTGGGGTGGTATATATGTATTACTGATAGTAAAGCTAAAATTTAAGTTGATTTTAAAAGCTATTGTTGATAGAATGGAATTTAAATCTATAATTTCATGTGGTATGATTTTTTTGTATTAAAATACAAACGCCTTGCTTATTCTTTTGGATGGTATGTAAATTCGAAAAATAACCACTGTATTGTTTAGGAAAGTAAATGTTGTTGCTGGGAGTAGCTGAAATATGTGTTTCTTGAATGCAAATAACATCTGGATTCTGATCTTTTATGAGTAATAGGAGTTCATCGCAATTATTGTTGTACCCGTTTATGTTCCACTGGACAATTTTTAGCGTCAACAATAAGGCAGACAAAAAATATTTGTTATTTGTGTGTATGTTTAGTTGTCGTGCATATTAAATTTCATCTTCGGATGTTGTTGGTTCTTGAGTGTTGGAAAGTACTTTTGAAAGGGATGGGAGGGGTTCGAAAGGTGGAGATTGAAATTTGGAAGACGGAGAGAAAGGTGAGTTCGTTTGGGAGTATGGTGAGACTATTTGAGACAAAAGTGAGCTAATATAAGACGTGAGGTTAGAGGTGATTTCATTGCAGGAAGAGAGTCCAAGTGAGATATCTGAGTCTCTGGAGTGGAGAGAGAGATGAGTTACGTTTTTTTTTGGTGTCGTTGCAATGTTTCTACGTAATGCTTGAGCGAATTCCACTATGGGCGATTCGGATATAATGGCAGCTCTAAAGTTGGAGAGTTTGTAAATTGAGTGATATTTTTGATGTATTTTGCTGAATTTGTTTTTTGAGTGTTGCTAGGGGGTTTAATTTTGTTGGTGTTAACAATGGTGAGAGAGTCAACGTTTGGGTTTGTTGTTTCTATATTTTCGCTAGAACTAATAATGCATGAATTGGATGCTATTGAAGCATATGAGTTACTGGATGAAACAGCTGGTGTTGTTTGTTGCTTTTGCATTTTTATTGCTTCGCGCATTGAACATTTGTTTATTGTTTTAACTTTTATAATTTCTTTCGCTTGCAAGAATTTGGGACAGTCTTTAGAGGATGATGCATGTTGTTGGTAACAGTTGATGCAAAAAATGCGTTCGCAATCGGCTGGGGGGCATGAGGAAGGAGGGAACAATTTTCGCAAAGAGGGGAACGGTTACAACGCTTTGCCCTGTGACCAAGAATTTGGCAGTTTTTGCATCGTATTGGCAAAGGTATATATTGACGTACCAAAGGTGGAGCCATCAACACCTTCACAGACTCCCTCTCAGTGAATGGCGTAATAGAAGTCAAACCACCACCCATAGCAGACATAGAGCTCGAGTTGCCTCGCGCAACCAGAGTGACCCTCGCGCAACTTCGTTCCGGATACTGTAGCAGGTTAAACTCCTACTTATCCAGAATTGACCCCGACATACTAAATACATGTCCTGCGTGCAATGAGTCTCCGCATGACACTAACCACCTCTTTGCATGCCCAACAAACCCCACCCATCTAACACCCTTCTCCCTATGGTCCGACCCCGTCGAAACAGCTCGTTTCCTGGGCCTCCCGTTAGATGACCTCGACGACAACGAATCTGGAACTTATCACCCAAACGGGGACTAGGTAACCGTTACAACAACAACAACAACGTACCAAAAGTTTACACCAGGCAACGTCGATTTTATTCGGTAACTTGTAAAGGTTATAAGTTAGTAACCAAACCCTCGACGGGTGCGGTTTATCTTCAATAAACTTAATAAATTTAAACACTGACACAACACCTTGGGAGCTGAGCTCATTTACTATTTCCTCCTCTGATACGTTGTTTAGATAGTTAGTTTGTGGCTGATATGGAACATATGTTTACCAGTTTTTACTTTCATGAATTCGCAACCTCGTTATTCTTAACAAGCAGAAGAAATTTACCATAACAAAGGGTAGATATAGAGTGGATTTGACTGCTAATTTGCTTAATAGCACGATAAATGGCAAAGCAAGAAAAGGAAGAAAGGGGTTAGGCCGTGTCAGTAGCTTCAATCACTACGAATTTTGGGTCGTCACCTTTTAACTCAGGAAGTTCCGGAAAATCCATAATCGAGACACTTTCACCAGTTTTCCGTTTCTTTTTACCAGGTCTCGTATCGAGTATGGCGAAACGATTCGCAGGAAAAGGAAAGGATTAAACGTATAGGAAAAGTCCGAAAAAGTGGAAAACAAATGTGCACGTAACAACAAAACGTAAATAACCTCGAAAAAACACTCGGAATTCGAAAGAGACGTCTTATCGGCGCGAGAGCTAGACGATGACTGACGCTGAGAAATAAACTACTAGACAATGTTACTTTACCCTCTACGACAATGTTACTTTTTCTTGTAGAACTTTTTTTTACCACGCTTCAGAAAAATAACCCTGGCCGGTCCAACACCGGGGTGTACCAAGGTATTTTCGGGTATAACTCTTTTTTGCGATGGGGGCCTTCGGCCGAGGAAACTAAAAGATTTATTAGTGTCCATCAACGATTATGATTCCTGTATTTAAGTTATAATCTCTCTTTTTATTTTATTTTTCTTCGGTTACAATATATATTATAATGGCAACACTGGTAATTTGACATTTACGACCCTTTTGTTATTGTCAAAATTAATAAAATTGCAGAATGATTTAAATATTGAAATAGAGCTATTTGTGCATCATATACTATAAAAAAAATGTCTAAAAACGAATTAGAGAAGTGTTAGTGGATATAAAAGTGAAAATATAAGTGTATAATTCATTTTAAATCGAAAAAATACGTACTTTAAATAGTTGAAATTTTCAACTTATCTCGAAAACCATAAATTTCCCTTTGGCTATATATTTACATATATTCTTGATCTGGAGGATCTCCTCTATCCGTCCATACCCATTTTATCCCCGAAAGCCGGGGACGGTACACTAAAGCCGTCCCTAATATTCGTTGTCAAAAGGTCAAAATGATGTGAGACTTGTTGATCTGCTAAGTTTGACCTCAAAAGCAGAGAACAACTGTAGGCTGACGTTAAAAAATGGGGAAAACTTTAGTATAACGTCCCACGCTTTCGGGGATAAAATGGGTATGGGCGGATAGAGGAGATCCTCCAGATCAAGAACATATATAGATATAGCCGCGGGAAACTTATAGTTTTCGAGATATTTGGGTTTAAAGTTCAAAATTTCGACTATTTAAAGTACGCATTTTTCCCATTTCGAATAAGGTATACACTTATATTTTCCACTTTTATATCCACTAACACTTCACTAATTCGATTGTACACATTTATTTTACATTATATAGTGCAAAAATAGTTTAATTCAATAAGTAAATTATTGTTAAATTCTATTAATTCTGACAATAACAAAAGGGTTGCAAAATTTCAAATAACCAGTGTTACCTTATCGACATCTTTTGTAATTGAACTGAAAGAAATTAAAACAGATAATACCCCAAATCCAGGAATCCAAAACCTAGAGAAATAAACTATTACAAAGCATTGATGTTAAGTATTATGTTATACCCTCTATGACAATATTACTTTTTTCTTGTAGAACTTCTTTTTGCATTGGCGGCCTTCGGCCGCGCTTCAAAAAAATAACCCTGGCCGGTCCAATACCGGGATGTATCAAAATATTTTTCGCGCAGAATTTCTTTTTGCGTTGGGGGCCTTCAGCCGCACTTTAAAAAAATAACCCTGGTCGGTCCAACACCGAGGTGTATCAAGGTTTTTTTGCGCAGAACTCGTTTTTGGGTTGGCGGCCTTCGGCCGCGCTTCAAAAAAATAACCCTGGTCGGTCCAACACCGGGATGTATCAAAATATTTTTCGCGCAGAATTTCTTTTTGCGTTGGCGGCCTTCGGCCGCACTTTAAAAAAATAACCCTGGTCGGTCCAACACCGAGGTGTATCAAGGTTTTTTTGCGCAGAACTCGTTTTTGGGTTGGCGGCCTTCGGCCGCGCTTCAAAAAAATAACCCTGGTCGGTCCAACACCGGAGTGTATCAAGGTTTTTTTGCGCAGAACTCCTTTTTGCGTTGGCGGCCTTCGGCCGCGCTTCAAAAAAAATAACCCTGGTCGATCCAACACCGGGGTGTTCCAAAGTTTTAACGCGCAGAAATTCTTTTTGCGTTGTTTCCTGTATCTAGGGTACAATCTCTGTTTATTTTATTTTTCTTTGGTTACAAAATATATTAGTATGGCAACACTGATGTTTTGACATTCACAACCATTTTGTTATTGTCAAAATTAATAAAATTGAAGAATGATTTAAATATTGAAATATAGCTATTTTTGCAGCATCTAATATAAAAAAAATTTCTAAAAACGAATTAGTCAAGTGTTAGTGGATATAAAAGTGAAAAATATAAGTGTATAATTCATTTTAAATCGCAAAAATACGTACTTTAAATAGTTGAAATTTTCAACTTTAAACGTAAATATCTCGAAAACTATAAGTTTCCCGCAACTATATCTATATATATTCTTGATGTGGAGGATCTCCTCTATCCGCCCATACCCATTTTATCCACGAAAGCGTGGGACGTTATTCTAAAGCCGACCCAAAAAATGGATTGCAAAACAAAAATAATATAAAACAATTGTAGAAATTTTTAGAAAACAATGGAAGGAGCCTTTCTAAAACTATTCGGCGATTAAACAAAAAAAAAAATTAATTATCATTAACAGTGGCAAAATTAAGATAACTACTGTGCAACAACTTTGTGTTTACACATATCTTATAACATCAAGCTCACAATCATTTCCTAGCAGCAGCTTTCAGATTAACAAAAATAGTTTTACATTTATTGAAATGTAATTAATTAATGGATTCCTACGTTTACTAAATGCCTAGGAGCCGGCTTTAGTATTTAGTCAAATTCATAGTTTTTTTTACTCACAAGTTTATCGTTCTGTTTATAGCCAAGCACTGTCCAGACGTGTACTTCTGCAATCCATTATTAACATTTCCATCTACTTGGCCCTGACTGCTGCGCCTTGGCCAACCTGTACCAGATTTATTTGATACCTGGGCCATTGAAAATTGTAATCCGATAATATATTGTTTAAATTATAAGATATTTAACATATGCAAAAGCATGCACTATGTAATAAATGAGCCAACTTTAGCGTCGAAACAAAATGAATGATGCTGCCGTACTATTTTCATAAAATATAAGATTGCCCAAAGAAGTATCGAATTTACGATTAACGATTACTATTTAGCCTGTGTGCCAATCGGTAATGTGTTTCTTTGTGTTGAAAAAGGGTGAAAATTTTTACTATGGTGTTAACAAATTTACATTTTTCTGTGCTCAATGGCATTTAAAATTTTTAACACTAAAATTTCAAATCAAGATAAAGCAATAACAGGTCGGCTTTAGAATAACGTCCCAGGCTTTCGGCGAAAAAATGGGTATGGGCGAATTGAGGAGATCCTCCAGATCAAGAATATATATAGATATAGCTGCGGGAAACTTATAGTTTTCGAGATATTTACGTTTAAAGTTGAAAATTTCAACTATTTAAAATACGTATTTTTTAGATTTAAAATGAATTATACACTTATATTTTTCACTTTTATATCCACTAGATAGATAGATAGATAAAGATTGAGGTATGCACCGCGACCTATGGTCTATTGTGCCCTCCCCTAAGTCACAACGACTCATCTAGCCCCAGCATATTGATGAACTCCAATATACTGCTAGGTGCTAGTGAAGCGATGCGATCCCTGTTTGGAAACATGGATCCCAGGGCCTTAATTCTGCGTCTGCAGACTGCTGTGCAGTCCACAAGCAGGTGTTCTGGGGTTTCCGACTCCATGGCACAGAACCGGCAGTTTGCAGAGGAGACCAAGCCGATGTTAAATAAATGCTTGTTGAGTCTGCAATGTCCGGTGTAGAACGCGACCAGTAGCCGGAATTTATTCCTCGGGAGATTGATTACGGTTTTAAACCGTCTGAGGTTATAACCCCCCATTAGCAACCTGGCATGGCGCATGCCTTGGAGATGTTGCCAATGTCTCTCCCTGCCTGCCCTTTCCTCTTTACGGAGCAGCTCTTTAATCGTGGACCAACCGCTACGCACGGTTCTGGTCCTACCATTTTTGTAGAGGCTGCAGAGCGGCCAGCCAGTTCATTTCCGGCTATACCCCTGTGTCCAGGCACCCAGATGAGGTGCACTCTATTGTGACTTGATAGGCTGCCGTTTTATACACTCCTGCACTAGTAGCGATGTGACCTCAAAAGCCGAGATCGCTTTAAGTGCTGCCTGACTATCGCTGAGTATGGCGATACTCTTATTGCGATAGTCGCGTTGGAGGTTTATCTCTACACACCGACTTATAGCATATACCTCCGCCTGGAATATGCTAGTAAAACATCCCATGGGAATGGAGAGCCCCTCCGCCGTTTTCGAGCCGTCGGTGTACCACTTGATAGTGCTGTGCCTTAGCAGTAGGTCCAGCGTGGAATCATTCCATTCCGCCTTACTGCCAAGGGTAACTTTGAACTTCCTAGTGAAGCTTACTATTTTGGTAATGCTGTCCCTTGGAAGAAGGGCCAGTGGCATTGCGTCACTTAGGGCCTTCATCTGCTGGGACGAGATTACCTTCCCTTTGCCAAACCCTTCTGCTGACATTTGAAACAGGGTCTGTTTGGCCGTCTGTTCGATCACTATATGTAACGGTGTGAGCTCCAGCATTACTTCCACGTACGCATCGCGCCCGACGCGCAGATGCAGGCAAGTCGTTGCAGCTTCGATAGTCGAAATCCAACCGAGGTCTGCGATGCTTTTATATCCACTAACACTTGACTAATTCGTTTTTAGAAATTTTTTTTATATTAGATGCTGCAAAAATAGCTTTATTTGAATATTTCAATCATTTTTCAATTTTATTAATTTTGACAATAACAATATGGTTGTGAATGTCAAAACACCAGTGTTGCCATACTAATATATTTTATAAACGAAGAAAAATAAATTGAACAGAGAGATTGTACCCTAGATACAGGAAACAACGCAAAAAGAATTTCTGTGCGTAAAGACTTTGGTACACCCTAGTGTAGTGATCGACCAGGGTTATTTTTTTGAAGCGCGGCCGAAGGCCGCCAACGCACAAAGAAGTTCTGAGCGAAAAATACTTTTATACACCCCGGTGTTGGACCGACCAGGGTTATTTTTTTTGCAGCGCGCCCGAAGGCCGCCAACGCAAAAAGAAGTTCTGCGCAAAAAAACCTTGATACACCCCGGTGTTGGACTGACCAGGGTTATTTTTTTAAAGCGCGGCCGAAGGCCGCCATTGCAAAAAGAAGTTCTGCGCGAAAAATATTTTGATACACCCCGGTGTTGGACTGACCAGGGTTATCTTTTTTGAAGCGTGGCCGAAGGCCGCCAACGCAAAAAGAAATTCTACAAGAAAAAGTAATATTGTCATAGAGGGTACAACATAATACTTAACATCAATGCCTTGTAATAGTTTATTTCTCTAGGTTTGGGATTCCTGTATTTGGGGTATTATCTGTTTTAATATCTTTCAGTTCAATTACAAAAGATGTCGATAAGGTAACACTGGTTATTTGAAATTTTGCAACCCTTTTGTTATTGTCAGAATTGATAAAATTTAACAATAATTTAATTATTGAATTAAACTATTTTTGCACTATATAATGTAAAATAAATGTGTACAAACGAATTAGTGCAGTGTTAGTAAATATAAAAGGGGAAAATATAAGTGTATAATCCATTTAAAATCGAAAAATGCGTACTTTAAATAGTCGAAATTTTGAACTTTAAACCCAAATATCTCGAAAACTATAGATTTCCCGCGGCTATATCTATACATATTCTTGATCTGGAGGATCTCCTCTATCCGCGCATACCCATTTTATCCCCGAAAGCCTGGGACGTTATACTAAAGTTTTCCCGCAATAACAACTAATGCCTCAAATACATGAGTAGATATTCTAGAGAAGATCTGCACAATTATCTGAAGCTAAAATACATGTACAGTAATTTTTGACAACCAGATGATTACTGAAGGGAAACAATTCAAAAATACGTAAAAATAAATAATTCATTTCAACTTCCAATGTTAAGAGTTTCGGAGAGCTCCTGAAAATTTTGGTCACCTAAAGAACTATTTTGTTTGCTAGCTCGCCGAAATATTATTTTTGTGTTGTCAGCATTGATTATACACAGAAAAATTTACACTTCGTATGCCATCCAGATCTGCATTGTGGTGCAGAACAATAACTATCAAAACAGTACAAATTTGTCTTATACATGCAGAAATCTGCACATGTATTTTCGGCATAAGCTGGGTAAAATTCGGAAGCTCATAATTACCACGAAAAAAGTCAACTTTCTCTTTCGAAGTATATAATATTTTTGATATATTACTGTTTGACACACAGTTTAATAAATTAACCAACGTAACTGGAACGCATCGGGATTTTAATCCAGCCAAGGACTGTCAACTCGGTAAAGCTCTGCCGCTACAACAACAACAGTTAAGTTACTCTTATGCTATAGCCAGATATATGATTTCCGTACAACAATGTGTACTACAATAATAGCTCAGAAAACCGTGTACCAGCATAGTGCCACTCATATGGTTTTCTATGAGTTTGACACTCATCAGCTGATGCAGAAAAATTTAAATAAACTTGTTAAATAATTAAATTATTAGCGGGTAGAGTTCTCAATGCTTTATTGGGATTTGAACGATTGTGAACGGTTGGATACACCAAACCAGAGACGAGTACAATCTGCACCGAGTTACAATCAGAGAAGAGGATCGTACACACATGTCCTCCGACATTTATAGGAGTTCAACAGAATTTTAAAATAAGGCAAATTTAAATATGCGTAAACAAAGATAGTTATAAAAAGAAATGAATGATAAAAGAGAGATGAAAAATATAAAGTTTAGATAAGACAGTTTTGCCAGATCAGTCTTGACATTATAAGAAAATAATCTTAAACTAATAGCCTCTTCTGCAAACTGCCGGTTCTGCGACATAGAGCCGAAAACCCCTGAACATCTGCTGATGAACTGCACAGCAGTCTGCAGACGCAGAATCAAGGCCCTGGGATCCATGTTTCCACACAGGGATTGTATCGCCTCACTAGCACCCAGCAGAATTTTGGAATTTATCAACATGCTGGGCCTAGATGATACGATATGACTTAGGGGAGGGCACAATAGACCATAGGTCGCGGTGTATACCTCAAAATTAATCTATTCTATTCTAATAATCCCAAACATCCTGCCCGGTCGAGTCGGTTGACTCAAAATCTACCTTCTGCTCCGGTATGTACTGTTGTCACTCGACCCGGGCACCAGTGAGTGAGAGGCAGGCTCTCTTGTTTCACTAGAACGATATTGTTCAACCTTATAGAACTTGTGCGTCGAAACCATTTGTTGCGTCTCTGCAGAATGGTTAGATACTCCTAACTCCATCGCTTCCTTGTTGAATTTGACATATCCATTGCCATTGTTTCAGCCGGTTGCTAGGAATATGTTTGATATCTGGTTCAGGGACCGCTAGGAGTGGCGACCCAATCATGAAATCACCTGGCGTTAATGCAAGTTTCTCTTCAGGATCCTTGTAGAGTGGTGTAATAGGACGGCAATTGAGACAGGCCTCTATTCTTATGGCCAGTGTCTGCAGTTGACTATACCACATGGCCTGCGCACCCAACTTCGTGTTAAATGATGCTTAACGGACTTCACAGCAGCCTCCCAGAGGCATCCTTGATGTGGCGCACTGGGTGTGATGAAATGCCAATGTGTGCCCGAATCTGCTAACGATCGCTGATTATTCTCACTCTGCCATGCTGCAAGATCTTCTTTCAAAAGTCGGTTGGCACCAACAGAGGCTGTACCATTGTCACTATATAAATCCCGACATGCACCGCGTCGGCTGACGAAACGAGTAAAAGCATCTGAAAATACCTGTGCCGATAGGTCATCAACCACCTCAATGTGCACGGCCTTGATAACCATGCATACGAATATTGCGATATATGTCTTGATGAGCGTTCGAGAGCGTTTCGTTCCGATACGTAGTGTAAAAGGCCAACAGTAATCGACACCAGATGATATGAACGGCCTTGTTGCTCTGATCCTCTGCGCGGGTAAGGAAGCCATTTCTTGCTTCAGGACTTCTCCTCTATGACGGTATATTGCGCAGTTATGGATGAAACTCTTGACTGCTTGCCTGGCACTCAGAATCCAGAAGCGTTGACAGTGTAATCTCATGCGCCTGATTTAGTAAAAGCTAGACCAACGGCGTTGACTTTGGCAAAATAATTGGGAATCGCTGGTCATGCCCTAGTTCGGCCTGGTGGATGCGTCCCTCGACACGGAGGACCGACTGGAAGATGACAAACCTGAACTAGACGTCAATTGTCGAATTTCATCTGCAAAATGTTCCTCTTGCTCTAAACGAATTATAGTGTATAATGCGTCGTCCAACTCCTGAGCAACGATCACCGGTTGACGAAAGGGCTGACGCCTTCTTAACCAGCGCAGGATAATGGCCAATGTACCCAACAATCGAATGATACTACTGAACCGTTCAGTTAACAAAATAGCGTGTCCGGTTGGACGACGAGTATATAGCTGAGTTGAAATGAGTACAATAAATTTGGTTGTATTTCGGGTTTCGGCGAGTAAGACATTTGACTCATCCTTGCTAAGAGGAACATCACTACCGTCCAAATACATCATCTCTGCCTCCTTAGATCCATGCCACCAAAGGGGATGTACTAATAGCTCGGCGGGTGTGATGCCTATACTGGCACAATCAGCTGGGTTCTGGGGGATGTCAGCTCCTGTATTCTACGAACCCGATTTGATATGAATGGTTTAAGTGTTGCTGGATTTTTCCTCAGCCAACACAATACGATCGCTGAGTCCGACCACAGATAGTAGGGAACGTCAACTAATCCCAAAAAATCTCGCACGTTCTGAGATGTATCGGCAAGAAGCAGCGCTGCCACAAGTTCAAGGCGTGGAATGGTAGCAGTTTTAAGTGGTACCACCTTGGTACGTGCCGTCAGAAGTGTGAAACGCACCGAACCGTTTGTGTTCGACGTCTTCGCGTAAATAACTGCTGCATAAGCATGTGAGCTAGCATCGCAAAACCCGTGAAATGATGTCTGAACGCGTGAAATCATTCCCATCTACCGTTCTATACGAATTTGATTGAACTCCGGAAGCTGTGACTTCAGCCATTCGCGGCAAAGATCATCAGGTAATGGTGAGTCCCAGGATGCGGGTCTATCACTGGACCATAGTCGCTGGATGAATATTTTCCCTGTTATGATAACAGGCGATAACAATCCTGTAGGATCGAAGAGTCGTGCCACCTCGCTGAGTACAGGAATTTCTACTCTTTGACATAGACCGACGCGAAAGAGTAACTGATCTTTCAGTGCGTTCCATCTTAAGCCCAAAACGGAAGCTTCACTATCGTTCGAGTTCCATTTTCTTAGAGTGAACTGTTACGCAGATAAGATGGCGTCCACGTTCTTAGCCAGCTCCACTGCTTCGGTAACACGTTCACAACTTGTTAAGAAGTCGTCAACATAAAACGAGGTTATTATCGCAGTTCGAGCATGAGTCGTTTGTTGCATGTCGGGAACCACAGCGGAATTATCACAAGCACATTGTTGCTTGAATATCTTCTCTATGTCCGCTTTATCGCCTCTCGACAGCGACGAAAACGTAAAAGTATACTACTTAGTGAATCCTAAATTGTTGGACCTACCAGTTGAACATCGTTGCCGAAGCGTTGAACACCACGCGGAACTTCGTTGTGACCGCATGATGAGGAATGTAGTAGCAATTAGTATGATCGTAAGGTGGTTGTACTAGTGCCATATGTCCGAGTGTTGCATACTCCCTCATAAATGAAATGTAGTTTTCTTTAAGGTCTGGATCCGCAACCACGCGATGCTCTAGTCTATGGAATTGCCGTAATGCTAGTGCGTAAGAGTCACCTAATTCCGTTTCTCTTCGTCGCAAGGGTAAGTGTACGATATAACGGCCGTCTGAGGTGCGGCTATGAGTGGTCTCGAAGATCTGCCCACATTCATTCTCTGGCAGATCGTCAACCACTGCGATTTCCTCTATTTGCCAAAAGTTGGACACCAATTCCAGGAAGGGTCACTGCTGCTGGACCAAACACCACCCATCCAAAGCGGGTACGCTGGGCAAAAGACCATCTTCAGTCTCTTTAGGGCTTCAAATCGTTGCTCGATACTAAGAGCCAATAATGTAGGACACCTGGCGATTCGATGCGCCAACCCGCAATGACCACACAGAGCTGCATCCGTGATAGCCACATGCGTCCTCACTGGTCGTTGCTGGCGGCAAACCATTAATGAGACCGATGGTTCAGGAGCAAGGCTATGAGCACGTCTCTCCAGAAATTTCAAAAGGTCTTCCAACTGTGGTATTTCTGTACTAAAGCACCTCATACACCAATTTCGCTTAGTTATCGCTGGAAGCTTTGCCACCACTATTGGTACAGCTAACGCATCCCACTGATTTATGGGGATATCCATAACACGCAATGCACGCAGCGACTCATAAACCGTATCCACAATAGCCAGTAACGATTGTGATGACTCCTAGCTAGCTGTTTTAAGGTTAAGAAAACGGGATATGTGTATTTCCGCAAGCTGCTTTTTATTGTCATAGCGGTCCTTGAGAGCTTTCCATACCTCTTGATAGCCACCCGAGTATATTCCACCAATTAAAGGAACAGTAGCCGCAATGACTGCCTGACGAAGTTTTCCCAATTTGAAAGCTTCTGGGTATGCCGAATTATGTACCAGTATTTCAAAGGCGTCTTTGAACGTTAACCATTTACACATGTCTCCATCAAATAACGGGATAGCTAACGGGTCCAATTTGAGATCCACCAAATGGCCGTCCAGAGCTGTTGTGGGACAATTGTGCGCTCCGTCAGCGACATTAGATTCAACCCTTGACGATGCGATGAGACGATTAAGTCTGCTGCATGCCGCAGTATACAACACCAAACCAGAGACGAGTACAATCTGCACCGAGTTACAATCAGAGAAGAGGATCGTACACACATGTCCTCCGACATTTATAGGAGTTCAACGGAATTTTAAAATACCGCAACTTTAAATATGCGTAAACAAAGATAATTATAAAAAGAAATGAATGATAAAAGAGAGATGACAAAAATAAAGCTAAGATAGGACAGTATTGCCAGATCAGATTTGACTTTATAAGAAAATAATCTTTCACTAATGTAAATATTCCTAAACGCAACTAAAATAATATAAGTATAACCATTAAAATGGAGCCAAATTACTTATGACAGCAAAGAATCTTACAATATTTTATTACCTGAGGGGGAAAAGGAAATATTTTACACTATCTCTATAGACATTAAAAAGTACTAAGCAATATAAAATGTTCATTTTAAGAAAAGGCACAACAACACTTTTTTCATTTTGTGTTTTTTTTATATTTTTGGTTAATTTGATTTTGAATTTTTTACAAGTCAAAATGGCAGAACACATATGATTGTGACAGAAGATATATGTACATACTTACATATGTACGTATGACATTGCCACACAAATAATGCATACACTAACCTACATACATATATAAGTATATGCATACACATGTAAATAAAAACTACAAACATTGTTCTACAAAAACCACAATCGTCTCAAATTTCATAAGCAGCATCAGACGTCAATATGGAAGCCAAATAGCCGAAGCCCATATTTATAGTAAATTACACAACAGCGTCATTCATAAACGCAAGCACCCTTTCAACAGGCAACTTCGCTTCATTCATTAAAACAGGCACCATCACATTTCCCCGAACATGTCTTTGCCTAAAAGCGTCTTTTCGCGACGATTGCAAAGCTAAAAATCATAAATTGAACAACTTTCTGATGTTCCGTCTAGATGTAAAAGTGACAACCCCGCAAACCCGCCAAACACAGAAAAAAAGTGACAAAAGTGGCAACAAAGCTTATATCATGAAATAGGTCAATTTGCACATACTTATGTCCTTTGATATCAAATATATACAGCATGGTATAAGGGAGTAGCGAAAGTCTCATTCACAATAGTTTCGCCACCTCTGAGGTGTACGTTCACAATAAAATCAACATGGTGGCCATGGTGAGTTAGGGTGGCGAGGGGCTAAAACGGGTTGCGCATAGCAGAAAACGCCTAAATAATTATTTATAAATATTTTAAATTTTGGTTATTAATTGATGTTTAATGCTAACAATATATAATATCATACCATGTTGATATAGGTAAATATGCGGCATATTTTTAAGCATTTTAAATAACTTATTATTGGGCAAACTGAAAATTCAATTTAACTATGAGTGGACGGGAAGAAATAACTATTGTAACAAAATTTGATACTATAAGTAATAATAATTTATATAATAAAAAAGGAAAACTAATGATTGCCATACAAGTGATAATAATTCATTTAAACAATAAAGCAAAATTTATCATTGTAATTATATCAAGAAATTTTACTAGTGCTCTAATTTAAGTATAGATTTATTTAATCACAAATTTTATTTACGTTTTATATATCACCAATTAATGATGGATATATGTACAATAGTTTATTACAACTTTTGACATACAAAATTACCATATTATTATATAGTTCTTAGTTCAGTTTTTAAATATATAGACTTCTAAAATAAATTATTTTTTGAAGTTGCAATATCTTTATAGTATAAAATACGGTAGGCATATCAGGTAGTTGTCTCTGTATATCAGCATGTAGCCATTATAATATGTACAATATTTTACATATAACTCTTAACATAAATCAATTACCATATTGTTATATAGTTCTAAATTTAGTTTTCAAATATATAGACTCCTAAAATAAATAATTTGTTGAAGTTGCAATATCTTTATAGTATAAAACATTTTATAAGGGTATAAAATACGGTAGATATATTTCTTTTTTAAAAAGTATTATAAAATTAACTTGCGCAACACTGTTATGCAATGCTGAATAGCAATACTGGCATTTGAATTTATTAACAACTTTTAGTTAAACGCACTAATACACACCTGCTTATTGATAAAAATTCTTGTTTGAGCAGTTTTATCAGGAGCAATATGAAATATTCACTATTTTACGAAGATTGTATTGCAAATTTATAAACATTGCCCTCAGTTTCGTTGAATAAGCATTTTCGGCATGACGTTATTTGACATGGTTGCTTAATTGCATCTTACATTTTCCTGTCGTGAATATTTCTTAAGTTACCACAGTAAAAAAAAGGCATAAATATATATTATTCTGAAATTTGCCAATAATAGCCGCTTTTTTAAGAACATATATTAAAATAAACTTATTTAATTTTGAAAACTTATTAAAGTTTTACATATAATCAATATTTTTTGGACAACTTTTTCATAAATTAAGAGAAAATAGCAAAATGCAACGATTTTCCGGTTAAAAGTCGGCCATCTTGGCTATCAATAGAAACTCAACCCCTAGGCGGACTTGACGTTTCTCCATGACCCCTCTCAGCTGTAGCATTGTTTACATCCATCAGCTGATTCTTTCTCTACTCCCCCTTTACGATGATATACAGATTGTCTATAAATTACATACATATATGTACATATGCAAAGACCTTTGCGCATTGTAAATAAACGAATCTGAAAGTGTACATATCTCAATTAACAATGAAAATTCTCTATTCTGCTATTTTCGACTCCTCTGATGTTAATTGTGGCGAAACAGGCAAATAATTTTCTGTGGTGAAACACGTTTCAGTTCCCCTGCGAAAAGGGAAATATTTTGAAAATGGTCGCACTGTGAACCTTCCCTATAATCTACATTCTCTGCTAGTACAAGAATTAAACGCTGAATGAAAGAAATATGCAAGAATGTAATATACAAGATTACGCCGACTGCCATCTTCTGACTTAATTCTTTCGAGATAAGAAAAAGAAGAATGAACAGCATGTAAATTGTAAACAAAAACATAAACAGTTCTGTTAATACGTGAAATATACTTAATTTATTAGTTTATAGTAAACAAATTTCAAAGAAATTACTAAAATAATGTTGTATCAAAATATTTGGGAGGACAGCATCAGAAAAACGCCGCATCAAATTAGAAAAGGAAAAATGATAAAGTAGAAACAACGGTGAATTTCGTCAGGCAATTAAAGATTGCTGAAAATCTTTTGATAATGTTTAATTGATGTCTAAGTAGTGTGCTTTAACATTGGGACTCTTTTGACCCGCATTTTTGGCAAATTCTCTTTTGGTGTCGCTCTGTGCATTCACACGAGCAAAAATAGTCCAGCAACTTAAATCGAGTTTTTCTGTCAACACTTAGAGCGTGTTGCATAATTCATTTGTATGTTGGGATGATGATCTCACATTTTGCATACATATTTGCATATTACATACAAAAATTAGGTAACAGAATTCAAATTTGTGAACGAATTCATTTGAAACCGAGCGTTCTTGCAACCGTTCAAAGAATTTGAAAGTGAAAAGGGTAGCAGCGAGCTGTTACAAACAAGAACACAAAGCGTGCCACCCGAACACGAGTTTTTTCATTTGCACACAAATTTTGAAGAAGCAACACGTACATACAAAGTTTCGGTTGCATGATGCCAACAAAGATGAAATGAGAATGTTTTATGTTTTGTTATGTGAACTGCATTTTAGCAAAGTAACATTCAAAACATAAATTTAAACAAAACGTGGAAAATAGTAATTAAATACAAACATATTTATGTATATATACGGTTAACATTTTAATAATAATTGTAAGAAAATCTAAATATCAATCATCATATGTAATTATTGAATTGGTAAATAAACTTTACGCAACAATTATTTAAGTTTTAAAACATGAAATCTTATTTTTTCAAAATATACAAAATTTTTAAACGGTTCAATAGCTTAAACATGTGCTTTATCAGCTCGATCATTCCAACCGAACCAAAGACAATTTGGTAAAATAGCTTATGCACAATACGGGCGTCGGCGTCCTAACATACATATGAAAACGGTCTCGATCAGTACGAAACCACGAAAGCAATGATATAAGGCCAAATAAATTTATTAAGGCCATGCAGAGCCACTACTCCTTCTCCGACAATATTTATAACTCCAAACGAAAATAGATACAGGTATATTTTTAAAAGTATCAGCTTATGATACTGAAGTTTTTCATGGAAGGTATGATCAATGGCAGTCCTTCCAGGACATGTTCACAGCCGTATATATAAACCATACTAAATTTTCACGACAACAAAAGTTGTACCATCTCAGGTATTTACAAAACAAAAGGAAAGCAAACAGCATCGTCAAGCGTTTCACTTTGATGAAAATTTTAATCTGGCTTTGCATGCAGTGGTCGAAAGATACGAAAATGAAAGAGTAATGAAGGAGAACCATTTTAATGAATTTACCGAAAATACAACAAGAAACCAGAAATAATTTGAAAAAATATACACGACAATGACTAATTGCTTATCTGTGTTAGAAACACAATATATATCCACAGAATCATGGGATCCTATTCAAGTAAATGTTTGTGCAGCGACACTACCTGATACTGCTTTGCTACAATGAGAGCAATGCCTGGTATCACGAAAAAAAACGCCGAAATGGTATCAAATTTAAGAATTCCTCACTGCTCAATATGATATAATAGAGCGAGTAGACAAAAAGGTTACTAAGCCAAAAAGTTATCAAAATGGCTTAAATAAAAACTTTTTTAAACATAAACTTTGCATCAACTGTCTGCCCAATTCTCACGGCAATGTAGAAAGTCAGCCATAGGCTCTGGGGTCCACATTTCGGGTTTCTGGGAGCTTGAATAGCAATGGTCGGATTTAAAAAATGTTTAGACCTGAGATGGCATTCCCTAAGGTTGTAAAGTTTTATCCTTATATATTAATTGCTGCTTGATTTGTGTACTGGGTAGTGAAAAAATCAGATGGTATTTAAAGTTGTGTTCCATGGGAAGTAGGCTTGAAAATAGCAAACTTGAGAATTTTCAGTGTTAAATGAGAAAAATAATGTCAATAACAATGTAAAGAGATGTACGCTTACAGATTCGTTAATTTACAATGCGCAGACGACTCTGCATATAACTTATAGCTATATTGACATTATATTTGGTATGAAAGCACATAGGTATATATACATATGTTGTATGTATAAATTGACTTATTTCATGATTAATTGCACAGAATATTTTGAAATATAAAATAAAGGTTTGTATTATTACCTAAATATGTAGTTAATATAGGTTTGATGAGCTATATTGTTTACCCAATATATTGGGGAGAACACAATATTTTATTTGAACACCAATACGATTCCTTGAAATGGAAATACCTGCGGATTTAAGATCTATGATTTATTTGATTTTTATTGTTAATTGATACAATGTACATATATGTATATATATATTATATATGTATGACGATTGGCGGTGTCGGTAGCGAATGGAAATTCGCCGACAGAACGGGGTAGATGGAAGTCACTGTTGCACGAAAAAGATTGACGTCGCGATGTCGAAAAAATATAATCGCAGCACGCAGGATCGCTGCTGTCCAATGTGTCATGGAATCAAAAATTGAAAGTTGTATACGTAGCGCGCTGGATCACTTTCTAATCGAATGAGGTGGAATAGCTGCAGGGACCATCCCATTAGTTAGCTGGCGATGTACACGCGCGTGGTTGTGGTGTGTTATATTAGGGCGCGCCAGTTTTTACCGCGCAGAGTCGTGTGTATGTAGGGGGAGGCTAAGCTCATTTAAACAATATATTTGTGGTCGCACATATGAACTTACATATATATATGTAACTGTGTGTTCAGGTAAATATTGTAGCGGATTTCTCGATAAATCATCTACCGTGTAACTCACTCTTAAGTTCAATCACTGGATTGTTAAATAAAAGTCCCAATTTAATGGCTATACACTTATCTTAATTTCTCATTCTAACAACTTAGCACGGTTGGTAAGCTCGAATAACGAGCAATAAGTGTTAAGTTGTTGGAATTAGAAATAAAGATACCCAGTACAAGGGTCCTCACAGTCGAAAGAGCTGGAACTGCGTATGTCAGGGCAGGTGTTGAAAGAGGAGGAAGCGTGTGAACCAGTAAAAGGTTCCTCACATTTAGAAGAGCAAGAAGCTTGGATACCAGCACAAGTGTCCTTACAGTTGGAAGAGCAGGAAGCGTGTATGCCATTACAGGTGGAAGATCAGCATAAAATTGAACCTGAAACGGATGACTCTGTGCAGGAAGATCCAGAATTGGAAGGTGCATTACATAAGGTGGAGTTGAAATAACTACAGGAAGGCCAGTCACAAAATCATATTGGGCAGAGCGGAGCAGTTTAAAGTTAGTGTATGGCTGCTTGCATCGAGTATGGAAAAGCGAAAATAAGCAACCCTTCCGAGTACTTATGGTTGTTCCAAGGGTTGGAATTCCTGATGTTCTTAACGTGCAGTACAAATGTCCAAGAGGAGGGCACTTGAGAGACATGAAATCCTTGGAGCATTTGAAGCAAAGGTTTTATTGGACTGGTTGTCAATCAGCTATAAAAAGGATTGCGAAATATGCTGAGAACATTGTAGCTAAAGGATCAAGGAGTCCAGGAGTCATGGGCAGATGAAACAGCACAATTCGCGTGCGCCAGTTGAGAAAATAGGTGTGTATGAAGATGGTCCATTCTCCACCAATAAATTAGGAAATAGTCATGTTTTGGTAGTCAAGGACCATTTCAATGAATGGCCACAAGTATACACAATTCCTAACCAAGAGACTGAACCAGTGACGGAGGCATTCATCAACAAGTGGGTAACGAGATTCGGTGTTCCAATGGAGTTACGTTCTGATCAAGAATGGAATCTCGAATCAGCTTTAAGTCAAGGGATGTACCAGAAACTGAGTATCCGGAAAACGGATGGAATTAACTCCAAGAAGAGAAGGACGGCTAACGATGTCAGCACCAGCCTAGAAGACGAGATGGGGGACATAAAAGCTTTGTGTTTGGTATCGCAAATATGTCTAATCGGGACGATCAGACTTAGGTGGAGGGCAATGTGACGAACACGGATGATAGAACAAAATCGAATCAACAATAAACTGCCAGAAGCAACTAGTTAGCGAATTCGTAGTTGCCAGAATGTTCTAGAAGCAATGTTTTGTTACAGATTTACTATATAAGGGCTGCCGGATTGTGCAGCAAACACAGTTCTAGTTAGAGTGTTGTCGTGATAAGAGCAATTAAGCTATAAGCAAGAAGTTGTAAGCTCGAATAACGAGCAATAAGTGTTAAGTTGTTGGAATTAGAAATAAAGATAAGTGTGTAGCCATTAAATTGGGACTTTTATTTAACAATCCAGTGATCGAACTCAAGAGTGAGTTACAGGTAGACGATTTATCGAGAAATCCGTTACAATATAATAAATAAATGATATTCTACATATATATATGTGAAGTTATATAATTTGATGATTTATGTGGTACATTTATTATATTTATTTTCTTTTATCATTAAAAGTTTCTTTTACAAGCGTTCGCACATATTTGGACTCACGAATCAATGTGAAATCTCCGTTGACGCGTCAACCATTTGGCCAAAGCTCATGATTTTTGTTTTCATGTCAAAGAGTTGTAATTAATGTAGTGTGTTTGCAGGCGAAGAAATCCAGAGGTCTATACATATTTATTTAATTCTATCGTACATTTTTTTTTACATGAATCAATTGTATTAAATGCAAATATTGTGCAGTATGTTTGTACAATATTTATATGCATGTAATAAAGTAGATCTACCATAAATAAATTTTAGTCAGTAAATATTACTCGAAATTATTACAACGCGTCACTTGAATTTAGTTAATCAGTTAAAGTATGTAGTTTTTTATAAACCGAAGGTTTATTCAATAGATGTCATGAGTGCAAAATAACAGCCCTACTCACATAGGTTTATGAGTTTTGTGAGGTGTACCTTATGCTGTTGTAAATTCAAAAGCTAAAATACTCACAATTTCCTTACAAATCTGTGTCGTCTGAAAGCAACCCCCAAAATACTAAACAGTTGAGTATGTTTTGTTTAATTTAATATTTTTAAACAAATTTGTAAATATTTGAATGAAATAGAATTGAATTTTTTTTATTTATTTTTGTTTTATATATAACTTTTTTCTAAGTATTAATAAAAAGGCATCTATGTTTAAGAAATCCGGTAAAGATTTTATTTGTAAATAAGTATGTATGTATGTATTTAATATGTGTACGAATATGAAAATATTTTTACTTAAATAATTTAGTTATTTTATTACATACATAACATATGTAATATGTAATAATAGCACTCTCAAAGATCTGGTGAATTCTTCACACGAAAATATAATTATATATAACTGCAATTATATAAGAACAAATATAATACGAGACAATACAAAACAAACTCAAAAGAAACATATGCATGCAATACACATGCATTCAACATTTAACAATACAAACATATTTATTTAGCTAGTTTAAGAACTTGCATCTTAACAAACATGCACATGCATTGATTTTTACATTTAAAAATAACCGATATCGCATGACACATACACATTTATTTAGATAAGATAGATTTCTAAGATAGTATAGAAGCAATGAAAATAGTGAAATAAAACTACATGTTGTAAGCCTAAAAATAAATGAAATGATTATATTTAAATCAGAATTATTAAATTTGCAAAATTACTTACTCTTCTTGGCAATCGATTTCTTTATTTTGCTTCGTTTAATTTTACAGCAAAATGCTTTTCACCTCATGTGGTGAATTTTTTCTTATGAAGTTCAAACAAGATTAATTTCCGAAATAAGTTGTGCGGATGTAAATTGCTTGATGTATAAACATATATATGTATTTATTATAAACTAAGTAGTCAGCAGTCTCCAAGGGAAACAAATTTGTTTATTTTGTCATAAATGTTTACCATACCGAATTGATTTTTATTATAACAAGCCATATAAAGTTAAGTTATGAATTCAGAAAAAGTAGAAAGCGAGCCTTATAAAGAAAAGTTTAAAGAGAAATATGAATTTTTCAATTATTTACTTCATCCGAAAACTGAAATTAGTTCACTTGTAGAAGACACCGAAAAAGAAATACAAATTAATAAGTTTTTAGATTTCATAAAAGTTTCTTGTAAAGTAAATAATGTTGTATCAATGCAAACTAATCAACCAAGGCATTTGACGTGTAATACATCAGAAAATTATCACTCAGATCTCCCGAAAGATGAATTGAATTTTGAAAAAATGGTGGATAGAGAGATCTTTGAAGGCATTTTGGGGCAAAGATTTGAAAATAAAATAATGAAACCAAATATTGTACAAGATAGCGAAATAAACGGAATCGATGATAACTTTCAACTTTCCCAAAGGCGGAGTACCGTGGGGTTGGCCATTGGATCATTTTCTCGTCGTAGTTTCAAGAAATTAGAAAACGGATTAAAAAAGGAAGAATATGTGCAAACAAAACTATATAAGAAACTAGACTATGTTATTAATGAAGGAATGGCTGACTCTGTTCTATCCTTTATTTGCCCAATTCCTGTACCAACTTCTTTTCCTAATCAATTAAAACTTAAACAAACAACTAAAAAAGAATCGATTAATGCTAAACAAATTCTTTTGGAGAACACAGATTCTGAAAAAGTGAATAATAACGGAAAACTTAATGAAATTGAAAATGTTAACGACAGAAAGGGATTAAATTGTGAAACTTATCCGAACGATGCAAAGTCAATGAGAAAGTTAAGAAATATGGCAGATACAAAAGAGTACGCTAGTCAGATACCCATAAATACGTTTCAAATTTTAATATGATATATTTTATTTCATTAAAATACAGACCTGAAATAGTTATCCATGTATGCGATGAGGTAAAAAATACTACAAGAGATTTTAGCTGCTCACAACGGTTATTGGTGAATAAAATGGGATACTTCGCGGAGGTAACAGCTGGACAAAAGCTCGACGAAATGGACATTTCGGTGCATTGCGATATACAAATATTCGATTGGTTGATAAAATGGATGAAATTAACGGATTTTGTTGAATCATCAGGTTGTAAGAAACCCACAATTGAAGTTTCAGAAGATATGCCACGATTTGATGCTAACAACGTAATTCCTATATTGGTGTCTGCCGGATTTTTGCAAGTAAGGTTGATTTGTGTTTAAAAAATTTATAGCTTTGAAGTTAATATTACACATATGATAACATAACTTCCATGTTATAAAAGATCTTCTTGATTAAAAAAAAGTACAAAAAAGGTTTAGTTACTTAGATTGGGGAAATATGCATTGATGGGCTAAATTTAGACACGAGGATACTTAAATATATGATAATTGTAAGAAAGCTACAAGTAACATATAATTGTTTTTTTTTCGTTTGATTTTGACATACTTTTTGCAGCGTATTTCCATACTTGGCTTTTTGTTACGTATGCAACTGCGTTATGGAACACTTTTACTGCAAAGTTTATTTTAGCGATAAACTGTTTTGTTTTTGCGAGTCCATAAAGATAAGAAAGGATAAAATCGAAACCAATAGTTAATTATAAATAATTTATTCACTTTTATCGCAAATGGAAGACATACATAATTCAAATATATGGGATATTACAAATATTTATTATATTCTTGGCATAATAAGAGCATTTTTTGCTATACTCACTAAATTTAATGGAAATTTAGTATAAATGAATAAGAAAGCTTATCAATCTGACTCCGGCATCGTCATATTTTTGATGTCTTGCTGAATGTAAAAGTAATGATATTATTTTGTTTTAATTACATTTAAGAAATTATAGTAAATAATAGTTAAAAAAAAACTAAATAAAACAAGCTTTAAAGGAATTTTTACACCTCCTCTTATAAAGCTCTACCCTACCATCTTGTTTGTGAAATCTAATGCTTATGGCGCATTTATTTCGTCAGTTATCGCACCTTTAGTATATTTTAACATAATTGTTATATGGGGAGTGGGCGTGGTCATTATCTGATTTTGCCCATTTTCACAGCGTATAAAAAGGGGTTAAATGACTTCCTCTCAGCAAATTTGGTTGAATTAGCTTCAGCGGTTTGGAAGATATATAAACTATTTAGGGGGCGGGGTTACGCCCACCTTCAAAATAATAGGAAACTGTTATCAAATTATTGCTTTGTCATCTGTCATTGGCGTATTTAATTAACGTGAAGCACAATAAAGCAGTCACCTCTTTAAAATGTGGGATGTGTGCTTTGGTTCTTTATCCTGTTGGTATATACACTCCTACCAAGGTCTAGTTTATCCACGGATGCTCTTAAATTTTGTTCCATGATCCATGTTCCCGTTCACACAACCTAAGTTTCCACTCCAAACGTTGCCACAGCTAGGACCGCCGAGACCCTCGGGTAAAAGGGTGGGTTCCCAACAGGAACGTTTCTAATATTTTATAAATTTTAACAACTATCTTTCCACTTACTACTTTTAATGTAAAAAATAAGTCAAATACGACGTAGAGTTTTATGCTCTCATCAAATCTGTATTAAATTTGCTGTCTTGTTGATGTTGGGTGGAACGAATTTTTGTTTCATACATAGACTTTCAGCCAAATATATTTTTTCAGATTATGCCGAAATATATGAATATACGGATGGCAAGACTTGATAGTTAAAAAGAAGACAGAAACATCTCATTCAAACATTTATTTACCAATCTGGCTACTGAAAAAACGGTTATTTTTAAATCTGTTGACTATTATGATTAAATCCTGCAATCTTCAATTATTTGGAACTTAGAAGTGAGCTCTCCGCGTTTTAGCAACTAACTAAACGAACGTTTACCACTTGATGCAGAAACGGATAAAGTTCAAAATATTATCGAAGCGATGCAAATATTTGGAAAATTTCTTCCTAATTTGATTAATCTTAAAAATTGATGGCATTTAATAAGTTGTATGAAGTTTCAAAATTTGCATAGTTTACGTGTCTGAATGAATAGCTTCATTTGACAATTTATCAGATACAACAACGAAATACTTTTTTGCAAAATTTTTTGCGCCGCTTTGAATTCATCTTCTTTCATATCATGGAACTGCCATAGATGATGACTTCTTTTGAATTCAATTTCCATCTACTTCTTCATCCATGTTTTTTTTCTTATTCATTGTAAAATCGTCTCAACATGCTCTAAATTATCTTCACCAATTTGCGTTCATTAAAAACTGTCACTGGTCGCGCAGAAATTGCAAATCCACAAGAAGATATTCTATATTTCTAACTTCAGCGTTGATGGTGTCATTGACCTCTTGAAGAACCAAGTTTCTCAAAACGCACTCAAACTTGCTCATATATTTCAAAATTCCATCAACGTCTTGACGAGTTTCTGCGGTAAGGTTGAGTTTTTTAACTTCTTTCAAGAATTTATCCCTAAAAGATTTTTCGCAAATAACTTGTCGGCATCGATTCTGTCAGTTTTTTCGTGCCAATCTACAAAAGCGAGAAAACGTTCATTTATCGATAATCATAATTTTTAAATTAATGTTCATATTAATCACCTATTAAAAGCTTTGAGAACTCCAGGCCCGGGAGAATAATTTTCCTTAAAACCTTTTCTTTATTGTTTGATAATTTTATTGACAAACAATTTTCTTCTTTACGAATCAGCTTTAAATTGATGGTTTACAATATTCTAAATAGCATGAAATGCAAAAATCCTTTATTAACATATGCAAGTATTTTTCTATGAAAATTAATAAAAGTTTTGGGGTAGCAGATTTTGCAGCCATTTCATTTTATGTGCATGTGTTTTGTTGTTGTGCCAATGCACAAATTTTTGATGCGATCAGGTTTAAAAGCAGCAGTTGGATTGTTTTTGGTCCTGGCATGCGAGTGAAGGTTGACATTCCTAACATCCTTAGCATATGTATTGTCAAACTTTAACAGCGTTGGTAGCGACTGCAAGTAAAGCAGCGGGAGCGAGATAATCCATACTCACATTATCAGCAAACAGACACAGCAGCATTGGACGGAGAAGTATCTGTACCAGCAACATCGGCAGTGGTGAGATTGGAGCTGGCGGCAGATGGAGCAGCAGAGAATGCATTCAATACTGATGCAGAGGATTTGCCGCTGTCGGTATGGTTTGCTTTCTAGTTTTTTTTTTAAAAAATGCTTGTATTTAAGTATTTACATATACTTATAAATAATATATGTAAGAAAAAATAAATTTTCCACACTAAAAAACGTTGTTTGTCTCTTACTTTCCGATTATATTTTTTTAAGCATTTCATGAATACCGCAAAATTGAATTTTATCTCGTTCTGTAATACTGGTTGGTTCGTATTGCTTTCGTGATTTACTAAAAAGTTCAGCAATGAACTGGATGCACAGCTATTTTCTTTATTAAGTTCATCAGGGGAACTTGTCATATATGTAGATATAATCTACTCCGAACAAAACAGCAAATGGAAACACATTTTCCTTACAGTTGAGCCAAAACAGCGTGCATTCGTAATTATCTTATCTGTAATAAAAAAAAAACAAGTAAGGAATGGCTAAGTTCGGGTGTAACCGAACATTTTATACTCTCGCAAAGTAAAGTAGTATATGAGAATTCCGTATATATTTTAATTAGAAGTAAGAAGTGTTGCTTCAGCTATTTACATTCACATTGAAATTAATACGAGCAGTTTGTATACTAAGTTTACTCAAAATATGACAGATCGTACTAGGGGTTTACATAAAAATGCATTACAACTGTATTGAAGAATATGAAATGAAATTGTTTTTTGACAAAGGCAAAAAATCTTATTTTTTATGTCAATATTATTATATATACATGGGTAACTTAAGATTAATAAATATTAGCAATTTTACAAAATATATCTTATATTTATTTAAATTATATGTAATCTTTACAATTTTAATCACACATTTTTAGAGAGATTCCTATACAGATATTTGAACAATTCTTGAACATCTTTCGCAATGCCGAGACAATACAAAACATAATATAAACAAACACAAAAAACATTCATGCATTCAACACTTATAGCTCAAACAGTCACCGACATTCTTCCCTTCCGTACTTACCGCCAAAATCAGTTGTTCTCTTTTGTTTTAATTTCACCAATGTTGCCATTGTTCTATTTTTATACACGATTTTTCACACATTTAGTTTTTCCTAATGTAAAAGCTCAAAACTAAAATCCAACTATTAAAATTAGTTTACCTATTTATAAATAAATGTATTCGACGTGATTTTGAGTTATTTTAAGAATATTTCAAATATATTCAAGTTTATTTTTTAATTACTACAAAATATCGAGACTGGTTGCAAAAAATTGCGCTCTCATAATATAGGTCGTATCAGCTGATTCAGTCCACGGTTTTGCGGCGGTGACTATTTGAACTATTAACAATACAAAACATATTTACCTAGTTTAAGAACTTGCACATAAATATACCTAATATTATATATTCAATACACATGCACATGCATGACAATACAATATCCATGTACACATGCAGATTTAGGAAGATAAAATATATCTTAAAAATATTTGGTCTTAAAAGCTCAAATCAAAAATAAATGTATTGAAAAGCATACAGGCATACAGCATTTGATACTAAGAGTATACAGATTTCAAGCGCAAGTAGTATACCTAAACTTCTAAATAATAAAAGAGTAGAAAAGCCAAGAAAACTCAAGCCAAATTAAAAGCCCTGTTATTATTCAAAATACAGGCAGGACAAAGTTAGAAAGTATTTCAGCAATTTGAACAAAAAATATAAAATATATATAGAACACGGAAATGTCGAACACCAACTTTGACGTGATATGGAATGAAATCCACAGCAACCATACAAGGTCGGAAGAGATGGATAGAACGGATAGCCTAGTGGATGCAATTAAAGCAAGGAAACGGAACTGAATACGGTCGACGAAAATATGCTTGAAATATACGAAGCAGGTATTATGGAATTGTGGGGCAGAAAATAAACAGTTATGAATGAAGAGATAGGAGATCTTTGTGCTAAGGTCATCATTAGCACACTCAAACTAAGAGGGCACAAAAAAAACAAAAACCAAATTAAAAAAGGAGAGAAAAAGCTCAGAAAAATGGAGAGGAAAGGCAAGAGTGAATTAGAGCTGCAAAACTATCGATAATCAGACCCTTCGATAGTATCGATAGTTTTTCCCCTTGAAATTAATCTACTTTTTCTTATATCTCATTTTTATGAAATAATCTTCGGATTTATTTATAAAACAAAACATGAACAATAGCGGTAATCACAAAAAAATTACAAAAGTTAAATATACAAATTTTCATGATACTATTAAACTGCCCTGGGAGCTGAGGAGTTACAATAGGTATATTTTATATAAAATATGTTTCGATAGAGTACTTTATTCCTCAGAAATCCTTTTATTTTTGTTTAAAAGAAGTGATTTGTTGACGTCGTTAGCCTCCAATTCTGTTCTCTTATCTGATATTAGCAATCCAACCTGGCTAAGCATTCTCTCCGACTCTATAAAATTAAAATTAATTAACGTGATTTCGTTTATATGCACAGTTGGCAGACTAACTACCCTCCCTAAATAAAAGAGCGGCGGGTTTTTTACAGCTCAGCGTTAACGCCGACGCGGCATCCCTAAATTAAGCGGCAACTTTACGTAAAACTCTCACTTAAATTTTTAAATTAGTACAAAAGAAATCAAATGTAAAACGAATTAATTTATTTATAATACTTACAATTGTACATTTGTACAAGCATTTAACATCGCGCTTCAAGAAATGTTTCAGAAAAGTTACAATTTTTTTGTTTTCTGCAGGCAACTTTACTTCTTAACTTGCTGTCAAAATCGAGTTTCTTGGTTTTTTGTAGCCCTCACTTCTTAACGCAATGTCAAAATCGAATTTTTCAACGCTCAGGGATGTCGCCGCATTTATTTAGGTATGCGCCATGCAAAATTTATGGGCATAAGGAATTTTTGACAGTATATGAATAATTAAGGGACCTTACAGACGTAGATGTTGTAGATGATGACACAACAGAATAGCATCCAATAGTAGCTGACAACATGTCGATAAGACCAACTAAATGTGACCACAAACCAAGCAGGTTGGCAGCAGTAGTAGAAGAGGATAATGTTGAAATGAGGATGTAGCTGAAGTAATTGAACAAAGTTTAAAAGAGGGAGATGAAACATACATATGAGGTAGTTCAAAAGCCAATACAATAGCCGAAAAAGGGCGAAGATATCTTAGGTAGGTTGAGTTAGGCTGGCTGACTGTCACGTCATACATAGACCAACTGGTCCTTTTTTAATGTCATTTTGAAGTTTATTAATACGAGCTGACGTTTACGTTGTTCAGGACGTCAAATCTTTTTGCGAACTGTAATAGAGACTTGATATCTATGTAAGAACTGCTGAAGCTTCTAGATATATAAGTCAAATTTAGATAAGGCCGACATACGCCGAGGAGGTGTTCCAGCGTCTCTGTCATGCGTACTACACTGCTCGCATGTGATGACAGTAAGTGGTTACCTCTGACTAAGCCAACAACCGTTCTGCAGTCTTTTCGAGACCGTGTGAGTAGAAACTTGCGTGTTTTCCTTCTGCTCCTTTGCATATGATATTGACGTTCCTGTGGGCACCTAAACCATTCCATTTCACTCTGATCGGTCTGTCAGCTATTTCAGAATTTTTTTTGTGGGTCGTTTTTAACGATTTGCGTATTTCTTGAACTGGTTCGGTAGTCAAGCGAATGGCACCTTTGGCAATCTTATCAGCTATTTCGTTTCCCGGAACCCTTGTGGCCTGGAGCCCAGTATATATGTAATCGCTTTCCAGCAGCACCTATATCCACTGCCTTTATAGTATATCTACTGCCTCCCTGTTTTTAGGAACGTCCTATGACGCAATGTAATATGAAATTATTGCTTTTATTGCCGCTTGGCTATCGACGTATATATTGATATTCTTTATGTCATTTCCTGTGCTATTAGCTATCCCAGGAGCTTTCCTGACTGCAAAGATTTCACCTAGAAGATACTGCAGTATTCTGGAAAATTGAACTGCCTAAGATCTAACTCCGCGCAATAGATCCCGGCAGCCACTTCATCAGCCATTTTTGATCCGACCTCAAAACGCTCTCTCCCAGATAAAGCTGGAGGGTATGTGGTCTACATTATCCACCGACTCACTGCCTATTGAGCTATGTCCAAAGATTCTGGTGGAAAATTCACCTAATGCCGCCAATCTTGCCGTCGATTTCGCTGCCGAGCTTTCCACTGCAATGTCAATTGGTGGCAGGTTGAGTAACCTTTCAAGTGCAGTCGTAGGGGAGGTTCTTAGTGCTCTGGTTATGCAGAGAGCAGCGAGCCGTTTTACTCGCTCTAACGGTTTCCTGTATGGCAGCGGTCCACCACACCAAATCACCGTAAAGTAAGATAGGCTAGACTACCGCTGTGTAACACCAATGCATAAGGACAGGTGAAAGGCCCAATGTTGACCATATCATCTTCTTACATAGAGCACCACTGGCCTTTTTCACTCTCTCTTCACATTGAGTGTCCACGTCAGTTTGATGTCCAAAATTACTCCCAGGTACTTGGTGGTAGTTAACTCTTCCCCGTTGAACCTCGGGGATTTCCATGACGGAATCTTGTGCCTCCTTGTAAAGAGTACCAGCAGTTATCAACATTTATAGCGCTATTTATCACACTACTGATTATATCTAGGAACTTGCCCGTTACTAATATAGCTATGTCGTCTGCATAGGCCATCAGTTTGGATGCTCTTCCTTCGAATACTCCCCAAAAGCTCATTTGCTACGAGTGACTACAGGAGAGGCGACAGTACACTCCCTGAGAAGTTTCAGTTCATTCTAGTCTGAGCAATCTGACTTCATTATGTTCTGCGCTAATCTTCCTACTACTTAATAGAGTTTTTATTCATGTAGTAATGGCGGGCACTATCCTGGTTGTATCCAGACTACTAACGATAGCACTATTGGAGACATTATTAAATGCCCCGCTTGTGTCAAGAAAGACGCCAAGGGTATTTTTATGTTCTAGAGCTCTCATTATTTTTGTGATTAACTAGGGAAGTGCAGTCTCAGTGGATATACCCGTCGTATGGTGAAGAGCTTTCGACACGTTAGCCAATGGGATCTTGCCCCTGATGTAGGCATCTAGAACCTTTTCGCGTGTCTTCAGAAGGAATGATGTTAGACTTATTGGTCTATATTCTTTTGAATAAAGGGGACTGTTTTGGCAGCCTTTGGTATGAATATGGCCTTCGCCCCCCTCCAAAGGATAAGCACATAGCTAAGTCTTAAACATCCCTCATATATTGTCATCAGGTATGGTATCAGCACAGTTGATACATTCTACATCATGGCTGGGAAAATACCGTTCATACCAGGGTATTTAAAGGGTTTGGAGCCGTTGATTGCCAAAAGTAGTTTGTCTTTCGTTATAATTTGCGAGGGCGCGCACTCTTCTCCTTCAAGTTAGTAGAGTCCGCTAGGTCTCTTAGTGATTTCTTACTGGGACAAGTACACTCTTCACATTTTTTCCGTATTAACCCAGGAGTAGTCGGGTGCTGTTATTGTAGTTGCCTAAGCATAGCTACCTTATTTGTCTTTTCTAACTTACTGCAAAAGCTCTTCCACGACTCCTTTTGCATTGCGAATCTCTTTTTTATATTCCCTCCAACAGGGCTCTTCATCGGCTATCTTGGGCAGTTTGAAGAAGGCGTCTCTTAGTCATCGTGAGACATGTATCAGGATAAAAGAAGTAGTGTCTCATTCTTACCATTCTTTACAGTCACCACCGTCAGGTCACCTGTACAGCACGCAAAAATGCTAAAATGGGTAATCATGTTGATGGATGTCACGTCTGTACCAGCAAGGAAGAACTGAAGAGCCTTTTCAAAGTTATCTATAAACAAGCAGTCACTTTTGTTCATTGTATAAATCTGCAAGTAACCATTCCTAAGATTTTCACTAATACACACGCAAAAATGTCCCACTTGGTATGGGTTGCCTACTATACATGCAAATGCCTCAAAACTGCTACAGTGTGTTGCCGTGTTATGTTTTAAAATTTATAACTTTACGAATGTTTTTATTACATATTCAAATAATAAACAATTATAGTTCCTAAAGATTAAATTTGTATCTAATAGGTATATCGCTGTGAGTGATTTGAATATTTTGTTAATATTATTTACTAAATAGTACATTGTTTGGATTATTATTATTGTTGTTCATGAATTGTCCCCGATTTTTATACTCTCCCAACTTGTTGCTACAGAGTTTAATAGTTTTGTTCACCTAACGGTTGTTTGTATCACCTAAAACTAACCGACCTAGATATAGGGTTATATATATTATATAAATGATCAGGATGAAGAGACGAGTTGAAATCCGGGTTACTATCTGTCCGTCCGACTATGCAGGCTGTAACTTGAGTTTGAGATATCTTTATGAAACTTGGTACACATTATTTTTGGTACCGTAAGACGGTTGGTATTGCAGATGGACGTAACAGAATACTGCCACGCCCACAAAACGCCATTAATCAAAAACAAATAAATTGCCATAACTAAGCTCCACAATAAGATATAAGACTGTAATTTTATACACAGGATCACATTAGGGAGGGGTATCTGCAGTTAAATTTTTTTTTAAATGGGCGTGGTCCCGCACCTTAATAGGTTTAATGTGCATATATCTTAAACCGCTAAAGCTATAATAGCAAAATTCACTGGAAGCAAATGTTTTTAGCACCTCTACCTACAGTGTGAAAATGGGTGAAATCGAGTGACAACTCCGCCCACTGTTAAAAAATACTAAAAGCTCGATAAACCAAGCACTAAACATGCCAGAGACATAAAATTTTATCTCTAGGATGGTACGAGATGACTTTATAGAAACCAGGTTCAAAATTAGTCAGTGGGAGTGGCCCCGCCCACTTTTAGGTGAAAACCCATATCTTAGGATCTGCATAACCGATTTCAACCAAATTCGGTACATAACATTCTTTTCATATTTCTATGTTATAGTGCGAAATCGGATTACAACCACCCCTATTTCACATATAACACCATTTTAAATTTCATCTGATTTTTTCACTTTCCAGTATGCAAATCAAGCAACAGTGACTGTATCGGGGTAAAACTTTGCGTGAATAATACGTTTAAAGTATGCCACCTTGTGACCAAAAATCGAACCAAAACTGTTCAAGCCCCTAGGTACTGAATATGTGAACCCCAGTGCCTATAGTTGACCTTCTACCGAAAATATCGGCCAATCCACAAAGAAATCTCAAACGAGTATACCATTTGACTTTACAAGAGTGCACAAGGCTCTCAAGAAAATACAAAATTTTTTCAGCTATCACTGTCATATTACCGGTCAGATGACTGTCACTATTCTTGTAGAGAATGCAATATACACAAACACATGCAAATTTAGGTAGATAAAATAGATATTAAAAATAGTATACGTTTGAGCGATAAACATACTGAAATAAATGTCAATTTTAGTCACCCACCAGAGGTAAGATATTATTGTACAGCTCGTTCATCTTATACTTATATATTTACTAGAGGGCCCCGCCCACGCGTTGCTGTGGCCAAAGTATACACACATTAATTATAAATTATTCAATACAGTGAAATTGTATTTGTGAATAAAAATTAACGTTTGGCCACTAATATAGCCCGACCACTGAGCCAGTTATGATCCAGACAATTAATTTTTACTTTCAGGAATATGTAAAAAATAAAATGTCCCAAACCCATTTCTCAAAAGGACAATAAAACAAATGGTAAATTAATTTTTGGGGTATACCGGTCGTACGTTCTACGAATTAAGAGAGAAAGGAAACTATAAAACCAAGCAGAATGTGCAGTGATCGGAGCTTTAAATTTGGCCTTGTTAAGAAAATAAAATTTTAATATTTTAATTGAGTTAAATTACAATGAATATTAAACATAAAGGTATATAATATATAACTAAGTGATCTTTATGTAATAATATGTGTACCAATCGTTTTAAAATCATTGTTTTACCAGTGACCTGTCGAGTGATGTATTTTAGGTGTTGATTTGAGTTAGAGAAAATGTTGTCTTGCCCTAAAATGAAACATTGTTTATAATATTAGCTAATGTTTTCTCAGTCTATATAATTAAATTCAGCTGCCACCTTTCGTCCCTCTCTATGTTATTCTTGTGTTTGTACCAAGCAGTTTTGTGATCTTTCTTATATTTATGTGCGTGAGTATGTATGTAGATGTACGGTCTGGCTTACGTGTTTATTTTGTTTTTGTGTTTTCAATGTTTACGTTTTGTTCGTCATGTTTATTTGTACTTTGGTTTTAATATTATCATCAAACGTTTGTTTTATTGTTACCAATGTACATTTCTACAGGTACATCCTATCAATGTGAACTTTCATGAATATATATCTTTTGATATGTGGTGTTTAGAACAAGGTTCATTTGCTAATAAAGTAAAATATATATGACGACCTAAAACATAGATTTGAATCTGTTGTTTACGAATATATTGAAAATACTGTAATATTGAAATTACTAGATTATATATTTAAAAAGTGTTGGAAAAAAATGGAAGAACTAAATCCAAAGTTCTTGAAAAATCTCGGATTGAATTAAGTCGAAAATCAACTGCTCCTCTGATAACTGGCCAAAGAAAATTACCATGCAAAAAAAAGTCGATTGAATTAAAATCAGTTCTTGAGTTAACTGAATAATATTCAAACTTTCTTTTTACTTATTTATCAACTGAAACTATTGTAATTAAATTTAAATTCATTATCTTTGCAATAATAAATTAAAAATGTCAATACGATTTTCTGTTGTGACATTAAAAATGTCTTACCGGTTCCACAACAAAAACCAGCTTAGTTCAGTAGGAACAATCAGTATAATCCATATATTTTAGAAAAAGTACTCTACTTAAGCAGTTATTTTTAATATTTATATTTTTTTAATTAATAAAATATTCAAATGCTTCTTACATGAATTTTGAACACATGCTTATGATTTGAAATATATTTTTTTTTATGAACTGTATTGACTTTCAACATAAAGAAATAAAAAGTATCCTAACCTGGTGACGGGGTTCTAAGTTACTTCCGTACTAATTTTTAGCCAAATCGGTTCAGTCGTTCTTGGGTTATAAATAGTGTAACTACCACGACTTTCTTTGAAATATACAAGTATAGATTTAACAAGATTTATCCAAATTACATTTCACTTTTTCTTAGACTATAATTTCTATCTTATATTTACACAAATTCTAATATAATAACATACAAGTATAACACATATAATTTATATATATAGAACTTCCTGAAGTTCTACAGTAAAATGTCTGACAGAAAAAGCTGAATTTCTGTATAGAACTAGAATATTAATATTATATTAAAACGTTTAAACAAAACAGTTACTAAAACTTGCGGCCTGAATAAATTGTCTTTACAACCTTTGGTTCTATAGAGCTTGCAATATTATGCTTTGCATATATTATTATGTCCCTTTATTTTAGTTGCATGTCTCCGTACTATCTATCCTCAGCACGTTTATTGGAGTAAATCCTGGTATATAATCTGGCATCAACAGAGCTAAACATATGAGCACATACCATCGATATTTCATCAGTTATGATTAGTTTTAAATCGATAAGCCTCAACTCTCTATTCAACTGGTTAACGGTAATATAGTATTGAGTGAAGTGTCATTCCACCTATTCCGAATGCTGCTTTACCTGTAGGTGCACAAAAAATAACTTACACTTTGGCTTTGTATAGAGCATATATAGGTATAGAGTTGAAACGATTTTTAAGAGCTTGATATAATGCGGGTAGTAAGCGACTCTTTCCCCCACCAATGAAATCATAAAACAAGCGATTTTGTTTTTAGTTTTTGTTTGTACAAATGAGTTATTTGCTTAATATTTAAACTTTGAACTAAAGAAAATAGTTCCTCAACTGGAATTAAAGTGGGTAGTTTAATTGGTGCAAAATTGCAATCAGAATTAGTGCCATTATTTGTTGAACCACCATGCAAGTCCAGCAAATTAATATTTGTGTTTATTTCTGGAAGTTCCAATACCCTGAACTCATTTTCCACAAGAGATATTTTATTTTGTAGACCTTTGTCCAAGTCAATGTCATTATAAACGCTCTCTACGACATTTTCAGTTCTCTTTGCTCAAAAACATCATATTTTCTTAGATTTTCCTCAATTAGAATATGGTGTGTTATGCAAGTCTGCTGAACATAACGGTCTAAAATCCCAGTTGCGAATATTTCAATCAAACCTCAAGGAAGGTTCAGAAGTTACGCTCTAGGTTTTACTATCCGAACACGTTCCTAAGTTCCAGAGATATTATAAATATTTCTACATTACTTGCTTTCTATGGATAAGTATATATAATATTTAATATCCATATTTGCCCTATGGAGTTCCAAAGTAATGGAACGATCCACTAATTTTCTTTTTAAAAAAGTCATTAAAAGACATTTTTATTCTGCTATCAGACAGGAAATATTCTAAATCATTTAATTTCGAAATCTCCCCTGCAGTAAGAGTTGAATTTATGGTAAAACACTTTGAATTTTATAAAAATGTTCCTTATGCCTTTCCAAATTTTGAATTGTTTCTGAAATCGGTATATTTGATTAGATATATATATAAAAACTGTATAACTATGTATACTAAACGACCAGTCCCCTTATTTCTCTTGTGCAACACTGTGCTTTTGGTAACTCAAATAATTTTCTAAGTGGCTCGACGAATCATCTGTAGAAATGTAATTGTCAATGCAATTAATGTCATCAGGGAATATCTAAGGATCTTGAAGGTTAATCCTGGGATTATCTTTAAAAAGCCTAAGGATCTGTCTATAGCGGTAGTCAAAATATCTTGCATAAATAACCGCATCAGATCTAATTGGGCGATGCCTATCTAGGTTTCTTAAATTGTTGGCTTCCTTTTCCCAAATATCTATGAAATCAACAGTTTAAGATAAAATTTCCAAAATTTCAAACCTCTGAAATTCGGCAGCCGATAGAGTTATGAAGAAGGTAGGAATTCTTAATTGGCGTTTCTGCCCAAAGTATATTGTTTAAATGACAACTCTTCTGAATTGTTATCGTAAATTACTTCAATTGGTCTTTGCCCTTCACCTGGCGCTATAATTAAACGGTTATAGTCCTAGTTTTCTACAGTAATATGGTCCTAAAATGTCTCTTGATCGCCTGGATTTAGCTCAGCAGGTACGGGTGCTATGGGAATACGATTTCCTGAAAGATTAGGCAGGTAGGGAGATGTCTAACGACCCCTTTAGAAGGCCCATTATGCTACCACCGGGGCTAATATTCCCTTACTGTATTATCTCCTCTCTGAAACATGCCGTGCTTCTGATGAAGTTCATCAGTACAATAAGTCTTCTGAAACGTCGTCAACAACCCTCGACCGATAATTGCGATTATTTTCTTGTATAGAGGCTTGTATTCGCATAGCAGATGTTTTATGGTCCCCTATTCTTCTACCTCCTGACAGTTTCTACAATAGTCATTGTATGGTGCACCTAGTCTGGTGGCATGTCTGATAATTAGACAGTGACCAGGTACCATCGCTACAAGTTATGATGTCATTTATTTTGAATTTTAATAGTCGGCATGTATGGTCCTTGCAAGTCAAAGTTTGACTCCACCGAGACTCGGCTAAATTTATAACATTTTCGTCGATTAAGTATCTAAAAATGGACGGAGACATATAAATTCCCTCTTTTTCGGAGTCTAATTGTAGGGTGGTGCCTGGTAGCAAATTACCAGGAATATCACTATTTCCTGGAACTCATTGCAGGTTTATCGTTAACTAGGATGTTAGCTCCACTAAGAGATTATTACTTCACTATCTTTGACGAAACCCTAAGAGAAGAAAAGTCACTTGGCTAATCGTTAACATAAACATGTTCTTTGTTGTGAGCACACTCCTCGTTAGAGAAATAAGACTTTCTTTGACTGATGTAAGCTCCGCTTGGAAGACACTGGAGGGGCCTGGTAAACGAGAGGCGATTTTGGTATCTAGTTTTGCTAAGTATCATAAAATTCCCCTTATTACAGGCGACTAATTGAGAGGATTCCCTCAGTCTAAGAGCTGACTTCGCTACCATGGAGGATTACACTTGGACTGCTTAAACGCCGGTCCGTTGTGGTATAAAAAACTTCTAAAAAACTCGACAAAGGGCTTTGTGCATTTAACCAACTTGTTTAGACGGCAAATGTCCGTTTCGGTTAAGTCTTCTGGTCAGCCGAAAGTGTGATTATCGAGATGTTCGCGAGGCGTCCAATCTGAAACCAATATATTTATGATCGGAGAAGGAATGGCCATCTAGAACTCTCCATTCCGAGATCAAGAAAGCGATTTCTCTATAGGCTAGCATAACGTAAAATACTTCTGCCCTGCTAGCTGCCACAGGGGTAGGGCAGTTTGCCTATAGCAAATTGAAAGGTCTACACCACAAATATAATCAAAAAGTTATTCACCTCTTGCATTAATGCCCGAGCTCCCCCACACGGTGTGCCTTGAATTGGCATCCGAGCCTATAAAAACTTTGACTCCTTTACGCCTGGCCTCTGCCAGAGCCCTTCTCAGCAGGTTTGGAGATGGCGTCTCTTCCAAGACGAAGCAATAGATCGGCGGAGGCCGCTTTTGAGTGCTGGAGGTTAATTTGGAGGATCTTCATCCTCTAAACTCCTCTCCAGCAATGCGAATTCCGCACCATCGACCACAGCTTCCACGAACAGGCGCTCGAGACTGAAGACGGATTCATCATCATCTGACAATCCGCCCCCCGTGCGCAGCGCGTCCGAGAGGACGGTATCTTTCCCACTCTCTTCCGCCCCAGCTGGATGCAGCGGGCCATCCGCCCTTCTGTTGGGAGTATTTTAAGAGCCCCTCTCGAAGGCATACTTTATGGCCCCATTTGCACTACTAAGAAGAGCGAGGGAGTCCTTGTTTAGGAGTATCAGCGCTTGCCGATATGGCACGGTTTAATTTGTGTCTTATGTGTATTTCTATTAGTCTTTCCAACGCTTTTAAGAGAAATGACGAGAGACTAATTGGTCTGAAATCCTTTGGACATGTATGTGGTATATATATTACTTTGACTCCATAACGAAGGAATATTAAACCTCTTTAAGGATGGTTACTAATCAGGCTATTATGTAATTCTGGGACTATTGTAATTGAGCTGGGAATAAACCGTCTGGTCCCGGTAGAACCTAGACCAAGCTTTGCTCCTGTCTTTGTGCTCGCTGTTTTTGAGCTCGAAGCAAACGCTGCCCTTTTTTCGGAACTTGTTCCCTCCGGTTTTTCTGTGGAAGATCCGGACTCCTTTAATTCTTTTTTGTTATTGTTAATCTGGTTCATGTTTTATACCCGTGAGTGTATAGGAAAGTATATCCGCTTGCGCATAGCCCCCGATATCAGGTATATGAAAGCTCCGTTCGAGACTGATCTATTCTCAATGCTGTCTTATTGAAGAGCAACGAAAACCCAGATTAAAAGTCAGTTTCGTCGGAAAACTGTGGCATCTATTACCAAACGGGGAGGGTTCAGTAGGGGATTTTTGCCAACCTAGGCCTGAAAGGTTAATATCCGCATGAAAATATTGAATCCCGCCAGATGCAACAAAAGGAACTTCTTCTTGGTTATTAAATTCTGATAGTCATAAAAGGCAATAGACGCCTTATAAAACGTTCTTCAATTGGGGTTAAATCTTTTAAACAATCTGGTATTTCAGGAAAGTTTAGCCCATTCGATAAACATATTTTGGACAATTGCATTTATGCAAGTAGCACAAAAATTGTAATTTCCATCTTCAGAAGGAAATTTTTGCATTAAAAAGAAAGCGGATGCAGAATTCAGGTGACCTTGAACAATACTTTCGAAATTTAACTTCCGCACTTGGTGGGAAACACATAATGCCCCGTTGAAATGCCTTTCGATTTCAACATGCCGAACCTGATTAAAAATTTTTTCCCTCGTACTTCTCCTGATAAGCTGTTGACATTGTGTTTTTCTATGACGCTTCTCTCTCCTCATTTCAGGATTTCTTCTTGCATGTTCTCTTTGTATATGACCACGCATGCGTTCTAAATTCCTATAATAAGAACTTTTTGCGCGAAGTTCTCTATGTTCCCTAGTGTTGCTACTTTGCTCTTCGGAACGAATTTTTGGATTTTGTTTCCTAATCCTACGTTGAATAGTTTTAACAGTTTGTTTACGCCAAGACCTATGTCCCCGAGTATTTCTAATTTTCTATTCAGAGCGAATTTGGGGATCTCGCCACCTTCTCCTATGTTGAACAGTATTTATAAATTGTTTAACAGAACACATCTCTGGATTTTTCCTCCTAGTCCTACGTTAAACAGGATTTACACTTTGCTCAACAGACCTTACATCGGAATCTTCGCGCCAAGATCTATGGGCTTGAGTATTTCTAATTTGCTCTTCAGAGCGCATATGAGGATTTCCTCGCCTAGTCCTATATTGAACAGTATCAGCACCTCGGGATTTTCGCACCTTGTGTTATGTCAACAGGCGTACTTCGAGATCTTATTTGCGATTAGCGTGGCTTTCATTATTTTCTGATTGCTCACTAATTTTATATAATGAGTTTGCTCGAAAAACCCGCATGCGTCTTTGATTTTCAAGACGACTTACTGCAATATATCATTTACTTAACCTAAGCACAAACACAGAAAATACATATAGTTTTTTGTTAATCAAGATCATGAACGTTTTTTTATTTTTATAAACAGATTACAACTGTATTAGACAAAAACTGTACTTAAAAGAACGAGCAACGTATAGAATGCTGCAGTATTTATAGTATACTTGTGAGAGAATTGCGGACAACATGATTCGGACAGACCTACTGAATGCCACCCTGAAGACTGAAAACTGACGCGACGTTTTGGACGGGAACAACGGGACGTTTACTGACGAACAAGAACGTACAGTTGCAAGTCGTAGTCGCAGACGTGCCATCATACAAGGTTAAGAGCGGGTTTTCTTTAAAATAAAGAAATCCTACAAATGGGGGGGCTCGCCCAGGATTGAACTTTGAAATATGAAGAATTGCTATAAATAGAAAGTCGAAATTTATGTGAAAAACTTGTGTTTGGGTGAGTGTGAGTAAAGAAATCAACGAGGTAATTTAAAATTTAAAATTGAAGTGTAATTCGCCGCAGAGCAATATACTGAGTAGAGTGAAGATGAGACAGCAGAAATCAACGAGTTAATGGAAAATTTGAAATCGTAGTAGTATTTGCAGCACAGCAATTTACGGATAAGAAAACAAGACAGATGGCAATATTCAAAGAGTAACGGTAAAATTGAAAATGGGAGCAGAAATTGTCGCACAACAAATTACTGAAAAAAATGCAAACGTGACAGCAGGAGTCAGTGGATAAGTTTGAATTTAGAAATCGATTCAGAATTCGCAGCACAGCGACTTATTGAAGGAAAAAAAGAGCAGTAGTAACTGGTATACATATTATGTTTAAGTAAGATAGAATAGCGGATAGAAAAGTGAAGAATAGAATGCAGGGAAAAAATAAATTAAAGCGGAGAAACGAGTCAAAATCATATAAGAAAAATAAAAAACAGGAAGAAGAAAATACTATTGTTCGAGATTTAGTATAGCTTGTCATATTTGTAAGAAAGATGCAGTCAGAATAAAACAAAAAGTAAATAAGTTACGAAGTACATTTGCAAAGATAAATTTTTATAAAAGCAACCGCAGTAGCAGTTGCTATTACATTCCTATTACCTAATATTACTACTTTAACCAAACATTAATATATATAATTAGGAAATATGTATGTAATTTTTGAATTGCAGTACTGATGTAATTTTTTCTCATGAATACATAACAAATGTTTATACCTTATATTTTCATAATATTATATAATACGAAAGAACAATATCTGATTTATATTAATATTTATATTTAAGTACACATATGTTATCACTTGAATAATTTGCAAAACATTGTATTTTACTATACCTATTATTTGTTAAATATTGTAAGTCATGGACAGTCAGACGATTTCAGCTATGACGGTAACGGCTTTGAGAAAAGAATTAAGACTTGTTGAACTAAACCAGACAGGACGAAAAAGTCAGCTGAGAGTAAGGCTTTTGCGACATTACGAACTCATACAAAGTGACGATGAGGAGAGTGAAAATGAAAGGTATTATGAAGATATAGTTAATCCTTCAATGGACACCGTATTAGTCAAATCCAACTTTACCTTAAAGGATATCGAAGACAGTTTACTTTCATTCACTGAAATTGATTCCCTTGAAATTATTGAATGGTTACAAGAGTTCGAAGATAATGCTGTTACCATGGGTTGGAATGAGCTTCAAAGGTATGTGCATGCGAAACAACTGCTTTAAGGAGCTGCTAAGTTGTTTTTGCGTAGTCAGATAGGCATAAAAAATTGGTATCCGTTAAAAGCTGCTATTCTTGATGAGTTTGGCACCAAATTATCTGCATTAGAGATTCAAAGGATATTACAAAATCGCCGTTAAAAGAGTAGCGAATATTGTAGAGAATATTTGTACGTTTTGGTTATAGCCAAGCCAATAAATCTATACGAGATGAGTTTGATAGGGTATTTTGTGGAAGATATTCCCGACTCTAAGCCTAATACTGTACCAGGCACAAACGATTAAAGATTTAAAAGAAAATTTGAAAGTCTATGAAAGAGTTCATGATGCACGACAGCACTCAAACAGAACTCAATATGAACAAAATACGCGTAAGGTATCTGCTGGGCAATAAAGAAATGTTACAAGTGTGGAAGTATCTCCCATCTACCGAAACATTGTGATGTAAATAACAAACAATGTAAATGTTTTAAGTGGGGTCAAATGGGACATCGCAGTTTCGAGTGAGGCAGTAACGTAGATAGGCAGATAAAAAAGAGGTACAGTTAATGCGATGTTTGACTGTCCATATAGTAAATATAGTGGACTATATATGTTGATCCCATGGTTGACACTGGGTCTGATTTAAACTTACTTAGAAACGACATTAAAAAAAAACGAATTTTCCTCTATCAAGTTTCGAGAAACGACGATTAGTCTGTATTACAGAAAATATTGAATTAGACAGGCGTACAGCACTAGCCACTTTCCATGTTACCACAAGTAACGACTTGAGATATAAAGCATTCCTCGGAAATGATATTTTAAAGTTAGCAGACGTTATACTTTCAGAAGGTACTGTAGAGTTTAAAGAAAATATTTAAAACAAAACCAGGGCAAATGCATCATCCTCTTATCATTTATATTTACTTCTCCTTGTCTAGAGAATGATTTAGAAAAGTTTGAGGACTATCCACTTTTGAACTTAACTCTCTGTCTGTAGGCAATCGCTCGCCTATAATTGATATGGTCACTCAATACACTCCGGTAAAACAATTCCAATTACCAGTTGAAATGAAAATCATTTTGTGTGATAACCCACCTGTCTACCAAACTCCACGAAGAATGTCATATGCAGATCAGCGCTTGATCGATACCCAGGTGACTGAGTGATTGAAGGATAGCATCATTCAGCCAAGCAACTCAACTCACCATTGGTACTGGTATCGAAGAAAGATGACACAAAACGGTTGTGCTGTGACTTCAAAAAGAGAAATGAAAAGATAGCGCGGTGCATACCTAGTGGTGGATAATTTTTAATGTCAGTAATCGATGATGCTTTGGAAATATGGGAGCCAAAACGTTACACCTCATTCGTAACCTATAGTGGGCAGTATGATTCCTTTCGGAATTTGTAATTCTCCTGCCGTATTTTGCTGTTATATATCAGCTATTTTCAGAGATCTTGTGCAGCAAGGAGTCATCGTCATTTATATGGACGATATAATTATCCCAGCATTAAGCAGTGATGAAGGGTTAAATAAACTAAAAGACGCTTTAAAAAGACTGAAGACTAAGAGGCAAAAGTGCCAATTTTTTGATAAAGATAATTCAATTTTTAGGATACATTATTGAAGTGGTATAAAACTATTGGACGATAAGATAAAAACAGTACACAATTTTCCGTCCCGCGGGATAAAAAATCTCTTCAAATATTCTTACGACTTCTTATTTTAGAAGATTCGTGGAAGGTTATGCGTTACGAGCGATTACATTGCGTTCGCACTAGCCATTAAGAAAACAGATGATGTACATCTTAGAGTCGCTCGTTGTTCTATGTTTCTCCAAGGTTTCGAATATTTTATTGAGCACAGATCGGCTACTAAAATGAAACATGTCGATGCTCTTAGTCGAATGACATCCATGTCGCTTGACGTTTCGTTTAATTTTCGGTTGAGAGAAGCACAAAAAAGTGATGATTGGGTAAAAGCAATATGCAAAGCTTTAGAGGAAAATATTTACGAAGAATTTTATTTGAAAAACGGTATACTGTATAAAGATTCCGTAAAAGAGTTGGTGGTAGTACCGCAAAAAAAGGAAGAGGAAATAATTCGGATCGCACACCGTGTAGATCACTGATCGACATAGAAGCCCCAAGATTAATTGGAAAAATCGTTTTACTTTTCACAAATAGGACCAAGGCCGGGAAACGTTATTAGAAATTGTGTAGAATGCATTATTAGGGAAGTATAGGCAGGGAAAGAGAAGGGCTTACTCTGTCCAATAGGATAAGGAAGACAAACCTATCATCTTGATCTCTTAGAGCCTATGGAGTTGACCCATAAAAAGTAAAATCATTCGTTAGTGATAGATGCGTTTAGTAACTAGGAGTTCGGATTCGGCTTCGGTAATAGACCGTCTACAAAAACAGGCTTCTGTGTTCGGAAATCCGCGAAGAATAATCACCGATAGGGGAACAACATTTACTGCTAGGAGTTTTGAAGAATATGGCGCTAGGGAGGTCATTCAGCATCTTCTTTTTGCAACTGGCGTGCCATGTGGAAACGTTCAAGTCGAGCGTATCAATCGTATTATACTATATATCGCGGGCAGTGTTCGTTCGATTATCGATATTTTGTTTTTGTTATAATCGGACACATATGTTTATCATGTGCTTCCATTAGGAGCCAATTTCGATTAGTAGTTTGTTTTTGACAACAGAAAAGGTTAGTCAGTTGTGGCATTCGGTGAGCCCACTTTGTGCCAAAAAAGGGTTTATAACTGGTACAAGCGCTTTACAGAAGGCCGAGAAGATGTTGAAGCATCTTGGAGTTGCGACCACGTCAACAAGCGAAGAAAACATCGAAACAGTGAAAAAATGTGTTCTTGAAAATCATCATAAATTGCCATTTAATTTTCTCGATTGTTTTGGGCATGAAACGTGTGGCAGCGAAGTTTGTTCCGAAACTGCTAAATTTTGAGGAAATCTATAACCATTCTTTGCTTTGGTTGTCCATCTTCCTTATTGGATACTGTCCATATGTGTAAATTTTAGGTGTTATGCTGTATTATTTTATTTTTTAACAGTTTGTCTATTTCTTTCTTTAGGAATTCCTAAACAGAGTAAGGATAAGGATATTGCCTTACCCAAACTGAATCTTTGGTTTCCATTCTAATTTCTGATTCAATAGCCGTTGTTTAGAGTAGTATTTCGTTTTTATGATTTCTTCTCATTAATTCCTGTATTTTGTGCCTATAAGTTACTTCTCCTACTGCATAGTTAAGTATTTCAGCGTCAAATTATCTGAAACCAAAAACTAATGAAATTTAGTATTATAATAGATGAATACAGGTTATGATCGAAAGAATAGTGAAAATTTGGATTTTTGAGAAAATGGGGGATTCCCGGTTCAGCCGTTTCAGAGGAATTTTCCTCACCGACTCTAAAAAAAGCGTTTCGAGACTTAAAATTTACGGAAAATATTCTCAAATACATGTTTTGAGAATTTTTTTAAGTTTAATTCTGTTTGCAAATGTATAATCTTTTCTGATATAACTATTTGTAGCGCTAGAGTCTATTAATATATACACGGGCATGCCATTTGATGCAGTTCGTTTAAGTGTAGGTAAACCGCGATATCTTATAAACAATTTTCTTCTTCTTCATACTCACTACTGACAGTATTATAACATAAATTATATTATATATTGAATCGGCTTCATTTCTGCTTTCGGTTAATTGATTAATTCATGCTTCTTTCTGTCGGGCGTTTGTAGTTGAATCAGGCATTAAGCACTGAATGAAGCATCCCGCTTTGTAATATTATTGAAGTTGCCAGCTATTCTACGGAATGGATTGAACGCATGATTAGGTCGTTGCTGTTGTTGAGTGCCTGGTGTACTTTAGTTATTGTATTGGTCGTCTAAGGCAGTAGTCGGCATTTCAAAGCTAACTTCAAGATTTAAACAAAAAGACGACATACATAAAATTTAAATATAATATTATATTTTGTTCAAATTAAACATTTTTTTTTCAAAAAATAAGTAAATTGGTCGTCACATTTGTTTTATGTTATTTTATGCTTTTGTTGGTAAAATAAAGTTAGATTTGTTAGAGCCTTGAATAACTTTTGTGGCATCACTACAACTGCTCATTGTCGTCGACAAAATTGCCTACTGCCGTGAAGTCTTGCTAATGTCTAAGTAACTGTGTCCATAAGAACGTGTGTATTTCAATATTTGACAGATGCTGACTGTCGCTAGTCGTCGCCATATTTTCAGCGTTTAACTTTACATGTAAGCTTACGTCCCATTTACATAGAACTTTTGCTTTGCGTCAGAGATTTGTTTTGACAGAAAAGTTCCATGTGTATTTTGTATGAGCACGTTCACATTAAAGGTTTTCGACGCGAAGCCAAGAAAAATGTTGGGCAACTCTCATCTTTTTACGCTTTGCCAAGTAAGCGTCGCCATTTTTATTAGAAAGAAACACTGAAAGAAAACTTAAATAATATGCATTCGGAACAAAACGCTTATCGGTTTCTCTTTTCAAAAAGCGAAGTTAGAAAAAAAACATGCTTTGCTCGGTCGATCAAGAAAACTGAGCCGAACTCTGACATCTCTTACTTTCACTTGCTCCCTTTCCTCCTATCTTTCTCACACTCTTTCAATGGTTATGTATACACGATGTTGCTGAATTCGACGTTTGATTAACAGAAATTTGCAACGTGCAAAATTGAAAAGCGTTAGCTCAAATAATTTTGAAAATCAATCAACAATTAAGAAGCAGTAAGTATCTTAATGTTTTATGCTAAGTTTATATTATATTAAAAGAAGATTATGCCGACAAAACCGATGGGAAGTTTATAATTTAGAATTTGACCAAACGACAAAACACTGGGATACAGGAGTTTTGTTTTATGATTTCAAATCTGCAGTCAGTTTTTCTATAGCAGCTAATTTCTAATTAAAAAATATATTGCTATTTCTTAATAATTAGTAATTAACCATCATATTTTAATTCCAACGACCCTGATATCGCTCTTCCATAGTGCGAATATCCTGATGAAAGTGTTTAAATTTTCTGGATGCGGTCTAAATGGCTGAAGAGGAAGTGCAACTTGATGCTCATGTTTCATCCTAGTCTCTGGAAGTGCAACATGAGCTGCTCAATGTGTTGAATATAGTCTGGAGGCCTTTTATTTCCTAAGAAATTTTGCACAACCCAAATAAATTCAATTCATGCAGATTTCTCCTTATCTGACATACAATCAGTAAAATTTGGTCCTTTTTTAACATAGTTCCCAGATTTGAGGACCGTCAAAAATACAACCTTTAATTTTTTCTGTGCTCAATTTCGGAAATATTTTACTGATATATTTAAAACAGTCACTCTTCTTGTTTAGAGCTTTTACAAACTGTTTTATCAGACCTAACTTTATATAAAGGGGGGTTGAAAAGTTTCTGCGCTCGAATTGAAAAAATACTGGTTTTGGTACGAAATAAATTTTTTTATTCAATATAATCTCCCTTAACTTCAATAAACTTATTCCAATGATCCTTTAATAATTTTATGCCATCCCTTTAATAACTTTCCGGACGTCATTCGACGAAAACTGCTTTCCACGAAGAAATTGTTTCAAGTTTCTGAAGAGGTGGTAGTCGCTGGGAGCCAAATCTGGTGAATACGTTGGATGCTCAAGCAATTTGTACTATAATTCGTTGAGTTTTGTCATTGTTAAAACACCTTTGAAAGCACGTGCATTGTCTTGATAAAAAATTATTTTTCTGTGCTACTAACCAGATAATTTCACTAATTTTTCCATCCAGCTGATCTAAAAGGCTGCAATCATGTTCAGAGTTAATTGTTTTACCTTTATGTAGATAATCAATGAACAAAATTCCTTTGGAATCCCAAAAAACTGATGTCATAACCTTCTTTGCTGATCGTTGCGACTTCACCTGCTTTGGAGCTGAACAACCAGCTTCAGTTCACTTCTTTTGTTGAATGCGTGTTTGATAACGTGTGCGGCATTAACTTTCCAAACAGCTTTTTCATATGTAATTCTCCATGTAAAATATGAAGTACTCGTTCGTCTGAGATGCCTATGGCATTAGCCCAAAATTCAACTGTGCGTTCTGAAGGTTAGGACTCCATATATACTTCAAAAAATGAATTGTAACATTGCATGTGTTCTTACGATAGATGTACCAACGTGAAATTTCGAGCTAGTACTGCTATTTCTTGGTAAGACCAACTACTAACTTCACATTTTAAGATCGACCCATATCAGCTAACTAAACATTTGTATTGGCTTCCCAAAGTAGTCCAAATAGGGTTTTTATAGAATCAGACGCATTTAAACGACATTTTCTAAACATATAGTCACCAAAAACAGCACAAAAACGGATCATTAAAACAAGTTCTTCTCAATGTAGACACAGTGGTTTATTTATGAAATTTATTAATTTTTTGCCCTAAAAATTAATTCAAGTAAACCGAGTAACGATATTTTAAGAAGTATGTACTTGTAGCGCTAAAACTATATCAGCTAGAAAGAAGATAGAACAAAAAAAGTATAATTTTGTTTACCACTGTTTACCTTGGCGATATGGGATGTTGGTTCAAAAGTTAATGTTAGTAATTGAACCGCCTTGTAACAGATCCCCATTTCATGTGACAAATCAAGAGATCGATTCCTTCCGTGAAAAATGTAGACAATATTACATAAGTTTGGATACAGAACTCATCAAGCAATTCCCTTTTGCTGAAAAAGATATTCAGTTGTGGGAAGCCCTTGCTTTTTTAGATCCAACTTATTAACAAATACAATTTCAGCCATTCTTCACAGTAAACCTGTGTAAAGAATATGAATCGATTTTCGATGTGGATTATACAGAGTTCCTTAAAGTCATGAACAAAGACATCTAAAAATAATTTCTACAATTGTAGAGCTAATTATTTTTAAAGAATGTAATAGAGCTAAATTTGATTAAATGATGTTTTCAAAATTTTTTTTTGAAAATTCTAATTCGAGTACTTCCAATTTCTTCCGCTAATTGCGAGAGGATTTCATACCAAATCAATTTGATTAAAAATAAAAAGCGCAATGACTTATTAACAACATCTAAAAATAATTTCTACAATTGTAGACCTCATTATTTTTAAAGAATGTTATGATCCGAAACTTCTCTCTTTGCTTTCTGAGAGAGCTTCTGATCTTGTGGTTTTTTTTTTTGGTAGCACTGAAAGTTCATAAGCTACTAAACAGATGACAAGCAAAACAATGACCTACCACTAAGAATCCCACAGAAATAAATTGCGAAATCAGTGGGTTATTTGTGAGATCAAATTTTTAGTTTTGTTTTTAAGAATGAGCGGGTATTTTGTCGCAGAGTATTGTTTTGCTTAGCAGTACCAATTGCCAACGTATATACCTACATATCTTGGTTAGAATTCCCCGCATTTGGGATTAAAATATACATGTACATATATTTAGACCGCATATACGATATCTAGCTTGTTCAACTAATATTAATTATGTATAATTTTCTGTTAAATGGAAACCGAAAAATACTCAAGAAATACATTAAAAAGTCTTAAAACTTATTTCTTTCCTAAGTAGCACCACTGTCAAATGTTATAAAAAATGTGAACTTTAACAGCGCTCTCCCGATTCAAAGAGTTTCGTATCATGTTATGCATGGAGACAGCGACGAAATAACATGCGGTGGTTATGCCGCTAAAGGAAATGTTCCCTGCACGTAGTTTTCTGTCATTATAAATGCTTTATGGTGTTATGAATTACATTTTATATTTTACTTTACTTAAAGACAAAAAAATAAAAGTTTTTAGGGTATAATATATTTATTTTAATTGTACAACATACAAAATAAATCCCGATGCAAGAAAGTACTCTTGTTTAAATGAAGAACGAAAAAGATTCACAAAATTTATGGTAACAGAGTTCTCACTGGGTATCTTTAATTTCATGCCGACCACTGGTATAGAGCTTTCTTTGTAGCTGCGATCAGTGTTGTCACTCGAGAAAATCTGTCGTTTCCAAAATGCCCACCAAATCTGTTGCAAAACTACCAAATTTTGTATCATCAAAACATTGGGCTTTATTTCAATTCACACTTGGACAAATATGTATATACAAATATATATATATACAAATAAACCGTAGAGGTCAACTAAATGTACCTACATTTAATGCACGTTCTTCGTCTTCTTCAAGCCAATCGTATATGTTTAAAAAATGTTCGCTTCCAGGAGAGCTTTAATCGCTACAAAAACTTGTCATTTCATCATTCTGTTCGCTTACTGGTTTTTTATTATAACGAAGCAAGTCTTAAGATTAACTTTTATTGTAAATACTGATAAAAAATATCTCAATGCCTTTGATTGAGTTTCTTTATTTACTCGGCCTTCAGACTGGGACTCTTTTGTCGTTCATTATTGGCAAATTGTCTTTAGGTTTCACTCAGTGCTTTCACACGAGCGACAGGAGTCCAGTAACTCGAGTCGAGTTTTTCTGTCTTATTTTTCACAAAATTTTCGCCAATGTTTGTGCGTTTCGGCTACATGACACTTAGAGTGTGTTGCATAATTCATTTGTATGTTGGTATGGTGGTCTCACATTTTGCTTACAAGGAATCACCAGGAATGTGGTAGAACAATATTTTTATTAATATTGATTAATTAATTATTTTGAAGAAAAAATTATGACGGGAATTCGCTAACCCATTAGAATGTATGAAATACCCGCTATTAAAATTTTCAACGGCAAATTTATGACGGGAATTTCCTAATCTATCGGGATATATTAAATACCCGTAATTTTTTACGTCATATTTTTTTCTATTTCCGCGTCTGTGTGCGAACTGGCACGTTTTCGTTTTTATGTGACATTTCTATTTTGAACAACATCACATTTAGGTTTAGTTGGTCGAAGTAGACATGAATTGGATTGTTGTTTTGTATTCGTATTTTCATTATTTCTCTCTCCAATACATTCAAAGGTCTCTGGTCGGCGTATATTCATATTCAGTAAAGTTATGTCTAGTGTTGTTGCTTATTATTATTTGGGCAGCAATGCCAAAAATCGAATTTTAAATGCCAAAAACGACTTTTTTTAAAACGCCGCCATTTTGTCAATTTTTGATTGTTTTAAACGTAGGTCTTTGTACGGAGAATATCATCTAGTTTTAAGAGAATTTTTTTATTTTTAGGCTTTATCCACGTAGGATGCCGGAAACACTGCAGGAATGGAGAACCCTTTTTAGCGCCGTCGGAGATCTCGTATAACTAAAAAATATTCAATATTTTTATTCAAAATTATTTTTATTCCAATCTTGGGACTATATAGTCTGATCTATTTATATATATTTCGAGCTGGTTTAGTATATCGCTATATCCACAACTTTTCATGTTGCAGCTTCCTACTTGATTCTTATAGCAGAGAATGTTGTTATTTTTTGTATGAAAACATCTATGGGCAGTTAATGCTGGAGCATATTAAGCGCATCAACTTTCGTTGTGATTTACGTGAGTACCTGCCGGCGACGACCTAATCTCACGGTGCTCAAAAGCACGGCGTATCAATAGAAAACGTTGATCAGCGCCCCAAACTATATGAGCTATTTGCAAGTATTTATTTGGTTACCAGCGGGCAGTATGTCTGGGCACACTGACCATCTTGGTAGGATTTAGGCCGACCTAAAACCTCTTCCGTTTTCGGGTACGGAACTCAGTTTCTTGTGCAACTTTTTTTTTTGAACTGAATTTTCAATTCTCCCAGCATTTAGGTTTAAACCACAGATCCACGAATCTCCACAAAGGGACGAACCAATAAGCAGATTGGAGCCGAAGCTACTGCCAGTTGAGCTACCCATCAACTTAATGACTGGTGACATTTGTCACTTGAACTTCAAATGTTTTTTATTTGGAATCTCATTTAAAGTCTATAATATCAGTTTAAGCTGAGTATTTTATCACTATTTCTGGCATAACTATGCTGATATTTCTTAGCAAGGTTTAATAACAGTCATAGTGCATTTGGATTTTAGTCGTCTCTTACGACAGGCATACCTTACCGCTGGCAAATTCTTACCCCTACCCGCAGGGGGGGAATAAGCGCATCAGTCGGACATGATTTAAAAGCCTCGGTAATATCTGCCTTCTGTATTTCATTTAATTTTCTGACCAGTGCTCCCTATGTAAGAATTGGTCTAAGAATAGCCGTGTACATCCACTTTATTCGGGTTTAAAGTTCCCAGTTCCTGCTAAGTATTCTTTTACACTTGAAATATGACATATAAGCTTTTTTAGTACGTTTTTCTATATTCATTTTGCAACTCAGTTTGGTATCAATTTCGACCCCTAGGCACTGTGCCATGTTGGGTAAAGAAATTGTGGTACCATCGAGTCTGAAGATGAAATTGAGGGATTTTGGTTTTCTTAGTGAATAGCATCAATTTCATCTTACTAGGGTTAACCCCTAGTCCGTTTTTTGCGGCCAACAGGTGCAAACTTCGTAAATCTCTTTCCAATATCTCACTGATTGTAGATGAAAACAATCCTGATACCATTAACACTATACCGTCTGCTTACGCTACTACTTTTACTCCTCCTCCGTTTAATTGGTTTAGTATTTTGTTCAGTGCCACTACCTATAGACGCGCAGAAAGGACACCTCGCTGCGGAGTTTATATAGCTAGTTCGTGTCACTGAGACTTTTTTTGCTTGAATAGTTTTGTTCTTAAGCATCGATTGTACTCATTTGCACACCATGTCACCTATGCCGCCATGTTGCAGAGGCTCAATGATAGTGCTTAGTTCTTTATTGTTAAAACCTCCCTCTATATCAAGAAAAGCAGCCATTGTATACTTTTTGAGATCTAATGACTTTCCTATTACATTTATCAGCTCATGTAGGGCAGTGTCCACGAAGGAGGGAACTGTCTCTTCCTCATAATAGTTAATGGTGCGGATTGATTGAAAGAGACAGTAACATTTTTTCAATCTGTACCTAATTCTAGAGTATTCCTGATTATATTATTGTTACTACTTATTTCTAGACCATTTGTAGGTATTTCAGTAAATTTATCCTATCTTGTTCTTCTGCGGTTTCGATATTTGAAAGAAGTACTGGATTTCTCGCGAATGCTGAAAAATATCCAGGAGTGATCCGACATAGACGGTTCCTCGGAGACTCTCGTATACGACTATCCATCTCTGTAGATAGTGTGAGATCCAAGATTTTCTCCCACCTCGAAAATCTTTCCGAACTTGGGAATATGAAGGTTGGCTTATCGCGTTTATGCTTACATTTTTATATGGAATGTAATGTAAGAGTTGCTCACCTCTGATGTTTGTGCAGGTGCTTCCCCATAGAGTATGTTTTTCATTCGCGTCACACCCTATTAGTATAACCTTTCCTTTGTTGCCATCAGGGGACTGAGTGATTCTAGTGGCACTTCTCTGTCATGTGCCATATAGCCCGAAACCAAAACGAAACGACCTTCCCTTTGTTCCACCCTTACCACAGTGGTATCTCCTTTAGTGTAATTTGCCTTTGGTCTACTTTCTTTTTGTTTGTAGAAAATGTTGTAGTTGGTGCTGCTCAGCCCTTTCACTGTGTCATCTCTGACCCAGGTCTCTTGTATTAAGCAAATGTCCATACCCCTCTCATTTATGAGGATAGTCAGACTGTCTGTAACACTTTTTGAATGCTGTAGATTTATCTGCACGCATCGTAGAATGAGTATTTTATTATTAAAGCTCCGCCACCTATCATAAAGGGAAATAATAACTTCACACAGAACCCCTGCGAGAAATATTGTTCATACAGTTTCATGATCAAAAGGAGGAGGTAAAAATATTATAAAACCGTTAGAGCGTTTTCAACAATTTTTCACATCAAACATAATTGATGAAATACTTCTTCGCACTAACGAGAACATTAAAAACAAGAGGAGCAAGTACAAAAAAAAAAACTACCACAACCTCTTGGCCTCCTAATTTTAAGTGGTACGTTGAAAAATAACCATTTGTCATGTAAGAAGCTCGTTGGTCCTTTTGCTCTGTGGGATAGAAGCACTAAAAAAAGTAAGAAAACACCAGATAAATTTGTTCCGATGAGTAATACTTGGAAAATTCTCATGAAACAATGTAAAGATCTCTTTTAAATCTAGATCATATGTGACGGTAGATGAGCAACTACTAGATTTTAGAGGAAGGCACCAATTTAACACATACATATATACAAAGTAAGCCAGCAAGGTATGCAAGATCGTATTAGTGTACGACAACAGAACTTAATATATTTTCGATGCTATATTTGGGAAAAAGTAAAATATTCCTTCAGGCAAGCCATAAGGGTCTTACATTTGTAAACTTCTAACCAAAACTATAAACGGGTCTAAAGAAAATGTAACAGTAGATAATTGGTTTACATCCTACCAATGATGCTGTATCGAAGAAACCAACAATCCTTGAATCTTACAACTCAACAAAGGGAGCCGTGGATACTTAAATAGGATCAAATGTTTGATCATGCTAGTTCCAGCCGCAAAAACAAACCCTAACCGGTTTGGGTGTTTTATGGAATGACCAATATCGCCATACTAAACAGTTACAATACATTCTCTCCGCTTCCAATTGTGAAGATCTTAAAATAAAGCCAATGACTAGAGGATATTACATGGAAGCCCGAAGCAAGGATTTATGCACTATCAGCCTAGAATAAAGACTCTCGCTACGAAAAGGAGTTCGTGAGACAATAAATCGCCCCATCCACACTTTTGACTATGGAAATGATAGCGAATCAGAAATAAGAAAGGGAAAAGGTCCATGTGCAATTATTGTCGAACAAGCAAAAGTCCCATGACTGCTTATTATTACGCTAAATGCAATAAATCCTACTGCTTAGAAACAAATGCTCAAAACAAGTAATTAAAAATAATTAAGTTCTAACTTCGGGTGTAATCGAACATTTTATACTCTCGCAACTTGCAAGGATCAAAGCCGATCAAAGCAACTTGCAAGTTGATCCGATTCAACCCATTTTTAACGCAAAAACATATTGTTATCGAGAGTTTTATTTATTTATTTTATTATATGAATTTCAATTACAATCTTACACATTGACCGATATTTTCGGTACACCACATATTCAGTACCTAGGGGCTTGAACAGTTTTGGTTCGATTTAGACAATTCTTAGTCACAAGGGGGCATACTTTAAACGCATTTTTCACACAAAGTTACAATCATTGTTGCTTGATTTGCATAGTGGAAAGTGAAAGAATCAGATGGAATTTGAATAGGTGTTATATGGGAAAAAGGCGTGATTGTAATCCGTTTTCGACCATTTTCACACTATAACATAGAAATATGAAAAGAATCTTATATACCGAATATGGTTGAAATCGGTTAAGCAGATCTCAAGATATGGGTTTTCACCTAAAAGTGGGCGGTGCCACTCCCATAGACTAATTTTGAACGTGGTTCCTAAAACTCATCTCATACCACCCAAGAAATACAATTTATTGTCTCTGGCGTGTTTAGTTCTTAATATAATATAACGCGCTTTTAGTTTTAGGGCGGGGTTGTCACCCGATTTCACCCGATTTCACTCGTTTTCACACTGCCGATAGAACATTCGTTCTCAGTGAACTTAGTTATTATAGCTTTATGGCAATTTACTTGTTTTTAATTAATGGCGTTATGTGGGCGTGGCAGTGGTCCGATTATGCCCATCTGCAATACCAACCGTCTTACGGTACTAAGTTTCATAAAGATATCCAAATTTTTACTCAAGTTACAGCTTGCACAGACATATATATGCATAACCCTAAATTATATAATATACTTAACAATGGAAAAATGTTATTTTTAAAAAATTAGCCTCGAAGGCGGGATTTAGTATCATCGTGTCCAAAAAGGTTTAGTATTCTAGATTTAAATCTAGCGCAACTAAATTTTTAAAAACAACTCATAACTATGGCTTATTTTTGTACATACAACATACGTTCCCTTTTATACTTATAGTAATATTATATGTACATTAGCATTATAATATATATGTATATTTAGTTTTATATATTTCTTAGAAATTATTCATTTATTTCATTGTATTGAAATCAAGTGCTCGGCAAATCCTTTCGTAAATTGCTTCTGTTTACTTTCCTATTCAGAAAGGTATGCTCAGGGTTTTCATTAAAACCACCAAAAATCTTATAGATCTATCTGCTTTCTTATACTTGTATTTACATGTAAGTATGTATTTAAAATGTAATTTTATTGAGGATACAGTTCAATTCATGATCATATTAAAATGTGTTGCAAAACTGCAATAATTGACTGTATCATTTAAGCAGACAGAGTCGCAATTTATTTACAAGGTCAATTTTGGAATTTCGAAAAACCATATAATATACCATATAGCTAATATGGAAGCTAGAGGAAGTATTGACCCGATTTGACCTCTTTATGGCGACAGCTTTATAAAAGAACAAAAAGATTCTCCATGAATTTCAATATTATATTTCACAAATTGATATTTTCAGTATAAAGTCAGACCTAGACACTGAGGTGCATATTTTGGGGCTTAAAATACTATTGTGCGATTTTGCCCATTTATAGACATTAAATGGCATTCCTTGAAGGGGATATTGGTGCAAAGTTGTATTCCAATAAATTTATTTGTTTTTGTTTATATATTGTTTTATATATTTAGTTAAAAATCAAATAAAATTTAAAATTGTTATGTAAAAAGTAAACGTGGTTGTGGTCCGATTTTGCCCATTCTCACACGATAATACAAGTATGAAAATATAATTTCCGAAGAAACATGACAATCGTTTTGGACAGTATTTTCACATATGTATGTATGTATGTATTGTACATATTTTTGGTATTGACAATAAATGAAGAGTAGAGTGGACTTTTAAACATTTTAGCATAATTTATAATATATTAAACTATTTAATTGTAATTTTACGCATTTATTATTTATTTAAAGATGGAGCCATTAATGGTTGAATGCCTATCATTTTGTCATGCCAGGTTATGTGATGTAGTACGTTCTTCATTAAATCTCTCCTGTTTGAATGATTCCATAATTACACGGTTAGCTGCTATGTTTACTAATTTGGAATTGGAAATGGTGCGAGACAAAAAAGAACGTTTAGTACCGCGTTTGTGGATAAAATTAATTCAAAGCCTTTGTGAACCCGAACCAGAGGCACTGCGAGGGCACTCCTATAGTTTAGCTGGGTTGTTTCGATGTTCAAGGTGGTATTAAATTGGTAATTAGTTAATTTAATTTTAACTTTTTATTTCAAAAGATGTGGTGAACATCTTACAAACACAATCAAATCTTACATTCCCTGTCAACCTAACAACACTCGATTAACCCGATGGGGCCAACTTACGAGTTGTCATGTGCGCGACAACCTGTGGAACATGAATAACTTTATTGCGCAAATATATAAAGAGCATCGGTCATGGCGTAAGGTATACTGGAAACTTTGGGGTCATTGTCATTTTTTATATTGTTGCATCTGCGAATCACATTTCCCAGTATACAAGGTATGTAGGTATACACAAATATATTTATTTATTTTGAGACATGCATGGTTTTGTAGATGGCGTGGTGTCGTTTTCACCCTCTGAGTCCAAATTATATGGAATCAATTACTGATGATTTTTTAGCTGGACCAGTCGGTCGTTATCCGTGTTGTGGACAAAAAGCATTTCGTTTTGAGACGTTTCCTGAGACGAATGTAAGTGTTATCAGGTATTATACATGTATGTATATTGTCTTGACTTGATATTGAAAATTTTCCATATAAATTTTTATTTGTAAAACTTTTTGGTATGGTATTTGTGGAGATTATAATAGTATTTTGGAATCAAAGGGTTGAGGGAAATCAATTAGTCATGGCAGGAAATTTATGAAGATAGAGTAAGCTCTTCTGTATACTTATAACCTGAACAAGGTATACGAGGTCAGTGTTTATTTATTTATGAATATCTATTTTGTCCGATCTGAAACTTTGTACACGTCCATTTCTCACTAAGAAGCTGCTCATTTGTCGGAAACGCCGATATCTACAACTATAGCATATAGCCGCCAACTGACCGTTCAAACTCAAGTCCTTGTGTGCATAACAATTTTTTTGTCAAGAGATCTTCACAAAATTTGGGAAAGATTTTTATCGAAAGCATCGCTACAAAGTCTGCAGAAATTTTTCAGATCGGTTCACATCGGATTCATATCTTCATACATAGCTACAATCTCTGAACATATTATTGCGATCAGACTGCTATACCTTATAGCCCAAACTGATCTATCGAAATCAGACCGTTCCCACGACAGTCGGATCTATGTAACCGGAACGCACCCGGATTTATTCCGGCCAAGGACTGTCAACTCGGTAGAATTCTGCCGCTACAACAACAACAACATCGAAATCAGAATAAAGATCTTTTTATACCCTTTTATGCTAAAACAATGTACCTGTGAACAGTATTATATCTTCGGTGTAGCCGAAGCTAATGTTTTTTCTCGTTTATACTAAATTTATTTTAGAGAATATCAGTGTAATACAATTTTTGTTGGAAGTTTTCAGAAACCAACGGTTTGGGAAAGGCACTTTGAGTAGAACTATTTAATTACGATGACTTTCCAAATACCTACGATTTCGAAAGTACGAAAAATTGGTTGCATGTCGCAAATTGCACCTAAGTTTATTCAAAATATATATAACCTATATTTCCTAATAATTTACAGTGATAAATGAAATTTGTATACTCTAGTAACATGTTGCAACAGATTATAACAGAGTTGCTGTTTTTTGCACTAGAAAGTAATAGAGATAGAAATACAGATATGTATAAATTATGTTTTATTTCACTTACTAACTGCGAGTGGTAGCGACGGTGTTGTCGACCACGGAATTATTTTATTTTAAATGATAACGATTTGAGTTCCTTTCTAAAACTGATTTATTAAAATTATATTTTCCTTATTTATTTTCCCCCTGCGGGTAGGGGTAAGAATTTACCCGCGGTAAGGCATGCCTGTCGTAAAAGGCGACTAAAAGCCAAATGCACTATGACTGTTAATTTATTTTGCCCAGAATTATCAGCATAGTAAATGATATCAGAAATAGTGCTATAATACTCAGCTTGAACTGATATTATAGACTTTAAATGAAATCCCAAATAAAAAGACATTTGAAGTTCAAGGGACAAATGTCACCAGTCATTGAGTAATGGGTTGCTCAACTGGCAGTAGTTTCGGCTACACAGTCTTACCGGAGACTTTCTGGTACCACGGGGAGCAGAAAGCCCTTGGACTTCGGTCCAATCTGCTCATTGGGTTATGGCCCCTTTGGGGAGATTCTTGGTGGCTGTGGTTGAAACCTAAATGCAGGAAGAACTGAAAATTCAGCCTAACTGTTTTTTCTAAAAAGAAGTTGCAAAAAGCAAGTGGGTTCCGTACCCGAAAACGGAAGAGGTTTTAGGTCGACCTCGAATTTTACCAAGATGGTAGTGTGGGCCCAGACACACTGCCACTGGTAACCAAATTAATACTTGCAAATAGCTCGTATTATTTGGGGCGCTTATCAACGCATTGTTTTGATACGTTGTGCTTTGGAGCACCGTGAGGTAAGGCCGTCGCCGGCAGGTACTCACGTAAATCAACAACGAAAGTTCCCTTATTTATAACCTAGTATTACAACTAGAACTACCGCTGCTGCCGTTTACGCTGCTAATATTTCTGCTGAGTTCAATACCTGTGCGAGGTATTGAGTTACACCTACCGGTCACTCGGTTGACGGCTACTGTAATGTATTGAATTGCAGTTGCCGGTCATACAGAAATCCAACTGCACAGGTTGCAATTTTGGCAATTCAAGAAACTGATTTAATTAACTACTGTTAACTTGTATTGAATTGCAGTTGCCGGTCATACAATTCATTTGAATCATGCGCGGTCAAACTGCATGGATTGCAGTTTTGGCTGCTCAAAAGACTAGCTTAGTTAACTATTGTTAACTTATATACATATAACCGAATGACGAGTTGAATTTTGGCTGACTGTCTGTTCGTCCGTGCAAGCGTTAATTTAAGTAAAAATTAATGTATATTGATGAATTTTTGACCAATTGTTCCTTGGTAGAGTAGATTTATATTGCAATTGGTCGGAATATGACCATTTTCACACAAATAAAATGCCGTTAATCGAAAAATATTTAGTACTTTAACTTTAAGGCATCGCATGCGGTTTGAAATTAAAACAAAAAAATTGGTTTAATCTACAAATATCACAAACCACTATATAAACCAAAACCAGCCAATACAGTGAAAAATTGTTGAAATCGGATGACAACCACGCCCACTCATTATTTAACCGGTTTGTTAAAAACTACTGAAAGTGCGATAACTCCTTAAATAAATATGCATTAAAAAAGCACTTAATTTCACATCCTAAATTATAGAGAAGGACTTCCTAGAAGCCTTTGTCAAAATTGGACAATGGGCGTAGCACCACCCACCTTTATGTGAAATCCTATATGTATATCAGGAACTACCCCAGCAATTTTAATTAGATTATCCAGACATTCTTATGATATATTGAGAAAATGAAAGAAATATATCACAATATTAAATTCCATCACTTTAGAGTATATAAATCAAGCACCAATTGAGTTATCGGAATAAGACTTCGCACAAATAGTATGCCATTTCACTTCTAAAAATTGCCGAAATGTGATAACAATGTTACCTCCAGATGTCGAATATCGATGAATCTATGAGATATAATATTGAACTTGAGAAAAAATATTTTTCTGATAATCATGTGCCCTTTTGGCAAAAATGGATAAAGTCGGGTCAATACTTCACTTAGCCGCCATATACTTAATATAAATATTTTAAACAATAAGCGAACGTATAATATCAGATATATTTTTTTTATTAATAAGTTTCGCAAAAATTTTAAAATATTTCCCCGCCTTTGATCCTTCCCGTTTGCGAGAGTATATAATGTTCTGCTGCCCTCGAACTAAGCCCCTTCTTGATTGTTATATAATACAATATTTATTACTTTTAAGGGATGCCATTTTCGTGAGCATAGCGTACTTGCAGAGACCGATCGAGAGCGCCAGATTTTACAAATCATCCAAGTTATATCTGACAATTGCATACTTTGTGATCCCCCAGGCGAAAGCTTAAGAAATTCAGAAAAAATACCTCCATGGGGGGGAGTACCACTTACTCCTCAACAATGCCGACAAGGATTATTACCTGCTATGGAAGTAGGAGGTAAAACTAACTATATAGATCGATTTTGAAGTTTTTTCATGATATAATTTTTAAAAGAACTATCAACAAAATCTATTCGATATATGGACCAAGATGTTTCAATCAACTACGATTCTTGCAGTGACAGCAGTGGCAGCGAAACAACTTGTAATATAGATTGTCGAAACAAGAAAAATAACACAAAAAATTCTGAAATCGATTTCAGCAGTGATGGCTGCGAGTCAGAAAAGGCAGGTTCAGAAGCCTTGGCCACAAAAAAGTTAAAAAAAAAGTAAGCCTCAATATGTATCACTTTTGTAATTTTTGTACATTCGTAAATTTTACCAGACTTAGTTTAAATTCCGGTCGTAATTGGTTTGGAGAACTATCTGCTCGTAGTAATCAAGACCACCAGCGGGAATATGAAGAAAAGGCTTTGAAAAACATTGTAATTCAAATAAATAAAAATTATGGATTGGATAAGAGCATTCTTCCAAGTGGATCGTTTGGGGGCTTTTATGTGCGTCTAGAAGCCGAATGGAAGGATCAGCTAAAACATAGAACTTCCTCGAACCCTATGAATAGTTCATCAGCGTCTGCTATTGGAAAACACAAATATAAATAACCAACTTTATCTTTAATTTAGATTAAATATATTGTCAATATGTTAAGAAATTTGTAAGCAATTATCAAACGCCTGTATCACTTTAATTTTTTAACTAAGAGCAAGCAAAACTATAACATTATATATGTTTTAACCTATTTTTATACTAAGTCTGCACAAACATGATTTATTATATTATTCTGCACTAGGTTTTTAAGGAGAAATCCTAAAATATTTGATATGACATACTTGTTAAAGAAAATTACTGCAGCTCAAAGCATGTGATTCACAGCGCAAATTTAACACCAGTTCAAGAACGATATATCACCATCCTATTCAATAAAAAGTTCCAATAGTTAAGACTTCACTTGGAAAGCATTTTACTTCCAAACGCACACAAAATAAAACAAACATTATATTTTTTCAATTATTTATATTTGTGCAATATTTACTTTCTTATGTTTCTATTTGTTGGGTCGTCCAAGTAGGATTTCGTGCTCAAAATGGCTGGTAATGGTCCCGTAGGCCATAGAAATATATGATTTTATTAATAAATTATTTGAAAATGGAAAGTGTCTTATAAAATTTATATATTTTTAAAAAATGCCCGTCTTGAAATGTTATAGCTAGATTTCAACAATATTAAGACATATGATTAAATACCTTGAGGGCACAATTTGTGCAAAGTTTTACTCTGATAACTTTGTTGATGTTTGATATGTATACTTTAAAGTGAAAGAGTCAGATAGAATTCAGAAGTTTGTTAAATAGGAAGTAGGCGTGGTTGTCATCCGATTTCTATCATTTTCACAGTATGATAAAAATGTTTGGATAACCTCGCACAACGTATTTGGTTGAAACTGGTTAAGTAGTTCCTGACATATGGGATTTCACGTAAAAGTGGGGGATGTCATGCCCATTTTATATCTGATCCTATAAAACCCTTTCCTAACATTTTGGTTGTAAATTTAAGGCTTGTGGCGCATTTATTCAGTCAGTTATCGTACTTTTAGTAGTTTTCAGCATAATCGTTATATGGGGAGTGGGTGTGGTTATTATCTTATTTTACCCTTTTTCTCATTATATAAAGAGATGCTAAAACAACTTCCTTTAAGCAAGCTTGGTTAATTTAGCTTAAGCGGTTTGGGAGATATGAACATTAAACTTAAACAATTTGGACAAAAATTCTCTATTGAGTTAAAGCAATTTTAGTAGTTTCGGTGGGAATATAAGCCAATTTCACCCGTTTTTACACTTTCAGTAGAGGTGCTGAAAAGATTTGTTCCGAGTAAGTTTGGTTGACTTAACTTAAGTGGTTGGGATATATGTATTGTACATTAAATCTATTAGAGATATTCTTGTATCTTATTTTGTTACAGCTAGCATTAGTTTTAGATGATACAAACCACCGTAAGGTAAACAAAACAAAACTACTCTGTAGCAACATGTTGCAAGAGTATAAAAAGTATTTTCATATAAAATGTAAAATCATTAATGGTTTTATAAATTTAAGGCAAATAATATTGATTTCTTTTAAAAAGTAACCTTAAAGTTCGACCTAATATCGAAAAAGGTTTTCACTTTAGTGTAAGCTAAGGTTATCATAATTTTAGTCATTCAGACGTTTGTAATCTATTACTTATTGTTAAATACGAATTTATGAGCTAGGTTACATTATATAGTAAGTAATTTATAAAATTACTTTAAATATTCAATATCTCACATCTAAAATTTATATATAATTATAATAACTATCACAATAAAATCGTGAAGTCATGCTTAATAATTGAAATTAAACGCTATAAACCTTCCAATAATATGAATTATTCAGTTTTTCTGGCTTGTTTGTTGGCAGAAATCGCCCGCTGAACCCTGCCCGAGGGTGGCGACTCGGAATAGATTCCACACTATCACGAGGATGGCAAGGACGGGCTGGTAACAGTTCGCCCCTATTGCATTTGAAAGGTATCTAGCTAGGGTCTGACTTTTTATTTGGTTGTTCGTTGATCCTCAATAGCACAGCATTCAACCTGGCTGCGGGCCCTTAAATAGCCCAGTCTCGAACGGAGCTTTCGGATACCTGGCGCTCTCCGTAATAAATTCGACTTTCTTGCGGCGAGCTATGCGCAAGCGGACTTACTTTTCCCTACACTCGTGGGTCCAAAATATGAACCAAAACATTAAAAACATCAATAAAGAATTAAAGACCTCGAATCTCCTGGAAAAAAAGCCGGAGCGAATTAGTTGTTCTAAGAAAAGAGTTTGTAACGAGCTCGAAAACAGCCAGCACAAAAACAGGAGTGAAACTTGGTCTCCGTCTTTCTAAAATTCATACTGAGCGAGAGACTGAGGACATTGAGTTACAAACTATATATGGCAAGGTAAAGGTAAGGTTAGGGCATTTATAATGGCTAAGAAATCTTAGTGTTTTTATTTACATAGCTATAGCAACCAGAACACCAGATCAGTAAGCTGGGAGATAAACAGCTGGTAAAATTTCTTTAACTATTAACTAGGTACTAAGGTTGAACAGAGACCGTATGACAACATTTATAGCAAGAAACCGACTGGAATTATTAGATAAACACCTATTACGGAAGCAAGGATGACAAGATACGAGACTTTCATTTTCCCTAATTTGTTTCTTATTATTTTTCCCTGATTAAGAAGATTAGGGAATTTTAAACAGCTGATTTCAAAAAAGGCGGGATGCCTGAAATAAACCCCCTAAAAGGATTTGACAAAAGCAGTGCAAAACAAAGTTTCAAGGAATGACACAAATACTTTTAAATAACGTGCAACTAAAGTTTGTTTGCTACATTTTTTATAAATTCAAAATATTTGCACTTAAAATGTTACTCATAAAATCATGACATCTTCATATGAGTTGTATTGTTTATTTGATATAGTTTTTTTTATTTATATATTTGTTTAAATGAGTATAAACTTCATCTTACAAATACCGCTCCACCTGGGAAACTAATGGCACGCCCTAATATAAACCACCAAATACACCACACCTGGGAACAAACCTGAGAACACTCACAGGATCTCACCACAAACGACGACACCGCCACACTCAACATTTAAGAACACCACGTACGATTACATCTGACCTCACCAACTATACAAAAGGAGCTGGATTATCATGCGCTAAAACAATTCGTTTCGTCAACAGGCCTAAGCGCAACGTCAACATTCGTTCTGCGATCCTGCGCGCTATTTTGATTGATTGATTTTAAATTTTTTATACGACACCGATCCTGACGATAACTTCTTTCGTGTTTTGTGCTTATTTTTTCATCGGCTACGGAACATATTTTTAAAATTTAACGTGCACACATTAATTGTATCTGCAACATTTAGTTAAATAAATTGCTTACGCCCCATTTTATTCAAAATAATTGCGACATTTTCTTTGAAATAGTGTTACCAGTGTTACTTTTATATAAATAGTGTGTGCTCCCCAATATTTTAATTACATTTTTAATCATTGGTCTTCGATCTTTACGGAAAGGCACTATTCGGAAAAAATAAATAAATAACTAAATGAAATAAAGAACAAAAGTGCGGGGATCAGATACTAACATATACCTAAAAGAAAAAAAATCAAAAGTGTACAGTGAAACAAACACGTGTGCTACAAATGAATATACGAAAAACGGAAAAAAGTGTTGAAAATAGAAATATACATATACAGTGCCGTAATAATAAATACATATACACAAAAAGTGCGGTAAAAAGTATCAAATATAAAGTAAACAAGTAAGGAAGGGCTAAGTTCGGATGTAACCGAACATTTTATACTCTCGCAAAGTCAAATGGTATACTCGTTTGAGATTTCTTTGGGGATTGACTGATATTTTCGGTAGAAGGTCAACTATAGGCACTGGGGTCCACATATTAGTCCGATTTCGCCCATTTTCGCACTATGACATAGAAATATGAAAATAACGTTATGCACCGAATTTGGTTGAAATCAGTTAAGCAGATCCCAAGATATGGGTTTTCACCTAAAAGTGGGCGGTGCCACGCCCACTGTCTAATTTTGAACGCGGTTCCTATAAAGCCATCTCATACCATCCTAGAGATAAAATGTAATGTCTCTGGCGTGTTTAGTGCTTGATTTATCGCGCTTTTAGTAGTTTTTAACAGTACCGTTATATGGGGACTGGGCGGAGTTGCCACCCGATTTCAACTATTTTCACACTGTATATAGAGGTTCTAAAAACATTTGCTTTCAGTGAATTTTGTAATTATAGCTTTAGCGGTTTAGGAGATATGCACATTAAACCTATTAAGGGCGGGACCACGCCCATTTAAAAAAATTTTAACTGCAGATGCCCCTCTCTAATGTGATCCTGTATACCAAATAACTGTCTTGTATCTTATTGCGGGGCTTAGTTATGGCAATTTATTTGTTTTTGATTAATGGCATTTTGTGGGCGTGGCAGTGGTACGATTACGCCCATCTGCCAACCGTCTCACGGTACCAAGAAACATGTCTACAAAGCTTCATAAAGATATCTCAATTTTTACTCAAGTTAGAGCTTTCACGGTCACCCGGATTTCAACTCGTCTCTTCATCCTGATCATTTATATATGTATAACCCTATATCTAGCTCGATTAGTTTTAGGTGATACAAACAACTGGTAGATGAACAAAACTATTATACTCTGTAGCAACAGGTTGCGAGAGTATTAAAAGTGCTACAAACATTTTACATACTGTCAACATACATAAAACATTTCAAAACCCGGGGGCGATTACTAAACACAAAAAACATACCAACATAATTAAATAGTAACCGGGCGCGAAATTAAATATAAAACAGAAAACTCTAATACAACAAAGTAAGGAACATAAATACGGGACAAAGAACAACAAAAGCAAGCTCGGACAATAGAGAGAAAGAAGCGGATTTTTCTGCATTGGTACACCCACACGTATACACACATCTAAAAACCCCAAATACCCTTGAGGCGGTACAAAATGAGTCGTATCGATTCCTTTTACTTACTTATAATTTGTATTTATTTATTGGCATATATGTATGTTGATAGTAATAAAATCGGTTTATATTTAAATATAGCGGTTACGACCATACTGTTTTAACGTACGGTTAATTTCGGGAAAACCAAATACAGTTTGGTGCATTATACACACCCCTTGACGAATCTCCATCCCTCCGTTGGCAGATTTGGGTTGCAGGCTCTTATGAGCTGCATTATTTGGTCCGGCTGCGATGGTGTAGCCGGGATCCATACCCTTGCTCTCGGTCGGGATGGGATATCTTTCCTGTCTACCGCCACCAATTTGGCTCCGGGGTAGACCTCTCCCACCTTAGCTATTGCTGCTTTATATAGCTGGACCGATCTCTCGTCGTCACACGCTATCATCTTTATTTGCCCTTGATACCATCCGGCATCCGCACATGACGGGGGTGGACCTGGATTGCTAAGTAGCACTTCCAAAGCCACATTCGTCAGTGCGGCTTGCACCCATTTCCATTAGGCTCTGGGGATTTTTCCTTCGGGATCACCCTTATCCAGTACACCAATGACAATGCGGTTTCGGGCCACATCAGCAAAAGATCTTACGGGCGTCACGCCCTTAGTTTTCGGTCTCTTAGCTGACGGCTTAGCCTCTTCAGCGGACCTTTGTCTTTTTGTTGCCACTACCGGCGCTTCTAGTTTGAAGTTAGGTAGGACAGCTCTCGCGCAATCAATGGATTCTCGGAGCTCCTTTGTGAGCTCCTCATTGTTTGGCGGTTGCAGCTCCACCTTCTTCAACAGGTATGCAGCGCGTCGCCTCTCTGCATACTTTGCTTTTGCCGGGTCATCAATCCTGAAGGAAGGCCACTCTCTGGCTGACCCACTACTGGCAGCTTCGCTTTTAGCATCTCCCACCTTCTCCTGCTTAGCTGCCAAGCCTTGGCTACAGGGGTTGGTATGGGCTGCCTCCAGCGTTGCTGTTTTTGTGGCGCCAGCCTTGGCTACTGCCCCCTTAGTATTCGCCTTTGCTCCAGGACCAAGCTTCGCTCCTGTCCTCGCTTTGGCTGTTGTCGAGCTCGTGCCAAACGCTGCTCTTCTCTGGGAGCAACCCGCTCCCTCCGGTCTTTTTGAAGGAGGTCCAGACTCCTTTTTGTTTTTATTTATAATGTTATTGTTTTGGCTCATATTTTGGACCCACGAGTGTAGGGGAAAGTATGTCCGCTTGCGCATAGCCCCCGCTACGCAAGTAAGGCTATCTTATTACGGAAGGCGCCAGGTATCCGTAAGCTCCGTGCGAGACTGGGCTATTTAAGGGCCCCCAGCCAGGTTGATCTTCGGCACGGGTCGCATGACACCTTGATCCAGCCCTTTACCTCCTACCATGGTAAGACCTCCTATCTGGATGCTGCACTATCGAAGAGTACCGAACACCCAGATAGGAAGCCTGACCTTAGCTAGACACCTCACTACTAACGACGTGAACCTGTGGTATCTATTTCCAGTCGGCACCCTCGTGGAGGGTTCAGCGGAGGATTTTTGCCAACCATATATATAAGTAGGAATTATTAAATTTTTAGATTAAAATAAAATGTATTCAAAAAATAAAACAAAAAAAAGGGCACAAGAACAATCGGGTTAACAAACGAAAAAACAAAAACAAAGTTATACTTGGTGGGAATAGCGCATAACTAGTGGTACATACACAGTTGTACATATATTCAAAGTCCATATCGGCACTTTTTTGGCAATACCCCTTGTTCTTGTTAAAACACAAGCAAGCAGGATTGCAAACAAAACATTCAAGCATATTACATATGCACATAAATACGCACATAACGTGCACGCTTATGTTCAAAGGTTAATAACCTCATTTTAAAAGCGGTAATATACACAATTAAGATACATACAAACGAGTACAAACAATAAATTATAAAACACAAAGAGAAAAAAAAGAGAACTAAATAAAACCCGAGAATACAAAAACCAACAAAATACGCGTTTGTTAGTGACGAAGTCCAGATACAATAAAACAATAAAATCCTATTTATCTAAAAGGTAATCTCTTTATTTATCTAATATTATCAGTATACACTGTTGGCTGCATATGACGCAATTGTAGAATCTGACGACTCAGATCTACCGGAAAATTTCAAATCTTCTTCTTACGCCAAATACGAAAACTGCTTAGACCAGTTTGAAGAAACTAAAGCAATGATTTCTGATCAACTAAAGCTAATTAAAGAAATTGCACTAGTAAAGTTCAGGCATGCATCTCAAGGTGCCCGCATGTGACACAGAAATATTTCATGGTGGTTATGAACAATAACCGTACTTCCAAGACATGTTTACTGCCGTTTACATAAACCATCCAAAATTATCAAATGCTCAAAAATTGTATCACCTCCGACACAAAACAAAAGGTCAAGCAGGCGTAATAGTAAAACAGATCGCACTAAATTACGATAATTTCAATTTGGCTTGAGAAGCTCTTTAATCAAGATACGAAAACGAAAGACTATTGGTCGATAAACAAATATCGATATTAGTGAACAAAAATTCAAAAGGAAACAAGTGAAGAATTTTTCAAACTTCAATACACTGTTTAAAATTGTTTGTCGGTTTTATCGACACAGAATATTCCCACAGGGAAGCATGGGAGCAATCGCTCTCATCACGAAGAAAATGCACGAGGTGGCAACAAATGAAAGATTTCCTAACTACACAGTACGAAATCGCAGAAAGGGTAGACAAAAAAATAGTCAGAACGAAAAGCGTTCAACACGACCTTAATAGCAGCTTCCACAGACCCCAACTCAGTAGAAACAACAATTTAAATAGAAGCTTCTCCAAAACTCAAACGTTCACATCCGAACAGTACAAACAAACGTCATGCGAACTATGTACAGGGGGGCTATCTCAAATCTTGCGAGAAATTCAAAAAAATGAATATCACCGATCGAAACAATTTCGTAAGAACAAAAAGACTTTGTACAAAATGTATGTCACATGCGCATTCACTCAAAGATTGCGACAACAAGTTCAATTGCGTATATTGTCATAAACGACATCATTATATGCTTCATATAAATAATTTTTCCAGTTTACTCCCAAGCAGCGCAATTATGAAAAGAGCCACGGGTTTAGTTGCAACAGCAAATCCCGAAAATTGCCAAAAGACACCATGTTGCTCAAAGGCACAAAACACTCAAACGCTACACAGCGAAATACAAAATAGGATATTACTACCCCCAGCAATCATCTACATCGAACATCGAGGAGAACTCTATAAGGTTAGAGCCTTAATAGATCAAGGATCACAAAAATCCTTCATAGCGTCTAGGGCACAAAATAGGCTAAAACTGCCACCCAACCAATCTAATTTTGAAATTACGGGAATAGGCGGAAGAGTAGTCCAAAACTCACACAAAATCTAAACAACACTCCACGAAAGTCAGAGTCCCTTCTGACAAGATCAGGTTTAAAAACACAAATATGTAACTTTCGACCCCGCAGGATGGCTCTTGCCAATAATGATACAAAAATCCTGCTTCAAAATCTTGAGTTCTACTTGCCAAAGGTGGCACTTATCGCATCTATCTAAGCGCTTCTAATATGGGTGGTTTATGGAAATCAGCTATAAAAAGCTTCAAATCCTAAAGTAGATAGATATTACAAATGTAAATATATCGAATTTACCACAATACTTCCTCTAGAAAAAACCATTATCAATTCACGGCTAATCACTGTACTCTCGCAAGATTCCTCTTCAAAGGTTTGAAAGGAGCACCCACTCTGGCCATATCTGAGCCAGGCGTGTCGCTATCCTATAAGCCGATAATAAAACAAATAATGAATAACCGCCAATAAAAATATCATATATACAAGTATCACATAATAATAAGTCGTCAAGCCAGAAAATTCATATTAAGGGTATATCAATATGACCCCCTCACGCACAATAAAGTTGCTTATCTTATCTAAGTACCAGTACCAACATAAAAATACAAATTTTGATATAAAACCAAAATCGTCTCTTATGTTATATCTACAGATAAATATGGCTATACCACTACAGCATTAACATGCATACCGCGGCTTCGGCTACTCCAACAGCAGTACCCCGTGATACCTGGGAAATTTACAGCATATATGTACTAGTAGGCAAAATATTCGCCTAGGGGGCCCAGGATGTTTAAATGAGTATAAACTTCCTCCTACAAATACCGCTCCACCTGTGAAACTAATGGCACGCCCTATTATATACCACCAAATACACCACACCTGGGAACAAACCTGAGAACACTCACAGGATCTCACCACAAACGACGACACCGCCACACTCAACATTTAAGAACACCACGTACGATGACATCTGACCTCACCAACTATACAAAAGGAACTGGATTATCATGCGCTAAAACAATTCGTTTCGTCAACAGGCCTAAGCGCAACGTCAACATTCGTTCTGCGATCGTGCGCGCTATTTTGATTGATTGATTTTACATTTTTCGAGTGCAATTTGTTAAAAATAATTGCGACATTTTCTCTGAAACAGTGTTACAAGTGTTACTTTTATATAAATAGTGTGTGCTCCCCAATATCTTAACTACATTTTTAATCAATATTATATAATATATTGTAATATGAATACACATTTTTAGGGCTGTATTTACGTGATATAGGTCTACTCGGGAACCGATAACTTTAAAATAATATCGAAATGCAAAATGCCCAACAGCTATTTTTAAAATACCCTATCGATTTTCTCTCGACAGCGGCATGATTCACAAATTTTATAAAAATATGGGTTTTGACAGCTCTCTCTCGAATCAAAGAGTTTTGTATCATGTCATCCATGACGGAAGAACTGTTTAATATGACTAATTAATAAGATGAAACAATTTTTTCGTTGGTTTTTTTATCTCTGTTTTTCTCACGTTTGTTCTTTGACACAAATGGTAGAATTGCTATCGCTTACATTCGGCTTTCCTGACCCATCGAAGCCGTCGTTTTCCTAGTTTGCGCCTACTGGTTCGCCTGGTGGTAACTGATACCAAGTATTTAACTAATCTGATGCAAATACGGTCCTGTACGATTACCAATACATGTTCGTTGCGTTTGTGAATTGTCCTAAACGGTGTCGACTTAACGTCGTTGTAGTGATACCGATTCTCTCGTTCACAGCGAAGGGTTTTATCAACGCTCATATGACCTGCTTTATCATCGCGTTTGTGGTGTAACAATAGAAGTTTTATTATTTCGGAACAACACTTTACAGTTTGTTGTCGTATTTTCGATATAAACGTCCCAGTTCCATGACATAGTCGGCGTATTCTGGTTTCCCATCATTCTGAATTTGGGGATACTTTCGTATACCATCCCACGCTTTCAGGTATAAGAGGGGTATGGTTGGATAGAGGAGATTCTCCAGATCATTATTGCCGCCGGAAACGTATAGTTTACGAGATATATATACAAATGGGTTACAATAACAATTGGGTTCCATGTACTGAATATGAGGACCCTAGTGCATATGGCTGAATTTTTGCCGAAAATGTCGATCAATCTGTGACAAATATTATTGAAATTCGGAGAAAATGTTTCTTTGATATTAATATATTCTTGTGTCAAAAATTACTTGAGTCGTGTCAATATTTCCTTTAGCCCCCATATACCTAATATAAAGATTGTCGAGTTTCCAGTTGACTTTATACCACATATATCGGCTAATAGTTATTTTAATGAAATCGAGAAAGCGTATTTTTCTAATAACAGTGCATCTTTGTGCTTAAAATCGGGCGAAAACTTAGCCCCCATATAACTGATATTCAGAATATTGAAACGTCCGGAAAACTTTAATCCATTTATGTATATCTTTATACTTATATATTTATTGAATTGCTTGAAAATAACTTCTTAAATATACTTGGGCAATGTCAAAAATTAATTCGATCAGCCCTTCCACTTTTCTGCCCCTAATATATCCTATTTAATGATTTTCGACTTTCCACCTGACTTTAAACCGTTAAGTTAAAAGTTTTCTTAAAAGTTATACAATTATATTAATGTTTAATTAGCGTTTTCGGTTGAGTTGATATCACATATATCTCATTTGAGAATGATTTTAGTAGAGTTTTCGATGGCGGGAAGTAAAATATAGTAATAAAACTAATTGAGTTTATGACTTTCAAAATAAGTCAATTTGATACCAAATTTGATTGTAATTCATTCACGATTTCATCGAAAAATGAATGTTGAATTCTTTCGCTACATTTTATAATGTCAACATGTTCGGTTACAGCCGAAATTAGCTCTTCTTTACTTTTTTTTTCAAATTATCTACTATGCCTCGATTAAGAGAACTATCTTAAAAATAAAATAGGGTTTAATTTTGTCATTGCATTATAGGCAATTAACAATTTCGAATGTAAGTTTTTGATATTCTCATGGATTGCGCATTTATGTTTTTGAATATTTTTTCACATTGTAACATCACCCCCATTACTTTTTCATGTTCAACCCGAACTGGTTCACCATATAAAGAAACAATGGTGTGAAATGAAAAATTGTTTCATACTTATGATATAATTCATTATTTTATTATTTAATAAATAGAGATATTTTACTCGATTCGAACTCCTTTCTGTATTGCGTCAAAAGACATGTACGCGTAGTATTGTAACGCAAATAGTGCTGCATTGTTAGAAGACTTGGCATAGTTTTTACCGATTCACTAATCTGATTCATTTATTTAATCAATAGGTTTCTGATCCTGACGTCAGCTGCATTAGCGCGTACTCCGTCTACATAACAATTTTGGATTGGAGGGTAGTCATCTATAGCCTATAATTCACAACCTGAGTTTAACCATTTACATTGTGAAAGAACTTCTTTAAACCTTTCCACAGCCTTATATTACGAAAACATGCAAGTTAGATTCATTAAGGATTCATTATCGACATTTCCCATTTTGGATGACGGACGGAGTCCTTGATTGAAACATACGAAGAAGTAATTTACATTAATATCCAAAAAAGTTAAAAGAAATCAGTTAACTGAAACGTTAAGCAAACTAATTAGCACATTAGAAAACATGAATTTGAACTAATATCAGCAGGTACTGCCTTAATATTTTATATAGAACTAGTTCATTATTGAATTACTTTGGCAAAAATAAGTTAGTATTACAAGTAGTGATGAAGGAAAATAATTAATTTTAAAAGCGCTAGGGCTTTTCAAATTATTCAAATAACCTGAAAATCGATTATTCGAATAACCGTTAGTGTGAATATTAACCCAATAACACTCTAACGGATTTCTCGATACCTTATAACTCACTCTTTAGTTCGATCACTATATTGTTAAATAAAAGTTCCAATTTAATGGCTATACACCTGTCTTTATTTTTAATTCAAACAACTTAACATTTTACTATTCATTATCTAAAATTCACAAGTTCTTACTTATATCTTAATTGCTCTTAACATGGCACTCTAACTAGAACTGTCCCTCCAGCACAATCTAGCAGCCCTATATATAAGATCTTTAACAAACCTTCGCTAGCATTCTGTCAACTGTGAATTTGCTGTCTAGTTGATTCTGTCAATTTATCGTCGAATCGATTTTGTTCAATCATGCGTCACAATAGTCGACTATTACGACTATTCGATTACTTGCTCTGTTGCGAGTATTTAAAAAAGTAAAAAAAATTTTGAAATCCAAGCAGCCTTTGATTTGTGCACAAAATTTTATTATTGAATGTTTCACTTTTTTCAATAAAAATAAGAAAATAAATTACCGCTTATTATTCGAATAGTCGACAAAGAAATGTTAACCGGATAGTCGAGAATGAGCGGTTAATCGAATAGTCGACGATTTACGACTATCCCGATACTGCAAGCCGAATATTATTTTTCGAATGATAACCTATCCGGTTAATCTGATTAAGGGAATACCAAGAGCTCTAAAAATCGTCCTCTAGAACATCGTTAACGAAATTCAGAATGATGGAAACCAATTCTATTATTCAAATAATACCCTATGCGGTTAATCCGATAAGTGGAATACCAAGAGCTCTAAAAAGCGCCCCATAGAACTTCGTTAACAAAATTCAGGGGTCGGCTTTAGTATACCATTCCCCGATTTCAGGGTTAAGAGGGGTATGGTTGGATAGAGGAAATTATTATAACCGCCGGAAACTTATAGTTTTCGAGATATTTGCATTTTAAGTTGAAAATTTGACAAATTTTATCTAACAATTTCTCTATTTATAGTTAATTTTTTTTTTATATTATATTATGCACTTACTTGATTATACACTACACTTCACTACAATGTTTCTACATATTTATTTTATATTAATTATTTTAATATAATATTTGCTTTAAATAAACATTTTATTTTTACACAATTTTTGTTATATGCACAATAACAAATGGGTTCCATATTGACAGATAATAAGTGTTGCTATATCTATTATATATATATATATATTTATAGTTTGCAAACGAATTAAAATGAATAATAGATCAACCGTGGTATTGGATTGATCATTACTTTTTTGAAGCGCCGCCGAAGGCCGCCAATTCAGAAAGAAATAGGACGCGAAAGGGATAACGACCACCACGGTGTTGGATCGCCCAGGGTTATTTTTTTGAAGAGCGGCCGAAGGCCGCCAATGCAGAAAAAAATTGGACGCGAAAGGATTAACGATCACCCCGGCGTTGGATCGGCCAGGGTCATTTTTTTGAAACGCGTCCAAAGACCGCTAATGCAAATAAAAAATCTAACCAAAAAAAGGAGTGTTAAAGAGGATATATCACTCTCTTTAAATTTCATTTTCTATAACGAATTATAACAGATATTGTTACAACTAAACAAGGTACCGTTTGTTTTTTTGTCCGTTTTGTCATTGAATTGGTAAATTTTGTGCATATAAGTTAATTTTGTAGAGGGTAATTGAGTATTTTATTTATTTTGATTGCTTTCATTCGTTTGGATATGGCAACACTTATTATCTGTCAATATGGAACCCATTTGTTATTGTGCATATAACGAAAATTGTGTAAAAATAAAATGTTTATTTAAAGCAAATATTATATTAAAATAATTAATATAAAATAAATATGTAGAAACATTGTAGTGAAGTGTAGTGTATAATCAAGTAAGTGCATAATATTATATAAAAGAAAAATTAACTATAAATAGAGAAATTGTAAAATAAAATTTGTCAAATTTTCAACTAAAAATGCAAATATCTCGAAAACTATAAGTTTCCGGCGGTTATAATAATTTCCTCTATCCAACCATACCCCTCTTAACCCTGAAATCGGGGAATGGTATACTAAAGCCGACCCCTGAATTTTGTTAACGAAGTTCTATGGGGCGCTTTTTAGAGCTCTTGGTATTCCACTTATCGGATTAACCGCATAGGGTATTATTTGAATAATAGAATTGGTTTCCATCATTCTGAATTTCGTTAACGATGTTCTAGAGGACGATTTTTAGAGCTCTTGGTATTCCCTTAATCAGATTAACCGGATAGGTTATCATTCGAAAAATAATATTCGGCTTGCAGTATCGGGATAGTCGTAAATCGTCGACTATTCGATTAACCGCTCATTCTCGACTATCCGGTTAACATTTCTTTGTCGACTATTCGAATAATAAGCGGTAATTTATTTTCTTATTTTTATTGAAAAAAGTGAAACATTCAATAATAAAATTTTGTGCACAAATCAAAGGCTGCTTGGATTTCAAAATTTTTTTTACTTTTTTAAATACTGGCAACAGAGCAAGTAATCGAATAGTCGTAATAGTCGACTATTGTGACGCATGATTGAACAAAATCGATTCGACGATAAATTGACAGAATCAACTAGACAGCAAATTCACAGTTGACAGAATGCTAGCGAAGGTTTGTTAAAGATCTTATATATAGGGCTGCTAGATTGTGCTGGAGGGACAGTTCTAGTTAGAGTGCCATGTTAAGAGCAATTAAGATATAAGTAAGAACTTGTGAATTTTAGATAATGAATAGTAAAATGTTAAGTTGTTTGAATTAAAAATAAAGACAGGTGTATAGCCATTAAATTGGAACTTTTATTTAACAATATAGTGATCGAACTAAAGAGTGAGTTATAAGGTATCGAGAAATCCGTTAGAGTGTTATTGGGTTAATATTCACACTAACGGTTATTCGAATAATCGATTTTCAGGTTATTTGAATAATTTGAAAAGCCCTAGCGCTTTTAAAATTAATTATTTTCCTTCATCACTACTTGTAATACTAACTTATTTTTGCCAAAGTAATTCAATAATGAACTAGTTCTATATAAAATATTAAGGCAGTACCTGCTGATATTAGTTCAAATTCATGTTTTCTAATGTGCTAATTAGTTTGCTTAACGTTTCAGTTAACTGATTTCTTTTAACTTTTTTGGATATTAATGTAAATTACTTCTTCGTATGTTTCAATCAAGGACTCCGTCCGTCATCCAAAATGGGAAATGTCGATAATGAATCCTTAATGAATCTAACTTGCATGTTTTCGTAATATAAGGCTGTGGAAAGGTTTAAAGAAGTTCTTTCACAATGTAAATGGTTAAACTCAGGTTGTGAATTATAGGCTATAGATGACTACCCTCCAATCCAAAATTGTTATGTAGACGGAGTACGCGCTAATGCAGCTGACGTCAGGATCAGAAACCTATTGATTAAATAAATGAATCAGATTAGTGAATCGGTAAAAACTATGCCAAGTCTTCTAACAATGCAGCACTATTTGCGTTACAATACTACGCGTACATGTCTTTTGACGCAATACAGAAAGGAGTTCGAATCGAGTAAAATATCTCTATTTATTAAATAATAAAATAATGAATTATATCATAAGTATGAAACAATTTTTCATTTCACACCATTGTTTCTTTATATGGTGAACCAGTTCGGGTTGAACATGAAAAAGTAATGGGGGTGATGTTACAATGTGAAAAATATTCAAAAACATAAATGAGCAATCCATGAGAATATCAAAAACTTACATTCGAAATTGTTAATTGCATATAATGCAATGACAAAATTAAACCCTATTTTATTTTTAAGATAGTTCTCTTAATCGAGGCATAGTAGATAATTTGAAAAAAAAAAGTAAAGAAGAGCTAATTTCGGCTGTAACCGAACATGTTGACATTATAAAATGTAGCGAAAGAATTCAACATTCATTTTTCGATGAAATCATGAATGAATTACAATCAAATTTGGTATCAAATTGACTTATTTTGAAAGTCATAAACTCAATTAGTTTTATTACTATATTTTACTTCCCGCCATCGAAAACTCTACTAAAATCATTCTCAAATGAGATATATGTGATATCAACTCAACCGAAAACGCTAATTAAACATTAATATAATTTTATAACTTTTAAGAAATCTTTCAACTTAACGGTTTAAAGTTAGGTGGAAGTCGAAAATCATTAAATAGGATATATTGGGGGCAGAAAAGTGGAAGGGCTGATCGAATTAATTTTTGACATTGCCCAAGTATATTTAAGAAGTTATTTTCAAGCAATTCAATAAATATATAAGTATAAAGATATACATAAATGGATTAAAGTTTTCCGGACGTTTCAATATTCTGAATATAAGGCAAAGTTTTCGCCCGATTTTAAGCACAAAGATGCACTGTTATTAGAAAAATACGCTTTCTCGATTTCATTAAAATAACTATTAGCCGATATATGTGGTATAAAGTCAACTGGAAGCTCGACAATCTTTATATTAGGTATATGGGGGCTAAAGGAAATATTGACACGACTCAAGTAATTTTTGACACAAGAATATATTAATATTAAAGAAACATTTTCTCCGAATTTCAATAATATTTGTCACAGATTGATCGACATTTTCGGCAAAAATTCAGCCATATGCACTAGGGTCCACATATTCAGTACAACCAATATAGGATCATTCGGATAATGATATGTACTGAATTTGAATTTTTGAAATCGGTTCAGTGAGTCCAGAGATATGGGATTTCGCTTAAATGTGGGTGGTGTCACGCACATCGTCCGGCTTCTATAAAACTTTTTTATATCATCCTGGGTGTAGAATTTAATGTAACTGGCGCATTATGTTCTTGATTTATCGCGCTTTTAGTAGTTTTTAACATAATTGTTATATGGGAAGAGGGCGATAATCCGATTACATATATTTTCACACTGTCGGTAGGGGTTCTTAAAAAATGTGTCCCAAGCGAATTTGGTTATTGTAGCTTTAGTGGTTTAGGAAATATATACATTAAACCTTTCGGATGGCGGGGTACCGCCATTTTTTTTTGCACAGACGAATGGACAGACAGACCTCCGGATTTCAACTCGTCTCGTCATCGTGATCATTTATATCTAACTCCATTATTTCTAGGTTAATAGCAAAATGTTGCAAGGTATAAAAATAAAAAGCTAGTAACATAATTAATGATTTTTTTTCAAAGTGCTTAATCAACTGGTATTTTAGAGTCATCAACAAAAATTTTGAAGTCCAGTCTGTATTCCTTCATTCAGTGGGATAATATGGTTGCTATGGATTTTGCAGAGGAGAGTGTTGGCTCCTTGCAGTTAAGAAACGAGAAAGGTCAAGGAAATAGGCGTTCACCTTCGAACGAAGATCATCATCGATTCCAATGGCCGATGTATGAGATTATGGAAATTCCCTCTGATGAAGCAATGACAGATATCGAAATTAAATAGTAACGGATACCACCTTACAAAATCCCTATTTAATTCCTCGAAATAGTTGGACGACCGACATATTTTTCACATACTGGATATGCGAAGAGTTGTTAGACAGAGAGAAACAAGTTTAGGACCTTGGTTAGGAACTTTACTCCCGTCGAGCCCTGGTACTTGAGCCTAAACATATATATATGTCGTCTGGGCTAATGAATTTAGACAATTCGGTCGTATTATTGATACTTTCAACCTCTTCGTCGATGAAAGCAAGTGATGCGTAGATTTTTATCGTTTTGTGCAACACGGCTAAAGTAGTTAGCTAATCTCTTCGGGTCAGAGGAGACATGAAAATAGAATTGGATTTGAACCCGATCGTCATGTCGCATCGGATTTTAGAGGAGCTTGATCAGGGATAGTGGGGGACTGATATCAGCGATTTTTTGATAGAGATAACTACATGCGCATAGACCGCGAGGTTTGATGAGGGCAAAGCACCATGTACTAAATAGGTGCGCATGTTGGAACAAGTCGAAAAATGGCACCAGCCGGAGCATGTTGCACTTAACTGCGAGCAACCATGATTTTCCGGTTCTACTGTGTGCTTTAAAGCTTGAACAGGTCTTAGGAAGGTTCTATCCATTGGATCAAGAGGACAAAGAGCAGTCCAATCCCTGACTTTCTTAAGCTATGGTGTGATGGTAGCAAAGATTTTATCGTAAGGAAACTTAACGATTTTTGAAAAAAGTACTTTTAAATCGATTATTGGCCTAAATAGAATAGATTGAACTGATGCAAGCTCTGGAAATTTGGCAACGGAAAAATAACCACATGTAGAATTTCTCCGGGTTTGTTAGGAATTTGCGACTTTTCCATTTCAGGGTTCGGGAAATGGCGCTTTCTGACATATGGCACACATCAAGAGAGAATATTCCTAATTCTTTAAAAAACTGCATATTAGATTTAATTTTCATATTTTTGGAAGCGTTTGTTCTAATTGTTTCACTTTCACCACGAAGATATTTTGTGTAAATGATAAACCATGCGAAGTTTTTTCTTTCCGTTGTCGTCTGTTCTTTTATTGGAATTTGAAGTTGGGTAGGAGCATTATATGGTGAGCGCGATGGAGCGTATTTCGCTATAAACAGCTGCATATTTCTATTTTCAATTATGCAACCTATATTAACATCGTTATATTAAAAATGCATTAACTTTTCTGCATCATCCGTACAAAATAAAATTTCCTTATTTATATCAAATTTAGCATATATTTTAGGAAATAGGTCGTAACTAATTATACTGTCAAAGTTCTTGGGCGTACGTAATTGTACCGTCAAATGTCTTAACGTTACCTTAGCAATGACAGGCACCTTGTCGGAGACTTAGCAGTTCGAATTCTCTTAATAAGGCTTAATCCTAATTCATGGGCGTACCGCACTTAACAAATGTTTTGCTATTTTCTAATTATATGTATATATACATATGTGTATATTTGTATATATCGTTACACGACATAGGGTTGTTTTTAATTGAACAACTCAAATCAGTTTTTGCACATTTTTATTAAAAATAATATAAAATTTGGCTTAAACGACCGCGGAAGGAGGCAGATATGTCATCCGTTGGTTAACAGGTAAGTAATACTAATTAGAAAATCGGTCGTAGCCTGTAAGACTACATGTCCCTAGTTGTCATACAAATATTTTTTCGAATTTCTTTTTTTTCATTTTAGTGCAAAATGGCTGAAAACACCACGAAACGTCAACTGCAGCCCACGAGTTCATCAAAGAGAAAAATATTACGAGGACAGTCTCATCATTAGTAAAGGAATTCAACGACTTGTTGGTTTCCGATCGTGATCTATTACAGTTTTGTGACCAAGATGAAGATTTAGAGGAGAATATTCCAGAAGTGGATAGCAGTAATGAGAGGAGCGCTGATTGTTCTTATGAAGCTAGCATCGATAGTTCTGATGATACCAGGCTTCTTTCGGAATTACGAAGGTATACTTTTTATTACGGGAAAAATCGTTATAAATAGTCAAATACTCCATCTAATGGTCCTAAATGGTCCTAGGGTTCGCACACTTCAACATAATATCATAACTCATGCTTGTGCCTCGAAATTGACAGACGCGGATGCTAAAGACCCTATCAGCATAAATTATTTGACGAAGGAAAGCTTCTGCAAATATTGACTTGGACAAACAAAAAAATCTCCAGTTATACAATAAAGTTTGCTCGTCAGAATAAACCTGAATTAAAAGACATAAACATTACTGAGCTGAAGGCTTTTGTGGGTATTTTACTATATTCAGCTCTTTTGTCTAACCACGAACGCACAAGTTACTTATTTGCTAGGGATGGCACTGAATGTGAAATATTTTGATACGGCATGTCAAAAAATAGATTTGTTATTTTGTTTCGATAATCCAGACGATCGCGCTGAAAGGCAAAACGATGATAAGTTGCCAGCTATATCCTTTATTTTCAACAAGTTTGTCAACAATTCTCAACAGCTATACGAACTGAGTGAATGCGTCACCATAGATGAGATGTTAGTGAAGTTTCGAGGAAGAAGTCACATGATTTCTTATATGCCGAAAAAACCTGGTAAATATGGACTGATCATACGAGCCTTATGTGATACAAAAGATGCTTATTTTTATAATGGATATATTGGTCTGATGGTATTGGTTTGACCACACAAGAGCAAAAACTTATCGTGGCTACTCAGTGTGTCCTCCGATTGATACAACCAATTGAAGGAAGCAATCGAAATGTGACTACTGATAACTGGTTTTCTTCTATAGAACTAATTGATGAGCTGGAAAAACGTAAGCTTACTTATGTGGGCACTATGAAAAAAAAACGCGAAATACCAAGCGAATTTCAGCCGCAAAAAAATAGAGATGTCCAGTCAACCTTGCTTAGATTTACAAATCAAAAAACTATTTGCTCATACGTGCCTAAGAAGAATAGAGCTGTGATACTTGTGTCCTCAATGCATCATGGAAAAGTAGTTGATGAGGATAATAAAAAGCCTGAAATTATTCTGTGTTATAACACAACAAAAGGAGGCGTTGATGAAGCAGATAAAAAATGCTCCATTTTTTCCAGCAGCCGCCGAACGAGAAGGTGGCCAATGGTGGTATTCTACCGCATTATGGATTTGAGCGGCACAAATGCATATATATTATACAATATGCATCAATGCCTATATATTATACAAATAATAATAATATTTGAACGCATTTAATAAGCTAAAACCAGAGAACGTATATCATAGAGAAGGTTCAATTGCGGACCAGCGTGTGAATTGTCAAAACCTAACAAGATTTTATTAGTGAATTTTACCAAATCTGGCTCGGAAGGAGAAATTTTAACAGTGGAGAGTGAACAGAGCTGAGAATTCAATGAAAATTATGCTCAGAGACTTGCTTTGATATTACAGCTGCATGTTAGCCTTTTGGCTTATATATTTATACGTTTATATGCAATCATATTTATTTATATGAATATCATTTTGCGAATTTTTATGAATGCATGCAAAACTGATAAGATCTATGAAATTATGGAATTTCGAAATAATATTTATAGTCAATTTGGGCTTTTAATAATTTTATTTAGTTTTTACCTAATATACATTCATACTAAATAGTTTATATTATAATAATAGAGATTAAATTTATTACAATATATGTATGTATATACACCTTTTATCATATTAATCTTATATAGTCATATGTATGTACGTATGTATTTGAATGTACGCATTCAGAAATTCAAATCATGATTTTATCACTTATCAATACACTATATGTGCGCATTGATTTATATGTACACGCATATATCTACATAAAATTGCCGAACAAATAATGCATACACAAACCAACCTACATATGTGTGTGCGTACACATGTAAATATGTCACCCGCAAAAACTACAAACATTGTTCTACAAAAACAACAATCGTCACAAGTCAATATGTCAGCCAAATAGGCGAAGCCCAAATTTATAGTAAATCACACAACAACAACATTTTCATTCATGAACGCAGGCGTACTTTTAACAAGCAACCTCGCTTCATTCATAAAAACAGATACCCTTACATCCCCCCGAGCATGCTTTTGCCTACAAGCGTCTTTTCACGACGATGGCAAAAGCTTAAAATCATAAATTGAACAAATTTCTGATATTCCCTCTAGAAGGGAAAAGTGACAACCCCTCAAATATGAGTATTAAAATATTTTAGAATAAAAGTGACAACATAGTATATTTGTCGATTTACAATTCAAGAAACTTTTTAAAGAAAATATTCAATATTCCTTTGATTTATGTATACAGTGAACCCCGGGTAAGTATCGCTCCTCCAATCCCTCTTATCTGCCTGTGTCTTGCTGCATCTAACGTTTTTTTTTCTTAATATTTTAAGGAAAACAGTAATTTTTTTTAAATACATAGAAATTATTTTTTTGGTAGCACTCGCTTAAGTACCACAATCGCTTATGTACTACAAAGCACAAAAAATCTGCAACTTTGGTTTTGGCACTTAACCGGGATTGACTGTATTTGTGAAAGAATGTAAATATTCGAATTTTTTGTACAAACATCTGCCCGTATATATGCACCTGACTTGTTGACTTTGTTTCCATTTACGCATGCCACGTTGTATATGAATAAGGGTTGATTTTGCACTTGCCATATGCGATGTATGTTTGTAAGAGTGTGTATGGTTCTTATTTCCCATGAAATAATGAGTGTACATATTTACATACATACGTTGCATATAGACAAATTAACAATTATAATGGGTACTTTCATATTTGTTTACATGCACACATAATTATACATATACTTACATATATATGTATAAGAATATTTGCGACCGCTTGGTCTTTTCTTATGGGGTTATGTCAAGCTGACTGTATGACTGAACTGAATTGAAGCAGTCCATTAAATAGATATTTGAGGCAATCCCGACGAACCCTCCAGCCCGCATTAATTTTCTAATTAGGTGTCGCATATGCGTGGCTGAGCATGGAGGAATAATTAATTGTATAAAATAAAATAAGATTTTCTATACAATACAAAAAAAATTAATGTAATGCATTGATTAAAAAGCAACTTTTTACGGTTTATTTTTGTAGCACGATTCGTGAGCCGCCCTGTATAGGCAGAATATCTTAAAATTATATGTAAATTCGTTTGCGCATTGTAAATATACGAATCTGTAAGCGTACATTTCTTAAGATTGAATTTAGCATTATTTTTCTCTTTTAACATTCAGGGGTAAAATTCTGGTGAAATCAGCTTATAATTTGTTTGTGGTGAAATGCACAAATGTTGGCGAGTAACTCTCTGTCAAGAGGAACATTTTGACAATCGGTACACCATGAACCTTCACTATGATATACGTTCTCTGGAGAAGGTCCAACTACGGACCAGCGTGTGAATTGTCAAAACCTAAGAAAATACGATGAGCGTGTTTCACCACAGCTAGCTCAGAAGGAAAACTTTTAACAGTGGCGCGTGAACAGAGCTGAGCATTCAATGAAAATTAATTCAATATCATTATGCCAATTTTTATGAATGCATGCACAATTTATAACACTCCATTAAATTATGTAATTTTCAAAATAATATTTATAGTCAGCTCGGGCATTTAATAATATTATATAGTTTTTACATAATATGCATTCCCAATAAATATTTTGTATGATAATTGTGAAAGTTAAGAGGCTATGAATTTTGACTTTCTTGATTGAGATATATTTTTTATATATATGTAAAGAACAAAAATAAGTGGTGCTTGTTAAAGAAACGTTTTTACCAGGATGTCGATGATTGCTGAATGTTGACTGCTGACCAACTTGAGTGACCTAGCTCAATTCGTTATTGTCGATATCTTCTTCTTTCTCATCGTCGTCTTCTGGTAACTGACACCAGCGTTTTAACTTGTCGATTGAATAAATAGAAGAATGATGCTTTCTAGTTCGTCTAGTTTGGGGAAGATCTTCGACCACATAACGGCCGTAATCAAGAACTTTGGTAACTACAAACGGTGCTTTGAATCGTGGCTCGAGTTTTCTTGACGTGCCTGTGCTCGGTGGTTCATTTTCAATTTCACCTTCTTGGAAAATACTCCTAGATCGATGCTTTGCGTCAAAACGAAATTTCGTCACGTGGCTTATAGCCATATAAGGAGTGCAACCCGTGGTGCTGTTCTTCATCGTATTTATGCACCACTGTACACAGCGTATGTTTTCGTCCCATTTTTTATCGGTAAAGTTCGTCGGTAATAGCATTGACATAGTATTGTACGATTTGTTCTTTCTGCATGACCGTTTGCTCTCGGTGTCCGTACTGCCGTAAGAATATGTTTTATGTCATTTTCGAAACAGTACTTTTCGAACTCGCGGGACGTAAAAGCGGAACCTTTGTCCGTCACGATACGTAATGGCATACCAACATAACTACTTGCTTTTTTTAATGCTTCGATTACGTACCTCGTTGATATATTTTTATCAGGATATAACATTGTAAATTTTGTGAACGAATCGACGATAACCAGAAGATGTTCCTTCACTTTTGAGCTTTTTGGAAACGGGTCCAAATGATCCATATGAATAGTTCTGAACGGAATCGGTTCTATTTCGTCGTAATGATACTGCATTTCGGTTTTCCCACTGTTACGTTTATTATAGGCACAATCCATACACGATAAAATGAATTGGTTGACGAAGTTGCACATTCGTGGAAACCACTTGTAAGATTTCAATCGTTCTAACGTTTTTTCGACACCCATGTGCCCTGCTTTTGTATGACAATCTTGAACCACTTTATAGCGTAATGCTCGCGGTACAACCCATAGAAGTGCGTCGTCAACTTTTCGCAAAAGTCTTCCGTTAATTTTACATATGCGCTCATCTTGTAACTGCATACCAAAAAGCCAGTCATCCTCATCGATAACTACTTTATCAGTACGCAAATCTGCTACTTCGATTGTTTGTGATTCTTCATACGGAGTTCGGCTCAGAGCATCCACATGTTCCATGCGACCCGGTCGATGCTCTATTTCGATTTCAAAATCCTGGATTCGTAGCCAAAATCTGGCAATCCGTGGTATAAGCTCTTTCTTTTGCATAGTCGTTCTTAATGCGCTACAGTCTGTCTTGACTGTAATCTTTTTATCGTAGATATAATATCGGAAACGTTCTAGAGACTTTACAACAGCCAGAGTCTCGATTTCATAACTGTGAAACTTTTGTTCGTCAACGCTAGTGGCTCTACTATAATACGCTACCGGTTTAAAATCACCTTTTTCGCGCTGTAATAATACGCCTGCCAAACCCACTGCACTTGCATCTGTGTGTACTTCATGTCCTGTGTTGATATGATATGCTGCTAGTACTGGTCGTGACACTAATTAAGATTTTAATTGTTCAAAAGCGGCTTCTTGTGTTTTTGTCCACTCAAACTTTTCATCTTTGCGTAGTGGTGCCAAAATTATAGCGTATCCGGGGACAAATTTTCTAAAATGACCACTTAAACCTAAAAATCATCGTATATCAGCCACATTAGCTGGTGTAGGCATATTCGATATGGCCTGCGTTTTGATTTTACCAGGTAAATACCGTCTGCCGTCAACTCATGACCCAGAAATGTAATCGTACTTTTCATAAATTCACATTTTCTGATATTTAGGGTTAAGCCCGCATTTCGTAAAGCTGTTAAAACTCTGCTTAACTTTTCTAACATTTTCTCGAACGTTTGGCTACCTATTAAAATGTCATCCATGTAAATTATAAGGTCATCTTCGTGTATTTTGTTCTTTAATTTTTAGCATTAAGCGTTGAAAAACATTAGGCGCGTTTTTTAACCCAAAAGGGATGCGCTTGAATTCATACAAGCCATCCAGAGCTTACATGTGTATTTTCGACTACCAGGTGCAATTGTTCCTCTATATTTGGAATAGGAAAATTTTATTTTTCAGTTACTGAATTCAACCGACGGTAATCTATGCAAAGTCTATCGCTTCCATTTTTTTTTTTAACTAATACAATAGGGCTTGCGAATTCGGATGAGAATTTTGTTATAATATCGTTATTTTCGAGGTCTTTGATCATTTGCGTTACTATTATTCGCTTTGGAGCTGGCACTCGATGAGGCGCTTGCGCAATAACCTTTTTCGATTGTACGATAATTTGCAATTCAATTAAGAGTGACTTACCGATGCTATTCAATCCGTCTGAGAATACACCATTGTAATCTTTTAGTGAGTTTTGAAGTTTTAGTCGCTGATCTTCATACTTCAGTTCCAATATATCAGCTTTTGACTTTCGAACTAAACTGCACTTACTACCGGTATCGAATAATGCTTCAAACATTATGCCATTTACGTTAATTCTCTTAACAAAACATTTTTCATTTTGCTTCCCCTCGTTTGTGTACTTTACCACAATCAGGGCAACTCGAACGCTTCTGCTCTTTTGTGCACTTACTTGATATGTAGCCTAACTAACCACAATTATAGCATATAATTTGCTTGTTTTCATTAATCGTTACTCTCTGAGGCGATACGCACCCACTACGTTAGCTTGATTTTCAAAACTGCGTTTAGGGGTGGTATTTTAATACGATTTGTTAGCCATTCTTCAACTATTTCGCGACTTTCGATTTTAGAGTCGACTTGGAATTTTATGACTCTTAAAGTCGATTAATCATTGCTAAAAGTCGACTCTCAAGTCGACTTTTTTATATATTGTGACGAACACGGATGATAGAACAAAATCGAATCAACGATAAACTGCCAGAAGCAGCTAGTTAGCGAATTCGTAGTTGCCAGAATGTTCTAGAAGCAATGTTTTTTTATAGATTTACTATATAAGGGCTGCCGGATTGTGCAGCAAACACAGTTCTAGTTAGAGTGTTGTCGTGATAAGAGCAATTAAGCTATAAGCAAGCAGTTGTAAGCTCGAATAACGAGCAATAAGTGTTAAGTTGTTGGAATTAGAAATAAAGATAAGTGTGTAGCCATTAAATTGGGACTTTTATTTAACAATCCAGTGATCGAACTCAAGAGTGAGTTACAGGTAGACGATTTATCGAGAAATCCGTTACAATTGGTGTCAGAAGTGGGATTGTCAAATAAATTCCCAAGGAGATAATTATTTGAAAATGGCCAAGTTTAACGATCTGAAGATTCCACAACTGAAAAATGAGCTGGAGCAACGTGGTTTGGCGACAAATGGATTAAAAACTGAATTACAATCACGGTTGAGAGAGGCTATGGAGGCGGAAAACATTAATGTTGAGGAATATGTCTTTCACATGGAATTAGAAGAAGAGACAACAAAAATAGAAGAAAAGGAAGAGACTCAAAGCTCGTCAAAGATTGTGGACATAAATATGGTTTTTGCGGAATATCACAAATATCGACACAAATTAAAGAGCAGAAATTACAAATGTCGACAGTATTTAAAGAACAGGGTACACGTATGTCTCAAATGGAAACGCGATTGTCAACGCATTTGGAAGAGCTGTTCGCAGCGCAACATGCACGTTTTTCAGCACAGTTGTCAGCACCGAAAGAGCTCGACGTGCATATGTCAGCGCAGGTATCCTTACAGTTGGAAGAGGAGGAAGCATGTGAAGCAGGATCTTCACAGTAGGAAGAGCAAGAAGCTTGTATACCAGCAAAAGTGTCTTCGCAGTCGGAAGAACTGAACGGGCGCATGCCAGCGCAGGTGTCCTCACAGTCGGAAGAGGAGGAAGCGTGTGTACCAGTACAAGGGTCCTCACAGTCGAAAGAGCTGGAACTGCGTATGTCAGGGCAGGTGTTCTCAGAGTTGAAAGAGGAGAAAGCGTGTGAACCAGTAAAAGGTTCCTCACAGTTAGAAGAGCAAGAAGCTTGGATACCAGCACAAGTGGCCTTACAGTTGGAAGAGCAGGAAGCGTGTATACCATCACAGGTGGAAGATCAGCATAAAATTGAACCTGAAACGGATGCCTCTGTGCAAGAAGATCCAGAATTGGAAGGTGCATTACATAAGGTGGAGTTGAACCAATTTACAACGATTGGAGAAATAACTACAGGAAGGCCAGTCACAAAATCATACTGGGCAGAGCGGAGCAGTTTAAAGTTAGTGTATGGCTGCTTGCATCGAGTATGGAAAAGCGAAAATAAGCAACCCTTCCGAGTACTTATGGTTGTTCCAAGGGTTGGAATTCCTGATGTTCTTAACGTGCAGTACAAATGTCTAAGAGGAGGGCACTTGAGAGACATGAAATCCTTGGAGCATTTGAAGCAAAGGTTTTATTGGACTGGTTGTCAATCAGCTATAGAAAGGATTGCGAAATATGCTGAGAACATTGTAGCTAAAGGATCAAGGAGTCCAGGAGTCATGGGCAGATGAAACAGCACAATTCGCGTGCGCCAGTTGAGAAAATAGGTGTGTATAAAGATGGTCCATGCTCCACCAATAAATTAGGAAATAGTCATGTTTTGGTAGTCAAGGATCATTTCAATGAATGGCCACAAGTATACACAATTCCTAACCAAGAGACTGAACCAGTGGCGGAGGCATTCATCAACAAGTGGGCAACGAGATTCGGTGTTCCAATGGAGTTACGTTCTGATCAAGAATGGAATCTCGAGTCAGCTTTAAGTCAAGGGATGTACCAGAAACTGAGTATCCGGAAAACGGATGGAATTAACTCCAAGAAGAGAAGGACGGCTAACGATGTCAGCACCAGCCTAGAAGACGAGATGGGGGACATAAAAGCTTTGTGTTTGGTATCGCAAATATGTCTAATCGGGACGATCAGACTTTGGTGGAGGGCAATGTGACGTCACGGATGATAGAACAAAATCGAATCAACGATAAACTGCCAGGAGCAGCTAGTTAGCGAATTCGTAGTTGCCAGAATGTTCTAGAAGCAAAGTTTTGTTACAGATTTACTATATAAGGGCTGCCGCATTGTGCAGCAAACACAGTTCTAGTTAGAGTGTTGTCGTGATAAGAGCAATTAAGCTATAAGCAAGAAGTTGTAAGCTCGAATAACGAGCAATAAGTGTTAAGTTGTTGGAATTAGAAATAAAGATAAGTGTGTAGCCATTAAATTGGGACTTTTATTTAACAATCCAGTGATCGAACTCAAGAGTGAGTTACAGGTAGACGATTTATCGAGAAATCCTTTACAATATTAAACAATTATATTACCGTCAGTTATGTTATACTATGCTTATTTAAAACGGTTACCAAGGATACCAACGATGATGTTTATTTTTGTCCAATCAGAAAGAGGTTAGTTTAACGATAAAGTATAAAAAAATATAAAAGAGGGTGTACATGAAAACGATACAAACTATACTACCATCGAATGTTATAAATGTTGACAGAAACGTCGAAGTCATCGAGTGAGAATCGATTTTAATCGACTTGAAGCATTCAAACTCGATTCTAAAAAGTCGATTATTTTAAGTTAAAGGTCGATTCTTGACCAAAGTCAGAGTCGGCTTTCCTATCCCTAATTTTTCGTCTAACTGGTAAGCGCTCATAACGCTACTGACTCGATCAATAAACTGTTGTACTGTTAGCGACTGTGTATTTGTTGGATCAAACTCCGGAATCATGTCTGATATTTCTTTAATCGACTGAAAACCCCTAACATACTTATTTGTAGGACTTGACGGCGTTACAACTTGTCTAACATTTTTGTTTTGGTATTGAGTATTTACGTTCGGCTGTATTACAATTGGGTCACTTATTTGCTGCCTGTTTTGCTGTAACATGCCATTTCCATCATACCGCGTAAATCATTGATCTGCTCCTGCAACCCAGAATTCATAACAATTGGCGCTTCTATTTCATCATTCCTATATAATTCCATTAAACGTAGTTCCAATTCCGCTCTGGTACCAGACGTATAGATAACCCTTTTTCCCACAGTATAACTTTTAATTGATTAGTTTTTAATTCACTTTTTTTCGGCATCGTTGATTTTTTTTGATATTACTTATACATGTATCGTAGATTTATATCAGTTTCGTTTTTGATGTCCGTTCGCTCGTTCTTATGTTTAAGTTTTGTTTTGACTACGAATCACAACTCGTTGATTTTCGTTTCGTTTCTTTTCGTTTTTGTAATTTCGTTGTTACTTGTTTATTTTAAAATTCATTCGTTATTTAACGTTGCTCGTTCGCTATTATCGTTTAACATTGCTTCCTCTCTTCGTTGTCGCTGTAGATCGTAGATACATATTTACATAAATCTGATAGCTTTCCGTTTCACACCGATGATTCGTTTTAGTTGACGTTGATTGGTTTTGCCTAATAACACGACTAATTGTTTCGCACTCATTGTCAAATTAGCCTTTTAAATGTAACTGTGGAATCGCCGCTTGCTTGCACGAAATCGAATGTCGGAGCGCTACGGCTCCTGCAATTTTATGGTTATACTTTTTCTATTTGAACAACTTTACATGCGTTTATGCGTTGACGTACACCTTAAGCGCTCAGATTCATCCCACTTCTGAAGTGAAAGTTAAAAGTTATGAATTTTGACTTTCTTGATTGAGATATATTTATTTAAACAAAAATAAGTGGTGCTTGTTAAAGAAACGTTTTTATCAGGATGTCGATGTTTTTATGATGATTGCTGAATGCTGACTGCTGGATGGATCATCGATTTGCCACAGGGTGGTCATTCATTTACAATTGTTACTAATAGTGATTAAATTTATTAAAACATATACATCCATACATCTTTTATCATATTAATCTTAAATAATCATATGTATGTATGTATATCTGCACAAGCGCATTTGAATGTACGGATTCAGAAATTCAAATCATAATTTTATCTCTCATCAATACACTACAGCTACTGTGTTGCATATTTGCTGATACTCTGCTGATGTGCAGACAAAAATTTAGCAGAACGTGATACTTTAACAAATTTGTATCGAAATATCAATATCTCAGCCAAATAGTAAATCACACAACAACAACATTTTCATTCCTGACCGAAGGCGTACTTTCAACAAGCAACCTCGCTTCATTCATAAAAACAGACACCCTCTCATCTCCCCGAGCATGCTTTTGCCTACAAGCGTCTTTTCGCGACGATGGCAAAAGCTAAAAATCATAAATTGAACCCACAAAACACAGAAAAAATTGACAAAACTGGCAACAAAGTTTTTGTCGATTTAAAATATTTTACAATTTTAAAATATTTTTCGATTTTAAAATATTTTTCCGTGGCTCACAAAAATCTGCGTCAATATGTATGCATGCTCATATATATACATACATATTTACGATGATTTGTGTGCAAAGCTGTTAGAGCGGCAAGGGAAGCGGTGACAATCAATATTTTTCCGTGGCTCACAAAAATCTGCGTCAATATGTATGCATGCTCATATATATACATACATATTTACGATGATTTGTGTGCAAAGCTGTTAGAGCGGCAAGGGAAGCGGTGACAATCAATATTTTTCCGTGGCTCACAAAAATCTGCGTCAATATGTATGCATGCTCATATATTGTATATATTTACATATTTACGATGATTTGTGAGCAAAGCTGTTAGAGCGGCAAGGGAAGCGGTGACAATCGGCGGCCGTTCGTTATTTTTTTCGGTATAGCTCGGATTTTCTACCAACAACACAATATTGTGACGCTTTGTCGTCGCGTCAGTCCTTCGATACAGTGACTCTTTGACAAGAAAACAAAAAACGTGAGCTTCCGCCATAGGTTGTCCGTGGCAACGGAGATTTCGCAAGAAAAAATTAGTGTAAATATAATATTTACATACATACGTTGCATATAGACATATTAACAATTATAATGGGTACTTTTAAGTTTGTTCACATAATCATACATATATATATGTATAAAAATATTTGCGACCGCTTGCTCTTTTCTTATCGGGGTATGTCAAGCAAGAGGTGTACAAAATCAAATCCAGAAATCTGACTGAACTGAAGCAGTTCATTGAATAGATAATTGAGGCAAACCCGACTTCAATCCTTCAGCCCACAATGATAAATTTTCTAATTTGGTGTCGCATATGCGTGGCTGAGCATGGAGGTTCATAATTTTTAAGAATAATGATTTATATAAAATAAAATAAAATTTTACGGTTTAGTTTTGTAGCATGATTCGTGAGCCACCCTGTATATGCAGAATATCTTAAAATTATATGCAAAGTCGTTTGCGCATTTTAAATATACGAATCGTAATCGTAACGAATCTTAACATTGAAATTAGCATTACTCTTCTCAATTAACATTGAAAATGCTCAATTCTGCTTTTTTTCAGTCTCCTGATGTTAATTGGGGCCAATAATTTTCTGTGGTGAAAGACGCTCATCGTTTTCAGTACCCCTCCCAAAAGTGGTGAAACACACTCATCGTTTTCAGTTCCCCTGGAAAAAGTGAAATATTTTAATAAAGACCGCGCTGTGAACCTTCTCTGTAATCTACATTCTCTGGATAAACATTTGGCGTAATCTCTATCTCTATCATTATTGATGAGAAGTTTATTGTTTAAATCGCAAACCATTGTAATGGTTTCATAATATCAAGGAGCAAAACATTAGGCGATAAATTTTGCAGATACATTTAAATGAGTATGACTATGATATTAATGGAACTAAAAACTAAGATGTTTTTAATTGCTAATAATAAAAACGATATTATACTTGGCCTACAAATGCACCTATTTACAGAGTGGTCGAAGATTTTGTAAGCTATATTTTTATTACAGATAGAACTATAAACACTTACATATATCTATAAAATTTGTTCAGAATACGGTAAGCACAAGTTTTACTAAAAAGAGGAATGGTTATTTGAAAGTGGAATCTGAAGAGTAAATGACGTGTAATAACGCCTAAAATGTTACTTAGTACTGCCTCACCTAAAAGTAGAAACCTTTTGGTCTACCCATTATCAACACTACCCCAATGTACTTTTGTAGAAGGCTCTATCCTGATGGTGTTCCTCTACCGTCCAAGCAACCTTTAAAAGAGCTGAAGGATCTAGGACAGTTTAAGGGAACTGCATTCCCAGTTTCCTGAAGCGGGTCAACTCTTCTGTCACGTTTTTCCTTCTATACCTAAGTATATGAGCAGATGATGCTTACCAAGTTTACCACTGAAAGTCTATATTACTTCCTTACATAATCCTACGCAGTGAGACCTCGCGTCCGCCATGTGTATAGCACTTATTGTCACTTGGTTATCTTCACGAATGTTAATGGACTTGTTATTTGAGCTCACTTGACGCTCACTTGACGCCTACTGTTAATCTAACAAATTTTGTACTCAAAGTCTGAATTCTGGTAGCGTAGAGTAAGCTACTTTCTGTAACAAGATCGAATATGATGCTATGACCGCAGTAACGCTTAGCCTAGTTCCAATAATCCGAAACGTTGAGCATGCTGGTGTATTAGCAGGCTATCGGCGATGACCTCCAGATCCTTTGTTGCGGTGGATTTCAGAGCGCTCGTTACTTCAAGAAACAGGCCTGCTGCACCTGTTTTAGTACTTTCTATGATACCAAATATCCATATCCATTAATATTAAAAAAGCGATATATGAAAGTACGTTATTGAAAGCATCTTCCACGTCGATGAAGGCCACTAGGAGGTTTGTCCAAAGATATTTCGATTGATAACGTCCTACATGATGCTCGACTACATCATGTATGACGTTATCAACCAACGAGTTCTAGATAGATAAATATATCTAAATTCAGATTTGCACCGCAGTCTATTGCGGTGATGTGATCCTTATTCGGTTACATGGTTTTAAGGGCTTTAATCCTGCGTCTGCAGACTTCTGTGCAGTCTAGCACCAGGTGCTTGGAAGTTTCCGGCTACATGTCGCAGAGCCGGCAGTTTTCACAAAAGGCTAGACCCATATTAAAAAGGTGTTTCTTAAGCTTGTAGTGCCCGGTGTAAAATGAGATAAGTATCCGGAATTTGTCTTTCATGAGGTTGGTTACATTTTCAAACCCAGTGAGATTGTAACCACCCATTAGCAACTTTGCCGTCCGCTTGCCTTGGAGTTGTTGCAAATACTTCTTCCCGTCGACACTTTCCTCGTTCCGGAGCAACTTCTTTATGGTATGAGTATTTATCGTTTTCGAGCCGTCGGTGTACCACTTGATTGTGCTATCCCTAAGCAGTAGGTCGAGCGTGGAGTCATTCCATTCAGTCTTGCTGCCAAGGGTAACTTTAAACTTCCTTGTGAAGTTTACCATTTTGGTAATGCTGTCCCTTGGGAGAAGAGCCAGTGATATTTCATCACTTAGGACCCTCATTTGGTGGGGCGAGATTACCTTCCCTTTGCCAAACTCTTCTGTTATTATTTGAAGCATTGTGTGCTTGACTGATTTCTAGGTAAGGCGCTGTGAGTACCAGCATGGCACGTACGCATTGACGATCATGGTGTAGATCGACCTAATGGTTAGCAATTCAAGCAGATCATCTACGACTAATCTCCATAATAAGGGGGATAGAAATCCACCAAGTACGTGCCGGGACAAATTCTAATATCCCTTAGGGTGGTTTCAGCTATCCTAGTGCGCAGTACGGCTTCTATCCATACTGTGAATGCAGGGGTTCATGCTATTTGAGAGCCAAAAAGTTGTCGACAGTGATCATCACATGCAGTGGTGCTATAACTTGCTTTCTCACACTCAACTTACAAGAGTTGGTCACGTCAGAGTTGCACCATTCCTTTTTATGTTTTGTTGCGACATGACTGTGACTGACAAGCAGGTGAGAATGAATCATTTGGTATATACTCATCACTTTTTCATCCCGCTTCGTTGCTGCTACTTTAGAATATCTGTTCCATCCTTGATTCTATACTCCCTCCAGCACTGCTATTGTATATGACAGCGTAGTTGAAGGGACGAGCTGCCTCCAAGCGTATATCTAGTTCTACTCGTGCTAGGGTGGCACGCTTTGTGTTCTTGTTCGTAACAGCTCGCTGCTACCCTTTTTAGCATTCCTTTTCACTATCAAATTCTTTGAACGGTAGCAAGAGCGCTCGGTTTCAAATGAATATATTATATAATATACCATTCGTTCACAAATTTGAATTCTGTTATCTACTTTTTGTATGTAATATGGCATAGAATAATAGAAATATTTTGAAAAATTGTAAATGGGGAAAAAATTAAGATACTCAAAAATATTCAATTTAAATTTTTAATAACATATAATTTCATATAAATACTTTGCGGTTAGGATTTAGTTCCAATATCATTTCAAAACAAGAATTAATTAATTCAAGGATGTTCTATAATAAATGGAAAAAAAGACTAGAAAATTCCTGTTATAAATTTGACCTTGAAAATATTAGTAGCGGGTATTCCATACATTCTGGGGGGTTAGGTAATTCCCGACTTAATATTTCTTTGAAACTATTAAGCGGGTAGGTATTATGCATATTGTTCTACCACATTCATGGTAATTCATTGCAAGCAAAATGTGAGAAGATCATCCCAACATACTAATGAAATATGCAACATACTCTAAGTGTCGCGTAGCCGAACCGCACAACCATTTGCAAAAAGTTTATGAAAAGGAATGACAGAAAAACTCGATGAGTCAATGGACTCTTTTTGCTCGTGTGAATGTACAGAGCGACACAAACAGAGAATTTGCCGAAAATGAGGGTCAAAAGAGCCCCACAGTACTACCGAACAGATGATAAGCAAAGAAATGAACTGCCAGATAAAATCCCGTTAAAAATAACTGACAAAATAAGTTCATTTTTTTTCATAAGAAAGTTTTATGCTGAAGCAGCAGCAGTGAAAGTAATATTGTTTTTAATAATATATAACATACTTGTATAAGTGTGTTTATATAAAATATTATTAATTATATTATGTTTTCCTAACAAATTATAGGAAAATGCCAAAATGTAAACATCGGTGTGTGGCTGGGTGCGTAAGAGCGCGACGTTTTTTCAATTTCCCTAATAAGAATGGATCCAGGTTCGTAAATTATTTTAACTAGTAGAAAAATATAATTATTTCGTTAAAATTAGAAGTGATTTTTCATGAAGTGTTCCATATTTTAATAATAATTATATGCAATTTATTGCCTAATAATAAATATAGCATACTTGCTATTTGTAATATAATTTAGAAAATAGAATATTAATATTTAATAAATTTTATTAGGGTAGTAGATGTAAATAGTACTTTAATTATAAAATATAAGTGTAAATATAAAGCTATTTTCAAAGCTCTTATTTTATTTTCGGTCCTTGTAGTTCTAACTAAATAATTATATTATATTATTATATAATTACTGAAAACTGGGTGTAGGGTATTTTCTATATATGTAAATATGCAAAAATTAGGCATTGTTTATTACAAATATTTGTTGTCAACAGCTTATATTATATGAATTGTGATATTTTGTTTATAAAATTTTAAGTTTTTTCTTATATGATGTATTTTTTATATTTTTATATTGTATTGAACCGAGCACCCAAAACTAACTTCGGTAACGCGCCTTTTGTATATCTCAGGGGTGGTGTGGAAATTACATTTCCCCCAAAAATTTAATAAAATATCCCTAAATGTGGCAACATTGACAAATGTTATAAAAACTCATGTCGTCCTTGTTCAATTGTCTGCTTGTGTTGTTGAAGTTCTGTAAAGATAGGTCTGTTTATTTTTTAGCCGAGGTATTGGTGATGTGTGCTGTTGAAATTTCATCAATTTGCGCTCTTAGTCAAATTCAACAGTTCCAATCAGGGATAATGGGATGCCCAACTCTTTCCAGTGTGAAAGCGCCTCAAAATGAGCGTTTTTCATAACATTTTCCATTGTAGCCAGATCGGACACAATAATAATTTTTGGGAATTTAAATTAAAATACCTAACATTTATTAAGATTATATATTATTATACATGTATCCGTTAAACATATGCAGCAACTATTTAAACCCTTTTTTGTTATTCTGTAATATATTAAAACAATTGATATTTTAACTTTTAATACTTACTCAAAAAAACATATGTATTAACTCTCAATTAATAAATGTTTTTTATAATTTTCAATCTAAAATTAATGAAACTAAGCATGGCATTATGATGCGAAACTCTTTGATTTGAGAGAGAGAGCTGGCAAAACCCACATATATTTATAACATTTGTCAATCATACCACTGTCGAAAGAAAATGGATTGGGCATTTTAAAAAGAGCTTTTGGGTATTTTGCATTTCGATATTATTTTTAGGTGCTCGCTTCCCGAGTAGGCCTATACCACGCATATACATCCCAAAGTACTTGTATTCATATTATAAAATTTTTAAAACATCATATAACATAAAAAAATAATATATAATATATATAAAAAAAAAACTATAACGAAGAAACAATACAAGTCATAATAAAATATCATAGTTTTATGATTAACGTTTTAAATTAAATTAGCAAAAAAACTTTAGTTGCACGTTATTCAAAAGTTTTTGTGTCGTTCCTTGAAATTTCGTTTCGTACTGTTTTAGCGGGTTTATTTCTGGGATCCCCCCCTTTTTGATATCAGTTCTTTAAAATTCCCTAATCTTAATAAACAGGGAAAGAGAATGACAGAAAAATTAAGGAAAATAAGAGAGTCTCGATAGACGTATTTAAATGCTATTCCGACCATATTTTGTATAAAATTTTCGAACTGTGGCCTCCAAACTTTCATTATATTTGAAATATTGTACAAAATGAAGAATTGTTCTTATATCACGTAACGCTCCACTTTTATTAAGCCTGAACTGCCAGGTGTCGATTTGTTTGTTTTCGGGTTGTCAGCACTTTACTACATAAATGGCGGCAAATTTAAATCTTGCGATAATATTGGAACACCCTTTATATTCCCAAAAGCTGAAGGAATGATTATGAAAAGGATAAGCGGTAACGCACGAGTGTTGGTTAATTCCTTTAATTTTGTCAATTCGATCTTAAGAATCTTTAAAAATTTAGCGCTCTCTTGAAACCTACGCGTGATTCTAACAAAAGTTGGCTTGCAGCATAATGTAATAGATTTCGTCTCAGAGTTCCTTGGTTCTGGCAACTTTAAATTTCAAAACGATAAGAAGTCTATCCTATATTATTATATCGATTAAAAACGATTTTGTCTGTTTGACATTTCGCTTCATACACTTAGTTAAAAATTCAATAAAGGTCAAAATTAACAAATTGTAAACTGAGTAATTATTAAACTATTCCAAATACGAATATCTTTAGCACAAGAAAAATAATTGACCGGAATATACTAAGTTTTATACCACAAAATGGCAAACATGGCTGTTTCTCGTATAAAGCGGGAATTCAAAGAAGTTATGAGAAGTGAAGAAGTAAGTATAACATGATGTTAAATGTTGAGGAAAAATTTTAGGATATTTCCATGTAATATTTCACATCTTGGATTGGAGTTAGTATAAGATACACAGTAGCAACAACATTATGGTGGGTGCAGCCATAGTAAATTGGGAAACAGCTATTTTATTAAATAATAAGTTCTGTGAATATATATCAGAATAATGTTCTTGGGTAAATTTTATTATAGCATTCCCCGAAATCGGGGTTAAATGGGTATGTGCTGAAAGAGGAGGTTCTCCCGACTAAGAAAATACATTTAGTTGCCGCTGACTTATAGTTTTTGAAATATTTGGATTTAAAGTTAAAAAAAATTCAACTATTTAAAGTGCGTGTTTCTTTAATTGATAACGAAATTTACACTTATATTTTTAGCTTTTATTTCCACTTACACTTTACTAATTCATTTCTATACATTTATTTTAGGGTAAATTTTAGAATACCATCCGCCGAATTCGGGGTGAAAATGGGTATGTACGGATAGAGGAGATTCTCCAGATTAAGACATTATTTATATATACAGTTGCCGCTGCCTTAGCGTTTTGAGATATTTGCATTTAAACTTTGTCAAATTTAGTTAGTAATAAGTCAACGGCACATATATTTATATAATTTTTTAATCTGGAGAGCGCGCTCTGTCCGCACCTACCCATTCTAACCCCGAATTCGGGGGATGCTATTCTAAACCCGAGCGAATATTACTTTTTTTATTGATTTGTAATAAAAAGGTATAAAATAAGTAGTTAAAGTAGTTTTAATTTGATCATACATTCCTTGTTCGCGTATACATCCAAAACAATGAATTTAGTTCTTTTGGTTGACTTTATACAGACTACATACTACTTATGTATCGTGGTGAGTACAAAATATCTAGAAATATGTGTTCCAGTATTCTTCAATTAGAATCCATAAATCCTCCCTTATCATTAAAATTACGAATTCAATAAATTAAATACATTTTTTTTAAAATGTTATACCTGTGGTCTTACTTCCATTGGTAAACAAGAGTATGTGGTTGTTGTTGTAACGGCAGAATTTTGTCGAGTTGACAGTCCTTGGCTGGAAAAAATCCGGGTCCGTTCCGGTTTCGTAGACCCGACTGTTATGGGAACGGTATGTGGTTGTAAGAAACCACGGTGATTAATTTATAGATAGCATTTTATTAAAGAACTTCGGAAAATTAGTTGATTTGGGTTGTTAAAATCTAGTCTTTAATCCTTACTTACAATTAACGAGCGAAATGACAACAGTTCAAAAGATATCGTAGTAAAAAATTTTAAATTGTATTACCATATCTTGTGGTTGGTATTGTTTTATTCTGTTTCATTTCAAGATTAAATAATTCTCAAATATTGAGCAAGTAGAACAAATTCCTTTTTTTTAACCTTTATGATATCACCAGATAAAGTAAGTCAGGCTTTATATCACACATATAAAATAAATAGACGCAATTACAAATTTTCTGTTATCATCAAGTTGACTAATAGCCAACATATACATATATAATAAACCTATACGTACATTCCTCAAAATTTTCATTTCAGGTAAACCCTTAAAAAACGGCACTGAAAACAAAGATAATATTCCTGAAAAAAATTACAAAAACATTTCCATTTCATACCATGAATATGTATTTATCATTCGATTGGTTATATTAGGTGTTACAGTTTAATTTGAAGGCTATAATTAATAATGACGGTTGAAATAAGTTTAATTTCGAAATTCATAGGCAAATTTTTCGATTTTGGAGGCTCGAAAAATTGAGTAATTCCTTTTTTTTTGCTTATCTCTCGAAAATAATTAGCCAGCATCATGTTTAATTATCTTCTATGATACATAGATGTTTATTTTTTTTTTTGCATTCCTCTTTATTTTCTTTATCATAGATTAATATTGTATTTATTTTACATTTCTAAACTACTATTCCCATATAATAAAAGTTCATAAAATTTGCCTCAAAATCAATCTTTTGTACTTATTTTCAACCTATATTCAATAATCTTAAATTGTGGGTCTAAATTTTTTGCTCCGCCTTGGTTTCTGCTCCTCTACATTTCTTATTTTCAATTCAGTATGTCTGTTTCGTAACTATTTTGCAGCTCTGATGCTTGCAATGTCTTTTTACGGTTCGAGTACTTTGGACTATGGTAATAGATTTGTTTGACTTAAAATACTTGTTTATCTTGGATTACTTTAAGTTAGGAAGTAAGTTACTTTAAGTTAAGGAGTAGGGTTAATTTGTGCAAAAACAGGCATGTTTTTGTGACGACACAGAAAAAATCTATTTAAACCATTACTTAAAGAATGTGGTGTAAAATTTTAACGAAGTATTAAACCAACAAAAAAAAAACGTGAACTTCGGTTGCAACAATACCCTTCACAAATACAAAGTTTCCTAACAAGAACGTGTACTCTGTAACTTGAATATACCTCATAAAAAAAATTTGTTTACCATACAAGCACTTGATTTCGATCGTACTGTTTGTATGACAGCTATATGCTATATTAATTCGATCTATACCGTGCCAAATTTCGTGAAGACCCCTCGTCAAATGAAAGAGTTTTCCATACAAACACTTGATTCCGATCGTTCAGTTTGTATGGCAGCTATATGCTGTAGAGGTCCCTTATCGGTCGTTCCATCAACTCAGCTCATCATTCTGATCACTTATATATACATTTTTTAGGGTCTATGTCGTTTCCTTCTGGGTGTTACAAACTTCGTGGCAAACTTAATAAAGCCTGTTTTGGGTATAAAAATACGGCAATAGGAGCAATTATTCGACTGGCCAACAAATAGCCTTCACTGTCCCTAGGGGCTCAACTACAGCGTGGGTCCTAAAATTTGTCGCACCTATTTTCGCAAAAAATTTCAAATGTATATCAAATTTAGGATGAAACCTTGTTTTATTTATTAGTTAAACTATACAGTTTTCAGTAATTTTAATTAAAATCGTTATCCTTTCATTGCTTTTGAAAGCTTCCCACAGTTTTGCACAATTTTTTCTGGAATTTCGTCCCAAATTCTGTGCAAACGACGCTTAAACTTTAAGGGGTTACATGGGTCTTGTAACTTAAAATTAGGTCGTTTTTATGGATGTTGTTTTGAAGCTACAAAATCAGTATAATATTTTTTTCTTGTTGCACGTATGTACATATGTGTATATAATTTTAACATTATGTATATAAATTTGCATTAAGAAATATTGTAAATTCAGCCGTTGACAGCGGCTTATCTAACGTCACTGTTAGAAAAGTTTCCTCACGGTAGTCACTGTAACTTAGGCAATTTTTATCTGAAATCAAAAAACGTTTTAGTAGGTAATATAGCTACTGCTATAACGAAGGATTTTAAGATAACTCCAAAATTTTGTTTTGCGTTCTTCGCAAACCATATGCTCTACCCTTTCAACCGAATTGTAATTGATGGAAACAAATGTTTCGTTCAAGCAGTAATCTAACGTTTTTAAAAGATATATGCAAAATTTCAAGTCGATCGGTTCATAAGTCATCGAGAAATTTTGACTACCGACTTCAACAAACACGTTTGGATAAAACCGGTTACACATCCGGACATGAAGGGTGGAATACATCCGCTAAAATGAAACAGTGCACATGGTCTTTGCACCACTGCTGAACAATTCTTGCTTTATAAGCCGGAGTAGAATCTTGTTGAAAGCAGTATGGATTGTTGCCAAACAGACTGGATACATGAGCAGAGAATTGTCCAACAAGCACTTCCTCCAAACAATATGTTGCGTTAATTTTTACGCCTTTGTCAATGATGGCTGAATGTTTTGGCTCCCCAAACTATAATAGGGGTTGTGGTTTGATACCTTTCAATAGCTTTTTATCAGCTGGAACATCAGACATACTCGTTGATAAAAGCGGTAAGTTTGTAAGTTGTGGCTTACTTGTAACACGAAAAGCTTTTTTTTTTGATATTTTAACACTACCACTTTTCTTAAATTGAGCCACAGTACGTTGATTAACATCAAAGGAGGATCTTAACAATTTTACTTGTTTTTCCTTGAAAATATAACTTTTTCACCAGCTCTCTTTTTTATTCCATTGCTCACAAATAATGAATACCAATGTGCGTTCGAAAGTAAACAGTAAAATGTAACAAAGTAAACTCTAGTGGCGCCATCTATATGTCGACTAGTGCGTTAAAATCTGCTATCTCATATCGACTTCCAGTAAAAATTTCATGACATTTCATCTATTGGAAGTGAACTTATTACGTTTTTAGTGTCAGAATGTTTTTGTCATCGGTGCGAAAATGAGCTTCGAACAAAGAGCCAACATTAAATTTTGTTTCAAAAATTGGTAAAACTAAACCGAACCGAACCGAAACCGAAACGTTTCAATTGATGAAACAAGTTTATGGCGATGATTGCCTATCCCGTAGCAGAGTGCACTAGTGGTTTCCACGTTTTCAAAGTGGTCGTGAGGACATAAATGACGATGAACATGTGGGCCATTCAAAATCCGTGATCACCGAAAATTCCATCGAAACTGTGCGTGAATTCCTAAAAAATCAGCCGAAATCATCATGGAAATTCATAGAAATAGAATTGAACATCTCCAAAATTTCTCAGAATTCAACATTCAAAGGACATCATTAAAGAGGCAAAAAAAGACCCGAATTTCCTTTACAAGATTGTGACTGTTGACGAAACGTGGTGTTTTCAATATGATCCCGAAACGAAACGCCAGAGTGTTGAATGGAAGGCGCCGGATGAGCCGAAACCCAAAAAATCGCGTCTGGAGAAGTCAAAAGTGAAGATAATTTTGATTTGTTTTTATGATTCCAAGGATATTGTCCACAAAGAATTTGTTCCACCCGGCCAAAACGTTAATGCGGTATTCTACCTTGGAGTTTTGAAGCGTTTGGTGCGCCGTATTCGACGTGTTCGGCCCGAATATCACGAAGATGGAAGTTGGCGTTTGTTGCACGATAATGCGCCTTCTCATCGATCGGCGCTTGTGGCCGATTATTTGACCAAAAATCACATTTTAATAATCAACCACTCCCCGTATTCACCAGATATGGCACCGTGCGACTTCTACCTTTTCAGAAAAATGCATTTGCCGATGAAAGGAAAACGTTATGCAGACGTGGAGGCGGCCATACCGGGCAACGAGTTAAAACACTCGTTCGACATGCTTTTGGACAGTGCAAAAAGCTGTAGGAGACTATTCTGAATAAAATTAATTGATTTTGCCGATAAAACCATTTGTTTTGTCTTCCTGTTTACTTTGGAACGCACTGTATACTTAAAATTAAAATTATGTTGCGTATATTCAAAATATATGTGACAATAGAGATGTATAACGAAAAAACTTAGTTGGCTCAGCCTAACGAAGTTTCAAACAAGTGCGACAGTTATAAAGGCCCCCGTTGTAGACAGGCTGGTCCAATCTCCGTGCAATAATCACAAGGCAACTTCTGGTCCCTCTCACCGTTTGTTCTGTGTGTCAGACCGTAATATGGCAGAATATCACATCAGTCAGATACAATTACTGATCTGACTGAACGACAACCGCCACTGTGGATACCACAGCATCTACAACCACCTAGAGTTTTAGCGAATGGCGCTCATTTACGCGGTTGATGTCTGTGATCACCACATAAGGAATCTCGATTCGGAGAATCGACAAATAGCAAATAATCATAAACGGCCAAAAAACTAAGCTCTGGGCAACTTTCAAATATCAGTGCAATCCGTTGATAGTTGATATTCAAATCGATGGTCATACCTCCTCGGACTCATAGTAGAGCGTGAGTTATTTTAGCAATTCGTACTGCACCTTTCAGTGAAAAAGGCAAAAACGCATGTTTTCCGCCGGTTACGCAAAAAGCCAAAAGACTGCGCAGCGTTCAAGATGTCATCTAGAAGACAAAAGACTCCAAATTCAACGACCCGGACGGCATGAGCACGTTGATGCTAAACAGTTAGGCCTCGCAACGCTACCAAAAAAGATTGAACAATCTAGGCTTTCTCCAAGACTAAAGAAATTGACCATGATTTAAATGTTTCAAGATAAAAACAAAAATTAGGAAGCATTGAACGGCGGATTGCCAGGGGGTATCCTCTCCCCCCTACTGTTTAAGTTCGATATTTCGAAACTCCACCAATCATTAAAGGGAATTTCTATTGCTTCATACGCCGATGATAGCACGAACTGGAATTGGAGATTCGCATTATATTTAGTTAAGTCCTCAGCTACTTTATTCATAAACTGTATGAAGGAATGCATACTAAACATTTATGTCCATGATGTCGAGTTTCCGACAGTTAATACCAAAATTTCGATAGTCTGCACTTCGCATATGTCTGCGGATATTAAAAAAGTACAGAGCTCGCTAATGCCTACTAGCCATTTACTGCTTTATTCGATAATTTGAAAATGAAAGTTGTAAGTCGCGGAAAGCAATTATTTTCAATGTTTTATTCCTAAAAAAGCCGCAGAAATAAGAAACTGAATAAACAACATTCACTCAGCCATTAACCAGATTAAAGAAGTCTCGATACCTCATTTGTTCCTTTACTGAATTCATCAGTAGACCGCTATTGTTCCTACTATGGACTTAATTAGATTTAAATGCATCTGAGCATGCCATAAATCAAATGGTTTTAGGAAAAATAATCATTCGACGGAGAAAATCGCTTAGTTACCGTGATAAACCAAACCTTCTATCTTGCTATTTCTGTAAATATGAAAATTAGCTAACGCATCATCACTTTTGTATAACATTTTTAGTATTTATTTAAAAATTAATATAATTCAGAAGTAAAAATAATGTATGCTATTTGATCCTCATTTCCATTGATTGCTGTAATATTACATAAGTATATATTTTTGAATGCAGTATGTATACATATATATGTATACATATATATATGTTTTTTTTTTAATTCACAAAATCTATTCGTGGGATTTTTGATGCTGCTCTAAAATGATTCTCACTTAATTTCGCTGATTCAAATAACTTTGTCACATATTTTCATTCACAACTTTTTATGAACATGAAGTATGAAGAAGTTTTTTATTTTACGTACTTGGTCCATTCTTTCAAAATATGTACATACCACAAAGAAAAATTTAATTACTGTAAAAGCTTTCCAATTCGTGATTTGGAATATTTTGTAAATATTATACTTTACCTATATATGAAGGTGTATTATTTACTCTTTAAAAAACGCATTTAACAATTGTATCCAAATTTTACATATTAATTTCATAAATTTATGGGCTCTTGTAAATATAGTATGAGTTAAATAAGTAATCAACCTCGCAAAAAACATTGGTAATTTGGCTACATTGCAACTTACTTGTAAGTGATCGTGTGGAAAAACACTAAGAATTAATTTATTTAATATGAAACAAACAAATACTCACCATTTTTTATGAGGTCATCTTATGCTTTAGCTTTAAACATAAAAAATTGTTATAAAACCTTCATGGTTATGATACGTAAGGAAATCACATAGGAGGCGTTGTCATGTGCAAACATTACTTTAATTTAATTCTGAAATTTTTTAGTACTTATTTTAGACTTTTAAAATAACAACAAACATAAAGTCTCAGATGTTTTGAGCATACTGCATATGTATTTAATAAGAAAAATAACGTCTACATATATGTAGCTTTAGCTTGCGTCACTATTATTTTATTTAACAACGTTTTATTTACAACTCATTTCAGATTGTGCAGTGTTCTATAAAAATTGAACTAATCAATGACAGCTGGACAGAATTGCGAGGAGAAATTGCTGGTCCCCCAGACACGCCATATGAGGGTGGAAAATTTGTTTTAGAGATTAAAGTCCCGGAAACATATCCATTTAATCCACCCAAAGTAATTATAAAGTTTAAATTCAACAAAGTTGATTTTTGCTTATTAAACTAATAGAAACGACCAATCTTATAGGAGAGTTAATAATTTCAATTGATTCAAATATCGTGATGATAATAGATATGTATGCATATATGTATGTATTTCCGTCAATATTTTTCCTAATATTGAAAGAATCATTCTGCTCTTTGCAGCCTATCGTAAGTTTTTCCTGTTAAAAAACGATGTTTGTAACAACCAAAAGGAATTGTTGGAGACCCTATAAAGTGTGTATATAAATGATCAGCGTGAAGAACTGAGTCGATTTAGCCATGTCCGTCTGTCTGTCTGTATATGAGCGAACTGGTCCCTGAGGTTTGAGAAATCGATCTAAAATTTTGCGCAGTCCTTTTCTCCCCAAGAAGCTGCTCGGGACCGCCGATATTGGACCACTATAGCATATAGTTGCCATACAAACTGACCTATCAAACTTTTTAATTTGACAAGGAATCTTCACGAAATTCGGCATAGATTATTATAGATAATCGATAATAAAAACTGGGGCAGTATAAATGGAACTAATACTTCAGATCCTCCAAATAATTCCTCTTATTTTAAAGATATTTTATTTTTTGAAATATGGCAATGAACAAAACTCTCCAAGTAGTCTAGTTCACTTTTATAAAATGCGTTTTTTTCATACTCGAACACTATTGTTCTTTTATCTCTATTATACTCAGGCAACATGTTGTGACAGAGTATAATAGTTTTATTCACCGAACGGTTGTTTTTAACACCTAATACTAATCGAGAAATGTATAGAGTTATAGATATATATATATATATATAAACGATCGAATTGACGAGACGAGTTGAATTCCGGGTGACTTTCTATCCCTCCGTCTGTCCGTGCAAGCTACAACTTAAGCAAAAATTTAGATATCTTATTTAACTTAGTACGGGTGTGCCTTCTCACCGTACGGAGGTTGGTATTGCAGATTGACGGTCATGCCATGAAAATGCCACACATTAAGATTGAAAACTCTAATTTGGTACAGGGCCTCGAAGTATGAAGGGACATCTGTAGTTTCTTGGAAAATGGGCGAGGCCCCATCACCCAATAAGTTTACTAAACATATCTCACAAACCACTATACCTATATCAACCAAACTTGCTGAGCAAAATTATTTCTAACACACCCTGAGACGGTTTTTTGAAATGGATGAAATCATGTGATAACCCCGCGCACCCTCCATTTAAAAGTCTAATAGCCATTTGAAAACTACTAATAGTGCGATAATTGATTTTTTGCAAATATCATTTGGATTTTTTTGTTAATAGTATATCATGGTGCCCAAAATAGACAAAATCTGGTAATACTTACCTTACCGAGTTTTCATACCCCTAATATAAGAATTTAAAACTCCCGTTACCTTTGTCCAATATATGAAGTACAATACAAAGCCAAGTTTAAAATTCTTCAGTATTATCAAAACAAGTGAACTTCTTACAGTTTAATGCTGAAAATGTGTGTAATCGGGCCATTAGCTACCACACTTCTATATACTATATACTAGATATTCAATTTACATGAAAATATGTAAAAAAAACTTTATGCTGAATGTTAGTCAGTATTTAAGTTATCTTCGTAAAAGAAAAATTACTTGAGTAATAGCAAAAGTTTATGTAATCGGTGCAGACCTTCTCCTAGCCGCCATATACCCGATATAGTGATTTCCGACTTTCTAGCTGTGTGATATTTTAGAGAAAATATGGGGTTTACCGCTGAATGTCTCTTCCCCATATGTTATGCCCTATGCATGTAATAAATTTAGCCTCTTTGGTTCTGTTGGTACCACATAGTATGTTTATCTCTTTTAAGTCAGACACGAAGCATAATATGGTGGTACTTGTAATGAATATATGTGAGTCTATGACCTAAAATATATGGCCTTGTTGCGGAATATGGTTTTAATCCATCCACGTTTTCAACGAATAATGGATGTTGCATTCTTATGCAACATTTTTTTAATATAAAATTTTATCAACACGCAAAATATGCCCCGGCTTCAATCAAATACAAATTTTCAATATACGAGAGTGTAATATGTTCGGTTGCACCCGAACTTAGCTCTTTCTTACTTGTTTCTTTTCCGAAATGGCCGTCCTACACTAAAGATAAAAAGCTGAGATGTGGTACTTAACAACCCGTTTGAAAAGCATAAAGTGCTTGTAAGTTTTAACATTTATTGCTGTTTTGGTATACTTATAGAAGGAAAATTTGGTAGATACTGTTTTTGTCGGATTTTTGACTGTTATTTACTGTGCAATGATAATTAAAAGATAAAATTATATTTTTTTCAATTAGTACTTAAACCGCATGTTCGTAACATAGTTAGGCTGTGTGAGTGTTGATTACATATTTTATAAGTACAATTATATAAAGTACATTATTTTTATTAAATTATTTCCTTTTCATCTTCCCATTGTACATCTTTTTGACTGTTTCCTATCAATTTTTAGGTCCGTTTTATAACAAAAATCTGGCATCCAAATATATCCTCGGTTACTGGTGCAATTTGCTTGGATATTTTGAAAGACAATTGGTTAGTATGCAATAGTTTATACAAAAAAAAAAACCTAATATGTGCTATAACGTATAACGAAAGTCACATGTTACAATAATGACAGTCAGTAATTTAATATCTAGTTATAACTTAGATTATTAACAAATAATGCAGGCGGATTTAAATATAGTCCTCGGTAATAAATTCATTTCAGTAGACGTTTTACCTAATAGTTTTAACGTTAATCAATATTGTTGATGGCATGGCTTTTTTAATTAAGCTGCATGGCTTGACAAAAGCTTTCATCGTTAATTTAAATCGTTGAAATATATGTAGATGTACGTTCGTGGAGAATTAGTGCCCAACTTCATTTTAATTAGGATTTTTTTGATTTCTGGAATTAAACCAAAGTACCAAAAATTTTGGTGTGAATGTTACACATTGAAAGTTACAGCTTGAAAATAGTTGCCCAAACATTCTTAGGCTGTGTGCCAAACGGTAACATTTTTCCCTGTGTTGAATTGGGGTGCAAAAATTTCCTATGGTGTAAACCATTTTACATTTTGCTTTGCCAAATAGAAAAAAAAATTTTGACAGTTGAAGTTCAAAACAAACCCCATTGCATCGTTTGAATGTTTGTCTTGTTATTTAAATTATTCAATTTATTCGTAAATATAATTAAATGAAAAGCAAAGACTTTAATAAATATTTAAATTAATAACAATGTTGATGAAACTAGAAAAGAGTCATTAATTTGAAGATTCGTTATTAATTGAGAATTTAGGCAACGTGTTAGGTGACTACAACGCTACTTGCATTCCGTACACATATGTACATAAAATTATATCTTCATATATACATAAATACATTTACCTTAAGATCTTTTAATCAACTATAAAAATATTTTTTTAACTGAATTTTTTAATATTAATTTTATTTTGAATATCGCGGCTAAATAATAAAACTTCAAAAGGAATCAAGAACTTCCCTTATTTAGAGTATCCTTTCTGTATTGAATGGAGTAAATAATAACGTAAACAAATGAATAATTACGCATAAAAAACATATTTTATAACATACTTCTTATGTATGCAGCGATTATATTAAATTCGTGTATTTCTGAATACATATCTGTATTCATATTCATAAGTTGTCAAAATTTTATCTTGCTGCTCTGGGTAAAATTTTGACATTGAAATTACTACGAAAAACGTAAAAAAAATTTTCGGTCAGAATCTTCATTTTTCTACCGTCGTGCTTGAATATCTAATTTTTATTAGAAATAACATCACCAAAACTTAAAAGTACTTCATAAAAAAGCTCGATGTATTTTTGGCTATTAATTTTCGTTAAAATAAATTGCAAATTGGGGCCATAATTCATCCACTAACGAAATCGCGCGCGAATCTTTCCTCCTTCTTACGTTTGTCGTGCCAGTACATTTGGGGACCATCTAAACTTAGGTGATCATATTTTTTCCGGGACATTTTATTTAGTTCACTGAAAATTGCGACGTATAATAGGTGAGAGAGCAACACAATTTTATTCAAAAAGAATGGAAATGATAAAAGAGAAAGCAAAGTAATATTAAAAAGATTCAATCACTGTCTGGTTCGACCGTGGTGTATATTAGTTGATGATGTGAAGGGTGTTTCCGGGATTGTTGACGACGTCTTCGGTCTGACGTATTTCTCTTGACTCATTTTTCGAAGAAGCTCTGGGTTAAAATCGCACCCAAGAAATACCAAACAAGAAAAATTTAAATTATTTTTCACAAATAAAATCGATTTGACGGTGTTAACTTGTAGGCGAGTTTTTTCGTGTGTCTACATTCTGTTAATAATGGAAAATATGCGTTCCACTGGTGCCGATGTTCCTGGTAGTGTCAGAGCATATTCAAAGATCTCTGAAAGCTCAACGAATGGCATGTTTTGCTTCAACAGAAGAGTAAAACATTGAACCCAACGTGTGTCAATGGATGTCTGCTCTTTGCTCCATTGATCAATTCGTTTGTCACCTATATACTGAGAAATATAAGTGAATTGTTCGCTTATGTGAAGTAGTGTCTCATGCTTTCAAAATATTATTTTCTGTGAGGAAACGTTTTCTCAATTTTTTCCCAGTCGAGTTTATTAGTGAGTAGCACCAAACGAAATAGTTTTACATGAGCAAACTGTTGAGTCCATACCTAAAGATATTGGTAGCAATCACCTGATTGACATATTGGAGACAATTAGAAATGAGAAAAAAAGGAAATTGAGGTGTAAAATGAAATATTTACTACTTTACTATTTGGATGTTTGCAAATTGTTCATTAAATGTTGAAAGTGTTTGTAAATTACAACTGCTGAAATGGCATCGCCTTCAATTTTCTTTATTGTTTCTTCGAAAAGCATGGCCTAAATTTAATAAGATAATAATTAAATAATTTCTTGATTTTTTACAAATTTCAGATAATAAATATATTTTCACCTGTTCATGAACAAAAATTAACCAGAGCTTTTATAGTGAATTACTGAAAAAACAGCGGATACATCTGGCTTTTTTGAGTAGTGAAGGAAGGTCCTCGAACTACGTTTTTAAAGGTTACAACATTCAAATGATTTTTCCCAAAGCTGGTTTCTCTCTGATGAAAAAATCGGTTACGATTGAAGTTTGAAGAGAAGCATTTGCTGCCACTTGTGGGAACGTTGGAATCGTCTTAAGTGACTTTCAAAACGGAATATTTTTTCTTCAAATTATCATTGAAAACACACTTTCGTTTCGATATTGCCAAACGTAATATTTATACGTAAATATTTATGCTTCAAATTCAAAAAATGATCTTATGTTTCACTTTGAATGTTGAATGAAAGTAATGAGCTGTCAGTGAACAACGCTGACGTTCGCGCCAAAATCTACTACAGAATTCAATACATTCAAACCGAGTGTAGAAAGTAGAAATAGAACATACAGGTTGGGCCATCTACATTGTTGTATTTTTGTTCCGTTTACTGAGTAATTTTTAATGTTAAGGCTGGGACGGCCGGGACGCTTAACTTAGAATAGAATGAATATGAGGTTTACACTGCGACCAGGATCTATTGTGCCCTCTCCTCTATCACATGCTTTCCCAAAGTCCCAGCACCTTGAAAAGCTCCAACAACTTGCTGGGTGCTATTGAGGCAATGTGATCCCTGTTCACATAAGTGGAGCCTACGGCCTTGAGCCTGCGTGTACAAATTGCGGGGCAATCTAGAATCAGGAGTTCTGGTGTTTCCGGCCCTTGTCGCAGAATCGGCAGTTGCCACAAGAAGCCATGCCCATATTAAGGGGTTTCTTGAGCCTACAGTGCCCAGTGTAGAGTGTGACTAAGAGAATGGTCAGCTAAGTCTAGACCATCCAAATTAAATTTTTTCTCATCAGAAAATATTACCCCATCCCACTCTTCCTTCCAAAATTTATATTTTTTTTATTGGGTTTTTTCCACTACACTTCTTTTGTCCATATTTTTCTTTAAGGTGATGAAATTTAATGACCACAGTTTTCCTTCTATCTAATTTAGACTAGGTATTTCACTAGTAGTTAGTAGTAGTTTTCTTCTCTACACGCCAATATTTTTTTTTTTTGCTCCAATTCCTTTATTGGTCCCAAGCGAGGCTTTTTTACAAATAGTTCGCACAAAAACAAATTATTGTATTGTATATTTTACCTAAAAATTTAATTATAAGAACATAACGTTTTAACGTTAAATAACTGTTTTTGGTCTTATAAATATTAATAAATATATATATTTGTTATAAATTGTTTCCCTATTCGTATAGTTAGAATAGTTTCTCTTGTTCATGTTGGTCTTATAATTATTTCGCTTTTTACATTTATTTTTATACTCTCGCAACCTGTTGCTACAGAGTATAATAGTTTTGTTCACCTAACGGTTGTTTGTATCACTTAAAACTAATCGAGTTAGATATAGGGTTATGTATATATAAATGATCAGGATGAAGAGACGAGTTGAAATCCGGGTGACTGTCTGTTCGTCCGTCCGTCCGTGCAAGCTGTAACTTGAGTAAAAGTTAAGATATCTTTATGAAACTTGGTAGACAAGTGGTCTTGGTACCGTGAGACGGTTAGTATTGCAGATGGGCGTAATCGGACTCTGCAGATGCCCCTCCCTAATGTGATCCTGTGTACCAAATAACAGTCTTGTATCTTATTGCGGAGCTTAGTTATGACAATTTATTTGTTTTTGATTAATGGCGTTTTGTGGGCGTGGGCTGTATTATTATAGTATTTAATGTATACCATAGACAAAGGAACGTGTGGCCGGATCTACTAGTACACTTATAATATGTGATATGTATAATTTTCTGTTATATCTACAACATAAAAAAATTGTAAATCCTTGGAAAATATAGTCCATGTTTGTTAATTATACTTTTTATTTAAGTCGATTTTTAGACAACTCAATAGCAATTAATAAAATCTGAGTGGATATTGGAGAACTATTTTAAGGATTTGGGGTCATAAACAACAAAACTAAGATTTGAGTGGCTGGGGATTGTTCCTAACAAGTTCTACTATTTTGGAAATTAAATTTAACAAGTGTTGACATTATATTTATTTAAATAGTTTTGGATAAAATCATAGTTTAAACTACAATATGCTTCCACACAAAAATAATTTTCAACGAAAAGCATCTGTGAGTGACGGTGACATTTGCACAATATTTTCATAATTTCTTAGGATTGGATTTGTGAGAAGTATTAATACGGAACATTTGAAAAGAGATATGAGACACTTTCGCCATTATGTGTCCTTCTAACAGCTTCGGCAAACATCATCGAAACATCAATGCACTGAAAAAGTAAAAAGTTAGTTTGAACACGGTAGATATAAAAATATTACTCAAACCTGAATTTTCGGACAGTCCCTCATATGTCCATCTTGTGGTATTGTATTTGTAACAACGACAGCTTCGAAGCAAGCATTGTTAATCCGGGAAATCGCCGGACCCGAAAATATACCATGAGTTAAAATGGCATAAACCTAAAAAAATATGATAATTATTTAATTAAAAAATCAGTATGAAAACAATTCACAGTAAGAGAAGTAAGAATGATACTTTGATAAGCACGGAAAAACCCTTAATACTATGCAGCTAAAAGCGACTAAAAAAAACAGTCAAAGAGTGCGGTTGTGTTTTTTGAAATTATAAGCGAAACATACAAACATATGTGTATTGATTTTCAAAAACTAAGTGTGTCGTATCAGGTTGATATTGTAGCATAAAAAAGTGTTGAGCTTTTCAGTTTTTTAAACTATATTTATTATTTATTTAAAAGGTCGCATTTTATATTATGTGCATATAGTCCAAATAAATCATAGCAATTTTTGTATTTTTTGCTCTTTACTACAATAAATATAAAAATCAGTTCACCAAGCGAATTCGGTTGATAGCGAGATATTTTATAAGTATACGACAAAAGGTTAAATAAAGAAGAAAAAACATTAGCTTAGGTTGCATCGAAGCTATAATACCCTCCACCAATAATAAAGTTTCCATACAAGACTTTGATTTTTATCGATCAGTTTGTATGGTTATGTTTATGCTATAGTAATCCGTTCTAAACAGTTTCTCGGAGATAGTAACATTACCTTAAATAATAAACCGTACTTCATTTCGTGAAGATATCTCGTCACATAAAAGAATTTTTCATACCAGAACTTAATTTGTATCGATCAGTTTGTATGGTAGGGTGTATGATGGTCCAATATCGGCGGTTCCGACGTATGAGCAGTTTCATGGGGAGAAAAAGATATGTGCAAAAGTTCAGTTCTATATCTCTGAGGGACTAGTTTGCGTATACACAGACAGACAGGCGCACAGACGGGCATGGCTAAATGAGACGAGTCACGCTGATTAAAATGTGCCTCCTAAATTGTAATGTATCCAATCTTTTATTTCTATTCAATCAATTCAACATGAGTAGACAGATTGGCTTTTGAAGTATGTTAACCAAAAACTACGTACATATTAGATATACTACTAATATATTTATAAGAGCCAGTCAATAATAATTTGTACAACATAGTTTTTATTTACCTTGAGTGCACCAGCTTCAACCAACCGGTCAGCAGCATGAACTATAGTACCACAAGTGTCCGCCATATCGTCTACTAAAATAGCAATTTTGTCTTTCACATCTCCAACAAGAACCATGGAAGCTACTTCGTTTGCTTTTTTTCTTTCTTTATGAATAAGAGCAAACTCAACATTCAGCCGATCCGCAATAGATGTCACTCTGAAAAAATGAAAAGAATTTCCTTTTCACTAAGCATTTATAATTTTAATATACAATCTGACTGATGCTTCCTTTTTTGATGTGGGTAGATAAATTCTTTAAATAAATTAATAATAGTTTGGATGTAAAAGCACATAAACGGTATCTTGCGACATTATGTCCTTATATTTATTTTAAAATATTGATCAGTGTAATTGTTTGCATCTCGTTTGTTCGAAAGCCACTTTATCATATAAAGTTTGTTCGTTAAGGGGTTATATCCATTTGCAACTCATAAAAAGTGTGATTTTTTTTTTAGAGGCATTTTATTATTTTTCGAAATAAAAAAGTAATGAACATTCTATTTTTATTTCCAAAAACTTTTTTTTGTTTCTAAATAAAATTTCACTACTGAGTGGCTAAAATATATAGAAATAGAGAGAAAAGAAATTATTATTAAAAATATTATTCGTTCCAATTTTACCTGACAAAGAAATATAAAAGGTCGTATGATTCAAGCCGTTTCGGGGAAAATTTCCTAACCGACTCTGAAAACAGTGTTTGGAGAAGGCGAATACACTAGGTTAAAAATAATTTTAATTGCGATCTGAAGTGTAAAACTCGGTCAGTTTTTCAACAATCTTCTTGCCGTGAAATAAGAAAAATTTGTGCTCAAGCTTTCTGATGAAGCATCCTAAAGGTCCCAAATGGGCTATTAAAAAAACTGCAAAGTATTTACAATAAATACGAGTACTACATTTATGAAGAGGTGTTCTGACCATTATGGGAAAACTAGAAACGTAGACGGCAAGACACAGGAAGGAATCACGTGACATGCACCTAAAAGTGAGGACAAAGCTGTTGTTCTCCTTTTTGAGAAGAAACCATTGCTCAGTCTAAGAAAAGCTAAACAAATTTTGTTTAAAAAGGGATTAGATACTATATCTCTAAATAGAATACGGCACAGAATTCAGAGATCTGGCATAAAACGCAGCAGTACTGTAACCAAATCTTTACTCTTGACAACGCGGGCGATTGGAGCAAGTATTGAATAAACTTCAGTTATAACAAATAAAGTCTATTCAAGTTTACAATGAGTTCCGCTATTTTTGTCTTTTTTTGTGGAAGAAAAAAGAAACGAAAAATTTAAAGAAAAGATATTAAAAGATCACATTAATCCACCTGATGTACCAGGGGAATCGCATGTAAAATTTGGCTTGCATTTACTTGCATGATTGTATACCTAAGTACATGCTTGCTTTACAGATTTACATATATCACCTTATCGACTAAATAAACACGCATTTGGGTGTTAAATTATGTTTTGCAAATCATCTTAAAATATCTGAATTTTTTCCATAAACTCAAAAATTATGACATTTAATGTTTTATTCTTATGTTTTCCCCTATAGAAATAAATTAAATCGTAACAATATAAATTATTTTCTTAACTTACATTTCAAATCTGTCCACATTGCTTGTCAACCAGATCCTGAAATCAATATTTTAACATGGAATATTCCGGACAATACAGCGCTCGCCGATGATGCATTTTGTATACCAAAGGAAATCGACATGTTGCTGGGTACAGAAACGTTCTTCAGTCGGAATTTTCGGTAGAAGGTCAACTATAGGCACTGGGGTCCACATATTTAGTACTTAGGGGCTTAAACAGTTTTGGTTCGATTTAGACAATTTTTGATCACAAGGTGGCATACTTTAAACGTATTATTCACGCAAAGTTTTACCCCGATATAATCATTGTTGCTTGATATGCATAGTGGAAAGTGAAAGAATCAGATGGAATTGAAAATGGTGTCATATGGGAAATAGGCGTGGTTGTAGTCCGATTTCGCCCATTTTCGCACTATAACATAGAAATATGCACCGAATTTGGTTTAAATCGGTTAAGCAGATCCCAAGATATGGGTTTTCACCCAAAAGTGGGCGGTGCCACGCCCACTGCCTAATTTTGAACGCGGTTACTATAAAGTCATCTCATACCATCCAAGAGATAAAATTTAATGACTAGCGTGTTTAGTGCTTGGTTTATCGCGCTTTTAGTATTTTTTAACACTACCGTTATATGGGGAGTGGGCGGGCTTGTCACCCGATATCACCCATTTTCACACCGTCAATAGAAGTGCTAAAAAAATTTGCTTCCAGTGAATTTTGTTATTATAACATTAGCGGTTTAAGAGATATGCACATTGAACCTATTAGTGGCGGGACCACTCCCACTTAAAAAAAAAAATTTAACTGCAGATGCCCCTCCCTAATGTGATCCTGTGAACCAAACAACAGTCTTGTATCTTATATTCTTACTTCATGAGAGCTTCCCATCCCAACGGGAAAGTGTAACATCATATATTTTACCTCTTCTAGTTAATAAAACTAGCTCAATTTTATTTGGATTTAGGGCTAATCCATTTCTCTCTGCCCCCTTAGTAACCATATTTAGATACCCTTGGGTAAGATCGTAGACGCTGTTCACAAATTTTTCTTTTAACAAATGAGTTAACTTATTAAGAGCTCCAATAATCGCCTCCGACCGTACGTTGTTGAAGGCCCTTTTCGATATGAAGAAAGGTACAGCGAAGTCTTTATATTATATATTAGGGCTCCCTGCAGCCATGATAATATCGAGTGCAAAGCATTGCCGACCGAGCAGCCTTTGTTGTATGCATGCTGAGCACTTAATAGCCCGTTCCTGATAGGCCTAATTTCCTTGGCAGTGACATGAGCCAAGCCCCCCGGAATGTGACTTAATCTGACGCAGTTAGCGTTTATGGGGGCCAACCAACTGCATGATACTTTTGTTACACGCTGAAGCTGTGCAGGTATAATGCCGTCGAGTCCCCTTGAACGGTTTAAAAGAGTTACTAGCCCATGGCGCTCGTCCAGAAGGTCTGAGAAGGCTGCCTTCTTGAAGCTCTTCAAGAAGCACTTCATCCGTAGATGGGTTTAGCGGAAAGTGAGCGTCCAGGAGAAGCCGTAGCGACTCCTCGCTACTCACCGCTCAGTTTCCAGACTCATCACGAAAGCCTTCTACATTTTCCGCAGAAGGCTCGCCAAGAAGACCTTTTGGCCTTCCTAATTTCGGTCTTATATAATATATAATAAGACGCGCTTTACACAGTGCCCAATCTGCATTAAGTCCGCTTTTACAGGTATTATTGAACATTCTTCTGATTGAATATCTGATTTCCAAAAGCTCTGGTGTCTACAAAGGGGTGTCCGCTTTCCATTCTGAGTTTTCAGAGGACAAGAGCTTTCAAGGGCAGACCTACATATAGAACTGAAGACCCCAACGCACTCATCGATCGCGATGGCAGATAGCTTTGAGCTTCGACCTGGCGCAGCAGAAAGAGCTGCGCGAAGCTTCATATCATAAGGTCCCAGTCCGTGTTTCAAAAGCTTCTATATGGTTCTCTGACCGGATGTGCTCTGTCCAGGTTAAAACTAATATACGTATGATCAAAGAAGGAATGGTCATTAAGAACCCTCCATTCAGAGATTAAGAGATATATTTCCCTTGATGTCAAAGTGAGGTCAAGGACTTCTTCCCTGCCTGCAGCTACAAAGTGGCAGAGCTCCCCCTGTTCTTAATATAAAGGGTCTTCATTACAAATGAAATTAAAAGGTGAGTCACCTCTACCGTTTATCTCCGAGCTTTCCCATACCGTGTGCCTTGAATTCGCGTCCGAACCAATAATGACGTTATATTTCCTTCGACGGGCCTCCGCCAGAATCCTCCTCAGCATCACTGTATGTACTTCCACCTCGTCATCGTGCGGCATATAAGCCGAGACGAGACAGAGTTCTCCGGCCTGCATTCGAGCCCCAACAGTCACAACATCACAACATCCTCGTTGCTGAAATTAGGTAAAAGGAAAGCATTTAGTTCATTTCGTACCTGCAAACAAGCTCATATTCTACCTGTACTGTTAGCCACCAGCAGTTTATAACTTATCGTCCTTAGGTCAGTCTCTTCCAAAGACGAAGGAAAGAATTGGTGGTCGCAGCCTTCGCGTGTTCGAGGTTAATCTGAAGGATCTCCATTCTTCAAACTTTTCTCCAAAAGCGCGAGTTCCGCACTTGCAAGACTATCGACAACGACCTCCTCGAGATTGGAGGCAGAGTCATCGGTCGACGATCTGCCCCCAACGCTCGCTGCGTCCGAAGGTGACGAGTCCATATCCATACCCGTTTGGGGATCTGCGACCTTCGCTCCTGTCGCTATTGGTGACATCTGCCCTGGCATCGGTCAGAAAGATCCTAAGGACTACCCTCTCAAAGCCATTTGCGTCGGTGAGAGGACCAATGGACTCCTTATTCCAAAGATGGATTGCAGCAACGTAACATCTTCTCAGGGGAGGAGGGTTCTGAAGGAAGCCAAGAGCAAGGATACAGTGGAAGACCCACCTTGCCAAGTGCCTCTAGTCTAACTCCCTTTCAGTTCTCTCAAACCCTAGATACCGCTTCCTTATACAGGGAGGCCGACCGTTCGTCGGCACACCTGATTGGCTTGTGTATCTCGTGGTGCCAACCAGCACTTTCACACCTTGGAAGTGGACCGGGGCTTCCTTTGGCCACCTTCATGAAAACCGCGGTTTCACTCCTCGTGGGAGATGGCTCCATCTTCCCTGCTACGATCGCACACCCCCTGTTCTATTTAGTCAGCCCGTTTATCGATATCGCTAAAAGTTGGTGCTGCTCCCGTGCGATGCTTCTTACCGAAGGATGATTCCCCTCATGCGACCTCTGCATTTGACCGTTGGTTGGGGCTCACTCGAGCCCATTGTTCTGCCAACCTCCACGCTGCTCTTTGTGGAAAACGATTCCCCCATTCCAGGCGGTGACCTGGTTCCGACCTATTTCCACCCACATTCGTTTTGGAATTTTATTATTTTCGTCTGTTGAGTCCCCACTCAGAGTCGCCTTAATGATCCCAAAGTTATCTCTGCTAAAAGGCCAAGGCGAGGGTTGACGCACGGACTTATGTGGCGATGCGTTCAGAGTCAACCAGCGCCAAGAGGGGGTTCTCTCACTTTACACCAACCACATCAACTTAATGATGGCGGGAGAGGAACGTACTCCGAGGCCTGCCAGGGTTTTAACGGGACGTAAGCAGTCTCGGCATTATCCCGCCAGCCATTTTTACAGTCCGAGTCGATCCGAGGTCAGGTCCGTTAGGAATTTTCACAGACCGTGAGGGCCGCAGGTCATTTAAGATTACCCAGGCTGCACCGCGTGGAGGCGACCTTGCATTCCGATTTCGAATAAATCCAAGCCGAGATGCCCAATTTTCGACCACTTTTTGCAGCAATAAGGGCCGTAAGTCAGCAAAAACCCGCCTAAAGGTCAATCATCTCGAGCTTATCCGCATAAACGAGCCACGTCACATAACTCCACAAAAAAACGGTGTTTTTTTGTTAAAAAGTGTTGTAGGTCGAAAATATATTTAGTTTCTCGAAAGTTTTTGCGGTTTATTTTTTTTTTTACTTTTTTTTCAACGAAATGCGTTGTTTTTTCTTGTTTTCAATATAATTTTTATACTCTTTCAAGATGTTGCAAAGATAGTTGTGTACACCTAACGATTGTTTGTATCACCTGAAATAATCGAGATAGATTTGGAGTTATATATCGGGTTTTTCAATAGGGACGATATGATTTCTAAGTGTCGTTTTGGCCATTTTTAATATGTCATGATCTGTAGTTTTCATTGTGTGTTCAAAATGAACTCGTACGTTGGTGCTACCTAGTCGGTACGCAATGCCAAGATAGTACATAACATAAACATAAGTAAACCTATCAAAAATATACATTTACATGCAATACACATGCATTCATCAAAAAGTACAAACACATACTGTCCGCAATGCCCGAATAATCCGCAATTGTGCATCAATTGCTTCCCATATTATTTCCATCAAAGGAATTAACGCACAAAAAAGCTTGACAACGTTAAATTGATTGTTTCGTTGGCTTTATGACATATAGCACTTACTTGTTGGAACCAAAGTTCGTCTACATCAACATTTTTCAATCCAGGCAACTTATTATTCATGGCTCTATAGCGTTCAGTCAATATATTATGGCCGGCTTTATTTTTAAAGAAATATAGAGTAATGATTCCCTTTACCCATAGATCACACCCAATTGTGACTTTTTGAGGATACAACAATGGCTTGTGGACTATCATCATTGTGGATGGTAAGTTAGTCTGATCCATTTCATAAATGGCTGTAACTGCTGTCAAAAAGGCCAGCTCTGAAAAAAGTATTGCCTCAATGAAAACCACACGTCTAAAAAACCACATTTGACTTAGCTTAGCCTTGAGCTCGTGGAGTAAAATCTCGAAACATCAAAATTAAATTAAGAGACCGCGAGAAGTGTTTCGAATATAAAGGGTCGATACAATCGACTACTCCTAGGAATATACTTTTTGAGTAAAATTAAATATTTGAAGCGTTTTACTCCTCCTTAGTCGTTGATGTTTATCCACAGTGTACAAATATGTGTTCATAATATTTAAAGGTTTTGTAACAACCATAGATATCTGAAATCATTGAGGAAATGGAGAGTTGGTTGTAACGCTCCTTTATCTCATTTAGTAGAAAACAAAATGATTCCTCATTTAAACGAAAATAACTTATGAATCTGCAATAAACATTATTTAAAAGTCATTTAATGGTCAATAAATGTTTGGCTTACTTGGTGTTTGGAAGTTCGAATGAATTTGAGTGATCACTAAGGCCTTTTCTTATGCGCAGCACATCAAGTTTTGGTCCCAACATTTTTGTCATCGTAATATAAATCGAAACTAATTAATGTCCATTTTAATAACTATTCAACTTTTCGTGAGCAATAACTAAATTAAATTGTTTTGATTTTTCGTATACAAATTTTCAGGTGGTTAATAATTTGTCGAATCTTCATTTTTTAGTTTTACAACACCAATCAAACTTCGACTGAGATAGTTGAAAATCGTAATATCCAAAAAAGAATTGTGTTGATCTGAAGTTGAATTGCTTCAACTTCAATTCAATCAAGTAGAATTGAAAACCGTAATAGGTCTATTAATAAAGTAAAAGATATGCAAAATATTACAATAATATGTAATATATATTTTTTTTCTATGTTGTTTATTTCATTTTGTTTTATTTTTTATGCAGGCGATTTCATAAGTAAAAACACAACTGTTTATTGTTTTATTTCATTAATTTATTTACAACACTTGTAGTGAACACACAATAATTTCGAGTAGTTTTATCAATTCGGTCTTAAGGAGCTCATCGAATTTTCAACAAAAATCTCTGGTAGCGCTCTCTGGTAATCAACGCATGTTTTCATCGATAGTTGACTTGAAGGAAGCGTTGTTGCTAACGTTATTTTTAGGTTATTGAGATCTATATCCATACGCAATTCAAAGTACTGTTATAGTAGCCAGAGTAAGTAGACCGCAACTACACACCAGTTGCCTTACACGATAGGCGTGTTAAATTGCATTTGTACCTACATACGGTAGCCTATACCACTTTGATGGTAAATGATAGTAATTATGGCAAATATAAATGCCATGGTTACATTCCTTACATTTATTCGTACACCTGCGGCCATGCACAACTTACCGTTCAAAATTTTCAAGATTTACGCATATTTAGCATCACTTTATATCGGTATTGAATTTTTTATTTAGAAATAAGATAGTGACATGTTACTTATCAAAATTATTAAAAAATAAAAACAAATTCAGTTGTAGACTAAATTAGTAAAAGTATTATAAGAGACTGACACGCGATGGAAAATTTATAATTTTTTATATTTTATATTTTTTTATTTTACTTTAACTTATACTTTAAATAAAATTTTTGTTTTCTTTTTTTTGTTTTTATTAACATACTAAATTTAGTCGTGTTATTAATTTAAAAACAATAAAATCGAACGCTTTTGAAGAACCAAAGAAAAGATGTTTTGTGTTTTATTCATTAAAGACTATAGTTATAATAAATTAACATAATATAATTGACTTCTGCTTAGTAAAAACAATAGAAACAAATGTTTTAAGAAAATCCCGAAAGAAAGAAAACATTCGAAAAAAATTTAAGAAAGTATAACCGCAAGGGTACATAGTGTGGCCGCAAGGGTACATGTCTCTAGTCCAACGATTATGCATGCGTGAGGAATTAGCCGAGTCAGAAAGGCAAGAGATTGTTGAGATTTAAAACTGCTACCGGAAAAAGAGAAAGCAATAAAGTGTTTTTAATTATGAAAAGTGAGTCAACTAAGTCAAATATGCAGGAATGAGAATTAAAATCATGACATATACGGCGGAATGGTTCATTTAGTTCGAAATTTAATCTACAGAATTTTAACAGTAAAGGTCTAAACTGCCTCGAAAACCGAACCGGAATATTAATTTTAATTTCAGACAGGAAAAAAGAACTGCAAACTGTTCCATTCAATATTTTCACTAAAAATACTACATATACCAAGCATTGCCGTACGACTATCAAGTGTAAGTAGATTTATAAGTTTTAAACGACTAGCGTATGAAGGTAGACTTAATCTATAATCCCATCGGAAATGCCCTAAGGCGAAAAGTAAAAATTGTTTTTGAACAGACTTTAACTTGTCAGAAGTAGGATTTGGTAGCTAGGGTTCCATACAACAGAACCATATTCCAATATAGGTCTAACCAAAGCTGTAAAAAGTGTTTTGATAATATGCGGCTCTCTAAATTCTTTAGACCAGCGTTTAACAAAACTGAGGACACCTTTTGCATTCAAGATCGTGGTATAAATATGAAGACTAAAATTATTATTATGGTCCTAAATCAACAAAGTTAAAAACTTGCTCTAGACTATTGTTTTTTTATTACATAAGGAGAGGGGTGCACAGATCTACGGGAAAAGCACATCGTTTTACATTTATTGAAATTCAATGGCAAATCACTTCTATCACACCAAGCAACCAACAGACACCTTTCATCAGTCAAAGAGTATGATTTAAAAAGCTTTACGTCATCGACGTATACTAAATCTTGGCTGAAAGCCCAGAAGATCAAGTTTATTTTGTAGTTAAAATTGAAGGCTTTAATTACCATAGTAAGAATGATTCAATATAGGTCTAAATATGCGCCGTTTTGTTCGATAACTTGTTGCCATTTTAAGGGTAATTTCATTATGCCTCTCTCATAGAAACCTTTGTTCCAATTGGCAAAAAAAGTTAGACCAGCTCTCGGAGCTTTTGGCGAGTCACTATCGATGGCTGTGGCCTGGCGTTGTTCTGATGGAACACAATTCCTCTCCTATTGGCCAAAGCTGGCCGCTCATGGCGATTGTTACCTGCAGACGTTCCAATTGTTGACATTACAGTTCCGAATTAAGAGTTTTGGCGTATGGGAGCAGCTCATAGCAGATAATTCCTTGCCAATCCCACCAAACACACAGCAAAACCTTCCTGGCCGTCAATCCTGGTTTGACCACCGTTTCCGCTGGCGCACCGCGTTTCGACCACGGCCGTTTTTGCTTGACGTTGTCGTAAGTGATCCACTTTTCATCGCCAGTCACCAACCGCTTCAGAAATGGGTCGATTTTGTTGCGATTCGCAGATGGAATCGGTCCATGAGGTTTTTTTGAGTTAACTCGTGTGGCACCCATACATCGAACTTCTTTCCGTATCCAGCCTTAATCAAATGGTTCCAAACGGTTTTTTGTGCAATCTTTAGCTTTTGGACAATCGAAACAGTGCTTACATGACGGTCGGACTGTCAATGTCCACGATTTTATCGACAATTGGCTTTCCAGTCGTGCGTGGTGCATCTTTGACAACGAAATTACCTGAACGGAATCGACGAAACCAAAATTGCGCGTGATTAGCTATTACAGTATCAGCTATAACTATTTTCAGCCGCCTGGCTTGCGTTTTCGCCTTTATCGAAGAAAAACTGTAAAATATTGCTTATTTGGTCTTTGCTTGTGTCCATCGTTGACGCGCGCTCAAACAAAACTGAATCAACCAATCACCAAACTGTCAGAAAAGCTTTTTTAGTCATCTTTCCAACGCCATCTAGCGTAACCCGATCGGATTTATATAATACAACGCGAGATACAGATAAATAACGCCATCTATTGGAAAAATAATGGATGAATAATATATGAGAGTCGAGAGATTTACTTTATCGAAAGCTTTTCTAAAGTCTGTGTATATAACATCCGTATGCATATGTTCTCTAAAACCCAATGAATTATTACAGTAGTGCGACTCGAAAAATTCTGCAAACATATTTTATATAAGGTCACATGAAGTGATTGATTTGTATTTCATCGCGGACGGAAATTTGGAAATGCTGCGTTTGGAGTTAACGAAATCATAAAACGATTTTGGATTACGTACAATATTCTTTTATACCTTATTTAAGTAAATATTATAACTTTTTTGGTTAGTTCTAAATACTGTCGACGCAATACAGAATATTTAGAATAGTCGACAAGTGAACCGATTTTTTTAATGTTTAAAGGTTCGAGTTTTTCAATTTACATAGTTTATGGATATTTAATAAAAATTACACACATGCACATATAGTATTTCTGAAGTGTTTAACCGAACCTGTTCGGGGATGCAGGAATGCATTTACTTCCCCAAGTTCAAACCCATTTAATGAGCCGAGTAAAGTAATTCATTTAGTTCACATTCGTGGTGTAAATTTAAACTGTTCGGCTGAAACGAATCTTGGCCTGAGGCTTAAAGCTTGGCTGTTCCCTACAAATAGGTATATATAGTATGTATATTTACGAAAATGTGTGTGTGTATATTAATAATATAATACATTAAACTTAAAAACAAAAATGTTTGCGTTTATCAAATTTTTATAGGGCCGCTGCAATGACCTTACGTACTGTTTTACTCTCACTTCAAGCACTGTTGGCTGCTGCCGAACCTGATGATCCACAAGACGCAGTTGTAGCATATCAGTATAAAGACAAATATCAGTTGTTTCTTATGACGGCTAAGCATTGGACAAATATATATGCTGGAGGTAAATAAAATATATACATTTTACTACTATATACAATGTTTATAAATTAAAGGTCCCCACAAATTTACTGAGTGTGATACGAAAATTCAACGCCTAAAAGATATGGGAATCGATGAACATGATGCGCGGGCTGTTTTGTCTAAAGAAAACTGGGATTTGGAAAAGGCAACAGAGAGCTTGTTTAGTTAGCTTCTTTTTTTTATTTATAAAAACACATATTTATGGAAATAAGAATTTATCAAAAATATTGTTTAGCGAGGTTTGATATTTATTTAAAAATAATTAATCGTATTTTTTGAAAACTTTCACATTATAGTTATTTATTTATTAGTTAAATCTGAATTTGTTGTGTTAAACACAAAATTAAATAATATATAATCATTTGGAAATGTTATAATTGTTAGGGAGAACAAAGTCATTCATATGAAACTGACAACATGTGTATCAATATCATCATTTTAAAAGTTACTTCTGATTTTCTCATATTTATTAGTGAGATTTATCAAAAATTAACGATATAACCTTAAACAACAATTAATTGATTACAAAAACTAATTTTAAGAACCATTAATGGATTAAGCTAATTTCCTATTTTACTAGATAGCATAAATTCAATATAAAACCAGAAAAAACGTTAACTTCGGTTGCACCGGAGCTATAATACCCTTCATTACAAAAAAGATTCAATACAAGAAGTTAATAGGACAGGGTTAGGAAAAACCTTTTGGGCAGTAATCCATGCCAAATTTCGTGAAGATGTTTTGTCAAAATAAGCAGTTTGCCATACAAGTGGTCCGATCTAAAGAATTTGTTCGGAGATTGTAGCGTTGTCTTAGACAATAATCCATGTCAAATTTAGTGAAGATGGCTTGTCAAACGTGACATGTGACGTTTAAATGAAGTAAAGGGACATGCCCACAATGTGGCTTAAAGCAAACAAAATTTATTACATCTGTGTAGACTTATTTACTCTTCATATACCAATTTTTGTAATTTTGCCTCCTTTATCTATTCTATTGCTGAATATATGGACCAACATTTTAGTGGCATTAAGTGAACATGTTATCTCAGATGCTGTTAAAAATCGGTTAAATTGATCTACAGGTTGGTTGAAAACTTTCTGTGCTCGAAATGAAAAAATATTTTTTTTGGTACGAAATATATTTTTTTATTCAATATATTCCAATGATCCTTCAATAATATTATGCCATGCCTATAATGACTTTCCTGGCGTCATTCAACGAAAAACGCTTTCCACGAAGGAATTGTTTCAGGTTTCTGAAGATGTATTAGTTGCTGGGAGCCAAACTTGCTGAATACGATGGATGATCAAGCAATTCGTACTTTAATTCGTTGAGTTTTGTCATTGTTAAAACACCTTTGTGAGCAGGTGCATTGTCTTGATGAAAAATTATTTTTTTGAGCTGCAAACCTTTCATATGAATTTTTTCACCCAGCTGATCCAAAAGGGTGCAATAATATTCAGAGTTCATTGTTTTACCTTTCTGCAGATAATTAATCAACAAAATTTCTTTTGCATCCCAAAAAACTGATGCCATAACCTTTGTTGCTGATCGTTGTGACTTCATCTGCTTTGGCGCTGAAGAACTAGATTCAGTTCACTGTAAATGTTCTTGTTTCAATTTGGGATCATGGGGGTAGATCCAAGTCTCATCCATAGTTAATAGTTCTGTTTAAAACGCTCTAAATTATGTTGAAAAATTTGTTTTCGATCCAGTTTTTTTTGAATTGTTAACGTGTGCGGCACTAACTTAGCGGACAGCTTTTTCGTATGTAATTCTTCATGTAAAATATGAAGTACTCGTTCGTCTGAGATGCCTATGGCATTAGCAATTTCACGCCTGGTCTAACTTGGATATTCACTAATAATATAATGAACTTGCTCAATAATGCAAATTTCCTTTGCTTTTAAACCTTTCAAAGCAAAGAATCTAATCACTCCGCGATATTTCATTTTTTCCATATTAAAAAAATTACTCTGACACATTAACTTCAAATAGCTTGTAAACAAAGAATTATTTGAATCAGAAACTTTTTAACCAACCTGTATTTGCTCCCTAAACGGCCATGTTCCAATGCTTTCCGGGATTGCGACTGATTAATACATGCGAATAACGAATGATGAGTTCATATGCACCATTTTTATACTCTCGGAACTGTTGCAACATTGTATTATAGTTTTGTTCACCTAACGATTGTTTGTAACACCGTAAACTAATCGAGATCGATACAGAGTTATATGCATATCTATATATATATATATATATATAAATGAAACCCATTTCCCGTTGTCACGCCATAACTTAAGAACGGCTACACCGATTTGGCAATTTTTTCTTGTAGTTTTCTTATACTCTGTAGAAGGTTCTTACAAAAAAAAATATTAAGAAAATGTCTCAGAAAGATTGAAAAAATACATTTAATTAAAAAACGCGCGTAACGAATGTCATCGTCATTCACAGCCATAGACTATATTGAAAGAGCATCATTTGTTCGGAATGTGGTTACTTAATTAAATTCTATCGCAATAGCTGATTGACAGCCAGTCCAATAAAACCTTTGCTTCAAATTCTTCAAGGATTTCATGCCTCTCAAGTGCCCTCCTCTTGGATATTTGTACAGCACGTTAAGAACATCCGGAATTCCAACCCTTGGAACAACCATAAGTACTCGGAAGGTTTGCCCATTTTCGTTTTTCCATACTCGATGCAAGCAGCCATACACTAACTTTAAACTGCTCCGTTCTGTCCAATATGATTTTGTGACTGGCCTTCCTGTAGTTATTTCTCCAATCGTTGTACATTGGTTCAACTCCACTTCATGTAATGCACCTTCCAATTCGGGATGTTCTTGCAAAGAGTCATCCGTTTCAGGTTCAATTTTATGCTGATCTTCCACCTGTGATGGTATACACGCTTCCTGCTCTTCCAACTGTAAGGACACTTGTGCTGGTGTCCAAGCTTCTTGCTCTTCTAACTGTGAGGAACCTTTTACTGGTTCACACGCTTCCTCCTCTTCCAACCGTGAGAACACCTGCCCTGACATACGCAGTTCCAGCTCTTCCGAAATAATTATCTCCTTGGGAATTTATTTGACAATCGCACTTCTGACACCAATTGTAACGGATTTCTCGATAAATCGTCTACCTGTAACTCACTCTTGAGTTCGATCACTGGATTGTTAAATAAAAGTCCCAATTTAATGGCTACACACTTATCTTTATTTCTAATTCCAACAACTTAACACTTATTGCTCGTTATTCGAGCTTACAGCTTCTTGCTTATGTCTCAATTGTTCTTATCACGACAACACTTTAACTAGAACTGTGTTTGCTGCACAATCCGGCAGCCCTTATATAGTAAATCTGTAACAAAACATTGCTTTTAGAATATTCTGGCAACTACGAATTTGCTAACTAGTTGCTTCTGGCAGTTTATCGTTGATTCGATTTTGTTCTATCATCCGTGTTCGTCACAATATAATAATTTTAAACAAAATAATCGAGCTATTCACTTAATTTTTGCACAAAAAATTTCACATAGAACAATATATATAAGGAGAGGTTTGCGTATGGCAACAAAAAAATTGTGTGCGTCTGCTGTTTGATATATCGCTGCCGGCTTCAAGACGGCATATGCCGACCAAGAAAAATTAGCTGCCGTATCGTGCCGTCGTCTTTGTGTGTTGTCTAAATAACTGTGCCCATAAGAACATGTGTATGTCAATATTTGACAGATGCTGCCTGTCGCTTATCGTCATTGATCATAATTAAAATGAGTGAAAAGGAGGCTACCGGGGACACAGTGGAGTCGAGGTTATGTGAAGGTACGTTACTGTTGATTCGGGGATTTTTTGTTAACACATTTCGCGTGGTTTTTAGTGGTACAATTCGTATTCAATTATCTAAATCAAATAAACCTGATTGTTATTTGAACGTAGTCTTCGGTTGAAAAATATTTGTTTAAAGCGAGGATCAAGTATCATAAAAACAAGCTCTAAATTTGTCTCAATGAACGCACATATTTACATACGAGAATATTTGTAAAATTTCATCAGTTTACACTGAGAAACTTTTTATTTAATTCAACACATCTTTTAAATAAGCTCAGACTCGAGAGATTCTATAACAACTCAGTTGCTAAAAGTTCCAAAGATGATTTCTGTCAAAAAAAAGTCCATATACACCTGCAGAAGCTACACGCTCAAAGCAAGGTGCTACAAAGCAAACAAGGGTGAAAGATATTTCATACACCAAATTTATTTCTGAGAGTGACAGCCTAATGCGATAATGTACTCAATTTTCAACTTCGCCGATTCAGGACAATTCTGAATCGGTATTAGAAATCAAAAACGAAAATCTTGACATTTTCTAGGCACGTCTCCAAGCGGCTTATGGCGCAATTGTAGAATCTGACGAATCATATTTACCGGAAAATTTCAAATCTTCTGCTTTCTCCAAATACGAAAACTGTTTAGACCAGTTTGAGGCAAGTTCAGGCATTCATCTCAAGGTGCCCGCATGTGACACAGAAATATTTCCAGGTAGTTATGAACAATGGTCATCCTTCCAGGAATGTTTACAGCCGTTTACATAAATCACCCAAAATTATCAAATCCACAAAAATTATATCACCTCCGATACAAAACAAATGGTCAAGCAAGCGTAAAAGTAAAACAGTTCGCACTAAATGACTATACGAAAACGAAAAGAAATATCGATATTAATGAACTTGCTAAAAATTTCAAAAGGAAACAAGTGAAGAATTTATCAAACTTCAATTCACTGTTTCAAATTGTTTTTCGGTTTTATCGACACAGAAAATTCTCACAGACAGCTGGGACCCTATACTGGTAAACATATGCACCGCCGCATTACCAGAAAAATCATTACTTCTATGGGAAAAAATTGAATATTATCGACCGAAACATTTTTTTAAAACCAAAAATCTTTGCACAAACTGCCTGCCACATGCGGATACACTTAAAGAGTGCGGAAGCAAATTTGATTGCGTTTACTGTCTTAAATGACATCATTTAATGCTTCATAACAGCACATTTTCCAGCTCACCCCCGAATAGCGCAAATATGAAAAGGCCCAAGGGTTTAGTTGCAACAGCAAATCCCAAGAAGCTCTATGCTGCTCAAAGGCATTAAAAACTCAAACGCTACACAGCAAAAATCAAAGTAGGTTACTACTACCCACAGCAGACGACTCCATCGAGCACCGAGGAGAACTGTTTAAGCTTAGGGCGTTAATAGACCAAGTAACACAACGATAATTTATAGCGTCTAGGGCACAAACTAACAAGATTCCAACTGCAACACTCGTGGTCAAATAGATCTTCTATTAGGCAGCGATCTCAACCCACAAATAATATTTGAATGTATTGAGAAAATTTCAAACACACTTCTGGCATAAAATACTATTTTTGATTGGATCCTAAGTGAACTAGTTACGGAACCAGCTCCCACCATGACAACTCAGGTTGAGGAAATCTCAAATGAATACCTCAATTCACAATTCAGAAATTTTGGGAGTTAGAAGAACTCCCCACCATATCAATCGCAACCCCTGAAGATCAGTATTGTGAAGACTTTTACAAAGCCACAACTACTAGATCAGATAATGGTCGCAACTTTGCAATACAGCAGTTTTCAGTGTGGAAAAAAAAACTTACTTAAAAAAGGTGAGTTAAAACCAGAATACGATGGCGTGTTAGAGGAATACCTCCATTTAGACCACATGGAGGAAGTAAACGCAGGCAAAAAACATAAAGGTCAAATTTTACTTGCCTCATCACGCAGTAGTAAAGCCAGATAAAAATATAAAATAAAAACAGTTACCTTTGGCGTCAACTGTGCTCCACATTAAGCCATTCCAACACTCGACGAATTGGCTGAAAACTATAAATTTAGAATTACCTCTGGAAAACGGAAGTGTTAAAAACTCCAACGCATGTAGACGATATCCTGTCTGGAAGTCACAGATACAAGAGGGTGCAAACCGCAGCACCTTACCACCACCTCCCTCTGGTGGAATGGCGTCCGATGGTTAAAAGAATCTCTCGATTCTTGGCCACAATCGCCCACGCTCAATATAGTTGCGAAAAATCGACTCTTTTCACAGAACATTGGAGGATACTGACATCCTTGAGAGATTTTTATCGTTTTCCCAAGCCCTCAGAGTTGTCGCCTCTAGGTTAAAGTTCGTAGAGCGACTTAAAATTAAAGTTAAGGGAGTTCCAGCAGAATACCTTCAATGCGATACATTGACTGTCTGTCTGTTTTACGACAAAAGCGAGCTAAACAACAAACAAGTCTCATCTGAAATTGCACAAAAGTACGTGTTTTACGGCAATAATTAGCAATTTATCGCTCCAAGCGCTCCTCATATGGGTGGATTATGGGAATAAGCTGTAAAAATGCTACAAATCCCACTTCAAAAAAGTAGCTGGAAATTACAAATTTAATTATGAAAAATTCACTACATTATCAATTCGAATTGAAGTCGTTACCAACTCCCGGGCACTCTAAAAGTTCTTCATAAACGGTACCAATGAAAAATTCCAGAAAAGGCGCCAAAGCTTGGAGACTGTATCATCATACATGATGATTGTCTACAACCCACAGAATGGCGGCTTGGCCGCATAGAAAAATTACATTACGGTTCCGATGGTCATATAGGAGTAGTTGATTTCGTACTCAAAGCGGAACGCTATCAAGGCCGCTACTGAAATTATGTTTTCTACAAGCTGCATCCAATAACGAATACGCAAATAATAAAAAATCCACTTGTCCAACTCAAACCAAATTAAATAATCAAATAATGACCCGATAAACCCGCAAAAAACAAAACCGTTAAAAATTCTTACAATTCTAACCGCAACGATCGATCCAGATGACGATCCATTCCTGGCACATAAAGTGGCACCATCGCCTATAAATTTACATGCCACAAATGCATAACCACTCTAACCTCTTTATACAGATAAATATGGATGTGGATATGGCAACAACACCAACGCCAACTGTGAGGTCGGTCATCAACGTGCCGCGCCCTGGGGCAACTCCAGCGCCAGGTGCTCTTAAGCACCAGCAACAGATCCTCAACGCAGTCGATGCACCCTGTGTCGCCGTCCGCATCGGCTAAAAGACCGTGGTATTTTCAGAGGCATGCAGACCATGCAACGCAAGCAGGTAGCCCATGCTTCATGGGCACTGCCTTAATTGTGTACGTCCGTTAACGTATTATATATTTAACATTTTTTACTAAACGAAGCGAATACTGCTGGCGTAATCGAGATAGGATTTTGAATCTTGTACTTTCACTTTCTTATAATAAACGAATTTAAAGGAATCCGGTGTGTTCTCTTGTTTTTTAGTAGTAGTTTAGAAAGCGTTTTGGTTGTTTTTACAAGAGCCATTTTGAGGATCACTTTAAAAATTGACTGGGTTCTTTTGTTCACAAGCAGAGATGCCGGATTGGTCAGTTTTGAAGCGAGATGTAGCTCGAACTTTGATATGAAGAAAATGTTTAATTAATTTAGTAATTAATTGATTAATGATTCGATTAATGCTATTCATTTGATTAATCTTGCCATCCCTAATCGCCGACGTATAATGCGAAGTCGTAAGTCATTCCTGATGCTCCAGCTCAGGTAAACATTTTTATTCCCCACTTATGTGGCTTTGGTGGATTGTATTACTTCAAACTCGATCTACCCTTGAATGCTACAATTTGTTCATCCACGAACTGAAACTCTTCTTGGGGCAAGGTGTTGAACTAAACTCTTATAATGTCAACAAAGGGAACTTTATACAATTATGAAATTTAATTTTATACCCCTTTTACGGGAGTCAACTCTACTTGGTTCTATTGGCGTTGAAGCAATTCAACTTCAGATCAAACCAACTCATTTTTGGTATTAGGTTAAGTTAGGTTAGGTTAGGTTAGGAGGTTGATCCCAAGAAGGATCCCACTTGGACAGCTTAAGACGCCGGTCCGTTGTGATACCTACAAAACTCCTATAATCTGGATCAAAAGACCCTTACAATTCGACGAAACGCTTTGTGCTTACAACAAACTTGTTAAGACGGCCAATATCCATTTCGGCTAAGTATTCAGGTCCGCCAAAAGTGTGATTGGCGAGATATTGGAGGAGAAAGTACCGGGATGATTCCACCTCGCTCTCCTCCATGCAACTTTGGCAACTAGCATCGGGTAGTACTCAAAGCCGTACCGCATGAGTGCTCATTGTACAGTGTCCAGTGAGAACTCCTACCATAGCGGCGAGATGCACTTTTCTTAAGGCGAGAAGTTCCCCCGACCTCCTGCGCACCACTCTTGGCCAGAAGGCCATTGATCCAAAGCTAGAAGGCAAAACGTTAACGGAGATCCAACTCGATCCCATTCCGATGTGAGCAGGGCAAGGGTGCCCCCATGGCTAGCTCATCGGCTTTGCAGTTTCCAGCGATTCCGCTGTGACCAGGCACCCAAACGAGCCTGATGTTGAAATAGCCAGATGCTATCTGTAGTGAGGACAGACACTCCTTGACTAGCTTTGATTGCACGGTTCAGCCACTCAAAGCTAGTATTGCCGCCCTACTATCGGAGTGGATGCTCAGTTCTACAAACGAGGCTGCACTACGCAGCAGTACTTCTACCGCCACCTTGATAGCAGCCACTTCCGCCTGAAAAACACTACAGTGGTCCGGAAGCCTGAAGCTAAGACTGATGGAGAGCTCCTTGCAACCTCCCCTCCAACCTTCCCTCCTAGCCTCGATCCATCCGTGAAAAAGCTCACCGCGCCTCTTCTCCAGCGGCTTCTTCCCATCCACATGTCCCTCGTTGGAATATGAGCGGAGAAGGAGCCGCCTTGAGTGGCCTCAGTGACGCAGTGATCTACATTTTCCGGAATGCAGCTGAAGGAGGAAAGAATTTCGGAGTGTCCTTGTTCGGACCTCTTCATAAGCCCAGCTTCCCTGAGCCTTAGAGCACACTTCGCAGCAATGCACCTACCGACAATGTCCAGTGCACCGGAGATTCCGATGAGCGCCGCTCTTTCGACCCGCTAAAGCTTTTTAGCCAGTGTGGCCTTTCGAGCACCCTCCAGCAGACGAACACACCATAGAACATTATTGGCTTAACTACGGTTTCGTAGAACCAGAACACCACCTTAGGTGAGAGTCCCCACCTTTTCCCTATAGCCCCTTTGCAGCAGTATAAGGCGACCGATGCCTTCTTAACTCTCTCCTCAATGTTTGGCCTCCAGGAAAGTTTTTTTATCGAGGGTAAGCCCTAGGTATTTCACTTTATCAACAGGGGGAAGAAGTGAGAGACACATTGGGGATCTTATACCTCCTAGTAACCATTTCGGTTTTACTTGGGTTGAGCTGGTAGACGGTATTCAGGAATTTTCCCTTAACCATAAGAACCACATCATCAGCATAGGCTGTCACCCGACAGCCTTGTGCCTCGAGTTCTATAAGTAGGTCGTTTACCACCAAGATCCAGAGCAGGGGGGAAAGTACTCCCCCTACGGAGTTCCCCTATTCACTTTTCTGGTTGTATTGGCACCACCCCACTCCGCTGCGACAGTTTTGTTGCAAATAAGACTAAAAATAAGGTGCTTGAGGTTCGATTCCACCTCAAACATTTCGAGGGCTTTAACCACTGCCTCTGGTCGCACGTTATTGAAGGCCCCCTCGATTTCGAGAAAGGTGACAACAGCAAATTCCTTGTGCTTGAGAGCTATCTCCAGTCACGACACTACATCATGCAAAGCAGTGTCGACCGACCTGCCTTTGGTATACGCGTGCTGCGCCCGTAACAGTTTACCCCTCGGTATTCTGTTCCTAATGTACAGATCCATAAGCCTCTCCAATGTTTTCAACAGAAACGAGGATAGGCTGATGGGTCTGAAATCTTTTGCACCGACGTGAGAGCTTTTGCCGGCCGTCGGAATAAAAGTAACCTTAACCTGTCTCCAGACCTTCGGGACATGTCCCAGTCTAACACAGTTCGCGTAGATGGGGGCCAGCCAGCTGCATGACATCTTAACCGTACGCTGTAGTTGCGCTGGAATAATGCGATCGGGCCACGGGGACTTGAAGGGTTTGAAGGATTTCAACGCCCAGGTAAGGCGACGATCGTCCAGAAGGTCCAGGAAGGCTGTACAGCCCTCCTGCAGCTCCCCCAGTGGCACTTCTTTAGCAGAGTTATTTAGTGGGAAATGAGCATCTTCGTTGTCCAACTAAAATCTGCATTTTTTAGATACCCCAATGGAGAAGGATTTTTTGCCAGAATGCGCCTGAACCGTGACGACTCATGACAGCCCTCTACACTACCGCAGGAGGCTCTCCACGAAGCCCTCTTGGCTTTCTTCAACTCGGACTTGTAAGTGGCCAATCCGGCCTACAACGCACAGTCGTCACTAGAGCCACTTTTACGGGCTTTGTTGAAAAGTCTTCCGCTCGAAGATCTGATCTCCGTTAGCTCCGAAGTCCACCAAGGCGGTTTCCCTTTAATTTTATGAGTTCTCAGAGGACAGGAGCTGTCAAGAGTAGTTCTACTAACAGAGCTGAAAACCTCGACGAGCTCATCGACCGCATCCGCAGATAGGATCGAATCCCTGTCGGGTGCTGTTGGAAGAGCTGATCGAAGCTTCCTGCAGTACAGGACCCAGTTGGTATTCCTGAAATTTCTATAGGTTTTGAGCTTCGGGCGTGATTCTTTCAAGCTGAAACCAATATACTTACATTTATGATCGGAGAAGGAATGGTCGTCTAGAACCCTCCATTCCGAAATCAAGGGAGCAATTTCCCTAGAGGCTAGCGTAACGTCAAGTACTTCCGAGCTGCTAGCAGTCACAAAGGTGGGGCTGTACCCCCTATTACATATAGAAAGGTCTACACTACAAATAAAATCAAAAAGTGACTCACCTCTTGCGTTGATGTCCGAGCTCCCCCAGACGGTGTGCTTGAATTAGCATCCGAGCCTATTAAGACTGCGGCCCTTCTCAGCAGGTACGGAGGTGGCTCCACCTCGTCGTCGTGCGGCATGTAGGCTGAGACAAGCCAGAGTCCTCCGGCACTGTCCTTCAGTCTAGCAGTAACGACATCTTCGTTGCAGAAATTAGGCAAAAGCAAAACGTTAAGTTCGTTTCTGATCAACAAGCAGGCTCTGGTTCTACCTGTGCTATTTGCCGCCAGGAGCTTGTGGCTTTTTGTCCTTAAACCAGAGGTACCGTTGCTGCCCAGCAATAGATCGGCGGAGGCCGCCTTTGAGTGCTGGAGGTTAATTTGGAGGATTCTCATCCTCTAAACTCCTCTCCAGCAGTGCAAGTTCCGCACCATCATCCGTACTATCGACCCCAGCCTCCTCGAACAGGCGCTCGAGACTGAAGACGGATCCATCATCGCCTGACGATCCGCCCCTCGTGCTCACCACATCCGAGAGGATGGGGTCGATGTCCATTTTCGAGTGGATCGCTCTGCCACTCTCATCCACTTCAGCTGGAGGCAGTGGGCCATCAGCACTGGCTTCAGTTGGGAGAATCCTAAGGACGCCCCTCTCGAAGACATAGCTTATGGCCCCCTTTGCAATGCTGAGAGGAGCGAGGGACTCCTTGTTTAGGAGTATCAGCGCTCGCCGATATGGTTTCTCGGTCCTCTCCAGCTAAACCACCTTTCAGTCTTGGGTGGGAAGAGATGGATTGCAGTACCGCAATATCTCTTCAATTTCGGTCGGGGTAGAGGGTTCGACCGGAAGCCAGACACGAGTACGAGGTCGCATCGGAAGATCCGATTTGGCCACCGCCTCGAGCCTTGCTCCCTTTCAAACTTTCCCCACCCTGGCTATCGCCTCCTTATAAATGAATGCCGACCGTTCGTCGGCACACCTTATAAGTTTGTGTAAGCCGAGGTTCCACCCGGCACTTTCACATCTTGGGGGTGGTCCAGGGCTTCCCCTGACCACCTTCATAAACACAGCGGAGATAGCAGCCGCTACCCGCTTCCACTCATGATGGGAGATGTCTTGCCACCATAGCGCTCCAAAATCCAGCCAGCCGACGGTCCGACTTCAGCTTTTTAGCTGTGGTCACGCGCTTCGCCCCGAAACCCTTAGCGTTCGCTGAGGACCCCGCGCCCCCCATGAACTTAACAGAGGCTCCTCTGCTACGCCCTGCTTAAGGTGTCAGTCGGCTGTGACGGTAAGCCAGACACCCCCGGAATTTTTCTCCTCACCCTTTAGCGGGGACGGTTTCGTCCGCATAGGTTAGGATGTACCCCCCCCCAGAAACCAGAAATATTTTTAGACGGGTTGAGTTGAAAACCATAATACCGAATTCCAAAACTTCTACGAAAATTCAGTTGGATTGAAAACCGTAATAGGAGCCTTAATTTCTTTGACCAAACCATTTTTATGTGTGATATTTTTATAATACCCATATATAGAAGCCGATATAACGTCTGAAAAGGCGTACATTTTGGTTCTGTACCCTTTTTTTCCAACGCATATAAATTGATTTGCAACCGTGCCATCGAAAAATATTTCAAAATATTCGTTAGGTGTTTTTACCTGGCAGTCCTCTTCGATTATGGCACTTCCCCTCCACTCCATATCGACGGGCTTCATTTTCACCACTTCAATTAAGATGCATCCACTTTTGCAAAGTAAATTTTACCATTAACGTTTTTATCCTCATCATGTCTTGAAACATCATCACTATTTTGTTTTTGGTAATTTTTCATCAAGTTCTCGAATAATGAATTTTCTATCTCTTCTCTTCCTAAAATTTTTTCAAGCGCTTCTCCCAAATTAATGCCGTCATCATTACTAGGCTCGTCTTCGGCAGATGATAGGTTTCATTCGCAAATCCGCCATAGCTTTAACTTTAAATTCAGCCAGCTTTTTCTCACGTGAACGCTTTTCTGTAAACCAGTTTTGTGGTTTATGAACTCTATGGACTGATGTTGCTTATAAGCAATTTGAACTTCAAAAAAAATCTAGCTCCTCAAAGCAGCAGCTAAAGCTCCTAAATAATATAAACATATCTTTGTACTAGGATATTTCAGTCTTTTCAAATTTTTTGGTTTCGAGTATCTATACTAATATTATAATATTATAAAGCTGAAGAGTTTGTTTGTTTATTTGTTTGAACGCGCTAATCTCCGAAACTACTGGTTCGAATTGAATAATTCTTTTTGTGTTGGATAGTCCAATTATCGAGGAAGGCTATAGGTTATATAACAAGCTACGACCAATAGGAGCAAATATATAGTGGTAAATGTGTAAAAAACGGGAGAAATTATTTCATCTTTGAAGCCTTCCGTTGCGTGCGCCGTGAAAACGGTTCAAGATACACAAAAAATATGTATTAAAGAATAATAGCTCTTTTAATGATCTAAAAAACAGTCCGCGATAGTATATGTCTATCTTTTAAGATTAACTCACAAAAACCGGTTTTATGGTACCTAATTTGGTCAAAATAATTTGTTTAAGTTGTATCAACATAATAATATTAATCTTTATTCAAATAAATATGTTGTTGGTTAAGAGTACTTCATTGTGAATAAAATTGTCTTTGACATAACTTAATTTCAACAAAAAACTTTAAAGATTACAATGATAAATAACCCCGAAACAACGCTGGCCGGCGCAGCGGGAAAGAGGCGGTACTTGCGGGCAAGCCGGGAGGGGGGTGTAGCTCAACGCTCGCGCGGTCGGCTCCCTACTGAACGGTTGAATACAGCGCTAATTTGTTTATGCGATATAATTATCATCGTAATATTACTTTTTAAACACAGTTTAATTTTTTAGTTGTTTTCTATATAGTAGGTACTTTATTTGTTTTAGGATAGTATTTAGTTACACAATAATAACACTTTTTTGTTTTCATGTAGATTAATAATTTATAAGTATGTGTTTTCTATAAGTATAGTATTGTTTGTTTTAAAAATAGTACTTAGTTTCTAATATTTTTTTTTTTGTAGTACATAATACCTGTAGGTACCTAAATAGGTGTCGCCTACTTAATTATTCTTATTAGATTAGGGTATAGTTTAACGTATTTAGTTTCTAATTTTTTTTTGCTTTAGATAAAACCTGTAAATAGGTGTGGTCTACCTATTTATTCTCATTAGATTAGGGTTAAGCATAAAGTTAGTTTACCTTATTTTCATTTTACGGTTGTTCTTTTGACATAATCGTTAAAAATAAAAGTAATTAGGTTCCTAATTATTAATCTTCTTAATCTTACGTATCTTTTTTTTTTATTACGAGATACGCTTTAGTTAGGTTTTCATTTTCTACGTTTTTTCTTCATCACTATAATGCCGAGAAAAAGAACTCAGCTTTCTCGGCAGACTGCTACTGGAAAGCGGCTGCGAGCTTTGCGCAGCAATGAAACTGAGGATGAAAATATGCACAGGTTGGCTACACAACGAGCAACTACTGAACAAAACCGTGCAAGGGAATCAAGCGTTGAACGTTCGCAGCGTTTAGCCTCACAAAATTTCCGAACTTTGGCGAACCGGCAACGGGAATCGAGTGCTGGTCGTTCTCAACGTTTGGCTTAACAGAATGCCCGAACATTGGCTAACCGCGATCGGGAATCGAGTGCTGAACGTTTTCAACGTTTGGCCTCACAGAATGCCCGTACATTGGCTAACCGCGATCGGGAATCAAGCGCTGAACGATCCCATCGATTAGCACAGCAAAATGCCCGATCAACTAGGAATAGAACTCGCAGACAACATAATTTATTAAATGCTGCTTTTGCTTATGATTGTACCGTTGACTATTCTGAGCTAAATGATATTGATATTGGTAGAATGGATAAAATATGCAACTTATGCCAAGCAAAAAAATGGGCAGCTGAAACTCCTGGACTGTGTTGTAGTGGTGGCAAAGTAAATATACCTATAATTCCGGAACCAACATCCGTTTTAAAGGAACTGATATCAGGCTCACATCCATCATCTAAGCATTTCTTAAATCACTCAAGACAATATAATACATTATTTCAGATGACTTCATATGGTGCCAAAGAAATTCGTGAGGGAAACTTTATGCCCACTTTTAAAGTCCAAGGGCAAGTTTATCATTTAATCGGTGACTTACTTCCAGCTGTAGGGACACAACCGGAATTCCTGCAAATATATTTTGTTTCCCATGCAGATCAGGTATTCTTGCGCTCAAATTTAAACCCAAGCTTGCAAATCGATCTTATCGACGTTCTCCAAACATATCTTCATGATCATAATACGTATATTCAAAGTTTTAAGTACAATCTAGAAAATAGACCACCGAATGATTTAAAACTTATCATTCATGCTGATGTAAAACCTCCTAATGAGCATAGAGGTCGGTATACTGCGCCGGTAGTAGATGAAGTAGCTGTTCTTATGATAGATGAAGACAAAGGTCCCCGTGATATTGTATTGACTGCGAGGGATGGTCGACTTCAACGAGTTTCTGAAATTCATAGATCTTATGACCCGCTTCAATATCCCTTACTGTTTCCCTTTGCAAACGACGGATACTGTATTAATATTCCACAGCAGAATACTACGGCTACATCTAAAACTGTTTCATGTATGCAGTTTTATGCATTTAGATTCATGGTGAGAATAAATGACTTTAACAGTATACATTATTTCAAAGGATTATTCAACCAATATTGTGTTGATATGGCGGCAAAAATGATCTCTGAGAGGCTAGACTTCATCAAAAGAAATCAAAAAAAATTGAGAGCAGAAGAGTACATTCATTTAAGAGATGCCGTCGTAAATGATGGACATATAAACGCTTCTAATATTGGCCAGCACGTTATATTGCCGTCGTCATTTACAGGATCCCCCAGATTCATGAATGAAAAAAGTCAAGATGCCATGACATATGTCAGGAAATTTGGAAGATCTGACCTCTTCATTACATTTACATGTAATTCCGAATGGCCAGAAATAAAAAGTGAGTTATTGCCCAATCAACATTCTTATGATAGACATGATGATAGACAATAGGTATTTCATTTAAAACTCAAGAAAATGATAGACCTATTAACCAAGAAAAATATTTTTGGCCCATCGAAAGCCTTTGTTTACAGTGTAGAATGGCAAAAAAGAGGTTTACCTCACGCCCACATTTTATTGTGGCTGGCTAACAAAGTTCAACCAGATTCTATAGATGCAATAATATCGGCTGAAATACCTGACATACAACAAGATCCGATTCTTCATAATATTGTCATAAAAAATATGATACATGGTCCTTGCGGATTTCATAATCCTACATCACCATGTATGAAAGAAAACGTTTGTTCTAAAAAGTTCCCTAGGCATTTTATTTCGGAAACACAAACGGGGGATGACGGTTATCCAACCTACAGACGCAGGTCTCCAGATAATGGTGGAAACACAGCTATAATTCGTGTAAAAGGTACAGAAATGAGCGTGGATAATCGTTGGGTGGTTCCCTATAATCCACTGCTATCACGAATTTTCAATGCACACATTAACGTAGAGTTTTGTCAATCGGTCAAAGCTATTAAATACATCTGTAAGTATATTCATAAAGGTTCTGATCAAGCCACATTTTCGTTACAAAGTAATAACGATGAAGTAGAAAAATATCTAAATGGTCGCTACATAAGTTCCTCGGAGGCGTTTTGGAGAATTTTCCAATTTTCTATTCATGAACGTTTTCCGGCAGTAGTTCATTTAGCCGTTCATTTGGAAAATGGACAAAGAGTATATTTTTATAATAATGAAAATCTCCAAGATCGTGTGAACAATCCTTCATCAACGACACTTACAGCGTTCTTTGATCTATGCAAAAGCGACGATTTTGCAAAAACCCTTTTATATCACGAAGTTCCCCAGTATTACGTTTGGCAAAGAAATTGATTTTCTAGAAGAAGACGCGGGCAAGATGTTGAGGGATATCCCGGTGTAAAAAAAGACACAACTTTAGGCCGTGTTTATAACATTCATCCAACTCAAACTGAATGTTTTTATTTAAGAATGTTATTGCAATATGTTCGCGGTCCAATGTCATTTCAACATCTAAGAACCGTGAATGGTGTTATTTTCCAAACGTACCAAGACGCAAGGAATTAGGTTTACTGGAGGGAGATGAACATTGGCAAAATACCATGTCCGATGCTATCATATCCGAGCCAGCTACAAAATTAAGAGAATTATTTACCACTATCCTTATATTTTGCCAACCATCTGACCCCTTAGAGTTATGGAATAAATTTCGAGATGCTTTATGTGAAGATATATTAAACAGAATGCGTAAAAAGAATCAGGATATGACATTAGCATATAATGATGATATATACAATGATGGACTAATCCCTAAGATAAATCCCTAACCGACTTTGGGCTTCCTGCAGCAAAAAGAAATAATTCGCTTCTGGACCCGTTAGAAGTAGCGTTGCGAAAACCATATAACATAAATGAATTAAATGAGTATATCACACAAAATGAACCAAGATTAGTTAATGATCAGGTGACAACGTATAATTGTGTCATGAAAAGTGTTCGTTTTAATGAAGGAAGAATTTTCTTTTTGGATGCTCCCGGTGGGACCGGCAAGGCGTTTATCACTAATCTTATATTAGCAAAAGTAAGGTCTCTAGGAAAGCTAGCCTTGGCAGTAGCGTCGTCAGGTATTGCTGCAACCTTATTAGCAGGTGGACGCACAGCTCATTCAACTTTTAAACTGCCCCTAACTGTGTCTTTAGAGAAAGATAGCGTGTGCTCTATACGCAAAAATGGCCCTTTGGGGAAAATTTTACAAGACGTCAGTCTAATAATCTGGGACGAATGTACCATGATACATAGAGCTCACGTAGAAGCTCTATACAGAACTCTTAGAGATCTTAGAAGCTGTGATAAAATCATGGGTGGGATTACTGTTATGTTTGCTGGGGACTTTCGCCAAACTTTACCGGTAATAGTAAGGGGAACTAGAGCAGACATTGTGAAGGCTTGCCTTAAAAGTTCTCCATTATGGAAATTTGTAAATATTTTAAAATTATCGACAAATATGAGAGCACATTTGGGGGGAGGTAGTATAACTTTCCCTTCAAAATTACTTTCTGTAGGAGACGGGAAAATACCTCATTCTAATAATAAAATTGAAATTGATTGCGATTTAGGAGTAAAAGTGGGTAACATCGAGGAATTAGTAACTAAGGTATACCCTGACATCAGCCAAATAGAAAACAAGGACCATCATTGGATGTGTCAAAGAGCAATATTGGCGGCAAGAAATAGTAGCGTTGACGAAATAAATGATATCATTTTGAGTAAACTCCCAGGAGATATTGTAACCTACACATCCTTTGATACCGTGATGGATCAAGAAGATGTAGTTCATTACCCACAGGAGTTCCCCAATTCCTTGAACCAAAGCGGCCTTCCCCCACATTCTCTTAAGTTAAAAATAGGTGCCCCAATCATTTTACTAAGAAATCTCAAACCACCAAATTTATGCAACGGGACCCGACTTCAAGTAAAATTTCTGCGCAATGACGTCATCGTGGCAATAGTTTTGACTGGTCCAGCAGTTGGTCAAACAGTCCTCATACCCCGCATCCCTATGATACCCAACGACTTACCTTTCAATTTTAAAAGAATACAATTTCCGCTTAAATTATCTTTCGCAGTCACAATAAATAAATCACAGCGGCAAACATTCAAACACGTGGGGATCGATTTACCCCAAGACTGTTTCTCGCACGGCCAGTTATATGTCGCGTTATCAAGATCGGGTTGTGGCGAAAATCAATATGTTCTTTTGCCACAAGATAATAAAACAAAAAATGTAGTATATGCAGAAGTTCTTTGAAATAATTAAATTTACTTTAAAAATTGTACAGATATAGTTTGGAACTCGAAAAAAAAACATAACCCGCAAGAACGGGAACTATGTGGGAAGAACCAAAAATCTGCCGGAAGTCACTATTCTACATCTACATCTACAAGTAACCAATCCTAAGATTTCACTAATACACACGTAAAAATGTCCCACTTGGTACGGGTTGCCTCAAAAATTCGACTACTAAAATCACACTGGGTACGGGTTGCCTACTTATATTCTACTACTAAAACGTCCAAATTACACAAATCTGCTATAGTGTGTTGCCGTGTTTAGTTTTAAAATTTATAACTTTAAGAATGTTTTTATTACATATTCAAATATTTTTCTTTTGTTATAATTCGTAAAGATTCAATTTACATAGTATTATTTAAATTATTATTTATTGTATTGAAATATTATTTAATGTTTCTAATTTTATCAAAAATATTGTTGTGATTGGTAACGCGCCTATCTTGCAACCTCAGAGGTGGTGAGGAAAAGCAATAAATATATAAAACCCATTTGTTTCGATAATATTCTTGAAAGTTTTCAATATTATTTCCATTACGAATACATGTTCATAAACGAATTGTTAAACTACATCCTTTTATTTAAAACTCTGTGTCAAAAAAAGGCAAATTCGATCAGGTGATCACATATGAAAGAAAAATATTTGTAAATTTGTCTACAACATATGTATGTAGATATGAACACTCATTACTTCATGTGAAATCTCCGTTGACACGGTCAATCAATGATTGAAGCTCACGTTTTTTGCTTTTATGTCAAAGAGTCAATCTGTCGAAGGACTGACGCGACGACAAAGCGTCACAACATTGTGTTGGTAGAAAATCATTTTTCCCTTCTAGAGGGAATATAAAAAAGTTGTTCAATTTATGGTTTCTAGCTTTGACTATCGTCGCAAAAAGACGCTTGTAGGCAAGCGCATGCTCGGGGAGATGCGTAAGGCGTTTGCTTTTATGAATGAAACGACTTAGCTTATTGCATGTGCGCCAGCGTTCATGAATGAAAATGTTGTTGTTGTGTGATTTACTACAAATTGAGGATTTGTCAATTTGGCTGCCATATTGATTTCTGACGCTGCCTATGCTATTTTAAAGAATTGTTGTTTTTGTATAACAACGTTTGTATTTTTTCTATTGGCTAATATAGTTACATTTGTACGCATATAGGTATATGTATATATGTAGATTTGCGTATGCATTACTTATTTTGCAATGTCATACCCATATTTGTACAAACATACTTACATATAGAGCAGTGCGCGTACATGTATTTATTGCTAAGTGATAATATATTATTATATTATATAATATAACATATTGATGTACATATGTACATATATAAATTATTAATTCTGTAACAATTGAAATTAGAAAATTTTTAAAAAAGTATGTTTTTTTTACATAATCTTTCGCATTTTATCATGCTTCATTTGTGCAAAAAAAAAATCATATTTTATCAATTTTTATCATAAAAATCGTTTATATGACCAAAAATAATCATGCATTTGTATTTTTTGTTTAAGGTATTTAATTTTTCTCTTTACGATGGGAGATACGTATTTTGTCAGAGAACGTTGTTATAAATTCTCATTTCTGTTAAATAACAGCAAATATTACAGAAAATGGTGAACTCCTTGATCTCAATTTTTCAGCTCTGTTAGCCGTCCAATCGAACATCATACAAAATTCAATTTGCACCTTATCGTTCTTCTAAGTTCTCTGGTTGAACATCACTACGGGTGCGTTCGAGATGGCAATCACGACAGCGTTGCAAATTTGTCAAAGTATCACGCTCTGCTATGCAACACAGTAGTTGTACTGCTGCAATTATTATGTAGCTCGAACCAGAGAACTTAAAACAATGAGAAGGTGCAAATTGAATTTTGTATGATGCTCGATTGGTTGGCTGAAAATTTGAGATCAAGGAGTTCACCACTTTCTGTACAGTTTTGCTGTTATTTAACAGAAATGAGAATGTTAACAACGTTCTCTGACAAAATACGTATCTACCAATATAAAGAGAAAAATGAAATGAAATGAATGAGAAAACAAGAAATACAAATGCCACTTCACATATGCATGATTATTTTTTGCCACATAAACGATTTTTATGATGAAAAATTGATAAATTATTATTATTTTGCACAAATGCTACATTGATAAAATGTGAAAGATTATGCAAAAAATGATATTTTACTATTTTCATAATTTTCTAATTTCAATTTTTACAGAATTAATAATTTATGTATGTACATCAATATGTTATATTATATAATATAATAATATATTATCAATTATCAATAAATACATGTGAGCGCACTGCTCTATACGTAAGTATGTATGTACAAATATGCATATGACCGCCCAAAATAAGTAATGCATACACAAATCTACATACATTTAAGCGTACAAATGTAAGTACGTCAGCCAATAGGCAAAATACAAACATTGTTGTACAAAAACAACAATTGTCTCAAATAGCATCAGCACCAGAAATCAATATGGCACACCAACAACATTTTCATTCATGAACGCTGGCGCACAAGCAATAAGCTAAGTCGTTTCATTCATAAAAGCAAACGCCTTACACATCTCCCCGAGCATGCGTTTGCCTACAAGCGTCTTTTCGCGACGATGGCAAAAGCTAAAAATCATAAATTGAACAAATTTCTGATATTCCCTCTAGAAGAGAAAAGTGACAACCCTGCAAACACAGAAATCAATGACAAAAGTGGCAACAAAGCTTTTGTCGATTTAAAATATTTCACAATTCTAAAATATTTTTCCGTGGCTCGCAAAAATCTTCGTCAATATGTATGCATGCTCATATAAATACATACATACCTACAATGATTTGTTGGCAAAGCTGTTAGAGCGGCAAGGGAAGCGATGACAATCGGCGAGCGTTCGGTTAGTTTTCGGCACTTCTCGGATTTTCTACCAACAACACAATGTTGTGACGCTTTGTCGTCGCGTCAGTCCTTCGACAGATAGACTCTTTGACATAAAAGCAAAAAATGTGTCAACGGAGATTTCACATGAAGAATTGAGTGTACATATATAAATACAAATACATACAAATGTGCAAACGACATAAGATATGTATGTCATAATATATGAAAGTACATATTTACGTACATAATTACTTTTACACATGCATTTGAAAAGAAAAATTGAAGCATGAATGTGAAATGCCGACGGCAAAACACAATTCTGTACTTTTGTGACTCCATAATTGTGTCAAGTAAATGAATGATTTTAAGAAATATATTATATCAAAATATTTTTAAATTATTATTAATAACTCACAATAAAGTAAAAATGAATTAACATAAAATAATTTAAAAAATAATAAATAATAGTTCAATAAAAGGGAATATATTTCAAATGGCATATCAATATGCCCAGTTTTGCTCACATATTATATTCTCTTCAATATTCGTCGGTTGGTTATGTTAAGAGAGCGTATGTGTACAGATTCACCGCTGTTATAAAAGCGAAAAATGTTATTTGTTTCTCGTGCATCTGTGGTGAACTCCTTGATAAATTCCTACAAATTGTTCGCTGTCGAACCTGCACCTTCTCATTGTTTTAAGTTCTCTGCTCGAACTATGTTTATTTAGGAAAAATATTAAGAGGAAATTAAAAACGAGTAAATAAACTATTTTATATATAATTTTAAACAATTTAATCAGTTTTTTTGTACAAATACTTAAAAAAGATGAAAAATATTTTAAGCTCGTTCGTACAATTTGGAAACAGTAAGAGTAAAATTAAGTTACCGTGGAAAGTGTTTCATGCATACATACATAAAGAGTTGATACAATTTACTATCCCAAGGACTATATCTTTTGAATAAAATTAAATTTTTGAAGCGCTTTACTTTTATACAGTTATTTCTGTTTTTTCCATTGCTCACAAATACGATGTTTATAGTATTATAACAACCATAGATATCGTAGTCTGTTCCAGCCCAAAGTTAAAATTATTTCAACCACATTTTTAATAACTACCGGCAACTAGGAAACCGAGAGTTTGTGGTAATGTTCCTTCATCTCATTTAGTACGAAAAAATAAAAATAAAATTATTTCTTACTTAAACGAAAATAACTTATGAATCTGCAACAAACATTATTTAAAAGCCATTGAATTGTCAATAAAACTTTGGCATACTTGGTATTAAGAAAATACAATGGATTTGAGTGATCACGAATGCTTTTTCTTTCCCAGACGTTACACGAAATTGTTTTCGAGTTGCAATACGCTCACACTTTTCTACTACCGCCGTCTCACTTTTCGAACTCGAACGCCATCTTGATACCAATTTTTCCATCCAAGTAATGGGGCTCAGTGTACACCACGGTTTTATATGATCGACGCTACATATGTTACAGTAACGCCCTTCTGTATGTGTTGAATCTGGTAGATCTTGGATGAGATATCCATCATAGTTGAGTACCTTCGTAACGGTATATGGACCTTTGAATTCAGGATCCAGCTTGTGCGACTCGCTTGTCGTATTTGAAACATGATCGAGAACCACTAAATCCCAGATGTCGTATTTTCGTGTTGGTTAATATTTCGATCGGACGTTCTTTAACGTGGTTGCCTAAGAACTGCCATCATATCTTCAAGTACTTTCAAGTATGTTTTGGTACTTTGGACATTCTTTGAGCCTTAACTGATCCCCTGTCTTACGGAACAATCCGTTGTTGTGCATCGTATAATCTGTTGTTCATGCTGATAGTGGTCTCAGCTAGCCCTCCATTAAGAGAGTCGGCATTTTCAAACTCGATCGATGTTTACATAGAAAGCCGAATTCTTGAAGCCGTAGCCACCATCTGGCAATGCGTGGTCTAAGTGGTGTAGTGGCCTTAGTTGTTACCACCATATTACAGTCCGTTCGTAAAATAAATGAAGCACCTAATAAATATACTCGTACTCATTCAAGCGTCTCGACAATGGCCAAAACCTCTAACTCATGTGATGGATAGTTTGCTTCGTCTGCTGTAGTAGTGTACCGGTTTCCAATCGTCACTTTTGAGTTGAGGCATAACCCCCAATAACCATATGGAACTGATGCACACAACGCTATGCACTTCATGACTTGTTGTTGGATCGAATCAAATTAGTACTGGTGGTTTAGAAACCGCTTGATTTAATTTATCGAACGCCATAGCATGTTCGTCTTTCCATTTAAAAGTTTGCCCCTTCTTTAATGAAGTTGTTAATGACTTGGCCGTGCGTAGTCTGCGATGAACTTTCTGAAAAATCCTTTTAAATCAAGGATTCGTCTTACTTCACCAGCGTTGGCTGGCTGTGGAAAAGCTTATATGGAATTTGTGTTCTCTCTACCTGGACTTATACCATCGTGGCCTACAACGTACCCTAAGAACTTCACCTTTCTCGCCATGAACATACATTTGCTTGGCTTTAGCCGTAGGTACTCGGCTAGTACCTCTACTCCTTCACTAACTGTCTTGGTTGCAATAATTACTTCGTCAACGTAGCTTATAATCTTGTTTCGATTTCGTAAACCTCGTATAAATTGAATTATAATTTTTTGGAAAACCATTGGTGCATTTCGTAGCCTAAATGGCTTCACATTGAACTCAAATAATCCCTCCAGAGTTATAAATAATGTCAACATTTTACTGTCTAAGTACAATGGGATCTGGTACTTTGCCGGAGTCATATCAAGAGTCGTGAAAAACGTATTAGACTCAAGCTTTGACAATTGCTCCTCTACTAATGGCAATGGAAATTGCTTCTTAATTGTAACTGCATTAAACGCTGGGAAGTTGACACACATTCCGTCATCTCCATTCGCCTTCTTTACGATAACAATTGGAGCTACATGAAGTGATGAACTTTGGCGAATGATATTATGTTTTTACAGTTCGTCGATGATCGTTGCCAATATAAAAGACACTTGATATTGTCTACCTATCACTGGCTTCTTGGTGTTCGCCTAAATTTGCATACATGTGGTCTTACGTCGTCCAAGCTTTCCCATGTCTTCTGCGAAACAATCATCTTATCTTTGAAATAATAATATGAACACACATATATATATATGACATTGCCAAACAAATAGTGCATACACAAACCAACTTACATACATATGTATATGCGCACACATGTAAATATGTCACCCACAAAAACTACAAACATTGTTCTACAAAAAAAAAAAACATTCGTCACAAGTCAATATGTCAGCCAAATAGTCGAGGCCCAAATTTATAGTGAATCAAACAACAACAACATTTTCATTCATTAACGCTAGCGTACTTTGAACAGGCAACCTCGCTTCATTCATAAAAACAATAGATCGATTCACAGAATCCGCTACTATCATAAAATCAGAGCGCCGAAAACAAATCTAAGTCAAATTCAGAAGAATATACGAAGTAATATCAATATTAAAAATATGTTGGAAGGAAGTTATTCCCTCCAGGAAGAAATTCTGTATTTGCCACTGGTAGTCCGTGACAACCGAGATTTCGCATGATACAAAGAGTGTACATATTTACATACATACATATGTTGCATGTAGACAAATTTACAATTTATGCGTTCTTTGAAATTTGCTTACATACACAAATAATTACTACTTGGTCTTTTCAGATCTTATTAACGCAAATAAATATATAGTAAATATATTATTTACAAAACATGTATTAATTATTTAGGTAATAAGAAATAGGTATTTCTTATATCTTTGAATTATATGCAAAGTCAGTTGCGCGTTGTAAATAAACGAATCTGTAAGCATACATTTCTTTACGTTGAAATTAGCATTATTTTTCTCGTTTAACCAGAGAACGTATATCATAGAGAAGGTTCATGCAGAGAACTTAAAACAATGAGAAGGTGCAGGTTCGACAGCGAACAATTTGTAGGAATTTATCAAGGAGTTCACCACAGATGCACGAGAAACAAATAACATTTTTCGCTTTTATAACAGCGGTGAATCTGTACACATACGCTCTCTTAACATAACCAACCGACGAATATTGAAGAGAATATAATATGTGAGCAAAACTGGGCATATTGATATGCCATTTGAAATATATTCCCTTTTATTGAACTATTATTTATTATTTTTTAAATTATTTTATGTTAATTCATTTTTACTTTATTGTGAGTTATTAATAATAATTTAAAAATATTTTGATATAATATATTTCTTAAAATCATTCATTTACTTGACACAATTATGGAGTCACAAAAGTACAGAATTGTGTTTTGCCGTCGGCATTTCACATTCATGCTTCAATTTTTCTTTTCAAATGCATGTGTAAAAGTAATTATGTACGTAAATATGTACTTTCATATATTATGACATACATATCTTATGTCGTTTGCACATTTGTATGTATTTGTATTTATATATGTACACTCAATTCTTCATGTGAAATCTCCGTTGACACATTTTTTGCTTTTATGTCAAAGAGTCTATCTGTCGAAGGACTGACGCGACGACAAAGCGTCACAACATTGTGTTGTTGGTAGAAAATCCGAGAAGTGCCGAAAACTAACCGAACGCTCGCCGATTGTCATCGCTTCCCTTGCCGCTCTAACAGCTTTGCCAACAAATCATTGTAGGTATGTATGTATTTATATGAGCATGCATACATATTGACGAAGATTTTTGCGAGCCACGGAAAAATATTTTAGAATTGTGAAATATTTTAAATCGACAAAAGCTTTGTTGCCACTTTTGTCATTGATTTCTGTGTTTGCAGGGTTGTCACTTTTCTCTTCTAGAGGGAATATCAGAAATTTGTTCAATTTATGATTTTTAGCTTTTGCCATCGTCGCGAAAAGACGCTTGTAGGCAAACGCATGCTCGGGGAGATGTGTAAGGCGTTTGCTTTTATGAATGAAACGACTTAGCTTATTGCTTATGCGCCAGCGTTCATGAATGAAAATGTTGTTGGTGTGCCATATTGATTTCTGGTGCTGATGCTATTTGAGACAATTGTTGTTTTTGTACAACAATGTTTGTATTTTGCCTATTGGCTGACGTACTTACATTTGTACGCTTAAATGTATGTAGATTTGTGTATGCATTACTTATTTTGGGCGGTCATATGCATATTTGTACATACATACTTACGTATAGAGCAGTGCGCTCACATGTATTTATTGATAATTGATAATATATTATTATATTATATAATATAACATATTGATGTACATACATAAATTATTAATTCTGTAAAAATTGAAATTAGAAAATTATGAAAATAGTAAAATATCATTTTTTGCATAATCTTTCACATTTTATCAATGTAGCATTTGTGCAAAATAATAATAATTTATCAATTTTTCATCATAAAAATCGTTTATGTGGCAAAAAATAATCATGCATATGTGAAGTGGCATTTGTATTTCTTGTTTTCTCATTCATTTCATTTCATTTTTCTCTTTATATTGGTAGATACGTATTTTGTCAGAGAACGTTGTTAACATTCTCATTTCTGTTAAATAACAGCAAAACTGTACAGAAAGTGGTGAACTCCTTGATCTCAAATTTTCAGCCAACCAATCGAGCATCATACAAAATTCAATTTGCACCTTCTCATTGTTTTAAGTTCTCTGGTTCATGGTGTGCCGATTGTCAAAATGTTCCTCTTGACGGAGGGTTACTCGCCAACATTAGTGCATTTCACCACAAACAAATTATAAGCTGATTTCACCAGAATTTTACCCCTGCGGAGCGCAAAATAGCAGAATTGAGCATTTTGAATGTTAAATGAGAAAAATAATGCTAAATTCAAGTTAAGAAATGTACGCTTACAAATTCGTATATTTACAATGCGCAAACGACTTTGCATATAATTTTAAGATATCGTGCTACAAAAATTAACCGTATTAAGTTTCTTTTTTATCAATTTTTGTTGTATTGTATAGAAAATTTTAATTTTATTTTATACAATTAATTATTCCTCCATGCTTGGCCACGCATATGCGACACCTAATTAGCAAATTAATGCGGGCTGGAGGGTTCAAGTCGGGATTGCCTCAAATATCTATTTAATGGACTGCTTCAGCTCAGTCAGATTTCTGGGTTAGATTTTGTACACCTCTTGCTTGACATAATCTGATAAGAAAAGACCAAGCGGTCGCAAATATTCTTATACATAATATATGTATAATTATGCGTGCATGTAAACAAATATGAAAGTACCCATTATAATTATTTATTTGTCTGCATGCAACATATGTATGTAAATATGTACACTCATTGTTCCATGCAAAATCTCCGTTGCCACGGACAACCAATGGCCGAAGCTCACGTTTTTTGTTTTCTTGTCAAAGAGTCACTGTGTCGAAGGACTGACGCGACGACAAAGCGTCACAACATTGTGTTGTTGGTAGAAAATCCGAGCTGTGCCGAAAAAATATTAACGAACGGCCGCCGATTGTCACCGCTTCCCTTGCCGCTCTAACAGTTTTGCCCACAAATCATCCTAAATATGTATGTTTATATATGAGCATGCATACATATTGACGGAGATTTTTATGAGGCACGGAAAAATATTTTAAAATTGTAAATTTAAATTGTAAAATATTTTAAATCGACAAAAGCTTTGTTGCCAGTTTTGTCAATTTTTTCTGTGTTTTGTGGGCGTGCGTGGTTGCAACTTTTCCCTTCCAGAGGGAATATCAGAAATTTGTTCAATTTATGATTTTTAGCTTTTGCCATCGTCGTGAAAAGACGCTTGTAGACAAAGGCATGCTCGGGGAGATGTGAGGGTATCTGTTTTTATGAATGAAGCGAGGTTGCTTGTTAAAAGTACGCCTGCGTTCATGAATGAAAATGTTGTTGTTGAATATTTTACTATAAACTTGTGACGATTGTTGTTTTTGTAGAACAATGTTTGTAGTTTTTGCGGGTGACATATTAACATGTGTACGCATATACATATGTATGTATGTTGGTTTGTGTATGCATTATTTGTTCGGCAATTTTATGTATAAATACATATATGCGTGTACATATAAATCAATGCGCGCACATATAGTGTATTGATAAGTGATAAAATCATGATTTGAATTTCTGAATGCGTACATATGACTATATAAGATTAATATGATAAAAGATGTATATACATACATATATTGTAATAAATTTAATCTCTATTATTATAATATAAACTATTTAGTATGAATGTATATTAGGTAAAAACTAAATAAAATTATTAAATGCCCAAATTGACTATAAATATTATTTCGAAATTCCATAATTTCATAGATCTTATCAGTTTTGCATGCATTTATAAAAATTCGCAAAATGATATTCATATCAATAAATATGATTGCATATAAACGTATAAGAATATAAGCCAAAAGGCTAACATGCAGCTGTAATATCAAAGCAAGTCACTAAGAATAATTTTCATTGAATTCTCAGCTCTGTTCACTCTTCACTGTTAAAATTTCTCCTTCCGAGCCAGATTTGGTGAAATTCACTAATAAAATCTTGTTAGGTTTTGACAATTCACACGCTGGTCCGCAATTGAACCTTCTCTATGATATACGTTCTCTGGTTTAACACTCAAAGTGTGCAATTCTGCTATTTTCGAATCGGCAGGGCTAAAACTCTGGTGAAATCCGCTTATAATTTTTTAATGATGAAATCATTTAATGTTGGCAAGTAACCCTCCGTTAAGAGGAACATTTTGACAATCGGCACACCATGAACATATCATTTGAACAATTCACAATAATAAAAGTGAGCATAAATATACAAAACAAAACTTGGTAGCATTGAAGATAGAAGTTAGACCACTTTAACCACGCATACTCTCTTGCTTATATTGCAGTTTTGTTGACATTATGGATACAAACACTTCTTTCGTAAGATTAAAGCACGCTCCGTATTGACACAACCTTATATAGATAGATAATAGAATCATATTTTATCAATAGTTCACGAACGTTGTTAAATTTGAATAATATAAAAACTTTGTTGCCTTCGTTTTTGCTTTTCGTAGCTTACTTGGTTTACTCGTTGTGTTCGTAATTATTACTTTTCCCTTTTATTCGTTGGGACTTTTCTCGTTGCGCATATTGCCGTTGACAACTCTCTGCTGGCTTTCTTTGCGATGCTCTCTTAAAACGTATAGAGCCGTTTGCGCTGCCTTATAGCTCAAACAGTCACCGACATTCCTCCCTTCCGTACTTACCGCAAGTACCAAATCAAATTTGTCTCGGCTGTTAATTCTAATTTCTTGATCGTGTAACTGCAACTTTATAAGCGGGAGATTAGTTTAGTCCCCAACATTTTTGTCATCGTAATATATATCCATTTTAATATTATTCACCTTTTTGTGAGCAATACCTGAATTTAATTGTTTTGATTTTTCGTTTTAAGTTTTCAGATGTTTAACTATCTGTCAAATCTTCAGTTTCAATGTTGGCAACACCAATGAAACTTTGACTGAAAAGAGTGGACGTTCGTTATACCAAAAAAGTTTGGTTAAAAAAAAGTTGAGTTGCTTTAACATATAAAAGTATAATAATAAATAAAAATCAATCACAATAATTGGTGATCTAGGATAAGTAGAGTAGATGTTCGACTGAACAACGTGTGGGTGGTCCTATGTTATGTAGCCTTGAGGTGATCATGCACTATGACACCTTAATGTTATTGTATTCACTAATCTAGACTATTCTCACTGTCGTTAGAGATTTATAAAACAGCTGTTTTTGACTAGCCGATCGAAGCTGAGCATTTATTTCGCCACAACTCTATTAGATCGGCTTCGACAGCCTGACTCCAAATTATTCTCCTTTTTTATACTCTCGCAACCTGTTGCTACAGAGTATAATAGTTTTGTTAACCTAACGGTTGTTTGTATCACCTAAAACTAATCGAGTTAGATATAGGGTTATATATATATAAATGATCAGGATGAAGAGACGAGTTGAAATCCGGGAGACTGTCTGTCCGTATGTCCGTCCGTGCAAGCTGTAACTTGAGTAAAAATTGAGATATCTTTATGAAACTTGGTAGACATGTTTCTGGGTACCGTGAGACGGTTGGTATTGCAGATGGGCGTAATCGGATCACTGCCACGCCCACAAAACGCCATTAATCAAAAACAAATAAATTACCATAACTAAGCTCCGCAATAAGATATAAGACTGTTATTTGGTACACAGGATCACATTAGGGAGGGGCATCTGCAGTTAAATTTTTTTAGGTTAAGCAGAGCTCAAGATATGGGTTTTCACCTAAAAGTGGGCTGTGCCACGCCCACTGTCTAATTTTGAACGCGGTTCCTATAAAGTCATCTCAGACCATTCCAGAGATAAAATTTAATGTCTCTGGCGTCTTTAGTGCTTGATTTATCGCGCTTTTAGTAGTTTTTAACAGTACCGTTATATGGGGAGTGGGCGGAGTTACCACCCGATTTCAACTATTTTCACACCATCAATAGAAGTGCTAAAAGCATTTGCTTCCAGTGAATTTTGTTATTATAGCATTAGCGGTTTAGGAGATATGCACATTAAACCTATTAGAGGCGGGACCACTCCCACTTTAAAAAAAAATTTTAACTGCAGATGCCCCTCCCTAATGTGATCCTGTGTACCAAATAACAGTCTTGTATCTTATTGCGGAGCTTAGTTATGACAATTTATTTGTTTTTGATTAATGGCGTTTTGTGGGCGTGGCAGTGGTCCGATTACGCCCATCTGCAATACTAACCGTCTCACGGTACCAAGACCACTTGTCTACCAAGTTTCATAAAGATATCTTAACTTTTACTCAAGTTACAGCTTGCACGGACGGACGGACGAAGAGACAGTCACCCGGATTTCAACTCGTCTCTTCATCCTGATCATTTATATATACATAACCCTATATCTAACTCGATTAGTTTTAGGTGATACAAACAACCATTAGGTGAACAAAACTATTATACTCTGTAGCAACAGGTTGCGAGAGTATAAAAAACTTAATATTATAGCTTTGAGTATACTGCCAAATGGAAAATTCATTATTTGTTCCATGGACAAATATTTGTATTAATAATTTTTGAAATTAAACCTCAAGTACAATCCCTTGGATACTTATACTGACAATAACGTTTTCGGCTTTATTCGTGAATAATATTTTCACTGTATTAAACATTTTATTATTATAGTATGTAATGTATACCATAGACAAAGGAACGTGTGGCCGGATCTACTAGTACACTTATGATATGTGATATGTATAATATTCTGTTATATCTACAACATAAAAAAATTGTAAATCCTTGGAAAATATAGTCCATGTTTGTTAATTATACTTTTTATTTAAGTCGATTTTTAGACAACTCAATAGCAGTTAATAAAATCTGAGTGGATATTGGAGAACTATTTTAAGGATTTGGGGTCATAACAACAAAACTAAGATTTGAGTGGCTGGGGATTGTTCCTAACAAGTTCTACTATTTTGGGAATCAAATTTAACAAGTGTTGACATTATATTTATCTAAATAGTTTTGGATAAAATCATAGTTTAAACTACAATATGCTTCCACACAAAAATAATTTTCAACGAAAAGCATCTGTGAGTAACGGTGACATTTGCACAATATTTTCATAATTTTTTAGGATTGGATTTGTGAGAAGTATTAATACGGAACATTTGAAAAGAGATATGAGACACTTTCGCCATTATGTGTCCTTCTAACAGCTTCGGCAAACATCATCGAAACATCAATGCACTGAAAAAGTAAAAAGTTAGTTTGAACACGGTAGATATAAAAATATTACTCAAACCTGAATTTTCGGACAGTCCCTCATATGTCCATCTTGTGGTATTGTATTTGTAACAACGACAGCTTCGAAGCAAGCATTGTTAATCCGGGAAATCGCCGGACCCGAAAATATACCATGAGTTAAAATGGCATAAACCTAACAAAATATGATAATTATTTAATTAAAAAATCAGTATGAAAACAATTCACAGTAAGAGAAGTAAGAATGGTACTTTGATGAGCACGAAAAACCCCTAATACTATGCAGCTAAAAGCGACTAAAAAAAACAGTCAAAGAGTGCGGTTGTGTTTTTTGAAATTATAAGCGAAACATACAAACATATGTGTATTGATTTTCAAAAACTAAGTGTTTCGTATCAGGTTGATATTGTAGAATAAAAAAGTGTTGAGCTTTTCAGTTTTTTAAACTATATTTATTATTTACTTAAAAGGTCGCATTTTATATTATGTGCATATAGTCCAAGTAAATCATAGCAATTTTTGTATTTTTTGCTCTTTACTACAATAAATATAAAAATCAGTTCACCAAGCGAATTCGGTTGATAGCGAGATATTTTATAAGTATACGACAAAAGGTTAAATAAAGAAGAAAAAACATTAGCTTAGGTTGCATCGAAGCTATAATACCCTCCACCAATAATAAAGTTTCTATACAAGACTTTGATTTTTATCGATCAGTTTGTATGGTTATGTTTATGCTATAGTAATCCGTTCTGAACAGTTTCTCGGAGATAGTAACATTACCTTAAATAATAAACCGTACTTCATTTCGTGAAGATATCTCGTCAAATAAAAGAATTTTTCATACCAGAACTTAATTTGTATCGATCAGTTTGTATGGTAGGGTGTATAGTGGTCCAATATCGGCGGTTCCGACGTATGAGCAGTTTCATGGGGAGAAAAAGATATGTGCAAAAGTTCAGTTCTATATCTCTGAGGGACTAGTTTGCGTATACACAGACAGACAGGCGCACAGACGGGCATGGCTAAATGAGACGAGTCACGCTGATTAAAATGTGCCTCCTAAATTGTAATGTATCCAATCTTTTATTTCTATTCAATCAATTCAACATGAGTAGACAGATTGGCTTTTGAAGTATGTTAACCAGAAACTACGTACATATTAGATATACTACTAATATATTTATAAGAGCCAGTCAATAATAATTTGTACAACATAGTTTTTATTTACCTTGAGTGCACCAGCTTCAACCAACCGGTCAGCAGCATGAACTATAGTACCACAAGTGTCCGCCATATCGTCTACTAAAATAGCAATTTTGTCTTTCACATCTCCAACAAGAACCATGGAAGCTACTTCGTTTGCTTTTTTTCTTTCTTTATGAATAAGAGCAAACTCAACATTCAGCCGATCCGCAATAGATGTCACTCTGAAAAAATGAAAAGAATTTCCTTTTCACTAAGCATTTATAATTTTAATATACAATCTGACTGATGCTTCCTTTTTTGAAGTGGGTAGATAAATTCTTTAAATAAATTAATAATAGTATGGATGTAAAAGCACATAAACGGTATCTTGCGACATTATGTCCTTATATTTATTTTAAAATATTGATCAGTGTAATTGTTTGCATCTCGTTTGTTCGAAAGCCACTTTATCATATAAAGTTTGTTCGTTAAGGGGTTATATCCATTTGCAACTCATAAAAAGTGTGATTTTTTTTTGAGAGGCATTTTATTATTTTTCGAAATAAAAAAGTAATGAACATTCTATTTTTATTTCCAAAAACTTTTTTTTGTTTCTAAATAAAATTTCACTACTGAGTGGCTAAAATATATAGAAATAGAGAGAAAAGAAATTATTATTAAAAATATTATTCGTTCCAATTTTACCTGACAAAGAAATATAAAAGGTCGTATGATTCAAGCCGTTTCGGGGAAAATTTCCTAACCGACTCTGAAAACAGTGTTTGGAGAAGGCGAATACACTAGGTTAAAAATAATTTTAATTGCGATCTGAAGTGTAAAACTCGGTCAGTTTTTCAACAATCTTCTTGCCGTGAAATAAGAAAAATTTGTGCTCAAGCTTTCTGATGAAGCATCCTAAAGGTCCCAAATGGGCTATTAAAAAAACTGCAAAGTATTTACAATAAATACGAGTACTACATTTATGAAGAGGTGTTCTGACCATTATGGGAAAACTAGAAACGTAGACGGCAAGACACAGGAAGGAATCACGTGACATGCACCTAAAAGTGAGGACAAAGCTGTTGTTCTCCTTTTTGAGAAGAAACCATTGCTCAGTCTAAGAAAAGCTAAACAAATTTTGTTTAAAAAGGGATTAGATACTATATCTCTAAATAGAATACGGCACAGAATTCAGAGATCTGGCATAAAACGCAGCAGTACTGTAACCAAATCTTTACTCTTGACAACGCGGGCGATTGGAGCAAGTATTGAATAAACTTCAGTTATAGCAAATAAAGTCTATTCAAGTTTACAATGAGTTCCGCTATTTTAGCTTTTTTTGTGGAAGAAAAAAGAAACTAAAAATTTAAAGAAAAGATATTAAAAGATCACATTAATCCACCTGATGTACCAGGGGAATCGCATGTAAAATTTGGCTTGCATTTACTTGCATGATTGTATACCTAAGTACATGCTTACTTTACAGATTTACATATATCACCTTATCGACTAAATAAACACGCATTTGGGTGTTAAATTATGTTTTGCAAATCATCTTAAAATATCTGAATTTTTTCCATAAACTCAAAAATTATGACATTTAATGTTTTATTCTTATGTTTTCCCCTATAGAAATAACGCTAAATTAAATCGTAACAATAATATAAATTATTTTCTTAACTTACATTTCAAATCTGTCCACATTGCTTGTCAACCAGATCCTGAAATCAATATTTTAACATGGAATATTCCGGACAATACAGCGCTCGCCGATGATGCATTTTGTATACCAAAGGAAATCGACAAGTTGCTGGGTACAGAAACGTTCTTCAGTCTTCTATCTGTAGGCCAAATCAATCTTGGATCTAATTTACCCATCTTGCAAAAAACGCTTTTAGGCTGGATTGTTTCGGGACGCTATAAGACGGGCAGTAACAACAACCATCTTGTTTATTTTTAGCCAATGAATCTTTAGATACCAAATTGGAAAAATTGGAAGAAGTCACTACCATACCAGAGGCATGGACTCGTGAACAACAGAGTTGCGATCACAAATACAATTCAACTGTGTCAAGAAGGCCCTACAGCATTGAGACGATTCAATGCACAAGAACGTCGATTAGTCAAATCACCACAATTGAAAGCACAATACGTTGAATTTATGAGCGACTACGAGAGTTTGGGTCATATGAGCGCAGTAAAAAATCCAAATCTCAGCGAACCGCATTATTATATGCCACATCATTGTGTGCTAAAACCAACAAGTACAAAATCATTAAACGATATTGCGAACTTTTTTCTTCTTCTTCGTTTTCGATTCCATAGGTTTGCACTCACTGCCGACATAGTCAAGATGTATGGCCAAGTATTAATGCACGATGATCGAAACTTCCAGTATATTCTGTGGAGGAGTTCACCGACTGAAGATATTCACACACATCAACTAAATACTGTAACGTATAGAATGGCTGAATTTATGACACCTACTGCATTTTTTTTTTATCGGTTTCAATTCTGATTCCAACAACTATCAGATTCTACAACATTTTTCCCAATAAATGTTACCATACTCCTTACAAGAAACGTTATTTTTTGAACGCACTGTATTTGCTAACTCTTCGGATCGGATGAACTTCAAATTTTCGGCGAATACGATATTCTTAAATATAAGTACATTTGATATGTATGGTATATATGCAAAAAAAATCGATTTTTTGAAATTTACAAGGTCATATAACCTCTTACATCTTCTATTCAGTTGTACAACTCGTCGAAAGTTAGATTAAAATCAAAATTTTTTAATTTGTTTTACTGCATTTCTAGTGATATGATTTAGGAATTACAGTTTTTTCTGCACTTTTGAACTCTGGCAACAATCATCGCTAAAACTAAACCGCTTGTTGGGGGCAAGAAATACTTCTGATTCTGAATACCATGTTTTTACTGACGATTCACAAGTCGCCTTTGCAGCCGCTCAATATGCCTGAACGTTGTAAGGCCGTTTGCTGTTCTCTACAGAACAAGAAGCCTATAAAACTCCTGACAGAAACCAACAAATGGGATTTACTAAGTAATTGCAGAAAACAAACCTGTACATATACGGAGTAGCCTTTGTGGACTAACGTCTCATTTAGCTTTAAATGATTAACTACGTGTAGGTGGCCACATCAAAAATGCAATGCTTTCAGACGATCTAAAACATCCTATAATATTGCCGACAAAAATGCGGCTCGCTAAACTAATTGCCGCCGAATTGCACCTCATTACATTGCATGGTGGAACTCAGATAATTTTTTTACACTTCAACGAAGCTTTGAGATGCCTGGTATTTGTAAACTCAGCCATGGAACTTGAATTGTTACTGGCGACAACTCATGTATGACTTAACTCCAAATCGCCTTACCAACCCACTGTTTCTTGCGCTGTTAAGAAGGGTTGCCCAGCTTATTATAGTGTGAGAGCGATTCAAAATTTTTTATATAATAACATTTTGCATTGTAGCCAGGCCAGACAAAATACTTGTTTTGGGATATTTAAATTAAAATACCCAACATTTAACACAATTAAAAATTATTATAGATTGGTCATTTAATAATGGGTGTTTTTTTCGAGGTATAGAACTTTAAGTTGGCATTACTGTTCAAGATGGCGACCGATTTAAAAGCTGTCAAGTGATTTATTCTCATTATTCTCGGAACGCGTATCGCGCATTACGTTCATTTTATTTGTTTGGCGAGAGAGCTAATCCTCAAGTGTATGTCGAAACACCGTTACATAGAGAAAAACTGACTGATTGGTGCGCTTTATGGGCTGGTGGAATCATTGGTCTATGCACATAAGCCACAAACGCTTAACCATTTGGAAGACAACATTCGCCGTGTTATTGCCGATATACGGCCACAAATGTTGGAAAAAGTCATCGAAAATTGGACGTCCAGATTGGACTACATCCGGGCCAGCCGTGGCGGTCAGGTCATATGCCAGAAATCATATTTAAAATGTAATTCCACAAGATTATCGTTCGGATAAATAAAATTCATGTCAATCGAATAATCCATCGTTGTTTTATTGCAATTAAAAACTCTATACCTCTAAAAAAACGCCCGTTATATGAAGAAACTTTAAAATATATTTTTTATGATTTTATTGGATATTAAAACCACAGACTTTTGAGCATTGAAACTTATAAAGAGATTTTAACTTATTAGCTCTTAATTAATATAAGATTTTAGTAATTTTCAATTGAAAATTAATACTATGATTCATCTCATTCCTATACATTCAAATACATTTAAATTTTGCCATTTCTTTAGTTTTCACTGTTTTACATTTTTTATTAGTGATCTTGAGCGGTGGCAACAAATCCCTCCGTTAATATATATTTTTGGTAGAATTTCAATATGGCCGTTTCTGTCATTCCAATTGCGAAACATTAAGACCTACCCGATCCAGTCAACAGTCAAAGTCGGGGAGATGAGTTGCTCTCTCATTTCCAATTACAAAAGAGTTGGGAACATCACTCTGACTATGCCACTAACTTCTTAGGAGCTGAAAAGGAGTTACGACTAGTCTACGAACGACACTGACACGACTTGGAATTTCTACCACCTTTAAATATAAGGGGCCTTCGCGAGACTGGTGTAAAGCACGCCGTGGGCTCTCTATTTTTAACTTGCAAAGAATTTTCATAAGTACCAACTAAAGTTGAAGCCTGTCTGAATACGCGTCCTATTTGCTGTATTCCTACAGACATAAGCGACTTTGAAGTTCTCTCGCCTGGATTGACGAACCCTGACGTTAATCCGTTTGTCGATCGTTATTCTTAATTTTTAATATTATGAACAATCGTTTAAGGGGGCCGGCAAACCATCTTCCCATTTGCTCACTCTTCAATACTACATTAAGAGTGAACAATAGTATTACATAACAGACGAAATAAAAATATATAAAACATTCATAATTTTAATTCCCGATGATAATTAAAAAATGAATACTTTATTCTATAGTACTGGTGCTTGAACGATTGTCATTAATATAATTTTGAGTTTATAAAAAAAATTCATAGGCTTCACTTCAACAAATTTCCACAAGAAAATCGGTATATTTCATGCTCGTTACGATGATACACGAGAGTATTCGATGTTTGCTCACTTAAAAATATTAAATAAATCTGGTTTTATTTTTGGATTATCTAAAAAATAAGGCTAGAGTATAAAATAGAGATAGAGTAGTGCGACTATATTATTCACGTTAAAACTAACTTCGTGAATTATTTCTAAATTATGGATTAGAGCGAGGAGTTGAAGTCAACTAATAATTATATATCTTCTATTTCATCCTGTATAAACTATTAACGTAAATAAATATAAGAAAGTGATTTCAACAATATTTAAAGTTTTAAATTGAGCTTTCTTTCGCCCACTATTAATTTGTAATTACTTACCGTTTTGCTCCACCAGCATCGGGTGATACAATAATTGAATTCTTCCACTCTGGTATATTTTCTTTAATCCATTTTAAGACAGCTGGTTCTGCATACAAATTGTCAACAGGTATATCGAAAAACCCCTTAAAAATATTTTAAAAAAAATGTATTATGCAAAAGCTTGTATGCGTGTGTTTGTTTTATTTATATTTGAGATTCGATGACTGTTTTTCACATAAATAATCTTTATTTTAAGAGAGTACGTAAGATTTATTTTTTTTAATCAAAATGTAAATTGCCATAACTAAGTTCCACAATAAGATAAGACTATTGTTTGGTATACAGGATCACATTAGGGAGATACATCTGCGCTCCTAAGCGCTAAAGCTATAATAACAAAATTCACTGAGAACAAATGTTTTTAGCACCTCTATTGACAGTGTAAAGATGGGAGAAATCGGATCACAACTCCGCCCTCTTCCCCAATATAACGGTACTATTAAAAACTACTAAAAGCGCGATAAATCAATAACAAAACGCGTCAGAGACATTAAATTTTATCTCTGGGATGGTATGAGACTTTCCACTATACAAATCAAGCAACAATGATTGTATCGGAGTAAAACTTTGCGTGAATAATGCATTTAAAGCATGCCACCTTGTGAATAAAAATTGTCTAAATCGAACAAAAACTGTTCAAGCCTCTAGGTACTTAATATGTGGACCCCAGTGTCTATAGTTGACTTTTTACCGAAAATATCGGAAAATGTGTAAGATATATAATTGAAATTCATATAATAAAATAAATAAATGAGACTCGCTATAAAAGTATGTCCACCCTTTTTGATTTATATAACACTAGATTGCCTAAGCAAGTCATTTTGACTGCTTTTGAATTTTGTTGTTCAATAATTAAAGTTATTGTTATTGTTATTCGAATCTTTATGCCAGGCCTGGCCACGCGCTTTATTACCTTAGAACGCGCTGTAACGTAATTCAGATGGGAAGGAGGATCACTGAGTGTATGATCTCATACTGTAATCTAAGTTCATAAAAGAAATGTCCAACAGAAGAGAACTATTATAAAAGCTAAGAGAGATAGGTGAAGAGTGTTCAGACATAACTATCATCTGAAGATGAACCAGATCATATTCAACACTTTGAATCTGAATCAGACATCTGATGCTGAAGAAAGCGATCAAAAGGCGATCACCAACGATGAAAATGAAGATGTCATCAATATGCCCAGGAAAAGGCGTAGGGTGCTAATTAGTTCAGATGAAGAAACTGAAAATACCTCTTAAAAGACCGAAACAGCTGCAGATGGTACAGTGTGGTCGAAATTTTACGAAGGCGGTATTCCCGGAAGGCTACAATCTACGTGTATTTTCAAGGGTGTGACACGGCCAACAGGCTACGTCAGTGCATTATCGTTGATAATAAATGATTATATTATATTATCAAGCATATAGCAGAACTGCAATAAATGCTTGGATACTTTATAAAGAAGTGACCGGAATACCAATAGAACGAAAATAGTTCCTGTTTCAATTAGCAGAACAGCTTTCCGAAGATTACACCATTAGTAGAGAGAAACATTCATCACAATAGGACTTACAAGTATCATCGCTACAACTTCATATACAACAGATTCTATCAAACGAAACATTTTTCAAATACGACTTTGTCACAATATCGGGATGTAAACTCCTGATCTGACCTTTGCTCAACACGTACATAGCCTGGACTATTAGATGGATTCGGTTGATCCCTGGGCTGGTGGTCGTGGTATCCTGTCACCTGCGTATGCAGGGCTGATACCCTGCAGAAATTGCTGATGGTCTAATGCCAAGTCCGCCTCCGTCCCGTTCAAACCATGGCAGGCCTCGGAGTATGTTCCCCTCCCGTCATCATTAAGTTGGTGTGGTAGGTGTTTGCTGAGATGACTCCTTCTTTGCGCTGGTCGGCTCTGAACGCATTGCCTCATAATGGTGGGACGACGGAAGAAGCAGGACAAAACCAATCTCTGCTATAGTGGACGGTCACCTAGGGGAGAGACACCTTCACCGAGGGAAACGAAATCGTCCCCGGTAAAGGGTGAGGATAAAAATTCAAGGGGTGCTTGGCTTACCGTCACTAGGGGAGGTACGGCAAGGGGGTCGGCAGGAGTCTGCCGACTGAAACCTTGGGCAGGACGGAAGTGCGAGGCGGAATCGCCAGCACTAGCAGAAGAACCTCTAAGGGCCCTGTGGCTAAGCGCGTGACCGTAGCTAAAAAGCTGAAGTCGGTTGGCTGCCAAGATTTTGGAGCCCCACACCTCGATAAAGCGGCAGAGGTCGTAGGAGGGGAAATCCTCCCTCGGTAAAAAGCCTATGGTCGGAGCCACATCGATGTGTAGCAAAATAGCTTAACGCGCAAGCTCAGTGGAGCTCGGTGTGTAGGGGAAATGGTGCTATCTCTCATGACGAGAGGAAGCGGGTAGCGGCTGCTATCTCTTAAGGTGTGCCGAAGAACGGTCTAGAGAAATTGCTCCCTTGATCTCGGAATGGAGAGTTCTAGACGACCATTCCTTTTCCGATCATATATATATTTCAGCTTGGACCTCGTGGAGAGTCTTCTGCGGCAGTGTAGAAGGTTGTCACGAGTCCTCAAGATTAGGCGCACGTCACCTTACCTGGGCGTTCAAATCATTCAAACCCTTCAAGTCCCCGGGTCCTGATGACATTATACCAGCGCAACTTCAGCGCACGGTCAAGGTGTCATGCAGCTGGCTGGCCCCATCTACGCGAACTGCGTTAGATTTGGCCATGTCCCGAAGGCCTGGAGACATGTTAAGGTGCAAAAGATTTTAGACACATAAGCCTATCCTCGTTTTTGTTGAAAACGCTGGAGAGACTTATGGATCTGTACATTAGGAGAAGAATACCGAGGGATAAACTGTTACATGCGCAGCATGCCTATACCAAGGGCAGATCGGTTGACACTGCTTTGCATGATGTAGTGTCATTGCTGGAGGTAGCCCTCATGCACAAGGCATTTGCTGTGGGTACCTTTCTCGACATAGACGGAGTCTTCAATAACGTGCGGCCAGAGGCAGTCGTTAAAGCCCTCCTCAAGCGCTTCATATTTAGTCTTCTCTGCGACAGAACTGTTGTAGCGGAGTGGGGTAGTGCCAAGATAGCCAGAAAGGTTAATAGGGGAACTCCCCAGGGAGGGGTACTCTCCCCGCTGCTCTGGATCTTGGTGGTAAACGACCTACTTATAGAAAAAAAGGCTGTCGGGCGATAGCTTATGCAGATGATGTGGTTCTTATGGTTAAGGGAAAATTCCTAAATACCGGCCTAGCCGTCAACCCAAGTAAACCCGAAATGATTTTATTTATTATATATAGGCATAAGATCCCAAACATGCCTCTCCCCTTTTTCGGGGGTTCACGACTTCAACCTGGTGATAAGGTGAAATACCTAGGGCTTATCCTTGATAGAAAGCTTTCTTGGAGGCGAAACATTGAGGAGAGAGTTAAGAAGGCATCGGTCGCCTTATATTGCTGCAGGGGAGCTATAGGGAAAAGGTGGGGACTTCAACCTGGTGATAAGGTGAAATACCTAGGGCTTATCCTTGATAGAAAGCTTTCTTGGAGGCGAAACATTGAGGAGAGAGTTAAGAAGGCATCGGTCGCCTTATATTGCTGCAGGGGAGCTATAGGGAAGAGGTGGGGACTCTCACCAAAGGTGATGTTCTGGCCCTACGAAACCGTAGTCAAGCCAATATTGTTCTATGGTGTGTTCGTCTGTTTGAGGGCGCTCGAAAGGGCTACTCGGGCTAAAAAGCTTTAGCGGGTCGAAAGAGCGGCGCTCATCGGAATCTCCGGTGCACTGGACATTGTCGGCAGGTGCATTGCTGCGAAGTGTGCTTTAAGGCTCAGGGAAGCTGGGCTTATAAAGAGGTTCGAACAAGGACACGCCGCAATGCTCTCCTCCTTCAGCTGCATTCCTATAAATTTGGATCTCTGCATCACAGCGGCCACTCGAGGCGGCTTTTTCTCTGCCCGACGAGGGAGATGTGGATGGGAAGAAGCCGCTGGAAGAGAGGCGCAGTGAGCTTTTCCACGGATGGGTCGAATTTTGTAGGGAAATGTTTAGAGAAGTTAGCATTCACTCCGACAGCAGAGCGGCAATACTAACTTGAGTGCGCGAGCCGTGCAATCAAAGCTAATCAAGGAGTGTCTGTCTTCACCAGAATTAGCATCAGGATACTTCAATATCAGGCTCGTTTGGGTGCCTGGTCACAGCGGAATCGCTGGCTGGATCGCAGGAGGTCGGAGGATCTTCTCGTCTTGAACAAAGTTCATACCGCCACTATGGTAGGAGTTCTCCCTGGGCACTGTCCAATGGGAACTCATTCGGTACGGCTCAGAATACTAACCGATGCTAGTTGTGAAAGTTATATGGAGGAAGGTGAGGTGGAAACACCCCGGCACTTTCTCTTCCACTATCCGGCTTTTGCTAGGCTGAGACTGAAACCACTCGGCAATCACAGGTTTGTCATAGGCACATTAGGTCTTTTGATCCAGCACATAGGAGTATTGGGTACCACAACGGACCGGCGTTTTAAGCTGTCCAAGTATGATCCTTCTTAGGATCGACCTTCTAACCTAACCTAACCTTGTCACATTATCAAAACAAATAATATTTGTCAAAAATGTAAAAAGTATGTTTGCGGAAGACGTACATCTTAATCATCATCGGAATATCGTATATACAACTTTTACTGGGCATCTAAATTTTAACATCTCAAAACTCTCAAAAATTTTAAATATTATTAAATCTACTAAATTTACGGGCAACGTCGTTAACAACATTAATCATAGTGTGGCTTTTTAAATAATTTAATAATAACGCGTTTGATGATAACAGTGTCGATGGTGTTCTTACTGTGATTGTGAGTACTGTGTCAGTGAGTTATACTGGTAACAGTTACCGACGTTTAACAAAAGTAATTACTACAAAATATCTGACTCGTTTCTACGGGAAAAATCCAATTTTAGTGAATATATAATATATATTGAAAAACAGAAAAACTCGAGCCTTTAAACAGTAAAAAAACTGGTTCACATGGAACCCTAGCTACGAAATCCATTTTTACAAGTTAAAGTCTGTTCAAAAACAATTTTTACTTTTCGCCTTAGGGCATTTCCGATTATAGTTTAAGTCTGCCTCCATACGCTAGTCGTTTAAAACTTATAAATCTACCTACAATTGCTAGTCGTAGGGAACTGCTTGTTATATGTAGTATTCTTGAATGGAACAGTTTGCAGTTCTTTTCTACTGTCTACTAAATTAAATTTAATATCCCGGTTCGCTTTTCGAGGCAGTTTAGACCCTTGTTGTTTTCTGTAAATCTTAGCTGTTGAAATTTTTGTTTCTGTAGTTGAGCAGTTTTAGATCTCAATACTTAAAAAACTCTCTTGCCTTTTCTAACTCGGCTACTTCCACACGTATGCGGATTGCGCCGATCGCGTCGGTTGGGTTATTATTATCATCAGCTGATTCGGACAACGTTTTTGCGTCGGTGACTGTTTCCAGCATTAAACACAAAAAAAAATCGTCATCTTGTGTTTCTGCTTTGTTCGTAGATAACCTTTCAGTTGTCAAATGACGCTAACACGTAGATAACATATCACTGAGCGAATTAAGTTATCCAGGTTATGAACCAGAGGTATTCTGTTCCACTCTCAACTGAATACTGTTGGCCTACTTTTGGGTACTAATTTTTTTTCAAAAACTATCACAATTCAATGGGGTTAAAATCGGGTCACCAAAACCTTTGGAAGAGGCACAGCGCCTAACCTTAAGAGAAAGCTTGTCGAACCTTACTATTCGCTATAATATTTAAAATAATACAAGTGAATGAGATTTTCCTTAAACGAAATCTATTTCCATCCAACCCTTAAGGGATTATATTGGTTCCCTAGAGCGAAAAACGGCCTATTTTCAATAATTTTGTTCTTATAAATTCATTCCTTACAAGAACTTGCCCAGTTTGTAAGGCAGCTATATGCTATAGTGGTCCGATATCGGCGATTCCGCAAATGAGCAGATTTCAGACCGATATCACAAAAACTGGAGGGAGAGACGGACGGACATGGCTAAATCGACTTAGCTCGTCACGCTTATCATTTATGATACCATATTTTTATATGCATTTATGTCTGTTATATACTTTCCCCAGAAAATTATTAAGTCCTTACTTACTTACTGCAACTTTCTAATAATTTTTGATTTATCGCCACTAACAACGACAAGCACTACCATTTTAATTAACAGGTACACTTGTACTTCTATTTTCGTTAACAAAACTTTACACAATAATATACTGTAATGGACTTTCTTTATTAGAACTTCATATACCATTACAAACAGGTAAATAGAATAGTTAATTGTATGCAGAGTGATAACAACGCATCCGTTGCGAGTATTATGTAATAAAATGTTGTTAAAATAGGGAGGAAACTTTAGTAAACCATCCCACGATTTCACAGTTAAAAAGGGTATGGTTGAATAGAGGAGATTCTCTAGATTAAGTATATATATATAATTATAGCCGCCGAAAACTTATAAAATTTTATCTTGCAATTTTTTGATTTTTAGTTTATTTTATATTATGCACTTATTATTCACTTACGCTTCACTACATTGTTTCTACATATTTAATTATATCAATTATTTTAATATTTGCTTTATATAAGCATTTTACTTTTTAACCGGCTTGGTATCTGAACTTTGTACGGAAACAGGTTTAAGTCATCATAAATTATGCGTTGTAATAACCGTCTGCTAACTCCAAGTTGCGTAAATAAGTTGCAAGTTGAAACTCTTGGATTTGCCTGAATTGACGATGCAACAGCCGCGATTGTTTCTTGAACACGAACATACGGATCTCGATGGTACGGTCTTCTTGCGATACCTCCAGATTCGGCAAACATATTTACCAACCTTATGATGGTCCTTCTGCTCGGGGGAGGGCCGCCAAAATCCCGTTGAATTCCCTTTGGACGAAAATGACGGACTGCAAAGCATGATACCGCTGCACTATTCAAACCCTCTTTTCGGTATCTCAGGCATTCATTTTTAAATAACTTAAATAATAACCTGTCAAATAAAAAAAGTAAGTCGATTACTCACACAGAAAAAAAGTTATTACGGTTTCTTTTTGTAGCGCGATTGTGAGCCACCCTATATAAAAACAAAATTAACTATAAATCGAGAAATTGCAAGATAAAATTTGTAAAATTTTCAACTTAAAATGCGAATATCACGAAAGCTATAGGTTTCCAGTGGCAATATATTCTTAATTTGGAGAATCTTCTCTATCCAACCATACCGCTGAAGTCGTGTGATATGTATACTTATGCCGACCCGAAATAGGTGATATAATAAATATATCAAACAAATATATCAACATGTATTTTACAATCACGAGGTTAAAAGGTACACAGTATTTAAGCATTCACCAAAAAAATATATGCAACTTAAAAGTTTCATTAATTTCTTTTCACTTATTTTGAAGACAATTGTTCGATGAGTGTATGGGCTATGAATTTTAGCTGCGTCGTTCTGAGTTAACGGGATTTTAGTACCGCTACTTAAGTAAGTTGAGCAGAAAAAGTGTGCGTTCACTCCAAATATCGATGGTTAGTTGTATGAAAAGTACAAGTTTTTTAGATCAATTGTATTTTAAATGATAAACGATAGTTGGCGCGGTTAATAACACGTCTAAAACACATATAATCACAGGAATTAATCTCCTTTTCTTAATATGGACCAAAAGCGAGAAGAAATAGATATTGGCGAAAGAAAAATCATTGTTGGATTGTGGCAAAATGCCAAAGTCATGAGAAATCGCGAAAACTGTTGGGAGACAGTACTCCTCAGTCCAGAGAGTAATAAACAATTGGCACGAGTGGCACGTAGCCCATAGAACCCAATAACATATCGAGAATAAATCGACTTAAGAGATGGCCTTTGCAAAAGAGCATAAGCCCTCCAGAGTTTTGGAAAAGCGTTATTTTTTCAGATGAGAGTAAGTTCTGCATCTTTGGAATAAAAGTTCATAAGATTGTTTGAAGGAAAAGTGGAACAGCACTGTACTTGTATAAGAAAAATCTCGTACCTACGATAAAGCATGGTGGTGGAGGTGCTATGATGTGGGGGTGTATGGCAAGTTCGAGCGTTGGAAAATTTTCAGTTCATTGAGTCGATAATCTTGATATTTTAAAAATATATTTAATATTTAAAAGAAAGTGCAGTCAAGTTGGGACTAAGTGAGCGATTTATTTTCCAACAAGACAACGACCCGGAGCACACAGCAGAAATTGTGAAGCAGTGGTTGCTCTATAATATTCCAAAACAACTTCGTACACCCCCACAATCACCTGACCTCAACCCTACTAGAGCGAAAAATTAGGCAGCGTGGTATCACCAGCAAAGAAATGCTTAAGGACGCGCTTAAAGAAGAATGGGAAGCCTTTTATTCCTTTATTCTTGAAGTGAACGCAGACTTTTTCTGCTTGGCTTGAACAACCTTTTTATTTTTACGTGAAATTATTTTGAATTCAATTACGTTATTGGTACGTAATTTTGTAAAATAGTTACTTTTTATTCAACTAAATAAAATACTGCAAAAAATGCTTTTAATCATCTTTTTTTCCGATTTTTCATAGTACAAAGGAATACATAAGTGAACGCAGACTTTTTCTGCGATGTGTATATACATATTTTAAACGCACTTTTCAATTAAATATATTTGGGAAAAGGAGGCTTTTATAGCATTGTCAAACAAAATATTAAAATCAAAAAGCAATATTTATAAAAAATTAAATTCTAAAAATAAAAGCGTTATTTATCCGAAACTCAATATGCCAAAGAGATTAACTGAAGAGGAGCTTTGCGAGCTTAAAGTATGGCTAGTTGACCAACAAATTAATCCAAATAAAATGCACCGAGAGTTTTCGGATGCAGTTCCTGTTGCCAATTTATTGAAAAAATTGTATCCCAAGTTAATCGATTTGCATAATTATCCTCCACGAAACAACACTCAACTAAAGTTAAACAATTGGGAAACTCTCAATTTTAAAGCTCTTGGAAAAATTGGCCTTCAACAAACAAACTCCATGTTACAAAAATTAGCAAAAGGAACGCCTGGAGCAATAGAATCGCTGCTTTATGATATAAAAATTCAAAGCAAAGCTAAACAATCTGATAGAATTGACGATCAAGAGCAAGCTTGGTCGGAAAACGATGATATTATTGCCGTCAATGTTAGTAAAAAAATTGGTGATGCGATCGTCCAAGTGCCACAAAAAATGATTTTATATTCGATCTACGAGAACGCTGTTCGTGAATCTCAGGCAAAAGACTCGTATTTGAATGCTGCAAATCAAAAAATTGCTCACCTAGAAAACATATTAAAACTTAAAGCGGAGCGCATAGAAGAATTGTGTGCACAACTCGCAAAAGTATCGGTGCGAAGTTTGATAAAGCAACATAATTTAGAAAACTCAAGCCCTAATTCTCTTCTTAATTTTGATAATATCGAAAATGAGACAAATAGCAAACACATTGATTTCTGAATATTTTCAATTTGATATTCCAGCTGTCATTTAGTGATCTGTCGAAATTAGACATGTAAAGTATACATAACTTAGACTCGTTGAAATATATACATATATACAAACATATATATTTATGTAAATATGACATCTCAAAAACTGGTTTAACAATTGCGTGAAGAATTCGGAAAAAGAACACTATAGCTAAATAAATAGATCTTATTCGTAATCAGATGCAAACGATAACTTGAATAAAATTTTTGATGAAATCGGTATACATGTTTCCCGGCACTCAGAGGAGGGTGGTTTTTAGATGAGGAAAATCGGGAGATTGGCACGCCCACAATATTATAATAAAAGTTATAAAGTTCTATAACTAATTCATAAATTAAACTACAAAACCCAAATTTGAGACAGGATTAAAATAGACACGGGCCATCGAAAGGGTGATCCATTTCGAGGTTCATTACTTTTTAAAGAAAAAAACACAGCAAATTCAAATTTAATAGGGAATTTTTATTATCATTTATCTTTCGTCCATCCGTTGAATCCAATTTTCGATGACTCGTTCGAGCATTTCGACTGGTAACTGGCGAATGACACGCGTGATGTTTTGCTCCAAGGCCTGAATGGAAGCGGCAGTGTCCGCATAGACTTTCGACTTTACATATCCCCACAGGAAAAATTCTAACGGTGTGATATCACACGACCGGCCCAAAGCGTGAAACTATCTGCTCACCGAAGTGTTCTCTCCATAAATTAATTGATTTATGCGATGTGTGGGAAGTGTCGCCGTCTTGTTGAAACCAAATGTCGCCGAGATCACGAACTTCAATTTCAGGCATCAAATAGTCGGTTATCATGGCGCGATAGAGGTCGCCATTGACGGTAACGTCTCACCGGCGTCATTTTTGAAAAAATTTGGACCGATGAACCACCGTCCCACATTCACAGCTCTTGAATCTCTTCGTCCCAAATGCGGCTATTTTGCTTGTTTACATACCCGTTGAGCCAGAAATGGGCCTCACTGCAGTCGGATCTTCTTGGAACTTTTCAAGAGCCCATAGAGCGAAGCGATATCGTTTGGGAAGATCGAACGGCTTCAGTTCTTGCACAAATTGTATTTTGTACGCTTTCAATTTAAGATCTCGATGTAAAATGTGCCAAGACGTTTTATACGTCAGTCCGAGTTGCTACGAACGGCGCCAAATCGACTATCCACGATCTTCGTGTACACTCTCAGCTACGGCCGCTATATTTTTTTCACGGCATGCTGGACGTGGTCTATTCGGTCGAATGTTATCCAATAATGAATGCCGAGTCTCATGATGGGTGATAGTGCTCCGAATAATATGCTCAGTAGACCGGTTATGTTGACTATAACTTGTGCGAAGCGAGCGAAACACATTCTTTACAGAACGTGAATTTTCATAATAAAGGTGAACGATTTTTAAACATTGTTTAGGCGTAAGTCTTTCAATGATGAAATGCTAAACAATACTGACCAAAAATAACATGACAGCTTGACACGAACCAAGCGTGATCTGTCAAGAAAAGGCTATTAAAAAAAGTACCTCTACTTCTATGACCCGTTATATATAATTTAATATTGTTTGGATAGTGGGCGTGACCCGCTCTCTATTTTTATACTCTCGCAACCTGTTGCTACAAAGTACCTATAATAGTTTTGTTCACCTAACGGTTGTTGGTATCACCTAAAACTAATCGAGTTAGATATAGGGTTACATATACTTATATAAATGATCAGGATGAAGAGACGAGTTGAAATCCGGGTGACTGTCTGTCCGTCCGTCCGTCCGTGCAAGCTCTAACTTGAGTAAAAATTGAGATATCTTTATGAACCTTGGTAGACACGTTTCTTGGTACCGTGAGACGGTTGGTATTGCAGATGGGCGTAATCGGACCACTGCAACGCCCACAAAACGCCATTGATCAAAAACAAATAAATTGCCATAACTAAGCTCCGCAATAAGATACAAGACTGTTATTTGGTACACAGGATCACATTAGGGAGGGGCATCTGCAGCTAAAATTTTAGCTAATTCTATAATAACAAAATTCACTGGAAGCAAATGTTTTTAAAACCTCTATTGACGTTGTGAAAATGGGTGAAATCGGGTGACAAGCCCGCCCAATGTAACCCCATATAACGGTACTGTTAAAAAATACTAAATAAATGCGATAAACCAAGCACTAAACACACCAGAGACATTAAATTTTATCTCTGGGATGGTATGAGATGACTTTATAGGAACCGCGTTCAAAATTAGTCAGTGAGCGTGGCACCGCCAACTTTTAGGTGAAACCCATATCTTGGGATCTGCTTAACCGATTTCAACCAAATTCGGTGCATAACGTTCTTTTCATATTTCTATATAGTGCGAAAATGGGCGAAATCGGACTACAACCACGCCTATTTCCCATATAACACCATTTTCAATTCCATCTGGTTCTTTCACTTTCCACTACGCATATCAAGCAACAATGATTAAAGTATGCCACCTTGTGACCAAAAAAAGTCTAAATCGAACCAAAACTGTTCGAAGCCCTAGGTATGAATATATGGACGCCAGTGCCTATAGTTGACCTTCTACCGAAAATATCAGTCAATCCATTAAAAAATCTCAAACGGGTACACCATTTGACTTTGCGAGAGTAAAAAATGTTCGGTTACATTCGAACACATCATTTAATGATGTGAAAATGAGCAAAATGTGATGATAATATATTGCTTTAAAAACCACTTAAAAAGTCAGGTGCCTTAAATTGTACAGTAATGATGGTTCGGAAAGGCTGCACCCGAATGTAAAAAAAAATTAAAATATGCGTGGCACCGCCCACTTTCAAGTGAAATCTCATCTCTCTGGATAAGGAAGAGCTAAGTTAGTTACAACTGCACATTTTATACTCGCAATTTGGAAAGATAAAAGGCTGCAAAATGTTTTCAGGTATTGCAAAACTTTATATTAAAAAATGTGACGTCAGAATTTAACATGCATAACCGAATGGATTACAATCACATTATTATCTTATATTATTGGTCACACTCACTTAGTTTCATTGCTACATTATGTTTGTCCGAAATTTTTTTTATTAAAAGCAAGCTAATTAACTCAAATCAGATATATGTGATATACAATAAATTCAACCAAAGGGGCTAAATTTAATATAAAGGGTATATGAGGAAAATATCAACCAGAGGATCGAAAGGCGGTATATTAGGGATATAAGGTTTACACCAAGGTCGAGACCAATTTCTCCATATGGATAATGTTTCGGACAAAATTTGGTTGAAATTCGTTGAGTAATTTCTGAAATATAGGATTTCACGTACAGTGGCGCCACGCCCATTCAGTACCATTTAGGATGTTAAATTTAATGCTTCTGACTTCTGATTTATTTAATTAGTTATCGAACTCTTAGTAGCTTTCGACAGGACGGGCGGACAATTACACGAAATTCAACTCGTCTCGTCAGCCTTATCTTTATATATATTAAATACCTCTATGTCTATTACCATTGGTTTTAGGTATTTCAATCAAATGTTAGGTGAACAAAACTATTATAATCTGTAGAAACATGTTCTGATAGTATAAAATTATGAACAACCTTTTACAAATCCTTTGGAATATATTATATTTATATTTTTCTTCAGTGGCACGCGGTCAACGGTCATGAAAGTATCCTTTTTGAAAAAATGTTCACTGTTGAAGAAGGTTTTAATAAGAAAACGACAATATCTACGCAAAAATTTTATTCCTAGGGTGGTCACCATCCAGCTGCTGTAATGGTTTGGTGGGATTCTCCTGTAAAGGCGATACAATTAGGGCAAAGGTGTACTATCAGATGTTTTAGAAAGCGTGCAATACAAAAAAAAAAAAAAACAAGTAAGGAAGTTCTACGTACGGATGTAACCGAACATTTTATACTCTCGCAACTTGCAAGGATCAAAGCCCGGGAAATTACTTCAGGTGTTGGCAAAATTTTATATTTAAGGAAGTATTGATCCGATTCAACCCATTTTTGACTCAAAAACATACTACTATCGAGAGTTTCATTTATATGTATATTTTATTATACGATTCAATTATATATCTTACACATTTACCGATATTTTCGGTAAAAAGTCAGCTGTCACTGGGGTTCACCACCTAGGCGCTTGAACAGTTTTGGTTCGATTTAGACAATTTTTGGTCACAAGGTGGCATACGTTAAACGCATTACTAACTCAATTTTATTCCAATACAATCATTGTTGCTTGATTTGTCTAGTGGAAAGTGAAAGAAGCAGATGGAATTTAAAATGATGTTATATGGGAAATAGGCGTGGTTGTAATTTTCATTCCCATTTTCGCATTATAACATAGACATATGAGAAGAATGTTATATACCGAATTTGGTTGAAATTGGTTGAGCAGATCCCAAGATATGGGTTTTCACCTGAAAGTGAGCGGTGCCACGCCCCCTGTCTAATTTTTAACGCAGTTTCTATAAAGTCATCTCATACCAGAGATAAAAATTAATGTCTCTGGCGTGTTTAGTGCTCGATTTATCGCGCTTTTAGTAGTTTTTAACAGTACCGTTATAAGGTGAGTGGGCGGAGTTGTTACCCGATTTTACCCATTTTCACACTGTCGATAGAGGTAAAACATTTGTTCTTACATATTTGTTGTAACATAAAACCTATTAGGGGGCGGGGCAACGCCCACTTATTAAAAAAAAATTGCAGATGCCCACCACTAATGTGATCCTGTATACCAAATAACAGTCTTGTATCATATTGTGGAGCTTTGTTATGGCAATTTATTTGATTTTTTCCATCTGCAATACCAACCGTCTTACGGTACCCAGAAACATGTGTATCAAGTTTCAAAAAGATATCTCAATTTTTACTCAAGTTACAGCTTGCCCAGCGGACGGACAGACAGTCACCCGGATTTCAACTCGTCTCTTCATCCTGATCTTTATTTCTAACTCGATTAGTTTTAGGTGATACAAACAACCGTTAGGTGAACAAAACTATTATACTCTGTAGCAACAGGTTGCGCGAGTATAAAAAAATAAGCAATACTAAGTATATAATAAGAATCAGTCAGTCAGTTAGTAGAATATTACAGAAATATAGAATTTGTATATATTCGATTTTAATTTAAAACTACATTTTCTAACCGAAATGCGTTATGCTAACATTATTTTTGGGTTATTCAAAAGCCTGAAAGAAACGGGTATAATTTTCCAGCTTAAAAAAGAGTGACACTCCTTTTTTATCTAAGTTTTATAAAACAGAATTATTAACACTAGGTTTACGGGACCCGTCAATTTGACGGAATTCAAACTTTGAAATGAAATATCTTGAAAACCGCTCAATCGGTTTCAACCGTTTTGCATTGTAAATTAATCATTTCTTCTAAACCTTCTACTTTTTGATATTCATATGTCGTACACCTATCTCTAGGGGACCCGTCAAATTGACGGGTTGGCTGATTACGTAAACAATATATATATATATATATATTATATATTTGCTTTGCTTGTAAAATTTTATCTCCAATAGCAAATATAGAACTGAAAGAAAGGTCTAAGACCCCCAACTCATTATCTCAACAATGTAGTAGACGTTAGCGATAATCTCTGAAAATATATCTAAGGAACGTCCCGGGTCAGTATAGTTGCTGCAGTGACAGTGGTAAGAACATTTTTCGAAGACAGTGTGCAAAAGTTTTGGTTATTGTAGTGAGCCGCTTATTGTAAGTATTTACAATAGGGTAATTGGATTTGGGCAAGGTATTTTTTACTTTCACTAATTACCCTTTTCTAGCAATCATGAGTAAAAACACGAGATATAATAAGAAATTGACCAAAATTACCAATATCAATGAGGATTGTTCTGAGGTGCCCTCCGAAGAAGATCAATTTGAATTAGGTGAAAGTGATGATTATAGTGAAAATTCTGAACCCACTGAAACTGCAGAGATGGAAGGATCCTCGGGTAGTGAAGAGAAAAACTTCTTCAATATACGTCGTAATTAGAAAAGGGCACGGATTATTTCTAGTTCAGACACCGAGGATGAGAGGAAGAGTATTCCAAGTACATCCCGAGATGTAATGGAAGAAATTGAAATTGCAGTTGACGGGACACGGTGGGTGAGACTGAAAGCAGGGAAATCTATGGGTTGGCCGTCCGTGCATACTAAATTCAAGGATATCGCAGGGCCTACTGGTTACGCAAAAAGAAATATTATGTCGGGTTGTGTAACTAGTGCTTTTGAATTGATAATTGACGCCCATATTATGAAACATATAAAAGATTGCACCGAAACGAGTTTTGAAGAACGACTGGAAAAATACAGTTTCTGAATTACGTAGTTTTCTGGCAATACTATATGCCCGAGGCGCTTACGAAGTTAGATCATTGAAAGTAAAGTCAGTGGTAAAAAAAATGGGGTCCTTCTTTTTTCCGAGGCACAATGACCAGAGATAGATTTATCCAAATTCTGAGGTTTATACATTTTGATGAACGAACCGACTCAAAGGTTACAAGCCGATAAATTTGCACTCATTTCTGAACTATGGAACAAATTTATAAGTAACAGCCAGGCTTGTTATAAACCACATCAAAATATCACAGTGGATGAACAACTGTTTCCAACTAAAGCCCGTTGATGATTTACACAATACATGCCAAATACGCCGAATAAATTTGGCATTAAGTTTTGGTTAGCGGTTGACGTTAAATCAAAATATATTTTGAATGGTTTCCCTAACTTGGGAAAAGATGACACTCGATGCTCAAATTCGTTGGGCCAGTTTGTAACGTTGAAATTAGCCGAACCGTATTTACATCGAGGAAGAAATATCACTACCGATAATTTTTTTACAAGCATCCCGCTGGCCAAAAAATTGCTTCAACTAAAGACAACCTTGATTGGGACCATCCGCTCGAACAAGAGAGAACTACCAAGACCAGCGAAAGAAAGAAAAGACAAAATGCCGCTATTTTCATCAAATTTATATAAATCAGAAGACTGCACACATAATATGTATAAAAGTAAACCTAAAGTAAAAGTCCTTCTTCTAAGCAGCAAGCATAGAAATATACAGATAGAAAACAATAGAAAATGTGTTCCCGAAACTATTACATTTTATAATAAAACAAAGTTTGGTGTCGATGTCGTGGACCAGATGGCACGCAAATATAGTGTGAAAGCAGGGTGTTTTCGATGGCCTCTCCAAGTTTTTTTATAATATTTTAGATTTGACAGCGATAAACGATATTGTACAAAAAGTGTACCGGATCAAAAATATCCAGAAAAGAGTTTATATTTTCTTAAGCCGATGAATTAGCTGGAGAAAACAAAGAGAACATTCGTCACAGTTCAGACGTTTCAGATCAGGCACATTCAACAGCAGGAGTGCGAAAAAGTTGCCAAGAGGACTATTGTAATAAAAATAAAAGCAGTAATTGCTGTATGTATTGTAAAAATATCGTTTGCGGAAAATGTAGAAAAGATATTCAATACGTATGTAAAAAATGTCCTCGATAAATATGATTATGTTGCCTTTATATTATTAATATTTTATTTTTACGTGAAGCCTTATATTGTCAAACTCAGATTTAGTTTGAATAAATTGAATTTTTTTAAATAAATACGCATTTTTTATCCACCCGTCAATTTGACGGATGCTCGTAGAGATAGGTATATAACAAACGCCCGTAAACCTAGTGTTAAAATCAGCTCAGTACTTTATGCATCAAAACGTTAAACCATTTTCCATATAAACAATTCTATATAATTTGCATTTATGGTCAACGCACTGAAAAAATCCTAATTGAGTGTACTAGTTCTCAAGAAATTTGGAATAATATGACAAATTAATTCGCTCTTTCATCATACATAAGTATATTTGTTTCAACAACAACCAGTAGTCAAAGCGCTTACTAAAGGTTTACTAAACATGTTGTCCAAACCAAATATCGCATACTCAAATATTTTACTTACTTGTATTTGTGATGCATGTAAATCCATGGTGATGATATGATCTGCTCCAGCTACAGATAGCATATTTGCGACTAGCTTTGCAGATATGGGAGCACGGCTCTGTTTATTGATAAAAAAAATATAAAAATAAAATGCATAAGTATAAATTTGGAATAACACTATATATAATAACTTCATAAGCAATTCGAAATTTTTTCACTGAAACTAAAGTAATGATCCAGAATATTGGACAATTAAAAAGTTTAAAAAATATTTAGTTGCTAAAGTACTGGTTTAAGTTTTACTTACAAAAAATTGGTTTTTCGCTGCGAAGTTGATTGAATTGTGGTAATACCAGCAAATTAAAAATTAACGGAATGACAAAGAAAAAGCAAGCGTAAAGAAAACACTTACAAAAAACAACAACAAAACACAATAATTTGACATTTTAAAGGAAACAACTAATCAGCTAGTTGAACACTTGCATATATTTCTGTTGTGCTTAGTTATACTCAAAAATACACATCAATAGCAAGAAAACTGAGAAGGTCAATGACAAAAACTAGAAAAATAATTCAACGTTTATAATATTTTCAAAGCCATTTTCTCAAGGTACATTGTATAATTCCTAAGAGGAGAAAATGCAAATGCTAGAAAATCGACATTTTGTCAATAGCCTTCTATTAAGTTAAATATAACCCAAAAAAATCTAGCGTTTGAAAATGCGTAAAAATAAAATAATATTTGATTTCTTCTGATTTCTTTTATTTACACTTAAAAAAATTAAATTAAAATAGATTTTACAACTTTAATCCGTTGAACTTTCCGTTACAACCTTGACATCTTATGAGTGTATGCATTACGCAATTTTAGCTCGTTTGCGATTATTTTCCACCCACAATAAATGCAGCGACCTGGTCTAATTTCATCTTGAGGAACTATAGAGCCAATGTGCCATATTTCCGCGATTCTCTCTCGTACACTCATATGTGGTTTGATCAAATCATAAGAGAGCTGTTCCAATCGTCGACTTTTTTAAACTTAAAAAAAATAATTTTTTTTCCGCCACATTTGTTATACTATAAAGAAAAGCAAGGAGCCACCGCTTAGTGGCTCTTGCACAGGCTTTACACATTTTATCTATCATGTCAAAGCAGCCGTCGTAATCCATCATTATTTCAGGTTCTGATGGGTGTTATATGATCTGTTGCTGATCAGTGCTATATTTTATCATCCAACAAAATTTAGCAAGTGAAATGGTAGTAAAGAATTTATCACATGTAAGGTTCCGACCAGTGTGATGTAGTCGAGTCACTACTACCAAAGATGATGTGTCAGCCAATGAGCTATTGATAAGGTCCAATGAGCTATTGATCTACATAAACTACCATATTCCCAGTATAAAACATCTAAGCGTCGCACAGCGGGTATATTTTTATACCATACTTATTTGATTTATGAATATATAACTTAAAACCACATCGTCCTCTTAAAACCTTAAGCCTTTTTAACAACAACACCTCCTCAAACATTTCTGACACGCGCTCATTTTTTCATCGAAACAGGATCAATTTCAGCGTCTTTATTGTGTGTCTTGATACCTGAAGTTTAGAAATAATAGATTGCACATACGACTATCGTGCGAACGAAGCGTACCAGCCTACTGGTTTCTGTAGCAATATTTATTGTTTGACTTTTTTCATATTTCGTCATTTTGCAAGCATTTATATTCTAACCCGCGAAGAAAAATGGAATACCTTTCTGACTCTTCCAAGCGTAAACTTTGTAAAAAAATAAGGCAGTTGCTTTAGGGTCACAATTTATAACAGTGATAAAGAGATGTACAGTTATCAACATCAATTGGAAGTAATGAAGGTAAATCAGCTACCCTATTTACATTACACAACCGAGACATTTGTTTCCGTTATGCAAGATCAGAAGTAACAGGAAAAAACTTTAACTTCGGTTGCACTGAAGCTAACATACCCTTCACAAATACAAAATATTCCTTACAAGAACTTGATTTTGATCGGTCAGTTTGTATGACAGCTATGCTATAGTGACTCGATGTGAACAATTTCTTCGGAGATTACACCACTGCCTTAGACAATAATCCATGCCAAATTTCAAAGATATTTCGTCAAATGAAAAATGCTTTCCATACAAGCACTTAATTGCCATTGTTCAGTTTGGATGGCAGCTATATTTATAGTGATCCGATCTTAACAATTTTTTCGGAGATGGTTCCTTTGTCTTGGGCAATAATCCGTGCCAAATTGTCAAATGAAAAATCTATCCATACAAGAACTTAATTCAAATCGTTCAGTTTATATGGCAGCTAAATGCTATGGTGGTCCGACAAATGTGCAGCTTCTTAGTGAGAATAGGACGTGTCCAAAATTTTAGATCGATATCTTAAAAACTGAAGGACTAGTTCGTATATATACAGACAGACGGAATGGCATGGCTAAATCAACTCATCTCCTTACGCTGATCATTTATATATACTCGTATACTTTATAGGGTCTCTGACGTTTCCTTTTGGGTGCTACAAAATGGTATAAACAGAGTTTGGTTAATCTGAAATTGAATTCGTTTGACTTAAATTCAACTGAGGAAAGTTGGAAACTGTAATAGCAGTTTTATACCTCAAACAGTCACTGACATTCCTCCCTTCTGTACTTATCGCCCGTATCAAACCAAATTTGGCAAAAGTTATGCCCGTAGTTGCAACGCAGAAATCAGTTGTTCTCTTTTGTTTTCATGTTGCATATGCGATTTTTCACACATATAGTTTTTTAGTTATAATTTTTCATAATGTAAAAACTCAAAACTAAAGTCCAACTATTAAAAATAATCTACCTATTTATAAATAAATATATTCTACTCTGATTTTTGGTTATTTTAAAAATATTTCCAATATATTCAAGTTTATTTTTTATTTACTACAAAATATTGAGACAGGCAACCCTGCGTTGAAAGAGATTGCCCTCTCACTCACAGCTCACTCGTTTCTACGGGAAAAATCCAAAAAATAATAGCGGATATCTTACCGAACGGTCTGTAGAAGCGGTGGATTTACATTGTGCTCTCATAAGATAGGTCATATCAGCTGATTCGATAAAATTAATTCTACAAAACAAAATTCAAGCAAATCAGATTTTAAAATTTTGAATAAATATAGCTGAACAACTGCCAAATACAATTCAGGCTTCACAAAATCATATATTAGATTTGTTGGAAAAAGAAAACAAATAATGTATTTTAGTCTATAAATTAAGAAAAAAAAATCTTTTTTCATATTTAAGAATATCCCCTCAAAAGAAACTTTCGAATTCGAGTTTTTTCAAAAGTTGCATTATTTTAAAGTCGTGGCCAGAATTTTCTTTATATGTACAAGGTACAATTCAAAAGTTCCAGGACTTTTTAAACAACGCGGCTTCTAGTGGCGCCATCTGTCAGAAATTGTTATACCTCAATTGTGTATTCTTCAGTGTTGTCGTATAAAATTTATATAACAGCTGAGATATCGCGCTACATGTGACATTACATTTGTAGTGTCGGTCAGAAAATGAGCATCGAACAAAGAGCCAACATTAAGTTTTGTTTTAAACTTGGTAAAACTTTTACCAAAACTCCTCAAATGATGAAACAAGTTTATGGCGATGATTGTCTATCCCGTAGCCGTATTCACGAGTGGTTTAAACTTTTTCAAGAGGGACGGGAGGACTTGGAAGACGACGAACGTTCGGGCCGGCCAAAAGATGTTGTGAACGAAAAAAACACGGAAATTGTGGGTGAATTCATTAAAAACAGAGCCGAAATCATCGCTTAAATATATGGAATCGGAATTATCAATATCCGCAGCGTCGATTTATCGTATTTTGACAGAAAATTTGGGCCTTATAAAGGTTTGTGCTCGATTTTTCCCGCACACTTTGAAACGACACGAAAAAGGCCTCAGAATTTAACATTCAAGAGACATCATTAAAGAGGTCAAGGGGCCGTCCATAAATTACGTCATCGATTTTTTCAGATTTTAGACACCCCCCCAACCCCCCTATAATCATCCTATCGTCATTTCTTAAAGAACCCGTCTTTACCGACTTTGATTTTTTTCAGTTTCTAATCTTTCCGCTATAATGATATTTGTACTAATTGAGGATACACGACTTAACAAGCCATCTTTTCTCCTCAAGCTCCACAATGTTTAACTTTCATCAATTTAATTGTTTTCCTTTAAACACTGGATGCTCGAATTTCGCTTTAGTGGAGGCAATGTTAATTCGTGCAAAAACACGCATGTTTTTGTGATTTTTTCGTAACAACACAGGTAAAATCTCTTTATTAAAACCATGCATGACATTCAAAGAATGTTGTGTCAAATTTTCACGAAGAAGTATAAAAATAAGATGGCACTAGCAACAATTATTTGAACGTGCTTCGGAAAAAGTAGGTTTTGCGGTTCACCTCATAATTTGGTGCTGGCAGAGAACGTATATCATAGAGATGGTTCATGTGTTCATTGTCAAAATGGTCCGCTTGACGGAGGATTACTCGCCAACATAAGCGGATTTCACCACAAACAAATTATAAGCTATTTTCACCAGAATTTTACCCCTGCGGGCGCAAAATAGCAGAATTGAGCATTTTGAATGTTAAATGAGAAAAGTAATGCTTAATTAAGAAATGTACGCTTACAGATTCGTATATTTACAATGCGCAAACGACTTTGCATATAATTTTAAGATATTCTGTATATACAGGGCGGCTCACGAATCGTGCTACAAAACTAAACCGTAATAACTTTTTTTAATCAATGCATTACATTTTTTTTTTTATTGTATAGAAAATTTTATTTTATTTTATACAATTAATTATTCCTCCATGCTCAGCCACGCATATGCGACACCTAATTAGAAAATTATTGCGGGTTGAAGAGTTAAAGTCGAGATTGCCTCAATTATCTATTTAATGGACTGCTTCAGTTCAGTCAGATTTCCAGGTTTGATTTTGTACACCTCTTGCTTAACATAACCCCATAAGAAAAGACCAAGCGGTCGCAAATATTCATATACATATATATATGTATAATTATGTATGCGTGTAAACAAATATGAAAGTACGCATTATAATTGTTAATTTGTCTACATCCAATATATGTATGTAAATATGTACACTCATTGTTTCATGCGAAATCTCCGTTGTCAGGAACAACCAGTGGCAAATACAGAATTTGTTCCTGGAGGGAATAACTTCCTTCCAACATATTTTTAATATTCATATTACTTTATATATTCTTCTGAATTTGAATTAGAATTATTGGCCGCGCTCTGGTTTTATGATAGTAGCGGACTCTGTGAATCGATCTTATAACTATATAAATTTTTCGTCAAAAATTACTGAACAATTATTTATTCCTCCCATGGATCCGCCACTGCGGACAACCAATAGCGAAGCTCGTGCTTTTGTTTTTATGTCAAAGAGTCAATGTGTCGAAAAATTGAAGATTGTTAGAAAATCCGAGCTATGGCGAAAAAAAATAACGAACGGCCGCCGATTGTCATCGCTTCTCTTGCCGCTCTAACAGCTTTGCCGACAAACCATAGTAAATATGTATGTTTATGTATGAGCATGCATACATAACGACGCAGATTTTTGCGAGCAACGGAAAAATATTTTAGAATTGTGAAATATTTTAAATCGACAAAAGCTTTGTTGCCAGTTTTGTCAATTTTTTCTGTGTTTGTGGGTTTGCGGGGTTGCAACTTTCCCCTTCTCGAAAGAACATCAGAAATTTGTTCAATTTATGATTTTAGCTTTTGCCATCGTCGCGAAAAGACGCTCGTTGGCAAATGCACGCTCGGGGAGATGTGAGGGTATCTGTTTTTATGAATGAAGCGAGGTTGCTTGTTAAAAGTACACCTAAGTTCATAAATGAAAATGTTGTTGTTGTGTAATTTACTATAAATGTGGGCTTCGGCTATTTGACTGACATATTGGCTTGTGAGGATTGTTTTTTTTGTATAACAATGTTTATAGTTTTTGCGGGTGATGTATGCATTATTTGTTCGGCAATGTCATATATACATACTTGTATATGTGTGTACATATAAGTCAATGCGCGCACATATAGTGTATTGGTAAGTGATAAAATCGTGATTTGAATTTGTCAATGCGTACATATGACTATATAAGATTAATTTGATAAAAGATGTACATATGTACATATACATACATATATTGTAATAAATTTAATCTCTATTATTATAATACAAAATATTTATTAGGAAAGTACACTATGAAAAAACTTAATAAAAATCATTAAATTTCCAAATTGACTATATATAATATTTTGAAAATACATCATTTAATAGATCTTATTAGTTTTGCATGCATTCATAAAAATTCGCATAAACAAATTCATATCAATAAATATGATTGCATATAAACGTATAAAAATATAAGCCAAAAGGTTAACATGCAGCTGTAATATCAAAGCAAGTATTTGAGCATCATTTTCATTGAATGCTCAGCTCTGTTCACCCGCCACTGTTAAAATTTCTACTTCCGAGCTAGCTGAGGTGAAATCCAATAATAGAATCTTGTTAGGTTTTGACAATTCACACGCTGGTCCGCAATTGAACCTTCTCTATGATATACGTTCTCTGGTGCTGGATCATCCGAAATCAAAAAATCATGGTTCATTCAATATTTAATTTTGTAGAACATTTAGAAGGAAAAACTCCTTCGACGAAAATCGTCTAATTTGTTGTTGTAAAATAAAAATTTTTAATAATTAAATTATGTACAGAAATAGTATTCAAAACTTCAAAAGGTGCAAAAGCATTTATTATGAAGGGCACACTAACCTTACCAATTTTGTTCTAATCGCTTTGAAATTTTGACACAATATTCTTGAAATATTATGCATTCAGTTAAAAATTAAAATAATAAAATACAAAATAAATTATTTAAAGACCTTACCCATCGAGTCTACCTACCGCAGACTATTTAGTCATTTTGTGTATATTATCGAATAATTTCAAACCTCATTATAGTAGGTGGATATATCAAAATCAGAAAACTAGTCGAAAGCAGTTGTCTACATTATTTTGCGAATTTTAGAGTTTTAATAGATTAATTATCTTAAATATGTATCCTTTATTCGAACTGAGCAATTTACAATTGATCTTCAAAAAAGTTTTATTTACTTTAGCACTTATTTGTAGTAAAACCATTTTTAAATATTTACATTGTCTATTGATACAAAAATAAAATAATATTTATAATTCGAATAATTGATATAAATGCTGCATTCTCATCAATTAATGGTTAATTTTTTAAAATTGCTAATATTACTTAACTTGAAAAACTGAGTCAACACACAGAAATTAAGTAATTTCACGACGTACATAATTAATTCTATTCTACTAAATAAAACGACTTCTAATTGTAATGAACGTCAAAACATTTCACTTCTTTTCCATACCGCAAATAACATTTCTGTTTCAGTACCCACCGAAGGCATTCCGACAACTATAATCCACTAGATTTCCGCAGTAGGGTGTTAGTTCAGTTGATGCTGGTGATTTAAATTATGGAAGTTTTTTAATAGGGATCACCTAAAACTACGCAATTTCGAACCTCCGACTGTCTTTACGAGACTTTTATCAAAAAATCTGTCGAACTGATCAATTATTAATACAATAATTTATAGCAAATTGACCAAAATTGTAATACGGATCGTTCCTAGAATGCTAATGTATTCAAAGAAATCTGATACATGGTACGTAATTGATTATGTGATAATAATCGCTCTTAATCTCTCATGTGACCTTTAGGGCAGATAGCAAAATAAACGAATAAATAAACTAGCTAGAGATTACGTATTTAGTTTCTACATATGTACGTATTTGTTTAATACTCTTTTTTCATTTATTTTTAGCTATTCAAAGTAAATAAATGTTTTAGTTTTTAGGAATACCGTATATAGTACATCAAATATAAAACCGTCAAAATTCAGGTTGGTATATTGTCAGTATTTCATTTTTATATGGACCGCATATATTTCAAAATTCTTATTATGTGTATTTCGAGTAACAAAAACGGTGCTCTTTAAAGAATTCTAATCGAAATACAAAACCCAATGGTAAAATAAAAAATAGAAAGATAATTAAGCGGAATAGATGGCGATGTTGAAATAACTTTACAAAATTTCTAATGTAGTACTTACATATGTATGTGTAAAAACGTCCGAAAGGATTAATACTTAATACCCTTCACAAATTCCTTAAAAGAACTTGATTTTGATCGGTCAGTTGGTATGGCATCTATGTTATATGTTATAGTAATCCGAGTGTGCAGAATTTCAGATGGATATAACAGCGGCACTTGTTCGCGTATATACAGACATACTGAAGGGGCTTATCCGGCTAAATCGGCTCAGCTAGTCACGATGAACATTGATAACTATATATATATTATTGGGTCTCCTACGTTTGCTTTTGAATGTTATGTACAAGTATACTTTTCATTAAAAAACTAAATAAAAATAGTTCCAAATTGAAAAAAAAAACTATTTGTTTATACCGTACTTTTTGTTTATAGTTAAAAATAAAAGTCGAAGAAATTTAACATTCATCTCATTGGAACGCAAAGAAAAAATCGTAAAGAAGAGGCTGGCTAGTTATTCTTTTATAGAAATACTTTGTATAAGCAAATGTTTAAAGTTACTTTTTTCAAAATTTTGAAAATTCATAACTCCAAATTTTTTATATTGAGTCGAAATAAAAAATACGTGTCCACTATGTTGCCTCAAAGAACACGAAAAAAAATGTTTATATAAATTTTCGATGGAATGACCCATATACATTTTTAGAATGATATAAAAATATTAATATGAAATTCTGAATGTTGACTAAGTAACAATAACCTAGTTCCTACTTTGACAACGACGAACCTAATCAATTGAGCAGCAGTATAAGTGAGATTGGATCACATCTTAAGAGCTATGTATTTTTTTCCTAACTTACATACGGTATATTAATGAATTCTTGAATCTATTAAAAATTTTAGAGGAAAATAATGTTACATTTCTCGCAAAGATGGGATATTTTACAATTTTGTACTTTTAATAGTTTCGAATATAACCGTTACATGGGAGATGGACGTGATTTTTACCTGACGTAGCTTAAAAAGAAAAAATTTAATTGATATAATTTTAGAAATTTGTCATTAAAGCTGGCCACGCCCAATTTTCAAAACTTTTTAAGCCAAATATGCCACTTTACGCTGTGATTTTGTATGCCAATACTTTGGAATAGTTAGGGTGAGTAGCCGATTCTGCTCAGAACCAGTACCAACCATCTGAGAGCGTGTATATAATAACACCACCGAGTATAGTTACTGTTGGTCGACAGCATATCAAAATTATGACAGGATATCCACATATCACAGGCGAGTGATTATTGTTAACCCTCTTATAGCATGCAGAAATTTCAAAATCGAGGAACTATTTAAGGTCACACAGTTGGCTCTACCGAAATGGACACTATGTTTTATACGCTGAAGGGCTGCAACATCGCTACTTAATTTGTTAATTTATTAGGTAACATAAAGACTGACAAAAAGAAATCCATTTTTTTCCATAACTGGCTTTAGAAGTCTATATCTAGCGTTGGATAAGTGAGATAGGATTGCGCTATGTGGCGTTAGAAAGAAAAAATCTCTTACTAAAAACACATCGAAGATGGTGTCCATCTTCTAAAGAGAAAATATATCTTCAAACAAGTAAGGAAGGGCTAAGTTCGGATGTAACCGAACATTTTATACTCTCGCAAAATCAAACGGTATACTCGTTTGAAATTTCTTTATATATTTTGCTTGATTTGCATAGTGGAAAGTGAAAGAATCAGATGGAATTTAAAAGGTGTTATATGGGAAAAAGGCGTGGTTGTAATCCCATTTTCGCACTATAACATAGAAATATGAGAAGAAGATTATGTAACGAATTTGGTTAAAATCGATTATGCAGATCCCAAGATATGGGTTTTCACCTAAAAGTAGGCGGTGCAACGCCCACTGCTCAATTTTGAACGCGGTTCATATAAAGTCATCTCATACCATCCCAGAGATAAAACTTAATGTCTCTGACGCGTTCAGTGCTTGCTTTATCGCGCTTTTAGTAGTTTTTAACAGTACCGTTATATGGGTCACCCATTTTCACACTGTCGATAGAGGTGCTAAAAACATTTGCTCTCAGTGAATTTTTAATTATAGCTTTAGCGGTTTAAGAGATACGCGCATTAAACCTATTAATGGCCGGGATCACGCCCAATTTGTAAAAAATTTTAAACTGCACATGCCCCTCTTTAGTGTGATCTTGTATACTAAATAACAGTTTTGTATCTTATTGTGAAACTTAGTTATGCCAATTTATTGGTTTTTGATTAATTTCGTAGCAGTGGTCCGATTACATCTATCTGCAATACCAACCGTCTTACGGTACCAAGAAACATGTGTACCAAGTTTCATAAAGATATCTCAACTTTTAATCAAGTTATAAGGCAGGGGATTGAAGTATTGTATAGAAGATTATTATGCTTCAACCTCCATGCTCCTGCTTATGGATAATTATTTTGCTGGCGCCTCAAGAGAAGCTTGCGAAAATCGATTGTCTCAGTAATTTTCGGAGACGAAGGTTTCATCATAAAATTTCCTTTAAATTAACAAGTTATCGAACTCAATGTTATTTACTTGACCTAAATCTGATCATTGTTAACATGCTAAATAAAATCATGAATTTAATTCAAAAATAATGGATTTCTACTAGACTTATTCTTAATTTCACTTTTTTGTTGGGAAATATATTTTAAAAATTAAACTAAATTTTATAATTGTAATAATTTTGCTAAACTCTGCATTCCTATAAATCGATTGTTAGTAAATAATTTTTTTAGATTCTATAAAATTGTCAAAACTGGTCAACTTGAAGTACTGTGGCAATTAATGCACAGGAATTAATTCATTTCACGACGAATTTAAAATTTAATTCATATCTACCAAACGATTTTAACTTCTAATGATAATAAATTTAGGGTTGCTATCTGTGGCTTGATTAGCATTCCGCAAAGCTTAAGTAGCTTTCCGCAATAGGGTTGTTAAAAAGTTATCGCTTGCGTGATATTCTATTAACACCTCATTAGGTGAATAATAACAAATCTTGCGATTAGGTATTAGTTATTATTCATTAAAGTTATCCCACTTGCATTTGTTTTCAACAATACCGTTGTATAGGGGTCGGTCCTGTATGATGATCACTTCCATTACATTAAACCCTACAAATAGTTAGTTTATAAAGTTTCAATTTAAAAAATGTTTTGATTTAAAATATAATTTTTTTATACATATGTATATGATTTGTTTTGACTCTTAACATAACAAGATAAAAATTATGTATGCCCGTCTCCTGGTGTAACTAATACGACTTTCTTTAATATGCATATGTATGAATATTGATTGCAAAATCGACCGTGATTTTGCAAAAAAACAGCCACAATTTCCACAATTATTATTTAGGGTCATTTGAAAGGGTCAATAAACGCATTTGTTGGAAATAGATGGTGATCTCTATTATCAGTGGACTTGAGCTTAACTATAAAAAAAAATGTATGTCAACAATTCAGCAATTATTGGTTGGATTATGTCACTTTTTGTCGAAGATTTTGGAGTATAATTCAACGATAGTTTAATAATTAATATGTGTGTTATTTTATATGAATTAAATCACCTATTTCAATTGATATTATTCATTAAATTCAAGTACTTGTCCAGTTACAACATATATTATATTACTTTATATGGTTAATTTCAAATATTCCCAATTAAGTCTATTTAAAACGCAACGTATGTATTTTTGAAAGGATAAATAAAAACTAAAGATTGTAAATACCCTAAATTTCCAGTCGTGATTTTTTTTGGCGAACTTCATGTCATAGCCATCTTCACCACCTTGCAACTGTATCGGAAAATGAAAAAAGAAATGCTTTAGAAATAATCTTATACCATAATAGATATACTATAAATTGATTCCTCAGTGTCTAAATTAATACAATTATCTTAGTAGCTTTTGATTAATTTGGGTTTTATTTTTCATGTGGTTACATTTTAATCCAAGTATAATATTATAATTTTTACAATTTCTTCGAAATTACACTCAATCAAAAACCATAGATAAGAATGAATTTATAAAATGTAAATGTATGTATGTATGAAAATGCCCAATAATAAAGTAAATACATTGCTTTTTGTTTAACAGTACATGTACGTTTATGGAATCTACGTTATGAAATTGCGATATGAATGTAAAAAGTACAAGCAGAAACATTAACAATGTGAGTTCATCAATAATCGCATAACAGATGACCCACAATCATCAAGCCCAATGTTCACATATTGCTCGTATACTAACATTATTCACCAAATTTGGTCAACACAAATGGATCAAGAAATCTCAAAGACATGGAATATTACTCGAAATGCACGATACCATGCCTATAGTTCAATGCCAAGACTAATAAACCATTATCGGGTCCTGTCCCTGCGTTACTGACGTTATTTTTTTAGAGAGTTAATGTTTGGAGCAAGTCTTATATATGATATTTGTAGCTATGCAGCACATAAAATATTGTATGTACAATAAGTAAAAGGCCATAGCCACTTTCAAAAATTATAAGAGCACATTTGCCTCTTTTCTGTCTGACTTCCTACAACGAACACGAGTTATCTAGTTCATTGGCTTCTGCGGATTTTTGTTTGTGGATAATACCATACAAGTTTGAACTTTGCGCCTAATTTCATTTGCATATCTCAGATTTCCCGCTAGTTATTGCCTGATAGTGAGCACTACCCCACCGTATTTTGCTTTTTAACGGCTTGGCTGTTTTTTTAGGGTGTTCCCCAATACTCCGAGCAACTGCAGCGTGCACTACCACTACCATCAAGTCTTCCAACTCCACTAGTCTTTTTGAATAGGCAATTATATACTGAACAATAGTAAGTGTGTTTTTGAAAATATTGCCAATTTAGCGAGTACCTTTGTTCTCTTGAGAAGTTTTGAGATGCTTGTTTATTTACCATTTTTTCTTCAAAAACTAAAAGCGCACAAAAAAGAAATTCGCTTACCAAATAATACATATTGACCATACGCAATTAATATCAAACAAAAATAACGCTACCTACTTAGTGCTGCCAACGTAAGTTGTGCGTACGTGTGTAAGTTTTTTTTTTTACTGCTCAAATATCACACTGCTTTTTTGTTTTTCAATACTTCATTAGACTTCGCAGTCGTAGAAAATAACTTATGTCATATTTGCTTATCAAAATAAACCATTTATGTTCAGTACATTTTGACAAGCAAATACTTACACTGGAGGAAAGTTAAAATATTGTGGAAATTTATCGCCCAAACTTACAAAGCACCTCACATACTACAGTGGGAAAACTTATTTATACTTCAAAGGGTAGCTTAATAAGCTAAATGGTCGTATTTGTGATGCGAATAATACTAGTAGAACTCTCCAAGTTCGCTTGTCTCCAAGAAGATTACTGCAATATAAATCACAATTTGTTATTCCTCACATGAATATCAATTGTCTAAGTGCTAAATCCAGTAAAACGGTGTAAAAAAGTAAAGTAAAAGAACACTTTTACTGCAAAGTTTACTTTCGCAAAAAGCTGTTTTATTTTTTGCGAGCGTATGAAGGCAAAAAAAAAACTTAAAATTAAAATCAAATAGTTTAATTATAATTTCTTCCGTTTCATCAAAAATACAAGCACAACATTAAAATACATACGAAAATATAAAATATTCTTGCCATCATAAGTAGATTATTTTCCTTTTCTGAATTTAATGCAAATTTAGTATAAATTAATAAAACAACAACAGGTCAAAAATCATCAACTTTATTTGTGATGAGCAATTTTCTCTGATTTCGGATGCAATACAGAACATTATACTTTGTTCTTATACACTGCAATTAACGTTTTCGAAGTCAGCTTATGAGAACTACTTAGTCCTGCCATAAGTTATGTGTTAAATTAAAACGTAATAGTGCATATATTAAATGAGCGATGTACAAAATTTTATTCGAAACGGTCACCTTTTGCTTTCACACAAGCCCTCAAACGATTCGGCCATTGAGCAATGGCAGCACTCACAGTTTCTATTGGCTACTCAGACCACAAACTGTAATCCAATGGATTCTAATCTGGACTGCCAATCATCTGCAGCTATGAAACCAGGAATATTGATCCAATTCTCTCCATCGAAGAGAATATATATATATGTTTTTTTTTGGGTGAAGGGGTGGAAAATGCCTTCCGTATCATCACTGCTGTCGTCGCTGCAGTGGTATGTGCCGCTTGCAAGTCACTAAAAACCCCCCCTCTAGGGAACCGTCGCCCACCCTGTGACCGCGTTTGCATTACTTCAGGGTGGCGTTCCATTTTTCTCATTGAGATTTACATTTGCGCATCTACGTCCAGGTCCCACTTTCTGCTGCGTAGCAAATTTGCTGCGAATTTCTGTATGATCCCAGTTTGCTTCGCTCTCCAGCATGACGCTGAATTGTCCGTGTTTATTGGATCAACCCGGTCTTGTACGGCGGTGCGTTCCTGCGTTCTCTTTATTTGTTCGATTGCCCTCTTATTATTCAACTATGTTGGCCATTAGTCTGCTGAGTTGGGAGGTTATTTTTGCTGCCTTTCTTGCGGCGTGCTGGATTTGTTCCCAGAAAGTTAATCTGGGGTTCAGTCTGACGCCTAGGTAGTTTACCGCTTTTTGCGTGTTTAGAATATCCGTAGTCGTTTGCATACATTCGAAGAGAATATTACTTAACTGATTTACCACGCTATCTACAACATCCAGCTGGTAGACTTGCCCCAGTTTTAACGCCAAAGAACACTACCCATCAAACTATTACAGCGACTGGATGTTGACCGCGTTTAACCTTTGGAATAACATTTTATGCTTTTTTGGAAGTTTTTGCGTAGCTTTTGTCGTCTTTTTTTCAAAAACTTCTTCAATACTGAACAGTTTTTGATCTATAAAAAGGATACTTTTATGGCCGTTGACTGCGTGCTACTATATAAGTCTCTTGCATTTTTTTAGCCTTATTTGCTTCAAGCGCGTTGTCAGAAGATGACCAGTTGACCTACTGTAGGCTTTTATGTGGACAAACGTGTCGTATTAATAATAATTAATTTAACACAACCCGAGAAAATTAGTGATATATATTAATTTTATTAATCGTGGTCTTAAATAAATGGTGTAAGTGTTTATGGTAAACACATACAGTAAACCAAATAAAACTTGTACAAGGAGATAGTTTAATTTTGAAGTATTATTTCCTAAACTATTAAAACTTTTGAGTTGCATCCAAAAATAAGAAAAAGGCAATTTTATTAATTTTCATAATGTAATTCTAATTTATTTTTAAAAATACAGTTTTACCAAAAATTTAAAAAATCCAAAATAACGTCATTTTCGAAGATCAAAACAAAATTTGTACAGTTAACCAAATTTGACATTTTGAACCCCTTTAAAGAAAAATTAACACTTTGTACGTGCACTTGTGCCCAGTATTTTATTCATATAATGCACCAAATTTTGTGTAAGTTTAAGAAGTATTTTGCCCATATTTCCTGCAGAGTAGCCTTAACCTCATTTTTATACTCGCAACATGTTGCTGTAACTAGAGTAAAAATTTAGATATCTTTATGAAACTTGGTACACATGTTTCTTAGTAACGTAAGACGGTTGGTATTGCTGATGGGCATAATCGGACTACTACCATTAGATACAAGACTGTTTAATTTTTTTTTTTAAGTGTTCATTGTCCTACCCCTAAATGGGTTTAATGTGCATATCTCCTAAACCGCTAAAGCTAAGCAAAATTCACTGAAAACAAATGCCTCTATCGACAGTGTGAAAATGGGTAAAATCGGGTAACGACTCCGCCCGCTCCCCATATAACGGTACTGTTAAAAACTTGCGCGATAAATCGAGCACTAAACACGCCAGAGACATTAAATTTTATACTACTCTCAACTTACATATACAACTTATAATGCTTTTCGTTATTCTAACCAGTTTTATGCCCAATATGTCGGTCAGTGAGTATTAATATTTTTTACCTAAAAAGACTATTTTTTAAACGGTAAACGAGTACCATTTGACGTTGCGAGAGTATAAAATGTTCGGTTAAATCCGAACTTAGCCCCTCCTTACTTGTTGCTGTTAACTTTGTCTGGATTCTGTTGAGGATGTGGCAGCACTTTTTTCACGTTATATAACAACCATTCCTTAACCACTAAAGCTGAGTGCTTTGGGTCGTTAGCCTGAATAAAGCAGTCGCCACCATTTAAAATGAGTTTAGCTGCTACCGGAGCCAATAATTTTTTAATATTGCCTAGTAGTCCATTCATTATATAATTCCTTCGATGTAGATTCCTCCAAGCTGACAGTCTTATTAAATTTTTTATCTGTTAGCGCTTAGACTCCCTTACGTCATAAAAATCGACGACAATCAAATCCAAATAAATTAAATTTGGACTCATCGGTAAAAATTACAAAATACGAACAGTTTGAGGTGGAGTTTTGCAATGCCATTTTTGGCGGTTTTTTAGGGTGTTCCTTAATACTCCGATCAATTGAAGCATGCAAACTTTTTTGGGCGTTCTACTACTATCAAGTCTTCCAACCCCACTAGTATTTTGGAATTTAGCAATTATATACTAAACTGTTTTTTTGAAAATATTGCCCATTTAGCGAGTACCTTTGTGTTCTTGAATTTTGAGATGTTTGTTTATTGACCACAAAAACTAAAAGCGCACAAAGAAGAAATTCGCTTACCAATATATATTTTGACCATACGCAATTAAAACCAAACAAAAATAACGCTACCTACTTGATAAGTGCTGCCAACGTTAATGTACAAGTTTTTTGTTTTGGCTGCTCAAATATGAGATGTTTTAATTTTTTGCAATCGTTAACATCAAAATATTGTTACTCTTGGTTGCAGCTTAAAAGCTGAAATAGTTTAAGAGAAAAATCCCTTCAAAGTAAAAACATCTCTCCATACAAGTTTTTATTTTTTTGATCACTGTATACCAAAACCAAAATTTAGAGTCAAAAACAGTTCAACGAGGAAAAACAAAAATAAAAATAAATAAGAAAACAGATTTCATGTTAAAAAAATACCTTGTAATGTTTTCATGATGCCTGTGATTCTACTTGTAGTTTGTTAGCTGTATGCATTCACCTACGACTTGTTGCACTTGACTTATTACATTTTTATATGCAGACAATTTATCATAGTGAGTATTAGATCCTAAACATTACCGCTATTATTGGAATATGTTTTCAATTTTATTTTGCTGAACACGTCGTCACTTCTATATTAAATTAATAAAGTATTTACCGTAAGGTGGATAGCTTTATGTGGTAAAAATATAGCATTTGTGATTAGTATTAGTTTTCTAGCTATCATCATTTCCGCTACTTGCTTAAAGTGGAACCGCTCCTAGGAATATCAAGGGGTCATCCTGTAATAAGCCGACGCCTTACAACTCTTGACCTGACAGATTTCGGGCCTGAGTGAATTTCGATTGGTATTAAACGGCCTTCACAAAGGAACTTCTACGACTCCCTTCCGGTAAATAGCCTGTTTAGAGTTAAACAAGAGCGACGCTTGGGAAATTACGATCTCCTATGGCCCTATGCCCCAACCTTATCGAAACAACTTGTTTTCTGGACCTACCGTTAGATGGCTTTGGTAAGAGTTAACCTACGGTTTCTGCAAACAGGGTTTGTAAATTAGAACTATTGGAACAATAACATTAAACGTAGAAAATTATATTTCTTATACACACATAACATGTTGAGTAACAGTTTTATTATTTTAAAATGATTTGTAACACCATAAAAATTAAAAAAAGGCAGTTATGATAGCTCACAATTTTGTGTAAGTTTAAGAAGTATTTTGCCCATATTTCCTGCAGAGTAGCCTTAACCTCATTTTTATACTCGCAACATGTTGCTGTAACTAGAGTAAAAATTTAGATATCTTTATGAAACTTGGTACACATGTTTCTTAGTAACGTAAGACGGTTGGTATTGCTGATGGGCATAATCGGACTACTACCATTAGATACAAGACTGTTTAATTTTTTTTTTTAAGTGTTCGTTGTCCTACCCCTAAATGGGTTTAATGTGCATATCTCCTAAACCGCTAAAGCTAAGCAAAATTCACTGAAAACAAACCTCTATCGACAGTGTGAAAATGGGTAAAATCGGGTAACGACTCCGCCCGCTCCCCATATAACGGTACTGTTAAAAACTTGCGCGATAAATCGAGCACTAAACACGCCAGAGACATTAAATTTTATACTACTCTCAACTTACATATACAACTTATAATGCTTTTCGTTATTCTAACCAGTTTTATGCCCAATATGTCGGTCAGTGAGTATTAATATTTTTTACCTAAAAAGACTATTTTTTAAACGGTAAACGAGTACCATTTGACGTTGCGAGAGTATAAAATGTTCGGTTAAATCCGAACTTAGCCCCTCCTTACTTGTTGCTGTTAACTTTGTCTGGATTCTGTTGAGGATGTGGCAGCACTTTTTTCACGTTATATAACAACCATTCCTTAACCACTAAAGCTGAGTGCTTCGGGTCGTTAGCCTGAATAAAGCAGTCGCCACCATTTAAAATGAGTTTAGCTGCTACCGGAGCCAATAATTTTTTAATATTGCCTAGTAGTCCATTCATTATATAATTCCTTCGATGTAGATTCCTCCAAGCTGACAGTCTTATTAAATTTTTTATCTGTTAGCGCTTAGACTCCCTTACGTCATAAAAATCGACGACAATCAAATCCAAATAAATTAAATTTGGACTCATCGGTAAAAATTACAAAATACGAACAGTTTGAGGTGGAGTTTTGCAATGCCATTTTTGGCGGTTTTTTAGGGTGTTCCTTAATACTCCGATCAATTGAAGCATGCAAACTTTTTTGGGCGTTCTACTACTATCAAGTCTTCCAACCCCACTAGTATTTTGGAATTTAGCAATTATATACTAAACTGTTTTTTTGAAAATATTGCCCATTTAGCGAGTACCTTTGTGTTCTTGAATTTTGAGATATTTGTTTATTGACCACAAAAACTAAAAGCGCACAAAGAAGAAATTCGCTTACCAATATATATTTTGACCATACGCAGTTAAAACCAAACAAAAATAACGCTACCTACTTAATAAGTGCTGCCAACGTTAATGTACAAGTTTTTTGTTTTGGCTGCTCAAATATGAGATGTTTTAATTTTTTGCAATCGTTAACATCAAAATATTGTTACTCTTGGTTGCAGCTTAAAAGCTGAAATAGTTTAAGAGAAAAATCCCTTCAAAGTAAAAACATCTCTCCATACAAGTTTTTATTTTTTTGATCACTGTATACCAAAACCAAAATTTAGAGTCAAAAACAGTTCAACGAGGAAAAACAAAAATAAAAATAAATAAGAAAACAGATTTCATGTTAAAAAAATACCTTGTAATGTTTTCATGATGCCTGTGATTCTACTTGTAGTTTGTTAGCTGTATGCATTCACCTACGACTTGTTGCACTTGACTTATTACATTTTTATATGCAGACAATTTATCATAGTGAGTATTAGATCCTAAACATTACCGCTATTATTGGAATATGTTTTCAATTTTATTTTGCTGAACACGTCGTCACTTCTATATTAAATTAATAAAGTATTTACCGTAAGGTGGATAGCTTTATGTGGTAAAAATATAGCATTTGTGATTAGTATTAGTTTTCTAGCTATCATCATTTCCGCTACTTGCTTAAAGTGGAACCGCTCCTAGGAATATCAAGGGGTCATCCTGTAATAAGCCGACGCCTTACAACTCTTAACCTGACAGATTTCGGGCCTGAGTGAATTTCGATTGGTATTAAACGGCCTTCACAAAGGAACTTCTACGACTCCCTTCCGGTAAATAGCCTGTTTAGAGTTAAACAAGAGCGACGCTTGGGAAATTACGATCTCCTATGGCCCTATGCCCCAACCTTATCGAAACAACTTGTTTTCTGGACCTACCGTTAGATGGCTTTGGTTGGTTTGGTTTCTGCAAACAGGGTTTGTAAATTAGAACTATTGGAACAACAATAACATTAAACGTAGAAAATTATATTTCTTATACACACATAACATGTTGAGTAACAGTTTTATTATTTTAAAATGATTTGTAACACCATAAAAATTAAAAAAAGGCAGTTATGATAGCTCACTCCTATTTAACAGTATTTATTACCTTGTGTAACGCCATTTTAAACCGTATAATAGATAACAAAACCATTAATGAAAGTATCAAAATAGCACCAGGATTAAAAATGCATTCATACCTTCCCTTAGCTCTTCATAGAATATTAGGATCTTTGACCCAGGAGTGACTAATAGTGCATATATTAGCCAGTATGTCAAATATTTTGAATAAAATAACTAAGAAAATTACACATCTGATACACCTAGAACAATGCGATTTGGTACCGAAAATGATTTCCGTTCCGATTATGTAGACCCGACTGTTATGAAAACGATTGAAATTCTCATAATTCCATAATCCATCAGTTACTAAATACTTTTGCTACATTTCAAAATTAAACTGAGAGTTTTAAAGAAATTTCAAACCAATTATAGTCAATAATATTTTAAATTTCATCTTCAATTATTTGGAGATGTTTTATTAAAATATACATATCATTTATAAAATAAATGACGTATGTATATATCATACTAGTAATTTTTAAATTTTGAAAACATGACGCTGCATAGAAATATTTTTTATATATGAATTTATGAATTTTTTAATTTTACCATAATGAAGATACAAACTATCCTATATTTCAAGTTGGATCAAACTAGACACACTGTGCTATATTTTTCATAAATCGGTAATGTAGCTTAGGAGTTAGCCCCGGAGAAAACGAGACACGTAATTTTTAGATAAATAGATATTTCCTGTACTTTCCAAAGCCTTGGAACATATTTTGTGGAAACTTTCAGGAAAAACTCAGTCTGTCTAACAACATCACTATGTTTAAGATAAACGTAAGGGAACTGCGCATGAAAAACATTCGTATTTATGGTATGTACGTAACAGATTGATAATATTTATACCGTAGTTTTGGTGTATTCAGAACTGTTATTTATTTAATGTTTTTAAAAATAAATCTCCAAAATATGGAAAATTTAAAATACCTTAAACATCTCGAAGTAATTAAAAGATATACTTTCATGTTAAAAGGTCCAGAATGACAAGACAAGCAAATTTAAAATGAAATTTTTTTTATTTTTCAATATCAGTATTTGCGATTATATATTTAAAAGTTATTTTCACTAAGACTTTTAAGATTACAAAACTTAATTCAATAATTTTTTTAATGCACTGGTAAAATGGAAATAAAAGACGCCCGTTCCCCATGTAGCTTTACAAACTTTCAAAACTAAACAACTTATTTGAACTTTGGTATATAATATTCATCTGATACGCTTCTAAGCAGATTGAAAACGGGTAAATATTTTATAAATTTTCTCAAACATTTATAAATAAATAAATAAATAAATATATAAAATTAATAGAGACTTTTTGTTTTTATTTTGGTGTGAAATAATTTGGGGGTTAGTGGTAGTACTTGCGTTTAGCGAACCATGCAAAAGTCTTGTCATTCTACTGAGATGATAACCCGTTTATTGATTTAAAAATGGTGTTGTAGTTAGAAAATGAAAGCAGAATGCAAAACACGGAATCCGGTCAATGCAGAAAGAAAATGATAATACCAAATGTAACTATTTTAATTTCAGAAAGTTTTATGACTTACGATAAAGACAAATCATTGTTGTCATGTAGTAATCATAAAGATAAGTATTAATATTAAGTACGAAATCTTCCCTTTTATTTGTTATACACTGAAACACAACAATTAAACAAAAACAACGTATTCAATCCAAATAATTTTTAAAATATGTTCGTTGATGAACTATTCGTTATTCCAGTAACTCATTTTTAATAATATCTACAATATAAATTTTAATTTTGTATAATTACTATATATTACCTTATCTTTCTTATCTTGGCGGGCATATGGGAAGCATGGAATAACTGCCGTCACTCTTGATGCTGATGCTATTTTACAAGCGTTTATCATGATCAGAAGTTCCATCAAATTATCATTAATTTCACCAGAACCTGACTGCACAATGTAAACATCTTCACCACGTACAGACTCTCCAATCTCAACACTAGAAGAAATATTAATATATATATGTAATTAATGTAACATCCACCATAAAATTTGATCTGATTTAAGATCTTTACATTTTTTAAATGCTCTTCTATTGCATAGAATTCTATTCTAGACAATCTGCAATCATCAGATTAATCATATTCATAATTTTCTATACGTTAATATTAATATTAAACGCCATAGCACGATATGCACTGAGGACATTACTATTTTTTATTTCGCTCCCATGACAGTGGGACTTATTTCTCCGTTTTTTTGAATTGAAATTGGAGTTCAGAATAAAAAAAATTAATGAGATAACTTTTATATTTTTTGAACTTTTGCTTTTTCCAACTTCATAATCAGTATTATGTTCATCATCGACCTCATTCAAATTTTCTCTTGCTATTTTTAGCCATTAACATACATAGAACTGCTATCATGGTGTTTAATTTTTTCCCTTTGTTGAGGGCCCTACGTTGAAACCGAAATTTGGCGAAAATATTCCCCCAGCTTCAGTAAAAAAAAGCTAGATTTATGGGTCCCACACGAGTTAAAGAAAAAAAGGACATGGAATCATTTACTATGCTGCTACCCTACAGTTAAACACTACATTCAGAAGCGTCCAAAAGGAATTGTGTTTCATTAGGACTACGCCATGTTACATATATCGATAATAACTCGTCAAGAGCTCCAGCAGCTTGTTTAGAAGGTTATTATGCTTCCACTTAATAGTCCAGACATGGCACTAAGTGATTACTACCTGTTCCTGCCTATGGCGAATGATTTTGATGGCGCCTCAAGAGAAGCTTGAGACAATTCGGCTTTCCTAGTATTGTCCTGGGGCAAAGGGTTTCTTTATAGTGATATAATGAAATAACCATTAAAATGGTAATAAGTTATCGGACACAATGGTGCATACTTACCCAAAGAGGATCAATTTAACTAAAAAATTATGGACACATTTTTACTAAAGTTATTATGTACTCTTAATATGAATTAATGTTTGTTTCTATAAGAATTTTGAACCTTTTACCTTTCGTACGTATTTCGTTGTCAGTTTCGTAGTAATATACATAATCTAAAAATAATAAACACCTATTGTTTACATTAAGATAATATCTACAATATAAATGCATTTAATATTATAATTTAATCCATATATTTTCTCTTTGAAGGGTACAAATATATATGTTATTAAAATGTTTGAAGAGAGCGGCTTTATATTTGTTACCTACGGTCTTAAATGCCGGATTTTATCCGGCCAAGGATTGTCAACTCGGCAGAATTCTGCCGCTACAACAACCTAATACTTAGGCACATGTGACAATTTTGTAAATCACGTTTAATTGTAGATCATGATTACAAAGTTTAAGTACAATATACATATCCACAATAATTATAGAAACGTTAAAAGTAGATTACATTACAGTAATAAATATACCCTAAATATACCTTACCATGTCTCGAGATTACTAAATTTCTTTGTGACCACTTTTCCCAAATCGATACCCAAACGGTCAACAATTCTTTGGGCCAAGTCCGGGTGAGAAGTGCCGGAAAACACTTTTATGTTAGGCATTCTGGAATGCAATGTGTTATTGAAACAAAATATCTCCTTTTGATCCAAACTGACACCAATGAACACTACTAACACGCGCTGAATTAAGACAACGATCTAGAATCACACTGCCCAAGTACAAAACCTTATTTTGTTTCCACTTTTTATCGCCGTTTCGTTTCATATATCTTTTAAATGTCATTCTTTAGGGTTAACGTTAACCCATATGTGAACATTTAAAAGTTTAATTTATAAAATCTTGTTCATACGTAGCATTAATTGGTTTTAAATTAGGAAGAGATCAATTAATTATTTATAATGACCCTCCAAAGGATGAAATATTGTAACATATAGAACTGATTGGCGGGATTGTTGTTGTAACGGTTATCTAAACCTTGCTTGGATAGTAAGTTTCAGTAAGGTTGTTGTCGAGGTCATCTAACGGAAGGCCCAGAAAACGAGCTGTTTCGACTTGATCGGACCATAGAAAAATGGGTGTTAGATGAGTGGGATTCGCAAAGAGGTGGTTAGTGTCATGCGCAGACTAATTGCATCCAGGAAATAAATATGGTATGTCAGGGTCGTCCATTGCCCGACGTCAATATCGTGCAGTCATAAGCGTACGAGATCATGGGAGTTCCCTCTGGTGGTTGGGGGAGTTTCAAAATGTAGAAATTAAATAGTAGCGGTCAGAGGACACCGTCCTTCGGAACCCCCTGTTTAATTCGAGCGCTCAGGTAGTTCATAGTCCACCGCTTCAGCCCTGAAGTAGCGTTGTGTGGTTAACAGTGTCAAAAGCTTTTGACAAGTCCAACGCTACGAGAATCGTCCTCTCTCCCTTTTGGTTTAGACCATGAACTGTCTGGGCGGTTATGGCGCTAAGTGCTGTGGTGGTGATGTGCATTTTTGGAAACCATGCTGGTTTTTACTATTGGGGAAAGGAAAGTTATCGGACGATAAGACTCCCCTTAGTTGGCGGGTTTCCCAGGTTTAAGTAGTGAGACCACTCTTTCAACTTTCGACACATCGATTATTTAAAGAGTGGTCAGCGACAGGTTGAGGACCTTGGTGAGATAACTTACTTCCGTCGAGCCTAGGTGTTTTAGCATCAGCATGCTTATTCCGTCAGGGCTAATGAATTTGGACGGTTTGGCTTTGTTGATGGCACTCCGAACCTCATATTTGCATATTGCGTAGCCGTCGGCTAACACATCGTTTCAGATTTTAAACAATGGACAATTTTGTGATTCGAGACGATTTTGCAATTCAGTACGTGACAGTAGTGATGAGCGACATTTTAGTATCGGTGGCTTTTTAATGGTGATTGAAAAATCGCATATCGCAACTACGATCACTTTATGTATGCAAATAGCAGTTCACTTCTATGAATTGCAATTGCAATAGCTGTCCGATTTCGTGAATTGCGACTGCGATAGTAGTTCACAATAAACTTGTGAAATTGTGACTTTTTAACAGCACAGTTTAAACGTGTTACTTGTGATCGCAATAATAAAATAGCATTATAGAAGAAACTTGGCAGCTTTCTGCAAGGTATTGCAAATGCGTATAATTGATTTTTCGTCATTGTGGTTTTTCTTTTGAATTGAAATGTTATTTTCTACGACCAGCATAATAAAATACTGATATTTTTTAATGCAAATGTTAAAAACATGTTTTATTATATATGTTAGCCGTGTTAAGAAGTTACCAGAAGTTGCAACTGCTTATAAAATTTTTTCAGATATTTACATTTTTCTAATATGATATTTTGTTGAAACCTATTTTAAAAATCCGTTTTTTCAATTGTGATCAATATGGCAATATTAAATCCCACTGATTTAAAAATGGCAATCACTGAAATCACAGATATCGAAAAATCGTCACAAAAATCTCTCGATTGAAAACAAACAAATCTATTCAACTGTTATATTTCGTTATGTAGATATGTATATAAAACCTGAATGAAAATAAAGTGTCGATAACTAATACTAAATTTTCTGTAACGCAGTGAAAGCGCATTATTACCAATAAAAATAAAATGTTAACTTTGAATGATAATATTTACGGAATTTATGTGATATTGATTTTATTTTAACTTTTACGTGTCTAATTTGCTTACAAAATATTGTAAAGGATTTTTCGATAAATCGTCTCTTATACTCACTCTTGAGTTCAATCACCAGATTGTTAAATAATAGTACCAATTAAATGGCCATCCACTTATCCTTATATCTAATTCCAACAACTTAACGATTTACTACTCGTTATTCGAGTTTACAATTTATAGCTTATAGCTCAATTGCCCTGTATACGGCAACGCTCCAAGGAAATTGTGTGTGCTGCACAATCCACTAGTAGGTGTTCTCGGGTTTCCGACTCCATGTCGCAGAACCGGCAGTTTGCAGAGGGGACCAAGCCCATGTTAAATAAATGTTTGTTGAGCCTGCAATGTCCGTTGTAGAACGCGACCAGTAGTCGGAATTTGTTCCTCGAGCGATTGATTACGGTTTTAAAACGTCTGAGGTTATAACCCCACATTAGCAACTCGGCATGGCGCATGCCTTGGAGATGTTGCCAATGTCTCTCCCTGCCTGCTCTTTCCTCTTTACGGAGCAGCTCTTTCATGGTATGTGGACCAACCGCTACGCACGGTTCTGGTCCTACTGTGTTTGTAGAGGCTGCAGAGCCGGCCAACTCGTCAGCAAGTTCATTTCCTTCTATACCCCTGTGACCAGGCGCCCAGATGAGGTGCACTCTATTGAGACTTGATAGGCTGTTCAGCATTTCTATACACTCCTGCACTAATAGCGATTTGACCTCAAAAGCCGAGATCGCTTTAAGTGCTGCCTGACTATCGCTGAGTATGGCGATGCTCTTATTGCGATAGTCGCGTTGGAGGTTTATCTCTACACACCGACTTATAGCATATACTTCCGCCTGGAATATGCTTGGAAAACTTCCCATGGGAATGGAGAGCTTGGTGCGTGGTCCTGCGACCCCTGCGCCAATCCCCTCCGCCGTTTTCGAGCCGTCGGTGTACCACTTGATAGTGCTGTGTCTTACCAGTAGGTCCAGCGTGGAATCGTTTCATTCTGCCTTACTGCCAAGGGTAACCCTGAACTTCCTAGTGCAGCTTACTGTTTTTGTAATGCTGTCCCTTGGAAGAATGGCCAGTGGCATTGCGTCACTTAGGGCCTTCATCTGCTGGGACGAGATTACTCTCCCTTTGCCAAACCCTTCTGCTGACATTTGAAGCAAGGTCTGTTTGGCTGTCTGCTCGATCACTATATGTAACGGTGTTAGCTCCAGCATTACTTCCAGTGCTGCAGTCGGACACGTACGCATCGCGCCCGACGCGCAGATGCAGGCAAGTCGTTGCAGCCTCGATAGTCGAAATCCTACCGTTGCCCCATGATTTCCCAGCAAGTCGATTGCACACCATGAGCGCTTTCGTAGCTTGGGCTACTGTCAGGTCCACATGCTGCTTCCATCGTAGAGTGGAGTCCAGCGTGAGGCCCAGGTACTTTACCGTGGCCATCTCCAGCTCCGTACTACCTAGGGAAAGGTTTCTGAGGCCTGGCAGCAACCTGCGTCTGGTAAACGGTATGATTGAAGTTTTGGAGGGGTTGATGTTTAGGCCAACCCCACTACACCATTCCTTTGCCAGCCTCAATCCCCTTTGTACAATATCGCGAGAGTGTCTGCGAATTTACCCCTAGGTAATGTAACAATATCGTCCGCATATCCCTGACAGCGGATTCCGTTGCTAGTTAGCAACTCGAGAAGATCGTCCACAACTAGACTCCAAAGTAGGGGGGATAGCACTCCACCCTGTGGACAGCCTCTTGTTGTGTGGATTTTGGAAAAAAAACATGTTTCGCGGCTGTTTGCAAAATATGTCTTGTTATTTTCCTGTTTTTTTGCAGTTCGTAATTTTTTTATAATTAAAATTGAAATTTCAAAAAATCTTTTTAGGGACATATTCTTAAAGGGTTATACTACAAAAATACACAAAAAAACATTTATTTTTTATTTCTAAACCAGAATACCCCCTTAAAGCAGACTCGATATTCCTCTCACTCCACCCTGTGAACAGCCTTTTGTTGTGTGGATTTTGGAAAAAAAAACATGTTTCGCGGCTGTTTGCAAAATATGTCTTGTTATTTTCCTGTTTTTTTGCAGTTCGTAATTTTTTATAATTAAAATTTTTTTCAAAAATCCGCTAGTAGTACGTTAGTATAATGTATTGTATAAAGAAGCTCTGTATAAAATTTAAAGTATATCGGTTGAGTAGAACTTGAGATATCAATCACACCGTTTCTAAAAAAGAAGTTCAGAGAAAAAGGAATTAAGCTCGCGCTTGAAATTTCAAAAAATCTTTTTAGGGACATATTCTTAAAGGGTTATACTATATACGCAAAAAAAAACATTTATTTTTTATTTCTAAACCAGAATACCCCCTTAAAGCAACACTTCAAGCTGTAAAGTTGTACTTTTTTTGCTCTGAAGTATTGTGTGTAATTTTGCAAAATTTCTTAAACTTTAATTGATTTTTTAGTGATTTAGTTCAATATTTAGTGATTTTAACTCGGAGCTGCAAGATAAGTATTAAATGTTCTTCAGTTTTGTGCAGCATTAAAAAGTTTAAACTTTCGAATTTTTGGTGCCGAGGCAGCTTTTTGTTTCATTTTGTTTTATTTCATTCTATTGTCTTTCTTTATTTATCTCATTTACGTCTTTATTCACAGCTGTGTTGCGTTTGGCTTTTTATTTGTTACAGTGCGTCTAAAACTGCTCGCTATATTGCTTTTTCAAACTGTCAAACTGGTTTAAACGTTGAAAAAAAAAATTGCTATTATTTTTGCGTTTATTCTTAATTGAATTTATTATTATTAATATTTTGTTAACACACTAATTTATTATATATCTATTAAATTTTGTTCTACTTACTCTTTTATTTGATCTTTATTCTTGTTATTTATTATGACTTGTAACTTTCCCAATTGTAACATTAAAGGCGAGTCAGATCGCTACGTTTCATGCTGGCTTTGGGATGGATAAGATTCTACCAGTCAGTCCAGCGCATTTCATATGGGCAAGATTAAATGCGCTGGACTGACTGGTAGAATCTTATATTCTATTTTCGACTGTAAGGGATTGCGTTGGTCTTGTTTAAATTGTAGATCTATTGAAATCGATCTATTTAAAGTTTATAGGGAGGCACGCAATGGCTTTAACGAAATCGGTCGTGATCTTGTAACCCTCACTGAAAAATTTAGGCACTATGAAAAATTGTTCAAATCTTTTAAGTGCCTGAATGATTCTCACGAATCCTCTAAACCTGCTCCTAAGCGTAAACGTCCTTCCGAAAAGTAACACTTAGTTCTTCTGTTCAGAAAAGAACGTCTCCTCCCAATGACCTAATAAATCTCTCTTCTCCTTCCCCTCAAGGTGATAAGCCGTCAACTTCCAAAGAGCTCAATTCCCCAAAAGCTCTATCTAATAGTAATAAGTGTCTCACAATTCCAGAGGCTCCCCCTATTAACTTAGTAGCATCAGTTAATAATTTGATAGTTATTCCACCTAAAAAGTCTATATTTATTTCGAGACTTGCAAAGATACCTTGGTGGAGGACATTAAATCTTACATTTCGTCACGTTTAAAAATCGATGATATCAATATACGTAAATTTAACTTCAATTATGATAGAAGTATATCATCGTTTAAAATATACGTATCTCTTGAAGCATTCAAAAAGATCTTAGATAGTTCATTCTGGCCACCTGGAGCTTTTGTACGCGAATTTAAACCTAAACTTAGAAGTCAAACTGAGGAAAACATTGTTAAATTACCAAAAGCAACCACCGATATAAAAAACTGATTGGTAGAAATTCGCTAAGCATTTATTATCAAAATGTTAGAGGTCTTAATACAAAATTAACTGACTTGTATTTGAACAGTTCCAATTTTAATTTCCATATAATTGGATTTACAGAAACTTGGTTAAAACCTCACATTTTTGATAATGAGATTTTAAACAGCGAATTTCAAATTTTTAGAGGTGATCGACTGAACAGAATCGGGGAAGGTGCATTCCTCTATCCCATCTGAAAATATTCTTGTTCCAGGGACCGACTCATTTGAATTTAAATGTATTAGAGTATACGTTAATAGTTGCTTTATTTATTTAACCCTATCTTATATACCACCCCATTCGGACTTATCTGTATACATGCACCATGCTTCTTTAATAAATAGTGCTACCTCGATGGCAAATAATGCAGATTCAATAATTGTATTGGGTGATTTAAATTTACCGTGTGCTTCGTGAAAACCTTTCGATGACAATATCGTGCCAATTTGCAATCGGTCATGTTTTAATGAGTTTTTCGAAAAAATGTCCGAGTTGGGTCTGAACCAAATTAATTTGATTCCGAATAAATTTGGTAAATGCTTAGATTTAGTATACGTTGATACCTCTGTAAAGTGTTCAGAGTAATCCTCTTGTACTACCAGAGGACTCATATCATCCTGCTTTGGAAATATCTGTCGAAATCTCAGGCATTGTACGGGATAATAATCATCAAACTTCGTGCTTCTGTACTCGGTTTAACTTTGCAATAGCTAATTTTAAAAAGTTAAATACAGAACTTTCTACAATAACATGGCCTAATTATAATGGTGACATTGAATTGAGTGTCTCTCATTTTAATAACATTATTATGAAATTATTTGAAAAGTATGTTCCAATAATAATTGTTAATAAAAGCAAAAGTATAAGTCCGTGGTTTTCGAAAGAATTATATAAATTGAAAAACAGAAAAACTCGAGCCTTTAAACATTTAAAAAAAACCGGTTCACTTGTCGACTATTCTAAATATTCTCTATTGCGTCGACAATATTTTGACCTAAACAAAAAATGTTATAATAATTACTTAAATAAAGTAAAAAAAAATATTGTAAGTAATCCAAAATCGTTTTATGATTTCGTCAACTCCAAACGCAGGATTTCCAAATTTCCGTCCGCAAGGAAATACAAATCTATCATTTTAAGTGACAATGATATTATTCCAATATGTTTGCAGAATTTTTCAAGTCCAACTACTGTAATAATTCTTCCAAAACTTTTTCTTATCAGCAAGTGCTGTGTTCGAATACTTTAATTAACGCTCCAATTATTTCTGAAGAAGACGTCCTATTTAATTTAAATAAGTGAAAACCATCTTTTAGTTATGGCCCAGACATGATACCCTCATGCTTCCTAAAAAATAGTGCCAAATATATTTACTTGCCTTTGACAAGGATATTTAATTCCTCTCTTAAACACGGTATATTTCCTTCAATATGGAAATAGTCATTTATAATCCCTTTGCATAAAAGTGGATTTAGATCCAACATTGAAAACTATAGAGGTATACCTTAACTTTTTGAAGCTATCATCACTGACCATATAACCTTTTCGATTTCTCCGTTAATTTCCTCATCTCAGCATGGATTTCGTAAAGGGAATTCGACTATAACAAACTTACTTGAATTTGTAAACCATGTATCATTGGGTTTTAGGGAACATAAGCATACGGATTTATATACACAGACTTTAGCAAAGCTTTCGATAAAGTAAATATCTCGATTCTCATACATAAACTTGATCTGCTGGGCTTTCAGCCAAGATTCCTTCAATGGGTATCTTCCTATCTTTATAATAGAACACAACGAGTGATATTTGAGGATACACCTTCAGATACAATTAATGTTTCTTCAGGTGTTCCGCGAGGTAGTCATCTTGGCCCGATTCTGTTCTTGTTGTTTATTAACGATATCTCTTCAGTAATAGAATTCTCAAAAATTTTATTATACGCTGACGATGTAAAGCTTTTTAAATCATACACTTCAACTCAGGAAAGGTGTCTGTTGCAAACAGACTTAAACAATTTGGTTGCATGGCGTGATAGTTAATATGGACCCTAAGCTTAATTTCAGTCTTTATATTGATACCATGGTCTTGAAAGCAAAAGCTGTCCTCAGTTTTGTTAAACGTTGGTCTAAAGAATTTAGAGATCCGTATATTACTAAAACACTTTATACAACTTTGGTTAGACCTATATTGGAATATGGCTATGTGGTATGGAACCCTAGCTACCAAATCCATTCTGACAAGTTAGAGTCGGTTCAAAAACAATTTTTACTTTTCGCCTTAGCGCATTTCCGATGGGATGCTAGGGTAAGTCTACCTCCATTCACTAGTCGTTTAAAACTTATTAATCTACCTACACTTTCTAGTCGTAGGGAAATGCTTGGCATAATATGCTTAGTAAAACTTTTGAATGGAACTGTTTGCAGTTCTTTTCTCCTGTCTGAAATTTAATTTAATATCCCGGTTCGCTTTTCGAGGCAGTTTAGACCTTTACTGCTAAAATCCTGTAGACCAAATTTCGAACTAAACGAGCCATTCCGCCGTATATGTCATGATTTTAATTCTCATTCCAGCACATTTGACTTATCTGACTCACTTTTCAAATTTAAAAAGACTTTATTGTTTTCTCTTAATAAATGAAAGTGTAACAATTTATTATATTATATTGTAACTTTAGATCTTAGCTGTTGAAATTTTTGTTTCTGTAGCTGAGCAGTTTTAGATCTCGACACTTAAAAAACTCTCTTGCCTTTTCTGACTCGGCTAATTCCGCACGTATGCGGATTGCGCTCTCGCGTCGGTTGGGCGGGAGGAGGGTAATTGTTGGGTTATTATTATTATAAAGCAGACTCGATATTCCATTCTTAATCAGAACGTAGTGCGATTGGCACACCGAATCTCGTTACCCACTTGTTACTTCTGCGAATGGCAGGCCCCTTGCCTTGGTGCAGGGGTTTAAGTCGCAAGGCATTCTCGGCATCTTTCAACCGGGGTTAGGAGTGCTGCCCTTTCGGGTTGGCAGAAGCCGCATGCGTGCGACAACTAAGAGCTGCCACCTCCTAATACAGGGTGTTATGCGATTCTCGTGCCCATTGGATGATTTGCAGCAAGGAGGTAAATTCGGCTGTATTATAACGGAGCCTTCCCAACACCGGGCCGCATTGGGAAGTAACAGTGGCCTTATCGCGTCATGGGGTTCTGGCGCGGTGGACTTTTGCGTTCCTCATATTGAATATTAACCAGACGGCTCGCCATGTCGAGCCTATGATCGTATTAAAGTGATGAGCAACAACAAACAAGCACCAACAACTGATACAACAAGGCACCAACAACAGCGAACGGACAAGGACAAGGCCTTCAAATCAAGCACCGGTGCATGTAAGGGAGGTTCAGGGACTGAACAGAATTTCAGCTTCCTTGACACCCTATCGCAGATGATCGAGCGGTCTTCGAGGAGAATGCCAGGGACGATGACGACGACGTGCCCTCATGCATCGGCGCTTAGCAGGCGAGATATGCAACCGGCGCTGACAAAGCGAACCCCATCGAGACTCCCTCGAACAGGATCACCTGCTCGGATTCCGGTGAGTCGCAATAGGTATCTACCGCAGGACCTAGCAAAAGAAAAAGGAAGAGGGGAGGCAGATTACCTCCTCTACCATCTACCATCCCAGGAGGAAAGGCATGAGCGGCGCCAGCCTAAAATGGTACCTGAGGCACCTCCAGGAGAAAAGAACTCCGGAGGAAGCTGAAAAGTGAGAGCAAAAGGTGCCTCCTTTGCCTTGGAGAAGCGGAAGGGTGGCAATACCGTCTCCAGCAATAAACGGAGTAGAGGAAATCGGAACCAACGCCCAATAAACGCAACTCAGGTCGCAAGGCGTGGTTGCGAAAGGGCAGCCCCTTCGACCACCCAAGCCGCGAAGCGCAAGAGTGGGCAGCTGACGCCACAGGAGGGTTCCTAACACCAAGCGGCAGAGAGGCAACAATGCGCAGGCGACCGGAGGCAATCACTCCGCCCCGAACCCTCCCCGAGCGGTTAAGGAACAGTGCAGATATGCGGATGCCCTAATTGGCATTCGAATGGCTGTGCTGCCTCTAAACTACTCGGCAGAAACGCTGGGGTCGGTGTAGCTTACCAGGGCTCCAGGACCTACTCATGGAGGAGATATTCAGGGGATCTGGATATGCAGCTTTCTTTCATGGAGTATATTTTAAAGTAGGCATGCTGCTGGTGGTCTGCAAGAACGAGAAGTCTGCTAGCTGCTAGACGACGACATACCACCCATGCATAGCATGACAGTGTTCCTTCCCAGGTGCGCAGGTAAGCAGTATGAGTTTGCTGTCGGGCTCATTAAAAACCAGATTGGGGGCCTTATTGATTTCTTTTGCATTTCAGAGTTCCTAACACAAGACCTGGTCGTTGTGCAGACTAAGGGAAACAAAGAAGCAGGCTTTGTCCTGGCAGCGGCCTACTTTGCGGGGGAGACACAGACAGCACCCCCAAAGGCCGTCGGTAACCTGGTGAAATACTGCAGGAGGAATAACCTGCCCCTCGACCTAAGATGCGACGCCAACGCCCATCACACGGAATGGGTCAGCATGGACTGCAACACACGGGGTGAGTCTCTTATTGAATTAATAGTTAGCAGGAATTTAAGCATTGCAAACTTGCGAACCCACCTTTCTCACCTGTCAGAAGGGAGGTGCTTGATATGATGACTATACTTATGACAGGGATAATCGGGCAATGGAGAATGTCATCGGAGCCCCCCATATCAGATCACCGTATCATAAGATTCGCACTAGGTGTAGAGGTCAGGCAACTCCCTCCTAGACGTATGCCCAGGAACACAGACTGGGCCACCTTTAGGGACACTTGAAATAAATGTCAGTAGGGCAGGTGGACGGCAGTGCTACTGCTTCTGGACTGGAGAGCAGATTGTCTGCACTAAACCAGTCCATTACAAAGGCATATCACAGTAGCTGCCACCTAAAGGAAACCACCAAGAGCCGCAGGTGTTCCTGGTGATCAAGTAGGCTCTCAGAACTAAGAAAAACGGTACGTAAGCTATTTAACAAGGCCAAGCGTACCAGGAACTGGGAGAACCACAAGTGCAGCCTAACTGCTTACAGCAAGGAGATTAGGTCAGCAAAGCAAAAGAGCTTCAGGAAGTTCGGTGAAAGTGTCTCACGGGCACAGTTCTAGCAATTAGAAGATCGGATGGGACCTATACGTCCAGCGCAGAGCAAAGAGCCACGGCTCTTCTACTTGCGCATTTCTCGGAGACGATTCGAGAAGCCCAAATTCGACCTATGGTCGAACAAAAGCCATGTCGCTTAGATTGGACAGTCGCAAAAAAAAATAAGTCCCTGGGTGCGGATGGAAGCCTTCCACCATTTTTACAACAGAAGGAGCAGGTTCTACTGCCCCATCTTGTTCGGCTTATGAGGGATAGCCTAGCGCTGTCATATATCCCAGTACCTTGACGCACTGCAAAGGTGATCTTCATACACAAGGTACGAAGGAAAGACTATTCGGTGGCAAAATCCTTTAGGCCCATCAGTCTAACTTCCTTCCTACTAAAGAGTATGGAAAATATCATTGTTCACGAAATACCTTCGAAGGTGTTGAAGGCTGCACCGCTATATGCGAAGCAGCATGCATACATAGCAGGCAGATCAACTAATACTGCTCTGCATCAGCTAACCGCAGAGATGCGAAGTTCGTTTGATGGGGCGAGGTGTTGTTATTGTCAAGGACACTAGAGAAAAGGAGTGTAGCAGCACCGGTACGCAGATGGATTAAAGCCGTACTGCGCACCAGGATAGCTGAAACCACAGTAAGCGATACCAGAATTCGTCTTGGCACAACAAGAGGTTGTCCACAGGGAGGAGTCTAAAAAAGTCTAAAACTACAATCATATTGTTTACTAGACGAAGGTTACTGCCGGGCGTCAGAAATCTACCCTATTCGGCAGGGAGCATGGGTACACCATGATTGTGAGGCCGATCATAACATATGGAGCGGTGGCTTGGGTTTCCAAAGCATCGCAGACTTCGGTAGGACTTCAACTATCGAATCTGCAATGACTTGCCTGCATCTACGTGTCGGACGCAATGCGTACATGCCCGACTGTACACACAAATCAAAGAAGAAAGGCCTTAAGTGGCGAAATGCCACTAGCCCTTCTCCCAAGGACAGCATTACCAAAGTAGTAAACTTTACGACTTAGCGAAATAAAACGATTCCACGCTGGACCTACTGTTAAGGAATAGTAGTACTATCAAGTGGTACACCGACGGCTCGAAAACATCGGAGAGGATTCATGCAGGGGTCGCAGGACCACGCACCAAGCTCTCCATTCCCATGGGAAGTTTTACTGGCATTTTCCACACAGAGTGCACCTTATTTGGGTGCCTGGTCACAGGGGTATAGCCGCGAATCAACTGGCTGACGATTTGGTAAGCTCTGCAGCCTCCAGAAAAAGAAGGCAGGGAGAAACATTGGCAACAACTCCAAGGCATGCGCCATGCTAGGTTGCTAATGGGGGGTTACGACCTCAGACGGTTTTAAACCGTAATCAATCTCCCGAGGAACAAATTCCGGCTCCTTTACGCATTCTACACTGGCCATTGCAGGCTAAATAAGCTTTTATAAAACATGGGCTTAGTCTCTTCTGCTACTGCCGGTTCTGTGACATGGAAACGGATACTTCAGAATAGTTACTAGTGGACTGCACAGCAGTCTGCAGACGCAGAATTAAGGCCCTAGATCTATGCATCGCTTCACTAGCACCTAGCAATATTTTGGAGTTCATCAATATGCTGAGGCTCGATGAGTCGTTGTGACCTAGGGGAGGGCCCAATAGACCATTGGTCGCGGTTCATACCTCTACTCATATCTATCCATCTATCCACCTACCCACTTGCTGATGAATACTTCCGCTACTGGTTCAGCCTCTTGATTAGGAAATGTGTATACGCCTGGCCATTTGTTGAAGTAGTTCTTGACTACCAAAATATGAATATTTCCTAATTTTCGGGGGGTAATGGACCATCTACAGCCAATCCAATTTGCTAAACTGGTGTACCTGAATTGTACTGCTTCATCTGCCCATGACTCCTGGACCTTGACCCTTAAGCTTCAATGCACTCAGCATATTTGGCAATCCTTTCCTATTCTCAGGTGCCCGCCATTCCTATCGTTGTGTAGCTCGTTGAGCACTTAAGTACTTCTAAACTTCAAAATAATCAGTAGTATCGGAAGCTTTGCCCATTTTCGCTTTTCTCTTTCTTTTTTTTACTCGATGCAAGCAGTCGCACACCAACTTTAAACTACTCCGCTCTGCCCAATATAATTTGCGACTGGACTTACTTCTACTCCACTCCACTTCATGCATTACACCGTGCAATTCTGGATCCTTGTAAAAAGTCATCCGTTTCTACTTTGCTCTTATCCTGCTCTTCCACCTGTGCTGATATACACGTTTTGTGCTCTACCGACTGTGAAGACCTCTGTACTAGTATACACGCTTCCTACTCTTTCGACGTTGAGGACGCCTGTACTGGTATACACGCTTGCTGCTCTGCCAACTGTAAGGACACCTGTGCTGATATACAAGCTTCTTGCTCTTCTGACTATGAGGACCCTTTTACTGGTTCATACGCTTCCTGATCTTCCAACTGCTATTGCCGACTGCTATTCCAACTGCGTTGGCAACCTCGTTTCTAACAAGGGCAATTGGGATTGTTGTGCTAACATTTGTGATGACACCTCTGCTATTTGTTGGGTTATACGTGCATCTTGCTCTTTAAATTGTGTCGACATTTGTGTTGACATCTGTGATTATGCCGAAAAACTCATATTCATTTCCATAATCTTTGACAAGCATTGAGCTTCTTGCTTTTCTTTTGTCTTCATGGTCTCTTCCTTTAATTCCAATTGAAACACATATTCATCAAGATTCATGTTTTATGATTGCTGGCGAATAGCTATTGCAAATTGGGGTGTCAAATTAACTGCTTCAGGTTGGGATTATATGTTAAATTAGTTTCCAAATTTTATTTTTTTTTTTACAGGACGTTCTTTTTTAAGAAAGTAATGTTAGTTATGGCATTTAAAAACAGTAATCCAAATAAAATTGTACCTAAATCAGTTGAAAATACTCGGAGAGCATTGTGTGTAATAGTTTCAAGATGCCGTTGTTTTTGTTGTTGTTGTAACGGTTTTTTAATCCTCGCTTGGGTGGTAACTTTCAGTTTGGTTGTCGTCGAGGTCATCTAACGGGAGGCTCAGGAAACGAGCTGTTTCGACGGGGTCAGACCATAGGGAGAAGGGTGTTAGATGAGTGCGGTTCCTTGGGCATGAAACGAGGTGGTTAGTGTCATGAGAAGACTCATTACATGCTGATCACATATTTATTATGTCGGGGTCAATTCTGAATAAATAGGAGTTTAACCTGCTACAGTATTCAGAACGAATTGCGCAAAGATCACTCTAGATTCTCGTAGCAACTCGAGCTCTTAGTCTGCGATGCGTTGTGGTTTGACTCCAAGTACGCCATTCATTGAGAGGAAGTCGGTGAAGGAATGGCGGTCAGTAATGCTTGAAGTTTGTTGCGTACGAAGTCTGGTGGGTGTACTGTCCAATGTAGTCGACGTAATCAAGTAAGGACCTCTTGATGTTTCTGGAAGGCTTGGAGTTTTTACCTCAAAACAGAAGGGATAAATGCCGACCGCCCAGGTAGTTTATAGTCCACTTCTTCACCCCTGGAGGGAGCATGTTGATAACACTCTGAACCCTCCCATCGGTTAATTTTCGCAGCGGTCGAGTAACCCATAGTTTGGTCTTGTCTGCCAAAGGGTGCAGTGTAAATTGCTGGATAAGACTATGCTTTGACAGTAGTCCAAGGCTTACTCACACCGGTGGAGAGGTTGCAGGACTTCATGGCGTAAGGTGTCGCGCTCGTTGGCTAATACAGCTGCTTCGGCTGGGAAATTAGGGCGGAGTTCCGCTATTCTTCCACCCGGTATAAAGCGAGCAGCAGCAGCAGCGACTACCTTGCGGAATTGACGCTCGCCAACGATGACGTCTGTAGGAATGGGTAGTGCGCTAAAGGTGCTCTCAGTAAATTCTGGGAGGCCGACCCAGTTAGCTTTGTTAAAGTTAACAAAGCTGCAGTTGTCCACAGAAGTAAAGTCGGGAGGTTTCTCAATCGAGATAACTATGGGCAAATGGTCTGATGCGAGAGTTAGCATATGCTATTTATCAGACCACCGTTAGCGATGGTTATATCTATCAAGTGCCCATAATTCTGGTGGGGACTTCGTCATTCATTATGCAGAATATCGAATCGTCAATTTCTTCTGTCAGCTCCATCCTAAAGATCATTGCGTGCGTCAAAGTCGCCTAGCACCAAACGTTTTTCACCACGAAGTAGCGCACCTATATTCGGGTGATATCCTGTTTGGCAACTACTATCTGGGGGATGTGATGTATGTATTGTATGTATCGAAGATCGAGGTCGATGTCACCATCAATTAGACGATAAGTCAAGATGTTGTGCAGTATATAGGTTAGGCATACACCATTATCTCGCTCGTGACCCTTACGTAAAACGTTAAAACCTGCACAATTCTGAAGATCGAAGCGGATGTTTAGCTTGGTTTCTTGGACCGCAGTTATCGTTACGCGTTCACACTTCATGATTGCAACTATCTCCTTGATCTTGCTCTGGAATCCGTTAAAGTTTAATTGTAAGAGTCGGGTTTATCTCGGGTGTCTAATGATGATCCTGGGGGTGAAAGAGGTACGTGTAGATAGTGGTTGTTTCAGCTGTAAAATTCGTAGGGGCGGTTGTCGCACTCTGGTGTTGTTTGACGACGCCAGCTTATGTGATTGCGGAGCAGATTCTTATAGCACGCGGCAACATATGACGCACTCCACTCACGAGACGGAAAGTGACACCAGCCAGTACAAGAATTGCACTTGACTGATGTGGCGTTCCGACGTATGACGGTCAGACACACGGAACAGATTATGCGAGGAACTAGGAATTGCTGAGTGGATCTCGCACGAGGATTGGAGTACGTGGTCCACTCCCTATCGGTCTTCATGCCTGAGCTGGTCTTAAGATGGCTCCATCCATTGCATGTATTGCAACTAACCGAGGTGGAGTTTGGATGGAGCCTTTTAGCGCAAATGCAGCAGAATAATTCCTCGGGGCTCGAGTTGATCTCGATGCTAGCACGGGTCAGAAGGATACGGAGCAATCCTGCTGCTAGGTGTTGCTCTAAGGATGACAAACTTAGAATAAAACTTACCGATTCAAACAGGGTTAGATCGCCGAAATAACAGCCCTTGGCCGGATAAAATCCGTGTCAATTCCGGTAAAGTAGAACGGGAAAGATGCTGTCGTCATGGACATCGCTTAAAATTCTCGAAAGTTTTGTACCAAATTAATCACACAATGAAAAGATGGAATGGGAAGAAAGAAATGAGATGAGAAAAGCAATCTAGTTGTGCGAAAACAACTACAGAGTAATTTCAAAATCCGGATTTTTGTTTTTTTCAACTTTACTTGTTCTGCACTATAAGCTTTTCGAGAGACATTTTAATTTCTGCAGAAATTGATTGACATACTTATAATATGATATTAATCCATGAATATAACGAAATACTCATATTCCCGTCAGCTGATCAGCTGTTTTAACTTGATCATCAACTTTCCCCACGACCTGAATTGAAAAAGTGATCAAGACGGCGTTCAAGTTTGAAAAGTGTGAATGTATTGCAACTTGAAAGCAAGGCCTTGATCGTGTTCGTGAGATGACGATAACAGCGATTTCAGAAATTTTACACCTATTGATATAAATAAGTTTGAAAACTTACTCCAAATAGTTTAGAATAATTAACTGTACTGTACCAAAATAATAAAAAATATATTAATTTTTAGAACTAGATTCAAAATCTGCCGAAAAAACTGACACGGTAATGCGACCAGCTATTACACCCCAAATGAAATTGTGTGTCACTTTGAAGTATTTTGGTACTGGAGACTCCTACAAGCCCCTGCAATTTTTATCAATAATTACCAGAAGTACAATAAAGTCTTAGAGCCATATATGTGAGCGTTCAACCGGCTTATTTAAAGGAATTAATTTTTGCGACTTATAGTTCTTTAAGAATTCATATTCTTTAATCAAAACTAAAGTATGTATTACATGTAGGTATTCACACAAAAACATACATGCAAATTGATTTCATACACAGTAAAAAAAATTAAAAGCATATAATTCTACATTCATATACCTTAATGTACTAAAGGATCTATTTAGTATTCTTCCCATATCTCAGCATCAGACATGGAGGTACTCAAAACAACACTTAAAGTATAGGATTTCGACCTTTGAAAACACGGTGTCGATGTTCTGCTTAACATTTTCTCGTCTCGGATTTTCTTAAACAGTTCCATTTTACTTCTTGATAAGTGGTTATATACAGCTAGAAGGCCGCAAAAAACTGTATATAACCTGAGAAAACTTTTAAATTTATTGATCCAAAAATTTATACACATATTATGGTATATAAAATTATTTAAACTGGATCCTCTGAAATTAAAAAAACCAAACAAATTTCGTTAAAGTAATGTTAAATCTAGTAATTAATCGAGGAAATAAGCAAAATAAAATTTTTTGTCAAAATGGCGGTTTCTCAAAAAAAAAATCGATTTTTCACGCTAAATTTCGGCTTCAAATTGTTTATAAAAACAATAATATTTATCGGAGAGAAAAAATATTCGATTAATTATTAAAAAATATATTATATATAAGAAGCTCGTGTTAAAATTTGAGACTAATCGGTTTAGCATTTTTTGAGTAATGTTGGTCACCGACTTTGAAAACACCATTCTGAGAAAAACGAGTTTAAAGTTTGGAATGCACTTAACATGGGATAAAAAACGATTTTCAAATTTGCGTGTAACTTCGAAAATATTGATTGGAACGATATGAAATTTTCTCTGTGTATTCCTAAATATATGTACATAAAGGAAATAAAATAAAATAAAAAAAAAAAATTTTTTTAATTCTAACTGTATGTAACCTCATAATAGCACTTGCATGTCAGCCAGAATTTGATAAGCCACCTCATGTTGCTAACAACATTTTCTCCAAACGTCTCAAATATTCCAGTTCTTCCATTAATTGCTATTAATTTTTTCAAAGCATCGTCTAATTTAGTTGTCGGCTCTGCTTCTTTTTGTTCTTTAGAAGAAGATAGCGCTTTTTCAATACTTTGCTTAATAAAGGATGATTTCGAAAGTGATATTTCGTTTGCGCCAGAGCTCATATGTTCTTCCTTTTCCGGAAATTTTTAAAATACACACAACTATTATTAAATTGAAAATTTTGTACTACTTTTTTCAAATGACCACTACGAAATGCGAATGGCAGCTAATGCTGATAATATTGAAAGCTTGTGGCAATTCCCTCATACGTTGGATACAATCGATGCACGCACAGGCTCCCAATTTTATAATTTTAAAGGATATTTTAGCGTTGTCCTGTTTGCTGTTGTTTACGCACAAAGCAAGACCTTTTACATATGTAAGTATAAGTAAATCATCAGACAACAGTATTTATAGTGACAGCTACTTGTACCAGGCTCTTGGGAGTGGCACTTTAAATATACCACAACCTCTAAAGCTTGTTGTCGGGGAGGGAAATAAAATTCAAAATTTTTTTATTGGCGATGATGCTTTCACTTTGGACAGGCACTTAAGGAAGCCGTATAACCGAAGCTTGAAATTAAGTGTTCCATCAGAAATTTTTAATTACTGGCAACATAGCGCAAGGATGACAATCAAATGAGCTTTTGGCTGATTGTGCAATAGGTTCAGAATACAGACCCATTGATGTGCAACCTAAACCTGTGGGTGCTGTGCTAAAGGCTTGTTGTGTCCTACAAAACTATTTAACACCACTGAGTGCGTTATAAAAGTACCACAATCAGATGAAAATTTATTTGTTTTGATCATTTTCAGCAATTTGTGTTCAAAATCATAAAATATTAATTTTTTTCTTAATTATACTCACCTGGTTTAAATGTTCAACAGCTTGCCGACAATTAAGAGATGAGGCTTTAAAATAGCGTCCCAGGATTTCGAGGATAAAATGGGTATGGGAGGATAAAGGAGGTCGTCCCGATCAATAATATATATAGGTATAGCCGCGGGAAACTTATAGTTTTCGATATATCTGCGTTAAAGTTGAAAATTTCAACTATTTGAAGTAAGTATTTTTTCGATTTGAAATGATTTTTACACTTACATTTTTCTTTTTTATATCGGTAAATGTATAGTTTAGGTCTCCCAATGAAGGAGGCCGCGAAAATTATAATTTTTTTTAAATCGTCTTATTTTGATGCGTAGATGAGCGTGCATTTTTTCAATAATTTATGTATACTTTTATATAAAAATGTATTTAACACACTTTGCACATATTTTTCAAGTAACTTAGTTTTTGTTTTTGTTGTTGTAGCAGCAGAATTCTGTAAAGTTCAGATCACTTAGCTGTAATTACACGATCAACGAGTTAGACATTTTATTGTAAAAAAAAAACGTTGAAGATACATGTAACAGTCACAATTTCTCTATCCGCCACTTCCTCCACAGACATTTTCATATAAGCCGCAATAGATTAATAAGCTTTCATTTTTATATCATAATCATTCATATCACAAATGTGATTAGTTGTTGATGCTAGAAACAGTCACCGACGCAAAGCTGTAAACTGAATCAGCTGATATCGACCTCACTACCACTTCTACCGTCCGCTTCCATGGATGACGTGATACGAACAGAGAACAAAAAGGCAACTGTCAAAGTTCAGGATGTCTGACGTTTAGCAATTAGAAAAAGAGATTTCTAAGATTGAAATCCTACAGAAAAATATATGAACAGAGAGATTTGTTGCTGCTGTTGAAGATCACTAACAAAAATAGGAAAACAATGAATATGAAAGAAAACGCGAAATTGAAATGTATACAATGAAATTTTTGGTGATGTCATGCTTAGTAGTATTAATTTTTAATTGAAAATTATAAAAAGCATTTATTAATTGGAGCTAGTACATATGTACATATATCCTTTTGATTAAGTATTGAAAGTTCAAAAATAAATTGTTTTAATATATAACGGATACATGTATAATAATATCTAATCTTTATAAACGGTGGGTATATTAATTTCAATTCCCAAAAATTATTATTTTGTCCGATCTGTTTACAATGGAAAAAAAACGCTAATTTTGAGGAGCTCTCACAGTGGAAAAAGTTGGGCATCCCATTATCCCTGATACGAAACTCTTTGATTCGAGAGAGAGAGCTGTCAAATTCACTTTTTTTATAACATTTGTCAATCATGCCACTATCGAGAGAAAATTGATAGGGTATTTTAAAAATAACTTTTGGGCATTTTGCATTTCGATTTATTATTTTAAGGTCCTCGTTATACGCAAATACAGCCCTAATTACGTGAATTCATATTATAAAGCAATTAAAAGTCATATAACATAATAAACTAATACATAAATAAAAAAACCATATCAAAGAAATAATAAAACTCATAATAAAATATCATGATTTTATGACTAACGTTTTAAATGCAACAATTTCGAATTTATAACAAATTATAGTAAACAAACTTTAGCTGCACGCTATTCCCAAGTGTATGTGTCGTTCCTTGAACTTTCGTTTCGCACTGCTTTTGTTAGCTAATTTTAGCGGGTTTATTTCTGGCATCCCGCCTTTTTCGATATCAGTGGTTCAAAATTCCCAAATATTGATAATCAGGGAAAGAGAATGAGAAAAAACTTAAGGAAAATGAGAGAGTCTCGTATCAGAGAACGTAAACGAATAGAGAAGGAGCAAATGTTAGCTGTACTAAAATGTTAATTAGGATGAGGGAACATCGAAAACGCGCAAGTTCGAAAATAAAATTTCACCATCCTCTCAATTTACGCAACGAACTACACCACTCTGTAAGCAAAATGTATATACATACATATGCACAGATGTTAATTGGTATGCGCATAAACAAAAATTGAAATAATAAAAACGAAAGAAATTGACTTCTGACAGGAAAATATTAATAGTGAGGGAAATAATATGAAAATATAATTAAAATATCATTCAATAAAAAAGGGTTATAAAAATAATAAAATAGTATATAAAAATATGATAGGATTTGAACTTAGGCAAAATATTTCATTGCAATAATTGAGTGTGCTATACAAGCAGCACCACAGACGATATTCAAGCGATTTTGTCTAATCTGTGAACTCAAACAACTATTGTTGTTTACTTGCTTCAAATGTTCATATGCCTATATGAATATTCTTGAAATTGCCTTCCTTCATTCGCATGTCCAAATATATTTGCATATATGTATACATATTGTGACGAACACGGATGATAGAACAAAATCGAATCAACGATAAACTGCTAGAAGCAACTAGTTAGCGAATTCGTAGTGCCGTTTCACATTGGGATTCAAAAGAGTCTGATGTTTTTCAAATTTTCTTTTGGTGTCGCTCTGGGCATTCACACGGTCAAAAAGAGTCCAAGTCGAGTCTAGTTTTTCTGCATTCCTTTTCACAAAATTTTCGTAAATATTAGTGCGGTTCGACTGCGCAACACTGCGTGCTGCGTATTTCATTTGTATGTTGAGATGATGGTCACACATTTTGCTTGCAATGCATTACCATGAATATGGTAGAACAATATGCATAATACAAGTACCTACCCGCTAAATAGTTTCAAAGAAATACTAAAGACGGGAATTCCCTAATCCACAAGAATGTATTGAATATCCGCTACTAATATTTTCAAGGCCAAATTTATAATAGGAATTTCCTAATCTTTAAGTATTAAAAACTCATAATTTCTTTACTCCGTATTAGAAATTCATAATTTCTTTACTCCATAATCTATATCTTAATTTTCTCCTTATTTACAATTTGTCATAATATTTCTATTATTCTATGCATACGTATTTGCATATTACATACAAAAATAGATAACAGAACTCAAATTTGCGATCGAATTCATTTGAAACCGAGCGCTCTTGCAACCATTCAAAGAATTTGAAAGTGAAAAGGAATGCTGAAAAGGGTAGCAGCGAGCTGTTACGAACAAGAATACAAAGCGTGCCACCCGAACACGAGTGGGACGGTCCCTTCGTCTTTCCTCGTCGTCCCCTCGCCCACAATAAACTGGTATGAGACTCTTTTGAGTCCCTGTGTGAAACGGCACGTAGTTGCCAGAAACAATGTTTTGTTAAGCGGCCTTTACACGGTCATTTATGTTTGCAAACATGGTATGATGCAAAAAAAACTGGTTTTCGTTTAAACGGTCGAACATGCAATCATACTTTATTTCTCTGTTATTTGTGGACGAAGCAACATGGGACGTGCATTAGTTGCAGCACTTCTAATTGATATTTTAGAAGAAGACGAAGTAGAACAAAAAAAGCAAAAAAGACAGAGAAAAACTTGGGTAAAGTAATGGCGATCAAGAAGACCAGTTTTTTCACATATAACTTTCTTAAAGGAACTTGAACAGTCCAGCCCGGCGGACTACAAAAATTTTCTCAGAATGGATCCTTCTGTATATAGGGAACTTTTGGAAAAAGTAACACCTTATATAGAAAAAAAAAATACTATTATGCGAGACGCAATTTCGCCTGATGAACGTCTCTCTGTAACATTGAGGTATTTGGCAACTGGAGAGAGCTACGAAAGTTTGAAATTCCAGTCGTATATTTCAACTGCAAGTTTAAGCAACATAATTATTAAGACATATGAAGCGTTGATTAAAGTTCTTAAAGATTTAATTTTAGTAAGTATATATATTACATGAAAATGGAAAACAAAACAAAAATAAAATATTTCTTCAAATCAATAAAAATAACAAAAATAAAAGTTTGCTTATGAATAGTCAGAGTCGTTCAACAAGTCCGTAAATGTCTGATATTCCGTGTTGTTTCCATATTGTTGAATATTTATGGTTTTCTGTGGTTGTATGTTGGAACTGGAAATTTGTTGATATTGCTGTGGCTGAACTGTTCTATGAAGTCTGATGTGCTGAACTTGAGGTTGAGGAGCAGATATAATTTGCGGTGAACTCAGAAGAGGGGGAGAAATTAAGTATTCCGGACGACTTTGCAATGTTCTTGAATCAAAACATGTTGACGAGTTTTCACTATAAGAAAAAGGCGTTGATGCGCATCTTGTGTTAGGTACGTTGAACATCTGATGGGAATTTTCGTGCAACCGACACAAAGCTCCTTGGTACAACACTTCCATAATGGTTTTATTGGCAAATAATTGTTGATTAGGGTCAAGTTTCCTGAAGAGGACTTCCCAAGTCGAACTGAAGGTACTTGCATCGTCATTGGGCCGCGTCGAATCTTCTAAAGCTTTGACTGCTTTAATAAGCAACTGTTGTTTTTCTTTTTTACCAAATTCTACTTTGTCTTTTTTTGAGCAAAGTGCATTCTAAAAATAATAAATAAAAATAAAAACTATTATTTTTCCAGTTGCCGAAAAGGGAAGAAGAATGGAAAACGATAGCTTCTAAATTTTATGAACTGTGGAATTTCCCGAATTGCCTTGGCGCTGTCGATGGAAAACATGTAAACATTACGAAACCACCGCACTCTGGAGCATACTATTTCAACTATAAGAAGACTTACAGTATTGTTTTGATGGCCATAGTCAATGCAAAATATCAATTTATAATGGTGGAGGCTGGAGCAAACGGAAGAGTTTCCGCTGGTGGCGTTTTCGGAAATACGAAAACAATATAACTATCGTCTGTCACGGGCAAGAAGGGTTGTAGAAAACGCGTTTGGAATTATATCTTCCAGATTCAGAATACTGCTCACTACAATACATTTATCTTCCGAAAAGGCAACGAAAATTGTTTTAGCAATTTGCTATTTACACAACTTCTTAAGCACAAAAAGCAGTGAATGTTATCTCCGAATGATAAATGATGTAGGTGAAAAGTCGGTACCTGCTTTGATGCAAATAGAAAAAACCACAAGTCGGAAGAGTACTACCAACGCCAAGGAAATTCGAAACTCATTTTGTGAATACTTTAATGGTGTCGGATCAATGTAATTTTGCATTTCGTTTTATAAATAAAAATATATGCATAAATAAATAAAAATGTCCTGTTCGTTTTACTTACGTCTTCCACAGTCGTGTCCCCGTTTTCTATTGATGACATGCCAGTCATCTGTGTTTCTTGCTCTTCCAAGAATCCTAGGTCATCAGAGTACCACAAAGATGGTACATATATTTCATCAACTCCTGCTCCAGACTTCTCACTTCGCTTTATTGTTTTAAGTTCACGTCGATAACATCCACGAAGTGAGCTTATTTTATATTTTAAACTTTCCAAATTTGCATTTGGATCTATCTCCTTATATTATATTTTTGTAGGAGTGCTTCATAAGCAGCATTCTTCTTAGTTTTGTTTTTATACTCCTCGCTTTTAACTTTCCATACTTCTGGATGGCTTCGATAAATTTCAGAGAAGTCCTTCCACAGTTCTTCGTTTATCCTGGACGCCATTACGCTTCGATGTTTGCTTACGACTGGAAAAATATACTGCGTGCATTAGCCCTTTTAAACAAATACTCTTTTGAATCCCAAAAATATGGAGTAAAGAAATTATGAATTTTCGATACATAAATATTAGGAAAATCCTGTTATAAATTTGGCCTTGAAAGTATTAGTACCGGATATTCAATACAATCTGGTGGATTAGGGAGCTCCCGTCTTAAGTATTTCTTTGAAAATATTAAGCAGGTAGGTATTATGCATATTGTTCTACCACATTCATGCTAATTCATTGCAAGCAAAATTTGGGACCACCATCCCAACATACAAATGAAATATTCAACATACTCTAAGTGTTGCGCATTCGAACGGCACAAACATTTCCGAAAATTTTGTGAAAAGGAATGCAGAAAAACTATACTCGAGTCGCTGGACTCTTTTTGCTATTGTGTTCATAACAACATCATGTTTTTAAAAATGTATAAAAACCATCGCACTTGTATGACGAACACGAATTTATTATGTTTACACGCTCATTCTTCTCATCACGCCGCACATGCTTGCAAACATGAATGACTGTGTAAAGGCCGCTTTACAGATTTACTATATCAGGGCTGCCGGATTGTGCAGCAAACACAGCTCTAGTTAGAGTGTTGTCGTGATAAGAACAATTGAGACATAAGCAAGAAGTTGTAAGCTCGAATGACGAGCAATAAGTGTTAAGTTGTTGGAATTAGAAATAAAGATAAGTGTGTTGCCATTAAATTGGGACTTTTATTTAACAATCCAGTGATCGAACTCAAGAGTGTGTTACAGGTAGGCGATTTATCGAGGAATCCGTTACAATTGGTGTCAGAAGTGGGATTGTCAAATAAATTCCCAAAGAGAGAATTGTTTGAAAATGGCCAAGTTTAACGATCTGAAGATTCATCAACTGAAAAAGGAGCTGCAAAAACGTGGATTGGCAACAAAGGGAGTAAAGTCCAAATTACAGTCGCGGTTAAGAAGAGCCATGGAAGCAAAGAACATTAATGTTGAGGAATATGTCTTTCAATCGGAACTAGAGGAAGAGAAAACAAAGAAACAAGAGAAGGAAGCGTGTGTACCAGTACAAGGGTCCTTACAGTCGAAAGAGCTGGACGTGCGTATGTCAGCGCAGGTGTCCTCGCAGTTGGAAGAGGAGGAAGCATGCGAACCAGTAAATGGGTCCTCACAGTCAGAAGAGCAAGAAGCTTGTATACCAGCACAAGCGTCCTTACTGTTGGAAGAGCAAGAAGCGTGTATACCAGAACAGGTCTCCTCACAGGTGGAAGAGCAGGATAAAATTAAACCTGAAACGGATGACTCTTTGGAAAAAGGTCCAGAATTTTCAGTAGAGGTTATTTATACTGCGTTGGAATCCTTCTTTGAGAGTTTTTCAGCACAGTTGTCAGCACCAAAAGAGCTCGACGAGCATATGTCAGCGCAGGTGTCCTCACAGTCGGAAGAGGAGGAAGCGTGTGTACCAGTACAAGGTTCCTCACAGTTAGAAAAGCAAGAAGCTTGGATACCAGCACAAGTGTCCTTACAGTTGGAAGAGCAGGAAGCGTGTACACCATCACAGGTGGAAGACCAGCATAAAATTGAACCTGCAACGGATGACTCTGTGCAAGAAGATCCAGAATTGGAAGGTGCATTACATAAGGTGGAGTTGAACCAATGTACAACGATTGGAGAAATAACTACAGGAAGGCCAGTCACAAAATCATATTGGGCAGAACGGAGCAGTTTAAAGTTAGTGTATGGCTGCTTGCATCGAGTATGGAAAAGCGAAAATGGGCAAACCTTCCGAGTACTTATGGTTGTTCCAAGGGTTGGAATTCCTGATGTTCTTAACGTTCAGTACAAATGTCCAAGAGGAGGACACTTGAGAGACATGAAATCCTTGGAGCATTTGAAGCAAAGGTTTTATTGGACTGGTTGACTCCTGGATCAAGGTCCAGGAGTCATGGGCAGATGAAACAGCACAATTCGCGTGCGTCAGTTGAGAAAATAGGCGTATATGAAGATGGTCCATTCCCCATCAATAAATTAGGAAATAGTCATGTTTTGGTAGTCAAGGACCATTTCAATGAATGGCCACAAGTATACACAATTCCTAACCAAGAGACTAAACCAGTGGCGTAGGCATTCATCAACAAGTGGGTAACGAGATTCGGTGTTCCAATGGAGTTACGTTCTGATCAAGAATGGTATCTAGAGTCAGCTTTAAATCAAGGGATGCACCAGAAACTGAGTATCCGGAAAACGGCTGGAATCAACTCCAAGAAGAGAAGGACGGCTAACGATGTCAGCACCAGCCTAGAAGACGAAATGGGGGACATAAAAGCTTTGTGTTTGGTATCACAAATATGTCTAATCGGGACGATCAGACTTAGGTTGAGGGCAGTGTGACGAACACGGATGATAGAACACAATCGAATCAACGATAAACTGCCAGAAGCAACTAGTTAGCGAATTCGTAGTTGCCAGAATGTTCTAGAAGCAATGTTTTGTTACAGATTTACTATATAAGGGCTGCCGGATTGTGTAGCAAACACAGTTCTAGTTAGAGTGTTGTCGTGATAAGAACAATTGAGACATAAGCAAGAAGTTGTAAGCTCGAATGACGAGCAATAAGTGTTAAGTTGTTGGAATTAAAAATAAAGATAAGTGTGTAGCCATTAAATTGGGACTTTTATTTAACAATCCAGTGATCGAACTCAAGAGTGAGTTACAGGTAGACGAGTTATCGAGGAATCCGTTACAATATGTACATATTGTAGCGATCACGAGTACCAGATCATATCAGAGCTAACGATAAACTGCCAGAAGCAACTAGACAGCGAATTCGTAGTTGCCATAATGTTTTAGTAGCGAACTTTTGTTAAAAATTTACTATATAAGGGCTGCCGAATTGTGGAGCAGACACAGTTCTAATTAGAGTGTTGCCGTGTAAAGAGCAATTAAGCTTTAAGCAATAAGTTATAAGTTTGAATAGCGAGCAATAAGTGTTAAGTTGTTGGAATTGGAAATAAAGATAAGTGTATAGCATTAAATTGGGACTTTAATTTAACAATCCAGTGATCGAGCTCAAGAGTGAGTTATAGTTAGACGATTTATCGAGGAATCCGTTACAATTGGTGTCAGAAGTGGGATTGTCAAATAAATTCCTAAGGAGATAATTATTTGAAAATGGCCAAGTTTAACGATCTGAAGATTCCACAACTGAAAAAGGAGCTGGAGCAACGGGGTTTGGCGACAAATTGATTAAAAACTGAATTGCAATCACGGTTGAGAGAGGCCATGGAGGCGGAAAAAATTAATGTGAAGGAATATGTCTTTCACATGGAATTAAAAAAAAGACAACAAAGATAGAAGAAAAGGAAGAGGGTCAATGCTCGTCAAAGATTGTGGACATAAACATGGTTTTTGCCGCAATATCGCAAATGTCAACGCAAATATCGACACAAATTAATGAGCAGAAAACACAAATATCGACACTAATTAAAGAGCAGGAAACACAAATGTCGACACAATTTAAAGAACAGGATACTCGTATGTCTCAAATGGAAACGCGATTGTCAACGTATTTGGAAGAGCAGTTCGCAGCGCAAGATGCACTTATATCAGCACAGGTGTCCTCACAGAGCAGGATGCACGGATATGGCAGGTGAACTCCCAAATAGCAGAAGTGTCCTCACAGATTTCGGAAGAGCGGGATAAAATTAAAACTGAAGTAAATGAATTGAGAGATCGTCTCCGTGAGCTACAATTAAGGTTAGTTCACTTAGCTTATGCACATAAATCCATGGATTACATCGAGGACACGAAAATTCAGACTGTCATCAATGGAATACAAGATAATACTACACGATTCGCTGCATTAGCATGTCCAAAATTGACGTTTGCAGAAACCGTGTCGTATGCTCTGACACAGGAAACTGCATCTCAGCTTTGCAATCAAACATTTAAAGCTCACAAAGTAGAAATAGAGAAACACACTTGGAACCAATTACTTGAAAAAAAGGACAACATGCAGAAAGCACTGGAAAAATCTACGGAAGCGTATAAGAAAAATGATGGTGTGTTTAAATGCTTCAACTGCGGAAAAAGTGGCCATATTGCACGCAACTGTAACCAGCCCCATAATCCGGTTGGACGAACACGCAAAGCTGAGGAAGGTAAGGACAATCTCAAATACAACCAATCGTTAAACTTAAGCGAGCCAGCCGAAAAGGGCACGGGATGGCTCCCGCAAGCAAATGCCCTGTAATCTCCATTTCACAAATAAGCAGGAATACGAGTAACGTTACTGTTAGTGGATGTGTAGACGGTAAAAAGCGCATACTGACTGTGGATACGGGCGCATCACATTCCATAATTCGATCTGATCTAGTTGAGAAAGAAGTGAGACCGTTAGCTGGGGTAAAGTTGCGTACTGCAGCTGGAGACCCTAGTTCTCGGAAAGATAACGTGCGAAATCGTAATTGGAAAGGCAGCCGTGTTACACAATTTTATAGTGGCAGATATCGTTGACGAAGTCATAATTGGAGTAGACTTTTTAGCGAATCAAGGAATCAAAATTGACATGAAAAACAGGATTATGTTCTATAGAAATATGGAAGTGCCACTTATGTTCGGTCACGATAATAAGTACAACGTCAGACGAGTGATAACAACAGAGAGCCAACAGATTCCACCAACATCAGAAGCAGTTATTTGGGCAGAAATAGATGGAGACTATGGGCCAAAAAGTGGTGGATTGTTGAGGCCACAAAAGAATCTACACCTAACTTACTTATAGGCAAAACCCTGGCTATGACAAGACAAAATAAACGCGTTCCAGTAAGAGTACTTAATGAGTGCAAGTTACCAATCAAACTCTCCAAAGGAGCTGTATTAGGGCAGTGTCAAGAGATTGAGGCCGTAATAAATTGCGAAAAAAGTCTTGAGGAAAATTCCATGGACGAAAACGATATATCGAGCGAAATTAACGCATGGACCGAGGAACTAGAGGCAAACTATCAAACTTCGGCTAAACAACTTCTTCTCAGATACTCATCCATATTTGATAAAGACGATGCCAAACCAGGAAGAACCAAAGTTGTGAAACATTTTATTAACACAGGTGATGTGAGACCAATCCACCAGGCTCCTCGGAGCATTCCTTTAGCAAAACGTGAAGTTGTAAGTCAGACCATACGTGAAATGAGCGAAAGCGGTGTAATCGAACCATCAGAGAGTCCGTGGAGCTCACCTGTAGTACTTGTGAAGAAGAAAGATGGCAACATGAGATTTTGTGTCAACTATAGAAGGTTGAATGATGTAACGAAGAAAGACAGTTATCCACTACTTAGAATCGATGACACACTTGACTCGTTATCAGGCACTAAATGGTTCTCAACACTTGATTTAAAAAGTGGTTATTGGCAAGTGGAGGTAAACGAAGAAGACAAAGAAAAGACAACTTTCAGCGTTGGTGATGGTCTATGGCAATTTACCGTAATGCCCTTTGGATTATGTAACGCTCCTGCTACTTTTGAGAGACTTATGGACCAGGTATTAAAAGGATTACACTGGAAGATCTGTTTGGTATGCCTCGACGATATCATTGTGTTGGGTAAAAGCTTCGATGAACACCTTAAGAACTTGGAAGAGGTTTTCCAAAGAAGTGTTCCCTTTTCAAAAAGGAAGTAAGCTACTTAGGACATGAAGTGACAACGGAAGGCTTTTGCACAGCTAATGAAAAGATCGAGGCAGTAAGAGATTGACCCACTCCTAAAAATTTACATGAATTGCGGAGTTTCCTTGGGCTATGTACTTATTATAGACGATTCGTACAAATTTTGCCAGCGTAGCAGTAGCCTCCATGAACTCACGAAAAAGAACAGAGTTTTTGAATGGACTAAAGAACAGGAAGTGGCTTTCCAAACTCTGAAGAAACGGTTAAATACTGCGCCAATGTTGGCATATCCGGTCCCAGGATCAACGTTTATTTTGGATACGGATGCTAGTGGACTTGCAGTAGAAGGCGTTCTATCACAAGTCATTGATGGGCATGAGAAAGTGGTTGCGTATTACAGCCAGACCATAAGCAAGCCAGAGAGAAATTATTGTGTTACTCGGAGGGAATTACTGGCATTGGTGAAGTGCCACAAACATTTTCATAAGTACCTTTATGGCCAGCGATTTCGGGAGAGGACAGATCATGCAGCATTAAAATGGCTTCTACAATTCAGGAACCCTGAAGGACAGTTGGCACGGTGGATTGAGAGACTCCAAAGTTATGACTTCTCTATTGAACATCGCAAAGGTAGTAGTCATGGAAATGCTGACGCCATGTCCCGCCGTCCCTGTAATCTGGAATGCAGACATTGCTCAAAAGCTGAGGCCAAAGAAGACATTATAGAAGTCCGATTAATGACTATAACATCAGACTGGGATCCGGAGGAGCTACGGAAATGTCAGCAAGAGGATCCAGATTTAAGAATTGTAATACACGGATTGAAGATAAATAAACGTCCAAAGAGAGAAGAAATAGCTGCAAAAAAGCCCAGTTGCAAAGGCTTATTGGGCACAATGGAATAGTTTAAAGTTAGTTGCTTGCATCGCGTATGGGAAAGCGAAGATGGGCAAAGTTCACGAGCTCTGATGATTGTTCCAAAAGTAAGAATTCCTGAAGTTCTCAACGAGCTGTACAACGGTCCTTCAGATGAAGCAGTACAATTCAGGTGCGCCGTTTGAGCGAGTAGCCATGGATGTAGCTGGTCCATTTCCTATCAGTAAATTAGGAAACAGATATGTTTTGGTCATGGACTATTTCAGCAAATGGCCAGAGGTATACGCAATTCCTAACCAAGAGGCAGGAACAGTAGCGGATGTATTCATCAACAATTGGGTATCGAGAATTGGTGTTCCAATAGAATTACATTCTGACCAAGAAAGAAATTTTGAATCAGCTCTAATACAGGAGATATGCCAGAAGCTGGGTATCCGGAAAACCCGTACAACTGCACTACATCCGCAGTCCGATGGCATGGTAGAACGATTCAATCGAACTTTGGAAGAAAATTTGAGGAAAGTTGTGGACAAGTATCAAAAAGATTTGGATACCCATCCTTGTTCCTGATGGCTTATCGGTCTGCTGTACATGAAACAAACACAACGGGGCAGACTCCAGCAAGAGTAATTTTTGGTAATGATCTTCGACTACCGATTGATTTAAAATTTGGAATTAACGCCAACGGAGGAAGGAATACTAAGGAACTCAATAGCATCCTAGAAGACGAGATGAGGGATATACATGCTATGGTGAGACAGCGCACCAAAATTATGAGCGATAAGATGAAAGCAAAATACGACAAGGCAATAAACTCTGACGGTTTTATTGAAGGCGACTGGGTATTATTATATAACCCACAACGAAAGAAAGGGCTGTCTCCCAAATTACAGTGTAATTGGGAAGGACCATACCAGGTTATTAAACGTCTCAATGATGTAGTGTATCGCATACAGACCATTGGAAGAGCAAGAAATAAAATGAAGGTAGTTCATCTGGAACGGCTTGCAGCGTTTGGTACTGCAAACATGTCTAATCGGGACGATCAGAATTAGGTAGAGGGCAGTGTGGCGAACACGAGTACCAGAACAAATCAGAGTTAACGATAAACTGCCAGAAGCAACTAGACAGCGAATTCGTAGTTGCCAGAATGTTCTAGTAGCGAACTTTTGTTAAAAATTTACTATATAAGGGCTGCCGGATTGTGCAGCAGACACAGTTCTAATTAGAGTGTTGCCGTGTAAAGAGCAATTAAGCTATAAGCAATAAGTTATAAGTTTGAATAGCGAGCAATAAGTGTTAAGTTGTTGGAATTGGAAATAAAGATAAGTGTATAGCATTAAATTAGGACTTTAATTTAACAATCCAGTGATCGAGCTCAAGAGTGTGTTATAGTTAGACGATTTATCGAGGAATCCGTTACAATATGTATGTCCCTCAATATGTCTTTCGCAAAAATCAAACATTTGCGTAAGTGACAAAAAAAACGTAGACGCACCATCATCGGCGAATAATATTCAAGCGAACTCGCGGCTTATTTTCTAAGTATTTCATATTACAACGACAACAAATTCATTCATAAGGAGCGTGCGTCTGCTTCAAAGCAAAGTGCGTTCGTTCATAACTCTGCGCCGCGCTATTTTTTCTGTGCGCCTGGTAAGCCACATTTGGTTTTTATATAGAATTCCTACCGCAAATGCGCGAAAATAAAAATGGATGAAATTGAATTTGAATGTCTTCAGTAAAGTTGAAGAAGTTTCAATTTTACAATTGATCCTACCATTCCCCTCGCATTTGTATGTTGCCCACAAGCTGCTGCCTCACTGCGATGTAAAAATCAGAAATTGAAGAATTTGTCTGATGTTCCCTTCAGAGAGGAGAATTGGCAACATGACCTATTAGCGAGTTAAAATAATATTTTAATTTTGTTCATATTTATGGCATTAAATTATAAAATTTATATTAAATTGCCATTCATAACTATATACATAATATACATAATCAATAACATATCTAACATATTCGCTCACACATTCATTTCTTACATCTAACAGACTGTTAATAGATTCCAATATTTGCCATACCGCTAACCAAAACAAAACCTATAGGATACATAATACATATATAAGGGCTGCCAAATTGTACAGCAGACACAGTTCTAATTACAGTGCTGCTTAGTGAAGAGCTATAAGAATAAGTTGTAAACTTGAATAACGAGAAGTTGTTGAAAGTAGAAATAAAGTGAGTGTATTAGCTTACACAGAATACGGGCGACGACGAATATTCGTGGTACTCGGCGACGCCGCCTGTGATTAAAACACACGATTGTATATGAAGATGAACACAATACGCGACGGCGTAGAATTTCGACCACCATGACGATTTTAGAGATAGAGCTATTTCTAATTTTATCGCCGACAGCGGCGGCAAAAATGGCATCACCATATCAAAAAAAATTATTATCAGTAAAAATCTTAAGAATTTTCCAAAAAAAATGTCTGCGTTGGCAATATTAAGATTGTTTATGTTTGGTTTCGTCATTTATTGTGATATTTTTGTGCGCGGAATACGATGAAAATCGTCCGTATTGTGTTTTACACGGCGGCAACAATTGGCGAAAATTCTTTCGACGGCGTCGCCGAGTAAGAAGAATATTCGTCGTCGCCCGTATAGTGTTTAAGCTATATAACAATAAATTGGAATTTTTGATTAACAATCAAGTGATTGAACTCAAGAGTCAGTAACAAGGTAAACGATTTATGGAGAAATCCGTTACAATATTATAATTCATAGTAAATTTTCTATGGATTAAAATTAAAAAAATATATATATATCATTTTTAGAAAAAATTTTGGTATCTTTTTTCAAGTCTAAAATCTTAACGTTCTCAGAATTTTGCCACTCCCTATATCGTACCGCCCTAAGCCCGGGCCTCATTTTCTAGGCTTATTACTTGCGACGAACATTAAAGCAACAAAGCCAAGAAAAGCAATCGATAAGAGAATTTCGGAAAAACTACTATATAATCAATGTTGCAGAAAACATAAACCTCTCATGCAATGAGATAACAGAAAAAGCTTTAAAATGAGTATAGAAAAATACTTGCCCAGACTTAAGCGAAAACATTGAATACTCGATATAGATGAAAAAGTGGAAGAAATAGTAAAATTCGCTTATTAAATGGAAATAACTGAGCAAGTAGAAAACAAAAATATTGATAGTAGTGATTTCGAAAAAGAACAAAAATAACTTTCGATCGCGTTTGTAAAAAGGAGTTTGACCACTATAACTAAAATTATGGACAAATTTGTTGAAAATATCTAAATTTTAATAGGAATTCAAAAGCAAGAGAGGGTGATATAGATGCTTTATTTACTTATCAACAACTTCTAACAGAACGCAAAAGGAGAACGCAAACTAAAGTAGATGCCTTCTTGACAAAAAGCTAGAAATTGGAAATACAAAATAGGCTTTAATTTTAATTGTAGTTAATTGTGTTAATAAGTATATTCGTTTATATTGATTTTACTTTCGTTTAATTAATGATTTATTTTGTTCCTATTAAAAGGAACATAATTATTAACCAATTTTCTGTGCATCTTCCTCTAACCCCATTACTACTCTTACTTCGATGGAACGTATTCTACGCGTTAAGCGGGGCTTTACTGTGTAATAAACTATTCAATACAATGAAAATATTATTTAAAAATAAAGATGAAAACGTTATTGCCGGTATAAGAATCTAAGGGATTGTATATAAATACTTGAGGTTTAATTTTGAAAATGACCGCTACAAATATGTCAATAGAAAAAGGAATGAGTTTTCAAAATCTAAACCGTAATTTTATATTTATTTCTTTGATACTTATTAATAGAGATCGCGAAAGTTAAACTAATGGGAAACTTTATTCTTCCGAACACTGGGAAGCTGTAACTCGACAACCGCTTTTTAAACAGCCCTCATTTATCGTTGCCATTTAAATCTTGCATTGTTCTGTGCAATGCCTGTTGAGGTTTTAGTTTTTTTCTCGACATTTCGCATTTCACTAATAATTATAATAATATTCATATGTAACTATTATTTTTGCATATATTCATATTTACAGACAAACAACGTGACACGTAATTTTTATATAGGTATATACTAGAATACCCTGGCCACGCCTTGCTGTGGCTAAGTCATAATTAAATTATATTTAGTAAGCTATTTAATTTATTAAAATTTAATTAGCAAAATTTATTTCCGCATTTTTTGCTGTCTATATAGCTCGATTACCGGGTCAGTTATGATTTAAGTAATTATTTTTTGCGTCTTGGAAAATAGGCCAATTAAATAATTTTGTCCGTGTACAATAGTGCTGAAATTGTCTGGCAGTTTAGGGCATTTCGTATTTTGTTGCAGTTAGTAAATGCTAAAAAATGTCATAAGCATTAAAAAAAAATGCCGATCGCTACCAACAGGATCACTCGCTGGGCCAACTTGAAGATCGTCCGAAAATTTCATTGAAATCGGTCTAGCCGTTTTGGAGTTGTAATATATTAAAATACTCCTTTATATTATATTATTAAATTATTTATTATATCATCATTACTGTACTTAGGAAGCATTTCTCTTATGTTCATAATCCATTAAGACATCATAAGTCAAACTCAAGTGTCAGGTGGCGAATCGCGTCAATGGTGATAGCATAAAAACAGTCTCCGTGAAAAAATACATATACATACCAATTTTCATGATGATCGGTCAAATAGTTTCTGAGTCTATCGATTTCATAATATACACATCCTTCTTTGTACAATATATCTTGTATATTTAAAACGCATCAGTAAAAGAATACATTCGGGGCGCTACCACTTATCTTGAATTCTTAAAAACCCGTCATTATTTACTTTTGGATTGCCTCAGTAGCTCGAGATGAAGATTCTTTGTCACGATTTTGTTGAAGCCGTGATTCATGCTCTTCTTCAGTTTCCATATTTCTTCTTGCAGATATTCTGTTACGATTTTTCTCAAGGCGTAACTCACGTTCCTCAGCTGTTGCATTTAGTCTTTTTTCTTTAACTTTCTTTGATTTGGAGGTTTTTTACCCATCACTTTCTTTTCTTTGTGCCATTTTTTATTTATTATAATTATTCTGTGAAGAAACGTGATTGGTGAAGAAAAATACAAATTTCCGTTGTAATAATCAATTTAAAACGCATCAGTAAACGAATACATTCGCGGCGCTACAACATACCATGAATTCTTAAAAATCCTTTATTATTTACTTTAATATACTTCGTTATACTTTAATATACTCCATTGTACTTCAATATGTTTCTTAATGACATATATATCCACAACGCATGTGTCAACACAAATTTAATATATAAAGCAATAGAATATCATCGCATAGTAAATAAAAACTGTATCTGACAGTTCAAAAAGAAATTTGACAGTTCAAAAAGAAAAGGGCTCCGATCGTCACCAAACTTTAATCGTCAGGTCAATCTAAAGATTTCCTGAAAGTTTTATTGAAATCGGTCCAGCCGTTTCGGAGCCTACACGGAACATACACACATACTTTCTTTTATATGTATATATAGATGATTCTTTTTTTATAAATTTTTTTTTATAAATTTGTCTAAAATGATGCCTTCATGTAAAATCTCCGTTGACCTGGACAAGCAATGTCCGAAACAAGGATGAAATTCAATTTTTTTGTCATGCAAGTAGTTGAAAGAAAGAAGTGCGTTCGTAGAAGAACATAAAATAATCGACGATATCATCGAGACAGTGAAATTCGTAGTGCTTAGAATCTTCGAGTGGCGTTGTTTTGGTAAGGATTATAGCAGAGTGGCAGCAGACACAATTTCGATAAGAGTGTTGCAATTAAAGTATCACTTGAAACGGCCCTGTAAAGCATGGAAAAGGGTAGTAGAGAAACTATCACCTGATAAGATATAAATCAAGCAACAGCTGAGAGGGGTCTATGGAGATGGTCAGGTTGCTCTGCGGTTAAGTTTCTATTGTTATCCAAGATGTCCGACGTTTGAATGAAAAATGGTTGCATATTACTATTTTCATTAAATTTACGGAAACGTTGCCCCAAAAATATCGGTTATATGTAAAATTTTAACATTTTAATTATTGTATTATCAGAAAATATAAAAATATTTATGCTTCTTTTTATGTTTGGTAAATTAATATTCACCACAAAAAATGTGCAAATATGTAAATTAGGTCTGATAACGGGATCTAGAAAAACATATTCAACGAAATTGAATACAATTTTTGTAATTTTTTTAAATGAAATTTATCGGCTAATTTTGATAAGATCTATCACACGTTCACCACCATCATCATCAACATTGAACGAATATTAACGATGACTTTATTAATTAATTATAAATTTAATGAATTAAATCAGCACAAATAAAAAAATTTGTATAATAATATATCGAATTTAGGCCTTAAATTAGATTACGATTAATTATTTATATAAGCCAGTGTAATACATATATCTAATAAAAAATATTAAAACTAATTTATTTAAGACGTAAACAGGTCATACTTGGAAATGAACCACAGAATTATATAACAATATGGTAATTTCTTTTATGAAAAGAGTTTTTAAAGTTTACATATTTTCATCGCTAATTGCTGATCAAATCCGACTATATAGTTTCAGATGTTTCCAAAACTTTATATTAAACAAGTAAGAGTGGCTAAGTTCGGGTGTAACCGAATATTTTATACTCATGCAACTTGCAAAGCTCAAATCCCGGGAAATACGTTCAGGTATTGGCAAAACTTTATATTAAACAAGTAAGGAAGGGGGTAAGCGAGCATTTCATATTTACTTCTTGCAACCTGTTAGGATCAAAGTCAGGAAAACACCTTCAGGTGTTGTCAAAAATTTATATTAAATAATGTTGTGAAAGAATTCAACGTTGATTCTGGACGAAATCGTGAATGGATTACAATCAATTTTTTATTCAGGGGTACTGAAGAATCTGATAGTTGTCAGAATCAGAATTAAAACCGGTTTGACGTTCGAAGGAGGAATTGTATCGGTTTTGGATGTCACTGAAATCAATTTTATCTGTTTTGTTATCAGAAACAAAGCAAAAGGATAATCGCTGACAGATTTGAAATATAATAAATTAATTTATATTATTGTTACGATTTAATAAATCTTTATTTCTATAGGGGAAAACATAAGAATAAAACACATGTCATAATTATTTAGTTTATGGAAAAAAATCCATATATTTCAAGAAGATTATAAAACATAATAAACGTAATTTAACAACCAATAGGGATAATATGATTTGTAAGTGTCGTTTCGGACATTTTTAATATGTCACGATCTGTAATTTTTTTTATTGTATTCAGTAAGGTCTACAATTTCTTCATGGAAATATATACGCAGGAACAACGTTTAAAAAATATTTAATTTTATTATCAAAATATTTATTCTCCAATTGCAACTTTTCGTGCGCTTTTACAATTTTATGGTCGTTGGTAAATAATTAAATTACCAGCGGGTAGAGTTCTCAATGCTTTATTGGGATTTTAACGATTGTGACCGGTTGGCTTGACACCAAACCAGAGACGAATACAATCAGCACCAAGTTACAATCAGAGAAGAGAGTCGTACACACAAGTCCTCTGACATTTATAGGAGTTCAACGGAATTCAAAATACCGTAACTTTAAGTATGCGTAAACAAAGATAATTATAAAGACAAATGAATGATAAAGGAGAGATGACGAATATAAAGCTTAGATAAGACAGTATTGCCAGATTAGAGTTGACATTATTAGAAAATAATCTTAAACTAATGTAAATAATCCTAAACATCCTGCCCGGTCGAGTCGGTCGACTCGAAATCTTCCTTCTCTATCAATAGACATAGTTTCTGGATGGCTCGTTTCATGTATCCTCTAGCGGTTCTCAACGTGACATTGCGGACCACTCCATCCGCTCCGGGATGTAGTGTTGTCACTCGACCCAGGCACCAGTGAGTGGGAGGCAGGTTCTCTTGTTTGACTAGAACGATATCGTCCACCCTTATATTCCTCGTGCGTCGAAACCATTTGTTGCGTCTCTGCAGAATGGTTAGATACTCCTCACTCCATCGCTTCCAAAATCCTTGTTGAATTTGACGTATCCATTGCCATTGTTTCAGCCGGTTGCTAGGAATATGGTTGATATCTGGTTCAGGGACCGCTAGGAGTGGCGACCCAATCAGGAAATCACCTGGGGTTAATGCAAGTTCTCTTCAGGATCGTCGTAAAGTGGGGTTATAGGACGGGAATTGAGACAGGCCTCTATTCTTACGGCTAGTGTCTGTAGTTGACTATACCACATGACCTGCGTACCCACACATCGTGTCAAATGATGCTTAGGGACTTCACAGCAGCCTCCCAGAGGCCTCCTTGATGTGGCGCACTGGGTGTGATGAAATGCCAACGTGTGCCCGAATCTGCTAACGATCGCTGATTATTCTCACCCTGCCATGCTGCATGATCTTCCTTCACAAGTCGGTTGGCACCAACAAAGGCTGTACCATTGTCACTATATAAATCCCGGCAGGGACCGCGTCGGCTGACGAAACGAGTAAAAGTATCTAGAAAGGCCTGTGCCGATAGGTCATCAACCACCTCAATGTGCACGGCCTTGGTAACCATGCATACGAATATTGCGAGGTACGTCTTGATGTGCGTTCGAGAGCGTTTCGTTCCGATGCGTAGCGTAAAAGGTCCACAGTAATCGACACCAGATGATATGAACGGCCTTGCTGCTCTGATCCTCTGCCCGGGTAAGGAAGCCATTTGTTGCTTCAGGACTTCCCCTCTCTGACGACGGCATACTGTGCAGTTATGGATGAAACTCTTGACTGCTTGCCTGGCACTCAGAATCCAGAAGCGTTGACGAAGAGTGTTCAGCATGAGTTGCGTGCCTCCATGCAGTGTAATCTCATGCGCCTGATTTAGTAAAAGCTTGACCAACGGCGTTGACTTTGGAAAAATAATCGGGAATCGCTGATCATGCCCTAGTTCGGCCTGTTGGATGCGTCCCCGCACACGGAGGATTTGGTTCTTGTCTAGAAATGGGTTTAAAGGTATTATCCGACTGGAAGATGACAAACCTGAACGAGACGTCAATTGTCGAATTTCATTTGCAAAATGTTCCTCTTGCTCTAAACGGATTATAGTGTATAATGCGTCTTCCAACTCCTGAGCAACGATCACCGGTTGACGATAGTGTCGACGCCTTCTTAACCAGCGCAGTATAATGGCCAATGTACCCAACAATCGAGTGATGCTACTGAACCGTTCAGTTAACAAAATAGCGTGTCCGTTTGGACGACGAGTATACACCGGATGTGAAATGAGTACAATAAATTTGGTTGTATTTCGGTTTTCGGCGAGTAAGACATTTGACTCATCCTTGCTGAGGGGAACATCACTACTGTCCCCATACATCATCTCTGCCTCCTTAGGTCCATGCCACCAAAGGGGATGTACTAATAGCTCGGCGGGTGTGATACCTCTACTGGCACAATCAGCTGGGTTATGAGCCGAACGAATGTGATGCCATCGGGCGGGGGATGTCAGCTCCTGTATTCTACGAACCCGATTTGATATAAATTGTTTAAGTGTTGCTGGATCCTTCCTGAGCCAACACAATACGATTGCTGAGTCCGACCACAGATGGTAGGGAACGTCAACTAATCCCAAAGAATCTCGCACGTTCTGGAATGTCTCGGCAAGAAGCAGCGCTGCCGCAAGTTTCAGGCGTGGAATGGTAGCGATTTTAAGGGGTGCCACTTTGCATCGCACCGTTCGTGTTCGATGTCTTCGCGTAAATAACTGCTGCATAAGCATGTGAGCTGGCATCGCAAAACCCATGAAATGATGTCTGAACGCGTGGAATCATTCCCATCCACCGTTCGATACGAATTTGATTGAGCTCCGGAAGCTGTGACCGATACTTCAGCCATTCGCGGCAAAGATCATCAGGTAATGGTGAGTCCCAGGATAGACCCGCAGACCATAGTCGCTGAATGAATATTTTCCCTGTTACGATAACAGGCGATAAGAATCCAGTAGGATCGAAGAGTCGTGCCACCTCGCTGAGTACACGGCGCTTCGTTGGAATTTCTACTCTTTGACATAAATCGACGCGAAAGAATAACTGATCCTCCAGTGCGTCCCATCTTAAGCCCAAAACGGAAGCCTCACCAGCATGGAAGACATAATTAGAAAGTGACGGCTCATTAGATAAACGAATCATTACCTGACTATCGTTCGAGTTCCATTTTCTTAGAGTGAACTGTCCCGCAGATAAGATGGCGTCCACGTTCTTAGCCAGCTCCACTGCTTCGGTAACGCTTTCACAACTCGTTAAGAAGTCGTCAACATAAAACGAAGTTAATATCGCAGCTCGAGCCCGCGTCCCTTGTTGCCTTTCGGGAACCACAGCTGAATTATCATAAGCACATTGTTGTAGGGCTCGTACTGCATTGTAAGGACTGCATGCCATGCCATATGTGATGGTCTTCAGGCGATACACCTGGATCTCGTCTGCAGGAGTCTCTCGCCATATAATTCGTTGATAGTCGCGATGTTCAGATGCAACCAATACTTGCCTGAACATCTCCTCTATGTCCGCAGTTATCGCCACTCGATAGCGCCGAAAACGTAAAAGTATACTACTCAGCGAATCCTGTAGGGTCGGACCTACCAGTTGAACATCGTTCAGTGAGATTCCAGTGCTGGTAGGTGCCGAAGCGTTGAACACCACGCGGAACTTCGTTGTGACCGCATGATGAGGAATGTAGTAGCAATTGGTATGATCATAAGGTGGTTGTACTAGTTCCATGTGTCCGAGTGCTGCATACTCCCTCATAAATGAAATGTAGTTTTCCCTAAGGACTGGATCCGCAACCATGCGACGCTCCAGTCTATGAAATTGCCGTAATGCCAGTGCGTAAGAGTCACCTAGTTCCGTTGCCTTTCGTCGCAAAGGTAAGTGTACGATATAACGGCCGTCTAAGGTACGGCTATGAGCTGCGGCTGCCGTAGTCGTAGAAGCAAACGTTGACGTATTGATGGACTTGTTTCGGCATAGGATCGTGTTATGCTTACGTCCACAATTTCGACAGCTACTAGATGGACACTGTCGATAAGAATGACCTGTACGTAAACAGTTGTAACAGATCTGCATTTTCTTAAGGGCTTCAAATCGCTGCTCGATACTAAGAGCCAATAATGTAGGACACCTGGCGATTCGATGCGCTAACCCGCAATGAGCACACAGAGCTGCCTCCGTGGTAGCCACATGGGCCCTCACTGGTCGTTGCTGACGGGAAACCATTAATGAGACCGGTGGTTCAGTAACAAGGCTATGAGCACGTCTCTCTAGAAATTTCAATAGGTCTTCTAACTGTGGAATTTCTGTAGTGGAGCACCTCATACACCAATCTCTCTTAGTTACCGACGGAAGCTTTTCCACCACTATTGGTACAGCTAACGCATCCCACTGAGATATGGGGATATCCATCACACGCAATGCACGCAGCGCCTCATGCACCGTGTCCACAATAGCCAATAACGATTGTGATGACTCATGGGTAGCTGTTTTAAGGTTAAGAAAACGGGATACGTGTATTTCCGCTAGCTTCTTTTTGTTGTCATAGCGGTCCTTTAGAGCTTTCCACACCTCTTGATAGCCACCCGAGTATATTCCCCCAATTAACGGAACAGTAGCCGCATTGACTGCCTGACGAAGTTTTCCCAATTTGAACGCTTCTGGGTATGCCGAATTATGTACCAGTGTTTCAAAGGCATCTTTGAACGCTAACCATTTACACATGTCTCCATCAAATAACGGGATAGCTAACGGGTCCAATTTGAGATCCACCAAATGGCCATCCAGAGATGTTGTGGGACAATTGTGCGCTTCGTCAGCGACATTAGATTCAACCCTTGACGATGCGATGAGACGATTCAGTCTACTGCATGCCGCCGTATACAGCTCCTCTACTGATTCCAAAAGTGCATCATGTGACCCAATCTCGGAGGACGTAGCTCCTCCTACCAGACGATTATGGTTCTCCATGAAGCGCTCAAAGTGTGATTCAAGCGACTTGAGCTCTTGTTGAAAATGAAACACATCATGACCTTCCATGACACCTTCCGAGACACGTGCATGTATGCGCTTTATTGCTTTAACCGCCGATGAACGCCAATTGAGCTCCGCCATGAAACCAGACCACCGCAATTACAAAATGAAATTAAAATATTTGTCCTCACAGGAGGCACCAAAATGTTAAATAATTAAATTACCAGCGGGTAGAGTTCTCAATGCTTTATTGGGATTTTAACGATTGTGACCGGTTGGCTTGACACCAAACCAGAGGCGAATACAATCAGCACCAAGTTACAATCAGAGAAGAGAGTCGTACACACAAGTCCTCTGACATTTATAGGAGTTCAACGGAATTCAAAATACCGTAACTTTAAGTATGCGTAAACAAAGATAATTATAAAGACAAATGAATGATAAAGGAGAGATGACGAATATAAAGCTTAGATAAGACAGTATTGCCAGATTAGAGTTGACATTATTAGAAAATAATCTTAAACTAATGTAAATAATCCTAAACAGTCGTTATGGTAATGGTGAGTGGTGCGGGAAATAAGCAAAACTCTTCTGGTGAATCCACAAATTATTCATAAACAGCCTAAATTGACAGTTTGGTGTAGTTTTTGGTCTGGTGGAATCATCGGTCTGAACTTTTTTCGAAAAGAAGCTGGTGAAATTATTACTGTCAATGGAGAGCGGTATAGATCGATTATAACCAACTTTTTATGGCCGCAATCGGAAAAAGTTGATTTTCACAACATCTGGTTCCAACAACCATCATTTAACACCATTATACTACTTCTTGTGGGGTTATTTAAAGTCATTGAATAAACTAGACTCTTCTCAAGCTTTAGAAGTCAATATTGAGCGTCTTTTTCATGTCATGCAAATTGATTTTGTATAAAAAGTACTCGAAACCAAAGGAAGTCGTGGAGGCCATTAAATAAAAAAACATTTGTTTACCTTACCAATTAGTGTGTTTTATTATATCTTATATTTATCTTACTTATTGACCTATATATACTTGTAGTTTAATGTCGGCATTAAAATATGTGAATTCAGTCTGAGGATTACCCCAACTTCCATGTACTACAATTAATGATTTTCGTTGGGAGTTACTATGGATCCTAAGCTTAATTTTATTCTTCATAATGTTACAATGGTCTTTAAAGCAAAAGGTGTTGTCCAATTTGTGGCATGTTTTCTCGAAAATTATATAATTTTAATGATGGCTGCATATGAATGGAATCGGTTTAAACCTTGTTCTCAATCTTACACTCTAATATTATGAATTAAGATTTTTTGGTTGACGTTTTCCACTTCAACTCAATAAAATTAAGTGAGTCTATTACCTATGATAATATGGTAACTTAATAAAATACCAAATTTAATTGTAGTCCATTCACGATTTCCTCAAATAATGAGTGTTGAATTCTTTCGCAACGGCCTAACGGTTTTTTGTATCACCTATAACTATTGGAGGTAGATATAGAGTTATGTATCCATAAATAATTAGAATGACGAGACAAGTAAAAACCACGAAATCTTGATGAAACTTGGCACCATAAGAAGTTTGTGTTTGATACATTAGGGAGCACATCCCACTTTAGCAGCACTATCACTTGTATAATTATAAGTAATTAAAATGCGCAATTTATATTACTATCCGAGTTTTATTATTAAATATTGCACAGTAAAATTCCTTAAATTTAAGTTTATATATTATTGGATCGGGATTGTCCACACTAAATGTGTAGATCCAAAAACAGTTGACGAATCGATTGGGTGTTGCGCACAGGAACGCTTTCGTATCGAGAAGTTAATCTGGCGCTCAAGCCCGCTTAAGATGCGTGGAGAGGTGTCGAGTCGAAATGATTGCGCTGTCCAATTTCATATGTATAGCGAATGAGGATTTAGCGATGTTTTACCCGAGTAGAGTGGTGTGTATATGTAGGGGTAGCTTATCTCATTTAAACATCCTGGGCAACCTAGGCAAATTTTTAGCCTAGTAATACACGCATATGCTTATATTGCATGTATTTCGGAGTGCTGCTGGTGGAGTAGCCGAGAGCACGGCAAAAGATATGTAACTTTATTTTGTGGGTTTTGAGGTTGTATTTGCTTTTCATACTTATTGTATTTGCGGTTGTTTCTTTTATACTTTTATTATTTGTATTGTTTGTTTAAAATTTCCTTACCATCGGTTACGGTAAGCGACTTCACGCCTGGCTCAGATATGGCTAGAATGGGTGCTTCTTTGAAACCTTTGAAGAGGGATCTTGCGAGAGTGAGATTTGTGATTTTCGCTCACTTTTTTGTAGTGAGATTTGCAACTTTCACAAGTGGTTCCCATAACCTACCCATATGATGAGCGCTTAGATAGTTGCGATAATAGCGACTTTTGCTTATTGTAAGTCTGGGTGCGTCACTGTATCACATTGGAAGTATGGGGATCCCTTAACTTTAATTTTGAATTGTATTTGATTATGAAAATTTATGAAAATTTATTTATATATGAGGCACTATAGTAAGAGAGGTGTCGATTTTTGGACTTTCTAGGACAATTACTCGTATGTTGAGGACGATATTATGTATTGAAGTGGGCGATTGTGGCCAAGAATCGATAGATTCGGATATCGTTAAGATGGTTTAAGGATTGTGACCATTTTTCTAAGTGAAGAAGAATTTGGATTTTCGCTTGTATCATAATTGGCGAAAGCCATCCTGCGGCTCAGTGAGATATGAAAACTGGCCAGATATCGCATTCCATTGGATCCCCTGTACTTTTGTTGTACTACCATTTTCGAGTTTAAGGAAATTAGAATAGAACAAATTTTATTTTGGAATATTTAGTAATATATTTGGATGATTTGATTGAATTATATATATTTGTGTTTTTAACACTGGGGTTGTCAGAAGAAGCTCCAATTTGTGGAGTGTTGGAAAGTTGTGGCTTTAGTGGTATTCGTACGACGTACCGGCCATTATTTTATCGAGTAGTTGTGGCTTTGTGGAAGTCTTCACAATACTGATCTTTTGGGGTTGTAATTGATATGATGGGGAGTTCTTCTAACTCCCAAAACTTTCTCAATTGTGTATTGGGGTATTCGTTTGCGATTTCCTCAACTTGAGTTGTCATGGTGGTAACTGGTTCCGTAACTAGTTCACTTAGGATCCCTCCAAAAATAGTATTTTGTACCAGAAGTGTGTTTGAAATCTTTTCAATACCTTCGAGTATTATCTGTGGTATGAGATCGCTGCCTAATAAAAGATCTATTTGAGCGGGAGTGTTGCAGTTGGGATCTGCTAGCTTTAGTTGTGAAACCTTTTGCCAATGCTTGCTATTTATGTGATACCTTGGAAGCATATTTGTTAGTTGAGGTAAGACAATAGGTAAGACAATAGCTTCTGCTTGAATGCGCTTGTCCGCTTTGGGGGAAGTAAGGGTAATGGGGCAGATTTTGTTTGAGCTTTGGACTACTCTTCCGCCCATTCCCATGATTTCAAAATTGGCTGATTTTGTTGGCAGTTGTAGCCTGTTTTGTACCCTAGACGCTATAAATGATTGTTGTGATCCTTGGTATATTAAGGCCCTAAGCTTAAACAGTTTTCCTCGGTGTTCTTGGCAATTTACGGTATTGTGGTTTTCGGGATTTGCAGTTGAAACTAAATCCATGGTTCTTTTTGTACTAATATATGCGCTCTTTTGGGGTGAGCTGGGAAATGTGCTATAGTGAAGCATAGTGTGATGTCTTTTTCGACAGTAGATGCAATTGAATTTGCTTTTGCCATTTTTATGAGCATGTGATAAGCAATTTGTACATAATCTTTTTGATCTTATAAAATTGTTTCTTTCGTGAATTTTTAATTTTTGAAATATCTTCACACTTCCCATAAAAGTAACGATCTTTCTGGTAATGCGGCGGTGCATATATTTTCCAGTATAGGGTCCCAGCTGTTTGGGTATATTTTGTGTCGATAAAACCGACAAACAATTAGAAACAGTGGATTGTAGTCTAATTAATTGTTCACTTGTTTCTTTTTGAATTTTAGGCAAGTTTATTAGTGTCGTTACTTGTTTATCGACCAATATTCTTTCATTTTCATATCTGGATTTTAGAGCTTCCCAAGCCAAATTGAAATTTTCGTCATTAAGTGCGAACTGTTTGACTATTACGCCTGCTTGACCTTCTGTTTTGTATCGGAGGTGATACAATTTTTGTGATTGTGATAATTTTGAATGGTTGATGTATACGGCTGTAAACATGTCCCGTAAGGACGGCTATTCTTCATAACCTCTATAAAATGTTTCTGTGACACATGCGGGCACCTCGAGTTGGATGCCTGAACTTACCTCTTGATTTTGTACTTGTGGCACCTCTACTCTCGGATGTGGAGTAGGTGTAATAGCTTTTATTAGCTTTAACTGATCGCAGATCATAGCTTTTGTGGCTTCATACTGATCTAAACAGTTTTTGTATTTGGCCTAAGCCAATGATTTAAAATTTAGTGGTAGATCTGAATCCTCAGATTCTACTATGGCGTCATGAGCCGCTTGGAGACGAGTTCAAAATTTGTTAAGATTTTGCTTTTGTATTTCTATTAGCGATTCAGAGATGTCTTGAATCGATGAAGAAGAAAATCGAGTGCAGTATCGTTTTAATCTGTCACTCTCGGAAATGAATTTGGCCACCTGTTTGAGCGTGTAGCTCCTGCAGGCGTAGTTTGATTTTTGTCGTCATTACCCGTTTTTGTTATGATATTTATTACTATATGTGTCAAAGTTAATTAAAATTTTCTCAGTGTAAACTGATTTAAGCGCAGCGATAAATGATAATTAATACCGAATACTCTTTTACGTATATAAGAGTTTTTCGGATTAGATAAATCTTTACTTGCGAAATAATTATTTAATTTTTATTTCATTTTAAATACATTGTTGTGAGTGTACTTTTAACTTTCTTAATTTAATTATTAAGAATCGCACTTTTAATTTAACAATACTTTTTATGTCCTTATGTTGATGTACATATTTAGGTACACCTTAATACACGGACTTGTATGTATATATTGATGTGTTCGTGAAATTGAGAGCTCGTTGAAGAGATCAATACCAGAAAACGTAAATGAATAGAGAAGGAGCAAATGTTAAATGAAATCTTTTTGAGTACTAATTTGTAATTCCAGATGAGGGAACATCGAAAAATATAACTTCGAAAAAGAAAAATACACCACACAATATGCGAAAAGGATAACAATAAAACGGTGGCTAAGCGGCCGCGTTTCCACTTTTGGGGTGGCTGAGGTCGTAAGCGGGAAGGGGTTAAGCATAATCCGAATACGAACCTATACGTTCGAATCCTAAAACTCATGAAACTGAAATTTTATTTAATTTTTTATTTTATTAATTGGAATCTAAGCATGTTCATATGTTTAGGTTTATTGAATATTTCCTTATTATGCCGTATTTACACAAATGTGATAATCACACATACATTCTTAAATACAAGTACGCTGATGCTTGCTTCTTCTTGCCCCGCACAAGCATTGACTTTTGCCACACTTTTTGCTTTTTGCGAGTTGAACGATCGCAGGCAAGGAGGGATTGGGGCGCACCGCCACATAATTATTTCAGATATATATTTTATTTATCGAATTAAGTTTAAAAACGATTATAGGTGCGCCCTAATCCCTCCTTGCCCGCGATCGTTCATATATTATGGTATTCTCCCTTTGGATATAGTATGTTTGTCAATTTGTAATAAGTTAGCAATATTTTATGTTTATTATGCACTTTGTTAATGTTTTTGATGTGTATACATATATGTATATGTTTATATGTATAGTGAAAATATTTATAGAGAAATACTAATATTTGCATATATGTATTTTTTTCCTCTTTTTGTATTTTATATTAGAATTTTGATTTATACTTGTGCCTTTGCTTACTTACTTTATGCAATGCTGCTTATTGTTGTTTTCCAAACATAAGGAGCATTGCTGGGAAATATTAGAAAGTAAATACTTTAATGTTGTTTTTTTTTTTTGTAAAATTGGTGTGTTTAAAAACACAAGCGTATGCTTATTGTGGCATTAGATAAGTATATACTTGAATATATATTGTATAATTAAACCAGTTGGGTTAAATGGATTTGTTATTACTAGTTTTATATATAATTATGTAAAATTGTAACTTTGGACATATCTTACATATGTGCATAATATACAATACAATAAATGGCATCGATACAACTCACTTTATCGTACCTCAAATGGTTTTTTTTGTTTTTGAGGGTGATACATGTATGTTTGTGTATGAAGTTATAACACCAATTCCTGTTTTCCTCTTCTTCTGAAGTCTTCCAGCAGTATTGTTGTTTGTTGTTTAAACAATTTGAGTTTCTGTGTTGAAATCTGCGCCCGTTAATTTGTTTTTATTTATGTTTTGTCTTTGGGTTTCGCTCCCGGTTTTTGTTTTAGTTGGTTAAAATGTTTGTATTTTTGTTTTTGGCACGCACTTTATGTATGCTTGTTTTTGTTTGTTATTTTCTCTCCACACTTTTACTTTGTATATACAATATATATTGTAACGGATTTCTCGATAAATCGTCTACCTGTAACTCACTCTTGAGTTCGATCACTGGATTGTTAAATAAAAGTCCCAATTTAATGGCTACACACTTATCTTTATTTCTAATTCCAACAACTTAACACTTATTGCTTATTATTCGAGCTTACAACTTCTTGCTTATAACTTAATTGCTCTTATCACGACAACACTCTAACTAGAACTGTGTTTGCTGCACAATCCGGCAGCCCTTATATAGTAAATCTGTAACAAAACATTGCTTCTAGAACATTCTGGCAACTACGAATTCGCTAACTAGTTGCTTCTGGCAGTTTATCGTTCATTCGATTTTGTTCTATCATCTATGTTCGTCACACTGCCCTCCACCTAAGTCTGATCGACCCGATTAGACATATTTGCGATACCAAACACAAAGCTTTTATGTCCCCATCTCGTCTTCTAGGCTGGTGCTGACATCGTTAGCCGTCCTTCTCTTCTTGAAGTTAATTCCATCCGTTTTCCGGATACTCAGTTTCTGGTACACCCCTTGACTTAAAGCTGACTCGAGATTCCATTCTTGATCAGAACGTAACTCCATTGGAACACCGAATCTCGTTACCCACTTGTTGATGAATGCCTCCGCCACTGGTTCAGTCTCTTGGTTAGGAATTGTGTATACTTGTGGCCATTCATTGAAATGGTCCTTGACTACCAAAACATGACTATTTCCTAATTTATTGGTGGGGAATGGACCATCTTCATACACGCCTATTTTCTCAACTGGCGCACGCGAATTGTGCTGTTTCATCTGCCCATGACTCCTGGACCTTGATCCTTTAGCTACAATGTTCTCAGCATATTTCGCAATCCTTTCTATAGCTGATTGACTACCAGTCCAATAAAACCTTTGCTTCAAATGCTCCAAGGATTTCATATCTCTCAAGTGCCCTCCTCTTAGACATTTGTACTGCACGTTAAGAATATCAGGAATTCCAACCCTTGGAACAACCATAAGTACTCGGAAGGTTTGCCCATTTTCGCTTTTCCATACTCGATGCAAGCAGCCATACACTAACTTTAAACTACTCCGTTCTGCCCAATATGATTTTGTGACTGGCCTTCCTGTAGTTATTTCTCCAATCGTTGTACATTGGTTCAACTCCACCTTATGTAATGCACCTTTCAATTCTGGATCTTCTTGCACAGAGTCATCCGTTTTAGGTTCAATTTTATGCTGATCTTCCACCTGTGATGGTATACACGCTTCCTGCTTTTCCACCTGTAAGGACACTTGTGCTGGTATCCAAGCTTTTTGCTCTTCTAACTGTGAGGAACCTTTTGTTGGTTCACACGCTTCCTCCTCTTCCAACTGTGGGAACACCTGCCCTGACATACGCAGTTCCAGCTCTTTCGACTGTGAGGACCCTTGTACTGGTACACACGCTTCCTCCTCTTCCGACTGTGAGGACACCTGCACTGGCATACGCCCGTTCAGTTCTTCACATGCTTCCTCCTCTTCCAACTGTGAGGACACCTGCGCTGACATATGCACGTCGAGCTCTTTCGGTGCTGAAAAACGTGCATGTTGCGCTGCGAATAGCTCTTCCAAATGCGTTGACCATCGCGTTTCTAACTGCGTTGACATCTGAGACATACGTGTATCCTGCTCTTTAAATTGTGTCGACATTTGCGTCCCCATCTGCGATATTGCAGAAAAAAGCATGTTCATGTCCACCATCTTTGACGAGCATTGAGCCTCTTCCTTTTCTTCTATCTTTGTTGTCTCTTCTTCTAATTCCATGTGAAAGACATATTCCTCAACATTAATGTTTTCCGCCTCCATGGCCTCTCTCAACCGTGATTGTAATTCAGTTTTTAATCCATTTGTCGCCAAACCACGTTGCTCCAGCTCCTTTTTCAGTCGTGGAATCTTCAGATCGTTAAACTTGGCCACTTTCAAATAATTATCTCCTTGGGAATTTATTTGACAATCCCACTTCTGACACCAATTGTAACGGAGTTCTCGATAAATCGTCTACCTGTAACTCACTCTTGAGTTCGATCACTGGATTGTTAAATAAAAGTCCCAATTTAATGGCTACACACTTATCTTTATTTCTAACTTAATTCGAGCTTACAACTTCTCATTCGAGCTTACTGTTTGCTGCACAATCCGGCAGCCCTTATATAGTAAATATGTAACAAAACATTGCTTCTAGAACATTCTGGCAACTACGAATTCGCTAACTAGTTGCTTCTGGCAGTTTATCGTTCATTCGATTTTGTTCTATCATCTATGTTCGTCACAATATGTATATTTTATATACCAATATATTGTATGTTAATGCACTATGTGTTTGTCACCATTTTTTGTTTCACTGCACTCTTTTCGTTCGTTTTTTTTGTTATATATTCTGTCAGTATGCATGCATGTTGTTTCTTCTTTTTTTTTGTTTTTTTGTGTGGTCACTGAACTTTGTGTTAAGTATGGGTATACATAATTATATATTTTATTTGCACTATGTATATTTGATCACCACACCGCACTGTTTGTATAAGTGTTTTTTTATATGATTTATATTTATTTTCCGAGGTGCCTTTCTTTAACGCTCGAAGGACCATGAACAAATTTGTGTTTAATACATTAGAGAGCACCCCACTTTAGCAGCACTATCACTTGTATAGTTATAAGTAATTAAAATGCGCAATTTAGATTACTATCCGAATTTTATTATTAAATATTGCACAATAAAATTCCTTAAATTTAAGTTTATATATTATCGGGGTTGTCCTAAAATAAATGTGTAGATCCAAAAACAGTTGACGAATCGATTGGGTGTTGCGCGCAGAATCACTTTCGTATCGAGAAGTTAATCTGGCGCTCAGGTCCTTAAACAAAACGAATGTTTAAGATGCGTGGAGAGGTGTCGAGTCGAAATGACTGTGCTGTGCGATTGTATATAGCGAATGAGGATTTAGCGTCACCGTCCTTTTTCTAGGTGGCTTTGTGCATGTTGTACTCAGAGATTGAGTGTGGGGGTGTCATCATGTGTAGTGTTCTCAATGTTGAGTGCAGTGTGGTGTCTTTCATTAGGGTGTGTCAGTTTTACCCGAGTAGAGTGGTGTGTATATGTAGGGGTGGCTTATCTCATTTAAACAGTATTGTAGATGGTCGTAAGCGGACCACTGCCCCGCCCACAAAAAGCCATTGATCGAAATAAATGCCATTATTAAACCAAATCTAAAATTAAGATACAAAACTGTAATTTGGTAAAACGGGTTGACTTAAGAGGAGTCACTTGTGGTTTGAAAAGCGTTAAAAAGTGAGAGTGGCCTTGCCCCTTAATAGGCTTATTGTATAGATCTCTCAAACCATTTAAGCTATAATTATTATAATATTAAATAGAAATTATATGATATAATAACCCTACTCACTCCTTATATAACGGATTTATTAAAAACTTCTAAAAGCGCGATAAATCAATAATTAATGCGCCAGAGACATTAAATTTTACATCCGGCATGATACAGAAAGGCTTTATAGGAGACGGTGTCAAAATTGGACGATGGGCGTGGCACCGCCAAGCTTTAGTAGAAATCACATATCTTTGGACCTGTTAAACTAATTTCAACCAAATTCGATAGGTCACATTATCTTAACGTTCCTATGACACATTGCGTGGCGTGGGTGAAATCAATGGAAAGAGTTGCAAACTTTCGGCTCACTTAATGCCGCATGGCAAAAACATACTGACACTTAAAACGCAATAACTTCACTTCCAATAGATGAAATGTCATGAAATTTTTGCTGGAAGTCGATAAAGGATAGCAAATTCTAACGCACCAGTCGACATATAGATGGCGCCACTAGAGTTTACTTTGTTACTTTTTCACTGTTTACTTTGGAACTCACCTTGTATATGAATAAATTGTCAGAATAACGAGACGAGCTGAATTCGGTATCAAATACTGCACCATATTTGATAAAAACAACTCCAACCCAGAAAAAACCACCAACAAAACGTGAATTTGTAAGCCAGACCATACGTGAAATGAGTAAAATCGTATTGGAACCAAAAACGAGACCATATAGTTCTCCTGTAATACTTGTGAAGTAGAAAGATGTCAACATGAGGTTCTGTGTGGTTTATAGAGGTTTGAATAATGTAACGAAGAAAAGCAGTTATCCAGTACCGAATCGATGACGCTCTTTTCTCGTTATCAGACACAAAATTGTGCTCTTGATTTGAAAAGTCTTTACAAAAAATAATGTTATCAGCGTTGAATATAGTCTATGGCCACCTTTGAGAGATTTATGGACCAAGTATTAAAAGGATTGCACTGAAAGGCCTTTTTGGTGTACCTCGGTGATAACATCGTGTTGTATAAAAACTTCTATGAACATCTTAAGAACCCTGGTTGGTCATTTACACAGCGCTTGAATATATTACAAATATTTGCTATCCATAACTTTTTAATTTTTAATTACTAAGTTTTTATTATCTTATCGGGATCAGCGTCCGCTAAATTTTTGTATTAATGATTGTATTTTCCCATTTTCTCCCAAAAAAAACATTTCTTAGTATTACAATATTTAAATACTGGAAATTTTCACGGTAAAACATCAAACTTCGATTTGATTTGGTCTAAAAGCTCAATGTAAAATTCACATATGCCAGTAGTTCGTTGGCCGCGAAAAATACGTATTACAGTAAAGGCTTAGACACGTTAAGGTGGAAATCAGCTTAGGAGGCCAAAATTCGAGCGTTTTTTTTTTTAACTGAGAAAGAGTACTTAAAGTTCGTTACACACTTTTAAATTTTTCGATGCCATTTCCGCCGGAAGTGGTGGAGTTAGAGGGTGGTGTCCATTGACAATCGGCATCAGAGTTGACTGCTGGCGGGACACTTAGAGATCACAGTTTTGATCTGAAATTATTGATTTTTTTCTTTCGTTAATAAAATATTTTCTACGAATAGGAACCAAACTCTGGCCAAAAGAATTGAAAATTAAATGTTTTGGAGGTGCTTGAACAAAATGTTATGTTTTTATATCATTTTTTTCACCTTTCTTACATAAAACAATAAGAAACGTCAACTTCGGTTGCACCGAAGCTATAATACCCTTCACAAATACAAGGCTCTTTATAAGCACTTGATTCCTATCGTTTAGTTTGTATGACAGCTATATCCTATAGTGATCCAATCTAAACAATTTCTTCGAAGATTACATTTTTGTCTTAGAAAATAATTAATGCCAAATTTCGTGAAGATACCTCGTCAAATGAAAAAGTTTTCAATTCGAGCACGTTACTCCGATCGTTCAGTTAATATGGCCGCTATATGCTATAGTTAACTGATTTATACAATTTCTTCGGAGATTGAATTAATGTCTTAAGTAATAATACATGCCAAATTTCACGAAGATATCTCGTCATATGAAAGAGTTTTTCATACAAGCACTTGATTCCGATTGTTCACTATGGTGGCTATATGCTATAGTGGTCCGTTTTCGGCCGTTCCGACAAATGAGCAGCTTAAATCAACTCAGCTCATCATGTTGATCATTTATTTATTGTATATATTTTATATGGTCTCCGACGTTTCCTTCTGGGTGTTACAAACTTCGTGGCAAACTTAATATACACTGTTCAGGGTGTAAAAATATATTTTACCTAATAACATCATTCCAGAGTTTGGTTCATATTTTTCGGACTTGAATATAGGATATTCACACAGATCGATTCGTCTATAAATTTTCGAGCTAGGATTCCCGCAAGTTGAAAAAAAATCGTTTCGAGAAAAACGCATTTGAAAAAAAAATGCACTGAATCGACCGGTGTTTAGCTTAGTGCTCATATCATCGGAACTAATTGGAATTTCGTTTTGAAACTTAAGCAACATATCCTTGAATAGTTGTAATAACAATTTATGCAATAAAAAAGTTGATTTTTTTGATCCATCTAAGCTGGTTTCCCCCTTAAGACGCACAAAAGTTAAGAATACGCAAAAGTTAAGCAGCTTTAAGTTGCCACACAGTACTTTAAAAAGTTAAGTGCTTCTTAATTTTTTCAGGACTTTGTTTTCTACTTCTGGTATCATTTTAACTTCTATATAGGTATATAAATATTTAACTCATCAGACCTATGTTAACTACATATTTGGGTTATAAGACATATCTTACATTATTGTATATTATTCTTTCAGAATGGCGCAAACCTTCAGAATTTAAGCAATTCTTTATAGTAAAGCTGTGGTAAAAATCTGGATTTTCAATGTGGTCCATGATAAGTTTCACAAAGGCATCTACAAATTATTGTTAACCGGTGTAAGATCAATTGTAGGAACAATTGTAGACCTAATTATTTTCAAAAAATATAGTAAAGCTGTAGAGGCACCCTGTGCCATTCACAGCTTTTTGCAAATTATGCAAATATGCACATTTTTCCAAATATTTGTCGGCCGCTGGAGCCAAGGTTTAGAAAGATGCTGTTGCAGCATAACATACATTTTTAGAAAAGATTGCGGTTCGAGTACAGTTAGAGTGACGTGTTCGATCCCTTGCGCGTATATGGTCGAATAGTTGAAATGGTACTAATCAAACAAAAAAATAAAATTATGCTAAAGTTAATTAAGCGCATGATTTGATTCCGCTTCTGTAAAACGTAAAAAGTCGACAGTTATTATTCCGGTTCTGTAAAAATGAAAGGTCGACCGATAGACAGTGATTTAAATTGGGGATTCTGTGTCTCTGAAGCATAAAGTCGTTGTCGGCCACATGTGAATTTCGGAAATTTAGAAACGGCTTATATCGATTTTGAACATTTGAGTCTCGAGAAAGTATACATATACTCGAAAACATGGACAACCTAAGAAGTCAGAGTGAGCAGCGCGACCAGGAAGAAAATATTTAGTAGCCAGTTTGAATATCTTGACAAATGCAGTGGCACAGTTAAAGGCCGTAACGGAAAAAACCCAGCGGGATATTGAACGACTACGCAGCAACGTCCAAACAACAGCAAACCATATGCTAGATGCCGAAGGTTTGCCGCAAATCACACCAGAGGCGGCATCCCAAGATTTTACCCAGAATTTTTCATTAATTTCCCACTAGAGGCAAGATATTTTTGTACAGCTCGTCATCAGTATCATTGTGCCTAAAATGGATAAAATCGGGTGAAAACTTGCCGTAGCCCCCATATAACGAATATCACGATTTTCGAACATCCGGCTGACTTTACTCCGTATATATTGGCGATGGTAAGTATACCGTAATTAAACTCAGGGAGCATATTATTAGTATGTGGTGTTGCCAAAAAGAGATATAATCGGGTCAATACATCCCTTAGATCCTATATACCTAATATACAATTCTTTAAATTCCATATATACGAATTACCCCCACTCCCATATACAACATATATTACATAATGATTTTCGTCTTTCTAACAAGCTTAATGACGAATATTTCGTTCGGTGTGTGAGATATATGTTTATAAGATTGCTTGAAAATATGTTCTGAAGTATACCTTAGCAATGTCCAAATTAATGCAATTAGTCGTCTCTTTCTCTGCTTCCAATATAGCATATGTATATAAAGATTTCCGACTTTTTCCCTGACTTTAAACCGTACAGGTTGGTCATAATGTGTGATATATTAATGAAACTAAAATTACAGTAATATTACACATTTCTCATTTAAGAATGAATTTAAAATAATTTTCGTTAAAATCTATACTAATATTATAAATGCGAAAGTCCGTTTGTTTGTTAAGCTTTCACGCAAAAACTACTTAACAGATCATCATGAAATTTTGTAAATATACTCTTAGAGGTGTCAGAATGAACATAGGATACTTTTTATTACAAAATTTATAAATTTTTTACGGATTATTAAAAAAATTATTTTGGAAGATTATATATGTTTGGAAAATAAATTTGAAAATTTTGAAATTGAAAAAAAAAAGTTTGGCAGAAATGATTGTTTGTCGAAAAAATTAAAAATGAAAGAAAACATAAATGTATAAAAAACGTAAATCAGAGAAATAACACAAATATGGATTCGATGCGAGCGAAGCCGCGGGTAAAAGCTAGTATAATAATGAAAGTAAGTGAATATATGATCTTCCATATAAGTTAACAAGATACCAAATTTCATTGTTATCCATTCACGATTTCGTCGAATAATTAGTTTGAATTCTTTCGCAACATTTTTTAAAATAAAGTTTTGCCAACACCTATTACTATTTCGCAGGCTTCGTTACTTGTTTCATTGAAATATAATATTATGTTCAAATAAAAAGGCGGGTAAAATACACCGTTTTACCTAGTAATAAATCAAACAGCTAAACATACTATGCTTGAAATGACAGCAGAATGGTTTGGCAGATGGAAGATAATCTTGTCCCCACAAATGAAGGCCCTAAGTGATGACACACCATTCGCCCTTCTCTCAAGGGACAGCATTACTAAAATGGCAAACTGTATAAAGAAGTTTAAAATTATCCTTGGCAGCAAGACTGAATGGAATGGTTCCTCGCTAAAACTATTGTTAAGGAATAGGATAATCAAGTGGCACACCGAGCGACCGAAAACGTTCGGAGGGAATAGGGGCAGGAGTCGCAGGACCGCGTATCAATCTCTCCATACCTATGGGAAGTTTTTCGAGCATCTTCCAAGCAGAAGTGTTTGCTTTAAGTCGGTGTGTAGAGATAAACCTCCAACACAACTACCCAAAGAATGTATCGTTATACTCATCGATCATAGAACTGCTGAACAGCCTATCGGGTCGTAACCAAGTGCACCTTATCTGGGTGCCTGGTCACAGGGGTATAGCCGGGAATGAACTGGAACAGAGCTTGCCTGCTCTGCAGATTATTCTAAAATGGTAGCACCGGAACCGGTTGGTCCCTATAATATAAAGAAGCTGTTCAGAAAGTGGAACTAATAGGAATTCTGTATAAAGTTAATATGTGGTGAGTGAAGTTTTATTTAAAGATCTAGTTAAGCTTTTGGGCAACTTCTCCTTTAGTGATGTCCATTCCGTTCACATTCTCAAGGAAAAAGTTCAAAATCAAAATTAAAGAAGGTTTACCTACCAGCGCACTGTGCCGAAAAAGAACACAAAGTGCGGTGTTCGATCGTAAGTAGTTCGTTGCGCTTCATGTTGCGTTGTCTTCTACATCCGGTAAGCTATAGTTTGACGAGACACAACCCTACAAGACACCGATCGCTTTAATCATCGGTTACCAACCAACTTCTATAAGCTTATATATTTCTTAAAGCCCAATTAACACCTTTAAACAAAACTTTTCGTATACGTGTGATCGTTCATCTTTTTACGTATTTAGAAAGAAAGATCTTAAAATATGGTTTTGCTTTATCAATTTTATAATTTTTTCACAAAATTTACAATTTATTACAATATACAATATATTTCAATTTATTTTAATAATTTCTGATATGAATCGTCAATTTTACATACTTAACTTTCGCGATCCTGCAGTCCTTATATAATACATTGAAAGATACCTTACAGAATGCGTTTTTCATATTGTGACGCACATGGATTCTAGAGGCAAAGTTTTAGTAAAGATGTACTATATAAGGGCTGCCAGATTGTGCAACACACAGAGTGTTGTCGTGTTAAAAGCAATTGAGACATAAACAAGAGGTTGTAAGCTCGAATAACGAGCAATAAGTGTTAAGTTGTTGGAATTAGAAATAAAGATAAGTGTATAGCATTAAATTGGGACTTTTATTTAACAATCCAGATATCGAACTCAAGAGTGAGGTACAAGGTAGACGATTTATCGAGAAATCCGTTACAATTGGTGTCAGAAGTAGGATTGTCAAATAAATTCCCAAGGAGATAATTATTTGAAATTGGCCAAGTTTAACGATCTGAAGATTCCACAACTGAAAAAGGAGCTGGCGCAACATGGTTTGGCGACAAATAGAATTACAATCACGGTTGCAAGAGGCCATGGAGGCGGAAAACATTAATGTTAAGGAATATGTCTTTCAATTGGAATTAGAGGAAGAGACGACAAAGATAGAAGAATAGGAAGAGACACGCTCATCAAACGCTATGGACATAAACATGATTTGTCCCAATGTCCCAGAAACGTCCCATTAGAAACGCGGTTGTCAACACAGTTTAAAGAGCAGTTCGCAGCGCAAAATGCACGTATATCATATATGTTATCCAAGCAGTTGGAAGAGCGGTTCGCAGTGAAAGGTGCACGTTTATCAGTCTAGATTTCTGTATGAACGGCAACTGCAATTCAATACATTGCAGTAGCCATCAACCGTGTGACCGTCAGGTGTAACTCAATACCTCGCACAGGTATTGGACTCCGCAGAAATATTAGCAACGTTAACGGCAGCAGCGTTAGTTCTAGTAGTAGGTTCTAAATAAGGGCATTGTGTTCTTAATAAAACAATTTTAGAACGGAACTCAAGTTGTTATAATTCAAATAAGTTCTTGGGTAGTCGACAGCACAATCGCTACCACTCACAACGAACGTAAGCATTCAGACTAAATAGTTGGTGAATAGTCGACAACACCGACTATTCTCACAGCGAACGTAAGCATTCAGACTAAATAACTCGCGGGTAGTCGACGCTACTGTCGCAACCACCTATAGTGAACTAGTGAATAATAAATAAGTGCTCCAGCAACTGGTGGTGTTAAAAAAAAACAAAACCCCATCGTTATCGTCCCGGTACATGAAGTTTGTCGTTACGGGAGAAGTACTGAATTATTAATCCGCAAATCGCCATTGCGACGTGGAAGAAAGAAGATTACAATCAATCAACCAAGAAGGAAGATAGAAGATCACAATCAATGTAGAAGAAAGAATATCTCAATATAATTTTGTAAGTGAAACCCCTTTTAATATCCGCCATATATCGACTCTTTAGTAGTATTTGTATTGACTGTAACTGTATGACTGACCTCGAAACTAACGAACCATTAGATCGACTTAATGACCAAATCCTGGTTAGTAAACGAATCAAATGCGGGCAAGACATGAATGAACAGAAGTTGTAAGGTATTATCAAAGCGCGGCACTGCAGTTTCGAAAGAAGAGTCCACAACTGTTACAGCCCCCGTCTGATTATAGACGTCAGAGGGTATATCACTTGACGCAAGAAAAAAATGATCCCATTACGAAAATCAATACAATCAAGCTGCTTATGATGCAGCGGCAGAAATGGAATCTGAAAACGAAGGCGGCTATGAAAAAGATGCTTTTAATTTTTTAGCGGAGAATCCCTGCTTAAAAATTCGGTATGACATTGACATAGTGAATGCACCACCGCCACATACTATGTCGAACGGACAGGTGGAAAGATTCCACAGTACCCTTGTAGAGATCTCCAGATGTCTTAAACTGCAAAGACATATACAAGACGTAGAGGAACTTTTTCTTCAAGCGGCCGTAAAATACAATAGGACGTTTCACTCTGTGACGGCAAGAAGCCGATTGAGATCATCCATGCTAATTCACATACTTTCCCTGATATTGCTGCAAGGCTAGAAAAAGCCCAACGGGAACTAATAGATCGGAGCAACGCCTATCGCCAGAATAGGTTCTTCAAAGTGGGAGAAAGATCCTAGTAAAATCCAACAAGTGGTTGGGCGACAAAGTTACCCCATAGTATACTGAAGAGAACGTTTACGCTGATTTAGGAACGACCGTTCTTATTAAGGGGAGGGTGGTTCACAAAAACAACCTCAAATGAAAATTTCCGATATAATTATTTTGATACAGTTTCTTTTAATTAAATTTCAGTCATTTGTATATATACGAATTTTTGGCTTGGGCTGCGTTGGCAGACTCTACACTAACAGACTACTCCCATGCGGGCTACATCCCAATCCTGGACGGTACTGCAATAATTTGGAACGAGCCGATTTATATAAGACATATATCGAACTTAACCGAATACGGATAATACATTCAAGAGACCACATAATTGATTAATGTCTTCCCACATGAGAAGGATCGTATCGTCACCATAGACATTCTCGGAGCTTACATTTCTTAGGATCGGCCCTAAAGGTAATTGCTTAAATGACTATAAACTCCTCTTTCCAAGTACACCGCTCCATCAGGGTCAATATGACACATGCTAATGTGGCAAAACAAACCACAAAATAAAACAAAAAACAGTGCAGTGCGGTGACGTGCAGTGGCAAACAAAATAATATACATAAACAAATACCATATTACTAAGGAAGAGTGTAGTGAATAATACGTATTATAACATAGAAATATAAAAATAATATTATGTACCGAATTTGGTTGAAATCGGTTAAGCAGATCCCAAGATATAGGTTTTCTCCTAAAAGTGGGCGGTGCCACGCCCACTGAATAATTTTGAACGTGATTCCTATAAAGTCATCTCATACCATCCCAGATAAAAGAGATAAAAATTGAATGTCTCTGACTTGTTTACTGCTTGATTTATCGCGCTTTTAGTAGTTTTTAACTGTACCGTTATATGGGGAGTGGGCGGGCTTGTCACCCGCTTTCACCCATTTTCACACCGTTGATAGAGATGTTAAAAACATTTGTTCCCAGTGAATTATTTTTATTATGGCTTCAGTGGTATAGGAGATATGCACATTAAACCTATTAGGGGGAGGGACCACGCCCACTTTAAACAAAATTTTAACTGCAGATGCCCCTCCCTAATGTGATCCTGTATACTAAATAAGAGTCTTGTATCTTGTTGTGGAGCTTATTTATGGCAATTTATTTGTTTTTGATTAATGGCGTGTTGTGGGCGTGGTAGTGGTCCGATTATACCCATCTGAAACACCAACCGTCTTACGGTATCAAAAAACATGTGTACCAAGTTTCATAAAGATATCTAAATTTTTACTCAAGCCACAGCTTGCACAGCCGGACAGACGGACGGGCGGACAGACAGTCACCCGGATTTCAACTCGTCTCTTCATCCTGATCATTTATATACATAACACTATATCTATTTCGATTAGTTTTAGGTGATACAAACAACCGCTAGGTGAACAAAACTATTATACTCTGTAGCAACAGGTTGCGAGAGTATAAAAAGTAAGGAAGGGTTCGGATGCAACCGAACATTTTATACTCTCGCATAGTCAAATGGTATACTCGTTTGAGATTTCTTTATATATTTTAATAATTAGAGCAATATTTTTTGTGTTTTGTTGTATACGCTTATAATTTATTTTATATAATATGAATTACAACTGTATTGAGGAGTATGGAAATAAATCGTTTTTTGACAATGAATAACATTTTTTAATTATTTTATCGATATTATTATACATGTTTGGTTTAAAAATAATAAATATTAACAACTTTAAAAATTATATTGTTATATTAATTTGTATATAATATTTACAATATTAAACATAAATTTTTATACAGATTCTTATACATATATCCAAATTATATTTTTTTTCTCCTTAAAATATTTAATTTCTATGATGTATTTATACAATAATGTCTTATATAATATCAAATTATACATATCATTTTAATTTTCTCAATTAGATTATTTACATATTTTTCTTAAAAACTACTGTCAAAATTGCTATACCATTTCTTAATACAATATATATTTGAAAAAAAAAATGAAGAACTATTGCAATAAGTCTGAAAACTTTAGTTGGAAATAGAGACACAAATACTGTCATGATAGTTGTGTACTATCTCAAAAATAATTGCATTAACATGGGAAGGATCCATGTTTGAAAATGCCCAATCAATTTGTGTACCAGAGGTGTAGTTGAATATTCTACACCAAGCAGGGAACTAAAGTTTTTTTCTTGGAGCAGATTTCCTATTGTAGTCCCTGTAGACATTAATCAAATGTTGAAATCTCCAACAATTAGCACATTTTGATTGCATAACTCAGAAGTAAGGACTTCCTGAAGTTCTACAATTAAATGTCTGACAGAGAAAGCTGAATTTCTGTATAGAACCAGAATATTATTGTAATACTGAAACATTTAAACAAAACCGCTTCTAAAACTTTGCGGCCTGAATAAATTTTCTTTACAGCATTTGATTCTATGAGCTAGCAATGCCATGCTTTGCATATATTATAATGCCCCGTTTATTTCTGTTGCTTGTTTCCGTGCTATCTATCCTCAGCTCGTTAATTTGAGTAAATCCTGGTATATCCAAATTTTCGCACGGATAACTCCAAGTTTCTAGAAAACATAAAATATCTGAAGATAGCATCAAACAGTCGCTTTTTATATCATTAATGTGAGCATGAAGACTCTGAACATTATGGAATAAAAATTGATGTCCTGATGTCCAGGAATTCATAAAACTGAAACGTGTTGTCAGAGCTTTATATGTGTTCAACTCCCTCAGTTCCTTAAATACAGGATCCGATTCAGAAAATTTGTTAGGAGGAATAAAGTTTCCTATGATGAATAGACCTTCTGCAGTAGTAGCTCGACTGCAAGCAACATCTATTGAAGCTCTAGCCATTCTGGGTCGAGTATGAACTACAACTTTATTATATGTAGCACCCTGACTTTTATGAATAGTTATTCCCTCAGCCGGAACAATTAGAAACTGATTTCTTTCAATTGAAATTTGTTCATTTCTTTTATATTAAAAAGATTTTAGAACTTTTACAATTGGTGTCCAAGAACTTTCTAGAAGATGAGGCTTTTTTGATCGTGCTATCAAACCAAGCCATCACACGTGTTTATATTTACTGTAATCATATATTTGGCGGAGGTTTTTAGTGTCGACTCATAGGGCAGTCCCTGCATTTCAGAAGTTTTGAAAAGTTGAACTCTTTCCAAAATATTCTCATTTTCACTTATACCAATTCATTTAACTGAGTCTTTTGCAGTTGAGAGGATAGCTTCAGTTGGGCAATGAAATTATTTGTCTCTTCATTGGACTAAAAGAAATGTATGGCATCATCGGGAACTTCCTCGAAATTAACTACTCGAGTTTCAATGAGTGATATATCTTCATTTGTCATAGTACCAGATGCCATATGGTTTAATGCAATTGCAAAGGCCTGATCCTCCCATTGTCTCATTATTTCTGTTAATTCAAAGTATTTAAATAACTCCCACAAAGGGGAACCAACTAAAGTGCTGTATGCATCATTGGGATTAGGAGAGAATATCCACCTATCTCCAACAGGTGAGAGTTACTTCACATCACCAAACACGATGAACGGTATACCACCGAAGGGGCTGACTGTTTTGAAAATTTGTTTTAATCTCGCATCAACAGAGCTAAACATACGAGCACCTACCATCGATATTTCATCAATTATGATTAATTTTAAATCGATAAGTCTGGAATACAATGAATTAACTGTGTCAACTGATGACAGGTGTGATATATTTCAGATATCAAACGACTCTTTCCTACACCTGCACCGCCGCCAATGAACTCATAAAAAGGGCGATTTGTTTTTTAGCTGGTGCGACAAATGTGTCAAATAGGTTCTTTGCTTAGTATATAGACTTTGAACTAAAGAAAATAATTCCTCAACTGGAAGTAAAGGGGGTAGTTTAATAAGTCTAATATTGCAATCAGATTCAGTGCCATTATCTGTTGAATTTTCGCCATGCAAGTCCAGCAAATTTATATTTGGGTTTATTTCTGGAAGTGCCAACACTCTGAACTCATTTTCCACTATAGGTAGTTCATTTTGAGCACTTTCCTCTAAGTCTATTTCATTATAAAGCTTTCTAGAACATTTTCAAGTTCCCTTTGCTCAAAAACATCATATTTTCTTTGATTTTCCTCAATTAGAATACGATAGGTTACGCAAGTCTGCTCATTATCGTTTTCAATGAGATCTTGCTGTTCATTCCGCCATTGATAGTAAAGCATTACCATTTCGCGGAAATACTCAACTCTGGCCAAATCTGGGTTAAACCTTCGATACCGAATAATACAAGGTTTGGTACGTTTCTTAACAAAACCGCTACCGTCTTTAAGAGGCATAACAACCCCGCTTTCTGGTAAATTATCGTTTTCCCTTTCTTCTTCTTAATAATCACTGTCTTGTGCTCTTCTACTAGATTTAACATAGATGCAAAATCAGCTAAGCAAAGAGTTTCTAACTGATCGGATCTTAGAACATAACGGTCTAAAAAACCGGCTACGAATATTTCAGTCGAACCTGAAGGAAGGTTGTGAAGTTCTGCTCTAGGTTTCACCATTCGAAAACGTTCCTTAATGCAGCAATATACTGTTTCTTGTGCAGATATTTCTGTGCCTCATATAAATTTGTGACCTATATGTTTAAGTTTTTGCTTAACAGTATAATTTCCAGCATTTACCTCTGATATAGCTTCATTTAAGAGCCTAGAAACTCCCCTTGTTAATATAATTAATTATAAATGAACAGCAAGCATATGTATCCAGTATATATCCATATTTGCTCTATGGAGTTCCAAAATCAGAGGATTATAAGCGTTTATAAATCGATCCTGTAATTTTCTTTTTAAAAAAATTTTTGTTTTTTAAAATTGGTCTAAGGGCTAACAAATAGTCATCAAAATACATATTTATTCTACTATCAGATAGGAAATGTTCAAAATCTCTTAAATTAGAAATGTCTTCTGTAGTCATATTTAAATTTAAAAGGTTTTGAATTTTGAAAAAGTTTTCCTTGTGTCTTTTTTAAGTTTTGACTTGTTTCTGTAAGAGGTACGGTATTTGCGTTGAAGGCATTGGTGGATATGGTATACCAAAACGACAAAACTGTTGTCCCTAGTACAAGACCGACTGTGGTTATCCTTTTGATAACCCAAATAATTTTCTAAGTGGCTAACCGAACCATCTGTAGAAATATAATTGTCAATAAAACTAATGACATCAGGGAATGTCTGAGGATCTTGAAGGGAACATTATTAAGCCAATACATGCCATGTACATGCGGGCAACCTCTCTGTTGAAACTCCACTCTCCAGTAGAAATTTGTGATCAAATTCTCTCCAAACAAGCCGGCATTATCTTTCAAAAGCTTAAGAATTTGTCGATAGCGGTAGTCAAAATATCTAGCACAAGTAACTGCGTCTGACCGAATTATGCGATATCTATCTTGGGTTATTAAACTGTTGGCTTCTTCTTTCGAAATATCTTTAGAATCAAGAGTTTTAGAGAGGATGACCAAAAGCCCACCAAGATTATGCAGCCTATAAAGTGATAAAGAAGGTTTGAAGCCTAAATTGGCGAATCAAAGCGATTGCCTTTTTCTTCTCATCTTCCCAGTGCGTAGGAGAGGATCTAACGCCTTTCAAAACCTTGTAACCATCATCATGTTGAATCAAGTTTTCGTTTAATAGATTTTGGGCCGTAACTTGGTTGCGGCCTGAAAACTTTCTAAGGCGAATGGATGTACTATTCTTAATTTGTAGCAGTTCTAATTTTTTGTAATCATAGAACTACTTTGGAATGGTACACGCTCTTCTGTCAAAACGGCGAATTTCAGAACGTATTATATTACTATATGTTTCAGAGCATGTACGTGTCTGCCCAGCGTATATTGTTCCAAATTACAACTCTTCTGAATTATTGTCTTGAATTATGTCAATTGGTCTTTGTCCTTCACTTGGCACTATGACTAAACGGTTATAGTCCAAGTTTTCTACAGGAATATTGTCCACAAGAGTTTCTTGACCGCCTGAGTTTAGCTTGGAAGGTAAAAGACCCATGGGAATATTATTACCTGGGGGATTATCAGGAGAAGTTTTTGCCGCACGAAAAGATTGAACCAATCGGGAATCCTCTGCAGATGCAAAAAAACGGAACTTCTTCTTGGTTATTAAATTCTGAAATCCAGTTCTCATTAATATGTATAACCTGACCTTGATATCCTAACGGACGGATTGTCATAAAAGGCAATCTAGGCATTATGAGACGTTCTTCAATTGAGGTTAAATCTTTCAAACAATCCGGTATTTCAGGAAAGTCTAGACCGTTAGCTAAACATGTTTTTGGAACGTTCTATTTAACAATCGCATTTTTGCAAGTATCATAAAAATTGTAATTTCCATCTTCCGAAGGAAATTTTTACATTAAATAGAAGGCGGATGCAGCATTCGAGTGACCTTGCGCAATAGTTTTGAAATTTTATTTGCGAACTTGGTGTGAAAACCATAATCCGCCGCATCAAATACATATTTCTATAGGGCCCTTATTTATATTTTGGAAATAAATGTTTTTGAAATCTGTTAAATTGCCACTACAATCATTTTCTGTACCATTATTTTCACTCGTTAATCGGATTCGTTCGGACTGTCTTTCGTTTTCAATTTGCTTATCGACCGGGTTATCTCTACAAAGGCGAACTTGACTTTGTCTAAGACGTCTCTGATTTAAAATTTCTTCCCTCATACCCCTCCTGCTAAGCTGTCGACGTTGTGTTTCTCTATCACGCTCCTCTCTCCTTATTTCAGGATTTCTTCTTGCATGTTCTCTTTGCTTTTGATCACGAATGTGCTCTAAATTCCTATACTCAGGATTTCTTGCGCGAAATTCTCTATGATCCCTAGTGTTCCTACTTTGCTTATCATAACGTACCTCTGGATTTTCTCGACGAGACCTACGACCTCGAGTATTACTTATTTGCTCTTCAGAGCGAATTTGTGGATCTTGCCGTCTTGTTCTATGTTGAACAGTATTTCTCATTTGCTCAACAGATTGAACCGCGGGGTCTTCGCGCCGAGATCTATGACCTCGAGTATTTCTTATTTGCTCTTCAGAGCGAATTTGTTGATCTTGCCGCCTTGTTCTATGTTGAACAGTATTTACAACTTGCTCAACGATCGAACCTAGAAGATGAGGCTTTTTTGATCGTGCTATCAAACCAAGCCATCACACGTGTTTATATTTACTGTAATCATATATTTGGCGGAGGTTTTTAGTGTCGACTCATAGGGCAGTCCCTGCATTTCAGAAGTTTTGAAAAGTTGAACTCTTTCCAAAATATTCTCATTTTCACTTATACCAATTCATTTAACTGAGTCTTTTGCAGTTGAGAGGATAGCTTCAGTTGGGCAATGAAATTATTTGTCTCTTCATTGGACTAAAAGAAATGTATGGCATCATCGGGAACTTCCTCGAAATTAACTACTCGAGTTTCAATGAGTGATATATCTTCATTTGTCATAGTACCAGATGCCATATGGTTTAATGCAATTGCAAAGGCCTGATCCTCCCATTGTCTCATTATTTCTGTTAATTCAAAGTATTTAAATAACTCCCACAAAGGGGAACCAACTAAAGTGCTGTATGCATCATTGGGATTAGGAGAGAATATCCACCTATCTCCAACAGGTGAGAGTTACTTCACATCACCAAACACGATGAACGGTATACCACCGAAGGGGCTGACTGTTTTGAAAATTTGTTTTAATCTCGCATCAACAGAGCTAAACATACGAGCACCTACCATCGATATTTCATCAATTATGATTAATTTTAAATCGATAAGTCTGGAATACAATGAATTAACTGTGTCAACTGATGACAGGTGTGATATATTTCAGATATCAAACGACTCTTTCCTACACCTGCACCGCCGCCAATGAACTCATAAAAAGGGCGATTTGTTTTTTAGCTGGTGCGACAAATGTGTCAAATAGGTTCTTTGCTTAGTATATAGACTTTGAACTAAAGAAAATAATTCCTCAACTGGAAGTAAAGGGGGTAGTTTAATAAGTCTAATATTGCAATCAGATTCAGTGCCATTATCTGTTGAATTTTCGCCATGCAAGTCCAGCAAATTTATATTTGGGTTTATTTCTGGAAGTGCCAACACTCTGAACTCATTTTCCACTATAGGTAGTTCATTTTGAGCACTTTCCTCTAAGTCTATTTCATTATAAAGCTTTCTAGAACATTTTCAAGTTCCCTTTGCTCAAAAACATCATATTTTCTTTGATTTTCCTCAATTAGAATACGATAGGTTACGCAAGTCTGCTCATTATCGTTTTCAATGAGATCTTGCTGTTCATTCCGCCATTGATAGTAAAGCATTACCATTTCGCGGAAATACTCAACTCTGGCCAAATCTGGGTTAAACCTTCGATACCGAATAATACAAGGTTTGGTACGTTTCTTAACAAAACCGCTACCGTCTTTAAGAGGCATAACAACCCCGCTTTCTGGTAAATTATCGTTTTCCCTTTCTTCTTCTTAATAATCACTGTCTTGTGCTCTTCTACTAGATTTAACATATTTAAACATAGATGCAAAATCAGCTAAGCAAAGAGTTTCTAACTGATCGGATCTTAGAACATAACGGTCTAAAAAACCGGCTACGAATATTTCAGTCGAACCTGAAGGAAGGTTGTGAAGTTCTGCTCTAGGTTTCACCATTCGAAAACGTTCCTTAATGCAGCAATATACTGTTTCTTGTGCAGATATTTCTGTGCCTCATATAAATTTGTGACCTATATGTTTAAGTTTTTGCTTAACAGTATAATTTCCAGCATTTACCTCTGATATAGCTTCATTTAAGAGCCTAGAAACTCCCCTTGTTAATATAATTAATTATAAATGAACAGCAAGCATATGTATCCAGTATATATCCATATTTGCTCTATGGAGTTCCAAAATCAGAGGATTATAAGCGTTTATAAATCGATCCTGTAATTTTCTTTTTAAAAAAATTTTTGTTTTTTAAAATTGGTCTAAGGGCTAACAAATAGTCATCAAAATACATATTTATTCTACTATCAGATAGGAAATGTTCAAAATCTCTTAAATTAGAAATGTCTTCTGTAGTCATATTTAAATTTAAAAGGTTTTGAATTTTGAAAAAGTTTTCCTTGTGTCTTTTTTAAGTTTTGACTTGTTTCTGTAAGAGGTACGGTATTTGCGTTGAAGGCATTGGTGGATATGGTATACCAAAACGACAAAACTGTTGTCCCTAGTACAAGACCGACTGTGGTTATCCTTTTGATAACCCAAATAATTTTCTAAGTGGCTAACCGAACCATCTGTAGAAATATAATTGTCAATAAAACTAATGACATCAGGGAATGTCTGAGGATCTTGAAGGGAACATTATTAAGCCAATACATGCCATGTACATGCGGGCAACCTCTCTGTTGAAACTCCACTCTCCAGTAGAAATTTGTGATCAAATTCTCTCCAAACAAGCCGGCATTATCTTTCAAAAGCTTAAGAATTTGTCGATAGCGGTAGTCAAAATATCTAGCACAAGTAACTGCGTCTGACCGAATTATGCGATATCTATCTTGGGTTATTAAACTGTTGGCTTCTTCTTTCGAAATATCTTTAGAATCAAGAGTTTTAGAGAGGATGACCAAAAGCCCACCAAGATTATGCAGCCTATAAAGTGATAAAGAAGGTTTGAAGCCTAAATTGGCGAATCAAAGCGATTGCCTTTTTCTTCTCATCTTCCCAGTGCGTAGGAGAGGATCTAACGCCTTTCAAAACCTTGTAACCATCATCATGTTGAATCAAGTTTTCGTTTAATAGATTTTGGGCCGTAACTTGGTTGCGGCCTGAAAACTTTCTAAGGCGAATGGATGTACTATTCTTAATTTGTAGCAGTTCTAATTTTTTGTAATCATAGAACTACTTTGGAATGGTACACGCTCTTCTGTCAAAACGGCGAATTTCAGAACGTATTATATTACTATATGTTTCAGAGCATGTACGTGTCTGCCCAGCGTATATTGTTCCAAATTACAACTCTTCTGAATTATTGTCTTGAATTATGTCAATTGGTCTTTGTCCTTCACTTGGCACTATGACTAAACGGTTATAGTCCAAGTTTTCTACAGGAATATTGTCCACAAGAGTTTCTTGACCGCCTGAGTTTAGCTTGGAAGGTAAAAGACCCATGGGAATATTATTACCTGGGGGATTATCAGGAGAAGTTTTTGCCGCACGAAAAGATTGAACCAATCGGGAATCCTCTGCAGATGCAAAAAAACGGAACTTCTTCTTGGTTATTAAATTCTGAAATCCAGTTCTCATTAATATGTATAACCTGACCTTGATATCCTAACGGACGGATTGTCATAAAAGGCAATCTAGGCATTATGAGACGTTCTTCAATTGAGGTTAAATCTTTCAAACAATCCGGTATTTCAGGAAAGTGTAGACCGTTAGCTAAACATGTTTTTGGAACGTTCTATTTAACAATCGCATTTTTGCAAGTATCATAAAAATTGTAATTTCCATCTTCCGAAGATTTTTACATTAAATAGAAGGCGGATGCAGCATTCGAGTGACCTTGCGCAATAGTTTTGAAATTTTATTTGCGAACTTGGTGTGAAAACCATAATCCGCCGCATCAAATACATATTTCTATAGGGCCCTTATTTATATTTTGGAAATAAATGTTTTTGAAATCTGTTAAATTGCCACTACAATCATTTTCTGTACCATTATTTTCACTCGTTAATCGGATTCGTTCGGACTGTCTTTCGTTTTCAATTTGCTTATCGACCGGGTTATCTCTACAAAGGCGAACTTGACTTTGTCTAAGACGTCTCTGATTTAAAATTTCTTCCCTCATACCCCTCCTGCTAAGCTGTCGACGTTGTGTTTCTCTATCACGCTCCTCTCTCCTTATTTCAGGATTTCTTCTTGCATGTTCTCTTTGCATTTGATCACGAATGTGCTCTAAATTCCTATACTCAGGATTTCTTGCGCGAAATTCTCTATGATCCCTAGTGTTCCTACTTTGCTTATCATAACGTACCTCTGGATTTTCTCGACGAGACCTACGACCTCGAGTATTACTTATTTGCTCTTCAGAGCGAATTTGTGGATCTTGCCGTCTTGTTCTATGTTGAACAGTATTTCTCATTTGCTCAACAGATTGAACCGCGGGGTCTTCGCGCCGAGATCTATGACCTCGAGTATTTCTTATTTGCTCTTCAGAGCGAATTTGTTGATCTTGCCGCCTTGTTCTATGTTGAACAGTATTTACAACTTGCTCAACGATCGAACCTTGGGGTCTTCGCGCCGATATCTATGACCTCTAGTATTTCTCATTTGCTCAACAGATCAAACCTCGGGGTCTTCGCGCCGAGATCGATGACCTCGAGTATCTCTTATTTGCTCTTCAGACCGAATTTGTGGATCTTGCCGCCTTGTTCTATGTTGAAGAGTATTTACAACTTGCTCAACAGATCGAACCTCGGGGTCTTCGCGCCGAGATCTCTGACCTCGAGTATTTCTTATTTGCTTTCAGAGCAGATTTGGGGATTTAGACGTCTTGCCCCTATGTTGAACAGTATTTAAATTTTGTTCAAAAGACTGTACTTTGAGATTTTCCCGCCTGGTTCTATGTTGATTTGTATTGATACTTTGTTCGGACAGACGTACATCGGAATCTATTCTACAATTAGCGTGACTTACAGTATCTTGTGACTGTTCACTATCTCTATATAAAGAGTTTGCACGAAGAACTCTCATACGTCTTCTATTCTGAAGACGACTTAGTAATACAGATTTTCTACTTAATCAACCGCATTGAATTCTTCAAAGAGTTCTCAATTGCACGAGCACATAAATATATACATATAAGTCCGTATATTAGGGTGTACCTAAATCCCTTAACATAACGACATAAAAAGTATTGTTAAATTAAAAGTGCGATTCTTAATAATTAAATTAAAAAAGATAAAAATACACTCACAACAAAATATTTGGGTCGGCTTTAGAATAACGTCCCACGCTTTCGGGTATAAAATGGGTATGGGCGGATAGAGGAGATCCTCCAGATCAAGAATATATACAGATATAGCCGCGGGAAACTTATAGTTTTCGAGATATTTACGTTTAAAGTTGAAAATTTCAACTATTTAAAGTACGTATTTTTGCGATTTAAAATGAATTATACACTTATATTTTTCACTTTTATATCCACTAACACTTGACTAATTCGTTTTTAGAATTTTTTTTTATATTAGATGCTGCAAAAATAGCTTTATTTCAATATTTAAATCATTCTTCAATTTTATTAATTTTGACAATAACAAAATGGTTGTGAATGTCAAACCATCAGTGTTTCCATACTAATATATTTTGTAAATGAAGAAAAATAAAATAAACAGAGAGATTGTATCCTAGATACAGGAAACAACGCAAAATGAATTTCTGCGCGTAAAAACTTTGGTACACCCCGGTGTTGGATCGACCAGGGTTATTTTTTTAAAGCGCGGCCGAAGGCCGCCAACGCAAAAAGAAGTTCTGCGCGAAAAAAATTTTGATACACCCCGGTGTTGGACCGACCAGGGTTATTTTTTTGAAGCGCGGCCGAAGGCCGCCAACGCAAAAAGGAGTTCTGCGCAAAAAAACCTTGATACACCCCGGTGTTGGACCGACCAGGGTTGTTTTTTTAAAGGGCGGCCGAAGGCCGCCAACGCAAAAAGAAGTTCTACAAGAAAAAAGGAATATTGTCATAGAGGGTATAACATAATACTTAACATCAATGCTTTATAATAGTTTATTTCTCTAGGTTTTGGATTCCTGTATTTGGGGTATTATCTGTTTTAATTTCTTTCAGTTCAATTACAAAAGATGTCGATAAGGTAACACTGGTTATTTGAGATTTTGCAACCCTTTTGTTATTGTCAGAATTAATAGAATTTAACAATAATTTAATTATTGAATTGAACTATTTTTTCACTATATAATGTAAAATAAATGTGTACAAACGAATTATTGAAGTGTTAGTGGATATAAAAGTGGAAAATATAAGTGTATAACTCATTCGAAATGGGAAAATATCTCGAAAACTATAAGTTTCCCGCGGCTATATCTATATATATTCTTGATCTGGAGGATCTCCTCTATCCGCCCATACCCATTTTATCCCCGAAAGCGTGGGACGTTATCCTAAAGTTTTCCCAAATATTTAAAATAAAATACAAATTAAATAAATTTATTTTGCAAGTAAGAACTAATAATCTAATCTGGGAAAAAAGACTCTCATATACGTAAAAGAGTATTCGGTTTTATGGTTACTGCCTCATTTAAATTATTTTCGACAAATTACACCTGCCGAAGCCACACGCGCAAGACAGGTTGCTACAAAGCAAATAAAAAGCACAGATATTCATCCGAAATTTTCACAAGCACAAAAATTGTATCACCTACTATACAAAACAAAAAGTCAAGCAACCGTACTAGTCAAACAGTTCGCACTTAATGACGACAATTTCAATTTGGCTTGGGAAGCTTTAAAATCCAGATATGAAATTGAAAAAATATTGGCCGATAAACAAGTAACGACACAAAGAAACTTGCATAAATTCAAAAACAAACAAGTGAAGAATTAGTTAAACTACTATCCACTGTTTCAAATTGTTTGTCGGTTCTATCGACACAATATATTCCCACACACAGCTGGGACCCAATACTGGTAAATATATGCCGCTTTGCCAGAAAAATCGTTACTTTTGTGAGAGCAATTGCTCTCATCTCGAAAAAAAATGCCTAAGAAATCCGTTACAATATTGTAAATCGTTTTCCTTGCAATTCACTCTTGATTCCGATCACTGGATTGTTAAATAAAAGTCCCAATTTAATGGCTACACACTTATACTATGTTCGCACCGAATTGAAATCCTCTTGAAAAGGCAGTTTGTGGATTGTGGAACCAAAGTCGTTCTGACCGACATTGTGTGTTTTCGATGAGTTTTCATTGACAGTTCACACATATATTTATTTACGTTTGTTATGTACCCTACAAGAACAGTGACGGTCATCTGATGGGTAATATGACAGTCATAGCTGAAAAAATTTGGTCAGCGCGCAGAGCAAAGTTTCTATCATTTTCTTAAGTACCTTGTTTTCTTTTTATTTGTTTGTTTTGGTTTTTCTGAGTCATTGCTGACCATAAATCCGTCATAGCTGAAAATTGTCAGTTATGACTGAAACGCTATCAGAAGTGAAAAATTCTTTTGCGCAGTAGATAATATAATTTTTAGTTCTTGAATAAATTTCAAACTTTTAATCAAAATTAGTTATAATAATATACTTAAATATAAAAAGGAATGCAACAAAAAATATAATATATATATGAAAATATAAAAATAAATTTTCACTTGATGCCATCTCCTCCTCTCAATAGCTCTGCGTACGTCTTTCTCCAATCAGTGGATAGTTCTGAATTTAAAAATGCAAATGTAAATTAACTGTCCTGACATATCAAATGTGAGTGTATTGGTGAACCCATCAGCAGTTTCTTGTAGGGTACGTTTAGGCCAATTATAGAATGTAAACAAATTGTCAACTGACATTTAAGGCTGGCAAAATATGTCTTCTAATAATATCGATTAAACTAAAGTAGGCCCCGATTATAATGAGTGGAATGTAAGTTTTCAAGGGGTTTTCAGCGAAAACTGTGTTTTCGTTTGACAGATTTTGTATGGATGAAAACACAAGTTTTCGCGTGAAAACCTCTTTTGTCTATGAAAACACGAAATTTGTGTCGGTGCGAACATAGTATTATCTTTATTTCTAATCCCAATACTTTACACTTATTGCTTGTTTTTTGAGCTTACCACTTCTTGCTTATGTCTCAATTGCTCCTAACACGACACACTCTAACTAGAACTGTGTTTGCTGCACAGTCTGGCAGCCCCTATATAGTAGAACTTTAACATAACTTAGCCTCTAGAAAAATCTGGCAACTACGAATTCTTTGTCTAGTTGCTTATGGAAATTTAACGTCGATTCGATTTTGTTCTATCATCCGTGTTCGTCACACTATTTTTCGGAGAACTTATTTCTGGATTATCGATTAATTTCTAGCATCTCTGTGTTAATGCGATTTATTAGTAGTTGGTGTTCAGTATTTTTTATTATGCTGTAATCGTATGAAATATTTAATTAATTCTTAAGTTATTTAAGCTTCGGTACGCGTGTATAATGCTATTAGGTAGCAATACCGATAAACTTTCGATTTTATATACGTTTTCTAATGAATAGTTTAAAAATATCAGTACTTTCGAACAAAAAGTCTTGAAACTTAACATATACCAAACGAAATATAAAAGTTTGTCACAATAAAAATATGGCAAAGACGTACGATTACCTCTTCAAGTTATTATTAATTGGTGACTCTGGCGTAGGGAAAACGTGTATTTTGTTTCGTTTTTCAGAGGACGCATTTAATACCACATTTATTTCCACCATAGGTAAGTGACTAAAATTTTAAATAGTTTTTTGGGGTAAACAGTGGTATCAACATATACTAATACATAATTACGGATTTATCACTTTGTTGTAGTCTATAATTGACCGTTGTACTAAGGTTAAAAACATTGCAATTTATAATGCTATATTGGGGAAACTTTTAGTACCCCGCATTCGAAGTTACAATGGGTGGGCGGATAGAGGATGTTCTCCGGATTAAGAAAATATATACATTTTGTTACCGCCAACTTATGGTTATTAAGATATTTGCTTTAAAGTTCCAAAATTCAACTATTTACATTGCGTGTTTCTTTGAATTATAATGAACTTTACACTTACATTTTAAGGTTTTTTATCCACTAACATTTCACTAATTCGTTTTAGGACGGCTTTAGTACACCATCCCAAAAGGGGTATGGTTGGATAGAGGAGATTCCAAAAAAATTCATGACTTGAAAATATGTGCAAAGTGCGTTAAAAATATATGTAAATGTATAAATAAATTATTGAAAAAATGCACTTTCCGCTCACGGATTTGTAATATGGGTGGGCTTTAGTTTAGCATCCCACGATTTCAGGGTTAAGAGGGGTATGGTTGGATAGAGGAGATTCTTCAGATCACGAATATATATAATTATTGCCGCCGGAAACTTATAGTTTTCGAGATATTTGCATTTTAAGTTGAAAATTTCACAAAATTCATTTTACAATTTATCGATTTATGGTTATATTTTCTTTTATATTATGCACTTATTATACACTAACTTTTCACTTCAGTGTTTCTACATATTTATTTTATATTAAATATCTAAGTATTTGCTTTAAATAAGCATTTAATTTTTACACAATTTTCGTAATATGAACAATAACAAATGGGTTCCATGTTGTCAGATAATAAGTGTTGCCATATCTATTATATATATATATATATATATATAAATATATATTTTGAAAGCGAATTAAAATGAACAATAAAAGAGGATTATACCCCAAATACATGAACTATTATTTTGTTCATTCCCTTCTATTGATAAATTATGTTATTGGATTGGCCAGGGTTATTTTTTTAAAGCGCGGCCGAAGGCCGCCAGTGCGGTAAAAAGTTTGACGCGATTAAATTATGAACACCCCGGTGTTGGACCGACCAGTTTTATTTTTTTGAATCGCGGCCGAAGGCCGCCAGTGCAGAAAGAAGTTTGACGCGATTGAATTATGAACACCCCGGTGTTGGACCGACCAGGGTTATTTTTTTGAAGCGCGGCCGAAGGCCGCCATTGCAGAAAGGAGTTTGACGCGATTGAATTATCAACACCCCGGTGTTGGACCGACCAGTTTTATTTTTTTGAATTGCGGCCGAAGGCCGCCAGTGCAGAAAGAAGTTTGACGCGATTGAATTATGAACACCCCGGTGTTGGACCGACCAGGGTTATTTTTTTGAAGCGCGGCCGAAGGCCGCCAGTGCAGAAAGGAGTTTGACGCGATTGAATTATCAACACCCCGGTGTTGGACCGACCAGGGTTATTTTTTTGAAGCGCGGCCGAAGGCCGCCAGTGCAGAAAGAAGTTTGACGCGATTGAATTATGAACACCCCGGTGTTGGACCGACCAAGGTTATTTTTTTGAAGCGCGGACGAAGGCCGCCAGTGCAAATAAAAAATCTTTACAAAAAAAAGCAATGTTAAAGAGAATATATCACTCTCTATAAACTTCAATTTTTATTAAGGATAATTATAATAACAGTGAAGATTTTGAAAATTTGATATATGAATACATATGGCGTAAAAATATAGTAAATCAGGATCATGATCCATTTGGGAAATTATCAGATGATACATACGTTAAGCCATAAAACCTTTTTCTTTTATTAAAATGGAAAATTAAGTTCATAATATTTTGTAGAGGTTGATTGGGTTTTTTATTTATTTTCATTGCTTTCATCCGTTTGGATATGGCAACACTTATTATCTGACAACATGGGTTCCATGTTTCATATTACGAAAATTGTGTAAAAATTAAATGCTTATTTAAAGCAAATACTTAAATATTTAATATAAAATAAATATGTAGAAACATTGTAGTGAAGTGTTACTGTGTAATAAGTGCATAATATAAAAGAAAAGATAACCATAAATCGAGAAATTGTAAAATGAAATTTGTGAATATTTCAACTTAAAATGCAAATATCTCGAAAACTATAAGTTTCCGGCGGCAATAATTATATATATTCGAGATCTGGAGAATCTCCTCTATCCAATCATACCCCTCTTAACCCTGAAATCGTGGGATGCTAAACTAAAGTTTTCCCTGTAATATTCGCGTCAAAATAAGACGATTTAAAAAAAATTAATTTTAGAGACCTTCTTAGTTGGGGGACCTAAACTATACATTAACCCAAAAACTAACGGGTCGGCTTTAGTATACCGTCCCATTCTTTCGGGGATAAAATAGGTATGGGCGGATAGAGGAGATCCTCCAAATCAAGAATATGGAGATATAGCGTCGGGAAACTTATAGTTTTTGAGATATTTGCGTTTAAAGTTGAAAATTTCAATTATTTAAAGTACGTATTTTTGCGATTTAAAATAAATTATACACTTATATTTTTCACTTTTATATCCACTAACACTTGACTAATTCGTTTTTAGACTTTTTTTTTATATTAGATGCTGCAAAAATAGCTTTAATTGAATATTCTTGATCTCGAGGATCTCCTCTATCCGCTCGTACCTATTTTATTCCCGAAAGCCTGGGACGGTATACTAAAGTTTTCCCCTAACGTCGTGTATTTCTTGCTAATATTGTTTCATATAGGTGGCCTGTATCTATTTCCTCTTTTTTAGTGGAAGTAATAATATTGTTTATTTTATCTGTTATCTCTAAAATCTTTTGCTGAATGTGGGTATTTATCCTGTACTGTTTGTTGTTCGAGTCGACAAGTATGTCCTGTTTCATCTGAAGTCTCTGATAGTCGTCGAAGTCGGGGGTGCCGGCAATGACCTTGAGTGCCGTACCCAAAAAATTCAAGCTTCGTGCTTGCCGGTGGTGAATATCGACGGTTTGCAGCAGTGTTTCGATGTGTTTAATATCTGCGTCGAGAAGCACTCCCATATGCGACTCAGGGAATAAATTAATTAGATCCTTAGTCTCATCGTTCATTGTTTCGTATAGCGTCATGTTAGTGAAGTGTGTCAAGTATCCGTAATGTTCCCATACTATCGCCTCCCCGTCTACAATTGGGATGTAGTTGGCGCCAGTATAGTCTGTGAGTTTTTCAGTCAAAGTGTTTGTCGTCAGGAATGCCAATATTATTATCCTGTAATTAAAGAAAGCTAGCAATTAGTGACTGGGTCTGTCAAGGGGGTCGAATGTTGTCCTTATGGACCCTCTTCCCCTTTATAAGAACGGTGGTGCCTAGGTCCTGTTCAACTACTTCCTCTACATATAGTGCTGAGAGCTTATTTCCTAGCCTTCGATTTACCTTCACTAGGACCCTGTCGCCAGCGTTATACGACATATCTTGACGGTTCCTATTATGATAATCGCGGTCAGCCTGTCCTGTGTTTTTTCAATACGGTCTCGGATTGATTCCACAGTATTGGTTGAACTTGAGTAAAGGACATCGATTGGTTTTCTGTTGATTACTGAGTGAATAGATTTATTATATTCTATAGTAGCCAGCAAAATTAGGTTGTTGTTGTTGTTGTAGCGACAGAATTCTGCCGAGTTGACAGTCCTTGGCCGGAATAAATCCGGGTCCGTTCCGGTTACGTAGACCCGACTGTCGTGGGAACGGAGCAATGTCAGGTCAACGGTGTCGCTAAGATTTCTCTCTAGTTTAAGGCACCTAGCTATCTCAGTCAAAGTACTGTGGAAACGTTCCACTTGCCCATTTGAAGTACTATGAAGCGGGGGTGCATTTGCGATTGTTACATTATTATAATCCAAAAGTATTGATTTTATGGTATGCGAGTTGAGCGACTTTTCATTGTCACAATAAATTGTTTTGACGTTTGGAAAAATGTTTATTAGCTGTAAAATTGGTGGTTTTATGTCAATTATCGTTCTCGATGAGATCTTCTGCACTATTGCAAACTTCGAAAGCTTGTCGATGCAAGTTAAAAAATATTTTTGATCAGTAGAAAAAATATCTATGTGTAATATTTGTCCAATGTGAGATGGTATCGGCGTTGCTGCAATTACATGTTTTTTTGGATGGCGGTCGTATTTGGACTTTGAACAGATTCGGCAGTTCGCCACCACCTCTCTTGCTTTTTTATCCATCTTTGGAAAAAAATAGTCGGATAGGATCTGTTTCACATTTTCTTGAGCAGCTCTATGTGCTCGGTTGTGTTCAGCGACAACAATCTCATGTTGGTCACCTTCACTAAAGATATCAGTAACCATTTTTTCAGTGTGGCGGAACTTCACGTTGGGATGAAGCTCCACCAGTCGGTGCTGAATCTTCGCCAGAACTGGTAGGCTACAGTGTATTGCATTAGCCACATCGTCATTAATCACTTCTTGTAGTGTGTCTATTAGCGAATCTGTGTCACGGAATGAAATATATATGTCTAGTCTTCGAACCGAACAGGATAAAGGTCTGTTTTGACGGACTTTCGCACTCCTGAAGCACAATCTGATTCCTAAAGCAATTAACAGGTTTATCCACCGTTTCGATGGTATACGTCAGGGACTCTTCGCTATGTATGGTGGCGCAGTCAGAGCTTGGTTCCATTCCAACCTCCACCATATTCATGTGTTGTCTCGTCAATGCGTCGGCAACATGGTTCTCCTTCCCTGGCTTGTAAAAAATTTTTGCATTGAAGCTTTCCACTAAGGATTTCCATCGCTTGATCTTCGCGTTAGGGTTTTTATCTGAGACTGCAAATGTCAAAGGCTGGTGGTCAGTGAAAATGTTCAACTGGTTTACACCATACAAGTAGTTTCTCAAAGTGCTGAGGGCCCACACGATTGCCAGGAGCTCTCTTTCATTTGTTGCCAAATGTTCTTCCCTATCTCTTAGAGTTCTTGAGATCATGGTAATGGGTTTTCTTTCCTGTGAGAGTACAGCTCCCAAACCTCTCGAAGATGCATCGGTCGTCAAGTCAAAGGGTTTTGTGAAATCTGGATATGTCAATGTGACGTCTTCTGATGCTAAAATTTCCCTTAGTTTGTTGAAGGCTTCTACACCTTCTGATGTTAACTGAATTTTAATTTTTTTAGACTGTGTGGCACTTACTTTGCCATTTTCCCCCTTAAGCATATCGGTCAGTGGTTTTGCTATGCTAGCAAAATCTTTAATAAAGCATCTATAATAGCTCGCTAATCCTAAAAAAGAGCGGAGCCCCCGAAGAGTGGTTGGCTGCTCATAGCATTTTATACTGTGGACCTTATTAGGGTTTGTTTTTACGCCCCCTCTTGATACAACGAAGCCCAAGTAATCTACCTCAGTTTTAAAAAACTTTGATTTTTTCACTGAGACTTTCATATTGGCCTCGCAAAGCCTACGTAAAACCCATTCAACGTCCTTTAAATGGTCTTCTGCAGTCTTTGAGTAGATGATTACATCGTCGACGTACCTGTCTGCCAATTTGCTCCCTCAAAACATCATCGATCGCTCTCTGAAATATGCTTGGAGCGTTTTTGAGTCCAAAGGGTAGGCGGCAGAATTCGTATTTGCCGTTGTTTACAGAGAAGGCAGTTTTTTCTCTATCAACTCAATCTGATGGAATCCAGGTTTCAGATCAAGTGTGGTAAAGTATTGTGCTCCCTTTAGGTTTGACAATATCACCATTGGATTAGGCATCGGATACTTGTCCTCAACTGTGACTTCATTTAGTTTCCTAAAGTCGATAACTAACCGTTTTTTTTATTTCCTGCATCGTCTATCCCTTTTTTGTCAACAACCCAAATCGGACTATTGTAAGGTGATGTGGAAGGGCGAATGATGCCATTAGCCAGCAAATCGGCTACCTCCCCGTTGACGAATTCGGCCACACTCATAGGGTATGGGTAGAGCCTAGAATATATCGGCTCTTCGTTTTTTGTTCTTATAGTAGCAACTATATTTGTATTGGAGGGGAGGGACTCATTTGGGTCTGCAAAGGCCCTCTTCCTACTCTCCATCATCTTAAGGAAATCATTTCGGACACCAGAAGGAATTTCCTCAGTTCTCATATCAATGAAATTTACATTCACGCACTCGGGGAACAACAATTTTTCGTTTCCAAAATCGTGGCGTATTACTCCACTACTCAGATCTATTTGAGCATTTACCCGTTTTAATAGATCCAGTCCAATAATACCATCGAACGTTGCCATATTAGGCAATATGAAGAAATCCGCCCATACACCAAATAACTTGAGTCTCTACTTCTTATTCACATGACTATTTCCGTGCAGTGACTTAACCAGAAAAGGTGTGGATGCTGGGATAACATTTTTAAACTCGGGCAAAGGTTTAATATAGTTTTTAGACGCCCCTGTGTCCACTAATAGCTTTATTTTATTCCTTTGGTTCCCTACTCCTCGTTCGATCAGGACAGCAGGGACTTCCCCCTAAAAAATTTAGTTCTTCCTCTTCGAGATTTTCTGTTTCTTCTTCCGCCTCTTGATTGTAGGCTGTGTCTTGGTTACCTTGGCTTAAATTATTTATTCTCTGGATTTTAGGTCCAGTATTCCTACCTGATTCTGCCTGTCGCTTTCCAAATTGTTGTTGTTGGTTAGAGTTAGGGCTCTGTTTGGAATTGTTTCGGTACACCTGTTGATTTACTTTTTGTGACTGACGCCAATTTGAATTATGGCGAAACCGTGATTCTTATGGATCTATTTCCATTGGTACTAGTTGATCTTGTTAATCATTTTCGTTGCCGTTCCCTTTCGGCTGTCTATTGAAAATATATGGATTTTTTTTGGGGGTTCGCAATCTCTGTTCTAAGTTGTTATCACCGATCTTCTTAAATCTGTTTGGATCTTCAGCAGACGCAGCGAAGTTTGTAGCGAGCACATATCGTTCTCTATTTGCCTCGACCTCCTGGGCCAGGGCCAGAGCACCCGGCAAGTCATCAGGTCGAGAAGCGAAGAGAATGTCACACAATGGTCTTTTTAGACCAGAAATGAATACCCTAAGCGCGTCTGCTCTATACTTTGTGCAGATTGATTCCGCAATGGGACCCTCATGTGTCATTATGGTTTTATTTGTGAGAAGAGTTAGCTTCTTCTCCACTTCGTCGAAATATTTCAGGACTGACAGGTTGCCCTGTCGAAGCGTAGAAAGTTCCTGTTCTATGAGATATATTGGACGCTTGTCCGAATAGGTACAGTATTAAAAGATGCTAAAACGCCATCAGCGGAGCTCTTTAGCTTATTTCTAATTATTCCTACGGCTTGATAATGCCTAGAGCTGCCCTGATGGCTTCGAAACACCTCGTAAGCCGTGTGGGCGGCCTGACGCCAGGAAACGTAGGTGCTGACTTGACCGTCAAACTCTGGCAATGACTTCACCAGGTCTAAAGGTTCTTCACATTTAATACCTGCAATGATTTTCACAGGCTCGTAAGTATGTGGCTTTTTTACTGTGGTTAAAGTGGCAATTTGCTCTGTCAGTCGTGTCAATTTGTGTTCAAAGGACTCCTGTTGCTGTTGCAGTGCGCCTTTTACGGCAGCCTGTACTAAAGCGGTTATTTGGTTTGCGTCCATTACACCTATATTTCTATTCCTTGCGATCTGCAAACTACCGATCTTTTCTAATAAACCCTCAAGATCACTATCGCTCATCAAATCGTTGCGAACACGAAACTACAAATTAGACCACCAGCAAAACACTATACGTTTCTCTATTAGAGCGCAACACTGTCACTATTAATCAATTTTCCACGAATCACTTTGAAAAGAAAAAAAAAATTGAGCACTCTACTTACGCAATTATTATTAAGCTATCCATTGAAATTGATCCAGTTGTTGGTAATTCCTTTGAGCCTCCTTCAAGTTATTCAGTTGTTGGTAATATTCTTTCAGCCTCCTTCAAGTGATTCAGTTGTAGGTAATATTCTTTCAATTATTCGGTCGTAGGTTCAAACCGCGGTTGGGCGCCAATTATTTTTGGGCACTTGTGTGCTTTATTGAGTCTGATCTTTAACTACCTATTCTACCCTAACTTATTTCTATCCTAAGCTACAGCCATCACCGTCGTCGCCGCTGTCGTCGCTGCTGTTACGTTTGTTATTAGTATTCACCTGTGGGTATGTTGACTCAGCGATTCCCACGGTTTGAATTGTTTGTTATGACTCGATTCCACAAGTATCGGGTATCGTCTTTTATATTTTGCTAAGTTGCGGAAATGACTGCAACAATGTAGTCTAAACAATTTACATTTACGGAACATTAGACTGTGTTAACTTACATATTTTGCAAAGGAACCAAAGAAATTAAGAAAGCAGATGATACCACAATAGCAGGCAATAAATAACACATATTTCGTTTTTCGCGTATAATATCTTTGTGGTAACCTTCGGGCGCGCTTAAAAAACAATAACCATTGGCGGTCTAACACCGGTGTGTGCTGAGTTCATTCGCGTAGATCTACTTTTTGCCTGATCGGCCCGACACCGGGGCGCCCACAGTTTTTTCACGTAGAACCTCTTTACTCTTTTGTTGAAACTGAAAAACTTAAGTTTAAAAGTTCTAGTGACTACGAAGTTTTGCGCTCTAATGACGTATGTATCGTGTAACTGTTTAACTACGAGTGAGTTGTAGAAGAAAAAAAAGTTCTTAGAAAAATCCAGCTTGGAATAATTGTAAGAATTCAACAGTTGTAACGAGATATCGACCTCGAATGCTGATGTGAAGAAAAAACGAGGAATTATGGTATATGAAATTGTACTGCTAGATGTGTTGGATCCTCACAGTGTGAATAAATGGATAGAAACAATTTAGTGAATAGAAAAGTAAACAATATATGTTTGAAATTTAGCATAACTATAAAAACCGCATACTCAAGATTTTTAAATTTATGAACTTGAATTTCAAATACCATACAAACTATAACAGGGGCAGCTCTATGTATGTAAATATTATCTGAATAATCTCTTTTAGCAGCATATACCCACTTCAAATTCGAATGTGGGTGATGATATTTTAAATCTACGACTCGACCAATTCTAACCACTTTTGGTACATAATGGGCGAGATAGGACAATGATCCCGCCTTCTTGCTATATATCACAATTTTAAATTCCATATGATGTTTTTACTTTAAAGTCTATCAAGTCAAGCACTAATGATGTTACTGAAATACAACTTTGCACAACTGGTGTATTTGATATTGTAACGGATTAAATCGTCTACCTTGTAACTCACTCTTGAGTTAGACCACTAGATTTTTAAATAAAAGTCCCAATTTAATGGCTATACACTTATAATTATTTCTATTCCCAATAACTTAACACTTATTGCTCGTTATTCGAGCTTACAACTTCTTGCTTATGACATCGAATATATGAATCGGACGACAAATGTTTAAGCTCCCAGATACCGAATATGTGTCCGCAGTTCCTTGGCTGACTTTTTACTGAAAAGAACGGTCGATCTGTTAGATCTAGTTTTCCGTTACCACGACAATCGGGTCTACTTAACCGGAACGGACGCGGACTTTTATCCGGCCAAGAATTGTCATCTCAGCAGCATTGCTGCAAATTACATCATGGATGTTTTCTAACTACAACAACAGCAAATATTTTTAAAATACAAAGGAAATTTTTTTTTCGACAAAAATGTCCCCTAGTGTCAAAATCGCGTAAAAATTCTGTGTGATATTTTAATGTACAATAATTAGAGATCACATTTTTTCTCTAGTAGTATGACGTGTGGCCAAAAATTAATAAAATCGGGTATTTGTATACCTAATATAAAATTTCAAACCCTCAGTATATTTCCGTATATCTCTCTATTATATATAAAAGTTTTCTGCTGCTGTCGAGAATCAACTAACTTAAGAGCGAGCTAGCTCGCGCTCGGCGGGGGGCGGACGTAGGCGAGCGAGCGAAGCGAGCGTCCCGGAGCGCAGCGGAGGGCGCCTAGTATTATATATGAAAATAGCCAATAAAGTCTGCGTTTACCCGACACTATTTTTTAAGTGAAGTAAAAACACAATGTAAATAGGTTATTCAGTTCAAATTTTCTGCATGTATTTCTTCTTTATATTCTTAAGTTCAGGTTGGTCATACTGGGAGTCATGCTGTCTGTGTGAGCTCCTTAGGGCCGAGGAGGTCCTATCTTGGCCACTCGACTGGAGCGGCAGCGCAGTGCGCGAACATGGTGCTGGTTGCACAGCCGTTGAGGCAGATGTCGCATTATTGCGTTGACAGCATGGGGCCACGTAACTCGTGGTCCACTCCCTATGTGTCTTAAGGCCTGAACAGGTCTTAAGATGGCTCCATCCATTGCATGTATTGCAAATAACCGAGGTGGAGTTTGGATGGAGCCTTTTAGCGCAAACGCAGCAGTAGAATTCCTCGGGGCCCGGATTGGACTCGATGCCAGCACGGGTCAGGAGGATACGGAGCAACCCTGCTGCTAGGCGTTGCTCCAATGACGACAAACTAAATCTAGAACTTACCGATCCAAACAGGGTTAGATCGCCGAAATAACAGTCCTTGGCCTGCTCCTGAGCATCTGTTCAATAAATTTTCTGAGAGGTTCACAGATGTCCAGATCCTTAAGCGCACTCAGTATGTCCTAGGCTGGATATTATTGAAGGCTCCTTCTATACCTAAGAAGGCAAATAGAGGGTATTCTTTAACTTGCAGAGATTTTTCAATCTCCGCCACCACAGAGCTTAGCGCTGTTTCTGTGGATTTTCCTTTAGAATACGCATGCTGCGAACCAGCCAAGTTTCTTATATGCAGTTCTATTAGCATTTCCAACGTTTTTAGAAGGAATGAGGAAAGGCTAATTGGTCTGAAGTCTTTAGGACTTGTATGCGAGCTTTTGCCTGCCTTAGGTATGTATATTACCTTGATTTCCCTCCAAAGTGAAGGGATATAGTTTAATTGCAGCGCCCCATTAAGAATAGTAACTAGCCAATCCATAATGTAATTCTACGACTGCTGTAATTGAGCCGGGAATAGACCGTCTGGTCCCGGCGACTTGAATTGCTTGAAGCTATTTATTGCCCAGCGTACGTTGCTTTCTGATACAATGTTTATAAGAGTGGAGTCTAATTCTGCTCCACTGTCTTGAGTATGTTCTACAGTATGGCTTTCAGGGCTGCCTGGGGAGTGGGTATCCATTAGTAGTCCCAGTGACTCTTCCCTGGATACGGTCCAAGTGCGGTCTGGCTTCTGAAGATAACCAATACTATGCACCGATTGTGCCATTATTTTCTAAAGTCGAGACGCTTCCGCTGTGTTCTCGATATCATTACAAAAATATTTCCAAGAATTTCTTTTTGCTCTCCTAACTTTCGTTTTGTATGACCTAAGGAGGTTGTAATAATAATCTCAGTCTGACTCGCCTTGGGATTGCTTAGCTAAATTGAACTGCTTTCTGCATTCTTTCTGTAACTTTTTAAGTTCGGGAGACCACCAGTTGGGCCTAATTCTACCTCTACTACGTGCTATTGGACAAGCCACTTCTAATTTTTGCCGGCAAGATTCAGTGATTGTACCGAAAATATCGGTCAATGTGTAAGATATATAATTGAATCATATAATAAAATAAATAAATGAAACTCTTGATAATAGTATGTTTTAGTGTCAAAAATGGGTTGAATCGGATAAATACTTCCTTTAATATAAAATTTTGCCAACACCTAAAGTACTTTCCCAGGCTTTGATCCTTGCAAGTTGCGAGATTATAAAATGTTCAGTTACACCCGAAGTTAGAACTTCTTTACTTGTTTACACAATTTTATATATACCAATACCCCTTTGAACCCATTTTAATATTATAACTGTACAATTTTACAAATTAAGAATGAAAACCCATAAAATATGTGTTGCAAAATTATAAGACCGCTTCTACTGTGCTTTGTTCTGCGGACTTTTATGAAACTTTGTTTTTTTAGCTTGAGTGCCTTTGAATTAAAAGACTTAAATAATAACATATTTATAATGCCTAAGGGCGTTAACTCTATTTCTAGAAAGAATAGATTTCTAGCCTGAAAGGCGAAGACTTGAAAGTAAACGTCATCGCATTAAAAATTGGTAACAGTCATCGGGTGGCATGACTACGAGAAAATCAAACATCTACGACAGTAATAAAAACGGTAGATGCAAAAGAAAACGTGCAATGCATATAAAATATGGTTAGCTGCGAGCAATTCTATGCGGCATTGTTCCACACTTTCTAGCCTTGCCATCATTAAAGTGTCTCGCTAGATCATATAGTGGACCTTAAAACGAAGTGTGCACAATAAAGAGAATAAGATTAACCAAGTACCAGGTCTGGTACCTCGGCACAAGACTGCATGGATAAATTTATTCGGGCACAACATCTCCACCGATTGGGCCTCAGTAAGCCATATCCTTATTTCATAAATATTTCAACACTTGCAACGACAATGTACTTCAAAATATTCTATTAGAACAAAAAGAGCTTTAACATGTGTGGCTCAGATGGTTTTAATGGATACTGGCATGATATAATATTCGAAAAGAATAGCTTAAATTTGGAAACAAAATTTTTGCGGAAGGAGCATTATTGTGTGTGAAGTGTGGGATTTGCTTAGCGGAAAAATTTGGACTGCAGTTTTGTCCTACCCGAATGAAAAGTCATGATTACATAGCGATTCTCCGAAGCAGTTTATGCCCTTCTTGACTTCAAACAATGCTTCGTTGGCCACAAATTCCATTAACTTATTCGTGTGGTCGGCTTACTCACCAAAAGTCAATTCATTTGAAAATATCTAGGGGATTCTTATGCGGCGTATTTATGTTGATACTCCGCAATTCAATAATGTTGGAGAACTAATAGCCGCCATTGCTAAGAAAGGGGAACAATTTGACTTTAATTTGTAAAAAACTTACCTTTTCCATTGTGTCTTGTTCTTTTTGACGACTTTTAGTCTAAAGGCACTGAAACTAAAAAAAACTTCATTAAAGTCCGCAGAACAGAACAAAGTAATAGCGGTATTATAATACTGCAAAAAGTATTTTATGTATTTTCGTTCCTAATTTTGGAGTTGTAAATAATTTCCAAGTACTAATGTTGTCAATACAGATGGTTCATAGAAGAACTTTGTTTAAAATACTTACCTGTTAGTCTTAATAGCCAGTATTTGACCGGTCTTATAATTTTGCTGACTTGCTGAGGATGATTACTTTCAGAACTTTTTCAAACGGTGTGAAAATAGATAACATAGGATAGACATCACGCCCACTCCCTATATATGTTAAAAATTACTAAATGATAACTCATTAATACGACATAATCATTAAATTTCACATCCTATTTGGCACGGAACGGTTGCATAGGATCCAATGTATCAAAAATGAACAATGAATGTTTCACCGCCCACCTTTAGGTGAAATTCCATATCTCAGGACCTACCCCCCCGATTTTAAGCAAATTCGGTTCATAACTTTCTTCTGACATTTCTATATTACGTAGTTAAACTGAACGAAATCAGGCAAAAACCACGTCTATTTTCCATGTAACATAATTATAAATTCCATCTGATTATTTCACTTTCCAGTACACCAATTAAGCAACAATAAATATACCGTCATAAACCTTGCACACAGTGCCTTTAAGGTTTGTCTTCTCATATTTATAAATTGTCAAAATCGGACTAAAGCCAAAGATGCCGAATATGTGGACTCATCTCTGTGAGATAAGTTATTAAAATTCGGAGAGAATATTTGTATGATTTCTTGTGCAAAAACGGTCAAAATCGGGTCAATACTTTCCCTGGCTCCCATATATGTACCTAACATAAAGGTTTGCGAATTTCCGCATAACTTTATACCGCACATATCGGTCTGTATATAAGATATCGTAATCAAATTCGAAAAGAATCTCTTATTAGTAGTGTATTTTTGTGCCTAAAATGGATAATATCGCTTGAATACTTTCTCTAGCCTCCATATACCTAATAAAAGGATTTTCAAACATCAGTTGACTTTGTACCATATATATTGGCCAATCTGTGAGCTATTTTAATGCATTTCAGAGAGCCATTATTTCTTGTAAGTATATGTCGCAATACCAAAACTAGATAAAATCGTGTCAATACTACCCCTGGCTTTCATTATTCTTTTATAAGAATTTTAAACTAATATATGCAAGTGGTAGTAAACATATTCATGATTCTAACGATGATCGGGTTCGAATCCTGGTCAAAGATTTAATTTTTTCATTCGCAGATGCGTATCTTACATACCTATGTATGTATGTAAATATATTGATAAAAAGTTTTACTCTAGAAATAAGCGATTTCACAATAAATATTTAAAAAAAGTCGCTACAAGTGGAAAAACCCAACGAACAGCAACTCTTTGTATTTTATATATAGACAACTAAGTTGAGTTGTAACCGAACATTTTATACTCTCGCAACTTGCATGTATCAAAGCCGAGAAAATACCTTCAGACTTTGGCAAAACTATATAATAAAACATTAATGTTCAACGAAATCGGAAAGTATTACAAACAATTTTGGTATCTTATTAACTTATTTATATTATAAGTCGTAGACTAAGTTAGGCCCCTTTTACGGTCTTCAACCCAACTGCATTTTGGTTAAAGTTTTGAATTCCGGTTTTCAACTGAAACCGTAAAAAAAATTTCGGTTAAAGTGTTATCAAACTTCAACCTTTTATACCCTGAACAGGGTATATTAAGTTTGCCACGAAGGAAACGTCGGAGACCCTATAAAATATATACATAAATAATCAGCATGATGAGCTGAGTTGATTTAGCCATGTCCGTCTGTCTGTCCGTCCGTCTGTCTGTATATATACAAAACTAGTCCCTCAGTTTTTACGCTATCGATCTGAAATTTTGCACCTGTCCTTTTCTAACAAAGAAGCTGCTCATTTGTCAGAACGGCCGATATCGGACCACTATAGCATATAGCTGCCATACAAACTGAACAATCGGAATCAAGTGCTTGTATGGGAAACTCTTTCATTTGACGAGGTATCTTCACGAAATTTGGAACGGATTATTATTTAAAGCATTAATCTAATCTCCGAAGAAATTGTATAGATCGGATGACTATAGCATATAGCTGCCATATTAACTGAACGATCGGAGTAAAGTGCTTGTATGGAAAATTTTTTTTATTTGACGAGGTATCTTCACGAAATTTGGCACGGATTATTATTTAAAGCATTCATCTAATCTCCGAAGAAATTGTATAGATCGGATGACTATAGCATATAGCTGCCATACAAACTGAACAATCGGAATGAAGTGCTTGTATGGAAAACTCTTTAATTTGACGAGGCATCTTCACGAAATTTGGCATGATTATTCAAAGCATTAATCTAATCTCCGAAGAAATTGTATAGATCGGATGACTATAGCATATAGCTGCCATATTAACTGAACGATCGGAGTAAAGTGCTTGTATGGAAACTTTTTTTATTTGACGAGGTATCTTCACGAAATTAGGCACGAGTTATTGCTTAAGACAACAAATTATTCTCCACAGAAATTGGTCAGATCAGATCACTATATCATATAGCTGCCATACAAATTGAACGTTCGAATCAAGTTCTTGTAAGGGGCCTTTGTATTTGTGAAGGGTATTATAGCTTCGGCGCAACCGAATTTAACGTTTTTTCTTATTTTGATATTACAGTTTGCAACTCTGTGCCAGTGGGATTGACTAGAGTATCAAAACATTTTAACTGCTAACAAGCAGTTTTAGTTAAACATTAATGAATTTATTTATGAAAAAGAAATTTAATAGAAAACGGGTAAAAAGGACTATTTTATTTATAATTTCAAACTATTTTGATTAGTTATTTTGTACATAATAACATACATAAAAAGGTGAAACGTTCCCATAACAGTCGGGTCTACGTAACCGGAACGGACCCGGATTTTTTCCGGCCAAGGACTGTCAACTCGACAAAACTCTGCCGCTACAACAACAACAACAACTACTCCTTGGAATATACTTTTTGAGTAAAATTAAAATTTTGAAGCGTTTTACTCCTCTTCAGTCATTGATGTTTTATATATCTGAAGTAATTTAAAATACATTCTTGATAACTACTGCCAGGAAGGAAATGGAGAGTTTGTGGTAACGTTCCTTCATCTCATTTGGTAAAAAACAAAACTAACGAATCTGCAACATTATTGAAAAACCATTTAATTATCAATAAAACTTTGGCTTACTTGATGTTACGAAGTTCGAATACATTTGAGTGATCACGAAGGCTTTTTTATGCGCAGAACATCAGTTTTGGCCCAACATTTTTGTCATCGTAATATAAATCAAAACTAATTAATGTCCGTTTTAATAACTATTCAACTTTTCGTGAGCAATAACTAAAATAAATTGTTTTAATTTTGCGTTGAAACATTTTCAGCTGTTTTATCTGTCAAATCTTCATTTTTAAGTTCTACAACACCAATCAAACATTGGCCGAAAATAGTTGAAATCGTAATATCAAAAAAGAGTTGGGTTGATCTGAAATTGAGTTGCTTCAACTTCAATTCAACCAAGTGGAATTAAAAACCGTAATAAAGATTTCACTTTCATTACTACATTTTGCGTGCTCGAAATATTAACATTAAGATCAACCTTATTAACTCAAATGGAATATATATGATTTTAACTCAATCAATCGATTTTAATATATGGGGTGAATAAGGAAAACATGATGGGAAATCCCAATTTCATTCTGGACTAATGAAAATCATTACATGTAGTATATGGGGATTGGGGTAATTCGTAGACCGATTTAACACATTTTCGGCATTCAATTATAGTATATCCAGTATTAGATTTTCACATAATTTTCGTATGATATGTGTATATATACATATATATATATATATATATATATAGATAATGAATCTATCGAAGAAGATGCTGATTCCAAAGGAACTGTTAATATACTCACATAGAAGCTCATATTATTTGATTTAGGTATTCAGTTCAGTCCATAATTGAACTAAATTATTTTATTTCTATATTGAATTAGTATGAAACTGATATAATTCTGACCAAAATCTGTCAATTGACATCTTATAGAACAAAAGTCTGTGAGTAGCCTTAATTGAAACTGTTTGTTGATGTTGCGCTTCCGTTTATTAATGGAAATGTGGTTGTAATTTTTTTTACTATAAATATTATTTTTGTTGTGAGCATGTAATTTTTTCATGTACTTATGTAAATATGTAGTGAACGTACGTAGTCGACGTACACCGTCATTGAAATCATTTGTTCGTTTAACATAATACTGCAATGTTTTGTTCTCAACGACTAATTCAATTTATAAGAGCAGGGGAAGCAGCAAATGCAAAAACAAGTATGACCTTTTCCTTTTTAAGCATTGTTGTTTCAAACGAATATTGCTAGAGAAGACGATAAAAGCAAAACGCAAGGAAAATGAGTCAATGACGATAAGAGCAAAAAAATATTTTCCATATATAAGTGCAGAATATGCTATTTTATAAAAATGTATACATAAACATTTTGCACATTTGTTATAAACTTATGGTAGAGTCTGCGCTAATAGAATGTGGAGAATATATCATTTCACTAGGCATAAAATATAAATATAGGTTGGATATTTGTGTTATTATACATACGTATAACATTCAACAAAATACTTCGTAACATAGTTTACATTATCTACTTCTATATTTCGTGAAATTATATTTTGAAACGCACTTCGCCTATTAAATTTAAAACCAAATTATATTTTAAAGTTTCTTTTCCTATATTCCATATATACGGTATGTACTTTTAACATTGTGTTCACACTGCACTCATTGCTTAACAGCTAAGCTATAAAAATAATGTTTTATATTACATTTACCATGTTTATGCTTCATTTCTACTCGGTTATATTATACACGGGTAAAGCCTGTAATCATAAACGGGAAATATTCTACTCGAGGCGAATTCTGAATGGAGTTAATCTGAGGGCTGCCACGCGAAACTTTTTTAGATTATCACATCGACTTTTAAATAGCTGGAAAATTTAAGTATGGAGTAAAGTTTTGGGTAAATTTTGGTATAACCAAACATTTTATACTCTTGCAACTTGTAAGGATCAAAGTCGGCGAAATACTTACAGGTGTTGACAAAACTTTATTTTAAAAAATGTTGCGAAAGAATTCGACGAAATCGAAAATGGATAACATTGAAATTTGGTATCTTATTAACTTATATTGAAGGTCATATACCCCCTTAGTTTTATTAATATATATTAATCGCGTTAACGAAAATGATCTTTAAATATATAAAGTTGATGTGGGAAACGTAAATCAGATTATCGAAATTCTGTATATCCAATTCAATTATTATTCAGTGGTAAACCATATAATTTTCAAGAAAGCTTGTCCACTTAATTTTATTAAAATATCCTTCAAGCTGAACGGTTTAAAGTCAGGTGGAAAGTTGGAAATCATTATATATGCTATATTGGAGGCAGAGAGAGAGACGGGCTAATTCCATTAATTTGGACATTGTTCAGGTATACTCGAGAACACATTTTCACACACTAGCGACATATTCGTCAAAAAACTTGTTAGAAAAACGAAAATTATTATATGTAGTACATGGAAGTGGGGTCATTCGTATATATGGTATAAGCCCAACCGGAAGTTTGAAAATTGTATATTAGGTATATGGGGTCTAAGGGATGTATTTACCCGATTTTTATCTATTTTTGGCAATACTACATACTATTACCGTGTCACATACTAGTAATATGCCCCCTGGGCTTCATTAAGGTACACTTACCATCACCAATATATATGGAGTAAAGTCAGCCGGAGTTATATAGGGACTAAGGCAAGTTTTCACCCGATTTTATTCATTCAATATAAAGATATATTGTTATAGTAACGTACGCTCTCTGTCACGCTCAGATATCGGTCGAGTAGGTCCCAAGTTATGGGTTTCAGCCCAATTGTGGGCGGTGCCGCACCCATCGTCTTATTTTGACCCGGCTCCTATAAAGCCTTCTCGTACTATCTCGGGTGCAAAATTTTTGAATGTGTCTGGCGTATTTATTTGTAGATAGATTTTTCGGGTTGTTAGGAGTTTTAACAGAACCGTTATATAGTGAGTGGGGTTTGAATGTTCCCACAGAAACGCCCTCCATTCGCTTAAAAGGGACACTGGTCGAACGCCTTACGCTCTCTCGAGAAGCACGACTACAGCAGCTTCTCGATCGAGAAACCTTGGGTGATAGAAAACCAACGCAATTTCTGCGCCATCTCAAAAGCCTCGACAACACTGTTCCTGACAATATTCTACGCACTAAGTGGCTCAGCAGACTTTCGATGACAACGCAATCTATACTTGCATCCTAAGCAGACATGAATCTCGATAAACTCGCATCTCTTTAAGACAAAATAAACGATATCGCATTACCAGCAGCAAATCAATTCGGTCCAAGAACCAATAACAATATCAGCAGTCGAATTACGCATTTTTCGTCTCGAAGCTTCAATTAATGAGCTAGCTTCCAGTTTTAAGAGACAAGTCATATCTCGTTCCCGTTCTCGTCATCGCTGTCGTTCGCGCACATCTTCTCCAGCACCGAACAACAACACGTGCTGGTATCATCAAAATTTCGGCTATAAAGAGAAACGTTGGCGGTCGCCCTGTGCATTTCAGGGAAACCTACCGTCGGACCATTAGTGGCGAATCAAACCGCCTCTTCGTAACAGATCGTGCCACCAAAATCCAATTTCTGGTGGATACTGGCGCTGATCTCTGCACGTTTCCCAAGTCTCTCGCACCTTGGTCGCCGGAACAAGTCAACTATAATCTTACATGATAGCAATTGGGTATACGATTAACACGTACGGTTGCATAACTATATCACTAAATTTTGGCCTCGGGCGAAGTTTAACATGGCGCTTCGTCGTGGCGGATATAACGAAACTTATTATTAGCGCAGATTTTTTTTGCACATTTCGGCATCTTACCTGACCTCAAGAACAACTGCCTTATCGACTCGAAAACTGGACTAAAAGTCGCATGTAAGTTATCCGCATCCAACATCATTTCGGAAATTAAAGTACTGCCCGTCGGCCCTATATGGACAGATACTCTAAAGGAGTTTCCTAATCTGACAAAGCCGGAAGGAATCTGTCAGCCAACAAAACATACGACGCAGCACCCTCTATCTTCTATACCGTGACCTCCTGTTTCCTGTAAGGCCCGAAGACTTGTTCCCGACAAACTCAAATTGCTAATTCAGATTTCGACAAAATGTTAGAATTAGGAATTGCTCAAGGTTCGAAGAGCTCCTTGTCATCTTCGCTCTACCTGGTTCAAAAGAAGTCTGGTGAATGGCGACCTTGTGGAGATTATCGACGACTTAACGCCCGTACATTGCCAGACCGATATCCTGTTCGTGTTCTCGAAGACTTTACTGCCAATCTAACCGGCAAAACAATATTTTTAACCATTGGTCTCGTGCGCGTTTTAATCAAATACCTGTCTCCAAAGAAGATGTCGACAAAACTACAATCACCGTTCGGTCTTTTCGAATTTCCGTTCATGACGTTCCGACTTCGGAATGCTGCGCAAAGAGTCCAAAGACTTATCGACGAAGTAACACGGGGATTAGATGACTTTGTATTCCCATACATAGACGACATCCTAATCGCTTCCAAGGATGTAACGGAACACCGCAGTCACCTACGCTTGCTTTTCCAACGGCTCACTAAGTATGGTGTCGTAATTAACACCGCTAAGTGCCGTTTTGGTCTGTTCGAAGTGGATTTTTGGGATACCGCATCTCAGCAACAGGAATTTTACCTCTTCCAGGTAAAGTAGACGCGATCGTTAACTTTCATCGTCCAACAACGATCCGAAAACTGCGTGAGTTCCTCAGCATGATAAATTTCTATCGTAAATATCTTAAAAACTCTGCCAAGCAACGATATTAGCATACCCAGATACAACGCTTCCTTGGGCAATATTTTCCGATGCCTCCGAGTATGCTATCGGCGCCGTTCTCCAACAAAGACGTGGACAACACTGGGAACCATTGGCTTTCTTCAGCCAGAAGCTTCAACCCGCTCTGAGAACACTGTCCATACGACCGGGAGCTTCACGCTATCTATGCAGCTTTACGAAAATTTTGCTATATTTTCGAAGCACGACATGTCACGATATTCACAGATCACAAATCATTTTTCATCAGCCAGTTTACAACCGATATCCAATACATAGCCCGCAAATGCAACATCGTCGCAGATGCTCTTTCCAGCATCGAAGAAATATCAACGGCAGTATTCTCAAAGGAACTTTCTCAAGCACAAGTTGAAGACGAGGAACTTCAGCAACGAAGGGAACAAGATTCACTCAATTTACGACCAGTCAACATTCCAGGCTGCAATAAACCAATTTGTGGCGACGTTTCTAGCGACCTTATTTGTCCTTACGTTTTCGCAGCGCTTAGAAAGAGAATATTCGACGCTCTCCATAGCATTAGTCATCCTGGAGCACGAGCCTCCGCCAATTTTTAACGCAACGATACGTTTGGCCCAGCAGTGGGTTTATTTCTAAAAGAAGTACAGTTGATATCCGGGAGCTCCTCAAACAAGACGTTTTGCGGTGACCACTATATCTCTGAACTGGATCATCTGAAACTAAAAAACCAAACAGATTTCGTTAAAGTAAAAAATGGCGGTTTCTCAAAAGACAAATCGATTTTTCACCGAAATTTCGGCCTTAAATTGATTATAAAAACAAAAAATATTTATCGGAGAAAAAAAATATTCGATTAATTACTAAAAAATATAATAACCCGCGCTGATGTTGTCTGCGTGCCATTCTTCCATCTCGGGTGCTCTCACGCGCTCTGCGATCTGAAATCGGGCATCTTCTTTTTGGGCATATGTATGCGCAATAGGCCCAAGTGAATTTCATATTGCCTTCATATAATACAATAGTGATGATATTCCTTCCGGCAGCTATGTATGCAGCGATTTCCACAGTTTTCGAACCGGCCAGAACAACTTTGGAAGAGATTTTTCTAATCAGTTGATTGTAGCTCTCGTTGTTGTTTTGGTTAAAACCACCTACACATCTTTCTAATAAATTCTTACTGCTAAGATCTGTAAAAATCGGACGTATAGCCTCAGCAACATCTTCTGATAATGGCTCATAATCATGTTCGAAAGTGAATAATTAATTGGTAGCTGCAGCCCTCTGCCAGCTGCACCATGAGTCTGGTCCATCCGGGTATTTGTCGTGCTGAGGTTTTTCGTCAGTTGAACAATAATGGTAATATGTGGCCCAGATAGCATTATAAATTTTTTTAATGGAATCACAATTTCTCCTTATTGCTAAGCCATAATAAACTGTAAACTTATCGATCATCTTTCCAGTAAGTTTGACTTTTCCATCGAGAGTGTTTTTTTTTCAACTGATTCAACAGTTTTGACACAATCTCGGAGTCGCGTGACCATTCGTTTCTGTTCGGGTCCAATACATTCTTTCTTTACAACTTCTTGATCACCACAAGGTACAGCCTTTAAAATTCCCGAGTACGTTTTGGAGTCACCGTCTCCGATGTAATTTAAGTACATGACTCCAAGTTTTTTCAATGAACTTTGGAACATTTCGACGACATTTCATGTTCTGCATGTCATTCATTATATTCTTCGATATCGAGATTCTTGTTCCAAGTTCCACACAGTTTGCAGTAGACACTTTTTACAACAATATCTATGACGTACAAGGAAGTATACCCTTACTTTTTCCATGTGCTATCACCAGATACAGTTAATTCTGTCGAATGTTCATCGCCTTGATGTTCGGAAGTCGAATTTTTTTCTTCTTTACAAGCCTGTTGAAAAAGTTTTTCGGTGACTATTTTTACACTGGAGTGAATATTATTTATAATTAAATCCCACTATTTAACCCTAAGCCGAGGACTCTCATGACAAATAAAAATCGTCGATTTATTTCATAAGAGTGCGCACAAAAGGACTAGAATTTATGTTACGATCTGCACACTTATCACACAGCAAAATAATTTTTAAACCAAGTCCCCGTTCACAAGCAGTTTGAAACTTGGCATTTCCCTCAGAGATCATACATTTTACATATTCAGAAATACTGTTACAAAATTTAAAATGCTATACTCAACAGACGGATCACGTGTAACTGAGATTTCCTGTTGGTTTTTAAATTTTTTGCCGAGGCAATCAAACTACTTTCATCCGTTTAGCTGTTTTTGGATTAAAATCATTTTTGCGTTTTTTTGTTCTCGACTTCAGAGAGTTTCTCATATGTTTGGAACACAAAAAAATATAAACGAACTTACAAGTTTACTGATCGGCTTAGCTGCATATACTGATAACCACTCTAAAATATTTTCCAGTTTAGGGTTCGAAAAAGGTATAAACAAAAAACAATCACACTGTTCATTTACACATCTAAATACACTAGAAGGGAGCATTTACAATAGGCAGGTGCATAAAAGGGACAGCGTTCAGGTATTCGCTGCCGCTCCGGCCTTGTACTCCCAACGCCTTTTCAAATTTGCGTGTAACTTCGAAAATATTCACCGGAATATTTTAGAGGGCAGGGCCAGGTCCATTTTTTTTTTTAATTTTGAACCCACAAGTGACCCTTTTTACTGTCGCGTTTAATAAATGATAAACGGTTAGAGCTGATTGAACAGAGTGGCTACACTTTGGAAGGCTGTTACTCAAAAGATATTTGTAATATGTCTTTTTAAGGATAAAAACTATCGAAAAATGCAAAAATTAAAAATTTCAAAAGTTTTCAAAATTTCGCACTAGGTATGCCCTTAATTTTCTATATAAGTAAAAATAAATAAAGAAATACACTTAGTTTACAAACCATTTACAGCAAGGATTGTTGAGTGCATATCCTACGAAATACTTAAAGTTATATCCGTTTATTAGAAACTCAACTATAATAATGTTATGATTAATGATATTTATAAATTTTGCAATTATGCCTTTGTGATATCAAGAAATTTATGTTGGTTATTTCATCTTTAACCTTATACATTTTTCATAATAAAATAAATATCTGTAACCATTTTTTTTAGGTATCGACTTTAAAATTAGAACAATTGAATTTGATGGGAAGAAAATTAAACTTCAAATATGGTAATGCGTATGGTATATCGAATCCTTAAGCTATAACTTTCTTTTCTTTTAGGGACACCGCAGGCCAAGAACGTTTTCGGACAATAACAACAGCGTATTATAGAGGTGCGATGGGTATAATGTTAGTATACGATATAACGCAGGAAAAATCTTTTGAAAATATAAAAAACTGGATTCGCAATATAGAAGAAAATGCGTCCGCCGATGTGGAAAAAATGCTTCTGGGTAATAAATGTGAACTGAATGATAAACGCCAGGTGTGTATTATGCTACATACTCTGTAATATTATATACATTTAAATTTTGTTATTATGTTATCTTATACTTTCGATACTTGTTTTTATTGCGGCTATCTAACCCTGTTTGAGGAAAACCGCAAATTAATTGTCATTCAAGCTACCTAACGGGAAGACTAGAATACAATAATAAGAAGGTGTGCTTTGCGATTTGTCGTCTATTATGCCCTCTCCTCTTTCCCAACCTTATATCCGCTTATGCAGATCGGTAAGCAATCTGGAAGCAGGTACTCCGGAGTTTCCGGCACCATGTTGCAGAACGGAAAATTTGCTGCTAGATTTATCCCTGGAAAGGTTTATAATTTTTTTTAAAGCTTTTTAACAGCTACTTCACGGTGTGGGGACCCACCACAAAAAAAGGGTGGCGGGTTGCTGTTTTGATGACTCCGACCATAAGGAAGGGGGTGTTATGTAGTCAGGTCATGAGGTGATGAAAATAACCGCTGGAGGTTGGGGGAGTTTCGAGATGTAGAAATTAAGCAATAGTGGGGATACCACCCTACGAAACCGCCAATTTAATAGTTCTTAAACTTATATTTTGACCGCGAAACAATACTATATAATTCATGGTCCATCTCTTCAGCCCTGGAGAAGGCGTAGATTATTCGGTAGTAGTATAATATAATTTACAAGTAAACTAAGAAGAGAAGTTTGCGCATGGATCTTGTCTAAAATGTTCTCCTGTTGTGGATGACTCCATGTTTTTGTAAGTTCACTTCTATCAATCTACTATATATATACATTAGGGTGGAGCGAACATTTTTTTTTTGTTTAGCCTGAGGGTCAAATTTGTAGACTATAAAAAAAGCAAATTTTTGGGAAAAAATTTTTTTTTTTAGCATCTAGAGGCGACACTCACTTTTAAAGTAAAGTTTCGAGTTATAATTTTTGATAAGTGTTCTAGAAGCTGTGGGGTGTCCTTTTTTTGGGCAATTAAAAGTTATCAACTTAAAAAAAATGTTTGTGGTCATTATTGGAGTTTTAAAAACAAGTCTTAAACAACAACATGCTTTACTTAAGCGTTAAAATAAATTTTGAGTCAAAAACCGTCAAATTCGGTAATTTTTATATAAATGTGAAAAGTTTAAACCAAACAGAGTTTTGTCCAAAAAAAAATTTTAAATCGAAATTTACTTTAAATGTGATTTAATTATAACATTGAAAAAGTAAAGTAGTTTGTTATTAGGGTGCTTTACTTTTTCGAATTCTTAACTTTTCCGTTATATGGATGTGATTATACATGTATTTAAACGGTATATATTTATTTATTTATTTAAACGCCAATCGGCAATGTGTAATATCTGGAAAATATTTAAATAATTGTAAGTTAATATGTAATTCAGACTTGATTTAGATATAATTCAGACGAGCAGGTGTCTCTTGGTGTTTTCGGTAAAAGCAGCGTATGTTCCTCCATAGAAATCAATTTCACCTTGAAGTGAATGTACTAAATTAGCCAGTCTATTCTGAGGACCATGGATAACATAATTTTTTGGGATTTCGATGTTTTTAGTAATCTATTTCGCCTCAGGGTAAGACCAGCAGGGCGAGTTCAAAACTGTTTAGGATCTCATGAGTATCAGTAATGTTATTGACTACTTTGTAGAAAAAGCAGAGGTCAGCGACCTGTCGACGAGAAGACAGTTTGTTTATACAGTAGCACTGGTAGACCTCAACAGTAGAGCAGATGTGACTTGGTGAAGATAGTTTATAGGCCAGTGACTTACAGAATTTACGCTGCACCTTTTCAACTTTATCGATTGTCGTGTTAGTGTAGGGAGACCAGATTACCGAACCATATTCCAAAATTGGTAGTACAAGTGACTTGAATAGTCTAATGAGTGTCCAAGGTAATATCTTTACGGTAAATACTATATGTTGAATCAATGACTTCACCATCACATATGGATGAGTGAAGCCAGGATTCCGAAATACATACAACGTCGTACTGGTTAGCCGCTAATGCGGTTTGAAATGTTGAGAGTTTTGTACGCAGACCTCTGACGTTCTGGTAGCACAGGTGGACGTAAGATACTTTCTTCTTGCTCGTTGAGCGGACGAAAATTTCTTTTAACGATTCTTGGGACACCATGGATATATTTAATTGTGTTACTGTCATCACCACTCTTCACGATTAATTCAAACTCTTTCAATTTTTCAGATGAAGTGGTTGAGAGGGAGTTAGATCAGTCTTGAAAATAAAACCTGAGTTTTCGTCTGTTGGTCTGTATTTGATAATGGAAAGTGCATCGGCTGCTGAGCGGGTGGTAATGTGAAGAGGGCGTGTACGTCCAGGTGTAGGACGACCCAGTCTACGTAACTTGAGTTCTGTGGCCTCATCCTTGAGACTGGGAGGCAAAGCTGTGACTAACTTTGTTCTGTCATCCTCTAAACGGTCCTTTCCAGCATCTTTATCAGACTCAGGAATATTTAGGGCAATCACGTTGGTTTCACGGAGTTTTCGTTCCGATAGTTCAGTGAAAAACTGTTCCTGGCTGGTAGGCAGCCTCATATCTACGTTTAGCTTGTCTTCAACTGGTGTAAGTCTGTCATCCAGGGCAGAATATTGATTTGATAGCGAGACATGATATATGTACATATATATTTTTTTATGTGTATTCAAGTATTAGATACTTGTATTTACTTTTCTTCTTGTTTTAATATTTCATATATTTGTTATAAATAGTACATTTGTTATCATATATTTGTAACGTTAAAGTAATCAGTAACCTTATTCTGATGGCGCCTTTTATCCGAATACGACTTTGCGATGTTCGATCGTACCTCGGATGATGTGAAATATATTTTTTTAGAGAACTTCACATCGTACTTATTTCGTTTATTAAATGCGTATTCGCAGCATATATTGATAAATCAATAACTAAATGCATCAGATAGATTAAATTTTACATCCGGGATGGCACAAGGGGGTTTCAAAGTTGTCAAAACTACGGAACTATTTGATCAATTTCAACAAAATTTGGTACATAAAATTATTTTAACAACCCCCTCTCAATGAGAAAATAAACGAAATCGTACTACAACCAAGCCTACTTCCTATCTAGCACAACTTTAAATTTCATTTGTTTATTTAAACTTATGGTATACAAATCAAGCACCAAAGAATATATTAGGTAAAGATTTTTCACAAATATTGCTTTTGAGGTATACCATCTCAAGTCTAAAAATTGTCAAAATCGGACCATAACTGTTCAAGCCCCCAGTTATGGAATATGAGGACCTTAGTGCCTGGTGCTAACTGTTTACCGAAAATAACAGTCAATCTGTGAGACATATTGTAATTCGAAGAGAGTATCTTTCTGTTAATAGTAGGGAAGTATGTAAAAAATAGGCTAAATCGGGTCAATACTTTCCTTAGCCCCCATATACCTTATCGAAATATTTTCGAACTTCTGGTTTACTTCATACCGCATATATCGGCTAATATGTGAGCTATTTCAATAAAATTATAATGCTTCATCTCTGTGTCTAAAATGAGTATTATCGGTTTTATACTATTCTTAGCACACATATCGATCAACTAGTTTTTGTTAAAATGGCAGATAAGTAATTTTTAATAATTTATTTTGGAATAAAACCATTCACACATATATTTATATAAATATGTAAGTATAAAAGAGGACTAGGTCCACGCGTTGCTGGGGCTAATTACATTAATTATAAATTATTGAATACAGTCAAATTGTATTTATAAATAAAAACAAAAACTTTATTTCCGAATTTGAAATCACTTCAAAATGATGAATACCAATTTTTTTTGGTTTTGTTATTAAGTACAAATAAACAAAATATAATATGTTGATTTTTTTAGATTATTAATTTTATATTCAATGTTGGTAACGAATGAGTAATTTTCAAAGTTTTTAGTTGATAACATTTAAAATAATGAAAGAGGGTAGATCAGTCTTAAGGAGTATTCTAGTCTAGAGACATGAATTGTGCAAAAGCACTCATGGTGTGCAACCGGCTTGTTGGGAAATTCTGGGGGTGCTCCCCAAGGACTATCAGATGGATGTACACCATGATTGTAAGACCGATTATCACGTATGGAGAGGTATCTTGGGTTTCTAAAGCATCGCAGACTTCGGTAGGACTTCGACTATCGAGGCTGCAACGACTTGCCTGCATCTGCGCGTCGGGCGCGATGCGTACGTGTCCGACTGCAGCACTGGAAGTAATGCTGGAGCTAACACCGTTACATATAGTGATCGAGCAGACGGCCAAACAGACCTTGATTCAAATGTCAGCAGAAGGGTTTGGCAAAGGGAAGGTAATCTCGTCCCAGCAGATGAAGGCCCTAAGTGACGCAATGCCACTGGCCCTTCTCCCAAGGGACAGCATTACGAAAATAGTAAGCTTCACTAAGAAGTTCAAAGCTGCCCTTGGCAGCAAGGCGGAATGTAATGATTCATCACTGGACCTGCTGCTAAGGGAAAGCACTATTAAGTGGGGTACACCGACGGGTCGAAAACGGCGGAGGCGATTGGTGCAAGGGTCGCTGGGCCAAGCACCAAACTCTCCATAACCATGGAAAGTTTTCCGAGCATCTTCCAAGCCGAGGTCTATGCTATAAGTCGGTGTGTAGAGATAAACCTCCAACGCAACTATTGCAATAGAATTATTACTATACTCAGCGATAGTCAGGCGGCACTGAACGAACTTGCTGTCAAGTTGGCCCGCTCTGCAGCCTCTACAAAAATGGTAGGATCGCAACCATTCATAACGGTTGGTCCACATACCATTAAAGAGCTGCTCCATAGGGAGGAAAGAGCAGGCAGCATACCTCAAAATTAATCTATCTATCTATACCCATCATTTCAACCCTCCTAGTCATCTGAAATGAAATAAAATATTATCAATGTGCAATGATGTCGCAATTGTGTGAACTAGCGATAAGTAAAAAAACATTTTTTGACAAAATGGCGGCTGTTTGAAAAAAAACCAATTTCTTTTACCATTTTTTTATATTCTCGTATATTTTAAAATAGTAAAAATTGACGTTTGGGGATGAGGCTAGTTAATATTCTAGAGAGGTCTATAACGAAGATCCTCTGAAAATTTTAAGTAAATCGGTCCAGTAAAACTCGAGAAATCGTTGGTATCGTATTGAAAAAGTCTGGTCTGAGAAAAATGCATTTGAAGTTTCGCGTAAAGTCTTTTGTTCAATTAGACCCAGCCGAACCAGTTTGGAGGCCGGGTCAGTAAAATGTCTGTATCTCCGAAAATTTTCAAAAATCCTCTCGTAGACATATTCTTAAATAGTTAAACTTTGAAAATATGAAAAAAAACTTTTTTTGTTGAAATTTTACCTTAGAGGGGGTATCCCTTAATTTTTGACAATAATATACATACATTGTACAAGAGGACCATGTCTCCATTAAATTTTCCAGTCAAAATGGTTGCTACAATAATATTTCCTGTACTCTTTTTGATTACCAAACGTGTACCATTTCATAATTGAGATAAATTGAAATTACTCTAAATAATAATAGTTAAACAATTATCAATCAAAGATTATGTGTGGATAATTTACGTTTTCATTTTCATCAACAGTAGCGAATGATTTAAATACATCTGATAGTCTGGACCAGACAACTGTTGTAACTGGAAACTAATTTCATCAACTTAAACACCTTTGGCCGCTTATGTAGCCCGAATACTAAGCTAGTTATGATCCAAACAATTACTTTTTACTTTCTGGAATAAGTTTTTTTTCGTGAAGTACTGCGTATTTGGTTATATTCTACCATTCCCAATATCTACAAATTTTATTATATCTGAGGATGGATAAGTTTGTAATTGTTTGCATATATTTGTGTTTCAACGCTTCACCATAAGAACGATTACTTAAACATTCGTTAATCTCATTGCGTTAAGATAACTGAAGAATGACTGGGCTGTCGGCAATCCCAGACAGTGGTAAAACAGCACCACCGAAAACTTCATCGTTGTCGTTTAAAGCTTATATTGTTCTGTGCAATGCTTTGAGAATATTATTTAGCAAAGTAGTCGCTTTGCAATATCAATGCGAGTTTCTATTGTGATATTAAAAATGTCTTACCGGTTCCAAATGGTGTGTCCTAAAAACAAACCGCCATGTTCAGTACCAATAATCAGTATAATCCATATACAAAATTACTGTACTCTTGCAGTAGCTATGTGTTGTTATTGTTATTTTTTATTTTTTGAAGTAATAAAATATTTAAATGATTCTTACATGAACCCATGCTCATAATTTGAAATATAATTTTTGTATTTACCAAATGTATGGACTCTTATCATAAAGAGATAAAAAGTATCCTTTGTCCATCCCCTGGTTCTAATCTATCAATTTTCAGCCAAATCGGTTAACCCGTTCTTGAGTTATAAATATTGTAACTAAGAAGACTCACTTATAGTGCTGTTTTTCTCTACGTAAAAACTATCCTCGGTATTTCAAGCAATATTGAAAAAAAAAGAATTAGCGAAATCGGTTCAGCTGATCTCGAGATTTGCGCCTAGCAACACATTCAGTGACTTATTTTTATATTATAGGTACTACGAGTGTATTCGGTTATGAGATGCTATTGTATATCATACATTAAATTTTTTTATTGTACATATACTATTTAATGCAGTGAAAATATTCTTTACGAATAAAGACGAAAATGGTCGGTATAAGAATTCAAGGGATTCTACTTGAGGTTTGATATCGAAAATGATTTGTACAAATATTTGTCTATGGAAAAAATTACGTATTTTCCATTTGGCATTTTACTAAAAATATAAAATATATACATATATATGTAAGCATGTTTTCATATATATATATATATGAATTGTTTTTAAATTTGGGGCTTAAACTATCCTACCATTTATGTTGGATCCACCTAGACACAATGTGCTAAATTTTACTGAAATCGGTTCAGTAGTTTAGGAGATAACCCCGGACAAAACGTGACAAGTAATTTTTTTTATACACATATAGATAAGCCTAATTTTAGAGAAACAATTTAGGTTTATATAAACAAAGACTTACACCAGTGGCCAAATAAAGCTTATCACGTCAGATTTTGCAATTATTTTTAAATTATTGCGGATTTACTAATCCGATTTTGCTGAAAGTTTTTAAATTTATAAAATGGAAAATAATACTACATATATTTATGTAGAAGCATTTTTTTCATAAAAGATACCAAATTTTATATTTTTTCATTATTAGAACACAGAGAGGATAATTGTAGCTGTTGAATGCATGCAAAATTATGTATTGCGTTTTCAAATATAGAGTAAATTGATAATTATTTAAAACAAAGTTTTAATAATTATTGAAAACTTCGTTTGAAATTTCCTTCTCCCACTTTTTTTCAAGAGCACTTTTTTAATAGCTCAGTGTTTAGAGTGCGGTTTATGTTGAGCCAGTCTCTTTTTCATGGTGTGCCATAAATGCTCAATCGGATTCAAATCGGGTGAATTTGTTGCCACGCCATATGTAGTATTCCGAGATCTTTTTCTGTACCTGGAAAGAAAAAGTGATGACATATAGCTAATGATCGAATATTTATTTGGTCAAAATACAGTATATTTCCCCAAAAAATCGGATTATTAAAGTATTTCGATTTAAAAAAGAAACAGTATTTTTTACAGTATTCGTTTTATTAAATGAAAATCATCAAAAAAGGTAATTAATAAAGACTAATCTTTGTCTCCTGCGTTTTCGATTTCAACATCTTCATCTTCTTTTGTGGTTGATGATTTGTATTTATCATTACAGAAATTTGACGAAGCAATTTCGGCTTTATCTTGAGGTAATTGTAAAAATCAACACATGTTCAAATAACATTTAACTATATGTTAAAAACTACTGTACGAGTGAAAAAATCTAGTAGTGGAAAAATGGCTGTTTCCATTGTGAATCGTCGGTGGAAATATTCACTTACCTCGAAAACGTCGTTTGCGAATATAAAGAAATGTCTACCAACGTTGAATTTACTTTATTCTTGACAGCAATTTCAGCATCGGTGCTGCAGTAAACAAAACATGGACGTCAGACAAAACTCGATTGGATATGGAAACATTCAAGGCTCATAATCGCCTTAATCGCCTTCAATGTTTCCAATCTGTAGTAGATATTCAGCGAATAACTCGGCCTGATAAAAGAAAAGAACAATATTTAGTTAAGTTGTCAGAATTAAATAACGAATAGGTCTTTTTAACTGTACTTGGACGAACATCAACCAAAATATTGATGATTCGTTTCTAAAAAATTTCTTCAGCTGTTTTTCTCCTTTTCGTGTGCGAGGAAATACGACTTGAGAGTTCTAAACTACGTTTGATAGCTGGTATAAGAGCCCAAAATCTTGTGTGCATATCGCAGCAGTTTGTTACATTCCACTTTGGTATCTTGACAAAATTCCTTCAGTGCCGTCAGGCGTACAGTATTACGGTAGAAATGGGAATATATTGTAACGGATTTCTTGATAAAACGTTTACGTTATAGCTCCCTCTTGAGTTCGATCACTGGATTGTTAAATAAAAGTTTCAAGTTAATGCTATACATTTATCTTTATTTCTTATTCAAACAACTTAACCCTTATTACACGTTATTCGAGTTTACAAGTTATTGCTTATAGCTTTTTACTAAGCAGCACTCTAATCAAAACTGTCCCTGCTGCACGATCTGGCAACCCTTATATAGTAGATTTTTACGAAAACATCGCCACTCGAACATTCTGACAAATACGAATTTCGCTGCTTGCTTGATTCTAGCAATTTATCATCGATTTTATTTAGTTCTGGCATTCGTGTTTGCCACAATATTTTAACAACAGCACACTACGTCAAACAGTATCTCGTGACATTCCAATTTTAATGCGTTGTGTGTACTGTGAGCGACATAGCTGATCCTAATTAAATGCGGGAGCCATGTTTACAACACATGTATACATACCAGACAGCTGAAGTGATGCCCCGCAACAAAGAGTACACCCCATGCTTACTTGCGTATTTTTATTACTTACGTAGATTATATTACATTGGAAAATGAGGTATGTATCGCGACTTAGGGTCTATTGTGCCCTCCCCTAAGTCACATCGACTCACTTATCCCCATTGATGAATTCCAATGCGACAAGTAGCTAGAATTTATTTCTTGAGATTTTGATTACATTTTGAAACCTGTTAAGGTCGTAACCAGCCATTAGCAACCTGACATGGCAAATGCCTTGGATGATTTTTTTTACTGTGATTGAAAATACGGATATCGCAACTGAGATCACTCATTGTAAATAGCAGTTCGATTCTGAGAATTGCGATTGCGCGATAGTAGTTCACAATAAACTTGTGAAATTGCGAACAGTACAGCTTAATAGGGTTACATGTGATCGCAATAGCAGAAAATTTACAGCTTTCTTTTTTTAAACATTTTGGATGTTGGGATTAAAATATACCTTCTGTATCGAAATTATTATCGAAGTTCACAGGTAGGGGTGAAGTAATTGGCCGAACAGAAGATTCGTTGCAGTGGTGGAAAACAAATAGTTATAAGTACCCGTACCTGTTACCAATTGCTCGTGAAAAGTTAGGATGCTTAGAATCATCAGTGCCTTCTGAAATGTTATTTTCTACGGACAGAATAATATTAAGCGAAAGGCCAAAATGCTATTATTTTTAAATGCAAATGTTAAACACATGGGGATGTTCGTGTCTCCATCACTGCGGCAGTATAGCCAGGCATCATATTCAACGCAAAAATATTGCAGCATAGGTATCATCTGAGTATCTGCAGCAAACAATATTGGTGCATTTATTTGCTTGCTCGATCATCCCTCATGTCTCAATTGTATAGATATTTAAGAAATAATCAGAAGTTGCAACTGCTAATGGAATTTTTTAACTTAATTCTATTTTTAATTTTATTTATTGTTAAAACCAAATTTGAAAATTAGTTTTTTTTTTAGTGGCGATCACAGTGATTTTTAAAATAGTAATCGCTGGAGTCACAGATATCGAAAAATCCCTATACGCTCATCGCTAGTATATGAAACGATCGGACAAAGAAGAACAAAGTCATTATATAAACCTACAAGTAACAAAAGAATCTGCTGTTTTCCAAGAATTTTACACAGCTGAAATCACCTAATCTAAATTTGCCTTTTTTGACATAGAGATGTAAGTAAAAGGAAACAGTATAACTTTTTTGTGAAAAGGTATTTGTAATGGAAAACACTAATGAAAATTTACGTGAATATTTTCGAAACAAACGTTTATTGCATTTTTTTTTTCTCCTCACCAATTCTGACGTTGTAATTAATGTAGGCTCGATCTTTTTTTGAATGTTCGATAATACATAATATATATATTGTGACAAACGCGGATGATAGAACAAAATCGAATCAACGATAAACTGCCAGAAGCAACTAGTTAGCGAATTCGTAGTTGCCAGAATGTTCTAGAAGCAATGTTTTGTTACAGATTTACTATATAAGGGCTACTGGATTGTGCAGCAAACACAGTTCTAGTTAGAGTGTTGTCGTGATTAGAGCAATTAAGCTATAAGCAAGAAGTTGTAAGCTCGAATAACGAGCAATAAGTGTTAAGTTGTTGGAATAAGAAATAAAGATAAGTGTGTAGCCATTAAATTGGGACTTTTATTTAACAATCCAGTGATCGAACTCAAGAGTGAGTTACAGGTAGACGATTTATCGAGAAATCCGTTACAATTGGTGTCAGAAGTGGGATTGTCAAATAAATTCCCAAGGAGATAATTATTTGAAAATGGCCAAGTTTAACGATCTGAAGATTCCACAACTGAAAAAGGAGCTGGAGCAACGTGGTTTGGCGACAAATGGATTAAAAACTGAATTACAATCACGGTTGAGAGAGGCCATGGAGGCGGAAAACATTAATGTTGAGGAATATGTCTTTCACATGGAATTAGAAGAAGAGACAACAAAGATAGAAGAAAAGGAAGAGGCTCAATGCTCGTCAAAGATTGTGGACATAAACATGGTTTTTGCCGCAATATCGCAAATGTCAACGCAAATATCGACACAATTTAAAGAGCAAGAAACGCGATTGTCAACGCATTTGGAAGAGCTGTTCGCAGCGCAACATGCACGTTTTTCAGCACAGTTGTCAGCACCGAAAGAGCTCGACGTGCATATGTCAGCGCAGGTATCCTCACAGTTGGAAGAGGAGGAAGCATGTGAACCAGGATCTTCACAGTATGAAGAGCAAGAAGCTTGTATACCAGCAAGAACTGAACGAGCGTATGCCAGCGCAGGTGTCCTCACAGTCGGAAGAGGAGGAAGCGTGTGTACCAGTACAAGGGTCCTCACAGTCGAAAGAGCTGGAACTGCGTATGTCAGGGCAGGTGTTCCCACAGTTGGAAGAGGAGGAAGCGTGTGAACCAGTAAAAGGTTCCTCACAGTTAGAAGAGCAAGAAGCTTGGATACCAGCACAAGTGTCCTTACAGTTGGAAGAGCAGGAAGCGTGTATACCATCACAGGTGGAAGATCAGCATAAAATTGAACCTGAAACGGATGACTCTGTGCAAGAAGATCCAGAATTGGAAGGTGCATTACATAAGGTGGAGTTGAACCAATGTACAACAATTGGAGAAATAACTACAGGAAGGCCAGTCACAAAATCATATTGGGCAGAGCGGAGCAGTTTAAAGTTAGTGTATGGCTACTTGCATCGAGTATGGAAAAGCGAAAATAAGCAACCCTTCCGAGTACTTATGGTTGTTCCAAGGGTTGGAATTCCTGATGTTCTTAACGTGCAGTACAATTGTCCAAGAGGAGGGCACTTGAGAGACATGAAATCTTTGGAGCATTTGAAGCAAAGGTTTTATTGGACTGGTTGTCAATCAGCTATAGATAGGATTGCGAAATATGCTGAGAACATTGTAGCTTAAGGATCAAGGTCCAGGAGTCATGGGCAGATGAAACAGCACAATTCGCGTGCGCCAGTTGAGAAAATAGGCGTGTATGAAGATGGTCCATTCCCCACCAATAAATTAGGAAATAGTCATGTTTTGGTAGTCAAGGACCATTTCAATGAATGGCCACAAGTATACACAATTCCTAACCAAGAGACTGAACCAGTGACGGAGGCATTCATCAACAAGTGGGTAACGAGATTCGGTGTTCCAATGGAGTTACGTTCTGATCAAGAATGGAATCTCGAGTCAGCTTTAAGTCAAGGGATGTACCAAAAACTGAGTATCCGGAAAACGGATGGAATCAACTCCAAGAAGAGAAGGACGGCTAACGATGTCAGCACCAGCCTAGAAGACGAGATGGGGGAGGGCACCACGACAGTCGGGTCTACGTAACCGGAACTGACCCGGATTTGTTCCGGCCAAGGACTGTCAACTCGGCAGAATTCTGCCGCTACAACAACAACAACAATAACGAAATTGGGGACATAAAAGCTTTGTGTTTTGTATCGCAAATATGTCTAATCGGGACGATCAGACTTAGGTGGAGGGCAGTGTGACGAACGCGGATGATAGAACAAAATCGAATCAACGATAAACTGCCAGAAGCAACTAGTTAGCGAATTCGTAGTTGCCAGAATGTTCTAGAAGCAATGTTTTGTTACAGATTTACTATATAAGGGCTACCGGATTGTGCAGCAAACACAGTTCTAGTTAGAGTGTTGTTGTGATTAGAGCAATTAAGCTATAAGCAAGAAGTTGTCAGCTCGAATAACGAGCAATAAGTGTTAAGTTGTTGGAATAAGAAATAAAGATAAGTGTGTAGCCATTAAATTGGGACTTTTATTTAACAATCCAGTGATCGAACTCAAGAGTGAGTTACAGGTAGACGATTTATCGAGAAATCCGTTACAATATTGTACTTCTTAAAGTTGTAAATTTTATAACATAACACCGCAACACACTAGCAGATTTGGACATTTTAGTAGTAGAAGTTTAGTACAACCCGTAACAAGTGTGAAATTTTTGCGTATGGATTGGTTACTTGTAGATTTATACAATGAATAAAGAGTAAATGCGTTCAATACTCATCAATACAATATGCAAATATGTACGCATAGAATAATATTGTAGAAATATATTGAAAATTGTAAATGAGGAAAAAATTAAGATACTCAAAAATATTCAATTTAAATTTTTAATAACATATAGCGGTATTAAATGTAATAATATAGGAGTATACATTCAATATTAAGATGATTTCATATAAATCCTTTGCGGTTAGGACTTAGTTTGAATATAAATTTATTTAAAACAATAATTGTAATTAACTCAAGGATGTTCTATAATAAATATAAAAAAAGATTAAAAAATTCCTGTTATAAATTTGGCCTTGAAAATATTAGTAGCGGGTATTCACTACATTCTGGGGGATTAGGGTATTCCCGACTTAAGTATTTCTTTGAGACTATTAAGCGGGTAGGTATTATGATATTATTATTATTACTTTATGTTAGACCACCATACCAACATTCAAATTAACTATGCAACATACTCTAAGTGTTGCGTAGCCGAACCGCACAAACATTTGAATGAGAATTTGCTGATAATGAGCGACAAAAGTGTATTAAATATAAACAAATATATATTGGGCTAGGTAAAAGTATTCCATAAGTAAAAACAACCACTAATACGTATTTGGTTTAGCGTTTTGGATACATAAGTAAGAAAAATACACAAGTAAGCATGAGGTGTACTCTTTGTTGCAGTGCACCGCTGCAGTTCTCTGGTCGCTATCTAAATAGTCATTCGGTGATAGTTTCATACGCTGAAAATGGTTTATTTCCCGGTCCCGAGCGTTGCCAATTAACTTTTCTGGTATAAGCAAAACTAATATTCGTATCTTTTGTGACACTAACAAACTAAAAATTTCAGAACTTTATATACATATATAATTTAAAAAATAAAATAAATATTCGTTTAAAATTATTTTAGTTGAAAAAATTAAACAGTAATATTTTACATAATCATAGTAATGGGTTGATATCTAAAAATAATCTTTTGTTTTGTATTACATTTTTACGAAAAATAAGATTTTCTAGCTGCTCTGCTCTCATTGAATGGAATTGAATGATGTTTAGAGAAGTATAAGATAATACGTCAACCGTTTGCAAGTTACTCTATACTCAAGGCGACTTATCTTAATTATGATCCCGCCATGATAGTTTTGTAAATCGAAAGATATGTTACACCCAGAACTGAAATTAAACATATCAAAATGATTTTGAGAAACGAATTCCTTAATATATTAATATGATCAAACTAATATTTATAATTGTATCAAAGCGCTGCTTTCTCATAAAGTGATAGTTAGTATTCAGATACTTTAAAATTACTAATATTAATCAACTTGAAAATCTGAGACGTACAGGAATGTTCAAAATCTACTTAACAAAATGAAATTAAATTCCAATTAACAATATTGTTTTCTATTCTTTCATTTCTAATGTAAACTCAGGGTTGTTATAACGTTGTCAAGCACACTGGTTTTCCACAAATTAAAAACATGTTATATAATCCAAAGCAAGTATATCCGTATCTATAATCCAGTATTCTTACACAATTAGGGTGTTATATATAAATTAGGCGAGTTGAAATCCGAGGGACTATCTCTCCGTGTGCAAGTGGTTGATATTGTGGAAATTTGGTGCAAAATATCGTAATAATGAGGCACCTGTTGGCTTAAGATGTTAAAAAAGTACACGCGGCTCTAAAAGGCTTAATGTACATAAAAAATGTACAACCAAATTTGATCGAGACAAATATAATATTTTACCTCCGGCAAATCGGATAATAACCTCGCCCATTCTCCATATAACGGCTAATGGTAGCGTGCCACCGCTCATCTTTAGGAACTAATCGACCAAATTCAGCACATGACACTAACTTGATCATCTGATTCTTTCACTTTACAGTATAAAAATTAAGCACCAATGAAGATATCCGGATAAATTTTTGCACAAATAGTGCTTTTGAGATATGCCATCTCAGGCTTTACAATTGACAAAATCGAATCAAAACTTTGCAAACCTGAGATACCGAATATGTGGACCTCACTGCATCTAGCTGGTTTTTGACCGACAATATCGGAAAACTTTTGAGATATTTTATTGAATTTCAGAAATATTATTTTCTCAATAATAGTGTGCAGTTGTGCCAAAAGTGGTAAAATCTGGTTCCCATATACCAAACATAAGGATTTTCAATCATCTGGTTGACTATACCATAAATATCGGCCAATCTGGAAGGTATCTTATGAAACTCAGATACACCCTTTTCTGGTAATAACCTGAGAACGAAAATACATACTTGTAGATAAAATCGGGTCAATACTACCCTAGCCCCCATTAGGTATATGGATATTGCAATTGGTACTTCAAACTTACGGTTGATGAATAACAATGTGTAACTTGTCTTAGCAATCTTAAGAGAACGAATGATATACACCGAATCCCATATACTAATTAAAATGTTTGCTATTTTTCCATCAGACCTTAAACCATTTATATTGGTCAAAAGTGTAATTCTGATATTTATTGGATTTCTTAACCACGGTTAAGCATTCTGGTCTAGCACTCAATATGAATAAAATGAGTACAGACTTTGGTCTAATAAGAATATTCTAATATAATGACTTCCGATCATTTGGTTGGCTTTTTCCTCATATACCCAATTTCTTAAGTTTAGCTTCTTTGGTCGCATTTATATCACATATAATATAATATATCTCATATAAGTTAATTAAGTTGATTTTAATATAAATATTTCGTACACTAAGTCTACAACCTATAATATTCATAACGATGACAAATTTGATTGTACTCCATTCGGTTTTTTTGAATAATGAATGTTGATGTTCTACTAGATATAACTATGACCAATTTTACATAATACATGTAAAATCTAAAGCAGCAATGCCCCACGTCAACGTAGGCAGTTTTGCGTATGTATTGGGCACGCAACGCTCAACTCCCTTTAGTTTGAGCAAAAAAAAAAAAACGAATTCCTAATCATTGTTGAACACACTGAAGCGTCTGATTATCAGCTGTTGAACGTTCTGCTGTATACATTTGCAAGAAATGAAGCTCTCTTGCGAGTTTTACAATCAACTGAATATATTGCAATTGTCTTCAACTCTTACAAATTACAGCTACACATAGTACTTCCTTACTTTGTAATTACAATATAATTTGCCATGCACCAAAGGATATTTTACTAACAATTCTAAACTTATTTCAATAATTAAGGTTTCTCGAGAGCGAGGAGAGCAACTGGCTATAGAATATGGAATAAAATTCATGGAGACATCTGCTAAAGCCAGTATCAATGTGGAAGAAGCTTTCCTAACATTGGCCAGCGACATTAAAGCGAAAATGGAAAAACGTTTGGTAATAACATAGCCATATGCAAGTAAAAATGCCGAGTCAAAAATTGTATATATATTTTTTAGGAAGCAAATAATCCTCCAAAAGGTGGTCATCAACTAAAATTCGCAGAGACTAGGAAAACGGAAACCTGGCTTTCGAAATGTAATCTACTTTGACGAGGTCATATTCGCACACCATAATATATATATATATACATATATAATTCTCAGATGTTTAAACGTTAAGTGGTTTTATAATAAAAAAACGTTTATTAAGAAGTTTAAATAATTTATACCTAGCAATAAGTATACTGTCTTCGATACATTGATACCTTTTCATTATGTAATTGGAACGGTCAAGATGGCTTATGTCTTTAGATGGCAACAATGTATTGGCCTCATTAACATTCACCGTTCCTAAACGAGGAAGATTGCAACTGTTTTAAAATAATGCTTATTTATTAGTTTGTAGAAACCTATCTTAGCTTGTATATTGAACTGGAGGCATTGCTAGTTCATCGTTTTTTTTTTTTCATTCACAATAGTAAAATTTTTTCAGAAAAAAATAGTTGACAATAACGACCAACTTTATTTTGACAGATGAAAATGTAAACAAACTAAAATTATAGACTTTTGTGGATGGTAGAAATAGTTGCTTCAGATGATGTTAATGAAGCTTTTATATTGTTTAACCCTTACGTCAAAGGAATCATCAGCGACACTGTCACGTACTTATTTCCAGAAAACTGTGTTAAAAATTATTTAAATTAGAAGTTTGTAAAACTTAAACACTTATAGTTTTTTTTACTTTTTCTTTTATTTTAGCATACTTAGTACCTCAGACAAAACGGATATTTCATCTGCTGCAAGTGATGCAGAAGTTTTCTTAGTAGTTTTCAAAGGACCTACGCCATGGCATCTTTCGTTGCTATTATTCCTTTAATCATATTACAGTGGAACCTCTGTAAGTCGAACCTCGATAAGTCGAAAACCTCTCCAACTCGAAGAAATATTTCATCCCCTTCCCTACAAGCCGTAAAACCTCCGTTACTCGAAATTTTAACCCTCTATTACTCGAAATACTCAGTGAGTCCCTAGAAGCTATTTCTGTATATTTTTACACTCCATAACTCGAATACCTACACTCAGACCTCTCTATCTCGAATATTGAATTAATTTTGACTATAGCTTGACTTGAAAGCTGGTGGAGGGAGCTGCAACTCGCTGCAACTACGACCACTACCTACAATCTTCCGTAAAACAGTTTTATAACGAACTGATAAGCAATGAGTGTGAAATGTAAACTTAAAACTCTGAGTCTTGCTGAAAAACTGCAAGTACTCGAAGCAGTAAAAATTTCCCAAAAAAAGACGGATGTTGCAAAGCAGTTTGATATACCTTTAAGTACACTTTCAACAATAATAAAAAATGAAAAAGATATATTGAAAAAAGTTGAGAGCGGCCAAAGTTTATCATGCAAAAGACAGCGTATATCTGAGTTTCCTGGTTTAGAAGAATGTTTGTTAAAATGGTTTAAACAGTGTCGTGATGAAAATATAAGTATCAGTGGACCATTGCTACAAGAAAAGGCAGAAATTTATTCAATCCTAGATAATGCTACAGATAATGAACAACCTACTTTAAAGCAAAAACAAATTACTGATTTCTTCAAATAAGTTTGTGAATAAATATGTTGATGAGCAGTTATGTAACGTGAATTTGCATGTATATTTATTTGACTTTCTCCTTTCTGTTCGTCCCCTCCCTAACTCGAAACCTATTACCGCCTAACTCGAAATCCTCTGTAACTCGAATTATTTTTCCACTCCCTTCGAGTTCGAGTTATAGAGGTTCCACTGTATAATTTTTTTTTTTTTTTGCAATAACTTGCTATCTTTTATCATTACAGATGCATTATCGGTAAAAATACAATTCCCTTTATTAGTTATGTCCTACTACAACATAACATTTCTTATAGAATTCGCGACTTTTTCTGCTTTATGAGTGGTTACATACTCCAACTTGTTTGTGGATTGAACTGCACCGCGTAAATTAAAATGGTTGTCACTGAAATGACATGCTATGGTTAAGTATCTCTCATTTGTCGCTGATGTCCAACCATCCGTCGTCAAGGCGACATGAGAAATGTCGTGCAGCATGTTCTCCGATTTTTTCTTTTTTATTTGTGAAATGATTTTTAAATATACATCACGTTTATGATTAAGACTAGGTAAGCCATATCTGGGATCTAAAATTTTCCCGAAATAGCGAAAACCACTAATCGAAACGATGTTAAATACCTGAAAATTTGGTGAAACCAATCTAACTAATGAAGAATCAATCTTCGCTTTCCTTTTCGAATTTTCTTCATACTATATGACACGTTTGAAATAAGAGTCGACAGACCTACAGAAGTAATAAATAAATTGCTAACTTGCTTTCTTTAATTTAAATTTACCTCAGGCTTGGATGCAGATTTGGATGAAATCGATTTACACTACAGACATTTGCAAACTTTTTATTTCCGGACTTCCTAAAGTACTTTCAAACATTAAAAATTCCATCCCTTCGTTTTCCATACTTTTTTCGGTTAATTTATAGTTTAGGTCCCCCAACAAAGGAGGCCTCAAAAATAAAATTTTTTTTAAATCGTCTTATTTTGGCGCGAATATTACAAATCCGTGAGCGGAAAGTGAATTTTTTCAATAATGCTATTATATATTGATTTTTTTTTTTTAAAAACGTTTGTTTGATTGTTTTTTAAATTAATTATTTAATTTTTTCCGGGTATTTTTTTGAAGCGCGGCCGAAGGCCGGCAGTGCGGAAAGGAGTTCGACGATCTCCGATATGACTGTGACTGTTACATTTCTTCAGTATTTTTTTTTTCATAAAAACTCACAACAACAAGTTCTTTAAATATATTTGTAAATATATACATAAATTAATAAGCTAATATAGGAATTCAGTACTTTGCTACAGTCACAAGTCTCTAAATTTGAAATATTAAATAAGAGCCAATTTTTTGTGACTTAAGACGATTTTGCAATTCAGTACGTAACAGTCCTAAATTCTCTCAACGGAGATTAGAGATGTATATTAAACCTAAATAAAAATAAAATGACGATAATAAATACTAAATTTTCTATGACGCAGTCAAAAATCATAATTGCCAATAAAATTGAAATTGATTTTTTGTTAATTTCTACGTGTTTAAGTTGCTTCCAAAAAGACTGTCCTACAAAAACGGGAGTAACCAATTCTCTACCACACTTGTAAAGTTTCATGTCTTACACCACTACATAACCACTTCGAATTTTTTGGTGTTAAATGAAAAATTATGTTTTAAGAGTAGCAACATTCATCATGCAAAATTTTTGAATGCAAAAAAAAAGTGGTGCACACATAGACAATGAATCTGTCAAAAATTTGAGCCATTGAATTTGCCATTTGAAGGGTGTCAGGCATTGTATAACTCTAGGCTTATACAATGGCGTCAGGTAAGTTGTTAATTTTCATAAATGTTCAAAACAGGAAACCAACAAACGAAAATCATTGTGATATAAAGAGTGATACTTTTACAAAGAGTTTTTATGTACATACATATGGTATATAAAAAGTTTATACAGAGAATGTTAAGAACAATAAAACAGTGGATAAGCGGCCGCGATTCCACTTTTGCGATAGCTCAGGTCGTAAGTGTCAAGGAGTTAAACCATTCCGAATACAAACGCTTACGTTCGAATTCTGTAAATCTGTTAAATAAATCATAATTCTTATTTTATATTGATATTTGACATTTTACTGATCTCAATTCAATAGCATTTTTTACTTATTGAAATTATTAGAATATTTCAGGAAAATATGTTGATATGTTTCGTTTATTGAATATTCCCTTATTATGCGTATTTACATAAATGTGATAATCACACATGTATTCATAAGTACACGTACGCTGATGCTTGCTTCTTCTTGCCCCGCACAAAGACTTTTCCACTTTTTATTTTTTGCGAGAAGCAAGTTGACCGATCAAGGGAAAGATCAGGGTCGCACTGCTAAATAATTATTTCAGATATATTTTTATTAACCGAATTTATTTTAAAAACGCTTATAGGTATGAACTTATTTGTATTTATATTTTTATACTCTCGCAACTTGTTGCTACAGAGTTAGATATACGGTTATATATATATAAATGATCAGGATGAAGAGACGAGTTGAAATCCGGGTGACTCTCCGTCCGTCCGTCTATGAAAGCTGTAACTTGAGTAAAAATTGAGATATCTTCATGAAACTTGGTACACATGTTTCTTGGTACCGTAAAACGGTTGTTATTGCAGATGGGCGCAATCGGACAACTGCGACGCTCACAAAATCATTAATCCAAAACCATTAATCAAAAACAAATAAATTGCCATAACTAAGCTCCGCAATAAGATACAAGACTGTTATTTGGTACAAAGGATTACATTAGGGAGGGGCATCTGCAGTTAATTTTTTGTTTTTAAAGGTCCCGCCCCTAATAAGTTTAATGTGCATATCTCCTGAAGCTGAAGCTATAATAGCCAAATTCACTGGGAGCAAATGTTTTTAGCACCTCTATTGACGGTGTGAAAATGGGTGAAATCGGGTGACAAGCCCGCCCACTCCCCATATAACGGTACTGTTAAAAAATACTAAAAGCGCGATAAACCAAGCACTAAACACGCCAGAGACATTAAATTTTATCTTCCGGAATTGACCCGGATTTTATCCGGCCAAGGGCTGTTATTGCGGCGATGAAAAAAAAAGGGGGAAACCCATATCTTGGGATCTGCTTAACCGATTTCAACCAAATTCGGTGCATAACGTTCTTTTCATATTTCTATGTTATAGTGCGCCTATTTCACATATAACGCCATTTTCAATTCCATCTGATTCTTTCACTTACCACTATGCATATCAAGCAACAATGATTATATACTTTGCGTGAATAATACGTTTAAAGTATGCCACCTTGTGACCAAAAATTGTCTAAATCGAACCAAAACTGTTCAAGCTCCTAAGTACTAAATATGTGGAGCCCAGTGCCTATAGTTGACCTTCTAACGAAAATATCAGTCAATCCACAAAGAAATCTCAAACGAGTATACCATTTGACTTTGCGAGAGCATAAAATGTTCGGTTACATCCGAACTTAGCCCTTCCTTACTTGTTACGTATATATTTATTATATTACGAAAATAAGTCATTAAAGCATCAGTATTTTTCAATACAAATTAAGCAACATAATACTCGTAATATACTAAGGGTCCTCTTGAAACGCCTCTGTGACAAAATTTGTTTCAATCCACAATCTTGCTACAATGTCGTCTAAGTTGTCATTTTTGCCTTTTTGCAGTGGTTTGGTATTGAAAATTTACTTATGCTCTTTTGAACTACTGCGATTACAGATTGGGTTGCATTTTCATGCCATTGAATTTATATAAAATGGGCTAAATCGAAAATCAAATAAATTATGATATTAAGTGAACATGCATAAGCCCCATATGAAATGTGCTTAGAACTAATAGAAGTAATAAGGAATTTCATATAAATGGCAATTTTATATAAATTTTATAATATGATGTCATATATTATATAATAAGTAATATGAAGTAAATTGAAAATTATTTAAAGTCGCTAATAGACCATGTTGTCAGTACTCCTGTCTGAAGGGAATATCCGACAAATTCTTCAATTTTTGATTTTAAGCATCGTTGTGAGGAAGCAGCTTTTAGGCAACATGCAAATGCGAGGGAGAAAGTAGGATTTTTAGTGGAGTTCAATTGCATTTTGCTGATTTTACTAAAAATTCATTCCATTAATTTTTCTTCACTTCTCGAGAAAAAATTCCATATGAAAACTAATTGTGATTGACCAGGAGCACAGAAAAAACAACTTTGTTTTGTAGCAGACGCGCGTTCTTAAAAATGAATTTGTTGTTGGTGTTATTTGAACATTTGTAAAAATATATCGCAAACATTTGCGCTTATTTTGGTGTATGAACGCGAAGGTACATACATATATGTAAGTATATATACATTGAATAAAATTGTTCTTGTTGTATTATTGAATAGAAGTCATATTGAAGAACAAGAAAATATGACTTACGTACAAACAGATCGTGACAAATTCATGTATTATATTTACAAGTATGTATGTATTTCTATTTTTGGCTGCTTTGTGTAAACGAAATGAACACTAGCTGGTACAAAAACGAAAAATTGCATTTTTACCTATGTACATATGTATGTATTATAAAATCTTCAAATTAAGAATCAAAGCCAAATAAATGTATGCTTCCAAATTTATTTATTTAATTAAAATAATAATACATAATTCTTAATGTAAAAGCTGAAGTGGAAAAATAGAAAACACTGAAATTAAAGAAACCAATGTATATAAAGAATTTGTTTTTTAAAATGTAAAGATTAAAAAAAAAATATATTTTGAATTGCACATGATTTACGAATTCGCCTAATCTTCAACCACAAATTCTCTCACGATTTTTTCTATTAACATAGATTTAATCAATAATTCACCTGTTTTATAACACTAGGCTCAAGTGCAATAAACTAGTAAAACTACACTACAACTGAAACTAATTATAACTAATTTCATTTATAACTATGTACATACAAAACTACTTTCTAAGTTCTGTACTTAACTTAATTTTTCACCCCTGAAAAGAAAAAATAAAGAAAAGCTGAAAATAGAAGAACATCTAAATATGGAAGAAAAATTTATACATATCTAATAAACTGGTGCTAAATACGCCTTATGCTTTATAACTTGCACAAAAAAACACATCTTGTACATATAGCCCTCAATCAATCGAATATTAGTTTAAATTAAGTGCAACATAATCTCTATTTTCTATTTATGCAATTTTGTTAAATTTACAAATCTTCAGGCGTTCAATGTTTTCTTGCTGCGTTTTTTTAGCCAGCCATTTCGCTTTTTTGAACAACAACACTGTTACTAAGGACTTTAACAGTATTTGTCGGTGATCCAAGCATTCACTAGCTTCTAAAAACCATTCCGGAAAAACGTTTTTAGTCCTATCCACTAAGGCATTCTCGATGAGTACTCGAACTCCACGTACATAAGCATATTTTCCGAAAAGCTCTATGTACCACTTCATCTGCCTCCGACAAATTTCAAAAACTCTATCACTCGAATTAGCTCATCAAGCTCATCGAACAAGTCGTTCATGCGTTCCACATGCATTTGTGTCGTTTTGACGCATTTCAATAATCCCTGCATGACTGCCATGTCGATGCCAGCTGCTACGGAATTGCTGAACGCCTGTGTAGCTCTGGAAACGCTAATTTTCTCGAAATTATTTGGATATATGTGGGAGGATGTCAACTTCGGGCATATTTTAAAATTATGACTCACAATCGATGGCATAGCTAGCTTCAAAGTTATAAGGAAGTTGAAAGTCGTACTTTAACAAATTATTCCTAACCATCTTAATCAAATGGCAATAATCATATAGGCAATGAACTTTTTTGCCATTGGTTATAAAATATGGTTTGAATTTTATAACATTTAAATTTTCATACAATCGGACATTCACCAGGCCTTGATCACAAATGATCGTTTTTACATTGAGTCCTATCATTTCTAAGAATTCAATGTTTTTTTTTCAAATTTCTTTCTAAATCTACTGCGGACAGCCCTCTTTTTGCCACATAATAGAAAATTACGTATTTCCAATTAACTGCTATACCTTTCACCATGAGGTGGTTGCCTTATGGGCAACATTTTATTTCCTTTTGCCGTTCCCCTTGTCAATGAAATCATCGATGACATCCTTACTTTTGTTATAAACAAAATCGTTTTTATTTGCAATTTCGTCGAATAATATTGTACAGATCATGTAAATTAAAAAAAAAAAAAATTAAAGGAGAATTTCATTTGTTTTATAAGGAAAAAGGTAACCGATACGTAAGGCAGTGGTAGCTAATGAATAACCAAACAAATAACCCATAGAGGCTGACGAGGTAACCGATCAACCAGTTTTCTGTAATTTATAGAAAACCATAGCAATAACCAAACAAACTATTTTCAAGAAGAGATGGCTAACCAAACAAATAACCAATGAACAGGACGCTGTTAGCCAAAGAGTAACAGATAGTTTTCCCAAATAGTGGAAAAAGTAGATCATTAACAATATGTAGTATTTGCGCAAAATAAATGAGAGAGAGTGAGTAAGATAATCACACTGACATGTAGTGGTTTTTTCCCGAGGCTAGAACAAAAGTAACCTACCGGATAACTAATGCATCAATTACTGTTGGCCTATCGGTGGACTGTATCGTGAATAGTAACTTGTCACATATTGAGACTTTACTTCAAAATGTCTCAAATAGTAACTAGAGACTGCTTACTGAATTGCGCTACAAGTGCGTTTTATTTGTCAACGATTTAGCTATTAGCTTATGACGGTTAAATAAAACGCCTAATATGATGACAAGAATAACTGTTTCCAACTTTATTTCCAAGTAAATCTATCCAGCGTGAGGCTAAGCACATTTAAGTGATTGTACGCATAACAAGCTAAAACTATAACATTTCTAACTTTTAAAGTTATTAAACTCGAAAGTTGTGGAAAAATTAAATAAAAACAAGAATTGTGGATTTATAAGTTTTCCAAGACTACAACTATTAAAAAGATAAATAGATGTTTTGGTTGTGGCAACAAAAATTTGTATTTTTTCTAAATTAATTTGACTAAAAAAATAAGAAAAACAATATTTTTAGTAAAAGATGTAATATGTAGTTCATAAGAAGTTTTGGTTGGTCAAAACGGGGTAAGGCTTGAAATCCCCGATTTCAAAATCACCAAAAGTGAGTCTATTTGTATTGGGGGTCTTCAGTCGCGCTTTAAAAAAAATAACCCATCACCGGGGTTTTCTCAGTTATTTCGCTTAGAACTCCTTATTTATATTAGGGATTTTATGTTTGGTGTATTTTATATATATATATATATATATTTGTTTTCTCTTGCAACATACTTCTACAGAGCTTAATAGTTTTGTTCACCTAACCATTGCTTGTATTACCTAAAACTGTTAGAGATAGATATGAAGATATATATAAATGATAACAATGTCGAGAGATAACAAATGTTCGAGTTTAATTCCGAGTGACTGTCTGCCTGTCCGTCCGTCCGTGAAAGTTGGAACTTGAGTAAAAACTTAGTCGTCTTCATGAGACTTGGTACCATAAATAGTTTGGTATTGTAAATGGGCGTAATCGACACCACAGCTATTAATCAAAAACTTAGAACATAGCCGCAAATTAGGATATAAAGCTGTAATTTAGTACAACGAATCTCATTAATGATTTGAAAATGTTTAAAAAATATACTCTAATAGGTTTAATGTATATATCTCCAAAACCATGCAAGCTATATTACCCAAATTTACACAGGAAAAATCTTTTCGACACCTCTTGCGACAGTGTTAAAATAGGTAAAATCGGATAATAACGCTTACTCTTTGTATAACGGTTTTGTTAAAAACCACTAAATGAGCGATAAATCAATAGTTATTTGCGTCAGAGGCATGAAATTTTGCGGGATATGATAGAAAAAGTCTTTATAGAAGCCGGTATTAAAATGAATAAAATGAGCGTTTCACTGCCAATATTTAGGTAAAAACCCATATCTCGGGACCTGGGGGTTACACTGTAAGGCGTTGCGCAAGTAAAAATGTTCGCTATTGCGAAAACTGTATGAGGATAAGCGCATTGTAAACTGCTTGTTTTCGCATGCGTTTTTCCGCTTTGCAATGACAGCATTCTGTATTGAGTAAACGAGTATCAAACTTGTGCCTTTAACGAATTTTCGATTCGTCATCAAACTGGCAAACGCAACAGACAAACAATGTAAATTCGTAACGCTTACTTGTAGTTTAAATTTTATTATTTAAATAGTTTCTTATATTAGGGAATGTTGAAAACCTACCCAAAATTCAAACACAAAACCAATCCATAAAATAAAAAACAAAATTTAAATTTGCAATACTACGCAATTTGAATAATATACGTCCGTTTATTTTTTATACTTTATTGTTGATTTTGTTTTAATTTTCTTCCGTTTTGGCCAGTAATGTCAATTATATTGAAAATGTGGCAACGTTAAAGCCGTTAAACACTGTTTACATTGCGTATTGCTCTTTGCAACGCCTTACAGAGTAACCCCCGTGTTCGATGAATTTCTATCAAATTGGTATGTAATTCTATTTTGACTTTTCTATGTTACAGTGAAAAAATGAGCGTAATCGGAATACAACCACGCTTACTTTTCATATAACACAATTTTAAAATCCATTTGATTCTTTCATTTTCAGGTATAAAAATTAAGCACCAATGTATGTTTCGGGAGAAAACATTGCACAAATGTATGTATGCAATCTCAAGTCTAAAAATCGTCAAAATCGGACCATAAATGTCAAGACCCCAATTTCCAAATATGTGGACCCTAGTGACTAGGACTAAAATTTTACCGAAAATATCGGTCAATATGTGAGATATACAATTGAAATTTGGAGAGAATCCTTTCCGGATAATAGTATATCTGTATGTAAATGAGATAAATCAGGATCATCAAGATTTCGAACTTCAGGTTGACTTTATACCGCATATAGCGGCTAATATGTGAGTTATCTTAAACAAATTAAGAGAGCGTGTTCTTGTAATAACATTGCATCTTAGTGTCGGAAATGGATAAAATCGGGTGAAAACTTACCCTAGCCCCATATAACTAGTATCAGGATTTTCAAACATCCGGTTGCTTTTACTCCTTATACATTAATGATGGTATGTCAGTTACCTTAATGAAACTTCGATGATTCCACCAGATCAAAAACTCCACCAAACTGTTAATTTAGGTGAATGTAATTAATGGTTGTTCATGAATAATTTGTGGATTTTCTTCTTTCTTTATTTACTACACCATTCAGATGAAAGTCAGCCTCATCAGAAAAGATGATTGGAGAACCATTATTTTGATAATAAAATTGAAAAAGTTTTAAACGTTGTTCGTGCGTATATCTTTGCATGATGAAATTGTAAACATACTGAATACATTGAAAAAAATTAGAGAACACGACACATTCAAATGTCCGAAGCGACAATTAGAAACATATTTTGAGCAAAAAAATAATTATAGTATATGATTCATTGTAAAGTTAATCTAAATTAATATTATTGGTAAAGAAAATAATAAAACTCAATTCATAACTGAAAATTCTTAATCCTTTTTGAGATGAAATAAAATGTTGGGATTCGCATCTTATACAAAAAGTGCCAATTGCCTGTGCCTAAACGAACTGAAAATATCCGGTTAAGTCAAAGACGTGCGTTCGCGAGTGTGGTTTTATTACAATAAAATTCTTTATTTTACGTATATTATAATTTAGCCTAAACCTTAACCCAATGGCTTAAACTATTGGTAAGTATGTATTAGAAAAGGGGTTAGTATAAGTATATTTCAACAGTTTCGTTAATTCATTGTAAAAGATTATTATAATAGATAATGTGTTCTGTAATAAGTATAATAATGGTAAGTATTTTTATAGCATAAATCATTTATAATTAATTTCAATATTATTCAATTAATCTTAATTTTTTTCATTTTATTTAGAACATATATTTCATTTTAGTTTCGAAAAGTTACTTGACGCAACACCAGCCACCTTGACAGGATCATGGTCCTTCAACATTGATGGGTAGCAGGGCGAGCTTGTGAATAGGACGCTTACTTGTGCCTGCCTTGGTTGCCACGTCTGCCACTCGTACCTTGCCGTCTTGACCTTCTACGGTTCCGACGACTCGTCCTAGTACCCACTGCTGCGGTGGTATGTTGTCTTCGTGAACGAGGACGAGATCGTCGGGCTGAGGGTTCCGCTTCGGATACAACCATTTGTTGCGCTCCTGAAGATTCGTAACGTAAGTTTTGGATCATTGTCGCCAAAACTGTTGCTTGAGACAGATAACAAGTTGTCAGCTCTCGCAGCAACGAATTGGGTCCATTGCCACTTGTGCTGGTGGTAGTGATCGAAGGGAGCACCCTATGATTAGGTGTGCTGGAGTTAGCGATTCGCCTTCGTTGGGGTCCTGGCTCAACGGTGCGAGGGGTCGCGAATGGAGAATGGCCTCCACTTCGGACAGCAGTATTCCCAGCTCTTCGACTGTGTATTTTTAATGTAGTATACATTGGTACTCAAAAATCTACGCCACATATAATAAAGGGTCATAGCGCTCGAAGTCTTTTGACTGGCAAATTTCCCATTATTTGGGTTTGCAACTTCGGCTTGTAATGAAAACTGTGTGTACAGTTTCTTATGGTTCTACTGCATGCTTCTCTGGCATTAATCAGCCATATGCGTTCTCGAAGAAGCGCAACCAACGCTTTTGCCCCAGCGTGGTGATTTCGAAAGTGCAGGAACCGTAAATAAAAGTCACCGAAATGCAAATATTTATTCAGTAATAAGGGGAATTTGGCATCGTATGCGAGAGGTGCATTTAATAGGCGACTTCCTACTCCGATTAATTTAAATGAAAGCGACATATCTGAGTACTCATGCAAAAACGGATTAAGTTTTTGCAAGTTTGAGAGCCTTAAGTCAGTTTTTGGATTTCATTTGCAAATTCCAAATGTTGGACCAACAATTTTCAAAAAAACTCAAGTGTTGCTCGTCTGATGTCAGATTCCTTCCCACAGTAGGCATTTTTAGTCGTCTAATCCACCGTAATAAATATGCGACCACACGAAGCAACTTTTGAGAGAAGAGAATTTTGCGATCAGGTCCATTATTGTGTTATCTTTCACAATTGCAGCTAGTGTAAATGTATTTTTCTTCTTCTCTAATCCTTCGTTTTCTGGGGAGAGTTGGAAGTGAGTGTTAATTGGCCATAAAGCGGGGTCTTCCAGAAGGAACTGTTGACCGCCAAAACATATCGAATTATTCAATTCGTCCACGTTGCAACCCCGAGACCAATGATCCGCAACGATCCAACACGCTTTGTCAGTAAATTCTTGGATTTCGGACACTCTGTTTGCGACAAAGGTTTGTAATGTAGATGAAAGTGTTTTAACCCAATGCAACACGATTTCAGAGTCTGTCCAAAATGTAATATTCTCGAGTTGTGGACTCAACATAGGCGCTACTCGTGACCATAATTTGGCAAGAAGATGTGCTGCTGAGAGTTCGAGACGCGGAAGAGACTGGTCTTCAGTCACTCTAGACTTTGCAGTAAGCAGCATACATTTGACACCACTAGCAGATTGGCTTCGTATGTATATACAGCATCCGTACGCTCTAATTGAAGCACCGGAGAAGCCATGTATTTGGCATACAGCACTCGACTCCAGGTTTACGTACCGAGGAATGCTAATTGATGTGAGCTGCAGTAGGTTGGCTTTGAAATTTTGCCAACTAGTGTCAAGGCGCCCGACTCATCCCAATCCAGTTTTCGGATCCAAAGCTCTTGCAATAAAATCTTTGCTTTGATGACTAGAGGGGCTAATAATCCCATAGGATCGAACAGGCGTGCCAAGACTGACACTATGTTTCGTGTAGTGCCTCGCAGATAATTAAAATTAGCAGCCAAAACAAATCGAAACAAATCCTCTTTCGGCAACCAATGGATTCCTAGTGTTTGAGTTGATTTTTTTTCATTGAAGCTTAATGACTTTTCAGTGCAGTCACTGTCAAAAAATTTAGGGTGGTTCGAAAACCACTTCGTTAAGGTGAATCCAGCCAAGTTTAATATTTTAATTACTGTACCTCACTTCTTATAACATCTAGAGACTCAAAATTTTCAGATATTGTTATTAAGTCATTAACATAAAAGTCTCTTTTAATGGCAGTGAACCGAGTGGATACTTAGTTGTATTAGCATCACTGAGCATTTGTAAACACCGTGTTTCGAGAAATGGTACAGGCGCAGTGCCGTAAGTGACGGTGTTAAGTCGAAAAATATGAATTTGCTCTGAGGGATTCTGTCTCAATACAATAAGCAGTTTCTATCTTCTTCATGCATAATTATTTGGCGGTACATTTTAGTAATGTCTGCCGTTAAAGCGTACTTGTGTAAGCGAAAACGAAGAAGACTCGACGCATCAAAGACAACTCGTAATTTTGTTGTTGTGCTCTCTGGCCTCAAAACGCACTGATGCGGAATGAAATAGTGAGGCTCACTCGGGATCTTATTATTTGTTGGGCTCATGTGAACCAGTGCTTTATACTCTTTCATGAAGTCCAGATACATTTTACGAAGTTCTGGATCTTTCAATGTTCTCCTCTCCAGGGCCTTAAACCGCCGAACTGCAAAGGAGTGACCGAGTAACTTACGGTCAGCTTTAAAGGGCATTCTGACTTGAAGCCTTCCTGAAGGTAATACTTGAGTTGTATGAACGAAAAACTTTTCACACTCTTTTTGTTCTGATGTGAATTTGTTGCCATTTGTTTCTGAAGGAAGTTCCTCCAGAGCCCAAAACTTTTGGACTACTGAATCTATTGACGTTAAGTCTTCTTCAGTTTTGCATAATGTGCTATTTACTTCGGGAGGAGGACTTACACTGCTGACGTATTTGCCAGACACAATGCATCCCAAAAGAGTTTTCTGTAGCGTGGGTTGATTAGGACCACTTTTAATTTGGCCAACAGCTAGCAGATCGAAAAAGGTTTCTGCTCCCAATAACACATCAATCTTTTGGGATTTTTGGAATTCTGGATCCGCCAATTTAATATTGGGCGGAATTTTCCAGCCATTAACATTGATGTGATAGTCTGGATGACTTGCCGAAATACATCGCATAATCCAGAATTCCGCGAAAATTCGAAACTATTTACCCGGGACCTAACAAACGCGCTTTATTTCGCATCGACTTTCATATAGGAATTTCCAACTCCTATTATATTTAACGTCCTGCTTTGACGTCAAATCCGCAATTTTTGGGCCAAATCCTCCGTCATAAAGTTGCCTTGTGATTCTGAACCCAACAAGACTCTAGCGGGCAGGTATTCTCCACAGCTGGTCCTCACAAGAATAACTGCTGTTACCAATATTACACGATCTGGTCCGCTTGTTGTATGCATGGCATGTGTAGTTGTTGCTGGTTGCGGAGGAGGTGCAACAGCAAGTGAAACGGGATACTGGTGCAGTAACGCATGGTGGGATCGCTTTTACACGCGACATCGATCCGCCCTAAACTTGAAGACCGTATGTGCCTTACGCAAACAATTTATGCATAAGGGTACCGATTTGACAAACTCAAATCTCTGTTGCACAGAGAGAGTTTTGAAAGTGGGACAGGCGGTTATTTAATGGCCCTTTGATTTGCACTGATAGAGCTGACTTCGTCCTGTCCATTTGCTTAATGTGACTCGCGCTGACTGCGACTATAGGTTTCGTTTTCGAACACGATGCTCCTTTTGCTGATAGGTCTACCGTCTGTTCAAGGTAGCTTCACAATCCTTCCACAATGGGAGCTTGTCGTAATCCAGCTGCTCTTTCCACTTGGATCGGGTGATAGAGTCAACCTTTGTCATGACTATATGTATGATTATCGCATTTGTTATATGTTTTTCATCGCCCAATGATAGCAATGAGTCATAAACAGCTGACACTTCATCGATTAACGTGCGCAATAAAGGTGCTGATGGCTTTGGGATAGTTGGCAGCTCGAACAGTTTTGAAATTGTATTGAAAAATATCAAATATTTATTATCGTACATTTTTTTCCACCGACATTTGAAATGCCTTTACCGTTCCCAAAGCTTCTCCAGATAGACAATTAACCAAATGGTTAAATTTTTCAATATCTGGGATATTTGGATCATTATGAACCAAACTCTCAAACGAACTCATGAAATTTTTAAATTCCGAATATTCTCCCTTGAATTTCGGCAGATTAATTTTTGGGAGCCTTGAGCTCTGAAATGTTACAAAGGATGTTTCGGCAATAGACATATATATATATTTTTTGCTAAAATTGTTTTAATTATTAACTTGTCTTCATCAATTATGTCCTCTAACTCCCCTCGGGCCATGTCGTCTTCATCAATTTCTTCAATCTTAGATTGGCATTTCACCAATTTTTCGCTATGTGAATTTAATATTATATGTCGAGACGACATTCCAATTTGGTTGGATCTAGAGACATAGTCTTCTCGAGAAGGCCCGTTTTTATGCGCAAAATGCTACTTTTCGCCACCGTCCTTTGACGCTTTAAAGATTTTAAGTCGATCAACTCCTTACTTGGAGAGGGGTTGGCGATAGTTGGCTTTGTCTTGCTCATTTTGGCTTTTTTGAATAGAAATTCCCGAAAAATTATAGAAGTTGGCACAGAAATAAATCTGAAATATAAGGAATCGATTGACGAAAACGTATCGATTCCCAATTATACGAAAAGCCAAACCAAATATATGTAAAATGAGCAATAGCACAATTAGATTTTTTTTTTTTGAAAGCGAGAAAATTAGTTTTTTTTAATTGATAACTTTCGGATAACCGGGAAAATTTGCCAAAAAACAGACCGAATTGTAAAATATTATTAAATTTCGTGTTTTTTGATTGTTTATTTTTTGTGGTGCCAATTATAAAAGTAGCATCTTAATGTTTTCGTACAAATAAGGACGCTACCGCAAATTCCTCAATCCCTTTTTCACTTCAAAATGCATATGCACATACTTGTATACGTACGTGAATGCGTAGGCGGTTTGCCAGAGTTCACTACCCTTTGGCAGAGGATGCAGTTGCGTCAACGTTAGCAGCAGCCGGCCGTTGTTAATGGTGACACAAATCCGTACAGAAAAAACAACTAACGTAGCGATGGTTTTTTGTTTTAACTTCAATTTTGGGAACATTTTTTTTTTTTTTTTTGAAACGGTCTTGTACCCCTGTTTCGACACTTTTAATAGTTAACGGCACTAGCGGAACGTTATTTTTTTGTAATGGCGGTAATTGTAAAAACAGCAATTTAGCGGGATTTTTAAAATAATGTTTAATTTAATTTACCGCACTTTGTAAAAAATATATTTTTCACATCAGAAACACTTGTGTGATTTTATTTGCGCACTCCACTGTTGCTGCCGTATTTAAACGAATTGCCGTATGTTATACATATGTTGTTGCAGAAGCACTTTTTGCTTTTCACTTTACTTTTCCCTTTTTTTGTTTGTTCTAGCACTAATAGGTAAGTATGTACTTTGTTAAAGGATCTACATAGGTAAGTACCTCTAACTAGATACACCTTAATTTTCGATATTTACTTTTTTCACTGAGGTTTGTTTTTAATATTTGTTTTAATAATAAAATTTGTTTTTTTTTTGTCACTTGCAGTCACTTAACCGAAACCCGAAAAAGAGATAATGCGCAGGCAATTGCAAACGAAAAGTTAAATTAGTTTTGCGAAAAATTAATATACACTTTAAATCTTAAGCACGCACTAAGTCCCTGCAGTCAAAAGAAGTGCGTTCACGAGTGTGGTTTTATCACAATAGAATTCTTTATTTTACGTATATTATAATTTAGCCTAAACCTTAACCTAACAGTTTAAGCCGAAGTAAGTATGTATTAGGAAAGGGGTAAGTATAAGTATAACAGTTTCGTTAATTCATTGCAAAAGATTATTGTAATAGATAATGTGTTCTGTAATAAGTATAATAAAGGTAAGTATTTTTATAGCATAAAACATTTATAATTAATTTCAATATTATTCAATTAATCTTAATTTTTTTTCAATTTATTTATAACATATATTTTATTTTAGTTTCGAAATGTTGCTTGCCGCAACATAATCATTATTACGTTACTTTTAAAATATAACTTATAATCATTACGGTCTCTGCTCTAAATTGCTATGCGCAATCTTTTTTCGAATTTTTTGTTTATGTTTTTTGCGGGTGCGGGGGTGGAAAATGCCTTCCGTATCATCACTGTTGTCGTCACAGCAGCGGCATGTACCACTTGTAGGTACTTCAGGGTGGCGTCCCATTTTTCTCATTGAGAGATTTAGCTCAGCATGACGCTGATTAAATTTTTTTTTTTTGATTGGACCAATCCGGTCTACTACGGCGCTGCGTTCCCGTTGCCATCGCGCACATTCAAAAAATGTGTGTTCAGCGTCGTCTTCTCTCGTGTAGTTGTATAGGCATGATGGCTCTTCGACTTTTCCCATTCTGTGGAGGTTTTAGTTTTCTTTAGCTCGCACAGCTTTTCCCTTTCGTATGCCAGGAGGTCAATTAGGATATTACCGCTTATAACTAATATTATATCACCTGACACTGTTCGGTAAGCTGATTCAACTCTGAGGGCTGCGGTGCGGTGGCCAATACCTTACGCTGGTTCTCCCTTTTTAGCACATCTGCCCAAATCGCTGTTCCGTATAATACGACGCTGATGGTCGTGGACATTGGGAGCTTTCTCTTTTCTTGAATGGGCCCCCTTTGGTGGCCATTAGTCTGCTGAGTTGGGAGGTGATTTTCGCTGCCTTTCCTGCGGCGTACTGGATTTGTATTCAGAAAAATAATCTGGAGTCCAGTCTGACGCATAGGTAGTTTAGTGCTTTTTGTGTCCTTAGAATATCCGTAGTCGTTTGCATACTTATTTCGAAAGAAATGTGATTGTTTGTCAACAGTTGTAGCTCTCTTTTTTCGGTAGCGAGCTGTAGGTTGTGTAAGTCAAGCCATGCTTGCGTCCGTACCATGACCTGGTTTAGCTTTCTTCGCGCATCTCCTGTGTCTCGGTCTGTAATTACTGCTGCGAGGCCGTCCGCGTAGCCAATTAGGTAGGATTCGTCTGACATGTCGAATTTTAGTATGGCGTCGTAGCTGATGTTCCAAAAGTCTGTGCTTTAAATGGACCCTTGTGCTGCTCCAGACGAAACCGCTATCTGTCGCGATCCCTCTCTAGTTTGGTACAACAGTTTTCTCTTGCTAAGGTAGCTCCACACCATCGCCCTGAGGTAGTCGGGGATTCTGAAGTTTTATTCGAGAGCGTCGATCATGTCCACCCATCTAGCGCTGTTAAAGGCGTTTCGGACATCTAAGGTCGCCAACAAAATTATTATTTTGTATTTATGACATCTGCGCTGTGCGGCTTCTACACTTTTATTGACGCATCTGATAACTCCTTAAGTTGACCTGCCGGGTCTAAATCTATGTTGTCTAGGGAAGAGTCCTCCGGCTTCGTTGATGGCCGCTTCGAGTCTGGGATTAAGTAGTCTTTCATAAAGCTTTCCCGCTGTGTCGAGCATGCATAGTGGACGGTATGCTGATGGCAAGTAGGGATCTCCTTTTCCCTTACTGATTAGGACCAGCCGTTGTTTTTTCTAAAGTTCAGAAAATATTCCAGCTTCGAGGCAGGCGTTGTACATGTTCAGAAGTACTACCGGTCGTTTCGCAGCGATTATTTTAAGAATTTCTCCTGGGGTCCTATCTGGGCCGGGTGATTTGTTAGCCTTGAGCTTGCCTGCGGCCAGTTGCAGCTCTTCGGGTGTGAACTGGGGGATCTGGGAAGGTCTTATGGTCTGTTCTGGATCGCTAGGCCTTTTTTTGTGTGTGTCAAGACATGTCCGTCCAAGGTTATTTGTTACAGGCTCTTGTTATATTAAGCATTGTGTGCTCGAAAATTTTCTTTGCGGTTTTGGGAGAACTGCTAGATGAGTTCGGCTCGTCTATTTCGGAGATTAGTTTCGAATTGTTTATTTTCGAAACATTCCACTTTCGGCTGGCGGTATTTTTTCTCTGGTTTTTATCGTGGAGGCCGGTGTCAATCGCGAAGGAGATGTACTGATGATCACTATCAGTGTATACTTCTAGTAGTTTTCTCGCGCCCCGGTCTTCTATACGTAGTTGCGTCTCCTGTGTTTAGCACTATTAGACCGAGGCGCGCTGCAGTATCTAGGGTGCGCTTACCTCTCGAGTCGGTATTTGACATACCCCACTCTATGGCTTTCGAGTTTAGGTCTCCGGCCACAATTAATGGTCCTCTTTAGACCTAGCCGTGTCTTCAATGTCGTTGAGCTTTTTTTAGAATTCGTGTATGCTATCGCTTAGCGTGAGGTAGCAGCTTATTATTGTGAAAAGGTCGCAACTGGCCCAGACGAAACCGTTGCTGTTCCCTTTACCTGTGGTGGTGATTTTACTTCTTGGGGGTAGCCACATAGCGGCAGTTGAGCTACTATCTTCTAGCCAGGTTCCACTATCTTTCTTTCTTTATTGTTCGCTTATGATGATTAAATCATAGCATTTCCATCACCATCTGGGAGAGTAGTGCGTCAGCAGCTTTGAATCTGTGCATATCGGCCTTAGGATATTCATTTATTCAGGTATTTCCTGTATACTACGCATTTTGCAGAGCCCCGTATATGGTCAACTGGTTCGTGTTTGGCTTCTATACAGAGGCAGCATAATGAAAGCTTTGGGTTGTGGACGCTTATTTACAGGCGGCATCTATTCGCCTCTTCGCCGGAGGTTCATTGGGCGCATGAGGCTTTTTGAGCCAAGCTCTACTCTCTAGCAGCTCTTGGTTGGGGGCTGCGTATTACTACTCGCATCAATCATACTTACTGTAGGCCGTCTACTATCCGCCAGCTGTGACCCCGGTAGTATTCTGAGTTCAGCCCTACCACCTTTTGGCGAATTCACCCCTTCCTGTCAGACCATATCTTAACAATTAAAGAATATATCTTCTTATATATGTATAATTAGGTTAAGAAAATTAGTATGTACATGATTTTTTTTTTTGTAGAAGACGATTATGAAGACGCAACTGTTTTTCACATGGTCAGCTATTTGTTGCTTGCTCAAGAATGGGTAATCCAAAATTTTTTTACATTTATACGCCTAATCAAAAAACAAAAAAATATTGTCTATCCTCTGGCTTTGAAATAAATTATTAATTACTCGCTGGCCTTAAAATAAGTTCTCAGGAATAAAAGTGCGTTGATACTTTATATTTTTATATATTTTTTTATTTTATTTTATTTATTTACGAATTAAAACAAAAGAGTTTAATCTGTCACTTACAACTAATAAATTAATTTTAACTGATTTTGAATAAGTATCAAGTCAGGTTTATCTAATTTTAATTATTTATTTTTTATTTTTGTCATTCACAATTATATTGTTGTTTTAATTCTCCAAAAAAATATAATTAAATTATATTCTATATTTTTTAAAAGGACTTTATATTTTTGGAAAAATCTCTTTTTTAATATCTTAAAAAAACTAAATTTTTTATTTTAAGCTATTTATAAATATTTGCATCACAAGTGGAAATAATAATATCAATGCTAATAATAATAAGAATGTCAAAACGGTTAAGTGGGGAAATGCTGCAAACTTTTGCTAATAAAATATTTGGAGATAATAATTGGTATTATACCGTAACTAGTAATAAAATAATTGCTGAGTAATAATATATAAATACCTATTCGCTTTTTACTCTACTACATAATTAATAAAAATACAACATGTGTATGAGCGAGTTAAAAATAATTGAAATTACTTGAAAAGATCACGTTGAGGAAAGAGAAGACAGTATTTTAATATCAGGTACTATCACCATAAAATTTTGCATTAACCTTTAACTAGGGACTAGTCCAGTCATTATAGTAAGTTCGCCTCGGAATTCAGATACCCAGCTGTAAGTCTGTAAATACTTGTATATTGACACCCTAAAAGTTGTCTCAAAACCTACATATGGTAGGGTGTACGCAACTATTAAATTTCAAGGTCAAAGGTCACAAAAATCGTTTTTTTTGCGCTTTTTTTGTAAATATCTCATTTCCTATGGGTTTTTTTCTATTGGTATTTATTATCAATATTGTAGAATACAAAATTCTCTACAAATTTTGTTTAAAAATTTTTTTCATACGGTGAACCGTTTTTGAGATAGAGGGCTTAGAGCGCGCGGTCACAGCATCACTTCAGGTCAACCGGTGCCTCCGATCAAAAACGCGCCATATAGAGTTGATGAACTATCGATAAATCAATGATTATAAATATTTGTCAATTTTTATTAACTATTATATTATATTTTATCATTTTTTCCTAACCTATCCACTTTTTATTCAGTATTAATTTATTTAACAACACTTACCTGCCCATGAAATTGCAGAATTGTTAATGAAAATATAGGAATTATATTTGAATTTAAACCTTATTAATATTAATAACTTCTTACATGATAAAAATAAAATTAAAAAAATTTATTAAAAAATATCATTCAATACATTTATTTTTATTAAAAGTAAAAAAATGGAATAAAGGGTACAAAAACTACAATTTATAATTTTAATCATCTTCTTCCTCTTCATCGTCGTCTTCCGGCTGCTGGTAAATTTCAAACTGTGCTTCATTATCGTCTTCAACGACATTTGTTTCAAGTTCTTCCATGATTTCGGGGTCAAAAGTTCCATCTTCGTTAATGTCGCTCTGATATGGTAGAGCATTGAGACAAGCTTGCCCATTACATTGGCCACAAGCTAAAGAGCATTGCAAGCCCGCTTTCCTGCATCCGCATCGCGAACCACAACCACTCTTGTAGTTGCAGAAAATTGTATTTAGCATATGTTCTGGAGCAGGTGGTAAAATTGTCATGATAGGCTCCAGAAAATCGTTTCGCATTGCCCAACCCCATACCTGGGGTTCCAAATCATGCCCTAACCAAGTTTGAACTTGATAATATACATGTTCGAAATGTTAATGAGCAGCTGCACTTGTTGGTGGAATATTTGAAAGCTGCACAGGTTTATTAAGTTTTGTAGACTTGACGTAATGCATATAACGAAGATGATCGAGACTTTTCACAGATTTCGGAGCTTTATAGACTGCCAATAAGGTTTGAGTTCCACTCTCTAATAATCTCTGGGCCGAACAATTTTCTTCCTCAAATGCTGCAGCTAGTTCATCCAAATTGGTCAGTTTCTCAAAAACTTTTAAAAATGTTTTATTTTTCCCTTTTTAAAAGGCGCAGAAGTTGTGTCACATCCACTTAATGCGTGCAGAAATAAAATATGTATTTTGGAATGAGGATAATTATCAAAACTTTTAGTCGAGTATATCTCCGTTTTTACATTGCCTTTCCCAACTTTTTTAAAGAAAATTTCTTGTTCGTAAGACAGTGTACGCCCAATTAAAATGATGAGTAAATCAATATCTTGTCCTATTATTTACAAATTTACAGATTTTAAAGAAGATGCACTTAATTATTTTCTAATTAAAATGTCATTAGTGTTAATGGGAATATAATTATAGTAAGATTTAAGTTTTTCCCTTCATTATTTTTTAATTTTAGGAAACGGTGATCAGTATTATTGAATAGATAAAGATTTAAGGCATGAAGAAAATGATAAAATAAAATATAATAGTTAATAAAAATTGACAAATATTTATAATCATTGATCTATCGATAGTTCATCAACTACATATGGCGCGTTATTGATCGGAGGCACCGGTTGACCTGAAGTGATGCTGTGACCGCGCGCTCTAAGCCCTCTATCTCGAAAACGGTTCACCGTATGAAAAAAAATTTTAAACAAAATTTGTAGAGAATTTTGTATTCTACAATATTGTTCGTAAGACAGTGTACGCCCAATTAAAATGATGAGTAAATCAATATCTTGTCCTATTATTTACAAATTTACAGATTTTAAAGAAGATGCACTTAATTATTTTCTAATTAAAATGTCATTAGTGTTAATGGGAATATAATTATAGTAAGATTTAAGTTTTTCCCTTCATTATTTTTTAATTTTAGGAAACGGTGATCAGTATTATTGAATAGATAAAGATTTAAGGCATGAAGAAAATGATAAAATAAAATATAATAGTTAATAAAAATTGACAAATATTTATAATCATTGATCTATCGATAGTTCATCAACTACATATGGCGCGTTATTGATCGGAGGCACCGGTTGACCTGAAGTGATGCTGTGACCGCGCGCTCTAAGCCCTCTATCTCGAAAACGGTTCACCGTATGAAAAAAAATTTTAAACAAAATTTGTAGAGAATTTTGTATTCTACAATATTGTTATACGATTTTTGTGACCTTTGACCTTGAAATTTAATAGTTGCGTACACCCTACCATATGTAGGTTTTGAGACAACTTTTAGGGTGTCAATATACAAGTATTTACAGACTTACAGCTGGGTATCTGAATTCACTTGTTGGTGGAATATTTGAAAGCTGCACAGGTTTATTAAGTTTTGTAGACTTGACGTAATGCATATAACGAAGATGATCGAGACTTTTCACAGATTTTGGAGCATTATAGACTGCCAATAAGGTTTGAGTTCCACTCTCTAATAATCTCTGGGCCGAACAATTTTCTTCCTCAAATGCTGCAGCTAGTTCATCCAAATTGGTCAGTTTCTCAAAAACTTTTAAAAATGTTTTTTTTTCCTTTTTAAAAAAGCGCAGAAGTTGTGTCACATCCACTTAATGCGTGCAGAAATAAAATATGTGTTTTGGAATGAGGATAATTATCAAAACTTTTAGTCGAGTATATCTCCGTTTTTACATTGCCTTTCCCAACTTTTTTAAAGAAAATTTCTTGTTCGTAAGACAGTGTACGCCCAATTAAAATGATGAGTAAATCAATATCTTGTCCTATTATTTACAAATTTACAGATTTTAAAGAAGATGCACTTAATTATTTTCTAATTAAAATGTCATTAGTATTAATGGGAATATAATTATAGTAAGATTTAAGTTTTTCCCTTCATTATTTTTTAATTTTAGGAAACGGTGATCAGTATTATTGAATAGATAAAGATTTAAGGCATGAAGAAAATGATAAAATATATAATATAATAGTTAATAAAAATTGACAAATATTTATAATCATTGATTTATCGATAGTTCATCAACTACATATGGCGCGTTATTGATCGGAGGCAACGGTTGACCTGAAGTGATGCTGTGACCGCGCGCTCTAAGCCCTCTATCTCGAAAACGGTTCACCGTATGAAAAAAATTTTAAACAAAATTTGTAGAGAATTTTGTATTCTACAATATTGTTATACGATTTTTGTGACCTTTGACCTTGAAATTTAATAGTTGCGTACACCCTACCATATGTAGGTTTTGAGACAACTTTTAGGGTGTCAATATACAAGTATTTACAGACTTACAGCTGGGTATCTGAATTCCGAGATTCTTACCTAATTTAAGCTTAAATGACTGGACTAGACATGACAAATTTATAACACTATCTCACAGGCTATAGTTTAAAAGTGCTTAAAAGTTAAAAGTTAAATTTTGTCATAAAATAGCATCTAGATGATTTAGAATTGTGTTGATATTTAACTGATTGTAATAAAACAAATTTAAATAAATTTAATCAGTATTTTTTTAATTTTTTTTAAATATGTTTTGGGTAGCAGTAACGAACGGGCTAACGACTTTAAAAATAATATATAGGCAGTTATGCCGCTCAAGTCCACAATGCGATAGAATACCACCATTGCCCACCTTCTTGTTCGGCGGCTGCTGAAAAAAATGGAGCATTTTTTATCTGCTTCATCGACGCCTCCTTTTGTTGTGTTACAATACAGGATAATTTCTGGCTTTTTAGAATCGTCATCAACTACTTTTCCATGATGCATTAAGGACACAAGTATCACAGCTCTATTCTTCTTAGGCACATATGAGCGAATAGTTTTTTGATTTGTAAATCCAAACAAAGTTGACTGGAACTCTCTATTTTTTTTTTGGGCTAAAATTTGCTTGGTATTTCGCGTAAGAAATCATGTGACTTCTTCCTCAATACTTCACTAACATCTCATCTATGGTGAAGCATTCACTCAATTCGTATAGCTGTTGAAAATTGTTGACGAACTTGTTGAAAATAAAGGATATAGCTGCCAAATTATCATCGTTTTGCCTTTCAGCGCGATCGTCTGGATTATCGAAACGCAAACACAGTAACAAAATAACAAATATATTTTCTGACATGCCACATCTAAGTATTTCATATATCATCCTTAGCAAATAAGTAACTTGTGCATTCGTGGCTAGATTTTAAAACAGCTCAATTAAGTAAAAAACCCATAAAAGCCTTCAGCTCAGTCATGTCTATGTATTTTAGTTTAGGTTTATTCTGACGAGCAAACTTTATTCTATATAAAAAGACATTTTTCGGTGTGTCCAAGTCAATATTTGTTGAAGCATTTCTTCGACAAATAACTTATGCCAAATGCTGATAGGGTCTTTTGCATCGGCGTATGTCAATTTCGAAGCACAAGCATGAGTTATGATATTATGTTGAAGTGTACGAACTCTAGGACCATTTAGGACCATTAGGAGGAGAATTTGACAATTTATAACGATTTTTCCCGTAATAAAAATTATTACCTTCGTAATTCCGAAAGAAGCCTGGTATCATCAGAACTATCGATTCTAGCGTCATCAGAACAATCAACGCTCCTCTCATTGCTGCTTTCCACTTCTGGAATATTCTACTCAAAATCTTCATATTGGTCACGAAACTGTAATTGATCACGATCGAAAACCAACAAGTCGTCATCTTCACTGGCAGATTGGTCTGAAGCCAGCAAGAGGGCATTGAATTCCTCTTTAAATGATGGACTGTCTACTCGTAATATTTTTCTCTTTGATGAACTCGTGGGCTGGAATTGACGTTTCTTAGCGTTTTCAGCCATTTTGCACTAAAATTAAAAAAATATTTCGAAAAAATATTTGTATGATAACTAGGGACATGTAACCTTATAGGCTACGGCCGATTTTCTAATTAGTATTACTTATCTGTTAAACAACGGACGACACATCTGCTACTTTCCGCGGTCGTTTAAGCACTAAAACAAAACCTAGTCAATTCTGAGAATTTGCAAAACACGCGACGCCTGCGAGACTACACGTTACTAGTTAAAGGTTAACAATAAATTAACAAGAGAGTCATTTGGAACTTCTACTGTAGTTTCAAAGAGGAAATTGAATGCATTTGGGGACGTGAGACAGGTGAAACATTTTTAATTCATTGCGTTTAGAATTTGTTTGAAAATTTTGTTGTTATTTTTTGTAGGCGTCGTTCTTTGAATCATTTCAGAACACATTGATGTCTTTTGCACAACTCAGACCTTTGATTCTAAAAGAACAAAGATTACACAAACAAAAAGACTTGCAAGAGCTTTGCAAAATGAAAAGTAAATATTTTTTAAATAATATATATTATTTGACCACATAGTTGCCATAGAGTATTATTTAATAACATTTACTCAGCTTATTATTTAATATTTATTTACGACGCACTTTTTGATATTAGATCTCAAAATAAGTCAAAAAGATTTGAAAGAAATGGAATCCGACATCATATAATTTCAAATTTTTTTGTAAAGTTATAAATAAAAATAGTTACCATCTTTTAGTAACCGAAGTTTCAATAAATTAGTAAATAAACAAACATAGTTTTTTAAACTAAATAAACGTATCAATAAATACCGAGTCAACTGACATTTTTATTGAAAATAAAAAAAAAACAAATATAATATTATAAATATTTGTACAATTAATAAATTAATAATTTATCAAACAAGTTCACTATTGGTTTTATAAAATTAATTATTATATATTTTCAAAATCAATCAGAATTAAAGGTAAATTTTAATTTATTAATGTAATAAAACTAATAATTTAAAAAATTTGATATTAGTATTTGTCGGTAAAAAAAAATTACAACTTTTTTGTTTATTATTTGCACAAGAATTGTTGGTGTAATTTCAAGCGTAGTTGGTGTGAGAACGTCTGGAAATATTAGCTATTTTATGTTCATTGTTGAACATAACAATAATCATTACTTAATGATGCTGAGGGATTATTCGGAGCTGTTTATTTTGAAATTAAATCAACATCAGGTAAATTATTGATCAATTCACTATATTGGATATTCATTGATTTAATTTTTAGGTTGTTCATATTTATAATACACGAGCTGTACAACGAAGTTATAATGTCAACGTTGAAGCAAGCCAAATTTGTTTCTGCATCGATCACAAAGATAATATAGTATTAACTAATTTGTTTATGGGTTTGGGTCAAAATCTTCACCCGCTAGAAAAACGAGTTGAAGAAAACGAAACTGAAGAAAAATGATGATCATAATTGTGGCGATTTAAATATTATCTTCATTGTATTTTGTTAATTGTTTAATTAAGGCAGACTTAATGTCAGCCAAGCAAAACGGGCTGCGTATGCTAGTACAAAATACATTAAAATTCATTAATTGTAATATCGAGCAAATACCACTTACTTTTTTTCATCCGTTAACGTTCTTCTGGGGTGGGCCTTATATATTCAGCAATGTGGCTAGCTCCTGCATGCTAAATCTGCATGCGTTTCTATAAATTCAGGTAGGATTAATTGTTTATTTTGTGTTTTCCCCTTAAAGTTTAAAAATAACGTTCACACTTATACTGAGGGGCTCACGAATCGTGTTACAAAAACCAACCGTAATATCTTTTTTACTGTGTGAGTTAAAGACTTTTTTTATTATTTATTTTGCAGGTTATTACTTAAATTTTTTAAAAATGAATGCAGCGGTACCATGCTTTGCAGTGCGTCATTTCCGTCCAAAGGGAATTCAGAAGAGATTTCGGCAGCACTCCTCCGAGTGAATGGACCATTATGAGGTTAGTAAACATGTTTGCCGAATCTGGAAATACTGCGAGAAGATCGTACCCTCGAGATTCGTATGTTCGTATTCAAGAAACAATCGCGTCAATTCAGGCAAATCTAAGAGTTCAACTCGAAACTTACCGGCGCAACTTCGAGTTAGCAGACGGTCATTACAACGGATAATTCAAGATGACTTAAACCTGTTTCCGTAAAAAGTTCAAGAAACAAGCCGGTTAAACCCTCTAAATTTGCTCTTCTCCTGGAATTTCGCCAAGATATGATTGAAATGGCCGAAGAACACAATAACTTGATAAATTGCCTGTTTATGTCTGATGACTAGGCCCATTTTGACCTAAACGGAATTGCCAATAAACAAAATTGCCGTATATAGAGTGAATGAAATCCAGAAATAATTCACAAGTTGGAACTTCACACAGAACGTTGCTCTGTATAGTGCGCAGTTTCATTAAAGTGTATTGTCGGGACATACTCTCTTTGAATAGCGTTTGGTTCCAGCAAGATGGAGCAACTGCATCCATAGCCAGACCAGTTATTGCGGAGCTCCAACAAAAATTTGTAAACAAATTAATATCAAGTAACTCCACTTTCCGCTGGTCCCAAGGTGACCTGACTTGACTGCACCAGACTTTTTGATATGGGGTTATGTCAAGCGAGAGGTGTTCAAAACAAAACCAAAAATTCTGACTGAATTGAACTAGTTCATTACGCAATGAATAATCTAATTAGGTGTCGCATATGCTCAGCTGAGTATGGAGGTAATTTGCGGTCCATAATTTTTAAAAACAATTAATTTTATAAAATAAAATAAAATTTGCTATGCAATTAAAAAATTAATAAATGTTATTGATATAATAAATGTTTAAAAAATTACTACGGTTTGTTTTTTAGCACGATTCGTGAGCCACTCTGTATTTTGTTTATTTTTACTTTATTTTGCTATATATTTGCATTGTAATAAATGTTACTTGAACAAAAAGTTGATTTTAATTTAACTTTCGTTTAACTTGCCTAATTTGAAACGAGAAAATTGTAACGGTTCGGATTTCCACAACAGGGTGTCAAAATAATTTGCTGGTGTCCGAAAAATCAAAAACGGAACGATTTACGAATATAAGTTTTCGAGTTATTTGATTCGGTCATTCCGTTTGAAATACATCACGAATTTAAAAATGTAAGAATAAGAAAAAAGTCACGGGGTGAGCGGCTAGGCTGCAACATAAAATTCGATACAGGCGTCATTGAGGCACGCGAGCAGAATCAATGTGAAGAAATAAAGTGCAGCGCGGCTCACTGGCGCAGTGGGCTCGCTACGACTCCTATCTGAAACATAGGAAAATATCTTGCCTTAATCAGTTGAAGGTAGTGCATTCGCAAAAGTAATGTTCTAGCGTCCCACCATTCTCTCTGCATGCTCTGCATTCTGCAGATTTTACATTACCAAGTTTCTGACAGTGAGGTCTTATGTAACGACGTTTACAATGTTACTTAGCACCCTATTACAGTTGTAGGGCTACAAAGCTTTTTTTGTATTCGCGCAAATATCCATAATGTGAAAAATTTAAGCGAAGCTCCAGCAACGATAAAAATACAAAGGGCCAAGTAATGACGCTATGTGTGGTCAGCTGCTAGACTAACTTTATTTGTAAAATTCTTCTTCTAAAATAATATTCTAAGCAATATTTCAATACCGCTAAATACATAGTTTCGTTTTGTATTAGTGCATATACATTTACATAAGTATGTATGTTACATATATATCTTTAACAGTTCATAAAAGGAGAATAACCCAAGTACATACTTTACGCTATAGCTCCTTCGTATATAATGTAGTTATTAAGAAAAAGAGAAATGTAAAAAATGGAAACGCAGCATTGCAAGAGGCTGCTTACATATTAAGCTTAGTACAAATTAAATGGGACTAGCTAATGTGCACAAACAAGTGTTCATATAATTGCGTTGAGAAAAACAAAGCGGTAGCATAAGTGTACAAAGCAAGCGCAAACAAGCAATTATGTATCCACACAATGCAAATACAAATATTAACTGCATTGAGTTGAATGTCTTATAATGCTTGCCCTTGAATATTACACAAATAAATAGAGAACAAGAAATAGCACAAAATATATTAGAACATATGACTGTATAATGCAGTGGTTCTCAATCGATGACCCAACAACGGTTTTCAATTCAAGTACATTTTGGTTCAAGTTTTGAAATTCAGAATTATAGTTATCACCTCAAAACGTCAAAAAAAAATTGGTTAAAGTGTCAAATTTCAACTTTTTTGTGGCAGTACGGTTTTTAACTTTATACCAAACAGAATATCCAAACATTACAACTGCTACCAAGCAGTAGTGGTTGAAAATATTAGTAGAAAATGGGCAAAAACAAACTATTTTACAAATAAATTGTGAGGTGAAAAATTTGTTGAGCTCTTACGGTTTTCAACCCCACACAGTTGAAGCAATTCAACTTCAGATATTTTTAAATACCGAAAATTTTACATATAATTAATCAGCTAGAATTTAAGATATTAAGTAAGAATTAAGTTATTTCTTGTGAAAAGGCGGAAAATTAATAAAATGGACATAAGTTTTGATTTATATTACGATGACAAAAATGAGGGCCTAAAACTGATGACCCGCGCATAAGAAAATGCCTTCGTGATCACTTAAATCCATTGGAACTTCCTAACAATCAAGTGACATATGTAAATAGACATGGCAACACTTATTATCTGTCAACATGGAACACATTTGTTATTGTGCATATAACGAAAATTGTGTAAAATAAAATGCATATTTATAACAAATATTAAAATAATTAATATAAAATAAATATGTAGAAACAATGTAGTGAAGTGTTAGTGTATAATAAGTGCATGATATAAAAGAAAAATTAACTATAAATCGAGAAATTGTAAGATAAAAATTGTGAACTTTTCAAATTAAAATGTAAGTATCTCGTAAAATATAAGTTTCCGGTGGCTATAATTATTGTATATATACTCTTTATCTGAAGAATCTCCTATATTCAACCATACCCCTCTTAACCCTGAAATTGTGGGATGCTATACTAAAGTTTCCCCAATTCCTCTTAGCTATATCCTTCAATCGGGTGTCGATTGCGCAATAGGGGTCGCTGCTTACAATCTCGTGATTCCTAGCTGAGTCATGACTTTGCAGGTAGGCGGCTCCTAGCGAAGGCTAATGTATTTCCTTAATCATCCCTTTATGATGGACTGCCTTTTATGCAATCTCAGAAAGAAGTGAACGGGTGAATACAACGGCCATTGCTTATGAGGAACCTATCGGTAGGCATAAAACGCTAGGGATAAAGACCCCCGATTAAAAATTAAAGTCGATAACGAAAAGAAGCGGACTGGGATATCGGTCCAAACGTCGTTGGAAGACGAGGCTGCTACCACCGATAGGCACAGTGATCCTTCAAGCAGTGTCGCCAACGGCCACACCTCAAATGCAACGAGCAGGTTGTGGTGGTTAATCGATTAAGAATTAATGCAGAAAAAAAAGTTTTTTATGTGGTATAGTAAATCGATCAAAGTTAGCGCTTTAATCGAGCAAAGGCCGCTTGTCAATTAACTCCTGTGCGAAAAAGCTATAATGTTCGTTTGAGTACAAAACTACATCTACTGTTACAGCTCTTTTCCCCGTCGCTTTGCCTGGGAGAGATGTAAGTAAGTTTTGAAATATTCTAATTGTTGCGTGCTACTTGTATCGCTGTACTATACGGAACTTGCTCTTCTAATTCGATTTGTTACATATCCAATCGTTCAATTAAAATGATTCGGCTCCTTTTCTTCAAAAATATATGTACTTTAATATCTGCCAACCAACTGCATTAGTATATTATTTTTATTTACGTCTGTTTAGTTTGTTAGTTTGCTTCCCGGTAAATTAAGCTAACTCCTGCCTCTCAAATGGATATTATAGCGCCGAATTTACTACTGAAATTATTAATAACTCTTCTTGCTGCTCGCAGTTATCAAACATGCAACGCGAATGATTTAATCTTGCACCATCGCAACCGTCGATGTCCATAATTGTTAGAGTTTTAAAATATTTTTGGTGCGAACACGAATGCCGGAACAAAATAGAATCGACGATAAATTGCTAGTAGTAACCAGACAATGAAATTCGTAGTTGCCCGAATGTTCGAGTAACGATATTCCGACCGTTACAATTGCTGTCAGAAGTGGGATTGTCAAATAAATTCCCATAGAGAGAATTGTTCTGAAAGGGCCAAGTTCAACGATTCTGAAGACTCCACAACTAAAAAAGAGGCTCGAGCAACGTGGTTTGACAACAATATGAATAAAAGCCGAATTACAATCACGGTTGCGTGTTCTCTTTCAATTGGAATTAGATGAAGAAACAACGAAGATAGAAGAGAAGAAAAATGCTCAAGTTTTCTACAGAGGTTGAGAGGTTAACTTATGCACATAAATCCGTGAAGTTTATAGAGGCACGAAAGTTCGGATCTTTGTTAGCGGAATAAGAGATGACACTACACGTTTTGCTACGTTAGAACGTCCAAAATTGATGTTTAAGGAAACAGTTTCATATGCTCTGACACAGGAAACTGCATCTCTTCTTAGCAATCAAACAGTTAAAGCTCATCAAGTAGAAATAGAAAAACACACCTGCGTGAACCAAATACTTGAAAAAGTTAAACAAAACATGCAGTACTGGAAAAGTTTACAGAAACGCGTAAGAAAAATGATAGTGTATTTAACCACAACTTCAACTGCGGAAAAAGTAGTCACATTGCACGCAACTGTAATATCGAATATAACCGCTCCAAACGCAAACGCAAATCTGAGGAAGGTAAGGACAATCTCAAATACAACCAATCGTTCAACTAAAGCGAGCCAGCCGAAAAGCGTACGGGCTAGCTCTCTCGCAAGCAAATGCCCTGTAATCTTCATTTCACAAATGAGCAGGAATACGACTAACGTTATCGTTAGTGAGTATGTAGACGGCAAAGAGGGTTATGATTTATGCATATATGGAAGTGCCACTTATGTTCGGTAACGATAATAAGTACAACTTTAGGCGAATGATAAGAACAGAGAGTCAACAGATTCCTCCAAAATCAGAAGCAGTTATTTTGGCAGAATTAAATGAAGATTATGAGGCAAACAGATTATGGGTTGTTGAGGCCACAAAAGAATCTACACCAAACTTACATATAGGCAAAACCCAGGCTATGACAAGATAAGACTAAGGCGAAATCGACATATTTAGCTACATTAACGCATGGACCGAGAAACTAGAGGCAGACCATCAAAATTAGGCTAAACAACTCCTTCTCACATACGCAACCATATTTGATAAAGGCCATTCTATACCAGAAAGAAACAATGTTGTGAAACATTTTATTAAGACGAGGGATGCAATGCCCATCCGCCAGGCTACTCGAAACGTTTTTTTTTTTAGCAAAACGTGAAGTTGTAAGTCAGACCATACTTAAAATGAGTGAAAGCGGCGTAATCGAACCATCAGCGAATGCACGGAGTTCACCTGTAGTACTTGTGAAGAAGAAGGATGGAAGCATGAGGTTGTTTGTGGACTATGGAATCATCATCAAGTTCATGGGTTTCATCTGTAGTACTTGGGAAGAAGAAAGATGGAAACATGAAGTTCTATGTGGACTATACAAGGTTGAATGATGTAACGAAGAAAAACAGTTATCCACTACCTAGGATCGATGACAACCTGGAATCATTATCAGACACAAAATGGTTCTTAACACTTCATTTGAAAATTGGTTATTGGCAAGTGGAGGTGAACAAAGAAGACAAAGAAAATATGTCTTTCAGTTATCTCCAACGGTCTACGGGAATTTACCGTAATGCCTTTTGGATTAAGTCACGCTCCTACTAGTTTTGAGAGACTACAATACAATTCGTCAGGGAAAACAGGTTTAGGTTTGATAAATAAAAAAAAACGATAGTTATTTACGTACCAAAAATTTCAGGACCTTTCCGAAATATTTTAACGTATCTTTGAATTGTTAATCTCTATTAATCATCCGCTTTTTAAAAATTATTGAACATGTATGGTACGTACCTGCAGATAATTGTGTAGATATGTAGTTTTGACTTGCATACTTACGCCGTATAAGGGTTAAACGTAAAATATCGATTTATTCACCTATGTTTTGTCTTTAGATTTTATTTGTTTATTCAGGCTTTTATAGTTTAAAATTTTTTTTAAAAATGAGCAAAGATTTAATCGAACAGCGAATAATTAAGTTCGTGAATAAGGAAATTGGTAGTGATTTCAAGAAACTTCATCGAAATACTGTCTTGATAGAAAATTACAAAACTTCAATTGAACATCTAAAGCAAAACGTACGTTCGCATGCAGTTGTGTATTAATTTTCTTGGTTTATTTATTTTATATCATTGTTTTAGTTAAATGAAAAAAACCATGCAGATCTAAGAATTTTTGAATCTGCACTGCGGAGTCAGCATAACGCTAATAAAAGCATGGAATTGCAAAAAGAGAAATTGATTAAGTTTGAGAAGCAATTAACTCCAAAAATTGATAGGTCTAATGAAGCGCTATCCGTCGTGCTTAAAGATCTTGGAAATATACGAAGACTGCAACAGCTGTCGCATTATATGAAAATAGTACTAGATATACAAGAGATCAGGTAACATGACTGTTTTTCGTTTTTCCTTTTTAATAATAATTTTTGTTAGTCAGAGTTTAAGTGACGCTGTCAATGGTAGAGATGACGCTAAAACGGTCAATATATATTTGACGCTATTTGAAGATAAGGATTGTGAGAATAGTGTAATCGGCCGGTTATCTAATATTGAATCATATTACCTCAAATTGTTCGCAACGGAAACTGCTTCCTATTGGCATAGGATTCTTACTGACAAGTTCGCAAGGTAATCTTTACTAAGTATATTAAATTGTTTATTAAAGAGAAATAACTTTTTGTAATATTTCAAAAAGAAAAAAAGGCTGGGATGTATAACAGCATCATTATTAGGGTATGTATATGAATATGTACAGATAGAGGACGTTCTCCAGATTAAGAAAATGTAGATATAGTTGCCACTAACTTATGGTTTTTGAGATAAACATGTGTATTTAAAGTTCAAAAATTCAAGTATTAAAGGTTCGCGTTTGTTTGATTTACAATGAATTTTACTCCTAACACTCTCCCCCACTTAATCCACAGCGTACATCTTCACAAATTGGACGAAGGAGTACAGACTGGACGTTTCAGTCGATGGCAGTAAATAACCCTAAAATTTTAGGCGTCACATTGGACAGTCTGTGCTCCTTCACTCCTCACAACAAACCCAACTCATCTAACACCCTTTTCCCTATGGTCCGACCCCGTCGAAACAGGCGGTTTCTTGGGCTTCCCGTTAGATGACCTCGACGACAACCAAACTTTTACTTACCATCCAAGCGGGGACTAGATAACCGTTACAACAACAACAACAACGAATATTCGCCGTCGCCCGTATTGTGTTTATGCTATCATTGTTTTTCATTACTTTCTGTTTAAACCTTCTTGCAATAGGCAATGCTGCCTATCACTTTTAATAATGCTTCACAAAAATCGGGGATTTTGCCAGCGTTTTCAAGTATATGTATTTAGTAGACCGGCAACTGTACATCTGTTGCTACCACTCCTTCATCTCAGCGGGACAGTAATCGTTACCCCTAGAAAGATTTCTTGTGAATTGTCACAAAATGATCTATTTCGTACTCTACGTATGTGACAGCATTTTCCGCCCGTGAAATTACTTTTATTTATTTATTTATTTAAACGCCAATCGGCAATATACATAGATATAATAAAGAATTAAAGTATTATACAAAAGTGGCTAGGGTATATTAGTGTAATATCTGGAAAATATTTAAATAATTGTAAGTTAATATGTAATTCAGACTTGATTTAGATGTAATTCAGACGAGCAGGTGTCTCTTGGTGTTTTCGGTAAAAGCAGCGTATGTTCCTCCATAGAAATCAATTTCACCTTGAAGTGAATTTACTAAATTAGCCAGTCTATTCTGAGGACCATGGATAACATAATTTTTCTTGGATTTCGATGTTTTTAGTAATCTATTTCACCTCAGGGTAAGACCAGCAGGGGCGAGTTCAAAACTGTTTAGGATCTCATGAGCATCAGTGATGTTATTGACTACTTTGTAGAAAAAGCAGAGGTCAGCGACCTGTCGACGAGAAGACAGTTTGTTTATACAGTAGCACTGGTAGACCTCATCAGTAGTGCAGATGTGACTTGGTGACGATAGTTTATAGGCCAGTGACTTACAGAGGTTACGCTGCACCTTTTCAACTTTATCGATTGTCGTGTGGCAGCAAGCAACAACAGCTTGCAATTATAGATAGAGCAATTTACATTTAATAATAACCACAATATTTAAATAATAAGGCACGAGTTAATTTGATTTTCAATTTGTTTTACATTTTCTTTATCTTTTCGATGTGCGCAGCTTTGTCGTCTTGCCGAAACGTCAGTTGAGAAAAGTCGTACAAAATTGTCTATGTAGATCCGCTACATATGTATGTGTATGTTTGTATTACGTTTTTGCAACAAGCTATTTCATCATCTTTATTTCGGAGAGTTATAGATTTGCATTTGCATATTTATCGATGTTTTGTCGAACCATCAAATTCAAATTACTTAGCTTGTTTTCAACAGTATCAATCGACGAAATTAAGTTATATTATTGATAACATACAACACTCAAACTTTAATTCTTCATAGCTAACATCTCTTGAATCCTACCTATTTGAACCTCGAAAACACCTGTTGAATTATATTTTCTTTCTGAGTCTTGAGTTTTTTAATGTACAGGCAAATAAACGGATCGGATTTAATGTTTGGTCATCAGTGAAAAGAAAAACGCGTATTTCAGTTTGGTCACGTCGGAGCAGAAATTTTTAGACTTACCCATTTCGTTAATGGTGATTTATCAGTAGTTTTGATTGTGTTGCAGTTTTTTCTTTAGGAGTATAGCACATTTGGTTAAACGTTTTTTCCATGAATAAGAATGGACACAACAATAAATATATTATGTATTAATAATGAACTGCAATCATATAAACTCTAAAAATACTTTGTCCACACATCTACATTACTGCAAAAAAACGAAAGAAACGTGGAAAAGTATTTAATCTCAAAATTACGTGAATTTTATGAATTTGCATTTTCTAATTCTAGAGAATTGGAGTCTATTTTAAAATGTATGCGTTGGGGCTGTAAGGAATGGAATTCATTGATGTTTTCACCATCATGTGAGAATATTGCCAAAGCCAAGCTGTTAGCAGAATATTTGTTTCTAGTAATTCAAATAATATTATTATTTTCTTTTAGTAACTTTATGTATTATTCTAGATTAAATGTCCTATTGAAGAGGACGAACCACTGGAAGTTATAACGCCTAGCATTATTTGTCAACCAGTTAGCACTGTCGCAAAATTGTTGCTGGCCCCATATCAACAAAGGTACAATTAATATTTTTCTTTATTGAAAACATATATACGTATATATAAGTTACAGTCATAGTTGCAAATAGTACATTAAAAAATAAATGAATTAACATTTGAATTATTTTTTTTTTTATTTGGTAATCCACAAAATTTTAATTAAAATGTTTTCTTAATCCCAAATACGGTACTAAAAAAAAAAAATTTTAATCCCAAATACCGGATTGGGGAAAAATCCCAAGCATTTAAAATTAAAAAAAAAAAGAAGTTGTAGAATTAACTTTTTTTCGCGGTTGCGTTCTTCGTGTTTTATCATTTTGAAATAGAGCTCGCGCAGGGACATCATCATCAATACTCTAGACTCTAGAGCATTGGTCGGCAAACTTACGCATTCAAACAATTTATGTTTTATCAATTTTCAATTCTGATTTTAAATTAAAAACAAATCAATTTTTAATCCTAAGCATCTTGGATTAAAAATTTAAAATCTGAATTAAAAATTTAAATTTGCTTTTCAGTTTAGTTTTAGCAGTTTATTGCAAAAAAATAGAAATTTTATTAAAGTAAATATGGTTGTGTTCTATTATGTCTGTATGGCAGAAGGACATTGTAAACCTGTGGTTCATTAAAGACCAATCCGCCTGATCGAACTGATTGAGCTAATTTAGAGTTCGTGTTACCACTTTTCCGCGTGTTTTGAAGGATGATTTGAGTTTATCTCCTTATAAACGGCAATTATTTCAAAGAATATTATCGACTGACATTCAATGAGACTGTGATCAAACAATAGCTTATAGTCTAAGGGATTTGAGTGTGACTTCATTTTGTGAGAATATTTAAAGTAATGAAAAACGCTGGATAAATTCTAACTATAGCAGGGCGAATGTAATAATATTTTATTAGAAAATAATTAATATAAATTGAAAACTTACGGAAATAAATAAATTATTATATCCAAATACTAATTGCGCTATAACTTGAACCATAATTTGAATGCGATCCTGGAGGGAGTGACATACTTTCAAAATGTGCGTTTATCCCCTCCTCTATTCAATGCATCTTACAAACTACTAGTCAATCACCCTGATTTACCTGCATGTTATTGTATGAAATGTCAGTGACATTTCATATAGCATTAACAGCGCGTCTAAATTAATTAAATTTGTTATGCAATATTCACCTGACACTAACTGAGTATAGTCAAAAAATTTGCAAAACTGTCTACCCTCGCGCTGTTACCCTCCCTTACCTTACAAGAACAGTAACAATAATTTTACCGGAAATTTGACATTCACAGCTAAAAAAAAATTTGTCAGCACGCCAATTCAGGCAAAATTTGTATTATTTTCCTAAGGGCATTGTGCGAAAACATAATGTAAATAAACGTATAAGTTTACGTGCGCATCTCTCATCGGTATTTTGACTGGAATAACAATATTTCTATACTGCTCATTCTCACGCCTTTCACTGGGACCAATAAATTCATCATAGCTGAAATTTGTCTGCAATGATTAAAAATCGATCAGAAATGAAAATTTTTTTGGCACAGTTAAAAATATAATTGTGGTTTCTTTAATCATTCTAAACTTTTAAGTCATATATTTATACATCTTAATATAAACAACTAAAAATAATGCACATAGAATTAAAAAAAAATTACCCGAATATTTTTTATAAATTCAAACAAAGGATTTTTGGATTCTATGGTATCTCATTTCAATCTCTCCATTTCACGTATTTATTTTAACGTCTAAATTAAAAAGATATTTAATTTAAAATTGGTTTTTACTATTTTTGTTACAACTTATATACTTTGTATATAGCTCATTTTTATTTTAATTCATCTTTTTTAATGTAAAGCGGCAAAAGTTTATTCCAACTTGAACAACGAGCAACTTGTTTGATTTTTTGCAAAGAATGCCATTCAAATGCTTCCAACACCGAACACTCACCACCGCTTCTAGCTCCCGCTTCCACAGACCGTACTGTGAGCTGAGAGTGAGACAGCAATAAAAAATAGATTTAAATGTTTTTGAAATATTCTTCAAATAACTCAAAATCATAGTGGAATATATTTATTTATAAATAGGAAGAATATTTGTATACTCTTTTAACTTGTTGCTACAGAGTATAATAGTTTTGTTCAAATTATCGGCTCACCGAAGTGTTCTTTAAAAATAAAACCATTGAATGATGCGACGTTTGGGAAGTGGCGCCGTCTTGTTGACCCCAAATGTTGCCGAGATCTCGAACTTCATTGTTGAACGATTTGTAAACTTTGTTCAGGCGTAAGTCTTTCCATGATGAAATGCCAAACAATACTGAACAAAAATAACAAGACTCATGCGTGATCTGTCAAAAAAAGGCTATTGAAAAAAGTACATCTACTTGGATCACCCGTTACAATAGTAATTTTACTACAAACGTGAAAATTACTTCAATTCTAGTAAACGTATCTATTTTTATTAATACGCTTTTATTAGCTTGGGTTGAATGTATGTAAATGGAATCTTAGAGCTCAATTTTGACCGGTTTCCAGAAGACTAAACAACTTGAAACTTTGCAGACGTGTCAAGGACCGATAACAATGCAACAATTTGATAATAGTGTTCCATTACTTTAAGGGTGGGCGTAACCCCGCCCCTAAATGGTTTAATGTATATATCTTTCAAAAGGTGCACTTGGTTACGATCTGATAGGCTGTACAGCCGTTCTATGCATTCCTGCACCAGTAGCGGTTTAATCTCATAAGTAGAGATCACTCGAAATGCCGCTTGGCTATCGATGAGTATTATGGCGATACATTCGTCGCGATAGTTGCGTTGGAGGTTTATCTCTACACACCGACTTATAGCTTGGAAGATGCTCGAAAAACTACCCATAGATATGTAGAGTTTGGTACGCGGTCCTGCGACCCCTGTACCAATTCTCTACGATGTTTTCGAGCAGTCGGTGTACCACTTAATTGTGCTATCATTCCATTCAGTCTTGTTGCCAAGGGTAACTTATAAAAAACAGTAAAAAGCTGTCTTGCGACTATCCAATCCGAGCGAGATGGCTTGTGTTCGACCACAGGTGACCTTGGTTTTCCCGAATTGTCTCCTGAAAATGCACAAGCAAGAGGCCCGCAGATTTTTCTTCTGCGCTGGTCGAATAGGTCGCATCAGAACTTCTAATATCTAATTCTGTATCAGTCTTGCCTTTGGCCCGAGCTCTGTGCAGCCTTGCTGCCTCCGTAGTTGAGGAGTCGTTTTCACGGAAATTCCTAAAACTTTGCTGTTTTGCAGAACTCTTTATTGTTTCTCCTGCAGTGGTCCACTAGGCTATTCACGGCCTATGGGGGTGCTGCCGGTGTCTCACCCGGAAAGAAGACCGCTGCCAGGACGAAGTCCGCAACTTCAATGTCCTTGGCCTGCTCAGCAACCGGGTCCTGTGTTAGGAACTCTGAAATGTAGAAGAAATCAATATCGTTCAGAACTACTACACCAATTCTAGAGTCTTTCACTAGAGAGATCCCAGAATACCTTATTTGCATCCGTTTTGAGGCCTCTGACCACCCTTTTGTGGACCCATAGTTCCAGGATAAGCCAGATACCAGGTTATCCGACATGAGCTTACTCGCGATGACAGCCGAGACTGACGGCGCGTTGTGCTTATAGTTCAAGCGGAAACCCTCCTTCCGGCTGTGTTTGTAGGACTCATTGTCTAGACAGAGGTTTAGCCTCCATCCGCAAACATTGTCGACCACTCGCCAGGGCGAGGTATTAATGCCCTCGTTCTGATTCATGATGAGCCCGAGAACAAACTTATATGGCTTTGCATGGGCGGAATGTTATCTCCCCTCTTTACGCAGAGGAGGGGACCCTTCGAGCCTACCAGCTTGAGAACGTTTTCCCTTAGTCAGTTAGCAGTCCTCTCGTCCTTGCAATCCACCTGTAGAACGCATTCCTCTCTTGAAATACACCCCATGGAAAGACACTGGGTACCTACATCCTCTATAAATGGTACCTCTTCAATGAGGAGATCTTGAAGAAGGGTAAGCTCCTCCGACCCCCTTAAAAATATCTGCGCTGCCTCTCCACTACTTGGGGGGGATTCTGAGCGAAGTGTCGGCCTCCGGTCGCCTGTGCATAGTTGCCCTTCTGTCTTTTGGAGTTTGGTGGCTTCAGTGGCGGTCATGCGTTTCGCAGTTTGGGTAGTCGGAGGCGCTACCTCGCCATACCGTCGGGGTTGCGGAACCGGACGACGACTTCGAGTCTTGCTACCCCGTTCGGCAACGGACGCGATATTGTCACTTTTTCGCCTCTCAGAGGCAGGGGAGGCACTGCTGCTTCTAACCCTGTTGCGTGCTAGCTTCTCGGCTTCCTCAGGAGTTTTTCTCTCCTAGAGATGTCTTGTCCTTGGGGACAAACAGCTGGTAGTAGTCTGCCTCTTCTTTTCCATTTCTGTTTGCGAGCATTCCGGTTGAAACCTGTCACGACTCACTGAATTCGAGCACCTGATCCTGCTGGGAGGATTTTTAGTGCGGTTCGCTTCAACAGCATCGGCCGCAGTAGATGTCGCCTGCTGAGCTATGCTGTATAAGGGCATTTTATCGTCATCATCTCTAGCATGCTTTACAAACAACGCACGTTTCTCTGGCGTTGGGGCATCTAGGAAGCTAAACTAACTTTTTGCTCCTAAACCTCCTTTATCTGCACCGTTGTTCTTTCCATCGCAGAGGCTTGTTTATATTATTGATTACTTTATATTCTCATAAACTCACCTAGTTTCCTTCTTTGAAGGTTTCAATTTCACTTTATGGGCGTACGCCAAACGAATCGGCTGGACAAACCGGAATGGTATTTTACACAAATACTGAATTGGAGCAAAGAGGCTCATATCTTCGTTGGAAGGACTTTCCAACAATCAACTATTAAAGCTGGTATAGTGGACTACAATATACGGGTAAGAATCAATTTTAAAGGAGGCGGTTGGTGTAACGTTGCATAAATTTTGATGTGCTGGAGGTGAAGTGTAGAACTTTTACTTTCAATAAAATAAATAAATTAAAATTAAGAAAAACTGGTAACTTCGACTACACCGAAGAATATCCTTTACAGGTTCAAGTTTTCTAACAAGAACTAGATTTCGATCGGTCAGTTAGTATGGCATCAATATGCTAGAGTGATCCGATCAACAATTTCTTCGGAAATTGTACTGTTGGCTTGGGCAATAATACATACCAAATTGGGTGAACAACAAGGACTTGATTTTAATCGCTCAGTTTTTATGGTATATCGGTGAAGCACGTGTGCAAAATTTTAGATGGATTTCTCAAAAACTAAGAGACTAGTCTATACAGATAGACAGACATTGCTAAATCCAATCAGCTCGTCTTGCTAATCATTTCATTTGTAATTTAGTAAGTAAAGAGACTGTACATTTTTCATTACAAAAAAATAGTTCCAAATTTCTCTACAAATACGTACATTTAATAACGTTTATTAAAGAAAGTCGACAAAATGTTTTATATTGAGTCCAAATAAAAAAAAACCGACCGCGACCGACATCTAATGAATTTAGTATACCAATCCCTCAAACTTCAAAAGCTTCCTTATATACATCAAACTTATTGATAGCATTTCTACTTTAAATGGATTTTCGACCTACTTTTCTAACTTTTTGTCGAATACATCAGTTATTTGATATATTTTAATTGCATTAAGTAAATATCTAGCTTTAGATAGAATGTGTGTGATTGAAGAAATTGGGATATACATTCTTTTAAGAAATCTGTAAATAATTTTAGACCTTTCATTATCTCTAATTGCGACAGTTATAGCCGAAATTAGCTATTAATTACTTAATATTTGAACGCTTTGCAACGATTCCCTAAAGACTATGTAGTCCTCTTGACAAAGATTTATGTGAACTTGGTATTTTAACAATTTGTGTTCAGATATATGAAACCGTTATATTGGAGTGTATATACCACATATATAAAGAAAGAAAGAGTAATAGAAATGTAAAAATAAGTGATATTTTTGCTAATGTGGCATTTCCTATCTCTAAAACTATTGTATTTTGCCGATCTAAATTAGGTTGGTTAATTTGTTTGGTAATACCGTTAGCAAAGTGTGACAACAAAGCCACAAATACCTCTAATGTCGTCGTATTAGACTTCATTAGCTTAGATAACTCAAGAAATCAATTACTATATTGAAATCAAATAAGACATATAGTGGCATGTAAACATTAAATAATTGTCACATTTATTAACAGAATGAATTTCGCAAACCTCAATCCAATACAATGCTAATATTGAATCGCTTTACAAGTCGACCAAAAGAATGAAGCTTTAAATTGAACAAAGTCGTCGAGGTTTATCAACTTAACGCACATATCGTTGAAATATCGCGTAGAGGCAACCTCTGACTTAATATTTAATAACGCCATTTGATTCCTAAAATGGAATATTTTTACAGCTAGAATTCATTCGTGGCCTCGTACAGATGATAATTGAAAAACTTACAGCTGACATTGAGGATATTAGCCGGGATGAACATTTATTTGCCCATTTACTAGATGAAACCTTAGCGTTCGAAGCTGAACTTCGGGGAAACTTCGGATATCCAAGTAGTTTTCCAAGTGTAATATGCGTAATAACTCAACCTGCATACTTATTGAAATGGATTTCTCTTGAAGAGCGTTGTAAGTACATAAAGATCTACGCATGCTTTATAATAAGTTGATGAGTAATTTGTTTACAGTTTGTGCGGAAAAAATGGACCTTATATTACAAGGCGATGATGCCTGGACGATTATTGATCCCTTCATGTACGATAACGATTTGAAAATCCCGAAATGCGTTGATCAATTTATACGACTTCTTGAGGCTATTAAAGAGCGATATGGTACACTTATCCAACCAGGACAACAATTACAATTTCTTTCGCTTCAATTAGAACTGATAGAAAATTTCCGACGCCGCCTCGTTCAACTTTTTAGCAGTGGAGTAATTGAAATAATATCCATTTTGAACGCTATAAATTACTTGTCTTTGGTGTTAAATGAATGGGGCGAAAACATTCATTATTTGCATTTACATGCTGCACTAGTAGGGCAGAATTCAATTGAAATTCACTCAGTATTTGAGCAACCTGTGGGAGAACTAGAACATTGGATCAAAAAACTTATTGACAGCTTGGCGACAAAGGCGGTAAATGAAATAAAAGCAAAGTCGATGACCTATCGACATGACTGTTGGGCTAGTGCATCAGATCAGAATTGCAAAGAGCCATTTATTTTGTCTTCTAGTGCAGGAGAAATGTTTCAGGTATATTTTTACGAATGATTATGATTTCAAAACTACATATTATTTCTTTTTCATTTTATACACACAAACATTTATTATTTATTTATTTTGCTAATTAATTAATTGTAAAGGCTAAGTCACAAATAATGAACAGATTTATACACTGGGTTGCAAATTTTTGCATTCAAAAAATTAAAATATAATCAGTCTCAAAATCAAAATTAAAAATAGATAAAAATATAAATTGAATGTGTAATTTTACCGACCAACAGTGATCGGCATCCCATTTCGCGCGGGCACTATCAGCGCGCGCTGAGTATACGCTTATTTCACACATACTTGCCACCGTTATTATACCGTATCAACGCTAACAGTGCCAGTTGCTCTCTGAATACGCAGCGAGCAAGGCGTGTACAGAAAGCATACGCTTACATGTATTTATTGATTTTATATGTCCTTTAATTGAGAATTAGAATTGATTTTTTTTGTAGAAAATTCAAATGGATATGCAATTCGCACACTATTTTCGTACAAAAACGATTGAAAATAAACAAGTAATGGTCCTGATTATATTTGAACAAAAAAAGATGGAAGATGGGGCAAAGCCCAAAATGCATCTTATAAAACAATTTTTTTAATTTTAATTATAAGCTTGTGATAACTATTTTTTTCAATCCCAGTATTTGGGATTACATTTTTTTGATGTTTCCCGTATTTTCCAATCAGTTAAAGGAAACTGAAGCAATTCAATTTTAAAAACCAAACTGTTTTTGGTATTACGAGCTATGTACAACAAAGTTCAGTTAAAATTTCATTGATTGTTCTTGATGTGAAGATTTTACCGATAATTTAACAGCAGAAAATTTCGTATCGAAAAACTAAAACAATTCAGGTATCAATCAATCTGTGAGGTATCTTATTAAAAGTCAGAGAAAAGATATCAAAAATTGATAACATCATTTCAATAGTACCCCTAATATAATAAATATATATGTATATAAACATAAAACTTTCGGTTAGTTGTATACCGTATGTAAGATATCTTAGCATAATTAAGTGAACATATAGAACAGATATACTATAGTTAAAATCGGTCTATGAATTACGCTCCTTATACTACATATAATATATTCGATTCTCTAGCAGACTTTACGTGAGTAATGCCAAAAGTTATTGCAAATAGTTCAGACCTTCTCTTTGCCAGAATATATCCAAAATAGTGTTTTTCGACTTTCCATCTGACATTAAATCGTTAATGTTGGTCAATATATGGTATGTATGTGTTATTTTATTGAAATTAAGTGGTTATGGTTTTTAAACAGAATGTGGTTTAGAACTGAACATAAATAAAATTACACTTCTCCCTTATATAATGTTTTCTGTTTCTCTGGTTGACTTTTTCTCATGGTCCAAATATATTCAATTTAGTCACTTTCGGTGAGTTAATATTACATCTATCTCATTTGAGTTGAATAGGTTGATTTTAATATAAATATTTAGAACATTAGGCAAAATGTAGTAATAACATTAGCTATAATATAATAAAAGTTAATAAGATCCAAATATGATAATCTATTCAAGATTTCGCCGAAAAACAAATGTTGAATTCTTATGCTCTTGCAACATATTAGGTTAGGTTAAGTGGTTGATCCTAAGGAGGATAAGTCTTTAAGCCTTACTGCATGAATGCCTGTTGGTCAGTGTCCAGTGAGAATTCCTACGATTGTGGCGTGATGAACTTTGCTCAGGGCGGGTAGTTCACTAGATCACTTCTAATCTAGGTCAGACAGATTCCGCCGTCGCACAGGAACTGATCTTCGACCAGCACCTGCTAAGTGACCTCGCGGTTCATTGGTACAGTGCTAGAACTTCGTACCACCATCTTGTTAGCAGCCACTTCCACGTAAAAACAACTAACAGTGGTCCGGTAGGCTGAAGCTCAGATTGAAGGAAAACTCCTTACAGAAAACATCCCCTTCTATCGACTTCTTCCCATCCACATTTCCATGAGCAGAGAAAAAGCCGCAACTAGTGGCCTCTGTGACGCAGTGATCCAAATTTTCAGGAATGTAGTTGAAGGAGGAGAGAATTACGCCGTGTCCTTGTTCATACCCCTTCAAAAACCCAGCTACCCTGAGCCTTAGAGCACACTTCGAGGCAATGCCCCTGCCAACAACGTCCACGGGTGCTATGTTTAAAATAGCAATAAGTGCTTTTGTTGGTGTAGTCGTAGTGCACCGGAGATTCCGATGAAAGCCGCTCTTTGAACACGCTCAATCATTTTTGGAAAGTGTAGCCCTTTCGCCCGCATTCTACCAAACGAATACACCATAGGACACTATTGGCTTGACTACGGTTTCGTAAAACTAAAATACAACTTTTAGTGAGAGTCACCACCGTTCATAATAGATCCTCTGCAACAACCGATGCCTTCCTAACTATCTCCTCAATGTTTGCCCTAAGCCCTAGGTATTCAACCTAATCAACAGCTTGAAGACGTGAACCCTCGAAAGAGGGAGAAGTACGTTTGGGATCTTATACTTGGTCATAAATAAAACCATTTAATTTGTACTTGGGTTGAGGGCTGGACCGCTTTTATTCGCCCAGTGGGGTACCACGTTGAGATACCCTTCGGATACCTTAGACGGTATTTAGGAATTTTCCTTTAACCACACTACATCGTCAGCGTAGGCTATCACCCGACAGCTTTGTTCCTTGAGTTCTTCAAGTAAGTCGTTAAACCCCATCCTGCGCCTATTAACCTTTCGGGATGTCTTAGCACTACAGTAGAATTTTTCCCTAGAATACGCCTCTCCTGACAAACCTCTACCCAGCCGCAGCTGGCTCTCCGCGAGGCTCTCTTGGCTTTCCTTAACCCGAACTTGCATATAGCCATTCTAGCCTTATACAGCGCCTAGTCATCACTAGAGCCACTTTTACGTGTTTTGTTGAAGAGTCTTCTACTCGAATATCTGATCTGCGTTAGCTCCGACGTCCAACAGAGGGGTTCGTGTTTGTCCAACAATCCCGTCCTGGCTGCTGTCGGGAGTATCCTGAGAACCACCCTCCCGAAGCCATAGCTTTTGGCCCCTTTGCGACCCTAAGAGGAGCGAGGGACTCCTTGTTTAGGAGTATCACCGCTTGCCAATATGGTTCCTCGGTCTTCTCCGGCCTAATCACCCTCCAGTCTTTGGTGAGTACAGAAGGATTACAATAACCCAACGTCCCTTCAATTCAAATTTGCTCAAGGCAAAACTTTTTGGCATCCCTATTCACCTTGTAAAAATGGGTGAATTCCCCATATAACGGTTTCTCTAAAAACTACTAAAAGTGCGATAAATCTATAACTATGTAAATGCGCCGGAGTCATAAAATTTTACAGCCGAGATGGTACGAATAGGAACCGGTGTCAAATTTGGACGATGGGCACCGCCTACATTTAGGTAAAAATTTATATTTCAGGACCTACTCGACCGATTTCAATAAAATGCGTTGGGCAATATTATCCTGACATTCCTAAATTACAGTTCGAAAATGGTCGAAATCAGACAAAATCCACGGCCACTTCCCAAATGACACAATTTTGAATTCCATCTGATTCTTTTACTTTCCAGTATACAAATCAAGAAGCAATCCATGTATCCGGATAAAACTTTGCACTAATAGTACCTTTGAGGTGAGCCGTCTTGTGCAAGTCCGACCAAAACTACAGATCCTGAATATGTGGACTACAGTTCCTATTGCGTAATTTTTACTGAAAATATCGGTCAACCTGTCAGATATATTATTGAAATTCGAATTCGAATAGTTGCGAGAATATAAAATGTTCTGTTCCACCCGAACTTAGCTCTTTCTTACTTGTTTGATATAAAGTTTTGCCAGCACCTGATAGTATCTCCCTTCTTACAAATTGCAAGAGTATAAAATGTTCGGTCCCACTCGTACTTAGCCCTTCCCTACATTTTTAATATAAACTTTTGCTAACACTTCAAAGTACCATATTCTCTCTAAGTGCCGAAAAACACGTCTACCAAATTCATCAAGATATCTCAATTCTCAACAACGGAATTCAACACTGATCTTCATGATCATTGTTATACGTATGTACAAATAACTGTTAGGTGAATTAATAAAATTCTTCTTGCAACATGTTTTTTTGCGAAAGTATAAAAGTTATTCAGTCACTTCACTTGATGATTTTTATGTTGCAAGTTTGGAAATAATTTATGAAATGAAATCTACATAATTAAATTTTGCTTAAACAATTCAAAAATTTAATCGTCAAAAGTCTACGCCCATAAATACCAATTTATCCAAATATCAAAAGAAAATAAATAAAAAAAATAAATACTAATGAAAAATGGTATTCTAATAATGAGTAGGGTATCCACGGTGTTTAAACAGTTTGGTCTTATAATTAACCAGCTTTAAAGGCTCCTCAACTGTAATTTATCCCCAATCATCTCAGATGATTCTTTTCAGCATTTGATCGTTATGGTGTATTTCTTTATGTTCCATAGGTGTTCAATGGGATTCGGATTAGTTCATTATAAAGATGTTGAAAATTGTTTTAAAACGTTATAAATAAGCCACAACCTGACAATTTTCGCCTAATGTTCGAGGTCCAAAAAACCAATTTTTACAATACTTTGTTCTTTAAAATATCAATATATTCAATGTATTTTTCTCCCACGTCTACCCCCACATCATCTCCTTCATTTTCTTTTGGAACTTATTTAAGTTTTAATTAAAATTGAATGTATTGAAATAAGATGATCGTACACTTTTCACGCATGCATTATTTTTGTCATCTCTTTATCTCTGGGGTCACCTGTCTCTGCGGTATGATTAGTACCGTTAGCATCTTAGTTTACTGAGAACACGAAACCGAAAATACGAAACACTTCTGTAATTTAAACAATTATTCCAAGAAGTAAGCATGAACTTGCAGACGCATTGAGATATCCCGCATCTACACCCCTACATCAACAACTAAAATTAGGATGGTTCTTTTCCAGCAACAGAGGTTTTGTCTGCACTGTATATATCGGAAACAGCTGTTCAGTTTCATTAAAATTCAAATTACTGAGATCTTTCAGATACATTCAGATCGACGCTTAAGGCACCACTTAACTCTTCCAGGTATGGTTTTCACGTAGTTGCTAAAACCCTCGGGATATTTTTTTAAAAAAGAAAAAATCTATCGTACAAACTCACATACATAGAACAAGAACAGAAGAAGGTTCGTTTAATACCCCTTTCAGTTTAACAATATATATCATGTTAGTATAAATGTTTAGTTGCGTATAGTGCTTAAGTATTATAGTTTTTAAAGATTGCGGCACACTACATTGTTCATGGACAAATAATGATAATAGTATCATAATAAATGATAATATATTTATATTTTCTAAATTTTATTTTGTAGGTAATGGTGACAACGCTTCACAATCTGGAGCGGGATCTATCATTAAACCTGTTTAGGCTGACGCTGCGTATAATAGCTAACAACGTAGACGAATTTCTTTTCGATAGCCTTGTTATGAATAACAAATTTACACCAGCAGGAGCCGCCCAATTTAATTTCGACATGACTCGAAATCTTTTTCCCCTATTTGGACAATATTGCCGGCGACCAGATTTACTCTTTAAAAAGTAAGTATAGAATAACAAAGAAATAATGTAGATAAAATGAAATTATTTGTGTCTATCCATCAATCACCGTGCTAGCCTTAACTTCAGTGAAATTTAAGTTATGTTTATGACACTTGGTGCACGTGTCCTTTGGCAACTAAGATAGGTTAGTATTACAGCGAACTTTCGGTTCTTTGTTGCTTCTACTTTGAGAAGAACTTTCCAAAAATCGTACAGAGATTGGGAAACAAGCAGACGTTGAAAGAAATACAAACAACATAACAATAATATTTATCAATCAAGAAATATGGGAAGCTAAAGAAGCAAGTTTTAATATTATATTAATACGTCTATAAAGCAATCAATTTTTTGTCCAGAAATGGACATTCAAATGAAATATGGAGATCGGTAGGAATGAACTTACGACAATAGGTCGTTTCAAAGCCAAAAAACTTGTACGAATAGTTGGATTAGTATTGTCACCGACCGAGCTGTCGCTTTACGTGTATTCCTGTAGCACGTAAATTATATAATCTAGCATCGGAGTAAGACACGAAAAATTGGCGAAAAGATTTCTTTTTAATCCAGTACACACAAATGGAACTTCAAGCCGACATGACTTAATGAATGATTTTTAAAAATTTAAATTTTAAATATAATTGTATTTTGAAATGAAAATTTTAGGTACTTTCATTTAAAAAAGAGTTTTTAAACCAACCATTGGAGATAAATAAGTGAAATTTTCGGGATTAATCGTCCAGTATTTATTTTTATTTAATAAAATATTAATAACTAACATTGTTATTTAAGCAATCTGGATTTATTTCTCACAGCGTTTCGAGCATCAAGCGTTAGTTTATTAAAAAAATAGACTGCCTGGTTACGATTTTCAATAGTTATTCTCGTCTCCACATAAATAAGATTCCTTTACTCTAGTGATTTTATTATACTTGCGTGTTAGTTATTGTCAAAGGTATTTTCGATGTCTAGGAAGGCGTATGTCGTCACCTCTACTTAGTCCAGCGAACTTTGCATTTCCGTTAGCTATGTAAAGCCGTATTAGAGAACCTACCTGTTCTGTAAACGTGCTGATTTGCGTGTAGTGCGATCTTCAACGACTTCTTATATTATTCCTTACTTCATTGTCTATATTCTTTTTAATGCCTTTTAACATGAAGGAAGTAAGGCTAATTGGTCTTGCTACCTCACGTATGAAGATTATCTTTGCTATTATCCATGGTTATGGAATGCGCAAGCAGAATTGCCCTTGCTTTTTCTGCAGTCATGCCTATGGACAGAGCTTTGTGCAGAATGTCGCCCAACGCGGACCTAATTTCTTTGTTGTAAGTTGTAAGGTGATGGTTATTTTCCTTCCAGGTACCAGTACGCGTGGCTGCCTAACTGCCCTACTCTCTTCATTACTAACCGCTTTTTCTGCCATGGTTTTTGGCTTCCTAGGCCTCATTACCACGGCATTGAACCTATAGTTCAGACGGAACCCCCATTCCGAACTCTATGCTGATATTAAGCCCACTACCGGCGCCCTCATGCTGAGAAAATATCAGAATTTCTTCGTCCCTTTTTGCGCAAAGGACTGCACCTTTCAGATTTCTAGCTTCGGAGTGATCTGGCAGGTGGCAGGCTTTTCGTCATTGCAATTGACTAGCAGTAGACCTATTCTGAATTAAACACCATGCAAATAGACCGTGTACCCACACCTCCTGTTGATGATGTTTTTCTGGAACTCTCAACTTCTCCGACCACAATGTTAACGCGGATAGTTGTGAGGCAATACCGCCATCAGTATGCCTTATAAAGCCTCGGACTATTTACGTTGACCCTCAACTATCTCGAGAATTTCGAACGAAGTGCTGCACTGCGATCACTGGCTGGACACGGTATATTCTCCTGCTGTTCTCTTTGTAGGAATTGCTGCAACCTAAACTTACTCAAAGTGAGTTTCTCAGTCTCTTCCGGTAATTAACCATCATGTAAGTGCCTCCCCGCGAGGGTCATCAAGACCACCATCAAGGACATTAAGCTTTCTTCCTCCCCTTACGCCCTCCGAAAAGGCATTGTTCTGGGGTCTACGTCTCGTCGATCGCAGTAGAAGTCGTCTTGTAGGTGCCACTGCATGACATCATATCGTCGTCTCTCGCATGAACCATAATGAGCGCAGTCGATTTATTGTCGGTTTTTTGTTGAGATTATTGTTCTTATTCTTCGCTCATCTTGGTCCATAAGATGGACTCTCATGGTGAAGAGCTTTCAGATCTCTGGTTATATAGGAGAACACTTCGCCGCGCCAGAGCCCCATGACTGGTAAGGCCATCGTTATTTCTCAAGGCGGCCCGGTAAAACTAAAAAATATTTTTATGCACAAACTAATTATCTATTTAGCTTTCACAAACTTTTATGGAAAATAAACTGCACTTATTTTTAACAGGGACCTGTGTTTTTTTTTTTTTGTGTGGCATGTTTATATAGGAATGTTAAAAATACAACAAATCTTTAGCGAAGATAAAAATATACCAGTAAATGTCTATGTACAATTATTATTTATTTATTTATGATGTCTTTACACATAATGATAGATTGAAATATAATATTTAAATAGATTTTGTTTTATTACATAGAGTTCACGACTCAAGCAAGTTGCTGAACGCCGCACGCGGTACTGCACTTTTGTTACACGAAGCTCTAATATCTCAAACAAATCTCGAGCAAAAGGTGAACGCACTGAAGGAGTTGGGCATCGTTAATTTCAAGTATGAAACTTGTATACACATTCTAGAACGACGAACGGACTTAAAAGTTTTGTAATAAACATATTTCAAATTAAAATCCTGTGTATGTTTTATTCATTGTGTATTATATAAAATAAGTCAACCATTGAAAACTGTATAATTCAAATCCACTTTCAATTCCACTATGAAAAGAAGATGTATTTGCATTAATGGTTGTATTTATGGTATGGAGGCGAAGTTTGAAGTTGAAGCAATTCAACTTCAGATAAAAAAAAAACACTTTAGCTTGCCTCGTCCAGCTTTGAGATTTTTATCTAGAGGCTCAACAAATTTGTCACTTTTCTAATGCCAAGAAGTTACTCAATATTTCAGTAATTTAGTTTTAATTGCTTGACACATTTTAGGTCTCAATGAAATTGTAACGGTAAAAATAAATACGAGGGATTGAGAAAGATCTCCTGAGTAGTAATGTAAAATATATTTGTATTTAAACAAATACTCGTACAAATGCAATAACTGGCTAAGTTTCACACTTCCACCAATTAATAACATTGCCGTTATAGGGATAGTGGACATGGTTATCATTTGATTTCACTTATTTTCACATTGCTTGAAAAAACATTAGAGGGAATTCTTCTCAGCAAGTTTGCGTGAAATATCTTTAGTGGTTTGGAAAATATGCATAGTAAAAGTACAACAATAATAAAGTTCAAATTTCCGAACATGTAAATATTAATTTGAACCCGAGCGCTATTGCAACCATAAAAAGAGTTACAAATGACAACGAATGTCGAATTGGGTAGCAGCGAACTGTTACGGACAAATATATATATGTACACTAGGTAGAAAAAGTCTCCGCTCACCAATTCGTGGAATGTGTTTTTGAAGTTCTTGTCAGAACATCAGATGCGCATGCTAATAACATAGTCGCCAAATTTCTTGGAATTCCTATGTGCGTTTGCAAAAGTTAACGGCATTTTTTGAATTCTACTAATACAGAATAAGCAGAAAAAGTGCTTATTACCTTAATTTATTGTAGTTTCCACGCGTTTAAGAGCTGATAATTTTTTGTGCGTTGTTGTCAATAATACAGATTTAGATAATCGAAGGAAAAATCTGCAATTTGTGTGTAAATTTTTCGAATTATCAGCTTTAATCGAAATAAGTGTTGATGAGAGGTAAATAATATTAAAATTAAGGGAGGACGGTAAAAGCTTTTGTGAAATCAGATACGTCATCCAAACTTGAATAATGAATAAATTTTATTATCTAAATATTTTAAAACGACAAATGAAGCAAAGTGCTGACAAATTAGGATTGCCAAACGTATTTTGTTTCCTACAGGACAATGACCCTAAGCATACAGCGGATCTTGTTCGCCTTTGGCTTCTTTACAATGCTCCAAAACAGCTACATTCAACTCCACAATCACCTGACCTCAATCAATTGAGCATTCAAAATTTAAAATTTCGAGGCTACCCCACCAGCTATTAAACTTTTTATAATTACTTGATATTATTGGTTCTGTTTGATGAGCGGAGACTTTTTCCGTTTAAATTAATTGTTTTTAAAATGAAAATGATCTCTGTGGCTTTTGTTTATTGAATTATATGAAAAACGAAAATATATGATTTAATAGCACAAAAAATTTTTAATTTTCTTAATTGGTCAAACTTTTATTTAAGTTTAAAATATTTTGTACCCAGTGAGCGGAGACTTTTTCTACCTAGTCTATATAATACCTACTCGTATCCATGCGTACTCAAATAGTGCGTTTGCAGTTAAAGAGGCCCAAAGGCCTTTTAATTAAAGTTTTTAAGATCTACCAAGAAATTACGTCAACCGCCATCTTATGACGTAATTTTTTTACTATAAAATAGAAAATTAAGTATGTTTCACGAATTAACAAAAGTCTTCACATGCTGTTTATGCTTTTCTTCTCAACTCAAAATAATTACGTCACAAGATGGCGCCATAGTGCAATTGGTTTTTGTAATAATTGTCACAGCCTAAACCGAAAAAAGTAACGATAAATTATTGTCGTAATCTTGTATTCAATCATTCTGGCGTTCAAATGGGGGCTCTTTTGTCGCTCATTACCGACAAATTCTCTTTTGGTGTCGTTCTGACCGAAAAGAGTCCAGTGACTCGAATCGAGTTTTTCTGTCATTCCTTATCATAAAATTTTCGCAAATGTTTAAGCGGTTCGGCTATATTTCATTTGTATGTTGGTATGGTGGTCTCATATTTTGCTTACAAGGAATTATCATGAAAATGGTTGAACAATATTTAAAATAACCACTATTATTATTTTCAAATAAAATCTTATGACGGGGGTTCCCTAATCCACTAGAATGTATTGAATAGCTATCGAGAATTATTAAAAACCCGTATTTTTTTTCCACATTTGTTTCTGTTTACTACAAATCATTCATAAATTAATTACATTTCTTGTTTTAAGTAATATTTAACATGATATTTGAACTAAAGTTTGCGGTTAAAAGAAATAAATATGAAAGCATCTTAATATTTTATGTAAATATAAAAAAGTAAAAGTAAACCCATTTTTATTAGTATTAATTTATATAAATATGTATATATTATAACATTTAATACCGCTAAATATTATTAGAAATGTTAATTAAATATTTTTGAGTATCTTAATTTTATCCTTATTCACAATTTTTCAAAATATGTCTATTATTCTATGCATATTTTAATTTTACATACAAAAAATAGATAACAAAATTAAAATTTTCGAACATATCGTATATATTCATTTAAAACCGAGCGCTATTGCAATCAGGATAAGAGTTTCTAAATGAAAACGAATGCTGAATTGCGTAGCATTAGTTCCGGTGGTATCACAATGGACATCCTACAGGCCTAGGTGCGTCGTCAGACAGCAACTACCTAACTACCTTAATTTTAACATCAAAAGTCGTTTATAAAGATGGTAAGTTCTTGAATTTTATTTTGCTTCTAAAGAAATTATATATAATTGCAGAGAACAGACAAAAACTCTCATAGCGCTGCCCGAGCTAGAAATCGATTGGAATCAATTATGTCGCCATCGTAAAGAGGTGAATTTAAACTCAATTTATTTTTAGCAGCTATAGTTTTAGTGATACAGGTACTTCTGGAAATATTGTTACTCGGCTCACTCAAATTAATAGAAACGGTAAATAAAAATTATTAAATGTAATAAATAAAACACTATGTCTACATTAAGAAGAACACGTTTAAATGATCCGAATAGTTTTTGTGATGTTTGTAGTGATTAGGTGTTTAGAGAATGCAGTTTAAATGCACCTGTTTCTATATAAAAAAGACCTATATGGACTACTTTGGGAAAATAAAATACATAGAACATAACCGGCTGGTATGCGTCCATCTTAAAATGGTAAATTTTCTTTTGGGTCAACAAAGAAGATATACCAAATGTGCTTATAGGATATCCAAGCCAAGACAGAACACTGGACAAAAAAATTTTGGCCTTTGGGAGTGAATTTAGTACCGAGAGGTATGAACGTGATGAATGCCACTCTAGTAGCCAGTGACCGCATTATATTAACGCCTCTTTATATAAGGTTAGGTCTGATAAAAACAGTTTTTAAAAGCTCTATACAAGGATATGGAATTATTTATATATATCAGTAAAATATTGCACTTCCTCTTTAGCCATTTAGAGAGCTTCCCAAAGCGATTTTAGCGAAGAAAAAGGAGAACGTTTTCATCAGTATATTCGTACTATGGAAGAGCGATACGAGGGTCGTTGGAATGCACATAAAGAAAGTTTTTTTCATGTTAAGTATAAACAGTATTTATAGTAGTATTTGGCTAGAAATGTAAAAAACTAAAGCTGCTAAAGGCAAATTTACTACAGATTTGGAATTAGAGTGAAAAAATCTTACAAAGTCGGGTAAGAAACTTCATAGAGCAAAACTAGTGTTTCCCAATGTAATATAATCATAACTGGCTAATATTATATACTTGTATGTTGAATATGTAAATATACTTTATTTATTGGAATTGTTATTAAAAATTGCTTCTTCTAGTTCATTTCAGAACAAAATTGAAAGTGGAAGATTTCTTCATCAGCTCATATTTTAACATTTTGTTTGATTACCTTAACATAGGTTAATCATGTGTTTGGTTACCAACCAAATTTTAATAATGTTAATATAGTGCAAATACTAAATCAAATCATTTCTTATGTAATTTGTAGTTTTCACAGGAGTTCCTTCATCGAAAAATATAACTTCGAGAAGAAATGTACACCATGCAATGTGGGAAACGGAAAAACACCAACGAATGTTCTTAAATGAATTTTCGACGCGCAAACCTATTTAAGTTTGTGCTTTCAATTTCTATGATATGACAAAATTTATAATTATGAAAAGCATAAACATTTAATAGACAATTTTTTCAATTCATGTAAATATGTGCGTTGCGTGAGCAATATGCTTATTGAGCAAATAATAATAATAAAACAGTGGCTAATGCGGCAGAATTTAAATAATTTAATGCCATATATAGTGCAAAATATAAAGTAAATGAAAATAATATTTTAAGTCGCTAATAGGCCATGTTGTCAATTCTTCCTTCTGTCATTCATTGTTCATTTATAGTCAACATGCAAATGCGGGGGGATGGTATCAGTGACAATTGTAAAATTGGAATTTTGGTTGATTTGAAAATTTGAACTTTTTCACTCAATTAATTCTTTATTTTGTTTGTCATCCTTGCGCTTTTGCGAGAAGGAATTTCATATAAAAACGAACGATTTGGTTGAACAGGCGCACAGAAAAAAGTGCGCAACACAGAGTTATAAATGAACGCACTTTGCTTTGTAGGTGATGGTGCGTCTGCGCTTTTTTTTTTGTCGCTTGCGCAAATTTTTTATTTTTTTTTTTAAATTGCATATTGAGGGACATGTATACATACACATGTACACTAAGTTCACTTTTACATTGGGACTCAAAATAATAATTATTCATTATACCCTTTATAAATTTTAGTCTCCGATTTTAATGAAATTCACACAAGTTGTTGCTCTTATAATTAAAAATCACGACAGTAAACAATTTTGCTCTTGGACTGTTCATTCAAAAGTTATGAAGTATAAAAATTTGTAATTTTCGTACTTTTTCTTGGGATCGCTTCTTATATGAAATTCACAACTTATGTTAATCTCTTCAGAGAATATATGTATTCAGTGAACGTTTATGGCTTTTCAATAGAGTTAACTAGTTTTTGTATAGAAAAGTGTGCAAAAAGTTTAGCATTTCTTCCGACAATGTATATTTTTTATTTTTTTCAAAATAGAATAAAATTGTAGTGTATTTAATGACTTTCAACATATAAAAATTTAGAGTGGGACGGATAAGTAGGAAATTTTTTCGTATATGTATGTGTACGGTTTTGTGAAAAACCACTAAAAGTGCAATAAGTCTATAAATAAATGAGCTAGAGACATAGTCTTTTAATCGACCTATTTCAAGCAAATTCAGTAGGTAGTATTATGCTGAATCTATGTCGCAGTACGAATATGGGTGAAATCAGACCACAACCACACACCTACTTCTCATAAAACACAATTTTAAATTTCGTCTGATTCTTTCACTTGATAGTTGTCGGAATCAGAATTGATTTTCCTAATCTATAAGTATTAAAGACCGATCATTTTCTAATTCCATATTTTTTTCTATTTATTATAAAACATCCTTGAATTAGTTACAATTTTTGTTTTAAATAAAATGATATTCGAACTAAATTCTTTGCGGTTGCGCGGTATGTTATTAAAATTTTTAATTGAATTTTAAGTATCTAATTTTCTCCTTATTTACAATTTTTCAAAATCTTTCTATTATTCCATGCATACATATTTGCATATCACATACAAAAAATAGATAACAGAATTCAAATTTCTGAACGAATGGTATACATAGATTCATTTGAAACCGAGCGCTCCTCCATTCAAAGAATTTGAAAGTGAAAAGGAATGCTGAAAAGGGTAGCAGCGAGCTATAACGAACAAGAACACAAAGCGTGCCACCCGAGCACGAGTCCCTTCGTCTTTCCTTGTCGTCCCTTCAACCACATTAAACCGGTTTGGGTTACAAAAGAATCTGTATATGAACTGGCTCTATACAATATACTTTTGTATACTTGCGTATACGATGTATACTTTTAGCCATTCACTCAATAGACAATTATTTTATCAATAGACAAATGTATTAATTCAACAGTGAAATTTCCCTGCCGGCAAATGTCTTGAAGCCACCACACAATTTTAAGAGAAAACTTAATTTCTCCTATTTTCTTTTGAAGTTCTTTTTGTATACGTGTCCAAATAATTTGGCCTAAAGGGAAAAACAACCTTTGTATCTTACTTCTGGGAAAGTTTTTAAAAGATTTGACGCTGACTTTTTTAAAATCAGTTTATGGAAAAATATATGGTAAATGTATAGTTTAGGTCCCCCAACTAAGGAAGCCTCAAAAATTAAATTTTTTTTAAATCGTCTTATTTTTACGCGTAGATTGAGAATCCGTGAGCGGAAAGTGAATTTTTTCAATATTTCTTTTTTATTTAAATTTTTTAAAATAAAAAAATTTAAAAATAAAAAATTGTGATACATTTAAATTAATTGTTTTATTTTTTTTTTTTTGAAAAAATCGCATATTGTTCAAGTTTTTTGGTGTATTTACTCCTCTTCTTCATAAACCTTTCTGAAAATGTATATTAAATTATCAAAGTTAGTGCACTTTTATTGTGATATTAATAATTACACATACTCTGCATCATGATGAAAATTATCATCAAGGTTGAGAGCAACGAAAAGGAGTTTGACGCGACTGGATTATGAACACCCCGGTTTTGGACCGACCAGGGTTATTTTTTTGAAGCGCGGCCGAACGCCGCCAGTACAGAAAGGAGTTTGACGCGATTGAATTATGAACACCCTGGTTTTGGACCGACCAGGGTTATTTTTTTTGAAGCGCGCCCGAAGGCCGCCAGTGCCGAAAGGAGTTCGACGATCTCCGATATTCGTCCATACCATCAGATCGCGGCTCAAAAGAAGTTGTGACTGTTACATTTCTTCAGTATATTGTTTTCATAAGAAAATGTTAAACACGCTGAACTGGTAATTACGCGATTGAATTATGAACACCCTGGTTTTGGACCGACCAGGGTTATTTTTTTTGAAGCGCGCCCGAAGGCCGCCAGTGCCGAAAGGAGTTCGACGATCTCCGATATTCGTCCATACCATCAGATCGCGGCTCAAAAGAAGTTGTGACTGTTACATTTCTTCAGTATATTGTTTTCATAAGAAAATGTTAAACACGCTGAACTGGTAATTACAGCTAAGTGATCTGAATTCTGCAGAATTTTGCCGCTACAACAACAACTAAGTGACTTGAATATGTGATATGTGCAGTGTGTTAAATAAATTTTGAAAAATATACATAAATTATTGAAAAAATTCACTTTCCGCTCACGGATTTGTAGTTTACGTGTAAAAATAAGACGATTAAAAAAAATTTCATTTTGAGGCCTCCTTAGTTAGGTCCCCTAACTAACTGTACATTTACCAAATATATATTTGAACAGCAAAAGGCGATCCCAATTTTCTGCCGTATCACAGAAAAACAATTATACTGACTCATGGTTATGATCCTGAGCGTGAACGTGTATAAATTTTCGATTTATAATGATTTTTCCCTGATATTTTTAACTTTTATATCCACTAACACTTCAGTAAATTGTTTATACACATTTGTTAAATAGTGCAAATCTAATTTTAATTCAATATTTAACTTATACTTTTTGAATTTTTTCAAAAAAAAAAATTATTATTGAAAATTTCGGGTCGGCTTTAGAATAACGTCCCACGCTTTCGGGGACGGAACGGGTATGGGCGGATAGAGGAGATCCTCCAGATCAAGAATATATATAGATATAGCCGCGGGAAACTTATAGTTTTCGAGATATTTACGTTTAAAGTTGAAAATTTGAACTATTTAAAGTACGTATTTTTGCGAGTTAAAATGAATTATACACTTATATTTTTCACTTTTATATCCACTAACACTTGACTAATTCGTTTTTAGAAATTTTTTTTATATTAGATGCTGCAGAAATAGCTTTATTTCAATATTTAAATCATTCTTTAATTTTATTAATTTTGACAATAACAAAATGGTTGTGAATGTCAAAACATCAGTGTTGCCATACTAATACATTTTGCAAACGAAGAAAAATAAAATTAACAGAGAGATTGTATCCTAGATACGGGAAACAACGCAAAAAGAATTTCTGCGCGTAAAAACTTTGGTACACTCCGGTGTTGGATCGACCAGAGTTATTTTTTTTTTGAAGCGCGGCCGAAGGCCACTAACGCAAAAATAAGTTCTGCGCAAAAAAACTTTGATACACCCCGTTGTTGGATCGACCAGGGTTATTTTTTTGAAGCGCGGCCGAAGGCCGCCAACGCAAAAAGGAGTTCTGCGCAAAAAAACCTTGATACACCCCGGTGTTGGACCGACCAGGGTTATTTTTTTGAAGCGCGGCCGAAGGCCGCCAACGCAAAAAGTTCTACAAGAAAAAAGTAATATTGTCATAGAGGGTATAGCATAATACTTAACATCAATGCTTTGTAATAGTTTATTTCTCTAGGTTTTGGATACCTGTATTTGGGGTATTATCTGTTTTAATTTCTTTCAGTTCAATTACAAAAGATGTCGATAAGGTAACACTGGTTATTTGAAATTTTGCAACCCTTTTGCTATTGTCAGAATTAATAGAATTTAACAATAATTTAATTATTGAATTAAACTATTTTTGCACTATATAATGTAAAATAAATGTGTACAAACGAATTAGTGAAGTGTTAGTGGATATAAAAGTGGAAAATATAAGTGTATAACTCATTCGAAATGGGAAAAATGCGTACTTTAAATAGTCGAAATTTTGAACTTTAAACCCAAATATCTCGAAAACTATAAGTTTCCCGCGGCTATATCTATATATATTCTTGATCTGGAGGATCTCCTCTATCCGCCCATACCCATTTTATCCCCGAAAGCGTGGGACGTTATACTAAAGTTTTCCCAAAATTTCACTTTCCTCTCACGGATTTCTAATCCTCGCGTAAAATAAGACCATTAAAATTTAAAAAAAAAATCGTTTTTGAGGCCTCCTTAGTTGGAGGACCTAAACTATACATTTATCATTATAAATTAAAAAATAGGAACTTTAAATAGTTAAATTTTTTAACTTTAAATGCAAATATCTCGAAAACGATAAACAAAAATCGGGGCAAACTATTCTAAATCCCAGCTCTGTAGTATGTATGTGACAGATGGACGAAAGAAACTAAGCCGATTAATGAAGAGTTTGGCTGCATTTGTAACTCGAAGACAATCGATCGCAGTTAAAGTGAAACTTTTTGTCTCATATTTTCAATTTGTTTAAGTATCATACTAAAATAATTAAAATAAAACACCTTCTCGTGGTGTAAGTTTTCTGCTCTTAGGTTTCACTTTCCCTGAAAAAAATTACAAATATACATACAGGTGAAGCTAATAAATTCGCTTTTCACATTTCAACTTGAAAACATTGATATTTGAAATAACCACCACTCTGTAAAACTAGTTACTTAATTTTTATTTATCACAATCTTTACATTAAATATACTTAAATAAGTTGTTGTGCACTTCAAACCACATTGACAAACACAGAATCCGAATTTTTACATTAGTTTAATAATCCATTAACTGAATTTACTTATTTTTTAAACAAAGAAAACAAAACTGAAATTTGTAATTCAACTGAACTATGCCATCTACTGTCGTTTGACGAATCGCGTTTCTAATATTAAATGCAAAATTGACGCCGTTGGACAGTCACACTAAGTTGACACTCTATTCAGACAAGGGTGGTTAATTTTATCAAATAAATAAAATTTGCGCTTGAGTCAAATTACTGACATAAATGCGGAAGAGTTGATACTTATGTTGAAGTGACTCCCTTTCTGGCAACAAGCATATTTAGTACTGGGTTTTTTTGTATATAGCTTACACCCTTTTTATGTGTTACCATTGTAAAATCATAGCCATTACACTGCAAAATTTTGTCATGGATGCGAAGACCAGCTCGGGAAGCAGGACTCTTATCGTGCACTTCCGTAACATAAATGCCCTGTAAAATGTATACGATTAAATTAAATTTGGTTGAACTTTTACTTACTAACATAATCTGTATATCCTTGAGGACTTTTTTTGAAGTCTTGATCAATACCACCTCCTATTTTAAACCCACATTTCAGAATTTCTCTGCCTTCTATATCGTAATCTTTCTCTTTATGAAGTGTAATAGGTATCTAAGATATAGCTTGTTATATAAAATAATAAATAAATAAATTTTGTTTACACTTAAGCATTCCATAGCCGTCCCGGCCTGATGTTGAAAAGCCATTTTTGCCATTATGAATTCCAAAAGTTATTCTTAATCTTCTCGAAAGAATATCTTATATATCCAACAGCACAGGATTGTGATAATTTTTGTATAAATATCACTATTGAACAATCGATTACAATGTTCGATACTTCGCTAACCATGTTCCTATGCGGTAGTTGGGTTCCCGAACTAATTCAAAATGTTTAGTATTTATTTAAATTTAAAAAACTAACATAATTTCCCCTTAAAACATTTTTTAACAACAAACTGTACTATGTGTAAAACAATAGTAAACATTACGAAATAAAATGTAAAAGAACAAGTAAGGAAGGGCTAAGTTCGGGGATATCACACATTTTATACTCTTGCAACTTGCAAATATGAAAGCCTTAAAAAGCCCATGTGGTGTTGGCAAAACTTTACATAAAAAAATGTTGCGAAAACATTTAATATTCATTTTACGAAGAAATCGTGAATGGTTTGTTGTTATTGTAACGTTTGTTTAGACCCTGTTTTGGGGAAAGTAAGAAGTCAAGTTAACAGTGGGCTCAGAAAGCAAGCTATTTCGACGGGCTCGGACCATAGGGAGTGAAGGGTTAATGAGTGGGATTCATAGGACAAGTAAAGAGGTGATTAGTGTTGTGCGGTGATTCGTTGCATGCAGGATATAGGTTTTATATATCGGGGTCTATTCTGGATGTGTAGGATTTTAACCTGCAGCCCACCGATTGCTTTGTATATTGTCAACAACGTCTCTTTGCACAAATGCAGCCGGCTAGCGACGTGAAAATTTAGTTGCGGCTCTGTACTTTTGTAACAATCGCTTTTGTGTGCGGAGAGAAAAAGTGCAGACTGTCTAGTGTAACGCCTAAAATTTTAAGGTTGTTAATCGTCGGAATTTTAACTTCATCGTCGGAGATATTGAGATCCAGTCTGTACTTCTTCGTCCAGTTCGTGAATAGGGTGGGATAAATTGGATGAGGAGAAACGTGTGGGCATTGTTCGGCTATAATATATCTAACATTATACGTTCAGAGTATTTTATATATGTTGTTGTTTTAGCGCCAGAAAACATTCTTGAAGTAATTTCGTTGAAGTTGACAGTCCTTGGGCTGATAAATATCCGTGCCCCTTTCGATTAGTTAAACCCGACTGTCGAGGGACCTGTGGTGGTAACGGTTGTTAAGATATCTTACATATTGACCAATATCCGGTATCAAGTCAACTATAAGTTCGATAATCGTTATATTCGATATATACTAAAAAAAAGTATTGACCGTTTGAACCCATTTTTGATATACGAGCATTCTATCATCAGAAAAGGACTTTTTTTGAATTTCGATATTATATCCCACAGATTGACCATAATTTGTAACAAAAACTTCGCAATTTTCGGTATCTGGGAGCTGGAACAGTTGTAGTCCAATATCGACACTTTTCGGTCACAAGGTGACACACCTTGGAGGCACTCTTCGTACAAAGTTTTATCCTGATACAGTCATTGGTGCTTGATTTGTAAACTGGGAAGTGAAAAAATTATACAGTATTCGTGGTTGTAGCCTGATTATTCCCATTTTCGCTCTGTAATATAAAACTGTCTAGTTAATATTATGTGCTAAATTTTATTGAAATTAGTCCAATTTTGATAAAGGTCCTTATAAAGCTTTTTTGTATCACCTTGGGTGCAGAATTTAGTGTCTCTAGCGCTTTTATTTATTGAGTTATCGCACTTTTCGTAATCCTGATTTACCTTTTAAAGTTGAGAGATACGCTTTGATTGTTTGTTTGAAAAATACATTCACAGTTGGGATGTTACACATTCTCCGGTGCAAATAGGCTATATAATATTTTCAAAAAAGTTAGGAATCCTCACTAAAACATCAATAATGTAACCCAAGGTGTAAAAAAATTATTTACACAGCGTGAGTTGCGAATTGGTTATAGAGCAAAATAATGTACTTTGCAGAACATATATCAAATTGTAATAAAACTTAACTATTACAATAAAATTATTCTTTTATTAAAAAAATTATAACTGAAATGTCGCCTCTGTAAAATGTCATTATTTGCACCTTAGTATTAATCCTCATCAAAATTAATTATTTCATATTCAAGATTGATTCAATGCCCCTATATAACTTTTTGAATTATTCGCACATTCCATTCGAAAGATATACTATTATATATTATATTAAATTTCACAATTTTAATAAAAAAACAAGAGCAAACGATAACTTAGTTAACACCTATATGATAAAGTGATCTAATCTGAACAATTTCTGCGGAGAATATATTGTTGCCTTAAATAATAATCCGTGAAAACTTCCGTGAAGATACCTCGTCAAATGAAAGAATTTTCTACACAAGCACTTGATTCCAATCGTTCAGTTTGTATGGCAACTAAAGGCAACATTGATCCGATCTATTTCTTTGGAGATTGCATTATTGCCTTAAAAAAATCCATGCAAAATTTCGTTAAGATACCTCGTCAAATGAAAAAGTTTACCATACAAGCACTTGATTCCGATCTTTCAGTTAGTATGGCAGCTATATGCTATAGTAATACGATTCGAATAATGTTAGACAATAGCTCGTGCCTAATTTCGTAAAGATACCTCTTCAAATTAAAAAGTTTTCCATGCAAGCACTTTACAACATGCATTTTCCCGCTGCGATGAGATAGTAATTTTCGAAAAGGAGAGATTGTCCTGATCAGTTTATCAGAAGAAGGTAATAGACTGTTACCTCACAGTTTTTTGTTACACGCAGTTGAAGTTTGAAGGTTTACGGAGTGGTTTAAACATAATTTTTTGGGTTTATTCTCTATAAAAAAATAATAATGCAATGTTTTTGCAAATATCGAGAAGCGTTAACATTGTATCGGGTTGTTAAAATTTAAACGCATATTGGACACCACATTTTGTATGTAAATTATGCCAAAGTGCTTTGTTAGGATGGTATAAAGGAGAAAAAAGAAGTTTAGATTTGTGACGAACGATCTGCTTTCGACTATATGATAATGGCTGTAGAAGAATTTTCTGGCAACAAATGTGCGTAAAACTATGACGAAAATGTGGAAGCTATGCTTACTGGAAATAAAAACAGTGGAAAAACAATGTAAAGAAAAAAAAAATTGATGCTGCTGAACATTCCAGAAAACATGAATAAGGAACATATACTTAATATGCACTTAAATATTTTATTCTAAAGTTAAAAAGTAATTCCAATTAATAATAAATTTTGAAATAATATGTAAATGTTGTGTATCTTTCAGTGAGAAAGTTTTGTTGTATAAGAGAACCCTAATTTTTCATGAGGAACATTGTTTAGGTTTCATATCAACCACTTAGCCTGTAGATGGCGTTTAATTGACGATTTTTTTACTAGATTGTCTACAATTTTAAATTAAACCACAAATTCGAATTCCTTGACACCAAAAACCCCCGGATACGAAGTTTAAGCCAACGCACTACACAAAAAACAAAGTTTACAATGTTTCATTGATGTTTACACCACTCCGTAGACCTTTAAACTTCAACTGTGTGTAACAAAATACTAAGACGAAGCAGTCTATTATTTTCTTCGGATAAAATAATCATGAAAAACCTCCTCTTTCCGAAAATTATTATCTCACCGCTGCGGAAAAAATTTACTCGTAATTTGTTGTACTGGGTTTTATATACTTTATTGGGTCTTCGACGTTTCCTTTTAGGTGTTCCAAACACCCAAGAAAAGTTAATATAAACTAAATGTGGTCTTATTTTACTCGAATCAACCCTGGTCCCCCCTTATATCGCTGGTTATTTACTAAAGAACGCCATTAGATATCTGTTAAAGTTTTTATGAGTTTCTTAATCTAATCGAAACTCTGGTGTACGTCTATCGTTCATCACTTTCTTAAGCAAAAGTCTTAAGAATTGCACGTTAATGCTTTTAATTTTAGAATTTTGGTAGTCTTGACTGGAAAACTAAAAAAATTTAAGAGGCAAGCAAAGTCGTAAGAAATTGGAAAATATAATTGGTTCAATAAAAAAACTAAATATGATATGATCCGAAGCGTTTCTCTTTTCTTGTAGAGAGCTTATGATTTGGTGGTTTAATTTGGCAGCACTGCCACCACATGGGTCGCTGAATAGATGACGGTCAAAACAACGAACTACCACTAAGAATCCAGCAGAAATAAAATGCGAAAACAGTGGGATATTTATGAGATCAGATTTTTAGCGAATTATACGTGTGTTTCTAACCTTTATTAAAAAAGATTTAATATAGTTTTTTAAGGCTATGATGGGTTAGTCTGCTATTCTAATGAGACGTATAGACCAGTTTTGGCCCTTAGCGAAGCCAGATGTAGTGCCGTTACGTAGTTCTTGAGATAATGAGAATTAAATCCTTTAGAATGCAAGCGCATGACGTGAATTTCAATTGGTTATGGGGCACTTCTTCGAATGTTTTAAGCTTTTCCCTGCTAGTGCACTTGCCTTGCTCCACTGTTTCTTTGGTGCCTTGCTCTTGACATTTCCTGCAGTCATCCAGTTATGTCAGCCCTATTCTGCAGGCGTGTGCCGCCGCCAGACTGTGACTAGTATTCCAATAATGTTCCTACAATTTCTACCTACCTACCTTTGCAGGTTTGCATCCTGGTAGATCATTCCTTCAAATGCTAATCTTTCTTGACATGCTCTTATCCAGATAGTCGTAAAGAAAATGCATGGATTTACCAATATCGGTCACGTTATCGGACGACAGCCGAACGCCACTCTTGGCAATCTCATCCACTATCTCATTGCCATGGATGCCTTTGAAACCTGGCACCCAGTAGAAGTGAAGCCGCTTGCTCTTGCCGACACTCTCCACTGCTGCCCTGCATACCAAAACATTTCTGGCTGATATGCGACAGGAGGTTATTGGCTTGGTTGCTGCTTGGCCGTCTACGTAGATGTTATCTGTCTAGTTGCCTGCTGATGCATTAGAAGCTAGCTTCGCGGCTTTCTCAATAGCAAAGTCCTCTGCTTGAAATATACTGCAGTGGTCCGGCAACTTAAATGATGCCTTATGCCTAGCACTGGACAGTATCACAAGCCACATCGATAACATTTCATAAGTGCGTTGCAGTTATATTCGCAGTTGTTGTTAGGTTACCTGGACCTGTGATTCCGTTTAATTTGCGCATTACTGTTTTGCACTCTGGTGAGATATTAAGTTCTTATTTTATGCTGAATTTACCGCTCACTGGAAAGCGTAAGTATAAAAACAAACTAACTTTATTATTATACATATGTATGTTTTATGATGTTTACATGCATGCATATTCGCTACTTTACCGATTGGAACATTTTTGTTATCGGAGTTGCTTTCGATACTTTATGAGTTATCCCCTTCGTTTTACATTTGGGATATTCAAAAATAAAAGTTAAAAGGAAAATGTCTCTTAAACAATACAAACGTAAGCGCGCTGATATAAAACGCAATATATCACATATTAAATCGTTGGTTGATGTATCAAAAGACTCCTATGAAAAACCTTCACATGCGGAGTTACAGTATCGGGTAGGAATACTAGAGTCATACTTCAAGCAAGCACTCTCAGTCCAAGCTGACATTGATGATTTGGATCCATCAGACACAGGTCGCGCAGATTTAGAGGATAGCTATCTTACAGCTAAACTTTGAATTCAAGCGCAAATATGGGTTGGCTACGACGAGACAACAGTTCCGACTCCTATTTCCACTCCATCACACTTGCCAAGGTTGTCGCTGCCTACCTTTAGGGGGAGTACAGAATACAAAAATTTTATTGCATCTTTCACTCAACTTATCGCTCGTGAACCTAGGCTTTCAAATATATATATAACGATTTAATTATTTGTTGTCCTGCCTTAAGGGTTCAACTCTGGAAAACGTAACAGCATTCCAGGAAACCAGAGAAAACTACCCGAAGGCTTTAGATAGATGCAGGCAAAGCTTTGATAATCTCACTCTGATTTTTTGGAAGGTATTTCCTCGTCATTCACGCTGCAACCAGCCGATAAATCAAACTATCAACAATTGCGTGGTTTGATTGACAAGGCATCAGCTATATTCAGTTCGTTAGAATCGTTGGGCCCAAGCTCTAATATCGCGCAAGCAATGCTGATTTGCATTGCCATTGGAAAATGTGATCAGCAAACTCCTAACAAATGGAACAAATTGCTAGATTTCAAATCGCTTCCAACTTGGCTACAACCTAAGTTTTAGAACGTGACTGTCAAATTCTGCATTCATCCGACTCCTTATCACACCATAAGTCCGATTCCTCCAAATAGATTCGTATCACTACCTGTGGAAAAAACTCATCGTTCGCAATCACTAAGCCTTTTTGCGTTCTTGGTTCTAGCTAAACAAAATTATTGGACCAGAAATACGAGCTATGTATCAATTGTCAGAGCAATGGTCACAGAGTAGCTCAGTGTGCTTCGAAGCATCGCTGTCGTATCTGTAACAGAACGCATCATACGCTCTTGCATCATGATACCATATTATTATTCAAACAAACCTCATACATACAACCACGCATTCACATATGGAAGTTAACGGCAGCTTCCACACAGTAGCTTTACGCTAATTATAAACAAAACTGTATCTCTGCACTTAGCAATTATACAGTCTCTTAATAAGCATATTTGCTTGTTTGAGTAACTGATATGCTTTTTCGTCCACCTCAAACCACTCACAAAATATACACAATAGTAAATATAAAACCAATTACTGAATAAGCTAATATTGTAACTAACACTCTCCTTATTGTAAGTGGCTAGATGAGCTACGCCTCCTCCTTCCATACACGCCACTAAGCGAAATACACCACATCAACAATACACCACAATCCACAAGAAGACTCCACACACAAACGCACACCACACCACTCAGACCACCCACCCATACACATCACATCACACCACAACTCTACACAACCCAACATTTAAAAGGGACTAACATAGGACCAGAGCCCGCTTTTTCGTTCGCAACTCGAGCCGTTCAGACGTGCGCGGACCGTAGTAACTTTTCGCCCGAGTATCCAGATATTCATTAGGTTTTTGTGAAATATATTTTTCTACAATTGTTTTAATAAACATAGCGGATACCGCTGGATAACCTACATTTTTCGAATCTATTTCCATTTTTTGTGCTTGCACCAAACGCATTTAAAACGGTGAGTGCAAACGAGTGTAGTAATCAGTATGAATTAATCATTATTAAGCAAATAAGAAAAATGTATAAATAAGAGTAAATTGAAATACACAGCTCAGTTATCCATCAGGACAATCAAAATTATCGTTTTGATTTCTTCTGCGTGTTCGCGGAAAAACTATATGTTCTTTTATACTTCCCAACCCAGTGAAGTTAATTGGCGCACAACAACGAGGGACATGTGTTAGTGATAACCTCGGCAAAAAAAAGGTATAAAACCACAAGTATCCCTAGCCGAAACAATAATAACAGTGACGCGTCTCGAAAAACTTAACAAACAAGTATCCTCTCGTGAGGAGAAAAGTAAAAAACAAACAACGTGAGTCCTAGCGAAATTTTCTAAATGGTAAAAACCTTGGTATCGAGTGAATAATTAAAACCTTTTTTTATGCCAGGACGAACTCTCTAAAAACTTTAAAATTAATAAAATTCCACAAGCGAATAAATGTTAAACAACAACTGAAAGAAAAATAAACTACAACAAATAGTCACCAACAGCCATAAAAATGTGTATGAAATATAAAAACTATCATAATACAAAACCCATCAATAAATATTAATAATCGAAGAGCAAGAGAAAAAAAAATATACGCAAAAATATAAAAAATAACGGCAAAAAAATTGAAAATATATAAAAACAAAACAAGATAAGGAAAATAAAAGTACATTATTTATATATTTATTATAAATAGTGCCCGTGTTATTAGAAATATGTGTAATACTTGTATGTCAGGAGCATTGCCAGGAGATTTTGACGTTGACAAATTAGAAAAAATAGTTCAAAACTTAGGGAAAAACATTTTTATTAAAGGATGACCCATCTAAAGAATATAAAATAAAATGTATGAGGACAGTTTTTAAATACATAGGGAAAAAACTAGTAGCAACGGTTGAGAACTATGACAATAGGGATACATTAGTATCTGAAACAATCGATGATTTTATAGCACGACTCAATTTCGCTTACGCGGACAAATGACCAGCTCATATTATCGAACAGGAGATGAGTATTTTGCGACAGGGCAGTTATTCAATTATTGAATACTATATTAAGGTTAATGAAAAATTAACCTTACTAATTAACAAAACTATAGTGACTTACGGATCAGATAGTGCCATAACTAAAGAATTAAATGCAAAAATAGATGGGATGCTTTGCATATATTTATAAGAGACCTAAATGGAAATTTGGCAAATATCTTAGGTAGAGTAAAACGTTCGTTCGGTTTTTATCTAAGATTTTCGATAATACGTTATTATCATATTATTACTCTATGTGGTTTTTTTTACGAAATCGAGAATTTAGAAGCAGACGTTTTAATTGGATACAAATTTTTGAAAGAAATGAATGCAGTGATCAACTTGAAAGAAAAAAAGGTTGATAATAAATAATTAAAAGGAAGAAGACATATTTAGCTTAGGAGGTAAATCTGAGCATCACAAGAGTAAAGGAATTTTAAAAGATGGAAACATTAAAGGAGATATAATTACTTTGGGAGCAGAGACTCCTAAAGCGCCAGCTGAACATTTATACCAGCACAATTAAGATATTAAAAATAAAAAACTTACTGTGGAACTAAAAAATTCTACAACGCGAGTCGATCGATGTACTTACCGACAATAAAGAAAATAATCTAAACAAATATCTGAGTGATACCAAAAAACGGTATCAATGATGATGGCCCAGCAAAATTAAGAATGGTAGTGGATTTCAAAAAACTAAATTAAATTACTATTTCGGATAAATATCCGATACCAGATACAAATGTTATACTTTCAAATCTAAGAAGATCATAGTATTTCTCCACAATCGATTTAGAATCAGGTTTCCACCAAATTTTAATTAAGCCTGAGGACATCGAGTAAAGTAAATAATGGAAAATACGAATTTTTGAGAATACCGTTTGGTTTAAAGAATGCACCAAGAATTTTCCAACGAGCTATGGATGATGTATTGAGAGAATTCATTGCAAAATTCTGTCAAGTATATGTTGATGGTATAATTGTTTTTTTCACGCTACTTAGAAGATCATAAAAAACATTTGAATTAAGTAATCAACATTTTGTACTTAAAAAATCAAATATGAAAATAGCATTAGAGTCAAAATTTCATGAAAATTAAGTCGAATTTTTGAATTTTATAGTTGCAAAAGATGTAATTAAAACGGATCCGCATAAAGTTGAAGCGCTTTGTAACTTTCCATTACCAAAAACAGTACGACAACTTCGAAGTTTCATTGGAATGATTGGATATTATAGGAAATTGATCAAGAATTTCGCAGCAATAGCTACACCGTTAAACAAACATTTATCAGGAGAATATGGACATGTATCTCAGCATATGTCAAAGAAAATTGAAGTTTGATTAGAGCAGGACGCAATTTTAGCATTTAAAAATTAAAACAAATACTAACCAACCAAGTAGAATAAACTCAACCAGACTTAAAAAAAAAATTATATTGGTAACCGATGCCTCAAATGATGCATTAGGTGCTGTATTAAGCCAAAATGGAAAACCAATTACATTTATCTCTAAAACATTGAATTCCACGGAAAAGAATTATGCAACAAATGAATAAGAAATTTATGCCATAGTTTGGAGATTAAAAACTTTAAGAAACTACCTTTATGGAGTATAAGAATTAGAAATATATACAGATCACCAACCTTTGACTTTCGCAATCTCTTCGAGAATACCTAATGTAAAAATTAAAAGTTGGCATACCATTATTAAGGAATATGATCCAAAAATGATTTATAAACCAGGAAAAATTAACATAGTCGCGGACGGCTTATCCCGAAACAACTTAAACAATATAACTGATGATTCATTAGAAATGGACACACAACATTCTGCAGAGAGCTCTGATAATACGCAAATTTAAGAAACGAAAAAACCATTGAATCAATCCAAGCAACAATTACTTCTTATTAAAGGTCGCTTTACCATTCATGAATCTATTAATAATTTTAATAAAACTAGGCATATTATTGAATATGATACACTTGAAAATTTAATGACTATTTTAAAGGAATTATTACAACCAAATCTTGTAACTGCAATATACTGAACACCTGAGGACTTTTATGAAATAAAAAAAAACATTTACACAGGGGCTTTGACGAAAATATTAAACAAATCTCAACTTTTTACTATTGGCCAGAAATGCATAAACAATTTAAAGAACACAATAGAAATTGTGAAATTTGTATAAAAAATTAGTATGATAGGCATCCCATAAAAATACCTATTGGAGAGGTCCCTATACTTGAAGAGGAGGGAATACAAATACACATAGATATATTTTATGCACAATCATTACAATTTACAAGATACTTGTATTACATGTATCGATAGTTATTCAAAGTTTTTGGTTATTAAGGAAATTGAAGATAAGATTTGCTGGTTCTTATAGCGAAAACCAGCGTGTAGGATCGCTGTAGCAGCTGTCCAATACACGAATGTGAGGTGTTGACGGTAGAGTTGTGCGCAGGATCGCTATTCTGTCGAATGAGGTGAAAAAGTTGCGCTGATCATCCCTCTTGCTAGCTGGTGATGTACACGCGCGGTGTTGTTGTGTGGTGTCATCTGGTGTGGTGTATTGGTGAGTATGTGGTGGGCATTATTAGGGTGCGCCAGTTTTTATCGAGTAGAGTGGTGTGGTTATTTACTGAGGCTTAGCTCATTTAAAGCTGAATACCAATACTATAAAACTATACACTCGGTTACTGATAAGAAACCATTCGAAATCCTTTATAATAAGGTCTCTCATGATAATTTACCAGACAAACTTTTATTAGACAAAATAAAACTATAGGTAACATCTTTCTGTGGAGATGTTATATATGAAAAGATTACGGGGGGGCAGAAATAAGCTAAGGCCTAGATACAAGAAACAAGTAATAAAAGAAGATTTAGGGAATAAACTTAGAATTAACTACAGAAATAGAATAGTACAAAAAGATAATATTAAATCTTGAATATATATTTTCAAAAAATGATACCCTTAATATTCCTAATATTAGTTGCTCAAACAATGACGGACATTGTGGATTATACGTTATTAGAGGACGGAGACGTAGCTTTATATAATGACTATGGCGACATTTTTCACATTATTAATTTATGAATGATGACAATGAAGATGAAGTAGCATATATTAATGATTAAGATACAGAACCAGAAATTGAACTCATCAAAACTTTATTAGAGCAAATACAAAAGAAAGATGCAAGAAATAAAAGAGACAAAAATTAATTAGGGACACTATGGAAGTGGATAGCCGGAACACCATATCATGACGATTTAGTGTTAATAAATAATAAGTTAATCCAACTAATAGAAAATGACAATATACAATACACAAAAAACTCTGAAATTTTTAAAATGATCAGTCAATGAAAAGAAACAATTAAAAATGTAAACGAAAATTCACATGTTAAACTTTTAATAAAAAGGAAATATTAATTTTTAGTAACTGAACTACAAAAAATAGTTTATACAATAGCTATGGCAAAAGAAAAGGAATTTTAAACCCTGCAATTTTACATTTAGATGAACTGATGTAAATGTAACATTTTACATTCATCTAAAAGTAAGAGCAAACTCACAAGAAGACGGAAACTAGTAATTGACAAAGAAATTGCAAAATGCAAAAAAGAATATATAAATATAAAAGGTTGTAAAAAAAAATGATAAACACCTATTGTAAAATTAATAATAAAAATATTTGCCTATCAGATATTTTGTCCAGAAAAAAAGGTAAATGTAAAAAAATTAAAGAAAAAAATAAGGAAATAGATGTAATTAAAGAAGGAGAAATATTAGTCTCTGGAAACACAGTTAAGGGCTATGCCATAAATGGAGTTTACCTTGTTACTTTTGAAAATTATACAAATATTAACAATATAATATATGAAAATGTCGATTGCAAAATTTGGAAATAAATTTTGGTGGGCAGCCTCCTTACAGTAGTTTTACGCTAATTATAAACAAAACTGTATATTTGCACTTAGCAATTATACAGCCTCTTAATAAGCATCTTTGCTTATTTAAGCAACTGATATGATTTTTCGTCTAGCTCTTACCACCCACAAAATGTAAACAATAGTAAATATAAAACCAATTACTGAATAAGCTAGTATTGTAACTGACACTCTCCTTATTGTAAGAATTCATCATTATTAAGCAAATAATAAAAATGTATAAATAAGAGTAAATTGAAATTAAGAGCTCAGTTATTTATTAGGACAATCAAAATTATCGTTTTGATTTCTTCTGCGTGTTCGCGGAAAAACCATATATGTATATATTTTTACTTCCCAACCCAGGGAAGTTAATTTAGCAACTACTTTGGTTCTAGTTAAAGACTCCATGGCTGCATACAATCTTGGAAGAGCTCTTTTCGACTCATGTTCATCATGACTGATAAGTTCACACAAAGGCTTCAATTTCGTCGAGAAAAGTATCACATTGGCATTCGAAGTATAGCTGATTCAGTTATCAATCTTAAAGCTCGAACCACCACAACAATTAAGTCACAAAAATCAGCATTTCAACTTTCGCTCCAGTTTGGTATCACACCCCATATTGTTGACCAACGTGACGTTAAAATTGACACAGCAAATTGGAGTTTGCCAGCCGACACAACTTTGGCAGACGAATCCTTTTTCAAACCCCGATGCATCGATCTATTGCTTCGAACAGAGGGATTTTTTGAAGCCCTCGCTGTTGGTTAAATTAAACTTGGCCCAAATTTACCTACATTTCAAAAGACATTATTTGGCTGGGAAGTTTCTTGAAGATACCAGTCGAAGTACTATACAAGTTCATTTCTGCTGTTTAGCGGAGACTCTATTGACGCAAACATGCAACGCCTTTGAGAGCTCAAAACTGTCGACTGGTCACCCGAACCAATTCAACGAACGCATTTCTTGCAATCGAACGCCCTCTTTTGCATTCGTCAGACACTTATTCCCAGTACGTCTAGTTCATGGAAGAGTACGAACGTCTTGGTCATATGTCTGTATTAAAGGCGCCGAACATAGATGAACCACACTATTACATTCCACATCACTGCGTACTTAACATCATGTATCAACAAACACAACCACGACAGAAACATCGCTAAACGACTTACTTTTGGTTGAACCAACGATCCAAACAGAGTTGTAAATTTTGCTACTGCGCTTCCTTTTGTATGGTTATGCTATCACTGCAAATGTCACTAAAATAAAGGTTTTCGTAAATTTCATTATATTCTCTGGCGAACTTCTCCAGACGCAGATCTTCTCACAAACCAGCTCAACACTGTCACATACGGCACTGTCTCAGCTCCTCATCTAGCAGAACGAAGCCTTCACTACTTAGCAGATATGCATAGGAGTCAATTTCCAATGGTCGCTGCGGCTGTAAAGACTTCGTTTTATGTTGATGAGCTACTGTGTGGTGCGGATGATACTGATGCCCTACACACCATAAAGGCAGAAGTTATTGAGATACTTCAACGCTGTCAATTTCCTCTATCCAAATAGCAGTCCAATTACCCAGATTTCATGGAAAGCCACACTACGAAAGAGCTAAGTATTACCGAAGATTCTATAACAAGTGCACTTGGCGTGACATAGAATCAACGAAGCGACACGTTGTTGACATTCACAACAAAACATTTTCACATGTATGTTGCTCGCACAATACTGTCCATCGCCTCATCACTTTTCTATCCACTTTTAGTGCTCTCACCACTCGTGATAACCTCAAAGGTATGTGTCTTCCAAGGAGAATCCTGCCAACCTCGAAATTCTGGCTGCCCTACTGCAGAGCTCAAACCTTTGGTATGGTTTTCTGGTCCTGATTTTTTGCGGGAAAATTCACTGAAATGGCCACATGCGGTATTGAACTTGAAATGGATATTGTGAACGCAAAGAAACGCAAGAAGACATGTGCTGTAGTTAAGGAGGCAAATTACTTGGTCGATGTCAATGATGGCATAAGCTCCTTTCTCTATTATCTGCGTCTCATCGCCTGGCTTTTTCGGTTCAGGGATAAATGCAAACAAAAGCATATGGCAAACACCATATGACCATCTCCTGATGAATTACGACGCGCATCGTGTTGCATTCTCTTCAATATTCAGCAACAACATTTTTCAAACGACATTCAATTACTTTGCAAAAACCAAAATATAAAAAGTAACTTGAAGTTTCTCACTCCATTCCTGAATAACGTAACCGGCTTTGAACTCGTGGAGGTTGGTGGACGTCTGGATTATGCAGACTTACAAACTTTCAGAATCACCTGATTCTACTACCCAGCGATTCTCTATTTGTACAATAATACGTTCGAGACCTATATTTACGAAATTTTCTGGCAGGCCCAAAGGAATTGGTCGGCTTTATCAGATTAGAATTTTGTATTGTCAACGCTAGAGCTGTTTCTCGTCGCATAGTTCGTTCCTGTGTGCATTGTGTTCGTTACAAGCCAGTGCTGTTACAACAGGCAATGGGCTCATTACCAACCCCACGCTTTACACCTGCAAGCCCATTTGAACGTTGCGGAATCGACTTTTGTGGACCGATAAACACATATCTTTGAATTCGAGGAAAACCACCTACCAACTCATACTTACCTGTGCCTCGTAACTAAAGCTGTGCACATCAACTTGGTAAACCTATCAACAAACGCATTTCTAAATGCATTGAATCGAATAAGTGTTCACCGCATTTTGCCATGTGGTATCTTTTGCGATAATGCTACGAGTTTTATGGGCGCATTTAACCATTTAAAATACTTCGAACTATTCTTATGGAAGAATGAAACATTAAATGAAGTCAATAAATATTGTTCCTTTGATATCATTAATTTTCATTTTATTCTACCCAGAGCACCTCACTTCGTCGGCTTCTGGAAAGCTGCGGTAAAGAGCGCAAAAGCGTTGTTAAATTGCACATTCGCAAACACTAAAGCTAAAGACTGTCTTACGTCTTAATCGCTACAACACAATCACTGCCATCAAGCAAAATTATTAGCGTCGGTAGTCTACAGACGACGTAAAAGAACTGCGAGCCCGCATCAAGTAGACAACACCATCAGCTGATCTCATTGAGGGTGTTTTAGTGATCATAGATGACGACTACCTCCCACCGCAACCCTGGAATAGACGGCCATGTTAGAGTGGTGAATCTCCGATGCCAATGGAACCCTTTATAGGCCGATACATAAATTAGTCATTCTTCCGATTTGTTGCAAGAAAGTTTCTTCAACGAGGCCGGAATGTTGGGTCACCCTAATGACATTTACCTGTGCTCCGGATAAAATACTATCGTAGTTCTGATTTCACAAGATTTGTAAATTCCTATACACGTATTGTCCTCATAAATCTCTTTTTTTTATTATTTGCGCAAACTTGGTAAAGAGAACAATATATAATATATATGATCAACATTTAAAATAAATCCCACGCTAATGAATTGCTAACAGTAAATACCGGAGTTCGTTATTCAATCGGTCGATGGAAATATAGTACGATTTTTACTTTGGTTCTTTTTCACGTCGCCGTTGACTGCATGCCACTAATTATTACAATATTTAAAAAAGTTAGGAGAACGCATTTTGCTCCAACACGTATAAATATTTAATGTTTTGTGCGCAGCTTACATACGCCAACCATCTTATTCTAAGTTTAATCTAGATCTTGTTTCCTAGTTGAAGAGTGGAATCATGTAATAGGTGCTTGCAAACCGCCATTACCTTCCGAGCTATACCCGTAGGTTCTATGTGTACATTCTTCTGCATCCAGTAGTCGCCCCAACGATTTTGCTGCACACTTTGCAGCGAAGAGGTCTATAGGTGGCAGGTTTAGCACTAGTTCAAGAGCCGCCATTGGAGTGGTTCTTAGAGCTCCCGTTTTCCACAGCGCACTGAGCCTTTGAACCCTCTCCATTTGCTTTCGGTATTCCGATATTCGGGAAAGTTTATTGCTTTCATGGCTAGGACTTACCGCTTTTTTATAGCCAAAGAAGTGTCGTCCTGAGCCTCGCCACCTCTTTGGCCTTTCCAAAGCTGTTATAAAAGTTCTTCCAGGATTGTTGTTTTTTCCTGCGCACCAGCTTTTGGCATTCCCAACAGTCCCCGCTTTCCGCAAGCTTGGCCCAGTTGAAAAATTCCCGTACTCTGCGCCTGCAAGACCCGAGGTCCTTGTTACACCAAGGAGGCTTCATGTTGTACTTGAGTCGCTGCGTAGTGTAAGTGTGATTTAAAGCTGCATTAAGGGCATTCGCGCATACAGTCACGCTGTTATACATGCAGATCTAAGTCTCTTGTTTAATAGTATTTGCCTGTAGAGATCTCTTTCCGAGTTTCTGGAATTTCTCTTAACCTCGTGTCTTCGGATCTAATGGAGAAGTAGATGTACCTATGGTCAAAGAATGACAGTGTGCTTAGCACCCTCCAGTTCTCTACCATTACATCTCTACTGGTATAGAGCGTTATATAGGACGTTTTTGGAGGTGGGTCCCATATAAATAGGTTCCTTATCTCGATTAGCTACCACTTGACTACCTGGTAAAATAAAATTAAAAAAAGCTAGCATCAGCGCCTACCACCAACGCCTGCATCCTTCTTCACTCAACTCTCGTCTCATCTTTCCATAGGTTCTGACAGCTACCCTCACTCATGTCGCGACGACTCGTCATTAAAAGACCATAAGTCAGCGCCAACTATATATATATTTTCTTATACTATGATCGCACCGACACAAAATTCGTGTTTTCATAGACAAAAGAGGATTTCACGCGAAAGCTTGTGTTTTCATCCATACAAAATCTATCAAACGAAAACACAGTTTTCGCTGAAAACCCCTTGAAAACTTACATTCCCCTCATTATAATCGGTGCCAGCCCTAAATGTCAGTTGACAATTTGTTTACATTCCATAATTGGCCTAAACGTACCCTACAAGAAACTGCTGATGGGTTCACCAATACACTCACATTTAATATGTCAGTACTGATAATTTACATTTGCATTTTTAAATTCAGAACTATCCACTGATTGGAGAAAGACGTACGCAGAGCTATTGAGAGGAGATGGCATCAAGTGAAAATTTATTTTTATATATTTATATTTTATAATATTTTTTGTTGCATTCCTTTTTATATTTAAGTATATTATTATTACTAATTTTGATTGAAAGTTTGAAATTTATTAAAGAAATAAAAATTATATTATCTACTGCGCAAAAGAATTTTTCACTTCTGATAGCGTTTCAGTCATAACTGACAACTTTCAGCTATGACGGATTTATGGTCAGCAATGACTCAGAAATAACAAAACATACAAACAAAACGAAAACAAGGCTCTTAAGAAAATGATAGAAACTATGTTCACCGCGCTGACAAAATTTTTTTTAGCTATGACTGCCATAGTACCCATCAGATGACCGTCACTGTTCTTGTAGGGTACATAAGAAACGTAAACAAATAGATGTGTGAACTGTCAATGAAAACTCATCGAAAACACACAATATCGGTCAGAACGACTTTGGTATACATATGTATATATTGTGACGAACACGGATGATAGAACAAAATCAACTAGTTAGCGAATTCGTAGTTGCCAGAATGTTCTAGAAGCAATCTTTTCTTACTATATGAGGGCTGCCGGATTGTGCAGCAAACACAATTCTATTTAGAGTGTTGTCGTGATAAGAACAATTGAGACATAAGCAAGAAGTTGTAAGCGCGAATAACGAGCAATAAGCGTTAAGTTGTTGGAATTAGAAATAAAGATAAGTGTGAAGCCATTAAATTGGGACTATTTTAACAATCCAGTGATCGAACTCATGAGTGAGTTACAGGTAGACGATTTATCGAGAAATCCGTTACAATATTATACATAGTGTGACGAACACGGATGATAGAACAAAATCGAATCGACGATAAATTGCCAGAAGCAACTAGACAGCGAATGCGTAGTTGCCAGAATGTTCTAGAAGCAATGTTTTGTTACAGATTTACTATATAAGGGCTGCCGGATTGTGCAGCAAACACAGTTCTAGTTAGAGTGTTGTCGTCTCGAATAACGAGCAATAAGTGTTAAGTTGTTTTAGTTAGAAATAAAGATAAGTGTGTAGCCATTAAATTGGGACTTTTATTTAACAATCCAGTGATCGAACTCAAAAGTGAGTTACAGGTAGACGATTTATCGAGAAATCCGTTACAATTGGTGTCAGAAGTAGGATTGTCAAATAAATTCCCAAGGAGATAATTATTTAAAAATGGCCAAGTTTAACGATCTGAAGATTCCACAACTGAAAGAGGAGCTGGAACAACGTGGTTTGGCGACAAATGGATTAAAAACTGAATTACAATCACGGTTGAGAGAGGCCATGGAGGCGGAAAACATTAATGTTGAGGAATATGTCTTTCACATGGAATTAGAAGAAGAGACAACAAAGATAGAAGAAAAGGAAGAGGCTCAATGCTCGTCAAAGATGGTGGACATGAACATGCTTTTTTCTGCAATATCGCAGATGGGGACGCAGATGTCAACGCAAATGTCGACACAATTTAAAGAGCAGGATACAGATGTCAACGCAGTTAGAAACGCGATTGTCAACGCATTTGGAAGAGCAGTTCATAGCGCAAGATGCACGTATATCAGCGCAGGTGTCCTCACAGTTGAAAGAGCAGGATGCACGGATATCGCAGGTGACCTCACAAATAGCAGAAGTGTCCTCACAGATTTCGGAAGAACGGGATAGAATTAAAACTGAAATGGATGAATTGAGAGATCGTCTCCGTGAGCTACAATTAAATCGGCCAATTATGTCGTAAGCTTCTGCCAAGGTAAAACCTCTATCCTTTGATGGCACTGTTCCGTTCCACGTTTTTAAGCTTCAATTCGAAAAGACGGCATCTTCAAATAATTGGAACGCTGAAGACAAAGTAGCTGCATTGTTCGTTGCATTAAAAGGATCTGCAGCGGAGATATTACAGACCATTCCAAACTGCGAGGCGAGTAGTTATGAAACGTTGATGGGTGCATTAGAAAGACGGTATGGTAGTGAGCACAGGAAGCAGATCTTTCGAATCGAGTAGCGAAATCGCCGCCAGAAAGCCAATGAGTCTCTGCAGGAGTTTTCTACAGAGATTGAGAGGTTAGCTCACTTAGCTTATGCACATAAATCCGTGGAATACATCGAGGATATGAAAATTCAGACTTTCGTCAATGGAATACGAGATAACACTACACGCTTCGCTGCATTAGCATGTCCAAAATTGACGTTTGCAGAAACCGTTTCGTATGCTCTGACACAGGAAACTGCATCTCTGCTTTGCAATCAAACATTTAAAGCTCACAAAGTAGAAATAGAGGAACACACTTGGGTGAACCAATTACTTGAAAAAATGGACAACATGCAGAAAACACTGGAAAAATCTAAGGAAGCGCATAGGAAAAATGATGGTGTGTTTAAATGCTTCAACTGCGGGAAATGTGGCCATATTGCACGCAACTGTAACCAGTCCAATAATCCAGTTGGACGTAAACGCAAAGTTGAGGAAGATCAAGGAAATATCAAATCAAACCAATCGTTAAACTAAAGCGAGCCAGCCAAAAAGGGCACTGGCTGGCTCCCGCAAGCAAATGCCCTGTAATCTCCATTTCACAAATAAGCAGGAATACGAGTAACGTTACCGTTAGTGGATGTGTAGACGGTAAAAAGCGCATACTGACTGTGGATACGGGCGCATCACATTCCATAATTCGATCTGATCTAGTTGAGAAAGAAGTGAGACCGTTAGCTGGGGCAAAGTTGTACTGCAACTGGAGACCCTAGTTCTCGGAAAGATAACGTGCGAAATCGTAATTGGAAAGGCAGCCGTGTTACACAATTTTATAGTGGCAGATATCGTTGACGAAGTCATAATTGGAGTAGACTTTTTAGCGAATCAAGGAATCAAAATTGACATGAAAAACTGGATTATGTTCTATAGAAATATGGAAGTGCCACTTATGTTCGGTTACGATAATAAGTACAACGTCAGACGAGTAATAACAACAGAGAGCCAACAGATTCCACCAACATCAGAAGCAGTTATTTGGGCAGAAATAGATGGAGACTATGGGCCAAACAAGTGGTGGATTGTTGAGGCCACAAAAGAATCTACACCTAACTTACTTATGGGCAAAACCCTGGCTATGACAAGACAAGATAAACGCGTTCCAGTAAGAGTACTTAATGAGTGCAAGTTACCAATCAAACTCTCCAAAGGAGCTGTATTAGGGCAGTGTCAAGAGATTGAGGCCGTAATAAATTGCGAAATAGGTCTTGAGGAAAATTCCATGGACGAAAACGATATATCGAGCGAAATTAACTCATGGACCGAGGAACTAGAGGCAAACTATCAAACTTCGGCTAAACAACTTCTTCTCAGATACTCATCCATATTTGATAAAGACGATGCCAAACCAGGAAGAACCAAAGTTGTGAAACATTTTATTAACACAGGTGATGTCAGACCAATCCACCAGGCTCCTCGGAGCATTCCTTTAGCAAAACGTGAAGTTGTAAGTCAGACCATACGTGAAATGAGCGAAAGCGGTGTAATCGAACCATCAGAGAGTCCGTGGAGCTCACCTGTAGTACTTGTGAAGAAGAAAGATGGCAACATGAGATTTTGTGTGAACTATAGAAGGTTGAATGATGTAACGAAGAAAGACAGTTATCCACTACTTAGAATCGATGACACACTTGACTCGTTATCAGGCACTAAATGGTTCTCAACACTTGATTTAAAAAGTGGTTATTGGCAAGTGGAGGTAAACGAAGAAGACAAAGAAAAGACAACTTTCAGCGTTGGTGATGGTCTATGGCAATTTACCGTAATGCCCTTTGGATTATGTAACGCTCCTGCTACTTTTGAGAGACTTATGGACCAGGTATTAAAAGGATTACACTGGAAGACCTGTTTGGTATGCCTCGACGATATCATTGTGTTGGGTAAAAGCTTCGATGAACACCTTAAGAACTTGGAAGAGGTTTTCCAAAGAAGTGTTCCCTTTTCAAAAAGGAAGTAAGCTACTTAGGACACGAAGTGACAACGGAGGGCTTTTGCACAGCTAATGAAAAGATCGAGGCAGTAAGAGATTGACCCACTCCTAAAAATTTACATGAATTGCGGAGTTTCCTTGGGCTATGTACTTATTATAGACGATTCGTACAAATTTTGCCAGCGTAGCTAGTAGCCTCAATGAACTCACGAAAAAGAACAGAGTTTTTGAATGGACTAAAGAGCAGGAAGTGGCTTTCCAAACTCTGAAGAAACGGTTAAATACTGCGCCAATGTTGGCATATCCGGTCCCAGGATCAACGTTTATTTTGGATACGGATGCTAGTGGATTTGCAGTAGAAGGCGTTCTATCACAAGTCATTGATGGGCATGAGAAAGTGGTTGCGTATTACAGCCAGACCATAAGCAAGCCAGAGAGAAATTATTGTGTTACTCGGAGGGAATTACTGGCATTGGTGAAGTGCCACAAACATTTTCATAAGTACCTTTATGGCCAGCGATTTCGGGAGAGGACAGATCATGCAGCATTAAAATGGCTTCTACAATTCAGGAACCCTGAAGGACAGTTGGCACGGTGGATTGAGAGACTCCAAAGTTATGACTTCTCTATTGAACATCGCAAAGGTAGTAGTCATGGAAATGCTGACGCCATGTCCCGCCGTCCCTGTAATCTGGAATGCAGACATTGCTCAAAAGCTGAGGCCAAAGAAGACATTATAGATGTCCGATTAATGACTATAAAATCAGACTGGGATCCGGAGGGGCTACGGAACTGTCAGCAAGAGGATCCAGATTTAAGAATTGTAATACACGGATTGAAGATAAATAAACGTCCAACGAGAGAAGAAATAGCTGCAGAAAGCCCAGTCGCAAAGGCTTATTGGGCACAATGGAATAGTTTAAAGTTAGTTGCTTGCATCGCGTATGGGAAAGCGAAGATGGGCAAAGTTCACGAGCTCTGATGATTGTTCCAAAAGTAAGAATTCCTGAAGTTCGTAACGAGCTGTACAACGGTCCAAGTGGAGGACACATGGGTATCACTAAAACCTTGGAGAAATTAAAACAAAGACTTTATTGGGTTGGTTGTCGTCAATCAGTTACAGAGTGGATCGCCAATTGTGTCGAGTGCATTGCTGCTAAAGGGCCGCGGTCCAGGAGTCATGGTAAGATGAAGCAGTACAATTCAGGTGCGCCGTTTGAGCGAGTAGCCATGGATGTAGCTGGTCCATTTCCTATCAGTAGATTAGGAAACAGATATGTTTTGGTCATGGACTATTTCAGCAAATGGCCAGAGGTATACGCAATTCCTAACCAAGAGGCAGGAACAGTATAGTGGGTATCGAGAATTGGTGTTCCAATAGAATTACATTCTGACCAAGAAAGAAATTTTGAATCAGCTCTAATACAGGAAATATGCCAGAAGCTGGGTATCCGGAAAACGCGTACAACTGCACTACATCCGCAGTCCGATGGCATGGTAGAACGATTTAATCGAACTTTGGAAGAACATTTGAGGAAAGTTATAGACAAGTATCAAAAAGATTGGGATACTCATATATCCTTGTTCCTGATGGTTTATCGGTCTGCTGTACATGAAACAACGGGGCAGACTCCAGCAAGGGTAATTTTTGGTAATGATCTTCGACTACCGATGGATTTAAAATTTGGAATTAACGCCAACGGAGGAAGGAATACTAAGGAATTCAATAGCATCCTAGAAGACGAGATGAGGGATATACATGCTATGGTAAGACAGCGCACCAAAATTATGAGCGATAAGATGAAAGCAAAATACGACAAGGCAATAAACTCTGAAGGCTTTATTGAAGGCGATTGGGTATTGTTATATAACCCACAACGAAAGAAGATAACCCTTTCTTTCGTTGTGGGTAACAGTGTAATTGGGAAGGACCATACCAGGTTATTAAACGACTCAATGATGTAGTGTATCGCATACAGACCATTGGAAGACCAAGGAATAAAATGAAGGTGGTTCATCTGGAACGGCTTGCAGCGTTTGGTACCACAAATATGTCTAATCGGGACGATCATACTTAGGTCTCCACCTAGGCAGTGTGACGAACACGGATGATAGAACAAAATCGAATCGACGATAAATTGCCAGAAGCAACTAGACAGCGAATTCGTAGTTGCCAGAATGTTCTAGAAGCAATGTTTTGTTACAGATTTACTGTATAAGGGCTGCCGGATTGTGCAGCAAACACAGTTCTAGTTAGAGTGTTGTCGTGATAAGAGCAATCAAGCTATAAGCAAAAAGTTATAAGCTCGAATAACGAGCAATAAGTGTTAAGTTGTTTTAATTAGAAATAAAGATAATTGTGTAGCCATTAATTGGGACTTTTATTTAACAATCCAGTGATCGAACTCAAGAGTGAGTTACAGGTAGACGATTTATCGAGAAATCCGTTACAATAGTATTAATCTAGAGAAAATTCCTCTATCCCTACAAACTAGTGATGGGCGATATTGCGAATTTTCGATATCTGTGTTTTGAGTGATTGCTATTTTGCTATTTTTAAATCGCTATGATTTTTCATTGCTATTGCGATCGCAACTAAAAAAAACAAATTTTCAAACTTGGTTTTGGCAGTAAATTAAATAAAAAATAGAATTAAAACTCTATAAACAACTTCTGGTTACTTTTTAAAACGACTAAACTTATATAACTAAGACATGTTTTTAACATATGCATTTAAAATCATTAGCATTTTGGCCTTTTTATCGTCCAAATGCGTTCGCCTTTCGCTTAATATTATTCCGCCGTAGAAAATAACCTTTCAGAAGGCACTAATCATGCTTAGCAATTGGTGGCAGGTGCGGATACTTATAAGTATTTGTTTTTTACAATTGCAACGAATCTTCTGTTCGACTAATGACTTCACCTTCTAAATCCTCTGAACCTCGATAATTGCCATTGCTATTACCATTCAGCTAATTTGTGTCTAATTTATCCGATTTTGAGATTTTCGATACAGAAGGTATATTTTAATCCCAAAATCATTACCCCGATCCGAAAACTTTATTTTTATTCCAAAATGTTCAAATTAAAAATATTGCAACCCTGTGTTACAGTCAAAAGTCAAACCAGTATGACAAAAATCACATATACGCATTTGCAATACCTTGAAGATAGCTGCTTTTGTGTGCTAGTATGCTATTTATTGTGAACTGCTATCGCAATTCACAGAATCGAACTGCTATTCCAATTCACAGAATGGAACGGCTATCGCAATCGCAATTCATAGAAGCGAAAAGAAAAAAATACCGGTAGGGAAATATCGCTCATCACTAGTACATACCATTGTAACGCCGTATTGCTGTAAGATATTCTAAACCCCACTTATTTATATTTCCAAAGAACTAAATCACGAATTAGTCGACGAATTTCTCCGTTGAACTCTCCCAGAGGGGTCGACAGGTAATAGATACCACATTATCACGACGCAGGCACGGACGAGCTGGTAACAGTTGTAGTGAGGTATCTGGTTGGATGTACAACAAAGGCTAGATCAAGGTGTCATGGAATCCGTGCAGAGAATCAAACTGACAGAGGGCTCTTAAATACCTAAACTTAGAAGACTTAAGGAAGCCAAGGTATGCGGAGAAGTGACGTGTTGCCTACCTTATAAGAAAGGTGCAGCTGCCAACCAAGGAGGAGTTAACGAAAGAGTTCCAAGAGTCCATTGATTGCGAGAGGGCTGTCTTGCCAAATTTTAAACTGGAACCGCCACCAATGGCAGCCAAGCGAAAAAGGTCAGCTGAAGAGGCTACGACGTCCGCCAATGCAAATGTGGCCCGGAACCGCATTACCATTGGTGCGCTGGATGAGGGAGATCCTGAAGGTAAAATCCCTAGAGTCCAATTGAAATCGGTTAAAGCTGCGCCAACAAACGTGGAGCTGGAAGTGCTATTGAGCAATTCAGGTCCGCCACACTCATGCACAGATGCCAGGTGGTACCAGGGCCAAATAAAGATGATAGTGTGTGATGAAAAGCGATCACTCCAGCTATTCAAGGCCACTATAGCCAAGTTTGTGGAAGTTTACCCCGGATCCAAGCTTGGAACGATGGAATGGAAGGATATCCCACCCGGACGAAATAGTGCAGCTCATCAGAGCTGGCAACCCGAATCTGCCGACAGAGATTCATGTCCTGCAAAGCAAACGCCGATGCAGTAGATCACTTGGCATCGGAAACAGAGTGTGAAGTCGAGGAAGATCCAATAGAGTATTCGAGTGACGTGGAAAACTGTAAGCAAGGTGAGTGTTATTCAGGGTCTGAGTTTGAAGACAAACTCTATAAACTATACGGAGAATAAGCTTCTGAACGACTCTCAAGCATACGCAGATAATACAATAGTAAATGCGTCATCTTTAAATTAATCACTACCACAGCAAATTAGCTTCTCTATCGAATCACCTCTACATTGAATGCAGAGTTGAAGAAAATGTATATAGGGTCGAAGATTTCAGAAATCATAGGAAAACAAACTGACAGATGCACCTGAAATAGCTAAAAAAAAACGTATCCCTATGATTCAGCCATTCCAACAAAGAACAACAAGGACATTTTTAAAATCCGCGTTAAACAGACTCTTGCCAACAAGCATTAAAGGTGGATTGTCCAACTACTCGCATTAGGGGAAGAATTAGGGCCCCATGGTAGTCTCCCATACTTAAGAACCTAGAGAAAGATTGCAGGAAGCAATTTAATCCGAAGCGAACCCAAGGAGAAGAGGAATGGGACTGCTATTAGTATAACCTCTTAAGGTCATATAAAATAGAAGTAAGAAATGAAAAAGTCGTGGACATCTTATTTATTGAAATCGAGAATACGGTTGAAGCAACTCATCTTAGGATAATAATGGCACAATCGGTGCATAACATTGGATACTTTCAGAAGGCCAACCACAGCTGGACGATATCCAGTGAAGAGTCTTTAGAGCTGCTAATGCAAACTCACTTCCCAATCAGCTCTGAAAACCACACGATGAAGTATACACTAGCCAGCTAGTTCTCAAACTATCGATTGTTGCAACCATCGATAAGGAGCGATAATATGATCACTTACCATCGATAGTATACTTTCCTCTTCTTAGGTTGTGTGCCAAACGGTTGGAAAATGAAAATTCAAACAGATAAAAGGGAAATTTTGACGTTTTTCGTGATGAATTTGAATGTCACAACTTTACCCAGCTTTCGAGCTAGGTAAAATTTTAACAACTTACAAATATGAATACAGATATGATTCAGATCCGCTGCACACATAGCTAGTATATTATAAAAGAATCGTCTTTAGTATACCGTCCCAGGCTTTTGGGGATAAAATGGGTATGAGCAGATAGAGGAGATCTTCCAAATCAAGAATATATGTAGATATGTATAGCCGCGGGAAACTTATAGTTTTCGAGATATTTACGTTTAAAGTCGAAAATTTCAACTATTTAATAATTCGTTTTTAGACATTTTTTTATATTAAATGCTTCAAAAATAGCTTTATTTGAATATTTAAATCATTCTTCAATTTTATTAATTTTGACAATAACAAAATGGTTGTAAATGTCAAAATACCAGTAATGTCATACTATATTTTTTGCAAACGAAGAAAAATAAAAGAAACAGAGAGATTATACCCTAGATACAGAAACCAACGCAAAAAGGAGTACTACGCGAAAAGACCTTGGTACACCACGGTGATGGACTGACCAAGGGTTATTTTTTTTGAAGCGCGGACAAAGACCGCCCCCACAAAAAGAAGTTCTGCGCGAAAAAAAATTTTGATACACCCCGGTGTTGGACCGACCAGGGTTATTTTTTTTGAAGCGCGGCCGAAGGCCGCCAACGCAGAAACAAGTTCTACAAGAAAAAGTAATATTGTCATAGAGGGTATAACAATACTTAACATCAATGCTCTCTAATAATTTATTTCTTTAGGTTTTGGATTCCTGTATTTGGGGTATTATCTATTTTCAGTTCAATTACAAAAAAAGTCGATAAGGTAACACTGGTTATTTGACATTTTGCAACCCTTTTGTTATTGTCAGAATTAATAGAATTTAACAATAATTTAATTATTGAATTAAACTATTTTTGCACTGTATAATGTAAAATAAATGTGTACAAACGAATTAGTGAAGTGCTAGTGGATATAAAAGTGAAAAATATAAGTGTATAATTCATTTGAGATCGAAAAAATGCGTACTTTAAATAGTTGAAATTTTCAATTATAAACGTAAATATCTCGAAAACTACAAGTCTCCCGTGGCTATCTCTGTATATATTCTTTATCTGTAGGATCTCCTCTATCCGCTTATACCTATTTTATCCCCGAAAGCCTGGGACGAATGCAAGTAGAGTGCTAAGCTAACACGACGCTACGGGGCGTAAAATTCTCAATTAATAACAAATCTTTAAATTAATGAATTTTTCTAAAAATATTGCCATTAGTAAAGCAAAAGAACTTCAACTGTCAAAATTTTATTTTCCATTTGGCACAGCAAAATTTAAAATTTGTTCAGCGACGTAGTACAAAAAAATAATTATTGTTTATTTTTGATTAATCCAGTGGTTTCCGTTACAAAAAATTAGTATATTAACATTTTTGGCTTTTGAGAGCGTTCGCCGGCCTATAATCTGCTTTCAACATTTGCTGATGTTGCTGGAATACACAATATTATACACTCAGATGTTAGAATTTTTACCATTTTAATTATTATTATACCTTCCAAAAAAGAAGTGGAAGAGTGTTGGCTCTATCAATATTTTGCCGCAGCATTATTATGCTATCTGAAAGTGAAGTTTTTACTTTTCCCGTCACGCGCATGCCTATGAGATCAACAAAGTCGAACTGGAACTATCATTCATGATGCAATCCGTACTGTGGATTGTTTTCACACATAGAGATGCCACTTCCTTCAGGACATCAGGATTTTGTCTCCTGAGGGCATCTTTCGGTTCTACCTTGCGAGGTATAAGGACCTTCGCGTCTGGAATGGACGGAATTCAACTACGGTCCATTATTTCCAGAAACGTTCCTTCCCATAGTCCTTGAAGATTCCCATAGCAGTGAAGGGTCGCCCTTACATTTTAAAATCTTGACCTCATTGAGACAGCCCGCTAACATGGGCGTGCCCGGGTCTCCATCCAGATTTGCAAAGAGCGCATCCAGCAGTTATAGCTCTACCGCTTTCCACTTTTTCTCCGTAGTTTGTTCAAGGGAGTTGCTTCGGTCAATGAGTGGCACGATTAAATGTCTCTTGGCTATCTCGCTGATTGTCCCTGCCGCCCTGGATTTTGAAGGTTTTCTCTCGATCGAGTCTGACGTTTGATCTTATAACGTCGTCCTCTTTCCTTTGTCGTTTCGCCGGCCCCGCTATTTGATTTTCAACGGACCTCTACCTTTTGCTTGCAGCTAAGCCTTTGATGAATTTTCACCGCTGCTTTGTAAGGCCTTTGCTTTTGTTATCAACCTCTCCTTACTGCGTTTTGTCCTAGATCTAGTCTTTATTGCCGACATAGCACTTTTGGCATATCTTTTATAATGCTGACGTTTTCAACGCTTTCGAGGTCTGAGCCTTCATGAATTGTAGGACTTCTAGGTTGGAATGCGGGTATGGCAGTAACACTACAATCTTCACCGCAGAGATATGGCCGCTGGCGACACAGCAAGTAAACTCACTGTGCCCGCCGGTGGTAGCAAAGTTATTGTAGATTAGTTTTAAATTTTCCTTCCTACAATATTATTTTTGACTGGCATTTATATAGTATATACTATATAATCATTACTTTTTTGTTATAAAACTTATATATGGTTTATGGATAGTTTATATTAATTGTTAAACATTTTATTATTTACAACAATTAAAGCATCTAAACCCGTGTTTTCTTATTTGCGCTGTTTGGGGGTGAACTTGAAAATTTCTGATATGGAACATTGCATGATGTCTTTTGTGGCAATACACATACACATGCATGTACGTAATTGAACTTGCTTTCACACTCTTTTAGGGTATGCGCACGTAACAAGCAATTTGTTCAAAAGTTCTGTTTAAATTGTTGTTGCTACTGGCTGGGGGTTTATTGAAGTTTATATTAAGGTCGTTTTGAACGTTTTTAGTTATGACTAGTGTTTTGTCTACCCTTTCTGCAATTTTGTATTAGGTCGTTAGAAATTTTTGCATTTGTTGTCACGTTGGGCGATTACTCCCACAAAAGTAATGATTTTTCTGGTAATGCTGCGGTGCATATATAATATTTACCAGAATATTGTCCCAATTGTCCGTGGGAATGTTTTTTTAATAGAACCGACAAACAAAAACACTAGACTGAAGTTTGATACACCCTTCACTTGTTTCTTAATGACTTTTAGGCTAGTTCATTAGTATCGTTACTTGCTTATCGAACAATATTCTTTCATTTTCGTATATTGCTTTTAGAGATTCCCAAGCCAAATTGAAATTATCGTGGTTTAGTCAGAACTGTTTTATTATTAATCCTGCTTGACCATTTGTTTTGTATCAAAGGAGATACAATTTTTGCGCTTGAGATAATTTAGGCTGGTTTATGTACACGGCTGTACACATATCCCAGAAAGACGGCCATTGCTTATAACATGTTGAATATTTCGGGGTCACATGTCAGATGGATCCCTGAACTTGCCTCTTGACTTCGAAGTTGCGTGGCAACTCTACCCTCGGTTGTGGAGTAGGTGAAATTGCTTTAATTAGCTTTAACTGATCAGAAATCATCGCTTTTGTTTTTTCAAACGGTCTAATCATTTTTCATATTTGGCGAAAGTCGACGGTTTAAAATTTCCTGGTAGATCTGAGTCGTCAGATTCTGCTATTGGGTCATATGCAGCATGAGACGTGTTCAGAAATTGTCAATATTTTCTTTATTGATTTTTATGAAGGATTCAGAATTGTCTTAAATCGATAAAGATAAAAATCGAGTGCATTATCGTATTAGACAGTCATCGTCTTAAAATAATTTTTTTGACTTTTATTTGCATAAACATACTATATTATCATTATCTTTTTTAATAAAAGCTTATATATTGTTTATGGATAGTTTATATTAATTGTTAAACATTTTAGAATTTACAATAGTTATACTAATTTTAATATTCGTACATAATGTACACACATGTATTATAATTAAACAATAATATTTTAAATTTATATATTTAGTACTTAATAATAATAGGTTACTTAAATTTTATAATTTATAAATTTGATACAATATTTAACTTGCAATTTAACATAGATATGTTATCTCCTGTGGATATCTTGGCTACATGTTAAGAAACGTCAAAAATTTTACTGAAATTTTAACATAGAATCCCTTGTTTATTTTCCGTAAAATTTTTTTTGGTTAGCTTAAAATTTGATTCGTAACCAAACAGATGATTAGCATTGTTACCTTTGTTAAGGTAACCAAATAAAATATTAAAATTTCAGCTGATGGCTTTTTCTAACCAACCAAAAGATTTTAGATTAAGTTGAGTAAATCTTCCACTTGTGCCAAAATGAACCAAAAAAAAATGTTTAATAACAATTCCAATAAAAAGAGTATGTATACATATTAAACATAGAAATATACAATATTGTCCTGTTATGATTTAATTGTTCATAATTACATATTGTTATAATGCCGATATATGGACTTAATTATATATAACTTCTGTAATTACAGAACAAGGTCAAATGATGATTGTTCACGTACAAGCTATAGAACTGCATCACAGCATCCATTTTCTTCTCAACAAATTTACTCACAGCCTCTATGCCCAACACTTGGATTATTTCTATTCGATACGCAGCAATCATGGCCAAATGAGTGTTGGATTGAAATCGAGCATCTCATAGTAGACATTTACATGACATGACAGTTTTCTGCGTATAAATAGCAGTGTTGACCGTTACCTTCCGCAAGGTGATGTGCTCCACGCACATCCGCGTCCACTGCCAGTAAGGAATACTGTTCAAGAGGGCGTTCTTGGAAATATTAATGATCACAATTGATCCCACTCGATTTCCAGTCCGGGCAGCGAGAATCGATAGGACTCGTAGTTTTGCCGGAAATCGAGATAAACCGTTTTTGACCCTTAAAAATTCAACCCCACTCCCCTACTCTTCCTTCCCGATCTCAGACACCTGTTAATTATTTGTCATTTAATGTTTGTTATTTTATAACCTATTATGAACTTTTTTATTTTTTTTATCATTTTCAAAGGCTACTGCACTAGTCTATTTAAGTTAATAAGCGTTTTTAATTCGAGTTAAATAACTAAAATACGTTTAGTTTTTATTGATCCCGGTTCGGATTTATTTGCGATATAAATTTTGTATTTATGTACGAATAAGAGCTCGCGTTAGAGATCAATATACTTTGTATATACATATGTATGCACGAATTATTTGTGGTTTAATGTTTTGTACACAATCTTGCTTGTTTTGTTTACCAAAGAACAAAGGGTATTGGTATTACGATGGACGTATATGTATGTATATACTCGTAAATATAATTAATTATTTATATTAAGTAGCGTATATTGATTTTGTTTTCCTCTTTTATGGAATAAATCATTGTATGTATTTCTTGTTAAAACTGGTATTAGTGTTTATTTAACGGCACTGTTTGTTTAGTTTCGAAATAATCGATTTATTTTTAATAATAAAAGAAAATATTAATATTTCAATGTACCCAATGTATATAGGGTATACGAGCATAGGCAGGTCGTGTGCCGTATATACGTATATATATATGAATGTGCGTATTCGTAAATTTTTCGCCGTGAGCGAAGAATAAAAAAAGAGAAGAATTTATGTTATGCAGGTATTTTACCGCCTGCACTGATGTTTTGATATTCGTATATAAGTATATATAAATATATAAATGTATGTTTATGTATGTTCTATACATGTAAATGTAACTTGCATATTCTTTACCAACTGCACAAGTATATATAAATATATAAATGTATGTTTATGTATGTTCTATACATGTAAATGTATTGTAACTTGCATATTCTTTGCCAACTGAACATGTGCGTTAGGACCAAAAGGGCCTCACTTAGACGGCGTGCAGCAATAAATTTAGTTTTATTATTTTATATATTAAGATAAGAAACATGTTAGAATATACAGTCCACTAATCCTAAATATGTATGCTCAAATATATTAAACAGGCATACATACATAAGCAAACACATAAACAAATATACACACATATGATAACTTGTAGACCTAAGATATATATTTAAGCAATTGATTACAAGTGCACATATGCACTTAAAAACAATCCCTTAACATGTAGCATAAACAATATGCTACATATGTTCGGACATATACACACACACATGTATTGAGTTGTACTTAAAAACAACCCTATGTGGTGTGCATGCCACATACACTCATATATATGTATACATTTAATTAGATAGTAAGATTTGTAAATAGTTTATAAGCGATACATTTAATAAAATAAAATTAGAATGAATAAATTCTCAGCTCAATGAAGTCTTCTTCTGTCCCCCACCACCGGTATGACAATTAGAAAATTTCTTGAGTTTAAACAATATATGTTTGTTTGTTTTTGTTGTATTTTGATGCAGATTGTAGTTTTAGTTGTTATTGTGCCTTAGCTTACTTATTTTTATTCAATCCTGCTTACTGCCGCGGTAGACTACTTTAACTCGCTTGAAGGGGTCTTAAAGAGTATTTTGTTTCCTATCTCTAAAAGCGGCCAACTGGTTTTGTCCCTGTTTTTGTTTTATTGTGTAGTGTGCAGGTCTCTCCAGGTGCAGATGTGCTATTGTTGCTGTTAATATCGCACCCCGCTTTGTACAAAACCTTATTCCAAAAGGTTTATAGCGTGAGAGTCCAAATTTTAATCTGATTTTATTTATTGAATGATCTTTCTTATATACATTTTCCAAATCTAATTTCTTAACTACGTATAAGTTACGTCCCGTAGTTATAGGGACTAAAGGTATTTTTTTATCCGTCTTTATTGAAGCCAAATTAACTTAAACTAACATTTTTAATTGATTGATTTTTATACAACAATACTTACAACTATTATAAATTGCTTACTAAAGTATTATTAATAAATTTAGCAAAAATAATAGGAACTCGATTTCCTGTTTACAAGATTATTTTACAAAAGTAAGTTATGAAAGTGCAATTCCCTGTTTACAAGTTATTTTATCATTTGCTGTTGACACAGCCAGTAGCGATTTTTGATATTGGTCAAAAATCGGCCCAAATGTCAAGTCAACATTTATTAGTCAGAAATTAACAAAGCGCGTGTTAACTTATGTACATATGTGTGTGTTGGTGTACATATGTGAGAAAATGTATCTATTTATATTGCATACTTCAGATACCACTGCATGGGTCTTGTACAATTGCCTAGGGGCATTAGTATTTGGGGTACTTATTTTTTGTATATTATACAGGTTGGCGTATGAAACGTGCTACAAAAAAAATCCGTTGTACTTCTTTTTTTGAGTGAGTAATCGACTTACTTTTTTTTATTTTTAAAATTTTTAGGATACCGAAAAGAGGATTTTGAGACGGTTATTACAACGGCTAATTCATGATGACTTAAACTTATTTCGGACAAAGTTGAAGAAACCATACGGTTAAACCCTCTAGATTTTATTATTCGCCTGGAATTTTGGCAAAAAACTATTGAAATGGCCGAAAAAGATAATAACTTGATGAATTTCCTGTTTATGTTTGATGGGGCCCATTTTGATGAAAACGAAAATATGAACAAGCAAAATTGCCGTATATTAAGTGAACCAAATCCAGAAATAATACACGAGACGGAGCTGCACCCAGAACCAATCACTGTGTGGTACGCAGTTTCATCAAGGTGTATTGTCGGGCCATACTTCTTTGAAAAAAACAGTGTAACAGTAGAAGTGATATGAATTTATCTTTTTTACCCAAAACTGCGCCGAAAACGTATCCCTTTCAATAGCGTTAGCAGACCGGTTATTGCGGAGCTTCAACGAAAATTTGAAAATAAATTAATATAAAGGAACTCCACTTTCTAGGTCACCTGATCTGACTGCACCAGACTTTTTTTATGGGCTTACGTCAAGCAAGGGGTGTACAAAACAAGACCCAGAAATCTGACTGAACTGAAGCAGTCCATTAAATTGATAATTGAGGCAGTCACGACTTAAGTCACTAATTAAGGGTTGCATATCCGTGGCTGTGCATGTAGATAATTTACGGGCCATAATTCTTAAAAATAAATTATTGTGTAAAATAAAATAAAATATATTGTCATGCAAGTTGTGTTTAAGTGCTCGCGTTTAGTTTACAATTCTCTGTACATCATAAACAAATATGTGTATATTTTTGTATACACTGTAATTTAGTCTTTTCTTTGATAGGCAATGGTTTTAAAATTTTTGTGAGCAAAATCGATTATTATTCTATTTGAGCAATTTTATTATAATTTTTTAACTATATCTTACTGGTAGTTCAAATGACAGAAATTTTTACTTCTGCGTTTTCCTGGTTGATGTCTCTACGTAAGAACTTGTTCATATAAACACATCACAGGGTATTTTGTTGATTTTTCTTCATAATCATCGAACGGTGTTGTACCCTTGAATTTACGTTTAATTTTTTGTGGCTTAAAATACTCCATTGCACTCCTCTCGTCCTTAAATAAATTGGTGATTGTGGTGCGCGTATTTTTTGGTGAACGTCCCATACGTTTCTTCTCCTTGACTTTTGAGCCCGGTATCGCTGCGGCCGTTGATTTGCGTTTATTTCGTCTACCACCGTCACTACGTTGAGAACGATTCTTTTTGGTTGCGGAGTAGAATCAGAATTATCCGAATGATCTTCTGCTGTTAAACCACCATCGTTGGAGACTTTAAATTCTACATTATCATTTGGCTTTTCATAATTGGGATCAGTGTCCAGTGTTGCGTCCATGATAACATCGTCGTACTTTATTCTTACTGCGCTCAGTATATTTACATTGTGTTTTGAACTCCAAAGCAATTGGCATAAATTCCATTGGGGCAAGGGACATATATTCATCAATTTATGAACAAGTGTTTGTTTATTGATAACTTTGGAAGAGCTGATTAGATATTTTTTGCTGGTAAAGACGCGACATTGGTTTTCATCAACATAATTCTCCAATTTAGCAACTTCGCGCGTCGTACTTTTGACTGCTCGCCATCGTCTATATAATCTTCTTCTTAGTTTTTAGTGATATTTGGTTTTGTTTAATTACAACATCTTTGCGCTTTTTCGGCATTTGTGTTGGCTTGTGCAAAACCGGTTTTTGAACTTCCTCTTCCTCGACGTATGATTCATATTTGTCTCTCAAAATGTGTTCGATTACTTCAGCTTCGTCTTTATTTCTTTAAAATGTGGGCCTGCGGGGGGAGAAAAATTCTATTGAATTTCCTCTCTTGATTCAATTTCTTTTGTGTCTTTCGAGGAAGTAGTAAAATTTGGCTTTTTTGTTTCTACTTCAAGATAGTCTGATGTACCATTAACGTAAAATTAAATAAATCTACGAATCTACTACTACTAGAAGTACACATTTTTGGCTCAAATTAAAATTTTGAAGCGTTTTGCTCCGTTTCAGCCCAAAGTTAAAATCATTTAAAAGCAGCACATCAGTTTTGCCCCAACCATTTTTGTGATCGTAATATAAATTTGAACTTCAATTCAACTGAGTGGCGTTTAAAACCGTAGTAGGAGTATAAGAAACATCGCCATTGCTTGTTTGCGAGAGTCGCCCAATTCTTTATCTTTTTTAAGAAGTTTTCCATCAAATATTGGAATTTTAAACTATGGGAGTTTTATATTAGAAGACACTGATTGTGTTGTAATGTTCTTATTTAATTTTTCCATTATTTTCTTAAGGAAAATTGCATAGTTTCCATTTGTTCCTCCATTAAGGCCGCATTTGAAGCTTAACTTTGACCTCTCTTATATCTTCGATACAATTCAATTTATTTGGTTGAAATTCTTCTAATATCGTTTTGAGCTTTTTCACTCGCGACTATACAACAAGTAACTTTATTTCGAAAAATGGCAAATAGCTTCACAATAAATTTGTAACTTTATTTAAAAAAAAAGGCTAATTTCCGCACAATAATTTTGTAACTTTAGTATAAAACTAAACTTGAAGGTGTAAGCATTCGCAGTCGAATTGAAAGATCCTTCGTCGCTCCCTTTTGTTCTTTTTGGTGTGGTTTACAGTGTGGTATCCTCGTGAGTGGTGTGATCGTGGTGTTGTTGCATTTGTGTTCCTGTTAGTGCATGGTGTAGTTATGTGGAATGTACGCCATACAGATCCATTTTATGTTTGTCTTTCGATGAAAGAACATGTGCCAGAATCAAATGGATAATTGAATTGTACTTTTTATAATTCTCATATAAATTTATTATAATAGCCTTTTTATGTAGTTAATTATATTTAGACAATATATTATACTAACATCTCTTCTATTCAATTTTACTTTAATTTTTTCACTTTTTGTTTTCCTGATGAGCAATTGAGTGCACACAAGCCCATACACGCGTTGTGGAACTGAAACCCACGTTGCAAAGATATGTACAAATGCTTCAAAACGCATGCTCGGTAAAAAGGAGCACTCAATCTTGAGTACGAAGTGCCCGAAATATCTGGAGATGATGACGTCATTAAAAAAATTAGGTTATTGCAAGCGTTCGGAAAGCACTTGGATCACAGACAGAACTGACAAGTCAACAATATCGTTTTGCAAAGGGAAACCTTTTATGTCGCACTCCAGGCAAGCTCACAATGGTTACACATCGTCAAAAATATAAGGAATATATTTTGTAAGCTGGACTTTCTCCTGGAACTGTCCCTAGAAACCAAAGCAAATCATAATAGCGGGTGACTTAAACGCATGGTCTACTGCTTGGGGCAGCAAAAAAACAAACCATCGTGGGCGTCTCATTTTAGAATTTCTGAGCCAAACCTCACGTTAACGAATAGCGGCACGAAAAATACCTACCAAAAAGGAAATAAAGGTTCTATAATAGACCTAATGTTTACTGATGACACTCTGAGCAGACACATTAAGTGGGAGGTGTCAGCCATCTACACAAATAGCGATCACTCTGCTGTAATTGCTTAAGTTTTGTTCTCCCGGGAAACGGATCCTCCTAGCAGAAATTCTTCCCAAAGGCAAAGCTGGAGGCAAAAAGAATTCGATATAGACGTTTTTGAGATAGTCTGGAGTGCGGCCGAGACACCAGGTGAAGACACCGCCCACTTGGTATCCGCAGTGCGGAAAGCACTGGTCGCAACATGCGTCGCAACTATGCGTAGGACAACACACCGTAATAAACAAAGGCCAGTATATTGGTGGAACGACGAAATGCCACGCTCAGAAAACTTTGTCAATCATCCAGACGTCGCCTACAGCGTAACCAGACTGGTGCAAACGAAATTGAGTTCAGGGAAACGTTTAAAGGCACAAGAAGCTCCTGAAGTCAGCGATTGCCCGCAGCAAAAGAAACAGTTTCGAAAAGCTCTGTGTTGAAGCGAACATAGAAAAGAAAAGAAATTTGCATGTCCAAATTTAAAAAGTTCCAGCAGAATAGATGGCATACCCAACAGAGCCCTAAATGAATACATGACCATAAAACCCATTTTGTTTGCAAAAATGTACAACGCGTGTATAATAGAAGAGGTGTTACCCGATCCCTGGAAGATGCAGCGTTTAAAGAAAGGTGGCACAAAAAAGTATTGAGCCCTAATTACTCTGGACGTGAGGAATGCGTTCAACTCCGCAAAGTGGGCAAATATAATCAAAGCTCTATACGAAATAACCGCTCCCCAATATCTCGTAAATATTATAATGAGCTATTTTAAAAGTCGCAGATTGTTATTCGACACGGACGAGGGCACTCAGAGCTCCCCTATCTCGAGTTGAGTACCGGAAGGCTCGGTCTCAGGCCCTCTACTATCGAACTTGATGTACGACGGGGTACTAAGAATACATCAACCAAAAAACGTGAAAACAATAGCGTATGCGGATGGCCTCATAGTGGTAGCAGTGGCTAAACATATAGATGACCTCAGGCTTAAAGGCAGGTTTGCTTTAATGAGTTTAGAGCTGGCAGAGCAGAAAACGGAAGTCTTGCTCATAAGCACAAGGAAGATGGAAGAAAGGTTAACACTCACCATAGGAGAGTGCGAGATTACTTCACAGCCGCAGTTGAAGTATCTGGGAGTAATACTAGACTACAAATTAAAATTTAAAGAACACCTGGCGCATACTTCCGATGAAGCAAACAAAATGTATAACACCCCATAGAGAATGATGGCCAATAAAGGCTGCGTGCAATTCAGCCTTCGGTTTTTAATAGCAAAAGCAATTAGTTCCGTGACATTATATGCAGCACCAATATGGACATGCGGTTTTAATATGGATCCAAGCGCATAGACTTTTGGCAATAAGAGCTTTCCGAACAATATCCAGCTAGACTGCTGAAGTAATAGTCAGTATGCCTTGAGGGTGTCGAGCTCGCGCGAGTATACTAGTTATCAGAGCCATCTAAAGAAACCAAGAAAAAAGAGAGAACCAAAAGCATGACAATGTGGCAGTGACGGTGGCAAACCTACACAAACGAAATGGGGACCTGGATTTCCACCTGATTCAAATATTAAGTGGACATGGGTGCTTTAGAATCTACCTGTAATATTTTATTGCCCTTACTTTTTAATTACAAGGGAAAAGCTAAAAACTACACTCGATGGTAGTTTTACGGTGGAAAATTATTATTATGTCTTGTCACTCCTACAAAGTAATACTTAATCCGGTGGTTCCGTAGGAGAGATATGAGAGGGAAGTTGGTTAGGTTTAACGGATTAAAGCTCTGCACTCCGAATTTCGATGCTTTCCCCTTCCTTAAAAAAAAGCCCTTACACGACATAACATGGATTCGTCTGCACACGAGCCCATACACGAATAAATCTCACTTGCGCACATTCTGATCGAAAGCACATGTATGTCGTATATGGCCACTTTTAGTCACTTTGTATGCAATGGATTTGTTTTTATGTTTTTTGTGGGAGTACTTATATTATAGTTTTGATTAAATTAAAAAAATTGTTGAAGAAATGTATGTTGAGGAAAAAAAGTTATTATTTCTGTTAAAATACTATATATCTATCCTTTAAATAAGCCGATACAAATGAGTTTGGCTGCGTTCTTTACACAATTCCTTCGATGAAAACAAGGTCACCAACGCCATTTGCTCCCATTGCGCCCTCTATGTTAGGAAGTATTTTTTAAATTTTTATTTTCCTTACATCATACAAATCGACGCCTTTTAGATTTAAATATATTAAATTTGGACTCATCTATAAAAATTACACCATTTCGTGGTGTTTATGCTCTAAAATCAGATGAAAGCAAGAAGTTTCGTACACATTGAGGGTGGAATTTTGCAATGCCAGTTTCCTTCAACTCCTTGCCATTAGTGAGGGTCAGCTTTAGTATACCGTCCTAAGCTTTCGGGGATAAAATGGGTATTTGCGGATAGAGGAGATCCTCCAGATCAAGAATATATACAGATACAGCCGCGGGAAACTTATAGTTTTCGAGATATTTACGTTTAAAGTTGAAAATTTCAACTATTTAAGTACGTATTTTTGCGGTTTAAAATGAATTATACGCTTATATTTTTCACTTTTATATCCACTAACACTTGACTAATTCGTTTTTAGAACTGTTTTTATTAGATGCTGCAAAAATAGCTTTATTTCAATATTTAAATCATTCTTCAATTTTATTAATTTTGACAATAACAAAATGGTTGCGAATGTCAAAACACCAGTGTTGCCAAACATATATATTTTGTGAACGAAGAAAAATAAAATAAACAGAGAGATTATACCCTAGATACAGGAAACAACGCAAAAAGAAGTTCTGCGCAAAAAAACCTTGACACACCTCGGTGTTGGATCGACCAGGGTTATTTTTTTGAAGCGCGGCCGAAGGCCGACAACGCAAAGAGGAGTTCTACGCGAAAAGACTTGTTACATCCCGGTGTTGGACCGATCAGGGTTATTTTTTTTGAAGCGCGGCCGAAGGCCGCCAACGCAAAAAGAAGTTCTACAAGAAAAAGTAATATTGTCATAGAGGGTATAACGTAATACTTAACATCAATGCTCTGTAATAGTTTATTTCTCTAGGTTTTGGATTCCTGTGTTTGGGGTATTATCTGTTTTAATTTCTTTCAGTTAAATTACAAAATATGTCGATAAGGTAACACTGGTTATTTGACATTTTGCAATCCTTTTGATATTGTCAGAATTAATAGAATTTAATAATAATTTAATTATTGAATTAAACTATTTTTGCACTATATAATATAAAATAAATGTGTACAAATGAATTAGTGAAGTGTTAGTGGATATAAAAGTGAAAAATATAAGTGTATAATTCATTTGAAATCGAAAAAATGCGTACTTTAAATAGTTGAAATTTGCTACTTTAAACGAAAATATCTCGAAAACTATAAGTTTTCCGCGGCTATATCTATATATATAGTTGATCTGGAGGATCTCCTGTATCCGCCCATACCCATTTTATCCCCGAAAGCCTGGGACGGTATACTAAAGTTTTCCCATTAGTGACAGCAGATAATTTGGGGTGTTTCTAGATACTCCGAGCAACTTTACTTTCAGTCTGAGGCGTGCAACTCCACCAGTCTTTCTGAATTGAGTAATAATATAATGAACAATTGTATGTGTTTGTTTGAAAATATTGCTTGTTTCGCAAGTATTTTTGTTCTCTTGGCAATATTTGACTTCGTAACACAATTTTTCCTTAAAAAACTTTAACCGCACAAAATATATTCGCTAACCAAAGAATGCATTTTGACCGAGCTCAAATAATAACTAACATTATCTACTTGAAAACTGCATTTAAAGTGTTGCCAACGTCAGTGTACAAGTTTTTTTTTGTTTGTTTCGAAATGAGATATCGTTAACATCAAAATAGATATATTGTAAAATTTTTATAAAAATACGAAAATGCTTAAGTTTCTCATGTTGTTATTCTCGGTTGCAGCTTAAAAACTGAAAGAGTTTAAGAGAAAAGTCCCTTCGAAGTCAAAACATCTCTCTATACAAGTTTTATTAGTTGACAGTATATCAATTCGTGTAAACTTTCTTAAATCGCTGTCACCATCATCCCCCACCATCTACTTAACTAAAGCGGCCCAAAATCGTATTCCATTCTTTTGAATAAAAAAATATATAAATACATTAAAAAAACAATTCCCATGGATGGTAATGTGTATTGACGCACCGTTTTTACTAATAAAAGTGGAATCCAATATTTTCTTGTAAATTTTTTATATCTTTTTCCATTAAATGACTTATTTCTACGAAACTTTCAAAAATGAGAGAATTTTAAATTGTTTTCTTGAGGAGGGCATCTTGAAATCATCTCAAGTTGCTTGCAGCGCATATCACGGCTGTCAATTTCTATCAATTTTGACAATACGTTTTTGTGATCAACTTGAAAACAAGTTCTTAAACGTGCAGCTGGAGCGTAAGTTTGTATATACTTATATCGAATGCAGATAGCGTGGTATGTAGCAGGCTAGCACGTTGCCTAAAGTTCTCAATTAATAACAAATCTTAAAATTCATTGCATTTTTTATAGTGTGATTACCAAAGCAACGTATTTTCTTTAAATTTTACGAATTATTATAGTTAAACGCATAACCAGAACTTTATCTCTCTTCTCTTGCTGATTATCATTATATAAAAACATTTTACATACAAAAAAGGGGAAATAACTTTCCAATATGTAAATATTGCTTTTAAGCCGAGTGCTGTTGCAACCATGAAAAGAAGTTCAAAATGAAAAGGATTGCTGCATTGCAAAGCAGCGAGCTGCTATAGAAAAGAACACAAAGCGTCCCACCCGACCACGAGCGGTCCCGTTCCCACGACAGTCGGAACGGACCCGGATTCATTCCGGCCAAGGACTGTCAACTCGGCAGAATTCTGTTGCTACAACAACAACCACGAGCGGCCCGGTATCTTTCATCCAGTTAAGCTCTGAACGGTTAAGGATAATATTAACCGGTCAGTCGGCGTTCACATGGGGGCTCTTTTGTCGTTCATTATTCGGTAATCTTTTTTTTTGTGTCGCTCTGTGCGTTCACACGAACTAAAAGAGTCCAGCTACTTGAATCGAGCTTTCCTGTCTTCTTTTCCACTAAATTTTCGCAAATGTTTGTGCGGTTCAGCTGTGCGACCACGTGTTGCATACTTCATTTGCATGGAATTAACTTAAATATGATGGAACAATATTTAGAATATCCGCTGTTAAATTAATTTTTTAGAGTTCTCAGTGTCTTATTGGGATTTGTACGATTGTGAACGGTTTGCTTGACACCAAACCAGAGATGATTACAATCAGCACCGAGTAACAATCAGAGAAGAGCCTCGTACACACATGTCCTCCGACATTTATAGGATTTCAGGGGAATTTAAAATACCGTAGCTTTAAATATGCATAAACAAAGATAATTATAAAGGGAATGAATGATAAGAGAGAGATGACAAATACAAAATACTTAGACAGTATTGCCAGATCGGACTTGACATTATTAGAAAATAAACTTATAATAATGTAAATAATCTTCCGCTATTCATATTTGCAAGGAAAACGTATGACGGGAATTAACCAATCCATCAGAGTGTATTTAATAACCCCAATTAATATATTCAAGGCCAAATCGGGAAGTATATACCCGTACTGTTTTGTAAGCCATATTTTTTATATTTATAACAAAACATTCATGACTTATTTATATATATTATTTTAAATAAAATAAGATTGGAATTCAATCCTTGGCGTCTGCAATATAACTAGATATAGTTAATTTTTATTAATATTTCTATATATATCTATTAATATGGAAAATACTCATAAATGTTATTAAATATTTATATTAAATATTTTTGAGAGTTTTACTTATATTCTTAATCACCTTTATCCAAAATATTTCTATTATTCTATGCATATTTTTATGTATATTACATACAAAAAATTCAAATATCAGAACGAATCGAATATATTCATTTGAAACCGAGCGCTGTTGCAACCATGAAAGAAATTACAAAGTGAAAAGGAATGCAGAAATGGGTAGCGACGAGCTATTACGAACAAGCACATAAAGTGTGCTACCCGAGCACGAGTGGCACGGTCCTTTCGTCTTTTCTCGTCGTCTCCTTACCCTTAATAAACCGGTTTGGGCGACGAAAGAGTCTGTCAGGTTTACCTTAAGATGGCGTAAATTCAAATGTTCACAGTTTCCTCTCAATTTTGTGATGTCTGAAAGCAACCCTCACAATACAAAAACAGTTGTATATGTTTTATTTATTTCAATATTTTTAACAAATTTGTAAGTACTTGATTGAAATAGAATGGAGGAACCCTTTTTACGTTACTAAGTACGAATAAAAGGGCATCTATGTACATATGTTTAAAGAATTCGGTCAAGATTTTATTTGTAAACTTATATGTATGTCATAATACAGTTCTCAAAGATCTAGTGAATTCTTCATAACTTAAACTAAATACGGAATATTTGTCGTACTCGCGCTCAAAAATATCACAATAAATGACGAAACCAAACATAAACAATCTTAATATTGCCAACGCAGACATTTTCTTACACATTTTTTGAAAATCCTTAATATTTTACTAACAATAATCTTTCTTTGATATGGTGGCGCCGTCGCCTATTGTGTTAATCTTCATATACAACCGTGTGTTCGAATCACCGACGGCATAGCCGAGTACGACGAATATTCGCCGTCGCCCGTATTGTGTTTATGCTATCACACGTAAATATGTAATCCTTACTATACAAGAACACATATAATACTACGTTTACATGAGGACTTTTTTGACCCTCATTATCAACGACACTTAGAGTGTGTTGCATACTTCATTTGTATGTTGGGATGATCGTCTCACATTTTGCTTGCAATGAATTACCATGAATGTGGTGGAACAATATGCATAATACCTACCCGCTTAATAGTTTCAAAGAAATACTTAAGTCGGGAATTCCCTAATCCACCAGAATGTATTGAATGCCCGCTACTAATATATTCAAGGCCAAATTTATAACAGGTATTTATAATCTTTAAGTATTAAAAATCCATAATTTTTTCCTCCTTGAATTAGTTACAATTTTTGTTTTAAATAAAATGGTATTCGAACTTAATTCTTTGCGGTTATGTGGTATGTTATTAAAAATTTAAATTGAATTCTAGGTATTTTAATTTTTTCCTTATTTACAACTTTTAAAATAATTCTATAAATATTTGCATATCACAAACAAAAAAATAGATAGAAAACAAAATTCAAATTTCTGGACGGATGGTATAGATTCATTTGAAACCAAGCGCTCTTGCAACCATTCAAAGAATTTGAAAGGGGAAAGAAATGCTGAAAAGGGTAACAGCGAGCTGTTACGAACACGAACACAAAGCGTGCCACCCGAGCACGAGTGGCACGGTCCCTTCGTCTTTCCTCGTCTGCCCCTCGCCCACAATAAACCGGTTTGGCAGCGCTACTTTTTAAATGTATATATACCATATGTTCAGAAATTTAAATTCTGTTATCTCTTTATTGTACGTAATATGCAAACATGTATGCATAGAATAATAAAAATATTTTGCAAAATTGTTATAAGGAGAAAATTAAGTTACTCAAATTTATTCAATTTACACTTTTAATAACATATAGCGGTATTAAATGTAATAATATACTAGTCTACATAAAATAATTTTAATAAAAATGGTAACTTTACTGTTTTATATAATATTTACATAAAATATTAAGATGCTGTCGTATTTATTTCTTTTAACCACAAATGATTTCGTTCGAATATCATCGTATTTAAAGGAAGAATTGTAATAAATTCAAGAATCTTTTATAATAACTAGACAAAATATGGAATAAAGATATTATGAATTTTTGATACTTAGAGATTAGAAAATTCCTGTCCAATTTATGGGCCTTGAAAATATGAGTAGCGGGTATTCAATACGTTCTGGTGGATTAGGGAATTCCCGTCTTAAGTATTTCTTTATATATACTCATATCTGGACAACCCCTCCTATTGACCCCTCACAAATTTAAAATATTTTGCTCTGTTTAATACAAAACAATTGTACAGAATCGAATTAGTAAAGTGTTAGTGGATATAAAAGTTAAAAAAAAGTGTAAAATTCATTATAAATCAAAGAAACATGCACCTTAAATAGTCGAGCGGTGGAGGGACAGCGCAAATATGTGGATGCCCTTAAGAGGATTCGTATGCCTGTTCTGCCTTTAAACTACCCAGCGGAAACACCGGGGTCGGAGGAGCTCACCTCGCTTCAGGATCTACTCATGGAGGAGATATTCAATAGGTCTGGATATGCAGCCTCCTTCCATGGAGTTTAATTTAAAGGAAGCATGCTGCAGGTGGACTGCCAGGGCGAGAGTTCTGCTAGCTGGCTGAGGGAAATAGCTCCCAAGCTGGCAGGCTGGAATGGCCCCGTCCTCTGCGCAAAGCAGGGAGCCGACATACCGCCCATGCATAGCATGACGGTGTTCCTCCCCAGGTGCGCAGGTAACCCGTATGAGTTTTCTCTCGGGCTCATTAAAAATCAGAACGAGGGCCTTAGTTTATCGGCCTGGCGAGAGGTCACAAGTAAGGTCGAGGATTCCAGGTGGAGGCTCAATCTCTGTATAGATGACGAATCATATAAAATCGTCAAAAGGGCGAGCTTTCGCCTGAACTATAGGTTCAGCTCGGTGGTCTTAAGGCCATATAAGACTAAAACGACCACCGAAGGCGAAACGGGGGAGAAGATGCTGGTAGATGAGGTTGCGACTCAACCCGGCACTAGTACGTCGGAGCAGGCGGCAACTGCAGAGACAATGGTGAAGATCGCTACGGAGAAGGCTGGCGAACAAGTGGTGTGCTACCCTCCACACAAGAGCTTCTCGAGGGACTCAAGGACCTAGCGCGTGGCAACACGGAGGACGGCAAAGATGAGGAGCAGTTCCTCACGGAACCGAACCTGTAGTGGGTCCACAAACAGAAGTTGCATATGTGAACCCGCACCACGCGGTGAGAACCTGTTTAGTCGTTAGGAACGATATTGACTTGTTTTGAATTTTAGAGTGCCTAACACAAGACCTGGTCGCTGTGCAGGCTAAAAGTAACGAGGCAGCGGACTTCGTCCTGACAGTTACCTACTCTCCGGGTGACACACTGACAGCACCCCCAGAGGCCGTCGGTAACCTTGTGAAATACTACAGGAGGAACAACCTGCCCCTCGTCATGGGATGCGATGCCAACGCCCATCACATGGAATGTGGCAGCACAGACTGCAATACATGGGGTGAGTCTCTACTTGAATTTATAGTTATTAGGAATTTAAGCATTGCTTAGATTGGACAGCCGCAAAACAGCTCTTCACTGCAGACTCCACCAAGTGGGCTGTGGCCTCCTTCGAAAAATATAAGTCCCCGCGTGCGGATGGCATTCTTCCACCATTTCTGCAACAGGGGGAGCAGGTCCTACTGCCCCACCTTGTTCAGCTGATGAGGGATAGCCTAGCGCTGGCATATATCCCAGAACCTTGGCGCACTGCAAAGGTGATCTTCATACCCAAGGTAGGAAGGAAAGACTATATCAAAATGGCAAAATCCTTCAGGCCAATAAGTCTAACTTGCTTCCTACTTAAAAGTATGAAAGAGATAATTGATCATGAAATAAGATCAAAGGTGCTAAAGGCTGCACCGCTACATGCGAAGCAGCATGCTCACAGAGCAAGCAGGTCAACCCATACTTCTCTGTATCTGCTAACCTCAGAGATACGAAGTTCGTTAGATGGGGGTGAGGTGCTGTTATGCGCCTTCCTAGACATCGCAGGTGCTTTTAACAATACATCTCACAAAAGCGTGTCAAGAGCAATGGAGAAAAGGAGTGTGACGTTACCGATACGCAGATGGATTGAAGCTGTACTGCGCACCAGTATAGCCGAAACCACAGTAAGCGATACCAGAATTCGTCTAGGCACAACACGAGGCTGTCCACAGGGTGGAGTGCTTTCCCCCTACTTTGGTCCCTAGTTGTGGACGATCTTTTTGAGCTGCTAACCAGCAATGGCATCCGCTGTCAAGGATATGCGGATGATATTGTTATCTTGGCCAGGGGTAAGTTCGTAGACACTCTCTATCCGCACAAACCCATTTTAACCCTGAACTCGGAGATGCTATTCTAAATCCCAGCCAATTCAACTGTTTAAAGTGCGTGTTTCTTCGATATATAATGAATATACACTAATATTTTATATCCACTCCATTTTTATATCCTAACTAAACTTTTCACTTATTCGTTTCAACACATTTCTTTTTATGTTCAATAGTGTAAAATATACTTTGATTCAGTTTTTGGCTTAGTCACTGTTATTGTATGAATAAATGGATTTAAACAAAAATTGAATATTGAATTAAGATATTATTTAAACTATTTAATATATAAAAATGTGAAGAAACGAATAAGTAAAGTTTTAGTGGATATATAAGTTAAATATATGAGTGTAAAACTCATTCTAGAAGAAACACGCACTGCAAATAGTTGAATTTTTGAACTTTAAATGCAAATATCTCAAAAACCATACGTCAGCGGCAACGATATATGTGATATTATTTGACTCTGGAGAACCTGCTATATACGTACATATCCATTTTAACCCCGAATGCGGTGGATGCTATCCTCAATCCCAACCAGACTGCTAAATAGAAACAAGTGATGCATAAAATCTTTATGTGTTGCGAGGAGTTGCACTATGTTCTCAGCATAACGTTGGACTAACGCCAGAGAACGTATATCACAGAGAAGGTTCATGGTGTGCCGATTGTCAAAATGTTCCTCTTGACGGAGGGTTACTCGCCAACATTAGTGCATTTCACCACAAACAAATTATAAGCTGAATTCACCAGAATTTTATCCCTGCGGAGCGCAAAATAGCAGAATTGAGAACTTTGAATGTTAAATGAGAAAAATAATGCTAAATTCAATGTTAAGAAATGTACGCTTAGTGCCGTTTCACATTGGGACTCAAAAGAGTCTCATACCAGTTTATTGTGGGCGAGGGGACGACGAGGAAAGACGAAGGGACCGTGCCACTCGTGTTCGGGTGGTACGCTTTGTGTTCTTGTTCGTAACAGCTCGCTGCTACCCTTTTCACTTTCAAATTCTTTGAATGGTTGCAAGAGCGCTCGGTTTCAAATGAATTCGATCGCAAATTTGAGTTCTGTTATCTATTTTTGTATGTAATATGCAAATACGTATGCATAGAATAATAGAAATATTATGACAAATTGTAAATAAGGAGAAAATTAAGATATAGATTATGGAGTAAAGAAATTATGAATTTTTAATACGGAGTAAAGAAATTATGAGTTTTTAATACCTAAAGATTAGGAAATTCCTATTATAAATTTGGCCTTGAAAATATTAGTAGCGGATATTCAATACATTCTTGTGGATTAGGGAATTCCCGTCTTTAGTATTTCTTTGAAACTATTTAGCGGGTAGGTACTTGTATTATGCATATTGTTCTACCATATTCATGGTAATTCATTGCAAGCAAAATGTGTGACCATCATCTCAACATACAAATGAAATACGCAGCACGCAGTGTTGCGCAGTCGAACCGCACAAATATTTACAAAAATTTTGTGAAAAGGAATGCAGAAAAACTAGACTCGAGTTGGTGGACTCTTTTTGACCGTGTGAATGCCCAGAGCGACACCAAAAGAAAATTTGAAAAACATCAGACTCTTTTGAATCCCTGTGTAAAAGTGCACTTACAGATTCGTATATTTACAATGCGCAAACGAATTTACATATAATTTTAAGATATTCTGCATATACAGGGCGGCTCACGAATCGTGCTACAAAAATAAACCGTAATAAGTTTCTTTTTAATCAATGCATTACATTAATTTTTTTTGTATTGTATAGAAACTTATTTTATTTTATACAATTAATTATTCCTCCATGTTCAGCCCATAAGGAAAGACCAAGCGGTCGCAAATATTCTTATACATATATATGTATAATTATGTCATATTTGTTTAATGAAAGTACCCATTATAATTGTTAATTTGTCTATATGCAACGTATGTATGTAAATATGTACACTCATTGTTTCATGGGAAATCAGAACCATACACACTCTTACAAACATACATCGCATATGGCAAGTGCAAAATCAACCCTTGTTCATATACAACGTGGCATGCGTAAATGGAAACAAAGTCAACAAGTCATGTGCATATATACGGGCAGATGTGTGTACAAAAAATTCAAATATACATACGCACTTACGTACATTTTTTGACAAATACAGTCAATCCCGGTTAAGTGCCAAAACCAAAGTTGCAGATTTTTTGTGCTTTGTAGTACATAAGCGATTGTGGTACTTAAGCGAGTGGTACGAAAAAAATAATGTCTATGTATTTAAAAAAAAATTACCGTTTTCCTTAAAAAAATTAAGGAAAAAAAACGTGAGAGGCAGCAATCCACAGGCAGATAAGAGGGATTGGAGGAGTGATACTTAACCGGGGTTTACTGTTTACATAAATCAGAGGAATATTGAATATTTTCTTTAAAAAGTTTCTTGAGTTGTAAATCGACAAATATACTATGTTGTCACTTTTATTCTAAAATATTTTAATACTCATATTTGCGGAGTTGTCACTTTTCCCTTCTAGAGGGAATATCAGAAATTTGTTCAATTTATGATTTTTAGCTTTTGCCATCGTCGTGAAAATACGCTTGTAGGCAAAAGCATGCTCGGGGGGATGTGAGGGTATCTGTTTTTATGAATGAAGCGAGGTTGCTTGTCGAAAGTACGCCTGCGTTCATGAATGAAAATGTTGTTGTTGTGTGATTTACTATATATTTTGGCTTCGGCTATTTGGCTGACATATTGACTTGTGACGATTGTAGTTTTTGCAGAACAATGTTTGTAGTTTTTGCAGGTGACATATTTACATGTGTACGGATATTCATATGTATGTAGGTTGGTTTGTGTATGCATTATTTGTTGGCAATATACATACATACATATATATGTTGACATATAAATCAATGTACACACATATAGCAGAGAATGTTAATATATGAATATTTATATATTTATTAACATTCTCTGCATATAGTGTATTGATAAGTGATAAATTATGATTTGAATTTCTGAATGCGTACATTCAAATGCGCATGTTCAGATAAATGTACATATGACTATATAAGATTAATATGATAAAAGATATAAAATTATATAGGAATGCATATTATGTAAAAACTATATAATATTATTATTAAATGCCCAAATTGACTATAAATATTATTTCCAAATTCCCTAATTTAATAGATCTTTCAGTTTTGCATGCATTCATAAAAATTCGCAAAATGATATTCATATCAATAAATATGATTGCATATAAACGTATAAAAATATAAGGCAAAAGGCTAACATGCAGCTGTAATATCAAAGCAAGTCTCTGAGCATAATTTTCATTGAATTCTCAGCTCTGTTCACTCGCTACTGTTAAAATTTCTCCTTCCGAGCCAGATTTGGTGAAATTCACTAATAAAATCTTGTTAGGTTTTGACAATTCACACGCTGGTCCGCAATTGAACCTTCTCTATGATATACGTTCTCTGCTAACGCACTTTGACATGACGTCAAAGTCGATTGCTTACGTTTTTTCGCGCTATTGAGAATTTTGTTTTGAATTAACGTTTTTCTAATACGATTTCAGCGATTTGTAAGTAGAGAAAGCGCTTTTACGAATAAAAAATTTTTTCCATGTACCACCAATCATGCTCAACTTGAACAAAGAACTCCATCAAGTTCTACACGAGCGAAATCGGGTGGAAATTTGTAATATGAGTTAGTAAATAAAATAGTTAATGCGTTATTTAGCTACAGTATAATAATTTTATAGGATTCTATGGCAGTGGATTATCGTACAAAGATGAGCGAGAAAAAAGAAAAACCTTAAGGTTTATGGCTGTGGATGAAATAATTTCTTCAGAAAGAAGTTATCTTCGCCAATTGGAATTACTTATGAACTACTTCGTTAAACCGATAAAGTTTCATACATTAATTGATGATCATAACCATTCTTTTTTATTTGGACAAATTGAAATGATTTATAATTTAAATGAGGAATTACTGCGTGAGTTAGAAGAAAATAAAGATAAAGTTGCGAAAGCTTTTCTTAAGATGGCTCCATTTTTAAAACTGTATTCTGTTTACGCCTTTGATTTCCAAAACGTACTACTTATGCTCCAAAAAATTGGAAATAAAAATCCGGCTTTTCGTAAATTTATTGTTCAGACTGAGACACGTCCTGAAGTACAGCATACGTTGAATTCCTTGATGATAATTCCAATACAACGCTTACTTCGATATAAATTACTTTTAGAACAAGTGCTTTTGTATACAAGTCCATCTGAGACTGATTTTAAATTGTTAAAAGGTAAGAAGTTCTTTAAATCTTATTAATCGTTATTTTATATTCTCTATTATTTGAAAAAGTTGAAAGTTATAAAAAAAAAATCAAATTAATATACACCTCTACAAAATAATAGGTGTGCTTTTAGCTGGTACTGTTTTACTTTTTTTTGCCAAATGGTGTTGTAACTGTTATTATTTTTTTTTGATACTGTTACATTTTTACTTAAATGTTGTTGTAGCGGAAAAAGTTTGCAGAATTTAGATCACTTAGCTGTAATTACCAGCTCAGCTAGCTAAACATTTTCTTGTGAAAAAAATGATGGTATGAACGAATATCGGAGATCGTCGAACTCCTTTCCGCAGTGGCGACCTTCAGCCGCGCTTCTAAAAAATAACCCTGATGGTCCAACACCGGGGTGTCCATAGTTCGTGCGCCAGTGCAGAAAGGACTTCGACAATCTTCTCTATTCGTCCATTCCATCAGATCGCGAGGTAAAAGAAATTGTAACTGTTACATATCTTCACCATTTTTTTTTTTCACAAGAAAATGTCTAACTCATTGAATGTGTAACTACACCTAAGTTGTCTGAATTCTACAGAATTCTGCTCCTACAACAACAAAAACGACAACTAAGTTACTTGAAAATATGTGCAAAGTGTGTTAAATACAAGTATACATAAATTGTTGAAAGTTCACTTTCCGCTCACTGATTTATAATCTTCGCATCAAAAAAAGATGATTTAAAAAAAAAATTATAAAATATAAAAAAATTATAAATTACGCGGCCTCTTTCATTGGAGGATCTAAACTATACATTCACCAAAGTTGCTTTATAACGACTGACTTTTGGATAATCGCAATTTCAATGAGTTTAAGGAAATTAAAAATCATTGAAAGAAAATTTCTATATTCTGTCTTTGTGTTAGCATACATATGTACATATATATGTATGTGTTCTCTGCTCATTATAATGAAATTTGTAAATTTATAATTTGTGAGATCAGATTTTTTGGTGACTTTTACGTATATTTCTAATCTTTATTTAAAGAGATTTAATATAGTTTTGATTTTAAGAAAGTGCGGGTATTTTCTCGCAGAGTATTATTTTGCTTAGCAGTACATATTTTGGTTAGAATCCCCAGCAAATGTTATGTAAACTTTGACTTGCGAATAAATTATCAGAAGATATTTATTTATAGAGTGTATAAAAAGAAAAAAGGTTCATGTTTAGGTTACTTAAAACTTGTAAGTGTTTTGAAATATTAAAATATTTTGTTAAATTTAGTTTTAAACGTTAATTTTGAAAATCTTTTGTGATATATATGTACATATATTTAGACGTCATATAGGATATCTAACTTGTTAAACTAATTTTAATTATGTATATTTTTCTGTAAAATGGAAACCGAAAAATACCCAAGAAAAACATTAAAAAATCTTAAAATTTATTTCTTTTCTCAGTGGCACCACTGTCAAATGTTATAAAAAATGTGGACTTTGAAAACGCTCTCTCGAATCAAAGAGTTTCGGATCATTTTATCCATGCTCATCATGATATTAACCTTTGCTCATGTTATCGTATTCCTGATAATTATGTAGCTCTATATCTACAGATTGGTTGTCGTCGAGGTCATGTTGTTGATGTTGTTGTTGTAACGGTTACCTAGTCCCCGTTTGGGTGATAAATTCCAGATTCTTTGTCGTCGAGGTCATCTAACGGGAGGCACACGAGCTGTTTCGACGGGGTCGGACCATAGGCAGAAGGGTGTTAGATGGGTGGGGTTTGTTGGGCATGCAAAGAGGTGGTTAGTGTCATGCGGAGACTCATTGCACGCAGGACATGTGTTTAGTATGTCGGGGTCTATTCTGAATAAGTAGGAGTTTTGCTACAGTATCCGGACCGAAGTTGCGCGAGGGTCACTCTGGTTTCGCGAAGCAACTCGAGCTCTACGTCTGCTATGGGTGGTAGTTTGACTCGTATTACGCCATTCACTGAGAGGGAGTCGGTGAAGGCGTTGATGTCTCCACTGTGAATGGCGGTCAGTGCCTGTCGACGTAATCAAGGAAAGACCTCTTGATGTTCCTAGGAGGCGGCTCCGCTACAGTCAGGCGACTACAGGGGTGGTTTCTACGAAAACACCCCAGTAGAAACTGCTTGGAGAGGAGTTCGTTGTGTTCCTTAACCGGAAGCATACGGGCCTCACTATGTAGGTGTTCGATTGGAGACATCAAGAGGCATCCCGTGATAGTTCGGAGTGCAGTGTTCTGACAGGTCTGTAGCTTCTACTTCTGCGTGTCGCTGCATCCAGGCGACCATTTTGCCTGCGTAATTTAGGACCGGCAATCGGCCGTGCCTTGTACGTTGCCAACAACGTTTCTTTGTCTTTTCCCCAAGAGCTGCCGGCAAGCGACTTGAGGATTTTGTTGCGGCTCTGTACTTTGGTATCGCGGTCGTGTGAAGAGTGAAAGAGCACAGACTGTCCAAAGTAACGCCTAAAATTTTAGGATTATTTACTGTCGGAATTTTTGTGCCATCGACTGAAATATTCTCTGTACTCCTTCGTCCAATTTGTGAAGATGGTCGCTGTGGATTTAGTGGGAGAGAGTGTTAGGCTTCTTGCAGAGAAGAAGCGAGAAAGATCGGAGAGGTAGCTGTTTGCTTTTGAACACATGCCATCGATTCCATTGCCCGACGTCAATATCGTGCAGTCATCAGCGTACGAGGTCACGAAAGTTCCCTTTGGTGGTTGGGGGAGTTTCGAGATGTAGAAGTTAAACAGTAAAGGGGAGAGGACCCCACCCTGCGGAACCCCCTGTTTAATTCTTCTCAGTTTGGAGGTTTGACCTGAAAACAGTACGAATGAATGCCGGCCGCTAAGGTACTTCATGGTCCACCGCTTCAGCCCTGGAGGGAGTTAAGATTGTTCGTTGTCCTCAAGTAGCGTTGCGTGGTTGACTGTGTCGAAGGCTTTCGACAAGTCCTACGCTACGAGGATCCCCCTCTCGCAGGGTAGCTTCTGGTTTAGGCCATGAACAATCTGGGCGTTTATGACGCTAAGTGCTGTGGTGGTACTGTGCACTTTTCGGAAGCCGTGCTGATGATCTGTTAGGCTCAGGTGGTGAGTGAACTTCGGGAGTAACAAGGCCTCAAGTGTTTTCACTATTGGGGGAAGGAGAGTTATCGGGCGATAAGACTCCCCTTTGTTGACGGGTTTCCCAGGTTTCAGTAGTGGGACCACTCTTCCGACTTTCCACACATCGGGTATTTGAAGAGTGGCCATCGACAAGTTTAGAACCTTGGTGAGGTAGCTTACTCCCGTCGAGCCTAGATGTTTTAGCATCAGCATGCTAATTCCGTCAGGGCCAATGGACTTGGACGATTTGGCTTTTGTGATGGCACTCTGAACCTCCCCACCGGTGAGAGTAAGTGGTGCGCAGTCTTTTGGCATTTTGCACAGCCGTCGGGTAACACATCGTTTGGCCTTGTCAGTCGAAGGGTGCAGTGTAAACTGCCGGCTAAAATAGCTCGCTCACTTCCTCGGGTCCGAGGAGGCATGGCCATCGAATTGAATTTCAACCCGATCATCATGTATCCTCGGATTTGACAGAGCCTTGACAGTAGTCCACAGCTTTCTCACACCGTTGGAGAGGTTGCAGGACTTCAGGTGCTCTATCCATTTTGTCCGCATATGATGGTTTACCATTTGCCGGATATCCAAATTGGGATTCCTTATTCGGCGATCACAGGGATCGGCATGGTGGTAAGGTGTCGCGCTCGTTTGCTAGTACAGCTGCTTTGGCTATAAAATTAGGGCGGAGTTCCGCGATTCTTCCCGCCAGTGTGAAGCGAGCAGTAGCAGCAGCGATCAACTTGCGGAATTGACGCTCGCCAACTATGACGTCCGTAAGAATGAGTAGTGCTGTGAAGATGCTCTCGGTAAATTCTGTAAACCGACCCAGTTAGCTTTGTTAAAGTTAACAAAGGTGCGATTGTCCACAGAAATTAAGTCGGGAGGTTTCTCGATCGAATAATTATGGGCAGATGGTCTGATGCGAGAGTTAGCATAGGCCGCCAGGTTATGATATTTATCAGACCACCGCTAGCGATGGAAACATCAGGCGAGCTATTACAGGTGCTCATAATTCTGGTGGGAGCTTCGTCATTGATTGTGCAGAATGTCGAATCGTCAATCTGTTCCGCCAGCTCCCTCCCCCTACGAACATTCATTGGTCAGACTGGGAGTCATGCTGTCTGTGTGAGCTCCTTAGGGCCGTGGAGTTCCTATCTTGGCCACTCGACTGGAGTGGCGGCGCAGTGAGCGAACATGGCGCAGATTGCACAACCGTTAAGGCTGGTGTCGCAGAATTGCGTTGGCAGCATGGGGCCACATAACTCGTGGTCCATTCCCTATGGGTCTTAAGGCCTGAGCAGGTATTGCACCTAACCGAGGTGGAGTTTGGATGGAGCCTTCAAGCGCAAACGCAGCAGTAAAATTCCTCGGGGCCCGAGTTGGACTCGATGGCAGCACGGGTCAGGAGGATACGGAGCAACCTTGCTGCTAGGCGTTGCTCCAATGACGACAAACTTTACCTAGAACTTACCGATTCAAACTGGGTTACATCGCCGAAATAAAAACCCTTGGGCAGATGAAATCCGGGCCAATTCCGGTAACGTAGAACCGGATGTTGTGGTAATTGAGGACTGTCATCTCGAAACCATTGTTCGAAATTGCTACAGGAATTATTTTTGGCGCTATTACAACAACAACGTAAAACTAGTCACGACTACCCAAAACTAAAATACATTGGAAAAATTGGCAGAGATACCAACACATACACACGTTTTAATTCGTTAGATCTATGCGTACGATGGGGATAATGATTCAGTATGTATACATCTTGCTTTAAAAAACTAAATGAAGCATAAGCAATCACATCCATACGTTTCAGGTAGTAATGTCTATTCAGCCATATGCTGGAAACAGTCACCGACGCAAAACCGTAGACCGATACGCTGATACGACCTATCTTATAAGAGCGCAATGTAAATGAACACACACCACTGCCTCTACCGTCCGCTTTTACAGCCCGTACGTATTTGAAATATTCTTAAACTAACTCAAAATCACAGTCGAATACATTTATTTATATATAGGTAGAAGTTTTTTTATTAGTTGGATTTTAGTTTTGAACTTTTACATTATGAAAATTATAACTAAAAAGTTAAATGTGTGAAAAATCGTGTATAAAAATAGAACAATGGCAACATTGGTCAAAAGAGAACATCTGATATCTACTTTGCCACTACAAATTTGGTTTGATACGGGTGCTACGTACGCAAAGGCGGAATGTCGGTGATTGTTTCCAGCATTATGAAACTTTAACAGAAAGCTCTGGTAATTAACGTAACCGATAGTCAAGTCAATTGAGCTATTAATTAATATACATATGTATTTGATGGTATATTCGAGTTCAATTATACTTGCGGCAGTCGGATCTGCATAACCGTCTACGTAACATTAATATATATATACCATTTATATAATATGATATACAGATAAGTAAGTTTACATCTACCACATTGATATTTAAACTAAAAAAGTTAGCTCTTGAAGAATAAGAATATTTGAGTATTTTTTTTAGAATGTCATGGATTTATTTTTATTATATTTGTTTACTTATACTTATTTAATATATGTTTACATACTAACTATTTAGATTCTGTAAAGCAAATCATATCGGTTGTCTCTCATATAAATTCATGTGTGGAGGAGCAAGAAGTAACTTTAATGCTTCTTAATTTACAAAACTCGTTTTTGAATCGATCGCCTAAAATTATTAAACCATCAAGGAAAATTGTTAAAGAAGGACGATTGCATAAAATATCTCGTACGGGATCTCAGATTAAACGGTATTGTGTTCTAATGTCTGACGTTTTTTTGTACTGTAAAATATTAAGGGATCGTGAAATAAACACTACAATAGAAAATGCTTTGGAGTGCTGTTGCATTTTTCCTTTGAAAAAGTGTAAAGTATATGAACTGTTTCCAGACAGTTTTAAAATTACTTGTCAAGGCGATGCGATCATATTCAGTTCATTAGATACACAACTTGTCCATTCATGGATAAATTGTATCCGGGATACTATAGATTCACATATCCAGTGTAGAAAGACATTGCGCAAAGAATCTAGTAAACGCAAACCTACCAGGTGTATAATTTTTTCTATTTATTTTAATTTTTTGAAAGTTATAACAAGTATCGTATCTTTCTAGGAAGAAGAATATTAAACATTTTGAAACCGATTATCCAATCAGAAAAACATTGGTAAGGTGAATTACGAATATGTCGCAATTTGCGTAGGAACTTTAACAATAATCAATTTGATGCCAATAGTTTGTGATAATTTATTTATTTTTTTTTTAACGCTTTTTAAGAAACACAATATTTGATGATACAAAGAGACATTTTATTATATATTGGACAGTTTGAATTGTCAGTCATAGGCATAATGCATACAAAATTTTAAATAACATTTGAATTAAATTTATTAAATTTTTAATCTTAAATATGGGATTAAAAATTAAAAAAATAAAAATTTTTATAAAAAATGTTTTCTTAATTTTTAATCATAAATACCGGAATGAAACAAAAAAATCCCAAGAATAAAATTAAGGATTGAAAGAAAGAAATTATTTTAAACGAAAATTTTTTCGCGTATACGTGCGTCGTGTTCCACCATTTTGAGGTAGATGTTCAATACTCTAAAGCACTGGTTGGCAAGTTTTATCAATTTTTGATTCTTAGTTTAGGAATAAAAATGAAGTTTAAAATTTTAAATTCCAATGATTTTGAATTAAAAAATTCGCAACCCTGGTCATAGGGTAAAATAGAGTTATGGTTGCAATAATTTGTAAAGTGTGCACCACCTTGAACGCGCAATTGCGTTTTAACAATTGAATTTATATTTTTGTATTATTAATTAATATGAATACATTTCAGCAACAACTAAAACGTGAAAGTTACCAGGAAGTTGATGATAACACGAAAGGCTGTTTTCCGTTTAAGAAAACATGGCCTTTCTCAAATATAAATGTAGCAGTTTCACCGGTCGAATGTAGCGATAGTGAAAGTGACCTTAAACACAAAATGAGTACAGGATTTAATACTGTGAAGATTGTTTTAGAGAATAAATATTTCATCAGGGTATCTTCACCAGAGCAAAAACATGGCTATGTTGTGCAACAACCACTTCATAAACGAGTAAAATTTGATGTCAAAGAAAATAATGCAAGTTACACATATCAAGCAGAAAGCCTAGCGCGGAACAGGGTGAGAGGTGACAGCACTTCCCCGGCTTCCGAAAAGCAAAAGGGTGGTAATACCGCGGCCATTAGGAAGCGCAATTGCAACAATCGAGGCCACTACCCAGTAAACGCAACTCAGCCCGCAGGCCGAGGTTGCGAAAGGGCAGCTTCCTCGACCACCCAAGCAGCTAAGCGTAAAAGCGGACAGCTGACGCCACAGGTGCCGAACAACACCAAGCGGCAGAGGGGCAACAACGCACAAGCGACTAGTGGCCACCGACTTGCTGGAAAATCCTGGGGGTGCTCCCCAAGGACTATCAGGTGGATGTACACCATGATCGTGAGACCGATTATCACGTATAGAGCGGTATCGTGGGGTTCGAAAGCATCGCAGACTTCGGTAGGACTTAAACTGTCGAAGCTGCAAAGACTTGCCTGCATCTGCGCGTCGGGCGCGATGCGTACGTGTCCGACTGCAGCACTGGAAGTAATGCTAGAACTTTCACCGCTACTCCTGGTAATCAAACAGACTGCCAAAGGAACTCTGCTCCAAATGACAGCAGAGGGAGCTGGCAAAGGGAAGGTAATCTCATCCCAACAGATGAAAGAGCTAAGTGAGAAAATACCACTACCCCTTCTCCCAAGGGATAGCATTACCAAAGTAGTAAACTTCAGCAGAAAGTTTCAAGTAACCCTTGGCAGCAAATCTGAGTGGAATGACTCTTCACTGGACCGGCTGCTAAGGGGTAGCACCATCAAGTGGTACACCAACGGGTCGAAAACGGAGGAGGGGATTGGTGCAGGGGTCGCTGGGCCAAGCACCAAACTCTCCATTCCCATGGAAAGTTTCCCGAGCATTTTCCAAGCGGAGGTCTATGCTATAAGTCGGTGTGTAGGGATGAACCTCCAACGCAACTATCGCAATAAGAGTATTGCTATACTCAGCGATAGTCAGGCGGCACTAAGAGCGATCTCAGCCTGTGAGGTCAGATCTCTCCTAGTGATGGAGTGTATAGAACGGCTGAACAGCCTATCTAAGCAAAACCGAGTACACCTTATTTGGGTGCCTGGCCATAGGGGTATAGCTGGGAACGAACTAGCTGACGAGTTAGCCCGCTCTGCAGCCTCCACAAAAATGGTAGGGCCGGAACCATACATAGCGGTTGGTCCACATACCATCAAAGAGCTCCTCCGAAGGGAGGAAAGAGCAAGCAGGGAGATACATTGGCAACAACTTCAGGGCATGCACCATGCCAGACTGCTATTGGGGGGTTACGACCTCAAGCGGTTTAAAGCCATAATTGATCTCCCCAGAAACAAATTCCGGCTACTGGCAGCGTTCTACACCGGCCATTGCAGGCTCAAGAAGCACCTCTTTAACATGGGCATAGCCTCTTCTGCAAACTGCCGGTTCTGCGACATAGAGCCGGAAATCCCTGAGCATCTGCTGATGTACTGCACAGCAGTCTGCAGACGCAGAATCAAGACCCTGGGATCCATGTTTCCACACAGGGATCGTATCGCCTCACTAGCACCCAGCAGAATTTTGGAATTTATCAAAAATATATAACGAAAAATGTGGATTCAAAAGTGACTTTGACTGATAAAATATATAATTTTTTTGCTGATTTCTTTTAATATACATTTATGTGGTTTGAATATTGAAAATAAAATTTTAAATATGTAAGTATAGCTTGGCTTAAGCTGAATCTGCATAACTTGCGTATGCGTATTCGTACGACAGATAAATGAGCACACAGGCTTAAGCGTGTTTACGCATACAACGCTACGAGAATCGTATTTGGATTCGAATACGCATAGAAGTTCTGCTTCCGTACACGCATACGGAAGATATGTAGCTTCAGTTTTATTCACTAAGAATTTCTATTTGAACTTAATTTTAAATAGTTGTTTAAAAATGAAAGGTGGGCAGTTTTTCTGAATATTTTGCTCTAACTTGAGAAAAGTGAGTAAAATAAATGGCAACAAGTAAACACGCATATTTTGAATGTGACAAATTACTTAAAGCCAATAATAATAGTATTTGCTGCAGAAAGTGTAATCATTAGTTCCCTATATCTTGTAGTAAACTGGAAAATGCAATATTCAACAAAAATAACGAGAGGCATTTGTAATTGGTACTGTCAGTCATGTCAATTTGAGATTAGTGTGATGGAATTGAATACTGAATCAGAAGAGAAAAGCGACGATGTATGCTTTGATTCCACCAGCGCACCGAGTTTCACCAAACGCATAGAGGCATTGTTTAAAAAATACCTTGATCCAATCACCGAAAAAATTCGGAAACTTGAATATTCGTTAACCGGTATTTAAACTGACCTGACTAAGCTAGCAGACTACAAAAAGGCTGCAATTAAACAATTAAAATAAACAGTATGGGCAGTAGAATACAAAATTAAACATGTTGGTAGTGAGTCAATAAAATTGATTATTTAATTCTCCTGAATCCAAGAATTCGTTGGGGACCGAACGTCCAGCAGATGAAAACATGTTGAAGGAAAAATCCGTCCTCTTCTACTTGATACACAAACGCCTCAAGATGCTAAAATGATTCTATGGATTAAATCGACATCTGGAAATAATATACTTTTCGACCACTATTTAACACAAGTGCAACAAAAAGGGGTGCATTCGAGCTGCTTAATAATTACCGCAATACTGCAACTCTGTTACTAACTTGATACTCTGTTGCTGATGATCTGCTGCAATATTGCAGTATTTATTTCGGGCAAAAAAAACGTGTTGCTTAGAAATATGAAAATTTTGACTTTAACCTATAACTTGGTTTTGTCAGCACTTAATTTTACGACAAAAACAAATAATACGAGGGTTGCTTTTTATATTTAGAGATTAGAGAACAAAATGAAATATTGATAATCGAAAATCGCTTTATTGTTTTTAAAATATTGTCAATTAAGATCAGTACATTTTTGCATGCGATTGAACCAATTGTGGAAGCATTTTTGCCACTACAAAATATGGGTTCTGAGCGCATCATCCGCCTTTTCAGGTGTCGGAAAAAGTTGACCTCTTAGTTTATTTTTTACGTACGAGAATAGAAAGAAGTCATTCGATGCCAAATCAGGACTGTACGGTGGATGACTCATCAAATCGATGTTTTGAATGTTCAAAATGGCAGTTGTTTAAGGAAATGTGTGAAAACTCGCATTACCGTGGTGAAAAGTGAACCAGTTTTTTTGTTTTATTGAAAAACAACTGACAAAAAAATATTTGTGTACCACTCAGAATTTACTGTTCTGCGTTATTCTAGTGGTATGGTTGCGACATGCCAAGTTTTACCAAGAAAACTGGCAATCATTTGCTTGAGAGCTTCGTGTGCATCTTTTTTTGAATTCGGCTTATCTTATAACACGCATACAGTCAACTGCTGTTTACTTTCGGGTTCATACGCGTAAATCCAGGATTCATCACTTGTCACGATGTCATAGACGTGTTCCGAAGCACCTCTATCGTATTTTTTTTTTTTTAACATTTCTATCGACCAATTGGCACGAGCTTTCTTTTGAGCGATTGACAAATTGTGGGTTCATACAATTTTGAATATTTGCTGGTCTCACTAATGCTTATAGTTGTCTCAATGTTACGATAGGTCACATGACGATCATGCAATATCAGTTTGCGCACAGCATCAAATTCGTCGTGGAGTGATCTACGTCCTCGATTGAATCGACCATGCTATCGATAAACATTGTTCCTTGATGGAGCTTTATCGCCAAAAAGAGAAACAAATGCATAGATGCACTGTTGCTGAGTCAATCCACGTCGAAAATTGTAAAAAATAATGCAGCATTATTGGAAAAATAAAACAACGAAAATATTAAAATTAATATTTTAAGATACCACAGTAATCCACTCGATGCACCAATGTTATTTTTGAATAATGCAAAAAAGCTTATAGTGCAAACTTAATCCAGTGCTATTAATTTTATTAGAACTAGTGGCATTTTATTTGAAATAATATTTAAATATTTACATTAGCGTTTTTTTAAGAAAAAATAAAATAAAAAATAATTAAAATACAATAACTTTATAGAACAATATTTATATGTTCTTTGAAGTATGCAAATAACACAAAGCATCAAGAACTCTATTCGAAGATTCGACAACTTAGAAAAAACACCATGTGGACATAATCAGTAATTTGTTTTGTTTAATTTTCATAATTAAAAAAAAATTTATTTTTCAAACATTCTACAAACCATAATTCAACTATATAAGGTTGTGTTACTTCGGAGCGTGCTTCCTCTTACAAAAAAACTTTTAATCTCTTTTGTTTTTCTCATAAATTTTCTGTTCATGTATGTCTGTATGATTTACAATGTATTCGTATTTAGTTATCTCACAATAAACGCATTTTCAGTGGGTAAAATGCCGAAGTTATGATTTCTTTGGTGTAGCGATCTGATGGTATGGAGGATAGAGGAGATCCTCAGGATTAAAAAATATGCCTGCCTCGGACTTAAAATATATGTGTATTTAAGGTTCAAAAATTGTAAAATTAATACACACTATTTCACTATAATATAATATAATTATCACACTTTGCATAAATTTTTCAATGTTTTAATTTTTACTTATAATGTACACATAACCAAAATATAGATTTATTGTGCGCTTTTTCGGAAAATAAATACACTTTACAAATGGCTTGGCACACTCACAGTTTCAAGAGATATAATATCTGAGTTTATTTTATGACAAATACCAGCGTAAGATTTTGTGTCGTAAAAAAGTAATTAAAAAATTTAAGGCCACCGGTGCAAAAAGAAGTTGAACGCAAAAAAACCGGTGCTGGACCGACCAGAGTTATTTTTTTGAAGCGCGGCCGAGGGCTGCCAGTGCGTAAAGAAGTTCGCCGTGAAATAACTTGTGCAAAGTGTGTTGAACATAGTCAAATAGCGTGCATTACTTTTACAATTTTAGAATTTTAGATACAAATATTTCGAAAACTATAAGTCTGACGCGGGTATATGTGTACATTTTACAATCCTAAGGACCTCCTCTATCCGTCCATACTATCAAATCAGGGCGCCAAGAAATCGTGATCTTGTTGTTAAAATCTTTGAAAATTTTATTTTTGAATCAACAAACAAAACAAAATAGCTGAATTTAACATTTTGAATAAAACCATTTTCAATCGACACAACCTTGTATATTCCGGCGTTCTCAGTTCTGGAACTCTGATTATAATTCACTCAGTTTCCGAACGCCGAAAAGAGTGGCTGAGATACTGCGGTATGTTAATCCGTTCATTTAATTCTATTTGAGTATGTGATTTTTCGGTAAGTAGAAAATACTGGCAAGTCCGCGCAGTTTGCACTGCAGACAGAGAACGTAGATTCATAGAGAAGGTGCATGGTGTGCTTATTGTCAAAATGTTCCGTTTTTCGGAGGGATACTCTGCACGATAGGAGGATTCCACCACAAAAAATTATTAACTGATTTCACCATAATATTTATTTATATTTATACCCCAGCAGACTCGAAAATAGCAGATTTAAGCATTTTCAGTGTTAAAAGAGAAAAATTATGCTAATTTCAATGTTAAGGATTGTACGCCTACAGATTGGTATATTTACACCGATTCTGCATATAATTTATACATATTCTGTATATATTTGATATCAAAGCGCATAAGTATATGTATACGTACATATTGGATTATTTCATGATGAATTTCATAAAATCTTTTGAAATATATAATAAAGTGAGATTTTTATTATTACTTAAATACAAGTATGTCGTCAATATCGATAAGATGAGTTATAGTGTTAGTATAGTTACATATGTTTATGTGCTTTAGTCATTAAAAGTTTTAATAACATTTTAAAATATCAAGCGGTCGCACATACGCCCAGACATATACGTTAACAAAATAAAAATTGTTATACAGTGTACTGTGCTATGTATGCTCTGTAATCTGGGTATAAAATTTGGCAAAATGCATTACACTTCTTTTACCGCTACCCACTACAAGAATGTCAAACTACAATCAAAGGAATTTAATACTACTAGCACGACACCAACACTATGCGTCGCTACTGACGTCTCACGCTGCCGTCGTCGAAAATATTAAGTTGGTGATACTATCGAGTTTTCCAATGGGGATGATATGATTTCTAAGTGTCGTGCAAATCAGCACGCGTACAGAGCAGGTAGGTCTACTAATACTGCTCTGTACCAACTAACTACTGAAATCCAGAACTCGCTGGAGAACAATGAGGTTGCGATATCTACTTTCCATTATGACATTGAAGGCGCTTTTGATAATGCGTCCCACGCAAGCGTGATCAGAGCACTGGAGAAAAGGAACGTGGAAGCTCCTTTATACAGATGGATTAAGGCCGTACTGCATACTAGGATTGCAGAAACTACGGTGGGGGAGAGCAAGATACGTCTTGGTACTACGAGAGGCTGCCCTCAGGGTGGGGTATTGCCTTCTATGAAGCCTCGAGCAGATAAACTCCTTGAGTTGCTGACGAACAATGGAATTCGGTGCCAGGGGTACGCCGACGACATTGTTATGATGGCAAGAGGGAAATTTGAGAACACTCTCTGGGACATAGTCCAAAGGGGCCTAAGCCTAGCAAATGGATGGTGCGATACGGTAGGATTGAGCATTAACCCGCAAAAAACAACCGTCATCCCTTTCACAAAAAGAAGGTCTCTTCCGGGCTTTAGAATACTATCCCTTGGGGCAGAGAGTTAGAAGTGTCCAGGGAAGCAAAATACTTAGGCATCACACTGGACTCCACCTTGCGGTGGAATAGGCATGTGGAGTTAACGATATCTAAAGACACAAAGGCACTCATGGTGTGCAGACGCCTGGCCGGCAAATCCTGAGGCTGCAAGCCTAATATCATCAGGTGGCTGTACACCATGCGGAGCGGTGGTCTGGGCATCGAAAGCAGCACAGACTTCGATAGGTCTTCAACTATCGGAGCTGCAAAGACTTGCCTGCGTCTGCGTCACTCGAAGTCATGCTAGAGCTCCCACCGCTCCATTTAGCTATCAACCAGACTGCGAAGCATACCATGCTGCTTATGACAGCAGAGGGGTACGGTAAATTGAAGTTAATCTCGTCTCAACAAATGAGGGTCCTAGAGGACAATGCCTCAATAGCACCCAGCAAGTTGTTGGAGTTTTTCAAGGTGCTGGGACTTTGGGAAAGCATGTGATAGAGGAGAGGGCACAATAGACCCTGGGTCGCAGTACAAACCTCATATTCATTCTATTCTATTCTAAGTGTCGTTTCGCCATTTTAAATATGTTATGATCTGTATTTTGTTTTCATTGTATTCAGCAATGTTTACTATTTCTTCAAGGAAAGATATACGCAAGAAGAACGTTTACAAATTATTCAGTTTTATTATCAAAATAATCGCAACTTTTCGTGCGCTTTTGCCATTTTATGGTAGTTATGGTTATGGTTAGTGGTGCGGTAAATTAACAAAACTGTCGACTCTGGAGCGAAGAAAATCCACAAATTATTCATGAGTAACTATTACATTCCCCTAAGTTGACAGTTTGGTGTGTGTTTTGATCTGGCGGAATCATCGGTCCGTACTTCTTTCGAAATGAAGCTGAGAACACCGTTACTGTCAATAGAGAGCGGTGAGATCGATGAGAACCATCTTTTTATGGCCGCAATTGGAAGAAGTTGATCTTGACAATATCAGGTTCCGACAAGATGCCACACAGCACGTGCAAAAACTGAATTATTGGGTGAAAAGTTTGGAGATTTGATAATTTCAAGAAATTGTGACACTGAATGGCCTCCAAGAAGTTGTGATTCAACACCATTAAACTACCAGACTTAAGCTTTAGAAGTCAATTTCGAATGTGATATTCATGACATACGACTTGATTTAGTGAAAAAATTACTCGAAAATTGGGTTCATCGAATTCGTTCCTGCAAACGAAGTCGTGGAGGCCATTTGAATCATGTTATATTCAGAACCTAATTGTACCGGTTGTACTTCACATTAAATAATAAACATTTGAATTTCCTTAACAATCGCTGTGTTGCCACATAGTATAATAGTTTTGTTTTGTTCACCTGACGGTTGTTTGTAACACCTAAAACTAATCGAGTTAGATATAGGGTTATACATATATAAATGATCAGGATGGAGAGACGAGTTGAAATCTGGGTGACTGTCTGTCCGTCCGTCCGTCCATCTGTGCAAGCTGAAACCTAAGTAAAAATTGAGATATCCTTATGAGACTTGGAAACATGTTTCTTGATACCGTAAGACGGTTGATATTGCAGATGGGCATAATCGGACCACTGCCCCGCTCACAAAACGTCATTAATCAAAAACAAATAAATTGCCATATCTAAGCTACACAATAAGATACAAGACTGTTATTTGGTATACAGGATCACATCAGGGAGGGGCATCTGCAGTTTCAATTTTTTTTTTTAAAGTGGGTGTTGTCACGCCCACGTTTAATGTGCATGAGAGAAACCCAAAACCGCTTAAGCTATAATAACAAATTTAACTTAGAACAAATATTTTTAGCACTTCTATCGGCAGTGTGAAAATAGATGAACTCGGGTGACAAGCCCGCCCACTTCTCATATAAAAATACTGTTGTTCTGATATAAAGATACTGTTAAAAACTTCTAAAAGCGCGATAAATCAAGCACTAAACACGCCAGAGACATTGAATTTTATTTTTGGGATGGTATGAGATAACTTTATAAGAAAAGCGTCCAAAATTAGACAGTTGGCGGTGCACCGCCTATTCTTAGGTGAAAACCCATATCTTGAGATCTGCTTAACCGATTTCAATTAAATTCGGTACATAACATTCATCTACTATCTCTATGTTATAGTGCGAAGATGGGTAAAATCGGATTACAACCGCGCCCATTTCCCATATAACACCATTTTAAACTCCATCTGATTCTATCACTTTCCACTATGCAAATCAAGCAACAATGTTTGTATATGCCACCTTGTGAACAAAAATTGTCTAAATCAAACAAAAATTGATCAAGCGCTTAAGTACTGAATATGTGGACCCCAATGCCTATGTTGACTATTTACCGAAAATATCGGTCAATGTATAAGATATATAATTGAAATTCATATAATAAAATAAATAAATGAAACTCTCGATAATAGGGTGTACTAGTGTTAAAAAATGGGTTGAATCGGATAAATACTTCCTTTAATATACAATTTTGGCAACACCTGACGTAGTTTCCCTTGCAAGTTGCGAGAGTATAAAATGTTCGGTTACACCCGAACTTAGAAGTTCCTTGCTTGTTTTTTTTTTATCATATCACTTTTGTTGGAAAACCCTGAGCTTAGATTTAAGTTTCACTTTTAATTCGACTGTTGATTGAATAACACTTTTGGAAAAAAATAAAAACTAATTTGAACAAAACATAAGTTAACTGGCGCCCAACGAATTAGAAAAAAACCGAAAACATCAAACAGCCTAAAGAAGCCTGCCGTTGGAATAGAAGTTCTATCATCGTTCTCCAAGCTGATCTAGTAAGCGTTATATAAATTATAAATTTACATTTATATAAATTTAATTATGTAAAAAGAAAGTGTTTTTTTTTTAAATTATCGTCTTCTATCAGAAACGTAAAATTTCACGAATAAGTTTTGATTTTACAAAAAGTGTATACGAAAAAGTTTAGTTCCACACAAGAAAGAGAAAACTAAATAAAAAGCACCTCAATTCCTTATAAATTAAATGATACGGATTATTATTGAGTTAGAATATTTTAAAAAAGTTCCTATTTAATATCGTTTTCTAAATTTTCTTTGATAAAAATAACACATGCAAAGAAATATAATATATACTTATACACAGATTTAAATTCAATATAATAATCCTTATAATTAAATAAAATAAAATTATTGTATATAAACGAAATATAAAAAAAGCAAATTTAGATAAATAATAAAAATTTAAAATAAGTGTCTGCGATTCATTACCTTCGGGGGGACCCTCCAGAGATCGGTATACCAAACAAATCAAAAAACATATAATAAAAATGAATACATTAAATAAATAAAAATGTATAACAATAAATAAAAAAATAAAAAGATATACAAAATTTATAATAAATGAAATGAAATAAAAATATATTATAAATAAAAGCTTTATAAATTAACTGAATAAATACATTTCAATATCAATATTAACAGTTTAATACTCAAAATGACTAAGCCAAGCAACCTTATACGTTAATCAATAAGAAATATCTCATCCATACCCTCTCCTGCTAATCCACCAATTACTGAGCAAGTAAACGCGACACCAGAATTAAAAGCTCTGACTAGAAGAATAGTGAGAAATGTATGAATCACAGAGGACATCAGACCCACTAGACATAGCGAACTTAATTATACAGATGAAATAATTAATGCTGAGTATAGGCAAAATATTGGTGAACTGGACAAAGTGCCTGGCTCGCCTCAGAGAATTTTCGGGGATCCCAATCGAATATAGTTCTTGGAAAAAGAACGTTGATCGAATTTTAATGTTATATAAACCTCTCAGAGGAAAACTTAATATTTCGGTATCTTAAATACTATAAGAAATAAAATAACGGGAACTGCTGATAATGTCTTGGAGTCGTATAATACATTATAAAATTGAAACAGCATTTCACGATGTTTGACTCTGCATTATGCAGACAAGCACGATCTCGGCACACTGGAGTACCAATACAATGGTAAAATAATTTAAACAAAACGATTTCAATTTAAAATTCCTTTTATTGCCATCTCTTAAATCCTTCGACGAAATTTTAGGGAATGATAGCCTAAAGAGTCTATCCGCCATCATTTATACGAAGGAATATTATATGCTTATTTGCAATAACTACAAAATCAAAATTAAGAAACAATCTGTAAATTCCTTAAGTAATATTAGCATTAAGAGAGAGCACATGACTAAAAGACTAGTAATACAATACGTGACTTTTTTTGCTGACCCAGACGAAAAGCTTACATTCACAACTATCGCAAAAGTCGAAATTATAACTACTACCGAAAGGCTATATTCAGCATACTACTCATATCCCATTTCAAGGAAAGAAAAAGTTGAAAAACAAATACTGGAACTTCTTGATAATAACATAATTCGACTCTCATGGTCTCCTTACAACTCTCCGGTGTGGTCAGGATAGAAAAAATATTGTCTTGTTATTGATTATAGGAAACTCATCAGTAACGTATTTTCAAAACTAGGAAAAAAAAAATTATTTTCTGTGATAGACCTTAAAAGCAGATTTCATAAAATACCTCTAAAAGAGGCTGATATAGAAAAAACGGCTTTTTCCGTAAGACACGGAAAATACGAATTCGCGATACTACCAAGGCAAATCGACAAATGTGAATTCTTGAAATCAAAAGTCGAATTTCTTGGTTTTATCGTATCTCAAAACGATAAACGAGCAATAAAAAACTTTTCCTGTCCAAGAACCTTAAAGGCCTCAGGTCATTTCTAGGCCTGTCAGCGTTCTATCGTCGTTTCATAAGAGATTATGCCAAATTGACGAAACCCTTGGCATTCCTTTTAAGGGGATAGGAAGCACGTAACTTTACTAGAAAAGCAATCGATGCATTCCATAAAGTCAAAAATTATCTACTGTCAGAAGACGTTATGCTGTCTTATATTGATTATAACAAAGGATCTCATCTAACGACGGACGCATTGAAATACGCCATTGGTGCAGTATTAACTTTAGAAAATAGACCTATTTTATTTATTTCAAGGACCCTTGTAAAACAGAGGAGGCATATGCCACAAACGAGAGAGAAATGCTAGCTACACTCTCTATGACAGCGACACAGAACAGTGAGGAAAGCTCCTCACACAATTTAATACCATTTGCTAATGTACTGCTTAACGTATTCAAAAACCAAATCATTCTCAATGTAAGAAATACTATTTCCGAAATAGCACTGATAATAAGTTAGAAATTTCTTTCCCCACCTATCACCGTCACACCGTAATCGAAGTAACTTTCAACTAAAAAAAAAATTAGCCAACATCCAAAAATCATATTTGAACCCATCGGTCATTAATGGTCTCAAAACAGGTGAAGGACACCAGGTATAGTACAAAAGATTTATGCCTCTAGTTTCCAGATATACAAAATATGGATTACTAGGAAATAAGTAAGAGATTTAAAAATTCAGCCGATCAGAATAAATAAATTATTAACGAACACAATCGTGCCCACCGAAATAGCGAAAAAAAAGGTGCAAATCTAGAAAAGTTCTATTTTCCATATATGCGAGCTAAGGATATAAAATCGTAAAACAATGCAAAACATGTAAACTTAATAAATATGACCGTCACCCTTGTAAACACAATATTCAAAGTACACCAATACCTGAGTACCCTGAACATATTGTCCACATCGAGCTCATTCTTACCGCCATAGATAAATTTCCGAAATACGCTCTTATAAAACTACTTACGTCACTAGCGGCCTAGGATTTGAAACAACCTCTTAGATACATTATAATTTCATTAGGAATACCAAAAATGATTATATTCGACAATGAAAAATCATTGTATTTCAGTCCAACCACGTTCATGCTGAATAATCAATTCAATATAGATATTCATAAAGCTCCACCCCATAAAAGCTGTTCAAACAGTCAAGTTGAGAGATTTCACTCCACACTTACCGAAATAATACGTTGTTTTTAGTCAGAAAATACGCAGGAATCATTAAACTTTTATATAAATTAATTTTTAAGTGCAACAACTCAATCCATTCTACATATGACCGGTAGAAAACCTCTATAACCACAGAACAATAATCGATCCTTAACAAATAGAAGAAAATAGGCAAGAAAACGTTAAGTCTTAACTCCACGATATAAAGAAGGAATAGTCGTAAAAAATTTTAACCGTACTATACTCACCAAATCAGGTAAAACTGTTCATTAAAATTTAATTAAAAACTGTCTTAAATAAAACGTTTATAACATTACGAAAATGATAAAAAGAATATACAATACAATTAGAGAAAGACGTGAAAAAATTATTGAAGAGAGCTTAATCATAGTACTCTTCACGTTGAAGTCTCCCAGCTGCCTGGGACTTGGAGCTCTTGGCTGTCGAACGCGGACGTTCGCAGGGAACGATGATTTGAGTATTTCCAGTGCTAAATCAGAAAAATTATGCAAATTTCAATTTTAAGAACTATACGCTTACAGATTGGTTTACCTACAATGCAGAAACGACTCTGCATATAACTTTTTGCTATTCTGTATATAGGTATTTGACATAAAACATACAAATTGAATATTTTTATATATTTATATCAAAATTTAATATTTATATATATACAAATATATATGAGTTATAGTTATACCACCTATATAACGCATATACATCCCTATATAGATAGATAGATAGATAGTGATTGAGGTATGCACCGCGACCTATGGTCTATTGTGCCCTCCCCTAAGTCACAGCGACTCATCTAGCGTATTGATGAACTCCAATATACTGCTACTACATCCCTATATACGTGTATTTATATTATAAAATTTTTAAAAAATCATATAACATAAAAAAAATTGCATATAAATAAAAAAAAATTATAACAAAGAAACAAAACAAGTCATAATAAAAGATCATGGTTTTATAATGAACGTTTTAAATTAATTTAACAAACAAAATTTAGTTGCACGTTATTCAAATGTATTTGTGTCGTTCCTTGAAATTTCGTTTCGCACTGCTTTTGTTAGCTATTTTTAGCTGGTTTATTTCTGGCATCCCGCCTTTTTTGACATCATCTGTTCGAAATTCCCCGATTTTAATAATCAGGGAAAGAGAATAACAGAAAAATCAGCGAAAATGAGAGAGTCTCGCATCATGTCATCCTTGCCTAAGCCCCCCAAATAATACAGTCCAACACAACAATAACACTGCACTCGTCACATCAAAACGCTATTAATAAAAAAACACATCACTGACACTCCTCCATACACCACACTTAGGATCACCAATACACACAACAAACACACATCGATACATACACGACTACACCACACACGACGCTTCCACCATTGTATAAATCTGGCTTATACAATGGCCTCCACGGATGAGGACACCATAATGTTCATCACATAACAAGAAGGACGGTCCTTGCGATCACACCTCTTTTCCATTCAGAGACTCATCGCCATACATATGCATTTTTTTCTCTTGGGCCATCGGTCCATTACTTCGTGAAATGGTTAATTTTTAATGCAATTCTTTAGGAAATTTTCTTTGTCCAATAAATGATTAAGGTTGTTTTTTAATTATCGCCACAATCATATTCAGTGGCAACGTTACTAAATAGTTTCCCGACTGTTCTCCAAGTTGTCGAATCTGGTAACACTAAGCAGCTATGAAATTTGGGACAAGTTCAGTGTTGCCAGCAGAGAGTGTTCAAATATCTGAACATGCTTATCTTTGATAATGTTGAGGGAGTACAAAACGTACATACATATAGACATAAAACTATATTCATTATATTGCAAAACATAAATAAATGTATACATTGATAAAATAGAGTTTCTGAAAATACATTTATGCACTATAATACACACACAAATAAGAAACCCACATCACTTGCCACATAAAATAGATAATATACGAACACACATAGACGCACATGGACTGAGTTGCACAATTAAAAACAACTCCATGTCGTGCGACGATACATACAAACATATACATGTACATATATAGTTAGAATTAAATTTGTATATAAAAACAAGAAAAAGTAAAATAAAATCAGAATACATTAATTCTCATTAATAATCATTATGTTAAGAATTGAAAAAAAACCTTTGTTTAGAAACAAAAGAAGGCAATAAATACGTTATATCAAGCGATTTCTAGTGCGAATTAAGAAAAAAAGAGTTTGTAATTAAAATCATAAATTGGTGAGTGTACGGTAAGTGCTCCCCACTTAATTGGGCTGATAATTATATACATATAAATAAATATGAAATTTGTAAATTTGTCTACACACAACATATGTAAATATGTACACTCATTGCTTCACGCGAAATCTCCGTTGACACGGATTTTTTTTACTTTTTTTACTTTCATCCCAAAAAGTCAATGTGTCGAAGGACTGACGCGATGACAAAGCTTCATAACATTGTGGTATTGGTATGAGATGTTTTGTTCAGTGAGTTAAGGTCATCCACGCTGAAAAACCAACGTATTACGTTGTTTTTTTCTCATCTCATAGCCACAAAAACACCTGAGTGTGTGGTTTTATGAAACCACGATGAAAGTGAATCGTTTTACAGACTGTAGGTATTCAATGCTTAACTTTCGGACAATTATTCGAATTAGGTTGATTCGATAGTTGACAAGATATCCAACAATAATTTTTTTATTTCGGTCTGGGTATTAAAATACGGAATACCAAAAATAAATACGATCGTCCAATTGATATTCATACGCTTATTAAATAACAGCACTATTCACACGCTTCACTTTGAACACACTAATACCCACAAAGATACACCATCTAAGCAGAGATCACCCACAACGCAGACATCACACACCACAACTCTACACCACCCAACAATCAAACTTAGAACATTCTGGCAACTACGAATTGGCTGTCTACAAGACGCACACGCACACGTATATACCGTACATACGTATGGTTTACTTATATTGTCCCCCCTCCGCGGAAATCAAAGTGAGTCCTATCAATTCCTTTTAATATTTTGTATATTTTCTTATATGTATGTTTAAAAATTTTTGCATTTGCGGTTTTTTATAACATAAATCCGTCTTAATAAAAAGAGGAAAAAAAGACTTTACCAAGGTTACCAAACCGTTTCAATATTTCGGTTTATTTTCCGGTAAAAACCGAAATACCGCTAACAGATAGAACAGTTTGGTAAAAAATATATAAGGTTGGCCGTTATTTCCCTTCCGCTTTTTTGCTCTTCATTCAATGCTTTATAAAAAGTGTTACAGTGATCGGATTTAGTTAAAATATGCGCCGTTTTGTTCGTAATCTTGTTGCCAACGAGATGCCAACTTCATTATACCCCTCTCGTAGACGGCTGCGTCCCTATTGGCAAAAAACTCGGAGAGCCAATTTTCACAGGCCTCTCTTGAGGCCAACTTCTCACCATTAACCGCGTTCGCCATGGACAGGAAAAGATGGTAATCACTTGGTGCCAGGTCCGGGCTATATGGTGGATGCGATAAAACCTCCCATCCGAGCTCCCGTAGCTTCTGACGAGTCATCAACGAAGTGTGTGGTCTGGCGTTGTCCTGGTGGAACACTACACCCTTTCTGTTGGCCAATTCTGGACGCTTCTGGTCGATCGCCTGCTTCAAGCGGTCCAGTTGTTCGCAGTAGATGGTAGAATTAAGCGTCTGGCCATATGGGAGCAGCTCATAGTGGATGATTCCCTTCCAATCCCACCAAACACACAGCAAAACCTTCCTGGCCGTCAATCCCGGCTTGGCCACTGTTTGGGACGATTCACCGGCCTTCGACCACGACCGTTTTCGCTTGATATTGTCGTATGTGATCCATTTTTCGTCGCCAGTCACCATCCGCTTCAAGAATGGGACGAGTTCGTATTCGTATTTGTCGTCACAGGTCTTCCGCCGGCTGGCTTATCCATGGTGTCGTTTTCACCGGCTCTGAATCGTCGAAACCATTCCTCCGCGGTTCGAAGTGATAGAGTACCATCCCCCAAAACACCATTAATCTCACGGAACGTTTCTCTAGCGGATTTGCCTTTAACGAAGGAAAACTTTAAAATAGCGCGAATTTCGGCGTTAGTGAACTCCATGTTTACACGTCTATAACTGTTGAACGCAATATCCAAACTAATCATGCATAGCGTTGTTTTGTAGGTTATGTCAAGACCTTTCAAATTATGTATAGTGTTGCCAGATACGAGCTCTGTAGCGCTTTGTACAAGTTAAATAATTATATTTTATTAATTGTTTTTAAAAAGCTGGCGGAACTTTGTCCGCACATCACTTATTTATTTTGAATCCAACTTAAGACTAATTACAATTATTAGTTTAACTTAAAATTACACCTACTATTGGCCACACTCACGTTGCAATTTAATATGCGCCCTATTTGTTGTTATTGCAAAATCGATATTTTTGCTGATCGTTGTTTACTTCAATTTATTGATATTTAGCTGACTATTGTTTTAGTGTTATTTATTAATAGTTTGCTGACTGTTGTTTACGCAAATTATGTTGAGGTGTCAGCAATTATGCGAATGCGCGTGTATGATGGTTGACCATTGGCAAAATTCAACCTAGTTGAACTTTTGCAAGTTCCGGAGTTAACTCTTCCCCCTTTAAAGATGATCGTCCTCGATCATTTAGTAGAACGGTAAGTTATTGAAACTTACATATGTGGGAGTGTAACTAGTAGTGCCTGGCGTATCTTCTTGGCTTGTTTCAGTCATATTGGATTTTTACGGAACGTTTGTTTAGGATGTAAATAATTATTATAATTATTGGAATTGCTGTCATTGTTAGGCCTCCGAGGGAAAATGTAGCATTTTTAATATAACTGATTTCGTCTGCGTTTTTGATGTGCAGATCTTTCAGTGCCTCTAGAGAGAGGAGTTCTATGTGATCTTTTTCTAGTGGGATCGGTTGAAGAATTGTAGGGATAGTTTCTATAGTTCCTGCTTCAATATTACTGAATTTCTGGTCGTTTATTTTAATTGTTGAGTTATTGAATATAATGACATGAGTACCATTAATTGGTTGGGATATTTCGTCAGCTACTAATCTGCCGTCAAATCGATTGAGCAATATTACTCCTTGTTTAACTTCTTCTAATGTAGGGACGTGGTGGCCATTTGTTGTTGAACAAGTTGAGTTCAAGCTATAAATAATTCTAGCTATACATAAATCTTTATTTAAATCTACTAAATTGAATTCTTTACATATTGACATATTATTGTATTTTTCACATTCATTTTTTATTCCTAAAATTGAATTTTTTCCTTTAAGTATTTCTTTGTATTCGATTTTAATTACAGTATTATCTTCCCTTTTTACAGGTCTTAAATTATTTTCTTAAATGTTTCCTTAATCGTTAAAGGTATTTTAACCATATACAAAATTTTCATTTCATTATTTAGAACATTTACTTTTGATAATTCTAGTGCTTCTTCGGCACTCTTAAATGGTATTTCATCTTCTTTTAGTTTATTAATTGATAATTCTAATTCCTCTTTACTTAATATTACGGAATTTATAATATTTTCTTTTGCCCATTGGATGGCATATCTAATGTTTATTAATTCTTCTTTAATTAATCTAATCCTATTTTGTAAATTTATTATAATTTCCGTTATATTATCTTCATCTTTTCTAATTGTATTTATCATCTTGTTCATAATGTGGGTTATGTTATTTATTCGTTTTTCGAATAATTTATTTATTACTACTTGTTTATTATTGTTTTTATTCAAATTTTCTAAGTTATTTGTAATTATCTCAAGATCTTCGTGATCGGGAGATCCGGCTATGTATTTCCATGCCGTTCCTAATATGTTAATTGATTTTTTTCTTCTGATAGATTTTGAGGGTTTTAGAGCGTTTAGAATTTCGAAGGTTTGGATGGTTTCATGTTTTAGAATGGGATATAGGAGGTGGTTGTTAGGGATTTGGTTGATCATTTCTTCATATGTATCTGTTAAAAATTGTCCGTATTTCTCTAAGTTGATGAGATGAATGAATCTGAATGTACCGTTTTGAATTTTTGCTTGTCCATTGTCTATCGTCACTAGTTGGGATTTGCTATAGTCTAAAACTTGTACGTCCGAAGAGGAAGTTGTAATGAGAGTGAGTATGATAAAAAGTATATATTGGTCCATTTTCCTAAAAGAAAAAGGAAAAATTTTAGTTCTTTATTAGAGATTTGTGGATTGTTCGTCCCGATACTGTTTTAACTATCGTCCTGTGATTTTCAGAAACCGTATCTTTTTTATATTTTGGAGTTAATTTGGATCCTAGTCTTTTATTGATTTTAACGTAAATGACTTCTCCTGGTGAGAAGTTTTTGTTTTCAGCCCTATTTTTGTTATGATATAAGAGATCTAGTTCTTGTTTTTTCTTGAGTTTATCCGGTCTTTGTTGTTCTAGCTGTTGTGGGTCACTATAAATTCTATTTCCAAAAAATATTTCTATTGGTTTACTTTTTGTCGTTGAGTGTATTGAGGAATTGTTTCGGAATTCCGAAGGCGAACATTAATTCTCTGATTGGGTCTTTAATGTGCTCTATTGCTCTGGAAGGTATCACTTTTACCTGGACGTATTTAGAAAATTTGTCAATGGCGGTGAGGATTAATTTCTTATCCGTGGAATATATGTCAACATGAACTATTTCGCCTGGTGATTGTGGAATAGGGGTTTCTTGTATTTGAGGTTTAGGGGGGTGCCTATCGTATTTATGTTCGCGGCATGTGGAGCATTGTCTGACCGTTTTTTCGATTTTCGAATGCATGCTTGGGAAGTAGAATTTCTTTAAAATTTGTGCTTTATTTTCGCGACTGTTTCTGTGTGCTCTTTGATGTTCGCTTGCGATTATTTCTTCTTGCTCTGTTTCGTTTGTTATATTCTGGAGCAAGGTTTACGTAAAGCGTATTTTGATATTTCGGAAGTGTAGTGGATATATCTCCTGGATTTTTCCCATCAAGCTTTCTGTGGTATGCAGACCGTTGATTAGTGCTGGGTCTAGATAGCGTTTGAATATGGCTATAATATCCTGTTCGGAATAGTTTTGCTTTGTAATGGTATGTCTGTGATAACTGGGGAATGGTATCTGGAATGAGTAGCTGTCCTCATTTCCAAACTTTAGGAATAGTTGGTCCTTGAAGGCATTAATTGGGGCTTCGGTGGCGGGAATTAGAAGATGTGATGAGCTTTCGTTGCTATGGTCTGTAGTGGTAAGGGTATTAATATCGGTTTGTGGTGGTCTGGATAGCGCGTCTGCAACGACATTAGTTCTTCCTGGTTTGTATTTCATCTCATAGTTGTATTCTTCGAGGATACACTTCCATCTTTTCATTTTTCCGTTGTGATTTTTGTTACTCAATGCAAAAGTAAGCGGTTGGTGATCTGTGAAAATTACAACTTTCGCTGACCCATACAAATAGTTTCTAAGTGAGGTGAGAGCCCAGATTATTGCCAGCATTTCTTTTTCGTTCGCGGCATAATGTTCTTCTGTTTTATTGAGTGATCGGGATATGAAGGTTATTGGTTTTCCTGATTGTTCAAGGACAGCACCTAGAGCGTAGTTTGATGCGTCAGTAGTGAGGTGAAATTCTTCTTTGAAATTGGGACAGTGTAGTATGACTTCGTTTGATGTTAGCGCGGATTTAATTTTATTGAAAGCAGTCATGGCGTTACTGTCGAACACAACCGGCTTTTTACTGGAAGAATTTTTGGACACGTGTCCATCTTCCCCTCTCAAAAGCGAGGTCAGGGGTTTTGCTAATTTAGCATAATCTCTGATGAAGCGTCGATAATAGCCAGATAGGCCAAGAAAAGATCTTAAGTCCTTCAAAGTTTTTGGGCAAGGAAAATCTTGAATTGCCTTTACTTTCGTGGGATTGGTTTTCAATCCTGTGGGAGAGACAATGAAACCTAAAAATTCTACTTCTCTCTTGAAAAATTCACATTTGTCCAACTGGACCTTCATGTTCGCTTTTTCTAGCGTATGGAAAATTGTTTCGACATTTTCTAGGTGGCTTTGGTCGTTATTGCCAAATACTATTATGTCATCTATGTAGACATAACATAGTTTACCTATATGATCTTTTAGGATGTCGTCTAGCGCTCGTTGGAAAATAGCGGGTGCATTTTTCAACCCGAATGGAAGTCTGGTGAATTCGTACTTTCCGTTATTGATAGAAAATGCTGTCTTCTCAATGCCGGATTCTCTTAGTGGAATCTGATGGAAGCCACTCTTCAAGTCAAGAACGGAAAAGTATTTGTTATTTCCTAGTTGTGAGAGAACCTCATTAATTTCTGGGATCGGGTATCTGTCGGCTATTGTTAATGTATTTAATTTTCTGTAATCTATTACTAATCTGTATTTTCTTTGGCCTGATGCATCTAATTTTTTTGGTACAACCCAAACGGGTGAGTTATACGGTGAGCAGGATGGACGAATAATCCCGTCCTTTAGCAAATTTTGTATTTCTTGGGAAACAAAATCTCTCATAGCAAGAGGATATGGATAGTATTTAGTATAGACTGGAGTATCCGAGGAAGTCCTGATCTCTCCTACAACTGTAGTGGTGTATGTTAGTTTTTCGTCAGGTTCTGTAAAAAGATGTGGATATTTTCTTGTCAACTGAATTATGTGTTGTTTTTGTGTAGCTGTCATATGGTCAGTTCTAACGTCAATTTGATTAACTGTAGGTGAGAGTTTTTGTTTAATTTTAATTTGTAACCCGTTATCTATTGTCAAGGTGTCGTCCCGTATGTTGATTGTTGCATGAAGGTCTTTTAAGCTGTCGTTTCCTATTATTCCGTCAAAAGATTTTAGAGTGGGGAGTAAAAAAAATTTGAGGGATGTGCCAGTTTTTCCAAATAAGTTTATAACTGTATGGTGGGTAATTTTGATCTGTCCAGCGATAGAATTCGCAAAGAATGATTCGGCGTTAGGTATTGTCCTTGGGACATGGCAAGGTTGTATGTTATTCTTGCTTGACCCCGTATCAATCAACATTTTCAGAATTTTTCCGTTCTTCGTTTTGCATTCGATGTAGGGTAACGAAGAACTGTTCATTCTAAAAAATGGATATCAATATAATCCTGCATCTCAGATTGTGGGTTTCCCTCGCCATATTCTTGAGCTGGTTGCCCATTTTCTTCTGATGTCAATGCAGTTTCATATTCCTGTTCAGTAGGAGTCCAGTCTTGCTGATAGTGTTTGTCCGTATCATACTGTGGGTCTTGTGGGTATTCCTGTTGGTAATTATGTTGTGCACCGGTTTCGATGTGGAAGTTCCTTTGTTGTTTTAGAGGTATTTGTTGTGAAAAGTTGGATGGTCTTTTCACGCCGTTATTAGCTACGGGTCTATTCATGTAATTTATAGCTCTAGAATGAAGAGTTTTGTCGACGTCCATTGGTTCTGGTCGTGGGAGTTGAGGCTTAGCAGGAGCCTGTTGCCCTAATGGTCTATATTGTTGAAAATTACGGTAATTATTGGCGATATTGATTCGCACAGTTTTGTGGTTGCATTTGGGGTCTTGGCATATATGCCAATTGGGGATAAAAGTCGTTAACCGTTTTTCTGGGTGGGAGGGGTGGTCGGAAATCGTGAGTCTTCCTATTTTGACTTAAAGCGTAGTGAGAACGAAAGTTTTGATTCTCTAGCTTAAGACAAAGGTGGAGAGCTTGCGGAAGGTCTACCGGTTCTCTCATGCCAAGGAGTCTTGGAAGGTCACCTTTCAGTCCTCGTATAAACGTGTCGAGGGCTTTGTCCCGGTATGTTTAGTAAGTAGATGCATGGATTCCGCACTAACGTCCATGCAGCCAAGCTTGTTTAGGATAAGAGAAAGATGGGAATAAACGCGTTGATAGAATTCTTGAATGGTGAGGTTGCCCTGCGCTAAAGACGTCATTTGATACTCTAAGATACCTATATCCCGCTTATCGGCGTAATGAAGGGTAAGGCATCTAGAGATGGCTTTCCAATCCAGAGGTGTGTTGTAGGATTCGAGGGCAATGTCAGCGTTGCCCACTACTTTATTCCTTACAACATTAAGAATGCCGTAATATTTCGGAGTTCCTTTAAGGGGTTCGTAGATTTGCAGAATACGATCTACGCTTTTCTTCCAGGAGTTATATTCCCCTGGATTACCTGAAAACTCACGCAGGCATCTAACTACGTCTGGTATTTTGTCGAGTTCTGTTATGTTGTTTGAAAGACTTTGGTCGATGGTTACATCGGAAATGTTAGAGAAATTGGCATTCGGATTGAGAGCCGCCTGTACCATAATTCTTCCTTCTTGCCTTAGAATGTTACTAACAAGCCCTGTCACTATGTTTGTTAATTGATCCATATTAAATGAACCTGAAGAAGAGGCAGTTGGTTGAGGAGATGGGTTAGGTGTATGTGCATTTAGCACAGCAGGTCGAACTAAATTGTTAGGGTTTGACATAACTCAAAAGATTTTTTTTTTATTTTAGCTTGTTATTGTTAGATATTTTCAATGATTTTATTTTATATTGGTTAGGTGTCCTTATACTCTGGAGGGTCCCTTTGGTGGTGAATCGCAGAGTTGGACTCTAGTTATTTAGAACCGGAGGGTCCCCCGTTAGGTGGTGAATCGCGGTTCTTTTTTTTTATTCTTGTAAGTTATTGGCTGTACGAGCCTTTTTTTATTTTGTTTTATAATTTATAATTCTCTGGAGGGTCCCTTGGGTGGTGAATCGCAGAGAATTTTATTTTTATAAGCTGGAGGGTCCCCCCGAAGGTGGTGAATCGCAGCTTGTATTTTATTTTTTTTTATTGGCTGTACAAGCCTGTTATTATTTATATGTATTATTTAGGGTTTGTAAATATACAGGTTTTAGATTTACATTTAATTAATAGTAAGTCGCAAGACAGAATATTTTTAAATAATTAAAACTTTCTTTAAATATTTTTTCTTTTCCAGTTTCTCTCTTACTTTGTTTTATTTTAATGCTTACAGTCGCAAGACAGAATATTTTTTAAATTTTTAAAACTTTCTTTAAATATTTTTTCTTTTCCAGTTTCTCTCTTATTTCTTTACTAATATTTTTATTCTTAAATTTTATTCTTAAGTTTGTTCTTACTCTATTCACTTCCTGGCGGTGGGGTGTGACTCCTTTTTGCTATCGGCTACTCCGGCACCTCCAAATCGTCGCACATTGGAAGCATGCGTTCGTTTCCTATAGGAATCCAACGCTGGACCGGCTCTAGGTTCGCGTTCTTGGTGTCTATTATTCCATTTTACTTAACACACGATTTAGAAAACTTTAGCGAACTTTAACCCGGTCCCTGCTCGGGCGCCAGTTAAATAATTATATTTTATTAATTGTTTTTAAAAAGCTGGCGGAACTTTGTCCGCACATCACTTATTTATTTTGAATCCAACTTAAGACTAATTACAATTATTAGTTTAACTTAAAATTACACCTACCATTGGCCACACTCACGTTGCAATTTAATATGCCCTATACCCTATTTGTTGTTATTGCAAAATCGATATTTTTGCTGATCGTTGTTTACTTCAATTTATTGATATTTAGCTGACTATTGTTTTAGTGTTATTTATTAATAGTTTGCTGACTGTTGTTTACGCAAATTATGTTGAGGTGTCAGCAATTATGCGAATGCGCATGTAGAATGGTTGACCATTGGCAAAATTCAACCTAGTTGAACTTTTGCAAGTTCCGGAGTTAACTTACATAGCCGCGAAATTCAAAAGACAAAAAAGCGGAAGGGAAATAACGGCCAACCTTATATATCCAAAAATATAACGAACTATTGAATCCCTCTAACTGTTGACCGCTATGTTTCAAACACACAAAATATCTCTTTATCAAGTATAAGCAGGATTGTGTAAAATAAGCTGAGGCAAATCAAAAGCAAAAAAAAACATACATATAAATATATTTACCATATATATATATACATTATATTAGGATTATATCCATCGTTTTCAACATTACAGTGCATATGTATAAAAATATATAAACTTACATATATGTATAATAAATAAAATTACCTGCGGTTTATTATTCTCCTTTACGCTTTCTCTTCGTACTGCGAACATATGTATATACACGTGCATTTATTCATACATACGGACGCATATATTCAAACATACACGCGGAATAGCATTTTTTTCAGTTCTTATACCTTCAAAAAACCACCATTGTTCTTTGCCCAACAAAAACAAGCAAGATTGCGCAAAACATATTAAAGCATAAATCATACATACATATGTACAAAGTGCATTGATCTCTAAGACTAGCTCTCAATCGACAAGTACATATGTATAAGCTGATCCGCTTGTAGGTATACGGTCTCAAAATATATCCAAAAAAAAACCCTTGCGTTTAATAATAAACTACTAAATAAAATTAAATTGAAAAAATTATTTCGAAACGGTATTATAAAATACGAAATACCCGTAATTCACTCACTTAATTGGAAATAAAAACTATTCTTAACTTAAAAGAGTTATCGGTTAAACATACGAGTATATACGAAAATCGAAAGCGTTATTGTCTTTTTTAAATTTTATTCGAAACTCTTAACTGAAGCACATATACATACATACGAAAATATTTTTTAGATATCGTTTGCCTACACTGAGAAAAATTATATTTATTTCAACATATCTTTTGAATGAACTTAGACTCGGAAGATTCTAAAACAACTCAGTTGCTAAAAGTTGTATAGTTGAGTTCTGATGAAAAAAGTCCATGTATACCTGCAGAAGCTACACGCTCAACACAAGGTGCTACGGACTAAAAAAAGGTGAAAGATATTTCATACAATGCAATTGTGGAATCTGACGACTCAGATTTGTCGGAAAATTTCAAATCCTTGGCTTTCGCTAAATACGAAAACTGTTTAGACCAGAAGAAACAAATCCAATGATTTCGGATCAATTAAAATTAATTAAAGCAATTGCACCTACTCCACATCCGAGAGTAGAGCTGCCACAAATTCAATGTCAAGAGTCAAATTCAAGCATCCATCTCAAGGTGCCCGTATGTGAAAGGGTAGACAAAAAACTAGTTAAAACTAAAAACGTTCAATAGGCCCCAAACCAGTAGCAGCAACAATTTAAATATAAGCTTTTTTAAAAATCAATCAGGAGGGCATAAGCTCAAATCTTGCGAGAAATTCAAAACGTTAAATATTGTCGATAGGAACAATTTTGTGAGAACAAAAAAACTTTGCACAAACTGCTTGTCACGTGCGCATACTCTAAAAAAACGCGAAAGCAAATTTGATTGCGTTTATTGTTATAACCGACATCATTAAATGCTTCATTACATCACATTTTCCAGCTCATCTCCAAACAGCGCAAATATGGAAAAAGACCCGAAGTATGAAATCTCGAAAATTGCCAAGAAGCACCATGCCGCCCAAAGGCATTAAAAACTCAAATGCTACACAGTGAAAATCAAAGTAGAGTACTACTACCCACTACAGCAGTCGTATCCATCACCGAGAAGAACTGTTTAAGCTTAGGGCCTTAATAGACCAAGGATCACAACGATCATTTATAGCGTCTAGGGCTCAAAATAGGCTACAACTACCAACAATTTCTAGCCAATTTTGAAATCACGGGAATGGGCGGATGCGTGATTAAAACTAACCTAATTTCCCCCAAAGTGGATAAGCGCATTCAAGCAGAAACTATCTTCTTATCGCAACTAACAAATATACTTTCAAGCAATCACATGACAAAAGCAAGCATTGACAAAAGGTTTCACACCTATAGCTAACAGTTCCCAACTGCATCAGCCCCGCTTAAATAGATATACTCCTAGGCAGTGACCTTATACCGCAAATAATACTTGAAGGTTTTGAAAAAATCTCAACCACCCTTCTAGCCCAAAGCACTATATTCGGTTGGATTCTAAGTGGTCTAGTTACAGAACCAGTTATAACCCATGACAACTCAAGTTGCGAAAATCTCTAACGAATACTCCAATTCACAATTACGAAAATTTTGGGAGTTGAAAGGACTTTCCTCCATATTAATCAGAACCCCTGAAGATCAGTATTGTGAAGACTTTTACACAAATACTAGATCAGATAATGGTCGATACTACCACTAAGTAGTCACTGTCCACAAACATAGTAAAAAATATGCCAAAAGAAAATTTGTTAGACACTAATTTCTTTAAATTCGATAAAGAAATTACAACAAAAACTCTGGGGATTCAATGGAATGCGATATTTGACCAGTTTTCATACACTACAGAGTCAATATCAGCATTACATCCGACATAACAAAACGCCAAGTTTTATCATCTGTGGCAAAACTGTTCGACGCCGTAGGATGGCGTTCGTCAGTTATGATACAAGCGAGAATCCTGAAATAAGAATTATGGCTAGACGGAACCGACTGTGACGAACAAGTGAAACGTCTTCGGTTAGAAAAATGGTCCTCATTTCTATACAACACAAGTCGAATAACAAAGCTTATGTGATGCCTCTGAGAAGGTATACTGTGCCACTATCTATGTGCGCTACCACCACCACAACCCACTTTTTAGTAACAAAAGCAAAGTTGGCTTCTCTAAAACCGCTAAGTCTACCTCGACTGGTTGGAAAAACCACCACATGCATGGAAGACGTACATTTCTAATCGAACGTCTCAAATACTTGACCAAAAGAGCTCAAAAAGTAACAAAGGCCATCCTCTTATTATAACAGAGAAGTCTCGACTTGCCATATTACTCCTCAGTTATATCCACTTACATATGCTTCACGCAAAACCTCGCCTAATGCAACAAAAGTCCGCCAAAAGTCCTCTATTACCCGACTTAAGCCCCAAATAGAAAAATGCATTTTCATGTGCAAGATCTGCACTATGCATAAGCAGAATTTGCGAACGCAGACTATGGCAGCAATTCCACCGGAACGCCGCAACTTCGCTCTGCCTTTCACAATTACATGTGTCGATTTTGCTGGGCCTTTTCAGATAAAGGCGTTCATGCTAAGATCTCCCAACAACATGAAAGGCTATGTGGCTGTCTTTGTCTGTTTTATGACAAAACCAGTGCACCTCGAGCTATGTATGAATCTGATAAAGGAGGCTTTCCTCGCCGCATTTGCTCGCTTCGTCGGACGACGCGGCTTCCCTCAGAGCTAATGAGCGATAACGGCAAAACCTTCATTGGAGCTCAAAGTTTCAGTGACCCTCAACGTCAACTGTAAGGTCGGCAACAACGTGTCGCGCGTGGGGCAACTCCAGCGCCACGATCCACATTTTTAGAGACATTCAGCCCATGCAACGCCAGCTGGCACTGCCTTAATTGTTTGGCTACGGTACACGCTACTCAGGTGTGTACGTCCATTACCCTCTGGCAACTGTGCAACAGGCCGCCCCACACCATGCTTCACCGCAGCCCAGCAGCCCCACGGCCTTCGTTCCGACCCGGACGGCGAATCTGCTGCGGTCTGCTCGCTGCACATCTGCTTGAGGCAAGTTGTCGCCCGACGGCGTCCGAGTCCTCGATCCAGACCGAAATAAGGAGTCAATGCGGCGTCGGTAGCCCAGGAAATCATACCACCACTCCACTGGCCTCAGCAGCTTTGTTGTTACACTGCAGCAACTACAGCGACTGCTAGACTAGTAAACCACATCAATACAATCCACTCATGGAGACCCCACACAATGACACACACACAACGCAAATATCACACACATACACACCACAACTCTACACTACCCAATGATCAAAACGAACTGCCTAAGAGCTGGAGGTCTTTTCGTTTGGATATCAAACCGGCAACACAGCGTCCGTCGCAGCATCATCATGTTTCATAAATTTAATTTATTCAATTTATTAATCTCACTTTGCGGCATTCCGAATCATTTTTTCCGAGTACGCGGTAAGGGGCGAGTGAAGGGGATCGAATACTCACTTACTATTGTGAGGTTTTTGAATTTTGGAGCTTAAATGCTCACAATTTCCTCACAAATTTGTGACGTCTGAAAGCAACTCTCACAATACATAAACAGTGGTGTATGTTTTGCTAATTTCAATATTTGTACAAATTTGTAAGTATTTGTAGAAACTTTTTTTTTTGTTTACATATTGCTTCATTCTGAGTATGAATAAAAAGGCTCAAGATTTTATTTGTATATATGTATGTATGTATTTAATACATGTGCGAATGAAAATTTTATGCCTAAATAATTCAGTTATTTTGTTATATATACATATGCAATAATAGCATTCTGAAAGATCTGCTGAATTCACCATATGAAAATATGTATTCCTAACTATTACAAGAACACATACAAGTCCATATGCGCAATACGAGAAAATACAAAACTAACACAAAAGAAACATATGCATGCAATACACATGCATTCAACATTTAACAATACAAACATATTTACCTAGTGTAAGAACTTGCATATAAACATACACGCACATGCATGCAAAACATTTAAAAACAGTCGATATCACATGACAATACAATATACACGTACACACACATTCATGTAGATAAGATAGTTTTTTGAAATATTACATAAGCGATGAAAGTACTAAAATAAACCCAGAATGAAATATGTATTGTAATGTGCTGTATAGAGAAATTAAAATATACATATGTAATAGTGCGAAATTTTTCAATAGTATAATATTACCTTACCATTTGTTTAATTGATCCGAAAGTTTATTGAGCACCGTTGTCATCGCCATTAGCGCTTGTGCCATTTGGCTCAATACACTCGTAATTTACTGGTTTTTGTTGTTGAGCAATGGCCTGCTCCTCTTGTCTTTAGTGTGCCTACATTTATTTTAGCCCTGCTCCAAGCGTTTGCGCTGCTCTATGTTTTTGACTTTCAGAAGGGTCGCAAGCAGAAGGAGATGGGGTAGGAGAAGTTTGGATGGGAGGAAATAAACTAGAAGCTAGATGGTTATAAAACACGAGAAGATAGGATAAGAGGTGATGACGTGGGAACAAGAAACCTCACAAATAAGTTGTGACGCATTCTATAATCTTATTTAATTATATTACGCATCTAAATTTAAGCGAGTACAGTTGTAATTCGACAACAGCATATCAAATGAATATTACGTGAGAATATCAACCATTATTACTGTTGGTACAAGTATCAAAGTCAGAAAACTGCTCAAGAGCAATTGTCTAGATTATTTTTCAAATTTTTGACTTTGAATAAATTGAATATTTGTAAAGCAAATGTTTGTACTTTATTTTTTATTTACTTACCAACGTTTCAAACAGAATAATTACCCAGAATTGATCTTAAAAAATCGTTGCTATTTAAGCCCTTTCTCAATATTCTTTAAATTATCAATATTAATCAACTCGAAAAACTAAGTAAGTATACAGAAATTTAGTAATTTCACGACAAACGTCCAATTCAATTCAATTATACTAAACATAACTTTTTCAAATTGTAACGAACGTCATTGCTTTTAACTTCTTTGTGTAACATTTTACGATTTTTGTCAAAATTTGATCAATGCTTATTATCTGCTTTTCAAGTAAACTGTCTGTAGTAGCCTTCCTCAAATAACAATCTTCTATCAGTATCAGACGCAAGTATAAGGGCAACTATTCTCCACTAGGTGTGTAAATCATTGAATTATTTTGAGCTTTAACTATCCCACAGTTAAGAAATATAACTTATATTTAACAGTAACAAAAAAGCCAACATTAACTTACATTCTCTATTTTCAATATGTCTAGTGATCGATCATAGTACCATATTTTGTGGTTGGTTTATTTTTATAAAATTTTGTAGCATCGAACCACTGCCACGCCCACAAAACGCCATTAATCGAAACCTAAAAATTGCCATAACTAAGCCGCAGATTCAGATACAAAACTGCAGTTTGGCACAAAGAATCGCATTAATAAGGGGCACCGTGGTTATAAAATGTTTAAAAAGTTCCAAGAAACCAAAACGCCCTCTCGTTTGGAACACACTACCTTGCGGAAGGTAACAACCAACACTTCACCAGCGAAAATTCTAACATTTTATTTGGTTAACTTAACATAGGTAACCCATATTAATCATTTGTTTGGTTCTATGTTAAAATTCTAAAGATTCTATGTTAAAATTTCAGTACAATTTTGGATGTTCCGTAACATGTAGCCAGGATACCACCGTAGATAACATTTCTATGTTAAATATTGTAGCCCTCAACTTTTTATATGAATTGTTTTTAGATACCATAACAAATTAAAAGAAAAATTATTTCTATTTTATTCATTTTATATATTTGCAAATTTCGATGAAAAGTTCTCAAGCTGAACTTTAATATCCCCATTTTAGTTTTTAAATTATAAAATTTAAGTTACCTATTAGTATTAAGTACTAAACTATTTATTTTAAAATATTATTAGTTCGAATATTAAAAATTAATAAATTGATGTAACTATTATTGTAAACTATAAATATTTAACAATTAAAATTAACTATCTATAAACCATATACATATATGCCTTTTGTTCATGTGACTTCTAATCCCGCGACATTTCACAACTAAGCTCACAACCCACCGTACAACATCATACAATACAACATAACCAACGCAACATCATACACCACCTACAACACACCATATCACTCACCAACACAACCATATACAATTAACCAACCACACTCTACATCTACACTATACACCCACACTGCAACCACCGTCTTTTCCACCACCCGAATGATCAAAAGGGACCAGTCAGACCAGAATGGCTCTCTTTTTCGCTTTCATCCGTGACCTATAAGGTTCTAACTAAAAACGTTCCCGCAGTGTGATTTTCGTAGCCTAAAGTAAAAGTGAAATTATAAATTGTATTCCAAATTATTTAAAACCCAAAATATAAAAAAAAGTGAAAGTACAAATTGTATTACAAATTATTTAAAACCCAAAACATAAAAAAGTGAAATTTATATTATAAAGTATTTTCGAAGCGTGAGATTAATTAAAGAGTTTTAAAAGAAATTAATTAAAGTCTTTTTAATTAAAAGGAGTGCTATAGTGCAAGTGAGGATAACACCGCACCCAAGGTGAAAAAATAAGTGAAGTCAACAAATGGTCCTTCGATCCTCTTTGAAAGGCACCTAAAGAAAAAAAAAAAAAGAAAAACGTAAAAATTAAAGTGAGAAACTAACAATTATATTATATATAAGTGAAATTTTATTTCGGAAAGAATAAAAGCAAAGTGAGTAACCAAATGGTGAAAAGTACAAAAAAAAAAGTTCAAAAACGAAAAGTACAAAAGTACTAATATATGTACATATATGAATACCTAAATAAATACTAACAGTGGTTAAACAAAATTACTACAACGGGCGCGAAATCAATGGATATACAAACTAACACAAAAATCACCAAAAATTAAAAACGGGCGCGATTTAACCAATACTAAGAGAAAAAATCAACAAAAAGCACGGGAATTAAATCCACCAAGCACGCAGAGAGGAGGACAATAACGCACAGGAAAAACGCCGGAGACAAGAACAAAATTAAAACAGAGAAAAACGAGAAGAAGCATTCAAATTTATAAGTATTACTTCCAAAAACCCTTGGCGGAAAAAAAAGTGAGTCCATTCCAATTACATTTTAAAATAGCGGCATTTTATGCACATATGTATGTTGATTTACAGTTTTATCGGTATTTCGTTAGAAATAAATAACCGAACAAAAAAACTGAAAAAGAAAACAATATACGGTATTTGCCTCAGCTTATTTTGTGTCTCCAAACACACCGTTATATTCTTTCAAACAAAAAAAAAAAATTTTTTTTGCAAATTCAAGTATTCCTACTTGCAATATTTCCAGCGATACCCCTTGGGCTAATCAAGCAAAGCAGGATCGCCTATAGCACATAAGCAAGAAAAACAAAAAATTAAACATATTACAGAAATACATACATACATAGCTATGTGCATATACTTATAATTTAAATACAAAATTTTGGGCTTTAAAACTTTGCCGCGAAATATTATATATTAACCGCAAGTAACATCTTTTCTAATTTGCCTACATAATCATATGGTACATACATAAATTAACTAATTCTAAAAGTTTCAAAAAAAATTACTGTTGTTCAAATACCTGCCTGCTTAATTCGTGTCTCCAAACACACCACAAGACAAAATACAAAAACAATTTTATAAGTCAAGTTCATCGACTTGCAAACTTTCCAGCGATACCCCTTGGGCCCATAAAGCAACAAGCAGGATCGCTCAAAACATATAAGCAAAGGCAGAAAGAAAAAAAAAAAACAATACAATTATCGGCCTTTATGTATGTACACATATTTTCTTAAACATTGGCACATTTCCCGCGCTAAATATATACCGCAACCCAACCTTTTTGCTCTTCTCATTTCTCTTATATATGATCTTAAAAAAGAAAAAAAAAAATATATACATATAAAATAATATAGTTACAAATATATATATATAATAATAATACAAGGCACTCTCAGCGAAACTTTACAAATCGCGTTAGATGTATGCATGTACATATATATTTACAAATATATAAATATATAACTAAAAATATACGGTCAAAACGGATAATCATAACCACACATATGAAAATTAAAATTTACATACATATGTATACTAATATATATACACATATATATACATTTGTTTTTTAGAACAATTTTATTTTCGAGTTCCTTTTATACAAATGTATATAGATACATATAATAAAAGCGAATATTACATACATACAAAATATAAAAATTATTCACGAATACCCAGTAAGCAATTTCGGCAATTTTTAAAATAATAATAATACGGACATAAATTTTAATAAAATAAATTGACTTGTCCGATAAAAAAAAAAAAAAATTACAAAAGACTAATTTTACAATCATTTTCAAAAAAAAAAATTTTTTTTACCTACAGCTTTGGGCAGCAAACTAAAATTTTTTTTACTACAACCGTATTATAGCAAATATTTAATACAAAACTATTTTAATAGCTATCTAATAGCTTTCAATTTAATTCAAAGAGTTATAAATGCAATCTGATAAATCAAAAGAGGTTAAACCACGAACACCTCAATCATTAGAAATTCCAAAAATGGCTGATGGTGATAAATCACAAAGCACACCCGCAGAAGCTACACGCTCAAAGCAGGGTGCAAAACAAAAAAGAACCAAAGACAATTCACTGTCAAGGTTCATAACTGAAAGTGACAGTTTTATTAGATACTGCACATGGTTTTCGGCTTCGCCTATTAACGACAATACAGAATCAGTCCTAAATTTAAAAATTCAAAGCATAGATAATATATGGGCACGCGTTCTGACAGCGTACGATACAATATTAGATACTGACGACGCTGAACTTCCAGAAAACATTAAAGCTTCGGCGTCAGCCAAATATGAAAACTGCCTCGATCAGTACGAAACTACGAAGGCAATGATATTAGACCAAATAAATTTATTAAGGCCATGTAGAGCCACGACTCTTCCTCCGAGAGTAGTTACAAATTCAAAAGAAAACCTAGATACAGGTATATTTTTAAAAGTACCAGCTTGTGATACTGAAGTTTTTCATGGAGGTTATGATCAATGGCCGTCCTTCCGGGACATGTTCACTGCCGTGTATATCAACCATCCTAAACTTTCACGAGCACAAAAGCTGTACCATCTCAGGAACAAAACAAAATGGGGAAGCAGGCAGTATTGTCAAGCGTTTCGCTTTGAATGACGAAAATTTTAATCTGGCTTAGGATGCACTGGTCGAAAGATACGAAAACGAAAGAGTATTGGTAGATAACCAAATAACTATTTTAATGAATTTACCAAAAATTCAACAAGAAACCAGCCAAGAATTTCAAAAACTATACTCGACAGTGACTAATTGCTTATCTGTGTTAGAAACACAAAATGTATCCACAAAATCGTGGGACCCTATCCTAGTAAATATTTGCGCAGCGACACTACCTGATGCTGCTTTGCTACGATGGGAGCAATCACTAGTGGCAAGAAAGAAATCGCCAAAATGGCATCAAATGAAAGAATTTTTAACAACTCAGTACGAAATAGCTGAGCGAGTAGATAAAAAGGTAGTTAAGCCAAAAGGTCATCAAAATGACTCAAATAAAAACTTTTTTAAACCCCAAGTCAGTAATAACACACAATATAATAGACACGTTAATAGAAGCCAAACATTCGTGTCAAATCAAACAAACCATTGGCAATCATTATGTGAAATCTGTAAAGGAGGACATAATATAAGATCTTGCGAGAAATTTAAAAAAATGTCCGTTTCAGATAGAAACAATCTTGTCCGACAACATAAACTTTGCATCAACTGTCTGTCCAACTCTCACGGGACAAAAGACTGTGAAAGCAAATTCAGTTGTGTGTACTGTCAACGACGACATCACTCATTGCTTCACATAACCAATTTTACAAATATGAAGCAAAATCATATACATAAAACCACGGGCCTAGTCGCGACAACCAAATCAGGTAATCCCGAAATCCCGAATCCCGAAAATAAAGAGGAACACCCATGTTGCTCAAAGCAGCAAAAGTTCAAGCGCTTCATTCAGAGAATGATAGCAAAATTCTTTTACCCACAGCGGTCATTGCTATAGAACATAAAGGGGATTTATTCAAATTAAGAGCATTAATAGATCAAGGCTCTCAAAGATCCTTTATATCATCAAAAGCTCAGAATCGGCTAAAATTGCCAGTCAAAAATTCTAGTTTCCAAATTTCGGGAATGGGCGGAAGAATTATACAAAATTCAAATAAAGTTTACCCAATCACCATAGTTTCTCCAAACGCGGATATACAAATAGATGCACAAGCCATTGTTCTACCGCAGCTCACTAATTTGCTTCCAAGCTATGAAGTAAATAAAAAACAGTGGGAAAAATGCTCATATCTCAAATTAGCAGATCCCAACTGCCATACCCCATCACAAATCGACATATTATTGGGCAGCGACTTAATACCTCAAATAATTCTTGAAGGTATAGAGAAAATCTCTAATAAATTGTTAGCCCAAAACACAATCTTTGGATGAATATTAAGTGGCCAAGTCACAGAAAAAATTAACTCCTTCACAACTCAAGTTGAAAATATTTCAAACGAATATTTAAATAATCAACTCAAAAAATTCTGGGAAGTAGAAGAACTACCCCAAATCACAAAACCTTCAGAAGAAGACCTGGCATGCGAAGCCTATTACCAATCCACAACAACAAGAAACGCCACTCCAAGCCCACTTTTCCAGAAACGATAGCTCTAGGCCACTCGAGAATATCAGCAGTCCAGCAATTCCTAAGCTTGGAAAAAAGCTTGATAAAGAAAAGCGAGCTTAAATCAGCATATGATGGCGTGATGATGAATATCTTGACCTCAATCATATGGAAGAAGCTGTACCATATGAAAAAATATCTAAAGGTAGATATTTATCTTTTTATCTTCCGCATCACGGGGTAATAAGACCAGATAAAATCACAACAAAAGTACGAGTTGTTTTTAATGCTTCAAAGTGTACGAGCTCAAGCAAATCACTCAATGATGTACTATACACAGGGCCAACATTACAACCTGATCTCATGCTGCTAATACTAAATTGGCGCATGTTTAAATATGTTTTCAATGGAGATGTAGAGAAAATGTATAGACAAATTTTAGTACATAAAGATGACCAAGATTTCCAGCGGATAGTCTTCCGAAAATCAAGTAATAGTCCAATCAGCGACTACAAACTAAAAACAGTTACCTTTGGCATCAATTGTGCACCCTATTTAGCCATTAGGACATTACATGAAGTGGCAAACATCATCAGGTAGCCACAGTCTCTCATTAGCTTGCGAATCACTATCTCAAGTGATCAAAGCATTAAATTCAGCCGGGTTCCCCCTAAAGAAAATTACATCAAATCATCCGGAGATAATAAAAAACATAAAAGGGGAAGACTTATTATATACTAACTTCCTTAAATTTGAAAAGGCCAGTACTACAAAAACTCTCGGGATTCAATGGAATGCGATAACAGATCAATTCTCATATACAATTGAGTCAATATCTGCAATATCCGCCATAACCAAACGTCAAATACTTTCCTCGGTGGCAAAACGTTTTGACCCCGCAGGATGGTTTTCGCCAATAATGATTCAAGCAAAAATCCTCATTCAAGAACTGTGGCAAGACGGCACTGAATCGGATGAGCAAGTAAAACCCATACGTTTAACAAAGTGGGTTCAATTTGCAAACAATCTACATACCATCTCGGAAATTCGAATTCCTGGATGGGTAAATTTCGCACCTGACTATAATGTAGAATTACATGGCTTTTGTGATGCCTCTGAAAAGGCCTATTGTGCAACAGTTTACGTACGCACTGAATATGATAACAAAATATCTTCACGTCTTTTAGTAGCCAAAGCCAAAGTTGCTCCGCTGAAGACACTAAGCCTGCCACGGCTCGAACTGAATGGTGCACTTCTGTTAGCAAAACTAGTCTCAATTGTCTAAACCCATCTGAAATTAACCAATCACAAAATGTACCTTTGGTCAGATTCAGAAATAGTCTTAGCATGGTTAGAAAAACCACCATATACCTGGAAGACTTATGTATCTAACCGTATATCTCAAATATTAGACTTAGTTGGCCCAGCACAATGGCAACATGTTGCAAGTGGAGATAAACCAGCGGGAACAAGAGGCTGCAAACCACTTCATCTCACCAGCACTACACTCTGGTGGAACGGTCCTACGTGGTTAACAGAATCACAAGAAGTCTGGCCAAAGTCTCCCGCTCGCAATATAATAGCTCCTGAAATTCGGCGAATTGAAAACTTTCATATCACTCCTGATGAAGATGATATATTACATCGATTTTCATCATTCCCAAAAGCACTAAGAGTAGTCGCTTACATGTTTAAATTTATCCAAAGACTCAAACAAAAGGTTAAAGGAATAACAAATGATCCTTCCGTATCATCCTTATTACATATAGACAAACTCGCTATTTCATGCGGGAGAAATCAAAGTTAGTCGAAAGACGACCCCTCGATAAGGGAAGCTCACTTCTCGTTTTAAATCCTTTTTTGGACACTAAAGGATTAATCCGGGCACATGGAAGACTAGTGAATTCCACCCTTAGTTATAACGAACGACATCCCATTATAATTCCCGAGAAATCCCGTTTTACTTATTTATTTTTAATATATCTTCACCAACTTACATTACATGGTGAGCATCGCTTGATGCAACAAATGGTCCGACTAGAATTTTATATACCGCGCCTAAAGCCACAAATTAAAAGAACGATTTTTATGTGTAAACAATGCACATTGTACAAGCACAAAATACGCACGCAGATCATGGCAGCTTTGCCACCTGAACGCTGCAATTTTGCTCTTCCCTTTACCATTACTGGGGTCGATTTTGCTGGACCTTTCCAGATAAAGGCCTCTATGTTAAGGTCAACCTCATTCAGAAAAGGGTATGTGGCTGTCTTTGTATGTTTCGCGACAAAGGCAGTACACCTCGAGCTATGTTCAGATCTGTCTACTGCGGCTTTTCTCGCAGCATTTGCACGCTTTGTCGGACGACGCGGATTTCCATCAAAAATGATAAGCGACAATGGGAAAAACTTTATCGGAGCTCAAAGAGCCACAGAGAAAGAGTTTGTAAAATTTACTAAAGAAGTCTCCCCAGAAATTGTTAAAAAATATGCACCACAAGGAATTGATTGGCAGTTTATACCCCCCTGTTCTCCCCACATGGGCGGACTCTGGGAATCAGCTGTAAAAAGCTTTAAGTCCCATTTAAAGAAAACGGCACAAGGAGACTCACTCAATTTAATAGACCGATGGGAAAAAATTAAGATACTTCATCATGAATTCAGCCATCGATGGCAGGAAGATTACCTTAAAGATCTCCATAAGAGACATCGGTGGAAAACGATCCAGAAGGAACCAAATACCGGCGAATGCGTCATCATACATGATGAATGTCTTCCTCCAACAGAATGGCGACTAGGCCGCATTGAAAAGGTCCATCGGGGACGAGATGGTCACATAAGAATAGTCGACGTACGAACACAAACTGGTATACTAACTCGACCATTAGTAAAATTGTGTTTTCTTCCGAACACCGAAGAAACGATTACACAAACCCCGCCAAGACAAGCGCATAAATAAAATCAAAACCGACAATTAATTCGTTTAACTCGAAATACTACCGTTTTATAATCCGTACATGCAAATCTAACACTAACAAACGCGATTAAAAATTAACCACAACATATATAGTCACATATACATATATATATATATATATATATATAAGCAACAAATATCATAATTCAAAATTATGAGCCACACCATATTTTAATATATTCCTATTCCAATAGAAATGGACGTAGAGGATATACACAGCGCTCCCAAGACTGTGAGGTCCGTAATTGCTGCGCCTAGAGCATCTGGTCCACCCATCGCAGCACCAAGGATGCAAAGCGCCATGGCACGACACAGCCAATCATCTGCAGCAGCTGTCAGGGATGCAAACGAGGAGCAGTTTGATGAGCATCTGCCTCCACGATGCAGTCTATGCCATCGACCTCACGTCCTGAAGAGGTGCACCATTTTCAAACGCATGAAGCCCACTCAACGCCAACAGATCGCCAGAGCCCACGGACACTGTATGACTTGCTTGGCAGATAGTCACTCAACCTTTGAGTGTATAACCGACGGATCGTGTCAATATTGTCAACGACCGCATCATACTTTGTTCCATCGATTCCCTCGACGAGCAAATCCGTCCACAACACAGACCAGTCACCGGCACAGACAACAAGGGAATCCCGTCCAGCGCCAACTAGTACATCGGCCGAAACCATCCAGAGGGGCACGCTCACGGCCACCTCCACCACCCTATGGTCATCGCAACCAGCGGCAAAGGGCAACCGGATTGAACGCCGTAGTGAGCACTCTGCAACAGTTGCAGAGACTTCTAGGCAATTAATTCGCCTAGGGGGGCCGGGATGTTCATGCGACTTCTAATCCCGCGACATTTCACAACTAAGCTCACAACCCACCGTACAACATCATACAATACAACATAACCAACGCAACATCATACACCACCTACAACACACCATATCACTCACCAACACAACCATATACAATTAACCAACCACACTCTACATCTACACTATACACCCACACTGCAACCACCGTCTTTTCCACCACCCGAATGATCAAAAGGGACCAGTCAGACCAGAATGGCTCTCTTTTTCGCTTTCATCCGTGACCTATAAGGTTCTAACTAAAAACGTTCCCGCAGTGTGATTTTCGTAGCCTAAAGTAAAAGTGAAATTATAAATTGTATTCCAAATTATTTAAAACCCAAAATATAAAAAAAAGTGAAAGTACAAATTGTATTACAAATTATTTAAAACCCAAAACATAAAAAAGTGAAATTTATATTATAAAGTATTTTCGAAGCGTGAGATTAATTAAAGAGTTTTAAAAGAAATTAATTAAAGTCTTTTTAATTAAAAGGAGTGCTATAGTGCAAGTGAGGATAACACCGCACCCAAGGTGAAAAATTAAGTGAAGTCAACACCTTTTAACATAAAAATAATTATAATATAGTACATATATATAAATGTTATATTTAAAAGCAAATCTAAAATAATTACTCAACATTTGTAAAAAGTAGAAAGAAAAAATAGAACTATGATATATAAACATGTAAATTAAAAAAAAATTAAATAAATAAAAATAAAGCAAGAATTTCATTTTTCTATTTATAAGGAAATAGGTAACCGATACATAAGGCTGTGGTAACCAATTTGATAACCAAACAAATAACTCATAGCAAGTGACGAGATAACCGATTCACCAATTTTTTGTAACCAATGGCTAACCTAAGCACCATTATCTGTAACTTATAAGTATCCCTAGCAATAACCAAGCAAACTACCATATTTTCAGTAACAGAAGGCTAACTAAAGAGATAGCCAATGAAAAGGACTAAGAGTAACAGATAGGTTTCCAAAGTAGTTAACACATTATAGCAGTAAAATATATGTAGCATTTGCATTTCTCTAGAGTTTCATTAAGGTACCTCTTTTACCATCAACAATATATAAGGAGTAAAGTCAACCGAAGGTCTGAAAATTCTGATATTAGTTGTATGGGAGTTAGGGCAAGAGAGCACTTGGGAGAAAAACACGCTCACTCAATTTAATTTAGATAACTGACATATTGGTCGAAATATGGAGTATAAAGTCACCCGTAAGTTTGAAAATCTTTCTATTAGGAATATGGGGGCTAAGGGAAGTATTCAACTAATTTTTGACCTACATACATACTATTATCTAGAAAGGATTCTCTCCTAATTTTAATCATATATCTTACACATTGACCGATATTTTCGGTAAATAGTCAGGCGAAGGTTCTGGGAAGCCCATTACCGATATCTGGGGGCTTGAAAAGTTATGGTTCGATTTTGACAATTTTTAGACCTGAGATGGTATATCTTAAAGGCGCTCTTCGTGTAAAGTTGTATGCCGATTTTTGATTTGTATATTAAAAAGTGAAAAATCAAATGAAATTTAAACTTTAGTTATATGCGAAGTAGGCGTGGTTGGAGTTCGACTTCACCCATTTTCGCACTGTAACGTGGTAAGCGAAATAATCCTATGTACCAGATTTGGTTAAATTGGTCGAGTAGGTCCAGAGATATGTGATTTCACATACTTTAATCTTAATTTATTCCTACCTAAAAATTCATAAAACTTACAAAAACTATATAATTTCCCAACAAACTTAATCACAATATTATTAATAGAGTATTTATTAAATATATGTATAACTAAATATGTCTATGATATTTTTTCAGTAGTTTTATTACAGTATTTCCATGGCTTTGATCCTTGCAAGAGTATAAAATGTTCTGTTACACGCCACCTTAGTCCTTAGTAATTTGATTTATTTTAATATAAGTGGATGCAATTACAGGTTTGACAGACAAGTTCGATATATACTTTGGAATGAGTTCGTTCACATCGAAGCGAAACGCAGCAGGACGAAGTAAAATGTTGGGTAACTCTCATCTTTTTATACTTCGCCAAGGAACAGTCACCATTTTTAATATAGAGAGACACCCCTACAAGAAACTGCTGATGGGTTCACCAATACACTCAGATTTTTTATGCCAGTACTGACAGTCTTATGAACAGTAAAATGGCTGTCAATGTTCACGATTTTTCCAAAAGCAAATTCTGCATACGTCGAAAAAAGAAAGTATACATTTCCATAGAAGTTTCGAGAAGTTGTGAAATACCTATGTAGCTGTTATTCTGTGCGATAAACCAAAAGTGTTGCGTGCTCCTATGCAATAACTCTTTTTATGCTAAAAAATAAATAAATAAAGGAGTTTTCAAATATAATATACGAAAGTTATTGTTAAGTTTCAAATAAAATTATATTTTTAGTTAATTTTCATTTTTATTTAGGCATTTTTAAATATTTTGAAATATTCATGAACTGAAAAACACGTACAACAGAGCTTCTGAGAGGAACAAGCATGGAATTAAGTGAAAATTTCTTTTTATAATTTATTTTTAAATTATATATTTTGTTGCACTCCATTTTTATATATGTATATGTATATGACTATAAATAATTTCAATAAAAAATTTAAAATTTGGCAAGATGAGTTACGCCTCCCCCCTTCATACACGCCACTGCGCGCCAACACACCACATCAACACGATCCACAACAGCCATCACACCACTCAGACCACCCACACATACATATCACATCACACCACAACTCTACACAACTCAACACTCAAAAGGGGCTAACAGAGGACCAAATCCTTCCAAATCAAAAGCAGAAACAAACAAAAGCGAAAACGTACAAAATAAATTTAAACATACATATACATATTATATTTAATATATATAAATATATACATACATACTATATTAGGAGAAAATCTCCGTTTAAAGCATTAAAATATGTATGAAAATATTCAAACATACATATAATACTAATAATTGCTATACATACATATATTACTAAACATTTACATATATACATACATATATACATAAATTTTACTCGAACAACTGCGGTAAATTATTCTACTTTTCGCGGTCTTTTCGCACTGCGTACATATATTCCGCACAAAAATATACTACGTGACATCCATACATACATATATACATACATTTAAAAGAATACCTTTCGCACTGCGTACATATATACACGCTCAGGTATACAAAAATACATTAGTACTTCGCTCCAAAGTCCACATTGGCAAATATTCCGCAATACCCCTTGTTCTTTGTTAAACAAAAACAAGTAAAATTGCATATATACATATAACATTCTAAGTCCACATTGGCACATATTCGCAATACCCCTTGTTCTTTGACCAACAAAAACAAGCAGGATTGCGCAAAAATATTTAAACATAATATATTACATAAATATATATATGTACATATGTACAAAGTGCATTGATCTCTAAGACGAGCTCTCAATTGCGCATAACGTCAAGTACATATGTATCAGCTGATCCGCTTATAGGTATACCCTATAGGAATTACGGACACATAATACTTACAAATAAAAGTAAAAATAAAAACATTTGTATTTAATATTAATCAATTAAATAATATTAAAGGAAAAAAAAGCGATAAAACACGAAATACGCGTAATATAATATATATTCATTTCATAAAATAAAAACTCTTATTATCATAAAAGAGTTAAGTACTCATACGAGTTTAAAAAAGTTATTAATTTGTTAATTTTTAAAAAAACAAAAACCAAAAACTCTTATTTTCTTAAAAGAGGTTTCAAACACATATATTTCTTACATTGAAAATATTTTATTTCGGCGCATCTCTTAAATGAGCTCAGACTCGAAAGATTCTAAAACAACTCAGTTGCTAAAAATTCCAAAAATGATTTCTGACGAAAGAAGTCCATGTACACCTGCAGAAGCTACACGCTCAAAGCAAGGTGCTACAAAGCAAAAAAGGGGGAAAGACATTACATACAGTAAATTCATTGCTGAGAGTGACAGCTTAATAAGATACTGCACTCGATTTTCTTCTTCTCCGATTCAAGATAATTCTGAATCGGTATTAGAAATCACAAAAGGAAATCTTGACAATTTTTGGTCACGTCTCCAAGCTGCATATGACGCAATTGTAGAATCTGACGACTCAGATCTACCAGAAAATTTCAAATCTTCGGCTTACGCAAAATACGAAAACTGCTTAGACCAATTCGAAGAAACTAAAGCAATGATTTTCGATCAACTTAAGCTAATAAAAGCAATTGCACCTACTCCAAATCAGCGAGTAGAGCTGCCACAAGTACAAAGTCATGAGGCAAGTTCAGGCATCCATCACAAGGTGCCCACATGTGATACAGAAATATTTCATGGTGGTTATGAACAATGGCCGTCCTTCCGGGACATGTTTACAGCCGTTTACATAAACCACCCAAAATTAACAAATGCGCAAAAATTGTATCACCTCCGATACAAAACAAAAGGTCAAGCAGGCGTCATAGTCAAACAGTTCGCACTAAATGACGATAATTTCAATCTGGCTTGGGAAGCCCTTAAATCTAGATATGAAAATGAGAGAATATTGGTCGATAAGCAAGTAACGGTACTAATGAACTTGCCTAAGATTCAAAAGGAAACAAGTGAAAAGTTTATAAAGCTGCAATCCACTGTTTCTAATTGATTGTCGGGTCTATCGACACAAAATATTCCCACAGACAGCTGGGATCCAATACTGGTAAATCTATGCACAGCCGCTTTACCAGAAAAATCGTTACTTTTGTGGGAGCAATCGCTCTCATCTCGAAAAAAATGCCCAACGTGGCAGCAGATGAAAGACTTTTTAATAACCCAATACGAAATAGCAGAAAGGGTAGATAAAAAAATGGTCAGAACGAAAACCGTTCAACACGACCTAAATAGAAGCTTCCACAGACCGCAAGCCAGTAGCAACAACTATTTTCCAGCTCACCCCCAAACAGCGCAAATATGAAAAGAGCCACGGGTTGCAACAGCAAATCCCGAAGTGCGAAATCCCGAAAATTGCTAAGAAGCACCATGTTGCTCAAAGCCATTAAAAACCCAAACGCTACACAGCGAAAATCAAAGTAGAGTACTACTACCAACAGCAATCGTCTCCATCGAACACCGAGGAGAGCTGTTTAAACTTAGGGCCTTAATAGCCCAAGGATCACAGCGATCTTTCATAGCGTCTAGGGCTCAAAATAGTCTACAACTGCCAACAAAACTAGCCAATTTTGAAATTACGGGAATGGGCGGAAGAGTAGTCCAAAACTCAAATAAAATCTGCCCCATTACCCTAATTTCCCCCCAAGCGGATATACAAGCAGAAGCTATAGTCTTACCGCAACTTGCCAATTCAAGCCTCACGTATAATGAACGCCATCCTCTAATACCAGAGAAATCTCGACTTGCCACTTTACTCCTTAATTATATCCACTTACTTATGCTCCACGCAGAACATCGCCTAATGCAACATATAGTCCGCCAAGAGTTCTATATTCCCCGACTTAAGCCCCAAATAAAAAAATGCATTTTCATGTGCAAGATCTGCACTCTGTATAAGCAGAAGTTGCGAACGCAGATTAAGGCAGCACTTCCACCGGAACGCTGTAACTTCGCTCTGCCTTTCACAGTCACAGGTATCGATTTTGCTGGGCCTTTTCAAATAAAGGCGTCCATGCTAAGGTTGCCCACCATAATGAAAGGCTATGTGGCTGTCTTTGTCTGTTTTACGACAAAAGCAGTGCACCTCGAGCTATGTACAAATCTGACTAAGGAGGCTTTTCTCGCGGCATTTGCTCGCTTCGTCGGACGACGCGGCTTCCCCTCAAAACTAATGAGCGATAACGGCAAAACCTGCATTGGAGTCCAAAGAGCCACTGAAAAACAGTTTGTGGATTTTATTAAACAAGTATCACCTGAAATTGTTCAGAAGTATGCTCCCCAAGGCATTAATTGGCAGTTTATCCCCCCAAGCGCTCCTCATATGGGTGGTTTATGGGAATCAGCTGTAAAAAGCTTCAAATCCCACTTCAAAAAAGTAGCTGAAAATTATAAATTCAATTATGAAGAATTCACTACCTTATTAACCCGAATTGAAACCGTTCTCAATTCACGGCCACTCACAACACTCTCGCAAGATCCCTCCGACTTCACAGCCCTAACTCCAGGGCATTTTCTCAAAGGAGCACCCATTCTGGCCATACCTGAGCCAGGCGTGGGGTCGCTATCCCTATTAAATCGATGGGAAAGAATCAAAATTCTCCATCATGATTTCAGCCGCCGATGGAAGGAAGAGTACATCAAGGACCTTCATAAAAGGTACCGATGGAAAACTCCAGAAAAGGCACCAAAGCTTGGAGACTGTGTTATCATACACGATGATTGTCTACCACCCACAGAATGGCGGCTTGGTCGCATAGAAAAACTATATTACGGTTCCGACGGTCATATACGAGTAGTTGATCTCCGTACTCAAAGCGGAACGCTGACAAGACCTCTCGTGAAATTATGTTTTCTGCCAACCGTATCTAATGACAAAACCGCAAATAACAAACAATCCGCCGATATTACCGCGACGCAAATGATTTAGTCATATAATTAACCAATAAACCCACAAATGACAAAACCGTTATAAACCAACCATTCTAACCGCATGATCGAACCTGCCACATACCGTCGCACATTTGCCATAAATTTACATGCCACAAATGTATAATCATTCTAACTTCTTCATACAGATCAATATGGAAGTAGATATGGCAGCAACACCAACGCCAGCTGTGAGGTCCGCCATCAATGTGCCGCGCCCTGGGGCAACTCCAACACCACGAACCGTAATGGCGCGCGACCACTACCACCTTCATCAGCACCGGCAACGGTGCCGCAACGCAGCCGATGGCCACTGTGTCGACGCACACACCGGCTGCAACACTGCAGCATTTTGCGAAGCATGCAGCCACCACAACGTCAGCAGGTTGCCCAAGCGCACGGGCACTGCCTCAACTGTTTGTCTACGGTCCACACGACACCGGAGTGTACGTCGGTTACGCTTTGCCAACTGTGCAATAGACAGCACCATACCAAGCCGTAGATCGCAGCAGAGCAGATCCATCCGGATCGCCCCCGTGAGGTGAGTGCGCACACGAAGTAATTAAATAAAATTTATTAAAGAAATAAAAATTATATTATCTACTGCGCAAAAGAATTTTTCACTTGCGATAGATTGCAGTCATAACTGACAATTTTCAGCTATGATGGATTTAAGGTCAGCAATGACATAGAAAAAGTCATGAGAGTGAGCAGTATAGATATATAGTGAACCAATTCCCAATATCCATGTGTTAAAGAGAGATGCCAACTTTCACACATACGTTTGTTTACATCAGGTTTGGCACAAGGCACTTAAGAAAATAGTAGAAACTTTGTTCTGAGCGCAGACAAAATTTTTTCAGCTATGACTCTTATATGACCGGTCAGATGACTGTCACTGTTCTTGTAGACTGAAAGCAAAACCTTCATTCTGGCTTACCCCTTTCTTTCTTCGCTTCGTTGTTAAAGTCTGAATTGTGCAGCAAACCTTTATAGTACATTCACATACGACTGATAGTACATCAGATGTATTAAATGCGGGAGACAAAAACATTTTCTATTCTGTGAAAAAACAATTAAGAATTGTGTTTTCTTAAACAAAAATTTAAATACTAAACTACAGAATGTATCGCACATGGTATGGTAGCATACTTATATTGTTAGAATCATTTAACTTTTGAACAATATATTATAAAATTATTACACAAATACAAAATATTCGCTTTTGCGATCTCGACCACCTCTTACTATCAAATAGTACTAAACAGAGGTTTTTTAATTCATGGACTCAGTTAATTTCTTAATTTTTCCATTTCTTCCATAAATTTATTAATTGATTTTTCACATAGATTATTCGCCCAGAATCCATTGAGCTTAAAAGAGGAACCAACAATCACTGCTTGGGAGCTTTCATAATATTGCTTTAGATTTGTATTTGTCACCCCGGAGCCTATTATCAAGGGAGCGTTAATTTTACCCGCTACCGCATTCAAATCTTCCATATTAGCCGCGCAACCGGTTGATCTACCTGAAAATAAGGTAAAAATTTTAGCTACATTTGCTTATTACCAAAAATTTATTGACCTGTTATCACAATGCCATCCGATAGAAAAAACTCTGCTGCTTTCGCGGTTTCAAATAATGTAACATCATGCGTGATGGCATGGGAACTGTGTTTCTTCTTTAAATCCGTAAAGATCAGGACATTTTCGGCATCAATATACTTCCGGTAGCGCAGTATCTTCCCAGCGCAAGCATCCGTATAACCTTCATCTGCCACATGTGCAAACACAAAGCCTTCTGCGCGAATGAAATCTAAATCACATGCTTTTGCGACGGCTAGTGCTTGTTTGTTGCCGCTAGCCAATATTTGAAGCCCACAAGGCAGAGAGGATGGAACTATTTGACGAATTTCGCTAGATATTCTCGATAGACAAGCAACGGTTTCTGGGCCTAAAAGACGATTTGGAATATAAGGTACATCATGCATATTTTCTATTAAGATGGCATCCTGAAAAAAAATATATTTAAAAGTATTGAACGTTGACTAAATATCAATTATATTCACCACTTTATGTTTAACGTAAATACTTGCTTCGGTTTTTGCTTTATTCACAATTTGGGACCAATTTCCTTTGTATCCAGGAGTACCTTGTTTTACATTTACAAAAAATTATTTAATTTTGTTATCATTTAGAGTGAAGCTATTATTGGTAAAAAAAAAATTCACAATATCCATATAATATGTACATATGGTACATATGTTTTGAAAATTATTGACATAAAGAATAAGAGGAGTAGGGTTAATTTGTTTAAAACAAAGCCCTTTTTTTTATAAAATAATCAACCGTTTGGTAAGCACTACAAAAAAACAAAAAGTATGAGCCTAACACTATGCAGTCAAAAGCTTCAACTATCCATCCTGCAAAAAACAGTGCCCATGAAACTATACAGCGGAAAATATCGACTTCCATGCTGTCATTTGAATATCATACTCAGGGAGGGCGTAAAATCTGATAGTTGTCGGTATCAGAATTGAAACCGATAAAAAAAGGTAGGAGGGGTCATGAATTCAGATATTATTGGTTCGACATTCGACATGTATTAAAGCACTTTAAACTAAAAGGTGAAAATTGAATATAGTTTAAAAAAAAAAAAACCATCACGCTTTTAAAGCACTTTAACTAAAAAGTGAAAAATAATTTTTAATATAAGCTGACAGTTGTCACATTGTCCGAAAAATACTTGTATCATTGTGAGAAAGGCGTGTCATGATTTGTGCTTTTTTCATTTAATAAGTTAATACAATGTTTTGCCAACATCTAAAAAGACACTCGGCTCTGATCCTTACAAATTGCGAAAGCATAAAATGTCCGAGTACATCTGAACTTAGCTTTTCCTTACTCGTCTTAAAATTTTATTTGAAATCTTGCACGTCGATCTCTGCTTTGGTAGAGTTTCAATCTATTTATTTCAGTTTTTGAAGTTGCTGAACGCGCAAACCTATCTGATACTCTCAACTGTCAAAGTCAGGTAATATAGCAGGCTTGTAAAAACAAACTGAAATATTTCCCTTCGGAAACAAATAACCATGATTTGTTTATTCTTTGTGCGAAACAGTAAAAACCCGAAAGTATATGAATGATAAATGTATATTTGAGTACTACTTATTTCGTACCCTCCAATTTTAAATAATAATTGTATTTTTTACTCTAAGACGTTAATACACGATTTTATTAATGAAATGAAGTCATATTACAATTATGTACAAAATTTACCTGGCAAAGCATCAACGTGGACCATTGCAATAACGTTACATCTTTTATTACCAAATACTTTCGTAAAGCGATTCATTGCTACAAAAAAAAACATATAACACAATTATTGCAGGAATTTTAAATAGGTAAAAAAAGATAGCTTTTTAATGAGTTATTTTAATCTTTGTGAACCCACATTGTGGATAAATGGACGTTGCACATTTTTTTTTTTGAATAGATGGATCTGAATATCTCGGTCACCAGAAAATTATTATTAGCTATACAAAGTTTATATACATAGATTTAATCATATTAGGCCAGGGTATTTAATTTTGAAAAGCAAAAAATAAAAATAAAAATTGTACAATGACACCATTGGAAAAGGAAGAAATGACAAAAATTAAAATAAAAACAATTTACGGCCGATCAAAGGTAGGGAGGTTGAATGGTAGAGATGGGTGATTGAACTTCTAAGGGTTAGAAACGGTTTATCTCGATTTTCGGCAAAACTACGAGTTCTATAGAAAAAAGTTAAATGCCAAAGTTGTATGTAATGAAAAGATCTACAATACTTTATGAAACTTGACACATATGTTCAATGGCATAATCGGACCACTGTCCCGCCCACAAAAAGCCATTAAACGATAACCTATAAAGTGCTATAACTAAGCACTTAATTAACATACAAAACTGTTATTTAGTTTCGGAGATCCCAGTATCGAAGGACTACTGTGGCCTAAAACGTTTTTAATCTGGGCGTGGCCCCAAACCGCTATGATAACATTGAAAATGTTAAAGAAACAGTGCTTGAAAATCGTCGTTTAAGCATCAGAGAGATTGAAGAGGAGCTAAACATATTTCGTTGATCGACTGAATACATATAAAACGTTTGAAATTACAATATTTTATTAACCATCACAACAAGTCATTCGTCGAAAACGCCGAAATTTAAGTCTATCGAACAGGAAAACATTGTCTGATAAAATCATTTTGATACACCCAAGCAACAAATTTATAGTAAAAATTGGTTTAAAAAGTAATAATGAACCGTTTATGGTCGTATTTGGTGAACTTATAAATCATAGCTTAGCTTATATACATATATTATATATCACTTAGCTTCTTTAGTCATGTGGATGTATACCGCCGTCATTAGAAAAATTCTTACATATTGATCACTGGTTTGGTGGCCAGCATCAAAGAAACAATATAATATCGGAAAATTAAATGGAATACGGAGTGCAGTCTGTGCAAGTTTTGCCGAGGCTATTAACAGACGTTTTCATATGAAAGTAGCAACATTTTCTGGATAAAAGAATTAATGAGATAGGTGGCTGTTACAGGAAACGATTTTCTGAACCAGCTCTAAACAAATCGGACTATATCCTTTCAAGGTAGGATTTCAATAGTTACTGGCCTCTTGAGTGCTACTGAATAACTACGGGAGGATTCAGAAAGCTACCATATATTAATTCCAGCGTAATCAATAAAGGTAAAAAGTATATAACCAAACGCAACATAGCGAAGCAGATATGACCAAAATATGGTAAAAGCTAAGGACTTATCAAATAGGTCCAGTAAAAATATTTAGACTTACAGCTGTAACGGGGTATTGGCCATTTGAAGAACATGAGAATGCACTATAAAAATATTTATTGTATTAACTCGCAGGGAACAAGGAAACAGTTATACACTTCATCTGTGAGTGCTCAGCTCTTTCACAAATACGACGTAGAACTCTTGGAATCTTTCATGCAACAAACCTTGAAAAAGTTGAAGTTACAATTGAATGACTTTTTAATAATGTTTGTTATAATAAAAGTGATGAAGGAACATTTCAACAAGTGGGTACGAGAAACTGATGCACCTTCCATATTGAAGTTATGTGCAACTTTCAGATCCCGGCGGCGGTGTTATTTTAACTGCTTCCAAATTGTATCTTACCTCGTCCATCTTTGGAATTTTTCTCTACGAGTTCAACAAGTCTTTCAAATTGTTGTCATAGTGTAGTCTTTTTTAAAATATATATTAACAAAATTGCTGATTGCCATTTTCTTTAAAATTTTTCTTTTTTTCAATGAAATGTCCATCTATAACTGAGAAGTAGCAGTTGTCAATTAAATACTCTCGCAAATTGCTACAGTTGTTCACCTGACGTTTCTCGTGACTGTCTGTACGTAAGTTCGTGTTAGCGATAACTTAAGTAAAAATAGTGCGGTGATACTTGGTCCACGTGTTTACAGAACGGTTGCAAATGAGCGGAATCGACATGCCCACCAAATGCCGTTAAGCAAAAAATTATAAAAGATTATAACTAAGATACAAAGTAAACTACAAAACTTTTATTTGGTTGAAAAGTTTTAAAAGAATAGGCATGGCCCCGCTCCTTAATAAACTAGTGTACAATTATCACAATTTTTATTTACAATTTCATCTAAAAATGGTCGAAATCAGGCCAAAACTTTTCAAGCTCGCAACACTAAATATGTGAACCATAGTGGCTATAGCTGACTTTTTACCGAAAATATTGGTCAAGCTATTAGCAATATTATTGATTGGAAAATACTAACACTATCTCCATACACCTAATATTTTAAGAATTGCAAACAACCGTTTGGCTTTATACCATAAATATCGGTCAATACATAAGTTAAGCAAAATTCAGTGAACGTTTATATATAATATTAGAAATAAAATAATTTAGCGTCGAAAATGTGTGAAATCGAACTACAAATTACCCAAGCTAATATAATGGTTTTCGTTATTCCAGCACACTTTATGCCCAATACATCGGCCCTTAAAATTGCGTTAAAACATGTTCAAAGAGGACGGCGGAGGCATTCGATCTTCTGGAGAGGATGAAGGACCTTCAGATTACTCTCCATCACGCAAGGGCAGCTTCCGCCAATCTATTGCTCTATTTGGGGAGGAACAGAAGCGACGATGCCTTTATACAAGAGTGTGGCTGAGAAGCAATAGTATCTCTGGGTTTAAAACAAAAAGCCATTGGCTGCTGGCGACCAATAACACAGGTAAAACCATAGTTTCTTTGTTGGTCAGAAGAAGTTCTTCTACCGCATTTCAGCAACGAGGATGTCGTCACCGCCAGACTAGAGGACGGAACAACTTCCACAAGAGCAGGTTCTTCGTTACCGAAATTGACAAGGATTTTATTTGGCCAAGGGCTGTTTTATCTGCGATCTAATCCTGCCTGATTGGTAAGTATTAGTTAAATATTGTCATCTTTAGGTGCAACACATGCAATGAATGGAGCCTGTTCAGGTCTTAAGACCCATAGGGAGTGGACCACAAGTTATGTGGCCCCATGCTGCCAACATACAACTGCGGCACCCGACTTAATGACCATGCAATCTGCACGATGTTCACGCACTGCACTGCTTCTCCAGTCGAGTGGCCAAGAAACGAACTTTGTGCTCCTAAGGAGCTCATACAGGCACTATGACGCCCAGTCTGACCAATCGCTCCCCTAACCTTCATCCCGCTCCAATCCTCGTACGGGAACCACTCAGCCACTAATGATTCCTCGTACAGCCGGCTCCGTGGGACAGACCGTTATCCGTCCCAACGTTACATCAGTCAAGTGCAACTCCTCTACAGCCTGATGTCACTTTCCGTCATGTTTTGCCCTGCGCACCACACGTGAGTGGAGTGCGTCGTATTTTGCCTCATGCTGTAGTAATTCTGCAATTCCATACGGTGGCGTCGCCAAATAACACCATAGCGTGATAACCGCCCCTAACCTATTACAGCTGCAACAACCATCACCTACACGCAACTTTCTCACCCTCAGAATCCCGCCTAGACACACGAGACAAATCCGACTCTTACAATTTAACTGTAACGGACTCCAGAGCAAGATCGAGGATATAGTTGCATTTATGAGCCGCAGTCAAACAAACCAAGTTAAACAGCCGCTCAGATCTTCTGAGGTGTACAGGTTTCAACGTCATACGTAAGGATCACGAGCGAGATTATAGTGGAGGCCTAGCCTTCATACTGTACAACATCTTGTAATATCGTCTTATCGATGGTGACATCGACCGCAGGGATACTACCCTAGAAAGTTAGGGTACAGGCGATGTCGAGCTATATATATTTAATATATACATCCCCCCGTTACATGTTGCCCAAAAGGATATCACCCTAACATAGGTCGATCATTGGCACTCCTGATAGTCAAACGATCGTAGGGGGATGAAGCTGGTGAAAAAGATAGACGATTCGACATTCTGCAAAATGAATGACGAAGCCCCCACCAGAATTATGGGCACCTGTAATAGCTCGTCTGATGTTTCCATCGCTAGCGGTGGTATGATAAATAGCTTAACCTGGCGACCTATGTTAACTCTCTCATCAGCCCACCTGCCAATAACTATCTCGATCGAGAAACCTCCTAACTTTATTTCAACCGCACCATCGTTAGCGAGCGTCAATTCCACAAGGTGATCGCGGTTGCTACCGCTCTCTTCATACCATGTCGATCCCTGTGATAGAATAAAGGATCTCAATTTGGAGATTCGGTAAACGGTAAACCAACATAAGCGGACAAAATGGGTAGATCAAATTAAATTATGCAACCTCTCCACCCTTGTAAGTAAGCTTTGGACTACTGTCAAGGCCTTGTTTAATTCAAGGGAACATGACGACCGGGTTGAAATTCAGTTCGATGGTCATGCCTCCTCGGACCCGAAGAATTTTCTATTTCAGTAGGCAATTCACACTGCACCGATGGGAGGTTCAGAGTGTCATCAACAAAGCAAAATCGTCAAAACTCATTGGCTCTGATGAAATAAACATGCTGATGCTAAAACATCTAGGCTCGACGGAAGTAAGCTATCTCACCAAGGTCTTCAACCTGTCGCTGACTACTCTTCATATACCCGATGTGTAGAAAATCGGAAGAGTGGTCCCACTATTGAAACCTGGGAAACCCGCCAACAGAGGCGAGTCTAATCGTCCTATAACTCTCCTTTCCTCAGTAGTGAAGACACTTGAGGCCTTGCTACTCCTAACATTCACACACCACCTGAGTCTAGCAGACCACCGACATGGCTTCCTAAAAGTGCACAGCACCACCTCACATAAACGGCCAGATAATTCTATTGGTCTATACTAAAAGCCAATCTCTGATAGATGGATCCTCATAGCGTTGGACTTGTAAAAAGCTTTTGACACAGTCAACCATACAACGCTACTTGAGGACATCGAACAATCAACGCTTCCTCCAGGGCTGAAGAAGTGGAATATAAACTACCTGAGTGTTCGGCATTCATCCGTACTCAAAATTCCAAGTTGATGGTGTCCTCTCCCTGCTTCTCTTTAACTTATATGTGTCGAAACTCTCCCAACCATAAGAGGTGATTTCCATGACCTCGTACGCTGACGACTGCACGATATTGACGTCGGGTAATGGAATCGATCGCATGTGCTTAAAAGTAGACGGCTATCTCTCCGACCTTTCTCGCTTCTTCACTGGGGCTTAATACTCTCCCACACAGCGACCATATTCACAAACTGGACGAAGAAGTACAGACTGGATCTAAACATTACAGTCGATGGCGTTAAAATTCCGACGGTCAATAACCCTAAAATTTCAGATGTGACATTTGATAGCCTGTGCTCCTTCACTCCTCACACGACCGCGATAACAGTCAAACGACAGACCCGCAACCAAATCTCCAAGTTGCTTGCCGGCAGCTCATTGAGTAAAGACAAAGAAACGTTGCTGGCAACGGACGCAACGAACTTTAGACATGCACTGACCGCCATTCACAGTGGAGCCAACAACACTTTCACCAACTTCCTCTCAGTGAATGGCGTACTTGGAGTCAAACCACCACCCATCGCAGACGAAGAGCTCGAGTTGCCACGAGAATCTAGAGTGACACTTGCGCAACTTCGTTCTGGATACTATAGCAGATTAAACGCCTACTTATCTCTCCCTATGGTAACGTGTCGTATTAGACCCCGAGAACAGATCCAACGGGCCTGCTTGCTGGGAATTACGGGCGCAATGAAAACTACTTCGACAAAGGCTCTAGGAGTTATACTCGTCATCCGGCCAATGCATATATTGTATAAGTGAGGGATGAGGCAATGCTTACAGCCAACCGGCTCATGATTTTAGGCCACTGGAGCCAGGCTAGGCATCACTACGGGCATGGTATCATTCTCGACCTTGCGAATAAAGTCGGGTTAAGCTGGCAAACCAACCGAGAAAAGGAGACCTGCGAGAAATTCAATACATCATTTTCATTCCCCAATAGAGAAGATTGGACCAATGGTTTTGCGATCAACAGTTCCAAAAAATAAAAGGCTACAACTCAGTCTTTCATGCTGAAATTGTAGGCATAATAAAAGAGGCCAAGTGGGACCAGTAAGTCAAGCTTTCTAAGCTTCAAGTCAGTAAGTAAGCTTTCTAGTGGATAGCCAAGCGGCAACTAGGGTTATCCGTAGCGCATATACCAAGTCTCATTGCGCTGGTTATGCAAGTAGGCAATAGCTAGACTTCTACTAGGTAACTCGGTTAATTTCATCTGTGTACCCAGTCATATAGGAAAAAAAGAAATGAAAAGGCGGACGAGTTGGCCCGCTCCGAGGCATCTAGAGATACAATTACCCTAAGCTGCCCCAGGTCATTCAGCTCCTTCAAAGGTTGTTTGAAGCAATAGACCTAGAGGAACATCTCAGGTTCACAAGCACCATAGGGCATAGCACAAAGTTACTTTTCGATAGTGTTGATGGTGGACAGACAAAAAGCTTCTAGTTCTAGGCAAATGGGAGATTATCAACATTGTAGGGGTCATCGCAGGGCACCTACCTTGAAGATCCCATGTTCAGAAAATGGGAAAAGTAGATTCGGCCGAATTCAGAGCATGCGCGGAAGATAATGAGACGCTGGAACATTATCTATGCGAATGCCTTGCCTTCAGCAGAACGAGAAGGGACATATTCCACGGCTCCCAATACTCCAACTTAAGGAAATTGGGCAGCTTTGGTGAAAAATAATCAGAGTTTTTACCAAATCCATGGAGCTGCTGAATGAGGCTTAACTTGATTACGACCCGGGAGTACAATGGGACTAATGATGGTCTAAGTGCGCTGCTGTCGTAATCTCGAACGCACCCTATGTCTTGGGCTGTGTTCCCTGCAAATTACGAGAGTATATTCGATTACCCTTGAACTTAACACATCCTTAATTGTTTACACTACAACTTAGCCCTTTCTTACTTGTCAGTATGGTAGATGATATATATTATATATCTTCCAAATGTAAACCTACTATTGCTTTGCAAAGTGTAAAAAGATAAGTTGCTCAGTTTAACTTTTCTTTTATATTATGCACTTATTATACACTAACACTTCCCTACATTGTTTCTACATATTTATTTATATAAATTATTTTCATATTTGTTTTAAATAAGCATTCTAATTTTTACACAATTTTCGTTATTTATTTATTTATTTATTGACTACGCCAATCGGCAATATACATAATTAAAAATAGTTAGTTGAGGGTATTTGCAAAAATACAAATATATACAATATATATATTATATATAGGACGCTGTTGTAGCAGTTTGGTGGAGTTGCATAGATCAAAATCCTAGATTACAAGAGTAAATGTTTCTAAGTGTTATCGATGAAAGCCGTGTATGTACCTCCGTAAAAATCAATCTCACCCTGAAGTGAATTGATAGATTTAGCCAGTCTATTTTGGGGTCCATGGATCACATCCATGGATCAGGAAGTTTTTAGTATTCGATTACGCCTGAGTGTTGGGCCGACTGAGGCAAATTCAAAACAGCCCAGAATTTCGCGAGCATCAATGATGTTGTTAACAACTTTGTAGAAGAAACTGAGATCAGCAACCTGTCGACGTGCAGATAGTTAATTGATGTTAAAGCGCTGGTATATCTCATCAGTAGAGTAGGTGTGAATTGATGATGACAATTTATAAGCCAGTGACTTGCAAAATTTGCGTTGGACCTTCTGCACTTTGTCTATTATCACATTTGAGAAAGGGGACCAGATAACTGACCCATATTCAGGGACAGGCAGGACCAAAGATAGGAAAAGTCTAGTCAGGGTGTAGGAGTTGCTGAAATCTATACCGTTTCTTTAGATGAACCCGAGGGTTTTGAATGCCTTGGAAGTGATTTTATCAATATGTTTAGAGAAGGTTAGCTTATTATCAACTATGATGCCCAGGTTGTTGTTGTTGTTGTTGTAACGGTTACCTAGTCCCCGTTTGGGTGATAAATTCCAGATTCGTTGTCGTCGAGGTCATCTAACGGGAGGCCCAGGAAACGAGCTGTTTTGACGGGGTCGGACCATAGGGAGAAGGGTGTTAGATGAGTGGGGTTCGTTGGGCATGAAGGTGGTTAGTGTCATGCGGAGACTCATTGCACGCAGGACATGTGTTTTGTATGTCGGGGTCTATTCTGGATAAGTAGGAGTTTAACCTGCTACAGTATCCAGAACGAAGTTGCGCGAGGCAACTCAAGCTCTACGTCTGCTATGGGTGGTGGTTTGACTCCTATTACGCCATTCACTGAGAGGGAGTCTGTGAAGGTGTTGATGGCTCCACTGTGAATGGCCGTCAGTGCCTGTCTCAAGTTCATTGCGTCCGAAGTCCGGTCGGCGTACTGTCTAATGTCGTCGACGTAATCAAGGAAAGACCTCTTGATGCTCCTAGGAGGCGGCTCCGCTACAGGCAGGCGACTACGAAAACACCCCAGTAGAAACTGCTTGGAGAGGAGTTCGTTGTGTTCCTTAACCGGAAGCATACGGGCCTCACTATGTAGGTGTTCGATTGGAGACATCAAGGGGCATCCCGTGATAGTCCGGAGTGCAGTATTCTGACAGGTCTGAAGCTTCTTCTTCTGCGTGTCACTGCATCCAGGCGACCATATTGGGGCTGCGTAATTTAGGACCGGCCGGACGATTGCCTTGTATGTTGCCAACAACGTTTCTTTGTCTTTTCCCCAAGAGCTGCCGGCAAGCGACTTGAGGATTTTATTGCGGCTCTGTTCTTTGGAAGTTATCGCGGTCGTGTGAGGAGTGAAAGAGCACAGACTGTCCAAAGTGACGCCTAAAATTTTTGGGTTTTTGACTGTCGGAATTTTTGTGCCATCGACTGAAATGTTCTGGTCCAGTCTGTACTCCTTCGTCCAATTTGTGAAGATAGTCGCTGTGGATTTAGTGGGAGAGAGTGTTAGGTTCCTTGCAGAGAACAAGCGAGAAAGATCGGAGAGGTAGCTGTTTACTTTTGAACACATGCCATCGATTCCATTTCCCGACGTCAATATCGTACAGTCATCAGCGTACGAGGTCACTGAAATTCCCGCTGGTGGCTGGGGGAGTTTCGAAATATAAAAATTAAACAATAGTGGGGAGAGGACACAGCGGAACCTCCTGTTTAATTTTCCTAAGTTTGGAGTTTTGACCTCGAAACAGTACGGATGAATGCCCTGGAGGTAGCGTTGATTGTTCTAGGTCCTCAAGTAGCGCTGTGTGATTGACTGTGTCAAAAGCTTTTGACAAGTCCAACGCTACGAGGATCGTCCTCTCGCAAGGTGGCTTCTGGTTCAGGCCATGAACTATCTGGGCGTTTATGACGCTAAGTGCTGTGGTGGTACTGTGCACTTTTCAGAAGCCATGCTGATGATCTGCTAGGCTCAGGTGGTGAGTGAATGACGGGAGTAACAAGGCCTCAAGTGTCTTTACTACTGAAAGAAAGGAGAGTTATCAGGCGATAAGACTCCCGTTTGCTGGCGGGTTTCCCAGGTTTCAGTAGTGGAACCACTCTTCCGACTTTCCACACATCGGGTATTTGAAGAGTGGATATCGACAGGTTGAGGACCTTAGTGAGATAATTTACTCCCGTTGGGCCTAGATGTTTTAGCAGCATGCTTGTTTCGTCAGGGCTAATGGATTTAGACGATTTCGCCTTTTTGATGACACTCTAAACCTCCCCATCGGTGAAAGTAAGTGCTGCGCAGTCTTTTGGCATTTTGCGCAGCCGTCGGGTAACACGTCGTTTGGCCTTGTCAGTCGAAGGGTGCAGTGTGAATTGTCGGCTGAAATAGCTTGCGCACTTCTTCGGGTCCGAGGAGGCATGGCCATCGAATTGAATTTCAACCCGATCATCATGTCTTCTCGGATTTGACAGGGCCTTGACTTACTCACACCGGTGGAGAGGTTGCAGGACTTCAGGTGCTCTATCCATTTTGTCCGCATATGATGATTTACCATTTTTGCCGAATCTCCAAATTGAGATCCCTTATTCGGGGATCACAGGGATCGGCATGGCGTAAGGTGTCGCGCTCGTTTGCTAGTACAGCTGCTTCGGCTGGGAAATTAGGGCGGAGTTCCGCGATTCTTCCAGCCGGTATGAAGCGAGCAGTAGCAGCAGCGATCACCTTGCGGAATTGACGCTCGCCGTAAGAATGAGTAGTGCTGTGAAGATGCTCTCGGTAAATTCTGTAAACCGACCCAGTTAGCTTTGTTTAAGTTAACATAAGTGCGATTGTCCACAGAAATAAAGTCGGGAGGTTTCTCGATCGAATAATTATGGACAGATGGTCTGATGCGAGAGTTAGCATAGGTCGCCAGGTTATGCTATTTATCAGACCACCGCTAGCGATGGAAACATCAGGCGAGCTATTACAGGTGCTCATAATTCTGGTGGGGGCTTCGTCATTCATTATACAGAATGTCGAATCGTCTATCTGTTCCACCAGCTCCATCCCCCTACGATCGTTTGACAGGCAGGAATGCCAAAGATCGTGAAAGTCGCCTAGCACCTAACGGTTTTCACCACGAAGTAGCGCATCTATGTTCGGGTGATATCCTGTTGGGCAACATGTAACTGGGGGGATGTACTGTCAGCGTCAAAAGAAAGTGTACACCTTTTTCTTATACATTTCACTCTTAATTTCAATATAAAAATATTAAAATGTTTTCAAATCAATTATCATTTATAAATTATTGAATATTGTTCTTACAAAAACTTAACAGCAATCCAAAATAAAATCCACAAGTACAAAACAATACATACAAAACCAAATATATTCAGTATTTCACGCGTCAAAACAAAGTGTACAGTTTAAGAAAAATTAAAAAATTCAAAAGCTAATACTTTGTTTGTCTTCCCTTTGCATGGATAACTGCTTCCAACCTCCTTGGCATTGATTCCACTTAGTTGAACACTACTTCCGGGGAAATTTTGGACCACTCCTGTTGTAAAATGTTCTTCAGAGAATTTTTACTGGTTATGCTCCTTTTTCTTACTTTCCGGTCCAAATGTTCCCACAGATGCTCAATGGGGTTTAGGTCCGGTGATTGTGGGAGACTATTCAGCTGTTTAGGTGTACGGTGAAGCAACCATTCCTTTACTATTATTGCCGTATGCTTAGGATCGTTATCCTGTTGGAAGATCCAGGATTGATCTAAGCCCAATTTTTCAATACTGGGGAGCAAATTTTCTTTTAAAATGTTTAGATAATTTATTTAGTTCATTGTGCTATCAATAAACACCAGCCTTTACACTCCACTTTCCGCCATACACCCCTAAACCATCACCGAACCCCCACCATGCTATACAGTGGATGTAATATTTTTCTGTTCAACTCTTGATTTTTGTTTCTCCAAACTTTAGTACTTTTTTTCTTCCTGAAAACTTCGAACGTGCTTTGGTTAGAAAAAATTACGTTATTCCAAAACGATTTGTCCTTATTTTTATATTTTTCCGCAAATTGCAATCGTCGCTTTTGTTTCTGTTTAGAGATGTGTGGTTTTTTCCTCGGTACCCGGCCATAGAGACCATTGGCATGCAACGCTTGCCTGATCGTGTTGGCACTTACGTTCAGTCCGGATATTCTGGACATTTCCTCAGACATATTTACGGCACTGACAGTTGGATCTATCTTTAGCTCTCACAACTGATCGCATTTCTGTATCACTGAGCCGCTTTGGCCTACCCGTACGTGTCGGATCTTCTAATTCTCCAAACTTTTTTTTGCTTATCAATAATTTTTTTCACTGTGTTATGGCTTCTTCCAATTTTCGAAGCAATTTCGCGGAAAAATTTTCCGTCTTTTTTAAAATTGATCACTAATTTTCTTACATCCAATGAAGTTTGCTTACCCATTGTCAAATTGATGTGCTCTTGGCAAATTTCCAAACGCAAATAAAATTCTATCTACACAAGGATACTAAATAACATTAGAATGAAGCAATTAAAAAGAAATAACTATGGATAACGGTATATTTTTTTGCGTAAAATAAATATGCGAGGCCGTACCGTTACCGTAACTGTACACTTTGTTTTGACGCGTGAAATACTGAGAATATTTGGTTTTGTTCGTATTGTTTTTGTATTTATGGAATTTTTTTGGATTGCTGTTAATTTTTTGTAAGAACAATATTTAATCATTCATAAATGATAATTTATTTGAAAATTTTTAAATATTTTTATACTGAGATAAAGACTGAAATGTATGAGAAAAAGGTGTACACTTTCTTTTGACGCTGACAGTATATATTAAATATTTCGAGTTCAAAATCGCCTGACCGGACAGCTATACCCTGACATTCTAGGGTAGTGTCCCTACGGTCGATGTCAACATCGATTAGACGATATTGCACGGTGTTGTGCAATATGAAGGCTAGGACTCCACCATTATCTCGCTTGCAATCCTTACGTAAAACGTTGAAACCTGCACAACTCAGAAGATCTGAGCCGTCAGACTGGGAGTCATGCTGTCTGTGTGAGCTCCTTAGGGCCGTGGAGGTCCTGGGGTGGCAGCGCAGTGCGCGAACATGGTGCAGGTTGCACAGCCGTTGAGGCAGATGTCGCATTATTGCATTGACAGCATGGGGCCACATAACTTGTGGTCCACTCCCTGTGTATCTTAAGGCCTGAACAGGTCTTAAGATGGCTCCATCCATTGCATGTAGTGCACCTAACCGAGGTGGAGTTTGGATGGAGCCTTTTAGCGCAAACGCAGCATTAAAATTCCTCGGGGCCCGGGTTGGACTCGATGCCAGCACGGGTTAGGAGGATACGGAGCAACCCTGCTGCTACGCGTTGCTCCAATGACGACAAACTTAATCTAAAACTCACCGATCCAAACAGGGTTAGATCGCCGATCCGCCCTTGGCCGGATAAAATCCGGGTCAATTCCGGAATCACAGAACCGGCTGTTGTGGGAATTGCACTATGATGCCCAGGTCTTTTACATCTTCAACCTCTATAATCTCCAGGCCGTCGATCTTGTAGTTTGCGTGAATTGGTGAATGCGAGCGGGTGAAAGTTATATGCACAGTAACAAATGGGTTTCATGTTAACAAATAATAAGTGTTGCCATATCCAAACGAATGAAAGCAGTCAAAATAAATAAAAATAAACAATAATAAAAATACCCTCTACAATATATTAATTATGAACTGAACTTTCCATTTTAATCAAAAAAAGTTTTTAGGGCATAAAAGTATGTTTTATTGAATATATTCGTTATGTATGGGTTTTTTTGGTTAGCTTTCCTTTCTGCATTGGCGGCCGCACTTCAAAAAAATAACCCTGGCCGATTCCACACCGGGGTGGTCATAATTCCTTTCGCGCACTACCTTTTTCTGCATTGACGGCCTTGGGCCCGCTTCAAAAAAATAACCCTGGCCGATCCAATACCCTGATTTAGCAAGAGAAGTTAACGAAAAGAATTATGGTTCATGTATTTGGGGCATAATCCTCAATTATTATTTATTTTAATTCGTTTGCAAAATATACATACACTAGGTAGAAAAAGTCTCCGCCCACCAATCTGTGGAATGTGTTTCAAAAAAAATATTAATAAAATATATACGTTTTTGAAGTTCTTTTCAGAATATCAGATCCGCATGCTAATAGCATTACAGTTGCCAAATTTCATGGAATTCCTATGTGCTTTTGCAAAGTTAACGGCATTTTTTTAATTCTACTTATAGAGAATAAGCAGAAAACGTATCCACTCACTGCTTATTACATTAGTTTATTGTAGTTTCAACGCGTTTAAGACCTGATAATTTTTTCTGCGCTGTTGTCAATAATACAGAGAATTAGAATCGAAGGAAAAATCTGCAATTTGTGAGTAAATTTTTCAAATTATTCAGCTTTAATCGAAATGAAAGTGCAAAAGGCAAAGAAATAAGTGTTGATGAGCGGAAAATAATATTAAAATTAAGGGAGGACGGTAAAAGCTTTCGTGAAATTGGACGAGTTGTCAACACAACGGAGTCATCAGTGCGATACGTCATCCAGACTTGCAAAAAAAAACGGGAATTATTACTTCAAAGCCTCGATCTGGACGTCCGACTGATCGGGAAACACGCAGTTGTATCTCTTCTAAAGGCTAATCCGCGTTTAACCGCTTCCCAAATAGTAGAAGATTTAAAATTACGATGTAAAAAGCAATATGCAGCGACACAGCAAGAAAAATATTAAAAAGGGTTGAATATCATGGGCGAGTGGCATGCAAAAGGCCATTCATTTCATTAAAAAACCGTATGAAGCGCATTGCATTCGCAAACGAACTTATAACCAAGCCTACATCTTTCTGGGAATTAGTTTTATGATCGGATAATATTTGAAAAAAAAGGAAGACAGATGGTGTGGCGAAATCTGTGGCCTTTGAAGCGCGAAATCTTACTTCAACCGTAAAGCTTGGTGGGGCTGGAGTTCAATTGAGTGGGTGTAAAACGTGTTTTGTTTCCAACAGGACAATGACCCTAAGTATATAGCGGAACTTGCTCGCCTTTGACTGCTTTACAATGCTAAAAAACAGCTACATTCACCTCCACAATCACCTGACCTCAATCCAATTGAGCATTTATGGGCTCTATTGGAGCGCAGAATTCGCACACATACGATTACCAGCAAAGAAATGCTCAAGACCGTTATATTGGACGAATCGAGTAAAATGTCAGCCCAAGATACGAGAAAATTAGTACATTCCATGCCTAAACGTCTAGCAGAAGCTCTAAAATTTCGAGGCTACCCCACCAGCTATTAAACTTTTTATAATTACTTGATATTATTGGTTCTGTTTGATGAGCGGAGACTTTTTCCCGTTTAAATTAATTGTTTTTAAAATGAAGATGAACTTGTAGCTTTTGTTTATTGAATAATTTGAAAAAAAGGAAATTTTCTAAGAAAATATAAAGGATGTACAAAGAAAAGTTCGATTTAATTTTGATATTGAACCATAATTGAATTTCGTACAACAAAGAAAGGTGTGTGCGACGTAATATTGTGAGGTGTAATAATAAAAAGCATAACAAACATTATATATTTTTTTCCTGTATCATGTACTTACAAAATGCCACCCAAAAAAGTAAATACAACACAACAGATTTGTGGTTATTGCTCAGTCATAATCCGGGATAAAACGCAGCCATGTATTCAATGTGCGGCTTGTCGACGTTGGTTTCACTCAAAGTGCACCAACCTTTCATCCGATGAGTTTAAATCCATCGCCAACAGCATTAAGAAAAAAGGAACAGTTTGGAACTGTGACTCATGTGCAAGTGACATTAGTGTTAAGACATGTGATTTATTGGATTCCGATGAGGATGCATCAGATGATCCGCCACCGTTAAAGGATATTGAAACCTTACTCAAGAGACACTTTGAACGTTTTACAACAAATTATGAACGTGAGTTCAGGGACCTTAAAAAAATCAGTTCTAAGTGAAATCAAGGACTTAAGAAAAGAGGTAGGCAAACTGTCAGAACAAACGTCTCGCTATCAAATCAATGTTCTGCCCTGGATGACAAACTTACATCAGTTGAAGATAAGCTAAACATAGATATGAGGCTGCCTACCAGCCAGGAAGAGTTTTTCACTGAACTGTCGGAACGAAAACGCCGTGAAACCAACGTGATTGCCCTAAATATTCCTAAGTCTGATAAAGCTGCTGGAAAGGACCGTTTAGAGGATGACAGAACAAAGTTAGTCACAGCTTTGCCCCCCAGTCTCAAGGATGAGGCCACTGAACTCAAGTTACGTAGACTGGGTCGTCCTACACCTGGACGTACACGTCCTCTTCACATTACCACCCGCTCAGCAGCTGATGCACTTTCCATTATCAAATACAGACCAACAGACGAAAACTCAGGTTTTATTTTCAAGACTGATCCAACTCCCTCTCAACAACTTCCTCTGAAAAATTTGCGTCAAGAGCTTGATTCAATCGTGAAGAGTGGTGATGACAGTAACACAATTAAATACATCCATGGTGTCCCAAGAATCGTTAAAAGAAATTTTCGTTCGCTCAACGAGCAAGAAGAAAGTATCTTACCTGTGCTACCAGAACGTCAGAGGTCTGCGTACAAAACTCTCAACATTTCAAACAGCATTAGCGGCTAACCAGTACGACGTTGTATGTATTTCGGAATCCTGGCTTCACTCCCTACACTAACACGACAATCGATAAAGTTGAAAAGGTGCAGCGTAAATTCTGTCGCTGACCTCTGCTTTTTGTACAAATTAGTCAATAACATGATACTCATGAGATCCTAACGAAATAGATTACTAAAAACATCGAAATCCAAGAAAAATTATGTTATCCATGGTCCTCAGAATAGACTGGCTAAATTAGTAAATTCACTTCAAGGTGAAATTGATTTCTATGGAGGAACATACGCTGCTTTTACCGAAAACACCAAGAGACACCTGCTCGTCTGAATTACATCTAAATCAAGTCTGAATTACATATTAACTTACAATTATTTAAATATTTTCCAGATATTACACTAACATATCCTAGCTACTTTTGTATAATACTTGAATTCTTCATTATATCTATGTATATTGCCGATTGGCGTTTAAAAAAAAAAAAAATAAAAAATATATATATATATATATATATATAAATTTATTATAGATATGCAGCACTTATTATTTGTCTTGCCAGGGATATTTTTTTGAAGTGCCGCCGTAGACCGCCAGTGCGAAAAAGAGTTCGAAACGAATGAATTACAAAGACCTCGATTTAGGACCGACCAGGGTTATTATTTAAAAGCGCGGCAGAAGGCCGCAGGTGCAGAAAGGTGCAGTGTTTTGTAAAAATTCAATTTTAAATAATAAAAAACAAAAATTTTGGAAAATCAACTTTCCGTTCACGGATTTGCGGTCCGCTTTAGAATAGGGTCCCAGGATTTCGGAGCTAAATGGATATGGGCGGTAGCCGCTAACTTATAGTTTTCGAGGTATTTAAGTATAAAGTCGAAAATTTCAACTATTTAAAATACGAATTTTTTCGATTTAAAATGATTTGCCCACTTATATTTTTCACTTTTATATCCACTAACGGTTCACTAATTCGTTTTTAGACATTTATTTTATATTATATGATGCAAAACAATTCTATTAATTTTGACAATAACAAAAGGGTTGTAAATGCCAAAAAAACAGTGTTGCCATACAAATATATTTTCCAAACGAAGAAAAATCAAATAAAAAGAGCGATTATAAAATCATAATCGTTATGGACAACGTCCGGTGTTTTACGTGAGTACCTGCCGCCGACGGCCTTACCTCACGGTGCTCCAAAGCACAACGTATCAAAACTATGCGTTGATCAGCGCCCCAAATAATACGAGCTATTTGCAAGTATTAATTTGGTTACCAGTGGCCAGTGTGTAGGGGCACACCGACCATCTTGGTAAGATTCGAGGCCGACCTAAAACCTCTTCCGTTTTCGGGTACGAAACCCAGTTGCTTGTGCAACTTCTTTTTCGAACTGAAAATTCAGTCCTTTCAGCATTTAGGTTTAAACCACAGCCACCACGATACTCCCAAAAGGGCCGAACCCAATGCGCAGATTGAAATATTTTTATCCGTTCCCACGACAGTCGGGTCTACGTAACCGGAACGGACCCGGATTTATTCCGGCCAAGGACTGTCAACTCAGATTAAACCGAAGTCCAAGGGCAATCTGCTCCCCGTGGTACCAGAGTTGAGACTTCGGTCAGACTGTGTAGCCGAAACTACAGCCAGTTGAGCTACCGATTACTCAATGGTGAGACTGGTGACATTTGTCACTTGAACTTCAAATGTCTTTTTATTTGGAATCTCATTTAAAATCTATAATATCAGTTCAAGCTGAGTATTATAGCACTATTTCTGACATCATTTACTATGCTGATAATTCTGGGCAAAATAAATTAACAGTCATAGTGCATTTGGCTTTTAGTCGCGGGTAAATTCTTACACCTACCCGCAGGGGGAATCGTTATAGACAGTAATAAATCTTTTAGTTTGCTTCACTTGATAAACCCCGGTATTGGACTGACCAGGATTTTTTTTTAAGGCGCGGCCGAAGACCTACAACGCAACCGTTCCCATAGGTCGGGTCTACGTAACCGAAACGGACCCGGATTTTTTCTGGCCAAAGACTGTCAAATCTACAAAATTCTGCCGCTACAACAACAACAACAACCGACAATGCAAATAGAAGTTCTGCGCAAGACAACCTTGTTACACCTCGGTTTTGAACCGACCAGGGTTCTTTTTATAGAACGCGGCCGAAGACCGCCAACGCAAATAAAAGTTCTGCGCAAAAAACCTTGGTACACCCGGTGTTGGACTGACCAGGGTTATTATTTTTGAAGCACGGCCGAAGGCCGCCAGCGCAAACAGAAGTTCTACAAGAAAAAGTAACGTTGTCATGGAGGGTATAACATAATCCTTAACATCAATGCTCCTTAATATTTGATTTTTCTAGGTTTTTGATTCCTGTATTTGGCGTATTATCTGTTTTAATTTCTATCAGTTCAATTACAAAACACTCGTTTTTAGACATTTTGCAACCCTTTGGTAATTGTCAGAATTAATAGAATTGAACAATGATTTAAATATTGAACTAAATCTAATTTTGCACTATATAATGTAAAATAAATGAGTACAAACGAATTAGTGAAGTGTTAGTGGATATAAAAGTGAACAATATAAGTGTACAATTCGATTTAAATCGAAAAAATACGTACTTTAATAAGTTGAAATATTCAACTTTAAACGTAATCTTCGCGTCAAAATAACACAATTTAAAAAAAATATATTAATTTTCGAGCCCTCTTTCGTTGGGGGACCTAAACTATACATTTACCGCTTTAAATGTTTGTAAAGCAAGATATATAGAAAACTAATAACACCTCAATGACAGAAAATTAAAAACACTAGTTTAGAATTCTTTTTTGCATTAAAAAATAACCTTGGTCGGTTCAATACCGGAGTGTCGTCATTTCTTCCGCGTAGAAGTCAGAGGCAACTATATTGTATGTCTATATTTCCATAATCTGGAGAACCTTCTTTATTCGTACACACCCAGTTTAAGCCAGAGTTCGGGGAATGCTATTGTAAAATTTACCGACTTTTTTTGGTGAGCAGTTGAGGATTCAATGAATCTACATGGTTAATTTAAAAACATACGCAATATTCACATTTACAAACATTTTAAGATCGGTACATATGAAATTCACAGTAATTACTTTAATGAGGATGGGTAAACAAACGGATTAACTATTTTATTCGATGTGTATGGCGACTGCTACACGTACAATATCAATTGACCGCGAATGTTTAGTATGCAATATTGATGGGTCGGAATCTATATTACAAAACATTTTAACATTGTATTTGGAAATCCTGATCGCAGAGTGGGAATCGCGCATATATATGAAAGCTTTAGCACATTTTGTATACAAATTCGCGGTACGACGGAACAAAAAAAAACATATATTTGTATACTAATATTAGCATTTTTAATAGTATGATGAATTCTCAACCATGGTTCCTAGCTTTTTTTCCGCCAATATTTACTTTGAATTTCTTTCAAAACCAAACCCGCTTTTCGTCGGTTTTCTTGCGGCATTTTGTAGAAAAATTAAAGAAAAATAAACAAATAATACAGGAAAACTATTTTTTAAATATTTTTACTTTAAAAACACGATTTTTCACGAATAAATACTGATGCAATAAATATTGACTTGTGGCATTCTCTCGCTTAATTCATTTTGATTTTGTTTCTAGGGTATTTTCGGTTTCCCTTCCACACAGAAGGATACATAATTAACATTAGTTTTAGAAGCTGGATATCCTATATTAGGCCCTAATATGTATTTTATTTACAAGGGATTTTCAAAATTATTATAATAAATTATTTTAACATTTCCAAACACTTGCAATGTTAAACAACCTAAGCCTATTCCTTTATCATGATGTAAATATTACCTAAAAAGTCATAGATGTCCGCCATGTACTTAATGTGGAAAAAATGAGAGATCTAGCGATTACTTCAATCGCATACATCAAATGAAATATAAAAGGTTTCATAGACCAGTAAACACTTTAATTTTCCTTTACTAAAACCATGTGTTCATGAAATTTGTTCGGTTATCAGGGCTATCCGTATTGGTTAATTTCAGGGTATACATATATGTATACATATTATAGATCATATATGATTTCAAGTTTAATACAAGCTTTTCCTTTGCATACTTTATAAGATCGTACTGTAAAATGTTAAAAGTAGTGAAAGGCATTCATAAGTATTTATTTCAATATTTCCATTACAACCTGATATACATATAATTTTTTTAAGTAAAGCGGACCGTTAGTCAATTGAAATGTTTCTGTGACTTTGGTATTAACATATACTTGTATGTACATTTAGATATGTTGATCAATACCATATATATTATTTTTACTGGCTTCTTATGTAAATAATAAAAATGCAAGAGGAGACATGAACTTTCCTTATTAAAAAGTATCACTTCTGTATTCAATGGATTCTCCACGAATTCAAATTATAACTTTTATCTCTTAGAATTTTAATATTTCTACGGTTTGGCACACAGCTTAAGAGTGCAAAATTTATTGTTTCTCGCGAAAAAACAAACCCAATTTGATAAATTTATTAAACAAGTTAGCTAACTAAAAATGCATTTGTGTACCTCGTAAGTAAAGTACACAAGAATTTGAGAAAATTATGTTATTAGGATGCTAAATTTACCGTAAATTAAATGCCCGGTGTGACGAAATCCACAAGAAGTATGCAGAACTGTTATGGTGTTATGAGAAAAATAAGTTACAACGTTTGCACACAGTCATACTCTGATTATTAGATATTCAAACTCGATGAAAAACAATAAAATTATTATCGTTGCAGAAGGCGGCAATGAGGCAAAATGTGTATATTTATTGTTTGGTAATGGTGTACTTTATTGTTGTGTAATATATTATTGGTTTAAAATAATATTGCTGATGAAGGTGTGGTTATGGACAGTTTTGAAAATAATACTAGAAAGCCTCGACGCACTCGTGGCACACCTGCATATCAGTTCCGAAATAAATTTGCATTTGGTTGGATTAGTTTAGGAGCGGTATTTTTAGCAGCTTGGGCGTAAGCTTTTATTTCTAAAATTTATAGTAGCTCTGGTTTTTAAACGTATATATTCTAGGTACACTCCAATATTTAAAAATATTAATAAAGGCCTTTGCGACTCGTTATTTACACCAACCGAAGAGGAGATAGATCGCCGTTATTTGTTCAGTTTTCCTAAGCCTTTACCCAGCAGAGAAATACAAAAACGCATTGATGAAGAAAAAGAGTTTATTTCTTAAAAATAAAATCTGCTAATGGATCGGGAAACTCGGAAAGCTAATTTAAAGAAACTTCGGTTGTCCGGAATTAAACACGATGGAGCGAATACAAGCGGTAGTTTACGGTAAAACATGATTATAAAGTTTAAAATGTAAACATAATAAAAAATAAATTTAACGAATCGAAAGAATACTTATTTTGGAATTATCTTTGTTTAAAGGAAAACTAGATCGGGCAACTCATTGTTATCAAAGTATTTTAAGACACCAAAAGAAAATGAAGCTAATCAAGGAAATGAACCAAAAGTAAATGAGTTTGTGCATATGGAGAGTGCCTCTCCAACAAAAGGCTTGATTAATACTGAGTATGATGATTTACAATCAATAACTCAAAACGAAACACAGAAACGATACAGAAAGCGGACTAGTTTAAGAAATTTTGTTTTGACGGAGGGAACAAACACACGTAAATGTTCCAAAGATGATAGCGAAGACAACTTTGAGGTTCCTGAAAAGAAAACTAAGACACGAACCAATTTGAAGCGTAAAATATATTCTTCCCGAAACAAACGAATTCTTTCTAGAGGCCAGCAGAACATTAAAACTTTGCTCATGCAAAACGAAGCTCTGTTCTCGGAGATTACGTCTCAACAATGCAGGCTTGATAACTTCAGTGTTGATGAAATACATCTCGCACTCGCATTGTCTAAATCACAAGTAGAAACCCATGGCCCGTCACATTTCGACTTTGCAGATCAGCGAATTGAAAATAAAAAAATTAATTTGGAAAACGTTCAAAATATATTAGGCCAATATGGTTTTCGGCCATGTGGTTTAGAAGGTAGGTAGATGCATTTAACTAATAATAGATCCCTCTGTTTTAAGTGTAACAAGTTACCAAATTGAAAAGTGATGATAACATTTTTTTATATTGTTAAAATCTATTTAGACACTATTTTAAGATAAGGCGCCTAAAATGATGCCAAATTTAACATGCATCTCAAATCAACACAAATCATTGGATGATAAGTTGTAGTTTGGTTGTCGTCGAGGTCATCTAACGGGAGGCCCAAGAAACGAGCTGTTTCGACTGGGTCGGACCATAAAGAACACACTCCTGCAGAAACTGCTTGGAGAGGAGCTCGTTGTGTTCCTAAACCGCAATCATAAGGGCCTCTCTGTGCAGGTGTTCTATTGGGGACATCAAGAGGCATCCCGTGATAGTCCGGAGTGCAGTGTTTTGGCAAGTCTGAAGCTTCTTCGTCTGCGTTGCACTACATCCAGGCGACCATAATGGTGAAGCAAGCCGGCCGATTGCCTTGCATGTTGCCAACAACGTTTCTGTCGGTCGAAGGGTGTGGTGTAAACTGCCGGCTAAAATAGCTCACGCACTTCTTCAGGTCCGAGAAGGCATGGCCATCGAATTGAATTTCAACCCGATCATCATGTCTCCTCGGATTTGACAGGGCCTTGACAGTAGTCCAAAGCTTACTCACACCGGTGGAGAGGTTGCAGGACTTCAGGTGCGCTATCCATTTTGTCCGCATATGATGGTTTACCATTTGCCGAATTTCCGATCGGCATGGCGTAAGGTTTCGCGTCCATTGGCTAATACAACTGCTTCGGCTACGAAATTAGGGCGGAGTTCCGCGATTCTTCCCGCCAGTGTGAAGCGAGCAGTAGCAGCAGCGACCAACTTGCGGAATTGACGCTCGCCAACTATGACGTCCGTAAGAATGAGTAGTGCTGTGAAGATGCTCTCGGTAAATTCTGTAAACCGACCCAGTTAGCTTTGTTTAAGTTAACATAAGTGCGATTGTCCACAGAAATAAAGTCGGGAGGTTTCTCGATCGAATAATTATGGACAGATGGTCTGATGCGAGAGTTAGCATAGGTCGCCAGGTTATGCTATTTATCAGACCACCGCTAGCGATGGAAACATCAGGCGAGCTATTACAGGTGCTCATAATTCTGGTGGGGGCATCGTCATTCATTATACAGAATGTTGAATCGTCAATCTGTTCCGCCTGCCCTATCCCCATACGATCGTTTAACAAGCAGGTTTCCAAACGGTTTTCTCCACGAAGTAGCGCTCCTATAATCGGGTGATATTCTGCTGGGCAACATGTAACTGCGGGGATACAAGTATATATTTAAATATCTCGACCTCGACATCGCCTGAACGGACAGCTATACCCTGCCATTCAAGGGTAGTGTCCCTGCGGTCATTGTCACTATCGATTAGACGATATTGCACGGTGTTGTGTAGTATGAAGGCTATGCCTCCACCATTATCTCGCTCATGATCCTTACGCAAAACGTTGAAGCCTGCACAACTCAGAAGATCTGAGAGGCTGTTTAACTTGGTTTCTTGGACCGCAGCTATCGATACGCGTTCCCGGCTCATATATACAACTATCTCCTTGATCTTAGTCTGGATTCCGTTGCAGTTAAATTGTAGAATTTGCGTTTGTCGCTGTTGTCCGGTTGTGATCCTGGGGGTGAGGGAGGTACGCGTAGGTGGTGGTTGTTACAGCTGTATTATCCGCATATTTGGCCAGACTGGGAGTCTTGCTGCCTTAAGCTCCTTAGGGCCGTTAAGGTCCTTTCTTGGCCACTCGACTGGAGTGGCGGCGTAGTGCCCGAACATGATGCAGTTTGCACAGCCGTTGAGGCAGGTGTCACAGTAGTGCGTTAGCAGCATAGAGTCACGTAACTCGTGGTCCACTCTTGGTTCTTAAGGCCTGAGCAGGTATTAAGATGGCTCCATCCATTGCATGTGTTGTACCTAACCGAGTTGAAGTTTGGATGGAGCCTTTTAGCGCATATGCAGCAGAAGAATTCCTCGGGGCCCGGGTTGGACTCAATGCCAGCACTGGTCAAGAGGATACGGAACAACCCTGCTGTTTGGTAGAGCAACGCAATGACGACGAACTTAAACTAACACCTATCGATCCAAACAGGGTTAGATCGCCGAAATAAAAGCCCTTGGCCCGGTAAAATCTGGGTCAATTCCGGTAGAGTAGAACCGGCTGTTTTGGGAATTGTATGGTAATTGAGTATGGTCAAAATAAATTCTTTGTAGGCGGTGTAGTTTTTGAAGAAAAAATGCTGTGTAGTCAAATATTGGCAAGAGAACAAAATTATTCGCGGAAAGGCAATATTAAAAAAAGCGTACTCTTGTTCAGTACATTATTGCTAAATTCAAAAGACTGGTGGAGTTGGAAGACTTGATGGTAGTGGTACGCCCAAAACAATTTGCACGCGCAGGCTGAAAGTAAAGTTGCTCGGGGTGTCAAGAAACATCCTAAAATATCCTTTGTCGCTAACGCCAAGTAGTTGGGGGAATTTACAATTTTTACAGATGAGTCCAAATTTAATTGATTTGGGTCTGATGGTCGTCAATTTATTATGCCTAAGGAGGGCTAAGCGCTAAAAGATAAAAAAAATCAAATACAACTGTCAGAATGGAGGAGGCTACATTGTGTGGTGTGGTGCAACGAAATGAAAAGGGGTGCATTGGGAGTAAATCGCGTCGATAACCTTGTTTTCATCGAAGGAATTTTGTAAAGAATGGGCTACTAGGCAATATTAGAAAATAATTTGGCTTCGTCAGTAGCTAAACTCAATTTTAATAGTGGCTGCTGCTTTATTCAGGATAACGACCGGAACAATTCCGCTTAAGTAGTTAAAGAATAGTTGTACAACGTGAAAAAATGCTGCCACATCCTCCGCAGATTCTCGACCTCAATCCCAATGAACACCTGTGGGCCCATATGGAGACGAAAGTTACGAAAGCGCAAAGTTAATAGCAAAAATTAGGTTAATGCTGTTCTTCAGGAAATATGGGCAAATATATGTACCTTCTGAACTTACATAAAATGTATTGCATTCTATTAATAAAATACTGCAAACCATGATAAAGGGTATAGTCAAACCATCTCCCTATACAAGTTTTTTTTTGGTGTGTACGTACATCAACCAGAGGTTCGATGATCATTATATTAGGGATATAAGTTTTAGACCAACACTTAAAACTCAGATGAAAAGTCAAAATTATTGGAAATCTCTATATCGCGTGTATTGGGGCTAGGGGACCATTTGAATTGATTATATTAACTCCGTTCTCACGACAGTCGGGTCTACGTAATCGGAACGGACCCGGATTTTTATCCGTCCAAGGACTGTCAACTCGGCACAATTTTGCCGCTACAACAACACCATTGTATTAACTTTTGGTATTACTCAAATATACTCGACAACTTCATTTTGCTAAGATATCTTACATATTGAACGACATACGGTATAAAACCAATCGAAAGTTTGGAATGCATATATAATTTATATGGAAGTAACGGATATATTGACCCGATTTCATCCAATTTTGTATTACGACATATCATTAAAGGTTCAAATCAAGTGGATGTTTGAAAATCCTTATATAGTAGAAGCTCAGAAAAGTGAAGACGTATAAATGTTAAGCAGTTTTCAGTCGCCTAGCGGGACTTTAAAAAGTCGAGTGTTTCTTAATTTTTTCAAGACTTTTTCTATTTCTGATATTTAGCTTCTCAGATGTCTATTGTGTTTGCTTACATATTTATGTATAATAGTACTGTACACATGGGTATACAAAAACCAAAAAAAAGGATTAAAAAAAGTAACGGTTAGAAATTTCATGCGAATATATATGGAGTGTTACAATCTATCTTTGCAGGCATAAGTTGCTTGTTTAAGAAAACAGTCGTGCTTGTTTTGGTTTGATCGTATCACTGTCAACTGCGCGTGAGCAAGAAAGATTATCAGTCCTCGAATTCTAAGACTTTAACAAAATTAGGTGAAGGCGTTTTGGCTAATAGATAGGCCATGGATTTTCATGTTTCTGAATCTTCAGAATTTGTACCTTGCAATGAAGCAATCCAACGTTGTGAACATGCTTACTAAATGGAATGAGTACAAAACGATATTCTCTAATAAACACATTTCACAACTTCTGGAACTACGATCGGACAATGAAAAATCGTATTCGGATAAAAGGATTCATCAGAATAAGGTTACTGAGTACTTCAACGTTACAAACACCGTATGAATGTATATATTTTTATACTCTCGCAACCTGTTGCTACAGAGTATAATAGTTTTGTTCACCTAACGGTTGTTTATATCACCTAAAACTAATCGAGTTAGATATAGGGTTATACATATAATATATAAATGGTCAGGATGAAGAGACGAGTTGAAATCCGGGTGACTGTCTGTCCGTCCGTCCGTGAAAGCTGTAGCTTGAGTAAAAACCCATGAATGATGGTGAAAACCCATATCTTGGGATCTGCTAAACCGATTTCAAAAAAATTGGGTGAATAACGTTCTTTTCACATTTCTATGTTATAGTGTAATACGTTTAAAGTGAGTTAAAGTTGTCATTTAAAATGCATTCTTGATACAGGCAAGAAAATGGAGAGTTTGGTTACATATGTTGTCACCGATGAGGTGGGTCGAATTTAACGCATATTTGCTTTATGGTTTATTTCTAAATACACAAGCATTTAAATTATGCACTTACAAAGAATTATAATATATTTCATATTCCGCAGTGTGTCTTTCACCTTCCTAGCAGGCTGTTCAATGATTTGCCAGAACTTATATGCACAAATATTGTCATTTACCATACAGATCAGCAGCAGCAGAATAGGGGAACTGCACACAACAGTTTACAAACAACAAGGATGTGGATAACTTAACTTATGTAGTTTGTGCCTACCTGTTTATGCGAAGGGAGAATGGCAATCATTTAAATCGCACAAACAAGGAAACATAAACTGCATAGCGGGAAATGTATGTATGTAAATGGAATGCGAGACAATTCAAGAGCATATAAAGAAATTGGAATTGAAACATACAACTGTGAAATAAACATTGAAATTAACAAGTAAGGAAGGGCTAAGTTCAGATGTAACCGAACATTTTATACTCTCGCAAAGTCAAATGGTATACTCGTTTGAGGTTTCTTTGTGGATTGACTGATATTTTCGGTAGAAGGTCAACTATAGACACTGGGGTCCACATATTTAGTACTTAGGGGCTTGAACAGTTTTGGTTCGATTTAGACAATTTTTGGTCACAAGGTGGCATACTTTAAACGTATTATTCACGCAAAGTTTTACCCCGATGTAATCATTGTTGCTTGATATGCATAGTGGAAAGTGAAAGAATCAGATGGAATTGAAAATGTGTTATATGGGAAATAGGCGTGGTTGTAGTCCGATTTCGCCCATTTTCGCACTATAACATAGAGATAGTAGATGAATGTTATGTACCGAATTTGGTTGAAATCGGTTAAGCAGATCTCAAGATATGGGTTTTCACCTAAAAGTGGGCTGTGCCACGCTCACTGTCTAATTTTGAACGCGGTTCCTATAAAGGCATCTCATACCATCCCAGAGATAAAATTTAATGTCTCTGGCGTGTTTCGTGCTTGATTTATCGCGCTTTTAGTAGTTTTTAACAGTACCGTTATATGGGGAGTGGGCGGAGTTTCCACCCGATTTCAACTATTTTCCCACTGTAGGTAGAGGTTCTAAAAACATTTGCTTCCAGTGAATTTTGTTATTATAGCTTTAACGGTTTAGGAGATATTCACATTTAACTTATTACGGGCGGGACCACGCCCTTTTAAAAAAAAAATTTAACTGCAGATGCCCCTCGCTAATGTGATCCTTTGTACCAAATAACAGTCTTGTATCTTATTGCGGAGCCTAGTTATGGGAATTTATTTGTTTTTGATTAATGGCGTTTTGTGGGCGTGGCAGTGGTCCGATTACGTCCATCTGCAATACCAACCGTCTTACGGTACCAAGAAACATGTGTACCAAGTTTCAGGAAGATATCTCAATTTTACTCAAGTTACAGCTTGCACAGACGGACGGACGGACGGAACCCTATATCTAACTCAATTAGTTTTAGGTGATACGAACAACCGTTAGGTGAACAAAACTATTATACTCTGTAGCAACAGGTTGCGAGAGTATAAAAATATATACATTCATACAGTGTTTGTAACGTTGAAGTACTCAGTAACCTTATTCTGATGAATCCTTTTATCCGAATACGATTTTTCATTGTCCGATCGTAGTTCGAGAAGTTGTGAAATGTGTTTATTAGAGAATTTCGTTTTGTACTTATTTCCTTGCCTGTATCAAGAATGCATTTTAAATGATTTTTACTTTGGCCTGAAGCAACCTACGATATCTATGGTTGTTACAAAACCTGCTTTTGAATATTATGAACACCATGTTTGTACGCTGTGGATAAAACACCAATGACTGAAGGAGAGCAGAACGCTTCAAAATTTTAATTTTACTGAAAAAGTATATTTCTAGGAGTAGTATATTGAGTCGACTTATTATGTTAGAAACACTTTCCACGGTCCCTTAATTTGATTGTAATGTTTCCAAATTGTAGCTTGTCTCGACCAGTTTCGGGATTTTACTCCACGAGCTCAACAAATGTTTCATCTTTCTACGGATTTGTACCTAATAACTGATTAAAATAGTTTGTAATTATAAATAAAATAGTTCTTTTTACTATTTTCCAGTTTCTATTAATATTTTTACTAAATAAATTAATTAATGTTTAACTACAGCTGCTTGTTAGCAGCTGAAATTTTTTGATACTCTAGCCAACCCCACTGACAAAAAGTTAAAAACCATAATACCGAATTTCATAACTTAACGAAAATGCAGTTGGGTTAAAAACCGTAATAGCGGCCTTATTTTAATATTTTTGGAACTAAACTTTTTTTTAAATCCGGTATGCGGGATTAAAACTATTTTTTTATTAAAAAAGCAAAAAGTTTAATGCAAATGTTAATTAAATTATTTTTTTAATGCATTATCTGCAACCCGGTATGAAGTATTAAGACAATAAAAAGTACATACGTATAATACTTGAATACAATTTAAACAAGTAGGGAAGGGCTTAGTTCGGATGCAACCAAACATTTTATACTCTCGCATAGTCAAATGGTATACTCGTTTAAGTTTTCTTTATATATTTTAATAATGAGAAGTAGAAACTGTCGTTCTTGTGTTTATATTTTATATATTTTAGTTTATATAGAATGAATTACAACTGTATTGAGGAGTATGAAAATAAATCGTTTATTGACAATGGATAACATTTTAATTTATTTTATCGGTATTATTATACATGTTTAGCTTAAAAATAATAAACTTTAAAAATTATATTATTATATTAATTTGTATATAATATTAACAATATTAAACATAAATTTTTATACAAATTCTTATACAAATATCCAAATTATATCTTTTTCTCCTTATACTATTTAATTCTGTCATATATTTATACAATAATGTCTTATATAATATTAATATAATATTATACATATAATTTAAATTTTCTTAATTAGGTTATTTACATATTTTTCTTAAAAACTACTGTCAAAATTGATATAGCATTCTAATATATATTAAAAAAAAAATTTAGAACTATTGCAATAAGTCTGACAAGTTTAGCTCGAAATAGAGACACAAATACTGTCATGATGTTTGTGTTTAATTCCCTCAGTTCTAAATACGGAATCCGATTCAGAAAATTTGTTAGGAGGAATAAAATTTCTTATGATGAATAGACCTCCTGCTATAGTAGCTCGACTGCAAGCGACATATTATATTATATATTGACGCTCTAGGCATTCGAGTATGAACTGCAACTTTATTATATGTGGCACCCTGACTTTTATAAATAGTTATTCCCTCAGCTGGAACAACTGGAAACTGATTTCTTTCAATTGAAATTTGTTAATTTCTTTTATATTGAAAAGATTTTAGAACTTTTTCAATTGGTGTCCAAGAACTTTCTAGAAGATGAGGCTTTTTTAATCGTTTCAGAAGTTTTGAATAGTTGAACTCTTTCCAAAATATTCTCATTTTCACTTATACCAATTCATTTAACTGAGTCTTTTGCAGTTGGGCATTGAAATTATTTGTCTCTTCGTTGGACTAAAATAAATGTATGGCATCATCGGGAACTTCCTCGAAGTTAACTACTCGAGTTTCAATGGGTGATATATCCTCATTTGTCAGATATGCCATATGGTTTAATGCAACTGCAAAGGCCTGATCCTCATGTTGTCTCATAATTTCTGTTAATTCAAAGTATTTAAATAACTCCCACAAAGGGTAACCAACTAAAGTGCTGTATGCATCATTGGGATTAGGAGAGAATATCTATCTATCTCCAACAGGTGAGAGTTGCTTCAAATCACCAAACACTATTATCGGTATACCACCGAAGAGTCTATCTGTTTTGAAAATTTGTTTTAATCTCGCATCAACAGAGCTAAACATACGAGCACCTACCATCGATATTTCATCAATTATGATTTATTTTAAATTGATAAGTCTGGAATACAAAGAATTAACTGTGTCATTGCTAAGTGGCCTCAGTTCTCTATTCAATTGATTAACAGGTAAAGATAATATTGAATGAAGGGTCATTCCACCTATTTCGAATGCTGCTTTACCCGTAGGTACGCAAAGAAGAACTTTTAAGGAACTTGGATTGGATCCAGGTGTAGAATTGTAACGATTGTTAAGATCTTGATATATTGCAGATATCAAACGACTCTTTCCTACACCTGCTCATAAAATGGGCGATTTGTTTTTAGCTGGTGCGTCAAATGTGTCAAATAGGTTCTTTGCTTAGTATTTAGACTTTGAACTAAAGAAAATAATTCCTCAACTGGAATTAAAGGGGGTAGTTTAATAAGTCTAATATTGCAATCAGATTCAGTGCCATTATCTGTTGAATCTTCACCACGCAAGTCCAGCAATATAAATTATAAATAGCAAATTTATATTCAAGAGGCATAACAACCCAGCCTTCTGGTAAATTATCGTCTTCGCTCTCTTCATCATGATCACTGTCTTGTGCTCTTCCACTAGATTTAAAATATTTAAACATAGATGCAAAATCAGCTAAACAAAGAGTTTCTAACTGATCGGATCTTTGAAATTCCCCTGTTAGACTTGTTAATATGCATCCAGTATGAATTGGATATCCATACTCGCTCTATGGAGTTCCAAAATCAGATATAAGCGTTTATAAAACGATCCTGTAATTTTCTTTTTAGAAAAATTTTGGGTTTTGATAAACTTGATCTAAGGGCTAACAAATATTCACCGAAAGACATATTTATTCTACTATCAGACAGGAAATGTTCAAAATCTCATAATTAGAAATGTCTTCTGTAGTCATATTTGAATTTAATAGGTTTTGAATTTTGAAAAAGTTTTCCTTGTGTCTTTCTGAATTTTGACTTGTTTCTGTTAGAGGTAACAGTATTTGCGTTGAAGGCATTGGTGGATATGGTATACTAAAACGACAAAAGTGTTGTCTTCTTATTTCCCTAGTTCAAGACCGACTGTGGTTATGCTTTTGAAAACCCAAATAATTTTCTAAGTGGCTGACCGAACCACATATACTAATGACATCAGGGAATGTCTGAGGATCTTGAAGGTTGATCCTGGGAGCATTATTAAGCCAATACATGCCATGTACATGCGGGAACCTCTCTGTTGAAACTCCACTCTCCAGTAGAAATGTGAATTGTGACAAAATGCTCTCCAAAAATGCCGGCATTATCTTTAAAAACCTTAAGAATTTGTCGATAACGGTAGTCAAAATATCTAGCACAAGTAACCGCGTCTGACTAAATTAAACGATATCTATATTGGGTTGTTAAACTGTTGGCTTTCTCTTCCGAAATATCTTTAGAATCAACAGTTTTGAGACAATGACCAAAAGCTCAGCATTCGGGTGACCTTGCGCAATAGTTTAAAAATTTAATTTTCGAACTTGGTGTGACCATAATCCGCCGCCGCAGCAAATACATATTTCAGTAGGGCCCTTATTTATATTTTAAAAATAAATGTTTTTGAAATCTTAAATTGCCATTATAATCAGTTTCTATAACATTATTTTCTCTCGTTAATTGGATTCGTTGGGACTGCCTTTCGTTTTCAATTTGCCTATTGATCGGGTTATCTCTTAAAAGGCGAACTGGACTTTGTCTAAGACGTCTCTGATTCAAAATTTCTTCCCTCATACCCCTTCTACTAAGCTGTCGACGTTGTGTTTCTCTGTCACGCTCCTCTCTCCTTACTTGAGGATTTCTTGTTGCATGTTCTCTTTGCATTTGATCACAAATCTGTTCTAAATTCTATACTCAGGATTTCTTGTGCGAAGTTCTCTATGATCCCTAGTGTTCCTACTTTGGTCATCATAACGTACCTCGGGATTTTTTCGACGAGACCTATTACCTCGAGTATTTCTTATTTTCTCTTCAGAGCGAATTTGTGGATCTTGCCGCCCTATTCTATGTTGAACAGTATTTACAACTTGCTCAACATATCATATCTCGGGGTCTTTGCGCCAAGATCTATGACCTCGAGTAATTCTCAACAGAGATCTATGACCTCGAGTATTTCTTATTTGCTCTTCTTTGAATTTGTGGATCTTGCTGCTTTGTTCTATGTTGAACAGTATTTACAACTTGTTCAACATATCGAACCTCGAGATTCTCACGCCGAAATATATGTCCCCGAGTATTTCTGTTTTGCTCTTCAGAGCGGATTTGGGGACTTAGACGCCTTGCCCTATGTTGAACAGTATTTAAATTTTGTTCAAAAGACCGTACCCCGTGATTTTCCCGCCTGGTTCTATGTTGATTTGTATTGATAATTTGTTCGGACGGATCTACGATTAGCGTGACTTACAGTATCTTGAGTTTGCACGAAGAACTCTCATACGTCTTCTATTCTGAAGACGACTTAGTAATACAGATTTTCTACTTAATCTAGGCATAACTTATAAATAATAAATGGCTTAATATATAAAATACTTATATAATGCCGTCCGTCCGGGTGTGAAAAGCCTCTGTATATAATAATACTTTAAACACTATATAAATAATACACTAAAATTAGTTTGAATAAAGCACTTTTCTGTTAAAGAAATCTAGTGTAACTGAAACTACAAACACAGTGTACTGATATTTATTATACCTTCTCTTGCAACATGTTGCTACAGAGTATAATAAATTTATTATGGTATAATTTTGTACACACAGCTTACGTACTTTTGTATAACTATATATTACATAGATATTCACTAACATAATAATACAGATTATTTAGTTATATTTATATTTTAGAAATTAGTAGTTTATTTCATTGTATTGAAATTAAGTGCTCGGAAAATCCCTTCGTAAATTGCTTTTGCCTAATGCTTTTTAAAACAGGGATCTATGGTACCTATTTGAAAGGTCTGCTCATGAAGGCTAAATTAACAGTAACTTACATATAATTAAGTATGTAGATTTTCTTCTTTCTGTTTTAATATCTAAACCTTTCATAAGCTGCCAACGGCGCTGGGTAAATCCAAAAAAGTACTTAAATGTAATTTTCTTGAGTTTACAGTTCACCTCATGACCTTCATATTAACATGTGTCGCAAAACTGAAATAATAGATAATAGCATTTTAACCGATGGGGTCGCAGTTTATCTATTACCACATAAAAAGGATCTTTAGCCCTTTTGATACTACACTACTAATATTTATCTCACGCGATTTTTTCTACAAAGATATTTTTGCTCTATACAAAGTCTAGCACTCTAAGAAACTTTTTTACATAGTTGTCTGGTATATTTTGTGATAAGTTCAACACGATGGCTAAGAAAATATACCTATCCACTGATTATCACCAATTATTATAAGAAATATTTGTATATAGAAATCTTTATCTATCTCGATTAGTTTTAGGTGATGCAAGCAACCGTTTGGTGAACAAAACTATACTCTGTTGTAACATGTTGCGAAAGAATTCAACATTTATAATATTATTCGATTATTATTTCGTATCTTGTTTACTTATATTATTGATCATAGATTTATTTAGTGTCAATATTATTTTTTATCTCCGCAAGGTTAACTTTAACAAAAAGAAGCTATTTAACTCAAGCATGCTATATGTGATATAAACTGCACCAAAGGGATTAGATTTAATATGTGGGGTATATGAGGTTTCTGTTGTACCAGAGGAGCGGAAATCCGTATATTAGGGTTATAAGGTTTAAACAAAGGTCTAGACCAATTTTATTCATATGCAGCGATAAACCACATTATCTTTTAAGAAAAACTGAATTATACCATAGTAGTACATGTGTGCTGGGGAAATTCGTGGATCGATTTCACACATTTTCGGCATTAAACCATTGTATATCTATTTTACGTTTATATAAAGTCAAACGGAATTTTGAATTTTTTACACAAAGTATGTTGGAGCTAGGGTCAATATATCCCCGATAATGGGTACTAGGGCGGAACCGAGAATTTTATACTCTTGCAATTCGCAAGAATCAAAGGCCAGGAAATTCCTTCAGGTGTGGCAAAACCTACTATTAAAAAAATGTTGAGAAATAATTAAACATCCATTATTAAATGAAATCGTGATTAAATTACAATCAAATTTGGTATCTTCTTGACTTATATTAAAGGCCATAAACTTATTCTCAGTTTTATTGCTATATTTTAGTTTGCATCAGCGAAAATTATATTAAAAAAAAAACATCTTGAAGTGAGATATACATAAGTATGAATGTGATATTAACTCGAGCAAAGTGGCTAAATTTTATATTATAAGCTTATGTGGCAAACGCCAACCAGACAATCGGAATTCATTATATGAAGATGTGGGGCTTAGACCAAGGTATATACTAATTTCTTCTAATTCAGCGTCAAGCCGCATAATTTTTAAGAAATCTTATCCACTTAACTTGGTTAAATTATCACATTTTGATCAACTGAAACCGTTTAAAGTCAGGTGGAAAGACGAAAATCATATATATATTGGGGATAGAGAAAGATATTAATTTTGACATTGCTCAGTTATACTCGAGAACATATTTTGAAGCATTTTATATATAAAAAAAATATTAATACTCACTGACCGACATATTCGGCATAAAACTGGTTAGATTAACGAAAAGCGTTGTAAGTAGTAAATATATGGAAGTTGAGGGTAGTATTAATTCCGATTTTATCAATTTTTGCCAATACCACATACTACCAACATGACACAGACTACAAGTAATAAAATTCTCCCACTGTTTAATTAAGGTACCTCACATACCATCACCAATCAAATGGAGTAAAGTCAGACGAATGTTCGAAAATCCTGATATTAGTTACATGGTGGCTAGTTATTTAATTCCGATTCACCCGATTTGATCCATTTTAAGCACAAAAACACCTTGTTATGATTAAAACACGCTCTCTCATTTTCATTGAGATAACTCACATATTGGTCGAAATATGCGGTATAAAGTCACGCGGAAGTTCAAAAATCTTTATATTAGGTATATGAGGGCTATACGAACTATTGAACCGATTCAATCCATTTTGGACACAAAATCATACTATTATCGAGAGTTTCATTTATTTATTTTATTATATGAATTTCATTTATAAATTGTATCTTACACATTGAACGATATTTTTGGTAAAAAGTCAACTATAGGTACTGGGGTCCACAAATTCACCTTGGGCCTTAAACAGTTTTGGTTCGATTTAGACGATTTTTGGTCACAAGGTGGCATACTTTAAACGCATTATTCCCGCAAAGTTTTACCCAGCTACAATCATTGTTGCTTGATTTGTATAGTGGAAAGTGAAACAACCAGATGGAATTTAAAATTGTGTTATAAGGAAAATAGGCATGGTGGTAATCCGATTTCACCCATTTTCGAACTATAACATAGAAATACAAAAAGAATGTCATGTACCGAATTTGGTTGAAACCGGTTAAGCAGATCCCAAGATATGGGGTTTCACCTAAAAGTGGGCGGCGCCACGCCCGCTGTCTAATTTTGAACCCGGTTCCTATTAAGTCATCTCATACCATCCCTGAGTTAAAATTTAATGACAATGGTTTAATGCAACTGCAAAGGCCTGATCCTCATGTTGTCTCATAATTTCTGTTAATTCAAAGTATTTAAATAACTCCCACAAAGGGTAACCAACTAAAGTGCTGTATGCATCATTGGGATTAGGAGAGAATATCTATCTATCTCCAACAGGTGAGAGTTGCTTCAAATCACCAAACACTATTATCGGTATACCACCGAAGAGTCTATCTGTTTTGAAAATTTGTTTTAATCTCGCATCAACAGAGCTAAACATACGAGCACCTACCATCGATATTTCATCAATTATGATTTATTTTAAATTGATAAGTCTGGAATACAAAGAATTAACTGTGTCATTGCTAAGTGGCCTCAGTTCTCTATTCAACTGATTAACAGGTAAAGATAATATTGAATGAAGGGTCATTCCACCTATTTCGAATGCTGCTTTACCCGTAGGTACGCAAAGAAGAACTTTTAAGGAACTTGGATTGGATCCAGGTGTAGAATTGTAACGATTGTTAAGATCTTGATATATTGCAGATATCAAACGACTCTTTCCTACACCTGCTCATAAAATGGGCGATTTGTTTTTAGCTGGTGCGTCAAATGTGTCAAATAGGTTCTTTGCTTAGTATTTAGACTTTGAACTAAAGAAAATAATTCCTCAACTGGAATTAAAGGGGGTAGTTTAATAAGTCTAATATTGCAATCAGATTCAGTGCCATTATCTGTTGAATCTTCACCACGCAAGTCCAGCAATATAAATTATAAATAGCAAATTTATATTCAAAAGGCATAACAACCCAGCCTTCTGGTAAATTATCGTCTTCCCTCTCTTCATCATGATCACTGTCTTGTGCTCTTCCACTAGATTTAAAATATTTAAACATAGATGCAAAATCAGCTAAACAAAGAGTTTCTAACTGATCGGATCTTTGAAATTCCCCTGTTAGACTTGTTAATATGCATCCAGTATGAATTGGATATCCATACTCGCTCTATGGAGTTCCAAAATCAGATATAAGCGTTTATAAAACGATCCTGTAATTTTCTTTTTAGAAAAATTTTGGGTTTTGATAAACTTGATCTAAGGGCTAACAAATATTCACCGAAAGACATATTTATTCTACTATCAGACAGGAAATGTTCAAAATCTCATAATTAGAAATGTCTTCTGTAGTCATATTTGAATTTAATAGGTTTTGAATTTTGAAAAAGTTTTCCTTGTGTCTTTCTGAATTTTGACTTGTTTCTGTTAGAGGTAACAGTATTTGCGTTGAAGGCATTGGTGGATATGGTATACTAAAACGACAAAAGTGTTGTCTTCTTATTTCCCTAGTTCAAGACCGACTGTGGTTATGCTTTTGAAAACCCAAATAATTTTCTAAGTGGCTGACCGAACCACATATACTAATGACATCAGGGAATGTCTGAGGATCTTGAAGGTTGATCCTGGGAGCATTATTAAGCCAATACATGCCATGTACATGCGGGAACCTCTCTGTTGAAACTCCACTCTCCAGTAGAAATGTGAATTGTGACAAAATGCTCTCCAAAAATGCCGGCATTATCTTTAAAAACCTTAAGAATTTGTCGATAACGGTAGTCAAAATATCTAGCACAAGTAACCGCGTCTGACTAAATTAAACGATATCTATATTGGGTTGTTAAACTGTTGGCTTTCTCTTCCGAAATATCTTTAGAATCAACAGTTTTGAGACAATGACCAAAAGCTCAGCATTCGGGTGACCTTGCGCAATAGTTTAAAAATTTAATTTTCGAACTTGGTGTGACCATAATCCGCCGCCGCAGCAAATACATATTTCAGTAGGGCCCTTATTTATATTTTAAAAATAAATGTTTTTGAAATCTTAAATTGCCATTATAATCAGTTTCTATAACATTATTTTCTCTCGTTAATTGGATTCGTTGGGACTGCCTTTCGTTTTCAATTTGCCTATTGATCGGGTTATCTCTTAAAAGGCGAACTGGACTTTGTCTAAGACGTCTCTGATTCAAAATTTCTTCCCTCATACCCCTTCTACTAAGCTGTCGACGTTGTGTTTCTCTGTCACGCTCCTCTCTCCTTACTTGAGGATTTCTTGTTGCATGTTCTCTTTGCATTTGATCACAAATCTGTTCTAAATTCTATACTCAGGATTTCTTGTGCGAAGTTCTCTATGATCCCTAGTGTTCCTACTTTGGTCATCATAACGTACCTCGGGATTTTTTCGACGAGACCTATTACCTCGAGTATTTCTTATTTTCTCTTCAGAGCGAATTTGTGGATCTTGCCGCCCTATTCTATGTTGAACAGTATTTACAACTTGCTCAACATATCATATCTCGGGGTCTTTGCGCCAAGATCTATGACCTCGAGTAATTCTCAACAGAGATCTATGACCTCGAGTATTTCTTATTTGCTCTTCTTTGAATTTGTGGATCTTGCCGCTTTGTTCTATGTTGAACAGTATTTACAACTTGTTCAACATATCGAACCTCGAGATTCTCACGCCGAAATATATGTCCCCGAGTATTTCTGTTTTGCTCTTCAGAGCGGATTTGGGGACTTAGACGCCTTGCCCTATGTTGAACAGTATTTAAATTTTGTTCAAAAGACCGTACCCCGTGATTTTCCCGCCTGGTTCTATGTTGATTTGTATTGATAATTTGTTCGGACGGATCTACGATTAGCGTGACTTACAGTATCTTGAGTTTGCACGAAGAACTCTCATACGTCTTCTATTCTGAAGACGACTTAGTAATACAGATTTTCTACTTAATCTAGGCATAACTTATAAATAATAAATGGCTTAATATATAAAATACTTATATAATGCCGTCCGTCCGGGTGTGAAAAGCCTCTGTATATAATAATACTTTAAACACTATATAAATAATACACTAAAATTAGTTTGAATAAAGCACTTTTCTGTTAAAGAAATCTAGTGTAACTGAAACTACAAACACAGTGTACTGATATTTATTATACCTTCTCTTGCAACATGTTGCTACAGAGTATAATAAATTTATTATGGTATAATTTTGTACACACAGCTTACGTACTTTTGTATAACTATATATTACATAGATATTCACTAACATAATAATACAGATTATTTAGTTATATTTATATTTTAGAAATTAGTAGTTTATTTCATTGTATTGAAATTAAGTGCTCGGAAAATCCCTTCGTAAATTGCTTTTGCCTAATGCTTTTTAAAACAGGGATCTATGGTACCTATTTGAAAGGTCTGCTCATGAAGGCTAAATTAACAGTAACTTACATATAATTAAGTATGTAGATTTTCTTCTTTCTGTTTTAATATCTAAACCTTTCATAAGCTGCCAACGGCGCTGGGTAAATCCAAAAAAGTACTTAAATGTAATTTTCTTGAGTTTACAGTTCACCTCATGACCTTCATATTAACATGTGTCGCAAAACTGAAATAATAGATAATAGCATTTTAACCGATGGGGTCGCAGTTTATCTATTACCACATAAAAAGGATCTTTAGCCCTTTTGATACTACACTACTAATATTTATCTCACGCGATTTTTTCTACAAAGATATTTTTGCTCTATACAAAGTCTAGCACTCTAAGAAACTTTTTTACATAGTTGTCTGGTATATTTTGTGATAAGTTCAACACGATGGCTAAGAAAATATACCTATCCACTGATTATCACCAATTATTATAAGAAATATTTGTATATAGAAATCTTTATCTATCTCGATTAGTTTTAGGTGATGCAAGCAACCGTTTGGTGAACAAAACTATACTCTGTTGTAACATGTTGCGAAAGAATTCAACATTTATAATATTATTCGATTATTATTTCGTATCTTGTTTACTTATATTATTGATCATAGATTTATTTAGTGTCAATATTATTTTTTATCTCCGCAAGGTTAACTTTAACAAAAAGAAGCTATTTAACTCAAGCATGCTATATGTGATATAAACTGCACCAAAGGGATTAGATTTAATATGTGGGGTATATGAGGTTTCTGTTGTACCAGAGGAGCGGAAATCCGTATATTAGGGTTATAAGGTTTAAACAAAGGTCTAGACCAATTTTATTCATATGCAGCGATAAACCACATTATCTTTTAAGAAAAACTGAATTATACCATAGTAGTACATGTGTGCTGGGGAAATTCGTGGATCGATTTCACACATTTTCGGCATTAAACCATTGTATATCTATTTTACGTTTATATAAAGTCAAACGGAATTTTGAATTTTTTACACAAAGTATGTTGGAGCTAGGGTCAATATATCCCCGATAATGGGTACTAGGGCGGAACCGAGAATTTTATACTCTTGCAATTCGCAAGAATCAAAGGGGAGGAAATTCCTTCAGGTGTGGCAAAACCTACTATTAAAAAAATGTTGAGAAATAATTAAACATCCATTATTAAATGAAATCGTGATTAAATTACAATCAAATTTGGTATCTTCTTGACTTATATTAAAGGCCATAAACTTATTCTCAGTTTTATTGCTATATTTTAGTTTGCATCAGCGAAAATTATATTAAAAAAAAAAACATCTTGAAGTGAGATATACATAAGTATGAATGTGATATTAACTCGAGCAAAGTGGCTAAATTTTATATTATAAGCTTATGTGGCAAACGCCAACCAGACAATCGGAATTCATTATATGAAGATGTGGGGCTTAGACCAAGGTATATACTAATTTCTTCTAATTCAGCGTCAAGCCGCATAATTTTTAAGAAATCTTATCCACTTAACTTGGTTAAATTATCACATTTTGATCAACTGAAACCGTTTAAAGTCAGGTGGAAAGACGAAAATCATATATATATTGGGGATAGAGAAAGATATTAATTTTGACATTGCTCAGTTATACTCGAGAACATATTTTGAAGCATTTTATATATAAAAAAATATTAATACTCACTGACCGACATATTCGGCATAAAACTGGTTAGATTAACGAAAAGCGTTGTAAGTAGTAAATATATGGAAGTTGAGGGTAGTATTAATTCCGATTTTATCAATTTTTGCCAATACCACATACTACCAACATGACACAGACTACAAGTAATAAAATTCTCCCACTGTTTAATTAAGGTACCTCACATACCATCACCAATCAAATGGAGTAAAGTCAGACGAATGTTCGAAAATCCTGATATTAGTTACATGGTGGCTAGTTATTTAATTCCGATTCACCCGATTTGATCCATTTTAAGCACAAAAACACCTTGTTATGATTAAAACACGCTCTCTCATTTTCATTGAGATAACTCACATATTGGTCGAAATATGCGGTATAAAGTCACGCGGAAGTTCAAAAATCTTTATATTAGGTATATGAGGGCTATACGAACTATTGAACCGATTCAATCCATTTTGGACACAAAATCATACTATTATCGAGAGTTTCATTTATTTATTTTATTATATGAATTTCATTTATAAATTGTATCTTACACATTGAACGATATTTTTGGTAAAAAGTCAACTATAGGTACTGGGGTCCACAAATTCACCTTGGGCCTTAAACAGTTTTGGTTCGATTTAGACGATTTTTGGTCACAAGGTGGCATACTTTAAACGCATTATTCCCGCAAAGTTTTACCCAGCTACAATCATTGTTGCTTGATTTGTATAGTGGAAAGTGAAACAACCAGATGGAATTTAAAATTGTGTTATAAGGAAAATAGGCATGGTGGTAATCCGATTTCACCCATTTTCGAACTATAACATAGAATACAAAAAGAATGTCATGTACCGAATTTGGTTGAAACCGGTTAAGCAGATCCCAAGATATGGGGTTTCCCTAATATGATCCTTTGTACCAAATAACAGTCTTTGTAACTTATTGTGGAGCTTTGTTTTTGATTAATGGCGTTTTGTGGGCGTGGCAGTGGTCCGATTACGCCCATCTGCAATACCAACCGTCTTACGATACCAAGAAATAGGTGTACTAAGTTTCATAAAGATATCTCAATGTTTACTCAAGTTCCAGCTTGCACAGACGGACGGACGGACAGACAGTCACCCGGATTTCAACTCGTCTCTTCATCCTGATCATTTATATATATATATATATATAACCCTGTATCTAACTCGATTAGTTTTAGGTGATACAAACAACCGTTAGCTGAACAAAACTATTATACTCTGTAGCAACAGTATAAAAATATGTTGCGAGAGTATAAAAATATATACATGCTTAGGCAATTGACAAGCTTCGTCTTATGTCTTATGTCGTATTTCAATAGTCTTAAAATACGACACTTGTGAGCACCCCTTAATTGTTGTATGTCATAATATGTAATATTTCTACACTTTACCAGCTGGTAGTGAAAAATTAAGAATACAAAAATGCCACGGAAAAGTGACAAAAATAAAATTAAAGCTTCTTTATGTTGAAACGGCAGCATTTTGGTTCACATTGTAACCACAGAAACAACAAAATATTTTTATATTTCACTTTTCTTCCACTTAATTTACCTGAATATCGTGGTTTCTTTCCATATTATTAAATAAATTGATGAAATTTATTTATTTTATTAATTTTAGACACTTAAACGTCAACAATAAAAAAAAGTGAACAGATACAGCTGATAGAATGCCACACTCAAAAAACATATCTCGCCGTGGTGTATATGTCGTATTTCAATTTTGTATGGGAAACAACAACGGTGTAGATAAAAAATCAAAAAAATAACACAATATGACACCTTGCGAATACCCTAACTGTTTAAATACACTTATAATCATATGTATGTTTCATATTACAGAAAAGTTAAGGGATTACAAAACGAGCAAAACACGGCCTATTTAAAATTATTCTTTTTTTTTATATGAAAAAATTAAATATTATACTAAAACTTTTTATTATTCCAAAGATACATATTTTCCAAAGATTTAGTGAAATTTTTAAAGAAAAATATTCTAAACTCGGCCACTTAGACGTTATTTCCGGCAGTCCTTCGGAAAAAAGGTTTCACCGCGTTGACAGCAGAACTTCTTACAGGATCAGCCGAGGCAAAAAGAAAAAATACGTGTTTTAATTAAGACCATAAACTAGGTACTGGACGAAGGAAAACATAAAAAGTGAAAATTGTATGGTATTTTTGACAGACGCTTTTACAAAAAAATAAAAATTCGTGTGAAAATTTGTCGACGTTTTTTTTTAAATATTTGTAATTGAACAAAAAACAAGATCCTTCGTTCAAGACCTATGAATTATGTCTCGAAGACCCGCGTATGATTTCATTACGACCGGTTGAGTAGTTGGCGAGAAATTTTGAGAAAAACGTGTTTAAAGTTTTAAGCGACTATGGTATATAGCTGAACTCGAGGCAACTTTTCAAGGCCGTATTCTAGAGATGTTATAGAATATAACATATAATATATAATAAGACAATAAAAAAAATATTTTTTGAAGCCGTAAAACCCATGTAACCCCTTAAGAATTCAATTCAATTCAAATAACAAACTACTTAATTTTTTCGAGTCTCTAGTCTATTGGGTATATAGGAGCTAAGGGTAATATTGCCTCGTCTTTGCCCATTTTAGGCAGAGGTATGCATTGTTATTAAAATGAGATTTTCTCTTAATTTAAGATATCTTACATATTGACCGATATATGCGGTATAAAATCAAATAATGTCAAAAACCTTAAGATTTTAGGTGTAACATTTGACAACCTGTGCTCCTTTAATCCATATACGACCGCGTTTAATGCCAAAGTACAGAGCAGCAAAAAAATACTCAAGTAGCTAGTCAGCAGTTCCTGAAACCTTAGAAAGGAACGTTGTTGGAAACACACAAGGAAATCGGCCGGCCGCTCATCAACTACGCTGCACCTATATGGTCGTCCGGATGTAATGAAACTCAGACGAAGAACCTTCAGACCGGAATATCGGAATATTACATTCCGGACTATTACAAGATGCTTCTTAATGCTCCTGTTGAGCACCTAGTGAGGCCTGCATGCTTCCGGTCACAGAACACAATGCACTCCTCTCCAATATGGAATGATTTCGCAGAAACCGTAGTTGGAGTCAAACCACCACCCATATCCCACTCATCTAACACCCCTCTCCCTATAGTCCGATCCCGTCGTAACAGTACGTTTCCTGGGCATACCGTTAGATGACAACCATTTTGAACCTTACCTCCTAAACGGGGATTAGATAACATATACAACAATAATAACAATATTGTCAAGTTGTTAATTGACAAATCGCAAAAGTTTTAGGTACCTTTTTGTTATACATAAAAAACCAGATAAAATTATAATATTGGGTCGTTCATTAAGCAATTTCGTTTTTAGTGCAATTTAAACACGATTTTTTTTATTGTATTAAACGTTTTATGAAAAAATATATTCACCATTTTGATCGAATACCTTTTACAATCTTTCGGGCAAGAGATTGATTCCACGCTCATAAAATATTTGATCCTTGTAAGCACAAACTATTTCAAGTGGTTTTTGACGTTCTCATTTGAGATGAAGGTTCTCCCATCCAAAAAATTTTGAAGAGTCCGAAACAAGTAATAGTCTGAAGGTCCCAAGTCTGAATAATATTTCGAGTCATCAAACTTTTATGAGGTCTCTCATTGCTCTCTTCTGTTTGATACATCACTCAATTTGTCCAGCGGATCACAATACACTACAGAAATAATCGTGGTGTTGTCGGAAAAAAACTTATAGTGAACGTTCCTTTTGAAGTACAACATAACCTTTTTTTTGTTGGCTATCGGACTTCTAAATGGTTTGCGCTGGTTCATCTATTTTAGATCATTATCTCTTGCGCTTTAAATTCTTATAAACAACCCACTTTTCGTCGCCAGTAACCATGCGCTTCAAAATAAATCATATCTTGATGTTGGATAAGATTTCGTTCTGTAAGAACATGAGGAACCCGTATGTTAAGCTTCGAAATTAATCCTAGGCGTTGCATGTGGTCGTGAACGGTCGTGTTAGACAAATGGAATTTTTCAGCAATCTCTCGAGTTGTTCGACGATTTGCATCAACCAATGACTTTCTTATATCCACATTGGACGTGGTGCATCCTTCTAAATTGTTGGACCGAAATTTTCCAAACCAAATTTGGCTTTGACATTCAGTCAACACATCGTTTCCGTACTCATCACATAATTTTCGCCTTGCTTGAACTGCATTTTTACCCTTTTGATAGTAAAATATGATCATCTTCGATAGGAAACTAACTACTTATTCATGAGCCCCTTTTTCTTTAATTATATGCATGAAATTAAAGAAATGCGCGAATATATCAAATTCTTGACACTCAACACCTTATTTCACACTTTCAATTATAGTTAAATCTCTCATTTGCCACATATTAAGCACATGGTTGCCATTTGTGTCTATTTTTTAGTCAGTATGAATAGCAAGCAAGAAAGTATAAAATTTTAAGCGAACACATCTTAAGTTTAATTTTCATTCTAACATATACACACAGTGGACCAAACAAAAGTGTTGTACAGAGAGATGCTGTGACTTTGAAGGGACTTTTCTCTTAAACTCTTTCAGTTTTGAAGCTGCAAGCAAGAGTAACAATATGAGAAGCTTAATCATTTTTCGCATTTTTATAAAAATTTTCCAATATATCTAGTTTGATGTTAACGATTGCTAAAAAATAAAATTTCCCACTTTTGAACTACCAAAAAAAAAACTTGTACACTAATGTTGACTGCACTTTAAATGCAGCTATCAAGTAGGTACCGTTACTTTTGTCTGGTATTATTTGAGTATGGTATGTTCTTTGGTAACCGAATTTATTTTGTGCGATTGTAGTTTTTGAAGAAAAAATGGTGAATAAACAAACATCTAAAAATTTACAGGCTCAGTCAGTCAAATATTGACAAGAGAGCAAAATTATACGCGAAATAGGCAATATTTACAAAAAATGCATACTATTATTCAGTACATTATTGCTAAATTCAAAAGTTTCGTGGAAGACTTGATGGTACTGGTACACCCAAAACACGCCGCAGGCTGAAAGTAAAGTTGCTCGGGGTATCAAGAAACACCCCAAAATATCCGGTGTCGCTAACGCCAAGTAGTTGGGGTAAGCTGGCATTGCAAAAGGCCACCTTCAAATTGTTCGGAACTTCTTGGTTTCACCTAGTTTTTGAGCGGAAACATCATGAAACAAGCCACGCTTATCGAAGAGAAATATTGCGAAACGTTTATTATATCCCAAAGAGTATATTCACCGTGCTAACGAATTTTGGGATTCTGCAATTTTTACAGATGAGTCCAAATTTAATTTAATTGGATTTGATAGTCGTCGATTTTTATGGCTTAAGAAAGGCTAAGCGCTAAAAGCTAAAAAATTAAATACGACTATCAGCATGAAGGAGGCTGCATTGTGTGCTGTGTGGTGCAATGGAAGCAAATGACGTCGGTACCCTTGTTTTCCTCGAAGGAATTATGTAAAGAATGTAGTACTAGACAATATTAAAAAATAATTAGGCTTCGTCAGCAATTAAACTAAATTTAAATAGTGGCTACAACTTATATACGTTTTTTTTGTTTTCGAAATTGGAGTTATTTTGAATTCTTTGATTAGATCAGGAGATAAGTCACATCAAACAGTAAAACTATCTCCCTGTACAAGTTTTTTTTTGGTTCACTGTACATAATATTACCTACCAACCAGCCTAGCAGAGGCAAATGAAACTACCAAATTTGATTTAAATTATGTACGCAAACGCGAAGAAATGTTAATTCTTGCTTGGGATTAAAATTTTTATTTTTAATCTGGTTTCTGGGATTAAGTTTTTTGTTAATCCGGTATGTGGGATTAAAAATTGTTTTTTAAATCCGTATTTGGGATTACAAAAAAAAAATTTATTAAAATGTTAATTCAATAACTTTTTTAATACAATATAAGTATAACCCTGACGGACAGACAGACAGTCACTCGTAATTCAACTTGTTTCGGCATCCTGTTCATTTATATATGTAGATATACAAGTATATGTACATATTTGTATATATATAGTAATATTTATCTCGGTTAGTTTTAGGCGTTACAAACAACAGGTAGGTAAACAAAATTATAATACTTTGTATCAAGATGTTGCGAAAGTATAAAAAACGAATGCAAAAAATGTGTGTCCGTATTATGATGTCGGTTCACTGACGCAGCAATTCGACCAAATTCTATGCCAGCTTTATGCATTTCAATAAGCCTACCCCGCTCTCCATCTGAAAGTTCTGTACCACGTGGCACTCTTACTATATAATTAAAATTAAAAGTAGGTAATTAAACTTCTATGCACTAGATTTAATACCTTTAACTTACTTCTTTTTCAATTTTATCACTTTAGTTAAAATCAAAATTTAGATGTTGTCTGTAAACCTGCCAGAACACAAATAGATGAATTTGCACATATAATTATATTCTATGAACTATACAAATCGCAATGCCGTTGCATATTAACGGTACTACAAATGAGAATATTAAACGTTATACATAAACAAAATATCTGAACCAAGAATACTGCATTTGAAAAAAAATGTTACCGTTATAAATTCACGTATGTACTATGGGTTATTACAAGAGTAAACTTAGCTTAAATTTTAAATTGTTTTCTCACCCTTGATATTCGTGTATATTAACTATAACTATGTTTTGTATGTTTTTTGTGAATATGTATATTATTCCTACTTCCAATATACACTGTATTACTGTAGAGAATTACTTTGAATGCATCCATTCAAAATGAAAAATTAATATCTTTCAAAATCGTCTTTGCCTAACACACAATGCACACTAATGGTTGTTGAGTGTGTGGAAAATTGATTTAAAGCCGTCACCTCGCAAATATCGAAGAAAAGTTAGCTACCAGTTGAAGATCTCTTAACTAATAATATTTACTCATGCTTGTATTTTTGAAATTTAATATTATTGTTATTCTACTTCTTTTGCAGCCTATAACAGTTTGAACACAGCATTTTTGCCTGGTTCAAATCGGCGAGGTAAAAATAAATGGATCAACAAATTTACAGCCTTAACTATACGAAATTCTAAACTTCAAGCTAAGAAAGTACAATCTAAAATAGACTTTTTAATGAACCAAGAATGGAATGGCAAACAATTGTCTTTGTCTAAAACTCATTCCGAATCATATTCGCTATTTAGTTATAATCTGCAGAAACTTAACCCGTCCAAAGCCATTATAAAAGCATTTGAGAATGAAGATAGATTAAGCCGTGAAGATTTTTATGTAGAAAATCTCTTTGACGTCAACCACGTACAAGCTGGCTATTTGTTAAAAAATTGGCATGCTGTAGAGGGGCGTGAATTGTCTCCTCGAAGAACTAATCAAGGTCAAAACAAATCAAATGAATTTGAAAAATTCATGAATCAATCGTTTATTAATTTGGAAGAGCACTTCAAGGTGAAAAAAGATGCATTTCCTTTGAGTTTGATAAAAATTAGAACTGATAATGAAAAATGTAGTTGCCGTACAAGTATTACGGACAACCTTAAAAATTACAATAATAATGAAAATGTTGTTCAAAACAACATGGAGTGCATTGAACAAAATCATGTTTTATCTGAGCACGACACACCTGTAATAAATAACATCAGCATAGTACAAGATGATCAAAAATATAGTTCGGCACACAATAATATAAAGCAAGATTACTTAAGCCTCTCACAAAACTCTTCAGAAAGTTTTGCAACTATACCTAAGGGAGTTCGTATCCAATCGCCGAACATATTCGCGAGTTCAGAAGACGAGTTAGAAGGAGTTGATATTCCAAAAATGGCGTCTTGCAATGAATATGAAAAATTAAATGCATACAAAGAGAGTAAGTTTATTCGGTTTTAACCGTATATGCTTACTTAATGCATTAGATATTATAAGAAATAGTTGTTATGGAGATGTCAATAGCAAAATTGTTTTCTATACACGTTGTTTTTTTTATATTTTTGGTGGTAGCCCCTTTTACCCTTGATCACATTCAGTCAGTACTATTTTAGTGGAGTTATTGCATATATTTTTATTGCCCAGAGATATTCAGAAGGCTTTCTCAAAATAAATTTTTTCCCCAATGGCCCTCAGTTTCTGAGTGGTTATAGCCTGTTCTTCTCAAGTCTAGATGATATCATCGTTCTTTTTGCCGCCATTTCCACAAATATAGGGAGTGGAGTGAACTGCAGAATCGCCTCACATCTTGGCCACGTGCACCTGGCACATGCATCATATGTATGCATGCCTTAGCAGTTTGCCCAATTGTTTCTTAACTTTCGAGAGGGGAACCCTTCCGACGTAAGCTACTACATCATATGCAATTATTTACCTAACTATAATGGTGTACAATTATCTGGTCTATATTCTCAGGATTTACTTTCGAGCACACCATCAACGCTTTGGTGGTTTTCGCTATCGTGGAGTCCCCATGTATTTTGCACCATAGTCTTTGTCCTAGATATATTATTTCAGCTAACCGGCCGTTTCCTTACTGTTTAATGTTATAGTTCTCAGGATTGGAAACGATGTTTCCTCGTAAAGAGGTCTCCTCGTGGCGCTTTGTGCTCGGCAAAAGTTTCTATTACCTAACAAACTGTATACGTTATGTTTATACGCACCCCGAAGGTGGGTTAATTCCGCTCTGACTTCCTTCAATCTCCTGACAGCGGTTTTTGCTGCTGCACCGCATGAGCCTGTTAGCGTTTAGTTCAAGGAACTCTTTGTAGGTCAATCTGTTAGCCTTAGGTCACGCCCTAAGGAGCAGAGAAATTCCGAGAGCGAAGGTTCCGAAAAAAATCCACAATTGCAAGGTCAGACCATTGGAAAGGTGTTTGCAGAGGGTGATATCAAAAGGAGACCAAGGAAGGTATTATGAAAGGGCAGACAAACATCTGGAATATAATTCGTCTCATTATCCCGATCATTTTGATATATAGTATATGTACAAGTATATATTATTTTTGGTGTTACCAACATTTACATACATATTACAATAATACTTTATTTTATCATTAAACCCGACTATATCCATAGCTGCTATTTCATAATTTTACAAGAGTCAAATGTAATTGTATTAAACATTTCTATATTTCTGAAATTTTTTCATATTTTAGTCGTATCACCTTTGAACAATATACGCTCTACAGAAAATCTGAACACCTTAAGTGTTATTTCAAGTATTTTAGATTTGACTCAAGAATTACCATTGGAGCATGTATGTATGTATAATGGAAGCTTTAAGGCCTCAATGGACAATATGAAACCAAATGATTTTCTAGAAAATACGGATTGGGGAACCTTTAAAGAAAACTCATTTAATCGATGTGAAAATCTGATCGTCCCCAGTGTTATTTCAAGTATTATAGATTTGACTCAAGAATTACCATTGGAGCATGTATTAACGGAAGGTGAAAGTTTTAAGGTCTTAAAGGACAATATAAAACCAAATGATTTTCCAGAAAATACGGATTGGAATACTATTAAAGAAAATTCTTTTAATCGAAGTGAAAATGCTACAAATGCAAGAAATTTAGATAACTTAAACAAATCTGCTACAAGTTCTGAGCTCGTATTAAGTACCGAAGAAGTAAATAACGATAGAGAGGATAGTTCTGAAGATTGCATTGTTTTGTCAGAGGACGAAATCAATTACTCGATTTGGAGAGCAGATATGAACAATTTTGGTCCAGAGTCACCAAATAGTTCACTCAATGAGGACGATGAAGATCTGGTACAAGATCCTTGTGTAGTGCTTAGTACATCTGCACTAGCTGATCGTTCTACCGAACTTCTTGAATATGGAATTTTAGATAATATATCAGAACCATTAACACAACCATCTGAGATAATGAGTAGTCCCACACATCAACCCGAATTAAAGGGCGCTCTTTCGCCAACACTGCTTGCACCAGTCGGGTTAGATGGTTTATTAAATGGTAATATAAATTTCAATAAATCGAAACAAAAAGGAACTACCTTAGATGTTCAATCTTACACAAGACCTTCAGAACTTTCAGAATATCCTCCTGATGAATATGAAATATCAGGTAGGATATATACCATCCGTATAGTCACTGATCCTAAACCGGAGTTTATGCAAAAATCAGAATCTGAAATATTAAAACAACTTTATGAATTCGGCATTAAACCTCTAAAACGGAAGCAGGCTGTCAAGTTGTTGGAGTTTATATATAATTCAACACATCCATTAATACTTAAACAAACTCCTATACAAAAAAACTATCGCTTCCCTGATAAATCTGATAAAGGTCCTTCGAATCAAATTATTTCACACGCTAATAAATTAAATCTAAAGGATTGTTTTGGCTCTCAAATACAGCTTTTAAAGAATGAATTACAACTCGGTTTGGATTGTGAGGACTATGTATTTCAGACGAATGTTACTAAGAAGGTAATTTATGCCAACTTAAGGGGTTATACTTAGTTGTAGATCTAAGAAAATTTAAAAATTCCATAATATTTTGGGTATTTCCATGTTTTTTGTGAATATTTAATGTACAGCTAGCGCTTTATGACCCCGCAATTTTTTATTGACTTCCTTTGGTCCTATGAGTTCCTCCACAGAAAGATGTCTTGCAGTGTACACGATATATCTGGTTCGATTTATCTGAAAATAAAAAAGAAAATGATTGATTTATTTTCATAATAGATTGATACTAGTAATGAACGAAGGAATAATAAAAATTTTAATGTTTGATGAAATTCCGCCTTCCCATAAAACTTGTATTTTCCTAAAAATTCTTACTTAAACGTAGCTTGAAAATGGAAGTTTTGTATAAAATCTTATTCCTTTGTTCATTATTTGAGGAATGTACTTTTATGCAAGAAAATTGTGCATAATTTTTAAAACGATTGGTTGAGCTGTTTTGGGGAAATTGCGCTCACCAACTCTGAACATCTTTTTCTTAATTCAATATAAAAGTTTTGCTGAATGCGTTCTAATATTTATCTAAGATGAAGCGTGATATTGGTAATATTCCATATGATTTCGGCTTATACATAACTTTTGTTTTATGAAGTTGATTCTAGCAGCTAGATTGGTAATAAAATTTACACAGTGAGTCTTAATTGAAATAGAACACAAAGATGTTTGCGGCATTTATCTATTGGCAGTTTTTTCATGGTAGAAACAGTAGTAAACCTTTTGAATACAGAAACAGAAAAGTTAACAAAACACAAGAGTCCTCATGGAATTGAGTGTACTGGCGTAAACAAATCAAATGTTTGTATGATTTTGCAGCTGAATCGTGAAAACATTTGATTATTTATGTAAATAGGTTTTTCAAATGTTTAAGTGTTTGATTGTTTTGCTAGATTAATTACTTAGAATTAATTAATAAACACCCCGGTATATTGACGGAAAGTCCATAAAACTTTCAGCAGTTGCTTCCTTCATTAGCAGAGGAACATATAATATTTGTACGAGCGCCTTAGCCGTTTTATGTTGTTAGTCGGAGATCATTTTATTCATATGTACATTATTTTACCCATTTAGTGACCACCGGTCCTCGCTTTTTATACTTTTGCAACATGTTGCTACAGAGTATTATAGTTTTGTAATCGAGTTAGATATGGGGCTATACATACATAAATGATCAGGATGAAGAGACGAGTTGAAATCCAGGTGACTGTCTATCCGTCCGTCCGCCTGTGCAAGCCGTAACTTGAGTAAAAATCGAGATTTCTTGATGCAACTTCGACACATGTTCCCATGGTGAAATCGGGTGATAACCCCGCGCACTCCTCATATAACGGTTTTCATTAAAACTATTAAAAGTGCGATTACTCATTAAATAAACAAGTCAGGGAGTGACACATAGGATGGTACATATAAGCTTTATACGAGCCAATACAAAAGTTGGACAAAGGGCGTGGCACAGCTTCTTTATTTAATCGAAAATAACGTTGTCAATAAAACTTTGTCCTGTTTGGCGTTTGGAACTTCCAATGGATTTGAGGGATCACGAAGTTTTCGTCATATGCGTACGCCATTCGGATTTGCCCCAACATTTTCGTTATTGCAATATAAATCAAAACTAATGTTCATTTTTATTTTTATCAATGTTTATTTTGCGGTGCCAAATGGAATTTAAATTTTGATAAAATAATAAAATAAAATTCCATCAATCGAAAAACTAAGTTAAAAACTGTAATTGTGTACAGCATTGCAGGAGAGAGTGGCATCTATCTACTAAGTTTAGTGCAAATGTCTCACAAATCACTACAGCCAAGTTCGATCAGGACCAATCTTTTCGGTACTTCCTCCGACGGTGTTAAAATGGGTGAAATCAGAAAGTAACCCCGCCCAATCCCTGTATAACGTTTACGTTAAAAACTACTAAAACTGAGATTACTCGCTGACTAAATACGTTAGAAGCACTATAATTCTCATATCACAATTTCATCAAAATTTGGTACGTTACATTATCCTGAGATTCTTATGTTGCACTGTAAAAATGGCCGAAATCGAACCAAATTTGAGTTAATTCAACTTTTTATTTTAAAAAACGCCGCCGTTTGTCAATTTTTGATTTTCAATGTACGGACAATACCTTCTATCTTTATACCGACAAAAATTTTGACTATCAACACAAAACTGGATATTTAATAGTCTGTAGCTTTAGATATCTCCACGTTTGATTTTTATTAAAACTTAAAACATTCCGCATAATTTTTCGCATATTTTCGTCGAAGAGCCTGAGAGTGGGAATCGCGTGATGTTTGTATGCGCGGAAAAGAGAACAGAACCCCCATAATGGCGGGAAAAATAAATTTTATTACTAACAAACCGATAATTTCATGAAAAATTCGTAATCTGGATACTTCAAACCAGCTGTGAGCTGAGCTGTTAGAAATATTGAACTTTTTTTTTGTATTTAAAGGTATGTGAGACATGGGCTTGGCAACACTTTTTAATTGTAAATTTTTTTTTTTAATTTAACTAATTCTTTTCCGTTTAGATATTTCTCAATATTCCTTTCAATGGATGATAATATTGATTAGTGATAAGTTAAAAACACTTCCGAGATATTTTAGAAAAACTTTCTTTATAATTTTAACTTTAGCCCGGTCATTACTCAATCTTGACTGATCGCAAATGCGTAAGTAAAAATATTATATTATCTCAAAAACTTTTTTAGTTAAGTAAATTTTAATTTGTAACAATCAAAATTTAATTATTATAATCCACTCTTTAAACAAAAATAATTGCCAAATTGCTTTTCTTTTTTGTTTCATATGAAGTATTCTGATTTTTATTGGGGGTACAAATTTTTATGCAGCGGTTGTCAGAGGAGCTGTATCGCTTTGGGTGATCGGCACTTTAGCTCCCTCTTCTAAAATTTCTTATTATGATATAAAATAAAGAACTTTTGAATTTTATCAGTATTATCGTTTTTATTTTATTGCAGACATCACGGCCACTGTTACCTCTTCATATCGCCTGGTATAACCTCGTTTCCTCCAGTATCAGTTTGAATGAAACTATATTGGCGTATCAGCCCATTGACTTGCAAGAAATTCATGTATTTTTCAAGGAAATCGGATATCGATTCGAACCAAAGGTTGAATATTAAATGTGTATTTTATGAATTTCTTAGATGTTTAATTCATTTTCAGGACATAAAAGCTTTCCTTGACAAGCGCTGCATAATTTTCCGCTACGATATGACCCAACCAGATCGCCAGGTGGAACGCCATATTCGAAAACATAAAAAAAAATACTAAAAGATAGTGAATTATTATAAATTGAACATTTTAAATTTTCTTTATCTATATGATTAATTTCTGATACTGCCTTACAATGATTAAAAAATTACTTAATATTGGTATTTCTAAATTGAATTGCAATAAAAAAAGTAATAACAAGAAAAATAGCTGCACCGAAGCTATAATACTCGTACCCAAACCCACAGGTACATTTCTTTTAGCGGCTTGATGTATAACTATTTGCCTATTTTTTCTTGCCAGGTTGTTTGATATAAACAATCTTCAAGTCGAATTACGGTTACTTAACACGAAAAAAACTCGTTTCTTGATTGTGATCCGTCAGTTTGTTTGACAGCTATGTTCTACAGTGGTCCGATCTGAACAATATGTTTAAATATAGTCTGGGTAATAATCCATGCAAAATTTCGTGAAGATATCTTGTCAAATGGAAAAGTTTTACGTACAGGGACTTGATTCTGATCGATCAGCTTTTAGGCAGTTGTATCCTATAGTGGTCCGATATCGGAGAAAAACATATGCAAAATTTGAGATCGATCAAAATTTTGTATGTCTCAACAGCTAAGAGATCCGGACGCGCGTTTCTGTGACTATGGTATACAAAGTGCAGGAGAGAGGGGGGAGATCGGGGACAATTCCTCCTGGTCCCGAATTCTCAGCCAAGCCTGGTCCTCTACAATAACTTTTCCTCCAACAATTCACTATAATTGTTCTCATTATGAATTACGATAATTTTATCAGCAGTCATCAATTAAAAAAATTAAATTTTTTAAGATTAGCATCAATGTTTCTTCAGGATGATTTACTCGAGTTATCATACACATATTTACTCGAGCACATGTAACATCAACAAAAAAAATTCATACGGTTAAATGTAAGTAATTTTTTCTCCAAAAAAAAAAAATATAATCAAGGGGGTTGTGGAATCCAAGACAGATTTCCGTAGTTGTCAGAATTGCAAACCAATTCTGATTTTCATGGTGTCACAGAATCTGATTGGATTTTCGTCTTTTCGAACAAATGCAAAACCAATATTACTATTGTGACAAAACTTCCATATGAATAAATTTGTAATGTCATCCACCTAATGCACCAGGAGAGTCGCATGTGAAATTTGGCTTGCATTTACTTGTATTGAAATTATTGACCACAATTAACATCAGGAGACTGAAAAATAGCAGAATTGAGCATTTTCAATGTTAAATGAGAAAAGTAATGCTAATTTTAATGTTAAGGAATGTACGCTTATAGATTCGAATATTTACAATGCGCAAACGACTTTGCATATAATTTAAGATATTACAACATTAGTATGTAAATAATACAAAGTTGTCAGAAACAACCTGTGGCAGATACAGAATTTGTTCCTGGAGGGAATAATTTCCTTCTAACATATATTTAATATTGATATTACTCCGTATATTCTTCTGAATTTGAATTGTTTTCCACGTTCTGGTTTTATGATAGTAGAGGACTCTGTGAATCGATCTATTAACTATATAAATTTTTCGTCAATATTTTATTATAACCGAACTATCATTTCTCCCCCCATCGATCCGCCATCGCGGACAACCGATGTCCGAAGCTTATGTGTTTATTTTTATGTCAAAGAGTCGAAGTGTCGTAATCGGCAACACTAAAAGCACAAACAGTCACCGACGCAAAACCGTGTCCCGAATCAGCTGATACGACCTATCTTATGAGAGCGCAATGTAAATGATCGTTCACCGTCCGCTTCAACGGAACGTACGGTAGGAATTTCCCCGTAGAAACGAGTGAGCTGAGAATGAGAGAGCAATCTCTTGCAACGCAGGGTTGCCGATCTCGATATTTTGTAGAAATAAAAAAAAATTAACTTGAATAAATTTAAAATATTCTTAAAATAACTTAAAATCACAGTCGAATACACTTATTTATAAAAAGGTAAACTATTTTTAATAGTTGGATTTTAGTTATGTGTTTTTACATTATGAAAAATTATAACTAAAAAACTAAATGTGTGAAAAATCGTGAATACAAATAGAACAATGGCAACATTGGTGAAATGAAAACAAAAGAGAACAACTGATTTCTGCGTTGCAACTACAGGCATAACTTTTGACAAATTCATCCTTGAATTTGGTTTGATATGGGCTTTGGTTCGGTAAGAAAGGAATGTCGGTGACTGTTTGGGTACTAAATTTTGTCTGCACATCAGCAGAGTATGTGCCGTTTCACATTGGGATGCAAAAGAGTCTGATGTTTTTCAAATTTTCTTTTGGTCGCTCTGGGCATTCACACGGTTAAAAAGAGTCCAGCAACTCGAGTCTAGTTTTTCTACATTCCTTTTCACAAAATGTTCGTAAATATTTGTGCGGTTCGACTGCGCAACACTGCGTGCTGCGTATTTCATTTGTATGTTGAGATGATGGTCACACATTTTGCTTGCAATGAATTACCATGAATATGGTAGAACAATATGCATAATACAAGTACCTACCCGCTAAATAGTTTCAAAAAAATACTAAAGACGGGAATTCCCTAATCCACAAGAATGTATTGAATATCCGCTACTAATATTTTCAAGGCCAAATTTATAATTGGAATTTCCTAATCTTTAAGTATTAAAAACTCATAATTTCTTTACTCCGTATTAAAAATTCATAATTTCTTTACTCCATAATCTATATCTTAATTTTCTCCTTATTTACAATTTGTCATAATATTTCTATTATTCTATGCATACGTATTTGCATATTACATACAAAAATAGATAACAGAACTCAAATTTGCGATCGAATTCATTTGAAACTGATTTCATTTGCAAGAACCATTCAAAGGATTTGAAAGTGAAAAGGAATGCTGAAAAGGGTAGCAGCGAGCTGTTACGAACAAGAACACAAAGAGTGCCACCCGAACACGAGTGGCACGGTCCCTTCGTCTTTCCTCGTCGTCGCCCACAATAAACTGGTATGAGACTCTTTTGAATCCCTGTGTGAAACGGCACTATCAGCAAATATGCAATACAGTGGCTGTACTGCTGCAATTATTACGTAGCTCGAACGCACCCCGTATTTACATTCTCTGCATACACCACCCATGCAGACGTCATACACATACACACCACAACTCTACACCACCCAAGAACTAGAGGACTTCTTTTCGTTTTGGATATTGAACTGGCAACATAGCGTCCGTCGCAGCATCATCGTTTTCTTCAAAAATATAAATTTTCTATACATTGTACTTTTCGGCATTCAAAATTTGAATTTGGCAAAATAATAAAGACAACAAACATATTAATATCGAGTTCTTTGTGCTTTCCCTTCAAAATAGTTACTTCCGAAGCGGAGTGCGTGGTAAGTGCAGGTGATCGACTTAAGTAATATGTAAAAGAGGTAAGGATGGATTCTATTGCGTTGTGGGAGAAATACAAGTCTAATCTGATGAGTCTTAGTGAAGTAAGTAAATTTGAATAATAGAATGTAATGCGAGTTTTTAAACTGTTTGTGCTTTTACTCATTAATAGTTTCGCGCAAAACTTTCGTTTTAGCAATTTGAAGTATTAAAAGCACGGTTGCGATGCTTATTAGCTGCTAGAGAACTACATTATGCCCCAAAACAAGTGGTGCAAATATTAAACTCTCCATAATATTTGTTGCGGGGTTGTCACTTTTCTTTTCTGGATGGAATATCAGAAATTTGTTCAATTTATGATTTTTAGCTTGTGTGTGTGTTTAGTGTATTGATAAGTGATAAAATCATGATTTGAATTTCTGAATGGGTACATTTATATGCGCATGTGCTAATATACATACAAACATATGTCTATATAAGATTAATATGATAACAGATGTATGTATATGTTGTAATAAATTTAATCTCTATTAGTAACAATTATAATACAAAATATTTATTAGGAATATATATTAAGTAAAAACTAAATAAAATTATTAAATGCCCAAATTAACTATAAATATTCTTTTAAAATGCCATAATTGAATTAGAATCTTATCAGTTTTGCATTCATTGATAAAAATTCGGATAATGAAATTCATATCAATAAATATGATTGCATATAAACGTATAAAAATATAAGCCAAAAGGCTAACATGCAGCTGTAATATCAAAGCAAGTCTCTGAGCATAATTTTCATTCAATACTCAGGTCTGTTCATTCGCTGTTAAAATGTCTTCTTCCGAGCTAGCTGCAGTGAAATCCACTCATCGAATCTTGTTAGGTTTTGCAAATAATGCATTAAAAAATAATTGAATAACATTTAAATTAAAATTACAATCTGAAGCATATAGGTACATATGTAATTACGAATTAAACAAAAAAATTTGCTTTAGAATTCGCATTTTTTCGAGTTCATTCAAACCAAAAAGTAATATTTTCAATTTTAAATTTTTAATCTCGAACATCTTGAATTAAAAAAAAAAAATTAATTTTTAATCCCAACATGGGGGTTAAAAAATGAAAATCTAAAATTTAAACCCAACATCGGAATTAAAATTAGATTTTCATTTTTTAATCGCTACTTTTTGAATTAAAAAATTCGCAACCTTGGTGATGAGTTAGTGGGAAAAGTTTTTATCATGTTTCGGGGATACAGCTTTAGTAGTTTGTGAGATGTGTACATAAAACCTATTAGGAGGCGAGGCCATGCCCACCTTAAAAAAATCGTAAACTATAAATGCTCTTTCCCCGTTGGGATCTTTACTTTTTAAGTAATAGGTTTCAAACCATAAAGTTCACCTGATTGTTGTTGTTGTAGCGGCAGAATTTTGTCGAGTTGACAGTCCCTGGCCGGAAAAAATCCGGGTCCGTTCCGGTTACGTAGACCCGACTGTTATGGAAACGGAGTTCACCTGATATTTTCAATTGGTTTTGTTTTGTCCCATGAATAAGTAGTTTTACAGCTAATTTGGATATTGCTTGTGCTTATATTCTGACAACTTAACACTATTATATAATTTCATATTTAACATAGTGCATTATATTAAAAAAAAGATACATTTTAAACTGCAAGTATGAATTTAACTTCTGTCATTGTCAATTCCAGAAATAAGCGTTCATTGCACATCGGAAGGACAAAAATAATTGGCCTTATAATAGAATAATAAATGTGTTAAAATATTTCTAATACACAATTAATGCTTGTCTGATTTATTTTATTTCAATATCAATTTTGTACTTGATTTTAGATAATTTAAAAGCTTCAGCGCTTTACTTACTACACATTTCACATATGTATATACATACCTATTTATATACTTATACTATTATCGAGCGTGTAATTAAGTAATAGTTAAATTTAAATGGTTTATATTAACAAACTTAAAAAAGTAAAAAAAAAATATTGTCCAAAATTAAAATCATGTGTCGAGATCCTTATGATAAATTGCAGGAACTACTGCAATTACTAAGCGGTTTGCTTTGACCCAGTCGTATGGCATCTTCTTTGTCTTCTTCCACCGTGTTGATATCATGACGTCGCTAAATAATTAAACAAATGCAATTATTTTGTAATTACGAAATATAAAGACTAAATTAATTTGTTTTATATACTCTTTATAATGATATACCCATTGATTTGTATACTTTTTTATTAGCAAAATTTAAAATTTGTATATTTATTCGCGAGTAATTCAATGAAAAGTTTCATGTAATTTTATACGTATTAAAAGGAGAAGAATGATTAATAAATTTGCAAAGATCAAAGCCAAAGAATCACTTTCAGGTGATGGCAAACATGTATATTAAACAAGTAAGAAAGCCCTAAATTCGGATGTAATCGAGCATTTTATACTCTCGAAATTTGTTTTTGTTACAAAAGTTTATATTAAAAAATGTTGCGAAACAATTCAGCATGCATTATTCGAAGAAACCGAATGTATTAAAATTAAATTTGGTATTTTATCTACTCATGTACTTAGGGTCCATACTACATTTTGCAAGTCCGAAACAACAATATTATGCATCTCATACTATTATAATCAAAGCTCCAGAAAAGAGGTTGGCGGCGCCTGTTTGAAGATTGTACAAAGCACTTTTAGAGACTTAGAAGAAGCGTGAATATATGATTGCCGACCGCTCATGTAATTTATTGTCCACTTCTTCAGCCCTGAAAGAAGCGTAGATGCCTTCTAGTAAAGCACTTTAAGGAAACCATGTTGAAAGTCTGCTAGACTCAGAGGGTGAATGTACGTCGGGAGAACCAAGGCCGCAATATTAAATATTTCGAACTTGCCATCACTTGACCGTATAACTATGCATTGACATGCCAGGATAGTATCGCTTTGGTCGATGTTGCCCTCGATAAGACGAAATTGCATAGTGTTGTACAGTATGAAGGCTAAGGTTCTACTACTATTGCGCTCGCGATTATTGCGTATTACTGATGGCTCAGACTAAGGGACTGTTGTCTAGTTGAGCCCCCTATACGTTGGCAGTATGGGGCCACGTAACGTGAAGGCCTGAGCAGGTCTAAAGATGGCTCCATCTATTGCATGTGTTACATCTAACCGAAGTGGAGTTTGGATTCAATCTTTTCGAACAAACACAGCAGAAAAAATCCTCCGGTCTCGGGTTGGACTCATGACGGAGTACATCTTATACAGTTACAATAAAACCAACAGCTATTACAACAATTTTCTATGTACCAAATAATACCCACTTTCAAAAATAATGCCTATTCGAAATAAATTACTAAATTGCGTTTTCTATTTCACTTGGTTTGCAACATACCTTTAATTCCGTTGCCAAACAAACAAATGCATCTTCAACATTTGTATTTTGTTTCGCTGATGTTTCCATTACAAAAAGAATTTCGGGTATATATTGGCACATTTGCTTCGCTTCTTCAAAATCCACTTCTCGCTCTTCGTCAAGATCACTCTTATTTCCAATTAAAATAAGTAACACGTTGGATGCTGTGTAACGCCGTACCTCTTCAATCCACTTTTGAAGATTTGAAAAAGAAGACCTCTTTGTTATGTCATAAACTAAAAAGATTCAGTCATTTAATTAAAATTACTTACAATTTTTCTACATTATTAACACTTTTGAAAATAATATCTATCGTTATCGTTATTCAGCAATTATTGCCAAAATTATGTTTAAAAGTTTATACATATATTTATATTTTTACCAAAAGTTGAGATATATACCTAATCCGTGTAAATATAAAAAGTAGCTAGTGTTAGATCATAACAAGCCTCTCAGCAACTTTCTTCAATATTGACAGAAGTTTGTACAAATAAATCAAACTAATTCTTGAAATTTTTGGTTAAAATTCTGCACTTATAATATTAAGTATAACATATTTGGTTGGACCAGTACATACCTATTATAACACCATTTGCAGAACGATAGTAGCTTTGCGTGATTGTACGAAATCGTTCTTGTCCAGCAGTATCCCATATTTGAAGCTGGAAGCCAATATAATTTATTAGCTCACATAATTTATCATAGCTTTACTTACTTTTACTTGTTTCTCTTCGATATTAACCGTTTTCATAGAAAAGTCGACACCTATAGTATTACCATGTCTTTCTATAAAATTTCCAGTTTTAAAACGATCAACAATACAAGTTTTCCCAGTTCCACAATCTCCAATCAATACCACTTTAAATAGAAAATCAAAATTTTCTTCATTTGGCAGTGCCATAAGCGTCTGGGGATTTCGCGAATTCATATTAGATAATTTAAAGCTTTAATTTTATTTTATTTGATGCTACATTCAAAATTTAAAATAAACTCTAGAAAACAAAACTTGTATTTGATACCTAAAACCAAAACAATTCATAGAATATCAGCTGACAGGAATTAGCAATGGCGTTGCCAATTAGCAAATGTGCATGTTAAACTTGTTTTTAATATTAGGCTGTGTGCCAAACGGTATAATTTTTCTCTGTATTAAGTTGAAGTTGAAGAAAAATATCCTATGGTGTAAGCATACTGTGACGAACACGAATGATAGAATAAAATCGACCCAAACAAGAAAAGGAAGTGACACAATGTTTAGTAGAGGTTTCTTACACCGCGTTGGAATCTTTCTGGGAATGTTTGTCAGCACAGTTGTTAGCAGCGAAAGAGCTGGACGTGCGTATATCAGCACAGGTGTCCTTAGGGTCTCAAAGTCTGATAAGCAAGAAGCTTGTATGACAGCATAAATGTACTCACATGTATACCAGTACAGGGGTCCTCACTGGCAGAAAGCGTGTATACCAGCACAGGTATCCTCACAGCTGGAGGCGCAGGATAAAATTAAAGCTGAAATGGATGACTCTTTGCAAGAATATCCAGAATTGCAAGGTGTTATGCATGAAGTGGAGTGGAACAAATGTACAACGAGTGGAGAAATAACTACAGGAACGCCAGTCGCAAAAGCATATTGAACAGAGCGGAGCAGTTTAAAGTTGGTGTGTGGCTGTTTGCATCGAGTATGGAAATGCGCAAATGGGGAAACCTTCCGAGTACTTAGGGTTGTTTCAAAGGTTAGAACTCCTGAAGTTCTTAACGTGCAATACAAAGGTCCAAGAGGGCAATTGAGAATCACGAAAACCTTGGAGAAATTGAAGCAGGGGTTTTATTGGACTGGTTGTCCTCAATCAGCTTTGGAGAGGATTGCGAAATATGCTGAGTACATTTTGGCTAAAGGGTCAAGGTCCAGGAGTCATCAAATTGGCGTGGATGTAGATGGTTCATTTCCCTCCAACATTGTTAATAATATTAGGAAGTAGTCATGTTTTGTTAGTCAAGGACCATTTCAACGAATGGCCGGAAGTATACAAAATTCCTAATCAAGAGGCTGAACCAGTAGCGGACGCATTCATAAACAAGTGGGTAACGAGATTCGTGTTCAAATGGGGTTACCTTCTTACCAGGAATAGAATCTCGAGTCAGCATTAAGTCTAGGGATATACCAGAAACTAGGTATCTGGAAAACGGATGGAATTAACTCCAATAAGAGACGGCTATGGAAGTTAACACCATCCTAGATGACGAGATGAGAGACATAAATGCTTTGTGTTTGGCATCGCAAATATGTCTAATCTGGACGATCAGACTAAGGTGGAAGGCAGTATGACGAACACGGATGATAGAACAAAATCGAATTAACGATAAATTACCAGAAGCAACTAGACAGCGAATTCGTAGTTGCCAGAATTTTCTAGTGGGGAATTTTGTTCAAGATCAACTGGCAGCCCTTATGGATTGTGCAGCAAAGACAGTTCTAGTTAGAGTGTTGCCGTGTAAAGAACAATTGAGCTATAAGCAATAAGTTGTAAACTCGAATAACGAGTAATAAGTGCTAGTGTCACAGGCGTCGCGTGTTTTGCAAATTCTCAGAATTGACCAATTCCTCCCACTTGCCACAACCCGGCGTCTCAGTAGCTTTTGTTTTAGTGCTAAAAGGACCACGGAAGGAAGCAGATGTGACGTTCGTTGTTTAGATAGATAGATAGATAGATTAATTTTTAAGGTATGCACCGCGACCTATGGTCTATTGTGCCCTCCCCTAAGACATATCGAATCATCTAGGCCCAGCATGTTGATAAACTCCAAAATTCTGTGAGGCGATACAATCCCTGTGCAGTTCATCAGCAGATGTTCTGGGGTTTCCGGCTCTATGTCGCAGAGCCGGCAGTTTGCAGAGGAGGATATGCCTATGTTGAAGAGGTGCTTCTTGAGCTTGCAATGGCCGGTGTAGAACGCGACAAGTAGCCGGAATTTGTTTCTCGGGAGGTCGTAACCCCCCATTAGCAACCTGGCATGGCGCATGCCTTGAAGTTGTTGCCAATGTGTCTCCCTGCCTGCTCTTTCCTCCTTACGGAGGACCTCTTTAATGGTATGTGGACCAACCGCTATGAATGGTTCCGGTCCTACCATTTATGTAGAGCCTGCAGAGCGGGCCAACTCGTCAGCCAGTTCGTTTCCGGCTATACCCCTGTGGCCAAGCACCCAAATAAGGTGCACTCGGTTGTGCTCTGATAGGCTATTCAACCGTTCTATACATTCCAGCACTAGAAGTGATCTGACCTCATAGGCAGAGATCGCTTTTAGTGCCGCCTGACTATCGAGTATAGCAATACTTTTATTGCGATAGTTGCGTTGGAGGTTTATCTCTACAAACCGACTTATAGCATAGACCTCAGCTTGGAAAATGCTTGGGAAACTTTCCATGGGAATGGAGAGTTTGGTGCTTGGCCCAGCGACCCTTGCACCAATCCCCTCCGCCGTTTTCGACCCATCGGTGTACTTCTTGATAGTGTTTTCCCTTAGCAGCAGGTCCAGTAATGAATCATTCCATTCGGACTTGCTGCCAAGGGTAACTTTGAACTTCTTAGTAAAGTTTACTACTTTGGTAATGCTGTCCCTCGGGAGAAGGGCCAGTGGCATTTCCTCACTTAGCGCTTTCATCTGCTGGAATGAGATTACCCTCCCCTTTGCCAACTCCCTCTGCTGTCAATTGGAGTAGAGTCTGTTTGGCTGTCTGTTTAATTACCAGGTGTAGCGGTGTAAGTTCTAGCATGACTTCCAGTGCTGCATTCGGATACGTACGCATTGTTCCCGACGCGCAGATGCAGGCAGTTTGAGTCCTACCGAAGTCTGCGATGCTTTAAAAACCCAAGATACCGCTCCATACGTGATAATCGGTATCACGATCATGGTGTACATCCACCTGATAGTCCTTGGGGAGCACCCCCAGGACTTTCCAGCAAGTCGGTTGCACACCATGGGTGCTTTCGTAGCTTTGGTTAGGGTCTGGTCCACATGCTGCTTCCATCGTAGAGTGGAATCCAGCGTGAGGCCCAAGTACTTGACCGTGCTGGCCATCTCCACCACTCTGCCGTCAAGGGGTATATTTCTGAGGCCTAGCAGTGACCTCCGTCTAGTGAAGGGAATGATTGTAGTTTTAGAGGGATTGATGTTTAAGCCAACCGCACTACACCATCCCTTTGCCAGTCCCAGACTCCTCTGTACGATATCGCAGAGTGTGTATTCGAATTTACCCCTAGGTAAGATAACGATGTCATCCGCATATCCCTGACACCGGATTCCATTGCTAGTTAGCCGCTCAAGGAGATCGTCCACAACTAGGCTCCAGACAATATTCCAGAAGTGGATAGCAGGAATGAGAGAAGCGCTGATAGTTCTGATGAAGGTAGCATCGATAGTTCTGATGATGCCAGGCCTCTTTCGGAGTTACGAAGGTCGAATTTTTATTACGGGAAAAATCGTTATGAATGACCAAAGAATCCTCCTTATGCTAGGGTTCGCACAGTGCAAAATAATATCGTAACTCATGCTTGTGCCTCGAAGTTGACAGACGCGGATGCTAAAGACCCTATCTGCTTTTGGCAAAAATTATTTTGAGAAGAAAGGTTTCAACAAATGTTGTTGTTTTGAAATCTAACCACGAACGCACAAGTTACATATTTGTTCAGAAAATAGCTTTGTTATTTTGTTACTATGTTTGCGTTTCGATAATCCATACTTTCGCGTTGAAAGGCGAAACGGTGATAAGTTGGCAACTATATCCTTTATTTTCAACAAGTTTGTCAACAATTCTCAACAGCTATACGAATTGAGTGAATGCGTCACCATAGGTGAGATATTAGTGAAGTTTCGTCACATAAGAAGTCACATAACTTCTTATATGCCGAAAAAAACAGGTAAATATAGACTGGTCATACGAGCCTTATGTGATGCAAAAAATGCTTATTTTTATAATGGATATATTTCTAGCGGCAAAGGCTCTGAGGTATTGGTTTGACCACACAAGATCAAAAACTTTTCGTACCTACTCAGTGTGTCCTAGTGTTGATACAACCAATTGAAGGAAGCAATCGAAATATGACTGTTGATAACTGGTTTTTTCTATAAAACTGATTGATGAGCTGGCAAAACGTAAACTTCTTTATGTGGGTACTATGAAAAAAAATAAACGTGAAATACCAAGCGAATTTCAGACGCATAAAAATAGAGATGCCAGTCAACTTTGTTTGGATTTACAAATCAAAAAACTATTTACTCATATGTGCCTAAGAACAATAGAGCTGTGTGGATTGTGTCCTCAATGCATCATAGAGAAGTAGTCGATGAGGATACTAAAAAGCCAGAAATTATTCTGTAATATAAAACAACAAAAGGAGGCATTGATGAAGCAGATAAAAAGTGTTTAATTTTTTCCAGCAGCCGCCGAAGGAGAAGGTGGCCAATGGTGGTATTTTACGCCATTGGGGACTTGAGCGGCATAAATGCCTATATATAATATTATACAATATGTATCAGCCTATTATAATAGACAGAGGAGATTTTTTAGTCGTTAGCCCGTTCGCTACTGCTACCCCAAATGCAAAGGCGTGTTGTGTGCAGTCAATTACCAAGGGAGCTACGGCTGGTGATAAAGCGAGTACTGGATGAAGATATGGTTGAAGAAGATACCCAAAGTCCTGCAATTAGTCAGAGAAAGCGAATGGCATGCATGATTTGTACGTCCAAACAGCACAGAATAAGTGTACATATGTGTCGGGTATTGCAATCCCATATGTCTGCAATGTTCTCGCTCCTTGTGCAAAAATTGACAATGATCCTCGATGTATTTCACGGATTTATGTGCATAAGCTAAGTGAGCTAACCTCTCAATGTCTGTAGAAAACTCATACAGAGACTCATTGGCTTTCTGGCGGCGATTTCGCAACTCGATTGGGAAGATCTGCTTCCGGTGCTCACTACCATACCGTCTTTCTAATGCACCCATCAACGTTTCATAACTACTCGCCTCGCAGTTTGGAATGGTCTGTAATATCTCCGCTGCATATCCTTTCAATGCAACGCAAAATGCAGCTACTTTATCTTCAGTTTTCCAATTATTTGAAGATGCCGTCCTTTAAAATTAAAGTTTAAAAACGTGGAATGTAACAGTGTCATCAAAAGATGGCCAACTCAATTGTAGCTCGCGGAGACGATCTTTCAATTCATCCAGTTTAGTTTTAATTTTGGCCCGCTCTTCCGAAATCTGTGAGGACGCTTCTGCTATTTATGAGGTCACCTGTGCTGATATACGTGCATCGTGCGCTGCGAATCGCTCTATCAACTGCGTTGACAACCGCATTTCGAACGAGGACAATTGGGATTGTTGTGCCAACATTTGTGTGTGCCTCTGCTATTTTTTGGGTCATACGTGCTTCCTGCTCTTTAAATTGTGGCAATATTTGCGTTGACATCTGGAATATTTGCGCTGGCATTTGCGATATACGTGCATCCTGCTCTTTTCCCATCTGCCATATTGTAGTGAAAATCCTGTTTATGTCCACAGTCATTGACGAGCATTGATCCTCTTCCTTTTCTTCTATCTTCGTAGTTTTTGCCTCTAAAGTGAAACACATTTTCGTCAACATTAATGTTTTCTGCTTCCACGGCCTCTCGTAACCTTGGTTGCAATTAGGACTTTGTTTGATTTGTTGCTAAATCACGCTTTTCTAGCTCCTTTTTCAGTTGTGGAATCTTCAGTTCGTTAGACTTTGCCATTTTAAAACAATTCTCTCTTTGAAAATTTATTTGACAATCCCACTTCTGACACTAATTGTAACGGATTTCTCGATAAATCTTTTACCTTATAATTCACTCTTGAGTTCGATCACTGGATTGTTAAATAAAAGTCCCAATTTAATGCTATACACTTATCTTTATTTCTAATTCCAGCCACTATAAGTGTTACCTCTTCTTCTTACTAATAGCTTAATTGCTCTTTACACGACAACACTTTAATCAGAGAACGTAAAATATAGAGAAGGTCCAACTACGGACTAGCGTGTGAATTGTCAAAACCCAACAAAATGCGATGAGCGTGTGAGAAATTTTAACAGTGACGAGTGAACAGAGCTGAGCATTGAATAAAAATTATGCTCAGAGACTTGCGTTGATTTTACAGCCGCATGTTACTCTTTTGGCTTATATTTTTAACATGCAAAACTGATAACATTCTAATAAAATTATGTAATTTTAAAAATATTATATATAGTCAATTTGGGTATTTAATGATTTTATTTAGGTTTTACATAATATACTTTCCTAATAGAGATTAAATTTATTGCAATATATGTATATGTACATATGTACATCTTTTATCATATTAATCTTATATATCATCATATGTACATATATCTGCACAAGCACATTTGAATGTGCGGATTCAGAAATTCAAATCATAATTTTATCATATATCAACACAATATATGTGCGCGCATTGATTTATATGTACACACATATACATATGTATGTATAAATAACATTGCCGAACAAATAATGTATACACAAACCTACCTACATACACCGAATCCCAAATTTATAGTAAAATATACAACAACAACATTTTCATTCATGAACGCAGGCGTACTTTTAACAAGCAACCTCGCTTCATTCATAAAAACAGATACCCGCACATCCCCCCGAGCATGCTCTTGCCTACAAGCGTCTTTTCACGTCGATGGCAAAAGCTAAAAATCATAAATTGAACAAATTTCTGATATTCCCTCTAGAAGGGAAAAGTGACAACTCCGCAAATTAGAGTATTAAAATATTTTAGAATAAAAGTGACAACATAGTATATTTGTGGGTTTACAATTCAAGAAACTTCTTAAATAAAATATTCAATATTCCTTTGATGTATGTATACTGTAAGCCCCGGTTAAGTATCACTCCTCCAATCCCTCTTATCTGCCTGTGTCTTGCATCTCACGTTTTTTTTTTTTCTTCATTTTTTAAGGAAAACGGTAATTTTTTTTTAAATACATAGAAATTATTATTTTTGGTACCACTCGCTTAAGTACCACAATCGCTTATGTACTACAAAGCACAAAAAATCTGCAAATTGGTTTTGGCACTTAACCGGGATTGACTGTATTTGTGAAAAAATGTAAATATTCGAATTTTTTGCACTTGCCCATATGCGATATATGTTTGTAAAAGTGTGTATGGTTTCCCATGAAACAAAGTCCTTCGACACAGTGACTCTTTGACAAGAAAACAAAAAACATGAGTTTCGGCCATTGGTTGTCTGTGGCAACGGAGATTTCCCATGAAACAATGAGTGTACATATTTTCATACAAATGTTGCATGTAGACAAATAAATAATTATAATGGGTACTTTCTTATTTGTTTACATGCACACAATTATACATATATTATGTGTAAGAATATTTGCGACCGCTTGGTCTTTTCTTATCGGGTTATGTCAAGCAAGAGGTGTACAAAATCAAACCCAGAAATCTGACTGAACTGAAGCAGTCCATTAAATAGATAATTGAGGCAACCCCGAATTAAGTGTCGCATATGCGTGGTTGAGTATGGAAGAATAATTAATTGTTTAAATAAAATAAAATTTTCTATACAATAAAAAAACTATATGTAATGCATTGACTAAAAAGAAATTTATTGCGGTTTAATTTTGTAGCACGATTCGTTAGCCACCCTGTATAGGAAGAATATCTTCAAATTATATCCAAAGTCGTTTGCGTATTGTAAATATACGAATCTGTAAGCGTAAATTTCTTAACATTGAACTTAGCATTTTTTTTCTCAATTAACATTGAAATAGCTCAATTCTGCTAAATGGCTATAAAGTCAGCCATAGGCACAGAGGTCCATATATTTGGTATATGAAGCCTTGAAAAGTTACAAGCTGATTTCGAAAATTTTTATGTTTGAAATGTAGTACCTCAAAGGTACTATTTAAGCAAAGTTTTATTTCGATAACGTCATTGACAGATTTAAATGCTGTAAAATTGAAGTACCAGATAAAATTTAAAAATGTTACATATGGGAAGTAGGAATGATTAGAGTCCGATGACGCCAATTTCAAAACATAATTCAATAATGGGAGAATTGTGCCATGCACCAAATTTGGTTGAATTTGGTAGAGTGGTTATTGAGATTTAGAATTTCAGCTTGTACCGTTATATCGGGTGTGGGCAAACTTGGTTGATATAGCTTAATTGGTTTATGTGATATGTTCATTAAACACGGGGTTCACGCCGACTTTTTAACAATTTTCAAACAAACTACAGATGCCCTTCTATTGTGATTTGCTGTACCAAATATCAGTTTTGTATCATAATATCCGGCTTAGTTATGTTATTTTATTTATTTTCGTTTATCGTAATTTTGTGGGAAAGGCAATAGTTCGGAGGTCTAGCGTGGGGCGTAGGTAGCGTGTACCTTTGTCTCAAGAAGCGACACCCGACCGATAACAATGAAAACACGCTAGAGGCGCGGGAGGTGGAGAAGGATCCAAGAAAAATCCTGGATGCCATACTGTAGTTCCAAGACACAGGTAAGGGAGAGCCGGAGATTCAACCCGACCTCGAGAAAGAACCCGAACAAAGCAGTGAAGGTTCTTCAAATCGCTTCTGCCGGAAACATGGTATCCGGACTAGAGTCGCAAACATACTTTCACATTCTTCCCGAATGTAACAAACAAGGTAAGAACAGCCATACTGGTAAAGAAAAATATGCATTCATATATTGATCTAAATGAGACGCTACCCCTTACATCATGTTACATGTCTAACGATGGTAAAGCGTGACCATTGATAGATGCAGACGCCAGCGCGCACCATACAGTATGGGATAGCAGAGATACCAACGAAAAAGGTGAGTCTACTAAACTTTATAATGATTAGCAACATTGATATATCTAACCTCGACGAACGTACTTGATGTAACTAATGATGTTCTAATACCTACTTCGAAGTAAATACTCGAGTCCTTTCACTGCAACTGAGTACATTGTACAAGTACTTACTCGTAGCAAAGTTAATGAAACTCGGATATAAAATATCCGCAAAAAATAAGCAATGCCAAATTAATTATGTTTGCTCCTCTTCTCTTATCCTCTTTTTGAAGCAAATTCTATGAAAAAATTTTATATATGGCAACATAGTTTCTGCTCTTCCCTCATTTGTTTTTTCAAGCTAACGGTTCTATAAATATGTATTTCACAATGTCATCGTTTTTGTAAGATATGTTCGATAGAGTGCAAGAAAAAGTGGTCTTAAAAAAAGGGTGCAGAAAAGGCTTACAATTTTTAAGAAAATGGCGCTCATATTAAAAATTTAGGAACATTTGGAAAATGAACAAAAAGAATGCTATATGCATTAATGGCAAATGTGTGATAAAGTTTTGCGGTAATACTTCAAACATGCATATGCACGCAAAGCGCCATAATACTAGTAAGTTTTTCCCGATCATATTACATATAATTTATTATTGCTAAATATCTTATTTATTTGTTTCATAACCCGAGCGATAGTTTAAAAACCAGTACACAAAAGACCGGTTTAATGCTTCCACCAAAGCACTCCGCTTCAATTCGCGCTGCCTTTTGCCACCAAGGTAAATTTTTTCTGGTTTTTGTGATCTTATTTTGAATTTATTCAAAACTTCATTATACAGAGGGATTTTGTAAATACGTTGATATAACCAACAACGTTTTATATGTTATATTCCGTGACATAAAGCCTTTTCATATAGTTTGAGGTATGTAACCTCAACGTTTTTTACACTGATGGATAAAAAAACACTACAAAGCCAGTTTTCTCTATATGTTTAGTGTTTATTACAATTTTTTGGGTTTTCTTAGTTTGTTTAAAAAATATTGTTAAAACTAGTGAATTAAAAAAAATTCCGAGTATAGAGTTTGTAGCTTATTTAACATGATTATTATTATAATCGTTGATATTTAAAAATTTTTTTTGGATGGTCCTTCTCATTTTTTTCCATAAAAAAAAAAGATTCAAGCACATGTGTAACTTATTATGTTATATATTATACATAGAATAAAAGAAGTAAGACTTTTAAAAATATACTATTGACAATACTTAAAAATAAATTAAGAAAAATATAACCAAATACATACATTGAACATAATGGAAAATAATTGGTTCCGTAATTGTTTGGCTCACATATATATATATATATATATGTAACCAATTATATATATACGGAACCAATTATTTTCCATTATGTTCAATGTATATATGTACACTAAAACAATGAAGTCTGAGTATATTATTTTTTTACTATATTTTAAAGTATTTGTTCCGTTAGATTACTTCAAAATTACATACCAAAATGTTTATAAAAAAATGTGAAGGTTTTCTTAGACTTATGAAGCAAATTGCCCCACATTATAAAGTTCCGGGTTCAAAATATTTTCAAAGCTTACCTTGCTCGAAATACGATTTTGTTAAAGCAGTATATATAAATCGTATTAAAAGTGCTTGCGATGTGTGTATAACTACAGACATTTGGACCGACACGATGACAGAGAGAAGTTACATGGGCGTAACATTATATTTTTTAGACGGCGTAATATATACAAAGCTGCAACCTTGCTACAAAGGACTTAAAATTGAAGCACACCGCAGACAACATTGCAAACGTATTACATTCGATTTTTATGAGTTCGGATGTAGAAAAAAACAAAATACGCTGTAATGTAACTGATAATGGGCAAAACATGGTAAATGCTGCAGTTTCTTTGGTTGGAAAATCTGGCCATTTTCTATGTTTTGCTCACACTCTAAACTTAATTGTGAAAACTTTTTTAAAGTCAAATAAAGTTAAAGATGTAATTTCTAAAGTAAAGGCTATTATTTTATGGATAAAAAATTGTGTCATCAATTCAAATAGATTTTGACGCGAATAGATTGAAGCAGGCGTTGCTGCAGGTGCAACAAAACCCGGTGGAAATCTACATACTATATGTTACAAGGATTTTAGAAATGCTCTCCATTAGTGAGATTGAAGTAACTAAACAAATAACAGTTAATAGTTAAATAGTACCAAATCTTTTTGAATTTGCAAGCCGGGAAATTTCTGCTCAGAAGTATGTCACGTTGTCAAAAATCATTCCAACTATTCATTGTATAACTTCCTAAATTGAGGAAACGAAAAATTCAATAATAGCTATTTCAGCTATGATAGTACACTTACTTCTGAAATTCAAAAACGTTTTGGTCAAGTTGAGTACCATAGTTGTATTGCGACGGCTATCATACTTGATCCCAGATTCAAGCGTGTACATTTTAAAAATCCACTGGCATGTGCTAAGATTATTCAAAGGCTGAGGGAGCTTGTAAAAGCGGAATCAAAAAGTAGTAGTAATTCGGATGAAGATAAAGAGCAACCCTTTAATAGAGTGGGAAGACTTAAAAATATCTTTTTATAAGATTGCTCGAAATTTATTTTGCATATTGGCAACGTCAGTTCCTTGTGAGCGTCTATTTTCCAAAGCAGCGTCTATAATTTCTTAAAAAAGAAATGGCCTTTCACCTGAATACATGAACAAACTTCTTTTTATAAACGGTATATCCAAAGATAATTTTTTCTACTAGCTATTTCATACACGAGGCAGTGAAAAATAAATATATACTCACGCATCCTGTTAAAAATAAGCATATGTTTAATTATTAATTTTAAAACCAAAAAATTAGCATATGTATAATTATTAATTTTTAAATTAAATTATAACTCTGTTACATATAAGTAAAGTATACAAACTGAGATAGTAGTCCCTCTTAAAGTTCGCAAAAAGCGTTGACGTCCTGTATGAAAAATACTTCATCTCAAATTAAACAGAACCTCCATGTGGTATTACTAAGGACCACATAGTTCAATATGACGTGACAGCCGGCCAGTATAACCTAACCGAACTAATTTAACTTCGATTTCTGAATAAATTATTAAACAAATTAAATTTAGTAAGTACATAAATACCTCAGAAAGCGAAGTAATGAACATGTTTAGATTGTTTCAAGTATGAAAGTGATTTAAAAGTTTAGATATATTGTTATATTGTGGTTTATATGTTAATTTTTAAAATTCTTTGTGATTAAAATGTATATATGTGTGTTGTGTTTTGTATATATCAGTGCTTTTTCAAAATTTATTTCACATCAACAAACACACAACGTAGAGTCCTAGAAGAACAATTTCTTTTAAGCGCCAATTTGGCTAAAATAGTTGTTTTTTTCTGTAGAAGGGTAGATACTGCGCTTCAGCCAAGGTGTTAGTGAACATTGGCAACCACTTGATTAATCTAGTCGTTAACCTGCAAGATCCCTTCAAAAATTATATTTCCAACACATAACAAAAACTCCAAATGTCTACATTCAAGCAGACCTAGCTACTGGTTTCACCTATTTTGACAGTGCTTTAAGAAGTGCTAAAAGGACTTCTTCTCAGCAAGTTCAGTTAAAATTGGTTTAGTAATTTTTTTGGTTGGATATGCATATTAAACCTATTATGTAGAGATGGGGAATTGAACACGTCGTTCTGATCATTTATATATCTATAACTCTATATTTGTATCGATTAGCTTCAGATGTTAGAAATAACCGTTAGGTGAACAAAACTATCATACTATGTGTTGCAATACGTTGCGAGTGAGTATAAAAATCAATCACACGAATATATGGTAAAAATTGTTGTACCAACCTAGGAAAAACATGCGAAAGAAAAGCAGAATCCGATTGTTTGGTTGACTTTTTTCACGTATTCAATATATTAAATTAACTACCTTTAACTGAGTTTATTTATATGTATAAAAATTAAGTGTCCCGAATTCTCCGGAGAAAACTCCCAAACCCTGTAACCGATTTTAATAAAATTTAGCACACTGTGTGCAGTATGATAAAACTTAAAAGCTAGAATAGTTTACTCTCAATTATGTCATAAAAGGTCAAAACAATTCTTAAATAAAACAAGTAAGGAAGGGCTAAGTGCGGGTGTAACCGAACATTTCATAATCTTGAAACATGCAAGAATTAAAGCAGGGAAAATACCTTCAGGTGTTGGCAAAACTTCATAATAAAAAAATGTTGGGAAAGAATTCAACATTCCTTATTCGACGAAATCGTGAATGATTTACAATTAAATTTGGTATTTTATTAAGTTAAATAATAGGTCTAAGTCTATGTCTAGTTTTTATACTCTTGCAACATGATTCTACAGAGTATATTAGTTTTCTTGACCTAACGGTTGTTTTTATCACCTAAAACTAATCGAGATAGATATAGGGTAACATATGTTACGAGTATATATACATGATCAGAATGACGAGTTGAAATCCAGGTGACTGTCTGTCCGCCCGTCCGTGCAAGCTGTAACTTGAGTAAAAATTAAGTTATCTTGATGAAGCTTGACACATTTTGGCAAAAAAGTTAGGACGAGTTCGTAGATTGGCGTTATTCGACACACGAACACAAAACGTCATTAAATGAAAACGTATAAAGTGCCTGAACTAAGCCATAAATTAAAAAACAGAACACAAATTTGGCACAACAAATCACATTAAGTGCCCCTATGGTTTGAAAAGCTTTAAAAAGTGGGAGTGGACCCTTCCCTAATATTAATAGGGCTATATCACCCAAATTTGCACAGGACAAATTTGTTAAACCCTTCTTACGATAGTGCTAAAATGGAGGAAATCGGATTACAACCACCACATTCTATATAATACAACTTCAAATTCCATCTGATACTTTCACATTCCAATATACTAATAAAGTACCAATTATTATAACGGGATAAAACTTTGCACGAATAGTGTCTTTGAAGTGGACCCCAGTGTCTATAGTTTACTTTTCAATGCCTAATAATACCTTATAATAGTATGTCAAAAATAGATAAAATCGGAACAAAACTACCCCCAACCCCCATATACTACATATAATGACTTTCGTTTTTCTAACAAGTTATATGCCGAATATGTTAATGCAATCAGTCCGTCCCTTTCTCTACCACAAATATACCCCATAAAATGATTTTCGCCTTTTCACCTGACTTTAAACTGTTTAGGTTGGTCAAAATGTGATATTTTAATGAAATTAAATAGACAAGTTTGGGAGTTACTATGGATACCGAGCTTAATTTTAGTCTTCATATTGCTACGATGGTCTTGAAAGCAAACGGGGTTCTTCAATTTGTTAAACGTTGGTCTAAAGAAATTAGAGATCCGAATATTACTAAAACACTTTTACCAAATCCATTCCGACAAGTTAGAGTCTGTTAAAAAAAAATTACTTTAATAGTTTACTTTAATATTCCATACACTATTTGTTTATAACTTATAAATCTACCTACTCTTACTATTCGTAGGGAAATGCTGGGCATAACATTCTAGCAAAAATCCTGGATTTAATATTCCGGTTTTTGAGGCAGTTTAGACCCTTACTGTTAAAATATTGTAGATAATTTTGATATTTGAACTAAACGAACCTTTCCGCCGTATATGTCATGAGCTCATTTCTGCACATTTGATTTATCTAACTTACTTTTCCAAATTAGAAAGACTATATCGCTTTCTCTTAATAAATAAAATCGTAACAATTTGTTATAACGTATTCCTAAATCTTAGCTGTCGAAATTTTTATTTCTGTAGCTCAGCAGTTATAGATCTCGACGCTTAAAAAACTCTCTTGCCAACTGTAACTTGGAACAAGGGATCACGGTATTGAGGGACACCAAGGGCCTCCCTAAATGATTTAATGTACATATCTGCAGAAGCTAACTCAACCAAATTTGTTAGGAGGAAGTATGTTAGCACTTTTCTATACGCTGTGAAAATGGTTAAAACCTGATAATAACCATGAAAACTCCCCGTTTATGTTGAAAACTACTAAAACAGCCCTAAATGATCAGATTTAGGTATATCAGCAAACTTGGCTGTATCATAATGAAACCCAGAGAACGTCTTTTTCTACGACTATCGACCGATACTAACCCCAGCCACCATATTACTAATATATTCGATTGATTTTATACCGTATATATGGGTGAATATGTATGATATCTTAGCCAAATTAAGTTTACAATGCACACAATGTAGACAAATTCGCAAAAAAGGATCGTTATTTTTTATTACAATGCAGTGTCTGCTCATAATATTATATTTATAATAATCAGTTCAGTGTTTGCTGTCGTTTATTAACAATAAAAGAAAATCGTATTGCGGTAATTACTTTGCGTAAGTATAGAAAAAGTGAAATTTATGAGCTTCTTAAAAAACTTAATATTTAGATAATGTTGTTTCCCGTTCTATTGATAGTTTTACCTAAGCATACATATATATACCGACCAGATAAATATCAATAATTATTTGAGATGACACTCGGTTAACGGCCATAGAGTATCGTTTTTAAAGATAAAAAAAGTTTTTAATAATCAAAACAATATATACGCAAAAACTTCTATAGATACAAAAAATGTTATTTCAAGGGTTCAACGTGGTCATCATCCACCTGCTATAATGGTTTGATGGGGGGTCTCCTGTAAAGGCGTTACACCTCTAGCTGTGGCTTAAAAGCAATATTCCTGGTTTTAAGGCTGAATTTTCCGTCTGAGTGTCCAGATTTGAATCCATTGAATTACAGTTTGTGATAAGAGTTGCAGATGATGGCCAGTCGAACGCCCCACGGAGACTCTCAAAAATTCTTTGGTTCGAGCAGCGTCGTCAATAGTAATAGAATGTTGCTATTGAATAGGTAACCATTAATTTAAGTTAATAACATACAAATTATGATTATAAAATGAAATCACAAAGTAATTTCATTTTAATATAAGTAGTAAAATTTTGTCAAAACCTGAAGGTATGTCACTGGCTTTGTTCTTTGCAAATTGCGATGAAATCATAATCGAATCAAATTAAACCGCGCTATAAACATGACTTTTGGTCTTAACTCGACTTTGGCATTACTTAGTAGAAAATTTGTTTCTTCCCCTCCTTCTTTCTGCTAATATATATTTGATTATGACCCGAATAGGATTTGAGTTAATATATCACAATAACTTTTCTCAAGTGTCCTAAAGTAGTATCTCCAAATTTTGGAATGTATAAATCAGCATTTATTATGTCATATATTTAAAATCTGAGGTATTTGTGTTTTTACCACGGGGTATTAAGCGCTATTTGTACCCATACAAGTATTTTCATTCTCTGTGAGAACGTTTGAATAACAATACCGCACAGTATTGCCTCGGTAACTAACGCTTCTTTTACTAAAAATAACAAAATGGCTTAATCAATGTACTGTATAAGATTATATCATTTGCATTAGAAATTAATCATATTTTAAGGAGGAAGTATACTTAGTTTGTTCAAAATATTTTTGTTTTGATGAAACAAATCTATTTTTAAAAACCAATGGTATACTTGTATTATAGTTTGATATTTCAATAATATTCTGTTAAACTTTTATGGGAAAAAATATTAAGCAATACAGCAATGGCAACGATCATTTGAAATCAAAAAATTTAAATTATATCGTTTGATAATCGCATTACCCTGGTAACGCGGGGGGTTTTTCGAAATTTCACTTTTTCACTTTTTGGACGAGCACCGACTTTGAAAACGTAAGTTTTGGGAAACAAGCTTTAAAGTTTGGAAATCGGATGTAAAACGTTTATAAGACAGGTATACAAATATTCATAACGACGTAGAATCGACTTGAAATTTAGACACAACATTTTTGAGATATTATGCATTAATATAAGACAAAAAAACAAAAGCACAGAAAGCAAATTTTAAAATGATACTGCCTCCTTACAACAAATTAATTATGAACAGCAGGATAAGTACAAATATGTTGTTTATAATGTAGATTTAAAAAGTTTGACCTTAGAGCCCAGTTACCTCTGTACATCTTAAGTTCGAGTAGTGTAAGGTATAGCAGAGAGTTAAAACTGAGCAGTAAAAGCTATTTGACAGACATATCAACCGCTACACACATAGCAATGCTTATGTGTATATTTTAAAACTATATTGTGCACACATCCAAACCTGCATTTATCGAACATTCTTTTAGGTACGATTATCCATAGCTGTGAATACTCGTATTTGCACACGCAAACGTTCATATATGTCATTGCAACAAATCTACGGTGTACTCCGGAGTTACGAGTAGAAAGACGATGGTCAATTCGTAAATTTGGTTTAGTTAAATTCAATCCACTTGCGCTCGCGGTCGCTTCTGATACATGGAGTCTTCTGCTATTGTTGTCGTTTAGCTGATTTTTCGCGGTTTTAGACACCGTTTTATTTCCACGCTTACTGCGCATGAACAAAGGACTAATAAATGCTTCATATTTTAGACAAATAAACTAATATATTGTAATAAAGTAATATAGAAAAATACGATTTCTTGTTGTATGAGCTATATATGTTTTATACCATACATATCAGTGTAATAGTTCACAGTTGCCCAACGCAGTTTCTTTAGTGTAAATCAAAGCATTGTGCATTTTAAAGTAAGAAAATTTAGAAGGATCTGGTCGTGATATCAGCACACTATTTGCCTTTGCCGGGAAAACTCTTTAACTGGGAGAAGGTAAAATATAAATTTCTTTATATTATTTGAGAAGGATTTGAATAGTGCAAAATGGCTTAAAAATTTTGGTATTCTTAAGATTTTCTGATTAAATCTTTATGCATTTTTGAGACTTATCAAGACTTATATTTGTTTGTGCAAATATTTAAACCAAAACTAGATAATTTTATTTTTCAATATATTATTGTTATGTATATCTCAGAGAATGTATGCATACATTTTTCTCGGTTTGTTTTGATTACCCTTCGCTTCGAATCCCAGTCGTAGCTTCTTTTGAAAATTAACACGACAGGAGCAGTATGTTTCTTAGTTATGTGAAATAATAGGCGGAATATTTGAAATTTAGCTTTGGTATGGCTTTGTGTTGTTACAGAATTTGTTGTGCTACTTGTATATCGAACATTTATAACACCAAAATGATCTCAACATTATGCAGCTCATCATAAAATTACTTTAATACCTACAAACTTTCCGAAAGTGCTTACGATAATGTGAATTTTAACTTCCTTATAAAAAAAATTATGATAATGGTGAGACTGTTCGTTACTAAATTCCGACAAGTTATAATTTTAAAACTATAAAAAAAATGTTTCTTTAAAGGGAGCCTCCCAACATTAAATTAGGATGGAAAAGTATCCACCAAATGTTTATATATCATAACAGACTTATTTTTTTTAGTTTTTATCATAAAAACAATCGTTGGTCTTTTAATTTTAATACTTTGTGATTAAATAAAAAAATAATAAATACATAAACTTTTCACAACAAAATAATAATCCGATTATGTTGGCAATATATCGAAATTTTATTTATTTTCGAAAAATAATACATTGTACTTATACACATTGAGTTAACGCGTGTACTTGTATCTCCCGCAGGGTAATGAACTAATTCCGAAACAATTAAAAGTGCCCGTTATTCTCGCTATTCATATCCTAATTATGTATATGCATTAGGTCAAACCAAATATTTTCTTGTCTCTGTCTTATTCAATATATAACTTTGTAAGTACTCTTTTCTACGTTTTTAGCCATTAGTAAATAAAATACTATTTTTTCACTAATATCCACGATTAAAAAATTCGAAACTTTAGGGAATTACAAACATAACTCTCGAGCGACGTCAATATATATCCGGATAATATACATAGATTGTGTAAATTTCGCAATAAATGATAATACTACAATCGAATTCGAAACCAAGTATGAAGGTTTCGAATTCGATCGATATCGCGCCCAAAAGATTTTCCCTTATATTCTATTGATGTTAAATAAAAATTTAATAGCTTTAGCAAAACATCCAAATTTTAATCATGATCTAACATTTGCTTGTTTTTTTTTACATTATTATTACAATTTTTACATAAACTCAATAGAGAAAAAAACATTACCAATTGCTTCCAATTTCGAGACGTAACTATCTTTCCTTTGTTACACATACATATGTACATGTATACCTTATATATCATTTTCTAAATCAATTCATATATACTCGTATGTATATGTATGGCATTTTCTTTAAGCACTGATTAACCAAGCAAACAGTATTCAACAGCATTTTCTTTAGAACCTTTATAGAAAGTTATTTTCTTTGAAATTTGGTATGAAGTGCTCTGTTGCTGCTTTTTTGAATGAACGATAACATATGTTAGTCTACCACAATCAATTTTCACTGAAATTTAAATGTGTTTCACTTGTTAGCGAACTGAAATAATTTTTGCATAACATGATATCAAATGTACACACATACACTACGCGGTACTGCAACCTTTGCTGAAAGAAAATGTAAGGGAATGCTGGTTATTTGTATAAATAAAAATAAATATTTGAGCTATCTTAAAGGTCAAATTAGCAATTTTTAATGTGTCTTTTAAATACCTATGTTTGCCGTGACCAGTTTTGCTAGTATGTATTGTATTATAGTGAGAAATTTTTTTGATGTAAGTATAAAATTAACTCATGAAAATATAAAAATACAAGCTTACACACACGGTGCCCAGATTTCTTTTGGTTGCAATAAAATAATTTTAAATCATACGGCTTATTATTTGAATATCTTTTCACGAAAAGTGCCTTACTAAATTATACTTTCAAAAATATGTTAATACCCAATAAGTATGTATCAGGCTTTGAAAAGCTGTGTAGTTTTTGGCGAATTTTGGCATTCGTATAACATAAAAACCCTTTACTCAGGCTATCTGTAATACGAGAACGTTGATACATATGTACCAAAGTTAAGCAAGTACATATACATATATTATATCAAACTGACTGGTAGAAAAGGGTTTGTCAATTAGAACGGTTTGATACTAAAATATTGTAGATTTGTATTGATTTAACCATCAAGTTGATATTTCAGGCAGGGGGTTTCAGAAAATCGAATAAACAAATATTCTATTAACCTTATTTCAAATCTTAAGTTTTAAAAATCTGTATAGATATAGGAAATATCAAATAATAAAAGATTATAATTTTTGAAAGTAATTTCTCATTTGAGCTAGACCAGCTCAGATAATCTAAATAATATCTTGTATCGAATTCAACTCGATACGTTAGTTGTTGCTTTTATTTTAAAAACCATTTTAATTTTAGAGCTAGTTACTCTAGCATAATGAGTAAATAAAATTACTAGTAATATATTTTTCCAGGTTAATATCGCCCTTATTGAAACCCCCTCTCTTTCTTTACCATTCTGATCCAATATAGAAGCCTTTTAGAGTGAAAACAACAAAAGTGTGCGTGCAACTTGATTCAACTATTTTTTGTCATTGTAAGCGAGTTTGATGACTCGTTTACGAGGACGACTTCCAAATCTGGCTGGATTCTTTTTGCTTTTTCTCACATCACAGCCAACGGCTTTCGTTTTCCGCATTTGCTTGATTGGATTCTGGTTACATGCCGACAGTGCAGGTGCGGTGCTGCTGACTATTGGTTTTATGTTTGCATTTATCATATGGTATATACTACTCACATTAGACGCATACTAATATCTATGTGTGTTATGATACCTTTGCATTTTTTTTCATATGTACATACATACATATACATATATAGCTATACCCAATTATCTGTCTACCCGCACTACACATGTCTCTTAAGGCGATTTAGCTCAATTGATCTTTAATTGGCGGGGTGCAAATTTTTGTGTCATACAAACAAGTAAACATTTCAGCATTTCAAAGTGAATTCTATAAGGAGGCCTTTGGCTTTATTTAGTTCAGATGAGTAGTATTCAGTTACAGAAGGAATACAAAATCTGACTTTTACTGTGGAAATCTAGAATTTCATTAAGTAGCGCAGTGCGTACTCTAAAAATTGGGTCGTGTGAGAAAGAAGACGAGATATATGAAAAGTTTTGATGGAAGCTTAAATGACCAAATGGACATGTGTTTCTAATGGCCTTATACCCTATTAATTTTGGTATTTTCTTGTTTTGTAAAATAATCGAACATCAGCTTTTACCCTTACTTGTAATACAATACCTAATATTTCAATGTACTTATTTCATATTTGTAAATTTCAGTAAACTCAGTTAAACTTTAGACCCATCTATGTTATGATGTCGAAATCGACAAACATTTCTCTTATTTGGTAAATGAAGAACAGAACTTCAGTAGACGGTGTATAGTGATAACCTTTAAAAGTTACTGTTGACCAGACCACCTAAAATTAATCGAGATACATGAACATACATATTATATATATACTAAATGTTCAGGATGGTGAAATGAGATGAAGTGCAAGCAATAACTTGCGTAAAAATTTAAATATATTGATAAATTTATACACAAGTTCCAAGCATTGTCCTGTTCTCAAAATTAATCTAAAACCCATAAAGTGTTATAACTAAGTACAAATTAAGATACGAAACTGTATTTAGGTATATGGGGTTCAAGTAGGGAGGGGCAAATGTAGTTTAAAAGCTTTTAAATATTATATTATAAAATTGTATTTACATTTTCATAAACCACTAAGGCTAGCCTTTCCGCATACTATGTGAAAATGGAAGGAATCGCTTGATAATCACGCTCGCTCATCATATAACGATTATGTTTTTAAAACTGCAATAATCGCGATAAATCACTAGACAAAGCCTCAAAATTAATTAAATTTCACAAAAATTGGCAAAATCAAACCTGAACTTTTCAAACCCCCAAATAATGAATAAGGGAACTCCATAACCGATAAGTTCGACAATCTATGGGATATATTATTGAAATTCAGAGAGAATATCTTCCCGATAGTAAAGAACTTTTGGATCAAAAATGGGATTAAATTAGGTCAATACTTTTCTTAACCTCACATATCTAATATGTATAAAAATCGTCACACTTATAGTTGACTTTACACTGCATATATCGCAAAATATGCAAGTTATCTTAATGAAATAATTTTTTCCTGGCAATAATATGTTATTGTAATTACAAAAATAGGGTAAATACTACCTCTAGCTCCCTACACCTATTACGTATGTATATCAGAACTTCCGGTTTATCTTTATATCGTATATATGTATCATTAAATATGTAAGATATTTTAGAAAATTAAATGAAAATATAATAGTGGGTATGCTATTGTTTAAGGCCGAAAATGTATGAAATATGTACGAATTACCCCAGCTCCTATGTACTACATGCATATAAAGGTTCTTGTTTTTCTACCCGGATTTATGCCAAATATGATGGTCAGTATGTGAGTTAACATTTCTTGAATACATGTTCTTGAGTATACTTGAGTAAATGCAATGAGCCCAGTTTATCTCTTAGCCCTTAGATTTCCCTCCTTGACTTTCCATTTGACTCTAAACCGTTTATATTGGTCAAAATTTGTTATATTTTAGTGAAGTTAAGTGTATTAGAAATCCATCAGAATTGGTACAGAGCTTGGCCTAAAGTTTAGATTCCAACCCCATTTTATTAAATTTAACACCTTTTTTTGACATATATCTTATTTGAGTTAATACAAAATTAAAATAATGAAATTAAGTTTATGACCCATAACATAAGTTGTTATCCATTAACGATTTCTTCGAATAATGTATGTTAAATCTCATGCCGAATATAGATGTGATTGTAAGAAAGAAAATTACTTTTAAAACTAATAGCTTCTGGTATAGAATAAGAAAACATTTATATTAAATAAAAATAAAATATTTTTGATTCTATATCTTTTTTCATATAAAGTTTGCAATAATTTTGAAATTTAATATTTATATAATATATTTATGTACATATATCGTCATCTAAGTGTGCATGCATGTGAATATGGTATATGCTAAACCCAGTGAGAAGTATAGTATGAAAATACACAAAAGGCTATATACGAGTATTGTACATATGTACATAAGTATGTAACACATAACACTTATGTATGTATATATATACTAAATGTTACACAAACACTCACATTTCATTTAAAGTTGGAATTCTTGTTATATTGAAGGTGGTCACTTGATTTGGCTCTCACTTTGACCATTACACAGTTGCACGTTTTGTTACTTAATTCGCATTTGTAATTGAAGAACCTGACATGCATAATTAACAATCAGTGAAACGGTGACGAATAAAATGTAGAAAGTAAAAATACGGAAGTAAAAAAGTCAAATCGAAAACCAATAAGTGTTCATATGCATGTGGTCATATGTTACCTAGATGCCAAATTTTAAGGACACCAATTTTAAATGGCTTCAAAAGCTAAAATTGGCAAATTTTGTTTATCGTGACATATTTTTTTGTATGTAAGGAAATGTTGTGTCAGTAACTTAACGTCTATCAGGTTTAAAACGATATTAGTATGTTGGCAGTTAGGTGTATCTACTTACTTTATATGCATTACGTTGTGCACAACATAGCCGGCAGCGCTGTTGAATCATGCTTCATAACAATATAATATAGTACATACGACTATGTATGCCCATTCATACTATATACTTGTACATATGTATTGAAAATCGAAAAGTCATACTTTCTGGTGTTATTGCATCATAGCCGTCTTTAAGTCACTATACTACTTTTTCGACAACAACCTTTAATTGAGATCGTACTAGTTCGTGATTATCGCGATAAGACAACAGGTCAGTTTCGAGATAATTTTATGTAAATTAGCTAAATAGTATTTGCTATAAAAAACAAGCAAAAAGGTTAACTATAATACGGTAATATAGTATTGTAGGATAACTAAATTTGAAAAAGTAACCGGCTAACGGAAACGTTTTGCTAGTTCTTTAAAAAAAAACCTTCAAGTCGAATCAAGGTTACTTGATAGGCAAAAATATATTTTATGAAGTTTGTATGCCAGCTATATACTATAGTGGCCCGATCATTATTTAAATTTGCTTGTTAAGAGTTGAAAATTTTTGCAGACGAGAAATTGAAACACAGTTATTTACATGCCGGGCGGTCCAAAAATCAAAAACCGAAGAAATTGTTTTATTCTCGGATAATATATCACATAGAAGAAGAGATGCACGTCAGACTTAATCATAACTTTTACACCATGATATGTTCTGTAATTCCCTTGAAAATCGAATTTTCCTGTTCCAGAAATCGAATAGTTTCTGTCAAGAGTTCTCCATTAGCTTCAGGATACCAGACCACTGTAGTTTTTTCAAGCAGAAGTAACTGCATTAGAGGTGCATACCTCACAAACTAACAGTAGAACGACAATACTGGCCTCGCTGACCGCGCTCTCAAGGTTAGTCAAGGAGTGTTTGACCTCATTAGCAATAACATCAAGTTACTTCTATATCAGACTGTTTTGGGTGCCTTATCCTACCGCAATCCCTGAACACTGCAAAGTTGATAAGCTCGCCAAAAGACATCCTTACCTCAATCTAATCAGACTGAGATCTTGATTAGCAACCAGAACATGTGTGACAATGAAACTTGTGGGATCCAAAAACAAATCCAAGAAGTTCTTTAAATTACTTGCTCTTAGCAAGGTTTATCTCACCACAGTTCTAAATGGATACTGTTCTGTAAGTGCTTACGGGGTATGGTTAAAGATTTCAGAGCCCGCAAACTATCAAACCTTTATGGAGGAAGGTGAGGTGGAAACTTCTAGATACTTTTCTTCCACTGTCCAACTTTTTCTAAGTAAGGTTGAAGAAACTCTGTAGTCATACCTTCTACGAAATTAAAAAGTTGTTGAAGAAACTTTTCAACTGAAGCCAACTGCCAGTGCGATACTGCAGTAATAATCTGACATGCGTGCCAGCAATACATATACTTGTACCTATTTCAAGTATACCAATTTTTTCCTAGAAATGCTGTTTAGATTTTATTATATCATTGTCATGCATTTCCAATTAAATCCATTAATAATACAATGCGCACTCCGAAACCTCTATTAGTCAACTATGGAAAGTACCATACCATTTGGAAACATCCTTTTGCAAGAAATCATAACAGTGCTGCCTGTTACAGGAAAAATTAAATTCCTGATGCCTTAATATGTGGTATTACTTTCTCGATAATATGATACAAAACAAACTATAAATATAAAATAGTCAATATATGTATCAACCCAACGTTCATAGAGTACAAGGTTACGACAACCTTGACATTATTGAACCAACATCGTCATACTTACATTGGGACGAATTTGAAAAACAAAAAAAGTACGTGTGGCACTCGAGGACTGCCGTGGTAAAGCTATTGCATAGCATTTTTTTTATCAACTTATTATTATTCTTTTTTTTTTGCTTTGATATTTGTTCAAGTTACAATTTTTGAGCGTATTGATCGATAAGAAAACAATTTTTTTTCTTTTATTGAATAAATGAGAAGTTAATATTGTTTAAAATATGTTTATTATCTTACAATACATGTATTTTATTTAGGATTTTATCATTTAAGTTATAGGTTAATATAACAAGCATAAGTTTGAGACTTGATATTCTATCTGGAAAATACCACGTCAAGGTTGGTCCCATATTTTGTTGTGGATTCTTGTGGATCATTATTCATTTTCAAATTTTTCCGGAATTACTTGATTCGGTCACCGCTCTTAAAGCCCGCAATAAAAGCTATGCAATAATAATAATAATGTTACTGTAATATTATGATTCCGAATATTGAATAATTTATTTTTATTAATTAATTTTTTGTTAAATTCCATATTTTTATTTACCATTAAAAAATTGTATCTTAAAAACTATTATTTTTGAATCACCCTGCTGTCTTTTCAATTGATTTGTTCCGCTTGAGATATGCGAAAATACGCCTAAAAGTATGCAAACATTTTTCGCATACTTTGTGATCGTGTTAGGTTTATTTCCGTTACGGAATTTCTTGATTCAGTCCCCACGCTCAAAGCCCGCGATAGAACTATGCAATTTTTTGCGCTTGTTGTTCAAATAATTGTCTGATTTGATAAGACATGCGATATCAAATAAAAAAAGTTTAATTTTGTCACTGCATTCTAGGCAATTAGCCTCTTTCAAATGTTTTTGGATATAGTTTGTTGATATGAAAATAGTTTGCCTATTCATATTATTAATTATCTTTTCACATTATTTCATATCTTTTCAAATGTTCTAGACCATCAAATTTCCATTAATCCTAATTAACTTTTACTATTTTATTGCACATAAATGAGTCTTAAATTCTTCGAAAACATCGGCTTTAAAATTTTTATAGCAAATTCTTTAAATTTGGACTAACCTGTTAGTCGCAAAAGATAACAGAAAGCTTTGTTAAATCTTCATTTTTAGGAGAGCTCAAGAAATATATTATATATTTTAACCTAATAATATGCATATGTATATATACGCAATTATGAAAAAAATAAGTAATTAAGCATTCAAGCAGAATTTCATATGCATACATATGTACATAGGGATTTCAATGATATACTGATACAAGAACAATATCATGAATATTATTTTATCCATATCAGTTTATTTCAAGTTTCATTAACCGAATCGATTTTTGAAAAATTTAAACTTCTAGGCCTTTTGAAAGGCACTTGGATATATTAAATCATGTAAGGATGCATTTGCATTGGATTTTGCAAGGATCAAAGCCGGCCGGCTGAGATTAATAAGAGGGCAATCGAACAAATAAAGAAAGATACGATGTCAGCATGGCAAAGAAGATGGAAGAATGAGAGTCGCGGCAGATGGACGCCCAGACTTATGAAAAATGTTAACTTATGGACAAACCGAAAATTTGGAGAAATCGACTTCTTCATGACACAGCTGCTATCCATTTACGGATAGTTCAAAAAGTACCTCCACCGAATGGAAAAAGTCGAACAGCCGTTATGCCTATACAACGACTCAACAGAAGAATACGCTGAACACACATTCTTTAAATGTGCACGATAGCAACGGAAACACAGCGCCGTAGAAGACCGGGTTGCGCCATGCTGTATAGCGAAGCAAACTGAAGGATCATCCAGAAACTCCCAGCAATTTTGCTACGCAGAAAAAAGCGGGACCTGGACGCAGGTTCATATATGTAAATCTCTCAATGATAAAAATAGAACGCCAGGATGAAGTAATGCAAACGTGGTTCCAGGGTGGGCGACTGCTCCTTAGATGAGGGGTTTTTAGTGACCTGAAAGCGGCACATACCGTTTCTGTGACGACAGCATTGATGATACGGAAGGCATTTTCCAACCCCTCACCCGCAAAAAAAAAAAAACAAAAGCCGGTTAATTACCTTCAGGGGTTAACAATATTAAAAATTACAGCGAAGGGGTTTAACTTCATTGTTTGCAGAAATCATGAATGGATTTTAATCAAATTTGGTATCATATTAACTTATTTTGAAGTTCATAGACTTCCTTAGTTTTATTATTGTACTATGTTTTACTTCCCATCAGCGAAAATTATACTAAAATCATTGGGGGCAGAGATATAGAAATGCTTGCATTGCATTAACTTTTGACATTGCTCAGGTATACTTGAAATCTTATTTTCAAACTATTTTATAAATATATGGAGTAAAGTCAACTGGACATTTCAAAATTCTGAATAACAGTTATATGGGGCTAAGGCAAGTCTTCGCCCGATTTTATCCATTTTAAGCACAAAGATACACTGTTACTAGAAGAACAAGATTTCTCAATTTCATTGAAATACATAGATACATATTAGTCCAGTCAGAATTCGGAATTCAGATACCCAGCTGTAAGTCTGTAAATACTTGTATATTGACACCCTAAAAGTTGTCTCAAAACCTACATATGGTAGGGTGTACGTAACTTTTAAATTTTAAGGTCAAAGGTCACAAAAATCGGTTTTTGGCGCTTTTTTTTGTAAATATCTCATTTCCTATGGGTTTTTTGCTATTGGTATTTGTTATCAATATTGTAGAATACAAAATTCTCTACAAATTTTGTTTAAAATTTTTTTTCATACGGTGAACCGTTTTCGAGATAGAGGGCTTAGAGCGCGCGGTCACAGCATCACTTCAGGTCAACCGGTGCCTCCGATCAAAAACGCGCCATATATAGTTGATGAACTATAGGTAAATCAATGATTATAAATATTTGTCAATTTTTATTAACTATTATATTATATTTTATAATTTTTTCCTAACCTATCCACTTTTTATTCAGTATTAATTTATTTAACAACACTTACCTGCCCATGAAATTGCAGAATTGGTTATAAAAATATAGGAATTATATTTGAATTTAAACCTTATTAATATTAATAACTTCTTACATGATAAAAATAAAATATAAAAAATATATTAAAAAATATCATTCAATACATTTATTTTTATTAAAAGTAAAAAAATGGAATAAAGGGTACAAAAACTACAATTTATAATTTTAATCATCTTCTTCCTCTTTATCGTCGTCTTTCGGCTGTTGGTAAATTTCAAACTGGTCTTCATTATCGTCTTCAACGACATTTGTTTCAAGTTCTTCCATGATTTCGGGGTCAAAAGTTCCATCTTCGTTAATGTCGCTCTGATATGGTAGAGCATTGAGACAAGCTTGTAATGGGCAACAAGCTAAAGAGCAGCAAGCCCGCTTTCCTGCATCCGCATCGCGAACCACAACCACTCTTGCAGTTGCAGAAAATTGTATTTAGCAAATGTTCTGGAGCAGGTGGTAAAATTGTCATGATAGGCTCCAGAAAATCGTTTCGCATTGCCCAACCCCATACCTGGGGTTCCAAATCATGCCCTAACCAAGTTTGAACTTGATAATATACACGTTCGAAATGTTGATGAGCAGCTGCACTTGTTGGTGGAATATTTGAAAGCTGCACAAGTTTATTAAGTTTTGTAGACTTGACGTAATGCATATAACGAAGATGATCGAGACTTTTCACAGATTTCGGAGCATTATAGACTGCCAATAAGGTTTGAGTTCCACTCTCTAATAATCTCTGGGCCGAACAATTTTCTTCCTCAAATGCTGCAGCCAATTCATCAAAATTGGTCAGTTTCTCAAAAACTTTTAAAAATGTTTTTTTTCCCTTTTTAAAAAGCGCAGAAGTTGTGTCACATCCACTTAATGCGTGCAGAAATAAAATATGTGTTTTGGAATGAGGATAATTATCAAAACTTTTAGTCGAGTATATCTCCGTTTTTACATTGCCTTTCCCAACTTTTTTAAAGAAAATTTCTTGTTCGTAAGACAGTGTACGCCCAATTAAAATGATGAGTAAATCAATATCTTGTCCTATTATTGACAAATTTACAGATTTTAAAGAAGATGTACTTAATTATTTTCTAATTAAAATGTCATTAGTGTTAATGGGAATATAATTATAGTAAGATTTAAGTTTTTCCCTTCATTATTTTTTAATTTTAGGAAACGGTGATCAGTATTATTGAATAGATAAAGATTTAAGGCATGAAGAAAATGATAAAATATAATATTATAATTAATAAAAATTGACAAATATTTATAATCATTGATTTATCGATAGTTCATCAACTATATATGGCGCGTTTTTGATCGGAGGAACCGGTTGACCTGAAGTGATGCTGTGACCGCGCGCTCTAAGCCCTCTATCTCAAAAACGGTTCACCGTATGAAAAAAATGTTTAAACAAAATTTGTAGAGAATTTTGTATTCTACAATATTGATAATAAATACCAATAGCAAAAAACCCATAGGAAATGAGATATTTACAAACCTTGAAATTTAATAGTTGCGTACACCCTACCATATGTAGGTTTTGAGACAACTTTTAGGGTGTGAATATACAAGTATTTACAGACTTACAGCTGGGTATCTGAATTCCGAGATTCTTACCTAATTTAAGCTTAAATGACTGGACTATATGTGCTATAAAGTCAAAGTTAAAGAAAATCTTTACATCAGGTATATGGGAGCTAAGGAAGTAGTGATCCGATTCAACCCATTTTTGACACAAGGATATATTAATATCAAAGAAAAATCTGTCCCGAAGTTCAATAATATATGTCACACATTCAATGATGTATTCGGCAAAAATTCAGCTATATGCACGTAGTCCACATTTTTGGCGTCTGGGTTCGTAGCAGTGATTTGATTACGCCCATCTACGAACTCGTTCTCACTTTTTTGCCAAGAAACAAGTTTCACTTAAGTATCTTAATTTTTACTCAAGTTATCGCTTGCACAGACGGACAGATGGACGGACGGACGGACAGTCACCCGAATTTCAACTCGTCTCTTCATCCCGATCATTTATATATATTATATATAACCCTATATCTAACTCAATTATTTTTAGGTGATACAAACAACCGTTGATATACGTTTTTTAATAATTAACTTTTAAAATAAATATTTTAACGATATTCATAGAATACAAGGTTACAAGAACTTTGACATCATTGAACCAACATTGTCATACTTACAGGTAGACGAATTAAAAAAACAAAAATTATTATTTATGTAATGGTTTTTTTTTTTATTTTTGCGTCCAAATGTTTTGGATATAATTATTGATACTAAAATAGTTTCCGCATTTATATTTTCTAATAAATTTTCTACATAGGGACATCAAAAAACATTTTACCTAATGCAGTGACAAAATTTTTTTTTTGCTTTTTAGATCACGAATATATATAATTTTCTTATAAGATCTCTTATAGAGATAATTTTTTGAACCAAAAACGCAAAAATAAAAAAAAACAGTAACATATATAAAATTTTTTTGTTTTTCAAATTCGTCCCACTGTATGTCGATGTTGGTGTAATGACGTCAAGGTTGTCATAACCTTGTATTCTATGAACGTTATATAGGTATTAAAACCGTAAAACAGCAACTTCAAACAGGCACTCACGTTTATTCAAGATAATTTAAATTTTTGGAACATTAAATATTTATATATCAGCTTAAAACTAATGTCATTTGCTACAAATAGCTACTTAAAAGTGAAATAAAAAGACTTCGAAATAAATGAAATCATTCGGTTTCTAGAACATGCCAGAAAGAATCCGGATTTTAAAACTCGTAATACTGTCATATACTGAAGTGATAATGCAATTAAGGTAGAGGAAACAATTGAATAATGATTATGAGCACACATTGACATTTTGAAATATGTAGTTCAGTCCCCTGACCCACAGCATTTCCAGCTTTTGAAATATTTTTAATATAAAACTAAATCGGGGAAACTTCAGAATAATGGGAAATTTAAAAAATCATTGTGGGCAACTCTCAAAAGTTTTTAATAATTTGGTATCTTAAATATCTAAAATATATGCAGCAGATATTAAAATTAGAGATTTTCTACAAAATATTACAATAAACTAATTCAGGGCAAACTTTTAAAATAAGCAATTATGTTGTTTAACTATAAGTGAATACATAATTTAACGTAATATATTTTATTAAATAAGAAAGTTTTCCATACAAGGAAGCAAGTGTGAAAAATTCAGATCGATATCTCAAAAATTGACTAGTGACTAGTTCGGGTATATACAGACAGACAGGCAGGCAGGCAGACAGACAGAGGGATAGACAGACAGAACAACATTTAAATATGTATATACTTTAGAGGATATCCGATATTTCCTTCTGGGTGTTACACACTTCGTGGCAAACTATATTCAGAGTTAAAAAATGTACTCTAAATATTTGTAATTTTACCCGCCTATCTTTGCATACATATACATTATATAAATAATGGTAAATTAATAATACAACCCTGTGCAAATTTTTTGTAAAGAATTTTTAATAGAAAAAGGAAATGAAATCGAAACAAGAGTATTAAATTCTCCAATTGTGATTTGAGGTTATATAATTTCGAATGTTTAAAATCTAGATGAAATATTCTTGAAATAATATTGAACATTCTAAAATCAATCAAGAACTCGATTTGAGTTACTAAACTAATTTGTATCAAAACTGGAAAACTTTTAAAATAAGGTTTTGATGTTATCATTTTCGAACTTACCAGACTTTCGATCCGAATATCATATTAATTTGAAGGTGATTTTTTTGCTCCCTTTTGGTAATCTGATGTTATTTATTGTAAATATATAAGTAAGATCAAAAGGTGTAGTGATAGGCAGAATATATAATATATTGTAACATGATTTTATACATCAACAATTTCTCCTTCAATAACTAAAGATGCCGGAATGTGCTTTGGCTATTATCAAGTAAGGAAGCCTAAATTCAGACTGAATCAGATATTAAATACTCTTGTATGAATTAAAGACAAGAGAAATATATCAAAACGTTATGCCCGAAATCGGTACTGCGAAACGATATTATAATACAATACATTGTATTGTATTGTACTGAGTCATGTTACAATCATTAAAGATTTGCTTGATCGGACAGACGCATAGATAAACATACATCGTTTATTTATCTACATATATGTATATCTTTTTTGATTAGGTTGGGATGTTACAAACAACCGTGAACCGGTGAACAAAAATATATTCTGAGTAACATGTTGCATGTATACCAAGGTTTAATAATAAATAATATTTTGTATGATTTCAGGTCGATATACAGATATGTGCGAGTTTCACCATACTACACGAAGTATAGTACAACTTACTTATACGTATGTGTTTCTGCTAGCTTTTACAATGATGATTGCTGTTGAAGCTACGGGTACCGCACCGACAATATTGCATAGTAATAGTGATAGTAGAGAGAAGTTCACAGCAAAAATTGGAAGCAATGGGTTTGTCGCCGACCATTCAAAACAATCTCATTCAAGAAGAAAACGTTTGGTGTGGATAACAGATGATGGTCGACTTGCTTTACCGCCAGGCACTGCACTTACAATTACGCCGACAATTTCAATGCCATTAGTCCGACATCCTCCAGAGGGATTCTTTTCGAATGTATCCATTAGCTTCCCATTGACAAGTGAGTATTTTCAAATATTGCTAATGAAGGGCTGTAAAGGAACGTGATCGGTTACAAAAAATGACAGTTTTTAATGTTTACTATTAGAATAAGAAACACTTGTACCTAGTATACAAAAGCAAAATACTAACAAACAATTACTTGCTAATTTAAAAAAAAAAAAATAAATACTTAAAAGCTATATGTTTATGAAATACATTGGCTGCTACTGTTCCCTTGCTAGGTCGGAAGACTTCTTGCGTTTCAACCGGATTTCTCGCCCATCAGTTGCGATGAGTCTAGAAGCATCCTCATTAATATGCTGTCTAAGCCTCAGTTCGTAAGACTTTGCAATTTTGATTATTTCCTTTACCACTGAATTCACGCCTAGATCACGGTGTAGGTCAGCAGATCTAACGTACCAAGGAGCATTAACTAAAGTCCTTAGAACCTTACTTTGAAAGCGCTGAATGCAGGCAATAGAGCTTTGACTTGAGCAACCCCATAATTCAGCTCCGTAGGTCCAATTTATAACTTGATTGTATATTAACAACTTGTTTTGGACTGATAAACTGGATCTCCTGCCAACTAGATGGTAAAGTTTAGCAAATTTCATATCATCTCACTCATTTTTACATGCTCTTTCTAGCGAAGCTTAGCATCTAAGGTGATATGTAGGTGCTAATATATGATGTGGTATAGGAGTACTATTTATATAAATTGGACGATATGCCGATTTTTTTAATGTAAAGTCGACGCGAATTGATTTGGATTTGTTTAATTTGATCCGCCACTTAGATGCCCACTTGGCAATTGCATTGACTGCTGTCTGCACTCGTCGAGCAGATACTGTGGTTGAATCTCCAGCTGCTAACAATGCTGTGTTATTTGCAAATGTCGCTGTTAAATAACTAAAACCCGAGGAACACTCGCTTCTATCGGTTGCAAGTTAGAGTAGGCATCCTCTTGTTTAATGCGGTAATATCTATCTTTTAAGTAAGAAGCAATTATTTCACAATATTGTTTGGGCGACATGCATTTCAGTGCCAAACTTTGTCAAAAGCTTGAGGCACGTCCGAACAAACATTATTTTTATCCATTGTATTTCCAACGAAATTAAGAATTCGGTGCACCTGATCAATTCGTGAATAGTGGTCACGAAAGCCAAATTGATGTGTGTATTGGTCTCAGCCTATTTATGAGCACATTCTCAAAGGTTCTCTTTTACTCAGGTTTGTTTGTATATATAAATCATCAGGATGATGAGAAGATTTTAAATCCGACTGTTTGTATGTCTATCCGTCTGTGCAAGCAATATCTTGAGTTAGGATATCTTAATGAAACTTGTTACACATGTTCCTTGGCAAACAAGTGAAGACCAGTTCGTGGATGGGCGTAACCGGTCGTGGCACAAAACGCCGTTGATCGAAAACATATAAAATGCCATAACTACGCACTAAATTAAGATATAATTTAGTACTGGGAATTGCAGTAGGAAGGGCCACCTGAGGGATAAAAATTTTGAAAAAATGGGAGTGGTCCCGCCCTCTAATAGGTTTAATGTACATATCACCTAAATCACTTAAGATACTATAACCAAATTCGCCCAGGATAAATCCCTTAAGTACCCCTACGACTGTAATAATTAATGCAATCGTATGATAACCCCGCTCTCTCCCCATATAACGAATCTGTTAAAAACTACTAAAAGCGCGACAAATCAATAACTAAATCCGCCAGGGACATTAAATTTTGCAGCCAGGATGATTCATGAGAGATTTATAGAGGTCAAAATTTGACGGTGGGCGTGGCACCGCTCATATTTAGGTGACATAACCTTAGACCTACTCGACCAAATTCGAACATAACATTATCTTCCCATATAACACAATTTTAAATTCCATATGATTATTTCACTTTCCAGTGCACAAATCAACCACCAATGATATTCTGATGAATCTTTGCACAAAGAGTGTCTTTGAGGTATACCATCTGAAGTCTAAAAATTGTCAAAAGCGGACCATAATTGTTCAAGCTCCTACATACCGAATATTTGAACCCCAGTGCGTATGGCTGACTTATTGTAGTAAATATCGGTCAAATTGTGAGATATATTAATGAAATTCAGAGAAAATGCTTTTTTGATAATAGTTTACCCTTGAGTCAAAAATCGAGTCAATACTTCCCTTAGCCAACTTATACCTAATATAAAGATTTTCGAACTTACAGTTGACTTTATTCCACATGTAACGGTCAATGTAGGAGTTATTTTAATGAAATTGAGAGAGCTTATTTTTCAATTAAGAGTGTATCTTGCCTTAATGCTCTTACAAGTATAACTGATTCAAGATTTTGAATTCAAAATAATTATATATAATATTATTAATATTATATATATAAATAAAATTATATTAAACCTAATCCCTAATATTATATAATGAAATCCAATCTTTTGGTTGACGTTTTTCACATCAACTCTACATATATGTTAAATTTAACTTCTTCGGTTGAGTTTATATTACATATGTTTCATCTCATTTGAGGATGATTTTAATATAATTTTCGCTGGCGATAAGTAAAATACTTGTATAGTAGTAAAACTAAGTGGCTCTATGACCTTCAAAATAAGTTAATATGATACCAAATTTAATTGTAATAATAAGTTAAGTTAAGTAATCGTTCACTATTTCGTCTAACAATGAAGTTGAAACCCCTTTCGCTACATTTTTAGTATTGCCCACACCTGAAGTTAAAAAAAATTTTGAAACGAAGTGCGTTCGAATCTTCACTGGAAACTTTTATGGAGCAACATTGCACATACCCATATGTGTTTTGCTTATTTATTTGAAAATGCTAATTTTTGTTTTAAAACAAAGTATATAATGAACGAAGACTTTTTTAATATACATTTTCATAATTTATTCAATCAAAAACAAATTTATAAAAAGTATAGATATAAAATGTGTAAATATATTTTCCCTAAATTAATTTAAATCATAATATTAATCAGTTGCTCAATTCTGCAAAAAAAATCACAGATGAACATGTGACTAACTTTGGAAATTGTTATATGCAACAAACTGTTCCCTTTTATTTGAGCGTGTCCTATGAAAAGACTAATTGTACCCGATTAACCACAAAAATATACTAATAATTTCCAAACGTTTATGGACTATGGGAAATATAGTAGACATTATTTTTATAGCGAGAATAAGTAGACCAGAATTGCGGCCACATCTCAAAAAACGTTATTTTGTATCGTTCTTCACTTTTCAATGTTCAACTTAAGTATTATAGAGCTATCGAGACAAATAAGAGAAGAGAAGAATTGAAATACGATTGACTGTCGACCCATCCGTCTGTCCGTGCAAGCTGAAAGGCAAATTGCCCATCAATGTTGTGCATTCAAAATGTCGGTTATCTTTTTCTGCAGGTTTTTTTCTAACAGCTTAAAAACTGCATTTTCCCTTAAGCGTTTAAGTACACACATGTCACTTTGATGCACCATTTCATCTCCAGTCCATTGTTAAACATTTTGAATGCCTCTTTTGCTGCAATTTTCTCTACTTGGTCATCGGTAATGAAATCATCATCATGAGAATCAACGATAAATTTCTCATTGATTCAAGTAGATTCTCATTGATTAATCTGATCTACTAACTGATGATGAGAGTTTTTCTCTGGACACTTTAAGAAATCAAACTCCATACTTCCCATGTAACGCAACATTCCATCCGATTCTTTCACTTTCCACTATACAAATCATGCACCATTGATTATATCGATAAAACTTTGCACAAAAAGTACTTTTAAGGTATGGATCTCACATCAAAAAATTGTCAAAATCAACAATAACTGTTCAAGCCACCAGATACAGAATAACTGGAACAGAGCGCCTATGGCTGACATTTTACCGAAAATATCCGTCAATATGTGAGATATGTAATTGAAATTGAGAGATAATTCTTCCCTGACAACGATTTGTCTGTAGTCCCATATACCTAATAGAAAGATGTTCAAACTTCCGGCTGACTTTATACCGCATATATGGTATGTATCGGCTAATATATAAGTTAGTCGTAATACCTATAATAAAATTGAGTGAGCGTGTTTTTCTAATGACGGTGCATATCTGTGCCTAAAATGAATAAAATCGGGTAAAAACTTGCCCCAGCAAGCATATAATTAATATCGGTTGTTTATATCAACTAAAAATAATAGACGAGTTGAAACCCGAGTGACTGTCCGTCTGTGCAAGCTTGAGCAAAAATTGAGATATTTTAAAACTGTCGTAAATCAAAAAGTTTTTAAAATCAGGTCAATACTATCTCTATCTCCCACGTACGTAATACGTAACGCAAGTTGCAAGAGTATGAAATGTTCGGTTACACCCGAACTTAGCCCTTCTTTACTTCTTTAATATTAAGTTTTGCTTTCACTTTAAGGTATAACCTCGTCTTTGACCTTAGCAAATTGCTAGAATATAATATGTTCAATTACATCCGAACTTAGCCTTTACTTGTATTTAATGCTTGGTTGCATAGATTCCCGATATATTTAATTGAATGTGACAAACTATTATTAAATGTGAGCATCCGCACAAACTTAGTCTTCTTCACATGAAATAATTTGAAACATACAAATTTACTTTGCATAATATTATTGTATTTTATTATTATTTCTAATTTTTAGTTGATTTTGACAAACTTGGTTTAACGGATGAATCAAATCCCTTGGGAGACTTGCCACCTATATTCACAAGGCAATTTGGGCGTTCAACAGGTCATGTGCTTGGAGAATACGTGGCTCGTTATCTCAATTATAAAACTAAACGAGATTTGGCTGCACAGAGAAAACCTTTAGACAAGGAAACTCCCGGCTTTAAAATAAAAATTAATTCAGAAAATGTAGGAAAATTAGAGTTGCCACGACTGCCGGAACATTTTAAACATGCATTTCATGGTGGCGAAAGGCATGTATACCATGCACTTGCATATATCGTGTTAACACTTGTGTGTTGCTAAATTAATAATTTAATTTTATTAGAGTAATACTTTATGGAGTGGTAGAAGACTTACTTGGAACTTTCGGTATAAATGGAAAAGCCTGTTTACTACGTACAATATGCGAAGTTCATTCCCGGAAACTATCTCACTTTGGCGTATTCGGCGAAATAACGAAGCTGTTTTTAACGTAAGCCTAATTTAATAGCATCTATCTATCGCTATGATAATATAATTATATGAATTAATATTTTTAATTAGTGCAACTAATTCACCATTTGCTGAACTTATTCCGGAATATGTGCGCGCACAGGAGATTGGAGAAGGTCGGAAAGCTCCCGGTGAATGTTTTCCCTATTATAAAGAGTGTCCAAAGAGCATATTTAGAGAAACGCAAAAGGATAAATACAGGTAATTATAGCGAATTTAGCAAATTAATCAAATTCGGTGGTGGCTTATCACATTTTTAGTAGCATTGGAAAATACAGTAATAACAGATAAGGGATTTTTAAACCCAAAAATAGTCTGACCCATGATAGGAAAAAAAAGATATATAAATGTACTTTATATTTATTATATTTTATTTTGACTGATAAAAACACAATGCCCAATGACAATAAGAATTATTTTCTTTCCGAAAAAAATGTAATGGGAATTACAATTGAAATAGGAATGAAGAGTTATAGAAAATTAAAAAATACTTTATCTAAGTTAATAAATTATTATTTATTAAAGCAAATATATACATATTTATATTAAATTATAATTATTGATAGTTATCTATGCATCGAGAATAGTTTATTTTTCTACTACTAATTAAGGCAATTAAAAATAAACAAAGATTAATCTCTCAACGCAAAGGAATGTAAAAAATTTTCGTCTTAAGCGAATACAAACAAACTGGATGGTTTACCCACGCGGGAACATGTCACATAAATTATCTTGAGAGTTGCACTGAAAAAATAAAATGATACGTATAGCAGTCACTGCTACGATCGAGACACAAATAAGACCTAAAAAATTAACGATTTTTTCCCTACTCCGTAATATATACTATACCAATAAGCGAAAGCAAACACTGAATTAATATTTAGTAGACACTGTATGCAAATTCTAACAAACAATTTTTCGTGTGAATTTTTCCTCGCTGTATGCATTGTAAACTTTGTAACAGAATTTATGGCAAGACTAAGTATGCAGTTATTCTCCATGAAAGATGTCCAGCAATAGAATAAACAATCAATCGCAATTAAGAATATCTTCCATGTTAATCCTTTTTTTTCCACAGTTGTTCCCTTAAATTTATTTCTTCATGCATAAGTATTTTACATATCTGTATGTATACACAAGTTGTCAAAATTTTGCATATCCCATGAGCTGGCCATTGGTTAAAAAATGCATTACACGATTAAGGTCAGATAGTTAATATAGCCCCCGAAAAGATACAATACATTATTTTTAACAGTTATATTATAAAAAAAATTTTAAATGAAACTATCTTCTTTGTTATATTATACCTTGAAGAAAGAGTATATACTGCGAGATATTATACGCAAAGCAAATATGGTTGTACAGCAAGAAGTTTGGCAACGTATTATTCACTTGAGGGCTTTTAAATACATACCTAGAAGACGGTCGTAGATAACGAATTAGTTCTAAAATTACTTATAAAATTTACTAACGGTTTGAAAAATGCTAATTTAAAACGGGAAAAACAATCATCTTTCACACTCGCAATTCTTATAGTATAAAACTGTATAAAATGTTTTATTTTTGTTGGTTCCGACAAATATGCAGCTTCTTGGGGATAAAGAAATTTCATATCGATATCTCAAACACTGAGGAACTCGTTTGCGCATATAGATGGTCGCACAGATAGACGAATATGACTAAATCGACTCAGCTCGTCACTCCGATAATATTGTATATAGCGGGTGATCTAAGTAGAGTACTCTTTTCAATAGATTTTTTTGACAGATCATGCGTGAGTCGTGTCAAGCTGTCATGTTATTTTGGTTTAGAATTGCTTGGCATTTCATCATTGAACTTATGCCTGAACAACATTTACGTTTATTACTCTATAAAGAATGCTGGAACCCAGTATTAATTATTGGATAATATTTGACCGAATAGACCACGTCCAGCTTGCTGAACTATCTAACTTGATAGTATTTATTCGGTAGTTCCCTTCACTAGTTGCTACCTTCACCAATTTGGGTTAACCATGGGTGCGTTCGAGATGGCAATCACGACAGCGGTGTTCCATGTTTGTCAAAGTATCCCGTTCTGCGTAAAATTTCGGTACTTGCAACAGCATCATCAACAGCATTCTACTTTCGCTTTTTGCACGCAATTTATGCAAATAATTGGCAACAATAAATTTTTGTCTGCACATCAGCAGAGTATCAGCAAATATGCAACACTGTAGCTGTACTGCTGCAATTATTACGTAGCTCGAATGCACCTCACTTTAATCATCGTAAAGGGAGTGTAGAAAACTATCAGAAAATGCTTATTCAATGGAACTGGAGACAAGTTTTATAAATGTATATAAAAATAATAGTTATATTAAAAACAATAATCAACAAGTCGGATGTAACCGAACATTTTATACTCTCGCAAAGTCAAATGGTATACTCGTTTGAGATTTCTTTGTGGATTGACTGATATTTTCGGTAGAAGGTCAACTATAAACACTGGGGTCCACATATTTAGTACTTAGGGGCTTGAACAGTTTTGGTTCGACTTAGACAATTTTTGGTCACAAGGTGGCATACTTTAAACGTATTATTCACGCAAAGTTTTACCCCGATATAATCATTGTTGCTTGATATGCATAGTGGAAAGTGAAAGAATCAGATGGAATTGAAAATGTGTTATATGGGAAATAGGAGTGGTTGTCGATTTCGCCCATTTTCGCACTATAATATAGAGATATGAGAAGAATGTTATGTACCGAATTTGGTTGAAATCGGTTAAGCAGATCTCAAGATATGAGTTTTCACCTAAAAGTGGGCTGTGCCACGCCCACTGCCTAATTTTGAACGCGGTTCCTATAAAGTCATCTCATACCATCTCAGAGATAAAATTTAATGTCTCTGGCGTGTTTAGTGCTTGATTTATCGCGCTTTTAGTAGTTTTTAACAGTACCGTTATATGGGGAGTGGGCGGAGTCGCCACCCGATTTCAACTGTTTTCACACTGTAGGTAGAGGTTCTAAAAACATTTGCTTCCAGTGAATTTTGTTATTATAGCATTAGCGGTTTAGGAGATATGCACATTAAACTTATTATGAGCAGGACCACACCCACTTAAAAAAAATTTTAACTGAAGATGCCCCTCCCTAATGTGAGCTTAGTTATGGCAATTTATTTGTTTTTGATTAATGGCGTTTTGTGGGCGTGGCAGTAGTCCGATTACGCCCATCTGCAATACCAACCGTCTCACGGTACCAAGAAACATGTCTACCAAGTTTCATAAAGATATCTCAATTTTTACTCTAGTTAGAGCTTGCACGGACGGACGGACAGACAGTCACCCGGATTTCAACTCGTCTCTTCATCCTGATCATTTATATATAATATTATATATATAACCCTATATCTAAGTCGATTAGTTTTAGGTGGTACAAACAACCGTTAGGTGTACAAAACTATTATACTCTGTAGCAACAGGTTGCGAGAGTATAAAAACAACTAACTTTAGTAAAAATCCGTCCGTCCATTTATAAAATATTCAAATATTTTGCCAGTATTGCTATTGAGTATGATGTTACAGTGTTGCTTAAGCTAATTTTAAACTCCTTACAAAAATTTATACTTACAATATATTATAGGAAAAACTGGGTCTACAATTATCTCTTGATTTATCTTACAATGATAAATTTTATTTTATTTTTCAGAAGAATTATTATGACTTGTAATACAAAATTCTGTTACAATAGTTAATGCTTCTAAACGCCTGGGAGGCGGAAATGTACTGATGTACTACATGATTTTAACCTTCTGCTAAAAGGTGGATGGGTCTTTCATAGGGTACTGTACGTTTCTTCCTCCTACTTCCTGAGACGCTTACTAGAAGCTATTCGGGGTACCTCATCCAACCCTTCTTTTTTCACAACACGGGCTTGGGACCGGCTAATTGCCGGAGTTAAAGTTGGTGGTAGTAGGGTTTCCTCGGTGAGTATATCCACGACTGGTGATTTCAGTACAAATTTGAAGAATGAGAAATCTGCTCTACTTACTGAAATAAAAAATATACCAAGATGTTACGATCGACGCAGTTTTTACAATATATACATTTAAAATTTAGAAATGTTTACTTATTTTAGTTACCATCAAATATTAGATACATTTATTAACTGTGGTTTGATGAAGTTGGCATCTTCGCCTTGATGGAGTATTTGAAGCTCAAAGAAATTTAGCGATTTGAATATAAATTGTTCTTAGTTTTTGAGATGTGTATATCATCTGAATGATTGCAGTTATTTGGGTATTTTAATACGCAAACTTAAATAATAATATATAGCAGGTTATCTTGTTAAACATTATCATTTCTTTATTTATTATTAAGTTAAGTATAAAGACGCGATTTTAATACCCTTCATTGAATCCATATGTAAAAAGTTTCATTTTCATTGTGTTTTCATAAAACCAACCACACACTCTTATTTAATAATCATCATAATAAAATATGATAAACTTTTTTACTTTACAGTGATTCACAAACGGACGATTATAATGAAGAACGAGAAAATGAGGTTATCGAAGAAGAAGTCCATGATAAATTATTCAAATTCTCAACTGCGAAGCAAACTGAAAATCAGCAAAAAAGGAAAAAGATATTTAGCATGTGAGAACTACTAGTAAAGAAAAAATTTAAACACAATATACATAAATAGAAAAAGCTGTGAATAGAATTTTTTCAAACCGTTGTGTTTTCGTGAAATTAAATAACTTACAATAATGTTCTATAAAAGTCATTTTTAGCAATTTGCTCATCAATCTAAGTCGAATTTATAATTTATTGTTATTCTATACTCATAATATATTTATTTAAATGTAACTATAGTATTTATTGTTCTTATACACATATTGTGTAATTGTATATAATAAAAGCAAGTAACTACGTTAATATTGTAAAAATTGTCTACATTTCAAAACGAGTAAACGTAATTTTGACACACTTTTTAGAATAGAAAAAATCTTCATTAATTAGAGATGTATTAGGAACAAGTTGTGCTCTACATAAAATATGAGCATCAAGACCAACGATTCAAATAACTGGATCTTTTATATACAAGAAACTGGTATGTGTTTGTCATGTTTCTGTATCATATATTGAAAACTGACGAGTTCAAATATTAAATTATGAGTAAGTCCATTACTCTTATTAAATAACAGATCATACGTCCGTAGGATAAGTGCGAAAAAAAAGAAAGTATTGACAAAACTCGATTTTACTATTCAAATAGCTGGATTCGAAGGCGATGCAAAGAGTATAGCGATTTTCCAACTTTTCGATACCACATTTGGGTTTGGGTAGGTGGTTAAGCAATGCGAAGCCCAATTTATTGAATTTTTGTACATAGCCTTCGCGTACTCAAATAAAGACACTACAATTTAATGTCTTTATAATGTCTGCTCGTGCACCTTCAATTTGCGATCGTTTAAAACTAGTTTGTGGATTTTAAAGTCTGCAATCCACTTCTCTACCATTTGTCTCGATGGAGCAGAGTCCGAATAATATTTATTCAGCCATTGTTTGGTTTTCACTGTATTTTTTTTATCAAAAAGCAATGCTTTATCAACACATGAAATTTACTTTTTAAATTTTTTTTTCAATAACAAAAGTTGCTGACTCAAAATGCAATAACAGACGAATCAAAAGTCAGACTGCTGTCAAATTTATACACATATCGTTTGACGGTTAGTACTAATTAAAAATCATATGGAAAAAATCTTGTAACGCCATCTAACTGTTAGTATATCAGAAAATCTACGAATCATGTAAGTATAGTAGGATTTTCGATATAATGTGTAGTTGTAAACTTTATTATTTCCTACTAAGGCGCTGCTTCAATACAAAGCTATAATACATAGGCATGCACATAGATCCAATAAAACAAAGTCTCAATAACGTATTAAGCACACTGTGTCATATGTTCATATTTTATGTGTTTAAATAATCAAGTTTAAAAATTCATTTAATATATTAGCAATATATGTATGTAATTACATATTTTGTAATTAATTCCTGAATGGGAGATCTAGAATATGTTGCCTACTAAGTCTAATAGTTTCACTGCTGTCATCTAATAACATGACTGCCAAAAGGTTGTCACAATAACTGATCCTGCGTAAATATGCTGAACTGAATTTCTTTATCTCAGTTATAACAAAAGGTATGTTATGATCTGAATTGAACTTCAACTGGAGTCTGGCTGGAGGACAATAGAGCAGTGACATCAGCATAAGTAGCAATTAAAACATTTTCTGTTTCAGGCATGTCAGATGTGAAAATGGTGTAAAGTATAGGACTAACTACGCGGACCTGTGGTACTCTAGATATAATATACAAAAATAATATCCTCTCAAGTAAATGATATTTGAATAGTTGATTATAATATTATTTAATTCATACCCTAGCAACTCCAGGTCGGATCTACTAGTGTTATATATTGTATTTTTTAATGTAGAGGGAGACATAGTGAGGATAATGATCAGTACATGCTTAAGGTACATATGGATTTCAATATTATTTTATATACGTACATATATGTACGTCTAGTATGTATATTTCACTTCATTAAAATTTTATGAATTATTAAAGATGAACTATGTATTACAGGTAGGCGTACTTTTTTTGAATCTCATAAACTATATTAAGGCTATCATCTACTTTTAAATTGAGTATATGTACTTTTTACTGTATTTATTGATTAATTTTCGTATATTCTTCTTTAATCTTAAAGTTTTGAAGTCATTAAAGGAAATCTTGTAAGTATATGGTAAATATATTGATATTTCTGTAACATGTTGTAACAGAGTATAATAGTTTTGTTCACCTAACGGTAGTTTGTAACGCTAAACAGTAATCAATATAGGTGTATGATATTAGTATGCTAAGTATATCAAAGTAATCATAATGAAGACACGAATTGCATTCCGGATGACTAACTTGAGTAAAAATTAAGATAACTTGTTAAACCTCGGTACAAGTTAGAAGGTTCATACTGCAGATGGGTGGATTAATCCCACGCCCACAAAATGCCGTTAATCAAAAAGGCCTATAACTAAGGTACATGTTAGGATACAAAACTTTGATTTTATACAGGACCTCGAAGTAGGGAGGACATCTGTGGTTTAAAAATTTTCAAATGATGGACGTGACCCCGCCTAGTAATATTTTTCATGTTCGTATTTCACAAACCACTAAATCTGTGTGAAAATGGAATGAACGGATGTAATCGGTGTCCGGAAATCTTTATATCGGTTATGCTGAAAACATCTAAAAGTGCTTTAATTCTCTAAAGAAAAAAGTCAGAAGCATTAAATTTAACAGTTAGGATGGCACGGAGGGGTTTTATCGAATTGGAGAGTTGACGTGGCACCGCCCACTTTTAGGAGAAATACTATATCCCAGGAACTACCCTACTAATTTCAAACAATTTCGATAAATAACGTTATCCTGACATCTCATAATACAGGAAGAAAATCAGCGAAATAAGACCATAACCACCTCTACTACACATATAAATTCTATCTGATTCTTCACTTCACAGTATATAAATAAATCACAAATGAAGGCCCCCTGATAACGAATATGTAGATCTTAGTGTATATGACTGACTCTTTTGGCCAATGAATTCAGAGAGCATCTACTGTTTCTGTGCCCTCGTGTCAATAATGGATAAAATTGGGTCAATAAATCCCATAGCCATCATCATCATATATCCGGTTAGTTTGCGCATACCAGAAGCAAATGTGCACGCGGAAAATTCGAGGAATATACTCTTAAATATTTATAAATATTATTTAACTTAAATAAATATTTATTATATTTTCATATTTCCCGAAACGAAAAATTGTATATGCCGGAAATCTCAGAAAAAGAAAATGTAAAACCTTCTTCAGCAACAGACGAGGTGAGAAAACGTCGGTTTATTATTGAAATATTTCATAATTGACTAATTTAGGGTATTCAAAGGTGTCATATTGTCTTATTTTTTATGACAAAAATTGCTGTATCTGCTTACTTTTTTTATACTCTCGCAAAGTTGTTATAATAGTTTTGTTCACCTAAGGGTTGTTTGTATCACCTAAAACTAATCGAGTTAGATATAGGATTTTGTATATATAAATGAACACAATGAAGAGACGAGCTGATATCCGGGTAATTGTCTGTCCGTCCGTCCGTCCATCTGTGCAAGCTGTAACTTTAATAAAAATTTAGATATCTTTATGAAACTTAGTACACCTGTTTTTTAGTATCGTAAGACGGTGGGTATTGCAGACGGGTGTACTCGGACCACTGCCACGCCCACAAAACGCCATTCATCAAAACCAAATAAATTGCCATAACTAAGCTCCGCAATAAGATACAAGACTGTTATTCGATACACAGGATTACATTAGGGAGGGGCATCTGCAGTTTAAATTTTTTTTAAAAAGTGGGCGTGGGTCCGCCTCCTAATAGGTTGAATGTGCATATCTCCTAAACCACTTAAGCTATTGTATAATAACAAAATTTACTGGGAACAAATGTTTTCAGAATCTCTAACGACGGTGTCAAAATGGGTGACAACCCCGCCCATTCTCCATATAACGGTACTGTTAAAAACTACTAAAAGCGCGATAAATCAAGCACTACACCCGCCAGAGAGACTTTATCTCTGGGATGGTATGAGATGACATTATAGGAACCGCGTTCAAAATTAGACAGTGGGCGTCGCACCGGCCACTTTTAGGTGAAAACCCATATCTTGGTATCTGCTTAACCGATTTCAACCAAATTCGGTACATAACATTCATCTTATATTTCTATGCTTTAGTGTGAAAACAATTTTAAATTCCATCTGATTCTTTTACTTTCCAGTATGCAAATGTAGCACCAATGAATGTATCGGGATAAAATTTGCATGAATAGTGCTTTTGAGTTGTGCGACCTTATTATTAAAACTTTTTCTTAATCGGATTAAAACTATTCAACCCACCATACATTGAATATGTGGATCCCAGTTACTACAGCGAAGATTTTATCGCAAATATTCGTAAATCTGTGAGATATGTATGTCAAAAATGGGTTGCTTCGGGTCAATAATTCCTTTAGCCCTAATATACCTTATATAATGATTTTCGAACTACCGGCTGATTTTATAACTCATATTTCAGCAAATAAGTAAGATACCTTAGCAAAATTTACTGATAGTATAATATTGGATATACTATAGTTTAGTGCCGAAAATATGTGAAATTGGTTCACAAGTATGAAATTTTGCGAAATGTGTTTTTCTATGAGGAGTTGGAGGATAGCAGCGGATTGAATAGCTCTGCAGTAGTGAAAGACAGTTTGATGACGCTGATAGAAAGCGATTTACAATGGAGAAACTAATAATTAAATATAAGTAATTTTAGTACTTATTACATTTTTAGTTTACATTTATTATGAAGTTATTTTTTGTTGTTGTTCTTTTATGTTTTAAATAAAGTTTTTATGTTACTATAAATTTTGTTGAGATATTAATTGTTCTTACTACCTTTTGAAGTATATATATGAAAATACAATAAAACCAATTTTGCAATATGTAGTTGGATTTAATTAAGTAAAATGACCACGCATTTTTATTAACTTATATGATTAAAGAAAATATGCATAAAGCATTTTAATTTTGTATATAATGAGACAAGCAATTTATCCCAATATTTCCATGATGTTAAGGAAAATTGAGGCATCGAAACTTCATTGCTGTTTCCATTACCTATTTCGAAATTTATTTATACAAGTATGTTGTGAAGAATACAACACATCATAATCCAGTCATTGCATTCCATCTTTTTTGAGGTTGAAAGTATTCTAAATTTAAGCTCCTTCAAACTACCGAACTTCTCTTTCAAAATACCAAAAAAATTCTCAATTCGTACGCGGAATTTGTAAAATACGCATTAAATAATTCCCTTTCTTCTTTTGTATGTTTAACGCTGTTTTTCCGGAAGGGCGTTATTAAATGGTTTCAGTGGATAGGTACTATCTCCCGCGACCCACTGTGATGTCGATAAGAATCGTTCCGGATTTTGCGAGTGAACAATTTGAAAATATTTTCGCGTCATGTACACTGTATGGGTAGCCAATCATTACCTGCTTAATGCGCAATGTCGCAATGCTTTTATTTTTACAGAATATTGGCGTTTACGCGAATAGTAAATTTCATGCTGCATAACTGGAGCTTCGGTTATTTTTATTTCAGAACCATCGATATAGCCTACACACCCTGGTATTTCTTTCGCCGTTGCGGACGCAATTTCTCTTTCATTAAGCCAATATAAAAACTTATTTTTTAATCGCTATATGGCTTTAAAAATTTGTTGGGTTACATTTTTAATAGTGCCTCCATCGCCGGAAAATCCCAACCCATACAGCACTACATTGAGTTGCAATTCTATTGGAAGTTGTGTAGCACTTAAACTTATTTTGAAAACAGCGTCGTTCTAACATACGTACGCATTCCTCCGGGCGAACACGAAGTATCTGGTTGATTCTGCTTTCGCCAAAATTCCTTAGCATATTTCGCTGCCAACTGGAACATTTTGGTAAGCCGAAATGAAAGCTTCTTTTGTTGCTCAGCAAACAGCTCATGCTGATTAAAAAACTTTCAATAGCTTCGTCTTCTTCCGCACCTGCCAAAGTGTAAATACAATATTTGTATTGAATGAAGAAATGTATGCAAGTACTTGATTCAACTCCTAATAAATTCAATGCAGGATTTTTACAGCTATAATTTTATTTTTGTCACTTTCTCGTGGAATTTTTGTATTATTAATTTTTCCCTTTCAGCTGATGAAGTGTAAAAATATTACACAATATGACATACAACGAATAAAAGGTGCTTACAATCGTATATTTTAAGACTATTGAAATACGATATAAGACATAAGAATTACCAGTGACAGTTCAATATTACTAAGAAGGGACCACGATCGAGTACTTTCAAGATGTAAATTTTCATCTCCTTCATTCAAATAATAAACTTCCTCTTCGATTAAACTGATTGAACGATCAAATCGCGTTGCCAAAACGATTCTATACAGATTTTTAGTAATTTTTTATTTCTGTTAAAAATAATTTTCCATATAGGGCCCAAAATATTATATAAAACCTTTTTATCCGAAAATTTTGCTTCTAATGCGTGCACTATTAAAATTCAGCTTGATTTGGAGTTCCTTAAAATAGCGGGTTACAAATACCCCGTCCCTACCAAGACTTCTGTTAGTTTTTCATTACTATCCACAACTGCTTGCAGTGGGATTCAATTTCATAAAACGGTGAAAATATTCAGAGGATGCCGTCAGCAGAACCAGAAGTAACCAACTATCGCGCAACAAAAATCTTGCAGGCACCAACAAGAATTCAGGTATCAGAAAACGCACGGGCAGCGAAGTAAAGTGGAATCGAAGGTAAGAAAATCAATATAGTGCTCTTAACATTCATGAAACCAAAATACATACATACGTAGAATTATTATTCTGATCAACATAAAAGCTCTAAGGGCCTAGTTGTTGTCATAAAAGGTATAGTTCTAAAAGCAGACTCTAATGAAATCAAAGAAACTCTTAACTAATATAGTTATGACATTAAAGCTACAGTACATATTTTTAATAGAAATAAAGCACCACAACCAATGTTCAAAATTGAAGCTTAAGAAAAAAGAAATATGTACATCCGATATTAAATTTAAAATATCTGCTGCGCCGTAGAATTACTACTAAAAAACTCCATAAAAGAAATAGTCCGGTACAATTCACTAAATGTCAAAAGAATGGGCACACCAAATCATATTGCACCGTATGCAATGTTTAAGTGGTATGTGGTGAATTTCCCCCTACATCCTAATGTAGGCTTAAGAAAGAGGATTTGAAGAAACATGTTTTAATTGTTGAAGCTAATTACAGAAGTTAACTTCTATATAAAGACTTTAAATCGAAGTTGTCGCTCGGAATTCAAGCACGTCGTAACCAAGTGTTAAATATTCCTTGCAGCGAAGTTATTGAAATCACTGGTAATGTTAAGAACATTGTATAATTATAAAATGGTTAAAAAAAAAATTGTTAAAGAAAGTTATGCAAATTTAGTAAAAGGCAACATGTAAAAGCACAATGTCCCCAAAAACAACAAAGCGGAAGTCTTAAAAGTATGATTTTAAACCTTACTCAATGTCCGACGCAATTTATGTATAAAATGCAAAATATGATTCAAGATTTAATCAAAGCTCAAAACCCAATGCTGCAAGCCTGCAAGGCTAATAGTGTTAACCAACACAAAATGGAGATGGTTAGGTTTCTAAATGAAAACAAGTACGGAAGCGCTAAGTTCGGGTGCGACCGAATATTTTATAATTTTATTTATTATATTTGTCAAAACTTTATATTAAAAGAAAAATGTAGCGAAAAGGTTCAATTTTAATACATGTTTGGTATCATATTAACTTATTCTGATATAGTTTTATTGTCATATTTTAATTCCTGGCGGCGAAAATTGTACTTATTGAATTTCAATGACATATTTCACAGATTGACCGATATTCGGTATGAGGGGTCTTGAATAGTTATGGTTCGATTTTAACAATTTTTAGATTCGAGCAATATTTGTGAAAAGTTTTATCTGAATATATTCATAGGTGCTTGATTTGTGTACAGGAAAGGGAAAGAATCATATGGAAGTTAAAATGTGATTATGAGAAGAAGGTGAGGTTGTAGTCCGATTTTCACAATGTAATATACATAGAATCATCAAGGTAATGTTATGTACCAAATTTGATTGAAATAGGGCGAGTAATTCCGGAGATATGTGATTTCACCTAAATAAAGGCGGTGCCACGCCCATCGTTCAATCCTGGGTGTAAAATTTGATATCTCTGGCGCTTAATTATTGATTTATCGCGATTTTATTAATTTTTAACAAAACTGTTCCGATTTTATCCATTTTCACACTGTCGGTAGGCGTTTTCCATGAAATTATCCTAAGCGAATTTGCTTATTGCAGCCTTTGTGGTTATGAAATATCTACATAAAGCCTATTAGAGGGCGGGGCTACGCCCATGTCCCTTGCTACTACAATCCCTTGTACTAAATTACAGTTTTATATATTAATGGAGTGCTTAATTATTGCATTTTATAAATTTTAGAATAATTGCGTTTTGTGGGCGTGGCTTACGCTCATGTACAAATTTGTTCTAACTTTTCTGCTAAGGAACACGTGTACCAAGTGATACTACGATATCTCAATTTTTACTCAAGTTACAGCTTGCACAGACAGACAGTCACCCTGATTTCAACTCATCTCGTCACTCTGGTCATTTATATATGTATATATAACTTCATATCTATCTCGCTTATATTTAGGTGATACAAAAAACCTTTAGGTGACATATCTGTAGCAACATGTTGCAAGAGTATAAAAATATAAATATAATGTTATTTCCAGAAACTCATCTAACAAATAAGCACCATTTCTTTACTTTTAGACTCCACGTTACAAATCACCCAGGTGGAAAGGCGCATGGTGGAACAGCAGTTTTTGTTAGAAATCGATTAAACACCCATGATTTAGAATCTCATGTTACTGCCCACCTAGTTTTAAAACGGCAGATACCTTGACATAATATGTGGTGGTAAGCCTTCTAAGGGCGCGTTATTATCAGGAAAAGATGCTCCCTGAGGTGACCGTGGACATAGGTTCTAAGGTCCAAATCTACTGTATCTAGAGATTTCTACCACTTTTTGCACATTTGTGCAAAGTTTTATTCCGATGTTTTCATTGGTGCTTGGCTTATATTCTGTAAAGAATCATACGGAAGTATGCATGGATACCCATTTTATAGTATAAAAATGTTGGGAAAAATGTTACCCACCAAATTTAGTTGACATTGATCGAGTAGTTCCTGAGATATAAATTTTCTTCTAAAAGTGAACGGTGCCACGTCTTATGCAACCCTATCGTATCATCTCAGCTGTAAAATGTATTGCTTTTGAGGTATTTATTTCATGAGTTATGCACTTTCAATAATTTAAGCTGCCCTACATATTCGTGTGCCCTGTACTAAATAATTTTTCTATCTAAATTTATGGCTAAGTTCCATCACTTTTCGCTTAACAACATTTTATGGATGATTCCGAGTTTCATCAAGATATCTCAACTCGTCTCATCATCCTAATCATTTATAGCTCAAATAGTCACCAACATTCCTCCCTTCCGTACGTCAGCTGCTACGACCTATCTTATGAGAGCGCAATGTAAATGAAGACTCACCACCGCTTCTACCGGATTTTCCCGTAGAAATGAGTGAGCTGAGAGTGAGAGAGCAGTCTCTTGCAACGCAAGGTTGTCAATCTCGATATTTTGCAGTCATTAAAAAATAAACTTGAATATATAATATTTGAAATATTGTTAAAATAACTCAAAATCACAGTCGAATACATATATTTGTAAATAGGTAGACTATTTTCAATAGTTGGACTTTAGTTTTGGTCTTTTTTATTACCAAATATTATAACTTAAAAACTTAATGTGTGAAAAATCTTATATACAAATAGAACAATAATAATAACCCAACGATTACACTCCTCCCGCCCAAACGACGCGAGGGGCGCAATCCGCATACGTGCGGAATTAGCCAAGTCAGAAAAGGCAAGAGAGTTTTTTAAGTATTGAGATCTGAAACTGCTCAGCCACAGAAACAAAAATTTCAACAGCTAAGATTTATAGTTACAATATAATAAATTGTTACATTTTCATTTATTAAGAGAAAACAATAAAGTCTTTTTAATTTTGAAAAGTGAGTCAGATAAGTTAAATATGCTGGAATGAGAATTAAAATCATGACATATACGGCGGGATGGATCGTTTAGTTCAAAATTTGATCTACAGGATTTTAGCAGTAAAAGTCTAAACTGCCTCGAAAAGCGAACCGGGATATTAAATTTAATTCCAGACAGGAGAAAAGAACTGCAAACTGTTCCATTCAAAATTTTCCCTAAGAATATTATGCCAAGCATTTCTCTACGACTAGAAAGTGTAGATAGATTAATAAGTTTTAAACGACTAGTGTATGGAGGTAGACTTACCCAAGAATCCCATCGGAAATGCGCTAAGGCGAAAAGTAAAAATTGTTTTTGAACAGACTCTAACTTGTCAGAATGGATTTGGTAGCTAGGGCCATATTCCAATATAGGTCTAACCAAAGTTGTATAAAGTGTTTTAGGATCTGATCTCTAAATTCTTTAGACCAACGTTTAACAAAACTGAGGACAGCTTTTGCTTTCAAGACCATGGTATCAATATGAAGACTAAAATTAAGCTTAGGGTCCATATTAACTCCCAAATCAACATAGTTAAAAACTTGCTCTAGAATATGGTGTTTTATTACATAAGAAGAGTGGTGCAGATTTACGACAAAAGCACATCATCTTACATTTTTTGAGATTCAATGGCAAATCATTTCTATCACACCATGCAAGCAAACTGTTTAAGTCTGTTTGCAACAGACACCTTTGCTCAGTTGAAGTGTATGATTTAAAAAGCTTTACGTCGTCAGCGTATAATAAAATTTTTGAGAAGAGATATCGTTAATAAACAACAAGAACAGAATCGGGCCAAGATGACTACCTTGCGGAACACCTGAAGAAACATTTATTGTATCTGAAGGTGTATCCTCAAATATCACTCGTTGTGTTCTATTATAAAGATAGGAAGATACCCACTGAAGGAATCTTGGCCGAAAGCCCAGCAGATCAAGTTTATGTTTGAGAATCGAGAGATTTACTTTATCGAAAGTCTGCACGTGCTGATAAGAAAAAATTTTGGAAGAATTATTACAGTAGTTTGACTTGAAAAATTCTGCAAACATATTGGATATAATATCATTGTCACTTGAAATGATAGATTTGTATTGCATCGCGGACGGAAATTTGGAAATCCTGCGTTTGGAGTTGACGAAATCATGAAACGATTTTGGATTACTTACAATATTCTTTTTTACTTGATTTAAGTAATTATTATAACATTTTTTGTTTAGGTCAAAATATTGTCGACGCAATAGAGAATATTTAGAACAGTCGACAAGTAAACCGGTTTTTTTAAAATGTTTAAAGGCTTGAGTTATTCTCTTTTTCAATTTATATAACTCTTTCGAAAACCACGGACTTATACCTTTACTTTTATTAACAATTACTATTGGAACATACTTTTCAAATAATTTCGTAATAATGTTATTAAAATGCAAGAGACTCAATTCAATATCACCATTATAATTAGGATATGTTATTGTATAAAGTTCTCTATTAACCTTTTTAAAATTAGCTTTTGCAAAGTAAAACCGAGTATAGAAGCTAGAAGTTTGATTATTATTATTCCGTGCATTGCCTATGATTTCGACAGATATTTCCAAAGCAGGATGATACGAGTTCTCTGGTAAAACAAGAGGATTACTCTGAATAACGGAACATTTTGAAGAGGTATCAACGTATACTAAATCTAAGCATTTATCAAATTTATTCGGATTCAAATTAATTTGGTTCAGACCCAACTCGGACATTTTTTCGAAAAACTCATTAAAACATGACCGATTGCAAATCACCACGATATAGTCATCGAAAGGTTTCCACGAAGTCACGGTAACTTGAAATCACCAATTATTGAATCTGCATTATTTGCCATCGAGGTAGCACTATTTATTAAAAAAGCATGCTGCATGTATACAGATAAGTCCGAATGGTGTGGTATATAAGATAGGGTTAAATAAATAAAGCAACTATTAACGTAGACTCTAATACATTTAAATTCAAATCAGTCGGTCCCTGAAACAAGAACATTTTCAGATGGGATAGAGGAATGCACGGCAAATAGAACACCTCCACCGATTCTGTTTAAACTTTTTAATAATGCACAAAACTTAAGAATATTTAATACTTATCTTGCAACTCAGAGTTAAATCACTAAAAATTTGTATTAAATCAGTAAAAAAAAAAAATGAATTAAACTTGAAAAATTTTGTAAAATAAAAACACAAAAGTTCACGGTCAAAAAATTACAGCTTTAGAGCTTGAAGTGTTGCCACAATGGCAACATTGGTGGATTGAAAACAAAAGGGAACAACTGATTTCTGCGCTGCAACTACGGGCATAACTTTTGACAAATTTGGTTTGATACGGACGGTAAGTACGGAAGGGAGAAATGTCGGTGACTGTTTGAGCTATTATACAAACATAGCTCTATATCTATATATTACAAATAACCGTTAGGTGAACAGAACTATGTATTATAAGTTTTGCAACATATTCGAATATAAAAATGTTGCAATCGAAATCAGCATTCGTTATGCTAACTATACCATAAGTCATGGGTCAGAAGTTATTTTCATTGCTATATTTTGCTTTATGTCCGATATATTTTATTAAAGTCAATTTTAGTAACATTAACTACTATACTCACAGCTATCATAAGCTGTGCATAAGTCCCGCACTAGCAAGGCGACGCTTCAAACATTTGGGGGCCCACGGAATTATATACTGGAAGAGAAACCTATTGAAATTGGTGTCACGCGCTGGTATCTTGAAGGTTGTCTACTTCTCATAAACTACGTAACGGCACTCCATCTGATATCGCAAAGGACTAAAACTGGTTTAGACGTGGCTCACTAGCCTATCGGACTAACCTAACCTAACCCATTATTATAATTATCATTTTTTTTATTACCAAATGTCATAATGCTAATCTAGATGTTATCGCATAATATTATTATCTTCTATACATATATGCGACATGACATGTTATCGCATAATATTATTATCTTCTATACATATATGCGACATGAACTCAAACATAGAGATGAAATTTCATATTAGATATATAGGAAAGAAGTCAACAAAACAGACAAAAACCATTTCATTATAATTTAGTTACTCCACAAATAACATAAAATAAAATATACATAAACCCGCTTGTATTTATTCCAACCCTTTGGAAGTATTACACTCACCACTCACTCTTCAATATCGTTTCGCATTAATTGAATAAACTTGAATATTTTTCGCAATAATTGAATGAACTGAATTCTAATATATTTAATCCCCACTTAATACAACGTCACTTGCGACGCAGCGCAAAAAATGTAAAGAAAATAGAAAAAAAGTATTGATTGTCCGGCTCAGGCCCGATACTTCAACGGGAATCAGAACGATGAAGAGATGTCCGCTTCGAATTTTGATACGCAAAAGAAGCCAGCCGCTACCCGTGTTTTGGTTTTGTTGATGGTTGGTGGGGTGATCGCCGGTGTGTTGCATATCCTGGGTGGTAGTGTCGTTGTGTGAGGGGTATGTTGCGTGAGATGAGGTGGTGAATGTTGCGAGAGGTGATGTGGTGAATGTTGCTGATGTGTGATGTAGATTGTGTTAGTTGATGTGTAGATTGTGTTAGGTGTGTTGGCGTGTATGTTTTCGGGACGACGTAGACTCATTTAGCCATCCAAGCGCGTAATTGCTTCATTGCGTGGGCGCCAGGAACGCGGCTCCGGAGGGGGGGCCAATCGGCGAGGTCGTGCAGATGCGTGTCTGGGGAGTCGCCTGACTACGCCGCGGCGGTGGGATTCAGTTAGTCGACCACTGTCGCGCCTCGCGGTGCGGTGAAGGAGTGTGTGATGTTGCTCACCGCACATCTGACAATGGCACCTTGACTCACATGCGGTTGTTGCATGGGTGTGCGCCAGACAATTCAGGCAGTGGCCATGTGTCTGGGCGATTTGCTGTCGTTGGACTGGTGGCATACCTTTAAATATGCCGCAATGTTGCAAGCGGTGTGGCCGACGACATAGCGGGCATCGGAGGCGATGCTGCTCCGCAGACAGCGAGGATGACGGGGTTAGTGGCCGCGTGCCACTACGAGGAGCGATTGGAGGGGCTGTGGTAGCCGTAGTTCGGGGTGCAGGATTTGCCCCAGGGCGTGGCGCATTAACGGCCGAACGTATTGCTGACGTTGGTGTTGGTGCATTTCCGTCCATAATGATCTTTTACCGGATTTAGGTTTTTTTTTTATTTATTAATTTTAGCGATTTTTGGTTATTATTTACGTTTGTTTGGTATTATCGGCTGTGGGTAAAAAGCATAGCTTTACGAGCGGTCTAGTTAGTGTTCCGGTTTGCGTACGGAGATCGACTACTCGGATGTGACCGTCGGAACCATGGTGAAGGTTTTCTATGCGGCCAAGCCGCCATTCAGTAGGGGGGAGACAATCATCGTGTACTAGCACGCAATCTCCAAGCGCGACTAAAATTGTGATGGAGAATTTTGATTCTTTCCCATTGGTTTAATAAGGATAGCGACTCCACGTCTGGCTCAGGTATGGTCAGAATGGGTGCTCCTTTGAGAAAATGCGGGAGTTAGGGTGGTGAAATCGGAGTTAGGGCGGTGAAATCGGAGGGATCTTGCGAGAGGATTGTGATTGGCCGTGAATTGAGTACGGCTTAAATTCGAATTAATAAGGTCGAGAATTCTTCATAATTAAACTTGTAGTTTCCAGCTATTTTTTTGAAGTGGGATTTGAATCTGTGAGATATCATGTAGATTGCTCGCAAACTGGGACCACTTTTCTAAACGCAGTGGTTTTACTTGTTCGTCCCAGTCGGTACCATCTAACCATAATTCTTGTATTAGAATTTTGGCTTGTATCATAACTGGCGAAAGCCATCCTGCGGGGTCGAAAAGTTTCGCCACAGAGGATAGAATTTGCCGCTTTGTTATGGCAGATAATGCAGATATTGACTCTGTAGTGTATGAAAACTGGTCAGATATCGCATTCCATTGGATCCCCAGAGTTTTTGTTGTACTTTCCTTTTCGAATTTAAGGAAATTAGTATCTAACAAATTTTCATGTGGTATATTTTTTAGAATATTAGGGTGGTTCGCCGTTATCTTTTTCAACGGAAACCCTGCGGTTTTGAGGGCTTTTATCACTTGTGATAGTGACTCGTATGCTTGTGGAAGACTGTGACTTCCAGACAAAATATCGTCTACACACGTTTGTGTTTTTAACACCTGGGTTGCCAGAGGAAATTCTGACTTGGTGTTTTCTGCCAATTCGTGCAGTGTTCGAATGGCTAGATATGGAGCACAGTTGACGCCAAAGGTAACTGTTTTTAATTTATAGTCGCGGAGTGGACTATTGGGAGATTTTCGGAAAATAATTCGCTGAAAATCTTGATCGTCTTTATGTACGGCTATTTGTCTATACATTTTTTCGACGTCTCCGTTAAATACGTATTTGAATATACGCCAATTTAAAATTAATAGCATTAAATCTGGATGGAGCGTGGGTCCCGTAAATAGGATATCATTTAGGGAATTCCCCGAGCTGGTGGATCTTGATGCATTAAAGACAACTCTTACTTTAGTTGTTTTTTTGTCTGGCTTTACTACTGCGTGATGAGGCAAGTAAAATGAGTAATATTTGCCATTTATGATTTTTTCGCACGGACTTACTTCCTCCATGTGGTCTAAATGGAGATATTCTTCCAACACACCATCATATACTGGTTTGAGTTCGCCTTTTTTAAGTAGGTTTTTTTCTATACTTTGAAACTGCTGTATTGCAGAGGTGCGAGAGTGACCTAAGGCGATGGTGTTGGGAAATTGTTGTTTTAGTGGTAGTCGTACGACGTACCGACCATTATCTGATCTAGTAGTTGTGGCTTTGTAAAAGTCTTCACAATACTGATCTTCAGGGGTTGTGATTGATATGGGGGGGAGTTCTTCTAACTCCCAAAATTTTTTCAATTGTGAATTGAGGTATTCGTTTGAGATTTCCTCAACCTGAGTAGTCATGGTGGTAACTGGTTCCGAAACTAGTCCACTTAGGATCCACCCAAAAATAGTATTTTGTGCCAGAAGTGTATTTGAAATTTTCTCAATACCTTCGAGTATTATCTGTGGTATGAGATCGCTGCCTAATAGAAGGTCTATTTGAGCAGGAGTGTTGCAGTTGGGATCTGCTAGCTTTAGGTGTGAAACCTTTTGCCAATGCTTGCTATTTATGTGATAGCTTGGAAGCATATTTGTAAGTTGCGGTAAGACTATAGCTTCTGCTTGTATGTGCTTATCCGCTTGGGGGGAAATTAGGGTAATGGGGCAGATTTTATTAGAGTTTTGAACTACTCTTCCGCCCATTCCTGTAATTTCAAAGTTGGCTTGTTTTGTTGGCAGTTGTAGCCTATTTTGAGCCCTAGACGCTATGAATGATCGTTGTGATCCTTGGTCTATTAAGGCTCTAAGTTTAAACAGCTCTCCTCGGCGTTCGATGGAGACGACTGCTGTGGGTAGTAGTACTCTACTTTGAATTTCGCTGTGTAGCGTTTGGGTTTTTAATGCCTTTGAGCAGCATGGTGCTTCTTGGCAATTTTCGGGATTTCGCACTTCGGGATTTGCTGTTGCAACTAAGCCCGTGGCTCTTTTCATAGTTGCACTGTTTGGGGGTGAGCTGGAAAAATTGTTATAATGAAGCATAGAATGATGTCGTTTATGACAATAAACGCAATTAAATTTGCTTTCGCACTCTTTAAGTGTATGCGCATGTGACAAGCAGTTTATACAAAGTCGTTTTGTTTTTACAAAATTGTTTCGGTCGATAATATTCAATTTTTTGAATCTCTCGCAAGATTTGAGCTTATGCCCTCCTGTACATAGTTCGCATGACGTTTGTTTGTACTGTTCGGATGTGAACGTTTGATTTTGGAAGAAGCTTCTATTTAAATTGTTGTTGCTACTGGCTTGGGGTCTGTGGAAGCTTCTATTTAGGTCATTTTGAACGGGTTTCGTTCTGACCATTTGTTTATCTACACTTTCTGCGATTTCATATTGGGTAGTTAGGAAATCTTTCATTTGTTGCCACGTGGGGCATTTTCTTCGTGATGAGAGCGATTGCTCCCACAAAAGTAACGATTTTTCTGGTAAAGCGGCGGTGCATATATTTACCAGTATTGGGTCCCAGCTGTCTGTGGGAATATTTTGTGTCGATAGAACCGACAAGCAATTAGAAACAGTGGATTGCAGTTTTATAAACTCTTCAGTTGTTTCCTTTTGAATCTTAGGCAAGTTCATTAGTATCGTTACTTGCTTATCGACCAATATTCTCTCATTTTCATATCTAGATTTAAGAGCTTCCCAAGCCAAATTGAAATTATCGTCATTTAATGCGAACTGTTTTACTATTACGCCTGCTTGGCCTTTTGTTTTGTATCGGAGGTGATACAATTTTTGTGCATTTGTTAATTTTGGATGGTTTATGTAAACGGCAGTAAACATGTCTCGGAAGGACGGCCATTGTTCATAACCACGATGAAATATTTCTGTATCACATGTGGGCACCTTGAGATGGATGCCTGAACTTGCCTCTTGACTTTGTACTTGTGGCAGCTCTACTCGCTGATTTGGAGTAGGTGCAATTGCTTTTATTAGCTTAAGTTGATCGAAAATCATTGCTTTAGTTTCTTCGAATTGGTCTAAGCAGTTTTCGTATTTTGCGTAAGCCGAAGATTTGAAATTTTCTGGTAGATCTGAGTCGTCAGATTCTACAATTGCGTCATATGCAGCTTGGAGACGTGACCAAAAATTGTCAAGATTGTCTTTTTTGATTTCTAATACCGATTCAGAATTGTCCTGAATCGGCGAAGATGAGAATCTAGTGCAGTATCTTATTAAACTGTCACTTTCCGAAATGAATTTTGTGTAGGAAATGTCTCTACCCCTTTTTTGTTTTGTCGCACCTTGTTTGGAGCGTGTAGCTTCTGCTGGTGTGCATGGACTTTTTTTGTCCGAAATCATGTTTGGTACTTTTAGAGACTGTGTTGTTTTTGAATCTTTTGAGTCTGAGCTCATTTAGAAATTGTATGAAATAAATTAAAAATTCCTCAGTGTCGACTGATGGATAATTCAGAAAATATCTTCGTATACTATACTCGTATAAATGTGTGAACGAAAGCTATTGTTAGTGAATAGAGTTTTTCACTTCGAACCAAATTAATATTAATTTCCGTATATACTTGTATGTATAACCGCAAAAAAAATTTTTTTTTTTTGTTGATTAGCGTTCTTAATTTCAAATAAATAACTGAAATTCCCGGATTTAGTTGTTCTATATATATATACCGGTTCGTATTTATTTTTAATTTTATTTTATTTACCAATTTATTGAATAAATTTTTTATCTATTTTATTTTTTATTTTTTGATGTCCTTATTTAGGGGTATATAGGTATACCCTAATGCGTGGACTTGTAGTTATGTATATATGTACTTGTGCAATTGAGAGCTCGTTGAAGAGATCAATGCACTTTGTATCTATGTACTTGTAAGCACGAATTATTTGTGCTGAAAAATTTTGTACGCAATCCTGCTTGCTTGCTGCAAGGGGTATTGCGGGATATATGCCAAAGTGGACTTTGAATATAAATATAAATTTAGTTTGAACCAATATGTATGTATATTGTTCAAAATTTTGTATTATTTATATAATATAGTATGATTTTTATTAAATAATCCGCGTTTTATTTACCGAACCGTATTTACCCTATGTACATATATAGGGTATATAAGTATAAGCGTATTGTATATTGTAAGTAATTGGCAATCGCATGTATCGGCGCAATTTTCCGTAAGCACTGTATGTACGTATGTAAGGTTTTAATTGCATGTATAAATGATGTATACGATATATACATATGTATGTAAAATACGATATTAATATTTAATATTTAATGTTTAAAATACATATGTATGTATACGTAATTATGCACTGTATATTATTTTTATATATGTAATTATTATATATACGTTAGAAGTAAATGTAAGTACTCCTTTTTGTACGTATATATATATTTTTTTTTTCTTTTTTTTTCGTTTAACTGCGTTTATTGTATATATGTATGTATATTTATTTTGCCTTTTATGCTTTAAGTTTGACTTTTCCTTTGCTCACATATATTTCGCAATCCTGCTTACTGCTTAATTAAGCGTAAGGGGTATTGCCGAAAAAATTTGTAAGTATTGAAATGCTTAAATTTGGGTTTTTTTTTTGGAATATTGTGTTTGAATACACGAAGGTAAGCAGATACAGGTAGTCAATTATTATATATTATATACATATATATATCTGTCGTATATGTATGTGTATGAATGTACATATATAATACAATAAACGGTTTTTCGTTATTTGAACCCGCAATTTAAACCGGTAAGTTAGACCAAATTGGCACCCGTTAACAAGATATTGAACGGTTTTTTGATGTTTTATTACAGTTTTGTTCAAAATATAATCTGTAATTCGCAATGAATATACATATGTATGTGCATAAATATAAGAAAAGGGATCGAATGGACTCACTTTGATTTCCTCCAAGGGCTTTTGGGGAAATGTATTGCGGGTATACTTGTATACAATAGTTACGTGTATGTACGTCTATGTGTTCTTCTGTGTTGCTTTCCAATTCCTTTGTCCTCTGGTGTTTCTGATTTTGCGTGCTAGGTGTTGCTTTTTGTGGTGGTTTTTGTTACTCCGCGCCCGAATGTATATTTGTATATGATATTAAATTTGTTGTTCAGCTCGCGCCCGGTTTGATTTTGGGATTATTTTCGCGCCCGTTTTGTTTTTATTGTTGTTATTTAAATGTAATTTAAAATATAATTTAAGCTTTTATCTCTTTTTTTTTTTTTGTTTTTGGTTTTTGTCACACCACTTTTTAGCCACTTATTTTTTGTTGTCAATATGTACATAAGGGTGTTTTGTTTTATTTTTTATTATTTTTTTTTTTTCGGAAAACACATATGCACAATGTATAAAAAACTTTTTGTATATGTGTTTAATACACTTTACAGCACTTTGATGTTTTTTGTTTTTCCTTTAGATAGCTTTTTGTTTTCACGGTTCCACGTTCCACTGCACTTTGCGTTTTGTTCACTTTATATACATATATAATATATACTTTTTAGCTTTTTTTTTTTTTTTTGCTAGTATATCTATAGTGCCTGTCTTTTAGGCTCGAAGGACCATGTCTTTATTCCAACCCTTTGGAAGTATTACACTCACCACTCACTCTTCAATATCGTTTCGCATTAATTGAATAAACTTGAATATTTTTCGCAATAATTAAATGAACTGAATTCTAATATATTTAACCCCCACTCAATACAACGTCACTTGCGACGCAGCGCAAAAAATGTAAAGAAAATAGAAAAAAAGGATTGATTGTCCGGCTCAGGCTCGATACTTTGGTCGCCGGTGTGTTGGATATCCTGGGTGGTAGTGTCGTTGTGTGAGGGGTATGTTGCGTGAGATGAGGTGGTGAATGTTGCGAGAGGTGATGTGGTGAATGTTGCTGATGTGTAGATTGTGTTAGGTTTTTTTTTTTTTTTTTTTGTTTTACGAGGAGGAAGCATCGAAAGCTTGAACCCCACGTCAGTGTGGAACTTTAATCCAACTAAACCTCCTACCGTCATGTACCTTTCCCCCCGGTACCACCGTCAAGTATTCAGTCGGGAGGATGGTTGAGTTGAGTGCTCATACGTTTGTAGTAGTCTCAATACATTCAGTAACAAGTTGCATTTACTTGGCCCCACCTCTGTTGGTATTAAACCCGCCCCGTGCAATGTTTGTCGCCAAACGCTTCCCTTATGCTTTTTTTACTTTTGTTTTTGTGCGTTTGTTTGGTCCGCGTTCTAGTAGTCCGTTAAGTTTTGGAGTTCTCCTCTCCGCTGCTGCTCTCGGGCTCTTTGGGTTTTCATTATTTTGGCGGCTATTTCGCACACCGCATCCCACATAGCTTTTGATTCCACCGTTTGGTCTACTAAGTTTTCGGGGGTTGGGTCTATACCGAATGCACTCTTGAGGAATCGTCTCTCTTGCTCGTATTGCGGACAATGGAACAACGTATGTTCTACATTCTCAATTGTCTCGCCACCGCATTTATCGCATATATCATCATTTTCGTGTTGAAAGCGTTTCAAATATGCTTTGAAACAGCCATGCCCTGTCAGGATTTGAGTTAAATAAAAGTCTACCTCGCCGTGTGGTCTTTTTAGCCATGGGTCAATGTTGGGAATCAGTCGGAAAGTCCAACGTCCTTTTTGACTGACTTCCCATCGTCTTTGCCAACTCTCCACCGTCTCCGCTCGGGCATTTCCTTTTACGGTTCTGGGTGGTAAGTCCGTTACAGGCTTTTTGGTCTCTTTGGCTAAGAGATCTAATGGGTGTAAGCCCGCAATTACAAGGGCAGCATCTTCTGACACTGTACGGAAAGCTGAGCATACAAATGGTATAAATGGAAAAAAGGCCACGTCGGTAAAATTTTGTTTCGAGTGCTTTTCCTCAAACCTTGGCGCCATATAGAGTGACGGACTTCAGAACTCCAGCCAGGAGTCTTCTCCTATTTTGCTTCGGTCCGCGGGTATTGAGCATCATTCGGGTTAAGGCTCTACATGTTTTTGAAGCTTTTTCGCAGGTGTAGGCTAAATGCTCTTTAAAGGAAAGTCTTGCATCAAGAACAATTCCCAAGTATTTCAACGCTGGTTGTGTAGTTATACACGCACTTTTTATTCTGAATGTAGCAGTCTCTCGGGTTTTTCTGCCAGTAATAAGCACGGCTTCCGTTTTGCTCTCTGCTAGGGTAAGTCCATTAGTTTCAAGCCAATCATTAATTAAAGATATTGCTGCATTGGTTATTGCAACAATATCTTCTATGTGCTTAGCTGTCACCACAACAGCAGTGTCATCTGCAAATCCTATGATGTGAACATTTTTGGGTATCTTTAGTCGCAGTACTCCGTCGTACATGATGTTCCAGAGTAACGGTCCGAGTACAGATCCTTGTGGTACACCACCGGTGACTTTATATTCCTTATAGCCGTCGCTTGTGTCGTAGCTCAGAATTCTTTCATTAAAGTAGCTTACGATTATGTTGTAAAGGTATTGAGGCACGGAGAAACTTTTTAGGGCAGTTAATATGCTATACCAAGATGCTGAGTTAAAAGCATTTTTAACGTCGAGTGTTACGACCATGCAATATTGTATTGTGCCGCCTTTCCATCGTTTTCCACTAATTGCGTTTTCGGCCAGTGTCTTTACTAGGGTCACCGCGTCGATGGTGGATCTTGCTTTTCTGAATCCAAATTGATTCGGGGATAAACCTCCAGCGTCATCGATTGCTTTGGTTAAGCGTCGGTATACAATTCGCTCAAGGATTTTTCCAGCGGAGTTCAACATGCAGAGTGGCCGGAAATGGGACGGGTCTGTCAAAGGCTTGTTTGGTTTTGGCAGTAATATTAGATGCTGCTTTTTCCATAGCTTAGGGAAGCAACCTTCTTTAATGCATGTGTCATACATAATTCGGAAGGGGTCTGTGTTCTTAGATATCGCTGTTTTCAGCGCTAAATTAGGTATTCCGTCTGGGCCCGGGGCTTTAGATGGGTTTAACCGGTCACATGCTTCTCGGACCTCTTCGTTCGTAACAGACGGTATATCTGGGGCTACTTCTATAATCGCTTGATGAAGTTGGGAATGCAGTGGTCGGGTTGGGAAAAGTACCGATACTATTCTTTCCAGCATTGGGGGGGAGGTCGGCATTTGCCCACGAGAACGGAGTTTTGCCATTACCACCTTATATGCTAGCCCCCAAGCATTATCTTCAACGTCGTCGCAGAGTTTCAGAAAGCTTTCTCGTTTGCTTTTCTTAATGGACTGCTTTAATAGCTTCCTCTTGTCCTTGAAAAGTCTTTGGAGGGGTATATGGTCAGGGGTGCCACGTGACCTTTGATATGAACGTCTTGTCTGCTGGCATGCTTTTCGCAGTTTGGCAATTGTGTCATTCCACCAATATACTGGAGGGTGATGATTGCGTCGTGTATGTTTGGACATTGATGCGTCACATGCTTTTTTAAGATGGGTCATAATTATGGAGGCGGAACTATTTGCCGAAAGCGGGTTCTCTTGTAGCACAGTGGGCCTAAAGGTCTCTTCAAAGAGGTCAGGGTCGAACGTTTTAGTTCTCCAGGAACATCTCACTAGGGTCGGTACATTCTGCCGTATGTGTGCGACATTTATTTCAAATATAATGGCATAGTGATCGCTAAAGGTATAATGATCACTTATTTTCCATTTAGATCTACGGACAAGATTTGATTTGACGAAAGTCAGATCTATCACCGACTGCCGCCCATCTTTGTTGAATGTGGGTTGGTTGGTGTTTAAGAGCACAAGGTCAAGGGAAGCAAAGGCTTCTAGTAAGGCTTTACCTCTACTATTAGTTCTTTTGCAACCCCATTCAATAGCCCAGGCATTAAAGTCGCCGGCTATTACTAGATTAGTTTTACTTCTGGCATCAGTCACTAGACAGTCGATGATGTTCTTAAATTCTTCGTCATTGATACTGGGAGGCAAATAGCAACTATAGATATTAACATCACTAATTGTTGCTCGAACAAAGCCATTTGAAGGGTAAGGGTTTTCCAGCTGTGGAGAGTTAGGGTTGCATTTCCATATCGCCGCTTTATTCCTCGAATCGCACGTCCAGTTGGCACCTTCAACGATTTTATAGGGTTCACTGAGTAAGGCCACATCGATCTGCTTCTCAAGCACTGACTGTTTTAATAGGTCATGTGCTGCTTGACAGTGGTTTAGGTTAAGTTGTAAACACCTCATATTAATTTTTGAGTTTGAGCCGCTTTCTTGTATACCGGGCATCTGACGCTCCCAGTAAAGTGATCAGTTTCACTGGAGCCAGCTTTCAAGCAAAGCATGCATTTGGCTTCTTGGCACAGTCCGTAGCCTGGTGTTCACCCTCACCACATCTGCTACATAGTTTAGACCTGTCCTCGTTTTCGCAGCTTTTCGCTGTGTGGCCATAATCGAGGCATCTGTAGCACCGTTGTGGCTGCCTATATTCTCTGATACGGCATATTACCCACCCTACTTTTAATTTCTTGGATTGAAGCAGTTTCCTGGCATTCTCAACTGGGAGTTTAATAAGCGCTGTTTGAGTGTCTCTGTAGGACTTTCTTAGGCTCTTTATAGCTGAAATCGTCAGATCGTTGTTACCCAACTCTCTCTGTAGAGCATAAAGTACTTCTTCCTTGGTTGTAATTTCATCCAAGTCTTTACACTCTATAAGTGTCTCCTGGGTCAGAAGTTTTATATTTGCTTGGTCACCAAGGCATTTCCTCATTGTTTCCTGCGAGTCGGCTGACATTGCTGAACCACTTAGTTGCAGCAGCATTTCACCGCCTTGTGTTTTACGAATTCGGGTATCTTTCTTTTCGAATTCGCTGAGAGTAGAATCGGACTTAATTTTCCTAAGAATTTCGGCATAAGTAAGATTTCCATTCTTAGAAATTAATATCGCCTGGGGTTTTGTTTTTGGGGGTTTTACGGTTTGCGGTTTAGCTTTTCTAGCTACAATATTCCACGGCAGTGTTTTTGGACTTTGAGGGTCATTTGGGTTATTACCTTTATTTTGTTGGGTTTCTTTAGGTCTCTTTGATGGTGGATTTACAGCGCCTTCAAAAGTGTGAGGTATAGCGCGGTCATTTGTTATTATTGATCGCGTAGCTTGACCAATCAAATTTGTATTTGCGCGAGTTTTTGGCGAGTTTGTGCATGTTCGCTTAATTTGTTGCTGCGTGTGCTCATCTTCTATTGGTTCATCAGTGTGCATAGTGCGGCCTCTTTTCGGCTGAATGATTGAGTGGGTGGTTGACTCTTTGAATTCACCTAGTGCTTGTTTTTGTAGCTGCGATATCCTATCAATGATATTTTTCATATTCTGGTTCACATGTCTTTGTTTTTGGCCATGTGTGAGAGCAATTAGTTCATCTATGAGCACTCCCAATGCAGTGAGCACGTTCTCTCCTTCGCTCATGTTTATGATGGGGTCAGTTTTAGTGTCGCTTTGTGTTGATGGCAGATTGACTACGATCAAATTATCAGCTGTTCGCGTTGGTTTATTGCAAGGGGTCATATCAAGCGCAGTTGGCGTTGCAGTGTTGACCGATTGTACGCCGGGCGTTATCACCCGTCGCTCGGGTGATCGGGCAGTTTTGCTGCTCCGTGTAAATGGACTAATTCCAGCCATTTCACTTTTCTCCTTGGTGTCTGCTATGGGATTTGCTGTTTTTGCTTTAGTTGACATTTTTTAGCCACATAAACAGAATTCCTCTAGCGCTGGTGTTGAGCAGAGATTCCTCAGGATCAGGCCTCAGGAATTTCTCTCAATGTGGATTGTGGGTTTCAAGAGGGTGTTAAAAGAATTAAAAAAGGGAGACGGCAATATGAGCAGCTGAGAGAGAGCTCTTTGCGTATTCCCTTTTGTGCGGACCTTTGCCCGACAATAAATAAATATTTTGAAATAGAAATAGCACTTACCGCTTGTACGACTTTTCTGTCGATTCAATTTAGTGCCGGTTTGCAAGTTGCGTTTGCAGTCTGTTTTTTTCGCGCACTTGCGGACTTTAAACACTTTTGTAAACTTTGTTTATGTTCCATAGGTTGGGACACTCACAAAACACGTCCGTACTTGTGCACTTCAACATATCACGATTGTGTTAGGTGTGTTGGCGTGTATGTTTTCGGGACGACTTAGGCTCATTTAGCCACCGCTTTCACCTATTTTCATCACCATCCAATATTAAACATTCAATTATTTTTGCTAATATTTGCTAAGTAAAGTATAGAGATACTTTGAAAATCCTTATTATAATATACGAGAGCTAACATACTTGTATGGTAATTACTGAACCCATTTTCTTTATTTTTGGCACCAGTGTGTGATGTTTGTACACACTGGTTGGTTGAAAAGCTTTTACTCTCGCCAAAAAATAGCACTACTAGCTCCAAATTTTTTTTCGCAAGTTGGTACACCTGTCGTGAGAACACATGCAAAGTAATTCTGTCAATTAATTCTTTGTTTACAAGCCATTTGAAATTGACGTGTCAGAGTATTTTTTAAATATGGAAAAAAATTACTATCGCGCAGTGATTTGATTCTTTGTTTGGAAAGGTTTAAAAGCAAAGGAAATTTATGAACAATTGTTAGAAGGGTATAAGAAGACCTCATATTCAAAACGTCCCGTTGAATTTTGGGCTGGCTTTAAACGTGGCGTTCTAGGCTTGAAGACGATCCAAAAACCACAACCACACCAGAAACCACTGAGCAAGTCATAATATTGTTAGTGAAGATCCAAGTTTGACTAAGCGGGAATTGCTAATGCCATAGGCATCTCAGACAAACGAATAATTAATATTTTACATGGAGAATTACATATGAAAAAGCTGTTTGAAAAATTAGAGCCGCACACGTTAACAATTCAACAAAAACTGGATGGAAAACAAAGTACTCAGCATAATTTGGAGCGTTTTAAGCAGAATAAAAACAATTTCTTGCATCGTTTTATAACTATGGATAAGACTTGGATCTACCAATATGATCCCAAATTGAAACAAGAATGTTTACAGTTGACTGAAGCTGGTTGTTCACCTCCAAAGCAGGTGGAGTCACAACGATCAACAAAGAAGGTTATGGCATCAGTTTTTTGGGATGCAAAAGGAATTTTGCAGATTGATTATCTGCAGTAAGGTAAAACTATCAACTCTGCATATTATTGCAGCTTTTTGGATCAGCTGGATGAAAAAATTCGTGAGAAAAGACCTAGTTTGTAGAAAAAATAATAATTTTTCATCAAGACAAAAATCACACAAAATTCAACGAATTAAAGTACGAATTGCTTGAGAATCCACCGCATTCACCAGATTTGGCCCCCATCGACTACTACCTCTTTAGAAACCTGAAACAATTCCTTCGTGGAAAGCGTTTTTTGTCGAATGACGTCCGGAAAGTCATTATAGGAATGGCATAAAATTATTGGAGGAGCATTCTAATAAGTGTATTGAAGTTAAGGGAGATTATATTGAATAAAATAATATACATATTTCGTACCAAAAACAGTAATTTTTTTCATTTCGAGCGCAGAAACTTTTCAAGCAACCTATATTTATGTCTGATATATATTCATAAAAATATTAGGGGCGGAACCACGGGACAATCCACATTTGCTCTCTATAAGAAATTTAATGTTTTCTTAACCATAAAGCATTTTAGCCCTGAATTTGAATAAAATCGCTCAAATGCCCATATACTGAATTACAACTCATACATTCAATAAATGCAGACATATATATTAAATTGCATCCATTTGATTAACTTTATATCACATATGTATGTATCTCAATGAAAGATGTCTCCACAAAATTAAATAAGAAAAATTTCGATTAATGTTATATTATGTCATTCGTTATGCGACTAATATGATGAATATAATCACTTGAGCTAATTATATTGATTTTAATATAAAAATATTAGACGTGAAGAAAAATGTATTATTGCAAATGCTATAGCAGGAAATGTTACTCAATAAAAAAGGTTCAAATGCTATAAGTAGAACCTGTTTAAGGTTGACACACTTTGTGTCCATGATATAAAGAAATTATTTTTTTCTCATTTTATTGCTTTTATTTTAAAAAATATATAAAAAACTTACATACAATTCAATAAATAATAGAAAAACATAAAAATTTGCTCATTTTAGAATATACATATATGTATGTATACGTACTTATGTTTTAGAAAAATATGCATCTATTTGAGTTTGTTTACTTTTAACTTTAAAAACTCTAGCAGCAAAGTTGGCTGATGTGCTGATACATAAAGAATAACTTTATACATGTTTGATGAAGCTGTTTTTAGGAAGATTCCAGGTTTAAGTGTACTCATCTTGCCATCATCACTAGGTGGCAACACTACAAGCTGTAAGGCTGTAATTTTTTGGCTGTGAACTTTTGTGTTTTTTATTTTACAAAAATCTTAAACTTTAATTTATTTTATTTAGTGATTTGATTGACTGTTTGGTGATTTAATTTTGAATTGCAAGCTTAGTATAAATGTTTCTAAGTTTTATGAATTATCTTAAACTTAAATATTCGAATTTTTGTGCAAAATCAGCTTTAGTTTCCCTTTGTTTTGTTTTATTTTTTCTTTTTATATTTATCTCATCTACTTCTTTATTCACAGCTGGGTTGCGTGTAGTTTTTTATTGGTTCCTTGTTCTTTTATGCATCTGAAACTGCTCGCTATATTGTTTTTTCAAACTGTTTTTGTTTTGAACTTTTATAAAAAAAATTGCTATGATTTTTGCTTTTGTTTTTAAATGTGTTTATTATTATTAATATTTTATTAACACATTAATTTATTATATATCTTTTAGATTTTGTTTTACTAGGTAGAATCTTAGATTCTATTTTCGACTGTAAGGGATTGCGTTGGTCCTGTTTAAATTGTAGATCGATTGAAAGTTAGCTCTAAACTAAATTGATTTGATTCGGAATAAATTTGATAAATGCTTAGATTTAATATACGTCGATACCTCTTCAAAGTGTTCCGTTATTCAGAGTAATCCTCTTGTTTTACCAGAGAACTCGTATCATCCTGCTTTGGAAATATCTGTCGAAATCATAGGCAATGTACGGGATAATAATAATCAAACTTCTAGCTTCTATACTCGGTTTAACTTTGAAAAAGCTAATTTTAAAAGGTTAAATACAGAACTTCCTATAATAACATGGCCTAAATATAATGATGATATTGAATTGAGTGTCTCTCATTTTAATAACATTTTTACGAAATTATTTGAAAAGTATGTTCCAATAGTAATTGTTAATAAAAGTAAAGATATAAGTCCGTGGTTTTCGAAAGAGTTACATAAATTGAAAACAGAAAAACTCGAGCCTTTAAACATTTAAAAAAAACCGGTTCACTTGTCGACTATTCTAAATATTCACTAGTGCGTCGAAAATATTTTGACCTAAACAAAAAATGTTATAATAATTACTTAAATAAAGTAAAAAAGAATATTGTAAGTAATCCAAAATCGTTTTATGATTTCGTCAACTCCAAACGCAAGATTTCCAAATTTCCGTCCGCGATGAAATACAAATCTATCATTTCAAGTGACAATGATATTATATCGAATATGTTTTCAGCATTTTTTAAGTCAATCTACTGTAATAATTCTTCTTACTCTTTTTCCTATCAGCACGTGCTTTGTCCGAATATTTTAATATATATTTTTTTACTTATTTCTGAAGAAGATGTCCTACTTAATTTAAATAAATTAAAACCATTTTTACTTGCCTCTGACAAGGATATTTAATTTCTTTCTTAAACACTGTATATTTCCTTTAACATGGAAACAGTCATTTATAATTCCTTTGAATAAAAAGGGACTTAGAACAGCTATACCTAAACTTTTTGAAGCTATCATCGCTGACCATATAACCTTTTCGAATTCTCCGTTAATTTCCTCATCTCAGCATGGATTTCGTAAAGGGAAATCGACTCTGACAAACTTGCTTGAATTTGTAAACCATGTATCGTTGGGTTTCAGGGAACATAAGCATTTAGCAAAGCTTTCGATAAAGTAAATCTCTCGATTCTCATACATAAACTTGATTTGCTGAAAGCCGAACCAGGATTTCTTCAATGGGTAGCTTCTTATCTTTATAATAGAACACAACGAGTGATATTTGAAGATACTCTTTCAGATACAATTAATGTCTCTTCAGGTGTTCCGCAAGGTAATCATTTTGGCCCGATTATGTTCTTGTTGTTTATTAACGATATCTCTTCAGTAACAGAACTCTCAAAAAAATTTATTATACGCTGACGACGTAAAGCTTTTTAAATCATAGATTTATAGAAACTGAAGAAAGGTGTCTGTTGCAAATAGACTAAAACAATTTGGTTGCTTTGTGTGATAGAAATGATTTGCCATTGAATCTCAATAAATGTAGGACGATGTGCTTTTCCCGTAGATCTGTGCACCCCTATTCTTATTTAATAAATCACCATATTCTGTAGCAAGTTTTTAACTTGGGAGTTAATATTGACCCTAAGCTTAATTTTAGTCTTCATATTGATACCATGGCTTGAAAGCAAAGCCTGTCCTCAGTTTTGTTAAACGTTGGTCTAAAGAGTTTAGAAATCAGTATATTAGTATATTACTTAAACCCTATTAACAACTTTGATTAGATCTATATTGGAATATGGTTCTGTTGTATGGAACTCTAGCTACCAAATCCATTTTGACTAGTTAGAGTTTGTTCAAAAACAATTTTTACTTTTCGCCTAATAGCATTTCTGATTAGATTTTAGAGTAAGTCTACCTCCATACACTAGTCGTTTAAAACTTATTAATCTACCTACACTTTCTAGTTGTAGGGAAATGCTTGACATAATATTCTTAGTGAAAATCTTGAATAGAACAGTTTGCAGTTCTTTTCTCCAATCTGAAATTAAATTAATTACCCCGATTCGCTTTTCGAGGCAGTTTAGACCTTTACTGTTAAAATCCTGTAGATCAAATTTCGAACTAAATGAACCATTCTGTCGAATAAGTCATGATTTTAATTCTCACTCCAGCACATTTGACTTATCTGGCTCACTTTTCAAATTAAAAAGGCTTTATTGTTTTTTCTTAATAAATGAAAATGTAACAATTTAAAATATCTTAGCTGTTGAAATTTTTGTTTCTGTAACTGTGCTTTAGATCTTAACACCTAAAAAACTCTCTTGTCGTTTCTGACTCGGCTAATTTCGCACGTATGCGGATTGCGCCCCTCGTGGCGGTTGAGCGGAAGCAGGGTAATCGTTGAGTTATTATTATTATTATCTTCACTTTCTTTTGAAAAAGTTCCTTGGGAGATGTGTTTACTCCCTCCACCACGTTTTTAAAAATAGTTTCATGGGAATCACCCACCTGTTCATGTATGATATATCTATCGATTTTTGAATAGTTTCCACAACTATGGGCGATACTAATTCATTTCGAATTTGTTCAGGATAGTTGTGATTTATCAAACTTCCATAATACAGATCTCCTTTAGGTGGGAATTGCAGTAAATCCAGCATGTTGAAAACATTTTCTTATCACAAGAGAATCGAATAGCGTCCAAAACAGAAATTATTTTCGACAATTCACAAGCTTTAAATTGAATGTTATGTCTCAAGCGGAAAGATTCTAACCGCCCATTGCTTGCTTTAAAGTTCTTTATTTATAACTCAGAGACCAATAGCTTAGCCTTTTCTTTAATTATTGGCCCACTGATAGGAATATTCTTAGACTTGCGTTTTTCAAAAAACGATTTCAATCTCCCATTTATTTTTTCAAAATCAGTTATACGTGTTTTTTTTTTGCGTTACGGATTGGGGTTGATTTCTAATTCTTTTAAAAAATGTTCCTTTTTATTTTTAAAATTAGCGATTGTTGAATTGGAACCTCCATATTTTTCTGCCAATATCCTTATAGATAGGCTTTTATTAGCCGGTTCATTCAATATCTCACTTTTAGTTTTCAGATATACCTCCACTGCGTGTTTTCTTTTTGACATGATGTGATTGCAAGAAGTACGCCTAATTGTGCCATAGCTAACCCATGAAATTGCAACGTTTGAAAAGATCCATTGATGCCGAAATACAAATAAATTTGTCTGCAATATACCATAAGTAAATAGCACACACATATGCATATATATTAAATGTTTTGTCCAAATAGAAAGGAATTTTAATGCTTGATGTTTAAAAATTTAGACAAATTTTTTCCAACTTCCATGATAAGTAGTGTCCAAATTAAACAGTGAATAAATGGCTATTTTGTACTATATTATTTTGGTACAGAACATTTTGTTCCATTTAAGCGAGTGTCTAAGTTATTAAGGTGTCCAACTTTACATTTTTTACTGTACAAATCAACTGGATGGTTTGCCCACGCGAGAATATGCCACACAAAATCGGAGGGATCTTGCGAGATTACAATGTTTGGCCGCGAATTGAGAACGGCTTCATTTCGAGTTAGTAATATGGTAAATTCGTTATAGTTAGATTTGTAAGCTACTTTTTTTTTACGTGGGATTTGAAGCTTTTACAACTTATTCCCATAAACCACCATATACTGAGCGCTTATAAAGAAGCGACAAGTGCGACCTTTGCTTTTTGTATGTCTAGGTGCGTCACTGTATCACATTGGGAGTATAGTGATCCCTTAACTTTATTTTTGAATTGTTATATACATAATTATGAAAAAGAGAGGTGTCGACTTTTCGACTTTCTTCGGACAATTTTGTTATATATTAAGTTAAATGCGTATGCACTAATTTGGCAAGTAGTAGCGCGCCATACAGCTCAAGTTTATTGAAGCAGGATTTTTGTATCATAATTGGCAAAAGCCATCCTGCGGGGTCGAAAAGTTACATATTTGTGTCTTCAAAACTGATCTTGTCAGAAGGGACTCTGACTTTGTTTTTTCTGCGAGTTCATGGAGTGTTGGAACATTGGGAATTTAGTGGTAGTCGTACGACGTACCGACCATTATACGGTCGAGTAGTTGCGGCTTTATAGAAGTCTTCACAATACTGATCTTCTTGGATTGTAACTGATATGGGGGAGAGTTCTTCTAACTCCCAACATTCGTTTGAATTTTCGATCGCTGCCTATTAGAATATCTATTTGAGCGGGGGTGTTGCAGTTGGGATCTGCTAGCTTTAGGTGTGAAACCTTTTTCCCATAGTTGCTATGTTATGTTATGTGATAGCTTGGAAGCATTTTAGTAAGTTGCGGTAGCACTATAGCTTCTGCTATAATTCCCTTATCCGTTTGGGGAAAATTAGGGTAATGGGGCCATTTTTATTTGAGTTTTGGACTACTCTTCCGCTCATTCCCGTAATTTCAAAATTTGAATGTTTTGATGGAAGTTTTAGCCTATTTTGGACCCTAGACGTTATGAAGGATCGTTGTGATCCTTGGTTTATTAAGGCTCTAAGATTTGTAGAGTTCTCCTCGATGTTCAATGGAGATAACTGCTGTGGGTAGTAATACCCTACTTTGAATTTCGCTGTGTAGCGTTTGTATTTTTATTGCTTTTGAGCAGCATGGTACTTCTTGGCAATTTTCGGGATTTTGATTTTCTAGATTTGCTATTGCAATTAAACCCGTGGTTCTTTTCTGATAAGCGCTGCTTTTGGGTGAGCTGAGATATGTGCTGTGATGTAGCATTGAGTGGTGTCTTTTATGACAATAGAAGCAATTGAATTTGCTTTTACAATTTTTATAAGGATGCGCATGTGACAAGCAATTTGTACAAAGTCTTTTTGGTCTGACAAAACTATTTCGTTCGTTAATTTTTAAATTTTTAAACTTCTCGCCAGATTGTAGTTTATGCCCTCTTGTGCGTTGTTCGCATGACGTATGTTTATACTGTTCGGATATGAACGATTGCGTTTTATAAAAGCTTCTGTTTAATTTGTTTTTGCTACTAGCTTGGGGTCTATTGAAGTTTCTTTTTAGTTCGTGTTGAACAATTTTTGTTTTAATTAGTTTTTTGTCTACCCTTTCAGCGATTTCGTACTGGGTAGTTAGAAAGTCTTTCATTTGTTGCCCCGTGGTGCATTTCTTTCGTGATGAGAGCGATTGCTCCCATAAAAGTACGATTTTTCTGATAATGCTTCGGTGCATATGTTTACCAGTACAGGGTCCCAGCTGTTTGTGGGAATATTTTGTGTCGATAAAACCGACAAACACTTAGAAACAGTGGATTGTAGTCTAATAAATTCTTCAATTGTTTCTTTTTGAATTTAGGCAAGTATATTCGTGTCTTTACTTGTTTATCGACCATTTTCTTTCGATTTCATATCTTGCTTTTAGAGCTTCCTAAGCCAAATTAAAATTGTCGTCATTTATTGCGAACTGTTTTACTATTGCGCCTGCTTGACCTTTAGTTTTGTATCGGAGGTGATACAATTTTTGCGCTTTTGATAATTTTGGATGGTTGATGTATATGGCTATAAACGTGTCCCGGAAGGACGGCTATTTATCATAACCTCCATAAAATGTTTCTGTGTCACATGCGGACACCTCGAGGTGCATGCCTAAACTTGCCTCTTGATTTTTTACTTGTGGCAGCTCTACTCTCGGATGTGGGGTAGGAGCAATAGCTTTTATTAGCTTTAACTGATCGGAGATCATAGCTTTAGTTTCTTCGAATAATCGACGATTCTGAGTTGTCATGGATCGCTGAAGATGAAAACCTAGTACAGTATCTTATTAACCTGTCACTCTCTGAAATAAATATAGCAACCTGCTTTGCGCATGTAGCTCCAGGTGTATGTTGTTTATTATAAACATTTATCATTTCATTTATATGTTGAAATAAGTGTCAAAACAAATTAAATTTTTCTCAGTGTAAAATGATTTATGAATATGAAGCGATAAATGATAATTTTTACCGAATACTCTTTTAGGTAAATTAGAGTTTGATATTTCTGATTATATTTAAAAAAAAAACGTGTTTTTAGTGTTAAAAATACAGTTTTGTATTTACTTGCGTATATATTTATTATTTATCCCGATTGTAAATTATATTTTCTCAATTGTTTTATTAAGAGCCGCACTTTTAACTTATCTATGTTCGCACCGACACAAAATTCGTGTTTTCATAGACAAAAGAGGTTTCACGCGAAAACTTGTGTTTTAATCCATACAAAATCTGTCAAACGAAAACACAGTTTTCGCTGAAAACCCCTTGAAAACTTACATTCCACTCTTTATAATCGGTGCCTGCTCTAGTTTAATCGATATTATTAGAAGACATATTTGCCAGCCCTAAATGTCAGTTGACAATTTGTTTACATTCCATAATTGGCCTAAACGTACCCTACAAGAAACTTCTGATGGGTTCACCAATACACTCACATTTGATATGTTAGTACTGTTAATTTACATTTGCATTTTTAAATTCAGAACTATTCACTGATTGGAGAAAGACGTACACAGAGCTATTGAGAGGAGGAGATGGCATAAAGTGAAAATTTATTTTTATATTTTCATATTTTATTATATTTTTTGTTGCATTCCTTTTTATATTTAAGTATATTATTATAACTAATTTTGATTACAAGTTTGAAATTTAATAAAGAAATAAAAATAATATTATCTACTGCGCAAAAGAATTTTTCACTTCTGATAACGTTTCAGTCATAACTGACAATTTTCAGCTATGACTGTCATATTACCCATCAGATGACCGTCACTGTTCTTGTAGGGTACATAACAAATGTAAACAAATAGATCTGTGAACTGTCAATGAAAACTCATCGAAAACACACAATGTCGGTCAGATCGACTTTGGTTCCACAATCCACAAATTGTGTTTTCAAGAGGATTTTAATTCGGTGCGAACATAGTACTATTTATATTTCTTATGACCGAATGTTAGGTACACCCTAATACACGGACTTGTATGTATATATTTATGTGCTTGTGCAATTGAGAGCTCGTTGAAGACATCAATGCACTTTGTACATATGTATGTAAATATTCACGAATTATGTGAGCATATAATCTTTTATATTTTGTATGCTATCCTGCTTGCTTGTGTTTTATCAAGAATAAGAATAAGCAGTGTGAGTAAAAAGCATGCGAGTTTTTCTACGGGGCTCTTGCACATGATCTTGGCGATCCTGCATGTACTTAAGGCATTCCATCTCGCCCTGATCCGCCTGCCAGCTCTTTCGGAAATTTGATTGTATATCGTTTTTGATGAGTTCCATATTCCCTTCACTAGTTCGGTAGCAAGACAGATGGCGCTTTTGGCAATCTCATTAGCTACTTCGTTTTCCGGAATCCCTTTGTGGCCTGGATAAATGTAGTCGCTTTCCGGCAGAAGCTACTACTTCTACCTCCCTGCTTCTTAGGACATTTTCTCACGTAAAGCGATGTGTGATTATTGTCTTGATTGCCGCCGTATATACTTATCCTTTTTTTGTTGTAATCTGCGTTGTTAGTTATCTACGCCGCTTTCCTGACTGCAAAGACTTCCGCCTGGAAGATACTGCAGTATATATTGCAGCTTGAAAGGCCGCCTGAGATCCAGTTCCGAGCAATAGATTCCGGCTCTCACTCCATTGTAAGTTCCGCTGGTGAGTCGCGTGCTCCCACGTCAACCTCTTTTATTGTTACCTAGAACCTTCTCTCCCAAATAAAGCGTGAGAGTACGTGCTCTAATTTGTCCACCTGCATTAAATGCAATGATGATGAACAACAAAGAGCCCCCGTCTAAACGCCATCCATGCAGCTTTTCTTATGGATTTTACAGCGTCATTTCATGTTCTGGTTAGAAACTAACCAAGACTCCTTCTTTCGATATAGTTTACCACAACTTAACTGACAGATGGTTGCCAACAGCTAACCCCTGCATTCAATTGCTTTTCCCAGAAATTATCGAAACTATAGACACCACAGAAATTTCTGTTAAACTGCGATAATAATGGTCGCCACAGAAATTATTATTAAAGGATACGAGAACTTGGTTTGAAAACCCAAAGATTCCTTAATGTTTTGTTACGCCTCTCATTTTTCGCGTTTGGAGAAGCGAAAGAACAGCGTTGGGAACCAATATTAGCGCAACCATCTGTGATTGGTCCAATTACTGCCGTGAAGCTGTGGTAATATGTGTATCAAATTGACCAGCAGGAAGCGCTAGGTAAAATTGCTAGCCTTCGCAATATTGTTCAAATTATATACTGTATAAATATAATTATTTTATAGACCACTGGGTTTTCGGAATAATCGAGAATGGGAGCGAAGACCTGCGGTTGGAAGTGTGCCCTGAAAACGTCAGATTGCTTATTCAGTCACGGGTATGAGCATCGTCGACTAAACCATAGCGATCCAGACAACCCCTTTGTGGTAGATCGAGGCCCAGTGGGGAGTGATAAAACTTTTTTTTTTTGTAAAAGACAATTATAAGAACTCGGAAAATTTCGCAGATATGATATTTGAGTATCTTTTATATTTACTAAGTATTGGTTACTGTAATTGCTGTTTCGGGGTGTTTTCTCAATGTATGGTTAACCAGAACTTTATCGGCAGCATGTTGAAAAATGATTTTTCCAATACCTAGTTAGCAACCATCTGTCAGTTAAGTTCTGGTAAGCTCTACTGAAAGAAGGAGTGTTGGTTAGTTTCTAACCAGAACATGAAATGACAGCTGTCAGCTGTAAAATCTATAAGAAAAACCAGCTGCATAGACGGCGTTCAGACGGGGACTCTTTGTCGTTCATTATTATTACATGTTATGCATATTTGCATTCATATATGCATATTACATACAAAAAAGGGGTAAAAACATTTAAATTTCAGAATATAGTGTAAATAATAAAAATGTAGCGCTGTTGCAACCATGAAAGGAATTTCAAAATGAAAAGGAATGCTGAATTGCGTAGCAGCGAGCTGTTGCTGAAAAAACACCCGAGTACGGCCTCTTCGTCTTTCCTCGTCGTCCCCTTGTCAGTGAAAACCGGTTTGGGCGGCAACACAGTTTTGCTAGTTCACAATGAACGTTTTGTAAACTATTTTCCTCACGAATTCACTATGATAAAATTAGCTATAGGTAAGCAACTCGGTGAATACTGTTCTGTCAGATAAAGATACCAGCGGTTAAGAATAATACTAACCGGGTTGTGAAAAAACAGCCCAAAGAAAGCTTCTCTCCATCCTCGTCCCCACGATTCAATATGATAATGTGCTTATCTTTTTAGAAAACTCTGCGCGAAATGCATGAGCGTCAATCGGAAAAATACATCTAACCTTAGCAGTACTATTGACGTTTCCAACTTGAGAATTTACGATTTTTTTTAAGTTGGAAGGATGTCTTTAAGGTGACTTGAAATCTGCATTTTACGAACAAGTTTGCATAATTTTCTGAACACTTTGATTCAAAACTGGAACTCTGTCGAAATGTAATCTCATCCGTAGAATCTTTAGTAACAACCGAATGAAATATCAATGAAAAATTCGGTATGTTAAAAAATTGCAGTACTTGCTACTAAATCCTGTAGTTTGCTAATAAAATACATAATGTAGAAAATAAAGTGTTAAAAAATGGTATAAAGATATGGCATTAGATACAAGATCGCACAATTTTACCGACCGCAATTTTTCCGAAAATAGCGGAAATTATCGTTTTCTCCTGGATCTTTTTTCGTGGAACATTGTTACAATATTTCCATTCGTCAAAAATTGTCGAACACGGTGAATTGGAATGTGTTTAACCCCGTAAAGGTGTTAAATGTTCGCAATGTGACAAAACTATTTCTTAATGCCCCCTACAAGACGGGTAAAAGTAAACCAACTGGTTCCCGAAAGGTTATCAGTAATTAATGCATTTGTTATTGATAGGTTACTTATGTTCTAGATTCGGGAACAAACTATATCTCCTCCTTCACTACACAACGGTGTGGTTATCTTACTCGCTTTCTCTCATTGCCTTGGCGCAAATAATTTGCCTACTATTTTGGAAATTATCTGTTACTCTTTGGTTAACAGCATCCTTGTCATTGGCTATTTGTTTGGTTAGCCATCTGTTACAGAAAAAAGTTTGTTTGGTTATTGCTATGGTTACCTATAAATTACAGAAAACTGCTTTATACACTTTATATACATCGGTTAACTCGTCACTTGCTATGACCTATTTGTTTGGTTATTCATAGGTTATCACTGCCTAACGTAGCGGTTACCTTTTTCCTTATAAATAAAACAATTGAAATTCTATTTATATTTTTATTTATTTATATAATGTTTTTTTTTATTTACATGTTTAAACATTATAGTTATATTTTTCCTTCCTATTTTTACAAACTTTTAGTAATTATTTTAGTTAATTTTATAATTATTAGCATTTACGTATACATGTATGTGGTATGTGTATACGTACTCTAATAGGTAACTTAAATTTTATAATTAAAAAACTAAAATAGTGTTACTGAAGTCCAGGTCAACTTGCCATCGAAATTTGCAAAATTATAAAAAAAATATAATATATAATAATTATATATTATTTTTTTATGTTTGTTAAAGTAAAGTATTGCGGCAAACACGGATAATAGAACAAATCGAATCGACGATAAACCCGTAATAAGTTTGTAATTAATTTTTTTGTATTGTATAGAAAATTTTATTTTATTTTATACAATTAATTATTCCTCCATGCTCAGCCACGCATATGCGACACCTAATTAGAAAATTAATGCGGACTGAAAGGTTGAAGTCGGGATTGCCTCAAATATGTATATAATGGACTGCTTCAGTTCAGTCAGATTTCGGGGTTTGATTTTGTTCACCTCTTGCTTAACATAACCGGATAAGAAAAGACCAAGCGGTCGCAAATATTCTTATACTTATATATATATGAGTTAACACAGCAGTTCACACGGTCAGCCAATTCTCACCATCGGTCAGTAACTTGAACCGAAACCAACCAATTGCTGACGCTGCATCAGCGATATTAAGTTGACGACTTCACACGCGCGCCCGATCAACTGCTGACGCGGTAACTTTAGGCAACGTGACCCGGCACGGACTTAGGTTTAATTTAGAGTTAAGAAATGAATTATATTTAGTCTTAAAATAACATCAAAATAATAAAGACCGCGGACGCAAGTCCGCTATTTTTAAAAAACCATTAAATAAATAAAAAACTTAACTGACGCCCGAGCAGGGACCAGCTGAAGTTTGCGTCTAAGTGCGGTGTTAGAATCGTGTTGTGATAATATCCAAATCGCCCGTGGAAGGACGGCCGAAGGAAATTCAACATAAAAATCACCCGTGGAAGGACGGCTGAAGAAGATTCAACATTAAAATCGCCCGTGGAAGGACGGCCGAGAAGTAAAGACACCAAGGCACCCGGACCAAACGAGCTGGTTCGTCAACCACGCGTTAGGATCAAGTAGGAAGAAACCGCACCCTCTATACGTGCGCAACGAGGGAACCTTAGTAGTAACGGACAAACGGGAGGACACCCCATGCGCCAGGAGGCTAGTAATGAGTAAGAACCTAATATTAAGAAATTTTCTAAGCATTTAAATAAAACAAAGTAAGAGAAAAACTGAAAAAGAAAAATATTTAAAGAAAAAAGTTTTAGAATTTAAAAAGTATTCTGTGGAAATTTTCTAAGCATAAAAAAAAAGTAAGAAGGAAACTGAAGAGGAAAAAATATTTAAAGAAAAATTTTAAGAATTTAAAATGTATTCTATTTTGCGAATTACTATTAATTAAATTGAAATCTAAAACTTGTATATTTACTAACCCTAAATAATACATATAAATATTAATAGGCTCGTACAGCCAATAAACATAAATAAAAATAGGAGCTGCGATTCACCACCTTCGGGGGGACCCTCCAGCTTATAAAAAAAAAATTCTCTGCAATTCACCACCCAAGGGACCCTCCAGAGAATTATAAATTACAAATCAAAATAAAAAAAGGCTCGTACAGCCAATAACTTACAAGAATAAAAAAGTAACCGCGACTCACCACCTAACGGGGGACCCTTCGGTTCTAAATAACTAGAGTCCAACTCTGCGATTCACCACCAAAGGGACCCTCCAGAGTATAAGGACACCTAACCAATATAAAATAAAATCATTGCATATATTTAATAAAATATGGCAACCAATCCCATGAGACCCATAAGACCTGGTGTTCTGAACGCACCTACTGCAGGCAATACCCAACCATCCCATCCTATTCCTAATCCTAACGAAATGAATCTAGAACAATTGACAAAAATTATAAGTAACGTAGTCACAAATATTTTAAGACAAGAGGGACGGAACCTAGTTCAGGTCGCCCTTAATCCGAATGCAAACTTTTCAAACACAACGGACGTCACCATAGACCGCACATTAACAAACAACATTAGCGAACTAGACAAAATCCCCGATGTGGTAAGATGCCTTCGCGAATTTTCCGGGAATCCAGGCGAATTCAATTCATGGAAGAAGAGCGTAGACCGAATACTAGAAATATACGAACCTCAAAGAGGATCGCCAAAATACTATGGTATTCTTAACGTTATAAGAAACAAAATCGTGGGCAACGCAGACATTGCTCTTGAATCATATAACACACCTTTGGAGTGGAAGGCTATTTCAAAATGTCTTACTTTCCATTATGCGGATAAAAGGGACATAGGTACCTTAGAGTACCAAATGACATCATTAGTTCAGGGTAGCTATACCATTCAGGAATTCTACCAAAGGGTATATTTCCACTTATCTCTTATTCTTAATAAACTTGGTTGCATGGAAGTTAGTGCTGAATCCATGCATTTACTTACACGAACATATCGTGACAAAGCCCTTGACACTTTTATTCGAGGACTTAATGGTGATTTGCAAAGACTCCTTGGCATGAGGGAACCCGTAGACCTCCCTCAAGCCCTTCACTTATGCCTTAAGTTGGAAAATCAGAAATTCCGTTCGCATTACGCTATCAATAATAATTCTCATATTAAGAGAGCCCAAGACTTTAAGCCACCTCTTCCACCTAGGAAAGTAACCAACGAGTTCTATCCACAATTGGCTTATATTCCTAAACCATATTTACCTAAACAGAACTTCATGCCGCAGCAATGGCCACAGCATACTTTTAATCATCGGAATTCTCCAAATTCTCGTCCAACATACCAACCTCCTACAAGGCCACAGCACCCACGACCTTTCGGACTCCCACGTCCAGAGCCAATGGATGTAGACCGCTCTCTACATTCAAAAGTGATTAACTACATGAATAGAAATGCACCCAATAAATATAGATACAGGATCAAGCAAAAATTACATACAACCAGAGCTTGTAGCTAAACCCATTCCGAATGAAGAACCTTTTTTTGCAAATTCCATAGCAGGAAAAATCCAAATTACCCATCACACCATACTTAATCTAGCCCACATAGATAATTCGAATTTGAAATTTTTCATTCTACCAGGACTGAAATCTTTTGACGGTATTATCGGAAACGATAGCCTCAAATACCTCAATGCTACTATAAACATTCGTGATGACATAATTAGGTTTGGCAATGGTAGAGAAATAAAAATCAAGCAGAAACTTTCTCCTACAGTAAATAATATTGACGTTAGAACAGAACATATGACACCTTCTCAGAAATTTCATATTCATAAACTTACAAATAAATATTCTCAGTTATTTTCCGATCCAAATGAAAGACTGACTTACACTACCACCGTAGTAGGCGAAATCAGAACTTCTTCAAATACACCCGTTTACACTAGATATTACCCATATCCTATTGGCATGAGAGAGTTTGTCACTAAGGAAATCCAAACCTTACTCAAAGATGGGATAATAAGACCATCACGTTCTCCATACAACTCACCCGTGTGGGTTGTCCCAAAAAAACTAGACGCTTCTGGCGAAAAAAAATTTAGACTTGTAATTGATTATAGGAAATTAAATAATGTGACTATTTCCGACAAATACCCCATACCCGAAATAAATGAAATCATTGCGCAATTAGGGAATAATAAATAATTTTCCGTATTGGATCTAAAAAGCGGATTCCACCAAATTCCTTTAAAAGAATCCGACATTGAGAAAACAGCATTTTCTGTCAATAATGGCAAATATGAGTTTACACGACTCCCATTCGGGCTGAAAAACGCGCCTTCAATATTTCAAAGAGCCTTAGATGATATTCTAAGAAACTATATAGACAAAATCTGCTATGTCTACATCGATGACATAATAGTTTTCGGTGAAAACGAAGAAAGCCATCTTCAAAATATTGAACAAATATTTCACACTCTCAAAGAAGCAAATATGAAAGTGCAACTTGACAAATGCGAATTCTTCCGAAATGAAGTCGAATTTCTAGGCTTCATCATTTCACCAAATGGTGTAAAAACTAACCCTTCAAAAGTTGAAGCTATACAAAAATTCCCATGTCCGAAAACTTTGAAAGACTTAAGATCTTTCCTTGGCCTTTCCGGCTATTATCGCCGCTTCATAAGGGACTATGCTAAGTTAGCAAAACCCCTTACTTCGCTCTTAAGAGGGGAGGATGGACGCATTTCAAAAAATGCATCCAGTAAAAAGCAGATAATACTCAATAACGCAGCACTAGAAGCCTTAAACAAAATAAAATCCTCACTTGTTTCAAAAGAAGTAATACTGGCATATCCTGACTTTAATAAAGTACCTTACCACCGATGCATCTAATTATGCTCTCGGAGCAGTTTTAGAACAGTCTGGCAAATCCATAGCATTCATATCTCGTTCACTAAGTAAAGCCGAAGAAAATTACGCAGCAAATGAAAAAGAAATGCTGGCGATAATATGGGCACTTAATAGTTTCAGATCACCAACCCTTAACCTATGCATTGAGTAATAAAAACTATAACGGAAAGATGAAAAGATGGAAATGCATCCTTGAAGAGTACAACTATGAAATGAAGTACAAACCAGGAAAGACAAACGTGGTAGCCGACGCGCTATCGAGACCTCCACAGACTGACATCCTCCAAAACCACAGATACAAAACACTCCCATTCCGAAGTTTCCAGGAGAAATTGTACAAATCGACATTTTCTCGACAGAAAAAGGCTAATACTCACGGCCATTGATAAATTTTCCAAATACGCGCAGGTCAAAATTATACAGTCTAAAGCAATAGAACATATTAAAAACCCAATACGAGAATTAATGATCGCTTTCGGTATACCAAAACAAGTTATAGTAGATAATGAAAAATCTCTTAATTCTGCCACAATATCAACCTTACTCAAAGACCAAATGTCTATAAATGTTTATACCACACCACCCTACAGTAGCACCAGCAACGGACAAGTTGAAAGATTCCATAGCACCCTTTCCGAAATTATGAGATGCTTAAAAGCTAACAATATAGGAATCACATTCGAAGAACTATTATTCAAATCGGTGCAAGAATACAATGCATCAATACACTCAACAACCAAAAATAAACCTTTAGCCACATTCTTTGGAAATAGAATTTTTACAGACCCCCAACACTTAGAAGAGCAAAGGAACGAAATTACTAGATTACTCAGGAAAAAACAGGAACAAGATCTTGCTTATCACAACAGTAAAAAAAACAGAACCTAAAGATTACTCTCCAGGTGATATAATATACGCGAAAATAAATAAAAGAATTGGTTCAAAATTAACAAAAAAATTTAGAAAAGAAATAGTATCCGAAAACAATAGAACAACTGTGAAAACAATATCAGGACGTGTAATACATAAATCCCTAATAAAAACTTGAACTATCTTTTTTAGGAGAAATGGATTCATTAAAACTTATAATTATTTCCACTACAATTACATCTTTACAAGCAGATGTAAAAATTTTGGATTACAGTAAGGCTCAATTTGTTACAATAGACAACGGAAATGCAAAAATACAAGACGGTACCCTAAGACTGATACACCTCATTGACCTAGACCGTTACGAACATTTCTTAAGACAAACTTATGACGAAATAACGACACAAGTCCCTAAAGATCATTTCCTTTATCCTATCCTCCAACACGAAACCACCCAAACATTCGAAATCCTTAACACCCTTAAACCCATAGAAAACAGCAAAAGAAGAAGATCAATTGACATACTAGGAACGGCATGGAAATATATAGCCGGATCTCCTGATCACAATGATCTTAATATCATAAATGATAATTTGAATAATCTAAACCAAAATAATAATAATCAAATAATTATTAACAATTTATTCGAAAAACGCATAAATAATATAACAAATATTGTCAATAAAATGCTAAATACTATAAAAAAAGACGAAGACATTATAACAGAAATAATGATAAATCTACAGAATAGAATCAGATTGATAAAAGAGGAATTAGTTAATATAAAATATGCCATTTAATGGACAAAGAAGAATATAGTAAACTCAATAATTTTAAGCAATGACGAAATTAAACTTTCCATAAAGAAGTTAAAAGAAGAAAAAATGCCTTTTAAAAATGCCGAAGAAGCATTAAAATTTTCAAAAATAAATGTATTAAGTAAAGAAATGACTATCTTGTACATGATAAAAATTCCATTAACATTATACGAAACATTTAAAAGAATAATTATAAGACCGGGTAAAAAAGAAAATAATGTTATAATTAAAACCGATTATAAAGAAATTCTAAAAGGAAGAAATAAAAAATACGGAATTAAATGTGATTGTGAAAATATTAATGAACTAGCAATTTGTAAAGAAACAAATTTAATAGATTTAAGTAATGATGAATGTTTAAGTAAAATAGTAAATAGTCTAAATTCAACATGTATATTTACAAACGGGAAACACGTGCCAACAGTTGAAGAAATCAAAACAGGAATAATACTACTAAATCAATTCAATGGAAAGATAGAAGCAAATGGGACAACTCAAGAAGTAAATGGAACCCATGTTGTAATATTCTACAACACAACATTCAAATATTTGCCAATATTGAAGTAAAATCAATTGAAGCAATTCCCGCAATTTTGCAACCAGCCCCACGGGAAAAAGAACGAATCGAATTACTATCATTGGGAGCTCTAAAAGAGTTACACCTAACTAACGAATAAATTTCCTCAAGAAAGCTACGCTATCTATTGGCAGTCTAACATCGGTAGCTTTAATTACAACCATTATACTACTAACCTTGGTACGAAGAAAAAATATTAAAATAAACTATATCGAAAAAGAGACAAAAAGGCCAAATATTAGTCAAGGAGTTTTCCCGCCGGTAGCAAATAACAATTTTCCAAATCATATAAAATTTACCGATTTACCTTTCTATTGATGATCGAGGACGATCATATTGTAACGGATTTCTCGATAAATCGTCTACCTGTAACTCACTCTTGAGTTCGATCACTGGATTGTTAAATAAAAGTCCCAATTTAATGGCTACACACTTATCTTTATTTCTAATTCCAACGACTTAACACTTATTGCTCGTTATTCGAGCTTACAACTTCTTTCTTATGTCTCAATTGTTCTTATCACGACAACACTCTAACTAGAACTGTCTTTGCTGCACAATCCGGCAGCCCTTATATAGTAAATCTGTAACAAAACATTGCTTCTAGAACATTCTGGCAACTACGAATTCGGTAACTAGTTGCTTCTGGCAGTTTATCGTTCATTCGATTTTGTTCTATCATCTATATTCGTCACACTGCCCTCCACCTAAGTCTGATCGTCCCGATTAGACATATTTGCGATACCAAACACAAAGCTTTTATGTCCCCCATCTCGTCTTCTAGGCTGGTGCTGACATCGTTAGCCGTCCTTCTCTGCTTGGAGTTAATTCCATCCGTTTTCCGGATACTCAGTTTCTGGTACATCCCTTGACTTAAAGCAGACGCGAGATTCCATTCTTGATCAGAACGTAACTCCATTGGAACACCGAATCTCGTTACCCACTTGTTGATGAATGCCTCCGCCACTGGTTCAGTCTCTTGGTTAGGAATTGTGTATACTTGTGGCCATTCATTGAAATGGTAATTGACTACCAAAACATGACTATTTCCTAATTTATTGGTGGGGAATGGACCATCTTCATACACGCCTATTTTCTCAACTGGCGCACGCGAATTGTGCTGTTTCATCTACCCATGACTCCTGGACCTTGATCCTTTAGCTACAATGTTCTCAGCATATTTCGCAATCCCTTCTATATTGACAACCAGTCCAATAAAACCTTTGCTTCAAATGCTCCAAGGATTTCATGTCTCTCAAGTGCCCTCCTCTTGGACATTTGTACTGCACGTTAAAAACATCAGGAATTCCAACCCTTGGAACAACCATAAGTACTCGGAAGGGTTGCTTATTTTCGCTTTTGGATACTCGATGCAAGCAGCCATACACTAACTTTAAACTGCTCCGTTCTGCCCAATATGATTTTGTGACTGGCCTTCCTGTAGTTATTTCTCCAATCGTTGTACATTGGTTCAACTCCACCTTATGTAATGCACCTTTCAATTCTGGATCTTCTTGCACAGAGTCATCCGTTTCAGGTTCAATTTTATGCTGATCTTCCACCTGTGATGGTATACACGCTGCCTGCTCTTCCAACTGTAAGGACACTTGTGCTGGTATCCAAGCTTCTTGCTCTTCTAACTGTGAGGAACCTTTTACTGGTTCACACGCTTCCTCCTCTTCCAACTGTGGGAACACCTGCCCTGACATATGCAGTTCCAGCTCTTTCGACTGTGAGGACCCTTGTACTGGTACACACGCTTCCTCCTCTTCCGACTGTGAGGACACCTGCGCTGGCATACGCCCGTTCAGTTCTTCCGACTGCGAAGACACTTTTGCTGGTATACAAGCTTCTTGCTCTTCATACTGTGAAGATCCTGGTTCACATGCTTCCTCCTCTTCCAACTGTGAGGATACCTGCGCTGACATATGCACGTCGAGCTCTTTCGGTGCTGACAACTGTGCTGAAAAACGTGCATGTTGCGCTGCGAACAGCTCTTCCAAATGCGTTGACAATCGCGTTATTGCGGCAAAAACCATGTTTATGTCCACAATCTTTGACGAGCATTGAGCCTCTTCCTTTTCTTTTATCTTTGTTGTCTCTTCTTCTAATTCCATGTGAAAGACATATTCCTCAACATTAATGTTTTCCGCCTCCATGGCCTCTCTCAACCGTGATTGTTATTCAGTTTTTAATCCATTTGTCGCCAAACCACGTTGCTCCAGCTCCTTTTTCAGTTGTGGAATCTTCAGATCGTTAAACTTGGCCATTTTCAAATAATTATTTCTTTAGGAATTTATTTGACAATCCCACTTCTGACACCAATTGTAACGGATTTCTTGATAAATCGTCTACCTGTAACTCACTCTTGAGTTCGATCACTGGATTGTTAAATAAAAGTCCCAATATAATGGCTACACACATATCTTTATTTCTAATTCCAACGACTTAACACTTATTGCTCGTTATTCGAGCTTACAACTTCTTGCTTATGTCTCAATTGTTCTTATCACGACAACACTCTAACTAGAACTGTCTTTGCTGCACAATCCGGCAGCCCTTATATAGTAAATCTGTAACAAAACATTGCTTCTAGAACATTCTGGCAACTACGAATTCGGTAACTAGTTGCTTCTGGCAGTTTATCGTTCATTCGATTTTGTTCTATCATCTATATTCGTCACAATATTTAAGAAGGGAGGAGTTAACACAGCAGTTCACACGGTCAGCCAATTCTCACCATCGGTCAGTAACTTGAACCGAAACCAACCAATTGCTGACGCTGCATCAGCGATATTAAGTTGACGACTTCACACGCGCGTCCGATCAACTGCTGACGCGGTAACTTTAGGCAACGTGACCCGGCACGGACTTAGGTTTAATTTAGAGTTAAGAAATGAATTATATTTAGTCTTAAAATAACATCAAAATAATAAAGACCGCGGACGCAAGTCCGCTATTTTTAAAAAACCATTAAATAAATAAAAAACTTAACTTATGTATAATTATGTGTACATGCAAACAAATATGAAAGTACCCATTATAATTGTTAATTTTTCTAAATGCAACTATGTATGTAAATATGTATACTCATTGTTTCATGGGAAATCAGAACCATACACACTCTTACAAACATACATCGAACATGGCAAGTGCAAAATCAACCCCTATTCATATACAACGTGGCATGCGTAAATGGAAACAAAGTCATCATGTCATGTACATATATACGGGCAGATGTGTGTACAAAAAATTCGGATATTTACATACGCACATTCTTTGACAAATACAGTCAATCTCGGTTAAGTGCCAAAACCAAAGATGCAGATTTTTTGTGCTTTGTAGTACATAAGCGATTGTGGTACTTAAGCGAGTGGTACCAAAGAAATAATTTCTATGTATTTAAAAAAAAATTACCGTTTTCCTTAAAAAATTAAGAAAAACCATCGTGAGATGCAGCAAGACACAGGCAGATAAGAGAGATTGGAGGAGTGATACTTAACCGGGATTTACTGTATACATAAATAAGAGGAATATTGAATATTTTCTTTAAAAAGTTTCTTGAATTGTAAATCGACAAATATACTATGTTGTCACATTTATTCAAAAATATTTGAATACTCATATTTGCGGGGTTGTCACTTTTCCCTTCTAGAGGGAATATCAGAAATTTGTTCAATTTATGATTTTTAGCTTTTGCCATCGTCGTGAAAAGAAGCTTGTAGGCAAAAGCATACTCGGGGGGATGTGAGGGTATCTGTTTTTATGAATGAAGCGAGGTTGTTTGTTAAAAGTACGCCTGCGTTCATGAATGAAAATGTTTCTGTTGTGTAATTTTCTACAAATTTGGGCTTCGCCGATTGTTGTTTTTGTAGAACAATGTTTGTGGTTTTTGCGGGTGACATATATACATGTGTACGCACACACATATGTAGGTTGGTTTGTGTATGCATTATTTGTTTGGCAATTTTATGTCTACATACATATATGCGTGCACATATAAATCAATGCGCGCATGTATAGTAGTATATACATATACATATACCTATGCAGTGATAAAATCATGATTTGAATTTCTGAATGCGTACATTCAAATACATACGTACATACATATGACTATATATGATTAATCTGATAAATTATTATAATACAAAATATTTATTAGGAATGTATATGTCAATTTAAAATATTCGCTTATTCAGAAATTAGTTTTATTGTTTACATTGTATGGGTGGTCTTAGCTTAATAAAAAGAGTATTGGTTGCTTAAATAAGCAAAGATGCTTATTTAAGAAGCTGTGGTCTTAGCTTTATTGAAAAGAGTATTGGTTACTTAAATAAGCAAAGATGCTTATTAAGAAGTTATATTATTGCTGAGTGCAAAGAAATAGTTTTGTTTATAATGATCGTAAAGCTACTTTGTGGAGGCTGCCGTTAACTCCCCCCTCTCTAAGATGAATCGTCCCCGATTCAATATCATTTTTTGATAAGTTATTTATTTTATTCAAAATAGCGTTATATGATATTTTCTGAGATTCTAAATTTCTATTTATTTTAGAATTTTTATAAGATTCTTTAATTTTTACAATCCTATAAATTATGTACATTATTAACAAAATTATAAGTATGTACCATAAAAATGAATGATGTTTAAAAACTTTCATTCGTTCAGCTAAAATATTTATGTTTTCAAAGTTCATTTCTTTATTTTTTGTTTCAATATATTCTATAATTTCAAAATTATTATTATGATTGTTTTTTAAATATTTCCAAATTTTACAATCGACATTTTCATATATAACATTAATAATATTTGTATAATTTTCAAAAGTAACAAGGTAAATTCCATTTATAGCATAGCCATCAACTGTGTTATTTCCGGAGAGTAATATTGCTCCTTCTTTAATTACTTCTATTTCCTTATTTTTTTCTTTTATTTTTATACATTTACCTTTTTTTCTGGACAAAATATCTGATAGGCAATTATTTGTATTATTAATTTTACAATACGTGTTTATCATTTCTTTTTAACAATTTTTTATATTAATATATCCTTTTTTGCATTTTGCAATTTCTTTGTCTATTACTAATTTACCGTCTTCTTGTGTGATTGCTCTTACTTCATAATTATATATTTGCAATTATTTATAATTTTAGGATACTTAATATATATAACAATTACATCTTTATTTTGTAATATCTTAAAGTTAGAAATGTCCATCAAATCAGTTATAGTCAATCGTCCGTGTTCATTTTGTATTATATTTTTTATCTCATCTAAATGTAAAATTGCAGGGTCTAAAATTCCTATTTTTGTCATAGCTATCGTATGAACCATATTTTGTAGTTCAGTTATTAAAAAATGATGTTTCCTTTTCGTTAAAACTTTAACATGTAAATTTTCGTTTACATTTTTAATTGTTTCTGTTAATTGACTGATTATTTTAAAAATTTCAGAGTTTGTTGTGTATTGTTTATTGTTATTTTCAATTAGTTCGTTTATCTTATTATTTATTAACACTAAATCGTCATGATCTGGTGTTTCTGCTATCCACTTCCATAGTGTCCCTAATTCATTTATCCCTCTCTTATATCTTGTATTTGCTCTAATAAAGTTTCAATAATTTCAATTTCTGGATCTGTATCTAAATCATTAATATATGCTACCTCATTTTCATTATTCCCATGTAAATTATTATATCCGTATTTTTTATTACTATAACTTTTGTCTGAATTTATAAGTTCTCTAAAATAAGTTAAATTAGTAATGTGAAAAATGTCGCCATAGTCATTGTATAAAGCTACGTCTCCGTCCTCTAATAAGACATAATATTCTCTTGTATATTGTGGACTGTGACTTGTCCGTCATTATTTGAACAATTAATATTAGAAATATTAAGGGTATCATTTTCTGAAAATATATATTTAATATTTAATATTATCTTTATGTAGTATTCTATTTCTGTAGTTAATTTTAACCTTTTTCCCTAAATCTTCTTTTATTACTTGTTTCTTGTAGCTAGGCTTTAGTTTATTTCTCTATCCTATTATTATTTTTAAGTAAATTACATACTCATATATTCTGCCTTTGATTCCATATCTAGCGAAAGGGATATGGGTATTGTTTATTGTTATTTTCAATTATTGTCGTGATTTCTTTATTCACAAAAGCATACGATGCTAAAGGATACTGATACTGTTTACTCCAAATTGGAGTATTTACCGAGGTTCTTATTTCCGCACGAATATCCGTTCGAAACGGTAAATTCATGTTTATTGAATAATATATTTCATTTATTTTATTTCTTATTTTTTCCCTCAAATATTTAATTCTTTTTTCATTTACGCCGGTATTTTCTTCAGCTGGTGCTTCAGAGAATTCTTCCTCTAAATTTATTTTGTTTATATAATCTTCTTTATTGTCGGTAAGTACGTCGACTGGCGTTGTAGAACTTTCTTGTCCCACAGTAAATTTTATTTTTTTGTGGCCGGTATTATCATCGGCTGTCGTTGTAGAACTTTTTTGTTCCACATTATATTTTTTATAATTGAATCTTTTACTTTTGTTGCCGGTATTACCATCGGCTGGCGTTGTAGAACTTTTTTGTTCCACATTATATTTTTTATTTTTAATATATTCATTGTGCTGGTATAAATCTTCAGCTGGCGCTTTAGGAGTCTCTGCTCCCAAAGTAATTATATTTCCTTTAATATCATGTTGCTCAGATTCATCTCCTAAGCTAAATATGCCTTCTTCCTTTTCATTATTTATTATCAACTTTTTTTCTTTCAAGTTGATCACTGCATTAATTTTTTTCAGGAATTTGTATCCAATTAAAAAGTCTGCTTCTAAATTTTCGATTTCGTAAAAAATTTGTTTTTTACCAAATAGAGTAATAACATGATAATATCGTATTATCGAAGATCCATTAATTGTTTTTACTCTTTTATATATATTTAATTCGTTTTTATTTTTATTAATTTCTGATTTTATATAGCAACTTGTTGCTCCCGTATCTACTAAAATTTTAAAGTTTTGGCCATTAACCCTATCATGTAAGAAAATATATGGCAGAGTTAGTTTTGATCTAAAAAATTATCCTCTTTAATATTATTTATCCTTTGTGTTTTATTTGGTGGTTGATTACTTATTTGTGCGCTGGCATTTGTCGTTTATCTGTAGTATGTATTTTTGTATTCTGTACATTACTTGTATTATTTACATTATAATGTGGTCGATTTTGGATTCGAATACTTGGATCGACATTCATTGGGATAGGTCTTGCCTGAATGTTTTGTTGTAAGGACCTTTGGTTGTAGCCTCTTTGTAGTTGGATTTGTGGAAACCGTAAATTATTATTGAAATTTCCGTTATTGAAGTTAGTACGTTGCCTGTAATAATTCGGATTTTTCCCGAATTGTGATGCGAAAATTGCTCGCATATTATTCGATTCTAATTCTTGTGCTTTTGCCAACGCATTTGGCAAATCACTTGGTGATAATGAAAATATTATATTGGCTAAATTTCCATTTAGACCTGTTATAAATATACGCAACGCATCCCGCCTATTTTTTGCGTTTAATTCTTTAGTTACGGCATTATCTGATCCGTAAGTCATTATCGTTTTATTAATAAGTAAAGTTAATTTTTCATTAACCTTATTATAGTATTCTATAATTGAAGAAGTGCCCTGTCGCAAAATACTCATCTCCTGTTCGATAATATGAGCTGGTCGCTAATCCGCGTAAGCAAAATCGAGTCGTGCCAAAATAGCATCGAAATTAAGAACCGTCCCGTGATTGGATGAAATGTCGTTAGCGTCGTTTGTAATTTTATTTCGTAGTATAGTTAATGCAGCAAAATATCTACGGCTGCCCCTTACATATAAGCTCATTGCGTTATTGGCTGATTCCCTCCAGCTCACGTATTTAGTTTGTTTTCCGTTAAATTCTGGTAGTGACTTGACCACCTCAAGTGACTCATCATAATTGATATGTGGATCAATCACTCTTATTTTATAATCAACGACTGTAGTTGACTGTGTTAAGTCCTGCAGTTGCCTTCGCAACTCCTCTACCTCTAAAATAAGAGAAGCATTTGTTGCAGTTATTAGTCTAGCAACAAGATTCTCGTTCTCACTATTTAGAGCCATTTTTTATTATTTTAGTTTTTGTATATTTTAAATATGGGCAAGTTTCAGTTCTATGGTTGCCCTTGCAATGATTACAATAGTACAGCCTTTCGTGTTTTAGTGTACTTGAATTATTTCCCATTAAAAAAAATATTTTCTTCTAGGAAAGAATGCTTTTTATTTTTTCCTATATGATCCTTATCTTGTTTTGTTTCTACTACAACCCTTTAAAATTTTAATAAGATTTATCTGACCTACATTTGTCTGAGTCAGTTGGTAAAGCGTCTGTCATTTTTGTCAAAGTTTTGGAAATACGTATTTTATTTTCTTATATATACTTATAGATATATATTTTCTTTGTTTTTTTTTTCTTTTTTTACAATAATTTTTTTGATCCTTTCTAGGAAAGGAAACTCTTTTATTCTGGAGGGTCTGGAGTTCAGAATCGCAGAAATGAGTTTATGTTATAAACCAGAGGGTCCCCCTTGCGGTGGCGAATCGCGGTTTCAAAATATTTATTATATGGCTGATCGAGCCTTGATTTACAAGATCCTTTTTTTTATAATTTTTGATCCTTTCTATTAAAGGAAACTCTTTTATTCTGGAGTGTCTAGAGTTCAGAATCGCAGAAATGAGTTTATGTTATAAACCGGAGGGTCCCCCTTGCGGTGGTGAATCGCGGTTTCAAAATATTTGTATATGGCTGATCGAGCCTTGATTTATAACATGTTTTTTTTATAAATTTGAGTACTTATACTTAATATTTTATGTTACTAGGATTAACTAAGAAAACTGTGTTTTCGCGTGAAAACCTCTTTTGTCTATGAAAACACGAATTTTGTGTCGGTGCGAACATAGTATAAATTACAAATTTTTCATTCGTTACAAGTTTTTTCATTCATTACTAAATTTTCGTTCGTTACTAGATTTTTCATTCATCACTACTTTTTCGATTTTGAACGATTTTTACAATGTAATTTATAGCAATGTTTTGAACGAATTAATTCATTCGATTTTAAGGACTTCACCTACTGTTAATAATATTATATTCAGCAAATGTACGAATAATGCTTAAATTGTGTGTATACCAAAATTATGTTGAATGATCTATGTTAGATTATGTATAATAATGGAAATTATATTGAATGCATGTACGAGTGTTAGATGTTAATAGATGCTTAACATAGATAATAAGTGAAAAATATTTATATTACTCGTAGTAAATATAGATTTATGAATAATGTAAGGGCCATCCCCAAGTAAATAAGATGATTAATGTAGATTCATGTGGTCATGGTGTGGATTATATTTGAAAAGCTTTATTGACAGTTTCCAGTTGGTTGGAAATAATTCCAATGGTTTCAAATTAAGAAAGTTGGCAACTTGGATATGTATTACGATACGAAATTGTAATTATGTAAACATGTTGTTAACCGTTTAAACTGTCAGTAATATTTGCGTCCAATAGTGACACTTTTAAATTGGATCGCAACCTATATAAATATTGGTATAATATTTTTAACTGCAATATTTGTTGTTGGAGTCCCTGGTTATATAAATATATATACAAGAACAATTCAAAAGTTCCAGGACTTTTTAAACAACGCGGCTTCTAGTGGCGCCATCTGTCTGAAATTGTTATCCCTCAATTGTGTATTCTTCAGTGTTGTCGTATAAAATTTATATAACAGCTGACTTGTATAACAGCTGAGATATCGCGCTACATGTGACATTACATTTGTAGTGTCGGTCGGAAAATGAGCTCGATGCCAACATTAAGTTTTGTTTATGGAATCGGAATTATCAATATCCGCAGCGTCGTCTTATCGTATTTTGACAGAAAATTTGGGCCTCAGAAAGGTTTATGCTCGATTTGTCCCGCACACTTTGAAACAACACGAAAACACCTCAGAATTCAACATTAAACAGGCCAAAAAGGACCCAAACTTTTTGTTCGCCTGATATGGCATCCTGCGATTTTTATTTGTTCGGAAAACTACATTTGGCCATGAAAGGAAACCGCTATGCTGACGTTGATGCCATTCAAAAGGCGACGATCGCCATCCTCAACGCTATACCGACAAATTACCTAAAAAAGTCATTCGATAACCTTCTTGAACGTGCAAAACGTTGTATTCAGGCGGAAGGAGACTATTTTGAAGGCGACCAATTAATTTTTCCAAAAAAAAACAAATAATATTCGTTTTTTAATAAAAGTCCTGAAACTTTTGAATAGCTCCTTGTATATATATAAAATTTATAAAGCGCTGAAAGTTTATATATTATATATTGTTAAATCAAACTAAAATGCGGCCAGGATTAAAGAGATCAGTAGTGTGGGAGTTTTTACTAAAAATGGTAACAATGTCAACTGTAATATTTATAAAAAAAAGTCGAGCGAGCAGCTGCTATAAGAAACGTAGCTATTATACAATGGAAAAAGATGTGAATTCAGAAATATCAATGGAAATTTTTGAAAGAGAGTAAAGTAGTGCTTGTTTGATACCAACTGTGAACATGGAAACTGTGTAATTGGAAAGTCAGCCGTGTTACATAATTTTATAGTTGTAGATATCGTCGTTGAAGTCATAATTAGAGTTGACTTTCTAGCGAATCAAGGAATCAAAATTGACATTAAAAACAGGATTATGACCTATACAAATGTGGAAGTGCCACCTATGTTCGATTACGATAATAAGTACAGCGATAGACGAGTGATAACAACTGAAAACCAGCAGATTCCACCAAAATCAGAAGCTATTTTTTGGCTGAAATAGATGGAGAATATGGGCCAAACAAGTTGTGGATTTTTTAGGCTACAAAAGAATTCACACCAAATTTATTTATAGGCAAAACACTGGCTATAACAAGACAAGATAAACGTGTTCCAGTAAGAGTGACAAACCAGAAAGAACCAAAGTTGTGAAGCATTTTATTAACACAAGTGATGCAAGACCAAACCGCCAGGCTCTTCGAAGCGTTCCTTTAGCAAAATGTGAAGTTGTAAGCCAGACCATAGGTGAAATAAGCGAAAGCGACGTAATCAAACCATCAGAGAGTCCATGGAGCTCACCTGTAGTACTTGTGAAGAAGAAAGATGGCAACATGAGATTCTGCTGTGTCATACACAAAATATGTGCAAAAAGTGACGGTTTTCAGCGTTGGAGATGGGCTATGGCAATTTGCCGTAATGCCCTTTGGATTTTGTAACCCTCCTGCTACCTTTGAGAAACTTGTGGACCAGGTATTAAAAGTACACAATAAGACCTGTTTGGTATACCTCAACGTTATCATCGTGTTTTGTAAAAGCTTCGATGAACACCTTAAGAACTTGGAAGAGGTTTTCCAAAGGATAGCTAGCGCTGGTCTAAAGCTGAGTCCAAAGAAGTGCTCAAAGTGACAACGGAGAGCATTTGCACAGCTAATCAAAAGATAGAGGCAGTAAAAGAGTGGCCCACTCCTAAAAATTAACATGAATTGCGGAGTTTTCTTGGACTGTGTACTAATTATCGACGATTCGTTCTAAATTTTGTCAGCGTAGCCAAAGAAAATAATAGAGTTTTTGAATGAAATAAAGAACAAGAAGTGGCTTTCCAAACTCTGAAGAAACGGTAAAGTACTGAACCAATGTTAGCATTCCCGGTCCCAGAATCAGTATTTATTTTGGATACGAATGCTAGTGGGCAAGCCAGAGAGAAATTATTGTGTTACTCGGAGGGAATTGCTGGCGTTGGTGAAGTCCATCAAATATTTTCATAAGTACCTTTATGGCGAGCGATTTCGGGTGAGGGCAGATCATGCAGCATTCAAATGGCTCTTACAATTCAGGAACCCAGAAGGACAATTGGCACGGTGGATTGAGAGACTCCAAAGTTACGGCATATAGAACATCGTAATGGTAGTATTCATGGAAATGCTGATGCCATATCCTGCCGTCCCTATAATTTTGAATGCAGACATTGCTCGAAAGCTAAGGCCAAAGAAGACATTATAGATGTCCGATTATTGACTATAACACCAGACTGGGATCCGGACTACTACTACTAGCTACGGAAATGTCAGCAAGAAGATCCAGATATGAAGAGTGCAATACATGGATTGGTGATGAATAAGCATCCAACGAGCAAGAAATAGCTGCAGAAAGCCCAGTCGCAAAGGCTTATCTGGCTGCTTGCATCGCGATTGGGAAAGTGGAGATGGACAAATTTCCCGAGCTCTAATGACTGTTCCGAAAGTAAGAATTCCCGAAATTCTCAAACCAGCTGCACAACGATCCAAGTGGGGGACACATGGGTATCACTAAAACCTTGAAGAAATTTAAACAACGATTTTATTGGGTTGGTTGTCGTCAATCAATTACGGAGTGGCTCGCTAATTGTGTCGAGTGCATTGCTGATAAAGGGCCGAGGTGCAGGAGTCATGGTCAGATAAAGCAGTACAATTCACTATTTCTATTTCTGCAAATGGCCAGAGGTATACGCAATTCCTAATCAAGAGGCAAGAATAGTAGCATATGTATTCATCAACAATTGTGTATCGAGATATGGTGTTCCAATAGAATTACATCATCCTAGAAGACGAGATGAGGAATATACATGCTATGGTAAGACAGCGCACCAAAATTATGAACGGCAAAATGAAAGCAAAATACGACTAGACAATCAACTCTGAGGATTTTATTAAAGGCGATTGGGTATTGTTATATAACCCACAACGTCACAAAGGGCTGTCTCCCAAATTACAGTGTAATTGGGAAGGACTATACCAGGTTATTAGCCGACTCAACGATATAGTGTATCGCATACAGACCTTTGGAAGGCCAAGGAATAATATGAAGGTAGTTCATCTGGACCGGCTTGCAGCGTTTGGTACCGCAAATGTGTCTAATCGGGACGATCAGACTTAGATGGAGGGTAGTGTTGGAATAAGAAATAAAGATAAGTATATAGCCATTAAATTGGGAGTTTTATTTAACGATCCAGTGATCGCACTCAAGAGTGAGTTACAAGGTAGACGATTTATCGAGAAATCCGTTACAATATGTAAAGCAACCAAGGGTTTATTACTGTATCTACCGAGCTCAATGCCCTTCCGACTGCAACGAATTTTAACAAAAGTGGTGTATTTTCGAAAATTGTAATTACGCACTCAAAAATATTTGATTTAATGGTTTGCCTACTATATTTATTAACATTCTCTATTCATGGTTCCCACAAAGATGGCAAAATAAATTGAGACCTTTAAGTAGGAATGGATTACTACATTTAGTATATTTTATTTTAACAAGTATTTTATATTGTAGGTTGAACATATCTTAACCGTAAAAATGCAGCCAAACTATTTAAAATGAGATTTTTTTAAATTTAAAAATTGCAAATATTATATATGCGTACATTTTTCATCAAGAATTTTAAATCAAAAATTTAAATTTGTTTTTTTTTTTTAAATTTTTAAATATAGAGAGATGATTTCATTGTGTCTCGTTCTGCGGACATTGTGGCAAAACACAAAAACATGTTATCGTATGAAAGTTAAACTTATTTCGTTTCTAGCTATCAAAAATTGCCTACTTAATTCTTGCCAGCTTATAAAATAAAGTCGTAACCTACTTAATATTAGTTATTTCATCGACTGTCGTATTTTTATAATAAAATAAAATAATTTTAAAATGATCGCGTTATTTTGAAAATAGTCCTTAAAATATATTAACTTTAATAATCCTTTTATTTAAAACAAATCATTCTATAAAATAACGACCAGTTTGCGTTTCTGTGAATAACTTTAACATAGTTGCAATAGATTTCATAATTTAAATTGTTCCGAGCATGTTTCATTTTGGTATCTTGTTACTTACACCCGGTGTTTCAACAAGTATGTTCCACGTCGGATTCATTACCTTTGTAGTACTGAATTATTATTGCTGCAGGTTCTAAAGTTTGTTTTTATATTTTGTAAAAACCATGTTTTCGTGTAGGGAGTAGCGTAACGGTATAATTAATAATGTCGTGAATGAGAAAATAATAAATAGTTATGAAATTATGTCACATTTAAAATAAAACGTGTCGTATGTCTTAATTTTTATTTTCTCTGATTTGTTCATATGAATACTTTAAATAAAGCGTCAAATATGAATTTATCCAATTAATTTATTATATTTGCAAAAAAAAACTATCTATAATATGTTTTCATAAGATACATTTTCATTCTTGTACACTACCGTATTGAATTGAAATCGGAGATTTTTGAAACGTGTATAAGGTAGAAAAGTATATACATATGTACTACATAAGAATTCCGTTAAGCTTATAACTTCGCGACTAGCAATATAATGGATGAAAATTTAATAACAGAGTCAGAGACAATATCAAGGGTAAACCCTTATTCAACAATCATAAGTGCAAATACTTTAGCAAGTACTATCGGCACATTGTCTTCGACTCCTCCTAAGTCACTAGATTCCCGAACAATACGGAATTCTTTTCCTGTTGATACTAGTTCACTAAGTGATGATTCAGATAATGAATATTTAGATAACAGTATCGAACTCCGCGGTTATCTAAGCAAATGGACGAATTATATTTATGGTTGGCAACCGCGTTATATAGTTCTAAAGAATGGCACCCTTTCGTATTATAAGTCGGAGTCGGAGTCAGATCTTGGTTGCCGTGGAGCTATTTCTCTCAGTAAAGCTACAATCAAAGTAAGTGCTTTTATTATCAAATTCAAATATACTAATCTAGGCAGTGAAATCATGCTCTTCGCAATCAAAAAAATTTTACCTTTAAAGGTATCTAATATGGGTAAATATAGGTTGTCAAATATCTCCCTTCCCTTTTTGTCTTTTGAATTTCGCGGCTATGTACAAAGCGCTCAGAGCTCGTATCTGGCAACACTATACATAATTTGAAAGGTCTTGACATAACCTACAAAACAACGCTATGCATGATTAGTTTGGATATTGCGTTCAACAGTTATAGACGTGTAAACATGTAGTTCACTAGCGCCGAAATTCGCGCTATTTTAAAGTTTTCCTTCGTTAAAGGCAAATCCGCTAGAGAAACGTTCCGTGAGATTAATGGTGTTTTGGGGGATGGTACTCTATCACTTCGAACCGCGGAGGAATGGTTTCGACGATTCAGAGCCGGTGAAAATGACACCATGGATAAGCCAGCCGGCGGAAGACCTGTGACGACAAATACCGATCAAATCATGGAATACATCGAGTTAGACCGGCATATGGCATCTCGTGACATCGCCCAGGAGATGGGAGTTGGTCACCAAACCATTTTGAACCATCTGCAGAAGGCTGGATACAAAAAAAAGTTTGATGTTTGGGTGCCCCATAATTTGACGCAAAAAAACCTTCTGGACCGAATCAACGCCTGCGATATGCTGCTGAAACGGAACGAACTCGTCCCATTCTTGAAGCGGATGGTGACTGGCGACGAAAAATGGATCACATACGAAAATATCAAGCGAAAACGGTCGTGGTCGAAGGCCGGTGAATCGTCCCAAACTGGCCACGCCGGGATTGACGGCCAGGAAGGTTTTGCTGTGTGTTTGGTGGGATTAGAAGGGAATCATCCACTATGAGCTGCTCCCATATGGCCAGACGCTTAATTCTACCATTTACTGCGAACAACTGGACCGCTTGAAGCAGGCGATCGACCAGAAGCGTCCAGAATTGGCCAACAGGAAGGGTGTAGTGTTCCACCAGGACAACGCCAGACCACACACTTCGTTGATGACTCGTCAGAAGCTACGGGAGCTCGGATGGGAGGTTTTATCGCATCCACCATATAGCCCGGACGTAGCGCCAAGTGATTACCACCTGTTCCTGTCCATGGCGAATGCCCTTGGTGGTGTGAAGTTGAACTCAAAAGAGGCTTGTGAAAAGTGGCTGTCCGAAGTTGCCGTCTAGATGGAAACAGATCATCGAACAAAACGGCGCATATTTTAACTAAATCCGATCACTGTAACACTTTTTATAAAGCATTGAATGAAAAGCAAAAAAGCGGAAGGGAGATATTTGACAACCTATATATAGTTAAGGTCCCCCAACTAAGGAGGCCTCAAAAATGACACTTTTTTTTAAATCGTCTTATTTTTAGGCGAAGTTTACAAATCCGTGATTGTAACGTGAATAAAGGGTTAAAATGGGTATGTACGGATAGAGAAGGTTTTACAGATTAAGAAAATATATACAATTAGTTGCCGCTGACTTACGGTTTTTGAGATACTTGCATTTAAAGTTCAAAATCTCACTGGTCGGGCCAACACCGGGGTGTCTTCAGTTCCTTCGCGAAGAACTCCTTTTTGCATTGGGGGCCTTCGACCTTTTTATTTTTAATTATTTATTTTTATTCGATTGCAAAATATGGTAATACTTATTTAATTAATTTGTAATTGTATGAATAAATTGATTTGAACCAAAGTTAAACATTTGTTAAATTTAGTTTTGCATTATTTACTACAAAACAAATGTGTAGAATCGAATTAGTTAAGTGTTAGTGGATATAAAAGTTGAAAATATAAGTGTAAAATTCATTTTAGATCAAAGAAACACGCACTTTAAATAGTTGAATTTTTTAACTTTAAATGCAAATATCTCAAAAACCATAAGTCAACAACTAAATATATATAATTTCTTAATCTGGAGAATTCAGGTGATGCTTTCTAAATCCCAGCCAAATTTTCTGCAATCAATGCAATCCAAAAATACCAGAAATTTGAAAATGGATACCCCGAAAATTTTTTTTTTCTTTAAATGGGTACTTTAATAACAAATAAAAACTGTTGTTGTTGTTGTTGTTGTAATGGTTACCTAGTCCCCGTTTGGGTGATAAATTCCAGATTCGTTGTCGTCGAGGTCATCTAACGGGAGTCCCAGGAAACGAGCTTTTTCGACGGGGTCGGACCATAAGGAGAAGGGTGTTAGATGAGTGGGGTTTGTTGGGCATGCAAAGAGGTGGTTAGTGTCATGCGGAGACTCATTGCACGCAGGACATGTGTTTGGTATGTCGGGGTCTATTCTGGATAAGTAGGAGTTTAATTTTACAGTATCCAGAACGAAGTTGCACGAGGGTCACTCTGGTTTCGCGAGGCAACTCGAGCTCTACGTCTGCTATGGGTGGTGGTTTTACTCGTAATACGCCATTCACTGAGAGGGAGTCGGTGAAGGTGTTGATGGCTCCACTGTGAATGGCGGTCAGTGCCTGTCTGAAGTTCCGCAGCAGAAACTGCTTGGAGAGGAGGTCGTTGTGTTCCTTAACCGGAAGCATACAAGCCTCACTATGTAGGTGTTCGATTGGAGACATCAAGAGGCATCCCGTGATAGTCCGAAGTGCAGTGTTCTGACAGGTCTGAAGCTTCTTCTTCTTCGTGTCACTGCATCCAGGCGACCATATTGGGGCTGCATAATTTAGGACCGGCCGGCCGATTGCCTTGTATGTTGTCAACAACGTTTCTTTGTCTTTTCCCCAAGAGCTGCCGGCAAGCGACTTGAGGATTTTGTTGCGGCTCTGTACTTTGGCAGTTATCGCGGTCGTGTGAGGAGTGAAAGAGCACAGACTGTCCAATGTGACGCCTAAAATTTTAGGGTTATTAACTGTCGGAATTTTTGTGCCATCGACTGAAATGCTCAGGTCCAGTCTGTACTCCTTCGTCCAATTTGTGAATATGGTAGCTGTGGATTTAGTGGGGGAGAGTGTTAGGCTCCTTGCAGAAATTAAACAGTAGTAGGGAGAGGACACCGCCCTGCGGAACCCGCTGTTTAATTTTCCTAAGTTTGGAGTTTTCACCTCGAAACAGTACGGATGAATGCCGACCGCTCAGGTAGTTCATAGTCCACCGCTTCAGCCCTGGAGGGAGCGTTGATTGTTCTAGGTCCTCAAGTAGCGTTGTGTGATTGACTGTGTCAAAAGCTTTTGACAAGTCCAACGCTACGAGGATCGTCCTCTCGCAGGGTGGCTTCTGGTTCAGGCCATTAACTATCTGGGGGTTTATGACGCTAAGTGCTGTGGTGGTACTGTGCACTTTTCGGAAGCCATGCTGATGATTTGATAGACTGAGGTGGTGAGTGGATGACGGGAGTAACAAGGCCTCAAGTGTCTTCACTACTGGAGAAAGGAGAGTTATCGACGATAAGACTCCCCTTTGTTGGCGGGTTCCCCAGGTTTCAGTAGTGGGACCACTCTTCCGACTTTCCACACATCGGGTATTTGAAGAGTGGATATCGACAAGTTGAGGACCTTGGTGAGATAGTTTACTCCCGTTGGGCCTAGGTGTTTTAGCATCAGCATGCTTATTCCGTCAGGGCCGATGGATTTAGACGATTTCGCCTTTTTGATGACACTCTGAACCTCCCCATCGGTGAAAGTAAGTGGTGCGCAGTCTTTTGGCATTTTGCGCAGCCGTCGGGTAACACATCGTTTGGCCTTGTCGGTCGAAGGGTGCCAAGGAGGCATGGCCATCAAATTGAATTTCAACTCGGTCGTCATATCTCCTCGGGTTAGACAAGGCCTTGACAGTATTCCAAAGCTTACTCACACCGGTGGAGAGATTACAGGACTTCAGGTGCTCCACCCATTTTGTCCGCTTATGTTGGTTTACCATTTGCCGAATCTCAAAATTGAGATCCCTTATTCGGGGATCACAGGGATCGGCATGGCGTAAGGTGTCGCGCTCGTTTGCTAGTACAGCTGCTTCGGCTGGGAAATTTGGGCGGAGTTCCGCGATTCTACCAGCTGGTATGAAGCGAGCGGTAGCAGCAGCGATCACCTTGCGGAATTGACGCTCGCCAACGATGACGTCCGTAGGAATGGGTAGTGCGTTGAAGGTACTCTCAGTAAATTCTGTGAAGCCGACCCAGTTAGCTTTGTTAAAGTTAATGAAGGTGCGGTTGTCCACAGAAATAAAGTCGGGAGGTTTCTCGATCGAGATAATTATGGGCAGATGGTCTGATGCGAGAGTTAGCATAGGTCGCAGGGTTATGCTATGTATCAGACCACCGCTAGCGATGGTAATATCGGGCGAGCTATTGCCCATAATTCTGGTGGGGGCTTCGTCATTCATTGTGCAGAATGTCGAATCGTCAATCTGTTCCGCCAGCTCCATCCCCCTACGATCTTTTGACAGGCAGGAATGCCAAAGATCGTGATGCGCGTTAAAGTCGCCTAGTACCAAACGGTTTTCACTACGAAGTAGCGCATTTATGTTCGGGTGATATCCTGTTGGGCAACATGTAACTGGGGGGATGTATATATTAAATATTTCGAGCTCGACATCGCCTGACTGGACAGCTATACCCTGACATTCTAGGGTAGTGTCCCTGCGGTCGATGTAAACATCGATTAGACGATATTGCACGGTGTTGTGCAATATGAAGGCTAGGCCTCCACCATTATCTCGCTCGCGATTCCTACGCAAAAACGTTGAAACCTGCACAACTCAGAAGATCTGAGCGGCTGTTTAGCTTGGTTTCTTGGACCGCAGCTACCGTTACGCGCTCCCGGCTCATGAATGCAACTCCTACAGCATGGGGCAACATACGACGCACTCCACTCTCGTGTTGTGCACAGACCGGAACACGACAGAAAGTCACACCAGCCAGTACAAGAATTGCACTTGACTGATGTGACATTACGGCGTATTACGGTCTGACACACGGGACCGACTGTGCGAGGAACCAGGAGTTGCTGGGTGGTTCTCGCACGAGGATTGGAACTGGATGAAGGTTGGGGGGAGGTTGGTCAGACTGGGAGTCATGCTGCCTAGAGCTCCTTAGGGCCGTAGAGGTCCTTTCTTGGCCACTCAATTGGGGTGGCGGCGCAGTGCGCGAACCTGGTGCAGATTGCACAGCCGTTGAGGCAGATGTCGCATTATTGCGTTGACAGCATGGGGTCACGTAACTCCACTCCAGGTCTTAAGATGGCTCCATCCATTGCATGTATTGCACCTAACCGAGGTGGAGTTTGGATGGAGCCTTTTAGCGCAAACGCAGCAGTAGAATTCCTCGGGGCCCAGGTTGGACTCGATGCCAGCACGGGTCAGGAGGATACGGAGCAACCCTGCTGCTAGGCGTTGCTCCAATGCCGACAAACTAAATCTAGAACTTATCGATCCAAACAGGGTTAGATCGCCGAAATAACAGCCCTTGGCCGGCTGTTGTGGGATTTGACAAAAAAAAAAAAAAACTCTCACAAATAACAACTATAAGGCTTCCATAGAGGAAAACTCTAATATTAATGAACTGGAGACTATTCTCAATTAGTTATTCACTACGGTTTTCAACTCAACTAAATTTTGGTTAAAGTTTTGAAACTCAAAAACAATATCGTTGGAAGTGTTGTCAAACTTCAACGTTGTTGTTGTATTACGGTTTTCAACTCTGTGCCAGTGGGGTTGACTAGAATATCAACTGTGTTTATTTAGGAAAAATATGAAGAGAAATCGAAAACGGGTAAATAAACCGTTTTATATGTATATAATTTATGTACAAAATTATAAAGCTCATGTAAATATCTCGTAACAGGAAGAAGCAAGCTACAATTTATAAACAGTAAAAGTACAATTACCGAACCGTACAAATCTACTATTCCTAGGAATATACTTTTTGAGTAAAGTTCAACTTTTTAAGCGTTTTGCTCCTCTTCAGCCATTTGAGTTTTATCCTCTGCGCGCAAATATGGTGTTGATAATATTTAAAACCGCCTTAAACACCACAGATTACGTAAGTTGCGCCAGCTTAAAGTTAAAATCATTTGAACTGCTTTTGATAACAGCCGTCAGCAAGGAAACGGAGAGTGTGTGGTAATGTTCCTTCATTTCATTTGATTTGAGTGACCAAAAAGGCTTTTTCGAATGAGTAGCAGCTCAGTTTTGGCCCCAATATTTCCGTCGTTGTAATATACACTAAGGGAAAAAGTCTACTTACAGCCCTCGATTATGCGATTTTGGGAAATCTGTCTCGAAAATCAAAAAAAGCCTTATGTCAATATTAAGACTATTATAAAATAAGAATATAAGTGGGAACTCTTTTCTTTTCTTTAAACAACTTTCACCGTTACTGTGGGAAAAGATAATAATTCGGTGTGAGATGACTTTATAGGAACCGTCTTCAAAATTAGACAGTGGGCGTGGCACTGCCCACTTTTAGGTGAAAACCCATATCTTGGGAACTGTTTAACCGATTTCAACCACATTCGGTGCATAACGTTCTTTTCATATTTTTATGTTATAGTGCGAAAATGGGCGAAATCTGATTACAACCACGCCTATTTCTCATATAACACCATTTTAAATTCCATATGATTCTTTCACTTTCTACTATGCAAATCAAGCAACAATGATTGTATCTGGGTAAAACTTTGCGTGAATAATGCGTTTAAAGTATGCCACCTTGTGACCAAAAAATGTCTAAATCGAACCAAAACGGTTCAAGCCCCTAGGTACTGAATATGTGGACCCCAGTGCCTATAGTTGACTTTTTACCGAAAATATCGGTCAATGTGAAAGATATATAATTGAAATTCACATAATAAAATAAATAAATAAAACTGTCGATAATAGTATGTTTTTGTGTAAAAAATAGGTTGAATCAGACCGAGAGTATAAAATGGTCGGTTACACCCGAACTTAGAACTTTCTTGTTTTTGTTTGTTTTCTTTTCACTATGCCCTTTTATTCCGACTTGCAATAAAAAATATATTTTAGGTAAATTTGGGTCTATGTACTTACAATATTTTTCTTTAATATATTTGTGTGTGTGGGGTATAAATGTAATTTGTGTGGATTAGTTTGTACAATTGTGTAGTTCTGTGTGTGCATTTGGTAGAGTTTATATAATTCAATTTATATATTATTTGTAAGTATAGACTAAATTGTAAATATAAATTTAAATGTAACGTGAAGTGGTATTTTGTTTCCGCGTAGATTGGTGAATTTGCTGCTGCTGTTGTTGGTGTAGTGCTGCTAGGCGATAAATTTGTTTCGCGCTTGATATAGATTTTCCTTCTTCCTGATTCGTTCTTATTAGACAAACTAACGAGCTATGTTGGTGCAGTTGAACCTTTTGCATTGTATGTACAAGATCTATTCGGTAAGAAAGCAATGCTCTGTGTTTGGTGGGATCAGAAGGGTGTGGTATATTATGAGCTAAAACCTGGTGAAACTGTTAATACTAATCACTACAGACCACAAATAATCAATTTAAACCATGCATTGATCGAAAAACGACCAGAAGACACGGCAAAGTATTTTTGTTACACGACAATGCACCTGCACATAAAGCAAAATCGGTTCAGGATACCTGCGGTATTCACCAGACTTGGTACCTTCCGATTACCATTTGTTTTCATCGATGGGACACGCATTGGCTGAGTAGCACTACGATTGGTTTGCTTCAAAAGACGAACATTTTTATGGCATGGTATCCACAAATTGCCAGCAAGGTGATCGAAATTTGTGAAATGCAATGGTCAATACTTTGAATAAATTTTTTTCTTTTCCCATTCAAAATTCACAAAAAAACTGGTACACTTGCTAAATAAAACATTCAAACGTAGGCACAAATAAAAAGTACGCGCTAACTACCATAAAACACACAAAAGAACGACTAACAAAGTTTAACAAACTAATAAAAAAAACGGGCGCGAAACCCAAAACAAAAATACATAAATACAATACACAAACGAGCGCGGATATAAGACACAAAAATACAAGCAACAACTCGCTCAAGAAGCCCGTAAGCAGCTGGAAACCGGGAGAATGAGAAGGATTGGCGACAAAGGGGCACATATTTGTGCGCATATATTGTATAATATGTGTACATACATTAACCTCAAAATCACAGTGAGCGTAATTATTTAATTTTTTTAATTTTTAATTAATATATGTATGCACGTATGTATGTTTTAGGTTACGGTTTTACCTATTTAAAACCTGTAAGGAAAAATCAGTTCCCTTAACGGTAATAATTCAAGGCTGTATTGTACGGTAAAAATCGAAATACCGCAATATGAAGAACAGTTTAATGAAGTATATATTATATATTCATATATATCACAAAAAAATTAATACATTTTGATATCCTACTTATATTTACTAATGCTTACTTTCGTGTATTCAAAACACGCTTAATCCTCTAACAAAACATAAATTTAAGATTTACTTGCAAACATTTTCCGGCAATACCCCATATGCTTAATAAAGCAATAAGCAGGATTGCTTTAATTAAGTGAGCAAAGGCAAAATCAAATATAAACTGAAATACAAAAAATAGATAAAAACATACATAAATGCATATTTGCTGAAAGCATATTGTCAGAATATGAATTGAAACCGATAAAAAAAATATAGTAGGTGTCATTATGTGATATAAATCTGTAAAGTAAGTATGTATACAAACATACAAGTAAATGCAAGCCAAATTTCACATGAGGTCGGCTTTAGTATAGCATCCCAAGATTGCAGGGTTAAAAGGGGTATGGTTGTATAGAGGAGATTTTCCAGATAAAGAATATATATATTAACAACACTTATTATATAATATCTCTACATGGAACTCATTTGTTATTGTGCATATAACGAAAATTGTGTAAAAATAAAATGCTTATTTAAAGCAAATGTTAAAATAATTAATATGTAGAAACATTGTAGTGAAGTGTAAGTGTATAATAAGTGCATAATATAAAAGAAAAATTGTAAGATAAAATTTGTGAAATTTTCAACTTAAAATGCAAATATCTCGAAAATTTTAAGTTTCCGGCGGCAATTACCAGAAAAATAATTAATTTTGTGGGAGCAATCGCTCTCATCAAAAAAAAAATGCCCAACGAGGCAACAAATGATAGATTTTCTAACTACCCAATAGGAAATAGCGGAAAGGGTAAAGGAAAAAATAATCAGAAATAAAAACATTCAACACAAGCAAAATCGAAATAGACCCAAAGCTAGTAGCAAACACAAATTAAATAGAAGCCGTTGCAAAACTCAATCTTTCACATCCGAACAGAATAAACATACGTTCTGCGCACTACAAGTATGTTATGCACTAGAGGTCATAAACTACAATCTTATGAGAAGTTTAAAAACTTAAAAGTTAACGAACAAAATAGTTTCGTCAGATCAACAAGATTATGTACAAATTGCTTGTCACATGCGCATACATAAAATAATTGCAAAACCAAATTTAATTGCTTATATTGTCACAAAAGACATTGTTCAATGCTTTATTATAACAATTTCCCATTTCACTCCAAAGAAGCGCTTCTACAAAAAAAAAACCATGGGTTTAGTTTCAATACAAATCCCAAAATGGTAAATCCCGAAAATTGCCAAGAGGCACCATGCTGCTCAAAGGTATTAAAAACTCAAACGCTACACAGCGAAAATCGAAGTAGGATATTTACTACCCACAGCAGTCGTCTCCATCAAGCATCGAGCAGAACAAAGATAGCAGATCTCAACTGCAACACATCCGCTCAAATAGATCTTCTATTAGGCAGCGATCTCATATCACAGATAATACTCGAAGGTGTTGAGAAAATTTCAAACACCACCATAATACAACACACTCATACATCACCACACGGGACAACACAACATACCACTACACTACGCCTGTACACCACCTCACACCAGCAACTATATATATCATAATAAAAAATGTTGCGAAAGAATTCAACATTCATTATTCGACGAAATCGTAAAAGGATTATAATCAAATTTGGTTTTTTATTAAGTTATATTATATGTCATAGACTCAATTAGTTTTATTACTATATTTTACTTGCTGTCAGCAAAAATAATATTAAAATCATCCTTAAATGAGATAAACTCAAGATCAAGTTTATATTTAGAGTAGTTAAAATTCATATTTTTGTTCAAAAAAAAATTTTTTTTATATTAAGTCACAGTTAAAACTTTATCTGAAGTAATAAAAAGTTTTCAAAATAAATTTCTCCAAACCAAAAATCCTTTGGATGCTTTTTACTAAAAAAATATAATTTCCGAATAATTTTTTGAGGGACTGTATATACATTAAACTTATTTGAGGGCTTGGCCATACCCACTTTAAAATTTTGTTTTCCAATATCTTATTGTGGACCTTAGTTATGGCACTTTGTAGGTTTTCGATTAAAAGCGTTTTGTGGGCGTGGCGTTCGATTACGCTTTTCTACAATATCAAACTTCTTATAGAGCCAAGACTTCTTATGGAGCCAAGAAATTTTTACTCGGATTGTAGAAATTTTAAAAGAATTAATACGATCTTTTTCCGGTGACAGATTTTAGGTTTCTGAAAAAGGTGTTAATAATGAACGTAACTTACCAAAGTATTTAAAATTATATTACAAAATAAATGTCAACAATTTTTGACCGAAACATTGTCTATATGTGCATCTCATTCTTACATTAAGTTAGCTATGGGTATGTTTTGGTTAGCGTTTTTGGAAGTTTCTAATCTTAAGCTCTTAATGTAATTTAAAAACTTTAGTAGTTGTACTTATCTTATCTAACCTACCTTATTCTAAATCACTTATAGGCTCACGATACTGATGAACAACGGTTCGATGTGGTCGTTAACAATTACAATAATTGGTGCTTACGTGCCGAAACACCGGAAGATCGCATGCATTGGGTCGAAGTACTTCAGATGTATAAAGAGGAGACGGGAAGCACTGATACAACATCGTTGCGTCGTCATGGGAGCGCAATATCTTTGCAGTCGAACACGGTGTCAGTGGCTAGTGGCAGCAGTCTGAAAAAGTCACAAAGAAACTTGATGGAAAAAGTTGGGGAAATAGAGACGTTTAAGGACATTCTTTTCGGACAGATAGAAACTCTTCAAAGGTTGGTAAAAATCATATATGTATATATAATGCATATTTTATAAATTTTGTTTTGTAAACAGATATTTTGATGCCTGTGTCGATGTCAATAAATTAACAGGGAAACCTCTAGATTTGGGAGATGGTCTGAAGCCAATCGATTTTAAGGTATTTGGAATACAGTAGCAAGATTTTTTCTCTAGCCATTATATTCCATTCAAACCAACTAAAATATCTGTTGGTAGGGAGAATCTATCACATTTCGTGCTACGGCTTCTGGAGTATTGACAACACTTCAACACTGTTTGGAAATTATTGCTGAAAGTGACGATTTGTGGAAAAGAAAATTAGAGCGAGAAATAGAAAGGAGGAAACGCTCTGAAGAACAAAATCGGTAAGTACATACCAATATGTATGCAAAACAGAAAAAAAAGGAATCATATGGTTGTAAAAATGTTCATACAGCTGAGGTCATCTGATCGAAACAGTGCGTTTTTCCGGCAGAGAGATTTAAATATGTATATTTTAGTTAAAAACTAGAAATTTATTTGTGGAAATGTAAACTTTCAAAAATATTATGAAAACAAAAGTTTATAGCTTATCGCACACTTGTGGTTGCAATAAAGGCGCGTAACCCCTTTTTGGTTTTTTGTATTCGGTTCCCCGTATGTCTATTTTCACTCCTATGTTATATACAATTCCAAAACCAAACTGATTGTAACAATGTACAAACATAAATATATAAAATCGTTACTGAAATATTTTTTTAATATGCTTGATGTAATTGGAAGCATTTCATAATATAATATAAATTTAAATGCAAGTAAAAACTTGATCTCTATGAAGAACTATAATAATCAAAGTATCCGAAATGTATCAAAAATATACTTAAAGTTATAAATTTAATAGCATAACCCGGCAACACACTATACCAGATTTAAGCCCTTTTGAGACATTTGGCCGTTTTAATAGTAGAATACCATGCCGAATGCTTAATTTTTTTCGTGAACTTCCTTAATTCTATTACGTTCTTATCGTAACTTCCGTCATTATATAAATAAATAAATAAATTATAAGAGCATTCGCCTGCGTATGTATAGGTGCAAAATTTACGATTTGTTACTTATAAGTTTCTGAAATGGTACACACATCCAAAATTTTTTTATTTCTATCTTACAGAAAATATAAAGACGAAATCGAAAAAGTGAAACGTATTTCATATCCAGGCCCAGATTTAGAGGTAAGTGTTAAGCGGTGTACTAGAAATAAACGTAAAATATAAAGTTAGAGTTCTCTTACTGTACTACAAAAATAGTTCCCTACATTTATAATCGACTTAATCAGAATATTGGTTTGTTTTTAAAGAACTGCAAAATACATCTGCTAGTTCTGTAACGTTTCTATAATCATACGAAACAATGAAGTAACGTTGGAAGATTAAATATTGTTTTCTATTGTTCTTAATGATATTATGAGCTGCTATTTTACATAGTTCAAGACTTTAATATTGTCCGACCGTTTACCAATTTCCTTATAAAAACTACCTGAATAGGTATTAATTCATTCATGAACAAATGTATGTAAAAAATAGAAACATGAATAAATACCATCAGAAAATAAAGAAGTATTAAAAAATACATCACTTATTTATATATAATTGGTATAGTAAAATTATATCCATTATTTTTGCATTAAATTGAAGATTTGGTTAGCATGCGTACAGTTAGAATGTTTAGACTAAGGTCAAATATGGACCGTTTTGTTTGATAACTTGTTACCATATTGAAGGTAGTTTTATAATGTCCATACAGTCGCTATTGACGAAAACTACGACAGTTGATTTCACATGTTTCTCTTGTGACGATTTTATTTTACCAGTAAAATCATTCCTCATAAACAGAAACAGGTTATAATCACTTGGTGCAAGATCCGAAATATACGGTGGATGCATAAGAATATCCCAACCAAGCTCCCGTAGCATCTGGCGAGTCTCTCTGAATGTGTGTGGCCTGGGTTGCCCTGAAGAGAACACAATTACTCTCTTATTAGCAAACCTGGCCACTTCTGGGTGATTGTCTTAATTAAACAAAGAGGGCATATTTTATATATAATAATGTGTAATAGTACTATAAATGGAAAAAGATCGGTTCTGTATTTACTATAGCTATCATATATCTTATATTATAATATGATATATATATTTATAATATGTCAATAATATATTTTGACAAAATGAAGTGAACGTTTATCTTGGATATCCATACCTTAGTATGCAGTCCTCATACCCTGCGTATAATGATTTTCTTTAAGAGGGTTATCTTAATAAAAATGAGTGGAAATTTCTGAAAGTATGGTTCAGTTTACCGCTAAAAAGAAATGCAAACAGTACCCTACCTCTAGCACGACTTACCGACTAATTTGTATGGCCAATATTTGTAATATTTTAATGAAAGTAAATGTATATGTGTTCTTAACCCCAGTGCTGCACATGTTTCTCATGTCCCCAATGTAATGATTTCCGCTCTTCCGGTTGACAATTTATTCATATACCCAATAGATTAAATTTTGTCCTCTTGGTTGCGTATAACAGGAATATTTTAATTAACATTGCGTGATTCGGTGTGATATATGGGCTATAATTAAAATACATATTTCTTATGGACAAATGTCACCGTCATATATACTAGGCGCCCTCCGCTGCGCTCCGGGACGCTCGCTTCGCTCGCTCGCCTACGTCCGCCCCCCGCCGAGCGCGAGCTAGCTCGCTCTTATGTTAGTTGATTCTCGACAGCAGCAGAAAACTTTTATATATAATAGATATATATATATATATATATATATAAGTCCTGTTAGTTACACTATTTATAGCTCAAGAACGGCTGAATCGATTTGAAATTAGAACCAGGGGACGGACATAGAATACTTTTTGTTTCTAAAAAAAGAAAAAAACAAGTCAATAGAATTCATAAATACAAAAATTATATTTCAAATCATAAGTATATGTTGAAATTCATATAAGAATTTGAATATTTTATTAAAGCAATAATAATATATTAATAATATTAAGAACTGTTATTACTACTGATTGTTGCTACTGAACAAGACTATTTTTTGTTAGGACGCACTATGTGGAACCGGTAAGATATTTTTAATGTCACAACAAAAAATCGCATTGACATTTGTATCGCCAAGGCATTGTGGCTACTTTGCTAGATTATTGACATATATTCATAACAAACCAAACGCAACATTTAACATAAAAAATAGCGGAATAGCTGCAGTGTTGATCAAAAGTTCAATAATAATTTGAGATGAGTGCATAATTGCTCACAAATATTCTCGAAGCATTGCATAGAACAATGTAATATTTAAACGGCAACGATAAAGTTTTTGGTGGTGCTGTTTAACCACTGTCTGGTGATTGTCGACAGCCAGCATGACCATAATTATGTGCGAATATTTATGCAATTGCTAGGTATTCGGAATGGTAGAAGAGAATTGTAACCAAATACATGCATTATACTGCTAGACAATTCCCGCACTCCTTTTCACGAAACAAATATTTAAATTAATTAAATTATCTACTGTTGTTGATGAAAATGAAAACGTAATTTAGACAGATATACCCGGAATGACATCACAAAATCTTCCGTCGAAAATTGGTTTTTGGTATAAGTATTATTGTTAAAAATTAAGAATGAACTTCCCTTACTTTATCAAATGTTTTCTACTAACAATTCTAAAAAGCTAAGAAAATTAGTATCAATCATTAAAAAAATGGAAATAACGTTATTCAATAGGTTATATTTAATGTATACATTTGCTACAACAACGCGTGGACGGGCTTTTCTAGTATTATATAAAATTTCATTATATGCGAAGTAAATACCATATATGGGTCGTCGGGATCTATTGCGTAAAGCTCAATCTCAGGCGAATTTTCAAGCTGCCGGAATACTGCCGTATATTCCAGACAGATGTATTGTGCGGTCAGGAAAGCTTGCTGCTAATGGCATAAAGAATATCCATATATACGTCGATAGCTAAGCGGAAATAAAAGCAATAATTTCACATTGCATTGCATCATATTGTAGAATGCCCTTAGAAGCAGGGAGGCAAGATATAGTAGCTGCCGGGAAGCGATCAATAATTCCTTTATCCCTCATATACCTGATTTTCGAACTACTGGCTGACTTTATATCGCATATTTCAGCAAATAAGTAAGATACTTTAGAAAAATTTACTGGAAGTATAATATTGGATATAATATAGTTTAATGCCGAAAATATGTGAAATTGGTTCACAAATTACCCAAACTATCATGTACTGCATATATTGATTTTCTTTGTTCTAACAAACCGTATGCACCTGAAGAGTATGAAATGTTCGTAACATTGGTAACGTTTCTGCATTGAATGCATTATTTTCTTCGTAATATCTGAACTAATTTTCATCCGTTCTTCAAGAAGTATTTTTTTAGCCCATTTTTTGATGAAACGTGGTGTTGTCGAACGCGTCTATCCAAATGCTCTCATAAATGTTCGATCGTTTGAAGATCTGGGGACTGAGGTGGAGTTTCAAGGTGTGAGGACTGTTGTACAGTACCCACAATCTAAAACACCAGCTCTCCAAACCGAGATGCTGACATACACCCCCACACCATAACTACAACACCACCGTGTTAAGTGAGTTGAGTTAATATTTTTTTCTGACAATAATTCGCCCTTTCTCCGCAATGTCGAAACTGGCCCATCTGAACAGTATAGACAAAATTTGCTTTCATCAGAGGATATAACTTCCTTCCAACTTTCCGCTTTCTTAGGTTCACCTTACTAATAACTCATACCCAACAATATTTTGGCTCTACGACAGTGCGATGGTGAACAACCGTACCAACGTGTTTTTTTTTATTACCTTTACTATTTCCCGTTTGTCCCTGTCTTATAGCGTAGGTGGTCTCCAACTTCCCGGTTGATACTCTCAATCTGGGTCATTGTTAAAACGATTTATAATGTGGTAGGGTCGTTGAACTAATCCACAGATTTTCCGAATAGTCCCTTGCTGTTTATAAGCGTTCAATATAATTTTACGCTTCTCAACGCTCGTTTCTTTCCTTTTTTGGCTAATTTCTTATTGACACGCGGCGTTTTAAAGCAAGAAAAAGAAGCGACGGTGAGAGTGTACCTAATAAAAAATGAGCAGTTATTGAAATTGGTATTGACCGTTACGTGAAACATGAAAAGGAAATCAAGCACTATAAAAACAGCGGTAAATTCAAAACAATGTGAAACCGGATGTGTGGGATGACCACAATAATGTTCGATTTATTTACTTTCCAAAAAAGTATATACTGGACGATGCGTGATGAAAAGGAAGATGGAGGTACGTCTGCATGCCAGATAGTCTAGGTTGAACGTTGCCATATCTGCTTTAAAAATAATTCTGGCAGAGTTGCATTTGTGATTGCCACAGATGAAACTCTAAATTGCAACAGATTTGCCTTATTGAGTAACGAACCTAACGACGATAAGTCATGACATTGTAAGCAAAAACAATCTCCATATAGGGTAGTCCAAATTCACACATAAAAAGAGGATTTAACGAAGAAATGTAGTAAGTGTGGATGAAATCACACTGTTAATTGTAAGGGTTGCCCTGTATACAAAGACATATTAAACGCATTATTCACGCAAAGTTTTACCTCGATACAAACTTGCTTGATTTGCATAGTGGAAAGTGAAACAATCAGATGGAATTTAAAATGGTGTTATATGGGAAATAGGCGTGGTTGTAATACGATTTCGCCCATTTTCGCACTATAACAGAAATATGATATGTACCGAATTTAGTTGAAATCGGTTAAGCAGATCCCAAGATATGGGTTTTCACCTAAAAGTGGACGGTGCCACGCCCACTGTATAATTTAGAACGCGCTTCCTATGAAGTCATCTCATACCATCCCAGAGATAAATTTAATGTTTTCAAGAGTACCGTTATGTGGGGGGTGGGCGGACTTGTAACCCGATTTCATCCATTTTCACACTCGATAAAAGTACTAAAACTATTTGTTCTCGGTGAATTTTGTTAATATAGCTTTAGCGGTTTAGGAGATATGCACTTAAAAAAAAACTTTAACTGCTGATTGGCCATTTATATATATCTAAAAATCTATAAATCCGACGGCTATGAATGCGCATTGGCCAGGGTGTAATTCATATTGCCTTCATATAATACAATAGTGATGCCACTTCTTCATTAAAAATGCCGGCAGCTGCGGATGTAGCGATTTCCACAACTTTGGAACCGGCCGGAACAATTTTGGGAGAGATTTTGTAAAAATCGGACGTATAGCCTCAGCAGCATCTTCTGATAATTGCTAATAAACATGTTCGGAAGTAGATAATTGATTGGCAGCTGCTGCACTCTGCCAGCTGCACCATGAGTCTGGTCCATCCTTGTGCTGATGTTTTTCGTCAGTTAAACAATAAGGGTAATATATGGCCCAGATAGCATTATACATTTTTTAATGGAATCACAATTTCTCCTTATTGCTAAGCCATAATAAACTCAACTTATCGATCATATATCCAGTAAGTTTGCCTTTTCCACCGAGATTTTTTTTAATATTTTTTTCCCCCTTTTCCACCGAGATTTTTTTTTTTTTTCCCCTTTTTTTTTTTTTGTTTTTAACTGTTTTAACATTTTTTTTACACAATCTCGGAGTCGAGTGTCAATTCGTTTCTGTACGTATCCAATACATTCTTTCTTTACAACTTCTCGATCACCATAAGGTGCAGCCTTTAAAATTGCCGAGTGCGTTTTGGCGTCACCGTCTCCGATGTAATTTTTGTACATGACTCCAAGTTTTTCCAATTTTTCCGCGACTGATTCAACTTCCATTTTCCCAGAAGAACCAGCATGATTTGCAGTGCAAGTATTTTCATGTTCTGCATGCCATTTATTACATTCTTCGGTATCGAGTTTCTTCTTTCAAGTTTCATACAGTTTGCAGTACGAACTTTTTACAACAATATCTATGATTTTACCAGAATAGTATCCGATCAATGACGTCACACCGTACAAGGAAGTATACCCTCGCTTTTTCCATGTGCCATCGCCAAATACAGTTATTCTGTCGAATGTTCATCACATTGATGTTCAGAAGTCAAAGTTTTTTTCTTCAGTACAAGCTTGTTGAAAAAGTTTTACAGTGGCTGTTTTTACACTGGTGTGAATATTATTTATTATCAAATCGGAAGTGTGCTGTGATATAAAAGCTCACATGTCCATTAATCCACAAAATTTTGCTCAATCTTTTAACCATAATTTGAGGACTCTCATGACAAATTAAAATCTTCGATTTATTTCATAAGAATGCGCGACAAAAGGAATAGAATTTATGTTACGATCTGCACACTTATCGCACAGCAAAACTATTTTAAAACCAAGCCCTCGTTTAGAAGCAGATTAAAACTTGACATTTCGGTCACAGATCTTACATTTCACATATTCAGAAATTGCTGAAAATACTGTTATAAAATTTTAAATGCGATACTCAACAGACGAATCACGTGTGACTGAGATTTCCTGTTGATCTTTAAACTACTTTCATCCGTTTCATCCGTTTCAGCTGTTTTTGGATTAAAAACATTTTTTGCGCTTTTTTGTTCCCGACTTACGTATGTTAAGAGAGTTCTCATATGTTTGGAAGACTTCATTTTCACGAAAAATTACACAAAAAAATATAAACGAACTTACAAGTTTACTCATCGTCTTAGCTGCATATACTGACAACCACTCTTAAATATTTTCTAGTTTAGGGTTCGAAAAATAAAAATTTACATTTGAGGTATAAAAAAAAAACAATCATACTGTTGATTTACACATCTAAATACATTAGAAGGGAGCATTTACAACAGGCAGGTGCATAAAAGGGACAGCGTTCAGGTATTCGCTGCCGCTCCGGCCTTGCACTCCCAACGCCTTTTCTAATTTACGTGTAACTTCGAAAATATTTACCGGAACGATATGAAAGTTTCTGTGTGTATTCTTAAATATATGTACATTAAGAAAAAAAATCGATTTTTTTTAAATTCTAACTGTATGTATGTAACCCCTTAAGAGGGCGCTGCAATTAAAATATATTCCTTCGCTATGGAGGGAAGTCAAGGTAATATACATACCTAAGGCAGGCAAAAGCTCACATACAAGTCCAAAGGATTTCAGACCAATTAGCCTCTTTTCATTCCTTCTAAAAACGTTGGTGAGGCTAATAAAAATGCATATAAGAAATAAACTAAAACCAGAAAAGTTGGCTGTTTCGCAGCGTGCGTACTCTAAAGGAAAATTCACAAAAACAGCATTAAGCTCTGTGGTTGAAAAATCTCTGGAAGTTAAAGAATACACTCTAATTGCCTTCTTAGATATAGAAGGAACCTTCAACAATATCCAGCCTAGGGCCATACTACGCGCGCTTAAGGATCTGGACATCTCTGAACTTCCAGAAAATTAATTGAACAGATGCTCACGTGCAGGTCAATAATTTCAACGCTGGGAGCGTCAACGATGTGTAGATTTGTCCAAAGGGGTACGTACACCTCAAGGAGGTGTCCCCACTTCTCTGGATCCTGACAATGAATAAGTTGCTGTTGGATCTAGAAAAGAAGGCGGTACATGTTGTGGCCTATGCTAACTCCCACTAACCTTATGCAAACAATTTTAGACGATATAAGTCGTTGGTCCGCATCGTGCGAACTAAAATTAAATGCTAGTAAGACGGAGCTGGTATTGTTCACCAGGAAACAGAATTCTCCAGAAGTTACCGCGCCAGTATTAAATGGTAGCAGACTAACAATTGGAGATAAGGCAAGTTACTTAGGACTAATCTTGGACAGGAAGCTTTCATGGAAACCAAACTTAGGTGCTAGGGTGAAGAAAGAAGCTACGGCACTCTACATCTGCAAAGGTTGGTGGGCCTCAAATGGAGGCGAACGCCTCGGATAGCTTATTGGCTCTACACAGTAGTTGTTAGACCAATCATACATTAGGTATATTGGTATGGTGGCCAATAATGGAAAAATGGAGCTCTTAGAACAACGCCAAGTCAGGCACTAAACGTCTTTTTACATTTACTGCCAACAGACTTGTTCTGTAAGCAAGTGGCAGTGAAGTCAGCTCTCAGACTGAGGGAATCCTTCCAATTAGTCACCTGCAACAAGGATCATTCTAAGATACTTAATAAGTTCCCGTTTCAGGATTTAGGTAATCCAATAGAATTGAAACTAAATTCGGTCCCCAATATTGCCTTTCCTACCAGAGAAGAGTGGGAAAGGGACGAGGTGGACAGGAATGCAGAGATTAGCATCTATACTGATGGGTCTAAACTAGATAATCGAGTGGGAGGTGGTGTCTTTTAAGCAAAATTAGATACCAAAATCGCCTTCCGGTTACTAGACCACTGCAGTGACTTCCAAGCGGAGATTGGGGATTTTATCAGAGATAGTGAAAGAATGTCTTGATCTATTAGAGGATCTAACATCCTGCTTCACGATAAACCTGCATAGTGATATCCCTGGTAACTGCGTAGCAGATAAACTACCCAGAATAGGCACCACTCTACAATTAGCCTCTGAAAAAGAGGGAATTTGTATGCCTCTGGCAACTTGTAAACATTTAATCAGCGAACATGTTCTAAATCTAGCTGAGACTCGGTAGAGTCAATCACTGAATTGCTCAACTAGCAAGCAAACGTGGCAGGAATGGAATATGAGCCGCCTAAACCGACTATTCAAACTCAAAAGGAATGACGTAAGAACTCTGGAAGGAGTACTAATTGGTAGACATACCAGCAGGCTAGATGTACCTTACAATGACTATTGTAGAAGCTGCCAGGAGGTAGAAGAAGAAGAGACTGTAAAACATCCTCAATGCGAATGTAAGGCTCTATACAGGAAAAGAATCGCAACTATTGGTCGAGGGTCCCTAGACGACGTATCGGAAGTTGTTCACATAAAACTATTTACACTGATGAACTTCATCAGAAGCACAGGGTAGTTCAGAGAGGAGACAATAGAGTAAGGGAACATTAGTCCCGGTGGTATCACAATGAGCTTCCTATAGGCCTCGGTGCATCGTCAGACAGCCACTCTACCTACCTACCTACCGGTAGATTCCAACATGCCCAAAAAGATGTGACTGGTAATTGGTCTCGAAGTGATGAGGAAAAGGTAATTTGCTTTGCAAATACCCCTAGAGAGGGTATTTCAGCCTAGTTGTCTAAAAAACGACTTTAATCTGCCAACATTTCCCGACACTGCTAGCAAGTTGCTCTTGTCTATTAAGACTTCAACTTTTGAAATTAAAAATATAATAAAAGAGATAAATCCAAAAGAGTTATCAGGACACGATAAAATTACTCGAAAATTGCTAATGGAGCTACTAAATGTTGCTGTTGTAATGCTCCTTTTGCTTTTTAATACAATTTTCAGTTTCAGATATTATCCCTATTCATGGAAAAGTTACAGATCATTATGATAGATAAACCAGAGAAAAATTTAACACAGGCGTCTTCTTACATACCAATAAGTCTCTTACCTTATCTTTGCAAAATATTTGAAAAAGTGTTACTATCAAAGATGTCTTCTTTCCTCCATGAAAATAATACAATTCTAACGCACCAATTCGGGTTTCGTGCAAAACATGGCACAGTAGAGCAAGTAAATAGAATTATTAACGAAATTAAAAAATCATTCGAGTTCAGAGAGTATTGTTCAGTAATATTCCTTGATGTAGCTTAGGCATCCGACAAGATGTGGCATCAAGGCCTTTTATATAAAATTAAGAAAATATTCCCCTTCGAACTGTATAAAATATTGGAGTCTTTTTTAAAAACATAGGAGATTTGCTGTTAAATTGGCTAATTTCATACCAGATGAACGACCGGTAAGGGCTGGTGTACCTCGAGGGAATGTGCTTTGTTCAATTCTATATCTCCTACAGCAGACATTCCAACTGGAAATAATGTATTGACATCGACTTTTGCGGATGACACAACCCTAGTATGTCGTAATAAATGTCCCATCAGCGTGTCAAGGGTACTAGAGAAGCATTTAGCTTTGGTTAAAAAAAGGTTAGGCAACTGCCGGTTAAAATAATTAACACCTTAAAACCACAAGTAAATGATGTAACTTTTCTTGGCATTCTCTTGGAAAGAAGGCTTACATGGAGAAAACATATATCCAGTAAAATAACTAGCATGAAAATGAGAGGAGCAAATTTAAACTGGTTTTTAAATAAAAACTCTAAACTGAACCTTGATAAAGTTTTGTTATACAACGCTGTAATAAACCCGATTTGGATGTATGGTATTCAACTGTGGGGTGCCTGTGCAACTAACATTGATATAATACAGAAGTTCCAGGTTCACCATGGTAAATTTTTAATGAAAACATTCACAAAGATCTTGGTATTCCTATGGTAAAGAAAAAAGTAGAGGACAGCAGAAACAACTATGAACTTAAACTCCGTGACCATCAAAGTCCATTAACTAAGAGCTACATACCACCAAAACAGGCTGAATTAAAACCTTATTTAAGATTTTATTACTTATTGTTAGGCTTTGAACAAACTTTTCCACAAAAATAATGATACTTTTTGTGTTAGATTAATTTCAAAGTTACCATATTACATAAAATCGGTTATAGAGGAAGAGAAAAGTAAGAGTGCCCAACTTATTTTTTATTTGTTTTCTATTTTTACTAAAAGACAAGGTCGAGTGCCGGTGAAAGAGAAGAGAAATACGTGCTTCAATTGCATTGTAGTTTGTAAGAAGAATGTTTAATTTGTGTTGCAAATATTTCTTGGTTTAATTTGCCTTTTAAATATTGTAATTATCATATGCCGATGATTTTTGTCCATCAGTGTACATGCTTATGTATAACAAGTAAGGAAGTAACCGAACATTTTATACTCTCGCAACTTGCAATGATCAAAGATCGGGAAATTACTTCAGGTGTTCGCAAAATTTTATATTATGGGAAGTATTGATCCGATTCAACGCATTTTTGACACAAAAACAAATATTTTCGAGAGTTTCATTTATTTATTTTATTATATGAATTTCAATTACATATCTTACACATTGACCGATATTTTCGGTAAAAAGTCAACTATAGGCACTGGGGTTCACATATTCAGTACCTAGGGGCTTGAACCGTTTTGGTTCGATTTAGACATTTTTTGGTCACATGGTTGCATACTTTAAACGCATTATTCACGCAAAGTTTTACCCCTATATAGCATACAAACATTGTTGTTTGATTTGCATAGTGGAAAGTAAAGAATCAGATGAAGCTTAAAATTATGTTATATGGGAAATAGGCGTGATTGTAATCCGATTTCGCCCATTTTCGCACTATAACATAGAAATATAAGAAGAATACTATGTACCGAATTTGATTGAAATCGGTTAAGCAGATCCCAAGATATGGGTTTTCACCTAAAAGTGGGAGGTGCCACGCCTACTGTTTAATTTTGAACGCGGTTGCTATAAAGTCATCTCATACCATCACAAGACAGTATCCAGTGAGAACTCCTATCAATGCCTTGATATAAACCTTGCTAAGAACTAGTACAATAGTTCAATAGACCTCTTACATCCCACTTTGATCCTGAAAAATATAACTTTTGCAATGGTGTCGGTTGTTAACTAACATTTTCCGAGCTAACACTTGATCCACAAAGCCAGTCTGATTATATTGGGGTAAGGGTGTTTTGTTGTGAACTCATCAGTTTGCAGTTTCCAGCAATTCTGCTAAACACCTAAAACAGTCTGATATCGAAGTAACTTTATGCTATTGCTAATGAGGTCAGATACCAGTACTGATGTTATGTTGTCGGATGTAATTGTAGCCATTGCTAATTGAAAAATATTACAGTGGTCTTGAATCTTTAAGCTAAAGTTAATGGAGAGCTCTTGACAGGAAACTATTCCTCAAACGTTCCTCCTCCCAATATACTTTGTTGGCATGTACTCAGAGAAGAAACCACAAATTATAAGTTTTTCCCTTTCAAATCACGTCTAATTATGTGAATTCGGTTTCCGGAACAAGGCATTTCATTTCGAAATGATATCAAGAAATTATTCGATTTCTGGTACAGGAAAACTCGATTCTGAAACCGAATCACTTCGTTTATATGTGAAAGTGTAATGCAGAACATGACTGTATAATGTCAGTAAAATGCCAAAAACTTCATAATTTTTTCAATTGACAAATATTTGTATAAATAATTTTCAAAATTAAACCATAAGTGCAGCCCTGGGATTCTTATACTGGTAATAACCAATAGTAGCATAAATCAGAAATTCTCTAGCGTAGTGGCGTCAGACTAACTATGATAATACATTGTTTAAATAGTCTACTGCACACATTCTAACCCTTATCCAGATGTTGAGAACCAACCCCATACCATAACCGGACCACCGCCAGGCTTAACTAGTTGTCTCAATAACTCAGATCCAAACTAGTTTATTTAGGTTTCATCCGACCAAACCACGTTGCACCAATTTTGGCGAACCAAATGTCCAAATGAAACTAAATTTAAGCCTTTGCTGTATATTGAGTTCACTTAAAGAGGCTATTCCTCAAGTACTCCTTCCAACTAATCCAACTTTTTGAAGTCGGTCCCGAATTCAAAGTTTTGCATGTGGATAATTCACTTCCATTTTTAAGTGTTCTGAAATTTTAAATTGATCTTCCATTGCGTAATATAGAAAAGTTTAGTTGAAACGGGTTAAGCGTTTGCATTTTCTTCCTGTAATTTCAAATTTTTTCACGTGGTGAAGGGCACTAAAAATTGTACAGCGTATATGAAGTTGGGCAAGAACTTGGTAACACCCAAAAGGTGACCCTTTAAAGTATATATTTATATGTATAAATTATTAGAGTGACGAGCTAAGTTGATCTAGCCATGTCCGTCTGCCTGTATGTACGTGAATTAGTTCCTCAGTGTTTGAGATATCGACCTGAAACTGACCGATTCAACTAAAGTCCTTGTATGGAAAATTCTTTTTTTTGACAAGGTATCTTCACGAAATTTCGCACAAATTATTATTCGAGGCATCGCTATAATCTTCGAAGAAATTGTTTAGATCAAATTACTATAGCCTATACATAGGTGTTATTTAAGATGACCGATAAAAATCAAGATAAATATCCCTTTATACCCCTTTATATTATAAAAAACGTAGCTGTGAACGGTATTATAGCTTCGGTGCAGCCGGAATTAACTTTTTGTTTTCTTGTTTTCCGTTATTCCTTTCATTTTCAAATTGCAAACCCAAAAAATTATTATCTACTTTTTTATCATTATATTCGATATTTTAAGTATAAACAAATTTACGGAGCGCGTCTCTATTATATTTGCCAGCTTAAAATTAATCTAGAAGTAATTGACAGAAACCGCAATAAACACAAAGTACTGTTATCAAGCATCGATGCGTAGTGACTAGTGATTCAAACCTATTTTGGTATAAAGTTTTTTTCTGGGCTTCGAAATAAACCAATTAAGTCGTCTAGTACATTCTTGTAGACGAATACTGTCAAAATTTTAACCGAATTGGACTAGTAGTTTTGTTTTGTAAAATCAGGTATGTCCGGTTTAATTTAGAAATATTGAATAAGATCAATATCGTTCAGTGATTCGATTCTGGATTTTGGAAGGAAAATCGCGCGATGAAATCTAATTGCACTTGACGTATATGCAGGTCCCCCGCTTGAAGTTGCTCCAGATAGATGAAACAACAAATATCTGAGAAATCGCATTTGTCATATACTGCTTGAATTTGTGGGCTGGAGGTGCTGAGTTGGCTCACTCTGAACAACACGCAGCCGTGACACTAGTGGTGTTTGACGCTTTTTAAGCGCATCCGCAGGAATTTTTAATCATCGGCGAAATACGGAAATTTTGGTTCCCCAGTCTGAATTTTTTTTCCTGCTATACTAATTTTGAACAGCATATATTAAGTTTGCCACGAAGTTTATAACACCCAGAAGCAAACGTCGAATACCTTATTAAATATATATATATAAATAATATGTGTGCTGAGAGGAGTCGATTCAGACATATCCGTCTGTATATAAGCGAACTAGTTTTTTCAGGTTTTGAAATAGCAATCTGAAATTTCTTGTTCTTGTGTGGAAACTTTGTTATTGGTTGGTTGGCATAGACGGCCACACTCAGCAACTCCGTGGATTTGGTAAAAAAAACTTTATTCTTTTCCACCCCAGCTGCCCAGTTTCTCTTAAGTTGGAGTATTGGGAACCGTGGCATATGTACCTTCCCATCCGGCTGAAGACTGGGCATTCACATAGATAATGTTCCACCGTCTCATCATCCTCCGCGCATGCTCTACATTCCGCCGAATCCACTTTTCTCATTTTTCCCAAGATGGAATATTAAAGTTAGGTGATGACCCCTACAATGTTACTAAGCCTCTTTTGCCTAGAATTAGGAACTCTTTGGTCTTCCAGCATCAACACTACCCCAAAGTAACTTTATGGTATGCCCTATGTTCCTTGAAGAAGCTGATTGGCCTGAAGGAGATTAGGGGAATTGTGTCTCACGCTGGCCCCGAGCGGGCCAGTTTGTCTGGCTTTTAATTTCCTCCTATTCCTATATGACCGGATACCCAGATGAAATTCACCGAGTTACCTATTACAAATCTAGCTATTGCCTTCTTGCATACCCCAACTCAATGAGACTTAGTATCCACTAGGATGTTTTTGTACTTCCTGGTTAGAGCAGAAGCCCACTTAGCCCCTTCTGTTATGCCCACAATTTCGGCCTGAAAGACTGAGTTGTAGTCATTTTGTTTGAAGTTACCGTCTATGTATCCTTTGATCCGTCAGTGAATATGTAGATTTCGCCGTTGGAACTGTCGATCGCAGAACCATTGGTCCAATCTCTACTGGGGAAAGAAAATTATGTATTGAATTCCCCGTGGGTCTAGTAATAAAAATTTATAACTATAATTATTTGTTTGTATACAATAAAAATCCAAAGAAAAAAAACAAAATTTCCTGTGTTATTTATATGAGAAATCGAAAATATCAATGAGCCACCTCTTAATATTAATATTAAGAGCTCAAACTTTAACAGATTTTTTTTTCATCATTTCGGATGAGATTTTGATGGTAACTAAGAAAAAAAACATTAAAAAAGTTTTTTTTTGGCTCACCCTAGTACAGAAACTTTTACAATAAATAGTTTTACACCGAGCGCTATTTGTGTTATTTACAGTAACTTAAAATATTCATCTCGGCCAAAAAATGGAAGTAAATCGAACAACTTTCGGCATCGATGTACTTAATTCACTTTTTGGGATGAAGCTCCACCAAGGACCAGTGTTGATCGATGGTATGGTGAATTTAATCGAGGTCGTATATCACTCTTCTAAGCGCAAACTGATACTGATTTTGCTAGATAATCATGTGATCTAAAGTGATATTAAGACAACTGTACACATTGCCATTAGTGGGACCAGCATACATTCAATATTGCATGAACATTTGACTATAAAAAAAAGTTTAACGTTGGACAATTTGTCAATCGCTCAAAAAAAGGCCTTTGTCGATTGGTCGGAAAAAATGTTATAAAATGTACTGGGGTCGCCAGCGGTCGAAATTCGACTAATAGAAAATACGATTTATTAACAATGTCAGTAATATTTAAATTGTATTGAAGAATTGAAACAAAATTTGTACGTTCGGTAGGTGATATGTTTTTTTTTTAACAAACAATAATATGTAATTGTAAAAGAATTCAATGTTGAAACACGCAAAGGCCAAACACAAATTAATGTTGAAAAAAATTGCAACCACAAATCCGACGTAAACGATGCATATATTTGCAACTTAACAGCGACGAAATGTGTGACGCGCCAAGGAGAAATAACATCGACCAATGAAAACGCGTCACCGCGCTTGTAGTATATTCCTATTTTCATTTTTGTGATATAAGGATTTTAGTGTAAAAACAAGTAAACATAGGCACGATTAAATCTGCGTTCATTTTTAAAATTAGTTTTAAAACCTCGCTCAATCGATTTGGCATTGATCTTGCCAACTTATCTGTTTCCTCAGCTGTAATCTGGGACCATTCTTCCTTCGTAACACTTCGCAAACACTCTTTACTTGTAGTTGTGCTGACGAATTCTTTTTTCCAACAGATCCTATAGATGCTCAATAGGATTGAGGTCAGGTGATTGAGGGGGCGTTTTAAGTTGTCTAGGAGCATTGTACAAGAGCCAAAGTTTAACTATTTCCGCCAAACAAAAACGTCGGAGATAATCCAAGATTCTCTGCACTCACTTTTTTTCAAATATTTTTTTTTTAATGTTCAAATAACCCCATTTATCCATTGTAGATTCAATAAATTCAAGCTGACCCACACCACCAGCCGCCATGCAACCCCACACCATAATTCCGCCACCTCCGTGTTTAACTTTACCAACAAGATTTTGACAATTTTTCGACCCCTTATGCCAAAAATGCATAATTTACTTTCATCCAAAAATATTACTTGTTTCCATAATTCCGGCGACCTATTTACATATAAATTTATGAGCAAATTCAATGCGCGTTCGTCCGCTTACAAGTGAAATATATGGCTTCTTTCGAGCGACTCTACCATGATATCCAGCTTTTCGTAAAATTTTTCTAGCAGTTTTGGCACAAATTGTTTTTTTAATGGTTATATTTACGTTTTCAATAATCTTTGTGGACGTAATTCGAGGGTTAACTTTCACCATATTTATTATTTTCCGTACTTCCCGGGCTGATAATATTTTCGAACGGTCAGATCGCGGTTTTGACGTTAAAATTCCGTTTTTTTTTTAATTGTTTACGACGCGCTGGACAGAAGAATACGTTCTTCCAATAGTTTGAACAATTTTTGTGAAACTTTCGCCATCTTTCCACAACTTAATGATAATTTTACTTTCCGACACACTTATTTCTTTTCCTTTGGTTTCCATTTTTTTAATATGATTAAAACGCGTCGCGAGCACTTTAAACGGTTAATTATATAAAAAGTAATAATAGAATCTACGCAAAAAGAAGAAACAAATTCATGAGAAGTAACGGTATTTCCAATTCAAGCTAACTGAACGCAGACTTAACGGTGCCTATGTTTACTTGTTCTTACACTAAAATCCCGTTATCAAAAAATTAAAATAGGTGTATCCATTTTTGTTTTTACATTTTGAATTTAAGAATATAAAGAAGTACATGTAAAAAATTTGAACTGAATTATATATTTACATTGTGTTTTTACTTTTTTTTTAAAAAATGTGGCGGTGAACGCAGACTTTATTGGGTATGTGTACATTAGGGGCGAAAAAATTTTATTATGTTTTGGCTTAAACTGTTTCCATTTACATAAAAATTACCGAATGTGACGGTTTTTGACTCCAAATTTATTTTAACGCTTAAGAAAAGCATGTTGCCGTTTAACACTTCTTTTTAAAACTCCAATAATGACCACCAAAGATTTTTTTAAATTGATAACTTTTAATTGGCCAGAAAGAGGACTCTTCACAGCTTCTAGAACACTTATCAAAAGTTTTTAAGAAATAAAAATTTTAACTCGAAAATTTACTTTAAAACTGATATCTCTAAATGCTAAAAAAAACTTTTTATTTTTCCAAAAATTTTATTTTTTTATAATCTACAGATTTTAGCCTTAGGCTAAGCAAAAAAAAAATGTTTCGCTCTACCCTAGTGTACATGTCCCTGAAGTACAAAAAAATTTTCAGCTGCATTCATTGCTGACATTGTCAGTATGTTCGGCGTGCTTTTATGAGCTTGGCGATTTTCGTTTGTTAAAAGAAATGGATCAAAGAATTTGTTCGTAAATTCTTGAACAAAAACACACTGTAACGATGCCCCTGCCTCCATATTCGCCAAACATAGCTCCGTGTGACTTCCTATTTCCAAAAATAAAGAAAACTTTAAAAGGCCGTCGTTTTATAAGCATAGGTGACATTAAAAGTGCTTCGCTGAAAGAGCTAAAGGCTACAAGCTTGTATATAATCTAGTTTAAGAAGGGTTTCGACGATTGAAAGAATCGCTGGTATAATTGCATAAAATCGAATAGGGACTATTATTTATTTTACTAATTTTGACAAATAAATAAATATTTTTTTAACCACCCTGTACATTTACACATGTTTGTATATAATCGTATACAATATATTGTTATATATGTACATATATACAAAGTATTTAAAAGCGATAAAAGTTAGAAAACATGAATCAATAAGAGTTATAAAACTATAAGGCTTTGGACTCACGTCCAGCTGTAGACCGTTGCAAAATACTAATTATCAATTATCTATTATATTTTATTCATATACTATTTTAATTTATTAAGAAACGAGGACCACAGTATGCTTCTTCAAGGTCAGTAATACGTATACACAAGTGCTTGATTTTTTTTTTCAGTTTAGCTTTCCAATTAAACTAATTATGCAAAGTATTTTTCGTAAAGTGTTGTGTTCAACCTAGTCAAAAACAATGTTTGCCAGCACAATTTTAAGTAAAGCGTACACATTTTTGGAAGAAACGGAAAAAGAAATAGTTAAAATGCACTACACGTTCAAGTTTTGACCGCCAAATAGGTAGTTGTGGTTGCCAACGCTGGTCAAAAGTAATATTAGAAAAAGTATGATTTTTTAAATTCCGAGAATTTTAATAAATATATTTCTCGTGAAAAGCGAGAGCGCTGTTTTTCGATATAAAAAATTGTACGACTATAGTTAGCTTTAAAATCAATGGAATTGTGGAGTACTTACGTTCCTATGGGCGAGCTTTATAGTTATTTTTTAATTTGCAAAATTCGCATATCAATTCGTATACAAGCTCAGATGAATATAATATACAGTCAAACATTGTCATCTTTCTGACATGATACTTTGGTTTAACGCCCGTAATTATAAGTACAAACGTTTCTTTCCCACCATTTTGTAATGTGAACACTGATTGACCTAACATGTAGTAAGAGCGTACCTAGATTACTAAGAGAGTTAGGGCCAACATGGTAAACGCTACTGCCTAAATGTTATATTATATTTCTACTGCAAGTAAAGAGCATTGTACAGTACAAGTAACAAAAGAATCATATGTTCCAAGAATTTTATGCAGCTGAGATCACCTGATCAAAATTAGCGTTTTTTGGGCACAGATATTAAAAAAAAGGAATGTAATACAATAACTTTTTTCTGAAAAGGTATATTTAATGAAAACTTTTAAGAATATATAAAATAATATCGAAATAAATATACAAAAATCATGTGCAATTCACATAACACAACACACATAATAATTAAAGCAATCTAATAAGTAATAACTAATGCTTTGCAAATATTCTACGTCCATCATTTTTTAAAAATAATATTTGCGAACATCTGGTCCTATGGCAAGTAGAAAAATATGTATATGAATTTAGGTGGTGGTTTTACTATTTGGCAATTATTATATTGTTTTTCTGGAGAGAAGAAGAAATCGTCATCAAATCTCGGTAAAACCATCAAACAATTAAGTTGTTTAAAATAACCGCAAAATTATACGACAGCATTTTTATGTAGAAAGCTGATTTCATCTATCTCCACATTTTCCTCGATTTGTATATTTTGAACATATAATAGAGTTTTGATAAAACAAATAATATTTTGATCAAAACTACGTAAATTTTATCTTTTTTAGTTTTAATAATCGAAAAATGTTTCATAATGCACCAAAAATAATATACTTAAAGTTATAAACTTTAAAACATAACACGGCAACACGCAATAGCAGATTTGAGCCTTTTTTGAAGTATTTGGACGTTTTAGTAAAATAATATTAGTAGGCAACCCGTACCAAATGCCTAGTTTGGACAAACGTCGTAGCAGATAATTTGGAGGCAACTTGTACCGAATGCCTAATTTTACGTATGTATTTAAGATTGTTTACTTGTAGGTTTATACAATGATAAAGAGTTTTCGTCATCGACGGTTGGTTTTAGTAATAAAAATGTGTTATTTTATTTGCCCAATATTTGTCGCGAAATTAATCGTGGTTTTCGTATAAACTAATGTACATACATATGTATATACATATATATACAAATATGTGCAATTATCTTTGTAAAGAATAACATTTTAAAAATATTTGATAAATGTTTAAATTCAAAGAAAAAGTTGTATATACTAAAACTATGTAAATCAAAAAGTAGTTGAAGGGGAAGGACAACAATAATCACACCAAAAGTGAGCCTATGGTACATCTAATTTTTTGTTCGCTAAGAGTTTCCGTAAACAAACTTATTTCAAATGTATTTATAGAAATATATGTAAGTATATAAAAAATTTATATCGTTTATAAATTCCAAGAAAAATTATAATCATTGTAGGTCTATGGAGGCTGGACCCTGTTAATTCATATTCGGCGCTAAACTTTATTATGTTTAATTTGTTAATTTAACTCCAATAAAATTTCAAACATTGATTGATATAAACGGTATAGAGTAAACTAGAAAGTCAATTTATTGGGTATATTGATCCTAGAGGAAGGAGAGCAATTTGTATTTACTTTTGGCATTAACTTAGAGTACTGTAACACACAATTTGACAGATATGTATATTCGAAATAAAGTCCACTAGAATAACAAAAAGATATATATAACGGCTTGAGTTAATCGAGGATCGATTTTAGCCATTTTTGCTACAAAACAATTGTACCTAAATCTAAAATAAAATGGTTACTTAATTTTGTTAAAATATCTTACTTATTCTTCAATATACTGGTACACGGTATAAAGTCTACCTAATGTATAGCATCTTTATGTTAGGTGCATATATGTACCAGTATATGACGTCTAGGGGAAATATTAATCCCATTTAACGCATTTTTGACGCAGGGACACATTATCAATTACCAACATAAAAAGATGATACCTGATTTTAAAAGTCAGCCAAATGTACAAAAGTACTCATACTCAGTATCTGAGATTTATAGTACAACTAGTAGATACGGCCACGTTTTTATGGTATAGTATTTAATTATAATAGACATTTATAATAAACATTTTAATACATTGATTGAGATTTAATTTAAAAAATGATTGATGCAAATATGTGTCAAAAAAAAAAAGAACTTTTAACATAACTGAGATATATAGTACCTATCTTTTTATTTGAATCAAATTGGACACAGTATGCTTAATTTTACTAAAATCAGTAGTTTATTAGTTTATCCCAGACAGAATGTGTCACATTATTTATATATATGTATATAAGGGGTTATAACTAAAAATTTGCACTAATATTAATGGCCTGATATTTTGTTATTTTTACTTTACAAATGCTTACCTATATTATGTAATTAGCGAACTGATTACATCATATTTTTGACGTATAATTTATAATAGCTTGCAAATTCAATTAGTGCCTAAAATGGTTTCTAAGCAGCAACACCTCGGTGACAGCGTTGTAAATTTTTATAAAAAAAAAAAAACAAGAAACCGACGGGAAAAAGTTTACGTGTGTGCAATATATCAATATTAAGTACTCTAAAAATAGAAAGGCAACCGGGTTCGAGAAGAAAGCCGACTATTATGACGCCCCAAAACATTCGGAAGCTGAAGACAGGGTAAAACAATTAGGATTTCATAAGTTAAACCGAAGTCGCACGAAAATTCGAATGTTCACAGCCATAAATCTGCAAAACGTTAAATAGACTTAATATTAAAGCCAGAAAAAGCAGCGTTATCCAGGGCACACTGAAGAGCAGATAAGTCAAGTGAAATCACAATGTCGGTAGATGTGCAAGAATTTGAGTGGAAAATCATTCATTTTGAATGACGAGAGCTACTTATCACTCATCGGTTCGCATATGCCAGGCAACGATGTTTATTACACAAACATTAAGTCACGACGCCTCCCGAGATAAATTAAACAAATTTAAAAAAAATGTGAGCCTAAAGTTATGCTCTACCTAGCAGATTCTCCTAAGGGTATTTCTGAGCCATTCTTTAAACTAAATGGGCTGGCAATAAATCACAAGACGTACATCAATCAATGTTTGAACACAATTTTGGATCCTTTCTTATATAAAAACCATAAAAACGATGAAATCGTATTTTGGCCGGTTAAAGCCTCTTCTCATTATGCAAATGCGATATTGGAGTTCTTGTTCAACAAAAACATATACTTTGTGCCTAAAAAAAGAATTCGAAAAACTTACGACATTGGCGATCGATTAAGGATTTTTTTTTGGAGAAGTCAAAGATTTAATGTATGAAAATGGGTGCAATAATAAAAATTTGAAGCAGCTGACACGTCGCATCCGAAAGTGCCTTAAGGAAGTTGATACTAACGGTGTACAACGTGCTTGCTCAAGTATCCTGACTAAACTAAGATGGGTTGCTGACTATGGCTCGTATTTTGAAGTGAATTTGTGGATATTTTTAGTTATAACCCGTTATATTTATTTATACATATGTATATGTAAATTATAACCATTTTTAAATGAAACACACACACCTTGAAAGCACTAGTGTGCAAAGTTTAATACCGATATCTTCATTAGTATTTATTTTGTAATTGTAAAGTAAAATAATCTGATGGAATGTAATATTTTCTTATTTGGAATTACGATATTTACTGAAAATTTTAAAACTTTTGGTTTGTTCTTTTCTCGATGATCTCAATCGGTTTTTCAAAAATCGCTTTGCAATAGACCCATTTTTTCATTTACGCAAGAAAACTTAGTTTTAACAACATTTAAGGGTGGCGATCAGATATCTCAAATTTTACTAAAGTAATTGAAGAAAACAATGGCATGCTTTTACGGATATAAAGGCTGCCAGGTTGTGCAGCACACACAATTCTAGTTAGAGTGTTGTCATGTTAAGAGCAATTGAGACATAAGCAAGTAGTGGTAAGCTCGAATAACGAGCAATAAGTGTTCAGTTGTTGGAATTAGAAATAAAGATAAGTGTATAGCCATTAAATTGAGACTTTTATTTAACAATCCAGTGATCGAACTAAAGAGTGAGTTACTAAGTAGACGATTGATCGAGAAATCCGTTACAATATTGTAGGAAATCGTTTCAAATAATAAAATTGATTGCCAGCAACTCAAAAATTTCAAGGAATAATTTTAATTTTCTCACTCGAACATTCGAAGAAGGGAAGTTGTTGTTCAAGTTGTCTTAGCTGTTTTTGGTGTATTATAGATATAGTGGTCTTGTTTGGTTTCATGAATGAGAACGGAGCACCATCGTCCATTGACGTTCCCACGACAGTTTAATAAATTATTTTGATTGCCTTTGAATTTATGTATGTACATAATATGTATACATACATTAGGGTGTTCAAAAAAAAAAATTAAAATTGTGTTCAAAAAAATTAAAGTTATTTTGTTTGAATCATGTTGAAACAATTAGAAACTAAGTGTGGTGTAGTTAGGATTACGATAACTCGTGCCGATTTGCATCGAAACTTCTCAATACTTGCTTACTACAGCCGATAGGCTCCACCTACCGATATGCATTTTATAATTAATGTTTCTTATATTTAAACACATAATTTTGATTCGATCAACATGTCAACTGGAATTACGAAGTTTCAAAAAATATATATATTTTAATGGTCATCAAAACATCAAATTGTATTACTGCAAAATCTTTTCCAAATAGTAAAATGATACTTGTGAATTTATATAAAATTTGGAAGGATTTGCAAAAAAAATGCACAGAAAACTCAAGACAGCAATGACAAGAGTTTGTCAGGAACCCCTGGTAGACAAGAAAAGCCTTTTCTGCAACGACAACTGGAGCAAGGGCAACTTAGATGGAGTAGTCAAAAAAAAAGAGGATCGATAAAGAGGTTAGGACGCGCCTGAGAACTATTGACAAAGGGAAAAGGCCATATAAATATATATATCGCAGAGTCAACTCGATCGACATCATCTTATGATCCTATACAAGAAGACCCATCTAATTCAAACGCAGACATAATATCGTTACAAGAATATTAGTCAACTTAAGTTGAGTGCTTGCAACTCAAAAAATCAATTCGGAAAGACTTCATCCAAAATGACTAGCAGCGCTTGACATGTGTCTCTAAATTATGAGGGATACCGTAAATGTTCTGAATTACTTGGATTCAATATTGATGAATTTCCTATAAGTAAGTCCTCAATTCAAAGAATTCGTACCGAAAAACGCAAAGATCGTGCGGAATCCATTAAAATTGATTTTCAGAATTAGATGCCAGAGTTTGTGATTGTTCCTTTTGAAAATTATTGCCTGCTTTAGATGCTCGAAAATCAAAATAAGAACGTGGTAGTGATTTCATATGGAAATAAAGAACCATTAATAGCGTCAAGATAAGAAATCTCATAAAAGCCTTGGCTCCAATGTATTTCGGATGTAAAAGCGTTATCCTAAATCAGGACTAGACCCTTTGCAAGTCAATGCAAGACAATGAAGAAAATTTCGATACAAAGGTCTCGAAAGTTGTTTTACTCCTAACCGATGAGAAAGCTGTCTCATCATTATTTAGTGACGACGTAGACCAAGAAATTAAAGTAAAAATGGTTGACAATTTACCCAAAGAGAATCCGACTACATAGGTCATTTAGAATAAATTTAATTTTCGAGTAAGAAAAATTTTTCTTTATACCTTGGGACACCCTAATATACATGTATACTAGTATACTTTTGCATTTTGTAAGAGTCAAAGTAGTAGATATATTTGCAAGTGCAAGCAAAAAGCTGGTGGATTTAAATTTAGTGGTTTGTGAGATATGTACTTAAAATCTATTACGCACAATTTAGAAACAAAAATATAAAACAAATGCCTATCCATACTTCGATGCTAAAATTAGTGCAAAATTGCGGTTTTGTATTTTAATGGCCTTAGTTATAGGACATTGTAGGCGTGGCTATTTTCCGTTTCCGCCCATCTCCCTTGAATGCGAACGAATACGAAATACTCCGAATTTAGAAATAAAAGAGCGGAGTTTGCGCCTTACGAATAGACAGGCGGATACGGATTTTATTACATTGGAACCGTCACCTATAGTAAATGCTATAGTTACTGTTTTATTATTTTTTTTTACATCTTCAAAATAAAATATGGACATATGATGCATAGGTATAAATATACATTTTAAATTAGTTTAAGATTTAATATTTTCCGTCTTTTTTTCGGACATGCCATAGTTAATTATTCGCTTTAAATTTATATAAAATATTTATAAATATTTTAGGAGGGTCCTCATTCCACTTTGCCCGAAGATGAATTTTTTGATGCTGTTGAAACTGGGCTAGAAAAGATCGAAGAGGATATGCAGATTCGGGCCAAACTAAAATTGCAGACGCAACAATCATTGACTCTGGCCAATGTGCCATATCAAGCTCAACAAAAAGGAGATGATCCCAGTACAGAGGAGTTCGGTACTGGTGGCTTAGCTAGAAGCCACATTCTCTGGCCTGAGGTAATGAAAAATGAATAAAAATGAGAGATGAGACTAAACTTTTAAGTGCTATTTAAGTGTATTAAAATCATATTCGGTTGATTTGTATAAGTATACGTTACTTAGCTTACTTGGGCATATTTAGTAAGTTTCGATTTTATTTGCAGATCGATCGCGTGTGCCGTGAGCAGTTACATTATGCACGCGAAGGAGTTGGTCAAGGAGGTAATGGTTGGCAAATATTTGCAGATGAAGGTGAAATAAAAATGTACAAGCGTGAAGAGGAAGTGAATGGTTTAGTGATGGACCCATTGAAAGCATATCACAGTGTTAATGGAGTAACTGCACGCGAAATGTGTCATTACTTTTTTATGCCCGAATTTCGCAATGAATGGGAGAGTAAGGATCAAAATTTCTCTCAAAATATAAAAAATTCAGTAAACATTTTTGTATATAACGGTGTATTTAAACATTTACAGCAACCTTGGAAGACTGTACTATATTAGAGAAAATTTCACCAGACACATTTGTCTTTTTACAAACGCATAAACGCATTTGGCCCGCCAGTCAACGTGATGCATTATTCTGGTCTCACATGCGCAAAATAACAGATGGATTAGATGATGACGCGGTAGACATGTGGGTTGTATGTAATAACTCGACGGAATATTCTAAACAAGAAGTAAGTCAGCCACATCACAAATAATGTAAATTAACTCCAGGTTCAGATATTTTATACTCTCTTAACATGTTGCAACAAGGTATAATAGGTTTATTCATCTAACGATTGTTTGAAACACCTAAAACTATTAGAAAAAGATACAAGAGTTGTATATACGAGTCTGTATAAATCGTCTACGTCCACTATTTTTGTTTTAAATTTAAGGTTTTATTTAACATAGTTAGAATGAACCCAGACGTATCCCGAAAATCTTATTTAAAAATAATTTCCAAATTTCTTATCCCAAATATCGGATTGATAAAAATAAAAATTGAATCCGAAATACCGGGTTGAAAAATTGTTAATCCTAAGTTTATGACTTAAAATTAAAAAAATAAATGGTTTCGAATTTATATTTTGTCGCGTTGCGTATTTCGTAATCTACTATTTTGGTTGCCTTTTGAAATAAAAAGCTTATTTTTTAACAAAATATGAACAAAGCTTACCACTTTTTGTCTTATTTATTGTATATTTAATTGCTTTCTTCCTATTCCTCATCTTTCCTTTCCGTTTTCATTCCAGTTTTTAATAAAATATAATTTTTATTATTTGTTACTCTAATTTTTGAATTAAAAATTATTTTCTCAATTTTTACATGTTGCTACAATTATACATACATATATAAATGATCAGAATAACGAGACGAGTTGAAATCCGATAATTTGATTAAAATTGTAAAATATCTTGATGAAACTTGCTGCGTATGTTCTTTGGCAACCTAAGCCTCAAATTAACATACAAAACTGTAGTTTGATACAGGCGATCGCAGTAGCGAGAAACCTCTGGACTAAAATTTTTTTAAAAGTGGGTATGACCCCGCCTCCTGAATGGTTTAATGTACATATCTTCCGAACTTGCTGACAAGAAGTCACTTCCTTATTTCTTCATACACTGTGAAAATGGGTAAAATCAGATAATAATCACATCCACTCCCCATATAACGGTTGTATTAAAGTACTAAAAGTGCGACAACTCACTGATTAAATGAGCCACAATCATTAAACTTCACAAAACATATGGTAGGAAAGGGCTTTATAGGTTCAGGTGTAAAAATTGGACGTGGCAGCGCCCACCTTTAGGTGGAATATCTCAGGAACTACTTGAACAATTTGAACCAAATTTGGTGTGTGAAGTTATCCAAACATTCCTATTATACGCTATGAAAATGGGCGGATGACAACCTAGCCTACTTCTTATCATTTTACAGTGTACAAATAAAACAGCAATGAAGTTATCAGAATTAAACTTTGCACAAATAATGTCCTCAAAGTATTTAATCTTACCCCCAAAAATTGTCGAAATCGGACTATAACTTTTCAAGGACCCTGACACGAAGTATGTGGAATCCAGTGCATATGGCTGGAGAGAATATTTTAGTGATGACAGCATGGCATTTTGCCAAAAATTCAGAAGGGGCAATACTTCACTTAGTTTAATTTTCGTTTTGCCAACATCTGAAAGCATTTGCTCGGCTTAAATCATTGCGAGAGTATAAAATGTTCGGTTACTCCCGAACTTAGCCCTCCTTACTTGTCAATTTTCTGTTTTTAATTTCAAACATCTTGGATTGAAAATTAAATTTTCAATTTGTAATCCCGATGTTTGGAAATTCCCAGAATTGAAATTAAAAATCTTACATCTAATTTTTAATCTAAATTTTTTTTAATTATAAAAGTCACAACGCTACCTGTGAGGGATATCCATACATTTAGCTTCTTTTTGTAACCAGTCCCTTTTAAATGGCTAGATGCAATAGCTAGCTCTTGGGCAATCGAAAGAGTGCTTGCATGACGGTTGGACTCGACTATATCCATTATTTCACCGATATTTTGGACCGTCCAGAGCGTGTGCATCGTTGACATAAAAATTATCGTACCTAATTGACAAAAACAATTGCGGGTGAATGGCTATCATAGTAATATGACCATAACACTATTCACATTTTCAGTCACTTGGCTTATATTTCCGTCTTTATCGAAGAAAAACTAAAATACCATATGGCATATTTTACTTTTGCTGGTTTTCATCTTTAACGAGCGCTCACACCATCTCTAAGCAGTTACGTATTTTTTTAGTACGAAATATTATTTTCTAACGTCATATAGCGGTACCAGATCGCACTTACACAACAGGAGATACCGATTACAAATATTGCAAAATAATCCATTTATTTTTACTAAACCTTATATAAATGATGATGAATGTTCGTGCAAGCGAGTAAAAATTAAGATATTTTGATTAAACTTAGTAATGCGTTCCTTGTCGCCTTGATGGCGTTGGTATTGCAGATAGTCGCAATTGAGCCATTGTTACGCCTGTCCGTTATAAGAAAATAAAAAGGACTATAATTAAGCCAGAAATTAAAGTACAAAACTGGACTATGCTATTAAAACTAAAGCCATTTAAGCTATATTAACCAAACTAGCTAAGTGAAAATCCTTCTCAGGTTAAGGTAAGTTCGGGTGTTATCGGACATTTTATGCTCTCACAATTGGTAATTATCAAATGCTTGGAAATATTTTCAAGTGTTGGCAAAACTTCATATTAAATAATCAAGAAGCTAAGTTCGAGTGTAACAGAACTTTTTATACTCGCAATTTGGCGTAATTTGTGTTCTAATTTCACATATTTTCAACATACAACTATAACATATTATTATATATATGATATCTTGAATAATTAACGATGCCCCATTTAACCAACCGGAAATTAGGGGAAGTATTAACCCGATTTTTATTTATATCACGATAGAATATTACCAGGGAAGTGTGCTCACTGAATTTCACTAAGCTACCTCATAGATTGATCGGTTGATCACTAATGTTAAAGAGAGACGCTCTCTGAATTTCTTCAAAATATTTCACATATTCACCGATATATACGGTAAAAAAAACATCGGGGGTTTCCAAAACCTTTATATTGGGTATATGTTGTAAGGGGAAGTATTGCCCGATTTTAATCATTTCTTACGAAAGGCATATTATTATCTGAAAAATATGTTCTTTGAATATCACTTGCATATCTCACAGAACTACCGATAGTTTCGGTAAAAAGTCAGTAATATGTCCTGAGGTCTTCATATTTGGAATCTGAGGCCTGGAAAGTTATGGTCCGGTTTTAACTATTTTTGAATGAGATAACATTATTTGAATGCTTGATTTATATAACATAAAAATATCTAAATAATATTCGGATTCAATTTTTTTTCCTTTTTTTTGGTTTTACCAAGATTTTTACATCCTTAACAGGGTATATAAGTTGCCACGAAGTTTGTAACACCCAAAAGGAAACGTTGGAGACCCTATAAAGCATATATATAAATGATTAGCGTGACGAGCTAAATCGATTTATGTCCGTCTGTCTGTATATACGCAAACTAGACCCCCAGTTTTTGAGATATCTATCTGAAATTTTGAATACATTTTTTTTCCCCAAGAATCTGCTCACATGTCGGAACCACCGATATCGGTTCACTATACCATATAGCTGCCATACAAACTAACCGATCAAAACTAAGTTATTGTATGAAAATCATTCTGATTTGGCAGATATCTTCTCGAAACTTGGCATGGATTATTGCTCAAGACAACGGTATAGTCTCCGAACAAAGTTTTTAGAGTGGACCACCTTAGCATTATGTTGCCATATAAACTGACCGCTTAAAATCATGTTCTTTTGTGGAATCTTTTGTATTTATAAAGAGTATTATAGCTTCGGTGCAACCGAAGTTGACGATTTTTCTTTTTTTTTGTTTTGCTTCGGCCATTTAAAGTTTCTATAACATCTTAACAAATGTTTGTGTCTACTTATGCAAATGTACAATAACCAAATTTTATAGAACCGTCCGTAAATTTGTAAATTTGTCTTAATATCTATATAAACTGGGCTTCAAATAAAATCTCCGTTGACACGGTCCACCAATGGCCACAGCTCATGTTGTTTTGATTCACAAAAATTAATTGTATTAAATTTAAATATTGTATAATGTATTGGAAGAATATCATTAATATGTCACTATTTTTTCAATGCAGTTTAGCGACATAACGACTTTGTTCCATGTCGTCGATGTAGTCAAGAAGGACCTCTTGATGTTTCTAGGTTTCTGTGAAAACATATTAGCAGAAACTGCTTGGAGAAGAGCTCGACATGCCTCGTTTTGTAAATGTACAACCGGAGACATCAAGAGGCATCCCGTGATAGCCCGAAGTGCAGTGTTTTGACATGTCTGAAGCGTCTTTGGCGACCATATCGGTGCAGCGTAGTTTATGACCGACCGGCCGTCCCATTGCTTTGCATTTGCATTTGCTGCCAATAAGGTTCCTTTGTCTTTTCCCCATGAGGTGCCGGCTAGCGACTTGAGGATTTTGTTGCGGCTCTGTACTTTGGCAATTATCGCGGTCGTATGAGGAGTGAAGGAGCACAGGCTGTCGTGATAGTGTTAAGCTCCTTGCAGAGAAGAAGTGAGAAAGGTCGGAGAGATAGCCGTTTACTTTTGAACACGTAATTGAATCGCTGGCATGATTCCAGTGCCCGATGTTAATATCGTGCAATCATCAGCGCACGAGGTGATAAGGGAGTGGTTGAGGGAGTTTCGAAATGTAGAAATTAAACAGCAACGGGGAGAGGACACCACCATGCGGGTCCCCCTGTTTAATTCTTCTTAGTTTTGACCTCGAAACAATACGGGTAACCTCTTTAACCTTGGAAGGAGCGTGGATTAGATGTCCTCAAGTAGCGTTGTGTGATTAATTGTGTCAAAAGCTTTTGACAAGTCCAGCGCATGGTTAAGGCCATGAACTATCTAGGCGTTTATGATTCTAAGTGCTGTAATGGTACTGCGCACTTTGAAAAAGCCATGCTGGCGGTCTGCTAGACTCCTGTAGCGAGTGAATGTTGGGAGTAGCAAGGTCTCTAGTGTCTTCTCTACTGAGGAAAAGAGAGTTATCGGACGATACGACTCCCCTTTGTTGGTGAGTTTCCCAGTTTTCAGTAGTTGGTTCAGCAGACTTTCCACATATCGGGTATTTGAAGAGTGGTCCTTGAGGACCTTGGTTATGTAGCTTACTTCCGTCAAGCCTAGGAGCTTAATTGCATGTTTATTTCATCTGAGCCAATGGATTTTGATGGTTTTGCCTTGTTGGTGACACTCCGAACCTCCTCATCGTGAAAGTAAGTGGCGTAGTCTTCTGTTATTTTGCGTAGCCGTCGGTTAACAGATTGTTTGACCTCGTCTTTCGAAGAGTGCAATCCAAATTGGATTTCAACTTGATCGACATGTCCCTTCGGATTGATCAGACTGGGAGTCATGCTGTCGGTTTTAGCTCTTTGGGACCATAGAGGTCTTTTGTTGACTGGACTGGCGGCGCAGTGCGCGAACTGTCTGCAATTTTCACGGTCGTAGAGGCTGATGTCGCAGTAGTGCGTTGGCAGCATGGGGCCTTGTGGTCCACTCCCTATGTGTCTTAAGGCCTGAGCAGGTCTTAAGATGGCTCCATCCATTACATATGTTACACCTAACCGAGCTGGAGTTTGCATGGAGCCTTTTGGCGTAAAGGCAGCAGAAAAATCCCTCCGGCCCGGGTTGAACTCAATGCCAACGGGCCAGGAGGATGCGGAGCAACCCGGCAGTTAGAAGTTGCTGCAGTGAAGACAATCATAACCGTTCCCACGACAGTCGGGTCTACGTAACCGGAACGGACCCGGATTTATTCCGGCCAAGGACTGTCAACTCGGTAGAATTCTGCCGCTACAACAACAACAACAACATAACCGATCCTAACAGGGTTAGATCGCCAAATAACAGCCCTTGGCCAGATAAAATCCGGGTCAATTCCGGTTACGTGGAGTCGGCTGTCTTGGGAATTGATTTCTCTCACTGTATGTTCGAGACTAGTCAAGGGATGCGTTACTTCATGATTAAACTGGTTTGGGTGCTTCGTCATAACGGTATTGCAGGAAACTGCAAGGCTCACTATATGCAGTATAAGAACGGGTAGGTCCGCTGACTTTTTGCTGTTTAAGACAGGATGGCGAGCTCGGCAATTGCTGGCCAGCTACTATCAACTGTCGCAAGGTGCTTCTGGACCAGGATAAGTCGATCTGTAATCAGTTGTACATGCATTCAGGAATTTAATATCAATATATTTTAATGCCGTTAGTTAATGTATAAATATATAAGCCAATAAATATGCTGCTGTAATAGCAATGTATATTTCGGAAGCTGTGCTTAAACACACTGTTGTTGTTGTAACGGTTATCTAGTCCCCGCTTGGATGGTAAGTAATAGTTTGGTTGTCGTCGAGGTCATCTAACGGGAGGCCCAAGAAACGGGCTGTTTCGACGGGGTCGGACCATAGGGAAAAGGGTGTTAGATGAGTTGGGTTTGTTGGGCATGCAAAGAGGTGGTTAGTATCATGCGGGGCCTCATTGCATGCAGGACATGTGTTTGGTATGTCGGGGTCTATTCTGGATAAGTAGGAGTTTAACCTGCTACAATATCCAGAACGAAGTTGCGCGAGGGTCCCTCTGGTTTCGCGGGGCAACACGAGCTCCACGTCTGCTATAGGTGGTGGTTTGACTCCTAGTACGCCATTCGTTGAGAAGGAGTCGATGAAGGTGTTAATGGCTCCACTGTGAATGGCGGTCAGTGCCTGTCTAAAGTTTGTTGCGTCCGAAGTCCGGTCGGCGTACTGTCTAATGTCGTCGACGTAATCAAGCAAAGACCTCTTGATGTTCCTAGGAGGCGGCTCCGCTACAAGCAAGCGACTACAGGGGTGGTTTCTACGAAAATACCCCAGCAGAAACTGCTTGGAGAGGAGCTCGTTGTGTTCCTTACCGGAAGCATAAGGGCCTCACTATGTAGGTGTTCAATTGGGGACATCAAGAGGCACCCCGTGATAGTCCGAATGCAGTGGTTTGACAAGTCTGAAGCTTCCTCGTCTGCGTTGCACTACATCCAGGCGACCAAATTGGAGGTGCGTAGTTTAGGACCGGACCGCCGATTGCCTTGTAAGTTGCCAACAACGTTTCTTTGTCTTTTCCCCAAGAGCTGCCGCAAAGCGACTTGAGGATTTTGTTGCGGCTCTGTACTTTGGCAGTTATCGCGGTCGTGTGAGGAGTGAAGCAGCAAAGACTGTCCAATATGACGCCTAAAATTTTAGGGTTATTTACTGTCGGAATTTTTGTGCCATCGATTGAAATGTTCAGGTCCAGTATGTACTCCTTCGTCCAATTTGTGAAGATGGTCGCTGTGGATTTAGTGGGAGAGAGTGTTAGGCTCTTTGCAGAGAAGAAGCGAGAAAGATCGGAGAGGTAGCTGTTTACTTTTGAGCACATGCCATCGATTCCATTGCCCGACGTCAATATCGTGCAGTCACCGTGCAGGACACCGCCCTGCGGAACCCCCTGTTTAATTTTTCTAAGTTTGAAGTTTTGACCTCGAAACAGTACGGATGAATGCCGACCGCTCAGGTAGTCATAGTCCACCACTTTAGCCCTGGAGGGAGCGTTGATTGTACTAGGTCCTCAAGTAGCGTTGTGTGATTGACTGTGTCAAAAGCTTTTGACAAGTCCAACGCTACGAGGATCGTCCTATCGCAGGGTGGTTTCTGGTTACGGCCATTAACTATCTGGGCGTTTATGACGCTAAGTGCTGTAGTGGTGCTGTGCACTTTTCGGAAGCCATGCTGATGGTCTGCTAGACTCAGGTGGTGAGTGAATGACGGGAGTAACAAGGCCTCAAGTGTCTTCACTACTGGGGAAAAGAGAGTTATCGGGCGATAAGACTCCCCTTTTGCCCGTTCCCACGACAGTCGAGTCTACGTAACCGGAACGTACCCGGGTTTATTCCGGCCAAGGACTGTCAACTCGGCAGAATTCTTCCGCTACAACAACAACAACAGCTCCCCTTTGTTGGCGGGTTTGGCAGGTTTCAGTAGTGGGACCACTCTTCACATCGGGTATTTGAAGAGTGGACATCGACAAGTTGAGAACCTTGGTGAGATAGTTTACTCCCGTTGAGCCTAGATGTTTTAGCATCAGCATGCTTATTCCGTCAGGGCTGATGGATTTAGACGCTTTCGCCTTTTTGATGACACTCTGAACCTCCTCATCCGTGAAAGTTTGCGCAGCCGTCGGGTAACACATCGTTTAGCCTCGTCGGTCGAAGGGTGCAGTGTAAACTGCCGGCTAAAATAGCTCGCGCACTTCTACGGGTCCGAGGAGGCATGGCCATCGAATTGAATTTCAACTCGGTCGTCATGTCTCCTCAGGTTAGACAAGGCCTTGACAGTATTTGACAGTAAAGCTTACTCACACCGGTGGAGAGATTACAGGACTTCAGGTGCTCCACCCATTTTGTCCGCTTATGTTGGTTTACTATTTGCCGAATCTCCAAATTGAGATCCCTTAATAAGGTGTCGCGCTCGTTTGCTAATACAGCTGCTTCGGCTGGGAAATTTGGGCGGAGTTCCGCGATTCTACCAGCTGGTATGAAGCGAGCGGTAGCAGCAGCGATCACCTTGCGGAATTGACGCTCGCCAACGATGACGTCCGTAGGAATGGGTAGTGCGTTGAAGGTACTCTCAGTAAATTCTGTGAAGCCGACCCAGTTAGCTTTGTTAAAGTTAATGAAGGTGCAGTTGTCCACAGAAATAAAGTCGGGAGGTTTCTCGATCGAGATAATTATGGGCAGATGGTCTGATGCGAGAGTTAGCATAGGTCGCAGGGTTATGCTATGTATCAGACCACCGCTAGCGATGGTAATATCGGGCGAGCTATTACAGGTGCTCATAATTCTGGGCGGGCTTCGTCATTCATTGTGCAGAATGTCGAATCGTCAATCTGTTCCGCCAGCTCCATCCCCCTACGATCGTTTGACAGGCAGGAATGCCAAAGATCGTGGTGCGCGTTAAAGTCGCTTAGCACCAAACGGTTTTCACCACGAAGCAGCGCACCTATGTTCGGGTGATATCCTGTTGGGCAACATGTAACTGGGGGGATGTATATGTTAAATATCTCGAGCTCGACATCGCCTGACCGCACAGCTATACCGTGACATTCAAGGGTAGTGTCCCTGCGGTCGATGTCACCATCGATTTAACGATATTGCACGGTGTTGTGCAATATGAAGGCTAGGCCTCCACCATTATCTCGCTCGCGATCCCTACGCAAAAACGTTGAAACCTGCACAACTCAGAAGATCTGAGCGGCTGTTTAACTTGGTTTCTTGGACCGCAGCTATCGATACACGTTCCCGGCTTATATATGCAACTATCTATCGACAGAAAGTGACACCAGCCAGTGCAAGAATTGCACTTGACTGATGTGTCGTTCCGGCGTATTACGGACTGACACACGGGACAGACTTTGCGAGGAACCAGGAGTTGCTGAGTGGTTCTCGCACGGGGATTGGAGCAGGATGAAGGTAGAGGGGGAGGTTGGTCAGACTGGGAGTCATGCTGCCTAGAGCTCCTTAGGGCCGTAGAGGTCCTTTCTTGGTCACTCAGTTGGGGTGGCGGCGCAGTGCGCGAACCTGGTGCAGATTGCACAGCCGTTGAGGCAGATGTCGCATTATTGCGTTGACAGCATGGGGCCACGTAACTCGTGGTCTACCCCCTATGGGTCTTAAGGCCTGAGCAGGTCTTAAGATGGCTCCATCCATTGCATGTATTGCACCTAACCGAGGTGGAGTTTGGATGGAGCCTTTTAGCGCATACGCAGCAAAAGAATTCTTCGCTGCAAGGTGTTGCTCTAGTGACGACAGCCTTAGACTAACACTTACCGATCCAAATAGGGTTAGATCGCCGAAATAACTGCCCTTGGCCGGATGAAATCCGGGTTAATTCCGGTAACGGCTGGCCCCCATCTACGCAAACTGTGTCAGATTAGGCCATGTCCCGAAGGTCTGGAGACAGGTTAAGGTTACTTTCATTCCGAAGGCCGGCAAAAACTCACGTCGCTGCAAAAGATTTCAGACCCATCAGCCTATCCTCGTTTCTGTTGAAAACATTAGAGAGGCTTATGGATCTGTACACTAGGAGCAGAATACCGAGGGGTAAACTGTTACGGGCGCAGCATGCATATATCAAAGGCAGGTCGGTCGACACTGCTTTGCATAATGTAGTGTCATGGCTGGAGATAGCTCTCAAGCACAAGGAATTTGCTGTGGGCACCTTTCTCGACATCGAGGGGCCTTCAACAATGTGCGACCAGAGGCCAGCGCGCGTACCGTGCAATCAAAGCTAGTCAAGGAGTGTCTGTCCTCTTTAGAGATATCGTCTGGCTATTTCAACATCAGGCTCGTTTGGGTGCCTGGTCACAGCGGAATCGCTGGAAACTGCAAAGCCGATGAGCTAGCCAGGGGGGCCTTTGCCCCGCTCACATCGGAATGGGATCGGGTTGGATCTCCGTTAGCGTCTTGCGCTCTAGTTTTGGATCAATGGACCTCGCGTGCACTCAGCAGACGCTGGTCGACGCCTTGACTTCTCGCCCTGAGTGCATCTCTCCGCTATGGTAGGAGTTCTCACTGGACACTGTCCAATGGGCACTCATGCGGTACGGCTTAGTGTACTACCCGATGCTAGTTGCCAAAGTTGCATGGAGGAGGGCGAGGTGGAATCATCCCGGCACTTTCTCGTCCAATGTCCGGCTTTCGCTAGGCTGCGATTGAAACATCTCGGCAATCACACTTTTGGCGGACCTGAATACTTATCCGAAATAGATATTGGGCGTCTTAACAAGTTTGTAGTAAGCACAAAGCGTCTCGTAGACTTGTAAGGGTCTTTTGATCCAAATTATAGGAGTTTTGTAGGTATCATAACGGACCGGCGTCTTAAGCTGTCCAAGTGGGATCCTTTCTGGGATCGACCTCCTAACCTAACCTAACCGGTAACGTAGAACCGGCTGTTGTGGGAATTGGCTTAAACACACTCATGATATTTGGTTAGATTTCGACAATTGACACATTGTTCGGCAATTGCAATTACTATAATTTAGACGTTCTCTGCTGTTAATTTGCATAATCTGCTTTCATCTCCGAAAAAAAAATTAACGTCGACTGCCCGAAGCTATAAGACCCTTTACAAATAGAAAAGATTCCATACAAGAACGTGAATTTGATCAGATCTGTTTGAATAGCAGCTAAATGGTATAGCTATATGGTATAACAAAATTTTGTGAAGATACATTGTCAAATAAAAAAATTTTTTAGAGCTTGGCCGGTCAGGTTCCGACAAATGAGCAGCTTCTTGGTGAGAAAAGGACGTGTGCACAATTTCAGATCGATATCTCAAAAACTGAGGGACTAGTTCGCGTATAAATAGACAAGCAGACAAACATGGCTGAATCGACTCGTATCTTCACGCTAATCATTTATATATATCTACTTTGGAAGGTCTCCGACGTTTCCTGTTGGCTGTTACAAACTAAATATACCCTGTTCATTGTATAATACTTTACATCGTATTTTAAATCATCCATTAAATGATAATTAATTCAATTTTATTATATATTTTAGTCAAAAAATGGCAAATGTGTGCGCATATTTCTGACAGTTATTTTAGCTTGTCAAACGATATTACCAGCTGGAAAAACAAATAACGATATCCTCTGCCGAGATGAATTAACTTGTAAAATCACATACTGTTCTGTTGGTAAGTGTCGGAAGGTGTTGAAAAGCGTCATGCAAATACTTTTAATAATATCTTTAATACAGTGAATCCGGGTGGTTGGGCACCTGCATCCGCTTTACGCGCTGTTTACAAGCGCGAATATCCTAAGTTCCTTAAACGCTTCACTGGATACGTGATAGATCAATGTAAGGACAAACCAGTCATGTTTTGATGTTTGTAGAATTTAATTTTTTCTATAAAATATGTAAGAAAATTTTATGTTATAATCGTGTTTTTGCTTAATATTAAGTAATCAACAGGATTTTTGGATTATGGAAAAAAAGTAGCAATGTTTTGTATACTGATAATATATAAAAAAATATATTATTACCTTCTCGATAGCTCAAACGATTTCCATTTGTATCTTTATTTGTAATTTAGTTTTTTTATATATTAAGTAGAAATAAATATAAACAAAAAATCACTGTAATTTTTATATTGTGTGATTGTGTATAAACAACAAAAATTGCATACAAATAACGACTCTTAATAAAAAATAAACCAAAATGAAACAGTATCTTTAATCTAAATACAATCTCATAAAACAATTACTGATTTAAATATTTTAATAATTATCACAAGTTCACCGATTCTGCCAATCTGCAGTATTAGAACTATGCTAAACCGTTTTATTATTACTTTCTTAAATTAACCATGCATTTTTATGAATAACCGGTAAACAACTAAAATATTATGAAATTACACTTTTTAATTTTATAAGTAATTCAATACTAAATAAGCTAAAAAAGATTTGAATTAAATAATAGTTCAATATATGAATGTATGTATTATCCAAACACATATATCCACATATAAACCTTTTTTACTCCACATTTTTATACTCTCGCAACATATTGCTACAGATAGATATGGTTTTATAAACACTTATATATAAATTATACACTTATATAAATTATAAAAAAAACGGTATATAGATGAATTCCGGTTGGCTGTCTGTCCGTCTGTCCGTGCAAACTTCAACTTGAGTAAAAGTTGAGATATGGTGATGAAATTCGGTACACGTGTTCCTTGACACAGTAAGAAGTTTGGAATTATATATTGACGGAATTGGCTCACTGGCACGGCCACAACATGCCGTTATTCAAAAGGCTACAAAAGGTCATAACTAAGCCGTAAATCAAGAGACAAAACTGTAATTTGGTACAGCGAAAAATCGTTTAATCTCTAAGGTCTAGTATTGAAATTCGGAGAGAATATTTTCAAATTAACAGCATGAGCTTGTGTTAAAAATTTGCCAAACGAGTCAATAGCCCCCTTAGCTCCTATATGCCTCATATAATGATTTTCGAGCCGCCGGATGACTGGATACATTATATTTTGGTCACTCTGTGAGGAATCTAAACGAAATTTGGAGAGAGAGTATTTTTCAACATGTTAGTCATCTTAATAAAAATTGGAGAGAATCTCTTTCTCTTAACAGTGTAACCTTGTGACTAAAATGGACTAAAATCAGATCAACACTTCCCCAAGCCTTTATATACCTAATAAGTATTTATAAAAATTTAGAACGTCCGGTTGGCTTTACACCTTTTATATCGGTCAATCTGTGAGGAATCTTAATGAAATTTAGACAGCGGTTGACTTTACACCTAATATATTTGTCAATATGGGCTATATATCGGTGTGATTTTCGTTGTTTAATAATATATAGCGTGGTATCTGGAGTATACTTAGGTAAAGCTTAAGCAATTGGTCCAACATATCCCCCAGCCACAATGTACCCGATATAATAATTGCCGACTTTCCACCTAACTTTGAACTGTGCCATGATACAAGAACTTTTTTGAGAATTTATTATATTATTCAGTCCAGCGTAGGCGTGGGCCCGATTTTGCGGTGTGTGCTGGCAAGGTACTGCGATTATGCGTTAAAATAAGCTTATTATCCGGTGGGGAATAACCGACAATTAACCTTTTTTTTATTAGAAAACAGTTTTTCCAATTAAGAACATTGAGATATCGTAAAACGAAACGTAACAGAAAAAAAGCAGGTGGAATATATAAAGACATATACATTTTTGGCGAATTCCGAATCTGTATCCACAATTTATTTATTTATTTATTTCAATAACAAACGTCGATCGGCTATATACATAAATATAGATAAACAATGCTTAACGTAGTAATTGCTGAGACGGTTATAAGTCCGTGTATAAATACATTTAGATAATTAATGCACTATAATAGTGACAAAAATAAAAAAGTAATACATTTTTTTGATGATGAATTATATAAGGAAACATTAGATGATAGTAGTGATATAGTGAATTACATAAGTGAGTTGCGGTTATTTATTCATTAACAATTCGTTGATCTTTGAGTTGAAAGTAGACAGCGAGTCATCTTGGAAGTTGATGTTGGAGCAGTGCTCATTGACTAGGTTGATGATTCTATTTCTAGGCCCATGGTAGACATAGCTTTTAGTTGTTCTGGCTGCGTATAATAGTAAACTGGAATTGTTCAAGATCCTCAGGTGACATTATTAATCCGTTAATTACTTTATATAAGGATGTCAGATCAACAGCTTATCTACGGTTAAGTAAATTGACGATGTTGAATTGCTTGTAAACATCTCCTGTGCTCATCAGCGAACCCCGGGTGTACATGTAAAATGCAATAAATTTACAGAATTTTCTTTAAATTTTTTCCACCTTGTCGACTAGTAGCTGGGTGTAAGGTGATCATATAATGCTGCAGTATTTCAGGATCGGACGAACGAGGGAGTTGAAAAGGTATAGAATTGTATGTACATCGCTGAACCCTCTACCTGTTCTTTGTATAAATCCAAGCGTTTTAAAAGCTTTTGTTGTTGTTTTACTTATATGCTCATACAGTTGAGCTTATTATCGATTATCACACCTAGGTCCTTCACAGGAGAAACCTCTGTTAGGTGGTATATACCAAGGCTGTATGCTGGTAGATGCTGAGTGTTTGAGCGAGAGAGGCTCAATGTAACACTTTTACTTTTATTTAGTTTTAATTTATTTAAATTGCCCCATTGTTAAGTTCATCAATATCACGCTGGAGACTGGCCGTATCTTCGATGCTGTTTATCCTTCATAATATTTTTAGATCGTTTGCATACATAAGATATTCAGAACTGAAATTATCACCAATATCACTAATAAATATAATGAAGAGAATCGGTCTTAGGTGAGAGCCTTGTAGAATACCAGACGTTACTTCATATTCACTTGAGATATAACCGTTTACGCGGACCTGTAGGATTCTACCTGATAGATAAGACCGTATCCAGTCTAAAGCTTTACCTCTAACTCTGTACCAATTTAGTTTATTAATTAACGTCTCGTGGTTTACTGTATCAAAGGCTTTGGAGTAATCAGTGTTGATAGTGTGAGTACTGAGACCATGGTTCATTGCGTCCAGAACGTAGGTAGTATATAAGTAGATATTGGTAGTGGTGGATCGCAGATGAATCCATGTTGCCTAGAAGATATTATATTCCGTAATGCTGTGGTGATCTGGGTTAGAACTATTTTTATACTCTCGCAACCTGTTGCTACAGAGTATAATAGTTTTGTTCACCTAACGGTTGTTTGTATTACCTAAAACTAATCGAGGTAGATATAGGGTTATATATATATAAATGATCAGGATGAAGAGACGAGTTGAAATCCGGGTGACTGTCTGTCCGTCCGTCCGTCCGTCCGTGCAAGCTCTAACGTGAGTAAAAATTGAGATATCTTTATGAAACTTGGTAGACATGTTTCTTGGTACCGTAAGATGGTTGGTATTGCAGATGGGCGTAACCGGACCACTGCCACGCCCACAAATCAAAAACAAATAACTTGCCATAACTAAGCTCCGCAATAAGATACAAGACTGTTATTTGGTACACAGGATCACATTAGGGAGGGGCATCTGCAGTTAAAACTTTTTTAAAAAGTGGGCGTGGTCCCGCCTCTAATAGGTTTAATGTGCATATCTCCTAAACCGCTTATGCTATAATAACAAAATTCACTAGAAGCAAATGTTTTTAGCACTTCTATTGACGGTGTGAAAATAGTTGAAATCGGGTGGCAACTCCGCCCACTCCCCATATAACGGTACTGTTAAAAACTACTAAAAGCGCGATAAATCAAGCACTAAACACGCCAGAGACATTAAATTTTATCTCTGAGATGGTATAAGATGACTTTATAGGAACCGCGTTCAAAATTAGACAGTGGGCGTGGCACAGCCCACTTTTAGGTGAAAACCCATATCTTGAGATCTGCTCAACCGATTTCAACCAAATTCGGTGCATAACGTTCTTCTCATGTTTCTATGTCATAGTGCGAAAATGGGCGAAATCGGACTACAACCACGCTTACTTCCCATGTAACACCATTTTCAATTCCATCTGATTCTTTCACTTTCCACTATGCAAATCAGGTAACAATGATTATATCGGGGTAAAACTTTGCGTGAATAATGCAATTAAAGTATGCCACCTTGCGGCCAAAAATTGTCTAAATCGAACCAAAACTGTTCAAGCCTCTAAGTACTAAATATGTGGGCCCCAGTGCCTATAGTTGACCTTCTACCGAAAATATCAGTCAATCCACAAAGAAATCTCAAACGAGTATACCATTTGACTTTGCGAGAGTATAAAATGTTCGGTTATCTCCGAACTTAGCCCTTCCTTACTTGTTTCAAATAGTTTTAGACAACAACGATTGGTTACAAATGGGCCTGCAGTTGGATACATCACATCTGGATCCGGACTTATGTATTATGTATTAATAAATGAGATTTTCCATGCTGATGGAAACATGTCCGATTCCAATGACGCACTAAATAAATGTGCAATCGGCTCTGCGAGTTCAGCTGCTTAGTTTCTCAAGAACAGATTGGGCGGTTTATCAGGACGGGCTCCTTTTTTAGAATCTAGTTTCCTCAATTGTTTGTACACGTCATAGTATGATACGTTTAATTCAGAAAAATTTACGTCCTGCCTTGAGGTACGACAAGGACTTGTTGAAGTCTGGTTGCTGTTGATGTTCCAGTGAACTGTAGATGGGATGTCAGTGTCACTTTTTCTTCTGTTCTAGTTGAAGCTCCAAAAACTGCTGGCATTATTTTTTATCATATGTTCAGTTTTAGTTAAGTGGACTTTGTAACACTTTTCATTAATGTTTTTACACTTACGCCGAAGTCTGCGAAAAACGTTGTAGTTATAACGAGATTTAGTTTTTTTTTATATCTAGTGTGTGCTGCTTTTGTTTCATTGATTTATAAATTAATTCATTTGAAAACCACGTGGGAAAATTATTAGACTTTTTGTAGCGAGTAGGTACGTATAGCTCGATCCCTTCATTTAATTTGTCATAAAACCAGTTAACTTTGTCATCCAAGGCTATAATTTGATACAATTCTATCTAGTTGCTGGACATACAAAATTCATTCAACCCAATGTAGTCTGCTTTGTTGAATATCAGTCTGAGAAAAGTATTTTTCTTGAGATTTGCTTGGATATCAGCATGTATTTTCAATGCTGGATGATGAAAGTCTTCATTGATGAGTGGGTCTGCTCTGCTGACTGTAACATTAGTATCGCTAAAACAAAGATCAATAATTTTGTTATTGCTGTTGTAGTTTGAATTAAATTATTGACAATTAACCAGGGAAATTTCGTTACACAATACATTTTCGCAAAGTGCTTGAGGATAACTGCTGGGCAAATTAAAATCACCAAGCGAGAGTAACTTACAATTAGGATACTTATATTTTAAGAAAGATATTGTATTTGTATATTTTATTCATATATTTTATGGTTTTATTAGTAATACCATTTTGGGTGATTTAAACTAGTTCTGCACGGAGAGTATTTAAGTGGAGTTGCTGAGCCTGCGTTAAACTATACTTAAATTTGATTAAGTTATCAACTGGTTTCGATTTCAGGCTAGTTCTTGCAGCTGTGACAGTAGGTGCGTAGAGTAGGACTGGACGAGTTTTACCTTGGGTAGGTTTACCAAGACGTCGTAGATTGATGCTGGGGATGATGTCTGACAATTCTTGAGGTATTATCGCCGCAATTTTATCAATGTCGTCTTGGCGACGGTCCGCGCCAACTGGTTTTACTGATTCCGGGACGTTGAGTATCACTACATGGAATTATCGCTTATTACGCTCATTAATTTCAGAGATAACACTAGTAGGATGATCAGGGAAGTTCTTAAGAGATGCTCAGAGTATTTTTTTAGGTCAGTACGGATACCTGTGATACTCTGTTCAATATTCTTCATTTGTTTTGTAAAAGTAGATAAGTATTTGGCAAGAATTTTCTCGAGATCATTCTTGTTGATGGACATTGCGTGTGCATTATTGTCCTCATTAAACTCAGCGTCACCTTCCATAATGCCAACTTCAAAGACACAGTCAGCACATTTCCAGCTAGTTGAGCCTTTTCTCCGGAACTCGGCTAGGTAAACATTAACCCGGAGGCACTTAACTTACTACACATTTTGTGATACCAATTTTTACAGTCACAGCAACCGATAGAACTAGAATTCGCTCTAATTAGTTTAGTAGATTGATGCTGGGGATGATGTCTGACAATTCTTGAGGTATTATCGCCGCAATTTTATCAATGTCGTCTTGGCGACGGTCCGCGCCAACTGGTTTTACTGATTCCGGGACGTTGAGTATCACTACATGGGATTATCGCTTATTACGCTCATTAATTTCAGAGATAACACTAGTAGGATGATCAGGGAAGTTCTTAAGAGATGCTCAGAGTACTTTTTTAGGTCAGTACGGATACCTGTGATACTCTGTTCAATATTCTTCATTTGTTTTGTAAAAGTAGATAAGTATTTGGCAAGAATTTTCTCGAGATCATTCTTGTTGATGGACATTGCGTGTGCATTATTGTCCTCATTAAACTCAGCGTCACCTTCCATAATGCCAACTTCAAAGACACAGTCAGCACATTTCCAGCTAGTTGAGCCTTTTCTCCGGAACTCAGCTAGGTAAACATTAACCCGGAGGCACTTAACTTACTACACATTTTGTGATACCAATTTTTACAGTCACAGCAACCGATACAACTAGAATTCGCTCTAATTAGTTTAGTACAACTTTCACACATGTGTTTACTTTAATCAAATAATACCTATAAAATAATTCAAGATTAACATTTGTTTAGATATGTGATCCACCCGCATTTAATACACCGAACCGCCGGCACTGCATTTGTCGTGTCTACGCTGGACATGGCGTTACGCTGTCAATGCTAACAAAAAAATTTTAAATTTAATCATAAGTGTAATTTTCGAAATTTAGCTAATTAATAAAAGATAGGAAAAGGTGTTGCTATATCGGTTTCTCCCGGAAGTTGCCTTCTAATTGAAATATTCCTTCTGAAAACTTATAGTGTAAAGAAGACAATTACGATTACGCGATTTGATACCATAACACTTTGGAATGCGTTCAAAATATATTGGGATATTTGAAATTTCTCGATATTTGTACAATAAAATTTAAAAATTGTGTTTGTGTATATGAGAGTTTGTTCTTCCGTGTAGGTGATATCTGGTAAAATATAATATTATACTAAGTACATTCATTGCAATATAGAGTTGTGTTTAAGTTGTGGTACTGCTGGTTCCACGGTCGGATATTAGATTATTTTACTGGGTGATGAATGGTGAATGCGCATACCGCTATTTAATTATTTTACAGGGTCACCTTTTATATGTGATGACTGATGGATGCTCATACCGATATTTAATTGTTTTTCGCGTCCACCACCACCACCATTTATATTTGGGGACTTACATTACCATATATATTTATATATTTCATGTTCAGTATGAAAGTTCTTTCGTGATAGGTTTTTATTTTGCTACCGTCGGTAGCTTGGAGTAGAAACAGCGTGGGTGCCTTCTTGTTAATTTGTGATATAAACGGTTTGCGTTGTTGTTATTATGTTTTACGGAGATATCCGCACAAGTATCGACGAGGTATGTAGATCGGATCGGAGGACTAGAGTTTCGCAACAGATATTTCAGGAGCCGAGAATGACTTCCGTAGTCTGATTGATTGGTTTGCATTGTTCAAGGGGGTCACCATTTATATGTGGGGACTTACATTACCACATATCTTTATTTATTTAATTTTTGTTTTAAAACTTTCTTTTTATTAAAAGGAACTTAACTGAAAATTTAAAGTTTGTATGACTACGTAGCGTAGCGCTCCATGGCGTTTGTATCGTTTGACTTTTTAACTATCAGTGAGTTGTAGTAATAGTAGAAGTTCTTACAAAAATTCAGCTTGGGATAATTGCAAGAATTTAACAGTTGTAAAGGTTGGGGTATTCCCTCGATTGCTGATGTGAAGAGAAGGAATAATGGCATATGACATTGTGTTGCCAGATGTGTTGGGTCCCCACAAAGGGAACAACTCAATGCATGCGCATGTGCGTATATATATATATATTTTTTTTTTGTCGGAGGGGGAATCTTACATAGATACTGATCTTTATTAGTATGCAGTATGCACGATTCGTACTGCCCGCTAAGGGGTACACCATTTTCGGGACCACGCCTAGTCAGGGTTATCGTCCCAAGTTGGACTTGCGGCGCAGTACGCCTACTTACTAAACCCTAAACTCCGTCACCTGCAGCTTTGGTGAAAGACCCTGCGGTACCGCCGTTAGGCATTTCATCGCAGGGTCAGCTTAGCCTTTCGGCTCACGTCATTTGTTCGCTATTCGCGGCTCAAGCTTCACTGCTTTTCTGTCTTTCGGCTCTTCTCAGCTCTTGGATTATCAGAGCTGTCGCCTTTCCATAATGCTCCATACTTGTCTCGATTCCAACATATAAGGCACTATATTATCTGGAGTTATTTGGTCTGCCACTTCTTTTGCCGGTTTTGTCTCTCTATTGAAAATTTGGGCAGTGAAAAAAGATATGCTTTGCATTTTCGTTACTGCTACCTCAAAAGGAGCAAGCGATTCCATTCTCATGTCCGTACTGATGCAAGTACTCTCGGAAACATCCATGCCCCGTTAGGAATTGCGTCATATAGAATTCAGTTTCTCCATGTTTTCTTTCCACCCATGCTTGCGCATTACCAATTAACCGGTGCGTCCATCTCCTCTTGACTGATGCGTCCCAGCGATTCTGCCATTCTTGTGTGCACTGACGGTTCTGAGGGCACTCAGCCGGCATAACGTTTCTGCCATTCTGGCGTATGTTTTTTGCATTAACGCTGGCCCCCATACAGGTACGGCATACATTATGATTGACTGGCTAACCTTAGCCAGGAGCGCTCTTCTGCTTTTTTTTGGTCCTCCAATGTTAGCCATTATTTTGTTTTAGGCCGCATTCACACGGGCGGCTTTTTCGCAGACTTTCTCGATATGGACTTTATAACTTAGTCTGGCGCCTATCATTACCCCCTGGCTAAATGAGCTATAAGCCTTCCTAGCAAACATCCCTGCACAAGCACCACACACCACTTCACAAGCAACACTGATACATTCCAACACACCACACAATACCATCCACTCCTGAAAACACCACACACCAATACATACAACTTTACACAACTCACCGAGGGATACCAACACACACCACACCTTCAACACACCCACGATCTCACCACTCTACCCAACGAACAAAAGGGATGGACGATTGGACACGGCCCCTTTTTTTTCGATCGATCGCCGTCGTATACGCATCATCCGAATCCTGTTCTGCGCCACCCCGGAAATATATCGTTTTTTCACATCATTTTTAAACAACCTTATAAATAATTTCAAAGAATAATAAAACTTCAAGTGGGAAAATCCTTTATACATTTGATATCAAATTTGTGCTTTGTTTTTAATCGGAAAAAAGTGAAAGTGATGAGTGTTTTGGTGCAATTTAGTACCCGAGTAAATATGGGCCTTCGAGCCCTAGTGGACGGCACTATGGGTGTTTAAAAAAAAAAAACCCTAAAGTGAAAGGCTGTGAAATGGCCAAAAATAAGTGAAAAACAGGAAAAAACAATAAGAAGAAAGTGCAGTTACCAAAAACGGAAAAAAAAAATTACAGTAACGTAACAGTGTACGTGCAGTTACGAAAAAAAACGCTTTAGTTTAAAACAAAGTGCTGTTACAAAAGAAAAATACATACGTACATATATAAGTGCAAAATAAGTGCAGTGCAGAGCATATACACATATAACTAAAAGTGTTCAGTAAAACAAAACCAAAAAAGTGATGTTGCAATGTATAATTACTACATATGTACATAATTAAGCGCAAAATAAGTGCAGTGCATATACACACATAACTTAAAGGAATGAGGCTGAACAATATAAAAAAACTACAATAAATATTAAAAACACATAAAACAAGAAAATTAACAAAACAAATTTTTTCCCATATAAAAAGCGAAATTAATATTTAAATATAACGGACACCAAACTGTCTCAATTTACGGTTTAATTTACGGAAAGAGCCGAAAACAGTTTGGTACATATTATATATATATCTCTACATATATATACCTATACGGGTCTCGAAAATAGCCATATTACATAGGGTGATTTCCTTGTATGCTTACATTTGTGTATTAAAACACACTTTACGTTTCCAACAACACACCAAAATATTTCAAGTATTCACTTGCAAACTTTTCCAGCAATACCCCTTACGCTTAACAAAGCAATAAGCAGGATTGCGTCAAACCAAGTAAGCTAAGGCAAATTGAGAACTTAATAGAAAACATAAAAAAAAAAAAACAGAAATTTACATACATACATATATGCATTTTAGATTACAAAAATATATACATACGTACATATTATTATATACCACATATTTATATGCACATATACATTTTTACATATATACTTAATCTAACAACAACCACATATACATATATATTTGAAAATACATTTTATATAATTGCCAAGAGCAATACATATATGTACATACATAAATTCAATTTTACCTTTTAACATACGTGTACAAGATCATAATTTGATACATATATACATAAGTGCATACAATGAAATATCGGCACATTACCAATTGCAATTTCTCGCTCTTCCCGCACAGCGTTCATACATATATACATACATTTTACGAGAATACCTGCGGTCAATTATTCTCCTTTTCGAGGTCTTTTCGCACTACGTACATATATACACGCGAATTTACATACATACCGGCACAGGTTTACAAACATACATACGTACTTCGCTTCAAAGTCCACATTGGCAAATATTCCGCAATACCCCTTGTTCTTTGTTAAACAAAAACAAGTAGGATTGCATATATACATATAACATTCTAAGTCCACATTGGCACATATTCGCAATACCCCTTGTTCTTTGACCAACAAAAACAAGCAGGATTGCGCAAAACATAATATAATACATACATACATATGTACAAAGCGCATTGATCTCTAAGACGAGCTCTCAATTGCGCATAACGACAAGTACATATGTATCAGCTGATCCGCTTATAGGTATACCCTATAGGAATTACGGACGAATAATACATACACATACAATTAGAAATAAAATCATTTGCATTTATTAATAATCAATTAAATAAATAAATAAAAAAATAAAATAAATAAATAAATAAATAAAAAAATATCGCGGGTGAATACGAACGGTACGAACTAAATACGCGAATTTTTGCAACTTAATCAAATTAAAAACTCTTACTATCTTAAGAGAGTTTAGTTATTCATACGAGTTAATACGAAGATTAAAAACGTCATTGATTCACTAGGTTTATTCATAAAAAAAAAAAATATATATATATAAACAAAAAAAAATCTTCTTTTCTTAAAAGATAGATAGAAGAATATGTTTATTACACTGAAAATATTTTAATTTATTTCGGCATACCTTTTTAAATGAGCTCAGACTCAAAAGAATCAAAAATATCTCAATTGTTAAAAGTACCAAAGATGATTTCAGATGATAAAAGTCCATGTACACCTGCAGAAGCTACACGCTCAAAGCAAGGTGCTACAAAGCAAAAGAGGGGTAAAGACATTTCTTACACTAAATTCATTGCTGAGAGTGACAGTCTAATACGATACTGCACTCGATTTTCATCTTCGCCGATTAAAGAAAATTCTGAATCGGTATTAGAAATTAAAAAAGACAATCTTGACAATTTTTGGAAACGTCTCCAAGCTGCATATGACGCAATTGTAGAATCTGACGACTCAGATCTACCAGAAAATTTCAAATCTTCGGCTTACGCCAAATACGAAAACTGCTTAGACCAGTTTGAAGAAACAAAAGCAATGATTTCAGATCAATTAAAATTAATTAAAGCCATAGCACCTGCTCCACATCCGAGAGTAGAGCTGCCACAAATTCAATGTCAAGAGTCAAATTCAGGCATCCATCTCAAGGAGCCCACATGTGATACAGAAATCTTTCATGGTGGTTATGAACAATGGCCGTCCTTCCGGGACATGTTTACAGCCGTTTACATAAACCACCCAAAATTAACAAATGCACAAAAATTGTATCCCCTCCGATACAAAACAAAAGGCCAAGCAGGCGTTAAGTAAAACAGTTCGCACTAAATGACGATAATTTCAATTTGGCTTGGGAAGCTCCTAAATCAAGATTCGAAAACGAAAGAATATTGGTCGATAAACAAATATCGATATAAATGAACTTGCCAAAAATTCAAAGGGAAACTAGTGGAGAGTTTATCAAACTTCAATCCACTGTTTCAAATTGTTTGTCGGTTTTATCGACACAAAATATTCCCACAGACAGCTGGGATCCAATACTGGTAAACATATGCACTGCCGCATTACCAGAAAAATCATTACTTCTATGGGAACAATCGCTCTCATCACGAAGAAAATGCCCCACGTGGCAACAAATGAAAGATTTCCTAACTACCCAATATGAAATCGCAGAAAGGGTAGATAAAAAAATGGTGAGAACGAAACCCGTTCAACATGACCTAAATAGAAGCTTCCACAGACCCCAAGCCAGTAGCAACAACAATTTAAATAGAAGCTTCTTCAAAAATCAAACGTTCACATCCGAACAGTACAAGCAAACGTCATGCGAACTATGTACAGGGGGGCATAAGCTCAAATCTTGCGAGAGATTCAAAAAGATGAATATTTTCGATCGAGACAATTTTATAAAAACGAAAAGACTTTGTACAAATTGCCGATCACATGCACATACACTTAAAGAGTGCGATAGCAAATTTAATTGCGTTTATTGTCATAAACGACATCATTCAATGCTGCATTACAACACATTTTCCAGCTCACCCCCGAACAGCGCAAATACAAAAAGAGCCACGGGTTTAGTTGCAACAGCAAATCCCGAAGTGCGAAATCCCGAAAATTGCCAAGAAGCACCATGCTGCTCCAAGGCATTAAACACCCAAACGCTACACAGCGAAATTCAAAGTAGAGTACTACTACCCACAGCAGTCGTCTCCATCGAACACCGAGGAGAGCTGTTTAAACTTAGAGCCTTAATAGACCAAGGATCACAACGATCTTTCATAGCGTCTAGGGCTCAAAATAGGCTACAACTGCCAACAAAACTAGCCAAGTTTGAAATCACGGGAATGGGCGGAAGAGTAGTCCAAAACTCAAATAAAATCTGCCCCATTACCCTAATTTCCCCCCAAGCGGATAAGCACATACAAGCAGAAGCTATAGTCTTACCGCAACTTACAAATATGCTTCCAAGCTATCACATAAATAGCAAGCATTGGCAAAAGGTTTCACACCTAAAGCTAGCAGATCCCAACTGCAACACTCCCGCTCAAATAGACCTTCTATTAGGCAGCGATCTCATACCACAGATAATACTCGAAGGTATTGAGAAAATTTCAAATACACTTCTGGCACAAAATACTATTTTTGGGTAGATCCTAAGTGGACTAGTTTCGGAACCAGTTACCACCATGAGCACTCAGGTTGAGGAAATCTCAAACGAATACCTCAATTCACAATTGAAAAAATTTTGGGAGTTAGGAGAACTCCCCCCCATATCAATCACAACCCCTGAAGATCAGTATTGTGAAGACTTTTACAAAGCCACAACTACTAGATCAGATAATGGTCGGTACGTCGTACGACTACCACTAAAACAACAATTTCCTAACACACTCGCCTTAGGTCATTCTCGCACCTCTGCAATACAGCAGTTTTTAAGTATGGAAAAGAACTTACTTAGAAAAGGTGAACTTAAGCCAGAATACGATGGCGTGTTGGAAGAATATCTCCATTTAGACCACATGGAGGAAATAAGCCAATGCGAAAAAATCATCAACGGCAAATACTACTCATTTTATTTGCCGCACCATGCAGTAGTAAAGCCAGACAAAAAAACAACTAAAGTAAGAGTTGTCTTTAATGCATCAAGATCCACTAGCTCGGGGAATTCCCTAAATGATATTCCATTTACGGGACCCACGCTCCAACCAGATTTAATGCTCCTCATATTAAATTGGCGTATATTCAAATACGTATTTAACGGAGACGTCGAAAAAATGTATAGACAAATAGTCGTACATAAAGACGATCAAGATTTTCAGCGAATTATTTTCCGAAAATCTCACAATAGTCCACTCCGCGACTATAAATGAAAAACAGTTACCTTTGGCGTCAACTGTGCTCCATATTTAGCCATTCGAACACTGCACGAATTGGCAGAAAACACCAAGTCAGAATTTCCTCTGGCAACCCAGGTGTTAAAAACACAAACGTATGTAGACGATATCTTGTCTGGAAGTCACAGTCTTCCACAAGCATACGAGTCACTATCACAAGTGATAAAAGCCCTCAAAACCGCAGGGTTTCCGTTGAAAAAGATAACGGCGAACCACCCTAATATTCTAAAAAATATACCACATGAAAATTTGTTAGATACTAATTTCCTTAAATTCGAAAAGGAAAGTATAACAAAAACTCTGGGGATCCAATGGAATGCGATATCTGACCAGTTTTCATACACTACAGAGTCAATATCTGCATTATCCGCCATAACGAAACGACAAATTCTATCCTCTGTGGCGAAACTTTTCGACCCCGCAGGATGGCTTTCGTCAGTTATGATACAAGCAAAAATTCTAATACAAGAATTATGGCTAGATGGAACCGACTGGGACGAACAAGTAAAACCACTTCGTTTAGAAAAGTGGTCCCAGTTTGGAAACAATCTAAACGATATCTCACAGATACAAATCCCACGATGGGTAAATTATGCCCCAGAGCACAAAGTCGAACTACACGGCTTCTGTGACGCTTCTGAAAAGGCATATTGCGCAACTACTACTAGTAGTAAAAGCAAAAGTGGCTCCTTTAAAAACAATAAGTCTGCCACGACTTGAATTATGTGGAGCGCTACTACTAGCCAAACTCGTGTCCATCGTAGAAACGCATTTAAACATGGCACAATATAAATTATATCTATGGTCCGATTCCGAAATTGTACTAGCCTGGTTAGAAAAACCACCACATGCATGGAAGACGTATATTTCTAATCGAACGTCTCAAATACTTGACCTAGTAGGATCAGCCACTTGGCGACATGTAGCCAGTGCTGACAATCCTGCTGATCTAGGTACAAGAGGATGCAAACCCCTGCATCTTGCCACCACCACCCTCTGGTGGAATGGCCCCCGATGGTTAACAGAATCTCCCGATTCTTGGCCACAATCGCCCATGCGCAATATAATTGCCCCAGAAAGTCGAAAAATCGACTCTTTTCACACAACAGTGGATGATACTGACATCCTCGATCGATTTTCATCGTATCCCCGAGCACTCAGCGTAATAGCTTACATGCTCAAGTCCATAGAGTGACTCAAAATTAAACTTAAGGGAGTAACTTCATTACACTCCCAATGCAATACAGTGACGCACCTAGGCTTACAAAAAGCAAAGGTCGCTCTTATCGCATCTACTCAAACGCGCTACTTCAGCCGAGAAATATCATTGCTAAAAGATTCGAAGCCAATCGATAAGAAGAGCTCACTTTTAGTACTAAATCCATTTCTGGACACAAAGGGTTTGCTTCGTGCGAATGGTCGGCTTGTCAACTCCAGCCTGCCATACAACGAACGACATCCCATAATCATACCAGAAAAAGCACGGCTTGCCACATTATATCTGCATTATGTCCACATACTGATGCTACACGCCGAGCACCGCCTCATGCAACAAATAGTCCGCCAAGAGTTTTATATCCCCCGTCTTAAGCCTCAAATAAAAAAGTGCATTTACATGTGCAAAGTTTTACAAGCAAAAAATGCGAACGCAGATAATGGCAGCACTTCCACCTGAACGCTGCAACTTTGCTCTGCCCTTCACAACAACAGGTGTAGATTTTGCTGGGCCTTTCCAGATAAAGGCTTCAATGTTAAGATCTCCCACTTTAATGAAAGGCTATGTGGCAGTTTTTGTTTGTTTTACGACAAAAGCTGTTCACCTTGAGCTATGTACAAATCTGACGACAGAGGCTTTTCTCGCGGCATTCGCTCGCTTCGTCGGACGGCGTGGTTTTCCTTCAAAAATAATGAGTGACAACAGCAAAACGTTTATTGGAGCCAAAAGAGCCACTGAGAAACAGTTTGTGGACTTTATCCAACAAGTCTCATCTGAGATTGTACAGAAGTACGCACCCCAAGGCATTAATTGGCAGTTTATCCCCCCAAGCGCTCCTCATATGGGTGGTTTATGGGAATCAGCTGTAAAAAGCTGGGATTTGACCCAGATCAAAAAAGTAGCTGGAAACTACAAGTTTAATTATGAAGAATTCTCGACCTTATTAATTCGGATTGAAGCCGTACTCAATTCACGGCCAATCACAATCCTCTCGCAAGATCCCTCCGATTTCACCGCCCTAACTCCTGGGCATTTTCTCAAAGGAGCACCCATTCTGGCCATACCTGAGCCAGACGTGGAGTCGCTATCCTTATTAAACCGATGGGAAAGAATCAAAATTCTCCATCACAATTTTAGTCGCCGATGGAAAGAAGATTATCTAAAGGACCTCCACAAGAGGTACCGCTGGAAAGCTCCAGAAAAGGCGCCGAAGCTTGGAGATTGTGTCATTATTCATGATGATTGTCTACCCCCTGCCGAATGGCGGCTTGGTCGCATAGAAAAGCTACATTATGGCTCCGACGGTCATATAAGAGTAGTTGATCTCCGCACCCAAAGCGGAACGCTAACCAGACCGCTCGTGAAGCTGTGCTTTCTACCAACCGCAGATATAAACGAAAAAGCAAATAATAAACGATAATACGATCATAATCCCGAAAACGCAATTCATAACCGTTTCAATAAATCGACGAAAAAACGAAAAGACAATAACTCGCAAACTCGACAACAATCCGTATATATAAGTATATAAGTATTATATATAAACTAACGAATCGATTAATACCCCTTCATGCTACCAAGAGTTGTAGAATGCCAATTTCAACTTATATCTTAAAACTTTATAAAGCCCAATAATCTTTTCTACTTAGATAACTATGGACGCAGATGCACCTATGCCAACGCCTGCTAATCGGTCGGCTATCAATGTGCCGCGACCTGGGGTTACTCCAGCGCCGCGATCTGTAACTGCAACCGCTCCTACAGCCGCTCCTCGAAGTAGCGCGCGACCGTCACCAACAGCAAACAGGGAACCGCAGCGCGTCCGGAGCATCATTTGCCGCCGCCCTCACCGACTACAACACTGCAACTTTCTTAGAGGCATGCAACCGATGCAACGCCAGCAAATTGCCCAGGCTCATGGGCATTGTCTCAATTGCTTGACAGCGGCACATAACACTCAGGAGTGCACGTCCGTCAATCTGTGCCAAATATGTGGCAGGTTGCATCATACGTTGCTCCATCGCAACCCGAGACGTGACATCGGTCGGCCGCCTGCCCCGCGCAGCCGCCCTCCAAGTAGACAACCACTATCTACTCGGGCAATACAGCACCGACGACCAGCAGCCCCTCCTGTGTCCCGATTAAGGAGCCACCGAAACGAAGCACCGATGATGCGCCGGCACTCTATGCCGCAATATCGCCGCTCTACGGGACTGAGCAACGTTGTAGCAACGCTGCAACAGCTGCAACGACTCTTAGGCTAAACATTCGCCTAGGGGGGCCGGGATGGCAAAATGAGCTATAAGCCTTCCAGCAAACATCCCTGCACAAGCACCACACACCACTTCACAAGCAACACTGATACATTCCAACACACCACACAATACCATCCACTCCTGAAAACACCACACACCAATACATACAACTTTACACAACTCACCGAGGGATACCAACACACACCACACCTTCAACACACCCACGATCTCACCACTCTACCCAACGAACAAAAGGGATGGACGATTGGACACGGGCCCTTTTTTTCGATCGATCGCCGTCGTATACGCATCATCCGAATCCTGTTCTGCGCCACCCCGGAAATATATCGTTTTTTCACATCATTTTTAAACAACCTTATAAATAATTTCAAAGAATAATAAAACTTCAAGTGGGAAAATCCTTTATACATTTGATATCAAATTTGTGCTTTTTTTTTATTCGGAAAAAAGTATAGTGGTGAGTGTTTTGGTGCAATTTAGTACCCGAGTAAATACCCCAGATACTTTAACGATGTTTGTGTCGAGATGTTAGTTTCTTTTTGTTTGTAATAAACACTGCCTCAATTTTTTGTTCCGCAAGTTGAAGTTTTGCGCTTGCTAGCCACTGCTTTATCTGTTGTACTGTATCACTAAATATATTTTGGATTTGGTGTAGTTCTTTAGCTACTATTGTCACTGCAATATCGTCGGCATATCCGATTATCTTTTCTTCTTTGCGCAAAGAGAGCAGGAGCCTGTCAGATAAATAGCTTTATGATTTTCAACAAATAAGATGGTGTTCTCTTGTTCTCTAGTGCTTGCAGTATATGGGACCAGCTGGCCGAATTAAACGCGTTTTTTACATCGAAAGTAATGACAGCGCAGTATTGCTTTTTGCCATAAATCCACCTATCTCCTTCAATAGCTTTTCCATATCTTTGGGAAGACACCTTCTCGCAAGCATCGTGAATATAACGCCGTGAATGTCTTTGTGTTAAGTTTTACTGCGAGTTTTAGAGCCCTGTTCGGAATACCATCCAGTCCTGGTGCTTTAGAATTTCCGAACCGCTCCACAGCTTGTAGTACTTCCATATCATTGACCTCTTGCGGAGAACTCCACATTCGTGGCTTTGTTTAGGAAACAGCGTTTCAACTACCTTTTGGATTAACGAGGGACAGGTAGGTGCTTGTCCTTTGCCCCCTCCAAACCTTGACATTACGATTTTATATGCTTCGCCCCAGGGGTTCTCGTCTACTTTGTCACATAGAGGTTTGAAGTAGGCATTTTTGCTCTATTTTATCGCCTTTTTGAGCTTGCTTCGTTTTTTCTTGAAAATGTCACGGAGTACAGTATATTCCCCTCTTCCTTTGCTCCGCTGACATAGGCCCCATGCTTTGTGACAATCACTTCTCAGTATTTCGATTTCACTGCTCCACCAATCTGCCGGCTTTCTCCGAACAGTATGTTCCTTTTTCATCATGGCGGCATCGCATGCTTTAGTAACATGATGAACCAAAAGTTTGGCCTGCTGGTCTACGTCATTACTTTCATTGAGGTTTTCGTCAAAAATAAATTGGAAAACATCCTCCTTCAGTGTTTCGATCCTCCATCCTTTGGCCTGCACATTTTGTCGGCAGAGGTTTCTTCTTGGCCGTTCCATGTCCTTGTTGATATTTATCATTATTCCCAGATGATAACTCTGGGTATATGTATCAGACACCCGCCAGTCTGTTGATCGAAATAAGGAACTGCTGGCAATAGATATATCAATAATGGCGCCTCGTCCATTCTTCTCAAAAGTGTTTTGTGTCCCTGTGTTCAACAGTACAACTTCTAGCAGGCCGAAGGCTTTGAGCAATGTACTGCCTTTCTGGTTAGTAGCTTTGCTTCCCCATTCTAGAGCCCAGGCATTAAAGTCCCCTGCAATTATGTTAGGTGTTGTGGTCATTGCTTCTTTCACAACTTATCCAGTCCAGTATTTTTTCATAGTTAGTATGCGATATACTTGGCGGTATGTAGCAGCTGTAAAAATAAATCCCACATATTTTACCTCGTGTGAAGTACGCATTTTGCGTTAGTGGTTTGTCGTGTATCACTTTATCTCCACATGCCCATATTGCAACCTTATTGGTGGTATCTGAGATATTGTTCACAAATTGTTGCTACGTCAATATTGTTTTCATAGGCCGTTTGCGTTAAGAAATCCTGAGCTGCCTCGCAGTGGCTCAAGTTTATTTGCAGGATCTTCACTTCTTAGTTTTACTACATGCTGCTGTATAGATGGGGCATGTTAGGCTTCCTATTTGGTGGTCAGTGTTCGTTCTCTCACTGTTTTTGCACGCAGTGCAAAAGGGTTTATTGGTACAAGTTTTTGCCCGGTGGCCCGCTTCTCCACATTTAATACAGCACAGACTCCTGCCTGTATTGTTGCATGCTTTCGCCACGTGTCCATATAAGCATCTAAAACATTTCCTCAGTTGTGTGTTTTCTCTTATTTAGCATACTGTCCAGGCGATCTTTATCTTTTGCGCCTGCAATAGATATTTTTCTTCTTGCACCGGAAGACTTATCACTGCTTTTTGCGTGCCTGCGTAAGCCGCTCTGATGCTATTTATTGAATTGTCCTCGAAAAGGCTAAGCTCTTTAATTTGAAAACGAATCGCTTCTGCAATGTCCTTTTTCGTAGTGATATCGTCCATGTCACTCGCCTCCACTGTTGTCTTCTGTTGCAGTGTTCTAATTTACGTCTGGTCGCCTAGTATTTTCCCTATGTCCTCCTTGTATCCTTCAGTGCTTCCTGTTTGTGTCTTCTTCAGTTCAAGCAAAATCTCTCCTTTGGCTGTCTTCTTTACTCGTCAGACGTTTTTGCCAAGTTCTTGCAAAGTTCCGTTATTTTTTACCGCTCGGAGTATGTCAGCGTACGTCATATTACAATTTTTTGCAATGACAATTGCATTAGGCCGTATGCGTGGTGCGGGGTTTGCATTTTTTTAATTTTTCTTCTTTTGCTCTTTACGTTGGACCGTAGTCCAGTCCTCTTCTGTTGACGACTCCATTCTTGAGCATTTATTATCGCTCTTTTCTTCCTCGCAACTCTTGTTAACCACCGTTTTCCCCGTCCGCTCTTCGTGGGAGGTTTTGGTCCTTTTAGGTGGCGTCTTTCTGTTTATTTGGTTGTTATCTTGTGGCCTTTTAGGCGTTACCTCAACAACCGTTTGCTGACTTGCTAAGATTCGATTACTTTCCCTTTGTCTAATATGATCCTCTTTCGCTTGGAGCTTTGAGATTGTGCTCAGCAATTCTCTCATGGCATTGTTGATGGAACGCTGTGGCGGGCACATCATATCCGCTAAGTTTTGGATAATTTCTCCCAATTCGTATACATGATCCCGTTTGGCTTGCCCCTTCTTTTCCGCGATCGTGAATCCCTCTGGTAGCTTCAGTGGTGACGATTTTGCGCGCGTGGGTCTATCCGTAGAAAGCACTGGCCAGCCTTCTTAAAGGGGTCGACTTCTGAGAGGTCGCTCGTGCTTGCATTCTATCTGCGCCATTTACTAGCTGCTCCACATGGGGATCATTCGGTATCGACGTCTTCTGAAGAGAGCTGCTAATGATACCGTTTCTTTTGTTGCTGCTATTGTTGTTTTTGTTGTTTGTTTTTTCTATTATTGTCTCCATTAATCAGTTTTACCAGCGCATCGTGTGCACGGGGGCGGGTCGAAATAGACCGGAACGGGTATACCCTCGGAGACGATGCCCCTACCCCCGTTCCCTGAGGCCTGTCCTTCGCTTTACCAGGAATACACGGACGAACCGGCGCTCGCCCGAAGCAACGCAGTCTACTAGTTCTGCACCCAATGGATACTTCCTGACCTAGGCCTGAAGGGGCTAGTTACTGATTCACATCGTGGCTAACACTTCGGCAGAGCAAGCTCACATCACCCTCTCCAAAACACCAGCGGGATACAGCTGATGATATTTCGTGGGACTCCTCGTGCGCCCCGGTATGAAACCGTTCATTGTGAGTCCATCTCGCCTGGATTTTTCTATTACTCACCATGCCCACGCATCCTCTATTCGTTGTTACTTATTTCGCAATTAACCTGCTACTACAGGCCGTCCGGCTATCCGCGTCCCAGCGAGAAATTCAAAAAAATCGTTTTTTGCAGCATAACTCTTTAAGAATATGTCCCTAAACGGGTTTTTTGAAGTTTCATTTATTTTGGGAGTTACAGCACATTTTGTGATGCGCCGACAAAAGCGACTTGCAGCTCGGGGCCAGCTTTAAAGTCGTTTTTCTCTACTTCTATTTTAAAAACGGTGTGCATGATATCTCAAGTTCTACTCAATAGATTTACTTGAAATTTTATACAGAGCTTCTTTAAAAAATATACTATCGCACTACGAGAGGACTTTTGAAAAAATAAAATTTTGTATATAATTCTGTTTTATGGCAACGATTTTTTTCATGTTCATATTTTTATGAACAATTGGCAACAAGAAGATGGAGCATTTGTGGTAGTGTTCCTTCATCATCATTTAGTAAAAAACAAAATGGTTCCTCATTTAAACGAAAATAACTAATGAATCTGCAACAAGCATTATTTAAAAAACATTTAATTGTCAATAAATTTATATACAAATATTCAATATTTTATTTGCTTCCTTATCAGCTTATTTTATTGTTACTTTATTACTTATTTACAAATTCCGCCACATGTCGTTAAACTCATACATTTCTTTCATTGTATGTATAATAATGTTTTTGTTTGTGAACAGTATATACTCCATTGCATATCCTTATAATTATTGATATTTAATATATAATTCTAGTAAACACAAGTATGATGTATATGCTTTTAACCTTCTGTAAGTTTTGATAATCTTTGGTTTTTTTCTACCGTTTGTAGTTTTTACAACCAAATTATAAGAAATTGGACCTCTTAATTAATTTATATTTACCGCAGATGGAATGACAATATCCAGTTTCCCAACTTCTAACAATTAAAACAGCTATACGTAAATAACTTTACATTTCTGTTGATTAAGATGAAATCGCAAATGATCATACGAGCATAGTCAGAGGTTAGCGACTCTTTAAGGGGTTAGATGGGTTTTAGAGGTTCAAAACATGATATTTTTACTATTTTTTATTTACCATCACAAATTATTTTTAATCAATTCAGCATATCGAAGATACATATTTTAAACAGTATTTTGTGACATTTTTATTTAAAATTTCCAATTAAGTTTTGAGATAAACGCGTTTAACTCCGAAGTGATGCATTAATGTATTATATTATATTAACTCTTAGAATTTTACTCGGATCGATTTGAAATTTTAGAAGAATATATTAAATATATGTATTTTAAAAATAGTACAATATTATTTAATATGCCAGAAATTATCGATTTTTTGAAATGTTCAAACCGACCTAACACCTTAAAGTGCTATAGTCAGTACGAAAATTGTTCTTTAAAACATACATACATATGTATATATGTATGCACCGCTAAAATTTTCACTTCCATCGCATTAAAGATTTTTCAGATTTAGCTTTCTTGTTTCGTTCATCTAACGATTTTAGTAGCACCTAAAACTAATCGGGATGACATCTAGTACTTCAGCAACTAATCGACTAAGTAAGTGACTAACCTAATTGGGTGTATATCATTACCTACCTATCATTAGTTTAAAAATTGGTGAATTGGGACTATAGCCACCCCTCTTACAAATATATTACCAAATAATGTCTTTAATGTGTTTCACTGTTTTCAAAAAATGGTTATAATCAGACTATTTCCTTTACCCTTTTCAAACCCCCAAATACTGAGTATAAAACCTTCAATGGCTATGTCTGCCTTTACGCCGAAAATATAGTGATTATGTAACATATCTAAACCAAATTAAATTAACATATTTTTTATATAGGTATACTGTTTGGTGCCGAATATTAGTGGAATCCGTTCATAAAAAATGTATTATGTTGTAAAATCCAAGACACGTTTGCGTAGTTGTCAAAATTGCAAACCAATTTCATTTTCAATTTTCAATGGTGTCACAGAATTTGCATGGATTTTCGCCTTTTTGAACATATGCAAAACCAATATTCGAATCAGCTGTTTACTATTGTGACAAAACTTGCAAATGAATAAATGTGGGAACGTTTGACATATATAAAATACCGAATAAAGACTACGTAAATTTACAATGAGTTCCGCTATTTTGGCTTTTATTTTATTGGAAGAAAAAACCAACGAAAAAATTAAAAGGAAGATATTAAAATATCACAGTAATTCTCTTGATGCACCAGGGGAGTCGCATGGAAGATTTGGATTGTATTTACTAGTATGTTTGTATACATGCTTACTTTACAGATTATTGACTGAATAAAGACGCATTTGGGTGCTAAATTCTCTTTTGTAAATTTTCTTAAAAAATCTGGATTTTTTCCATAAACTCAATAATTATGACATTTTGTGTTTTATGCTTATATTTTCCTCTATAGAAATAACGATAAATTAAATCGTAACAATAATATAAATTATTTTCTTAACTTACATTTCAAAACTGTCCAGTTTGTATTACATCGCACATTACTTGTCAATCAGATCCTGAAATCAATATTTTAACATGGAATATTCCACATAATACAGCGCTCGCCGATGATGAATTTTATATACCAAGTCTTCTAACTGTAGGCAATTCAATCTTGGATCTAATTTACCCATCTTACAAAAAACGCTATTAGGCTGGATTGTTTCTCTCACTGTTTTTGCACGCAGTGCAAAAGGGTTTATAGGTACAAGTTTTTGCCCGGTGGCCCGCTTCTCCACATTTAATACAGCACAGACTCCTGCCTGTATTGTTGCATGCTTTCGCCACGTGTCCATATAAGCATCTAAAACATTTCCTCAGTTGTGTGTTTTCTCTTATTCAGCATACTGTCCAGGCGATCTTTATCTTTTGCGCCTGCAATGGATATTTTTCTTCTTGCACCGGAAGACTTATCACTGCTTTTTGCGTGCCTGCGTAAGCCGCTCTGATGCTATTTATTGAATTGTCCTCGAAAAGGCTAAGCTCTTTAATTTGAAAACGAATCGCTTCTGCAATGTCCTTTTTCGTAGTGATATCGTCCATGTCACTCGCCTCCACTGTTGTCTTCTGTTGCAGTGTTCTAATTTACGTCTGGTCGCCTAGTATTTTCCCTATGTCCTCCTTGTATCCTTCAGTGCTTCCTGTTTGTGTCTTCTTCAGTTCAAGCAAAATCTCTCCTTTGGCTGTCTTCTTTACTCGTCAGACGTTTTTGCCAAGTTCTTGCAAAGTTCCGTTATTTTTTACCGCTCGGAGTATGTCAGCGTACGTCATATTACAATTTTTTGCAATGACAATTGCATTAGGCCGTATGCGTGGTGCGGGGTTTGCATTTTTTTAATTTTTCTTCTTTTGCTCTTTACGTTGGACCGTAGTCCAGTCCTCTTCTGTTGACGACTCCATTCTTGAGCATTTATTATCGCTCTTTTCTTCCTCGCAACTCTTGTTAACCACCGTTTTCCCCGTCCGCTCTTCGTGGGAGGTTTTGGTCCTTTTAGGTGGCGTCTTTCTGTTTATTTGGTTGTTATCTTGTGGCCTTTTAGGCGTTACCTCAACAACCGTTTGCTGACTTGCTAAGATTCGATTACTTTCCCTTTGTCTAATATGATCCTCTTTCGCTTGGAGCTTTGAGATTGTGCTCAGCAATTCTCTCATGGCATTGTTGATGGAACGCTGTGGCGGGCACATCATATCCGCTAAGTTTTGGATAATTTCTCCCAATTCGTATACATGATCCCGTTTGGCTTGCCCCTTCTTTTCCGCGATCGTGAATCCCTCTGGTAGCTTCAGTGGTGACGATTTTGCGCGCGTGGGTCTATCCGTAGAAAGCACTGGCCAGCCTTCTTAAAGGGGTCGACTTCTGAGAGGTCGCTCGTGCTTGCATTCTATCTGCGCCATTTACTAGCTGCTCCACATGGGGATCATTCGGTATCGACGTCTTCTGAAGAGAGCTGCTAATGATACCGTTTCTTTTGTTGCTGCTATTGTTGTTTTTGTTGTTTGTTTTTTCTATTATTGTCTCCATTAATCAGTTTTACCAGCGCATCGTGTGCACGGGGGCGGGTCGAAATAGACCGGAACGGGTATACCCTCGGAGACGATGCCCCTACCCCCGTTCCCTGAGGCCTGTCCTTCGCTTTACCAGGAATACACGGACGAACCGGCGCTCGCCCGAAGCAACGCAGTCTACTAGTTCTGCACCCAATGGATACTTCCTGACCTAGGCCTGAAGGGGCTAGTTACTGATTCACATCGTGGCTAACACTTCGGCAGAGCAAGCTCACATCACCCTCTCCAAAACACCAGCGGGATACAGCTGATGATATTTCGTGGGACTCCTCGTGCGCCCCGGTATGAAACCGTTCATTGTGAGTCCATCTCGCCTGGATTTTTCTATTACTCACCATGCCCACGCATCCTCTATTCGTTGTTACTTATTTCGCAATTAACCTGCTACTACAGGCCGTCCGGCTATCCGCGTCCCAGCGAGAAATTCAAAAAAATCGTTTTTTGCAGCATAACTCTTTAAGAATATGTCCCTAAACGGGTTTTTTGAAGTTTCATTTATTTTGGGAGTTACAGCACATTTTGTGATGCGCCGACAAAAGCGACTTGCAGCTCGGGGCCAGCTTTAAAGTCGTTTTTCTCTACTTCTATTTTAAAAACGGTGTGCATGATATCTCAAGTTCTACTCAATAGATTTACTTGAAATTTTATACAGAGCTTCTTTAAAAAATATACTATCGCACTACGAGAGGACTTTTGAAAAAATAAAATTTTGTATATAATTCTGTTTTATGGCAACGATTTTTTTCATGTTCATATTTTTATGAACAATTGGCAACAAGAAGATGGAGCATTTGTGGTAGTGTTCCTTCATCATCATTTAGTAAAAAACAAAATGGTTCCTCATTTAAACGAAAATAACTAATGAATCTGCAACAAGCATTATTTAAAAAACATTTAATTGTCAATAAATTTATATACAAATATTCAATATTTTATTTGCTTCCTTATCAGCTTATTTTATTGTTACTTTATTACTTATTTACAAATTCCGCCACATGTCGTTAAACTCATACATTTCTTTCATTGTATGTATAATAATGTTTTTGTTTGTGAACAGTATATACTCCATTGCATATCCTTATAATTATTGATATTTAATATATAATTCTAGTAAACACAAGTATGATGTATATGCTTTTAACCTTCTGTAAGTTTTGATAATCTTTGGTTTTTTTCTACCGTTTGTAGTTTTTACAACCAAATTATAAGAAATTGGACCTCTTAATTAATTTATATTTACCGCAAATGGAATGACAATATCCAGTTTCCCAACTTCTAACAATTAAAACGGCTATACGTAAATAACTTTACATTTCTGTTGATTAAGATGAAATCGCAAATGATCATACGAGCATAGTCAGAGGTTAGCGACTCTTTAAGGGGTTAGGTGGGTTTTAGAGGTTCAAAACATGATATTTTTACTATTTTTTATTTACCATCACAAATTATTTTTAATCAATTCAGCATATCGAAGATACATATTTTAAACAGTATTTTGTGACATTTTTATTTAAAATTTCCAATTAAGTTTTGAGATAAACGCGTTTAACTCCGAAGTGATGCATTAATGTATTATATTATATTAACTCTTAGAATTTTACTCGGATCGATTTGAAATTTTAGAAGAATATATTAAATATATGTATTTTAAAAATAGTACAATATTATTTAATATGCCAGAAATTATCGATTTTTTTAAATGTTCAAACCGACCTAACACCTTAAAGTGCTATAGTCAGTACGAAAATTGTTCTTTAAAACATACATACATATGTATATATGTATGCACCGCTAAAATTTTCACTTCCATCGCATTAAAGATTTTTCAGATTTAGCTTTCTTGTTTCGTTCATCTAACGATTTTAGTAGCACCTAAAACTAATCGGGATGACATCTAGTACTTCAGCAACTAATCGACTAAGTAAGTGACTAACCTAATTGGGTGTATATCATTACCTACCTATCATTAGTTTAAAAATTTGTGAATTGGGACTATAGCCACCCCTCTTACAAATATATTACCAAATAATGTCTTTAATGTGTTTCACTGTTTTCAAAAAATGGTTATAATCAGACTATTTCCTTTACCCTTTTCAAACCCCCAAATACTGAGTATAAAACCTTCAATGGCTATGTCTGCCTTTACGCCGAAAATATAGTGATTATGTAACATATCTAAACCAAATTAAATTAACATATTTTTTATATGGGTATACTGTTTGGTGCCGAATATTAGTGGAATCCGTTCATAAAAAATGTATTATGTTGTAAAATCCAAGACACGTTTGCGTAGTTGTCAAAATTGCAAACCAATTTCATTTTCAATTTTCAATGGTGTCACAGAATTTGCATGGATTTTCGTCTTTTTGAACATATGCAAAACCAATATTCGAATCAGCTGTTTACTATTGTGACAAAACTTGCAAATGAATAAATGTGGGAACGTTTGACATATATAAAATACCGAATAAAGACTACGTAAATTTACAATGAGTTCCGCTATTTTGGCTTTTATTTTATTGGAAGAAAAAACCAACGAAAAAATTAAAAGGAAGATATTAAAATATCACAGTAATTCTCTTGATGCACCAGGGGAGTCGCATGGAAGATTTGGATTGTATTTACTAGTATGTTTGTATACATGCTTACTTTACAGATTATTGACTGAATAAAGACGCATTTGGGTGCTAAATTCTCTTTTGTAAATTTTCTTAAAAAATCTGGATTTTTTCCATAAACTCAATAATTATGACATTTTGTGTTTTATGCTTATATTTTCCTCTATAGAAATAACGATAAATTAAATCGTAACAATAATATAAATTATTTTCTTAACTTACATTTCAAAACTGTCCAGTTTGTATTACATCGCACATTACTTGTCAATCAGATCCTGAAATCAATATTTTAACATGGAATATTCCACATAATACAGCGCTCGCCGATGATGAATTTTATATACCAAGTCTTCTAACTGTAGGCAATTCAATCTTGGATCTAATTTACCCATCTTACAAAAAACGCTATTAGGCTGGATTGTTTCGGGACACTATAAGATGGGCAGTAACAACATATCTAAAACATCTTGTTTATTTTTAGCCAATGAATCTTTAGATGCCAAATTGGAAAACCTGTGGAAATTGGAAGAAGTCACTACCATACCAGAGGCATGGACTCGTGAACAACAGAGTTGCGATCACAAATACAATTCAACTCTGTCAAGAAGGCCCTACGGCATTGAGACGATTCAATGCACAAGAACGTCGATTAGCCCACAACTGAAAGCACAATACGTTGAATTTATGAGCGACTACGAGAGTTTGGGTCATATGAGCGCAGTAAAAAATCCAAATCTCAGCGAACCGCATTATTATATACCACATCATTGTGTGCTAAAACCAACAAGTACAACAACAAAGCTTCGAGTTGTATTTGACGCTTCCTGTCGAACCACATCCCAAAAATTCATTAAACGATATTCAGATGGTTGCCCCTACAATTTAATGCGAACTTTTTCTTCTTCTTCTTCGTTTTCGATTCCATAGGTTTACACTCACTGCCGACATAGTCAAGATGTATCATTAAGTATAATTGCACGATGATCGAAAGTTCCAGTACATTCTGTGGAGGAGTTCACCGACTGAATATATTCACACGCATCAACTAAATACTGTCTAGCTGAGCAGCATTCAGAACAACTTACAATTGGCGCAAAAATCGTGAAGTCATCATCCTACGTAGACGATCTACTCTCTGGTGCTGATACTCTAACCGAATTTTTACTGATAAAGCAAGAGGTAATACACTGTTAGAATAAGGACAGTTTAAATTAACAAAGTGGCATTACAATCATCATCAATTCAGAGAAGACGACTCTATAAATGATCTAATCGTAGATACATCCATCACTATGACACTTGGACTAAAATGGAACCAAAATCTTGATTGTTTTATATTTTCATTTGAAGTAAAACTAGCACTAACTGGTCGTCTTACAAAACGTCCCATCATCACTTTACGACCCACTTGGACCTTTGGTTCCTGTTGTTATAACATAAAAAATTTTGTTGCAAGAAATATGGCTACTTAAGTTGGATTGAGATCAATCTGTGCCTCAGACCATTGAATTTGTTGAGAAAAAGTTTCTTAACTGCTTGTCGTATCTTTCACTAATTAAACTGCCGAGGTCCTGTTTTTTGACAGATTTGGAATCCCTTGAGATACATGGATTTTGTGACGCATCGATTCGTGCATATGGCTGAGCAACATATACTCGCGTTATTAAGAAATGCGGCCTTACTACTACCACTCGCCTACTTATTGCGAAGTCCAGAGTGGTACCTACCAAAAAACAATCGTTACCCAAATTAGAACTTTGCGGCGCTCTTCTTCTTGCTCGCCTTTTAGCAAAAATCAAACCAACAACTTTTTTTCTAACAAATCTTTTAACATTTTTCTCAGCCAGACTCACAAATAGTATTACATTAGCTGAAGATCATTCTGCAACACTTTCAACTTTTGTTGGTAATCGAATTTCGCAAATTCAAGATTTAACCAAAGGTGCCCATTGGAGACATGTACCTACGCATTGTAACCCAGCGGATGTTGCCTCTGGAGGATATACTGTAAAGGAACTTGTTAATTCAATATGGTACACCGGACCAAAGTATCTATACGAAAACTGAGATAAATTGTCAAAGAACAACTGCGATGATATCGACATGGAAGTTGTCGATAGGGAGAAACGAAAATCAGCATTCAATACTCGTACAATTGTTAGCATCAATTATATTTTGGAAATTGTGAATTAGCGGAGTATTTATACCAACAGCCTTCGATTAATAGATTGGATGTTCCGCTTCATCAATAAATTTCGACATGGTGCAAATCTTAATGACTCATTAACACTTTACCCACAAGAGTTACATCACGCCTTTCTTTGCATAATTTGGAATATTCAACATAAACATTTCGCTAATGAAATTCATCTTTTACAGAAAGAGCTTACGATAAATGGCCCGTTACGCTATTTACATCCTTTTCTCGAGTATACCGAAGGATTTTAAATACTCAAAGTTGGGAGTCGATTGGAATCAGTAGATATTCCAGAAGAATGAAAACACTTCATCCTGTTGCTAAGCAAATGCGAATTTGTTGTGCATTACGTTCGCCATCTACAACGGAAACACTACCATGCATAACCCAAGGCACTCGTAGCACTGATACTTACATCGTGCACACATTGTATACGTTACAAGTCGAAGCTGATGACCCAAGTAATGGGACAGTTACCTGTCGAGCGATTAACTCCATCTCGCCCTTTTGTCCGGTGCGGTATTGATTTCTGTGTATCAGTCAACGTATATTTGCGTATTCGCACCTTATAAAGCGTACAAGGGATCTTCGTTCGTCCAGCGACAAGGGAGGCTCACATCGAACTCATATCGGATCTATCCACGGACGCATTCTTAGCGTCATTGAAGCGCATGATTGGAAGAAGAGGTCTACCCGCTGACATCTTTTGTGATAACGCAACAAATTTTGTGGGTGCTTGCAACAAACTAGCAGAATTAAAGTAATTTTTGTTTAAAACCTAAAACAAAGATGCAATTATAAAATATTGTGCTAATGAATTTATAAATTTCAATTTTTTTCCTCCCAGAGCACCTGATTTCGACGGTATTTTGGAGGCAGCAGTCAAATCTGCTAAGGGTCAAAAATGCAAGACTAACAGCTGAGAAACTATATACAGTCCTGGTTAAGATAGAAGCTGTGTCAAATTCTCGGCCAATAACACCAATGTCATCGGATCCAAACGATTATGAAATATTAACTCCGGGGCATTTTTTTATTGGTAGTGCGCTTAGGGCACTCCCAGGGCGGAGATTGTCAGCTAACATCAACAAGCATTAAACAGATGTTTTGGAGCAGGTGTTCAAATGAATACATATACGAACTTCAAGTACAATCAAAGTGGTTTTTGGATCGACCAAACATCAACAAGAACTCCATGGTTATCATCAATGAAGATAATTTACCACCACAAAACTGGGACATTGGAAGAGTTATAAACTGTATTCCAGGAAAGAACTTTTAAGTACGTGTGGTGGACTTTCGAACAATGTCGGGAATAATTCGGCGACCAATTCACAAGCTAGCATTTCTACCTGTTTGAAATGCCTTTCAACGGGGCCGGGATGTTGGGTCACCGATTGATAACCACTGTATTATACGGTCATATGTTCTTACATATTTTTTTCTGTTTCTTGTTTTCTATTTATTTGTCTAATATTCAAGGGCAAACATTAGAAGTCATTCAACTCAATGCAGTTAATAATTGTATTTGCATTGTGTATATATGTACATATTTGCTTAATTGCGTTTGCTTTGTACGATTATGCTACCGCTATGTTTTCGTCCACGCAACTATATGAATATTTGTTTGTGCACATTAGCTAGTCCCATTTAACATGTACTAAGCTTAATATGTAAGCAGCCTCTTGCAAAGTTGAATTCCCATTTTTTACATTATATACGAAAGAGTAATAGCGTAAAGTATGTATTTGGGTTATTCTCCTTTTATGAACTGTTAAATTTATGTAACCTACATCCTTATGTATTGTATATATGCACTAATACAAAACGAAATTATGTAATTAGCGGAAACTATGTATTGAAATATTGCTTAGAATATTATTTAAGGAAAAGAATTTTGCAAATAAAGTTACTCTAATAGCTGAACACACATAGCGTCAATACTCGGCCCTTGTATTTTATCGTTGCTGCAACTTCGCTTAAACTTTTCGCTTTTACGATATTTACGCGGTTACAAAAAAAAAGCTTTGTAGCCCTACAATATCTCTTTGTCCTATAAAATTTATATTTTTTTAATAATAAATATCTTATGTCCTTTCTAATACATATGTCCATAAAACAATTGTGTATAAAGTTTCGTGATGATCGGTTACATGGTTTCGGTGTGAAAGCGTAACAAATATACTCACATTCACATTAATAATATTAGTATAGATAGCTTTGTAGCCCTATAATATCTCATTGTCCTCCAAAATAAATTTTTCACAATCCGTAAAAAAATTTATATTTTTTTAATAATAAATATCTTATGTCCTTTCTAATACATATGTCCATAAAACAATTGTGTATAAAGTTTCGTGATGATCGGTTACATGGTTTCGGTGTGAAAGCGTAACAAATATACTCATATACATTAATAATATTAGTATAGATACTACATAAATGATCATGATAGCGAGTTGAAATCCAGGCAATTGTTTATCCGTTTAAACGATATAACAAATTCGGTTGAGCTTATATCGCATCTATATATTTCATCTGAGTTAATTACATTGATTTTAATATAAATATCGCAAACACAAAGCAAAAATTAATAAGATACCAAATATTATTATAATCAATTCACAGTTTCGGCGAATCATTCTTAAGCAACATTTTATACCTTGAACAGGGTTTATTAAATTTTGCCATGAAGTTTGTAACACCCAGAAGGAAGTGGCGGAGAGCCTATCAAGTATATACAAAATAAATTATCAGCATGAGCTGAGTCGATTTAGCCATGCCCGTCTGTCTGTCTGTTAATCCGTCTGTTTGTATATACGCGAACTAGTCCCTAGGTTTTTAAGATATCGATCTGAAATTTTGCACACGTCCTTTTCACCCAAAGAAGCTGCTCATTTGTCGGTACCACCGATATCGGACCACTATAGCATATAACTGCCATTTAAACTGATCGATCAATATTCAGTCCTTGTATGGAATATTTTAATATTTGACAAGATATTTTCACCAAATTTGGCATGTATTATTGCCCAAAGCAGCAATTCTTATATGGAATATTTTGCATTTGTGAAGACTATTATATCTTCGATTGTAGCTTCGTTTTGTATTGTTTGTGTTTAATAAAAATTTAGCCAACATCTGGAAGTATTTCTCTGCCTTTAACGTACATAAATTGCGAGATTATAAAATTTTCGGTTACACTGGGACTTACCTCTTTCTAAATTCTTCTAACTAGCTTTTAAATAAAAAAAATTATAATAATACATAACTGAAAAGTGTTTTCTATTTACCTTCTACTGCTATTTTTAAAAAACTCTTACCTTATACAAATTACAAAATACTTTTCTAACATACTGTCTGCTGATGTATCAACGCTTCGTGCCTAATACTTTCGCTCAGTCCACCCTTGATCATGGATAAAACGATCCGAAACTCCTCTCTTTGCCTTCTGAAAGAGCTCATGATCTCGTGGTTTTTTGGGCAGCACTGAAAGTTCATGAGCTACTCAACAGGTGACAAGCAAAACAACGAACTACCACTAAGAATCCCGCAGAAATAAATTGTGAAATGAGTGGTTTATTTGTCAGATCAGATTTCTTAGTGACTTTTACGTGTATTTCTTATCTTTATTTAAAGAGATTTAATATAGTTTTGTTTTTAAGAAAAAGCGGGTATTTTGTCGCAGAGTATTGTTTTGCTTAGCAGTACCAATTGTCAACGTTTGTATATACATATTTTGGTTAGAATCCCCCGCAAATGTTATGTAAACTTTGACTTCCGAATAAATTATCAAAAGATATTTGTTTATTGAGTATATAAAAAATAATATATGTTCATGTTTAGGGTATTTAAAACTTGTAAGTGTTTTGAAATATTAAAATATTTTGTTTAATTGAGCTTTAAAAGTTAAGTTTGAAAATCATTTGTTATTAAAATAAACATGTACATATATTTAGACCGCATATAGGATGTCTAGCTTGTTAAACTAATTTTAATTATGTATATTTTTCTGTTAAATGGTAACCGAAAAATACCCAAGAAATACATTTAAAAAATCCCAAAACTTATTTCTTTCCTTAGTGGCACTACTGTCAAATGTTATAAAAAAAACGTGAACTTTGACAGCGTTCTCTCGATTCAAAGAGATTTGTATCATGTTATCCTTGCCCTTGATCGAGTTCTAATTTAACACTGAACAGATTGTAAGTGAATGGCCTTGCGTATTACCGAACAATTTTACTATAAGTCAACTATGTATTTTTAACATCGATATTCTCGTGCAGCTAATTATCAGGTTAATCAGTGGACTTACTCAAGGGCGCTACTAGATATTTCTGTTAAAGTTTCTACGAGTTTCCCAAGGCCGAATTGACGAACATAACCAAAACTCTTGTGTTCGTGTCATCGTTCATTAATTTCTTACACATAGAGCTTATGACCCTACAAGAAACTACTGATAGGTTCAATAAAACACACACATTTGCTACGTCAGTCGTGACGATCAAATTAACTACTTGTCAATTGGCGTCACTGGGATTGTTTAAAAGAGACGGCTACAAGTGCTACACTATAGCTTTACATTTGTATGAATGAAATTGCTGAATTATTTGGTGCTGTCAGCACTGACAGTCTAATGAAGAATAAAATGACAGTCAATGTATACGGTTTTTCCAAAAGCAAATTTTGTGTTTCTTAAAAAAGAGACAGCACACATTTTCGTAGGAGTTTCGAGAAATTGTGAAATACCAAGAATGACTTTCTTTGCGAAAAATCACACACGTTGCACTTTGCTCAAGTTCGAAAATACCGCTTTTCCGCTTTACATTAAAAAGGATAAATTAACATGAAAAAGAAGTATGTATATATGCATAAGTTGCAAGACTAAATAATAGCACATTTTAAATGAAGTTTGTTTTTAATTTAAACGTGAATATTAATAGAGTGATAATTATTGAGTTATGAACAAAAATGCTTTTGTTTGAATTTATTAATTAATTTTTATACTCTTGCAACATGTTGCTACAGAGTATTATAATTATGTTCACCTAACGGTTGTGTATATCATCTAAAACTAATAGAGATAGAGTACGAGTACACATGTTATCACCTTAAACTAATCGAGATAGAGTACGAGTACACATGTTCCCCGACCCAAGGAGGGTTAGTACGGCATTAATCGAAAACCTATAACGTGCTTTAACTGAGCTCAGCAATAAGATATAAGGTTGTTATTTAGTACAACGCATTGCTTTAGGGAGGAGCATCTAAATTTGAAAAACTTTTAAAAAGTAGGCGGCTCTCGGCCCGCAAATAAGTTTAATCTATATATCTCCAAACCATTGAAGCTACAGCTAAGCTTTGGCCACGAAGGGCTACTATTAGAAAATGGAACCTATTTAAACTTAATATCGATGCACTAATATCAGCAGTTAATAAGCATGACCACCCAAAAAAGAGCAAACGTAAAGAAGACACTGGGGCTAATCACTCAGCATGCAACAAAGAAATGCCGCGGACCAAAATCAGGAGACAAAAACGCTCTGCATATTGATGGACAGAAAACATTCTGCAGCTAAGAATAACGTGCTTTATCATTTTCACACGGCGAATAAATAATCTACAGCGGGCCATCGAAATCTGGAAAAAATAAAAATGAAAAGAGCTCCGAAACTTGAACATGAACCCGTGCGGTCTAAGGCACAGAGTCGTTATGAAAAAACACACATAAAATGGATAAAATTGTTATTGTCTTACTTCCTACACATAAATTAAGACCGATGGAGTCCCCCAACGACGCACCCCTTTTTTCTATCAGACGACTTGTTTGACTCGCCACCCTAGACGTACGAAATGTCTTCAACATCATCCGATGGAAAAACATGGTTGAAGCATTAGATGAAAATTTTAAAATATCATCATATCTGAGCCTAATGGTGAGATCCTAAGAAGACAGAATTTTGCTGTACGAAACCACTGAGGGACTACGAGACTTAAAGGTCACGACAAGAGCTACGCAGGGATCAATCTTCGCCCAGACTCTGGAACGTCAGTTACAGAGGCATATTAAGTTCCGAAATGCTCGACGTTACTTACATATTGGCTATGCAGACGACATCACCATAATCACTGCGAGATACACTGAAGACGCGCGCAGGAAATTAAACCAGATGATGATCAGAGCTCAAATTAGGCCTGGCAAGGTCTTAAACTTGCCACTGAAAAAACCGAGCTGACACTGCTAGCAAAGAAGCATATCCCTACTATAATAGTAATAAGGACAAAAACCGGTTATCAACTACCTAGGGTAAAATTAGATGCTAGGCTTACCTACTGGGCACAAATCCAACACGCTGCGGAAAAGGCGTCCAAAATAGACTACCAACTTAGCTGGCTGATGGCCAACATCGGAGGACCGAGATAGAAAAAACTGAAGCTTGTTGTCGACAACACTGAATGTTTTGCACTACGGAGCAGAGTAATAGGCCGACTCATGGAAGAAAAATAACAGACGCAAAGCTCTAGAAAAAGTGTATCGCATAGCTGCTCTAAAGGTGTATCGCACAGTCTCAGGCGAAGCTGTATATGTAAAAGCGGAAGCACGCCTATCGACTTACTAGCATTTGAATGAAAGAAAATGTGGCCGTTGAAGAATTAAGGAACAAATGTCACCATCACAAAATAAGAAATAAATAAGGATACCTTGAAACAATGGAAGCTCGCTGGAAGCAAGGACGTCATGGTAGATGGACGACCTAGGTAATTAGAAACATAAAAAAATGGTGCAACTGGAAATATGGCGAGGTTGACTTTTATACTACACAGATGTTATCCTCGTACGGATATTTTAGTAAATATCTACATAAAATGGGAAAAGTCGAAGAGATGTCTTCTATATACAACGATGAGATCGAGGATGACGCTAAACACACATGTTTCAAATGCATTCGCTGGCAAATACAGCGAAATAGAGGAAATCTGGAAGAACGTGAAAAATTACATAGAAAACGTACTACGGATAAAAAAACGGAAGACGAGAAATATGGAACGCCACCCTGAAGTAATGCGAAAACGGGCTCAGGGCAGACGACGATTCCCTTGAGAGTTTTTTAGTGACCTGCAAGTGCCACATATTGCTGTGACGACACAATGCCGATCCGGAAGGCATTTTTCTCAACCTCCCCGAAAAAGCCCATTGAAACTATGATAACTATGATGAATTCGGATTATAACTCCGCCCATGCCCTATATGACGGTTTTGTTAAAAACTAATGAAAGTGCGATATATCTATAAATAAATAAGGCGCAAGAGACATAAAATTTTACACCCGAGATAGTACAAAAGGGCTTTACAGAGCCGGTATCGAATTTAGACGACGGGTGTGGCACCGCCTACATTTAGGTTAAAACCCATATCTCGGGACCTACTCGACGTATTTGTGACATTACAGTGCGAAAATGGACGAAATCAGACAGAAACCATGTCTACTTCTTTCACTTTCCATTATTCAAATCAAGAACTAATCAATGTATCTGGAAAAACCTTGATGGAATAGTGCCACCATATCACCAAAAATTGTCCAAATCGGACAAAAAATATTCAAGCCCCCAGATACCGAATAGGTGGTACCCAGTTCCTACATGATATCAAAGATATCGGTCAATCTGTGATAATAGTATGCCTATGTGTATATGCTTATTGCGGTAAACATCTCAGTTATCTTAATAAAATAGAGCGATTGTTTTTATAATAATGGTGCATCTTTGATCTCATAAAAGTAGTAGCAGGATTTTATAACCTTTAGTTCACTTTATACCGCATATATTGGTGATGGTATGTGATGTACTTTAATGAAACTCAGATATAATCTTTTTCTGTTAATAATACATACGTATATAGTAATGACAAAAAAAGATAAAATTAACTCGATACTATCCTTATCTCCCATATACCTAATATAATATATTTGTCGAAATGTAAGATATCTTAGCAAAATGAACTAACGTATAATAATGGATATACAATACCAAACTCGCATATCGCATATTCTCCTTATACAAGTTTATAAAAATTAAACACTTTTGCGATATGTACTCCCAGAACGTCCGAACCACAACACGGAAAGACGTGAAAATTTGCACCGTTATAAAATATAACTATTGTACTATGTACAGTATGTAAGTTATAAGAAAAACAGGGTAGGGTGCTGATATACATTACTCCTCACAAATCACATTACAATCAATTCCTGACCGTATTTTGATCGCGATCGGATCCGCGGGTTTAAGTGGACAAGCTTGCTTCACAATTATATGGCTTAGCCCTTAATATGAATGGACCTTGGTCCTTGAGGATGATCTTAATATAATTTTCGCTGACGGGAAGTAAAATATATTTCGTCGAACAATGAATGTTGTTTTTTTTCGCAACATTTTTAAAATAAAGTGTTGTCAACACCTGAAATATCAATACTTCCCCCGCTTTGATCTCTGATAGATTTTCAGTTATTATAGACCAGCTTTGTTGAATTTATGGTCAGCAATGGATAATAAATAACGAGGGATAAAGATTATTGATCTGGAATTTCTTAACTTCTTACAACATCAAGTCACAGTGAAGTAAAAAGGGTTTAAAGTTTTGTATCACTTTAAGTATCACTTATTGCCATAATAAATTAGGTATGAATTTAGTCACATACAAAAAAGTTTACTCGGTAATTTTTACTTAAATAGTGATTTTTTGATAAAAAAAAATTTTATAATCATTAAAGCAATTACGGCCAACCTTAGACCTGCTAAAGTAACAGCGTCTTGAGTTCAAAAAGTATTCAACACGAAGTATGGAAGGACTAAGTTCGAGTGTAACCGAACATTTCATACTCTTGCAGCTTGCAAAGATCAGAGCCGGGGAAATACCCTCAGATGTTGGCAAAACTTTAAATTAAGAAATGTAGCGAAAAGAATCAACTTCATTGTTCAACGAAATGGTGAATGGATTGCAATCCAATTAACTTATTTTGAAGCCTTTAGACTCACTTAGTTTTATTACTATAAAGCGAAAAGTATACTTAAATTATATTAGAAATGGAAAGGCTAATTGCATTAATTTTTGACATTGCTCATGTATACTTGAGCACTTGTTTTCAAGCAAGTTTCTAAATATATAAATACAAACATATACAGTGGGTCACAGCTTATTTGATACAGCAGTCGATATAAATTTCGAATCCTAATATTTTCTAAACTGAAAGGAATATTGAAAAAATTTAAACGCTATATTATAGAGTAAAGATTTTCATATATATAATCTACTTCATTTATTTAAAAAATATTTTATTTTCGAACAATATAGCGCTCGTCGGTAGCACTAAAAATTTTGTTTGGCGCGCTTCTGCCTTTATTTTCCACTCGATTTTCATGTAAATATCGCTCAATGATGTGATGTACAGTGGAGGCACTAAGGTTCACAATTTCACCAATTTTTCGAACCGATTTACAATTTTTAAAATGGTTTATGACCAGTTCACGCTGCTCAATTGTTGTTACTAGAGGAATGGCAGAAAATTACCCTAGAAACCACACAAAAGTTAGTCCAATCAATGCCAACCAGGATCCAGGCTCTTGTTAAGGCGAAAGGCTTTCACACAAAATTTTAAAATTAAAATGGAAAGTGATTTGTTTATGTTATTTTAGAATGAATTGAACTGTATCAAATAAGCTGTGACCTGAAATTAAGCAGTAATTTTAATTTTATATACATATATTTGAAAATAAAATATTTTTTAAATAAATGAAGTAGATTATATATGTAAAATTCTTTACTCTATAATATAGCGTTTAAATTTTTTCAATATTCCTTTCAGTTTAAAAAATATTAGGATTCGAAACTTATATCGACTGCTGTATCAAATAAGCTGTGAAAAATAAGTAAAAAAAACCAGAACGGATTTTAAAATTGTGTTATTTATATAAAAATATGTTATATATGATAAAGGCCCATTTTCGCACTGTTACATGGGAATATCAAATAATCTTATGTATCAAATTTGGTTGAAATTGGTGCAGTACGTTCGGAGATATGGGATTTCAGGATTCAGTGTGGGCTGTGGGGCAGATGTAAAAATTAACGTCTCTGCCGCATTTCGTTATTGATTTATCGCACATTTAGTAGTTTTTAACAAAACCGTTGTATGGAGACCTTTTTTCATGCTGCCGCAAGAGGTGTCGAATGGTATGTGCAAATTTGGATGATATAGGTTGAATAGTTTGGGAGTAATACTTATTAAAACTATTAAAGGGCGAAGTTAACAAAAAATTTAAATCACCAGATGCCACTCATTATTGCTATTCGTTGTACCAAATTACGGTTTAATATAATATTTTGCGGCTTAGTTATGGCAATTTATAGGTTTTCGATTAATGTTGTTTTGTGGGCATGGCAGTGGTTTGATTACGCCAATCTACGAACTCGTTCTCACTTTTCCACCAAGGAAAACGTGTGCCAAGTTTTATTAAGATATCTAAATTTTACTCAAGTTATCGCTTGCACAGACGGACAGACAGCCAGTAACTCGGAATTTAACTAGTCTTGTCATCCTGATCATTTATATATAATATATACTTATACCTTCATATCTATCTCGATTAGTTTTAGGTGATATAAACAACCGTTATGTGAACAAAACTATTATACTCTGTATAATATTGTTGTTGTTTTGCTGTGTTGCAAAAGTATAAAGATATATTTAAATTTATTTTCTCACCATCGACAATCGCCGTACAAATGCAACTCATAATGAGGGCCAAAAATTTTCATAGTTTTTTAAAATGATCAAAGGAATAATTAAAATATACACCTATATATATATTTCATATATATCTATATATATATATATATATATATACATATATATGTATGTATTAGGTAAGTAAGGGCCCAATTTATAACAATGTATATGTATATTGCAACTCTCCGGAAAGTTTGTATAGTCACAACTTTAACAATAATTATTATCTTATTTGCTTATGCTAATGTTTTAATAGGAAAAATTATAATATCTACTTAGTAAAAAACATTAAAGAATAATATAAACTGTAATAAATATTATAATAACTATGTTATACTATATATATTTTTATAGTTATGTTAAGTTGCTGGTGTAAATAAGTCTTTTTGTGATTTATATTTATTTTTATCCATTTTCAATGAATCGAGCTTATACAAAAAGTTGTTCACTATGAGCTGATTAAATGAAAACATTTGCTTAACAGAAAATTCGTTTGTGTTATCCAGAATATATATGTATATGCATTTGCGTAATTAGATTTTCTTGTAATTAAAACTAAAATAAATATTAAGAATGACATTGACTTATTGCATACATATGTAATACTATTATATACACTGTCGCATTTTCACTTAAACATTTGACGTAACCATTATTTTTATTGTATATGTGTATATAAGTGATATAGTCTGTAATATAAGTTCAGGATATTTTTAAAAATAATTATCAAACTTTTGTTATTTTTTGTACATATGTAATTAAATGAGTTCTAAATTGTTTTTAAATTTTCTAATCTATAATATTATATTATATAATAACGGAAATTGAGAAATACGGGTTAAAAACCGAGAAAAAATTACAAAATAGAATTTCGTTTTATTAGGTGACCTTAAGAAGTATGTAAAGAAGATTCACATTCCGATTTGGTAAATATTTGGCAATGTTCACTATGTATATTTCTCTTCGTATAACAGCACTGTTTTAGTCGGTTGTTGTTACACATTAATTTGAAAGGCTTCTCTTTGTAGTTTTTGATTGCCGCGTACCCGAGGTGAAGTTTGAGCTTTGGACTTGTCATTAGAGTCAGAAAACCGCGCTGGTGGATTTATATGGTCCTGATAATTTTGTGGATAGTTGGATATGCTGAGAATGTTTACAAAAAGAAAAATATTAAGCTTTCAGGTAAAGAATACAAGTATGTATATTAGGTTTTACCTAAACGTAGTTTCTTCGTTGTGACTTGAATAACCGCTGGAGCTTCGCACATGGCGTTTGCCACTTGTGCCTGATTTTCCGCTCTTGCGAGCTACAAATGGGGGTTTCGATTTCCTCGATAAACTTGTCGGTGTTGTTTCGGACGATGAAGATGTTTCATCTTGAGTATCTATATATATGTGTATATATTTATATAAATCATAAGATCTAGAATATAGTTTCAAAAACTATAATGGTGTCCCAAAGAGATTCCATGTGTGAAAAATATGATTATTTAATGTTTATGAAATGTGTCACAATTAACCGGGACGAGTTTAAACCTTAATTATTCTGTGAAGATATTAATAAGTATGTAAAGATTAATACTGCTGATTTGTAAGTTTGAAAATATTGCTTAATATTTTTTGCAAACAAAAAAATAATAACTTGATTTTTAATACTTATTTAAGCTATGTATACAAATGTGTTATACGAGTTTATTAATCTGTTTTTGTTTTTAGTATGTTTGATGAGGACACCATTATTGATAATTAAATAGTTCAAAAAGTTGTTCTTATTACCACGTTGAGTACGATACTTCGCAGAGTTGATTGCTCGGGTAGATACATCGTTGTCGGACTCGGATCCTAATGTGTCATATTCTGTAATTGGTATGTGAAGAGTTAGGATTTTCCTAACTTCGGAATCTGTTGAACCTGGATTGTCCGATTCTAAAAAGTTTAGTACGGTTTGATGGATTTTGTTTTTAGATGAAGTTGAATGTGGATGATTGTTAAGTTTTTTTATTTTTTAATATCGGTTGAAATAAAAGAATATAAAATTTATTAAACTGAGAATATACAAGAGCAACTATTTTAACATATTGCATTTTGTGGGAAAAAACAAAGGTTGTTTGTTATAGTTTTAATATAAATTTTTGTGTTATTTTGTCTAAGGAGATGTTATAGCTAATATTATATTATAATATATAATAATGCCTTTAAGCAAATATTTTTAATCTATTTATCCTTTGCCAAAGACCGCTTGGGGTTTTGATTTACCTACACTTCGTTTAATATTGATACTCTAAAGTAGTGGTCGACAAACTTACACGTTCAAAGGATTTAGTTTTTGAGAGTGTATACGTGTGCCACTCAACTATTCCTGTGGTAGGTATTACTAGTCCCCGTCTTTTTAGTTCAGTTTTTATATGAAAATAATGTGCAAAATATTTTCTAAACCTTCGGTTCCAACTAAAACGATTATTTATAATTTTACTAGGATTGTCAAAAAATATTAATGAAAAAAAAACATTACGTTTTTAATTAAGAATAATCAGTCTATAACTGTCACACCAAACATATAGCATACACATCTAAATTTTCTACAAAGAAAAAAATTAGTTCCCACTTATATTAAAGGATATATAAAATCGTTTTTTTAGTGTCTTCGATTCGCCAACAAATAGTTATCTTAAAAAAAAAAAAAAATTAAAACTCTATAATACCCAGTTTAATAGGCGTTTTCTTATACGTGTGGTTTTCAATGAGGCAATACTTTTTACGAAGTTGGTCTTTTTGATAGCTGTTACGCGTGGCCTCCAAGATCGCACGATTTTTGTAGGTTATGTGAAGTCGCTTGTCTGCGCAGATAAATGCAGTCATGTTAAAAATAAAAACGTCACAAACAACGCAAAATTTTCTATAACTTATAAAGGGAAATTAATTATAAATTAAGTTTTCTTTTATATTATATTTATTTATAATTTATTTTTAATTATTTTGATTAATGTTTTGAAGACAAAATCTTATGAAAGCATAAGTGGCTTTTATTCAAAATTAAAATAGCATTCGCTGCGCAAAAATAAAACTGAAAATGAAATTGACTTAGCTTTAATAGTTTGCGATATACTTGTACATACATATGTGCATTAAACAGAGGCTGACTTGCCCACTTTTAAGAATAGAAGTAATACCAAAGAATACGTAGAAGAAGTTTTAATTAAATTATCTATACATCCGACAGACGGTCGGACATACAGGCAGACATCCAGAAATTACATTAGGTGGATACAGCTTTTATGGTATACTCTGGGCAATATATTTCAAAAACAAGTGGTTTGTTAAAGAATAATGGATGGTGACCAGTAATTATGTCTAGTAATATTATATAATTAACTAAAGCTCAAGCACATATAAGATTATGAGAAGTTGCAATAAATTAAAGTGAAAAGCTTGGTACAATTAAATTATAAAATAAAATTAAACTTCATTTGCTCCTTGTGTAGAGAACTACACATACGCAACCTTTATTTGCATTTATTTCGAAAACCGTTAATCCAATTAAAAAAAGTTCTTGACTCACATCTCACTTTTAAAAAATGTTGAAACCATAGGTTCCCCTCATTTTTGCGAATCGTTATACGATTTAGGTTTTGTATCTTAATTTTCGGCTTAGTTTTGGCAATTTATAGGTTTTAGATTAATGGCGTTTTTGTGGGCGTAGCAGTGGTCTGATTACGCCCAAGTACGAACTGGTCCTCATTTTTTTTGGCTAGCAACGCGTGTTTCATAAGACATTTCAATTTTTACTGAAGCTATCGCTTCCACGGACGAACAGACAGACAGTCACTCGGATTTCAACTCGTTTTATTACCTTATATATGCATGTATATAACCCTATTAATTATTTTTAGGTGGTACAAACAACCGTTAGGTGAACGAAACTATTATACTCTGTAGCAGCATCTTGCAAGAGTATAACATGCAATTTTAGGTATTTATTAAAACAACTATGTTGGTTCCCTTGTGTGTAAATTTCTACACATGTGCGAAAACTCATGTTTTGGATTAGAGAGTTATATTTATGTTGTTTTTATTGCATGTAGCCGACAATTTTCTGATTTATATTTCAAGCAGCTAAATAAAATTAGCGTATAAAAAAATCAGTGGAACCCAACGTTTTTGGGTAAATTTTAGAACAGCATCCCCCGAATTCGGGGTTAAAATATGGTTGCTGCTGACTTATGGTTTTTGAGATATTTGCATTTAAAATTCAAAAATTCAAATATTTAAAGTGTGTGCTTCTTTGATTTATAAGGAAATATGCCCATATATTTTTAACTTTTATATCCACTTTTTTACCAACCAAGAGCTTATGATTCAGCCAGTGCAAATTTAGATCCTCCTTATGTTTCTAAAATAGATATTGTTGACAATCAGAGCGCTGTACCTGCCAATATGGACGATTTCAAGACGGTGTGAATTATGTACATTAAGGATGTCTTTCTTCTTTTTTCCCCACCACGTATTAAGAATATAATTCTAAAGCATTCGTATCGTTTATTTGTAGAGTACTAAATCCTTATGAATGATAATAGACGAGTAATTTGGACCTCCAAGCTTCTGGAATATAAAAATGTTTGCCTTCACGCAAGACACGGTCTTAGTTTAGTACATTGGTAGAAAAAACAAATGTAATATCCTAAGAAGCTGCCAACAATTATAGAGTACTATAGTTAGAGGACTTACAATTGATTATAAAATTGAAATTTTGGCTGATTTGTCCAATTTTACTAAATGAAATTCATTCATTTTTGTCAGCCAACCATTATCCTCCTCGCGCTTTTGCGAAAAGGAATTTCATATGAAAACCAAATGTGGTTGACCAGACGAGCAGAAAAAAGAGCGCAGCGCAGAGTTGTAAATGCATTTGTTGTCGTTGTAATCAGAGAACGTATATCATAGAGAAGGTTCATGGTGTGCCGATTGTCAAAATGTTCCTCTTGACGGAGGGTTACTCGCCAACTTAAGAGGATCTCACCTCAAACAAATTATAAGCGGATTTCACCAAAATTTTACCCCTGCGGAGCGCAAAATAGCAGAATTGAGCATTTTGAATGTTAAATGAGAAAAATAAGCAAATTCAATGTTAAGAAATGTACGCTTACAAATTCGTATATTTACAATGCGCAAACGACTTTGCATATAATTTTAAGATATTCTGCATATACAGGGCGGCTCACGAATCGTGCTACAAAAATAAACCGTAATAAGTTTCTTTTTAATCAATGCATTACATTAAGTTTTTTTGTATTGTATAGAAAATCTTATTTTATTTTATACAATTAATTATTCCTCCATGCTCAGCCACGTATATGCGACACCTAATTAGAAAATTAATGCGGGCTGGAGGGTTCGTCGGGATTGCCTCAAATATCTATCAATGGACTGCTTCAGTTCAGTCAGATGTCTGGGTTTGAATTTGTACTCCTCTGGCTTGACATAACCCAATAAGAAAAGACCAAGCGAAACAAATATGAAAATACCCATTATAATTGTTAATTTGTCTATATGCAACGTATGTATGTAAATATGTACACTCATTGTTTCATGGGATACCAGAACCAGAGAACGTATATCATAGAGAAGGTTCACAGTGCGGCCATTAGCAAAATATTTCATGCTTCGCAGGGGAACTGAAAAAGATGAGCGTGTTTCACCACATTTGGAAGGGGTACTGAAAACGATGAGCGTGTTTCACCAAATGTCCACAATTAACATCAGGGGACTGAAAAATAGCAGAATTGAGCATTTTCAATGTTAATTGAGAAAAATAATGCTAATTTCAATGTTAAGAAATGTACGCTTACAGATTCGTATATTTACAATGCGCAAACGACTTTTCATATAATTTGAAGATATTCTGCCTATACAGGGTGGCTAACGAATCGTGCTACAAAATTAAACCGCAATAAATTTCTTTTTAGTCAATGCATTACATTCAATTTTGTTATTGTATAGAAAATTTTATTTTATTTAAACAATTAATTATTTTTCCATACTCAACCACGCATATGCGACACCTAATTCGGGATTGCCTCAATTATCTATTTAATGGACCGCTTCAGTTCAGTCAGATTTCTGGGTTTGATTTTGTACACCTCTTGCTTGACATAACCCCATAAGAAAATACCAAGCCGTCGCAAATATTCTTATACATTATATTTGTATAATTATGTGTGCATGTAAACAAATATGGAAGTACCCTTTATAATTATTAATTTGTCTACATGCAACGTATGTATGTAAATATGTACACTCATTGTTTCATGCGAAATCTCCGTTGCCCTGGACAACCAATGGCCGAAGCTCACGTTTTTTGTCTTCTTGTCAAAGAGTCACTGTGTCGCTGACTGACGCGACGACAACGCGTCACAACATTGTGTTGTTGGTAGAAAATCCGAGCTGGTGCCGAAAAAATATTAACGAACGGCCGCCGATTGTCACCGCTTCCCTTGCCGCTCTAACAGCTTTGCCCACAAATCATCGTAAATATGTATGTTTATATATGAGCATGCATACATATTGACGCAAATTTTTGTGAGACACGGAAAAATATTTTAAAATTGTAAAATATTTTAAATGGACAAAAGCTTTGTTGCCAGTTTTGTCAATTTTTTCTGTGTTTTGTGGGCTTGCATGGTTGCAGCTTTTCCCTTCCAGAGGGAATATCAGAAATTTGTTCAATTTATGATTTTTAGCTTTTGCCATCGTCGCGAAAAGAAGCTTGTAGGCAAACGCATGCTCGGGGAGATGAGAGGGTGTCTGTTTTTATGAATGAAGCGAGGTTGCTTGTTGAAAGTACGCCTGCATTCCTGAATGAAAATGTTGTTGTTGTGTAATTTACTATAAATTTGGGCTTCGCCTATTTGGCTGACATATTGACTTGTGACGATTGTTGTTTTTGTAGAACAATGTTTGTAGTTTTTGCGGGTGACATATTTACATGTGTTCGCACACACATATGTAGGTTGGTTTGTGTATGCATTATTTGTTCGGCAATTTTATGTAGATATATGCGTGTACATATAAATCAATGCGGGCACATATAGTGTATTGATAAGTGATAAAATCATGATTTGACTTCCTGAATGCGTACATTCAAATACATACGTACATACATATGACTATATAAGATTAATATGATAAAAGATGTACATACATACATATATTGCAATAAATTTAATCTCTATTATTATAATATTAAATATTTATTAGGAATGTATATTAGGTAAAAACTAAATAAAATTATTAAATGCCCAAATTGACTATAAATATTATTTCGAAATTTCATAATTTAAAAGATCTTATCAGTTTTGCATGCATTCATAAAAATTCGTAAAATGTTATTTATATCAATAAATATGATTGCATATAAACGTATAAAAATATAAGCCAAAAGGCTAACATGCAGCTGTAATATCGAAGCAAGTCTCTGAGCATAATTTTCATACAATGCTCAGCTCTGTTCACTCTCCACTGTTAAAATTTCTCCTTCCGAGCCAAAAGTGGTGAAATCCTCTATTAAAATCTTGTTAGGTTTTGACAATTCACACGCTGGTTCGCAATTGAACCTTCTCTATGATATACGTTCTTTGATTTCAAATGCACCGAATTATAACGCCTAATGTATTTTTAGAACACTACTATATCAATGCGTACATTTATTTATGTATGCATGTAAATGCAAATAATTTTATGTGTTTGTTTATGTATGTATGTATGTACGTTTTTTTACTGTCTCGACATTGTCTAAAATCGGCAAAAATATTAGAACACAACCATTAGAAAAAAGTTTCTATGAAAGCTTGCTTTTTCACTAGCTAAACCATACATGTTAGCCAGAAGGGGAATACCAAGATCATCAGCGCCGTCGTCTTTACTGACTATTATATATATCTCAATATATTATACATCAAAACGCGTTCGAGCGTCAATAAAAAGAAGTTCAAAATGTTATATTTGTTATGAAAATTGTTCAAAAATAACATTCATGAAAACATATGTTGGTTTTTGTAAAAAAGCTCTCTGTAAATAAATAAAATGGGTTTTTACTCCATAACACTGAAAATTTCATATGTGTAGAAATCTACACAGGAGGGTAAAAAACGTAAGTTTTTCTGTGGAGCAAATGAAGGTTAACAAAACCGATACTATACACTATTGAATTGATTGATAACCCGTTTGACGATCATGAATGTTTACCTATTATAATACAATATTATCAAAATTATATGAAATTTAATTCTAATTATAGCCTTAGTAAATATTAGATATAGAAAATGAAGATAAACTAGTTGTCGCAAACTGACCTTGACTTTCGGAATGCGGATCACGTAAACGACCTACTTTCCGACGCACCTTTGTATACTCCGGCTCTTTCGACTATCAGATTTTAAATCATTAATATAGTCTCAAAAAAGCGTGAAAAAAATTACTCACATGATAATTATCTGGCTTTACATCGTGATACACAAATGAACCTCGCACAGAGTGGTATGGTCCACTGTATACATTTCCGCTATACGAGCTTTCGCTGTATGTTTGTTTATTTAGTTGGAATGTTGCATATGGACAGATATCTTCTATGTATTCATTGCCTTCAGCTTTGCCAAAACTACCTGAGTCGTTAGAATGCGAACCACGAGTTGGTCCACTACCAGGGTTGCAACGAACGGCCAAGTACTGCTGATCTCGATTTTGTTTATTTTGCAAGTTGGCCATAGATGGGGACTCGGACATTGAGGAAGAAGCCAAACGCGCTTGATTGTCAATTTCTGTAAAAAAAGAAACCATCATGATAAGTTAGATGAAAAATATCTGTAATCAAATATATATTTATAACAAAACCGTTTGACCGATATCTTAGCAAAGTTAATTGAACGGATAATATTGGATATACTATAGTTTTACGCCGAAATTGTGTGAAATCGATCCAAAATTACTCTAGCTCCCATATAATGACATTATATTAAGATTTTCATTATTATAGCAGACATTATGCCGAATATATCAACAAATTATGTTGATAAATTTTGAAATAATTTTCAACATTTATAATATACTTGAAAATATTTCACCTAAATTAAATCTCACAAATTGTGAGAGTATAAATCATTCGATTACACCCGACCTTGACCTTAGCCCATAATTGTTTTTTGTAATATTTAGTTACTTTTAAAGCTTCATTTGGGACTTAAGCATTTGAAATATCGGAAATATAAACAAATAAACTAGGAAATAAAATCACATTCAGCCATATTAAAGATATTATATAGCCATTGTTTTTACGAACAGCAGATAGTGAACATTAAGCTGAACTGAGTGAAAACAGCTGGAAGTATTGGAAACTGGCAGAGGGACACTTCGAGCCGCGTTGTTTCACAGCAATGAATTTATTTTTATAGTCAAGCCATGGCAATTGCGGCTGTACATTTCTCTTCAGGTATGTTTACAAAACATTTTTTTGCTTATTTAAAAAAAAAATCAGTTTTTCTTGACTTACTTTACTGTCATTGCCGGTGAATTTTGTGCAGTTAATTTATTAGGTCTTGTGAAGTACACAGTTTGGTTTCACTAATTAATTTTATACAATTCTATTTTATTACCCGAACTGACAGACGAATTATAATTCAAACTGGGGACACTCTGTTCCCATGTCATATTAAAGTTAAATCCACATTGATTTGCAGACATTGCAGGCATATCAATGCCGGCAACTTGTGATAAACACTGGAGTTTATTGAGAATAGTACGGCAAAACTAGCAAATATTGAACAAATTAGATTGATAAATTAACATATTGTCAATGATAGGTCAGTGAATTGGCGAAAATCGTTTAGATAACGGTACCATATCTATTTGGTTTTAGGTGAGGTACTGAGTCGCTCCGAAGGCGGCTCTCGGCATTTTGAAAGTTTCAAAAAGTTTTATGTGCTCAGTTTGAGACAGTTTTTAAAATAGTATTTTTTACTATATATCAAAAAATTAAAAGTATTTTTAGTAACCATCTTTACTAAGAGCTTAGTGTCTGATTGGCAGACATCCCAGCAAACTAGAAACACCATTCAATGACTATTGTAGAAGCTATCAAGAGGTAGAAGAAGAAGATATAAGAAGATGTTCTATGCGACTGCAAAGATTTGTATAGGAAAATCGGAACTATCGGTTGAGGGTTTCTTAATGATGTTTAGGAGGTTGCAAAAATAAAACTTGTTGTGAAGTTCATCAATCTTCACCAGGAGCACAGGATTTTAGTCCCGGTGGTTTCATAATGGGCCTCCCAAAGACCTGGGTGCGTCGTCAGACATCAACTCTATTTACCATATACATATTCAATAATATGTTCAATGCAAATTAGTAACCGTTTTATTATTATTTAATTATGTTAAATATTAAAAAAAAAATTAAATAACATAACATTATTGATATGAAACTGATTAGCCGCGGGAAATTAATAATGCTTCCATACTTACTTCGTTTGCGAATAAGTAGCACAGCTGCTATTATACCTAATAGCATAAACATTGAAAGGCATACAGGAAGTAGCACCTTAAAGTTCGCATAAAAGGGACCATCACTCATATGAGATACAGGATTCCCATGATCTGTTGAATATATAACTGAAAGCGAATATTTATAAGCTACATAAGAATATATGAGCGAGCAAATCTCCTTAATTTGTGATTACCTCCTTGTGGCGAAAGCGTTGTAAAATTGTAAACTGCGGTTGTAGAGCCAGCATTATTGTGAGCCGTAACTTTTAGTTGATATTTAGTGCCAGGAACTAAATCACTAACCGTATAAATGCGTTCAGTCGGAGGAATATGATTTGAAATAACATTCCATTGGGATCTGTGAATTGATGGCAAATACAATATTGGAATACAACACCTTTAGAAGTTTTTATTTAAATATATGGTCCTAAATGAAAATAGGTTTAATTACAATTTTGCTTTTGATATAAAAAAGTAAATTTTAATAAATATAAATTTGAATTTTAGTGTGACTACCTCTTTGCATATGTTATTAAAGTAAAAGAGTTGGGAAGTAATAATTTAGGAATAATATTTTCGGTATTTGGAACTTTTGTTTCATATCGTGTATATTGATAACGTTAAAAAATACATTACGTACAATAGCATAAGCCGGAATCGGCCTACATTTACTGCAAATTCTGAAATAATTTTTTGGAGTTCAAGAAATTTGCATAATTTGCTCCGCGCTTTTTGTAATTCTTCCCGCTGATAACTTACCTCCCAAATAACCTAGATTCAATCATGAAGTATAAAATTCCACACCCTCCATCGCCCCATGAGTCCAGCCAGCATGTGACACTGGTCGAATTGTTCGTAATCATTTGAGAATGTTTCGGTTGCACTGGTGGATTTCCTTTCGTGTAGGAATTCACAATGTCACATGGTAACCCCGTACCTATCTTGTTGTAAGCAGTTATATAGAGTTGATAACGTGTCCCGCACCATAAATTTGTTAATAAATGTGAGTTAGTTTTAGCATCCACTTGCAATTCTTCCCAGTCACCATTTTCTCGTTTATAATTTATCACATAACCAAGAATAGGGCTTCCACCGTGACTATTGTCCATCCATTCAAGATGTAAACTATCTGTATAACTATTCACCACCGTAAGGTTGGGTGCTTCTGGTGGTACTTTTATAACAATGTTATAGATAATCTCATCTTTTCCCCATGTATTCTCGACACTGCACGTATAATTACCAGCGTCGCTGGACTGGCATTCACGTATATAAAGAGTGCCATTCTTCGCAATAACCTTGCGTGAACTCGTATCCATGTTATGACCATCTTGCCTCCAAATTGTGACAGGCGCTGGGGAACCTACTTTGAGGCAAGGTAATTCAAGATGCTCCTTCCAGGGACTTATTAAACGCTGACTAAAAGATACAATGCGAGCGGGGACTTTGTTGTTCGGAGGCACAGTAACAACTTGTGTTTTTTCACCCTCACCAATCTTTGTAGACGCTGTTAGCCAGAATTGATAAGTGGCAGATTCTTGTGTGCGTTGAGTCTCGTGCATTTCAACAAAGGGGCCAAGTATACGTTTGTGAGTGCCTTCTTCACGACCACCCTCCAGCATGGACATATAGAAAGTGTAGCCAGTCTGAAAGTGGATTAGCCAAATAAAATTATCTGCATTTGATAAAACTACAATAATATTTGTACAATATCTCCATTAGGAAATTCTGGTGGCAGCCAAGAAATAATTATTTTTGTGCTGGATGCAGGAATCGCTTTGATAGCCTGTGGCGCCGAAGGTACTATACAAATTAAAAAAAGATGATCATGTAATCAAAATAAAAGATATCGATCGTAATATTTTACCATCCTCATATGTACGACAGTGAAATGGCTTCGTTTTCGTACCGTCTCCAATCTTGGTATATGCGAGTACCCAAACCGTATAATTGGTATACTTGCGTAAATTTTCTATCGTAACATATTGATTGGTTGACTTCACAACGTCGGGATCCGTTTCTTGATATGGAAATAAAATTATATCAATTATCCACATAAATATGACCACCTTAATTCCGTAAACACATGTTTATTTATATGCAATTATAATGTTATTTTGATCACGAACTAATTAAAATCAGGCCTCTTCGCGACCACTAACTTGTTAAAAGTATGAACCGCGTGTTGAAATTCAGCTTAAATTAAAGGAAACTCGTTTAACTCTGAATAATGCAGTTATTTGTTAAAAAATAATGGTATTTGTCTTTTCTTGCCGACCTTTTCTCCAGGTAGCGTTATATGCTTTGTCAGATATGGCCCTATGGAACTCTATAGACTCGAGTTATGGCAAACGCTTAGAATTTGGCCAGAACTAAAATAGGGTCCTTTTTGCTGATATTAGAGAGCAATATTTCATTTATAGGTACTATATTTGAGTACCTTGTTGAAAAGAGTATAATAGTTACCATGATAAGGTACGTACATTGGTATATTGATTGATTTTTCTGCAGATAATAACATGGATAATATTATACTAATTTTGTTTTGTTAAACTGTTAATAACTTTAATATAAATATGTACATGCATGAACTTAAAAAATTACTGCTATTTTTAGATACATATGTGCAGATTTTTTACCAGTTAAAACTTTTCATTGCATGTATATCGATCGGATAACTTCAGTTTCAAAATAATTACCGTATAATTCATTTACAGATATATAAAATACTTTATATCCTTTGATCTTGCCATTTTGTCCGTCAACATCTGGTGGTGACCATGTTATATAAATTGAAGTTGATCCAAGCACGTCGCATTGAGGACTCTCTGGAGATGAAGAAGGCACTAGAAAAAAAGGAAATATATAACAGCTTTTGATTTCAAATATTGTCAATTCTTTGTTCTGTTACGCACTAAATACTAGATTAATTATTAATATATGTAATCGGCCCAGACCTTACCTAAGCTTTAGCCACTTAATCTAATGATTTCCGCTCTTCTGGTAGACCTGAAACTTCAATAAAACTAGACGTATGGGGCAATGGGCAAACAGTGTTTCTCTAGGACCTAATCAGAAAGCAATTGGCACTGTCATCGCTTCTACGGCAGCGCGCTCAGAGAGTGCCCGCGGGGAATGGGCTGCCGATCACTGCTCTAGGCCCTACAAATATAATGAGATTATATTCCCTATGATGGGCTGTATGTCAATATGTATTCTATTGATACCAAATTGCTATGTTGACTTGAGTTGTTGTCTGTCAGATTGGTTTTATTACGTACGTATCGTTAAGTATATCATATTTGTAGGAAGATGTGAAATATAATATTTTCTGTTAATCAGGTTCAATTTATGGCAGATATTGATTTAGTAATGTTTTTTAATTCAATAATTGCATTTTTGGCCCCCCCAAATATTCTGATGTTCGGCTGCTCATAGTTTAAGAGCCAGTGGACGGCAAACTGTATGTATTTTACCAAAGTTGATATTTTGCTTAAATATTCTCCTATACCTACCCTACATGAAATCGGGAGGGTAGTAAGTAATACAGGTACGTAAATTATGAGTGTTTCGAAAGTATTTAAAAAAAGCTGCTGTTTGGTCATTTTAAAAAGTACAATCAATGCAACGTCCAAAATTATTTATTTAATGCAATGGACCTTGCATTCATTGTACTTTTTAATATGACCAAGAGGCAGAGTGTTTTGAAACACTCATTCGTACCTGTATTACCTTAGCGACGTCATAGCTACCCTCGCTGGGCTTAGTGCCTTCCAATTTCATGAAATGTAGGTATAAGAGAATCGTTAAGCAAAATCTTTGACAAAATGAATCTGCCGTCCACTGGCCCTTAGACTAATAAATCAGTGGTCGGCATGAAAGGAACTGCGACTTTGTAGGGGAGCATGAAATTAAATACACCCAGTGAGAACTCTGTTTTGTGGATATTTTATTCTTTGTTTAAACAAGTAATTTCGTGCTTCCTGATTTATTTTATACGTTGTACGATTAAAATAAGTATACTCAACCCTAAACATCTTCGTTTTATTGTTTATGAGTAACGGAAAACACAAAATGTAATTCATAATATCATATATCATTCATATTGACCAAAAATTTCGGGCAGGGCACATTTCCTCTAGAGACACGACTATACGCGGCGTTGTTTATGCCTTAACTAGAGTTGCCAACAATTTTCATAAAATTGCAAAATTTCACTTGATATACCATAAAAAGCTACATACTGATATATTCTAGAAATATCAAAAGTGAAGTCTAATTTTCGATAACATGCACTTAAAATCATTTTTCATTCTTGGCTTGGTTGCGCGAATATGCTTTAAAATTTTTGAAATAAAATACAAGCTATTAAATTTAACTACTTTTTACACTTTCATTATGTGTTAGATGGAATGTTACGGAAATATTTACAATTAAGTAAGAATTTCTAATTTTTTGAAATGCCGGCCGCACATAGCCCCACTTATTTATACAAAATCAGAATTTTCGACCTAACCTAAGCGAATTTATATAAGTATACATTTCTTTTTATAGCTCTCAGAGCAGTTTATATAGTAACATGAAAAATTGTACTTGTATATGTAACCTTATTAATTTTTTTGTGTGTAGTGTACAAAGTGTATGTTGTATTAAGTGTACAAAGCCAAAGTCGCTCAATTAAAACCAACGTAAAGTAAGTAGATGTCAAGGGGAAAAACTATAAATAAACTAACAAAACTATCGAGTGCAAATTTTATTTTATTTAAATAATTAATTATTTTTAAAACTTATGGACCGTAAATGACATCCATGCTCAGCCACGCATATGCTAGACCTAATTAGAAAACGGCCTGAAGGATTGAAGTCCTCAACGATCGATTTAATGGGCTGCTTCAATTCAGTCAGATTTCTGGATTTTGTTTCGCACTTCTCTTGCTTGATATAATCCCATAAAAAAAATTCTGGTCTGGTTATGTGTGCAGTTGCTCGATATAGCTAGAACAAAACGATATTGAAAGCGATACACCTTCGGCGCAATTCTGGGTAAAAAAACTCAGTTAACATCTTTAAATAACGGTGCCCATTGACTGTTACTGTTACATCGTTTTGTTGAAGGAAGTATGGCCCGACATGTACCTTGATGAAACTGCGCACGGCATGTACGGCAATTTTGCTTGTTTACATTTCCATTTAGATCAAAATGAGCCTAATCAGACATATTAATATATTATCTTCTTCGGCCGTTTCAATCATTTTCTGGCAAAATTCCAGGCGAATGAGCACATCTAGAGGGTTTAACCGGCTTGTTATTTGAACTTTGTACGGAAACAGATTTAAGTTATCATTAATTATCCGTTGTAATTACCGTCTGCTAACTCCAAATTGCGCTGATAAGTTGTGAGTCGACACTCTTGAATTTGCCTCAATTGACGATGCAACAGCCTCGATTTTTTCTTGAACACGAACATACGGATCTCGATGGTACGGTTTTCTTGGGATACTTCAAAACTCGGCAAACATGTTTACCAATGGTCCATATACTAGGGGAAGAGCCGCCAAAATCCCGTCCGAATTCCCTTTGGACGGAAATGACGGGCTGCAATGCATAATATCGCTGCACCATCCAAACCGTCTTTTCGGTATCAAAAATCAGAAAAAAAGCTATTACGGTTTGTTTTTGTAGCACGATTTGTGAGCCACCCTATATAATAAATTGTAGAATTGTGGACATTTCTGAAATACACATATTATTTTTAACCATTATTTTGTCTATAGATGGTACGGATGAACTTATGGAGAAAACTGGATGAATTGATTACTTATTTGTTAATTTTTGTATACACATAAGTAGTAATACAAAATATGTATTATAAAATCAAATTAATATATAATATATATATATTAAAAACCCGTCTACATTGTTAATGTTTGAAAAAAAACATTTTTATAAAAATATTATTCGAATTTGATTATTTTCGGCGCTCTCAACTACATTTTCACATATTCTTTGGACTAAATTCGGCACAATTAAAAAGTATCAAATATCACCCCTGGTGTGAAGTTAGCTTGTGCAATTGTTGTATGAAATGACGACCACTGAATTAAACCTAGCACACCCTTAACTGTTATTGTAATATGGAAATAACTAATATATAAATGTATCAACATTTTTTAACAAACCGTTACGATTTTTTCTTTCACTTACCATCTTCCATTGTTTGCACTGCAATCTCTCTGCTCGGTGGCCCACTACCCTGACTAGTGTACGCTTGTACAATAACATGATACTGAGTATATTTATTTAAATTACTCAACACAGTTTCCCCTCCAAAATGTGAGCGCACTTCCACAGTTTTAAAGCTAAACCCTTGAGTAGGATTCACTTCTTTGTCTTCAGGTGACAACGACATCTGATATCCAACATAGTAACCTAACAATATTCCGTTCCAATGATCGCGTTCTGGCGCATCCCATGTGACCGATATCTCAGTCGAACATTTTGCCTCTGCTCTCACATTCAACGGTGGTCCCGAAGGAACTTCCTCCAGTGTGGTTACTTGTACGACCTCCGAATACTCGGACGCACCCAATTTATTCTCAGAAGTCATCCGAAAATGGTATGCTTTAGCTGGACGCAAGTTTTGTATATTAATAACCGTTTGTCCACCGGTGATCGCGATATGCTCTGCATTTTGCCAAATATCTAATTATGTAAAATATCAAAATGGAAAATTAATTAAAATGTACTTTTATATACATATGTATGTACATATTTTTATTTAAAATTACGTTAAAAGTAAAGAAATCAATGCGTGCCTGTGCGATATATTTTTGGTTTGAATAACTATTATTAGAACTCAATCGAATAAAAATATTACTAAAGGTGTTCTATATGCACATGTATTGATCTTTTCACAATATTACTTACAATGATTGTTTACTTAAAAACAGTCGCAGTAAAAGAGAGTAAATTATTTCTTCCGAATATATTAGAGTATTTTTATGTTCGTCTAACGGTTATTTGTACCATCAGATAAGAAATATTAGGTCAAGTAAAAAGTTGGTTTTTTATTGATTTTTCAAAAGATGATAACTTTGTGTACATTTGTCCGATTTAAGTCAAATATGCGCCATTTTGTTCGTAAACTTGTTGCCAACGAGATGCCTACTTCATTATACCCTTCTCGTAGAACCTCCCATCCGAGCTTCAGGAGCTTCTAGCGCGTCACCAAAGACGTGTGTGGCCTGGCGTTGTCCTGATGAAACACAATTCGGCCTGTGTTGATCAAAGATGGCCTCTTCTGAATGAGTGCTGCCTTCAAGCGGTCCAGTTGTTGCCAGTAGAGGGCCGAATTGAGCGTTTGGCCATAGGGGAGCAGCTCGTAGTAGATGATTCCTTGCCAATCCCACCAAACACGCAACAAAACCTTCCTGGCCGTCAATCCGGTCTTGGCCACCGTCTGGGCCGCTTCCCGGAGCTTTGACTACGTTCGTTTGCGCTTGATGCTGTTGTAAGTGACCCATTTTTCATCGCCAGTCACAATCCGCTTCAGAAACGGGTCGATTTTGTTGCGATTCAGCAGCGATTAGCAGATGGAAATTCGGTCCATCATGTTTTTTTTGCGTTACTCAGCAATTAAATAAGTGCTCACGTGACGGTCTGTTTCCACTATTTCCATGATTTTATCGTAATTTTCGACGACAGGCTTCCCGACGCGTGGTGCATCTTTGACATCGAAATTAGAGGAACGGAACCTACCAAACCACTTTTGTGTTACACGTTCGTTTACAGTATCTTTGCTTTGGCTGCTTTTTCGCCTTGATCGCAGAAAAATTGTAAAATATAGTGAATTTTCTCTTCGCTGGTGTCCATCTTTGACGAGCGCTCACAACGTACTGAGTTAAGCAATCGAAAAACTGTCAAAGACAAACTTTTAGCGCGAATAAACACGTTTTCAGCGCCGTATAGTATGACACGTAACACTAGTACTATACAATAACGCCATCTCTTAGATAAAAACCGAACAAACTTTTTACTTGACCTAATCTATATTAATAATTGTCCGTTATGTATGTCTGTCAGTCCGCCCATTTGTCAACGTTACTTAACGCTTAATTAAAATGACTTCCAGGATATGACATTATAGATAGTTGACGTAATATAAAAATAAATAAGTATGGAAGCGCTAAGTTTGGGTGTAACCAAACATTTTATACTCTTGCAACTTGAAAGAATCAAAGCAGGGGAAATACCTTTGGTACCGATGGGCCAAAATAATTTACGCGGCCTCGAAATAAGACCATCTGGTTTAAATACTTCTAACAGGGTTGTGAATTTTTTAATTCAAACACTTTGGGATTAAAAATTAGATTTTCATTTTTCAATCCCGATGTTGGGACTAAAAATTAGATTTTGATTTTTTTATCCAAGATGTTTGGGACTAAAATTTAAAATATTATTTTTTGATATCAATAAATGCGAAAAAATGTTAATTCTAAAACAAATTATTCTTTTAAATGCTTAACTATAGGCTTGAAATTAAATTTTTTTTTTTTAATACGGTAGTTGAGATTAAAAATGAAAAATCAAGTTTTTAAACGGTTTTTGGGATTAAATTTTTTTTCAACACGTGTTTGGGATTACAAAAAAAACTTTAACTCAAACGTTAATTCGATAATTTTTTAATGCATTATTTGCAACCCTGACTTCAAATAGATTATAAGGCATCAAGCAGGGTTCTTATGATCATTGCTATAATTTTGAATGGATCAACATATTTGTATATGTACTTAGTCTCCTAATTATCCATAGGTTTTATAGTTATTCGTTAGGCAGCAACCGTAGTAGCTTTAACCAATTTGAAGCCACTAAAGTTATTTCCATAAAGCTCCATAGAATCACGCATTTCATACTATAGTGTGGAAATGAATAAAGTAGTGTAATAAACAGGCCAAAAAATTAGCTTTGGATGGTGATATCTAAGTTTTACATGCGAATCAGATGAAAAAGGTTTCAACCTTTGTAAAACCATATTTGAATTTACAATCTCACTTGTTGACTTTAAAGTGCACATTTCTAATTATAAGAAAAATATCTTAAACAAATTAGAAATTTAATGAACATTTAATGGGATAAAGCGACGCGAAACTTCTCCTCAAAAGAGTTCGGTTGTACCCCAACATTTTATACTCTCGCAATTCCCAAACATCAAAGCCGGGTCATATTTGCAGGTGTTGGCAAAACTTTATATAAAACAAGTAAGGAAGGGCTAAGTTCGGATGAAACGAACATTTTATACTCTCGCAAAGTCAAATGGTATACTCGTTTGAGATTTCTTTGTGGATTGACTGATATTTTCGGTAGAAGGTCAACTATAGGCACTGGGGTCCACATATTTAGTACTTAGGGGCTTGAACAGTTTTGGTTCGATTTAGAAAATTTTTGGTCACAAGGTGGCATACTTTAAACGTATTATTCACGCAAAGTTTTACGCCGATATAATCATTGTTGCTTGATTTGCATAGTGGAAAGTGAAAGAATCAAGTGGTATTTAAAATGGTGTCATATGGAAAATAGGCGTGGTTGTAATCCGATTTCGCCCATTCACTATGACATAGAAACATGAAAAGAACGTTATGCACCGAATTTGGTTGAAATCGGTTAAGCAGATCTCAAGATATGGGTTTTCACCTAAAAGTGGGCTGTGCCACGCCCACTGTCTAATTTTGAACGCTGTTCCTATAAAGTCATCTTATACCATCTCAGAGATAAAATTTAATGTCTCTGGCGTGTTTAGTGCTTGATTTATCGCGCTTTTAGTAGTTTTTAACAGTACCGTTATATGGGGAGTGGGCGGAGTTGCCACCCGATTTCAACTATTTTCACACCGTCAATAGAAGTGCTAAAAACATTTGCTTCCAGTGAATTTTGTTATTATAGCATTAGCGGTTTAGGAGATATGCACATTAAACCTATTAGAGGCGGGACCACGCCCACTTTTTAAAAAAAAATTTTAACTGCAGATGCCACTCCCTAATGTGATCCTGTGTACCAAATAACAGTCTTGTATCTTATTGCGGAGCTTAGTTATGGCAAGTTATTTGTTTTTGATTAATGGCGTTTTGTGGGCGTGGCAGTGGTCCGATTACGCCCATCTGCAATACCAACCGTCTCACGGTACCATGAAACATGTCTACCAAGTTTCATAAAAATATCTCAATTTTTACTCAAGTTAGAGCTTGCACGGACGGACGGACAGACGGACAGACGGACGGACAGACGGACGGACGGACAGACAGTCACCCGGATTTCAACTCGTCTCTTCATCCTGATCATTTATATATATATAACCCTATATCTAACTCGATTAATTTTAGGTGATACAAACAACCGTTAGGTGAACAAAACTATTATACTCTGTAGCAACAGGTTGCGAGAGTATAAAAAGAGTTTAATATTTTTAATTCGACGAAATTATGAAAAGATCACAATCATATTTGGAATTTAACACAAACTATACATACGTCATATAATCACTTAACAAACATAAATCTATATATTCATCATGTTAGTTTTGTGGGAAGGTACATATCGATGTCCATAATTTGTATTGCGGGTGACATATGTAGTACTTACAAGTATATCAGATATAAACACAATCAATGATGTGAAACCTAAAATATTGTGAATATGAGGAAAAAGTGACTGTAGACGTAGATGCGTTTAAATAAGGGGTTAAGCTTAAATACTACAATTATATATATATTATATTTAGAGTTGAGAAATACACTGCGATCTGTGGTCTACCGTGTCCCCTCCTGTTATCACAATACTTCGTTTAACCTAGTCAATCAAAGAAGTTTAGAAAATCTCCTGAGTAAATGGTTGTGATGTGTTCTCTCACCGAATTCATTTGCCCGATAGCCTGACTCCTTCCTCATATGATTGCAGGACAATCAAGTAGTATATGCTCAATAACTCCTCTCATAATGTGAGATGCCCACAGCCAAGAACGGTTCCGGCACATCAGACTGATTGCCGCAACTTCTTTCGACAGATCAGGTCCAGGCATCAATGGTAGTAAAATGTTATTCCGTGGCAACACTGTTATGCATTTTTATGCACTCCAGCACCATTATTGATTTCATTTCAACCGACGAGATTACCTGAAGTGCCGCTTGATAATCACTGAAAATGATATTTTGTTCCTCGTGACAGTTTTTCTCTAGAATAATCTCTACACATATGCTAATGGCATAGCAGTGGCAGACCCCAGCTCCGATTTCATTTGCCGTTTTCAAGCCTTTTGTGTACCATTGCATTGTGCTTCTACCAAGGAGGAGGATGGAGTCCTCTCATTCACTTTCACTACCCAGTGAAACTTTGAATACTTATGTATGTACATATGTATGTATATTATGTATGTATATTCTCTTGGTAATGCCATTAAGTTTCTTTTAAACAAAAAACGGGTAGGTCGTTTTCAAATAGAGTCATATTTTTATACTCTCGCAACCTGCTGCTACAGAGTATAATAGTTTTGTTCACCTAACGGTTGTTTGTATCACCTAAAACTAATCGAGTGAGATATAGGGTTATATATATATAAATGATCAGGATGAAAAGACGTGTTGAAATCCTGGTGACTGTCTGTCCGTCCGTCCGTGCAAGCTGTAACTTGAGTAAAAATTGAGATATCTTTATGAAACTTGGTAGACATGTTTCTTTGTACCGTGATACGGTTGGTATTGCAGATGGGCGAAATCGGACTACTGCCACGCCCACAAAACGCCATTAATCAAAACCGAATAAATTGCCATAACTAAGCTCCGCAATAAGATACAAGACTGTTATTTGGTACACAGGATCACATTAGGGAGGGGCATCTGCAGTTAAATTTTTTTTTAAAGTGGGCGTGGTCCCGCCCCTAATAGGTTTAATGTGCACATCTCCTAAACCGCTAATGCTATAATAACAAAATTCACTGGAAGCAAATGTTTTTAGAACCTCTACCTACAGTGTGAAAATAGTTAAAATCGGGTGGCAACTCCGCCCACTCCCCATATAACGGTACTAAAAGCGCGATAAATCAAGCACTAAACACGCCAGAGACATTAAATTTTATCTCTGGGAGGGTATGAGATGACTTTATAGGAACCACGTTCAAAATTAGACAGTGGGCGTGGCACAGCCCACTTTTAGGTGAAACCCCAAATCTTGGGATCTGTTTAACCGATTTCATATTTCTATGTCCTAGTGCGAAAATGGGCGAAATCGGACTACAACCACGCCTATTTCCCATATAACATCATTTTCAATTCCATCTGATTCTTTTACTTTCCACTATGCATATCAAGCAACAATGATTATATCGGGGTAAAACTTTGCGTGAATAATACGTTTAAAGTATGCCACCTTGTGACCAAAAATTGTCTAAATCGAACCAAAAATGTTCAAGCCCCTAAGTACTGAATATGTGGACCCCAGTGCCTATAGTTGACTTTCTACCGAAAATATCAGTCACCATTTGACTTTGCGAGAGTATAAAATGTTCGGTTACATCCAAACTTAGCCCTTCCTTACTTGTTTAAATTAATTTTAGCTCCCTTATATTTAGGAAAGTGTTCACGCGATTCAAAGAGTTAATAATGCTTATGTTACCGCTGGTTATCATTATATTGGGTTGGCAACTAAGTAATTGCGGAATCAAAGACAATTTTTTCATGGAACTAAATAACTTTATTCTGTAATGTATTACCCATTTTGATCAATGACCTTTTGCCATCTTTCAGGCAGCATCATAATCCCACGTTCATAAAACTTCTGGTTTTTATTAGCAAAAAAACTGAATCAGGTACGATTTGACATCATCATCATTATTGAAATTTTTACCATTCAATGAGTTTTGTAAAGATCGAAACAAAAAGTAATCCGATGGTGCAAGGTCAAGACTATATGGTGGATGTGGCAAAACATCCCAACCAAGCTCCAATAGTTTTTGCGGAGTGACCAAAGATGCGTGTGGTCATGCATTGTCATGATGGAATACAACACCTTTTCGATTTATCAATTCGGGCCTCTTTTCTTCAACTGCATTGTTTAATTTCGTTAGTTGTTCAATATAGACAACAGAATGGATCGTTCGGTTGGGTGGTAAGAGTTAAAAGTAGACAATTCTTTTATAATCCCACCGAACTGATAACAAAACCTTCTTTTGATGAATACCAGCTTTTGATGTTATTTGAGCTAGTTCACCTGGCCTGCTCCACGATCATCGCCAGTTATCATTCGTTTTAAAAATTAATAATTTTCATTACGTTTCTTTAGCAAATCGCATCTATTAATGCGTTGCGTTAAATGCGTTTCTTTCACTTCGTGAGGAACCCATATATCGAGTTTTTGAACATACAAGTATTCAAGTTGTTTTAAGTGATTTTCAATGCATGTATGCGATACCTCAAACTTCTCTGTAATCTCACGTGTTGCACTGTGACGATCCGAATCGATTATTACTCTGATTAGGTCGTCATCAACTTCAACTGGACGTCCAGAGCGTTTTTCATCTTTGAGTGAAAAATCACCAGAACAAAATTTGGAAAACCAATTTTCACACTGCCGTTCTTTTATGGCTTCATCGCCATAAACAGCACATAACTTTTTGTGAGTTTGATGAGTGAAATCCGCAATTATTTGCTGATATGCCGAAATTTGCACAGAATATTGTGGATATACGTCTTTATACATGAATGAATAATAAAACTAATTCAGCGTTTCGTTAATAAATTGGAGTATCGGTTAAAATTTTGGTATTTTCTGCGAAGCTTACAGAAAGTGTACATGTAATTTTGATTTGGTCTAAGCGATTTATACCATAGTTGTCTCATTTGTTTAATCTGTGAATTTACTTTATTAGGATTACAATGGGCCTCTTAATAGCTTAAACGCAATATACGAGCGACGACGAATATTCGTCGTACTCGGCGACGCCGTCGGTGATAAGAACAAACGATTGTATATGAAGATGAACACAATACGCGACGGACTTCTCCACCATGACGATTTTTGAGATGGAGCTATTTCTAGTTTTATCGCCGACCGCGGCGGCAAAATCGGCATCACCGTATCAAAGAAAGATTATTTTCAGTAAAAATCTTAAGAATTTGCAAAAAAAATTTACGGAAACGTCTGCATCGGCAATATTAAGATTGTTTATGTTTGGTTTCGTTATTTATTGTGATATTTTTGAGCGCGAAATACACACTAGCTGCGAAGAAAATCGTCCGTATTGTGTTCTTCCGACGGCGTCGCCGAGTACAACGAATATTCGTCGTCGCCCGTATTGTGTTGAAGCTATAACGGCCTAAGTGCGTCGAAAGACAACCACACTACCTACATACCTACTACATTATGAATAGGGGGCTAGATTCATAGAAAGGCGCTCTCCGAATTTCACTAAGATGGCTTAAACTTACACTTACTGACCCATATATACGGTAAAAAGTCAAACGGACGGGGGGCCTGAATTATTGTCCGATTTCGACTTGTTTTGGGTAAGAGATGGAATACCTTGAATATTACTTATTTATTTCTTCGGATGTATTCATTGGTGTAGGATTTATATATTGTAAAGTAAAAGAATCAAATGAAATTTGAAATTGTGTTATATGGGACATGGATGTGGTTGTAGTCCGATATCTCTGACGCATTGATTTATTGAGTTATCGTAGTTTTCAACGTAGTTATATGGGGAGTGGGCGTGGTTATCATCTTATTTCACCCATTTTCACAGTGTATGAAGAAATGTTAGAATACTTCTTCAAAGCAAAATTAGCTTTAGTGGTTTGTGAGATAACTCATGGAACAAATCATTCAGTGAAGGTCGAGAATTTCATCGAAAATTTACCTCATGCGAGTTGTCCAGCCAACTCTGTCAATGATGATAACATCGAAAACGTTAAATAAACAGTGCTTGAAAATCGTCGTGTTGGCATCAGAGATATAGCAGAGGATCTCAACATCTCTTATGGTTCGATTCAATCATTTTGGTTAATGTTTGGGATATTAAGCGTGTTAATGCTGGACTTGACCTGATAGTGATTAACTTTTTTGCCAAACACAAAATGAGAGACATCGCTCAGTCACCGTATTTGCCAGATTTGCCAGATTTGGCTCTCTGTGACTTTTTTCTGTTTTCGAAACTGAAATATTATGACTACGCGCCAAGGTTGACTTTTGGCATTGTAAACAAATAACTGCCAAACACAACACTAATTGACATATGGAGATCAAACTCACCAATTTAGGAAAAATATTTTTATCTTTTCGATTTAGGTGCACAGTTTATAGAAATCTTTCCTGATCAAATTGGATATTTGGCCCAACTAAAGTACATTGTGAAACGGGGGCGAAATTGGACAACAACCACACTAGTTTCCATATATAAGCATTTTAAATTTCATATGAATCTTTCACTTTACAGAATATAAATCAAATACCAATGAAGTTATTGGAATATAATGTTGCATAAATAGCGCCTCTTATAGTCATTAATAACTTTTCAAACTCCCAGATGTTGAATATGTGGACCTAAGTGCCGTTAGCTGATTTTTTACCGAAATTATTGGAAAATCTCTGAGAGAATCTTTTCCTGATAGTAGAGTTTGAACTTCCGATTTACTTTATACTATATACCGGACCAATACCATAAACTAACAAATCATATTTGAACAATTTAAAAATACGGTCTTAAACTTGCAGCTATTCTCATCTTTTCTACTACTAATACCAAAACTTATTTTAAATTATTGTTTTACATTGTTAAAGATACTTTCACATACCAGAAATTTGTTTATAATATATATGATATCCTTCGATTGGACTGTTTCCAGCGAAGGGCTGACTCCATGTAAGTTGCAGACTGCGGGATTGTTGTGAGTTAATACGCAGATTTTTCGGTTGCTCTGGAACTTCCTGTACAATTAACTGAATCGACATTTCATCCTGTAAGAAAATAATAATTTTAATTTAAATGTTGTTTTCCAGTCAGTGTGAAATAACACAAACTGACATAAATCTAAGAAAATTCAATCATCTTTATACACTAAGTACAGACGTTCTGAAAAAATACTTTGTGGTTGTTTTTGTACTTAATATACCATATAGCTCAGAATATACAAATAAATAATGATATACACTAATTAGCTCTAGAAACACATTTGAAGATTTAAATTGCATAACACTTACCTGACCAAATGCATTGCTAGCTTGACATATATAAATACCAGTATCTTGCCGATATGTATGTGAAATGCCTAATTCTGAGACCATCCCATCATCTAATATCTGATCTCGAATTGTGTACCTGAATGAAAAATCCATGAATAACCATGGAAGATTTAGCGTTAACAATTTTGTAATTCAGTTTGTAAAAATTCAGAGAAAGCTTGATCATTTTGATACATACATATAACGCTATATCTATCTCGATATGTTTTAAGTGAACAGAAGGACGGACAGACGTACATCATGAAATCAATTCCCCTCGTTATCTTGGCCCTTTTTATTATATTAATTTTTTTAATTAGGGATCGTGTGGATAGGCAGTAAATAAAAATATTTGATACTTCACTAGGGACAAGTTGATATGACTGGGGTTAGAGCACGGTCACGGGCCACTACGAATGTAAAGTAAGCGGTTTAATATTTTAAATGCATAATTGCTTTAAATTAAGTATTGTAAATTGTGTGTTTTATTAGAAACGCTTATCCTACATCTATTGTTTCATCTTTATTCATACCAAATATGCGCCCCATCCGATGTCATTACTCATATAATATATATCAAAACCTAAATAATTTCTCTATTTTTATTCTGAGATTTATCAATGCGATGAAATTAACCAAACTCTCAAAATTCCGAATTATCTTTACAGAAGAAAACGTTACTTTTATTGATAGGAACAATGTAGTCGCAGGGAAAAAAGGAATTATCAAACCCTTAGCAATAATTTTGTAGACAAGTGAAACACTTGTGCCATAAAGAGATTCTTTTGTTCACGAAAAAACTAGACCAAAGAATACCAAAAATTAATTGTGTGAAGGAATAACAGCAAGATTAAACTATCGAAGTCGTAAGGAACATTAATTTTAGTGGCACCTCACAAAGAACTTAGACACGACGGATATAAATTACACAAGTGTAAGTAATTTTACGAGGAAATATATTTATTTCAGGAGAAAATCGTAAAATATTTGTAAGGCAGCGTTTTTAAAAATTATTAATAAGTAGCAACCATATAATTTTCATTTTCTTAATTTACCTGGAATCGAGTGATTCATCCAAATATTGTTGTGTTGCATGTATTTTCCATTTGATGTCGATAGGATTATCACCCTGAACATTACATTGAATGTGCACCTGTTTTCCTTTCGCAACTGAAATCTGCTTAGTTTTGGTTTGAAAGTGAGCGGGTACTAAAATTATAAAATTATTTAATACTTTAACGCTATTCTAATTAAAAATTTAATAAACTATTTGATTTACATATACTATATATTAGTATGTATATGTGAGCAAGTGTATGTTAATGATTATTTTTGTGATTTCAAAATTGGATGAAAAAATCAATAACTTAGAATAGACATACAAAAAAAAAACAGATTATTTCATGATAGTTATTTTTTCGACGATCTAAGTATTTCCATGATGATTGATTAATTTCAGATTTTTACAATGTTCTTCACTGAAAATTATTAATTTTATGATAAATCATATATAGTCACTATTTTTGAGCACAAAAAATAAAGGTCGTATATAATGATTATATGTGTTTTTTATTCTTTTTTTTTTGCTCAAAATAAAATTCACTTTTAGATCTAAATTGTAAATAAAGCAAGAATTTAGTTCAAGTTTAATTTAATAAATAATCATAATTTATGATTTTAATTTTTTTGCTGTTAATGATTAATTAAGATTTATTATAAAATTAATCAAAACTAATCATTATTGGCGGAGAAAATCGTAAAACACAGTGTATAATCATTATTACGTGATTTTTAGGTAAGAATGATTACGGTTTTTTTTTTATTTTTAATTTCTGTCAAGTTAAGCCGTGACCTTATTTAATAATGCTATATTTTTACAACTAACCCCGTGAGCATAGCAGGCACTGACTGCGCGAACTATATTTTACAAAATAACTTTGGCACCGAGTGTATTGCTTATTTCATTTTAAAAAAATTGTTGTTTCATATATCTTTCATTATTCAATCTAAATTTGAATGCTTGCAAGTTCTTCCTAATAAAAAGAATTTAGCATGAAAAACAATACAACTTAGACAATCCGCAAGAAAAGCCAAGATTTATAATGTTATATGGACGGTTGCAATGAAGATTCTCATTTTGAAGCTAAATATGATATTGTATTACAAGGATAATACACATGTATAATTTAATACATATTTATTTAATTTTTGATTTGACGCACGAGTATAACAATATTGATACTATTTTAGCGATCGCTTAGTTTACATATAACGCAATTTTAATGGATGTTTCCTGTGTACTATGCGGCATTTTTATTACCCATTCGTAATTTCTATTGAGAGTGAAGAAGGCAAATAACGTATCTGGGTTTAAATTTTTTAGAAACATTTTTTAAAGTAATTTACAGAAACTCAATTGGGTACAAAAATTCGTATAAAGTGAAAATATTAACTTCTAATAAAAAATAACGTTTAGGTATAATTTGATAAAATATTGGTAGAATTATAAGAACAAATCAATACACATAGTTAATATTTTAAAAGTTATTTGCAAACAAATTACGAAAAAAAATTAAACACTATTTAAAAAAATATATTTTCATGAAGTGTTTAAAGAACAAATAAAATTTTAACCTACCGTTCACTTTTAGAAAAATTACTTTGCTGACACCTGAACCGATGTTGTTTTTTGACTCACAGAGAAAGTGACCCTGTGAATCCTTGTTTATCTTCTTAAAGTATATCGTACCATTCGGAAAGAGTTGTACAGTAGGTTCATATAAAAAGTCTTTGTATTCTCCCGGAGTCGGACCAATTGCCTTTTTCCATGTAATTGTTGGTTTCGGATAACCAGAGGACTGACAATGAAGTAAAACATCTTGTCCAGCCTGCGCGCTGGAGTCTTTTGGCTCCAATATCCACTTTGGAGGGACATTAACTGTAAGCGGCACTGTGAAGCGTTCCAATCCGGCAACATTACTGGCAATACATGTATAGTTGCCCGAGTGCTCAGAGGTAATATGTTCTATCACTAAACTGGCAGAGTATTCATCTAATCGACGAAATACCTCATTCCTTCAAACAAGTTAAAGCATTTGGTATCGCAAAATTTTGAAAAAATTTAAATATTATTAAACTTACCCTGTTCCTATTAATGGTTTTCCACTACGCTCCCATCGAAAACTCACTGGCAAATCTCCCTCCAGTATTTGACATGAAATCGCGGCCCGCATTCCTTCACGCAACATATTCGTCATTGCTTGAATTGGCATTATTTTTGGGGGAACTACATAAAAACAAAATATATACATATGTGGCTAAATATATACAATATTTATGCTCTGGTGACGTTTAGTTGGAAACTATAACTCTATTATTGAGTACAAAGGCATAAATATATAAATGAATATTCGTATTTTTGTAATAATTAAGCACCTTGCTCCTACCAAATATTACTACACAATGATGAAATACCAGTGACTATGGGATTCTGGAACCTTACTTCGATTCGGATGTGCTGTCTCAAATTGTGCGAACTGTTATATGATGGAAACATAATTTTGTGATTTTATATTCACTGTTTTATTAATAACTAAGTTTTCAACAGCTGCAGAGAAAAAACCTGGATCTTATGTTTTATAACTTTAGTCTTAGATTTATACTCTTATTACGGCTTGCAACTCCACTCAGTTGAATTGAATGAAGTTAATACCCCACTTGTGGTTTTCAACTCCACTCAGTTGAATTGAATTCGAAGCAATTCAACTCCAGGCAACCCAACTATTTTTTAGTATTACGAACTTCAACTATTTTCAATAGAAGTTTTATTGGTGTTGCTCACGATTTTATATTTATATTACGATCAAAAAAATGTGAGAGCCAAAACCGTTGTGCTGCGCATAAGAAAAAACCTCCATGAACACTTAAATCCTTTGGAACTTCCTAACACCAAGTAAACCAAAGTTTTATCGACAATTAAATGGCTTTTAAATAATGTTTGTTGCGGATTCATAAGTTACTTTCGTTTAACCCATTTCCTTCCTCTGTTGCATATACGCAACGCTACTTTTCAAAAAATACTATGGGCCGTGCGTGTGAAGTATCGCGGTAAATGTTTTTGTTTAAAAGGTATATCCTTAAGCTTTTACCTCTTCCATATCTCAACCCCCTACAAAATTGTCAAACGTAAATTCTTTTTCTGTTCGACATGAAAATTCGTACACGAAAAGGCAAGGATAAATTATAATTTGTTCATGAATTATCTGAGTGTCATTATGCGTTTTCTAGATAAGTCTCGAATCTTTGTTGCGTGTACGCAACGTTGGCGCGTTGCTCGACAAGTAAATTCTACTTTCCATTGTGTTTCTTTGGTGCATTTTTTATACGTCACTTGTTATATTTTTAGTTTTTAATGATTAATTTTTTTGTTTTCTTGAGAAGTCTACATTTTTTGCTACCTTTATTCGTATTACACTACAAGTAGAGCAACACTTGGGCGGGTCGCTTTCGATATCGTTTATGGTTGTTACCAATGTCGAGGGTCGACTTGTCGGTTATGTAACTTTTTATACATGTTATATGTTATAATATTCCTACGTGTGCAAAATGGGGACGAGATCTTTCCGTTGTCAGAGAGAACTGACCAACATCACAGATCAGTGCAGTGAAAGTGAAAATGAAGAAGAAAGGACAATGTTTAATGAGAAAACGAGAATTATTTACTTCCCTCCGTCAACTGATGCATTGAGCGATGAAGAGAAAATTGATGATGTAAATATCGCTGACGACGTTAATACTACTCTCGAAGTCGCTAGTTAAATTGATTTAAATTATGAATCGACTGAACAAGACTTTTCTGGTCCATTGACGAGGGAAAGACACCAGAACTGTTTTTATATTTTCTATTCTTTATCATTTCTCTTCGTCAAGTTTAATGATTTTTTCTCATGAATATCGAAATAGAATTTTATTGTGGGTGGCATTACCGAATACAAATTGAAATTCGATGAAAACGTTGCCATCGTAAAGAGATACTTCATTTCTAATATTTTTCTTTTCAGTGACTCGACGCTCTTTTCGTATACTAAAATCGATATTGCATCTGATGGACAACATAGCGTAGACAAGTTAGACAGATTTGGCAAAGTTCGACCTCTGATGGATTTATGATATTAAACACTAAATACAAGAAGTGAGGATTTTTGCTACGCATTTGATGAACAGATGATTTCGTATTTTGGGCGTCACAACTGCAAAATGTTCATAAGAGGGAATCAAATTCGCTTCGGCTTCAAACTGTGGTGTCTCTATTTCGATTCAGGATTTCTTTTCAATGGCATTCTGTACGCTAGTAATGGGAGTTCATACAATAAAAATGTGAGATTCGGTGCGTCGGTAATTTTCTCTATGATCGACTCCATCGAAGATCCGGAGATTCATTTGTTTTACATGAACGACTTTTTTACATAATATTATTCCGAGATTTGGGAAATCGGCACTGTGAGATCAAGCCGGCTGAGAGCAGCGAACAATGTACTAGCAACACGGACAAAATTAAAGAAACATTCGTACAACACGTGTTTCGAAAACACCAACAAGATATTTGTCTGTCGCTGAATGGACAATTCTATAGTGACACTCGCTTCAAACTTCATCGAAGCTGAGACAACACAAAAAGCTTCCCGGTATTCGGCAGAAAAAATAAAATCAAAATCCCTCCACATCGAATTATTTGCGAATACAACGACCATATGGGAGAAGTAGATTTGTACAACAATGCAGTCTCAAACTACCGAATGGACATACGAGAAAGAAAGTGATGGTAGCCACTGATCACGAATTGTCTCAACACTGCCTCAGTTAATCCATGGAAGATCCACTTTCTCATCACTAAGACAAATTAGTCTATATCTCTCATCCAAATCGAATTCAATCGTGACGCGAGCTCTCTTGACGTTCATTGAAAAACAGCAAGCGGAATCAGAAGATGTGTAATTGGATTCAGATGCTGAAGAGGAGGAAAAACCACGAAAACTTTCTCCAATCAACATCCGAGAACACGTTATCTGCGAAAACATAAATATTTATTTCTATTATAGTAGTCCTGAACAATTGTTATTTGTCGAGCGATGCGCCCTAGATACCGGAGAAATATGATTTCAAAACTAAGTGAAAGCCTCTGTATTGATTTTACTCGAATACATTTTTTTTTGTTTTGACGGATGAGTTGATAGCCATAATACCGAATTTTAAAACTTCTACCAAAATGCAGTTGAGTTGAAAACCGTAAAAGGAATATAAAAAAATTTGGATCAACCAAACTTCAACTAATTTTGGTCGACTATAACAGTTGACATTTTCTAATACTCTAGTCAACCCCACTGGCACAGAGTTGAAAATCGCAATACCAAAAGAAGTTGAAGTTTGACAACACTTCAACCGACATTAGTTCTGACGGGATGAGTTGATAAGCATAATACCGAATTTCAAAACTTCAACCATAATGAAAAAAAAAAAGTTTGGATCAATCAACCTTGAACTAAGTTTAGTAGAAGTTTTGTTGCAAACCTAGATTAATGTTGCTAAGGTGGTAATTAAGCGGCTGAAAAAATTAGACAATTCAAATCAGTTATTGCTTACTAAATAGTGAATAAATATAAATATGAACACCACTTTGATTTATATTACAATTACAGAAATATTGGCGCCAAAACTGATCTGCTACTCATTCGAAAAACCTTGGTGGTCACTAAAATTCATAGGGAACTTATTAGCACCTAGTAAATAGAGTTTTATTGACAGTTAAAAGGTTTTTAAATAGCAGATTCTTAAGTTATTTCCGTTAAAATAAGGAACATTTTCACGTGTACGAGGAATGGCCGTGAATCCTATATGGAAATTATGGCTAATTTTTCTTAACATTTTAAATAATCACCTAATTTTATATTTACTATTTATAAATTGTGGCTTGAAGCGTCCAGTTTCCGCATTTTTATCCACGAGCTTAACAATTTGTTGTAATCTTGTTTTTCTCTATATATTTCTACAAAATAACTGATTACAAATAGTTTATTTACTCGTTTTCGTAATTTTCTTTAAACATTTTGTAAAACTGCATAACGTTCTATTACTACTGGCACCAAGCAACAAAGTTGAAGTTTGACAACACTTCAATCGAAAATGTTTTTAATTTAGTTGATATCGATAATACAGAACGTGAAAACATCAACCAGAATGCAGTTGAGATGAAAACCGTAACAGGTAACAATACTACCTCTTTCATTATTAGCTTGTCAATAAATAACAAAAAAATTCCGTGGGTATTGATTTTAGATCCTTATATAAGCAGAAATGGGAAAATGTTGAATGATATAATTCACTCATATCAATTGCGGATTGCTTAAATGGCTGGTACAGGTACATTCTAATAACGAATGCTTTTTATAAAATCTTAAACGTATATTCTTTAAAAATATATATTCCATAAATGAATATTTACCTAGAACTTGTATTTCCACGTTGCGGCGTGACGTTTGCTTCTGCTTATTTTGAGCCATGCATGTGTAAGTGCCTGCATCCTCTAGTCGCTGCAGTTGCTCTATTATTAGAGTACCGTTGTTGTATGCGCGCTGCCTGCGATTTATAGGTAGTGTTTGACCATCTTATGAACGCGTTGAATTTCGTCAATATTGAAAATAAATAGGAAAAATGCAAAACAAAATTTAGTAAATTTGCAAGTATTTCCAACAAGGTATTGGTAAAGTTATGTGGACATTTAAATAAGTACAAAGTTTTAGCTTTCCGATGCATGCAATCTGCAACTCCACCTTTTAGCGAGCTTGCTCAACTTTCGATAGCATGAAAGTTATAATCTTGCAACTACGACAGTTAAATCAGTTAATTTCAATGAGTTAAAAAATTAGAAAAAAAGATGTTAAAAAAGGTTTAATAGTCCCGAAAAGCTCTCAAAAGCTAAGCAAAGGGGCGAAATAGATTTATTCATAAACTTGTCACATAAGAGATAGTTTTTTTCTGTCAATGTGAGAAATATCTTAAAGAAAATATCAAATGAATATAGCACTTCAAAAATTGGGACCTCTTTAACTTTAAGCATAGTCAATTCCTTTAATCTAAGTAAAATATACATATATTATTTTTCATCTCAAAAGATATTTTTTTCAAAACCAGAGTTAATTTGAAAACATGCTGCAACTACCAAAAAACTTCTTATTACGGACTTTACTTGAAAAATATATAATTGCAATGAAGGAATCCTAGGGCAAAACATTTAATTTAAATAAAACAATATATTAGGCATTGAATTACAAATTTTCGACAAATTATGCGATTTAGGTTTTTAAAATCTTTAATCTTAACTTAATAATTAGTAAGGGCAATGATAATAACAAAATTAAATAAATGTAATTACCACGCTCCCAATGAATTTTATCTATCGGATAACCAGCTACAGGGCACGTCACTGTTAAATCTGACCCTGATATGCCAGTAATTTTTGGCATTTCTCGTATAAATGGAAGCCCGTAGATATTCACCTTAGCACTATGAGATACTCTGCAATATTATAAAGGATATGTGATTATTTTTTCAACATAATTATGTACATAAATTATACATTCTATGGGATATTGGAGTTGATACACAACTAAAAGAAAGAACAAAATTTGCAGAGAAGACCATATTCCGGACAATAAAAATGCGATGCTTTTAATGGTTTTACCGCTCAAGGTGCTTTGTTATGTTGGTATTTCTAGCGATTAAAAAAATATATGGATAGAAAGAACTATAGATAACTATATTAGCAACGTGCTAAAATTCAAGCATTCAATCTAACCATCTCAAATATTTTCGTTGGAATTGGTATAAAAAGTGTACAGTGGTCGTGGCAACTTCCACTTTAATATGAAATCTTATAGCAACTACTCTACCAATCTGAACCGAATTTGATATACATATATATAACAAAGTGGCAACCTTCAATATGGCAACTCTATTCTAAAACTTTTCGCCATCTGAATATAAAATTCATAGCTCCCAGTTACTGAATATGAGAATCAGGGATAAAGGGATATCCAACTTATTCCAGTGTAAGTGCGCCTCAAGGCCGCGATTTTTATAACATTTTCCATTGCCAGATCGGAGAAAATAATAATTTTTGGGCATTTAAATTAAAACACCCAACATTTATTACGATTAAAAATTATTATATATTGGATGTTTAAAATATGGAGACATTATTTAATTCTTTATATTTAAAATTTTCAATACTTAATAAAGTGAATAAATGTATTGGCTCTCAATCATTAAATGTTTTTTTTTATAATTTTCAATTGGAAATTAATACTGCGAAGCATGACATCACTCACAAAAGATTTCTTAACATACATTTCAATTTCGCGTTTTCTTTAACTTTCATTGTTTTCCAATTTATCTCTCTGTTGACATATTTTGCTAAAATTTTAATCTGGGCGTCCCTTTTTTCTAATTGCTAAACGGCAAACCCTGCAGAACTTTGACAGTTGACTGAGGTCAGAAGGTTTTGATGTTCAGCAATTGCTCTCTAATTTCTATTGACAGATGAGTTGGGCATCTCTTTATCTCTGATGAGAATACTAATCAATCTTAAATAGGGATCTCGCCACCATATCTCTAATATATTTTTATTTCCACTCCTCCCGAAATACATTTTTATACTCTCGCACTATGTTACGATAGGTATAAACAACCGACCTCTCCTTTTCATATGATGTTACCTTGAGATGTAAGTAGTGTTTCATTACAAGGCTGAATAATATTTCATTTCTCATGAAAAATATAAAATGAAAACCGTTCCGAAATTTAGCATCATGGACTAATACATATGTATGTATAAGATATAGCAAAACACGAATAAAGTTAAGATTACCGTCATTTGAAAATACATACTTCCCAATTGAATTTTGTGCTGTACAAGCGTATTCGCCACCATCTTCCTCTTTGACGTTCGATATGTTCACGTGACTTATAACGTCATCATGAATGGTTACATATTGACCAACCAAAAATCGAGAGTTGTCCGGAATCTGAAATATGTAGAAAAGTTTGACATTACAATATAACGAATTGAATATAGCCGATTTTACGCGATCGTTTTATCACTATTTTGTTTGAAAAAATTCGGTCAAATTAGAGTATCGACACCTAAACCCTAGGGCATATTCCATTTAGCACGATACTAAATTTGTAAATTGTATTTGTCAGATTTAATTTTCGGGAAATACATACATATGTATGTACTTGTATATTCATATCGCAAATTTAGAGCAATTCCCTTTTTGTGAATACAACCAAGTATACTGGTCAGAGCAATTGTAATTAGCACATACATATGTATGTATATACATATTAAGGCAAGTGATTAATGTTTTTACACGGTTTTTTCTGGAACCAATCTACCGTGTAAAAACAAAATTAGGTCTAATGTGTTTTTCTAGGACGAGAAGATTCATCTTACAGTTATTCGTCTATCGCGGTTTTGACTATGTGTATGTGACATGACAAATCCCCTATAAATCCCATACAATAATTTATGCGCGTAATACGATCTATCATCTAATTTGAATTATAAAAGGCAGCAAAATTTTAATTAAACGGGTTTTGTTTATCATACCCTGCCTCCTATACCTTTTTCAGGTCTCTTTCTGGAATGTATGAGTTTTGAGTTGCCTATGTAACTTGGTCGAGATAGATTGTTGTTACAAACTCTTGTATGTATGTATGTATGTACATACAGTCGCCCAATAAAATCTACATTCCTCCCTGAAAAGTGCAGTTCTGAGCCATTTACGCACAACGGAATAATAAAACACATACACACATACCAAAATAATTCCAGTTAAGAGTAAAAAGATATTTTCAAAATTTTTTTTTTTAATTTTTCTGTATTTATTAAAAGATTTCATAAAAATTGTTTTTCAAACACAGAAAAGCCTACATACTTCAAACCAAAATGGTTTTTTAACAAAGCAATAATAATAATATTTAAATTAATATTAAGTGGGACCACCTTGGCTCTGCAGAACAGGTATGTTTCTCATTAAAAAAAATAATTTTTTATGTATAATTTGAAATAAGATCCCAATCCGGTTTATGTTTTGACGTCTTTTTTCTGATACGTCTAGTTCATCCCATAAATGCTTTATGGGGTTCAAATAAGGCGACTGGGGAAGAGAATGAACCTGTTGAGGCAAGTTACATGTTAGTTAGGTCCCTGTCCTGTTGGAAGTACAACCTTCTGCATTTTATCTTCGGATTGCCTCAAATTGGCTTTTAATAAATTCAAATACACAATACGATCCATTGTTTTTTCCATAAATACTAAATTCCCAAAACCACACCATTACGGAACCGCCTCCGTGACCGTAGGAAACACCTTTTTTGATAACATAATATCATCTATCACAACCAAACAAGTTGAACTTGCTTTCACCGCTAAATAAGACATCAAAACATTCATTTGCTTTAACATATTTTGTAGCAAAGTCCATACGCTTTTGTTTATTAATTGTATAGTATTCCCCGCTTACCTCCTATTAATTGATTTTCCCGCTTATTTGAATAACTTGATCGTTCAAAAATATTACAAAATACGTGTAAATTTTCCCGCTTAATTGAACTCGGTTATTGAGTTTTCCGCATAATTGGTTAAAAATATGTGTTAATTGAACAAAACAATGTTGTTATAAAAATAATCTGCCATTGTCGGACATACATATGCACTTATTTCGCAGCATTTGTGATAAGCAGCAGTTAGCATCTTTGCAAAGCAATTAATTATTGGTGAAGATATTTTGCATGGTGCTGATGTTGACGAGCAAAAGAAAGAAGATGATATATGCAAGAAAACTAACTTCAAACATATTTTTATTTAAGAAACCAGTTCTTGTGTGAATTACGGAATATATATATATATATATATATATAAAGCACAACATATGTACAAAAAAAATTACAGACTTTTCAAATTAACATTTAAAAAATGTAAGCCGCGATCTCTAAATATGTGAACGTAAATGCTGCATACTATATACATATACATATCGTCACCTAAAATGCAGAATAACGTATCATCAAAAAATTCGAAATTTTTTTGGTTTTTGGTGATTACGATTCTTTACATCATATAATATTAATAAAATAACGTATCATAAATTGTATATGTTTCGCTCATTCGTTTTTCCTCCTCCGGTAGGCTTGTGAAAAGTGATGTTACGTTATTTTGCATTTTAAGTGACGATAATATGCATTTTTTGTTGCTTAAGTTTGTTTTTTTATAACAATGATCTCTAAATATGTAAGTACATTGTCTCATTTTTGTTCTTTTGTTTCCGGGTAAAGTTAAAAATATTATTTTAAAATCATTACTAAAAACTAAATAAATACTTAAAGTGCACATATGATTTTTTTAAATTGATTAGGTGGTCCAAATAAGCGGGGTTCCTGTAATTAAACGAATTGTTCAATTAAACGAGTAATGGTTCATAAATTCTCCGGTTATTTGAACCAAAAATTGTGCAATTTTTGAAGTCTATTGTCGGAACCCGAGTACTTGCTTGAATTTATGCCATAATTTTACGGTCAGTTCTTCAATCAATCTCATATAACACATGATTTAATTATAGAAATTTAAAATATTCGACTTAATATTAACCAAAATCACAATATTTAGATTAGGGTAGATAATTTTTGGCAAAGGTACCTTTAACTTAAATGGTTACATGTACATATTTTCTGAAGCTTGAAAGCAGCCAAACTTGCTGAGAAGAAGTCTTTTTTGTATTTCTTCATACACTTTGAAAATTAGGCAGATGTAAAAATTAGACAATGGGCACCGCTCACTTTAGGTGAAACTTTTAAATCCTATATGATTCTTTCACTTTACAGTAACAAATCAAACATCAGTTGTTACGGTACAACTTTGTACAAATAGTGTCCTCAAACTATCTAATCTAACGCCAAAACATTTTCGAAATCGGACTACAACTTTTCAAGGACCCAAAAACCAAATATGTGGACAGTCGATTAGTTCTAGTACTGAAATTCGGGGGAATATTTTTATGACAACAGCATGCCTTTGTGCCCAAAACGGGTAAAATCGGATCAATACTTCTCTTAGCCCAAATACCTAATACAAATATTTTCGATCTTCCGGTTGTCTTTATATCGCATATATCGGTCAATATGTTAGGAATCTTAATAAAATTCCAAAAGAATCTTTTTATAATAATAATGTATCTTCCTGCCTGTGATTGTAAATAATGGATGCAATACTTCCTACTTTTAATTAAAATATATACGAAAATCCCGTATATCACTTTACCTTAGGAGAGTTTAAAATGTTCAGTTTCACCCGAACTTAGGCCTTCTTTACCTGTTTAATAATATAAAGTTTTGCCATCATCTTAAGGAATTTTCGGGCTTTGATTCTTTAAAATTTCAAGAGTACATGGTTACACTCGAACTTAGTCCTTGCTTATTTGTTTAATTAAACTATTGCAACACCTGAACGTATTTCCCCGCCTTTAATATTTTCAAATTGTAATAGTATAAAGGGTTCGAATACACCCAGATTAAGCTCTTCCTTACTTGTTTTCAATATTATCAGACAAAGGGTATATTTTAATCTAACGTTTTGGACTATTTGAACAAAAATGTATTATGATCCCATAATTTAAAATAATTTTATTATTAATGATCATTCTTTAGTAAAAATTATTCACCACCATTCATTAATTTTTATCCCCAAATGTGATTTGTTATAACATTTTCTGCAACGATATAAAGAAAAATTTAGCTGTTTAAAAAATAGTTTTACTAGTCTCTGGCTCTGAATCTGAAGTATCCCCACCTGTGTTCTGTATTTATTTTAAAACTTTTATACTCTCGCAACATGATGCACATTTGGCATTCAGTGCAGATGAACAACTGCCACTTCCACAAAAATGTTGTTAATCGATAAAAATTAATATAAAGTGAAATGGAAAGAGGATCATTATAGAGAAAGCGTCTGTGGTTTGACATTTTTAATGTTGGCATGATTCCTCTCAAATACATTCAGGGCACGAATTTCAAATACTACTGAAGCCACCCCACCGAACTTAATGAACACATTTCTTTCGTCTATTTCATGATGAAATGAAAAATTAAAATGTGTGAAAGCGGAGAACAATCCCTTCTCGTATTACTGTTACTAAACTAATAAAAATATGCCAAATGTGTAACAGGAAGGGCGTATAAGTTTTTAAGCTGACTCCAAATTTTTATGGCAGTAATACGCTCAAATAATTAATATTTTCGTCTTAAGAGCAACAATTACTCACAGATTTTAATGTCATATTATCAATTTTAATACTTACCGGGAATCCATCGAGTGACCATGTGAATTGCGGTAAAGGATTTCCAGTTGCTACGCACTTTAACGACACAGTGGGTCCGGGTTGCAATGTTTGCTCCGAAAACCAATAAAGTAATTCTGGAGATGCATCTAAACAAAGTTTAATCCGTATATAAAGATATGAAGAATAAGAACACAATGCAATATATATGTAGTACATATATAAAGTAAGTAAGTAAGAGATAACGCAAATTTTGTGGTTTTTAACATCGAAAACTATTAATTAATTTACCCCATATTGTTCTAAAATGAACATTTAGCATGTGAGCACTTAGGCCCAGGGAAGGGTATATGAAGGTGTCTGAACAAGGACCCGGCCAAATTCTCTCCTCTTTCAACTGATTCAGTGAAAACTTGGATCCCTGCGTCGCAAAGGCTACTTGTGGAGGTTTTTCGCTGCTCAAAGACCTACTGGGGATATGTACTCATAGATGGGAAGAAATCGCTGGAGAAGAGGCATATGAGGTCTACTGAACTACTTGCCTTAAGCAAAGTTCATCTTGCCGCAATCCTAGAGGTTCTTACTGGACACTTTAGTAGGCATTCATGGCTAGGAATCTGGTCGGACGACAGTTGTCAAACTTTCTCCACTCTTGTTCAACCTTTGCAAGACTGAGGTTGAAAAATTTCGGCAGTCTTAGCTCCGGAGAACCAGAGACATAGCCGAAAGTGACATTAGCCGTCTCAACAAAACTGTAAAATGAGATCCCTGTTAGGATCGACCTCGCTAACCTAACACGCTTACTTTTCTTCAAGCCAATCAAATATTTTCAACCAGTCCCTACGAAATTTTTGCTTTGAAGGTCAGATGAGCATTCATTACAAAAATGCCCGTTAAAGGGCAACATTAGTAATACGCAGCAGTGAGTCACAATAGGTTGATGATGATGATAAAGTTGAAAGTACATAACTATGCCGATAAAAAAATATATAAATTTCTGTGAAGTTCCTTATAAAGACATACATTGTATACTTACTAACATAAAAACACTCATTAAATTTCGTATAGGTCCATCTTCAGAAGGCCCAATAGACTAACGTGAATATTATAGGTAGGTATAACCCCCAAAAATATCACGTATTTTATGTAGGTACTTGTATACTTAATATCCCCCAACAAAACTAGCTCATGACTTATATAGCTGTGTGTATGTAAAGGGCGGCCAAAATGATCTTTGCCCGGAGAGGTTAAATAGCTAGATCGGGCCCTGGCTATTGTGGTCCGATATTAGCCGTTTAGACATATATGCAGCATCTTGGGGAGAAAAGGTCGTGTCAAAATTTCAGATCGATAGCTTGAAAACTGAGGGACTAGTTCGCGTATACAGACAGATGGACATGGCTAAATTAACTCAGCTCATCATGCTGATCGTTTTTGTATATATTTTATAGGGTCTCCGACGTTTCCTTCTGGGTGGCAAACTTAATATACCCTGTTCAGGGTATAAAAAATGTGAATCATCTCAAATTATATAAAAACAAGAAAAAACGTTAACTTCGGTTGCACCGAAGCTATAATACCCTTCACAGATACAAAGGTTCCTTACAATAACTTGATCCAGATTTAATTTAGTGAATCGGAAAAATAAAATTTTTTTCCATGCAGGCACTTTACTCTGATCGTGCAGTTTATAGAGACCGCCATTTCGTTAATTTATAAAAAGGTACTAGATTAAGTAATAATAAAATTAATTCTTTTATCCAATTAGTTTTAAATGCATCTTGAAGAATTAATGATGGTCACCGCAAGGAACTTCAATTGAAACTGGATCAACTCAAACAGCTATTACATTTTTTCACAAATTTCTGTCAAGTCAAGTGGTAACCATATTTAATGATACAATGTTTTTACTTTAATAAACTTAAATAATTTACTGGTAAAAAGAAATTAAAAATGTAATTTTTTCATGTCTTTGAGTACACCTAATCCCTTAAGCTCTCATCTTATCGTGCCAGTAAAAAAAAAGAAAGTATATTGGGTGGACTAAGTTGTATACCATAAAATAACATATGTATACAAAGGACGGATGAATGAGCAATATATGGCTATACCTGAACATGAAAGATGTTATATAATATTTAATGCATTAATTTATAACACAATTGTTCTTATGTATAAAAGAAATGCAAATGATGAGTATAAATCGAAATAATGTGGTGTCATTTATTTAATGGTATTTTAGTCAATCAAACTACTTACCTCCCAATTGTAGCTCAGCTGTCGACTGAATCTGCTCCCACTCATTAGAAACAAAGCACTGATACATCCCAGGATCATCCTTTTGCACTTTCTTAATTATCAGTCTTGGCGGGTCTGTTAGTATCTGTAAAATGTAGTTATTGCTTAAATAATGATTATACACTTCTTGAACAGTTAAAGGCAATGTACAATAATTTATGCACTTTATGTGCGTATATTTGATTGAAACGTAAAATCAGTATCAGCATTTCTTGATGGTACTAATTCTACAAATAAATAAAGTAGGGCTAAGTTTTGATGTAACCGAAGATTTCATACTCTTGAACACATTCAGGTGTTGGCAAAACTGTATATTAAAAAATGTTGCGGAAAAATTCAACATTCATTATTCGATGAAATCGTAAATGGCGTAATTGCAATCAAATTTGGTATTTTATTAAGTTATATTATAGGTCAAAGACTCACTCACTTAGTTTTATTGCTATATTTTACTTCGTGACAGCTGAAATTATATTAAAATCATCTTGAAATGAGATATATATATGTGATTTAAACTCACCCGAAGAGACTAAAAGCCAACCAACGGATCAGAATTAATTATATCAAGAATATAAGGGTTAGGTCAAGGTCTAGACAAACCCTATTAATATTCAGCGCTAACCCATAAATATAATTTTAAAGAAGACTTGTCGACTTCATTTCACTAAAATATTACACATTTTCACCAACCTATATTGTACGGTTGAAAGTCAGCTGGAAAGTCGGGAATCACTACATAGGATAAATTGGGGACCGAGAAAGGTCTGAAATTGTGGCATTAACCTTTCACATTGCTCTGGTATACTGTGAACATATTTTCAAACAATTTTATTAATAAATAACTCACACACTGACCCACATATTCGGCATAAGGTTTGTTAGAATAACGAAAATCATTATAGTATAAAATAATTTCACGTATTTTTTATTTTTACCAGTGTTCCTTGCATGCGGTGGGTTTGTTGGTAACAGAAAAAATTATAATTCAGTTTCATTAAGGTACCTTACACAACATCATCAATATATAAGAAGTAAAGTCAACTTGATGTTTGAAAATCCTTATATATGTTATATGTGGCCTAAGGCAAGTTTTCACCCGATTGTATCCATTTTAAGTACCTATTTTTACAGAGTAGGGATGTTAAAAAGATTTGCTCTGAGCGAATTTGGTTATTATAGCTTAAATAGTTTAGGAGATATGTACATTTAACTTATTAGAGTTCCGAGCCACTTTTTTATTTATTTTTATCAAATAACAGGTGCCTTTTGTTATTACAATTCGTTGTACCAAATTACAGTTTTGTATCTTAATGTGTGGCTTAGTTATGGAAATTTATAGGTTTTCGATTAATGACGTTCTGTGGTCACACTTTTTTGCCAAGGAATACGTGTACCAAGTTTCATTATGACATTGCAATTTTTACTAAAGGTACAACTTACACAGACAAACGGATGGACAGACAGTCACTCGGAGTACAACTCGTCTCGTCGTCCTGATGATTTATATAGGTATACATAACCCCATATCTATCACGATTAGTTTTAGACGATACAAACAAGCGTTAGGTAAACAAAACTATTAAATTCTGCAGCAACATGTTGCAAGAGTATAAAAATTATTCGAAAGAACTCAACATTCATTATTCGTCGGAAGCTTGAAATGATTACAAACATATTTTGTATCCTATTAACTTACATAACAGGCCATAGGCTCACTTAGTTTTATTACTATCTTTTATGAAAACATTTATATTAAAATCAGCTTGATTAACTTATATGTTTTATATATGACATAAACTCTACCAAAGGTGCTAAGTTTAATATATTGGGTATATCAGGAAACATCAATCCACCTCCTAATACATTTAAGATATATGTCTCTCAAACCATTCATGGTGAATTCGGATAATAACCCCGCCACGCCCTCATTTGGGGCGAATGTTTTTTTTTTATAATAGCAAATCCTTGCGTCAAAAATGGGTTGAATCGGGTCAATACTTCCCTTAGCCCTAATATAAAGATTTTCGAACTTCCAATAGCCTTTATACCACATACATATATTGCCCTATATGTGAGTTGAAATTGTCTATCTTTGTGGCTAAAATGGATAAAATCGGTTGAAAACTTGCCCCAGCCCTAGTTATATTCAAAATTTAAAAACATCCGGCTGACTTTACCCCATGTATATTAGTGATGGTATGTGAGGTGAAATTCAGAAAGCATTCAAACATTCCGTTGGCGATCAGTAAGTTAACTGAGCGTATAATATTGGATATGCCATAGTTCAATGCCGAAAATATGTGAATTTGGTCTACGAATTACCCCAACTCTCATACCACATATAGTGATTTTATTAAAACTTTTTTTAACCAACTCTTTTACCGAATATACCCTATATTCTGATTTCAGACTTTTCACCTGACTTTAAATCGTTTAGGTAGGTCAAAATGTGTGATATTTTAATGAAATTAAGTGGACAAGTTTTCTTAAACGTTATAAAATTATATTAATGATGAGTTCCGATCTTTTGGTTGACGTTTTTCACATCAACTCAATATATGATATTAAATTTAATATTAAATTTAGCCTCTTCGGTTGAGTTCATATCACATGTATGTATTTGAAGATGATTTCGGTAAAATTTTTCGCTGACCGGAAATAAAATATAGTAATAAAACTAAGTGAGTATAAGATCTTAATATAAGTTAATATAGTTAAGATACCAAATTTAATTGTAATCCTTTCACGATTTCGTCGAACAATGAAGTTGAACTCTTTCCCTATGTCATCCAGCCGTCAACAGGAAGTTTCAATATCCTTATCCTAGGGGAAGGATTTTTCCTTCAGAAAAAAAAAACCTGTAAATTTATTTAAGATGTCTCAAAGATAAAATGTAGGCCATAGCCATATTCGGTATCTACATTCGGCAATGCCATTAAAATATCTTTCATCTGTCTCTAGTCAAAAGTCAACACATAGGGGATAGAGGGACTAAAGGAAGGGTTAGACTGAATTAATTTAACTAAAAAATGCTTTAGAAAATATTTCCACTCCTACATAACATATACAATAATTATATGTAGTGTATGAAAACTGCATTTCATTAAGATATCTTGCAAATTGGATGATATTTTCCTTATAAATTTACACATAAGTAGGTTCGGAGCTTCTCATCTTGGCTGAAATTTCTACACGGCGAATCACTTTTTTAAATTTGGAAACAAATGAAGACACACGCACGAAATCAGCCCAATGTTTCGGCATCTGTTGTACCCTTGTCGAAGTACTCAATTACCGTGATAACCTTTTTCGGAACATCTGGGATATTGACATTATCGGGGGGTTAGGCTAAGTGATTATCAGACTCACCCCGTACTAGTGCACTCAAGTCTTTGCTTGTTTGAAGTTTAAAATTTCCTAGTTCATACATTCTCGATAAAATGTAGAAACTAACGTACATTTATTAATTAAATGTTCTCTTGTTGAAAATATTAGTATTTTTACAAAGACCTACAAAAATCTTTTGATAACGATAACAAAAAGATTGGAAAACTCTTTACATAGTTGGTTGAATGCACAATAATATCATTGCCATATATTATATTTCTATTTTATATTTATATTAAACTTACCTCTACTCGATTATCACGCAGTATTGGTTTTCCGTCATGTAACCAATTGATATCATGCACCGGATGTCCGGACACTATACATTGAAATTGCGCATCCTTGTCAACATCTACTGTTTGTACCTGAGGCTGCAGATGAGCTGTTAAGGGTGCTATATAAAAACATGACGAAAAATTCAAGTTCCTTAAATAGCGTTATTAAATTATCTTAATGGTTGTTGGTATTGAGTACTACAATATAATTTGTAGGGGTGATATGTACCTAATTATTATTAAAGATGAGAGTATTCCCGTTTATCTTATACCATTATATTATAGGCAAATTCTTTGTGATGACATAAACTAATTTCATGTATCATTAAAATACCTTGAGCTTATCACGATCCTACCAAGACGATTGATAGGAAATAGAAAAATGCTGAAATGGTACTATCCCGCCTTATCTATTTTGTTTGAATTAAATAGGCTATGAAAATACTTGAGGGATTAAAAAGTTCTTTCCCCGTTGGGAAGCTACACTCTATCCGGTGGACACAGGCTATATTATATTTTCAAAACAGTTAGGAATCCTTACTAAAACGCCAATAATGTAACCTACGGCGTAAAAAATTCCCAAAAAAATTCCTTGATTATAGAACAAAATAATGTACTAAGACTTTGCGGAACATATAATAATCTACAAAAAATGTTTGTACATCTTATGTCTGATATAGTTAAGTCACAATGCGTGTTGTTTTAATTAAAAAATTATTATTATAATGCATCCGCAGCGCGGCTAACTAAGAAGTTGGCTCCCTACGAAGTGGTCGTTTGCGGAATTGAATATATGTACATAAATAATATTAAAAGTTCGATGTTCATATCTCATTATAGGCGTTAAAGTTATCATGGAAATTAAAGCGTCCAGAACGATCACCGTCTAGCTACCCAACTTCCCTACAACATCAAACATTTCTTTCACTACAAATTAGTATTCAATTTCTATAGTTGACATACTTACCAGTTACTGTTAATGATACTTGAATTGTTTCCTCACCGGCAGTGTTGTTAACCCAACAAAGATATTTTCCACTATCTTCTAGACGGGCCTAGATAGGGTTAGTACATAAATTATCATTTAACTTTAATTCATGAAAATATACATACATATGTATAGCTATACCTATAAGTACATATTTATTGTAAAGTAAATCGAATGCTTAAATAATACATACTACAATATAAACTATAAAATTGAATGACGAAAATATGCACATTTATAAGGATCAACATAGCAAAAAATTAGGTTCGCCAAAAGTGTTAATATAAAAAAGTTTGAGAAATTTAAAAATTTTTAACTTGTATGAACACAGCATTTCTTATACCACGCATTGTTTAAAATCGGCCCTATACTGGTCGTTGTCGTTTTAAAACGAAATAAGAATGGCTATTTGGCATTCCTGTTGGCGTTATCGACATTGATCAAAAGTAAATTCGTATTCCCCATTTTGAAACGACATGGTAACAGTCGTTCCTTGTCGTTGTATGTTAGTAATTGAGAGCGCGATTATTTGAAGTCAATATGAAACACGCAGTTTGAAATTTTAGTGTCCGAAATGGGAAAAAAATCATGCGTATGCCAAAGGTTTAAGAAAGCGGATAAAACCATTAAATTTCGATATTTTTTTAACGAATATTTAAAAAAAAACTTCATTCATTTGCACCTCCATGTCGCGACGGAGACGGTTGAGATAAAGTAAATAAAATGTGTAAAAATAAAGAAAAAAGAGTACACAACAAATCCGAAGCTAGAGCAACAGGAGAAAAAGTTATTATTATTATTATTATTTTGTCTTATTTATTATGTACTTAAATTCACAAAATGGTTAAAATATTTACTGCAAAACAACAAATAAAAAACATCGGATACAATGGCGCTATTGGGCGTTCTGATACTTTCTTAATTTTAATTTAAAATTTCGATAACTTTTTTTTTAATTGCGATATACTTGAAGAATTCGAATTAGGAAACGAAGCGACAAAAACAACGACAACAACTTGGACGGCAACGTGAATAGGGCCGATTGAAAGATTGCTTTGAGAACATGAAGGAGTAGATTCTTTTACAATAATGTAGGAAAAAAAAGCAAAACTCAAACTAATTGTGTAACAAACAAAAAAAAAAACAGTTGTCAATATTAAACGAATCCGTTAATATTTTACTACACACTGTATAACCTAAAATTTATGGCGATGGCGGATTTCTGTCTGTCGGACTGTCCATCCCAGCCAAGCGATAACTTGAAAAAAAATTAGATATCTTAATGAAACTTATTCTTTCTACCGTCAGGTTCTTTCGTTCCTTTTTCCATTTTACAATGGATAAATCAGGGAAGATAACGAAATAAAAATTAGCACAAATAATATCCCTTAGGAGCAGAAGCTCTTATCTAAAAGGTCGAAGGGAATTTACTTTTACAAACTAGATACAGAAAATGGAGAAAATAACGTGTTCTGGTGTTAAAAACTCGGTTTAACACTTCCTGAGAGTAATGATCCGGTTCAATCCATTTTTGACATACAAGCATACTATTTTCAGGAAAAAATTGTTTCCGAATTTCTGTGAAATACAGATTAACAAACATTTTGGATAAATAGTTCGCAATGAGAACTGGGGTCCACATACTCGGTAGCTAGGGGCTTAAACATTTGTAGCCCAATTTTGATCATAAGGTGGGACACCTCAAAGGCATTATTTGTGCCGAATTTGGTTAAAATCGGTCGAGTAGGTCTCGCGAAATGGGTTTTGACCTAAATATGAACGGTGCCACACCCATTGTCTTAATTTGTCTCTGGCGCATTTAGTTATTGATTTACTACGCTTTTAGTAGTTTTTAACAAACCCGTTATATGAGGAAAAGAGGGGTTATAATCTGATTTCATCCATTTTCTTACTGTCGGTAGAGGTTCTTATAGGATTTGTCCTTAGCGAATTTGATTATTGTAGCTTTAGTGATTTAGGAGCTATGAACATTAAAAGGGGCCACGCCCATTTTTTCAAAAAATTTATACTACTACGCCCTTTGCTACTGTAATCACCTCTACCAAATTACAGGTTCATATCTTAATTAAGTGCGTAGTTATGGCAATTTATAGGTTGTCGGTTAATGCTTTTTCGTGGGCGAGGCAGTAGTCCGATTAAACTCGTAATCACTTTTTTGAGATCTCAATTTTTACTCAAGCTTGCACAGTCAGACGAACAGACGGACGGAAACGCAGTCACCTGGATTTCAACTCGTCTTATCGCTCTGATCATTTATACATATATAACTCCATATTTATCTCGATTAATTTTAGGTGATACAAACAACCGTTAAGTGAACAAAACTATCATACTTTGTAGCAACATGTTGCAAGATTATAATTAAGGAACAAACTAGTTGATATTATTGTTTATATACAGTACTTGCGTTCAAATATTAAGAGGTCTTTGCTTATATTTTTAAAATGTTATTAGAAGAAATATGTAACTGTTTTTGTATATTATTCAATATATGGAAAAAGACATGCGATTCCATATTCCCGAATTCACATAAAAACTTGTTTTCTGAACAAAAATATCTTTGAAGTTCTTGTATGTATTTTAAAACTTCCGGAACTAACGGAGGCCTTATATGCGGCATGCTAGATTATTTTTTTAACCAAAGCAATTAATCTGGGGAAATTGAAGGTATATTTTCCATAACCAATCGATCAATTAATCGCGGGATACTGTTATTAATTTTAAGATTTTCAAGCCTCTTCTCATTAAATGAACAAAAAAACATAAAACATTAATGTATTTATTTTAAAATCCACTAAGATACATATACAATGAGATTTATGTATAGGGATTTGAATTAGTTCTATAAATTCATTGTGTACATTTTGATTAAATATTTCTATTTACGTTGGGAAATTTATATGTTACCGTTTAACTTTTCATATTACCTTCGCAATCTTTAACAATCCTGCAGAAACGATTGTAATGCGCTCACTTAGCTGCAGTGGCAATAGTTGCTCGTTTTCCTCCTTGAACCAGCTGAAAAAATAACAGATTGATTGATAATTGAACACAAATATAATCGAAATTAGTTATAACTAAAATCTATTACAATGCAGTGATGCTAAAAAAGTTACAAACGTTTATTAAGTGCTGTTAAATACAAAAATCGAGATATTAAAAAGTTTTAAGCGCTTCAACAATTGAGACAGAGTTTTCCATCAATCCAACTGCTGCATAATTCAGAAAATCTCAAATCAATCTTACACTTTTCGAAGTCATAAAAGTATACCAACCAATTACCAAAATAATTTGAAACAGCTAGGCAAGGTAAAAGTATTACAGTGTGTGCATGCACGTTAAAATTTTAATAACCCAACGATTACCATCCTCTCGCCCAACCGACGCGAGGGGCGCAATCCGCATACGTGCGAAATTAGCCGAGTCAGAAAAGGCAAGAGAGTTTTTTAAGTGTTGAGAGCTAAAACTGCTCAGCTACAGAAACAAAAATTTCAACAGCTAAGATTTATAGTTACAATATAAAAAATTTACACATTTTCATTCATTAAGAGTAAACAATAAATTTTTTTTAATTTTGAAAAGTGAGTCAGATAATGTGCTGGAATGAGAATTAAAATCATGACATATACGGCGGAATGGCTCGTTTAGATCGAAATTTGATCTACAGGATTTTAACAGTAAAGGTCTACACTGCCTCGAAAAGCGAATCGGGATATTAAATTTAATTTCAGACAGAAGAAAAGAACTGCAAACTGTTCCATTCAAGATTTTCACTAAGAATATTATGCCAAGCATTTCCCTACGACTAGAAAGTGTAGGTAGATTAATAAGTTTTAAACGACTAGTGTATGGAGGTAGACTTACCCTAGAATCCCATCGGAAATGCGCTAAGGCGAAAAGTAAAAATTGTTTTTGAACAGACTCTGACTTGTCAGAATGGATTTGGTTGTTAGGGTTCTATACAACAGAAATATATTCCAATATAGGTCTAACCAAAGTTGTAAAAAGTGTTTTAGTAATATACGGATCTCTAAATTCTTTAGACCAACGTTTAACAAAACTGAGAACAGCTTTTGCTTTCAAGACCATTAAGCTTAGGGTCCATATTAACTCCCAAATCAACACAGTTAAAAACTTTCTCCAGAATATGGTGTTTTATAACATAAGAAGAGGGGTGCACAGATCTACAGGAAAAACACATCGTCTTATATTTATTCAGATTCAATGGCAAATCATTTCTATCACACCATGCAACCATATTGTTCAAGTCTGTTTGCAACAGACACCTTTCCTCAGTTGAAGTGTATGATTTAAAAAGCTTTACGTCGTCAGCGTATAACAAAAGTTTATGTATGAGAATCGAGAGATTTACTTTATCGAAAGCTTTGCTAAAGTATGTGTTTATAACATTCGTATGCTTATGTTCCTTAAAACCCAATGATACATTTACAATGATTTACATTTACAAATTCAAGCAAGTTTGTTAGAGTCGATTTCCCTTTACGAAATCCATGCTGAGATGAGGAAATTAACGGAGAAATCGAAAAGGTTATATGGTCAGTGATGATAGCTTCAAAAAGTTTAGGTACTACTACTTTGATAGTTTTGCGATACCTCTATAGTTTTCAATGTTGGATCTAAATCCACTTTTATGCAAAGGAATTATAAATGACTGTTTCCATATCGAAGGAAATATACCGTGTTTAAGAGAGGAATTAAATATCCTTGTCAAAGGCAAGTAAATATATATGGCACCATTTTCTAGGAAGCATGAGGGTATCATGTCAGGACCGTAACTAAAAGATGGTTTTAACTTATTTAATTTAAGTAGGACGTCTTCTTCAGAAACGTCAAATAAAACAGATTTCTGTACAAGCACTTAAGACCGATTGTTCAGTTTGTATGGCAGCTATATGCTATAGTGGTCCGATATCGGCCGTTTCGACTAATGAGCTGGTTCTTAGTGAGAAAAGAACAGGTGCAAAGTTTAAGATCGATAGCTTAAAAACTGACGGACTAGTTCGCATATAGGTATACAGACAGACGGAGATGGCTAAATAAACTCATATATAACTGATCATATAATATAATATATTGTTGTATATATTTTATAGGGTATCCGATGTTTTGTGATGTGATTCTGGGTGTTACAAACTTCGTGTCAAATTTAATATACCCTCTTCAGGGTTTTTGTGTAAATTTTAACATTATACAATTATTTTTTCCATTGACTTTTCAATTCGTGGAAGCAATATTAATATTTTGATAAATCAATTACAGTCTGTCGAATAATGTAAGTATTAATATCTTTTTATTCTTTCATCTTTGATGAGATTACTCTTTCATATAATATAAAAAACATGTGAAATTACTTATTATTTTTTGCTTAATTTCTTTATTTATTTATTTGTCAGGCTTGACTTTGCTTTACTTGAAACAACTAATGTTTGATTTACATAGAACTCCAGTCGCTGCGCTAGACAATTCTTCTTTGTCATCGAAGCGCAGCAAACAGATACAATTAAAGCTTTGCTTTTCGTGCTTCTCTCTGATATTAAATATTTTTTGTTTTGTTACTTTCATCTTAACATAATATTTTAACTGAAATTACATACATATCAATCATATACCCAAAAGTAAATGCGTTCTAATTAAAAAATAATAGAAATACACGAAATAAATAAAAAATAGCGACAGCTGCTTGTTGAAGCATAAAAAGATTAGAACATTTTGCTTTGCTTTTTTTGCAAAACTTTTAAAGGTGAAGGAGCCCATACAAAGCCATAAGCGTTCTGTCTATCAACAAGAAGCGGTAATTATTTTAATTTTACTAGTGCCGTTAAAAAATAGAAATCTCTTAATTAAAAATTAAGTCTGAATGTTGTTAAAATTTTTTTTCTAGGCGGAATTAGATAATTTCTCAGCACAAGTTTCGAAGAAGTGCAATCAAATTATTCTTTATTGCATAATACGAAACGAAGTACTTTTTATGGTACCCTGAGCAGGATATACTATGTGGTTTCCCACCAAGTTTGTAACACCTTGAAAGAAACGTCGGAGATGTGACAGCGTGAAGGGCTGAATTCATTTAGCCATGTCCGTCGGCCCGTCCCTCTGTATGTATATACGCGAACTAGCCACTCCTTTTATCCCTAAGAAGGTGCTTATATGTCGGAACCGCCGATATCGGACCACTATATCAAATAACTGCCAGACACACTGAACGATCAAAATCAAGTTTTTGTATCGAAAAACTTTTTTGTTCAACAAAATTTTCGAGGGTACAATCTCCGAAGAAATTGCTCAGATCTGACGACTACAGCATATAGATGAAATACAAATTGGCCGCTGAAAATCTAATTCTTGTATGGAAATTTGAAGAACTCGATATTTTATAACAGCAAATGGCGTACAACAAAATGAAATTAAAATTTATAACGCTGTCAATGGTTAAGTTATAACGAAAATTAATGATTAATAAATTTTATGGTAACGCGCGAATGGTGTACAACAAAATGAACTTACGGATTTTTAAAATTGTAAAAAAGTTTATAAGGTTTAAACGAGGTTATATTCTTAAAATTTATTCAAACGTACTTTAAAAAAAGGAAAATTCAACGTTGTTAATGGTCAGGTTTATATTCAGGAGTGTATTCAAGAATCAAAATGATGAATCCATTAGCAGAATAAGTTCATGTGTGCTGAATATTCGTTGAATTTAGTAGGATCTTGTGCAACTGAATCTGTAACCAAAACAGTTGACTCTCCGTTGGGAGAACTTAGTGCAATAAGAAGTCTCAGGAATGTCAAGCCTATTATCTGGTGCAAATCTTTCGTTCTATTTCAATATTTCTTCAAGATATGGGAGATAAACAATTCTCTAAATATGAAGAAAAAACCATAGCACTATTTGGAGTTAAAGTTTATTGTCGCAAATGTATGTTTACAGGTCGCAATGAAACCAGAAAAATTCAGATAGATGAGTTACGAGTTCCTGAATCACGAAAAGCTTTGCACTGTGTGTATTACCGAGTCTAAATTTTTTTTTTGACAATTTATATGAAAGCGATACCAATGCCATATTTTAATAACATGAAAGTTATAGTTTAGCAACAAGTGGTAATTAAAATGCATAGAATTGTTGTTTGTCAACAAGGGCGGCGAATCAGACCGAACGTAAACTTTTCTATTAAATCTCTAAAACCGTTAATATTATATATTTCTTTCAGTTCACACATCACAAGTCTAATGTTTAGAAATATCATCATTTTTGATTGTAAATCTTTGTTTTCTGATTAAGTATTAATATAAAAAAAACAGTAGCGTTGTCTTTGAAAATAATCTATACCAAATTTCTTAAAGATATCTCGTCAAAAGACAAAGCTTTCCATACAAGCACTTGATTCCAATCGTGCAGTTTGTATGACAGCTTTATGATATAGAGGTCCGATATCGGCGATGAGCAGCTTCTTTTGGAGAAAAAGACGTCTGCAAAATTTCAGATCGTTATCTGAACGGAGGGACTAGTTCGCGTATATACAGACGGACAGACAGACGGACATGGCTAAATCGGCTCAGCTCATCATGCTGATCATTTAAATATATATTTTATAGGGTCTCCGACATTTCCTTTTGGGTGTTACAAACATCGTGGCTAACTTAATATACCCGCTTCAGGATATAAATATAAAGAACAAAAACAATACAATGAGCTTATATATTTAGAAATCCTTGTTATAAAAAAAAAATTAACTAACTAACAATTGATATTGTTGTACATATGCAGCACTTGCATTCACATATTTAAAGATCGTGAAATAAAATGCGACTTCACACAAAAACTTGTTTTCTGTTTTGAAACGAAACATTATTTTTAACGACAGTTTTTTTGTGCAATTAACAGGGGGATATTAAAGGTATATATTTTTCAATAACACATATTTTTAACCAATTATGCAAGGAAACCAATTTACCGGGTCCAATTAAGCTGGACAATTTACACGTATTTTGTATGCAATATATTTTTGACCGATCAGGAGGTTCAAATAAGCGAAAAAATCAATTAGACGGGGGATACTATATTTACAAAATCTATTAGAAACCCCAAAAGCAATAATTTTTTTACGATAGATTTGCATACCTTGAACAGGGTATATTAAGTTTGCCACGAAGTTTGTAACACAGAACAACAATTTTTCACGCTGATTTCACACGTACACTTACGATCTAACGTCCACAGTGCTGCCAGATCTGCGGATTTTTCGGGTTTTGCCGGATTTTTCGAGCAAAAGGTTTAATATGAATTCGGAAGAATAAAATCGGTTTCTTTTTCAACAAGCGAAGATACAAAAAAAATTCTTAGCTCGGTTGATCAAGAAAACTGAACGCAGTCGAACGCTGGCCTCTCTTTAATGCTTGTGTCTCTTTTATTCAGTGAGTTGTCGTACTTTTAGTCATTTTGAACATAGCCGTTATATGGGGATGGAGCGTGGTTATTATCTGATTTTCATTTTCACAGTGTATAAAGAAATGCTAAAAAGACTTTAAGACTTTTTTAAGACTGGTTAACCTACAAATGCCTCTCATCACTGCGATTCCCTGCATCAAATTACGGTTTTGTATCTTAATTTAGTGCATAGTTACGACACTTTATAGGTTTTCGTTTAATGGCGTTTCGTGGGCGTGGTACGATTACGCCCAACTTCAATACCAACCCGACTATTATTATTAACTTCTGATTTATTTAGCAAAAGAAAACAATTTTTTTTCTTATTGGTCACCATGCTCAAAAATTGTAACTTAAATTAATATCAAAAATAAAAAAATACTGCATAAAAAATTAATAAATAATTAAAATTGCATTCCTTGATAAAAAATGCTATGCAATAGCTTTACCGCGGCATTACTCGAGTGCCACACGTATTTTCTTTTTATTTGGCAGATTATTGTTTAAGTTTTTTAAAAAATTAATGCTTGGTATACTGAAAAGAGAGTGCGAGTTTGAATGGTAAACATGTTTGCCGAATCTGGAGGAAGACTGTACCATCGAAATCCGTATGTCCGTGTTCAAGAAACAATAGCGGCTGTTGCATCGTCAACTGAGGCAAATCCAAGAGTTTCGACTCGCAACTTATTGACCCAACTTGGAGTTAGCAGACAATCATTACAACGGATAATTTGTGATGAATTAAACCTGTTTCCGTACAAAGTTCAAATAACAAGCCGGTTAAACCCTCTAGATTTGTCTATTCGCTTAGAATTTTGCCAAAAAATGATTGAAATGGCCGAAGAAGACAATAACTTGATAAATTGCCTGTATATGTCTGAGTCTCATCAGATTTGATTTCATTTTGATCTAAGTGGAAATATAAACAAGAAAAATTGCGGATATGGGGTGAATCAAATCCAGAAATAATCCACGAGACGGAACTTCACCCAGAACGAGTCACTGTGTGATGCACAGTTTTATCAAAGTGTATTGTCGGGCTATACTTCTTTGAAGAAAACGGTGTAACAGTAACTGTCAATGGCCACAGTTATTTAAAGATGTTGATTCAGTTTTTTTACCCAGAATTGCGCCGAAGACGTATCGCTTTCAATAGCGTTTGGTTCCAGCCATATCGAGCAACTGCACACATAATCAGAATAATGTCAAGAAACTCCATTTCCGCTGGCGCCCAAAGTCACCTGACCTAACTGTACCAGAATTTTTTTTATGGGGTTATGTCAAGCAAGAGGAGTGCGAAACAAAACGTAGAAATCTGACTGAATTGAAGCAGTCCATTAAATCGATAATTGAGGCAATCCCGACTTCAATCCTTCAGTCAGCAATGAATAATTTTCTGCTGAGCTGGATGTCATTTACGGTCCATAATTTTTAAAAATAATTAATTATATAAAATAACATAAAATATGCTACACAATAAACAAACAAAAAATGTAATGCATTGATACAAAAAGAAGAAGTTATTACGGTTTGTTTTGTTAGCACGATTCGTGAGCAACCCTGTATAAAAACAGTGACTCAATAACTGCTATAAGAAACTGTTAGTTGATGAAGCTGCACTAAGTTTGAGGTGAGTTTTTTGCATTACCTAATACTTAACTATGTTATTGTACTTGCATATGTAATAATACAGACATACCGATAAGTTGGCACAGGATGACCTTGAGCGATACAAGGCAACGTTGTTTGTCCATTAAGCATAACATGTCGAAGTGAGTGCTTTTCGACGTTTATGCGCGGTTGCACCATACCTTTTGGTTCTGTGACAATGATTCGTCCAGGATATGTAGATATTTGAATTTCACCTGAATTGACATATAATAGGTATTAGTGAAATAAGCGAGTATATAAGGATAAGTTTTAAGATTACGAATTAAAAAATTTTTTTATTATTTTTTTGACTTAAACATATAGCCTTTGGCAGATCTTCCGGTAATATAGATCAGCTAAATTGATCGAATACATTCAAGCCAAGCGGTCCAATTTTCGCCCCTTTTGTAGAAATTGGAACCGTATGTCGGCAATAACGCGCCGAGGATGCAAAGGCATCTTAACAATGACTTGTGGATTATCATCCAATCAAATATTAAAGTACCCATTCAACCAAAAGTGAACTTAATTGCTCAGTAAAAATTTTCTTGTGGGAGTTGGGATCGGTGGTCTTTTCGTTTTAGGCTCATTCAGCAAACGTGCGTTGCGCTTGATGGTCGTTCGGCTTTTATTCTTGCACGAGTTGGAACCGATCGATGGTTGCTCGAATTATCGGCTCTGCTGGGCGATTATGTCGACCGCGCAGCACGCGGTGCGAACCGATTCATTACTTTAGTAATAAATTTGCACGATTTGCAAACGTTGTTCTAGAGTTAGTCGTTATGAAATGGCAAACCAAACCGAGTATATGTATGTAATTCAAGTAATAACTGTCAGAAAGACCAACTCCCAAAATAGTATTGCCTCATTAATAATCAAAATATCCCTATATAAGAGGACAAAGGAGAATCAGGTTGTCTTTATAGCATATTGCTTAATATGTGAGATGTCTTATTGAAGCTAAATCCGTATATTTCCTTAAACGTAATATACATAGTTTAGCGCATCATGTTAAAACTCGGTTCACGACTTTTTTCAATAAATGGGTATGTCTATGAGAATATATGTACATACTTATTAGGGTGGAGCGAAAAAAAAATTATTTTTTTTGCTTAGCCTGGGGGTAAAATATGTAGATTATAAAAAAAGAAAATTTTTGGACAAAAAAACAATAATAATTTTTTTAACACCTAGAGGCGTCGCACTCGATTTTAAAGTAAATTTTGGAGTTAAAATATTTATTTCGTAAAAAACTTTTGATAAGTGTTCTAGAAAAAAGTTAAAAGTTATTAACTTAAAAAAATTTTTGTGGTCATTATTTGAGTTTTAAAAAAATTTTTAAACGACCACATGCTTTCCTTAAGCGTTTAAATAAATTTTGAGTCAAATTTAGTATATTTAACATAAACGGGAAAAGTTTAAACCCAAAACTATTTGTTTTTTTGTCCAAAAAAAATTTTAACTCGAAATTTACTTTAAAACTGAGGTCAAAAATTTTCTGTTTTTATAATCTACAGATTTTACCCCCAGGCTAAGCAAAAAAAAAATTCCACTCCACCCTAATACTTATGTCCTTTATGTTGCCTTTTTATCGAGTATATCGGCCAATATGTGAGATACCTTATGAAATAAAAAATATATAAAATGGTCTTTCTAATTAGCGGTTACATTTTACAAGCTTTAACTCAAAAACTACTCGTATTTGAATTATTCATTTAAAATTTTACTTGATAATATGCTGAAAATATGAGTTCCCTCACTTATCAAACCACCTATGTACGTAGATAATGATGTTTACCTGTTAGTCGATTCACAGTGCGACAGGTGTAACTCTTAAATGCGTCATTTGTCCCCGCGTTATTTATATAAAGTTCGCCATTTGATAGCACTGTATATTTTCCACCTATATCTGTATTAGGATAGAGATGCATGCCAGTGTCTTGAACCCAAGCTGTCACCATAACAAACTCAGACATGTAGCTAGGCACCTGGAAAGATTAAAGAAATATTAATAATTTTTGAACTATATGTTGTGCTTATATATAATATAATATTATATAATAACTCTGTTTTCTCATTTCCCCAGCCACCTAATGAGCACTTTAAAAAAAAATTTCAAATAATTAATTTTGTTGCGAACGTAAATTAAAAACATGTATATTGGATTTATATAAAAAATTATTTTTATTGAATTCAATGGGGTAAAGATGACGAAAGACAGAACCCTACAAGAACAGTGACAGTCATCTGACCAGTAATGTGACAGTTATAGCTGAACAAATTTTGTCAGCACGCAGAACAAAGTTTCTATAATTTTCTTAAGAGCCTTGTGCAAAACCTGATCTAAACAAACGTATGTGTGTGAGTTTACATCTCTTGTTAACACATGAGTATTCCGAATTGATTCACTATATATCTATACTGCTCACTCTGGTGTCTTTATCTGAATTATTGCTGACCATAAATCCATCATTGCTGAAAATTGTCAGTTATGACTGTAAATATATCACAAGTGAAAAATTCTTTTGCGCAGTACATAATACAATTTTTGATTCTTTAATAAATTCAAAACTTATAATTAAAATTAGTTTTAATAATATACAAGTGCATAAATATAAAAAAGGAGTGCAACAAAAATATATTTAAATAATATGCTTGCACCTCTCTTTAGCTCTGTTGTACATGTTTCTCCAGTTCATGGATATTTCGGAATTTAAAAATGCCTAAATAAAAACGAAAATTAAATATAAATATATTTTTATTTGAAACCTACTAATAACTTACGTATATTATAACTCCTTCGTTATATATTTATTTTTTTAACACAAAAAGAGTTATTGCACAGGAGCACATAACACTTTTGGTTTATCGCACAGAGTAACAGCTACATAGGTATTTCAAAACTTCTATGGAAAAATCGTAAACACTGACAGTCATTTTACTGTTCATTTGACTGTCAGTGGTGACAGTACTAAAGCATTCAGCTATTTCATTGTTACATACATATGTAAAGCTTTTGTAAGCAATATAAATCCTAAGTGTCCCTTTTTAATGATAACAGTGACGGTCAGTTGCAGGCTAAGCGTCAATACTGACATAATAATTGTGAGTGTATTGGTGAACCCACCAGCAGTTTCTTGTAAGGAACCCTACAAGAACAGTGAGAGTCATCTGACTGGTCATATGACAGTCACAGCTGAAAAAATTTTGTCAGCACGCAGAACAAAGTTTCTATCATTTCCTTAAGAGCCTGGTGCACAAACTGATGCAAACAAAAGCATGTGTGTAAGATTGCGTCTCTCTTTAACCCATGGGTATTCGGAATTTATTCACTATATATCTATATTGCTCACTCTCATGTTTTTTTCTGAGTCATTGCTCACTATTAAGCCATCATAGCTGAAAATAGTCAGTGATGACTGAAACACTATCATAGCTGCAATTTCTCAGTCATGACTACAAATATCACAAGTGAAAAATTCTTTTACGCAGTAGATAATATAATTCTTATTTCTTTAATAAATTTTAAACTTTGAATCAAAATTATTTATAATAATATACATAAATATAAAGAGTATTGCAACAAAAAATATAATTAAATAATAAAATATGAAAAGAAATTTTCACTTGATGCCATCTCCTCCTCTCAATAGCTCCGCTGTTTAACAATAACAGGCAGTTGACAAGTAAACTGTCCGTCAGTACTGACATAGTAAATGTGAGTGTATTGGGGAACCCATCAGCATTTTCTATATAACCACATCTAACTCTTTGTTGTTAAATGAAAAATTATGTTGTAAGAATAGCAACATTCATCATACGTTTTTTTTGAATGTGTAAGAAAGAGATACATACATTGACAATGCATGTGTCAAAAATTGCCGCCATTGAATCTGCCATTTGAAGAAAAAGTTGAAGAGCGTCAGGTAAAATGTGAATTTTTCATATTATCAAATTGTTAATATTCATAAATGTTTATAGAATTAAACTCTTTTCAAAACAGGAATCCAACAAACGAAGACCATTGTGATATAAATCGTAATAATTTTACAAAGAGCTTATATGTACATAAATTAAGTGAGGTGTTTTTTTTTTAATTTTATGTCCTCCCCCCTTGGTGCGATGTCGTACGATTTTATTCAACCCCCTCCCCCATCCCCAATCTCACGTGAGATTTTTCAGAATGTGGGTTTCTTACGTAAACGCGTTGGATTGTTATTGTAAAAAGAAAAAAACAACTTGCATCGTCCTTTTATTTACGACTAATAATCAATATTGCTGAGAGTTATAAATGTAATTAAAATTTAACAATAGAATACTTAAATCATGACTACTGTGAGTAAAAAAAAGAATACTCTAATTCAGTCCATGGAGAATTATGCGCTGTCTCAAGAGAGACTATTGGAACCAACATGTTCATATGATTTTCAGTAAAATCATTCGTTCTGATCTAACCACTCCAAGCCGTTGGCGCGTGCGCACAGTAACTCATTAGTATTGTATAAATCTACCTATAGTAGGCTTATACAATGCTCATTAGCTGGCCTTGTGACAATCCGTGATGGTCGCAGTTTGCGGAGCTTGTTTAGCTGGTGCAATGTGCGGCTCGCCTGTGCTCTGCAGCTCTTGTGATAGTGCAAAATAAATACCGCATGTACTCCAGCATCTAAATCATCATGTATACTTGGGCAATAGAGTTCATAAGGCGTGCTGATGAAGGCATTTAGCGGTTGAATCGGTAGGTAGTGCTTGTCCCAGCCTGAATCAAAGAACTGTTGGAAATGTTAGTGTTAGTCTGAAATCAAAGCATCAGAGTAAAGAAATGAATCTAATAAATTAAAAAGATAGATTAACACAAAATTAAAAAATATTGAATTATGTGAAAACAGTAAAGAAAATAATAGCGCTAATGTTTTATAGTTATGATTTTAGAATATTTTATCAAGAATTTCAGCGTTTTAGTTTTTTATGCTATTAATTGTAACAATAAAGTTTATATAAAAAAAATATTATCTTGAAAAAATATATTTACCTTTTGAAGGAATGCTAAAGTAGACCGAACTTTTCTCTCAATGGCTTCTCTGAGAAGCCGTCCAATCTCATGTTGAATGTGATGTGTTAACTCTTCTTTCTTCGGGAATTTTTCCTTCGCTGTATTCCATAATTTTATCACATCGTCCTGGCAGGACTTCTTCGTCTTATAGACGTATCTTTTGACATGCGTTATAAAAATCTTGATAACTCATTTTTAAATAATAAGAGCATGCACTAAGTCGAGTAAAACAATTAAAAGAATAAACAAAGCAGGTTAGAACCTGTCCGTGTGTTGCTGCCACTCAGCTCGTACGCTCTCGTTCGTCGAGTCGCAAGTTCGCCTGACAGGGGCGCGAAAACAAAGAACGGGCTATACTGTACCGTAAATTCAAACTAAATTGAGCTATTCGGTGAAAAATAAATATGGTGGTATGAAATTCAGTAGATGTATAACGGCGAAGTATGAATGAAATTATTTTCTTTCGAACGAATTAGTAAATAATCTTAATTGTATTACGATGACGCTTAAGGTTAAATCTTAAGCATGTACATACAATTTGGATTAAATGGACTAAAATACTTGTAGTATAATTTTTTTTTTGTTTCAATCAGAAAAAAAATTGCGCGATATTTGTCGAGACGCCCCCTCTCCTCAACGGGAGATTAGATGAGATTTGACTCGACCCCCGCCCCCCCTTAATCATCTCACGTAATTTATGGACGCCCCCTTAGGTGATTATGGTTATGTTAAAATTTGGAAAATAGAATATTATTTTATATTATATACTATTATATTATTAATCTCTTTGGGTTTTTTGGATTGCCAGTTGATTGGATTGCAGTTGAATTCAACTAATTTAAATCGTAGTTAAGTTGCGGGCAAAACAAGTATGTATATGGTGATAAGAGTTTTTGTGTATCAACTCGATAAGTGAAAAATGTACGCAAATTGAATTTTAGCATATAATCGAAATGGTACAAATGTTAATTTTTAATATGTTGGTGTTTAATTTATTTGTTAAAGTAGTACTTTTAGCGCTGCCATAATTGATTGGGGCTTTATGTACCTGTGTATTACAAAGCGTTTTTATTGTTTTCTTGTTTATCTTTTTGGTTTTAAAAATAGTGATAACCAAAGAAATGGCGATTACTACCCCACCCGTTTTGATTTAATAATACAACTCTTTCACAGGTTTAGCTTGTGTGGGTCACCAGAACCTCAAAGGGCCAATGAGAACGCCGCACTACTGTTGCAGTGTTTGGTGGGCTATTATGCGAAAGATATTCCACATTCCAATGTGCAATGCTTAAATTAACCATTTATTCATTTACTTTGTGTATTTTTAAGTGTTTTTAGATGACAGTAAACACTTTCCATTTTGCTGGTGTGTTGTCAAATTATGGACCACTGGGTTTGCGGCGTCTAGAAGAAATCATTAATATCTCCAAGAAACCAAGAACTCTCTAGCGGTATTCCCTACTGGTGGTACAGCGCGGGACGCCGAGAAGACAAAGAATGTGCTGCACGTTTGGAGCACACCACCTTGGGGACGATAACGGTCCACACTGCTATTTATACGTAAAGGACGTTCATCTCGGAGGATCAGTCTGAAGTACGGCCGTACGACTTGTACGTAAAATATCGTCCTTTGACCTTGTGTGAGGGAATGACAGCTTACTGAATACAAGTTAGTAAATTACATATTCTAGATGTTATATATTATATCATATTGTAAATAATATGATGCTGACTACGATAATGCATAATTTAATCATAACTGACCAATATTGTATATTTCTTTGTTGAATATGTACAAGTATATATACTTTATTTAATGGAATTTTTATTATAAATTGTTTCTTCTGGTTCATTTTATCACAAAATTGAAAATAGAAGATTTCTTCATATTAACTTAAAATCTTTTGTTTGGTTAGAACATGTCATCATCTGATAATTTAACATATTATTTGGATACCTTAACATAGGTAAGCCATGTTAATAATTTGTTTGGTTACCAAAACAATGTTAAGATAACCAAACAAGGTGTTACGGGAAGTAAACAATGCTAAAAGTTCAGTACAATTTGTGACGTTTCTTTACGTGTAGCCAAGGTAACCACTATAGATAAAATATCTATGTTAAGTACCATGTATGCATGCCTCAACTTTTTTATGAGTTTTGCACAAACGTTTATAAATTTTTTTAAATATAATGTAGATACTTTGCTTTAATAAATACAAAAGAAAATAATATTTAATCCTTTTTTATACTCTCGCAACTTGTTGCTACAGAGTATAACGGTTGTTTGTATCACCTAAAACTAATCGAGTTAGATATAGGGTAATGTATATATAAATGATCAGGATGATGTTTGTATCACCTAAAACTAATGGAGTTAGATATAGGGTTATATATATAAATGATCAGGATGAAGAGACGAGTTGAAATCCGGGTGACTGTCTGTCCGTCCGTCTGTCTGTCCGTGCAAGCTGTAACTTAAGTAAAAATTGAGATATCTTTATGAAACTTGGTAGACATGTTTCTTGGTACCGTGAGACGGTTGGTATTGCAGATGGGCGTAATCGGACTACTGCCACGCCCACAAAACGCCATTAATCAAAAACAAATAAATTGCCATAACTAAGCTCCGCAATAAGATACAAGACTGTTATTTGGTACACAGGATCACATTAGGGAGGGGCATCTGCAGTTAAAAAAAAATTTTTAAAAGTGGTCATGGTCCCGCCTCTAATAGGTTTAATCCTAAACCGCTAATGCTATAATAACAAAATTCACTGGAAGCAAATGTTTTTAGAACCTCTACCTACAGTGTGAAAATCGTTGAAATCGGGTGGCAACTCCGCCCACTCCCCATATAACGGTACTGTTAAAAACTACTAAAATCGCGATAAATCAAGCACTAAACACGCCAGAGACATTAAATTTTATCTCTGGAATGGTATGAGATGACTTTATAGGAACCGCGTTCAAAATTATACAGTGGGCGTGGCACAGCCCACTTTTAGGTGAAAACCCATATCTTGGGATCTGCTTAACCGATTTCAACCAAATTCGGTGCATAACGTTCTCTTCATATTTCTATGTTATATTGCGCTAAATCGGACTACAACCACGCCTATTTCCCATATAACACCATTTTCAATTCCATCTGATTCTTTCACTTTCCACTATGCATATCAAGCAACAATGATTAAATCGGGGTAAAACTTTGCGTGAATAATACATTTAATGTATGCCACCTTGTGACCAAAAATTGTCTAAATCGAACCAAAACTGTTCAAGCCCCTAAGTACTAAATATGTGGACCCCAGTGCCTATAGTTGACCTTCTACCGAAAATAGCAGCCAATCCACAAAGAAATCTCAAACGAGTATACCATTCGACTTTGCGAGAGTATAAAATGTTCGGTTACATCCGAACTTAGCCTTTCCTTACTTGTTTGCAAAAAATTCATTGTTAAAACATTATCTAGATGATCGAATTGTGAATCTAAACCATTCTCAAACCCCTTTGAATACACACAAAGAATTGCATCAGAATCGGTCTAGCCGTTTAGAAGGAGTTTAATTACAAACACACGTATAGAAGATTTATATTATATATATAAAGATATGGATCCTCTAAATATTGTGGCGAACACTACTGCCAAAATTAAACAGAATCGATGATAACTAGCCAGAATGCTTCAGTGGGAATTTGTTGATAACGATCTACTACAAGTATATAAGTGCTGCCGGGAGTGGCAGCACACAGTTCTGACCAAAAATGTGAGGTGATTCTATTCACTAATCTAGACTGTCTGCCGTTGGAGATTTATAAAACAGCTGTTTGTGACATAAACTTCGTTTAATATTATATTTATTTAAAAAAACATTTTAATGTCGTACTTTGTTATAAAAGTCGTCTTCTTTTAAATATTTTCCATTTAATGGAAATAATGGATGCATTTTTTTTTATTTTATGCACCTAGCAATGATACTAGGCTGTATGCAGCAAATTTAAGAAGGTATATTTGGAAAAAGGTATGTACATACATATGTATATGACCGTGGGTCAAAAAACGATTGTTTTCTTTCGCTTCGTACTGCGAAAAATTGGTTGGTAGACACCTCTCAGAAGGCTCTCCAAGTATCAGCTCTTAATTGTAACAGGGAAGTCCTCCTCTTTACCGTTATCTATTTTTTCTTATTCCTATCCCGCTTCCAACTATTTGAAAACATACTTGTATTTCGTTTTGAGGATTTTAATGATTATGATTTTAAATTTAATGCTCTACAAAATGATCTCTCGGGTTTTTCGTAAACCAAACCGTTTTAAAGAAACAAACATTTTTTTTGTCACAAATTACGCCGTTTTTCGTGAAATTGCCACTTCAACAAATTCAGTGGTGAATGTTATACTCCAGGAGAATATTGTATTATTAATGCTTGAATCGTTTATAGGGCAATGCAAATTTAGAATATGTATATAACAAGTAAGGAAGGGCTAAGTTCGGATGTAACCGAACATTTTATACTCTCGCAAAGTCAAATGGTATACTCGTTTGAGATTTCTTTGTGGATTGACCGATATTTTCGGTATAAGGTCAACTATAGGCACTGGGGTCCACATATTTAGTACTTGGGGGCTTGAACAGTTTTGGTTCGATTCAGACAATTTTTGGCCACAAGGTGGCATACTTTAATCGCTTTATTCACGCAAAGTTTTATCCCGATACAGTCATTGTTACCTGATTTGCATAGTGGAAAGTGAAAGAATCAGATGGAATAGAAAATGGTGTTACATGGGAAGTAAGCGTGGTTGTAGTCCGATTTCGCCCATTTTCGCACTATGACATAGAAACAGGAAAAGAACGTTATGCACCGAATTTGGTTGAAATCGGTTGAGCAGATCTCAAGATATGGGTTTTCACCTAAAAGTGGGCTGTGCCACGCCCACTGACTAATTTTGAACGCTGTTCCTATAAAGCCAATTTATACCATCTCAGAGATAAAATTTAATGTCTCTGGCGTGTTTAGTGTTTGATTTATCGCGCTTTTAGTAGTTTTTAACAGTACCGTTATATGGGGAGTGGGCGGAGTTGCCACTCGATTTCAACTATTTTCACACCGTCAATAGAAGTGCTAAAAACATTTGCTCCTAGTGAATTTTGTTATTATAGCATTAGCGGTTTAGGAGATATGCACATTAAACCTATTAGAGGCGGGACCACGCCCACTTTAAAAAAAAAAGTTCTAACTGCAGATGCCCCTCCCTAATGTGATCCTGTGTACCAAATAACAGTCTTGTATCTTATTGCGGAGCTTAGTTATGGCAAGTTATTTGTTTTTGATTAATGGCGTTTTGTGGGCGTGGCAGTAGTCCGATTACGCCCATCTGCAATACCAACCGTCTCACGGTACCAAGAAACATGTCTACCAAGTTTCATAAAGATATCTCAATTTTTACTCAAGTTAGAGCTTGCACGGACGGACGGACAGACAGTCACCCGGATTTCAACTCGTCTCTTCATCCTGGTCATTTATATATATATAACCTCGATTAGTTTTAGGTGATACAAACAACCGTTAGGTGAACAAAACTATTATACTCTGTAGCAACAGGTTGCGAGAGTATAAAAATTAATGCATTAGTCGACGTTCTAGGAAACAGCCACCCGGCCCTTATCAGCTCGATAATACAACTGCCAATATCGTAACGAGGATCGCTGAAACAATTTTTAATACCGGAACAAATTTATACTTTCATATCTTCCACCAAACCCGAAGTAATAATGTTTTACAACAGAACAAATGAAGGTGTACATAGATACAGTCGACCATAGTTGGTATAAATGCGCAGATTATTTTTAAGGGAAATACGCAGAACTTAACACAGAGGAGGGCTTTCTAGAAAGAAGTGGCCATTGACATGATAAAGCCACATATTGTAAAAATGCAATCCATTCAAACTTTACCAAAACATACAAGTATAAGCGATTCAATGGAATGCAGTGCACCAGGTTTTGATTCACCAAACCAGCCTAAAGAAAACGGCTTTTGTGATTTCAGCCCCAGCAGGAAAAATAGACGCACAAAAAAATGCGATTTATGTATGTATGTGGGAAATTACTCTGTACTGAACATTCAAAGCATACATGTCCTACTTGTTGCAACAAAAAAATTAATGAAGATTTCTCAGAAGAATGATATATAGACATTTATATACTTTTTATTATTAATTATTATTAATTATTATTATTATAATAATTTTTTGTATGATCTCTATAACAAATGTGAAATTTTTTCATATGTTTTATACAACTGAATTACCTTTGTATTTTACTTTTATTTCTGCCAAATAATAAACATTTTTAAAGTATAAGACTCAGTAATGGTAATTAGTTCAAATTTAAACATATAACACTTTATCTATATAAAAATAACTGAATATTTTTAGCACGTGAGCAAAATGCTCATGGGTCAAGAATCCGGCGAATCGAACTCAAAACAGGAATTTGCTAAGAAGATTAGCTCACTTGGCTTATGCACATAAATCAGAAAAAGCGCACGGGCTGGGTCCCGCAAGCAAATGATCTCCAATTTCCATCTCACAAAAGAAGGGGGATACAAGTAACTTTAGCAGAAAGAGATTAGCACGGGTCTAAAGCGGAGACCGATGAAGTTTTCCCTGTTCAAAAAGGAAGTAAGCACTTAGGACACAAAGTCACAACTTCAACAACAAGCTCACGAAAAGATATAGACAGTAAAAGATGAGACTTAAAATTAATTCGCCAAAATTTAAGAACTGCACTTATTGTTGTATTACTGCACTATGTTACGTCCAGTTAGTTTTATTTTACTCACCTGGCACTTTAATACAGCCGTGTTGCCAGTCATCACATATTCATCATGAACTTGCACTGTATATTTTTGGTTGACAACTTTGAGAAATAAAAAAGCAAAAAGCGTAAATTATTACATAATTGAAAGGAAAGAAAATAATTGCCCATATACATTTCTATATTTATGTTAAAGTAAATTTACCTCCACGCACATGCACCTCCCTGCTCAGTATCGTGCCGACAAGATTTCGTAATTTACATCTAATATAAGTAAAATAAAAGAAACTTAGTTAGAATCTTATTTGACTAGCACTTAAACTCTAATGGTGAAAGTGATAGAATATAATAAAATGTAACGTTTTAAAGAATTTTTTAAACTAAATCAATAGGAATAAACTCGGACGTGTCAATATTATGATGTTATAAAAGCAACCAAGATATAAATAAAGATATTCATAAACATGTACATAAGAATGATTGCTAAATTACACATAAGATGTGACTTATACTCTCGCAACACAATGCACGGAGTCTAACCAGGGAATGTTAATGAAACGAAAAGGTATAGACGTCAAATCAATTTTTTCAGTACTAACTGTAGTTTTAAGGAGAGGAAACTTAAGGACAAAATACACCACTAGGCGAATAAGAACTGGAAACAAAAGATTAATTAGAATTAAAGAGTGTTACTACATGAATTTTCCATGCGCATGTCTATTTAGATTTTCTTCAAAAACATCCCTGATATAAAAAAAAAAACTTCATATTTTATTTTCGCAAATATTCCTTTAAGCAAAGTCCCAAAATGTATAGTACAATAATATAATTCAATTTTCAACACATTTGTAAATGTCGTGTTAACAATAGCTTTCTTCGATTCTCCATTTCTCTGCTCGCTATGACGGCTTTTACGCACAGACTCTTTTGACCCTCGTTTTCGGCAAATTCTCTTTTGGTGTCGCTCTGTGCATTCACACGAGCAAAAAGAGTCCAGCAACTCGATTCTAGTTTTTCTGCATTACTTTTCACAAAATTTTCGTAAATATTTGTGCGGTTCGACTGCGCAACACTTAGAGCGTGTTGCATATTTCATTTGTATGTTGAGATGATGGTCACACATTTTGCTTGCAATGAATTACCATGAATATGGTAGAACAATATGCATAATACCTACCCGCTTAATAGTTTCAAAGAAATAATTAAGACGGGAATTCCCTTATCCACCAGAATGTATTGAATATCCGCTACTAATATTTTCAAGGCCAAATTTATAACAGGAATTTCCTAATCTTTAAGTATTAAAAATTCATAATTTCTTTACTCCGTATTAAAAATTCATCATATTCTTTACTCCATAATCTATATCTTAATTTTCTCCTTATTTACAATTTTTCAAAATATTTCTATTATTCTATGCATACATATTTGCATATTACATACAAAACAAAGATAACAGAATTCAAATTCGAACCGAGCGCTCTTGCAACCGTTCAAAGAATTTGAAAGTGAAAAGGAATGATGAAAAGGGTAGCAGCGAGCTGTTACGAACAAGAACACAAAGCGTGCCACGAGTGGCACGGTCCCTTCGTCTTTCCTCGTCGTCCCCTCGCCACAATAAACCGGTTTGGGTTACAAAAGAGTCTGTGTGTAAAAGCCGTCTATCTTTGCGTGCTGCACATTTATATACAAAAGTGACAAAAAAGTTATCGAATTCAATTGGTATAAGAGAGTATGCTAACTAATGCTACCAAGTTTTATTAAACACTTGTTAGGCCAGGTTTACCATTGTGAATGGCTCATATTAGTTACTGTCAAAAATTAAAATAAAAACATTTTATGTATTGATTTTTAGAACTTAAATCTTTTTTGTCGCGTTAAAGAAATTATAGCAACGCAATTGGGACAGAGAACGTTGTAACGATTACAACGCAACCGCTCCCAGTTGGTTTGAACAATTGTGAGTTTATTCTAATCCTAGACATGTAATATCTGAATACTAAAGATTCACAATAATACAATAACTAAAGCTCCAGCGTTCCCATCTTCAAGGTGGCATAAGTAATAACGCTAAGAGATCAAGCTGAATGAGATCACAAACATTTACGTTTGAATTCTTTAATGCTTCAATCATAATTTTTTATTTTGATTTATTACTATAAACCATCTCTCATATTGCATACTTACTTTGATAGAATTTTATCCTTACTTTAATAAACTTTTATTCATATGAACAGAAGTATGATATGCACAACATACATATGTAAATTCATAAATACATATGCATATATATGCTAATGCTTGTTTCTCCTTGACAAACAATGACTGATTGCCTTTTTATCTGACTTAAATCCGCTTATACTACTCTAATCAAAAAGTAAGGAGAATTAGTTTATGAAATGTAAATTCTTTGTTTATTCTTCCAATTAAGTTGACAATTTTACTTAAAAATTATAAAATATAAATTACTACACCAAATATTATCTACCAAATTTGGTTGAAATCGGTCGGGGAAGTCCCGAGATATGGATTTTTACCTATAAGTGTGCGGGGCCACGCTCATCGTCCGAATTTGACACCGAATTCTATAAAGCCATCTTGTACAACCTTGATTGTAAAATATTATGTCGGTATCGTATTTATTTATAGATTTATCGCACTTTTAGTAGTTTTTAACACAACCGTTATATTGTAAATGGGTGGCGTTATAATTCGAATTCACCCATTTTCACACTGTCATAAAGGGTCAAACGATTTGTTCTGTAGTAACACGTCACAAGAGTATAAAAATATAAATAGCTACAACACAGTCGCAGGTTAATATGTATATACAAATTCAATTTGTAAGGAGATCACAGTAGAGAGGGCCAACTGTGGTTTCAAAATTCGTAGAAAGTGGTCGTGGCCCCGTATTCAGAATATATAAGATACATACTTATCTCATTAACTACTAAACCTATATTAACCAAACTTAATGGAGACACTTATTTAAAGCATTTGTTGTTAACCTATGACTATGTGTTACACTTTGTATCATAGAGTTGTATAGATGGCTCTTATGTATGTATATCAAAAACTAGTACGAGTAAAATATTGATAACTCTCTGACGAAAAGCGTCAAAAGCATTAAATTCAATTGTAAAGGTAGTATAGCAAGTTTGCGTGTAACACCGTATATTTTTGGGGATATCGCGTACCTCAGCAACTACATACTTAACCAATTTGAACCAATATCGGTATATAACATTATGTTGGGTACAGTTTGAATATGAAGAAATGCATAACCTTTGTAATTATTGTAATATTACACTTAAGTAAATATGTCACAGAGTCAAATCACAACTCATTAATATTAATTTCCGGCGCAGTACCACATTCCCCTTTACATGTTACCTCACCACAATATGAGTGTCCTTATTGGTAGCTGTGTTCAACTTCAGATGATGGTCCTGCGTATTTAGTTACCAAATCCATCTACATGTCCACAGCAGTTGCATTATTCGACTAATAGAGTGATGGGTCATATTACTCAATATTCTGTTTTTGCATCGTTTGAAATGGGGTGCCTTATTTGCCCTTGCTTTCCGCTAATATACCAATCTAATAGCGTATTGAATTTCATAACGGAAAATAATTTGGCTTAATATTCAAACCTTATTTTTAATTCTTCAGATTGCTACAACTACTGCTGTTAATTTTTTTGCATTAGTTTCCCGTTTCCGTGATTTTCAGTTTAATGTATACTAACATAAATTCCGTTTGCTTCAATTTAAACAATTTTAAGTAGAAGTCAATGTATACGTACATGTAACATATTATATTAATTTTAATTTTGTTACACAAATTATTTTACCGAATATTCCTTTTCTTTACTTTTTGTTCTTTTCTATTTATATCTTTACTTTTTGGTTTTTTTGTGCGGGTACCATCCCAATTTTCACACACCTTCTCTTCCTAATAGCAATAAGCTAGATAGTAAGTAGTTCATAAACAAACTTAGTCCTAGGTGAACCAACATATTCCACACTGTGCAAAGTACTAGTACTTACCTGTAAACTGTAGCATGTACTTCATGCCTGTACTTTTCTGCTGAAAAAGGATAAAACATGAGGCTACCATTGGAGAGCGTAAAGACCATGTCCTGTTGGGGAGGTATTGGAGTCCATTCCACCTAAAAACATAAATACGTTTTATAATGTTATTCATAAATACGGGGTTTTTGTTCTATAAAACATTATATATTTAAACAATTTCGGTTAAGGCACTTAAAGAAAAAGTTTTGGAAAAAACTATGTTCTTGTTTTGAATGCCTCTACTTACCTAAGCGGACCTGCAATATTCGCGCCTGCAATATTACAGGTAAACAGGTTGCTGTTGAAGGGAGAAGAACAAGAGCTCGTGGAGAGGTTGCGTGTTCACATATTGGGGCGCTCCGACTTCGGCAATCGGTTCCTATAGAATAACCTGAACATCCTATTTAATAACCGCGTGTGTACGGAGGAGAGGTCAGAGAACTTAAGACGAAAAACAACAATTTAGTCTTTCTAGCGAGAGACACAGAGCTTTTAAAGTTAAGCAATAATTTTGATGTCTTTTGCATTTCAGAGTTTCTAAAGCAGGACCTGATCGCAGATTGGACCTTCCTTTCCTTGTGGCGGTCTTTTTCCCAGGAGAGACATCCTTGGTGCCCTCCGTATTGAAAACGCGCAGCACACAGTATGAGGCAGCTCGGATTGCAACATAAACGGTGAGTCTCATTTTGAATTCATTATTAGTATTAATATAGAAATGTAGTTGAAGAGTGCGAACCCACGTTCGTGACCAGTACTCAACAGGAAGCCCTTGACATCACTATATGTAATAAGCTTGTAATTGAACTGATATTTCAATGAAGGGTCTTATCAGAGCCCTCAATGTCCCATCTCGGAATCATTTATGACGGGTTCCATCCGCCGATACGCATCCCCGAGTACAACAAACTGGGATGTTTTTTTTAAGGATAATTAAATTCTAAATATGTGTAAGGTGGATCCGCTAAGTAGAAATTGGGGATCGATTCGTGGGATGGAGAGCAGGTTTTTCTGCGACAAAGTAGTGTATTATCGATGCGTATCACAGCAGCTGTTCGATAAACACAACCACCAAAGGTGGTTACTGGTGGTCCAGAAAACTCTCCGAACTTAGGAAATCGGTTAGTAAATTTTTTAACAAAGTTAAGTAAAAAGAATTGGGCAATTGCAAGGAACTTTCTAATTGCTGAGTCGATTAAGTGGGCACTGGCTTTCTTCAGGAAAGGCAAATCTCCGGGGGCGGACGGCATCTTTCCAACACTTTTACAACAGGGAGGGATTATCGTACTGGCTCACCGAATCATGGAGGACTACAAGAGTAATATTCATACTGAAAAAAAAAGGATTGACTATTCACTGAAAAAATTTTTTAGGCCGAGAATACGGTCTCGCCCTCCAAATGGTTTAATGTACCTAACTTCCAAATCGTGTAAGCTAAATCAATCAAACTGAGAAGAACAGTTTTCCAGTCCTTTAACAGCTCTTCATACATTGTGAAAATGATAAATTCAGATAATAACCACGCCCACTCCCCGTATAACTTTTTAAGTTCTCAGATGTGAAGCTCAGTGCCTATGGCTGACTTTTTCTCGAAAATACTGATCAATCAGTGAGCTCTCTTAATGAAGGTCAGAGAGCACCGTTTTCTGTAAATAATATGTCGTGTTGTCAGAAATTGGAAACATCGGTTCCATATGTACTTTCAAACATAGAGCATATTTTCCTAGTAGTGGTATGTCGTAATGCCAATAATGGATTCAATTGGGTAAATACTTTCCCTAGCTCAATTCCCGATCTAACGATTTCCGACTTTCTAGTTGGCTTTAAACCATTTATGTTAGTTGATTTTTTTTTCTCATGTACCTAAGATATTTAATTTAGCCTCTTTGGCTGAGTTTTTTTTTTATCACATGTATTTATTTATTCATTCAAATACATATAATTCAACTTGGCCTGTTGCAAGGAACTCATTGCCATCTAAAAACGAATTCTTGAATCAATTCTTACCTCTGGTGGAGGGCTTCCATGTCCAGAGCATTCTATTAAGCCGCCTGTATTATTTGAAAATTCAATGCGATGCAGTGGCTCGTGTAGAAATATCGGTCCTTGCAAATCTAGTCCATTTGCAATTAAGCTAAAATCAGCTGTAGAAAATGAAAATGATATATATTTTAATTAAAATTTCTAAACGTAAGCTCTTGTATATATGTACATATTTTTTATCATAATTAGATGCTGAACACACATATATTATATGTATGTATATTTGGGAAAATTATAGAACATCTGTTAAACTATTAAAGAATAAGGGTTTCAACTACCTTATAGCAAAACCTCGAAAGTGCAATTCTAACTTGTAATAACAAATAGATGAAATTAATCTAAAAATTTGAGGAAAAAACGTTAACTTCGGTTGCTCCGAACTATAATATCCGTCACAAATACAAAGATTCCTTAGTAGAACTTGATTCCGATCTAATTTCGTGAAGATACTTCAAATTTGTGAAGAAATTACGTCAAATAAAAAAGTTCCCCATACAAGCACTAGATTCCGATAGTTAAGTTTGTAAGACAGCTTTATGCTATAGTGGGCCGATATTGGCCTTTCCGACGAATGGGAAGCTTCTTAGTGAGAAGGGGACATGTGCAAAATTAAGATCGATAGCTTAAAAACTGGGGACTAATTCGCGGGACTCTATAGCTCTATAGGCCAGAAATAAAGAAATTTCGTTTAAGCCACGCTCGAAAAATTAAGGCTGACTTCGTAAACGTTTATGTGAACAAAGTATAATGTGACAGAGAAATTCGCGCATCACGAATAAAGTTGATGCTTTTTGACATTTTCATATGCAACCATGGCGAAGTCGAATTGATAAGCTTCTTATTAATTTATACTAAATTTGCATTAAATTCTGAGATTGGGGGAAAAGTCTTCTTATGATGGCAAGAATATAATAAAAGGGGAGAAATTATTTATAATTGAACTATTTGGTTTTATTTTTATTATTTTTATCTCTACACGCTTGGAAAAACAAAACAGCTTGCGTACCGATGATGTACATATAAATACTGCAGTCATACTGTATTGATACTTTGCAGTAGTACGTTTTCGTCAGCCTAATTAAACAATTAAATTTAATTGTAATGAATACTCATAAATTTAGCTAAAGTTATTAATAAATCGCTGCAAAAAAAAGGTGTTTCTCCCGAAAAATGTGCATCTTTGGCACATAATACAATTTTTTAGTACACGTTATTATTGTGTTCTATTGTTGAGACAAGAAAATACCCAAGAAGTTTTCTCACGAGAGTCGAACTTTATCATATTTGAACCGTAATGACAAGATTATTTTAACTTATGTTAATGAAGTAAGACGTCTTCCAAAATAGTTGGTGAATTTACATTTAATCGTATAGAGAAATTAGAAATATTCCGCTTAGAGTTAACGAAACCATAAAATTTGGGATTAGATTCGTTACTTGTTTACCTTATTTTTTTAATTATTGCAACCTTATTTTCTTTAGTTCCGAATATCAACGCAATGCTAAATATTTTGAATATGTTAGTTTTCTTTAAGTTTAACAGCATGACTTTTTCTATTTTTATACCATAAACAGGGTATATTAAGTTTGTCACGAAGTTTGTAACACCCAGAAGGAAACGTCAGAGTTCGTATAAAGTATATCTAATATATAAAATTCTGGTGTCACGGTGTTTGTTGCCAAACTCCTCCGAAACGGCTGGACCGATTTTGGTGAAATTTGGTGTGCTTATCGGGTAGGCCTGAGAATCTGACAACATCTATTTTTCATACCCCTAAATGTTAAGGGTGGTCCACCCCAAATATTACTTTTTTATTTTTTTACCACTCAAAATTTTTATACTTTATATGTACATCGGGAAATATAATATATGGTCGATGAGAGTATTTTGTGAGTTGATGATTGTGCAGAAATCCATCGGTAATTTTATGCTCTAGTCTTTCCACGTATAGACACTTTTCCATTGCCAATATCTAAAAGTTGTTTTGAGAAAGTTTCGGCAGAGGGATCTTGGAGCATATGAACGCGCTCAGTTTTACTTTTTTAACATTATGCCGCAGCCACAATGATTTTAGCAAGCGATTTCATCATCGTATGTTGAACGTGGAATAACGGGAAGTGTCCGTCTGAAATCACCTGAAAGGAGTAACAGAGTGTCGCCAAACAGTTTGCCGTTGTTTTTTAAATTAGGCAATATCCTATCCAACGCCTCAAGCGAATGTTTGTAAATCTACTACCATCTAATAAAGTTGCTGCAATGCCAGATGATGCAACGGCCAATGCGATGCCATTTTTTGGTCGTATCTCAGCAAAAATAACGAAATAAGAAATGATTTGCCAGTTCCACCTGGTGCGTCCAAAAAAAGTCGCTGCCAATTCGGCAGTATATATGTATATACTGTAGTTCACGATTTATATCTATGTTGTTTAAATCAGATGCATTTCGATTTGCTTAACTTACACCGAAATGACTGATTGGTATATTTGCAATGACAATTCAATGATCATCAATACTTGTAGTATTCAATGCTTCATTGTACATTGCGTCACTGAATGACATCGCTAGATCGTTGCACCTTGTACGATGTCGCTACTATATATCATCACTCATCGAATCTTTGTGATTATTCTACAACATTTGCGATCGGGTTGGGGAACTTGTCGTTAGTACTATAGCAAATGATAAAAAAGAAGAGAACACAAGAACCCCGTGCAGTTTAATGCTACTTCAGCAAGCTCCCAATGATTTTCATCTTCAAGCCTAGTGCAAGGCATGCATATTGGTAGGTTGGATATTGATGTCCCTTTACATTACTTATTTATAAGGTTTTTGGTTGGAGCTGTTTCGATCGTAAAAAATACATATTGGCTGTATTCGAGATGCACAGCTAAATTGATAACAGTTCATGAATTGGGAAGCAGAAGATACGCCAGGCAACTTCATTTTAGCTAATATACCAGCTAATTTTGTAATTTGTTATTTCATAATTTTCATTTATTTGAGGAGCATTTGCATTAGAATTTTCAATTCTATATACAGCCATATCATTTCCTTTATTCACATACTTGATATATATTTAATGCTCTTCACCGAACTCAACATTAATATGCGCATTGAATGCTTTACTCAGTGGAGGTGAATATGATACCACCCATTGATTGTCAATGTTAATGTCCGCATTATTGATATTTTTAATGATAGACTGACCGCCATTATCGGTATTTCTTTGACGATATATTGAATATCCGTCAACATGTGTGACTGTATCGTGAGTGAAATCACTAGGGAAACGCTTTGTAAACTTTCCGTCTACCATTCAAGGCGATGAACGATTCAGAGCTCCGCATGTTTGTAGTAACAATATTAAACAATAATTGATGAGTAAACGGGTCTGGAATTTCTGCAGAAATTAAACTATCAATGTCTTCAGCATGAACTTTGTCAATGAACCAAATTAAAATGTGAGCATGAGCTAATCTTCGCTTTTGCCGCTCAACCGAATACATCCAACATCGTGTACCACCAAACACATGTAATTTTGTAATAAATGTAATGTAGTAAAAAAATTAATTTTTGTTAAAAACACGTGCTATAATGTCATTACGATGTGTTGCATTTTGTCCTGGTAATAGCAATGACGTAATTTCAGATAATTTTGAATTACATGTAAAAGTAATAAAAAAACAGGTCGTCCATATTCACATACAAAAGTCATAGCATCCTGTATATATTCCTGCATGAGACGCGGTAGGTAGAATGACAGAGTTACCCATTTGGGCAGTATTAGCGTTGTTCGCAATAGTATCTCGCAGATGAATGTATTTTTCCGCACGCAGCTTCTGTTGGTTACGTCGAAAGTATCGTTGTCGTTCACTCTCTATCTTCACATGCGTGTCCACCATGAATTGTTGACAAAGCTCACGACATCGTAAAATGATGTTGTCTTGACCGCGTCTAATCATCAAACGATACGCATAATAATCTTTCGAGCTAATGTTCTTGTTTATTTCGGACCTGTAATGATATATATTTCAATTAATTGACAATTTATTCTTTAATAATAAATTTATTATTTTCCAAATAATGAATGAATTACCTGTTACGGGATCCCGTTGTTTAATGTTTATGCATTAACCGTTTTGTCCCTTCCAGAAAATTAGCGGATATTGAAGAGCGTCATATGAATGGTGGATATCAGCAATTAACTTAGGCTTATTATCTCTCCCTCGAATCACGATTTGCCGCGTAACACTACGGCCTCCAACCACGACTCCAACAACAGGTGCGTTGAACCTACATACATATATGCTCTCCAGCTGGTCTTCTATCAGGATTAATTACAATAGCGTGATTGCCACTTTGTGGCTTGGGGATTTGCGATGTCAATAATTTAAACAAACCATGGTGCTCATTTAACAGAGCGTCCAGCTCGCCGATTGGCGAGTGCGCATTCGAAATCCTCGCCACCCATTAAATAGATTTCTAAAAATGTATGAGATTCGTTTGGCATTGGCAGCAATGAACCCACTTTGTGACAAACTTGACCTTTGATTTTGAAAGTAGAATTAAATTGATGACGGCTCGCAGCAATATTTTGAACAATTTCTATTGCTCCGAACGATGTCATTTGGAAATATGAATTGAATGCACGAATTGACTTTAGGAACAGACTAGAAGCTGGATCTGTACCGATAAGTACGCCGTTCAATTCAAGTGGTGTTTCATTTCTATTATTTATACTTTTCCTGATGAGCAACACACCCCATTTTAAAAGTTAAGAAACCGAAAATGCATTCGTTGTTCAAAGTACTAATTAACACTTTGGAATGAGCACAATATTTAACATCAGGCATCTATGTCTGTTGACTATGTTCTCTTCGTTAATTTCTTACACTTTATGCCTCTCGTGATTGTGATTAACGTAACTGCGCCATGCTCACACGAACATTTTCATTTTCTTGGTGGATTTGTTTGCCAGATCTTTGTGATCTTCCATCTTGCATGTTTCTTGATTTGTTTGTTCGACGACTAGAGTTGGCTCCTTTGCGTCTTCTTGGCATAGCCGACTGTAGATAAAAAAATATGAATAAATCATAAGTTGCCGGGAGTTGGTAATTTGCGCGCCTGCTGCCTTTCATGAATGTGGTAGCCGTTGCTCGGGCTCTCTCTCCGGATTCGAACCCTGATTTACCGTTACCCGTTACAACTATGGTAGGCGCAGAACCTACCATCGATTATTATTATTATTAATTTAACTTGCTTTTTACAATAATAAAACACGTAAACGTTTTTGTATTATTTAAAAACTAAAACTATCATTACTACTAACATCAACCGTTGTTATTGGAGTTCAAAACACGTGCTGATGACAAAAGTGTCGTTATTAACTGAATGAATTCAATATGAGAAAATATTAACTTTCAATTATATAGTCCAAAAACAACAGTTTGTCAAAAGTGTTTTAATTTTATTTACACATGTAATGTCAAAATCAGCTTTTAGTTTATGATTCAAAAATTTATTAACTATTTCAACCAATGAAAATGTGTTTTTTGAGTGATATCTGTATACGAATAGATTGTAAATCATACAAAATCATCAAAATGTATCATCAGACAATCATAAGAAAATCAAATATTTATATAATATAACAAAATTTAAAATATGTATTATATATTTGTTACTTTAATAAATAATAATTTATTAGCTTAACATGCTTTATTAATCGTCTACAGCTCTCTTTAGAATTGCATCTCCCACACACTTATAGTGTCAGCTTTTTTTAAAAATATTTCTGAAACATTACGTACAGTGAATCAATTAAGTTTAGGTACAAAGGCATTTTCTCTGACAAACCTCTAGTTTCTTTATTTCAATTATTACGAAGTAAATTTTTTTGATTGGTAATTCAAGTAGTGAACATATTTTAATGCATTTAATTCAAAATCAGTAACTTTTTTTTATAAACACAAAAAAAAAATATAATAACAAAAACTTTAATACTATTAATTTCACGTTCACGTTCAAAAAAGTTTTGCTACAAAAACGAAAGCGATTGACGAAAGCGAATGATTGATACAGAAAACATATGATATGAACGATGCATGCTTTTTACTAGCACATTAGTGTCAGACTTTGTAATTTTGGTCCATTTAGTCCTTGGACGAAATATTGTGTTTTCGAATTTTTTTTTTGTAACAAATCCCATATGTGCTCTATGGGATTAATGTCGGAGGATTATGGTGGTGTTTGGAGTTGCTAGCAATTATATAAAAGCCATTCGCGGGCTAGATACGACGTGTGTTTTGGGCCGTTATCTTGTTGAAAAAGAAATCGGCTGCTATCGAGACCCAGTTTTTGCACGCTTGTACGCAAGTTTTTCTTCAGAATGTTCAGATATGTATACTTGTATTTGTCCATTTTTTCTGTAATAAACTTCAAATTACCCACGCCAGATGCAGCCATACACCCCCAAATCATGATGTTTCCCCTAACATGTTTGACGGTAGGTATCATTTTCTTGCATCTCTGCATTGGCACGCCTCCACACTTGTATTACTCCGTCCGACCCAATAATGTTGAATTTTGATTCGTCGGTATCATCACCATGAATAAATTGATACTAATTTGCACAAAGCCTTTAACACTTATTTCCGAATAAAGCAAGGAAAATGTGATGAAAAAAGTTTACAAATTTAAAATTTATTAAAATAATTAATACAAGTTAACGATGACGGCGGACGATCGAAAAGTTGCACACAGGAGCTTTCGTATCAAAAATGTTGACTTGGCGCTCAGGCCTGTGGACGAAACGAATGATATATAGCGATTATATATTATATTTCTCCCAAAACGAATCTGGCTTATCATGGTACTCTTTAGCAAATTTTAACCGTTTGTTTAACTGCAGCTATGGTAACGCGTTCTTCGTAGGGCGTCAAAGCTTTAGGACTGCCCGACCTGAGTTTTATATTTAGATCTCCGTTATTTGTATACGATTTTATTATATTATAAACACTTGAATGGCGTTTTCCTACTATGTTTGTATTATGTATGGTAAAGTTTTATTTTCTAAATATAATTTTAATTTAAATTTTCTTGTGTGTGGTAAAGTTTTATTTGCTAAATATAATTTTAATTTAAATTTTCTTACTTCGAGCGAAATTTGTAAACCGCGGCCCATTTTTTTTACTTCAGCTACTAATTAAACTAAGCTTTAACACTTTAACGCTTTTACACTTGATTATGTGTAGTTCTCTGTCCGGCTTACACAAATTATTAAAAAAAGTGAGGTGTACCTAAACTTTTTTGAGTACTTTTTGGCTGCTTTTTTAATTCACAGCGTCTAAGTGGCGCCACAAGATAGATAAAGGCAAACCAATCATTCAGTAACGATAAGCATAATGCTGTTCTAAGAATGTACTTAACGGTTTTATTTTAACTTTTGTTGAAATTAGTTTGAACGAGTTTTAGTACGAATTGTTACTGTACCTAAACTTAATTGATTCACTGGTATATGGCAAAACAACGTTTGCCGAGTCAGCTAGTATACATAAGTATATACAATACCATAACTATATGTGCACTGTGCATTGTACAAAATCGGATGACAATCACGTCTACTTAACATATAACAAACTTTTTAATTCCATCTGATTCTTTCACATTACAGTATTTAAATCAGACATCAAAGAAGTTATCAGAATACAACTTTTCACAAATAGTGTTCCCAGTTATTTCATCTTACGCCCAAGAATTGTCGCAATCGGACTATAACTTTTCAAGGACCAAATATGTGTATATGGCTAATGTTATACCGAAAATATCGGTCAATCTCTGAGGTCTAGTATTGAAATTCGGGGAAAATATTTTTGTGATGACAGCATGCCCTTGTGCCAGAAATGGATAAAATTGGGTCAATAATTCCCTTAGCCCGCATATACCTAATATAATTATTTTCTATCAGCCAATATGTAAGTAATCTTATTGAAATTCTCAAACAATCTCTATCTAAAAATCAGGGATTATATATGGATTTTCAAACAACCGCTTGACTTTATCCCTTATAGATTGATCAATCTGTAAGATTTCTTGGTCAAATTCAGAGAGTATCTTTTTCTGGTAATGATATATCATAATACCAAATTTGTATAAGATTGGATCAAAATACTTCCTAGCCTCCATATACTTATACATATAAGAAAATTGATAAGAATCATATAAATATGTTAAACTTCCGGTTGCCTTTATACCGTATATATCGATCACTGATATTAGTTTAATGAGAGCTAGTGCAAGTTTTCACCCAATTTTATCCTGCTCCTATGAATCCATCTTGTGTCATCCTGGATGTAAAATTTATTGTCTCTGACCCAATTAGTAAAGATTTATCGCACTTTTAGTAGTTTTTAACAAAACCTTTATATGGGGAGTAGGCGTGGTTAGCATCCAATTTCACCTACTTTCACGCTGGCCCAAGAGATGTCGAAATGATTTGTCCTGAATAGTTTGGGAGATATATACTTTAAACCTATAAGATGCGGGGCCATGCCCACTTTTTAAAAATCACAGATGCCCCTAAGTTATAGCATGCGCAGACATTCGAACGTACAGACAGTCACTATTATTTCGCAACATCGTGCTACAGAGTATAATAGTTTTGTTCACCTAACGGTTGTTGGTTAGGGTTATATTCTATATGTATATAAATGATCAGGATGACGAGACGGGTGTCTGTCTGTCCGCCCGTCCGTGCAAGCTGTAACTTGAGTAAAAATTAAGATATCTTGACAAAACTCGGTACACATGTTCCTTGGCACCATAGGAATCGGCAATGTAGCTGTGCGCAATCGGACGACTGTCACGCCCACAAAACTCCAATAATCGAAAACCTATATATAGTGATTCCAAACTATTTAAGCAATATTACCATATTTGTACAGAACAAATATTTTAAACATCTCTTACGACAGTGCGCAATAGGTGAAACCGGATGATAAGTCTGCCAACTCCCCACATAACAGTTTTGTTAAAAACTACTAAAAGTGCGATAAATCAATAACTAACTAACACAACTATAAATTCTATCTGACTCTTTCACTTTCCAGTATACAAATGAAACACCAATAAATATATCGTAATAAAACCTTGCACAAATAACGTAAAATTTGTTAAAATCGGGTCCCTCATATCGAAGCTGTGGATTACAGTGCTAATAGCTGACTTTTAACAGAAAATACCGATCAATATGCTATTGTTGTGTATTCTTTCAAATTTAGACTAACTTACATTCTCTTTTTTTATAACGCTTATGCTTCGAACACTGTCATTACGATAATGCCCTATCGCACCGATTCGTAACAGTCCCACCGAAAACCCGTTTTCAAATGGGCAGAATACAGATCTTTTACACTGGTCTGTGCAAAATATTTGTCGCAATACGAATTGTCACAGAACGCACGAAATTATCACCATTAGGACAAAGTTCTTACATTTAACTAACTGGCCTAATCGCACTCGCTCCGATTCTCTTCACCACTAAGAATAAGAATACACCGCGATCAAAATATTTGCAAAAGTCTTTACATTGAGCACCACTTGCACTATACCCGGTTTCCAATATTGTGAATCAGCAAGTGGTAAAGCAAATTTGACTGAGGTTGGTTTCAACGCATAATCAGTATTCGGTAACATTGGCTGCCAATTATTATTTTTTGGTCGAACCCAAAAATTTTCTTCAATGAATCCATTTGATTGTAACCACGGTCATATCTTCAGGACTGCACGTCGACTAACTCCAAATTTTTTCCTTCTATACCTTGTATTTCTTGCACAATGGTAGTAAAATCGGAAACTGATATTTCTCAACGAGACTGGCAGCAATAAAGTTTGGTTGTGCCCCAGAGTCTAGTAGCGCTTGAACTGGATCGAAAATACTATTTGCTTCTAGTCTTATAGATAGAGTTGGTAACAAGGCAGGCCTCTAATATAAATTGAAAATAAAAGTATTGGAATATTTTACATTAGAATTTATTTATTTTTCAGTTTCATTTTTATGATCCTTCTTTATACCGTTTAGCGATTTACGTTTTTTTAATAATTGTTCTTGATTGTCTAACATATTCATTTGAATGTCGACTTTTTTAATTTCTCCATTTATAGTAACAAGGTCCTCCGCAATATTTGATTGCATAGAATATTACAGAAAATATTTGCATGCGACCAAAATATCTAAGGTATGTACAGGGCCGCCGAGAAAAAATCTGGGCCCAGGAGTCAAAAGATGGGAGCCCCTACCTATAGGAAAGTTTTTAGTGCTTTATAAATTTTATTAACTATCTTCCGACTAAACGAACGGTCACAACTTGAAACAAAAACGGGTAAAGGGCAAACGTTTTGCAAAGCGATGATGGAAGAGTCTTCCTAATTTTCGAGCATTGATGACATTCAATACGTTATATGGAGTAAGATAGGTTTCAAAAATTGCATCGTAAAGGTGTACAACTTATCAAATACATCAAGGAATAGTTTTTTGCAAAAATTTTTTTGCAGCTACGTTGAGTTTATCTTCTTTCATATCATGAAACTGCCACAGATGAGAAAATTCGTTTATGTCATTCACTGCGGCAAATCTTGTATTAATTCCACAGATAACGGTGTCAAGTATGACTTAGAAGGTGCTTTTTTTGAATTCAATTTCTTCTTTACTGTAAATTTCATCCACTCTTTCATTTAGTTATCAAAAATCAGGTAGGAGTAGACGACAATTTCCGCGGAATTGGAAAAATTGCGGTCGGTAAAATCGCGCGATTTTGTATTGATTGCCTTTTCACATTTTCCTACATTATTTATTTACTAGCAAACTACAGGATTTAGTAGCAAGGACTGTAATTTTTTTACGGTCCCGATTTTTCATTGATATTTCATACGAGTGTTGCTAAAGATTCTACGGATAAGATAACACCGCGACAGAAATTCAGTTTTTCAAAAAAGCGTTCAGAAAATTTCCAGCTGCTATTCGGCATAAGGGCCCTTCTTCACTGGCCCTTCTGAGTCACGAACATTTTCAGAAAGCTGTACAAACTTGTTTGTAAATTAAATATTTCAATTCACCTTATGGACAGGCTTCCTGTCCGAAGGGACCAATTCGTGGCAGATATAATTGTCTTACAAAGTCTTACGATATGATATTACACGATCTTGGTGGTGGTGAGAAGTGGCGCGGTCTTGTTGAAACCAAATGTCGCCGAAATCACTAGCTTAAATTTCAGACATCAAATAGTCAGTTATCATGGCGCGATAACGATCGCCATTGTCCACGCCAAATCGTTGTTTTTTCTGGATGAAATGGCAATTCTTGAATCTCTTCAGGTTGCTCCTTGTCCCAAATGCGGCAATTTTGCTTGTTTATATACCCATTTAGCCAGAAATGGGCCTCATTGCTGCACAAAATTTGGCTCGAAAACGTCGGATCTTCTTGGAATGTATGTTTGTTGTGTGTTGCAAATAGTACGCTCATTAGGCCGATTATGTTGACCGTAAGTTGAGCGAGGCGCACGAAATACATTCTTTAGAGAACGTGAAATTTCGTAATAAAGTTGAAAACGTAAAACTAAACGTTGTTCAAGCATAAGTCTTTTCATAATGTAATGCCAAACAATACTGAACAAAAATAACATGACAGCTCGACACGACTCACGCGTGATCTGTCAAAAAAAGGCTACTGAAAAAATACCTATACTTGGATAACCCGTTACTGTAGTTTAATACCGAAAATATGTAAAATTATTTTATACTACCTTTAATGATTTTCTTTATCCTAATAAACCACATACGGAATATGAATGGTCTGTGTGAGTTATACATATTTTTATATTGGTACTCGAGTATACCTGAGCCATGTCAAAGGTTAACGCAAAATGCCCACATTTTTCTCTGCCCCAAATATACCCTATGTAGTAATTTCCAAATTTCCACCTGACCTTAAACCGTTTTGGTGATATTTTAATGAAATTAAATGGATCAAGTTTCTTTTAAGCTTTGTTAGAACAACGAAAATCAATATATGTATGTAGTATATGGTAGTAATTGTGAAAATTCTAATTACACATACATGTATTTTCGGCATTAAACTATAGCATATTTTGCCAATGTATCCTACTTGTTTGCCAATATATGCGATATAAAGCCAACCAAAGGAATTATGGACCCGATACAACCCATTTTTAACATGCAGGCAAGTTATTATCAGAAAAGGATTATCTTCGAATTTCTATAACATATCTCACAGAATTACCGATATTTTCAATTAAATGTTTGCTGTAGGAACTGAGGTCCATATATTCAACGTATGATCATATCAGAATAGTTTTACCATAGTCCGATTTAGGCTATTTTAGGTAATAAGGTCGCACACCTCAAAAGCAATATTCGTGCAGAGTTTTATCCCGATACGTTGGGATTGATTTGCATACTGGAAAGTGAAAGAATCAGATGGAATTAAAAATGGTGTTATATGGGAAGTAGGCGTGGTTGTAGTGCGATTTCGCCCATTTTCGCACTGAAAAATAGGGATGTCAGGATAATACTATTTTCTAAATTTGGTCGATCTCAGTCTAGTAGTCCCTGAGATATGGATTTTAACCGGGCGGTGCCACACCCATCGTCCAATTTTGACCCCGACTTCTATAAAGTCTTCTTCTATCATCCTAGGTTTAAAATTTAATGTCTGTGGCGTATTTATTTGTTGAATTTTAGCGCTTTTAGTAGTTTTTAACAGAACGGCTGTGGGCGTGGACGCCCATATACGAAACTCGTCCTCAGTTTTTTTCCAAGGAACACGTGTACCAAGTTTCAAGAGGATAGCTCAATTTTTATTCAAGATACAGCTTGCCCAGACGGATATCTGGATTTCAACTCGTCACATCAACCGTTGAATTCAAATAGAGTTGGTCCAGACCTTGTTCTAAACCTAATACCCTCATATAATGAATTCCGATCCTCTGGTAGCCTTTTTTCGCAACAACTCTCATTAGCCTCTTCAACTGAGGTTATATCACATACATATATCATACATATCTCATTTCAGTATGATTTTAATAAGGTGTTCGCTGACGAGACGTAATATATAGTAATAACACTCACACTATGACCTTCAAAATAAGTTTATAAGATACCAAATTTGATTGTAATAAATTCATGATTTCGTCGAATTATGAATGTTGAATTCTTTCGCAACATGTTTTCATATAAGGTTTTGCCAGACATGAAAGTATTTCCCTGGATTTGATCACTGCAAGTTGCGAGAGTATAAAATGTTCGGTTACACCCGAACTTAGTCCTTCCTTACTGGTTTGATATTCTAGTCAACGCTACTGGCTGAGAGTCGAAACCCGTAATTCCACAAAAAAGTTTGACAACCTTTCAACCGAAAAATTGTTTAGGGCTGGAGTTGATATCGATAATACAGATAGGCCATAATCTTAATTTTCTGTAATTCAGTACAATAGTTCAGGCGTTCATATTATAAAATTATCCATGTTTATAAGCGATATATTTTATGAATAATATATTATGTATGCATTTGTAATTTGAATGTGACACTAACCTTTAATGGCATATACGATCAATATAGCCTTAAAAAGGCAATGTAACCCCATTTTTATGAAGAATTGACCTTTCCATTACATTTTTAACACATCTTGGTAAGTATTTCTGTGACAATACTGCTTAATGCCGCTTAACATGGTTCCATCTCCTTGCCATTGGTGTTCTGTGACCAAAAATTTTTATGTAAAATCAATTTTTTGTGTGAAGTTACTTATTTTTTGACATGTTCTATTTCAATTTTTTTAATGATGTGATGTACACTTCAATTGTATAATATTATTTTGTTATATACATTTTTTTATGAGTTTGTTTTTAAATAACTGTGTTTGACTTTACAGTGAACTGGTATCACCTTATATTTTAATGAATTGAGCCATATAACGATATAGAAATGTGTTGCTTAAACAACTTCACTTTGGGAGTGTTCGTTGAACATAACTGGGAAAGAACATATACATATATGTTGCTACTCAGTCAACAGATATATCTATATCAGTGTTGCCATTTTGGATCGATCGGACCAAAATTGGTAGTTTGGTTGGAAGGCAATATTTTTTATTAGATTTATTTACAATAAAAGTTAATATTAAGATTTGTTCGCTTAAAAAAGCATACTTTATTGCTTTATATTCATACTAATTAATGAAATTAAAAAATAAAAAAATGTGCTCAATGTGGGAAGATCTAGCGATAATTAAAACTGTGAAATCAAGATTGAAAGTGTCAAAAAGTTGATATTTGCTGGTATTTCTTTAACTTCATAAATCAAATGAAATAAAAAAAACTTTATGGACAAGTAATTACTTTAGTTTTGTTTTAAATAATTACACTGATAAGCACCGTTTTTGCCACATGAGCTTTGTGATGATTTTTGTTTATGTTGGTGTATCCTCAATAACAATATATAATAATTTTGTTTCAAATACGTCCTTGTTTTTTGTAACAGCTACATTTTAATTTCTGACCTTATATATTTGTCTTTTTTAAATATTTTAATTTATACCACTGTATAACTATTTCATTCGGCTAACTTATATCATATATACGTTTGTTACATCGTAAACATGCCTCGAAAGTGTTCTAATGACCCCGTATTATGCGTGAGAGCAGGTATTAACTTTTAAATCCCAGCGTCGTGCTATTTAGACTATTTTGGATTTCCTGTGAGGAATCAATATAAGTCCTGAGTTTCCTATTAATGATGTGAACGTGTGTGAGACTTCTATTAGGTTGACCTAAAGAAGAACCCAGACATATGCGATAAACTCGTCTTCGGCACATAGTGCCGAACTGCCTGTGCCAAAGCCTCCTAAAGATGGCAGTGAATTTGTATATCTGAAAGAGATATTCCCTATACTCAGCGAAGCAAAAATTTAAGAGGGAATATTTGTAGGTCCACAAATACGGCTACTGGTAAAGGATACGAGCTTTAAAGAAAAACTGAAGGATCGAAAAAATTCGTTAGAAATTTTTTGTGAACGTTGTCCAAAATTTTCTAGGAAGCCATAGATCAAAAAAAAGAAAAAGACTTAATCAATGAACTTGTAATATCATATACAACTTTGTGGTGTAATATGTTCTTAAAGTTACAAATGCTGCTCCTATCTGGATTTCTTTCCGACAAATATTGGTACTGTGAGTGACGAACAAGGCGAGTGGTTGTTAATAAAAAAAACTTGTTGTTAATAATAAACTTTTCTAGTGTTAATTTTTTTAAGGTATAGTAATAAATTAATTAAAACCCCGGTAGTAAACAACATAATATTAAACGTTTGCAATATGTCAATTAACAAATAGACAATTTTTTGTAGTAATGAAAGCTCGCCTGGACCATAAAAGCGAAAATTTCGTATGAAGCGATTAAAGATATTCGATTTTCATGAAGAAAAGGAAGGGTGTAAATTAAGTGTAGTTAATATCCTATTACGGGTTTCAACGCCACTCATTTGAATTTAAGTTGTAGCAATTTAACTTTAGATCAACCCAACTCTTTTTGGTATTACGAACTTCAACTCTTATTCGTTGAAGTTTCATTAGTGTTGAAGATTTGAAAGATAATTTTACAGCTGAAAATTTTTAAACGAAAAATCAAAACTACTCAATTCAGTTTTTACTCATAAAAAGATGAATAGATATTAAAATTGACATTAGTTTTCATTTATATTACAATGACAAAAATATTGGCCGAAACTGATTTGCTGCGCATAGGAAAAAACCACCATGATCACTCAAGTCCATTGAAACTTCCCAACACCAAGTAAGCCAAAGTTTTTTCGTTTAAATGAGGAATAATTTTGTTTATTACTAAATTAGATGAAGGAATATTACCACAAACTCTCCGTTTTCTTGCCGCCGGTAGTTATCAAAGATGCATTTTAAATGATTTTAGCTTTGAACTGGAGCAACCTAAGATAGCTATAGTTGCTAAAAAACCTGCTTTTAAATATTATAAACAGTGAATTGGTGCGCTGTGGATAAAAAACAAATGACTGAAGAGGAGCGAAACGTATCAAAAATTTGATTTTACTTAAAGAGTACTATATTCTTAATACCACAAAAAAGTTGAAGTTTGACAACACTTCAAACGATTTTTTTTTACTGATTGAGTTGATATCGTTAATTCCAAATGCAGTTGAGTTGAAAATCGTAATAGGAGCCTAAATTTAATTGGCCTCTAAGGTTTATTTGTATGTACAAATTTTTCCAAATGCGAATTGAAATAAAAGCCAATGGTTTGATAATAATAAATTTGATAGTTTTGCAACAGACATGTTGGTAATCAAAGATTTTCTCAAGTGGCAACACTGATCTATTTAATTTTTGCTTTTTTGTACACATTATTTAAAAATGGTTGTCATTATTGATAGTATTATTAACTTTTCCATTGCTTGCATCCTTATTTTATGGAGAACTTTCGTTGGAAAGTTAAGCAATGAAACGAACTTAATACGTCTAGTACATCTAGAGATATTGTGTAAGTGCATGAGCAATTATTCATCCATATGCTTGGATCACCTCTTTACCAAGCCAAGTAGTTGCTTTTTAACCTGTAAAGAAAAAGAAATTTGATTTTAAGGAAACTATTGGAATAGTAATAAATTAAATTCTTATATAATAGCCTAAGTAAATATATTCCTGGTCAAATTTAGCAAAACAATTTTATTATAATTTTTGATTTGTAGTGCGTATATTTGATTTCTAAATTCATCATTCGTAATGTTCCTTTTCTATGTGATCTAACCATTTAATTTTGATTTCAGCACGGAGTTAAGAGGGGCACGACAATTCAGAGTAATTGCTGCCATTGCCGTATTTTGTAATATTTCTCCATCAACATTTAAGAGAAAATTGTTCAAATGCCATACTATAATGTACCATTTGCTTTTTAAGATAGATTTTTACTGTTTTATATGTATATCATAAAAATGGGCGCTTTTTTACTTAAGTCAACTGAAAAATCGGATTTGCAGGTACAGTCAAACCATCTCCTTGTACACGTTTTTTTATGTTAAATATATATAGAGGCTAGGGGACATATTGATACAATTTTATCCATTATCATCAAATGTTTAAATTTTTGGTAAATTCTGCTGCTTCAAAGTAATACAATACCCCTTTTCCAGAGTTAACATAGTTCCATTGTTCATACCCTTTGTAGTGTAGTTACGGAAATATTGTGATGAATGAAAAAAGAAAACTGAATTATTTGGAGTTCGTTCGATTTCCTTTTCATACTTCCAAATATCGAAACATATCACCGAATTATTGGTTCACATTTACTTATCCAAGTTAAGCCCAAAAAATTTAAAGAATGATAACATAGAACGTAGAAAGGAAAAACTGTGGTTTTATCGAGTTGAAAATTTAATTTTTTTTTAAATTTGTGAAAACGTAATAAGTACACAATAGTCACAAATAAAAAATTAAGATTTTGCGGACACAAACGTACCTTTTAATACCAATATTGTTACGACAAACCGAACAAAAAAAGGAAATTTCGTCAACAAGAAAGTAGCTGTTTTTCTTGCCAATGGCATAATTCGCCCTTCTCGATCTTTTTACAATTACCCAATAAACGACAAGTGATTGATTTTAGAAAAATGGCTATGTTCAGCTAACCACTCTTCAAGCAGTTCAGTCGTTTCTTGGTTTGGCAAGCTGCTATAGACATTTTATAAAAGATTTTTCTAATGTAAAGCAAACACTTAGCATATCAATATTCTCAAAGAAGAAAATGAAAAAAATACCTCTCAATCGAAAAAAATATAAATTCTCATTACCCAAAAGGCATAAAGCCATTCAGCACTCTGAAAGAGATGCCAGTACCCAAAGATGATACATTAGTATACCCAGTTTTCACGAAGCCTTTTGATATGGATGCATCGTCAAATGAATTAGACGCGGTACTTTTATAGGCGAGAAACCCATCTATTAAGACTTTAATAACTATCAAGAGAGAAACACTTTCTAATCAACTAAAAATATTTGGCTAGTGTTTGGGCTTTTCATTGAGAAACTATCTGTATGATATAGGTCAGATAAACACTTTTATTGATCACCAGCCTGTCTCTTCTGAGGTTTCGAACTAAAATCTGCTAACTATTGTAGCGCTCATAGAAATAAAACTAATCTTAAACAAATTTAAGCAATAGAAATAAAACTAATCTTGGCGAAAAAGGCAATAGAAGAAGTTAAGAAAATCATAGAAAGTATCAGGCACGAAACTCACTGAAAAAACAGGAGATAACCCAAAATATTGTCAATAACAGAATCGTTACGTAAAATCCACAATCTTTCATTCAGACCATCATCAGGACAATTGCAGTTCAATTACGTTAATATATAATAAGCGGTGGCTAAAATAACTTAAACTGTCTTCGATTCGCCAAGTGTTGGAGGATACCGAATCGAACAAACTATACCATAAATTCAAACAAACGAAAATACCCTGCACTAACATGACTTTTGACGCATGCGCAATTGGCGTGGGATGGGCGTGGCACCGTCCACTTTAGATGAAAACGTATATATCAGGACCTACTCGACCATGCTTACTTCCCGTACAACACAACTTTAAATTCCATCTGATTCTTTCACTTTACAGTATATAATTAAGAATCAAGGAATATTTCGCGATAAAACTTTGCTCGAATAGTGCCTTTAAGATATGCCACCTCGAGTCTAAAAGTTTTCAAAATCGTTCAAGCCCCCAGATACCTAATATGAGGACCCCAGTACCTATTTCTAACTTTTTAGCGGAAATATTGGTCCATCTGTAAGATATATTATTACATTATTCGATAGCGCCCCTTTGTGATACTGGTATGTCTGTGTGTAAAAAATGGATTGAATCGAGTCAATACCTCCCTTCGCCATGTATCTAATACAAAGATTTTTGAACTTCCGGTTTACTTTATACCACATATATCGGCCAATGTGTGAGTTATCTTAGTGAAAACGAACGTGTCTTGTTAATAACAACGCATATTTGTGCATAAAATAGATAAAATCAGGTTTAAACTTTTCCTACTGCCCATATAACTAATATCACGGTTTTCGAACGTCCAGTTGATTTTACTCCATATATATTGGTGGTGGCTGTACCTTAATTAGCCTCAGAGAGCATATTAATAATATTTGACATGTTAATAGTATGGGGTATTCTCAAAAATAGTTAAAGTGGGTCAATAGATCCCTTAGACCCCATATACCTGATATAAAATTTTCCAGCTTCCGGTAGGCCCTATTATTCGATATTATTATTCGAATTACCCCCATATAATACATATAATGATTTTCGTTTTTCTAACATATCTTATGACGAATATGTCGTTCAGTGTGTGATTTATATATTTATAAAATGGCTTGAAAATATGTTCTGAGCAGTGTCCAAATTAATACATACATATAATAGCATATATAATTATTTCTGACTTTCCACCTGACTTTAAATTGTACAGGTTGGTCAAAATGTATGATATATTAATGAAATTAAATGGACAACTTTCCTTGGAAAATATATGGCTTTCCACTGAATATGAATAGAATTGGTCTAGACCTTGGTTTAAACCTCATATCCCTAATATAAAGAATTCCAATCCTCTGGTTGACGTTTTCCACATCAACACATTATATTAAATTTAGCCGTTGAGTTTATATCACATATACATACATACATGATTAAAAATTATAAATAAAACGAATCATGTAATGTACTCACCTTTAATATATAAGTTAATGTTAATAAGATACCAAACTTTATTGTTATTCATTCACGATTGTGAATATAACGATCGTGAATATACATTTTTGCCAACACCAATGATATAAAATGTTCGTTTATACCCGAACTTATCCCTTCCTTACTGGTTTTTATATTAGGTATATATTTTTGCCGAAAATGGTTATATCAGTTCAATACTTCTCCTGATTCTCATATACCTAATATAGTGTATTCAAACTTTTCAGTTGACTTAAAACAGTTCATTTAGGTCAGGATGTGCGATATTTTGATAAAATTTATTGTTTTTTAACCACTAGCTGAATATGAATGAAATCGGTCTAAGCTGCTACTAATTTAACAGTACCCGCGCCGGCAGTTTCTGTTCCCTCATATACTCATTTTTTTTTAAATTTAGTCTCTTTGATTGAGTTTATATGTAAGCCAACAGAAGATATCTAAATGACATTCAACGAGAATTTATTGATTAGCATTATTTAACAATGATTTCAAATTATACGGATTTTTTATTTTTCATTATTCGGAATTGATGTACTGACGACAAAAAAGTTCCGAGAAGTTGCTAGGGAATAGAAGGAATGTTGCGGAAATATTTACAATTTGGTAAGATTTTCTATTGTTCTGAAATGCCGGCAACACATAACCTCCATTATTCATACATGCAGTCGCAATTCAGAATTTTTGACGCCACAGTTTTCCAGTATTTTATTTTGAATTAAGAACCTTGGAAAACCAAAATCCTTTTTTTCTAGTACTCCTGATTTTCGAGAAAAGAATTATAAAATTGAAACATATTATGTAAACATTCTGTTGTGATCGAATTTCAAAATATATGTACATACTTAAAATACAGAATTTAGTCTGCCTACAGTGCATATTAACGAATATCATTTAGTTTTAATTTTACAGAGTCGAAGAGAATCTTTAGAAGGGCTGGGTTACCAATGTTTGATAGAAGAACAGCACTAAAGGCAAAAAACGTCAACAAATTATTAGACTATTTTTAAACAAGCCAAGTGGATTATTGAGGAAATTTTATATGTAACTTTATTCATTTTTTTGTGATTTTCGCTATTGTTCATGTTTTATTTGATTAATAAATCCATAGGTTATTTCATAAATATTAAGTGTACAAAGCTTCTTAATTTAAACCAGTGAAAAGTAAGTAGATTTCGAGGGGAAAAACTTTCGACACTATTTTTTGAACTATCAAAGCTATCGAGTTGTCCGACTATCGATATTTTTGCAGCTCTACTATGAAATCAACATTTTAATGCAACAGAAAATTTTATATTAAATACATACATGTATGTATATTTAGCTGATATTATTCGGCGTCGTCTCTACCAACTTACAGAGGAAGGATATTGGTGTATTGTTCCACTCTTCTTTTACAGCTGTTATTAACTCCATTTTGTTGGTTATGTGTTGGTGTTTTAATTTTTCCCCTAAATATTTCCACACGTGTTGAATAACGTTCAAATCATCAGACTGCGAAAGAATTTTAAGCACACGGATACAGTAGTAATGGAGGCAAAACGTTAGGGTCGTTATGCTGATAAAAATAAATGCGTTTTTTGAACTTTCGAGCACTTTATTCTACATGTGTTTTCAGGAGATTCAAATAATAATTTTATCCTAATCCCCATCGATGATCTGAGATTTCATGATCCAGCGGCAAACATCGCACCCCATGACACTGCACAAAGGCCATGCTTTATCGTAGGTTTGGTCCTATGCGTTTCTGGATGAGCTTTCTTGCGGAGATACTTTTGGCTAGGAATGCAAACAGATTTTGCTTTTGATAACCAAATTATAATATCTCCTTTTTCAACGTAGGGTTTGCTAATCATAAAATTACAAATTAGCTAACGCAATAAACTTTTTGGTGAATTCCCTTAATTTAAAACTAATTTCGAAATTAAACTGAAGTTGGTTTCTGTTCAATTCCGGCGAACTTACGTCATACGACAGCGAGTTCCATTATTACTTCGGTATTGAATTCGATATTTTTCCAATTTATCCTTATTTTTTCTGAACTGTAGTTCATATTGTTGAAATGCTTTTGCTGATTATTCATTTGCACATAAGCCACTTTTTATTTAATTTCTCTAAGATTAATAAATTGTAATTTAGATTTATATATAGCGAATTGGTTAAATAAGTCAAATTCCAAAATCATGAGGATGACCTCGCCCAATGGTATTTCTGGTAATGAAAACATCTTTATGCAAATACCTCAGTCCTTCGGAAGTTGATTTGTACAGCAGCATACACTTTAAGAGAACATATAGCTATAAGTAGTACCTTCATAATTCATTTCTTATAGTCGAAGTAGTTAATAATAAATCCAATTCCAGGATAGAACCTCTGTTCCCCTGAATGAATTTATGTGTTTTTCATTATGAACATTCTTTGCTGTTAGCAGTTGACTGCATCAAATAAGCTGATAAGCTAATTCCAAAAATATTATTTTTTCCTTATAAGCTGATACTCACTGTATATCACACATGTTTTCATTCTGCTACGTTTCTTTTTACGATTTATAAATATTCTTAATTTTAATAAACTGATCATAAATCTAAACATATACCTACATATATGTTTGCAAATGTAGATGTCCAATGTAATCACGATTTTGTGATAATGCGTGTATTGCCTATTAGTCCTAGGAGAAAAATGATTCATCAAGATGTAAATAACATGGAGAATTTGCTCGAAGCATCAGAAGAGGAAAATTTTATTTCTTTGAGTTCACTTCATCCATTTATGAAAAAATTCCCGTTTCCGACAGCTTCGAGTATGGGCTAAATTTTAAGGCATATTGTTACAGGAAATGAAAGCAACTCAAAGTTAACAAATTCACGCATCTTCCACGACGACATCTATTTTTTCTGATATATTGGCATCCCATTCATTCCCCAGTCTTCAGTGTTTATCAACAACCGATTCCAAATAAATGTGTTATTAGTCTGGAGCCGACATCTGAATGGACAATTCAAAATGAAAATGAACAAATACAGAATTAAACAAGTAAGGAAGGGCTAAGTTCAGATGTAACCGAACATTTTATACTCTCGCAAAGTCAAATGGTATACTCGCTTGAGATTTCTTTGTGGATTGACCGATATTTTCGGTAGAAGGTCAACTATAGGCACTGGGGTCCACATATTCAGTACCTAGGGGCTTGAACAGCTTTGGTTCAGTTTAGACAATTTTTGGTCACAAGGTGGCATACTTTAAACGTATTATTCACGCAAGGTTTTACCCCGATATAATCATTGTTGCTTGATATGCATAGTGGAAAGTGAAAGAATCAGATGGAATTGAAAATGGTGTTATATGGGAAATAGGCGTGGTTGTAGTCCGATTTCGCCCATTTTCACACTGTAACCTAGAAATATAATGGTATGTACCGAATTTGGTTGAAATCGATTAAGCAGAGATATGGGTTTTCACCTAAAAGTGGGCTGTGCCACGCCCACTCACTAATTTTGAACGCGGTTCCTATAAAATCATCTTATACCATCCCAGAGATAAAATTCAATGTCTTTGGCGTGTTTAGTGCTTGGTTTATCGCGCTTTTAGTATTTTTTAACAGTACCGTTATATGGGGAGTGGGCGGTCTTGTCACCCGATTTCACCCATTTTTACACTGTAGGCAGAGGGGATAAAAACATTTGCTTCCAGTAAATTTTGTTATTATAGCCTTAGCGGTTTAGGAGATATGCATATTAAACCTATTAGGAGGCGGTACCACGCCCACGGTTTTAAACTGCAGATGCCCCTCCCTAATGTAATCCTGTGTACCTTGTATCTTTTTGCGGAGCTTAGTTATGGCAATTTATTTGGTTTTGATGAATGGCGTTTTGTGGGCGTGGCAGTAGTCCGATTACGTCCATCTGCAATACCAACCGTCTTACGGTACCAAGAAACATCTCTACCAAGTATCATAAATATATCTCAATTTTTACTCAAGTTTCCGCTTGCACAGACGGACGGACGGACAGACAGTCACCCGGATTTTAACTCTTCATCCTGATCATTTATATATATATAACCCTATATCTAACTCGATTAGTTTTAAATGATACAAACAACCGTTAGATGAACAAATATTTGTTTTTTTTAATTACCTCAGAGTAAGAAAAAGCCTCTCCTCCACGGATATAGATCTCTGAAAGTTTGTTGTACAGTGGTAGCAAATATCATATACATTTGCTAATATGTAGTCAAATGTTTTTATCTGCATTCTTGTATACTCGAAAAATTTACTTTCATTTACTCGCAATTGCGGATATAGAAAGGAAATTCGCCAAAAATTAATCTGTCTTTTTATATCACACATGTTTTTCTTCTGTTACGTTTCTCTTTATAATTTCTCAATATTCTTACTTTTAATAAACTGTTTTCCCGTAGTTGCAACGCAGAAATCAGTTGTTCTCTTTTGTTTTCATTACACCAATGTTGCCATTATTCTATTTGTATACTCGATTTTTCACATATTTAGTTTTTTAGTTATAATTTTTAATAATGTAAAAGCTCAAAACTAAAATCCAACTATTAAAATAGTTTACCTATTTATAAATAAGTGTATTCCACTGTGATTTTGAGTCATTTTAAGAATATTTCAAATATATTCAAGTTCATTTTTTAATTACTACAAAATATCAAGATTGGCAACCCTGCGTTGCAAGAGATTGCTCTCTCACTCTCAGCTCACTTGTTTCTATGGGAAAACTCCAATTTTCGCGGATATCCTATCGTACGGTCTGTTGAAGCGGACGGTAGAAGCGGTGCTAACTGATCATTTACATTGCGCTCTCATAAGATAGGTCGTATCAGCTGATTCGGGTTACGGTTTTGCGTCGGTGACTGTTTGTGCCTTAAAAATATCAACGACTTACTTCAATTGCTAATACTTTCAATGTTTAGATTTTCAGTATTTTTCAAATAAAATCCGAAATTGCCTCCTTATCAGTTTTGTATTTATTCTAGCTGTAGTGAAAAGAACTTATTAAAGCATACGTACTTATCTTTGTTTTGATAAAATAGATAACACTGGTCTACAGTGGTTTATATTTTAATCTACATTTTCGTATTACATTACAAAAATCAGAAAACAGGGAGCAAAATAACAGATATATTAATAGGGGCGGCTTTGCTTAAGGAATTATCGAAGCAAACGGAGAGACGTACATACCTATGTATGTCGAAAACATATTTTAATAAACGCATTTTGTAAGATTTTCTTATATAATCGACAATCTTTTTTTAAGGACGAGCAGTAATCTGCCATCATGTGTCGATCCAATCCACCTTGATACCTTTCTTCTAACACTTTTAGATCCTGGTGGAAAGGCTATCCTTATTCTTCACTATAATTTCCTAAATTATCCGAAAATATGTCCAGATGATTGCGCATATAGTCTAAATATGAGAATTAAAATTTGCTTTTAGGGCATGAAAATTTGTCACCGTATTTTACACAAATTCTTCATAATTATGGTTACCTACGAAATTAACGACTATCAACACAAACCTTTTCTAACATTTACTTTCCAGAATAGTTATAACTTTAATAAAGTCATAAATTGGCGAATTTGAAGACAATCAAATTTTTCACCTTTCAACTTTTCTATAATAAGCATCGAAAATATTCTATAAATGTAATTCAAATAATATCCTTACACGTCCAAAGCTCTGACCAAATGGTTTATCATTCCAAACTTGAACACATATTAAATCATTGGGTTCATTTTGAGAAAATAACCATAGAGTGGATGTTTAACTCTCCCATGTACTTCCACTGTTAGACTGTACGTATTTCTGGGAATTTACACATGAAAATATTTTAGGCGAATTGATATTATCATGCGAAAGAGATTATTAAAACTTTTTGCGAATGGATTCAGAAACCCAATAATTTTAAATTATTAAAAGTTCATTCAATTTTAACATCACCTCAACAATATTTTATGTTGTCAAAATAAAACAAATCTAAAAATTTAAATAACATAAGAGATAAAGATTTGTGGGTTCTTCTCGTATTTTAATTACATTTTAGCTTTTCTGGCTAAAATATAAGAATAATTTTATTTCGTCCGCGACTTGTTCATCTTTCAGCTGTCACTATGCAAAACAAGGATGACATGATACGCAACTCTTTGAATCGATAGAGCGCTGTGAAAGTCCACATTTTTTATACCATTTGACAGTGGAGCCGCTAAGGAAGGAAATACGTTTTGAGATTTTTAATGTATTTCTTGGGAATTTTTCGGTTTTCATATAACAGAAAAATATACATAATTAATATTAGTTTAACAAACTAGATATCCTAAAATGGGGTCCAAATATATGTACATGTTTATTTTAATCGCAAATGATTTTCAATTAACTGTTAAAGCTCAATTTAACAAAATATTTTAATATTTCAAAACACTTACCAGTTTTAAATGACCTAAACATTAACATTACTTATTTTTTATATACTCAATAAACAAATATCTTTTGTAAATTTATTAGGAAGTCAAAGTTTACAAAAAAAAAGACTAAGCCAAACAATACTCTGCGGCAAAATACCCGCTTTTTCTTAAAATCAAAACTATATTTAATCTCTTTAAATAAAGATTAGAAACACACGTAAAAGTCACTAAAAAATCTGAACTCATCCATGATGCAAATGAGCTTTTGCTTGCCAAACGGAGTGGAGACGATCAGTGCTGCTACATCTGTCGCGCTGTAAATCCGCACATCGAGAGCAAAGTGGTAGAGCAGAGAATTGAAAAATTCGGAAAAATCCGACAACACATATTTTCTACTACATAAAATGTCCTGAGGGTACTGTTTACATATGTATTTATAATATACGATATGAAATTACATAAAAGCATAGCAAGATTCATATTTACATGTACTTATATAACCAATTATATTGGAAAGTATGATGTGTTGCTCCAAATTTAAAAAAGGGTTCTAGAGCGTATAGTATGTGCGTATATAGTAAGATTGCAGTTTTCAAAAATAAAAAGTTTGAAAACATCATTTAGTCGAATTTAACTTCAATATTATCACAATTTTTCGTTTCATAAACAATCAGCAACTTTTGCAATATTTCGTGTTTGAGGCAAATTATTGTCCATCGTAAGACGTGTTCAAAGGCGTTCCATTCGGCTATAATATACATTTACATAAAATATAAGGATACTTACTGCTTCTTAAGTATTGATTGATTTTTAATATTATTCGAGCTAACGCTTTTTAAGCGAAAGTTAGAAAGCAAATATATCTTTTGACATGAAACGTTCAAAATTCGGAAAAATCCGCGAAAACTTTTGCAGGCTCGAAAAATCCGGCGAATAAATCCGCAGATCTGGCAGCACTGGAGACGATCAAATTAACGGCCGTCAAATAAAAGTATAAAAAATTTTTGATTTTCATCAAACAGAGCCGACAAAAGCCGATGACACCAATACACTTAAAGCGTTTAATGGAATTACTTGATCGCCTGAAGGGCACCTTAGAGCATGCGAATTGCTTTTGAAACGATGATGCTTTTGAAACGAGATGTTCATTGTGTAAAACAGGACATTTTGTAGACTAGTATCTCTCGTATATTCATGTTTATTTTTTATTAAAACTTTAAAACCTTCTGAATAACTTTTCGCATTTTTTCGGAAAGGAACCTGCGCAAAAAAGGTGGACAGAATCCTAATCATGACTAAAAAAATAAATTTTAATGCCAACAAGCCGATAATTGATGAAAATATAAGATATGTGTGCATTAATCATAAAAACAAGAGAAATTCGTAAACTGGGCATTTGAAAACATTAAAATTTGCTAACATATCTTGTTCAAAACAAAAAAAAATGTTTTGTAGAGCTCTGTAATTACTTGTGGCAGTTATATCATCAATGTTTGAGGAAATTTCACATATCTTGAATGTATGATCAGTAAAATTTCTTATACTGAAGTAATAATTACATTTTGTATGTACCATATTAGCAAGTTACAATTGGGCTAAAAACAACATATCAATGTAAAATTATGCTTATGGTAGAGTACAGAAATTAATACATGTTTATATATCGTTTACTAATTATCCTTTACAGACGTTCGCTCAAACATAATGTCATGTACAATCATGATCACATGAAAAATTTGTAGTCAACCCGAAGGAGAAAACTGCGGCAATACCGAACAACCATTTTGTGCGTTATATATTTTTGGTAATATATGGTTTAGTTAACAATTGAACATGCATTGAAACGCAAAAAGAAATTTTTAATTTCCTTTACAACTTTTATTTTCAAAAGCAATCATTGCTGTACTATGCGGTATATATACATAGTATGTAATACAAGCGTACAAAAATATATACTTATGTACATAGGGGATAGAGTCGACGAACTAATGACTTCTATAAGCTACAAGTAAACTGTTGAATAAAAGATATGTATACTGTTAGAGAACAGAAGGTGGTTGTTAAATGATATGGTCTCACGCCCACTAACTATGCAGTCAGCAACAGCAGAAAAGCCGCATAAAAATCGATAATTCTCATTTGTTTCAAACGACTGTAGCAACATCAACAGTTACAACGTCTGCAATAAAAGAATAAAAGTGGCATAAGCAATATTCCGAAAAGCAGTTAGAAAGAATGGTAAAATGGTGCTTTATATCACTTTACATATTAATAGTTATGCAGGATGGATGGGAAAGCACAAACTGATTCAGTTATAAATTAATATATTAAACTTGGGCTTTGTATTGGAATTAAGTTAAACATATAAACTTCGCGGGTCGTTAGTATCTGAGCGATGCCACGCCCACAACAGATTACCAGTCAAAATTTTACGAATTACTACAATTATGCTATCAATTAAAATATAAAATTGTTGTAAAAGGTGTCATTCATTAGTAGATAAAATTTTTTATAATGTACATACGTATTTTCATACAAAAAAGACAATATTACGGTTATGTAAAAATTTTTAAAATGTACCTTTGTATATTTCCACTACATCTGACATAAGCGTAGTACTATTTTATTTTGTATAGAGAGCTACCCTCTAGCCACATAAAGGGTAAAGTCAGCCCCAATAGGGCTACCAGAGATTTTTTAAAGTTTTTATAAGTTTCTTAATGTCTAAATGACTATTCCAACCGACTGTACGTGTGATCGTTCATCACTTTCTCACGCAAAGGCTTTATGGCAACAGTGTTTGTCTGTTAGTTCCGCGCAAATTCTTTCAATGTATAAGTATTCATTTATTATATTAGGAATATGAGGTTTATACCAAGGATTACACCAAATCCTTACATATTTAGCGCTAAACCATTAATATAATTCTATGATTTTTAGGAAAACTTATCCACTTAATTGGGTACAGAGAAAGGTCTACGCTTTTGCATTAACCTTTGACATTTTAAGGTATACTCGAGAACATATCTTCTAGCAATTTTTTAAATAAATAACACACACTGACCGACATATTCGGCATAAGGTTTGTCAAAATAACAAAAATCATTTTATGTACATACATATGTAGTATATGGGAATTTGAATATTTCGTATACTAAATTAACTTTTTTTCGGCGTTGGACTATAGTATAACCAATATTATACATTCACTTAAGTTTTCTAACGATATCGTACATATTGACCGATATATGCGGAATAAAGCTAACCGGAAGTTTGAAAATCTTATATTAAGTATATGGGAGATAGGAGTAGTATTGACCCGTTTTATCTGTTTTTGGCATTACTACATATTGCTAACGGAAAAAATGCTCTCTGAGTTTCATTCAGGTACCTCACATACCATCAACAACATACAAGGTGTGTTCAAAAGAAAAGGTGATTTTTAAATTATTTTTGAAAAGTACTTATTTATTCAGCAATATCTATTTTGTCCCCTTCAAAGTAGTCCCCCTCGGTTATATTACACTTATGCCAACGCTTCTTCCAATCCTTGAAGCGCTTCTGTAATGGGCTTTTTGGTATGGCCATCAGATCTTTTTCCGATTCTGACTTGTGCGCATCAATTGTGGCAAACGTTTTCCTTTCATTAGTTTCCTTAGTTTTGGGAATAGGAGAAAATCACAGGGCGCCAAATCTGGTGAATACATTGGTTGAGGCGTGATTATGGTTATTCAACAACTCCTAAGCGATACTAATGGGCAATTGCTTTTGCTCAAAATTCAACAAGTTCGGAACAAACTTCCCTGCTACACGTTTCATGCTCAAAACATTCGAGAAAATTTAATGGCATAAGCCGATTGATATGCCAACATCCTCTGCATTTTCTCTAATAGTGATGCGACTATTTTCAAGAACAATTTTTTAACTGTTTCGATGTTTTCTTTGCGACGTGGTCGCACCTCCAGGATGCTCATCGTCATCAACATCTTCTCAGCCTTCTGTAAAGCGCTTGTACAGCTTATAAACACTTTTTTGAGACAAAGTGCACTCACCGAATGCCACAGTCAACATTTCAAGTGCCTTGGAGCACTTTATTCCATTTTCAACGCAAAATTTAATTCATATTCCTTCATCGATTTCAATAAAAGTTCAGAAATCGAAGAGCACACAAAAACGTGACTAACCTTTTCTGTTGTCAAAAACAAACTACTAATCGAAATTGGCTCCTAATGTAAACACATGATAAACATATGTATACGATTATAACAAAAACCAAATATCGATAATCAAATATATGCAGCCCTCGAAAATCCAAAATTCACCTTTTCCTTTGAACACACCTCGTATACCGGACACCGGATATTTGAAAATCCTGATATTAGTTACATGGGGCTTGGGCAAGTCTTTATCAGATTTTATCAATTCAGATTCAACAAATTTTTTACATACAGACATAATATTATCCGGAAAGAATTCTCTCCGAATTCCAATTATATATCTCATACATTGAACAATAATTTCGTTAAAAAGTCAACCATCGACACTGGGATCCACCCCTTCGGTACAGTTATGGACCCATTTTGGCAATTTTTAGACTTCAAATGAAATATCTTGAGAGACCTCTTTTTGCAAAGTTTAATTTCGATATATTCATCAGTGCTTTATTTGTATACAAGAATCTCAAAGCATCAGATGGAATACAAATTTGTGTTATATGGGAAGTAAGCGATTGCGCCTCTTTTCGCACTGTACCATAGGCCTGCCAGGATAATGTTACTTGCCAAATTTGGTTGAAATCAATTAAGTAGATCACGAGATATGGGTATTTACCTAGAGTTGGGCGGTACCACGCCAATTGTCCAATTTTTGTATTGGCTCCGATTTCTTGCTGATTTTGTCATCAACCAATATATTATATTTGTATTATTATGGTATTTATGAATATTGGTGTACGAGTAAATAAGGTGAGGTTATTGAAAGTTTAAGTTTTGTAGAAACGGAAACAAATTCTGAAGATCAAAATTAATAAACTTGTAAACCAATATGCATATGCAAGTAAGTTTGGTTACATACATATGTTTGGGATTTTGAAATGAAAATATTCCATTTTGCTCCAAAAAACGTTAAGAGATCGGTTAAAACTCCTTTGAGTGCATAATAAGTTCTAGTGCAATACTAGAGTGTAGTATTATATTTATTTTTTACTTGGTGTATTTTAAGTCACTCAATTTTGTTTACAACTTCACGAAACTCGAATAAAAAAGCGGCCATTGTTATGTTGTACGCTTATCAGATCAATCAAATTCCAAACATAAACTGACAGCTTATTTTTAAGTCCCCGTAGAGTTTAAGATAATTGTTACACACGCTAAAAACGGTAAAAATAAATAGATATTTATATCCAATTGCATATACATATAAGAAAAAAAATTTAAAAAAAAAAACTTATTTTAAAACGGGTTGCAGCTAAATTTCCTAAAGTAATTCATAATTTTCAGCAGAGGTAACAAAAGTACAACGCAAAATAACAGCATTTGATACTGGAACCGACTTTATGTCAACTATCTCCCGGAGTCCCGATATTCATATTTTTTACTACCGAATGATACAATGCTGGCGCGATACAAGCCAAACCAAGTAGGACGAAATTTTATAAATTGTGTATATGAGGAGGAAGTTATTGGTTTTAAGACCAAGGTTAACTGCAAAGTCGGGAATCACTATATCGGGCATATTGGGGTAGGTCTGAGCTGATTCCATTTCATTATTAAACTACATAAAGTACACTAGAATAACGTAAATTATAATAAAAAGTACATGAGGGCTAAGGCAATTTGTGGACCAGGTTACTATTACCAAGAAAAGATCTTCTTTGAATTGCATTAAGATATCTCTTAAATCGACTGATTTAAAAACAAGTAAGGAAGGGCTAAGTTCGGATGTAACCGAACATTTTATACTCTCGCAAAGTCAAATGGTATACTCGTTTGAGATTTCTTTGTGGATTGACTGATATTTTCGGTAGAAGGTCAACTATAGGCACTGGGGTTCACATATTTAGTACTTAGGGGTTTGAACAGTTTTGGTTCGATTTAGACAATTTTTGGCCGCAAGGTGGCATACTTTAATTGCATTATTCACGCAAAGTTTTACCCCGATATAATCATTGTTACCTGATTTGCATAGTGGAAAGTGAAAGAATCAGATGGAATTGAAAATGGTGTTACATGGGAAGTAAGCGTGGTTGTAGTCCGATTTCGCCCAATTTCGCACTATGACATAGAAACATGAAAAGAACGTTATGCACCGAATTTGGTTGAAATCGGTTGAGCAGATCTCAAGATATGGGTTTTCACCTAAATGTGGGCTGTGCCACGCCCACTGTCTAATTTTGAACGCGGTTCCTATAAAGTCATCTTATACCATCTCAGAGATAAAATTTAATGTCTCTGACGTGTTTAGTGCTTGATTTATCGCGCTTTTAGTAGTTTTTAACAGTACCGTTATATGGGGAGTGGGCGGAGTTGCCACCTGATTTCAACTATTTTCACACCGTCAATAGAAGTGCTAAAAACATTTGCTTCTAGTGAATTTTGTTATTATAGCATTAGCGGTTTAGGAGATATGCACATTAAACCTATTTAAGGCGGGACCACGCCCACTTTTTAAAAAAAGTTTTAACTGCAGATGCCCCTCCCTAATGTGATCCTATGTACCAAATAACCGTCTTGTATCTTATTGCGGAGCTTAGTTATGGCAAGTTATTTGTTTTTGATTAATAGCGTTTTGTGGGCGTGGCAGTGGTCCGATTACGCCCATCTGCAATACCAACCGTCTCACGGTACCAAGAAACATAAAGTTTCATAAAGATATCTCAATTTTTACTCAAGTTAGAGCTTGCACGGACGGACAGACAGTCACCCGGATTTCAACTCGTCTCTTCATCCTGATCATTTATATATATATAACCCTATATCTAAATCGATTAGTTTTAGGTGATACAAACAACCGTTAGGTGAACAAAACTATTATACTCTGTAGCAACAGGTTGCGAGAGTATAAAAAAAGTGAGCCATAGACACTGCGTTTCACATACTCGATACCAGAGAATTTGTTAAGGTCTGATTTCGACATTTGGGTGATTCCGATATCCTCTTTTGTGCTTAATTCCGAAATTGTACAGTGAAATAATAAGATGGAATTTAAAATTGTGCTATATTGGAAGTAGACGTGGTTGTAGTACGATTATGCTTAATTTAAAACTGTTGTATAGTATAAGAATATAATGCTATGCACGAAATTTGGTCGAGCAGGTTCTGAGGTATGAGATTTCAACTTAAAATGGGCAGCGTCGCCCCATTATCCAATTTTTATATAGATGCCGTTGCAGCCTCTTCGTGCCATTGTTACTATTAAATTTAATGCTTTCTCCTATTTGTAGCAGGTAACGTAGGAGCTTTCAACATAATCTTTGCATCGGAGGTTATTATCAGAACGACTTTTTCGCAGCAAGTTTGATTGTCATAGAAGTAATTTTTAAACCACAGATGGTTTTTAGTACGTATCGTCTACCAAATTAAAATTTTTTATCTTCATTTTTGACTACCTTATTGTTCTACATAAACAGCATTTTGTTGGTGTGGCAATGATCCAATGACGTTTGCCTCTAATCGAACATTTTATACTCTCACAATGTGCAAGAATCAAAGGCGGGGAAATATTGTAGTTTAAGTTGTTGGCAAAACTGTATATGAAACAAGTAAGGAAAGGTTAAGTACGGGTGTAACCGAACATTTTACACTCTTGCATCGTGTAAGGATACCTCAAAGCACTATTTGTGCAAAGTTTTGTCCGAATATATTCATTGTTACTTGATTTGGAAAGTGAAAGAATCATATGGAATTAAAATTTGTGCTGTATTGGTAGTGTATAACATTGTAACATGTTGCAAGAGTATAAAAATGTTGAGTAAGAACTTTCATTATTTGACGAAGCCGTGCATGGATTACAATCAAATTTGATATACTTATTATAGGTCGTAAACACACTTATGTAGTTGCATTACTATAGTTTGCCAAATAACTTAAATGAGATATATGTGATATAAACTCAACCAAAGCGGCTAAATTTAATATATTGGGTATATGAGAAAAAAAGTCAAGTCACAAGTATCGGAAATCGTTATATTAAGGATATGATATTTAAACACAGTATACCATAGACCAATTTCAATCATATGTACTGCTAAACAACAATATATAAAATATCACACATTTTGACCAACATAAACCCTTTAAAGTTTTGTTGCATCTTCCAAGAAAACGAAAATTATGATATTTAGAGTATCGAAGTTGGGGTATATCGTGGAAGAAATCGACACATTTCTATAATATATATGTAGATGTATATAAAAATTACGTGGCAAGTTTTGTCCGGTGTTATCTCCTAAACTACTAAACCGATTTTAGTAAAATTTAGCACATTGTGTCCAGGTGGACCCAACATAAATGATAGGATAGTTTACATCTCAAATATTAAAAATCAAAAACAATTCATGAAAAATATATATTTCTAAACATAACCATGTTTTCAAAATTTAAAAAAAAAAATTAAATTAAATTTTCAGTAAAATGCCAAATGAAAAATTCATTATTTTCCCCATTGACAAATCAAGTACAATCCCTTGGATTTTCATACGTGTTAGCCTTTATTCGTAATAATATTCAATATACGCGCTATAATATAAAAAAGAAAACGTAAATTATCTAGATATACTCGGCTGTACTGACATCACATAATCTTCGGTTGAAAATTATTCAAAGTAATTTCAATTCACCTCAATTATGCAATAGTATACGTTTGGTAATCAAAAAGATTACAAGAAATGTTATTGCAACTATTTTGACTGGAAAATTTAAGAAGGAAAGGTACTCTTGCCACGTTCTCCAATGATAATGTCACAATGTACGATACAAATAGAGCTGAATTAAATTGAATTCGAAAATTTTTATAATTAAGAGCTGTATATATTATTGTTAAAAATTAAGAATGATATAGCCTCTTTCAATATATTAAATGTTATCAACTAACCACTTTCATAATTACTCATTTGTTTCAAACTTGAATATAAAATAAAAAAATCAACATATTGTATTTTATGTTTAATAACAAATCGAAGAAAATTAGTATCAATCAGTTTCAAATTCGGAAGTGCTCCGCGGGATTACTTTTTACACCGGAAATAACGTTTTCGCTTTTATTCATAAATACAATTTTGCTGTATTGAATAGTTTATAATTAATGAAATATCATAAATATTGATTGATAAATACGGTATAAAGTCAAGCAGAGGTTTGAAATTCTTATATTGGGTAATATTGACCCGATTTTATCCATTTTAGACATCACAACATATTATTATCATAAAAAAACCATTTTATGTTAGATAATTAATATAATATATACATACATACATATGTATGTATCAAATTTGGTGGAAATTGATGAAGTAGTTCCTGAGATATACAATTACTCCTAAAAGTTGGCGGCGGGTTCACTGTGTGAAAACGTGCGAAAATATTTGACCTAAGCAAATTTAGTTAACATAGTTTTAGTGGATAGTAAGATATGTACATTAAACTAATTAGCGGACAGGTTCCCGCACAGTTTTAAATAAAAATTTTAACCGCAAATGGCCTCCTTTACTGCGACTCGCTGCACCAAATTACAGTTTTGTATCTTAATTTGCGACTAAATTATGGTTTTTCATCAGTTTTGGATTAACCCGCAAAAGTTTTTAATTATCTAACAAAGACATTTGGGATACAAACTCTTTTCGACCTTAGAAAGGATGATTTTTATGATATGAAAGTTTCGAACTGCGGCCGCCAAGCTTTCATTATTTTTGAAATATTGGTCAATAATAAAGACACGTTGTTCTATCGTGTAACGCTTCATTTTTACTAAGCTTAAACTGTTAGCTGTCGATTGTTTTTTTTAGAATTGTCAACACTTTACTACACAAATGGCGGCAAATTTAAATATTGCGTTAACTTTGGGACACCCTATATTAACGGTTGAAGTTTGAGTATTTTAAAGCAAATTTGTTTTTTTCTTTTGAATTTCATAACTCAATGAAAATACATAATTTTAAATTGCAAAACTCCCGAAGCGAAAGAAAAAAAACAATATTTTTTTGCCCTACCCTAATATACATATATGTACATTGGGCCACATTCATATAGACATACGTGTATATACAGTCTCCATCTTAGCATAAACTGAGCTACCAATTGACGGCCGCATATAAAAGCCGATCATAATTAAGCTGGAAAAGATTTTTATTAAGTAATTAGAACTTGTTACTCAATAATAATAATGATAACCAAACGATTAAATAACAAGTAAGGAAGGGCTAAGTTCGGGTGTAACCGAACATTTCATAGTCTTGCAACTTGCGAGGTTCAAAGCTGGGGAAATATAATTTGTAAAAAAGCTTGCCCACTTTGTTCCACTAAAATGTCACACATTTTGAGCGACCTAAACGTTTTAAAGTCAGGTGGAAAGTCAAAAACCACTATAATGGAGATTTAGGGGACTAGAAAAGTTGCGGGCTGTTTACACAAACTTTTGGCATTACTCATGTATACTTAAAAAAATATTTGAAAACAATTTTATAAATATATAACGCATGCACTGACCTATATACATACTCGGCATAAGGTTTGTGAGAATAACAAAAATCATTATATTTAGTATATGGGAGTTTGGGTAATTCGTAGACCAATTTCACATATTTTCGGCATGTAACTATGGTATATTATAATTATAATAATATTATACGTTCAGTTACATATTGACCGATATATACGGAAGTTTGAAAATCTTGTTTTAGGTATAGGGGTAGTATTGACCCGCTTATATCCATTTTTGGTATTACTACATATTATTAGCAGAAAAACGAAGCTCTTTGAGTTTTATTAAGGTACCTCACATACCATCACCGATATATGAGGAATAAAGTTAGAAGGAAATATATGGAGTCTAAAGGAAATATTGGTCTGATTCAACCCATATTTGACATACAGATTGACCGATCAATTTGATATTCGGTATCATGGGGCTTGGACAGTTTTTGTCCGATTTAGACAATTTTGGGTTATAAGGTGACACACCTCAAAGCCACTATTCGTGCAAAGTTTTATCCGCAACATTGATTGGTTCTTTATTTGTATACTGAAAAGTGAAAGAATGAGATGAAATTTAAATTAGTGTTATATGGGAAATATACGTGGTTTTTGTCTGATATCGCCCATTTTTATGTAATGTAATGCACTTTTAGGATAATATTTTCTATCGAATTTGGTTGAAATCGGTCGAGTAGGTCCCGAGATATGGGTTTTCCTATAAAAGTGGGGTTGCCACCGACTTCTTTGACGCCCCCTTGGGAGTGGATGGGGTTATAATTCGAATTCATCCATTTTCACACTGTCGGCAGAGTTGCCAAAAGGATTTGCCCTGAGCAAATTTGGTTATTATAGATTGAATGATTTAGGATATATGTACATTAAACCTATTAGAGGTTATGTCCACTTTTTCAAATAATTTTAAACCATACATGCCGCTCCTAAATAACAGCCTTTTATCTCATTGTGGAACTTAGGTATAGCACTTTATAGGTTTTCGATTAATGGAGTTTTGTGGTCGTGGCAATTGTCCGATTCCATTCATCTGAAATATCAACTCTCCATGGGAACATCAAGATATCTCAATGTTTACTCAAGTTATCGCTTGCACGGACTGACGGACAGACAGTCAACCGGATTTAAACTTGTCTCGTCATCCTGATCATTTATATATATATATATATATAGCTCCATAGCTATCTCAATTAGTTTTAGGTGATACAAACAATTGCTAGGTGAACAAAACAATTATACTTCGTAGCAACATGTTGCAAGTAACAATAAACTAAAATAAAATTGATACGCAAAGAAGATTTATACATACATATGTATGTATATATACATATTAACGCTGCAATCAGTTTAATATCGTATATCTTAAAATATCTCCAAATCATTATTAAAATATGCAATTTAAAACTATGGGAAATACCAACCATATTTGAAGCTAATATTCCATCTCTGCTGTATACACTGATACATGCACTTAAATATTTTTTATTTTATATATCTTATTTACACAAGTACTATCTTTTACTTCCAGTTTGCTTTAATTAACACACGCACATTCGATTTCTAACTTTTAAAATAATTTATTATAAAATAATTTATGCACTTATTTCCTTCGGCTACTTGTATATACCATTACATTCGATAAAAGCATTTGGCACCTTAAGTTGTGTCTATGACTTCCATTCGTTGCCTTTCGCGCTGATGCTGGAGCGTCGGTTTTCATGCATCGTTTTTTCCACTTTATGCCTTTTTACTTGTAATATTTCTTCATTTTTTAAATTCTTCACTACACTTGCAGTGATATATCAGTGGGGACTCGAGTCCATTTTATTCACTGTACGCTGTACGCTTTATGTACCTTTTTGTTTTTTATTTTCACTATTTAACGACGTATGAACTCTGTCGTTATCACTACACTCCACATGGTACTCACACATGTACATATATACTCGCATAACGTAGTAGTAGCATTCAAATCAAGTAGTATATAAAATATGTATATGCAAACACCATGCATTTGCTCATCACTTCCTCATTGCACTTTCCCCTTCCACTCCTATTCCTTACACGCTGACACATTGAATTGAGTAAATGTTGAAAATGCGCAGACTCTCTCAAATTCTTTAAATTTTTTCTCAACCCTCTTTCATTGACGCGATATGGTAGGATAATTACATATTATGTCAATCGCTGCGGCTTCTCCTTTCCATTATCTCGTTCCACGTCTTCTTCCGTTCGTTTATTTTCCAGACACAACCGAACACAGTCAGCCTCGAACAGCAACTGATTCTGCATTGTGGCGGGCAGTAATAATTTTAATCAGGACGAAACACGTAGGTGGAGTTCGTGTTAGCGCTAGATGTACTCGTGTTCATCTGGTGGATGCTGTCTCATGTGAGTGAAACTTTATTCATGAAAATAGGGAGGTGTTCATTTTATACCAATTTATTAAATTCATTTTATCCGTTTGTAAAAGTGAACTCATATAAACGACATTTTATGTTAATGTTTTGTTGGCTGAAAAACAAATTTTCACAGGGTACTCAAACTTACAATATCTGAAATTATCAATACTATAAAACGTTTGCTAATTTTCCTCGAAATTTGTAAGGCAGAAAAACCGCAGTCGCAGATGGTTAATTTCCAGAATATCTAAGGGAGATTCTTTTTGGATATAAACGATACATCGAACAAGCACATATTGAGTTGAAAGACAGTGTCAAAATATTGGTAAGATTAATAAGAATGCAGATGGTCGGAAACGACTTACCATACAAGAAATGGTGTATTCAGGTTGGAAAAAAGTACAGCCTAGGGTCGGGACATTTCAACAATGTCTCTGTGTGTCATCTGTCCAAATGCGACAATTTTGTTTATTAACTTGTCCACTCAACCAACAGTGAGCTTTATACCATATATTACTAGGCGACGAGACTGAGAAATAAAGAAAGTTAAAAAGCTGTTTTCTGAGTACGTATTACAATATATAAATAAAGCAAAAAACTGAGTCCATTGCGTTGCTGCAAACCCAAACAAGCCAAATTCAGCTTAACACATCATTTTTGAAGGAAGCCCTTGTGGCAGAAAGTGTACATGAAATATAATATTTGCGCCTTCTCTCAACGAAGAATATTTCCGGGTCCTGCTACACAAAAATGGCAATTTTATCAAATATTAAGTCTCAACATGTCTTTTATTTTCCGAACGGGCAACCATGTCGGATGAGTGATGCAAATATTAGATTTGATAAATAAGTCCTTAATAGTATAATTTTTTTTTTAAATTGAAGCGAAAATTTTTTTGAAATTAAAAATAAATCTTTTGAAACGAAATAGACCTAGGCTAGGGAATATTTTGACCTGATTTTATTCAGTTTTTGAGTTACGATGTATCATTATCATAAATAGATGCCCTTTAAATTTTATTTAGAAACCTCACAGATTGACCAATATATAAGGTATGAAGTGAAATCGGATGTTAGAAGTTCCGTATATTTAGTATATGGGGACTAGAGGAAGTATTGCCCTGATTTCATCCATTTTAGGCAAGAGGATGGGCTGTTATTAGAAATATACTACTAACGTTCGGTAAAAAATTATCCATATGCACTGGGCTACACATATATAGTGTCTGAGTATGGTAAATAAGCGTTATTGTAATCGAATTTCGCCCATTTTCTCAGTGTATAATAGGAATGTTTGGGTAAACTCACACACCAAATTAGGATTAAATTGGTAAAGTAATTCCTGAGATATAAGATTTTACCTAAAGGTGGGCGGCGCCGCGCTCATTGAATTATTGTACATTTATTAGTTTTTAACTTAACCGCTAGATGGGGAATGGGCAGGGTTATTATATTATTTTACGTACATAAAGATTTCCTCTCAGCAAGTTTGCTTGGTTAGCTTCAGCGGTTTGATCCCCTTAGTTAAGGCCCTTTATAGGTTTTCGTTTAATGGCGTTTTGTGAGCGTTGCAGTGGTCCGAACATTTGCAGCAAGTTTCATCAAAATATATCAGTTTTTACTAAAGTTATCGCTTATACAAAAAGACGGACAGATAGTCACTCACGGAATCCAACTCGTCTCGTCATCCTGATCATTTATGTACGAGTATGCCTTTTATATTTCGGGATTAAAGAACAAAAACAAATATTATTCAACAAAAATCGCTTTATTGTTTTTCAAAATATTTTCAATTAAAATATATACACTTTTGCATGCCTTTGAACCAATTGTCGAAGTACTTTTGCCACTCTGATTGAGGTATCTCCAAAACATGCGTTCTGAACGCATCAACCGACTCTTTAGGTGTCGAAAAACATTGATCTCTTAGTTTATTTTTTACGTACGGCTATAAAAAGAAGTCATTTGGTGCCACGTCAGGACTATAGGGTGGTGAAGAGTAATCTGTCTTCGGCGGTTGGTTTTTCTGATTTCTTGAAAGACAACTGGCAAACAAATGGTTGTGTACCAGTCAAAATTTACTGTTCTGCGTTATTCTAGTGGTATGGTTGCGACATGTCCAGTTTTTCGAACAACTTTTGTTGGATTCGGCTCATCTTGAAATAGCCGTACAGTCAGACACTGCTTTTTACTTTCGGGCTCATACTCATAACCACCCACGATTCATCACCTGTCACGCTGCCATAGACGTGTTTGGAAGCGCCGGTATCGTATTTTTTTTAACATTTGCCTCGACCTTCACCAAATTTGTCTTGGAGTGATCAACGACATCGATTGAATTCACCATCGATAAAAACTGGTTCTTGGTGGAGGTTTACCGTTAACTAAGCTCATCAATTTACGTCGAAAGTTGTAAAAAATAATAGCGCGATTTAATTCAATTTTAGCCCAGATGAATATTTTAAGTAACTGTAAACAACACAAATAGCGCTCGTATGTCAAAATGTTCTGAGTATGTATAACATCAAAATTGTCAAAATTTACGATAAAGTTGTGAGTTGCCTGATTGCAACACCAGGGTTGCCCGAAATAAAACAGGTTGCCGTATATATATTATTCCATAACTATAATATATCAATTAGTTTTAGGTAATACAAACAGCCGTTAAGTGAACGAAGCTATTGTACTCTTTGTTGCAACATATTGCGAGAGTATATTAATAAATATTTTAATTTTCGGCACAATTTCGATTGAACGTACAAATATAGTTCAATCATTTTCAAAATGAAACATCAAGTACAACCCCTTGGTTCTTATACCGACAATAACGTTTACGCCTTTCTTCGTAATTAATATTTTCACTGTATTGAATAGTTTTTATATACATTCCTATGTATTGTATACCATAGCCATAGCAACGCGTCGCCAGATCTACTAGTATCCCATATTTTTTATTGATTCATTTCATTTACTTTTAGAATTCACTAAAGTAGACATACAGAAATATGTATTTTTATTAAGATAACTCAAATAGACTAAAGTTGGACAAGATAACAAGCTCACTTAATTTTGTTAAGGTATATTATACACATCCAGGGCCGGACCAGACAATTTACCGCCCTAGGCAAATGGCGAATGCTGCGACCCTTCTAAGCCTATTTTATTTAATTTTTGAAAATTATTCAGGTGATTTAAAAAAAACACTCATATTTCAAAGGTTTAACATTATTATTAAAAAATTATTAAAGTTAGTAGTCCAATAAAAAAAGTAAAGTATTTAAATATTTAAGTTAAGAGTTTGTACCACTTCACTCTCTCTCTCGCTCTCCACTAGCTACCGACACAGGAAGTGCTAGCAACACCCGTATTTATTTTTTTAATAAATTTAGAACAGTCTCTATAAATTCGTTTGAACATACTATATACTTGTATTCATCATTAAACTGCTTTTTTTGTTTTCTGTGATGTATGTGATATTTTGTGTGCAAATCAGCGTACATCATACAACAAGAGCCACTGGATGCTACTATTTAAAAAAAATTGATAATTTTACTCCCGTTGATGTTTATAATTTGTATTAGAATGCGAAAATATGACACTATAATTTTTGTACATTATATAAAAATGAAATAAATAAATTGATCTTTTAAATTATTTTATATTTTATTTAAATAAAATATGTAAAGAAAGCTAGCCAAAATGCCGCCCTAAAATGCTTGCGCCTTAGGCAACTACAAGGCCACAAAAGTTATGTTGAAAACCTAAAATATGTTCAAAAGTAATATAAGTATGTTAACTCACTAAATAAATATGTCCAAAGCATTAAATTTTAGTGCATGCGAATCGGTACGAATATTTAAGGATGGCCAGTTTTATCTGAAATGCTATACTCGAAAAATTTCAATCTAATTCGGGACATTTCATATCTTGATATCTTCATGTTACAGTTTTGAAATGAGTGACACCGGAAGACTACCATGCCTACTTCGCCGGTAACACAAATTGACGAAATCAGACCATACTATGATTAATTTTGTTCCAAAAACATGGATCAATCTAGGAAATGTCTTAATCATATTCAAATGGCATTTTTTTCCTGATAATAGTGTGTCCTATTGCCGAAAGTGGATAAACTAGATTCAGCTAATATATGTAAATAAAATTTGCGATTGGTTTTATACCGTATATATCGGTCGCTATTTAATACTTAATTGAAAAATTAAATGAGTATATTTTGTAGAATATACTGCAGCTTGGTGTCGAGACTAGCTTAGGTGTAAACGGGCATTAACTTTTCAAGCACCCCTCGATACCGAATATGAGGACTTCAGTTCTGACTTGAAAATTATGAAATATCTTAATAAAAAGGCTTTTAAGACTTGCAAATCGCGAGAGTATTAAATATTCTTAGCCTTTCCTTGCTTACTTTGGTGTAAGATCAACCAACCAAAACACGAAATTGCTCATATTCGGAATCTGAAGTTTTGAAAATGTACAGTTTCATTTGAAAGATTTTCAAATAACAGCTTATACTCATTAAAAGCACTTCTTTGCTAAGTTCCATTACGATATCTGTCCAAATAATTGAATACGAATTTATATGCATATGTATACACATATGAATTTGCTTAAACTAATTTTAAAACAATAATTTCTTTCCCTCGGCAATATGTTCAAGTATCCTTGAATATCTCGACAATCCCGAGACAGTAAAAAATGTGCATACAGCTGCTGTCAAAAAAAATAGCACCACTAGCATACCAGATTTTACACAGGTAACAAAATCTTATTTATTCAAAAAAAGGTTTTTTCAAAATGTAAAATAATATGTATAAATAACGATAAAAAAAACGAATTTCAATTAAATTTAACTTAGTACAAAAAATTCAATTTTTTCCAAAGATATATATCATAATTATAGCACTGGTCTACTTGACCTGGAAGCAAAAGTATTACAATTGTATTAATATCGTTTACTGTGGTTGTAATATGAGTATCTTTCCTTACGTACTGGTGTTAATATTATATTTTATTGCGTTACCCTTGTTAGAAATAACTGCTTTGCGGCGTCTTTCCATGGAATTGACCAAAGTCTAATACTTCTGTAAAAAAATGGAGTTCCAAGCCTGTTCAACTGTGGACCAAGCATCATTATTGTTAGTCGGTTTAATCTCGGTTACTTTTTTCTTAATATCAACCCACAAATTTTCGATGGTGTTAATCAGGGGACTGTGCAGGCCATTTCATCAAAGACAATTATTGTCCTGAAACAACTTTTTTGCTTTTTTGCTGATATATTTTTGGTCCTTGTCTTGTTGCATGACCCAAATCAGTGGCATATTTTCAGAAGCATATTGCAGTATTACTTTTTCGAGTATAAAATAATTTTTGACTCGTCTCTCCACAGAAAATTACGCCACTTTTCAATTGGCCACTCTTGTTGGTTTTTAGCAAACTGCAATAGTTTCTCAAAAGAGGGACTTTTCGTTGACAGTGAGCTTTTAGATTATGCTCTCTAAGTCTTCTGCATATTGTCTCAGTGCGTAGCAGCCGTTCTTATTCATTTTTCCCTTTTACAGCTGACATGAACGGAGCGTCTTTTGTTTGCCGTACTATGCGACTGACCATTCGGGTTGGTGTTATTGTCCAAGTGTTTTGGCCTTAAATTGAAAAGAAATTTCGTATACATTTATTTGAACAATGAAAAATATTTCGAACTTGGGAGTACGTTTTCCTCACGGAAATTAATTTTTGGTTTATTCACGTTTTGCACATAGTTTAGACGAAATTCTTAAAAAAACTTGTATGAATAATACGTATGCCAAAACACATTACCGTTTTCCATTGTATTACAAAAATATTTTTTAATTTGTGACCTTTTTTTATTTATATTATTGGTGCTATAATTTTGACAGCTCCCACTGAATGTAATTGATATTTTGAACGTGTTTGAAAATAAGCAACCGTTACTTTGACAAAAAAAAATTGTTACTTAGAGAGTATACTTCTAGTAACGGAACAGTAAAGCTTTGTGGAAAAATATAGAAGCATTGCCAGAGAAATGACTAATGAAATTAAATACCTATAGTGGTGCTATTATTTTGACAGTAACTGTACATATATACATAAACAAACTTTTTTATATGTTTATGCATTTACATGAAATACGCATGCATTCAACAATCATAAATAAACAAAAAGTAGGGTGCGTTCAATCCTTTCCTGTTTCCAATTAGCCATCATGAAGTTTCACTTCTTCCGCGCGGAGGGACTCCACGCACCTAAACTAATCGAGTTAGCTATAGGGTTTTATATATATATAAATGATCAGGATGAAGAGACGAGTTGAAATCCGGGTGCCTGTCTGTCCGTCCGTCCGTGCAAGCTCTAACTTGAGTAAAAATTGAGATATCTTCATGAAACTTGGTACACATGTTTCTTGGTACCGTAAGATAATATATTGCAGATGGGCGTTATCGGACCACTGCCACGCCCACAAAACGCCATTATATTAAAAACAAATAAATTGCCATAACTAAGCTCCGCAATAAGATACAAGACTGCAGTTAAAATTTATTTTAAAAAGTGGGCGTGGTCCTGCCCCTAATAAGTTTAATGTGCATATCTCCTAAACCGCTAAAACTATAAACCAAATTCACTGGGAGCAAATTTTTTTTAGCACCTCTATTGACGGTGTGAAAATGGGTGAAATCTGGTGACAAGCCCGCAAACTCCCCATATAACGGTACTGTTAATAAATGCTAAAAGCGCGATAAACCAAGCACTAAGCACGCCAGAGACATTAAATTTTATCTCTGGGATGGTATGATCTGACTTTATTGGAACCGCGTTCAAAATTAGTCAGTGGGCGTGGCACCGCCCACTTTTAAGTGAAAACCCATATCTAGAGATATGCTTAACCGATTTCAACCAAATTCGTTACATAACGTTCTTTTCATATTTCTATATTATAGTGCGAAAATGGGCGAAATCGGACTACCACCACGCCTATTTCCCATATAACACCATTTTCAATTCCATCTGATTCTTTCACTTTCCACTATGCATATCAAGCAACAATGATTATATCGGGGTAAAACCTTGCGTGAATAATACGTTTAAAGTATGCCACCTTGTGACCAAAAATTGTCTAAATCGAACCAAAATTGTTCATGCCCCTAAGTACTAAATATGTGGACCCCAGTGCCTATAGTTGACCTTCTACTGAAAATATCAGTCAATCCACAAAGAAACCTCAAACGAGTATACCATTTGACTTTGCGAGAGTATAAAATGTTCGGTTACATCCGAACTTAGCCCTTCCTTACTTGTTTTTATTTATGATTGTTGAATGCATCAACGTTATTGTAACACACTATTTTTGGCAAACACAAATTTTTATTTTTTTTTGACAAATAAATTTTTCGATTTAATTCTCACTTTTACGAGCGCTATATTCATATTATTTAAAAGTGGATTATGATAGCTAACGTAAGATATGAAACCTGTAACTTCTTTTTTATTAATTTCTCTGACGAAAAGTGCATCAGTAGTGTTTCCTCCTTTTGTCGTTGGATTATGTTTAGAAAATCATTGTTATTATTGTGGAGCATGAAAATATGTTTTTCGCGAAATTGTAAATTTAAACACGTAACAAACAGAGTATATTAAGCTTGCCATGAAGTTTGTAATACCCAGAAGGAAACGTCGTAGACCCTCTAAAATATATACATATATACTTAAATGATCAGCATGATGAGCTTTTTAATTTGACGAGGTATATTTACGAAATTAAATCGGAATGAAGTTCTTGTAAGGAACCTTTGTATTTGTGAAGGGTGTTATCCAATAGCTTCGGTGCAACCCAAGTTAACATCTCTTATTTTTTTTAATTATATATTATACCTATCACAAAATCACCACACACTACTTTTACACTCCAAAGTATTTCATATCAAATATCAAATTAAAATTTAAAATTAACAAACTGATTCCAAAACGGAATTTCCGTCCGCGATGAAATACAAATCTATCATTTCAAGTGACAATGATATTATATCCAATATGCAGAACTTTTCAAGTCAAACTACTGTAATAATTCTCCTATAACGTTTTCCTATCAGCACGTGCTGTGTCCGAATACTTTAATTACCGCTCCAATTATTTCTGAAGAAGACGTCCCAATTTAAATAAGTTAAAACCATCTTTTAGTTACGGCCCAGACATGATACCCTCATTCTTCATAAAAAATAGTGCCAAATATATTTACTTGCCTTTGAAAAGGATATTTAATTCTTAAACACGGTATATTTCCTTCAATATGGAAAGAGTCATTTATAATTCCTTTGCATAAAAGTGGATTTAGATCCAACATTGAAAACTATAAGGGTATCGCAAAACTATCAGTTATACCTAAATTTTTGAAGCTGTCATCACTGACCATATAACCTTTTTGATTTCTCCGTTAATTTCCTCATCTCAGCATGGATTTCGTAAAGGGAGATTGACTCTAACAAACTTGCTTGCATTTGTAAACCATGTATCATTGGGTTTTAGGGAACATAAGCATACGGATGTTATAAACAGCTTCTTATCTTTATAATTCAACACAACGAGTGATATTTGAGGATACTCTTACAGATACAATTAATGTCTCTTCAGGTGTTCCGCAAGGTTGTCATCTTGGCTCGATTCTGTTCTTGTTGTTTATTAACGATATCTCTTCTTTTATTGAATTCTCAAAAATTTTATTTTACGCTGACGACGTAAAGCTTTTTAAATAATACACTTCAACTGAAGAAAGGTGTCTGTTGCAAATAGACTTAAACAATTTGGTTGCATGGTGTGATAGAAATGATTTGCCATTGAATCTCAATAAATATAAGACGATGTGATTTTCCCGTAGATCTGTGCACCCCTCTCCTTATGTTATAAAACACCATAGTCGAGAGCAAGTTTTTAACTATGTTGATTTGGGAGTTAATACGGACCCTAAGCTTAATTTAGTCTTCATATTGATACCATGGTCTTGAAAGAAAAAGCTGTCCTCAGTTCAAAAATAATGTTTACTTTTCGCCTAAGGGCATTTCCGATGGGATTCTTGGATCACATTTTGAACTAAGTTGCAGTTTTAGATCTCAATACTCAAAAAACTCTCTTTCCTTCTCTGACTCGGCTAATTCCGCACGTTTGCGACCTCAAGTCGGTTGGCGGGAGGAGGGTAAGCGTTGGGTTATTATTATTATTATTAAAACACTCGCATTGAAAACCATGTGATGCTTCACTCATTAAGCTGTCAACACTTGCTGCTCTCTTTCTCCTTCCATTACCAGTGGCGTTAAACGAACAACGCAACCGTGCCTTTGCTCACTAGTGTGTGTGTTATACACGGTAACCACTGCGTGTTAAAAGTTTCCCTTCAAAAATAGAGTTTTAAATTAAATGCGTACACACAAGAACATATTTAGTCATAAATTTGTATACTTGAAAATAAACCCATATCACATAATATTTTCTATATGTATCATACAATATATACAAATACACATGCATTGAGTTGTACAATTAAAAAGTCCCTACAGAAACTTTGTTCTGCGCGCTGACAAAATTTTTTCAGCTATGACTGTCATATTATCGGCCAGATGACTGTAACTGTTCTTGTGGGGTAACACCTAAACATATATACATCATACATTTAGTTAGATTATTTAGATTTAAAAATTATACTTATATATTGGCAAGACAAGCCAAATAAAATTTAGACTGACATATAACTCACAACATGACGAGTCTGTCGGTTATTTTCCGCCACCAGAGGTAAGAAATAATTGATACAGCTCTATAATTTTTGGTCCCTTGAACCTGTTATAGAGATTAGCCAATATAATAACACTTGTAATAAAAATATAGTCAGTTAAAAAAGACCGGTATTTATAAAACAGGCAATATAAACAACAAAGTCCTGTTAATAACGCAGGCAAAAATAAAAGTATGAATAACAGTCATACAGGCAATATACAAAGCCCTGATATAAATAAAAGTTCGTGCAAATATAAAAAATATGGATACGATCAAAACAATTTTTTAAAAGCTGAATTCAAAGATTAAAGGAAGAAATTGATGATCTAAGTTTTGAGGCACCAGTCAATAGCGACCAATTCAAATACTTAGAAACGCTATTCTGCGGCATTAGAAATCTTTATGTAACAAAAAAGGCTAAGTTCTTCAATGAGGAAATTATTGAAACATACCACGCAAAATCCAGATCTCACTGAAAAAGAAGAAGATGATTATGTAGACGATGGAGAGCAGCCAACAAGTACGGTACACGAAGCTCCTAAAATAGAGAATCATATTGATAAAACCAATGTCGCGTCTGTACCAGCAAGGAAGATCTGATTTACCCTTCCATAGCTATCAATAAACAAACAATAGCTGAAATTTTACGAATATAGGTATGTCCAACCGTGTCTATTGCCCCAAAGGATTTTCTTCCAATTGCTTTGGAGTTCAAAACACAGTGTAATGATTCTGATCGTAAATAGAGAAAGAAACTTTCAAGCAGCAAGAATAAAGTACGTTGGCCGGCTGCAAAATTACTCAAAACAATTGCAATGTGTGGAAAAAAATTGCCACGAGGTCAAAGGTCAAATATTTAAGTTTTCGTGGTTTTCAGCAAAATCGAGATTTTTTCTCAAAATTACCTCAGAACAAAATTGTAGATCACAAAATTCTCTACAAAAAATTTATTGAATTTCGATTTATGAAATTTCTAGACTAGAAAATACAACTTGCTATTAACTGGCAGGTTCCTTATTGATTTTCTCTTCTCTGCGATAAGAATGCCCCTTATATGGTTTTTGCTAGTTCCTATTCTTTTTAGTCGAAAAGTGTGCTTTATTTTTGCGTCATCAGGTTAGCACATGCAATTTGATTTGCATTTATCTTCGCAGTTTTAATACGTATTGTCACCAAATTTAAATACTTTTGCAACGTGTAACTTCAGAGTATAATAGTTTTGTTCACTTAACGGTTGCTAGTATAATTTAAAATTAATCGGGATGTTGAGACGAGTTGAAGTCCGGTTGACTGTCTGTCCGTGCAAGCTGTAAATTGAGTAAACTTTACTATATCTTGATGAAAATTGGTACCAAAAGAAGAAGGTATTATAGATGGGCGTAATCGGACCACTACCGCGGTCATTAGTCGAAAACTTTTAAATTGCCATAACTAAGCCGCAAATTAAGATGCAAAACACAACGAATCGCATTGGAGATGGGCACGTGTGATTTGAAAATTTTTAAAAAGTGGCCCGCCCCCTAATAGGTTTAATGTTTATACCCCCCAAACAGTTCAAACTATATCACCCTAATCTTCACAGGACAAATCTTTTTGACACTTCTTACGACAGTGTGAATATAGGTGAAATCGGATGATAATCTCGGCCACTTCTATTATAAAATAGCTTGAAAACAGGTTCTGTAGTATACGTGAGCAATGTCAAAAATTCAGGCAATCGGACCAAAGCTTTCTCTGTTCCTAATATACCCTACATAATGATTTCCGTCTTTCTACATGATCTTAAACGGCTTAGGTTGGTCAAAGTGTGTAATGCTTTAATGAAACTAAGTTGACAAGCTTTCTTAAAAATTATGTGGTTTAGCGCTGAATATAATTGAAATTGGTCTAGACCTTAGTTCAAACCTCATATCCCTAAAATAATGAATTGCGATCTTTGGTTGACGTATTCAACAACAACTCAATATTATATATTAACTTTAACCTCTTCGGCTGAGTTTATATCACAATGTCTCCTTTGAAGATGATTTTAATATAATTTTAGCTGACGCGAATTAAAATATAACAATAAAACTAAGTGAGTATATGCCCCCTAATATAAGTAAATAAGATACCAAATATGATTACAACCTTTCATGCTTCTGTCGCTTAACGAATGTATGTTAAATTCTTTCGCAACATAACGGTTGTTTGTATCACCCAAAACTATTCGATATATATATGTATATAAATGATCAGGATAACGAGAGAAGTTGAATTCCGGGTGACTATCTGTCCGTCCGTCTGGCATCTGTCCGTTCAAGCGAAAACATGAGTAAAAAGTTAGAACTTTCTGAGAATAAGTCATTTTAGCACCTCATCAAACTTTATGAAAATGTATAAAATCAGATAATAACCACACCCACTACCCATATAGCGGTTAAGTTGAAAACCACTAGAAGTGCTCACTAAATAAATGCGCCACAAGCATTAAATTTCACAACCATGATGGCAAGGAAGGCCTTTGTAGGTGTAGTTGTAAAATTGGACAATTGACGCGCCCTTATCAGGTGCAATCCTATATCTCAGGAACTGTGGAAACTGCTTTTATTTTAAAAATTAGTTTGGAATTTTGATACGATCCGACAATGCACCGATTCACTCTGTTCGAGTGTTAATATCTGGGATTGAAGACAAAGCGGCGATTTTTTTTTTGCGGTGAACGCCATACTCACCTGACATCAATGTAATAAAAAATATGTGGAGATGATTGGCTCCCAAAGTCTGACCGGCAGTATTCCACTAACGATTAATTAGTTGAAGGTTTTAAAAATGCTTTGCCATTAATTTCCTTCAATTATATTGGAGAATTTGTACGAATCGCTACCCAATCGGATCTTTGAGATCATTCTCACCAAGGCGGGATCGACTCATTATTAAAATAATATGCATTTGTTTCAATTGGTTAATACATAAGTTTAAAAATATGTTCTTGTTAAAGAATATTATTAAATTGCTTATTTTTTGTTGATTTCCAAAAAAAGTTATTAAATAAATATGGAAAAAAGGAGAAACGCTAATTTTTGTTTTATTTAGTAAAAAAATTAATTCTTAATAATCGACAAAACTATTTAAACCTGAAGAATGCTAATGCTAAAATGAAGAAATGAAGAATGAAACGCAGTGTATATACTCTATATTTTTATTCTCTCGCAACTTGTTGCTACAGAGTATATAATTGTTCACCTAACGGTTGTTTGTATAACCTAAAACTAATCGAGTTAGATATAGGGTTATATATATATTATATAAATGATAAAGATGAAGAGACGAGTTGAAATCCGGGTGACTGTCTGTTCGTGCGTCCGTCCGTGCAAGCTCTAACTTGAGTAAAAATTGAGATATCTTTATGAAACTTGGTAGACATGTTTCTCGGTACCGTGAAACGGTTGGTATTGCAGATGGGCGTAATCGGACCACTGCCACGCCCACAAAACGCCATTAATCAAAAACAAAGCTCCACAATAAGTTACAAGACTGTTATTTGGTACAAAGGATCATATTAGGGAGGGGCATCTGCAGTTAAAATTTTTGTAAGTGGGCGTGGTCCCGCCCCTAATAAGTTTAATGTGCATATCTCCTAAACCGCTAAAGCTATAATAACTAAATTCACTGGGAGCAAATTTTTTTAGAACCTCTATTAACGGTGTAAAAATGGGTGAAATCGGGTGACAAGCCCGCCCACTCGCCATGTAACGGTACTGTTAAAAAATACTAAAAGCGCGATAAACCAAGCACTAAGCACGCCAGAGACAATAAATTTTATCTCTGGGATGGTATAAGATGATTTTATAGGAACCAACAATTTTAACGTATAACAGTGCGAGCACTATTGAAAATAGGAACACAATCCTGATAATATACGGAATATTTTTGGTAACATTTAACATCTTAGTCACTAATAACGCAGAATTTTAATTTTAGACCACAGCTGTAAAAAAATTGAGTTAGTTAATAGAATGTAAATTAGAAAAAATATTAAAGCAGATATTAAAACTTAAAATGAAAATTAGGTATGTTAGGTATTAGCAGGGTGACGAGACAAGTTGAAATCCGGGTGGCTGTCTGTGGGCCGTCCATCTGTGCAAGTGATAACTTGAGTATAAATTTAGATATCTTGATGAAACTTGGTACGCAAGTTTCTTAGCGCCAAGAGAAGCCCACGCCCACAAAATGGCATTAATCTGAAACATATAGCATGCCATAATTAAGTCATTAAGCACCTTCTCCGACATTGTGTATATACGACAGAAACATTAAAACACAGCCAAGATGCTACGGAAAGACGTTATAGAAGCCGGTGTCAAAATTATACAAGGGGCGTGGCACCGCTCTACTTTAAGTCAAATCACGTATATCAGGATTTTCTTTACCAATTTCAACCAAATGCGGTACATAACCCTATCCTAACATTTCTACATTAAGGTGTGAAAATTAGCGAACACAACTACGCCTACTTCCCATATAACACAATTTTAAATTCCAAATCCAATAAATATGTGCACAAATAGGGCTTTTAAGGTATGCCATTTCGAGTCAACAAATTGTTTAATTCAGACCATAACCTTTCAAACCCCCAGATGTCGAATAAGTGTACCCGTGTTCATGGCTAACTTTTTACTAGAAATATCGGTCAATCTGTGACGTATATCACTAAATTGCAGTGATGTCAAAAATGGGTAAAATCGGGTCACAACTTCCCAAGCTCCCATACACCTAATATAATATCAAGATTTTCATACTTCCGGTTGACTTTATGCCATATAAATCGGTCAACATGTAAGATATCTTAGGAAAAACAAGTGAACGTATATATATAATATATAGTCTAGTCTAATGATATATATGTCTGAAATCGGTCCACGAATTTCGGACTTTCCACTTGACTTTAAACCGTTTATATTGACCCATTTTTATACTCTCGCAACTTGTTGCTAAAGAGTATAATAGTTTTGTTCACCTAACGGTTGTTTGTAGCACCTAAAACTAATCGAGTTAGATATATATACATATATAAATGATCAGGAAGAAGAGACGAGTTGAAAGCTGTAACTTCAGTAAAGTTTGAGATATCTTTATGAAACTTGGTACACGTGTCTCTTGGTACCGTAAGACAGTTGATATTGCAGATGGGCGTAATCGGACCACTGCCACGCCCACAAAGCGACATCATCAAAAACAAATAAATTGCCATAACTAATCTCCACAACAAGATACAAGACTCTTATTTGGTATACAGGATTACATTAGGGAGGGGCAGTGCAGTTAATGTGCATATCTCCTATACCACTGAAGGTATAATATCAATAACAAAATTCACTGGGAACAAATGTTTTTAGCCTTTCGATCGACGGTGTGAAAATGGGTGAAATCGGGTGACAACCCCGCCCACTCTCCATATAACGGTACTGTTAAAAACTACTCAAAGCGCGATAAATCAATCACTAAACAAGCCAGAGACATTCAATTTTCTCTCTGGGATGGTATAAGATGATTTTATAGAAACCACGTTCAAAATTAGATAGTGGGCGTGGCACCGCACACAATAAAGTGAAATATTTAAATATTTTCTTGTCTTTAATTTGTAATTTTAAGTTTGTACCACTTCACTGTAGAGCGCAAGTAGGTTTTGATAAGTTTTAATTAGAGAACCTAACTACCGACACAGAAAGTGTTATCAACATACTATATTATTTCAAACGTCCAATGGTGAATTATTATTAGCAATTTTTTATTGATCCGATTCAACCCATTTTTGACACAAAACATACTATTATCGAGAGTTTTACTTTTTATTTTTTATATGAATTTCAGTTATATATCTTACACATTAACGATATTTTCTGTAAAAAGTCAACTCTAGGCCTAGGGGCTTGAACAGTTTTGGGTCGATTTAGAGAATTTTTTTGTCACAAGGTGGCACACTTTAAACGCATTACTCACTCAAAGTTTTATTCCGATACAATTATTGTTGCTTGGTTTGTAAAGTGGAAAATGAAAGAATCAGATTTAAAATGGTGTTATATGGGAAATAGGCGTAGTTGTAATCCGATTTCGCCCATTTTCGTACTATAACATAGAAATATGAGAGGAATATTATGTACCGAATTTGGTTGAAATCGGTTAAGCAGATCCCAATATATGGGTTTTCACCTAAAAGTGGGCGGCGCTACGCCCACTATCTAATTTTGAACGTAGTTCCTATAAAATCATCTTATACCAACCCAGTGATAAAATTTAATGTCTCCTTGTGCTCTAGGCAATTGCCTAACTTGCCTATATGGATTGGTCGTGCCTGATGCCCGATATAATACTGATCATATCAATAAAATATTAAAAAAAAGGTAAATAGGTATAAAAACAATCTTGTGATGGACGACAGATATTATATGTAAATGTAGATACATAGAAATTTATTATTCATCTTTTTACGTATAAGCGATATGTAACTTCCGCGTTTGTTGAAAGAACACATATGTACAATGCATACGGATAAAAATCGGTAATGCTTGTCGCGTGTCGTGTACAAATCTGTAAAATTCTCCAAGGCCTTAGATCATAAAACTAAATATGTTAAGTTTATTATGTTTTCAATACATGCATTCACAACGTTAGAATATGATATGTACATGTGCCTATTATACCTATTTAAGTCAGAACACGTCGGCTTACGGTAGACAAAAAAATTACCACGTTGATATTTTGAATATTATATTTGATAATTTATATACAATATCCTTTTTGGGAAAATGTTGCTTCATATAAGTACATACCCAAATGTGTTTATATACAGCCGCGTTATGAAATAATAAGTGTGCGAAAATTTGAGAAAATTATAAAGAATGGGATTATTAGTGTCAGAGGCGCAAAAGATTATACATTTAAATCGCATTTATTAGTGTGAAAATCAAAGTATTATAATGAGTACCCAAATAGTAAGTATTATTTTACTTTCTATTTGAGTTTTCTGTTTAAAATTTCAAAATATATAAATAAATTCTTAATACTCATTACATTAGTTGATATATTTTTCTACATTTTATTATTTTATTTATCTAACTCTAAAATTTGTATTTATAATTCTGTTGGTTTTTAATATTTTGTTTTTCACTCTCACTTAAATTATTTAACCGTCACTGTACATACTATTGGAATAGAAATTACAATTATACTGTGTCTACACACGAATTTTTTTTTACTAAACAAGGTACTTAGTCAGCCAGGGGCGGCGAGGAAAGATTAAAGACCGAGTCGCTCGTATTTAGGCAACATGTTTTTTTTTTGGTAACAGTTCGGAGTTCGGCATTTATTTTCATTTTGAAACCCTTTCCATGATTGCAATTACGCTCGATTTTTTTGCAAATAATATGAAAATATGTCAGCAAATATGCATAATATAGTAGATATATTTTAGAAAATGGTGAATAATTATAAAAAGAAACTTGATATTTGCGTGTACATCATAAATGAAGCGTAGAAGAATCTAAATATATGATGTCGGGGTAATACTCTTCTCACCCGTTCTAATGCAATAAACAACACCAAAAGACAATTTCCCGATGATGACTAACAAAAATATTCGTGTGAAAGCGCGGTCTCAACAATAAACATTTCATGTTTGCTTTTCTTCTAAGGCAGATAGTTTCAAATATAAGATTGACCATTTCTAACAAAGTTGTCAAACGTTCAACAACCACCAATTCTGCTACATTAATTTTCTTGTCTAAAATAAAAGCTACGCAAAATATAACAGAATGTTTAAATGTGTAAGTGTGTATATACATATGTACCTACATATGTTAATATATTCAAAAATCTAAAGTTTTAATATAAATTAATGTTATAATTAACATTATATTGTATTAAGTATGATCCTGGTGCGAAACTCAAATGCCCAAGAGATCTTCTTAAGGCATCGACGGAAAACAACTTTGATTGCGTAAAACGTACAGTAATGCAAATATTTCTTGAATAAAATGTGGTGTTCTATATTGCCTCAATCATTATATAGAGCAATCGGTATCGCTTTGTTCATCATTGCCACGAAGTTTGTAATACCCAGAAGGAAACTTTGGAGAAGCTATAAAATATATATATGTACATAATTCATCATGACGAGCTAAGTCAATTTAGACGTGTACGTTTGTCTGTGGGTCAGTCCATACATAGGCGAACTGGTCCCGTAGTTTTAGAGATATCGATCTAAATTTTTGCACACGTTCTTTTCTCCCTAAGAAGCTGATTATTTGTCGGAACCGCCGATATCGGACCCCTATGCATATAGATACACCAAATTTAGCATGGTTTTTTGTCCAAGGCAATGGTGCAATCTCAAAAGAAATTAATCGGTTCGGATTATAGCACATAGCTGCCTTACAAACTGAACGATCGGAATCAAATACTTGCATAAACAACTTTTTCATTTAAGAGATTTATTCACGAAATTTGGCACGGTTTATTTTCTAAAGCAATGGTATAATCTTCGAAGGAATTGTTCAGATCGAATCACTATAGCCTATAGCTGCCATATAAACTGGACGATCAAGTGCTTGCGTGTACAACTTTCTTATTTGAGGAAATTCTTTCATGGTATGGTTTATTGTCTAAAGCAATAGTGCGATACTCCACAAAAATGTTCAGATCGAGTCACTACAGCATATAGCTGCCATACAAACTGACCGATCAAAATCAAATTCTTATAAATAATCTTTTGTATATGTGAAGGGTATTATAGTTTCGGTGCAACAGAAGTTAACTTTTTTTCTGTTTTAATTACCATTGCGAAAAAATAATTAGCATTTTACTGTGCCAAAAGGAAGTATAACTTTTTATAAGCTTGGGGCAATAAAACAGAAATACTATAATGCTGAACGCGAAACTAGTAAAACTCGAAATCTTGCATTCATTTGAGGACATGAAATTCAGAACATTAGGCAATGAGTGGGTAATGGGCTATGTACACACCCGTATATGCCGATTAAAATCACTAGTTGCGAAAATGTCGCTTTTTTATTTCAACCAAATCAAAGCCAACCTATTTACTGAACCCAGATTATGATATTTGAAATTATATAAGTTAACAAGTGTATATACATATGTAAGTGATTATTCTTATTTGTATCAAGTTATTGTTGTATATTAGTTTAATAAAACATTTTGCAATTAATTTGAAGCCATAACCTAACACACTTTTGTCTCAAATAGTTCGAAATTTGCTTTCTTGCGCTTGTCACCATAACCACAGCAAAACCCCAATGGTTGATATCACACCCTTATGCCGCTTCCTTTGCTGTTGCCACACCATCGGTGGCTTTCTCGGCACCCTCGTATGCTGAGCCCTATTATTCCTCATATTCTACTGTTCCGTGGTGGTCTTCATATGCCGCTTATCCATTTGCTGGCTCCTATTGGTAAAGGAAAAACTATCTACGAAAATAATTTTATTTCATATATGCACATGTTTTGTAAAAAAATGTATGTATAGTTTAAAAATTTTTAAACATCAACAAATATAAAACATTTAACTTACATATATTAAATGAAGTTTTCTAATAATCGTCGCCAATATATTATATATAGAGGTATAGACCTATGATGACCCCTACAATGTAACTTAGTTTCCCCTTAACTAAAAGTATTATAAGCCTTTTAGTCTGTCCCACATCAACACTACCCCAAAGTATATTTGTAGTATTTTGTGTTCGAAGATAGCCTTTGTTGCCACTCGGCTATTCATTAAAAAGTAATGAACTGGCTGGTTAGAACAGAAGCCTAGTTTTCGCCTTCTGTTATTCCAACAATTTCTAAAAGCCTGAATTGTAGTCATTTAGTTTGAAGATTCCTTTTGTGTATGGATTGTTACAGAAAAAAAGTTTTTCTTGTTCCTATTTTACCTTTTGATCCATCTAGCCGGAGCACGCAGTGGTGTTGAGCCTGGGTCCAATGGCCTAGAACCTTGAGCCGGCTAGCCGTAAGCACTACATCATACATTCATCAACGAAAATATCGGTAGCACCTCCATATAAAAGTGGTCGAAATCGGACTACAACATTGCAAGATTTTCTAGATACTTAATGTGTGAACCTCAGTACCAACATACATATGTATGTCTGAGAATAATTTTCTAATAATTACATGGTGTGTAGTTTGCATCGTTTATTCTAACAGCCAAGTAATTAATATACTGATTAATGAACTTTCAATTGACTTTAATAATTTGAAATAATACATATTTTACGCATATTATGTAATATACCTTCTAAATAAGCACTGTTCTAGTTGGATCTCATGGATTGACAAAACCTCTTCAACCCATCATAAATCGTAGTAGGTGTTTTTCTTTTCAATTTTCCTAGTACACATGGATGTCTTAAGATGTAAAATCCCAGAAGCTTGAGCCTTGATTTTGCATAGATGGATAATCCTAACATGGATACATGGATCAACATAACAATCCAAAGTAAAACCTTTTTGAGAAACTCCATTCTTTGCCAATAGTTCCGTTAGAGCAATATAAGGCAAACAATGTTTTCTTTGCTCTCTCCTCGATATACGTCTACATAAGAGTTTCTTAGCTCGAAGCACTAGATAATGATACCCATAAAAGGGAGAAGGACTTTTGGAACCTATAAGCTTCTAGTAAATAAAACCTGTTCAGTTTCATGTGAGGTAATTACTACGTCCATTCTTGCCACCCACTCTGAGATATCCTTGAGTCAGCTCATATACCGTATTCTAATTCTAAAATCATCCCATAACTATCATCGTATCGCTTTTTTGAACCTAGATCCAGAACCAACTCAACCGAGAGCTCCACGGTCTACCAGAGTTTCCTCTGCACTTCGGTATTTTAAGTGGACAAGACCTCGACTAAATTTGGACTCTCATTTAAATTTCATTTTAGCCCTCATATTAACGTTACACTTAAATCAGATAAAGATGTTCTGAAGTTTGTCCAACGATGGTCAAAATTAGTTACTAATTTAACTTCTAAATTGCTTTTTAAAACATTGGCTTAACGGTTTCCTTGATATGGTTCGTAATGGAATTCAAGGTATAAAATTTCCTCAGAAAGGATAAAGCCCGTTGAAAAGCAATTTTATCTAATTGCTTTGAGAGCTGTAGGCCGAAATTCGGAATTCGAATTCTAATTTTGTTTCTTATATTAGTCACCTAAAGCTACCTACCTACTACCTACCTATATTGATATATTTTTATGGTTAAACTGCTAGCACGGACGTTTCTCTATTATAATATAATTTCATTCAAACTTCGACGGAATGTTGATATTTTAAAATTTTCACAAATGAAAAAAAGTTAAAACAAACATATATGTTTTCGAGCGGTGTGAAGTATTTTCGCCATTCACGACTTACAGTTCAATTTTACGTTCGTCCTTCAATGAGTAAACATGTTCCAGAATCAAGCGAATAATTGAATTGTACTTTTTATAATTCTGATATAGATTTATTGTAGTAGCATTTATTGTTTTCTAAATGAACAATTGTGTGTACACAAGCCATACACGACATACTGAGTGCACACTGATCGTAAAAAATCGAAAATTTTCGCCGTCCTATTTCAACAATTTTTGGGCGTTAGATGAAATTTCAACATTCTATTTGTGCAAAGTTTTACCTTAATAACTGCATTGATGTTTGATTTGTATACTGTAAAGTGAAAGAATCAGATGGAATTTAAAAATTTGTTACATGGGAAGTAGGCATGGTTTTGATCGGATTTCGCAGATGATAGAAAGGATTGGTAACCAAATTTGATTAAAAATGGTCCAGTAGTTCCTGCGATATAGGATTTTACCTAAAAGTAGGGGGTGCCACGCAAATTGTACAATTTTTACACCGGCTCCTACAAAGCCCTTTCATGCCATCCTGTCTGTTAAATTTAATGATTGTGGCTATTTTATTCAATAAGATATCGCACTTTTATTAATTTTCAACATAAACGTTATATTGGGAGTTCGCGTAGTTATTTGATTTTTTCCATTGTATAAAGACTCACATTGTATTAAAAGACTTCTTTTCAGCAAGTTTTGTTGAGATAGTTTAGGTGGTTTGGAAGATATCTGCATTTAACCATGTAGAGGGTTTTGCCACGCCCGCTTGTTATAAATGTTTAGTCCATAAGCGTCCCTTACTGCGATCCGTTTCACCAAATTACCATTTTGTATCTCAATTAATTCTTAGTTATGACACTCTTGCAACATGTTGCTACAGAGTATAATAGTTTATTGCTTCACCTAACGGTGAATGATAATGAAATTTTATACTCGTATTCTTTGGCAAAAAATTAAGAACGAGTTAGTAGATAAGCGTAATCAGACTTAATGCACATATCTCCCAAACCATTCAAGCTATAATAACGCAATTCGCTCAGAACAAATCAGTTAAGCATTACTACCGACAACTCATATCTCAGGACCTACTCAACCAATATCGACCAAATTTGGTATGTAATATTATCTTGACATTTTTATATGTGAAAATGGGCGAAATCGGACTACAACCCCGCCTACTTCCCATATAACACATTTTTAAATTGTCGGAATAGTGCGCTTAAAGTAGACCACCTTATGACCAAAAATTTTCAAAATCGAAGTACAACTGCTCAAGCACCCAGATACCGAATATGTGGATCGCAGTTCTTACAGCGAACATTTTATCGAAAATATCAGCCATTCTGTGAAATATGCTATTGAAATTCGGAGCAAATCCTTTTCTGATAACAGTATGACTATGTATGTTAAAAATGGGTTGAATTGGATGAAGGCTTCTCTTAGAAGATACCCTATTCAAAGATTTTCGAACTTCCGATTTACTTTATGTGCTTGTTTTACTAATAACAATGTATCTTTGTGCCTAAAATGGATAAAATCGGGTGAAAACTTAACCTAGTTCCCATATACATATCTAATATTACGATTTTCTAACATCCGGCTGACTTTACTCCATATATGTATATTGGTGATGGTAGGTGTACCTTAATGAAACTCAGGGAGCATATTATTAGTATGTGGCATGTTAATAGTATGTGGAATACCGTAATCACGCAAATTAATGCAATCAGACCGTACCTATCTGTGCTCCTAATATAGCATATTCATATAATGATTTCTGATTTTCCACCTGACTTTAAATCGTACAGGTTTGTGAAAATATGTGATATTTTAATGAAATTAAATGGACAATTCCTTGAAAATTAAGTGGTTTAACACTGAATATGAATGGAATTTGTCTAAAACTCGGTCTAAATCTCATATCCCTAATATGAAGAATTTCGATCCGCTGGTTGTCGTTTTGCACATCAATTCAATATATTAAATTTACATTGAGTTTACCAATAGAAAATACAATTTATTAACAATACTAATAGTAATTACTTGTAATTAACATCACTGCAAGAGCAAACCAAGCCACGTCCAACCCCACCTCCCCGAATTTTGCGTAAGGCGCCACTTTCTCCCTCTCTAAAAAAAAGGGAGTGCCTGACCAGTTCCAGTTTTTGCTTGACTATAGCTTGTGATAATACAGAGACCACTGAGCCAGAGTCAACAAGGAACCTCTGGTATAATATGTCATGTACATGCAGGTGGTACTCCTTGCTGGATGGAACATAATGACTGCTGTCGCCAAAAGCCTTGCTAGTTTCCGTGGTTGCTAACAGACTTGTAGGTGCAGGGTTGAAGCCATCGATGACTTTCTCACCAAATCTGCTGTGATAAAAACAGAGACCTGATGGTTTTGGAGTTCGGGATCGTGATCATGTTTCTGAAGCTCTTCTGATGCTCTGATGGCAGCCAGGGTCTTAATCTCCCTTAGAAGCTGGCTGGGCTTCCGATTTCCAAGCTCAAGCTCTGTCAACTGCTTATACAACTGGCGATGAACTAAATCGATGAAACGGTTAATGAGGTTAGTTTTTAGATACGTATACTTATCTTGCACTGGTGGAGCCCAGAGGATGTCGGAGACCTCCTTGAATACTTCAGGATTCAAGGTACCGAGGACTGCCTGGTACATGATGTTGTCATTCCAGATATTTTGCGACCCAAGCTGTGCCTCCACCTGGATGAACCAAAGCTCAAGATGTAACTGCCATGATGTGTGCATCAATATTGGGCTGGACGTTGAGGCAAGAATAGTGATTGTTTAAGTTACCTGGTACTGCATTGAAGTTGATGTTTGCACCAGGTGGTCTTTTATCTGTGACAGAGAGACCAGATGATGTAACATGTATATGTACATAATTTCTTTCTTATGTATTACACCTGTTACTCTTTACTATTGTTATTTTTACATACTATGTACTTTTTTTTTACTTCAATAAAACATTTCGTATTGAACGAACGTGTTTGTGTTAAATGTTCGAACAAAAGTTATGGGCCCAGACCCATCACGTGTTTCGATATAGTCGCTTCAGGTCGATATAATTAATATCGTTTTATTGAAAATAAAAATGAGCGGATCGGTTTTACATATTGAAAAATTAAATGGTGAAAATTATGAGAGCTGGGCTATGCAAATGAAAAGCCTCTTAATTACCATGAATTATTCGTAAACAGTCATGTCATCTGTACCAGAGGATGCATCTGCAGGAGTTAAGATTAATAGCACAAACAGTCACCGATATTCCTCCCTTCCTTACTTACCGTCCGTATCAAATCAAATTTGTCAAAAGTTATGCCCGTATGTGCAACGCAGAAATCAGTTGTTCTCTTTTGTTTTCATTGCACCAATGTTGCCATTATTCTATTTGTATACACGATTTTTCACATATTTAGTTTTTTAGTTATAATTTTTAATATTGTAAAAGCTTAAAACTAAAATCCAACTAAAAAAAATCCAATTTTCGCGGATATCCTATCGTACGGTGTGGTGACTGATCATTTACATTGTTTTCTTATGAGATAGGTCGTATCAGCTGATTTAGGACACGGTTTTGCGTCGTTCAGGTACATGAATCAGGTTCATGAATATTAATTATTTGATTTGAACAAGAAAGAAATAAATATAAAAAATGAGGTACAATTCAGGAACAATAACAATAATCAAAACAATCTACTAAGTAATAAATAATATTCACAAAATATTATAAATCACCGTTACACAATAATATATTTGATAAAATTGGAAAATATTTCAATACAATGAATGATAATTTAAATAATACTATGTAAATTTAATCTTTAGGAATTAAAACAACCCAAAAATATTGGAATATAGAATAAAAACATTCTTAAAGTTATAATTTTAAAACATAACACGGCAACACACTAGAGCAGATTTCTGTCATTTGGACGTTTTAGTAGTAGAATATTGGTTGGCAACCCGTACAAAGTGTGACTTTAGTAGCAGAATATTGGTTGGCAACCCGTACCAAGTGTGATTTTAGTAGTAGAATTTTCGAGGCAACTCGTACCAAGTGGGATATTTTTGCTTGTGCATTAGGGAAAATCTTAGGATTAGTTACTTGTAGATTTATACAATGGCTTTTTACGAGAACTGCTAGAACGAAGCAAGTTGAACGATCACAGGCAAGGAGGGATCAGGGGCTCACTGCCACATAATTATTTCAGATATATTTTTATTAATCAAGTTTATTTTAAAAACATTGAAGTAAGTATGAATTCACGTGTATTTATATTTTTACTCTTATATTATAATATCACGTAAATAAACCGTAAGATATCAGTATTTCTCATTACAAATTAATCAATATAATAAAATGATAAAACCCGCCGTTTAAACGCCTCTGACCTGATGGCACGCCATGGAAGTAACGGCGAGTTCGCGCAGTGACGGGGCGGAGCAAAAAATTGACTTCTGACAAAACGTTGAAAAAAACCAAATGACAACTATGCCGACAAACATATATACATACATACGAGCTCGCATACATATTGACTCCAAATTTTGGGCATCGTCGCGGAGTTGACAAAATTTGTTTCAATGGACAATTTTACGACAATGTCGGTCGGCTATGTTGTCTAGTTTGTTCTTTTTGCAGTGGTTTGCTTTTGAAAATTGATTTATGCTCTCTTGAAATACTGCGACTACCGATTAGTGTGTATTTTCATAGCGTCGTATTTAGATAAAATGGGCTAAATCGAAAAACCATGAAATAATGATAATAAGTAAACATATAAAAGTACTACATGCAGTGTGCATATCAATGGAAATTTTATATAAATTTTATAATTTAATGCCATATATAGTGCATAATATAAAATAAATTAAAATAATATTTTAAATCGCTAATAGGTTGCCAATTCTCTTTCTGTAGGGAAAATCAGACAAATTCTTCAATTTCTGATTTTTAGCAAATGTTGTGAGGAAGCAGCTTGTGGGCCACATACACTCCTTGTTAGAGTGGTGTAGTTTGTTGAGTTCGATTTTCATGAGGGGAAGGTACTTTTTTGACGTGGTGTAATTGAACTTTCGAATTTGCGCATTTTCGATGTTCCCTTTTAATAGTTTACATTTTAGATCAGCCAACATTTGCGCCTTCTCTATTTATTAACATTCTCTTATTACGTTGTGTTTGAAACCGTCGGAACTGTTTCATGTGGAAAATTGTGCACATGCTGCAGAAGTATGGATTAAGTTAAAAGAAATATATCGAGCAAAAACATCATGAAGAAAAGTTAATTTATTTAAGTCTGTTTCGATTCCAAATTAAAAATTAGGAAACAATGGCAGTTCAAATTAATAATTTTTGTAGCATCTCAGAAAGTCTGAAAGAAATGGACACTGTTGTACCAAAGGATCTCCTATGTGTTTTGTTTTTGTGCAGTTTGCCAGACGATTTGGAGAGCTTTGTTGTTGATATTGTTATGATATTAGGTAAAGTAAAAAGTTCGTTCGGTTTTTATCTAAGAGATGGCGTTATTGTCCATAGTATTAGTGTACGTGTCGCATCATGTCATACTATACGGCGCTGAAAACGTGTTTATTCGCGTTTGTCTTTGACAGTTTTTCGATTGATTTACTCAGTTCGTTGTGAGCGCTCGTCAAAGATGGACACCAACAAAGAGAAAATTCGCTATATTTTACAATTTTTCTTCGATCAAAGCGAAAAAGCAGCCAAAGCGGCTGAAAACATTAATTTAGTTTATGGGCCCGATACTGTAAACGAACGTGTAGCACAAAAGTGATTTGTTAGGTTCCGTTCCGGTAATTTCGATGTCAAAGATGCACCATGCGTCGGGAGGCCTGTCTTCGATAATTGCGATAAAATCATGGAAATAGTGGAAACAGATCATCACGTGCTGAGGAACTAAAGATAAGCCAGAAAACCGTTTGGAACCATTTGCATAACCTTGGATTCAAAAAGGAGCTCGATGTTTGGGTGTCACACGAACTAACGAAAAAACATGATGGACCGAATTTCCATCTGCAAATCGCTGCAGAATCGCAACAAAATCGACCCGTTTCTGAAGCGGATTGTGACTGGCGATGAAAAATGGGTCACTTATGACAACATCAAGCGCAAACGGTCGTGGTCAAAGCTCGGGGAAGCGGCCCAGATGGTGGCCAATACCTGATTGACGGCCAGGAAGATTTTGCTGTTTGGTGGGATTGGCAAGGAATCATCTACTGCGAGCTGCTCCCCTATGGCCAAACGCTCAATTCGGCCCTCTACTGCCAACAACTGGACCGCTTGAAGGGAGCACTCATCCAGAATAGGCCATCTTTGATCAACAGAGGCCGAATTGTGTTCCATCAGGACAACGCCAGGCCACACACGTCTTTGGTGACTCACCAGAAGCTCCTGGAGCTCGGATGGAAGGTTCTAATGCACCCACCTTATAGTCCGGACCTGGCACCAAGTGATTACCATCTTTTCCTGTCCATGGCGAACGCGCTTAATGGTGAGAAGTTGGCCTCAAGAGAGGCCTGTGAAAATTGGCTTTCCGAGTTTTTTGGCAATAGGGACGCAGTCTTCTACGAGAGGGGTATAATGAAGTTGGCATCTCGTTGGCAACAAGTTTCCGAACAAAACGGCGCATATTTGACTTAAATCGGACAAATGTACACAAAGTTATCATCTTTTGAAAAATCAATAAAAAACCGAACGAACTTTTTACATTACCTAATATTATTTACCTTCATTAGATCAACTGAAGGTGAAAATATTAGAAGAACTATTAGAAAGTAGTGGAGCTGAAAAAGTGTTTTCAGCAAAAACAAAAAAGAGAGAACCGAGAATGATGGAAGGTCAAACTACAGTGGTGACAGCGGCAAAATCTTCAGCATCAGCAGCATTACGAGCGGTAATTACAACTACAGAAACAATGCAATTCGAAAGAGAAACATTCAATGCTATGCATGTGGATGGCGCGGTCATGTAAGGTCAGAATGCAAAGGTAGGTCTGCACAAGCAAAAGTAATGGCATAAAAAGTACATTACGCAGAATGATCTCGGTGTTTCCCGATTGTAGAAATACATCATTTACTTACATTCTAATATTTTGTCGGTCAGCAAATAAATTAGTTATTGATATTGTGTGACATTTGGTAAAAATACAGAGCGTGTGGTAGATAGCTACGGTAAAGATTATTTTGAAGCTAAATTAAGTGCTGGTAGATTTTTTGTTAATATGAAAAAAGGAGAGACCGTGTATTAACAGCAATTTAACTTGAAGAGAATAAACGTTGGCACTCGCGATTTGGTCATTTAAACTTTCATGGTTTGGGAACATTATCAAAACAAAATATTGTGCGCGGTATGAAATTAAATTTTACTAACGAAATTTCCTGTGTTATTTGTGAGGAGTGTAAAATAAAGATTAATCAATTCAAAACTAATAAAAATATTTTCACTAAAAATTGCTTGGAACTTATTCATGACATTTGTGGACCGATGCGTATATCGTCTCAGAATAGTTCAAGGTATTTTATAACCTTTATTGAAGATTTTTCCAGGTATATTTCTAGCTATTTATTAAAAAAGGAGTCTGGAGGAGGCTGCGTGCTTTTAACGATTGTGTAACGCGGCCAGAAAACCGAACCGGGCAAAAAGTAAAAAATATTTGCAGCGACAATGGGCGCTAATATTTGAGTGGCGAATTTCAAAATTTTATAAAAGAAAAAGATATAAACCATCAACTTACAACAGCAAAACGGAATTGCAAATCGGGCTAATAGGACTTTAGTGGAGATGGCTAAATGTATGTTAGCTGAATCGAAATTGCCTCAGTGAATGTGGACAGAAGCTGTCAATACAGCTACGTACTTGAGCAACAGTTCTCCTACAAAGCTGCTAAAGAAAACTTCATACGAATGCTGGTTCAATAAACAGCCATATGTTTTTTACTTGAAAGGTTTTGGGTGCGATGTCGTGTATTTAGACAAAGTTGACTATAGTAATACTTACTTACCAGTAGCATAGTACTCTACATTCAGGCTAATTTTGGCATTTTTAGCGTTTATTCGTCAACCACATTGATATTGTGGCAGCGTATCTCAACGGGGAAATAGAATAAGAAGTTTATATGCGACAGCCGGAGATGTTTGTAGATAAAGCTAATCCACACAAAGTATGTAGGCTCAAAAAAGCGTTGTACGGGCTAAAGCAAGCAGGTCGGGAATCGAATCGTAAAATCGACGACATTTTACGGAGCATTGGGTTTGAAAGAAGTTTCACCGACGGTTGCGTATATCATCGTATAAAAGCTGATAACATCACCATTATAGTATTATACGTTGATGATATGTTGGTAGCATGCTTTTCAGAAAAGCTGATAGAAGGCAGTATCCGACGCATAAATCGAGGCCCAATCCAGTATTTTTTAAGCATTAATATTTCGTGAGGCTCTCAATGCGGAAATATTCAGCCTGATCAATTTCGCTTTACAGAGGAGCTATTGAATGAATGGGGTATGTTCGATTATAAATTGACATCAACTCCGTTGCCATGTTGAACGGTCTTAAATAAGTGCAAAAAAAAACTGTGAAGTTTTCGACACACAAACATATCAGAGTCTCATTGGATCATTGACTCACTTAGCCAAAGCATGTACTTCGTTATCTAAAAAGCACAACGATCCGATTCTAGCGGCTATGCAGTCTTCTGTGCTAGCAGTCCGGTAGCGTGGAAGTCAAAGAAACAAACAGTAGTAAATTATGCTACCAAATTTTTCTCGGACAACCAAGGTTCGCAATTTGCAGTTAAAAATTCAATAGTCCACAAAAGGAGCAAACATATGGATATCAAGTTCCACTACGTACGAGAGAAATATAACAACAGAGAAATTGACATTCAATATATCTCGACCGCAGAAAATGTAGCTGATATTTTCACTAAATCTGTTCCAAAAGAGAAACATAAACATTTTTGTAAATTCCTCAACATAAGGCTCTGTTAAATTTCTATGTAATTAAAGTTTGTTATTTTCATATGTAATTACACTGCAAGAGCAAACCAAATACCATGTACATAATTTGCAAAGTACAGTTTTACTTCACTTCCATAAAACATTTCGTATCGAACGAACGTCCTTGTGTTAAATGTTCTAACAATTTATTGAAGACAACACTACACTTCCAAAAAAAACTTTAATTAATTAGCAATAAATATCGCCTACCGAACATACAAATTATGTTCACAATTTTGTTTACAATTTGGAAGTAAAGAAAAAAATAGACTTATCAATAATAAAGGCAGTATTGCAATATAGTCAAAACACACGAAAAAATTATCTCTCGAATTGTAGTGCTGTCGATTCAACCAACTACATAAAATTCTTTCCGAGATTTTTTCAAAAATCTATCACATAATGCATTTGAAATTTATCTAAACATTTCTAACTCACCAAAACATTACAATTAAATCAAAAAATGTATTTGTAACAGAATTTATTGTTGCAATACGCAAAGTCCATACACAATTAAAAGTGGGAAAAAATCGCAACCACAAATCCGCCGTAAACGATACACAATTATCCGATATATGTATGTAAGTATATACAAGTATTTGCAACTTATACAGAAAAGCGACGAAATGTACTTCTGTATACGACCGTGTCGAGTGTGACGCGCAAAGAAGAAATAACATCGACCAATGAAAACGCACCTTCGCGCTTGTAGTTATAGTCGACAAATTTGTGCCAACGCATTTTACCTCCCGTTCCCGTTGACTAACATTGTGCACTTCAGTACGTCTTCACCTTTCCAACAGTAAAAATTCTATCCCTATATGTCAACGACACCACAGTCAAAAAGGGAACACAAACATTCTTTGTTAATTATATAAATGTAGATATGTATATAAAGCTAAGTGAGTACATGACCTTTAATATAATTTAATAACATACTAAATTTGATTGTTATCTATTCACGATTTCGTCGAATAACCAATATTGAATTCTTTCGCAACATTTATTAATATAAAGTTTTGCCAACACCTGAAGGTATTTCCCCGGCTTTGATCCTGGCAAGTTGCAAGAATACATATGAAATGTTCGGTTACACCCGGACTTAGTCCTTCCTTAAAGCAATAAACTCTTCCAAAATATTCGAAAATATTCTTCAAAGTTTTTATTAATAATTTCCATTCAAAATACTTTTTTCCAAAAAGTTATTATTTTACATTCCTATTATGTAAGAGATCTGATAGTACAGGGTTGACGGTTGTTATCGAAGTACCCGTCCGTAGCGTATTATAGTGTTGCCACATATGTATATAAAAATATTCAGAAGCGAGTTGAAATACTGGTATCTGTTTGTAGGTCCGTGTGTCTGTGCAAGCTGTAACTTGTGTAAAAATTTAGATATCTTGATAAAATCTGCTACACATATTACTTAGCATCAAAAGAAAAATGGTATTGAAGATGGATAAACTGTAATACAGTACAGAGAATCTCAGTAGAAAGAGGCATCTGAGGTTTGAAAGTTAAAAACAAAATTTTTTTAATGGCTATGGTTCATTTCTAATAGTTGTAATGTGCATATCTCACAAACCGCTAAAGATATACACTTGTATGTATTTCTAGCATATTTTTATATACTAAATAAATACGTCCGCATCATTATATTTCACACCCAAGATGGTATGGAAGAGTTAAATAGGAGCAGGTGTCCAAATTGGACAATGAACGTGGCACTGCCCACCTTTAAGTGAAATCGTATATCTCAGGATCTAATAAAGACTTCGAACCAAATTCGGTGAATAACATTATTCTGAAGTTTTTATGATACACTGTGAAAGTGGGGAAATTGGACTACAACGACGCCTACTTCCTATATGTATATCAAAATTTTAAATTCCACATGATTTTTTCACTTTAATAGAATATAAATCAAGCACCAATGAGGTTATAGTCGAGGTCGAACCAAAACTTTTTAAATCTCCAGATACCGAATACCTGAAAATGTCAGTCAGTTTGCGAGTTATCTTCATACAATTTTTTGGAAAAATGTTAAACCTTGCTCTGTACCTCATGTCTCTAATATAATGATTTTAGATTATCTGATTGACGTTTTCTTCACATACCCAATATACCAATAAATTTAAGACCTTACATACTTATGTATACCCTAAACAGGCTATATTAAATTTGTCACGAAGTTTGTGACACCCAAAGGGAAAATTCGGAGACCTTATAAAGTATACATATGTATGTATATGTACATATGAACACACAAAAAAGTTATTACGGTTTGTTTTTGTAGCACGATTCGTGAGCCACCCTGTACAGACATACATATCTTGTATTTCTTGTTTATACGAAGTTGCTCAGGAATCACTCAGCGAAGTTAACGACGATGACAGGTGACGAAAAATGGGTTGACGGATATGACATTGAAACGTCTCCATATTATCCATTTCTTTTAACAAACTAAAATCGCTAAAACGTCTAAGCTTAGGGGCTGCCCGGACAAAGTAAGCAATGAATACAATGTTCAAAATTTTATTGTAGTACTTCAGAGGCAATTTTGACAATTGGACTCTCCAATACCATGATTTTAATCATATCATAAATCATGGGTACATACGTAAGTATATTGGACCGCTTTAATTATACCAATAGCAACAAAGGTATTTTCTAAGGATTCTTTTAAGAATATTTGTGTGTACTGTTCTGATTTAAACCGTATTCCAGTGTGGGGGCAAGGTCTGGGCTAAAAGGTGGGTGAGACAAATTTTTCCAGTCGCTGTTTTCTAAATAGTTTTTAACTGATCTTACAACATAAGTTACTTCGAATCTAGTCGCAAATTCCGGGCATTTATTGGCAATCGCTAGCTTCAACTTGATGCGTTACTGTCGGTAGCGTTCCCCATTAATGGTTTCACCCAGCTTTAGAAGATCCTAATACAAAACGCCCTTCTGATCCCACCAAATACAGAGTACTTGGCATCATGGATATTCAGCTTTGTCGTTGAGTTGCCTAGTTTGCCAGGTTTCTCATATGTTTTTTTTTGGGTTTAGGGTTATCAGAATGGACGCATTTTTTAACATTTTTGTAGCGTTCAAGCAGCACTTCTAACATGCTATCATCTTTCAACGCCTCTTGGTACCACATTATATGACATCCAATTTTCTTGCTTTGGATATAACCCGTAGCTTATAAACGTGTTGAAATAGCTGCTTGGGAGACTCCGTGAGTTCTTCTTGTACTCGATGCTGTGAGCTTGTATTTAGCAACAATATTCATCGAATAATGCTTCCAGTTCCTCATCTTCAAACCCAGGAAGTACTTCGTCTTACAAGCCAAAATCACCATTTTAAATCATGCGCACCACTTTTGGCACCACAAACTTCCACCCAAATACGATTACTTCATAACATTCATATCACTCACACGAATTTTTCCATATTTTTGCTAACAACAACCCACCATATACTTCATCCTCGTTTCCAATATTTATAAGCGATTTTTGCAATTAAGTTTAAGGCTCTACCATTTCAGAAACTTCAGAAAGGCACTTGATTTTATAAAAATACATGTACATATATAGGAATAAATTTTCATGTTTGTTTTTATAAACTGTGTGCGCATGTCACGAATCACAAATTTTATAACGGATTTGGCTTATTTAAATATGTCATTCTTTCAAATATCATCAAACAGTTATAGTTGCTATGTGTATATATTTTTAGTGAAAAATAAAACTTGATTTTAAATTGAAATATTTTTGAAAACTAAAATAGGTTTTTTATATACAAAACTACTTCATAACATCTTTGATACAAATTATTATTGATTGCTTACAAGTAAATTACCAGTTTATAGCTTTTTATGATTAATATTTTAAGCTATTTTAAAGATAAAAGAGCACAAACATAATAAAAAGACTATGGCAACCAACCATTTTGAACCAACTTCGATACAAACATGTGACTTCAATGGATGAAAGATATGACCAGTTAAAATAAGTTACTAAAACTTTTTGATTTTTATTCAATATTGGTCAGGTGCAAACTTGTACATACACGGCCATTTTTTAACATCGTAAAAAATTAAAAATGTCATTATCTCACGGCGGATTGATGGATATTGATGCAACAGATTTATTTAACGAAGTACAAGCTATTGGCAGAAAAATTTTTCATAAAATTACACCACCAGACGTTTTAAATTATATTTGTCCAATCGAATTGATACATATTTATACACATTTACGGAATTACCGGTGTTGCTAACATTTCCTTCGCTAACTTGTGGAGAGCGCCGTTTCTCTAATTGAAATTTGCATATGTACCTACGCTCTACAATGTGTCAAGAAAGACTGGGAGGATTGCCAACATTATCAATTGAAAATAAAGTGTCTGATTTTAAATAATTAACTTGTTTTTAATATTATTTGTATAATTATAAACTTTAGAAATATATAATATATGTTAAGATTTTTCAATATGAGTGATGTTATTTTTTTAATAAAATTACCGGAATAATTTTCAAAAATTATAAATTTTGTTAAATTTTTATGTTCCCATAGGCTTAAAAGGGGCGCAGAATTTGGTATTTCTTTAAGGCGGTAAATTGTCTCGGAACGGCCCTGTGAGCATATGCATATACATACATACATACATAAATCATCTAACGCTTTCCACATAACAATTTTAAAATACTTTTATAATATACTGTCGAAGTGTCAACGCAGTGCGTTGAATATATAAGTAACTAAATTTTACTTTGTGGACTTTGTGACACATCCCAGTGAGCAAAAATTAAGTGGATATTTTTGAATACCGAGGGGGTCAACAATATAGCAATGCAATTTAAGGTTTTCCTTCTCGCTACTTTTTTTTTGTTAGAAAAAATTAAAATTATGTCCAAAAACTTAGCAAATGATAAAAGAAAATAATTTACTTTTGGACCGAAATTATCGTTAAATTCCCTTCAATTATAGCGTAAGAATAACAGTTTATTAAACACTTTTTATTCTTCATAATATAAAATATTATATTTATGTTTTACCGACTAATTATTTGAAAAAATAAGAGTAAACTAAATGTGTCAAGTCATTTTCTTCTTATGGTAATTTTTATATTTAATAAATATGATTTTTCAATAAAACTCAGTAGCACAAAATTCTGTAATCCATCGTAATGGATTTAAATTAAAATCATTCATAATCGGAGTCTACTCTATTTTATTGCTTTTTCTTTTTAAAAAAGGCAAGTGAATATATTGTAGTAGCATATATACACATTTATATACTTACCCATTTTATTTATGCATATACATATACCCGGTTTTATATTGGCCAATAACATTGGGCATATGTATATATGTATTTATGTGTATGAACATTGAGGTAGTCCTTAAAAGCTCAACTGACGGTTTGTCTTTTCTCGGTGGATCACTTTTTTCTTATACCTATACTACACATTATTTTATGAAAAGTAAAATTTTAATTCATTTAATGTGCTACTACACAAAATCCTTATTTTGTTAAAATAAAAGAATAAAATTAATTTATAACTTCGCCAAGAAAGGAAGGGTTTAGGAAATAGAAATTAGAAATTTATTTTTAGGAACACCGTGACGTATGTACATGTGTATGTTTATATACTAAGAAAAAGCGTTTACTTCGAACCAGGACCGAAGCTATAATACCCTTCACAAAAGATTCCTTAGAAGAACTTGATTTGAATCAGTCAGTTTGTATGGCAGCTATATGCTAAAGTGACTCGATCTGAACAACTACTTCGTAGATTACTTCATTGCCTTAGACAATAATTCATGACAAATCTCTTAAAGATATGTATCTCGTTAAATTAAAAAGTCTTCCAAACATGCACTTGGTCCAAAATTGGCAATTCCGACAAATGAACAGCTTTTTGGAGAGAAAGGACGTGTGCAAAGTGTCAGATCGATGTATCAAAAATTGGGGGTCTAGTTCGAGTATATAGAGACAGACAGAGAGAGGACGGATGGTTAAATTGAATCAGCTCGTTATGTTTTTTTATATACATTTTAAGGGTCACTCACGTTTCTTTCTGGGTGTTACAAACTTTGTGCCAAACTTAATATACCCTGTTCAGGGTATAAGAATGAATCACATATCGATACTTATTTAGATAACATCTTATGTAGCTCTTATATAGCTACGATGTATATGTATATGTGTAAACACGTGCAGATTTTATGTATGTAAGTATATAGTATACAAGAGAAATTCGAAGAAACGCCCTAGAAATTCCTTAGACGTTTCTGAGAAATTGTACGCTGAATAATGAGGAAGTTCGATATATGTATCATAAAGTGCCTCGAAAATTCTGAGTAAAACTTTACCCAATTTTTTATTTTCTCAATAATAGTGTAATTCTGAAATTTAAAACCAATTATAATGAATATCTATTTGAAAGCTGAAACGAATCCAGTAGGTTGGGTATCAGATCAACAATTAATTCAGTATCGTCGTTCTCCATTTGAGTTTCCATCCACACAATATGAATCGTATCAAGAAAATGGAACTAAATATCTTAAAAGTTTAAAACCGATATCAGACACTCTTCAAGACGAGCTAAACGCATGCACAGGCGAGGTAATGTAAAAAAAAAAAAACAGTTTCGTGCTAATTGTGATTCTAAAAGCATATCCATTTCAGATCTTTCTTAGTGGCATACCGCCGCAAATTCCTGCAGAATCGGTTGCCGAAATCGCTGCGCTAATAGGTGAGATATATATACTGAGATACAAAGTTACTTTCTCTGGGAACTCTCGAGGCTTTGCTTATCTTCAATACATCAATCACACACTCATGCAGCTGGCTATAATTCGGTAAAAATTCTGTAATCTTCATAATAACTATTCTCCTAATTTCTTGCCTTTACAGCTTGCCTGCTCTTTTTCGACAGCACTCACTACCTATGATTCGCGTACGCCAATCACGAAACTCTTCAAAACTTTTACTAAAGAAAACTTATTGCATTTCCCCGCAGAATATTTATGAAATGTTGCATAATCTAATCACGTTTGACAAGTTAGTCGGACGAGAAGTATTCCCTGGTTATTTTGAATATCAAATAATATTTAAATGCAATGAAGAGGCAGTTCATGCCCGACGTGATCTCTTACGCACTATTTCCAAATTTGGAAAAAATGCTATAGTGGTTTGGGATACTAGTAGTGAAGAAACCGATTTTACAAAAGATTTCGTTAGGTACGAAAGTAGCATCAATGCAGAAAAGAAGTACTCTACTATTTTCAACCAAGAGGCACTCAGTACTCTGAATCAATGATCGCCGAAAGTGGATTCCTTTAACTTTAACGAAGTTGATAAAAGAAAATGTATTATCAAGAAATCTGATTACTGAAGCATATTTGTGTGCATACTTTTAAATGATACCTTAAATTATAGCTCTATTATGAATTATTATACATGCATGTGTATATTGTTGAGCTCAATGAATAATATTGTATGAATATTTTTTGTTTGTAATAAATTGTGAATTGCGGGTATATGTATGTATGTATGTAATTAAGTTTGGTAAATGTATACTTAAGTTTTAAGTTTGATTGTAAATATTATTACCTGTTACAATATACATATGTATGTATGTACATACCTATGTATATAAATCAGTATGGCGAGCTGAGTCGATTTAGCCATGTCCGTCTGCCTGTATATACCCGAACTAGTCCCTCAGTTTTTACAATATCGATAGCTGTCATACAAACTGGCTGGTCAAAATCAAGTTCTTGTAAGGAATCTTTTGAATTTGTGAATGGTATTACAGCTTCGGTGCAATAAAAAGCTGACGTTTTTTCTTGTTTGGTGATGCTGTGGTATAGAGGAATTATTGCACTCAAGTTTTCCTTTCAGAATAACTGTTAACCGTTGGTATGAGAGCAAGTGTGGTTTTCTCATCATCAAAATCTGAATAATCGTCCGTATCTGGACATACATATATTATAGTTTTCCGATCTGGCCAATTCCGACATTTGATCTATAGAATATCAAAATGCACCCACATACTACTTATGTATTAAATTTCTTTCGGATATCTCAAAAACTCACGAAGAAATTTTTATAATCCCTAAAAGATAAACTTCGCTTTAAAAATCGCTGACTCAAAACCGATTTAAGACCCATAGTCTCTCAGGGAAAGTTCAGAGTAATTCGTAGAATATTTCACTGTATTTGAAATATATGAACTAAAATGTGAAATTTTTTATTAATGTCAGTTGATTCAACACTTATTTAGTGAATACACCGTTCTTTAATTGTCAAAGCATATTTTTTTGTTTTTGCAAATATCGATCGAAAATTGTTGGTAGAACGAAAATTTTACAAGCTTATCGAATATTTGGTCGGATGTTCTGCCAAAATAAGTGCGAGTGCAAAAAATGGAAGCCAAATTCCGAAAACAAAGGACGAAAAGAATCTCTTTCGCGGTCCCAGTTGCGGAAAGTTGTGGTTTTGCCTAAATAAAAGCCATTTCATAAGTAAAAAAAAAATTAAAGATTAGTTAAATCTTAGTGTTACTGCATCCACTATAAGAAAAAAAGTTGATAACAGCTAAACTTTTCGGTAGCAGCCCAAGAAAGAATCCACTACTTCAACCCCGGCATGGGCAGGTCGGAGCTCAATTCGTTGAAGAGCACCTGGATTGGCCAGTTGAAAAATGGCGCAATATATTGTGGTCCCACGAAACGAAAATTGTTTTATTTGGTTCCCGAGGACGCCGAGAATATGTACGAAGGCCAAAAATGTTTCATTTGATCCCCGATTGGTTTTCCGGAAGATAAGGGTGATTTTCTTATAATGTACAGGTCCGTTATATTCGATTGAAGAAAAAATGGATGGCTGAATTGGGTCTATTAACAAGACAACGACCCCAAGCATACCAGCATGTTGGCACAAAAACTGGTTTATTTAAAATGGAGTTGAGGTTGTAAGCTGGCCGGCTGTGTTTCAACACTTTACCATAAGAATGATTGCTTAAACATTCGTTAATCTCCTTAGCTTAAGAAAAGTGAAGAATGAACGGGCTCTCGGCAATCACCAGTTGTCGGACAGCAACACCGAAAACTTCATCGTTGCCGTTGAAATATTGCCTCGTTCAACACTGCAGTTATTTCGCTATTTTTTGTACATACATATGTATGTATGTAAATTATAGGAAAAATACTGTGTAGGGTGTGTGTTTTGCAGTAGCTACATACATACATACTATGTGTTGATATCATTATTGGTTTTTTGAAATAATGAAATATTCAAATGCTTCTTACATGAATTTCGAACACATGCTTATAATTTAAAATATATAAGGGTCATATTGTGTCATATTGTCTTATTTTTTTATGACTGTCATATCAACATTGTTGTTGTCTCCCATGCAAAATTGAAATACAACAAATACAACACGGCGAGGTATGTTTTTGAGTGTGCTATTCTATCAGCTGCATCAGTTTACTTTTTTATTGTTGACGTTTAAGTGTCTAAAATTAAAAATATGGTAGGAAGCCACGATATTCAGGTAAAATAAGTTGAAGAAAAGTGAATATAAAATTATTTTGTTTTCTGTGGTTGGAAATCATTTTATCCAGTGTAAACCAAAACGCTGCAGTTTCAACATAAAGAAAGTTTTCACATAAAGAACCATTAATTTTATTTTTGCCACTTTTTCGTGGCATTTTTGTAGTCTTCACTTTTCACTACCAGCTGATGAAGTGTAGAAATATTACACAATATGACATACAACGATTAAGCCGTGCTTACAAGTGTCGTATTTTTTAAGACTATTGAAATACGACATAAGACATAACACAAAGCTTGTGAATTGCCCAAATATTTGTGTTTATGAATTGAATTGAATTTTAACATAAAAAGATAAAAAGTATCCTTTGTCCGTCCCCAGGTTTCAAGCTACCTCCCAACCAGTTTTCAACCAAATCTGTTCAGGCGTTCTTTAATTATGAATAGTGTCACTAACACGGCTTTAATTTATATACATACATATGTAGATAATGAATCAACTGACTTTTGATGTAAAAAACTCAATACTGCTATTATTAACCCGAAATAACCCACGCGTACCATATGGTAACGCAAAGTGTGCCGTTATATTTCCATAAATAACTTGAAAGCTACACTACAAAACTACAAACTACAAGCCGTTTTCTTTTGTGAAAACATTGCAGCTTGCCAAATTTGTGAAATTTGAATTATTGTGATTTCAATTCGTGAAATTATCGCTGAAAGTAAGCTGACAAAAACAAAGGTAAAAAAATCTCGTTTTTCGATATCGCATGTCGGTAAGTCCTTAGATTAGATTAAATAGGGATAGAGGTATGCACCGCGACCTATGGTCTATTGTGCCCTCCCCTAGGTCAGAACGACTCATCTTGCCCCAGCATATTGATGAAATCCAATATACTGCTAGGTTCTAGTGAAGCCATCGATCCCTGTTTGGAAATATGGATCCCAGGGCTTTAACTCTGCGTCTGCAGACTGCTGTGCAGTCCACTAGCAGATGTTCTGGGGTTTCCGACTCCATGTCACAGAACCGGCAGTTTGCAGAAGAGACTAAGCCCATGTTAAATAAATGCTTGTTGAGCCTGCAATGTCCGGTGTAGAACACGACAAGTAGCCGGAATTTATTTCTCGGGAGATTGATTACGGTTTTAAACCGTCTCATCATAGTCCCCCATCAGCAACCTGGCATGGCGCATGCCTTGGAGATGTTAACAATGTCTTTCCCTGCCTGCTCTTTCCTCTTTACGGAGCAGCTCTTTAATGGTGTGTGGACCAACCGCGGTTACGGTTCTGGTACTACCATTTTTGGGAGGCTGTAGAGCGGGGCAACTCGTCAGTCAGTTCATTTCCTGCTATACCCCTGTGACCAGGCACCCAGATGAGGTGCACTCTATTGTGGCTTCATAGGCTGTTCAGCCGTTCTATGCACTCTTGCACTAGTAGCGATTTGACCTCAAAAGCCGCGATCGCTTTTAGTGCCGCCTGACTATCGCTGAGTATGCTGATACTCTTATTGCGATAGTTGTGTTGGAGGTTCATCTCTACGCACCGACTTATAGCACATACCCTGCGATCCCTGCACAAATCCCCTCCGCCGTTTTCGAGCCGTCGGTGTAGCACTTGATAGTGCTATCTCTTAGCAGCGGGGAATCATTCCATTCCGGCTTACTGCCAAGGGTAACTTTGAACTTCCTAGTGAAGCTTACTGCTTTGGAAATGCTATCCCTTGGAAGAAGGGCCAGTGGCATTTCGGGCCTTCATCTGCTGGGACGAGATTATCTTCCCTTTGCCAAACCTTTCTGCTGTCATTTGAAGCAGGGTCTGTTTGGCCGTCTGTTCGATCACTATATGTAACGGTGTGAGCTCCAGCATTAGTTCCAGTGCTGCAGTCGGATACGTACGCATCGCGCCCGACGCGCAGATACATTTGGAAACTCAAGCCACTGCTCCATATGTTATTATCGGTCTCACAATCATGGTGTACAACCATCTGATAATCCTCGGGTTGCAGCCCCATGATTTCCCAGCAAGTCGATTGCACACCATGAGCGCTTTCGTAGCTTTGGCTAAGGTCAGGTCCACATGCTGCTTCCACCGTAGAGTGGAATCCAGCGTGAAGCCCAGGTACTTGACCATCTCCATCTCCAGCTCTATGCCGCCTAGGGATAGGTTTCTGAAGCGTGGCAGTAACCTGCGCCTGGTAAACGGTATGATTGTAGTCTTGGAGGGGTTGATGTTTAAACCAACCCCACTACACCATCCCTTTGCCAGCCCCAATCCCCATTGTACAATGTCGCAGAGAGTGTCTGCGAACTTAACCTGGTTAAGATAACAATATCGTCTGCATATCCCTGACAGCGGATTCCATTGCTAGTTAGCAGCTCGAGAAGATCGTCCACAACTAGGCTCCAAAGTAGGTGGGATAGTACTCCGCCTTGTGGACAGCGTCTCATTGTGCCCAGACGAATCTTGGTATCGCTTACTATGATATTTTCAATACTTTTAAGTAGGAAGGAAGGTTAGACTTATTGGCCTGAAGGATTTTGTCAACGAATAGTCTTTCCTTCTTACTTTCGGTATGAAGATCACCTTTGCAGTTCGCTATGGTTCTGGGATATATGCCAACGCTAGGCTATCCCTCATCAGCCGAACAAGGTGGAGCAGTAGAACCTGATCCTGCTCCTGCTCTTGCAGCCTCTGGCGTTGAGAAGACGCTTTCACAGAACTTCCTGAAGCTCTTCTGCTTTGCTGGCCCAATCTCCTTATTGTAATCAGTTAGGCTGCACTTGTAGTTCTCCCAGTACCCGGTACGCTTAGCCTTGTTAAATAACTTGCGTACCGTTTTTCGTAGTCCTGAGAGCCTACTTGACCACCAGGAACAGCTGCGGTTCTTGGTGGTCGTCTTTAGGGGGCAGCTGCTATTAAATGCCTCTATAATGGACTGGTTTAGCGCAGACAACCTGCTATCAAGTCCAGAAGCAGTAGCATTGCCGTCCAGCTGCCCCCTCCTATTGACATTTATTTCAAACGTATCCCTAAAAGTGGCCCAGTCCGTGTTTATGGGGATACGCCTGGGAGGGAGTTGCCTGACTTCTACCCCTAGTGCGAATCTTATGATACGGTAAGTCCTTATATATAATGCGTATTTTTTTTTATTTAGCTCCAAATATCGAAAGTTTTCCCATTATTGTAAATGCATATAAAAGTATGGATTTTAATGATCTAAAACCTTCAATCGTTTCTCTGCCACAAAGCAATAAACAAATATTTTAATTGATAAAAAATGATGCTTCATCTATTATTCTCATTTTCCCAGGTGCAAATTACGAGCATTGTCGTTATTTGCTACCGCACTAGCAATTTGAAATTTTTTCGATGTCACAATATGCACTACCCCAAACATAAGAATGGGCGAACTTCGAGCATTTATTACCATGTTAACAATCCGTGAAAACCGCATTCCTGCAAGCTGTCCTCTGATGCATTAGAAACAATTTTAAATCAATTTAGAATTAATTGTTATGAAAAGTACTGGTATTCGTTTGGTGAAGTGGAAAGCTAATAATGTTGTCTCCTTATTGTCTACCACTTTTGGTGAAAATCCTAAGTCAATGGCACAGCGTCATTCAAAGGAGAGTAAATAAAGCATAAAAGTACCCCGCCCTTGTGCGATCACAGAATGTCACTAATATAGGTTGTCAAATATCTCCCTTCCGCTTTTTTGCTCTTCATTCAATGCTTTATAAAAAGTGTTACAGTGATCGGATTTAGTTAAAATATGCGCCGTTTTGTTCGATGATCTGTTTCCATCTAGACGGCAACTTCATAATACCTTCCTCGTAGAACCCCCCCTCCTTATTTGCGAAGAATTCGGACAGCCACTTTTCACAAGCCTCTTTTGAGTTCAACTTCACACCACCAAGGGCATTCGCCATGGACAGGAACAGGTGGTAATCACTTGGCGCTACGTCCGGGCTATATGGTGGATGCGATAAAACCTCCCATCCGAGCTCCCGTAGCTTCTGACGAGTCATCAACGAAGTGTGTGGTCTGACAGGAACAGGTGGTAATCACTTGGCGCTACGTCCGGGCTATATAGTGGATGCGATAAAACCTCCCATCCGAGCTCCCGTAGCTTCTGACGAGTCATCAACGAAGTGTGTGGTCTGGCGTTGTCCTGGTGGAACACTACACCCTTCCTGTTGGCCAATTCTGGACGCTTCTGGTCGATCGCCTGCTTCAAGCGGTCCAGTTGTTCGCAGTATATGGTAGAATTAAGCGTCTGGCCATATGGGAGCAGCTCATAGTGGATGATTCCCTTCCAATCCCACCAAACACAGCAAAACCTTCCTGGCCGTCAATCCCGGCTTGGCCATTGTTTGGGACGATTCACCGGCCTTCGACCACGACCGTTTTCGCTTGATATTGTCGTATGTGATCCATTTTTCGTCGCCAGTCACCATCCGCTTCAAGAATGGGACGAGTTCGTTCCGTTTCAGCAGCATATCGCAGGCGTTGATTCGGTCCAGAAGGTTTTTTTGCGTCAAATTATGCGGCACCCAAACATCAAACTTTTTTTGTATCCAGCCTTCTGCAGATGGTTCAAAATGGTTTGGTGACTAACTCCCATCTCCTGGGCGATGTCACGAGATGCCATATGCCGGTCTAATTCGATGTATTCCATGATTTAATCGGTATTTGTCGTCACAGATCTTCCGCCGGCTGGCTTATCCATGGTGTCGTTTTCACCGGCTCTGAATCGTCGAAACCATTTATCCGCGGTTCGAAGTGATAGAGTACCATCCCCCAAAACACCATTAATCTCACGGAACGTTTCTCTAGCGGATTTGCCTTTAACGAAGGAAAACTTTAAAATAGCGCGAGTTTCGGCGTTAGTGAACTCCATGTTTACACGTCTATAACTGTTGAACGCAATATCCAAACTAATCATGCATAGCGTTGTTTTGTAGGTTATGTCAAGACCTTTCAAATTATGTATAGTGTTGCCAGATACGAGCTCTGTAGCGCTTTGTACATAGCCGCGAAATTCAAAAGACAAAAAAGCGGAAGGGAGATACCTTCCAACCTTATATATGTGCAGATTGGACCCTTTTGATCAAAACCTGACTCAGTACCGCATTACATACCCAGGAAAAAAGTGGTGGTCTAGCATATTTACCTGGCTGATAGATGCTTCTAGATATATCTTAAAAATTTTCAATTTAGTTTTGAATTAAATGATATACAATAAATTAATTCAAATATTATCGTTTATTTTGATAATTAATTAACATTTTGAGTAGTTATTTGATTGGATTATTTGAGTTTAGAAAGTGAAAACGGATAAATTTTGTATTTCAGCGTGGAAATAAAAATAGGGACAAAAACTAATTAATTTGTTTTCTGTGTTATTTTATTTATTTATTACTTTTCTTCCATTCAAATCAAATATTTTGTTGATGTTCCTTTCATTTTAATCATCTTCTGACATCTTCGCGGCATGGAGCTGACAAGATTAGTGCAAATCGTGACTGGTATTGAATACCATGCTTCTTGGTCTTTTCTCCATAATTCGTGCTTATTTTTCCATTTTTGTCCACCGACTGATTTTTCGGCACTCCCCATAGGTGTTCTATAAAATTGAGATCCGACGACTGGGAGGGCCATTCCATAACGTCAACTTTATTGAGCTAAAGCTATTTACCAGTTTCGAAGCATGTTTCGGATCGGTGTCATGCATGAACTTCCATTTTAATGGCATGTGCTCCTCTGCATAGGGCAACATTACAGTATTAAGGATGTTGAGATAATCTGTTGAACACTTTGTTTTTTATCCAATAAATCGGCCCAACTCCAGCCGTCATGTTTAATAGTTTTTTGTGTATATCTGGGGTCAACTTATGCATTTCAAGGTCGCCGTACAAAAGTTTTGCCATTGGATTAAAATCGATTCCCGAAATCGATTTTTAACTGTGCGACTGGTTACTGATGCATTTACTAATTTTTTAATATTTTCAGACGATAAAAATGGATAATTTTTTGATTGCATTACCAGCCAAGGGTAAAACTTTGCCGTTGTTTTGCGTTTCCATCCTCTTTTTCACCTTTTACGCGTGTTTCGAATGCATTACAGACCATATTTTTGGATCATTCTATTATTTCCGCTATTTGACGAATAGTTTCTCCTGATTTTCTGAATTTAATAATGGTTTTCTTTTCACTTTCCGTACAATGTTTGCCGCGCCCCTTTTCATATAAAAATATTTACTTGTTATGTACTATAGTTAATTTCAACAAAACATTAAATAGGCTCTTAATTTCAGAAAATTTCGTTGCGATCTTTACTATTCTGTGCAAACTAATAAATAACCTAATTGGTCCCTATTATTTTTTCCAGCTCATACGTAGCACATGCATAATTTTTGGTCGCAATGTAAAGACTATTACAGTATAACTAAGGGAAGGGTAGAATTTTTAGACGTAAATTTTTATACCTTTAGAATCGTTTAAAGGGAATATAAAGTCTACCGACCTTTTAAAATATTTTGAAATTTTGTCTTGATTGAAAATTAGGGTTTATTCCAGATAGAAGGTCCATATAAGGAAAAGTTTGTCAAACAGTTACAATGAAACCTCACCAAACCAATTAATTGTTTAATTTCCTTTTTGTTTTATGAATGGGACAACTATAAATTTGCCTTAATTGTTTTTTGGATTAGGCTTAATAGGTGCTGGCGTTCTTATGTGGATGAGAAATTCAAAATTCCTTACCTGAATTGAGGATTTCGAAGATTTTCGAAATTACTTATTTTTCCAGCACCTAACCCTCAACTAAAATCAGAACCATAAAATTCGAAGTCAATGTAGCAGAAATTATCATTCAGCCGTTCGAGCTGAGAAGGTAGAAATAGAGAGCGTAAAGTATTGTGCTTATACGATCTCCGTTCTGTACACGCTACTTTTCAACTCTGTACTAAAGCAAATCAAACATTGAACGAAATTAAACTTTTGCCTTATCTGTTTGAGTTTTTCACACTTTCTTGGATTGCCCTTCTTTTGATCGTACATTCTTTGGCTATTGATATTTTACGCTTTACGTTTTCTGATTTCACTAAGTTCGAACTTAGCCAGGATATGAACTAAATAATGAAGTATTCCAATGTTTCTTCAAAATTCCATTTTCGTAATTACTTACCAGCGTTTAAAATATGAACCATAAAATTCGAAGCGAATACATCAGAAATTGGCATTCAGCTATTCCAGAGAACGTAAAACAACTGAGCTGAAAAAGTAAAAACAGAGAACGTAAAATAATATATTTATACAATCTCCGTTCCGTACTCGCTACTTTTCAACTCTGTATGGAAACAAATCGAACATTGAACGAAATTTAATCAAAGAATGTGTAATAATACTAATTATAATAGTTTGTTTTCTGATGTTTGAGGTTCTCTGATTTCACTAAGTTCGAATTTAGCCAGAACACGAACTAGTGTTTAAAATAAGAACCATAAAATTCGAAGCAAAAAGAAAATCAGCGACTTGGGATTGAGAGCGTAAAATCAAAAATGAAATTGATTAACAATTTCTAGCATGTCAATTATTGTCTGCCAATGATAAGCAATTTCAATATCTGTTTTTAATACTCAATTTCTAATACGTTGAATTGCAAATATGTATTTATATGCCCCTCTCCCCCACTTAATAAAAAAAATTAAATTAAATTAACTTTAAATAAAAATGTATTTGAGTTTAATTTGTATAATGGCCTGAACTTGTAACAGAACTTATGGCAGGACTAAATATACATAAATACATACATATATGTACAGCTGTGTTCACAAAAATAGCAGTGCGAGAAATGCAATCAATTAATGTTATCTTTTTTCAAGTTCCGTTACGATTATTCCAACGTCTACGCATTGTTGTTGTAGAATGGAATGTGTATAAGGAAGAAACGAAAAAATCCCGTTAGATTTGAGAGATTTAAGCAAATGAACAACTCTTTTTGCTAGAAGCACCAGTCTTTGGCTGTTCATTAAAATAGCAGTGCGTATCTTGATAAGCCAAAAAATTTTTGTTAAGACGTTTAATTGATAAAAAGTAAGTGGTTTTGTGTCTGTGACTATTATTAACATTAGAAAACAGTAAAATAAATTTATATTTTTTAACTTAGTGAGCAGGGGCAAACATTGTACTCCTGAAAAAAGAAATATTATAGTGCAACTAAGAAACCTGGGAAAAACATATAAAGACATCCAAGAAATATGTGGATGTTCTGCTAAAATGATTCATAATGCTTTAAACTTTAAAGAAATGCCCGAAAATCGTGGTATCTAACGTGAAACCACACCTCATGAGGACCGATCTATTGTGCGATATAGCAGGGCGCAGCCTTTTGCATCGTCCAGCAAGATAGACATGTCAAAGCACGTTTGGAGTTCGCCAAAAGTCACCTTAATTGGCCCATTACAAAGTGGCGAAGTATTTTATGGAGTGACGAAAGTAAAATTGTGTTCTAAAAGGGCTCCAGACAATATGTCAGACGTCCACCTAACACAGAGTACGATCCTAGGTACACTTTAAAGACAGTTAAACACGACGGATTGAGTATTATGGTATGGGCATGTTTTTCTTACAGTGGAGTGGGCCCTATATTCATGATTGATGGGATCATGGATCGATCTGTATATGTTAACATATTAGAAAATGTTATGTTTCCTTATGCCAATTGGGAAATGCCACTAAAATGGACGTTTTAAAAAGATACCGACCCTAAACATACAAGCAAACTGGTCAAAAGCTGGATGGCATCAAAGCGGATCGATCTTATGTCATGGCCTGCGCAGTCTCCGGATTTAAATCCAATTGAAAACCTATGGGGAGATGTTAAACGATATTATGCAAATGCAAATCCAACATCTCGATCACAACATTGGGAGGTTGTTCAAAAATCATGGGAGCGGATCCCTGTCAAGCGCTGCCAGGACTTGGTGGATTCTATGCCTTGCAGTTGCCAGGCCATAATACAAAATAATGGGTACTAACCCAAGCAAACAAATTAAAATAGTTTTTTGGAGTTCAACAATGTTTTTTTCCAACTAATTCCACTGTTTTCATTACTCACTGCTATTTTTATAAACAGCATGTGGAACAGCACTTTTTTGTTTAAATTAATAATGTAAAAAAAATTAACAACATTTTGAATATTAAATTGATTTGTTTTTGTTTAAAATAATCACAAAGTTAAAAAAAAATTAAATTTGTGAACATTCATTTACTTTTTGATATATAAAATTAAGTTTAAAGTTGCAGCTCATGAGCACTGCTATTTTTATGAACACAGCTGTATATATTTATTAGTGTATCCTTCAACATTCACTGATTTAATAAAGAGAAATACATTAATTCCTAGAGAATTATGAATATTCTCTGCTTAAAGGAAATACTATATATGTATATTCACTGCTTCTGCCGACACTCTTCTGTTTAAAATTGTGAGCAAATTTGAATTTCTTGTTCATATGATAACGTTAGTAGGTTTAAGCCTTATCCTAATAAAATCAAAACGATTTGTATTTGTATTATTTATAAATCAAAAAATTAATTCCGCAAATAAGAAATACAAAATCACACCGTACACTGCTAATAATTAAGCTACAAAACGAATTTGACACCGAATGTTCCTTTGATAAAAAACCTTAGTGGGAACATTGCTTTCTAGCATTTTTGACATCGCGTAAAGGCACATTCACGTACAACTTTCCTCGATTTGCGTTACAGTTCATAGTAAAGCAATAAAGCACAGAAAACAAAGGGTATGCCACAATGAACGCTACGCTTTCAGTGTTTCTCTCTATTAAAAAAAATTGCGGCTGTTGTTTGGCAAAGCGTAAAAAGATGAGTTGCCCAAATCTATGCTTGGCTTCGCGTCGAAAATTTGTATGTGAACGTACTCATACAAAGCGCACATCGAACATATACATATTTAAATTTTATACTCCATGCAATTCTTCCATTTGACAATACAAATCATGCACCAAGAAGTTATCTGAATAAAACCTTGCACAAATAATGGTTTTAAGGTGTGCCATTTCAGGCCAAAAAAGTTGAAATCTAACCGTCCCCAAATACCGACTATGTGGCAATTCCCAAAACAGCCGGTTCTACGTTACCAGAATTGACCCGGATTTTATCCGGCCAAGGGCTTTTATTTCGGCGACCTAATCCTGTTTGGATCTGTAAGTTCTAGGTTAAGTTTGTCGTCATTGGAGCAACGCCTAGCATCAGGGTTGCTCCGTATCCTCCTGACCCGTGCTGGCATCGAGTCCAACCCGGGCCCCGAGGAATTTTACTGCTGCGTTTGCGCTAGAAGGCTTCATCCAAACTCCACCTCGGTTAGGTGCAATACATGCAATGGATGGAGCCATCTTAAGACCTGCTCAGCCCTTAAGACACACAGGGAGTGGACCACGAGTTACGTGGCCCCATGCTGTCAACGCAATTCGCGCACTGACAGCATAACTCCCAGTCTGACCAACCTCCCCCACTAAATCCACAGCGACCATATTTACGAACTGGACGAAGGAGTACAGACTGGATCTAAATATTTCAGTCGATGGTACCAAAATTCCGACAGTAAACCACTCTAAAATTTTAGGCGTTACACTAGACAGTCTTTGCTCCTTCACTCTTCACACGACCGCGATAACTGCCAAAGTACAGAGCCGCAACAAAATCCTCAAATCGCTTGCCGGCAGCTCTTGGGGAAAAGACAAGGAAACGTTGCTGGCGACATACAAGGCAATCGGCCGGCCGGTCCTAAACAATGCAGCCCCAATATGGTCGCCATAACGAGCTCCTCTCCAAGCAGTTTCTGCTGGGTTGTTTTCGTAGAAACCACCCCTGCAGTCGTCTTCTTGAAGCGGAGCCGCCTCCTAGGAATATCAAGAGGTCTTTCCTTGATTACGTTGACGAAATTAGACAGTACGCCGACCGGACTTCGGACGCAACGAACTTCAGACAGGCACTGACCGCCATTCACAGTGGAGCCATCAACACCTTCAATGACTCCCTCTCAGTGAATGGCGTACTACGAGTCAAACCACCACCCATAGCAAACGTAGAGCTCGAGTAGCCTCGCGAAACCAGAGTGACCCTCGCGCAATTTCGTTCTGGATATTGTAGCAGGTTAAACTCCTACTTATCCAGAATAGAACCCGACATACAAAACACATGTCCTACGTGCAATGAGTCTCCGCATGACACTAACCACCTTCATGCCCAACGAACCCCTCATCTAACACCCTTCTCCCTATGGTCCGACCCCGTCGAAACAGCTCGTTTCCTGGGCCTCCCGTTAGATGACCTCGACGACAACCAATCTGGAATTTATCACCAAAACGGGGATTCGGTAACCGTTACAACAACAAGAACCGAATATGTATCGGAAATATTGGTAAAACTCTGATATATTAGTGATATTTAGAGAGATTTTTTTTTGATAGGGCTCACCCTTGCGTCAAAAATAGGTCATTTCCGGTCAATACTTCCCCTTGCCTCTATCACCTACTATAAAGACTTTCGAACCTTCGGTTGTCTTATTGTGTAATCGTGATGTTAAAAATGTATACAATCGGGCCAATACTACATGTAACCCTCTTATACCTAAAATAAAAATTTCAAACTTTCGGTGGGCTTAATATCTTTTATATATAAAAATTAAGTGAACGTATAATATTGGATATTATTACTATAGTAATTTTGTAATGCAAAAATATGTGAAATCGGTGAATCGGTCTGGGATTGAAGGACAATAGGTCGATTTAATGCATTTGGCGCCTAACTCACCACCTTAAATCAATGTATTAGAAAAGATGTGAGGATGGTAGGCTCGCAAAGCTTTCGAGTGTGGTCCGCAGTATTCCACTAATGAGAAATTAGTTGAAGATATTAAAAAGGCTTGCTCATCAATTTCCTTAAATTATATTGGAAATTGTACAAATCGCTACCCAATTGATCTTTGAGAGCATAGTCAATAAGGTGCGATCGGCTTATTATTAAAATAACATAAAAATGTTCAAATTAGTACACACATATGTAAGTTTAAAAATATGTTCTTAGCTAAAAAATGTTAAACAATATTAAAAAAAAGTGACACTGGCTAACCTGATTATCTAATTTAAATTAATTTTTTTGTTGATTCTGAAAAAATTTATTAAAGAAGGTGGTAAAAAAACACTAATTGTTGTTTTATTTAGTAGAAAATTTATACGTTTATAATCGGTAATAATTTTAGAATTGTAGCTTTTTTAGTTTTGATAGATATTAACCAAAACTATTTAAACCTGAAGTGTGCAAACCTGATGAAGCAGTGTACGTATCTCGGACATGAAGCAGAATATACAAGTAGTAACGAAACTAAGTGAGTCTAAAACCTATAAAATAAGTTAATAAGATACCGAATATGATTATAATCATTTCAGACTTTCGTCGCATAATGAGTGTTGAATTCTTCCGCACCGTTTTTTAATTATAAGTTTTGCCAACACTTCAAAGTATTTCCCGGGCTTTGATTATTTCAAACTGTAAGAATATAAAATATTCGGTTACACCCGCATTTAGCTCTTCCTTACTTGTTTTTTAACTAATTTTATGCATAAACTAAAAATACTACTTACCCAAAGTGGACATTATCCTTTAAAAGTATAATTTCAATATTCGAGTATGTTCTTATATTCACTTCATTATTATTAAAATAATAATCTTATTAATTCAATTTCATTAACCTAATATCTGTTCTATACTAAGTATATATTAACATATAGTTGTTTGTGTAAATATTATTTCTTTTTACTGATGCTGAGGTTTTTAATTGTTGTTTATTTGTTGCTTGTATTGTTTATTTGTTATATCAATTTCAAAGTATACGCTTTTCCTCTGCTGCAGGTGTATTATTTGAAAAATTATTAGTATGATTTTAGATTTTTTTCTCTTAACAAAAATTAAGCATTTCTCTGATAAGAAAGCAAGTGCATAATTGGATGGGAACTTCAGTAATTTTACTCAATTGCCATTCGCAACTATGTTTATATTATATATATTGTATATAGCACAAGACATTGAATAAAAAAAACATATTCCGACAGGAATATTTTATCTTTAATGCCAAACCATTCAGTTATAGCATGAATTATTCCTCAATAAAGTCTTATTAAAATTGTATAACAATCTCTACAAATGAAAAAGCAGTACATTCTCAAAACCAACAAAATATACATAAGCTTTCAAATCTTGAACATCTACTTACATATGTATGTGTTTATAAAATATTGAATTGTAAATAATGCGGTGTCTTATGGAAAGTTTATTAAATATGTTTGAGTTTAAAGGCCAATAGTCATAGTTGAAAACAAAGTACAATTTGAAGTTAGCAATAGATTTTTACAGAACATAACAAATTATGTTAATAAGGTGCTAACTTACTTACTTAAATGTAGACTTCACTTCGACTATGACAAAAAAATTATGTGTTCGAGTAGAAATTATAATATGACAGAATATATAAAAATTTGAATATTTTTATCCTTTAGGCGATTGTTATATTAACTTTTTTATATTTATCCTTTCATCTTATTAGCTTTCAGTGCTTTTATTAAAGTTAATATTTTAAGTTATGATGAGAATTTCAGTTTTATATTATTGTTTCTCCAACAAAATGCATAAATACAGAAAGTGTTGTATATACGCGATGATATCTTAGCGACTAGTAATTCAGTTCGCTTGAGGTCCGATTATGAAAGATCTGAAACAAAAAACATAATTAATTATTGTTTATTGTATTATTTAGACATAATTATAAACAACAGCCATATCGATATTTTAATTACTATACACTAGGAAAAGTAATAATTAAAATTGTTACTGACATTTAAGTCAGGAGATCCGCACAATTTTATTGTTGATGTAACGGTTACCTAGTCCCCGTTTGGGTGATAAGTTCCAGTTTGGTTGTCGTCGAGGTCATCTAACGGAAGGCCCAGGAAACGAGCTGTTTCGACGGGGTCGGACCATAGGGAAAAGGGTGTTTTGCACCTAACCGAGGTGGAGTTTGGATGGAGCCTTCTAGCGCAAACGCAGCAAAGCATTCCTCGGGGCCCGGGTTGGACTCGATGCCAGCACGGGTCAGTAGGATACAATGACGGCAAACTTAAACTAGAACTTACCGATCCAAACAGAGTTAGATCGCGGAAATAACTATCCGCACAATTTTCGACTTATATGCTTATAATGGTTGTTGTTGTTGTAGTAACGATCATCTAGGTCAGCTATACTCTAAGTGTGTTCTGCGGAACCCTAGGGTTCTGTGATACCTCTGTCGGGGTTCCACAAGAATTTAGAAAAAAAAATCAAAACACCTCTCTCTGGTCGCTGCGCGGCTGCGCGGACTCCGCGGCCGCGCGGAGACAAAACGCTATGGACGTTATTTATTTTTTATTTGTATTTGTACGAACATGTGTTACAATAGCTGGTACAAAATGTCATAAGTTTGGTATCAACAATTTTATACTTGTACAACCCGTTCACTCTAAGTTTGCCGGTCTGTGGAATGCGCGTACCCTCCCCCATGTGACAACAAAACTTATAATGTGTCATAGTTTTACCCAAATAATAAGTCGATATTGTTTTCAACGCAATTTTTAAATTTCTGTTTTTATTTTTGCTTTTTGTTTATCAAAGTTGCCGACTCGAGTATTTTTGAGAATATTCGAGATCGAGTCTAGGACTAAGTATAAAAGCTGCGATTGCGCGTCGCGCGTCGTCAGTTGACGATTAGCGTTCGGAGCGATAAGTTACTACCTACTTACAAGCTCGCTAGCGAGAAACTAGTGTTCATTGTTTTACTGCCTGCTGTATTCTGTTCTCAGTTTTATCGGTACATTTCTTCACTGTAGGTGCTAAATTTAGTCTCTTATACGCAGTAACGATTGTGCATTATTTAAACCCCACTATCCTGACGTGTTGGCTTAAAGGTGTTAAACGTGTTGCAACAACATCTTCTAATAACGCTGAATGTTCAAAAGCAGTGCGCGCGGAAAGAAATATGATGCATGTAACATAAACTATCAACGAAAAGGCCACGGAGGCATCATATTTAGTTAGCTATCGCATTGCACAAGCAGGTGAAGCGCACACTATCGCTGAGAATTTAATAAAACCATGTGTATTAGACATAACAAAATGTATGCTCGATGAAAAATCTGCAAAGCATCTATCTACTGTTCCGCTATCAAACGATACTGTTTCATGACGAATCCATGATCTGGCAAGCTACGTCAAACAAGAACTAGTTACACGTCTACAAAATACACGATTCGCCTTGCAAATGGACGAGTCGACTGATGTCGCTGGTTTGGCTATCCTGCTGGTTATTGTGAGATATCCATATAAAAGTTCTTTTGAAGAAGACATGCTTATGTGTTCACCGCTGCTTACAAACACTACCGGGGAAGAAATTTTAAATGAAATAAATTTATTCTTTGAAGAAAATAATCTCAGTTGGAACAATTGTATTGACATTTGTACAGATGGGGCCAAGACGATGACAGGTAAAACAGCAGGAGCAGTGTCACGAATGAAAAATAAAGCACCTAATTATAGTTCCAGTTATTGTATTCTGCATAGACAAGCACTTGCGATGAAGCAATGCCGTCAAATCTAAAATTAGTTATGGATGAAGCTGTAAAAATAATTAATTTTATCAAATCACGACCACTACAATCCCGATTGTTCTCATTATTGTGTGAAGATTATGGCAGCAAACATAAAACACTGCTGCTCCATACAGAAGTGCGATGGCTGTTTCGGGGTAAAACTTTAACAAGGCTATTTGAACTCAGAGCCGAGTTAAAAATGTTTCTTTCAGCAGATACTTCTTTTAATTTGAAGGACCGTTTGTACGACAAAAATTGGTTGTTTCGATTGTCTTTTATGACGGATATCTTTCAAAAACTTAACGAATTGAATTTATCGTTGCAAGGCAAACAGGTAACAGTGTTTCAGGCCTATAATAAAATAACTGCTTTTAAAAGAAAATTAGATTTTTGGATCATTTGCATTGGTAAGAAAGAAATAGAAAGCTTTACGTTACTCAGTGAGTTTATAAGCGAAAACGACTTAGAAATGTTCGAAGATGATATGTTTGCAGAATTGGTCAATTATCGCAGTTCGTTGCGCGCATCTTTTGAAAAGTATTTTCCCGAAGAACACAATACAAAAATTAAAGTGAATTCATGGATTCATAATCCTTTTTTACCTAATTTGGAAAAGCCTGAAAACATGTCAAACGAGATACATATATGAATCTCTTTTAGAAATGTCATCCGATACAAATATGGAGTCACTATTCAAAACGACGCCTCTCAATGATTTTTGGTGCAGAATCCAAGATGAATATGCAATGCTTGGCCAAATGGCTCTGGATATTCTTCTCCCGTTCCCAACTACATATTTGTGCGAAACAGGATTTTCAACTTATGCAGCCACAAAAACAAAATATCGCAATAGACTGGACGCCGAAACTGATATGAGACTCCAAAGTTCTTCCATCAAACCTGATATCAACCAATTGATGAAAAATAAAAAACAGTTTCATACCTCCCACTAGTTAGATTTTTTCTTTTTTAAAGTTTTCTATTATCGTCCTTGCCAAGTGGTGAAGTAAATAATAATTAGTCACTGTTACATTTTACTTTTATTATGCTGATTAATAAAGAATACACTTATAAAAACAATTGTTTTATTGTAGGGTTCCATCAAGTATTTTGCTTCCCAAAAGGGTTCCGTCATTAAAAAAGTTTGAGAACCACTGATCTAGGTCAATGAAGCAGCTCCGCTATGCGATCACTGCGTTGCTACATAATTCATCCGATCGACCTGTTTCTATGTAGTCCACGTTTTTTGTCTTTAGCCCAAAATTTATCTATTCCAAAGTCGTAATCGTGGAATCATTATCATAGGTATAAGGTAAAAAAATTTCCTTTGGGGGTAAGGAGAGTTTCCGAGACATAGAAATTAAACAAAAATGGGAAGAGGACACCTACTGTAAAACGGTCTTTTTAATTTTTATTTTAAAGTTTCACTGTTTCAATACTGATGTTTCGCGATTCAGCCAGGAAGTTAGTGGGAATTTTCTGCCCCAATAACCACAGGATAAATAAAGGCCCACTTCCAATATAGCACCATGTTGGATAGTTTCAATTTTTTCCATTTAGAATAATGAAGCATTAATTAAATTTAACAAAATAAAAATAATTTTAACTGTGCGTTAGGAAAGTGGCAACTCTGATCATAACTGTAAGTACATTAGTCTACGATGCGTTATATGCGTGGCATGAATATCAGATACAAAAGTATTTAAATTAGACTGGATATATGTATATGTAAATACAACTTTCTACTCACAGCTTGGTGTGGCTTCGTAGCGCCTTTGTATCTGATCGTATGTGAATTTTACGAAAGCATCATACTGTTCGGCGAGCTTCGTAGTCAGCACAGCATTATATTTCTCACGTATCTCGTCTTCTCTCTCCTTAAGCATACGTTCGCATATTAATTGAACTTGCTTAAATGTAAAAAGCGCTTTCTCTGGATTACGCACCAAACTCGGCGGGGTGTCGGGGCGACGTGGACTATCGGCACCCATTTCGGAACCGCTCGATTCAGAGTCCTGTTGCATACCATCTACGTTAGACGGTGGGAATTGAAGACGTTTACAGCGATGCAGTCGTTTAATTTCATCACGGATATCCTGAGCCATTTTATCTAAAAAAAAAGATACGGTAATTAATTAAAAATATATTTCCAATTAATATTTAAAATTTTATGTTCAAATTATTCCATGTACGATGGTAAAAAGACGTTCTTGTATCTTTGTAAGAACTCTTAAGACATCATATATAAATTTCATATATTATATTCAATTACTGCACTAACCTGGTGATATTTTTGTTAAGTTGGTCTCTGTGAATGGATTAGGCTGTGGTTCTTTGGAAATACGACTTCCACTAGGACTCTGCACATTGTCATATAAAGTAGATGATACAGATGAGCGTGATGGTGATGCTCCATTTCCGGTTGTCTGCCCAAGAGGATTGCAACGTCTACGCTTTGTAGGACGCTGATTTAGTGCTTCCCAGTCTAATGTACGTTTAAGTGTTGCACAAGCCATTTTTACTGTCAATAGTTTGCTCGAGAGCGTAGATTTTTACTTTTCAAATTTATTCTTTTCTGAAGTTATTATGTATTGCCACAGATGATAAAACTAAAATTATATGAAATTTGTGACTTGTTTATTTACATTATACCATACATATATTGACTCAGGTTTTAAAATATATAAGAACACAAATTCCCAAAAATCCGTATAAATTTTACAAAACATCACGAGATAAATACACAGCTTTCATTGGAAAATGAACTATTATTTTAAACTACTGACTTATACGTAGGTAGCAAAAATTGTAAACACGTTGTTCTGTATATAATTGTATATACACAAAATACATATATAAGAGAAACCAAAAATATATGTTGAGTAAAAGAATTCGCGGTGGTGGATCTGTTATAATTACATAAGAAAGTGGTTTGTTGTTTTAACAAAAAATCATCACAGTAGTGGGAGAAACATATCGAACAAAAAAAAAACAAATGTATATAACACTTCTTTTTTGATATTATGAAGGCATAAAAACCATATTTATTTTCTGTGGGTGATATTAAATGACTTTAGACTCATCCAACACCCATAGATGGAGAGACTATCATTACTAAGCATTAATACAGTGTAAATTTCCCAAATTTAGGAACTTCGGTGAAAGGATATCGAGTTGCAGTTTCTTTCTTGTAGCGGCAGAAACCTTTTTTGCACTTTAACACAGAGGAGACAAAAACTGAATTCAGAAGCCACACGACAACATTAATAAAACTTGCAACAAAATGAAAAAAAATAAGTCGACTCAAAATTGTATTTTTTAACTGAACTAACCCGAATGTTACACGATCAAAAACTTGCTGCACATTTTCTATCACATTTGCAAACTTGAACGCCGTCTTGATATCAAATCGTGTGGCAACTTAACAACCAATTTAAAACAGCTAACCACATAGTTTTTTATACAAAAGCGTAGCAATTAATGGGAATATAAATCTTTCGTTATATCGATGGACTGATATCAAAATACAAGAATATCAATCAATCTTTGCAGAAATGAAAGTATCTGTATCGCTCAAATAGCTTATAGTGCCGAAAAAGTAATTTAAAAAAAGCAAAATATCTGCATTTTTAAAGTCTTTCGAATCATAACATTTTTCCATTAAATTAAATTATATATTTCGTGCAAAACTTTTAAGAATTTTAAGTTATTTCTTGGCGACGGTATCTAGAAATTACGACTGAGTATCAAACTACTTACACCCTGTGTCACAGCTGTCAATTTAAATGAATTTTGACACACAGTTTGTGTGATCGACTTGAAAGCAGGTTCTTGATCGTGTAACTGCAGCGTAACCAAGGATGACATGATGCGAGACTCCCTCATTTTCGCTGATTTTTCTGTTATTCTCTTTCCCTGATTATTAAAATCAGGGAATTTCGAACAGCTGATGTCAAAAAAGGCGGGATGCCAGAAATAAACCTACTAAAAATAGCTAACAAAAGCAGTGCGAAACGAAATTTCAAGGAACGACACAAATACTTTTGAATAACGTGCAACTAAATTTTATTTGTTAATTTATTTTAAAACGTTCATTATAAAACCATGATCTTTTATTATGATATGTATGGTTTCTTTGTTATAATTTTTTTATGTTATATGATTTTTTAAAAATTTTATAATATAAATACAAGTATATAGGGATGTATATGCGTTATAAGGGCCTACTCGGGGACGGAGCACCTAAAAATAATATCGATATGCAAAATACATCCATTTTCGTTCGACAGTGGCATGATTGGCAAATGTTATAAAAAATGTGGATTTTGACAGTTCTCTCTCGATTGAAAGAGTCTCGCATCATTTCATCCTTGGCGTAACAATAAAGCAATTTGGCCAAAGCTAAGTGAATGCGAGGCAATGTCTGACAACGGCGAATAAATGACGATTATCCTGTTAGTTTCGAGCAAGCTATCTCGAGCCAGACAATGCCAGCGCAAGTCAACTTGCTTACTGTGATCAATTTGCATGTTCGTAAAAATGCTGTGTTTTTTTTTAAACAATTTTCTAGGAGCTAACTGGGGCCAAATAAGCTATGCCGTTGTGAGCACCTCTGCTTTAAACACACACAACACCATTTCAGTGGAAAACTTATTGCCGGAACAAAAAATTTCACAATAATGCCATTAAGGTATTTGATAGCATAATCGACTAGGATTTAGAAAAGAAACCCCCGATTTCGGGTAGATGAGAAGGTTGTTTATATATATATAGATATATATATAGCTGCCGGTATAATCATTATTTATTTCTGTAGATATGGTATTACTTGTTAGCATGAAACCCTTTTATTATTATTTTGTGTATAAGTAGAAACAATAAAAAGTTAATTATTAAATAATATAAATAGAAAATAGATACACCCCGATTCACTTGAATATGTACACAATTTATTTTTAAGATACGAGCCTATATCTCTACTTGGTTTTAAAGACGGATCTTTTTTGAACAAATCTTGTGAAAATGAAAAATATATCTTTCATAATTTTGTTTATATGCGGAGTTTTCATGAATAAGACAAACATGTGCTTTTAAATTTGCGTCACTTGAATAGGTACATTTTAAATTACAGCATTGTGAAGGCATGTCCGTTTAGGCGAAATTTATAAAATTGTTATTTGTGGCATCTAAGAGATTTTTGGAACGATTTCAGGTCTTTTTAGTAAATATGGGACGAGCATATGCATTTTCTGATGTCGAAAAGGCCAAAAGTGAAGCTTTTGAGGACTTAGGTCTTTCTGCGCGAGCTATTTCTTCCAAAATTAATAGAAGTGCAAATGTCGTCTACAGTTTTTTACGAAATCCGGCGTCTTATGAAAAAAATATATAAGACAAAAATAAAAAAAGGTGACCATAGAAGCAGAAAGGTGGTATATTGCGAAAAAAAAGCTTCCAATTCGAGTGACTCTGCAGCAAAAATAAACGCGAAAAGTGGCTCCAGTGCGTGCTTCCACTGTGAGCAAAGTAATCAAAAGTTGTAAGCATCTGGTGCCCAAAAATTAAAAAAAAAAATCACCGCTTAATGCTCAACGAATCGAAAGACAAGGCTACAGTTTTGCAGTGATCACATGTGTTGGAAAAATTAATGGAAATCGGTCGTGTTTTCGGATAAAAAAATTTAATTTTAATGGTCCCGAAGGATTTAACGATTATTTCTATAACTTTAGGAAAAAAGAACGCTGTTTAGAACGTCACCATAGCAGCGAAGGGCCTGAGGTATATTATTAAGGAACAATTGGGTTACAGTATAAAAAATCAAAAATTGCTGCATCTTTGTACAAACACATACTCAAGAATGCATTTCCGGAATTTTCCAATATTTTTGGACCCATTCTTTGGACATTACCAACAGAACAATGCTCCGATCCACAACAGAAGGGTAGTAGTAAAATCTTGGACTACAGCTCAAAATGAGAGTTTATTGAAATAGCCACCCTATTCTCCTGACCTTAATATAATGGAAACCGTTTGGGGGTGGATGACCAGCAAGGTTTATGAGTCAGTCAGTCAATTCGATAATTGGGAGTTCCTTTTAGCAGCGATGAAAATTGCATGGAGTGAGATATCTTTGAACTTTTTAAAAAACCTTCGTGATAGCCTTCCGAACAAATTTTTTCAACTATCCGTAATATAGAAGGCAATAGTAAATACTAAAAGCAATAGTTTATAAAACTTTAATAAGACATTTACATTTGTATGGTTAATCTAATTCGCTTATTGAGACTACTGTCCATATTTAAGTGACGCAAATTCAAAAGTACATTTTTTGAGTAATTCATTAAAACACTGTATATAAACAAAATTATGAAAGGTATATTTTTCAATTTCTCAACATAAGTTCAAAATAGATCCGTCTTTAAAACCAAGCTTAAACGGAGCTTCTGTCCATTTAAGTGAATCGGGGTGTATGTGGAAATGCACAGTAGTATAGACGGAAAAATTACATAGGCGACATCGAAAACGTACTGATGCAAAGTATCAGTATTTGTGCAACGTCAAACAACATTGCAAAATCATTCGTTTTATAATTTGACTTTATAGAACACTTTTCCTGCAAAGTTTTTTGCAAGCGTATAAAGATAAAAAATGTTATGATCAAAACCAAATAGTTTAATCTATTTCTCCGAAAATACAAGCAAACCACATCATTAAAATATATAGGAATATATATTATAGGATAACTTTTAGAATAGCAACCCGCCATTTTGGATAGAGGCGACTCTCCAAATTAAGAAAATATATATACATATATAGTTGCTGCTGACCTATGGTTTTTGAGATATTTGCAATTAAAGTTCAAAATTTCACCTATTCCATTTAAAGTAATTTATAGCTATATCTCCATTAATAATAAATTTTACATTTATATTTTTAAATTTTATATCCACTAACACTTCACCAATTTGTTTTTACACATTTATTTTATATTAAATAGTGCAATAAAAACTTTGATTCAATATTTCACTTTTGTTCAATTCATTTATTCACAATAACACAAGGGTTGCATTCTAAAACATAATCAATGTTACCGTATCTACATGTTTTACTAAGGATCCAAAAGAAATAAAGGAAACAAATAATACCCCAATGGCAAGAAATAAATAACACACCAGTTAACCCTGATCGGTCCAATACCGTGGTGTTTTCAGTTATTTTGCGTAGACCTGCTCTTTGAGTTCTGAAATTATGAATTTTGTATTGACGGTATAATCATTCTTTTATATTTATTTTTATTAAATATAGTAAGACTTAATTTTTGTTTTTATGCAACCATTTTGTTGTCGTATGAATAAATGGATTTTAACCAATGTTTAATATTGAATTAAAGTTAGTTTTGTACAAAACAAATGTCTAGAATGGATTAGTGAAGTGTTAGTGGATATACAATTTAAAAATATAAAATAAAATTCCATATAAATCAATCAACATGCAATTTTAATAGTTGAATTATTTATCTTTGAATGCAAATATCTCAAAAACCATAAGTCAGCGGTAACTGTTGTACCTCCTCCGTACATAGAATAGAATAGCATACATACTCCTCCGTACACACCGATTTTAACATCGAATTCGGGGGAATGCTTCCATCCTCTGAATTTTATACAAATTTAGTATAAATTAATAAAACAATAAATAACAAGCTTTACAATTTCACTGCGCCAACGTTGCCAATGAAAATATAAAACAAGAAAAAACGTTGTTGTTGTAGCGGTAGAATTCTGCCGAGTTGACAGTCCTTGGCCGGAATAAACCCGGGTCCGTTCCGGTTACGTAGACCCGACTGTCGTGGGAACGGACGAAAACGTTAACTTCGGTTGCACCGAAGCTATAATACGCTTCACAAATAGGGGTCACTTTGTATGCCAGCTATATGATACATTGATCTGATCTGAACATTTTCTTCGGAGAATTCATTGTTGCCTTAAATAATAATACATGCCAAATTACGTGAAGATACCTTGTCAAATAAAAGAGTTTTCCATGCAAGCATTTTATTTCGATCGTTCAGCTATTATAGCAGTTATATGCTATAGTCATCCGATCTATACAATTTCTTCGGAGATTACATTGTTGCTTTAGAAAATAACTCATAACAAATTTCGTGCAGATATTACGTCGAATTTTCAGACCGATAGCTTAAACACTGTGGGATTAGTGTGTATATATACAGACAGACGGACATGGCTAAATCAACTCAGCTCATCATGCTAATCATTTATGTATATATTTTATAGGGTCTCCGACGTTTCCTTCTGGGTGTGACAAACTTCGTGACTAACTTAATATACCCTGTTAAGGGTATAAAAAAATGTCATCAACTTTATTTGTGATACGTGATTTTCTCTGTCACTGCGCATTGATTGTCGGTTTAATGCGTTTCAAAACATGGTGCAATGTCAAAAATATTTCGGATGCATTACAAAACATTATACTTTGTTCTTATACATTGTACTTGACGTTTTCGATGTCGGCCATACTTAAAATAGTTAAATTAAAACTTTTTCTAAATTTTATTCTACAGCATTTCGAATTGCAAAACTTAAGAATCAAGAGTATTATATTGAACACCGAATATGCGGTGTTTTGTAAAAATTATTCTCTTCTAACGCTGCAAAAAAAATTTTAACGTTATTCCTCATATTTTATGTACTTATGTATTCACAGAGTTTACCAAGAGGTTGAATACAATTATAAAATATTCATATTCCTAATTAAAATATTAGTTGATCTTGCCATATCTTGAAAAATATTATTGTTCTCACATGAACTTTAGGATCGGTTGATAAACGGGGCTTTCTAACCATAAAAACCTAACCACAATAATCTAAATATACATACACATATTTACACGATTAACGACTACTCATTACACATTAAAATTTAAGAAAGGAATCCACCACGCAGAATATGTAGCTCCATATCCTAAAAGAAATGACTGCAATTCCTAAATTTCGCTCACCAATGCAAAAAAAAATTGTGTTTTATCTTCTACTTAATTTCCTTTAGAACACCAAGTTTCCACAAATTATAAATATTGAAAACTTTATTTTTTCGACAAAAATATAATCAGAGTGCACTATAATCCAGAAAATTCAATTCATGAATACATTTTTTAAAATTATACACTTGCCTATGAATATCAGATATATTTTTCTAGCAATAAACTCTTGTAAATTTGTAGCAATTTTCAACACAATGAAAACTGGTGACGATGTCCGACGACTAATTTCGATTTGCTGTTTAAGTATAATTCACGAACAATTCACATAAATCTACAAGGTTGTAATCAAGAATATATTTATACTGAGTTTAAACTATCAAATTTAGCAAAATAAAAAGTTTCTTAGTTTGCACAAACTACAATACATATATCTATTAGTAGAATACGTACGGCAAGAAACAAATTATCAATACATTATATACGAAGTTTTATTTAACAAACTAAAAAATATTAAAACAATTATGTGATACGTTCGTTGTAATTTATTTATTTATTTATTGGCCACGCCAATCGGTAATATACATAATAAAAAATAGTTAGTTGAGGGTACTTAAAAAAAAAAAATTCAAATAATATATATATATATTTAATGCATTGTGGTAGCAGTTTGGGGGAGTTGCATAGATCAAAATCCTAGATTACAAGAATAAATCTTCTTGGTGGTATCGATGAAAGCCGTGTATGTACCTCTGTAGAAGTCAATCCCACCCTGAAGTGAATTGGTAGATTTAGCCAATCTATTTTGGGGTCCATGGATCACATAGTTTTTCTTGGAGTTGGAAGTTTTAGTATTCGATTACGTCTGAAAGTTGGGCGGACTGAGGCAAATTCAAAACAGCAGAGAATGTCCGGTGCATCAATGTTGTTGTTAACAACTTTGTAGTAGAAACTGAGATCAGCAACCTGTCGACGTGCAGATAGTTTGTTGATGTTAAAGCGCTGGTATACTTCTTCAATGGAGTAGGTGTGACTTGATGATAACAATTTATAAGCCAGTGACTTGCAAAACTTGCGTTGGACTCCTCCACTTTGTCTATCATTACATTTGAGAAAGGAGACCAGATAACTGACCCATATTCAAGGACAGGTAGAACCAAAGACAGGAATAGTCTAGTCAGGGTGTAGGGGCTGCTGAAATCTATACCGTTTTTTTAAATGAATCTGAGGGTTTTGAATGCCTTGTAAGTGATTTTATCAATATCTTTAGAGAAGGTGAGGTTATTACCAACTATGATGCCCAGGTCTTTTACGCCTTCAACCTTTTTAATTCCAGGCCGTTGATCTTGTTGTTTGCATGAATTGGTGAGTACGTGCGGTTGAAAGATATAGCAGCGCATTTGTTGACGTTGAGGTCAAGTTTAAAGAGTATCAATATTTTGCTGTAGAGTTAAAATGTCAGTATTTCAGGCAATGGGTCTGAAGATTTTGAGATCATCTGCATACAGCAGATGGTCTGAGACAATATTATTACCAATGTCGTTGATGAAGATATTAAAGAGTACCAGGCCTAAATGAGACCCTTGTGTTACACCAGATATCACTTCATATTTATAAGATAGATAGCCATCGATTCTCACCTGAAGACGTCCTTCTATAAGGTATGAATGTATCCAGGTCAAAGCACTACCTCCTGCGCCATAGCTACTCAACTTGTGCATAAGTATTTCGTGGTAAACGCGATCAAATGCCTTGCAAAAATCCGTGTAGATGCTATGAATACAGTTGCTAGAGTCCATAGTATTAAGCAATTTGTTAATATATAGAAACAAATTTGTTGTAGTGGATCTGCCCCCAGTGAACCCATGTTGTTTGGTGGTTATGATGTGTTCAAAAGATTGTAATAGCTGTGGTAGCACCAATTTCTCAAATAACTTGGCAAGGGCGGACTGAATACAGATGGGACGATAATTGGTGACCATCGCTTTTAATCCGTCCTTGTGTATTGGGGTTATGTATGATAATTTCCAGTATGATGGAAAGACACCACGGCTAAGGGATTCACTGAATATATGTGTCAAGGGTTCACATAGACCAATCGCACAGTTCTTTAGGAACATATTGGGTAGACCATCAGGTCCAGCACCCTTTCTGGGGTCGAGTGCAAGAAGCTGTTTAAGTACTTCGTCGAAATATACTATCAGATCGATCATATCCGTGCATTGCCATCCCGGATTGAAATTAGCTGCATCTGCGACGTAGCAGTTGTTAGGGACATAAATGCTGTGGAAAAAAGAAGCAAAAGGGTTACAGATTTCATGCCCGGAGTAAGCCGACCGATCGTCCCATACCATGGATGGAGGTATGTTACTGCTGCAGCGGGCTTGGCTTTTACAATTGTCTACGTAGCTCTTGTAGCACTCGGAACTCAGCCTTTTACAATCAATCTTTTCTTATACAACACTTCTTTAATTTAATTTTGTGAATGAGAGCTTTGAGAACCAGGATGGGTAGTTACTGTTTTTATGCATATGTATTGGAACGGACTTGTTTTAGCCCTTCAATGATTTTTACGTAGAAAAAGTCTAGCATACTATCAATTGCTTCGTGTTTGTAGAAATCAATCCAATTTGTTCTCAGGTAGAAGGTTTGAGCTCTGCGTAATTAGCCTTTTTGAATAAGTAGGAAAAAGAGTTGTTTGGGACCAGTCCAGGCTGGAAGTTGAGCGTGATATCCAGGGCAGGATGATATTTATATTCTGAGGCAAGTGAGTGCTCTGAAGATGAATCAATACCACTGTAACATAAGTCAAGGGAAGAGTTACGAGCATTGAGAATATAATTGCGTTGAGCACAGTTGAGCGAGGCGTATCCATCGTAAACTAGCTTTTCACAGTTCCCACGAAGTGAGCTGCTTGGGAGGTTCAAATCGCCGATTATCAGAAAGTTGGATGCCTGCTATTTGTCCATAATGAATGAAATGGTGGCTAGGTGGTTATCAAAGATCTCGTAAGGTGTTTGAGGAGGTTTGTAGACACAGCCGATAATTTAGTCACTTGAGGCACCCTTGACACGGATAAAAATTTGCTCTAAATCATTGTTTGCAATTGAGCTTGGCTCAGTATGGAGATAACGTTTACAGGCAATGAAAATTCCCCCACGCACTTGTTCACTAGCTTGAGATATATGGTCTTTACGGTAAATGTTATAAGTTGAATCAATGACTTCATCATCACATATAGATGAGTGAAGCCAAGACTCAGTGATGCAAACAGTGTCGAACTGGTTAGCTGCCGTTGCGGTCTGAAAGGCGCAGAGTTTTGTGCGCAGACCTCGTACGTTCTAATAGTACAGCTGGACTTAGGATACTCTCTTCTTGCTCGTTGAACGAGCGGAAATTCTTTTTCACGATCTTGGGTACACCATGAATATATTTAATTGCCATGTCGTCGTCACCACCTTTTACCATAGAGTTTAGATCCAGTCGCAGGTTTTTTAGGTGCTGTTGTTGGGAAGGGGTGAGATCAGCCTTAAAGATTACATTTGTGTTTCCATCAGGAGGGGTATACTTGATGATAGAGTGTACGTCGGCTACTGAGCGAGTAGTGACGCGCAGGGGCGTATACGAACCCGGGATATGTCCTCCAAGTCTGCATAACTTGAGTTCAGTGGCTACACTCATAAAGCTAGGAGACAGAGCAGCTACTAAATTCGTCCTGTCATCCTCTAAACGATCTTTACCCACAGCTTTGTTTGATTCAGGAATGTTCAGTGCAATAACATTGGCTTCAAAACATTTCCGTTCAGACATTTCAGTGAATATTTTATCTTTGCTAATGGGTAGGTTTTATTTGGTGTTGAGCTTGTTCACGACTGATGACTGATGTAAGCCTGTCATTAAGGGGTTGGAGGTAGTCAGAGGCACGAAAAAATTAGAATTTTCAGTAATTTTTTTTTTGCTATTAAATCATGTTAATTTACAAAAGTAGTAATATGGCATTATTATACAATGTTTCAACTTGACGTCACGAAAATTCCAAAAAAAAAAATTATTTACAAAGTTATAGCTGTCTGTGTTGACCCAGTTCCAAAAAAAGGTCCTTGCGGTGACAATCCTAAGTCCTTGGAGATTCATCTAAAATCAATCGGATAGAAAAAATTAGATTTATAAATAGATAATCCTGGGCTTGATCGAAGCTTTTTTATTTCAAAAATTAACAAAATGGCGGCCGTAGGACGCTAATATCATTTAGACACGGGGTGCAGTTCCAGACAGACTCTTTTCTCTTTATGCTAATGGCCGTAGCTTTAAACTCTTTAGGTGTGAGGTTAGTATATTTGAAATGAAACCAGTGAAGACATGCAGCACATTGGTACTCGACTGTGTTCTATCCCGTATTAACTCAGAACAATAACCACAAACTTGTGATGTTATGTTTATTTTTTAGGTGGTATTTTTATTTGAATTTTGCTTTTATAAGTTTTTGGAAGTTTATAAACACTTTTACAACTATATTGTGTGTAACTCAATCACCGTCTGCTACAATAATGCCAACACCTTTCAAAGCTTCTATAATATCAGAAACAAATACTACGAAATTGTATACAACTTAAGTTAAGTTTCTTTTTTAATAATTTAATTCTTTATGAATACATACCTTTAGTATACATGTATTACATGTAAAAGCAACAACAAAGTTATCGAGTTGAATATGCCCAAGAGAGTAGGCGGATAGTGTACCTACTTTTACCTGGCAGTGGTATAACTGATATTTTCAATGCTACCAAGTTTGGTTTTGCAAATTCAGTTTCATCAGTTTTACTATTGTGAATGGCTCAAATAACAAATGAAAATACAAATTTCTTTTTATTCTTTGATTTAAAAAACTTAAGACTTAAAATCAATTATAGAAAACAAAAGTAAGGGGTTGATAAAACGTTTTTTGACAAGGAAAAAATAATTTCCCTATCAAGCAATACTATTATGACTTGCACATTTGCGCATACATCAGAGGACATGTTAGCACCTAGTTGCGACACAATTGTTGCCTGTTTGTTTGAACATCTAGTATAGTTTGTTCGATCGGTTACTATCCGACGCTTGGCGAATCGAAGACAGCTAGTATTAAATTAATCACCACCAAAAACAAAACGACCGAAATGAATCAGAAATTGGTTAAGATATCATATTGCTTTATGATCATATCAATATTGTTACGTTAACATGCCTGATCATTTGTTTTACTTTGAACACAAAGACGACTACATTACACAACGAACATTTTAAAGATGGCAGTGACATATCTGAAACTTTATAGGTCGATTCATTTGTCTTAAATTATCAATTGTTATTACAAATAATATATCAGAGATATTTTATACTTCTGTTAGTAAAATAATATTTGATTTGTTAGAGCTGTGAATATTTTTACATTTCGTCGGCAAAATTAGAATTAGAATTAGTCTAATAGTTTTTATAAATTTATCTAAAGTAAAAAAAAGAGGAAAGTTATAAAATTTCACAAAACTATGTAAAATTATGATTGCTTTTACTATTTGATTGTTATTTTTAGAAAACAATTCAAACAATTGCTGAAAACTTGGCATCTAACTACCAGAATGTCAAAGGTATTTTTAATTGTTACCAGCGCTCTGAATTAGCATAAATTAAAATGATCTTTGTATGCTTCTAAACACTTTCCCGGTTTTGGTGTCATCAATTTTTCGTCAAAGAAAAATCAGTATCATCCGCATAATCAAATGGGAATTTTACCGAACTGCATGGAAGATTTTCTGCTTCAGGAAGGTTTTTTGTTCCATTCATTCTGCTTCTGAAAGGTTTTATGTTCCATTTAAAATTATATTTACGAAACGGACTTTTAAAACTGCGCCATCACTTCTATATCGACTGCGGTGAACATGTGTGTACTTGTTGTCACACACTGCTAATAACACAATCCTGAAATATTGTTTGTAATATAATTGCAGTACACTGATCCCGATTTAGATAGACATTTTATTGTTTTCCCCTACAATATGAAGCAATCTTGTCTTAAAATAGAATGAATCGTCTATTTTCCGCCACTCATAATGTTTTTGTCAGCTGGAATTCTGCTTGACGTAAGTATATGTAATTTTTTAATATACGCTTTTTAGATAAAGTAAGCAGGATATTAAGTTAAGCTACTTTTACTTCTAGTCACCCGCAAAAACTACAAACATTGTTCTACAAAAACAATAATCGTCACAAGTCAATATGTCAGCCAAATAGAATCACACAACAACAACATATTCATTCATGAACGCAGGCGTACTTTCAACAAGCAACCTCGCTTCATTCATAAAAACAGACACCCTCTCATCTCCCCGAGCATGCGTTTGTTAAACTACATCCTTTTATTTAAAACTCTGTGTCAAAAAAAGGCATATTCGATCAGGTGGTCACGGCTGTTTCACACACATAGGAAACCAGCTGATTCTTTGGCTACTTGTAGTCTTATACATTGATAAACTGCCAGAAGCAACTAGACAGCGAATTCGTAGTTGCCAGAATGTTCTGGTAGCAAACTTTTGTTAAAATTTATTATATAAGGGCTGCCGGATTGTGCAGCAGACACAGTTCTAATTAGAGTGTTGCCATGTAAAGAGCAATTAAGCTATAAGCAATAAGTTGTAAGTTCGAATAGTGAGCAATAAGTGTTAAGTTGTTGGAATTGGAAATAAAGATAAGTGTATAACATTAAATTGGGACTTTAATTTAACAATCCAGTGATTTCCTCACCACCTATGAGGTTGCAATATAGGCGCAATTCCGATATTTTTTGGGTGTTAGGTTCCCCAGGAGGCCTATATTCACCCATATAATATAAACAGTTCTAAAACAATCCACTTTTCGCAACAAATATAACTAGAAAAGATATATACATAAAATCATTACATTACCAATATATATTGAAATATTCAACTTTATTTAAACAAAAACGAAAATGCATATACAAAAATCAGGTACAATTCAATTGTTTTTATGAACAAATATAAGTGAAAATAATCTACTTGTATTAATTTAACATAAACATAAATAATAGAATAAATATTCAGGAACAACAATAATAATAAGCAAAACAATGTACCAATTAATAAATAATATTTAATGTAAATATTAAATGTAAATTTTATCTTTAGGAATCTTAATAATCGAAAACTATTTGAATATGTAATGAAAACATTCTTAAAATTATAAATTTTAAAACATAACACGGCAACACACTGTTATAGATTTGAGACATTTGGACGTTTTAGTAATAGAATAGTAGTAGGCAACCCGTACCAAGTGGGAATTTAGTAGTAGAATATTTGAGGCAACCAGTATCAAGAAGACATTTTTGCGTGTGTATTAGTGAAAATGTTAGGATTGGTTACTTGTAGATTTGTACAATGTCCATTTTATTCTATTGTGAGAGCGCTTCAAAATTAGCGTTTTCCATTGTAGCCAGAGCCAAGCATTTATGTTCAATCTCTTAAACTCATGAATCTTACATTTGCTTTACCCTCTTTTTATTAATTGGAAGATTTCAGTTCAGTTACTTTAATACCATATCATCCTATTTAGATAATAAAAATATATCAGGAAAATATCCATATGTACACAAATATGACACCGTTTGTATTGTAACACTCGCCCGTTCCTCATGAATGAATTTGGTGTCGTTGCAATACAAAATTCTTAGAAAGTATGTCGCAAGCTTGCTCGAATCTTATTGGTCAATGATGGAGAGTCTGCATTTTGATGTGTCTGTGAATGTTTGATTTTTTACAAATGCCATATTGAGGACATACATATTTACATTTGTATATGCAAAAATAATTATATAAATTGGTCATTTGAAACAAGTAGACGACGATAGCTGTTTGAGCAGAGAATGTAGATTATAGAGAAGGTTCACAGTGCGGCCATTAGCAAAATATTTCACTTTTGGGAGGGGAACTGAAAACGATGAGCGTGTTTCACCAAATGTCCACAATTAACATCAGATGACTGAAAAATAGCAGAACTGAGCATTTTCAATGTTAATTGAGAAAAATAATGCTAATTTCGATGTTAAGAAATGTACGCTTACAGATTCGTATATTAACAATGCGCAAACGACTTTGGATATAATTTGAAGATATTCTGTCTATATAGGGTGGCTAACGAATCGTGCTACAAAATTAAACCGTAATAAGTTTCTTTTTAGTCAATGCATTACATTTATTTTTGTTATTGTATAGAAAATTTTATTTTATTTAAACAATTAATTATTCTCCCATGCTCAACCACTCATATGCGACACCTAATTCGGGGTTGCCTCAATTATCTATTTAATGGACTGCTTCAGTTCAGTCAGATTTCTGGGTTTGATTTTGTACACCTCTTGCTTGACATAACCCGATAAGAAAAGAGCAAGCGGTCGCAAATATTCGTATACATAATATATGTATAATTAATATGTGTGCATGTAAACAAATATGAAAGGACCCATTATAATTATTTATTTGTCTACATGCAACCTATGTATGTAAATATGTACACTCATTGTTTCATGAGAAATCTCCGTTGCCACGGACAACCAATGGCCGAAGCTCACGTTTTTTGGTTTCTTGTCAAAGAGTCACTGTGTCGAAGGACTGACGCGACGACAAAGCGTCACAACATTGTGTTGTTGGTAGAAAATTCGAGCTATGCCGAAAAAAAATAACGAACGGCCGGCGATAATCACCGCTTCCCTTGCCGCTCTTACAGCTTTGTCCACAAACTATCGTAAATATATATGTTTATGTATGAGCATGCATACATATTGACGGAGATTTTTGTCATGGAAAAATATTTTAAAATTGAAAAATGTTTTAAAATTGAAAAATATTTTAAAATTGTTAAATATTTTAAATCGACAAAAGATTTGTTGCCAGTTTTGTCAATTTTTTTTGTGTTTTGTGGGTTTGCGGGGTTGCAACTTTTCCCTTCTAGAGGGGACATTAGAAATTTGTTAAATTTATGATTTTTAGCTTTTGCCATCGTCGCGAAAAGACGCCGAATATGCCTCTTTTTGACACAGAGTTTTAAATAAAAGGATGTAGTTTAACAATTTGGTAATGAACATGTATTTGTAATGGAAATAATAATGAAAACTTTCAAGAATATTTTTGAAACAAAAGATTATTATATATTAATTGCTTTTTCTCACCACCTCTGAGGTTGCAATATAGGCGCCTTACCGATCTTTTTTGGGTGTTTGGTTCCCCAGGACTAAACCGGTAAACTAAGAAATTAAATATTCAACAGACAAAGGATTTTCACTCACAAAAACATAAACATGTAAGTTTAATAAGATAAAATTGGAAACATTTAATAATATTTCAATACAATAAATAATAATTTAAATAATACTATGTAAATTCAATCTTTAGGAATTAAAACAACCGAAAAATGTTTGAATATGGAACAAAAACATTCTTAAAATTATAAATTTTAAAACATAACACGGCAACACACTATAGCATATTTCTGTCATTTGGATGTTTTAGTACCATATTATTGGTTGGCAACCCGTACAAAGTGTGACTTTAGTAGCAGAATATTGGTTGGCAACCCGTACCAAGTGTGATTTTGGTAGTAGAAGTGGGTTATTTTTGCGTGTGCATTAGTGGAAATCTTAGGATTGGTTACTTGTAGATTTATACAATGCAGTTTATCGTCAATTCTGATTTGTTCTGGTACTCGTGTTCGCCACACTGCCATCTACCTAAGTCTGATCGTACCGACTAGACATATTTGCAGTACCAAACGCTGCAAGCCGTTCCAGATGAACCACCTTCATTTTATCCCTTGGTCTTCGAATGGTTTGTATGCAATACACTACATCGTTGAGTCGTTTAATAATCTGATATGGTGCTTCCCAATTACACAGTAATTTGGGAGACAGCCCTTTCTTTCGTTGTGGGTTATATAACAATACCCAATCGCCTTCAATAAAACCCTCAGAGTTTATTGCCTTGTCGTATTTTGCTTTCATCTTATCGCTCATAATCCTTCCTCCGTTGGCGTTAATTACAAATTTTAAATTAATCGGTAGTCGAAGATCATTACCAAAATTACCCTTGCTGGAGTCTGCCCCGTTGTTTAATGTACAGCAGACCGATAAGCTATCAGAAACAAGGATATATGGGTATCCCAATCTTTTTGATACTTGTCCACAACTTTCCTCAAATTTTCTTCCAAAGTTCGATTGAATCGTTCTACCATGCAAACGGACTGCGGATGTAGTGCAGTTGTACGTGTTTTCCGGATACCCAGCTTCTGGCATATCTCCTGTATTAGAGCTGAATCAAAATTTCTCCCTTGGTCAGAATGTAATTCTATTGGAACACCATATCTCGATACCCAATTGTTGATGAATACATCCGCTACTGTTTCTGTCTCTTGGTTAGGAATTTCGTATACCTCTGGCCATTTGCTGAAATAGTCCTTACTACTAAAACATATCTGTATTCATATCATATTACATGTAAAAGCAACAACAAAGTTATCGAGTTGAATATGCCCAAGAGAGTAGGCGGATAGTGTACCTACTTTTACCTGGCAGTGGTATAACTGATATTTTCAATGCTACCAAGTTTGGTTTTGCAAATTCAGTTTCATCAGTTTTACTATTGTGAATGGCTCAAATAACAAATGAAAATACAAATTTCTTTTTATTCTTTGATTTAAAAAACTTAAGACTTAAAATCAATTATAGAAAACAAAAGTAAGGGGTTGATAAAACGTTTTTTGACAAGGAAAAAATAATTTCCCTATCAAGCAATACTATTATGACTTGCACATTTGCGCATACATCAGAGGACATGTTAGCACCTAGTTGCGACACAATTGTTGCCTGTTTGTTTGAACATCTAGTATAGTTTGTTCGATCGGTTACTATCCGACGCTTGGCGAATCGAAGACAGCTAGTATTAAATTAATCACCACCAAAAACAAAACGACCGAAATGAATCAGAAATTGGTTAAGATATCATATTGCTTTATGATCATATCAATATTGTTACGTTAACATGCCTGATCATTTGTTTTACTTTGAACACAAAGACGACTACATTACACAACGAACATTTTAAAGATGGCAGTGACATATCTGAAACTTTATAGGTCGATTCATTTGTCTTAAATTATCAATTGTTATTACAAATAATATATCAGAGATATTTTATACTTCTGTTAGTAAAATAATATTTGATTTGTTAGAGCTGTGAATATTTTTACATTTCGTCGGCAAAATTAGAATTAGAATTAGTCTAATAGTTTTTATAAATTTATCTAAAGTAAAAAAAAGAGGAAAGTTATAAAATTTCACAAAACTATGTAAAATTATGATTGCTTTTACTATTTGATTGTTATTTTTAGAAAACAATTCAAACAATTGCTGAAAACTTGGCATCTAACTACCAGAATGTCAAAGGTATTTTTAATTGTTACCAGCGCTCTGAATTAGCATAAATTAAAATGATCTTTGTATGCTTCTAAACACTTTCCCGGTTTTGGTGTCATCAATTTTTCGTCAAAGAAAAATCAGTATCATCCGCATAATCAAATGGGAATTTTACCGAACTGCATGGAAGATTTTCTGCTTCAGGAAGGTTTTTTGTTCCATTCATTCTGCTTCTGAAAGGTTTTATGTTCCATTTAAAATTATATTTACGAAACGGACTTTTAAAACTGCGCCATCACTTCTATATCGACTGCGGTGAACATGTGTGTACTTGTTGTCACACACTGCTAATAACACAATCCTGAAATATTGTTTGTAATATAATTGCAGTACACTGATCCCGATTTAGATAGACATTTTATTGTTTTCCCCTACAATATGAAGCAATCTTGTCTTAAAATAGAATGAATCGTCTATTTTCCGCCACTCATAATGTTTTTGTCAGCTGGAATTCTGCTTGACGTAAGTATATGTAATTTTTTAATATACGCTTTTTAGATAAAGTAAGCAGGATATTAAGTTAAGCTACTTTTACTTCTAGTCACCCGCAAAAACTACAAACATTGTTCTACAAAAACAATAATCGTCACAAGTCAATATGTCAGCCAAATAGAATCACACAACAACAACATATTCATTCATGAACGCAGGCGTACTTTCAACAAGCAACCTCGCTTCATTCATAAAAACAGACACCCTCTCATCTCCCCGAGCATGCGTTTGTTAAACTACATCCTTTTATTTAAAACTCTGTGTCAAAAAAAGGCATATTCGATCAGGTGGTCACGGCTGTTTCACACACATAGGAAACCAGCTGATTCTTTGGCTACTTGTAGTCTTATACATTGATAAACTGCCAGAAGCAACTAGACAGCGAATTCGTAGTTGCCAGAATGTTCTGGTAGCAAACTTTTGTTAAAATTTATTATATAAGGGCTGCCGGATTGTGCAGCAGACACAGTTCTAATTAGAGTGTTGCCATGTAAAGAGCAATTAAGCTATAAGCAATAAGTTGTAAGTTCGAATAGTGAGCAATAAGTGTTAAGTTGTTGGAATTGGAAATAAAGATAAGTGTATAACATTAAATTGGGACTTTAATTTAACAATCCAGTGATTTCCTCACCACCTATGAGGTTGCAATATAGGCGCAATTCCGATATTTTTTGGGTGTTAGGTTCCCCAGGAGGCCTATATTCACCCATATAATATAAACAGTTCTAAAACAATCCACTTTTCGCAACAAATATAACTAGAAAAGATATATACATAAAATCATTACATTACCAATATATATTGAAATATTCAACTTTATTTAAACAAAAACGAAAATGCATATACAAAAATCAGGTACAATTCAATTGTTTTTATGAACAAATATAAGTGAAAATAATCTACTTGTATTAATTTAACATAAACATAAATAATAGAATAAATATTCAGGAACAACAATAATAATAAGCAAAACAATGTACCAATTAATAAATAATATTTAATGTAAATATTAAATGTAAATTTTATCTTTAGGAATCTTAATAATCGAAAACTATTTGAATATGTAATGAAAACATTCTTAAAATTATAAATTTTAAAACATAACACGGCAACACACTGTTATAGATTTGAGACATTTGGACGTTTTAGTAATAGAATAGTAGTAGGCAACCCGTACCAAGTGGGAATTTAGTAGTAGAATATTTGAGGCAACCAGTATCAAGAAGACATTTTTGCGTGTGTATTAGTGAAAATGTTAGGATTGGTTACTTGTAGATTTGTACAATGTCCATTTTATTCTATTGTGAGAGCGCTTCAAAATTAGCGTTTTCCATTGTAGCCAGAGCCAAGCATTTATGTTCAATCTCTTAAACTCATGAATCTTACATTTGCTTTACCCTCTTTTTATTAATTGGAAGATTTCAGTTCAGTTACTTTAATACCATATCATCCTATTTAGATAATAAAAATATATCAGGAAAATATCCATATGTACACAAATATGACACCGTTTGTATTGTAACACTCGCCCGTTCCTCATGAATGAATTTGGTGTCGTTGCAATACAAAATTCTTAGAAAGTATGTCGCAAGCTTGCTCGAATCTTATTGGTCAATGATGGAGAGTCTGCATTTTGATGTGTCTGTGAATGTTTGATTTTTTACAAATGCCATATTGAGGACATACATATTTACATTTGTATATGCAAAAATAATTATATAAATTGGTCATTTGAAACAAGTAGACGACGATAGCTGTTTGAGCAGAGAATGTAGATTATAGAGAAGGTTCACAGTGCGGCCATTAGCAAAATATTTCACTTTTGGGAGGGGAACTGAAAACGATGAGCGTGTTTCACCAAATGTCCACAATTAACATCAGATGACTGAAAAATAGCAGAACTGAGCATTTTCAATGTTAATTGAGAAAAATAATGCTAATTTCGATGTTAAGAAATGTACGCTTACAGATTCGTATATTAACAATGCGCAAACGACTTTGGATATAATTTGAAGATATTCTGTCTATATAGGGTGGCTAACGAATCGTGCTACAAAATTAAACCGTAATAAGTTTCTTTTTAGTCAATGCATTACATTTATTTTTGTTATTGTATAGAAAATTTTATTTTATTTAAACAATTAATTATTCTCCCATGCTCAACCACTCATATGCGACACCTAATTCGGGGTTGCCTCAATTATCTATTTAATGGACTGCTTCAGTTCAGTCAGATTTCTGGGTTTGATTTTGTACACCTCTTGCTTGACATAACCCGATAAGAAAAGAGCAAGCGGTCGCAAATATTCGTATACATAATATATGTATAATTAATATGTGTGCATGTAAACAAATATGAAAGGACCCATTATAATTATTTATTTGTCTACATGCAACCTATGTATGTAAATATGTACACTCATTGTTTCATGAGAAATCTCCGTTGCCACGGACAACCAATGGCCGAAGCTCACGTTTTTTGGTTTCTTGTCAAAGAGTCACTGTGTCGAAGGACTGACGCGACGACAAAGCGTCACAACATTGTGTTGTTGGTAGAAAATTCGAGCTATGCCGAAAAAAAATAACGAACGGCCGGCGATAATCACCGCTTCCCTTGCCGCTCTTACAGCTTTGTCCACAAACTATCGTAAATATATATGTTTATGTATGAGCATGCATACATATTGACGGAGATTTTTGTCATGGAAAAATATTTTAAAATTGAAAAATGTTTTAAAATTGAAAAATATTTTAAAATTGTTAAATATTTTAAATCGACAAAAGATTTGTTGCCAGTTTTGTCAATTTTTTTTGTGTTTTGTGGGTTTGCGGGGTTGCAACTTTTCCCTTCTAGAGGGGACATTAGAAATTTGTTAAATTTATGATTTTTAGCTTTTGCCATCGTCGCGAAAAGACGCCGAATATGCCTCTTTTTGACACAGAGTTTTAAATAAAAGGATGTAGTTTAACAATTTGGTAATGAACATGTATTTGTAATGGAAATAATAATGAAAACTTTCAAGAATATTTTTGAAACAAAAGATTATTATATATTAATTGCTTTTTCTCACCACCTCTGAGGTTGCAATATAGGCGCCTTACCGATCTTTTTTGGGTGTTTGGTTCCCCAGGACTAAACCGGTAAACTAAGAAATTAAATATTCAACAGACAAAGGATTTTCACTCACAAAAACATAAACATGTAAGTTTAATAAGATAAAATTGGAAACATTTAATAATATTTCAATACAATAAATAATAATTTAAATAATACTATGTAAATTCAATCTTTAGGAATTAAAACAACCGAAAAATGTTTGAATATGGAACAAAAACATTCTTAAAATTATAAATTTTAAAACATAACACGGCAACACACTATAGCATATTTCTGTCATTTGGATGTTTTAGTACCATATTATTGGTTGGCAACCCGTACAAAGTGTGACTTTAGTAGCAGAATATTGGTTGGCAACCCGTACCAAGTGTGATTTTGGTAGTAGAAGTGGGTTATTTTTGCGTGTGCATTAGTGGAAATCTTAGGATTGGTTACTTGTAGATTTATACAATGCAGTTTATCGTCAATTCTGATTTGTTCTGGTACTCGTGTTCGCCACACTGCCATCTACCTAAGTCTGATCGTACCGACTAGACATATTTGCAGTACCAAACGCTGCAAGCCGTTCCAGATGAACCACCTTCATTTTATCCCTTGGTCTTCGAATGGTTTGTATGCAATACACTACATCGTTGAGTCGTTTAATAATCTGATATGGTGCTTCCCAATTACACAGTAATTTGGGAGACAGCCCTTTCTTTCGTTGTGGGTTATATAACAATACCCAATCGCCTTCAATAAAACCCTCAGAGTTTATTGCCTTGTCGTATTTTGCTTTCATCTTATCGCTCATAATCCTTCCTCCGTTGGCGTTAATTACAAATTTTAAATTAATCGGTAGTCGAAGATCATTACCAAAATTACCCTTGCTGGAGTCTGCCCCGTTGTTTAATGTACAGCAGACCGATAAGCTATCAGAAACAAGGATATATGGGTATCCCAATCTTTTTGATACTTGTCCACAACTTTCCTCAAATTTTCTTCCAAAGTTCGATTGAATCGTTCTACCATGCAAACGGACTGCGGATGTAGTGCAGTTGTACGTGTTTTCCGGATACCCAGCTTCTGGCATATCTCCTGTATTAGAGCTGAATCAAAATTTCTCCCTTGGTCAGAATGTAATTCTATTGGAACACCATATCTCGATACCCAATTGTTGATGAATACATCCGCTACTGTTTCTGTCTCTTGGTTAGGAATTTCGTATACCTCTGGCCATTTGCTGAAATAGTCCTTACTACTAAAACATATCTGTATTCATATCATATTACATGTAAAAGCAACAACAAAGTTATCGAGTTGAATATGCCCAAGAGAGTAGGCGGATAGTGTACCTACTTTTACCTGGCAGTGGTATAACTGATATTTTCAATGCTACCAAGTTTGGTTTTGCAAATTCAGTTTCATCAGTTTTACTATTGTGAATGGCTCAAATAACAAATGAAAATACAAATTTCTTTTTATTCTTTGATTTAAAAAACTTAAGACTTAAAATCAATTATAGAAAACAAAAGTAAGGGGTTGATAAAACGTTTTTTGACAAGGAAAAAATAATTTCCCTATCAAGCAATACTATTATGACTTGCACATTTGCGCATACATCAGAGGACATGTTAGCACCTAGTTGCGACACAATTGTTGCCTGTTTGTTTGAACATCTAGTATAGTTTGTTCGATCGGTTACTATCCGACGCTTGGCGAATCGAAGACAGCTAGTATTAAATTAATCACCACCAAAAACAAAACGACCGAAATGAATCAGAAATTGGTTAAGATATCATATTGCTTTATGATCATATCAATATTGTTACGTTAACATGCCTGATCATTTGTTTTACTTTGAACACAAAGACGACTACATTACACAACGAACATTTTAAAGATGGCAGTGACATATCTGAAACTTTATAGGTCGATTCATTTGTCTTAAATTATCAATTGTTATTACAAATAATATATCAGAGATATTTTATACTTCTGTTAGTAAAATAATATTTGATTTGTTAGAGCTGTGAATATTTTTACATTTCGTCGGCAAAATTAGAATTAGAATTAGTCTAATAGTTTTTATAAATTTATCTAAAGTAAAAAAAAGAGGAAAGTTATAAAATTTCACAAAACTATGTAAAATTATGATTGCTTTTACTATTTGATTGTTATTTTTAGAAAACAATTCAAACAATTGCTGAAAACTTGGCATCTAACTACCAGAATGTCAAAGGTATTTTTAATTGTTACCAGCGCTCTGAATTAGCATAAATTAAAATGATCTTTGTATGCTTCTAAACACTTTCCCGGTTTTGGTGTCATCAATTTTTCGTCAAAGAAAAATCAGTATCATCCGCATAATCAAATGGGAATTTTACCGAACTGCATGGAAGATTTTCTGCTTCAGGAAGGTTTTTTGTTCCATTCATTCTGCTTCTGAAAGGTTTTATGTTCCATTTAAAATTATATTTACGAAACGGACTTTTAAAACTGCGCCATCACTTCTATATCGACTGCGGTGAACATGTGTGTACTTGTTGTCACACACTGCTAATAACACAATCCTGAAATATTGTTTGTAATATAATTGCAGTACACTGATCCCGATTTAGATAGACATTTTATTGTTTTCCCCTACAATATGAAGCAATCTTGTCTTAAAATAGAATGAATCGTCTATTTTCCGCCACTCATAATGTTTTTGTCAGCTGGAATTCTGCTTGACGTAAGTATATGTAATTTTTTAATATACGCTTTTTAGATAAAGTAAGCAGGATATTAAGTTAAGCTACTTTTACTTCTAGTCACCCGCAAAAACTACAAACATTGTTCTACAAAAACAATAATCGTCACAAGTCAATATGTCAGCCAAATAGAATCACACAACAACAACATATTCATTCATGAACGCAGGCGTACTTTCAACAAGCAACCTCGCTTCATTCATAAAAACAGACACCCTCTCATCTCCCCGAGCATGCGTTTGTTAAACTACATCCTTTTATTTAAAACTCTGTGTCAAAAAAAGGCATATTCGATCAGGTGGTCACGGCTGTTTCACACACATAGGAAACCAGCTGATTCTTTGGCTACTTGTAGTCTTATACATTGATAAACTGCCAGAAGCAACTAGACAGCGAATTCGTAGTTGCCAGAATGTTCTGGTAGCAAACTTTTGTTAAAATTTATTATATAAGGGCTGCCGGATTGTGCAGCAGACACAGTTCTAATTAGAGTGTTGCCATGTAAAGAGCAATTAAGCTATAAGCAATAAGTTGTAAGTTCGAATAGTGAGCAATAAGTGTTAAGTTGTTGGAATTGGAAATAAAGATAAGTGTATAACATTAAATTGGGACTTTAATTTAACAATCCAGTGATTTCCTCACCACCTATGAGGTTGCAATATAGGCGCAATTCCGATATTTTTTGGGTGTTAGGTTCCCCAGGAGGCCTATATTCACCCATATAATATAAACAGTTCTAAAACAATCCACTTTTCGCAACAAATATAACTAGAAAAGATATATACATAAAATCATTACATTACCAATATATATTGAAATATTCAACTTTATTTAAACAAAAACGAAAATGCATATACAAAAATCAGGTACAATTCAATTGTTTTTATGAACAAATATAAGTGAAAATAATCTACTTGTATTAATTTAACATAAACATAAATAATAGAATAAATATTCAGGAACAACAATAATAATAAGCAAAACAATGTACCAATTAATAAATAATATTTAATGTAAATATTAAATGTAAATTTTATCTTTAGGAATCTTAATAATCGAAAACTATTTGAATATGTAATGAAAACATTCTTAAAATTATAAATTTTAAAACATAACACGGCAACACACTGTTATAGATTTGAGACATTTGGACGTTTTAGTAATAGAATAGTAGTAGGCAACCCGTACCAAGTGGGAATTTAGTAGTAGAATATTTGAGGCAACCAGTATCAAGAAGACATTTTTGCGTGTGTATTAGTGAAAATGTTAGGATTGGTTACTTGTAGATTTGTACAATGTCCATTTTATTCTATTGTGAGAGCGCTTCAAAATTAGCGTTTTCCATTGTAGCCAGAGCCAAGCATTTATGTTCAATCTCTTAAACTCATGAATCTTACATTTGCTTTACCCTCTTTTTATTAATTGGAAGATTTCAGTTCAGTTACTTTAATACCATATCATCCTATTTAGATAATGAAAATATATCAGGAAAATATCCATATGTACACAAATATGACACCGTTTGTATTGTAACACTCGCCCGTTCCTCATGAATGAATTTGGTGTCGTTGCAATACAAAATTCTTAGAAAGTATGTCGCAAGCTTGCTCGAATCTTATTGGTCAATGATGGAGAGTCTGCATTTTGATGTGTCTGTGAATGTTTGATTTTTTACAAATGCCATATTGAGGACATACATATTTACATTTGTATATGCAAAAATAATTATATAAATTGGTCATTTGAAACAAGTAGACGACGATAGCTGTTTGAGCAGAGAATGTAGATTATAGAGAAGGTTCACAGTGCGGCCATTAGCAAAATATTTCACTTTTGGGAGGGGAACTGAAAACGATGAGCGTGTTTCACCAAATGTCCACAATTAACATCAGATGACTGAAAAATAGCAGAACTGAGCATTTTCAATGTTAATTGAGAAAAATAATGCTAATTTCGATGTTAAGAAATGTACGCTTACAGATTCGTATATTAACAATGCGCAAACGACTTTGGATATAATTTGAAGATATTCTGTCTATATAGGGTGGCTAACGAATCGTGCTACAAAATTAAACCGTAATAAGTTTCTTTTTAGTCAATGCATTACATTTATTTTTGTTATTGTATAGAAAATTTTATTTTATTTAAACAATTAATTATTCTCCCATGCTCAACCACTCATATGCGACACCTAATTCGGGGTTGCCTCAATTATCTATTTAATGGACTGCTTCAGTTCAGTCAGATTTCTGGGTTTGATTTTGTACACCTCTTGCTTGACATAACCCGATAAGAAAAGAGCAAGCGGTCGCAAATATTCGTATACATAATATATGTATAATTAATATGTGTGCATGTAAACAAATATGAAAGGACCCATTATAATTATTTATTTGTCTACATGCAACCTATGTATGTAAATATGTACACTCATTGTTTCATGAGAAATCTCCGTTGCCACGGACAACCAATGGCCGAAGCTCACGTTTTTTGGTTTCTTGTCAAAGAGTCACTGTGTCGAAGGACTGACGCGACGACAAAGCGTCACAACATTGTGTTGTTGGTAGAAAATTCGAGCTATGCCGAAAAAAAATAACGAACGGCCGGCGATAATCACCGCTTCCCTTGCCGCTCTTACAGCTTTGTCCACAAACTATCGTAAATATATATGTTTATGTATGAGCATGCATACATATTGACGGAGATTTTTGTCATGGAAAAATATTTTAAAATTGAAAAATGTTTTAAAATTGAAAAATATTTTAAAATTGTTAAATATTTTAAATCGACAAAAGATTTGTTGCCAGTTTTGTCAATTTTTTTTGTGTTTTGTGGGTTTGCGGGGTTGCAACTTTTCCCTTCTAGAGGGGACATTAGAAATTTGTTAAATTTATGATTTTTAGCTTTTGCCATCGTCGCGAAAAGACGCCGAATATGCCTCTTTTTGACACAGAGTTTTAAATAAAAGGATGTAGTTTAACAATTTGGTAATGAACATGTATTTGTAATGGAAATAATAATGAAAACTTTCAAGAATATTTTTGAAACAAAAGATTATTATATATTAATTGCTTTTTCTCACCACCTCTGAGGTTGCAATATAGGCGCCTTACCGATCTTTTTTGGGTGTTTGGTTCCCCAGGACTAAACCGGTAAACTAAGAAATTAAATATTCAACAGACAAAGGATTTTCACTCACAAAAACATAAACATGTAAGTTTAATAAGATAAAATTGGAAACATTTAATAATATTTCAATACAATAAATAATAATTTAAATAATACTATGTAAATTCAATCTTTAGGAATTAAAACAACCGAAAAATGTTTGAATATGGAACAAAAACATTCTTAAAATTATAAATTTTAAAACATAACACGGCAACACACTATAGCATATTTCTGTCATTTGGATGTTTTAGTACCATATTATTGGTTGGCAACCCGTACAAAGTGTGACTTTAGTAGCAGAATATTGGTTGGCAACCCGTACCAAGTGTGATTTTGGTAGTAGAAGTGGGTTATTTTTGCGTGTGCATTAGTGGAAATCTTAGGATTGGTTACTTGTAGATTTATACAATGCAGTTTATCGTCAATTCTGATTTGTTCTGGTACTCGTGTTCGCCACACTGCCATCTACCTAAGTCTGATCGTACCGACTAGACATATTTGCAGTACCAAACGCTGCAAGCCGTTCCAGATGAACCACCTTCATTTTATCCCTTGGTCTTCGAATGGTTTGTATGCAATACACTACATCGTTGAGTCGTTTAATAATCTGATATGGTGCTTCCCAATTACACAGTAATTTGGGAGACAGCCCTTTCTTTCGTTGTGGGTTATATAACAATACCCAATCGCCTTCAATAAAACCCTCAGAGTTTATTGCCTTGTCGTATTTTGCTTTCATCTTATCGCTCATAATCCTTCCTCCGTTGGCGTTAATTACAAATTTTAAATTAATCGGTAGTCGAAGATCATTACCAAAATTACCCTTGCTGGAGTCTGCCCCGTTGTTTAATGTACAGCAGACCGATAAGCTATCAGAAACAAGGATATATGGGTATCCCAATCTTTTTGATACTTGTCCACAACTTTCCTCAAATTTTCTTCCAAAGTTCGATTGAATCGTTCTACCATGCAAACGGACTGCGGATGTAGTGCAGTTGTACGTGTTTTCCGGATACCCAGCTTCTGGCATATCTCCTGTATTAGAGCTGAATCAAAATTTCTCCCTTGGTCAGAATGTAATTCTATTGGAACACCATATCTCGATACCCAATTGTTGATGAATACATCCGCTACTGTTTCTGTCTCTTGGTTAGGAATTTCGTATACCTCTGGCCATTTGCTGAAATAGTCCTTACTACTAAAACATATCTGTTTCCTAATTTACTGATAGGAAATGGACCAGCTACAACCGTGGCTACTCGCTCAAACGGCGCACCTGAATTGTACTGCTTCATCTGACCATGACTTCTAGACCGCGGCCCTTTAGCAGTAATTCACTCGACGTAATTGGCGATCCACTCCGTAACTGATTGACGACAACCAACCCAATAAAATCTTTGTTTTAATTTTTCCAAAGTTTTAATGATACCCATGTGTCCTCCACTTGGACCGTTGTGCAGCTCGTTGAGAACTTCAGGAATTCTTACTTTTGGAACAATCATCAGAGCTCGAGAACTTTGCCCATTTTCGCTTTCCCATACGCGATACAAGCAGCCAGACACTAACTTCAAAACATTCCATTATGCCCAATAAGCCTTTGTGACTGGGCTTTTTGCAGTTATTCTTCTCTCGTTGGACGTTTATTCATCTCCAATCCGTGTATTACACTTTTCAAATCTGGATCCTCTTGCTGACATTTCCGTAGCTTCTCCGGATTCCAGTCTGATGTTATAGTCATTTATCGGACAGCTATAATGTCTTCTTTGGCCTCAGCTTTTGAGCAATGTCTGCATTCCAGATTACAGGGACGGCGGGACATGGCATCAGCATTTCCATTACTACCACCTTTGCGATGTTCTTTAGTGAAGTCGTAACTTTGGAGTCTCTCAATCCACCGTGCCAACTGTCCTTCTGGGTTCCTGAATTGTAGAAGCCATTTTAATGCGGCATGATCTGTTCTCACCCCAAAATCGCTGGCCATAAAGGTACTTATGAAAATGTTTGATACACTTCACCAACGCCAGTAATTCCCTCCGAGTAACACAATAATTTCTCTCTGGCTTGCTTATGGTCTGGCTGTAATACGCAACCACTTTCACATGCCCATCAATGACTTGTGAGAGAACGCCTCCTACTGCAAATCCACTAGCATCCGTATCCAAAATAAACGTTGATCCTGGGACCGGGTATGCCAACATTGGTACTTAACCGTTTCTTCAGATTTTGGAAAGCCACTTCTTGTTCTTTATTCCATTCAAAAACTCTGTTCTTTTTCGTGAGTTCATGGAGGCTACTAGCTACGCTGGCAAAATTTGGAACAAATCGTCTATAATAAGTACATAGTCCAAGGAAACTCCGAAATTCATGTAAATTTTTAGGAGTGGGCCAATCTCTTACTGCCTCGATCTTTTCATTAGCTGTGCAAATGCCCTCTGTTGTCACTTTGTGTCCTAAGTAGCTTACTTCCTTTTTGAAAAGAGAACACTTCTTTGGACTCAGCTTCAGACCAGCGCAAGCTATCCGTTGAAAAACCTCTTCCAAGTTCTTAAGGTGTTGTTCGAAGCTTTTACCCAACACGATAATATCGTCGAGGTATACCAAATAGGTCCTCCAATGTAATCCTTTTAATAACTGGTCCATAAGTCTCTCAAAAGTAGCAGGAGCGTTACATAATCCAAAGGGTATTACGGTAAATTGCCATAGACCATCTCCAACGCTGAAAGCCGTCTTTTCTTTGTCTTCTTCGTTTACCTCCACTTGCCAATAACCACTTTTTTAATCACCATTTTGTGCCTGATAACGAGTCAAGTGTGTCATCGATTCTAGGTAGTGGATAACTGTCTTTCTTCGTTACATCATTCAACTTTCTATAGTTCACACAAAATCATAAAACCATCTTTCTTTTTCACAAGTACTACTGGTGAGCTCCACGGACTCTCTGATGGTTCGATTACGCCGCTTTCGCTCATTTCACGTATGCTCTGGCTTACAACTTCACGTTTTGCTAAAGGAATGCTCCGAGGAGCCTGTCGGATTGGTTTCGCATCACCTGTGTTAATAAAATGTTTCACAACTTTGGTTCTTCCTGGTTTGACATCGTCTTTATCAAATATGGATGAGTATCTGAGAAGAAGTTGTTTAGCCGTAGTTTGATAGTTTGTCTGTAGTTCCTCAGTCCATGCGTTAATTTCGCTCGATATCGATCACGATCACGGCCTCAATCTCTTGACACTGCCCTAATACAGCTCCTTTGGAGAGTTTGATTGGTAACTTGCACTCATTAAGTACTCTTACTGGAACACGTTTATCTTGTCTTGTCGTAGCCCGGGTTTTGCCTATAAGTAAGTTTGGTGTAGATTCTTTTGTGGCCTCAACAATCCACCACTTGTTTGACCCATAGTCTCCATCTATTTCTGCCCAAATAACCACTTTTGATGTTGGTGGAATCTAACGTTGTACTTATTATCGTAACCGAACATAAGTGGCACTTCCATATTTCTATAGGACATAATCCTGTTTTCATGTCAATTTTGATTTCTGATTCGCTAGAAAGTCTACTCCAATTATGACTTCGTCAACGATATCTGCCACTATAAAATTGTGTAACACGGCTGCCTTTCCAATTACGATATCGCACGTTACCTTTCCGAGAACTAGGGTATCTTCTCCAGTTGCAGTACGCAACTTTGCCCCAGCAAACGATCTCCCTTCTTTCTCAACCAGATCAGATCGAATTATGGAATGTGATGCGCCCGTATCCACAGTCAGTATGCGCTTTTTACCATCTACACATCTACTAACGGTAACGTTACTCGTATTCCTGCTTATTTGTGAAATGGAGATTACAGGGCATTTGCTTGCGGGAGTTAAGGAACGTTTACTTATCCTAAACAAACAAACATCAAAACAACCTTATCTCTGAATGAACAGAATGTATGAAAACAACATTAAACAAAACAACCTTATCTAAGAACAATGTAAATGTATTTAAACAAACAATATGTTATGTGTAAAGAAACTATCAACTAGTGAAAGTTAAAAGGCGAATGTTTTTAACTTTATTGATTGCGATATCTTTATTGATATATATATAAAGAACAAAAATAAGTGCTGCTAGTTAAAGCAACGTTCCCATCAGGATGTCGATCTTTGATGACTGCTGAATGCTGACTGCTCGATGGTAATTGATTTGCCACAGGGTGGTCATTCGTTTACAGTCGGCCTTTCCTGACCAACTTGAGCGACCTCGATCAATTCGTTGTTGTCGATATCTTCTTCTTTGGCATCGTCATCTTCTGGTAACTGACACCAGCGTTTTAACTTGTCGATTGAATAAACAGAAGAATAATGTTTTCTAGTTCGTCGAGTTTGGGGAAGATCTTCGACCACATAACGATCGTGATCAAGAACTTTGGTAACTACGAATGGTCCTTTGAATCGTGGCTCGAGTTTTCTTGACGTGCCTGTACTCGGTGGTTCATTTTCAGCTAAGACTAAGTCACCTTCTTGGAAAATACTCGAAAATCGATGCTTTGCGTCAAAACGAGATTTCGCAGCTGCCCGTGTTTCGTTAATTCGTTTGGCTGCCGTTTCACGAAGATTCGTTAATTGTATTCCATCTAATGCTTCATCGTTTGCTTGTAAACTAAAAATAATTCTGTTGCGTAAAATATCACGTGGTTTATACCCATATAACAACTCATGAGGAGTGCAACCCGTGGTACTGTTCTTCATCGTGTTTATGCACCACTGTACACAGCGTATGTTTTCGTCCCATTTTTTTTCGGTAGAATTCGTCGGTAACAGCATTGACAATATTGTACGATTTGTTCTTTCTGCATGACCGTTTGCTCTCGGTGTACGAACTGCCGTAAGAATGTGTTTTATGTCATTTTCGAAACAATACTTTTCGAACTCTCGGGAGGTAAAAGCGGAACCTCTGTCCGTCACGATACGTAATGGCATACCAACATAACTACTTGCTTCATTTAATGCTTCGATTACGTACTTCGTTGATGTATTTTTAACAGGATATAACATTGTAAATTTTGTGAATGAATCGACGATAACCAGGAGATGTTCCTTTGCTTTTGAGCTTTTTGGAAACGGGCCCAAGTGATCCATATGAATAGTTCTGAACGGAATCGATTCTATTTCGTCGTAATGATACTGCATTTCGGTTTTCCCACCTTTACGTTTATTGTACGCGCAATCCATACACGATAAAATGAATTGTTTGACGAAGTTGCGCATTCGTGGAAACCACATGTAAGATTTCAATCGTTCTAACGTTTTTTCGACACCCATGTGTCCTGCTTTTGTATGACAATCTTGAACCACTCTATAACGTAGTGCTCGCGGTACAACCCATAGAAGTGCATCGTCAACCTTTCGCAAAAGTCTTCCGTTCTGCAATATATATTCCTTATCTTCAACTTTACTATTTGTTTTAAGATTGTGTACAATTTTACATATGCGCTCATCTTGTAATTGCATACTAAAAAGCCAGTCATCCTCATCGATAACTGCTTTATCAGTACGCAAATCTGCTACTTCGATTGTTTGTGATTCTTCATACGGAGTTCGACTCAGTGCATCCACATGTTCCATACGACTGCCCGGTCGATGTTCTATTTCGATTTCAAAATCCTGGATTCGTAGCCACCATCTGGCAATTCGTGGTATAAGCTCTTTCTTTTGCATAGTCGTTCTTAATGCGCTACAGTCTGTCTTGACTGTAATCTTTTTACCGTAGATATAATATCGGAAACGTTCTAGAGATTCTACAACAGCCAGAGTCTCGAGTTCATAACTGTGAAACTTTTGTTCGTCAACGCTAGTGGCTCTACTATAATACGCAACCGGTTTAAAATCATCTTTTTCGCGCTGTAATAATACACCAGCCAAACCTACTGCACTTGCATCTGTGTGTACTTCGTGTTCTGTGTCGATACGATATGCTGCTAGTACTGGTCGTGACACTAATTTGGATTTTAATTGTTCGAATGCGACCTCTTGTGTTTTTGTCCACTCAAATTTTTCGTCTTTGCGTAACAGTTTGCGCAGTGGTTCTGAAATTATAGCGTATCCAGGGACGAATTTTCTAAAATAACCACTTAAACCTAAAAATCGTCGTAAATCAGCCACATTAGCTGGTATAGGAAACTTTGATACGGCCTGAGTTTTGATTTTACCAGGTAAAATACCATCTGGCGTCAACTCATGACCCAGAAATGTAATCGTGCTTTTCATAAATTCACATTTTCTGATATTTAGGGTTAAGCCCGCTTTTCGTAAAACTGTTAAAACTCTGTTTAACTTTTCTAACATTTCCTCGAACGTTTGGCTACCTATTAAGATATCATCCATGTAAATTATAAGGTCATCTTCGTGTACTTGTTCTTTAATTTTTAGCATCAAGCGTTGAAAAACAATAGGCGCGTTTTTTAACCCAAAAGGCATGCGCTTGAATTCATACAAGCCATCCGGAGTTATGAAAGCTGTATATTTTCGACTACCAGGTACGATTGGGATCTGATAATATCCACTATTCAAATCTAATATCGTGAAAAATTTATATTGTTTAGCTTGGTGCAATTGCTCCTCTATATTTGGAACAGGAAAATTCTCTTTTTCAATTATGGAATTCAACCGACGGTAATCTACGCAAAGTCTATCGCTTCCATTTTTCTTTTTAACTAATACAATAGGGCTTGCGAATTCGGATGAGGATTTTGTTATAATATCGTTATCTTCGAGGTCTTTGATCATTTGCGTTAATAACATTCGCTTTGGAGCTGGCACTCGATAAGGCGCTTGCGCAATAACCTTTTTCGATTGTACGACTATTTCAAATTCAATTAAGTGTGACTTACCGATACCCTTCAATCCGTCTGAGAATACATCAATGTAGTTTGTTAGTAAATTTTGAAGTTTTAGTTGCTGATCTTCTTCACTCACATTTTCCGTTAACTTGGTCATTAACTCATCATTAGGAAAAACAGCACCATAATGACAATCAGCTATGAACTTCGATTCACCATTTTCCACCGTGAACAATAAACCTTTACGCGCTATCACGTCCTGACCCAGTAGGAAATCCGTATTTAACATGTTATCGGCAACAATATATACCAACGTATTAACCTTTACTTCTCCAATCACTATATCGAGCACACACCTCTCTTTCATCGTATATCTTCCACCGCTTATACCGTTTAAATGTATACAACACTCTTCATACTTCAGTTTCAATATATCTGCTGTTGACTTTCGAACTAAACTGCACTCACTACCGGTATCGATTAATGCTTCAAACATTAGGCCATTTACGTTAATCCTCTTAATAAAACATTTTTCATTTTGCTTCATTTCAGCTTTTCGAACGTTATGCGTAGACTGCTTAAGACCACAATTGACCGGTTCCCTTCGTTTGTGTACTTTACCACAATCAGGGCATCTCGAACGCTTCTGCTCTTTTGTACATTTATTTGATATGTGGCCTAACTCACCACAATTATAACATATAATTTGCTCGTTTTCATCAATCGTTACTCTCTGAGGCGGTGCGTTCACTACTTTAGCTTGACTTTCAAAATTACGTTTAGGGGTGGTATTTTTGATACGATTTGTTAGCCATTCTTCAACTATTTCGCGCATTTGTTTAGCATTTTCAAATCTTTGCGCTGCTATAGCAATTTGCAAGTCACGATGATTTAACCCTTGCCGTGTATATTGAATAATAGCAGGCTCACTCAGTTGAAAACGTTTTCCTAATGCATAAACTCTAAAACAGTAGTCAGATATACGTTCACCTGTTTTGCGTACCGACTCATTCATAATTCGATGCACTTGCGCTTCATCGTAATTTACACAAAATTCTTTTTTCAATTCCGCAACGAACTCATTCCATGTCGTGTGTACAATTGGTAATGCATCTAACCATATGCGAGCTACTCCTTTTAATCGACCATAAACTGCTAATAAAACACATTTTTCGTCTAACTGGTAAGCGCTCATAACGCTACTGACTCGATCAATAAACTGTTGTACTGTTAACGACTGTGTATTTGTTGGATCAAACTCCGGAATCATGTCTGATATTTCTTTAACCGACTGAAAACCCCTAACATACGTATTTGTAGGGCTTGACGGCGTTACGACTTGTCTAACATTTTCGTTTTGGTATTGATTATTTACGCTCGGTTGTATTACAATTGGGTCACTTATCTGTTGCCTGTTTTGCTGTAACATGCCTACAATAGTTTCCATCATACCACGTAAGTCATTGATCTGCTCCTGCAACCCAGAATTCATAACTATTGGCGCTTCTATTTCATCATTCCCATATAGTTCCATTAAACGTAGTTCCAATTCCGCTCTGGTACCAGACGTAGATACCCCTTTTTCCCGCAAGATAACTTTTAATTGATCAGTTTTTAATTCACTTATTTTCGGCATTGTTGATTTTTATATTTGTATCGTAGATTTATATCAGTTTCGTTTTTTAATGTCTATTGTAACTTCTCGTTTACCATATGTTCACTCGTTCTTATGTTTTAGATTTGTTTTGACTACAAATCACAACTCGTTGATTTTCGTTTCGTTTCCTTTCGTTTTTGTTATTTCGTTGGTACTCGTTTATTTTAAAATTCGTTTCTCGTTATATAACGTAGCTCGTTCGCTGTTATCGTTTAACATTGCTTCCTCTCTTCGTTGATCGTTTAGTGGTTCGTTGTCGCTGCAGATCGTAGATACATATTTACATAAATGTGATAGCTTTCCGTTTCACCTCGATGCTTCGTTTTAGTTGACGTTGATTGGTTTTGCCTGATTACATGACTGATTCTTTCGCACTCATTATCAAATTAGTCTTTTAAATGTAACTGCTGAATCGCCGCTTGCTTGCACGTAATGGGAATGTCGGAGCGCTAGGGCTCCTGCACTTTTATGGCTATACTTTTCTTATTTGAACAACTTTACATGCGTTTGTGCGTTCACGTATACTTTTAGCACTCAGATTCATCCCACTTCTGAACTGAAAGTTAAAAGGCGAATGTTTTTAACTTTATTGATTGCGATATCTTTATTGATATATATATAAAGAACAAAAATAAGTGCTGCTAGTTAAAGCAACGTTCCCATCAGGATGTCGATCTTTGATGACTGCTGAATGCTGACTGCTCGATTGTAATTGATTTGCCACAGGGTGGTCATTCGTTTACACTAGTAATAAGTAACACTAGTTAGTATAAATAGCAGTAAGATGTATGTAACAAGGTAGTCTTAAGAATATCAATAAAGAGTACACATTTCGGTGCAGCTCAAAAGTATATTTCTTTCGACTCATATCGTGTAAACGATATTAACTCGGGAGCCAGCCCGTACCCTTTTCGGCTGGCTCGCTTTAATTTAACGATTGGTTTGATTTGACATTTGCTTGATCTTCTTCAGCTTTGCGTTTACGTCCAACTGGATTATTGGGCTGGTTACAGTGGCGTGCAATATGGCCACTTTTTCCGCAGTTGAAGCATTTAAGCACACCATCATTTTTCTTATGCGCTTCCGTAGATTTTTCCAGTGTTTTCTGCATGTTGTCAATTTTTTCAAGTAATTAGTTCACCCAAGTGTGTTCCTCTATTTCTACTTTGTGAGCTTTAAATGTTTGATTGCAAAGCAGAGATGCAGTTTCCTGTGTCAGAGCATACGAAACAGTTTCTGCAAACGTCAATTTTGGACATGCTAATGCAGCGAATCGTGTAGTGCTATCTCGTATTCCATTGACGGAAGTCTGAATTTTCGTGTCCTCGACGTATTCCATGGATTTATGTGCATAAGCTAAGTGAGCTAACCTCTCAGTCTCTGTAGAAAACTCCTGCAGAGACTCATTGGCTTTCTGGCGGCGATTTCGCAAGTCGATTTGAAAGATCTTCCTGTGCTCACTACCATACCGTCTTTCTAATCCACCCATCAACGTTTCATAACTACTCGCCTCGCAGTTTGGAATGTTTTGTAATATCTCCGCTGCAGATCCTTTAATGCAACGAACAATGCAGCTACTTTATTTTCAACGTTCCAATTATTTGAAGATGCCGTCTTTTCGAATTGAAGCTTAAAAACGTATAACGGAACAGTGCCATTAAAGGAAGGAGGTTTTTCCTTGGCAGAAGCTGACGACATAATTGGCCGATTTAATTGTAGCTCACGGGGACGATCTCTCAATTCATCCACTTCAGTTTTAATTTTATCCTGCTCTTCCGAAATCTGTGAGCACACTTTTGCTAATATACGTGCATCTTGCGCTGCGAACTACTCTTCCAACCGCGTTTCTTACGAGGACAATTGGGATTGTTGTGTCAACATTTGGGATGACACCTCTGGAATTTTTTTATATTTTCGTTGACATTTGCGATATTGCAGCAAAAACCATGTTTATGTTCACAATCTTTGACGAGCATTAAGCCTCTTCCTTTTTTTTCTATCTTTGTTGTCTCTTCCTCTAATTCCATGTGAAAGACATAATCCTCAACATTAATGTTTTCCGCCTCCATGGCCTCTCTCAACCGTGATTGTAATTCAGTTTTTAGTCAATTTAAATTTTTAACAAAAGTTTGCTACTAGAACATTCTGGCAACTACGAATTCGCTGTCTAGTTGCTTCCGGCAGTTTATGGTCAATTCTGATTTGTTCTGGTATTCGTGTTCGCCACAATATAATAACCTTTTGTTTCGAAAATATTCTTGAAAGTTTTCATTGGTATTCTCCTTACAAATACATGTTTACAACAATTGTTAAACTACATTTCTTTTATTTATATAAAATAATATATAAAAAGGCAGATCGATCAGGTGATGTCAGCTGTGTCACACACATAGGAAAACAGCTGATTCTTTGGTTACCTGTAGGCTTATACAATGAATTTGACATCCCTTTATCCCTGGTTTTGACGTTTAACTATTGGAAAAGAGGGACGTCCAGATTGAAATCCCGCAAAATTATTCGAATAGAGACATATTTAATTTTTCTCTCCATTTGTATCGGCCGTTACTACGAAAAATAACATTTATTTTGTAACAAAATTTTTTAAAAAATATATTTTCATTCCCAATTTTAAAAATTGTGTGTGTTTCCCAATTGTAGGTTTTTAGCTTCCTTTGTTAGTGGTACATTACAATGAGCTAAATTTTAAATATTAAAAAAAGGTTTATTTAACAGACCGGTTACTTTAAGAGACTCTAAAGTTAGGATGTTTTTAGAAAGTTTTGTACATATAAATGAGATTTTGGGATTAAATGTAGGTATTTGTACATATTATGTATACTATTTTTATAGTTGTAAATATTTTTTATTCTGTGATATGAAGTGATATTGCTTTTGTTAATTTTATTTTATATGTATATATCTGTGAATTGTTTTCTTTTGTTTTTTACTTTTAGTTTTAATGCAAATAAATTTATAATAAAAATAACTTTGGTAACGCGCCCTTTGGGTACCTCATAGGTGGTATTGAAAAGCCAATTGGGATTTTTATTTGATATGCTCAAAAATAATTTTAATTTTAATAATGGAAAATGTTATAAAAAACGCAAATTTTGAGGCGCTCTCACACTGGAATAAGTTGCACATCCCTTTATCTCTGCTTATGACCTGTTAGTCACTGTTTTATTGCTATTTTTTGCCTGTGAGATATTGATCGCGCAAGCTACGCCGAGTTTCTTTTACATATTTCTACTAAATAGTAGGGAATTACATTAGAAAATGGTGAATTCCCTACTCGATGTTTCTTTGCTCTAGCCGTCCAATCGAGCACCATACAAATTTCGATTATCTAGTATTTTATGAAAGTAAGTTATGTATATAATATACACATAGCATATTACGAAACAAAAGATATATTTAAAAAGTGTGCTTCCTTATTGACTGTGATAACGTTGAAATAGAAAAGGCGTGCAGAAGTTCATAACGTTATTTTTTATTTGGCGACTACAACATCTACAAGCGCGGTGACGCGTTTTCATTGGTCGACAGAAGTACATTTCGTCGCTGTTTTGTATAAGTTGCAAATACATATATCGGATAATTGTGTATCGTAGAGTTAGAAATTTCGAGGTCAATTTTATGTATTCGGTTGAATCGACAATATCAAAAACAACAACGAAATAGGAAGTAATTGAATTTGTTCCCGTTTTCTTTGCATGTGATTTCGCAACTTTTAACGAAACTAGAATTGACAGCGTTCATTTTATTTTGGTGAGTTAGAAAATTTCAGGTTTTTGTTTGATAGTTAAATTTTTTACCATTTTCGTGTTTTTGTTTGTAAACAAAATTGTGAACATAAAATACAACATATGTTCGGTAGGCGATATTTAGTGATAATCAGTCATTCATTCAATTAATAAAAAACGTTGCAATTGTGTTTGTTTTGAACTTCAACTGTCAAAATTTTACTTTTTGGTACAGCAAAATGTAAAATTTATTTACACCATAGGAAGTTTTTTCCTCCCAACTTAACACAGAATAAAATGCTACCCTTTGGCACACAGCCTTTCTCGCACATATGTCAAGGATGAAATGATGCGAGACTCTTTGAATCGAGAGAGAGCTGTCAAAACCCACATTTTTTATAACATTTGCCAATCATGCCACTGTCGAAAGAAAATGGATTGGGTATTATAAAAAAAACTTTTGGGTATTTTGTATTTCAGTATTATTTTTAGGTGCTCCGTCCCCGAGTAGGCCTATATAACGCATATACATCCCTATATACGTGTATTTATATTATAAAATTTTTAAAAAATCATATAACATAAAAAAAATTGCATATAAATAAAAAAAAATTATAACAAAGAAACAAAACAAGTCATAATAAAAGATCATGGTTTTATAATGAACGTTTTAAATTAAATTAACAAATAAAATTTAGTTGCACGTTATTCAAATGTATTTGTGTCGTTCCTTGAAATTTCGTTTCGCACTGCTTTTGTTAGCTATTTTTGGCTGGTTTATTTCTGGCATCCCGTTTTTTTTGACATCAGCTGTTCGAAATTCCCTGATTTTAATAATCAGGGAAAGAGAATAACAGAAAAATCAGCGAAAATGAGAGAGTCTCGCATCATGTCATCCTTGCATATGTAGGTGAGGTATTAAGTAATAAGGTTAGGTGTTTCAAGTGTAAGCACGTTATAATGTGATTTTACCGCACTAAGAGGCGTGTGTTTATTATTAAACGAACAGTATTTTCTTTTAGATCAAATGTCAAAAAATGTGAATGATATTGGCGTGCAGTTTGTTTGCTACAATAGCTACTTTTGCGAATTTGGCTAATGTAATTATAAATAGCATTGTACTATATGTAATTATAAATAGTACATCACAAGTTTAATTTTTGGATTTACATCTACATTTATTTTCACTCAATTTCTACCAACATTCATAAAAGTTGAACAATGGTTATGTTGTGGAAGCTACTTAAAAGAAAACTATCTTTGTGTTGGACAAAATCTAATGTGCAAAATAAATAACCGATAAATGTATGGGCTTTGTTGTCACCGATTAAAGTAATAGTGATATATTTGTGTGTATTTCTAAAACAGTGCATAGTGAAGTGTAATCTAGTTCATAGAAATAGGGAGGTGTAAAATAATTAAAGAAACCTTATACATAAAAATTTTTGCCACAAAGGACTGCAAATGAGAATGTTATAAAAGGGGAAAACTTCAGTATAACGTCCCACGCTTTCGGGGATAAAATGGGTATGGGCGGATATAGGAGATCCTCCAGATCAAGAATATATATAGATATAGCCGCGGGAAACTTATAGTTTTCAAGATAATTGGGTTTAAAGTTCAAAATTTCGACTATTTAAAGTACGCATTTTTCCCATTTCGAATGAGTTATACACTTATATTTTCCACTTTTATATCCACTAACACTTCACTAATTCGTTTGTACACATTTATTTTACATTATATAGTGCAAAAATAGTTTAATTCAATAATTGAATTATTGTTAAATTCTATTAATTCTGACCATAACAAAAGGGTTGCAAAATTTCAAATAACCAGTGTTACCTTATCGACATCTTTTGTAATTGAACTGAAAGAAATTAAAACAGATAATACCCCAAATATAGGAATCCAAAACCTAGAGAAATAAACTATTACAAAGCATTGATGTTAAGTAGTATGTTATACCCTCAATGACAATATTACTTTTTTCTTGTAGAACTTCTTTTTGTGTTGGCGGCCTTCGGCCGCGCTTCAAAATAATAACCCTGGTCGGTCCAACACCGAGGTGTATCAAAATATTTTTCGCGCAGAACTTCTTTTTGCGTTGGCGGCCTTCGGCCGCGCTTTAAAAAAATAACCCTGGTCGGTCCAACACCGGGGTGTATCAAGGTTTTTTTGCGCAGAACTCCTTTTTGCGTTGGCGGCCTTCGGCCGCGCTTCAAAAAAATAACCCTGGTCGATCCAACACCGGGGTGTACCAAAGTTTTTACGCGCAGAAATTCTTTTTGCGTTGTTTCCTGTATCTAGGGTACAATCTCTCTGTTTATTTTATTTTTCTTCGTTTACAAAATATATTAGTATGGCAACAATGATGTTTGGACATTCACAACCATTTTGTTATTGTCAAAATTAATAAAATTGGACAATGATTTAAATATTGAAATAAAGCTATTTTTGCAGCATCTAATATAAAAAAAATTTCTAAAAACGAATTAGTTAAGTGTTAGTGGATATAAAAGTGCAAAAAAAAGTGTATAATTCATTTTAAATCTCAAAAATACGCACTTTAATTAGTTGAAATTTTGAACTTTAAACCCAATTATCTCGAAAACTATAAGTTTCCCGCGGCTATATCTATATATATTCTTGATCTGGAGGATCTCCTCTATCCGCCCATACCCATTTTATCCCCGAAAGCGTGGGACGTTATTCTAAAGCCGACCCTATAAAAGCGTTGAAAACTTAATTTTTATAAAAATTTAGTGCACCTAAAGCAAGTGGACCAAGTACTTCTATAATGGAAGATGTTCTATGATTGCGATTTTTTTTGTGTTGTTTATTTTTTTCTTTAAATTCCGTTTATTATATTGTTTATTTTTTTGCGTAAATGGTTCCTACTCTCCTATTATTTAAAAAAAACTACGTTTATATACGTATGTTTATGTTTATTGGCATTCATATACAAATTATTATAAATGATAAGTATTAGGCGATTATAATTTCAAAATGCCAATTAAGTAGTAATATATCACCGTGATTAATATTTTATCGTGATGATTTTTTAGATTACATATAAAACATAAAATTAATTTCAACGGAAACATGTGTTGACTGTTAGTTAACATTAACATTTAAATATGAAAAATCAGTAGTGTGCGAATATAATATACTAATATTCAAGATTGAAGTGCGTTTTTATTCAACAACTTTGATCATCCACATTATGGCATTGTTGAACAAACTTTTCTTTCCAACGGCCAATACGTCTACCATTTCTACAACAAACTCATTTACAACGTCTGCAACTACATCTGGTACTCCATCAACATCTCTCCACGCTGTAACCTCTGTTCCAGGAGTCCCTTCAGTAAAATCTTTAGAACATTCGCGAACTTCAGAGTCTATCTTCAAAGGAGTAAGTGGAATATCTAGTCAACGCGTACTTAACAACAATCAAGCAGTACACTCTAAGAATTATTTAAGGTAATGTAAATTAACAACACAATAAATCCGCAGATGCTTATACGTGTATATAGTCATTATTAAGAAAATTTAACTTTAGAGCAAAGGAAATTCTTAAGCATTTTAACAGCCATTAAACATTGAAAATACCATTTAATCATTATTATCTTCTGATTCACTGTGATATATGATACATGTTATAATGGTATATTATGGTATAAACTTCCGCCAAAAAGAAAATTAATCGATCTTAAAAGTTTACATACTATCAATAAAACCCGAGATTAGCAGGAAAACTACAAATAACAAATATATTTCGGTAGTTCATAATGTTTTCTTATTAATCTTCCACAAAGTACAATTTTTTTTGTTTGTGTTTTGAATAATGAACGTAACATATTTCCCGCAGCAGCATCGATTGTCCAATATACAAATGAAGTATAAGTTGTCGACTAACGAAGTTTGTTATTGTCGTGAGTTATGGCTTATTTACATGCAAATTTCCTTGGTTTGATTAACCATTGATACTTTGACATTGAAGCGAAAAAAACCAAGTATATGCAAGAATGAAAGCTTAGCTTTCTCTGGGAACTAAACTAATAAACTTATTTCAAAATTGTATGTTGATCCAATTAAAAAGTAATACAAATAAAAGAAATAAGTCATAAAATAGCAACAGCTGTCTGTCAGAGAATAAAAAGATGAGAGTTGTCCAATATTTTGCTTATTTTTACTTTGCTTCGTACCGAAAATATTTAACGTGAACGTACTCATACAAAAGCATATTTGAAACATGGTATTTATCAAACCCAAAGTCTTAACCAAAGCCATAGTAGTATGAGAATCAGTTATTATTCTATAAAAATAAAAACAACTACATAGTATCCTTATCTATTTTTTATACTCTCATAACCTGTTGCTACAGAGTATAATAGTTTTGTTCACTTAACGGTTGTTTGTATCACCTAAAACTAATCGAGTTAAATATAGGGTTATATATATATAAATGATCAGGATGAAGAGAAGAGTTGAAATCCGGGTGACTGCCCACAAAACGCCATTAAAAAAAAAAAATTGCCATAACTATGCTCCACAATAAGATACAAGACTGTTATTTGATACACAGGATCACATTAGGGAGGGGCATCTGCAGTAAAAATTTTTTTTCAAAGTTTTAATGTGCATATTTCCTAAACCGATAAAGCTATAATAACTAAATTCACTGGGAACAAATGCTTTTTGCACCTCTATCGACAGTGTGAGAATCCGTTCCCACGACAGTCGGGTCTAAGTAACCGGAACGGACGCGGATTTTTATCCGGCCAAGGACTGTCAACTCAGGCACCATTCCTCGAAATTACTTCAGAAATGTTTTTTTGCCGCTACAACAACAACAACAGTGGGCAAATGCCCATTCCCCATATAACGGTACTGCTAAAAACTACTAAAAGTGCGATAAATCAAACACGCCAGAGCATTAAATTTTATCTCTGGGATGTTATGAGATGACTTTATAGGAATCGACTTCGAAATTAGACAGTAGGAGTGACACCGCCCACTTTTAGGTGAAAACCCAATCTTGAGATCTGCTTAACCGATTTCAACCAAATTCGATACATAGCATTCTTCTCATATTTCTACAAGCACGCCTATTTCCCATATAACGCCATTTTAAATTCTATCTAATTCTTTCACTTTACTCTAGGCAAATCAAGCAACAATGATTGTATCGGGGTAAAACTTTGCGTGAATAATGCGTTTAAAGTGTGCTGCCTTGTTACCTAAAAATTGTTTTATTTCGAACCAAAAATGTTCAAGCCCCTAGGTAATGAATTTGTGGACCCCAGTGCCTAAAGTGAACTTTTTACCGAAAATATCAGTAAATAAATAAATGAAACCTTCGATAATAGTATGTTTTGTGTCAAAAATGGGTTGAATCGGATCAATACTTTAATAATTTTTCCAACACCAGTAATTTCCCGGCTTTGATCCTTGCAAGTTGCGAGAGTATAAAATGTTCGGTTACACCCGAACTTAGAACTTCCTTACTTGTTTTAAATTTTTTTTTTTCTAAATGTATGTGAGTCGTAGATTGGCCAAACTATATTAAGTGTGTCTAACAAAGTATTTTATATACATTTTATATTGTATATGTATTAGTAAGATCAGACCACGCGTTGCTGGGGCTGTGGAATACATTAAATACAAAATAATAATGAAATATTCAATACGGTATAAAGGCGAAAACGTTATTGAATCCATAGATTGTACTTGAGGTTTAATAATGAAAATTATTCATACAAATATTTCTCAATGGAAAAAATAATGAATTTTCTATTTGACATTTTACTGAAAATTATAATGGTTTTTATTTAATTTTTTTTCGTTTTGAACACAGTTTATGTTTAGAAATACTTTTTGTTTATTTATGATTTTTTTTACTTGTAACATAATTGAGATATAAACTATCCTATTTTTTAAGTTGGATCAAACTCGTCACAGTGTGTTAAATTTTACTAACCGCGCAGAAAACGTGACACCTAATCTGTATAGTTATATGGTATATAGATATGTTTAAATATTTATTTTGACTGTGAATTACCCTTATTTACTGCTCGTATTATTTTCTCTTCAAGATATTTTATGTGGTTTGTTGATGTATAGTTTATGAACCCGTATTAGAGGAATTCATCCAAATATTTAATATTTTGATATTTTGCAAAAATGGTTTTAATTTATGAAAATATTATTAAATTACGAAATATAAGCGTAAGCAAACTTTATTTACGAACATAAACATATGTATGTATGTAGGTATGTTTATACATTAGTAGTAAAGCGAATGCAAATTGGCACACTGCCACATAAGCTAGTAGCCTTTGAGTTGATGCGGTCTATTCATTAATTCGCAAACAAGATCGCAAAATAAAAATGTGTATATTCGTATGTATGTATGTATGTACATCTGTAATCTGCAATATAATGATGCTTGCTACCTTAGTGTTTTTCGCTAACGCGTGCAAATGTTTACATATATACAAATGTATATGAGAGCGTTTGTAAATAAAAACAATCACATGACTCGCTAATCGGCTGCCACCCGTGATTATTATGTCATATGTTCATATACTGGTCGCTTGCTGATATTGCCTTTTTACTTTGTTTCATTCGTATTATTTACTCACTCTCTTAATGTTCCCAGTGTGTTTAGAGTTGCCAATAAGGTATAGTAAAATTTGTAAAACTAGATTGCTAATTCAAAACTTAGTATATAAATATAATATTATATATGAATGGTTGAAATAATGGATAGTTGACACTTTAATCACACACATTAATCTCGTCAACGAGGAGACTTGCAGCTAATCTCCCTGTGTAAGCAATGCATCTGAATTCACCTGGCAATCGACTTCCTAAAAAAAATGCGTCTATTATTTCCATTCCATTAAATGGAAAAACAAAACAACTTTTATAACAAAGTACGACATTACAATATTTTCTTTTAATAAATATTGAACGATGTGAATTTTTTAATGTCTAAATGTTTTATAAATATATAACGGCAGTGAGGACAGTCTAGATTAGTAAATATATTTCGTATTAATAATTGGTGAAAATGCAAATTAACAAAATTGAAGTGATCTGTATTTATAGTATTTAAATTAATCAAATTATTCCAACACTTTTTGAGTATAATTATATTCCAAATTGCTTCAAAACCTTAACTCAATAATTGGTTTCACGAATTTAATGGATTAATATATTATAATTGAGTTCGGTGTTAAATTTGTTAATCAAAAATTCTGTACAAACCGTATATATTTATTATATGCATCTTTAATGTTAAAAGGCAATATAGTTTTATATAAGGAGTTTCTTTCCTACCCGCAAATCAATTTTTTTATAATTTGTAATTTTTGTTTGTATTCTTGAAAATTTTAATTAAAAATTATTTTTAATTTTTTAATCGAATGCATATAATTAAGAATTAAACAAAGAACATTTTTCGCATGTAAGTATGCACATCGCAAAATCGGAATTAAAAAATGAAAATTACATTTTTATTCCAAAATCATGGATTAAAAATAATTTTTTAATTTTAATCCCAACATCGGAATTAAAAATTGGAAATTGAAACAAAAATTTTTGAATTGAAAATTCACAACCATGTAGCGAATATTTCTAAACTTTGTTAGATATTCAACAGGAAGAATTTGTGAAGCCAATTGACAGAATTGACAAATAGTGTAAAGGTTTCAAGCACTGTATGGTTTGTTGCAGCGTTTACTGGGACCATTAATTACATACGAACCCATTACAACTGCGGCATGCAAACCACAGCAAACAGTTACTCTTTTTTTTTTTTTGGATGCAAGGAACCTTTTACATTCTTTGCCCTTCAAATTTTGTTAATTTATGCACCCGCTAAGCTAGAGGAATAGTACCTATTTGCAAATTGACCCTGTAATCTACATGTGATAATTCCTATAAATCATAATGAATTGTTAATAATTGCGGCGTGATGAACCAGGTTAAAAACAAAGTAGTTCAAATGTGCTCTTAGACTCTACTCTAGGTCAGATAGAGTGGACAAGGGCAAGGGTGCCCTCTAAGCAAACTCATCGACTTTCGAGTTTTCGGCGAATCCGCAAATAAGTCGTATAATAAATTAGCTTGGTGCTATTGTTAAACAAGTAAAACGCAGTTCGTCTTTCTTTCAGACTACTATCGGTGAGCTTAATTTAGCTGCACTATTCGAGTGAATGCAAACTTCTCTGAAGGAAACTACATGTCGGAGTAGTACATCTACAACTACCTTGATGGCAGTCAACTGTGCTTGAAAGACACTGCAGTTGTCTGGTAGCCGGACTTTAGAGTTTCCTTGAGCTTTAATTTATCCATAAAAAAGCTCATGCTCGTGGTCCAGGTTATCAGCTTCCCTAAGTCTTATACCAGCCTTCGTCGTAATGACCCCAGCTACACACTCCCTCATAACATTTCTGTCGCAAAGTATAGATGAGGCGCTTGAAATCGTAGAAGGAGTCGCTATTTAGAACCCTCCATTTCGAATTCAAGGGAAGAATTTTGCAACACTTTTGTTTTTTGTGAATGAGTCGAATTTAATTATGATTCTAAGATATTTGTGCACTATTTAACATGAAATAAATGTGCGAAAGAGTAGAGCGTAAGTATCAACAACTTGCATTACTATTTTGTTAATTTTGCGTTTGAGTGATAAGTTATCATTGCTTCATTAAATTTGGTTGGCCAATAAAATAGGTGTAAGTAATATTTTTTAGAAAATAAGTGTTAGGTTAGGTTAGGTTAGGCTTGGACAGCTTAAGACGCCAGTCCGTTGTGATACCTACAAAACTCCTATAATCTGGAACAAAAGACCCTTACAAGTCGACGAGACGCTTTGTGCTTACTACAAACTTGTTAAGACGGCCAATATCCATTTCGGATAAGTATTCAGGTCCGCCAAAAGTGTGATTGCCGAGATATTTCAATCGCAGCCTAGCGAAAGCCGGACATTGGAGGAGAAAGTGCCGGGATGATTCCACTTCGCCCTCCTCCATGCACCGCATGAGTGCCCATTGGACAGTGTCCAGTGAGAACTCCTACCATAGCGGCGAGATGCACTTTGCTCAGGGCGAGAAGTTCCCCCGACCTCCTGCGATCCATTCTCGGCCAGAAGGATCTCGCGGTCGCACTGGACCTAGTCGTCGACCAGCGTCTGATGAGTGCACGCGAGGTCCATTGATCCAAGGCTAGAGCGCAAGACGCTAACGGAGATCCAACCCGATCCTATTCCGATCTGAGCGGGGCAAAGGTGTCCCCCCTGGCTAGCTCATCGGCTGTGCAGTTTCCAGCGATTCCGCTGTGACCAGGCACCCGAACGAGCCTGATGTTGAAATAGCCAGACGCTATCTCTAAAGAGGACAGACACTCCTTGACTAGCTTTGATTGCACGGTACGCGCGCTCAAAGCTAGTATAGCCGCCCTACTATCAGAGTGGATGCTCACTTCTACAAACAAGGCTGCACTGCGCAGCAGTACTTCTACCTTGATAGCAGCCACTTCCGCCTGAAAAACACTACAGTGATCCGGTAGCCTGAAGCTAAGACTGACGGAGAGCTTCTTGCAGAAAACCCCCCCTCCAATCTTCCCTCCTAGCCTCGATCCATCCGTGAAAAAGCTCACCGCGCCCCTTCTCCAGCGGCTTCTTCCCATCCACATGTCCCTCGTTGGAATATGAGCGGAGAAGGAGCCGCCTTGAGTGGCCTCAGTGACGCAGTGATCTATATTTTCCGGAATGCCGCTGAAGGAGGAAAGAATTTCGGAGTGTCCTTGTTCGGACCTTTTCAAAAGCCCAGCTTCCCTGAGCCGTAGAGCACATTTCGCGGCAATGCACCTACCGGCAATGTTCACAGGTGCTATGTTTAAAATAGCATTAAGAGCTATTCTAGGTGTGGTCCGCAGTGCACCGGAGATTCCGATGAGCGCCGCTCTTTGGATCCTTTCAAGCTTTTTAGCCAGTGTGGACCTTTCGAGCGCCCTCCACCAGACGAACACACCATAGAACATTATTGGCTTAACTACGGTTTCGTATAGCCAGAACACCACCTTAGGTGAGAGTCCCCACCTTTTCCCTATAGCCCCTTTGCAGCAGTATAGGGTGACCGAAGCAATTCCCACAACAGCCGGTTCTGCGATACCGGAATTGACCCGGATTTTATCCGGCCAAGGGCTGTTATTTCGACGATCTAACCCTGTTTGGATCGGTAAGTTTTAGATTAAGTTTGTCGTCACTGGAGCAACGCCTAGCAGCAGGGTTGCTCCGTATCCTCCTGACCCGTGCTGGCATCGAGTCCAACTCGGGCCCCGAGGTATTCTACTGCTGCGTATGCGCAAAAAGGCTCCATCCAAATTCCACCTCGGTTAGGTGCAATACATGCAATGGATGGAGCCATCTTAAGACCTGCTCGGGCCTTAAGACACATAGGGAGTGGACCACGAGTTACGTGGCCCCATGCTGTCAACGCAATAATGCGACATCTGCCTCAACGGCCGTGCAACCTGCACCATGTTCGCGCACTGCGCTGCCACTCCAGTCGAGTGGCCAAAATAGGACCTCCACGGTCCTAAGGAGCTCACAAAGACAGCACAACTCCCAATCTGACCAACCTCCCCCCCACCCACCTTCATCCAGCTCCAATCCCCGTGCGAGAACCACACAGCAACTCCTGGTTCCTCGCACAGTCTGTTCCGTGTGTCAGACCATAATACGCCGGAATGTCACATCAGTCAAGTGCAATTCCTGTACTGGCTGGTGTCACTTTCTGTCGTGTTCTGGCCTGCGCACCACACGAGAGTGGAGTGCGTCGTATGTTGCCCCATGCTGTGGGAGTCTGCCCCCGCAATCACAAACAGTGGCGTCGCCAACCAACACCATAGTGCGACAACCGCCCATGCGGATAGCACAGCTGCAACAACCACCACCTACACGCACCCCACTCACCCCCAGGATCACGACTGGACACCCGCGACAAACGCGACTCTTACAATTTAACTGCAACGGACTCCAGAGCAAGATCGAGGAGATAGTTGCATTTATGAGCCGGGAGCGCGTAACGATAGCTGCGGTCCAAGAAACCAAGTTAAACAGCCGCTCAGATCTTCTGAGCTGTGCAGGTTTCAACGTTTTACGTAAGGATCGCGAGCGAGATAATGGTGGAGGCCTAGCCTTCATATTGCACAACACCGTGCAATATCGTCTAATCGATGTTGACATCGACCGCAGGGACACTACCCTAGAATGTCAGGGAATAGCTGTCCGGTCAGGCGATGTCGAGCTCGAAATATTTAATATATACATCCCCCCAGTTACATGTTGCCCAACAGGATATCACCCGAATATAGATGCGCTACTTCGTGGTGAAAACCGTCTGGTGCTAGGCGACTTTAACGCGCATCACGATCTTTGGCATTCCTGCCTGTCAAACGATCGTAGGGGGATGGAGCTGGCGGAACAGATAGACGATTCGACATTCTGCACAATGAATGACGAACCCCCACCAGAATTATGGGCACCTGTAATAGCTCGCCAGATATTACCATCGCTAGCGGTGGTCTGATTAATAGTATAACCTGGCGACCTATGCTAACTCTTGCATCAGACCATCTGCCCATAATTATCTCGATCGAGAAACCTCCTGACTTTATTTCTGTGGATAACCGCACCTATGTTAACTTTAACAAAGCTAACTGGGTCGGCTTCACAGAATTTACTGAGAGCACCTTCAACGCACTATCCATTCCTACGGACGTCATCGTTGGCGAGCGTCAATTCCGCAAGGTGATCGTTGCTGCTACAGCTCGCTTCATACCGGCTGGAAGAATAGCGGAACTCCGCCCTAATTTCCCAGCCGAAGCAGCTGTATTAGCAAATGAGCGCGACACCTTACGCCATGCCGATCCCTGTGATCCCCGAATAAGGGATCTCAATTTGGAGATTCGGCAAATGGTAAACCATCATAAGCGGACAAAATGGATAGAGCACCTGAAGTCCTGCAACCTCTCCACCGGTGTGAGTAAGCTTTGGACTACTGTCAAGGCCCTGTCAAATCCGAGGAAACATGACGATCGGGTTGAAATCCAATTCGATGGCCATGCCTCCTCGGACCCGAAGAAGTGCGCGAGCTACTTTAGCCGGCAGTTTATACTGCACCCTTCGACCGACAAGGCCAAACGATGTGTTACCCGACGGTTGCGCAAAATGCCAAAAGACTGCGCACCACTTACTTTCACCGATGAGGAGGTTCAGAATGTCATCAAAAAGGCGAAATCGTCGAAATCCATCGGCCCTGACGGAATAAACATGCTGATGTTAAAACATCTAGGCCCAACGGGAGTAAACTACCTCACCAAGGTCCTCAACCTGTCGATATCCACTCTTCAAATACCCGATGTGTGGAAAGTCGGAAGAGTGGTCCCACTACTGGAAACCCGCCAACAAAGGGGAGTCTTATCGCCCGATAACTCTCCTTTCCCCAGTAGTGAAGACACTTGAGGCCTTGTTACTCCCGTCATTCACCCACCACCTGAGCCTAGCAGACCATCAGCATGGTTTCCGTAAAGTGCACAGTACCACCACAGCACTTAGCGTCATAAACGCCCAGATAGTTCATGGCCTGAACCAGAAGCCACCCTGCGAGAGGACGATCCTCGTAGCGTTGGACTTGTCAAAAGCTTTTGACACAGTCAATCATGCAACGCTACTTGAGGACCTGGAACAATCAACGCTCCCTCCAGGGTTGAAGCGGTGGACCATGAACTACCTGAGCGGTCGACACTCATCCGTACTATTTCGAGGTCAAAACTCCAAACTCAGGAAAATTAAACAGGGGGTTCCGCAGGGCGGTGTCCTCTCCCCGCTACTGTTTAATTTCTACATTTCGAAACTCCCCCAGCCACCAGCGGGAATTTCAATGACCTCGTACGCAGATGACTGTACGATATTGACGTCAGGCAATGGAATCGATGGCATGTGTTCAAAAGTAAACGGCTACCTCTCCGATCTTTCTCGCTTCTTTTCTGCAAGGAACCTAACACTCTCCCCCACTAAATCCACAGCGACCATATTCACCAATTGGACGAAGGAGTACAGACTGGACCTGAACATTTCAGTCGATGGCACAAAAATTCCGACAGTAAATAACCCTAAAATTTTAGGCGTCACTTTGGACAGTCTGTGCTCTTTCACTCCTCACACGACCGCGATAACTGCCAAAGTACAGAGCCGCAACAAAATCCTCAAGTCGCTTGCCAGCAGCTCATGGGGAAAGGACAAAGAAACGTTGTTGGCAACATACAAGGCAATCGGCCGGCCGGTCCTCAATTATGCAGCCGCAATATGGTCGCCTGGATGTAGTGACACGCAGAATAAGAAGCTCCAGACTTGTCAGAACACTGCATTCCGGACTATCACGGGGTGCCTCTTGATGTCCCCAATCGAACACCTACATAGCGAGGCCCGTATGCTTCCGGTTAAGGAACATAATGAGCTCCTCTCCAAGCAGTTTCTGCTGGGATGTTTTCGCAGAAACCACCCCTGCAGACGCCTGCTTGCAGCGGAGCAGCCTCCTAGGAACATCAAGAGGTCCTTCCTTGACTACGTCGACGACATCAGACAGCACGTCGACCAGACTTCGGACGCAACTAACTTCAGACAAGCACTGACCGCCATTCACAGTGGAGCCATTAACACCTTCACCGACTCCCTTTCAGTGAATGGCGTAATACGAGTCAAACCACCACCCATTGCAGACACAGAGCTCGAGTTGCCTCGCGAATCTAGAGTGACCCTCGCGCAACTTCGTTCTGGATACTGTAGCAGGTTAAACTCCTACCTATCCAGAATAGACCCCGACATACTAAACACATGTCCTGCATGCAATGAGTCTCCGCATGACACTAACCACCTCTTTGCATGCCCTACAAACCCCACTCATCTAACACCCCTTTCCCTATGGTCCGACCCCGTCGAAACAGCTCGTTTCCTGGGCCTTCCGTTAGATGACCTCGACGACAACGAATCTAGAATTTATCACCCAAACGGGGATTAGATAATCGTTATAACAACAACAACAACAACCGAAGCCTTCTTAACTCTCTCCTCAAAGTTTGGCCTCCAGGAAAGTTTTCTATCGAGGATGAGCCCTAGGTATTTCACTTTCTCAACAGGTTGAAGAAGTGAACCCCCGAAGGAGGGGAGAGGCACATTTCGTATCTTATACCTCCTGGTAAATAAAACCATTTCGGTTTTACTTGGGTTGACGGCTAGGCCGCTTCTATTCGCCCAGCTAGACACCACGTTCAGGTACCCCTCGGTGAGCTCGTAGACGGTATTCAGGAACTTTCCCTTAACCATAAGAGCCACATCATCAGCGTAGGCTGTCACCCGACAGCCTTGCGTCTCGAGTTTTATAAGTAGGTCGTTTACCACCATTATCCAGAGCAGTGGGGAGAGTACTCCCCCCTGCGGAGTTCCCCTATTCACTTTTCTGGTTGTCTTGGCACCCCCCCACTCCGCTGCGACAGTTCTGTCGCAAAGAAGACCAAAAATAAGGTGCTTGAGGTTAGATTCCACCTCAAACTTTTCGAGGGCTTTAATCACTGCCTCTGGTCGCACATTGTTGAAGGCCCCCTCGATGTCGAGAAAGGTGCCCACAGCAAATTCCATGTGCTTGAGAGCTATCTCCAGCCATGACACTACATCATGCAAAGCAGTGTCGACCGACTTGCCTTTGATATATGCATGCTGCGCCCGTAACAGTTTACCCCTCGGTATTCTGCTCCTAATGTACAGATCCATAAACCTCTCTAATGTTTTCAACAGAAACGAGGATAGGCTGATGGGTCTGAAATCTTTTGCACCGACATGAGAGCTTTTGCCGGCCTTCGGAATGAAAGTAACCTTAACCTGTCTCCAGACCTTCGGGACATGGCCTAATCTGACACAGTTCGCGTAGATGGGGGCCAGCCAGCTCAATGACATCTTAATCGTACGCTGTAATTGCACTGGAATAATGCCATCGGGCCCCGGGGACTTAAAGGGTTTGAAGGATTTCAACGCCCAGGTAAGGTGACGATCGTCCAGAAGGTCCAAGAAGGCTGTACAGCCCTCCTGCAGCTCCCCTAGTGGCACTTCTTCAGCAGAGTGATTAAGTGGAAAATGAGCATCCAGGAGTAGTTTCAACGACTCCTCGCTACTCGTTGTACTACTATCTGCCATTTTTAGATACCCCACTGGAGTAGAATTTTTCGCAAGAATGCGTCTGAATCGTGAGGACTCATGACAGCCCTCTACACTACCGCAGAAGGCTCTCCACGAAGCTCGTTTGGCTTTCTTCAACTCGGACTTGTAGATGGCCAGTCCGGCCTTGTACAACGCCCAGTCGTCACTAGAGCCGCTTTTACGGGCTTTGTTGAAAAGTCTTCTGCTCGAAGATCTGATCTCCGTTAGCTCCGAAGTCCACCAAGGGGGTTTCCCTTTGATTTTCTGAGTTCTCAGAGGACAGGAGCTGTCAAGAGTAGTTCTACTAACAGAGCTGAAAATCTCGACGAGCTCATCGACCGCATCCGCCGATAGGAACAAATCCCTGTCGGGTGCGAGTGGAAGAGCTGATCGAAGCTTCCTGCAGTACAGGACCCAGTTGGTATTCCTAAAATTTCTATAGGTTTTGAGCTCCGGGCGTGAGGCTTTTAAGCTGAAACCAATATATTTATGATCCGAGAATGAATGGTCGTCTAGAACCCTCCATTTCGAAATCACGGGAGCGATTTCCTTAGAGGCTAACGTAACGTCAAGGACTTCCGCCCTGCTAGCAGTCACAAAGGTAGGGCTGTTCCCCCTATTACATATAGAAAGATCTACACTACAAATAAAATCAAAAAGTGACTCACCTCTTGCGTTAATGTCCGAGCTCCCCCAAACGGTGTGCCTTTAATTGGCATCTGAGTCTATTAAGACTCCGGCCCTTTTGCGCCTGGCCTCTGCCAGAGCTCTTCTCAGCTCAGGTACGGAGGTGGCTCCACCTCGTCCTCGTGCGGCATGTAGGCTGAGACAAGCCAGAGTTCTCCAGCGATGTCCTCCAGTCTAGCAGCGACGACATCCTCGTTGCTGAAATAAGGTAAAAGAAAAACGTTAAGTTCGTTTCTGACCAACAAGCAGGCTCTGGTTCTACCTCTACTGTTTGCCGCCAGGAGCTTGTGGCTCTTTGTCCTTAGACCAGAGATACCGTTTCTGCTCAGCCAAGGTTCCTGGATAAGGACAACGTCGGCTTCGTCCCGTCCTAGACGAAGCACTAGATCGGCGGAGGCCGCCTTTGAGTGCTGGAGGTTAATTTGGAGGATCCTCATCGCTCTCCCACTCTCTTCCACCTCAGCTGGTGGCTACGGGCCATTCAGCCCTGGCTTCAGTTGGGAGAATCCTGAGGACGACCCTCTCGAAGCCATAGCTTATGGCCCCCTTTGCAATGCTGAGAGGAGCGAGGGACTCCTTGTTTAGGAGTATCAGCGTTCGCCGATATGGTTCCTCGGTCCTCTCCAGCCTAACCATCTTCCAATCTTGGGTGGGAAGAGATGGATTGCAGTACCGCAATATCTCTTCAATTTCGGTCGGGGTAGAGGGTTCGGCCGGAAGCCAGACACGAGCACGAGGTCGCATCGGAAGATCCGATTTGGCCACCGCCTCGAACCTTGCTCCCTTCCATACTTCCCCCACCCTGGCTACCGCCTCCTTATAAAGGAATGCCGACCGTTCGTCGGCACACCTTATAAGTTTGTGTAAGCCGAGGTTCCACCCGGCACTTTCACATCTGGGGGGTGGGCTGAGGGAGGATTCCCCCTCCTGCGACCTCTGTCGCTTCATCAAGGTTTCTTGCTGAAGGTGGATTCCCCCTCCTGCGACCTCTGTCGCTTCATCGAGGTGTGGGGCTCGCGGAAAGTGGGGCCGTTCCTGTCATTGACGTCGCTTAGCACCCTTTTGGCCCACTCAAGTGTGCTAGCATGCTGATCAGATTTCTGGTCAGCCTGCTTGCCACCGTAACGCTCCAAAATCTTGGTAGCCTGCCGACGGTCCGACTTCAGCTTTTTAGCTGTAGTCAGGCGTTTCCCATCGGAACCCTTAGCTTTCGCTGAGGACCCCGCGCCCCCTGGCGATTCCGCCGCGCACTTCTGCCCTACCTAAGGTGTCAGTCGGCAGATTCCTGCCCACTCCCCCCGCGTTACCGCCCCTAGTGATGGTAAGCCGGGCACCCCCGGAATTTTTCTTCTCACCCTTAGGCGGAGACGGTATCGTCCCCATAGGTGAGGATGCCCCCCCCAGGGAACTGTCCACTTTTGAAGAGGTCGGTTTCGACCCGCCTCCTCCCTCGTCCTTGGTTATAAAGTTGTTATTCATTGTAATTGGGTCCCCACTCAGAGCCGGTATCCGTCTCCTGGAAAGGTAGTCGCCTTTAAATGGTCCCAAAGTTGTCTCGGTTACGAGGCCAAGGCGAGGATTGACGCACGCCCTTATGAGGCAGTGCGTTCAGAGCCGACCAGCGCAAAGAAGGAGTCATCTCAACAAACACCTACCACACCAACTTAATGATGACAGGAGGGAAACGTACTCTGAGGCCTGTCATGGGTGTCACCCCTGCATACTCAGGTGACAGAATACCACGACCACCAGCCCAGGGTTCAAACCGATCCATCTAAGAGTCCAAGCTATGTCCGTGTCGAGCAAAGGTCAAATCCGTAGGAGTTCTAGAAGAGGCCGTGAAGGCCGCAGGTCATTTAGCGTTACCCAGGATGCACCGCGTGGAGGCGAACCTGCTCTACATTCCAAAATAAGTGTTATTTCGAAGTATTTTTCATATAAATTTAGGTATTGGAATATTTATAATTTTATATTCCTTTGAACACCATAAACTAAAAAGGAAAAAATATTTAGAATGGGTCCTAAAAGCCACTGCACCGATGTAGAGCGTCGATTGGTATAAATATTGTGTGATGGAGGAAAAACTTATAGGTTCATTGCAAATACGTTAGAAAGATCGGAAACTGGCCTGGCTTGATACTTTTCGTTAGCTCGCGGACAACTCGGCGTCGATAAGTGAACAGTAATCTATCGGGGCGTAAAGCCAGAAGAATTCCTCTTCTAAAGAAGAGAAAAGCTGTTGCCGCTGAACATAAAAATTGGTGTGGTCCCACTGGAGAAAAAAAGTGGCGAAATATTTAGTAGTAGTGACGAAGGTAAGATTACATTTTATGGAAATGATTATAAAAGACCTGTCCGCCGCCCTAAAGGTAAAGAATTTGATTGTAGATACACCAAAAAGACAATTAAGCATGTGGACGAAAACATAATGGTTGTGGGGATGTTTTTCCTGGCAAGGCATTGGTAATTTATTTTGGATAAACTACATAATGACCGCCATTGAGTACAGAGACATTTTGAAAAACGTTATGCTACCATATGCTGAAGAAAACATGCCGCTGAGAGGGTGTTATCAACAAGATATAACCCGGAACATACATCGAATTTGGTATCTGAGTGGTTTAGGGATGCAAATGTGACCTGTATGCAATGGCCTAGTCAATCCCCTGTTCTCAACTCGATTGAGAACTTGTGGAGAGACCTTAAGAGGAGATTGCGAGCCTTTTCATATCCAAATAAGGAGCAATTGTGCCGGAAAGCAAAGGTACTTTGGGATGCTACCCCATTAGAAACCTGCCAAAAATTAATTCATGCCGAATAGAATTGGAAAACGAATGAAAAACCACGGAGGATATACAGGTTGTTAAAAACCCATGGACCGAAAAAAGGATAACATGAATTTTTTGATTTTATTTAGAAAAGAATAATGGGTGTATATTTTGACTAATGATATTTCTATATATATTATCAGTTTTGAATTTCGGAATGGAAGATTTTCGACATATTTGTGTTTAATAAAAAAAAGCGTAAATATATCCAAAACAAAATTATTTTAATTGTATATATTTCAAAGTTAATATTATTATATTATATTATATATAAATTGTGTACACCTATGAATATGTCCACAAGTGTACATACATATATATGGACGTGTATTTAAAAACTCAGACACATGGTTCGCGTTTGTGTACATCAGGAGAGTAAAAAACTAAGTAATTGTTTCTTTTTTTATTTTTATTTTGATTTTATTTATATTATCTTTTGTTATCACTGATGTATCTATGGTATTGAACATAACAATTTAAAAACTCCGATTTGATTTTTACTTGGCACGAATATGGGTTAAATACTTAGAGAATGAACAATTGAAGTTACTTTTACCCCCTCAAATCAAATTTGCCCTGGACTGCACGCACAAACTGATGTCGATAAAAGTTTTCTTGCTAGATTAATAGAGCGTGTGAAGTTTGATCTCCTTACGTCAATTAGTGTGTGTTTAGCAGCGGTTTGTTTACAACAGAAAGGTTTGATGGTTTTTGGTATCAAAATCGTTTGAATTCAATGTGAATGAAATTAAAAAAAAAGTTAAATATGTTAGAATAGAAAAAATAATTAAAATAAACCAAAATCTTTTAAAATAAAATACATAAAGTTTTATCTCTTGCAATGTATACAAAACGGAAATTTATACTAACATAGAAGGTTTACCAAAATAAAAACTTGATATTAAAAATGTTCTAATGGCCTCAAAATTCATTATTCTTAAATAGATTACAAGCCTATTTGGTATCTTATTAACTTATATGATATGTTATAGACTTTCTTGGTTTGATTACTACGTTTTCTTCATGTCATCTCTAGTATTCTTACCATAAAATTTCGTTTTACTCATATTTTTGACTCACCCAAACTATTAAATTTTTTGAAAATAGTTCCTTTCAATGAAAATATAATATATTCGCAAAAAAATCCCATTTTTCCTGAATAGCGAATTTGAAAAACGAATTTTTAAGAGCATTCGTTAGACATACGCCAGACAAATGGATATACCTACATATGTGCATTGTTATTTTTCTTAATTTTAATTCAACCTTTGCATATTTAAGTATGATTTTTTTTGTTAAATGTTAGTAAGTAGTATTTAAGGAAACGAAAACATATTCAATGCTGAAAGAAAAAGTTCCAAAATTAATAAAACATCATTTTATACCATAGAAAATGGATTTACGTGAAAACTTCACATTTTTAGTAAGGTATTAACTTTAAAATAGATAAATAAACTTAAAAATTTTTTTTAGATTTTTTAAGACATAATTGAGCCACCCTTCGTAGTTTTATCTGATTTGTCATTGAATTGGCTAACTTTTGCAGTAATAACACGATTATCTTTGCCCATTCCTACTCAATGGAAAAAAAATTTTGCGTAAAGTGTGCCCCATAAATCCTCTATTGGATTCAGATGAGCCGGCTACTGAAGTAAAGGAATATTACCCGACTCAAAAAAGGCTTTTATATATCTTGCGACGTGGATAGGCGCGTTATCCTGCTGGAATATTCAGTTGTCGCCATGATATTCCTCAACAAACGTGATCTGCTCACTGTCTAGCAATTCCACATATATTTGGGAATTCATACGACTCAGAAGAAAGCAAATGGGAAGCTTCGCTTTAGCGCTGAAAGCAGTCTGCACCATTAGAGACCCACCGCCATGGTTGCGCTTATAGCAAGTTTGCCAAGGGTGCCGCGGATCCCTCCAATACTTATGATGACCATGTAGGCCATCTAAATTGAATTTTTTCTCATCACTACAGTCTTTTTCCCAGATTTAGCATTTTTCAAAAAAGGACAGGCGTGTCTTTTTATGACGATCTAACAAGCAAAGTTTAGGCACTTTGGATTCATATTCAAGATTTAGGTCCTCTTTCAAAATTTGTTGCACACGTTGTCTAGACACTTGTAAACCTTGTAGGCCTTGATTTTGGAGCAACAAATCATGTCTCGCGTTGCCAACTCACAAATATGCCATTTGGTACGTTAATTATATTCAGAATTAAGTTACGGTTTTTTTCTTTTAAGAATTACAAAAAAAATTTGCACATAAGTATATCAATTTTACTTAGGTAACTTATGTAAAGTAACTAATAAAACCAAACATTTTATTCCCTAAGTATTTTATACACAGGTGCAAAATGTTAACGGACATGTCGTTGTTAATTAGTTGAACGTTATTAATTTATTGATCGATATAAATGGTTTAAAGCTAACCAGATGTTTGAAATTATTAATACAAGGTATATGTGGACTAGGGGTAGTATTTTGTATATTTGTGGTATATCGACATACTATTATCAGAAAAACATGCTCTTGAGTTTCATTATGATACCTCGAAGATTGATCGATATGTATAGTATTGTATAAAGTTAACTAGAAGTTTGGAAATATTTATTTTAGGTATCTGGGTTCTAGAGGAATTGATTACATGGTTTTACCAATTTTTGAGATAAATGCACATTATGATCAGTAAAATATTCCCTCTGAATTTCAATAATATTCGTGCAAGCAAGTTATTAGCTTATTTTGTATGGAAGACTTAGCCAACATATTTATATTGATTTGTTAAAACCTATCTCGGCTTGTATATTGAACTAGAGGCATTGCCAGTTCCTCGTTTTTTTTTTCATTCACAGTAGTTAAATTTTTGTAGAAAAAAGAAGTTTGCAAATCCGACCTTATTTTGACAGATAAAAATTTTATCATTAAAGAAAGTTATGGGCTGATTTCAACAGTTGTTAGACGTGAGATGGAAGGAAATAATTGTTTAAAGTTCTATTTTGATTTTAACACAAAACCACAATTTTCCACATGCAAAACTCTTATTCTTATTTATTGATTCGTATGCTATCAATACTCATCAAAGCCTGAGAAATTACTTCAGGTGTTGGCAAATTTTTTTATTGAAGGAAGCATTGATCCGATTCAACAAATTTTTGACACAAAAATATACTATTATCGAGAGTTTAATTAATTTATTTTATTATATGAATTTAAATTATATAACTTACACATTGACCGATATTTCCGTTAAAAAGCCAACTATAGGCACTGGATGTGGACCCCACATATTCGATACCTAGTGGCTTGAACGGTGTCGGTTCGATTTGGATTTCGATTTTTTGGTCATAAGGGGTGTTCTTTAAAAGCATTATCGTGGTTTTAGTCCGATTTCGCACATTTTCACACTGTAACTTAGGAATGTCAGAAGAACGTTACATAACGACTTTCATTGAAATCGGTCGATCGGGTCCCGAGATATGGGTATTCCCATAAAGGTGAGCGGTGCCACGCCCATTGGGGAATTTTTGTTTTGGCTCCTATAAAGCTTAATTGTACTATCCTATGTATAAAATTCAACGTCTCTAAATGGTGTATTTAATGAGTTATCGCACTTTAAGTAGTTTTATTGGGAATGGGCGCGGTTATTACCCGATTTCACCCATTTTCAAACTGTCGATAGGGGTGCTAAAAATATTTGTACTGAGTGAATTGAGATATTATAACTTTAGCGGTTTAGGAGATATGCACATTAAAATTATTAGAAGGACCACGCCCACTTTAAAAACAAAAAAGCTACATAATCATTTATGTATATATAACCATATATCTAACTCGATTAGGTTTAGGTGATATAAGCAACCGTTATACTCTGTAGCAACATAGTATAAAAACAAGAAAGAACTTGAATCCGATCGTTTAATTTGTATGGCAGCTATATGAATAGTGATTTGATCTGAACAATTTCACCTGAGAATAAATTGTTGCCTTAAACAATTTCTCATGCCTAATTTCGTGAAGATACCTCGGCAGAAAAAAAGTTTTCCATTCAAACCTTTTACTACGATCGTTTAGTTAATATGGCAGTAATATGCTATAGTCATCCGATCGATACAATTTCTTCGAAGATTGCATTATTGCCTTAAATAATAAGCCATGCCAAATTTCGTGAAGATATTACGTCAAATAAAGAAGTTTCCCATACAAGTACTTGCTTTCGATTGTTCAGTTGGTATGGTAACTATATGCTATAGTGGTCCGATATCGATCGTTCCGACAAATGAGCAGCTTCTTATTGAGAAAAGGACAAGTGCAAAATTTCAGATCGATAGCTTAAATATTGAGGGACTAGTTTGCATATATACAGACGGACGGACAGACAGACGGACATGGCTAAATCAACTCAGCTCATCATGCTGATCATTTATGCATATATTTTATAGGTTCTCCGACGTTTTCTTCTTGGTCTTACAAACTTCGTGGCAAAATTAATATACCCTATTTAGGGTATAAAAATAACTGTTAAACCATTGCTAATGAGAGTTGTAGAAAATCAACATGATTAATTTTTAATATTAACAAGTAAGGAAGGGCTAAGTTCGGATGTAACTGAACGTTTTATACTCTCGCAAAGTGAAATGGTATACTCGTTTAAGATTTCTTTGTGGATTGACCGATATTTTCGGTAGAAGGTCAACTATAGGCACTGGGGTCCACATATTTAGTACTTAGGGGCTTGAACAGTTTTGGTTCGAATTAGACAATTTTTGGTCACAAGGTGGCATACTTTAAACGTATTATTCACGCAAAGTTTTACCCCGATATAATCATTTTTGCTTGATATGCATAGTGGAAAGTGAAAGAATCAGATGGAATTGAAAATGGTGTCATATGGGAAATAGGCGTGGTTGTAGTCCGATTTCGCCCATTTTTGCCTTATAACATAGAAATATGAAAATAACGTTATGTACCGAATTTTGTTGAAATTGGTTAAGCAGATCTCAAGATATGGGTTTTCATCTAAAAGTGGGCTGTGTCACGCCCAATGTCTAATTTTGAACGCGGTTCCTATAAAGTAATCTCCTACCATCCCAGAGATAAAATTTAATGTCTCTGGCGTGTTTAGTGCTTGATTTATCGCGCTTTTAGTAGTTTTTAACAGTACCGTTATATGGGGAGTGGGCGGAGTTGCTACCCGATTTTAACTATTTTCACACCGTCAATAGAAGTACTAAAAACATTTGCCTCCAGTGAATTTTGTTATTATAGCATTAGCGGTTTAGGAGATATGCACATTAAACCTATTAGAGGCGGGACCACGCCTGCTTCTTAAAAAAAATTTTAACTGCAGATGCCCCTCCCTAATGTGATCCTGTGTACCAAATAACAGTCTTGTATTTTATTGCGGAACTTAGTTATGGCAATTTATTTGCTTTTGATTAATGGCGTTTTGTGGGCGTGGCAGTGGTCCGATTACTCCCATCTACAATACCAACCGTCTTACGGTACCAAGAAACATGTTTACCAAGTTTCATAAAGATATCTCAGTTTTTACTCAAGTTAGAGCTTGCACGGACGGACGGTTTAGGTTTAGGTGATACAAACAACCGTTAGGTGAACAAAATTATTATACTCTGTAGCAACAGGTTGCGAGAGTATAAAAAATCGGTAGGCTTTTCCGATATTTAAAGAAAAAACAGTCTTAAATATATATGTTAGTGTAGATTTATGTATATGTTACTAGACGTATGAAAATATTATATATCTTTGCCTTTATATTATTCATACATTTTGATCTTCTAATTCGAATTACCCAATCGTTGTACTTGGGAAACAAACTGGTCTACCAGTAAGAAACTTAATTGCTATGTTGGTCAGCAAATTTGTGCACAGTTTATTGACTGGACAGATCATGTGATCTGCATACAAAATTCATCCCAACCATTTATTTCGTTTGCTGACGTCTGAGTTTCTAAAACATATTGTATGAATCGTTTTATTATGTGTTCAGATTGCTCACAGCTAACATACATATTTATGTCGCCCCAGTCAGCCGGCGAGAGAAAAGCTAGCACTACACAAAAATATATCACGATAGCGTCACAACAGTTAAGTTCTGTTAAAACAAATGTCTGACGCAAAGCGAAGCAAAAGTTCTATGTGAATTGGTCATTAGGCAGTCGTGACAAATGAAGACAGCTACTGCGGTCAAAAACTCTAGCAAACCATAACGCAGAGTGCGTTCAAATAGCTCGTCTCACATTTTGTAATACGCTCGTAATTAAATATTTTTATTTGCAAAATTTAAGCAAGTACAAATCGGTTTACGTGGCAAATAAAAAAATATAATAACTCAAATGGAACTTTATGTAGTACAATAGAATTCTAGTATTGAGCTATATTCAATCTTTAATATCGCGTCTATAATAAAACTGAAGATAAATCCTTCTATTGATTCAACAACAACGGTATAGGGCTAGTTTGTAGCTTACCGCGCGTTTAAAAGTGTTCGTAGTACCAAAACCGAATGTGTCTCCTCAACTGTTTCTTATTGCAGCGATTCTATCTTTTCTCAGCTATATAAATATGTGCATATGTATATACATAATGTGAATGATATTATCCACCTATTCATATTTTACAACCCCACGTTAATCATAGAGTGTGAGAAAGCAACGGTGTGAAACGATATTTATTTTCCAAGTGTATGGGGACATGTGCAATTAATATGTTTTATCAACTAATACGGCGGCGCTTTTATATTTTGTCATCATGATAATAAATTGGAATTGTTTACTGACTATTGGATACAAAGCGAATAATATTTGTCATAAATTTTTAGTGAGAATCTTAAGCATTTAAATTTAATAATTGAAAAATCTGAAACATATATAATATTAAAAAAATAAATAAAATTGTGATTTAAGGTATTTTACCTTTGCGAATGCGTTCCATTATTTTGCGCAACAAGTAAGTGTGTTCGAATATGTATATGGTATGAGTGTACATGTATATGCATTTCTACTATACAATGACCTCGATAATTAAAACTGCTCTACAAAAACCCAATTTTTTTTTGTTGCTCTGAATATCTTTCAAGTGTCCAGATTACCACCTTTTTCATGAAAATATTGAATATTTTCTTGTTTTTTAGATAATTGCATATCATATACATACGTTAATAAATATCGGCTTGTTAGGGAAAACATTTAGTTTTCCGATCATGATTAGGGTTCTGCGCAACTTTTTCGCACATGTAAACGTCACGTTATCCTTATCCTCAGGCTCCTTACCGAAAATATGCGAACAATTATAAAGTTTTAAGGTTTTACTAAAAATCAAACGTAGATCTGGAATTACAGTCTACAAAATGTACATTTTCACTCAGAAACAATAATGTCGCCAAATACCCAGATATCGATACAGTCTACGAATAGATGTTGATGGGAGGATGAAATATCTACACCAAAGATATTTCCTCAAAATGAACTTTGGGTTTTTACGCGATAAAGTTAGACACGATAAAACAATTTGTCAAAGCATTGGACTTGGAAGGATATTGTTTTACTTACATTTGTAGAAAATTTTCGAAGTTTAGTATGGAAAAGTTGAAAGGTGGAATAGTTGATACAGCAATTAATGAAAGATACAGATTTTATCAAAGTTATGACTGTTCTGGAAAGCGAATCGTGGAAAAATTATGTGCTGATAGTCGGAAATTCCCTAGGTAACTATAAAGTACCAAATTATGAAGAAATTGTGCAAAATATGCTGACAAATTTTCAGACTCTAGGAGCAAACATGAGTATCAAGTTAGACATTCTCCGCAATCATCTGAATAAATTTTCAGATAATTTAGGAAATTATAGTGAGAAAAATGGAGAGTCATTCCACTACGACCTAAAAGTGATGGAAGAAATGCATCAAGGTTAATGGAATCATCATATAATTGCAGATTACTGTTGGACCTTAAAAACAGAATGTTAAATGGAAAATTATAAAGGAAAACCTAATAAAAAGCGGTTTAATGAGATATAATTAACTGTGGTTTATGCCCACATATGTATATCCAAAATTGGTTTTATATCTCGTGTAGCAAAACCACTTTAGACCAGTGTAATCCTTAGACGTTAGAGAAAGATTTTTAGGTGAAATATAAATTCACTACTTCAAGTACAATAATATCCAAATGTAATCTGTAGGAACCAAATTTGATCCTTGTATACCAACTTACAAAAACAGTGTAGTGTTGCTTTCATTCTCATCATATTTGATTTGCAATACTTTATAAAGTTGTTTTTAATAAGTGGACAAATGGTCGTAGTATGTATAAATAACGTCATTTATATAATAATATTCTTGCAACATGTTGCTACAGACTATAATAGTTTTGTGCACCTAACGGTTATTTGTATTACCTAAAACTAATCGAGATAAATATAAGGTTATTTATATCGTACATACATAAATGATCAGGATGACGAGACGAGTTGATGTTTGTCCGAGCGTCTGTCCATGTAAGCTGTAACCTGAGTAAAAATAAAAATATCTTAATGAAACTTGGTCCTTTGCAAAAAAGTATGGACAGGTTCGTAGTTCGGACCAAAACGCCATTAATCGGAAAAGTATAAAGTGCCATAACTAAGCCTTCAAATTTGGCACAAAGAATCACAATAAGAAGGGGCACCTGTGGCTGGAAAATCTTTAAAAAGTGGGCGTGCCCCTCCCCCGCGCTAATAAGTATAATATATATGTATGTATCTTCCAAACCAATAAAGCTATATCACTCAAACTTATATAGGACAAATTCTTTCAACCCCTCTTACGATAGCATGAAAATAGGTAAAATCGGACGATAACCCCGCTCACTCCCCATATAACGGTTTTGTTAAAATCTAAATATCAGCCCTTCCATTTCTCTGCCCCAATGATTTTAGTATAAGGGAGGCTATGACCTTCAAAATAAGTTAATATTATACCAAATTTGTTTGTAATCTCTTTACGATTTCGTCCATTTCTCTACATTTTTTAATATTACCAACACCTGAAGATATTTAGCCGTGTTGGGCCATTGCAAGTTGCAAGAGTACGAAATGTTCGGTTATACCCGAAATTAGTCTTCCTCACTTGTTTTTTATTTGTATCTTATCATTTGACTAAAAAACTACCAGATAGAGCTGATGATCGTTATCGCTGCAATCATGCCCACTCAACTTAAATTGATTAGCACACTACACTCATGATTTTAATGAATAATACTCACGTGCTTCGCTAAAATTAGAAGAATCTCTAATCGAATGCATATATATGAATGTACATACACATGCATATTTTTAAAACTAGAACTACGAACCGGTCAAAATGATCGGTTGCATAAATTATTTATACCATTTACTCTTTATTCCTATTTAACATTTTACGATAATGTCACGATTTTTATAAAATTTGTATATAGAATAATTTTATAGATTATTTTGTTCTTACGCTTCTAATTCTTAGAGAAAGAGAGACCTATTTGAAATAGGTATATGGTATTTCTTCGTAGTTCTAGTGTTAAGTACATATACATATATGTTCATACATATGTACTTGTACAACAAATGTTAAATTTACAATATTAATTAAATTTTCTGTTAATTTTACAGCCAATTCCCATTTGATGGTCGACAAGTGCGAGTCCTGCTTTATCGAGAATGTGACAAGACCGGCCGCAAATTGTTGTTTGACTCCAATGCACTGCAAAAAGTGACATTAAAGGAAACAAATGGTAATATTGGCAAAAACGGAACTGATCGATTTACAAGGTTCAGTGAATACAATACAAACAATCGCAATCGAAATGGTAACACGAATTGTGGTAAATCTCAAGCCTATAAAACACATTCCAGTAATAGTTTCATAGAAGTTTGTGAAGAATATGGTTATAAGGTGAGAAACAGTACATACATGTTATACATATACAATGACGAACAATACTGTAACACGTTAAAGGCGCTTTTATTTTAATTAAGTATATATATTCTACCAGTTAGAGTTAAGACTTAATTTTTATTTTTTTGTTTAAATATAATAAACTACTATTATATAATATATATATATTCTACCAGTTAGAGTTAAGACCTAATTTTTATTATTTCTTTTGAAATATAATAAACTACAGCGAAAATTAAAAGGAACTAAAATGCTACAGTTATGCTCGCGCGTTGTGTAGGCGTTTATTACCGCTATTTTTTGTAATTGCGATAAGCACGCGGGAATTTTTTAGTTGTTAAGTGATAATTGACTTGTCAAGTAACAAATGTGACCATGCAGCCCGAAAATACACAGAAAATTTTAAAATTATTAAAGGCGCAATTTGTGCGTAAAATAGCAAAAGTATGTAAGGTTAGTCATATGGCCGTGCACGGTTTCAAACAAAATATTTGAAAACCTCGTCATACAACAAAGGTGGTCGGATCAGAAAAATTAACGACCGACCTTTCCGCCATCTCGCCCAATTGGTCACTTCGAACAATGCGGTAATACCCGTGGCAGTTGTTAAAGTGCTAAATATCGAAGCAAGTGAGCGGATAGGGCACCGTTTATTAAAAACCTTGATCTTAAAGCATCTGAAAAGGAAAAAACCCAATGTTGACAACAAGACAATGATTTTGTTGCAACGCATGAGCATTGGACTGAACAAGGTTGGGATATGGGAAGTTTAAAACAAAAAATTTTAAATCATAAATTGTTTACTTTATTTTTAATTTTAAATGTAATTTCATCTGATGAGACGAAAATTAATTGTTAACAGTCTGATGTACGATCCTGGTATAGTAATACACGAGACCCAAACACGATTAAACCAAACCGTGTTTCCCAAACTGTAAAGCATGGTGACCCGCAAGGGTTTGGAGTGTATCACAAGAATGATCTACAGTCTGGTACATCATTGATGGAATCATGCGTAAGATCAGTCTGACAATTTTACATTTTTCGGAAGTCATCGAAGATTTGGGTTGTCCTGCTGAAAAAGTTATCCTTCAGCAAGACAATGACCCGAAACACACGACTCGTCTTGTACAAAATTATATAAAACGGCAAATATTTTCGACCTTAACATTACCCCGTCAATGACAGTATATGAATCCAATCGAAAATTTGTGGAGTCATGCCCTGGTACAGCTAGCTAAGTAGTTTAGTCCTCGTAACGAGGTAAATTAGTTGTGAGAGCGGACTCAAGAAGTTTGAACGTTTTGAAAAAACGAAGGGTTTTTGGACCAAATATTAATTTTATGACTTATAGTATTATGTTTTAATATCACATCGAGTGCAAAACTGTAACATTGAGTTTTTTTGCGTTATTACTTTTAAACATATTGAATTGACATGTTCAGTTACAATAATAAAGCTAAGACTATAATTAATTGAAAATATAAATAGAGTCATTAAAATCATTGTTTATTTTTGTTTTTGGCGTCATTTTAGAATGGATCACTGTGGTGTGTTACAGTATTGCTCGTTAATGTATATATAAACAGAATTGATTTCTAACATAATGTTATACCTAATTCTTAGCATGTACAACCAAACTCTGCAGAATTCACCAGTATTGGGGAAATGGTGTTCGGAGCGTCGGCTATGTCCTTTCGCGGGACAGCTTTCAAAGTACATTGGTTACAACAGCCTCCCCGTATATTATGTTCGCAAGTTTTTCTCACACCTGTTTATTCCGGCAATGGTCATTCGCCATACTCGACTATTTCTACAAACAGTTTGGCCACACCACGTACTTCTATCTCAAGCGAACATGGCTCGATGGACAACTTTTCGATGAGTTCTTTTTCAATGCTGGGTTATCCCATGAGCATTGGCCGGCAATTTAGTCTAACTCCAAGCGATCGTAATAGTTTTATAACTAGCCCACTCGATGTACCGGATCAACAGTCATTATCAACAGCTTTTGATGGTGGGAGAGCAGATAGTGGACCACGTTTTTCGTCAACATACAGCACTGTTACCGATTCGGGTTACGATGGCATGAGTCGAAGTCAAATGTCAAGCGATCAGTGGTCAGCATCGTATCAGTGCTCTACACGCAGCAGTCTCGGCTCCATGTCGTCGGAGCAAATAGACACATTGCAAAAGTTCAATTTTGAGTCAATATATTTTGCATATACCCCATTGTTCGACGATTCTGTAAGTGACGGTAGCCTTCAGCGTCGCATCTGTCGTAACCTACGCACATCGTTCGAGAATGAATATGCAATTAATGATTTGATTGGATTCATCAGCGACAACTATACTTCAACGGGGAATGCCAATTGTGGTGGAAGTGAAGGAGGGAATATGGGTGTGCCGAATTACAGACGAGCTAGTTATAGTGCGAATGAATCACGCAGTAATCCGGAAATTGGACGACGTCGGGATACGTTATCAAGTGTTGGCGGTAAGCCTTCGCATCGACGTGCTAAGCTGGGTTTGGCTGTGTGCATCACTATGAGTGAGTCTTTCGAAGAGGAGATGGAACTATTTTGTAGTGAGCACATAGCATTGCTGGAATCGATGTTGGGCCGCTTGCGTGCTTTTACAGAGCGAGCATACATTAATCATAAAGAATTTTACCAGGTTAGTTAAAATAAGTGCAGAAAGCAGATTTTAAGTGATTATCTAACATTTGTTAAGAGCTTGACATCATTGACAACATTTGCAACATTTGATGTTCCAACAAATAACTTTTTACAGATTATGCTTCAAGCATGGCTGGAGACCCAACAGTGGTTTAGCGACTTGTTCACTGCACCTCGCATCAAATGCCCTATTTGGCTCAATATAACCACAAGCGGCAACAAATATTCAAAAAGCGTTGCAGAAAAATTTATGAAGGAATTATGTTGGCTGCTAACATTTGCTGATACTAAGGATACTAATTTGTGAGCGCTATATAAAATATGGAAATAAAAAGATCTTTTATGAAATTAATTACTTATTGCAGTTTTATCAGCACTATGTTGACGGCCATTTTAACACACCATCTTGGTTGGGTATCCACAGTTGCCGCATTTAATTCGATATCTTCCGTGACTGAGTCATCTACGGCAGCGATAGAACAACGCGCCAAACTTCTACAGGTATCACAAAAACACCCTTATAATGCCTTGTGGGCACAGATGGGTGACCTATATGGGGCTATTGGATTGCCTCCACGGTTAGCGCGGACGGTTATATATGGCACAGAAAAATTAGCAGTAGAAAGACTGCTTAATATACTCACCTACTTCATACGATGTGGGGAAGTAAGACGTTCTGCTAAGCGTGAAGACTTTAACAAGGATACACTTAATTCTCTTCTTCAAAAGCGAAAAAATGAAGTATTAAAAAAGTCTAGCAACGGTTCATATCAACGTGGTACTAATCTGAAAAAGGCAACTATCTCTGGGGACTTAATAAAGGATTGGAGTAACGATGGCGGAGGTCTAAAACGTATACACACTTGCAAAATAAATTTAAACACTATATCAGATAATGGCGAATTATCTGAGAATATTATAGGGGAAGAAGAGAAAAGCAGCGATGAGGAGATGGATGGTGCCCAAGTTGTCCGTACGTTAAAAAAGAATGAAATTCCAAACGTACTGGCGTTTAGAGACTCTCGTTTTGTTCAACAAGAATTGCGAATTGGCAATTACCTTATGGACACAGGCATTGAAAAGAAATCATTATTAAAATTTGGAACATCTCAAAAAATCAAAAACAGCATGTCTCTAACAGAGAAAGAGGGAAAAATACGAGTTTTAATTACAACACCTGATAATGAAGAACTGTGCATAGAAGATGAAAGTTCACTCGGTGGTGGTAGCACAAGTGAAGAAGGTGCTGTAGAAGCCATAGAAATAGACACTGGTAGTGAAGGAAACTTCTCATTAGCCGACGAAGGGGTTGTGGATACAGGAAAGAGACACTTTTTCTGGCAAGTTGTAAAAGAAGGTCTAAGTCCAAAGCAGCTACAACGCGGAGAGAACGCAATTAATGTGTCTTATTCAGGTGACCGTGTTCAATTACGACGGCAAATGGAATTAGATGGACCCATGTCCCATCTGTCGCTTTCGGATCTAATTACTCAAAATAGCATGGGAAAGACTGATCGTATGACGTGGGGCATTGAGCCGCGTCGTGAAAATGTGAGTTTAGAAGAAGAAATTCATTTTGACAATTGTCAGAAAAATCGTGGCAATGGGAATGCAAATTCCGCAAATTCTATAGGAGGTGTTGTATTTATGTTAGGCGAAAATGAGCCACTTGTTAACCTTAAGAAAAGCAACGAAAATCTTACTACAGCTATTGAAAAAGAGGGTACAAAAGCCACGCATGCTGATGACACTAATACCGGCAACACTCAACTACTTTGTCCGCTGCATCAACGTACACACGGCCCATCATCGAAGCGACACTCAGGCGTTAAGTTTAACTTTGAACAGTTTCCACAAATCGCCACTAATTACATGAAAAGCAAAAATTTAGTGTTATCCAACTATGACCTGTTAATGGACAAGAGTACTAAATTTAAACCACAAGGTGGTGTAACATTAGAAAGTCTAACTTCAGAGTGTTCGTCATCTGCATCGACAGCTATTGAAAGTACATCAGACAATTCAACGGAATGTATGGTTTGCAATAGCATACTCAACTCTTATCAAACGCCCTCCAACGCTACAGAATTGGAATTTGAAACGGATGAGATACGTTCTCCCCATTGTCAACAATCAGCAACCAAAGTGCTGAGGAGTCCCACAACACAGATGCCAAATAGCATGCGTACTTTGCAACCTATCGGTTCAGCTGCTTCAATTGATACGTTGAAATCTTCGTCTGTAGATAATTTTGCAGAATTCGAGCCTAAATTGTGCTCCCCACCATCTCCAACGGACCGACAAAAGACATACAACCCAAATACACGTAAATTATCCTCACATCGCGGTTCTATCTCATCTGTTGCTGCAAAGTGTGCGGCAGTAAATGAAGCACTACATTTGGTGAAACTACCGATACCCGGAATTAGAGATATACCGCAAGAAGACGAAATAAGTGCGGGAGATGGCATGAAATTGCGAGCAGGTTTCGTACCGTCACTTTTTCTTAATGTCACAGATCATTACGTATCTGATATGGTTTTACAGGTAGTTGAATCTTAGTTTAAATTGAACGAAGCAATGATAAATTATTTATAAAATACTTATTACTGTAGGGTACTTGTGCACCTCCAGAAACATGGCAGATGTCCCTTCGAGAAGATCTGGCTTTATCAGCTCGTGCTGCATCACTAATTTCATTGTCTGCTGAGAATGTTGCGATCGTAGCGGATATGGAAAAATGGGATGTACGACTGATTTCATCGCAACTTCAACATTTTCCATACGTAGGCGAACAAAGTACACCAGTGGGAATGTCGCAATTAGTTTCTAATATGCTGGAAACCGTGCATGCAATGAATACCGCTGGAATTTCCGCATATGAGGTTTGTATTGCTATTGATGTTTAAAATTACAGTAAATATTATCCAAAATTTTTCAGTGTTTGGCATTTCTGGAATCGAAAATGCAAGAAATATTTCTTCAATCGGAATCGTTAGCGGCCTTTCTACTTGAAACAGAATTTTGTCAGTTAAGTACTGTAACAACAGCACTTAATCTTAGTGAAAACGATATTCCATTGCTATTATCGATTGCATCCATTCATACACCTCAAATAGCTAAAAAGTGTGGAATTAGCTTCCGGTGACAAGCTATCATTCTAAAATGTTTTCAGTTTGGGTGAGGTACTTTAAAAAGTCATACAACGCTCAATTAAATACTCTTAAGTAAAATTGTTATTTTCCTCACATTCATTTTCGTTTTTGTTTTTAAAAACAATGAATTGTTTGATAGTTAGATCATTTGTATGATCTTGTGATATGTTTATTATGTACATATATTTATATTAGGAATATATGATTAGCGTAGGTTATTTATTTATAAAAAATCACATTCACAATTCGATGATTACAGAGATTTTGTAATTACTACAAATTCCAATGCGATATGTGTGATAAATATATATGCATGTATGTAGAGATGTATGTATAGTAAGATATTACTATAGTGAATATTGTATAAAACCTATGAATTTAAAATTGTCTGTGTCGATATTAATGAAAGTTAATTTAAATTTATTTATTGCAATTATCGAAATTGTGGGCATAGACTATAAGGATCAATAGCTCCAACAAGGCTATAATAACTATTTAAGAATAATGTGACATATAAATTTTCGTACGATAAGACTACAATGCAAGAGGTCAAATATATGTACTTTGTTTCATATCTACCAAAATCAGTTATTATAAGTATGAATAGGACTTTAGTCCGAGGAATAAATGCATTGATTTTCAATATACATAATTGAATATATTTTTGATAAAAATTAAAAGGTATTTTAATGAAAAATGAAAAGGGCACACAAAAGAATATATAAAAGTATTCTTATAAGTAGATTCGCATATTTTTTCCTTTGTTATAAACCTTGAGTAGTCAAAATGTAAAGAGGTAACGGACAGATTTGAGCCGATTTCACCAATTTTGGTACAACATTAAATATTTTTCAGAACTTTAAAAAAAAACCCCGTCGAAATAGCACGTTTTCTGGGTCTACCTTTAGATGGTTTCAATGACAACCAACCTGAACCTTACCACCTAAGCGGCGACTAGATAACCCCTACAACAATAGCACAGGAGCTCTTTGCGCACACTTAAGTTTCTTAGCGAAAGCAAAATTTCTTAGCAAAAATATTATCATTTGAGATAATTTACAGATTTTTTAATTAAAATGAAAAGTTACAAACCAGTATTTTTTTGAATAATGAATTTTCTGCCAAATTCTTTAAATTAGAAATATATATAAATGTATATGTCTATATATTGTATATACAATATACGAAATTATAAACATGATATAATATAAAGAATTATAGGCACACATTTTTACTTCTATATTTTATTTAAAATTAGTTAGTGTTTATGAGAATATACGGAGTTATTAAACCAGATTCAATGTAATCTGGCTTTTGGTTAACCCAAAGGTATTCAAGTATATGTAAAATGGCACACTTTCGAATGTATTGTTTATCACACACAGACAGTAACTTACAAAGGAAATTTCTACCGGTTAGAAAAAGGGAATAAGAATGAAAGAAAATCACCCATTAAATTTTTTCGAAGGCCCGGTTGAATTCTCGACATCGATTCTGATATTCATTTAAAGAAAATATATAGAAAGTTGTAGAAAACAATTTACAAAAATAAATTTAAAAAGAATGTTAACTCTGAAGCAAAATGCTTATCTAAATAATGCCTATAAACCAAGTTCATTGAACCAATATGAAAGGAATCAAAAGTGGGAAGTTTTTCAACCAATGCACATTTAAACGAACTTTGCAAAGGAACTGAATTATTATCAACATTATCATCAACTTCATTTAAATTTAAATTTGTAATAAATATTAATTATATTTCGTGTTCTGCTCAATTGTATATTTTCCCTATATCTTTGTCTCTGTACTCTCCCTAAAAGCGATGTCATGTAAGGCATGATCAAATAGATGCGCATCGACGACACTACACTTTAAAAAAAAATTATTAATTGAATGAATGATTGCCAATAAATATCGCAAATTGAAAGTAAATAAAAAAGGAAACTGACCAATAATAAAGTATTGGAATCGAATTGAAGTGCTGTCGATGTCTATTCAACCAACTAATTAACCTTGGAATAAAATGGTAAACAGTAAAATTGTCAATCAAACAATGCAGTTGAAATTTACCTAAAAATGTCTAAATCACCAAAATAAAATGAACGTTGTCAATTCAATTTTCGTTAAAAGTTGCAACAAACCAACCACATGCAAAGAAAACGGGGAAAAATTCAATCACTTCCTACTTCGTTGTTCTTGCTGACCTCGGAAAATCATTTTTCAAAAATCTAACTGTCACAAAAAGCATTTGATATTAATCTAGAAATTTTTAACACGAATGATATTAAATATTATTTCCACTTAATGTGTTTTTTTTTACAAACAATACTTAAAATTTAAAGGGCCTTAAAAATGTAATTATAACAATTCAGTGTTGCAACACGCAAAGTCCAAACTTAATTAAACGTAGTAAAAATCGCAACCACAAATCCGATGTAAACGATACACAATTATTTGATATATGTTTTTGCAAATTATACAGAACAGCGACGAAATGTACTTCTGTATACGACTGTGTTATGTGTAAAAAGAACTTGGTACATATGTTTCTTCGCCCTCTGTGAATGTTGGTGTTAAATATAGGTGCAATCGGACCACGGTTCCGATTACAAAATGCCTTTGGGCGAAACAATATAAAATGCTAATAATGAAGCCGGAAATTAGTATTTTGATCTAAAGTTTGATTCCCCTCTGTTTAAGAACCAATAAAGCTTTTCAATCAAACCTGAAAACAGGTATGAAATGTGAAAACATGCCCACCTCCACCTTTAACTCGGTGAAGCAAAACGTCAGAGGCATTAAATTTCGTAGTAAATTGGCCACGGAGAGACTAAATGGGGATAGGAGCGAAAATTGGACAATCTCAGAAACGACTTGACTAATTTAAACAAAATTTAGTGCATATTTTTACTTAGCTATATATAAATCCAGCACTGAAGATAACGAAATATTTTGTGCAAAATAAAGTGAACGTGTAATTTAAAATCCAACGAATTAATCAGCCCAAATTTGTCAAAGTATCACGTACTGCGTGAATTTTTGGCTTGCAACAGCATCACGTTCTACTGTCACTTTCTGCACGCAATTTATGCAAATAATCGGCAGCACTAAATTTTTGTCTGCACATCAGCAGAGTATCAGCAAATATGCAACACAGTAGCTGTACTGCTGCAATTATTAGGTAGCTCGAACGCACCCATAGTACTGGTTTCTAGTGCACTTTATGCCGAATATATGGGTCAAATTGCGAGTTATCTTAATAAAATAGCTTTGTTCTCATTCATACTTTAGTTTAGTGCTAAAAGTAAATGCAATTAGTTCAGACTTTCCGGTTGATTTTATACCGTTTTTATTGGTCAATATTTCAATATGTTAAAGAAATTAGGTGTACATTTGTTTTTTAACTTCCCGCTAAGAAAATGGAAAATTTTCTAAAAATCGGGAAGATATTGGTTTCACCCCATTTTGCAAAAATCGAGTTCTCAACAGATCTCGACGTTCTGAGGGTCGAGGAAGCTTCCCCGAACATTTCTACGATGATGTCCGTATGTCTGTATGTATGTGTGGATGTATGTGTGTGTGTGTGGATGTATGTGACCCTCTTATAACTATTAAACTGCTCAACCGATTTGAATAAACTAAACGGCATTCCAAAGGGTTTCATTGCACTTGAATTTCGTGTAAGTTTGGACCCAATCGGACCAGTAGATTTCGAGAATTTTTTCCAAATGACTTGACCGATCGACACCAAAAACTAATCAGTTCTAAACCTTGAACACATCGTTTGCCGCAAACCGGGTCGAAATCGGTTGATTTACTTTATTAGATATCGAAAACGAAAAATTTCAAAGAGCTCAAAAGCAGTGAAAAAAGCGAAATTTGAACGTTAGCGTATGAAATTAGAGGGAAGTTGCAGGGATGGCCTTGAGGCCAACCGTTTTCCACATTTTTTATAACACTTTTATTAGCTTCATCTGTATGTTTGTATGTATGTATGTTATTATTATTATGTGTGTATGTTTGTAACTTTTTCTGTGATAACTTGAGTATAAATTGAGATACCTCGATGAAACTTGTTACATATGTTCCGTAATCGGAATCCATTAATAGAAAACCTATAAGATGCATAAACTAAGCACTTAATTAAGATATAAACCGGTTATTTGGTACAGGGGATTTCTGTAGCTATGGGTACCGTAATAAAATAATTTTGAAAAAATGGGCGTGGCCCCGCCATCTAATACACTGCCCCGCCATCACATATACTGCACAGTTAAAGTCTGCGTACAAGGTACCCACAAAAATACATTGTTGGAAAAAATAACTTTATATAATTTTTATAAAACTTAATTTATTTGATATTCATTAAAGCTATTAAATATGCAGTTTAAAAAAAAAAAAGTGATTAAATAGTCGACAGTAACAGATAAACAAAAAAAAAAAACATACGGAAGAATAGAAAATCCATTAGAAAAAGTCTGCGTACAAGGTACATAAGTCGAGTAAAGTTATTCTTCCTACGAATTCTTCTTAAAATTTAATAGGAAGTCGGATGTACTCAACGTTTGAACTTCCGCTAAGGCTTATGACATGGAAAATACAAGCTTAGAGCTTTCTTAATTGTGCGTTGGTGGATTTTACGTACCAGTAAATCTTATAGGACCTATTTATGATTAAAATCTGGTGATATTTGAAGCTGCTTGGGAACGTTGTAGAATAACTAAAGCTTAACTATGTCTGCTGTATGCTTCGTGCCGTAATCCTGTAGAAAATCGGAGTCACTTCCAAAACCAAATTCTACCGCTCTTTGCTTCAAATTTATTTTTAAGATATTAAAGTATGCATATTTAATCATCGTGAACTCTATACATTCGATTTGGTCCACACAGTTACAAGCTATGCATCCCCATATCATTGCGTCTTCACCACTGTTCTTCACATCAAGATTGTTTTTCACCATAAAATCTTAAGCTCCTTGATTCCAAAGAGGCAAAACGTGCTCTCATGGGAAAAAATAACTTTCTGCTTACTTCAGTGCTCTTTCGCGACAACATTATGCACTTACCTATTGCACTTACCGATATGAATGAGTGCTTGTGTGCGACTTGACCATAAAACCCTGTTTTTATACTCTCGCAACATGTTGCTACAGAGTATAATAGTTTTGTTCACCCAACGGTTATTTATATCACCTAAAACTAATAGAGTTAGATACAGGGTTACATAAACTAAGTAGAAAAGTCTCCGCTTATTGGGAACAAATTCTTTTGAACCAAAATAAAAGTTTGACCAATTAAGAGATTTAAATTTTTTTTTGTTTTATTAAATCATATCTTTTTGTTTAAAAAAATTTACTTTTTTGTCAAATTATTCAATAAACAAAAGCCACAGAGCTCATTTTCATTTTAAAAACAATTAACTTAAACGGAAAAAGTCTCCGCTCATCAACCAGAACACAATAATATCAAGTAATTATAAAAAGTTTAACAGCTGTTGGAGTAGCCTCGAAATTTTAGAGCTTCTGCTAGACGTTTAGGCATGGAATGTACTAATTTTCTCGTATCTTGGGCTGACATTTTACTCCATTCGTCCAATATAACGGTCTTGAGCATTTCTTTGCTGGTAATCGTATGTGTGCGAATTCTGCCCATAAATGCTCAATTGGATTGAGGTCAAGTGATTGTGGAGACATTCAGCTGTTTTGTAGCATTGTAAAGAAGCTACAGGCGAACAAGTTCCGCTGTATGCTTAGGGTCATTGTCCTGTTGGAAACAAAGCACGTTTGGCAATCCGAATTTGTCAGCACTTTGCTTCATAAATAAACAAATTTATTAGTTTTATCTTCGATAAACTCAACGCCACCAACTCCACTTGCTGCCATACACCCCCTCAATTGAACTCCACCGCCACCATGCTTTACGGTTGAAGTAAGATTTCGCGCTTCAAAGGCCGTACCAGTTTTTCGCCACCTCATCTGTCTTTCTTTTTTTCCAAATATACTATATTTGGTCTTATCCGACCATAAAGCTGAATCCCAGAAAGATATAAGTTTTTCTTTGCATTTTGCACTCATTTCGATTAAAGCTGAATAATCCGAAAAATTTACTCACAAATAGCAGATTTTTCCTTCAATTATCTAAATCTATATTATTAACAACAACAACCAAAAAATTATCAGGTCTTAAACGCGTAAAAACTACAATAAACTAATGTAATAAGCAGTGAGCGGATACTTTTTCTGCTTATTCTCCATTAGTAGAATTCAAAAAATGCCACATAGGAATTCTATGAAATTTGGCGACGTAATGCTATTAGCATGCGCATATGATATTCTGAAAAGAACTTCAAAAACGCATATATTTTATTAATAACACAATAAGATACAAGAATGTTATTTGGTATACGGAATCACATTAGAGAGGGGCATCTGCAGTTTCAATTATTTTTAAAAAGTGGGCGTGGCCTTTAATAGGTTTAATGTGCATATCTCCTAAGCCGCTAAAGCTATAATAACAAAATTCACTGAGAACAATCTATCGCGGTGTGAAAATAGATGAAATCGGGTGGCAACTGCGACCACTCCCCAAATAACGGTACTGTTAAAAACTACTAAAAGCGCGATAAATCAAGCTCTAAACACGCCAGAGACATTAAATTTGTTCTCTGGGATGTTATGAGATGACTTTATAGGAACCGCATTAAAATTAGGCAGTGGGCGTGGCATCGCCCACTTTTAGGTGAAGCCCGATATCTTGGGATCTGGTTAACCGATTTCGGTACATAACATTCTACTCATATTCCCATGGTATAGTGCGAAAATGGGTGAAATCGCATGACAATCACGCCTACTTCTGACACCATTTAAAAATCCATCTGATTCTTTCACTTTCTACTATGAAAATCTAGAAAATATAAAAATATATAAAGAAATCTCAAACAAGTATACCCTTAATTGTTTTTTTAATTTTGCGTATGGTGTCAGTGCAGAGGGAAATTTCTTAAAATGTTTCTGAACATTTTTATCGATTTTGGATGCAGTAAATCGAAGGTTTTGCTTCACGCTGTATATTTATTCGCTCTAGACGCGCCGAGATACAAAAAAGCCGGTACGTATGTAATTTTTATACCCTTAACAGGGTATATTAAGTTAGCCACGAAGTTTGTAACACCCAAAAGGAAACGTCGGAGACCCTATAAAATATATAGATAAATGATCAGCATGATGGGCTGCGTTGATTTAGCCATGTCCGTCTAGTCTCTCAGTTTTTGAGATATCAATCTTAAATTAATCATGAAACCTTTTCTCACCAAGAAGCTGCTCATTTGTCGGAATGCGAACTGCCATACAAACTGAACAATCGGAATCAAGTTTCTTGTTTTATTACTCTTTGTATGAAAGAATGTGTTCTTCCAATAATTCGACCGATTTCAGGGTATGTTTTTCATTCTTCGAAAAGTTTACCCATTATTTCCCTTACAGAGTGGCTTATTCATTTTCTTTTAAGCGAAATTCGATATTCTAAATTTATTTAAACAAACTGAATAGAACAAAAATCGTTTAAAATTACTAATTTTACGAAAACGATAACCAGAGAACGTATATCATCGTTGCGGAGTAGCATGATAATAGTTTTACGTTTTCTGTGCCGTAAACCTTCCCTATGATATACGTTCTCTGCTTTAACTTCAATGAAATTTAAATATTTTGTTCAGAGGGAAATTTTTTGTTCAAAAAAATAAGTATATATATCAGTGCTATTTTATGCTTCTGTTAGTAAAATAATATTATATTTGTTAGACCTTTGAATAATTTTACATTTCACATAATAGTGGCAACACTAAAGCTGCCCATTTTCGGCGGAAAAATTAGAACTGGTTTTAATTTAGGGACAGCGAGAACTGCAAGCCTGCTGTTGTGAAATCGTACTGCTGTCTAAATACCTGTGCCCATAAAAAGGTGTGTATTTTAATTTTTGACAGATGCTACCTGTTGCAATGTCGTCATCTCTGTGTTCAGCACTTAATGCTTATGGCTCTTTCATATTTGTCTATATAAATATATAAATACTAGTAGACCACAGACGTTGTCCCGTACACACGTCGTTAGCTCGAAAATTTCAAACATTCTTTAATAAGCTGTAACAATCTGGACCGTTTTGATGAAAATTATTATTCAAGAGTTATTTTAATATCTAACGTATGCACTTATCCAAATTCGACTGATCAGTAGCATGTGAGTATATACTGTGTGTGTAAGTATGCATATAATATGAGTGAAGTGAAATAAAGAAGCTGTTTTAACTAAAAAGATGCATCTATTACCACACTCCACGTATAAGATGACAACGAAAATAACAATAGAATAATAGATTTTTATCTGTTTCAATATCAAGTTAAAGAGATGAAGTACAGATGGCGCTATTTTATAACGCCAACTCTTACCGCGAAAGTGATGAATTTTTAAATTTAAAATCTTACGTAATACAAAGTTCACTACCCCCCTGCCAATGGTAAGAAGTTATAAGAGTCACTAAACACCCCCCTCCCCTAAACGCCTTACATAATTTATGAATGCCCCTTATAATAAAATCTCAGCACCATTTACCATTGGCAACTGCAACTCAAATATACTTTTGAATATCTAACACAACTGCAGCGCAGTCTGCCGGAATTCTATGCAACACGTTCTAACATCAACAACAATTTAAAAAATAAATAAATTCATTGTTAAAACATTATCTAGTTGATCGAATTGTGAATCTAAACCATCCTCGACGCCCCTTGAACTCACACAAAAAATTTCATCAAAATCGGTTCAGCCGTCTAGGAGGAGTTCAGTGACATACACACGCACAGAAGAAATATACATATATATAAAGATTTTATTTATAAGACCCATGTATATTAATTGAATATTTAGGTAATAATACAAACCTTACTTTATTATATATATCAAAAGATTTTATGGAATTCATCATGAAATAGGTAAATATGTACATATACATATAGCTTTGATACCAAATATATACTACAGAATATCTATAAATTAAATATTATATATGCAAAGTCGTTTGCGCATTGTAAATAAACGAATCTGTAAACGTACATTTCGAGAAGGTGCTACAGAGAACTTAAAAGAACGATTTGCACCTCCTCGTTCTTTTAAGTCCTCTGGTGCAAATCGAGTTTTGTATGATGCTCGATTGGACGGCTAACATATTTGAAAAACAACGAGTAGGGAATTCACCATTTTCTAATGTATTCGCTACTTTTTAGCAAAAATTAGAACTTTTAACAACGTTCTCTGGCAGAAATACGTTTATAAAGAAAGTTAATGAATATCCTTCTGCTTCAATTCAACTCTTAACGAGTTTGTTGTTGTTTTCACATGTAAATTTTTTGACAAGAGAGCAGAAGCGAGCAGAGAAATTACCAATCGAAGACAGCTATTAATTCGAGCATGAAATTAAAAGTAATCCAATCAGTTCAGACCTCGATCAGGGTTCCTTCAATACTCCTAATGGTATAATGACTCACACGCCTCTGGTGATTTTAAACACTGTTAGTAAATCTCTGATGATAAGTGGTTGTTGATTAATACATATGTCAATAAAATTAAATGAGAACCTATAGCTTGCCGCTTATTAAAATCGCACATATACCATACTTATGAAGTTTATGAATTTCAAAATATTATTACTTGCGAATTTATACTGTGTTTAGAAACTACCAGAGGAACAAATGATACAACTAAATATTATATTCAACTCTATTCAAATATCCCTGTGCAAACTACATACACTCTGCCTGCGCTTGAAATTTAAACAGAAAGATATAGTAAAATATTCTTTTTAATATTTTTAAACTTTTGGACTGTTAGAATCAGACTCTCTCTAGCAGAACTCTTATCCGTTGAACATAAATGCATCTTTCCTTCTTTTATGAAAGAGTTATAAGGGAAAAGGCCCACCTTTTGTTAAAATAAAATGTTTGAGATAAAACTGATTTGGCTTTGGCTAAGACATTTGGTGTGTAAATTCTTAACATAAGTAGCATTTTTGATATTTTTTGTGATTTATAAGTAAGAACTTTGATTAATGATTTGACTACACTTTTATTCTCTTCTAACATGTTGCAACAGAGTTTAATGGTTTTGTTCACCTAACGGTTGTTTGTAACACATAAAGCTAATCAAGGAAGATATAAAGCTCAATATATCAGAATTATCGGGGTAACGAAACGAGTTGAACTCCGAGCGAGTGTCTGTCCATCCGTCCGTTCGGAAAAGCGGTAACTTGACTGGCGTTTTGAGAAAGTTGGTATCGCAGATGGGCGAAATCGAATCTTTGCCACACCCACAAAATGTCGTTAATCAAAAAACTATAAAGTGCTCTAATTAAGCCACAATTCAAGACACCAAGCTGGTAAAACTAATTTGGTACATGTCATCGAAGCTGGAAGGTGTATCTAAGGGAAAATTTTTTAAAAATTGAGCAATGATTACCTACTCTAATAGATTTAATGAACATATCTCACAAAAAACTAAAGCTACATTAACCAAACTTTCGTGGAACAAGTCTTTTTTGCACTTTACTATACGGAGAAAAGGCTGAAACCAGATGATAATCACGCCCAAAACCCATATAACAGTTACTGAAATGTGCGTTAACTCACTGTTGAAAAAATCAGATCATAAGCATTATATTTCTCAGTAAGGATAACACAGAGGAACTGCATGGAAATCGATAAAAAAAATTTAGTAATGCGTGTGACATCGCCCACTTTTCTGTGAAATACCACATTTCATTACTTACTCGTCTTATTTTAACCAAATTAGGTGTATAACATTACCCAGGCATACTTATGTTACGTGGGCAAATGGGCGAAGTCGGTACAGCCATATAAGAAATTTTATTACTTACTGTCCATATACTCCTGCGAATGGCAGGCACCTTGCCGTGGTGCAGGGGCTTAAGTCGCAAGGCATTCTCGGCATCTCCCAACCAATGCGAGAAGTGCTGCTCAGCACCTCTCACACGGGTTGTCAGAAGCCGCATGCGTGCGACAACCAAGAGCTGCCACCTCCTAATCCAGGGTGTTATGCGACTCCCGTGCTCATTGGATGATTTGCAGCCAGGAGGTAAATTCGGCTGTATTCTAACGGAGCCTTCCCAACACCGGGCCGCATTGGGAAGTAACGGTGGCCTTACCGCGTCATGGGGCTCTGGCGCGGTGGACTTTCGCGTTCCCCTCACAAAACGTAGACCGGACGGCTCGCCATGTCGAGAATAAGGTCGTTGTATGGAGACAACAAAACAAAAAACAAATAACTCAACAACGGAAACAAACGGGCAACAACAACAGCAAACGGACAAGGACAAGGCTAAGAAGACCAGCGCCAGTGCAGGTAAGGGAGCTTCAGGGGCTAAACAAAAGTTTAGCTTCCTGGACGCCCTTTCGCCAGAAGAGCGGGCGCTGTTCGAGGAGCATGCAAGGGCGGACGATGACGACATGCCCTCGTGCAGCGGCGCTCAGCAGGTGAAATTGACTGCGCCCGGCGGTGAAAAAGCGAACCCCAAAGAGGCTCCCCCGAGCAGGATCACCTCCGGAAGACTCCGGAGGAAGCCGAAAAGTTGGCGCGCAACAGGGTGAGAGGAAACAATGCCTCCCCTGTCTCGGAGAAGCGGAAGGGTGGCAAACCGCGACGAGCAGTAAAAAGAGCAGCGGTAATCGAAGCCAACGCCCGGTTAACGCAACTCAGGCCGCAAGGCGTGGTTGCGAAAGAGCAGCGCCTTCGACCACCCAAGCCACAAAGCGCAAGAGTGGGCAACTAACGCCACAGGAGCCGCCAAACACCAAGCGACAGAAAGGAAGCAACGCACAGGGGACCGGAGGCAACAACTCCGCCCCAAACCCCCCCGAGTGGTGGAGGGACAGCGCAGATATGCGGATGCTCTCCAAGGCATTCGCATGGCTGTGCTGCCTCTAAACTACCCGGCGGAGACACTGGGGTCGGAGGAGCTCACTGTGCTCCAAAATCTGCTCATGGAAGAAATATTCAGAGGATCCGGATATAAAGCCTCATTCCATGGAGTATATTTCAAAGGAGGCATGTTTCAGGTGGACTGCAAGGACGAGAGGTCTGCCGACTGGCTAAGGGAGTCGGCTCCCAAGCTGGAAGGCTGGAAGGGCCCCGTCCTCTGCGCAAAAAAGGGGGAAGACATACCACCCATGCACAGCATGACAGTGTTTCTCCCCAGGTGCGCAGGTAAGCCATATGAGTTTGCTCTCGGGCTCATACAGAACCAGAACGTGGGCCTAAGCATATCGGCCTGGAAAGTAGTTACCAGCACGGTCGAGGATTCAGGGTGGAAGCTCAATCTCTGCATCGACGACGAGTCGTATAAATTCGTCAGGAGAGCGAGCTTCCGACTGAATTACAGATTCAGTTCGGTGGTCCTGAGGCCATTTAAGCCCAAGACGGTCACCAAAAATGAAGCGGCGGAAAAAATGCAGGTTGATGAAGGTGCGACTCATCCCGACATCAGCACGGCGGAGCAAGCGGCAACTGCCGAAACCACGGTGAAGGTCCCTACGGAGAAGGCTGGCGAACAAGGGGGGGCGCTACCCTCCACGCAAGAGCTTCTCGAGGGACTTAGGGACCAGCGGGTGGAAACGCGGAGGACGGTGAAGATGAGGAGCTCCTCACGGAACCGATCCTCTAATGGGTCCAAATATTGAAATTTCCCAGGGGAACCTGCATCACGCGGCGTCGGCCTCGGCCGTCATCGCGAGCAGGTTCACAGCGGACGGTCTGGGCATTCTACTGATCCAGGAGCCATGGATCTACAAAGGAGAGGTCAGGGGCCTCAAAATGGTGAATAGCAAGGTAATCTGGGATCTCTTAAGCGAGAGACCCAGAACCTGTATAGTAATTAGGAACGATATTGATTACTTCTGTATTTCAGAGTTCCTAACACAAGACCTTGTCGCTGTGCAGGCAAAAGGTAACGAAGGAGCGGACTTCGTCCTGGCAGCGGCCTACTTTCCGGGAGACACGATGACAGCACCCCCAGAGGCCGTCGGGAGCCTCGTGGATTACTGCAGGAGGAACAACCTGCCCCTTGTCATGGGATGTGATGCCAACGCCCATCACACCGAATGGGGCAGCACGGACTGCAATGCACGGGGTGAGTCTTTACTTGAATTTATAGTAAGTAGTAATCTAAGTATTGTTAACGTGGGGTGCGAACCCACCTTTATAACCAGCGTAAGAAGGGAGGTGCTTGACATCACCTTTGGTAACGAGCTCATGACAGGGCTGATCGAGCAGTGGAGAGTGTCATCGGAACCCTCCATGTCGGATCACCGCATCATAAGGTTCGCACTAGGGGTAGAGGTTAGGCAACCCCCTCCCAGGCGTATCCCCAAAAACACGGACTGGGCCACCTTTAAGGATACGCTTGAAATCTATCTCAATAGGAGGGGGCAGCTTGACGGCAGTGCCACTGCTTCTGGACTGGAGAGCAGATTGTCTGCGCTAAATCAGTCCATTATAGAAGCATACAACAGTAGCTGCCCCTTAAAGACGACCACCAAGAACCGCAGCTGTCCCTGGTGGTCAAGCAGGCTCATAGACCTAAGGAAAACGGTACGCAAGCTATTTAACAGGGCTAAGCGTACCGGGGACTGGGAGAACTATAGGTGCGGCCTAACTGCTTACAACAAGGAGATCAGGTCAGCAAAACAGAAGAGCTTCAGAAATTTCTGTGAAAGTGTCTCCTCAACGCCAGAGGCTGCAAGGCTGCATAAGGCTCTGGCTAGGGGCAAGACCGGCACAGTTCTAGCAATTAATTATCTCGGTAGGACTTCGACTATCGAGGCTGCAACGACTTGCCTGTATCTGCGCGTCGGGCGCGATGCGTACGTGTCCGACTGCAGCACTGGAAGTAATGCTGGAGCTAACACCGCTACATATAGTGATCGAGCAGACGGCCAAACAGACCTTGCTTCAAATTTCAGCAGAAGGGTCTGGCAAAGGGAAGGTAATCTCGTCCCAGCAGATGAAGGCCTTAAGTGACGCAATGCCACTGGCCCTTCTTCCAAGGGACAGCATCACCAAAGCAGTAAGCTTCACTAGGAAGTTCAGGATCACCCTTGGTAGCAAGGCAGAGTGGAACGATTCCACGCTGGACCTACTACTAAAGAACAGTACTATCAAGTGGTACACCGACGGCTCGAAAACGGCGGAGGGGATTGGCGCAGGGGTCGCAGGACCACGCACCAAGCTCTCCATTCCCATGGGAAGTTTTCCTAGCATATTCCAGGCGGAGGTATATGCTATAAGTCGGTGTGTAGAAATAAACCTCCAACGCGACTACCGCAATAAGAGCATCGCCATACTCAGCGATAGTCAGGCGGCACTTAAAGCGATCTCGGCTTTTGAGGTCAAATCGCTGCTAGTGCAGGAGTGTATAAAACGGCTGAACAGCCTATCAAGTTTCAACAGAGTGCACCTCATCTGGGTGCCTGGTCACAGGGGTATAGCAGGAAATGAACTTGCTGACGAGTTGGCCCGCTCTGCAGCCTCTACAAACATGGTAGGACCAGAACCGTGCGTAGCGGTGGGTCCACATACCATTAAGGAGTTGCTCCGTAGAGAGGAAAGAGCAGGCAGGGAGAGACATTGGCAACATCTTCAAGGCATGCGCCATGCCAAGTTGCTAATGGGGGGCTATAACCTCAGACGGTTTAAAACCGTAATAAATCTCCCGAGGAACAAATTTCGACTTCTGGTCGCGTTCTACACCGGACATTGCAGGCTTAACAAGCATTTATTTAACATGGGCTTGGTCTCCTCTGCAAACTGCCGGTTCTGCGACATGGAGTCGGAAACCCCAGAACACCTACTAATGGACTGCACAGCTGTCTGCAGACGTAGAGTCAAGGCCCTGGGATCCATGTTTCCAAACAGGGATGGCATCGCCTCATTGGCGCCTAGCAGTATATTGGAATTCATCAATACGCTAGGGCTAGATGAGTCGCTGTGACTTAGGGGAGGGCACAATACACCATAGGTCGCGGTGCATACCTCAATCACTATCTATCTATCTATCTACTGTCCATATAAGAAAATTTTCATTCCAACTGATTTTTTCACTTTAGAGTAAATATGTAAATAATATACGAATAAAACTTTGCATAAATACTGTCTTTAAGTCACCTCATATCTAAAATATAGGACCATAACGTTGCCCAGGAAAAACCACTAAATTTCACAGATAAGAAAGGGCTAAGTTCGGGTGTAACCAAACATTTTATACACTTGCAACATGGAAGAATCAAAGACTCGGAAATATCTCCAGGTGTTGGCAAAATTTTGTATTAAACTAAGAAAAGTATCGTCATGATTTCAACCATTTAAGGCAAAAGGTTACGATGTTATTAGAAAATTTCATTAAAATGTTGTATATATTGACCGATAGATGCGGTATCAAGTGAAATGTTTGGAAAAACCACTAAATTTCACAGATAAGAAAGGGCTAAGTTCGGGTGTAACCAAACATTTTATACACTTGCAACATGGAAGAATCAAAGACTCGGAAATATCTCCAGGTGTTGGCAAAACTTTGTATTAAACTAGGAAAAGTATCGTCATGATTTCAACCATTTAAGGCAAAAGGTTACGATGTTATTAGAAAATTTCATTAAAATGTTGTATATATTGACCGATAGATGCGGTATCAAGTGAACCGGAAGTTCGAAAATATTTATGTCCTGATTTTACCCATTTTTAATATTTTATTTTAATTCGATTTATATTTAAATTATAATTCGATTTTGGAAATGTTTGGAAAAACCACTAAATTTCACAGATAAGAAAGGGCTAAGTTCGGGTGTAACCAAACATTTTATACACTTGCAACATGGAAGAATCAAAGACTCGGAAATATCTCCAGGTGTTGGCAAAACTTTGTATTAAACTAGGAAAAGTATCGTCATGATTTCAACCATTTAAGGCAAAAGGTTACGATGTTATTAGAAAATTTCATTAAAATGTTGTATATATTGACCGATAGATGCGGTATCAAGTGAACCGGAAGTTCGAAAATATTTATGTCCTGATTTTACCCATTTTTAATATTTTATTTTAATTCGATTTATATTTAAATTATAATTCGATTTTGGAAATGTTTGGACTTAGATGATATACCGTGAGGGCACTATTTATACAAAGTTTTATTCTGATAACTTTATTGATGTTTGATTTTGACTAAGCTAAACAATAAGATACAAGACTGTTATTTGGTATACAGGATCACATTAGAGAGGGGCATCTGCAGTTAAATTTTTTTTTTTTTAAGTGGGCGTGGTCTCGCCCTTTAATAGGTTTAATGTACATATCTCTCCCCATATAACGATACTGTTAAAAACGACTAAAAGCGCGATAAATCAAGCACTAAATAAGCCAGAGGCATTAAATTTTATCTCTGGGATGGTATAAGATGATTTTATAGGAATCGACTTCAAAATTAGACAGTAGGCGTGGCACCGCCCACTTTTAGATGAAAACCCATATCTTGAGATCTGCTTAACCGATTTCAACCAAATTCGATACATAACTTTCTTTTCATATTTCTATATTATAGTGCGAAAATTACAAGCCCGCCTATTTCACATATAACACCATTTTAAATTCCATCTGATTCTTTCTCTTTCCACTCTCTTTCCACTATGCAAATCAAGCAAAGTTTCGGGGTAAATAATGCGTTTAAAATATGCCACCTTGTGACTTAAAATTGTCTAAATTGAACCAAAAGTGTTCAAGCTCCTAGGTACTGAATATGTGGACCCCAGTGCCTAAAGTTGACTTTTTACAGAAAATATTGGTCAATATGTAAGATATGTAATTGAAATTCATATAATAAACTAAATTAATTAAAATCTCGAAACCTACTATGTCTTTGTGTCAAAAATGGGTTGAATCGGATCAATACTTCCTTTAATATAAAATTTTGTCAACACTTGAAGTAATTTTCCGGCTTTAATCCTTACAAGTTGCGAGAGTATAAAATGTTCGGTTACACCCGAACTTAGAACTTCCTTACTTGTTTTAGATTAGTTTTAGGTGATGCAAACCACCGTTATGTGAACAAAATAATTAAACTCTGTAGCAACATGTTGCAAGATTGATATACTAGGAAACATTCATATATTAGTAGATGGAAACCATTACAAGTATATTGCTCAAATAAATTTCATTTTCACACGTTGCAGATTCTTAAATACATAGTAAGGCGAATATACTCTATATGGAAATCTGTAATAACGGTCAGGGATGACCTTTACCATTGATAAATAGGACTCCACATTTATACAAGCTATGTACGCACATTTGATGTATTTGCAAAACTGAATATAAGGAATGCAGCGACTTAAGAACTTAATTTAATTTATTATCGTTGGAAATACTTTTTAAATACCATAAATGCCAATTTGTGCATGATTGAGATTGTTTGTTAATTACTGATGTTTCTTATCCCCCTGAATGCTATTGCTTGATGATGATGTTTTTGTTAAAGGATTTTCAGAAGCCGATTCGAATGACCTTAAAATTCCATGCGTCATTTTCTTGCTTACGTCAAAAAAAGGCTGTGATGAAGTCAGTGTGTTGGATGCATTGGCTGATATCGATGTTCCAATGTCTTCTCGTGTTTGCGATTGTAACGGAGTCCGTATGTTGGACGCATTACCCGATATCAATGTTCCAATGCCTTCTCGGGTTTGCGATTGTTTCTTTAAAAGTTTTAGTGAATCCGGTACGTTCGACAGCGATGGTAAAGTTTCACTATTCAATGAATTTTGTGGTCCTTCGATCCAAATACGACGAGCTGATAACATGCAAGTGTCTTTAAAATTCAAGACAAGCTGGCAGAGGCAACCAAAGAGAGCTCCGATGGTGTCAAATTCATTCGGAACGATTCCATCAATAGAACTCTCAAAGTAACTGAACATCGGAAACCAGATGCGAGTTCGTGTTGAATCGTGTGACATTAGCGCCTGTTGTTCAATAAATGAAAATTATATAATTTCTATATATATATATATATATACATAATATAATATAATACACACCTGATTATTGGCCAGTGTGTGATAATAAAGAAAAAGGCGGGATGTAATGTAAAAAGCGACAAACACATCTATTGAATAGTGCTCGTGCGCAGCAAGAATGAAAAATATACCGAACATATTTAAAAGCCAGGTCATAGTATGCAAAAAGTACAAGTTTCGGGGTGTATCTGTTTTGGTAGAGAAAATATATTAATGAATTAGCATACATTTATTATAATACTGTACTACATTATACGCTTAAAGTATTGCACAAAAATTAGTCAATTCAATGACGAACAAAAAAAGCTGAATTTATTATGCATTGTGTATATCCTCAACCGGAATTAAAGAAGCTGGTTTATTAGTCTAATATTACATTTATATACGCTTAAAGTATTGCACAAAAATTAGTCAATTCAATGACGAACAAAAAAAGCTGAATTTATTATGCATTGTGTATATCCTCAACCGGAATTAAAGAAGCTGGTTTATTAGTCTAATATTACATTTAGATTCCGTGTCATTATTTGTTGAATCTTCACCATTCCACCAAGTCCAACAAATCCTGACATTATCTTTAAAAAGCTTAAGGATCTGTAGATAAGAGTGGCCAAAATATCTAGCACAAGTAACCGCATCTGACCGAATTAGGCGATACCTATCTTGAATTCTTAAAATGTTGGCTTCCTCTACCGAAATATCTTTAGATTTAACATTTTTAGACAGAATGACCGAAAGCTCAATCCACTGAGTTTCAGCAGCCGATTAAGTTATAAAGAAGGTTAGAAGCCTTTTCAAAACCTTGAACATTTTTTTCGTTTAATAGATTTCGAACCGTAACTTGGTTAGATAATATCTTTCGGTTGAGCCCTTTTTTAAATTTAAAAATAAATGTTCTTTAAATTAGTCAAATTGCCACTATAATCAGTTTCTATAACATTATTTTTTCTCTTTACTCTAATTCGTTGGGATTGACGTTCGATTTTAATTTGCTTATTAACTAGGTTATCTCTATAAAGGCAGTTCTGAGTTTAATGACGTCTTTGATTCAAAATTTCTTCCTTTGCATAAGCTTCTCTCTTTATTTCAAAATTTTTTCTTTCATGTTTCCTTTATATTTAAACATGTAAGCGCTCTAAATTTCTATAGTCAGGATTTCTTTCGCGACGTTCTTTATGCTCGGTAGTGTTCCAAGTTTGCTTTTCAGAACGAATATGAGGATTTTATAACCTAGTCTTATGTTGAACAGTACTTATACTTTGTTCAACAGACCTTACCTCGAGATTTTCGCTAAGATCTATGTCTTCAAGTATTTCTACATAGATTTTTAGAGCGAATTTGGTGATGTTGTAGCCTTTTCCTATGTTAAATAGTATTTATACTTTGTTCATCAGAATTGAAATTTACAAATCATTAAGATTTCTATGAGAGTAACATTATGAAGTGATCTGAAAATGGAGTTATCGAACATAACAGTGGATATGATTCTAACTATCCTAAATAAAACCTTCAATTTAATGCAAAACTAATGGCTTAATTTTTACTAGAGCCGATTTAAACATAAGTTTCCCGTGATTTCTGTAACTTGCTTTTTTATCTGATTAAAGACCATTTGTCAACATAAAGCTTAAAGCTTAAAGGTAATAAGGTTAAGCGTTCTAAGATACTCAATATAATGCGATTTTTGCAGTAACTTTTCATATAAAGGAATAAGGAATATATTTACTTACATTCTGTAATGAAAAAATTTAAAAGAGTTAGGGCCACTGTGTGTCCACTAAACATGTAGTCACCACATGTACGAACACCTTGAATAGACATGCCAAGCCCACTCCAAATCGTATAGGCACGAGAAATACGTAACTGCAAAGCTTCGATTATAGATAGACTAGAAAAACAAGCAAACATTTGTTTAATTTTTGAGTAAAAAGTTAAAATTAAATCAATATTCCTAATGAGCTTGATGCTATTTACCATAAATATAGTTTCATTAGATTTTTAATTGAATTAGACATCAGAGTAGACAAAAACAATAAGAATGATTTTCATTCTTAATTTTATACACATATATTAATACAAAAAAAATTGTATCCAAATACATTTTAACATATCATCAATTTCCATTATCTTCAACATAATTAATACCTCTAATATATAGGACAGCAGCCGGTAATATGGTTGTCCACTAGGGTGGAGCGAAACCTGTTTTTTTTTCTTTTTTGATTAGCCTAAGTGTAAAACTTGTAGATTATAACTCAAGAAAATTTTTAGAAAAAAAAAATTTTAACATCGGCCCACTAACTTTTAAAGTAAATTTTGGACAAAAAAAATATTCACATTTATATAAAAGTTACCGTTTTTGACTCAAAATTTATTTTAACGCTTAAGGAAAGCATGTTTCGTTTAAGACTTTTTTTTAAACTGCAATAATGACTACAAATTTTTTTTTTAAGTTGATAACTTTTAATTAGCCAGAAAGCGGACTCTCCACAGTTTTTAGAACACTTATCAAAAAATTTTTACGAAATAAAAAATTTTGATTTTTTTCCAAAAATTTTCTTTCTTATAATCTACAAATTTTACCTTCAAGCTCCACCCTATTGTCTACCAAATTTTTTCTTATGTATAACATCAGCTACCAATTACAGGTGACAGAGTAGCTAGTCGCCATTTCTTTTTATTATCTATTACAACCATCCCGTTATATTAAAATTAAATGTCAAATTCAGACAACTGATCAAGACCAGTAGCCTACAGTATTTAAAGAGCATATGTATACTTAATTTTTTTTTATTCAGGAACGTTTCCAAACTCGATGACTCTTAAATACTTTTTGAAAATCGATATCCAACTCTATTACTTTAAGGTGCCACAAAAACCATTACGTGAACAAAGATATTATAAGTATTCTGTGCAACATAGTGAAAATTAGTCAAGCAAATTACCAATATTTAGTGAAACTTTAAAGAAATAGCAATCATTATTAAATGTATCAATGGTCGTGGGACCAAAAAGTGTGTAAAATTACCTTGACACTTTGCAATTTTATACAAACGGAGTACAACCAAGTACTCAGACTTCTCATGTAACACAATTTTAAACTCCATCAGCTGCATTCATTTTTCAAAAGATAAATCAAATATAAATAAAGATATCGGAATAAAACTTTGAACAAATCTTTCCTTGCCTTCAAAATGTGGCACCTCTAAAAATTGTCTGTATGACTTTTTACCGAAAATATTGGTTAATCAGTGAGATATATTTTTGAAATTTTTAGGCATCTTTTCCTGATAATAATCTGTTCTAAAAATTATTCAAGTCTGTTCAACACTCCTCCTGAGAAGTAGAGCAAAACAATTGCGCATGCGTCGAAGGACATGTTAACGAAGGGTTGCAACGCAAGTGTTGCCAGTTTGTTTAAACAACTGGCATAGTTTGATCGATTTACTACTCTACAACGCTTAGAAAATTAAAGACAGACTAGTTAAGATAAAATGACTGAGATAACTAAATATTAACCATACAATATGCATAATAGATATTTAGTTACAACCTTAGTCTTAAAATGTAAATTGAATCTACTTACTCGGTATCGTCAACTGCGTAATCATTTTGATTACATTGCAAATGTGTGCCTGGTACACTTAAAGATGTTATCAACATTGTGACACATCGTAGTAAGAATACTGTTCCAGCAAGTGCGAAGAAACGTCGTAAAAGAACAAGGCGATATTTGTGGAAGATGCAAACACAGCACCAAATCATAAACAATAATGTGCCTGTTATCTCACACATATGAAATGCCCATGGTATGTGTGGTACATTGTCGAGAAATATATCCGGTAATGGCGGATAACGCTTCATATCAGGCACACGCTCGTGAACTATGACCATAACAAAGGATGTTATCCATGTGACAAGAAAAGAGTAACCTGCAAAGGAAAAACCGATTACAATGCGCTGCTTGAAAAGTTATGAAGAAACGTGTAACAAATGACGATCGCGTTGAAAGATAATGTTTAATATAATAATATAGTTATTACCTAATGTGTATTGTAATAAGCGTTATGAAATGTTTGAATGTAGAACACCTGAGCGTGAATTTTTACGCCCATATTACGGTTTACAGCTCAACTTCAGTTAAAATCTTGCAATTCGACATTGACGATAAAAACTTAACTTGCTAAAAAAAATCGTCTTTCAACTTTTGTAGAATCGGAAGGAAACAAATGGTTGAGAATAAGATATGGAAAATACAGCAACTCCTTCGAACACGTTTGTAAAATATTCCCTAATCTCATAAAAGGTGGTATAATATTTTCAGGTTGTTGGTATCATATTTTCGGTATAAATCAACCATACCAGAGCTTCTCACATTTGATTTTTAAGCATGGAAGTGCCACACAAGTGTCAATGCACTGTTTGTACAATGTTTGATTTTGAGATCTTCATTTGTGCATCTATAGTGGAAAGTGAAAGAATTAAATGGAATTTAAGATTGAATCAAGATATCTCAAATTTTACTCAAGGTATCGCTTGTAATGATGGATAGACAGTCGGGCGGACTCATCTCGTCATCGCGATCAATTTGACATATAAGGTATAATTTTGCGAAGTTTTCATCAGCAAAATCATTCGCCATAAAAATGAACAAGTAGAAAGGTGCAACTTAATGCCAGATCCAAACTATAAGTTGGATGCATAAAAATATCCCAAACAAGCCAAATTTAAAGTCTGAGGGAAGCAGATCATTGTAGATAATTTCCTCCTAGTCTCACCGAACAGCAAACCTTTTTTACCATCAATTATGTCTGGGCCACCGTTAGCATCGGCTCACCGCAAATCGATCAAAACCGTTTTCCCAACTGCGGGATTAAAAATTAAATCAAATTCTAATCCCAAAAACTTTCGGATAGAAAAAAAGAACATTTTAATCTTAAGCATATAATTAAGAATTAAAAAAAGAAATTTGCTTAAGGATTAACAATTTTTAGCATTCATTCAAATCAAAAAGTAATATTTTCCACTTTGAATCCCAAACATCTTGGATTAAAATATGAAAATTTAATTTTTAATCCCAACATCGGGATAAAAAAATGAAAATCTAATTTTTAATTCCAACATCGGAATTAAAAAAATTTATTTTATTTTTGAATTAAAAAATTCGCAACCCTGAATATCATACGTTAAACCTTTTCTTTTCTTGTCCCACATAAGCAATGTCTATAAGTTCTCCACTTTTTGCGAGCACCATTAGTTTGAAGTCAGAAAAACGGCCGAAGGTATATGATTGGGCCCACGTTTTTGCCGTTTATTGATGTTTAATTGTATACGTGGAAGTAAAAGAATTAAAAGAAATTTTAAACATTGATGTATGGTAAATAGGCGTGGTTGTCATGCTATTTCGCCCATTTTCATTGTGTATAATTAGATTGTTTGGATAATCAAATTGTTAAAAACTGGTAAAGTAGTTCTTTAGATACGGGATTACACCCAAAGGTGGGCGGTGCCACGCATGCTTGTGACGCATTTATTCAGTGAGTTTTCGCACTTTAGGGCGTGGTTATTATCTGATTTTACCGATTTTCAAAGTGTATGAAGAGTTGGCTTTAGCAATTTGGAAGATATGTAAATTTAACGAGTTTGGATATGTACATTTAACCAGTTAGGGGGTATGGCTCCGCTCAGGTTTAAAAATATTTTAGTCCACAGATGTCCCTCGCTAATGCGATTTTCTGTACCAAATCACAGTTTGGTTTCTTAATAAAAAACTTTGTTATTGCACTTTATAGTTTTTCGTTTAATGGCGTTTTTTGGGTGTTGCAGTGGTCCGATTACACCCATCTGCAATACCGACTGCCCTTGGTTGCCAAGAAACATGTGTGCCAAGTTTCATCAAGATATCTCAATTTTTACTCAAGTTATCGCTTGCAGGGACAGACGATTGGAAGGAGAGCCAGTCACCAGAATTTCAACACGTCTCTTTATCCTAATTATTTATATATATTTAACTCCATATCTATCTTGATTAGTTTTAGGTAATACTAACAACCGTTAAGTGAACAAGCCTATATCTGTACTATACACTGTAGCAACATGTTGTAAAAGTATAAAAAAGAGACGTAAATAGGCTATATACATCATACGAGTACGCCACTTAAAATAATTAAACATAAGTTATTCATTAGTTAACGATAGGAAAATAATCTGTTTTTGGTGATGTGAGTGTGAAGAGAGTTGACAAGGTTAGCAATCCTATTATGCGTCCGTTGAATACATAGTTTTTCTGGATTTTCATCGTTTTTAATTGGCATAGATGTCTACAATAGAATCCAAAGGGAATAGACTCAAAACTGTGTAGTGTCAGGGGCAATAACTTGACCATTCACTACAAAAACAGTAGGTCAGTGAATTAGATTGTTAACTTTAAAGCAAGAGCGTGGGAAGTTTCTGCGGTCTTAATGATGGCAGGAACGACAACGCCTAACAGAATATATTTTGAACCCTTCCGGCTCTTTATGCCCTGTAGCACCATTCGTTGGGAAGATATTTGGTATCAAATCAAGTCCGGCACTTTTATTTGTTTCAGATTAAAAAACTGTTTGAGAAAATCATCATAATTGCCTTTAAAGTTATTCAGGTTGACTTAAAATCCGTTGGATTTTACTTTGATCGGATGATTGCTATTGATTAAGTAGCAGAACACAGCGGGTGAGATTGGGTTGAAATTTAAAATGTATACCATTGTAGTCTAATCCTTGAGCTTCAGACCATGTCATAAAAGCTTCATCAGTATTCACCGCAGATGTCACTTATCAAATTATAATACCCTACGAGTACCAGCTTGGCGTTATTCAATTTGTTGTTAACGTATGTGAGCGTTGTAAGTAGACTAAAATATGTCCCGTATGATGTGAGCATCGTCATGTATACACGACCAACAATTACATCCTACACTACCTTTGTTTCTGACGAGAACTACCTCTATCATGAATGGGTATTGAATCAGTATAAATATGACGTTGGATGACAATGAAAACACTACAACCACGTTCAAGGGCAGAGAAATTTTGATCCTATCGTTTCTAAAAATATTATATGCCGCCATGAATGAACGAGTGTAACGACGACTCAGTAACTCTGATTTAGTCAAAGTGTCTGACCGCTGACCGTCTTTGAGCTGTTTTTTTCGATTCTGGAATACCTAGAGATGACGTTTCCCTCTCTCCCTTTTCGGTCGTAGATCTCCTTTATGATATCATTTGATGAGGGTGCACACTTTTCTTCTCGTCGTCCTCACTTTCAAAGTCAACATCTGATTCTTCATTAGAATTCCACACACTAACTTCAAATGCGTTGCATCCTGTTCACCTCCATGGTACACACTTTACGTTGATGTTTCTGGCAATCACTTTAAATTCGTCATCATTTAAATTTAGGTATATTGAATGAAGCCACATCTGGCATATAAAGCACCTCACGCTTTCGAACGGGTTCAGAGCAGCTGCCGCACGAGTTATCTACTACACGCTCTTTGGGTGTCGAGTATTAAGTTAACGCAAAAATTAATAAAGTGAAATTAAAACAAAAATACACTGTTGATGAACTAAGCGAAGTTAATTAATTAAATTAATTACTTCGATTCACTATTTTATTTACAAAAAAAAAAAGAAAACGCGAAATATCACTTATAATTGGATCCCAAACACAATATCTTAAGCGAATTATTATCAGTAAATTATATTGATACTTCAAATGCTGAATGGTAAATCAAACATAAAATTAACTATAGGGTCACATATAATTATATTGCATATATGGGACATATGGGAAGGTGTGGGCCTATTTCAATTTTGAACATCACATATTATGTTAAACTTAACATGATAATCTAATTTTATTAGGATATGTCGCGAATCAAAAAATATTTTTCGGTAAAGGTGTCTATTAATAAATGTTATAATAATTTTTGGTCTAATCTCACTATCTGCTTTAACTTACCCAAACTAATAGCTGTTTTGAATAACTCTGGAGGTATATTAGTAGCTCGGCCATCGACAGACATGGGCGGAGACATGTTATCCTCTTCAGTACTGCCATTTAAAGTTGGAGGAACCGGTGGAGAACACACATCTGAATAATAACAATTTGACCCAACACCATTGCGTTCAACATGGCAACTGCAAAGATTTAAATTACAGCAGGAAGATGTTCCGCATTGTTGATGTATATACGGACGATTAAACGAGAAGCAATCAGCCAATCCTAATGTGTTTCTTTGCATAAAATTGTGAGCTAATGTACAATTTTTATTTTGAAGTTTGCGAACAGCAACCCAAAGTTTTTTGATATCACTCATAGTAAGGCTGTATTTAAGATGATAACGAAAGTCTCGAATGTCATTTTCTGTTAATTCTAGGAGGTCATTCCCATCAATATGTTCCGCTACCAAACAGTTTATAACATTGTAGTCAAATCTTTGAACTTCAGCCCATTTTACAACATCTTCTTCCTACAGAAAAAAAACTCTAGCAATTTAAAATGATTAAAGATATTGCATTTGGAATTACCTGCCACTCCCAGCAAGGCTTTTCTGAATTAGGTGGGATTATATCGTGTGTGGTATTTATATTTTTGATATCATTGTTGTTATGACCATGATCGACATCCACATTCGCCATTATTAAAAATAAAACTTTTTAGAGCTAAACGATTTGAACTTTCAGCTGTTTTATCTTTTAAACGCCATTCCGCTCAAATCTCCTTCACTATTTCTATTATTTGGCTATAATCAATTGTTTATATAAAAAAACATCATTTGCGGCGTTTGTGGCACTTCCTTTATTTTTTTAATATAAACCCAATTGAAGTCATTGATATCTATATAACAAAGTAATGGAATTCAAATCAACTTGATTTCTCTTTAAACCTCAACTTACATACATATTTATATTGCCATTTGTAAATAAAAGCATTTATTAATGTCAATACCAGCTGATATGTTATCACATTTCGATAGTTGTGTTGGTGCGCTATACTAATAGTATGTTCTCAATAAATACATAATAACGTAATATAGTTCGGGGACAAGAATTATGATTAGGTATCTGAGCAACATCCCAGCACACCAGGTAGCCACGAAGCCTCCTTCGTAATCAACTGCACTAAATTTAGCTTGTTAAACATGCCAATTTGATTGTAATAGACGTGTGAGGAAAGACGAAACAATCTCTCCCGTGCAAACGAATTTGCTGCTACTGTCTCATTCTCAAAGAACCTTATATGGTAGGTCAGATTATATCTGTTGTTTTCGTTAGTGGTAAAAAGAGATCTTGGAGAACTTATAAACCCCTATTTAAAATGTTCAATACGCAAGATTCAACAGCCTTTTGGTCAGATGATGCAACCATTCGTAAAATATTTGCTAAATTCTGAATAGACCATAGAAGCACCGGCACTAGACGAAAGAAATAGCTGAAGTTACCGGTTGTGTTAAACAAATCGTTCATGAATCTGCAAAACTGTACTTAAAGAGAGACCCGTGAGAATTTTCTGCATTCATATGTAACTTACGAAACAGTCATCTGGAAACATGGCACCTTGAACAATACCAACAATAGCACCAATGCCATTCTACACGTAGCACCTGTAGATATCGTTAGCAGGTGCATTGCGGTAAAAGCTGTTATAACTGGACCACTGCATCGCTCAGCTTTCTCTTTGTTCCTTCTTTGCACACATACCTGTGAGTGATATGTGGGCGGGGAGAAACCGCTGGAAAAGGGGTGCTCTGAAGCAGAGGTGGCAGCCATTAAGATACTAGTGGATGTACGGTTTCGAAGAGCAGCCTTTAGAGAGATGCGCTTTCACTCCGATAGAATAACGATAGTACGGACCTTAAGCTCACTTACGATGAGTTCAAAACTAATCATCCAATGAGCTCATTCGAATAAAATAATTCGAAATATTTAAACACATGGCATTACTGTATTTTATAAAAAGCTAGATTATGCTGTAATTTTAATATGCTAGATAAAATAAAAATCTATATTGAAAACTGCCTGCCCAATTGAAAAGTGATATACGCACCATGACGAAACAATTTTTTTCAAATTCTGAAACTTTGGCGTGTTTGATCATATTCATTTAATTCTATGGCATCATACGGAATCCACTTCAGAATTCTTGACTTAAGTTCAGATGTATAAAATCTCAGTTAGTTTTGCCATTCGGCTCTCGTCAATATCATATATATACTTTTAAAAGCAAAATTCGAAAGCGTTTACGAGAGATGATGTAATTTGTCCCATCAATAGCGAACACATATATCAGAATTCAGGATACGACATGGAATAAATAAAAAAATTGGACACAAGTTGAAAATTATGCGAAATTAGAGTTTGAAATGAATTTATGATATACTATACTTTAAATTAATACAGGTGAATTTTTATAAAAATTCGTTATGAACGAATAAATTTTGTAACATTTAGTAGTAAGAATCATAGAGTACGAGATTACGTGAAGACGTAAATTAAAATTACTTATAAAATGAAAAGCAGCAACATAGAAAAACTTTCAAACACTTCTGTTACTTCGTGAAATAATCTTAATTATTAGTTTATGGTAAAAAAATTTCAGTGAGACAAACAGAATAACGTTGCCTGCAAATATTTGAGTAATTTTTAAATAAATAATTTTACTGTTGACAACATAATTACCAATTACTAATTTATCATCAAAGCGAACCAAACATAAGGTATATGAACGCTTTGCTTTCCTTTAATATGTCGTTTGTTGTTATTTTCAGCTTAACAGATTCAGCAAACTAAAAAAATACTATATTCCGACCTACTAAAATCACAAGATTTAGGCTGTTGAGTCGATTATCTTACTAATCTACTGGACTTAGCAGGATTTCTCCTTACAAAACTGACACTTTTTAATTTTGTCACCGAGAATATTTGAATCTAATCTACGCGAAATTTCCCTGTGCGACTTTACCGTTCTGTTGTTCACATTTTGTTTTAACACAGCTGATTTTGATTTTTGACAACATCAATTAAATAAGTGAAAATGGCCAGTAAAAACAGCACAAAAAAAAAGGTAATCTGGAGTGAGGCAGCTAAGGCCGATCTAATGGAGTATGGCGAGAAAAAATGCCACATCTTCAATCGGCTAGTCAAAAACAGATGTTTGATCAATCTCAGCGGCAGTGAGGACAGTTATTGTTGTAACGGTTTCCGAAATAATAGCCCTTGGGCGGATAAAATATGCAAGCGATATTTGACGCATTTGCTTTGTTTTTGTTTTTTTTCTTTGTTTTGAATTGTGAAAATAGAAATTCTATTGATTTACTTTCCAGTGTTGATATCAAGGAATTGTAAAAAACATTTTGATATTTTCTTGCTAGTTTCTGCTGGTTTTGCGTTTCTTTATTTTTTTGTAATTTCGGTCTTTGCGACAGTAATTGTCAATTTTCTTCTTCCTAATAGCTAGCAGCTACTATCAGGTAAGATATAAAGCTATTAAATCAAGTCTAATCACTTAAAATTTTTGTGGAAACATGATATAACATATTTTCAAAAATATATTTCGAATTCAAATATGAATTACTAAACATTTTGCTTTGCTTTGATTTGTGTACGAAGCAAAAGTTATATGTGAATCAGCCATTATGCTAAAGACAGACATATGATTTCCGTACTATAAGAAAGTCTCAGGAAACCATGTACCATATTGTGACGAACACGGATGATAGAACAAAATCGAATCGACGATAAATTGCCAGAAGCAACTAGACAGCGAATTCGTAGTTGCCAGAATGTTCTAGTAGTAAAGTAGTTAGCGAATTCGTAGTGGCCAGAATGTTCTAGAAGCAATGTTTTGTTACAGATTTACTATATAAGGGCTGCCGGATTGTGCAGCAAACACAGTTCTAGTTAGAATGTTGTCGTGATAAGAGCAATCAAGCTATAAGCAAGAAGTTGTAAGCTCGAATAACGAGCAATAAGTGTTAAGTTGTTTTAATTAGAAATAAAGATAAGTGTGTAGCCATTAAATTGGGACTTTTATTTAACAATCCAGTGATCGAACTCAAGAGTGAGTTACAGGTAGACGATTTATCGAGAAATCTGTTACAATTGGTGTCAGAAGTGGGATTGTCAAATAAATTCCGGCGATAAATGGATTAAAAACTGAATTACAATCACGGTTGAGAGAGACCATGGAGGCGGAAAACATTAATGTTGAGGAATATGTCTTTCACATGGAATTAGAAGAAGAGACAACAAAGCTAGAAGAAAAGGAAGAGGCTCAATGCTCGTCAAAGATGGTAGACATGAACATGCTTTTTTCTGCAATATCGCAGATGGGGACGCAAATGTCGACACAATTTAAAGAGCAGGATACACGTATGTCTCAGATGTCAACGCAGTTAGAAACGCGATTGTCAACGCATTTGGAAGAGCAGTTCATAGCGCAAGATGCACGTATATCAGCGCAGGTGTCCTCACAGTTGAAAGAGCAGGATGCACGGATATCGCAGGTGACCTTACAAATAGCAGAAATGTCCTCACAGATTTCGGAAGAACGGGATAAAATTAAAACTGAAATGGATGAATTGAGAGATCGTCTTCGTGAGCTACAATTAAATCGGCCAATTATGTCGTCAGCTTCTGCCAAGGTAAAACCTCCATCCTTTGATGGCACTGTTCCGTTCCACGTTTTTAAGCTTCAATTCGAAAAGACGGCATCTTCAAATAATTGGAACGCTGAAGACAAAGTAGCTGCATTGTTCGTTGCATTAAAAGGATCTGCAGCGGAGATATTACAGACCAATTCAAACTGCGAGGCGAGTAGTTATGAAACGTTGATGGGTGCATTAGAAAGACGGTATGGTAGTGAGCACAGGAAGCAGATCTTTCAAATCGAGTTGCGAAATCGCCGCCAGAAAGCCAATGAGTCTCTGCAGGAATTTTCTACAGAGATTGAGAGGTTAGCTCACTTAGCTTATGCACATAAATCCGTGGAATACATCGAGGACATGAAAATTCAGACTTTCGTCAATGGAATACGAGATAACACTACACGCTTCGCTGCATTAGCATGTCCAAAATTGACGTTTGCAGAAACCGTTTCGTATGCTCTGACACAAGAAACTGCATCTCTGCTTTGCAATCAAACATTTAAAGCTCACAAAGTAGAAATAGAGGAACACACTTGGGTGAACCAATTACTTGAAAAAATGGACAACATGCAGAAAGCACTGGAAAAATCTAAGGAAGCGCATAGGAAAAATGATGGTGTGTCTAAATGCTTCAACTGCGGAAAAAGTGGCCATATTGCACGCCACTGTAACCAGCCCAATAATCCAGTTGGACGTAAACGCAAAGCTGAAGAAGATCAAGCAAATGTCAAATCAAACCAATCGTTAAATTAAAGCGAGCCAGCCGAAAAGGGTACGGGCTGGCTCCCGAGTTAATATCGTTTACACTATATGAGTCGAAAGAAATATACTTTTGAGCTGCACCGAAATGTGTACTCTTTATTGATATTCTTAAGACTACCTTGTTACATACATCTTACTGCTATTTATACTAACTAGTGTTACTTATTACTAGTGTAAACGAATGACCACCCTGTGGCAAATCAATTACAATCGAGCAGTCAGCATTCAGCAGTCATCAAAGATCGACATCCTGATGGGAACGTTGCTTTAACTAGCAGCACTTATTTTTGTTCTTTATATATATATCAATAAAGATATCGCAATCAATAAAGTTGAAAACATTCGCCTTTTAACTTTCAGTTCAGAAGTGGGATGAATCTGAGTGCTAAAAGTATACGTGAACGCACAAACGCATGTAAAGTTGTTCAAATAAGAAAAGTATAGCCATAAAAGTGCAGGAGCCCTAGCGCTCCGACATTCCCATTACGTGCAAGCAAGCGGCGATTCAGCAGTTACATTTAAAAGGCTAATTTGATAATGAGTGCGAAAGAATCAGTCATGTAATCAGGCAAAACCAATCAACGTCAACTAAAACGAAGCATCGAGGTGAAACGGAAAGCTATCACATTTATGTAAATATGTATCTACGATCTGCAGCGACAACGAACCACTAAACGATCAACGAAGAGAGGAAGCAATGTTAAACGATAACAGCGAACGAGCTACGTTATATAACGAGAAACGAATTTTAAAATAAACGAGTACCAACGAAATAACAAAAACGAAAGGAAACGAAACGAAAATCAACGAGTTGTGATTTGTAGTCAAAACAAATCTAAAACATAAGAACGAGTGAACATATGGTAAACGAGAAGTTACAATAGACATTAAAAAACGAAACTGATATAAATCTACGATACAAATATAAAAATCAACAATGCCGAAAATAAGTGAATTAAAAACTGATCAATTAAAAGTTATCTTGCGGGAAAAAGGGGTATCTACGTCTGGTACCAGAGCGGAATTGGAACTACGTTTAATGGAACTATATGGGAATGATGAAATAGAAGCGCCAATAGTTATGAATTCTGGGTTGCAGGAGCAGATCAATGACTTACGTGGTATGATGGAAACTATTGTAGGCATGTTACAGCAAAACAGGCAACAGATAAGTGACCCAATTGTAATACAACCGAGCGTAAATAATCAATACCAAAACGAAATTGTTAGACAAGTCGTAACGCCGTCAAGCCCTACAAATACGTATGTTAGGGGTTTTCAGTCGGTTAAAGAAATATCAGACATGATTCCGGAGTTTGATCCAACAAATACACAGTCGTTAACAGTACAACAGTTTATTGATCGAGTCAGTAGCGTTATGAGCGCTTACCAGTTAGACGAAAAATGTGTTTTATTAGCAGTTTATGGTCGATTAAAAGGAGTAGCTCGCATATGGTTAGATGCATTACCAATTGTACACACGACATGGAATGAGTTCGTTGCGGAATTGAAAAAAGAATTTTGTGTAAATTACGATGAAGCGCAAGTGCATCGAATTATGAATGAGTCGGTACGCAAAACAGGTGAACGTATATCTGACTACTGTTTTAGAGTTTATGCATTAGGAAAACGTTTTCAACTGAGTGAGCCTGCTATTATTCAATATACACGGCAAGGGTTAAATCATCATGACTTGCAAATTGCTATAGCAGCGCAAAGATTTGAAAATGCTAAACAAATGCGCGAAATAGTTGAAGAATGGCTAACAAATCGTATCAAAAATACCACCCCTAACATAATTTTGAAAGTCAAGCTAAAGTAGTGAACGCACCGCCTCAGAGAGTAACGATTGATGAAAACAAGCAAATTATATGTTATAATTGTGGTGAGTTAGGCCACATATCAAATAAATGTACAAAAGAGCAGAAGCGTTCGAGATGCCCTGATTGTGGTAAAGTACACAAACGAGGGGAACCGGTCAATTGTGGTCTTAAGCAGTCTACGCATAACGTTCGAAAAGCTGAAATGAAGCAAAATGAAAAATGTGTTATTAAGAGTATTAACGTAAATGGCCTAATGTTTGAAGCATTAATCGATACCGGTAGTGAGTGCAGTTTAGTTCGAAAGTCAACAGCAGATATATTGAAACTGAAGTATGAAGAGTGTTGTATACATTTAAACGGTATAAGCGGTGGAAGATATACGATGAAAGAGAGGTGTGTGCTCGATATAGTGATTGGAGAAGTAAAGGTTAATACGTTGGTATATATTGTTGCCGATAACATGTTAAATACGGATTTCCTACTGGGTCAGGACGTGATAGCGCGTAAAGGTTTATTGTTCACGGTGGAAAATGGTGAATCGAAGTTCATAGCTGATTGTCATTATGGTGCTGTTTTTCCTAATGATGAGTTAATGACCAAGTTAACGGAAAATGTGAGTGAAGAAGATCAGCAACTAAAACTTCAAAATTTACTAACAAACTACAATGATGTATTCTCAGACGGATTGAAGGGTATCGGTAAGTCACACTTAATTGAATTTGAAATAGTCGTACAATCGAAAAAGGTTATTGCGCAAGCGCCTTATCGAGTGCCAGCTCCAAAGCGAATGATAGTAACGCAAATGATCAAAGACCTCGAAGATAACGATATTATAATAAAATCCTCATCCGAATTCGCAAGCCCTATTGTATTAGTTAAAAAGAAAAATGGAAGCGATAGACTTTGCGTAGATTACCGTCGGTTGAATTCCATAATTGAAAAAGAGAATTTTCCTGTTCCAAATATAGAGGAGCAATTGCACCAAGCTAAACAATATAAATTTTTCACGATATTAGATTTGAATAGTGGATATTATCAGATCCCAATCATACCTGGTAGTCGAAAATATACAGCTTTCATAACTCCGGATGGCTTGTATGAATTCAAACGCATGCCTTTTGGGGTAAAAAACGCGCCTATTGTTTTTCAACGCTTGATGCTAAAAATTAAAGAACAAGTACACGAAGATGACCTTATAATTTACATGGATGATATCTTAATAGGTAGCCAAACGTTCGAGGAAATGTTAGAAAAGTTAAACAGAGTTTTAACAGTTTTACGAAAAGCGGGCTTAACCCTAAATATCAGAAAATGTGAATTTATGAAAAGCACGATTACATTTCTGGGTCATGAGTTGACGCCAGATGGTATTTTACCTGGTAAAATCAAAACTCAGGCCGTATCAAAATTTCCTACACCAGCTAATGTGGCTGATATACGACGATTTTTAGGTTTAAGTGGTTATTTAAGAAAATTCGTCCCTGGATACGCTATAATTTCAGAACCACTGCGCAAACTGTTACGCAAAGACGAAAAATTTGAGTGGACAAAAACACAAGAAGTCGCATTCGAACAATTAAAATCCAAATTAGTGTCACGACCAGTACTAGCAGCATATCGTATCGACACAGAACATGAAGTACACACAGATGCAAGTGCAGTAGGTTTGGCTGGTGTATTATTACAGCGCGAAAAAGATGATTTTAAACCGGTAGCGTATTATAGTAGAGCCACTAGCGTTGACGAACAAAAGTTTCACAGTTATGAACTCGAGACTCTGGCTGTTGTAGAATCTCTAGAACGTTTCCGATATTATATCTACGGTAAAAAGATTACAGTCAAGACAGACTGTAGCGCATTAAGAACGACTATGCAAAAGAAAGAGCTTATACCACGAATTGCCAGATGGTGGCTACGAATCCAGGATTTTGAAATCGAAATAGAACATCGACCGGGCAGTCGTATGGAACATGTGGATGCACTGAGTCGAACTCCGTATGAAGAATCACAAACAATCGAAGTAGCAGATTTGCGTACTGATAAAGCAGTTATCGATGAGGATGACTGGCTTTTTAGTATGCAATTACAAGATGAGCGCATATGTAAAATTGTACACAATCTTAAAACAAATAGTAAAGTTGAAGATAAGGAATATATATTGCAGAACGGAAGACTTTTGCGAAAGGTTGACGATGCACTTCTATGGGTTGTACCGCGAGCACTACGTTATAGAGTGGTTCAAGATTGTTATACAAAAGCAGGACACATGGGTGTCGAAAAAACGTTAGAACGATTAAAATCTTACATGTGGTTTCCACGAATGCGCAACTTCGTCAAACAATTCATTTTATCGTGTATGGATTGCGCGTACAATAAACGTAAAGGTGGGAAAACCGAAATGCAGTATCATTACGACGAAATAGAACCGATTCCGTTCAGAACTATTCATATGGATCACTTGGGCCCGTTTCCAAAAAGCTCAAAAGCAAAGGAACATCTCCTGGTTATCGTCGATTCATTCACAAAATTTACAATGTTATATCCTGTTAAAAATACATCAACGAAGTACGTAATCGAAGCATTAAATGAAGCAAGTAGTTATGTTGGTATGCCATTACGTATCGTGACGGACAGAGGTTCCGCTTTTACCTCCCGAGAGTTCGAAAAGTATTGTTTCGAAAATGACATAAAACACATTCTTACGGCAGTTCGTACACCGAGAGCAAACGGTCATGCAGAAAGAACAAATCGTACAATATTGTCAATGCTGTTACCGACGAATTCTACCGATAAAAAATGGGACGAAAACATACGCTGTGTACAGTGGTGCATAAACACGATGAAGAACAGTACCACGGGTTGCACTCCTCATGAGTTGTTATATGGGTATAAACCACGTGATATTTTACGCAACAGAATTATTCTTAGTTTACAAGCAAACGATGAAGCATTAGATGGAATACAATTAACGAATCTTCGTGTAACGGCAGCCAAACGAATTAACGAAACACGGGCAGCTGCGAAATCTCGTTTTGACGCAAAGCATCGATCTCCGAGTATTTTCCAAGAAGGTGACTTAGTCTTAGCTGAAAATGAACCACCGAGTACAGGCACGTCAAGAAAACTCGAGCCACGATTCAAAGGACCATTCGTAGTTACCAAAGTTCTTGATCACGATCGTTATGTGGTCGAAGATCTTCCCCAAACTCGACGAACTAGAAAACATTATTCTTCTGTTTATTCAATCGACAAGTTAAAACGCTGGTGTCAGTTACCAGAAGATGACGATGCCAAAGAAGAAGATATCGACAACAACGAATTGATCGAGATCGCTCAAGTTGGTCAGGAAAGGCCGACTGTAAACGAATGACCACCCTGTGGCAAATCAATTACCATCGAGCAGTCAGCATTCAGCAGTCATCAAAGATCGACATCCTGATGGGAACGTTGCTTTAACTAGCAGCACTTATTTTTGTTCTTTATATATATATCAATAAAGATATCGCAATCAATAAAGTTAAAAACATTCGCCTTTTAACTTTCACTAGTTGATAGTTTCTTTACACATAACATATTGTTTGTTTAAATACATTTACATTGTTCTTAGATAAGGTTGTTTTGTTTAATGTTGTTTTCATACATTCTGTTCATTCAGAGATAAGGTTGTTTTGATGTTTGTTTGTTTAGGATAAGTAAACGTTCCTTAACTCCCGCAAGCAAATGCCCTGTAATCTCCATTTCACAAATAAGCAGGAATACGAGTAACGTTACCGTTAGTAGATGTGTAGATGGTAAAAAGCGCATACTGACTGTGGATACGGGCGCATCACATTCCATAATTCGATCTGATCTGGTTGAGAAAGAAGGGAGATCGTTTGCTGGGGCAAAGTTGCGTACTGCAACTGGAGAAGATACCCTAGTTCTCGGAAAGGTAACGTGCGATATCGTAATTGGAAAGGCAGCCGTGTTACACAATTTTATAGTGGCAGACATGAAAACAGGATTATGTCCTATAGAAATATGGAAGTGCCACTTATGTTCGGTTACGATAATAAGTACAACGTCAGACGAGTGATAACAACAGAGAGCCAACAGATTCCACCAACATCAGAAGCAGTTATTTGAGCAGAAATAGATGGAGACTATGGGCCAAACAAGTGGTGGATTGTTGAGGCCACAAAAGAATCTACACCTTACTTACCTATAAGCAAGCCCCTGGCTATGACAAGACAAGATAAACGTGTTCCAGTAAGAGTACTTAATGAGTGCAAGTTACCAATCAAACTCTCCAAAGGAGCTATATTAGGGCAGTGTCAAGAGATTGAGGCCGTGATAAATTGCGAAATACGTCTTGAGGAAGATTCCATGGACGAAAACGACATATCGAGCGAAATGAACGAATGGACCAAGGAACTAGAGGCAAGCCATCAAATTATGGCTAAACAACTTCTTCTCAGATACTCATCCATATTTGATAAAGACGATGCCAAACCAGGAATAACCAAAGTTGTGAAACATTTCATTAACACAGGTGATGCAAGACCAATCCGACAGGCTCCTCGAAGCGTTCCTTTAGCAAAACGTGAAGTTGTAAGCCAGACCATACGTGAAATGAGTGAAAGCGGCGTAATCGAACCATCAGAGAGTCCGTGGAGCTCACCTGTATTACTTGTAAAGAAGAAAGATGGCAACATGAGATTTTGTGTGGACTATAGAAGGTTGAATGATGTAACAAAGAAAGACAGTTATCCACTACCTAGAATCGATGACACACTGGACTCGTTATCAGGCACAAAATGGTTCTCAACACTTGATTTGAAAAGTGGTTATTGGCAAGTGGAGGTAAACGAAGAAGACAAAGAAAAGACGGCTTTCAGCGTTGGAGATGGTCTATGGCAATTTACCGTAATGCCCTTTGGATTATGTAACGCTCCTGCTACTTTTGAGAGACTTATGGACCAGGTATTAAAAGGATTACACTGGAAGACCTGTTTAGTATACCTCGACGATATCATCGTGTTGGGTAAAAGCTTCGATGAACACCTTAAGAACTTGGAAAAGGTTTTCCAACGGATAGCTAGCGCTGGTCTGAAGCTGAATCCAAAGAAGTGTTCCCTTTTCAAAAAAGAAGTAAGCTACTTAGGACATAAAGTGACAACGGAGGGCATTTGCACAGCTAATGAAAAGATCGAGGCAGTCAGAGATTGGCCCAATCCTAAAAATTTACATGAATTGCGGAGTTTCCTTGGACTGTGTACTTATTATCGACGATTCGTTCCAAATTTTGCCAGCGTAGCTAGTAGCCTCCATGAACTCACGAAAAAGAACAGAGTTTTTGAATGGAATCAAGAACAGGAAGTGGCTTTCCAAACTCTGAAGAAGCGATTAAGTACTGCGCCAATGTTAGCATACCCGGTCCCAGGATCAACGTTTATTTTGGATACGGATGCTAGTGGATTTGCAGTAGGAGGCGTTCTATCACAAGTCATTGATGGGCATGAGAAAGTGGTTGCATATTACAGCCAGACAATAAGTAAGCCAGAGAGAAATTATTGTGTTACTCGGAGGGAATTACTGGCGTTGGTGAAGTGCATCAAACATTTTCATAAGTACCTTTATGGCCAGCGATTTCGGGTGAGAACAGATCATGCAGCATTAAAATGGCATCTGCAATTCAGAAACCCAGAAGGACAGTTGACACGTTGGATTGAAAGACTCCAAAGTTACGACTTCTCTATAGAACATCGCAAAGGTAGTAATCATGGAAATGCTGATGCCATGTCCCGCCGTCACTGTAATCTGGAATGCAGGCATTGCTCAAAAGCTGAGGCCAAAGAAGACATTATAGATGTCAGCAAGAGGATCCAGATTTGAAAAGTGTAATACATGGATTGGAGATGAATAAACGTCCAACGAGAGAAGAAATAGCTGCAGAAAGCCCAGTCGCTAAGGCTTATTGGGCACAATGGAATAGTTTAAAATTAGTGTCTGGCTGCTTGCATCGTGTATGGGAAAGCGAAGATGGGCAAAGTTCACGAGCTCTGATGATTATTCCAAAAGTAAAAATTCCTGAAGTTCTCAACGAGCTGCATAACGGTCCAAGTGGAGGACACATGGGTATCACTAAAACCTTGGAGAAATTAAAACAAAGATTTTATTGGGTTGGTTGTCGTCAATCAGTTACGGAATGGATCGCCAATTGTGTTGAGTGCATAGCTGCTAAAGGGCCGAGGTCCAGGAGTCATGGTCAGATGAAGCAGTACAATTCGGGTGCGCCGTTTGAGCGAATTGCCATGGATGTAGCTGGTCCCTTTCCTATCAGTAAGTTAGAAAACAAATATGTTTTGGTAGTCATGGACTATTTCAGCAAATGGCCAGAGGTATACGCAATTCCTAACCAAGAGGCAGGAACAGTGGCGGACGTATTCATCAAGAATTGGGTATCGAGATATGGTGTTCCAATAGAATTACATTCTGATCAAGGGAGAAATTTTGAATCAGCTCTAATTCAGGAGATATGCCAGAAACTGGGAATCTGGAAAACGCGTACAACTGCACTACATCCGCAGTCCGTTGGCATGGTAGAACGATTCAATCGAACTTTGGAAGAACATTTGAGGAAAGTTGTGGACAAGTATCAAAAAGATTGGGATACTCATATACCTTTGTTCCTGATGGCTTATCGGTCTGCTGAACATGAAACAACGGGGCAGACTCCAGCAAGGGTAATTTTTGGTAATGATCTTCGACTACCGATTGATTTAAAATTTGAAAGGAATACTAAGGAATTCAATAGCATCCTAGAAGACGAGATGAGGGATATACATGCTATGGTAAGACAGCTCACCAAAATTATGAGCGATAAGATCAAAGCAAAATACGACAAGGCAATAAACTCGGAAGGTTTTATTGAAGGCGATTGGGTATTGTTATATAACCCACAACGAAAGAAAGGGTTATCTCCCAAATTACAGTGTAATTGGGAAGGACCATACCAGGTTATTAAACGACTCAATGATGTAGTGTATCGCATACAGACCATTGGAAGACCAAGGAATAAAATGAAGGTGGTTCATCTGGAACGGCTTGCACCTGTACCACAAATATGTCTAATCGGGACGATCAGACTTAGGTGGAGGGCAGTGTGCCGAACACGGATGATAGAACAAAATCGAATCGACGATAAATTGCCAGAAGCAACTAGACAGCGAATTCGTAGTTGCCAGAATGTTCTAGTAGTAAAGTAGTTAGCGAATTCGTAGTGGCCAGAATGTTCTAGAAGCAATGTTTTGTTACAGATTTACTATATATAAGGGCTGCCGGATTGTGCAGCAAACACAGTTCTAGTTAGAATGTTGTCGTGATAAGAGCAATCAAGCTATAAGCAAGAAGTTGTAAGCTCGAATAACGAGCAATAAGTGTTAAGTTGCTTTAATTAGAACTAAAGATAAGTGTGTAGCCATTAAATTGGGACTTTTATTTAACAATCCAGTGATCGAACTCAAGAGTGAGTTACAGGTAGACGATTTATCGAGAAATCCGTTACAAAATTATACCAGCATTGTGACATACATATAATATTCTATAAGTTTGACACTTCTAAACTCGTAAAACACAAAATTACATCAACTAAAAGAAAATAAATCTAAAATAGGAAAATGAAGCCAAGTAAGAGGTGAGGAAAATTAAGTTTTTTACACTATCTCTACATGCATTAAAAAGGACCAAGCTATATAAAAGATTGATTTCAAGAAAAGGGCTTTACAATATTTTTTTTCATTTTTATTTTATTTTTTTCGTTTAATTTGATTTATAATTTTTTTTATATGTCTCCCCGAGCATGCGTTTGTCTAGAAGTGTCATTTAAAATATTTGTCAATTTTAAAATAGTTTTTCATGGCTCGAAAATTGGTACTTTCAATTGTCTTTGATAGTTTTGATAGACAATAGTTTTTGTCAGATGTATTTAGACTGTGTTCCTTGATCGGGAGCGTGCAGGCCTCACTATGTAGGTATTCGACAAGAGGCATCCTATAATGTTACGGAGTGCAGTATTCTGACACGTCTGAACTTATTTGTTTGCATTTTCCTACATGAAGGCGACCATATTGGTACAGCGTACTTGATGACCAGCGGATCGATTGCCTTGTATATATATATTTTGTCAGTAACGTTTCTTTATCCTTTCCCCAAGAAGTACTGGCTAACGAATTGAGGATTTTGTTGTGGATCGGTACTTTGGTATTAATCGCGGTCGTATGTGGAGTGAAGGAGTACAATTTGTCAAATGTACTGTCTAAAATCTTAGGTTAGGTCGGAATTTTAACGCCATCGACTGTGATATTAAGAAACATTTTGTACTCCTTCGTCCAGGTTGTGAATATGTTCGCTATGAATATAGTGAGGGAGAGTGTCAAGCTCCTTTCAGAAAAGAAGCGAGAAAGACCGTTGAAATATTCCATTGCCTGACGTCAATATCGTACAATCATCTGCATATGAGGTGATGGAAATTCCCTCTGGCAGTTGAGGGAGTTTCGAAAAAAGTAGCGGGGGGAGGACATCACCCTGCGGAATCCCCTGTATAATCCTATTGATTTAAAATTTTTACCTTGATTTAATGCGGATGATTGCCGACCACTCAGATAGTTATTGACAACTTGACAACCTTTTGTAGTGATGAATACTCGCCTGACCTTCAAAGCGAAGAAAACGAAGGGTGTGAATGTAGCTAAGTTAATTGATCTCTAAAGTTTAAAGCATGTACATATTTTTCCAAATACGAAGTGAAATAACACATAATGCCTTGATGATAAGAAAATTTGGTAGTTTTGCAACAAATTTGGTAGGTATTTTGGTACCCAAAGATTTTCTAAAGTGGCAACTCTGGTAGTGACACCCGGCGGCCGTTCGCTAATTCTTTTCGACACAGGATTTTCTACCAACAACACAATTTTATGACGCTTTGTCGTCGCCTCAGTCCTTCGACACGTTAACTCTTTGACATGAAAGCAAAAAACGTGAGCTCCGGCCATTGTTTGTCTGTGGAAACGGAGTTTACATATTTATATACATTTGCTGCATGTAGACAAATTTACAAACATTCTGCGTATGGTTCTTTCATGTTTGTTCACATAAATATATATGTGAATATGTGCGACCGCTTGGTCTTTTCAGATGCTATAAAAACTTTTAATGACCAAAACAAATAAATATATATGTAAATATATTATTGCAAAAGATTTTATGGAATTTATCATGAAATAGGTACATTTGTATATATACATATAGATATGTACTTATGTATTTGCTTTGATACCAAATATATACTACAGAATATCTACAAATTATATGCAAAGTCGTTTGCGTATTGTAGGCGTACAGTTCTTAAAATTGAAATAAGCATAATTTTTCTCATTTAACCCTGAAAATCCTCAATTCTGGTATTTTCGAGTCCGCTGGGGTAAAACTCTGGTGAAATCCGCTAATAACTTTTTGTGCTGAAATCTTCTCATCGTTGCCGAGTACCCCTCCGAAAAGCAGAACTTCTTCTACGTTTTCAGCATGAACCTTCTCTATAAATCTATGTTGTTGATGTCTGCCACAAATTTGTTACGACAATGTTCCTCGCATTGTATAAATCTACATTTTACTTTATTTATATTATTATTATTATTTGTACAATGGTTCCGGGTTGGGTGTGATTTTATAAGGCTTTTTTGTATTTCTATGTTCTGTTTTAGCCTAGATGCACTTATTTATTATGTTTTTTTTTAATACCTAAGTGTAAAAGTTTTTCATGTGATTTAATTCGATTTCTTCAAATTCGGCATATGAATTAACGTTTCTTAATAGGATGAGGCTACGAGTTACTTGAGTGTAGGTGGTAATAATAATTTCTCTATATACTCTTAAATAGTTTCAAAATCTGAATCACTCATGATGGACATTTTTTTTCAAACATTTTCTTTTTTTATAATCTACATGCCTTACCCTCAGGCTAAACAAAAAAAAATTTTTTTTTGCTCCACTCCAATATTTATATGAATTAAATAATCAAGCAACAATTTTTTAGCTTTATCATTTGTCATTTCATCGTAATGGATAATGGTAATTGAGTTACCAAAAGTTATTGAATTATCTACTTTATTTTGATCTGATTTAATAAATATTATATTTTCTTTTAAATTTTAAAACAAACTTTTTTCCAAAATCAGGATGTTGTAATATTGGTTTACTTATTATCAAAGCTTCAAGCTTCTCAAATGCCTATACATAATCGTTTTTTTTCTATTTTCGTTCCTTTTCTCAAAAAATTAGTCATGGGTTTTGATCATGATCTCTTTTACTTCTGTTGATATTGGGCATGAAACTATGGCTTGACTTTGAGAGTTGGTTTGGTTCCATCGGGAGTTACAATATGACCTAGAAAGTTGGCTATCTTTTTTAGGAATTCGCATTTATCTAAATACAATTATAAATTTCCTTCAGACAATTCTTTAAAAACGAGTTGTAATGAATTTAAATGTTCGGCGAGAGATGTGGAAAAAACAATAACATACATACACATCTAGAAATACTAAACATGGAATATTATGACTGAAATGTGGAAGGTGCGTTTCTAAGGCCAAAAGGGGAAACGTATTGGTAATGACCGTTTTTGGTAGAGAATGCAGTTTTAGGTATCTATTTTGGTTCCATTTCTGTTTGGTGAAAGCCTTTCGCTAAATATATTCTAAAATACTGACATTTTTATGTTTACCAAGTATTTCGTCCATGTTTGGTATGCGATATCTGTCATGTGCAGTTATTTCGTTAAGTTTTCTGTAATCAATTACTACTCTATAGTTTATTTTACCCGAAGTATCCGGTTTTTTAGGTACTACCCAAGTAGGACTATTATACGGTGAATTTCTTTCCCAAATTCATCCCTGTATAAGAATTTCTTGGACTTGACTTTCATCTTGAATTTTATGCATTTCCGCACGTGGGTATTGTTTTAATTAAATAGGAGAGTAGTGTGCTGTATTTAGTATTTGTTTAAAGAAGATTCTTGAATTTATATAATTTCAATTTAGAACTTTCCTCTTGATTGAGATGTTCTAATCAAAAGAATTCAAAAACATTTTTTTTTATGTTTTTATTGGTGTTCTTGAATGTAAAACACTCGATTTTTATCTTTTAAAAAGGATACTTTCTCAAAAAGGACAATTTTTATAATTTATAATTGTTTTAGTAATATTTAGCAATTTTCTGCCAATTTGCTCGTCATAATCATTAGAAAAATTATGTAAATAAATATGTTCAGGAGTTTTGGTTATATTACTATTGGGTAAGATAAACGAATTATTCAACGTAATGGGACCATTTGACGTACAAACTTCACATTTGGTTTTCTGAATCGGGAGACCAAAAATATTTTTTCGCATCATGTTATTTGTAGACCCTGTATCAATAAGGCATTTGTATGTATGAATTTTGTATACATGTTCTAAATATTGGTGTTGTCCGAGGCTGGTAAATGAAAATTTTCGGTGAATAGTTTCGTGAAAAGTTATTTTAATCTTGTTGTTCACTGTTATGCCGGCCTTGGTATTGATTCTAGTCGAAGTACTCTGGTTCATAAAAGTGTTGGGTATAACTAATTTCACTATGTCCATATTCTTGAGCGTCTTGTAATGTAAGTTCGTCAATAGACTTTTTGGTTCGTTCGATGTCTAATGATCTAAGTCGCTTGATAGTTTGTTTCGAGTAAGAGTTGGGGTTGTAAGATATGGAGGTTTGTTGTGTTTGTGGAAAATTATTCCTCCAAAAATAAGTTGGTCCGCGTGTTATAAGTGGTTTATTAAGATTTTGCTGTGGATAAACCTGTCTGGGTTGCTACTGGTATGTGTTAAAATTGAGCTGCAATGGCTGAGGATATTGAGGATATCTAGGTTGATAGTGGGTATGATTAGATGGATTTATTTTAAATGTCTCGAATCGGGATACCGATTTTTATAGATTAGCAACTGACGTCGACTCTCCGCTTCCTTACAGAATGCTTGTAAATTTCCTTTGTAAATTTTCAAATAAATTTTAGTTTGGCGTCTGTGGTTTATATCTTGCAATTGATCTTGCTCTCAGGTCTTCCCAGTTTTCGATGGTTGATAAGCTCAAGGATCTTGTCACATGTTAATCTATGGTCCGCTCTATTACTCCTAGCATAATGTGTTGTTGTCGCTCGTCGTCTGTCGGGTAGAGTGATAAAACGTAGTCCGCTCTTTTGATTAAGGTGAAAAGCGTTGATTGCACTTATATTGGGAAAATGCTCTCAAGTTGGTTTCTAGCCTCGCTAAGATATTATTCGCTTAGCGATACGAGCTGGGCTGCAGTAATATTTGGTTGTGCTATTTTTATACTCTCGCAACTTGTTGCTACAGAGTATAATAGTTTTGTTCACCTAACGGTTGTTTGTATCACCTAAAGCTAATCGAGTTAAATATAGGGTTATATATATATATAAATGATCAGTATGAAGAGACGAGTTGAAATCCGGGTGACTGTCTGTCCGTCCGTCTGTGCAAGCTGAAACTTGAGTAAAAATTGAGAGATCTTTATGAAACCTGGTACACATGTTTCTTGGTACCGTAAGACAGTTTGCACTGCATATGGGCGTAATCGGACTACTGCCACGCCCACAAAACGCCATTAATCAAAAACAAATAAATTGCCATAACTAAGCTCCACAACAGGAAACAAGACTCGTAATTTTTATACAGCATCACATTAGGGAGGGGCATCAGCAGTTTAAATTTTCGTGGTCGAGCTTAGTTATGGCAATTTATTTGTTTTTGATTAATGGCGTTTTGTGGGCGTGGCAGAGGTCCGATTACGCTCATCCTCAATGCCAACTGTCTTACGGTACCAAGAAACATGTGTACCAAGTTTCATAGAGATATCTAAATTTTTACTCAAGTTACAGCTTGCACAGACGGACAGACGGACGGACAGACAGTAACCCGGATTTCAACTCGTTTCTTCATGCTGATCATTTATATATATATATCCCTATATCTAACTCGATTAGTTTTAGGGGATACAAACAACCGTTAGGTGAACAAAATTATTATAGGTACTCTGTAGCAACAGGTTGTGAGAGTATAAAAACAGAATTAGGTTTACATAAAAGTTAAAAATATACCAAATTAAATAGTGAATCAATCGGTTTCTTCGGATAAAGCATATTGAGTTCTTACGCAACAGAGTATAATAGTTTTGTTCAGCTGGATAGATATAGGGTTATATATTGTACCGGATTTCTCGATAAATCGTCTACCTATAACTCACCCTTGGTGTCGATCACCGGATTATTAAATAAAAGTCCCAATTTAATGGCTATACACTTGTGTTTATTTCTAATTCAAACAACTTAACGCTTATTTCTCGTTTTTCGAGTTTACAACTTATTGCTTATACCTCAATTGTCCTTTACACGGCAACACTGTTATTAGAACTGTGTTTGCTGCACAATCCGTGCTTTCTGGCTAGTACTAATTCGCTGTCTAGTTGCTTTTGGCAAAATATCGTCGATGCGATTTTTTTCTATCACCCGTGTTTGTCACAATATATATAAATGATCAGCATGATGAGATGAATTGAAACTCTGGTGACTGTCTGTTATTTTAGTTGTTGTTATCTAATCCCCGCTAGGGTGATAAGGTTCGGGTTAGTTGCCATCGAAGTCATCTAACGGTAGATTCAAGAAACGTGCTGTTTTGACGGGGGGTTACCATGGGGAAAAGGGTCTTAGAAGAGTAGTGTTCGCTGGCCATGTAAAGAGGTGGTTAAAAGAAGATGGATATAAAAGTTTAACCTAATATAGCATCCAGAACAAAGTTGCGCAAGGGTCACTCTAGATTCTCGTTGCAACTCGAGCTCTTCTGCAATGGGTGGTGGCTTGACTCCAAGTACGCCATTCACTGAGAGCGAGTCGGTGAAAGTGTTAATGAATCCACTGTGAATAAGCACCCTGTAATAATCTGGAGTACAGTATTCTGACACGTCTTACGGCTTGTCTGCGTTTCATTACATCCAGGCGTCCATATCCGTACGGCGTAGTTTAAGACCGGCCGGCCGATTGCCTTGTAAGTTGCCAACAACGTTTCTTTGTCTTTTCCCCAAGAGCTGCCGGCAAGCGATTTGAGGATTTTGTTGCGGCTCTGTACTTTGGCAGTTATCGCGGATGTGTGAGGAGTAAAGGAGCACAGGCTGTCGAATGTAATACCTAAAATTTTAGGGTTGTTGACCGTCGGAATTTTAATGCCATCGACTGAAATGTTTAGATCCAGTCTGTACTCCTTCGTTCAGTGTGTAAACATGGTCGCTGTAAATTTAGTGGGGAAAGTCCCAGGCTCTTTGCAGAGAAGAAGCGAGAAAGATCGGAGCGATAGCTTTTTACTTTTGAGCACATACCATCGATTCCACTGCCCGACGTCAATATCGTGCAGTCATCAGCGTACGAGGTCATGGAAATTCCCTCTGGTGGTTGAGGACACTACTCTGCGGAACCCCCTGTTGAATTTTTCTAAGTTTGGTGTTTTCACCTTGAAACAGTTCGGATGAATGCCTACCGCTCAGGTAGTTCATAGTCTACCCCTTCAGCCCTTCCTCAAAAGCGTTGTGTGATTGGTTGTGTCAAACTTTTGAGAAGTCCAACGCTACGAGAATCGTTCTCTCGCAGGGTGGCTTCTGGTTTAGGCCATGAACTATCTAGGCGTTTATGACGCTAAGTGCTGTGGTGGTGCTGTGCACTTTACGGAAGCCATGCTGATGGTCTGCTAGACTCAGGTGGTGAGTGAATGTCAGGAGTAGCAAGGCCTCAAGTGTCTTCACTACTAGGGAAATAAGAGTTATCGGACGATAAGACTCCCCTTTGTTTGCGAGTTTCCCAGGATTCATTAGTGGGACCACTCTTCCGCCTTTCCACACATCGGGTATTTGAAGAGCGGTCAGCGACAGGTTGAGGACCTTGGTGAGATAACTAACTCCCGTCGAGCCTAGGTGTTTTAACATCAGCATGCTTATTCCGTCAGGGCCAATGGATTTGGACGTCGGGTAACACATCGTTTGGTCATGGTCGTGTAAATTGCCGACTAAAATAACTCGCGCACTTTTCGGGTCCGAGGAGGCATGGACATCGAATTGAATTTCAACTCGGTCGTCATGTTTCCTCGGATTACTAAAACTTAGCAATCCAATCAGGGTTCGATCGCCGAAATAACAGCCCTTGACCGGATAAAATCCAGGTCTATTCCGGTAACATAGAACCGGCTGTTGTGGGAATCGTTTGAACTATATTATTGTACAAGTGAATGGCGGGTGAAGTTCGAGATAAAATAAATGTTTAGTATAAGAAGTTAAGGAAAATAAGAAGCAAAATAATAACAGATTTCTAGATAAATCTCGATAATCTTCTGAGTAAGAAACTCTTGAGTTCGATCACTGGATTGTTAAAAGTCCCAATTTAATGGCTATACAATTATCTTTATTTGAAAAAGCTTACTATTCATTTTCCGTATTCCCATCATCTTATATCTCAGTTGCTATTTACAAGGCAACACTCTAATTAGAACATTTCATCTTTAACAAAACTTCGCCACAAGAATATTCTGGCAACTTCGAATTCGCTGTCTAGTTGATTCTGGAAATTTATCGTTGATTCGGTTTTCTTCTAACATCCGTATTCGTCACACTGCATTCCTCCCAACGCTTCAAACAGTCACCGGTGCAAAATCGTGGACCGAATCAGCTGATACGACCTATCTTATGAGAGCGCAATGTAAATGAACACTCACCATAGTCAAAATAAACTTCAATATATTTGAAATATTTTTAAAATCACAGTCGAATACATTTATTTATAAATAGGTAGACTATTTGTAAAGTTGAATTTTAGTTTTGAGCTTTTACATTATGAAAAACTATAACTAAAAAACTAAATATGTGAAAAATCGTGTATACAAATAGAACAATTGCTACATTGGTGGAATGAAAACTAAAGAGAACAACTAATTTTTGCGTTGTAACTGCGAGCTTAACTTTTGACAAATTTGGTTTGATACGGGCGGTAAGTAAGGAAGGCAAGAACTCAGGCAGCTGTCAAAAGTTCAGGAGGTCTGACGTTTAGCAATTGGAAAAAAAGGGACAGCCAGATTGAAATCCTACAGAAAAATATGTGAATAGAGAGATTTGTTGCTGCTGTTGAAAATCACTAACAAAATTGGAAAACAATAAAAAAGAAAGAAAACGCAAAATTGAAATGTATGTGATGAAATCTTTTGTGATGTCATGCTCCGTAGTATTAATTGTCAATTGAAAATGATAAAAAAAAATTTACTAATTGAGAGTTAATACAATTTTTCACTCTTTAAGTATTGAAAGTTCAATAATCAATTGTTTTAATATATTAAAAAATCACAAAAAAGGGTTTAAATAGTATCTGCATATGTTTAACGGATACATGTATAATAATATTTAATCTTAATAAATGTTGGGTATATTAATTTAAATTCCCAAAAATTATTATTTTGTCCGATCTGGAAAGAGTTGGGCATCCCATTATCCCTGATTTGACATATTACAAATAAAGAATTCACTTAAATAAATACACTTATGGACAAAATAATAGGTGTACACAGTTTTTATTTAATAACTTTAAATAATTGCATTTACATAAATTTTGTTTTAGACATATTTACGCTTTACTTTATTAAACAGGTCACATTTGTATCCCTGAACCACTCAGATACCAAACTCGATGTATGTTTCTGGTAGTTATATTGTGGATAACACGTTTTGCAAAATGTCTCTGTTCTCAATGGTGGTCATTGTCCTTTATCCAAAATAACGGACCAACGCTTTGCCATGATAAACATTCTCACACCATTATATTTCCGCCCCCATGCTTAATTGTCTTTTTGGTGTATATACAATCAAATTCTTTGCCTCTAGGGCGATGGACAGTACTTTTATATTCATTTCAATAATGTATTTACAATTTGTTTATTATTACTATAGTCTTACAATTTTTCAACATAATACATTACATTCGTCGTTTTACCTAAACTTCACGCAACATATTTTTAAAATTTTTTAAATAGTTCGCGGGACAAGTAGTTATAAGTATAGAAACGTCAAGGTGAAATTAGCTTACTTTCGATAACAAAAAGCACTTCAAAATAATGAAATAAGATTATTTCTTCGTATGTATGTATCTACTCAGAAATTTTTTTAACATTGTTTTATTATTGATCACCTTTATTCGTGGCTTCACTCACATTGAATCCCTTAATAAATACCATACCACGCTGATAATCTTCGTGGTGGTGGTAAACAGAAACCTAATTTTGTTCTAAACCTAAACCGTCCCCCCGACATTCGGGCCTACGTAGCCGGAACCGACCCGGATTTTATCCGGCCAAGGACTGTCAACTAGGAAGAAGTCTGCCGCCACAACAACAACAAGAAACCTAATTTTGTATAATTTTGCATTTTTGGTGCACCTAAAAATTTTCGACAAACAATATGCAAAAATAAATGTTTTCAATCATAACTGTTAAAAAAATCTTTTCACAATCCGTAAAAGATACATGCATATTTGTATATATTTTTTGACAATAAATATTCAATAGCCTTTCTAATACCATTAGGAATATGTGTATAAAGTTTCATGATGATCAATATTTATATTATAGTAGGGATTATTGATTATAATTTGGTTTTGTATTCAAGACGGTCGCCATTTATGGATGAAAGAATTTATTATTGGAGCAACTTTGATTGGATCATTTAAATGAACGTGATGGGTTCCTTCCACTTCATAGTATTCAAAATGGGGGTTTTGTTTCATAATATCCAATGTTTTATCAAAATGTTGGCGTGATTCGTAATAAGGGGCTTGTAATGCTTTAATGAACACATAGGGACAATTTATATAGCGTGCCATTTCTATTGGTACTTCTTTACTAAAACTGTAAAAATACGTTGTTTTTAATCTACTATCTCGTGCAAAGTAATACTTTTGAGGATAATCTTTAGATGGACGAATTGCTCGCTTTAACAAAAATTTACACGCTTCCCTTTCAACAGATTTTTTTGAACCGTAATATAAACGATCGACCAATTCATCCCAATCATAAGAAGGTGGCTCTGAACTGATTATACGGTTTTCATGTAAAATGATATTGTTCATACAATTTTTATAATTGTCTACTATTTTTTCACTACTCCGTGCTAATGGCTTTAGTACATCCAATCCGACCATCATATCAACCTTTTCAGGAAAAAGAGCGCTAAATACGAACCCATTTATGGAACTCATAGAATGGCAAATCATTGAGATTTTGTCCCATTGAAAATAATCCATTACTCGCAACAATAACGATACGTAATCAATGGAGTGATAAGAAATTCCCAACGGCAACCACGAAGAATGCCCATGACCAGGTAAATCCATTGAAAGAAATCCAAGATGATTAGGTAATAGTGGTGCCAACGTGTCGTAACTACCTGCATTGTCCTGCCATCCATGCAACCCGAGGATGGGTCTAACATTTCTGGTGCCATACCATTTTCCCTTAAGATGACCCCAGGGGACTGGAATAGAGATTTCTTCAAACTTAAGAAATTATAAATTATTATTAGACATGTAATAGAACATTTTCTAAAAGTTTATTTTAATTACCTCTCTTGTGATGTAATTTGAATCTTTGAGTGTTATATGGGCTGATGAAAAGCGCCTCTTTATGAACGTTGTAGTTCTCATGATTTGTGTTCTCTGGTGCATTTTATATACATTATTACTAAACGACGATATCATTTCGACATTTAGATTTATGCGCAATCAAAAACGTGATACTTGGAATTGTGTACACAACCATAAAGGATTATATTTGTTTAAGCACTCATCAACAAATCTAAACTGTTAATGTTTGTTCGAAATAAATAGGCGAACTATGAACTCACATAAGCACGTGCCTGCGTGCTCATTTAATTACAGCTGTGAATTTCTATATTTTATCAAAAGCCTCTTATATTAAAAATAAAATAACAAAATCGTTTATACATAATTCTGTTTGGATTTTGATATAATTGTATATATTTGATATCCATTGTACTTTCTAGGTCTATATATTATATATATGCATATGGTATATATAATATAATAGCGAAAATCTTAATTTTCACCCCCAAAATTCAGTTTTGAAAGAAAAACAGACATGCCGTTACTTCATATTCACCAAAATAGGTTGCATTGTATAAATCAACAAGTAACCAATCTTAAGTTTTTAACAAATCACACACAAAAATATCACACTTAGTACGGTTACTAAAGTAACACTTGGTACGGGTTGCCTACTAAAATTCTACTTTCTACTAACAACAACACACACAACAGCGGTTGCCTATTCTTCTGTTACAATGCAATGCGGTGTTGTGTTTTAAAATTTATAACTTTAAGAATATTTTTATTACATATTCAAATAGTTTTCGATTATTAAGATTCCTTAGTGTAGATTAATTTAGAACTGTATATATTATATGGGCTAATATAGGCCTTTTGGGGAACCGAACACCTAAAAAAGATCGATAACGAGCCTACATTGCAAACTCAGATATGGTGAACAATAACTATGCAATAAACTTTTGTTTCGAAAATATTCTTGAAAGCTTTCATTAATGTTTTCCATTACAAATTCCTTTTCACAAAAAAGTTACTATAGTACATTTCTTATATTTACATCTCTGTGTGAAAAAAGGCAGATTTCGATCAGGTGATCACAGCTTTGTAAAATTTCTGGAAAACAGCTGATTTTTTTTTAATAGTAGAATAGAGAAGGTTCAATTGCGGACCAGCGTGTGAATTGTCAAAACCTAACAAAATTTTATTAGTGAATTTCACCACATCTGGCTCGGAAGGAGAAATTTTAACAATAGCGAGTGAACAGAGCTAAGAATTCAATGAAAATTATGCTCAGAGACTTTCTTTGTTAGCCTTTTGGCTTATATTTTTATAAGTTTATATGCAATCATATTTATTGATATGAATCTCATTTTTCGAATTTTTATGAATGCATGCAAAACTGATAAGATTAAATTATGGAATTTCGAAATAATATTTATAGTCAATTTGGGCATTTAATAATTTTATTTAGTTTTAACCTAATATACATTCCTAATAAATATTTTATATTATAATAATTTATCATATTAATCTTATATCTTGATATACGTTCTCTGGAACTACCACTAAGAATTCCGCAGAAATAAATTGCGAAATCAGTGGGTAATTTCTGAGATCAGATTTTTCGGTGAGTTTTACGTATATTTCTAATCTTTATTTAAAGAGATTTAATATAGTTTTGTTTTTAAAAAAGAGCGGTATTTTGTCGCAGAGTATTGTTTTGCTTAGCAGTACCAATTGTCAACGTATATACTTATTTTGGTTAGAATTCCCAGCAAATGTTATGTAAACTTTGACTTCCGAATAAATTAGCAAGATATATTTGTTTATTGAGTATATAAAAAAGAAATATGGATCATGTTTAGGTTATTTAAAACTTGTGTGTTTTGAAATATTGCAATATTTTGTTAAATTTAGTTTAAAAAGTAAATTTTGAAAATCTTTTGTGATTAAAATATACACGTACATATATTTAGACGTCATATAAGAAAGCTTGTTAAACTAATTTTTATTATGTTTATTTTTCTGTAAAATGGAAACCGAAATATACCCAAAAAATTACATTAAAAAATCTCAAAACTTATTTCTTTCCTTAATGGCACCACTGCCAAATGGACGGCTATCAGAGCTAAAAAATTGAAATCAAGGAGTTCACCATTTTCTGTAATATTTCCTGTTATTTAACAGAAATGAGAATTTATAACACGTTCTCTGATAAAATACGTATCTCCCAACGTAAAGAGAAAAATTAAATACCTTAAACAAAAAATTCAAATGCCACTTCACATATGCATGATTATTTTATGTCGTATAAACGATTCTTATGATAAAAATTGATAAAATATGATTTTTTTTGCACAAAAGAGGCATGATAAAATGCGAAAGATTATACAAAAAAATATATATTTCACTTTTTTAATAATTTTCTAATTTCAATTGTTACAGAATTAATAATTTATGTATGTACATATGTACATCAATATGTTACATTATCTAATATAATAATATATTATCACCTATCAATAAATAAGTATGTGAGCCAATAGAAAAAATACAAACGTTGTTATACAGAAACAAAGAGAGGAGTTTCGGATCATTTTATCTATGGTGTTAAATTTTGGGCACAATAGAGTTTCAAGTTTAATTTTAATACGAGAAAGGTAAATAAATAATACTGCTGTGGAAACTAATAAAACTTTAGATGTCAGTTACAAGACAGTACGCAGATGCCTGAAAAATTACGAGCTGAAGGCTAGAGCGATCGTTAAAACCGTTCTTAAGTGATAAGCACCGTAAGGCTCGAGAGCTAAGAGCAATTGAGATACAAGCAAGAAGTTGTAAGTTTGGATAATAAGTAGTAAAGCATAAAGTTGTTGGAATTAAAAGTAAAGATAATTGTATAGCTATTAAATTGGACCTTTTATTAACAATCCAGTAATCGAACTCAAGAGAGAGAGTTATAGTTAGACGATTTATCAAGAAATCCGTTACAATATTTATCTTTTAAAACATTATGATGGTTGCTCTTACATTTTACTGCTATCTTCGTGTTCAAATTAAGAAAAAGTGTGCATTTGTTGTCGTTACAAAAACATAGAATACAAGGAATAAAATTTCAATTATAACCGTTATTTAGTAAAAAATTAGCTTTTCAAAGATAATTGAGTGTTGAAATTTCTTTGAGAAGACATATCAATTGAACTGGATGAATCTAAAATAAATATGGTAGGTAACGATGTAAAAGTTTGGGTACGACGTCCGAAAAATGCTGAAATGAGTCCCCTATACACGATAAAAACTTTCCAAAACATAACATGGTGATAACATGATATGGTGATGTTTTCCGTGGTATAGAGTTGGACCGATGTTTTGGGAAATCATGGACCGTTATCACTACCTTAGAATTTTAGAAGATGTAATGCTACCTTATGCTGAATGGAACATGCCTTTACTTTGGCCGTTCCAGCTTCACACAAGTTTGATTATATTTTAGTGTCAGTAACTATATATGAAATCAGATTAATAGTTCGATAAGCAGATACAAAAGTATTCGTGTTTCCCCATTTTTCATTTCATTATTTTCAAAACTAGACAAAAATTGTTAATGATTACCTTCAAACACTTTTGATTAGAATTAACTATTATTTTCTCTACTTCCTCCTATACATTGATTAAATAACAATAATGATAGGCTTAGCAATTCGAAACGTTAGTAAATATATACTATATTTATGTATGTAGATACACACAGTATGTATGCAGATGGGTAAACACCCCCACACACATACATATATGTACAAAAGTTTGCTGTGCTTAACCTAAGCAACTATTATTGCTGTGTACATACATGAAAAACCATTTGAAACGTACATGCAATGGACAAACAAACATACTAAAAAAGGGACAAGTCATGACGGCAGTGAAGGTTTTTGTATTTTCCATGTATACTATTGCTCAATTACGACATAACCTTTCAACTTATACTGCATATAAAAATGTACTCATTATTTACATTTACAGTTAATTTAAAGCCATTCACTTTTAAATTGTTTATAGTTAGTGATATTAATTATCTTTCATAATCTTATATACATTATACTATCTGCACTTCAACACTTCCATGTATGAATATAGTATTTTTCAACGAATATCTTACATGCTTAACCACAAAAGATTGTTCTTTATGTGAGACTCCCATGTATGTACGCGGATATTTTAAAGTAATTACTCAAATGGCTATCCAATATATTTGTAGTCGCTTTCTGTCCAGTTTTTGTAGTCCTTCCACTTTGAGGAAAGTTTATAGAAAAATACTGCTTGATAGAAAATAACACATTTTTGGAAGATATTCTTCGCCATTCTGGAGTGGCATGTAACTTGTAAGTAGAAATTTTTGTTTCGCTTATATTGAATATAATTTAATTGAAGTTAGCACCGCGACCTTAGGGCTATTGTCTCCTTGCTCATATGGACATTATCAATCATCGTGTAGACCTGGGACCCAACCAGCGTAATCAGCTGATAAAACACAAAAGCGGAGCCGATTATTTTTAGTAAACCATAATAAGACTACTTTCCCACAACAGTCGGGTCTAAACAACCAGAACGACCCGGAGTTTTATCCGGGCAAGCACTTTCATCTCGGCACCATTTCTCGAAATTATTTCAGGAATGTTTTCTGGCTCTGCAACAGCATGGTTTCGATTTCAGACCCTTTTGAGTAATTCACACGCATTTTTAAATATACGATTATTTATTCTATTTTATATATTCAAAATTAATTTTATTACATTTATTGAACCCCATTATATATGTACAATGCTTCTTAAGAATTAATAATATAGAATTTTGTCCAGCAAAAAACATCCATGTCTATTACTTCAATATAAAAAGATTTTGGTATTATCACTTAAAGCAACACAGAATGACAATATTTTTGCAACACCTTATTTAGTTATAAATTAGAATTTGTAGTTTTTAATTTCAATGGGAATAACGTATCAAACTTAAGAAAAAATTTCATACAATAAAAATTAATTTTGTTTCTATTTGGGCTCCGTTACTTACTTAGTATATATATCTATATATTTAAACCAAATTCTAAGGGTACTCATTTAAGCTTTTCATTCTTTTCTTTCTATACATACATAAATTATTTTTTAGTAGCTTAAGATATATAAAACTATCTTATAACAGCACACTTATCAACGAATATCTGGGGACTAAATATAAGTGTCAGCATTACCTTAAACTAATGCATTAAATAGGCGAGTTGGTGCTACAAACATTGCAGTCATAATGGAACGCTAATATAGAGTTTTAAAATTCAAACTGTGAAAGTAACAACTTATTCGAATTTGCGATATTTAGCTTGGTTTCCACTACGTATATTTTGCCCGGCAACTCCCACTACAACCGGCGCTGTTGTGTTTAAAGTTTCGCTATTATTGTTGCCAACTGTTGCGCTGCTCACTAGTTGCATTCGCCTTTTTACGACAATTTTTCGTCCTTGTGTTGGAACTAGGGCAGTTGTTGTCGCCGCCTTTGTAGTTGGTATTTTAACATTAACCAGTTCATCTGTGTGTGTACTACTGGCAGTACCGTCCGCATCATTCGGTGTACCATCCACGTCCGTATTATCATCGTCCTGAAATATTTTCAAATTTAATTGAAAACATCAATCTTTAAAAAGTAAATATATACCTCTTCTGCAGCGTCTTCACCAGTTTCTTCCTCTTCGAATTCAATATTATATCCCTCAGGGGGTTCGACAAGTTGTCCATTTGAAGTAGGCAATGGTATTTCCGGCAAAATAACTTGATGATTTGGTCCATTTCTCTCATTCATTAATTGTTGTAATAGTTGCGAAATGTCTTCGCGCTTGCGCGTTACTGTTAGTGTATCAAACCAATTACTTAACTGTTTGATTGGCAGTCTGTAGTCTCTTATTGGATCTTTAAAAAAATGTTCTACATATTGTAATAAGTATAGACCACAATCTGTGAAGTTATTTTGCTGTGGCACTTTCACACAATGACCTGGCATATTATCTTTGTTGAATACATGAGGAGTGACATCTGACATTTTCGCTCGATATTCACATGTCAGATAGTCTCGCAATGTGGCAACAACACGACTACGAGAAGCTCCCGCCAGAGAATCGAAAATTAATATTAACGGTTGTTTAATTGCTAGAGATTTAATTCCGCTAATACTTGTACTATTATTTGACAAGCTATTGTTGGCTGCCGCCACCCCTCCACCTATTGTAGCAGATACAGCCGAAGTGCTTGCTCCACTATCAAAATCGCTATCATCTGACGCTAAATCACTTTCGTCTCCTTCTGCTTCATCACGCTCGCTGTCATCATCACCCACTCCACACACTTCTGCCAACATCGTACTGCTATCCCGTTTGGAGAGTGGTGTAATTGTAGTATTACCAATTTGCAGTGAGACTTTTTTCCCTTCTATCAAAGAAATTTCCGTATTAATAGGGTTTTAAAATTTTAAATTAAATATAGTTACTTTGTTTTTTTAATTGTTGAGGCTCCACTGGGATATTAGTATCATATGTTACAGGGCCTTTCAATGTAGGAAAACATATAATAGCTAGGAACCAATGTGATTGCTCATTAATTGGTATAATGATAAAGTCCTTTTCAAACAAATTAACATTCTTTGTCCAATTTTGAACACGAGCATGCCGTTTTTGCGCCGCAGTCTGTTTTACATCTTTATCTGGGTTATGATGATGCCGTGTGAGCGTTGTTAAACGTTTATAAAAGAATGTACTGAAAATGAAAGCACGTTCACGTTGCGCCTCTGGTACCACATTATTATGAACCCATTTTAAATAAAAGTCGATAATTATATCGTTTAAATACTGGTCCGTAGCCAGGCAAAGATAATCCTCGGTGTTAATTGAAATACCCCCTTTACCAGGCGGATAAATCAGTAATTGTTTTATTTCGTTAGGGTTAAGTTGGGTCGTGGTAATACACGTTGTGGTCGCGGCTCTGTAATGTAAATTATTATTAGGGATATTGCGATCGAATATTTTTTCAAAAACATACTCGTTAGTTTTATTTGTTATTTGTCTATCAGTTGCTTCTGCACGTTGTAAAAGATCTTGTGCATCTACGTCTGATATTTCGTCGAAGAAATCCCAAATTGATTTTATTACATTACGTGATTGATCTGAGCATGAATTAAATTGCAGAATTATTTTACGTACTTGGTATGGACCATTTGGTGAAAAATAAGCAGCTATAAAAATATAAACAAAATATAAGCAAACATTTTCAGTATTCAAGTTGAAGTATTATTTACAGCCATCAAGTGCCGTGCCATTGTCCTTCATTTGTAAACTGTTCTTTATATACTGGGCACAATTACGTAAAGTGTAGAAACACAGCATAGACTCCGAAACTTTCGAGAAATGTGCAATTATTTTTACAACTTCCCTTTTATGTATATGCAAAGGGAAACTATCATTTGGATTATTGACCAAAGGAGCTACCAGGCAAACACCCTTTGATGTAAATGTCACCTGAAAACAACAACACCGTTTTATATTTATAGTATTCTTTGGGTACATCAAGAAAGCTTACCGGCTCCTTAGGTTCGAAGCGGTATGTTCCTATTCGTACAACTTTGCACTGCAATGCCGTACTAAGCTTATCGGTACAATTAGATAAATCAGTCACATCATCCCGTTGAAAATCTGCAAATTGAACAAATGGTTCATTCATTTTCTTTTTCCTTATGATGCATCTTTTGAATGTAAATATGTGCTATTCACAATGTTATAGTAAATACAATTCCGGTATAAGAAAATTCAACTATCACACGTTTTTTCATGTTCTTTTGAATGACGTTTAAAGCAGCAGAGGTAATATTTGTGGACGCTTCATAAATTTGTTAATTTAAATGCCTACCTTCCAATTCCATCGCTCTGCTATTTTCTGTTTTTAAATCACACTTTTCTATGCATCAAAATTGATTTTAACAACAATTATACGGCAATATGATTAATTTTCTTCAAGCTCTTAGCTTTATCAAATTTTCTGACTTTACTTTGATTTTAACTTCGTCGAGTGATGGCGACGACCTTTGTTGGAAGCGACACCTGACGGCATTCAAAAGAAATGAATTCGAACAAGAAAAGCATTGCCATATCTGACAAATAATAACAAAAAAAATGTTACCAAATCTAATAGCATATAAATTAATTATAAATATAAAAAAAATATCATTGAGAAAATTTGTTTCGTCAATTGCAAACAATATAATAGTCTGTTCTCTCACTTGTATTTGTATTTTTTGTTAAACTTTAATTTATTCCCATATATAATTACCTGGGGCCTTAACGTTCACTGTTCATGAATTTTTTTTAAATATACTGTTCTTACAATGGGAACCCTTAAAAAGAAACTTAATTGAAATTGTACCTGCATTTTTTCGATGGTCGAGCTTTTCTCGTACCTTAAATGGTTTTAGGTCCTAAACGATGAATAAAAAATACAACTTTGACCATTTTTCGAAATTAGAACAATATCGAAAGTTATTGCTATTAATATTTTTTTCTTTCTTTTAACAGACCGAACCGATTTCGTTTATATTCAATGTATGAAGGCCTTTGCTTTATAGGAGCCTAAGTAAAAAATTTACGATGGGGGTGTCGCACCCCCACATTTAGGGGAAATTACATATCTCCAGAATTTCTCAACCACTTCGGTACATAACATTACTGTGGCATTTCAATGATACAGTGTGAAAGTAGACCGAATCACACTACAACCACGCCCACTCCCCATACAGTACAATTTTAAATTTCATCTGCTTGTTTCCCTTTCCAGCAGGAATATATCGAGATGAAACTTTGCAGTAATAGTGCCTTTGAGATATTCCATCTCAAGTATAAAAATTGTCCAAATCAGACCATAAATATTCAAGCCCCAGTTACTGAACATGCGGACCCTGGTTCCTCCCTTTTTGCGGGAAATAACGCTCAATCTGTGAGATATATTATTGCGATTTGTCCCTTTCTGATAATAGTATGCCTGTGTGTTAAAAATGGATTGAATCGGATTATACTGAATATGTACATTTATCGGCCAATATGTGAGCTATCTTAATAAAATTAAGTGGGACTATTTTTCTGTTAATAGTGCATACTTGTGCCTAAAATTAGTAACAGCGGGAGAAAACTTGCCCTTACCCCCATATAACTAATATCAGAATTTCAGTAGACTTTACTCCACATATATGCATAGGTAATGGTAAGGTACCTTATTGAAACTCAGGGAGCATTTTATTCTGTTAATAGTACATTATTGCCAAAAATAGATAGAAGATAAAATTTTCAAACTTCGGGTTGGCATTATACCTTATACCTTATATTATATAATATATAAGTCAATATGTAAAATATCTTAGCAAAATTAAGTGAACGTATAATATTGGATATACTATAGTTTAATCAGATAGGAATTACCCCCAGTCCCATATATTACATATGTACATATATCTAGATTTTCGTTATTCTAACAAACCTTATGCCGAACAAGTCGTTAAGTGTGTGAGTTATACATTTACAAATTGCTTGAAAATATGTCCCCAAGTATACCTCAGCAATGTCAAAATTAATTCAATCAGTCCATTCCTTTCTATGCGCACAATATAGCCTATATAATAATTTCCGAGTTTCCACCTGACAAAATGTGTGATACCTTAATAAAATTAAATGAACAAATTTTCTTTAAAATTACCTCTGAATACTTATGAAATTGGTCTAGACTTTGTTTTAAACCTTATATGCCTAATCTTCTGGTTGACGCTTTCACATCAACTCATTATATTAAATTTAGCTTCTTCAGTCGAGTTTATGTCACCTATATCTCATTTAAGGAGGATTTTTATAAAATTTTCGTTGACGCGAAGTAAAATGTAGTAATGAAACTAAGTGAGTATATGACCTTCAATAAGTTCATAAGATATCAAAACGGATTGTAATCCATTCACGACTTTGTCGAATAATCAATTATTTCGCTAAATTTTTTTATATAAAGGTTTACGAACACCTGAAGGTATTTTCCCGGTTTTGATCATTGTAAGTTGGATAAGTATAAAATGTTCGGTTATACCTGAGCTCAGTCCTTCCTTACTTGTTTATTTATCGTTCAGAACCAAAAAAACGTTTATTGTACCATCGAAAAAATGCAGTTACACTTTGGGGATTTTGTCTCTTAAATATAATTTATTTTCTATTGACTTTTTTTTTGTATGTCTGAATCATTGCGAATGGCGTAAAATTTCCTCAAAGGGCGAGACCAATAGAAATTGAATCATGCAGCGAGACAATCAAGAAGTAAAGAAACGAAAAACTAGACTGTTTTTTTTGGCAACCAATTAATCAACAAAATATTAAATAAATTACTTGCTAAGATCTTCTAATATAATGCAAATGTTTAAAAATAAGCATGGATAAATCAGTATTATAAAAAACAAGTATATATGTAAATTAGATTAGATGGCTGATCCCTCGGCAAGGCGGAGGGATCACACTTAGACATACATATATGTACATGTATAGTAAGATGTAGCAACAAAAAAAAATCCGTAATCGTTGAATATACATAACTACAATAGAATTTCACATTTTTGTTTTATGTGTTAATTTTGTTTATTGAAACAAAAATACAAAACCAATAATAAACTCCCTTGTATCTTAACCAAAACAAACTATTAAAAGAGAGCATAAAAAGCAGAGAGAGCTGCTAGTTTCTGTTAGCAGAATATTAGGTTAACTTTTGCCATGTCTATAAACAAGTCTTTAAGCAAAAAAAAATGTCCTTTGCGGATGAAATTTTGAAAACCTCAAGTTCAAGTCCTAAGCCCTTGGATTTATATACCGGAAGTAATGTCTGTATTTGTTTTAATTCAAAAAAAATATTTTCAATGCATTGATATTCCAGTATATGCACCACTGCAATACAAACTGAACGATCAAAATCAAGTTCTTGTATAGGAAACTTTTTTATTTGACAAGGTATCTTACGAAATTCGGAATGGATTGTTGTCCAAGACAGTATTACAATTTCCCACCATTATGTGGAGATTTGACCAACATAGTTGCCATGCAAACTTACCGATCAAAATAAAGTACTTGTATAATGTTTTTATTTGGCAAATATATCTTGACAAAATTTGGCATAGATTATTGTCCAAGGTAACGGTACAATCTCCGAGATGTCATAATGCTAATTAAAATAATCTGTCTTAATTTTATTTGGATAACTTGTGATACTTGTAATACCCTTAAAAACGATAAAAACTCAACCAATTCGGAGAAATTCAATAAATGATGGAAATGTCAATCAAGGGCGGATGGATATCATTATATTATAGATGTGAGAGCTAGATCAAGGTCAAAAAACATGTCCACTTTATATTTACGTTATAAAGAGTTTTTATAATACGGAGAAATCACGTATTTTCGAGATATAATATTCCAATGCAAAATATCAAAAAAATTCATAACCGACAAGCAATGTATACAAAATATATAAATCAACTAACTCTTACATTATTAAACATATTCATAAGATATTGTCTGCCGAAGTATCAACACAGTGTACTTAAAATATATATTTCTGATGTGATGATCAGACTTTGTGTTCCAAAAGTGAGAAAAAGGCCGACGTTTCATTCCAAAAAGTTAAAAAATCCAAAATAACTTGTATAAAAAAAATTGTACAGTTCATTTACATTACAACTCTTTAAGCAAAATTATTAATACTTTGTTTGTGGTCCTTTGGCTTATCACTGTAAGTCTCTTGGTATTCGACTAATCGACTAACCGGATTATCCGGGGAGGGCATTATTCGAATAATAATATTCGGTTTGCAGTATCCGGAAAGTCGTAAGTCGTCGACTATTTGATTAACCGCTCATTTTCGACAATCCGGTTAACCGTTCGTTGTCGACTATTCGAACAGTAAGCAAAAATTAAAAAAAGAAAACATCAAAGGCTGCTTGGATTACAAACAATTTTCATTTATTCAAATACTCGTAGCAGAACAACTATTCGAATAGTCGCAATGTAACAACTATTCAAATAGTATTAATCGGTTACAAATCGGATTTCAGGTTATTCTTAATAATATTATAATGTAGCGGCAGAAAACATCCCTGAAGTGATTTCGAGGATAAGTACGGCTTGTTTCGTGGTGTATGCGCTCTAAAATCGGGTGAAAGCAAGAAGTTCCGAACAGACTAAGAAAGGACTTTAGCAATGTCTGCTTCTTCCAACTCCTTGGCGATAGCGGATATTTTGGAATGTTTTTTGATGCTCCTAGCAACTTTACTTTCAACCGAGGGTTATTTTTTTTTGGTCGTTCAAAAATGAGATATTTTAATTTTTTGAAATAGTTAACATCAAAATTAATATATTTTTAAAAATTTCAAAAAAAATACGAACAACAATTCTCATATTGTTACTCTTGGTTGCAACTAAAAAGCTGAAATAGTTTAGGAGAAAAGTACCTTCAAACTCAAAACATCTCTCTGTACAAATTTTTTTTTGTTCACTGTATACGTAAAATTGTAACGTAGACATTGAGCATAGCTGGCGTAAAACAATATACATTTGCTTTAATAATTACAATACATAGTGATTATATTTACTAGATTTAGACATGGTTTAGAGTCTGCATTTAAAGTAAAGTGGATTACGTTGCAAAGTACCGATATAGAGTGATTAAATATAGGAATAATAATGTAACCGAAAAAATATTATGTTATTTTAATTTATTTTTCTAAAAAAAATTATTCAGGGGTGTTGTAGAATCTTATAGTTGTCGAAATCAGAATTGAAACCGATAAAAAAAATTTAGTAGGTGTCTTGTATTCAGATATTATTGGTTTGACGTTCAAAACAGAAATTGTATCCGTTTTGGTTGTCACGGAATCTAATTTTATCGGTTTTGTTACAGAAACAAAACAAGAGAATAGTCGCTGGCAGATTGGAAATGTAAGTTAAGAAATTAATTTATATTATTGTTACGAATTAAATTATATTTATTGCTATAGTGGAAAACATTAGAATAAAACACAAAATGTGATAATTATTGAGTTTATGGAAAAAATCCGGAGATTTTAAGAGGATTTACAAAACGTTATTTAATACCCAAATGCGTGTTTATTCAGTCGATAATGTGATATAAATCTGTAAATAAAGCATGTACATATACAAGCATACAAGTAAATGCAAGCCAAAATTCACATGCGATGCCCCCAGTGCATCAAGCACATCAGCTTTTGTTTTCCGATAAAATAAAAGCAAAAATAGCGTAACTAAAATTTATTTATTTGCAAGTTTTGTCACATTAGTAAACATTCTAATACTGGTTTTGCGTATGTACGAAAAGACAAAAATCCAATCAGATTCTGTGACACCATTGAAAATCAGAATTGGTTTGCAATTTTAACAATTACGCAAATCTATCTTGGATCCCACAACACCCGTGATTGTTGCATTGTTTCTTTGGATTTGACTAGATACGATTTTATATTTAAATTAATTAATTAATTAAATTATTGATAAAATATTAGTTTTCTCAACCGGGTGCAACTGAATTTACCGATTTTTCTTGTTTTTCTTTTACATTAGTCTTGCTGTGTCCTTTAAACTTAATTTCTTTAGTGGAAAATGTAGTTATATTAAAAAAAAAACCCAAATTTGATTCCCTTCTGAAAATCAGTACACTAAGTATATCTGGTACCAAATACGATTAATATTAGATTAGTGTTTTACATGTTTAACTACCTCCAAATTATTCTACTCTTGCACAATGTTGCTACAGATTATACTAGTTTTGTTCACATAACGGTTGTTTGTATCACCTATATCTAAACGTGATAGATATAGGTTTATCGATATATAAATGATCAGGATGACGAGACGAGTTGAAATTCGATGTCTGTCCGTCCGTCTGTCGCAAGCTATAACTTGAGTTAAAATTGAGATATCGTCATGAAACTGTGTACACGTATTCCTTGGTCGAATGGAAAGAACGAGTTCGTAGACTAGCGTAATGGAACCACTACCACACTCACGCCATAATTAACCCGAAAATTCAGATACAAAACTGTAATTTGGTACAATTAATCGCAATAACGAGGGGTAATTGTGGTTTGAAATTTTTTTAAATGTGGGCGCGGCCCCGCCCCTCTTAGGTTAAATGTATATATCTCCCAAACTATTCAGGCTATATTACCCAAATTTGCACAGGACAAATTATTTCGACAGTGTGAAAAAAAGAAATTGGATGATAATCCCGCCCACTCCCCATATAACGGATTTGTTAACAACTACTAAAAGCGTCAGACATTAAATTTTACATTCGGGATGGTACGAGGGGGCTTTATAGGAGCCGCTGTCAAAATTGGACAATGACTGTGGCATCGCCTATCTTTAGGTGAAATCACATATCTCGAAAAAGAGCGATTTCGGATAGAAACCACGCCTACTTTCCATATAACACAACTTTTAGTTCCATCTGATTTTTCCACTTTTCAGTACACAAATCTAACACCAATTAATATACCGGAATAAAACTTTGCACAAATAGGGCCTTTAAGGTATTCCATCTCAGACCTAAAAATTGTCAAAATCGCCCCCAGAGACCAGAAATGTGATCCCAGAGCTTATGATTACTTTTTAACGAAAATATTGGTCAAAAAGTGATATATATAATTGAAATTCGGAGAGAATCATTTCCTGATAATAGTATATCTGTATGTCACAAATTATTGAATCGGATTATACCGAATATGTACATATATCGACCAATATGTGAGCTATCTTCACAAAATTAAGTGGGAGTGTATAATAGTGTCTGTACGTCAAAAATAGGATGGACCGGGTCAATATTTCCTTTAGTCCCTATATAACTAGTAGAACGATTTTCGAAATTCAGGCTGACTTTATACCCCATATATCGTCCAATATGTGAGTTATCTTAATTCAATTGAGTAAGTGTATTTTCGGTGCATCTGTGTCTAAAATGGATAAAATCAGCAATACTACACCTATCCCCCATATATGGTATCTAATAAAAATATTTTCAAACTACCGGTTAACCCTATACCGTATATATCGGTCAATATGTAATGTATCTTAGCAAAATTAACTAAATGTATAATATTGGATTTACTTTAGTTTAATGCCGAAAATATCATCAATTTCGATCTTCTGGTTGACGTTTTGCACATCAACTTATATATTAAATTTATTCTCTTCAGTTAAGTTTATGTCAGATATATCTCATTTGAGGATGACTTTAATATAATTTTCGCTGACAGGATTATAACCATATATACGTATATACTTATATTTTACAGGTATAAAACTAATTTAGTCTATGACCCATAATAAGTATAAGTTAATAAGATGCAAATTTGATTGCAATCCATTTACGATTTCGTCGAAAAATTAATGTTGAATTCTTTCGCAACATTCTTAAAATAAAGTTTTGCCAACACCTGAAGTTGCAAGAGTATGAAATGTTCGGTTACACCCGAACTTAGGTCTTCCTTACATTTTTAATATATAAATATATATATATATATATATGTCTAACAATACACACATCTCACTAACTCACCTGCGTAAATTGCATTTTCATCTAAATCTGGCATGGTGTGTTCAAAACTCAACGGTTCGTAAGTTTGTGTTTTAAAGACTGAAGAGTTGGTAGTATTGGAGATTGTAGAAAACTGTAAATTCAAATTTGGAAAATGATTTGATTTACGACATAAAATGCTTTATATGCTTACCGATCCTGATACCTTATTTGACGATTCATCATCATCCTCTTCGTCACTGCTCAGTGTGAGAATTACAGGTTCCACTTCGGCGGTTCGACGCCCACTACGTGTGCCGCGTCCGCGTACAGTGCCGCCAAGACCGCCACGACCTCGCGCCGAAGCACTACTACCAGTGCTACCGTAGGAATTTAGTGCATTTTTAGCTTGAGAGCGTGCTAATGCGTCACTGCCTCGCCGTTTATCACCTGACATAAGTTCACTGTTGGAAATCGACTTTGACAAAGTCGTGTCCACTGCCATTGAAGCGTTATTATTTCCTAAGTTCTTGACACAGGGAACTCGTTTTGGCGGTTCGAGAAAAACTCGTTTACAACGTTCACATTTAGCATGATCATAACCGCTGAAGCCACAGCTTTGACATACAGCAAGAAATCCTTGTATAATTTTCCGGGGGACCTCCTCCGTTGCGTTAGTGGATGAAGTAGCATTGCTTTTAGTAGTATTTGCTGGGACGTTACTGTTATTTCCATCTTTATGTGTCGGTTCATTAACAACTGCGTTGGGTGTTTGAGCTGGGTTACTTGTCAAATTTCCGTAACTGGTTGTTAGTGCTGACTGACCAACAGTTCCTTGTGGCACATTTGTATTTCCTGCACTACTACCTGAAGAAGTATTAGATGTTGATAAGTTGTTGCCACCCATTGGATCCTGTTGTCTATTCATTTGCAAAGTTTGTTCGGCACGAGATATTAGTTCACTGGCAGATTCCTGGACTGAAAATCCGACCGTTACAACAAAATCTATATTTGCACCGGGATTTTCTACACATTGTATAGTGGTCGAACTATCAAAAGGCACGCCTACTTGTTCAAGCAAGTCTTGAACGGTGCACGATTCTCGTGGCAAGGTGAATGTAATGAGTCGCTGTTCACCCGACACTAGTATAACTAACATTTTGGCACTGTTTCTATCCTTTTCAGCCATTTGGGTATTATTCCTATTCTGCATAACATGTTGTGTATGAATCTCGTAGTTATTATGTGAAGTGCGATGCACAGCTGACGACGAAGTTGTCGTTGTTAACGGTGTTTGAGATTGTTGCGTTTGCTGAGTCGACTGAATTGGTTGAGGAGCAACTCGTGCAACTGGGACTATTCCGGGATTCCCGGAAGAATGCGTCGGTAGTATTTTATTTGAGGAAGGTGGTCCGCTTGCCCGCAATGGGGTTTTCATTTGCAAAATAGTAGTTGTAGTTGTAGTAGACGAGCCGGGATTAGGGGGATTTCTCTTGCGATATTCAGCTAAGGTGATACACGCTCCGTTTTGAGTCCGTACTAAACGTGTATCATCATCATCTTTGGCAAAGTAACTTGTCAGAGTAGTACCCACAGGGTTAGCAATGTTTGAGGTCGATCCTGGCGGTTTTTGCTGATCTTTCTTAACCACAACCGCTTGAATGCTATCTTCTAAATCTAATTCATAGTTGCCGCTGCTATTACCACCACTGCTAGAGCTGTTACCATTACTCGTATTCCCACTTGAGGACACAACTGGAGTACGGAAACGTGCCCCAACAATTTGTGTTGTACGCTGTTGCGCCTGCGATGTACCCGTTACCAATTGCAACTGTTGCTGCTGGCTATCACCAATGTTGCGGTAAATATGTTTTACTTGCCCTTGTTGGTTTAAAATTGTTATGTTTTTGTTCATCGCATTCTGCATGATCTGCTGAGTTGGAGATATTTGTTGTTGAGTTTGCAACTGCTGTGGTTGTTGTTGTGGTTGTACTACTGGTGTGGCTACTTGTGGGCTTCTACCAGCAATTACAGCACCTCCACGAGCTCCACGAGCCGCCCCACGTGCACGTGTACCACCAGCCGTTCCCCCCCTTGGCCTGGTTGCTCGAGGATTTTGTGGTGACTGTATCGGTGTTACTAATGGAGGGCGTATAGCTCGACCTACTGTAGTAACTGGCATACGTGCGATTAAAGTATGAGTATTTCCAAGGGCACCACCTCCTCGTGGTGATTTATTACGAATAGCACCTCGCATAACACCACCACCCGACACTCCCCCACTCAAATTTGATGCCACCAAATGTTGTTGAGGTGTTTGTTGTATTGTCATTTGAGATTGCTGTTGTATTTGGGGCTTCAACTGTTGAGAATTTTGGACAGTAGTTGCTTGAATAGGATGAAATACAACATTTTGTTGTGTCGGGGTTTGTTGATGTTGCTGTGTCGTTTCTTGCGGCGAGGCACCCACTCTCGTCTGAACTAAACGGGCTGTCGTGTGAATTGGACTGCTTGTGGGAGTAGCCTGTAATTGTATGTGTTGTTGCTGCTGGGGATGTTGCTGATGCGTTTGTGGAGATTGCTGAAGAATCGTTTGAGGTTGCTGTTGCTGTTGCGGAGTGTACAATACACGATTTGTGTTGTAGATAATACGCTGCTGTGGCATTGATTGACGCATAATTATTTCTGGATGTTGTGGCGATTGAATTAATACCTGTTGTCCCGATGGTTGTTGTAATATAACATGTGCATTATTAAGCATCTGAAATATAATATATAAATTAAATTAATGTAAAAATTAGATTCTAAGCATCTCCTAACTTCACCTATGCGCACATTAAGGAGCAGGCGTTCTCAAAATATGTTTTAAATAAAAATTTAAAATTTCGGCTTAGTTCTCTTAGCTATTCCATTATCTTTTTCATATTGCCTTAATGTGAGGAGTACATATTATAAAAAAAAATCGAACTTCAAACAGTATAGTCAAATTTATATAAAATCATTCTAATTGTATATAAAATCGTAAACTTTTCTCGGTTATAGTCACATAAAGGGATACGGCAGTTGCCATCATAATGGGAATTAAAATATTTATAATGAAGTTATTTATACTCACTTTGCTGGTAATAATATAAATGAATTGACTGAAGTATTTTAAATCAATTCTGAATAAATTATGAAATGCTTTTAAAATGATTGAGAGTAATTCTGAAATGCATCGGACTATGCATCGGTAGTATAAAAAATATTACTTAAGTTCATCCGAAATTGTTAACGTTTATATCTTACTTGAGTTTGTTGATTTTGTGATTGTTGCTGGGTTTGCATCCGATACACTATTTGTTGAGTTTGTTGTGGCGTCTGCATTGAATGTTGCTGATGTGCAATTTGCTGCTGTTGTTGCTGCTGCTGTTGATATTGCTGCTGCTGAACGTGTAGCTGTTGTTGTTGTTGCTGCTGATGTTGCATCTCCTGCTGTTGTTGCTGCTGTACTAAGGAATTCGGTTGTAATATTTGCTCGGTGGTATAATATAATTGTGGCTGTTGTTGTTGTGTCTGCTGGGCCAACTGGTGGTGATCCTGCTGCAACTGTTGGCTTTCATGTACGTAATGCTGCTGTTGTTGTTGTTGATGATGATGGTCATACATAACTTGTTGTTGATGTTGTACTGTTTGTTGTTGTTGCTGTTGCGAGATTTCATCTCCTATTATATATTGGGTGGTTGTAGCTGTGGGCTGCTGCTGGTATTGCTGCTGTGCTGGTACACTTGTAGTTTGATAAACTACCTGCTGACCTTCGTTCAACATTAGTTGATCATCCGGTAGAAGTAATTGCTGAAAAAGTAATTTAAACTTTTATGAACCCAATTCTAAATAATAATGCAGAAACAAAGCAACATTAGCATAACCACATTAAAGACGAAACAAATTTGCTTTCATTAGTATAAGAAGTAAGATAATAAGTAAATATTATTGTTTAGTTCTGAGTAGTCGAGACCCTAGACTCTAAGAATACTTAAATAAAATATTATTTAAGCATTTTTTTAATTTTGTGTTCGAATATAACTTTATGCGAAAGGGATATATTTTTATTTTAAACTAGCTGTGTATAATATGCTTGAAGAGCATTACTATTTATTGATTTAAATAAATATTTTTTTAAGTAATAATATATTTACCTGAGGTCGATTATGGCCTCCGACTCCAACATCTTCACTAGCAACGTGAACAACTTGAACATCTGCGTAGATTTGCTTTAAATCTTCAAGGTTTTGTATTTGGTAATATTGCGCCATTTGCACTTTCTGTGAATTAAGATACATAAAAAATATATATTTGTTATTATAGTGTATATTAAATCTTAAAACTTGAACTATTTTTGTCGAGTTTTCCTTCCTATTAAGAGTTTGTGAAAATAAACATGAATAAAAAGATAACTTATGTTTATTAAATATTATTATTATACTAACTTTTATTATTTTAGATCTAGTATAATTTTGTAGCATCACATCCACCCTATATACTTGTAAGGTGTGCTCTCCTCATCCATTATATATCTAACATTACGGATAGAGGAGAATTCCATTAAAGTTCAAAAATTAATCTATTTACAGCGCCTGTTTCTAAAAATTATAATGAATTTTACACTAATAATTTTATCTTTTATATCCATTAACACTTCACTAATTCGTTTTTACAATTTGGTTTTAGTATTAAATAGTGTAAAACTAACTTTAAATCAATATTTAACTTCGGTTGCATGCAAACAAAAAATAAGACACTATTACGATTATTCGATAATATGGACCGATAAAGGAGGTATATTCGTATTTAAAGTTCAACAATTGTATGGTAATGCACACTTACAGTTTCAAGAAACTTGTGTGTTTATCATCATGGCAAATATCAGTGTTGCCGGAAATTGTGTTGTGAAAAAAATAATGAATGAATGAACATTTTTTGTTTACCAGAAGAAGGGACAATGGCTCAAAATTAATTTTGTTTCATTCATATGAATTATATAGAAGATAGGTTATATTTTATTTTGCGTTGAACTCCTTTCTGCCCTGGCGGCCTTCGGTCGCGCCTCAAAAATATAACCCTCATCAATCGCACACCCGTGTTAATCAAAAGTAGAGAAATATTGAAAACTGTAATTCCTAATTATGATATAATATTATTTATGGGAAAACTTAAGTATAACGTCCCACGCTTTCGGGGATAAAATGGGTATGGGCGGATAGAGGAGATCCTCCAGATCAAGAATATATATAGATATAGCCGCGGGAAACTTATAGTTTTCGAGATATTTGGGTTTAAAGTTCAAAAATCCACTTTTATATCCACTAACACTTCACTAATTCGTTTGTACACATTTATTTTACATTATATAGTGCAAAAATAGTTTAATTCAATAATTAAATTATTGTTAAATTCTATTAATTCTGACAACAAAAGGGTTGCAAAATTTCAAATAACCAGTGTTACCTTATCGACATCTTTTGTAATTGAACTGAAAGAAATTAAAACAGATAATACCCCAAATACAGGTATCCAAAACCTAGAGAAATAAACTATTACAAAGCATTGATGTTAAGTATTATGTTATACCCTCTATAACAATATTACTTTTTTCTTGTAGAACTAATTTTTGCGTTGGCGGCCTTCGCCCGCGCTTCAAAAAAAATAACCCTGGTCGGTCCAACACCGGGGTGTATCAAAATATTTTTCGCGCAGAACTTCTTTTTGCGTTGGCGGCCTTCGGCCGCGCTTCAAAAAAATAACCCTGGTCGATCCAACACCGGGGTGTATCAAGGTTTTTTTGCGCAGAACTCCTTTTTGCGTTGGCGGCCTTCGGGCGCGCTTCAAAAAAATAACCCTGGTCGGTCCAACACCGGGGTGTATCAAGGTTTTTTTGCGCAGAACTCCTTTTTGCGTTGGCGGCCTTCGGCCGCGCTTCAAAAAAATAACCCTGGTCGATCCAACACCGGGGTGTATCAAGGTTTTTTGCGCAGAACTTATTTTTGCGTTGCCGGCCTTCGGCCCCGCTTCAAAAAAAAATAACTCTGGTCGATCCAACACCGGAGTGTACCAAAGTTTTTACGCGCAGAAATTCTTTTTGCGTTGTTTCCTGTATCTAGGATACAATCTCTCTGTTAATTTTATTTTTCTTCGTTTGCAAAATATATTAGTATGACAACAATGATGTTTTGACATTCACAACCATTTTGTTATTGTCAAAATTAATAAAATTAAAGAATGATTTAAATATTGAAATAAAGCTATTTTTGCAGCATCTAATATAAAAAAAATTTCTAAAAACGAATTAGTCAAGTGTTAGTGGATATAAAAGTGAAAAATATAAGTGTATATTTCATTTTAACTCGCAAAAATACGTACTTTAAATAGTTGAAATTTTCAACTTTAAACGTAAATATCTCGAAAACTATAAGTTTCCCGCGGCTATATCTATATATATTCTTGATTTGGAGGATCTCCTCTATCCGCCCATACCCGTTTTATCCCCGAAAGCGTGGGACGTTATTCTAAAGCCGACCCTTATTTATTCCTATTTATTAAATAATATATAATCCTTATGTTTAAAAAAAAATTTTCGTTTTGAACCATTGTCCCTTTATCTAAAGACGATAACAGGAAATTTTTGGATTATTTTTCACAACACAATATGTGGCACCACTGGTATTTGTCATGAATGAAAACACACAAATTTCTTGAAACTGAAACTGACTATTTTGGATATATTTCAATGTGTACAGTGTAATTAAAAATTTATGAGTTCAAAAATGTGTCGAAATTATGTTAAACATAGTGCAATAGCGTACATTACCTTAACAAGTTTTTAAACTTTAAATACAAATATCTCGAAAACTATGAGACTGAGGCGGGTATGTGTGCATTAATTTTTTAATCCCGAGGACATTCCCTTTTCGTCCCTTCCTTGTCTACGCCTCCGAATCGTAATTTTGCTAAAAATAAGTTTTACAATATTTTGCAATCGAATAAAAAAAAAAGAATATACCGTCTGACGACCCCCGTTGTTGCACCGACCAGGGTTACTTTTGTGAAGCGCCAAGCTAACGCAGAAAGGAGTTCTCCGCGAACGAACTGAGGACCACGGTATTGGACCGATTAGGATTTTTTTTTTTTTGAAGCACGGACGAAGGCCGCCAATGCATAAAGGAATTCTATGCGAAAAACTAATTTGTTTTATTGTTTTCCTCGTATTATCAGTTTTCTTTATTCCGTTTGGTTCCTTTGTAAAATATGTAGATAAAGTAACACTAATTATTTGTTAGAATGAACCCCTTTTGTTTTTGTGTGAATAAAATTGCTTGAACAATAAGTTAAATATTGAATTAAAGCAATTTCTGCACTATAAATGCAAAATAAACGTGTAAAAACGAATTAGTGAATATGAAAGTAAATATAAAAGTAAACAATTAAAATTTTGAACTTTAAGCGCAAATATTTCGAAAACTATAGGTTTCACCTATATCTAAATATATTCTTGATCTAGAGGACCCCCTCTATGCGCCCATACCCATTTTGACCCTGAAATTCTGGGACGGTATTCTAACCCCGGCCCTTAAATTTAACCAAGGGTTTTATTTAATAATAAAAAACACTTCAGGTATTTCATTTTACAAAATACTACAGTGGCAGTGCGCGGTGGCAGAAAATAAATTCAGTTTCAATAGGTACATAAATTGTCTTATATCAAGCACAGACTATATATATTTCTACATAAACACGCACATAATATTAAAAATGTTTTTTTTTTTTAATTTAAATTTTGGTGATATTCTTCTAATACAATATAACATTAAGGATCACGTCTCGGAATTTAACTTCACTTTATGAAGCACTATTGGAAGCGTTCGGCTGTATTTACATACATATACGACCTCGGCTTATGAACAAATTGATACACAACCACTACATAAACATCCAGTAAACTTTTTCTACATTACACAATATAAATTACGGAAAACTCACATTTAATGGCACAGTATCGAACTCAGTGATTTCTTTTTGCAAAACCAATAGTTTTCCACGTTGTTTCTACATAAAACTCATTTCGTTGAACTCCAAATATTACTACGAAATTGAAAATAAGTTCCATACAAAAATTGCTTTCTTCTTTCGTGAAATCAAATATGGCGTGGAAATGAAGTAAACTACCTCGCACCGCACCGCGACGAATGACAATTTCTGTTGAACGTTTTCGAAAATTCGAACTTCGAAAACGCGTACAAGATAGCCACCGCTTTCTTATAACAGCGACATCTATGTAGTAAAAACCACGTTGACATTTTCTCTTATCTCTTCATCCCTCCTGTATAATAAGAAATATGCAAACAATTGCCAAATGACATTTCGGATCGTTTGTTTTGGCATGACAAGTGGTCCCTCTCCTGCGTTTATATTTTACCAGTAGGAAAAAGAGGTACCACAAAATGTTATTTCTTACTACTAAACACCCGCGATAACATTTTCTTCTTAAAATTGGATAGATCAACAGCACAATACTATTATTACAATACATTTGCTTCATTACTAATTTTTAATTATTAAATTTCCCGGTTATAAACGAAGATTCTTCACAAGCAGTCGCTCAAAACTCAACCTGAAACGACCGTCAGATAGTTTATGTATATATGTTCACAGTGACGTTTGTAATGACAGCTTTTTATATTTGATTCTTTTTTTATATTTTCTTTTTAATCGGTATTCTTCTCGCACTCGCGATATTGTTGCCAGCTGACATTTTATTACCCATTCACAATTAAAAAATAGAAAATTATAAAACAAAAATAAAATGTAGGACTATATAAAGTTTTAAATGCTTCAATTACTATCCATATTCTTTTTTAATATGTGTCTATTAATAATACGTTCAGAATATTTCAATTCAACCAATCATTATGAGTAAAAATTTAACCGTAATGTAATGTAACAACAACAACGATATAAAAATATAAACAAATCTGTACCTAAATTAATTGTTTTATACTCTACATAAAAATTTATTTTTATGGTCTCTCGTCTTCCTTATAACTTGAATAATTAATCATCTAACCAGATCTTTTAAGTTATATTGGTAATAATTTTCTTGTGATATTTAGCGAAAGAAAATATTCCCTAAAAAATCTTGGATAAGTCGGGCTTGTGTGCTACAACAAATATCCTAAATATAAATATAAAATAATTTGTAAATTATTCTCATGCAAAACCGTAGACAATTTTTAAGGACATATGTATGTTTATGAGATATTTATTTTACTGAAATTCAATTAAAAAAAAGAGAATATTTTAATAATATATGTTTATAACAAGATAATTATACGGTTATTTTAATTATATAAGAAATTTTGTGAAAAGTTTTCAGTACGGCAATATTTATATTAACCGTCATTTATTACTTTTCCATTTTTTGCGTCATTTGAGCGAGTTTAATCTATATGAGTCACTAGGAAATTACTTGTTTTTATTGAAATTTCGATTTTAATTATTTCTTATTCACTAACATTGTATTTATTTAAGTATTAAAAATGTTCTCTAGTGGACCCAATTATACGAAATTAAAGACAAACCTTCGTCTTGCTTTAAATCGCCTAAAATTGCTTGAAAAGAAAAAGGCAGAATTAGCTCAAAAGGCTCGTAAAGAAATTGCTGACTATCTGGCTACAGGGAAAACTGAAAGAGCTCGTATTCGTGTGGAGCATATAATTCGGTAATTAGATAAATTAATTAACTATAATATTTGATTTTATAATTGTGTGCCTTACCGAAAAGTGAGGATTATCTTGTGGAAGCTATGGAAATAATAGAAATGTATTGTGATTTGGTGCTTGCGCGATTCGGATTAATCACCCAGATGAAAGAACTAGATGATGGCATAGCTGAAGCTGTATCTAGTTTGGTTTGGGTATGTCCTCGTCTGCAAAGTGATGTAGCTGAACTCAAGATAATTTCCGACATTTTTGTTACTAAATATGGTCCCCAATTTGCGGAGCATTCACGCACTGCTACTGGAGAGCATCATGTGTCCGGAAAATTAATGAATAAACTTCAACTACAAGCACCACCGAAACTTCTTGTTGAAAAATATCTAATTGAAATCGCAAAAAATTATAATATTGAGTATGAACCCGATCCACAAGTTATGCAGGAAGAAACCCAAAATGGTTTGTAAAGTTATACGATACCAGTGGTTGTTTACCTTTATGTTAATGTTTATTAGGAGCTGAGGTACAAGCACATTTGATTGATTTATCGGATAGAAACAATCTTGGCGGCGGTGTAGCCGTGGGACCACCCCCACAAATGGGATTCATCGGATATCCGTCACTTCCCCCATTACCTGATCCACCAGCAGCGAAACCATTCAATTATCCACCACCATATGGTCAAGGGTCTGAGGGTGGTGTTAGTGGTATTTCAACCAATGGAGTGCACCCACAACATCCATTTTCTTACAATATACCTCCAACACAATCTGGTTATGAGCAAAAGGATTTAAATACTTCATTTATAAATGTGAGTATTTAAACGATTGACTAATCAAAAAATATTACAATTGTACAAAACTGCATGAAAATTTTGTTTTGTTTGCTTTTATAACACAACTTACCTTACTGCAATAACATATATAGAATGAGTTGACCAATGACCTTTCGTCAAAAGCAGCAGAAGGCGCAACTTCTAGTATTTTCACCGAAAACATCCCTGATGAAAATATTTTGGTATGATTACATACACATATTTGATTGACTAGCATAACTTAAAGTAGTATATTAATGTTATGTCAAAAGACCTCGTTTAGTTTATATCACTGTTTATTATTTATTAGCTTTTTCATGCTTTCTACTAATTTTAATGTTATTTGGACAAATCGTATCAACATCATTAATATATTCGTATTACTAGTATATGTTGAATGGTATAATTATAAATTGGCTTGCATATATCGCTAATTTCAATCATCTTGTTTTAAGTTGTTGCGTCTTTTTTGTATTCCATCTATATGGATCAATTATTATTTTGTTATTTTATGAATAATTTGCTGTTTTTTTTTTAATTTTTTTTCCTAAAACCAGCGTCCTAAAACTTACGATGACCCCCCACCGCGATATACATCAATTAATCCTGTAAATATTCAGGTAGTTTTCTTTACCATTTTAGTTTTTATAATTTTTGCCTTTTTGATTGCAAAATATATTGATATATGGTATACGCTATTGTTGTACTCTATAGCGTAATTCAAACCATCGGGCGTATAAATCAGGGATATCTTTTATTTAATTTCAGGACCAAAATAAACCAAAACCACAACCGCGACAAAAATTGCCGCCCCCGGGTCCAAGTGCACCACCAGCTTCCACAGAGATACCAAATATGCCGAATGTTCCTCAGGAAATGCCTGATATGGAGAGAGATGAAACCAAACCCAGCAATACCGATAACGACGACATTGATTTCGATGATCTATCTCGCCGTTTTGAAAATTTGAAAAAACGCAAATAAGCGCAATATTCTATAAAATTTTAAATATATTACATTATATGTTTGTATAAGGATGAAGTTGAATATTACCCATATTATCACCAATATATACTTAGTACATTGTTAAAAAGGTTATACTTATTTTTATTGTAATAACTCCTATTAAGAACACCGACCGATTTTCAAAAGCGATCGGCAAATGTGTTATCCCGAGCGTTTGAATGAATGAAAAAAAATGAAAAAGTTTTGGAACTTTTCCTTCGATTAATGTAAGTTCTTCAATGTAAAATGTGTTGAACTTTGAGAAATAAAATACGTTGTTATAGTAAAAATTTTTGACGAATATATTATCAAAACTAAAAAACTTCTTCGTTCTCCACCACTTCCTTTAGCTCGATTAGTTCAACAAGTCCTTTGCCTCTTGTTTCTTTTCGTATGAGGTCGTCGATAGCACGGTAATTCCCAGGATCTATAAGTAATGTCATATGCAAAGTGGCATCATCCCATTCTTCATGCTCAACTTTAGTAGCTAATTTACTAACAGACTCTTTTAGCCGATTGCCTCCCTCTTTACCAGCAAAAGATACACGGAGCTTCATGCGTGAACGCTCTAAAGGTATATGCTCACGGAGTAATTTTATAGCATCTAGTGTTTGTTGCTTTGCGTTTTTGTTCATTTTAATGGAAAAATGAGCGTCCTTCAACGCCTTTTCAATAATGGTTGCCGGATAGGGTCGACGAGTCTCAGGATTAACACATAACGCTGCCACACTGTTTATAATGCTATTTAATTGGGCATCTAGAACAGATTGCCGTTCTTTCTCAGATACCTGGAGTTCTCCTTTTGCTAAAATCTCCTGGCACACTTCGGTTTCATCACATTTTCCAAATGCTTTGATTAGTTCTTCCTTTTTTGCAGCTTGTCCTTTGGACACATTTATGAAAACAGTGTGAGTCTGAAGAACTTCGTCAATATCTTTTTCTCTGAATATAGATTTGAATACAAAAATTAAGGTCGTTACCAATAAACAGACTATTTCTCCTTGTACTTACGTGTTATTCCGCCAGGATAGTACTTTATTTTTGTAACAAGCAATTTCAAACCGTTTGCCACCTTTTTTTAGCCTTACAACTGCTACATTTGTTAGACGTATTTGGTTTGTTGGAGTAAAGATTTTCGACATAATGAAAGTCTAACTTATAAATTTTAAAAATCCTCTTAAGTTTTATTTTCAATTTCACATGCATTCAATAAGAACTTTTTCATACTGTGACGAACACGAATGCCAGAACCAAATACAATCGACGATAACCGCTAGAACCAATTAGACAGCGAAATTCGTAGTTGCCAGAATGTTCGAGTTGTAATCTATTGGTAGATAGGTTGGTAGGTAGGTAGAGTGTTAGAGTGGTTGTCTTACGACACACCTAGGTCTTTAGGAGGCCTATTGTGATGCTACCGGGAACAAAGTCCCCTCTCTATATTAGCTCTTCTTTGAACCACCCCGTGCTTCTTCAGCATGACAAGTTCGTCAAGAAACCCTCGACCGATGGTTGCGATTTTTTTCCTATAGAGAGGCATGCAATCGCATAGAAGATGTTTAATGGTCGATATTTGGATAACAATCTACTATATAAGGGCTGTCGGATTGTGCAACAAACACGTTCCACGATTAAGCTTCAATTCGAAAAGACGGCCCGTTCTAATAATTGGAACGCTTAAGATAAAGTAGCTGCATTGTTCGTTGCATTAAAAGGATCTGGAGCGGAGATATTACAGACCATGCCAAACTGCGAATCGAGTAGTTATGAAGCATTGATGGGTGGATTAGAAAGACGGTAAGGTAGTGAGCACAGGAAGCAGATTTTCCCAATCGAGTTACAAAATTGTCGTCAGAAAGCCAATGAGTCTCTGCAGGAGTTTTCTCCAGAGATTGATATATTAGCTCACTTAGCGTATACACATAAATCCATGGGGTTCATCGAGAACACAAAAATTTAGACCTTCGTTAATGGAATACGAGATAACACTACACGTATGCTCTGACACAAGAAACTGCATCTCTGCTTAGCAATCGAACATTTAAAGCGTATCAAGTAGAAATAGAAGGTCAAATCTCTGTGAACCAATTACTTGAAAAAATTTAAGAAAAGATGCAGAAAGTACCGGAAAAATCTACAGAAACGTATAAGAAAAATGATAGTGTGGTTACACGCTTCAACTGCTGAAAAAGTGGTCACATTGCACGCAACTGTAATCAATCCAATAATTCAGTTGGACGTAAATGCAAAGCAATCGTTAAACTAAAGCGAGCTAGCCGAAAAGAGCACCAGCTGGCTCTCGCAAGCAAATGCCTCGTAATCTTCAATACACAAATCAGCAGGAATACGAGTAACGTTACCGTTAGTAGATGTGTAGATGGCAAAAAGGGCATTCTGACTGTGGATACGGGTGCATTACATTCCAAAGTGAGACCATTAGCTGGGGCAAAGTAGTGTACTGCAGCTGGAGAAGATACCCAAGTTCTCGAGAAAATAACGTGCGCGATCGTAATTGGAAAGGCAGCCGTGGTACACAATTTTATAGTGGCAGATATCGTCGACGAAGTCAGAATTGGAGTAGACTTTTTAGCGAATCAAGGAATTAAAATTGACACGAAGAACAGGATTGTAACCTATACAAATTTGGAAGTTATGTTCGGTTACGATTAAAAGTAGAACGTTAGACGAGTGGTTACAGAGAGCCAAAAGATTCCACCAAAATCAGAAGCAGTTATTTGGGACTATGAGACAAGTTGTGGGTAGTTGAATCTACAAAAGAAACTTACTTATACACAAAACCCTGGCAATGACAAGAAATTATATATCTTGTTCCAGTAAGAGTACTCTATGAGTGCAAGCCACCAATCAAACTTTCAAAAGAAGCTATATTAGCGTAATTTCAGGAGATTAAGGCATGGCCCGAGGAACTAGAGGCAGACCATCAAAATAAGGCTAAACAACTCCTGCTAAGACACTTAACCATATTTGATAAAGACGAAACACAGGTGATGCAAGACTAAAATCGTTCCTTTAGCAAAACGTGAAGTTGTAAGCCAGACCATACGTGAAATGAGCCAAAGCGGCGTAATAGAACCATTAGCGAGTCCATGAAGTTAACCTGTTGTACTTTTTTGCGAAGGAATGCGTGTACTAAGTTTAATAGCGATATCTAAATGTTTACTTAAGTTACAGCTTGCACAAACAGAAAGACGGACAGATAGTTACTCGGAATTCATCTCGTCTTGTCATCCTGATCATTTATAAATATATAACCATATATCTATCTCGATTGGTTTTATGTAATACAAACAACCGTTAGGTGAATAAAACTATTGTATTCTGTAGCAACATGTTGCAGGAGTATAATTATGGTACAAATAAAACAAACGATTTGGCATAAACACTCACAAAAGTCATACTTGGGTACAACTAAAACGCAAAGTTAACCAATAAATACAGTTAAATTGTAAATGAAAATGCAGAGATGTATTCAAGCCCACACGCAAATAATAACGCACCAGCAAGTGCAACAGGTCTCTGTAAAGCCAATTATAAGGCAAAGAAACAATATTAAAAAATAGACCCGAAACTTGCCCACTTTAACAGAAGAAAAAGGAACCCTCTATGGGGTAATTGCTTCAGTGGACCAGATAATGCAGGAGTATTACGCAGACGCAGACCAAGTGTTTCGCGTTATTTTTAAAACTAAAATACAAGGACAGGCTAGAACCGTGCTGAACATCAATACACTAACAACATGGATTCAATGCAAAGAAAAATTGGGGCATCACTATCGATCAGGGATGGGCCAAATGAGTTTGACGTGAAAGATCAACAATCTCAGAGTAATGAGTATTTGAGATTTTGATATCAAGGTAAGGTATATAGTTGAAGAAATAACAGATATAGCAGTATTTGAAACAAACGAGAACTTAGTAAACATACTAAGAGCATTATTAATCTAAAGAATGAAATGAAATAATATAATTCACCAATATGTATGGTTCTGATGAAAATAGATAATTCAGGAGTGAAAAAGTTTAGATTTTGTGTACACTATCGCCGTTTTTATCATGTGACAATCCCAGATAAATACCCCCTACCTCTTACGGATTCAATATTAGACAAACTGGGTAGGCAGAATATTTCAATACAATGGATCGGCCAAAGACATATTAATTTTTTTTAACAACCCTCAAAGAAAATAAAAATCCTTTAATTTGCTTGTAATATTAAATACGTGAAAGGAAAATACAATAAAGTAGCAGATTTCTTAAGTAGGCAGGAAACAGCACCACCTATAAACAATAACAATAATGACGAATCTAATTTAGAAACTTCAGGCTATTCATTCAAAGGACGAAAATGATGCAATATAAATTTTTTTATAAAAGACGAAATAGTATAAAATTACAAAACACAAATAATTTTAGCTTACTCCGCAAGAGATAGTAGGTTATAATCCTAACAAACATAAAAAAAAGATTATAGAAATCAATCCAGTAGATGAAACATGAAATAGCACAGAAATTATTGAATAATATATATAAAGGCAGATACAGGCCAGATACAGTATATTATAAAGTTCAATGCATCCTAACAGACATTTTTAAAGCCACAAAACATATTAAATTTTTTTAAATGCACAAAAAGTGCCATAGAAATAGAAAATGCAGATCATTTTCATAAACAAATGTGTATCTCATTACCATACAAAAGAATATCTTCACAGCGGCATGAATAAGACATTTTATACTCTAAAGCAGTGTTTTTCAATCTTTTTGATTTCGCGACCCCTTTACAGGTTGAAATATTCTGGCGACCCCCTTGTGTCATAGTAAGTCAAAGAAATAATTTAATTTTAATTAAAAGACTACATACGTTAGGTAATAAGTTTTTCCTATTTTGGCAAATTTATCTATTATTCGCGCGGGTCATACTGCATCGGCGACGGCGACGTTGCCACACCGCAAGACATGATTGTCGTTGCCGTAACAGCAAGCGTCCCGCGCGCGCCACCCCCAATGTTCTTTTGTTTCAACTCTCATCACTCAGTTAAGCGTAGTCGCCCATGAGTTCATAAAAATATAAAATGGATAAATTTCTCAAAAGATCGCAGCCTTCAACATCTGGTACGAGTCTCAATAGCGGTGGTGGTGAATCGAATCCGAAAAAAAATTGACATTATGATGACAGTTATTTGAAATACGGGTTCACAGTCGTAAATAATAAACATCAATGTGTAATTTGCGGCGATGTTTTATCACGTGAAACCGTCAAAGCGTATGCGGCATCTCACAACCAAGCACCAAAAAGAAGCTGATAAGCCGTTGGATTTCTGTGAATGAAAGTTGAAAGCTCTTAGTCAGCGCCCCACCCTTTTTTCACAATAATACTATTTTTATACTCTCGCAACATGTTGCTACAGAGTATAATAGTTTTGTTCACCTAACGGTTGTTTGTATCACCTAAAACTAATCGAGTTAGATATAGGGTTATGTATATATAAATGATCAGGATGAAGAGACGAGTTGAAATCTGGGTGACTGTCTGTCCGTCCGTCCGTCTGTCCGTCCGTGCTAGCTGTAACTTGGGTAAAAATTGAGATATCTTTATGAAACTTGGTAGACATGTTTCTTGGTACCGTGAGACGGTTGGTATTGCAGATGGGCGCAATCGGACCACTGCCACGCCCACAAAACGCCATTAATCAAAAACAAATAACTTGCCATAACTAAGCTCCGCAATAAGATACAAGACTGTTATTTGGTACACAGGATCACATTAGGGAGGGGCATCTGCAGTTAAAACTTTTTTTTTAAAAGTAGGCGTGGTCCCGCCTCTAATAGGTTTAATGTGCATATCTCCTAAACCGCTAATGCTATTATAACAAAATTCACTGGAAGCAAATGTTTTTAGCACTTCTATTGACGGTGTGAAAATAGTTGAAATCGGGTGGCAACTCCGCCCACTCCCCATATAACGGTACTGTTAAAAACTACTAAAAGCGTGATAAATCAAGCACTAAACACGCCAGAGACATTAAATTTTATCTCTGGGATGGTATGAGATGACTTTATAGGAGATAGCGTTCAAAATTAGACAGTGGGCGTGGCACAGCCCACTTTTAGGTGAAAACCCATATCTTGGGATGTGCTTAACCGATTTCAACCAAATTCGGTGCATGACGTTCTTTTAATTTTTCTATGTTATAGTGCGAAAATGGGCGAAATCGGACTACAACCACGCCTATTTCCCATATAACACCATTTTCAATTCCATCTGATTCTTTCACTTTCCACTATGCATATCAAGCAACAATGATTATATCTGGGTAAAACTTTGCGTGAATAATACGTTTAAAGTATGCCACCTTGTGACCAAAAATTGTCTAAATCGAACCAAAACTGTTCAAGACCCTAAGTACTAAATATGTGGACCCCAGTGCCTATAGTTGACCTCCTACCGAAAATATCAGCCAATCCACAAAGAAATCTCAAACGAGTATACCATTTGACTTTGCGAGAATATAAAATGTTTGGTTACATCCGAACTTAGCCCTTCCTTACTTGTTTTATACTATATTTTTACTGTTGGAGTTTATTTCTTTGTTATTTGTATACAACTTTTGATTATACTTAATTTCGGTGTGCAAAGGTTCCGCCAAAGGAAAGGTATTGACAAGAGTTCTGGAACTGAGAGCTTAATTGTTAATGTTCTTACAAGATGCAAAATCAGAATATGCTTACCGTTTTTCTGACCCTATTTGGCTATTGAAATTACCATTTTTGGCAGATCATTTTAGCCACCTAAACAATTTGAACAAGAACCTTCAAGGAAGAGAAGAAAAGATTTTAACAGCTAAAGATAAAGTAAAAGCATTTCACGCAAAACTTCGTTTGTGGTCGACCTCTCTGCAAAACAAAATGTTTGAGTCTTTTCCGTGTGCTCAGAAGATTGTTGAAGATAATGCATCAGACCAAAGTTTTGCAGTATCGGCTCATATTCCTTGCATGATACAAAGCTTGCATAATTTATAAGATCAACTTTTGACATACTTTCCAGACTTGCACTCTGAAGCTGACAATGGGTGTAGATGGATTTTAAGCCCTTTTTTGGACAAATCAATAAATCTGGCATATGTCAACACAAAAATGAAAGAATGTCTTCTAAAATTAGCTACTGATGGCATGCTTAAAATGGAATTTTATTCGCAAAGTGTCGACGTATTTTGGATGAAAAGAAAACACGAATATCCAGAACTGGCAAGGGAAGCTCTTAAATTATTAGTGCCATTCGCCACTTCATACTGACATTTTCTTCAATGGTAGACATTAAAACTAAAAAGAGAAATATACTGCAATTAGAAAATGATTAAATTATTAATGTTTCAAAAATAACACCACAATTTGATAAATTAATGAAAAATAAACAAGCATATCTTTCTCATTAAAATTGTGTTTTTGTTGTGTAAGGACCTCGACTTTTTCTTTCAGCTGGCGACCCCCCGACTAAGGCTTTGCGACCCCCTTATGGGTCGCGACGCACAGATTGAAAAACACTGCTTTAAAGGATAAAATCTATTTTCCAAAACTACGAGAACACATAAACCTGGTAATATCCAATTGTATTGTTAATATTACAAACACCGCAAGAAAATAATCAAATAGTTCATATAGATATTTTCCATATTAAACAAAGTTCTACATACTTTTGTAACAGTAATAGATAAACTCACTTAATTTGCAACAGCATATAGTATCAAAGATAGAAATCGGAGGACAAAATTACAAATAATAGTTGAACAATGCACTTACAGGAAATGCAGACATAGAAAGACTACATTCTTGATTGAAGTTATTAGTAGCATAGATGAAGATATTTCAATAGAAACAAAAATTTAGATTGCAATAGGCACATATAATAAAAGATATCATACTACAATTCAAGCCACGAAAGAACGAAAAAAATTAAAAGAAACAATATGCAATAACAAAACAAAGATTATAACCAAGTTCAATAAAAAAAGAAAGATTACGAAGAAAAAAGAAATGAAGGCCTGATAAAGAATTATAAAAGACTCAGACTCAAAGATGAGCCATATTTTCGATATGCTAAGTTAGAACAGATTCATCCTTGAAACATTAAACGACAATTAAAAAGGGAACTAGTATAAGAGCATATATTATAATATTACTAATAATATATATATGTACACACTAAAAACCTTAGTAATTAGTTTCTTTTACACTTACAGAATATATTAATAATCATTTTAATGATATAATCAAGAACTGTAAATGAAACTGAAGTTATCTTGCATATATCAATCAGATCACTAAAATTGACTACCAAATACAAGTAGATAGTAATATAAAAAATGTTGAGGAGCAGAGAGGAATCTTCAATGTCTATGTACAATGTATAAATGGCTTTTTTTAGTAATGGACAGCGAAGATAGGGAAGACATAATAGAACACTTAAATATTATACTTGTAGAGCAAACCAGTCACAATCAAATTACAAATTTGAATAAACAAATTTTTCTATTAACAATCTAGCAGACATAATTTGCAGCACTTTTCTCATAAAAATCGACTGAACAAAGCAAGGAACAAAGTAAGGAAAATCATATTCAATGATTAAATACGAAGCTAAAAATACATTGAAAAAAAATAAGTTACATTCAAGAAAATATGGTATAGCGTCAGCAAAGAACAATATATTATATTTTTACCTGAGTAATTAGGAAAAGATGAAATAATTAATTTTGAAATAGATTTCTATAAAAGAGATAAAATTGTGATGGCAATTAAGTTACCCAAAAATTAGGTAAAAGCAATTGTTAAATTAATTACTCTTATACCAAACTGAAACCATATTCAAATTGATCAAGAAAATATACTTATCACACAAATTAATAATAAAACAAATGAATATAAGGAAAATGTAATTTTAAGAGAACTAACAGTAAGTAAAAGTACATCCAATACAACCAACAATAATTGCAAATTTATATTCAACAACAAACCCAGAAAAAATGAAAAACTTAAATAAAATTATGACCAAAGAGATATTACATTGAATGGAAACTATTTAATACAATTTGTCAATTGCCAAATTGAAATATTAACAAAAAGCTTTTCAAATGAACAAAATTTTATGATAGATTTTTCTATCCAACAAATTTATGGAACCAGTCATACGAAAACACTATAAATAATGACACTTGCACTACAAAACTGTGAACATTTAGAAGTAATAACAGAATTAAAATTTCATAAAAAAATCTGTTATGGCATTTCTGTAATTCTCGCATGGATTTTTATGGCAGCAATCCTTTATTTATACATGAAATTAAAAAATAAAACAAGAAATAACGTTAACTGCGGTTGCACCGAAGCTACAAGCATATTTATAATATATATTGTAGAATACCCTTCACAAATACAAAGGCTCCTTACAAGAACTTGATTCCGATCATTCAATTTGTATGGCAGCTATATGATATAGTAATCTGATCTGAACAATTTCTGCTGAGAATAATTTGTTGCCTCGTGTCTAATTTCGTCTAGATACCACGTCAAATAAAAAAATTTCCATGCAAGCACTTTACTCTTTATAGTCATCTGATCTATACAATTTCATGAGATATTAGATTAATGCCTTAAGTAATAATACATGCCAAATTTCGTGAAGATACCTCGTCAAATAAAAGACTTTTCCATACAAGCACTTGATTCCGATTGTTCAGTTTGTATGACAGCTACATGCTATAGTGGGCCGATATCGGCCGTTCCGACAAATGAGCAGCTACTTGGTGAGAAAAGAACAGGATCGATAGCTTGAAAACTGAGGAACTAGTTCGTATATATACAGACAGACGGACAGACAGATAGACGGAAATGGCTAAATCAACTCAGCGACGTTTCTCTGGGTGTTACCAACTTCGTGGCAAACTTAACGACTTTTGACCGGAAAATGGTTGCATATTGTTATTTTTTAAATTTATGAAAAAGTTGTCCCAAAAATATTGTCAGTTTTTTAAATTCATATCCTTAAAGGAGCGTTTATTATTGGCAAATTTCAGAATAATTAAGATTTATATTAATGCCTCTTTTTGACTTTGGTAAATTAATAATTATTCACCACAGAAAAATGTAAGGTGCAATTAAGCAACCATGTCAAAAACCGGTATCCAGAAAATGCTTATTAAACGAAACTGGATACAAGCTTTATAAATTGTTATAAAAATATTAATTATATTAAAAACAGTAACCTGAAAAAACTCACCTTTGTAAAAATCCGTCCGTATATTTAAAAAATAGTCAAGTATGGCAGTATTACTATTGAACATGGTGTAACAGTGTTGCTTAAGCTAATTTTAATTATATTGATCCTCAGTTACCATTTTTGCCTCAAATGATACAGAAGTATTACACATATCGTTCCTTGGTTCAAACAATGAAATATTTTGTTGTTTTATTGTAAGCCTAAATTTTAGATACGATTCTGGTAAAATTTCATCATCATTATTACCATCATATTCTTTACAATATAGTTTATAAAGTTGATTTAACTTCTGTTTGTAAATAATTTGTTTTACTGTATTGTCTTCGGTAATGGGATTCAAGTTTCGGAATACTGTTTAACCATTCCTTTAAAATATTTGTTTTTATAACTTTTCGACGTTATTATCGGCGGAATAATATCCAGTTGTATGTGTTTTAAAATTTTCGAATTTTCAATTTCTTAGCATTCTTTCATTTATTCCAAGAGTGGACATAAACATTTGCCGGCAGACTTGGATACAAGCTGTTTTTGTTTTCAAATTATATCATTTAGATAGCGATCGCCTCGAAAATGTGTTACGGCTTCGTGCTTTTTCTTTTAATGTTACATAAATCTTTTTTTCTTTCCACGATATGTTTCAAAATCCATCAAACATTTCTTGCCGTATATTTTCATCATATTGAGAGCAATGACGCAAAGAGCTCTTTTCACAATATTTAGACTGACATCTTAAGGGGTTACATGGGTTTCTTTGAGTAAAAAACGCCCAGTTTTCAATAATTTAAAAATTTAATAAACATATAAAAAATGAAATATTATTCAAACTTTTTATTATTCCGAAGATACATATTTGATAAAGATTTTGTGAAATTTTCAAAGGAAAATATTCAAAACTCGGTTATTACGACGTCATTTCTGGCAGTCCCTTGGAAAAAAGGTGCTTTTGCGTTGAGAGCAGAACTTTTGATAGGATCATCAAAAGTAAAAAAGAAAAAAATACATGTTTGAACTAAGACCATTAACTAGGTATTGGACTTAAAATAAATAAAGTGAAATTTGTATTTTTGGCAGACGTTTTTCCTAAAAAATAAAATTTTTGGTGAAAATTTCTCGACGTTCTTTGTTTTTTTTTTTTAATAGTTATAATTAAACAAAAAAAAATAAGCTTTCGTGCAAGACTTTGTAAATTATATCTCAAAGCCTTGTTTTTAATTTCAATAAGATCGGTTGAGTAGTTCGTGAGAAATCTTGACAACCGACTTTAAAAACACAGTTTCGAGAAAGACGCGTTTAAAGTTTTTTCAAAGCTATATCTCCAAAACTATTACTGGGATGAACTTGAGATCTTCTAGAGATGTTATAGAATTAAATGAGACAAAAAAACTTTGTTTTTTTGAAACCGTGAAACCCTTGTAACCCCTTAAGCTAAATTTTTGAGTATTTTTTTCACACATAATTCCTTTATTGAGACCTTTATACATTTTGTTATTGTAATTTAAATATGTTTAATTCTCCTCTTTTTCAAACACTGACTTTCTAAAATTTGATTCGCTAATCAATTTTATTAAATGTAATGTAACTAATGTCCAACTGGACTCTCAAATGTCCACTCTACCTAACCGTGAATAATCGAATGCAGTGAGTAAAGCATCTTAGAAACATACAAACGAAAAACTAGCTATTAATACTTAAAAGCAAAAAACCAAAACAAAGCATGTCTTATTAGAAATATAACAAAAGAAAAACAGATAAAGAAGAACACACACAATGTAATGGCATGTCATGTTGTTTATTATTTCTCTAAAGGCGTAAATTACTGTCTTGGTTGGAAAATTTGTTACTCTTGTACTTCGGGCTTTTTGAATTTTATTTATAGCAACGTTATTATTGGTTGTTGGATTATAACATTTTTAAGGAACATGTAAAATATTTGAAATTTAATTAGGGATTTAATTTCAGCGAAGCCGCGGAAAAAGCTTGTAAATTATAAGTTAGGAAAATACCAATATGATTGTAATCCATTCATTGTTTTGTTGATAGTAAATTAATTTATAAGAATCTTTAAGTTTTGCCAAAAGCTAAAAGTATTTCCCCGTTTTGATCCTTGCAAATTGAGAGAGTATAAAATGTTCGGTTACGCTCGTACTTAGCAGTTCCTTTCTTTCTATTATACCTCTAGAGTCTAGACCGGAATACCCCCATAATGTTTCAACTTAATGAAACTTTTTCAGCTTTGTGAAGATTTAAAAAGTTTTTGTACAACAAAAAGACCTACGCAGTTGGTTGTTATTAATACAAGACTACTTAAATAAAACAGATTTATTAATATTATTTAATTATAACATATATTTAAGTATATAAGAAATAAACAGTGCTTAAAAGCAACATTTTTATTTTAATGCGACAGCTTCATATTAGATTTTACATAAACGACAAGAGAATTTTAAGAATAAAGGCGGCACAAATGTTAACCAACATCGTGGTAACACTACGAGAGAACGCGTAAAAATTTAAAATGAATTGAAGAGCGCCCCATAGAGTTGCTGTAATTTGTTAATTAACATTTGTGCTTTCTCTATTTACAAAATTCGCTAACGAGCGATGTACTTCGGCGTCAGCAGCATTCGTAAACAAATTCAAAATAATTTTGAATGAATTTCAATATTTGTTTGATGTTGCTGAGTGCCACACCTATTTGTTTACGCGCAAATTTTAATCCAACCGCATTGTATGCATGTAAATGAAAATCCTAATTTTTCATTTCAAATTGTTTCGTTAAAACATAAATTTTAGAGAGTAAGTAAATCATTTAACAGTAAACAAATTTCAGTTTTGATCACACTTTCTTTGACATGTCGCCACATTTATCGCTGCTAATATCACTTGACTCACATGTACATATTTCTTCTTTTGTTACCTCTTCCATCAAATCATCTTCACCACGTTCTATTACTGTTTCCAGCGGCATTTCTTCTTTGTAACCTGCGTAAGCGGTTGCACGCTGTTTGATGATCTCCTGAATGATGGCGGTGAGTATCTCACGGGAGTCCACGATATGACCAACCTCCTCTGCTACCTCAAGGGTTAACCAAGGTGCGATGGTTTTCATTAGATGTTCCTTCTTTGCTGCGTCCGTTGCTGGTTCAAGGTTGTCCAAAACCTCAGGTAGTAAACCAGCAATATGGCCTTGCAATAATTTTGCAGCAGTTACACTCTTCTGCATTTCTTCATCTAATTCTTTGGCTATTGTATCCTGTTGTAAACGGCGCTCTTTTTCGGCTTGTAACCGTAATTCCTCGGCTTCAAGGCGACGAAGTTCAGCCAATTCAGCTTCTCGTTGGGCAATGAATCTGCAATGATAAGATATTTCATCACATTCATATCTAAAAATGTTATGAGAATAGTTAGCTTTACTCGGCTTGTTTTCGACGAAGTTCAGCAATCTCTTGTTCATGTGCAACCTCCAACATGCTTTGTTCGATACAAGCGTCCACAAGTATATCGATAATTGGTTGAGCCTCAGCATCAAAGTGGAAAAGTTCTCCGTCGGCAATTTCAGTAGCAGCATCAACACCCACTTTGGACGGGATATAAGGTGGTTCAGGTGGTTTTTCGAGGAACAAATCGGTCTGTGTGTCTACGGAGAATTCCGGAGGACGCTGTACCAATTCTTCCAAATATTTTTCAGTTTGAATAACTTCATGCCGCCGACCGTTAACGGGCGGTGGAGTTCCAAGTATATTACGTTGATTTCGGCATACCTTCTGTTTCCTTATGGCATGGCGCCGACGAATCTCAGCCGCTTTATCGAAAGGATCTGAGTTTTCCTTTAAAATATAAATTTTATTATTTTAATAGGGTCTTTTTTTAATTTCTGGTATTCCAAAAATTATAGTACAAAATTAAAATTTTTAATTATTGATTAAAACATTTTGACAACATATTGTAAAACAATTCATCACGGACTATGTGAATTTATTCTTTTTTTTAATTTCTGAGTCTGATTACATTAAAAGTGCCACGTCCGTTGCAAAAATTCAGAACTTTCCATTTTATTTTATGTATATACTATATCATTCTAACGAAATTTTACCTTTCTAGTTTTTTATTTATAACGATATAAACTGCAAACGTTGTTTTGTCATATATGTTGATTTTAGGAAATGTTTTTAAAAACATTATGTGTGGAGACGTAATTATAACCGAAAGAGGAATGAAGAGTTGTAGACAATTAAAGTTCATATACTTTATTTAAGTTAGTAAATTATTCTTTAATAAAGTAACAATTATATATTAAATTACAAATATTGTTAGCAATCTGAACATCAAAATAGTTCATATTAGGTCAAGTAAAAAGTTCGTTCGATTTTTATGCGCCGTTTTGTTCGTAAACTTGTTGCCAACGAAATGCCATCTTCATTATACCCCTCTTGTAGAAGGCTGCGTTCCTATTGGCAAAAAACTCGGAGAGCCAATTTTCACAGGCCTCTCTTGAGGCCAACTTCTCACCATCAAGCGCGTTCGCCATGGACAGGAAAAGATGGTAATCACTTGGTGCTAGGTCCGGATTATAAGGCGGTCCAGTTGTTGGCAGTAAAGGGCCGAATTGAGCTTTTGGCCATAGGGGAGCAGCTCGTAGATGATGATTCCTTGCCAATCCCACCAAACACACAGCAAAACCTTCCTGGCCGTCATTCCGGTCTTGGCCACCGTCTGGGCCACTTCCCCGAGCTTTGACCACGACCGTTTGCGCTCGATGTTGTCATAAGTGACCCATTTTTCATCGCCAGTCACAATCCGCTTCAGAAACGGGTCGATTTTGTGACGGTCTTTTTACACTATTTCCATGATTTTATTGCAATTTTCGACGACAGGCCTCCCGACGCGTGGTGCATCTTTGACCTCAAAATTACCGGAACGGAACCTAGCAAACCACTTTTGTGCTACACGTTCGTTTAGAGTATCGGGCCCATAAACTAAATTAATTTTTTCAGCCGCTTTTTGGCCTTGATCGAAGAAAAATTGTAAAATATAGCGAATTTTCTCTTTGCTGGTGTCCATCTTTGACGAGCGCTCACAACGTACTGAGTCAATCAATCGAAAAACTATCAAAGACAAACTTTTAGCGGTTCAATAATAAAGAATATAAAAAAAACCAAACAAAGTTGTCCGTGGGAAAAGTATGATATATTCAAATCTAAGCCACAAAAATACAACGTTTGGCTTAGATTACAACATGACTTATTGATCGGTATTGCGAATGGTAATGTAAGTGGAAAATGAATCCAATTGGCACATCTGTAAGAATCATCAAGATTGCTGGCAGCAATATATTTTCGCCTCAGAACTTGCCATTCAAACTGGTGGCTCCGATAACAATTTTTCATTCATTTTTAAATCACTAATCTTGTGCCATTGCAAAGCCGGGGTGGGTTCATCTTACGAAGCAAAATAATCGGAAAGCCATTATTTACTTGTAAATGCTGCTCCCGTATGCTTGGTACATCCAATGAATTAAAAAGTGAATTCGATAATTCACAGGTTCGTTGGCATCGCAAACAGAATAGATAATTGATGATGACACCAAGTTCGTCGCAACAAATGTTAAAAAACTGTGTAAAATCACTCTTTCTGTCAGCCACTCAAGATTATTTATATTTTGTGTTCATCGGGAAATATATTGTCGATGAGAGTATTTTGTGAATTGATGATTTTGAAATCCGTCGGTAATTTTATGCATCCAGTATTTTCATGTATAGCAACTTTTCTATTGCCAATATCTAACAGTTGATTTGAGAAAGTTTTTACAGATGGATCTAAAATCATAAGAATTATATCACTGTCAAATTCGCAGGGACATTGCGTCACTGAATGTTATCGTTCATCGTTGCACCTTGTACGATTATTCCACAATAATTGTGCACGGATCGGGAAGCATGTCGTCAGTACTAAATAGTAGACAAATTTGTGTGCCTGTGTAATTTAATGCAGCTGCAACAAGTATCTTCTAGCAACTACAGTGCAAGGCATGCATCTTTATACTTTGGATACTGTTGTCAAATTCTTTCACAGGTGTATGAAATGAATGCTTTTTTGTGAAAATTAAATACTAATTTTGAATAGGTAAGTCAAAAATTTGGTCAAAATATTGACCGTTGATTTTTACACATTTTGTCCACCTTTCTGGCAATTTGTGGATACCATGCCAATGGAAATGTTTGTCTTTTGAAGCAAACCAATCAGATACTCAATTTTCGACTTCTGCGTAAGAACCGAAGTGCTGCTCAGCGTGCATCATCACCATCGATGAAAACAAATAGTAAAGGAAGGTGCGAAGTCTGGTGAATACGGCGGGTGGAGTAGCAGCTCCCAGCCAAGTACTTTGATTATATCCTGAACCGATTTTGCTTTGTGTGCAGGTGCATTGTAGTGTAACAAAATTACTTTGCCGTGTCTTCTGACCCATTCTGGTGGTTTTTCGATCAATGCATGGTTCAAATTGATTATTTGTTGTGTATAGCGATTAGTATTAAGAGTTTCACCAGTTTTTAGAAGCACATGACATGATCCCACCAAACACAGAGCATTACCTTCTTACCGAATCGATATGTTTTTGCAGTCGATGTTGATGGGTGTCCAGGATTAACCCATGATTTTCTCCATTTAAGATTCTAAAATAAAGCCAATTTTCATCGCCAGTGACAATTCGATGCAAAACTGATTTTCTGTTGTGTATTTGAAGCAAACTTTCAAAAGTGTTTTTGTCTTTCATTTAATTCATGTGGCACCCATTTTCAATACTTTACTTTTCAACACAATAAAAGAATATGATTTTGTTTGTTCAATGATTGTAAGGTTATTGAATATTTGGAAAGATGTCATGCCAACCAAACAGAAAAAAAATAAAGGCTCGTTCACAACAAATGTTCCCTACCAATGTATCTTATTAACCAACAACAGTCGCAGATAAAAGCACTCAGTCTGCTTTGAATTGACTGTATATACACGGCCCAATTATTATAGCCCAATTATTATAGCACGACGTTCGTTAAAAATGCGCGTTGGCCGTTTTCGAGATGCAGAACTAAATGGATAACTGCTGTATCCTGTTTATGAATTTGCAAACCGATTCATTGGAGCTGATAAACCGGCCAATTTGGAAATTCATTATTTCATCATTTACATTTATTGGAGGAGCTTTAACAATAGTATTTTCAATTCTAAATTCACTTATTCACATACTTGTAAATATATTTGATGCTCTTCATCGAACTCCAGAACTCAACATTAATGTCTATTGATATTTTTACCACTAAGAAATAATGTTAAATTCACTATATAAATAAAATTAACTTGAGAGTTGCACTGAACAATTAAAATGAGAGCGGGGAAAAAAGCCGGTATCGTTTGGTTTGATCCATACTCCGTAATGTTTGCTGGTTCAGTGTTCAACGGGAGACACCTGATAGAACTATACATGAAAATAGGGGGTTGATCGTATAAGAATGAAAATTTAGAGCTCAATGTAATTCGCAAAGCTGAATCATGTAAAATTATAATAAAATTTTGTCCAAAAAATAAAAAAATTATAATATTTGGGCTGGACCACACTAAACATTTAGGGATATGAAAAATAAATGTTGGCCGATTCTCAGACCTGCCCGATCTGTAAACTGTTGATAAATTAATTTTAACTATGCCGTGTACATTGCGACAGTAAGCTCATTTCTAACAGAAGTCTATCAAGACGAAAAGTTAAAATTAGTTAGTTATCTTCTTGTTTTTATCCATATATCTATTGTATAATATGTGCATTTAAAATTTTTGTGATCGTGATGTGTGTACGGTGATCGTGAAAATTTTAATTTTATTGATATACATGTATAGTATTTTCCCTTAATATGAATTAAATGATGATATCATTTAATTTGACAGAAAAATTGGTGTGACCCCGACGCTTACTTTTAATGTGAACTAAATCAGACCACAACCACACCAAACATTACACCTTTTTAAGTTGCCTACAGTCCAAATAGTGTAAATGTGTGGCAACTGTCAACTGTCATTCAAAAATTTAAATTCGAAATCGGATTATATGTTTTCAGGCCCCAAATCGGAATATGAGGGTCTCCGTGCCCAAGGATATCCTGAGATCGAAAATAATGGTAAATTTGCGAGACAAACGACCATTTTTTGAGTTATGTTAATAAATTTAAGTAAGCATCATTTTTTAATAATGTAAACAGGTGTTAAAAATTGGTTCAGTATTAATGCAGTATCCTCCGCATAAATGACCCCCTTTAATCTGACATTGTGTTAAGCAGCAGCATGATCTTTAAACATATAAGTGAACTGTCTTGTTTTTGTTCCTTACATATTTTCCGTTTAAAGTTAAAAATATTATTTAAATATCATTACTAAAAACCAAATAAATACTTAGTGCACATATGAATTTTTTTTAATTGTTTAGGTTGTCCAATTAAGCGGGATTCCTGTAGTTGAACGAATAGGTTAATTATCGGTCTATGTATGATGCATGAAATACAATGAAGGCGGCAGACGATAGGCAGTTATAGTTCAGAAGTTTTTTGAGAAAACTTTAAAACTTATTGATCCAAAAATTTATACACATATTAGGTATCTTTGAGCTATATTTTATAATTTAGTACTAGTAAAAATATTTATTTGGAAAAGAGCTACAGTTGATCTCCGTTTTGCGGTGACCACTATATCTCTGAACTGGATAATCTGAAATTAAAAACCCAAGCAGATTTCGGTGAAGTTTCGTAATGTTAAATCTAGTAATTATTCGAAGGAATAAGCAAATTAAAAATTTTTGACAAAATGGCGGTTTCTAAAAAAAAAATCGATTTTTGACCGAAATTTCGGCCTTAAATTGTTTATAAAAACAAAAATATTTATCGGAGAGAAAAAATCTTCGATTAGTTACTAAAAAATATATTTAAGAAGCTCGTGTTAAATTTTAAGACTAATCGGCTAAGCCGTTTTTGAGTAATGTTGTTCACCGACTTTGAAAACACCGTTCTGAAAAAAACGCATTTAAAGTTTGAAATGCACTTTACATAAGATAAAATTTTTTATAAGATATAATATATAAGACCCTCCGCCAATTCGGCAGCTTCTAATAACTCGAGCTGATGTTATCTGCCAGCCATTCTTCCATCTCGGGTGCTCTTACGCGCTCTGCGATCGGAAATGTTTACGCGTTGCTCAACTTCTTATTCGGCATATGAATGCGCATTAGGCCCAAGTGTAATTCCTATTGCCTTCATAAAATACAATAGTGATGCCATTCCTTCATTATATATGGCGGCAGCTATGGATGCAGCGATTTAAACAGTTTTCGAACCGGACGGAACAATTTTTTGAGTTAATCATGTTCGAAAGTGGATAATGGATTGGCAGCTGCAGCCACTGCCAGCTGCACCATGAGTCTGGTCCGTCCGGGCACTTGTCGTGCTGAGGTATTTCGTCAATTGAACAATAATGGTAATATGTGGCCCAGATAGCATTATATATTTTTTTAATGGAATCACAATTTCTCCTTGTTGCTAAGCCAAAATAAACTGTCAAATTATCGATCATTTGCCAGCCTTTTCCACCGAGAATTTTTTTTTGTATTTATTTCCTTTTTTGTTTTCAACTGCTTCAACATTTTTTTTTACACAAACCCGGAGTCGCGTGCACATTCGTTTCTGTACGTGTCCAATACATTCTTTTTTCAGAACTTGTTGATCACCTTAAGGTGCTGCCTTTAAAATTCCCAAGGACGTCAGTCACTGTTTCCGATGTAATTTTTGTATTGTACATGACTCCAAGTTTTTCCAATGAACATTGGAACATTTCGACGAGTTTCTTCTTCCAAGTTTCACGCAGTTTGCAGTAGGTAGTTTTTAAAACAATATCTATGATTTTACCAGAATAGTATCCGATCAATGATGTCACACCGTACAAGGAAGTATACCCTCGCTTTTTCCAAGTGCCATCGTCAGATACAGTTAATTCTGTCGAATGTTCATCACGTTGATGTTCGCAAGTCAAATTTTCTGTTGAAAAAGTTTTTCGGTGGCTGTTTTTACACTGGAGTGAATATTATTTATTATCAAATCGTAAGTGGGTTGTGATATAAAAGCTCGCATGTCCATTAATCCACAAAATTATGCTGCACCTTTTAACCTAATCCAAAGGCTCTCATGACAAATAAAAATCGTCGATTTATTTCATAAGAGTGCGCGACAAAAGAACTAGAATTATTTTTTAATTAATGTTACGATCTGCACACAGCAAAACAATTTTAAAACCAAGTCCTCGTTCAGAAGCAGTTTGAAACTTGACATTTCCGTTACAGATCTTACATTTTACATATTAAGAAATTGCTGAAAATACCGTTATAAAATAAAAATGCGATACTCAACAGACGGATATGTGTAACTGAGATTTCCTGTGTTCTTTAAATTTTTTCGCCGTGGCACTAACACTACTTTCATCCGTTTCAGCTGTTTTTGGATTAAAAACATATTTGCGCTTTTTTGTTCTCGACTTACGTATGTTAATAGATTTTCTCATTTCTCTGGAAGACTTCATTTTCACGAAAAATTGCACAAAAAATATAAACGAACTCACAAGTTTACTGCTTGGCTTAGCCTGCTGACTACCACTCTTAAATATATTCTAGTTTAGGGTTCGAAAAATAAAAACTTACATTACAGGTATAAAAACAAAACAGTCACACTGTTGATTTACACATCTAAATGCATTAGAAGGGAGTATTTACAATAGGCAGGTGCATAAGGGGGACAGCGTTCAGGAAGTCGCTGCCGCTCCGACCTTGTACTTCCAAGCACTCTGAAACGCATTTCAAATTTGCGTGTAACTTCGAAAATATTCACTGGAACGATATGAAATTTTCTGTGTGTATTCTTAAATATACAGAAGTAAGTAAAATAAGAAGAAAAAAGTAGATTTTTTTAAAAATTCGAATTGTATGTAACCCCTTATGGGCAGTTATTTAGACAGCAGCACGACTTCACAGGCGTTAAAACAATTCTGAGATGGGATTTGACAGTTTTAAATTAGTCCAAAATGTAGTTGAAAGTGCCAAAATTAATCAAATTCGAATAAATATTCTAAACATAAACGTATTTTTAATATGTATATTAATTTGATTTTATAATACATGTTTTGTACTACTGCTTATGTGTACATAAATCAACAAATAAGTCACCAAGCCTTAATAATTAGCTACATACTACGTGTCCGTGGTGCAAAAACGCCGCGCATCAATTAAATCAACGGTTAATTACTCAAACTGTTAAAGTTTCTATGAGTTTCCTAAGGCTCAATTGATATTTCTTACCGAAACTCTTGTGTACGTGTAATAGTTCATCCCTTTCTTATGCAAGGTCTTATGAGTTGTACGGTGTGAGTGTTTAGTTCTAGTGCTAATTCTTTCAATGTATTGGAGTTTCGGTAGCTGTGACTTGCTGGGTATTGTGCATGTGCTGTTAAACTGTATATTATATAAGTATATATTATACTTAAAATATGTATGCTTTAAGTCGCAATTAATAATTTTACTGTGAAGAGATTTGAGATATATTTATGTAGGTATATACCATACATAATTTTGTTTTTCATCAATTAATGCTAAAACGTAGTCGATTGTGCGTAAAGTACCGACAGTTGTAAGGGCGAAAAAATGCACAATTGTGCGTGCTTCTCCATTACTGAAACAATTTCTTATTTTTCAAAGCTCTAAAAAGTCTAAAGTTATTTTACCAACAGAGTGGTAAAACAGCTCTGTAATAACTTTTGTAATAACAATTGATAATTTGAAAAAAATAAATTGACCTATATACGGTAACAATGAAATTTTGTACATCAGCTGTTTGATATGTCGCTGCTGTCTTCAAGATGTTCTAGAAGCTTTATTCAAGTCGACATTTGAAGACAGGAAAATTTCGCTGTCGTGCAGTCGTGTCGTCAAGGCTAAGGTGCAGTCGTCTTTGTGTTCAAAGTATGAATTGTCTTAAAAAACTTGTGAGGAAATTTTTTTTTCGAGGATATTTTAGTTTAATGTGAGAAATTGTAGCGCAATGATCGAAATTTAAGTATGAAATCGCTTTAGACCAATAGAGCCAGTATACTGCTTTTGACCTTTTACCGAATATAACGGTCAATATGTAAGATATTTTAAAAACATTAACGATCATATAATTTAGTTGTAATATGATTTTGTGGTAAAATTTGATGAAGTTTTTTGTGCATGCGTTCCTTTGGCATCCAAATACCTAAATAAAGTTTAGGCACTATTCGATTTCAACTATATGAATCGATAGTAAACATTATTTAATCGGTATTCTCGCAGTGTTCAAAATATATGTACATATGTATATAAATATGGTCTAGATAGTTATTGGCTTTTGTAGGAAAATGGGAAATACAAGTATGTATTAAATAATAATCACATTTTATTCTCTCGCAATCTTGAAAGATCAAAGCCGGGGGCCTTTTTTCACGTGTTGCCATTAATGTGTGTCTGGCAGCTGTTTGTTTACGACGCGATTTTGTGTCCAATCAAATCACGGCTACAGAATCGTTGAAAATGTTGCAGTAGTGTTTTGGGGAATTTCCATTATCAGGAACACAAGTATTTAAATGACGCAAAGCATTCAGTGAAAGTCATTAAGTCATTGAGAATTTGCCTTATGCGAGTTGTCCATTCACCTCTTATAATAACGATAACATCGAAAAAGTTAAAGAAACCAAAAGACCTTAATCTTTGGCAAAAACGACGTCGAGTAGAGGTCGTAAAAGAGATTCTGTCATGTTCTGTCTGTTATCTGTCATGTATTGTGTATATGTCATTTAAAGTTGATTTTAATATAATTTTCGCTGACGAGAAGTAAAATATACTTAAAAAACTGTAACAAGTTAATAATGCAAATTTGATTGTAATCCATTTACAATTTTGTCGAATAATGAACGCTGAATTTATTTATTTATTTATCCCAGGATACAAAGTACATATTACATACAAAGTATGCACCTATAGAGGTGTTACAAAACACCTGTACATAGGCCTGGTAATATTAGTTTATTATAATTAAGTACTAATTTATTAATAACAAATGTCATTTATAATTGAAAAACAAAAGAAAACATAGTATTTTTAAATATCAGTGTCTACAATCCACTCAGTTACTTTCTTTTTGCTTGCTTTATTTTCAATATTTAACAACTTTAGACTCAGCGGTAACATATTGTAGTATTTAATTGCTATATATTTCGAGTCTTTGTAAGATATATTTTTATTAATCTTTGGTAACTGTAACGGTTTAGCTCTAGCCTTACCTTTATATTCGTTAAATACCTCTCTACAATCAGAATAATGATAACATAGTGACTCAGAAATAAACTTCTTTTTAATACCCAGTACGGGTGTTCTCTCGTTTTTATCACATAAATGATTAATTAATTTATCTTGTATTTTTATTAACAATTTTGTAACATTTGAATTCTTTTGCAACATTTTTATACTCTCGCAACATGTTGCCAATAGTATAATAGTTTTGTTCACCTAACGGTTGTTTGTATCACCTAGAACTAATCGAGATAGATATGGAGTTATGCATATATAAATGAATAGGATGACGAAGCGAGTTCAAATCCAGATATCTGTCTGTCCGTGCAAATCGGGCCTTTGCCACGCCCACAAAACTTAAGATAAAAAACTGTAATTTGGTACAGGGAATCGCAGTAGTGAAGGCGCTTGTGGGCTGAACATATTTGTAAAGTGGGCGTGGTCCCACTCTCTAAACGGTTAAATCTATATATTTGTATCTTCCAAACCCCTGAATCTAACTCCATCAAACTTGCTAAGATGAAGTCTTTTTAGCATTTCTTGATATTGACACCGCCCATTTTTAGATGAAATCCTATACCTCGGGAACAACTTGACTGATTTTGATATGTGAGCTTATCAACATGAGCGAAATCGGTTGACAACCACTACTACTTTCCATACAATAAACTTTTAAATTCCATCAGATTCTTTCACTTCACAGTTACAAATAAAACATCAATGATTAGAATAAAACTTTGCACAAATAGTGTCCTCAAAGTATTTAATCTTACGCCCAAAAATTGTCGAATTTGGTCTATAACTTTTCAAGGGCCCAGACACCAAATACACAAATGCATAAGGTTAATTTTTTTACCAAACATATCGGTCAGTCTGTGAGTTCTAATATTGATATTCGGGAAGAATATTTTTTGGATAACAGCATGCCCTTGTGCTAAAAATACCATATACCTAATATAAATATTTTAAAATTTCTGGTAAACTTTATAGCGCATCTATGGGTCAATATGTAAGATATCTTAATAAAATTCCGAAAGAATCTCTTTCTAATAATAGTGTATGTTCTGGCCTGTGATTATAAATAATGGATGCAATACTTCCGACTGTTAATTAAAATAAATACGAAAATCTCGTATATCACTTTACCTTGCGAGAATATAAAATGTTCGGTTACACCCAACCTAGACCTTCCATACTTGTTTAAAATAAAGTTTTGACAACATCTGAAGGTATTTCCCTCTTTGCACTTGAAATGTTTGGTTACACTCGAGCTTAGACTCTGCTCATGCACTGCTCAGATACTTCTTATATATATATTTTGTTCATTGCATAAGATCAACGGTCTAAATTCTTGAACACACGTTTTGTTTTTGCTCTTACAAAGAGAACATAGTACATACATAGTTCTTCACACAAAAATGAAAACAATCCGTAAATCTTGAGTGATATAAATATTAAATTTGCAAAATGGTATTTATTTGGTATTCTTACCAAGAGTTGCTGCGTACCAAATACGGATCCACGTATTACTCGACGGTCATACATTACATTGCGGTAAGTTTGTGGAGGAATATCTCTGCAACGAAATGAAATGAGTTATCTACTTGTATTATGTTAACATTTAAAATTTCATCAAAATAGGCACAATGATATAATATGAATCGATCTCGTCCCTTTTTTTAAGTCAAACCTCTAGATGTTAATATGAAGCAAAGCAAAGTGTAGAGAGAAAAAAAAAACATTCTTAAACCTAACACTTTCTCTGACCTCTGTTTTAATGTACATCTCTACTATTTAGTATAATCTAATAATACATCTAATACACACGATAACTTAAATTTAACATACTGGAAAATCACATTTGATCATAAACTTTCATCGCGGAAGAGACTTTTTTTATATTTTTCTTTAAGATAAGTCTTGGTAGCATACGATCTTAAATTCTTCAATAACTTCACCTTTGTAATCTGTATTTACTTAAAATTTAAAAAAACTGTTTTTTGGTTGACAGTTTTGATGTAAGACACATACTAGTAGACGAAAGAAAGAAAGTATCGGAAGAATTGCTGCTTAATTGTTTTCTATACCAGAACCCTTGTTAATCTTCGTGCATTGAAATGTACCAAATTAATTGCGACGCAGTGCTAGTAGACGAAAGAATGAAAGTATCGGAAGAATTGCTGCTTAATTGTTTTCTATACCAGAACCCTTGTTAATCTTCGTGCATTGAAATGTAACAAATTAATTGCGACGCAGTGCTTTCATGGATGCTAAGATATGTTTTATACAATTTCTATTTTATTATATTTATTCAACAATTTCGTTGTTAAAATTTGGAATTCGAAGACTCGAAATCTCCACCATCACGGGCTACAACTAACCCTACTGAATAGGAAATATTGTAATATAATATTAAATTCCATCGGAGGGCAGTTAACTAGAATAAATTAGGATATCGAAATAAAACTTTGGACAATTTTTGCCTTTTAAATTGACACTTTTTATAGAAAAACATTTCAAATATATATCTATAACTATTCAAGCCCACGGATACCGAACTTGTAGCCCGTCTATGGCTGATTTTATTCCCAAAAATATCGACTAAACTGATAGAATAACGAATATTGAATTCGTATATAATATTTTTATACTATTGAATGTTATTATATCAAAATGATCAGAATGAAGGGTTGATTTTTCTGTTGTTTGTCTGTCCCTTGGTCCTTACAATTGATCTTGATAAAGCTTGGTACATATATTCCTTGGAACTCTATTGGGTAGTATTCCAGATGAGCTAATTCGGGCTATTTCTAAACTGAAATACCGTTAACTGAAATGTTGTAAAGTGTTATAACTAAGCCATTAGTTAAGCTACATAAGTGGTACACAGACCTCAATTTCACTATATTGAGAACGTTTCGTTACTACACATCCCCTGCGATCGGCAAACGCTGGTCAGCAACCAGAACCAGCGAGTGGAGCGTAAAAGGTCCACTAAACTCTTTGCTCTTAGTATAGTTCACCTCGCCGCAATTTTATATGTTTTGACTACGCCCAAGGGGCTCACACGCGGTTTGGCTACATATGTATGTATCTTGTCGGATGCATCTGACCCAAGCCGTATGGATGAGGAGGCGGTGGAATCATCTAGGCACTTCCACTTTTCTTGTCCACCTTTTGTCAGACTACGGTTGAAATACATATCCCGGTAAACGCACCTTTGGTAAAGAAACTGGGATTGATATTAGAAGCCTTAACAAAATTACGCTGGGCTCTGGTCTGGTGACCCATATTTAGGAGTTTTGGGTACCATAAAAAACCAACGCTCACATATTATATATTCTAATATATGGTAATAGTTTCATCCTGTTTTGTATTTGTCGATGTTTCCAACATATATATACAAGTATTTTTAAATACTTAGTTTAACTGGAAGCAAAATATTATTTATCTGAGCAATTCATCTTTTATTTTCACCCACATAAGCACAAAAAAAATTACTAAATTAAAAAGCAAACATGTACGAGTACTTGTATAATAGCGAAGTACGCGTGGAATTCTGCGATGAATCTCGTATCGACTCTGCGGTACGTAAAATTGATCAGCGCTGATCAAAATCAGCTTTACGCTCGGCTCGGCTTTCACTCTGCAGGTACCCTTAGTGATCTGTGAGATATCCCAAGAAAGCGTGTACTTTCTTACTCACGTAAATAAAATGGTCAATACTCTTCCTACTTTTCCTGTGGCGAAAATAAATTAAATTGATCCACGAATTATCTCAGCACATTTAAGAAATTTTTTAAATTTTCTTATTCAAACGTTTTAACGTTTATATCCAATGTGTGAGTAATCTCAATAAAATCGCGTGTAAACATGTTGTCAAATATATTTAGCTTAATGTCAAAAGTAAATGCTTTTGCTGGTTATACTTATATAGTTTGTTATTTGATCTCTAGTTCTTTTAAATATAAAATACTAGTAAAAATATTCTTGTTTCCAAAGCAATAATAGCTGTAAATAGAATTAAAATTTTGATAACGCGGGTGCAGATTTCGTAATACAGAGTAATAGACCTTTTTTTTGGATGGGATTTAATTTTTTTTTAAATTAATGCTTGGGTACCGAAAAGAGGGTTTGTATAGTGCAGCGGTATCATGCTTTGCCGTCCGTCATTTTCGTCCAAAGGGAATTCAGACGGGATTTTGGCAGCCAATCCCCCGAGTAGATGGACCATTATGAAGTTGGTAAATATCGCAAGAAGACCATACCATCGAGATTCGCATGTTCGTGTTCAAGAAAAATCCAAGAGTTTAGAGTTTATTGGCGCAACTTGGAGTTAGCAGGCGGTCATTACAACGGAATATTCATGATGACTTAAACCTGTTTTCGGACAAAGTTCAAATACCAAGCCGGTTAAATCCTCTAGATTTGCCTATTCGCCTGGAATTTTGCCAAAAAATTATTGAAATGGCCGAAGAAGACAACAACTTGATAAATTGCCTGTTTATAACAAGCAAAATTGCCGTATATGGGGTGAATCAAATCCAGAAATAATCTACGAGACGGAACTTCACCGAGCCATTGTGTGGTGCGTAGTTTCATCAAAGTGTATTGGTCGGCCCATACTTCTTTGAGGAAAACGATGTAACAGTAACTGTCAATGGGCACCGTTATTTTAAGATGAATGAGCAAGCAATGGCACACATGCCAAACCGGTTATGGCGGAGCTCCGACGAAAATTTGAAAACAAATTAATATCAAAAACTTCACTTTCCGCTGGCCCCAAGGTCACCTGACCTTTTTGACTGCACCAATATTTTATTTATGGGGTGATGTCAAGCAAGAGGTGTACAAAACAAAACCCAGAAATCTGACTGAATTGAAGCAGTCCATTAAGACGATAGTTGAGGCAATCCCGACTTCAACCCCTCAAGCCGCAATGAATAATTTTCTAATTAAGTGTCGCATATGCGTGGCTGAGCATGGAGGTCATGAAAATTAAGAAAATTACTAGTTAACTATAAGTATCATATCTAACTGCTCAGAAAACTACTAGATTTAATAGGTTTGACTCATATTGGGATTTACTTGAAAGTTATTTTGTTTGCCATCAATATTATATAAAGTTTAGCTTAAATATATTATTTTATTACAAGAATACCTATATGGATGTAACTTATAATTGTATCTTACTTTGTGATTTTAGTTTGAGTTCATGTTTGAACTATTTTTTAAGTAAATTTTAAAATAGTATTAAACTGGTATATTTTCGATTAAACCTTGTGGTTCATACTAGTTGCAAAGTAGTTTATAACAAGTGTCATTGAGCTTATTACCTTTTTGCACGACGCTGTTCAATTTGTTCTCGAAATTGTTGTTTGGTGAGGCTTACACCACCCGTCAAAGAATATCGGGATGGAGGGGATGGTTGACCACGCCGTAAGCCATTTGTTGTCGTGGCAATAACATTCGTAGATCGGTTTAGAGTGGTACTCGAAATAGTATTCGCTTTAGAGTTAGCACTTATACTTTTTAATTGGTTTGGCGACAATACTTTATCGCAAGCGGAGATCTTTGCTGACGCAACGGAGCTATTCTGAATTTTGTCATTATTGCCGTCGAATGCTGCGGCACTGCCACTTGCCAGTACTACTGGATGTGAGGAATATGCATATAGGTGAGGCTTTAGAAACCAAGGTAACGGCGGCTCTTTCGGAGGTGGCAAGAAAATACCGGTGGGTACTGTAGTGATGAAGAGGGGTCGTTTAACAACATTATCATGTTGACTTGCCTAGAAGTGTGATGAACAATCGTAGTGAGCGAAAAGGTGGCAATTGATGGAAGAAGTTTTGGTTACTATTAATATTATATGTATTTGAGTGATATTTTTAAAGCAAAGTTTTTTAAAAATAATATTTACCATAAAAGCGTGATTTGCTTTTAAACGTTTTCATGTAAATATGTAAGTAAATGTGAATAAATAAATACATATATACAAATTAAATTATTGTAAAAACATTACTCCAATAAGTATATTATATAGATAATATTGTATGTAACGTTTAAGAAACAATTTTGTACATATGTAACATTTATAATTAGCATTAGACAATTTTTAAATCACAAATAATAGTGTAATATCCTACATTTGAGGAGTGTCTAGACTTGGTCCATGCCTCTTGACCAGCTGCGTCATGCAAATTATGTAGCTTTCGATTTAGTTTGGCTCTTAACTGCTCAGTACTCTCTATGGTTGGTCTTACCAAAGAAAAATGGGCCATTTTCTTCGATGTGGTGCAGTTTAAATTATCCTTTAGGTGATAATCCCGCTGTTGTGACCATAGAGTACCTTCTCCATTTGTAACATCTTGATAACCAGACAACGCCAACTTCGGATTGTCGAAACGACGTATCGGGCGCACAATTGCGTTAGGCTTATCTTCGCTGTTAACGACGGTAAAGGCAGTAATAGGCTTATAAGGATATATATCTAGTTTTTGAGAATTGTCGATCTCGTTATTGAAAGTGTTGATGTTCGGTCGGTAGGTGCTGGCGAATGAGAAATTTCGAGGACGTGCTGTGGTATTAAAATTGCTCTCTAGATCCGGTCTTATGGAATTTGTTGAGCCTATATCGATTTCATTGAGAATTGGAATTGTTGTGGTGTTGGAATTGTTGTTGGGTCCAGAGTCAAGGTAAGGGCAAGGCTTTTCTGCTATAGAAGAATCTGGAGGAGAGTGCTCAGGACTTGTGGCATTTTGTTGGCCGTCAAATTTCATAATTTTCTGACAGAACTACCCAATTATTTTTTAAACTTTTTAAAATCACTTAGATCGGCACACAAAGTTTTAAACATATTGCACACTTCAAATAGAGCTCATTTTATTTTGTATTTTTATTATTAATAAAAATTTAAACACATACAATTAAAGGTCATAGGTCACTTAGTTGGGCACAGTTAATCGATACACGAGTTTTTGCTTGTGTCAAAGCGAATTCTATTTCACCGACATTGTACGGAACTAAATGAATCAACGCGCTCACCGTATATTAACACGTTATCCGTTGCCGTTGGTATAGCAATTGAAGTCTAATTGCGGGCATACACTACGACTATCGGACACCAAATGGCCAAAACACAAAGGTCTCGCAATAACGAACCGCGGTCACACCGAATGCTCAAGTGTTCGGGAAATGCCGATGGTCAATTGGGTTGTGAAGCATGGCACTAGGTTTAAGTGTGGAGGTAGAGTTAGGAACGGTCAGAAGACTGACTCCCTTAACTTGCTGTGTTGCTCAGAGTTGGTCAACAGTTGGTAGGCATATTTAAATATACTTGAATCCGCATACATATGTACATAAACAGGGTCGAACATAAATAGATTAGTAATTTTTGCTGGGCAATCATCTTATATACTAGAGTTATATATAAAACAATTACTTATCGAGTTTTTACAAATTGCTTTTTTAGAATTTATTATTGTATTGTATTTATTATTAAGATATTCTGTTCGTTACATTTAGATAAGCTTTCCGTACCAACTTGTTTCATGGAACGTGCTTTAAATTCATTTTAACGCTGTTTATTTTTTTGTCATTTCATATATGGGAGATCATATTATTTTAAAAAGTTACAATACTTTCCAATATAATTATATTGGGTTTCGGACATCTTTTATAAGCATAGCGAATAAAATTGCGTGGATAGGCTGTTCTGGAATCTTTTTCTTTCTTATTTTCTATTGAGAAGCAGCAATAATGAATGAAAACAAGTAAGGAAGGGCTAAGTTCGGATGTAACCGAACATTTTATACTCTCGCAAAGTCAAATGGTATACTCGTTTGAGATTTCTTTGTGGATTGACTAATATTTTCGGTAGAAGGTCAACTATAGGCACTGGGGTCCACATATTTAGTACTTAGGGGTTTGAACAGTTTTGGTTCGATTTAGACATTTTTTGGCCGCAAGGTGGCATACTTTAATTGCATTATTCACGCAAAGTTTTACCCCGATATAATCATTGTTACCTGATTTGCATAGTGGAAAGTGAAAGAATCAGATGGAATTGAAAATGGTGTTACATGGGAAGTAAGCGTGGTTGTAGTCCGATTTCGCCCATTTTCGCACTATAACATGAAACTAGAAAAATGAAAAGAACGTCATGCACCGAATTTGGTTGAAATCGGTTAAGCACATCCCAAGATATGGGTTTTCACCTAAAAGTGGGCTGTGCCACGCCCACTGTCTAATTTTGAACGCGGTTTCTATAAAGTCATCTCATACCATCCCAGAGATAAAATTTAATGTCTCTGGCGTGTTTAGTGCTTGATTTATCACGCTTTTAGTAGTTTTTAACAGCACCGTTATATGGGGAGTGGGCGGAGTTGCCACCCGATTTCAACTATTTTCACACCGTCAATAGAAGTGCTAAAAACATTTGCTTCCAGTGAATTTTGTTATAATAGCATTAGCGGTTTAGGAGATATGCACATTAAACCTATTAGAGGCGGGACCACGCCTACTTTTAAAAAAAAAGTTTTAACTGCAGATGCCCCTCCCTAATGTGATCCTGTGTACCAAATAACAGTCTTGTATCTTATTGCGGAGCTTAGTTATGGCAAGTTATTTGTTTTTGATTAATGGCGTTTTGTGGGCGTGGCAGTGGTCCGATTGCGCCCATCTGCAATACCAACCGTCTCACGGTACCAAGAAACATGTCTACCAAGTTTCATAAAGATATCTCAATTTTTACTCAAGTTAGAGCTTGCACGGACGGACAGACGGACGGACGGACGGAAGGACAGACAGTCACCCGGATTTCAACTCGTCTCTTCATCCTGATCATTTATATATATATAACCCTATATCTAACTCGATTAGTTTTAGGTGATACAAACAACCGTTAGGTGAACAAAACTATTATACTCTGTAGCAACAGGTTGCGAGAGTATAAAAATAGACGATAACAATAAATGAGTGGGAAGTGCGTGCAATCGAAATAAATAAAAAAATAAATTGTACGTTGTGTTGTGGGTCAACAGTTCAAGACATTTGCCCTTGAACAAGGAAAAAAATTCTATGTAATAAGTTTCTCTCTAAAACGAAATGAAAACTTACAAAGAAGAAAGCACTAATTACGGGTTGAATAGTGACGAAAAACAGTACATTTTTTATTTGGGTATAAGGTAACGTTATGGACCGATTACATCAATCGTGTTATTCCCTTACATAACATCGATATTTTTAGGCAATCCATTTTAAAGTAAATAAGCTGTTGCCATTCAAAATATCTGTTCTAATGAAAAAATTAAAATTCTGATCTGCTCATTTGAAAATATATACAAAATACAATATATGGTAGTCCTCCAACGAGAAGCTATTTGCCAAAGATGATTTTTCTATATTATTGGTTGCAGAGTTAAATTATTTGATATACTTTTCAATAACTCTGTTTGTGGGCGAGACATTGGTGCCATTACTTGTCTGTATTAATTTGTGGTGTTGCAAACAACCGTTGGGTTAGCAATAATATTAAACTCTAGGTAATGTGTTGCATATACATATATACTGCACATTAGTATAACAGTAGAACATGAAATGTATGTACATAAAAGTAACAATAACTTTCAGTGGCGCGAACTTGTTAATGACTTTCGCAGAATATGCTTACTGCAGGGTGCTAATTCGTAAAGCATTTTGGTTTCATAGACACATTCATCTGAATTTTAACCAGTATCAAGAAAGATTTTTGCGAAAAAAATCTGCTAATAAAAATTATTAACAAATTTGAAAATAAGTAAATTACAATACCTATAAAAAATGGTAGCGTTTATTGGGAAAACTTTTCTAATTATAGAAAATACGTTGTTTCGTTATAGCTGATGTTTGTTCCATAATTGCTCTAATCTCCCGCGATGTCTATTATAGTTTGACATCTTTGATGGCAAATTGCAACTAATTTTTCCGTATATTCTACAGGAAGCGACCTCCAAACATTCTCTATTAGATTGGTGTCTGGTGACTGGGATGGCCAATACAAAGTAACAATGTGATTTTCTTGTTTCCAGTGAGAACAGAGTCTGCAGAGAATCATTGTCTTGCAAATGTTAATTTGTAAAAAAATAAAAACAGTTTTCTTCGAATGGCATCGATATTTTTTGAACGCATTGTATGTACAGAAATATTGATCAAAATTTTAAAGCGGACGGTGCAGGAGTTCTGAAGTTATAAGGTGAAAACGGCGTTGTGTGGAAAACGCTTTAAGTTTTTGAACAATAAAAGCTCTGTTGTAAAACGTCCATAAGACAGGTATAAATATACTCGTAATTCTCTAAATTTTGCTGAAATTTTTTTTAACATATTACTCTTTAATCTTACATATAAAAAATGTTATTCAACAAATTTTCTTTTTAAGAATTGATTTTGCTCCTCTTCAACTGCAATTAAGCCATGAAATTCCTGCATCATTTTTACTGCTCTTTCACTGGTATCGTTGACTCCTCTCAGCACTGAAAACTATTTTTGGTCGGATTCTTTTTGATTCAACTTTTAACCATTTTTATTTACATTTTTTGGTCTACGTCGTCAACAAATAATGATAACAGTTTTTTTCATCGGTTAAATACCAAAGATGGGGGCTTAACTTATATTAATTTTGCCACGAAGTTTGTAACACCCAGAAGGAAACGTCGGAGACCTTATAAAATATATATATAAATGATCAGCATGATTAGCTGAGTTGATTTAGCCATGTCCGTCTGTCTGTCCGTCCGTCTGTATATACGCGAACGAGTCCCTCAGTTTTTGAGATATCGATCTGAACCTGTGCTTTTCTCACAAAGAAGCTGCTCATTTGTCGGAACCGCCGATATCGGATCACTATAGCATATAGCTGCCATGTAAACTGAACAATCGGAATCAAGTGTTTGTATGGAAAACTTTTTCATTTGACGAGGTATGTTCACGAAATTCGGCATGGGTTATTGCTAGAAGAAGTAATGCAATCTTCGAAGAAATTGTTCAGATCGGATCACTATAGCATATATCTGCCATACAAACTGAACGATCGGAATCAAGTATTTGCATGGAAAACGTTTTCATTTGACGAGGTATGTTCACAATATTTGGCATGAGTTTTTGCTAGAAGAAGTAATGCAATATCCGAAGAAATTGTTCAGATCGGATCACTATAGCATATATCTGCCATACAAACTGAACGATCGGAATCAAGTGCTTGCATGGAAAACTCTTTCATTTGACGAGGTATGTTCACAATATTTGGCATGAGTTTTTGCTGGAAGAAGTAATGCAATCTGCGAAGAAATTGTTCAGATCGGATCACTATAGCATATATCTGCCATACAAACTGAACGATCGGAATCAAGTTCTTGCATGGAAAAATTGTTCATTAGATAAAATATCTTCACGAAATCCGGCATTGATTTTTCTCAATGGCATATAGCTGCCATACAAACTGACAATCTAAATAAAGTTCTTATATGAAAAAAATTGTTTATGACAAGTTTTCTTCACGAAATATGGCATGGATGATGATTGTCCAAGATATCGCTACAATTTTCGAACGAATTGTTCATATCAGACCACTATATTAAACAGCTATCATAGAAACTGACCGATCAAAATAAATTTTCGTATGGAAGTTTTTAGTATGGATTATTGCTTAAGATGTGACTTCAATCTTCGAACGAATTGTTAAGATCGGACCACTATAGCATACAGCTGTCAGATTTAACCACTTTACAAATAATATATTATAAACAAATCAGATTAATTAATTATTTATACTGTCCAATTTGAGCTTTCAATAAAAGTTATCTTATATCTGCCAAAAACTGTTTTGCTTGTGCCAAAAGTAAGGTGTGACATGTAGAACAAAAATATTATTTATTTACCCATAAAATAAATAAATCCCTAATTATTCAAGATATATTATTATTTATTAATAATAATAGAGAACTATCTAAAGATAATTATTCAGTTTTAAAACCCTAATTAACTGATGGGTAGGTACAAAACAAAACCTAGGTAGAAGAGTAGGTAGGAAGTAAACATAGTTTGCAAGTTAGGTAGAAAGTATAACCTAGGTAAAAGAACCTCTACAATGCACTTTCTGTAATTAATACATTAGTATTCCTACGAAAGTTGCTTGATGATACCAAGAAGGGTTTACAGATGTGAAGTCGGGCTCTAAAACATTCAATAAATAGGACCCAACACATCGGATCACTTCAGTTTACTCGAGCAGCTTAAACTTTCAACAACGCAAATAACTTTCAAAATCAACGAAAAAATCCTTTTTTTTAAATAATACGCATTCTTTTAATTATATTATTATTACTTAATTTATTAATATTTTAGTATATTTTTTATTTGTATAATATTTTTTAATAATTTTTGAAAATGCCAAGAGTATCTAGGCAATCGCAGGAACAAAGACGTCGCAATGCTCTGAATCGAAGCCGACGACAATATAGTCAAAATTTGGAAAATAATAGACAAAGGAACGCTGACTATATTGCAGAATTACGAAGCTCAAATTTGGAGTACCGCAATGAGGAGAGAACTCGTGATAGTTCTGCACGTTCCACTAGACGACAGAACCTACTTCACTGAGCTGAAGAGCAGCAGCGTAATACAGTAGGTCATTCAAATAGACGTTTAAATCCAGAATATAGAGCAGCGGAGCAGGAGCGCAACACAATGGGTCATTCAAACAGGCGCTTCGATCCGGAATATAGAACAGCGGAGCAGGAGCGCGACACAATGGAACGTTCTGTACGGCGCCAGAATGCAATAATAAGAGAAGAAGAGAGGCAACGAGATGCAGCATTGAGGAGAAGTCGTCGAGAAAATCCAATAAGAAGACGTCGTGAGTAAATTTTAAATTCTTCTCAAAGAAGAGTGACCCGCCAGCAAACTAGCAAACGAGCAGGAATCAACGTTGGAAAGAGTACAATTGCATAGATCGAATCCCGCAAATCGTCAGTTAGAAAGCGAGAGGCAAACCAGGAGAAATATAAGAAGACGTCGTGAACTTTCTCCTGATGCACAGCTAGAAGAACAAGACGTCAACGTCGAGCTGCCAATATCTTTGATATGTACGCATTGTTGATAAAGAAAGGACCCACTGAAATATGCGTCTGTTGCGGTGGCACTTGGTTCCCTCATCAAGTGAAAAAACTAGAAAAATGTCAGACTTCAACAAAATTTGCGCGCTCAGAAGATGCTAGAAAAGTTTTGTATCTGTCATCAAAATTTCCGTCTTCGAACCAAAAGTACAACTTTTGCAACACATGCTATCGTATTGTTAGGAAGGGCAAGATACCAAATATCTGCCTATCGGAAGGATTGGAGTTTCCTGATATTCCGGAATGCCTTCAGGATTTAACGTGTCTAGAAGAAAGACTGATATCACCGAGGATCCCATTTATGCGCATCATCTCCTTAGGATATGAACGACAATGTGCTATTCGTGGAGCAGTGGTGAATATCCCCATTTCAGTTGTAGAGACAGTCACCATGCTTCCACGAAGATTTGATAACAGCCATATTATTCAAGTGCACTTGAAACGTCGATTGGAATATGAACAAAATTTTATGACGGAGACAGTGCGACCAGCAAAAATATTGGAGGCTCTAAACTATCTGCTGGGTACAGAGCTCTACGTTAAGCATAATATCCAAATGTCAAGTGATTGGCTGGCAAATGCTGGAAACGAGGAAACTGTGCCATTTATTGCGGATCCTGCAGATGAGGCAGAAGTAAGAGACCTTCTTAATGCCCGTCAGGAAAATGTACCGCTTGAAATGGACGAGGATTTAAATCCAGGTGTTCAGGAGACTTTAATGGACAATGAACCCGTTGAAAATCGATCCATTGAACGGGTTGCAATGGCACCAGGACAAGGTAGATGCCCAAGAGACGTTACAACCGACGACGATGCTCAGGAATTGTCGTATCCAACGATTTACTGCGGAAAAAAGAGGACAACTACAACAACTTATAGTAAAATTGCACGTTCTGAAATTCGACGCTATGATCGGCGTTGTGTGCGCGCGGACGTGCTCCTGTATATTTATAAGTTCTACGAGTTGGAGCGCATTAAAAATGCAATTTCCATTTGCCTGCGCAAAAAGTCTGGATCGAGGAATATAGCTGCTGCAAATGTGAGGGATGAAAATTTTGTCAGCAACCTTATCCAGCATGATGAAGGCTATCATATACTCAAAGGACTTCGATCCTCACCTGCACATTGAGAGGCTGAAAAGAAGAAAGTTTTAGCCATGATCCGCCAGTTTGGTTTGCCAACATTTTTTATCACAATGTCTGCTGCAGAAACAATATGGCCTGAGTTGTTAGTCATATTGAAGAAACTGGTGGATAAAGTAGACATTTCGGAAGAGGAAGCTACTGCTCTATCAAGCTCTGAAAAGGCGAGACTGATAAGGACAGATCCAGTTACATGTTCCAGGTATTTCGACAATCGATTCCGCCAAATGCTAAAATTATTACAAAACGGGCTATTTAGAGAGAATTTAGTAGTCCGTTACTACTACAGAATTGAATTCCAGCATAGGGGATCACCACATTGTCATGGCATGTACTGGCTAAGTAACGCACCACAATTGGAAAGTGATGGAATCACCAACACATATGATGTTGAAACATTCATCGATCGACACATCACAACCGATGGGGATGATTTGGACTTACTGGAATTCATTCAGTATCAAAACCACAGACATGGTCGAGCTTGCCTAAGAGACCTACATGGAAAACAAGTGTGCCGATTCAACATGCCATATCCGCCGATGCCACGGACAGAAATACTTTTCCCTCTGGAGAATGAGGAAGGTATTGAGCAACACAAAGCTCAATTCCAAAAAATACAGGAACTATTAACTCTAACGGATCTCCCAGAGGAAGAAATAATACGGTTGAACTGATTCGAAAATTTTTTGGCGGATGAGCGAATCAACACTCACTATGAAGGATACAAGCTTGCTCTTCGCTCATCTGTAAAAAAGCCACACATTTTCCTAAAGAGAAAATTTTCAGACAGGCTTCTAAATGCCTATAATAAAAATATCCTTAAATTGCATAGAGCAAATATGGACATTCAATTCATTCTGGACGCATACGCTTGCTGCAGCTATATCATTAATTATACAAATAAATCCAATAGAGGAGTATCAACATTATTGAGACAAGCCATGGAGGAAATAAATGCAGGGAATTTCTCCATTAAAAGAAAACTGCAGCAAATCGGAAACAAATTTGTAAATGGATCGGAAATATCGGCTCAAGAAGCAGCTTATAATATTTTGGGACTGCATCTATCAGAAGCTAGTAATGGGGAAATATTTATAAATACATCACATCCAAACAACCGAGTAAGGATGATAAAGCCCCGACTTGAATTGAATGCTTTACAGGAGGACTCTACGGACATATATGTGCCAAGTGTGCTGGAGCACTACTCTCAAAGGCCCGATCAATTGGAAGAACTATGCTTAGCAGATTTTGCAGCATGGTTCAGATTTTGCAAAATAAGCAGAAATGTTTCTGATAATAACGAAGAATACAACGAAGTAGAGAACGAGGATGACACGACAGCTGCACTTCCAATGGCATTAAAGGATGGATCAGGATTTCTAAGGAAAAGGAAGCAAGCCCTTATTCTGCGTTGGAAACGTTTTAGCGTTGAAAGTTCAAGAGCCGATTTCTTTAGAGAAACCGCCATGATATTTCACCCATGGAGAAATGAGGAAACAGACTTATTAAATAATGACGTCGAGAGTATTTGCAATTCACACAAGGAGCAAATTGACCTGAATAAGCTCAAATATGACAAATTTTCATCGAACGAACTAGAACGGATTTTGGAAAACCTTCATGTCACAGCGGAAGAAACAGCTGATGATCGAGCTGCCTCACAACTTTTAGATCCCGAATTTAGAGCTCTAGCCGTTCCAGAGCAAACAGGAGACATTAATGTTTTTCAAGAGCACAACAATACAGAGGAAGAGGAAGAGGCGGTTCGATTAATTAAACTCCCACTTCTAATATTAGAAGACCATTTACTGGCAATGGTGCATTTACTTAACAGCAAACAGAGGGAATATTTTGCTCATGTAATGCACAATGTCAGTAAAAGGGAAATCTTCTTCGAATATGTCGGAGGCGGTGCTGGAGTGGGCAAGAGTCGGCTTATAACAACTATATATCAATCGTTGACATTGCGAGCTAATAGTGTACCAGGAACCAACCCCGAAACAGCCAAGGTGTTACTCTGCGCACCCACTGGCAAAGCAGCATTTGGAATTGGGGGCCTAACCCTTCATTCGGTTTTTTTACTCCCCGTCAACCAGTCTTCCGGCGATCTTCGGCCACTAAATAGTGACACATTAAACACAATTCATGCTAATCTCATAGATATTAGGCTTATTATAATTGACGAAATTTCAATGGTTGGAGCAAAGATGTTTGCATATTTAGATTGCAGGCTAAAGCAAATTTTCAGGAGCACCGCTTACTTTGGAGGCATACCAATTATCGTGTTTGGTGACTTAAAGCAGCTGCCGCCAGTAGGAGATCGATGGATATTTGCGCCGAATAGGAATGATCATTGCAGTACAATTACAGGAACACCGCTTTGGGATCAATTTCGGTACTTTGAGCTCACTGAAATAATGCGCCAGCGTGAAGATCAAGCATTTGCTATCGCTTTAAATAACATGTCAGAGGGAAATATGACATCCGCTGACATCCAATTAATCAAAAGCAGGGAAAAGACCTCTAATGAGATACCGAACGAAGCCATCCATCTATTTTATTCAAATGCTGGAGCAAATGATTTTAATTTAACTAAACTGGCGCTCATTTCGACTGCGAAGGATACAATTAAGTCAAGTTCCCTAACAGAACGCAGCAGGGCAAACATTTTAGAAGCTGTGAAGTCTTTTAAGCCATCGGAAACACAAGGAATGCTTTATACATTGCAGCTCAAGACTTCGATCAAATATATGGTGAGAGTCAACATAAGCATAAGTGATGGTCTCGTCAATGGTGCTACGGGGGAACTAATGCAGGTTGATTCCGAATCACATAGATCTGCAAGTTCAGTGGTGCGACTATGGATAAAATTCGCAGAATCAAGAGTTGGAAGCTTTGCACGTTCAAAGCAGCCTCACAGTCGCATTGCAGATTGGGCACCAATCATGAGCGTGGTCCGATCATTCCAATACAAGAGAAATGAGCAAATAACCATAGAACGCAGACGTTTCCGGTCATTCCAGTTGAAGCCATCACGATACATAAAAGTCAAGGTGGAACATACACACAAGTTGCTGTTCATCTAGAAGGTAGAGTAAGCAGATCAGCTTTATATGTAGGATGTAGCAGAGCCACAAGTGCCAATGGATTGTATATAATCGGGACATTTTCTTCCCCGAACCCATTTGGACCGCAGGATCCAATTAAAACTCAACTTAACTCTAGATATTTATTATCAAAATGTAAGGAGCCTAAACCAGCATATTGAAGATATCAGATCAGACAAGCTGATTTGTTCTGCTGATATTCTGTGCTTTGCCGAGACATGGGCCTTACCTCAAGAAGAATTCCCAATAGAAGGCTACAGTGTTATTGCACGCCTTGATGGAGAAACAAGATCATCCCGACGACGCCCTGCCAACGGCCTTATAATATACTACAAGCAAGATAGGTGCCCAGGTCTATCAGAAGGATCATTTTCAAGAAACGACACCGGTTCAACAAACGTTTACCAACTGTTAAACGTAAGCAATTCAACAGTTTCCATATCACTTGTGTACAGGAACCCCCGCTATAGACTTCCGGAATTTAGAAACCAAGTGGAAAATAATATCCGTCAGATAACTGAACAGTATAATGGACCGTCAGTAGTCCTTGGTGACTTTAACATATGTCGCCTAACAGCAACTGATGATTTGGAGGCTCGATTGCAACAGTTAGGATTTCAATCTTTATTGGCTAAGGTCGCCACAACAAAACAGGAAACAGCAATAGATTGGGTATGGACAAACATGGATTCTGCAATGACCTCATGTATCACATATGAAACACCATAAAGTGACCATGACGGAATATTTTAAAGCTTTAGAAAATAGATATATTATGTATATAGATATATCTTAGATTTAATATTATTAAATTTAAGTTTGTATTATAATATAAAGTGTAAGTCATAGATGTAATTATTGTAATTTATATATTATATAAAAAAGTATTATAGAAGAATAAATATTATTATATGTTATATATTTTCTAATTTCTATAAATATTATAATATGTTTTATTTTCCATTAATTTAATGTGAATAATCAATCAGCTTAAAAAATTAAAATTTATGTAAATGTCTGAAAGATCTATTTACCTCAATAACTAACTTTAATTCGAATAGAAGATTGTTTATAGCAAAGAACCTGGCTAGAAAGAACTGGCAAAATGCTTTCCGTTGGATGCAAACCGTTGGCAAGTCACGTTTTCAAATGTAGTCATACATATAGTAGTTACTAAAAGAAATGCACCTGTGAAGGGTATTATAGCTTCGGCGCAGCCGAAGATAACGTTTTCTCTTGTTTATTTTTGGGTTGCGAGCACTAGACCTGAGTTGACCAATCTTCTTGCCACGATATTATGTTTGCGTTCGATTCAGATGAGTCTTCTTGTATAGGATTATATGACTATGTCGATGAAGTTGACTCTGCGATATATATGTATATATATTTTTTTACTTTACTCAATATTTCTCAGGCTCGGGCTTTCCTCTCTATTGATCCACTCTTTTCACCATGATATCAAAAAAATTGTCAAGTTTCTGACAAACTGTTGTCGCTGCTGTCTCGAGTTTTTGATATAAATTCACAAGTTTCCCTACACTATTAGGAAAAGATTTTGTACTTTCATTTACAGTCAATTCACCTGATGAACGTTTTAGGATAGCCCTACTAATGATTTTTAGCATCACCTATTAAAAATATATTTTTCTTAAAAATGCGTAATTTATGTTGGCATATTGATTGGTCGAAAACTATATTTTTATTGTATAAAAAGCACAAATTATAACATGCCTGTGGAGAGTTCGTCCGTGTCGCCTATATTACGCAAGTATTTACAAGTTTCGATGCAAGCCGGCACGTGTTATCGTAGTCTTATCTAAGCCAAATTTTTTTTGAAATTGTTTCAATATGATTTAAACAAATTAAGGAAAAACAACTTTAATTTTTTTGACACACCCTTATTTACATATGTGTGCAAAGGTCAGCAAGCCATTAACTATTTGTGTTAATGAGGAAGCGAAAACAAGAAAACCGAAAATAGTGTACGCATTGGTAAATATTTAAGATTTGTTTTCTGAAAAATGACGAATGTATAATATCGCCTTCCTCCTTTTCAATGCTTTAGGTAGGTTACATTGTAGGGATGTAATAAAGTTGTTTCCAATCTAAGTGGAAGAATGTGAAAATATGGCGAGTTTCGAAATACGTACATATATAAATAGTTTTATAATTGTGCAACTTAAATTTATTTAGAGAAAGAAAATATTTTTTTTTCATTATATTGGTTACTATAATCTAAGTAGTATCTTGTAAAATAGCAGCAAATATTTGAATGTCAGTAATGAACTCTCAGATTTCTCACATTTGGTACCTTTGGAAATCTAATTGTGCGAATTTTAATAATTTTACAAAAACTTGTACAGAGTGTAATAGTTTTGTTTCCACAATCCCTAAAGTACATAATTATGTATAGTTTGGTTGCAATACGTTAGGTTGATTTTAATATAAGTATCCCCGACACGAAGTAAAATGTTGTAATACAACTAAGTAAATCCATGAATTAGACGATAAGTTATTACGATACCACATGTCATTGTAGTCTGTTCACGATTTCGTCGAATGTTGAATTCTTAGACAACATTTTTATATGTATATATATAATATAAAAGATTTGGATTATAAGACGAGTTGAATTCCGAGTGACTGTATGTCCGCCTGTCTGTTCGTGTAAGCGATAACTTGACTAAAAATTGAGATATCTTAAAGAAACTTCGTACATATGTTCTTTGGCCCTTAAAAGATGTTCGTACAAACGGCAGGTATCGGATTATTTGGATATACTACAGATTAATTCTGAAAATGTGTGTGTGACATTTTAATGAAATTAAGTAGGCTTCTTAAAAGGAATATGGTTTAGGGTTAAATACGAATCGAATTGGTCTAGACCTTGGCCTAAGCCTTATATCCCTCATATTAGGTCAAGTAAAAAGTTCGTTCGGTTTTTATCTAAGAGATGGCGTTATTGTCCATAGTACTACAAGTAGTGTTACGTGTCGCATCATGTCATACTATACGGCGCTGAAAACGTGTTTATTCGCGCTAAAAGTGTGTCTTTGACAGTTTTTCGATTGATTGACTCAGTACGTTGTGAGCGCTCGTCAAAGATGGACACCAGCAAAGAGAAAATTCGCTATATTTTACAATTTTTCTTCGATCAAGGCGAAAAAGCAGCCAAAGCGACTGAAAAAATTAATTTAGTTTATGGGCCCGATACTGTAAACGAACGTGTAGCACAAAAGTGGTTTGCTAGGTTCCGTTCCGGTAATTTCGATGTCAAAGATGCACCACGCGTCGGGAGGCCTGTCGTCGAAAATTGCGATAAAATCATGGAAAGAGTGGAAACAGACCGTCACGTAAGCACTTATTTAATTGCTGAGGAACTAAAGATAAGCCAGAAAACCGTTTGGAACCATTTGCATAATCTTGGATTCAAAAAGAAGCTCGTTGTTTGAGTGCCACACGAACTAACGCATTAAAACATGATGGACCGAATTTCCATCTGCGAATCGCTGCTGAATCGCCACAAAATCGACCCGTTTCTGAAGCGGATTGGGACTGGCGATGAAAAATGGGTCACAGTAGTAGATTCCGAATCACATAGATCTGAAAGTTCAGTGGTGCGACTATGGATAAAATTCGCAGAATCAAGAGTTGGAAGCTTTGCACGTTCAAAGCAGCCTCACAGTCGCAATGCAGATTGGACACCAATCATGAGCGTGGTCCGATCATTCCAATACAAGAGAAATGAGCAAATAACCATAGAACGCAGACAGTATCCGGTCATTCCAGTTGAAGCCATCACGATACATAAAAGTCAAGGTGGAACATACACACAAGTTGCTGTTCATCTAGAAGGTAGAGTAAGCAGATCAGCTTTATATGTAGGATGTAGCAGAGCCACAAGTGCCAATGGATTGTATATAATCGGGACATTTTCTTCCCCGAACCCATTTGGACCGCAGGATCCAATTAAAACTCAACTTAATAGGTTGAAGACAGAAGGAGCATTGACGACATGCTACAGATTTTTGACTGAAAAATCGGAACAACGTCTAGATATTTATTATCAAAATGTAAGGAGCCTAAACCAGCATATTGAAGATATCAGATCAGACAAGCTGATTTGTTCTGCTGATATTCTGTGCTTTGCCGAGACATGGGCCTTACCTCAAGAAGAATTCCCAATAGAAGGCTACAGTGTTATTGCACGCCTTGATGGAGAAACAAGATCATCCCGACGACGCCCTGCCAACGGCCTTATAATATACTACAAGCAAGATAGGTGCCCAGGTCTATCAGAAGGATCATTTTCAAGAAACGACACCGGTTCAACAAACGTTTACCAACTGTTAAACGTAAACAATTCAATAGTTTCCATATCACTTGTGTACAGGAACCCCCGCTATAGACTTCCGGAATTTAGAAACCAAGTGGAAAATAATATCCGTCAGATAACTGAACAGTATAATGGACCGTCAGTAGTCCTTGGTGACTTTAACATATGTCGCCTAACAGCAACTGATGATTTGGAGGCTCGATTGCAACAGTTAGGATTTCAATCTTCATTGGCTAAGGTCGCCACAACAAAACAGGAAACAGCAATAGATTGGGTATGGACAAACATGGATTCTGCAATGACCTCATGTATCACATATGAAACACCATATAGTGACCATGACGGAATATTTTTAAGCTTTAGAAAATAGATATATTATGTATATAGATATATCTTAGATTTAATATTATTAAATTTAAGTTTGTATTATAATATAAAGTGTAAGTCATAGATGTAATTATTGTAATTTATATATTATATAAAAAAGTATTATAGAAGAATAAATATTATTATATGTTATATATTTTCTAATTTCTATAAATATTATAATATGTTTTATTTTCCATTAATTTAATGTGAATAATCAATCAGCTTAAAAAATTAAAATTTATGTAAATGTCTGAAAGATCTATTTACCTCAATAACTAACTTTAATTCGAATAGAAGATTGTTTATAGCAAAGAACCTGGCTAGAAAGAACTGGCAAAATGCTTTCCGTTGGATGCAAACCGTTGGCAAGTCACGTTTTCAAATGTAGTCATACATATAGTAGTTACTAAAAGAAATGCACCTGTGAAGGGTATTATAGCTTCGGCGCAGCCGAAGATAACGTTTTCTCTTGTTTATTTTTGGGTTGCGAGCACTAGACCTGAGTTGACCAATCTTCTTGCCACGATATTATGTTTGCGTTCGATTCAGATGAGTCTTCTTGTATAGGATTATATGACTATGTCGATGAAGTTGACTCTGCGATATATATGTATATATATTTTTTTACTTTACTCAATATTTCTCAGGCTCGGGCTTTCCTCTCTATTGATCCACTCTTTTCACCATGATATCAAAAAAATTGTCAAGTTTCTGAAAAACTGTTGTCGCTGCTGTCTCGAGTTTTTGATATAAATTCACAAGTTTCCCTACACTATTAGGAAAAGATTTTGTACTTTCATTTACAGTCAATTCACCTGATGAACGTTTTAGGATAGCCCTACTAATGATTTTTAGCATCACCTATTAAAAATATATTTTTCTTAAAAATGCGTAATTTATGTTGGCATATTGATTGGTCGAAAACTATATTTTTATTGTATAAAAAGCACAAATTATAACATGCCTGTGGAGAGTTCGTCCGTGTCGCCTATATTACGCAAGTATTTACAAGTTTCGATGCAAGCCGGCACGTGTTATCGTAGTCTTATCTAAGCCAAATTTTTTTTGAAATTGTTTCAATATGATTTAAACAAATTAAGGAAAAACAACTTTAATTTTTTTGACACACCCTTATTTACATATGTGTGCAAAGGTCAGCAAGCCATTAACTATTTGTGTTAATGAGGAAGCGAAAACAAGAAAACCGAAAATAGTGTACGCATTGGTAAATATTTAAGATTTGTTTTCTGAAAAATGACGAATGTATAATATCGCCTTCCTCCTTTTCAATGCTTTAGGTAGGTTACATTGTAGGGATGTAATAAAGTTGTTTCCAATCTAAGTGGAAGAATGTGAAAATATGGCGAGTTTCGAAATACGTACATATATAAATAGTTTTATAATTGTGCAACTTAAATTTATTTAGAGAAAGAAAATATTTTTTTTTCATTATATTGGTTACTATAATCTAAGTAGTATCTTGTAAAATAGCAGCAAATATTTGAATGTCAGTAATGAACTCTCAGATTTCTCACATTTGGTACCTTTGGAAATCTAATTGTGCGAATTTTAATAATTTTACAAAAACTTGTACAGAGTGTAATAGTTTTGTTTCCACAATCCCTAAAGTACATAATTATGTATAGTTTGGTTGCAATACGTTAGGTTGATTTTAATATAAGTATCCCCGACACGAAGTAAAATGTTGTAATACAACTAAGTAAATCCATGAATTAGACGATAAGTTATTACGATACCACATGTCATTGTAGTCTGTTCACGATTTCGTCGAATGTTGAATTCTTAGACAACATTTTTATATGTATATATATAATATAAAAGATTTGGATTATAAGACGAGTTGAATTCCGAGTGACTGTATGTCCGCCTGTCTGTTCGTGTAAGCGATAACTTGACTAAAAATTGAGATATCTTAAAGAAACTTCGTACATATGTTCTTTGGCCCTTAAAAGATGTTCGTACAAACGGCAGGTATCGGATTATTTGGATATACTACAGATTAATTCTGAAAATGTATGTGTGACATTTTAATGAAATTAAGTAGGCTTCTTAAAAGGAATATGGTTTAGGGTTAAATACGAATCGAATTGGTCTAGACCTTGGCCTAAGCCTTATATCCCTCATATTAGGTCAAGTAAAAAGTTCGTTCGGTTTTTATCTAAGAGATGGCGTTATTGTCCATAGTACTACAAGTAGTGTTACATGTCGCATCATGTCATACTATACGGCGCTGAAAACGTGTTTATTCGCGCTAAAAGTGTGTCTTTGACAGTTTTTCGATTGATTGACTCAGTACGTTGTGAGCGCTCGTCAAAGATGGACACCAGCAAAGAGAAAATTCGCTATATTTTACAATTTTTCTTCGATCAAGGCGAAAAAGCAGCCAAAGCGACTGAAAAAATTAATTTAGTTTATGGGCCTGATACTGTAAACGAACGTGTAGCACAAAAGTGGTTTGCTAGGTTCCGTTCCGGTAATTTCGATGTCAAAGATGCACCACGCGTCGGGAGGCCTGTCGTCGAAAATTGCGATAAAATCATGGAAAGAGTGGAAACAGACCGTCACGTAAGCACTTATTTAATTGCTGAGGAACTAAAGATAAGCCAGAAAACCGTTTGGAACCATTTGCATAATCTTGAATTCAAAAAGAAGCTCGTTGTTTGAGTGCCACACGAACTAACGCATTAAAACATGATGGACCGAATTTCCATCTGCGAATCGCTGCTGAATCGCCACAAAATCGACCCGTTTCTGAAGCGGATTGTGACTGGCGATGAAAAATGGGTCACAGTAGTAGATTCCGAATCACATAGATCTGAAAGTTCAGTGGTGCGACTATGGATAAAATTCGCAGAATCAAGAGTTGGAAGCTTTGCACGTTCAAAGCAGCCTCACAGTCGCAATGCAGATTGGACACCAATCATGAGCGTGGTCCGATCATTCCAATACAAGAGAAATGAGCAAATAACCATAGAACGCAGACAGTTTCCGGTCATTCCAGTTGAAGGCATCACGATACATAAAAGTCAAGGTGGAACATACACACAAGTTGCTGTTCATCTAGAAGGTAGAGTAAGCAGATCAGCTTTATATGTAGGATGTAGCAGAGCCACAAGTGCCAATGGATTGTATATAATCGGGACATTTTCTTCCCCGAACCCATTTGGACCGCAGGATCCAATTAAAACTCAACTTAATAGGTTGAAGACAGAAGGAGCATTGACGACATGCTACAGATTTTTGACTGAAAAATCGGAACAACGTCTAGATATTTATTATCAAAATGTAAGGAGCCTAAACCAGCATATTGAAGATATCAGATCAGACAAGCTGATTTGTTCTGCTGATATTCTGTGCTTTGCCGAGACATGGGCCTTACCTCAAGAAGAATTCCCAATAGAAGGCTACAGTGTTATTGCACGCCTTGATGGAGAAACAAGATCATCCCGACGACGCCCTGCCAACGGCCTTATAATATACTACAAGCAAGATAGGTGCCCAGGTCTATCAGAAGGATCATTTTCGAAAAACGACACCGGTTCAACAAACGTTTACCAACTGTTAAACGTAAACAATTCAATAGTTTCCATATCACTTGTGTACAGGAACCCCCGCTATAGACTTCCGGAATTTAGAAACCAAGTGGAAAATAATATCCGTCAGATAACTGAACAGTATAATGGACCGTCAGTAGTCCTTGGTGACTTTAACATATGTCGCCTAACAGCAACTGATGATTTGGAGGCTCGATTGCAACAGTTAGGATTTCAATCTTCATTGGCTAAGGTCGCCACAACAAAACAGGAAACAGCAATAGATTGGGTATGGACAAACATGGATTCTGCAATGACCTCATGTATCACATATGAAACACCATATAGTGACCATGACGGAATATTTTTAAGCTTTAGAAAATAGATATATTATGTATATAGATATATCTTAGATTTAATATTATTAAATTTAAGTTTGTATTATAATATAAAGTGTAAGTCATAGATATAATTATTGTAATTTATATATTATATAAAAAAGTATTATAGAAGAATAAATATTATTATATGTTATATATTTTCTAATTTCTATAAATATTATAATATGTTTTATTTTCCATTAATTTAATGTGAATAATCAATCAGCTTAAAAAATTAAAATTTATGTAAATGTCTGAAAGATCTATTTACCTCAATAACTAACTTTAATTCGAATAGAAGATTGTTTATAGCAAAGAACCTGGCTAGAAAGAACTGGCAAAATGCTTTCCGTTGGATGCAAACCGTTGGCAAGTCACGTTTTCAAATGTAGTCATACATATAGTAGTTACTAAAAGAAATGCACCTGTGAAGGGTATTATAGCTTCGGCGCAGCCGAAGATAACGTTTTCTCTTGTTTATTTTTGGGTTGCGAGCACTAGACCTGAGTTGACCAATCTTCTTGCCACGATATTATGTTTGCGTTCGATTCAGATGAGTCTTCTTGTATAGGATTATATGACTATGTCGATGAAGTTGACTCTGCGATATATATGTATATATATTTTTTTACTTTACTCAATATTTCTCAGGCTCGGGCTTTCCTCTCTATTGATCCACTCTTTTCACCATGATATCAAAAAAATTGTCAAGTTTCTGACAAACTGTTGTCGCTGCTGTCTCGAGTTTTTGATATAAATTCACAAGTTTCCCTACACTATTAGGAAAAGATTTTGTACTTTCATTTACAGTCAATTCACCTGATGAACGTTTTAGGATAGCCCTACTAATGATTTTTAGCATCACCTATTAAAAATATATTTTTCTTAAAAATGCGTAATTTATGTTGGCATATTGATTGGTCGAAAACTATATTTTTATTGTATAAAAAGCACAAATTATAACATGCCTGTGGAGAGTTCGTCCGTGTCGCCTATATTACGCAAGTATTTACAAGTTTCGATGCAAGCCGGCACGTGTTATCGTAGTCTTATCTAAGCCAAATTTTTTTTGAAATTGTTTCAATATGATTTAAACAAATTAAGGAAAAACAACTTTAATTTTTTTGACACACCCTTATTTACATATGTGTGCAAAGGTCAGCAGGCCATTAACTATTTGTGTTAATGAGGAAGCGAAAACAAGAAAACCGAAAATAGTGTACGCATTGGTAAATATTTAAGATTTGTTTTCTGAAAAATGACGAATGTATAATATCGCCTTCCTCCTTTTCAATGCTTTAGGTAGGTTACATTGTAGGGATGTAATAAAGTTGTTTCCAATCTAAGTGGAAGAATGTGAAAATATGGCGAGTTTCGAAATACGTACATATATAAATAGTTTTATAATTGTGCAACTTAAATTTATTTAGAGAAAGAAAATATTTTTTTTTCATTATATTGGTTACTATAATCTAAGTAGTATCTTGTAAAATAGCAGCAAATATTTGAATGTCAGTAATGAACTCTCAGATTTCTCACATTTGGTACCTTTGGAAATCTAATTGTGCGAATTTTAATAATTTTACAAAAACTTGTACAGAGTGTAATAGTTTTGTGTCCACAATCCCTAAAGTACATAATTATGTATAGTTTGGTTGCAATACGTTAGGTTGATTTTAATATAAGTATCCCCGACACGAAGTAAAATGTTGTAATACAACTAAGTAAATCCATGAATTAGACGATAAGTTATTACGATACCACATGTCATTGTAGTCTGTCGTTGAATTCTTAGACAACATTTTTATATGTATATATATAATATAAAAGATTTGGATTATAAGACGAGTTGAATTCCGAGTGACTGTATGTCCGCCTGTCTGCCCGTGTAAGCGATAACTTGACTAAAAATTGAGATATCTTAAAAAAACTTCGTACATATGTTCTTTGGCCCTTAAAAGATGTTCGTACAAACGGGAGGTATCGGATTATTTGGATATACTACAGATTAATTCTGAAAATGTGTGTGTGACATTTTAATGAAATTAAGTAGGCTTCTTAAAAGGAATATGGTTTGTCCTAAGCCTTATATCCCTCATATTAGGTCAAGTAAAAAGTTCGTTCGGTTTTTATCTAAGAGATGGCGTTATTGTCCATAGTACTACAAGTAGTGTTACGTGTCGCATCATGTCATACTATACGGCGCTGAAAACGTGTTTATTCGCGCTAAAAGTGTGTCTTTGACAGTTTTTCGATTGATTGACTCAGTACGTTGTGAGCGCTCGTCAAAGATGGACACCAGCAAAGAGAAAATTCGCTATATTTTACAATTTTTCTTCGATCAAGGCGAAAAAGCAGCCAAAGCGACTGAAAAAATTAATTTAGTTTATGGGCCCGATACTGTAAACGAACGTGTAGCACAAAAGTGGTTTGCTAGGTTCCGTTCCGGTAATTTCGATGTCAAAGATGCACCACGCGTCGGGAGGCCTGTCGTCGAAAATTGCGATAAAATCATGGAAATAATGGAAACAGACCGTCACGTAAGCACTTATTTAATTGCTGAGGAACTAAAGATAAGCCAGAAAACCGTTTGGAACCATTTGCATAATCTTGGATTCAAAAAGAAGCTCGTTGTTTGGGTGCCACACGAACTAACGCAATAAAACATGATGGACCGAATTTCCATCTGCGAATCGCTGCTGAATCGCAACAAAATCGACCCGTTTCTGAAGCGGATTGTGACTGGCGATGAAAAATGGGTCACTTACGACAACATCGAGCGCGAACGGTCGTGGTCAAAGCTCGGGGAAGCGGCCCAGACGGTGGCCAAGACCGGACTGACGACCAGGAAGGTTTTGTTGTGTGTTTGGTGGGATTGACAAGGAATCATCTACTACGAGCTGCTCCCCTATGGCCAAACACTCAATTCGGCCCTCTACTGCCAACAACTGGCCCGCTTGAAGGCAGCACTCATTCAGAAGAGGCCATCTTTGATCAACAGAGGTCGAATTGTGTTCCATCAGGACAACGCCAGGCCACACACGTCTTTGTTGACGCGCCAGAAGCTCCGGAAGCTCGGATGAGAAGTCCTAATGCACCACCTTATAGTCCGGACCTGGCACCAAATGATTACCATCTTTTCCTGTCCATGCCGAACGCGCTTAATGGTGAGAAGTAGGCCTCAAGAGAGGCCTGTGAAAATTGGCTCTCCGAGTTTTTTGCCAATAGGGGCGCAGCGTTCTACGAGAGAGGTATAATGAAGTTGGCAACAATTTTTCCGAACAAAACGGCGCATATTTGACTTAAATCGGACAAATGTACAAGAAGTTATCATCTTTTGAAAAATAAATAAAAAAAAAGAACGAACTTTTTACTTGACTTAATGTAATGACTTCCGGTTATTGATGAAATTTAGCATCCACCTCCGTTATAATATACTTGTAGTGTTCATACGTGTATGTATCTATATAAAACCCTATATAATTGAAAAAAAATGTTCGAACATTTTATATTAGGTATACGGGAGATAGAGATATTATCTTATTTGAAAATCTTATATTAGGTATGTATATGAGAGATAGGGATAGTACTGTACTTCTTTTATCTATTTTTGACATTACAACATATTATTAACAGAAAAATATGATCTTCGAGTTTCATTAAGATTACCTCACATACCGGGATAAAGTCAGCCGGAAGTTTTAAAATCCTGATATTAGTTAAATGGTGGTTAAAACAAGTTTTCACTCGATTTTATCCATTTTATCTACAAAAATATATATTGTTATAATAAAAACACGCTCTTTTAATTGTATTCAGATAACTGACATATTGACCAATATTTGATTCCGATTCAACCCATTTTCGCACACCCATATTAATATCAGACAAAGATTCGATCTGAGTTTTTATAAAATATCTCACAGATTGACCGATATTTTCGGTCATAATCTGGCACACTTCAAAGTCAGTATTCGAGCAAAGTTGTATCCCCATATATTCATTGGTGCTTAATTTGTATACACGAAAGTGAAAAAATCAATTGGAATTCAAAATTGTGTAATGTGGGAAGGCGTGGTTGTAGTCTGATTTCGTCCATTTTCGCACTGCAACATAGGAATGTGAAAATAGGTGCCACGCCCATCGTTATATTTTGACAGCGGTTCCTATTAAACCCTCTCCTATGATCTCGGGTGTAAAAGTTTATGTTTCTGACGCATTTATTTATGCATTTATTGCATATATTCCCGTTATATGGGGAGTGGCCGGGGTTATCATCCGATTCAATTAATTTGTATAGTGTCGGTAGGGGTGCTTAAGAAATTTGTCCTGAGCGAATTTGGTTACAATAGCTTTAATGGTTTAAAAGATATGTACATTGAACCTTTTAGAAGGCGGGAACACGCTCATTTGTTTTTATTTTTAGCCCTTTTAGCCCGGGCGGCCCTTTCTTCTGTGATCCCTTGTGCCGAATTAGAGTTTATATCTCTATTTAGTGCTTAGTTATGGCACTTTATAGGTTTTCGTTTGATGGCGTTTTGTGGGCGTGGCAGTAGTCCGATTAAGCCCAACTACGAACTCGTCCGCCAAGAAACACGTGGTTAAAGTTTCATTACGATATCTCAATTTTTACTCAAGTACTCAAGACGGACGGGCCGACAGTCACCCGGATTTCAACTCGTCTCGTCATTCTGATCATCTATATATACATATATACTTATATAAACCTATATTTATATCTGTTAGTTTACATTTACAGTGATACAAACAACCGTTAGGTGAACAAAATTATTATACTCTGTAGCAATATGTTGCAAGACAATATATGGAGGAAATATTTAAAAAAATATTCCATGTATTAGCACAATTGGTGTACAGTTTCGTTTATGTAAGGCAAATATTTCACAGTTATGTCATTAATAAAAATGCTTATGGACTAGGACCATCCTTAATCATTTGCGTTTGTGTTTAGCTTGTACTTACTTTTGCATTTTGCTCGTCCTTCTACCCACTGGTTTTGGCGGCGATGACCACCAAAAAGAGTAATTACAGGGCGGTGCCGGGCAACATTGCATTCCGGCGCTCCATGTTAGTTCCATTTCCTTAACCTCAGTTCGTAATGTCGTCTTTGGCGCATTGGCTTCTAGCCCTAGTATATTTCCGATTCGTCCATCCTCCGTGTCCGAACCACCTTTAACGCGTCTAAAATTGCGAGTAGGGATTGTTGGCATTCTATCAATTCTTAAAACTGCGCTTTTAATTTGTTTATATTGAAAAGTTTTCTTTAAATATGTATGTGTAAGTAAAACTTTTTTTTTAAATAATTTTCAATTGATTGTTTTTTCATTGATTAAAGGACTTAAGTAGATTTTTACATCGCAATGCAGTAGAACTTTACACATTTCATTTTGTTTATGAACAGACGGTACTTTTTTGGAATCAAATTTATGTTTTTTAATCAAATATACATAAATAAAATTATGCTACGAGCATTTGTAAATAAATAGTCGTAACCATAGCGAATAATTAGCGATGCCAGATAACTGCAATTATCCATAAAGTATTCAAGTTTGCCTGCAGGACAGTTATTTGTAATAAACGAAATACAATTATTTCTATACAAGCAATAGACAGATGTAAGAAAGGCCGTAAAATTTTTAGAGACAGTTTTCTTCGCAAAACGCCTTTGGATCATTAATTAAGGGACTTTTCACTAAGAATAACACTCAATACTATTAAGAAAAAATGAAGTATTTATATCCGATTTTCGTTAATAAATACTTTTATTGATATTATATACAAAGCGTTCAAAACATAACGTTTTTCCTTTGCGCGATCAATTCGAAACTGTGCGAAAACTGTTTTTATTTTTTTGCAAACTAGCACATATAATTCGGACAGTTATTTTCGATCTTCTTAATATGCCACGTCGTGCCGTGAAATAAGAAAAATGAGTATTCAGTATAAGAAACGTTTTGAAGCAGCCTTTCTAACGAAGCAACCTAAAGATCCCAAATGGACTATTAAAAAAACTGTAAATTGTTTAAATACGAGTTGTTCATTTGTGAAGAGGTGATCTGTCCATTATGGAGAAACTGGAAACATACATAGATGACATGCCAGGAAGAGGGAGGCATCACGTGACATTTATGGTAAAAGTGGGGACAAAGCTTTTGTTCTCTTTTTCACAAGAAACAACTGTTCAGTTTAAGAGAAGCTAAAAAAATTTTGTTTAAAAAGGCATAAGATACGGGACAGACTTCAGAGATCTGGCATTAATCGCAGCAGTGTTGTAAGCAAACCCCTACATTCAAACACATACATTGAAAAAAAGTTACATTGGGCGCAGGAAAACATCAACCGAGATTGGAGCAATATAATATTAACAGATGAGTCAACTTTTGTATTTTCAATCTCTTGAGACGTGTATTATCTCAAAAGGTGCATGTTTATGGATGCTTCTTTGCTAATGGATCTAAAGTTATATGGTGCTTCACAGAAAATCTGAATGCCGTTAGAATGGTGAACCAACGTCTGGATTTAAAAAAAAAAATTTAATTTTTAAACCAAAAATTTTGAAATAAAAATTCGCAACCCTGTCTGAAGGTTGGCAGTTCCACATCCATTGTCAAATTTTTATACCGATTTCTGCGAAGCATTCTGCAACATCTTGCCTGTGAAATTTAATTATTCTGTCATATTTATTTAGTCAATAATCGCACTTTTAGCAGCTTTCAACATAACCGTTATATGGGGAATGGTCGTGGTGATAACCGAATTCTTCCATTTCACACAGTATGAGGAGATGCTGGTCTCAGCAAGTTTGGTTGATGTAACTTTAGTGGTTTGAAGGATATGTACAATAAACCTTGAATAGTTTTAGGTGTTATCCCGTTACGTGAACAAAACAGTTATATTAAAATTCATGCATTCAGGAACTGAACGTAAATGCTGCGATACCACTGGATTAATTACTTCGCTATTAACCCTTATGTCATGCCGGAAATTAGTTACTTACTATTGTGATTTCATTTCTTAAATATTTTCTCGTTGTGTGACATCCAGCGAGACATGTTCTTGCTATTCGACGACAGATGTCGCATATTATATGACCAGGGCAGAGAATGTTAACAGAGAATGTTAATAAATAGCAGAGAATGTTGATGAGTAGAGAAGGAGCAAATGTTAGCAGTACTAAAATGTTAATTGCTAAGAAGGAACATCGAAAACGCGCAAGTTCGAAAATAAAATGTCACCACTGCTGTCAATTTACGCAACGAACTACACCAGAGAATGTTGATGAGTAGAGAAGGAGCAAATGTTAAATGAAAACTTTTTGAGTACTAATTTGTAATTCCACAAGAGGGAACATCGAAAAGTATAACTTCGAAAAAGAAAAATACACCACACAATATGCGAAATGCTATAAATAGACACAACGAATATTCCTATATGAAAAATCGTTGCGCATACCTATTTAGATTTATGTTTTCAATTTCTATGATATGACAAATTTATAATTATGAAAAACCTTTTGAATTAAAAATCTGTATTACCGGTAAAAACCCCAGAATTCATAATAAAATAAACATTTAATAAGCTAGTTTTCTAACTTATGTATGTGCGTTACGTAAGCAATATACTTATTAATCAAATGATAATAATAAAACGCTGGCTAAGCGGCCACGTTTCCACTTTTGTGGTGGCTTAGGTCGTAAGCGCGAAGGAGTTAAGCTCATTCCGAATACGAGCATATACGTTCGAATCGTATAATACATAAAATTAAAATTGTATTTAATTTTTTTATTTTATTAATTGGAATCTAAGCATATCATAATTCAATTACTTTAATAGCATATTTAACTTCCTGAGATAATTAAAATATTTCAGGAAAATATGTTCATATGTTTGGGTTTATTGCATATTCCTTTATTTATGCGTATTTACACAAATGTGATAATCACACATACATTCATGAGTACACGTACGCTGATGCTTGCTTCTTCTTGCCCCGCACAAGCAATGACTTTTGTCAACGCTTTTTGCTTTTTGCGAGTTGAACGCTCGCAGGCAAGGAGGGATTGGGGCGCACCGCCACATAATTATTTCAGATATATATTTTATTTATCGAATTCAGTTTGAAAACGATTATAGGTATGAATTTATTGGTATATATATATATATATATATATATATATATATAATATATATTATATTACGAAAATAATTCATAAATGCATCAGTATTTTTCAATTCAAATTAAGCAACATAATAATATACTATGAGCCCTCAGTTGAAACGCCTTTGTGCATGGTGGCAAGCCAACGAAATAACGGCGAGTTCGCGCAGACATTGTGTTGTTGAAAGTAACCAAATGACGATTTTGTTGACAAACATACATATATACATATGAGCTCGCATACATATTGACGCCGAATTTTGCGCATCGTGGCGGAGTTGACAAAATTTGTTTCAATCAACAATTTTACGACAATGTCGATCGGCTATGTTGTCTCGTTTGTCCTTTTTGCAGGGCTTTGCTGTTGAAAATTGACTTATGCTCTTTTGAAATATTGCGATTACCGATTGGGCTGTATTTTCATAGCGTCGTATTTGGATAAAATGGGCTAAATCGGCAAACTATGAAATAATGATAATAAGTAAACATATAAAAGTACTATATGGACTGTGCTTAGAATATATAGAAGTAGTTAATGATTTCATATGAATGGCAATTTAATATAAATTTTGTAATTTAATGCCATAAATAGTGCATAATATGCAAAAATATAAATATTATTTAAACTCGCTAAGAGGTCATGTTGCCAATTCTCCTTTTTGAAGTGAACATCAGACAAATTCTTCAATTTCTGATTTTTAGCAAATGTTGTGAGGAAGCAGCTTGTGGGCAACATACAAACGCGAGGGGGATGGTAGGATTTTCAGTGATACAAATTGTAAAATTGAATTTTTCTCGTTTTACTCAATTTCGTTCATTTATTTCGCATTTGCGATAGGAATTCTATATGAAAACCAAATGTGGTTTACCAGGCGCACAGAAAATATAGCGCGGCGCAGAGTTATGAACGAGCGCACTTTGCTTTGAAGCAGACGCACGTTCCTTATGAATGAATTTGTTGTCGTTGTAATATGAAATACTTAGAAAATATGCCGCCAGTTCGCTTGAATATGGTGCGTCTACGTTTTTTTTGTCACTTGCGCGAGTGTTTGATTTTTTGAGAAAGACATATTGAGGGACATACATATGTACATATGTGTACATATATGCAAATATATTTGGACATGCGAATGAAGGAAGGCAATTTCAAGAATATTCACATATAGACATATGAACATTGAAGCAAGTAAACAACAATAGCTGTTTGAGTTTACAGATTAGACAAAATTACTCTAATATCATCTGTGGTGCTGCTTGTATAGCACACTTCCTTATTGCAATGAAATGTTTTGCCTAAGTTCAAATCCTATCATATTTTTATATATTATACTATTTTTTATTTTTATAACTCTTTTTTATTAAATGATATTTGAATTCTATCTTAGTATTATTTCCCTCATTATTTATATTTTCTTGTCGGAGGTCAATTACTTTCGTTTTTATTATTTCAATTTTTGTTTATGCGCATACCAATGAACATCTGTGCATATGTATGTATATACATTTTGCTTATAGAGTGGTGTAGTTCGTTGCGTAAATTGACAGCTGTGGTGACATTTTATTTTCGAACTTGCGCGTTTTCGATGTTCCTTCTTAGCAATTAACATTTTAGTACTGCTAACATTTGCTCCTTCTCTACTCATCAACATTCTCTGACTACACCACTCTATAAGCAAAATGTATATACATACATATGCGCAGATGTTCTTTGATATGCGCATAAACAAAAATTGAAATAATAAAAACGAAAGAAATTGACTTCTGACAGGAAAATTTAATAATCAGGGAAATAATATTAAAATAGAATTCAAATATCAATTCATAAAAAAGGGTTATAAAAATAAAAAAGGACTATATAATATATGATTGGATTTGAACTTAGGCAAAATATTTCACGTTGCAATAAAGAAGTCTGCTATACAAGCAGTACCACAGACAATATTCAAGCTCTTGAGTCTAATCTGTGGATTCAAACAGCTATTATTGTTTACTTGCTTCAAATGTTCATATGTCCATATGTGAATATTCTTGAAATTGCCTTCTTTCATTCGCATGTCCAAATATATTTGCATATATGTACACATATGTACATATGTATGTCCCTCAATATGTCTTTCGCAAAAAATCAAACATTCGCGCAAGTGACAAAAAAACGTAGACGCACCATCATCGGCCAATAATATTCAAGCGAACTCGCGGCTTATTTTCTAAGTATTTCATATTACAACGACAACAAATTCATTCATAAGGAACGTGCGTCTGCTTCAAAGCAAAGTACGTTCGTTCATAACTCTGCGCTGCGCTATTTTTTCTGTGCGCCTGGTAAGCCACATTTGGTTTTCATATAGAATTCCTACCGCAAATGCGGAAAATAAAAATGAATGAAATTAAAACGAGAAAAATTCAATTTGACAGCCACCACTGAAAATCCTACCATCCCCCTCGCATTTGTATGTCCACAAGCTGCTTCCTCACAACTTTTGCTAAAAATCAGAAATTGAAGAATTTGTCTGATGTTCACTTCAGAAAGGAGAATTGGCAACATGACCTATTCGAGTTTAAATAATATTTATATTTTTTCATATTATGCACTATTTATGGCATTAAATTATAAAATTTATATCAAATTGACATTCATATGAAATCATTAACTACTTCTATATATTCTAAGCACAGTCCATATAGTACTTTTATATGTTTACTTATTATCATTGTTTCATAGTTTTTCGATTTAGCCCATTTTATCTAAATACGACGCTATGAAAATGCAGCCCAATTGGTAATCGCAATATTTCAAAAGAGCATAAGTCAACTTTCAATAGCAAACCACTGCAAAAAGGACAAACGAGACAACATAGCCGATCGACATTGTCGCAAAATTGTCGATTGAAACAAATTTTGTCAACTCCGCGACGATGCGCAAAATTTGGCGTCAATATGTATGCGAGCTCGTTTGTATGTATGTATATAAATATGTATGTTTGTCGGCAAAGTCGTCATTTGGTTTTTTTCAACAACACAATGTCCGCGCGAACTCGCCGTTATTTCGTTGGCTTGCCACCATGCACATAGGCGTGTCAAGTGAGGGCTCATAATATATTGATATGTTGCTTAATTTGTATTGAAAAATACTGATGCATTTATGAATTATTTTCGTAATATAATATATATTATATATATATATATAAATACACATATATTCATACCTATAATCGTTTTTAAACTAAATTCGATAAATAAAATATATATCTGAAATAATTATGTGGCAGTGCGCCCCAATCCCTCCTTGCCTGCGATCGTTCAACTCGCAAAAAGCAAAAAGTGTGGACAAAAGTCATTGCTTGTGAGGGGCAAGAAGAAGCAAGCATCAGCGTACGTGTACTCATGAATGTATGTGTGATTATCACATTTGTGTAAATACGCATAAATAAAGGAATATGCAATAAACCCAAACATATGAACATATTTTCCTGAAATATTTTAATTATCTCAGGAAGTTAAATATGCTATTAAAGTAATTGAATTATGATATGCTTAGATTCCAATTAATAAAATAAAAATTAGATAAAATTTCAGTTTCATGAGTTTTAGGATTCGAACGTATAGGTTCGTATTCGGATTGTGCTTAACCCCTTCCCGCTTACGACCTCAGCCACCACAAAAGTGGAAACGCGGCCGCTTAGCCACCGTTTTATTGTTATCCTTTGTTTAATAAGCAATTGCTCACATAACGCACATACATAAGTTGGAAAAATAGCCTACTAAATGTTTATTTTATTATGAAATCTGGGGTTTTTACCGGTAATACAGATTTTTAATTCAGAAGGCTTTTCATAATTATAAATTTGTCATATCATAGAAATTGAAAACATAAATCTAAATAGGTATGCGCAACGATTTTTCATATAGGAATATTCGTTGTGTCTATTTATAGCATTTCGCATATTGTGTGGTGTATTTTTCTTTTTCGAAGTTATATTTTTCGATGTTCCCTCATCTGGAACTACAAATTAGTACTCAAAAAGATTTCATTTAACATTTGCTCCTTCTCTATTCATTTACGTTCTCTGCCGCAATTGAACCTTCTCTATGATATACGTTCTCTGCTTGTAAGCTTGTACAATGCTTGAAACTAGTAAACGACAATATTATTTATTATTTTTTTATTGTCTGTGGTGCTGCTTGTTTAGCACAGCTCGTTTTTGCAAATTTACATCAAATGTTTGCCTGAGTTCACTTCCTAGCACAGATGTTGTTTTATTCCTTTTTTAATTTTTATAAACCTTTTGTATTAAATTTATTCTAATTTAATTTTCAGTTTTTCCTCATTACCTAAATGTTCTTCAAAATCTATTCTTTCTTTTTGTTATTCTAATTTTCCCTAACACGCATGCTAAAGAACATATGCGCATACATATATTAGCCGTTCCTTTATAAGATGGTGACAATTTACTTGGTTCCTGCTTGGAGTGGTGTAGTTTGTTGAGTTCAATTCTCATGAGGGGAAGATACCTTTTTGACGTGGTGTAATTGAACTTTCGAATTTGCGTATTTTCGATGTTCCCATTTAATAGTTTACATTTCAGCACTACTAACATTTGCGCCTTCTCTATTTATTAACATTCTCTGCCAATATAATTGGAAGGATTATTTTATATTACCAAAATTATGATTTTTTTTCGATTTTTGTATTTTTCGATGCTCCCTGTTGTGAAAATCTCAATTAGTCTTAGTACTTTTTAACATTTGCGCCTTCTCTATTTATTGACATTCTCAGATCAAATCTTTTTGTGTACTAACTTGTAATTCTAGATGAGGGAACATCGAAAAATATAACTTCGAAAAATATAAATACACCACGCAATGTGTGAAATGCTATAAATAGACACAACGCATGTTCTTAGATTAATTATGCGCATGCTGATTTAGATTTGTGTTTTCAATTTCTATTATATGACAAAATTTGTAATAATGAAAAGCCTTTTGGATTAAAAATGAGGATTACTGGTAAAAACCGCAAAATAAAATAAGCATTTAATATATAAACTCCTCAATACATTTATATGCGTTGCGTGAACAATTGCGTATTGAGCAAAGGATAACAATAAAAGGGTGACTAAGCAGCCGCGTTTCCACTTTTGAGGTGGCTGAGGTCGTAGGCGTCAAGCTTTGAACTTGCCCACCCGCCGTATTGGTCAGATTTGATCTTCAGCCACTATTTTCTTTTTGGCAGACTCATAAGTGGTTCGCTGGAAAAGCCTTTGTCTGAAATGGGGATGTCAAAATTGAAACAAATGGCTAATACACAATATTAGTCTGATTGGAGCAAATACAAAAAGAATATACATGTGTATTTTTTTTTAATTTGTGACAGATGAGAGTCAAAAGAAGAATTATTGTATTTTAGCTTTCTTTCATCTAAAAAAGCTGTGGCGTTCCTAACAATCAAGAAAAAATTCAATTATGTCAAAAAAATTATCAAGCGCAATCTATACACTTTAGCAGCTAAAACCAATTGTAGGCAGCCACAAACTTTGATTGCATTGACCGCAAATTTTGAAGAATAGTTGCTGATACAGTAGAACTTAATGCATATAATACAAATGTTTTTCTATGAAACTCCTTGCTGGAAAGCGTAATGGAAACTTTTATAGTCAGTATTTATATTATTCTATATTTTTTGCAACATACTAATCAAAACGAATTCAAATGAGTGTAAGATTTGTAGGTTAGACTGTAAATTATTGATTATTATTGTAAATTGATTTAATTCATTGGATCTTTCCTCCTATTGATATCAGATCTATAATGGAGCTTGGTTTAAATTTAAAATGAGTAAGATCACATGATACTAAGTTATAAACTTCTTGAAAATATATACACTTCTTATAAGAATACATAAATTGAATATAGATAATTTAGAATTTAGCAAATATCTATTTTAATATAATATATGAAATCTTCGAGTAGTATGGTTTAAACCATTTAAACATTTCCTGTGTTAACTAATTATTATTGGACCTAACAATATCTAACTCTATATGTATATATTTAGTACTGGTTATTTAAAAAAGAGCAACCATTATAAACAGCAAAGTTTGTTGGTGTAATTCCTAATTTTTACAACAGGGATATCACTGTTTTGAGCATCCTTTCTCTGCTAAGTTGTGTATGGTTGTTCGTAAGTAAATATATATGATATATATATATCTGTAGTTGGCATTATACTGAATAGTGAAAGGATGCTTCGAAACTATTAGAATGCAATTCACCACAAACATTGGAATTAATTATGCATACAATCCTAAATTAACCAGGAGCGGCCGACTGCTGGGCCAGCTACCGACACTGGCTTGAGAGATATGAAGGATGTGCAAACAATGCATCAATCTGTAAAATTTTCTTATTCTGAATAGTTGTGTGTTAGATTTGCGGTCGAAACTACCAAATTCGAATATTTGCGGTTTGAGCGGCTTTCGCATGCAATTCGAGCAATTACTTACTTGCCCTGCTCTACGTCCACTACAAGTATTTCTGATTACTTCACAGACATCTACACACAGCATGGTATGTTGATGGGTGCAAGTGGTTTATGATTTTGAGTATGTGTTCCGTAAACTATTAAGCATTCGTGGAAATTATTCCGATTGTTTTTGGCTAGCTCAGTTACCACTTATCACAAGCACGCAGATCGTTTTATTGGGAATAACACTTGCTAAGCTGAGCGGCCGGAGAAACACTTAGCAAAGGCATTCATGTACGAGTATTATTTAACACTTATCACACACACATGTATGCGGTGAGCCACTGCAGCTAGTTTTGAATTTGAATCGGAAGTGCGTGCACCACAGTTCAAAAACATCCATAGTTTCCTTAAAATTGTGAAATTTCGAATCTTTCTTACGACCTTTGTTGTTTCACGCAAACGACGATCCTGTGACTTTCAATTGTAAAATTGTTGCATGTGGCAAGTGACTGCTCACTTAGTGAAAGTGTCCTGCCTACTTCGTTACTCAGAGTCTACTCACGCTCGCGTAAGGCGTTGATGATTTTATCTACCATATACGCACCTCGAAATAGGCATAAACACACACAGGTAGCAACATAGAGAGTACACATTTATTATGTATCTTTATTGTATTTGTTAGCCTGTCAAGTGTTTATTATGAAAAAATCCTGTTAATTTTATTAGAATTGCACGTGTGCCTAAAATAGTGTCCTAACTCTGCATTGCATTTATTAAGATATAACTTTATAATCCGCCTTTCTTTCTTTGACTACATAAAAATAATACGCCATTAAGACATTTTTGAATAGATATGTGTTACACGGTCAGAGAGAAATGCGATTTTGGTACTATTCTTATGAATATTTTGAACACATTGAACTCTGGGTGAAAAATCCGAAAAATTTACATGCAATTGGTAATATAAAGAATAATGTAGAAAGAGAAAGTTGCATTGTGTTTTCTTAGTTTTGAGGTTGTTAGTAAGAATAACCGATTACTTTGTAGTTTGAGGTGCCAGACTGCAGGGGATATGTTCGTTTGACGCCCATGTTGTAAGTATTTGCCATTTGTATTTCCCAGCTGATGAGATTTCTTTTCGTTGAGCATTTTTTCTAAAAGAAAATCCGAGTATATTTTTGACTGTTGTACTCAAAAAGCTTTTTCCGAATTTCAATTCAATTTCAAAACTTTTAAAGCCAACCATTCGTCGGGGTTTCGTCGAGATTAAATATTTTTAGCAAAAGTAATTTCAATAAATAAATATTGTTGAAACCATTTTCATTATTTTCTGAAAATCTATTAAAAAAGACATTTTATACTCTCGTAACATGTGCTACAGAGTATGATAGTTTTGTTCACCTAACGGTTTTTTGTATCACATAAAATTAATCGAGATAGGTATGGAGTTGTATATGTATATATAAATGATCAGGATGACGGGACGAGTTGAAATCCGGGTGACTCTGTCCGTGCAAGCGTTAATGGTGGCTAAATGTATATATCTTCCAAACTGCTAAAGCCAACTAAGTCAAACTTGCTTTTTAGCACTTCTTCGTACACTGTGTAAATGGGTACTATCAGATAATAACCACGGCCACTCCCCATATAACGGTTATGTTGAAAACTACTAAAAGTTCGATAACGTACTGAATAAATGCGCACCAAGCATTAAATTTCGCAACCAAGATGGAAGGTCTATTGTAACAATATGACTTTGGGCGTGGAACCGCCCACTTTAGTGAAAATCCTTCATCTCAGGAACTACTAGACCAATTTCAACTAATTTTGGTGTGTGAGGTTACCCCATATTCCAATCATACACTTTGAAAATTGGCGAAATCGGATGATAGCCACGCCTACTTCCCAAACTTTTAGGTTCCATCTTCCATTCCATTCTTTCACTTTACAGTATACAAATCAAACATTAATAAATTTATCAGAATAAAACATTGCACAAATAGTGTCCTCAAGGAATTTCATCTTACGCCACAAAATTGTCGGAATCGCACTATAACATTTCAACTACTAATGCATATGGCTAATTTTTTATCGTACATATCGGTCAATCTTTGAAGTCTAGTATTGAAACTCGGGGAGAATATTTTTGTGATGACATCATAGCCTTGTGCCTAAAATTTATAAAACGGTGGCAATACTTCTCTTGTCCATGTCTATGTGCGGTTTCTTTATGAAATTCAGAGAGCATCTCTTTCTGGCAATGATATGTCGTAACACCAAAACTGGATAAAATAGAGTCAAAATATTCCCTAGCCCCCATATACCTTGTATAAGAAAACTGATAAAAATTATATAAGAATTTCAAACATCTGGTTAGCTTTAAATCGTATAAATATGTATATCGATAAATACGTAAGATATCTTATACTAGATCTCCTTTAATTAAGTGAAAGTTTATTATTGGATTCAACATAGTTTAATTCTGAATATGTGTGATATCGATTTACATATTGCCCCAGCTCCCATATACTACATATAATATAATATAATATAATGATTTTCAATAGTGCAGAAAAGTGAAATTATGATTTTCCATCCGTTTGGCTGATGCTTTCCTCATATACCCCATATATTAAATTTAGCTACTTTGATTGAGTATATCTCATTTGAGTTGATTAGGTTGATCTTATATATTATATATTAAATATAACTTAAAAAGAAACCAAATTTGATTCTACAAAATTTAATTTTTATAAAGTTTTGCCGCATCTGAAAGTATTTTCCCGTATTTTAAAATTGGTAGAGTATAAAATGTTCAGTTACACCCGAACTTAGCTCTTGCTTACTTGTTTGAATTTGTGATGTGTGCTAAATATTTAAATATTATAATGAAGTGTTTATAAGTGCATACATATGTATGGTATATTTAAGAAGAGTCGCCGGTATATTAAAAAATATTCATAAAATTCCGAATCCAATGAACGCTCTCGAGTTTTCAATACTTTTCGACACTTCTATATATCTATACCAACTAAGACGGGGAAATATGCACGAGAGACATTATATATATGAAATGACCTACCGTTCCAAATACAAAGTTAGAGCAGGATCTCCAAAAATTATACATAGATGTTATTTAACCTTTTGGCTATTCTAAAGCTTTTCATATAGTCACTCTGTCATATTTGGAGTATAATACAAGGAAAGCTTATAACATAAGTGATTAAAATAAAAAAAATTAAATTTTCTTATTATTTGATTTCTAAACTTACCTATGTATGTATATTTTACTCAGACCTCAGCTGTGACATATTCTCGATTGGATTTCTGCACGGCTACTTTGTGCTTTCTTTTACCTCTATATATACATATATTTGTTTGTATGTTTGTATATAGTTCCCACCTACATTTAAAAATTGTGTAGCAAATGGATGCGATGAACAAACATCTCAAATAATTTGTAAGCATGAAAATTTCGATAATATGGTTGTGAACGCTGATTAATCGCTCCCATCTCCTCAGCATTTGACGAACTTCTTGACTACTCGCTTGTCAGCGCAACATTTATCATCCTTGTTGTTCTAAAAGAACTGATCAACGATAATCTGACGTAAATTCGTTCGACATATCATTGTTATATAAATATGTGTGGTTATTGTTGGCTTTGGTTAATCTATAAAAAAGAGAGATTGAGTTGATAAGATTTTCCCACTAAATTAATGAATTTGGGTACGATGGTGTGATGTTTTGTTCTGTCAGTTGTGGGTAAGAATTCTGATGAAAATCGTATTGTATAAATTTGATAAAAGTGAAAGAAATGTTGTAAAATGATGTCACAAAACCTTTCTAGTAAATGAAATTAATAATTATTTTATAGTGCTGTACAAATTGTTTTGCATGTAATAGGCTCCTTTACTTTAAATACAATATAAAATAATGGATGTGATGCTCTAAGCAAAGTGGAGAGTTATTCCATTCGAGGTTAACTAATTTCTTTTTACACTTATGTGAAATTGGCAGGGAAGTACTTTAGAGTGTACGATTTTAGACCACATTTTCTGTACTATTCTGTGCTGCCCTTAATTCTTAGAAGAAAACTTGCATTTGCAGCGTTCTTATTTTTGGAAAATTAAATGAGCGTCTCTCCAATTATCTTTAATTCTCACTTCACACAAAAGTTAATTACAAAGCAAGGACAGATTTCTTCCATGTTCATATTAGGAGTACATACTTAGTACAATTGAATCATTTGTGCGCAATCTAACCATTTGGGCCGCAGGTGTATAGCCCACAATTACACCAATGTATCCAGATACTGCTGTGTGGAAATGAATCATAAATATTCTCAAAATTAAAAGAAATATGCAAAGTTTTAAATTCCAAATATAGTTAATTTAAACATAAGCAAGTTTCGAATAGCTACACTTGAAAAAACAACTTTATTTATTTTTAAAAAATATGGATATTTTGATAGTTCTAACATTCAAACTATAAAAACATTTAACCTTAATTATAGTGCTGAAATACTGTATAAAAACCATTTATGCATTTTATTTAATATTTAAATTTATTAACCTAAAAAACCTTCTCATTCAATATAATATTCCAAATGAATATCATGTATCGTCAATACACATAATAGATATTTTAAATCAATCCAATGAAGAATAAATTAAATTAAACAATATTACTACTAATTCATTCACGAAATAAAAAAAAAAGCTAAATAAAAGCAAAATCCTATAAATATCTTTCTTTTCTAAGTGAAAATTAGCCCTTTATGCGCATTTTGTCTGTTATCGTAAGTGTCAAAGTTAATCATCACATGTTCAAAACTTTACACACGAATTTATCGTGCCATCTTAAATGGCATATTTACAAAAATAGGCAGAGTTTAAAATTAAATATTGGCTGGTATATTCCGTTGCCTGACTTTTGTTATACATACGAAATTTAGAAGCAATACCCTAAACCAAAGAGGAAAAAAACAAAAAAAACTTTCCTTTAAAATTTGATTTTTGTAACATACGATAATTTTGCATAAAGGGGACGATATGTCAGATCAAAATTTGTCTTAAGTGATTTTTTGACGAGTTGAAATGAAGTATGTACAGTTATTCAAGCATTGTAAAAGGTACATTTTTGATTAATTTCAAACTTTTCTTTGAGTTCACTGGACATTGTAACATACGTCCGGTTGTTTATGGCTTACCAATTATTTTTGTTGTTTGTTGATATTGCTATTGATAGCATTGGTGGTTTATAAGCAACGTAACCTCCACCTTTAATAAATTAGCAATTCCAATGTGACATTTTATTGTTTGCACGAATTGGTTAAACTCTGCTCTGAACATTTTTTTTCACACCTTTTAACTTTACTTTTCACAAATGTATATTTATACCCTAAACAGGGTATATTAAGTTTGCCACCATATATAAATGATCAGCAAGGCGAGCTGAGTCTATTTAATCATGCCTGTGTGTTTGTTCGTCTATCTGTATATACGCGTACTAGTCCCTTAGTTTTTAAGATATCGATTTGAAATTTTGCACACGTCCTTTTCTCTCAATCTATAGCAAAAAGCTGCTATACAAACCGAACGATCGGAATAAAGTACTTAAAAGGAAATCTTTTTATTTGTGGAGTTACTTATCTTCAGAAATTTGGCATGGGTTATTGTCTAGGCCATTGGTGCAATCTCTCAAGAAATTGTTCAGATCGGATCACTATAGCATATATCTGCCATACAAACTGACTGATCACAATAAAGCTCTTGTAAGGAATATTTTGTATTTGTGAAGGGTACAATAGCTTCGGCGCAACCGAAGTTATTGTTTTTTCTAATTTTTTTAAATTTTTTTACTACACAATAATTCATTTGGTTTTTATTAGCTTGAGATAGATTTGATATCAAAATCGCAAAGTTACTAACCAATGCTCTAGTAAAACAAGAAAAAACTTTGACAGCATCGAAGCTATAATTCCCTTCAAAGGTGCATTTCTTATAGCAACTATAACATATGTTTAACTAAATCTGAAAATTTAACAGGCCAACGGTTTGCATCCAACCAAAAATGATTTGTTAATTCTAGCCACTTTGTTTGATATAATTATATATATATCTCAGGTTGAATTACAGTTACTTAATAATAATATCTTGGATATTTTATGGTGATCTTTATCTTGATTTGGATGGCAGCTAAAACTTTTAGTGCTCCGATATCCGCAGTCCGAAAAAATAAAATTTTAAGATCGAAAATTACTTGGCCCTCCAACGTTTTCTCTGGGCCCCTAATATGTTCTATGTACATTCACAAACCACTAATGCTTTACAAACAAAACGTCAGAAAAAATTAAAAGATGCTACATGGCAGTCGGTGTAAAAATTGATTATATTCCGGGTATACTTAAACCAATTTCAGTGTATAATATTACAATATATTATACTGATATCTACAAAGTGTGTTCCAAAGTATGCCAGTAAAAGTCGCACGGTGTCATATCAGGTGAATACGGGGAGGGGTTGATTGTTAAAATATGATTTTTGGTTAAATAATGGGCCACAAGCGTTGATCGATGAGACGGCGCATTATCGTGCAACAAACGCAAACTTCTATCTTCGCGATATTCGGGCCGAACACGTCGAATACGGCGCACCAAACGCTTCTAAACTCCAAGGTAGAATACCGCATTAACGTTTTGGTCGGGTGGAACAAATTCTTTGTGGACAATACCCTTGGAATCATAAAAACAAATCAACATTGTCTTCTCTTTTGACTTCTCCAGGCGCGATTTTTTGGGTTTCGGCTCATTTCTCATTTATGTCCTCACGACCACTTTGAAAACGTTGAAACCACTCGTGCACTCGTGCATCTGCTACGGGATAGGCAATCATTGCCATAAACTTGTTTCATCAATTGAAACGTTTCGGTAAAAGTTTTACCAATTTTAAAACAAAATTTGATGTTGGCTCTTTGTTCGAAGCTCATTTTCGCACCGATGACAAAAACATACTGACACTTATAACGCAATAACTTCACTTCCAATAGATGAAATGTCATGAAATTGGGTTATTACTACAATGACGGAAATTGCAGGTGCCAAAACTGATATGATGAGCTCACGAAAAATCTCAAATCTCTTGGAACTTTATAACATCAAAAAGGATTATCGTGAATATGGGTGAAATCGGACTGCAATCACGCCAACTTCTCATGTAACACAATTTTAAATACCATATGTTTCTTCCACTTTACCGTATACAAATTAAGCACCAAAGATACCGAATATATGGACATCAGTGTCTATGGATTCTGGAGAGAGTCTTTTGCGGATTAATACTACGCCTAACCTCCATATGCCTATATAAAGGTTTCAAATTTCCGGTTGGTTTTATGCCATATATATCGGTCAATCTGCGAGGTTATTTAATCAAACTTATAAAGCATCTTTTTCTGGTAATAACATAATATGTCATAACACTAAAACTTCGTTAAATCGGGTCAATACCACCCCTAACCTCCGTATGCCCAATATATAGGATTTCAAATTACCCTATATATAGGTCAATATGTAATATAAGATATCAAAATTAACCGAACGTATAATATTGGATATATTATAGTTTAATGCAGGAAATAGGTAACGAATTACCCCAGCTACTAAATACTACATACATACCAGGTGTACCGGTATGAAATGAATTTTTTATGAAAATGAAATACTAATTTTGAATGGGAAAGAAAAAAAAATGTATTCAAAGTAGTGACCATTACTTTTTACACATTTTGACCACCTTTCTAGCAATTTGAGGATACCTTTTAAAGCAAACCAATCAGACACCCAAAAAAAAAACAAATGGTAACCGGAAGGTGCCAAGTCTGGTGAATACGGCGGGTGGGGTAGCAACTCCCAGCCAAGTACTTTGAATGTATCCTGAACCGATTTTGCTTTGTGTGCAGGTGCATTGTCGTGTAACAATATTACTTTGCCGTGTCTTCTGACCCATTCTGGTCTTTTTTCGATCTATGCATGGTTCAAATTGATCATTTGTTGTGTGTAGCGACTATTATTAAACCAGGTTTTAGAAGCACATGATATACTACACCCTTCTGATCCTACCAAACACAGAGCATTGCCTTCTTACCGAGTCGATCTGTTTTTGTAGTCGATGTTGATGTGTGTCCCGAATTAACCCATGATTTTCTCCATTTAAGATTCTAAAATAAATCCATTTTTTATCGCCCGTGACAATTTGATGCAAAACGGATTTCACCCTTTTTTTGCTTTTGACTCAAAGTATCATCTTCATCCAATATTGCTTGCAGTTCGGCGTCTTCAAACTTTTTTGGTGGTCTTTCACGTTCTTCATATCTCACATCAAAACCGTCATATCTCACAACAAAACCGCTGAAACCATCCAACTCAATGAAAAAATATGATATTGTTTGTTCAATGACGTCAGGTTATTGAACATATCTTTGACAGATGTCATGCCAACCAACAGAAAAAAATTAAGGCTCGTGTACAACAAATGTTCCCTACCAACACATTTGTATCTTAACGCTCATACCGGTATATTGATTTTCGTAATTTTAGCAGACTTCACATTTGTCAGTCAGAGTCTGGGGTAGAAACATGTTTCTGAATATGAAGAATGTCACAAGAGAACAGAATCAGTCCAGATCTTCTCCTAGCCCAAATACACCCGATAAAATGACTTCCAACTTTCTAGCTGACTTTCAACAGTTTATGTTGGTCAATATATGTGTATGATATTTAAGTGTTTAGTTAGTGTTAGTGTAGACCGTGGTCTAAGTTCCTTATCTTATATAAAATCTATCCGCTTCACTGGTCGATTGTCACATATATATATGTATATCTAACTTGAGTTAACTAGGTTGATTTTAGTACCAATATCCCGGATATGAAGCAATATATAGAAATGAAGCTAAGTCAGTCTACGATCTGTAATATAATTTATTAGGATACCAAGCATGATTGCAATCCTTTCACCCTTTCCACGTATAATGGTATTGAGTTCTTTCGCAACATTCCGTTTTATAAAATTTTGCCAACACCTCAAGGTATTTCCTAGGCTTTGATCCTTGTAAGTTGCAAGGTTATAAAACGTTCGGTTATATCCAAGCTTAGACCTTCCTTACTTGTTTAATAGACATTTTTTGATAGTGTCTTTCACCTTCGTATTTCGTCTGCAATCCGAAAAATTTACTATTCTGAAGTTGGCTGCAGCAATAAAGAATTTTCAAGGCTTTGTAGTAGTGTTTTATTATGTTATAACAGTTTTAAGAGTTGGATATTCGTTTGTTCACTCATATTCAACCAAGTTAAGGTAAACTGAGAAAATTAACAACAGTTATATTAACAGCTAAGATACAAAACAGACAACAAAAAATAAAAGTAATGTTTTGGCATTTATAAACTATGGTTTAGCCAGTAATGTTTTATGTTGTATGTGATTAGTTGAGGACGCTAGGTGAAAGGTTCCAGAAAGGGTCATACAAAAATCCTCTATCACTTTGACAACATCTTTGATAACCTGGACGACTATGCCGAGGAACATACTAATACCCTCCTGGTGGTTTCTTTTTCGGGAGGAATATGGGGAAGAGCGGCATCACTAGAGAAAAGGCGGAATGTGTTTTTTCACGGATGGCTTAAAGCTCAGGGGGAAAGTTTTAGGAGCAGTTTTCTGTGATAGTTCGCCATCAACAACAGGCTTTCCAGTAGAAGTGGCTACCATCATGGTGGCAATAGATGCACTGCTCCGAAGTGTAGCGTTTTTCGCTTCGATAGCAGAGCTGAAACACAGGCTGAGACAGCGATAGAGCAAAATTTTTTGAAATTGCAATTGGCATACCCTCACAAGAAACTTCACCCTTAACCAAATCTCATGAGCCTGGGAAGGAGTCGGTGTTCTTCTGTCCTTATTCGCAATGGCACTAGATTTTTGGACATCGCGCGAGCTTAATAAAGTTGAAAACACAATTTGTGGATTATAGAACCAATGTCATTCTGACCGACATTGTGTGTTTCGATGAGTTTTTATTGACATTCTATTTGTTTACATTTGTTATGTACCCTATAAGAACAGTGAGGGTCATCTGATGGGTAATATGACAGTCGTAGCTGAAAAAATTTTGTCAGCGCGCAGAACAAAGTCTCTATCATTTTCTTAAGAGCCTTGTGCAAAAACTGATGTAAACAAACGTATGTGTGTGAGTTTGCATCTCTCTTAAACACATGGGTATTCGGAATTGATTCACTATATATCTATACTGCTCACTCTCATGTCTTTTTCTGAGCCATTGCTGACCATAAATCCGTCATAGCTGAAAATTGGCAGTTAGGACAGTATATATTATATATAATAAAATATGAAAATATAAAAATAAATTTTCACTTGATGCCATCTCCTCCTCTCAATAGCTCTGCGTACGTCTTTCTCCAATCAGTGGATAGTTCTGAATTTAAAAATGCAAATGTAAATTAACAGTACTGACATATCAAATGTGAGTGCATTGGTGAACCCATCAGCAGTTTCTTGTAAGGTACGTTTAGGCCAATTATGGAATGTAAACAAATTGTCAACTGACATTTAGGGCTGGCAAAATATGTATTCTAATAATATCGATTAAACTAGAGCAGACACCGATTATGATGAGTGGAATGCAAGTTTTCAAGGGGTTTTCAGCGAAAACTGTGTTTTCGTTTGACATATTTTGTATGGATGAAAACCCATGTTTTCGCGTGAAAACCTCTTTTGCCTATAAAAACACGAATTTTGTGTCGGTGCGAATATAGTATAAGAGGCATTTGAGGTTTAAAACTGTTATTAGTAGTACGTATTGTAGTCCGATACGGAAAGCAGATGCATGAGCGTCAGTAGTACTCTAATTTTAAGTTAGGTAAGGTTAAGAGGTCGATCCATTGTGTTACTTAAAACTCCTATACAATAGATCAGTGGTCGGCATTCTAACACATTCAAACATTTTAGTTTTTGAGAGTGTATGCGAGTGGGGAGCGACTCAACTGTCACAGTGGTACGTTTTACTGATCCTTTACGTTTTTCAGTTCAAGTGTAATTGGGATAGCCATTAGTTTCCTCTTAATTGGTTTTGAATGAAAATAGTGTGCAAAATATTTTCTAAAGCTTCTGTTCCAACTAACAACACAATTATTTATAATTTTACTAGTATTGTAAAAAAGTATTAATGAAAGATATAAATTTTTAATTAAATAAAATTTTTAAAAAAATATGAACAATTAACAAATGATATATCTAACAAATTGCATTCCTATTTAAAATTACTAAAAAGAAAAAAACTAATTCTTACTTAATATAAAACGTTGATTTTTGCTTCATACGTACATGCATATGGTTTCCACACACATCTTTATCGCTGCGTAGTCAGAAAGCAACTGGCACTGTCATCGTTTCTACGGTATAATAACTGTTGCTAGTCTGTGTGAAACTCACTCAAAGTTCGCTCAGAGAGTACCCGCAGGCAATGGGCTGTCGATCACTGCAATAGATCATAAGATCCTTACGAAACGATAAACGGGTATTCGCCCAGGGCCTGCTATGCGCAGGCAAGGTCTATTGATGCAGTGTTAGAACGCAAGATGCCAATGAAGATTCAAGATGAGCAGAGAAAAAGCGTTTACGAGTAGCCTCTGCAACGCAGTGAACCAAGTTTTCAGGAATGCAGTTAAAAGAGGACAGCACTTCGGCGTCTCCTTGTTCGGATACTTGAGTTTTAGAGCAGTAATTAACCTACCGACAATGTGCAAGGGTACTATTTGTGAAATGGCATTAAGTGCTATTGTTGGTGTAGTCCGCAGTGCACTAGAAATGCCTATGAGAGCTTTATACAGCAATATAAGACTGATAGCTTCCTCTCTTCTCAATATTTGGCCTCCATTAGAGCTTTCTTTCAAGGGTAAACCCTAAGTATTTTACAAAAGTGCCTACAGCAAATTCCTTATGCATAAGGGCTACCTCCCTTTGAAACAAACGTCACCTTAACCGGTATCTAGGCCTTCGGAATATGGCAAGAAACTATTGAAATTCAGTTGTGGTAAATGTATTTTAATTGATCGAAACTAATACAGCCAAAGCTTTGAGATCTTCTCACATAATCAACATATACTCTCATTTTTAAAATTAGCAAAAAAATCTTAAAACCAAATGTTGAAAAAAGGCCTTTAAAAGCTATTTCTCTTATACTGTTTGCTCCTATATAATGCTGGTAGAGCTAATGTAAAATATTTCCTTTTCTTTCTCAGAAACACAATATTTTAAGATTTTTAAATTTTAACTTTATACTTGTAGGTTCGTTTCTGCAGTGCTAGTAGTAGCTAGCTAGCTGGAAGAAGAAGAAGTCGAGAACTGACAAGTTAAAGTGAAAAAGTTAAGAAACGGAAAACAAGTTGAACTTAGCAAGAAAATATTTAAGTGTTGTTGTTAATAATCCCATCATATCAACATTTTAAAATTAGTCATAAGAATTTTAATTTTCCCACTATTAAAATGAACAAAATCAAAGCAAATGCGTCAAATATCACTGTGCTATCCGAAACTAGCAGTTCACTCTGCTTTTTACGCTCTCAACTTGTGCCCTCTTCTGCTAGTTTTTGGGGTTAAAAAACAATGGACAATGGTGTGACAACGCTCACTTTCAGATAAAATACGTAATTCCGTAATCGGCTCATACGGACGAATGTCGGTTATTATCTGATGAATCTTAATGAATTCGGTTCAGATCTTCCCATAGCCTCATTTGGATAAAATTTTGGTACCTTAACGAATTGAAATGTTTTTTGGAACCATTTATCTGAAGCTATGAATGATGCAACGTTCCTACGAAAAACACTTATAAAACAACATTAATATTTGGTGTACCTGCATATACATCAACAAGCGTCTCATTGAATTGTCGTTAAGTTAAGTTAAGTTATGTTATTTTCAATACGTTGAATAAAGATTATAATTCATTTGGCAACCAAATGTAATACATATTAAAAATTTTTAACTTGTGAGAAATTGTTGTTCAGAAAATAACGGGAATTTTAAAATTTCGCGGGTTTGGAGAGTCCAATTGTCAGTTTTTATTATTATGTTGATATACCTGCCCCTGACGTACGATACAATTTTCGCTGTATTTATTGCTTATGTTACTTGGTCTGTCACTAGGGCTAGACGTGGTTTTATGAGGTTGGCGATTTTCGTTTTCGTGATTTCTTGCCAAAAAATAATGTTGTAACGATATCCGAGCCTCCATATTTCCCCAATAAGGCTTCGTGTGCCTTTTTCCAAAAATAAAGAAAATCTTAAAGGGCCGTCGGTTTACAAATAGATGAAAATCGCTGAAAGTGCCAAAGGCGATCCCATCGAGTTTGAGAAGTGTTTCGACGATTGGAGGATGCGCTGGTATAAGCGTACAATATGGGGAATGGGGACTATTCTGTAGGCGGCAACATTAATGTAGACGAATGAATAAATTTTTGTTTTTTCAAAAACCAAAAAATCCCGTTATTTTTTGAACTCGAATAACAATTATTATCCTGTCTTTTGAGTTTATATACTTATTGTATACTGTATAGGTATATCGGTTAGTGAGATATATCGATACAAATTAGTACAGTGCAGTCTTTCCTATTACTTAGGTTGAAATCTCTAATATATGTATGTACATTAAGACGTACGCGATAAAAAATTAGTGTAACATCTGTTGACAACTTCACCTAATAACGAAAGTCTAATTAATTTGCAACTGTTACAGTTGTCTGCAGTGCTTTTGTTGGCCTAGATATATGATTGACTTTGAATATATTTGTGCACATAATTCATGAAACTTTCAATGAATTTCACTTTACATTACAATGATCAAAAAATACGAAAGAAAATAACAGATATATATATAATATTTATAATATCAGTTTTGTTTTGAATAATAAGGAAACGCCTTTTATGAGTTCTTCCTTTATAACTTTCCAGTTAACAATCTGAAAGTTTGTCAGCATATTTTGCATAATTCCGTTATAATTTAGTGTTTTATGGTTGCCTAAGAAATCTTCGACTATCGACACTTATCTTTTCCAAACTTCACTTTCTGGAACAATTCTAATTTTGATGAAATCTGTATCTTCATTTAATTGTCGTGTTTGAGGACCCTCGAATATTCCACCTTTCACCTTTTCCATAACAAACTTCGGAAATTTTCTACAAATGTAATTGAAACAATATCCTTCCACACCCAAAGCTTTGAAAAATTGCTTTGTTATTCCTAATTTGATCAAGCATTAAATCCCTGAGTTCATTTTGGAAAATAATTTTGGCGCAGCTGTTAAACACTCCTTTCACTTCCACTGTACCGATTTCTGGAAATTTGGCGACATCAATATTTCTGAGTAGTACATGCGAATTATGAAAACGGGATTTTGATTTAATAAAATAGGACATTTTATAGACTGTGAGTCTACATATCTTCACGTTAGATTTTTATTAAAACCTTAAACCTTAAAACCTTACCATTAATTTTTTGCATATTTTTGGTAAAGAGCCTGAGAGTGAGGATCACGTGATGTTTGTATGCGCGAAGAAGGTGCCCAGAATCCTGATCATGACTGGAAAAATAAATTGTATTACTAATAAAGCGATAAATGATTAAAATATAAGATATGCGTATTTAATACTTTGATGAACAATTTCGAAATCATGGCCACATGAAAACATCACAATTAGCTAAGCTATCCAGGGCCTGGAACGTTTGATACCTTTAATTGTAATAAGTGGCGAGATTATGCAATGCTCGGCTGCACCCGAACTTGCCAGGAACAAAAAAGAAATGTTTAATGCTTCTATGCGTGGTGCTACGAATAATGTGAAGGAAAAGTTTGTACATTTTTCTATTTCTACCTTGTATTCAAAATTGTATTTAATATTGTAAAAATTAAATTGTTGTTATGCTGCAACAGAGTATATGATAGTTTTATTTACTTAACGGTTGTTTATATCACTTAAAACTAATCGAGATAGATATTAAGTTATTTATATATAAATGAACAGGATGACGAGAAGAGTTGAATTCCGAGTGGCTATCTGTCTGTCCGTCCGTGCAAGCGATAACTTGGTAAAATTAAGATATCTTGATTAACCTTGGTACACGTATTCCTTGGCATCCAAAGGGGGTTGATATTGAATATAGTCGAAATAGGTTCATTGCCACGCCCACATAGTGCCGTTAAGCGGAAACATAGAAAGTGCCATAACCACGCACTAAATTAGGATAAAAACTGTAATATGGTACAAAGGTCACAGTAGTGAAGGACACTTGTGATATACAAATTCGTTAAAAGTGGGCTTGATCCCAACTAGTAAATGTGTTAATGTACATATATTCGAAACTGCTGAAGTTAAGTCAACCAAACTTGCAGAGAATACGTTTTTTTAGCACTTCGTCATACATTGTGAAAATGGGATCCCCACTCCCCATATAACGGTTATTTTGCAAACTACTAAAAGTATAATAAAACCGCCTACATTTAGGTGATATCCTCTATCTAGCCCAAATATTAAAATTTTACACCGTGAAAATGGGAGAAATCAGACTTCCCATATAACAAATTTTTAAATTCCATGTGATGTTTTCACTTTACAGTGAAATTGATCTACGTCCGAAAATTGTCTTAATCGGACTACAACTTTGCAAGGACGCAGACACTAAATATGTGGACCCCACTGCTTATTGTTTTTTGTTTTACCGAACATATCGTTGAGGTCTAGTATTGAAATTTGGGGAGAATACTTTTGTGATGACAGCATTTCATTGTGCCACTAATGGGTAAAATCGGGTCAACACTTTCCTCATCCCCCATATACTTAATATAAATATTTTCAACTTTCGGTTGACTTTATACCGCATCCATCGATCCCTTTTTAATGAGAGTGTATATTTTTGTCTGAAATGGAAGAAATCAGGGCAATACTTCCCCTAGTTCCCACATAACCAATATATGAATTTGTAAACATCTGCTTGAATTTGCACATTACAAGGTACAATTCAAAAGTTCCAGGACTTTTTAAACAACGCGGCTTCTAGTGGCGCCATCTGTCTGAAATTGTTATCCCTCAAGTGTGTTGTCGTATAAAATTTATATAACAGCTGACTTGTATAACAGCTGAGATATCGCATGTGACATTGCATTTGTAGTGCGGGTCGGAAAATGAGCATCGAACAAAGAGCCAACATTAAGTTTTGTTTTAAAATTGGTAAAACTTTTACCAAAACTCATCAAATGATGAAACAAGTTTATGGCGATGATTGTCTATCCCGTAGCCGTATTCACGAGTGGTTTAAACGTTTTCAAAGTGGTCGTGAGGACATAAATGAGAAATGAGTCGAAACCCAAAAAATCGCGCCTGGAGAAGTCAGAAGTGAAGACAATGCTGATTTGTTTTTATGATTCCAAGGATATTGTCCACAAAGAATTTGCTCCACCCGGCCAAAACGTTAATGCGGTATTCTACCTAGGAGTTTTGAAGCGTTTGGTGCGCCGTATTAGTGGCGTTTTTTTAATTTCAGTCTCGCTTCAACGGATTCAAAAATGCACCAACATTTTACTTTACAACTTTTAGCGAATTTTCTGAAAAATAAGTGGAGTTTTGTTGTTGATTCGTTTTTAACTCGATTATCTCCTTAGTTTTAAGTAATGAGGATTATAGTTTCAGTCACTTGTTAATTTTTCTTTTGAAAGACGGTTACTATTACTTACTACTGGACATTTACGACAATAAAATAAAATACCTCTAATTATATAAAAAGGGATAATTTGAAAAAGTATTGGGATATACCATATATATTAGGGTGGAGCGAAAATTGGTTTTTTGCCTAACCTGGGGGTAAAATCTGTAGATTATCTAGAGGCGCACTTAGTTTTAAAGTTAATTTTCGAGTTAAAAGTTTTATTTCGTAAAAAAAATTTGATAAGTGTTCTAGAAGCTGTGGAGATGCCTCTTCCCGGCCAATTAAAAGTTATCAATTTAAAAAAATATTTTGTGGTCATTATTGGAGTTTTAAAAAAAAGTCTTAAACGACAACATGCTTTCCTTAAAGAGTCAAAAACCTAATGTATATTATATATCGTACATACAAATAATGATTTCTTGCAGACTCACACTTACTACTTATGGTGTCACGGAAAACAACTATAAAGCTAATACTTGCAATTTTATTTTTAGTGGGGCAAACAATGATTTATGTATAGTGGTTCGCTCACGCTTGACTGCTGGCATGTGTTAAACATACCTACTTTCAGAGGTTATATGAACAGTTCATCGATGACTTAATTTTTGTAAGCAATTTACAAAAGTAAAAAAATATATTGTGTCCTGTTGTGTCCTTAAAGACCCAACTATGCTTTAAAAAAAATAATTCACTAAAGAGATAACGTGCTATACGTATGTATGTGCACATTATTGCTTTGTAAACTTGTCTTTATATAATATATTTCGCCCTTCTCAGCTTCCGCATCGCCTAAGCGTTATCACGATCACGTGCTTAAATTCCCCATATGAAAGAGTGGGCAGTCGACAAAAGGATACCGTTAAAAAACAACTTCCGTTTGTCGTAACACATTCTCCCGCTAGCGCTTTCGGTTTCATTCGCCTCACTGCTAGCGCTTGCATACTTAGTGAACGCTGTCACTTTAGCTGGATTTCTGTTCACTTCTGGTATTAAATGGTCTGCATATCCGGCCAGTCATGATGACCAAATATGATATGACTTTGTTTGTACAAGTCTACACACTTATAAAATATGAAATGTATTAAATATGCGATGAACGCGTGTTAGGGCGGTTTTCATAATGGGCGTTAGAATGATATTTATGGATTTATAGAAATTCTTTATCTATCATGCTATAGATAATGCAGTTGAGTAGTCGAGACACATAAATACGTACGTACATTCAAAATGTAAAACGACACAAATACATACGTACATACAAGTATATGTGTATCGCTTTGCTATCGTATGAAATTTTTTGTTTGATGTACATATCTCCAAACCACTTAAGCATAATCAATCAAATTTATTCAGAACAAATCTTTCAAAATTTGTTGAAATAGGAATAAAACCGCGCTCATTCCCTATATAACGGTTATGTTGAAAATTACTAAAAGTGCGATAGCTCAAGAATAAAATACACTAAATTTTGCACCCGATTTTGATTTTGAATAAATACCCACCTACTTTCCATATAACATAATTTAAATTCAATCTTATTCTTTCACTTTCCAGTATAAAAATTTAGCACCAATTAATGTATCGGTATAATACTTTGCACGATAGTGCAAATAGATTTACCACCCGATGACCAAAAATGGCCAACATTGTTATAATCGTAGAATAACTTTTGAAGCCCGCCCCCAGATACCGAAGATGTTGTGCCTATGTTTTGACTATGCAACTTGCCTATGCTTGACTTTTCACTAACAATATCTAAATCTGTAAGATATCCTTAGTTGAAATTCGAAGAGAATCCTTTCCTGATAATAGTTTGTCCGAATATCAAAAATGGGTGGAATCGGTTCAGTACTTCCCATAGCCCCTATATACCTAATAGAAAGATTTTCAAACTTCTAGTGACTTTATCTGCATATATCGACGAATATGTGAGTTATCTTAAGAAATGAGTGTATTTTTCTAGCTTCATAATATCGGGTTAAAACTTGCCCTAGTCCCTTACTTGCCCCATATAACTAATATCAGGATTTTCATACATCCGGTTGACTTTACTGCGCATACAGTCGAATCCCGTTAATTGGTCATAACGTACGCATAAGACATTATCAATCGCGAAGGTGCTTTGGGGCTTTCTATTTTGGTTTCGATAATTCGTACACATGGAAATGATTATTTTCAATAATTTAATATTTTGCAATATTAAAATTAATTTTTACAAAACTTTTTATGCTCTCGCTAGAGTATAATAGTTGTGTTCACCTAACGGTGGTTTGTATTATCTAAAACTAATCGAGTTAGATATAGGGTTATATATATGTGTAAATGATCAGGATAAAGATACAAGTTGAAATCCGGGTGACTGTCTGTCCGTCCGTCCGTCTGTGCAAGCTGTTACTTGAGTAAAAATTGAGATATCTTTATGTACATGTTTCTTGGTACCGTAAGACGGTTGGTACTGCAGATGGGCATAATCGGACCACTGTCACAATAATTAAAAACGAAAAAATTGCCATAGCTAAGCTCCACAATAAGATACAAGACTGTGATTTGCTATACAGGATCATAATGGGGAAGGGCATCTACGGTTAAATTTTTTTTTTAAGTGGGCGACATCTAATAGGTATAATGTGCATATCTCCTAAACCGCTAAGGCTATAATAACAAAACTCACTGAGACCAAATGTTTTTTGGCACCTCTAACGACAGTTTGAAAATGGGTGAAATTGGGGGCAACTCTGCCCACTCCTCATATAACGGTACTGTTAAAAACTACTAAAAGCGCGATAAATCAAGCACTAAACACGCCAGAGACATAAAATTGTATCTCCGGGATGGTATGAGATGATTTGATAGGAACCGCGTTCAAAATTGGGAAGTGGGCGTGGCACCGATATGAAAATCCATATCTTGAGATCTGGTTAACCGATATTTTTTATTTTTACTGACATATTTTTATGTTATAGTGCGAAAATGGGCGAAATGGGATTACAGCCACGCCTATTTCCCATATAACATCATTATACCCTGAACAGGGTATATTAAGTTTGCCACGAAGTTTGTAACACCCAGAAGGAAACGTCGGAGACCCTATAAAATATATTCATAAATAATCAGGTTGATGAGCTGAGTTGATTTAGTATATATACAAACTAGTCCCTTAGTTTTTAAGCTATCGATCTGAAATTTTGCACCTGTCCTTTTCTAACAAAGAAGCTGCTCGTTTGTCGGAACGGCCGATATCGGACAACTATAGCATATAGCTGCCATACAAACTGAACAATCGGAATCAAGTATTTGTATGGAAAACTCTTTCATTTGACGAGGTATCTTCACGAAATTTGGCACGGATTATTATTTGAGGCAACAATGTACTCTCCGAAGAAATTATTCAGATCGGATGACTATAGCATATAGCTGCCATACAAACTGAACAATCGGAATGAAGTGCTTGTATGGAAAACTCTTTCATTTGATGAGGTATCTTCACGAAATTTGGCATGTATTATTATTTAAAGCATTAATATAATCTCCGAAGAAATTGTATAGATCGGATGACTATAGCATATAGCTGCCATATTAACTGAACGATCGGAGTAAAGTGCTTGCGTGGACAATTTTTTTATTTGACCAGGTATCTTCACGAAATTAGGCACGAGTTATTGCCGATGTATTTGTGAAGGGTATTATAGCTGCGGCGCAACCGAAGTTAACGTTTTTTCTTGTTTTAAATTCAATCTGATTCTTTCATTTTCCACTATGCAGATAGCAAAATATATAAAAACATCTCAAACGTTGACTTTGCGAGAGTATAAAATGTTCGGTTACATCCGAACTTAGCCCTTCCTTACTTGTTACGATTTTATGTTTCTGTTTAATTTTTATTAAATTTACAAATGCATGTACAGAACTATATTATTTTTAAATTTCCAATTAAGTTAAAAATGTAAACATGATATGACATATAAAATCCCGTTTATTCGAATTTATGTTATGTTATGAGCCTCGATTAATAAAAATCTCGCTAAATCGAATTCCCGTGTAACTAGTAAAAAATGAAGTCCTTTTGTCATTTCGAATTATCGAGACTCGACTGTATATTGGTGGTGGTATTATCTGAGGTAAATTTAACCTCTTCGGTTGAGTTTATATTACATATATCTCATTTGAAGATTATTTTAGTGCAACTACACGAAGTAAAATATAGCAATAAAATGAAGTGAGTCTATGACCTATAATATAACTTAATAAAATACCAAACTGGACTATTCCATTTGCGATTTCGTCGCCCACACCTGAAGGTATTTCTTCGGCTTTGAGCATTGCAAGTTGCAAGAGTATGAAATGTATGTTTTTTTGTAAATCCGATTTTTTATAAACAATTAACACGAACTTAGCCTTACTTGTATAAAATAAAGTTTTGCTAACTCCTGAGGGTATCCCCCCCCTTTTTATCCTTGCAAGTTGCAAAAGAAGAAATGTTTGTTTTTGTTTTCGATTTTTTATAAACAATTAACTGTTGGGTTTCTCCCAAAAATCTAGAAAAAAGTTTTTATGAGATTTATTTTATAAAATTTTTTTTTTTATTGTAATTTTTTATGTCTCTGACTACACCTAACCCCATAATACATCTGGAATTGCAAGCGTCTTTTTCTTATGTAAAGGAGTAATTATGAGATAAACATAAAAATATATAATTAATAGAAACTGTTGTATATAATTTTCGAGGATATAAAATAAAATATATCAATAAGTATATAATATTATATTGCAAACTTGAGAAAATAAGACTATGTCGAAACGAATACATATTTCGGAGTTTTACTACAAACTGTGGAGCATACAATATAATGCAATAATGTTATGTTACATATGGTATATAAATCTATTCCTTATTTAGTACATGGACATAAATAACTTACATATATTATATCCAATTGACTGAAAAATATGGTTTAGAGTTATGTACTAATGAAACTATAATGGCAGGGCTATCGACTGGTTTTTTCGATTTCAATTCCCACAACAGCCGGTTCTACGCTACCGGAATTGACCCAGATTTTATCCGGCCAAGGGCTGTTATTTTGGATATCTAACTTTGTTTGGATCGGTAAGTGTTAGTTTAAGTTTGTCGTCATTAGAGCAACGCCAGCGGTAGAGTTGCTCCATATCCTCTTGACCCGTGCCGGCATCGAGTCCAACCCGGGCCCCGAGGAATTTTTTTGCTGCATATGCGCTAAAAGGCTCCATCCAAACTCCGCTTCGGTTAGGTGCAATACATGCAATCGATGTAGTCATCTTAAGACCTGCTCAGGGCTTAAGCCCCATAGGAAGTGGACCACGAGTTACGTGGCCCCATGCTGCCAACGCAATACTGCGACACCAGCCTTAACGGCTGTGCAATATGCACCATATTCGCGCACTGCACCGCCACTCCAGTCGAGTAGCCAAGAAAGGACCCCTACGGCTCTTAGGAGCTCAAGGCAGCATGACTCCAGGCTGACCAACCGTATCGTTTAATCGATGGTGACATCGACCGCAGGAACACTACCCTTGAATGGCAGGGTATAGCTGTTCAGTCAGGCGAGGTCGAGCTCGAGTTATTTAATATATACATCCCCTCAGTTACATGTTGCCCAACAGGATATCACCCGAACACAGGTGCGCTGCTTCGTGGTGAAAACCGTTTGGTGCTAGGCGACTTTAACGCGCACCACGATCTTTGGCACTCCTGCCTGTCAAAAGATCTTAGGGGGATGAAGCTGGCGGAACAGATTGACGATTCGACATTCTGCACAATGTATGACAAAGCCTATACCAGAATTTTGAGCCCCTGTAATAGCTGGCCTAATATTACCATCGCTAGCGGTGGTCTGATAAATAGCATAACCTGGCGACCTACATATGCTATCTCTCGCATCAGACCATCTGCCCATAATTATTATTATCTCGATCGAGAAACCTCCCGACTTTATTTTTGTGGACAACCGCACCTTTATTAACTTTAACAAATCTAACTGGGTCGGCATCACAGAATTTACTGAAAGCACCTTCAACGCACTACCCATTCCTACGGACGTCATCGTTGACGAGCCTCAATTCCGCAAGGTGATCGCTGCTGCTACTGCTCGCTTCATACCGGCTGGAAAAATCGCGGAACTCCTCCCTAATTTCCCAGCCGAAGCAGCTGTATTAGCAAACAAGCGTAACACCGCTACTTCACCAAGAACCTCAACTTTTCACTCTTCAAATACACGATGTGTGGAAAGTCGGAAGAGTGGTCCCACTACTGATGTTCCGCAGGGCAGTGTCGTCTCACAACTACTGTTTAATTTCTACATCTCGAAACTCCCTCAACCACCAGCGGAAATTTCCGTGACCTCGTACCCTGACAATTGCACGATATTGACGTCGGGCAATGGAATCGATGGAATGTTCAAATTTTAGGCGTTATATTAGACAGTATGTGCTCCTTCACTAATCATACGACCGCGATAACTGCCAAAGTACAGAGCCGTAACAAAATCCTCAAATCGCTTGCCGGCAGCTCTTGGGGAAAAGACAAAGAAACGTTGTTGGCAACATACAAGGCAATCGGCCGGCCGGTCCTAAACTATGCATCCCCCATATTGTCGCCTGCATGTGGTGCAACGCAGATGAAGAAGCTTCAGACTTGTCAGAACACTGCACTTCGGACTATCACGAGATGCCTCTTGATGTCCCCAATAGAACACCTGCACATTGAGGCCCTTATGATTCCGGTTAAGGAACATAACGAGCTCCTCTCCAAGCAGTTTCTGCTGGGGTGTTTTCGCAGAAAACTTCAGGTTAACGGTTAAACTCCTACTTATCCAGAATAGACCCCGACATTCCAAACATATGTCCTGCGTGCAATGAGTGTCCGCATGATACTAACCACCTCTTTGCATGCCCAACAAACCCAACTCCTCTAACACCCTTTTTCCTATGGTCGACCCCGTCGAAACAGGTTGTTTCTGGGGTCTCCCGTTAGATGATCTCGACGACAACCAAACTATTACTTATCATTCAAACGAAGACTAGATAACCGTTACAACAACAACAACTGGTGTTTTCGACAAAAACTAGTTTTATCACGGTTTCAAAACTGTTGCAATGAATAACAAAACATTAATTCAATCGAACTCACTATTTTTAATACGAAATGCTGAATGTAGCAACCGTTAGTGCTTCTGATAAGAAAAACATCCATAAATCACATCATTCACTCTCAAAGAAAGTAATGCTTGTTGTCTTGGCTATCGTTGGAGCCGCCATGTTCTTAAGGTTTTCTTTTTAGATTTTATCTTTTTTATTTGATTTTATTTTATGCACTCGCTGCCACGAGAGTTGCAAACGACATTGTCGCGGTTCCTGTCCCTCTGATAATATATGAAAATGAATGCTGATATTGCCTGCGTTGCGGTGTGGAATAAATGTTCCAAATACATTGGATATGTTCTACGAACAGTTTTCGATCGCTTCAATGCTATTATTTAATTTATTTTTCAGTTGAATTTAGTGTGAGTGTCGCTGCTATTTGACGAATGCACATAAATTATGGACCGACAAATGAAAATGAAAATGTAAATTGTAACACATTCAATTTGTTAAACGGCACATACACAAATAAATTAACAAAGTAAGTTTTATTAAGATTCCCTCTTTTAAACGATCGACCACTACTGATCCAATAGATTGTTTATAATACAAATAAAATGTATAAGATTTGCATACATCTTTTGTGACGGTATATTTTTTGCTCGAATTTCTTACAATGGATAAATAAATTAAAACTTATGATAAAGAGATAAAACTGGACGATACTCAATACTATTCGAAAATAAAGGGTAATAATTTCTCGAAGTTTCTGTTTTGTGTTCGGTAATGTCCATCGTAATACCGTAGCTATCTGCGAGTATTTAAAAAAAAAATATTATAAAGATTACGGAAAGTTACGCTTAAATTAATTCCTTTTGCTGGACAACTTTGAGGAAATTCGGTTTTAGGGGTGCCAGCCAACCAGTTTCGAAAGAAAAACTTATCTGTATGGTGAAATAAAAAGGTTTATTTATTTAATATACATAACTAAATGACACAAAGCAAAAATCAGAGTCATTGGTAGTGTTTTCACATACTATGTATTGTGTATATGTATGTATGTATGCAGGGCCGTAGATGATTGTAGTGAATTGTTGTAGAAATTAACTGCAAAACATGTTTGCATATCCGCGAGCCCCCTTGAGAACTACGGGCCCGTGAGGAGTTGTCTCCGCTCTCCCGCTCTATCCTCCACTATATGCAATAATAGTTACGCAATTTACAGGTTGGTTGAAAAGTTCCTGCGCTCGAATTGAAAAAATACTGTTTTTGGTACGTAATATATTTTTTCATTCAATATAATCTCCCTTAACTGCAATACACTCATTCCGTCTATGGCTGTAATAGCTTCTTCATTCGACGAAAAACGCTTTCCACGAAGGAATTGTTTCAGTTTCTGAAGGGTTAGCAGTCGCTGGGAGCCAAATCTGGTGAATACGGTGGATGCTCAAGCAATTCGTACTTTGATCCGTTGAATTTTGTCATTGTTAAAACACCTTTGTGTAAACAACAGGTGCATTGTCTTGATGAAAAATAATTTTTTTGTGCTGCAAACCAGGTCACGAATTTTTCATCCAGCTGACCCAAAAGACTGCAATAATATTCAAAGTTGATTGTTTTACCTTTCTGCAGATAATCAATCAACAAAATTTCTTTTGCATCCCAAAAAACTGATGCCATAACCTTCTTTGTTGATGATGATGATGTGATGTGACTTCACCTGCTTTAGAGCTGAACAACCAGCTTCAGTCCACTGTAAATGTTCTCGTTTCAACTCAGGATCATGGTGGTAGATCCAAATCGCATCCATAGTTGAAAAATTTGCTTTCGATTCATATGTAATTCTCCATGGAAAACATGAAGTACTCATTCGTCTGAGATGCTTATGGCATTAGCAATTTCACGCTTAGTCAAACTTGGATCCTCTCTAACAATATTATGAACCTGCTCAATGATTTCTGGTGTGGTTGCGGTAGCATATATGACCTTGCAACAACCAGCGCAAATAATATATAACCCCCAAAATCATTTAAGACAGTTATTTACAGGGTTCTAGTTATAACAAACGGAACAGAATGACACGACGAATCAAAAAATATCAAGAAATGGGTATGAGAGCTCTCACTTTTAAGTAAAATTTAATTTGTAGCAACATTGTAGCAACCAATAATAGTTTAGGAACGTCTAGACGTCCTTATAGTCTACTTCCCATATAGCTGAATTATCTTAGTACAATTATGTGGAAATATGTGTTCGGGTATACTTAAGTTTACCGCTAAAAGTAACTAAAATCTGTGCAAACATTCCACTAGTCATAATATGTACTTGTATAGTTATTCTCCACCTTTCGGACCTGTAGAGGATATAGGATCCGGGATCCCTGATCCATCAAATAATTGATATTACATTTTTTTATACTGAGGAAAAGGTAGTTTAATTTTACCACATGTATATTTTTGGTTGATGTTACATGTGCTCGGGTGCATATGTGATAACTTAATAATGATCGGATAAATCATCCAGAGGAAACATTGATCCAGATATGAGTAATTTTCTTTTTTAATTGATGTTGGCCTCTGAGAAGTCTGTTGGAGTATAATTTTCGATTATAACATTACATGCAATTGTTGTTATGAAATGATAGTAATTCATAATGACAACAAATATAATGAATTATTGGAGAAAAAAATTTGCGAAATAATTTTGCACCGGGTCCTCTTGAGAACTCCGAACCCGGGAGGAATAACTCTATCGAGAATATTTCGATTAGCTTATTAGTCGATAATAAAAGATAGCAATGTATATCGGTATGTATCTTCGCACAGCACCCGTTGGTCTGATATTGACACTTGAATATAACTATACTATTGTATAATAGCTGGGTAATATATGAATCATATTTCTGTCTGGCAACGGGATACTGTTCCTTAACGCTTGTAAAGTTGGAGCATACGTTTCATCGTTCCTAATTCAATAATACATGAATCGGAATGGAATTTAAGAGTAGTGCTGTAAACTAGGTGTAGCAGTGTCTTGTTTATGCCGTTGCATGACTTTGCATAACTTTATGTTAATTTAATGCACTTCGCTTAATACTTCATTCCTTTTTTCTCTTGCTGCAATATTCGCCCAAAGCATAAAGGTGTAGTTAACTACCGATGGAAGCTATTCCAAGGCATTCTTTACATACTCGTATAAGACTAAAATCAAGAACATCATAGAATCATCGAAACTAATCCACATGAAATGTCACAAACTTGTCCATTTATAGGAGGTTTATATCAGACAGAACGAAAATCACACTAAGACGAGAAGTTACTCGCTTTATGCATTTTGTATTTTGCAGATCTTGTGACTAACTTAAACATTTGTTTATTATGTAAATATGATAATGTAGCAGAGCAAGCAGTGTTTTCTTGTTTTTGTGGTCCTGCTTGAGGTTAGTGTATTTGTGTGCGAGTAGGTATAAGAAGAATGGAATTGAGCGGCGGAGAGAATCTCCTGAAACTTGGCCTAACAAAGGTTACCGGAAAATAGTGTTGGTCACAGAATTACTCAGCGACTGACCTGAAAGAAAAGAGTTAGTTTATGTAGCATCCAAGGGGCCTTTGATTTCATAGCGTGATTTCTTTTTCTAAAAGAATAATCTCATCACCGACCGAGAATTATCTTTTTATATTAAGGGGTAAGGAACTCAAGCTACAGTTTCGGTAGTAGCTGATCTTTTTATACCCTAACAGATTATGTTTGTAATATGCAAAATGAAACGTCGGATACTCTGTAAAATGCATATGTGTAAAGGGTCTATCAACAAGAAGGACGTGATGTTAAAATGAAATAAAACACTCAAGGGTCGCCAAACTTTGCACGCAATGTGTCTATGTTTAGTCATGAAACGTATGGCGGCGCACCGTCTTGTTGGAAACAGAGATCGTCCACGTTGATTTCATTCAATTCAGGGAAAAAGAAGTCGGTCGACATCGTGTTATAACCGTCATATCACAATCTGCAGCAAACAGTCAGTTTTTCAGGATGCAATTACGTTTCCTGAACCACACAAGGATTTAGCCCACCGCAATAGCAACAATTTAGTTTGTTGACGAAGCCATTAAGCCAAAAATGGGAAATCATCTGAGAAGATCATCTTGGACAATTTTCAAACATTGTATCAAAGTGAAACGTGACATAATAATATGACACACTGACAATATTTTACACTAATCTGCAAACAAACATGACCGCCACGAGCTGTCAAACTCACGTCATCCTTATTGCTTCACGCTGTATGTATAAATGATAAGCATGACGAGCTGAGTCAATTCCGCCTGGCGTACATACGCGAACTAGTCACAAAATTTTTAAGATAGCTATTAATTTTGCACACGTCTTATTCACCAAAAATCTGCTCATTTGCACAATATCCGAAAAAAAATTTCAGATCGGAAAACTATGGCATATAGCTTCCATACAACTGACCAATCCAATTCAAGATAAAGATCTTTTAATACCCTTTTATGCTATAAAAAATCAACCTGTGAAGCATATTATAGCTTCGTTATAGCCGAAGTAAACTTTTTTTACACTCTCGCAACATGTTGCTACAGAGGATAATATTGTAGTTTTGTTCACCTAACGGTTGTTTATATCACCATGTATATAAAAATGATCAGGATGAAGAGACGAGTTGAAATCCAGGTGACTGTCCGTTCGTCCATCCGTCCGTGCAAGCTCTAACTTCAGTAAAAATTGAGATATCTTTATGAAACTTGGTAGACATGTTTCTTTGTACCGTAAGACGGTTGGTATTGCAGATGGGCGTAATTGGCCCACTACCACGCCCACAAAACGCCATTAATCAAAAACAAATAAATTTCCATAACTCTGTTATTTGGTATACAGTATCACATTAGGGAGAGGCATCAGCAGTTTAAATTTTTTTTAAAAAGTGGGCGTGGTCCTAACCGCTAATAGGTTTAATGGGCATATCTCCTAAACTGCTTAAGCTATAATAACAAAATTCGTTGATAACAAATGTTTTTATTACCTCTATCGACAGTGTGATCGGGTATCAACCACGCCCATTCCCCATATAACGGTACTGTTAAAACCACTAAAAGCACCATAAATCAAGTTCTAAACACTCCAGAGACATTAAATTTTATTTCAGGGATGGTATGAGATGACTTTATAGAAACCGCGTTCGAAATTAGACAGTGGGCGTGGCACCGCCCACTTTTAGGTGAAAACCCATAGTTTGGCATCTGATTAACCGATTTCAACCAAACTCGGTGAATTTCACATTCTTCTCATATATTTATGTTATAGTGCGAAAATTTGTGAAATCGGATTAAAACCACGCGTATTTCCCATATAACATCATTTGCAATTCCATCTATCTATGCAAATCAAGCAACAGTGAGTGTATCGGGGTAATACTTTGCGTGAATAATGCGTTTAAAATATGGCACCTTGTGATTAAAAATTGTCTAAATCGAAACAAAACTGTTCAAGCCCCTAGGTACTGAATATGTGGACCCCAGTGCTTATAGTTGACTTTTTACCGAAAATATCGGTCATTGTGTAAGATATATAATTAAAATCCATATAACAAAATAAATAAATGAAACTCTCGATAATAGTATGTCTTTGTGTCAAAAATGGGTTGAATCCGAGCAATACTTTCTTTAATATAAAATTTTGCCAACACCTGAAGTAATTTCCCGGTTTTTGATACTTGCAGTTGCAAGAGTATAAAATGTTCGGTTACACCCTAACTTAGAACTTCCTTACTTGTTTATTTATACAGAAGAATGTAAATCTGACTCAATTTATACTTACATATTGTCTACGGTCTCGAAGATATCTGGTATTTACAAATGAAAACATAAGCTCGTATTGTAATGTGATATGCTCTTTATATGGAAGGGGAGCTTAGGAGTTAAGTGACTCCATAAATCAATGTTTATTTTTCAGTTATCTGTTGCATATCTAAATATACTGTGAGCATATTTTAAAATATGCGATGTGTTCAAAAAATAACGTGTATTTTCGTTTTTTGAAAAAAAATTTATTAATTTATTTATCTACATTATTGTTGTCGACTTAAAATAGTACCCATTCGATATTATGCACTTATGCCAGCGCATCTTCCGATCTCCGAAACACTTCTCAAACTCAATTTTTGGGATAGACTTCACACGGAGCCATGTTTGGCGAAAATGGAGGCTGGGATATCGTTTCAGTGTTGTTTTTGATCAAGAATTCACGAACAAATTCTTTGATCCATTTTTTTAACGAACGAAAATCGCCAAACACATAAAAACACCTCTAACCTTAGCAACAGACAAAGTAAACAATACATGCATGTATGCAACATAATCAAAAAGAAATTTGTCAATTAGACCCTCCAAAACCGCGAAACTTTAATCTTAAACATTTTTGAACATACCTCGTAAGGTTATTTAGAAAAGTATGCCACTCAATGAGAAGAGTAGAATTTTCCAATTAAAATCCCATAACTGAATGCATGTCTCAACGTCGTCGTTTTATAAGGCAACTAACGGTAATTAATCACGCCAAAGAGTGGTTTTAAATTTGAAAATGAGTAAAATAATAGTTGTATTTAATTACTATTGTGTAAAATTGTTTCGAATATCGTGAACTTATAGATAAATTCCAAGCAAATAACAGTAATTATTGATTAAAATCAAACAATTTTAGTTTGTGATCACGCAAAGGTCTAAAAATGACACGCAAGGCAGAGAGAATGATATCGAATCAATATATTTTCTTAAGTTCAAGATGATCAATAATGATAGGAATAAAAAGTGGCGAGTAAACAGTCTGAAAGCCAGACGGCGTTGTCGCGTGCTTTGCTCATATCTACTGATTGACTTTAAAAATGCTGCAGCAAACATTAGTTAAATTCCAATACTGCTCCACAGTATATCCACATATATATAGCGTATATACGTAGTATCGTGAGCCCATCAATATCGGCGACACTGTCGCATGAACATATTATACTTATGCCTATGTGTGTATATGTTGCAATACATTAATCGGTCGCCCGTGGCAGTTCATATAATTTATGCGGCGAAAAAATGTAAAATTGTTTATTTTCAAAAATTAGATACTTTGGCCTTTGCACGCATAAAGAGCAAGAGAACCTTTGCTTATAGTGTTTAGGCGCAACCTATGTTTCAAGTGTGTGCCGTGGCCTACTTCGCTCCGCCCGTGTCTGTTTGCCAGCGGCTTCTAACAGCTAAGCGCTACTTTGAGTGCACTCGAAAGAGTTTCACTCTCAATTTTAGCTAATTACTGGGTTAAAAATCCGAAACTGAAGTTGTGCTTCAGGTTGTGGTTGCAGCGAATGCGTACATGTAGCGTGTAACATAACGGCACGGCTGTGCACTAAAAACCATACAATTTTTACTAAGGCAATTTCGATACCATTAATAGTGAGTTTTTTTAAGCTTTCGTTGCCTTTCTACATGAGAGTGTCTTTCTTTGAAGCTGTGTCGCCTTCGGTAATTTCTTGGGGCACATATACTTTTTTATTGCTCATGTATGGAAAGAATTTTCTTCTCCAAGTCAAGTGTTGGATAAAAACAAAAATAGTGACAGGCTTGTGGGTATTTCCAGGTATTTTTTAATTTGATTAACTTGCTGAATGTAAATGATGCTGGCATATATTTTTGGCCAAATATATGATTTATAGACTCCCATTAATTTGATGGATTGGATTGTGTGCGTGACGTTTAAAGGACGACTTTGTCGAAGTTTAAGGGTTTGCTAAATTACATAGCGTTGAGAAAAAGGTAAAGGAAGCGATAACTCAACTTTTGCAAATTTAATTAAAATTATTCTCATAAAAAAATGTATGGCCTTAAAGATTATTTAGATTTCAATACAACATTTTTCAATGGGAACAAAACGAGTTACGTTTTTCTTGGCGGCGTCTATAGAACCTGTTGCTCAATAATTTTTATTATCAGTACGATAGAAGATATAGTTGAGTATGATATTAGTACGCCTTGATAGCTGCGACAAATACTCGTTTCAGCAATCTTCTGAAGAATTTGTAAAGAACTATAGCTAAAATGAAAAACTAAGTTGATGAGTCAGTAATCTCTTTAAACCGCGATGAGTTGTAGTAAATGTTGTAGTATGCAATCTTAAAGCTTTGTGATCTTTCTTTTTATACAGAAGCATTATGATCTGTTAGTATAAATATGAAATATAATATATATACAAGTAAGAAGAGTAGTTCACGGAGACCAAACCTAAAAATCAGAAAAAGATTGTGAACAATAAACTTAATCACAAAAAAGATGTATTTTTGGTAAGTTACTCCAGCTAAGTATTCCTAAACTCTTTGACGTACATATAAGAGCGCGCTCCGCAATTTTATTATGGGTGTAATCGATTTTGCCTTAATAATAGATAACACATCAAATGCTTATCAAACGTTTCGCTTACAAGCGTTTCCATTAGGTTTTTAAAACGTACACACATACTTTCATTTATGTCAGCAAAAAGGACTTTGCTTCAATGGATTACCCACACACAAACATTGTTAGTAATCAGCAAACAGGAATTCACACAACAATGGTGGTCATTTCAACGGTGGTGCCACTGCCACTGCTTGTAGCTGCTTTTTGCCGCAGTCGCGACCAGTTCACCTACAATTGTTTGCACTTAAGATTTTTACACATTCATTCAGGCTACTTCAGGAGCTCCTAGCAGTTACATTGTTTTTGGTCGTTTGTTGATTTATTTTCTGAGCTGTCAATACTGTACTGCAACACATTTACAAGTTTGGCAGTATTTGCAAACGAATATATTGAAATTTATTTAAGAATAACAAAGGTTTTAACAATAACGTGAAGTTTGAGTTGAGGCATATCATATCTTAAGTTCAATTAAATAAAAAGCTAAAAAACAGAAATAACTGTCTAAAAGATTTCGAGACTACTACAAAAAGCTTTAATAAGAAGGCACTAAGTTCAGACTGTGACGGCGACCATTGTACATTTTTACTATTTGTAAGGGGTGAGGGAATGTGGAATATTTGAAGTTGTCTGTAGAACTTTGCTATACAAAGTGTATATATATTAATTCACTATTCATCATTAGGAGTATTTATTAACTTCTTTTATTTTCCGTACAAAATTGAGTATAGCAAAAATTTCAAAGTTCAATGAAATCTTATCTCATATTCGTTTTTGAAAAATAACAGTATAATTATTTATATATTATAACAAACAAAAAAAACGTTAACTTTGGCTGCACCAAAGCTATAAAACCTCTAACAGTTTCATTTCTTATATCATAAAAGGGTATAAAAACACATCTTTATCTTGATTTTGAGTTTTAGTTTGTATGGCAGCTATATGCTACAGCAGTGCGATCTGAACAATTTATTCGGTGATTTTAGCGATGCTTTGGGCAAAACTGGATTATTATGTCAAATTTTGTGAAGATATTTTGTCAAATAAAACAGTTTTCCTTACAAGGACTTGATTTTGATCGTTCAATTTATATGGCAGCTATATGATATAATTGTTCGATATCGCCGGTTCCGACAAATGAGCCAAGAAGCTGCAAGAAAAAGATATGTGCAAAATTTCAGATGGATATCAAAAAAACTGAGGGACTAGTTCGCGTTAATACATAGTTTTCGACATAACACAGAGGTCCCACTCAAAAATCCTTAGAGGAATAACAGGTTTACCATGGTACATTTGAAATGAAAACTTTCACAAAGAACTCGGTATTCCTATGATAAAGAAAGAAGTAGAAGACAGCAGAAAGAAATGCGAACTTAAGTTCCGAGGACATCCAAATCCATTAGCTAATGCCTTGCTACAATCTTGTAATCAAACCAGTTAGTTTTAAATAGGCTTTAAAGAAGCAGATTGAATAAATAAAGAAATGTTAAAAAAAGAAATGAAGATATTTAAAAAAATTAATATTTTATTGATTTGAATTATTTTAACTTTCTAAATTTATATGGAAGCGTTTGCTAGTTACTAAATAAATATAATGTATATGTCCCCGTTGACTTTAAAGGTCTATTTGAAAAGTAAGTATTCGAAACTCAAAATTTTGATATGGGGCTAGGGCAAGATATGTAAACTGTTATAAGTAAAACACACTCTATCGATAACTCACATATTGGCCGATATATGCGGTATAAAATAAACCGGAAGTGTTCGAAAATCTTTGCATTAAGTATATGGCGGCTAAGAGAAGCCTTCCTTTTTTTCAACCATTTTTGACATACAGGCAAACTGTTATCAGAAAAAGATTTGCCCCGAATTTCAACAACATATCTCATAGATTGACTGATATTTTCGATAAAATGTTCGCTGCAGGAACTGGGACCCACATAGTTGTAGTCCGATTTTGGCAATTTTTGGTCAAAAGGTGGCACTATTCTGACAAAGTTTTATCCTGATACATTTATTGGTGCTTGATTTTCATACTGTGAAGTAAAATAATCAGATGGAATTTAACATCGTGTTATATGGGAAGTAGGCGTGTCGCTATTTTCGCATTGAAATATGAATAAATGTCATAATAAAGTCAATGTGAGTAGGTCCTGAGATAAGGCTTTTCACCTAAATGTGGGCGATGCCACGTCCATTGTAAAAATCTGGCACCGGCTCCTAAAAGCTTTCTCGTACCATACCGGACGTAAAATTTTAAGCTTACAGTTTTATATCTTAATTTAGTACTTAGTTATGGCACTTTAAACATTTTCATTTAATGGCGTTTTGAGGGCCCGGCAGTGGTCCGATTACGCCCATTTACAAAGGCCTCTCCTTATGACCAAGGAACCCGTGTACAAAGTTTTATTAGGATATTTGAATTTTTACTCAAGTTACAGAATAATTGTGTGAAAAAAATTCATATTGTTTAAACTTATTGCGAGCAGTGAAATTTTCATACGGGATCTTAAACTTTGTTAAAAAACGCATGTAACCCTTTAAAAGAAAATTTCATACTTTAACCGAGAAATCACTAAAATTTGTAGTTTTTAACTTTAAAGTTAATTAAAGTTCAAAAAATAATAAAAAATATTTCACAGTTCTTAATATTTTATTAAAAAATAAATATTGTCCGACAAATCCAGAAAATTTCAATAATTCAATTTTAACGGTTGATTTAAAAACTATGTTTTAATTAATGGTACCTAAAATTTTCAATTAAAAGGTAAATTATATTTCAAATTAAAATTTTTAAAAATCGTTTGGAGGATACATTTTTCATTGCACCTACTTATGAAAACTATACATGGACTTAATTCTTATGATCAAGTGGTCAATAGGGGGTCCATTTAACGTGCTCCTGAGTTCAAATTAGTTAGCGACACAGTGTTAAAGCCATAGCTGATCACTTCGACGTGAGGATAAGAAAGATCGGTTAGAGTGGCGAGAGCTAGTGTAAATACACAAGACTTAGTGGTTTCTCCTGCTCTTTAAGGGATTGACATATCTTTGAAAAAGAAAGCAATTCCCATCCTCTGTGTAATCGCGTATTTAGAAGTATTTTTTTTTAAATTTGATTTATTTTCTAATTTTTAAATAATAACAAGTAAGAAAGGGCTAAGTTCGGATGCAACTGAACATTTTATACTCATACGATCCTAGAGATAAAATTTAATGTCTCTAACTTGTTTAGTGCTTTTGTTATTATTGCTCTAGCAGTTTAGGAGATATGCACATTAAACCTATTAAAGGCGGGATCACGCCCACTTTAAAAAAATTTAAACTGCTGATGCCTCTCCCTAATGTGATACTGTATACCAAATAACAGAGTTATGGCAATTTATTTGTTTTTGATTAATGGCGTTTTGTGGGCGTGGCAGTGGTCCGATTACTCCCATCTATAATACCAACCGTCTCACGGTACCAAGAAACATGTCTACCAAGTTTCATAAAGATATCTCAATTTTTACTCAAGTTACAGCTTGCACAGACGGACGGGCGGACAGACAGTCACCGAATTTCAACTCGTCTCTTCATCCTGATCATTTGTATATACATTACTCTATATCTAACTCGATTAGTTTTAGGTGACACAAACAACCGTTAGGTGAACAAAACTATTATACTTTGTAGCAACAAGTTGCGAGAGTATAAAAATAAATAAAAATCTCATGCAAGAATACACTATGTTCCAGTTCTTAATTTATGAGCTTATGAGTTTCTTAAACCAACATCTCTAACAAACTAGTCGATTGGAACAGTTCTGAAGTTTTAAAAAAGTGGGTGTGATCATAAGCGAATTTTCCATATTTACTCTTAGACTATTGCGGAAATATTGCGAAAAATTTGAACATTCAGTTCATTCCCATAGCCTGCGAAGGTATTTATAGTTCCATTTCGCCCAATTTGTCTCAAGCCTACATATGATTGAGATATCCTTATACCAGCTGAAGTTATCGTGTATATTGATGGAATATAAGACAAATAAATATCGCTAACTCAATTTGTGCCAACATTCTGAACTCTGCAACATACTGTGAGAATATAAAACAAAGTAAGTAAAATCAAAAACTAATTAATAAACTATGCACATTTTTTGTGCTCCAATTCCACCTTATACTCCGCCCTGCACAAACAATCGTTCAAAATTCCAAGTGTAGACGCATCATTAACTGCGGCGCCCCAGAAAACTTACTGGTATAATTAAAATTTGCTGCACATCGCAAGCCAACATATTGCATACATATGTCATTGTCACCGATCACTACACTAAACCACCAAAAACTGTGCAAAGCCATACGCTTTACTACCATTCTTTCATTTCTTCCATAGCTTCAACTATTCCATTGTTGTCATCAGATATCTTGTTGTTGCTGCTGTTGCTCGTACAATTTTATTTATCACTACAATTATTTTATTTATATTGCTGCTGCTATGAATGTCGCAGAAACACCAACCCGAAAGCCAATAAAAATGGGAGTAGTAAACAAAAACCTCCAAACATTTGTTGAGTTACTGATTCGCATGTTGATTTTGTGGCTGGTAGGCTACCTAGTGCAATGCATTACGCTATTTAAGACGAATTTGTAGTCAAAATGAGTAAATAGTTTTTACTTTAATGTGTTTGCTTGGTGCGCTACCGTTTCGATGGGAATGAGATGTCATGATTCGGTGCGGCAATTGGGCGGAGCACCTCTGCTGCTTAGCCAAGAGATGCACGTAAATATAAGCAAATAAAATCCAAACATATAAACAAATGAATTTGTTATTTTACCACAACGAAAATGCCTACGCAAAGTTCGCAATTAATTGATGATTTCTTTTCGGCGAAATCGTCTACGTAAAAATAAAAGACTTAAGCAGCAAACTTTGTGCTTTATCACATTTTCAAATTATATACAGCAAACAAGTTTTATTTGTCGAACTTTCCGGCTTTCATATTAATATAGATTTGGGGAAAACAGGTAATTATAATGCAATTATTAACTTGCGTTGAAGGAAGAATTGATTATCGCTTCAATTCACAATAATTTCCTAGCACACGATCTGTGGATACTCCTAACACACTCAATTTCCTTAAAAAAATGTGTTTTGCAACATACGCAAAGCACTGCAAAATTTAACCAATATAATCTGAGGATTTGCCATGCGACATCTGGCATTCAACGAGGTGTGGCCGTCATATTGATCGGCCTGGTATGTTTGACTACGAGCTACCGACGGTCCAATGACTTTTGGTTTTCGCAAAAAAGCAACAGAGAAAATGGCAAACGTATTCTAAAGAACTGCAGTGATGGATTTGACAAAACCACGAAAGCCGCTACAGCCAGCTATATTGGCAAGCGGATAAATTAGCTGAGCATCAGCTCAAATAGAGTTGTCATTATTCAAAAAATGTAACCAAAGGGCTCGTCACATATAAACATGTCAGCCCAGAGTTCTTTTGTAATAAATATTGCATGTATGTAGCTACTTAGCACAAACTGCTGAGATATTTTTATACTCTCGCAACTTTTTGTATAGAGTATAATATGGTAGTTTTGTTCACCTAACGCTTGTTTGTATCACCCAAAACTAATCGAGTTATATATAGGGTTATTTAGATATATATAAATGATCAGGATAAAAACACGAGTTGAAATCCGGATGACTGTCCGTCTGTGCAAGCTGTAACCTGAGTATATATTGAGATATCTGGATGAAATTTGGTATACATATTTCTTGGTACCGTAAAAAGGTTGGTATCGTAAATAGTAATCGCAATCAGCCCATTGCCACGCCCACAAAACGCCATTAATCAAAAACCAATAAATGGCCATAACTAAACTCCACAAAAAGATAGAATACTGTCATTTCGTACAACGAATTGCATTAGGGAGGGGAATCTGCAGTTTAAAAAAATGGGCGTGGCTCCCTCTCTAACTGGTTTAATGTCTATATCTTCTAAATCACTAAAGCTATAGTAACCAAATTCACTCAGGGCAAATCTTTTTAGCACCTCTACCGACAGTGCGAAAATGGGTGAAATCGAGTGATAACCCCTCCCAATCCCATATAACGGATTTGATTAAAACTATTATAAGTGCGATAACTCATTAAATAACCAAGTCATAGACTTTAAACTTTTCACATAGGATGGTAAAATTATGTTTTTTCCGAGCCAATACAAAAATTGGAAAATGGTGAATAGGCCTAGCCCCTATATAACTAATATCAGAATTTTCGAACATTCGGACATATGAAGTCAGTCAAATCCAGAAATAATCCACGAGACGGAACTTCACCCAGAACGAGTCACTGTGTGGCGCATAGTTTCATAAAGGTGTATTGTCGGGCCATACTTCTTTGAAGAAAAGGCTGTAACAGTAACTGTCAATGGGCAACGTTATTTAGTTTTTTTACCCAGCTGCAGCCGAAGACATATCGCTTTCAATAGCGCTGGTTCCAGCAAGATGGAGCAACTGCACTCATAGCCAGACCGGTTATTCCGGAGCTCCAACGAATATTTGAAAATAAATTAATATCAAGGTACTCCACTTTCCGCTGGCTCCCAAGGTCACCAGACCTGACTGTACCAGACTTTTTTATGGGGCTATGTCAAGCAAGAGGTGTACAAAACAAAACCCTGAAATCTGGCTGAATTGAAACAGTTCATTAAATAGATAATTGAGGAAATTCCGACTTCAACCCTTCAGGCCGCAGTGAATAATTTTCTAATTAGGTGTCGCATATGCGTGGCTAAGCATGGAGATTATTTGCCGGCACAAAATACCAAATTTGCTTGTAACTTACTCTCGATTCTTTTTGCAACATTTTTTAATATGAAGTTTTGCCAGCAACTGAAGGCATTTATTTCTTGCAAGTGGTTAATCCCCAAAATAGGCCATTTCTTACTTGTGTCACATAAAGTTTTGTCACACCTGAAGGTATTTTCCCTGCCTTGCAAGTTGCAAGAGTATAAAATATTCGGTTACACTCGAAATTAGCCATTCCTTACTTGTTTCACATAAAGTTTACAAAACGTTCAGTTATGCGCGAACTTAGTTCTTTCTTACTTACTTTTCCTACGTTTTAGCATTTTTCTACAATTTGTAAACTAAGATTTAAATAAGGCGCAATCTTTGAGCGTTTATTGGTTTTTTTGCAATCTCAATTATACTTTGAATGTCTAGTGCTGAATGTGTGACAAGGTGTGGTTATTGACTAGTGTCACGTCTAACTGTTTCTCATACACACACTCTAGCATTGGCACCAAATTCATATATATATAATGGCAACTCAAATAAATATTACGTTTAAATAGGTTGCTATAATGATTATATGTACTTATATACATACATATATATATTTATATGTATATACACTACACAGAGCAATTTTGAAACAAAACGAATAGTGTACTTAAATCATCCTCAAATGATATATATGTGATATAAACTCAACTGAAGAGGATAAATTTAATATCTTGAGTGGATGTGAAAACGTCAACCAAATAATCGAAATTGATTTTTTAGGGATATGAGGCTTAGGCTAATACCAATTTTATTTATGTTGAGCGCCAAACCATTAATATAATTTTATAACTTGTAAGAAAACGTGTCCACTACATTTCATAAAAGTCAGGTGGAAAGTTGGAAATAATATTTTATTCTATATTGGTTGCAGAGAAAGGTATACTAGAGAACATATTTTCAAAATTTTTTTAAATATATAACTCACATATTTAACTGAACGTGATATTTGTCATAAGGCTTGTTAGAATGACGAAAATCGTTATACAAGTATGTAGTATATGGCAGTGGGGGTAATTTGTAAACTATATGGTATAAGACCAACCGAAAGTTTGAAAATTGTATATTAGGTATATGGGGTCTAATTGATATATTGACCCAATCTTTAGGGCAAGTTTTATTCATTTTACGCTTATAAGTAAAAAACGCTCTCTTGTTTTCACTAAGATAACTCACATATTGGCCAATATATGCGATATAAAGTAAACCGGGAGAGAAGCCCTTATCCGATTAAATCCATTTTTGACATACAGGTATACTGTTCTCAGGAAATGATTTGCTAAGAATTTCAATAATATATCTTACAGATTGACTGATCTTTTCGATAAAATGTTCGCTGTAGGAACTGGGATCGACATTTTCGGTATCTGAGGTCTTGAACAGTTGTAGTCCTATTTTGACGATTTAGGTTATAAGGTGGCCTACTATAAGCGCACTTTTCGGGTGTTTTATCCCAATACATTTATTGGTGCTTGATTTTCATACTGAAAAGTAAAAGACTCAGATGGAGTTTAAAATTGTGCGATTAATATTATTTAATATTTCGATTAAAGAAACATATGTACCAAGCTTCATTAGGATAGCGCAATTTTTACTCGAGTTACAGCTTACACAGGCAGACCGACAGACCGTTTACTCGTCTCGTCACTCGTCTCGTCATCCTGACCTTGTATATATAATATATATAACTTCATATCTATCTCGATTAGTTTTAAATTAACTACTGAAAATCGTTACCGGGCGGTATATTTTTTAATAAAACAAATACATGACGCTCGGAATGCTGTGAGAAATAGGTAAATTTCTATTGTTAAAGTTAAGTTATTGGGTGTATGCATTAATTCGTGCGGTTTTCTAAGAGAGGGCTCTACTAGTATTATTTCGCGTCGTATTCATCTGTGGCTATATTCATTTCAAAGGTACTGCCATTTCGCGTCGTTTTCAGTAGATATAAATTGTTTGAGCGTGAACAACAATTTGTTTCATTCATTTGAAAATGTCGAAATTTGTACCAGATAAAGGGTTTTTGCGGGGAGTTTTTCTTCATTATTTTAACATGAAGAAAAGTGCTGCCGAAAGCCATCGTACTTTACTGGACGTTTATTACCAATATGACAATAAAAAAAAATACTTATAGTTACATATATACAAATATTTTTCGACAAATCCTGAAAATTTCATCAATTTATCTTTAACGGGTGATTCAAAAACAATTTTTTATTAAAAAGTACCTTATATTTTCATTTAAAAATATATTATATTTAAAATTTAAATTTTAAAAACTGTTTAGAGGATACATTTTTCTATACACCTACTTATAAAAAATATACATGGACTTAATTTTTATGGTCAAGTGGACACACACTGACTAAGTTTATTACATTTTGCTTCGTGTCCGAGATATTATTTAAAACAATTTAGGTAACTCAAATGAGATATATGTATGTGACAAACTCAACCAAAGAAGAGCTCTTTTTGTGTTGGGGGTTGAGGTAAACCTCAAATACATCATCCACAGTCTTCTTTGCTTCAGAATTTTGTGGAGGAAATGGGTTTTGCACGTGTACTTCGGAAGGTAAGTAGGGGTACCCTGCAAAGTGCGGTTCCCTTTCCCTTGCTCTGCATTCTGGTGGTGAACGACCTATTGCTGAAACGCGAGGACCGAGGCTGTCGAGTGACGAGGTAGCTCTTTTGGTAGAATGAATATTCCTAAACACATTCTAAGATCTTGGCCAAGGGTACATGAATGTGGTAACCAGATGGTCCGATAGAAGTGATTTAGCCATGAACCCCAATAAAACTGAATTAGTTTTATTTATTAGGAGGTATAATATCCCAGATGTTCTCTTCCCCTACTGGGAAGCTCAAGTTTTCACCTGTGGGTGAAGTACTTAGGTAGGAAGCTTCCTTGAACGTTAAATATTATATTTAGCAGAGAGCGAGGAAGGCATGAGTTGCCCTATAAAGCTGTAGGAAAGCAATTTGTAAGAGGTGAGGTCGCTCGCCCAAAGTGTTTCATGGGATTGTTGAAAAAAAAAAACACACTCGCTAGGCAGCTAGAACATGTGCAAAGAACAACACCAACTGTTAACTTGGACCACAGCTTCGCGGAACCTTCTCCCGACCGTGACTTCTCTGCGCACACATGTACCTGTGCGGTTCATTAGAGTGGGGCGCAGCCACTGTAGAAGAGGTGCTGTAAGCTTATCCACGGATTATAAGATTTAGAAATTAAAAAGTAATAAAATATTGATTATTATTATTTTATACTTTCTTAAGAAGAAAAAAATTGTAAACGTGGTCATTAGATTTTCAATGTCGATAAGTTATCGAAAGGAAGTTGTTGTGAATATTAGTAAGGTAACGTGACAAGTGACCACTACTATTGTTAAAAGACCTACTTGATGTGGTACCTATGCAAACTAAGAGGCTTAATTATTACGCAAAATTAATTAAATTTTCACACTGTAAACTAGAAAATTGCAACTAACTTAGCGACATTCCGTCAACATTTTTAACCCTTTTGCGGAAATCTAGGTACAGCTGTTCCTATAAACAAGTAACTTATACAAGTAGAAATCTCAAATAATATTTTAGTTATATATTTTGCTTATCACCAGGTTCTTGCTGAGAGAAGTGACTTTTTGAAAATGGTGTTTATGTGTATTTTTACCAGTTTTTTTCTTATTACTGCTGTTTTTGAATAAGTATTTACGATTTGTGGTTGTGCAGTACTTTGAGATAATGGATGAATTGGGAAAAGCACGTGGTTCTAACCTGACCAGTCGTTATGCTGGAACTGCCCTCATAATATTTACTTTTAACTTTTTTCATCTTTAGAAAGCTTCTTACCACTCAAGTCGAAAGTACAAAATAAAAAAAAAGTTCAATAAATAAATAAAAAGGTGGCAACGATACAATCGACCAGATGGTAAAAAAGACACCACGGAACGTCGGTAAAAAAAATGCCGATTCGTTTTCTTGTATAATGTTATTGATCTGAGTTTTTTTTGGCTACATACGTCTTCTATATTGAACAGGAACCATCTAATTACAAACATGTATGTTATAAAATGAATGATGTATCTTCTAAGTAAAAGTTTTGAATACCATAAAGATATGCTATGCTGTTTAAAATATCTAGCAAAGATCTAAAGTACACAGTAGACTCATGTAAGTAAATAAAATACCCTAATTTTGTATATATTTAAATTCATACACACACCCATAGGAACATCTGTACCTAGGTTTCTATTATACGTCGAAGTTTTTAGATTTCTGAACAAGGAACGTATTTATTTGTATCACTCAAAACCGCCTTTACCGCTACCGTATAATCTTTACGTAAGTTACCGGTGCACAATATTTTATAAAAAAACAGAGGCAGGAGGTGCATATCATTATATGATATGTATTTATATATGAAAGCTGACAGAATTAACGAAACAATTAATCGAATAAGCCAATGAGGTACCAACTTCATTTAGAAAATAATTTCATTTGATCCAATTATGTGCGTATACAGGGGTGCTACGAAGTTTGTAACAACCAGAAGCAAACGTCGGAGACCCTATAATATATGTATATATATATATATCAATGATCAGCGTGACAAGTTGAGTCGATTTAGCAATGCCCGTCTGTCTAGTCTCTCAGTTTTTGAGATATCGATTTGAAATTTTACACACGTCATTTGCTCATTTGCCGGAACCGTAAAAGCATATACGAGTATGTATGTATGGTATGTAGCTGTCATATTGTACAAACTGAACAATCAAAATTATGACGCTGTATGAAAAAAATTTTTTTTTTTGATAAGATATTTTCACGAAATTTAGCATAGATTATGATCCAAAGCAATCTTCGAATAAATTGTTTAGATCGGACCATTGTAGCATGTATGTGGCTGCCATACAAACTGAATGATCAAAATAGAGTTATTGGATTGAATCTTTTGTATATGCGAAGGGTATTATAGCTTCGGTGCAACCGAAGTTAACTTTTTACCAAATTGTTATTACCAAATGAAGACATTTTTGCGAGATTTTTTGCTAAATCATTCAATACATCATATATAACTACATTTTCCTACACCAGACAATTAATACGAGTTCATTGCTGGCACAATTAAATTAATGAATTTATGAGTAGAAATAATAAGTTATAATTGTACCAAAAGCAATTTTCTCAGCGGTAGCACAACCATAAATAATGTAATGTAACGTGGAGGGAGCCCTAGGTGCTGCGAGTGGGCTTGAAGTTACTTAATTAAATGAGCAGTGCAATGACGCCATCGAACCGCGTTGTAGATATGCATTTTAAAAAGTCTATTGCGAATGCGGCAATGCGGGCAAGTTGTAAGTGCAGCGAATATATTTTTGTGAAATGTAAAATGTAAAATGTACACAAGTTTCTCATTTTATTATATTTTCATATGCTTCCTCTGAGTTTTCTCGTGTTTTTATGTTGCGGATTGCATGCGCAATAGCAATCAAATTCCAAAAAAAATAGCAACAACTAAATAATAATTAGACAATGGGTATATGACGAGTAACAATGGCAGCCAGTCTATTGTTGCCGCGTGTGCTTGTAACTCCATATTACTATTATTGCTTTTGTTGTACAATGAATTTCATATGTTAAACTAAATTCATACACGCAATATGTAATATTATGTATTTTATTTAAAAGTGCGCCACCCTTTCCAACCGAATCACATCCAGAAAATGGAAAACATGCGAAAAATAACGAACCGTGGCCAATCGAAAGCTTGCTGATTACGGCAAATATTTTGCGCCGCATAGACAGCAATAAAATATTTCCACTCGGTGTGCATATTCATTAGCAAACACTTTGAGCGGCAATCGTTCAATGCCAGCGCCACTCAATTACATACTTGTATATCTATTAATAAATTGAAATTTACACGATTCCGAAAGGAATTTAGACTGCGGAAGGGAGGACCGAATACAGGGAGGAGCTAAGCTGTATTTCAATATTTTCTTCTCACCAGTAATTTACAAACATTATTAGTTAAATAATTACAGTTCTCCAGCGAATCCATGATTGACTTTCTCTAATTTAGTGCAACAGCGACATTGAGTTCCAAAATAATGGCAATTAAATGTTTCTCTTTGAGTTGAAAATTTGTATTTAATTTGTTAAATTCATTTGGCGTTTGTCTTAAGACAAACTCGATAACGTAAGTTGATTCATTACTCCCTATACCAGCTGATTGTTATTTACAATTCGACACATGACATCAACTTCTCCAATCCTAAAAGATTTTGTATTCACTTTTTTAATTTCCGAAATCATGGAACTTTCATTTAATATGTCTCAAGGTGTCAGTTTTCGTAGATCTATAAGGCACATTGATCATTTTATCACGTTTATAATGCATTTATCAAGTCACGTGAGTACTCATAACAAGCTTTTACACAAAAAGATTTAGAAATAAATTCTTATGCAGTACGACAAACCTCAAACAATAACAGAAATATAAATTACCATATCAAGAAATATATTTATTTATTAACGTATTCAGTAACAACATAACATATTATATGTATGTTGATCATCGTTTCCAATTGCAGCTCGTATGTTAGTACTAACTATTCTTTGGAAGTTGGCTATGTGCTATCTGAACTAACATATTTGTGTTTCTCATGAATACTTGCCAATCCAAAATTATTAATATTTATATGTATGTATTCATTAGGAAAGAAAATCAAAGTAATGTACGAGTATCTGCCATACAAAAAAGGCATACACTTTCATTCAACATCGAAAGGGCTCTAAAATATAAGCAAGCAAGCATGTCTGGAGCTGAATCCGGAGAAAAAGGATCTGCTTGTGTTCAAAAGAAACGAGCTCCATGTATGCTCCCTTCGACAAATGGAACAACTCTCTCTCAACGACCGCACCAGTTACCTTGGGGTAGTCTTAGGCGGCAAACTGCCGAGCTTAAAAAACCACTCCAACGGCGACTCTTGAGCTAGTGCGACCCATATCTTAGACCTCTTCGTTGAAAACTGCGCAGAAAAATCGGCGGGGCGACTACTGGCCGCAGGAGAGTTTACATATAGAACTTTCGGGCATATCCCTGTGGGTAATGGCGATTTGGCAAGCAGCGACTACATGATCCCACTTTTCAACATTGAAAGAAGATTCAGAGTAAACATAGAAAAAGATGGTTATCGTAATGTTAGCTGCGCGCAACACACTAAACATTTTTACGGATGACTCGAAAATGGAGGACGGAGTTGGTGCCTCGTTTCGCTTATCTTGGAAATGAGGTCAGCAATGGAGAATGTCGCCAGGAACAAGCGACTTCATTTCCAGTGATTGGAATAGCTACTGGTCATAGTCTGGGGGCAACATACGACAGCAAAATGGGGCTCACTCATCGAGAAGACTACAGGAAATGTCAAGAGCAAGGCACCAGGAAAATAATGAAGCATCTCTTCTGCACTCCTCCCGCATTGACAAGGCAACAACATTAAGCATTTGGGGGTCTCACGGTGAGAGACATTGGAAGAGGTATCGTTAGTGAGATTGGCTTATGCGTGGCCCATTGGCCTACCAGACTAACCTAACCTAGTGCATGTGCCGACGGTTGATGGACTTTTAAAAAATGTTGTTTCATCAGAGTAATGAGTACTGTAAAAATTCTTAGAAGTGATATGGTCGGAAATTGATCTCAACGACTAATAGCGTGGGATTGAAGTATTTAGTCATTTCTATTGCAGCTGGAGACATTGTTCTTATCATTATCATTAATTGTGCTTCGATGTTGCTACTGTAAAATTATCACGTTTTATTTTTGGTAAAATCCATTAAATTAGGCTTTAGCAAAAAAAAAAAAACTTAAAATAATATATAGAATGTGATAAATGTTATGAACTATGGAAATATTTAGTAAAGAGTAAAGCAACATTTGAAAAGTGGAACCTACTTGAGCAACGAAACGTTGAGAAACAAAACGTGCCAGTTTGAATCACAACGGAACTGTGAATAGTGAGTGAAGCCGAGTGGACAGTTGAAATTGATCATACTAACAGATTCTGATCACGTTGCGCAGTTTATTAAAATAACTTTGGAGCATTGCGCGTCCATCCGCCTGTCTGTCCACCCAGCGCGCTGTGTACGTATATAAATACATAAGCATGAATGTATGTGCCAAAACACTTATGTCTGTCTGCGCAGCACTAGCGCGGATCGTCGTCCATTCAACATTTTTGCTGGCGTACGCACCAACAGTAGCATAGTGCCGGCGACAAAATCATTCGTTAATTCCTCAATTCTTTTGTAATTTTTATCAGGCTTTCTTGTTGTTCGTTAGATATGTTTTTCTGTTTTTTGGTTTTATTTTTTTTTGCTTTTTATGTTCACCACAAAAATTAGTTTAATCACTAAAAGTATCCACTGGGGTGATCCATGCTATGCTTGAAAAATGGTTTTAAAAACAACAACAATAAAAAACGAATTAGCCTTCACACCATTTGGCCGGTACTATGTGTTTGTGGTCATGTCCATGAATATGCGCACCAACATTGTGTGTTGGCAGGTTGTTGCTATTATTATAATATGTTGTTGTTGTTAATATTTTGACTGTCCACAGCTACCTGTTTTGCGCATTCCTCAGGGCGAAACGCGTCAGTTATATCTGCCTCACAGCCATTTGCCTTCAGCGTCACCTCCGTCATTGCAGCAATCAATTTTTTTTGTCTTCAAACTTGCACGTCTTTGTCCGCATCACACATCCGTGTGCACAATATCCAGGTTTGTCCGCCCCACCAAGAGACTTCAATTAAAACCTTTTAACAATATCACGTACTATGAATCGCATTTAAAAAGTTGGCTGCCGTCAGCTAAGATTCCCGATTGGTAAATCCGTTGGCGTACTTGCGGTTCAGTCTACTATTGCGGTTAGCGACTAAATTGTGGACAAGTATGGTATATACGCATTTTATTTATATTTATGTCTACACATTTGTAAGTTTACTGCTATATCATATCGCTATACGCAAGCGCCGTGCCTTTGTGATATATACAATAATTGGATGAACATGGGTCTTCGGAGATATCAACAAACAATAGTTTGTTCATTCTGTAGAAACTTTGCATTATTGGTTGCTGTAATAGATATACTCTTCCTACTTGAATTCAACAGCAAATAAACGGAAGGAATTGGTGTTTGCTTTCATATCGTCTTTAGTCTATAACCGATTAGTACGTATTTCACAGTTGCTAGTTAGCGAAAAACAAACCTTAAGCACAGATGAAACAACAAAGCCTAAGCTAGAATTGCCGATAACAATTGAACTGATAAACAGGTACTAAGAAACTTTTCTGAGACATGCACCACAAATAGGTACGGAGGCACATATGTATGTACTTATATAGAAAGGGTCGGCCTTAGTATACCATCCCACGATTTAAGGATTTCAAGGTACGGTTGGATAGAGGAGATTCTCCAGATCAAGAATATATACAATTATATATTATAGTTAAAAATTTGACAAATTTTATCTTGCCATTTATCGATTTATAGTTAAGTTTTCTTTTATATTATCGTGTTATTATAAACCAACAATTCACTACATTCTTTCTACATATTTATTTTATATCAATTATTTTCATGTTAGCTTTAAATAATATTTACTTAAATTGATAATGAAAATACCCTCTACAAAATACTATCACCCAAATTTTAATAAAAAAAAAAGGTTTAAGGGCTTATAAGTATGTTTTATTGACTCTATTCGCTGCTTGCTGTAGGCGGTAAAATAGCTCAATATGAAATTGCAACAGTGTTGACAGTGCTGACAATAAAAACCCTTTATATGAAGAAATCCACTTCTTCTTAAGTAGGGCTATCGTGTTATCGAGGGTATCAATTCATAGACAGCCACGCCTACTTTTTTTTTAATAATTTACACTAGTTACGAAGTCTGACACTGTACGAACTGCAAATATCTTTTCGATCAGCTAAGAGAATGTTATTTATAAACATAAATATCGTACAGAATTATATTCCGAAGTTATATTTATTCATACGCCTTCCCGTGAGCAAGGCACGCAGACATGTGTGCACTTGACTCTTGCTCATGACCTTATATGCCGCCCACCCACTGCCGAAGGGTGCCAATAAAGAAGTAACAATTTACTCTTGTAAAAATATCGTACTTGCATGAATGTGTTTACCCAACGAGCGGTAGTGAAAGGCTAAATAAGTTTCTTGAAAGTACTTTAGATACTTTCGAACTGGTTGGAATCTGCCAGCCCAATGAAATCGCTTTTTGCTTGATCACAACATCTTTATAAATTGGCTGTAGAGGCCTTAATAGACCACTATTATTTATTCGAGGATTGCCTTTTATATTTCGAGAACAACAACAAATCTTAATCATCAAAATCGCTTTATTGTTTTTGAAAAGATTCACCAATAAGATCTATACACTTTTGCATGCGTTTGAATCAATTGTCGAACCCCTTTTGCGATTCGATTGATTGCGGTATCTCCGAAACATGTTTTCTGAACGCATCAACGCCCTTGTCAGGTGTCGAAAAATGTTGACCTCTTAGTTTATTTTTGACGAATGGGAATAAAAAGAAGTCATTCGTTGCTAAGTCGGGACTATACGGCGGATGCCTTATCAAATCAATGTTTTTAGTGCTCAAAAATGCAGTTGACAACTTGCAAACAAATGGTTGTACACCACTCGAAATTCACTGTTCTACGTTGTTCTAGTGGTATGGTTGCGAACAAATTTACGTTAGCAAATTTTTTTTAGAGTCAAATGTTCATATACAAGTACTATTAAATATGTGCTGGTCCCGCTAATGCCTATAGTTGTCTCAATCTCACGATAGTTCAAATGACGATCTTGCAATCAGTTTGTACACAGCATCAATAGTTTCCGAAACAACAACTGATTTTGGACGAAATTAATTTTGGAGTGATCTACGACCTGGATTGAATTCCCCATAACATTAACAAACACTGGTCATTGATGGAGCTTCATCGCAAAAATTGAATCAAGTTCATCGATGCATTGTTGCTGAGTTAATTACGTCGAAAGTTGTAAAAAATAATCCCGTTAAAATGTTCGTGATTTAATTCGAAATGAATATTTTAAGTTTCTGTAAAAACACAAATAGCGCCCGTATGTCAAAACATTATGAGTATGTATAACATCAAAAATGCCAAACTTTACGATAAAGTAGTGAGTTGCCAGATAACAACAGTAGGGTTGCCAAATCTAAAAATAAACCTGGTAATCTCGGTATTACTGCAGCAATGCAAGCTGTTTTAAAAGTGTTCTACATCAAGGTTTGGCGGTGTTTAAACATAAATATACACTAGTATCCTTAATGGAATTTTTTAATTGAAATTTTAATAACCATATAGATAGTAAATCATTTATAATAACAAACCTAAAACACTCACTTATGAATTCATAATAGGATATTTAAAACAAACTTACTTATTTACGAACGATGCACCCACATCTCTGGTTAACTGGGTATACCCAAGAAGGTAAACCTATCATTGTAGGCGTTGCAATAGGTTTACATTCGATGCAGCCAGCATAAGCCATGAGATAATCGTTGAAAATTTCAATTCGCAACTGATATTTATTCGAGTTCAAGCTTAATATGTTGTTATTACAATTTCGTCGACTCGAAACTATGGCTTGCGGCATTTGCCTTAACATTTATTGATAAATATAAATCATTATAGTAAGGAATTTAATTGTAGGCTACAATATCGAGAGAGCTTTGATTAATCGGCATATATTTAGTTTAGAACTTTGAAAAAATCAAATGTTTCTGTAAATCATTTGAGTGCTATGGGTTACGTATTTTGGATTCTATGAACGTAAAATTTTTTTCAAATTAGGTACCAGTATGACTCTAAATATAGAACTTGCGTGAACTGTCGGTAAAAAAATTGACTCAACGATGATATAATAATTTTATTTTATTGTGTAGATACAATCAAAGCCTTTTGTCGCCCTGCTTATAACTTCATCATTGATGCCGTATCAGCAGCGGCATGTCGATTAACTAACGCTTTCCCCTCAGTTGGAATTGACTCCTACACAGGGACTGCTTGCACATTGTTTAAGGGTTTTGTTATACGGAGTAGATGTTTTACGAAGCCACTGATAGCCTAATACAATATAAAAAATCTTTATCCTTGATTCAGAAGACTAACCTTATCTGAAATATTATCGAAGTTGTACGGCAGTGCACTTAATCTTTTTCAAGTTATTGGTTTCAAAGTGACGATACCTCTGCTTTTTCGCTTTACAATGATAAATATTTAATTTTACCCACCACCTATTTTGAAACTTCACAATATCAAATCGGTATCGAAATATTGGAGGGTTTTAGTCATGTACTCGTATGTGTAACAACTAAGGGACTAAAAGTTTAAAGCAGTTGTAATGTACTAAAGTGGCCTCCTTTAACGAAATAGCGATGTTTTTTAGATATTCCTATATTTGGCAAATAATATATATGTATATGTATTTATTAAAAGATCTATTAAAAAAATCGAATATATTTGCATTAAGTAGAAGGTTTTACTTAACGTAGTAACGTAATGATCCGTTTTGGGTCAAATATGCACCGTTTTTTCCGATAATTTGTGGCAATTTTGGAAGTAGTTTTAAAATGCCACTCTCAGAAGAAAAAGAAGCGTTCGTCCTTTTAATAATCACTTGGAGCCTGGTCCAGACTATAAGGTAGATGCATAAGGACCTCCCAATTATGTTCCCTGGGCTTATACGAATCACTATCGATGTGTGTGGCTCGATGATTGTTTCCTTCAGACGGTTCAATTATTGGTAGCACATGTCCGATTGAAGAACAGTTGTAGTCCGATTTTGATTATTTTTAAAGTGAAAGAATCAGGTGGAAATTACAATTGTATTATAATACAATATAAAGATAGTATTACATACCAAGTTTGGTTGATATCGGCCAGTAAGTATTGAGATATGGGTTTCACCGAAATGTGAATAATGCCACGCCCATCGTCTTATTTTGACCCCGGGTCCTATAACGCCCTCACATATCATCTCGGTTATTGTACTTTATAGGTTTTCCTTTAGGGGTGTCTTGTTCTTGTGTGCGTGGCAGTAATCCGATTACGCCTATCTATGAATTCGTCCTTTATTTTTTGCGAAGGAATACGTGTATAAAGTCCTTACGATATCTCAGTTTATACTCAAGTTACTGCTTGCACGGACAGACAGAAGGACGGATGAACGGACAGACACTCACCTGGATTTAAATTTTTTTGCAGAGCAGTAAATTTACAACAAAACTATGAACTTTGCAATTTAAAATAATTTTTTTCATTAAGTTATAATTAAAAAAAATTTGCCTAAAAATAGTCAATCCCTTTTAAACGGTTAGGTAAATGAATAAACCGTACGAGACTATTTTGTAGAGCATTTAATTTCCTACAAAACCTACAAAATGAGATACTTTTTCAAGTAGTTGAAAACGACATATGGATTTTTCTATATGATAATAAGGAAAAAAATATAAAACTGTAAGGCGGAGGATCTTCCCGTTACAGTTAAGAGCTTATACTTGGAGAGACTTTCTTAGAGGTGCCTATTAACCAATTTTTCAGAGTACCAAGCGGAAAAAAATACATACTTTTTTTCTAACCCACCCTACTGTATATTCATTTAGACCTACTATTAAATATATATTTAATTTTTTTACTTTACATAAAATAATGAGGAATACTTTCATCACTACGTGACTTTTTATTGTCGCATACATAAAAATCGGCGAAATTTAATGTCAATGTACTATTCTTAAAATGAAGGGCTTTATGGTAATAAATAATGCTTCGAAATAATTTCGAATGAAGTATGGACAGTCGCAAAGTCAGCAAATGCAAAGGAAAATATATGAAATATTCATCGTCGTTAATATGAAGTTGTTTGTAAGCTAGAAAGGTGCGGCCTTGAGTATCATTTTATTTTTTTGAGACAAAACACACGCATTTTAAATTTGCTGCTTCGATTGAAACGTGTAACGCATACCACCCATTCATCTTTGCCAAGGCCTTGACTGGCTTTCCAATCGTGATTAGTACATAACATAAATGTGCTTTTTGGTAATAAACTTGTGTGCAACTAAAATGAAATTTGAGAAAGCCGAAATGAAATAATTTTGACTATCATTGAAAGTTGTGCGCCAGCCTTCATACAGATAGCATCAAAAATAGCGCTGAGCTCGTTTTAGTGCCATGGTAAGTAGTTGAAAACAGGTGCCTGCATAACTTAGTCACCAACTGCGACCACTTACTGATAAAACATTACATTACATTTCGCTGGCTCTTAGCCTTTTTTTCTGTATTATTTACTAATTTGTTTACATACATATAATATATCTTAGCTGTTGGAGGGCGCTTTAATAATTTTATATCCAATATGTAGTTATGGAATATCGGCTAGAAAGCAAATATTTTATTCCTTTTAAGATTTTTTTAATTTCACTAAGCCAAGTTTTTTTTTTGAATTTACTATGTGGTTAATCAACTTATATTTAAATACAGTGAACTGTTTCATTCATTTATGCAACATTTATTTTAAAAAAATGTAAAATTTTACTTTCAGTATTATATTTAAATTTTTTTTAATTAATCAACGTTTAGTACTTAATTTTGCAAAACTCGAGGCAACTAAAAAAAAAAAAAATAATATTTTCTTATCAGAAATATTTTTAAATTAATGGGACTTTCAAAATTATGTTTCCGTTAGTTTGATTCTGATCACTGTGCAATCAACACAAATCTTAGATGTCAAATGTTATCATTTTATTACTTATATTTTATGGCTCAAAGCAGTTAAAAAAACGCCTAAACACAAAAATAACAAGTAAGGAAGGGCTAAGTTCGAATGTAACCGAACATTTTATACTCTCGCAAAGTCAAATGGTATACTCGTTTGAGATTTCTTTGTGGATTGACTGATATTTTCGGTAGAAGGTCAACTATAGGCACTGGGGTCCACATATTTAGTACAGTTTTGGTTCGACTTAGACAATTTTTGGTCACAAGGTGGCATACTTTAAACGTGTTATTCCTGCAAAGTTTTACCCCGATATAATCATTGTTGCTTGATATGCATAGTGGAAAGTGAAAGAATCAGATGGAATTGAAAATGGTGTTATATGGGAAATAGGCGTGGTTGTAGTCCGATTTCGCCCATTTTCGCACTATAATATAGAGATATGAGAAGAACGTTATGCACCGAATTTGTTTGAAATCGGTTTAGCAGATCCCAAGATATGGGTTTTCACCTAAAATTGGGCGGTGCCACGCCCACTGACTAATTTAGAACGCCGTTCCTATAAAGTCATCTCATACCATCCCTGAAATAAGATTTAATGTCTCTGGCGTATTTAGAGCTTGATTTATCGTGATTTTAGTAGTTTTTAACAGTACCGTTATATGGGGAATGGGCGGGGTTGTCACCCGATCACACTGTCGATAGAGGTGCTAAAAAAATTTGTTCTCAACGAATTTTGTTATTATAGCTTAAGCAGTTTAAGAGATATGCCCAGTAAACCTATTAGCGGTTAGGACCACGCCCACTTAAAAAAAAAAAAGTAAACTGCTGATGCCTCTCCCTAATGTGATACTGTATACCAAATAACAGTCTTCTATTATATCTTATTCTGGAGCTTAGTTATGGAAATTTATTTTTATGCAATACCAACCGTCTAACGTTACCAAGAAACATGTGTACCAAGTTTCATGAAGATATCTGAATTTTTACTCAAGTTACAGCTTGCACGGAAGGACGAACAGACGGATTTCAACTCGTCTCTTCATCCTGATCATTTATATATATATACCCCTATATCTAACTCGATTAGTTTTAGGTGATACAAACAAGCGTTAGGTGAACAAAACTATTAACTCTGTAGCAACAAGTAACGAGAGTATAAAAAGGCAGAAAGACATGGTCGTACATGGAAAAACAGTTAAAACCATTTGAAGGCTCTGCTCTGTCGAAAACTTTTTTTCTCCAATGCTATTGTAACTGCAACTGCTTAGCGCCGCGTCCAGATATGCTAACAGCGGGCAACAGTCATTATCATCAAATAAGATGGATCAACCAAAGCTCACAAACTATATACCAAAGAGGAAAGATGAGCTACGAAATAGAAAAACGATAAAATAAAAACCAAAGAAACGGCAGCTCATAAAAAATGTCGCTGATTTGCACTCTAGTAGATTAAAATCGAATTTTTATACTCTCGCAACCTATTGCTACAGAGTATAATAGTTTTGTCCAACTAACGGTTGTTTTCAACATTTAAAACTAACCGAGACACATATAAAATTATATATAAATGCATATAAATGATCAAGATAACGAGTCGAATTGAAATCTGGGTGATTGTCTGTCCGCCCGTCTGTTTTTGCAGGCGATAACTTTATTAAAAACTGAGATATCGTGATGAAACATGCTGAGAAACCACTAAAGCTATATCAACCAAACTTGCTGAGGACGAATCTTCTCGATGCTTCCTCAGATTTTGATAAATTTAAACAATTGGTGAGCACTTCCCCTATAACACAATTTTAAATTCCATCTGATTCTTTCATTTTACAGTATACAAATGAAACACCAATGGAGTTATCGGGGCATAACCTCGCAAAAATAGTGTCCTCAAGGTATGACATTTCACGTATAAAATGGTTAAAATCGATACTGATCAGGCTATACCTGAGTGCCTATGGCAAACTTTTACCGAAAATAGCTGTAAATCTGTGAGATATGTGTATAACAATGAAACTTAGAGAATGGTAATAATGTGCGCTGATTATAAAAAATGTTAAAGTCGGGTCAATGCTTTTCACAGCAGACATATTCTTGATGTAAGGATGTTCAAAGTTCCGGTTGATTTTATACCATATCGGTAAATATTGGAGTTATTTAATGAAACACAGAGACTGTCTATTTTTGGTAATAATAATTTTAATGAAATTAGGGGAACACGTTTTCTTAAATATAATGTGGATTAACTCTGAATTTGAATGAAATCGGTTTCTTCTTTGTTCTAAACTCCGTATCCCTATTATAATAACTTCCGATACCCTGGTTGATCTTTTCCTGGTATACCTAATGAGTGCGTCTGTGACCTATAATATATATAAGCTAATGAGATACCAAATCTGATTATAATCCATTGACGGTTTCGTATTTTATAATATATGTAAAGCTTTGTCAATATCTGAAGATATTTTCCCGGAAAATTGCGAGAGTATAAAATGTTCGTTCACACCCGTACCTAGATCTCCCTTACTTGTTTTATAATAGTTTTAACTATTAAATAGGAAATAACGCAAAAGCTGAAAGTTGTGTTGCTAGTGACTGTTTGGACACTTGGATATGACTAAATGCTAGTGATCAGCGGCAGAGTCGGTCTGTCTGCATTTACGAAATCAAAGCAGTGTTGTGCCGAGCCGAGCCCAGGTAGTCGAGAAAGAAGCTTCACTTGTTGAAGTGGAAACGCGACCACACCAGCAGGAGGCTAAAATCAGAAGTGCCATGGTAAAGGGTTAGAGGGCTGATGGAAAAGTATTTTAATTATGTTTGTTAATTTGCCGCTATTGAGTAAATGTTACCAATTTTATAGATATCTGTGCGCGCGGAAGGGTACACATTTATCTCCAACACATATCCAAAAATATACATATAAAAGAGGCATTCAAAATTTAGAAATCAATGACTTTAATCTTTTGTTCTTTGAACTCTTTATCTTTTTATATTATGTATATTACGCGTTCAACCTAACGGCATGTGAAAGGCGCCTGATTCCAAGGTACCTGTCGCATGGTATACATTTTTTTGACTTGTCTCGTTGAGACTGTATATGTACATAAATTCACACACGTATCCATATGTACAAGTGTTTATTTATGCAATCAAATATATTTGTAGTTAACTGAAGCTTTCACTTGTATTCTTGGTGCGGTCTCATCTTGAGCTCCATTTGTTGTTGTTAGGCTTTCAAGCATTTACACTATCCCATTTAGATTTACATTTTCCCATGTTAATAAATTAAAAACAAAAATAGATAATTTAATACACCGTCGGAATAAGTTTTGACGTATTGACCATTCTAAGTTTCTAATTTTTTTCATTCTTGGAGAAGGTGCACAAGGTATATAAAGTACAGAAAGCTAAGGGGAAGACATTATATATTCTTGCTATTTTTAAGATTCAAAAACATGGAGATGTCTGCAAAGCTTTATAATATAATATTTTGCATATAAATTAATAACAGTCACATTTAGTTTCTGATTAACTTATGCGAGGGCAGTCCGTTAAGTTTTAGCTCAACCGTCTGATGGCGCCACTATCGGAAAAAACATTTACATACTTGTGGTCGGAAACTGTGCGCGTGAGTAATTTTATTCGAACCTTTTGTACATTATTGAGCATACTTTCGATAATATAGGGTAATTTTTCATGCAGGAATATTGAAGCATAAGCCGCTATTAGAGCTTCCCCCAGAACGTCTTGAGAAAAAAACAATTTGCGGTGTTCACCATAATTCGGCTGGAAATTATCCGAAAAAACACCAAGAAAAATTAGTTAAATTATGATCAAATCTTCCCCCCAACGTTCTCTGATAATTTTTTTTCCTTTAAAAATTTTTGACGGCTATTTAAAATGTGTTTCCACTAAAAATTTCGCCAGTTTGTCAAACCCCCTAATGTAAAAAACTAAACTTTTTACTAAACGTTGGGGGCGGTATTTTATATGTCGAAAATGTGTATAAAGTTTGAAATGAATCGGTCAAGTAGTTTTAAAATGACAGTGAACACGGACTTTGAAAAAGTAGTTTTGAGAAAAACGCGTCTAAAGTTTATGAACTTTTGGTTGGAGCGTTAAAGGTCAGGAGATTAATAAGACAATAACTTTAAGAACATTGCTTCTATCGACCTAAAATTGTAAGGACATATTCTTAAAATGTTAAACAATAAGATAAGAGAAAAAACTATCGATTTTTCGAAAGTAAAAACCCTAACCCCCCCTTAACGAGTTTTAATAAGCCACGTTGGGTGACCGAAAACGGCTAACACGGTAAATAACGTGACGAAAGCTCATTGGTAGACGACCGCGTCTGTGTTACCCTGCAGTAAATAACAGCAATCCGAAAGAGTTTGTGAGTCGTTTCGTGTCCGTTGGCGAAGGGGGCTTCACATGATAAATGGCGGTAACTTTCTTATCGTCCGAAAATATGATGGTAACTGTTTTAGAACCAATTAATGGAAAAAATGTTCTTCTACCATGATAACGTACCGTCGGCACGACCAATTGGTGGTCGAATTACGCTAAGATTTGCTCCTCCAATTATTGACTTTGAGTCAAGATAGTAGTACCATTAGATTTTTTAAATTTTTGAGGTTACTCATAAACCAATTTCATAATTTTCATATCTCACATATTGGCCGTACACATTGTGCAGACCTAATTTTATCAATTTTTACCATAAGAACATCCTTATGGTATCACGCCAATTGATCGATATTTCCCGTATAAAGTCAGTCAGGCGATTTTAACCACTTATAAATAAAAGTTAATATCGAATACTTATATAATATCGAATACGTAAACCTTAGATAATTTAATTAATATATTATAAAAATTACAGTCCTCAATTAAACGAGATCGTTTCTATATATTTCCTACATGTTTTGTGACAACTGCCTGGTTATGTAAATTATACACTAAATATAAATCTATATGAGACAACAAAACGAAATTGATTTTAGGTTTTATACTCTCGCAACATGTTGCCATAACTAAGCCGAAAATTAAATGTTCAGTTATATACTTCCTTCTTAAAAACTTAACAATATTTCAGAGGAAATTCAATTACCGATGTAATATATATCAATTAAGATTATTATCAACATTATTATGAACTAATTTTGAATAAAATAACATTAGGTTAACAGAGGTGAAATTAAAACGCAAAGATAGGCATTCTGCAAAGAGAGTGTTTCACAGCATGTTAGGGTCGTTGAGAGGAAGATGCATACACTGAGTTAATTTTTTTTATTTCTGAATTTTATTCCTAATTCTTTTTTTTTTCTTTTTGACATGTAGACTCCATCTAAGTTTTGTTTCCAGGGTCATGCCCAGGTATTTCGCAGTATTGTGATATGGTATTTGCACACCGTTAATATACAGAGGCATATATAATATATATCTAATACTGTTGTGAGTGAAATCAATAGGTACTCATTTAGTTTCATTTAATGTCATTCGCCATTTAGCTGTCCATTCAATTTGTTTGTTTAAACAACCAACAGACAAAACAGCAGTATCATCTGCAAATGTTGCTGTAATACAATTGTAAATAATGGGTTCTAACACGCTACCCTGATTAACACCAACTTTTATTTTCTTTAAATAAGAGTACATATCTCCGTGTTTAATTCTAAAAAATCGGTCAGAGAGGTATGATGTTAATTGTTGTCAAAAGCTTTGGAAACATCGATGAAGACGGCCGAGCAAACTTTTTTTTTCTTCAAAAGCGTTTTCGATAACTCGAGTAATTCTATGCACTTGGTCAATAGTAATAATATGGGGTGATTTTTTCGATAGAAAAACTGATGCACCGGTCTCAACATCGTCTCTTCAAGTATGTTGTTCAGACGCGTAGCAAGCAATTTATCCATAATCTTTGAAAGTATTGGCAGGAGAGATATGGGCCGATACGCAGCTATATCATCGGTTGACTTTCAAGGTTTGTTGAATGTAATCACTTTTGCAGTTTTCCAGTAAATAGGGTCGTATTGTAGATTAAGAGATGCGTTCATTATGGCAGTAATGAGAACAGAGTTACATAATGAACAATACAATTAAATATTAAAATATTTTACTTTGTGTTGCGAGAGTATAATAATGGTAATTAAAGAATGTAAAATTTCCATTAGGAAACTATTGATAGGTATTGAAAATGTTTTAAAACTATTGGTTGGAAAGATTTTTCATTGTGGGAGAAATGTAAAAATCGGTTTGAAGATCCTCAGCTGCTCTTAATGGAACCGTTAATTGTATTAATATTTTGAAAAAACTAAAGCTTTCTCGAATTCTACAAAATTATTTTGACACAAATCTTGTAATATTTAGCCAAATTTTCCTCTCTCGATAGACTTCTAACAGCTATACTCCATAATATGTTGAAAAGAATTCAGGTTTATTTTAGTTTTCATAAAACTATTTCACAATACATATTTTCCTTGCTTAGTTCTGTACACCACATTTAAACGGTAGTTGTTATGTCCAAATTTAAGGAAATGACCGTTACGGGGCATCTCGACAGGCAATTTAAGATCAATGGAGACTGCACATTGTTAACGTTTAGCAATTGAATTATTATTTTTTCAAAAAATACATTTGTAGAAAAAAGTAGATATCTACATACGCATATAATTTAATGTTAAGGCCAAGAATTTAGCTGAATTATAAATATAAGGGTTTGCCATTATGTTTTAAAAATGATTTTGGGCAAGTGGCCACCGCGGCTGGCTCAAATGTGAGGCCGTGTGGTAGCAATGGCGTGTCTCGGGCTTAAAATGCGTAGACAATCGAATTCCCATAACTTCACCAAAAATAGTCCAGCGGTGTTTAGTTGATCTTGGAGGCCACGCCACAGGCCCACGATGCGTTCACTAAAAGTTTCATTCAATAAATTGATTATTTCGTTGGCTGTTGCTATACAGCGCCGTCTTGTTGGAACCAAAGGACGTCCACATCAACATCCTCCACAGGCAAAAATAAGTCATTAATCTTGACTAAATAGTATTTCCCATTGACTGTACATAAGTGTGACTTCATTTGGAGAAATAGGGACCGATATCGGTTGCCATCTCGTTTTGGGCCCATTCTTCGAACGTGCGACGTGCGCTGACTGGTGGATCGGCTTCATGTCTTGCACAAATTTAAATTTGTAAGCCCGCAAACAAAGATCTTTACGCAAAATCTTCTATAAAAACTTACTTTATATCATTCATTATGTAATGGCAAACCAAACTAAGTATAAATCAAGTAACAGCTGTCAAAAAACTAACTCCGAAAAAAGTATTGCCTTACTGAAAACCACACGTCTCAAAAAACGTAATTTGTAGTGACTATGTTAGCAATAGAAGCTCCTGTAAAATAGCAAGCATTTAAGAAGTGTGTAGTGTTTATATAAGCAAGTCTGCGTAATGCTCTCCTTTTGTAAGTCAAAAGAGAATGGGAAGAGAAATATTCGATGGCATACTCATATTGGCTTGTATCTATTAACCCTCCTTTGTTCAATATTTACCTACCTCTATATTCTTCCGATGCTGGTTTGTGTCCCAACTAGAACCAAGTGAAATTCACCTCAAACAAGACAAAGGCAATAACACAAACAAGATTTTTATTTATTTAGATATTTATTTAGTATGAAAAATAATAATTTAATTATGCTTTTAGAAAGGAGGACCAGCTGGTAGACCTGAAGGCTCAATATATGTATATGCATTCATATGTGTGTAAATACTAATGAAATGTATAAATGTAGATTTATGGTTATGATATAAATCAGTTTCTGTTGGTGTGAATACATACATATATCCTTCGATAACAAAAAGGAAGCGTAATAAAATGGAAGTAAATATTATATGTAGCTGATTATCATCAAAAATGTGTTACTTGCAAATGTGATGGCTTTCAAGATCTCCATTAGGAGTGAGTAGTAAAGTTTAGTTATACAACAGTCTTACACTTACGTATACATATTCATGCAAAGAAATGTACTTTGGCTTCTTTGGCGGCAACGAGAGAGTGGATACTGTCCTACATCCGTTTGCAGGCCGACTTCCGTTCAAATTTATGAGTTGATTTGTGCGTGACTTTCCAATTTCCTCTGGCTATATGGCGTTTGTTGTTATTATAGTATTTTACTTAGACTACTAACAATTAAATAAATAAATTTAAAAACGTACACAAAAAAACCTAAAATTTTATCTTGAAGATAAAGGAACAAAACAGGAATAAAATGGGTTAAATGGCCTTTGATGTCACAATGGCATAGCGACCTTTAAACTAGGTGTATGTGAAGAATGGGGAAATGGATAAAATTTTAATGATATAAATATGTAAAAATGTGTTTACATCAAAGTCAAAGCTGCACATACATGTGTACATGCCTACGGTGGGTATGTGAATCAAAATGAGCAGCACTAGGTTGCATGCTATGGTTTTACGGGCTAATGATATGCACCCCTTTCGAGTTCAAACTCGCGCAACCGACTCGCTAGCTGACACTTTTTTCTTAAATTTTTTGTCTGGATATTTCGGTGCTTTTCACATTTGAAAGCCTAGAAACCGCTGTGAACGAGACGGTGCCGATTACTTCGGAGTAGACTACAATGCACTTTCGCTTCGTACGTAACACACACATAAAAAGTGTGCTTCTGACGTAATATACGAATTCATGCTATTTGCTTTCGTAACTTGTGTGCAGGCGCATGTGCATAATAAAAGCATAAGTGCTACAGTTCACATTTTCCAATTGTATTTTTATAATAGTAGTTCAGGTTTTATTTAATTTATTAAGCGAATTACACTATTATCCTTCACATTACTTCACTTAATTTAAAGTTAATTTTCTGTGAGTAATGTTTTTTTGAGTGTTGCATAGGTCTAGATAGATTGGCAATCATTCTGACTGTTTTAGCCATCATGTATACTGGCATATTTTCTCTAGAGGATTCTTAATTATCGATTTAAGCATTTATTTTATTTAAACTACTCTCATTCGTTTTATGTCGGTTTTGTCATTCAAGAAGCTTGTATTTGTACATTTCGTTATTACTATAAAAAATTCTTTTTCGTTTTGCATGCTAGTTGAATTTTTAGCGAAAATAACGTTTTTGTAGCCAAATATGCCAACTTGAGTGCTGCAAGCGGGGTCAGCAATCATTAATTCGTTATATCCAGTTACGATTGTAGATGAGTACACATATAACATCCATGTCACACCTGGTGGAATATTTGCCGATACCATACTGAACAATCGTTGCTTATTGATTATTGATGCCTTGCGCATGCGTCCAATATATTGTATGAAGAGTCAATTTAATAGCATCTGCGCAAGCAAATAGATGTCCTACGAGTATATGCAACGCAGATATAAATTGCCACAAAAACAATCTAATTTGCATATTTTTTATGTCATCCACGACTGACTTTGCTACCCCTCGCCTGCAGCACATCAATGTACAGAACATCCTTTTAACCCATTAAAGTTCTGATATCAATATGAAAAATTAGAATCTGTTGTTTTTGGTAATGTACGTATACAATATTTTCAATACGGTGCAAAGTTGCCAATTTTCACTTACTTCAAAGCAAAGCGAGGAAGTTTTGACATATACATATGTGTATAGATATGACGAATAATTTTTTTAAATTTATTTTTTAATGTCACGTCGTTTTGCAAACTGCAAAACTAAAGGAGCGTTGCGAAAAGGGGCAACTGATTTGCATATTGCAATTGTAAACAGGCGGCCTTTGTTGTATCAGAGAAATTGGCAGAAGGGTAAGGACAGGTAAGCTGTTTGAAAGTAAAAGCGTTACGAACGAGTGTTTACTGACGGAAAGTAAAAGTAACGAACAGTTTTGCAAATTCAAATTAAAAAGCAAAATCACATAACACATGCTTCTTCGTCTTTGTCTTCGCTTTGGTCCTCTGCTTTTGACTGCTCAACTGAACATCTTAAGGGTGTGTCGTAGCAGCTCTTCTTTAGTGCCTAATTTGCCTTTAGGTGCTGTCACAACGATCGCTGGGCGGTTTAAATGAATAAAAACGGCCTAATATTTAGTGTCTTCCTGCAGTTGAGATTCTTCGAGAAAAAGGGGTGAAGCTACAATGTGATGTGCGCATTGTCTTTTCTGGTTTTTTTGGCGCACAAATGCTCCCTTTTCTTAATGTCAATATTTTACTTAATGCATTTTGCATTTTGCTTTTAAAACTGAAAACACGTACAAACAAATTATCCTCTGAAGAACTAAAGCAATGTGTGGTATGCAAAATCGAAAGGACTCAGTCAACGTCAACGAAGTGAACCAAATGCCTAGGAACAGCAATTGATCGATAACTGGTTGATGCTTCTTTAGCATTGAAAAAAGTTCATTATTGTTGTTGTCAAACGAGTTCAAGTTCAGTATTCGGGTATATACACTTTTTTATGGTTGCGCTGCTATAATTATTTCTTTTTTACACTTTTTTCTTGTGAAGAATTCGTCGCAATTTAAACAGGTCGATTAATTGGTGATTCAAGAATTTTAATAATTTTAAACATTTAGCTTAATTTATTTTTGATACACAAATTTGCATTAGTAATAAATATACATTCCGGTGCTGATTGCTAAGAAATTGATACATAACAACAGATTTGTGCAAATATCAATGCTAAACAAGATGTGAAGATTTTCTGCACAAAATTTCTCAAAAAGAAGTTGGAAATTCTGAACATTTTAGCTTTAACGCTCTCATAAAACTTATTGAAATCGTACTTTACTGAAAACACTTACATACATTCATTCATTCATTCTGCAAAGGAAGATTAAAAACAAGTAACGGTTAATTGGTTAAATACAAGTAGGTAAACACATAAAAAATCCATACAAAATGCCGTTATTGGGCGCACACTCTTCATTAAATTCATTCAATTAAAAATCGGGAAATGACCACCGTATTGATGCCATAAGCATATGTATATGCAAAAACAATAACATGAGCAAAAACATGCTAATGGCGCGGGAGCTAGCGTACAGGTGCCGCTGTTAAAGCGACTGTGGTTAAAGTGGTTGCCAAAAAACATTGCAAAATGCTAATCTTGCTCATTATCAACGCCATCAACATGCCGGCATCTCATCAACGCCACCTCTACTGTTACACTGACGGCATCTTTTTGTTCCAGCTGAAGCTTCTGCTATAGCGACTGGCTGTAGACCTTTCGATTGAATCAAAGCGACAGGAGTTCAACGCCACTACGCTGCGGCTTTTCAGCATTTTTCATTCATGAATTTTTTACTATGAGCAGAAACGCTGTAGCGTTTTGCGGCTTTTTGAGTAGTACGCATAATTATGCAACAAGTCCTTGCCACGAAGATATTTTTTTCTGTACGGTTTTCAGCTCGTTTATTTGCATTATTAACATATTTTTTCTGGTGCTTTGTGGCGCGTGCGCGTTAGCATAGCACAAATAAATATGCACAGCAGTTCTATGGAACAAGATTTCGACCTGTCTATCAAATCAGAAATTACTTCTTAATATATATAATATATGTATTTTTTTCATATACAACCATTCACCAAGTGATGTTAACTATTAAGTCACACTGTTGAAACTATAAGGGTTAACTCTTGCCCGCTCCTTTAATTACCGTATCCCGAAAAATTATCATGTGGTCATATTATTTAAATTTCGGTAATTATCATATTTGAATTGTTAATGATTGTGAAGTGAGCAAACTGCCACTTTTTCTCATATTATTTGTACAATACTCACAATAGTCAATTACATTGTGTTTGTTAGCGTGTCAACTGTTTAACTTATTTTTAAAGAATTATAAACAATATAAGCATGAAAATCATAGAAGGTGGTAGTTTCTCATTTGTTGTTTGATTTCCATGCATATAAAGTATGATGCAGACAAAATTATACATAACCCTACACTAACTGACCTTATTGAATGTACGAGTGGTTGAAAAATAGGGAAGCGCAGACGTGTGGACACTTAAAATTAACCAAATTGTTATTCAAAGGTATGTTAGTTTTTGACGTTTGGAAATAACCAAAAGTAACGTCAGCAGTTTTCTAAGGTATATATATTTAGTTTGCCACGAAGTTTGTTACACTCAGATGAAAATGTCTGAAACCCTATAAAATATATAAACGATTTATATGATGTGTATGATCAGCGTTATGAGCTGAATTGATTTAGCCATGTCCGTTTGTCCATCTTTCTGTCTAACTGTATGTATATACGTCACCTAGTCTCTCATCTTTTGAGGTGTCGCTCTGAATTTATCTGTCATACAAACTTAACGATCAAAATCAAGTTATTTTATGAAAACTTCTTTATTTGTGAAGTGTATGTTATTCTAGCTTTGGTGCAACCGAAGTTAACGTTTCTTCTTCCTAATTAAAAACGAAAATTTAATGGAAATACAAATCTAGAGTGGATCTACTTACACATAAGTATGTATATAAATTAATTATTAAATATTATGAATAATTTTTGGGTTTAATTATTCCTTAAATATATCTCTAATTTTGATTTTGTTAAAACGTATCCTCCTGCGCTTTGGCTAACAAACATACCTAAGTACATAGCGATTTTATTTCCAACATATATATTTAGGTATACTACAACATTTATATTTAGGTAGTAAGTCAAATTTAGCAATTTTTGTGCATGGCATTTATAAAATTCAACGGCAGTAATAGTCAAATTAAAGCCTTTGAAGAGTGAACTTATAAGTACTATCATACCATGTAATCTCTTACTCACATATCTGGGTGTTTTACTGTATGCATTTGCAATGTAGTTGAAAATTTCTGAATAAAATTTCTATTTAAATTTAATGCAAAGTAAAGTACTGCCCAATGCGCAGTAAAATACACCATTCATATGAACATATATACCTATATACAAAATTTTGCGACTTTTTGTACGGAGTACAAAAAAATTAGAGCACTCGCTCATTAAACAAACAAAAGAATGCGAAATGAGGAGTATCGAAAATAACGAAATGTTGCAAAATGTGTGCAAAAAAAATTTTTAGAGATTGTTAGCAGAAATGAATAATAATCATAGAAATTAAAGCATATGAACATTCTTTTCAACCGAAATTTCAATGCTGTGTGCTTTTTTCTGGTTTGTTTATATTTATTTATAAGAAGTATTGGAAAATCCTTAAAATCAAATAGATATATTGCCACAGGAATTTAAGTAAATTATTTGAAAATCACTACCTAAAACATAGTAAGTATAAAATTGCTCAATTAATCAAAGGCCCTAATTTTTGAAAGCTAGGTACTACGTAGTGTTATTAATTGTAATTATTGTGGGAAACAGTAGTTTTGTTTTATGAAGTTTATTACCCGATTTTGTATGATTTTGCCACGCTAATTCCAAATCTGCAGTCAGTTCTTCTCTAGCAGCTCTAGTTTTCGAAATATAAACATATTACATTTTACATTACATTTTTTAGAATTAAAAAATGCATATTGACCTGCTCTTACTTAACATGAAATAAACTTTCTTTTATGTGCTTTTCTTGCATGAGTAGAAACATCAGTGTTGTTTTGAATGCTTCACCGCTAATCATCATATTTGCATTCCAACGACCCTGGATCGCTCTTCCATAGTGCGAATATCCTGATGAAAGCGTTCTCCTTGTTCTTCGCTTAAGTCGCCCAATTTTTCTGGGAAACGGTCTAAATATCTGAAGAGGAAGTGAAGATATGTGGAGACTTTTTGTTTCCTAAGAAATTTTGCATAAAAAAAATTCAATCCATGCAGATTTCTCCTTATCTGTCATACAATCAGTAAAATCTTGGTCCTTTATTAGTTCCCTGATTTGAGAACCATCAAAAATACCAGCTTTAATTTTTTTCTGTACTCAATTTTGAAAATATTTTACTGATATATTTAAAACATTCCCCATCCTTGTTTAGAGCTTTTACAAACTATTTTTTCAGACGTAATTTTTTATGAAGAAGGGTCCTTGTTGACCCAAAAGCAAATTTACCATTTTAAGATCGACGCATATCAGCCACTTATGTTATATGTAAGTAGAACAAAGTAATCCAAATAGGCTTTTTTATAGAATCACACGCATTAAAACGGCGTTCTTTAAATATATAGTCACCGCAAATAGCATAAAAACGATTTGGATCATTTAAACAAGTTCTTCTTAATGTAAACATAGCGGTTTATTTATGTACCTCTGTCACTAGAACTAGACCTGCTGAAACTGAGGGTCAATTTAATAAGCGACGTCAAATTAGTAAGAAACAGTTTAGAAACTTCATAAAAGAAAAAAAAAAACGTTTAATTTTTTTTACCAGCGAAGAAGTTTCCATACAAGAACTTGATTTTGATCGTTCAATTTATATAGCAGCTATATGCTATAATGATCTGATCTGGAAAATGTCGTTGGATATTGTAGTATTGCCTTGGCTGAATATTGTGAAAGAATTTTGATCTTTCAGTTTGTATGACAGCTTCCGATATCTGTGATTCCGTTGGCCGATATCTGTGATTCCAACCAGGGAGCAGCTTCTTGGGCAGAGAAGGAGGTGTACCAAATTTCAGATTGGTATCTCTAAAAGTGAGGGCCTAGTCCGCGTATAGACAGTCGGACCCAGCTCGTCACGCTTATCATTTATATAAATATTTCCTTACGAGTGTTGAAAAAGCGTTTAGAACACTTTTAGAGAAAATCTCTTAAGGGTTTGATAATGCTTCATGATAATGGTCGCATTGGAATAGACGACAGAGTGTCACATTGTCTGATACTTACGTGTTTTGATATAAATACTATATAATATTTTGAAGCAGATAATTCCGATAAAGGAAGACTGAGCTTTAAATTTATTGTGAGCAAATATAATATAATGAAATTATAATGTATGTTATTTGTATTTAATAACAAATTTTGCGGATGAAATATACGAGAGCACATGTTCAAGTGCCTTAAATATTTCCACTCCAAAGAACTAGCGCCGAATCTTCGCTCCACATTGTTTAAGTTAAATACATCATTTTCCTCATATAAAATGTACAATCTTAACTGTAATGCATATTTGTTTTTTAAATTACTTACATTGCGACAGGCAATTAAAGATTATAAAAAAATCTGAATTGCTAGCAATACTGCCAATGAAGACTGTACATGTGTGTCTAAATATATTTCATGCTATACATTTCTAGCGATGAACTGTTATATAGGTGGTTTGACAAAGCTGTTTTCATTTGCACAAACATTTTGAAGAGGAAACAAGTACTTGCATAGCTTCGGTGGCATGATGCCACCAAAGATGAAATGTCAATGCCTGTGTTTTATTTATTGTTGCGTAAAGTGCAATTTAGCAAAGTAATATTCAAAATATAAATTTTACCAAAACACGAAAAATAATAATTAAATACATACGTATATGGTTAATAATTGTTAGCATTTTTAAAAATCAATCATAATATTTAATTATTAATAGGTAAATAAACTTTATGCAATGTATTTAAGTCTTAAAACATAAAATCTTATATTTCGAAATTATACATTTGTAGAAAAAAGTAGATTTCTACTCTTTTTACTCCCCATATAAATTTTTGTCATCCTCATATAATTTTTTAACGGTACAAGAACTCAAACACGCGCTGGATCAGCTCGAACATACATACCTACCCGACGCAATTTCGAGAATAAATATTTTATGATATCTAATGCTTAAACAAAAACATTGCCAACCTCAATGGTAATGTATTTGACAGATGGTTCGTAAGGTATGTACATTGTCTGTGGAGTTGCGGCGTTATAAATACAATTGTATGCCACTATACATATTTTAGATTTATTTGAATAGTAAATATATTTAAACCATTCAAATCTTTGAAGGTGAATTCACTGAATATTATTGAAGGATCAAAATAGTAAGGCATTTCAGAGATTGCATGCCAATACTAAACAAATGGAGATTTGTACATACATATGTATGTATAGACGTGCTAAGTAGCACTGCAAAACAAAGAGAGTCAATATTTCAGTTACGATCAGCTGGTTGTCTACCCAAACGTCTGATACCTGGTAGTTTGTCTGTCTGTATTTAGCACCACAATTCGACTCGTTGTCTCGCTTCTGATCATTCATTTTATTTACCATTTGAATACAAATTGGTACGGTTGGCATTTCACTCATTCCACTTGTCACTGCTGACATTGAGTATGTTTTGAAACTGGCGCAGTTTTGGTAAAAATTAGATTGTTATGCATGCATGCGTGTTTGTGTAATAGCAGCAGCTAAATGCAAACATAGTATAAGTATGTGCACGAAATATGTCCGCCGGGACAAAAGTAAGGGTGTTGGCATAGTTTTAATTCATTTAGATTTTCATAAATTTCCAAAAAAAAGACATATACATACATTGTATATTGATGAGGCTTTTAACGGTAGGTGTCTACAGTGACCTACAAGCAAGGATATGCTTGAAATTTTACAGATATTTTACCACTAGAATAATATTGAAATTAAGCCAACATTACTGCTAATATCCATAACTAAATCCATATGGAGCTTTAATGATATTTTATTCACTAGTTTTGAATTATTGTTTATGAAAGGTTAAAATCCAAGTGTAACAATTGTTACAACAAACACTAATGCCCGCCTCATAACCATATAACACGACCGATTGTTATTAGGAAGTTTTTGAGCCGTGTCTGCAAATGTACGGTAAAGCATGTTGTGGGGCGCGCACCGATTTGAAATCGAACGTACGGAGTTAGCACAAGAACTAACTGTTCCAGCTGGATGTGATGGCTTGAACTCTTTCAGGATGGAAGTGCAAGCTGCATTCAAAGGCATGAATGGAATTTCTGGAACTACAACGCGCTTTCCTGAGAAAAGAGCAATGGAATGGAAGTAAGAAGTTTAGCATACGTTATAAAGGGGAGTCAATAAGTCTAAACCATAATCAACAAGCTATTATAGGAAAGGAATGCTAATCCGTTGTTCACTTTCATTTACTAAATAGACTGAGTAGTGACACTGAGCAATTGGAAATTTAGTATTTAATTTCTTGTAGGCGTTCCATTGGAATTTGGAGCAGTAAACACATCCATACAACATCATTGTTGGGTTGGCACTGTTCCATTAATATCTTCTATCGCAGTCTAACGATCCAACGAAAATGGTGAATGAGCAAGAATGGCAAATACTCTTTTATGCAACTCGCTTCTAATTGCGGGTGCTTCCGGGGTTTCTCTTTGTTGAATGACCTGCGCTATAATACTCTCTAACACACACAATCACTAAGTAGAAAAAAGCTTGAGCATTGGAAGGAGAATGTGTTTCTTATCTACTACTTTTCTTTCCTTCAATAACGATAAAGCATTTGCTTTCATTCGCACTTTACAGTCAGTTAGTCTACGAGCTGATACATTGTAATATCAGATCATCGCACTCGCACTAGGGGTGGAAACATATGGTTAGTGTTTTTGTTTCCTTATGCCTGTCGATCTGCCATTCTATGATATTTTCAATGCAGGCCCTTACATCCCAACGCATAAGAGACGTACACCTATATTCGGTTCTTTACTCTTTTCAGAAAAACCAACAGCAATTTTATCGCGCACCCCTTCGCACTTTTGAATTGGTACGAGCCTGCACCTTTGTCACGGCCGGTGGCACTAACACAAACCGATGTTATTCTGCCTTCACTTCGTTTGTGCACTCACTCGCTCTTTGCGGCTACATTTTGTGCGCTTCGTTTGACTGCTTACTTCGCTGGTGGTTTGCTGACTGTTGTCGCCTTCATCGTTGTCTTTGGCTTTGGCTTTAGCTGAGCTAACGCTGCTTGAAGTCGTCGACGTTGTCGTTCTGATATTCGGTACTCACTATTCGTGTTACCTCTTCTATTCGTTGTATTATATGCTGTGTATACAGAGTGCTTGTGTACGGTTGTTTGGCGGTGACGTACGCTGCCGCACGCTACTCTCCGATACCTTCTGTCGCCGATGAATGACGTTAGTTCACTTCGATAGCTCTATGAGTTTACACGTAGAAAATTTCAGTCTTCGCGTGTCTGAAGCGTACAAAATAGAATAAGCAAAGTAAGAAGAAATTGTTGTGCGGATCGTTTAACTAAGCAAGTTGCTTAATTTTTGAAATGAGAATGCGTGTTCTGTATTTACTTGTATAAATGGAAACCCAAAAGTTACCTTAGAGATACTATATTATCTTAGTGCTCATCATACATTACGGTTATTTTGATAAAGTGCGGTTGACCAATCTCGCTCACAAAGCGACAAAAACCTGCCAGTGAAAAGTGTGTCTGGATGCAAAACAAATCATCTCTCATATTTGACAAAATTATTAAGAATTCTAAAAAATAAAACGAAAAAAGCAATTATATAAAAAGGTGCGTGCGTGCATTAAATGACAAAAAAGTAGTTGTGTAATAAATACAAGATTGTTGATTTAATGAATACAACTCAAAACTTGTCTTAACTTAAATATATGTACTCGTATAAGCCTCGATAGTGGCTTACTAGTCAATTAAGCTTTTGCAAACCAAAAACGCCTCCGCTTACAGGAATTGGTATGATTTTAGTAGCCGGCGGCAAATCCAATTTTTAGTGTTACACAACTTGTTGATTACAGTTTCAAAAGATCGGAGAAGGAGCAGTGGAAAGTGCGTTGATAGTGACTACGCACCCAGTGATTTAAAACAAATTTCTACTCTTTGTTGCGTTGAGCAGCCATTGCGAGCTGCTCTTAATACACCGGCGTCATCGAATTCTCTCCTGTGTACGTTGAACGAAAAGACTTCAAGACGGTTGCCTCACGGTTCGAGTGGAATGAGCATAGGGACACTGGTCTTCCTTTTGACAGATCGGTTTTCAAGGTCGTTAAACTGAGCCCCAACTTGGAGCCCTACCCCGCCAGCGTGGAGGGCCTGAACAGCCCTAGAGCGGTGGGGATGGCCGCCACCTCATATATGACACCGTCCAGCGGTGATCTCGATATGGCACTAGGTGGTGGGGGTTATCATACTTCATCGCCTCGATCTGCCGCAGATGCTGGAGAAATGAAATACATGCAACATCATCATCATCATGCCGCCGCTGCTGCCGCCCACCATCAGCTGCCCTCGTCGCCAAGCCCGAATGCAGTAGTGGGTGGAGCGGGAGGTACGGGAGCAGGTGGTACCGGTGGTCTAGGTGTGTCAGCGAGTGGGCTTAGTTCGATCACACCCTCTGGCAGTTTGGGTTCAAATCACTGGACCGCATTGCATCCTTCAGATCCATGGGCTTCAATGACACATCATACACACCATCATCCCGCGGATGCGGTGAAACAAGAGATGTCTCATTTATCACAGCAGTCTCGCGTTCAACAAGGCATGGCATCCCCACATACATGGCACGCACCGGTTCATACAGCTCACTATGCACCGACGGGTGGTTCGCCTTTGCAATATCACCATGCAATGAACGGAATGTTGCATCATCCTGCTCATCCAGCGCATCACCAAGGAGTGCCACCATTGCATCACGCATTACGTGGTGAATCCCCACAACTTCATATACATCCCCATCATCTGCAAGGCGATCGTGACGTGTCGGGAGGGGAAGAGGATACACCCACTTCAGATGATTTGGAAGCATTTGCAAAACAGTTCAAACAACGTCGTATAAAGCTCGGCTTTACTCAAGCGGATGTGGGACTTGCGCTTGGCACCTTATATGGTAATGTGTTTTCACAGACAACAATTTGCCGCTTTGAAGCTCTACAGTTAAGTTTTAAGAACATGTGCAAATTAAAACCACTGCTACAAAAATGGTTAGAGGAAGCTGACTCCACCACGGGATCACCTACAAGCATTGACAAAATTGCGGCTCAGGGTCGTAAGCGTAAGAAACGAACTAGCATCGAAGTTAGCGTTAAAGGGGCACTTGAACAACATTTTCACAAACAACCAAAGCCATCGGCCCAAGAGATCACATCGCTGGCAGATTCTTTGCAATTGGAAAAAGAGGTTGTGCGGGTGTGGTTTTGTAATCGGAGGCAGAAGGAAAAGCGTATGACCCCACCAAATACAATGGGTGGCGATATGATGGACGGTATGCCACCAGGCCATATGCACCCACATGGTGGCTACCATCCTCATCACGATATGCATGGAAGTCCAATGGGTACACACAGTCACAGTCACAGCCCGCCCATGCTTAGCCCACAAAATATGCAGTCCGCGACAGGTCATCAGTTGGCGGCTCACTAGCAATCAGAAATCCAGGAGTCGAACTCAGCTGCAGCTGCGTCCACTCCTGCATCGCTGCATCAGCAGCAACAACAACAACAACAACACCAGCCACATAACCAACATGCGCCCAACACGCCGTCGTCTTCGGGTGGCTCATCGGCGACAATGACAACAAATGTGCTGTCGCCGCAATCGCCGATCGGTGCTGGGTTAGCTGCTAATAATAACAACAACAATAATACGAATAACAATAACAATGAAAGTGATCATTTAACGCAGGTGAAACAGCAGCAGCAACAGCAAGCGTCATCGATAGCGGCAGCTGCAGCCGCCGCTATGTACATCGATCCGATGCGCTATCAACATCACCATCCACACCAACACCCGCATCTTAATCCCGCGCACCACCCACACCTCTTCCACACCAGCGACCAGCAGCACTCAGCGCTGCAACATCCGACCGCTCATCACCAACATCTGCAACAGCCGCAGACATCGCCCGGAGCGGGCAGCAGCAGCGGCGCCTTGCAAGCACCATCCTCATCGCCCTCCTCAGCGTCCTCGGTGTTGGGAGTGAGCAGCGCGACCGGCATGCATCACCTTAACTTAAATCCACACTCACTACATCAGCATCACCATCACCACCAACAGCAACATCACCACCAACAGCAGCAACAACAATTGCATGCCCGGCGTCTATTTGAATGGAGTTTACAATTCGGTGCTGCCGCACCAGGCGTGAGGCATTTCAATTCATTTGGCGGAGGAGGCGAATAGCATACGTCCGCCGCAGCGGCAGCGTCAGCGGCCTGGTTTGGTTATGAATCGTCTTAAGAGCGCAACTATAAGACATTTAGAATCCAACTAAGAGGCGGTGCGCTTTTAAGCTGCGGCGTGTAGTGAACCGGGCTAATTGATAGGGTATACTAGCGGCAGCGCAGAATTAAACTATTTTATTTGGTGTATATACGGTATATACAGCATACATATATGTGCAGGGAACGAAGGACCAACGACCGAGTTACGGTACCACTTGAACCGCGGTTTAATATTAAACCACTTTAGTAATAGTGGGATACAGTTAGGTAGACTTATTAAGTAAGTGGACGGTTGTATGCCATTTGCCAGAGCTATACCAGTGCATTAATCTGTGTTAACTTGAAATTAGTTAAGTAAACTAAGTAAATAAATAATGATCCCATTATAAAATGAAAAATAAGAAAATACAAAGAAAAAGTACGGTTTAGTAGTAAAAATTTTTCACTGAAATGCAAAACATTCAAAAGTAAAAGAAGTATAATTAACAGTCTACTTAAGCTCCCCTAAGATAATTAGCATCAAAGTCTTAAAATAAAATGGAAAATAGAATTAAAATAATTAAAAACTTTGAAAGTTTCTAAAACTTGCAAATAATAACGCAATTAAAATCAAACCAGAAACTAAGTGATGTTTTTAAGAAAAACAAAATTACTAGAGTTTTGCGTATTTAATAAAAATGTGTAATCGCAAAGGTAGTAATCAGCTAAATTAAATGTAATTAACGAATTCAATAGTTTATAGTTTTATACATGTTAAACTTCACTGTAAATTAATAAATTTCTTAAATATCAGTGCAACCGTGAGAATCCGAGAGTCCGCATAGTTATGAAAAACACAAATATACATTATTTGAAATACTACTAAGCATTGCGAAGCATTAAAAGAACTTAATAAGTAACCGAATAGCTAACAAACCACCATTTAATTTACCAATTGTTTTAAAAAGCCGCCAAATCGTAAACCTTTCTCATGCAACCAGTGTTTGATACAATCATTAAATTAGTAAATATGAAAATGATAATAAATATAAAATAATACAGAGCGTCCAACTTGTTAAGCGGTAAAGTGCCGAAAAGCGAGAGCACCCAAGTAGAGACAGCTCTGCGCGGTGGACACCGGGTAACTGTTGGTCTAAGAGCTCATTTTCGGTGCTGATGCATATTTCGAAGGTAAACCTTTTTCGTATTCAATGCTTTGATTGTCGATAAGTTTGGCATTTCTTTTATAATTAAGCTCACACTTATCGGCACTTTTCGTATGAACAATCGACCGTACGCAAAACCGAAGTAGACCAAAAGTTAGAGTTAAACAAGGAACGCATTCGCTTATCACAAATGGAAAACCAAAATTCTTAGTTTACTATAATGTACATATGTATGAATGTGTGCAGTTCGAATTTGCAACTATTCAACATAAATTTACATTCCTATTGCATTTTAATAAAATATAAATAGTTTTCTTTCGAGACACAGCATTTGTTGTTATAATATTGTATGTAGAGATTAAATCTTTCGTAACATTTTCACCAAATGCTACTCTCAAAGCAAAACATTTATTTGTGATGAATGAAATGGAATATTCCTTCGTGCTTGCTTTTTTACAGTTAAATTATGGTGTTATGTATAAACACGAAATAAAACTTAGTCATATTACTTTATAGATTCCAACACATTTGATCTGTTCAAAAATATTTATTTTAAGCGGGAAGTCAATATTGTTATTGTATATTAGACTATTATTAAGTTAGCTTTCGCATAAGTGCAAGTGCAAGTAAGTCGTGTGTATATAATATGTAGCAGTAAAATAAAATTTCTTTGAATAATCTGAAACAAACACTGGTATTTTTTTTATTTTCGGCGTGTAAATGGAGTCGGAGTCAAGTTTCAATATTTCTTAAATTTATTTTGATTGTAGTTATTATAAATATTATTTTTGAATCCATTTCGTCATCAAAGTGAATATAAGTAAAAAAATTGGAACATATTTTTTTTCAAAGATAAGAAAAGTACTGACTTAAGGTGAAATTGTGCGTTACATTTGTCTCAATTTATATAATATAAGTAAACAAATATTAACCCAGCATTACAAGTAGAATGGAATAATAGATAAATGCAACCTTTTCCAGAGTGCAGGTTTTCTGATTTTTTCTTAACATTTGTTAATTTTCCTGTGAAATTTTTGATTGAAAATGAAGTTATTTCAGTTCAGTTGATTTCATATTTTACTGGCAATCGAATCGATCTCTTTCTAAAATCAAACCAATGAATAGTGCGCATTGTAATTTTGATTGATACCATTTATAATTCTCCTTGCTTTACAACCTTGCTGTTCTATTTCTATATTCTGAACAGGGTTTGTAACACCCATAAGGAAGCGTCGGAGACCCTATAAAATAAGCCACTTCATGAGCTGAGTTGATTTAGCCATGTAAGTCATTCGTCTATCTGTATATACGCGAACTAGTCCCTAGTTTTTGAGATATCGACCTGAAGTTTTGCACACGTTCTTTTCGCTCCAAGAAGTGGCTCATTTGTTAAAACCCATATCGGACCACTATATTATATAACTGCCATTAAAAATTGATGAAATCAAGTTCTTGTATGTAAACTTATTTATTTGAGAAGCATATTCTAACTTCGGTGCAAAAGAGGTTAACGTTTTTGCTAGTATAATAAATAGACTTAAGAAATAAATTCGTACATACTCGTATGTTCTTGGGTTATCTGTGCCTGAATTTTTGCTTGCTTTTGAAATGGAAAGCCTTTGGAAGCTTATTTGACCTTTGACTATATTTGTGAACTAGTTCGATATATTTACACATACTCCTATAACTGATATTTTGAACATTACTCTGTCTCTTCATGGAGTTCCTTTGCTAGTTCTAAACTTTTCGCATTTCGATATATGGCATGAAGTTCTGCTGATTTCGTTTTTCATTTATCTCTTTATTATTTCTCTCAACTTTTGGTCTACAAATGAAAAAAATAAAACAGCAAATAGTAATAATAAATAAATACATTAACATTAAAATAGTTAAGTTGCTTCATTTGTTGCAATATGCATCCATACGTCAGATATATCAACAGCAATGCCATTATGAGTCCATTTATAGGTTATATGGATCTTTTGTAAATATTTAAAAAATTAGCTCTAAGTCTGGTAATTTTTTATCAAACAAATTTTTAAAATAAATACCAATTTATATAATAATTATAAAAGTCGGAACACAAAATTACAAAAAAAAACTTTTTCCCGATACTGCAGCGCTAGAAAGTAAGTATTAGCTTTAAAGTTATATGTATGTTATGTGCAAAATAAAAAATAAATAATCCACAGATAGTCAAAACAGGAAACCTTCAGAGGTACATAGAGTATATAAATACATAAGAACACATATAGGTATAAAAACAAAAAGTGCATGAAAAGATAATCGCAGCAAGGACTCAATAGTTATACGTATAACAAATGTCAGACAAAAATCTTAATATATTTAGCGGGAACACGTGTAATTGTAAAAGTTGTATTGTAAAATATTGTAAGTACGAAATAAATGAAATTTTTAAATTGAGAAAAAGGCTGTTGTTGTGCTATAGGCATTGTTGTTTCTGAAAGGAAAATTATCATAGTTTTTCTAGTTTTGACTGACGAAATATATACTTATCTACATATTTTTTTACATGTATGTATATTTAATGAAATTCAATTTTAAATGATAATTGTTTTCAGCTGAAAACCCGACACGTTTGTGAGCGGAAAAGGAATTTAATTTGTTCTCCGTCATTTCTTGGCCCAAAGGTGTTAGTGTTACTTAATTCTATAGTATCTGAAGAACTGTCAATAGCGCATTGCAAATGTGTTAATGAGAAGTCATTCCATAATAATAAGATTGTATCTCAATATTTTCTTAATTATAACTGGGTCATGTAATACACACCCTTATTGCATCAGCCAAATTTGATTATGTTTAATTGAAAATTAGCAGTCTTGGCACCCGTTTTGTTGTGGTTTTAAATGTCATTCACCATTCACCATTCACCACCTATACTCGAATCTCGATTCCCGCATTATTGTTTATTTTATATTTGCGATCACTTTTCATTTTGTATTAATTTTTTCATAAGGACTCAAAGATCTTCTCGCATTCGTTTACATCGGCAATTAAGCGCAATTTACGATGCTGCTGATCTGATCTGCAAATGATCATCGGCAAATACCGACGGTGGAAGCAGCGCGCTGCACGATCGCGTATGCAAACAATAAAAGTATGCACATGCGATGTACATAAAAAGGTCAGTGGCCGTGTGAAATTATTAAATATGCGTTTGAATGTATGGGATTTATAAGAATATATTATAGACATATGAATACATATATGCAAATACAGAGCTACAATAGTAATATGACTTGTAGAAGCTCTGCTTAAAGTGGATTACTTCTCCACAATTTTTCAATAGTATTTTATGGTTGAAAGTTATTTACAATAAATTTGTATATTTATATTGCTGCACAGGTCTACCTTGAAACCATATTTGATAACATTTCTAATTAAATCAGTTCATGTCTTGATCATTTTAGATGAAATGAGTCTCACTAAGCTTAGAATTTTCGGTATCAAATCTTGAATGAATCTTCATATCTTTTCGCCTATCCACCATCTGCTGGATGTTCCGACTTCTAGAGCGGCGTGTCCCTCTTAGCATAAGGTGATTTAATTTGGAAGTTGTATACTTGTATAATTAGCTAATTAAGTATATTTTTGTCGAATACTCATATTTTCTTATACATTTTTGTTAGAATATGGCAGTCCTTAAGAGTCCAGGGGTAATAAAATTTGATTCCTCAAATCTGCACAAATATTCGCTATATATGTGTATTGAATATACTATAGAAGAAAACAATTGTTAATAATATGAGAACGATTTTTCACATATTGAATTATATCAATTAGTTATATCTCTTCCGCATATAATGTACTGAGGCCTGTAAAAATATTATATAACTATTAAATCAACAAAACTTTAATGCTTGGAAACTGAGAACTTGTGGCATAATAAATCATCAAATAATTTTAAACGGTAATATGTACGACTAATTGATACTGATCAACAAAAAAATAGCGATGACTTTTCAAATTTTCTATTTGGTCCGCAAATAAACATTTGAAAGGAAATTATATAAATTTATTATTCGCTCTAAATATTTAAGAATACATGTTTTATTTGGAAAATATGTTTGCTGTCTTTGGTTTCGCAAGAATATTAGAAGCAATCGGTTTTTGGGAAACTTCGTTCCTTACTACCCCCTTGTTACAGAATTTAAGTTTTAACCACATACTATACATATATATACCATATATATCTACATAGTTTTCTGACATGAAGACGTGAATATATTATATAATAATAACACTAACATACATATGTACATGTAGCCAAATGTTGTTATCTGTGCAGTCATTATTTCCCGCTCCTTGGTGACTTGTCTCCATGGTAAACGTGTGTGTGTAATACAGATATAATTTTTCAGGCGTTTCCTTAATGTTTGTGTTGCTGTTGTCGATTTCTGGAGCAACTCTGCGCCGCCGCATGCATACAACCGTGTCTATAATTACCCGTGGGACTGGCATGGCCAACAACGAAACGAACAAACGGGGAATCATTCAAATATTGCAAAAAGAAAACGTCGAAACCTTAACTAACTACAACAATAGTAAAATGGATTCAGACAACAAACAACTTCGGTGCCTGCTACTCACCAAGAGAAAAAACAATAGTTATAATGGTAAAAGTAACGAAAATAATGGCAACAATACCCGCCAAATAACGCCGCTCACACACCAAATGCCAAATCAAAATGGCTGACGAATAGCTTTACAAGGGGCAATGACAGTGAAGTCGGCATTTGAGGTGTTGACTATATTTTGTGGGGCGTGTGGCTTTTTTAATTCTTTTTGAGCATATACTTGGGCATAGCATGCGTATTGAGTTTAACGTTGAATGTTTTTTCTGGCCTAAATGCATTGCTGACGATAATGCCTTCAACTGAAAAATGCACTCGCTAGTGACCCGCCTCTCACCTCGTTGCGCAATGGTCTTCGGTTTCTTATTTCTTGTGCTAGTGTTGTCACGTGCACTTTTGGATTATTTACCAAAGTCACTAGTTTGCCAATAGGCAAGTAAATACGAGTGTATGCTAATATAATTATAGTATAATGCTAAGGGGGCACAAGAAGTACACCGCCAATAAGCAAATAACGGATAAACTAGCTCATTTTCCACATATCAAAGTGGTGCTGCTAGAGTATCATATCTCTTTTGCAATTGGGAATTCTGTTCTATCTTATTGTCTTTACGGAGTGTTCTTGGAGTAAATAAATTGTTTATTGGTAATTATGGTTCTGGTAATATCCGCGATAGACTAATTACCACATTGCGTAATATTATATTTTTAGACTGACTAGTTTGTTTTCAAAATATTTTCCTTGCCGGTTTCCTATTCAACCTTCTACGCAAAGCCCTTGAAGCCGAAAAGAATAAATATTTTATAGCTCTGCATCTGACACTAATTGAGATTTAACGCGTAGTCTCGAACTTTCGTATAGCCCACAAATTGTGTTCGTGCTCTAGAGATACTTTGAATGTATAAGTGGATTTATAAGCTACTAAATTTTTTTTAAAAATATAATGCTTCTTGAATTAAAGATGTTTGATTATATATGTACCAAGTGGATTTTAAATAATTTAAATAATACTTTGTTTCAAATTTGAACACGAGATCCTTAGTTGAAATCATTCATCAAGTGAATTTTGTGCCACAATAAATAATATCGTAAAATCTAAGAAAATATTTTAACTTTAGTTAATTCCAGAGAGTGTAGCATAATTGTCAGATGGTTAGCTAAATAATACAGGTTGGTTGAAAAGTCTAATACACTTATTCCAATGATCCTCCAATATTTTTATGCCATCTTTATAATGACTTTCCGGAAGCTCTGCAAAATACCCGTCTACGGCTGTTATAGCTTCTTCATTCGACGAAAAACGCTTTCCACGAAGGAATTGTTTCAGATTTCTAAAGAGGTTGTAGTCGCTGGGAGCCAAATCTGGTGAATATGGTGGATGCTCAAGCGATTCGTATTTTAATTCGTTGAATTTTGTCCTTGTTAAAATACTTTGGTGAGCAGGTGCTTTGTCTTGATGAAAAATGATATTTTGTGCTGAAAACCAGATATAAAACGACGCAAAAATTATTCTGCTTAAAATACTCCAAATTATGCTGAGAAAATTGCTTTTGATCCAGTTTTTTTTGAATAGTTAACGTGTGCGGCACTAACTTCCCAAACAGCTTTTTCATATGTAATTCTCCAGAAAAAATATGAAGTACTCATTCGTCTGAAATGCCTATGGCATTAGCAATTTCACGCTTAGTCAAACTTCAATCTTCTCTAACAATATTATGAACTTGCTCAATCATTTCTGGTGTGGTTGCGGTTTTGGTCGTCCTTCGCGTGGATCGTCTGGAATGTTCATAAATTTCCTATGCTTTTAAGCCTTTCAAAACAAAGAATATAATCACTGCGCGATATTTAATTATTTCCATATTAAATAAATACTTCGAGACGTCAACTTTAAATGTCAACTTGTACACAAAGAATTAACTGACAGAACGGCTTGTAACTTGGCACGTGTTCTCAAGACAGATGTACCAACTTGAGAAAAAAAAAAAAAATTGGAGCTAGTAGTGCTATTTCTTGGTGAGCGAATCAACTCTTCAACCAACCTGTATTTATGGCTTAAGTTCTTTCTTTGATTTACATTTTAAATCATCGAAGAACCAAGCCTGAACTTTGACTAAATATTTTTAATCAGAAAAAGTCAAAGCATACGACCAGGTAAAAATCGTCCATTATATTTAAAAATATTTTAGTTAGTCAGTTTCAAGTCACCACAGTGTTATAAAATTAAACAAATTCGACTACTGGACACTGACCAAAACAAAATTATATATGTACACATACGTGTATAAAACATACATAGTCGTGTAGATATTTTTAAATTAATTAATTTAATGTTCATAATACGAAGTAGTGTGAACCGGAAACTTCTAACAAGTAAGGAACACTAAACTCATGATAAAAGATGTGTGCTCAGAAATCACTGTTCCTTTTTACGATTAATATTTTATTGAGTTCATTAACTTTTTTAACAAATATATAAAACACATCCATTTGTTGCAATTATTTCCCAGTTTAATCGATATTGTTTTAGTCCGAGTGTATGAGATGAAAAATTACAGACCTTTTAAAAAATTTTGAAAAAAAAAGTCTTCTTCGTTGGTTGAAATCGATTAATGTTTTCTGAACTACTAGGTTTATTAAAGTGCTATCTAAAAGTAACTACAAGTAGTTACCAAATTAAACTACTTTATTTTAATGTTTGCTTAATGAGCTCGAGGATCTGTTTGCAAGGGAGGAACTGGTCCCATTCTTCCCCTCTCTCTTTTGTGTGCTCTATTCCAATATAAAAAAGGTTCTGTTTACCTGTTATTTATAGACTGCATAAACATTTGACATAACAATTTCAAATCGGGCAGAATAATAATTTTTTCATTTATTAAGCTAACCATAATTTAAATTATATTGTTATATACGAATAAATATATTAGAAGCTAGCTATAAGCTATGATATGATTATTATTAATTAGAGTGAAATTATTTTGCATTACGCCACTATAAAATCGATCACTGAGGTAATATCCTGAAATTGCTGAGATACATATTATATTATCTAATAGTCTATTAGTTTAAGGGCACATCTCGTGTGACAGCCTAAAAAAACGTCGATGTTTGGGAATTAAAAACAAAAATTACTGTATCGATTGTTTTGAAATTTTCGGGGTATATTTATACAAGTATATAAAACAAGTAAGGAAGGGCTCAGTTAGGGTGTAAACGAATATTTTATATTATTGCAACTTGCAAGAAACAAAGCCCGGGAAATTCATTCAGGTGCCGGCAAAGTTTTGAATTAAAAAATGTTGCGAAAAAATTCAACATTAATTATTCAAAGAAATCGTAAATAAATTACAAAGTTATTAAGTTAGATTTAGTTTTAATGCTATAGTTCGCGTCAGAAAAATTATTATTAAAAACCTCTCAACCAAGATGTATGGAGGTGATATCAACTAAAGAAGCTAAATTTAATATATAATATATTGACTTGGTGTGGAGCTAGAGAACCGGAATTAATTATATTAGGATATGAGGTTTAAACCAAGGTATAGACCAATTCCATAACCACATAATTTTTTAGAAAACTTGTCTATTTAATTTCATTAAAATATCATATTTCGACCGACCTTAACGGTTTAAAGACAGTTCGAAAGACGGAAATCATTATATGGGGTATATTGCGGACAGAGAAAGGAACGAGCTGATTGCATTAATTTGGAAATTCATACACTGAAATTTTGACAACTTGTTAGAAAAACGAAAATCATTGCATGTAGTATAAGAAAAGTGGGGTAGTATCGTCCCGATTTTACCTAGTTCGACCAATGCCACATACTATTAACATGCCACATACTAATAAAGTGCACCCTGGGTTTTGATTACGGTACCACACATACTATCACCAATCTATGTATGTGGAGTAAAGTCAGACGAATGTTCGAAAATTGTGTTCTATGTCAAGTTTTCACCCGGTTTTTTCTATTTTTGGCACAAAGCTACACTGTTATTCATAAAACACGGTCTTGCATTTTCATTCAGATAACTCACACATTGACCGATATTTTCGATAAAAAGTCAACTCTAGGTCCTGGAGTTCACATATTCGATGGGCTTGAACAGTTATGGTTTGATTTGAACTATTCTGGGCACATTTCAAAGGCTCTATCCGTGCAAAGTTTTGCCCCGTATAATTAGTGCTTTATATGTATGGAATGTGAAAGAATCAGATGGAATTTAAAAGTAAGTTATATGGAAAGCAGGCGTGGCTGCAGACTGTTTCGCACTGTAACATAGGAATATTAAAAGGATGTTATGAACCGAATTTGGTTGAAATCGATTGAGGAGGTCCCGAGATATGTAATTTCACCTAAAAGTGGGCGCCCATTGTTCAATTTTGATACCGGCTCTTATAACGTCTTGTCCGCATTAACGTTTTGGCCGGGTGGAACAAATTCTTTGTGGACAATATCCTTGGAATCATAAAAACAAATCAGCATTGTCTTCACTTTTAACTTCTCCAGGCGCGATTTTTTGGGTTTCGACTCATTTCTCATTTATGTGATATAGCTTTATTGCTTAGGAAGATATATACTTTAAACTAATTAGGGGACGAGGTCACGCCCACTTTTTCAAGATTTTTAAACCACAGGTGCCAGGTTGTGCCAACTTTGAGTTCTGTATCTTATTTTATGGCATTATATACGTTTTCGATTTTGCTTGTATGGGAAACTTTTATATTTGACCTAATATCTTCACGAAATTCGAGATGAGTAATTTCCTAAGGTAACAATGTAATATCCGAAGAAATTGTTCAGATCAGATCATTATAGAATATATCTACCATAAAAACTGTACGATCGAAATAAAGTGCTTGCATGGAAAACTTTTTTTTATTTAACGAGGTATCTTTACGAAATTTGAGATGAGTTATTTTCTAAGGCAACAATGTAATATTCGTAGAAATTGTTCAGAACAGATCACTATAACTTAACGATCGGAATCAAGTACTTGTAAGGAATCTTTGTATTTGTGAAGGGTATTATAGCTTCGGTGCAACGTTTTTTCTTGTTTATAAACTAAGGTTGTATTAGACCATCTAGTAATATAAAACCATTACACAGATTTAACTGTGGGTGTTGCATGAAGAGGTTTTACGGCTGTTTGAGCTAATATAAAAATTGTTAAAATTAAAGAGGTCATTATATTTTATGATGTTTTAATGGGTGTTGTGGACAATGAACGGTTTGATCGAATTGAATATAAGATAACAAATCGTAAAGAAAGTGAATGGGAAAACGGCTAAAGAATTAAATAAACAAGACATCAATCACTTCAGAACTAGTAAAGAAGTAAGAAGGAAGTGGGAAGATTAATGCAGAATGGAACGAGGTCAGATTGCTCAGATTAGCGCAAAGAGGAACTCCTCAGTGGGGTGTACTGTCATCTCTCCTGTGGTTACTTGTAGGAAATGAGCTTTGAAGAAAGAGCACCCAAACTGATAACATATGCAAACGTCATAGCTATACTAGTGACGAGTAAGTTCCTAGACACAATTAGTAGCGTGATAAATAGCGCTCTCAAAGTCATACAAGTATGGGCTATATCAGCTAAATAAAGCTAGAGGTGAATGCTTGTAACTTTACAAGCAGGTATAAGATCTCGTCATGGAAACTCCTGAAGCTCAACATAGAGATAACTACTAAGGATTATACTAAGTATCTGGAAGTAATTTTGGACAGCAAACTGACGTGGAAACTCAATGTGGTAGAGAGGGTGAAAAAGGTCAGTGGTGGTCTCTATTCATGTAAGAAGATGCGGTAGTAAAGCCGAACTTACTTTATGGTGCTTTGGTGTGGTGAACCGCTGCCAGTCTAATACAGAAACAGCTCTTGGCATAACGAGAGCACTGAGAACCACTCCATCGGCTGCACTCAACCTGCATTTAAAAGCTGGGCAACGAAATCAGCTGAATTTTTTAAAAGAATCTTCGTACATAGCTTGATAGGCAGAGGGTCGGTGGATAAAATAGACCACATACCCACATGTTTTATCTGGGAGAGAAGGTTCAAGTAAGGGTGGATATAGTGGGCGCCGGGATCTATTGCGCAGAACTACATATATATCTGCGGTATTACCCATATCTTTAAATTGCTACTAAAAATAATTTAACTTGCTGTAAAAATTATTAATCAAACATCTCATTGTGATAACAATACTTACAGTGTCTACTGGGACATTCATCACAAAGTCCAATAAATTTACATAGGTGGATTCGCACTTATTCATATTTGATGGCATAAAATCTAGGAGTGGCATTTCGTTGCCACCAAAGTTCACAATGTCGCCCCTTCTTTTTAGAATGCGAAAATTTCAGTTATAAAGCAATATGCACTAATGACGCGAAGTATTTATAAGCCGTCGTTTGGCTTGTAATATTTTTCAAGACAAAATAGCTTTTTATTGTTTATTGTGAGTTGCTATCAAATTTTGAATGATCTCGAGATAATGGAACCATTACGAGAAAATTATATAATCGTAAGTAAATGTGAAGGTCTGATTGTTCCAATTGATGGGTGTAGTTTACTAAAATTGCATACCGATGTTGTTGTAGTCAGGACACTCAGATATTACTCATTTAAAATTATTCATTTTTGCGATATTTATGTGTTGCTTATTAATAGCGCCTACCAGCCACTAAGCGTTTTTTGTGGGTGAGGAGTGTGATTTTTTACATAGAGCTGATATTTGGTCAACGCAGTAAGGTCGCATTGTGGAACGAGCTTTGTATTGCTACGGTTATATAAATTTCTAGCTACAAAGCTACTTACATATGTTTAATCGAGAAACTTAGATAAATAGTGTAAAAGTTAGTAAACACAATTGAGTATAGAGACCAGTATAATGAGTAGAACCATGGCAAACCGGGAGAGTGTATGACAATTGATCGTGGATGTGTACACTTGTTTACTTATAATGTTCATTTGAAAGGCTTTTCATTGTTGTAAACACTTGACGGCAGCAATGTGTATAAGCACAAATAAAACAACACAGCTCAGCCGTCGAGCGGCTACTGTTTGCCACGGCCAAGTGCAAATGCGAGGTAAAAAGACAGGTAACTGGACAAAATGCTTATTGGTATAATGAAGCAGTCGTTGGCACAAATCGAAAATCGAATCTGTATGATCCAAAAGCAAAAACAACGATAAAATCAATATTGCAGTTGATAGCAAGCGTAAATAAAAAAGATGTTGAGGCCAAAGTAAACAAAATGCCATTAATCTTGCAATGCCAACCGGCAATAATCTGGAACGAAATGCCGTCGGCGCTGATCGTCATCGCAAGAGTGCTGAAGTACGGATGCGGGGTAGTGCAAAGCGGACAACTGCCACTGATTGTTTGAACATAGTGGTTATGCATTTGGGCTCTTCTGTATTTCTGTTATGAAGATTTCGTAACACACAATTAAAAATTCTCTATTCATCGAGGCAGGGGCGGAGTAACGGTGCATGCGCACGTGCTCATTGCACTTTAATGCGCACGTTAGTTTGAGTGTCGCATTCAGCGGTAAAAATTCGTTTTTCATTGCAAGCTGCTTTAGCTTTCCTATATAAAATTAAATGATTATAAATTTTTAATTATGCAATATTAAAACATATAATAATTTTTTAATTTAGCCGAAGTGTGTTGTTAGATGGTCAGTGTGTTCTCATTTCAAACCACAAAAAACTTAACGCATCTCCCTATGTTGAAAAAAAAACATAAACAAGAAAAAACGTTAACTTCGGTTGCACCCTTCACAGTTTTCTTTTTATAGCATAAAAGGGTATACAAAGAAGCTTATCTTGATTTTGATCGGTCACTATACGACTGTTTAGTAGTCCCATCTGAACACTTTCTTCGGAAATTGTAGCGTTGCCTTGGAAAAGAATCTATGATAAAGTTCACGAATATATTTTGTCAAATATACAAGGACTTGATTCCGATCGTTTAGTTTATATGGGAGCTATTTGCTATAGTGGTTCAATATCGAGCGTTTCCTACAAATGAGCATATTCTTTGTGAGAAAAGGACGTGTGCAAATATCTTGTATCTCAAAAATTGAGGGACTAGTTCGTGTATACAAGTATACAGACAGACAACGGACATGGCTAAGTCGACTCAGCTTATCATGCTGATCATTTATATATATATTTAATAGGGTCTCTGACGCTTCTTTCTGGGTGTTACAAACTTCGTGGCAAACTTAATATACCCTATTTAGGGCATAATAATCTCAGCCAATATAGAAAATTATTCTTCTTATTCCTTACTCAGCGCCAGTCAGAGTCAGAGAAGGCTAAATTCAAACACATTATTGGTGATGCAATGTGCAACACCCAAAACACCCAAAATCTACAATAAAAGCTATTTACTCAACTGTGAAGACCTGCCCGATTTCCCGCTTCTTCTAAACCTGTACAGAGAGAATAAGAAAGTATATTTTTTTCACTGACACGCTTTTTGCAGATATACCACCACTATTCCAAAAATGAAGTTTTTATCCGTTTTTGGAGTTTCCCTGAATTCCGTAACTTTTATAGAAACACTTTTTTTACTTGCTTTTATCAAGGATTACGATCGTTGTTTTGTATTCTGTGCAACCTAGTTTTCATTTTTGTTGAATTCACAAATGATATTGTTGGGAAATAATCTAAGCTACAGCTTCATAATAAGAGTGTTGTGTATGCTAACGAATAACACAATGATTGCTTAATTTTATTCAGTTATCTTGCAGTAATACCGATGGAGAATAAGCTTATCCAAGGGATCGAAATTTAAAATTTAGATATAAGAGGGAAAAGTTAATCATAAGGACGGAAATCATATCAATTCTTTTAATTTCATACGTATTGACCAATATATATGGAAATTGGAAAATCATACATTTTATAGGTCGTTAAATTTGGCTTTAAACTAAATTCCGCTTGAAAAAAACAACTTACACCCAATTTTAATAGGAGTGTGTCCTCATGAACCGATATATTCGGCATAATGTCAATTAGAAAAACGAAAACATTGAATTGGGGTAATGCATGAACCGATTGACTAGAGTATATCTCAAGAAATGTGTTAACTTAATTTCGTTAACATATCTTAGCTATTGGCCGTTATTCATATCGGGCTCCTATTCATTCCATAATATAAGAATATGCTGAAAATATAATTGACAAGGTTCAAGGTTGAAATTGGTGTAGGATTTGCTGTGATATGGTATATCACTGGAAAGTGAATGCGGGCATGCCCGTTCTCGCTGTATCAAGAAATTTGTTGTATGATATATAAGTACATAAAACCTGTTAGGGTTCCACGCTCACTGTCCAACAGTTTTTCCTATTGGTATTCTGAGCCTTATATGTGGTTAAGTCATTTTGTGTCATTTTTGCCACGGGCTTTGTTTCGATTTTGCCTACCTGTTATCAACCTCAGAGAATGCCGAGGAACATTACCAGCCTTTATCAATAATTATACATTTCTAATCCAGTTATCGCTTGCATGAAAGAAGGACGGACGGGGCTAAACATTTTTCTCGATATGATCCTAATATCACAAACTTACTATATCGTATATAAACTTAAGTTTAACTAGTTAATTATCAATTATTGGTCTCTGTTTTTATAACATTTTAAGTTATTGTTGTAAATATCTCGAATAAAATTCAATAGGAATTATATTTGATGATTATAATAGCGAGACGAACCGATTTCACTATGTCTTTTTACAAGTATACCGCATGAGAGGAAAACTCTTTGGCCTGGCTTTGATTTCGAGGTCCAATTGATCCAATAACACATAGTTCTTTGTTGACTGACTCTTTTACCATGTTTCAGATAGACGATGAAATTAATTCCATGTATCAAAAATTCGAAAACTTATTATTCTTTCCTATTGCATTTTATCAGAGAAAGATTGCCCATTGAAAGTCAAACAATCCGATGGATGATATATGTATGTTATAGTTGTCCGATCTGGATGAATCCAGCAAATAATCAACACAATATCAAAATACACCTGTGTATTAAAGTTCATTCAGATATCTCAAAATTTTTTGAACGAGTTTTTATAATCCTTGAAAACTAAACTTCGCTTTGAAAACCGCTGGAACCGAGATCGATTTTAGATCAATAGTTTTTTAGGTAAAGTTGTTCAGAATATTTTCGGCCCCTTGCGAATCGACCCGCATTAATGCGCATACCCAGTACTCGCTAAGAACTTACAACAGTTAGGGTAAAACTGGTCTTTCATTTGCTAATATAATAAAAATTAATTAAATAAAAATTTTTTCCAAGCAGGCACTTTACTACTTTACCGATTGTGTGTAACTATGTGTTATAGTCATCCGATCTGTACAATTTCTTCGGAGCTTGCACTATTGGTTTAAATAATATTCTGTGCCAGAAGTGAAGATACCTCGTGAAATGAAAGAGTTTTCCATACTAGCACTTGATTCCGATCGTTCAGTTAATATGGCAGCTATATGCTATAGTATCCGATTAAAACAATTTCTTCAGATCTTGCACTATTGCTTCAAATAATATTTTGTGCCAAATGTCGTGAGGATACCTCGTGCAATGAAAGAGTTTTCCATACAAGCACTTGATTCCGATCGTTCAGTTTGTATGGCAGCTATATGCTATAGTCATCCGATCAAAACAATTTCTTCAGGAATTATATTGTTACCTTAGAAAATAACTCATGCCAAATTTCGTAAAGATATTACGTCAAATAAAAAAGTTTCCCATACAAGGACTTGTTTCCGATTGTTCAGCTTGTATCGCAGCTATATGCTATAGTGGTCCGATATCGGCTGTTTCGACAAATGAGCAGCTTCTTGGTAGGTGCAAAATTTCAGATCGATAGCTTAAAAATTGAGGGACTAGTTTGCATATATACAGACGGACGGACAGACGGACATGGCTAAATCAACTCAGCTAATCCTGCTGATCATATATATATATATTTTATAGGGTCTCCGACGTTTCCTTCTGGGTGTTACAAACTTCGTGGCAAACTTAATATACCCTGTTCAGGGTATAATAAATAATGAAGCTTTTAATTCAAAGAAAAAGTAGCTTGTGTGACTTTCAGATGAGCATATTGAAAGGATACTGTGCAAATTGAAAAATGCAACAACGGACCATAGTCAGTAGCAAACTTAACAAGGACTTGAGTTTAAGGCAGGGCATAGTTTGATCTGACACTTTGAATTTACACACGTTTCTAACTTCGGTAAATCTCTCGTAATGAACCCTTTATTATTGCGTATAAATTGTCTTTATTAAATATACGAGGTGCGTTCCAAAGTAAACAGGACTTTTAAAAAAAAAAAAGAACAAATGGTTTTATCGGCAAAATCAATTAATTTTATTCAAAATAGTCTTCTTCTGCTTTAATACAGGCTTTTGCACGGTCCAAAAGCATGTCGAACTAGTGTTTTAGCTAGTTGCCCGGTATGGCCGCCAGTATGCCGGTGCAAGTCTTTTGAATGGCCTCCACGTCTGCATAACGCTTTCCTTTAATCGGCAAATGTATTCTCAGGTGAATACGGGGAGTGATTGATTGTTAAAATGTGATTTTTGGTCAAATAATCGGCCAATTTCTATCTTCGCGGTATTCGGGCCGAACACGTCGAATACGGCGCACCAAACGCTTCAAAAGTCCAAGGTAGAATACCGCATTAACGTTTTGGCCGGGTGGACAATACCCTTGGAATCATAAAAACAAATCAGTATTGTCTTCACTTTTAACTTCTCCAGGCGCGATTTTTTGGGTTTCGACTCATTTCTCATTTATGTCCTCACGACCACTTTGAAAACGTTGAAACCACTCGTGTACTCTGCTACGGGATAGGCAAACATCGCCATAAACTTGTTTCATCAATTGAAACGTTTCGGTAAAAGTTTTACCGATTTTAAAACAAAATTTAATGTTGGCTCTTTGTTCGAAGCTCATTTTCGCAACGATGACAAAAACATACTGACACTTAAAACGCAATAACTTCACTTCCAATAGATGAAATGTTATGAAATTTTTACTGGAAGTCGATAAAGGATAGCAGATTCTAACGCACTAGTCGACAACTAGATGGCGTTACTGGAGTTTACTTTGTTACTTTGTTACTGTTTACTTTGGAACGCACCTTGTACAATGAAAGTGAAGTCTAGATAATTATACTCTGAGCAGGGTATATTAAGCGTGCTTCAATGACTGTAACACCCAAACAGAAACGTCAAAAACCTTATAAAGTGTGTATATAAATGATCGGAGTGACGAACTGAGTCGATTAAGCCTGTGAAAACTGCTCATGTGATGGAACCGCCGATATCGGTCAACTAGAGCATATAGCTGCTATACAAAGTGATCGATTAAATACAAGTCCTTGAATGGAAACCTTCTTTATTTGACAAGGTATCTTCACGAAATTTGGCATGCATTTTTATTAAAACCATCGCTACAATTTCTAAGCATTTTGTTCAGATCGGACAACTATAGCATATAGCTGCCACACTAACTGACGGATAAAACTCTAGTCCTTGTATGGAAAACTTTTTTATTTGACAATCTCCGAACATATTGTTCAGACCGGACCACTATAGCATACCAGATGTACCGGTATAAGGGGAGCGTTAAGATACAAATGTGTTGGTAGGGAATATTTGTTGCGAACGAGCCTTAATTATTTTTTCTGTTTGGTTGGCATAACATCTGTCAAACATATTCAATAACCTTACCATTGAACCATTGAACAAACAACGTCATACTTTTTCATTGTTTTGAAAACGTCAAATTTTGTACCGGAAAGTGATGATTTGCGAAAAGCATTAACTTTTTGTTTCCATTTGAAGAAAAGTGCTGTAGAGTCGCATTAAATGCGTGTCGAGGCATATGTTTATTATGCTTTATCAGAAGCAACATGCAAAAGATGGTTGAATGGTAATGATTTGATGTGTGAAATGAAGAAGCTGGAAGGCCACCAAAAAAGTTTGAGGACGCCGAACTGCAAGCAATATTGGATGAGGATGATACTTTGAGTCAAAAGCAAATGACAGCTATGCAAATGTTGTACAACAAAACAATTTCTGGCCGTTTGTAAGCTATAGGAAAGATCCAAAAGTGTGAAAAATTGGTGCCACATGATTTGAATTAAAAACAAATGAAAACCGGAAAAACACTTGCGAAACTTTGCCTCAAAGACACTAAAAAAAATCAGTTTTGCATCGAATTTTCACTGGCGATTAAAAATTAATTATTTTAGAAATGCTAAATGGAGAACCATCAATATCTTTTAATACCAATCGCTATAGACACATTGATCGAAAAACGACCAGAATGGGCCAAAAGTCACGGCAAAGTAATTTTGTTACACGACAATGCACCTGCATACAAAGAAAAATCGGTTTATGGTATTCACCAGATTTGGCACCTTCCGATTAACATTTGTTTTCATCGATGGGACACGCATTGGCTGAACAGCACTTCGAACATTTCTATTGGAATAGTATCCACAAATTGCCAGAAAGGTGGTCAAAATGTGTAAAAAGCATTGGTCAATACTTTGAATAAAGTAATCTTTTTTCTTTCCCATTCAAAATTAGTATTTCATTTTCCCAAAAAAACGGTACCGGTATAGCTGCCGACCAACTGACTGATCAAAGTCAAGATAAATATCTTTTTATACCCTTCTTTGCTTTAAAATATACACCTGATAGAGCACTCTCTACTTCATTATACTTTGGAGCGATTATTTTCAGGTGATCTCCGCCGTTCTGTTTTTTTTATTTGTTATTTGAAAGTAAACAATTCCACTTTACATATATTCTATTACATCTATTCTCGTTTGCCGAATGAGCTCTCTTGATTTCTTAAATCCCTTTTTTGTTGAAAGTAGTTAAGAATTAAAATGAAGAGTATTTGCTCACTGCAATATCAGGCTTATCATTCGCCAAATAAACGTATTTGAGTCGACTATTTGGGTTAAATGCCAGAAACCAAACAAGCAACCTGCTAGCCAAGTGCGGTTTTGGTATTGCTAACATCTCAATAAAGATCGACGTTTGTGTTTGCAGAATCGCAATTGCATGCCACATGCAGAGCAAATGCCGTCAATTGTCAGTGGGTAAGCGCTGTTTCATGTTGTAGTGTGGCAACGTAATTAAACTGCAGGCATTGAATAAGATGTTAAAGACTTTCATATGGAGCCAACTTGTTTTTACCAAACAGTGGTCTTGCATCTGCATCTGTTCAGCTAGCCGCAATCACACCTACCCTTGCATTTTTTTGCTTTGCTGCTAACCGTTAAGAAGGCGTTAAATGCATGATTTGTAGCATTTGCCATGGCGCGACGTTGAACTTCTTTTGCCATTATCATTGCCATTGCCACCGCTGATGGTGGCGTTTGAAGGCCGCTTGACCACTGTGGAAACTGCGGTGCGCATATACAAATGCAGTTTCATCGGCTGGCGTTTGCTACTCGACAGATTGCTTAGCGGTGTTCCTCGCTCACGCAATGCGGATGCAACATTTGGTCAAAGCTGCCTCCAATCGAGTCAAGGGCCGACCGCCCGCCTGTCTGGCACACTTATTGAAACGCAAAGATCGTTAATGTAGTCGCTGCTTTTTATGAGCAGTTGCCACTTGTTTGTTTGATTATTGCGTATTTTATAGTCATCGGTGGGTGTGGTGCTGTTCTACTGCTGCATTTTCTGATAGATGCTGTCAACGCTGTTATAAACATATTATATTTCGACTTGTGGTTCATATAACGGCCTTTTTTTATCCCTTAAACTATTAAAGATATATATAGTAAGACAAGACGAGTGAATTCCGAAAAACTGTCTGTCCGTGCAGGCGATAACATCAGTAAAAATTAAGATATCTCGCTGAATCTTGGTACATATTTATGTTCCTTGGCACCCAAGGGAATTTGGTATTGCGTATTAGCGGCATCGGTCTATTGCCACGCCAAAAAAACGCCATTAATCGAAAACATATAAAGTGACATCGTATATAAGCCACAAATTAATATAAAAAATGGTAATTTAATACAGGGAGTCACAGTATAAGTGGATTTCTGTCGTTTAAATATTTTTAAAAAGAGGGCGTAGCCATGCAATCTAATAAGTTTAATGTGCATATCTCATAAGCCCCTAAACGTATTTCATCCAAGCTAGCTGAGAAGAAGTCGTTCTAGAAGCTGTAAAAAACTTAGGTGAAATCCGAAGGCAATCACGTTCACACTTCATATAACAGTTAACATATGTGGAAAAATACTAAAAGTAGGATAGTTCAATAGGCGAATTTGTCAAAGGTATTAAATTTTACACCCAAGATGGTACGGACAAGCCGGTAAAAAAATTGCACAATGGGCGTGGCGCCGTTAACCTTTGATTTTCTTACTTTCGTTCTTTCTACCAATATTCCTTAATTTTACAGTATATCAATGCCAATTTATAAATATATAAAGCCAATGACGATTAACGAAATAAAACTTTGCGAGCTACTTAAGGATTGTGATCTCATGTCTACAATCTCTGAAATCGGATCATAACTTTTCAAGCCCCCGCATACCGTATTTGGGGATCCAATTCTTTTGGCTTTTTACCTAAAGTATTGGCGAATCTGCGGGGTATCTTAGAGAAAGCTAGAGAGCATCTTTTTATGGAAATAATATGCCTTGATGGTATTAATGGATAATATCGGTTCAAAACTTCTCCTAACCTCCATATAACTAATAGAAAATTTTCGAACTTACGGTCAACTTTATACCGTATATACCGGTCAATATCGTAAAAAAAATTAAAAGAGCGTCTCGCTCTAATAACATCTTGTGCCTAAAATGGCCAAAATCAGGCCAATAATAACCCTAGTCCCTATATACCTAATATATCAATAAGTAGATGCCTTAGTAAAATTAAGTGAACGTAAAGTATATATCCTATAGCTTAATACTGAAAATTTATGTGTGATATTTTGATGGTTAAGTTAGGTACGATGGCTGATCCAGAGATGAAACTTACACAACTCTATCCAGTCCTTATAAGTCAGAAAAGCGCTTTGTGGCCAATACAAATTTGTTTAGTTAATTTATATACTTATCAGCTCGATTGGATATCTGAATGTGTGAGCACACAAGCACATTAACCGATTGAAGCCCAGCGCTGGCAAAGCTCCCGCAAAGCCCAACTATCTAATAGTAAAACCCATAAGGATAGTGGAGCAAAGACTCGTTCTCATTCTACTGAAGCGGGGCTAGAGTGACTTTCCTTGTCAGTTAGTCAGCTTTACAGTTACTTGCAATTCCACTGTAGCCTGGCATTCATACTAGTTTTATTACAAATTGACTCCATGCCATTGATAACGAGGTTAGGCTTTCCAAATCCAAAACTGAACGCAGGGTTAGTGATCTCAAGGCTAGTATCGGCACCCGATTTTCAGAATGCTTAGTCACTTCTCTGAAGAAGACTGTACTACGGATCAGTAAATCTACCGCTACCTTAATTGAGTTACTGTTGAATACGATTCAAATTGATCTAGACCTTGGTTAATAGTTTCCTCATATACCCAAAATATTAAATTTAGCCCCTTTGGTTGAGTTTATATAACTTATATTTGAGTTAATCAAGTTGATTTTAAAATAAATCTTTTCTTCATATTATTCGGGAGGTACTATATAATTTAATAAGCTACCTAATTTGATTTTAATCCATTCGGGGTTTCGACTAAATAATGCTAAATTTTAATACAACCATTTTATAACCATTTAAAGTTTTGCCAACATCTGAAAGTATTTCTTCAGCTTAAATCCTTGTAAATTGCGAGAGTATAAAACGTTCTGAACTTAGTTTTTGTTTACTTATTATCCCCTGAACACAGTATATTAAGTTTGCCATGAAGTTTGTAACACCCAGAAGGAAACGTCGGAGACCCTATAAAAAATATATATAAATGATCAGCATGATGAGCTGAGCTGATTTAGCCATCTCCTTCTGTCCGTCCGTCTGTATATATGCAAACTAGTCTCTCAATTTTTAAGCTATCGATCTGAAATTTTGCACCTGCCAAGAAGCTGCTCATTTGTCGGAACGGCCGATATCCGACCACTATAGCATATAGCTTCGATACAAACTGAACAATCGGAAGCAAGTCCTTGTATGGGAAACTTTTTTATTTGACGTAATATCTTTACGAAATTTGGCATGTGTTACTTTCTAAGGTAATAATATAATTCCCGAAGAAATTGTTTTGATCGGATGACTATAGCATATAGCTGCCATACAAACTGAACGATCGGAATCAAGTGCCTGCTTGGAAAAAAATTTTATTTTTTATTGCCGATTCACGAAATTAGATCTGAATCAAGTTATTGTAAGGAACCTTTGTACCTGTGAAGGGTATTTTTTCTTGTTTAATATAAAGTTTCGACCAAGCCAAAGTTTAAAATATTCGGTTACATCTGATCGTAGCGTTCCCTTACTTGTTTAACATTATGTAAAGAAAGTTTTGCCAACAACTGAAACGTGCCTCCGGCTTTGGTCTTTGAAAATTGCGAAAATATAAAATGTAAGGTAACACACGAACTTAGCCCTTCCTTACTTTTTTCATTTTAGTGTGGGGCAGTTAAGATTTCTAAAGTTTTTCCTTTCATTTTGTAAGTTGAGTTGACGACTTGTGCTCATCATCTCGGCTTACATTGGTCTTAACTCATCATAAAGCGTAAATTGAGAATTTAATTGAAAGTGGAACTCACCAAATAATATTTGTAAAGAATTAGGAGTATACGTTTGGCTTGTTGAATAAGCATTAGATTCATCAAATATATCAACATCTTCTCTCTTAAGATAATTTAGTATAAGGAAATAAGAAGGGAATGATCACCGGGCAATGTTTGTCACAAGCAGACACAGAGCAAAGTAAAGTAGTTCTATTTAAAATTAAGAGTATACATTTTAGCTAGAGATGTATTAACAATTTCAGGTGTAAGATTTCAAAATAATCTAACATATGTCTTTTGATTAATATCGAATCATAGACAATAAATTTTTTACTTGGAGAATGAGTCAAAAACGAATATAAATAAATAAATAGGCAAATACATAAAAGCGGTAAAAAAAAACTTTGAATCGTACTAGCCATAAATTAAGTCAAGCTAATGGAATTTACTACGCAAACTGACAGAAACGCAATTAAATCTCCACTCAGCCTGCAACAAACACTTGGAGAGCTTGTCAACAGTGGAAACGAAGAGATGGCAAAGCAATACCTTCGAATCTAGTAAAACAGTTAGCGGAAATTACGCACTTACTCCGTCATTGCGATAGAATTGGCACCGAAATCGCCATTAGCTGCTGAGACGTTGTCATAATCACAAAGAACTGGGCACGTTTATGTCTTAAGGCTGTGACTCAGGCTTGCTGTTGAGGTAATGTATCATTCTGTAGAAACCAAGTAGGTGCATTTCTTAAGGGTTTGTCACAATGTTGAATCGTAGCCTCGATTGTCGGTAAACTGTTCCATAATGCTGCCGCGTAGATGTTTTGCTGCAGACTTGAGTTGTAGTTTCAGTGTTCGTGTGGGTGCTTTTCTACAGTTGCAATCAAACTTGTGTGTGATCTGTATAAACCAGGGCATTTAACAGTAAATTGCAAATTGTGACCGCTTTGGGATCACACCAAGCTGTGTCGAAAGAAAGCGCCTACACAAGTGTTGCCGTCAAACAGAGCAAAAAATGAGGCGTGTATGTATTTATGTATATACATATGTATTTGTATACGTCTGCACTTAACTGTGGTTTAGGCTTTTATAAAAAACCGTAAAGCGGCTCCACTTGTGTTAAAAATGGTAAAGAAATGGACAAGTTCGAGTGCAACCAAACATTGACTACTATGGCTTCGGAAATCAGGGTTCTAACTGACAACATTAATTAACTAAATTAAAATATCGTAAAAGTTGACCGCTATACATATGCATTTGAAAACGTGTTATGATTAACATGATTCATAATAGTAGTTTTTAATAATGCGGTTGTTACCCGATTTCTATTACTTCGTTGTCGAATCTTGACAGAAGTTCGTAACGCAACACCTTTTGCACATATAGCTTCAGTAGTTTCCAAGCTTTGTATGATAAATTTCTTGGACGTTCTGCCCTTGACCATTTTTCAGAAAGTGAACAACGCATGTAGCACGTTTCACGTCTCGTGTAGCCGTTGTATTAAATAAAAGTGGGCATTTAGTGATATGGCCAAGAATTCTGCTTTATTATAAAGATAATGGTTTGCTATTTTAAAAATGATTTTGGGCAAGTGACTGCTGCGTTCGGCTCGATCATCACTTTATGCAGCGAGTGATCGTCAATCGTCTCGGATTTATTTGCGTAAACAAGGGAGTTCAGATAACCCCATATAAAATAGTCCTGCGGTATTAAATCGCACGATCTCGGAGGCCACTCCACAGGCCCACGACACGAGATATTGCGCTCAGCAAAAGCTTCTTTCAATAATTTGATGTTTCGTTATGATTCACTTAGTTTGTATGTATATGATTGAATAATTTTTTTCTAGTGTCATAAAATAGTATTTGGGTAAATTAAAATAAAAATCATTTTCCAAATATATTGGGTTATATATAAGGAACCTAAAATATTATATGAGAATATCCTGGTGAGTTTAGTTTGCGATTGTCAGTCGTTTGGTCGTGAAGCAGAGCCTTGTTAGCAACTAGATCAACAACTGAGATATACAGATATTACCGGTTTTCATCAATATTAACGGATACACGTGCCGTTTCGTCGATACTTTTATTATAAATAAGACAATTTAAGAATAAGAACTCACAGTATCAAAGCTTCAGAAATTACGAAAACACAATTACGACAAAGAAATCTGTTAAAAGTTTCACTAAAAATGTCAACCGCCAAGATAATTAAATAAATTATAAAAAACATAGACTAGTATAGAAATTTCGAAAAGAAAACGCCGAATCGGCGGCTATTTCAGTAAACAACAATGAAAATGCGATCAAAAGCAGAGTAACAATGTGTTAGTTCAGCTTTAAATTTATTGACCAGAAACGAATTTTAGTGGCTAAAACTCGATGCGCCAACATAATTTAGTGTTAGATCACAACAAAAACAACTTACAAAAAAAACAATAACCAATATTAATGCCGATAATAACAAAAACAGTTTAATCGGGCTAACCAGCGACCCGCCATCATCGAGCTTGCGCAATTATTGGTATATAAATTATTTTCAGCGACGAAGGTTAAAATGACAACTTAGTATGAAGCAAACTGGGGTTCGAGCGGCACCGAAATTTATGTACCCGATTCAGCTAAGGCACAAGTAGAGTAATATTTATATTCACGATAAAATAGTCTATTGGTAATACAAACTGTTAATACGCTTTCATAACCTTAAGGAATTTTGTATGTGATTTCCTGTTTTAAAAATATACTCAAAAACCCAACTGATAATTCTTACGCCAAATATAAACTTTATTAAATGGTTCCTATGAATGCGGCTAACGTCTATGTTCATGTAAGTGACACCAGATTACGAAACGCGAACCTTATACAAACAGTAAAGAATACTTTAAATATATCATATTTTTCGTGCGCAATGACTAACTTTCAGCTTTTCTTCTCACATAAGCATCCGCAAAGACATCCGTGGTGAATCCTGCTTTTTATAATTTGAACCCGATGTTGATTGTATGATTGTTACACACTCAAGCAGGTACAAATTTATAAATTTAAATAAAAATAAAAACAAGAAACAACATTAGCTTCGGTGTAATCTTACAAGAACTTGATTCCGATAGCCGATATAGCAGCTATATGGTATAGTGATCTGATCTGAAGAATTTCTGCGGAGATTGTTGCCTTAAATATAATAATAACTCGGGCCTAATATCGGCCGTTCCGACAAATGAGCAGCTTCTTAGTGAGAAACAAACAGGTGCAAAATTTCATATCGATAGCTTAAAAACTGAGGAACTAATTCGTATATATACAGACAGACGGATAGACATACGGACATGGTTAAATCAACTCAGCTCATCTTGCTGATCATTTATGTATATATTTTACAGGGTCTCCGACGTTTCCTTCTGAGTGGCTATAATCCCTTCACAAACACAAAATATTCCTTCCAAGAACTTGATTCTGATTGTTCAGTTTGCATGGCAGCTATATGGTATAGTCGTCCCATATCGGCGGTTCAAAAACTGATGACTATTTTGCGTACATATAGACAGACGGACATTGCTAAATCGACTCAGCTCGTCATGCTGAATATTTATATTAGATATATTTATTTTATATGTTAGAAACTTAGTGGCAAACTTAATATACCCTGTTCGGGGTATAAAAATGCACTTCGTGTAATTATATCCAATTTTAAGAGAATTTATTATTAATCACAAAGTTTATGGTTGCGAAATGCACTTTCAAACAATATAAATTATTGCACTTCCGGAATGCGGCTCAGTATCGGCACTTAAAGTCTCAATACTTAAATTGAAAAAAAATTATAGTTTTCTTTACATGTTTTACCGTAATATTCATTATAATGCAACTGATCTATGCATATAAGTAAATATTTAATTGGAAGATATTACGATAATGATTATACGAAAACTTGCAATCCTCTTAGTTATTTAGTTCCAGCATAAGATCGATCGCAGCCGAATTTTATATAAATATAAGTACAGTAGCATGATGTTCAATGTAGACTTGGCTCCGTCTATTTCTATCGGCATGGTGGTATATCTCCAAAACATGTAGGTTTTTGCATTTGCATGGGTTCCGTTAAGAAAACAAGAGAAGAAAGAACATAAACAAATAATATTCGAGTGGACAATACGGAAAGTTAGTAAAGGATTTGGTTTTAAAGAGTACGTATGTTTATGGCGTAATGGGTATGTTTGGAAAAAATAAAGGCCAAAGCCAAATCAGTGAAAAGTACAATCAAAATGGCTGTAAAAAGGTGAACAGCAGACTAATAAACGAAGGCGAGTAGTGTGAAGATAGTGGAGCATGTAGATTGGGTTGCCGACGCGGATTGCAGGGTTAACTAGTAATAGCTTTACAAATGCTGATGAAGACACTTACCACTAAGCTCACGATAAACGTAGAAAATAGCTAAATGCGTCACAAAATTATAATATCTAAATCTGGTTTTGTTTTCTTTAAAGGTAATACATAATGAAATAACTTTCAAGTGTTCGGGGCACCAAACATGAGATCATTAAAAATTATTAGTGTGTCATTTTATTCGATTGGGAGAAAGTTGCGTGCGATGATAATAAATTAAAACTTCGATAGTCCGTTGTATCAAAGAAAGAAGTGCTGAGTGTAAAAGATATAATATGAAAAGAAAGTGGTGATTGAAACTTATTATCTACCAGAAAAGTATGTCTTTTGGTGGTTTTAGAAATTCAGCAGTTTCAAAGATGTAATTTTGGAATGACAATAATATTTTAAATAACAATGTAACGGTTTTCTTTCAATTAAATTTGTGGCAATTTATATATTTTAATGTTTATTTTATACAATATTGTGTACATAAAAGTCAAATAGATGGGAAGCTCGTAGTCTATACATTTCAATGAATACCTTTGAATGCAAAAATTGTGTGATTTCTAATGTAATTTTCAATTCCTGGGGATATTTCTTGCATAACCGACGGTTGTTTAATCATTCCACAGTTCTAAACTTTACAAATTGGGACCACTACTTCGCGTGCTTTCATCATGGATACACAGATATTTTAACATTTAGAAAACTGTTCAGAAGTCACTTTGTACAAACTACGCTTTAGGTCACTATCGAATATAAGAAGCGAGAATATACAACACTAAATTTTGAAGGTACCACAAAATGTACGGGCTTTAAACCTTCAATGATGCAATACTTTTTTCTTGGCCCTTTTGACAGTCGTTCCTGTTTATATTCGGTTTGCTTTGTCATTTCATAATAAACAAACTTAATCCGTAAAAACGTTACGTATCCTCAGTGACGCCGTACGGTGCGCACTGAAAACGCTATTGCAGCTGTGGAGCAGAGTATCGAAGAAGACCCGAATGAGCAACAATTGAAGCTGTGCTCATTCACTTTATGGAAGGTTTAGCGGAAGAGTCAGGAGCCAGAAGTCAGAAGAGCGGCGCACGTTCCGATTTTCACAGAAAACTTTGTTCAGTATGAAGCTCAATTTTTGTTGAATAGGTACGTTATAAGATGGCCTTACATCCTTTGGTGTGACTATGGGCTATATGGATGTTTTTCAAATTTCTTCGAAAATGAAGCCTTCCATAATGTTACAGTCAATGGGAAACGCTATAGAATCATGAATTAGAGAATGTTGGTGTGGACGACCTTTGGTTTCAACAAGACGGTGATACACCCAACGAAACAATCAATTTATTGAAGGAGGCTTTTGGCGAGCGTATTATATCGCGTAGAGCGCATCCCCGCTGGCCTATTTTTTGTTGGGTTATGTGAAGTCGCTTGTCTACGCAGATAAGTTCAAGACGATTGACCCCTTGGAAGAGAATATATGGCGCGTTATTGCTGACGAACGACTACAAGTGGTGTAAAAATTTGTCAAAAATTGGGTCCCCCGGCTGGAATTTGTTCGAGTCAGCCGCGGCGTTTACTTACCCGTACATTTTTGAAATGTAATGGCAAACCCCTATCTTTGGTTTAGTTTAATTTTATTTTCAAAACCATATGAAACACCCTTTACTTGCCAGTGAATTGCATAAATTTACAATAGTTATGCACAACCTACTCCTTTTCGGTTAATAAAGTTATGCAATTGCTTACCAGCAATAACAGTGGCCTATGTTATTTAATTACTCAATTTCGTCTTTAATTATATCCAGAACAGGGCATATAAAGTTTATCTCGAAGTTTGTATCACCCAAACGGAAACGCTAGAGACTCGATCAAATATATACATACATAAATGATCAACATGACGAGCTGAGTCGATTTAGCAATGTCCGTCGAACTATGCTCTCAGTTTTTAAGATATTGATCTGAAATTTTACATATTTCCTTTTGTCTTCACTACCTGCTCATTTGTTGGAACCGCCGGTATCGGACCACTATAGCATAAAGCTGCCTTACAAATTGAACAATCAAAATCAAGTTCTTGTATGTAATACTTTTTTATTTAACGATCAAAATCAAGTCCTAATATTGAGTGTTGTGTGCAACCGAATTCCAATTTTTTCTTGTTCTATATCAAGAACTTCAAGCCAATGTCGATAGGTTAGTATGTATAATTTGAATGTTGGATTTATTAAGAACTATACGATTATATGCATTTATAAGGCTAACTATGGTCAAAAGTTCTTTCATTCGCGGAGTAAGACGTTTGTCTGGAGTGCTTTGCCAGTAATACATCACACCTATGCACACCTACAGCAACAACCAAATGGCGCGCACCAATTCGCGCGGCATGTGTTACAGCAAATGTTGCTACAAGCCACATAAATTTGCCAACACAAATATTCCTCAGCGAGCTATAAGAAGTTTGTAAGAAGATTGGGTTTAAGTGGGAATTGAATGCTGATGGTATTGGGATTGAATCAGAGCAAGAGCAGCTGAGTGGTAATGAATGGATAGAGTGGTTTACAGAGCGCAACGATCTCTAAGTTGTTAGTTAAAGATGCTCGGATACTCGTAGTTGGCGCGGATGCGGCGAAAATAAATGACAGTAACACAGTGTATAAATCTCCCACACTGAAATGGTGGGGCGTTCTGTGTGCATTTACAAATATACATACCAATGTAAAAAAGTGTAGGACGAATTGTAGGAGGGAAAGTTCCTCTTCATGGTGCAGCGTTGTACGCATTTCAACTATTAACTTAAATAATTGCGAACATTTTAGGAAATCATGTTTGACGTTTTGTTGTATATTTTTACCAAATCGCCTGAAAGAAAAACATCCAACGAATGGCATCAACAGTTTCATTCATGCCCAATTGAGAAATGTGCATACGCCACATACAGTCTTATGTACTTGTACCTATGTATATTTGTATGCAGCATACTCATATGGCTAGGTAGCGAAAATAAAATCAACAACGGCAAGTGTCCGAGGAAGTGGATATTTTGTGTCCAAATAAATTTTCGCGTGTCATTTGTTTTATTTGTACTGTTAGTTGTGTATATCCTGTGTTCGTTATATTTGTTCTACTCACTGTTATTGTAACTTGCAAGCCGTTCCCTAGCTGTATGTAATTTCTAAAATTGATTATTGCTCATACATTATTGAAATTTATTACACTTAACTAAATTACTTCATACAAATTTATTAACTGAATTGCAAATACCGAAATTTGTTGTGTACTTCGTATTCGCATGCTCGCATCGATCTAACCGATGGTGGCTCTTCATATGTGGTTGTTATGTGATAAACTGTTGTTTTTATAATCATCTTGATTTTTATTATTTTATTGCCTGGCTTTATGGTACAATAATTATGCCCGAGCAAAGTTACCACCATTTGAAGGTGGTCCCTGCTGATGTTAATTGACGTTAGGCGACCTTCGAAGTATGGTCATCTGCAAAACAGAGATTTCACTATTTTATATAAATATTATTAGATTGTATACTATAAAATAAACCATTCAATCCATTTGACGAATTAAACGCTACTACTTTAGTCCAGTAGAACTAACAAGAGAGTTTCACTAGTTCTTTTAAAATCTATAATATATAGAACAAAAACTATTCAAATGGCTAATGATAATATGTAATAATATTAGTATTTAATTGCCACTAGGCATTTGATTCTGACACAATTGAATTTCGTATGAGTATATTTCATAATATATATATATATAGGTATATTGCGTCACATATAGAGAGCACGAATCGAATAGATTATACTAGCTTTGCCAACAGACTAGCATCACTTGTAGTGCAACCTGTGCTAACACGTCGTCTAAGTCATACACATTTGTATGTATATGTTTCGTTTCTTTCTCTGGTGAAATTTTTTTTCTTTTAAACATCTCTTAGATTAAAGCAGTGTCGTTGATAATGGTAAAACTTGTCCAAAATCTGTGAAACAAAACTTGTTAATAATAAAGGGAGTGGCTATACCACTTTAATGAGTTATCCGCATACTCTCTTGTATCGAATTCAAGTCGTTAACTTTGTTGTTGTTTTTACAAACAAATCGAAATAATGTGAGGGTAGGCGAGTGTTAATATAATTAAAATTAATAAACTAGTTTTTCGACCTGTCTTTTGAAATAAAAACGATGGCAAAATTCTGGCTAAATTTTGTTTTATTGTGGGTTACTGCGAGTGAACCAAGTTTCTGCAGGATTTCTTGCATGATTTATGGTATTAAATTCGGATCGTACTACCGATTACCTTGATAATTCAATTCTTTGTTTAATTTTTGTTGTTACAATTAATTAGTTTGTGAACAATATTGATATACTTTGTGTAAGACGTCAATAATTTTCGATCCCATAATGCAAAAGGCTATAAAACCATTTTAAGCCGCGAATGTTTATTTCCTAACATACTGTTAGTTTTTCTTCCGATGTGTTTTGTGTAATTACGTTATGTTTTCTTACTGCTATTTTTATGCTGATTATTTACAGTTGTATACCATATATCATACATATTTACTTTTTACAATTCCAGACTAACAATCTGGCGATATGTAAACTAAATGCGAAGACCATAAAAATGGAATAACAAACTAATGAAGAATAAAACGAACTTTGAGTTCGATAGTCATAAAAAACAAACGCAGCACTAGACATTGATCAATAATTGATCAACTGGTATAAAATTGTAAAGATTGGTAACAGTTCGGTCAATCTTTAGTGAGATGAGGCTCAAGCATTGGTTTGTGAAGGTATATTGCTGAGGCCACACAAAGTTCGATTACAGGTGATTATCATAAACAAAACGATAAGAATGATTTTTGTTTTGTGGTAAATGTCAAAAGAAAGAAAGTGTTTGGCGTAAAGATCGTATACAAATGTAGGTTAGGCCACATTCGAGTTTAGTTTTGTTTCGCTGTTTATTTAGATGTTATTGAATCGTGCATTTCGATCAATAGAGAGTTTGGTCTAAGACTTTGCCAAACTATGTAAAGCCAATAAATAGAAAATTTTTAATTTAATTTTGTTTTGCCAAAATATATTTAAAGACGTAGGAGCACTTATTTAGAGCTAATGAGTTAGATAATTAACAGAAAAATTTACATGGCAAAAAAATGCGACGCGGAGGCACGGAAACCGGTTAGTCCGTTAGAGGATTACGATGTTAACGTGTTCAAAGTGAATAGTAACAAGTTAACGCTATGAACTGTTTATTACTCCAGCACAAATTGTTGTTGTTGCGGCATACCGGCACTATTTTTATACTCTTGCAACATGTTGCTACAGAGTATAATAGTTTTGTTCATTTATCGGTTATTTGTACAACCTATTTGAAATCTGGGTGACTGTCTGTCCGTCCGTCCATCTGTTCCAGCTGTAACTTGAGTAAAAATTTAGATATCTTGATTAAACGTGGTACACATGTTTTTCGGCACCGTAAGACGATTGGAATTGTAAATGGGCGTAATCGAACAATTGTCACGACCGCAAAACCTCATTAATCCAAAACTAATAAATAGCCATAACTACGCTGCACAATAAGGCACAAAGCTGTTATATGTTAACGATTAGGGAGGGGTATCTGCAGTTTGAAAATTTTTAAAAAGTGCTTGGCCCCGCGCTCTAATAGGTGTAATGTAGAATTCTCCTAAACCGCTAAAGCTATAATAACCAAATTCACAAAGTAAATATTTTTAGTACTTCTACCGACAGTGTGAAAACGGGTGAAATCGGATGATAACCCCGCCCATTTCCTATATAACGGTTTTGTTAGAAACTACTTCAACGGCGATAAATCTATAAATAAATGCGCCAGAGACATAATATAGAGGTTTTATTATAGGCGGCGCCATACCACATTTAGGTAAAAACTCATATCTCAAGACCTACTTATCCGCTTTCAATTAAATTCGACACATGACGTAACTCCGATGATCCTATGTCACATGAGGAAAATGGGCTCAATTGAACTAGAGCCACGTCTACGTTTCATATATCATAATTTTAAATTCCATCTGTGTCTTTGCAGTATACAAATCAAGCACCAATGAATATAACGGGATAAAACTTTGCACGAATAGTGCCCTTGAAGTATGCCACTTTACAAGTATACCGAATATGTGGACCCTAGTCCCTATTGCGAACGTTTTATCGACAATATCGCTCAATATGTGAGATATAATATTATAGAAATTCGGAGAGAATCCTTTTCATAGTATGCCTGTGTATTAAAATTGGATGGAATCGTATCTATAATTCTTTTGGTTCCCATATACCTCAAAGAAAACATTTTTCGAACTTCCGGCTGACTTTATAAGCCATATATCGGCCAACATGTGGGTTATTTTAATTTAATTTATTTCCTAACCTGCCCTAGCTCCCATATAACTAATAGCAGGATTTTCAAACATCAGGTTGACTTTGCTCCTTATATATTGAGCAATAGTTTTCTGTTAATAATATGTACCAATGCCAAAAATAGATAAAATCGGGTCAATACTACACCTATCATAACCTATATATATACATATATCGGTTAATTATAAGATATATATTTTAGCAAAATTAACTGAAGGTATAATATTGGATATACTTTAGTTTGCCGAAAATATGTGAAATTATATTGTACTACATATAATAATTTCCGTTATTCTAAAATACCTTATTGTGTTAATTGTTTGGCGATGAACATAAGTGGAGTTGGTCTACAGCTTGGTCTTCTGGTTGACGTTATGCACATCAAATATTAAATTTAGCCTCCTCGGTTAAGTTTACATTAAGGATATTCTAATATAATTTTTTGCTGACGAGAACTAAAATATAGTTCAAATACTAATTGAATCTATAACATAACTTAATAAAATTCCAAATTTGATCGTGATTCATTAACGATTTCGTCGAATAATGAATGCTGAATTCTTTCGCACCATTTTTATATTTCAATAGTTTCGTTCACCTAACGGTTGTTTGTATCACCTTAAACTAATCGAGACAGTTATAGGGTTAATATATATATATATATGTTTCTTACAAAAAAAGAAAGGCCGAATTGACGAGTAGATGTACGTAATGGGATCACTCACACGCCCACAAAATGCCATTAAACGAAAACCTGTAAAGTGATTTAACTAAGCTCCAAATTAAGATACAAAACTGAGATGTGCAAGGATTACAGTGGTGAAGGGCACGTGTGGTTTGAAAACCTTTAAAAAGTTCCAAAATAGGTTTAATGTACATATCTTTCGAACTACTTAAGCTAAGTCAACGAAATTTGCTCACAGAAATTGTCTTTAGCGTCCTCTTTGAAAGTGTAAAACTGGTTAAAATTCGATTATAACCCCACCCACTCCCCATAAAACGGTTATTATAAAACTACTAAAAGTGCGATAGCTCAACAAATAAAAGCGCCAGGAACATTAAATTTTGCACCCGTTTCAAAATTGGACAATGGGCCTAGCACTGCCCATATTTGGGTGAAAACCCAACGAACCTGCTCGACCAAAATTTAACCAAATTTGGTACATAACATTATTTTGATATTCTATGTCACATTGCGAAAATGGGTGAAATCGGATTGCAACCACGTCTACTTTCCATATAAAGAAATTTAAAATTTCATTAAGATAAAAATTTCCTTGAATGCTGCCTCTAAGCTGAGCCACCTGATGACTGAAAATTGTCAAAATCGGATTACAACTATTCAAGCCCCCAGATACCGAATATGTGGATCCCAGTTCCTATTTCGAGCTTTTTATAGAAGATATCGGTCAATTTCTGAGATGTAAATTAAGTAAAAATCCTTTCCTAACAATACAATGCCCTCATGTCAAATATGGGTAGAATCGGATCAGTATTTCCCTTAGCCTTAGTGTTAATATAAAGTTTTGCTAACGACTGAAAGTAGGTCCCCAGCTTTCATCCTTGGAAGTTGTAAGAGTATAAAATGTTCGGTTACATCCGAACATAGCCCTTCCCTATTTGTTTAATATGAAGTCTTGCCATCACCTGAAGCTATTTCCCCTGCTTTGCTCATTGCAAGTTGCAAGAGTATAAAATGTTCGGTTACACCCGAACATAGCCCCTCCTTACTTGTCATTAAGTTAGGTATTTTCTTGGCCTAGCGCAAATGTTAGCTTATCACAACTGTCAGATCGCCGCTGTCGCACACTTCATCTATGGCGATGGGTAATCTGACTTACACGGCTCTCTACGCCACTAAGCTTGCCGCGGCACGATGGAAACATTTATAGAAACGAATACATTGACATCAGTTTAACAATGTTATAAATAATGTTGGTTCTTTATTGCTCATTTAATTCCTGAAGTGACTGTGATTAGACAATTCGGTTAATTAGTATTACCGCTAAGCCATATGTAAGTGTTAATGCCCGTTGCTCTAGTCAAACGTTTTACGAATTTTTGCATACGTACAAGTATGTAGCTTTATATATGTATATGTAGTAGCCGGGTTGTATTTCGAAGTTGCTTAGTTATCTAGATCTGTAAAATATTAATAACGTCACATCATATTAATGAAACAAAAAATAGATTATATTCATATATATTTTTATTGTATTATTTAGTAATTTATGTACTACGAATATAACTAAAAATGACGATTGAAATTAATTTCGATCTTCGAAGGCACACTTTTTGATTTTGTAAGTTAACTTCGAAAAAAAGAAAGATATTTTTTGTTTTTTAATTATTCCCTCGAAAAAACATTAGTTCGGTCCAATACCCTGTTGAGTGTTAAACTGTGTTATTACTGAGGATGGAAGACGTTTGTATGTAAATAATTTCTGATCCATACACCGTTCCATTAGCTGAATCAAAAGTACACACTATTTAAAATTTAGAAAAGTGAACTCCTACTTATATTGTCATGTGATTCGGGTGTTGCCAATATTATTATTTAAAATTTGTAGGAATGAAAAAGAAATATAGTGAAGTCTAATTATCCAATATTATTTTCCTCTCATAATTACTGGATCTTGATTTGCGAATTGTGGCGAACAATTGAGTCTATTTTTCGCAAATTAATTATATTGTAGTTAGTGTTCTTATTGAAACTCCCTTTAACACATGTTTTGCCTGTATTCGGTTAAATATGAATCATAAATCATTCCTACCTATAAACAGTATTAGTTTCGCAGTCTTAATAACACTTGTTTTCACCAGTTTTAATTATTATTATTTACGAGTATTTACCAAAAACCATTCCTTTTATTATGTTCGTGTTTCCTATGTGGTTGTTGTGTATAAAAATACACAGTTTGCGCTCACATTGTCTACAATTACATGATTTAGCATTTAATTATCTCAGCTTGCAATTATTTCAATTAAAATGGAAGAAAATTCTCAGGCGCATGAGTAACGCTGAATGGAAGGCGTGCGCCCAATAACAAGTGAAGAAGGCAGGCAGACGAACCAACAGGCATGTAAGCAGCCAGTCACCTCGTCATTCAGCAATCACTGTCATAAATCTGCGAGAGTGCAGGCGCAGCTGCAATCAAATACCGAATAAATACACCGAATCTGACTAATATGTTTATATAAATAAAAAAACGAATGGGTGTTAGGCAAATCTGATTATGTAACAACTAAATTAATGATGTATATTTCGATAGAGCACATACTACAATATTATGCTATTAGGGCAGTAGCCATTACTTTTACTCGGTTAAAAAATTAATTCGGTGTTCTGTAAATATTCTTACGACTATAGAATCTTCATTTTCCACCTGGTTGAATTAACGCCACCTTAGTGCAAAATTTAGTGAGAAGAAAAAAGTTTTTGTGAAGCTTTGGAGAGGCTTTAGATAATAGGGTTTTTTTTAATATAAATAAAATCGACGGTTTATTTAATTTTATCTTTATTCATGATTTTCTAAAATATTTCTGATATATTATGCACATTCGTACACATATTAACATATTGTATGCAAAAAATTTTGTAAATATTCTCTTAAAACTGAGCGCAATTGCAATCATGGAACGAATTTATAAAGGTAAAGGTATGTCAAATTGTGTAGTAAACAAAGACACAAAGCGTGTTGCCCGAGCACGAGCAAATCGGTGCCTTTCCTCGGCGCAACGTCAAAAAACTATGAATTTGGTTGGCAAAAGTAATCGTGTGTAAACCCACATTTATGTACATACTTAGAGTAATTTGCTCGATATGAAAACTTTCTGATCATGTCTTTTCTTTCACTTCAGCCCTCAATGACTGATTTTACTCTGCTTTATTTGTATAGAAGTCAGTTCTCCTCATAGAAAGTATTGACTAGTCATTAGAAAAACTTGGCAGTTCTGAGAGTTCCTTCGTCATAATTATCAACAAATTTAAACTATAGATATACCACATACATACATATCATCAGGTAGTAAAAATTCGATTGGTTAAAAAATTTCTCCCAAGTGGTTAATACATGAAGGACGTTCCCAGTTTCTCATTGGATGATTAATTTTGGTGTAACTTCATTTATTCTTTAAGCGGATATTTTATATTGCATAAACCCATATACTACTGTAGAGAGGAGTGGACTTAAAATAACAGTTTGGTTTTTTACTGGAGTATTAGGTGTCCCAGAATGCTTTATGAATACTTAACCTTCATTGTAGTTTTTTTGAGTAAATTAATAAAAAAATGGAAAAATTATAATTACGTGCTTTTGCCCTCCTAACTAACAGTTATGTGGTTGATTGTTGGTAGTAAAAGCATTCGATAATTAATTATACGCAATCAGTCAAAAAATACACAACAGGCGAGATCGTCAGGCATGCACACTGGTCAACATGCAAATTCAGAATACCGAGTATTCTAAAGAATAAATAAATGTTACGGTTGGTGCTATAAACATATATACATATCTGAAAAACATGAATGAAATAATATCCGTAAATGGGTCTTGTATTTCACTACCTGATTTGTTTGTTTATTTGTTTTAGTAATGAAGCTCATTCCGCTTTTGGCGAGTTTTCGAAAATGAAATACATATTACTATATCTTATACAGCAATATGGTAAAAATATTGAAAAAAAACGGATTACAAGAATACTAACATATGCAAATGCACTCGTGCCGGCTACATACATATGCATCTTAGTGGCGCCTAGCATATTCATAACTAAAATAATAATACGCATGCAAAACAGTGATAAATCACAAATGCTTAGCAGCCGAAAGAAGAAAAAACAAAATATTTGAAGATTTTACAAATCAATCATCGGGCGCTAAGCAGTTTTTTGTGATATGAAATATTTCAATTTACTCTTCAATCTTTGATTTTTACGCTTTGTTGGGAGGCAAAATGGATTTATGCGATGCACGCTTGAACCTAGGAGTTGTTGTGCGAAAACTTTAAGAGATCGCGGGTATAGGTGTTGTATAGGTTACTATAAGGGTTTACTAAACCCTTCCAGGCGTGGCTAGTTAAGATGGTTTTCAGAACTTAATGATTTTGATATATATTCTTCTGTTAAAAATTATATTAAAAGTCACTACAATCAGTTTGTTTATATTTTCATTGACAGATTTGTCAAGATTTCATTAATAAAATCATTATTACTAAATTGAATAGTTATTAGCTGCTCAATGAATAGCGGAAGAGAGCATACACAAATAAATATTAGATACGAAAAAATGAATTGTGGGCGCGTGGCTTATTAATGCAAACATATATGTACATATTCATATTCACGTGTTTGTAGATACTTTTATGAAAATGGTAGCGGTATTTATATGCTTCTAGGCATATTCTTTTCTTGCTCTAATCTTTATGGTTATTGTTTGTGTAGGGAAGTTTTGAATTTAATGTATAAATTAAACTTAAAAGCCTTATATGTGTTAATTTATTAATAAATGTAAAATTTTCTTTTGTTGGCACAGAGCTGATACGTTTTTGTGGTCAAAAACAAACTGGTCGTAAGGCTAAGGTGGCGAAATAATAATAATTTGGATTAAGTGCTAAAATATTCATTATTTAACGAGTAAGGAAGGGCAAAGTTCGGGTGTAACCAAACATTTTATGCTCTTGCAACTTGACAATATTAAAGAATGTAACGAAAGGGTTCAAATTCATTTGATTACAATCAAATTTGGTATCATTTTAGCTTATATTGATGGTCATAGACTCAGTTTTACTACTATATTTACAACGAAATTTATACTAAAATCATCGCCAAATGAGGGGGCAGAGAAATGGAAGGGCTGATTGCATTAATTTTTGACATTGCTCAGGTATAATTGAGAACTTACTTTCAAGCAATTTTATAAATATGAACATATTAGGTCAAGTAAAAAGTTCGTACGGTTTTTTATTGATTTTTCAAAAGATGATAACTTTGTGTATATTTGTCCGATTTAAGTCAAATATGCGCCGTTTTGTTTGTAAACTTGTTGGCAACGAGATGCCAACTTCATTATACCCCTCTTGTAGAAGGTTGCGTCCCTATTGGAAAAAAACTCGGAAATCCAATTTTCACAGGCCTCTCTTGAGGCCAACTTCTCACCATTAAGCGCGTTCGCCATGGTCAGGAAAAGATGGTAATCACTTGGTGCCAGATCCGGACTATAAGGTGGGTGCATTAGGAACTCCCATCCGAGCTCCCGGAACTTCTGGCCACCAAAGACGTTTGTGGCCTGGCGTTGTCCTGATGGAACACAAGTTGGCCTCTGTTGATCAAAGATGGCCTCTTCTGGATGAGTGCTGCCTTCAAGCGGTCCAGTTGTTGGCAGTAGAGGGCCGAATTGAGCATTTCGCCATAGGGGAGGAGCTCGTAGTAGATGATTCCTTGCCAATCCCGCCAAACACACAGCAAAACCTTCCTGGCCGTTAATCCGGTCTTGGCCACCGTCTGGGCCGCTTCCCCGAGCTTTGACCACGACCGTTTGCGCTCGATATTGTCGTAAGTGACCCATTTTTCATCGCCAGTCATAATCCGCTTCAGAAACGGGTCGATTTTGTTGCGATTCAGCAGCGATTCGCAGATGGAAATTCTGTCCATCATATTTTTTTGCGTTAGTTCGTGTGGCACCCAAACATCGAGCTTCTTTTTGAATCCAAGGTTATGCAAATGGTTCCAAACGGGTTTCTGGTTTATCTTTAGTTCCTCAGCAATTAAAAAAGTGCTCCCGTGACGGTCTGTAATCACTATTTCCACGATTTAATCGCAATTTTCGACGATTGGCCTCCCGACGCGTGGTGCATCTTTGACATCGAAATTACCGGAACGGAATCTAGCAAACTAATTGTATGCTACACGTTCGTTTACAGTATCGGGCCTATAAACTAAATTAATTTTTTCAGCCGCTTTGGCTGCTTTTTCGCCTTGATCGAAGAAAAATTGTAAAATATAGCGAATTTTCTCTTTGCTGGTGTCCATCTTTGACGAGCGCTTAAACACGTTTTCAGCGCCGTATAGTATGACATGATGCGACACGTAACACTATTTGTAGTACTATGGACAATAACGCCATCTCTTAAATAAAAACCGAACGAAGCCGAATGTTTCATTTTAGGCACAGAAATACAATAGATAAGAAAATATTGGAAAAAGGTATATGGGGGCTATGGGAGGTAACACCACTTTTCGAGACAATGGTTTTTATTATCAAAGAAACATTTTCCCAGAATTTCCTCACAGATTGACCGATTTTTCTGCCAAAAAGTCAGCCATACGCACAGGGGTCCATACATTTGGTGTGGGCTTGAACAGTTATGGTCCGATTTTGGCAATTTTCAGACTACAGATGATATGCCTTAAAGGCACAATTTGTGCAAAATTTTATCCGAATATATTCATTGGTGCTTGATTTGTGTACTGGAAAGTGAAAGAATCATATTAAATTGATTGTGCTATGTAAAGTTGGCGTGGCGTCCAATTGATCCCGTTTTCACAATGTAATATAGGACCGTCAGGACAATGTTATGTACCGAATTTGGTTAAAATTGGTCTAGTACGTCCGGATATATGTGATTTCCCTAAATGGATCCACGCTCATCGCACAATTTTAACACCGGATCCTATAAAGTCCTATTGTATCATTCTGGGTGTACAATTTAATGACTCTGGTGCATTCATTGTTATTGATTTATCGTGCTTTAAGTAATTTTTAACAAAACCGTTATATGTGTAGAGTTTGGTGTTATTATCCGATTACATCCATTTTTACACTGTCAGTGGGGGTTCTTATTGGATTAGTCTTAAACGAACTTTACAGTTTTATATCTCAATTCAGTACTTAGTTATGACATTTTATAGATTTTCGAATAATGGCGTTTTGTGGGCGGGGTAGGGATCCGATTACGCTCATCTCTTTCTCACCTTTTCGCCAATGAACACGTGTACAAAGTTTCATTACGGATTTCAACTCGTCTCGTCATTCTGATCAATTATAGATAACACAATATCTAACTCGATTATTTTTAGGTGATACAAAAGAATACCGTTAGATGAACAAAACTGCTATACCCTGTAGCAACATGTTGCAGGAGTATAAAAATAGGGAAATTGCTATGCGCAAACTCAGTGTGAATATTGCATTTATAATTAAATTCAACATACAAGTATTCATGCATACATATTTGAAGCTTGCAGCTCACTTGAAAAAGGTAAGCGTATGATTAATGAATTTTACCAATGCAGAAGCTTGAGCTGTCAATGGCCGGAGCCCGATAATGTGAAAAGTAAGAAACGGCGAAGTTCAGGTCTTGCCAAAAATGATTTGTATGTGTAAATATTACAATGTCTAATATTTCTTAAATAAGATAAAGACCAATTTTGACTGTACTATAAAAAACATTTGTCTTGATTTTGATCAATCAGCTTATATGACAGTTATATGCTATATGCCTAGATTATAGCGATGCAATGAATAAGAAGCTATGCCAAATTCCGTGAAGTTTGTATGACAGCTATATGTTATAGTTGTCCGATCTAATCTAATCGAATATTACATAGTGCTTTGGACAATAACTTATGCCAAATTTGGGGAAGATAACTCGTCAAATAAAAAAGTTATCCATGCAAGCACTTGATTCTTATGGTTCAGTTTGTATGGCTGCAATATGATATAGTAATCCGATGTGATTAATTTCTTTGAATATTACATTATTGCCTTAAACAATAATACATGCCAAATTTTATGAAGGTACTTTGTCAAATGAAAAAGTTTTCCATATATGCACTTGACTCCGATCGTTCAGCTATCTATATGCTATAGTGAATATATAGTAGCTTCTTAGTGAGAAAAGGACGTGTGCAAAATTACTCACCGCTCCTGCGTCTCGGGAATGTACCAGTGGATCAATGTCACTCATGAATCTGCACGCACTGGTCGAAACAAAACTGCGTGCCCTATATACTACTTCCAATACGGTAGTAATGTTTTTCTCGATTTTATGTTATATTTCAAATAGCCTTACTTTTTAATAAAATCTTTCAGTGCCTAGAATATTTTACTCTGATTTTGAGTTTTTTATTTTATTTGTCTTAGGTCAGTTAAAATTATTTGTGCATACAATCATATAAATACTGTTTGTTTTATTTTAGTAATCATTTTAATGTGTTCGATCAACATTTTCGATGCAAAAATTGGTCAATCATTCATTATTAATATTCATACATAACACTACATGAATATATATTTACATACGTGCGTATATGTATATATATATATTTGTCGTGTATGTATGCAAATACTTACTGATTTGTCTTATTAGTGATGACTGATGACTAGCACCACGGCATTATTCACAGCCGAAATTCTGCATTCAAGGCGCTTATGTATAATATAATATTAGTTCGCACATACATATCTATATGTACATATTCACTAAGTCTAGTCGATTTTATTAAATGCATGCATTAAATGCATTTTTATAGATTTTTATACCCTCAACAGTTTGTCACGAAGTTTGTAACAGCCAGAAGGAAGCATTGGAGATGCATGACGAGCGGTTTTTGTGTGCTCTTCGAGTTTTGACTTTTGAATCTCAAAAAAGTGTTTATAAGTGGTACAAGCGCTTTACAGAAGGCCGAGAAGAACAATGAGCATCCTGGAGGAGGAGTTCTTGAAAATCGTCGAATCGGCTCATGCCATTCAATTTTCTCGAATGTTTTGGACATGAAACGTGTACCAGCGCGAAGTTTGTTCCGAAATTGCTAAATTGCCCCAAACGCAATATTCACCAGATTTGGCTCCCTGCGACTTTATTCTATTCCCAAAACTGAAGACACCAATAAAAAGAAAACCTTTTGCCACAATTGATAAGATCAAGTCAGAATCGAAGAAAGAGCTGATGTAAATCGCATTTGTGTAATATAATATAATCGAGAGGGATTACTTTGAAGGGGATAAAATAGATATTGATGAATAAACAAATAATTTAAAAAAAAAAAATCATAATTAACCTTTTCCTTTGAACACTCCTCGTAAAGCTGCCATACAAATTGACCTATCAAAATAAAGTTTTTGAATGTAATTATTTGTATTTGTAAAGGGTATTATAGCTTTTTCCTGTTCTCTTTAATGAATTGCCAAATCATTTGGTGTTAGCCCAACTTAAAAATGTAAATTTGTTTTGCTTTGTGATTTTTTACATCGCATTGTATTTATTTGTATATGATATTACATATACAACGCGTCACTTCATTATTTCACATGCCCACTTTACAATCTATGTATTTACTTACAATTGTACCTAAACACAAACATATAAGCGATGCATAGGACAAGTGTACGTTTAAAAAAGTCGCTCGCAGGCAATAATTAGCCATTGGCATTATTAATAAAACGTAATTGACTCCCTAGTGACGTATATTAATTGAAAAACGTGATTTCGATTCAAATAGTAAGTACCGAGATAGGTGAAATATTTATAGATAATTACTTATATATAATTGGGCTTTCAAATATTAGATATTTATAAAGCAGTGTTAATGAGAAACGAAAAACTGGTTTTAATCCGTAATTTGTTTTGAAAAATGTATAAAATAAAGATTTATAGTGCTAGGAATATAACTCATAACGTTTTATCTACCTTATAGCATTTTTTATACTTGTAATTAAGATATTCAACACTATTCACATATATTTCGAGCTTTCACATACAACGTACAACGCTACCGAGACCTGGTAATCGTATTGGAGCCGAGCCTCTCTCTCCAACATCGAGCGTAATATAATGAGCTCTAAAACCAAAATGGTGCAATCGGTCTTGAACTTCCCAGTAAGTTATAAGAATTACCGATTTCTTTCCGCTTTAGCGGTACATACGACTACAGGAAAAATATAAATAGTGCCATGGTATGTGAAGTACAGGTTGAGCTAACTTCCCATATGACTTTCCATCAGCTTATTTCACTTTACAAAAGATAATCAAGCATCAATGAAGATATCGGAATAACACTTAGCAGAAATAGTACCACTTATATGGGACAACCTTCATCTGAAAACAGAATTTGGACTATATCTTTTACAACTCCCATATGCCAAAAGTGAATACCGCGAAATCTATGTCACGCTTTATACCATAGTATTCGAGAAGTTGCTAGATATCGCCATAAAATTGAGTGATTAATTATCGTTAATGTGATTTGGAACTAAATAAAAGTGGATGAAATCGGTTCAGCAGTTTTCTTAGCCTTATATGCGAATATTATGTTTTGTATTCCAGAAGGAAACGTCGGTTATGTATATATAAATGATAAGCGTAACGAGCTGAGTTGATTTAGCCATGCCCGTATGTTTATATATACGCGAATTAGTCATTTAGTTTTTGGGATATATTTAGACGAATTTTCATGATTGAACTGTTACATCATATACATATGTAGCTGTTTCAAACTACTTAACGATCAAAATCAAATTCTTGTATGGATATTTCTTTATTTGTGAAGGGTATTCCAGCTTCTGTGCAACCAAAGTTTTGTTGTTTATCTCCATCCCTTTTCATTTAGAGTATGTCGGTTAATAAATTAACAGTTATTTCAGAAATAATGTTGTTTGCAGCTAAAAAAATTTGACTCGATCAATGTGTTCCTTAAACCACCTTATAACCAATGAATTGATTAACATTCTTTTAGTTTTTCAATTATCATAATGTGGATTGATGTTAAAAATGGATGAAAGTTATTTTTTCCTTTATTTGCCCTTTTATAAACCCAATATAACATTTATATATATGTGTCGATAAAGTAAAAAAGAATAATGCATTTAAAATTAAGTTATTCGGTAGTAAATAGCGGTATAGAAAGTATATAGCAGCTCCATTCTGATAAATATATTGCATTATTGCTAATGAAGCTAAATGTGCCCGTGACCTAGAGTTAACAATATAATATGCAGCCTACGCCTTTGACTTTTAAAAATTGCGCGAGTATTGTGCACTCGCAGTTGCCCTCCCTTACTTCTATCCGTTGTTTTATCGAATAATTTATGGCATTTGATTGTCTTTTGTATAAAATTTCTAATTTTCGTCGATCTACCAAATATAAATGTAGATGGCAACTAAAAAATGTGTTACCAAAGAGCGCCTGAGGCCGAAATGTGAAACCAAATTTACCATTTTTACTAGCCGTTTTGTATTTGCCTAAAAAGGCATTAAGCTCATCGTCATTATTACCAACATTATGACTAACACTAATACTTGTCGCAACTGATGCCGCAACTGATGCCGCAGAATTTGTGTTTCGGTTGAAAGAAATAGAAAAACATATTACTAAATAGCTAAACAAAAACTTATCCACTTGATACGAATTTCATCTTTGAATTTGTCTATTTGAACCGATCGTATTACTTCACTTAAAACTGTCCACTCAACTTTGTGGATGTCACTGCGTTACAATGTTATAAGCAGTTTGTGGTTGTTTTGGATTTATAAGATATAAAACAAATATACCTACCTACATACCTGCATATTAAGGTATACAAGTATACATACACAAGTATCTCGTGTAAAAAATTCCTACGAGAGCCCACTTGTTGCTTTCTATGTTTTGTTAGTAACGTTGGCAGTGCTGAAGCGCTTTACTCGCCCGCCAACATTGGTATTGGAATTGGTATTTTAATACCGATACTGATCACACCCTGCTTTACGCCGTATAAGACTTGTTTAATGTTTTTTTTTGGTTGATGTTTCTAGTTTTTTAATCACGCATAAGATTTAGTTCATCACTTGACCAAAAGCCCTATGCTTACATATTTCGTTTCCTTTTGTTGTCGATTTTTTGTGTTCTTACATATGGATATGGCTTGTTGCTAGCCAAAAAGGTGCTTAACATACATATGTGTTTAATCGGTTGAGAATTTTGTGAGTGTGATTGTTTGCTTTGCGGCCATAATTTATTTTAGAAATTAGAAAAACTTTTAAAATTTATAACTTTTTGGCTTGTGGAGGTCTGCACTTCCAACTAAAATATTAACTCCGCCTAATTTGAGATTTCTTATAGAAAGGGAAATTTTACAAGTGAATAATAGTTTCTAATAGTTCTGCTTTTAAAATAGACGTCTGTTACACATATACAAAGTTATACGATATTTTTGATACATATTTTCACTGATCTCAGCTGAGAAATCAAAATGAACTTCCGCGAAATTAAATCGAAGTTTTGAGTGGTCAAAAATACAGTTGTTTCAGTCGATGCATGAGAGCTCGCATTGTCGTGGTGAAGAGTGAACCGTTTTGGGCGGTTGGTATACCTGCTTTCTTGAAAGACAACTGACAGACAAAGGTTTATGTACCACTCAGAATACTGTTGTTGCGTTGTTCTAGTGGTATGTTTGCGGCATGTCCCGTTTTTCCAACAAAAAAAAAAAACATGCAACCATTTGCTTAAAAGTGCTTCGTGCACGAACAACTATTGTCGAATTTGGCTCATTTTGCAACAACTGAGCTTGGACGACCTTCACGTAATTCGTCTTGGAGTGATTTACGACCTCGATTGAATTTACCATACTATTGATAAACACTGGTCCTTGATGGAGATTCATCGGCAAAAACTGCACTAAGTTTGTCGAAGCACTGTGCTATTTGCCATTTAATTTAATTTTTTAGCTGATATGAATATTTTAAGTTACTGTATACAACACAAATAGCGCTCGTATGTCAAACCGTTCTAAATAGGTATAACATCAAAATATCAAAACTTTACGATAAAGTTGTGAGTTGCCAGATTGCAACACTAGGGTTGCCAAGTCCCGAAGGTGGTTGTAGTTGTTGCATGCCACAACAGGTTCCAAAATTAGTTAGGACCTACGGGCAATAAAGTTCAATCTGCATCTACAGTATATTATTATAAGGAGTCACTCAGTGTACTAACTTTGCTAGACGAAAGTATTCAACTTTTCTACAGTTGAACTGACCAAGGTAGCGGTAGTTCTACTGTAGTACGGGTAATTACCACGAAATTAATTTTGTATGCTTTGCCTTGGATAATAATTCGTGCAGAGTTTCGTGAAGATAACCTATCAAATAAAAAAGTTTTTCATACAAGAACTTAACGTTGATCGTTTATTAATTGGCAGCTATATGCCATAGTTGTCCGATATCGATGGTTCAACAAATGAGCAGATTATTGACGAGGAAAGGACGTGTGCAAAATTTCAGAACGATATTTCAAAATCTGAGTAACTAGTTCGCGTATATACAGACAATCAGAGAGACAGGCTGTTATAGCTAAATCGACTCAGCTCGTCACGCTGACTATTTATAAATAAAGTGTGATTTAAATTGAAATTTAAATTTAATGGAGAATGTTTACTATCATTCGAAAGAACACTCTTTGGCATCTATTTTTTGAAGATTATCTGTTTCAAATGTGGTCGTGGCAAAGTCTCAGATGGTTCATTCGTTGAGTACAATTTTCGATGACTCGTTCGAGCATTTCGACTGGTAACTGGCAAATGAGACGTGTGATGTTTCGCTCCAAGGCTTGAATCGAAGCGGGATTGTCCACACAGACTTTAGACTTTACATATTTCCACAGGAAAAAGTCTAACGATGTAATATCACACAACCTTGGTGCCAATCGACCGGCCTAAAACGTGAAATTATCTGCTCACCGAAGTGTTCTCTCAATAAATCCATTTATTGATGCGATGTATGGGAAGTGGCGCCGACTTGTTGAAACCAAATGTCGCAGAGATCACGAGCTTCAATTTCAGGCATCAAATAGTCGGTTATAATAGGGCGACAACGGTCGACATTGACGGTTACGTTCTCACCGTCATCCTTTTGGAAGAAATATGGACCGCTGATTTCACCGGCTCATAAACCATGTTTTTTGTGGATGAAATGGCAGCTCTGTCTTCAGGTTGCTCTTCGTCCTAAATGTGGCAATTTTGCTTGTTTACATATTAATTGAGACAGGAATGAGGCTCATCGCTCAACAAAATTTGGCTCGAAAACGTCGGATTTTGTACGCTTTCAATTTAAGATTTCAACGTAAAATGCGCCAAGTCGTTCCATACGTCAGACCGAGTTGCTGCGAACGGCGCCAAATTGACTCTCCACGGTCTTCGTGTACACCCTCAGCTACGGCCGCTATATTTTCTGCACTGAATGCAAGACATGGTCTGTTCGGTCAAGTATTATCCAATAATGAATGCTGGGTCTTAAGATGGATGATGGTTTTGTAAATAGTACGCTCCTTAGGCCGATTATGTTGACCATAAGTTGAGCGAAGAGCGCGAAACACATTCTTTACAGATCGTGAATTTTCGTAATGAAGTTGAACGATTTGTAAACATTGTTCAAAGTCTTACCATAATAAAAATAAAATGGCAGCTTGACAGGACTCACACGTAGTCAAAAAAGTACCTCTACTTGGATCACCCACGTTATATTTTATACGGTCTTCTACGTTTTTTCTGAGTATTACAAACATTGTGTTAAACTTAATATACCCTGTGCAGGGTAGAAATATTCTGCGAAATGTTTTCAATACAATAATATAACAAAACTACCTTTTCGCCTATTTGAATTTATTTCTCAGGACCTAACTCTTTACATCGTAATCATAAAAGAATGGTACAAAACTATCCCCGCCTACTTGAATTTATTTCCCAGGACTTAACTGCTTACATCATAACTACGCGTTTTTGTGACAATGCCAACTGTAGAGTGCAACTGTCAATTGCAGTTTTAATATTTCTTTGAGCAATAAACACGATTAACACAATAATAAAATCTCCGTACAAAGATATCTGAGCAATGTAGTAAGAAACAATCCTTTCAGACGCTCGCAGTCACATACAACGCCATTATCCTTGTCCACATTTGCAGTTAGGTGCATTGCGTGTTTATTTCCATATGCATAGTTATGTATGCCCATATGAAGATGTACCTGATGTGCACATATAGAGTAGACTTGTATCAACGTGGAATTAAGTGTCAAGTGACGCAGGGATCGTCAAGAATGACACTCTCAAAAATCAGTTTCTTGCGAGAAAAGTACAAAAAAGCAGATACGTAAGTATGTATGTATGCATTATTTCACGATGCTATCAAACACGCATGTCTGAAAGGGCTTCATGGGGTACAGACACATAACATATGCATATGTAAATATTATTTCAAAGTATAGAACTGCTCCTGTCAGCGCTGCTCTCCCAGTAACTTATAATGTACTGAGAAGATAGCTGCTGTTGCTGTTTGCGCAGCCCTGTGTCCTGATGCATTCAGCTGCAACAACATTTGAAAGCTGCTGAATAATACCGTCTAGGGTCATTCACCTCGTTTAAGGTGCAAAACTCTTTCGAGAATTTTACATTCATGTATTTATATACAGACATCTCTGCGCATTGGTCTATTCATACGTATGTACTCATAAATTAATATAATTACTAAATATACAATATATATAATATGGAACATAATGCCATTACACATATATGTACATACGTGAAAAAACTAAAGCGGACTAAGTTCGGACACAATAGAGTACACAAATCGAAATTATTATGGATTGGTGGTATATTCTGACAAACTGACAAACTGGCCCCACTTCAATAAGAATTTTTAATAACCGGTAAGTACCATATACTTTAACGCTACCTGCGATTGACTTGAAATCAAAATAAGCAGCAGGTGAGACATCTGTGAGTCTATCTGTATCGAAATGGATGAAATTGGTTTATATCTCCATAAAATAAACAGCACAACGCTATTTGTAATATATTTGCTATGAATATTTAATGTTAAGTCCCGTAACTTCCTTATTGTGTATAAATGAATAATTTGTTACTTATTATTGAGATTATTTCTAAATAACTTCTTAATACATTGGAAAAGTTTGCAGTTATCGTATTATAAGAATCCAATACAATCATATCCGACTTGTGACAAAACATTTATGTTAATTTATGTTATAATTAATTTTGATTCGATTTTATCGAGTTATTGAAAATTAGTTTTCATTTAAGCTGACAATGAGACATTAGTTCGATATTCATATTAAAGAGCTTTTATTAATGCAAAACAATTTTTAGGACAGGCGACAGATCTTACCTAAAATTTATAGAAGTGGAAGCTTTCTCAAACCCATTATGCTTGATGAGCATATATTTGTTTCTCATTTATTTTGGTAGTTTATTAGAATGATAACCTCTAAACATGTGGCGACACTCTGAATACATACACATAATATTAAATTTAAAATATTATACATATTGTGCATATGAGGAAAAAATCGACCAGAGAAACAAAATTCATTTTACTAGAAATAAGGGGCCTAAAACACGGTGTAGACCGATTTCATTCATACTCAGCGCTAAACCACTTTATGTTTATGAAAACACTAAAATATCATTCATTTTATATTGATCAACATAAACGGCTTAATGTCAGCTAGAAAGTCGGAAATCTTTATATCGGGCGTATTTGGGCTATGAGAAGGTCTGACATTACTCAAGTACAGGTTGGTTGAAAAGTTGGTTGGTCTCACCAAGAAATATCACTACTAGCTCCAATTTATTTTTGGTCAAGTTGGTACATCTGTCGTTAGAACACATGCAAAGTTACAAGTCATTCTGTCATTGAATTCTTTGTTTACAAGCCATTTGAAGTTAACGTTGTCAGAGTATTTTTTTAATATGGAAAAAATTGAATATCGCGCAGTGATTAGGTTCTTTGTTTTGAAAGGTGTAAAAACAAAGGAAATTTATGAACAATTGTTAAAAGTGTATAAAGAGTCTTCACCTTCAAAACGCACTGTTGAATTTTGGACAGGGGAATTTACGTGGTCGTATTAGGTTTTAAAGATCACGCGAAGGACGACCAAAAACCGCAACCACATTGCTAATGACATAGGCATATCAGACGGACGAGTACTTCATATTTTCCATAGCTAATTACATATGAAGAAGCTGTTTGGAAAGTTAGTGCTGCAGTGTAAGCAGAATAAAACCGATTTCTTGCATCGTTTTATAACTATGGATGAGATTTGGATCTACCACCATAATCCTAATTTCTTGTAAAACAAGAACGTTTACAATGGACTAAAGCTGGTTGTTCAGCTCTAAAGCAGGTGAAGTCACAACGATCAGCAAAAAAGGTTATGGCATCAGTTTTTTGGGATGCAAAAGGAATTTTGTTGGTTTGTGATTATCTGCAGAAAGGTAAAACGATCAACTTTGAATATTATACCAGCCTTTTGGATCAGCTGGATGAAAAATTCGTGAGAAAAGGTTTGCAGCAAAATAAAACTATTTTTCATCAAGACAATGCACCTGGTGTTCACAAAGGTGTTTTAACAATGAAAAAATTTAACGAATCAAAGTACGAATTGCTTGAGCATCCACCGTATTCACCAGAATCGGCTCCCAGCTACTAATGTGTTTCCACGGAATTTCTCTGATCGACTCATGCGGCATAAAGTCTACTAAAAATAGTGCGTTGACCAATTTTATTCAAATTCACTTTAATATATTTAATGTATAAAAATTTTTGTATGATTGGTAAGTTTTGATGAATAAGCCCAATTTTGATATATTTTCATACATATTTACTGATATATAAGGTACAAACTCAACAGGAAATTTGAAATCTTTATATTGGGCAAATGGGGCTAGAGGTTGTATTGACTCGATTTTATCCATTTTTGGCATTACCATATAATATCACTAGGAAAACATATTCGTAGATTGACCAATGTATGAGGTATAAAGTCAACCGGAAGTTCTTAAATCTTTATATTGGGTGTTTTGGGTCTAGGGCAGGCATTGTCCCAATTTTACCAATTGTAGGCACAATATCATAAAATGTTCTCTCCGAACTTCAATACTAGACCTTGCACTGTTGGGGAAGGTTAATTCGCTCAGCAAGTTCGGTCGATATTGCTTAATCCATTTCAAGGTTCCCTACTTTACAAAAAAACAAACACAAAAAAAAACAGAAATTTCAAGTTTAATGAGGAATGTTTATTATCATTCGAAAGAACATTTTTTGGCATTTATCTCTTTCAAATATTGAATGCATCTACGTCTCAGATGGTTCAGTCATTGAGTCCAAGTTTCGATGACTCGTTCAAGCATTTCGACTGGTAATTGGCGAATGACACGCGTGATGTTTCGCTCCAAGGCCTGAATCGAAGCGGGATTGTTCACACAGACTTTAGACTTTACATATTTCCACAGGAAAAAGTCTAACGATGTAATATCACACGACCTTGGTGCCCAATCGACCGGCCATATATACCATTTATAAAACTCCATAAGTATATCTATCTATAAAACTAGTATACAAATTAACAACCACATCAAAGTAATTTTGGGTACGATTTTATTCAAAAACTAGCAGTAACTTCAATATATAGATATAATTTTTTTAATCAGTTCAACACATGCGAAAACTCAACATCACTACGAATTAGGTTTTAATATTTTTGCAATAAGTCATAGAATAGTACTTAGAATGGAAAGAACTAGATTCAATCTGAAATGGACTAAATCTGTGCAACGTACAACGTCAGATCAACTTGATGCATGGTCGGTTGATGGGGTATGAAACGTCACGCGCATGCAAAACACGACCTCCTTCCAGGCGAGAATATTCACTGTGTGAGTTGGAATTCCAGTTAGTTACTACCGACTGTTGCTTCTCTAGAATGATAGTGCGGATGTCTGTATGAATAAAAGTTTGCTTCTTTTAGGGAAAACTGAAATGCAAGTCAACCTCTAATGCGCATGCGGTCATTTTGTATGGTATGTAAGTGGTTGCTCCAGAAAGTGAGTGATGCCAGATCGAAAATTTCAAAAGTAGTAAACATAAATATTGTATTTTGAACGTTATACAAAATGCTTAATATGAATATTTTACATATTCCCATGCTTGAGAAACATTTTGTTTTTAATTAACTCAAAAAATCAATAAGTAAACCGGAGATATTACCGTTGTTGATTTCATTAAATTGTTGTTCTATATATTTCTAAGTACTTACTTGCTTGTACTTTGTGTAGACCGGTGTTTACTAATTTTTTTATATTTATCTCTTTGTAAATTCCTTCCGAAAATTTACTGAACTAGTCTCGAAGAAACTTCGCCTCTTTCTTATTTTACCGTCAAAAAAGTCATTGGTTTTACTTTAGATTATGCTAAAATTTTAACGTCCGATTACATGGATTATCCAATATTCTCTTTTGAAGAGCTTGGAATGGCAAGGTTGGTGCATGCGAATGCACTCCAGTATACAGTTATGCGTATAAAAAGACAAAATGATGTTGAAATATGTGATGTGTTTATTTACTGTGAACCGTCTATGTATATAGTATACGAGTAGTATATATACAGGGACTTATATGCTTACTTGCAGACCTATATTGGGTTTGTTGAAGTGGACCCCACTTTCTAACGGTGTGAAACTAGAAAAACTTTAGGTCGGTGATAACTTCGGATTATGATTCCTATGCATATATATGTATGTACCATTTATTGTACATATGTATATGTATGTCTGCGTAGTTAATGTGTGTTATCATTCCATACACTTGTATATATTGTTTAAGTATATGTGGGTCTGTATGTATGTAAATATGTTAATACATATGTGAACAAGTACACACCTCCAATAGCTTATTTGGCATTCAGGTTACATCGCGTGTTTTGAATGTCCTGCTCGCTGTTATGAATTATTCAAAAATTTCCAACCACCCCTTAAGGTGGCAGCTGTAGTGCACCAAACAGTAACACGTCTAGTCGGATCAGTGGCAGTTGTACGTCAAGGACGAGCAACGTGTGGCATATCAAAAAGTTGGCGTAGCAAAGTTGGCTGGCAAATGGTTCGTCCACCCTTACAATAAAATTGGTGTTGCTACCCGCCCGTTGATGCCAAATCTAATACCCACACACACACATCCACACAATAATGGTGCAAATATATGAATGTCTGTCTTAGGAGCAAACAAGCCTACATACTAAATAACATAATGTACAATAAGTATGTTTTCGAATCAGTAGCAGTGTTATCCTTTGATATAACAACAACAAATGCAGTGATGACGGTATCCGAACAACAACAGCACTACCGTAGCTGTAACATCAAATGATAGTTGTTTGCTGCGTCCGCGGCATCAGCAGGCCCACTCGTTGCGACGTCATATCCTGACGTCGCCGACTTTGCTCCGGTTGGTTGCGAAAGTGAAAGTCAAGGTTAATCTGTCTGGCTCCCATCCCGCTGCCACAATATGTGGGATCTATGTATGCGGGGTGCATTTTGCGAATGGGGGTACGGATCTTCTACACTTTCTAACAAAAGCTTTGTGTGCATATAAAAAAGCATGCGTAGCCGTTCACTTAGCGGAAGTTGTCGTATACGCGTGATAAAGGTGGCTGCTCTCGCAGGTTGCTTCTGTTCAAGTTGCTTGATGCATTTTTCATTTTGTCTGGAGAGAAACATTTTAAATCGAAAGGAATCATGAATTAAATTTTAGCTTCTGTATAATTAATACTAGATTGTATGATGTAACGAACACATTTTAAACAAATTTTTACGTCCAATTTGGCTGTTTCTAAATTAGATTCCAAATGGTTCTTAGTAATGCCAGATGAAGGTTCTGTTCAATTTGAGGTGAAGTATTCAGGACGTCAACGCTTTTTGCGAACTTTAATTTAATTAATTTAATAGATATATTAGACGAGTTTTAGATAGTGTAGGACAGTGGCATAAGGAGGCGTTCCAGCGTCCCGCTCATACCTGCTTCTCTGCATTTTCTACATGAATCGTCGTTACTTATACCCAGCCGGTTCGAATGTGATGCCAATAAGTTGTAAAAATCATGCGAGTTTTTCTTCAGGGCTCTTGCACATGATCTTTGCGATCCTGCTCGTACTTAAGGCTTTCCATCTTGTCCTGATCCGCCTGTCAGCCCTTTTTTTAAATTTTATTGTATATCGTTTTAGTGACGTTTGACCGTATTTGCTGCACTTTTTCTCGGTAGCCAGACGGATGGCACTTTTGACAATCTCATCAGCTATTTCGTTTCCCGGAATCCCTTTGTGGCCTGGAACCCAGTATATATGCAGCCGCTTTGCGAGATTATTGACTTGATTGCAACCTGGCCATCGACACATATATTTATCCTTTTTATGTTGTTACCTGTGTTGTTATCTATTTCCGCCACTTTCCTGACTGCAAGGACTTCCGCCTGGAAGATTTTGCAGTATTCCGGAAGCTTGAATGGTTGCCTGAGATCCAGCCCGGAGCAATAGATTCCGGCACCCATTCCATTGGCCATTCTGAGGTTGTTTGTAACTCCTTAAACAATTTGTGAGATATATACATATATGTATGGTAAAGTTATCAGAATGAGGAGACGACTTGGTTCTTGAATTTAAGACTAACCATTATTAATAAGTAAGGGAGGGCTAAGTTTGGGTATAATCAAATATTTTATACTCTCGCAATTTGCAAGGATCGAAGCACGAAAATTCTAAAAGGAAAGTCGTAAACGAATTACAATCATACTTAGTATTTTATTAATATGTATTAATTATTATAGACTCACCCAGTAACATTACAACAATTTGTTTCGTTTCCGAGATATTTATATTCAAATCAACCTAATTAACTCAAGTGAGACACATATACTCATATGTGATATACCAAAGCGACTATCTTAAGTACACTGGGTATATGTTCATTTATGTTAAAGGCATTTCGAGAATCGGAATTTCAAGATCTTTTAGAGGTAAAATAGCTTGGCTTAGAGTAGCTTTGCCCACTCCTTGAGCATGCGAGCGAAGCAAGTTTCTCTGTTTTCATATGTATGCAACAACAGACATCATTTATTTAGTTTAGTTTCATGTATTAAAAACAATCGTTAGGTGAACAATACTATTATATAAAATAATATAAAAACTGAGATATACAGGTAGGTTCTGGAATCCGAACTAAATGAATTTGGTTTTGGTGTTCGGAAAAATAACAAATTATTTCATTTTCGTTCTCGTTTTTTTTTCCTTTATACAAATTAATGCAAGCTTTCAAAATATTCCAAAAACAAAATATAATACATCAAAATAATAATTAAAAAACGAGTGCGTTAATGAATATAATATTATATTTTTCTGGTGGACCATGTAACGGCTGTTTTTTGTAGATAAATATGTGGTTTTCAATGTGGTAATACTTTTTTGTTACTAAATTTATACTGTTTGATTTGCCATTTTTTAATGAACATGAACAACAATACCTCAAAATTAATCTACTCCGGAACAATGGTTCAGTTCGCGCGACGCAGTATTCGCGTTGCGACGAGTACTCGGTCGACATAATCGCCCAGCAGAGCCGGTAATTCGAGCAACCATGGATCGGTTACGCTCCACGTTTCCTTTAGTTGAGAGACTTCACATGTTGCAAAGAAACACCCTTTACGTTAAGCTATGGTATGAAACCAATTTCTTCCAAAGCGCATCGACTTTATTTTAGTCACTCTTCACAAAGCCTCGGTCAATGTCCCTATGAGCTTCCATGAATCGATGATGAAGTGACTAACAACAGAATATTTTCTTGTGAATTTGTTTTTCAGAACACTCATTTCCACTCGGAATTCATTTTGAAAATTGGAAATTAAATAGTGAAAGTGAAATATAGAACACTAGATGTCGGATTGAAAGTAGATTTGCTAGAAATTCACTTGAAAGTGAATTACAGAAAATGCGAAAAATATTTTGGTAAAAAGTGGTGCGCTGAAGCTCTGTAAGGCAAGATAGTGCGAATTGTAACATCTATTTTTAAAAATATTATAAATCTTAGTGAGTACTCGATTTTTTCGAACCAAATCTTATTTACTAGGTATTGTACCTTGTTCCAATCTACCCCTTAGTCCATATCTTCTGTAAAGCGAATGTGACATTTTTGTACAAACAGTTGGATTTAGATTATACATACTAATACCGATCAGTAGATGATATAGGTTTAATGTTTAACTTTGCACCGTTATTATTGGTTAGAGTGGCTACATATTGATTAAATTTAGTAAGAGTATTACAAAGTACACACTGTGATTTGATGAAATTCATGAATTACTATACTTCGTTTACTCGATATAAAGATCTCCGTCGGTATGTGAGGTACTTTAGTGCATCTGGGGTCGAATGTTTCGTGTAATATTGAATTTTTATTATAGAATTCTGCAAACAATACGCTTAAGCGAAAATTCTAAAAGGAATACAGTAGGCTTTCTAAATGATCTCACTTTCAAAACTTGCATGATGTTTTATTCGAAACCTCCGTACCTTTACAGATAGAAAACTTACATGATCTCCATGTTGCAACTTAATTCCGCTGCCTGCAAATTACAAGCTTGTCAGACGTTCTGTGTAGCCTATTTAACTGGCTTGGGCACGCATATGACATCTTAGACATTCGCCACCGTTACGGGTGTGAGTACAAGTTACACATAATGGGTAAATTTAATTTCAGCTGCCTCCATCTCGCGCATTCAACGGCAGTTGCTGTCGCGAATAGTAATCTTGAGTTCTAAAGGGCAACTCGCGTTGAACTTGTCCAATTGAGAGATGCAAAATTGTCGTACATACCCAGAAGCAAAACTGGGTTAATGGAAAGTGAACAGCGAAGAGAAGAAACTGACGATGAATGGTGCATAGGAATAATGTTTGATAGTGGAAATTAAATTAAAAGTAAATAACGCTGTAATAGTAGTAGTTGCATTATACATATGACTGTCTCGACTGCAAAACGCGTCGATCAATATGTTGAATTAAATTTTCAAAGGTTTCAACCATTTGAGTCTAGATTGGACACCGATGCATCGCGGATTAATGACGTTGGCGACATGATCGTTGTCATTCATGAACTTGGAGCATGCAGAAGTAAAAAAGTGTGAGTGCGAAATTTAAAATAAAAATTGGAACATATGTGATGTTCGGTGCGGATTCGAAAAGAGGTCGAATCTGTGAGCAGCGATTATAGGAATTCATGTGCACGTGCTTACAATTTACGTGCGGAATAATCCAGTGGCGCTGACACTAAATTGAGTGGCTGTGCCAGAATGTCACAACACCGACAAAGCCGCTGACCTACAAAACGATGGACCGAATGACAATCGCTATTTCGTTATTACTGCATTAATTGATTAAATGCCGGTCGTTAAGTGCGTTTACGTTTTTTACTTGTTTCGTATATATAAAGCACAAAATGCAGCTGTAAGTGCTCAACCAAACGCAGATGTGCACTGAATATGTATAATATGTGTGATTGTCATAAACAGCATTCGATCTTTAAAGTACAGGAATGCTGATCAAATGAATTTTCATTGAAGCTATGCTAATCATCAGGTGAAAAATAGCCAATGGCTGTTTAAGCTAAAACTAATTTTATAAAAATGTCTTGAATTTGAAAATTCAGTCGACATAAGTCCCAGTAGAGTCAGTAATTCGAACAATCATTAATCGATTTCGCTGTCGATAATCCACAAGCCATTGTTTAGACGTCGTTACATCCTCAAAATGTCACTGTTTGATGTGATCTATGGGCAAACGGAATCATTGTCCCATATTCCTTCAAAACTGAAGTCGGCCATAATGTTACAGTCAATGGGGAACGCTATAGAATCATGACGAATAACTTTTTCGCGCCTGAATTGGCGGATGTTGATGCGGACGAACTTTGGTTCAAACAAAACGGCGCTAAATGCCCTACAGTCAACGAAACAACCAATGTATTGAATTAAACTTTTGATGAGCACATTATCTAGTGTTATGTGAAGTCTATTGTCTACGTAGATATGGCCGAGACAACTGACGCCTTGGATGAGAACATTCGGCCCCAAGGTCGAATATTGGGCCGCTCGGCCTTAATTTATTCGAGCTAGCTGTAGCGGTTACTTGTTCGAAGCCATTTTAAAATGGCAGCGTTTTATTTCTTCTTAAAAACTACATGTCTAAAAAACACCCTTTATGTAGCACTGTTTTCGTTCCCGATACATATCATTCAATCGCTTTAACATGATTGAATTAAATTAACATTACAGTGCAATACCAAAGATGAGGCTGGAACTACGCAAGTAGGCAAGATGAGGCAATATACTCAGATGGCGATTCCAAAAAGTTTGTGACAGTTTATGGGTTAATTGATGAATGCTTGCTAATTTTTACAAGTGAGCGTAAATATATACATTGACTTTTTTAATTACACTATAATGCCAGGGGAACTGCAGTGGCACACTAATCGATAATTTTTACTCATTTAAATTGTGAGTAGCGAACTATATTTATAAAAGTAAACATAGAATTATTAATGCTATATATTTAACTGAATAATAAATGAAAAATAAACAAAATTTACATTTCAATATTTAACTTATTTACAGAAAGAAATCATTAACTAATTCTATTAATATTTTAAAATTTCATAAGTAGTACTGGAAAAATATTAGATAATCTGACATTTGTAAGTTTAAAAGGCCTGAGGAATATTTTAAGATATTTGCAAATCCTTAAAAAAAATATTTCATATAAATTAAATGCTTGTTATTAAAGAAAACCGCAATGTTGCAATTTTTGAAATCAAATTAACCTTGTCAATACTTAAAATTTCATTTAGTTTTATTGAGATATCATACGCGAAATATTTACTGTAACATCAAGCCAACTGTTATAAATCAAAATATTATGTACATAGATGATTGCAAGCCAAATAGAGATATAAAACGATTTATTGTAACAACTAAATCCATTATTGAACTAAGAAATTTTAATGAAACTCGGTGCCATATAACATGACTTGGTATTAAACATGCAAAAAAAAACAAGTGAGAAAAGGCTAAGGTGGGATGTAATCGAGCAATTTGTAAGGATCAAATCCGGGGAAAAACCTTCAGGTGTTGGAAAAATTGTATTTAAACAATTTTTTTTCGCCATAATTGAATGGTTTATAATGAAATTTGTATCTTATTAACTTATATTACCAATTATATTGGTTATAAATTCAATTAGTTTTATAACTATATTTTTCTCCCCATCAGCGAAAATTGCGCTAAACGTCAACCAGAAGATCGAAATTGATTATATTGAGGATATGAAGTTTTAACCAACGTATAGACCAATTGCATCCTAATTCAGCGCTAGACCACATCATTTTTAAGAAAGCTTGTACACTTCAATGTATTAAAATATCTCACATTTTGACTAACCTAAACAGTTTAAAGACAGGTGGGAAGTCGAAAATCATTATTTAGGATATATTGTGTGCAGTAAAGATTTGGGCTGATTTCACGAACTTTTGACATTGTTCAGGTATATTCCAGAACATTTTTCAAGCAATTTTATTAATGCATAACTCATACACTGACCGACATATTCAGCATAGGGTTTGTTAGAATAACGGAAATCATCTTATGGAGTATATGGGGTAATTCGTAGTCCAAAATCATATATTCTCGGCATTAAAATATAGTATGTCCAATATTGTACGTTCAGTTAACTTTGTAAAGATATCTTACATATTGATCTATAAGGGTAGTAGTGAACTGCTATTTGTCTCTGAGTTTCATTAACGCACCACACACGCCATCACCAATATATGCGGGTTAAAGATACATTTACCATATTTATGCTTCCTTTCTACTCAGTTATATTCTACACGGGTAAGTTCAACCCACATGCATAAACACTTTTGCCCCACGAGTAAAATGGTCTACTCATATAGAACATCCACATTTTCTTTGACCCGGGTGCATAAACGATTTTAGAGTTAAGTTGATTTTTTGGGCCGGTGTATATTGTTGTGATAAATTGCATGTAAAAGTTTGGTTTTTGTTGGTTGATTTGATTAAGTTTTTGAAAAATTAAATTTAAATATTTTATCCATCAGCGTTTGCTGCCTGTTTTGCAAGTATTTGAAGAAAATTATAAGTAATTCTATTAGTCTTTCTACTCAGCTGATTTGTATTTAAGCTGGTTAAAACAGCGCTTCCGTGATGCTAATTTTTGCAAAAAATATAATTATTTACCAAAACTGTTTCCCAAATTTATCAAATTGTCCTCCATAGTTTAATTTTTCAGCTAATTAAAAGTCGATGTGATGTAGCTACTGTTTGTTAATACTAAAAATATTTCGAGATGAAAAAAGTTTTGCGTGGCAGTGAAGAGTAGGAGTGGTTATAATCCGATTTCGCCGATTTTCACACTGCGACATATGAATGTCAGAGTAATGCTACCCACCGAATTTGGGCGTTCACTTAAATGTGAATCATCATGCGATTTGATCTATTTTTACAATGTCGATAATGCTTTAGTGATTTGTTTAGAGCTAATTTGATTATTCTAGCTTGAATGGTTTATTAGATATGTATATTAACTCTCATTTTCTCAAAATTTTTAGCCCTCAGATGTCTTTTGCTACTACAATCCCCAGTGTCAAATTACAGTTTTATATCTTTATTTAGTGCTTAGTTATGGCACTTTTTGGGTTTTCGTTTTATTCCGGACAGACAGTCACCTGGAATTCAGCTCGTCTCTTCATCCTGATCATTTATATATACACATATATATCTATTTTGATTCACTTTAGGTAGTACAACAACCGTTAGGTGAACTAAACTATTATACTCTGTAGAAACATGTTGCAAGAGTATAAACATTGACTCAGAACTCCCGCTAGCCCTCATATAAATAACAAAATAATTTACGAGCTTGCTTTGACTTTACACCGTATATATCGGTCAATATATCTATCGTACTAAAATTAAGTAAACGTATTGTCTTGGATACACTGTATTGTGCCTATAAAGAGTGATATCGAACGACACCGTAGCATCCACATACCCAATACATTGGTAAATATGTGAGTTATAAAAAAAATATCATAGAACAAGTAAGGAAGGGCTAAGTTCGGATGTAACCGAACATTTTATACTTTTTTACGTTTATTTTATTACATTTTACTTTATTACGTTTATATCGGCACATATGTGTCATATTTCTTACTGAAATTAACCAGACTTATTTTACATGTGGCTTAGCGTCGAAAATTAATATAATCGATTGACACCTTTGTATTGCGCTTACATATCCAATTTTCGGCCCCCAGTAAAATTGGTGAAATCTGCCCATATGTTTAATTATGCAAATTGGTAAACGTATTTCTTGGCACTCTGAGGAGAATGGTATTGCTGATGGGTGATTTCGGGCCATTATTACGCTTAAAAAATGTTTAAAATATATGACTTAATACCGTATATATTGGTCTTATAATATAAACGCATATAATACTCATATAATATGTACATAGATACCCGTTTGTCTAATTTTGAGATGTGTTAATATGTGTAGTACTTTATTGGAATTAAGTGGACCGAAGAATTCTTGTAAGGAATGAAAACGATTCCCCCATCTTCGATTCTCGCGAATTACGGCTTCAAGAGAACTTAGTTATTCCTCCCTTCTTTAAATGTGATATATATTACGACTGATAAAGACGCATCGTCCAACGGAGTGATAATATATAAATATATGCTATATATGGTATATGGGGATAAATATTAACCGATGTGGAATATAATATAAGGTATATCGAGTAGCTCTTAACCACCCGGAAAGCTGTTGCGTGGCTTGAGTTAGCGAGTTCCCGCGCTGGCCGCAATTTATTCGCTAATCGCGTTATGCGAACGTGCCGTGCAGCGAGAGAAGTTAGGAACGAAAGAACAATTGGACACTTTAGCGATGTGGTGACTTTCTAATAACAGTGTGTGTTTGTGACTACAATGTATAAAATAAGGTGAAACTTGCCGTAGCCCCACATACTTAATATAAGGATTTACAAACAACCGGTTGACCATATATCCTATACATATATTGGTCAGTTTGTATTAATGAAACGCAGAAAGCATATTTATGTTTTAATGATACATACACATGTCGTAGATTTTAAAAAATGGATAAAATCGGGCTTGTACCTTCTCTTGCAGCCATATATCTAATATAAAAACATTCAAACTTTCGGTCGACTTTATGGTATACCGTGTGTATTAATCTATCTGTGAGTTATCTTAATGAAATTTAGAATGCGTTTTTTCTGAAAACAATATGGTATGTCCTTGCGTTGGAAATTAATGAAATGAAGTTAGTACTGACCCTAGCTCCCATGTACCTAAATTAAGTATTTTCGCACTACCGAGTATATCAATCAGTATATAAGATATTTTTGCGAAATTAAGTTTAGTATTTAATATAATACTCGTATAAGTGGACAGGTTTACTTAAAAATATTGTAATTTACCGCTGAAAATGTATAAAATTAGTATAATATAATGATTTCCGATCCTATGGCTTAGTTTATATCAAATACTACATCTATAGTATATAAATATAGTAATAAAACTAAGTCAGTTTATGACCTATAATACAGGTTAATAAGATAAAAAATATTATAGTAATCCTTTCATGCTTCCGTTAATTTAATATCGTACTCTTTTTGTTTTGGGCAGTACCGATTGTGAAAATGATCACACTAGTTTCTGTAAAACAAAAAGTATCACTCCCCAAGTTAATACTAGTAACTAATGAACCATTTAATTTTAGGTATATTGGTTATTCATAAAGATATTTCTGTAGAATTGAAATCATTAATATTAGGTTTATGTCCAAAATTAGCTAGTCTATAATATTATGTTTTCATTATACATAAATAAATTAAATGTCCTAAATAATATTCAAAAGCTGCTCATAGCAGCCATATTGGAGCCAAATTTTCGAAAATCGAATTCATAATTAATTTAATAAAATGTTGATTGAGTCAAAGATAGACGCGCATTTAAGAGCGGCGCTGGTCTATAATATTAATTGCATTGATTGCGATGCCTAATATATTTGTAGTTAAGTATATATGGTAGATATATGGACATGTTTGCACGAGTATATGTACATACATTAAGTATTTATAGGCAAATTTACCGCACGACGAATGATCGCGTTGGGGTTTTGGAGTTTACGTGGCTGTGTTCGTTGTTGTTATTTCGTTTTATTGTACCACAAATTAGACAAGGTCACCGCTGAGTTATGGCTTGTTATTGCTTAATTAAGTGCGTGAGTCGTCGGCTTCGGCCAAGTAGGTAAGTGCGTATACGTATTTTTAAATGAAAATAATGATTTTTAATAATGTACGTATATGCATTAGTATAAAACACATATATGACTTCCACATCACATTTTAAATTTTAGTTTTTGATATCCCTCATCGATGTCAAATACACTGTCAAGCAAACTTATACTTATAACATACATTTTTGTTGTTGTTGCTTAATCACATAACCAGTAGAGATGACTTTGCTCTATGAAACTTCCTGTTAACAATGGAAAGGACCGAAGTGACAACCGTTTTTAAAGTATATAAGTAGTTTATGCGTTTGCGGCAACTAGGTTTTAGGCACGCACGCGTTTAAAAAATTCTACTAAAACTTTGACGGATAGCTTTTTGTTTTATTTTGCCTGCGACAGACTTGGTCATTGTGATCATTGAAAATACGGTGTAACCACACCGCACAATTTACTGTTGAAAATAATATTTATGTATACCATATAATAAATACATATGTTCAAAACCAGTTTGGAAATAAATAATTAGTTTTATTAAAATTTCGACTTGTTGCAAGAAGCACATCAGGGTTTTAAGATACAAAAATCCGTAGTCTGCTGGGATTTTATATAAGATCTATGGTTATCGTTCTAATACTCAGGAAATGTCATCCGATCGGTTATGGGCGTTTCGCATTCTCGGTAGCTGTTTTATCATTTTAACGACGAGACTTGAACGACCCAGTGGTATACAGAAAAGTTATTAGAATTATATGTATGTTTCATATATAAATAATTTGTATAATACTGGAAAAATCTTTTGATGATTGTGGTCTAAGGACGCTGGTATTTTTGCTCGCTTCCATACACTGTCAGTCAAAGTTGCCGCGGTTACGGTGGAGACAACAATGGCTAGTGTTTAGGCTTTGTTTTAGCTTTGGCGGTAACAGAAGCAACAATAACAATAATTCAAGTAACGGCCACGTCAGCGCTCTTCCTCAGAAAGTTGGCAAAGGAAACAGCCGCGCTTTTTTAAGTGCCCTGTCACATTTTTCGCGTATTACTGTGCGACCATAAAGCATTTGCCATGCCACATCACAACCGAGATGATGCGCGATGGCATTAAGGCAAACGCGTGCGATATCTCCTCGAAACATTTGAGCGGAGTTAAGCGTTTGTGTGTGGTTCGTGGAAGTCTCGTGTTTAGCACACGCGCGTAAATTTTCTGCCCATTTCATTCAGCCAGTTTTCCATTCTTTGTAGTTGCAATGTTTTATTGTTTCGTGCCCATAAGCTGCCGAGCCTCCGCATACTCCGCACACTGTTAACTGAAATTCAGCTGAAAGTCAAAGTAAAAGTGGAATCTGAAGCTTTTTGATCACCAACGGCGCTGTTATAGCGATATGTTGGATATGTTGGCGATTGCGTTGGTGGCGGCACGCCTTTGTGTCGCGCATTTCATTCGCAACGCATTCGCACAAAACGGTACCGCTGATGGCAAATCGCCTAAAAATCGGCTGCACGCATTTTTTGTGAACCTTTGTTTGCCATATAGTGTGGAATCTGTGAGATTTTTTACCTCGCAATGAATTGCATTCAAATGCCAAGGTCAAGAGATCTTCCTTTTCTTTTACTGTAATTCTTATATCAGTGTGCAAAAACATAGCACATGTGGGCCGAATGCATTCATACATACACCTACACTTCTGGTCTTTGAAGGTACATTTCGTACTTTATTTTGCCAATGGTTTCGTGTATTTTTATTTCGCATCGTGTCATGCATTTGTTAAGCGATTTACGCTGTTTGAGATACTACAAAGACTGCTTTTGCTTGCCTGAAGTAATCGTATTGTCGGCATAATTTCGAAACGTGATTAACTTGTGGCGATCTGAGCTACCGGAATCACATGCACGACCTTAAGTATCTAGTTTTTCGTGCTTTCCAAAACAAAGACACAAAAGGATGTGTGTGAGCGGGTGGAAAGTTAACAAATGTGTGCTAATGAAGTGTTTATTTAGTTGGTGTTTTTATGCGGGAAGATTTAAAAGACAAAGCCCAAGTTCCATTCGTGATATATGTATGTACGTATAGTGAGTATCACTTGGAACTAGCATGAAAGGTAAAGTTTTGCCGGCTGATGTATATGGTGCTTTTTAAGTGGAGCGGATATATTTATAGTAAGGGAAAAATATTAGACGAAGGAGGAATAATATGTAAATATATTTTTAAGTATTAAGTGCACTGAAACTAAAATTATGCATTTGAGTGCCGAACTGCCAAATATTATTGTTTTCAAATAAATTTAGACTAGTGTTAAAAGTGGAATACTTTTACTTTTTTAACCTTCTTAATTCATTATATATGTGGTATATTTCTTTTTTCATTTGCATCCTTCTTTACTTCTGAACTTTTCAGATTAGTTTTAAACTAATTAAGCAAGCTTTGATGTAACAATGTCGTCATTTAGAGTCGGTTTAAAAACAATTTTTACTTTTCGCCTTAGCGCATTTCCGATGGGATTCTAGGGTCAGTCTACCTCCATACACTAGTCGTTTAAATCTTATTAATCTACCTACACTTTCTAGTCGTAAGGAAATGCTTGACATAATATTCCTAGTGAAAATTTTGAATGGAACAGTTTGCAGTTCTTTTCTCCTGTCTGAAATTAAATTTAATATCCCGGTTCGCCTTTCGAGGCAGTTTAGACCTTTACTGCTAAAATCCTGTAGATCAAATTTTGAACTAAACGAGCCATTCCGCCGTATATGTCATGATTTTAATTCTCATCCCAGCACATTTGACTTATCTGACTCACTTTTCAAAATTAAAAAGACTTTATTGTTTCCTCTTAATAAATGAAAATGTAACAATTTATTATATTGTAACTTTGGATCTTGACTGTTGAAATTTTTGTTTCTGTAGCTGAGCAGTTTTAGATCTCAACACTTAAAAAACTCTCTTGCCTTTTCTGACTCGGCTAATTCCGCACGTATGCGGATTGCGCCCCTCGCGTCGGGGGTTATTATTAATGCAGTAGTCGTCCAGAATAACGAACTTTCGAAATAAACCTATAATAAAAACTATCATATTGATGAAAGCAGATCATTTTATTTATTCAATATTACGAACGCTGCTACAAATATAGAGTCTTGAACTTCGTATTCTTTGTAAAGAATATGGCAAATGGAAAGCGTTTCCATCAAAGGACTTCCAAAGTGCACGGTTTGTACTATAAAAAGAAATTAAATTTAAAATCGAGGAATACGTTCAAAAAAGCATCGAACAAAATCGGTACGTAAGTCCTTTAAACACAGTGAATTTCCGAATGTAGCAGGCTCTCAACAAATGGTTTATTACTCAACGTCGTAATCATATCCTTATTGGTGGTGTATTTTAAAGACAATGGCGAATAAGTTTTCTTCTAAGTTATTTTTTTGCCAGTGATGGTTGTATGACAAAATTCAAAAAACGCGAAAACGGGAAGAAGGGGCTGAAAAGCTATCCTTTATAAACGAAGCGATTTTCAATACAGATGGAGGTGTTATTTATTTGTAGAAGCATACGTTCTTCCTGTGGAAGCATCTGCACCAGGAAGGAAAACACCAAAGGAAGGTTAAGCGTGCGCGAACGCTTCGAGAAACAAGAAATTACCACTCTTAGTAAGTGGTGTTTTGTTCGCCCAATGGTTGTTTGTATAATCTAAAAATAATCGAGATAGATATGGAGTTAGATATATATAAATGATCAGGGTAAAGAGACGAATTGAAATCCGGGTGACTGCCTGTTCGTCTGTCTCTGCAAGCTGTAACTTGAGTAAAAATTTATATATCCTAATGAAACTTGATGAACATGTTTCTTGGTATAAAAGTGAGAATGAATTCGTATATGGGCGTACGCGTACCACTGCCATGCCCAAAACACGCCATTAACCGAAAACCTATAAAATGCCAAAACTAAGCACTTAATTAAGATATAAACTTGCAAATTGGTACAGGCGACTGCAGTATCAAACGGCAACTGTGGTATAAAATTAAAAAAAAAAATTCCACTAAAGCTACAATAATCAAATTTACTTAGGACAAATCCATATAACGGTTTTGTTAAACCTACTAAAAGCGCGATAATCGATAACTAAATGAGCCAGAGCAATTAAATTTTACACCTGAGATGATACAAAAAGGCTATAGAGGAGCTAATGTTTAATAATTCAGACAATGGGCATGGCAACGCCCACATTTAGGTCAACACCCATATCTCGGGATTTAGTCGACCGCTTTCAACCAAACTTAGCAGGTAATATTATCCTGACCTTACTGCATTACAGGGCAAAAAATGGGCTAAATCGGAATCCACACACGCCTACTTTCCAGATAACACAATTTTAAATTCCATCTCATTCATTTTCCAGTATACAAATCGAGAGCCAATGTATCTGGATTAATCTTTGCACATATAGTGCACAAGTCTTTTCCTGATAATATTATGCTTGTATGTCAAAAATGGTTGGGTTCAAATATTTCCCTTGGCCCCTACCTATCATAAAGATTTTCGAACTTCCGGCTGACTTTACCATATTCCGCAAATATCGGATAATATGTGAGTTATCTTAATTAAATTAAGTGAGAGTGTTTTTCTAATAATAGTGCATTTTTGAGCCTAAAGAGCATAAAATCGGGTGAAAACTTGCCCTAACTCCTATACAAGTTTAACTGATATTCAGAATTTTGAAATATCCGGCTGATTTTACTCCTTATAGGGTACCATATATTAATGATGGTAAGTGAGCTCCCTTAATGAAACTCAGATAATAATATGTCGTAAAGCCAAACATAGATAAAATCACGTCAATACTACTCCTATCTCCAATATACGTAATACGTAAAGCAAGTTGCAGGAGTATGAGATGTTCGGTAACACCCGAATTTAGGCCTACCTAACTTGTTTTATAAGATTTCTTGACTTTCGGTGCTATTTTTCATTGTTTTATTTAACTTTGTTGGCGTTACATCATTCTTCATTTATTAATGTAAACCTATTCTTATTATTGTTGTAGCCAGAGAATCATGCTTCAGTTATTGGGCTACCTGGCAAATGACCGCGTTGTTGGCGATGGTTTTGCACTCTGTAAATCGGTAAACAAAATCGTAGGTCCACCAAAAGGAAAAGGATACACACGTACAGACTTGCATGTACATATAAGCTAGTGTAGTAATATTTCTGGAGGCAGTGTTAACGCTGAAGATTTACATACAAACGCTGTGTGACGGAGTAGTGTTGAGTACCACCATTGTCAAGGTAGCATGTATAACAATAACAACAACTGAGGCAACAATGATAACAAAAAGCGAAAAGCACAGCGCCGATATTTTGATATTCACTTTACTCTATGCTATCCTTACTTCAGAATCTGATAGCTATTCGATTTTAATTCGCTTTGGACGGCTCATTGATCGTGTTGGACGGTGAGCGCCTCTTTTTAACGGCGCAACAACGAAATCATGACTTACTATGTATCGTATATACTTACATTGGCTGAGGTTGGTTTTATTAGTTTCCTCTACTTTGTAGATTTTTTACTTTTATTGTTTTCCTCATTGTGGCATGCAAAAGCACATCGTGTCGGCCGCGATGGGCTACCGCTCTTGATATAATGAAAAATTATTCAATAAAAATTATTTTGAGACATGCCCGTACGTGAACGATCCGTGCCATGGCGGAGGTAATGTTGTTGATTCAGATGCCCAATCGGTGGTGAATCGATGTTGCCACCACGTTGTTTGTTGCTACTAGTATGCACTACATAGTTACTGCTTATCGCTGATGATAGTTCTTATTTTCGAGAATCGGTTGCTGGTCAAGTTTGTTTCGTCTCCCTTCATATTTTCACTCGTTGTTTCGTTGCCGCTAATGTGGTTGTGTTTGTACGGTAGTTGCAACAGTAGCTGGGGCAGACAATCGTTCGATCATAAACGTTCGCGCGTGCAACGTGAGGTTAAGTGATCGCGCTATAATTTCATTACATTGCTGCAACGATTTGTGTTATATACAGTGTTTCACAGCTCATAAAAAATGTATAAGATATTTTTAAGCTTCACATGAAGGACTCATATCAATTCCTAAAATTTTCTTCTTGCAACCTAAAAATCTGGCATACCCTCAAAAAGATGACGTTATAAATTCGATATTAGTAAAACTAAAAATCGATTGGCTATAAGCACTTCGACCAAGTCGTAAATAAGACCTTGTGGCCTTGTTTTGATTAAACTACTGTGTGATTAAGCTTCAATTACATGAGTGTAAAATATCAGTTGCACATCGGATAGATATACAGGGGGGCGATATAATAGTAGCTCTTTCAAAATATTTTGATAACAAAATACAATATTTTTACATTGTTTGAAGGGATAAGTTTTAACAGGACTTGGTAGAAAAGTTCGAAAGTAGAATAAGGGGATGTAGTGGTCTAAAATCATTAGAACGCCAGCAAAGCGTAACTCTGCGAAGTATTTTCTTAGCAATAATCTCTAAAGAGACGCAATACGGCCCTACCTGTATAGCATTTACTGTCTGATTTCGCGAAATCTTCGTGCAGTTCATCTTAGTAATAAATTACCCTCAAACAATTTGCCAAATTTGCAAATATCGAAACAGGAAAAATGCTTCAATCGAGGTTCGATTGAATTGCATGCTTTATTTTTGAGGTGAGTGCGAATCTTTTAATTGGCTGTCGTTGTATAAGCCAGCAAGCCTAACATCAATTTCAGCAGTTATTGTCTTTAAAACATTTTTTTTCTTCCGAGTTTTTATAATTTTTTGTTGAGTACTTAAGGTTAATTTTTCCGTATTGCACATTTGTTGTAAGTGAAGCAATTGGTGATTCTGCTTACTTATGTACAGTTAGTGAAAACTACAATGCCTTGGAGAGTACCTTAAATGATGCCTGACCCACATTGTGCGCTTGCTCTGCCATCGCCTTGCGAATTGTACTGTCTCGCTACTTTTTCACCTCTCTTCGTTTTACTCAGTTTGGTTTATGGGTGCATCTAACAGTTTGTCTACGATGCTGCTGCCGATGATACTGCACAATGAATATAATTGACATTTATAAATGTTGACAATGGGATCGGGGCTCGAACACTTTACCAGTGCGGATGGGCTCAATGAGCGTACAAAAAGCTCCACAATTTGGGCAATTGACCGGCAACGCTGTTTGCTGCTCACAAAAAATGTCACTAATGAATTTGCTAAGTGATGAGTTAGACCATAAGATTGGATGTATTTGTTTGTGGGTGTCACCTAATTACACTTCCGCTCGGGCTATTCATGTAAATATAGTCGTCGTCTTGAGTTTCTGTTCAAAATCAAACTGCTAATAAATTATTATTGTTAAGTAAAAGGCCTAAACACTGTCGATAAATTACGAGTGAATGAGCATCATAGTAATGTGTAGCTCGTATTTTGGGTAGAGCTGATTCAACTATAATAAGACTGTTATAGAGTTCTTTTCAAAAAAACACATTTAAATGTATAGTAAATGTATATTAACTGAAATGTTACAAAAGTTATGTGTTAGAAAACTGGAAACTTAACAACAAGCGGCAATTTGTTTGAAAAAGTTGGGCTCTTGAAATTAGAACATACCATACTTGCCTTCGAATGGTCTCACCATCGTCTTGTTTGTGAATTTATTTTATTATTTCCGATATAATTTCCGAACCAATCTTGGACTGTATCAGTGTAAACTTTATCAAAGGACGACTTGTCACTGGCATGCGAAAAAGTTCGTATTCTCATTAAATCATTTGGATATCTATTACTGTGTTAGTTTGCACTGATGACTTTATAAAGAATATTTCATGTATTAAGCAACTAATTTTATTGAAACTAAGCAATTATCATTAGCTAATTTGGTTAATGTTTGATGAGTCCTCTATTCGTAGGATACAAGGAAACAAATAATTTAAGTATTTTCTAACGAGATCAATATTAACACTTTTTATTTTATTTTATAGTTGTTAGTGTTTTTCTTTAATAAAAGACACTTCCAACTTATTTGAACAGTTGACAATAATATGAAAAATGTATATCAATTTTACCGAAGTTTTATTCATTAGCCATTAAAATATATAAGTGTGAGCTATGATATTTGTTTTCCATCCCCAAAAAAATTTTTTGTTGCATTTAGTTGATTAAAATGATACGTTCTTCGCCAGAAAATGTAAATTGACAAATCCGTCAACTATTACAAAAAAGTAAAAGTTGTCGAGGAAGCAGTGACCAACATTTGCAAAAATACGGCTGATATACCAAGTATTAATAAAGGCAGCAGAAAAAAATGTACTATCTTCAAGTCTTCAGCGTTCTATTTTAGGAGATTTGAAGAGTTTAATGAAAATGCAGTCCAACAAGTTAAAAAGAAAAACCAAAATAAAAAAGCCGCTGCCCACTGCAATGCACAAAGAACTGGGGTTATCATATGCAATATGCGAATTGGACCGAAGAGTAATGGGTGCATGTAATTTGGTCAGAAGAATTCAAAGTAAAGCCTAACGGCCATCTGTGGATATGGAAGGAGCCCGCATCCAGAATGCAGTCTTACCATGTCAAACCAACCTCTTAAGTTTGGTGTAGATCCCTTGAGAAAATAGTTGGAATGATAAATTTGCAATATTATATTGACATTTTCAGCTGAAATCTCTCCTCTAGCGCTAGTTAGTTTGGGCTACAAAAAGCGAACTTAGTATTCTAACAAGACAACGACCATGCGGTCAAAGTTATCGCTATATGGCATGACAACAGGTATAAAGTTCTCACTTGCCTCCACAATATTCCGACCTTACATTTCTGTGGTGTTCTGAAAAGAGAAATTTCTTGGGAGAATGGAAACATGAACGGGAGATCTGCATGAAATGCTATCGAACCAAAAATGAGCAAAAATCTTGTTGACAGCATGCCACGACGTATTCAGGCGGTGATAAAGGCTGGTGGTGGATACACAAAATATTGAGATTAGAAATAAGACTGTTTTTAATATATGCAAAATACTGTTCACGTAAGTGAACGTATACAATTGGATAAGATGTTAAGTACTGTTAGATACAGCAATCCTTCTTGGGTAATTTTAGACAATCATCTGTCAAATACACTAATATTGTACTTCATTAGTACATTTTCAAAACATAATTAAAATGTCTTATTTAAAAGAAGCAAGAACTTGACTGCTGCTCATAGCTACGAATATTTTTGCTACATATCGTGAGTAACTACATCATTTGTGTGCAGAAGGCTTTGCACTAGTAGATCTCTAAGAACTTTCATGCAAAAAAAAAGTGTGAGTTCACACAATGCATTATTAGTAAAAAAATTGGAATCCTTTTAAGGTTCAGACACCAAATGACATAACATCGGTTATGAAAGGTTTAATTTGTTTAATAGATTTCCTTAAAAAAAAGCAGGAAACCCTCAGCATGGCACTAATGAATTGACAAACCAGTTCCATAAGCAAACACATGGATTCCTAAACAGTAGTCCATTGTTGAATTAGTAATCAATCAAGCAATATGCGATGACAAGATGCTGAGATAATACGAAAGTAAAGTACAATGGATGTACAACCGTTAAACATTGATACAACTAGCTTAAGAGATGTTGCACCACAGGCGGTGGATGGGTTGGTGCGAAACACAGACTAAGAAGATGCAGTGTTTTGCTCAAAGTCTATTTGCAGATACCTAGTCACGCCTCTTTAAGTTAATTGTGAAGTAAATCTTGTTCATTATCCTTTTATTGTAAAATTCGTGGTATAAAAAAAATAATTACGTACTAATGTAATAATCCTTTCAAATAGAGGGGAATATTATTAAGTTTGAAATCACAGAAATGTCGTCGAAGTTATTGTAAATGTCTCGTTACAAATTGACAGCTTCTCTCCTCTTTTTTTCAATTTTATCCGAAAGCTTAAACTTTTTCGGCTATGGCATGTATGTATGTATGTACGTGAGTGTGCATATATGTATATACATATGTACATAGCTGTTGTTGGACAGCTTTTTGTTTCTCACCAACGTCGTTATCATCATCCGCATAAGCATAAATTAAATTCAGACCGGCCAAACTATTCATACCACTATATATTGTGCATACACCCATACATACATATATACATATATAGAATGACAACCTACGAATCAGATAGCAGCGAGTGAAACGAATTAAGGTCAAAGACATTTATTTATTTAGTTAGTGTTTTTCTATATGAGCCAGTATGCCTATCGCTTATACATTCACTCAGGCATATGTACGCATGTCGATTTGTACACCTCGGCGGTAGAAGTTCTACCTATTGTCAATGGCAGGTTATAATATTTCATTGTGTATGCTGGAATTAAGGTGCCCCCATTTAGCGGCGGGTTGCGGGTTTGCTGCAAGTCTTTGCGGGTCTATTTGTGCATATGTATATGTTGTCTAGTTTAGACAAAGATTTTTTCATGCCGCATCCTCTGATCTTATAATTTTCTTATTTTGTATTGCCCACACATACATACATATATGATCACCAATATTTTTATAAGTGCGACTCTTAATTTTACTCGCTTTGATCATTTTGTGTTATTTCTATCTTTCTACGCCCCTGTGGCAGCAATTTCAATAAATTAATTTGACTATAAAACGTTTGATTGCTCTCAACAGCGAGCTGGCGTGCATAAAGATCGTGCTGCAGGTGGCATTCTTGAAATTTGGTTGCGTTTTCTACGAATGAAACTTTCCCATGATTTTGGGTTCTTACCTGCTTACCGAGATGACCAGCTGGTGTTGCCGTCACTAACGTCGACCTTTGATACAAATGCCCATTTAAGATATATGTATAAATATGTACCGCCAAAGAAAATGTTAAGTGATCATGATTTTCATCAGTTCCCCGGCTAGGTTCCATAATGCCAGAAGCAGTGACACGTGCCTGGATTTGGTGCTCTGTACACAAATTAGAATCAACAGTTCTCCTTACAGAGTTTTGTTAACATAAAGTTCGGTAAAAATCCTTGGGGAATTGATTATTAAGTGCTGAGTTCAATGACAATATTGAATATTAAAGTTGATATAATGTTTATATATATATTTGTCCCTGTTACTCTTGCAAAGAGCATAAAGTCTGTTTGTTTCAGAAGGGGAGGCCAACTCCTTTCACCATTTTTTTGGGAGGCTAACAACGGTACTTTCTTGTAACTCTCGAGTGAGCACTCTGGTCGGACGGAATTATTAAATGAAGGGCAGTATCAGAGAGACACTCGTTACGGGGCCTATTGTAATTTCATTAATATTGGAGGTATGCTGTTCCTTCTTATTTTTCATACATCTTATATCCCTATTGATTTCTCTGGGCATTCTATGGAAATTAAGATGTCATCTTCGTGTGAGTTGCATCTGCAGACACGGTCTGCGTAGTGACAGCGTGTAAACTTGTAAAGAAGTATAAACTAAAAGAGTTGCAAAAACTTGGAAAAGTGGTTCAGAAAGTGAAGGTTCAGTTCAGCCGTAGCATAATTAATCGAAAATAACTTTGGTCAATAATTATAATTCAGATGTCTGTCACCAAATTGGCCATATGTGGCTTTCTCAACTTTAAAAATTATTCGCTAAGTGACTGCCCTTACTATTTCATTATGTTGTTGGCACATCGATCTTTCAGAACAAAGATGCTAACATATGTATGGTCTGATTAGGGGATGCTGTCACCTTTCGGAACACATAAGGGTGGTTATATGTGCGAAATGCATTAAGTTGTATTTTCATATTTTTGCGTTTTTTAACTGGCAATCAATCATAAATCAACGACATTAAGAACCACCACAAAAATAGCAAACATTTGCAGCCCGGCGGAAACAGTAATCCGAAGTGCGACTATGATATCCACACAAAGAGGACATAGACAGCAGAAAGTTCGTCAAACGGAAATCTTCCCGCGCAGTTATGTGTGAGGAGGTGTGTTGCCAGAGTGTCAATTTAATGTGCGAAATGAGGCTAAGGCGTGTTGCTGCGGGTTACCGCATTGCATAGCGTGTGATCGATAGATGCGGATGCGCTAAAATGAAGCATTAACCACTACAGTGCTTCGCCGGCAAACACATGAAGACAATGCATGTGCATAAATAGATCGAGAACAGAAAGAAAATCGAAAAAATACAGTAGGAAATCAAGGAGTGGATGCAACGAGAAATAAAATATGTAAATCCACAAATCAGTGCGTTTGGAGCACAAAGTGGCTACTGTTCGATTCATGCCACTGTTTTTCAATCTGTGCTTATACGATTGCTGGTGTGACATGCAAATGTGACTTAATTAACTTGTTGCACGTCTCATCGCAAGCGCATGCCCCCCGTGCGAGGGTGCAACAACGCGACAAGGCGGTCACTTGGCTCGCGATTCCGTGTTGAGCACTCAGCGCAAATGCCGTCAATTTAGTGAACATGCGGTTGCGCCACCGGAAACAATGATATAAGGCGCCAATGGGAAACATGTGCTGTGCTGGGCATCCCAATGGGTAGTCTGTGAGATCAACGCAACTGATCAGCCGCCAAATCACAAATCAGATCAACTTAGTCCCTAAGAAATTAAGACCAAAGGAGATACAAATATTTAAAAAGTCTGAATTGGAGTTGGATTCGGAGCAAGAATTTAATTTGGTATTTCGTTTTTATGGTTATGCTGAAATCGATCTCACGTGCGGTGCAATCGGCAAAATGTAAAATGTAAAAAATCACTTAAACTCGGCGTCTACGTTGCTAACACTACAGCAACAACAAACAAAAACAGAAACAGCTTGCTAGTGGTGAGGCTCGCATGTTGTCAGAACTGTTTTAATGTACTTGCATGTACATATGTACATGTATGTATGTGTGTTGGTACGCATGGTATGTATGTATTTATGTCCGAATGCTTGTTGGCCGCCGGTTGACCCCGAATTGTCTTGAGCCCAGAAGCAGTTCGGTATTCCATGAATGAATGGCGGTCTTACGTTCGTACTGTTGCAATGTTATTCGCATTGTGGTTTGTATTCGGTAGCATGGTTGGCAGAGTGTAAAGAACACGAAAATGTCATAGGATCAAAATTAGTAGCAGCAAGAACATGACTACGAGCAGAGTGGATTCCCGAATGCTTCTGGCTTAGTTGTTGTACAAAAATCAATGAAGTAATACTAACTAAAGATATAATAAACTTTTTATTTTAATTTCTAGTTATATAGTTATATTATTACATTCAGTTCCTTTTTGCTGGGTTTCAGTAGCACTACTCAACTATAAGAACTCTAGAATTTTGAACATAATAAATATCAGATTCCTCAATATTTTCCTGTTTTGTTATCAAGCTTTGTCAGAAACAAGATAAAACGTTTACTTCGGTTGCACCGAAGCTATAATGCCTTCACAAGTAAACATTTTTCCATACAAAAACTTGATTTAGATCAGTCTGTTTATAGAGCAGCTATAAGATATAAGATGGTTCGATTTAAACATTTTGTTCGGATTGTTCAGCTTTGACAATAATTTCTATCAAATTTCGGAAAGATATCAAGTCAAATAAAAAAGTTTTTACCAGAAAGACTTCATTTTGATCGTTCAGCTTATATGATTGCTATATGCTATACAGTTTCGATTTAAACAATTTCTTCGGAGATTATGGCATTGCCTTGAGCAATAATTCATGTCGGATTTCGTAAACATATCTTGTCAAATGATAAAGTTTTTCATAAAAGGACTTCATTTTCAAGTTGTATACCCTGTTCAGGATATAAAAGAAAAAATGGGCATCGCTTCACCCACGTTTAGGTGGAATTTTATATCTTAGGAACAACTAGACCTATTTCAATGGTCGACATCGGACTGCAATCGCGCCTACTTTTTATATAACAAAACTTTAAATTTAATCTGATTCTTTCAATTTTATCGGTTCACAACTGCTCGCGCCTCCAGATACCGAATATGTGGACCAAAATTTTTGTATCTGACTTTGTACCGAAAATAATCGAGCAACATATTTTACAATATTTAATTAAAATTGAATAAATTCTTGTTCCGATAATAATACGCTCTTGTGTCAAAAATTGGTAACATCGGGCCCTTAAATACAATTTTTGATTGACTTTATTCCATATATATCGGCCAATATATCAGTTACTCAGAGAAACTCAGTGATAAACTTTGTTTGGAAATAGTATGCCAGTGCCAAAAATGGATATAATCGGGTCAATACTACCTCTAGCTCCCATATACCAACTTCCAGTTGGCTTTATATCGGATATTTAAGATATCTTATACAAATTAAGTGAGTTTTTAATATTAGATATGCTACAGCTTAATGGAAATGTGTGATACTGATCCTTCAATCACTCCAGCTCCCATATACTATATTCGATAATGGCTTTCGTTATTCTAGCAGACTATAAAAGTAAATGCAATAAGTTCAAACCTGCCCCTAGTCCGAATTTACCCCTTAGAGTGATTTCCGACTTTCCACTTGACGTTAAACTGTGTATGTTGGTCAAAATGTATATGATTTTAATTAATCTGAGCAAGTAGCACTAATTATGAATGGATTTGGTTTGGACCGTGGTCTAAGCCTCATATCCCTAATATATTAAATATATTCAATTTAGCCTCTTTGGAGGAGTTTATATCATACATATATCTCGTTATTGATTGATTCTAATAAAAATATTACGGACACGAAGTAAAATATGATAATAACTCTAATTTAGTGTATGATCTTTAATATAAGTTAGATACTAAACATGATTGTGGTGAATGTATTTCTTTTAATTTGATACTCGCATATAGCAAGAGTATGCCTAAAATATTTCGTTATCCCATAACTAAGCATTTCCGTACTTGTTCTTCGATTGTTTTTTATAAGTAAATAAAACGGGTGAATTTTAGGTTAGCCATTAGTACTAGAATGAAAAATTGTCGCGAGGCTTAAAGATTTTTAATATAAAAATTTATTTAAGCAAACTTTTTAAATGATCATTACTATCTCTAGTTTCTAGTTTTGCCATTACATTTAGGATACTCCTTGACCCTTGTGGAGTATATTGTACTTATGTGTAACTCGTGTTTTTGCGTTTTTTGCGGGGATTGAAGAGCGCTTTGAACTTATTATCGTACAACAATGTTGTACTATAAAACATAGACTTCAAACTTATAATAAAAATTATGTAATTACTAACGGAAGAGAAAATCATGGAAAATAACAAAATGTTTCTCTAAATCTTTTCCCTTATCGTACATACCCTGCAGTAAAAATGGAGACAGGCTGAGTCTCACAACTATCTCAGAATTGGTGAAAATGGATACAGATTGGGCGAGTTGACGCCCACAATTGGAACAACAGAGCTGCGGTCTCATTCGTGGATAAAATTACAATAAAATTTAGCAATTAAAGGCGTCTTTCAAAGTTCTGTAAAGGTGGAAATTCCACTTTTCAGGACAACGCTATGTTAAAAGGGACAGTTGACAACATTATGTTGATTTAGATCGAGAACCAGTATTAATTGTGCGCTTGTTCTAAACTAACTCAACTCACTGCGGAGTAAGTTTACTATCTGCTTAATGTATATATTAAATACACAATATTGAAAAAGTGTCGCGTATTTTAATCGCCGATAAACAGCTGCAGCTACAATTTTAGCATCTAATTTTTCATAGCGCCACTTACATACTTACATTTGTTTAGTTTTTGCTGACACGGTTGTTGCTGCCTTTTGAAAGTTGTTAACGTTAGGGACGAGTTTTTCTGTTTTTCTGTTCATAATACTTGTATCTTTCTGTTTTTGCTTAGTTGTTTTCACTGCTGCCAGCCGCTCAAGGACGCCGTCTGGCAGTGGAATTTGTTGTCAAACGCACCGTGTTTTGCACTGCAATTTACTATAGATGTAAAAAGCTTTTCATATAGCGTATACATAATTACAAATATAGTCTTATGCATTTGAATGTGTATATACGATTACATATAATATCAATTATAATACTTTTAGTTCCATTTTTATACCCCAGCATAAACTGTGTCGCAATGGTACTATAACATTTGTTGCAAATAATAGCCGCACTGATTATTTTGCCATAAAATATAGTTATCCTAAACTCCTCGATTTATTTCTAATATTCGTTGACAGGGTTGCATTTCGTTTACGAACGCTTATTACGAGGGTTGCCTCTTATATTTTTATTACTTAGAACAAAAACAAATATTAATAATAGAAAAACGCTTTATTGTTTTTCAAAAAATTCTACATTAAGATCTATACACTTTCGTTTGCGTTTGAACCAATTGTCCAAGCACTTTTGCCACTCTGATTGAGGTATCTCCAAAACATGCGTTCTGAACGCATCAGGCGCCTCTTCAGGTGTCGAAAAACGTTGACACCTTAGTTTCTTTTTACGTATGGGAATAAAAAAAAATCATTCGGTGCTAAGTCAGGACTATACGGTGAATGAATCATCAAATTGATGTTTTGAGTTCTCAAAAATGCAGTTGTTTCAGTCGATGTGTGACCGTTATGGTTTTCCTGATTTCTCGAAAGACAACTGGCATACCACTCAGAATTTACTGTTCTTCGTTGTTCTAGCGCTTCGTGCGCGAACAATTTTTGTCGAATTCGGCACATTTTGAAACCCCCGTACGGTCGATTGCTGTTTACTTTCGAGCTCATAGCATAGAGCGTAAATCTTCGATTCATCTACTGTCAGGATGATATAGATGTGTTTCGAAGCACATCTATCGTATATTTTAACATTTCTCTAGGTCGATCGACACCAGCCTTTTTTGAGCGAATTTTTTTGGCAAATTGTGTGGGATACAACGTGAACAAATTTTTTTATAATCAAAAGTTCTTACAATATTGGTCCTACTAATGTCTATAGTTGTCTCAATCTCACGATAAGTTACATGGCAATTTTATAATATAATATCAGTTTGCACACAGTATCAATAGTTACTGATGATCTACGACCTCGATTGAATTCACTATACTATCGATAAACAGTGGTGCTTCATCGCCGAAAATTGCATTTTATCGAAGCACTGTTGCTGAGTTAATCCACGTCAATATTTGTAAAAAATATTCGCGATTTAATTTCATTTTTGGCCGAGATTAATATTTTAAGCTGCTGTAAACAACACAAATAGGGCTCGTATGTCAAAACGTTCGTTGTATGTATAACATCAAAAATTTCAAAATTTACGATAAAGTAGTGAGTTGCCAGATTGCAACACTAGGGTGGCCAAATCCCGAAGTATATATTATAATTTGTGGTATAAGTGCAAATGATTGCAAATATTGAATAATAGTTCATCGTTTCCTTACCTCAAAATATCTCCATGCTATTTCATTATTCTCATAAACCTGAATTTGCCTAGAATCAAAAATAAAAAACTTCGTTTCAAATGGACTTAGCTTAGGTGAATTTGCAAACATGACTGAGCAACTAATGATTCGATTCAGCCCGAACTTAGCAGTTCCGTACTTTGCATTTGATTTTTCTAACAGTGAAATATTATAGTTTTTCTATAAGCATTTTATGTTATTTACGTCAAAAATATATTTGTTGTAATTTTTTCACTTATTCATTTATAATTTATTTATCCTGTAATTAAATTCGTGTTATCGACCGCAGATAGTTTAAGGTATGCAGCGAATTTCCTTCCCCTCTCGCTCACCAGAAAACTTGCTCAGAACTAGCCCGCTTGTAAGTGACTTCGCGTATTAGCGACATGCTGTTTGGCTGTTCGGTAGCGCAGGTGGTCACTGTGTCGGCGTTCATGTAGATAAGCCTCTCACAACTCGCCTCATATATGTATGTACATATTTTGTTATACCATAACTACGATGTCGGCGCTGGTTACCATGAGGCTTGTTGTCACTTATTGGTTGTTAATATTCTAGCCCGGCCACTTGTTTAGCTCGTTTCTATTTCTGCTTGTATTGTATTTTTAACTATTTGCTAAACTTTTTTATTTTGTTGTCGCCATTGATTATCCGTAATTATGGCGTAATAATATTTACGCGGTTATTCGCTTGAATTATTTTTAATTAAACTTTAATTTGCAATTAGTCACAATCGTTATAATTGAACTCGCTTAAAACGTTTATCATCCGTAAATTTTTTGCAATTATAATATTTAAAATTTATAAATTGCAGAAAACGCGGCAATAATTTACACACTCTAAGTGATATCAATCCATTGATTATAATAGGCAATAACTTTGTGATAATAACTTTTCCTTATTTACTGGAGGAGTAATGTTTGTTGACTAAATTCGTAACCTTTAACTGATTTTTATAAAATATGTAACCCATTTTGGGAAGTCTTCTTTTCAAAGCACATCTCATTCAATAAACTTGCTGCGCATCATCCACATTCGTTGTATTTCGATTATAAGATTATATTAAAACAAACAAAAAAACACGTAAACTTTGGTTGCACGGAAGCTATAATAAGTGTGTATGGTAGATATATGTGTTAGTAAGGTAAGATCGATGATTCAGAGATCGCACTTGGACTACTATATGCAGTACTTTGTGAAGACATAAAAAAAGAACTCCTATCGGTCTTAAAAGCGCCCTGTGCCCAATCAAATTGCTCAGGCGTTTAATATCTATTCCCACCAGTGTTGAAGCCTTGCTCTCACAAAAGCTGGACAATCACAAAGAAAGTGTTGAGTTGTTTCCACCTCATCTTCTGCAATAAAGCTTATGCAGCTGGCGTCCGATAAGATTCTCAACTCTACAGCATGGACGCCGATAGGGCAATGGCCTGTTAGAACCACCACAACTAGGGTAAAGCTAGCATTACTGAGGGCAAAGAGTTCACTGGATCTCTTACGATCTTTTCCTTACAAGGAAACCTTTCCTTGCCAGATGTTTGAGGTTCGATTCAACACCAAAACTGTTTAAAGCTGTTATGTGCGCTTTCTTATATGCCAGTCTATAAGCCTCTCGGAAATTGTACCGTTGCCTTTGGTAATAATCCTTGCCAAATATCGTGCCTTGTCGACTACAAAGGATTTCCATACAATAATTGGTTTTTAATATTAGATTATAATTGGTCATATACTTATTCTATATACCAGATAAAGAGGAATGAACTTAAAGTAATGAATACTACTGGATGTTGGAAAAACTCAACAAGAACAAATAGATAAATATATTATCTTTTAGGTGAGTTCAGTTCTGATGAATATATTATATTATACATAAAATTTTATATGTTTTCACTAATAAAAAATAACTATGCTGAAATCCACTTAAGAATAATATTAATACATAACAACAAATCGCATCTCCGCAACGAATTAATGCGCACGACGTAGTTTGGATATTAGACAAGAGAATGAAACAGGGCGTACGCCACCCTCAGGGACGCGTCTAAACAACAAACATTGGGCGTTTAATGCTGTAGGCGTATCACGATCAACGGTCTTCTGCGGCCACTGTATTAATACTGAGGTTCGCACATGTTATGCGCTCATAATAATCTTCACATGTATAAATATACAATAATATCTAAAAACATATGTACAGATTGTTTGAATCCGAAAACTAATAATTGTAAAGTATGTGTAATATTTGTATGGTATGTATATTTGTATGACTTAAATATATAATTTAATAAATATATATGTGTTTAAAAATATTTTCTCAGACTTTAAGATGCTGACTCCAGAAAAGTTAGAAAAATATTAAAATCGAGCTAACGGTAGTGACCTAAATAACGGAATATGATAATAAAAGCCTTTAGTGCGTTTTATTCTAATTAGATATAATTTATTCTTCCCGCCATTGCCAATTTACTTAGTCTTCTATAAATTCTGTTACAAAGTTTACAATGCATACAGCGAGGACAAATTCCGGTTGTGTTATATGTTACTCATATGTAATAATCAGTTCACTGTTCACCTTCGCTTATTAACAATGAAGTGGGGAGTGGAAAAATGCAGGTGAAATATATGCGGTTCTCAAGAAATTTAATATTTAGGGAACACTTCTTCACCGCACTATCGATATTGGTCTTTTCTAAAAGTCTACAATTGATGACAAAAGGAGAAGTGTTCGTGCTCGCGTAGTTAGAACCAATTCAGCCATAAACATGTAAGGAAGGGCTAAGCTCGAGTGTAACCGAGCATTTCGCACTCTTGCAACTTGCAAGTATCAGGGCCGGGGAAATGCCTATAGATGTTAGAAAAACTTTATCTTAAGAAATGTAGTGAAAAGTTTCAACTTCATTGTTCGAGGAAATAGTGAATGGATTACAATCAAATTTGGCATCATATTGACTTATTTTGAAGGTCATAGACTCACTTAGTATTATTCCTATATTTAACTTCTTCTCCGCGAAAACCTTAAAGGAAATATTCGTGTAAATTTTTATTTCGATATTTTAATAGTGCTTGATTTGTATACGGGACAGTGAAGAAATTAGATGTAATTTAAAATTGTGTTATATGGGGAGTAGGCGTGTGTGTTGAAATTGGTGAAGTTGCTTCTGAGTTATGGAATTTGACCTAAATGTGGACAGTGCCACGCCTATTGTGCAATTTTGACACCTGCTCCTATAAAGCCGTTTTGTGCCATTTCGGATATAAAATTTAATGTCTCTGACGCATTTCGTTATTGATTTATCGCGCTTTTAGTAGTTTTTAACAAAACCGTTATATAGGGAGTTAGCGTGGTTATCATCCGATCTCCCCTATTTTCATGCTGTCGCAGGAGGTGTCAATATTGTATGTCCTTTGGAAATTTGTGTGATTCAGCTTTATTGGTTTGGAAGATACATATAATATATACATTAAATTTACTAGTAGGCGGGGCCACGCTCACTTTAAAAAAAATTTAAACTACTCTTTATTGCGATTCGTTGTACCAAACAACGGTTTTGCATCATAATTACCGGCTTAGTTATTGTAATTTATATGTTTTTGATTATTCGGGTTTCGTGGCAGTGGTCCAATAACGGCTTTCAACGAACTCGTCCCAACTTTTTTTTTTATCAATGAAAACGTGTACAAAGTTTCATTAAGATATCTCAATTTTTACTCAAATTATCACTTGCAAAGAAAGACGGACGGGATGTCAGGCTAGTCTATCGGAATTCAACTCGTTTTCTCATTCTGATAATCGATTCGTTTACGTGATACAAACTAGCGTTAGGTGAACAAAACTATTATACTCTGTAGCAATGTGTTGCAAGAGCATAAAAATTATGTCAAAGGAAATGGATATATCGACCAGATCAACTAAAGGCTTATTACAATTATCGCCACATGAAAGCTTATCGTCGGTCAATTGGTTATCTGCTGACAGCCCGCTTAAAGGAAATTGTGCTCGACAAATGTGGCACGCTGTCAACGGCCGTAAAGTATAGGCTTTAGTTTTACGTTTTTACTAAAGGGTTCCACATTTTAATTTCTATGGAAAAGGGATTAAAACTGGGACAAAAGTGTCCCACGAAACCCAGAAGAAAACTTAAAGACCCTATGAAATATATATTGTATATAAGTGATGAACATGATGAACTAAGTTAAATTACCCATGGCGGTCTGTCTGTATCTACGCGAACTAGTCCTTTAGTTTTTGAGACATCTGAAATTTTGCACACGTCTGTAAGACACGTAAGGAAAACTTTTTTTTTGAAGAGATATCTTCACAAAATTTGGCATGGATTATTATCCAAAGCAACAGTACGATCTCCGAATTGTCCAGATCGGATAATTATAGCAATAGCTGCATGGAAACTTTTTTATAGCTTCGGTGCAATATTTTAAAACTTAATTTAAAAGATGTCGATTTGTAGTTGAAGAATCGTAATTATAATATCAGGTAATCTTTAATTTTTTTTTTAATTTTCAGTAGACTTCAATTTAGTTGCAACTTTTTTTCAATTATAAATTGTGAGCGGAAATTGTCATTTAAACTGCCCGCGCTGAATAATTTTTTTTTTAAGTTGGTAGCACTGTCTTAAATTACTATGTCAAAAATGAGTGTAATTTCTCAACCAGTTTGCTTGCAGCAGCTGTTGAAATCAGTCGACCTCTGTAGTGTTTTGCGATTTTTACAATGGAGAAAAATATTGAACAAAGAATTTGAAATCAAATTTTGTGTTTCGAACCAAATTTCGTATGCGGAATCATTGCAAATGTTATAAAAGGCTTATGGTGAATCTATTCTATCGAATACCCAAGTCTACGACTGGTACAAAGCCTTTAAGGATGGTCAAGAAACCGTCGAAGATATGCCTCGTTCCGGTCGTCCTTCGACGTCTACGACTCACGCTTACATCAAAAAAGTGAAGAAAATCGTGCTCGAAAATCAATTTGCGAGTGTTAGAGAGATTGCACGTAAGCTAAACTTCGGCCGTGAAGCAGCTCGTTTGATTTTGACTTGTTCAAAAAGAGCTGAATTTTCTCAAGTTGCCGCTCCGTTAAACCCGTTTCGACTCGATTGAGGCCCTAAAAGAAAATTCGTAAAGGGAACTGAAATCGATCGCGGACAGCGCCTACAAGGCATGTTTCGATAATTGGAAAAAGAGGTGGCATATGTGTATCGCTTCAGAAGGAGCATACTTTGAAGGCGACAAAATAATTATTACTGAAGATTAAACATTTTTCGTTTTGTTTACAATTTCGTTTTGTTTTCATTGATTTTCCGCCAGTATTTTATATATATAAACAGATCCCAACTCCATAGTGTGTATAGTTAAGTAATTTCCAATTATTAAAAAATATGCTTTTGATATTCTTTTAATACTCCATATGTAAAAAACTATATAAGGAAACACTTGATTTTTAATATCGTCATTCAGTTATTGGAGTATAATTAGACATTAAAGGGCCTGATCAGCGGCATATTATATTTTGTTCTTTGTAGCTTTAATAACTTAACGCTAAACAATATGATTTTCCAAACAAAATTTTTTTAAAGTAATTGGAGGGAATATAATATTGAAAGAGTAGACAGAGGATGTGTATGCAATATATGTTAAGACTTTTACGCAGCAGGTGTAACCAACCATATCTCTCATCAACATTTTTATACACATACACACATACTCGTACGTATATAAAAAATTTTTGGTTCGCCATTTGTCACGCGCACCGATAAACACGCTACGGCGCGACAACACAAATGCCGAAAGGGTTTAATTTTACTCAGGTTGTGGAGAATTGCTGTGTGTGTTGAGTTTAAATTGGAAAAACAAAAATCAAAAAAATTAGTTTAAAATATGAAATTGAAGCGTTAGAGAATCACAAAACTTAATACTCTATGCTCTGGACGGCACTACCTTTTGGGGTTAGAGAATTTAAGGGATTTGCATGCAGCAAATTAAATGTGCGCACAACAAAAATAATATATACAACATTTTGAAAACGCCAAAGGCTTCGAGTGCAACAGCAGGAAATAATTGAAGGCACAAGGATTTTTGAATAAATTACAAGAAACAAAAGTATTTGATGTCTGGCACTCGCGTGTCAATAAACAATTTTTGACCTACATAATTAAGCAACAACAATTATTTTTATTCTAGATATCTGGTTATTATGGCTATCAAAGCAGATATATAAAGTTGAAACTTCAAGAGTTTCAGAATTGTCCGCTAACCAACGCACAACCTTAATCATATATTTAATGAAGAAGAGACTGATACTTATCACATAACTATACAATAGCGAGATATTAAAAAAAAATTAGAAGCATTTAGATGTGTGCGGGTGTCTACAACCCGACTCTCAATTACAATGGTCAGTTAACTAGCCTCTTTTCGACCTGTATTCTAGATATTTTGACATGTACCAACTGTAACTGGACACTGCAATCTGGAAATCAATAACAATTGAATTCACTGGCTCAGCTCTTTTCATATTTTTCTTTGAAGGATCAGAACCTGTTGAGGCCTACATGAGTAACTTGCAAAACAAAGCTTTTCCCGTATCTGTTATTTATTTTTTCGAAACTTTTCCCATCCGCAAGAGCCTGTGGTTAAAAGAGACAGAAGGCTGATTTAGAAAATAATTAAAAATTCTGTATATACTGGTATGTTCATCAATGTCTAATTACTAGAATCAAATAATATATAAGTCATACGGGATGGGGCTTGTGCATATTTACAGGGAATTTTTAAACAAATTTAAACACGACAGTTCAAGCTAAAATTAGATATTTCTTATTACAAGCTAATATAATTTAATTCCTTTATCAGTATTTTTGATAACAGACTGGTCTCCAATAGAGTTTTACTATAACTCTTTACCATTTCTTTTCATTATCTGTTACTAGAGAGTAGTTGAGAATCGCACTAGTTATCAAAATTTTGAAGTTTAAAACTTTTTTTAGTTGTGAATTAAACGTATCTTCTGAACTTAATCGCGGTTTAAGTTATGCAACGCTTTCTCTTGAACTTACACACACACGAACATATTATACAAGCGGTCCCAGTCTAATTTAAAAGTCCGTTTCCAGTCTTTTGTACACTTGCCTCTCATTACAACGAGTTTTTCTTAGTTATAGAGATAAATTTGTACTATGTATTGTATATCTATTCTACTTCACTCTGCCATGCCCCTCTCGGCTAAGGCTATTTTGTTAGTTTTGTTATAGCTGTGGTGCTTGTTGTTTGTTAGCCGCAATCTGTGTCGAAGTCCAACTCTATGCTCGGCCACCGGTAGCTGTCAAAAGGGTATTTCTTTCCACAGATTAAACCAGTGAAAAGTCAAATTTATGAGTTTTCGGCATTTTTTTGCTTTTCGGCCCTTTCTACGCAATCCATATGCATGCACCTCCATTTATCGGCTCACACAAGCTAGCTATTGTTTAGTTAGTGGATCACAGCGATACCCGTGACTCTACAGAGGTTGGGCATCCGTTTACACACTGCGGATACATTTTTGTTCGCGCAGCAGACTTGTATCAAACACAAGTTGCTCTACGGGTCATCCATATGAACAAATATGTAGCTTTGTATGCTGTCCCTGTTACCTTTCACCTCTTCCACTCTACATTCAGTTCTCACTGTTCAGCTCATTCTTTCTTGTAATTGTTTTTGATATATTTTTTGTAGTCGAGAAGTTTTGGGGCGACAAATCTTTCACTTGCTTTCTCTTCGGTGGCGTTGCGCGGGTTATTATTTGTTTTTGTTTTCCATGCGCTATTCAATGTTAGTAATATGAATAAATTTTAGTCGCGACTGTTATTTAATGCTATAAAATAACAAATGCTCGCTCCAAGTATCCTACACAATATTTTTCCACTATTTCGGCGCGTTCAGCATTGGTTTGTGGAAAATCTTTAAATTTCGAAAATCGTTCCTATGCGCCACAGCGACAAATATAAAATCGTATACGCGGCTTTCTGTATTTCAATATTATTCCACCTTCTAAATCTTATTCCGTTTCAAATGCTTATTGTTGTTGTTCATTTGTTATTGTTGAGAGATTTCAACTTCATTGATTTGTGAGCCACTAATAATGGGGTTCGATTAGGCACTTACGCCTATCAATGATCTCACCCTTCTAAGCCGCCCTTTAATGTTTGCCTTTGACGGTTGAATTTTCGTTTAAGGCATACCAGCTCAGCTAGCCATACAGAAAGATTGCAACTAGTCCATGGAAAAGTATTTTTATGCTTCCACGAGCCGGATGCATGGACCACATATAATATTTATAAGTTGAGTGCGGAAAAGGTATATATTGTAGTTATTCTTTAAGTACATATGTTTTATGTTAAATACTACTTTAACTGGTTTCGATCATCTATATATATGAGAAAATTAGGTTTAGGTTGCGCCGAGTGCATTAATATACTTATGTACAGTGTTCGCCAAAATAACATGTTGTACATCTAATTAGTAAAATTGAATAATTTTTTAACTATGATAAAACCATCTTTTCAAATAAACAACCCAAATACATTCAGGTCAAAGTATATCTATATATGAGTCATTCTATCCAAAATTATTGAGTCAAAATATTGTACACGTATTTTTTTATTTCGACAAAATATGAAAACTTTTGTAGTTATGAGTTTTCAAAATTTCAACGCTCGGAAAAAAATACCTTTGAATATTTGCGTATGCTATTATAAAAAGAAGTAACGAAAGTATACTTTCGCAACTTGCAAGGATCAAAGCAGGGAAAAATTGTTTTCGAATTTCAATAATATTATATATTTGACAGGTCAACCGATATTTTCGGTTACAAATTCGCAATAGAAACTGGTGCCACATATTCGGTATCGGGTGGCTTGAATAATTTTGGTTCGACTTGGACAATTTTTGTATACTACTACAATTTAATGTGGGGACGAATGTAATTAATTTGGTTGAAATCGGTCGAAATATGGATTTTCACCTAAATGTGGGCGGTGCCACACCCATCGAATAAATTTAACCCCGGCTCCCATAAAGCCCTTTTGCACCATCTCGGATGAACAAATGAATGTCTCTGGCACATTCAGTTATAGATTAAACGCACTTTTAGTAGTTTCTAACAAAACCGTTATGTGGGGAGTGGGCAGAGTTATAATCCGAATTCACCCATTTACACAGGGTGGGTAGGGATACCAAAAAGATTTGACTTCAGCGAATTTGGTTATTCTAGCTTGAATGGCTTAGAAGTCATGTAATGTACATTACTTATTGGAGAGCGGGGTCTTAGTTATGGTACTTTATATGTTTTCAATTAATGGCGTCTTGTGGGTGTGGCAATGGTCCAATTCCGCCCATCTGCAGTACCAACCGTCTTTAGGTGCCAAGGTGCATGTGTAGCAAGTCTCATCAGCATCTCAGTTTTATTACTATATTTCACTTTTCGTCAGCGAAAACTATACTTAAATCATCCTCAATAAGGTAGATGTGATATAAAATTGACCAAAGAGGCTACATTTAATATATTGAGTTAATGTGAAAAACGGCAACCTAAGGATCGAAAGATAGTAGATACTTCAAATAAGATATAGATCTTTAATTTGGTACAGGGGATTGCAGTAGCAAGTGGCACCTGCTGACTAAAAATTTGGAAAAAGTGGGAATGGGAGTGGGAGTAATAGTATACCCATATATAGCCCTAATATAAAGATTTTCGAACTTCCAGTTGACTTTATACCATATATACTACAATACTTGTATACCTGTTTATGCAGAAAATGATGTGTAGGTATGCAAAAACAAGCAAAAACTTGCTTAGCTTCCATATAACTTATATTTAGGATCTTGAATCATCTTTTACTTCATATATATGTTTAGATTTATATGCTTATAAAATTGCTTGAATAATGAAGGAATGAATCCTATATAAAGATTTTCGACTTTACACCTGGCTTTAAACCGTTTAGGTCTTGGTCTAAACCTCATACCCCAAATATAATGAATTCTAATCTTTTGGTTGACGTTTGCCCATCAACTCATTACATTAAATTTAGCCTCTTCGGTTGAGTTTATAGATATATGTTTGTCCCATTTGAAGTTGATTTTTGTATAATTTTCGCTAAAGTACAATAATAAAATTAAGTGAGTTATTCACCTTCAAAATAAGTTAATATAAACCAAATTTGATTGTAATCGATTCACGATTGGATCGAACAATGAAGTTGAACCCTTTTGCTGCATTTTGTAATATTGCGATCTCCTGAAAGTATTTCTCCGACCTTGAACCTGACAAGTTGCAAGAGTATGAAATGCTTGGTTACACCTGAACTTTTTTACTTGTTTAAAATAAAAATCCGAACTTACTTCGAGTTCATATTTGTAACGGGTAGGAATTTAATTTTGCGAGGCCTCGGGTTCTTTCGGGTTATTTTTTCCTGGTGCTGATGTTTGTTTAGGAAGCAATTTTCAATAAATACTGCTCTTATCTGCACTGAAACTTGCTTCGTAGGAAAGGTTATTATTATACTTTCGCAACATGTTGCTACAGATTATACTAGCTTTGTTTACCTAAAGGTTGTTTGCATCACCTAAAACTAATCGAGTTAGATATAAGGTTATGCATATATAAATGATTAGGATGAAGAGACGAGTTGAAATCCGGATGACTGTCTGTCCGTCCGTCCGTTCGTCTATGCAAGCTGTAACTTGAGTAAAAATTGAGATATCTTTATGAAACGTATTGCAGACAGGGGTAATCGGACCACTGCTACGCCCACAAAACGCCATTAATCAAAAACAAATAAATTACCATAACTAAGCTCTGCAATAAGATACAAGACTGTTATTTGGTACACAGGATCATATTAGGGAAGGACATCTGCAGTTAAAATTTTTTTTAAAGTGGGCATGGTCCCGCCCCCTAATAGGTTTAATTTGGCATATTTCCTAAACCGCTAAAGCTATAATAAATAACCAATTCACTGTGAAAGCAAATGTTTTTGGCACCTCTACCTACAGTGTGAAAATAGGTGAAAGCGTGTGACAACCCCGCCCACTCCCCATATAACGGTACTGTTAAAAATACGAAAAGCGCAATAAACCAAGCACTAAACACGCCATAGACAATAAATTTTATCTCTGGGATGGTACGAGATAACTTTATAGGAATCGACTTTAAAATTAGCAAGTAAGCGTTTCACCGCCCAATTTTAGGTGATAACCCATATTTTGGGATCTGCTTAACCGATTTCAACCAAATTCGGTACATAACATTCTTCTCATCTTTCTATGTTATCGTGCGAAATGGAATGGGGAATGGATTACAACCACGCCTATTTCCCATATAATACCATTTTAAATTCCATCTGATTCTTTCAATTTCCATTATGCAAATCAAGCAAAATATATAAAGAAATCTCAATCGAGTATACCGTTTGACTTTGTAACAGTATAAAATGTTCGGATACATCCGACTTAGCCTTTCCTTGCTTGTTTTTTATTACATTCTCTAGCTTTTTTAAAAATGCCTTCACACTATCTATGGTAGCTGACAGATTTTCACCACCATTTTTAAGAAGACGTATTTCGAAGCGTCTTTTGAATTTTGTCATCGAACCATCATGGTCAAAAAAATTTCCCTCGTAGAATTTGGAATGAAACTTCTTCGTCATTGTCGTTAAAATGGCAGCACTAATAGGGATATAGTTTAAACCATTTGCAGGTGGTCTGTTCCATTCTAGAAAATTCACTTTATTAAAGGGTCTTACATACTGATTTCGTGCTATGTGTTTTTCGAAAGTATTCCTCGACTTCAATTACTTTACTGAAAGCCCCATAGTGGAATCGTCCAAAATCTTTAGTTTATTTTCCAATTATAGACGCGTTTTACTTGACATTGCACTTTCTAAACCAAACGAAATTGAACCAATCTCACAAAAACATTATTTTGAACTGACTGAATAATGATTTATTTTAAGTCAATAGAAACTTGAAGAAAATGCTCTGTTGTACAACAGTTCAACTTTTTTTAAAATCTTTGTTTTTGCGAAGAATATGAAGTTCAAGAATTGTTAACTTCGGTTGCACCGACGCTATAATACCCTGCACAAATACAAAAGATTCCTTACAAGAACTTGATCTTAATTAGTCAATTTGTATGGCAGCTATATTCTACAGTCATTCGATCTGAACAATTTCTTCGGAACTTGTAACGCCTTGGACAATAGCCCCATGCCAAATTTCTTGAAGATATCTCGTCGAATGAAACAGATTCCCATACAAGGACTTGATTCCGAAAATTATTTTGGATGGCAAGTTAAGTGAGTTAGTTATGTGTGCCAAATTTCAACTCGATATCCCAAAAACTGAGGAGCTATACAGACCTTTATACAGACAGACGAGCAATTTAGCCATGAATCGACTCAGCTATTCATGCTGATAGTTTATATATAAGTATATGTTTACATTTTATAAGGTCTTCGACGTTTCCTTCTGGGTTACAAACTTCGTTGAAAACTTAATATACCCTGTTCAGGCATAAAAATTTAGCAGCTTTTGCAATTTTGAAAAATTAAAACTTTTTGCGTTCGTAATATAGAAACATCAATAAGATAATTTTGATGGTTAGTTAAACCGAAAATTCGTTATTTCGAAACGACTGTAGATACTAAGCGGTCTCAACCTGTAAATGTATGTAAATTTTGCTTCATTTCTACGCAGCGCGTTAGAGATCTGTTTTCCACTTAATGTATTCTGAATGTTATGTTATGAATTATTTTAACTGTTGTTTGCTGTTTTGTCACTAATAGAATTATATAATGATAGGAGTAAACTTTCTGTTAGTTTATTTAGTTAATTGCAGGAAAAATTGATATCATTGTTAGAACTCGAATATCCCACTATCATCAAGAACTAAATACGCGTGATATATCTTACAATGATATACTAAAGATTTTTGTAGAAGATAGGTTTGACAATGTACATGTAAGCTAAGTACGTTTTCCTATTATTGTTGAGATCTGTGTAAGCAGCACTTAGTTGAAACTGAAGATTTCACTTAGTATGTATTTTTTACTGATAACAAAATGTTACATCTCGTTTGCTAAGAGAGTTGCCGATAATGAAAGGATACCCAAATCAACAGTTCAGTTTAAGTTGGTTAAGTTGCAGAAAAAATTGGAAGCCACATAAAAATTGCATGTCCAGCTGCATCAAAAACCAGCTAATATTAGTTGCGGCAATTAAAAGACTGAAAAAGTTTCCAACCAACATTCGCAGTATGGTATTACTTTCGTCGGTATATGTAAATATTGATAGCATGTGTGTATGACTACGCAGGTGTGGGGTCGAAAACCACTTGGCTGCCGATTAATTGACCGACTTAAACGGCGAAAATGTCGCCAAACCTGCTTGCCGATCCGTAACAATCGACTAGCCAAACGTACTAGGCACTGCTAGACTGACCGACGGGAAAAGTGGTCGGTTCAGGCCAAGACTTGCAGGTCTCACTAGGCAGTGATGTAAAGCATGTAAAGTCGCCAAAAGCACTGGTTTCCAACTAAATGAGTTATTAAGAAGGAAACAAATTATGATGCCTAAATTCAAAGAATAGTATAGATTGTGCTGCGTGCTAATACTAGAAAAAAGTATGTTTAACGTAAAAAGTACAAACAGAAATGCTGTCTACTTCGACGACAACACGGTAGGAGATGTTACACGTTTTCTTACGCAGCGCAACGTGCTGCACACAAAGGGAACAAAACAATAGTCGTGCGAGTCTGCGCACCTGCGTGCGCCGCACCTGAGCCACGTCTGGGGCGACCAACGCACAACGCACTTTTTATGATCACCATTTGTATACACATACTTGACGGACAGCTTATTCATGCGTTGTTGTTGGGTTAGCCACGGAGGTAACGCCACAAGATAACCATCAAATTTCCTGCCGCTCTCTCGTAGCGTTGCACTTGCATTCTGAATGCTATTTCGTTTCTAGTTCTCTTTATGCTTTTTTATTGTTATAGGAAAGGAAAGAAAAAACACAAATGTAAAACGATGCTTCAAAAGAGTGTCGTTAGATGTCATAAATCGTTATCGGCCACGAACATCAGGTGAATGTACCGTGCTCGATTCAACGCTTCCTGATCTACTACTGCTGTACAGCTGCTCTGGCAGCTCGGTTCCACTATGCAGTAGTACTTGTGCTATCTACAAATGTGTGTGTATCGGGATTGATGTTGGTGGTTGCTGTACTGATATTGGCGTTGTCACCTTCGTGCCTTCAAACCCATGTAATAACAAATGCTGCGTTGTGCGCTTGCTTAAAGGATGTCATAAATAAGCATACAAATGGCAAGGATAATATCCTAACCAAGTAAACTGTATGTTATATCCTACGTAACACCTTCGTGTACATACATGCGTTACTCGTATATTAAGTAATAGATCGCGGTGTGCAGCCGTCGAAGGAGCTCAGAATGCGGAAATGGAAGCAATAAAACATAGGACCGGATATCGAAACTTGGCAAAACGCGATCGGACATAGTAAATAACACAAATACTTAAATATTTTAAGCTGTTCTTGCAAATGTTGAGGAATTAAGAGTGGAGGCCTCGTTGTGGTTTAAACATCATCTCCGAACAATATGTATAGAGTTTTGTGCATGTTGGTCAATTAAGTTGTGAGATATAACTTTTAACAAAAGATAAGGAAATTTTATAAACAGGTTGTGTATTTTATTATTATTTCATCCTACCCACTTTTTAAATGACGTTTCGAGCATTATTCGGTAGATGTATCGCACAATTTATGTATGTTATGACTCTTATTGAATAACCGAAATATATAAATATAAAAATCCTTAAAAATTCATTACTATTTCATTCCAATTATTAAAAAAATAACGTTTTTTATAAGAATTTTAATTTAAAACCGCTGTTGTATTAATATACGAGTATTAATCTGCATGAAGATCGACGACATATTTTCATTCAGTTGTAGGGTTTTTTAATCTTTAGAAATCTCTCTGTATTGGGATAGCATAGGGTAAAAACAAAGTCGTATATGATGCTAAATGATCTGAACCCGATGAGAAGTAAAGTTTTGAATTTAAAGATGACAGCAGTCCGAAATTAATGATTTGGTGAAAGGCTTAAGTCTTCTCAAAGTAGTTCTGAGTAGCTTGGATCACGGCTCGAAAGCAGGAAATTACTTTTGACGGAAGTGTCTTGGTCCTGGTTTATGTATAGTGAGAAGTGGATCATTTCCTACTTTGCCTAAGAAGATGAGTTGGTTTATTGTAACTATATTGAAGATTTTATGGATACAATTAAGATCCTATACGACCCAGCAGAGTAACGGTGACTTCCAAGAGATGGAAATGACTTCAAATACTTTGTTTCCCAGTTTCCAAATCTCTCGGAGGCAGGTCAATAACAAAGGCCCTGTAATTTATATATAATATGTTCATTTTACCTACAAGTGATTTGAGCATGCTTTTTTTAAATGTGTGATTTCATTCTAATGCTATGCTCGTGGCCTAACTCTAGCAATAAAGTTATTGGGTAGAAATAAAAAGTTTACCTGAAAAATGTTTATTATTTCTTTATTTATGCATCATTTCAGCATATTACGACGCCATCTTTCGTCGTAAGCCAAATGTTGTTGGGCTTTAAAACTCATCACACGAATATATGTATATACTTGTATATATATATACATTTATTCATGCACACATACATATGTATGTTGTAACATTTTCTGTTGGCTGTCGCGCTTTCAGCATGTCCTGTTGCACTGATTGGGCGGATTGCTATGGCGCGTCATCTAGTACATCCGCAAATAACATTTGTTTGACATGAGGTTTCAGTTGTTGGAAAACATGTTGAATGTGGCTGTTGTCCCAGCTGTTGATTTCTTTCATTTAGCTTTTCAGTGCAAATAGAACAAATTCAACATAAGTGTGTCTGCATTTACTCACATATGGACATACCTATTTATGTATGAATATGGAGAAAGTTGTAGAGTACTGGCTTCGCATGTTTTCATCTGCCGTTTTTAAATGCTGAATAATGTCGGCCATGTCAAAGTTTTCACGGGACTCAGTGGAAGCTTGTTGGGATTTTTCTAATGTGCTATATACAAAGTGTATAAATAGGCGCTCTAATCAACTGAAGGACTCAAACTCCTCTGGTCGCATCGCAAATTCACAAACCATCGCATTATTAAAATTCTCACTGCATGCTTTACGTCACTCTAGAATACGAGCGGAAGTACTACTCCACTGTTATATTTTTAACAAAACCCCAATTATAAGAGTAAATGCCACCCAAACAACTTTAATTACCATTCTCTTTATATCTTTTACGGCTCAAAGTGTTAAGGAGCTCTTTTATGAGGGAGTAGATTTAACCTCATTTTCTGGCATAGCGCATTGCCAGCGAGCAAAACAAGCAAACCAAGCGATAAGCCTCCGTTGTAGGCAACAAATTTCACACCTCGTTCTACTTCCGAAGAATTGTCAGGCATACAAAAATTGACAAGCTTCCGAAGAAAATAGCTATTGCAATCAGCAGCAACAAAGCGTACAAGCAAACAAAGTCGCACTCGATACTTACATTTGCACACATTGTCATAAGCGGTCAGGTTGGCCAATGGCATGTGCACAGATATCTTATGTAACATAAGTGCTTGTAATTTGTTGGTTGGCCAAAGTAATTAGCGTGAGTTGTACGAATTTGAAAATGTCATATTTTTGTGTAAACATACATATTTGTTTACATTGCTCATGTGCCTTTCTGTATACATTATACTGCTGCTAGCTCTTGCACATGCGCTTGTGAATCGGCTTATACGAATATATACATATGTATGCGTAAAGCAAGCAATCCCGTTCTGTTTAACTCCCGGAATATCGGGACTTGCATATGGAAATTAAATGTCGGACTAATTATTAGTTTAATTTAATTGCTCGAAACTACGTGTCCCGGCGGGGAGTTATTGGGAGTTTTGGGAGTTTGCCTATTGATCTCAATGTTACAAAATAATATAGTCAATGTAAAAATCTGTTATCAAAATTTCCTTTTTGGTACGAAATTCCGCCTCCTAAAATTTGGAAAGAAGATGAAAAACTATTTTCGCTAGTAATCTCAGGTTTTGTAATATCGCTCAGGTCAACGCACTAATAGATAAGACAAAAATAAAATCGTATATGCAATTAACAGTATTTCCGATTTCCGGAGAGACCATTTCATATCTAATGAGCTAAAATTGAATTCGTAAAACAGAACTGATTCCAACCAAAACGATTAAAGCTAGATATTTTTAAGTCCTGTTTTGCCGAAGGTTTTTCTCAAAACCAAATTTGGCATTGATACGATTTTAATGAGAAGAAATTATTGAAAAAAAACTGTTAACACGCCTACCAAAATTCAATGCGGGTGGATATCGACTATCTACCACAGACAACTAAAGTAGTAAGTAGTCCTCATTTTGTGTGTATTACCGATTACTATTAACCCTTGTTCTATTATGTAGAAATATTAAAATCGGGAAACTAATCTTGAGGTGTAGCTTACAGTAAATATTTTGCAAATTTTGGAGTTTGTATACTTTAGATATTTTTTTAAATTATAGATATAATTATATTATCGAATAATTTACCAAAATGTATCATCAAAAAATCCTCACATTTAAAAAGGAATTTTTTTAAGTGGCTGAATCTATTCATCCGGCTACTGTATGAACAGCTTTCAATTATATATACTAATGAGTAAGTCAATTTTTCAATTTAAAATTTTTACTTCAACAAAAAAAAAAAAAAAACAAGTAAGGAAGGGCTAAGTTCGGATGTAACCGAACATTTTATACTCTCGCAAAGTCAAATGGTATACTCGTTTGAGATTTCTTTGTGGATTGACTGATATTTTCGGTAGAAGGTCAACTATAGGCACTGGGGTCCACACATTTAGTACTTAGGGGTTTGAACAGTTTTGGTTCGATTTAGACAATTTTTGGCCGCAAGGTGGCATACTTTAATTGCATTATTCACGCAAAGTTTTACCCCGATATAATCATTGTTACCTGATTTGCATAGTGGAAAGTGAAAGAATCAGATGGAATTGAAAATGGTGTTCCATGGAAAGTAAGCGTGGTTGTAGTCCGATTTCGCCCATTTGAAGAACGTTATGCACCGAATTTGGTTGAAATCGGTTGAGCAGATCTCAAGATATGGGTTTTCACCTAAAAGTGGGCTGTGCCACGCCCACTGACTAATTTTGAACGCGGTTCCTATAAAGTCATCTTATACCATCTCAGAGATATAATTTAATGTCTCTGGCGTGTTTAGTGTTTGATTTATCGCGCTTTTAGTAGTTTTTAACAGTACCGTTATATGGGGAGTGGGCGGAGTTGCCACCCGATTTCAACTATTTTCACACTGTAGGTAGAAGTTCTAAAAATATTCGCTTCCAATTTTGTTATTATAGCATTAGCGGTTTAGGAGATATGCACATTAAACCTATTAGAGGCCGGACCACGCCCACTTTTTAAAACAAATTCTTAACTGCAGATGCCCCTCCCTAATGTGATCCTGTGTACCAAATAACAGTCTTGTATCTTATTGCGGAGCTTAGTTATGGCAAGTTATTTGTTTTTGATTAATGGCGTTTTGTGGGCGTGGCAGTGGTCCGATTACGCCCATCTGCAATACCAACCGTCTCACGGTACCAAGAAACATGTCTACCAAGTTTCATAAAGATATCTCAATTTTTACTCAAGTTAGAGCTTGCACGGACGGACAGACGGACGGACGGACGGACGGACGGACAGACAGTCACCCGGATTTCAACTCGTCTCTTCATCCTGATCATTTATATATACATAACCCTATATCTAACTCGATTAGTTTTAGGTGATACAAACAACCGTTAGGTGAACAAAACTATTATATTCTGTAGCAACAGGTTGCGAGAGTATAAAAAATAGATAATCCTGATCGATCCAACAGAATACGGATTAGAACATTTAGCTTCTTATACAAGGATATCTTCCTCTTCTTCCACTGCAATAGCATCTTCATTTCGTTGTTCTTCTTATCTGTCTACTTCATTGTTTATTTGTTGTTGGATAAGTTGCATCTTCTTCTCCCTCTACATCTGCAGCGTCTTGATTTTCACTTGATACGTCGTTTTCTTCATCCATGGAATGATCATTATCATTATCGTTAATATTGTTTTTATAGCAAATATAAATGAATAAATAATTAGCTATTTTAAAAAAATATGAAAATTTTCAATTTAAACAACTCAGTAACTGTATGTTAGTTTTACTGACAGTTTGTTATACATACAATAAATTGTCAATTTATTAGTTTTAAAACAATTAACAATTTTAACAAATAATAATTTCTAATTAAAATGATAATTAAATATTATTTTTTATAAGGTTTTCTGTTCAAATAGTATTTTTTTATTGCTCCCGGATTAATAACTTAAAATTACTCGAACAGTACCCGGAATAAAATTCACTTCGTTTTTGATTTGCTTTCACATTTTTTTTTTAAATTTAGATTGTCTATATGAAGCATTCATGAAATCAGATTTGATTATAACTAATGTTTATAATTGTAATAATTGTGCCTAAACGCTGCATTCTTACAACTTGATGGCTAGTAAATAATTTTTCAGATTCTTTAGTAATTTCATGACGAACATACAAATTATTTTAATTTCTAATTGGCGTTACTTATTTCCATTTCTTTATATTTATGTCCGAAATTTGAGTACCTTTGTCAAATACTTTGAACACTTTTAATTTGTAAACTCAGAGTACCCAACGCTGATATACCAGCAACTATAATCCAGTTGCTTTCGGCAAGATGGGTATAAATTTTACGATAACATTCATCGACATCTTCGCCATGCAAGCAATGCGAAAAATGTGGCAAGTGGTAATAAAAATTAAGCTCTACCTGGGACCAGAACATGGTTGCCTCTAGTATCAGCAAATAGAAATACACCATCGTATATTACTAATTTTTGATTGGGAAATGCAGGAATTATTTAATGACTTAATGGCAGGTGAAATACTTGTAAGATCATAGACACCTGTCTCGGCGAAGTTGAGAACTGAACACACGTTCTCTTATGACTATAAGAAAGCGTATCGTCAAATAGCTGCAATGGGAGCAAACTAGACTCTCACTCCTGCCCTCTATGAGTCAAGGCCAGAGAGGATTTTCGTGAAGATTAAGCTCACGTATATTTAAGTTGAAGAGAAAATTCAAATATAATTGGAACACATGAAGAAGACAATAAAGCCGAATCAAAACTTAAAAATGGAGGAATACGCTGCTCTCTCGACAAAAAATGAAAACCAAATAAAAAGTTAGCGAGTTCAATTTGATACAAGGGAGTCTGCTTTCGTTTTACATATTTTAGACTAGTTTTACTATTGTGAATGGCTAGTATGTGAAATAATTGCCAAAAATTAGAATATACAGTTTTTTATTAAACAAAAAATATGTATTAATTGATTTAATTAAGACAACACTTAATTGTAATTAGTAAACTAAACCTTCTTATAGCAGGTGTAAGGCATGCACACTGCTCGAGAGGGTTAATAAAATTATATTTCGTTAGATAAATTTCTTCAACAAAGTTTGATACGAACCGCATATGCGTGTGTATTAGAGGACAAGGACAAGGTTGCACAGTTTGTTTGGACAATTGGTACGTGTATAACAATTAGTAACCGTTGCTGTTTACAAGCGTCGGTAAAAAATGTGTATAGTTTGTATATAGTTTCTATTAAAAATAACGCCTAGGTCCTTGACTAAGCTAAAACGCCTAGGTCCTTGACTAAGCAAGATAAACTGATGTCCTGTATGCACCACATATCAATGTTTACATGGTATAACGAAGCAAACGAGGTGTTATTCTGACTGGAATACGTATTCCAATGGATAAAGACGTTCCAGCTGGCGGGTGGCAGTACTTTTCTTGCATCAGAACTTTTCAGATCAAACTTTTGAAGCGCGCAAATGACTTGTGGGCGCATTCTAAGCCAATCAAAAAGAAAACATACACCGTGTAGCGGCTTGTTATTATTCCACGCAAAACGCATTATACATATGTATGTACTTTGCGAGGTTGCTTTCAGTGTGCAAGAATTCAGGGAAAATTTCGCCACCTATTGTCGATCGCTAACAGGGCGTAAACAGTGAAACAAATACTTGCAACAAAACCAACAACAGTTAGTAAATATGTGTATTTGACAACAGCAAAAACAACAATCATAACAACAACACTCGAAACGTCAACAATGTCCAATGTCCACATAACATTAACACCAGGGTTCTCCAAGCGTCGACGAAGTAATGGCGACGAGATACCAATCTATTGCCAACAACATCACAACTACAACTAACTCATAACACATAACCGTACACAGTAAATAACTAAAATTGAAAATTTACCAACAAGCCAAAAGCAAGTAACAACAACAACGACGATAACAGCCATACACGTACAGCGTTGCTAAAATTCCGATGAAAATCGAAAATCAGACACTCAGGCATTTTGGGGACATGGGCTTCGGACATTCTAGCTGTGCAAGTGTATAGAGATGACATATGTACATATATATGTGTGCATGTGAGTATCGTAAGCAGCTTGTAGTGAAGGGGTCTGTTTGGTGGCGACGATACTTCCGCAGAAGCAACGAATTCATGTTGTTTATGATGAGCAAATATCAACAATTGTAAGCAACTATGCCAAACACTGATGATGGTAGAGGCAATCGTATGTATACTTCGTATGTGTCAACAAATATATGTGAAAAGAGAAAAAACAAAGACTTTGAATGTGAATGAACAACAACAAAGAATGCCAAACAGAACGCCAAGAAAAATTTAATCATATACTCAAATATTATTTGCAAATAACTTACCAAGTCCACATATTTTCCCCACGCAAAATCGAATCAATTACGATAAAATTAACTTGACTGAAAAGAGGTTTTAATTAGAAAGGTACAAAATTAAGATACAGCTAATATACGAGTTCACTCAGAACACTGGTATATTAGTGTTAATATAAATAACTCCATATGAAATCGCTATATTTATACCCTCAACAAGGAATATTGTGTTTGCCACGATGTTTGTGACACCCAAAACGAAACATCGGAGACCCATAAAATATATATCGAAATTAAATTCTTGTATGAAAAACTATTTTGTTTGACGAGATATCTTAACGAAATTTGACATGGATTATTGTCTAAAGCATTCAAGGAAATTGTTTAGATCGGACCATTAAAGCATATAGCTGCGATCAAAATCAAGTTCTTGTATGGAATTTATTGTATTTGTGTTTTCTTGTTTTACTAGAAGTAGAGGGGCTACTAGTAACAGAGGGCATTTCCATTTAAGACGCATTGATATCTATTAACCAAATATAGAAGATAAACGTTTTTTCAAAACAAAATCGTACCAATATTTATTTCTCTATATTCTAACTTCAAAAAACCTAAGTTGCAAGTATGTATAGATATAGGTACAAGCGCATCTATTTTTTTTCTGCCAATAGTCATGCGTTTTAAAGTACATTCTAGAAAAATAACCGAATTAAGTAGTAACAAGGCTAGTACACGCTTCCACCTGCTCAGTAAAGTGTTCTCTACATCGAACTAGTCGCTTTGGAGGAATTAAAATTTTGTTACCCTAAGATCACATTTAAACGAACATCCTACTCATAAATGCGTTTCGCGTTGTCATGCTGTTGCAAGCTGCGTGCCGCTATTTTAATAGCCACTCTCAATTTCGCCGTCACACTTTACCACTCTTCACGCAAAGCGGCCAGTTCCTGCTGCTAGTTGGCTCAAAACATAAACTAATTACCGTTCCTATAAATTACATTCACAATTTTCATGCCTATTTACACGCTCACTGTGCACCCATTTGCGCGCAAAGAAGGGTCCTTGCGATCACGACTCTCGCCACAGCAGCACTTCGTGTGCCGCCGCCGCTCTTGTCGCTTCGCTGATCCTCATGGTGTGTCATGAACACATTCTACGTATGTTGACTATGGCCAGCGGCCGTCCGTTCGGTAGGCTACACTTTTAACAAATTATTTTGTAACGCTTCGGGCGCGATACCCTGCTATCGACACAATGACCAAGCCTTATCGTAAAATATAAAAAATGACCAAAGCGAAGCGTAGAGAGTCGAGAACAAGCAAACAACCGATCGCAAGTTCTTGTGCGTGTAGCCTGTCATTGCCTTTGTGACGCAAGGTGCGTTTCACTTTCGGTTGCGCCTTTCGTTTTCGTTCTCTACCTCAAAGTGATAATGATCTTTTTGTTCCAAGATAACACTTCGATGCCATTGTTTTGGGCGCAAAGTCAATGCTTCTCGCAGATTCAGAGTTTGCCGAGTGCTAACGAAGCGGCAAATATTGAATATTGGCATATTTGAACCCGTCTCAACGCAAAGCAGGACTGGCCTGCTTCCTTAGTGGTTGCTTATTGCTTTTTTAAATCTTGGCGAAAATGCCCAATTGGCGAGCAATTAATAACACTTTGTCATCGTTTGGCTGCAGGGAAACTGTCGTTAAATTTTCTCTACATTTAAACAATATTGAGATATTTAGAAATATGTTCCACTTCATCGCAACTAAATAAATATACAGCAAAGTGTTTATGATCAATATTTTAATCAAGAATAAAATTTGATTGAGTGTTGATATTATATAATGTAGTAGAAGTTGCTTTGAAGAAATGTCTTATTTTTTTGTGATGATCACTGCTTTATATATTTTAAGAAGCTGGTCCATGTCTAAACTGTAAAAGCTTTTAGTTTAGTATCGAACTGCAAACGTTTCTTGCACTAGCATCCGTTGATATTGAGTTGAAAGGTCTAGGAGGTGTAGCCGACTCTATAGTGGCGAAATGGAAAATCCATCAAAAAAGTAAATATTTGAATATTTTACTGTTTATCGGTGCATAATAGTTTCTGAACAGGCTTTCCAGATATTCATTTTTCTTTTATTAATTGTGAACTGAGCTATAGATTTTTACCTCTTTGTTAATCCATTAATAAACAGTAACCTTGCACTCTTGATTGGCTTTGAAATGCAAAATGTTGCGTAAGTGCGATGGTGAATTTTTTATTGAGAAATGTATTATGACAACCGAGAAGTAGCATATTGGCACCGATGACAACCCCCAACACTCGCACCTGTGTTTTGTATGTAGCAATATAAGCATATTTTTCGGATATAAAGATGAGAAAAACTTTTCAAGTTGTCAAAAGATGTTACAAAGTTTTTGATTTTTGGATACTCCGTAATATAATATATATATCTGTTGGTGCTATGTGTGTGTTTAGTGAAAATGAAATTTAAAAAATCACAATTTTATGTCTCATGACTTCTCTTATCTGGCATTTGGATGATAAATTAGAGTTTAATATCTTTAATCTTTCTAATCAGTGGTTTGTTTTGGTCAATTATGTATGTCAAAATAAGCTATTTTTAAGTTGGATAGCAAATCTTTACTTGAATAAATCCTGAGCATACATGATTCGAGCAATAAAAGATATATAGCTAAGCATAAGCACATTATTTAAATCAGTGATCGAAATAAAGACATGAATATCTTATGTTCGAAGAATTTCTTTTAGATTTTGTGGATTAGTAGTCCATAGTCTATAAATGATTCATAGCAGTCCAAAGAACAAAAGTTATAATACCGTCCACAAATAAAAACGTTTATATAAAAAAACCTATTGTCATTGGTCAGTGTGTATGGCAGCTATATGCTATAGTTGTCCGATATCGCGGTTCCGACATATGAGCAGCTTCTTGGGGATCTTGTCAGATCGATATCTCAAAAATTGAGAAACTAGTTCATTAGTATACAGACTGATAGACGGACATGGCTAAATCGACTCAGCTCGTCACGCTGATCATTTATATATATACTTTATATGGCCTCCGACGTTTCCTTTTGAGTGTTACAAATTTCGTGGCAAACTTAATGTAGTCTATTTAGGGTATAGAAGACTCCAGTTATAAATTGACCAAAAATAATACCGAAAGGCACGAAATACTTCTGAAATATATGGCATTTAATTTTTAATTTAAAGGCTCCAATCCATTTCGCAACTCGGTGTTAGGTTAGTGCAGGAAGAAGGATCTCACAGTCGTGCAGAGGCTGGTCGTCAACCAGCATTCTGATGTGAGCAGGGCAATGGTGCCCTCTGGCTAGCTCATCGGCTTTACAGTTGCCAGCGATTCCGCTGTGACCAGGCACCTGAACGAGCCTGATGTTGAAGTAGCCAGATGCTATTTCTAGTGAAAGCAGACACTCCTTGACTAGCTTTGATTGCACGGTTCGCGTGCTCTGAGCTAGTATTGCCGCTCTACTCTCGGAGTGAATTCTCACTTATCTAAATGAGGCTGGACTTCCTACCAGTAAATCTATGCTACTTTAATAGCAGCCACTTCTGCCATAGAAGATTATTGGCTTGACTAAGGTTTCGTAGAGCCAAAACATCACCTTTGATGACATTCTCCATCTTCCCTATAGCTCCTCTACAGCAGTATAACATAAGGCGACCGATGCCTTCTGTACCCTCGCCTCAATATTTGACCTACATGATAGCTTTCTATCAACAGGTTGAAGGCTTGGGTCTCCGAATAAGAGGGACGTCCGGGAAATAAAACCATATCAGTTTTACTTAGATTGACGGCTGAGCCGCTTCTATTCGCTCAGTTGGATATCACGCTGTGGTTCCTTGGGGTTACCTCGTAGACGGTAGTTAGAAATTTCAAAATATTTATATTTAAATTTAATTCTATAAGCTATTCTGCTTTAAAACACGAAAATCAAGAAGTCCATATTGTGATTTTTTACGGCTTTACAGACAAGCAATGGGACAAACACAACTTCAAGTGAACACTAAATGGCAATCGCACTCTGAAGCCCTTGTGGCACGTTGTGTTACTCAGTTGCATTGTGTTGCTTTGTTGGGCGGACACCCAGCAACCACCAATCAACCGACCAGTCAGGCTAAACGAACAAGCACGCTAACTTGGCAATGCGGCAGACAGCTCGAAAAATGCGCGTGCGGGATGAACACACAGTCCAACGCGGTGGGCGGACAATGCTAAGAACAGTGACAGCCAAAGCGTCACACAAAACCAGACGAAGACGAATTGTATTGAAAAATATTTTTGATGGCATTTAACAATGTACGCTTATATTCTTATTGTTGTTGCTAAATTTGAGTGTTTTAGTTATTTTTGTGCGTGGTAGTTTTTTCATTTATTCATATATATATATATATGGTATATGTATATATAGCCTTTTTTATGTGCGTGTATGTCATGCCAATATGTACAAGTAGTATGCAGGTATGTACGATTATGTGCGTATATTAGATAATGTGTGTGAGGGATTTTAAAGTCAACGTTCCATCTGTGGAGGCACGTAGCATGGCACGAAACTACAACCTCGCATATAAAAGACAATCGCCCCAACTACGAGCACTCGCAGAAAACAGTAACAGCGAATAATGTCATAACAAAGCATAGGCCACAAACGGTGTAGTTCGAAAACTCGCATCAGTACATCTGTCCTTCGTACCCACCAAACTGCCAGCCATCCATCTATGCATTCAACCATTGAACGTTGTCATATTCAACGTCATCGTCACCGTCATCGTCAACATATCGCATTTGCTTTCGCCTACACATTCGTTCTACCCTCGACAGCGTCCAAAATTCCTCCATTGCCATTGTTGTTCAGTTGAGTTGGTTCTGCCTCTGTTCTCGGTATGCGTAGCTCGTTGATTTACGCCCTCAGCCGCTGCTTTTGCGGTAGATCACGTTCACATTTGGCTAAGGCTTCCGGTTAATGTGTCCCACCACAAACGCCTAAAAATTTGTTGTCTCTCAGTACTTACATGTACCTATGTATGTATGTACATACATCAGAGTCGTAACACCGATTCGGCGAATTCTGGGGGCTCAAGATTGAGAGTTTATATTTCATTTTTGTAGCTAAAAAGTACAACACTGGTCATACATACTTGTTAACCAGAAAAATTAACCATATAATTCTGTGCAACCTGTATACATTATTAATCACTTAATACATAATTTGATTTTAGTTTTTTGGTTTACTTGACTATAACTACTGTTATGATAGGAATCATAACTACTTCGAGAAATTTCTTTAAATACAAAAACAGGAATATATAAGCCTCTAAAGCCTGGTTCCTACATCTATAAGCATAAAGGTCAACATATTCGTTCTCTGGGGCTTGAAAAGTTGTGGTCCGATTTCGATAATTTTGAGTCCCGAGGTGACATATTATACCTTAAATACACTATTTAACTCCGTTGGCTCTCAATTTATACTCTTTAAAGTGAAATATGCATATGGAGTTTAAAATTGTGTATTTCGCCCATATGCATATCAGGATAATATTTGGTTAAAATTTTTCAAGTTGTTTCTGGAATATAGAGTTTCCCCTATTGGTGGCCGGTGCCACCCATTGTCCAATTTTCCAATAATTCCTATTAAGCTCTTAAGTACTCTCTTCTCTTTAATGTTTCACCCATTTTTCAATGTATGAGGAGTAGCTAGAAAGATTTGTTCCCAGGAAGTTTGTTCGATTCAGCTTTGTGATATATGTAGATTAAACTTATAAGGGAGCACACATTGCTTTTGCACTTTTTAATAATCCGAAAGTTGACCCTTTCGATGTTTAGTTTCGATAAACAGTTATGTATCTTAATTTGTGGCATAGTTATGGCTCTTTATAGTTTTTTGCTTAACGGTATTTTGTGGGCATGTCAATAGCTTGATTTCGTTGATCTGCAATACCAATCTACATATGTATGTATAAAGCTATATATATCGCTATCTGGCTATCTGATATCTTGGAATTAAAATTACCGCCACTGGAGGTTTTGCTGAAGACATTGTCAACCGCACCAACAAAGCGGGTGGTTCGGTTGGATATACACTACGCAAATACATTGATAATGTGTGCAGAGCGGGAATGCACAGTCTACTGCAACTCGCAAAAAATCGGCACGACTTCAACAATTTAGGGGTTCTACAAGTAAGAGCGCTTAATTGTAACGGGAAGGTCCTCCGGCATGCAGTTTTCAATTTTTTTTATTATCAGATAAATAAATTCATATCTCGCTTCCAACTACTTGGAACAATATTTCGTAGATTTTGTAGGAAATTAAATGCACGTTAAAAAAGTCTATCCCGTTTTTTTCGTAAGCCTAGCCTTTAAAAAGATATTAACGGTTCACTATTTTAAGACAAATTCGTGTTTTTTTTTTAAATTTAATTTTACCATATAGCTCATTGTGAAAATAATAATTTTAATTTGCAAAGCTCATAGTCTTGTAGGAAATTTACTGCTCTACAAAAACTATTATACTTTGTGCAACAAATTTCAAGAGAATAAAAATAATTAAAATTTAAATATGAAGCGGCTCCCGAAAATCAGAGTTTGTTGTTATTGACAGTGGTATTTTAAGTGAACGTTTCGAAACTCAAGTATGAAATTATTTCTAACGTGGTGAGGTCACCAATAACTCCAAAATTTGCTTAAACATTTTAGACACACACCGCAAGCCGTAAACAATTATCATGAACATATACTCTTATGTGCTGCATATTTGCATACACACACCTATGTACATGAACAAGTTGTTATATAATATGAAGTGTTGTGAAGTGATGGTGGGAGCTTTGGAAAGCCGCATCCACCGCAAGAATGAAATGATGATAAAACGGCAACAGTCAATTAAATGCGAGTGCGAGCGAAAGTACGTAGATGTGTTCACTTTCTTGTGTGTTTTAACTGTTTATGTAAAATGGCTTACGGTTTGTTGAACACATGCACAACGCCAACGGGGGCACACATTTCGTGTGAGAGCATGGGGTATGGAAAGCAGACGTTCATTTAAAGACCGGCAGGTTGAGAAACAGATGAGGAACAAGTGGACAAGCGACTGACACTTCCGGGGGGAGGCTGATGGGTCACGGTTTAGGCGACATGGCGCTGATAAGAACGGAAACAAGAGTGGAAGCATTTGTATATATGTATGTTTATATTTTTTTTATATGAATTTATATTTGCATACATGCGTAAGGCTGATATGTGAGTTACATGCTTGCCGAATATGGCGTCACGCTGAATCACTTGAAACATTTTGTGGCGATGCGGCAACAAACAAGCCGCAATAGATAAAAGTTCTCATGACTTGTGATTTCGGTTGTTTTGGGATTCGTGCCTTTATCGATATGACGAAATCAAGCGACGCGACAGTTTGCTCCCAGGAAAGTGATTTCAATGGGGTCACCTACCCCTTAAGTTCTTTTGAATTTACTGCAAACGAGCAATTCATGAAAGAGTTAAGTGTGGGCTAAACCAACCCTTCGACGATACGATCACTCGGCATAACATACAAGTACATGTCTTCGTGGGTGGATGTGTAAGCTCTGCACCAGAAAGAGCATGCAATAAATAGAAATAAAATAAAGTGGAAGCGTTAAATAAAAGTCACATTAGAATGTTTGATAACAGCAAAATAACAAAGAGAGCAAAATAACGATGCACGTTGAGCGGTGGTAGAACTGCTCGGTTTTCCGTTCGTGCTCTACTCCTGGTCGCAAAATTGACTGGTTTGAAAGGGTTAAGTTCTTGGGGTGAAAGGCGACGGTTATTTTGCTGCCGAAGTAACCTTTCCGGGTGGCATTCGCCGCTTACATTAATGATGTGGAATATAGAAATACGCCTGTGTAAGCGGTTGTGAATTGTGGAATGTTTGTGTTTGTGTATGCGGCACAAATTAATTTTGAGTGAAAATTAAAATTAAAATTTCTATGATTGCGCTGATGAAATGTGCAGATATGCAATTATGACACAAAAAGTGGTGAAAGTGGGGAGAGAGCAACTGAGTTTTATTGGCGTGAGTTGTGCTTAAGGGCATATTTACACTTCCACTAATTGATTGAGTGAAGGAGCGAAAAATATTGAAGGGGATGTATACCTGTATGCATCTGCGTATGTCTAGTGCTGAAATGGGAATCTAAGGCTGATATTGATACATACAATTTTAATTACACTTTATTAAAATTTGAAATAAGTTATAGTTTACTCCAAAATTCTAAGAGATAGACTCTTCGGAAGTTCCGCCCGTCAAGCCACGTCAGTGCAGCACTTAACAGGTATACGGCATTTATCTCAAAACTCAATTTTTTAAGACGATGGACACGATTTTTTTAAAAGATGTGAAGCGATTTTGTTCAAATTTTGCACTCACCTTTGAATAACATTATCTACAACACATTTATAATACGAAATTTTCCTTGCTAAAAGTCTGTCAAAAATTAAAATTTTAGTTTTATTTCCTTCGTTCAATAACGAGATTTCTCCATGTTTGAACGAAATATTTTTGGTTTTTGGATTTTGAATGAACCAATATTGAGTTTTGCTGTCCACTTCGAAAGAGATACCAACGGCTGAGTTTTCGGAATTCTTACATAAAAATTTTACAAATTACTGTTTAAAAATGTATCTTTGATAAGCAGAATTATTTACGTGCCAGAGCGATAGCTCAAAAACTGTGGGACTAGTTTGCGGATTAGGCAACATGCAAATTGGGCTATTAAGCAATCAAAAGTGGTTTCATGGTATGATGAGGCCAGAGTAAATGGTTTGGGAACTAAGTATGGTCTTGGTACAACAAAAATGTTGGAATAACTTCAAGCAACATTCAAACATGGTGGTGGCTCTCTTATGCTAAGTGGTTGTTTTCAGGGTTATAAACAAGGAATTCATCGTAAAATTAATGGAATTATGAAAGACCAGGATTGCATTAATATTCTAAAGGTTTCTTACGCTTCGAGTCTAGAAAAAATTGGCTACGAACTAGGTTACACTCTATTCACGCAAGATAATGACCTCAAACACAAGGCAAAAGAAAGGAGTTATTCGAAATTCTGCCCACAAATATACAATAATTTCATTGAAACAGTGCCTCAGATACTGAGTATTATTATTAAACTTAAGGGCTGTCATATTATGTAATAAAATTGAAACGGATATAATATATATGTTTAATATTATATTTTTTAGTTTTTTTGTAGTTTATAGGGTCTCCGACGTTTTCCTCTCGGTATTACAAGCTTCGTTGTACCCTGTGCAGAGTATAAAAATGTATACCATATAATCTAACCTTATGAAAATCACTAACTTTAATTTCTATTTGTCTTTCTCGCTTGAAGGTTGCTCTCACGAATATGATAAATAATAATTTAAGTTATAGCGATTTTCCTTTACCTCAGCACTACATAATTCCACATATTTTACAGCAATTAAAATTAATATCTGTTCTCCGCCAACCCGCTTTCACACCGATCAGTTGACCAATTTTTCGTCTTGCCTACATATAACTCAAATTAGTGTTTACTATGTATATTTACGTAGATATGTACATATGTATATGCGTAGAGAGCTCAGGCTGCTTATAAAACCTTGCATAAGAGCCAGTTACTAGGTCGGATGATCCCATCAACAAATAGCTCCATTAGTATTTACTAAAAAAGGTTAGAAATTTGCTAATAAAATATGTGAACATGGGTGCAGGTTGTGGCAGGTGGATGGAAAATTATTACAAAACGGCTAGTAATTGCGCAGAAACAGATACCTCATTGAAAAGCTGCTTTCGAGTAGTACTACATTCGTTCTTTTGTTTATTGATAGGCATACTCAGAAAGTAGAAAGAAAACACGCCATAAAGAAGCTAGTAATAATAATAACAGTGAACATAAATTTATTTGTCAAGCGCTTGAAGGTGGAATTAACCAAGCGCAGCACACTTATGTTCGCTCGCAAGCCAGTAGTCAGACAGTGGAATACAAGTGCGAGTAGAAGACACTAACAAATTCACATTATCAACAGAAAAAAATCAGCCTACAGTAATCAAAATAAAAAGCGACTTTTATAGTTTGAATAAAAACGACCGTGGCGTAAAATTTTCATGTTTCTGAATACCTGTTCGTGTCGGTCATGGCAATGTCATATGGCGGGCCGATACAACGCTATACTCGTTTGAATATGCGTATACTGCCACAACCCCACTGTTTGCGACTCCGTTGACTTCAGGTTACCTAAGAATTGTTATCAGCTGCCCAACACGGGTTTTATTTTATTTTAGTTACTGCTGCCTTTTGTGGTTCAATAAACCATAAAAAAAGCTCATTAATTATGCGCGCGTATCGTAGTGACATGCGCTTCATGACGTCGACTGCGCTAAGCGTGTAATGGTGAGAGAGTCAGTCAGTCATTTGCCAAATGGATACCGACACATGTTTGAACTTATGGTACAACAAAGTGGCTAATACCCGTAAGGTCTCAATGCTAACTGCCAACACTGCTGATAGGTACTTTACTACATAGGTGATGATGGTGGTGGAAATTCCTATATTCGCTGATTAGTACAATATATTTTTATTTTAATCAGTCGACGCAACCACAGCGAAAGTTACGAGGGTTGATATTAAACTGGTAACCAACGAACCAAAACTTCGAGACAAATATGCTGTTAGTTGGCCAAAAGCAAGCCGACCGCAGTGCCAACTCAAAATGATTATAAAATATTATAACTACCAAAAATCAACCACCAAACGCACCAATGTAAAACCGTTAATGTTATGAGGGCGGGTATAGCCTCACCACCTATGACGGTCTTTTCTATATTTAATTTAGGCTATACATTATGACTCAGTCGGTGTTGGGCGACAACATGGCCCTTTCGGCGTTCTAGTGATATATTCTAGCAGCAAGATCAGCCGCTAATTTATACGCCATATTATATGATAAGTTATAAGACGATTTTTCTTCGGCACGGAAATGAGGAATAAAAGGACATTTTAAGGTTCTGTTATAGTAGGATTTTATTGAAATTCGGTACGACTTTGAGTCTGCGACGACGATTAATGTAACAAGTCTGAAATACGTTCAAGGTGTTCATCCCTTTTTTTTTTGCCGTTCCGCAAGACATGCCTGAAATTTATCAAAACAAGTATTCTCTCAGCAGTTGTTTCATATTGTCTTAGACGGTGAATCACTTTAGGTTAAGTTAATTTTTAAGTTCTTAGAACAGACTTCTATTACAAATGCTACTGTTACTATTAAGTCTGCCGGCGAGCCCATATTTGGCAATGTATAGAAAGGTAGATTTCCCCTAAGCTCTCAGACTAACGTCAATATCTGTCGGTATATTCATAATGAATTAGGTAGAATCGAAAATAAGTTTGATTATGTTTAAATTAAAATTACTTATCTCCAGATACTTTACACTCAAGCTCCCAGCCAAGTACTTTGATTGTATTCTGAACCGATTTTGCTTTGTGTGCAGGTGCATTGTCGTGTGACAAAATTAGTTTGCCGTGTCTTCTGGCCCATTCTGGTCGTTTTTCGATCAATGCATGGTTCAAATTGACCATTTGTTGTCTGTAGCGATTAGTATTAACAGTTTGACAAACGGTCTGAAAACGGTCGTTTGTTGTGCAGCATTTAACATGACTGGCATTTGCTTTTGACTCAAAGTATCATCCTCATCCTATATTGCTTGCAGTTCAGGCGTCCTCAAACTTTTTTGGTGGCCTTCCACCTTCTTCATTTCACACATCGAAATCCATATCTCTGAACCGTTGAAACCATCTTTTTGCATGTTGCTTCTGATAAAGCATAACACCATATGCCTCGACAAGCATTCCATGCAACTTTGCAGCACTTTTCTTCAAATGGAAACAAAAAATTAATGCTTTCCGCAAATCATCACTTCCCGCTACAAAATTTGACATTTTCAACACTATGAAAAAATATGATTTTGCTTCTTCAATGACTGTAAGGTTATTGAATATGTTTGACAGATGTTATGCCAACCAAAGAGAAAATTATTATTAAGGCTCGTTCACAATATATATTCCCTACCAACACATTTGTAACTTAACGCTCACTTCATGCCGGTACACCTGGTAGTTAGTCTTTACCAAATAGGACAGATAAAATTACATTGACGTCTTTTTGACAGATCACTAAGGTATCTATCAAATCATTATTGATACGAATAATACCCCTGATATATGAGTGTAGTCTTTATAAAATGATTGGAATTAGTTTGTACGTATTGGTCCATATCTTTATTAAACCAAAATTTATGAATCCGTTCAAATCCTATGTCCCATATAACGAATATAGAGACATCCGACTTTTGCTGACTTTAAAGCAAGTAATTTATTTGAACAACCGCGATTGAAAAAAAAATAATACCGAAGAAAATAGCAATAAACTGAGCAATAAGAATGTCGATAATTAATGTAATTGACATATTTTAAGGATTGCCAATGTAGAGAATTCTGACACCCATTCAATATTTGCAGCAAAGCGCTCGAACGCATAAACATCTTGAGCCAAACGGAAAACAGTTTCAGGCTCACAAATGCGCCTTAAATAACGTGCAGACTCGCTGGTTCCAAACAGCGACGATGTGCTGATGTATGAAATAGTTGGATACTTGCCAAGCTGGCAACAAACACACCTCAAAAACTGTCAAAATATTTAGGTATTTACTTACATAAATACTTATACGCCGGCACATAATTATATGGCTGCAAAAGTATGTTTGTTGATACTCGCACAGCGACTAAACGGCAACGAATTTTCAGCGTCAATGAAATAATTTACAAAATCTGACGAGTGCGTGGTCTCATTACCACAAAAAGCAAACATACGTACGTATTTCCACACGTAAAAGTTAAATTATACAGAGTACATCGCAAAATGCGCACGCGCCTTGCCACTTTGTAGGCCGCCTCTGTTGCGACTTTGCGACTTAAAGAGCACGTTAAACTCCTGCAGCTTAAAAATAAAACAACAGATCAATTTGATTCAGCCATTACAAACCGGCTACGGCAAAGCCTGCTTCATTCATTCGTTCATTCATAAAAAGATCACTGCTCTGCAAGAGATGTCAGAGCTTCCTTTGCGATTCCACTATTGTGTATGTAGGTTGATGTCCCGTCTCCAGAGTCTAGACTGTAGACAATTTTTATTAGGCCGAAAATCACTTTAAAGCTTTTTTGCTTTTCGCATTGTAACTTATTGACGACTAGTCGCTGGGACGTCGGCAGGAAGTAGGCAAACGTTTCTGTTTTCGTTGACGTCGTCACTGTCACTACTGCCCGTCAGACGTGCCTTTTTCGCTGGAATGATGGTTGTAGATTATATGTACACTATTTGGCTTTACTAGCTGCTTATGCTTTTTCTTATTCTCGACCTGTTGTTGTAGCCTCCAGCGCAAAGCACGTACGTGCGACGCGTATTTTTAGCTGTAAGCGCAAGCGCACGCCACATTTTCATTGCCTGACTCATTTCACTCTTCAATTAATTGAGTTTCCTGTACTTATACAGCCTAAAGAGATATTTATTTATTGCGTTGAACTGAGTTTTGTTAGCTGGATCTGCCGACATTGAATGAATTTGCTCACCTAGTGAAATGGGATTTTTATTCAGCTGCGCGACGCAACCTTTGACGCAACTACTTTTTTCTCTCTTCTTTGCGGGCGGATCTGCGGGCGCGATTAAATGACACGATCATGATTTACACCTTTTGATGCGTAGAACACCTCCACAAGTCAGCACTAGCCCAATGCATTACCTCGACCGCTTATACATATACTTGTGTTGCTATTTGTATAGTTTGCTTTGCTGGCAAATGTCAAGCATCCCGTCTACTATCGGGTATGTGTACATATTTACATATATGGGTATGTTGTGTTTATATGGGTTCTTCCCTATAAATGCAAACGAAAACTTATAGCACAGGCAAGTCGCAGATTATTACATTGTACGAAAATATGGGTGAGGTTTTAATTGCTATTTATTACGATTATAAAATATTGTGTTCCGCGAGGTGCTAAGTGCAATTGCAAAACGTAAGAATTGTTATCGATGACTCGTGAATATTGATAAATGCATATGTATATACCTAGAACTTATATACGTATATGTGTGTGAGGAAGTATACTGTATATAGAAATCTATGTGCATTCAAAAGGAGAATCGATACAAGAGCCAACTTAATGATCATAATGAAGAGCTGATTTAGCCATGTCCGTCTGTCTGTATATAAGCGAACTAGTCCCTTAGTTTTAGAGATATCGATTAGAAACTATGTCCACGTCTAACGTTCAAACTGAATGATCGGATAAGTTCCTTGCACGGGAAACTTTTTATCTGACGAGGTATCTTCACAAATTTGGCATGTATTATTTTCCAAAGCCGTAGAAGTATTTTAGATCAAACCACTTAGTTCTTGTAAGAAATCTTTTATATTTGTGAATAGTATTATACTGGTGAAACCCAAGTTAATGTTTTTTGTTTAATTAAATTTAAATATCTAAATTAATAGCCGAGATATTCGGTTTATAACGTGTATTCAACAGCTAGAGATCAGTACATACGCTACATGGGTTAGCTCTATTAGTCGCATATTCGTATATAAATATTCGGGAAACTTAGCGTTATTCGTTACAGACTAAACCCGTTGATCGAAGTGTTCGGACTTTTGAAACTGTTTTCGTGGAATTATAATGTATATAAATGGCTCTATTAATATGTGCATGTATATACTATATACCAATGCAAAAATTATTTATGTATTATTGACTTAAGAACTCAAAGTAAATTTAAGCTAATAAGCAAACTTTCATTTAAGAATAACTTTTGTCGGCTTTTAAGAGCGGCACTCAATTGCACCCTCTTCGCTTAGCCTTCTGAATGTGAAAGGCATACTGAAATCTCTTTTAATTTATTTAATTTTAATCCTTTCCATATCGAATCAAGAGTAGGAATGTTCACTATAGAAGAACAACTGATTAATATGTGGGCATTTACTTTGTGGTATTTGAGTGCCTTAGACCTGCTACAGAATCATTCCGCTAATTCACCGCAAATAATAATAATGAACTTCAGCATTTTTCGTGTACGCCCTCTTCCATCGTAGTCTCAAACAATGCTTTGGCCTCCACTTCTACTTGCTCATCAGCTCACCGAAAATCCGGCGAAAAGTCAACAATTGCAAATGTCAACAAAACCTTTTAAATTATTATTTGTTTTGCTGTTTTGTTGTTTCATTTGACTTCGTCTCCAGCCAAACATTTGCCGAGCAAAACAATGTAAAGATCGGCACCGAAGCTAAGCAGCCAGCAAGTCACAGTTGTTGGCAGCTATTTCACCCTTCTCCACAACACACAAGCTTACCCCTTTTTGATTACACATGTTCGTAAATATAAATCCAATATGTGTACACACAGTCATAACTCTCAGATTTCCTGTTTGGATGTAGCACCCACAATTTTTCTGATTGCAGGCAGCATCCTTTTATACTCCGGTTTAAACCACTGTATTTGTTCAGCGTATCCAGAAATTATCGCATTTAGAACAGAGTAAAGGAAGGTGATAGTTGTAAACAGAAAGACTTGGTAGCTTAAGCTTTGGTGCAGAGAGAAAAGAAAAACTCTTTACTTTAGAGCGTAAAGCATTGCAAGTTTTTCTACATTGGTTTATTGACATTTCAAAAAGTATTAAATCATTCATATTTCTTTTCATTATTAGATAAAACATAGATACATCATTCGTCATTCGGCAGTCTGTGAAATGCTTCTTGCCTGCTGAAAGTCATTATATAATACCCTTCACGGGCACATTTCTGAAAATATAGCAGAAAATAGTATAAAAAATCTTAGTGTTGATTTGTATCGGCCAGTTTGTATGACAACTATATGCTACAGTGGAACAATCCGACAGATGTAGTCATAAGGAAGAGCTTGCAATTTAAAGAGATCAAAGCCGGGGAAATACCTTTAGGTCTTTACAAAACTTTATATAAAAAACTATTGCGAAGGAATTCAACATTCATTGTTGTTGTCAAATTTGGTATCTTATACCTTGTATATTATAAGTCGCAGGCTCTTTGAATTTCACTAACAAACCTTGCAGATTTTACACAGTTTTGGCACAAGGGCATGCAGTCATCACAAAAAATATTCACCCCTATTTTCAACACTAGAACCCACAGATTGACTGATATGTTCCGTTAAAAATCAGCCATATGCACAAGAATCCACTTATTTTCTGTCTGGGTCCTTGAAAAGTTATGGCCCGATTTCGATAGTTTTTAGACGTAATGTAACTTGAGGGCATAGGGACGCTAGATTTTTAAGTCTCTTCACTCTAGTTAAAAGCGATTTCTCAGGAATTTCATAATAAGAGAATTTAAGAGAATATGAGGAGTCATTTTTAAATGAAAATCTGAAGTGCTGCTTTCAAGTCTACCTTAGCACTGAATCTTAAGAGAAGAAAGTAGAATCCAATATCCCAAATATGAAGCCAGCAAAACCTTGTCAAAAAGAAAATTCACGACGAGCAAAAATAAATAAATTTCGTGCATGAAAAAACGATTTAAAAACGAGAAAGTACGACGTGTAATCTCTACACATAGCCATAAAGATCTTGTATGGAATATACGGACATGGATTTATGGAACAGCATTTAAAACAAAACCAAATAAAAAGTAAAAAATGGTTGTAAATACAAGCATACATAAATTTTTATGATAAAATTGAGCGGGTCTGTTTTGGCGGGAAACGGAAAGCACAGGCGAAATTGCATTGAAGTTTTATACCCGGCGGCAAACGAAAATTGGAACTGTTGCAGAACAACTAAATTAAATATATAACTGAGAAATGGCAACTGTCGCAAGGCGGTCCGTAAATGGGTTGCAACCCACACGTGCTTTGCATATTGCGAGATGCATTTGCGTATAACAGCATAAAGAAGGTCAATCAAAGGAGTTTACGAACGCCAAAAACTAAAATGTAATTAAAGAAAGTAAGCGCATCAATTGTGTTAGAAGGGAGGCACCCATTACTGCGTGCAACAAATGTTACGCAATAACAAGTAACAAAAATGCGGTTGAGAAATCTATGGCTCTTCGCATGGCCGTGTTGATTTGGCTGTAGAAAGAAGAACCACGGCAGCGTTCCACTTCGGCCGGGTACACATGTGTGCATAAATTAAGAAACTGCGCGTCTCAAGTTCACTTTGTCACTGTACCTTGAGTTTTTATTTGCATATTATGCGTTTCCGGGTTTCGACACGTTGAACGCGAAGCGAGTTCTGTGAGATTGGGAGTAGTGCGGCATTTAGGAGTTGAGGCAGGGTGTGTCACACGTTCGACACTACCAAAGGTGGCACGCATTTATGCATAAATTAAGGATCAATCCTTTCGATACATGTTGCATAATGAGCTGAACTGACACATACATTCACACACACATTTATATATCCATATGGTGACGTACACAGGTACACTACTACATTAGCACCGTATTGAACGTATTTGCATACGCCCAGCCAGCCAGCGCAATGCAAAAGGCCCATTAGGTGAAAATATAACGGACTACCTCCTATACATTTTTTTATAATTTTTGCGAAGGGGTGATCGCAAATTTACGATCGAAAATTTTTTGTAATTATTTCTTTTACAAATTCTCCGATGATAATCATAGGCATTAGCGAACGAAAAGGACACCCAAACGAGCAAACCGCACCATGAACACGTGGAACTTCCTGTATGTACCTACAAGTACAAGGATGTGACAAAGGGTTGCTTCTACAGCCTTGAAGCAGTTGCGAAAAGGCTTACGAATTCTTTGTTATTATTCTCGGTTGCTTTAAACCGGCGAAGGAGAAGAGTTTTCTTCAGAGAAAGAACTGCTCTAGAGAGATTGAATTCTATGTCAACCTTTCGCTAGAGCATGCGATTCTTTTCACCTATTTTCATTATTTGTTTGTCTTGTAGATCCACAGAAAGTCTTTTCTGATTTGCATGTGAATACGAAATTAATATTTGGTTTGCTTCTGTTCCGGTGTGAATACGCAGGGTAGCTTCGGCTGTGCGCACGAAGGTAAACAGTTGGGTTTCATAACGTCTTGCCTCAAAGGGTGCAGCCACACTATCACAAATCTCAATAAATAAAAAGTAAGGCACAACAACTAAAAAAAGACGACACATTTGCGGATACGCAGTTTGAAAATTATTCATGAATGTAGAAATTTCGAATTTTCGCAATCCGTCGTGCTGGGTCAAAGGATGAGTATTCAAATAAGGGATCGTCTTCGAGAAGATCATTGAGTGAAGGGGTTGCTAGCTGATTGCCCTATTTGCCTATAGCACAAGACAACATACACCACAGACGCGTGTTCTGCATGTGTGTGTGTGGGACAGATAGCGACGAGGGTTTTGCATATTATTTAATTTTCTCAGCGCCGAGGAACGAACTGCCAGCGATCGCAAACAATGTGGAGGGTTAAAAAGCTTTGAAATGAAAATTTGAAAATTCTTTTCCCATGAAAATTTGTGTGAGGTAACCCATCAGCAGTTGAGCATGCAAAGACAACAGTCAGGAAAGACAGCGCATCTCAACAGAAGATGCAATCATGGATAATACATTTTTTGAATATCACTGGGTCGAAGTAAAAAACAACGGCTGCGTAAACGATTTTGCATTTGTGACGTTGCGACGCATTCAAATTATGCCGAGAGTAGAAGGGTAAGCAAATTATAGCGTAATTTGAATTCGCTGCTGAACACTTGGGCAGGATGCATGTGTGTTGTCTTATGCATATTCGGTTTGAAGTAATGCCAGGTTACTCGTTATACCGATCCTCCTATTGTTTATCTAATACGTTTCTTGTAGCTTTCTTTGGTAAAAGGTTACATGTGATAAGATGCTAGCACTTTTTTTGCAATGCACAGATATGATACTAGAGGGACATCCTTTTTTACTCTCCTCCAATTTTTCCGTATCTTTAATGTGCAAATTTTTTCTCACGCTGCCAAATAAATGCAAATCACTTATAGTCAAATCGGCGAAAAGGGTTAATCGATTTATTGCTGACAGATAACGTATTTCAATAGAAATGTTCTACGATTTTGTCCGCCATTTTAATATGTTTATAAATTAATATTGAAAATTTGGCGATAAGAAATTCAGTTACTGATATACATTCAGATCGCAGTTTTGTCATAAGGAAAGTTAGGTTAGGTCATGTGAGCGTTAAAAATCGCCATGATTAAAAAATAAGTGCTGAGATGATCGCAAATTACCGTCTTCCTGATAGCTTCGACAAGACGGATCTTACACTTGGAAACAAGGAGACAAACTTAAATGCGAGTAAATTTCATGACGATCTTAAACTTACTTTACTCGTTATTTAGTTGATTTAAAAATTCTCAATCAGTTTTACATCTTAACATTTCATATCTCACAGATTGATCGATATTTTCGATAAAACATTCGCTGTAGGAACTGGGGTCCACATATTCAATATATGCGGGTTGAATAGTTTTAGTCTGATTTAGACAACTTTTGGTAATAAGATCCCCTTAAAGGCCTTATTCATGCAAAGTTTTATCCCGATACATTCATTGGTGCTTGATTTGCATACTGGAAAGTGAAAGAATCAGCTGGAATTTAAAATTGTGTTGTATGGGAAGTAAGCGTGGTTGTGGTCCGATTTTCACACTGAAGCATAGAAATATAAATATAATGTTATGCCCTGAATTTGGTTGAACTCAGTTGATCAGATCCTAAGATATGGGTTTTAACTTAAAGGTCGGCGGTACCACACTCATTGTCTAATTTTGAACACGGTTCCTATAAAGTCAACTTATACCAACCCAACGATAAAATTTAATGTCTCTGGCGTGTTTAGTGCTTGATTTATCGCACTTTTAGTAGTTTTTAACAGTACCGTTATATGGGGAGTGGGAGGGGTTGTCACCCGATTTCACCCATTTTCATACTGTCGATAGAGGTGCTAAAACATTTATTCTCAGTAAATATGCACATTAAACCTATTAAGGGGCGGGAACACGCCCACTTTTTAAAAAATTGCTGTTTACCAAATAACAGTCATGTATTTTATTGTGGAGCCTAGTAATGGCAATTTATTTGCTTTTGACTAATGGCGTTTTGTGAGCGTTGTCCGATTGCGCTCAAATACCAACCGTCTTACGATACCAAGAAACATGTGTACCAAGTTTCATAAAGATATCTCAATTTTTACTCAAGTTACAGCTTGCACAGAGGGACGGATAGACAGTCACCTGGATTTCAACTCGTTTCTTCATCTTAATCATTTATATATACATAACCCTATATCTAACTCGATTAGTTTTAGGTGACACAAACAACCTTAGGTGAACAAAACTATTACTCTCTGTAGCAACATGTTGCAAGAGTATAAAAATGCCGAAAATTAAAATTTAATGGGGTATGTTTATTATAATTCGAAAGAATATTCTTTGGCATTTATTGACAGATGGTCCATCCGTTGAGTCCTATTTTCGATGACTTATTCGATCCTTTCGACTGGTAACTGGCGAATAACATGCGTGATGTTTTGCACAAGGCCTGAATCGTAGCGGGATTGTGCACATAGACTTTAGACTGTACTCATCCCCACAGGAAAAGGTCTAACGGTGTGATACACACTGTTTTGGTGGCCCATCGACCGGCCCGAAACAAAGTTTGTAAATTTGTATAGAGTGAAACGATTTCGCTTGGGAAGGTCGGCACCGAATCGACTCTCCACGGTCTTCATGTACACTCTCAGCTACGGTCTCAGCTTGTCACGCTGATCATTTATATACTACATATACAAGTATATACTTAATAACGCCGACGTTTACTTTTGGCTGCTACAAAGATTGTGGCAAACTTAATATACGATGTTCAGGGTATAATACGAACATTTGCAGGACATAATTCCTATTGTTGTGATAAAACTTTTCGGTAAAACCACCGAAAGGAAGATCTGGAAAGTAGAAGATTACGTGCAGGTCAATTTTAAATAGTATCTCCTCTTTCATTGCTTCTTTTTAGAAAAAGGTAGAATTTATAAATAACAGTACACGAATATCTTTTGTAATTTGTGACACAAGCAAAAATATTAATTCCTTTTCGGTACAATCTAAGATTGCATGAATATAAAATTGTTTTAAATAAAATATCAGCTTATGTGGAAATGCTTATTTATTGGTCATAAGTATAGCTAATTTAACTTCGATGTAATTACAAGAAAGGCCATATTTCGGTTGCAACTGTACATTTTATGCTCTCTCAATTTGTAGATGTCTTTGAAATAATCAATTTTGCAAGTACTATTATTATACATATTTGGTAGTTATTAAACGTAACTCCCTTAGCATTTCAAACATATATTTCTCACAGAATTATTCTCTCATAGTAGCACACTTTTAAAAACTTTTTAAATTTTACACTCTGATCCTCCCTACAAAGTTTTACATTTCCAACTTAATTTGTCATTATTAAAGCATTTTATGTTTTTTATATCAACAGCATTGTGGTTGCTTGACAATGGTCTTATTTTTATTCATGTTATTGCAAATATTGCTGTGGTAGGTAGCAAGGAGTGCTTTTATGCAATTGTCAGTTTTAGATATTATCTTAATTAATAGAAGATGTCGCAGATCTTCTTCGTCTTCTTACAGACCAATAAGAATCGTACCCTGCCATTCCAAAATATTTTAAAAAGTGTTAATATTATACTTGTTACAAAACTTGGCACTGTTAAGCAAGTAAATATAATAACTAACGAAATCAGAAAGACACAGAAATACCGTTCAGTAATATTCTTGATGTAGCCCAGGCAGTCGATAGCGACACGAAAGCCTTTTATATGAAAATAAAAAACATTGTTCCATTATGCAACGCTTAAACATTGGAGTTTTATTTAATAAGAAGAAAATTTACTGTTAAGTAGCTAACTTCATATCTGATGACCGATAAGGGCTGGTGTAACTCAGGGCTGTGCGCTTGGCCAAATTCTATATACGAGTATCTTATTTACAGCAGATATTCCAAAAGATAATAATGTATTGACATCCACTTTTACGGATGACACAGCTCAAGTATGCCGTAATAAATGTCCCATCAGAGCACCATGGGTACTACAGGAGCATTTAGCATAGGCTCGTCAACTGGCGAACAAATGTAAATGAACAAAAGTATAAGCATGTTACATTTTCACGCAGACCAAAAATATGTCAACCGAATAAAATAATTAACATCTTAGTACCACAAGCAAATGATTAGACAGAAGGCTCTCATCGAGAAAACATCTATACAGCAATATAACTAGCATGCAAATAACTGCTCTCTAAATAAAAATACCAAACTTAAAGAAACACTAAAGAAAGAAGTAGAGGACAGTAGAAAGAAATAGGAACTTAAGTCCCGGGAACATCCAAGTCCAATAACTAATGCCTTGATACATTCCTCCAATCAAACCCGCTTGAGTAAAGAGATGCAATGTAAAAGCAATGTATTAGCAAAATGACTCAACCACAACCCTGAGCTCTTAAATATATTTAAGATTTATTACTTGTTGTTAGGCCTTAAACAGGCGGATTCAATAAATGAAGAAATGTTAAAAAATGCTTGCATTATTTTTTGCACGATGTCCTTATCGCTTTGATAAATATAACCTAAGTAGTAGCTGTCCCTATTAGTTTTAGATGTTAGAAAGCCACTAAGTTTGTGATAGGTAGTACATTAATTAAAATTAAAAATCGATTTCTTTGCTCAAATATATATGATTTCATATTTTGCACAAAATGCTGTGGTTTAGGGTTTAGTTGAAGAATAAATGATCTAGTGATTGTTTAGGTTGTCGTTTGACCAGATGGTAATAGATTTCAGACGGCTCTGATCAAAATTTGAATTAATACAATCATGGGAAGCAATTTTGACCTATCTAAAGTAACTTGATATTCGATCGAGGTCAATTTAATTCATTGATCCTAGATATATAAATTAAAGCCCGATGATAAACTTATATTCTAATATTTGGCATTTTGACAATAGAGTATACTCTACTAGCAAATTCACAAAATCAAGTATTTTGTTGAAAATTGCTCTGCGTGTATGTCGACCAACCTTTACAAGAAAGAAAATTGTCGAATTAATTTGAACCAAGCGTAATCCAGCAAGTTTCTGAATATATTATAATGGGAAGGACCTGCAGAAAAATTGGACAAAGTTTAACCATAGAGCAGCCTTGGAGTAAGCCCAAATGATTTTTTAAATTAATTAATTATTACCCAATTATTGAGAGCAAAAACGATTTACTAGTAGATACTATTTCGATTCGAAGGGCTATTAATGTAGTGGTTAGAGCTGCGCATTGCCACTCTGCAGGACTCGTATTTTTCTCCCCCTGATGAGCAATATAAATGCGTAGTGAAAATAAGAAAGTATGTATATTACACACATAATTGCGATTAGTCTTTATATCATAAGTGTTATTATAATTACCACCAATTAATTAATATGTTGTCTGCAATGCCAATGTAGGACATCACAGTTGAATATTTGAATGAAATTAAAATTTATGATTTTCACTTTCTGTGAAATTACTACATCATTGACAAGCTGGCACAACTTAATAAGCAGTCTGCTGTCAGTTTGCTGGTACCAAGGTCAACTGACCTCACCCTTTCAGCCTATTCAAAATGATATCAACAGCGCGCTAGCAACTAGGAATGGCAATCTGTCTCGCGCATACTCACAATGCTCAACAACGCTTATTGAATAATAAACAAGAGCAATAATCACATACAAAAAAAGCTTAGCAATGCTGAAAATGAAGTAATGTCTCAAAAGGCAAACAAATTTAAATAAATTCTATATAGAAGCCACAGAAATTATGCGCATACTAATCACTGCTGGTTGAAATGCATAATCGCGTGGCCAGCGCGAGTGTAGCACTCTCTGTTGTATACATATAGCCGCAACCAGTGGCATAGACAGTTACCACAGAGACTGGAGTAATGCCATCACTTCATTCAGAAGCAACAAATCGCGCAACCGATGCATTTGAATAATTCAGCAGGACGCGTTGCTGCCGCATCAACGAAGAGATGGTAACACAACTCCGGTGGAGTTTATAAAAAACATGCATATGTATGCATATACATTGGGAATGTATTCTCGCATTTTATAAGCACCTCCAAATGCAGATATATTTGAAGAAAATTAATACAAAAATTTCAATTCAATATACCAAAGGTCTTCGCTCTGCACCATACTACATTATTTGGTACAACAAAGATGTCATTTCATGTCACTAGAATGCATACATACACATGCACACATGCGAAAGCGTACATAATAATAAAAATATACACATGCGTTCAACATGAGCGGCATCCCTTCGTGGCGCTCGCATTTTAATTAAGTAGCGCGCATGCGCAACAAGCCCTAAGCAAGCGCCTCTTCAGCCATACGCCTCAACGCCCGCCACTACGCACAGTACATATATGTACATTTAGGTAAGCGCCTTGCGCTGAGAGTGGTTTGATGCACTGCTGTATGGCCTTTCACTTTTTATCTGGGTTAAATGCCACTCAACTCAGCTATTCTAATTAGCAATTCTAAATTTTATGTTAATTTTTAGTTGGGCTTTGGGTTTTACTTTGACTTTATGCCGTACCTTTACTCCCTTTAAAAAAGTTCTAGGTATGCGCGTTCCATAAGTTGTTGTTATTGGAATGCTGATTATCAGTTTTTTTATACTTGCTTAAAAAAAAGTGTATGCTTACGGTTACCAATTCATTTATGAAGGCAATTGAGGCACCGCACAGTCTTTTTGCTGCCGATCTGGCATCTTATCTGTTGAATGAAAATCCTTACGGCTCAATCAGTTCTACTGCCCGTACTTTTTATAATATCCTTGCCTGCTGTTGTCCTATTGTAATGCAATTTGTGCGGTGAAACTGGATTTTTGACCCAGTAACCCAGTTAACTGCATTATATTAATAAATTACTCAGTATAATTATGCTAAGCACATAGCAGAGTGGAGAATGTAACACACTGTAGTAAGGATTTCTGAAAAACAGAGCTGTGTAGTATTTTCTAAACAAAACACAAAATCTTTATTTCGAGCTTTGTAAACTAATTGAACTTTATATACCAAAAATGTATAGCTTTATATTTCTTATATATTCAAAAGATTATCCGCCTAATGAGTCGTACACATATCGAGGATAGAGTTCTCCATTCGATTGTATTTCTAAATCAGTATAATATTTTTCACACCAATCTCTGTGAGCTGATATGTACGCGTCTCATAAACTTAATCTTCTCGGAGTTCATAGACGGTGAGCTAATAATGATTCTGTCCCACAAAGACCAGTTACTTAGTAAAATGTATTCTGTTTTGAGTATGTGGCTATTTCATATAATTTTCAAGCTAAATTTGAAAACTCCTAGGCGTGTTAAAACAGCTGCATAAATGAAGGGTTACAATTTGATTACAGCAACTGATTTCGCACGTCGGCAAATCACATGTGTGAAAAGTATTATTCGCAACTAGAAAAAATACTCGTTTCATAGGTAAGCACAAGCGAAGCTATGCCTCGTCAGCGAATAATATCCGAAGCAAGGCAGATTTGAGACAAGAAATCAAAATCAGAGGATAACGCGGGAGAAGTATTGAATCCAATGTGATAAAAAACAAAGAGTTGAGTGGGTTTGGAGGCCGCGTTCGATTAATCAGACTCCAGGGTATTGCAAAATGACAACATCAACAGCCACCGCAAAACAACATAAAAACCGGCTGAAAATAAGATGTTAAGGATGTGCTGTTTTATAGGGGGATCAAGAAATTTATTCAATTCAACAAAAAGTAAAAAAGAGCAAAGATAGCTCACCTATGACATAAGTGCATTATATTAACCGAATGAACGGAAAGTCATTACATTGCTGGGTATTTTGGCACAAAACACATTACATGTGGAATACTAGTATTTTTTCGTTTAATTAAGAAATCTTTCTATAAAAATGTTTATATATAATAAATGATGGCTAAGGAGTTATCGTTACCGATACCATACTTGAGTTCTCCTTGGTAAAATCAAATAAGCTCAAGGAATTCAAAACGGCATAACAGCATTTTATGCTAAATTTGGTTCAATCATATAAAATTGCATCAAAAGAGAGTAGAACCACTCTCTTATAATTTATGTAATCATCCAACTAACCTATTTTTTATCGGTTTCGATCATATCATAAAATGGGATAGTAATGATGAATGTCTACACGTTGCGAGAATACTCAGACTTCAGGAGAGCCGCAGTATTTCTAAAGCATAATATAATATAATTCAATATTTTTGGATTGTTTTTTAACTACTTAAATTTAAACTTTATATTTTAGATTTATTTTAAATCTACATAACCCTTTTTATATAATTTAATATTTTTATATCCCCTCAAGAGTAAATCGTAGCTCCGGCCTTGCTTGCTTGTCTACTCATAGGGTGTTAATGGAAGTATATAAAATTGCAGACCAAGCTCTTCAAAGATGTGGAAAGGTCACAGGTAGCAAAAAGAGAAGGCAACTTGCACAAACTGCTGACGAATACTTTCCAGTTTTTGTAACTTAACAGTTTTTATTGGTTCAACTGATGACAATACCAGAAGCCATGCAAGGAAAGAGTTGTTGAAGTGCTCTTACCTATATATAATATATACATATGTACGTATTAACATGTGTTTATGTACTCGCATGCAACAACTCGATAGAAGGGTTGGAGAAATCAACCGGGACGAACAGCAACCACAACAAGCGACATGTACGTATGCACGACAAAAATATATACGTTTCCTTTAGGTATGAAATGAAAAATAATGTATCAAGTTTCAGGTTTATAACTAGGAAAGTTCCCCAAGATTATGCAAGTCAACAAATTATATTGAAAATCAGTGATGAAGTGACACCATTAAAATATAATTTAAAATTAGAAATACTCGTAATATAGTGTTTATAACGCTCAATAGGCAAGCAATGTCAATAAAAACCGAAGCTATATGGCCTTTCATAGTTGCGTTTCTTATATCATAAAAGAGATCTTTATCTTGATTTTGATCGGTTGTACAAACTGGCAGCTAGTTGCTACAGTGGTCCGATATCGACTGTTCCGACAAATCAGCAGCAAATTGTGGAAATCTTGCCGTGCAATATTTCAGATCAATATCTTAAACTAAGCGACTATTTAGTGTATATATATACAGACAGACGGACGGACAGACAGACGGACGGACAGACAGACGGATATGGCTAAATCGACGCCGCTCATCATGCTGATCATTTAAATATATATTTTTAAAGGGTCTTTGGCGTTTCTTTCTGGGTTTGAATTCAAACTACGTGGCAAACTTAAAATAAATACTGTTCAGGGTATAAAAATCTAAACAACTCAGTTTTTAAATAAAACAAATTTGGCGTTGGATTTGCTGTGCAAAATATATTATGTTTCCGGTTTCTACTTTTTGTCCCAGGAACAACTCGTGTTCAATAATATTACCACTAGGGTGGACTCTTTCAAAATACAGACTACATCGATATGAATGCCGTCGAGATCTTTTATAAATGAGGGTCTTCGAGAATGCTTTACTTTTTCAAAACTCAAGATGTCAACGATATTTTTGAAGATTAAGTTTTGCAGATCATGAAATTTTTCAATTTTAGGAGGAAACAATAATGACTATGATCCAAGAAAAAAGGATTGCAGAAAATAATTTGGATGAATGGATAGAAAATAATTTTCTAAACCATGGTTCCCTCAGCTTAGTAAAATTTGCCACAACGTCGTATAACTGAATTAGTTTTATGTTAAAATTTTAGTGTAGCTAAAACATTATTTATTCGTTCTTGAATTTATCTCCTTATTTTTTCATTTGAAATTTTTTCCTTGCATTAGGAGAACACCCGTACATCAAACCGTATGGATTTTCTTATCTTGTTAGAGCCAAGGGATACGTCGATAGGAGGTATGGAGACCGGCAGCTTCCAACTGCGCCAACTATCGTGTAATCAGCCCGCTAAATATCGCATAGAAGACTTAATCGATCAAGACTGTAAAAAGTTCACCGGTAAGGAATTGGATTTTGGACATTGTCGAACGCATTTTAAATGTATTTCTAAGAAAAGCGAATAGATTTAAGTATTTAAGATTACTGCCAATACTTTTTGGTTGCAACCAAATACATAAAGTGTAGTCAGATATTAGTTTACAAGTCTTTTTTATACTCTTGCAACACGTTGCTACAGAGTAGAATAGTTTCGTTCAGCTAACGGTTGTTTGTATAACCTAAAACTAATCGAGATAGATATGGAGTTATATATATATAAATGATCAGGATAACGAGAAGAATTGCAATCCGGATGTCTGTCTGTCTGTGCAAGCTGTAACTTGAGTATAAATTGAGATATCCCAATGAAAATTTGTACACCTGTTCCTTGACAAAAAAGAATGGACGAGTTCGTAGACCGGCATAATGGTACCACTGCCACGCCCACAAAACGCCATTAATCGTAAACCTATAAACTGCTATAACTAAGCAGTAAATATAAATATTAAAGTAATTTGTACGGGAGATTGCTGTAGCAAGGGGCTCTTATGGTTAAAAAAATTTTAAAAAGTGGACGTGGCCTCGCCCCATAAGAGGCTTAATATACATATCTCCTAATTCACTTAAAGTAGAACAACCACATTCGCTCAATATAAAAAGGGATGAAAATACGGGCGATCTGTGAGATATATTATAGAAATTCGAAAAGAATCCTCTTCTGATATTAATATGTCTGTATGTCAAAATGGGTTGTATTAGGTCAATAATTCTTTTAGCCCCCATTTACCTAATAGAAAAATTTTCGAGCTACCGGCTGACTTTATATGGCATATATCGGCAAATAACATAAGTAGCAAAATTGACTGAACGTATAATATTGGATACACATTAGTTCATTGCCGAAAATATGTGAAATTGGTCCACAAATTACCAAACTTCCATATACTACATACACATATTGATTTTCGTTGTTCTAACAAACCTTACGCAACTGAACGTATTTCCCTGGCTTTCATCCTGGCAAGTAACAAGAGTAAGAAATATTCAGTTACACCCGAACTTAGTATTTCCTAACTTATTTCTTCTCTAAGAAATATCGATACCAGTGCTCGAGTATATTTTTAAATAGAGCATTGACTCTCATTAAATAAAACATAATTTCAAAATTTAGTAGGCTTCGTGTTCCGAGCAATCATTTCGTTCGCATTTTTGAATGTTTTTATATATTCGCAACATATTGCAAAGAGTATAGTAGTTAACGGTATTTGTTATTCTGAAAACAACGCGAAATAGATAGGTGATTTTCGGCTATGAAATTCTGAGAGAAATTTTATGACTTATGAGGCAGTTAATTTACTCGATTTTAAGCAACTATATGCGCTCTTATTTACGTTTTTTCAATGCTGAGCTGAAGTTACAGTTCTAACTCTAAATCTAATATATTGCACAAATAGTATGAATATGTTTGCAATATTTGATTTAGTTCCTTGTTGAACTAGTTTGCAGTCCATGCTATCCAACATGTATAGGAACCAGTGTGAAACTGGACTGAAATTTGATGATACTTATAGATCTTATAGAACAGCATCATTTAAAAAATTTCAGAGGCTTGTTTAAAAAAGGCAATCGACTGTCTGGTTCTTCCCCTGTAGTAAGTTGTTTATAACTAGTTCATTCCAGTTCAGTGTTCTTTAAAAGTAAGTATTCGCATATTCTAAGCAGCTGCAGCTTAACACAAACACAAATAACATTTTTCGCAAATGCGTCTATGTTTGAACTTAGGTATTTACGTTGCGCTGAAAATGATTGTAATGCTACGAATTCCAAAACTACCCTTGATTCAATCTCAGTTCCGGTATATCTACATAGTACACGTAGTGATTTCAGTGACATCTGGTTACGGTGGCGTGCATTATTGGTGAGTATTATAAGTGAAAAAATCCAATTGGCTCTTTGCCAGTTGGAAACTATCACAATCAGTTGCAAATTCGAGAAATAAAACCAGAGAACGTAAATAAATTAATTTACATTCTCTGATAAAACCAAATACTTGTTGTAATTGGTGAATATAAATCGCCCTGAAAATGCTGTCACAACCAATTTATCGCTACAACAACAAGAAAATGCGTAATGAAACATGAATATTGGACTAATCAATTAATTATGCTTCCCTGAAATATTGTATATGAATACATACATATATACTTAAATACCACCAGAGAATGTTGATGATCATCAACATTCTCTGATACCACACCATTGTTCTAAATAAAACTATTTTCTTCGCGCTTCATTCCTTAATAATATGTGATTTTTTTACTCTCGCAACATGTTGATACATAATATTATAGTTTTATTCACCTTTGTTACACCTAAAACTAATATACTAATATGATATGAAGTTATCTAGTAGTATATACATACCATATATGTATAGTATGTAAGTGACCAGGATGTCGAAACGAGCTGAATTCTGGTTGACTATCTGTCCGTCGAGTAAAACATAAGATATCTTGACGAAACTCGGTACACTACTAAAGTTAAACCACTACATTTATGTTTACCAAATTCGCTTAGGACAAATTTTGTGAAAATGGGTAAAATCGGATAATAACTCTGCCAACTCCACATATAATGATTATGTTGAAAACTACTAAAAGAACGATAACTCACTAAATAAATATATCAGCAGCATTAAATTTCTCATTTTATATGCTACGGAACGGCTGGTTATGAACCGGTATCAAAATTGGACAATAAAATATATAATAATTCTCTCATTTTACATTATATGAATAGAGAGCCAGTAACGTAATTGAAATAAAACTTTACACAAATAGTTCCTTTTAGCTATTCCATCTCATGTCTCAAAATTGTCGAAATCGGACCATAACTTTTCAAGATCCCAGATAAGAAATCTGTGGATCCCAGTGCTTATGACTGACCTTTTGCCGAAAATATCGGTCAACCTCTGAGGTCTATGTAGGATTGAAATACGGAGAGAATATTGCTTTGATAGCAGCATTCCATTCTGTCGAAAATGGGTGAATACTTGCTCTAGCCCCTATATACATAATATAAATATTTTCGAACTTCCAGTTGTCATTGTACCGCATATATCGGTAAATATCTAAAATATCTTAAATCTCGTTTTAACAATAATGTAAACTTGTTCTTAAAATGAGACAATATTTCTTCTAGCTTCTATATACCATTGCGGCAAACCTGTTCATCTTATGATGCTATCCAAGAATCAAACAATTTTTGGATGTCGTCTTGTGAGTGGAACTGTATCTAAACCAGATCATAATCAAACAAATAATAATCGGACCGTACAATATTTGGGGAATTTGAGTGTTTCCAGGTAAGTTTAAACGGGTTTGGCAACGTGAGCCCGAGCTTTTTTTTTGCAGCATATGTAGTCGATATAAAATGGCTTGACTACCAATGCTGAGGCAAGCTCTTCTTGCGTTTGACATGGATCCTCATCGAGAAAAGTCTCCAATTCACCGTCTTCGTTAATATCGCAATCACCGTCTTTGAAGCGAGGAAACCAACCACCGCACGTTGTTTCGCTTGGGGCAGCATTTCCGTAAACTTCTTGGAGTTCCCGATGTGCTTCAGCCGCCGATTTATTTTACTGACCATTGGCAAACAGCGTGAACTCAGTTGCGTACCTAAACAAACGCACCTAATATAACAATTTTTAAACATTCGCTTGATTTCATACCTCATATATTGGTCAATCTGCGAGCAATCTTAGAGAACATAATGGCAAACTTTGAAAACTTTAGTTTAACGAATATATTATTGACAACACCGAGGCCTAAATTGCAGACCTCATAAACGTATTTTTCAAACGAGTTAAAGAAGTTGTAGCATCGTTAAGTATATCGAGCTTTTCGTTTATCTCCTGAATTCTACCAATAATTAAACTATATTCAACTTCAGATCTTCTACTTTCGGTTTTTTTTTTAGTTTCACCACAGATATCTGGACAGTTTTGAAATTCTATAAAATTTTAAGATATTTTGAGTAAAAGCAGGTTTCATAATAATTGCAAAGCAAGTTTTCTCATAAATGTGACCCAACACGTGGACGGTATTGGGTAATAGACCTCACGAGGTTATTTATTATTTAAACAATAGACAAAAAATGTTGCAATGAATTCATGAGCATATTACCTTGTTATATGTATAATATGCAGTCAAATCCTGCAAAAACTTACATTAATAAAGAGAACTTATTGGTCGGAATCGAAACTATGCTATAAAAGTAGTCCCACACAGTGATAAGTTGTAGTAAATCACGGTCACTTTAAATAACTCTCAATAATCAACAAATCTTATATTATAATCTTATATTTATTATATTATGAAGTACTCACTGACTTTGTTTATTTGCCCTAATTTGTCAGGAGTATAAAGTGTGCGGAAGTGGTTGACTTAACCAAAGAATTCCGCACATTCCACAACAATATTTGTCCCGAAACAAACTCATTCACCTTCTATTTTATAATGTTCTCCGGAATTCTTTTGATTACATTTATTATATTACTGACATTGTGCAACAAAAAAGGGGGAGGTAGGTGGGTTTTGCAACCGGTATTACCCAGACGTTGTTGTGCCCGGCATAATAAATTCACCGGAAGTGATTATATCATCATATATTATATGACAATTGTGTGCCCAAATGACGACAAAATGTCTAAAATGCAAACTGACCGCTGCTGGTAATATTGTTGTTGATTGTAGCGTTTCAGCAGTGGTCAGTGACAACGAGTAACAGCTTCCTGCCGGAGTTTTCATACAACCAAAACATATCTCTTCCTTAAGGACACATTCATACACGTACACAAAAGCGAAAGCATGCATGGATGTATAAACATCTAAAGATTCTTGGCATGCCAGGGCACCAGCAACTGTATTTACTACTGCTATCCCCGTCATTGTTCAGTGGCCTTACAATTGTTATTACTGCTGTGGTTATCCGTAGCTTTACAGCCATTATTATTATTCTTGTTTTTACTAGCTGTCATATCCTGCTACGTTTAAGTTTAATTCTCAACTTTTTCCGCTTGAGATAATTTCTATCGTCGATTCATTTTGTCCTGAGGCATGCCGTGCTCTACAGTGTTCTCCGCTTAAGTGTATTCTCTAAATTGTACAAATTTTGGTTCAGTTGGCTCAGTGACGGTATAATCAATAAACAGATAGACGACGTATTTTTATTCAAGGATATTTTATTTTTTTTCGATTTCTTTGTTAATCATTTAAAATACTTTTCAATTTAAACAAAAGAATTGTTGAAAACATATTCTTAGTCAATTATACTTTCGTATGCGGTGAATTCTGTAGCCACATTAAGTTGTTAACTATGGCCCAACGCATATATGTACATATCTAAAAACTAATTCATGCAAGCTCATATAAATATTATATATAAAATTTTCTAAAATTTTGTCTTCAATGTGAATTTTTTCTTGGCTATCGGAGAATTTTAAGCAATATGTTTGAATGAGAATTATAAGTAACATTTGTAATGAAAAAGTATTGTCAAGCATATTATAATATATACTAGTTTATATGTATATAATAAGTTTTTGTGTTTTACATTGAATCATATCCCAAATCGCTCTGTTATTTAAATGAACGTAATTGTAATGTACGAATGAATATGTTAGATATATTGCCATACTTCTAGTGGATATGCCTTTATGTTACCCGACAGATGTACGAACTATCTTGCCTGTCAGAAGCTGTTCCTTGCTTGCTTCTGAACGCTACAAGCTAGTAGAAAAAATACTATAGGGCACATTGGATTGAATTGGGATTGATCCTTGGTCACTGTAAAGTATTATCGCACACCTGTCATATCAAAATATATATATACACAAACAATGACTGGTAAAAGTTTTGAAGTATATTCTTTTTACATTAATCAGTTTAGTTTAGCAAGTAGAAATAACTATACGAATTTTTCTAATAAGTTTTCAATAATTGTCTAAGGAGTCTAAGCCGCCTCCAGACCGACTTGGAAAGCTGCTCTCCTTTTAACAAATGCATTTCAATAATAAAACGAAAGAAAGTCATGTCCTTTTCCACTTGTTCGCCTTAACCGAAAGAAATTTACCTCCATCCACAATTTAATATTGAACACGTTTTAAAAAACACAAACCGAAACGAAACGTCTCGGAAAAAAATTGTATTTTCAAAGCTGAAAAACGCCAGATACACATGTATGATATACATATATACACACAAACATATCTATTCTACATCGAAGACGCAGTAGGTGCAGACGCATAGAAATGTTGTTTTCATTGTAAGTAAAGTTTTACATACATATATGTAAATGAAACATAAGTATGTATCGCTTTTTTAAGTTTAAGCTTTTTACTTTCTCAAGTAAGAGTGTAATAGAGTGTGGCCGCTAAGGCAGGAAACTAGGAAGCAATAAACCCGAAGGGAAATGTAATAAACGAGCAAATCTCGTACGTGACCACCCCAACACGAGCGTTCTAAGCGTTTAGGGCGCTGTTTTTCGAAGGGTGGTATAATGCCCTACTAACTCAATCGCATTCCATTTGACGGTACATTCATTGGAAGTGGCATACAACAGTCGTTTGCTGACTTTCTGTCTTAGCGAAAAAAATACCACGTTTTTTTCAACATGAAGCGTAACAACAACAATCTCTAAAAATATAAGTTCAAAATGTTCCATTTTATTTAATCGATATTTCAGTGGGTGGCTGACGTAGCTAAGGAGGCTTGCGGGGCTATTCAACTTAAAATAACAAACAATTCTGCAACTAACCCTCTCCTAAGTTGTGTTGCATGCAGTGTTTGGGTACGAGACTCCTTAAAGTGGTCATAAAAATTGCGTGCATAGCAAGAAAGTAGTACAAGCCATACTAGCTCGCAAAGAACAAAGGTTGGTCAAGTGGGAAGCTGTGGAGCCACACGCAAAATATCCACTTAGGCACAATTTGGTGCAAATAAGAAATTTCGTTTATTGCACTCCGGAGACACCGCATAGCCGGGTTGATAACAAGTAGCAGTTAACGCGAATGTGTACTCTTTATCAGAATGAGATTCAAATGGTGGGCATGCCATCGTTAATTTTCCTACGTAATAGTATGATCATAGCGTAGATGTTAACCGTAATTTGAGCTGAAGTCCGACTCACAGAGGTTAATCGCTGCCGATATTGTACGCTATGCCTTTCTACAAACATTCAACATGCCAACTTCAACAATACTTGATATGCCTTACAGAGGCATTGAAAATCAGTAAATATTTCCGCACATAACAATATTTATGTACATATCCAAACATTCATACATACGAATACGAGTATATGAGTCAGCTGCCATGTCATCATATATTGTACTTTGATGCAGTTCGAAGAACGGGCGCTGGTGGTTCGTTAAGGAAAATTGAAAAACAGCTACACAAAATGCACAGCATTCATTATTTATAAATTCGTTCATAATTTCGAATCAAACTATTTCGCTACAAAGAACAACACTGCAACAGCACTTTTCCACTCAAATGCATGTTGACAACATTTCGCGTGACAACAGCAACGTGCTATAGATTAATTATAGCCCTCAAGTAATATATGTACGTATGAACTGTGTTGCACCGGACTGATCTCATACAAGACGCTTGTCAAGCAGAACACCCAGGCGCATCTGTCCGGCAAAGCAACAGCAAACTGTGACATAGCCGGCGCACGACTGCCGTCATCAGCACCTCTTTGTCTCTGCACTCTGCTTGTGTGTGGCATGCACCACGCTTGCGTCACTGCAATCTGATCGATTTGTGCAAACACTTTGCTACTTCTTGCAGTTTTTGTGGTAGCTGACCGCACATGTCAGATCGTCAAATTTCTGCGAACTCTCGAACTTGAACGATACTTGACATGCTTTTGCAGGGACATTTAAAAGATGTTGTCAGCTTTCCAGGGAAGTCGAGGAAATGTGCGAATAGTATGAGTGAGATTACATTCAGAGGTAAGTACAGGGTACAGAAAGTCTTTAAGGCCACCTTAGACATTTGTTTTGGTGGAAACTACAATTACCTTTTGATTCCGTTGGCGCGACAATGTGATACTTGTTAGCGGCAATCTGTAATCATTCTGAAGAATTCGAGTTTAGCGTACGATTGACGATAAATACATAATAAAACTACGAGTCGTCAAGCTATTATACAATAATTGAAATTATTTTGGAGGATATTTTAATTTTTTTTTTTGTTTGTGGAATATTGAACTTTGCTAAAAACAAGCATTTTAGTATATACATCGTCATATTGCCCTCAATATTTATAAAACTGATATCATACATGAATCTACCGAGCAATATCAATATATTGCATAATAATTTTATCCAAAACAGTAGAAAGAAAGAAAGTCTAGATGTATCCAGAGACATGCAAAAATTACAATTTTAAATATTTTTTTTCCAGTAAATTATTTTATTGTATAAAAGTAAAAACATAGTATCATTAAATAAGGTTTCGATTTGACCTGCCAAAAATTAAAAAAAGGGCAGCTATATATTATAGTAGGCCGATTTAAATAATTTTTTCGGAGATGCTAGCGAATCTTTCGATAATAATCTGCTTGTCAAATGAAAGGTATTCCATACAAGCACTTGATTCCGATCGTTCAGTTTGTATAATCTATATGTGGTTGATATCGGCGGTTCCGAGAAATAAGCAGGTTGTTGGGGAGAAAAGGACGTATGCAAGAATTTCACATCGATATGTCAAAAATTGAGGGACTAGTTTGCTTATATACAGACGAACATGTCTAAATCGACTCAGCTCATCATGCTGAGCATCTACATATACATTTTATTGAATCTCCGACTTTTCCTTCAGAGTGTTACAAACTTCGTGTCAAACTTTGGATTGTAAGCTTGAAATAGTCAAAAGAAAATGTAGCTCCCTTCTTTCCAATTCCTTTTTTTATTATTTGGCGTCCTGTGATTTATACTGAGCAATATTGCTTCTTTTTGAATTTTTAGGACAGTCAAAAGAACACTGGACACATTTCGAGAATAGAGTCATGTTAATATATTTTCAATAAAAAAAGCAAAAAATTCTCGAAAAATTTCCTATTTTTTACCAATTCCGAAAAATTGATGTTATGTAATTGACATAATAAATTCCAGGTTTTTGTATGAATACAAAATGCTAAGAGCGTATAAAACTGTTAGGAGATTAAAAAACAAAACTTATTTGGGTAGACAATCGATAGTTTCTATAGGGGGCCGACTAACTATCAACTAAAATAGGCAAATTGGGTTGGTGTTGCGAAAAGACAACGCCGAAGCTAGGGCCGGAACTATACGCGAATGCAGAAGGCCAACCACCTACGCATCTTAAACTTCTTGATAGCCGGAACTGAAATATATATGATTCTTGATATTATACGGTCACACAAACGTGTTACGGTGTAACCCTTTGCAAGCGGGATTAAGATGATAGAAAGCTATGGTGGTATGCACAACCTATGATCTATTGTACCTTTGGGGGCATAAAAATTAAACGTTATTATTTATTTAACTGTTTCCTGTATGACAGTTTTAGTTTGGTCAAGTTCTTCTTAACTCATCCTTCATCCATAAACGCTTTGAATTGACCGTTTGTACCTTGTATGGTAGTTTTGTGCGGTGAAGTAATCTCATATGAATATCAAGTTCCCCGGTTCAAAAAAATAAACAGGATTTCAACAATAATTTTATTACAAGAAACATCTACTTAAAAGTTAAACCAAAATCTTACATAATATTCAAAAAGAAATTGCAATAAATAAAGGGCACCAAGAACACCAGATTGGTGCGATGTTGCGACTTATTAGAGAAAATGTCTATAAGTAGTTATGTTTAATGGAATTTTTAAGAGTATGTACAAATGATTTCAGTAGCAACACAAATAAAATTGCAGTTAAAAGCATTATCTTGCAATAACAATTAAATTGCTGGGAAACGCCGAAAAGAGAGAAGGAGCCAGGTGCAGTGGTGGGAGGCAACCGAGTCCAGTAACTACAGTCGACGGGCATTAATTTTTTTCATCGCGTGCAGTGTGCAAAGCCATTAAGTAAGCGAATATTTTTAATAAACCATAAAACTGATGAAAAAAATAACAAGCTGAAAAAAAAACGAAGCAAGAATTGTCATGAGAAGCGAAGTAGAAAGCGCTAGTGAATTTGATGGGCCATTTCGAATGTGTCTCGAGCGCTGGGCTGCTGAGGGATGAAAGGCGGAAAACCATTTCAGAAATTTAAAAAAGTGCGCCATTCAACCGTGATTTTTTGTGAAATAAAAAGAGCGCGTAATGCTTGCCATAGAGAGTTGTCGCTGCAGTGGCAGCGAAGCGATGCATGCGGCAAGGCGAAGCTGTGAACATACACACTTGTATGCATAACTGCTAAGGACATGGCGTGGTGGTGTCGGCGTCGCTTAAATTAAGCGTTGATTGTCGCCCATTCAACAATGTTGAAGCGGCGATTGTTACAAATGGGTGGAACCCCTCCCGCGCAGTAGAGAGTGGGGCGCGCATTACCGCGCTTTAGCAAAAAGATATTAGGTCAAATCCGCTGTTTTAAATGCAAAATAGAAAATAAAATCGAAATAAAAAGGAAACAACAAATTAGAACATATGCCCGAATTGTTTGTTACCGCTCCATTGCAGTGTTAGCCAGTGTTTCTTTGTTGTTGTGACATCAGTAAAAATTATTTTAAATTGCTTTCTGCAATGTTTGTTCGTTATTATTTCTATGTCATTGATTGAAATGGTTTGAATACGTGCACGTTGTGGAGTGCTTTGACATAAAAGATATATTGGTAAAGATATTCAGTCAATCCGGCTGATAAATTCTGATTTCGAAGCAGTCATAGTGTTATAGTGCTGGAACCTTTTGTGCGAAATAACCTTCTCAGTGAAATTCAGTTTTTATCGGCAAAATACGTCTGACGATACATGTAAAAAAAGTAATTGTGATTGGAAAATATGTCAACAATTTTCTTATACACGGAAATCGATTCTATTAAAGTCTGAAAGTAAGAGGTTTAAAACACTTTTCTATACCTCATAAATAAGTTTTCAGACTTAAGACTGGCCTAACACCTCATAATTTTTGAAATTCATATCAATAAAGTGATGATTTTATATGACTCATCGCCGAAAGATGATTTGATTACTGTAAAAATGTAAAGGTGGTGTTAGAATGTCATGTATATACGATAAAATATAAGCCGGTAACAGCAAAACTTGATTACACGGTGCTCGGCAATGTGTTGCGTAAATATTTAAAACAATAAAAACAACAACTTCGGCTGCACAGAAGCTATAATACCCTTCACAGGAGAATTTTTTATGGTATAAAAAAGATATAGGTATTAAAAGATATTTACTTTGATTTGAATCGGTCAGTTTGTCTGGCTGCTATATGCTATAGTGGCCCCTTAGAACAATTTCTTCGGAGATTGTATCGCTGTCTTGGAAAATTATTAATTCCAAATTTTGTGATGAAAATTCGTCAAATAAAAATCTTTCCATACATGAAATGGATTTTAGTCGTCTAGTTTGTATGACAGCTATATTCTATAGTGGTCCGATAGCTGGGACTTCGCGTGAGCAACTTCTGGGGAAAATGGACGTGTGCAAGATTTTAGACCGATATCTGAAAAACTGAGGGTCAGACAGACGGAATCTAAATTAACTCAGCTCGACATGGTAATCATGTATACATATATATTGTATATATATATATTTATATAGGGTCTCCGACGTTTCCTTCAGGGTGTTATAAAGTTAATATGCCCTGTTCAAGGTATAAAAATGCATATCACCTATGTTGTTGCGACCCATTCATCCAAGGCTGTCGATGCAACCGGATAGTCACTGTCTGTGGCGTTACTTGGTAGACGGCTGCAACTGCGCCAACCACGGCAGATTTCGTGCAGACCTGTCGATTGCCTACTGTTTTATTGGCAACATATTACGCATGCGAGGCAACCTTAGAGTCATGCGCCATGACGGCTGGAGCTGCTACGACGTTGAAGTTGGCAGCAATTCAGCTTACACAACATGCATACGTAGCAATACAATAACAATATATTGCAAATACCTCCTTACTACCGATATAAGTTTTGCGGCACAGCGCGACTTGTCCTTAAGGTTAGAATTCTTTGTTCTTTTCACGGATACCTTGGATGTTTGATCAACCTCAGAGTAAGTGCTATATTTCTAATTAGGATAATGTTTTGCATAAAAATGGAGACTCTATTTATCACTATGCCATTTAAAAAACTCTTGTAGATGTCTTTTTCTAGTCAAAATAATTTGCAAACAGAAAAAAAATTAAAATTTCAATATCAAAGTTCGAACGTAAATTGTTAATGCTTTTAAACCTTTGGTTTGCTATGATTAATGCTAATTATAATTTAATCTATTGGAGCGAAAATAGTACATAATATTTGAAATAATTAAATTATCTCCAATTGAGAACAAATGTGAAAAGATCGGTTGCATTCCACCCAGTGCTTCCTTACTCCTTTGATATTGTTTTCCTTGCTCACAAGCCGCTTCGTTTGCGCTTTAACATTTCCCTCGGGCCATACGATGTAGCCGAATCTGACTGGTGTATAAAACTTGTAGTGGGAGGGTGTGGCAGAGCGGTATATACAGAAATTCTGATTTGATTCGGTGGCTCCATGGCGAGCCGCCTCTACCTCCTCTAGTTTGATGCGATAAGCACGTTGATATAGCCGACACACCGATACTGATTCACTGCAGCTTCTACTAACATTGTTTTTAACGTCTTCTTACATCTGGCTGTATCCTTTGGTCTTGTGTGCTTGCTGAGTCTTCGTTCGCCTGTCTGCATAGTTGCCTTGGGGCTACGTTTGACCAATGCCAAATTTATTGTCGACGCGCAGAAATATCGACAACGCAACTGCTACCGGGCATTTTCCAATCATGACAAAGCGAATCAGCCATACGCGTTTACTCACGCCGCTTATGAATGAACCAACAGAATCGGACTAAAAAATATAGATTCAAAGCGATTGTTTGTGCATCAGCCCAAAAGGGACGGATGTAGGTTGTGCAAACGCACTTGGCCGCACGAAAATGCAGTTCTATATAAGCACTGCATATATGTACATACGAGTATATACCTAGGTATACTTGCTTATATATTGTGTTTTTATTCTGTGGGCCTTTTCGTGATATCGACATGCTAATCTGCAATTGCTACCAACTTGGCATTGCAAGCCGCACACACATTTACAATCCTACACTCGACCATCATCCCAACAACAACAACATATTTTGTATATCAGTTGCTGACTCGCCGACTTTTAATTTGCCTGCCTTGGTCAACCAAGCTTTGTTTGCACTTTTTTGTTGCATCTTCTCTTATTGCTCTTGAGTAAAGGTGATGGTGGCCCTGTAGCTTTTCATCGAAGGGCCAAGCACCGTTGAATCAACATACAACTCAGTAGCCTTTACGAGCACCCTGATAAGATTTTGATAATTTTGCATGGAATTCCGGGCAATCAATTGGTAATAATACTTCATACCATATTACGGTTGCGAGCATAAGATCATTTTGGAAATTTAAACTTTAACAGTACATACACATGGTTTGCTAGAAGTAAATATTTTCCAATGATTTCACAGCTCTACAAAAAAAATTATTTTTGTTTGTTGCCCTGGATATCTTAGCACATTTTGATGTTTTTAAGTGTCCAGATTATGAATTTATTCGTGAAAGTATTAAATGTTGAAATGTAAAAAATTATTTTTACAGTCATGTTTAGGGTTCTGCGCACCTTTTTCGCGCATACAAACATCACGTGAACTCCACTTTCACTTTCCTCCGAAAAGATAATTGTTGATAGTCGAAAATTTTCTAAGTAATCATAAATTTTCGGACTCTAGCAGCAAATATGAATACAAAGTTAAGCCATCTCCACACTGATCTGGTTAAATTTTTGAATAATTTAAGAAATTATAGTCAGGAACAGAGCGAGCGGTGCCACCTGGATCTGGAACTGAAGGAAGGAAGGTATTAAAGTATCATGATTGATGGAATCGTCACATGATGGTATATTACTGCTCGTCTTTAAAAGGACATTGTTGATTGCAAAATTATAAAAGGAAGCCCATAAATGAAGTTTTATTGGAATAGAAGATATGTTTTCGACATTTTTCTCTCTGTATACTTCGATGTACTCTTACGAGTATTTTTCTAATCAAAACTGACATTATAAATTTACCTGTTACTTTGTTTACAATTTTTTTATGTAACATACAAATTAAGATAAAAAATCAAACCAGTGCAGATTAATCAGTGAAAATCATTAATAGTATCACGAATTGTGAGCACAAATATGTCCAATATTGATCTTACATCTAGTGCAAGAAAACCACTGTAGACCAGTGTTTTCAATAATGAAGAAGAATATATGATTAATGGCGAAAATGGTCACTTATTTTGTTTAATTTGTTTGTATTGTTGTCTCGCACGCAAAAGTTGGTGTAACATCAAATTTTAAGAAATTAGCAATATATTTGTTCTCAACCACTCAAAACGACTTTTTCTTCATTTATTAAAACATGCCGACCCACCGACCCGTGCGACATGGGTAGTTATGTAACGATTTCGAAAAATTCTGTAATTGTAATTATTAAGTATTGTTTTCATTAGATTGAGATTGCATTCTGCCCGATGCGCCATCAAATAAACCCGATGGCAAAATTTACAGTACAACTACAAATAACTTTACGCTCCCAATATAATTGGAAACTCACCTAAATTAGCCGACATTTTTGTTGATGTTTCCATATTAGAGATGTTCCCATATGCTCAGTTAAAATATTCTTATGACGAATTTAGTCAATGAGTTTTTGATTTGTACCGACTATTAATTAATAAACCGTTTGAAAAGATTGTTGTGTCATAAATTGAAAAATTGATCAAAACTAAATATGAGTCTCACAACTTTGTATTAATCCCAAATATTATACTTATAATATTGCCCATCTTCACTTACTTCCAATGAGTTTATAGATCGACCAATATTTCACATCCAAATCATCCCACAAATGTATTTTTATACTCTATCTATATATACTCTAAGATATAGAACAAAAATTTGGTACAACGAATCGCAAGAACGAGGGACACCTGTGGTTTGAAATGTTATTAAAAGTGGGCATAGCTCTGCTCCCTAATAAATTTAATGTATATATCTTTCAAACCAATAAAGCTATTTCACCCAAATTTGCACAGGACAAATTTTCCAAGCCTTTCTTAACATATAATAGTGTGAAAATAGATAAAAAAATTTTAAAACTACTAAAAGTGCAATACATCGATAAGTAAATTAATTTTATAACTAGGATGGCAAAGAAAGCATTAACAGGAGCCGATGTAAAAATTAGATGATGTGCGTGGCACCGCCCACTTTTAGGTGATATCACATATGTGACCTGCTCCACCGATTTTAACCAAACTCGGTACATAAAATTCTTTTAATGTTCCTATGTTATGATGCAAAAGTGCAGGAAATTGGACTACACCCACACCTACTTCTCGTATAACACAACTTTTAATAACAACTGATTTTTTCACTTTATAGTATACAAATCATGTACCAATTAATATATCGGGATGAACATTTGCCGGAATATTTCCTTTAAGGTATGCCTTCTCAGGTTTAAAAATTGTCAAAATCGGTCCATAACTATTCAAGCCTCCAGATACAGGAAACGTGGGCCCCAGAGCCTATGGCTGACTTTTTGCCGAAAATATCGGTCAACTTGTGTAATATAATTGAAATTTGGAGAAAATGTTGTTTTTGCTAATACTTGTAATTTACCCTTGTGTCAGAAATGGATTGAATCGGATCTATACTTCCCTTAGCGCCCATATACCTAATATTATATAAAGATTTTCGAACTTCCAGTTGACTTTATACCACATACATAGGCCAATATGAGAGTCATTTTAATGAAATTGAGAGAGCGTACTTTTCTAATGACAGTGTATCTTGGTGCCTAAAATGAATAAAATCGGATGAAAACATGCCCAAGCCCAATATAACTGATACTCAGGATTTTGAAACTTCCGACTGACTTTACTCCACATATATGCTTATATTTATAGGTATATCTATTTACAAATTTTCTTAAAAATAAGTTCTCAAGTATACCTGAGCGATGTTAAAAAATTAATGCGATCCGCCCTCCCGTTTCTATGCCCCCATCGATTTGAGTATAAGTTAATACGATACAAAATTTGATTGCTATCCATTCGCGATTTCGTCGAACAATGAGATTTAACCTTTCTTAGGAAAAAGTTTTGCCAACACCTGAAGGCTTTCAGCCGGCTGTGACCCTTGCAGGTTACAAGAGTATGAAATGTTCGGTTACACCCCAACTTAGCGCTTACTTACTTATTTGGTATACAACTTTCCTAACTCCTGAAAATAGGTATATGCCCTACTTTGATCATTGCATTTTGCGAGAGTATAAAATGTTCGATTTCACCCGGAACATGTCCTTGTTGTGGCTTGGGATTAAAATTATATTAACATACGCCTATTTAATTTGTTGTTTTGATATATTTTATTATTGTACATTTGCAGCATTTTAAGAAATAGAATTTACAATCTTTTAAGAAAATAAACATTCAGAACTCAGAGTTCCCTATATGTATATGTGCATATTTGCTAGTAAGGTCTAGGCAATTTGTAGCGGATAAAAAGAAAACTTGCCGGATCAGCATTAACTGTTTAACCCAACATAAGCCCTATACAAAACCGAAATTAAATTTAATCTTTAAAACGATTAATTCGTTTTAATATATAGGAGCCTAAAGGATAAAGCTAACTTTTCGTTGTAGACTCTGCCATATTATTTATTTGGTCTTAGGTGGTTGTTCGGAGTTATATATTAGGTGTAGTAAAAATAAATTAAATATTTTTGCATGAAATTGAATGCTTTAATTATTACTTTTCGTATCCAGCCATATTCAAATGGTTCCAAACGGTTTTTTGTGCAATGTTTAGGTCCTGGACAATCGTAATCGATGTTTGGACTCGACGATTTTCATTATTTGATCGAGTTTTTCGATAATTGGTCTTCCAGAGCGTGAGCGACGAAACAAAAATTTCGCATGATTGGCTGTTACAGTATCAGGACCATTACCGCTATTTACATTTTCAGCCGCCTGGCTTGGGTTTCACCCTTATCGAAGAAAAACTGTAAAATATAGCTATTTTTTCTTTGCTAGTGCCCATCTTTGAGGCGCGCTGCAACAAAACTGAATCAACCAATCACAAAACTGTCAGAATAGCTGTTCCAGTACAAAATGTTATTTTTCTAACGCCGAACCCGTTCGGACTTATATAAATCGATTTCTTTTTACTACATCTATATCTTTGCGATGCCTATAAATTTAAGTAATTTTGAGCTACTTAAAATCTTTGAACAATTTAACTATGAATTACAACAAATCTCATAAAATTATGTTTAAATCCAGGTGGGCGCTCAAGTAATTATCTAACTGATGAGAGTAAATTGAGATTTCTGAGAAACAAATTTTTGGAGAAACACTAAGGTATCGTCCTTTTGCAATAATTTCTGCAATGAACAACTTAATATTTGCTAAAATTTATAAAGAAAATGTATGTATGTAAAAGTTTCCCTTTTTAAAGTGGAGTGGTAAATACATAAGTTCAGAGTCAATGCTGTTGTCAAGGCCATCGTACAACTTGGCATTGACACTGGCGATTGCAAATGTGCCACGGGCAGACAACGAGCCGAGGATACAACTCGGCTGAACTCATACACATTCGTTTTGTTAACTTTTCATTTTACGAATTGCTGTTTTAGTATGCAAAGAATGTTGCCGAATTCAATGTGAATATGCCTGAAAGTACACTGAGTGTGAAAAAGGTCCAGGTTTGTTAGTTGAAAGACCGTTTAAATGTAGGTGAATGTTTTTAACGATTTGTATGTTTGTGTGGTCGGTTATGTTTTTTCTGGTCTGCACTAAGAGACCAGATCGAGATCAACTATTTCAAGAAGGTGGAAGGACCAGTGTACATCTAAAATGAATATATGAAAAAATTTGAAACATCTGAAGGGTAAGTTTCTGTAACAGTTTTGAATTAACAAAATTTTATATACATTCAAATGCAGTTTAAATCACCACTGAGTTATTTAGATTTTTATATCTTGAACAGGGTGTATTAAGTTTGCCACGAAGTTTGTAACACCCAAAAAGGAAATCTCGGAGACCCTATAAAATATATGCATAAGTGATCAGCGTGACGAGCCGATTTAGTTCTTGTAAGGAGAACTTGAACTTGTGATGGGTATTAAAGTTTCGATGCAACCGAAGTCAACGTTATTTCTTGTTTATATAATTACAAGTATGTATACTATATGATGATGTCCTTTGAAAATGAGTCATCTTTTACAATGTCGACACCAAAAATAATTTTTTTAAGAGTAAGATCGTATGTGTGCACTTACTCCGATAAGAGTTGTATTCTACATTGTAATACTCGTAGCAACAACTGGTCGATTTGTTATGCAAATTGCGTCGAATTAATATTTCGATTGCAGTTGACAAATGAAAAATCGCCTCGATAAACGCGACGTATAGAGTGCTTAATTAGAGCTAATTGCACTCACGGTACTAATAACAACAAGAATTGATATAAACAAAAATACAACATAGGTGAATAGTTGTTAGTTAGGTCAAGTGCTCTGAAATTTTCGGAGCTTGCGACTGTTCGGCCTTCATTGCCAACTAAATCTTTTGCTTAAACGAGCGTAGCTGCTGCGGCAGTAGCATTGGCAGCATGACAGCAAACTGTAGCCTGGCGGCGGGAACTAGTCTGCAATATATTACTACCCACTGTATTACGACTGCAACAAGAGCAATGACATATGACATAGTTCTCAGATAGCGCGCGCAAGTGTTCGAACCGATTCAACAAGAAGGTATTAATGTTCGATAATTGCCACCGCAAAGCCAATGAATTTTGGGAGGTCGCAATCCGATATCCTTGAATCAAATATATACATACATTGCAAGAGCTCTTATAACGCACATATATATGTACTCAGCAATTTGAACGACTGAACATAAACTATTTAGGTACAAGTTCGAGGTATGTATATGTACTCCAATATATGATTTTCATACTCTCGCAACCTGTTGCTACAGAGTATAATAGTTTTGTTCACCTAACGGTTGTTTGTATCACCTAAAACTAATCGAGTTAGATATAGGGTTATGTATGATGATCAGGATGAAGAGACGAGTTGAAATCCGGGTGACTATCTGTCCGTCCGTCCGTCTGTCCGTCCGTCCGTGCAAGCTCTAACTTGAGTAAAAATTGAGATATCTTTATGAAACTTGGTAGACATGTTTTTTGATACCGTGAGACGGTTGGTAGTGCAGATGGGCGTAATCGGACCCCTGCCACGCCCACAAAACGCCATTATTCAAAAATAAATTGCCATAACTAAGCTCCACAACAAGATACAAGACTCTTATTTGGTATACAGGATCACAATAGGGAGGGGCATGTGTAGTTAAAATTTTTTTTTAAAGTGGGCGTGGTCCCGCCCCTAATAGGTTTAATGTGCATATCTCCTAAATCGCTAATGCAATAATAACGAAATTCACTGGAAACAAATGTTTTTGGAACCTCTACCTACACTGTAGAAATGGGTGAAATCGGGTGGCAACTCCGCTCACTCCCCATATAACGGTACTGTTAAAAACTACTAAAAGCGCCATAAATCAAGCATTAAACACGCCAGAGACATTAAATTTTATCTCTGGGATGGTATGAGATGACTTGATAGGAACCGCGTTCAAAATTAGACAATGGGCGTGGCACAGCCCACTTTTAGGTGAAAACTGCTTAACCGATTTCAACCAAATTCGGTGCAGTATGCCATCTTGTGGCCAAAAATTGAACAATCGAACAAAACTGTTCAAGCCCCTAAGAACTAAATATGTGGACCCCAGTGCCTATAGTTGACCTTTTACCGAAAATATCAGTCAATCCACAAAGAAATCTCAAACGAGTATACTATTTGACTTTGCGAGAGTATAAAATGTTTGGTTACATCCGAACTTAGCCCTTCCTTACTTGTTTCATATTGATTTCATTGAAATACTATTTTAAGAATTATACCATGACTTTCATCTATTATATTTTCTATTTGCCTAGTCTGTATTATCGTGTATGCTAACGCTATTTAGGTATCAGTAGGTATATGCCAAATATGCTTTCCTTGTCGTCGATTACACAGTTGAAATTCGTTCATATCTGTTCGCGCAATATATATTGCTGGCGTTTCTTTATGTAGCACTCTCTACACATCTAAATTTTACTTAATGTTATCTCATTTTACATTCTCTCAATTTACGAGGGCTTCAAATATTCGGTTCCTGTATATAGTATTTTGCTATATGGTGTATGCATTACTTCGTGCGGTTTGTTTTCGAAAATTAAGACTTTATTGTGAAAAAATTGTTATACATTTAATTTTTGGATCCCATCCCAAAAGAACTTCTCCGGCTTGAAGGTCAAGAAAGAATCGAGCGAATTTCTGATACCCTGTTCTGAAGTGAAGCATACTCCGGTGAGGGCATTCTGCATTGATCTGAACAAGTGGTAATCGGAAGGTGCTATGTCTGGGCTATAAGGCGGGTGAGGTAGAACTTCCCACCCACAGTTTTCCAAATAGTTTTTAACTGGCCTTGCAACATATGGCCGAGCGTTGTCATGATGAAAAATTATTGATTCGTGTCTGGTCGCATATTCTGGTCGTTTTTCCGCGATGGCCTTTTTCAAACGAATCAATTGTTTTCGGTAGAGGTCTCTATTGATCGTCTGACCCGATAGCTCATAATAGAGCACACCCATGTGGTCCCACCAAATACATAGCATAACCTTGGCACCATGGATATTCGGCTTTGCCGTGGATGTCGATGGTTGGCCGGGCTTCACATACGATCTCTTGCGCTTTGGGTTATCATAATGAATCCATTTTTCATCACCAGTGACAATCCGATGCAAAAATTACTTTTTTTTGGTGGCGTTGAAGCAACATTTCCGACATGCAGAATCGACGTTCGATGTCTCTTGGCCTTAATTCATAAGGCACCCAATTTCCAAGCTTCTGGATGAATCCTAATGATTTTAATCGTCTGGAAACGGTTGCTTGATCAGCTCCTAATACTTTTTCAAATTCTTCTTGCGTCTGGCATGCATCTGCGTCGAGCAATGTCTCCAATTCTTCGTCTTGAAATTTTTTTTGGCTGTCCGGGTCGTTCTCCGTCGTCTAAGTCGAAATTGCCACTTTTAAACCGTGCAAACCACTTTTGGCACTTTTTGACTTTTTAAAGTAATGAATAAGAACTCCCCGCAAAAACACTTTATCTGGTATAAATTTCGACATTTTCAAATGAATGAAACCAATTGTTTTTCACGCTAAAACAAATGACATCTACTGAAAACGACGGGAAATTACAGTATCTTTGAAATGAATATAGCCACATGATGAACACGACGCGAAATAATACTAGTAGAGCTCTCTCTTTATATGCTCTAAACACACCAGTCTAATATTACTTAATTATATTTCTGTTATTAGAATAACAATATTTTCGGGCTATGTTAATATATAAAACAAATCTCTGGCGTTAACGTCGTTTACGCTCGCTTTTCATAAATGTAGACCTGACAGAATGAATGTTAAACCATACCGATAGTCTAAAGCCGGCAATTGGTTTGCAGCCAAAAAGGAGTAAACTGGTAAGTCAAGTATAAGAATTGTTCACGGTTTTGAACTTTAAAATTCTTAAAAGCTATTTGGACAATGTGACTTAATTTGGCGTATCTCCTAACCGGCTGTGGTATCCCGTTCAGATTCAATAAAACTACTTAATATCAGAATTATAAGATAACCAAGTAAAAAAGAGCTAAATTCGGGTGTAATCGAACATTTCTTACTCTTGCTACTTGCCAGGATGCAATTGCATACGGTTTGTTAGAACAAAGAAAATCAATATACATATGTATTGTATGTAGTAAATGATAAAATTTGTAAACCAATTTCACATATTTTCGGCATTAAACACGGCATAGTATATCCATTTACTTTTATTATTATTACATTTTATACTTTCAGTAAATTTGGCTAAGGTATTTTACTTATTTGCTGAAATATGCGATATAAAGTCCGGTAGTTCGAAAATCATTAATAGAATGATATATTGGGGCTAATAGCATTATTGAGCAGTAAAGGATTCTCTTCGAAATTCTAAAACATATCTCACAGATTATTTTCGATAAAGTGTTCGCTGTAGGAACTGGGGCCTCATATTCAATATATGGGGGTTAAATAGTTTTAGTCCGATTTTGAAAATTTTTGGTAATAAGGTCGCCCAACTCCAAGGCACTATAGATACATACATATAGTTCGGTTTCGCCCATTTTCGCACTATAAGATAAAAATATGAGAAGAATGTTACGTTCCGAATTATGTTGAAATCGGATAAGCAGATCCCAAGATATGGGGTTTCACCTAAAAGTGGGCGGTATCACGCTCACTGTCTAATTTTGAACGCGGTTCATATAAAGTCATCTCCTACCATCACAGAGATAAAATTTAATGTCTCTGGCGTGTTTAGTGCTTGATTTATCGTGCTTTAGTAGTTTTTAACAGTACCGTTATCTGCGGAATGGGCGGGGTTGTCACCCGATTTCACCCATTTTCACAATGTCGATAGAGGTGCTAAAAACCTTTGGGATCACGCCCACTTTTTATAAAATTTTAGACTGCAGATGCCCCTCCCTAATGTGATCCTGTATACCAAATAACAGTCTTGTATCTTATTGTATTTGATTAATGGCGTTTTGTGAGCGTGGCAGTGGTCCGATTACGTCCATCTGGAATACCAACCGTCTCAGGGTACCAAGAAACATGTTTTACTGCGAGCATATGCAAATGTAGACAGTAACTTCGGGTGCACAGAAACTATACTACACTTCACACGTGCCAGTTTTATAGCATAACAAGATATAAAAAGATCTTTATCCTGATTTTGATCGATCACTATTAATGGTTGCTACACATATAGTTTTCCATTCAAAGACTTGATTTTGATCGGTCAGTTAGTATAGCACTATATGCTATAGTGATTCGATCTGAACAAGTTCATCGGAAACTGAATCATTGGTTTAGGCAATATTCCATGATAAATTTCTTGAAGAAATTTCGTCAAATGAAAAAGCTTTTCATACCAGCACTTGCTTCCGACCGTTCAGTTTGTATGGCAGCAATATGCTATATCGTCTGTTCCAAGAAATGAGTAACTCCTTGGAGTAGAAAAGAGAAAAGGACGTGTGCAAAATTTCAGATCGATATCTCAAAAATTTAAGGACTATTTCGCGTATACACGGACAGAGAGACGGACATAGCTAAATCGACTCAGCTTTTTTTATAGGGTCTCTGACGTTTCCTTGGAGGTGTTACAAGCTTCGTGACAAACTTAATATACCCTGATCAGGGTATACAAATAATTTTCACGTCATACATTAACTATGTTGTGCCGCAACGGGCAACGTCTCTATAATTAGTACGTAATTGAGACGAACGGTCGTCATTTATGTTTTACATTGCGAATATATTCAAATAAGTTAATTCTTTTGTATAAGTACATACTTATACTTATATTATATATGCTCGTAGGTGCAGATTTACATAAGTATATCCATATATATTTAGGTAAGCAAATGGTTTAATATATTCGTCATATACTGCATATCGTTAACGAAATTTCCGTCTGCGCTCTGTCTGGATGTCGCGGGAAGTGACACACATTCACATTTTCTTACAAGCATTATTCTTGTACTAACATAAGTATGTATTTGTTAGTCTCTCGCAAAGTAGGTTATGTGACGACAGTTTATATGCTTACATATTTTATTTATGGTATATATACCCAGTATTGTTCGAAGCCTAGAAAACTATTGTTCGAAGTCTAGAAAACATAGTTACCATATATTTGACATAAATTCTGTTGTAATTATAACATGTTTCATCTTCTTTCAAAGCTGGACCAACATTTGTTATACAGTAAAAATTGGAAATGTCTTTAACAGAACTCATAACTAAATTTCAAAGGCTATTTAGGAATCCAAATTTATGAAAGTCTGTAGTCACCTTATTTTAAGGCTCTCTAAAAGTTTTCTCTGAAAATCCTATGTGATCATTTCATTTGGGCATTTCATGCTACAGTGAGAAAATAGAGAATTTCAGGAGATAACCTCTCATATAACGGCTATTTACGAAATAAATTGACCGTCATCAAACCAGCTCAAGGATCATACAGCAGACTTAGATGTGGTTCAAGGTACCGCTCATTTTAAAAAAGATTTATTCATATCTCCAAAACTGATTGACCGATTTGTAAGATAATCAATATATATTCACGGTACACTGTGAAAACAGGTAAATTTTGACCTTACCTCTACTTCCAATAAAACGCCATTTTGAAAATATTGCCTAGCTTGTCCAAAAATATTTTTCAAAGCCTTTCAAAATCAAAAAAATTAAAAGCAGTACAAGTGATTTTTAATAGTGATAAGCCCTTCAGCATTATTTTTGGAACGTTAGAAGAAATTAATATGGTTCTTGGGATCAATGCAAATAAAGTAGCAATGAAGTCAGTGGTATACATTGCACTCCTTTTATACCCTGCCCTATTAGGTTTGTCGCGATGTTTGTAGCACCCAAAAGAAAAAGTCGGAGACCCTATAAATGTATATATAAATGTGACGAGCTGGGACGATTTAGCCATGTCCGTCCGTTGGTTTGTTCATCTATTTTGAGATATTGGTCTGAAATCTTGCACTCGTGCTTTTCTCACCAAGAAGCTACCCATTTGTCGGAACTCCCGATGTCGGACAACAATACGCAATTTAAATGATCAGTCACCACCGCTTCTACCGTCCGCTTCAACAGACCGTACGGTAGGATATCCGTGAAAATTGGATTTTTCCCGTAGAAACGAGTGAGCTGAGAGTGAGAGAGCAATCTTTTGCAACGACGGGTTGCCAATCTCGATATTTTGTAGTAATTAAAAATTAACTTGAATATATTTGAAATATTCTTAAAATAACTCAAAATCTCAATCGAATACACTTATTTATATATAGGTAAACTATTTTTAATAGTTGGATTTTAGTTTTGAGCTTTTACATTATGAAAAAACTAAATGTGTGAAAAATCGTGTATATAAATAGAACAGTGGCAACATTGATGAAATGAAAACAAAAGAGAACAACCGATTTCTGCGTTGCAACTATGGGCATAACTTTTGACAAATTTGGTTTGATACGGGCGGTAAGTACGGAAGGGAGGAATGTCGGTGACTGTTTGTGCACTAAAATAACACCAACATCTTCGTAATTAATCGATAACCCCAGATACATTTAACAGATAGGATATTTTTGGTTCGTCTGTTTCAATTTTCAATGAATATTGCGTACAAAAGTGCCATAACTTCAGCCATTCAGACTTTGGCACAAGCAAATCACTTCAATATCTCAGGTTTTCTTGCTGGGTTGTAATCCAACCACTACTTGCAAGTACAATATTTGACCATATATACTTATATACATATGTACACATGTATATCGGCATGTGCATATTTGTGGTCACTTATTCATTCAAATTAATTCAATTATGCATGACGCGGATTGCGCTGCCGTTTTTGTAGCAGTTGCCTCTACTTCTGCCACACATTCACATGGCATTCAATTTGCGGCCGCCTTTCGTCTACACGTTACACTACTTCTGTCTCCACACCACCGCTACTTGCAATCGTACGAAATTTCACTTAATCGTAATAGCAATTAATTAATTCAAGTTCAAGTTCATCATAACCACATAACAATGAGTAACCCCTTCTGTTGACACTGTGTTCTCGCCGTATGCCGTAAAAGTTAGACATAAATAATTTATTCCTGCAAGCATTATGCAGATCAGTCAGCGTAATTTGGTTCCTTGGCCCAGCTTTTATATAACATGTAAGTATATACACATGTCTGGCCGCTGAATCGAGTACCAGTAAGTTTTGCCGCTATTTGCGCTGTATGTAAGTATATGCTTAGCATTATCGCATCACATAGCGAACATTTTTGTTTGTTGTTGTGTGACGCAATCGCTCTGTTATGTAAACTTTGTTGATTATTAATTTGTGCCGAGCTTTTCCCGTTGTTTTAACAAAACATAACGATCGCTAGATTTTCTTCAAGATCCATAAGTACAATGAAGTGTTAGGAAATTTCTAATATTGTATTGCAACCACACTCATCTGTGGTTAAAACCCCCGACAATTGGAAAATGCCATTGACAATTATAACGGATAAGAAAATTGGAAAATAACGGCTATTATTTTGCAGTTATAAATACGATTAGTAATTGCTATTTATACCTAAGTACATAGGTCTGAACTTACAATTGAGGTCCGCATTCATTTTATTTATTGCGGTGCAAATAATCGTGTTGCCTTATTGTAAAATATATTTTGTCTTACCCTCTAAATCATATAAAATAAGAATTTGAGAGGCGAGGATATCGAAGTAAAATATAAAAATAAAATTTTCAAAAATAACATAACATATCACACGATCTTGGTGGCCAATCGATCTGCCCAAAACTTGAAATTATCTACTCACCGAAGTGTTCTCTCAATAAATCCATTTATTGATGCGATGTGTGGGAAGTGGCGCCGACTTGTTGAAATCAAATGTCGCTGAGATCACGAGCTTCAATTTTAAGCAACAAATAGGCGGTTATCATGACACGATAGCGGTCGCCATTGACGGTTACGTTCTCACCGGCATCATTTTTGAAGAAATATGGACCGATGATTCCACCGACTCACAAACCACATCAAACCGTTGTGTTTTCTAGATAAAATGCCAGCTCTTGAATCTTTTCAGGTTGCTCTTCGTCCAAAATGTGGTAATTTTGCTTGTTTACATACCCATTGAGCCAGATATGGGCGTTATTGCTGAACAAAATTTGGCTCGAAAACGTCAGATGTTCTTTGAACTTTTCAAGAGCCCATAGGGCGAAGCGATGTCGCTTGAGAAGGTGGAGCGGCTTGAGTTCTTGCACAAGCTGTGCAAAAGTGCAAAAAAAGGAAATTGTTTCAAAAGCATGCAAAAGTGTATAAATCTTAATGGAAAATATTTTGAAAAACAAAAAAAAAAGTTTTCGTTCTCTAATCCCGAAATATTAAAGGCAACCTTCGTATAAACTGTAGAATCAGTATGTAATGGGTAGTTTTTTGAGCCGTGTGGTTTTTAATGAGGCAAATACTTCTTTTGGATGTCTTTTGACAACTTTTATTTTGTTTATATTCTGTTTAGTTTGCTATTTTATAATGAACGGACTTATCTAATTTTGCACCATGGTTACCTAGCAGATAATGCGCATCCTCAGAGGCGTCGTATAGTGCGCTGAAGATGCTATTGTTGCTGTGGAGCAGAGTATCGAAGAAGACCCGAATGAGTCCATCCGTCATCGCGAGCAAGAATCCAAAACGACATTGCCATCGATCTCGATTTTCGCAAGCAAGTTTTATCTTTAAACAGATAAAACTCACTTTTGGTTGAATAGATACGATATAAACAAAATGGACGCATTTGAAGTGATTTTCAAAAAGTCATTGTTTGGTGTCTGGTGTCATTCATTTGGTCATTCAAAAGTGAAGTCTACCATAAAGGTAGAATTAATGGGGAGCCTGTGTCGTGGGCTCCAAGATCCTGCGATTTAGTAACGCTGCACTATTTTTTGTGGGGTTATGTGAAGTCGCTTGTCTACGCAGATAAACCCGAGACCACCTTTGTAGAGATTATTCGAGACCTTCATCATTGCTATGATTCAAACTAACACAAATTACAGCCAGAGATTTTATTTTGTTTGAAGTCTTCACATCGCAAGTATAAATTGATACTTGATTGTAATTAAATTTCGCTTTTCAAATCTTTTTCAGTTGTAGATTCCATAACCCAGTTTTCTGCCGAAACGTATGTACTTATATCTTTTAGTGTACTTTTAAAATTAAAAGTTTTTTATTCAGCACCTGAGGTAAGAACTTTTTGCTTTTTTCAAAGCTTTTGCACAGGTCTGCTCACAGTTAAAAGTTTTAATCACGTCCTTTTGGATTGCATTGTTCTCATTTTTTTGTAATTTTGTTGCCTTATTCAATATTATTCCCGTTTATTTTCTATCTAAGAAATCACACCTAACTATCAAAATTTATTCAAATATATAATTCTTAAACTACATCCGTGATTTGTGTAAACATTCCTGGGTGTAATATGTTTGAAGAAATCACTACATCACGGTTCCGATACGAAGACCCGAAAAATAGGAAGACGAAAATCAAAATTTCATACAAAACTTATGCCTACCGTATACGCGTATATACATATGTACATGCATACATACTAGGATGTATGATGTCAACAATTCTCAGTTAAGTGTAGTTCCGGAAGCTTTAAGATTTTTTCTTCCCTTTAATTCCCATCACTATACATACAATTACATTTCATTTTCTAGCCTTCAATAAAATAAAAATAACATAGTAAAGCGACCCAGCACAATATTTCGCGACATACCCTTGTTGGACGAGGGTAACATACGCGCTTTCTTATGTAGCGTCGAAACTTAGCAATGTAAATTTAAATGGCAAAAAATGCGGGCTATGAATCAGCAATGGAGGGCTGTTGTGGCGACCCATTGTGGCAGTTTAAAGTTTTATTGCCAACGCAGATCATGATAAATCAATGTAAGCTGCGTGCCACCGCCCTAGTCCAATAACAACCTCACCACTCTCAACGTTAGATAGTCTTCGGAGGCCTCTTGTGGCTTATGGACTGTCTTTGAAGCGAAAAAGGCGGCATATAGTCGGTGATAGGAGCGACCTCCGGCACTATTTGCCTTCCAATAAACCAAAGTGCGTGCGTACACTTACGTACGTATGAGATAATGTGTGTTCGGCAAATACGTGAGGTAATTTTCCGGCATGCCACTTGCTTTCACCCCTGCTGGCAAGCAGACCCGGCATGAGTTGATTGGAATCGAGCAGAATCGTTTCGATTTTGCTTTTCATTTCGTTTTCATTTAAAATTTTCTAAGCCGCTGTGCAAATAAATTCAACCTGCATACACATACATACGTACATAAGTATGCACGTGATATGAAAGTAAGCATTATGACTTTGAACATATACTACATACATGGGACATATGTACATGTGAATAAACTCAAGAAGTATGAATAAAAAGAGAGACCAAAAGAGCGTTCTCGGCTCAAATGAGGCGTCAATTGCGAAACCTTACATTTTGAAAGTACCAAAGCGTTTCTACCTTTTTTGCCACACCATAGACTGACAAAAGCACACAGCAGCTCGTGCAAATCCTTTCAACGCTGCGCTCTTGACTTGCAACATTTCACTTGCCACTTATGCACGCCGTTCGCATTCTTTTTATATTATTGTGAACATTTTTGGTGTGGCACTCCAAAATCAGTCTCGGGCGATGCCGCTCTGGCAGTTGCGCGTGATACTGTTGCACGTGCTGAGATGCTGTACCCCTTCTCCCCCACTCTTCAAGCGGATACACTTTCAGTTATACTAGCAAACTGTGAACACGTGTGTTTTGATTTGCAGCCATCGTCCGCTATTGTGTGTTTGCCGCTATTCCTTCAATCTCCTCATTTTCTTCTTTTCTCACCTCCCTTGCAGGACTGTGTGGCAATTTAGCAGTTCTCACCCTCCAAGATTGTTGGCTTCTAGGATGGCAATTGCCATATTGCTCGAGGGTACATGATGCAGCATTAAATTGCCGCATTGTGTGGCATGCGTACGTGGCATGCTGCAAGGCTAATGTAAGGCCTGGTTCATTTATTTTTATTTGATTAGCGCGCAGTGGGCGCAAAGTTACTACTGCCATTCTCTCTACCTTTATACTGCTGTCAAAATATTTTCAATAATAAATTTCTAATGTCCACAATTTAAAATAAAAATCAACTACTATAATAGCCTACGAAAGGCAAAGAAGGACGCATGAAGTGGCTGTTTGGCGACGCGTGTAAGTGGGATTTTAGTTATAATCTATAACGTGTGCCCTTCGTAGTCACTTTCTTAGTAGTCTTAGTTTTTAGAAATTTCTGTTTTTATTTTATTATGACGTTTTCTCTTTTAAAAAGCCGAATATGACTTTGAATGAGAACCGTTGAAAAAAATATATTGGATGTAAACAGCCGTCTTTCTGCAGAACTCGAACTACTTTGAGAGTGTGATGTTAGCTTGTGACTAATCACTGAGGCCTTGTACTTAATTTTACATTTTCCTCCAACCAAAAATGCAAAATTCGCGATTCCATCTAACATTATTTAATGGGTCTCTGAGATGATCTTATTCGCGTGGGATTTTAATTCTTGTCCCCTAATATATGTATATGTACTAGTATCAATATGATGTGTACCTCACAGTCGTACTTCATAGCAAACCATAATGTACACCCTGACGATACCAATTAAACACTCTTTTTTGCACTTTATTTACTTTTGCGCTTTTTTAGTTTTTTATGTTTTAAATCCGCCTAAAAGGATTTAGAATGCGACGCATCGTTTACTACAATACATGAATAGCAGAAAACGTATGCAACCACCCATGAAGTCCCTTTTAATCATACTCCCACTTTTTCTTTAAACGTACTTCAGTGTACTACTTCCCCTATTTTTGCTTATACATCTTAGCTTTCTTTTGTGTGTCGTTCCTGTTATTTTTTGGGTTTATTACTTTTCAATATTATCGTTTTGGATTAGTCTGGGACAGGGGCAATAAGAACCCCATTTAAGTATATTTGCACATTATTGTCTCTTCCTGTGGTATCTAAAGAGCCGCAAGCCATTGCCAATTGCCTGCGTATACAAGACCGAAAGGTTCGCAATAATCTTTCCTGAGGTCTAGAATCCATATAAGTGATCACAGGCGTTCAATTAACTTTTGTTACCGCAATTTCGGCCTACGGATATTAAATTTCTCAAGTGAATTGTATTCTAGGGTCTACTAAAACCTTGAATTTTTGAAATGATGTTTCATTAAAATCTATTAGAGCAATAACACATTGTCGAGTAGAACGAGAATCCAATTTTGGAATTTGCCAAACACCCCCAAAAACCTTACCGCACTTTTGCACACTATTCTTCAATTACCAAAACCCCCAATTTTCGTACTTTTTTCGGTTTTTGACAGTTTTCTCAAAATTCTAGTTTCAGAGGGTCAAATTACATGGGACATGTGTCGCGTCCCAAGTACAGACATTTTTGGTTTTTTGTGTGCCGGTGTTATCGGATTTTAAATTTGAGAATGAAGAAACTCAGAGCTTTCGAATGATATATAGTCTTAATAAAGCTTAAGAGGTTTATTTGTTTTTGTACAACAAACTTACATTTTTTCCCCTTTTCTTATTTTTTTGACTTTGGCGGTATTCTCACACACTATTTTATAAAAAATGAGTTCTGATTTGATTCAAAGAGTTTGATGAATGTTTCTTTTCAAAAATTGGTAAAAACTTATTCAACTTTTTATAAAAACCGTAATTCTTTCTTTCTTTTTTGTAGCACTGTGTATTAGAATATGCCATAAGTGTAAAACCCTAATGCGTTTTACAAATCGTTTTTTAACAGCGTGTTCAACATTTTACTCAGCACAAAAGTCTAAAGTTGAATGGCCAGTGGAAACAATAACAAGTGAAGGTAAAAGAATTTGTAAACACCGTTTTGCTGTTATTTCACTAGATTTACTGTTAACCAGGTCTAATTCCAATTTTGAATTTGTTAACAACCGACGTGGCGATAGACCAATAGTCTAACTAACAGAAAAAAAATTCAGTTCGAAGAATTATAATGGCATTTTAAAAGCTCAGTTTTAATGAGTCACAAAATTGAAGTGAAGCCCAAGCTAAGTAAAATCTCTTGTCAAAGCCACCACAAAATTGTCATGCTCGAATAACCGACAATGGAGAATGTTAGCTGCAGGGTCAGGACTTTGGTAGCGCACCGATTTCGTATTTTGCTTTAAAATACCTTCTGATTTGCGCCAAAAAATTCCGTGTTACATTTGTAATCGCAGTAAACTGTAAGAGTTGAATGAAAAAGAGCATGCCATTAAGAGCACGTTGTAGCGATACAACTGACAGGATTCAGCTTGACATTGGCCTTGCTTACCGCCATTGAAAGAACAAGCTCCTTATTGAGACCGAAGCATTAAATGTTTAAATTAAAAAATAAATAAAAAGGTCCAACGCAAGGACTTTTAAGATTCAACTGCATAGAGTAAAACAAGCATGGCGTAAAGGGGTTAATATTTATTACAATACACTTGTATTTGCGGCGATGGGAGGTGTAAGAAAAAGGGCCGAAAAATATTTTGCTTTATTCAACTGTTTCGTTGTTAATTACGCGAGCAGATGGCATCCTAATAATTAGTCAATGCCGTTTAAGGTGACTAAGTTTTTTAATATTTTTTCGTTTTTTTTTTTTGTCTTAAATGAATGCGTAATTTCCCACGAATGTTGTGTCTAGATTTCATCCGATCATAGTAAAATTAACGAAGTTCTGACTATTATTATAGTTTTACTATGAACGTTTTACAATACATAATATTTCAAAATTTTAAAGCGTTTTCCCCACAACTCACGTTTTTAAATCCAGTGCCCATCATAACTACTACACCGATTTCATATTTTGAACACTATTACTGTACATATTTTACGTGGCCTCATTCGAATAATTGCTGTCATTGCCGTATATTTTACTATTTCTCCATGAAAATATTCTTCAAATGGCATACTATATATAATGTACCATTGGTTTTTAAAAATAGATTTCAACTGTTTCACATAAACAATCATTTTACACGAAGTAACCCTACTCCCTCCTTAAGTAAAACGACGAGGTGCGTCCTGTTATACGGACAGCATTATAAATTGTATTCAGCATATTTAGTCAGCAAGCCATTGTTAATGTTTAATCGATATGTTCTATCAGGATTTATGCACTATAAAAATATAAAAAGTTTATGTAATAGGGACAAATCATGACTATTTGATATTAAAGTTTCAAGGCTTATACCAACTTTGAAGTCACATTCATTTTTTTTGATTTCTGCTTTCTTTGTGGTAGGCGATGACTGGAGGCCTGTGCAAGACGCTGGAATTCCCTTCTGTGTACGTGATCAAATCAAGTTGAAAGCATAATTTTCTTATTTATCTAGCAACCCCAACCCCCACCGACTGCTCGTCTTACTCAAATAATGCGTTTGTGTTAGTTACGGTCACGAAAGAGAGAATTTTTTACAATTTCTTAACTCATATTTAGTTATACACTGTTATTCATTTTTATTTTGGGCCTTTTGAAGTGACAGAGTTATAGATATGTACATACATACATACATCCATATGGAATGTTGATATTATCTGCGGTTGAAATACTGTAAAAATCGATAAGTTTTATAATTGAAGAAATTTCGTAGCCTTTATATTTTTATACTCTTGCAACATGTTGCTACAGAGTATAATAGTTTTGTTCACCTTACGGTTGTTGGTATCACCTAAAACTGATCGAGTTAGATATAGGGTTATACAATATAAATGATCAGGATGAAGAGACGAGTTGAAATCCGGGTGACTGTCTGTCTGTCCGTCATCCGCTTGTGTCTTTATGAAACTTGGTACACATGTTTCTTGGTACCGTAAGACGGTAGGAATTGCAGATGGGCGTAATCGATCACTGCCTCGCCCACTGCCTCGCCCACAAAACGCCATGGTCCCGCCTCTAATAGATTTAATGTGCATATCTCCTAAGCCGCTAAAGCTACAATAAAAAAATTTACTGAGAGGAAGCGTTTTTAGCACCTCTATCAACAGCGTGAAAATGGGTGAAATCGAGTGACAACCCCGCCCACTCCCCATATAACAATACTGTTAAAAACTACTGAAAGCGCTAAACACTATATACGCCAGAGACTTTAAATTTTATCTCTGGGCTTGGCACCACCCACTTTTAGGTGAAAACCCATTTCTTGGGATCTGCTTAACCGATTTCAATCAAACTCGGTGCATTTCACATTCTTCTCATATTTCTATGTTATAGTGCGAAAATGGGCGAAATCGCATTACAACCACGCTAGTTCCCATATAACACCATTTGAAATTCCATCTGATTCTTTCACTTTCCACTATGCAAATCAAGCAAAAATGATTGTCTTGTTCAGAACTGTTCAAGCCCCTAGGTACTATGTGGACCCCAGTGCCTACAGTTGACATTTTACCGAAAATATTGGTCAATGTGAAGGTAATATATATTTCATATATTAACATAAATAAATGAAACTCTCGATAATAGTCTGTTTTTGTGTCAAAAATGGGTTGAATCGGATGGATACTTCCTATAGCCCTCATATACCTTATATAAATATATTTGAACTTCCTTTGACTTTATACTGCATATATCGTCCAATATGTAAGTTATCTCAATGAAAATAAGAAAGTGTATTTTAATCATAACAAGGAACCTCATAATTTGTGCAAATTTAGTTTACAATTTGCTCTAATTAATTTCACTGTGAATATAAATAACTGAGGCAGCAGGTTCTACTTCTAATTATTAAAATATATAATATAATAGAATCTCAAAAAAGTATACCATTTGACTTTGCGAGAGTTACATCCGAAAATAGCCCTTCCTTACTTGTTCATTAATATTTTTTTTCCAAATATAATTATATAGGTAGTACATTTTATATTATTTTGTGCATTAATTTGTCGCACCTTTGTGACAGCAGCTCAATGCTCTGAATGTTGCAAACTGATTCTTAACAAATCTGGTTTTTCTTTGCAATTTATCACTACTATAACATATTTTGCATGACTTTTTTACATTTGATACGCTACTTGTACCTGATACACATACTTGAGGAGAAATAGCACCACCGAAATAAGCTCTACAAGTATGGCTGATCGAGATGTAAAATTGTTTATGACATTGGGATTATTCATGAAAGCTTCGACTTGACAATGAACTAGCGACTTCGCCAAGTCCAACGTATTGTAGAAGACAATGGCTACTGTTGAGTTCTCCGTTTGCATATATATTTTCCCAACATCTGATCCATAACATCAACACCGTATTTCATTAATTCATTATAAACAAGTAAGGAGGGGCTAAGTTCGGATGTAACCGAACATTTTATACTTTCGCAAAGTCAAATGATATACTCGTTTGAGATTTCTTTGTGGATTGGCTGATATTTTCGGTAGAAGGTCAACTATAGGCAATGGGGTCCATATATTTAGTACTTAGGGGTTTGAACAGTTTTGGTTCGATTTAGACAATTTTTGGCCGCAAGGTGGCATACTTTAATTGCATTATTCACGCAAAGTTTTACCCCGATATAATCATTGTTACCTGATTTGCATAGTGGAAAGTGAAAGAATCAGATGGAATTGAAAATGGTGTTACATGGGAAGTAAGCGTGGTTGTAGTCCGATTTCGCCCAGTGTGGACCAGAGTGGGCGGAGTTGCCACCCAATTTCAACTATTTTCACACCGTAAATAGAAGTGTTAAAAACATTTGCTTCTAGTGAATTTTGTTATTATTGCATTAGCGGTTTAGGAGATATGCACATTAAACCTATTAGAGGCGGGACCACGCCCATTTAAAAAAAAATTTTTATCTGCAGATGCCCCGACCTAATGTGATCCTGTGTACCAAATAACAGTATTGTATCTTATTGGGGATCTTAGTTATGGCAAGTTATTTGTTTTTGATTAATGGCGTTTTGTGGGCGTGGCAGTGGTCCGATTACGCCCATCTGCAATACCAACCGTCTCACGGTACCAAGAAACATGTCTACCAAGTTTCATAAAGATATCTCAATTTTTACTCAAGTTAGAGCTTGCACGGACGGACGGACGGACAGACAGTCACCCGGATTTCAACTCGTCTCTTCATCCTGATCATTTATATATATATAACCCTATATCTAACTCGATTAGTTTTAGGTGATACTAACAACCGTTAGGTAAACAAAACTATTATACTCTGTAGCAACAGGTTGCGAGAGTATAAAAAGAAGTGCATCAGCTTTATGCAGTTGACCACAAGTGACGTTATCGTGATGCAGTGAAGATAATAAGCTAACAAATTAATTCTTTTTGGGATATATGATATGCAACTAACGTTGTCGAGAAATCTGAACTCTGTTGCTAACACCGAACGATATTTAATAGCCAACATTGCACAAGTATAATTTTTCTGTTACGACGTAATGGGCTAACATAAGCTAATACGGAATCTCTCATATTATGGACACCATTCAATGTGGAAAAAAAATTATCAGCAATGACAGTTCTCCAGAAAAGCGATATTTATTAGTGAGAGTTACCAAAATACGCTCACTTTAATTCAAATCTTTTGTCTATGCGTTCCTTGCCAGTATATAAAATGCAAATCAATGGATATGAATTTGAGGCATCACACGCCCAAAACAATTTTTTTACCATATTTGGCGGGCTAAGAGGTTATATAAAGCGTAAATTTCGTACGTTACGTTTGATTATATAATAGCTCTCATTGCGTAATTAGCATCGTCCAAAGAGCGCGTACGAGTACAGACTTTATTTCCTCCTGGTTTGAAGCACGCGTTCTGTCATTGTCAAATCTTATAAAGCGGATTATGGCTTTGAACCGGTGTATGGACATGTCAGCTCTATAGATTGGCAAAGAATCGTGTTTCCATAATTCTATGCAGTGCCAAATTCCAATATCAAATCGCTTTCCACTTCGCTATCTGAAGCATACTCACCGTCAAAAATATCTCCATCGTCATTATGTTTAAGTCCTTGTATATCGTCGATGTCGCCATTTCCATCCTCGTATCTGAAAGTCACATGTTTTACATGGCGCCCATAAAAATTTGTACTGTGCTCTTTTGACATACAATATTCATACACAAAAGGCAGATCAGTAGAGATTGCACTCCATACGTTAGTATTCAATATCAAAAGGGCTCTTGAATATAAGGTACATACGCTCTTGGAGTGTTCCTGGACATTTCTGGAGTATTCAACAACATTTCTACAGAAGCAATTCTGCATAGTATCGGGTAAATAGGTGCTGATCCTGCCACAGAACGTTGGATCAGAAGCCTCTGCGGTGGAATCCGGAGAAAATGGATATCCTTGTGTTCACAAGGAAACACAAAATCTACCTACCGTAAGCCAATGTCACAGGTTCGGAGGCTCGCTGCACTATCCATAACGGGGGATGAATGCGATCAGTCTAGATCGTGACCGAAGTTTATTGTATTAAATTTAGTCATATTGGTTGGGCCTATATCACATATGTATACGTCATTTGCGTTATTTAGATTGATTTTAACAGCTGAAAGTATTTCCCTGCTTTGGTCTTTACAAATTGCGAGAGTATAAAGTGTTTTGTTAATTTTTTAGGATTCTCTTACTTGTGTTTAATTGTTATAATAACAATGCATGCCTATAAAAAGATCAGGTGATAAGCTGAGTCGATTTCTGAGATTAATGATTATCGATATGACATTTTTATCATTTCCTTCTCTCCCCAAGAATCTGTTTATTTGTCGGAACTGCCGATATCGGACCAATATTAAATATCGCAGCCATGTAAACCGATCAATCAAAATAAAGTATTTGTACGGAAAACTGTTTTATTTGACAAGATATCTTCACGAATTTAGCATGCCCAAAACAACGGAACAGTCCCCGAACAAATTGTTCAGATTGGACCACTGTAGTATGTACATAACTGGTATTAATGCCAGCTTTCAAACAGATTGATCAAAATCTAGATAAAAAGTCCACCTCTGAAGGGTATTCTAGCTTCGGTGTAGCCGAAGTAAACTTCACCTTCAGTTGGCTATATACCATTTGGTTTGTACAAATATGTACATATGTAATGTCTAGTTTTCAAAATAAATAAAAATTAATTTTAGTAAATTATAAAGTATTCAATTATAAAGTTTTCTAACGCTTGTGAGCAAAATAAATATGATTACTTCTGTTGTAATGTAACTTTTTAATCTTGTCATAAGATGCAACGTTTTACAGTTTCGCCTATTGTCAATATGTCAAACTTGACAGTTGGATATAAGTGAATATGTCATGGAGAATCGTTGGAATGTCTATTGCATGAAAAATAGTTAGTTGCGAACAAGTATTTTTTGTATTTCAAAAGTTGTCTCTCAATTTCTGCTTGATTTCTTTCACACAGCGGAGCTAGTTGTCACCTGTCAACACAGGCGGCTGTAACTGTAAGTAATTTTTTCAACTAACATTTCTGGTTTTCTTGCAAGCAAACCTACATGTACAAATGTATAAAAAATGGTATATACTGAATACTCTAACGCTACACTTAGTATAAGTTCAACTTTCAAATGGGCGAGATCAAAAAAGAAAGGCTAAGATTACAACTCAAGGTGAGATTTCTAGACGTTTTGACATTCACGGCGTGATTCAACGATTATTTTCTAAAGTTGAATGAGCGCTGAAAACCAAAAGGCTTGAAAGTCCTGATATGCACTCTAGCCCAAGTTTGTATTGAACCGTCGACTTTACAAAATATGTTCTTTAGAATTGTCTGGTGGTTTGTGAAAACGGTGCTACGGACAACTACTTTGTTTCACAGAAAAAAGGGCCACAACTTAACGGTAATATAATATATGCATCTCTCCTCTTTCTCCTATATTATTCAACTTATAAACGATTATATAAAAATATTGGGCATGTACTTTAAAAATTACTCAAGGCAAAAATACTCGAAACACGAAAAAGCACTTCACAAATACAAAAGTGGTCCAATATTGATGGGTCCAACAAATCGGCGACTTTTTGAATAAAAAAAGACGTCTGAAAATTTTTAGATCGATATTTCAAAAATGAGGTACTATTTCGTTTGAATATAAAAAGACGGACATGGCTAAATCGACCCAGCTTATGATGCTGATCATTTGTATAAATATATTTGCTTCAGGGCGTCGTAAGCTTCATGGCAAAGTTAATATAATATATCCTGTTCAGTGTATGAATATTTTGTAAGAGGCCAAATTAGTGTGGCTTTGCCAGGACTTAAACAATGAACTAATAAGTATGAATATCATTAATTTATCGTCTACCTTGGGAATACATTGTTCTTTTCGGAACTAGACAAACTATATTACGTATGAGGTGAAAGATGTCAAGTGATGCTTAAGAATTATGGTAATGTTAAATTCGTCAGTTGCCTCGTAGAAAAGACAACGAACTAATAATTTTAAGTTAGAGTTTTTATCTGCCGAATGTTGTGTTTTGAGGTCATGCTTCCTGTTGTGCTTCCCTTACATTGATTAGTGAAGGACATGCCATCACAATCACATCTAAAACACTTATAGTGACTCAAACAACTGATCATATCTTTAAAGAATCCGACATTATCACTATGTAAAATAGAGAATTGCTGGGTTTGACGAAAATTATTTTTGAATTAAATGCAAGCTCTTTTTCATTTCCTAGGAATTCGCTCACTGTCTGGTTTGTTTTCTCAATCAAGGAGTTTTTATTTCTTACATCGAAGAGAATTTTTTTGTGAAAGAATGTCAAAATTATTTATGTGTGAAATATTTTATACGCCACAAAAAATAAGAAAAGACTAGAAGAAGTAACAAATTAAATGCCTACATATTACACTTGCATTAAATGCTTACACAAAGCTCTCGTGAACTAGTGGATACCCCTGCAGGATAACTTCAAGCAAGTGCATTTTATATTTCCCCGCACACGCAATTTTAAGGTTGACGCCATGAAAAATATATAATCCATTGGCGCTTTCATTTACCCATGGCTCATATGCTTTGATAATTTACAACAGCACTAGCACACCACCTACGGCTTTGATATAGCGACCCTCATCCCTTGCCTGCATCAAGCCTGAGCATGTGCAAGTATGTAGGTGGGGCGATAGAGGCTAGAAAGAAGTTCAACATATCCACAGCTGTTGGTACAGGTGAATGTGCTCTGGTCGTTCTAAAATGCTGAACCTCAATATTTGCCGAACGTATGTTTGCTTCACCATATGTGCAACCAATATAAGTATTTTATAAAATACTAAACGCGTGCAAGTGTTGGAGAAATAAAAATCGTAATTACTTGTGTTGCGGCTTTGCGTTTTGAAATTTGTGCTGCATTTAATGTCGTCACTTATACACGTGCACATATACATATGCACCTAATGTGTGTAACATACATATTATACATGTACTTCTTTGGGGGAACTTAGAACGTGTGCTAGATTACAAAACGTTCGAATTTTTTATGAGCGTCACCTTGCTTTTATTGGCTTTTGGCCATAATGGCGGTTTTGGGGGCAGCCCAGTGCGGCACCTGCACAATTAAGTCTCCATGCGTGCGTGTGGAATGTAGCATGGCAGCGCCGAAGTTTCCGGCACTTACGAGTACAAATACGTAGTTACGTAATCAAGCGCACTTAGCTTTACGTGCGTATGAGCGCACGTATCCGCGTATTTATATATTTTAATTGCTCTTGACACCTGATCTGAATATGTACAGGGGCGTTCATCTTAAGCCTTGTTTTCGGGTCTTGTTTTCACAATTTCGAAAACCTAACGTTTCTATTTGTATCAAATTTTTAAAGCGAAGTACAGAATGACTCGCTGTGGTGAGGTTTAGGCCACAATCACTTGGGCGGCTACAGCGCAATAACATCATGTACGAAGTACAACATATAACAGTACGAGCATACGTAATGGAGACAGATATAGGGTTATATGTGTATAACAAAAATTAGTCTGCAGAGATACTCCAACAAAAAAACGTTAATTTCGGTTGCACTGAAGGAATAATACCCCTCACAGGTGCACTTTTTTATAGGGTATAAGGATTGGCGCCGAAACTTTACACAATTGTTTTATACGTTCTCTCTCCTTCCCTATATACTCAAAATAGTCATAACGGTCAATATGTCAGATCGCTTAATTATACATGTACATATTTCCCCCTAGGTCTAATATACCTATCAAATACTTGTATATTCATTTTCATGGCTTCAGTTGCTTTTATGCAGACTTCAGCGATCAGAATGGGTAAGATCGTTTCTATATTTTTTTTTAGTTTTTCGTTCTGCTTATATTGTTATATTGTTTAGTCATGGAAATTGATTCACTAGTCCGAAATATTTCACACGCCTTTAACTTTAAATACTTTGAGAGTGTCTAAAGCTCCGCTCGAACTTAGCGCTTCCTTACTTGTGTACGTATACCGTCAAACACCATCATGGCAAGCAATTATACACATTCGGTGCGTCATTTCGCTTGCACTTCATGACTTGGTGACTTTTTGGTAGTAAATCTTTGTCTTAGGATTGGCTTAGGCATTTAGTCCGATTAGGCCTTATATTAAGATTTTAAGCGGGAACGCGAGTATGCAGTATATTTACATTTTAACATTTCACGTTTCACACGCAATAGCATGCAGATCGAAAGTCAACACCGATTCAACAGGGTATCTCGGTACGGTTACCACTTTACCCTACATACATAGCTTCACAAAAATTTAGCAATTAAGCTGTTTATTTTTCTTCCTGCGCATAAATTAGATTGTGGCTACATCAGAGCTATCAAGCAGCAGCATCTACTTCGATAGGATTTAAGTCATTTCTTTTTTCCTTATAACTTAAACATAATGCTAGATGTAGGGTGACGAACTAAATACGAATTATAACACAGGATTGAAAGTTAGATATAACTGATCGAAGTGTAAGGTCAATACGCTTGCATACAATTTTAAAAACAACAAGAACTTCACTTAGGAACGAACGGTGAATAAGAGCAATACTTACTTATACCCTTAACAGGGTTTGTTAAGTTTTTCACGAAGTTTGTATCACCCAGAAGGAAACGTTTGAGACACTATAATATATATTATATTAGAATGGCGAGCTCTGTCCGACTGTCTATATATACACGAACTAGTCCCTCAGGTTTTGGGATATCAATCTGAAAATTTACACACGCTTTTTTTTCCCAAAATGCTGCTTATTTGTTGAATATATATATACCTATATACATATATGTCATATAGCTGTCATAAAAATTAGCTGATCAAAACCAAGTTCTTGTAAGGAATCTTTTGTATTTATGAAGTTTATTATAACTTCGGTGCAACATTTTTTTCGCAGTTTCATTTGCTCTAAGATTCCCCACATCCCTGGAATAATTTACAAAGATGGACATATATGACATAGCGTCAAGTAAATAACGCATTTCGTAAATCCCTAGGTTTCATTCTATTATATTTCGTCCCACAGTACTTCCTCTCCCGCGCATTTACCTATTCATGGAAGTTTGACAAAAACACTTTGTTTACAGGATAATCCAATTTAAAGTGTTTAAATCAAATTTTAACAAACATGCAACAAAAGCTATTCAAGAGCAACAACAATGGAACGAGCAATCAGCCACTTTGTCAACGTGGCATGTCGTTCTAACTGCATTTGGGTTCCAACATTTTGTTGTTGCTTATGCCTCTATAGACTTTATTGCACATATTGTTCAAATATTTTTGGTTTTTGTGAGGGTGAAATTTGAACGGAAAGATGAATGACAAAAACAACTTGCGCTGCTCACCGTAAAGTTCAATTTTTGAATTATATTTTAATAAATGTGCGGCCGATTCGGTTGCCAACGTAGTAATTGTGAACCTTTGAAATACTCTTAGAACACAAAGAAGAATTTTTGTAAGGGCGGCGCTGGGGGTTGTAGCACCTTTTCTTTGACGTTCTACCATGAAATGCAATCAAATTTGCGGTTGTCAAATGGCAAATATTATGCCCCACCTCCTCCATATATGTGGCCGGCAACTTGTCTGCCACCTTGCTTAACATAGCTCACAAGCAGCACTGCCAGATGCTTGTGCGTAGCTGACTTAGCGTCAAATCGCAATGACAGCTCGTTACGCAGCGCGTCAGCTCGGAATGAACAAAACAACTCAATTGTCAGTGACATGCTGTAGCATCTTGCTGTGGCTGTGGACTTCAAAAATTGAAATTGAAATCTGTGCGGACAGGCGGCAGTCACTGCAGCTCAGCTCTGCCGTTGGCGCGAGTTAATGAAAAGGATACACATGTCATGTTTAATTTTTGGAAATTTTATATTTCCACATAGACGCCGAATGGAGTCAAAACGAAGGCTCTGGGGTTGTTGGCGCGCAGAATAGTGTATTTTGAAGCGGAGGTGTATTGATAAGGGTTGCATTCATTCTAATCGAGTGCGTCACATTTGTTAGCTACTGTTACAGTTGTTGCAGGTTCATACACATGTTTGCGGTTTATGTTTTGCGGCACTGACGGCGTCGTGAATGTGTTGAAAGTTCTGAGTGGGTGGTGTTGCAGGCAATCTGTCGCATTTTGTGTTTTCAACGCACATTCGATATTTTAGTATTGAAAGCTTAACACGTTTCAAGTTCAGACGCTGGCAGAATTCAAGCCTGAATGCAAACGTGTAGGAGTATATATTTGTACCAAGAAACACTCCGTAATTTTGAATATTCGAAAGGAAACAAGCACAAAAGAGTTAATTGTGCAGAGCACAAGCTTTGAGGACTTATAGAAATCATAAATTAGATTTGCGCTGAAAAGAGTTGCAGCTAAACCGATTGTACCTCAAATATCAACAGAGTTGTTTACCTTGATCATCTTAGATTATAAACCGCGAGTTATAGTTATTGCTTAGGTATTCAAACTGAAGAATTTTCGATGTGTACATATATCCTTCTTTGTTATTTTAGAATTATTAACTAAAGATATTTTATGGTACCTCAGATACTTCCGGTAAATTTCATTCCAACGGGATACAAAAAAATAAAACAAGTAAGGAAGTTCGCTGAGTTCGGATCAAATCCAACGAAATACTTATACATACAAGGTGTTGGCAAAATTTTATATTAAAAATGTTGCGAAAGATTTCAACATTCATTCAGTTTTGAAATCTTATCATCTTATAAAGAGGGTCATAAACTCATTTAGCTTTTATTACTATATTTTACTTCGCCTCAACGAAAATTATATTAAAATCATTTCTAAATGAGAAATATGTGATATAAAGTCAACTAATGAAGCTAAGTCGAATATAACAAGTTGATGTTAAGACTTCATACAGAGGATCGCAATTCATTATATTAGGCATATGAAATACAGACCAAATTCTAGACCAATTTCGTTCATATTCAGCGGTAAACCACGTAATTTTAAAGAAAACTTGTTTAGTTAATTTTATTAAAGTTACACAGTTTGTCAAGTGGAAAGTCGGTAATTTTGATATAGGCTATATTGGGGCAGATAAAAATATGGGCTGATTGAATTAATTTTGACATTGCTGAGGTATACTTGAGAGCATATTTTCAAGCAATTTTATAAATATGTTATAATGTTATAACTCTCATACTGAACGACATATTCGGAATTAACTTGTTAGAATAACGAAAACCAATATATGTATGTAGTATATGTGAGTGGAGATAAATTCACATATGTATATTGCGAAGATATCTTACATATTGACTGTTATTTATGGTATAAGGCCAACCGGAAATTTGAAAATCTTACATTAGGTATATGGGAGAGAGGGGTAATATTCACCTGATTTTATCTATATATGGAAATGCAACATACCATTATTCATTTTAGACACAAAAATTAAGCATTAACATAAAAACACACCACCTTAATTTAATTAAGATAGCTAGCCGATATCTGCGGTATGAAGTAAACCGGACGTTTGAAAATATTTTAATAAGGTATATGGGGACTCTTAATTGCAATAATATATCTTACAGATTGACCGTTATTTTCGGTAAACGTAACGGCAACGGGGTCCTGATCCCGTTTTTTTTGACATTCAAATCAAATGGATTTTAAAATCGTATTATACGAGAAGTAGGCGTGGTTGTAGTCCGATATCGTCCATATTCACAGAATGGCATACAAATGTTAGAATAATGCTACTTAGTTGAAATCGGTCGAGCAGTTCCCGAGATATGGGTTGTCACTTAACTGTGGACGGTGCCACTCCTATCGTCTAATTTTGACCCCGCCTCTTATAAGGCTCTCTTGTACGATCTGGGATGTAAAGTTTAATGTCTCTGGCGTATTCATTTATTGATTTATTGCGTTTTTAGTAGTTTTTAACAGAAGCATTATATGGGGAGTCAGCGGGGTTATCATGCGATTTGATCCATTTTTACAATGTCGGCAGTGCTTAAGTGATTTTTCCGGAGCTAATTTGGTTATTATAACTTAGATGTTTTAGGATATATGTACATTAAACATCTTAGAGGGCGCGGCCAAGCAAATTTTTTCCAAATTTTTAGCCCATAGGGACTTTATAAGTTTTCGTTTAATGGCATTTCGTGGGCAAGGCAGTGGTCCGATTACGCCCATCTAAGATGTAACACGTGTGCAAAGTTTCATCAAGATATCTAAATTTTTACTCAAGTTACGGCTTGCACGGACAGACAGACATAATTTTATATAATTGAGTATTTTTAAAAATTATGGACCGTAAATAAGCTCAATGTTCAGCCACGCATATACGACGCCGGATTGCCTCAATTATCCATTTAATGGACTACTTTAATTCAGTTAGATTTCTAGGTTTTGTTTTGCACACCTCTTGCTTGACATAACCCCATAAAAAAGTCTGTTGCAGTCAGGTGACCTAGGGAACCAGCGGAAAGTGGAGTTTCTTGATATTAATTTGTTTTCAAATTTTCGTTGGAGCTCCGGAATAACCGGTCTAGCTATGTGTACAGATGCTCCATCTTGCTGGAACCAACACTATTGAAAGCTATACGTCTTCGGCGCAATTCTGAGCAAAAAAATAAATAACGGTGCCCATTGACGGTTACTGTTACACCGTTTTCTTCAAAGAAGTATGGCCCGACAATACACATTGATGAAACTGCGCACCACACAGTGACTCGTTCTGGATGAAGTTCCGTCTCGTGGATTATTTCTGGATTTTACTCACTTCATATACGACAATTTTTGCTTGTTAAGCTTTCCGTTTAGATCAAATCGAGCCTCATCAGATAACAACAGACAATTTATCAAGTTATTATCTTCTTCGGCCATTTCAATCATTTTTTCAAAATTTCAAGCGAATAGGCAAATCTGGAAAGTTTAACCGGCTTGGTATTTGAACTTTGTACGGAAACAGGTTTAAGTCATCACGAGTAATCCATTGTAATAACCGTTTGCTAACTCCAAGTTGCGCCGATACGTTGCGAGTCGAAACTCTTGTATTTGCCTGAATTTACGGTGCAACAGCCGTGATTGTTTCTAGAACACGAACATACGGATCTCGGTGGTACGATTTTCTTGCGATACTTCCATATTCGGCAAACATGTTTACCAACATCATAATGCTCCATCTACCCGCCAAAATCCCGTCTGAATTCCCTTTGGACGGAAATGACGGACTGCAAAGCATAGCACTGCTGCACTATTCAATCCCTCTTTGCGGTATCCCACGCATTCATTTTTAAAAAGCTTAAATAATAACCTACCAATTAAAAAACAACGACCTATAAAAACATAGGGACTAGTTCGAGTATATACCGACAGACGGACGGCCGAACAATCGTACAGAAAAACATGACTAAGTCCACTCTGTTAGTTATGATAATCCTTTATATGTATATAAGCTGTATATATATTAGGATTGTATGTTCTCTACTTAGGTTTGATTTATCTTCTTAAATCTACTACTAATTTTTGCTCTGCAATTGAAATGTGTCACTAAAAAGTCAAGCCGGTGAGTGACTTTTAATGAAATGATATCGACTTTTAAAGTTAATGTTGTTGTACAGTTGTATTGTGGTCGCATCTTTTTATTCATCTCAATTTCTCTTATAAGAACGTAACTGTAAGTGCAATAGAGAAAGGTAGTCCAGCTGCCTTAGATCCGCATTTTCGCTGCTCGCTATTTATGAGCGCTGTTTTCTTATAACGCTCAAGCGAGCAATTAATGTAAGAATGAAAATGCAATGATTTAATGATTTTAAAAACTTAACAGTTAAAATTGTTTATCGAGAACCGCTCTAAGGGGTTACTAAAACGATTTTTGGCTCAGAATATCTCCAGTAAAATAAGAATCGAAACGCATATGTGTAGTATGCCTAGAGGAAATGTTGGCGGAAGTGCTGCCCATTTGTTTGAACAATTGATATAGTTTGTTTGATTCGCTATTCTCCAAAGTTTCACGAATACTGTCTTCATGTAAATCAACATTACTTGTACTAAAATTTTTACATAACTACAGTCACCATTAACAACATTAACAAAAGGTGTCGGATAAATACTTTGAAGTACCACTACAATTGTTATTATTATTACTGCTGTAAATTTTGTCCACAAGAAATCCTTATAGCAAATACTTGTGAAACCTCGAAATAATTGGGAATAATTCCAAAGACGTACGTTTTACAAGTGTACGCAATTCTTTACGATATTTTAGATATTGAGAAATCTTTGTTATGTCTTAATTGCAATGTATCTGCTTATTGTACTTGGTTAATACAAATGTCGATAGTCAACGAAAATATAAGTTGAAAACCTAAATTCACTAATCCTCATACCCCAAATGCCCATTTTATCTATGTTTATGGCAAAATATTAAAACGTAATTAAGTTGCATACGTCAGTGTAATGTTAAAGTAATGGTAAAATGATATAACTGATAAAAATTCGTACACTTCTTAGTGGCTTTAGTAGGGGCAGTTACCCTGCCCTCACACTATACACTTGAGAGAGAGCTATATTTAGGTTTCGACTCATAAATAAATCACAGTTCAACCGCTAATCAGTGAAACTGAACAACAAACATATATCCCGCCTTCCTTGTTCCTTTTGGCCTTTCACCCAAATATTACGTGCTACAAAATTACCCCAAAAATTACGTATTTCATTAACTTTGGCCGGTGGTCATTAATTATTTTGAACTTTGGCTCTTGTTACTCACAGGCAAGTGAACACAACAAGAAGCATCATATCTTATTAAAGCAACTGGTCGGCAAGCAATTTGCGAAATTCGCAGCTACATAGCGAAGTGGTTTCGTAACAGCTGGTCGAGCATAAATATATACAAGTATGTTACAATATATGCGTAGATCCACGTACGAGCAACATTTGGCGTAACTGGCTGAAATTCCAAACAAAATGAACGGGAAATTGAAGCTGCAGCTAAGATGTTACACTAATGAGGCACAATACTGATATTTCCGAACAAAAAAAAACGAGGAGTTGTGGAATGATAGGAACTCCCAAGAAGTTAGAGTATGCGGAATATATCACACTCAAGATTAATACACGTAAATTATTTTCAGTCTGCTATCAGCTTCTCCACTAGAGCTTAGCCCCCTCTCTCGTTCGTCCCAGCGGGCGGTGTAATAAATACAAGCGGTCACTCTTTCCATATTCCACATTTATGGACGTATTTGTATTGTAGAATTGTAATATTTAGGAGAAAATATGAAAAATAAAAAGAACGAATTTTCATGGAAAAGTTTCGGTCTTCGACATTGAACAAATTCAAAAGTAAACTCACGAAGTAGCAATAAGACATACATATAATTAAAATGTAAAAGTTATAGGTTATCCCTATAGGTCGCTTTTATAATAGTCCCCTTATTTCTATTTAATTATTTAATTTTTATACTCTCGCAACCTGTTGCTAAAGAGTATAATAGCTTTGTTCATCTAACGGTTGTTTGTATCAGCTAAAAATAATCGAGTTAGATATAGGGTTATATAAGTATGTTTATAAAAATGATCAGGATGAAGAGCCAAGTTGAAATCTGGGAGACTGTCTGTCAGTCCGTCCGTCCGTGCAAGCTCTAACTTGAGTAAAAATTGAGATATCTTTATGAAACTTGGTAGACGTATTTCCTGGTACCGTGAGACGGTTGGTATTGCAGATGGGCGTAATCGGAACACTGCCACGCCCACAAAACGCCATTAATCAGAAACAAATAAATTGCCAAAACTAAGCTCCGCAATAAGCTACAAGACTGTTATTTGGTACTCAGGATAACATTAGGGAGGGGCATCTGCAGTTAATTTTTTTTTTAAGTGGGCGTGGACCCGCCCCTAGTAGGTTTAATGTGCATATCTCCTGAACCGAAAACGCTATAATAACAAATTTCACTGGAAGAAAATGTTTTTAGAACTTCTACCCACAGTGTGAAAATAGTTGAAATCGGGTGGCAACTCTGCCCACTCCCCATATAACGGTACTGTTAAAACTACTAAAAGGGCGATAAATCAAGCACTAAACACGCCAGAGACATTAAATTTTTTTTCTGGGATGGTATAAGTTGACTTTATAGGAACCGTGTTCAAAATTAGACAATGGGCGTGGCATCGCCCACTTTTAGGTGGAAACCCATACCTTGGATCTGCTTAACCGATTGCAACCAAATTCAGTGCATAACGTTCTTTTCATATTTCTATATTATAGTGCGAAAATGGGCGATTTTCAATTCCATCTGATTCTTTCACTTTCTAGTTTGCAAATAATGCAAGAATGATTATATCGGGGTTAAACTCTGCGTGAATAATGCGTTTAAAGTATGCCACCTTGTGACCAAAAATTTTATAAATCGAACCAAAACTGTTCAAGCCCCTAAGTACTAAATATGTGGACCCCTTGTCTTGTTGTAGTTATTTTCAAGAACTAAATAAATTCAGAGAGCAAAACTATTTTGGTTGAAGCATGATCAAGGTTTAGGATCTTCTTAAAAAATGTTGTTGGATTTTTAATTAATATAATATATGACACATACTCGCATATGTATATACATAAATTGTTCCTGAAATATTAATTGATGTCGCATCAGTTTGATGTAATTTTTTGCATTTATCTTGTACGTGTAAATTTTCATTTGAAACTCTCGTATTCGTATTGTTCCGTTTTTGCTTTTCAAAAACCTGCTTTCAAGTGAACAAATTCCCAAGTTGTAAGCTTAGCAGCTGCAACAGCCATCTAAGTCATATGAAAAGTGTGATCTAACAACAACAGTGTAAAAGTTGTAGCGGTTTGAATAAATATCGTGTAGGGGGAAACAAGTATTTTTGTTAATATACAATAACAACAACGATTGTAAAAATAATGAAAAATATAAGCATGACCAGAAGTGGTTGACCATGGGATTGAAGAATTTGCTGCCGTCAATACAGCCGACATTGTCAAGCCTTCTCGTTGATTTCTCCACACATATTTAGTTAGCTGACCAATAGGAAATTATAATTTGATCAAGTCAATACTGTAATTTTTCAATATGCAAGAGACTTATTTTAGGGGAGCAAACACCGCGTTTGCAAACTGAAATTTCATATTGGATCATAACGGAAGAATATTGTTAACTCAAAAATTAAGTATTAATAAAGTTGAGAGATGTGCATAACTCCACATACCTGTCCATTTGTTCGCAAAAAATACTCGTATATACGTACTATGATACCAGAGAACGCATACGCAAGCACTCAAGAGTGGGAAGTTAACGTGTATTCTAGTTTCTACTAACTAATTTTATATTGAATAAACTTGTCAATACAACAGAAAACAAGTAAGGGCCAAGTTCGGCCGACATCGAACATTAGGCACCTGTGCAAGTTGAATGATGTAAAGGCTTTTGAAAATTTCGAAATGTCACAACAATATTGGTTATATTATATATAAACGTATACCAACTTTGTTGGGGCAACCCAACAGTTGCGCACTATATGACCATACCGGCTTGATAGTTTGTTTGTAGAAAAGTTATTTGTTATGTATGGACAGGTTTGACCTTCGTCCAGCTAGCCATTCTATTTTTGACAATTTCAGGTTAAGTTCAATGCTTTTCATCGAAAGAGCACATTTCCAGCGTAATTTAGAACCGATCGTAATGCCAAGATATTTAGCTGAATTGGCATATGGTATGCAGACATCAAAAAAACTTATAGGGTGATAAGTAATTCTTTCGTTCCGAACCGACTTGCCATCATTTAGTTTTATTCTCCATTCCTTGGTCCATTTGGCGGTGCATGTAGCAGATGTATTCCGGTGTCAACAGTGAAAGTGGCAGTCATTCTGTTTGGTGCTAACGGCATAGTATACATAATATATAAAAGTGGTTTTAAAATACTTCCCGACACAACACTCAACCGGATTACAAAATTTTAATTTATGCATAAGGCCTTAGTGCCACACCTTATCGAATGCCTGCGCAACGTCAAGGAATACCGCTGAGCTAACTTTTCCTTTTTCCAGCGTTGCTTCTAATTTTATATGTTATTCTATGAATTTGTTCTATTTTAGCAAGCATTCTAACAACTGCTTTTTAACGATGATAGATTTTAATCTTTAGAGGATTAATTTTTCAAAAAGTTTTAGATTTGTGGAAGTAGTGAAATTGGTCTATATGATGCGACTATGTGAGGATCCTTTCCAGGTTTAGGAATCACGACAACTTCTGCAACTTTCAAAATGCGTCAGAAGGACTGATTTATTGAAAAGATAGTTAAGCTTTAATAAATTTTTGTGTGGTAACTGCTTTAATACTTCAGCTGATATTAGATCGAATCCGGGTGCTTTCTTAACTGTAAGTTTTTTAATTTCATTTTTGAGCTCTCAAATGGAGATTACTGGGATTGTTGCATGTTCTGGTTGAACATTGCTGAGGAACATATTTTCACTACTCTCATTTGGACGCAAGGTTTCGGTTAGATGCGTTCCGAATGCATTTGCTTTATCACAATCACTCTTAGCCCATGTATTACTGTTAATTTTTAATCCCGCAAAGTAGAATGTTGCACTTTTTTGTCAGCTAATAGTTGATATAAGGATTTGTGTATTGACTCATTTTTAATATGAGAAATTTCTCGGTTTAATTCAGCTGTTGCTCTATTAAGGTTGGTTTTGTCAAGTGGTATGTATTTTACCATTTCCGGTCCACATTATAGTAATTTGAACCTATACTTGTCCGCTTTATCTCCGGAGTATTATCCCAAGCAGCTTGTTGAATTTCTTTTGTAAACCTGTCAACTTCTACTTGTTCGATTGTTATATGGAAGTCCAATCCTTTTTTTGTTGTATAGTTTCAAATTTAGTTCTTTTTTAATGACTGTTTAATTTTATGTTAAATATATTGGGGAATGATCAGAGACTTCCTTTTTTGTTTTTAATGTAATAATTGTGGTTTGAATATTGTGCGTACTGGCTTTTCCATCCTCATAATGCTTAGTATTGTATTTAATAGTAACAGCAGTACCTCGTATCGCACATCTGCTAGGGTGAATTGTGTGGTAAACATCGTAGTTTTTGCTGCGGCCTCGTAAAATGAGTTTCTAATATTTATTAGAGTTTCTCTTTTTCCGAAATAATTTTAAGTTCTTCTTTTTGCTTTAATAATCCATTCGCGTTCCATGTCATAACCCGGAGAGCACGATTCATACCTTAGACTCATGGACTTTTTTTATATGTATTTTTTTCGAGGTTATCTAAACGACTCAAGAATTTGAGATCTTCAGTCAACTTAATGTTATTTACGTTTATTACTTTTGAGTTACTTTTCACAACTTCGGAAAAGTGGGCCATTTTTATTGACAGTGGATGGATTATTTGTTGTACGGGACGAATTAATAGAGAGTTTTTGTTTCTTCAAGGTTTTATTTCGATTATTTGAAGCTATTTGGCCACAATACTTTTCCTGTAGTTTGCCGGATGGCTTTTACCAAAATTACAGCACTTGGGCTTTCGGTTGGTTAGTTTTGTGCTTACCACTGCATTTAACGCATTTTGACATTTTGCCGCAGAAGTTCTTGGTATGTCCAAGTGCCTGGCAATTTTTTCATTGAGGAATAAGTTTAGAATTTCGAATAGTCTCAATGAGAGCTATGAAGTGTAGAACATGTTTAATTTCATACATTTTCTTGACATTTTCATTAGTATCAAAGATAGCTAGGAACATGTGTAATGGGGCTCATATTTTCCACTTGAGTTTGTTTACTAAGGTTAGATCATCTAATCCATGTTCCTTTAAATCAGGGACAATAACACTAATACTACATGAATCATGGATGTTTTTAATCATAACCTTTATAGAGCGCGTTTGCTTGGCTTTGTATGAATACTATGATACTCCCGATGCAGTCAACATTTTTGTCACCGATCTATAGTCATTACTGGATGTGACGCTTATTTTATGAATTTCGTTATTTAAAAGTTTTAAGATATATGTACTTTTGGCAATATCTTTAATTTGGTTATTTCAAATAAGATAGATATATTTGAAACCATAATGGGCGGAGAAAGCGGTTCACACGGTTGATGATTATTAACTGTCTGTGTTTCAGCATTGTATATGGGGTCAAGCGCATGATCTGGACCGTTACAACCATTTTTGATACTTTATCACGTTGTGAGTAAGGGAATATATCCACTCAATTTCATTAGCATAGTGACCAATATATGTATGTATATAGCATTCGTTCAAACAGAATATCCAAAATCGTTGTATCAGGTATTAGGGAATAAGAAAAAAAATATATATATACAAGTATATATATGTATATAGACTGTATTATTTTAAAAAAGTTAAGCCAGTCTAATTTATTTATGATTCGCAAATTGACAGATATTTTCGGCAGAAAGTTAGCCGTTTATTTCTGAAAAAGGGTTAAAAAAGATGTAAGACCACATTGGCATACATTGACACATATTTTTTTCTAGGACAGGTGATAAGTTTGTCACGATTATAATCCTCTAAATGATCTGCAACGAAAGAATAAACAAGATTTTTTATCTAGATAAATACAATAGCATTAGCTATTTGGAATTTTGTGAATTTATTAGAAATTATAAAAGTTGTTAAATCGTAGTACGGTGCAGATATATATAAGCTTACCCCAAATTTGAAGTTAAGTAAAACTGAAAAAATCAGTTAAAAAGGTGTGAACAAAATTCCACCGGTCTTGATGTCATATCTTGCAAATAACTATATCGCTAAAATAGGATTATATATATTCAAAAGTTAAGTTTTCAATATCTGAAAAAAAAGATTTATTGAAATTTCTTTACTATAATACACAATATGATTTGGAAGCAGATATGTATGAAATTGATCTACTTGCTACATATACCTAATATAAAGAATTTCGATGTTCTAATAGACTTTATACCGAACTTCTGCCCGAAAAAAGTAAATACTATTCTTTATCCGACCTTCAGGTTGGTTAGGCGATATAGAGAAATAAAAATTCCGTGCAATTTACAATATTTACATACTTGTATGTAAATATGTAAAGTGTATTTGTAGTATGTGTTGATAATTCGAGTACCCCCCTTCTTCTTTTTATGTGCTTCTTTCAGACGTTACGTTATTTTCCATTTTGTGGGTGTGTTGCTGTGTTTCTATTTATTTCAACAATGACCTTCATGTGAGCAAACAACCCACGGAGTTTTCAAGTTTCGCATCCATGCGTTGATGGGCGCCCAGACACCAAGCGCTAAAAAAGAAACGAAAGCGAACCAACAAACCTGCACAAACTGGTTAGTATGCAAAGTAATGTTAGCATAACAGCACAACAACAACACCAAGACTGCACTGTGTCAAAGCAAAAGCTAAATAGTTGACAACATCACAGTGTTGCAGCTGTTGCTGAAATTACCGCTACTACCAAGAGAGCTGGCGCAACTGCTACATAACATACTCGTAGTTATTGTTCGCTAAAAGTGACAGCCTTAAAAACAAAACTTGAAATAATAACAATAACATAGAAACCGGCTAAAGTCACTGCAATTCTTTTTCGATGGCAGTCTTGAGCTCCATAAATTCTAAATGGCAGCGTTGAAACAAAACTTAGCTATGCACTGCGCAATCGGCCCAATCGGTAAATCCAACAGCAAGCAACTAGCTTGGATCACTGATCACTGCTATGCAGACAATTACAATAATAATAACAACGGTGACGATAAACAAACATGTGCAAAGCTATCGACAGTTATCGCCATAAATTTTGACACTCGCGCTATTGGCGACGGCTGCGGCAGAAACAAGGCAGACCAGTTGGCAGTTGGCAGATAGTAGGTGCAACAACAGTATAAACATATGTACATAGTGTATGTAAGCAGGTAGGCATACAAATAACCAGTCAACCTGCTGTCCTTTGTTGAACTAGGCAGCCGCCAATCGATCGATAGACCGTCGGAATTGCGCGGCGACAAATTTATCCGCATCGTTGTATTTGTTAGTTGTATTTGCTGTTGAAATGGCTGGGCGATCGCCTTGATCAAACGGTACAAATTGCACTTGCTGCGATCTCGACGATCGCAAATCGTGAATTGCGGATCGCTGTGCGCATTGTCACTTCATGCCGCGTTTGGCATCTCAATTGCTTAAGCGATGCCCTCACTTAATAAACAATTTTCACGCCACCAACAATGGATGGCTCGCCCAAAACCCCGGCCCCTGCTCCTGGCGCTGGTTGGTGAACAGAAAATAAATGTTCGTACGTAAGCTTGTTGTTGTAGTAGACACAAATGCAAAATGTTAGGTGCCGCTACACCCAGTCGCCAAACACCAGCAATAAGCGAATATCGGCCGTCAATAATCTGACAGTGCGACAGTGAATTAGCGAGAGCGGGAAGCCGACTACGGCGACAAGTCTGATTCAGCTGCTTCGGTGTGTGGCGCTTGCCCACAGCGGCGGATGCATCTCGCTTAACATAGCTTACATTGCACAACTGGTCGCCCATACAGCTAATACTCCTCGATGTATTTGCATAATTATGTTTATTGCATTTGAATATCTGTCGATGTAGCTGACGTTTTATTACCAATGAGCAGTAAATAGTAGTCGAAAGCACATCAGTATACATAACATATGTACGTAAATATATGCAAAATAAATACAATAAAATAATCGACAAAGCAAAGTTTTTTTATAATTGTTATTGCATTGTTATACCCTGAACAGGTATAACAGTTTGACATGAAGCTTGTCCCACCCATAAGAAAACGTCGGAGACCCTATAAAATATTTACAATATATAAATGATCAGCATGACGACCTAAGTCGATTGAGCCATGTCCGACTGTTTGTCCGTCTGTCTGTCTATATATACCCTCAGTTTTTGATATATCGATCTGAAATTTTGCACACGGCTTTTAGACCCGAAGAAGCTGCTCCGACAAATGACCGCCGATGTCGGACCACTATATATTGTAATATAGCCGCTATACAAAGTAAATGATCAAAATCCGGTCTTTGTATGGAAAGCGTTTTTATTTGTCGATATATCTTCACGAAATTTGGCATTTGTAAGGGTAAGATAGTTTCGGTGCAACCGAAGTTAAGGTTTTTTCTTGTTTATAATTTGCTTTGCCGGCGTTAGTTGGAAGTTTCATTGAGGTTTTAATTCCATTAAAATGTATACCTGTAAAAACATCTCTCGTCTTTTATGTTTAATGTACTCTTTAAATCCGTATCATTTGCAGAAGTAGCTTAGCTCTTCCCTATTTGCTATACAAGTACATATATTTCTTTATATCTGAGAACACCGTTTCTCTTAGCTATTGGCAAGCTTAATGCATTCACAAAGCGAAAGAAGTAAATTATTAAGGGCCAGCTTTATAAACCTTCTGCCTTCAAGTCAACTACCTTAATAAGCTTAAGCGGTAAATCTATTTTTGTCTCATTTAAGAAAGTTCTTGTTTATCCGAAATGTAAACATCTATACAAACACTGAGCTCAACGCCTAAATCAAATAAAGTGCTGTCCAAAATGTGGCAAGTAAATTGCCTGTTGTAGAATCAACACATAAGTTGATTTCAGCTGCAGTCGATAAATACTAAGTGGTTGGGAAGTGGTAATCGAAAGAATGTAGTTAATAATCTGCAATAACCAACAAAAAATGTACAAAAAAGCCAACTTAATAGTTGTTGATTTGTGCAACAACTAGGCCATCAGGTAAACTGACCGAAACGAAATGTCTTCACATGGCTACAGTTTTAGTATTTGCTAGGATGACCCATTAAATAAGATGTACACATTGACGAATCATTACAACAAACTACAACAACTAAGTATTAGAGAAGCAATACCAATAAAAAGTGGCAACCAATACAAAAGGTAATAAAGATGTGGGGGAGTAGCACACACACGAGTTAGAAGCAATATGGGCACACGCCTGGACTGTTCGAAAGTTAAAAAGTGATGACTTGGCATTGTTGACTCTGTTCTCGATTCCGACCCGGTTAAACACATTTCTTTGTAAAAATAAAGAAAAAGTACACATTTAGTTGAATAAGCTGTTGTATACCACATAATAAAAAAGTGATGAGAGGAAAAAACCGCCAACCTTATCTCAAAAGTATTCGTTGACTTTTGATGGCATTCTTATAGAATGCCATTCGCACACCCACCACCGCCGTAGATGGTTTATTGTGACATCCATGCAGGAAAACTCACCGCTCATTAATTCGTGCGAACTGTTCACATCCGTGAATGAAGCAAAACTTACAAGGCAAAATGGACAATCCGCAGTTATAAGATGTAAACAGATGTAGATTTTCAGCTCTGGTGAATTATTTTCAAAGCCTTAGTTAATATTTTACAATTATTTTAGTAAGAACAATAAAAAGAACTTAATAATTACTTAGTAAAAATGGTGGATGCTCGATTTTTTCTTGAGGGGAATGTTGCATGTACATACATACATAGTGTTCACGAAAGAACATTCAATATGCGACTAAGCTACTTATTGACCAGCATATATCCGTTACACAAATACATGAAGGTATGTACATTACAAATGTGGGGAGGGCTTACTTTATTTCTGCAAGCTATTAACTTGTTACTCTATGTGTATGATATGATATGGCGAAAAAATTACCGCCTTTGGTAATGGTCAATTCCTTTGGGTGAGCATTAGTCCAAGTGATATTTCCATTGACATCCACCCAGCAGCTGGTGGGGAGACAGAGGTTAAAGCTCACATACTGCAAATTGATTGCGGCAAGTGTTACTGATAAGGCCAATGGCGAAGTGGCTACAACCTCGCCACAGATGAATTGTTTATTTGCTGATAACTACAAGCTGTTAAATGTTAGTAAATACCAAGACTAACTACGCGGGGCCAAAATGGAAGCCAACAAGTGGTTAAAAAGTTCGACGACAATGATGAGGGCGTTGAAATAAGTAGCTGGAGCAAATTGCATTGATTGATGGAGTTAGGGGAAATAGAGTGTTCTTTGAGGTACACTACTTCATTAATTTTATTATATTTATCCTATCGGAACGATAAAAAGCGATATATCTTGAAAAAAACTTATGATCATATTACTTTTGATCATATTTTTCATTAGGAAAACATTTAAATTTGTTTACTTATGAGAGTATCAAAAACTACTATTCTCATTTGAAAAGTATAGCACTAGAAAGAGAATATCGTCTGAAAACATGCGATAACAGTACGTTTGTAAGATTGGCACTACTCATGGCTAGATCTCGGATTTACAATATTTGCATATTTTTCTGGGATTAAAATGAGTCAATTCTGATGACATTAAAGTTCATTTCATTGAAAATGGCATATTTTTATTTTTTGCATATTTGCATGAATTGCACATGTATAATACGAGGGTTGGTTGCCTTTTATATTTCGGGATTAGGAATATAACAAATTATTAATAATTTTTATTGTTTTTAAAAATATTCTCCATTAAGATCTATATACTTTTGCATGCGTTTGAAACGAAATTGTCGAAGCACTTTTGCCACTATGATGGAGGTATCTCCGAAACTTGCGTCATTCGGTACCAAGTCAGGAGTATACGGTTAATGACTTATCAAATAGATTCGGCGGTTGGTTTTCATGATTTCTAGAAAGACAACTGCAGACAAGTGGTTCTCAGAATTAACTGTTCTGCGTTGTTCTAGTGGTATGATTCCAACAGGTCCAGTTGTTTAAAAACAAATGGAACCATTTGCTTGAAAGTGCTTCGTGCGCGAACAACTTTTGTTGGATTCGGCTCATTTTGAAACACCCGTACAGTCTGTTTACTTTCCGGCTCATACGCGTAAATCCACGATTCATCACCTGTCAGGATGATATAGATGTGTTACGAAGCACAGCTATCATATTTCTCTCGACAATCGACACGAGCCTTTTTTTGAGCGATTAACAAATTGTGTGGATTCCAATTCGAACAACTTTATTACAGTCAAATGTTAATGCAATATTAAATGTGTGGTGGTCCCACTAATGCCTATAGTTGTCTCTATCTCACGATAGGTCACATGACGATCTTGCAATATAATGCAAGTAATACGCAAAACATGTTAAACAAAAAAATAAATAAAAATGAACACAAGAAAAAATGTTAACTTCGGTTGCACCGAAACTTTAATACCGTTCCCAGTCGCATTTTTATAGCATATAAGTGTATAAAAAGATCTTTTTCTTGATTTAAATCTGTCAGTTTATATAGTATATTATAGCTGCCATATTCTGATATTATTGCGATACCTTGAGTAAAAATCTATGCCGAGTTTCGTGACGATACCTTGTCGAAAAAAAGAGTTATTCATATAATGACTTGAGATTGATCGGTCAGTTTTTATGGCAGCTATATGCTATAATTGTCTGATATCGGCAATTCCGACAAACAAACATCTTCTTGGAGAGTATAATTACAGATCGACATCTCAAAAACTGAGGGACTAGTTCGCGTTTATACAGACAGACAGATAAGAGAGATGAAAGTGATAAAATGAATCTCTTTATTAATTGTTTTTAAAGCAAGAAAATGCCTTTCTATATTTTTCGCAACTTAATATTTAACAAGTGGAATTAAATTTTTCGATAAAATTCTAAAGGTAAAAAATGACAAAGTGTATTCAATGTCCTACGTTAATAATAAAGCCATTTAATAATCAATTGTGACCTTTGCGTTTGCATAAAAAGTTAATTTTGATGCAATTAAGACCACTGACCTTGGCTCCTTCTGACAGTCACAATTGTATCACTTAACTCTGCTACATTGTTGTAAACCAGTAATTCAGGACAAGCTGATGATCAAGCTGATCTTTCGAAAAGGAAGCTTCACAGCAGGGCTAGCGCTCAAACAAAATGTCTAACATATTTGATAAACTCATAAACAATGCGTGTCTAGCAACCCATAGATGGCTGGGATTGGCTGACTCCGTGTCGAAGTCTCACTTTCCTTTAATAGTATGTTGAATGGATAAAGTGCGTCGACATTGCAATATATTCGAAATAACTGCGACATCCAGTGAGTTACATAGGTAGGCAGAGACTCTCACAACCACATATTGCAAGTTATTTTTTATCCACGCGACGGTGAAGACCTGTAAGTGTCAGTCAACAGCCAAAAAGCCCTAGCTGTCACTAATGTGTCACAATGTCCATACGACACGCAAATTCTTTCACGATCTTACCCACTGCCATTTGCTGCATACCAAAGATGGCTTCCAAATTATTATTTCCCAGCACTACATAAGAAAAAGGAAACCTTACGCTTTTATAAGTATGTTTGCTTTTGCTAAGTACATATGTATGAATATATGTGCAAATAATATGTTCGGGCGTGGACAGTAAGAGGTATTGATACAATGACTTGCTATTGCCTGCGACATTGCCTCATGCATTCTATTTGCCATTGGCAGCTGGGGAGTGGAAGACACGTAGCTGGCTGTTGCCAACATTCGTCGCATCGTCATCCATCAGTTTCACTTAATAATGACGCCAAATATGCCAGCTATGCTGACAGACGATATTCACCAGTAGCCATCATCCTAGCCTCATAGCCATGCAACCAATCGTTACAGCTTCGATGACTGATTTAAAACTTATTCTTTGGATTGCGTGGCGTGCCTAAGCGTATGTTGTCCACAGCCCGGGAGTGCGTGAGTATACATAGCTCCGCTCTGACAACTGCAAATGCGCAAACACATGCAACTAGTCGTGGAACACATATTTGTGTCATTACGTACCTAATACATATGTACATACATACTATATATGTATATATTCTAAGCACGCATTTATTCTTTTTTTTTTACACGAATAATTGATCAACTTAATCTGGGTTTACACACGATAACTTTTGTTGCTAATTATCAGACACTTTTTCCGTTTCTATGATTGAATCCTAAATTCTTGTATGCTTTGTTTCAGCGGTACACAAAACTATTTTATATGACCTATTTTAATCCAAGTTTTAATTAAAAGTTTGTAAAATATTTCGATTATGCTTTGTATATCTGTATAAATAAGTATTTGCACATTAAATGTTAAAACAAGATCATAGAATTGAAATTTTTAAAACATATTATAAATTTTCTTTAGAAACCGATTAAAATTGCAACCATGGAAAGAATTTCAAAATGAAAAGGAATGTCCAATTGCATAGCAGTCTCGAACAAAAGTACAAAGGGGGCAATTCGGTGCCCTTTGTCGTTCCTCTTCACACCCTCGCCTTTAAACTACACGTTTGGGCAACAAAATTCTTCGTGTGTGAACACAGTCTTAGTATATTGCCGTTGTAATCATTTTATCATATATTATATTTTTAGTAATATCGGAGTTCAAAATTATAAAAATTTGAGCAAGTAAATCTTAAACAATTTTTCTAAAGTGTTTGAGGAATCCATTTATATTTAATCTTCACTTCACTTTAATATCCACATATGCTCTTATATCTATGTAACTCGATAACTTTGTTGTTGATTTTATATGTATATTTTTTGACAAGAGAGCAGCGCGCAAGGATACTGAGCAGAGAATGGCGAATCGAAGACAGCGTATGTTGATTATAAAGCGTTGTCCTAAGCAGTGAAACAATAATTCGACAAGCAGAGACGCCACGTTGAGTTATTTTATGTTTAACGATTTGACCAGCCACAGAACTAAAAGGAAATGGAAAGTTTATATTCGACTATTTTTAAAGATTAAATAAAATACAACTTTGATTTTTGTCAAAAAATGTCCTTTCGTTCAATTTATATGGCAGCTATATGTTATAGTGGTTCGTTATAGGCCGGATCCAACAAATGAGCGGCTTCTTGGGAAAGAAAGTATGTGTTCCGATCGATATCTCAAAAGCTAAGGAATAGTTCTTACATACTTACATGGCTAAATCAGCTCAGCTCACGCTGATCATTTACCGTATATATACATAGATACATATATTATATATACTTTGGTATACTTCGTGGAAAACTTAATATATAGCGAGTAACTCAAACGTCACAGTCCTTTTATTATCAGTGTTTAAGAGGTTTCGTTTTCGAAAAAAAATTAATTTCTACTTTTTACTTCAGTATAATTTATATTGTAACTAGTAAGGAAGAGCTAATTCGGGTATAACCGAATATTTCATACTCTCGCAATTCGCAAGGATCAAAGTGGGGGAAATACCTTCATGTGTTGGCAAAACTTTATAACATAAAATGTTTCGTAAATACTCAACATTTATTATTGACTCAAACTGTGAATGGTTTCAGTCATAGTTCGTATCTTCTTTTAATATAGGTCATAGACTCACAAAGTTTCATTGCTACATTTTACTTCGTATCCACTTAGTAAACTTAAATGTGATGCAGGTAGGCGATATAATCTCAATTTAATCGACGAAATGTTTTATATTGAATATATGAGAAGAACATAAAGTAGAGGAAATTAATATATCAACGTTATACGAGGTTTACAGCTAGGTCTAAACAATTCTATTAATTTTCAGTGCTAAAACATATAGTTTATATGAAAAAAAAATTTTCATTAAAATATCTCATATATTTGACATCATAAACGGTTTAAAATCCGCTGAAAAGTAGGAATTACTATATAAGGAATATGAGGGCTAGAGGAAGATCTGGACTAAGTTCATTAACTTTGGGCATGGCTCAATTATACTCGATAACATGTCTCCACGCCATTTTGTGAAGATACTTCTCACTGATCGACAGATTTCACATATTTTCAGCATAAACTCTGGTATATCCAATATTATGAGTTCACTTTATTTTGTTAAAATATGTTACATATTGGTCGAAATATATAATAATGGTATAAAGACAACCGGAAGATTTAAATTCTTATGTTAGATAAATGTGGACTAGTAAGGTTGATCCGACTTGATCCATTTTTAGCATTACGAAATATTATTACTAGAAAAATATTCTGTCTGACTTTCATTAAGATACCTCGCACATTGGTCAACATATAAAATATAAAGTCAAGCGAATGTTTGAAAATTTTTATATTATACCATATTACAACCAAAAATTTTAAGTGATTATATAATATTATATTTGGTCTATTCGCCAACCTAGACTAGCCATTGGAGATTTATAAGCCAGACGTTTTTGGCGTTAAAGAACTCACATCGTTCAATATTTATTAAAAGAAAACATTGCAATGTTCTATTTTGTTATAAAATTAAAAATATTTTCCATTTAATGGAAATAATGCACTCCTTTTTGTGATTTGGGAATTCGATTGCCGGGTGAATGCAAATGAATTGCTTTTAATTTATTTGTTTGTTTACAATTTTTTTTTTTTTGCAATGTCTAAATCAGCTGTGATGATGTGATAAATGTCCCTGCTGACAAACAGATGGCGCTAAATGGAGGAAGAAGATTTCGACTAAATTGGATTCAATACTCCGATATATTTGCTTCTAGGTCAACCATAGGCAGTGAGGTCCATATACTCTATATCTGGGGCCTGGGAACTATATTCCAAATTCGAAAATTTTTGACATGAGAAAAGTTTTATTTCAATAACGTTATTGGCACTCGATTTATGCTCTGTAAAGTGAAAGAATCAGATAGAATCCGATTTCACAAATTTTCACAACGTAATAGGAGAATGTCGTGATACTTTTATTTACCAAATTTGGTTTCACGGGCCACCCCTTTTCCTACTATCGGAGGAAGTACCGAAAAGATATACTCTGAGCAAATTTGGTTGATATAGATATAGTGGTTTTTGGGATATTTACATTAAACCTGTTAGGGGGTGGGGCCGTGCCCAAATTTTTAAAATTTTCATTGTTACTCCCCAATGCGATTCAGTACACCAAATAATAGTTTTGTATCTTAATTATCGGCTTAGTTATGGCGTTTTAGAAGTTTTCGATTGACCTCGTTTTGAGGGCGTGGTAGTGATCAGATTCCTCCCTTCTACAATACCAACCCAAAAATTTTGATAACGTAACACCACTTATGGAATACTTCTGTCTTTACGAAAGGAGATTACTCCACTTCAGTAATACCTCTTACAATTTCTGAGCTAGCCTTTAATTATAACTCTTTCAAACTGCATCCAACAATCAGTTATAATAAATTCGCCGAGGTGTATTTTTTTTAAATTTTAATACAAATTTGTTTTAACATAGGAAATTTGTTCACGGCAACTGTCTAGAAAGTTTTAAAACGCATTGAGTAATTCGCTTGAAATTAAGTAATTTCAAGTACCAATCACCACCTTAAGCACACTTCCCATTCCGAAAGTATTTAATATCTTTCAACTAAGAAATTTCTTTTGGCAGCTATAAAATATGTTTTACCAGTATTTAGCTTACGTCTTTAATAGATCAAGCCGATTTGGACTCCAAATATTAAGTTCCTTGGTTGAACGCGATGTTGCGCGTTTGCCTGCGTACCTCATGCAGCAATTCAAAAAATTTGCTGTGACATTCATTAATTATTTTATATGGAATACTCGGCATAGCCACGTACACACTGGCGACATGCAACACGGCGACCAGATGACCATCAGACAAGGCGACAAGACACAAGATCTCAAGCAAAAACGGTAGAAGAACGCTGAGCGCCGGATGTTGTGTAATGCCGAGCGAGCAAGTTGTCACATCAAATTCACGAAGGCAGGTGAAGCATCGGCTCTGATAATGAAGCGATGCTCGAAATTGTAGACAAAGCGAGAGATGCCCGATGCATGTAGGCAACGATTTCACTTTACAATTGGAATTTTTGTTGCATGTCTGTGAGCTTATGTGTCTGGATTAAGTTGCAACCATCGAAGAAACATATTAAAGTAAATTTGTCCTCGATGTCAATTAGCACACCAACAACGATACAGTGTTGAGAAAAAACAACATAACTTTCAACTCTTGCCACTGTTGCCAATTTAGGTAGCGGATTAATACCAACACGTACCTAATTGCAGTCGCGAGCATTGTAAAGCGTCAAAGTGAAGTCTTGCATTTGGTGGTGCGTGTACCACCGGAATAGGTGGCTAAGCCTTGTTGTTATTCTTTGACTTGATGGCGCCCACAAATTTAACGGTTGCCAAGATGTTTGGTAGGTTTTCAACAATACATACCTACTTACTTGACAAGAGAATATTAAATGTATACACGTGTATGCACTGGGGAGTAATCTTTCAATGAATGCTGTACCTTCCTTCAATCCGATTGCGACTCATTCATGTTGGCGCTGTAGTATTCAGATTGTTTATAGCTCCTCTTTGTAAGTGGCGAGTCATTGCAGTGGTAAAATTACCTTGGTCCTCTGCAACACCTCAATGAGACAAAATAGGAAGCCAAGCATGGTCAATCACTGCCTAGCAGGCAGTAAACAGCTGATCGGGTTTATTAAGTAAAATTTAAGAGATCCCAATAATGAAGTTTTATAAAGGAATCTAGCAAAAATCTTTGCGCTGCCTGCAAACAGCAAAACGAGCCTTCAAACTTCAGCTCATTGTTGAATTTGTAAACAAATGGTGAACGAGTAAGTGCCACAAAGTGTTGGACCGAAGGCATTGGTCACTATGAAAATATAGAGTTGCATGCCGCAAACATTGAGTCATCAAGCGGTAGTCGTCGGCGGCAATGAGTGCCTTCAAGAGTGCGTTTTCTGTTCTTTCAGCCTCCACAGCAGCAGCAGCAACCGTCGTGGTAAATGCAACAGAACGGCACCTTAAGTGGCACACACCGGCGGGCGGGCCAAATCAAGTGGTCGTTCGAGCCGCTGCCACTTGCCCTCATGCAATTGCTACAGACACTGCCACTTTTGACATTTCGCTTCAGTGCACAGTCGCTGACAGGGTTAGAACTGTTTATTTTGTTTTGGCGCTGAACCAGTACATACCCGGTCGTTGGTGTTGGCATTTTTCGGTTGCTTTCGAGTGTCGCATGTAAATAAACCACCGATCAAATGAAAACAAGCACAATGACAACAAAATCGGTAATGATGGAAATTTAATAAACGTACCCACAAACAACATATTTGTGTGTATTAGTGCAGGCTATGAAGAAGCTGGTGAACAGCGTGGCAGAAATTGCAACGTCAGCCACTTGGCGAAGTAGGCTCATTGAAAGGGTTGTAAGCCTTCAGCTGTGTGGGTGGGCAACAAGCAAGATAATTCGTAATTATGTACATACGAACATAATGGAAAACATAATATCACATCACATAATCATACTATAAAACATAGACTTCTTCATTTACTTCTTCTTTACTGGCGTACCCTCCGCTTACGCGATTATAGTCGCGTTAACAATAGGAGATACCAAGTGCCACTAGGTCCTTCTCCATCTGATCTTTCCAACGGAGTGGAGATCTTCCACTTCCTTTGCTTCTACCGGCAGATACTGCATCGAATACTTTCAAAGCTAGAGTGTTCTCAAACATCCGAACAACGTGACCTAGCCAACGTAGCCGCTGTCTCTTGATTCGCTTAACTATGTCAATGTCGCCGTATATCTCGTACGGCTCATCGTTCCATCGCAGTGTGGTCGATTTCATAGAGAAATGTCCGAAATTTGTCACTGTAAGTATCAAAACTATTTCGTAAAAGAAAACTATTTCTTAAAACAAACGCTAAATTCCTTTTTGGTCTATCCTGGTCGTGCGTTCTACGAATAAAGAGAGAAAATGGACAATAAAAACAAGATGTACAGTCCTAGCTTTAAACTTGGCCCTTATAAGAAAATAAAATTTTAATATCGCGTAAAATTGAATCAAATTAAGTTTAGAATATATAAATAGGTGGAGGGTTTTTATGTAATAATATGTTGAGCAATTGTTTAAAATTATTATTTTACCAAGGGCCTTACACCACTCGAATTTTTCTTTATGTATTGATTTGAGTTATAGAAAATTTGTGATACTTGTCTTGGTCTCAAATGAGACATTTTTTCATATTAGTTAATGTTTTATTAATTTGAATTATTTAATTCAGTTTCCATCTTTTACCCCTCTCTGTGGTTATTCTTGTGTTTCTTTCAAGTGTTTTGTGTTAGATGTGCGTGCAAATATATACCATATACGTGTTTTCATTTTTGTTTTTTATTATTTGCATTTTGTTCGCCATGTTTATTTTTTCTTTGGTCATAATTTCATCAAACGTTTGTTTTATTCGCACCTATTTATACCATATTTTTAATATGTGGTGTTCAGAAAAAGGTTCCTTTGCTGATAAAGATAAAAAGGTATATGACGACTTAAAACATAGATTGCAATATGTTAGTTACGAATATATTGAAATTAGTGTTAACAAAATACTTGATTATATATTTAAAAATTTGGAGAATTGTGAAAGAAAAGCAACAAAATAAAATCGAATGTTCTCGAAAAAAACTCGGGTTGAAATAAATCGGCAATCAACTTCTCAAATCCTCTGATACTTGGTCAAAGAAAATTACCCTATTAAACTATATATTTAAAATAATCATTACAATTATTTGTGCTAAATTTTGTTACGTTAATTAATAAATAAACTATGGGCGAGAGGCGGCGCAGTAGTGGTAGGGAAGTTTGGTGGGTTTTATTAATGCTAATACTTTTTTAATTACTTATTATGTTATAATTATATAAAGCTAAGAAAAAATTGTCACTTTGATATAGGTAGTGGAAGTATTTTTTATAACGCCTAAGGACTAAGACTAATCAAATGTCTCCGCACCAGTAGTAGGGCGAGAATGATGAGAAACATGTAGAGTTTGATCTTTGTTATCAAGAGAGGACTTTACTTTTCAATTAATAAGTCTAAGTCCACAGTATCACCTGTTGGCAAGAGTGATTCGGCATTCAATTTCAAGGCTGATATTGTTGTTACTGCTGATTACAATAGACTAAAATATCTACGACTTATAAGTTATAACAGTGACACACAACAGTGGAGGCCAAGTCGCGAGTGCGATGACTGTTTATTTGATGACAGGAAATATTTCATCTTGTCGTTCACTACTAGACCCATACGCCTCGTTTCCTTATGAAAAAAGCAGAACTAACGGCTGAATTTTTGAGGTCCATGATATCAATATCATCGACGTACGCGAACAGCTGTACACTCTTATAGAAGATTGTAGCTTCTTTATTTAGCTCTGCTCCTAGTATATTTTCTCCAGCAATAATTGCAGAAGTCACACGATAATGAGTCATCGATTTGGAATCGGGATCGCCATTTCCTGATGTTATACCTTCACTTATATCACTGTTAAACACTGTTTTTGTCACACGAACTTTGTGATTATTTTTGTTTTTGTAGGTGTACCAATATATGTATACTAATTTTGCTTCAATCACATCCAGTTTTTTTTTGTGACCGCTACATATTAATTTCTGACCTCATATACGTGTCTTTTTTAAAATAACTTCATTTATACCGCCGTATAACTATTGCATTCGACTAACTTACATCATGAAAGTGGTCTAACGACCCCGACAGTTTTTGTTAAGTGTGTGGAGAATTAACTTTAAAACCTTAACGTCGTAATTTCACGTCATCATTTGAACAGTGCTATTTAGACTGTTTTGGATTTCCTGATAAATCCCCGGTTTCATAAAAATAAAAATGTTGTGTAACGTGTGGAGACTGCTGTTAGGTTGGGCTAAACAAGAACCCAGAAATATGCTATTTGCTATACCAATGATATGGACCAAACCAAAGAATCATGCAAGTAATTGTTATTTTTGAACAAAAGCCATTACAACCAAGTCCAAACCTCCTACATAATGCCGAACTGTCTGTGCCAAAGCCTTTAAGTCAATCCGAAAATTAGGACTCTACTCCAGAAAGAGGAATTCCCCAATCTCAGTGCTGCAAATATTAAAGAGGGGATATTTGTAGGTACACAAATACGGCATTTGATAAAAGATAAGAGCTTTAAAGAAAAACTGAACGATTGGGAAAAGCTCGCTGGAAATTTTTTTGTACGTTGTCCAAAACTTTCGAAGAAACCATGTATCGGAAAATTACAAAAGCTTAAGAAATGAACTAATAATGCCATTTAAATCTTTGTGGTGTAATATTTCCTTAAAAAATGTATGTGGGTGCTGTGAATGACGAACAAGGCGAAGCGCTATCAAGTGAAATGGAGCGCAGGAATTATAGCAGATTATTGTTGGAGACTTAAAAAAGTCCTTCCAGAAGCCAAATATTTAATCACAAGCATTTTTTCTTTGTTAAGCAATAATTTCTCTAAATGTATTGTACATAGCTGATGTTTGTATTTTTTAAGAAAATATGAGTTTTGATGTCACAATAAAACCTAACGTGTTAATTCATTCACATATCATTGTTTAGTGGCCCGAGTACATTCAAAATTTTATATGAATTTTCATGTGGCGAAAAAAGTTGAAATTTTGTTAACCAGTGTATTCAGCAGCTAGTGTAGTATTTCCTTTACAAATTCAGTATGTTCTGGGCATTAGCCGATAGATCACCTCACGACACGAGTATGCTCCGGACTTGAAACCTTTAGCAGTGCTGCCACTTGAGAAAAGATTTGATTACCACTTTAGAGGCCAATCAAATTTAGGCTACTATTATGGTTATCAACCTAACTGAATTTTGGTTAAAGTATTGAAATTCGGTGTTATCGATATCAACTCAACTCGATAAAGAAAAATTTCATTTGAAGTGTTGTCAAACTTCAACTTTGTTTTGGTATTACGGTTTTCAACTCTGTGCCTTTGGGGTTGTCTAGAGTATCACAAAATGTTGATTGCTACCAATAGATTACATTTATAATTTTAAACCATTTTAATCAGTTATTTTGTAGAAATACATAGAAAGATGAAAAGTTTGTTCAGCTGGGAGTTTGTGGAGTATAATCCCAAAGCTGGACGAGGCAAGCTACAATTAGGATACAGTAAACATTAAATCAAGGGACTTTCGACGATAAAGATTTGATACAATCTACTACTCCTAGGAATATACTACTTTTCAGTAAAATTTAATTTGTGAAACGTTTCACTTCTCTTCAGTCAATTGTGTTTTACAGCGCACAAGTATATTGTTCATAATATTAGGTAAAGTAAAAAGTTCGTTCGGTTTTTTATTGATTTTTCAAAAGATGATAACTTTGTGTACATTTGTCCGATTTAAGTCAAATATGCGCCGTTTTGTTCGTAAACTTGTTGCCAACGAGATGCCTACTTCATTATACCCCTATCGTAGAAGATTGCGTCCCTGTTGGCAAAAAACTCGGAGAGCCAATTTGCACAGCCCTCTCTTGAGGCCAACTTCTCACCATTAAGCGCGTTCTCCATGGACAGGAAAAGATGGTAATCACTTGGTGCCAGGTCCGGACTATAAGGCGGGTGCATTAGAACCTCCCATCCGAGCTCCAGGAGCTTCTGGATAATAAGTGCTCACGTGACGGTCTGTTTCCACTATTTTTTTATCGCAATTTTCGACGACAGGCCTCCCGACGCGTGGTGCATCTTTGACATCGAAATTACCGGAACGGAACCTAGCAAATCACTTCTATGCTACACGGTCGTTTACAGTATCGGGGCCATAAACTAAATTAATGTTTTCAGCCGCTTTGACTGCTTTTTCGCTTTGATCGAAGAAAAATTGTAAAATATAGCGAATTTTTTCTTTGTTGGTGTCCATCTTTGACGAGCGCTCACAACGAACTGAGTAAATCAATCGAAAAACTGTCAAAGACAAACTTTTAGCGCGAATAAACACGTTTTCAGCGCCGTATAGTATGACATGATGCGACACGTAACACTAGTACTATGGACAATAACGCCATCTCTTAGATAAAAACCGAACGACTTTTACTTGACCTAATATTTAAAAGCAGGTTTTGTAACAACCATAGCTAACATATGGTATATGGCTTCAGCCTAAAGTTAAAGTCATTTATAATGCATCATTGACCGGCAGCAAGAAACCGGACAGTTTGTCGTAATGTTCCTTCATCTAATTTAGTAAAAAACAAAATTATTGCTCATTTAAACGAAAATAACTTATAAATCTACAACAAACATTATTTAAAAGCCATTTAGCTATCAATAAAACTTTGGCTTACTTGGTGTTTGAAAGTTCCAGGGGCTTTGAGTGACCATGGAATGGAATTAGGCCAACATTTTTGTCATTGTTATATAAATCAAAACTAATGTCCATTTTAATAAAGAAGATGAGTATATGGCATGTGTGTGGGTTCTTGTTTAGGCCAAGGTCAGTATTTTCCTCATAGAGGGGACGGGCAGCTGTAAAGTTTCTGTTTTTCGTATCTAAATTAATTAATTTTATTGTGATATCTCGGAAACTAGGCAAAATATTTGTATGTAATAAAGTCCATGAAAGGTGGCTGATCTGTAAATTCAGTTTAAGAAGACAAAGGAAAGATTTGAGTCGAATCAGTCCAAACACAAAAATAGTGTTATCATTACTAGAAATATGGAAAAAATTTAACCTTTTTTTGTTTGGAAAACGTTTATTTTGGAAAAGATATCATCCCGAAATTCGGCATGGGATTTTATCCGCGACAGTGCTATAATCTCCAAAGAAATTGTTCAGATCGGCCAGCTATAGCAAAGATGTTAGCTATCATACAAACTGAACGATCAAAATCAAGTTTGTGTGTGGAAGATTTTTATTTGGGAAGGATATTATAGCTTCGGTGAACGGAAGTTAAAGATTTTTCCTTGTTAATTTTGTTGTTATTGTTTTGTGATTCACCCACATTCTCTATTAACCATCAGTTATTTGCTAAGTTTTAAAGTGCGTTAATAGTTGATTTACTATTGCTATTTTGTATTGTCGTTGAAGAGAATTTAACCGTTTCGGGGTTTCACATTATATATATTAGTGGATGTTTGTAAATCATTGTTTATCAAGCTCGAGGTTGGTGGACGTCTTTAAATATTAACTATTTAATAATTTAAATAACGGCGCGAAATGTTTATACGAGTATATCAGCTGTAGATATTATATTTATTGTTCGAAATACGAGTGATAAAAATAGATTGTTTTTATTTTGACATTTAAGTATTAAAAATATGGTTTGAACAAATATACATACATATATGTATATATGTGTCACCATTGCCATTTTATCCTACTATTTGCGCAGGAACAGGGTATAGTGAAGTCAGTGAAAATGTATCGAGTTTAGAATCAAAGCTACTTAATATTCAGAAATCGTACGGCCTGATATTGATTGACATAACTTTTCGGTATACAGAAAATTTTACTCAATGCACACTTATATCGGAAGCAGGGTGAAACACGTACATTGCCATATAATATTTATACATAGTCGGTGCATAGAAACATATTTAGTGGTTCAAACGACATACACTGTTATACATTTGACGGCATTAGACCAGGGCAAGTATGGAATAAAAAGAATTTCACATGGCTAAATAAAATAATACGAGCGCTTTTAGTTGTTGCCATTTAACGAAGTATATTGGGTATTCGTATGTACATATATACAGTGCAATTCAAATCTCACTAACAATCAATACTCTTATTGATTTAAGTTTAAATCAACTCTCCGTAGACTGGAAGACAGCAGAGAGGCCAACACTCTCGCCCTTCTTTTGCCGCCTTGCTGCTTTGTGGTTATTGTTTTCGTTTGATGAAATTAACGAAGATAACGGTATGGTGGACTCCTTAAGGGTTTCAATAGGTTCAGCTCAAACAATGCGTATGCGATTGTGAAGGCAAAAGTCGCAACAAACTCCCCAGACGATTTATTATACCCATTTGACTGACAGCTTAAACGGGCTAAATACTAACAAAAAAGTTGCGCTCAAAAAGACAAAAGTCAGATAAAAGCAAAATAAGAAGCATTGTTTTTGCTGAATGCTACATTAAAAGCAGAAACAGCAAAATGCTCTTGTGAATGGATTGCGGTTTTAGGACCGGCACAATGGCATGGGGGCTAACAAGTGGCCGAATGTGTTGCCAAAAGTCAATCACAGCTCAGCCGAAGCAATCATTGAGCGAATTATTCTTTTGCCCACCAAAATCATCATCAACGCATCGGCCTTCTCATTCTGCACTTCAAACTCAGTTTGAGCACCATCACGTAGAGGGATCGCAAAGATCCCGTCAGATAGACAGACAGAGATGAGGACCTACAAACGGATATTGCCATGCGTACAAAAATTCTGTGCTGCGCGCAAGGTCTCACGTGTCGCGACTCCTGCTGTTATTACGTGGCCTAGATTGTCAATATATTTAAATGTGAATGTATGTACAAATGTACAAGGCGTAGGGTTTGTATGAAAGTTGCAAAGCTGTCAACAAGAGCAGCATTTTGATGCAGTACAGGGCCAATCCCACGCCAAGTTCGATCGTCAGACTGCATCCACGCATCGATCAATGCTTGCAACATAAATCGTCAACTGTCATTTTCAAGAAAAATCATTTTTAGACCTGAGGCAAATATCAGAACAAAAGTAAATGAGTAACAAATTAGAGGAGAAAATGTTCTTCAAACACATATTACACAAATAATAGATAGTATATAAGATATTAGAGACATACATACATTTATGGATGATCATATCAACATACATACATGATTGCAGTTGAAAACCAAAGGTGAAAGGTTAATTGCCAACCGCACAAAAACATCACTAAAAACTTCCTATAGTTCGAACGAATAACAATTTAATATTCCAACATGGCGACACTAGTGCGGACTTAGGTTTATTGCCAAAGATTTCCATACAGTGACTTGAGTTTGATTGATCAATTTGTATCTCAGCTATATCCTATAGCGATCTGATATCGGCGATTCGGACAACTGAGCAGCTTCTTAGGGATGTATGTAAAATTATAAATCGATAACTCAAACACTGAGGAACTAGTTCGCGTATATTCAGATAGACAGGCGGACATAGTTAAATCGACTCAGCTGATCGTGCGGATAATTTATATATACATATGTACACATATATTCCTCCGACATTTCTTTCTGCGTGTTACAAACTAAGTGACAAATTCAGGAGTATAATAATCAAGAAGATGAGAATGAGCGACTCTACTGGCATATGGGTTCTCTGACATCTTTGGAAAATATCTTAAGAATATCGCGAGAAGCATTAATTTCAATGATAACACTAATAGGACAGGCTTACCTACACAGCGATTCGAAACTTAGACAGTGCCCGTGGCACCGCCCACCTTAATCCCAATTCAAATATAATCCACTTATGTAACTTGAAAATAGGTAAGGTAAAGGTAGTCTCAAACAATAAAGATATCCAAATATAAGTTTTCGGGCGAGTTGCTCCCAAAATCCCCGCCATGCGTCAGCGTGAATACGACAATGGACGAAATAAGTTAGTATTTTCACCATATCCCATATACTTGCATTGCGTATACGGCTTTCCATCCTTTTGTGGACTTACCTATATTTTAATATAACAGATAATCATGTTTTGGATGTTGCATTTCGGTAAAAAAACTTTATCAAACTCATCTGCCATTTTATACCGAATACGCGTGCCAGTGTATGAGCCTTCGGAACAAAATTAAATGACCACAAGAAAGGCGAACAGGTAGTTTGTAATTAAACGAAACAAAATAAGGTCTAAACTAGAAAGACAAAGATAATATGTATTTTATATGTGGAGTTTAAAGGAAAGATTGCACAATTTCCAGGTTTGTTATATAGATGCGAGACTTATTGTGGTATGTTTCAGTTTATTCCAATATCTTGATGGAGCTTAAGTTTTTCTATTGCAAAGCAATATAATCAAATAGAATAAAAATTACGACACATGGTATGCTGGCGCAGTTGTGATCCGATTAAATTCATTTTCAAAATGTGTTACATCGATTATTTTTAGTGTTTAATATAACCGTTATGTTGAAATAAACTAAGCGAATACTCGTACCTCTAATACTTGTAGTGTCAATGTATCACCTTTGTTCTGGACTTTACTTTATATTATTTATAGGGGCTAGTATTTAAGGCTTTATAAAACTAGTTAAATTATAGTATTTTTTTACCTTCATGGGATTTTGTACTAAAATTGATAGAAGTAGTTCACGACCAACTAGATTACATTGATTTGTATACTATTAGTAGGTATTTCGTATGAAAAGAGAAAAGTTGGCTATAGAATAAGCTAATTTGATACCAAAAATGGGCGAATTTTAAATTATAAACTGTTCATATATTGATTTCTGACCTTGAAAGGTTTTGAATACATTTGTTGGATACCGGCGATTCAACAATAATTTTAAATTCAGATATTCTTTACGGTTTATAGAAGAAAAGAAAACTTCAATTGCGGAAATAACATCCACAAATTTAATAATGATTGAAGGAATTGGTTTTATGCTCGTTGGGTATAGTTCAAGCGCCACATATTTGCTGTTTAACTGTTTGCCCTTTATGTCCGTCCTCACGTGCTCATGGAAAGTTGCGCGTGATTCACTCGAATTCACGAGCTTAATGAGGCTCTTTGAATCACGCAATGCCGAAAAGGAGCTAAAGGGAATCTTTAGCCGAATAGTGAGCTACTTAAAGATCTCATTAACACCATTGCGGCGGCCTTAATAAAAGTAACTTTACAGCCAAAATCTTTGATATGGACATTTACTAAAATATAGGTATACTTGTATGTACAAACTTGCCTACCTATAAGTAGATACAGATATATACGTACATATAGACATACATGTGTTCACATGATTATTAGCTCATGGTTCGAAGTCATATGCACACATACCTATATTAACGGTATATTTGTACTATTGTAATAAAGAGGTATAATATAGGCATACTTACTTCAATGAAAGCGGCAGATATGCACAAAGGATCTCGAAGTTCTACTTGTGGTGATCTACCGGACTCTGCCGATCAAAGCAGTTTCTCACCGTCGATGCCTTTGGTTGAGAGCGCCAATGCCCACAAGTCCGATTACTCTCTGCAACTGTTTTATTGAGCTCTGGAGTCACTGCATCGTAGCAGGCAGTTGGCGCTTTCTTGTCTAGCCAAGCTATGTTAGTATGTTGTAAAGATTGTCGTGCGCGCTAGTGATATTAGTTCGAGTATAATTAACGTTAGTTTGGATGCAAATTTAAGAGAATGGAGTTAATTAGTTAAACATTTTTATTTCTTCATTTGGCGCATAGGTGTAAAAATATATGTACATACATGCATATGACGAGGAGACAAACTATACGCACAGATATCCAGACGGAAATGAGTATTACTACCAAACAGAGTTCAGACGGAACAGCAGGCGCTATCGTGATTAAGAAGTATAAAGACTGTTAAATATTTGAGTTAGTCTGCAAGAATGTTACCATCGTTTCATGTAACCTATATCTGTAAATTCGGGATCTGTGTTTTTCATATTAGAAGCCAACAACTTTATTAAGTTTAGTTGTAATTATTTTTTTCGGTGCTTGAACAGAAACATTCGTTACATAAGGAGTTGAGATTTACATTTTTACCAGTTTTCTAACTGAGCATGAAAAAAACATATCAAGTAACTTATGAGACTTAAAATTCCTTTACAAAAACACGGTACATCCCCATAATCGAACAGCCAGAACTTTGTAGAAAGTTTCGTTATAGAATGTGGCTAGTAGTAAAAACAAACTAAAAATGTGAAGACTTGTAGAAGAGTAAGTTTATAGAATTTTGGAGCATTTTGCATACTATTTCAAAGAATTTAACTGTACTAAGCTCATTATAAGTATTTCAGCAGAATATTCTACAAGAAATATGTCCGAATGAGTTTTTTAACTTTGAGCAAGCAAGGCGTCTTATCTGATGCTTCAAAACTGAACTTCGATCATAACATTCCTCGAAATTTGTTCACATTTCTACCGTTAGCGCTGAATAACTGAATAGCCTTCAACACTCCAATGTCAGAACATAACTTTTTGGAGAAGATGCCATATAATATGTATTTAAGACGACACCATACCATGTAAGCTTAAGCGACAATTATTAAAGCGATATTGCTTTCAAATCCAAACTTTATAGGAGTTATCTTAAATCTAAAAAATAAGATGAAGAAATTGCTTAAATTAACTTTTATTGAAAACTTTTAATTAACTAATTATTCCAAAGGAAAGTCATCACTACAATGACAATATAAAGTATTTGGTAGGAGTAGCCGAAAACCAAGAAAGACTCAGCGTTAAAATCCACGCCGAATTCATAGTTCAAATACTGGGTGATTCGGTCACTGCGGAAAATGCATTCATTTTTTATCCAACCCCCGTAGAGTCTTCACGGTCGTCAATGCTAATCTCTATGCCAACAAATGGTCTGCGGACAATTTTTTATACATATTCAAGTTTCTTGCCATACAAGTATGTTTTCAGAAAGACAGAGTCTACATTCATCTGCAACGACCCACATATACACTCCCTTTTCGACCGTAAGCCATGTATTGTGTTTACTTACGGTTTTTTTCATGTAAAATTAGATATGTTTGTTTTTACTGTTTGTTAAAGCAAAGAACTGTTTCCCTATTTCTGTAGTTGGTGACTTGCTGCTCTGGCACGTGGTTGCGGTTTTTGGAAAAGATATAGCGATGTCACAAACTTCCCTTGAAGGTATTTTCACAACTGCGTGAATGTGGTATGCAACAGTGTTTTTACACATGTCCATACGCACAATCGTGTGTGGGTGCTTACAAACAGTTCTAATAAATATCTGCGTTACAGGCGACCTATCAGTCTCTTGTTCGCTCTGGGTGCCCGCCAAGTGAAATTGTCTGTCACGGTTTGACAGCTCAAATCGTACAACGTCCTCGCTGCAGCTGTGCGAATTTAAAAAGGGTTGCATACACATGGTTGTGTGGTTGTGGATGTGCGGACTTCGTAATCGAAGTCATATTCTTCTTTTATACTTCACGTACAAAAAGGTGCCTATAAACCGTTAAATCAATGGCACAGTATTCCCAGTTGAAACAAGTCACAAACAAAAAATTAATAGTAATACATACATATGTTCATATAAGTATAATATATACGAATATCGATTTAAAACTATAGAAGTGTCTATAGGTTTGAATGAACCACAATTACAATATAATTTTTTCTGAAATTGTTTTCATTACGGTCTATAAATTAAAAGCTTTTTCATATCGAAACTATTGAGCAGATTGTTTAGAATAACGTCTTTCTTTAACTTTATATTATGGCTGCATAAGTTCTCAAATACTAAAGATTTACTTTTTGGTATAGCGTCATAGTCAGGGTTGTTATCTAAATTTTTGGCCCTGACAATTATAGTATTGTGTTATTTATCGAAAAAGAACAAATTTTATTACCACAAAATAAATTAAATTCTCGGGATCGCTGAAAATTCGTTGATCTTTTTCCCTAAAATTGTTTATAAATAACATAGTTCTGGTGCCCAAAAATATTGTTGTAAATTATTGTACAATGACATAATGCTACATAGATATCGAGGTACCCTTGAGTCTTAGTTTCTTCAATTTAAACTAAAAAAATTTACTTAATTCAAAAAAAAATTAATTTCTCTATAAATAGGGCTGAATAATTATATATTGAGAATCATTTTATAAAAAGCGGAAACTTTTATTTATATTTTTCGTTGGAACCCACTGTACTGCACACAAGTTTCATAACGTACGTTCGTAAAGTTAATCTGAAGTTAATTCGCTTCGGCTTAATTCAAACGACCAAACGACCGATTTAATGTCAACGAGGCGAAGCTGGATGCTGCTGTCTGGTGAAGCTGTCGCGCAAGAATTTCATTAAATACGTCTTTGGTCACCGGAAACCCACACAAGCCCAAGGTACAAGTGAATATTTAGGGATATCCGTTATATGTGTAAGCATGCCTGTTCGGGGTGGCGTATAGATTCGATATCTGAACTTAATGAGAAATTTATAAGGTGCGTCAGGGGACAACTTTGACACATCAGCACTGGAAAGTCACATCAACACAAACGCAATCAAATCACACACATACACACATCCATTGCAGCAGTACACGTGTGAAGCGTGTAATCATTCAGCATTTGCCAGCATATTTTGGCTTTCGATTTCCATACATGTCGCTTCGGCGATGATCGATCACATCGACATTTACTTTATGCCATAATTGAAAAGTAATTATCCAAAATAAACAACAACAACAATATAATTGAGTAAACGGAAAGTTGGCGCTCCAACGGCGAGTGACAAAAGCACATTTGGTTTGGGTCGTTTCCAAAAATTTGTGCATATGTGCAACACCCAAATATGTGCGTATAGCCACAAAAATATAATGTTAGGAACTAGTATTTTCGAGGTGGCATGGTCCACATCTGCCATGAAAACTGCGAACGCTTAAATAGCCGACACAGTTTTTTTTAACTCTGATTAGCACGACGCTCTGCACGACGCAGCGCCTGGAGCGCTGGAAAATCCGTCGTATGCGGTACAGAGCCCAACCAATTACTCTACTACCCATAATTGCCGCTTTCGTGGTGCAATTATATGCCTCACCTACTCATCTCCTGCATAATGTCAAAGAATGAGTTGAAAAATACTACATACAAGTATAAGTACAAGCATAAATTCATACAAAACACGGGCGTTATTTCAATTTTATGTGCAACACTTGTGAGCAAGTATGTGTGCAGCCAATAGCCTGAGGCTATCGCTTCCTAATGACACTCCACCACGCAGTATGTCGGCACTTCTCCAGTTACCACACAGCGCGCCTAAGGCAATACTGTGTTCTTCACTTTTGTTTTCGCTTAATGGCGATGGCATATCCTCAGCTGATCAATTGGTTTGACAATCGTTCTTTGATACTTCAACGTTTCCAATTGATTTAGAAATACACACTTATATTTATTTATTCAGGAGTGGATTACTAATATGATTTGCCCTTCCCTCCTGTAATGATTATACAGTATTACATCCATACTTTACATTCTCCTACACATATGTACATATGTACATATATATTAGTATTATAGCTGAGTATTATGAGTATCAGAGCGTAGTAATTCAGACAACAATGTTACTACAAACTATTAAGGAAGAGCTAAACTAAGTATATATAAATATATTATATACATATGTTAACGGTGGATCTACCTAAATTAAGGTTTGTAACTTGACATAAATTTAACAATTGGAACAATGTATTGCAATTTTTTTTGTGACAAATTCTAATTTCGGTAGTTTTAAAAGACATCAAGGCATCAAGGTAACCCTACTTTTGCTCAAGCTATCGAGCAATAATCACTTTAATTTGTGTATTTGTTTTGAATATATTATAAATAAGCCTATATATGAGCATATTCTGCATTCAAACAACTTGGCTATACTATGTCTTTAATTCCAATTGTTTTTCTAGGATATACATATGTACATATAATTTCGTTGGGTTTCGAAATTTTTTTCATTATTCGATTTTTCAAAATTCAAATTATTTCCGAAGGCTATAGCTGCTATAGTTTTAGTGTCGTGGTAACTGGACCGGTTTGAGCTGTAGACGAAACTTAAAGAGAGCGTCATAAAACTTGTTCATGCTACCATTCGTAGCATCTGACTGGCGGCTTTTTATCGATTGCTCTTTAAAAAGCTAAAAAGCAGTACTACTTCAGAGAGAAACTTATTTCCTAGTCTTTCTCTAGCACATTGTTTATTGTTAAAATAAAGCTATGTTATGATAGTGTGAAAATAATACTAAAAAATTTTAAATACATACAAGGTGCGTTCCGAAGTTAACAGTAACAAAGTAAACTCTAGTCGCGCTATCTATATGTCGACTAGTGCGTTAGAATCTGCTATCCTTTATCGACTTCTAGTAAAAATTTCATGACATTTCAGATATTGGAAGTGAAGTTATTGCGTTTTAAGTGTCAGTATGTTTGTGTCATCGGTGCGAAAATGAGCTTCGAACAAAGAGCCAACATTAAATTTTGTTTTAAAATTGGTAAAACTTTTACCGAAACGTTTCAATTGATGAAAGAAGTTTATGGCGATGAATATCCCGTAGCAGAGTGCACGACTGGTTTCAACGTTTTCAAAGTGGTCGTGATGAAATAAATGAGAAATGAGCCGAAACCCACAAAATCGCGCCTGGAGAAGTCAAAAGTGAAGACAATGCTGATTTGTTTTTATGATTCCAACTGTATTGTCCACAAAGAATTTGTTCCACCCGGCCAAAATGCGGTATTCTACCTTGGAGTTTTGAAGCGTTTGGTGCGATGGAAGGAAAGCGTTATGCAGACGTGGAGGCCATTCAAAATGCTTGCACCGGCATACTGGCGGCCAGAAGGAGACTATTTTGAATAAAATTAATTAATTTTGCCGATAAAACCATTTGTTCTGTCTTTTTTTAAGGTCCTGTTTACTTTGGAATGCACCTTGTAGAATACCAATGGCCAGTGATCGATCATTTCAAAATGGTTGGTTTTCTGATGGGAATGTAAGGTGGATATACTAAATATCCTTGTCACCTTTACTCATGGAACAGTAAAGCAGATTCAGTACATTATCAACAGCGTATCTGGCCTAATCGAGTCGAATTTAAGATTCGAAAATATAACGTAAAGTTGGAACCAATCTTAAAATTAAATTTCAAGCGGATTCTTCTCTAGTTAAATTATCTGAAAAAGGCTTAAGAAGGTATTTTCGTTGGATCGCAAATAAAACAGCTAATCAAGGATGATTTTTCACAAAACTTCTTAGTGCTCGTGAAAAACGAGCCTGGGAGAGCTTTAAAGTAGTAGTTGATGGTTTTTTTTGGAAATAGTACAGCTGACAATTATAGAGAACTGATTGAGAACATGCTTAACAACTCTAAAATTATTGTCTGTTAAATGTCCCATAAACTTCATATGCTACATTCTCATCTGGACGATTTTTAAGATAACATGGGTGCCTACAAAGAGGAAGAAGGAGAACATTTTCACCAAGATGTCATGGACTTTAAACGGCGTTACCAAGGACAGTACAACGAGAATGTGATGGGAGATTACATTTGGGTTTTAATACGAAGGACCTCATATGATAACATAAATACGCAAAATGTTAATTTTTAAACATGAGTTTCTTGGTTTTTTTTATTTATATGCTATTGTTTATCACAAATATTAAATAATCACGACTATGATATTCAGCAAAAACGTTTCTTATCATAACTTATAGTAAAGTTATAAACAAGTAGGGAAGAGCTAAGTTCGGATGTAATCGAACATTTTATACTCTCGCAAAGTCAAATGGTATACTCGTTTTAGATTTCTTTGTGGATCTTGCCGCCTTGTTCTATGTTGACCGATATTTTTCGTAAAAAGTTAACTATAGGCTTTGAGGTCTCCATATTCAGTACCTAGGGGCTTGAACAGCTTTGGTTCAATTTAGATAATTTTTGGTCACAAGCTGGCATACTTTAAAGTTTTACGCCGATATAATCATTGTTGCTTGATTTGCATACTGGAAAGTGAAAAAATCAGATGGAATTTAAAATGATGTTATATGGGAAATAGGCGTGGTTGTAATCCGATTTCGCCCATTTTCGTACTATAACATAGAAATATAAGAAGAATATTATGTACCGAATTTGGTTAAAATCGGTTTAGCAGATCCTAAGATATGGGTTTTCACCTAACAGTGGGCGGTGCCACCCCCACTATCTAATTTTGAACGTTGTTCCTATAACGTCATCTCATACCATCCCAGAGATAAAATTTAATGTTTCTGGCGTGTTTAGTGCTTGATTTAACACGCTTTTAGTAGTTTGTAACTGTACCGTTATATGTGGAGTGGGTTGTCATCCGATTTTACCCATTTTCACATTGTCGATAGAGATACTAAAAAAAATTTGGTCCCAGTGAATTTTGTTGTTATAGCTTAAGTGGTATAGGAGATATGCACATTAAACATATTAGGGGGCGGGACCACTACCACTTTTAAAAAAATTTTAAACTGCAGATGCTCTCCCTAATGTGATCCTGTATACCAAATAAGAGTCTTGTATCTTGTTGTGGAGCTTAGTTATGGCAACGCCCATGTGCAATACCAACCGTCTTACGGTATCAAGAGGGAAATACCTTCAGGTGTCGGCATAACTTTATATTAAGAAATGTAGCAAAAATATTAAACTTCATTGTTCGATCAAATCATGAATGGCTTACAATCAAATTTAGTATCATAATTACTTATTTTGAAGGTCCTAGACTCACTTAGTTTCATTACTATAATTTCTAGAACTTAGCTCTTCCCTACTTGTTTATAACTTTAATATAAATATGATAAGAAACGTTTCTGCTGAATTATATTAAAATCATACTCTAATGTAAAACATGTGATGATATATCGTTAACTCAACCGAAAAGGCTAATATTTTTATATATTGAGTTGATGTGAAAAACGTCAACCAAAGAATCGGAATTCATTAAATAAGGGAAATTAATATAATTTGATAAATTTTAAGAAAACGTCTTCACTTAATTTTATCAAAATATCACACATTTTGACCAACCTAAAACGTTTAAAATCAGGTGGAAAATCGGAAATCTTTATATAAGATATTATTGTAGCAGAGAAATGGATTAATTTTTGACATTGCTCAGGTTTATGTGGGACCTTATAGGTCCTTAGGATAGAGCGGGGTTATCGATTCCGATCCGATTTCATCTATTTCCACACAGTGGGTAGTTTTTTTTTTTTTTTTTGGTTTTATAGTAGGGGGAAGCATGGAAAGCCGAAGTCCGGAACTTTTTCATGTCTGTCCCACGGAACCACCAGATTAAGTATTACTTAATGGGAGAGAAGAGAACATTTAGGTCTCCTCTACGGTACGGACTGACTGACTCCTAATTTGTTGTAAGTATCTCAGTTTTGTCAGAATTAGAGCTGCCGCTTCGCTGACAGCTTTCCATTTTTCAGAGGACTGGCACATATGTGCTGTCAAAATTTCCACCGTTAGACTACTGCCGAGTGTAGATTTCAACTTTTCCCTAATATTTAAAAAAACGGGGGCACTGAAAAAATACGTGTTCAGAGTCTTCCATGCACTCTATACACATTGGACAGTTGGACTTTTGAAGAGATACTTTCTAAAACATACATGCCCACTCAGTATTTGGGTTAGGTGGAAATTCAGGTTCCCATGTCGTCTGAATGTTCGGAATCAGTCTGTGGGTCCATTTTCCTTTAGATGAGGTTTGCCACCGTTGCTGCCACATTTTTAGGCTCTTGGCTGTCTCCTCCTTTTTTACTTTTGAAGACGGCACTGAAAGCTGGTACAGTCGCGCGAATTCTTCAGCAGCATCTCTTGCTATCGTTCGGAAAGCACTTATTACTCGGATTGCAGAGAGCCTATGCACTGCGTATATTGCTCTAGCATATGATTTTATATCTATCGCTTCTATCCACATTGGTGCTGCATATAATATCACGGAACGCATTGCTTTTGCTATTAAAAACCGCCGGCTGGAACGCACGCAGCCTTTATTGGCCATCATACTCGATAAGGCGTTATAAAATCGGTTATTGTAGCTTGAGTGCTTAAAAGCATTTTTGCAAAAACAACTTATGTTTTCAAGAATGTTATTGTAGAACGATCCATTATTTTCATAAGAAATATAACATCTTGATCTTTCTTTTACTGATGGTGGTACGCTTGTTAAGCATTATTGCGAAGGTGGTAATGCAATTTTTTGAGATATGTATATTAGCTAGTAAAGAAGATGATGCTGATGACCTTGGTATTCCACTTCTGGCTGACATGTATAGTTTAGCTAGTGAAAAAGCAAGCTCTCTTAGGTACTGTCATCTAATGGTTGTTTTCTATGAAATGTACCGATTAATATCTTTGAAAATCATTAAAGCGTTCAATGCAGAAATGTCTATTATATTATCAAATACTGCCATAGGCCATCTATTGGTTTTCCTTTTACAGCTATGGCAAGCCAGCATTTTATTGACATTATTCACACCTCTTAAAGTGAATATTATATAAAAATAGTGGAGATATTGATGTTGTGGAGATCGCATATGTACTTAACTTTACCGTTTGTTTTATTATAGTACTCTACGAGTATAATTGATATCAACTTCTTGGTACAGTACTGACTTCCTTTGCGCTATGAAATGTACTCTGTAAAATAGTACATTTGTTTTTTTTATCAATGTATGAAATTAAGATCATGTCTTTCGCGAAAGCAAAAGTTGATTAATATAAAGGAAGCTATTTATATTCCATTGTATTCTAGCAGCTTCGGAGGAATACTTGATTTATTTTTTCTTATAGTACTAATAGGAATTTCACTAGGAGAAACTAGCAGCTCTCTCAGCTTTTTACACTCTCAACTTGTGTTCTCTTCTGTTAGTTTCTGCTATTTTGTTTTTTTTGGGGGGTAAGAAATGCTTTTCCTTCAGAAACTTTGCTAGCTAGCGATAGTTAGCAGTTAAGATACAGACCAATATTTATGATCAGCTAAGATTTTTGGAATGTACTCGTTGCTGATGCCCGAGTTAATAGAATTTTTTTCGCCTCTTTTAACTAGAACTGACTATTTCTTCTTGTGTAAAGAACTTTGGTCGTTCCATTCCTTTTTCTTTTATAAGCTAATTTGATTTATCTGATTAAAATATAAATCAAAATTTTTGATCACTTGCAACCATATACAACCAAAATGTATTCCTCCAATCCAAATCTTGTGTTTTTTTTAACTTGAGTAAAAATCTAACCAACATAACTTAAAAAAAATAACAAACCATGATTTTTTACGACATGAAGCTTATATATAGCTTAAACCGCTGATATAGATAAAGTCAAGAACTTTTTTTATAATTTGATTAACGGTTTTCGAAATAAATGCCAATGAAAATTGTGTATGTGTAGTTTTCTACACAAGGAGCAAATGAAGGATAATTTAGTGCTTAGTTATGGCATTTCAAAAGTTTTCCATTAACGGCGTTTTGTGAGCGTGACAATGGTCCGATTACGCCCATGTACGAACCCGTCTTCACTTTTTTGCCAAGGAACACGTGGTTTATTAGGATATCTCAATTTGTACGCCAGTTACAGCTTGCACGGATAGACGGGCGGACAGACAGTCACCCGGATTTCAATTCGTCTCGTCATCCCGATCATTTTTATAAACATATATAACCCTATATCTAACTCGATTATTTTTAGCTGATACAAACAACCGTCTTTAGCAACATGTTGCAAGATTATAAAAATTAAGAAAAACTGTATGTTAGTGTTCTTTTAAGTTTATTAAAACATATCTCCTGTTTTCAAAAACAAACTAATGTATATATACTCGTATATTAAAATAATTTGCCACACCATTTTTGTTTTTGTTTTGCTGAGACGACTTGTAAGTTGATGTCGGACTTCAGTTGATGATACCAAAATACAAATTTCTAGTCTTATTTTTTCTTATTTCTTACACTCATATCTGATGTTGTCAAATTATATGATAGTTATTTCGGACTAGAAATAATTGTGTACGATAAAATGCGATGACATAGATACGCATGTTTACTTTACATACACACATTACATACATACATATATATGTAAGTACAATCCCTCTCGCAAATTGTCCTAGCAAGCTTATAAGTTATACGATTGAGGGAGTGAACTGCGGTAGTGGGGGTAAAGGCTCACAATTCCCATATGAATATGCAAAACAGTGGAAATGAAGTCTGTGGATCTTTTTTGACGGGGTTGGTAATGAAGACTTATGCCGTACTTTCTAGCTATACTTAATTCCGGCGTTCCTACAATTACATACATTACGCCAATGATGATTTAGATATTTCCGAATGACCTTAGACGCCTGCTGTGTGCTAGAATAACGCTGCTCAACCGTCTCTGCGGCGCGCGCATCCAGTAAATTATGGCAATAAAAATGTATTCGAGCAATTATCCTTATTACAGCGCAATAAAGGCACCCAGCAAACTTACTAGGTCTACCTATAAGGCAGCGACTGCCAGCGTCCACGATTGCTGCCAGCGACAGTTTCGGTTCGCCGAACTCGCCTCTCTCAAAGCATCTCCCTCTGTATTTATTGAACTATTTTGTAACACTATGTTGGTTTCGTTTGAACTCCCGAAATTATGGCCTTAGTAAGTAAGTACTACAAGTATGCGGCTCATTTAGCTACGGTGCTGTGGCATATTTACTAGCGGATACATTGAAACACTTCTTTATTGTTATACATCTAAAGAAATCTTAATTCTAATTTCACTTGGTAACTCGGCATCGCTGGCCTGCTTTAATATTCGCTGTAGAATTTCAATTGCATGCTTTAAGTCCCTTGGGAATTTTTATTAGCGCCTTTTAATGCGCTTGAAGCTCGGAGAGTTGCAGCTAATGGTATGAGCCAGTAGCAGTTGCACAGTGTCTCTTTTCTTATTATTTTTTCCAAATTTTTTCTGTATATAGATAGCTATAATCTTTCCATTGATCCTTTTTTTATTTAAGCGATAATTTTTTGATTTCCAAACAATGAATATACATATATATGGTATTATATATAGCCGAATAATTTTGGTAATTTGGGCTTATAATATACTAGAGGACCCCGTCCACGCGTTGCTGTGGCTAAGGTATACATTAATTACTTACTATTTAATACAGTAAAATTGTTTGATTTGCTCTTTTATATCTTTGACTTGCAGTATTTCGAGTTCTGCGGTCTAAGTTTGTACGTCTGATTGGTGACATTTTTAAAAACTAAGATCCAACTGAAAATAAAAAATTACTCCCATATATTTTCTGTTTAACCATGTATACGAAATTTTAATATTGTGTACTAATACTGTGAACTTACCGTGATTAACAAACAGTTATAAACAAACAACAAATTTCTTAGTCTTTCAAACAAAACAAACTTTATCAAAAACTTAATAAAATTATTGTTAGCGCTATGTTACGTTATGTGTGTCAGATTACCACAGATTACTAAATACTTTATGCGAAGTTTGTATACTGCGTTCTGAAATCTCTATGAGTTAGATATTTTATTATTATTAAATACTCACATTAATATGAAATCATCACTAGTATTATTAATATTTCCGTCAAAGTCGGTACATTTAATTGTGGCGAGAGATTTTCAAAAATTAGTAAATTAGTGCGATAGAATTTAATTAAGTAACCAAATTTCCGAACAAACGATGCTCTTTCAATATAGTCTATGGCTGTGAATGACGATGACATTGATTACGCGCGTTTTTTTAAATATGCACAATTAAATGTATTTTTTCAATCTTTTTGAGACATTTTCTATATATTTTTTCCCGTAAGAACCTTCTACAGATACCGACGTAGCGAAAGCCCATTCACATTAAAAATGACTTTGTTGACTCGGAGAGTAATTACCGATTAGTTTATCAAGAGCATAAAGGAACTAGTCTTTTTTAGTAGCACCCCCTTAAAATGTGCTCATTTCTATGAATTATTAATGGAGTACTCTGGCTATTATTATTTTATAACATTGAGTCACAGAAAACGTTCGAAACCTGGAACAAAGGAGTACAGAGTACAGAGGAGTACAGAATTAAAATAAAAAAGAGGGTGCTTGCTATGTTATGTGTGTTTGTTAAACTTCTAAAGACTTTGTATTTGCTCAAAATCCAATTCGGATAAAAACTTCGTTTTCATAGCAAAAGTGAAAGTGAAAGATAAATAAAGCTAGGAGTGAAAGAGTCAAAATCAGCAATGAATATGGTCCCATTTAAAAGGTTTACAGTTAGTTTAGACCGTGCTTTTCCTCCCCAATGAGATATTGAGCTTTATTTTATTTAACTAATGGATTTGAAATTGAATCCGAATGTCTAATACAATTAATACGAACTTTAATCAGGGAAGCAATATACTCCGAAGTATGCCATTTCCTGCCGACGGGCTTTGAGGTTTCTAACGCAAATATGTCGCCTATAAAAAGTTTAACATCATTTATTGTGCGTAACAGAAATTTTTTTTACTAAGACCAAAATTAAGATACAAGACCGTAATTTATTTCAATAAATGGCAGTAACAAGAAGTACCTATTATTTGAAAATTGTTAAAATGTGGGCGTGGCCCCGCCACCATAATTCTTTTAATGTCTATATCTCCTAAACTAATGAAGCTCTAATATATATATATAATTTTCACAGCACATGTCATTTTGACAGCTCTTGCGACAGCATGAAAATACACATAGGTGAAATCGAATGATGATCCCGCGAACTCGCCTTATATCGGTTTTGTTAAAAACTACTAAATCTGCGATAAATCAATAACGCAATGTGTCAAAGGCATTAAATTTTACATCCGAGATGACACAAAAGGGCTTTATAGAAGGGGGTGTCAACATTTTAGTTGAAATCACATATCTGTTAACCTATTTCAGTGCATAACTGTATTCCAATATTCCTATGTTACAGTGTAAAAATGGACGAAATCGGAGAGTAACCACACCTTCTTCCCTTATAACACAACTTTAAACTCCATCTGATTTTTTCACATTCCAGTATACAAACCAAGCACTAATTAATATACCGGGATAAAAATTTGAATCAAAATCGGCTGAATTTTTGCCGAAAACATCGGTCAATCTGTGAGATACATAATTGAAGTTCGGGAAAGTGTTTTTTTTATATTATTATATCCTTGTGTCGGATCAATACTTCCCTTAATCCCATATACCTAATATAAAGATTTTCGACCTTCAAATTAACTTTATACCACGTATCTCGGCCAATATGCTAGTTAATTTAATGAAATTGAGAAAGCGTTCTTTTCTAATAACAGTCTATCTTGGTATGTATATGTATAAAATCGGACATAAACATGTTTTAGCTTAGCTGAAACGTCCGGCTGATTTTACTACACCTATAAGTTTATATTTATATTGTCATTATTTATAATATCAGCCCTTCCATTTGTCTGCCCCCAATGATTTTAGTATAATTTTCGCTGATGGGAAGTAAAATATATTTATAAAACTATGTAAGTCAGTCTGTGACCAAATTTGATTGTAAGCCATTCACGATTTGATCGAGCAATGAAGTTGAACCTTTTTACTACATTTCTTAATATAAAGTTATGCCGACACCTAAAGGTATTTTCCTGGCTTTGATCCTTTTAAGTTGCAAGAGTAAAATATGTCTGAACATAGCCCTTCCTTTCTTGTTTTTTTTATGAAGTGTATTATAGCTTCCGTGCAACCGAAGTTAATGTTTTTTCTTATTTTACTTTTCATTTGTGATATTTTCTTTCAGATATGATGCACTGTGCTTCTTCAAGTCCTGTCTTAAATTTTCAGCTTTTATTGCATCCATTGTTTCTATTTGTTTCTTCAATTGCTGCTGTGCTCGTCTGTTGTTTCATCCTGATTAAGGAAATATTCAAGCATCTAGTCCATTTGCCATTTAACTTCGCTCTTCACACCTCGCACTATCACAGCGCTTCGGTAGTACTCTCTTTTCTGCATTTTGCTACTTTCAATCTACATTCATAGTTTTCTGACTACGTAACATTTAATATACATATACACGTATAAAGTACATGTACAGGCACCGACAAAAATACTCAATTGCTCTCAACCAGGAATAGTTTAGTCTGAGGGAAGCTACTTTGTTCTGAACATTTCGTTGCTAGTTAAGAGACTAGCCGACTTATCTACTGTCTCAATTGTAATTGGCGCGTGTTTCTTTCTGATTGACTATTTCAGTTCTTTCATAACAAATGTTTAGTACATAATGCCATAGCACGCTTTAGTACATACGCTTCGGTACTTTTGTTGTAGATACAAGTATACTTGTATATATCCATAGACATATCATTCCCGTAAATTGGTTTCGTTAATCAGGCTTCTAGGGCTCAGTCGTTGCACAAATTGTTTTTCTATACTTGTAGGCTCAGCCATTAACTGATAAGCACATCTGAAGGTAATATTTGATTATAATGCATGAATAAATATATGACTAATATGTCAGCCGGAATTTCTGGTACATATTCGTGTAACCAAACCGGAAGTTTGTACGTATGAGTACAATATTTTGGTTACAAACATGCGCTAATGTAATAATACTCCATATTTAATAATTTTGTATTCTTATATTATGTAACAAGAAAAAACCGTTATTATCTGCTGCACCGAAGCTCTAATATCCTTCACAAATAAAAAAGTTTTCCATACAAGAGTTCGATTTTGATCGTTCAGTTTTTATGGTACTTGGGAAGAAATGTGTGTAACGGATAGACGGACATGCCTAAATCACTCCGTTCGTCATGCTGATCATTTATATATATATTTTATAGGACGTCCAACGTATCTTTCTAGGTGTTACAAACTTCATGGCAAACTTAATACACCCTATTCAAGGTATAAAAAGGAAATTTAGGGGCACCATGCAGAGAAAAGCAAAGAGCCGACGTTTAAAGATTTACACATTTTTTTATATACAATACAATCCATTGAAGTATTCTACAATTCAACTAATTTAATCCGTTTTTCTCATTTTTGAAGATAATGACAGTTTCTGGAGTAATTACTAATGGTCAACTAACCAATTTACCCAAAAACCAGTAAGGCTAAGTTCGGAGGAAACCGAATATTTCATACTCTTACAACTTGCGTTACGTATATGGGAGATAGTGGTAGTATTGACCTGATTTTCCCTATTTTTGGCTTTACGTCTGAGTTTCATTAAGGTACCTGACTTATCATCACCAATATACTATAAGAAGTAAAGTCAGCCGGATGTTTTTATACACTTTAGGTACAAAGATGCATCATTATTAGAAAAACATGCTGACACAATTTTATTAAGGTGATTCACATATTTGCGGAATAAAGTCAGTCGGAAGTTCGAAAATCTTTATATTAGGTATATGGGAGCTAAAGGAAGTATTGATCCAGTTCAATTCATTTTTGACATACCAGCATAATATCATCAGGAAAAGACTTTTACCTAATTGCAATAATTTATTTCACAGATTGATCAATATTTTCGATAAAATGTTCACTGTAGGAACTGTTCACAAATGGAACTGTAGGAACGGATACTCGGTATCTGCTGACTTGAACATTTTTGGTCATAAGGTGGCCTATTTTAAACGCATTACTCGGACAAAGGTTTATTCCGATTCATTCATTGGTGCTTGATTTGCATCCTGGAAAGTGAAATAATCAGAAGGACTTTAAAATTATGTTTTATGGAAATAGGCGTGGTTGCAGTCGCACTGTACCATAGGTACTCGGACAATCTTATATGCTAAATTTGGTGGAAATTGGTTAAGTTGATCCCAAAATATGGATTTTTGCCTAAGGGTGAAGGTGCTACGTCCATTTTTCAGTTTTTGTATTGCCTCGGAAAAAGCTTAATTGTACTATCTTATGAGTAAAATTTAAAGTCTCTGACTTGTTTAGTTAATAAGTTACCGCACTTAAAGTAGTTTTAATAAAATCCATTATATGGAGAGAGAGCGGAGTTATCACCCGACTTCATTCAATGCACTGTCGGTAGAGGTATTAAAAGTATTTGTCTAAGTGAATTTGGATAATATAGCTTTAGTGGTTTAGGAGATATACACCTTAAACTTATCAGATGCGAGGACACGCCAAATCATTGCATGTAGTATAACGGAACTGGAGTTATTCGTGAGCCGATTTCACACATTTTCGACATTAATCTATGGTACATCAAATATGATACGTTCAGTGAATTTTGACCGGTATATACGGTATAAAGCCAAACGGTAGGTTCTGTTATGAATGTTATATGGGAGATAGGAAATATATTTATCCTATTTTATTTAGTTTTGGCGCTACGACATATCATTACCAGAAATATATTGTACATCGGGCACTGTGTCCACATATTCTTTATATGGGGCCCTGAAAAGTTATGGTCCGATCTCGACAATTATTGGATCCGAGAGGAAGTGACTATTTTTGAAAACTCTTATTGCAATAACGTCATTGGCTCTCGATTTATAAAATGTAAAATAAAAGAGTCAGATTGAATTTAAAATTGTTTTATATGGGAAGTAAGCGTAGTTGTAAGCTTATTTTGCCCAATTTCACAATATAGGTATAATAAGAATACAAAATACTAATTAAAAATTACATTACAAAAGTAATGTTGTACACAAAAATTCAAATTGGTCGGATAGTGCCTGAGATATAGAAATTCAGCTAAAACGGTTTCACACCCATTGCCACTTTTAATACCAGCTTCTATTGAGCGCTTGTGTACCTTATAGGATGTAAAATTTGATTTGACGTATATATTTAGTGAGTTTTCATACTTTGTAGGTGAAATAAACAACCGTTAGGCGAACAAAACAATTATAGTCTGTATCATTAAGTTGCGAAAATATAAAAATTAAATTTCTATTTTTGTAAATTTGTTAAATGACTATCTTAGCTGTACATTGCAGAAACGTAAAACCGCTGTACTGTATTTTCGAATGCTTCAACCTGCGCATAGATGTTGATTTAAAGTGCCGCCATTTTCGCATTTCGGCGGTGCGAAACTGTGAAACTTAATTAACGCTTTGAAAAGTCGGACGCGTCAGTTTCAACACTACAGCGAACGTAGGAATGGAGTATATCCAGAACACTGTAACCACCGACATGCTTGTAGGCCTCTGAATGATATTGGCCCGGAGCAGTGCGACAAATGACAAAAACTAACATGACGATGCTGGAGTTGCGGATCAAACGGAAAATGAAATATAAAGCTCACACCTTCTGCCATGCTATAAAACTTCAGCAGCGAGCGAACTGGACCGGACTGGCATAGGATGGTGGTTAACGGCAGTTTCGTAGACACATACACATAGGTAAGAAGGCTTGTGTATACTTTTATACACGCGTCTGAATTTTATCGCTGGAAATTCGATTGTAGCTGATCAAAGGCAACGCACTTAAAAATGCTAAATTGAATTTTCTGGTCCAGCACCTCGATAAGAGCGCCACAGAACAGCTAGTGGTCGTTATAAGATACCAATGAAAGCGCTGCGAAACTTTGGGAGAAGTGTACAGCGGATATGGGCTATTTTAGTGGCATACATATAATGCTAATTCAACGAGGGTTGATTATTATTGTTACTACTCTAACTGAAATAATGCATACGAGAAACCAAATTGCTCATAAATGAGCTTTTGAAATATGTTTCCACAAGTAGCAAAAAACGGCTTTTCTAAAATCAACATTAAATATTTCTAAGTATAAAAGTCTCTTAGGACTTCGACATAGCCACTTCACAGCATTCTTTAACACTCGAACAATAGTTGATGCTGCTTTCGAGTACTTAGAATGGTAACTTATACCGCCTCGGGTCATATTACACACTTACGTGTGCATTCAAAACGACGTTCTCTACTCAAACATTTGCCAATCGCTTTACAACCGAACTAACTAGCCGGTTCATTTGTTCATCGAGTGTGACATTAGCAGGTACTTTACTTTATTTCACAGACATCGCGTGCATATGTGACATTTGCTCAATGGGAGGACATCAGAAATAGACAATAGACAAGGCGCGAACGAGCTAAACTGCCGTTAACCACCCTTTATATTCAAAAGTAAAGTAATGCGATTTCCACTTGTAGTACATATATATGGACATATAGGTATGGTATGTACTATATATTACATACCCATAGCCCGACGATGCAGCAATAACCTCCTTTGTCGAGACACTTGGCTTAAATGCATTTCATTATCAATGATTAATGATAAGCATCAACAGCCGTCGTCGGCTGCCTTCGTTGGCGTTCAACCCTTCTGAGTCAAGTCTCTGATAACTATTTTTCACGCCTATATCCTCTAGCACATTGACATAACGGACGCAAATGATGCTCACAAGACAAACTCGCTAAATTGACAACATTCAAATAAATATGGAAGTAGCAACCAGTAAAAGTTGCAGCAGCCACGTGGATGGCTTCCGAAAGGGTTGTCTTACAGTCGAAATTGCCATTTTATGTTCAAAGAAGTGTACATACATATATACATACTTGTATTACGTGCACGTTTAGTTGTGTGTATATGTACATGAGTTTATTTAGAATTCTCACGCCTCGTATTGTTTTCAAAGCGGGAGTCTCATCGCTACTTTTATACGAAGCTAAAAGCCACTTAATCTATTACCAGACGCATGCTGCAACAAACGGCGAAAAGCTTAAAGCCGCATTCAGACGCGCACGCAACCGGCCTGACTAAGCAAGTCTAGAGAATTGTGTCGCTGCACGCGCTAATGCGACAACTTGTGTCGCAGAATCACTTAAATAATTGTTAAATTGTGGCGTTAACGCGGGCTACTGTTGGCGGAAGGTTATTTGCTAAATTCACGTTATTTATTGGTGTCGAAAAAAGATTATGAAAGGTGGGAAAATTACACATTTTTAAGTGTTGGCAAGTAAGCATCGAAATGTTGGGTTAATCATTGAAAATCAGTTTATAATTTAAAGGCCGACAAGTCTGTTAAACACATTACAAGAAAATCGTATTTTTCTGAATTTTCTTAACCCAAAAATTATACAAACACCACAGTAATAGATTAATGAAAAAATTCAAAATTATAATTTGATTTGGCTGAAACTAACAAGCAGCGGAGTGTTAGTCACGGATTATCAATCACAAGCTCAAATCACAAAGATACAGTGAACGAGTGTCATTTTTGGTGACTTCGCTAATCCCCACACATAGTGATGTTCCGATACCAGTACTTTGAAGTAAATATTCGTGTCCTTTCACTAAAACCGATTACGTGTGCACAAGTACTTGGTGGGTATCGAATACACAGAAAGAGCATAAAAAGAATAATGACTTTTGTCTACAGAAAGAACACGAAAAGAGTAATGCCTTTTGGCTTTTTTTAAATATTTTATTTTTATTTTTAAAATATAAGAATTAGTAGATCACTTCAAACAAAAAGGTATAATGATTCCAAATAAATTAACTGTTGCTAAATGGTAAAGATAATTTTAATATTTACGAAAAGCTTTACATTTTCTAAAGGCCTTGTTAATCGATTTTTCAAAATCTCCATATGATGTAAAATTTTCGGCTGAAATATATTCACACATTTGTAATCAATTTTTGCATATACAGTGCGTTCCAAAGTAAACAGGACTTTAAAAAAAACAGACAGAACAAATGGTTTTATCGGCAAAATCAATTAATTTTATTCAAAATAGTCTCCTTCTGCTTTAGTACAGCTTTTACTGTTTACTTTGGAACGCACCTTGTATGTTACTTATAATGAGTAACTTTTTACCCGTATACTTGTAACAACGGTATTTTTTCGCGATACTTGATTCACGCGTCGATTACAAAATTCAGACCAATTTAAAGTGACAAAATACGCGTTTATTGAAAACAAAAGAATTTCACAACAATTAACAGTTATGATTTGCCTTTATGGTTTATCCTTGTTGATACATTTTGGAGTAATAAGCGAGAAAAAAGAGGACTTTTGTAAAAAATAACAAAAATGCCTTTATAGCTCATTTAATGCTTGAAATGGATGAACAACTCATTACTCCTTTATTACTCTATTTTGGTAATAATCCATATATTTATTACTAGGCGGCAAATTTTATGGAAAATATATATGTATGGCAATATAATTTCTCTTTTCCCCCCTCATTTGTTTTTTCAAGCTAACGGTTCCATAAATATGTATTGCACAATTTCGTCGTTTTTGTAAGAAACGTTCGATAGAATGCAAGAAAAAGTGATTTTACGAAAAGTGTGCAGAAAAGGCTTACAATTTTTAAGAAAATGGCGCCCATATCAAAAAATTGAGAACATTTTGAAAAAATTAACAAAAAGGAAAAGGAATAATTGCAAATGGGTGATAGAGTTTTGCAGTAGCATTCCAAACTTGCATAAGCATACAAAGCGCCATAATATTGGCTTGAAAAATTTAAATACAAGTACATGAAGCGAGAATGCCTAAATTTTTCCAGATCATATTGTCACGACAACCCTTACAATTTGTAGAAAAACGGCTGACTTCGACAAAGCCCGTTGCCGTGTAACGACTTAATTTATTTTATATAATTTATGTTTCTTTTAAAAATTAAAATTAAATGTTTTGACACTATTGTTTCTTCTTTAATAAAACATGAAAACATGTAAACAGTGTGCTTTTGACCCAATGAAATAATAATATAACGTTGTGCTTGTGACAATATTATATACTAGGTGAAGTAAAATGAAATCCATAATTTTTCCAATAGACGCGTTATTTATCTGTATCTCGCGTTGTATAAGTGCGATCGGGTTTGATTAGATAGCGTTAGAAAGATTACATTTGGTATTAAAAAAACAATTTTTTCAGTTTTGTGATTGGTTGATTCAGTTTTGTTGCAGCGCGCGTCAAAGATGGACACTAGCAAAGCAAAAATTGCTATATTTTACAGTTTTTCTTCGATAAGGGCGAAAACGCAAGCCAGGCTGCTGAAAATGTGTATAGCGTTTATGGTCCTGGTACTGTAACAGCCAATCATGCGCAGTTTTGGTTTCGTCGATTCCGTTCCGGTAATTTCGATGTCAAAGATGCACCATGCTCTGGAAGAAGAAAAAATCGATCAAATAATGGAAATCACCAAGTCCAAACATCGATTACATTTGTCCAGGACCTAAACATTGCACAAAAAACCGTTTGGAACCATTTGAATAAGGCTGGATACGAAAAGTAATAATTCAAGCATTCAATTTCATGCAAAAATATTGGATTTCTTTTTACTACTTTATGCTATTTGATTGTTTTATAGCCCGAGCGATAGTTCACAAACCAGCACACAAATGACCGGTTTAACGCTTCCACCAAAGCATACCGCTCCAATTCGCAAAGTAGTATTGCACCAAGAAAATTTTCTTCTGATTTTGTGATCTTATTTTGAATTTAATCAAAACTTCACTATATCGAAGGTGGTTGTAAACACGCTGATATATCCAAGAACATTTTATATTAGATATGCCGAGACATGAAGCCCTTCCAGGTAGTATCAGGAATGTGACCTCAACGTTTTTACACTAATGGATAAAAAAAATTGCAATGCCAAGTTTTGCCCTATATGTTTAGAGTATATAACTATTTTTTTGGTTTCCTAATTTGTTTAAAATATATTGTAAATACTAGAGAGTTAAAAAAATTTGAGTATAGAGTTTGTAGCTTATTTAACATAGTTTTTAATATTATATTATCGTTGATATTTGACAATTTTTTGGTGTGTATAACTACAGACATTTGGACCGAACATTAATGATAAAGGGCAAAGCATGTTAAATGCTGCAGTCTCTTTAGTAGGAAAATCTGGCCATTTACCATGTTTTGCTCACAATCTAAGCTCAATTGTGAACACTTGTTTGAAATTAAATGAAGTTAGAGATGAAATTTCTAAAGTAAATGCTATTGTTATACTCTCGCAACCTGTTGCTACAGAGTATAATAGTTTTGTTCACCTAACGGTTGTTTGTATTACCTAAAACTAATCGAGTTAGATATAGGGTTATATGTATATAAATGATCAGGATGAAGAGACGAGTTGAAATCCAGGTGACTGTCTGTCCGTCCGTCCGTGCAAGCTCTACCTTGAGTAAAAATTGAGATATCTTTATGAAACTTGGTAGACATATTTCTTGGTACCGTGAGATGGTTGGTATTGCAGATGGGAGTAATCGGACCACTGCCACGCCCACAAAACGCCATTAATCAAAAACAAATAAATTGCCATAACTAAGCTCCGCAATAAGATACAAGACTGTTATTTGGTACACAGGATCAAATTAGGGAGGGGCATCTGCAGTTAAAATTTCTTTTTAAAAGTGGGCGTGGTCCCGCCTCTAATAGGTTTAATGTGCATATCTCCTAAACCGCTAATGCTATAATAACAAAATTCATTGGAAGCAAATGCTTTAGCACTTCTATTGACGGTGTGAAAATAGTTGAAATCATGTGGCAACTCCGCCCACTCCCCATATAACGGTACTGTTAAAAACTACTAAAAGCGCGATAAATCAAGCACTAAACACACCAGAAACATTAAATTTTATCTCTGGGATGGTATGAGATGACTTTATAGGAACCGCGTTCAAAATTAGACAATGGGCATGGCACAGCCCACTTTTAGGTGAAAACCCATATCTTGAGATCTGCTTAACCGATTTCAACCAAATTCGGTGCATAACGTTCTTTTCATGTTTCTATGTCATAGTGCGAAAATGGGCGAAATCGGACAACAACCACGCCTATTTCCCATATAACACATTTTCAATTCCATCTGATTCTTTCACTTTCCACTATGAAAATCAGGCAAAAATGACTGTATCGGGATAAAACTTTGCGTGAATAATGCGATTAAAGTATGCCACCTTGTGGCCAAAAATTGTCTAAATCGAACCAAAACTGTTCAAGCCCCTAAGTACTAAATATGTGGACCCCAGTGCCTATCTCTAAGAAATCTTAAACGAGTATACTATTTGACTTTGCGAGAGTATAAAATGTTCGGTTACATCCGAACTTAGCCCTTCCTTACTTGTTTTATTTTTAAATTTGTTATCAATTCGGATAGATTTCGACGCGCACAGATCGAAGCAGACGTCGTTGCAGGTGCAACAAAGAAGCTTAAGCTGGCAGTCAAAACCCAGTGGAATTCTACCTCTAAATTCTAAAGATTTTTAGAAATGCTCTCAGATGATTTTGTTTACCTCGAATGGATCCGAAATGCTTTTAGGTAGTGAGATTTAAGTAACTAAACAAATTGTAGTTATACTAAAACTCTTCAGATTAGTAACCCTGGAAACTTCTGCTGAGAAGTAGTTACCTTGTCAGAAATGATTCCAACTATTAATTGTATCACTTCACAAATTATGGAAACGAAAAGTTCAATACTAGCAATTTCAGCTTTTGTTCAAGTTGAGTACCATAGTGGTATTGCCAAATATCCGAAGACTGAGGGAGCTTATAAAAACGGAATCAAAATTTAGTTCTAGAAACTCCACAGCGAACTTGTTTTAGAACAAAAGAAACAAAGAGAAAATATGGACGAAGTTTCATATTTTTTAGCAACTCCTCTCCATCCTCTCATTTATAAGATTAATCGAAATTTATTTTGCATAGTAGCAAAGTCAGTTCAGCAGGGTCTATAATGTCTCAAAAAAGAAATCGCCTTTCACCAAGATACTTTAAAAAACAGATTTTTTAAATGACATATCCGAAAATAAATTTTTTATAATTATTAATTTTTATATTAAATTATAAGATTTTAAATGAAAATAAGCTGAGAAAGTACTTTCAAGCTGAGAAAGTACTTTCAAGTACAAAGTAGAGTCGAGTATCATCCTACAGTACTTTCCATAGCAACGAGTACTATCTCCAATACTTTAAAATGCGTACTAGAATCGAAAATCGAAAAAAATTATTCTTGGTTTAACCTCTTTACATTTATATAAAAATTACCGAATGTGACGGTTTTTGACTCAAAATTTATTTTAACGCTTAAGGAAACGCTTTTTTATTTTAAAATAAAGGTCCAATAAATGTTTCCACAGCTTCTAGAACACTTATCAAACTTTTTTTACGAAGTAAAAATTTTTACTCGAAAATTTACTTTAAAACTAAGTGGGCCGGATATAGATGTCATATGATTCCTATACAACTAGAAAGAGAAACGAAAAGCCGCTAGACAAATAATTTCATTTAAATTTTACAAAGAGTAATTATCAACCAATTCTTGAATAAGTTGTTCTAACCCAAAAATACGTTGTTTCAATAAGGTACTAAAAACCTAACGCTGTCAAAACTCCACTAAAAGCCGGATACAAATATTAAAATATAAGATTAGATGACGGCCAAATCGCCAGTTTATCAAGGGGTTAAGTTAAATGTTGCACAAATAATATAGTTTAAAAACTAAAAAACACGCCTTTAAATCACTTCAAACTAAAAAGTAACAAGTAAGGAAGGGCTAAGTTCAGATGTAACCGAACATTTTATACTCTCGCAATGGTATACTCGTTTGAGATTTCTTTATATATTTTAATAATTAGATGTAGGAACAACTCTTCTGAATTATTATCTTGAATTATGTCAATTGGTCTTTGTCCTTCACCTGGCGCTTTAACTAAACGGTTATAGTCTAAGTTTTCTACAAGAATATTGTCCAAAAGAGTTTCTTCTTCTAAAAGACCCGTTGGAATATTATTACCTGAGGGATTATATTGAGAAGTTTGTGCCGCATGAAAAGATTGAATCAATCGGGAATCCTCTGCAGATGCAACAAACGGAACTTCTTCTTGGTTATTAAATTCTGAAATCCAGTTTTCATTAATATGTATATTGTGCTCACGATACAGAGGGGTATTCACTAAGAACTGCAAAGCTTCCATAATCTTTGCGGGGCGTATGGTATCGATCATGTAATCATTATTGTATTCCAAACTCCTTCTTAAGTGAATTTGTAAAACATGAGCCTCATCAAAGGACCTTGGTAGAGATGTCACAATATTGTTAACGGACGGATTGTCATAAAAGGCAATCTAGGCATTATGAGACGTTCTTCAATTGGGGTCAAACCTTTCAAACAATCCGGTATTTCAGGAAAGTCTAGACCGTTAGCTAAACATATTTTTGGAACGTTTTTTTTAACAATCGCATTTTTGCAAGTAGCACAAAAATTGTAATTTCCATCTTCTGAAGGAAATTTTTGCATTAAAAAGAAGGCGGATGCAGCATTCGGGTGACCTTGCGCAATAGTTTCGAAATTTAATTTGCGAACTTGGTGTGAAAACCATAAGCCGCCGCAGCAAATACATATTTCAGTAGGGCCCTTATTTATATTTTGGAAATAAATGTTTTTGAAATCTGTTAAATTGCCACTATTATCAGTTTTTATAACATTATTTTCTCTCGTTAATCGGATTCGTTGGGACTGCCTTTGGTTTTCAGTTTGTTTGAACTTGACCTTGTCTAAGACATCTCTGATTCAAAATTTCTTCCCTCCTACTAAGCTGTCGACGTTGTGTTTCTCTATCACGCTCCTCTCTCCTTATTTCAGGATTTCTTCTTGCATGTTCCCTTTGCATTTGATCACGAATGCGCTCTAAAGTCCTAAACTCAGGATTTCTTGCGCGAAGTTCTCTATGATCTCTAGTGTTCCTACTTTGTTCATCATAATGTACCTCGGGATTTTCTCGACGAGATCTATGATCTCGAGTATTTTTTATTTGCTCTTCAGAGCGAATTTGAAGATCTTGCCGCCTTGTTCTATGTTGAACATTATTAAAAACTTGCTCAACATATCGTAACTCGGGATTTTTTCGAAGAGATCTACGACCTCGAGTATTTCTTATTTGCTCTTCAGAGCGAATTTGGGGATCTTGCTGCCTTGTTCTATGTTGAACAGTATTGAAAACTTGCTCAACCGATCGAACCTCGAGATTTTCGCGCCGAAATCTATGTCCCCGAGTATTTCTGCTTTGCTCTTCAGATTTCTTTGTGGATTGACTGATATTTTCGGTAGAAGGTCAACTATAGGCACTGGGGTCCACAAATTTAGTACTTAGGGGCTTAAACAGTTTTGGTTCGATTTACACAATTTTTGGCCACAAGGTGGCATACTTTAATCGCATTATTCACGCAAAGTTTTATCCCGATACAGTCATTGTTGCTTGATATGCATAGTGGAAAGTGAAAGAATCAGATGGAATTGAAAATGTGTTATATGGGAAATAGGCGTGGTTGTAGTCCGATTTCGCCCATTTTCGCACTATGAAAAGAACGTTATGTACCGAATTTGGTTGAAATTGGTTAAGCAGATCCCAAGATATGGGTTTTTACCTAAAAGTGGGCGGTGTCACGCCCACTGTCTAATTTTGAACGCGGTTCCTATAAAGTCATCTTTTGCCATCCTGGGTGTAAAATTTACCGCCTCTAGCGTGTTTAGTGCTTGATTTATCGCGCTTTTAGTAGTTTTTAACAGTACCGTTATATAGGGAGTGGGCGGAGTTGCCACCCGATTTCAACTATTTTCACACTGTAAGTAGAGGTTCTAAAACATTTCAACCTATTAGGGGCGGGACCACGCCCACTTTGAAAAGAATTTAACTGCAAATGCCCCTCCCTAATGTGATACTGTATACCAAATAAGAGTCTTGTATCTTGTTTTGGAGCTTAGTTATGGCAATTTATTTGTTTTTAAATAATAATAACGTTTTGTCGGCGTGACAGTGGTCCGATTACGCCCATCTGCAATACCAACCGTCTCACGGTACAAAGAAACATGTCTACCAAGTTTCATAAAGATATCTCAATTTTTACTCAAGTTAGAGCTTGCACGGACGGACGGACAGACAGTCACCCGGATTTCAACTCGTCTCTTCATCCTGATCATTTATATATATATATAACCCTATATCTAACACGATTAGTTTTAGGTGATACAAACAACCGTTAGGTGAACAAAACTATTATACTCTGTAGCAACAGGTTGCGAGAGTATAAAAAGTAATTCATTATATAAACTGACAGAAATATTGACTGAAAAATACTTGTATTATTGTACAAGTAGATAGCGCGATAAAAAAGGAGAGCATTCGCTCTATTTAATGATGTGGGGGGCTATTTTTTTGAGACGATTCAACCAATTTTTGACACAAAAACATATTATTATCGAAAATTTCAATTATTTACTTTATTGTATGAATTTCAATTATATATCTTACACATTGACATAAAAGATCTTTATTCTGATTTTGATCGGTCAGTTGTATGGCAGCTATATGTTATGGCTGTCCGACGTCTGAGCAGCCTCTTGGTGTGAAAAAGGACTACTCAACAAATCTGAAGGAAAAATTTGCGACTGATGCGCTAAGAGATCTGTGGAGATATTTGAGATATCCTGATTACGAATTTCAGTTAAAAATTTTTCATTTTAGTAAATGGTGGTGGTTTGACCCCTACACCCCTTGACTACAACATAAAAAATTCTACATGTTAGGAAATTTTTACTATTATTTTCGGTCCTATCAACCCAAAATTAACAAGAAACAGCCTTTAGCATCACAGTCGCAAAATGACTGTAAATTCACTCAAAGTTTTTCTCATATACTTGTAGTCTTTCTTTAATGGATAAATTGTTAAAGTGGTTCTTTACTTTTTGTCATTAATACTGCCAAAGTTTTTTTATATTGTTTTATTTTTTCTAATAGTGCTTTCTTTTTTTACCATGACAATTAATTTTCTTTCTTTTAATCTTTTAGCTCTGTATGTGAGTGCCGTTAGGTAGTGCATTTCAATTTTGTCTGCACTCTGACACTAATCAGATTAGTATAGCTCGGCGCGTCGGCGAATTGATGAAATAAAAAACTGTGCCAACGCATCGGGTTACAGTCAATAACATCACCACCATGACAGCACTTGCCATTGCGATACCGATCGAAATTGCGTTTGCGATTGCGATTTGTTTGATTGCCACACTGCCACTTGCCACTGGCCCGTTTAGCTGCACGTATTTGCCTATCTAATTCTATGTCTGTATGCCTCCTCGGGCTGTATTACGTTTCGTCTCAGCTGTTTGTCTGCTACGAGCTAACTGGTACTGGTGCTGGCTCTGACGATGATGAATATCAAGTGAATCCTTTTATGACATTAAAACGCTACAATACATTCTTGCACTTGCACCCACAATCTTTCCCAATCTGCTTGTGCAAATATACATTTGCGGTAAAAAAATTGTGTGCTATAAGGGTGAGCTTAGTTCTTGCTTCCAAGCAGCAACACATTTTTTAACATTTGGTAGCGACCGAATTTTCTCCACATATTCATCACTATATATGCAATATTCAATATTCGCAGGGCGCTGGTTTCTAGCTAAAGGAAAAGTCTTTTAGTATACTTCCAAATGAAGTCGCTAGTATCACCAACGTTGCTGCTCTCACCACTTCAAGAACATGTAATTTGAAGTGATGCGCAGTGGGTGCGCGCTGAGGCGCGCGAAATTCAGATTGATTGGGACTGATAACAGTGGCTCGAAATGTGCGACCGCGGCCACCATCAGATGAAAAAACAACAAACAAAATCCACTAAAACCTGTCGCATAATCTATAAATCAGTACACAGATACATTCACAATTACCAAATCGCACTGATTTCAGGCTAAGAACATAGCAGAGCGTCGTTCGAATTATTTCACGCGACCACGAACAAAAAGCGAAAGCCGGAAGAATTTGATTTCTTTGTTGTAAAATAAGTCTGCTAGTGTAATAATTATAAAAGAACAAAATTTATTAACCAAAAAACTTTCAAAATTCTCTACTAGAAGTTATTGTCCGTACAAATTTACAAAATGGCAATGTTTTCATAAAGAAATGTATTCAAAATTTTGGATTTTAGGCCTGCCAAAGGCAGATCAAAAAACTGCTAGGTCATTGTAAGAAGAACTATATACAGACCACGCAGAAATTTGATAGTGAGCAAATCATTTGAGTCAGTGTAATCACTCAAGCAAATTTGGAAAATGTGTTTTTAAGAAAAATGCGTTTAAAGATGAACGGAGCTGATTAAACCGAGCTACTCCACTGGAAGGCTGTAATTAAAAAACTTTTTATCAATTTAAAACTTCAGTTGGTTATTTTTAAATGTTTTGCCTATATAAACATTTAAAAAAAATTAAATTTTTTTTTTAAGTTTTACGCACAAGGGAAAAGCAACTCACTAAAAAATGTGAATTCTAATGAATGATTGAATGAATGTGGAACGTGATATAATATATCGACAGTCTTAACATTATCTCTCAGTAAGTTTCAAAAGAAATTAAAAAAATAAACCTATAAACATATAGGTGTATATATATATACGTATACAGGGTGCGTCACCTTTCATGTCAGTATGTAAATATATTGTATCATTAACATTTTCAAACTGAAATACCCTGTATCATGAACTCATTTATACAAGATATTATATGTTTTATGCATATGTATTGTTAAACATTTTTTATTCCGTATAAATTCTATGGTGTGAAAATTTGTTGAGATGTTTTAGTGATAAGAGGCTATGCCAGCAGCGATAACTATCTTATTCGCTGTTACTTTAATAAAAGTTCCGTTGTTATTTGTGGGAGAGATATCGACGGCCAGAAATTATGGAGGGTGTTGAAGCGGCACAAATCGTATTAGACATCTAGCTATATGCTTGCGTTTCAGGAAGGGTAGGTTAAAAAATGCTCCGGCATAATTTAAGGGAGACGAAACTGAAAATATCTAAGATTAAAATTGTATCGAAATGTCTAATATTATAAATTAAGTAGCGTAAAAAGAAGACCGCAACAATTGTACATTTCGTCGAAATCCCGACTGTGCGATTACGGTTTTCTGTTTATGTTAGTAATGCCTCCGTTGTCGAACTGTTTTATGTTATCGGATACGCTACTTTAAAAGAGACGAAATATGAAATAATGTTTTGAAATAATCTTATATTTGAATCCTTTTTACATACATATGTATATACCGATGACATTGTCCAATGGTTAGAGCTTTGACCTTAGCTACATCGACCGGGTACAGACGGTCCTTAATATTGACATTTTGTTAATTTTTTTGGAATATTTTTAGAAGAAAGAGAACTAAAGTTATTGAATTTTGAATGACATTTGAAACTAGTTTATGACAACCAAGGTAGTGGACCCATGTTTTTTTGATCGTAACTGACCGGCTGCCGATTGAGTGGAAAATAATTTCAAGGTTTTTTCTTTGTTTTCTATGACACACTTGATAGTAACTCATTTTTTCCTTTTATCAGTAAAATCAGAATGTTTAATTTGTAGTATTATCTGTGTTTTAAAAAATAAGCCTATGATTTATTTATTTACTTATACAGTGTTTGAGCATTAGCGTTTGCGAAGGAATTGCAAAGTGTTTGTTTCCATGCAACGCGACGCGATCCTCCAATAAGTTGTAAATTAAGGTAAACCTTACCAATGCCACGGGAACTTTTTCAGTTAAAGTCAATTCTCGAAACTCAAGTGGACGTGCTTACAAAGGCTTATTCTTGGGTCCCGCGAGAACTAAATTTGATTGGTAAATAAGCAATATAGATACTCGTATATAGGTATATAACTATTTATATTCATGCACCCACAAAACGCCATTAAACGAAAACCTATAAAGTGTCACAACCCAGCACTAAACAAAGATACAAAACTGACATTTGGCACAGGGCATCAGAGAAGCAAGGGGCACCTGTGGACTAATGATTAAAACGAAAATGGGCGAGTTCTCGCGCTCTAAGAGATTTAATTTACATATTTCCCAGACCACTCAAATTATAGTAACCAAATTCGCTCAGACCAAACCATTTAAGCACTACTACCGACACTATAAAAATGGCTAAAATCGGATGAACTACTAAAAGCGCGATGAATTAACAAATAAATAGGCCGGAGACGTTAAATTTTACACTTGGGGGGGTATGAGGAGGCTTTATAGGAACCCAGGTAAAAATAAGACCATTGGCGTGGCACCGCCCATATTTCGGTGAAAACCCATATCTCAGGACTTACTTGACCGATATCGACAAAATTTAGAATGTAGTATTATCATGTCATTCCTATGCCCCAGAGACCCAATAAATGTATTGGGATTAAATTTTGCACGAATACAAGGTACAATTCAAAAGTTCCAGGACTTTTTAAACAACGCGGCTTCTAGTGGCGCCGTCTGTCTGAAATTGTTATCCCTCAATTGTGTACTCTTCTTCTTTTTCGTATAAAATTTATATAGCAGCTGACTTGTATACATGTCACATTACATTTGTAGTGTTGGTCGGAAAATGAGCATCGAACAAAGAGCCAGCATTAAGTTTTGCTTTAAACTTGGTAAAACTTTTGCCAAAACTCATCAAATGATGAAACAAGTTTATGGCGATGATTGTCCATCCCGTAGCCGTATTCACGAGTGGTTTAAACGTTTTCAAGAGGGACCGGATGACTTAGAAGACGACGAAAGTTCGGGCCGGCCAAAAGATGTTGTGAACGAAAAAAACACGGAAATTGTGCGTGAATTCATTAAAAAAGAACCGAAATCATCGCCTAAATATATGGAATCGGAATTATCAATATCCGCAGAGCCGATTTATCGTATTTTGACAGAAAATTTGGGCCTCAGAAAGGTTTATGCTCGATTTGTCCCGCACACTTTGAAACAACACGAAAAAGACCTCAGAATCAGACAGATTTTTTGACCAAAAATCGCATTCATATCATCAACCATTCACCCTATTCGCCTGATATGGCACCCTGCGATTTTTATTTGTTCGGAAAACCACATTTGGCCATGAAAGGAAACCGCTATGCTGACGTTGATGCCATCCAAAAGGCGACGACCGCCATCCCCAACGCTATACCGACAAATGACCTAAAAAGCATTATATAATATCACATATTTCTCATCTAAGGATGATTTTAATAAAATTTTTGTGGACGCGATTAAAATATATTAATAAAGCTAAGTGACTACATGACCTTCAATATAAGTTAATAAGATGCCAAATTGGATTGTTACCCATTGACAATTTCGTCTAATACGGTTGTTTGTATCACCTTAAACTAATCGAGACAGATATAGGGTTATATATATATATAAATGATCAGGATGAAGAGACGAGTTGAAATCCGGATGTCCGTCTGTCTGTGCAAGCTGTAACTTGAGTAAAAATTAAGGTATCGTAGTGAAAATTAATACACATATTCCTCCAGAAAGGGCGCGAAACGCAATCAAATGAAAACCTATAAAGTGCTATAACTATGTTAAACTCCAAATTAAGATACAAAATTGTAATTTGGTGCAGAGGATTACAGTGGTGAGGAGCACCTGGCAACTGGTGGTTTGAAAATCTTTAAAAATTGGATGGGGCCCCGCCCCCTAATAGGTTTAATGTACATATATCCCGAATCAATTAAGCTAAATTGACGAAAATGGCTCAGATAAAATCTTTTTAGGGTCCCCTTCGAAAGTATAGAAATAGTTGAAATCGGATTATAACCCCACCCACTCGCCATGAAACGGTTAAGGTGAAAACTACTAAAAACTCAATAAACACAAGCATCGTAAACACTCAATTTTGCACCCGATAAAAGCAAGCCTTATATCAGCTCATTTCAAAATTGAACAATGGGCGTGGCACTGCCCACATCTCGAACCTGCTCGGCCAATTTCAACCAAATTTGGGACATAACATAATTTTGATATTCCTATGTCACAGTGCGAAAATGTTAGAAATCGAATTACAACCACGCCTACTTTCCATGTAACAAAATATTCGATTCCATATGATTCTTTCACTTTTTAAAAACGGTGCCTCTAGGATGTGCCACCTGATGACTGAAAATTGTCAAAATCGGATTACAACTATTCAAGCCCCCAGATACCGAGTATGTGGATCGCAGTTCCTATTGCGAGCTTTTTATCGAAAATATCGGTCAATCTGTGAGATAGCAATTCAGAATAAATACTTTCCTGATAATACTATGTCCGTATATTAAAGATGGGTAGAAACGGAACAATACTTACCTTAGCCCACCTTATTTTCATTTAATTATACTTATGTTCTACAAAGTCGTAGAATATTACTTTCTTCTATAATCAAAAGTATGCGCCGCGCACGCGATAGAAAAATTTTGTAGTCCACTTGTTTTAGACCTTGGGTGACATTAGTGGCGATTTAGTAAGGATTCATTTTTTTTTAATATATACTGAGGTCTATGTTCACCAGAGATGTTGCAGCTTCCCAACGGGGAACGAATTTTTCAAATCCGTCAAGTAGTTTTGGAGCCTATTCAATTCAAACAAAACAAGTAAGGAAGGGCTAAGTTCGGATATAACCGAACATTTTATACTCTCGCAAAGTCAAATGGTATACTCGTTTGAGATTTCTTTGTGGATTGACTGATATTTTCGGTAGAAGGTCAACTATAGGCACTGGGGTCCACATATTCAGTACCTAGGGGCTTGAACAGTTTTGGTTCGATTTAGAGAATTTTTGGTCACAAGGTGGCATACTTTAAACGTATTATTCACGCAAAGTTTTACGCCGATATAGTCATTGTTGCTTGATTTGCATAGTGGAAAGTGAAAGAATCAAGTGGTATTTAAAATGGTGTCATATGGAAAATAGGCGTGGTTGTAATCCGATATCGCCCATTTTCGCACTATGACATAGAAACATGAAAAGAACATTACGCACCGAATTTGGTTGAAATCGGTTAAGCAGATCTCAAGATATGGGTTTTCACCTAAAAGTGGGCTGTGCCACGCCCGCTGTCTAATTTTGACCGCGGTTCCTATAAAGTCATCTTATAACATCTCAGAGATAAAATTTAATGTGCTTGATTTATCGCGCTTTTAGTAGTTTTTAACAGTACCGTTATATGGGGAGTGGGCGGAGTTGCCACCCGATTTCAACTATTTTCACACCGTCAATAGAAGTGCTAAAAACATTTGCTTCTAGTGAATTTTGTTATTATAGCATTAGCGGTTTAGGAGATATGCACATTAAACCTATTAGAGGCGGGACCACGCCCACTTTAAAAAAAAAGTTTTAACTGCAGGTGCCCCTCCCTAATGTGATCCTGTGTACCATATAACAGTCTTGTATCTTATTGGGGAGCTTAGTTATGGCAAGTTATTTGTTTTGGATTAATGGCGTTTTGTGGGCGTGGCAGTGGTCCGCTTACGCCCATCTGCAATACCAACCGTCTCACGGTACCAAGAAACATGTCTACCAAGTTTTATAAAGATATCTCAATTTTTACTCAAGTTAGAGCTTGCACGGACGGACGGACGGACAGTCACCCGGATTTCAACTCGTCTCTTCATCCTGATCATTTATATATATATAACCCTATATCTAACTCGATTAGTTTTAGGTGATACAAACAACCGTTAGGTGAACAAAATTATTATACTCTGTAGCAACAGGTTGCGAGAGTATAAAAATAATCAAATCTTTCCTCTTTATAAAATTAGTATAGATTAAACATGGATTGAATCGAGTATATACCACATACATAGTATATATCTACATATTTGTCAACTTTGTGTATCTTATCCCTTAGCATAAATAGGTGAATTACTGCGCTTTCTTCGTTCTTTACGAAAGTATCGATAGCAACAGAACACTTTACTAAATTAAAGCTAAGGCGTATGTCCTCACATTTAAGTAATATACTGCAGAAGAATATAATAGAGACTGCTGCGGTGGCTAAGTCAGTAATGGCTATTATTTAATTTATTTTATTCTGGAACCTTGGACTTAGCCTTGAGTATTGCATACAATCAGGTAATTGCGATAATATCCATTAACGCACGAAATTATATATAAAAGTACACACGGAGCATGAATTATGGGTCCCAAGTGATTGATATGAAAAATGCAGCAAAAACGAGAATGTGGCAGATTTTCTTTTGGAATATGGAAATGGGGAGGTACGAGTAGCTTTAAGCCTAATCAGCTCAACACGCATGTCGTAGCGCAGAACACAATTCGCCAAAACACGCACACTTTTGCATTCACACACACACTTCTGGTACTTACTGGTACTTAAACAAGTGTTTCAATGCCATATACAAGTATGAGAGTACATTTGTACGCGAAATCGCAGCCTTCGCTTGTCCTTCAGTCACTGCGTGCGTGCCTTTTTCCACATTTTTATGAAAACGAAACAAAAGCAACTAACAATAATGTTAAAGTATACGTATTACAGAAAAGTCGAAAATCCTCGTGGAAAAATTTTAAAATTTTCACATCTGATTACACAACGAAAGTGTTGGCAGTGTGGCGTATGCAACATTGGCATTTCATACGTATTTCTTTGTACTTTTAGGTTTACTTATTTGGCGGGTACATTTGTTTGCGTCAACAGAAGCAGCGATCGACAACAATAACAACTGTACAGGTTAAGCAACATTTTCGATGCCGATTGTTCTGATTTTTAGTAATGGCAATTGCAAAACTATCAGATTCGTAAAGATAATCCACTTGTTTATTTGAAAAATATGGTTTTAGGAGCTTCAGCGAGAGATATTTGCACTCGTCAACACCATTCGTCGCTCTCTGACAGTGGCTTCTCCCTGGTTTATATAATGTACATTTTGTTGAATGTACAAATAATAGAACTTATGTACGCATGCATCTGTAGATTTATGCATGAACTCTTTTGCTGTTGCGTTTGGCACGTCCACAGTTCCATTTCTATTGCCGCAGCTGTAAATCACCGAAAATGCCTTTAAGCCGCTTGATTGGCAAAGCGGCACGCAGCGCAAAGTGTTTTGCCAGTTGGTTTGCAAGTTTTTTTTTAGAAAATTACATTAAGAGATTTTACACAATCAAAAATATTATGAAGCATATACTCGCATGCGCAGAAATATGTCCATAGCATAGAGCCTTAGATATTGCTGCCGACAACTCTTGATTAATTTACTTATCACATCTGAGAAATCCGAACATACTCCATATTAAGATTTCTTTATGGTGTTATTTTTTCCCAAAATTGGTGCCAATTCAATATAACTAATGGAAATAAAAATAACTAGTTACAGAAGACCATTTCTTTCCATATGTACTCGTATGTAGCTGTTTGCCAGCTAATATAAGGGAGCAATGTGTTTAGGTATGGCTATATACTAACAAAGTGATTTATATTGATTATGTTTGGTGCACAGCTTTAATAAATAAAAACTGTTGAAAAAGTCTATGTAACAGAACCTTTTCAAAACGGCTAAACCTATTTTGACTTTTTCTGAATTCTCGTATCGAGAAGTTCGCACTATTCATTTATACAAAATAAGCCACCATATTGGTGTTCGGTCATAAATTCTACACTTTTACTATTTTCTGAATTGGAAGTAAGAAATTCACAATCTCAACCAATTATAAATCCTCAACAACTGTTTCAACTGAATTTTACTCGCTCGGCTCAACCGAATATACAAACGTTTACCATTCTGATACGTTCCGCAAACTATGCGGTTGACTAGAAGCGTAGAATGTATCGAAAAATGGTCATACTAAAGCAGATGCATAAATCTTCCATCGACCAAAGTAGTAGTAGTTTCAGGCACGCAGCGCAAAGTTACATTTTCAATGGATGTTACTTTTAATTTGTATATAAATATATATAAGTAAATAGCCGACGATAGATCGACGGCATTTCGAGAATACTATAGTTTTTTAGAGCAATTTAAACACGATTTTTTCATTGTGTAATCCTTCAGCAATCTCTCGAGTGCATTTTTACCTCTTTCATAGAAAAACAGTAAATTATCCCGAAAAAAAATAAAAAATTATAAAATTATAAAATTTGTTACAAACAAGCCTTACTATATCAGCTGTACAAGTATGTAACGGTAAAGCGGTTAAGTGTGAAATTGGATGCGAAAAAATTCAATAAGATCAGTTGTTGTCATCAAATAAAATTACTTAGTGAACATTGGGTCGTTCATAAACAAATAATTAAAAATTGGTAATTTAAGCTTTTGTTTCAAACGACTTTTCAATCTTTTTCAATCAATTTTTAGGAATGGAATAACAATTTTTGCGTCTTAGGAAGTTTTTGCTTAGATCTTGTCGTTTTGCTTATTAAAAACTTCTGTTACAGTGAAAATTTTTTCATCTGTAAAAATTATACTTTCATAGTCGTTGACCGCGTGCTACTGTTGATCCTAATTTACTTCAAGCGCGTCAAAAGAGGACCAGAATAAGTCTTGATATTGATCTGGACGATATGTCCTTAACATAATTTTCTGTTTTCTAAGGGTATTTCTGCGGATGTGTTAGAGAACAGTTTCTATGGCTGAATTGGCTTGTACCACGCGAGATAGAAAACTTCTTTTTCAGTCACCAGCTGTAGACGTTTGAACAAAACTATGAATAGTGCGGTAAATAACTATTCTCGAAATGTTAAGTTTTTTAGGAATCGTTAATGTGCAAAAGCAAACACTGAACTGATTATTATTATATATAAGTAGACTCTGTAAACAAATGATAGTAAACAAGTAAGAAAGAAATAAGTTCGGGTGTAACCGAATATTTTATAACTTTGCAACTTGCCAGGATGAAAGCCGGGGACTTACCTTCAGGCGTTGGCAAAACTTTATATTAACACTAAAGCGGGCTAAGGGAAGATCCGATTCTACCCATATTTGACATACGAACAGTTTTATCAGGAAATTATTTATTCTGATTTGCTATCTCACAGATTGACCGATATTTTCGATAAAAAGCTCGCAATAGAAACTGCGATCCACATATTCGGTATCTGGGGGCTTGAATAGTTGTAATCCGATTTTGACAATTCTCAGTCATCAGGTGGCACATCTTAGAGGCACCATTCTTTAAAAGTGAAAGAATCATATGGAATCGAATATTTTGTTATATGGAAAGTAGGCGTGGTTGTAATCCGATTTCACCCACTTTCGCACTGTGACATAGGAATATCAAGACAATGTTATTTACCAAATTTGGTTGAAATTGGTGGAGCAGGTTTGAGATATGGGGTTTCACCAAAATATGGGCAGTGCCATGCCCATTGTCGAATTTTGAAATGAGCTGATATAAGACTTTCGAAATTTCGTGCCTAGAACATTTTTGTTTATTGAGCTATCGCACTTTTAGTAGTTTTCATAATAAGCCAGTGGGCGGGGTTATAATCCGATTTCAACCATTTTAACACTAACGAGGGGGACGCTAAAAAGATTTCTTTGAGCAAGTTTCGTTGATATAGCTCCAATTATTAGCCCACAGGTGTCCCTTGCTTCTGGGATTTCCTGTACAAAATGACAGTTTTGTACCTTAGTTTAGTGCTGGATTATGGCACTTTTTAGGATATCGTTTAATGGGTGTTGTGGGCGTGGCAGTTGTCCAGTTACGCTAATCTAAGAGCCTTTTTTGGCCAAGGAATATGTGTATTAATTTTCATTACGATATCTTCATTTTTACTCATGTTACAGCTTTCACGGACAGACGGACAGATGGACATCCGGATTTCAACTCGTCTCATCATCCTGATAATTTATATATGTATTTATAACCCTATTCTAACTCGATTAGTTTTAGGTGATATAAACAACCATTAGGTGAAAAAAACTATTATACTCCGTAGCAACATGTTGCAAGAGTATAAAAATAACGGTGCGTTTTTCTGCTAATTTTTCCTCCTTGTATGCATTGAAAATTTTGTAAACAGCATACACTTGAAAAAGAGGAGCTAGAGATTAGATTCGGTACACATTCTTTGGTGTTTATAATATTTTTCTGTTTTGTTTATAAGATTTTACCTAACATAATAGCATTAATTTTGTGTGAAACTTTTCCAATGTCAGTCAATGCATACAAGTTGCATTACCATTTATATTTTTTTCCAAATGATATGTTTGTTTATTTTCGTATTTATTCTTCACTTCATTTCACCGAATGTAAATATGTACATACATCCATTCATAACTACTTACAAACAACAACAAACTATTATTTCGGCGTTTGTGCACATTTGTACAAGCAATCATTACAATACCTCCACTAAAATTAATTCACTGCAATATGCACATACTGTGACCCAGCAAAACGAACTCCTTTCCATCGTTCGCGTTCTGCTTTATGTTAGTTTGTCGTGTTATTGTTAAAAGTCAATTTATTAATTAGACCAATTTAAACATTCAAACAACCGCTGGCACCCTACCCTCTCTGTTTGCGTTGGAAAAGCCTTTGAGAAAAATGGGTCGAATGCGTTAAATGCTGCAACAAAATCGATGACAAATTGCAAACACGTCACAGGCAGTTGAAGCTGCCAAGCTAACCGGCAGACGTTGCTAAATGCGTTCATTCGCTTCCGCCTCACTTCCGCTGCGCGTATCCGCCGGCAGATAGATTCGGGGATTTGAACCGCTTCGCGCCGCGTCAACCCTCCCAACTTGGAATTAAGTGTATCAAGGATGCAAGGATAACGACAACTGAGCTAAGCAACAATGACGGGAAACAATGCTAAAGCTTGTTACGCCACCAAAAACAAACGCTGTTTGCCGCATGCCACACGGCTGCCGGTATTGTTTTCGCCACTACTACGAGCAAGTCATTGTTATTGTTGTTGTTGTCATGCTGAAGTGACAAAATGACAAAAACAAAAAGAAAACAAGCAAATATAAAAGCCGCCCTACAAGGCATAGCCACCCTTTGTCATTCAGCCAGTACCCGCGCACAATTTTACACACATACACGCGAAATTGTTCATATGTATGTTCAAATACGTACGCAGTCGTTTTCTTCCAACATATCAATAGGCAAATTAAAATAACAACCTAATCATCATTTTAAGACCGACGACGTCGGTCGATCAGCAGCCTCAAAAGCGGCGACGATGCGCTGCAAACCCGCACTCGCCACACTTTTATTTTTTTGTTTGGCTTGGATTATGGCTCTGGCATCATCCCCGTATCTCACAACTCTGTCGCTAAATGAGAAGAATTGTGTCGGTTCCCATCGCACAGAATAACGATCTTATATATTACGCGTGTAACAACAATAAAAAAGTGAAAGGTATTAGCTTATCTGGTAAGGTATATTTTGTTGAAAAATTGTATTTTTTAAATTGTTCTTCCTCAGTATGTATTCCACATAAGAGTAAAAACTTTCTGCACATATCATTCATTCATTAAATAGGTAATAAATACTTCAATATTTGTGTCATCGATTCACCATTTCTCTGCTCGTTATCCAAGCGGGAGTAGCTCCCAGCGGTTTTTTGAAAAGTATCACATTGGTGTGTCCCTGTTACCTAACCTCACTTATTTTCTATATGTTTACGATACATTTTCAATATAGGGCAACCCATTAAATCAGTATGTGTTATTGGCATTCAGTAGCTGTCTTCCTTTCGAGTTGAATTCGTACAAGAGAGAAAGCGCATACCTCATTAAAGCGGTATATCTTTAACGCTACCAAATTTTGTTTTGCGTATTTTAGGCCAATTTTACCATTATGAATGACTGAAATGACAAATTAATCTCAAAAATTAATATACATAGACTTTTTGTTGGATTTTTAAACACTTAAGGCTAAATTAATTATAATTGTTTATAGAAAACAAAACTAAAAGGTTACTAAAACTGACACGGAAAAAGGAATTTCTCAAAAAAGAAAGAATCTCAGAACAATTTCTCATGCGTCAGAGAACATGCTAGCGCAGGGTTGCACCGCAAGTGCATCTCGTATAGTTTGTTCGATTGGCTACTTGCCAACGCTTGGCGAATTGAAGACTGCTAGTATTAAATTTGAGTACCTGTGTTTTAGTTACTAGCACTGCTTAGAATTAAAATGTGTAACACCGAAGAATTTTTTTTTTCTACTTCAATGATAAACCGCTCCTTTAATTATCCAAATATTCTTAATTTATAGGTGTATATTGATTCGCGATTTTATTTATTATCATGTAGGAAAATACTCGTATATTTCAATAAAATTCATCACCGTGCATCATATGGAGAGTTGGTGTGTGTGCGTGTGGCCTTTCTCCCACTCAACAAATCCAAAGCCGCAATTATAGCTTCAATGAGTTAAACACCACTGATGCGGTGGTGGTTCACGCTGGTGTTGCTTGTTTAGGCTGCGTACGGCAGTTTATATCAATCCAATGTTGTTGCTGCTGTTGTTAGCTTCGTCTTTTTATTGCGACTTTCACGCTTTCGTTCCGCCTTCTGTTCACTTGGTTGGATGTCAAACCAAGTCGAAAGTGTTGGAAGTCAAAAGCATGAGTCAAAATTTTAGACACTATTCAGTTTGCAAAGTTATATACCCTTAAGGATGAATTGACAACAAAAACAATACCAACACAATATTATAGCGGGAATAACCGGAACACCACTAAATCGAGGCACAAGGCACGAGGTAAGCAGTAGCAGCTTTAAAAAATTGTGCTTCGTAATATTCACAACAGTAGTCAACGCTGTAGAGTACGCACGTCACCAACCACTAATGCCACCAGAGTTGGATGAAATTAGGCACGAAACAGCAAAGATGGATATTCGGCATCAATGCACATTGCAACTTGCGTTTGTTTCTTAATTTCCGTGTATTATTTTATCTCGTACGCTCGTATGCTGCCGCTTCTGCTATCGTCGTCGCAGCATTGCAACTATGAAATTTCGAATTGGTCCCTTGAGGCATGCCAATATAACGCCTCGCAGGGGGTAAGCCTACGCTCACTGCTCAGCGATTGCATAACAGATTGACGCTTTCATATCGAGTTGCAAAAAAGATTGTATATGGACGAACGCGTCTCCATCTGCCAGCTTACTAAACTGTCCAATGATGGATTGGTACAAATGCCTTCAAATTAAAACGCTGAATTGAAGGGATGACCAGCTGAATGAAATGAGTTTCCGACTTTCCCCAAACTCTTACTTGCTGTAATCGCGTGTCTCGTTTTATGAAATATTCGGTATTGTTTCCGATGATTCGTAGGTGAAAATTTTGAATGTCATTTAATTGGGTTGCACGGGCTTATGCTTTGCACACACCTTACTGTATATATACATATGTCCTAGAAGGAAGAAGCATGTGTTGCTTGCGAATGGGCGTTAGTACGTGCAGTGGGTGTTGCTTCGATGACATGGCGGTCGCGGCGATAAATGTTCCATTCAACACTTGATTCATTAGTGAGCACAAAACTGCCGTTTGAGAATCATTAGTATTTATTGCATTATTAATATACATACATACATTTCTGCATTAATGTTCCTATAATTCTGCGACAATGCTTTGAAAATCTTCCTCTTAATTCGGCATATGAGATATAAGTATTTTTTTTTTATTGGGTACCGTTAAATTTAGTTTTTGATGCGATAGAAATTCTATGGGTTACACCTTCTGCTGTTAGAAGTCGTAAAACAAAGTCAGTCGTTTATTTTCCTGTTCGTTTTCAGGCATCATTAAGCGTGTAAATCGTTCTTAAATTAAGACATCTAAATTCGTAATTCTCGAATTGTCTTCAAGCCAGAAACCAAAAATACTTTCCCCACCCCACCCACAAGCAATAGCGCAACCGACATCCTCCTCAGCAGAAGTATCTAAAATTAAGGCAATCGGTGCGAACGAAAATATTTAAATTTATTTTAATGAACAAAATGCGCGAGAATTTCATACTTCAGCGCAGCTTAAGTAACACAAGTGCCAACAACAATGCAGCTAAGGCGCTACGGTGGAAACAAGATGAACTTGCCATTTCGCACAACAAGTGGAATGCGATGAAGAAGGGTTGCTATGCCACAGACCAGGTTATTCCAATTCCTATTGTGGTTGCCTGTTGAAAGGGTTAAGTTGAATGTTTTTGTTGATTCTATATTATATCATGGTCCATTCAATGTTGTTGTTGGTATGGCGACCGTGTGTTATGGTGTTAATTTATCCGTAGACAAGTTGTACACTGGTCGGGCAAGTTATTCGTGAGCTTTCACAATGATTTAAGCATTTGCCACACCGTGAAGGAGTAAATTAAGTGATTAATATAATTTCAGCATCACTGCATACAGAAACTGCTAATATTGTGTGGTAATTGGGGACGAAGGCTGTTTATTTCTGATTTTCTCTATTTCGTTATGGTTTTACGCCAACTAAATTCAGATAACTTCGATACAAGCTCCTAGAAATAAAGTACTTTTAAATACAATATATTAAGTAAATTTTATAAATACTTTGAAATTTGTGAGGGCAACTCTATCTTCAATTTCTTCATTAACAATCACACAATTGAGCTTCCGAATAATTTTCAAATTGAGAATATGTAAGATTTTTACAGGAACAAGCCACAGCCAGTGATCGCCTATTCGGTTTCTAACTATTATAGAGCTACGTGGATTAAAATATCCAGCACAGCGAGACAAAATGTTTTCCGAAAGTCCCCTCGGCAATCTGTATGTCCGTGCAAGCGATATCTTGATAAAAATTCATATACTTGATCTGAGGATCACAACGCCGGCGATCGTCATAAAACAAGGAGTGCTATAACTCAGTTACTAAATGACCACGTATACACTATACAGCATACAGCTTGAAATTAATTTCAACCAATTATAATTACACACCAATGCAATACTAATATTTGGTACAAATACGGTGGGGAGCAGGAATTACGGTTTTACAAATTTTGAAATTAGGGCCTGTTCGCCTAATTGCTGAAGCTTTACCAATCAATATTACCGTGTCTTTTTCTTCTTATATGAAATCATGTAGTTAAACAATTGCCTTCACATGTAATGATTATGTTTGAAGTTATGAAATGTTTGAATTAGCTAAACTGCAAATAAGGTTAAATTTAGCGACAAGGGCTATCAAACCGTCAGAGTTACGCTAGCAAGTGGATTTTTACTCTTTTTTGAATTTAATTTCTAACAAACTTCTCGACCAACTCGATAATGCACCATTAGAACAATTGGAACAATCGTACTACAACCACTTCTAAACTTGATATAAATATTGTTACTTATTGTTACTATGCTACTGTTGCTTATTGTTTGTATTATTATTACGAAACCCATATTTCTATATTCTATGAAGATTAATTAAAGTAAGAGTTTCTGTCCAAATAAAAGATTCTTGCTCTTTGTTTTCTTAGTAATGAGCGAATATAAGTGACAGCGAATATAAGTGAACACATTCGAACAAATAGTTGAATACGCCAAAAAAGTCGTCGTCCGTCGACTGTCGGAGACAATAAAAGCCAAATTATTTATGTACTCTCATAAATATACAAAGCACAAGCGCTAAAAAGCTGTTATGCCGATTTAAGATATTTTGTGCAACACATATAAAAACAGTTCCACGATCTACCTCAACAAGTACCGTCTCGCCGTGTACTCAACACACAGGTAGCGATATTCACATCGTAAAGCTGATAACACAATTACACGAGATATACATTCATGTAGTAAAAATTGGCGCAAAAAATAAAATAAAATAAAATGTAATAATCATAAATAACTTCATGAGCGATGCCTGTGCAAGATGTAGAGACATAGAGAGAGAGAGAGAGAGAGAGAGATGGTGAGAATAGCTGGAAATGTGCAGAAAAAGAAAATTTTTGCCAATTTGTATTTGCGGCGCTTCCATGTCATATCTTTTCGCCTTAGCAAGTGGGTGGATTGGTGGTTTATTCGATTGTCGGTTCATTGTTGTAACCTTGCCCTTCTTACATGCATAAAGGATTCCGCTAAATATGGGACATGCAACAAAGCGAAAAATGAATGCTTAATAGATTTTTTATTTGTCGCATATAAAGAGTTTTCATTGTTTCGTTGCGTTGGGCCGCAAGACAAGTTTAAGAATTTCATCAAATTCACTTTATATATTTTAAATATACAAGTACATATTTTCCAAATATATGATAAGCTCAAGCTGCATGCATATAGTATAAATCGTTTTTTTATTTTTTGGCAAATATTCAACATATAAAAAAATTTCGGTTTTCTCTGCTTAACTATCACCTGCGAAGAAGAGAAATTCTTCGTAATAAACAACCGCCATAAGGTATTCAAATAGTCATCTAGAATATTGATTTCTAAATTAGGATTAGATCATTAATCACATGCAACAAACACATAATTTTTCAAGAACATTAATTCACTCGAAATAGTTTACGATCCAAGTTCTTTTTTCATTCCGAACACTGAATTGTTGCAAGTTTTATACTCTTGCAAGTTGCAACAAGTTGTAATGTTACAGTGTACATAATAGTTTTTTTTTTGGGTTTAATCGGATCAATATTTCCCAAAGTTCCCATATACCGAATAGAAAGATTTTCGAATTTTCGACTAATTTTATATCGCAAACATCAGTCAATATAGTTAAAAGCTGTCTTAATGTAATTGAATAAGCTTTTTTTTCTAACAACAATGTATATTTGTGCATAAAATGGATAACATCGGGAGAATACTAGCCGCAGTATAACTAATATCAATGTTTTAAAAGATCGGGTTGACTTTATACCGCATGTATTGTAGATGGTATGTGAGGTACCTTAATGAAACTCTCTTTTTCTGTTAATAATATGTGGTAATGGGAAAAATGGATAAAAGCGATCAAAGATTTTCATACTGCCGGTTGGCATTATACCGTATATATAGGCCAATATGTAAGATACCTTATAATATTGGACTATAGTTTATTGCCGAACATATTGGACTGCAAATTACTCCAACCTCAATATACTACATACAATGGTTATCGTTATTCTAACAAACCTTATGCCGAATAAGTCGGCCAGTGTGCGCGTAATTTAATACTTGAAACAGAGTCTTATTTTAATATAAAATTTAGTCACAAGTGAAGACATTTCCCCGGCTTTGATCATTGCGAGTTGTAAGAGTATGAAATGTTCGGTTACATCCGAATTTAGCTTTCCTTACTTACTATTACAGTTATTGTCCTGTGCCTCCGTTGTTAAGATTTTTGGTCACACCTGATTTTCTGTATCCCGCACATTGAAATTCGATATAAGGTTTATTTGGGATATTTACCGTTTTGATCAATTCTTGGAAGCTATTTACATATATCATACCAGGAGAATCTCATGTTGAAAATATTATTGAGAGTTTGACTGTTGTACCCTTTTTTCTATATTACCTCCCGAGAATGGTCATATACTTATATATTCTCCTATAATAGTTTTCTATGTTTAGCTATATACTATATACACTAAAAATATTTCAACAGTAAACGAAATAAAAGAAACTCTTCATTCCTTAAATTCCGAAAAGTTACTCAGTGCAACATCAAACCGGAGCCCAGTAAATTTAATGTGGGCGGTAAACACATAGTCGCATATGTATGTGTTGATGTATATATAAGTACGTGACAGACGCTCATCCGCTGGTACATGTCTAACTGCATTGGTGTGTATAAATAAGTACATATGCGTGTGTGTACACGTTTGTGTGTACACCCATGAGATCTGGCCTCTGCGCAGACGCCGACATGGAAAGTGAAATGCCGAGTATTATTTTCGTATTTAATCGCAGTTGAAATGCTGACTTTAAACAGTATTTTGTGATTTTTTTGCTGTTGTTGTCAAACGATAGCTCCCAAATGGATGCTGCAAACAAAATATGGGGTAGACAGCCATTTGATTTACTCACCGTCAAATAGCTATACTTATACGTATCTGATGTGCATGAATGTTGCTACGCGAGCATAATTCATAACGGTACTGCTTTTATTTATTTGTGCTCCACTGTTCAATAACCATGCTGATGGAATGCAAATGGCGTTAGTGACAATGTACAAGGGGAACATTTTCAAAACGGATGGAATAGGTACTTGAAATACTTGAATTCAGATAATATATATACACTTGTACATATATTTATATATATACTAAAGAGAACTACTAGCTTAGCACCTTTCCAAGCCACAGTTTAAGACATAACACTGGAATATGTACACATACTTATTTACCTAAAAATAAATGTAACTAAATGCATAGCGGATATAAAAAATATTTTCAAAATAAGTATAAAATTGCATATGTACATATTTCAAGGGCCTTAACTTTTAACTGTAATACAAATTGTATATAATATTCTATAGTTGACAATTATAATTACGCGATTATTAGAAGGTGTCCAATGAATTAAATATGAGTTACTTTGTATAAAATGGAACAGTTAATAGGGAGGGAAGGGACTATGTGCAGATCCCCTTTTGATATTAACACAAGCCCAACTCATGGGGAAAGAACAATAATATATCTCGTTTGTTTGGATGTACAGTAATTATCATCGTGTGGTATACTTCCCAAAAAGTCTGTGACATTAATGCAAATATATAGTAATTCCAATTTAACCATCGTGGGGAAATTCTATCAACTTTTTATAACTATCTAATTTTTTATATTGATTTTTCCGTTTAACTAATCAAAGGCTTTAATTTGAATACAAAATTTCAAAAACGTACTTAAAGCTTTAAGTTGTTGATAAAAGATTCCTGGATGTTTCTGCTCTTGGAAAATATATTTGAAAATATATTGTGAAGTTTCCCTTCCACTCATTTCATCTTCGAGCACTCAACCCAACGCAACTAAAAGCAAAAAGAGAAATAGTAGATACAAAGCTTAAAAAAAACAGCTTAACAGCGTTGGATCCAAAACAACTTCGACAGCAACAAAAACGATAAAATCAACAATGTCAAAAACAATGCCAACAACAATGCACGTGACTGAGAGCAAACAAAACTAAGAGTGCAGAAATAACAAATACTCGTACAACAGCGTCTGCCAGTATCCACAAAAAAGGATGCCATGTTCGTTAGCATTCGTTGGCCGTGTTCGTGGCACGCAACTCGTCTGGAATACAAATGAGCTTGCCACATTGCTCATAGCTTGCCTGCCTTATTTTTTCCGGCCTTCTCTCGTTCCTCGCTCGGCTGTTTAAGTTTTTGAGTTGCGCATGGTTGTTGGCTAACGGTGCATATTTGTGTTATATGTAGTGGCAGCCGCTGCCAAGGTCCGAATTCATATCCTGAAAAGGATGTGACAGACTCACAATAAATTGCTGTTTTCGTTTTTCATTTTTACTTTCCACCGAAATCATTGCTATTTAATGTTTCTTACATATTCTCCTTGAACTTAACTTTAACTATCGACTTTATACGGGTTTTTCTGCTCAGTTTTAGTGGATATAGGCTAAACGAAAACCCCACTAGAACAATTCACAGCAGCGTAATAGTAAATACCCTAGTTCATGGCAATACGATATGTGATTTTTCAACTCTCGGGACAATTTGCAAAAGCGCATAACAGTTTTGTTCACCTAACGGTTGTTTGTAACACCTAACACTAATCGAGTTAGATATAGGGTTATGTATATATTATATAAATGATCAGGAGGCGGGTTGAGTTTGGGGTGACGGTCTGTCCGTGCAAGCGATAGAGAAACAATTTAGATATATATATGAAATTTGGTACATGTGTTCCTTGAGATCTAATGGAGTTTGGTCTTGCAGATAGCCGGAATCGGACCATTTTCATGCCCACAAAATGCCGTTGATCGAAAACTTAAAAAGCCAAATTAAACCAAAGAACTTGAATTTTGTATAAGTCTTCGCAGCCGTGAGGGCATCTTTGAGCTGAAAGTTTTCAAGTGGGGATGGTCCCGCCCACTAACAAGTTTAATGTCACCAAAACCATTAAAGATATATCGACCAAAATTACTGACCAGGAATCATGTGGACACCTTCTCATAGAGTATCTAATGGGTAAAATCGCGGTGATAACCACGCCCACTCCACATATAACCGTTGGTTTACAGTTCACTTTACAGTATATAAATCAGGCACCAATGAAGTTAAGAGGATAAAACTTCTTAAAAAAAATTGTCGAACTATAACTAATATAAAATAATCTTTTTATGATAACAGTATGCCTTTGTGACAAAAATGGGAAAAATCGGATCAATACTTCTTCTAGCCCCATATACATAAAATTACAATCCCACACATCCGTTGCGCTTCATAATGTATGTATCGGTCAATATGTCTGATACGATACATATCTTAGCAAAATTAAGTGAACGTGTTATATTGGATATACTATAGTTTAAAGCCGAAACTATTTGAATTCAATCACGAATTATTCTAGTTCCCATATACTACATATAATAGTTTATTAGACCAGCAGACTTTACATATGTTACGTGAAAACGTGTTCTCGGGTATAGGTATATAAGCGATGGTAAAAATTAATGCAATCAGTCCAAATCTTCAAGTTCCAACGTACCTGTTATAGTGATTGTCGACTTTCCACCTGACGGTAAACCGCTTCTGTTGGTCATAACGTATGATATATTAATGAAATTAAGTTAACAAGTCTTCTTAAAAAATATGTAGTTTAGTAGTGAATATGACAAAGTAATATACAGTAATAAAACTAAATGAGTATATTGCCTATAATATAAATTAATAAGATAACAATCCAGTTCACAATCATACCATCCATAATATCGATTAAAAATAATGATTGTAGAATTCTTACGCAAGATTTTTTAATATAAAGTTTTGGCAACATCTTTATTTTATTTCCGCGCCTTTCCTTTCAAATATAGACATCATAAAATGCTCGCTTACACTCGAACTAATAGAACATTTATAGCTATATTATTCAGATAAGTAATTTAAATATACCTCAAGCATACCAGTATACTATATATTGACATCCACCGCGATTGGGCAACACATTATAGAAGGGGTCTTATGAAATACTCGTATTTAAAACGATATTTTTGTTACTCCTGAATCGCCTGTTCAGCACAAAGTAGCACTTGTTGTAACGAAAGACTAAACGAACACGCGTCAATTTATTTGGCGACTATAGGAAGCCCAATACATACATCAGAACAAGATAGTTAGAGTTTTAATATTTGGTTCAAAATATAAACGATTCATTAGTTGAAAAAAATTGTTAACTTTTTGATTTCACTTCTGACATAAATATTTGTACTTTGTGCTTTTGACTTGTTACACCAGATTTAAGGTTGTCATAGTGCTGACCTTCAACTCTTTTTCTACCATTTATTTTGAACAAACCTCTGCAAGTATTTAACTAACAACCCTGCGCACTACTTCAAAAGTCCTCGAAAGTTATGACTATTATATGTATGCAAATATATTCGCACATATGTGTGAAAACAAACATCACCCTTCACCAATGCCTTCTACTTTGGTTGCCGTTTTTAGTGCTAAACTTTTACGAGGTACTAACAACTTTAAATATTCTTGATTTAGCGCCGTCTACATTGGTTGTTGCCCACTGACAGGCGCACAACAGGTGAAAGTGGAAAGTGAATTACGACCAAGTTTTTGGCGCTAACCTTTGAGATCAGTCGCTTGTGTGGCGCCAAAACGCCGGCAACCGACAACCGGCAAAATGCATATTTTGTGCCGTGAGGAGCCAACTAATTCTACATGCCGGTGAGAATTGCAAAATGAAGAGCAAATGGCAAGACAGCACTTCAATGTGTACAAATCTGAAGGCAAATTTTTGATTCGCAGAAAATATTTATTACCAAAGTTGCAACCATGCACTAAGAACAATTGCTTATATGACAGATGAGTTAATAAAAATGTAAACTTATGTTACGAATCTAAATACATAGGCTCTGTATGTAGAAGCAAAAGCCTGTGCCTAACTATATAAAACAATTTACAGACGTAAATTTATTCATCTCTTAGAGTACTATCTCGAGCTATTAAAATCTTTTGTGACATACAAATTTTTTCTTAGAGAAATTTAATATCGAAAAGGATTTGTGAATCTTACAAAAGTCAGTGATATCACACAGTCTGCCACTGCCAAAAACATTCAAAGTAGTGTATTCTCAGAAAATCTGCTCCTAGCAAAAGTACAAAAGTTTCTTAAATCGATTTATATTCAATACCATCTCTATGATTGTAGTGATTTAATTGCATTGGTTTAAAAGTTAGTAAGAGTATACTTTGCCCTTCGTTATTTCCAAAGAAGTCATTAACCTCTTCAGGTATAAAGTTTAAAGATTCCACTTGTTATTTAACGACAGAGTCACGTTATATCTGTGCTTTGCATCCTTAGTATCATTTAATTTGAGATTTAATTTCGATTTGGGTTGCAACGCGTCGACCAAAAAATTGCAAAAATTAATATTCCAAAATATCTGTATATGGATATGCAGCAAATGCAATTATTACTCGAAAATAGATAGTCGTCGCACGGCGTTGAATGCTCTGATGAGTTCGCTGGATTACACTACGGTCAGCTATTGTATTGCAATGTACAATAACAATATAGATATATATGGAAATAAAAACAAAGAACCAAATACTCTATCCGCCAGTCGTAATAAAGTTAGTGAAAACACCAACAACAACAATAATAACAACAACGACAACTTTCACATTTCACCCACAAGTTGCAACACCCATTTCGCATCCATCCACTCACTGCCTCAACTGCAATTCATCATAAAATGAGATTTATGACAAAAACAAAAGGCTTATCGGAGGGAAATGGCCCAACGCCTAACTGTATGTATGTATGTGCGCATGTAAGTGACGTGTGTGTGTGGCTAAAATTGTTTGTATCACTCAATTTTTGTCTACTTAATTTTGTCGTTTTACAGACACAAACGCGGCTGACAGGAAAATTTAAATTTAAATTACATTATTTCAAAGTCTCTATAATGCATGTATGCACACACACATACACATACAAATACTAATGAAAACGTATACTTATTAGTCGCAGGCAAGCACTTCACACCAAAAGTCCAACAATCAAATTAGAATTATTTATTCTTATATAAAAATTAAAAGCAATACTCATGCAAAACAGAGCAATAATTAACGCAGGACTTAGGCACTAATTATCCTTTGATGTATATGTCAGTAATGATAATGACCTAACCATAACACCCGATAGCCCCATTAGCACCAGGGAAATTAATTGTCGGGTTGTACTTTGTCGTAGACGATTACTGTCAAAATCTTAGGCGAATCGGACTGACTGCCGAATCGGATTTGACCACGTCTGGCAGCGGTCGTCTCCGTGGAAATGAAGTAAGATATGGAAAAAGTGCAAGATCGGTTGGTGTTTCAATTCTAGTATTCGGAAGAAATGAAAAATCGGTACGACAGAGTTTAACGTGAGAATAGTATGCGATCACATATTAGCAGAATAGCAATTGAAGTGCGCGAGAAAACTGAGATAGTGGGCATCTGCTTCGACTACCAGAAGAAAGATAGCACGGTCAAAAGACTCGACAATGCCGAATAATTGGACTGATTCTAAGTTGACTCGCAAAATAAAGTCCTCATTTGACGAAAAAAAATAATGCATTGGCTCACATCTACGAACTCTTGATAGAAATTTGCGTCGAATAAAGAGGTTTTCACCGCCATGGAGACCTACTTTGAAGACCTCCAGAAACCGTATTTTACAGGTGGTTAAAGAAGTTGGAGAATCGCTGAGTCAAGTTTATTGAGCTAATAGAAGACTATGTTAAGGAATAAATCGGCATATTTCCAAAATTTGTTTATGCTTTGTGTATTCCAAACCATTCCTGGATAATCCACGTCATTTTATTACCGGCATCAAATCGAATCACAACCTAACTTAAATATTATATTTCTACATAGTCTTTGATTACAACATGGAAGGAATTTAGTTACAACATTTAATATTATTTCAAAACTGGCGTATCACTCTAATAATTGCTTAACTTATTTTTTTTAAACATATTTAAGCCTCCAATCACATTCTTCATCAGGGAAGAGAGTGGGCAATATGTAGAAACTAATTTAAATAAATACTAACCAAACAATGAAAATCGGTTCCAAGAACAAAGAACAACTATGATCAATTACCTTTAGCGGTTAGTTTAGTTTTTTGTTTCAGTTTCACCATCAACCTGATCCCAAAAGCAATAGATGGAGAAATAGCAAAACAGTATGGACCTAATTGTATTTGGATACTTATTTTTTAAGTTCTCTGCTATCCATGTACAAGTACGCTGATAGAATGCAAAGCAATTCTTCTGGTATTTATATTTTATTGACAAATATACATCTTCCCAATTAAATTACATATTTTCAACGAATAAAATTTCATCAACGCTCTAGTTTAAATAAATAGTAAGTAATAAATATATGAAGTTATTTAACATTCGATTTTGTTTGATTTTAAAGGGCGAGTAGAACATTCGTTGAGATTGATCAAATCTTTTGTTAGTTTTGTATGAAATTTCACTAAGATTAAGAGGTACCATATCCATAGTCAATAGAGTTTTTGAATTGGTGTTATTCCCTTCAACTTATTTTATTATGGTGTTTTGAAGACCATAGTTAAGGGCGCTCACAATTTGGAGTAGAAACTGCCTAGCTCTACGGAGATGTCAAGTTTCTTCCAAGTTTTGGTAAGTTCACTTGAGCATTTTACGACTTAAAACGACCTTAAAAATATTTTAAACATACACACGGTTTCAATATTGGCTTCTTTTTCGAAATTCTCTGCGTTCCGACTTGAAGGTTCTTTTGGGGCCGAAAGAAACCCCCTGAGCCATTGCCCGAATTGGTATATGTCTTAATTATTTATTTTGCGAACGATTATTTATTATCCATATATTTTTTGTTATTACGGTATTTTAATGCTATTAATTAGGAAAGAAAATCGAAGAGTCCTTAAGTTCTGACACTAATATCTCAAAAAAACGTCAAAATCAATTCTTACTGTAATTCTAATGATTTTGTCAAATTTATCTTATTGATATTATCTATCACCATTTTTTATACCACTAGAACATGTTGCGCTTGGATACAAAAGGTGTGACAACATAGATTCGAACGTAAGTGATGGCAGTCATCCAAATTGGCCACGTTACAATTCTCTGCCTGAATATGACATCTGGGGGAGTATTTGACTCCAATGCCACACTAATATTTGCAGTGCGCATGCGTCTTTTATGTGCTCATATATGGTTGCTCTGGTGAAAAAGCTTTATTTTAGTCTACAGTAAGGCACAGCTACTTACAACTGTTAAGGTTGCTTTACACACCTTTATATGTTATATGATGCTGGTTGTTATTCTTTTCGGATACAAAATGGTTTTTGTTGGCGCAAAACTGGTCGTCTATTATTGAATATATTTCGGCCAACAATAGCAGAATCATAAAATATCGCAGCCATTTCTGAATGGCTGAGAGACTTTTGCTAGAAGCTCGTTCTGGAAAAATGCCAGATCGCCTTTTAGTGAGGACTCACTTAGTGTTTTCTATAAAGCAAATATTAATCTTTTAAGCGCTAAATATCGATAAATTCGAAGTTTTGAAGTCGTATTAAAAGTATCTGGGCTCTACTGTATTCCCAGTCCAACGTTGTAACCTTCTCAGCCCTGCTTTCACTAATTTCCTTCACTGTCGATGAGCTCCACACCAACTGCTTGCGGAGAAATCCAATGTGGAGGGACAATATGTCTGCCGTATACAAACAATGCATTGTCGTGATTCCATTTTGTATGTACCGTTTATTTGTAGCGGTTGTTGCTATATCCAAGGATAATGGTCAAGCAAATATTCACACCAACATTTGACCACGACTATGTCCTGTCGCTGGTGAAAACGCACAAGCGCACCACAAATAATAATTTATGCAACGGTGTTGCTTTATTTACTAGTACCATATTTCCCTCGCACCACTACTGGTGTTTGTGGTTTGTTGCTTGCGGCAAAAATATTTCATGTGGCATGTAGAATTTGATTTTCCAACTCGGCATTTGTGTTTGATTCAACCACAGCGGACATAAATAAAAATGTATGCATATTTGTTGCACACACTCATATGTACATATGTACATAGATGCGCGTATTGCAATGGATGTAAGTAGTTATTAAGATATGCATATGTCTATACTTGTAAAATATGGGAGCCCTGGTATTGAAATAACCGGTAGTAATACGATGGAAACTTCAACATGTGGATCCATGTAAGTCAAACGCAACTAGTTATTATTTTTATCCATTTATAGTAGAAATGAACACAAATACTTGGAATTTGTATTTCTACGCTCGAAATTCAGTTGAATGGCGAACTAAACGACGCCGCTTATTAACAACTCGAATTAGCACCTTCGCGGCTAGTTCCATTAACGAGAGTAAACAATAATCTTTCCATATAAGTGTGTTTTTGTTAATAAAATTAAGTTTACCTCATTGGCTAATTTCCTTATTGCACCATAAAGTGTATCTATATAATTTATTTATCACTTAAAGGTAGGAGGTTCTAACTTAGATTTTTCATTGAGCTCTGGCTCAATTTCATTGAGCTCTTACTATGTTTATACTCACATATATACTTAAACTATACATACACATTTATTGGTGCTTCCACCTCTGCTAGGTCATGTTTCTCCTCGCTTTTATACCGTGCGGATTGATTTTGTCTGACATTGATTGATATCGACGTTTCAGTATAGCAGGTTATCTTATGCGAAGATTTTTTGAGATTTAAATTTGTTCGACAGTTCTTATTACCTGTCGGGCTTTATTAAAAAAAAACAAGAAAAAACGTTAATTTTGGTTGCACCGAAGCTATAATACCCTTCACAAATACAAAGGCCCCTTACAAGAACTTGATTCCGAACGCTCAATTTGTATGGCATTATGACCAATTTCTGCGGAGAATAATTTGTTGCCTTAAGCGATAACTCGTGCCAAATTTCGTTAAGATACCTCATCAAATAAACAAATTTTCCATGCATGCACTTTACTCCGATCGTTCAGTTAATATGGCAGCTATATGCTATAGTCATCCAATCTATACAATTTCTTCTCCGATTAGATTATTGCCTTAAATAATAATCCATGCTAAATTTCGTGAAAATACCTCGTCAAAAAAAAAATGAAAGAGTTTTCCATACAAACACTTGATTCCGATCGTTCAGTTTGTATGGCGGCTATAGGCTATAGTCGTCCGATATCGGCCATTCCGACAAATGAGCAGCTTCTTTGTGAGAAAAGGACAGGTGCCAAATTTTAGATCGATAGATAAAAACTGAGGGACTAGTTTGTATATATGCAGACAGACGGACATGGCTAAATAAACTCAGCTCATCATGCTGATCATTTATATTATATTTATATTTTATATTGTCTCCGACGTTTCCTTCTGGATGTTACAAATTTCGTGGCAAACTTAATATACCCCGTGTAGGGTATAAAAATTAGTTTGTAACTTAAACTACTACACCACATCGGCCGTCATGCGGGTACAAACCACGATTAAATAAATAAACCAGTAAACTGGACAAATTATGAAAGGAATGTTTAAATGCTATGAAATATATGTGCCTCGGATAAAATGATGTATAAATATTATATACCATATCGATTTATGTAGGGCTAGAATCAATCTTAGTATTTATGAGAAGCTTCTAACAGTCCAATATTAAATATAATATATATGTTCTGTTTTTTAGAACAATCAGCAAACTTAATAGCCGTTGCATATACATATTTAACAGTAACTGTTAATATATATACATGATAATGTATGAATAAATATATATTATATATAAATGCTCCTACATACATGTATGAGTGGGTTTGTGCTAGCCTTACATATCTGCTAGCAATAAAATATTTCATAAATGTCTCCCAAGATATCGTCTTCACAAGCAGCCAATATACACAGGATCACCCGCTACCCCGTTCGGCAATTTGTATATCCATTTCGATTTCGCTGCCATCTATAGCTGTTTTACCTAAGCAATTTTCATTTTTCTATTACAAGAAATGTGTCGGCCCACATTCCATCCTTGGGCATAACTTATAGAAACAACAAAAACTGCTGAAACATAAGTTTTGACAAATGCAACAACAAATATCTAATAAGCAATAAAATGAATGCCTCACGCAAAGGCATATCGAAATTGCTTTCAACGCATTTCAATAAAAACGTTACAAAGCAGCAACAACACAGGAACACGAGTATGTATGTATATGTGAAGCGAACGAAAGGACATTCGTGCGACAGAAAAACAGAAAAACAAAAACGCAAATCAAAATCGAAATCACAACTAAATTTCAGCTTTATTGATAACACGACAGCGCTAAATGGCCAATAAATTGCCAAGAAGTTGGGAGTGAAAGCGATATGGCTGAAGTATTAAAATTTGGAATAAGCAAAAGGGTTGAATGTGAAAGGGCTATAAGCTTACTTTTTCATACATACTTACACATATTTATTTTATTTTTATTTGGTGGTGGAAAAGAATTTAGTACAAAAAATATCAATACTTTATATATATAATTATTTTTATAAAAACTTAGCAGTATTAGTAACATTTTAATAATTTCTGCTTTATATGATCTAGCATACTGACAAACAGTGAAAACTCAAGTTGGTAGTAAAATGTTAGTCCAATATCTCTCTATTTTAAAACAAATTAAGTTACATTCGTCCTGCAAAGAACCAGTTCCTTATAGAATAGATAACTCACTTTAACCTTAAAAACCATATCGGAGTAAAACATATGCTCTAAAATATTAGTTAAACAGTTTCTCGTAACTCATTTCGAAACTTTTCATTCAAAAAAATTATATATTCTTCAGGGTAACAAGACACTTTTATTCCCTATTCTAATTTCTGACTAAATAGGAGGCGTTAGCCGGTTAATTGGACGGTCTTAATATTTAATCTTAACACCATAATTATTTAACATGCTTATAATTTGTCGTTTGATTATCGACTATTAAAATAAACTAAACAGTTTGAGAGACAGAATAAATTTTTAAATAATTATCCCGATCTCGAATGGCCCATTCGGAATAATGCAATTCGGAGTCCGCTGTGAATATATAAATATGAAGAATATTAAAAATCAATAACATGCAAATATAGTCATAGAACAAAAGGCAAACAAATTTCACCTTATCTCCATAGAAAAATGAAAAGTTCTATTTGTGTCTGAATTTAACGTCCTTCACCTCTAAAGCTTGTATGTTATCTTTGAAATTTTCGATAAATTACCAGAGTTGTATATTTTTAATGCAAATATATTTAACCAATTTGATTATAACCTAAATACTTCGGCAATAAAAATATTTTGTACATACAAAACACATACACACATACATAAGCGGATATGGGTATAAAGAAAAGTATAAGTCTTGTAAATAGTGTTCAGAGGCATTTCAACAAATTTGTAGGCACTTGCATAGCTTGCTATGTTCTCAAGCTCTCCAACTGACATATTGAACTTGAGGATATATTAGTTCGGTTAACGAACTCCTATAGTTTATTTGTGCTAGGAATGAAGTGCGTTTGTATGAGAATGGGAACATGTCTAATTGTATTAACTTTTCAGATTCATTGTACTATGCGTAAACTTAGTTTAATGTAGGTTTTATGGTTACGGTCGTCCTAATTATACTTGCATGATTTGCATGCCTATTTATTCTTGTTGTTCGATTTATTTATTTCCTTAATTATTGTGAGTTTTTATTGTTACATATTATTTCAATTTAACTTGGGCACGCAATTCGAAATGTCAACTATGTTATTCACCATAGATCAAATTTGTTTTTTTTGAAATATACGCTCGAGTTATACTTAGAATAGCTAGTTTGATCCATACACAGCAAGGCGCAATGATTAAATACCTTACCTAAAATAAGCTGACAGCAGATTGGTAGTACATAAGTGTCTTGATGATTATCTATATCTATATAAATAAATCAAAAAATCAAAAGTCTTTTCGGGTACAGTAACTTAACTATAACTTCCGCAAATTTTGGAAATAATAATGAAATGAAATATAGTTCAGACTTTAATATCATATAGCCGATATTCCGCCTTGGCTCATGAAATGTATAAGAATGTGTTCAGAGCAAAATTATGACTAGGCCTATCACACTCTTTGTGGCGATCGTTATTAAAAATACCTTCATACGACGAAGCTCCGCAGAGGTATTTCTTTCTCTCCTTGTTTATATATGCATGGCGACGACGTAATTCCAGAAGAGAAAAACTGAGAACCTCATAAATCTACAAGGCAACTAAATTCAACACTCAATAATTCCCTAAAAAATTATCTTAAAAAGTACAGCAAACGCTTACCCTTAGGTGGAACGTACCCACATAAACTAATCGGACAGCAACAGAGTCAGAGTTCCTATTATTAGACAGATATTTACCATACTAATCGTTTCAACGATTATGTATGTATGGAGAATTGTACTACATTTTTTTTATAATTTTTTAGGCATATTCACTTTATAATTTGACATTTTATATACAGTCGGGATGTTTGAAAGTCTAACAGACGGACGATTTTATGCATTTTATCAACTCATTGAGCTTTGTTGTCACCGATTCAGCATGGACACAATACAATTTCCCTCAGGGTACCTAAAAGCGGCGTCTATGTATAAATCATACAGTTTCACATTTAAATCTCTTTCAGTGCCGTTGAACTTCCTATTCAGCGGCAGGTCTAGTCGGAGTTGAGGGTTAACAAAGTTACATAAGCAGATGAAGGAGGAAATGGTGATGGCGCTGATTGTATATTGTCAACAACAGGATAACGAAGCACCCTGTCTTTCTTTGGCCGCAAGAGTTGCTCCACAATTACAAAAACAATTGCAACATCAACCGAAGCATTCAACGCTGTCACACAGTAAATATTATGCAAATTCGCACTATGCAAACTGTTTGCTGCGGCGCAACAACCCTACGTGAGCATACAGGCATGCACACAAGCGGATGTAGAGATTTTTGAGCAAATACGACGAGAAATTGTCTAGCAATATAAAGTATTTAAGTGTATTGGCCAGAAAAAGCCGAGACGAACCTGTTTGTGTAAATTTTCACTCAGTCACCAATAAAATAGAACATAGATGGACTGCAACCGAAAGGATTGCAAGGAAGAGGGTAAAATAAAGATGTTCGTGGATAAAAATATTGCTTTTGTATATGATGTATTTGCTTTCAAGGTAAAATTTTTCAGCTAAATAGTTAATTTTAAAAAGATAGTTTACGTCTATTTCAATATTCGCCTATTTCAGATTAGGTCAACGCATCTGTTCAAACTTTATATAGACTCGTAGCTTTTCAAAAAAAACCTAACTTAGTATTACTGCACAGACATGGGGATCCATCATGCAATCTATTTATACGTAAAGTCTGAGTTGGAGTCTGAAGATCAGTAAGCCTTCTCAGATTCACATGGAATGATACACAGCATTAGGAATTCCTAGAGAGATTGTCTTCGTAAAGTTTCTGTAATATATACATTGTCATCAACCAATTTACTCTTTTTCGATTTGTTGTTTTGATTACTGACATTCGCTTTCTTTGTTGTATCTCTTTGCCTTTAATTGTACTGGTCAATATTACACAAAATGATATTGAGACATAATTTTATACTGGGTTCTTAGGTTCTATATATGTGTACATATGTATAAATATATATATATATATATATATATATATATATATGTATGTATATATATAAGGTATATGTAAATGTGTACATGTCTGTTGTTGTTTTGTCTCGTTCAGGATGTCGAGATAAATTTGACTTTGTTTACTTTGCTGCCATCTTGCTTATACGCATATTTATTCTGATTTCCTCTTACCTTGCGTCGACTTCTTCCTTCCTAGTAAAGACTATGCGCCCTATGTCCTTTTCTCAATTTGTACATTCATTTGATTATCATCACTTTGCGTGATTGTCTACATACATGAGTAAATTGCATTGCAGGCGTTCTTCTTGTGCCTCCAGTTCAGTTCAGTTTAGGTTTGGGCAGATGGCATAGTTTTAGTCAGACATTTTCCGTCTGTATTTGCTCAAGACAAAAGTGTAAATTTTAGAAAATACCTTACGTAATTTAAGTCCACATACTGACATAAATAATATAGAGCTTACTTCTCTACATATAAGCATATAATGCTTGATTTCGTTGCTTTCAAAGGAGTATGGCGAGATTAAGACTTTCTGGCATTATTCTAAACAAATTTCTCACAAATATGCATAAGTTCTTAAAAAAGGTGACAGACTTTATTAGTGGCTTGAATTCAACTTTTTTGTACAACGTCTCTTAGTTGTGTTCTTGTATATTTGATGGTTGTGCTTTCGCGGCTGGCTGGAAACTTAAATTTGTATCAAATTAACAATACAATACCCATCGCCCATTGAACAACTTCCTGACGTGTCTGGCTGCCCCGAAACATGCGCTTATACGAACACACTTAAAAAAAATATATAAAAATATTCTATATATTACTCATACACACGAAGTGCAACATAAGGAGTCATAAATAAAAGGTGTAACTATTACCAGCAACTACCGCTACAACCACATACAACCTAATTGAGGTGTAAAAAGCAGCAAAAGCGCGCACACGGAAAATTTTGGTAAGAATTTCTTTAAAAAAGGAGCAAAGAGCTGGCTTCTTTCATTCTGTACTTTCACTTGCAACCGGGTACAAATTCAGAACAGAAACATAAATAGCTGCTCCTGGTGTGGGCTCCATTATGTAGGACCACCAGCGAGCGGAAACTTGGAATTTGTATATACAGCGATGAAAAATTTATGCAACTCACGAAATGTTGCAGCAACAGCGCCGTAATATAACCACGAAAGGGGTGGGATAAAAGGGAAATTCAGAAAATAAAATAATATAAATGAAAATATGTCAACTGTTGCTTAGACCTAAATAGAACAATGTAGACTCGTATGAATGTGTGTATGGCTTCTTCCATGCATACCTATTAGCTTGCCAATAAATTATTAAAATACAACTAATAAAATTAAAATAACTAGCAAATATTTACAATGTTGTGTAATATATTATTAGTCTTAAATATCAGAAACGCTTTTCTTAAAAAACAAAAATTATCAATAAAATAGAATATTGCTTTACTTTTTCGATAAATTAAAATTATTTTCAAAATGTTTATGCATATTCCAAAGTGTTTTGCAAGCTATTATTCGAGCGCGTTTCGATGGTGACCAGCCTTACTGCATTGTGTTAATGAATCACGCTTGCAACGCGGCAAAAAAGCAGGAAGTTGTGCCTGCAGGCCTCTCTCCTTCAGTTACTACTTGACCAACTATGCACTCGGCACTTTCCAATTCAAGGATTCGTTAAAATGCGCTTGCTCAGGGAACGGTAATAGTGGCGCCATCTGTCGGTGTGAACTGTTGATAACAGCCATTTTGTTTATGGCGTTTTCGCTTCCTTAGTCGGTTTACTATAAGCGTACTAACCTGCTGCCATATTCACTCACTACGTTCTAGGGCCGACTACAGCACGCTGACTTCCAGTATTAGCTATTGCTGTGCTGCTCATTCCAGTGACTCATTCTGCTATTCGGTGGGGACCGGCGCACAAGACATAGCAACGCCCACATATTTTGTTTTTGTTTTTGCATTGAGCAGGTACTCTACGTGTGCACTAGCTGACTCGCTTCAACAGCTGTTTGTTTATTGAGGTGCCGAGCGCCGTTTCTCAATGAGCGAGGCTTTCGCAAAGAGTAATAGCACAAACTCTTATGCGATAGTCAGACGCTCTTCGACATTGTTTGAAGTAACATCTCTTTTAATGTTGACTTATTTGCTGGCGATATGTGGCGGAATTTTGACATTATCCTGACGGCGCATGGAGTGTTGCCTGACAAATTTGCTTTTTAAATTATGAACTTAAAAATCATTGGAATAGACATTTTAAGACTTTTAATCATTCTCCAATTTATGTTTGAACAAATAATAGCTTTGTGAGTCCGTAGGAAAAATATTAGTTCTGATTGCAAGCGAATTGAAGAGGTTGAACGGATTGACAATTGGTGGCATTTTCCAAAAGGCAGAACTTGTCAAAAAGCTTAGTCGGTATCGCGATAACAATCACCTTTTTGTGGTGAATTTTTGGATATTTGAAAATCGACCGGCAATAAAAAATTGTTATAGCAAATTATTTGTTTATGAGCATTTGAAAAGTCATTTTTGGTTACCACTTTTAAAAGTGGCACTAACGGTTCAGAATAATTTAAGAATAGGCTAGGTTGGTATGTGAGATTAGTGAGCCACTTAAAAATACGCCAAAAAAAGTTATACCATATTAATTAGTTCTTTGAATTTTTAATTTCTTCTGCTCTACGCCCTCCGTTATTTTTTGTATATGATATGGAAAAGTGTCATCAGCTTTACTTTAAAAAAATACATTAATATCGATGACGATTTTTATTAATCAAATTATAATAATGGTTTATCGTTTTTTTCTTCAGCAATATTAGCATGTGTGGATGTCAACAACACATACATACATACTTACTCATAAGTGCATGTGTAACTATTCTTTGCAGCTGTAGGCCCCTTCGCACCGGAGCTAACAAAACAGCTACAGACTAGTCGTCTTTATAGCGGCTTGAGTCTCTTCGCATGCAAATACCTTCGCTATCGTTCAGAGTCAGCTGATCAGTTCGATCGTAAGCACTAAGCGTGAGTGTGATAGCGCTATGTACATACATATGTATGTATATTTGTATGTGCATATATTTTAGCTGTGTGTTCTTTTAATTTACTTCCGTTAATTTACATAGTATAATTTTGTATGCAAATTTTTAATTTATTCCCAGCATTCTTTCTGCCGTGGTTTCTGAGGATTTTTAGTACTTGGATATTTTAAATTATTTGAATAAACTCATTTTCATGCTTTGATTTCTACGTAGTACTTTTACTTTCAATGTTAAGAATGTTATTATAACGGGATCTTCTGTTCTTTAATTCATTTTGATTGATGTACATACATAAACATTATTTTCTGCTCTCGAGTGCAGTTATTTTATTTATAAGGTATTGCGTTGCGTTCACATAACGGTTATTTGCAACGATTAGTCAAAAACATTTCCATAAGCATATAAGACCATTCATCCAACCTTATTTGAACTAATCCCTAAAATAATAAATCTACTTTATCCATCGGAATGGATGACATTGGCTAAACCTTTGAAACGAATATTCGAGTACATATTGTGGATATTAGTTTTATACCTGAGCGAAATATGCCCCCATCTACGAAGTTGGTATTTTCATGTTACCCTGTGATGGATATAATATTTTTGCAAAGTCAAAATAATAAACCCGTTTCTTCGCTTCACAAATTGGCAATGGCTGAAAGTGCCGCCTAAAAACTCTTCAACATGGTATAATATCGTTACTGATTTCCCCATTAATTCTATAGCGATACTTAATATGGCCCCCATTACGGTTTTCAACCCAACTGCATTCTGGTTGAAGTTTTGAAATTCGGTATTTTCGATATCAACTCAACCCTTCAAACAAATATTTCTTTGAAATGTTGTCAAACTTTAATTTTTTGTGGTATTACGTTTTTCAACACTGTGCCAGTGGGGTTGACTAGAGGAAGTAAAATATGAATAGAATTTGGCAAATGACAAAAAAAAACTAATTAATTTTTAATTTTAAAATATTTCAATCAATGTTTTTACAAATACATAGAAAGGTGAAAATATTTTTGAGCCTCTGGAGAATAATCCCGAAGCTGGACGAGGCAAGCCACAATTTAGAAACAGTAAATATATTATTAAGAGACCATGGGAAGTGTTTCGAACATCTACTATTCCTACGAATATACTTTTCTCCTCTACCAACTCTTGTTATGAGCAGTATGAGCTCAAAAGAATGCATGGAATCCCTGTTCCCCATCGAGCCGTCGTCAAAAGACATGCTCCCTTTAACATGGCCTATCCTGTGTGGACAAGCGCTCACTAAATCGCAAAAGGAAAACAAACCTTTACACACACACGATGTAAAGATATGAAATAGGGATCTTTCGGGTACAAAGCTATAAAAATAGGATGCCCTAAAAGTTATCAAACATACTTACATAGCATTGGCTTGATTAAATGGAGCACCCAAAGTCGTCCCGCGTTTCCAAATAAAAAGACCAAAGCGCTTAGTACTGTACCACTGTATAAAAATTGCGGTAACTTACTTACTTACTCCGCATAATTTTCGATTATATATTTTGACGGCATATGCAATACAAAATAAAAAAAATGTGGAAAACGGTTGGCCTCAAGGGCCATCCCTGCAACTTCCCTCTAATTTCATACGCTAACGTTCAAATTTCGCTTTTTTCACTGCTTTTGAGCTCTTCGAAATTTTTCGTTTTCGATATCTAGCAAGTAAATCAACCGATTTCGACCCGGTTTGCGGCAAACGATGTGTTTCTTCAAGGTTTAGAACTGATTAGTTTTTGGTGTCGATCGGTCAAGTCGTTTGGAAAAAATTTTTATTTTTGAGATTTCTCGAAATCTACTGGTCCGATTGGGTCCAAACTTACACGAAATTCAAGTGCAATGAAACCCTTTGGAATGCCGTTCAAATCGGTTGAGCAGTTTAATAGTTATAAGAGGGTCACATACATCCACACACACACACATACATCCACACATACATACAGACATACGGACATCATCGTAGAAATGTTCGGGGAAGCTTCTTCGACCCTCAGAACGTCGAGATCTGTTGAGAACTCGATTTTTGCAAAATGGGGTGAAACCAATATCTTCCCGATTTTTAGAAAATTTTCCATTTTCTTAGCGGGAAGTTATAATGGAAACAAAATAATATATATAAATATATTTTCTTTCTTTGTTATGGCTACCCAATTATTATTATTCACAGAATACTTATTTCTTACTTATTAAAATGTTACTAATCCGCGCTCAACTACAGACCACAATCAGTTTCATTACATCTTACTTTAGATGCACTGAGTTTCTTCTATTACCTCTGCGCTTCTCACAGTTACGAAGAGGCTCCTTCTAGTTCAGCCCCACATCATTTTTCATGTTACGAATAACTGATAAAGAAATGGTACTTTAGGAAAATACCTTTTTATGAAGGATACTCGTCTGCCGATTCGATGCAATGATCGCATTGAATAACCGATAAATTGGAGAAATTTCATAAAACTAATTTCATAACATCTATTAAAAATGGAGATAGGTGGTGTTTGACGTCTAAATCTTGGTACCAGTGGATTCTTAAAATCAAAATAAGAAGTTCCGTAATGACCGGAATTACAATATACACAAACTTACCTTGCAACCGGTTTCGGTGACAAAAACACTCGGCATACTCTCTTTCTTTATGCGAGTTTCGGCTTAACAGAAAGCTATGTTTCTTTACCTTAAAATTAATATATAACACAGATATTACAGTTACGTAAAAGATGTATGATAGTGTAACCAAGATGTTGCGTTAACGTGATATTTCTAAGTACAACGATACTTGTTTACACTCTATGCCTAAAAGTACCGGAGTTCGAAACAAAGTAGGTCAGTGAACTGAAGTAAACAAACAAGTTTTCAATAAATAGAACATAACGTACTCTTAAGCCGCCGTCAGAATTTCCACCTGCACACTGCACCATTAAAGAAGGACCAACTAAATTTCCTACACTTTTGCCAACGTTCTAAATTTTTAATATCTCGTTTGGGTATAACCGCCACTAACTGCATAACCGCTGCAAATGCTCAAGGGACAACTAAGTCCTTGCTGAGGAGGGGAGTCCTTTGCGCAAGCCTTGGCTTATCAAGGCGTAAGGAGCCTTAATTATGTGGCACGCTACGCGGCAAGATCAAGATGCTAATCGCGCTCGACAAATGTGAAACCGAATCCTTTTACTTGGCACTTAAATAGCAGAACGAACAACGAATGTCCTGCACCTTGCGTTGTTACGCCTGCGCGGTGGCGGTGGCATAATAATACCACCAAAAGTGCACATGTTTGTGTTGGTAAGAAGGTAAGTGGGATCAGGTATGTAGTTGTGCATGCCGCCTAACCGCTTGCGATCCGTTACAAGTCTCAATTGAGGCTCTTAATTTGTTTACTTTTTTATTATTATTTATCATTTTGCTGCTATCATTCATTCATTCAATTTCGTTTTAGACATTTGTATACATTTCGCTGCTGTTTTGTGACTCGGGCATTGTGTTGAGCATTGGCCGGTGCAGCATGCTGCTTGACTATTGCACCGTTTTACACGCTAATGATACGCTGACGTGAACTTGACCGTGGCTATCGCGAAACGCCGATCTTTCGCTGCCAACTAGACGCTGAGAAAAGAGATACCGATGGAATGGATCGGCTTTGTTGCCTGTAAGTCGGCACAACAGCTAAAGCTGAAGTAGTTGCGTTGTTCGCAAGGGATGTTTCACGTCAACGGTCAAGGTAGTCATTTGTTAGCCCGTTAGCGGTCGAGTGGTTAGCCGCCTGGTATGAGTGGTTGTACGCTTCAGTGAATGCGCGACGATGGTGAAAATGCGCTTTAGAAACGGCAACCCAATTCGGTTTACGCGCTATGCTGGCGGTTCCGGTCAATGCTTCATGTTTTGATCAAAGTGCCAGCACATTTGGCTACGGTAACGCATAGATATTATATGAAAAACATGATCCGAACACTCTGTGGCCATAATTGAATTCTCACTACCAAAGCATAGCGGCCCGGCCAATCACAGACGAATAAATGAAAACAAATCGTTGACCATAAGGAAAACCTCGAAAATATGAAAACTAAAGACCAAAATTAAATTTGATAACTTGTTTACTATATACATAAGGATATTTGACCCTTACCATGCTAAATATTTCAAGCAAACATATTCCGTGGTTATCAAGAGGATGGCGCGTGACTTGCATCGTTGGTCAAAATTTGGCCAGACTTTAAACGAATTCTTTGGTAACGATTATTTTAAGATAAGAAATGATATACTTTCTCAACTGTTTCAATATTTCTGGAATCAAGATTGCAAAAAATGCACTAAAAAATAATTGAGTTAAAAAATAAAATAAAAATATTTTCATTTTTAATCCCAAGTATATATTTAAAAATTATAAAAATAAACTGTTTTAGAATTAACTTATTTTCGCGTTTGCGTACTTCTGTTTGGTTATTTTAAACTAGAGCTCACACAGGCTTTCATCTACAATACTCTAGAGCACTGATCGGCAAACGCACCCATTCAAATTAAAAAATAAATATTTAAATTTTTAATTTTAAACGTATTGGAAAAACCATAATTCCGATGTTGGGATTAAAAACTGAAAATATAATTTTTAAACCAAATTGTTTTAATTAAAAAATGCGCAATCATATCTGGAATTACACATACATTTCTATTTGTATCCAAACGAGGGCAAATCGTCAGGGATCGGGTAAAAACCATTATTATATTAATTTTTCGGCACAGATACATATATGTATATCGACTTTTAAGCACATGCCTATGTCCGTATACATACTTGTATATATAATATATTATAACGTATAATATATTTATAAATGTTTATATACAATAGAAATTTATTATATAAATTAGTGCGAAATTTGCTAGATTCATAATTAATAAGCCTATTGTTTTTCTGCGTATAACTGTTTTATTGTATACTCCACCTACTTAGTTTGAAAAACGAGTACCTGAAAAAAATTGCACTAGATAAAATATTTTATCTACTCACTGGCTTAACTGGTAAGATCAGCGCTCTAATTGCGCTGCTTTGAGCTTATCAGCAGCGTAGATCTCTCATTACAAGTTTTCAAAACATCAAGCGTTTGATAATTTCCCACAATAAATCAACAGTGACAAACCAAATGCCTGAGACTTCGGAGTTTAAATACAGGGTGAAGCAAACACGTTTTACAAGAAAAATGATTTAGAAACTATTTAGTTATTACACAATAATACAGATAATTATTTGTTTCTTAAAAGTTACATCAATAGTATGATAATTATTTGGACACCCATGTTGTTTTGAGAAAAGCTCGAGAGTTCCACGCAAAGGCCTTCGTGTAATAACCCAAATACTAACAACTTTATTTTAAATAAAAAAAAAACAGAGACGAAGTTAAATTTGGTTGCACCAAAGCTATGAAACCTTTCACAAATGCAAAATATTCCTGACATGAGCTTGATTCCGATCGTACAGTTTGTATGGCAGCTATATGCTATAGTGATCACATCTGAAAAATTTCTTTGGAGATTGCATTATAGCTTTGGCAATAACCTATGCCAAATTTCCGGAAAATATCTCGACAAATTACAAAGCCTGCATTTTATTCCGATCGTTCAGTGGTTGAAGTCATCTTTTCCAATAATCAATTTTCCCCACAACTGTCGAATATATGTAGACAAGCAAGAGAAAGTACTGATTTTATGTATGCCCTAATCAGTAGAAGATGCCAAAAGCCTTAATTTCACGCAAATATTCTAGATTGATGGAATTTAAAATAGTGTAATATGGGAAGTATGCGCTGTTGTAGTCCCCTTCAAACTGCAACACCAGGAGACAAAATGTTATCCAAATTGTTAACAGTCTATGAAATATGTACCACACAGCTATTGGAGAGTGGGGCCACGCCAATTTTTTATTTACTGCAACTGCAAAACCAAATTTCTCAAAGTGTCAGAGGACATGTGTACTGAATTTCATCAATATTTGTAAATATTCCTCTAATTATCGTTATTATTAGGCCGAAATTCAAAGAAATACTTGTTTGGTATGCCACTAGATGGCGCGCAATATAGAGAAGTTTTGAACCAGTTTGCAAAAACGTATGTGGAGTATGTAAAATTGCCATCACATCTAATCATCCCCAATAACGATAATACAATCAGCTCCCTTATATGATATGCGCCAATACAAGCCTTAACCCCTCCAAAGAAAAAAGATAAACGGAATTTCCCCACTTGACTTAAAAATGAGCACATGCGTATTGCTTCCGAACCGTGTAGCATAGGAGAATTTTCGATGGAGTCTTCGAAAAGCACTTGTGGAGTTCAGTACGTCAACAGATACCGAAGTGAAAGGTTAGTTTGACGCATAATTCAGTTTTGGCTACCGTCCGCTTGCGTATGTATGTATGTACATTTCATGTCGTCCAATTACACACATTCTTTACTGTTGTGTAAAAATACCCTTGTTTGCACTTGTTGAGCTAGCTCACAAATAATAAAGAAATCAAGTGACGTGATACATAAAATGTATGCGTTTTTTATCTATGCTGGCTGCAATCCGGTAACAATAACACAAACAAAAAAACTTTATTGCAACAATAACGCCAATTCACTTCGCAGTGCAATGGCAAAAATTTGCAGATGAGCGGCCATGTGGAAACTTTCCCTTCCAGCAATTGCCGCTTAAAATGAATAGCCATGGGACAACAGATCGGCATAATCTAACTGATAAATGTAAAACAACGCAGGCAGTTACTCCCGCAATGTGGATTGCATAGTTGGCGGGAGGAATACCTACTCTATGAAAAATCAGCGGTGACACGCAATGGGAACAATCACAGCTGTAGAGTCTATTAGAGCAAGCGAGATTTCATTTATTGTATGAAAAGTAAAACAAAAAATCGTCTCTTCTATAAATACGATCGCTTATGCTAGTCCTAACTTGTATCAGAAACAAATTGAATCACGAAAAAAATATATAATATACTAGGCGCCCTCCGCTGCGCTCCGGGACGCTCGCTTCGCCCTCTCGCCTACGTCCGCCCCCCGCCGAGCGCGAGCTAGCTCGCTCTTATGTTAGTTGATTCTCGACAGCAGCAGAAAACTTTTATATATAATAGAGAGATATCCATTAGCAGTTCTCTGGCGGCTCCAAATGCATAGCTCCGTTTGCCTGTAGGGTAAAATCAAAATGAACTCCTCAAATTGTGTTTTTAAAGTAAGAATTCAACTTAGAAACTACAGGTGATGTAATGCCTACCAAGCAACTAAAGAATTAAAAAATTATGGAAGATATCAGAAAGAAAGAAAGAAAGAACGGAAGAATACCCTTCAGAAATAAAAAAATTTTCAGTACAAAAACTTGACTTTGATCATTCAGTATATACAGACGGATGGACCGACAGACGGACATGGCTAAATCGACGCAGTTCGTCACGCTGATCATTTTCTCTCCGACGTTTTCTTTTTTGTGTTGCAAACATCGTGGCAAACTTAATATAACCTGTTCAGGGCATAGAAAACAAGGAACAGCTAAGTTCTGGTGTAACCGAAGATTCATAGTCTTGTCAGAATCAAAGCCCTGGAATTACCTACAGGTTTAGGCAAAATTTATTTTAAAAATGTTTTCTGAGTTTCATTAAGGTACCTCACATACCACCAACAATATGTAAGAAACAGTCCACTAGATGTTTGAAAATCCTGATATTAGTTATATAGGGCAAGTTTTCACCCGATTTTGTCCATTTTAGGCAAAAAGATGCAACGTTATTAGAAAAACACATTCTCTCAATTTTATTAAGATAACTCACATATTTGCTGATATATACGGTATAAAGTTAGCCGAAAGTTCTCTCTATTAAGTATATGGGGGCTACGAGAATTATTTATCCGATTCAACCCATTTTTGGCATACAGGGATGCTATTATCAGAAAAGTATTCTCTCCGAATTTCACAGATTAACCTATATTTTCCGTAAAAAGTTCGCAATAGGAACTGGGGTCCACACATTCAGTATCTAAGGCCTTGAATAGTTTTGGTCTGGCTTAAAAAATTTTTGATCATAAGGCGGCACACCTTAAAGAGAACTTGTGCAAAGTTTTATCCGAATACATTGATTGGTTCCTGATTTGTATACTGGAGTATGCGCTGACACCGGCTACCTTTTCGTACCATCTTGTTTGTAAAATTATATGCCTCTGGCGCATTTAGTTACATATTTATCGCACTTTTAGTGGGTTTTTCCAAAATCGTTATTTGGTGAGTGGGCGGGGTTATAATCCGAATTCAATCATTTTCTCACGGTGGATAGGGATGCTAAAAATATTTACCCTGAGCGCATTTGGTTATTATAACTTGAATGGTTTAGAAGATATGTACATTAAATTTATTAGAGGGCGGGTCACATTCTTGTATATTATTGTGTAGCTTAGCTATTGACATTTATATGTTTTCTATTAATGGCGTTTTGCGGGCGTGGCAACGGTCCGATTCCGATTCTGCAATAACAACGCTTGGGTGCCAGGGAACATATGTACCAAGCTTCATCAGAACATCGAAATTTTTTCTCAAGTTATCGCTTGGACGGATGGACGGTCGGACAGACAGACAGTCACTCGTAATTCAACACATCTCGTCTGATCATTTATATATATAACTCCATATCTATCCCGATTAGTTTTGGGTGGGTGATGCAAGCAACCGTTAGGTGAACTATTCTACTCTGTAGCAACATCTTGCAGGAGCATAAAAACGTTGTGAAAGAATTCAACATTCATTATTCAACGAAATTTGGTATCTTATTAACTTATATTATAGGTTATAGGTCTAAGACTCACTTAGTTTCATTTCAGAGATATTTATATTAAAATTAACCAAATTAACGCGAGTGATATATATTTATGTTATATAAGCTCAACCAACGAAACGATAAGGCGACTGAATGAATTCCTCGTTAAACTATATTATGTTAAAGAAAACGTATTCATTTCATAACATTGAAATATCGCATATACTGACCAACATAAATGGTTTAAAGTTATTAAAAAAGTAAATATATATCGGATGTATTTAGACCGGGACTGATTGCATTACATTTTGACATTTTTGTATTTCTTCAAGATATCTTTATACGGTTGCCAGATTTTGGTCGTATAACTCAATTATTTTCTCAATTGAGCTCTTAGAACTTTAAGGTCACCGTTCCATTAAGAAGGCGACTCTCTCTTTTTGAGAACGGTTAACGGTGTAGATTGATTGAAGAAGGTGGTTTGATCCATTCTAACTTTTACACCTTTGCATCTATTTCTTGAGAATTGCCTACTTGTTTCTAAACTGTTTTATTTTTTGGTTATGTAGGTAAATTTATTCATACTCTTTTCTTGGGGTTTCGATATTGGAGGTCAGTATTGGACTTCTCGCGAATTTGGATATTCGATATTGGATTTCTCGCGAATACTGAAGAGTATCCAGGAGTGATCCGATATAGATGGTTCCTCTGATACCCTCCAGTAATAGACGACCAGGCTATCTGTTTCTGTTGATAACGTGAGATCCAAGACTTCCTCCAAACCCAAAAAAGTTTCCGAATTTTAGAAAATGAAAGTGGGCTTAGCTCCCTATTACATATACTTAGATTACTATTTAAAATAACACACGCGGCGTCAAACCTTAATAGTATATCCTCTCCTCTGTTTTCCTCTGTTAGTTTTACTAGAGGTACAGATGACACGTCCCTGTTATGGGCCATGTATGACGACACTAGAAAGAAGTTACCTCCTTCCTGCTCCACCCTTATCTCCGTATTATATGCCTTAGAAGGACTCTTTGTATTCCAATATGCTCTCACGCACTTACACTGTAAAGTGAAAGAATCATATAGAAATTAAATTTTGTTATATTGGAAATAGAGACGAATGTTGTTCAATTTCGTCATTTTTACAATGTAACATACGAATGCTGAAATAACATTACGCATTAAAGTTTGTGGAAATTGGTGAAAAAGTTGTTGAAATATAGGATTTCAAACAAAGGTGAGCGGTGTCACCCCTCATCGAAGCTCCTTCATGAGATATCTAATTACACTTAATCTTTTAGTAGTTTTCAAAACAACCGTTATATGAGGAGTGGGCGGTGTTTTCATCCGATTTAACATATTCACACTTTTGGAGGAGGGGCCGAAAATAATTGTCCTGAACAAATTTTGTTAATATAGCTTTAGAGGTTGGTGAGATATGTACATCAAATCTATCAGTGTGCGGGACCATTCCCATTTTTTAAAAAGTTTCAAATCACAGATAACCCTCCTTGATCCGATTCGTTTTGTCAAATTACAGTTTCTTATTTTAATGTGAAGCTTAGTTATGGTACTGTTTCTGGTTAATGTCGTTTTTTTTGGCATATTATAATGTGTAGAAACATGTTGCGATAGTATAAAAATAGTAATAGCTAGTAACCAGCTGTCAACTTCTTGACAGAATTGAAGTATTTTTTCACCGGAGAGAGTATGGGTTCTCAAAACCAGAAAAAAAGGGCTAAGTTCGGGTATAACCGAACATTTTATACTCTTGGAACTTGCAAGGATCAAATGCTGAATGTATTTAAAAAAATGTTATGGAAGAACTCCACATTCATTGTTCGACCAAACTGAATGGTTCACAATGGTTATTGTAAAATCATTTTCAAATAAGATATATCTGACATAAAATCAACCAAAAATGCTTAATTTTATATATTGAGTTGATTACCAATTGTTGTTGTTGTTATTAAAAAAACATGCTCTTTTAATTTCGTTACGATAACTCACAAATTTACCGATATTTGTGGTATAAAGTCAGCCGGAAATTCCCTCAATTTTCTTTTCGGTATATGAGGACTAGGGGAAATATTGATCCGATTCATATTATTATTAGATAAGGATTCTTTCCTATGATATATTTCGCAGATTCATATATATATTTTCGATAAAAAGTTTGATATAGCAACTGGGATCCACACATTCGTTATCAGGGGATTGAATAGTTTTGGTCAGATTTTGTCAAAAATCCTCAAAGGAACTATTTGTGGAAAGTTTTATTAATTTGCTTTTAATTAATTTGCTTAATGAATAAAATGGAATTTAAAATTATTTTATTCGAGGGTTCCCTTTTATATTTCGGGATTAGAGAACAAAAACAAATTTTAATCATCAAAAACCGCTTTATTGTTATATTAATAGACGTGTCTCGAAGAATCACTATCATATTTTTTTAACATTTCTTTCCATCAATCGACACGAGCCTTTGTTATATTCATTATCTTCCGAGAAGTAATTACGTGCATTCCACCGAAACTATTCTCGACGGTTTTAAAACTCAGCTATGGCGGCAATGACCGTTATGTTAATTCTGATCGAAAACGATAACTCTAATTCGCTGCTGTAATGGAATCTGTGCTCTCTTCGCCGCGGCGAGAAGTGCTTTTGGAGTGATTTAGTGAAGTGCGGATGCAGTGAGTAAAGCTTTCAAGTGTCGGATCACAGACTCGGTGCACTAATTACTATTATTAGATGAGGAACGAACATGAACACCCCCGAGCATACAGCTTGCCAAATAACCCAGTCGGACTTCATGGCCAAATTAAATTGAAGAAAATAATGTTAAATTTGTATTTATTCCGAGTAATAGTAAGTTTTCTACGCATAAAATACGTATATTATATGTATATGAATTTATTTTTAAAACTAAAAAAAAGTGTTGCTCAGAGAAAACCGAAAGTCTATCCCATACAGCGGGATAGTATATTATTATTCAAATTTAATTAATCCTATGCATTCATACGTATGTGGATATTTATAAGCATTTATATTCAATACTGTTTCCTATTATTTATATTAGGTAATATATAGTTTGAATTAATATGTAGGATAAACGGGTATAAAGCTCTGATAACTCCTTCCTTCCATTCCAGTGAAGTATAATCTCCCAAGTTTACCGAAGATAATCGATGATAAAACTTTGCTGTAAGCAGGATGAAAAGTAGTAAACAAAAAATGAACGATTCACAACTACCAAGAGATATTTTGGAAGCCATGCACCGAAAGACCCCACTGGGGATTTTGCTCAATTTGGTTGAGTGCACATGCCAACATACATACATGTGTAGTAACGTGTATATGTATGTTTGTGTGTGTATATGTGCAAGTGTTGTTTGCGGGAAAAACCGCCTTTTGGCACGCGATGACATTCGCAATGGCCTCTTACACCGCCATCTATGCCAATCAGCTTCTGATATGCCCTCTGCCCGCACTTATACCGTCCAGCATGGGCTACATACATTCATGTTTATATTATTTTAACATTTTTGATTTAGTGGCCTACGATTGTTATCAACAAATAAAAAATAATGAGAAATAAAGATGTTGCCGCTGCGCGTGTTGCATGTTTGGTTGTTGCATTTATTATTGTTTAGATGAATTTGATGAACTTCCTGTTGCATGCCACAAGTACCATAACAATGGATGCATGATATGATACAAAAATGTACCGCCGGAGCAGAATTTACAATTAATTAATTCTACGCGCTTTCCTGATTTATGACATAATATGTATGTATGTTTGTGTGTGTATGTGGCAATATATGAATGAATATGTGGCACCTGTTAAGCAACGGAGGGGAGTTAATGTCTCTCTCAACGTTGATTTTACCAGCTACCTGCTACACTTACACATACACATACTCGTAGATGTAAAAAAAAATATATATATATGTTTACTATATATGGCATATATTATATAAATATACACTTACATAGTAAAAGTATGTTTGGGCGATTTTTATTTTTTAGTAAACGGGAAAAACTTTTCCAAAATATGTAAGGCTTTCAGAAATGAACAACGCTACAACTAAACTAACGGTGAAAACGTACAATAAAACATTGTTATAAATTCAAAATTTTAATGAGAGCAGAAAAGAGGACAGGTAAAATGCACTACAGGCATTCGACTGACGAAGAGCTTTAATTTCCATAAAAATTTCCAAAGCATACATATTTGTTAGTTGCAAACTTTTTGTTGTTGACAACTTTAGCTTTAGTGGGAGTATCTGCCCACTGTGGTCCTGTCTGTTTCATGTTTCTATGGTGGAGGTTGTGGTGGTGCTCTATAGCAAGAACAAAAATGTGATTTACAACTGTTGCTGCTACCGTTACTACAACCCTCGAGCATTGTTGTTGCTGTTGACATTTTTTCGTAAGACTCAAAAATGTTTATGCAAATTTTTAAAATGTATGCGGATAGGATAAAACCGTCAAACTTTTTTCTAATATTTGCCGGTAAGAGGAGAAACCAGCTTTTGGTTAACTTCATATATTTTACTAAAGATAAAAGATATAGAATATATTTATGTTTGGTAACTATCTGCACCAGATTTGACGATCTGTACAAAAATCAGGTCAGATTTAGATTTAACTGTCTAATTTTTTAAAATAGAACTTTTAATTTCAATATCAATAGCAATTGGACTTTTAGGCTTTTCAGCAAATAATGTAGCTTTTCATGTTATACGGACGCAAACACACGATGCCTTTGTTTCAGAGACCTTCCTCAGTTCCATATATTTATTAACTCGATTTCGATTCATTGGCGCACTGTTGCTGAACAAATTTTGCTGCTGTAAAGCAAAATGCACCTTATAGAAAAAGCCATTATAACAGATTAAAGAGAATTCCCCCCCTCTTAAAAATACTTTAGTTTCACTATAATTGACCTTACTATAATATAATAGTTTGCCACGGTGCCACGGTTTCGCTTTAAATCAACGGCCCATGAATATTCCAGAGTTTTGCTGGCGGCAGGACTAACTGCAAAGCATATATTGTCTTACTAATATTAATATTAGTATATAAGTAGGTATGTATGTTAGCTGATTTGCAAACGGCAACCGATGTAAAATGTTAGACAGATTGATTGACCGACCAAAATGTGTCCAAGACGTGCAATATACGACCACTAGCACATACCATACATACATTATAGCAAATGATAACTCTCTCTACTTTTACAATCTAAAGGTAATAAACTCCCTTGTCTACATTAAACTTGTAGAGGTATAACTTGCTACTTCCTTTGTAGTGTCCCACTGTGCGACGGTAAATCACCACGAATGTCCGAGCTGTTTACCGGCTTAACATTAATATCCTTTTTATCCATTCACCTAAAGACTAGGGAGCCAACTAGACACTGACGAGCGTTACCAGAAGAATTTACAACGGAATTACGTAGTACATATATGGTTAGAAAAATATACGTACTTATTTATATCGTTTGGTGTGATGGAAAGACATTCTGTTGTATAGATGATTATGCCGTTAATTTGGATAGGATGAAAGTATTACATCTCTACAAGAGAGCAAAGTTGGCCTATGAAATAATGGACAAATTTAACAGCATCGGAACAATATAATATTTGTTAGCTGTCCCTTAATCCTCTTATAATGTTATAGGTCCATACATAAATGATCATAATCATGGCATACAGTGATTAAAACAAAAACTTGTACAGAGATATGTTTTCACTTTGAAGGGACTTTTCTCTTGAATTATTTTAGCTTTAAAGCTGCAGTCAAGCGTAATAATTTGAGAATATTCTGTATTTTTTGTTTCTTTATAAAAATGTTAACAATAAATAAATTTTTATGTTAATGATTGTAAAAAATTAAAATATCTCACACTCGGGCGGCCATAAAAAAAATTGTACACTTATGTTGGCAACACTTTAAATGCAGTTATTTCGTATGTACCGTTATTTTTGTCTGCTATTGCTTACGTATGATCAAACTGGTAAGCGAATTTCTATTGTGCGCTTGTGGTTTTTGAAGAAAAAATGGTGAATAAACAAACATCTCAAGATTTACAGGCTCTGGTAGTCAAATATTGGCAAAAGAACAAAAGTATTCTCGAAAAAAACTTCATACTACTATTCAGTAAAAAGACTGCTGAGTTTGGAAGACTTGATGGTAGTGGAAGGCTTAAAAAAATTTGAACGCCCCAGGTTAAAAATAAAGTTGCTTGGGGTGTCAAGGAACATCCAAAAATATTCGATGTCGCTATCACCAAAGAGTTGGAGGAAGCTGGCATTGATAAACATAACGATCAAATCACATTTATTAAAGAGAAATATTACGAAACGTTTACTTATTCCAAAAAGTGATAAAGAATTTTGGGATTCTGTAATTTTTACAGATGAGTCCAAATTGAATTTATTTAATGGCCATCGATTTGTATGACGTAAGGAAGTCTAAGCTCTGGAAAACAAAAATTAAAATAATACTGTCAAGCATGGTGCAGACTGCATTATGGTGTGGGGTGCAATGGGAGCAATCGGCGTGGGTAACCTTGTTTTAATCGAAAGAATTATGAAAAAAATTAGCAAATTAAAATATAAATTGGCTCCGTCAGCAGCCAAACTCAATTTAAATGGCGGTTATTACTTTGTTCAGGATACCGACTCTAAGCATTCTGTTTTAGTGGTTAAGGAATGGTTGCTGTAAACGTGAAAAAAGTGCTGCCACATCCTTCTCAAAATCCAGACGAAGTTACGAGAGCGCAAAGTTGATAGCAAAAATGAGGTGAAGACTGCTCTTCAGGAAATATGGGCAAACATACCTACTGAACTTACACACAAATTTAGTGCATTCTATGAATAAAAGACTACATACCATGATAGAGGGCAAAGGTTCTTAAACTGTGTTAAAATGTGAAATTATGTAAGCTGTACAAATATTTGGCCTTCAAAAATGAAGTTATTTTAGATTTAAAAAAATATATTTCATTTACAATATGAAAATTAATAAAAAAGCCTTTTTCGCACTACTGGATGCAACTCAAGAGTTTAAATAGTTTAGGAAATAAGTCACTTCAAATCTAATCATCTCCTTGTACAAGGTTTTTTTTGGTTCACTGTATATATGTCCATCGATGCATCCAGTCGTCTGCCCCAGATACCTCGTCGTTTTATTCAAATACATTTAAAATGCTGATCTCTGCTAACGAAATTGTTTATAGGATTTTCTTTTTTAAAATTATTCACACAAAATCTGTTTTAAAGACGAGTTCGAAACTGGCCCGGGTTACTCCATTTTAACTAAGTTTTTTTTCCTTAGATTGGTACAATGCTTACGTGAAGTTTGATCTTCATATGTCAATTAGTGTGTTTTTGGCAGCTCTTTGCTTACGAATCGAAAAGTTTGTCTTGCGACTTTGACCATGAAAAAAATCAAAGCACGACTTTTCTTCAAATTTTGTTTTTCCTATAGAATCACAGGTACAAAATCGTTAAAATGTATCGGGGAGTCTACTGTATAATGAATACAAGTCTCTGAGTGGATCAAAGCATTCAGTGAAGGTCGTATAGTCATCGAAAGTTTGCTTCATGTGAGTCGTTTATCCACCTCTTTTAATGTCCACAACATCGAAAAAGGTAAAAGAAAAGGACTTGAAAATCGTCATGTTAGCTTCAGAGAGGTAGCAGAGGATTTCTTCATCTTTTATGGATTGACGAACTATTTTGGTTAAGATAAAAGAGAAACTTGGCAATGCAGCTGAGGCCCATATGAAGGCTCTGAAGGTCATCCCAATCGAGATAAGTCTGCGGATTAAGCGTTGACATACTTCTATTGGACCAGTTGCCTATTTTGAAGGCGAAAATAAAGATTTGTATTAAAATAAGAGAAAACGTAGTCATTTGAGATGGTAAATAATTCGAGTATGCACGTATAATTTAACTGAGGTGGTATATCCTCTTTGATAGAAAGCTTTAGCACGATTGAACAACTCTTAACTTGAAAATATTTCTTGGAAATTGTATTGAAATTACGGGTAAATCCTCTCCGAGATAAACTACTGATTGTACGTTCAACTTCATTTAGATTAAACACAAAATGCAGAATACGAGTATTCTGAATTAAAACCATGGTAAGGCATGTTTTCTAAAATCTTCTTTATGTGATATTTTACATTTTTTAGAAAAATCGAATTTGACTTCTGGCGCGTCGAAACTTCAAGATGTTGCCCATTAAGCAATCCTTGATAGAACCTTTGGAGTTGGGCTGGCTGCATATGGAAGAGCTTTATTTCATATTAGATCCTTATTTTAAAATATATCATTGATACCAATTACTCAACTGACAGTTGATTATAGCACATAAAACTAATCAGAGATAATGCGTTATATTAGAAACAATACTTAGTCTGGCCTCACTGCGAAGGCTGTATATCATTATAATTTGTATGCAGTGTCTACTCATATAATATATAATAATCAGTTCAGTGTTTGTTTTCGCTTATTAACAATGGAGTGGGAAGCTAATGAAGTCGTATTGCGGTGATTGTTTTCCATGAGCATATACATTTCACTGTATGAGTTTCGAGAATGTTTGTGTTTAATGCACCATTGATTGTTTTTTCGTTTAACAGATGCAGCGGCTTCTTCAGTTCCACGAGGGCAAAGGCTTAAATTATCCTGTTTACAGATGAGATAATGTTCATTGTTGAAGAAATTTTTAATAAGCAAAACGATAAAATCTAAGCAAAAAATGTTATTCCAACTGCTCTTAACAGATTTGAATTAATTGGACTGCTGTCTGTGGCCAGATTTGAGAACATGGCCTGTCGACCACCTAAAAAAAAATAGAGAACCTCCAACTTCTCAAAATCTTTGGTTCGAAACGTCGTCAATACCAATAGAAATTGTGCTTGCTGCCGAATCGTTGAAGGCTTGTGTGAAAGCAAAATTTCGAATAAGATCTTGTACATTGCTCATTTAATATATGCATACATAAATTAAATAACATTTATTTAAAAATGTCTTATAGTTTTATTTTTAAAAAGAACTGAACTTGTAACAGAAGGTAATTGATTTCCAAATGCTGTTCAGTCCGTCCAGACATCTATTCGTTTGTCTATATAACCAAGGACTTGATTCAAATATGACGATGAAACTTCAAAACCCTCCTCCCTCCTTTTTTTAATTTTCTGTCAGGAGATAAGAATTTTGTTATACGAAAAGTAGGCATAGTTGTATTTCGATTTTACCCATTTATTTTTCGCACTGTGACATAGGAATATCAACGCAATGTTATATATCAAATTATGTTGAAATTGGTCGAACAGTGTCGAGATATGAGTTTACACCTAAATATGGGCAATGCCACGTAGCAACAGTATAAAACCAGTGTATAATACAGAAAATCCTAAATATATAGTATATGGAGGTGGGGGCAATTCGTATATATGCTATAAGACCACCCGGAAGTTTGAAAATTGTGCCACATACCATTAACATGCTATTAACATCCCACATTCTAATAATATTCTGAGTTTCATTAAGTTTCATTCACCAATATACTTGTAACTTGAGTAAAGTCAGTCGGAATTTGGAAAATCGTGATATTAGTTATGGTAGTTATTTGTGACCAGGGCAAGTTTTCGCCTGGTTTTTGGCATAAAGATACATTGTTAAGAGTAAAAAACACTCTCATGTTTTCACTAAGATAGCTTACATATAGGACGATATATGCGGTATAAAGGAAACCGGAAGTTTTAAAATCTTTGTATTATTTAAATGACGCCTGAGAGAAGCCTTCATCCGATTCAACACATTTTTGATATACCGACATATTCAGGAAAGGATTTGCGCCGAATTTCAATAACTTATCTCACATATTGATCGATATTTGCGAAAAAATGTTCGCTGCTAGAACTGGGATCCACATAGTCGGTATCTGGGGCTTGATCAGTTGTAGTCCGACTTTGACAATTCGTACAAATTTTAATTCCGATACATTTATTGATGCCTGATTTGCATACTGGAAAGTGAAAAAATCAGATGGAGTTTTAATTTGTGTTATATGAGAAATAGGCGTGGTTGTAGTCCGATTCACCCATTTTCACTCTGGAACATAGGAATGGCATGGTAATAAGACATATCATAATTTGGTCGACATCGGTCGAGTAGGGCCTGAGATATGGCTTTTCACCTAACTGGGGTCAGTGCCACGCCCAATGACTTATTTTTCCCGGCTCCTATAAAGCCTTCTTATACCATCCCGGGTATAAAATTTATCGTCTCTGGTGTATTTATATATTGATTCATCGCGCTTTTAGTAGTTTTTAACAGTACCGTTATTTGGGAAGTGGGCGGGGTTATCATCCGAATTCTATTACTTGAATGGCTTGGGAGATACGAACATTAAACCTCTTATAGGGCGGAACCACGCCCTTTTTTTACCTTAACAAATTTCAGATGCCCCTTGCAACTGCGATACCCTGTGGCAAATTACAGTTTTGTATCTTAGTTTAGTGCTGAGTTAAGGCACTTTATAGGCTTAGGTAGTGGTCCGATTACGCCCATCTACGAATTCATCCTTTCTTTTTTGCCAAGACGTACAGACAGATGGACAGATATTCTGTAGACAGTATCTTTAGCGTTAACAATGGAAATATTTTAAGGCAACAGAGCGGCTAATGAAGACGACACGGAAAAGGTCGACGACAACAGCCAGTTGTTGAGAGATGTTGTAATAACTTAAACTAACTAAAACAGGACAACAAAGGAGAGAACATCTTAATAGGGTGTGACGCAAACGGGTGAGTCACTCTTACATTACATTCTAAATAGCAATTTAAGTATATGTAATAGAGGCGATAAGCAAGGATGGAATTTTACAAGTACAACCAAATGCAAGAAAGCGAAACAGATATGGCCAAAATATGATAAGACAAGAACTAATGACTCATTAAATAGCCACCATAACGGGGCATTGGCCATTTGGACAACACGCAAACTCGAGGAGAGTAAGGAAACTATTCTACACTACCTCTGCGAGGGCGCCGCTCTATCACAATCCCGATGAAGAACTCTTGGAATCCATCAGGTAACAAACCTAGAATGTCTATCTACAAAAAGCATAACGGAGATAAGGAGTTTCATTGAGGGCACTAAATGTTTTGAACACAACAATGAAACGAGATAGCAATATTTAAAGCTCTTACGAATAGTGTATCACAATGGCGCATTTAGCTATTAGTTTACCTATCTACAACAAAACGCTTCAACATTTATATATTGTGAAGCTCTAAGTTAAATAATAACACTAAACGCAAACAATGTTTTTACTAATATGTAAAAGCCATAACGAGTCCAAGTTTATACTATCATTTTCTCCAAAACCATCAATGTGCCGAATACTCGATAAAAATCTTTTGATATTTACTAACTACTATAAAACGATATCGCTCCGTTCACACTCCGAACCAAATATTTCATGTGCATTTTTGATAGCATAAATAAATATAAAAAATTATCTTGATCTTGATGGATCAGTCTGAATGGCAGCTAAATGCTAAAGTGGTCGGATCTGAACAATATGTCCGAAGGTTACAACGCTGCCTTGGACAATAAAAAAAAGTTTTCCATACAAGAATTTGATTTCGATTGGTCAGTTTGTATGGTAGCTTTATCCTATAGTGATCTAATCCGAACAATTTGTCCCGAGATTGTGACGATGATTTAGACAATAATATGTAAATATAATGTCAATAACACAAAAAAAAATTTGTACAGCAGCTATGTCTTATAGTAGTCCGATTTCAGCCATTCCGACAAATGAACTTCTTGTCAAGAGAAGATCGTGTACCAAATTTCAGAACGGTTACAATAAATAAAAATTCTTCAATAAAAATGTGCGGTTGGTTCTTATTTTTTCAAAGTCATTTCAGTGTAATCAAGCAATAAGATTACTTGAATATTTCTGATAAGAGAGTGGTAAAAGGATCATTATTAACTACCGATTTCAAAAGTAGACTTAATTTTGTTAGGATTTTTGTTATTTCCAAATCTTAATGTTACGGAATTTGATGAACTATTGGGGCGCTAGCTGCCCTTCTTACCGAATACTATTTGCGAATAGCGATAATGTTAACATTAAATCTTCTTAGGAAAAAAAGGCAAAGCCATTGCCACCGTCATTGACCTACTCACGTACTCGGCCGCTAATGGCACTGTCTACATCCTCAGCTCTTTACAAGCACTTGAAATAAAGCAATAAAAACAACATTTCGCCATTTAATTTGCATGCATTTGCAATCATTTTCTGTCCAAGCGAATAAATACAAAATATTTACTTAAAGATATTATTATGAAAGTTATATTTATCTTTTTATATAGTATATTTTCCCTGCAGTAAGCAGATGTGTATGGGTTTGAGTGTTTATGTAAAGGATGTGAATTTTTTTTTTTGTTTTTTATGCGTCGAGGACAAAAGGCGCTATTATTAAATTGGTTGTTCAAAACAACCATTTTCATAGACATACACACACACAACTTACATATATCAGGCACTCGTACACATATGGAAAACTTTAAGTAATATTTCTTCACTTAGAATATTATATATTGGATCTTGTTACTGCCCATGAAAGGTGTAAACGATGCGCTTGCGAAAATTTATTGCATTTTCTGTAGCATCCATACCAACGCCCAGTTAGCAGGCAGTCGACTTTATTGTTATTTTCATTTGCCGTCATCTAATTTAGCAGTCTCTTTTTGCAGTTTTTTCTTTAGATTATCTAATTTACATTTCAGGAACGCCTTTGCAGTAACCTTTGCTGGCGCTTCTCCTAAACCTCGGTGGCCCTTTCTTGAAATAAAAAGTTTCGCACAGTGGATAAGGATGGCGAAATTCTGTGCAAATCAGTTCCATTTACTTTAAGATGAATTAGAAATCGGTCTAAGATTTTTCATACTTTAGTTTTGCTCAAAAACCTAACAACTGCTTTGGAAAGTAAGAAATGAAGTAATTCAATAACAAAAAAAAAAATAAACAATTTAAGAGAAATTGGGTAAGTTTAGCCATTAACCTACATTTTTCTTGTGTGCGTTTGAGGTTATAAGATTACATAAGTAAAACTGGGTACTGATGAAGTAATTAAAAACTTATTCGAGAGAATAAATTGATTAGAGAAAAAAGCATCGAGATAGAGAGAACTAATTTTGTAACTTAAGGAGATGATTGTATTTACATGGTGCAGGGTATAACTGTAGTCAGAGTTGCAAATAATGCATTAGAAGTAATTGAATTAGCATTTGAATTACAATTTATTTGTTTTATTTACTTTTTTCTTAATTTTTAAATTGAATATATTTTTAGTCACAAAAATGAAAATCTAATTTTAATTCCAAATTTTTTAATTAAAATATTGACAACTCTGACTGTAGTACACTGTATTAGAAGAAATATTACTCAGTAATGGCAAATGAAAATCAGAGTATATTCTGAACTAATTTATCGGAAAGAATTAAGGAAGTAGAGGTTCTTACGATCTAGTACCTGAGGGTGGATATGTTAAAGCTGTGCCTTAAAGAATTTTAAAGAAACAATATCCAGTGTAAGGGGGCGATTTAGATACAAAACAATACACTGTGTGGTTTATTAAGCCGACACCATGGCGAATGAGTGCATTTGAATATATAAAAATGTAAACGTATTTGTATAAAAAAACAAATGTCTGTATATGTATATGTACATTATATTGGCTGCTTGGCTGCTTGGTGTTTGAGTGCATAAAATGTTTTAACTGTAGCCATATCAGCGCTTAAAATATTTGGGAGCAACAAGACGTCCTTCAAAAAAATAATAAACCGGAAAAAAGAACTTAAGTAAACATTAATTTACATAACTTTAGTGCAGGCAGCACTCACAGTACAAACACAACCAACCGCTGTATTCCAACAGACTGAATACTTGATATCCTCCAATGTAATGCTTTTCCTCTGAAACCGATGGAAATGCCCGACTGTTATTCACTGCTGCGTGCGTTAGTGTTGCCATTTGCCACACAGTTTCTTTGGCTGGCACCTTATCCTATTCCCAGTCTCTTTTCCACAGCTTTTGCTGGATATTAAAAAAATAAAGCATGTTTTGCGGCGCATGGCCTTTCTTTTAGCTACATACTTCAATGCCAATCCTCCACTAATATTGTTTACAATTGCTTCTAAGCCCGCCCTCTACCACATCGGTTGTTTATATTGCGGGCAATTGTTTTTATTTCTTGCTCGTGGGCGTAGCTCTGTGGATGCTGGCAGGCAATGTTTTTCTTTCTTTTTGGGATTCGAAACTCTCATGTGATTCAGGTTAGTTCTTAACACCAACTAAAGCCAAATTGAAGCAAAAAATTTTAGACCAGTTATTAAATGCAAAATAGTTCCTGATATTTAAAAAATATTTAACTTAAATTACATCTAATGAACAAAAGGTTTCATAAGTTACCGGAAATATATATAGATGGGGGAGTAAGTTAGGGAATAATCCAGATTTAATTCTTTCACAAATTTGAAATATTTTATAACTATTTTTTGGGGGAGATCAACTACAAGTATATACCTGCAGCGCAGTAGTTCGTGCTGTACAAAATTTGTTTAACAAGCTTTTAAAAATAGGCGTCAAATATCCTCTCATACTATAAAGGGCTCTTACAGTTTAACTTTAGAAACGGACTAAAATTGGTTAGGCAATATTACAACTAAATGTAAAAGAGGAGCAAATCGTATTCGTGTCATCAGATGTACTACACAAGTCAGCAAAGCTGTTTGATTGGGGTGCACAGCTTATACAGTTTTACATCATCCGCATTCCAACTTTTGTGTGACCAAAGTACTCCTGAAGCCATATATGCATTTTTACACTATTTATTCCATCCACGGACAGACTGTGTTAATGATTTGATATATTCATTATGAACATTTAATTTCATATGGGTAGGTAAGGTTAGTAGGTAGGTAGGCTAATAAGCCACGCATAGACCACTTTTGGTCCTGAGCGATGTCAAAGGGAGTGCCGTTATGTTATTCATGAGAAGTAGTCACCCTTCAGGATCCCAACGCTCGACATAAATTTCAATAAGTTCTGCTTCCTCCCTATCGATAACTCTTCCAGTGACTTATCCCCACGGTGTAGCTAGTGCGGATTGACATTTCCTACAGTCATCTCGATCTATCAGTTCCATTCTGCAGGCGTGTTCCGTCACCAGACTGTGACCTGTGAGTATTCCAATTAAGTTCTGTAGTCTCTTCTATCAAGATGATGCTCTTGTCTAAATAGTCCTATAGACAATGCATGTCGGTCAGGTTATCGGATGACAGCCGTACACCACTATTGGAAATCTCGTTCACTATATCATTGCCGTCGATGACTTAGTGACCTGACACCCAGTAGAAGGCAAGTCGCTTGTTATGGCGACGTTCTCTACTGCTGCCCTGCTTTCCAAGGCACTTCTAGCGGATATGCGAAACGATGCTAAAGCCTTGATTGCCGCTTGGCTTCACGTAGATGTAAACTCTGGAGTTGTTTGCTTTGAACCTTCTTTCCCAATTAAAAAGTGGGAGTATGTAGTCGGTGCCTGCCAAACCGCTATTACCAACTGAGCTAAGACCGAATTTTCAATATACAATATAAGTGCTCCTGCTGCTAGTAGTCGCTCCGTGGATTTTGCCTCGCAGTTTTTAGCGATATAGGGGACAAGTTTAGCACTAGTTCAATAGCCGCTGTGGGAGGGGTTTTTAGATGCACAGCGCAGCGAGCCTCTAAACCCTTTCCAGTGGCTTTCTGTGGGTATATTTTCGTAAGCCTGTCCACCATACTAATGCATCGTAGAGCAGAATTGGTGTTACAATCACTGTTTAGCACCAGGCCTTTCTTAGTCTTTCATTCACAGCAGTTTGCTGTCCACATTTTTTATAATTTGCGGAATAGCTCGAAGACAAACAGGTTTCAAGAGTCGATCCCGTTCGCGCCGTCTTATATGCTCACAATTCATTTTATGTAAATGTTCCTTATATCATTATTTATATTAATGATTTTGCATCCACAAAACGACGCTGCTACTATATGAATTGTAATAAAACTTTACTAAGCACAAAGACGACCTAAGCACGTCCCCTTACTTGTCCAAAAATACGCTTATGAAGTTAGATACCTACATTCGTCGAAGTTCCACGTCGTAAGTGTTCTCTTAGACCTGCGGATTAAAGGCGCATTGCGCGTTTAGTCATTCGACCGCGTTTCTGCTTACATCATTGCACCCACTTATCCACCACACCCTCCGCGTATCCTGATTCATTGTTTTTTTAAGCTTAGCAAAATATTGTTTGCAATTTTTTTGCCCGTTGATTGTTTTTGTTATGTTCCTTGTTTGTGCACGCTTCACTTTTATGACTTCTTTGAATATCCCCCTAATACTTTATTTCAGTGCCGAAGCAACTTCCCAAAGTTATCACATCGTAGCCAACATATTGCAATTTTTTAGCAACCACAATGATAGAATGAATTAAAAAATAGCAAGGATATTAGAAAAGGAAAAACATTTAATAGCACTAAGGAGGCAAGATGAAGTGCAATATGTTTGTGCAGGGTTGTGTGTATTATCCTCTTTGCAGACGTTTGTGTTCCAGTGGTTGTGCTCGGAATGATATTCAGCGGATAATATAGAGTGCATATATTGCATGTTTAGTGTGGGGCAGAACTGAGGATGTCATAATAACAGCACACTTGAAACAACCGTAATCCTGTGACAGGATAATTATGTCGTATGACTTTTATGAATTTGCATTTAAAGTGGCAGATACGATGTTTTAAGTGGCAAAGTGAATTTTCGGCAGAATGTATGCCTTGAATTGCGTCTCATAAAGGTGATGAAAAATAAAAAAACGCCCGTTTAACATATTTCGACTAATGAGTCAGAAGAAGGACGATGTAACCTGATGCTTGCATATAAAATACTGTAATAACTACTGCGTATTTCCTTTAGTAAGTATTTATATACCCTGAACAGAATATATTAAGTTTGCCACACAGTTTGTAATACCTAGAAGGAAACGTCGGAGACCCTATGAAATATATATACAATTGATCAGTGTGATGAGCTGAGTCGATTTAGTCATGCCATTCTGTCTGTCTGTCTCTAGATACGCGAACTAGTTCCTCAGATTTTGAGATATCGATCTGAAATTTTGCACACATCCTTTCCTCCTGAATAATCTGCTCATTTGTCGGAACCGAAATCGGACCACTATAGCATATATGTAACTGCTATACAAACTGAACGATCGGAGTCAAGTTCTTTAAAGAAATTTTTTTAATTGTGAAGGGTTTTGTATAAGTTCGGTGCACACCTAGTATGAAATTTAAAAAATCGATTTTTTTATAATTCCATAGTTTACACTCGGAAACCGACCAAAATCTGGAGTAAAAACGCCACCATTTTGTCAATGTTTGATTTCAGAAAATTTATGAGAATATCGTCTAGTTTAACGAGAATTTATATACTCCTACAACATGTTGCTACAATTGCTAATTTTAACCAAATTAGGCAGGTAGTACTACCCTGAAATGTATATGTTACAGTACGAAAATGGGCGGAATCAAATAATGACCACTCCTACTTTCCCGATAACACAATTCGAAATTACATTTGACTCTTTTACTTTTCAGTATACAAATCAACAACCAATGAATGTATTGGTATAAAACTTTGCCCGAATAGTGCCTTTGAAATGTGCCATTATTTGACCTAATTCAAATCGGGCAAAAACTATTCAAGCCCCCATATACCCAATATGGGGACCCCAGTTCTTTTTATCGAAAATATTGATCAATCTCTGAAATATACATATTATAGAAACTCGAAGACAATCCTCTCTGATAATGGTATTCCCTTTTGTCAAAACTAGGTTGAATCGGATCAATAATTCCACTAGCCTACATATAGTACCTAATAGAAATATTATCGAACTTTCGGCTGACTTTATACCGCATATGTCTTCCAATATGAGCGTTATCTTAATAAAATTGAGAGCGAACGTTTTTGTAATGACAATATATCTTCATGCATAAAATGGATAAAATCGAGGGAACTTGCGCTAAACCCCAAATAATTAAATCAGCATTTTCAAACATCTAGTTAACTTTACTACTTATATATTGGGGATGGTGTGTGAGGAACCTTAATGAAACTCAGAGAGCATCATTTTCTGTTAATAATATGTACTAATGCCAAAAATAGATAAAATCGGGTCAATACTACCCTTACTCTCTATACCGTATATATTGGTCAACTTTTAGGATTTCTTGGCAAAATTAACTAAACGTAAAATGTTGGATATACTGTAATTTAAAGCTGAAAATATGTGAAATTGGTCCACAAATTATCCAAACTATTGTACTATATACTAGAGGTAACGATTTTCGTTATTCTACCAAAATTTATGGCGTATATGTCGGTCAGTGTATGAGTTATGTACCATATTTATACAAATTTGATTGTAAACCATTCAATATTTCGTCGAACAATTAATGTTGAATTCTTTCGCAACATTTTTTAAGTAAAATTTTGCCAACACCTGAAGGTATTTCCGCGGCTTTGATTCCTGCAAATTGCAAGAGTATGAAATATTGGGTTACAGCCAAACTTAGCCCTTCCTCACATGTTTATTTTTAGGCTTCATCCACGGAGAAGACTGGAATCATTGTAGCAGTGAAGAACCATTTTTTTGACGCGGTCGGAGATCTCGCATAACTCAAAAAGTAGTTAATTTTATTTTCACTGTGTATTCTTGGAACATGTATAAATAAACCCTAAAAATTTCAAAACAATCGAAACAGTAATTTTATTTTTTAAAAAGTCGACATTTTTTAGGCTGTCACAATAGGTGTGCCGCTTAACGTGGTTTTTTTTGTTAAAATATTATTATACTCTCGTAACATGTTGATATAGAGTATAATAGTTCTGTTCACATAACGGTTGTTTATATCATCTAAAACTAATCGCGATAGGTATAGGGTTATGTATTTAACCAAGCCCTTAATTAAGATACAAAATTGGTATTTGGTACAGGAGATCGCAGTAGCGAAGGACACCATTGGGCTAAAAAATAACTTACATATCTTTCAAATCTCTGAAACTAACTAAAACAATAGAGCTGCAAAACAATTGATCGGAGTATCGAGTTTTATTTTCGTCTCAATATCGACAGTTTATTTTGACCATCGATGGTTTATACCTTAACTTGATTTACCAACAATTTTTATAGAATTCCAAAATTTTCAATTAATAAAGCTACATAATGATATAGTCTGGTAATACCAAATGTTAAGTTTTTGGTGTGGAAACTAACACATACATACCATGCAACTCATAAGCCCAATCTGTAAGAAAGGGATGAACGATCACTCGTATAAGACACTTTCGGTAAGAATTGTCAATTGGGCCTTAAGAAACTAATAGAAACTTTAACAGAAATCTCTGATAGCGCTGTTGGGTAATTAACCGGTTACTTAACCGATAGGTGGTTTGCAGGGATGGTAGGCTCAAAATCAACTTTTAATTTTTGCCTTGGTTGCGCGTGTGGTTTCAAATCGGAAGTACAGACAATTTTTAAAATAATATAAACTTTTTAATTAAGTGTTGGATGCGATTGCGGAAATATTTACAATTAGGTGAGAATTTCTAATATTCTGAAATGCCGACTAACCTCAGTTATTCATACATACAGCCGCAATTCAGAATTTCTGACACCACAGTAAGAATTAAAAACCGTGGATATATCAAAATTTTAAAGAAACTTCTATTTAATTTACTACTAATTAAATCGGGTAAAAATATTATGTGAAATATATTAGCAAAATTAAGTGATTATAATTTGAATATACAATAGTTTAATGCCGAAAATGTAGGATGTTAATCCATGAATTATCCCAGCTCCTATATACTCCTACTGCCCTATATTCATACCCATTTTTCATGGGACGTACCGTAACTTCATAGCTTGTCGATCAAATTGTGATCAAGCTGAGGTTTATTGTCTAAAACTGCCAAATGTAGTAATTTTAGTGATAATTAAATTACTTGATTTATATATAGCCTCATCTTTGTAGGTGATACTAATCACGCCCTAATTACTATATGCTGTCTAATGAATAATCTTAAAATTGCTATAACGTCTACATTACAAACTATTTAAATTGTGACAGTTATTATAACGCAGTTATTGAAATACGGTTTTATATAATTTCACATAGTTTATGTAAGTTAGAACATCTGCCATGTAAATTTCCAAGTTGTTGTGAAAGTTGTCTCAAATATAACTATATGCACCCATCCATACTAATTATTATAAGCGGTGTGGAAAAGTATATTTGAAAAGTGTGTAAAATCTGGTTAACTTACAAAGAATTTTACTAAGAGCAGAATATACTGAAGGTAGTGCAAATATAAGGGTCTTAATGGAATGACATAACATACTAACAGAAGTGTTAGAAATCATGCTAGTAATTCATAAGAATGTTGACACAAGAGATAGTAATATGATCCAAAGTAGTAAGTAGTAGCTGTGGAAGAACTTAAAACTTTCAGATAAATATTTATATTATACCTATATTAGTGATGCCATTCTAATAAAATACTTTCTATTAAAAGGTCGTTTTTGAGAAATTACATTCAATATTTGCAGATATTGTATGGGAAAACATTTCCAAGAAGTAATCAACTAAGTTGCTTGGGTTGAATCCATTTTTCCACAACCATCAATGTTATATAATATATAAATAATATAAAGCTCATCAAAGAGGAGTAAATAAAATGATCTTCGAGTTGAAGTCCTTGAATTCATGATATCTTGTGTAACTATAATATTATATTGCATAGTTTATTTGTCTCACTTGACTCAGATGCATGACCGAGCTTCGGTTCATATACATAAATGGACAAATATAGACTTGTGCAAATTTAAGAACCCTTCGGAAGGGCTGATGTACTTGAAAGAAATAGAGTTTTTTCTGCCAGAAATGCTTACTGAAAGGTGCTTACTTACTTACTATAAGTAGTTTTTTCGATGTGGGTTTGAACCTATGGAATCTAAGCTGCCACGAATTTAGTAAGAACATATAAACTTCCGGCCTAAAACTCCCTAAATATTGGAAACAAATTTCCAATGTACCATATATGTATTTAAAGAAGTGATTATTAAAGGTTAGACATTAATTAGATTGTATGGTTAAATTTTTTATGTGTAATTATATTAAAATAAGTCGATTTGAACAAATTAAGGTATAAAAAATATATAAAAACGCTTAACAAATAAATAAATGTGATCGATTTTGTCTATATATTAACTATGAATACTTAAATGCAGAACGATTTTCTTTTAATTTAAGGACAACTATCAGTGCTACCAGCTGAGCTCTTCAGGTAAGCCTCCAGGATACTCTCCAGTCAGGCAAGCAGTGCAGTATCCCGTTTTAATGGGATTGGTATTTGCTTTATTTATTTCCACAGCTGTAATGAGTCCAGCCACACTCAAGTATTTCAAACTATCAGCACCTATGAATAATTACATTTTATATTATAAAAGAAAGGGAATAGTCCGCGCAAATGATCGACTTACCAACATGTTCTGCCAGTTCGTCGGGCTCCAACTTGTTTGCAATAAGCTCCTCTCTAGTTGGTATATTGATTCCCATATAGCAAGGGTACATAAGCGGTGGACTAGCAATACGGACATGCACCTCCGTGGCACCAGCGTCTCGTAGCAACTTGATGATCGGACCAATAGTATTTCCCCTAACTATTGAATCGTCAATCAGAACAACACGTTTTCCTTCACAATTCACTGAGAGGGCGCCAAATTTCTTTGCAACACCTAACTGCCGGAGTCGTGGAGAAGGTTGAATAAAGGTGCGACCGACGTAACGATTCTTACAAAGTACCTCGGCAAATGGTATGCCCGACTGAGATCGAATTGAAGCTGTATGAATGAAAATGAAACATTTTTTAAAAATCGATATCTACCTCCTTGGCGTAGCCGTGCGCCGCCGCTGTACCCGATTCAGGTACTGAGCTAACAATATCTGCTTCGATGGACCATTCTCGTGCTAATTGTCTACCACATTGCAAACGTACCGAGTATACCATTTGTCCCTCAAAAGTAGAATCGCTGCGGGCAAAATACACATACTCAAAAATACAAAAGGCCACTTTCTTGTAATCCGGACGCTCCACAATGTCAACTGTACGGAAGCCGTTTTTTGTCAACTCTACAATCTCACCAGGTTCTACTTCTCGTACATAACGAGCACCTATCGAAAGGAAACCACAACTTTCACTTGATACTACCCAACCCTCGGCCTGTGCATCTTCTGGCTTTCCATGGCCCAAGGTGATTGGGACAATCTTGCCAATGCAAAGAGGCCGGTTGCCATAGGAGTCGCGTACTGCGTAGATCTTATCCTTATGCATGACGACTAATGAGTATGACAGCGGCGCAAGTGTCATGAACTGGCGTATACGAGCTGGCCAGTCAGGACCATCATGTTCGCTGGCATCTTCAGGTGCACAACATAATGATTGAGCAATCAACTCACTATCACTGTGCGTGGATAGGCCAACACCGCGCTCCAAGACCTTAAAGCATTGGAAGTAAGAAAAGTAAACGGTATAAAAAATGTATCAGATACTCACCACTCGACGTAGAGATTCGCAATTGATCAGTTCGCCATTATGGGCGATCGCCACAGCTCCATGTGCCGTGTGTACAACAAATGGTTGGCAATTCACCATCTCCGATGCAGCTGATGTCGAATATCGGGTGTGCCCAATGCCTAGGTTACCTTTTAATTTTCTAATTGCATCATCATTGAAGAGATTACTTATCATTCCCATTCCTTTGTGAATACTAAAGTTTTTGGCAGTTTTTCCTAAGCTTGTGGCGATACCGGCCGACTCCTGCCCACGATGCTGTAGTGCTACCAATCCCAGAAAAATGCACTGACCAATATCTATCTGGAAATGTAATAAACGAATCAGGACTCGGATCATTAGATTTATGATTAATAATCTTGAAAATAGATAACGAGATGAACTAAAATAACATATTTTCAACTAGTCACCTCACCAGCAAATAAATTGACAGATAAATGAGTCCATTGGTTTGACGTAATTGAAGACTGAAACAATAACAACCCGTATTATCATGTTAAAGAATTGTAAACAAAAACAATTAATACAGCTCTAAGACCCCCAAGTAAGCAACGCGCGATATTGATAAGCCGCAGAAGCTCAAGACATTGCAATTAGTTGATTCCACGTTCATCACATCATAATTAAACATTCCAATATTAACTGTACCCCTCAACTACTGACGTCAATGCTGATAATGTACGTATAAGAGGCATATTTAAAAATGACACAAATTGAACCTCTTTGTGAGCCTTCCTTCTTATACTCATTAAAACACTACTTTCGATTTAGATGCCAAAAACATAAAAATTGGAAATAATGCGGGTACGTCACTATCTGCAACTTTGTTTATTTGTGCCAAATTTATACTTGAACGTAAGTTCGTTGCACACGCATCGGAGCAAAATCACTACTTTTGCTACTTAAAAAATGAATGCACCGATAAGTTAGTTATTTAAAAACTTCTTTGTTATCTTCATCAATAATGGGCTCATGCAGTTGTTTTACTCTTTCCTCTTGCTGTTTTCAGCACCAGATTTTCGCATAAGAAAAGGCACAAATTTTGTTGGTGATTTTGTGGTTTTATTCTAAGAAATAAATGTTAATATGCATGTAAAAAATAATAAACTATAATTTGTCATTATCAAATTTTCATTTCATATTTATCTTAACGTTTTTACCCGCACCTAAAGTGACTAAAATAAAAACCCGAATATTAAAGTTACCCATTGAATAAAATTAAAAATATTATTTTACAATAAATAATTATAAATTTAAAACGAAATTATGAAATATTATTAAAGTTTTAATATTCCGAACAAGATTCTATCGACAATTGAATTCCAATCCCAGAAAATTGATTGGACCTTAATGTGTCTTTAGATTACCATTAACAAAAGATTTAAAATGAGCCGAATCTTTTAAAACCACCAGTCATACAATATCTATTATTAAATATTTCCCGTTTGTTAAATCCAATTAAATTTTCAATATATATTTATATTATAAAATATATATGTTCAATTTCAAATATATATGAATAATCAGTTAACTGAAACGTCAGGACCAGCCTCATCGAGCATAGTTGTGTGAGGAGTATTATGGTTTCATCTTGAAAGACTTCATAATTTTGAATCAGGTAGATGCTTATATATCTCAAGGTAGCTTCGGTATTGTGTTTTGGATTTTCTGTCATGCAATTTGTTTGAAAAAAAAAACTTTACTTGCATAGTAACTAAGCAACACAAATCTGCCCAGTTCTTGCAGTCTAACATAAAAATTATACAATTCTTTGCCTTCGATTGGTGTTTAACATAGCGCATATTAAATAGTTGCAATCTAGGTAGTTAAAATTATTAATGGTTGTGGTAATTGGAAGTATAGAACCTAATTATTTAAAATTAATTTTGTTAACCCTAATTTGCTTAAGTTAAAACGAAATTATTAATAAATATGTATTGTATTTAATTAAAACATAAGGAATAATGTAAAGTGTAAAAAAGAATTGATATAAATTAGGCAATAAGCGCTGTCGAGCTTCATACGACAAGATTTATATATTGGGTTGACTCAGTAATTGCGGATTTCACTCATAGATGGCTACAGTTAAATTTTTAGGTTTGCTGGCGTAGTCCAAATGTAAAACACATTTTGTTATTTGATAGTTGGCAATTCAGCTGTTAATCAGTAAAAAACAGTTTTTTGATCGGTTGCGTAGTTTTCGTTTGGCGTTCGTTGAAAAATGGAAGATCGAAAGAAACATTTTCGTCATGTTTTGCTTTTTTATTTTCGCAAAGGGAAAAACGCATCGCAAGCTCACAAAAAGTTATGTGCTGTTCATGGCGACGAAGCCATAAAACAACGGCAGTGTCAAAATTGGTTTGCCAAATTTCGTTTTGGTGATTTTTCACTCAAAGATGAAAAACGCTCTGGTCGTCCAGTTGAAGATGTTGACGACCTATCAAAGCAATAATCGATTCGGATCGTTACAGTACAACACGTGAGATTGCAGAGAAGCTTCAGGTATCATGCATTGAAAATCACTTAAAACAACTTAGCTATGTTCAAAAACTCGATACATGGGTTCCACACGAACTGAAAGAAACGTATTTAACGCAACGCATTAACAGCTACGATTTGCTAAAGAAACGTAAAAAAAAGTATCCATTTTTAAAACGAATGATAACTTGCGATGAAAAATGGGTTGTTTACAACAATATCGAGCGGAAAAGATCATGGAGCAGGCCAGGTGAACCAACTCAAACAACACCAAAAGCTGGTATTCATCAAAAGAAGGTTTTGTTATCAATTTGATGGGATTATAAAGGAATTGTCTACTTTGAACTCTTACTACCCAACCAAACGATCAATTCTGTTGTCTTCATTGCACAACTAACGAAATTAAACAATGCAGTTGAAGAAAAGCGGCCCGAATTGATAAATCGAAAAGGTGCTGTATTCCCTCATGACAATGCAAGACCACATATATTTTTGGTCACTCGGCAAAAATTATTGGAGCTTGGTTGCGATGTTTTGCCACATCCACCATATAGTCCTGACCTTGCACCATCGGATTACTTTTTGTTTCGATCTTTACAAAACTCCTTGAATGGTAAAAATTTCAATAATGATGATGATGTCAAATCATACCTGATTCAATTTTTTGCTAATAAAACCAGAAGTTTTATGAACGTGGGATTATGATGCTGCCTGAAAGATGGCAAAAGGTCATTGATCAAAATGGGCAATACATTACAGAATAAAGTTATTTAGTTCCATGAAAAAATTGTCTTTGCTTATTTTTTAAAAATTCTCAATTATTATTATAAAGCTATTCAAGAAACAATTTTCTCAATAATATAGAGATATAATTTAGCCACCTCAATACTTTGTCTAGCACCGAGTGATCTGTAATTACGAGTATTTTGGATAGTTGTTAGTACACACCACCTATGTTTAGACATTTACCGGTGTTTTTCGCACAAGACATTTTTGTTGTTTTATAAATTGTTCTTAAAGCTTTACAATATTATGTATTTCGTTAGTTCCACCACAAAAGCACGAAAGGTTTTCAATTTTCAAACGTTCTTCAATTGAAATGTTCTAATGCAGATTTGAATAAAAATGTCCGTTTTAATCACTGGATTACCTACGACCGTTCTGACTATAATCAAGACTTGAATTAAACAACGATCAGGCCCGATGCTCTGTCTTAAGGTATTATAAATCAATTTGTTTTTCTGATTTCTGAGACAATTCATCAATATCAAGACAAACAATTCGAATCGGAAGCCTTATCAGCTGTTCGGGGGTTGCCTAGACGTCGCTTGTTGTTCATTTAAGCATGAAAACTGATAAGGACAACTCAACGCATCCAAGTCCGCACATTCGTTTGTACATAAAAATAGTTCAAACACTTCTTTTCGAGTGAATATGTAAATGTATTACGCTACGTAAGTACCCAATATTAACATACTCGTACATACACACCGATATGATAATCGAATTTGACACTATCTTATTAATGCTTAATTGACTCATTCCTCAAATAATCGACAAAAATGCTGAAGAATGTTTATATTGTGTTTCGCAAAAATGGGAGTGGCACATGGTGCCTTAAGAAACAATTAATATATATACATTTGTATATGTCTGAATGTGTGCCTAGTGTGAGTAATTTACAAGTAGTAACATTATCGTCCCCATCTGGTAATGACTACCCTACCGACTTATTTCTGTATAAAACACTATTCTTATGACGATAGAAATCATCTTAGAATTCTAAATGAACCTTAGCACTTACAATCAAAAATATTTCGAGTTGTTTTCGTGGCAATATATTTTTTGTTGCCAACTTAATATAATCTCGACTCAACAACAAATAGAAGCAAGAGATTTTCATCAGCAATAATGTAAACAAATAAAATACCGAAAACAACTAAGGTGGGATGCTAGGCGTCCAGGCAAGGCAGCGCTTGATAACATGTAACACATACAAATATTTCAATACAGTGTTGTGTCTTGAATTTGTTGTCGTATTATCACTATTTATTAACACTGCTGATTTCTGGAGTGGAAAACTTTTCACTAAAAATACAGCGACTTAATCGATTTGATAATAATATTTCAATGCAATGCAAAATCATTATATATATGGAAAATAATCATACGCATGTTGCGATCGGTTGAGCCAAAAGCGGGTGAAAACAATATAGGTATACATTTTAAGAAACCGCCTTTTGATTAAAACAAATAATAATAACAAATTCCTGAAATAATTTTTGCAAATATTTGGGTAAAGTCTTCCGAATTCCATTTAATTTAGAGTTATTTCTGCGCGATATGATGCAATTCGTCGATGCGGTGTGATCAGCTGAGCTTTCCCGTTATTCAATATGCATCAGTAATATTCATAATTCTTACACACATTATTCACAAATAGTGAACCCGCTAGCCATCAGCACCACCTCCTGGTGACGTTCTGAGGTATTTTTAGACTTTTAGTATTTTTAGCATGATATTAGCGGTAAAAAAATTGCATCATTTGAAGTTTGCTTTTTTACCTGTGATACGGTTGTGAGTTTATACCGCCGAAAATAAAATCTTCATCAGAGTTGAACAATCTGAAATGTGGTAAATTATGCGCGTGCAGTTATCAATACATGTGAATAATACGATCAAAGCAGTGCACTTAAAATTATTTATAAACAAAAATAATTGATATTTGATAATTACCAGCTATACCAGCTGCATACAGTGACCCCCGAAAGTGTTATATTTTACTAAAATTTGATTTTTGTAGATTATTTTCATTTTAGCTATAACGGTACGCCTTAGGAAAAAAGTATTGAAACACTTCTATAAGACAATTTTCGTCAAAGTAATTTTTTGGTCAACTTACCATTTCGTCGAAAATCGCTATACAATTTGCTTGACCTTTGACTTCCAATATTGTTTTCCACATATCGGAACGATGAAGACTTTTAGTATCATATTTTTAATAATTTTTTGAATAAATTCACAACTTTCGGCTTGTTATAAATTTATGTAGCACCGTCTATTTTGACCGGACTATAAATAAACTATAAAATAAAAAATAAAAAATCAAAAAATTATGGAAGAATATTCATTTTTACTCACCGTATTCACAATGGTATATATGGTTCTGTGGTATGAAAGCCTTGTTCCCAAGTTTATACCGATATGTGAATGTCCGTTCAGAAAATGTTTGCCAATCGGGATTGGGGACACTCTCAAATCATCAAAGAAACTGAATATCGTTGAAAAATATGTCCATCGGAGAAAGCTCTGTACGTAGCGGATACCACGCGAAGCTAACAATCGACATAAACAACAACGAACTGTCTCCATCATTTCACTCCATGGCCCAATCGAAAGCTATGCTTGTACAATAAAAGAAACCAAACTAAAGTGTGGCATGACCGAGTCAGTGATTTGGGATACGCATATAATTATATTTATAGAATATCTTGAAAAGGCAAGAACCTTCCAAATCGAAGTCAAAGAAGTACATACTGATTCAAATACAAATGTAACAAATTCAAAAAACAAAGGAGACATCTACATCCACCATATTCTCTGGATCGGAGTGAAAAGTTGGAATATCGCTATATTTCACTCTCAGTTCTGCTAGGTTAAATAATCAAATCAAATTTTGCATAAAACAATTTGTAAAAAAAATCATTTATCTTTAAAACGATATGAGCTACGAGTATTCCACCTACCTGTTACGTATATGGTTATTTCCCCACTTGATTTCACTTTCTAACAACAAACTTTTTGTTTTTTTTTTTTTATTATTATTGCCTATTCTGCAATTCCGAGTTGTTACCCTATTATTAAAAAAAAAAGTAAAAATTTCTGTAAAAATGCAGCATACATTTGGGATCTACTGTATATGTGACTGTATATGCCGCGTCAACGAATGAACTCATAAAAATGTAAATTTGTGACGTTAAAAATTTGAGCGTAATCGGTGAATTGCCTTCGTGATCGTATGTTATATGACTATGGTTGTGTTATTTTGACATCTGCAGGTTTTGGTTCATTTAAAAAATTTCATTTAAAATTTTATGTTGTTTTTAAATAATTATGAAAAAAGCTCATCATTCAATAAAAATGTTTTATAGTTTCCAAACATATTTAGACCAGGGTAGATAATATTTGAAAACAAAAAAACTATAGTAAGAAACCCATCAGAATCTAAAGATAAAATAACAAACATAAAAGGAAAAATAATTTCCCGGCGATCTCAGGTCGGGAAAAGGAAGGGGAGGGACGTGGCTCAATTCTTAAAGGTTAAAACAGTTTTTCTCGATTTCCGGCAAAATTATGAATCCTATCAAAGAAAGATATATGGAAATGTTTTAGATAACAAAAGGATCTATAATATGTATAGATGTAGAAATTTTTACATCAAAATTTAACAATCAAGTTTTTGGGTTTTTTTTATCTGGTATTTTTGTAAATTTGTTTCTTTCATTAAATTTAAACTTACCTTCCAATGTCCCAAGCACACTGTTTTTTATTTAAAATATTTAGGAGGACTATTTCGACTTAAAATCGAAAACCCCCTAATTCTTCATCAAAAATTCTCAAGTCATAATTTCAGATGTTTTAAGTAATCAAAAAGCGTTTTTTTGTTGAAATCTTTACTTTCTGATGGTATATATATACCTATACATACATTACTATGGTAAATTTTTTCAGAAATGCAAAAAAGACCCCATTATCATTCTGCACTAGTCTAATTGTCACTTATAGCGGTAAAGTTTCTCTCTCTTTAATACGTTGACCTTCCTGTAATCGCTCTACAATTACTGGAACAGGAACATCTCTCCCATCGTACTCGATCTAGACTTTTTGAAATTCTTTTCATGTTCTCTTACTGTAAAGTGCCATAAGCAAGATCGACAATAAGATACGAGCCTGGCACAACATATCGCATTAGGAAGGGTCATCAGCGGTTTAAGAAATTTTAAAAAAGTGGGAATGGTCCTGCCCCCTAATAGGTTTAGTGTACATGTCTCTCAAACCACTTAAACTGAAGCAACCAAACTTGCTCACTACAAATCTTTTGGCACTCCTATTAACAGTGTGAAAAAAAACATGTTGAAAACTACTAAAAGTGCGATAACTCGTGACATTATGAAATGGCAAACCTTACTGAACACACTAATAAAACTTAACAACAAACATGGCTGCCACGAACTGTCAAAAAGGTATATATTTAAAATTCTTGAAAATATATAATATTATCGAGTATATCTGAGCAATGTCAAAAATTAATGCAATCAGCACAGACTTTATTCTGCCTCCAATATATCTTATATAATGATTTCCGACTTTAAACCATTGAGTTGGTCAAAACCTGTGTTATTTAAATGAAATTAAATAGACCAGGTTTCTTAAAAATTATGTGGTTGAGCGCTAAATATGAATCGAATTGGTCTAGACACTGGTCCAAAACTCGTATCCCTAATATAATCAGTTCCAATTCCCGGGTTGACGCTTTCCACATTAACTCAAAATATTTAATTATCCTTTCGGTTGAGTTTATGTCACATAATACATATATGTATCTCATTTGAAGATGATTTAAAATATCATTTTTGCTGAAGGGAAGTAAAATAGAGTTTGAAAACTAATTGAGTCTATGGCCTATAATATAAGTTTATAAAATACAAATTAGATTGTAATCCATTTACGATTTCGTCGAACGGTGAATGTTAAATTCTTTCATTACAACATTTTTTAATAAAAAGTATTGCAACACCTATAAGTATTTCCCCGGCTTTGATACTTGTAAGTTCCGAGAGTATAAAATTTTGATTACACCCGAACTTAGCCCTTCCTTACTTATTTTGCTTCGTATTTTGCTTTTTATAGAATAGAAAGTGTACCTCAGTAATCTAGCCAATGCGAAACAAACCTATGTATGTATATTGATATAGATACTAATATTTTGGCATTGGTACACTATCTAAAAATCAACTTGCGGCTCACTAACCGATGAAATCCGAACAAATCAAAGTCGGATAAATAATCCTAGAAATTTTGAGTGTATGCACATTGTATGCTTGGATATTGCATCATACCTCCACAATGAAGTAATTTCATATTCCACAATTTCGACGCAAATGCTACAACAAAAACCGTTAAAAACCTCTGAACAATGCTTAACATATGCACACATCCAAAATATTTATTTCCATGCGGCCAAACATTACCCAGGTAAACAATAAAAACAAAATGTGTACAAATAAAGGAAAATGATTATCAAAACATCGAACGATTGGCCAGATATGCTGGCATCGGCCGATGGCAATAGTGTCTACATAGGCGCCATTTGTCCAAGCCTCAAGCATGGCATAAGGTACAAGTATAGCCTGATAGAATAGATGGTACGAGTATCAAGTGCGGAGCCAACCAACTGCAAGTGTTCAAGGAGACTAATCCCCTTTTGCAATAAACCACCAGCCAGTGTGCGATTGAAACTTTTCAGCAGAACATTAAAAGAACATTTTATTCAATTGCGGAGAAAACAAATAAAATTTATTTGGCCACTTTGACCGCACAAACAATACGAGTATTATAATGCCACAAGCATTCCTCACTTGGAAGTGTGTATGCGGACATGTGTGTACACACATACATATATGGGTGTGGGTATGGGGCTATCCTAGATGTTATTGGAGCCCACATAAATGCACGCTCATGTATATGTACAGTGTGTAACCAAATAGAATAATGTTGCCTAAATAGCGCCGTTGGTCGTGATAGTACAAGTATATACCGTAGCCGCAACTAAATACATATACCTATATGTATGTACATATATTTCTTAATATATTCGTACATATCATAGCGTTGCTTAGCATGATGGTTTGTGTAGTTCTGTTGCTTTCTTTTCAGGGCGAGGTGCAGAGTGGAGTTCCACCGATAGTCCTTTGTAAGTTGCCAAACGGTTCAATAGATATCAAGCTTTTATTTTGAATGGCATTTGAAATGTGAATTCGCTCATTGTCGCAGGTTAACAGTGGTTTAGAAATTGGGATAAATTATTGTTATTTGTAAGAGGGGAGGAACATCCAACAGACGATCCGTCGTTAAAAGCAGTTGATTCTAAAAATATTTTGCCCAACATTGTCAAAAAACAAATACCATATAAGTACTAATGATTTCAAATATTCTTTCGGCAATAAATTATTGTGTTTTGAACTTGCTCAAAATAGAAACTTACATATGTTTTAATTAAAGTTGTAAGCTAATGAATTTTAAAAATTCAAATGTTCATGACTTTTATGTAATTTTTGTATTATATTTCAACTAACTAGTTCAACGAAAATAGCTTTGAATAATTTTCCATATTACAATACTTATTTCATTCTAAGGCATCTAACTGCAAAGTTGTTACATAGTTTTTGAGATACCGACCTGAAATTTTACACACTTCCTTTTCTACCCAAGAAGCCGCTCGTCATCGGAACCGCAGATACCAGACTACTATAGCATATATTGTAGTTGACATACAAGCTGAACGATCGGAATAAAGTTCTTGTATGGAAAGCCTTTTCGTTTTAAGAAATAACCTCAAGAAATTTGACATGGGGTATTGTCTAAGGCAGTCGTGCAATCTGCGAAGAAATTGTTGAGATCGGATCATGCCATATATAGCTTTCATTTAAACTGACCAAGCAAAATCAAGACAAATTTCTTGTATACACCTTTGCGCTATAAAAAAATGCTGATATGAAGCTTCGATGCAGTCGTTTTTTCTTGTAAGATCCAATTTTTGACTTTAAGTATGTTTGCACACAAAATGCACAATTCAACTACTTTTCCAATCGCACTCACAGATAATATTATATACTTATTTTAGAGATACTCCCCTATAGATCCCACACTGTCTTATTAAATTGGTTTGAAAGTGTATGTAGAAGCAACCAAAAATATCGAAATGAAAATAAAGAGCGGGTAGGAATGAATATGGAGCCAGAACATCCAAAAAAATATTTGTAAAAATGCAATAAAACCGAAAAGACAGAAATATGCGCAGTTATTACACACATGTGTATATGTATGTATGCGTAAGTAAGTACATATGAAATAAGCAAGTATAATAAAAGAAAAAAGTCAAAATCGGGAAAAATGAAATAAATGGTCAGTTGAAATAAACAGTCCCATAAAGAATAATCATTTTGAATGTGCTGCTGAATTATGCATGAATCGAGCAAACCAGCGATGAAAGTGGCATCGAACGGCAGCGGGAACGGCATAAGTAGCGTGTTGGTCATCCGCAGCACAAGAACTCGCAGATAATGACAGCGGGTAGCCAAGAAGGCTGAGTTTTACTTGGGCTGTAAGGGGTGGCAGCTGAGCGCTGACTTTTCCACTAAAGCGCTTTAGGTTTACTTTCTGACTCAATTTTTACATATAAATACTGAAATACCCTGCCGGAATAAATACATAAGGAACAATTCTTCACAAACTATCTGTGACTAAAAATTTATTTTATACCTACTTTTATATGGATATCATAAAGGATGGCAAAATAAAATTTCGCAAACAGTTATGTTTATTTATTAGATTTGCTAAGAATGCAGAACTCATCAAGAAATATTAAAAAATATGATTATATTATATCGCATTGAAACTTACATACACACGCCGGTTATCAAAATTAACTTCCTACGGTGTTAATGAAAATTATTTTCCCAAAAGTATACTTTAGAAATAAGAATCATTTTTAGCAAAACTCCAGTAGAAAGCCGACAATAAAGTTTAGGTTTTGTTTTCTCACATCATCGCATACTTAGTTTTCATATATTCAATTTTTTTTTTGGATATTATTCTCTTTATCAATTAATAAAATAAAGCAAATTTTCTATGAAATTATTAGCAAGAAAAAGTAGCAAAAACCCGAGATGATGATAGTAAATTTTTTATATTTCAATAGATCTTGATTTTCTGCGAGGAAGTTGCCATTCCTTATCCCCTTCCTCTGGCACCTTCTTAAGGCCCCAACTCAGCATCAACGCTAAGGCTCCACTTCACAGTTGCTAGATTTTGTGTCCGTTAGAAGGGCATCTGAATTATTATCTATGTAAGTGTATTTTGTTTTCGTAATGACTTTGTGGTCTCTATATCGTAGAACACATGCGAAACCAACAACCACAACTAGGACAAGATTGAAGTGGACCAGCAACAGAGTATGTTCATATACATAAACATGTATATATGTATATATATATATATATTTATTTAGATTCATATATTGTATGTATGTTATAATTCTATATCATTCACAGCATTTTTATGATGTTCGAACACCGATAACAACCTACAAAAAAATTACTCACTCAATCACACTACAATATAATGCTTATTTTTGCACTACCCCTACCCTTCATTGCATACCCCGACCAATGGACTTATTGTGCGCGTTGGCTCCATTTCTCCGCGACATACGCGCATAAATTTCAAGCTTTGAAAATGAGAAACAGAAGCTTTTTGGCAAATGAAATTCAAGTGCTACAGAACCAGGAGACTAAAACTAGCAAAACAGACGGGTCAGCGCTTGCTATGTTTTGACGAAGCGTACTTCTTTCCTATCTTCACGGTCATTTACATTTAAACATGAAAAATTCTTATTAATAATGAACTGAACCAGAGGGTATACGCATATGTGTATCGATGTACATATGTATGTGTGCTAACCTTTTTAATAACAATGAGTACCTTTTGAGCTTTAAATATATAACATAAATTTACGACTATCAGTGATTTTTCTTTATTAAATTCTTTTAATGAATTTCATTTTAAAAATATAGTTTTTGAACCATCTCATGCACTATTTTGGTGGACTCGGTGCCTACCAATAATGTTTGAGCGCGGTTGAAATGCATCATCGAAGTGCGAGTTTTCAACGCTCATCAATTTTTCAAGCAACGAATACACCACCGTACTGCTAAAGTGTAATACTATTAGTTAAATCGAAAAGATAAAGATTCCGATTGACTTAATTTCTACCATACAGTCTCATCTATGAATCTTACTATATTCTTCTTTGATCATGTTCTGTTTATCATTCACCCATTGTCTGTCACTCCAGTAGCATAGTCCAAAATTGATAACATAGCTAGGATAAGCTTTCCGAAATATATCGCTATCAGTTATCCATTATTTTGTTATGTACCAGATAAGTTAGTATAATATGAGATATCGTGATTAAATGAGCAAGCATGGCATTGACTATGGGACGGGGCTAATTGGACACTAAACATACTTCCTTCCCACATTAAGATGTTCTTAAAAATATCTGAAGTCTCTCACTAACAGAGCCAGAAAGATAAAATTAACTAATGTTTGGATACAGGATCAAAGTCGTAGAATTACAAATTGTTAGCAAAATGTATTGGAAGGAAGTATGAAAGGATTATGTCTTATTAACCTATTATATAAGTCATAGACTCACTTAGTTTTTACCATATTTTGCTTCTTGAACATGATATTATTGGGTTGTTCACTAAGTAATTTCGTTTTTAGTGCAATTTAAATTCGATTTTTTTAAGCTATTGCATAGCTTATCTATCGCGGACTTTGAGCGCGAGGACTGAAACAAGAAATTCCGTAACGGAAATAAACCTAACGCGATCACAAAGTATGCGCAAAATGTTTTCATACTTTAAGGCGTATTTTAGCATATTTCAAGTGAAACAAATCAATTGAGGAGACAGCAGAGTGATTCAAAAACAATTATATATAAGATACAATTTGTCACATAAAAATATGGAATTTAATAAAAATTTAATTAGTAAAAATTAGTATTTTAATATTCGGAGTCATAATATTAGTAACATTTTTATTATTTTAATTTAGCTACCCCACCTCTTGGAACAGTATCTCGTTTGAATTGAACAATACAATTGAAATTATGTATTTCAATCGGATTATCACTGGTAATAAATTTTCACCTATATTGGCTGGCGATTTCAGGCGGTTGACAACTTTTCTTTCGGAAAAAATTAATTTGAAAATGAATAATGACCCACAAGAATCCACAACAAAATATGGGATCATCATTGACGGGGTATTTTTCAAGTTTCAAACTTATATTTCTTATTTCAGTTACCATAAACTTATTGTTTCAATGATAAAAATTCCAGAATAACCTACATGTATTGTAAGATAATAAAAAATATTTTAAACAATATTAACTTCCCACTTATTGAATAAAAGAAAAAAATTTGTTTTCTTATAGGCGAAGTATTAACCCGATTTTACCCAATTTTGACACAAGGGCTCATTATAATATAAAGCGAGCGTATATATATATATTTCAATACTAGACCTCACAGATTGATCGATATATTCGGTTAACACTCAGCTGTAGACACTGGAGTCCATACATTCGGTGCCTGGGACTTGAAAAGCTATAATCCGATTTATCCGATCCGATATATTTATTAGTATATTGAAAAATAAAAAATAAACATATAGAATTTATAATTGTGATATATGGGAAGTAGTTGTCCGATTTCATCCACATTCACATTGTGACATAGAAGTATTTAAATAATGCTATATGCTATATTTGATTGAGGGTATACAGTCATGCGTATGTTTGTAAATCCGTATATTAGGTATGCGGGGGATAGAAGTTGCATAGACCCGATTTAAAGCATTTTTGATAGAAGGCCACACTATTATCAAGAAAGGTTTAAGATTCTCTCAGAATTTCAATAATATTTAGGGGCTTTAAAAGTTAAGTTGCGGTTGGAATTAAAAACTATAATATTGCAAAGCTGCCGTCCTTGTGCATCTTTTGCAGTATATGTATGTCATTCATTTGAAGTATATGCAACAATAATTTTTTTTCACTCAAATATGTCGAACTTTGTGCCTGAAATTTTAAATGAAGAAATCAAAAGTATATTGGCGAAAGCCATCGTTTTTTGTTGGAAGGTTATGGTGAACATGTTCTAGAACGGCGAATGTACCAAAAGTGGCTCGCACGAATTAAAAGTGGTGATTTTGGCTTGGCCCTTAAAAGCTCGCCGAATTTTTGGGAGTCACTCAAACAGCCAATTCAATGGCGCTAAGGTAATGCCATGTATATGATGGTATCAAAACGGCGTCCTGAGTATCTAACCAGAGTCAAATCATTAATAGAGAACGCTACCGGCTACAACTCATCAAATTGAAACGAGCGATTGCCGAAAAACGTCCGGAAGTTGCAACTAGACAGGAAGCAATAATTTTCCATCATGACAACGCTACTCCTCATGCGGCAAGACCAGTTAAAAACTATACGAAAAACAGCGTACTACTAAGACAAGTAATTAAAGATTTTAGGAAACTTTTTCCAAATTTGAAGACAGTGTAATTATCTAAAAAAAAAATACCAGGATCAAATGTTTCTGTTAAATTGTTTCAGTTGTTTACCATTCGCAAAATTAACAAGAACATTGTAATATACATAATTCTTACTGAGCGATTTCTTTCCACAATTCATTAAATTTATACTATCGGCAACAATTTCTGTAGGTAGATTCGTCAAGAAGGGCCGCGGCAAATCAAATATGCTAAAAGCCAATGCGAGCGTATCAAATCAATGCGCTGCTAAACAAACAGCTGGAACGCGTCAGCGAATTCAATTAACAAAACCAAAATGAGAAATGGACGCTGAACGCTGAACGCATGGCGCACATCGTTCGTCGTCATTCTAAAGACTTTTCCATGAGTAAACACTTAATTTCATTTGGTTTAAGGAGGATCGGAGGAAGGGAGGGCTGTAATCAAGGATGGGTAGCTGTAGTAACCGTCGCAAACTGTAATTTAAATTTTCAGACGCATTTGTATTAACATGCTTACAAACAGTTGAAATTGCTATGCAAAAATAGTAATTTTTCACTGGAAATTTGTTTAGTAGTAAGTCTTTACGAAATTGACAGAATTTTGTTTATAAATTTGAAGAGATTTTAATAAAAAGTTTTTTACAATTTTCTTTTTGAAAGAATATCTTTATATTATATTTGAATTATGGCAAATTTTGGTTACTTTACACTCACACCTTTGAAAAGTATTAATTGCGATTGAAAGATGCATAAAGGCTTTGTACATATATGGATCATTCCATCGAAAAGTTACAGTCAAACTTTTTTTTCAGAGATCAGAATCAGAGATATCAAAAGAACGTGTTGAACATATCGTTTATGAATTATTGGGTGCGCGAAAGCTCTATGAAAAGTTGGTGTCGTTTAATCTCACATTCAACTAAAATTAAGATAAAACGATGCAGTATTTGGAACTGTTCAATCGTGATAAATAAATAACCTTGCGTCTATATATTATATTAGGTTGAGAAGTAATTATAATCGACTATTTTGTAAAGAGAAAACACAGCAACTGCGAAAAAGCACCAATTGCAGAAAATTGCAATACCATATGCTCTGCATCTGGCACCCGGTAGAAGTCTGCAGTCCTCAGACCTCAAGAAAATGCTCGCCGGAAAGAAATTTAACCACAATGAACAGATATTCGTAGAGAAAAATGCCTATTTTGAAGTAAACGATGAATAGTATTTTAAAAAAAAACTGAAATGCCGTTGTGCCTCGAAAGCAACTATGTTTAATATTAAAACCGAATTTAGATAAGAATATATATTTTTTTTGAACATTAAGTCAGATATACTGATATAATGTAGCTAAATGAACACATAACGCATGTTATTAAATTAATCGAAATCGGCGGCATTATTTGTAAAAGGATATTGAGATGTGTAGATAAAAAATAATAATGTTATATCTTATTCTTCATGTAACTTAGTCGCAAATACGATAACGGTTAACTTATAAACTGTGTTGCAAATACTATTCGCAAACAATAGACGTAAAAATTAAACACAAATGGGAGTTTGGGTAATTCGTAGTCCAATATCACATATTTTGTATGTCAAACATTATACTTATTGACCGTTATATTATATACGGTATAAAGCCAAGTTTGGAAATCTGATTTGAATTATATGGTAGATAGGGTTAGTATTTATCCTATTTTATATATTTTTGTCATTACTACATAATCTTAAAAGAAAACAATGCTCTCTGAGTTTCATTAAGGTACCTCACACACTATTATCAATATATAAGTTGTAAAGTCAACTTGATTTTTGAAAATCCTGATATTAATTATATGGGGTATAGACCAAGATTTTATTCATTTAAGGCATATAGATGCACCGTTATTACAAAAACGCACATACATTTTTGCCGAAGTTAGAAAATCTTTCTGGTGATAAGGAAATTATTGATCCATTTCAACCCATTTTTGAGGTATAGGTATACTATTATCAGGAAAGGATGCGCTCCGAATTTCTATAAGATATCTCACAGATTAACCGATATTTTTGGTAAAATTTCGCTTTAAGGATCCATATATTCAGTATCTTGGGCCTTGAATAGGTTTGGTCCGACTTGATCATGAAGTGGCACACCTCAAAGGCACTATCTGTGCAAAGTTTTATTCAGATACATTTATTTTTTCTTGTTTTTTATACTGGCAAGTGAATAAATCGGATGGAATTTAAATTTACGTTGATTTCACCCATTTTCGCACTGTAACACAAGATCATCCTATGTATCAAATATGGTTGAAATCAGTAGAGTGGATCCCGCGATATGGGGTTCCACCTAAATGTGGTGTCATCTCACTCATTTGACAGAGTAGGTAGGGATTTGTCCTGAGAAAATTTTGTTATTATAGCTTGAATGCTTTAAGAGACATGTACATCAAACTTATTAAAAGGTTGAGCCTCGCCCACGTTTTTAAGGTTTTCAAACCACAGATACCTGTCTCCACTGGTTTTCGATTAATGACGTTGTGTAGGCGTGGCAATTGTCGGATTCCGCCCATCTGGATGCCGAGGAACATGTGAACCAAGTTTCGTCAAAAAATCTAAATTTTTACTTCGCTTGCACTTTTAGTATGTTTCAACATAACCGTTATATGGGGTTTACTTATTTTCACATTGCTATAGTGACAGATAGTCACTGATCATTTACAAATATATAACTCCATATCCATCTTGATTAGTTTTAGGAGATACAAACAACCGTTAGGTGAACAAAACTATTATACTCAGTAGCAACATGTTGCAAGAGTATAATAAAATCAAATGAAGAGTGAACTGTACTTTACCGAAAGGTGTAAGGTGTATGCCATAAATGTCAACTAACGGCTCGAAAAGAAGTGAAAAGAAAAGAACATAGTCGCACACGGCAAATAGACACATGTACACAATAACTCCTCAGCGAATGAAATGTTCGAGGCAGTCGTAAATTTCGTTGCGCTACAGTCGGTGAATTCCTAATGAGTGAAATCGGTCACAGCACCTTTCAGCTGAAGTCTAAAAAGCAAGCATTATGTGAAATTGGCCTTACAACGTGTTCGGTTTTGCAACGGTTCACTTGGTGTCACAGATAACACCAAAGCTAACTTTATTCTTTAGGCAGTTTAACAATCGGTAGTCAAAATAAGCTTAGCTCAATCATGATCCGAATTGTTATTATCTTAGTTCTTTTAATGATACATGTACTTAAAGAAATTTTAGATCGGTTAATTAAAATTTCAAAAACGTTATTCAAATTTAGACCAGTAAAACAATAGCAAATACGCGCTTACTTGTGGCAACAAACATCAATCACTCTTGCGAACATGGCCTTGCAATTCGCAAGTTAGTTCAAATCGTTCCCGAAGGCTGCTCCAGTTACCCGTGAGAATTGTAACCCAAAGCACAAGAAAATATGTGTAAGTGAATTCTAAAGCGGTGTAACTCAGCACACACCCTACAAAAAACCATGAAACGATTGTAAAGTTATCGAATTCCCACAGCCTTTAAGGCGTCAATGCGCTTAATTGACATAGACCGTCGCGATTGGCCGCATAAACCTCTATTCAATTGACCAGCTGCCTCACGTGTGCTCTACAAAAATTGATTTTAATTCTACATTTGAAATTAATTCAATAATCGTTAAAGTCGGATAAAGCTGAGTAGAAACGTTCAATAAACTTCAGCGCTTGTTGTTGTTTGCTTCTACTGACTTTTGTGTGTATTTGTGCGTGTGTACAAACAAATTTCCTCTATAATTAAATTATTAGCAAGTAGTCAACACAGAATACGCATGGGACCATATTAAAAACACATTTAAAGTGCTAGGTCTGAGTTCATACTGCATTAAGGGTTAAAGATACCCAACACCACGCATCCATTGTTCAGTTAGCATTTCCGCTCCGCCGTCTACTATATACATACGAGTATGTTCAACTATCATATTGTTGATTGGCCACATGCTCAGTGGGTTAATGTATGTAAATCATATGCAAATGTTAAATATCGCCAACAACGATCTACACAAAATAATTTGCGCTGTTCAAAGCGCCTTTTTCAACAGGCGACATCGTCTAAACTTTTACCGCTACGCCTTCTAGTAAAGTAAGGACGAGTATACACATACGCGCGTTTGTATAGGGCTGTGTGTTTGTTGGTGCTGCGGTTTTTCACCTTTTCCCTTCCATATCATCAATCAACAGCAATTTAGCTGTTGAACATATGAAGTCATATTGTAATTTAAATTGCATATTTTTAGGTTGTTGAGAGAAATGCCAGCAGTGATAGCTTTGCCGCAGAAGAATGCCCACGAAGCAAAAAACAATCACAAAATACTACAAATATATTTGAATGCCTCCGCTAAGCAACATATCGTAGGGGATTAGGGTTTGGAAACAAATTTGAAATTATTGTTATGTGAAAGGGTGTTTTTTTAGACATGTGGTTTTCAAGAAGAAATAAAACCCATATAATTTAATGCTAAAGCCAAGAATGTAGCTTTATTATAAGGATAAATTTTTGCCAATATGTTTTCGAGCAAGAGACCAGCGCAGCAGATTCGAAAAAATTCCAACGGGGAGGCCCAATTTTCGACCACATTTTGCATCAATTGCGACCGTATGCCAGGAATAATGCGCCGAAGATTCTTTTTCAACGCGTCAATCGTTTCGGGCTTAAAAAATAATCCAGCGGATGTATGGACCAATGATTCCCCATGCCCATAGAGCACACCAACCAGTAACTTTTCGAGAATCGAACAATGACTTGTAGATTATCAATACTCCAAATAAAACAATTTTATTTATTAACCTATCCATTCAACCAAGTGAGTTTCATCGCTGAACAAAATTTTCTTATGAAAATCGGGATCGATGGCCAAGACGTTTTGGCCCCATTCATCGAACGTGCGACCCGCTCGAGGGTCATTCGGTTTCAATTCTTGCACGAGTTGGATTTTGTAAGATCAAGATCTTTCTTCAAAATCTTCCATAAAAGGGATAGGTACAGCTCAAATTGTAGTGCGCGATGGCGGATGTTCACCAAACTGAGTTTAAATCAAGTAACAGTTACTTAGCGCTTAAAGGACCAAACAAAAAGTTTCTTAAGTTGGTAACCCCTTCGCAGGCAATAACCAACTTTCGAGGGTATTTATGCGGTGGGCTATTTTTTTTTTTCTAGCAGATTCTCCATTTTCTAATATCACACTCAGGAGTCCTACTAAGCAGGACAATCCCTAGAGAAACTTATGAAAACACACTTCCCTGGTTGTCAGCAAACTGCAGCGGAGGTACAACTGCGACTTCGTACAAATATAACAGACCAATTAGGCCTAATAGCAAGTAAGAAGAAGATTATATTTGTATGTGCAAAAGCTAAAGGAACCTATTAGAGCCAGGCTTGAAAAGATATAGCAGGCCAGCATACAATTAACTATCATACCGAGAAGCTGGAAGTGGTGTTCCTTTTAAAACCGGGTAGAAGAACACACGATAACGCAAAAGACTTTAGACCAATAAGCTTACATCTTTCATGCTAAAGGTTCTAGAAAGGCAATCCAAGGCGATACTTTATCGAATGCACAACATGCTTACACAAAGGTAATTAAAATAAACTGCCTTACTCGAAGTGATTAACGTAGTCGAAAAATCACTTCCTCACAAACAATACACAATAGCTGCTTTTCTTGACATAGAAAAATACCTAGAGGTTGAAACCGATACCAAACTGAACTGGAAAATTATCATTGAAAAGCGAATAAACAAAACATGTATAGCCTACTACCCTTGCAAATGAATACTTAGCAGGAACTAGGGCCTCAAACCGAAGATAATCATGTTAATGTACACGGCCGTCATTAGACTAATCCTAACGTATGGAGCACTGGTTTAGTGGCCAGCATTAAAGAGACAATACAATATCAGGAAACTAAATGGAATACAAAGAGCAGACTGTGCAGGTGTTACCGCGGCTATTAAAACATGCCGAGTGAGGTGCTTAGTATGCTCCTGCTCCGCAAGTTCTGCTTTCAGGATAAAGGAGCTAGGAGGCTGCAAACGGCAAGAATATGGATATGGTATTCTGAATCAGCTTAACTTAAGTAAATCAGACTATATCCTTCCAAGGTTAGATTTCAATACTCTTTTTCGGGTGAGAATACCCTCTAGACGTGAATTAAAAAGAGGAATAGTAGGGTAGGAAGATAATACCTATATCTATACCTACGGGTCCAAAATGGACATCGGAGTAGGCGCAGGAGTATACTCCAATGATGGCAGTACTGGGTATAAAGAAGGCCTGTGGAGTTCTATTGTATAACTAGGGGGAAATTCGAAAAGCAACCATATACACGAATAGTTAGACGGCACTGCTGGCCTTGTCAGCGCCAAGGATTACTTCCAGTGTAGTAAACAATTGCAGGAAGGATCTAAGCTCTTTAGCAGGTCTACTCGACTTGTTCATAATTTGGGTTTCCGGTCGTAATAACATTTTCGGCAACGGAAAGGCAAATGAGTTGGCAAAGTATGGCCTATTTGGACGAATCCGAGGCGGAGCTAGTCACATGCTCGCTGGGAGCGATCAAAAGAGAGCTTTATATGTATTTTGTGCAAATAGCTCAGAGCAGATGGAAATCAAAACCAAGCTGCAAGATAACAAAACAGATATGGCCTAAGTATGACCAAAATAGAACCAAGGACTTATTAAATATGTTCATAAACAGTATATATAGACTTGCAGGCACTATAAGGCCACACCCTTTAGAGAGTATGCGGTAAAAATGGGCAGCTGCAGGCTAGACGGGAATAAGGAAACGATCTTCCACTTTCTTTGTGAATGCCCTGCTCTATCACACACTCGACACAAAATACTTGGAACCCATCAGGCACCAAACCTTGAATGGTTGTTTACTAAAAGCATAACGGACATAACTAGTTTCATTGGCAGTACCAAATGGTTTGAGCGCAACGATGAAACAAGATAGTAAATTATAAGGTCCTATGGTAGTGCAACAAAATAGCGCATTGTGAGTCCTCGTAGACAGCACTCCTACCTGCCTACCTACCTACAAAGTCAAGAAAGCACCAACCAGATCAGCGGCGGAAAATGCTGAAACGTTAGAATAATATTGCAGCACAGAAATAGGACTGAAGGGACGGATAAAAATCAAAACTTGTACTCATTCAGCATATTGAGTGCGATTACTATATTGAGAGCTCCTTGAACAAGATCGATAGCTGAAGTAAGGCCGTTTATGAAATAGTAATTTAACAGTATATATATATATATATATAAAATTTAGAGCAGCAAATGAATTGATATTATGATATTGCTTTTCTTTCGTTACTTACTTGTATATCTAAATATTCGGATTTGGATCTTGTTTTTATGGCGATATGTAAGCATTGAATAATTTTCAAGGAAACTTTATTTAATATGATTTTAATGAACAGGAGATAAGTTTGCCACGAAGTTTGTACCACTTAGAAAGAAACTTCAGAGACCCCATAAAGTATGTATCGAAAATTTACATACAAAAATTGTTTTCGTACAAAACATTTTTTTTTGTGTTTTTGAAGCAAAATATTGGACCCTTATTTTTTTATTTCGACTCAATATGAAAAATAACCAACTCGACATTTTTATGCTATAAAAGCGAAAGTAACGCAAAGGCGCATAATACATATTTTATTGCAAAGAGGTAAGTGGCGAGTTAGATCCAACGTGTGTTTCTTTAAATCTTGTATTGGACAGTTTTAAGTAATGCCTCATAACTGTTATTAAGTTTTCTACAATACTACTTGTAATATGGATAACCAAAAACATCAAAACCAAATCTCTCTCACTGACGTTACTAACAGCGACGGCATTTTCCAATTCAATGGTTCTGAATTAGTAATAGCCAGAACCATAGTGCAGTTTTAGGCGACAAGTGGGTAGGTGTAGATATGCCTTCACGAATACCTTAATGCTATTGCTCAAGTGCAACGCCATTACGACAAATAGCAAGAGCATTTCAAAACATTCGTTTGCGTTTTTCTGCTCTAATAGCTCTGAAGCCTCCATACCAGTTTGGGTTCGAGAAGAAACAGAAACGAAATAAAAACTGTCAGTAAAACCAGCAGCAGAAAGCAAACCATTACGCGTTGGGTGGCAGCTGGCAAAGCGAAGCATGCGGAGACGGATAAGTGGCGCTGAGATGCAATAATAAAAATGGCGTCTGTTAAATGTCACAAGCAATACACTTCCTTGCGCTTGAACAGATTTTAAGGAGGATATAAGAACCAGCAACACTTCAAAGAAACCCTACAATTGCTTCGCTACTGCTTAGTACTCTGTATCTCAGTACTCTGCTTTACTTGAAGGTGCTTGTGTGAGTTGTTACTACTCACCAGTTGTACTTCTTGCACCATCCAATACACCCTCTTCAGTATAGCGAAATACTTGAATTTTCTTATCTTCTTTTTAATGGCGGCTAAACTTGAGAGGTTTTCCAATAGTTTTTACATCCCTGCTTTTATTTAATTGTATTTATCTTATTTAGCAACTTACCACCACTCATATGTGAATAACTGTTAATCCCACACGCCAGCAATTAAATCGCCAAAGGAAATTACTATCCAACTCCGACGCAGTGAGATGTATTTACATATTTGGCAGTAATTTTCATTTTTGTGATATAAGTGCGGATATCGACTCAATCCGCGCTATTTACTTGCTCGTGCTTTAATTGCAGAACTATATCTGATATATATATGCTCTTGCTTCTCAGCGGGAGTTTTCCACTCCTCCATGGGTGGCTCATTTGCCATTAAAAGTCGGAGGAAAGCGAACGGCAAATATCTCGTTTTATTGTACTAATTTTCTACGCTTTTCTGTTAATTTTTTACATTGGGTAGTTTCTGTAATTTTTGTTGCCACTGAAGAGCAATTAATTGCAGCTTTGCCATATCAAAGGCATATTGTAGATATTCACTGGCGCCAATAATACCGTGCTAACCCAAATATATTATTTGCGCACAAACGCAAAGGAATAACAGATTTTTTCTTTGAATTGGGAAGAAAAACTGATCGAAAGACACTATTACCGTAGGCTAAGGCTTTAATTGCTTAAAATATATCTCAGAAAACATTACGGTATAACATCATAAAACAAGCTAAGCCTATCAGCTAAAATGAGAATCTCACTTAATTCAAGTTTCTAATTGAACGTTGCGTGTGCGATATTTTTCTATCTGGAGTGGAGCGATCACCGATTTCTCTTTCCAAGGCTAACCGTTGTGCCTCGTACCAAGGACATTTGCATTTTTATGGAAGAACAAAAACTACCACGTTCAGCAAGAAAATGTGTTATATAAAAGTCAATAACACTGGAGACCCTCAATTAGAAATCATGGATTAATCTATGCGTCCATCGGTCCCTGTATACCCTGAACAGGGTATATTAAGTGTGCCGAGCTGGGTTTAGTTCGCCATGTCTGTCTGTATATATGCAAACTCAGTATCTCAAACACTGAGTTTGATCTAAAAATTTGCACACGTTCTTTTTTTTTAAGAAGCAGATCATTTGTGGGAATCGCCGATATCAGCCCACTATAGCATATAACTGGAATACAAACTTAACGATCGGAATCAAGTGCTTGTATGGAAAACTTTTTCATTTGACAAAATTATATATTCACGAAATTGGGCATGGGTTATTTTCCAAGACAACGTTGCAATCTTCGAAGAAATTGTTCAGATCGGATCACTATAGCATATAGCTGCTATACAAACTTGCCGATGTAAAGGGTATTATGGCTTCGATGCAATCGAAATTAAAATTTGTTCTTGTTTTTATATATCTATACTTATTAACTAAAAATTAGAGAGGAGTATATTTACCTCAATGTAAGTATATTCAAAGTCAGTAGCACGTTCATTATTTTAATATATGTATTTCTAAATAAGTTTTACAGTAAAAAAAATACACTATTGTTCCTGTGATATTATCGGCGTTGCCGTCATTTGCCCTCGGGAGTTGGATAACTTGATTATAAAGAATATTCTATAAAGTCTACTACACACCTCTTTGCTGCCATTTCAGTTTGATAAATTCGATACATATCTCCGTGGTAGCTTCTTATGATTTGCAGCTGTTTTTTGAAACTCTAAAGCAAATTGAAGCATCACAGAATTTAAAAATTTACTCTTCTACGGTAATGTTACTAGACTTATAGTATTTTTTGGCATTACCATGGTTTTGAGCTGTAATTGTATTACTTTCAAGATGTGTTAAATGCACCCATTTTAGGACAATTCCTAGGCCTCAATAATTAGTTTCCTAAGAAAAAGGCTAAAAAACAATTATATTCCAAAAGAAAACTTCAATATACAAACAAAAAAAGTTTGTAACAGCATATGTAACTATTTTACAAATTGTAAATTTATACCAAGAATAATAAAAAGGCGATTACAATTTCGCTCCACTGCTTATTTGTTTCGCGTTTAGATCCTAGAGAAAAGCGAATGGAACAGAATAAAAACTCGGAAAGCCAATTCACAACTTTATCATTCTTTCCTGGTTGCCGCCTTTATTTTTTGACGTAGGTGCCGTAATAATGTCTTTATCATTCATACAGTACAATGTGATTATTGTGCCAATGCCCCTACGTTTACCTTTCATGTGAGAACTCTATTATTGGTTTGAGCCATTTATTTCCCTGACTCTCGACAAATGGTATAGAAAACGTCCTTAAGCTCGAACTTTTCCACATTTGGTTAGTTCAACGAAATATAGTCTAGCTTTAGATCCTATTAATTTTACACTTTTTGTCTGATTTATACTGAAACTCATTAATGAAATATCAGCACCATAAACCAATACCTAGTGACAGCCCTAATAACGGCAATTACAGACGGACTCTTACATCTTAATTTGAAGCAAACATTTTATTCGCCTAATGGATTTGTAAAACGCACAGAACATCCAAAAGATGGAAACGAATAAATAGTTTTTTAGTATGCAACACAAACCTCATGCAATACAAATTCCTATCAATCATAATCGATCAGAGTTTTGTGGTATTAACGTGAAATTGCAGAATAACGTGACAAAACAGCAAAGCGGGAACAATCAGTGAGTTCGATGTTGCCATGCCGAGAGTGAACATACATACATATGTATGTGTCTATAAATGTTTTAACAAGTTTTAAATGGTATAATAGAGGGATTTTCTGCCACAAATCCATCAATACTTACTTTCATCGAATCCCAAGCAGCCTTTTCATCCAACTATTTTTACTGTGATGATTATTTACAGTTACATATGTACTTGTACATACATACGTACACTTGAACATTTCGCGCTTTGACACTTTTTATGTTAGTAAGCGTCTTTCGATATTTACTTGCTTGAATCGGTATCTTTTTGGTAGGCTGAATTTTGAAATTTTCATAGGTGGCAACTGCTTCAAAAGCTAACCTAACGCTCAACACACAATATTTTTTTACAAGATAGCGGAAACGGTATAGTATTCATGGGTGCTAAATTTATAAAGACCTCAATATCGAATTACCTGATTTATAATCAGTTAGGTTTGCCATTTCATAATAAATAGACTTACTCCGGAACAACGTTTGCAAATCGTGTAATTATCACCAAATAACAACCGATTTTCATAAGAAAATTTTGTTCAGTGACGAAGTTCGCTTTTATTGAATTGTAAACAATATTGTCGCATTTGAAGTAATGATAATCTACAATCTCAACATCTCAGGGAGTCGTCGGTACATCCTCAAAAACTCACTGTTTGTATGTATGGAATCATTGGTTCATATTTCTTCTAAAATGAAGCCGGCTATAACGTTACAGGAAATGGGAACGCTAAAGAGTCATGATTAATGGTTTTTGGGTGTCTGAATTGGAGGATGTTGATGTGGACGGCCTTTGGTTCTAATAGGATAGCGCTGCATGCCATACAGCCATCGAAATATCCAATTTATTAAAGGAAACTTTTGGTGAGCGCATTAGCTCGCGTCTTGGGCCTGTGGCGTGGCCACTACCATCAAATCGTGCGATTTAATACCGCTGGAATATTTTTTGTGGGGTTATGTGAAATCACTTTTCTACCAGCCCAAACCGACTGATGCTATGGAAGAAACTGTTATTACTAACATACGGCACCAATTGCTGCAAAAAGTGGTCGCAAATTACTTTTAAAACGTAGTAGCAAACCCTTGTTTTTATAATAAAATTAAGTTCTTGGCTATTACAATAAATTATATGCGTTTTATTTCTTCTCGAAAACCACATGTCTAAAATAAAACCTTACATTATTAGAATGCGAAAACACTTATGTTCCCTAAATAAACCATGAAATAGATCTGGATAGCTACCTCACAGCTAGCATCGACTTCAAGACCAACTCGTTAGACAGTCGCTCATAATACCTTTTTAAATAGCGAAGTGCTACCAGCAATCAATAGTCAGATTTCGGTCAAAAATATACCATGCTTTTACGGTTTCAAAAATGAAAGAATTAATAGAATAAATTTCAAATGAATTGCAGCAATTTCCAAAAGTAGATAGGAAAAAATTTAAAATTATGTACCTATTTTCTGGCGCTGAACGCTCTCAGCATTTGCATTTCAAAACTTTTGTTTGATGACATTTTCATGCAACATGTTAATAGCTCTTTTATTTGGCGTACCTTTTTATTCTCATTCCACATATTTAATTTTACTCATTTTACTCGGCCTTACAGTTTACTTGCAATACCATTAACAGTATTCGGATGAAATGAGCAAACATTGTGACCACTAATGTATGCGTTCCATTTGAAAGATATACGTGTGCGTTGGTTTACCTGACAAAGTCCACTCCAGGTCAAATAATATTCAAATGATGTGCGATGTAACTGCATTTACATATTTTACTCAATTCATTTCGGGGACTTACGGTAACTGAAATAAACTTATGTGGGCACAGGGTGGAAAAGACTCAAAAATTCAATTGTCAAATGGAGAAGTAAAAGATGAAAACCATATGTGAGGATATGTGTTAACATGTTCTATTAAAAATTTAATAAAAATATTTAAGTACGTTATAATATAAGATTCAAATTTAGTATACATTTATGCACCGAGTTGAATCCTAAACTAGTTCACTGAGTATAACATTAATCTCACCTATTACAGACTTTTCAGCTATAGTAATGCCATAATTTGCGGTAATACATGCTCCTTTTAGTTTTTTTAAACACATCTTGATATATTTTTAGTAACGGTTACAAATCGGTACACATACAAATGAAATGAATCCAGTATTATTATTGGAGTCTGGCGCAAACATATGAAATTTATACCAAAAATTCCTGAAGAAAAGTGCTAAAATACAAAATGTTTATTAGTCAGTGTTATCACTTTAGAAGCTGCACTTTACTTCAAATATCAAGTTCCATAAAAAGCCCTAAAATACGGTCATATAGGCATCCATATATATGTCGTATAGAAATAGATAGCACGGGAGTACATTTATCGTACATATTATATAAAGGGTGTATTTTAAGAAGAAATAAAACCCATATAGTTTATGTTATTTTCCAGAATTTAGCGTTTTCAAAAAAATGTATTTTGCAGCAACCCCACAAAGAATAATGCAGTGGTGTAACATCACTCGATCTTGGAGGCAAAGCCACAGGCCCACGAAGCAAGATAATGTGCTTACCAAAAGTTGCCTTCAATAAACTGATTGTTTGTTGGCTGTATCACATGTACCATTACGACGTACCATCGCTTAATGGTCATTCGGCTTCAATTCTTGCACGAGTTGGATTTTGGTAGCCCGCAAACCAAGGTCATTGCACAAAATCTTCCATAAAGAAGATGGGCACAGCTCCAAATGTGTCGAGCGATGGCCGATGGACTCATTCGAGTCTTCTTCGATAATTTGCTCCACAGCAGCAATAGTGTCATCAGTGCGCATTGTAATGTAAGAGTTGTCAAAAAGACCAACTTCGAAAAAAGTATCAGCCTCATTGAAATCTAAAAAAACTTTGTTACCATTTATTTTACCAAACATAGCCACATTGTAAAACTTTGTTGCAAAAACTCCAATCAGTGATTTCACCCATTTTTTTCATTAAACTAAAATATATCCAATAGTATATGTTCAGTTAATGTTGGTAAGATATCTTACACACCGATATAAACGGTGTAAGGCTAACCGAAAGTTTGAAATTCTTTTTTAAGGTATATGAGTAAGAAAGGACAGACAGTCATCCGGAATTCAACTCGTCTTGCCATCCTCATCATTTATATAGTATATATAACTCTTTATCTATCTCGATGAGTTTTAGGTGATACAAACAAAATTATTATACTCTATTTCAACATTTTGCGGGAGTAGAATAAGAAAGATGAACAATGTTCAAATATTCTCTTGTAGAATAAGGTATCCACCACCCAAATCATCAAATAGAGCTTCGGAATGGGGTGTTTGTGTTTTAAATAAAATTCTGAAAGAAGAGGTCAAAAATATCAATATATCTTCACAACTTAAGTTTTCGTTAAACACCCACTAGTTCTCAGATAAGTAAAAAACATTTATTCCTGTTTATTTATTTGCTTTCATTTGCAATATTTGGCATGCGATTCGTTAAGCTTGTCATCTAGAAGCGGAAACCACAGTTAAAACCCTTAAACAACTATTTGTAATAAGCACTAAGGATCTAATGCAAACGTTTAGTAAACTTCGAAAAGGGAGCCTTCTCTACTCACTCTCCTGCGAGTGCCCATTCGCTGCGCTGCGCAACATACCATTGGTACCAGTGCTGAGGGTAGACGCCACCGCTCATTGTCTAGTTTTATAAGTGGTTGTTGTTGTTATTGTGGCCACAACAACTGCCGCAATTATTGTATATATTAACGTCACAAACAAATGTTGCAAAAGCCGCCAATGAAGTGGAATGATGCGCTACCACTACTGCGAACCGCTTCTCGCTCGCCTACTTTGTCCCATCCGGAAAAAAATCAACCAAATCACTGTTCTTAAAATATCTACTCAAACTGGACTCTTACACACAATTTGGCTTACAAATGCGCCTAATTCAGTGTACAAGCATTTCTTTTCCTCCACATCGTTCTACAAAGTTTCTACGCACATTTGTTTGTTTGTATGGCATGATTCCTCGCGGTTCGGAGAGGCATTAACTGATGTAGCTTTGCGCCTTTTAATATTACTAAAATTTAATGTACGCTGCTTCGTCTTCTGTTACACTCAACTTAACTGCAATTATTCCTTTCATCCTCAACATTACCTCACACTTCGTAGCACACAACTCATTAATCTGTCAGGACAAATACGACAAGTGATTCTCAGATTTATGTAACTTTTGCGGCTTTGAGTGTTCTAAGTTTAAGAGGCGGCACTCTATCCAGCAACTTTCAGGGTAATTCATTTTTTTTTCATAACATGAAAGTTTTTTTTTCGGACGCCTATAAACTATTCACGCTGTCAATGCATTAGTTTTCGCGGCATTGTCAATTTAGAAAATACAGTTTTGATTTACTGACTTCTCGGCGTATTAATGATGTTCCCTGACCAAGTGTTAGAGCAGTATATAACAATGAAAATTGTTATTTCATACATACATTGCATGTACTTCACAACTCTTACGTCTTGGCTCTTCAGGTTAAATTGTACAATTTTTTTTCCTTGATATACAAGGTGGCTCACAAATCGTTCTACAAAAACAAACCGTAATAACTTTTTTTTTGATCAATGCGTTACTTTTTTTTATTGTATAGCTAATTTTCTTTTCGTTATATACTTAGTTACTTTTTAAAGTTATGGAAAATAATTCATGGCGGCCTGAAAAAGTTGATTTCTGGGATTGGATCTGGGATTTCATCTCTCGCTTGACAGAACCCCACAAAAACAAGTCTAGTGCAGTCAGGTCAAGCGACCTTGGCGGGCAGCGAAAAGTGGAGTTTCTTGATATTCAGTTGTCTTCAAATTGCAGTTGCTCCATCTTGCTGGAACCAAATGCTTTTGAAAGGGTAACGTCTTCGGCTCATTACTGGATAAACAACTCATTCAACATCTTTAAGTAACGGTTCACATTGACAGTTACTGTTACACCATATTCTACAAAAAAGTATGGACCGACAATACACCTTGATGAAACTACGCACCACACAGTGACTCATTCTGGCTGAAGTTTCATCTCGTGGATTGTTCCTGGATTTGATTCACTCCATATACGACAATTTTGTTTGTTTACATTTCCAAATCAATATTTGGCAAAATTCCAGGCGAATAGGCCAATCTAGAGGGTTAAACCGGCTTGTTATTTGAACTTTGTACGGAAACAGGTTTAAGTCATCATCAATTATCCGTTGTAATGACCGTCGGCTAACGCCAAGTTGCGCCGATAAGTTGCGAGTCGAAACTCTTAGATTTGCCTGAATTGACGATGCAACAGCCGCGATTGTTTCACACGAACACGAACATATGGATCTCGATGATACGGTCTTACTATGATATTTTCAAATTTGGCAAACATGTTTACCAACATGAATTCCCTTTCCCTTTGGACGTAAATGACGGATTGCTAAGCTTGTATCCCAAGCATTCGTTTTCAAAAAATTTAAATACCCTGCGAAATAGAAAAAAAGTAAGTCAATTACTCACACAGAAACAAATCTATTACGATTTGTTTTTGTAGCACGATTCATGAGCCACCCTGCAGAAAAAAAAAAATCGTTTACCTATAGAACATCCAGTTAGAAAGTATTTTCTATGTTTATGTGTTTGTTAAAAACCAAATGTCCTTTCGTTTGCTGTATATTTATAAATGATAACACTGTGAAACAGCATTTTTGTTTCATGAAGTTTGTTACTGGATCCTTTGTGATTTTGCCACGCTGATTCCCAATCTGTAGTCAGTTTTTCTTTAGCAGCTCAAGTTTTCGAAATTTTTAGCCAAAATATTACAATTTTAGAATTTAAAAAATATTGCTCTTACTAAACATGAAAAAAACTTTCCTTTATGTTCTTTTCCTACATGAGTAGAAACATCAGTCTTGTTTTGAATACTCCAGCAGTAAACAGTCTTTATATTTATGATCCACATATCGCTGGTATATCCTGATGAAAGCGTTCTCCTTGTTCTTCGCTTAGGTTAGGTTAGGTAAATAGACTAATTACTCATGAGGCCACGCATAATCCCACTTGGACTGCTATACGCGCTTGTCCGTTGTGATACGCAGAATTCCTAGTTATGGATCAAAAAGATCGTCGGATATCGACAAGACGCCTAGAGTATGGTAACCAAGATCCTTCAGCCTTAGTCTGGCGAAAGCTGGACAGTGGAGGAGAAAGTATCTGGATGTTTTCATCCATCTTCCTCATTGCAACTTTGACACGTTGCGTCCTCCAAAATCTTTAACCTCACCATATGAGTGCCAATGGAACAGTGTCTAGTAGAAACGCCTATCATGGCGGCTAAATGGGCCCTAAGAGCTAGCAGTTCAGTGGACCTTTTATGTTCCACTCTGTACACTACTATGGATGCAGCTTGGTGCTACTGCTAGTGAGGTCATGCACTCCTAGACTAACATTGTGTTGAGCTCTCAGCGAGCTCAAGGCCTGTATAACAGCTCTGCTATCGGAGTGGATGCATACTTCCCTAAAAGAAGCCGCACTTCGGAGAAGTACATTTGCTGCTACCTTGAAAGCTGCCACTTCTGCTTGAAAGCCACTACAGTGGTCTAGCAGTTTGAACCAATCTTCCCCCTGAATTTCGATACATTCGTGAAAAGGCTAACTGAACCTCTTCTCCAGCGACTACGACCCACATACATGTCTTTCGGTGGTATGTTATTCGCTTAAGTCGCCTAAATTTTCTGGGAAGCGGTTTAAATGGCTGAAGAGGAAGTGCATCTTGATGCTCATTGTACATCATTGTCTCTTAAAGTGCAACATAAGCTCCTTAATGTGTTGAATGTAGTCTGGAGAGTTTTTATTTCCTAAGAATTTTTGCACAACCCAAAGTAATTGAATCCATACAGATTTCCCATATCTGTCATACAATCAGTAAAATGTTGGTTACTTATTAGTTCCCTGATTTGAGGACCGTCAAAAATACCAGCTGTAATTTTTTCTGTGTTCAATTTCGGAATTATTTTACTGATATATTTAAAACACGGATGGGGTTTAACGATTTTAACTTTATATGAACAGGTGGTAATATAATGCGGTATTAGGCTACTAAAAGGCTTTCATCACATTCATACTACCCGTTACTAAATTCACTCTCAAAAGACAAACCTTTTTAGTCCAGTGTTCTGTCTAGGCTCTAGTTTTAAAACAACGAATCTAGACATACAACAGTGGCTTATTTTAAAGCATTTTGCAGACAGTGATCAACAACAAACCTGAAACCAGGGTTACTTGAAAAAAAAGCACGTGGTGCTCTCTTGAAAACAAAAGGTCTCATATACTCTTGCGAGTACAGGATGCTTAAGCTGCATCCTTTTACTAAAAACGATATGTCAAACTATAGCCGTATACGCTGCTACTGAAAATATACAAATGAACTAAATCGGGTAACGTTCAGATTACAATAGCTGCAAGAAAAGATGAATTTGAATAAGCGGCACAGAAAATACGCAATATTGCTCACTCACTAATCAAATGGTGTACTTTTTTCAATGAATGGACATTACTTTTATTTTGGGTTAAACTTGTAATATTTTTCAAAAGAATCATATTTCAAACCTGGCTGTTTGGTAAACTTTCCTTTTATTATATAATATATTTAATTCAACAGCGATTTTTAAATTAGATAGACCCTATTCTGCAGCAACGACAAAAACAATCCTTGGTCTGACTTGCCAAACATAACTTTATGTTCGAAAATACGACCTGAATACCACATTCTAAGTCGCCTCCGAATAAAAAACAACGATCAATCGTAGCACTATGTACTATATACAACAAGATAACGCAATCTAAAAAATTACAATTCCTGTGTAACAATTACGCGTATATAAAGTATATATACCTATATATATAAAATAAATTATTTTAAAAAATTATATTTCCTCAGATAAAACTTCAAAAACTCGAAAAACGTTCATATCTACGACAAACTCATGAACACATGAACATACATATGTATGTGTTTACATAACATCAATGCGCTAATTGGTGAAACAGATTGTGACGGTGATTTGTTCTCCAAAGTATTACATTGTAGAAAACTCAGGCAGTGAGGCGTATTGTCGCATGTGTGTAGCATAATCGGCGGCAATTTTAAAAACAATTAACAAGCCGAAAATCGAGTAAAATTCAAGGGAACAAATGATGGACGATGGTCAATGCAGCAATTATTTGGAACACTCACACACAATTGAAAGTGAATCCGCAGTATGACCAGTACGTTTGTGTAGCAAATGAAAATTGTCCCAAATTGTTCTGGGCGGCAGCAGCGTTCCGTACAATAAAACCATTTAAGGGGAAGCAAAAGCCGAAATAGGTGGGCAATATATATACTTATAACGTCACATGTTGGAATTTAACCGTAGGCATTGAAACAAAGAGACAATAAATTTGCTGGCGAATTTGTGTATCTGCTCAAGCATATCGCTAGCTACTAACCGGTCTGTATTTGGGGTGAAGTCACCGACGCCATCATCAAAAACAATAAATACATTTGGCACGGCAATCAGGAAAGCAGTGAGCCGGAAATGTCGAACATTAAGTTTCCCCCGGTTTACATTAAATTCAAACCAATTTTTCACTCATTGAAAATCAGTTGAGTTGATAATCTGTTTAACACACATACTCGCCAGTCCATTTGCGGTTTTCCATTTAAATATATATAAAACAATTTGGTGAGGTGTTTAGGAACTATTGTTAGGCAACACCTCAATTGCTTGCAAAATGACCACATACATTAGCATCGTTTGATAATGGTGAACACTTAGTTACCCTATTTTATTGTAATTGGTATTTTCGGACATGCATTATAGTGGTTGCACGCCATCCTCAACACAACACCTTAAGGCCGGAGACGCACGAGCGCACATGCACCTAATGCATATGGCATTCGCACACATATGCATGCACACTTCAACACCTTTTACCAAACCTTCATTATTTTGTCACCGGCTCTAGACTCCTCAGTTCAATTGTGTGATGTTCTGCTCAATTGGTTTCTGCACTAGATATTGGTCTTCGCTTATTTCCCGCATTTAACGCTTCTATTACCCATGTATATGCTTATAGCATGTTTTCTGCCTGCTCACACACACACATATGAACACTTTTCTGCTGGGTACTATCAATTTAACTTCACGTCAATTTTATAGCCTGCTCATCAACCATAAACAAATGCTTTGCACGAGGGTTAGCAGCTACCGCTGACCACAACCATGCCATGCCGTGGGCTTCCGCTTCGGGTTCATTAAAATAATTGATACGCTTGTTTCTGATTATATATATTTTACATCAAATTAATTAAAATCCCCTTCAGAATCTCAATTAGCCCTTATCCTGAAACCAAATCCTATAACGCTGTGCTAAAGGGGATCATCTCAGCTACTGACCTTGGAATCCATGAATCAGTTAATTACATACATAATATGTGCGAAGTTTTATATGCCGTTTCTCACAGTTGAGTTAATGTAATTATTGGTGTGAGTTATTTATATTATCCTATTCATGATCTTTCGAAAAGTTTTGAAGACGGTGTATTTTTAAAATGAAAATGCAGATTGAAAGGACTGGATCAATGATCAATGTCAGGCTAGCAAGAGGCAGCGCCCCAACCCCGCTCACATCGGAATGGAAACCAGTTGTCATCTTTCGTTCTAGCACTGGACCTCGTTTGTGCTTAGCAGTCGTTGGGGAACGACCAGCCTTTGCGCGACTGTGAGACCCTTCTGGCCTAAAGTAGAACGAGATCTAATGAACTATTTTGCCCTTAGCAAAGTTCATCTTGCCGCAATCGTAGGAGTTCTTAATGAATATTTTTCAAAAAGCATTCATGCTGTAGGGGTTCAAATCCAGACTTGCGCAAACTGTCAAAGTTGTATAAAGCAAGGTGAGCTGAAAACATCCAGGCACTTTTAATCCATTGCCCAACTTTTGGAAGATTGAGGTTGAAACATCTCGGCAATCATACCTTGATGAACCAATTGTAAAAATATTCAGTGACATTTGTATCTCTCTTATTATCATAGATTGTGTTAAATAGTAGTGCCACAGAGGATACTCCTATTTCTCCAGTTTTTCAAATGCGTGGAGAAAAATTTTACCAAGGTGTCCACCGTCGACTATTTTAGTTTAGGAAAATTGCATTTTCATCCCCCACGATAATTATAAGATAGTAAGATAGTTATTATCTTCTACATTCTGCAATTTGCTATGCCTAATTTAAAAAAAAATAATGCCGTTATAATACGAGCAATATGGTGGGGTCGCCTTTTGATTATTCATTCATGGCCAAGGAAATGCAAGTGGAATGCATTTTGTTAACTTTTTAAAATCCAATTTAAATTCAAAGTCGTGTTTTAATGGAAAACGTAAATTTATGAAAACAAAAAAATAAGAAAAATGCAAGGAGTTGGTAAAGTTGGTAGCAAGCAAACAACATCATCGTGTGGAATAAAAACAGTGCTATGGCAGCTAGCCGTGGTTATACGGGAGGTGAGAGTAAAGAGTGTGCAGTGGAACTAAGATAAACTGAGCAGAAATCAAATTTATTTGACAAATGCACAGAAAAGCAATTTTCCAGAGACAAATTGCAAGTGCAGTGATGAGCGAATCTACAAAAGCGGGCGGGATGAAGGCTGAGCAAAGGACCTCCGAGCGGAAGAAGATGTGATAAAAAATCAGCTGCGTTGGTGACAGATAAGTAAATAAATTACACTTTTATTTATTTACTACAATAAATACATGCATGTATTTGTACATACTTATATATATACTCGTACGAATATGACATCGGTGAGTTACGATTATATAAAGCGCAAGTTGCACTTAACGTCATTCTATCCCACTATTTACTTGTTATTGCAGTTTCAATAAAAAAGTAACTAGTCAGGTGGCTTGATATAAGCAAAGTCCGAATTTGATTCGTGGACTTTCTAAATAGGAGGCGCTACGATTGGATGCCGAGATGAAGCAAATATGCAGCAGCTGTCGTCAAATGCGCATGAAGCAACAACAAAGTAACTAGCAAATACGACCGACAATATTCACGAGCAACAATGACAGCAAAATCGAGAACGGTCGTCGTATGTGTATGTATGTATGTAGCTGCCCCAAATGGCAAAAGCACTACAAAACCATTTTTGTATAACTATCAGGCAAATTTTTATTTGGAGCGAAATGTGGCTAAAAATTTTAAAAGTCCAGAAAAGAATTTCTTTAGAAATCTGCCATATTTGTATGCTGTTTCAACAACAATTTTCCATGTTCAAAAATATAAATCCACTCGACATATTTTGGTTCAAAATTATTCTGCTGTCGAAAACCTTGTATTGAGAGCATTACACACCACTTTACAAACTATCATCATTTCCCAACGAAGAGTGAATTTTCGAAAATTTAAGTTGCGTCGAGGGTATCCGCTTTTTGAAGTGCGTCATTTTTATCCGATTTATTGTTTAATATAACTCATATAGGTATTAATTCTACCGGCAAATCTAAAATGATAAGTACGTACATCACAACCAATGGAACAGATCAAAGAAATGATAGATTTCAAAAAATAACTAAGCCGATTTCTCAGATAATTTCCGATTTCTCAAATTAGTATTAGGAAATAAAAAGATATTTTGAGCCCGAAAGCCCGAAGTGAGCTAAAACAAACCTTAAGAGTTTTTGAAATACACCTCTATGTTTTCCTAGAAATATGAACTGAAATAAAATTGTATAAAACTTTTCTTTTATGTGTTTTAACATCGGTTCCACCTATTCACAAATAAAAACTGGTCTATATAAGAACTTGATTTTGATCGTTCAGTTTGTATGGCAGTTATATGCTACAGTAGCCCGATATCGGCAGTTCCGACAAATGAGCTACTTCTTGAAAAGAAAAACAAGTAAGGAAGGGCTAAGTTCGGATGTAACCGAACATTTTATATAATCTCGCAAAGTCAAATGGTATACTCGTTTGAGATTTCTTTGTGGATTGACTGATATTTTCGGTAGAAGGTCAACTATAGGCACTGGGGTCCACATACTTAGTACTTAGGGGCTTGAACAGTTTTGGTTCGATTTAGACAATTTTTGGTCACAAGGTGGCCTACTTTAAACGTATTATTCACGCAAAGTTTTACCCGGATATAATCATTGTTGCTTGATATGCATAGTGGAAAGTGAAAGAATCAGATGGAATTGAAAATGGTGCTATATGGGAAATAGGCATGGTTGTAGTCCGATTTCGCGCATTTTCGCACATAGAAATACGAAAAGAACGTTATGCACCGAATTTGGTTGAAATCGGTTAAGCAGATCCCAAGATATGGGTTTTCACCTAAAAGTGGGATATGTCACGCCCACTGTCTAATTTTGAACGCGGTTTCTATAAAGTCATCTCATACCATCCCAGAGATAAAATCCAATGTCTCTGACGTGTTTAGTGCTTGATTTATCGCGCTTTTAGTAGTTTTTAACAGTACCGTTATATGGGGAGTGAGCGGAGTTGCCACCCGATTTCAACTATTTTCACGCCGTCAATAGAAGTGCTAAAAACATTTGCTTCCAATGAATTTTGTTATTATAGCATTAGCAGTTTAGGAGATATGCACATTGAACCTATTAGAGGCGGGACCACGCCCATTAAAAAAAAGATTTAAACTGCAGATGACCCTCCCTAATGTGATCCTGTGTACCAAATAACAGTCTTGTATCTTATTGCGGAGCTTAGTTATGGCAATTTATTTGTTTTTGATTAATGGCGTTTTGTGGGCGTTGTCCGATTACGCCCACCTCCAATACCGACCGTCTAACGATGCCAAGAAACATGTGTACCAAGTTTCATAAAGATATCTAAATTTTTACTCAAGTTACAGCTTGCACAGACGGACGGACAGACAGTCACCCGGATTTCAACTCGTTTCTTCATCCTGATCATTTATATATATATAACCCTATATCTAACTCGATTAGTTTTAGGTTCATACAAACAACCGTTAGGTGAACAAAACTATTATACTTTGTAGCAACAGGTTGCGAGAGTATAATAAGGGACCCGTTCACGTATAAACAGACAGGCAGGCGGACATGGTTAATCGACAAGTAGTGGAGTTAACTTAATAAAATTGGTTGGGAATATTTTCCTAACCATATTTCGGTTTCATGCTAATGATGAATTAAATGAATCCAAGCCATTCCCTGACCTCTATATATTGAAGTTTCTTAATTTGAAAGTATCTGATGTTTGACTATGCCGAACTTAGTCAATACATACCCGTTATTTATTGTTTTGTTAACTTTTAAAATAATTTTTTGAACTTGCGGTGCATATGCAAGTGAGCTTCTCGGAGCACAAATAGCCTTATATTCATGTGTGTACATACAAACCCTTTAAAGATCTGGCAACTAATAATATTCGTGACTTGAATTGAACTTATTTGATTTAGACCTTTTAAATAGTATAGGTCTAATAATGAACTTGTGCAAAAACTAATTGAGAACAATATTATTAAAAAGTTGTTTTATTGATTTTAAAAATTTTGTGCGAGCAAATAATATATATTACAAATAAAAATAATATTTTTTACCTTTACTTTAAACAAAGTTATTACTAATCGAATAACATACCGATTGTTTACTACTACATATGTATGTGTATAATATACGTACACGTGTATGTCCGTAAGTCTTCCGAAAATATATTAAATAAATATCAGTAAGAAACTTTTATGACCATTGTTTCCTCTCTTCAAAATCCAGGAGAGCATAAAGAGTAGAAAAATCGGGGAACCTCCCTTCTCTCTTAAAAATACTGAAAAGGCTAGTAAAAAATTCCGGAAAATAAAAACTTCCATCAACTATCCAAATTTTAGGTATCTATGCCTTTAAAGAACAGCTTCCTAAGATTGGATTCTTGAGCGCTATAATGACAAACGAAACCTGGTAAAATTTTCTTGTTTAATGGCTAATTTATTTGATAACATTTATTAAACAATTTCTCTTTGCTCTCGCTCTCGTATTTAAATTTGTCAAAAAAATCTTTAAAAAAAATTATTTTAGAATCTTCCTTTCCTTCTGTGTGTCCTTCATACGGAATTCAGAGAAAACCATTGTCTCTATTAGCTGGAATTAGACTGGTATATTTTATCAATTTCATATGAGACGACATTCTCAAACTTTTTGGAGAACACACTGTCCAAGAATTTAATTATTCAAATAATATTTTGTCTGGTTTTAATTTAATTATTTAATTATATATAATTATATATTTACATATACAATTTAGACTGAACATGTAAGGAAGGTCTAAGTTCGGGTGTAACCGCATATTTTATATAAGAAGTATTGCATCCATTATTTACAATCACAGGCAAGAAGATACAATATTATTAGAAAGAGATTCTTTCGGAATTTCATTAACATTTCTTACATATTGACCGATGGATGCGGTATAAAGTCAGCCGGAAAGTCCAAAATATTTATATAAGGTATATGTTGGCTAAGGGACGTGTTGATCCGATTTTCAATACTAGAATTCACAGATTGACCGATACTTTGCAGTGGGGGAGTGGGCGTGTTATGTGGTTTAATCCATTTTCACGGTGCATACAGAGTTAAGAGGGTATAAAGTGCTAAAAGGGCTTCTTCTGAGCAATTTTGCTTGAATTAGCTTCAATGGTTTGGAAGATATGTACATTTAACCATTTAGAGGGCGGGGCCATGCCCACTTTAACAGAATTTTTAGCCCACAAGTGCCCCTGCCTACTGTGGTCCTCTGTACCAAATTACAGTTTTATATCCTAATTTAGTGCTTAGTGATGACACATTATAGATTTTCGTTTAATGGCGTTTTGTGGGCGAGGCAGTGGTCTGATTACGCCCATATGTACCAAGTTTCATCAAGATATCTCAATTTTGACTCAAGTTATCGTTTTCACGGACGGACGGTCGGACAGGCAGTCTTTTGTTTACATTTATATAGTAGTAGTATTTATTTAGTTTATATAACTACATATCTATATCGATTAGCTTAAGGTGAAACATACAACCGTTAAGTGAATAAATATATTAACTTTTATCGTTTTATAGCCATTAACTCTTCTTTAAATGTAAGTATTATGTGAATTATACATATACATAATATACAAATAAATTTATATCGCACTTTCGCTCGCATCGAGCATCAGCCAAATGGATAGGTAACATTGGAGGTTAACGCTAATTTACTATGGAGATAAAATTTAGTACATCAATAAATCACCGTTGCTTTGTTTAGCTTGGAGGGCGCTAAGAAAAATCCCACTAGCCAAGCAGCTTGAGCGCAACGCAAGAGCGGCCCTCATCGGCATCTGTGGTGGACAACACCAACAATAGTTCTCAATGTCATTCTACACGTTGCACCATAGGCAAAGCTGCCAGGAGTCCATGACCTCATTAGTAATAGCATCACACCTTTTCCGTATGTCGATGAGCTTGCTAGGGAAGGTGCCTTATCCCAATCCTTTTGAGTTCTAACGCTGGACCTATGTGAACCATAAGTGGTCCTCTGAGCTACTTGTTCTTAGCAAAGTCAATCTCTCCGCAATTGTGATGTTCTGACTGGACACTGTCCAACTAATTCACACGCGGTGCAGCTAAATTTTTTTTTCAGACTCTCTTTGCCAAAGTTGGATGGAGGAAGGCGAGGTGGAGTCATCTCATCACTTTAACCTCTATTGACCGGCTTTTGACAGACTGAGACTGAAACATCGCACCTTCGGCAGACCTAATGAAGTTATTTCAATTGTTATTTACTGCTTTAATAAATTTTCAATGAAGATCTGATGCTGGAAACAGTAATATACACCTAACACCTAAAAATTTCGAAGTATGGATAATGGCGCAAACTTTCCACAACAGGGCCACCAGCTAATCTTAAAGTATGTAACTTTTAATATTCACAATATTCTCAGTTGCGCAATTTCGGTGTGAATAGCTTTATAAAGTTTAAAAGTCAAACATTTCAGTTATTTCTTGTGAATTATCGTATTAATAAAGTTCAGTCATTGAATCTTGGACTACATTAGACACAGAACTTCAACGACATGCCTCGAAGCCATTTGTTGGTTGGCCACATGATTGAATGGATCATACATTTTCATTCATAACGTGTCAGAGTTTTTTGCACTGGTGCGTCATTATACCATCACTTAACTCGTGGAATAATATTAATGTGAATTGTAATAAACTGCTGCAACGAAGGGTGCGGCCGAAGCTGCGCTGAGCTGTGTAGAATGAACAATCGAAATTCTTTAAATGTGCACAATATTTTCGCAATCATATTTATTAAGAATTGGATCCAATGACATACACGTAAGTCTGAATAGTATACGGACCAGTTCATTGATTACACTAGAGCTCCAACCTCCCTTAACCGCCCGCCCCGAAAAACCTCCCATCAAGACACTCACGTCAAGCATGCGTCTGCGCTTATTTCAATTAATTATGAATCAGTGCGGTTGTAATGACATGAAATGCGATCCTATGCGTCCGAATGCACCTCGCTGCCATCGGACATGACCGAAACAAAAAATGCAATTAACAATTGGTCAGTCAGCGCAAATCCGATAGCAATAACAATATTAGCAACATATCGCATACCTCTTCACTATCACACATGTTTCTGGTACACAAGTACGTTGTAATTGCGATAGATACAATTCCACCAGGCCCACATCGGAATCATGTTGCGCGCGGCATGTGCAAGCAATGCACCCGACACAAATGGACGAGTTGTGGAATGGAGGTAAATACCAGTGAAACATGACAAATTCTACAAAATTGATGTATGTACATATGTTACAGTTGTAATTGCAAAATGTTGTAAATAAAGCGAGTTGCAAACTCTAAAAACTTCTCTGTCCATCCCTCAGCTGGATGAAAAAAAATATATTCACTGAAATCGTTGTAACATTAGCAACTCCAACAATAACAACTCAGAGCAAGTGCAGTCCAAAAGCTTCATATGAGCTGCTGCTCCGATGGACGCTTTGACGGATCACTTTGGATTTATAGTTAATTTGCGAACTGCGGGAATTCCTCTGTGCATGTCGTACATTGACGCAATTATGCGCAAATAAAATATATAGATACGTGTATACATAATCTTTGGTTTCGACGCCAATTTACGGCACTCAATCAGGGGCAGCTTGGATAATAAGCTTAGAGGTGAGTCTCTCATCGAACTAATAATTATAAGTGAAAATCGGTTTATTTTTAATAGGGGGAACTCTCCTACTGTAGTGATTGCGTGTAGGGAAGATGTTAATGGCCTCAAACGCAATTGCACCTCTGATCTCAGACTGGAGATTTCTTGATGTTCACTCTTTCATTGACCACAGATCCATCGGGTTCAGTCTAGACCGAGAATGTTACTTTGTGATAAGACTAATATGGGTGCCGGGTCACAGCTGAATCGCTGGTATCTGCAAAGTTGACGAGCTAGCAATGTAAAGCACCCTAGCCCAGCTATTAGTAGAATGGGAACGCGTGGGTTCTCCGTACATCACATGCGTTCTACTACTGGATTACTGGACTTCGCGGGAGCTTAGCTAGCGCTGGTCTAAAATTGCGCTGTGGCAAGATCCTTTTGGACCAATGTCGATGGCAAGAGATCCAGTGAGCTGTTTGTCCTCAGTAAGGTTAGCCTCTCCCTAGCGGATCATTGCCCTATCGGCGTCCACGCTGTAAGGTTGAGAGTCTTAGCGGAAGTCAGCTGCAAAAGCTGTATTGAAGAAATCGAGGTAAAAACTCAACACTTCCTCATTGATTGTCCCGCAATTATCAAGGCGCTTTGCCGACTTAGAACATCGGATACAGGAGTTCTATTTTTATGGTTTCACTAAAGACTAAGTTTAGTAGTCCAAGTGAGGATCAGCCATTTAACCTAACCTTACGTGCATATATATTTACATAAAGGTGAGTACTTGACGTTTTTAAACATGGCTATGATATATACTGCAAAATAAGACTTTACCATCGGGAAGCATGAGTTACGAATTATTGTGATTATTGTAGCATACCCATTTTACAACAAACCCAATAAAACTACAAGTATTGTAGAAAAGTGAAACTTAGATTATTACAATTAAATCTCATCACTCTTCTTTCTAATAGACTCAGGTTTTTACATCCTATTTATATGAATAGTATGTTAATGCTCACTTTCAAGAATTGAAACAGTACGACCATTAAGCGCTTCGCACGTTCGGCGAATGGGTCTAAACCAAACTGACAAACGATCCTAATTTTCACATGAAAGTTTTGTCCAGCGATGAAGCTGATTTTTGGTTGAATGGTTCATAAACAAAATTGTCGCATTTGAAGCGATGATAATCCACTATTCATTCTTGAGACGGCGTTACATCATCAAAAAGTCACTGTTTAATGTGCTCTTTGGGCAGAGAGAATCAGTTTTTCATATTTCTTCAAAAATAAAGCCTGCTCAAGACTTTTGCAATGTTTATCAATGACCTAAATGTGTTCTAGATAAGTGATATTAAACCCTTTCATATAGTCGCAAGTAAATTTGTTGTTTACGTCATAATTAGCGTGGGTAATTTCAATGCTGTGATACGAGTAATGTCACCTACCATTTAAATGGTTTATTTTGATCCACCGATAGTTAATTTTAGGCACGTCTAAGACAAAACATCATTTGCTGTTTTTTTCAATTGTTTAACGGCTTTTTTTTTTGGTTTTTGAGAGAATTGTTGAAGATGAAACTTTAAAATTACTTTTTAAGCAGAAATTACGCTGCACTCTTGCATTAAATTAATGATTTATAACCACCGACACCACATTCAATGCCGAACAAGGTGTCTTTTCTTGGTTGATGCCGTAAATTATGCTACGATAATTTTCAAACAATGTGAATTTAATTAAAAACTTGACGTTAAGCGTGGACGTGTTGGCGAGACCACGTGATATTGAGAAGACAAAGTTCTCAAAGCAGATGATTGCAACTTCAAAGGAATTTAGCGCGAAACTTTTAATTAACCATTAGAGCGAAACACAAAGTGTCGCTGAAAAATGTATACCTACACGATAAGGAGGAGCAACAAAAATAGTTTGAAAATTGAGTAGTTGAAACGCAATAGCTTTTCATATTTTCCATGAGTATTTAAAGCTAAAAAAGCTTTTAAATTACAAATTTGAATTTATTATAAACTATAATAATATATAATAATATTATATATACCTCTGTGTACATACATATACATAAGCATATAAATGCACCCCACTACAAATAAATGGCATTTGCCGCTTAACATTCGACCGCAATATTTGCATAATCGTTGGCTACACTACACAACAACAAAAAAAAACACCGCCACAAAGTACAATTGTCCCAAATTGAAATCATCGAGCGTACAGCAGCAGTAGTGAGGACTGCATTCCTTGCGATTGACACATCATTTCACGGCCTGTCGCCTTTCAATGCGTCACTCCAAAAAACCCTTCCATTTTTGTGCGTTCACACGCTCCCATCAACATGCCTGCGCGTATGTATTTGTGTATACTTGGAGAATTGCGATCAAAAGGCGTAATAATTCACAATAATTCGAAACGTCTCTGCAAATCCTTTTAATATTGTGACTGATGCTCTGCCGCAGATAAACCCACGCAAGGATACAACAGGATAATCACTGAAGCGTAGGGCCAACATGTGCAGTGTGGTGCCTTACTGAAGTGACAAAAATCTGCATATCAAAAAATTAAACGCGAAAGGATTCTCACACACGCGCTCTTGCTAAACCCTTACAATGATTTCCTATTGAAATATGTTGCACTACCGGAAATCAAGTGGTTTGTCGCCCGAAAGCGAACACAAAACAAGCAAGGCTGTCGCATTGTTGTGTAAAAGTGGTGACAGCAACATAAACGCTTCGCATTATCAACGCATCGTTTATCAATTTGAAGCGGTTAGTATGGTAACGAACTTTATTGTCGCGCAGAATTGTCAGTCAGCAATCGCTCAGGTAGCAGCCAACAATCAACCTTTCATATGTAAGTGTTTGCATAAATATTTTTGAATTTTTGTTTACTTGCAAATAGAGAGAAAATGGATGATCAGAAAAGGTAAGATCCAGTGATTAAGTGAGTTGAACCCAACCCTTACCTCTTTAAGTATGGACGAGTAAGAGTAGGAGTAAGATTAGAAAGTTGCACTCGATTTTACTGTTACAATAGATTTCAAAAATAAATAATGAAAGGTATTCGAGAAGAGTTCGCAAGCAGCACGATTAGTGAAAACGATCACAACTAACACTCTATGAAAGTGGACTTACCAAAGATTTGCCAAAGCTCGGAGTATTCCGTAATTATTCTGAATCGAAGAGTTCAGAGTTAAAATTCTCCTCATATTTTTTTCTATTCACTGAATAGAAATTCCTGATGGTCTTTGGAGCAAATAATTTTAGAAGAAATAACAACAATGGCACTCTTCGTTATTAACAATAAGATAGAGAAGCAAACTAAAATTATTTGTATAAAGAAAATGAAACAAAGTCTAATATCGAGCTAACTTTTTTTTAACAGATATCAGGAAGCTCATCATATTATATAAGTAGTAGTGTAGTAAAAAGTAACATTCGATTAGATAGTTATTTAACCCACAAAATGCAAACACAACTTTTGGAAATTATTTCTCAACATTGACTTTCTCTAGCTCTACACTTGACCTAGCGAAGCTCCAACTTCCTTAACCCGTTTTCTGCATAAAGAACGTGGATCGAGCAGCAGTTCGTAGTCAAGTTCAATCACTAAATCCGTGGCGAAGGAGTAAGTGTGAGCCGGTACGGTGTTGTGCTGGAAAAGCAGTTTTTACTTAGCAGTCCAATAATATAATGATAGTCGATGTTGATCACGCCATTCGGCGGTAATTGCCTTTACGGCTAATAACATGACAGTCTTCGTCTTCTGCATAGCAGGTTCGGAAAGTGATCCTTCATAGAAGGTCACGGAACACCGCAAAAACTCTTTAGAATTGCTCTTAAACAGCGTCCACGTGCCCGTTCAAAAGTGTTTAAAAATTGGCTAAAACAGTTATATAAAACTTCACACTAATCACTTCGACCTCAGTGGTTATAGCTATCTTAATGAAATTAAATTTTTTTATTTTATCAAATCGGTTCAGCATTTCTAATAGACCTCTTATACCAAAAAACGATTTTACTTATTCTTGATGAACTGTCTTTAAAAATACTATATACATATATTTATTACATTTTGTTTAAAATTATTGAAATCTGATAATAAATTACTCCAGCCAGCAAGTTTATTTTATGCCGACCGTGAGAATGTTTTATCCTACTTTAGTTTAATGTCAGTAGATAAAAATCGGACCAGGTCGATTATGTGAAATATTATTTTGTTCACATTAATTGGACAAGTTATTTTTAACGTAACGTGGTTTTGCGCTAAAAATATATGAAATATTTTAAGCTGTTATGTTGGTAATGTTAATTTTACTAATCATGATTACATATGGAAAATTTGATCAACACAACATCACCCATCAGAACGTCTATGTGAATTGACTCCGTAAGAATGAATGTGGTGTTACGTCAAGACAATAATCTGTCTAAAACATATAAGTTACGACTGACTATTTGAAAAAGATTGCTCGACCCGTTATTGCGGAGATAAGATCGGTCAAGTATGAGACCTTTCCGTAAACATTTAAATAAAAAAAGTATAGGTTCGGTTAAATTATATTGACGGACTGTCACACCATATAATGACCTACTGGTCTTTAGTAATGCCAGAAGGAGGTTCAGTTCAATTTAAGCTAAAGTCGTCGGCATACAGGACGTCAATACTTTTTGCGAACTTTAAGAGTGACTTGATATATAATTTTGATGCTTCATCTAGTACCTTGAACTGCGAAGCTCCATGATCTTGGCGAACCTGCATGTCCCTAAGGCAGAATTGAACATTTCATCTCAAGTGTTTCTCCCTTTACAGTGGCCTTTTGCTTTATTCTTTTTCTGTTATTCTAATTCTTATTTCTGGTTTGTTTTAAATTATTTATAAAAATATTGTTATTTATTTAGTTGAAAATTGAATGTTCGATTTGTTCAGTATAAAACCGACAACCCTCATATTATTACCCTTACTTGTGGCTTTTCTCCACTAAAAATTCCAGAGTACCTAGTGGCAATAAAAATGTTTACCACACTGTTGACCAAATTGCATGTAAAATGTTTGGCATTTCCTGCATACAAGTGGTAGAAGTACCTGATCGGTAGTCGGCAATTGGCCATAAGAGCCGCCTTCGCAGGCATGCCACAAATTATACAATTTTTTTCGAAAGCTGTCATCCCATTTTTTTTTTTTGCTCCGCCGCTGACATTGCGGAAACAGCGAGCTGACATGTAGAGGAAGCATTGGGCTAAAGTTTCCCGCTTCCGTTACTGCCATTAAGGCCACGAGAGCCGTTACTTTTTTTAGCACTGTTGAGTGGCTAGCAAAACATAGCTAATACTTGCATGACAGACTCACATTCATAACAGCCATGCTGCCACTTGACCCGGTGAGGCAAGTAGTATAGCGAAATTATGCGCTCATAATTTGTTTTCATTTCTTCCCTGAATCAACCGCGAAATTTAGCGAAAACGGCGAAAAATTAATGGCGCTACAGAGCGAAGGTAAATGGCCAAGGCAAATAGCATTTGGCAAACATTTTTTTCCTTCTATCTGACAGGACACAAATAAAATCTTCTCCACAAGCTTTAAAAAAATTAATTTGCGTTAGTATTAACTTATTGGCCACACTCTGGTGTTAAGTCAAAAATATAATTTCGTGTCATAAATTGTCCTTGTCCAGCTGAATGCCAACCTTATACTATATTATGTTAACAGCATGCTTTAGATTACTTTATTTCATGCAAATAACGCCACATAAAACAAAAGGGTCCACATAGGAAATCTTTTTTTGGCTTCGGAATTGTCCACGACATTGATTTTCTTACTATCACATATTATTATTCAACCAACTGGTGGTGGAATTACACTAAACAAAGTTGAAACCGAAGCGACGAGATTAAATCTTTGTTATGATGTCCAAGCGTACTTTCAAAATATTAAACTAAAAATCAGTCCGACGGCCCATAAAAGTTCTATCGAAATTTGAAGGAATTATGTTTGAAAAATTAATAAAATGTGTTTAATACAATAAGGGGTTAGGTGTAGTTAAGGACTGGAAAAAATTACAATTAAAACAATTTCTTTTTGCCAGTAAAATATTTTATTTTATAAAAGTTAAAACTTAGTATCATTAAATACGGTTTCAACATGCCTTGACAGAATTTTGAAAATGAATTAATAATTTTAAAAGGAACGGCTGTTTGTGCTGATCGAGTTCCAACGGAAGATCCTTGCAGTGACCACCAGTAATCCATGTAGGTTATTCTGGAATTTTTATCATTGAAACTATAGGCTTATGGTAACTGAAATTAAAAACAAAAGTTTGAGACTTGATATTCTGTGAATATCTGGAAAATACCTCGTCAATGGTGGTCTCATGTTTTGTTGTGAATTCTTGTGGATCATTATTCATTTTCAAGTTCATATTTTCCGAAAGAAAAGTTGTCAACCGCTCTAATATTTTATCAGCGAAGTTGATATTGGAGTCGCCAGATAAGATAAGTGGAAATTTATTACCATTGATAATCTGATTGAAATACCTAATTGTAATATAATTCAAGTTCAAGTCAAACGAGATATTGTTCCAAAAGGTGGAATAGCTATTTACCAAAATAATAATAATGTTACTAATATTATGTCTCTGAATATTGAATAATTTATTTTCTATTAAATTCTATATTTTAATTTGCCATTAAAAAATTTGTATCTTAAATATTTTTATTTTTGAATCACCCTGCTCTTCAATTGATTTCCGTTACGGAATTTCTTGATTCAGTCCCCAGCTCAAAGCCCACGATAGAAGCTATGCAATAGCTTAAAACTATCGTTCAGTTTTGGAGCTGCAGTGGCCACCAGTTCAAAAACATAGTTTTGAGAAAAATTAATTTCAAGTTTTAAACCAACGTTCGCCCTAGAACTCTTTGCTAATTATCGAATACCTCAAAAGTATTTGTCGGACTTACTTCAAAAAAATCTAAGATGTTATACTTGTTAAGTGAGAAAAACCGAGTTTTTGAAAATTCTGATTGTCCCTAACCCTATATTAACAGATTAAGACTTTGTCGACTATTGGTAATATAGTAGTTAAACCTTATATACGACATAATGGGTCTCAAAATCCCTGAAATAAAAAACACAGTTTGCCTGTTTATAAAGCTCTGGTTGGACATTTAATTGAAACTTTTACTGTGCTTACACAAATCAAGAGCTCGTCGCATCTCTCATGCTTAGTTCGGTCCGCTGCATAAATAGGTACGGAAGCAAGAGATAATGATCTGAAATTCGACCGCAATTTATTTGAAGTAGAGTAATATTCCCTCACATTCATTTTCTCCCATCCAACAATTTGGTACGACACCACCGACGCAATCAAGAAAGTATTCACACATATTTACCACAATAACTAATTTTTTCTTTCCTACGGGCAATTTTATCATCCTATAAAAACAATTTTCAAGGCAATAAATGAAAATAAGCACACAACAACAACAAAAACATTGGCAATAAAAACGAATAAAGGGTTTAAATTTAAACTTTTCTCGTGTACGAAAAACATCAAAGTGCATTTATTCCTTACCCACACTTCATCTCGTGCCAATCGATTTCCGTGCTTTAAGGTCCAACAACATTTCACTGACACAGTTAACTAAAATAGGATCAAATAAATGGGTATTGATAAGTTCTATTGATAGGCCATCACCATCCCTAAACAAATAAGTGAATAATTTCCCACACATTCGTACCTCCCATACATATACCGGTAGCAATTGATTTACAAAACCTCACACTTTTCTTCCACGCACACAGGCAATGAAATCTCCAAAAATATATATACTGGGCAGCTTTTTACATTTAAAAGTAGCAATAACTTCCAACAGGTTCATATTTATTGTGGATCAATTGAGCAATCAATTAATCCCAAAAGGCCAAAAAAACCACGCTGATATATAAAGGACGACGCTGGGCCGGGAAAGGAATTGAGCACTACAGGTGTTTAGACTGGAGGTCTTCCTCCAATTTTTTATAAAAACTTATCTACTAGCTTTGGTGTTACAGTATATTAAAGAAATGCCACTCATTCATATTTTCATAATTACTACACCCATAACGAATATTTAAAAATACCAAAGCTTTAGTTGATTTCTCAAAAACAAGAAAACAGAAATGAAAATTACATTAAATTTACATTTACAATAAAATTAAAACCTCCAGTTACGTCGCAAATGACGAAGGTTTTGCTTTGATTAAATCATCTTTCCTACCTATACCTATATCGTATACCTGAAGCATTGTCAATTAAATATAATATTTATGCATAAATAAAAACAAATTAAGAAAGTAGACGCGAACGCTCCTATCCCCTATTAAGGAATTTCAATGAAATCGTGGAATTTGCTATTTTCGTACTGTTTGTCATTTTTGTTTCTCCGAATGAAAAAAAAAACATATTCTTTATGAAATAGTTCTGCTTTCCAATCTTTCGAACACCTTGAAGCAATTATTGGGTCGTTCACTATTATTTCATAGTGCAATTTACCATATACTCGAAATTACCTAGTTTCGGCAGTAGTAGTATTGTATATACATATGTACATTAGGGTGGGTCAAAAAATCGAATGGTTTTTTCGCTTCGTACTCTGAAACACTAGTTGATGTCTATCCTATCTCCTCTAAGAAAGGCTCTCGAAGTATGACCTGTTAATTGTAACGGGAAGGTCCTCCGTTTAACGATTTTTATACTTTCGCAACTTGTTGCTACAGAGTATAATAGTTTTGTTCACGGTTGTTTGTATCACCTAAAACTAATCGAGTTAGTTATATATAATATATATAAATGATCAGGATGAAGAGACGAGTTGAAATTCGGGTGTGCAAGCTGTAACTCAAGCTGTAACTTGAGTAAAAATTGAGATATCTTTATGAAACTTGGCAGACGTGTTTCTTGGTACCGTGAGACGGTTGGTATTGCAGATGGGCGTAATCGGACCACTGCCACGCCCACAAAACGCCATCAATCAAAAACAAATAAATTGCCATAACTCATTCCCGCAATAAGATACAATACTCTTATTTGGTACACAGGATCACATTAGGGAGGGGCATCTGCAGTTTAAATCGTTTTTTTTAATGGGTGTGGTCCCGCCCCTAATAGGTTTAATGTGCATATCTCCTAAACTGCTATAGCTTTAATGACAAAATTCACTGAAAGCCAATGTTTTTAGCAGCTCTACCTACAGTGTGAAAATGGGTGAAATCGGGTGACAACCCCGCCCACTCCCCATATAACGGTGCTGCTAAAAAATACTTAAAGCACGATAAATCAAGCACTAAACAAGCCAGAGACATTAAATCTTATATCTTGGATGGTATAAGGTGATTTAATAGGAGCCACGTTCAAAATTAGTCAGTGGGCGTGGCACCGCCCACTTTTTGGCGAAACCCCATATCTTGGGATCTGCTTAACCGATTTCATCCTAACTTGGTACATAACATTATTTTCATATTTCTATGTTATTGTGCGAAAATGGACGAAATCGGATTACAACCACGTCTATTTCCTATATAACACCATTTTAAATTTCATCTGATTTTTTCACTTTCCAGTATGCAAATCAAGCAACAATGATTATATCGGTACGTTTAAAGTATGCCACCTTGTGACTACAAACTAATATCGAGACTAAATCGAACCAAAACTGTTCAAGGTCCTAGGTACTCAATATGTGGACCCCAGTGCCTATAGTTAACCTTCTACCGAAAATATCGGTCAATCCACAAAGAAATCTCAAACGAGTCAACCATTTGACTTTGCGAGAGTATAAAATGTTCGGTTGCATTCGAACTTAGCCCTTACTTTTCCTTTTTATTTTTAATATCAGATAGAAAAATTCATATCCCGCTTCCAGCTGCTTGAAAAAGTATCTCGTTTCAGAGATTTTGTAAAAGATTGAATGCTCTATAAAATGGTATCTTATTGTTTTTCTTAAATCTAACCGTTTAAAAGGTATTAACGGTTGAAATTTGACTATTTTAAAGCAAATTCGTTTTCTTCTTTTGACGTTTATAACTTAATGAAAAAACATAATTTTAAATTTCTTCCATCTTCGATAGAGCACCACACAAAAACTACTCCAAAAAATTTAAGAAAAATGTTTACAAACAAGCCTTACTATATCAGCTGTTAAAATACAATATATAACGGTAAAACGGTTAAGTGTGAAGTTGGCTGCGAAAAAATTCAGTAATATCAGCTGTTATGATTAAACGATGTTACTTAGTGAACGACCCAATTTATCGCTCTCTTGATAATTTTTTTAACCACCGCAAAAGGATCAATTTTTCTGAGAGAGTTTTAATTTAAAGACACAGTTATAGTGTTATTGCAAAATGTGAAAATAAAATGTGCCCATTTAAGGGCGAGGTTAAGTTTTTATAGCGGATTGTCAAATGTTCTAATTCGGGGGTTCAAGAAACTCTAAGTTGAATTTGCCATTTTTTTGTTGGTGAACTGTTATAAGTGCGGTGGACGAATGGCGGCAAGTCAAATGTTCTACTGAAACGGGTTTGTATATATTTAAAAAAAAAAGATATGAATCACAGCAGTAGAGAGCTGAGTGTTTGTGAATGTACCTTGTCTGATTCTAATTCAAGGAATTACTGTGATTGAAAGCAAAGATAGATTCGCAAAACTGAACCAAAAAAAGTCACCAAGCATTGATAAAATTAACAGAAGCAAATTTAAGGTTGGACCACTTTGGAGGTCTACAGAATGAAAATGTGCAAATATGATAATGATTTCAAAACCAAACAAACCTTAAAATATTCTCTCGTCCTCCGTCCTATTAGATTGTTGGTGATATTTTCTAAAATTTCGAAATAATTACAATATTATACCGGAACATCTTTTTGGGCCTTGGAGAAATTATGGAACTCCATAGCCATCATATAGTGGATATAATTATAAGTGGATTCAAAAAAACTGTATTAATATAAATATTTCTTCATATACAACAGGCACTTGACCACGTGTGGCAACCAGGCGTGCTATATAAATAATAATCTTCCTGCTCAATTTTTTCTCTAATTAAAATGATAACTAAACAATGGGCACTTTTATGTTGAAATGGAAGAAGTAACTTCAAAACTTTACAGTATCCTTGCAAATGTTCCACAGGGCAGTGTTCTGGAGCCTGTTGTCAGTAATGTTCTACAAACCCTACGGAAGAAGTATCTTAAGATATAAAATACTGAGAAGTCGAAACTCGTCGCATTTGCTCTAAGAAGAGAATGGTAGATAAGAGTGTCGCCCCGACGAGCTCAATTAGCGCTAAACTGCGCCATTGTGATACACTATTCGTAAGATCTTTAATTATTGCTATCTCGTTTCATTGTTGTGGTCAAACCATTTAGTGCCCTCAATGAAACTACTTATCTCCGTTATGCTTTTTGTAGATAAACATTCTAGATTTGTTACCTGATGGATTTTAAGAGTTCTACATCGGGATTGTGATAGAGCTGCGCACTCGAAGAGGTAGTGTAGAACCGTTTTCTTACTCTCCTCGAGTTTGCAGCTGAGGCAAATATTGTTATGTGGCATTTTTAACGCATGTTCTCCAAATGCCCCGTTACAGTGGCTGTAAGTCTATAAATGCTTTACCGCACCCATTTAATAAGTCATTAGTTCTTGTCTTTTCATATCTGTTTCATGAAATTAGCCTGCCAGAGAGCTTAAAACCTTCAACGCTGGAGTTTATCTTGAGAAGAAAATACTGTCCGGTAGAACTTTTAAAAAATACACATATTCCTCATAGTGAGTCCGCAAGTTATCTAGAACTCAATATAAATCGAAGATTAACTTGGAATAGTCATATTAAAGGCATAACAAGGAAACTCAGTATAAAAACAAAAAAATGTATTGGCTGCTGGGGAGAAAATCGCAGCTTGGTTTGGAGAACAAAGTTCGGCTTTACAACGCTATTTTAAAGCCTGTATGAAAATATGATATTCAATTGTGGGGCACTGCAAGCCAATCAAATATTTATTGTTAGCGCTTCCTGGTTTGTAGCCAATGACCAAATTCATAAAGTATTCTATTCGTTAAAGACGATGGCTACAACCAGGAAGCAAAAAGCATATTTCAAAAATTGTTAAACAGGAATAGACTCAGAGCATCAAAATCTTCATATTTGTGACATAATTTTTTCAAAGAAGATTTCGTTGTAGACCAGTTTAATCGTTTGTCTCATGAAGAACTAATTAATTTCAGATAAACAAATTTTTTCTTGCAAAATTCTATTTTTTATCTTCAGAAAATTATTTCAAAGCAAATAAAAGTATTACATATAGAAACTGAGTGGAAAAATTTTAAATGAATTATCTTTATAAAATCAAGGTCTGAGATGAGTTATAAAATGGTCCACCCTACTCTACTCCTAGTCAGAAATGTTCCAAATTTAACAGATTAAACCAAACTCTGGAAATATGTTAGTGAAAAAGTTATTTATTTATATAAGACATTGTTACACCTGTACAGCCAATGTACGCTCCATAATTATGGATATTGATGATTTCACATCATTGTCGTTAATTTACACTCGCGGCGCATCATAACCACCCATCTTCAAAGGCTTCCACAGAAGTGCTAAACGATATTTCGTTGCTGTTAATTTATTTTTGTACGTTAGATGTATGTGTACGTATTTTTCAAAAATTGAATATTTATTCACAACAGCGTTAATGTGCGTGTACAAATATGTGTATGTATGTATGTGAGGTATACACTGTTATATATGTAACAAGTACACTTATTAACATATTTTTTGTGCACCTTTTCAGCTTAAATGAGGCGATTTGTTGACATTACTCGTTAAAGCGTTAAACTGTGGCACGTCCTGCCGCGGGTGGCAGCTAGAGGCTCTAAGTGAGCATGGAACAATAGCAATCGGAGAGGCTGCAGCACACAATTGCGATGCGTACAAAAAGTGTAGGGCACAGGCATGTGAATTGTAAGCATCGAAAGCAGCTGATAGAAGCCATGGTTCAGCGGTTCGCTTGTTGCCTCGGTGTCTGGTTGACTTCTCTGGCAGCTAATGCCAGCACACATCGCTTTATGATTGTTATTATTAGTTTACCGTTTTGTTTTTCAATGTGTTTGTTTCTTATATTTTTAGAAAAATAAAGACTACAAACTGAGGTTGCTTTGTTATCTACCTATTTCTGGTTACAGTTCAGTTAATCCCTTTAAGCATTTTACTTCTAATGAACACGATTCAGCTTGATTTTAAAAAGTTTACTAAATAGTAGTTTTTCTCTATCTCCCAAGCAGATTTTTGACATAAATCAAAATTGTTAGGTAGCCCTACTTTCCATTCGTACCACTCAGAAACTTCTTCCATGAACAATATCTAAATAGTAGAAGTTATAAATGAGAGAAGCTCTAGTCGATGCAATCCATAATTTTATCACAACATTTACCTATTTCTTTACATATTCTGAAATTTTGTCATTGTAATGAAGTTTCTTAAAAAATTAAAAGAAATAACTATAGATATTTGAGAGAATCGACACCTGAAAGTGCAGTGACAGGCGTTAAAACATTTTCCCCAATTTTTATAAACCATACTATACGGAAGGATGTGGGGATGGGTTTTATTCTCGCCCATTAGAATTCATATAACTATGAAATAAAATATTATCATTTTATTTTAAAGCAAGCTACGTGTACTACTCAAAAAATATACATATACATATATGACGTATGTCTTTCTATGATGTTTTTACAAAATTTCACCACATTCCCGAGCTTAGTGAACAGGTGCCAGGAACATGCCAAAGGGTTGTTTCGTTCTTTAGAAAATAGAAAAATAACACTTGGATTTCTGAAAAAACCGTAGATCATATGCGCGGTGATTATGAGTAAAAATACAAAATCACTAACTTGTGCCAAAGCTATAATCTTGACAAATGACAACCAGTCGCACGGTATTCGAATCGGTTCAACTCCATCAATACCAGCGAAAGCAACGTCGTGTGTAATGAATGCGTAAATGAGCCTCTGAAAGTAGCAGCCAAAGTGTGCCCAGTTTCATTGGTAGCATATCAGCCGGTGAGCCAACAAAACTACACATACATAAGTGTTAGTTTTACCTCAATCACTGCTTTTAGGTAATTCTTTCCGGCATCCATGTACTTATCCATGCTTCGCAGCTATTTTTCTTTTCATTCTAATGTTTTTGTTGTGTCTGCTGTGTTGTAGTTGTAAGTACTGCGTGATATTTATGGTTTTAATTACAGTATATATACGCACACTGCAGCGAAAAAATATTATCTTAGAAAGCCAAACACACTGTTTACCTAATTTTTCGCTGCCGTTTTATTTGCATAGTTGATTAGCAGCACTGTAAGACGTAAGACAGTAACGGCTCAGCAAATGTGCTATGTGCAGATATGTTATGCCAATCTATTCATAACAAGTAAGGAAGAACTAAGTTCGGGTGTAACCGAGCATTTTATACCCTTGCAACTTGCAAAGATCAAGGTCGACTAAATACCGGTGTTGACAAAACTTTATATTAAAAGAAAAATGTAGCGAAAGGGTTTAACTTAACTAAAGAGGCTAAATTTAGTATATTGAGTTGATGTGAAAAACGTCAACCAAAGGATCGAAATTCATTAAGTAGGGGTATAAAGTTTAGACCAAGATCAATTTTATTTATTATGAACGCGAAACTATTAATATAATTTTATTACCCTTAAGGCAACTTTAAGTTGAAACTTGAAAGTCGAAAATATTATATATTGGGGACAGAGAAATGGAAGAGCTGATTGCATTAATTTTTGACATTATTTTTAAGAAATTATATAAATATAAATATATATGGAGTAAAGTCAGCCGGACTTTTCCAAATATTGAATATCAGTTATATAGGGGCTAAGACAAGTTTTCGCCCGATTTTTTCCATTTTAGGCACAAAGATATATTGTCATTAGAAAAGCACGCTTTCTCAATTTCATTAAAATAACTAGCACATTGGCTGATTTATGTGGTATAAAGTCAACTGAAGGTTTTGAAGATTTTTATATTACGTATATGAATTCAACCTATTTTTGACGCAAGGGTATATTATGGTCAAAAAAATTTCCCCGAATTATATATATTATATTTCACACATTGACCGATATTTTCGGCAAAAATTCAGCCATACGCACTGGGGTCCATATTCGGTATGTGGGGACTTGAACAGTTATGGTCCGATTTTGGCAATTTTTAGATTCGAGGTGGCATGTCTTAAAGGCACTATTCGTGAAAAGTTTTATCTGAATTTCTTGATAGGTGCTTGATTTGTGTACTATAAAGTTAAAGAATCATATAAAATTTAAACTGTGCTATATGAGAAGTAGACGTTGTTGTTTGTAGTCCGATCGCGCGCATTTCCACAATGTAACATAGGATCACCAGGATAATGTTATGTACCGAATTTTATTGAAATTGGTAGAGTATTTTGGAGATATGTGATTTAACCTAAATGTGAGCGGTGCCACGCCAATCCTCCAATTTTGATCCCGGCTCCTATAAAGTCCTCTTGGGTGTAAAATTTAATGTCTCTGCGCCTTTAATTATTGATTTATCACGCTTTTAGTAGTTTTTAACAAAACCGTTATATTTGAAAAGGACGGAGTGATAATCCGATTTCATCAATTTTCTGTCGAAGAAATTATCCTAAGCGAGTTGGTTATTGTGTTTTTAGTGGTTTAAGAGATATGTACATTAAACCTATTAGAGGCCAGGGCCACAACCATTTTTTCAAAATTTTTAGCCCACAGGCGCCCCTTGCTACTACAATCCTCTGCACTAAATTAGAGTTTTATATATTAATTTAGTGCTTAGTTGTGACATTTTATAAGTTTTCGATTAATGGAGTTACTACTGACGTTTATTTACAAATTCTGAATGATCTGATGTCGAATCAAATCACTATTTTATCACAGCCAAGAGCATATCCAATGAAAGAGTACTTTGTCAGACAAGCAATACATGACATCGGAAAAGTACCTTCGTTACTAAAATTTACTTCTGAAATTTTCAAGTTTTGTTCGTCACCGTTAAGAAAGGCAATTCCATTCCAATCTACCCGCAAAAGAAGAGGTGGTTGATCGGCAACTAACGGTCACAAACATCCCAAGCGTACTTCAATTCGGAAGAAACGCCGATAAAAACTAATGATCATGAAGATGGAATCGAAGCTAATGAAAACAAGTACAAATTTTAATTTCGATTGCACTGAATCTGTAATACCCTCCACAAATCCAAAAGATTCCATTCAAGGGCATGATTTAGATTGTTCAGTTTGTATGGCAAGCTACTTGTATATGCTATAGTTTACAGATCTGAACAATTTCTTCAGAGATTGTACTGTCGCCTTAAAAAATAATTCTTGCCAAATGCTATATGCTATAATGGTCCGATATCGGCGTTTCTGAAAAGTTAGCAGCTTCTATGAGAAATTTCAGATCGATATCTAATCAAATGAGGAACTAGTTCGCGTGCAGACAGACGGATTTAGCCATTAAATATTCTCAGCTGAACATACTGATCATTTATATATATTTTTTATAGGTTCTCTGACGTTTCCTTATGGGTGTTACAAACTTCGTGGCAAATTTAAGGTATAATTACTCGAGTATATTTGAAGAGCTCTGTAAATAAATTATGCTCTGCCCCATTCTCAATAACCAAACCGCTCTGTTGGTATATAACTTTACTTTATAAGCGCCTGCAACCGAATTAATGGCATCGGTAATTAAGAAAGAAGATAATGCAACATAAGCATGTTTCGTCAAACAAAAATATAGCGATAACGCGTGTTGATGCAGAATTACCAAATCTGATAGTATTGAATGCAGTACTACATAAGTTCAAGCGTACAATATAAATTGAATTAAACAAGAAGATAAAATGGACTTTCATAATATAAACTTCAAACATTGAAATTTGTGCGTGACACTTAAAAGTTCGTGTCTAAGTCACCACTTCACCAAAATAAAGTTTTGTCGTTCGGTTAATTAATAGCAAAGATAACACATAATAATGAACATGTTAACAAAGGCAAGCATGATATTGTTATCGAAAACCGTACCAAGTAACCAACATGTGAATAATATGATTTCTGCCGATTCTTCTACAATAACTAATGATCGACTCTTCCTGAACTTGCTTACTCGTACATTTATTTCTTTCATTGCTTTGAATTGTTTTTTTTTGTTTCATTGTAAGATTTTCCAGCTTACCGTTAATAGCGCATATGGCAATTTCCCCAGATTTGACAAATGACTTCAACTGAAAAACGAAAAAAAAGTTAATCACTAAGATTTCCTATTCAACCCAAATAAAATTTAAATAAATTATTCAAGGTCAAAAGTGGGAAAACGTAAGGGTTCAGCTGAAAACATAGTGCAAGCATACTAATATACAAACACATAACAAAAGTTAACCAGAGCGAATGTGTACTTGTACGCTCTATAAGTAACTGACGGAATGACTTACCGTCCTCTTACCTCGTTACTGCCCCTAAAGCTTTAGCAGTTGTCAAATGCTAAGTTGATGTCATCGGAGCACATCCATCCGCATAGCAAAGCACTTTTGTCAAATAATTCGAAAATATATGCAAATACATGCAGATCCGCTTTTGCTGCGCTACTTTTTAACATTATCGTATTTTTCGGCGATGAATTGTCAAAATCCTAAAGCCGAGGCGACTTGCATTTCTCTAAGACACACATCAGCAAAGAGCATAGCAAGGATATTCAAATATTGCAAAAAAATAAATGCGTAAATCTTTTAAAAATGTGTACTTTTCCGTCTGAAAAGTTTGGCAGGTGCGGCTCAATCAATGCTGGTGTTCTTGATGAAATCGGCACACACACACACATCTTAACTCTTTCAATTGTAGGACCGAAAACAATAGCAATGCTTTTGTGCCTTTATTCTATTGAATTTCACAAGAAAGCTTGGAATTATTCTTGTTCTATAATAAATCAAAAAATAACTTTTGCTGTCACATGAACAATGGCTTCAACATATGTTCATATACTTGTAGTATACATGTATATAAGTAAATATGTTGTATAGGTACATAAAGATATTTAAAATTACGTTGGTCTTGGAGTCCTAAAATTACTATAAGATGAAACTTTTATTAAAACGAATACTTACATCGATCCGAATCTTGTTAGAACTTATACTTTCCTACACGATTAAAGGCGCATATGATACTGAACGGTGGTTTCACCAGGTTGTTATTAATGATGACTGATGACAAAGATTGTGCGGTATCTCAATACAAATTGATAATAACTTTATTTACTAAAAAATTAACCGCAAAAATAGATTAAATCGGTTCAGACATTGGTTTTGTCCTATATACCCAATATAATGAAATAATTATAATGTGGTATTAAAAAGAAGTTTATTTCTGAGCCACTATGTTATCATTATTCCGATTGTAGAGAGGTATTTAATGAACATAAAGGCAAGGCTAGAGCTAAACCTTTACAGTTACCAAAGATTAATAAAAATATATCTTACAAAGATTTGAAATATATAGCAATTAAATACTACAATATGTTACCGATGAATCTGAAGTTGTTAAATATTGAAAATAAAGCAAGCAAAAATAAAATAACTGAGTGGATTGTAGACACTGATATTTAAAAATACTATGTTTTCTTTTGTTTTTCATTATAAATGACATTGCTATTAATAGATACTTAATTATAATAAACTTATATTACCAGGCCTATGTACAGGTGTTTTGTAACACCTCTATAGGTGCATACTTTGTATGTAATAAGTACTTTGTATCCTGGGATAAATAAATAAATTAACCTTTGACTTTGTTAAGGTATACTCGGCAAAATATTTATAAATAAATAACTCACACACTGACCCACATATTCGGTATAAGGTTTATAAAAATAGAAAAAAACATTTTATGTACACATGGATATAGGGGTGGTATTGATCCGATGTTTCCTATTTTTGGCTATACTACATATTGCTAACAGAAAAAATACTCTCTGAATTTCTTTCAGATACCTCACATACAATCACCAATATATAAGGCGTAAGTCAACCGGATGTTTGAAAATCCTGATATTTTTTATATGAAGTCTTGGAGTGGCGGGTCCACTAACTAACACTTAAAATAGGATTGGAAACATACAGCCTCGCTCTCAAATGTCAACCTCTCTTTCATCTAAACCTTGTTTAATACGAAAGAATCTCTGACGACCGAGTAAAGGCACCCTTATCACCAGCGAGGATGAAGTTCCTTCCCCCTGCCAACCAGGAGGGAGAAAGCTAATCCCCTACTCATCTTAAATCAGATTACAGAAACCAAGAAAAACAAATAATTCCGACCTGTTATCTCGGTAACATAATAAACAGACGGGTCAGCAGCAAACATTCGCAACCGATTATTTGGGAAACGCGCCAAATTTGTTGCGCCAGACAAGGTATGGAGGGCAACGCATATATCTGAACACACGCAAGAGAAAATATTCGAAGATAATGTAAAATCATAGCTATACATGGATATGAAACTTGGAATCTAAAAGCATGCGCTCTAAATTATGCGGATATTCTGGCCCAATGTTATACGCAATGCTGATCTTTAGGCTGCGACCTTTGCCGTAAATTGCGTAAAACCCATGATGGTATTACAACAACAGCATTAGAATAACAGGAATTTTCAAATAGCCGTAGACGAGGAAGACCAGCCAATACGTGGAGGTGAGAAGTTGAAGCAGTGACGCAAGAATTAGGCCGTTTCTGGAGACTAATCAAACTTTTAGCTGAGGTAAAGTGTCATAACCACATAAGCATAGACCTAAAATTTTTTAGAAAGTCCCCTTAATAGGTGAGTCAAATTGGCTTATAACCACTCCCACTCCCAATATAACGGTTATATTGAAGACTACTAAAAGTGCGATAACTCAATAAGTAAAAAGTAGGAATCATTAAATTGTACACCCTAGATGGCACGAAAAGGCTTCATAGAAGCCGATTTAAAAATTTGACAATGGGCGTCGCACCACCCCCCTTTGGCTAAAATTCTATATCTCAAAAACTACTTGACTAATTCCATCTAAATTTTGTGCATAAGATTATTTTGGATTTTTTATGTTACAAAAGTGAACAAAACCACGCCTACTTCTCATATACATATCTAAAATTTAAATTACATATGATTCTTTCACATTCATGTCACGCCCAAAAATAGTCGAAATCGGACTATAACTTTTCAAGTCCCCATATACCAAATATGTGGGCTTCAATCCCTATGGTTGACTTTTTACCGAAGATATAGGTCCATCTCTGCGGTACCTAAAAGAAAGTCAAATACCATCTTTTTCTAGAAATACTAAGTGGACGTGTAATAATAACGTATAATATTGGATATACTACAGCTTAATTCCGAAACTGTCTGTATGATATTTTCATGAAATTAAGTAGTCTAGACTTTTGCCTAAGGCTCATATTACTAATATAATGTCTTCCGGTTATTTGGTTGATTTTTTCAATATCGAATATATTAAATTTTCTTCCTTTGGTTGATTTAAAATCACACATATGGATCGCATTTGCGTTAATTAGGTTGATTTTAAGATAATTATTTCGGACATGAAGCAAAGTGTAGTAATGAAAATAAGTGAGTCCACGACTTTTAATATAATATATGTACTTATGCATAAGTTCATAAAATTCCAAATTTGATTGGAATCCATTTGGTTACTTTAAAAAATTTATGTTGAATTAAAGTTTTGACAGAACTTGAAGAAGTAGAACATAATAAATACTACCTTACTTGTTAATCCATACAATTTGCAAAAATATTAAAAAGACGACTGTGAAAGATTGGTTGAATCAAATACATTTAAGTATAAAATGCTGCTACTGTTATTTCTGTTGATGACGATTCAAAGAAAACGAAACACGAGTAGCATTCCGGTGTTATGGTGAGTGAACTTTATAATTTTGAGTTATTCTCTTCCAGGAGCTTGCAGAGATATTCATCAAAATATGGAATACATTTGTCACTTTTAATTGAGATCTTGTGCTGAGGTGATACTCAATTTTAACCCAGACTTAAAGTTCCGTCTCTCATGTTAATATACGCATTAGCTTACAGTAATTACAGTAATTAAAATTTATGGGTATGGTGTTTTGATAAGGCTATTTGACTAACAAAACCTTAATTGCTTGTTCCTCAACTGTAATTGCTAAATGCCCTTGAAATATTTTCCCCAAATAACCGACACGTACTGCAACAGATATGCACTAGTTAGAATCGAATAAAATTTCCTAGCTTTGACCGAGCAGAGTATTCGTCTGCAACAGCCTTGGAAGTTTTCAAGTGTCATTGTGGAGTGGCGACAATTAGCTGGGATTATTTGATTACAATGCTAATTGCCACAAGTTTTACATAACGGCAGTCAAGAGCGCTTCGTCGAGCTTTGTACATGCCGTATATACGGTAACCTCTTCCAGTATGCTGTAATCTTTAGCCAATAACTTCTTAGTGCATATCTGTAAACGGCTTAGCAGAGGTGGAGGTGAAACGTAGACGTCTCTACATAAATTCGTACACAATAATTTGTTATCAGCACAGCCTCGCCTTGGCTCCACCTAATTACACACCCAAGTAATTTAAACTTAACACTCATACATTCCCCAACGGCTTAGAGAAAGTTACTTTCGTTCACTTCTTTATCATCACCTTTTTGCAAGCGCAGAGGAGATTGTATACTTATGCTACCCCTTCAACACAGGTGGATATTAAAAAGTGCCTGCGCCACTATGGTATAAAAATTATACTTTCAACACGTCTCATATCACTGCCACACCAACAACACATTTTAAATATTGGCTGGGATATTAAAGTGGCAAAAACTTTTGTAGCGACCAGATAAGCGTAAGGAATTTTAAACCCAACACCTCATGCGTGACTTAAGTAAGCAGTGGGCTGTACGAAAAATTAGTTGTCGCGCAAAACTAAAATAAAGTAGAACGAAGAAGAAATGGTTGAGATCGCTAAATATGATACATTAAAAAAGAAACAATTATTTGGAGCTTTGTCGAGTTTCTCCTTTTAGGTGATGAATGTGAATGAGGAGCCTATATGTTTTAAGGCACACCGAATGCACGAGGATTATGGTATGGCGATTCATAATTTTGAATTTTTCTGCAACCAAAAATCACGAATCTGTCTTTTTACGAAGAATAAGTATTTATTGGTAGAAAGCGATAATGAACAATTTCCCCATAAAACCATGCCATGAGACCTACCAATGCAAGAACCTGGAAGTAATACAGCCAAAAAAATTTGAGGTGAAATTAAAATACAAAAGATTCCTTAAAGAACTTGATTTTTATCGGTTAGGTTGTACGTCAGCTGTATGCTTTACTCATCCGAACTGATTACTGTCTTGTATTATAATTATTGCTAAATTTCATGAAGATATCTCCTCAAATTAAAAATTTTTACATCCAAATACCTGATTCCTATTAGTTCAGGTCCCGACAAATGAGCCGCTTCTTGAGGAGAAATGGACGCGTGAAAAGTTCCAGATTAATATCTCAAAAACTTAAAGACTAGTTCGCGTATATACAGACAGATAGACAGCTCGTCATGCTGATGGTGCAATCTCCGAAGAAATATTCCGGATCGAGTCACTATAGCATATAAGTGTCATACAAACTGACTGATCAAAATCCAGTTCTTCTAAGAAATTCTTTGTATTTCTGAGGGTTGGTTCCACAAGAACCATGACCAATGGAATATTAATTCTTCTTTCTATGCACGGATCTCTTAAAAACCGAAATGGTCAGAAATGCATCGATATATTCTTACCCCAGCTGCTCATCAACAACTGTTTTGAGTAAGCATACTTGTATTAGCAAGTTCAAATGCGGTTTGGTTATCAGATAGACTAAAAGACTGCAGTTGGAAGTTGGCCGACAATACATTAGAACAATTCAGACTTTACTGTTTTTATGTAGTTGGAAGAAACATTTTTTACTTAAAATTTAGAAAGACCATGCCGCCCTGCTAAATTGCCTCAAGGTATATTTTTCAAAGACTTTAACTTCTAAGGCTTTTGGTATCCCATTAATACATAAAACAGTCCAAAAGAAAAAACAGGTGGTAAATCTCTTGCAATTTTTTGAGTGAAAAGTATTTTTTCTCACCAAGCTTAAATGTCTTTTCGCAAAGCCATTGTTGAATGACACTTGCCATAAATAGTGATTATTGGACTTAACATAAAAAATAGCCAAGAATATTACTTCGCACCACTATTAGGTACTTTTTAATAAAGCGTGAAAAAATAACATTGATACCACAGCAAAAATATGGTATATACATATGTATTAAAGTCACAAAGAGTCAAATATTTAAACAAGCGAAGAAATGCGTTCTCATAAGCTTAAGGGATTCATACATTAAGTCACTTACTTCCGCTCAATTGGCCATCTCTTACAACAAATTCTAACCTACATATCTACTATCTTTATTACTTTTGGTCTTGTTGCCGAATTTCCAGGCAATCATTATTATTATTATTTTGGAAGCTCCCAGCAGGAGTTGTTGCTTCACGTTTCGTTATATTGCAAAATATTATTTTTTATTGCTTCCTTCGAATATGTGTTGTATAAAAAGACTCAGAGAAAACTTAAGAAGGTGATAAAGTGTCCATTTGAAGTAAAGTACACGCGACCCACTGTTGGGCCATAAATTTTGAAGGATTCTTCTTATATTTATAAAAAATATGCAACGTAAAAAGACGCAAGTACTACAATTCTTTGGAATACTCACTTCCTTTAGAGTACTAACCATAAACAGAATACTGTTACAGTTTCGAAACAAACATCATTTCAGAACGATTCTTGATTTTTGTTGGTTTTTATATCTTCCGTGAATAGTTTTTTAAGTATAAGAAAATAAAGACTATAAATATACTAAGATATGTTTTATAATAATTGCTCAAAAGAGTGTTGAAATATAGAATCTTATTTTACTATTACACTTTAGAAGCTTACTGCCAAAATAGAAATATAGAAATATACGTACCATATATTTATTTCATGGTTTCCTTCATGCTAAAAAAACAACAAACGGATGCACGGCTTCCTGCGATAAAAGAGGCTATAGTGTAACAGTTTGAGGTAAAATGCTGTAATTCCATAAATATATGACTGACATTTGTACACCCAGACTAAATTTTTGTATAACAGCTAATGTGAATCGTTACCTCATAATCACTTCTGAAATATGTATTTAAGGGAGCAATATTTGTAATAAAAATTAAAATAATTAATTTTAATATATACCTACATTATAAGCATACATATATGTATATTAAGTATCCGAGCTATAGCCATCATTTTAAAGTTGTTCAAGATACCATATTAATTATTTCATTTTTTATTATGTCGATTGAAATATTATTAATTTTTTGAATATTTGCAGAGATGTAGTTATTAAGAATATGACTTTCTCTCGATCTTTGACTAAGTTTGCTGTAGCATATATTTCAAGTTTTGCAAAATAACATTAAGCATGTTGTTGCAAACAATTATTTCGCACTCATTAGAAAAATCGACTAGTTCCCAGTTGTGAATAATTTATTTCTCGGCACCTTTTCATTTTATGGAGTTGGCCTTTGATGCGATATGGCTGTTTCCAAGTTTATGAGCGATTAAATTTTTAACTCCAATGTGACAGCAGGAAACATATATTAAAATATACTTTATATTATTTATTTATAAACATTTTTTTAATCATGAATATTTTTTACCTAAAAACCAAAATAATTGAATATAAGTAGTTGCGAATTCCGTATTGTTATTGCTCGTTAACATTTCTCTCGACCAATCGACACGAGCCTTTTTTTGGTGCTTAATGGATCTTCGTTACCAAACATTGAATTAAGTCGACGTCGAAAGTTATAAAAAATAATCGCGCAAAAATATTTTTCGATATTTTAAGTTACTGTAAACAACATAAATAACACAAATAATCATATGTCAAAACGTTCTGAGTATGTATAACATCAAAAATGGCAAACTTTTCGATAAAGTTGTAAGTTGCCATATTGCAACATTAGGGTTGCTAAATCCCGAAATATTATATAAAAGGCAACCTACGTAAACCAGGAGACAAACCTGGTGAAATATGGCTGATGTGGTTTTCTGCACTTCAAGGGTACCTACAAACAGAAAAATTTACGCAGGATTCAAAATTATAGAATATATTATCAATTAAAAGTAATTGGCCAAGAATGAATGGAGTCTGTTACTAGATACTTCGAGAGATATACGATTCCATTTGCCACATCCACAGCAAGAAGAAACCGGTTTCAAAAAATATATATATACCATATATAATATTATATTATATTTATATTCACATTTTCGCTATAAATATTTCTCACGCAATTTCAAAAGAAAAGCTGGAAGCTTCGGCGGATAGTTAGTTCATTTTTAAACATTAAATATTGTGTTTCAAAGACACGATTTTTTCAAACCTAAAATTGTACTACATCATATGATAGTTATATATGTACGTATACTTTTCAATTCCTTATACCTAAATATGTATGTATCTAGATACAAGTACTACAACGCAAAAGCAATCGGCAGCTCCGCCCCCAGCAAATAATAAAATACAATATAAAAACGGTGCAAAAAGCAAAGAAAAATGGATAATTCCTATTAGTTGAAAGCAAATGTTTATATTTTAGCATTGGACGAAGCATCCGTAATATATTATGACACATGAGTAGGGTACATGGCGACCCGATATCTATGTAAAGAGTATAGCCGAGGAATACACATTTATTTTTCTTCTTTCACATTTTTTCACTCACATACTTTCCTTTAATGGGTTTTGCGCTTATTTCTGCTATTTTCCTTTCATGTTCTTCAATAGAATTTGGTTGGAAAAAACATACATACATATGTACAAATAAATTCTCAGTACATTCTTTTGAGCTTTCGAAGACTCCGCCTATTTTCAACGCGCGCGCAATTCCCACTCACTGGCAGCTCCACAAGCAGCGCCTACTTTACGCCAAACACACACACCGGATTTGGCCAAGAGGCGCACAATGGAAAGGACGAACGAATCGCAGCATCCTTGTTCACAAAGAACGGAAGCAATCGTGTGCGCATATTATTTAGGGGATGCGTGAGTGTATATAATGATGTGCATATGTATACATGCATCTGTATGCTTGCAATTGGCTTGGTAGGAAAACTTGTATGTATGTATATGTAAGTATTAGGTGCCAAAACTTGGTTGACACTTTAGCAGTAGAGCAAGTAAATAACAAATAAAAATAGAACACTCCCCGTAAATATTCAGATATCAAGCTCTTGAACGTATACATACATACACACATACATACTTATACTCGTATGTACAAATAACATGTTAGTTACTCGCTCTGCTACCCCAACTGCATCTTTATGTACAGCCGGTAGCCCCAGCTCCCACCTTGCGGCCAGCATCGCCTTTTTTCAATTTGTCTAATGAAATTGCAGTGGTGACAATTTTTTACTACTACATGCACACTTGCAATGGACGCTTTTATAACGCTTTTCTTACATGACATCTCTGCATATAAATTGAATTTTTGTCATTGCCACAAACCGTGTGTAGCACCTTTATAACACCTGCCTTTTCCGAGCAGTGATGAATTTTTCCCTTTGAGTTGCCTTACACGTGTGTTATTGGTGGATGTACGAGCATATTATTTTTTCGCTTCCATTTAGTGAGATTCTAAGGTAAAAAAATGAAATTTGTCAAGTAACAATTTCCACTGCAGTGCACTTTGCTTGATTTATGGAAGCAAGTCGGCGAGCTGTGGAGGGACGGGAGTCAGTGTCTCAAGCATGCCACATCTACATGTTCGTCGCAATGATAGCGATGATTTATCCTAAATTCAAAAAAAATAATGGCAAGCGGTTTAATAAATGAGTCATTGCATTCCACACACGCTTCAAAATGAAACGCTGCCCGCAAAAGCCACAATATACGATGCAAAGTATCTAAAGCATAGTGCCAGCTCCTATGTATGTGATTCTAAATGGAATTTTCATGTTATTTATACACATGTAGCCAAAGCGTCTATGCATAAGAGCTTACGAACTCATTGTAATTGCATACGAATTTACTTGTTTGCACGTGTTGGTGACGAATCATGAAAAAGCACTGATATTGCGAATGAAATTTATAAATATTTCTCATTCAAATTAAAATTGGTCTAATAAGAAAATTTACATTACGTAGCGTTGATTGCGTATACGAAGAGGTGAATGCAAAAGCTTACTGGTTTTAGGATATGAAATTAGCTTGCTTGACAATACAGTGTATTTTTGATGACTTTTTTTTTGAACTGAATTGATTTAATTAAACAAATTTTTACATTATGTTTTCGTTTATTTTACTTTACTTAGAAATATTGAAAACTTATATTCATACATCTGAATGAGATAAAGCTCTTTTAAGTAAAACTAAATTCGAACTGAATCGAAGATAAGTAAACCTTAGGTAATTTTGCTTATATTCAAATTGAAGCTATATTTTATATCGTGAAAAGAAAATTGGAACAAGAAATTCAGTCACAATAAACTGCAGATATGTTATAATACCAGGGCCGCATTAAAAATGTGGTGACCCGTTTTTTTGCGGTCACATTCAAAAATAACTCATCAGTATATTTCAACATAGTCGTTAACTATATAATCAGTTGTCTCATTTAATTGGTAATACAGTAATCAATACTTTGACATATATGTAAATTGTTTTCCTTCATTTTGCGGTACAAAAACATCTCAATTGATTCGTTTTCTCCTTTTTGAGTTTTTTGAGCTCATTCCCTAAGGACGCTTCTAAGTTTCACAAGTTTTTTTGCGTTCAAGTCGATATAATCTGATTTCATGTATATTAGTTTACCTACAAAATTAAATCGATCGGAAATTTTGTGTTCAAGTGCACTACTCAATTCGTAAATAACTGGTAGAAAAACTTCTGTGCGAAATTTGTCCTTCGTTGAAAGTTGCACTGTCGATGAGAATGAATGATTGAAAACCAAGAGGTCGAAAGCGTATTCTAGGCCAAATCCGCGAGTTTTTAATTTAATGATGCTAAAAATGCTTCTTAATACTTCACGCCAATATCTAATATTTTATATGATCTGTGGATTAATTTTAAACCTTTGAGATTGATGATACACAGAACATAAAAAATAATAATAATGAGAAAAAAACGCACATTTCCGCGGCACCTTCGCAGGTGAATTTTTTAAAACATAAAACGGTTTTTTTCTTGATTTTGATCGCTCAGTTTAAATGGCAGCATATGCTGTAGTAGCAATACCTAAGATAACAATCCATGCCAAATTTCGTAAAGATACCTTGTCAAATAAAAAACTTGAGTTGGATCGGTCAGTTTTTATGGCAGTTATGGGCTACAGTTGTCCGATATCGACGGTTCCGACAAATTAGCCGCGTGCTGAAAAAAGGACGTGTGCAAAATTTCAGATCGATATCACAAAAATTGAGCGACTAGTTCCCGTATATACAGACGGACAAACGACAGTCATACTCATTTATAATTTAGCGTGTCTCCGACTTTATAGGGTTTCCGACGTTTCCTTTTGGATGTTACAAACATCATCTTGCGAAATTAATATACCCTATTCAGAGTACAATAACAGGAAAAGTTATTGCAAAATTAATATACCCTGTTCAGGGTATAATAACAAGAAAAGTTTGAGCTCTTACTACTGATGTCGCTTAGTTCTCTATATATTACGAACCTAACTAACCTTGTATTATATTTTTTTACCGCGGCCTTCAACACGTATATAATCGGTTTATTTAACGTCCAACTCTCCGATACATTTTTGTAATATCTTAAACCTTATAACCCATTGCGCTAAGTAAAAAATGTTTTTGAGCTGTTTGTGAGAAAGTGAGTAAAACTGTTACGTACATTTTCTTTACAAAAGCCTGGTAAAGAGCACACCTAGTATGACAGCCTAAACAAAAGACAAACTCTGGATATTTAAAAAACAAAACAACTATAACAAATTTTTTCAAATTTAACGGTATATTTATAAATATTTTAAGAAAACACAGTAAAAATTTGAAGAAAAAATTAGGCCCTCTATTCATCCAGTGGTTTCGGTCTTCTCCGTAGATGAAACCTAAAACAGATCTCAATTAGAAGTAAAAAATAAGTCCAAAACTGACAGTGTTTAAAAAAAAAAGTTGAATTCTACTGTTATGAATCGTTTTTGGCATGCATGGAAGATCATTAAAAGGACAATTGGATACAAAAGCTGAATAATTTTGATAATGATCGGAACGTGTACCTACTAGTAATTACTTAAGCAAATTTGAAAAATGTAGGTTCGAAAAAAACGCGTTTAAAGTAGTTTTCTGTGGAGTTGATTAAACTGTACGGTTACACTTCAGAAGGCTGTAACTCAAAAACTATTTAAGATATCGATTTTAAAATTAATGTTATTTTTAAAGGTAGTATAACCAAACAAATTATGAAAAAATCTTGTGTTTTAAATCTTACGCTAGTTCTGCTCCTTAGTACAATAGCCAAACAATAAAAAAAAATTGAATAGAATCATCAGTTTCTATTGAGGCGGGTTACGGAATCTATTCGCTTACCAACCTTATTTAATGAGGCATAATTACCAATATTTATACAAAATCTTACCAGCCCACACTGGGTAGAATGGACTCTGGCACTGTCTATTTCACTGTTTCCTAGACCTACATATGTACTCAGAAACTGTATATACCCACCAATGAAAGTATATGCAACTCTGCGGTCTATCACACGGATCAAACACACACCGTGCCCAAAGCAAACAAGCGCCAGAATCGATAGCTTTGGCAAACAACCAATCACCAAGTGCTGATTAGAGACATATTGACATCTGATCGTGTGACAGGCATCCCAGCGCTATAGTCAATCATAAAACGCGAGAAACATTCCCATTGACACTTCCATCAATTTCGCACATCACTTTAAAGAAATGAAAGATTTACGCGCGACAGCTTGACCAATTGAAGGCACGTATCTCTACAAACGCATGTATATATTTATTTTGCTTGGAAGGTTTCCGCATTAGTTGATCTAATAGTTAGTTCCCGATTGGTCACATTTAACTCTGGATGCCAAATGCCAGACGCATGCAACGCTCATTGATCATTGCGAACACTTTAAGGCGATAAGCCAACAATAGACATTCAGAGCTGAGAAATTAAAAAATAATATTTATAAACGAAGGCTGACAAAAACGACGCCTGTTTCAGAAATCGAGGAGACAGTAATTCTAAGCGCCGATTCCCTGCGGAACGCGGCCATATTTGTGCAGTGGGTCGCCGCCGCAGCCATTAATGCAATGGCAAGCTGTTTGGCGACCACTACATTGGTATGCACCATATTAGGGGAAAATCCAAAGCACTCGCCAGCCACTGAGTCACAGCGTGGAACCAACCTGCAACTGGCGGCGCTAATGTTTACCTTGTACGTTCTTAATGGCTTTCTTACGCTATATGGCACTCATACTCTACTTGCAACATAATGGTAAACAATGCCCCGTCTGCTTTCACGTGGCAGATTCTTCTGTTTGCGCTTTTTGTTAATTTTCACGATCATCGTTAGTTATGACAACGTGCAACACGGTAGTAAACCAGTGTAAACCAGTCGGTATGTAGCGCCGTGATCACGGTTATTCGCGCCATATAAGTCGCGTGTCTGCATGACTGCACGTCGTTCTCTTATTGGATCCCGGTTCGTAGCGCAAGCACAATGGCTGCAACAAAACCAAATCACAAATGAATGGAACACTGCTGGGAGGAAAGCTTTTTGTTCTTCTGAAAAGGAGACGCCGCGTTTACAGACTCCATGATCTGCGCTTTTCCGCATATACCGATGCGACAACTGCTGAATTTTGCAAAGAAACTAAGCCCTCTTGAATCCCTAAAATATAAAAAGTATTTAAGACAGAAGTAGAAATATCAGGAAGAAGTGAACGCACGTTGCACTTAATAATATTCCTGGCACTCGAAATTCCCAATGACGGGGACAATAATAAATTCAGTTCTCTCCATTTCCATTCACTATTAAATACATACATACCCATGTACGAGTATATGGTATATGTACATATGTATATACTTATACCTCTGTTTGCGAACTCTATAGTTCTTATTTTCCACACGTTTGTCAATATGGTTTCTTTGTGATTCCCAGCTGGGAGCTGCTGACCAACTGTTGGACGACGAAGGCCGATGAACGATCACTTTACAAATGCTGTGTCCGGCAATTAGTATTCATCGATTGTGATCGCCTGGAAATAAATGCTAATTTGTGTATGTTTGTCGCTCTTGCACTTCCAGATAGCCAGACCACAATCCATCTTTGGTTCGTCTGCGTCAGGAAAAAACGAACGATCACAGCAAACAACGTTGTTCTAAGATCGCCATCATAATGACGTACGTACATCGGCATCCTGGCGATCGCTGCAATAAAAGAATGCCAGGTCAACAAGATGTTAGTAATCACAAGTTAGCTCAGCAACATTATACATGCTATGAAGATTGCAGCAATCGCTTTAGAGGCATCAATGGTCGCAATAGTCCTCATTGTTGCAGCAGCTGTTGCCTGCAGAGCTGTGATTCGGCATTTATGTATGTACACTCTGGTCGGAATATTTTAATAGAACTTATCAATGGATGATAGGTGATGTAAAAATTCACAAGAAATCAATATGAAGTGCGTTAACCCGTACATAATCTGCGATCGGTATTTATAGAACTGGTCGACGGTTAACCAAATTCTACTTGCTAAAGGAACTCCATGGTACATTGCTATCTCTAATTTGTATTTAGAAATGAAGTTCTCTATTCACATGCAGCTTAATTATTATTTTGTAATATTTACATACTTTTGACGAATTCACCGAGATGTCTCTCTCTTCAAAATCTTAAAAATTTGGAACCAATTCTCCTTTAACAAATTGTAAACTGCGTTCTATTTAAAGTACAAATTTGAAGTAAAATTTTTTAAAATAGTTTTATTTTAATTTCAATGAAACATTTAAGGGAATAGCTACTTTTCTTAACGCATAGGAATAATTTAAATTAATGTTCGAATAAAAGAATCTACTAAAAGTTGAGCCCAAATTCGTGTAGGTAGACTGTTATTTTTACTATTCCTTCAAAACGGTGATTCACTTTAATTAGAAAGAATCGGGTAGAACTGCCTTGTTCCTCTAAGAGTTAAGAATAAGAACATTGATTTTTGCTTTTCTTTTAACTCTTTTTCCATGTATTTACCCGCTGATAGCTACAAATTAATTCACTCGAACAGCGTCGTAGTGCAATGGACATTGAAAAACGAATGTTGGTAAATCATCAATGGTCACAAAGACCGGATTTGGCGAGCCATGTATTCACGCAAGATTGTACTGACGCCACAACAAACAACCAAAATAGGGAATGAAATGCGAATCTGACCACTTACAGACGTCAATGAAGAAAGCACTTAACACATTAGAAAAATATTAATTAAATACTGGCAGTGAGCAGATTTGATTTAACAGACCAAAAAAAGAATGCCAATATTGGTGTTAACAAATGGCGCTAAGGTTCGACGTGAATGCTAAAGATAAATTTAATGTATAAAATTAATTAAGGTAAAAAAAATCACGAATGAAGGAATAAAGTGCAATTGCTATAAATGCCAAACATAACTCGATCACTATACTCAACAAGTTATTACACCCTGAGCAGGGTATATTAACATTGCCACGAAGTTTGTAACGCCCAAAAAGAAACGTCGGAAGCCCTATAAAATATATTAAAAAAATTATCAGAGTGATGACACATGTCCTTTTCTCTACAAGAAGCTGGTAATCTTTCGGAACCGCTGGTATCGGGCAACTATAGCTTGCCATACAGACTGATGAAAACCTTTTGATTTGACAAGATTTCTTCACGAGTTCTGGCATGGATTATTGTCTAGGGAATCGCTACAATATCCTAAAAAATTTATTTATTAATTAGATCGGCAACTAAAGCATATAGATCTCGTAGAAACTGAAAGATCAAAGTCAAGTGCTTTTTTTTCTTGTTTATAATCAAAATATACCGTTTCGTGTTACTAAAAATAGTTATATGTATGTACGAGGTGTGTTCAAAGGAAAATATGAATATTTTGATTTTGTTATAATCGGATACGTATGTTTATATATGCTTGCATTAGGAGCCAATTTCGATAAGTTGTTTTTGACAACAGAAAAGGTTAGTCACATTTTTGTGTGCTCATCAAAGATCAAATCATATATATTCAATTTTGCGTTAAAAATGAAACAAAATGCTCCAATTCACTTGAAATGTTGACTGTGGCATTCGGTGAGTCCACTTTGTCTTAAAAAAGTGTTTAAAAGTGGTACAAGCGCTTTACATAAGGCCGGGATGGCGTTGATGACGATGAGCATCCTGGAGGTGCGACCACGACAACAAGCGAAAAAAAAAATTAAAACGGTGAAAAAAATTGTTCTTGAAAATCGTCGAATCACTAGTAGGGAAGTTGCAGAGGATGTTGGCATATCAATCGGCTCATGCCATTCAATTTTCTCGAATATTTTGGGCATGAAACGTGTGGTAGCGTAGTTTTATCCGAAATTGCTAAATTTTGTGCAAAAGCAATGACGCATTAGAATCGCTTCTTTTGCCAAAATCAAAACTGTAATCATGCCTCAACCATGGTATTCACCAAATTTGGCTCCCTGCGACTCTTTCCTATTCCCAAAACTGAAGAAACCACTGAAAGTAAAATGTTTTCCCACAATTGATAAGATCAATTCAGAATCGAAGACAGCTTCTTAGATTGGAAAAGTGTTGGCACAAGTGTATTATATCCGACGTTGATTACTTTGAAGAAGACAAAATAGATATTGGTGAATAAATAAATAATTTTCAAAAAAATTCAAATTCATCTTTTCCTTTGAACACACCTCATACACCAGAGTTTAGACCAATGCTGGAAAACAGTTGAAGCATTTAATTGAAGCATGCAGAAGCCTCAAACCATTCTTTGTGTGAAATTGACTTAAAGTTTTTTGTCTATTTGAATTGAAAATAAGCAAAGATTTACAAATTCTCCTCAAAGTGGTGTAAAGATTACTAACCAAAACAAAAACATTTGACTTGAAGAGGATAGACCAACGAATATACTAACCGAAAAATTATTGAATTAATTAGAATACAAAAGAGTGACTGCTTAAGGGGCGCACTAAGTGTAAAATCAAACAAAAATATATATATTTTTTTTTTTATTTAAACACGTTTTTCTCGAAACAGCATTTTTCGAATTTACTGCAGTGATTGCAAATGACCAGATCACTATCATATTTTTTCTTAATGGCCCACCAGTTTGTTTTCGGGAATCAGATGATAGATGTGTGAGTTTTAAGAACACTCAATATATTATATTTCTCAAATATTTTCATCTTTGCGAATAAATTTGAAAGAACGTGAAGAAATAGAATTTCTATACATAAGCAGACATTTGTCTGTACCGTTGAATCCGGAAACAAATTGATTTATAATTTTATTGAAAACATATCATTTTTCTCATTTCTATATGAGCAATACTGACCATAACTATACCTGAATACAATTTTACACATTAACAAATTATAAGCTATAATTATGTGTTTGAAATTTATATTATACTGTATCAAATGTATCTCATAATATAGAGGAATAACTAATTAACGATATCCCTTACAAAAAAAAACTCGATATTTTTCTGAGTTTCATGTAATTATCACTTAATTAGGTGTGACTGGTGGAACATCGAAAAACCCTCCTCTCTTACCACGGTATACCTCAACATAAATTTCAGTCCGACTATTAAACTTTTAGGAATAAATTTTGGCGTAGTATAAAATTTATCACGAAGAATTAGACAAATTGTCTACGTAGAAACAATAAAACAAATGTTTAATTGTGACTAGCGGGACATATATAAAATGTATAAACGAAGTTGTGCATAATAAACTTAGAAGTCAATAACCAAAATTAATTAAATTTAATCTTAAAACTGCTAAAAAGAATGGAAAGATAATCTTCCTGATTGCTTTATTACCCTTATTTTTTTGTATATGTATTTCGCTTAACATTTTCTTTTGATTATATATTTCAGAATAATTTAACTTTTCTTCTGGGATTATTAAATTTTTTTTAAGGATTTAAACATTTGTGTGGCCTCAATTCCGAACTAATATTATTTTGTACTTTTGCTAGCTTTTTCTCTCTTTCTCTCTGCTTACTTTTACGTAATCTTTCTTCTTTCAGATTCTCTTCTTTCCCGACTTTCCATCCTCTCACTTTTTCTCTTTTCTCTTCGTTTTTCATCCCACGATTTCTGATTTTCCTGTACTTTTGTCCATTTCTTTGGACCTTGCCTCATCCTCTCGAGATTTTATTTTTCTCTCTGCTTCATTCATCTAAAATAAACAAATAAAGTGCCTAGGTAAAAATAAATAAAAATACTCGAGCATGCAAAATTGAACTCATTTTATCTGTAAATTATGGTCAAATTAACATTTATTTAGGTGAAAAATATTTATATATTATTTAATTGAAGATCACAAAGAAAAACAAAATTGTAACTTCCAGTAGTTGAACAAAATTCTGTCAGAATTCTATCATCCACTGACTATTAAACAGAGTCCCATATTTCAAAACAGCCTAAAACTGTAATGTGGACATTTTAACAATTATTAAAAGTTTAAATTATTTAAAATTGTTTTTACTTCTTACAAGAAAAAAAATTTAAGTAAGATTTGAGGTTAGAAAACCAACTTTTGTATCTTTTTGCGTGACTGGTGCGACATGTAATATGCAAAAACTAACGCACCTTTTCATTTGAATTGATCGTTGTCCTCTCTTCTGTAATACAACTATAAACTTAAACTGAAATCAATTAGATAGTTAGAAAAGGGTTGCCGACTAGAACAACATTCGCTCCGGATAAAAGTTAGTACGACTAAAAAGTTAGAAGGGGTGAGAAGTCGATTTAAAACAAATAGTCTTTTTAAATTAGTTAAATATAAACTTTTTTATGAGTTTGAGCTAAATTGGAAATAATTAGCGGGATTTTAAATTTTTAATCATTTTCCTCTTTGCATGAAATGCCCCAAATGCAAATTAAGGCATGTCAAACTAGAATTATATTAGGTCTCTATACCAACGAGTTCAGCTTGACTATAGAAGGAGCACCTCCCACCTTTAGGTGACATTCATGTCGTACAAGCTACACTAGAAAGGAAAATAAATTCGTGCTTAAGCTATGATGGAGTAAACGCCTTCTTTTGAACGTATGTTACATGATTTAGAGTGATATAGGGTATGCATGGCAAATAAGTATCTCCAAAACATCAAATAAACGATAATGTTATTTTAACTAAGCCACAATGCATATACGCAAACCAGTCCCTAATTTTTTTTAGATATCGATCTGAAGTTTTGCACACGTCTTTTTCTCTCCACGACACTGTTTGTCGGAACATATATATATATGATGTACATATATATATATATATATATGTATAATTGCAATACAAACTGAACGATCGGAATAAAGTGCTCGTATAAAAATCGTTTTCATTTACCGAAGTATCTGGGGCTGTCGTCTGAGGTAAAGGTGCAATCTCTGTAGAAATATTTGAGATAGGGTCACCATAGCATACATATAAACTGAATGATCGGAATCAAGTGCTATTATAGGAAGCTTTTTCATGTGACGAGTTATCTTCAAGAAATTTGGAACGGATTATTGTCCAAGCCAACGGTGCATTGGAAAATTTCAGATCGAGTCACTATAGCATATAGCTGCCATAAAAGCTCGATCAAAATCAAGTTCTTGTAAGGAATATTTGTGTTTTTAAAAGGTATTATAGCTTCGATGCAATAGAAGTTAACGTTTTTTCTTGTTTTAGTTATTTTTATTATTTTTGAAATAATTAAAAATAAAAACCGAAATTAGTTCTTAGTTTAGTACCTTTCACAATAGGTAAAATTATTATTTAAGCTTAAAGATTTAGGTTGACTCCCTGAAAGAAATATAAATGATATAATTATAGAATGGCTACGCGTTACAGACTTACCAGAACCTCCACATGGAAATTCGTTTCCTTAGCAAAGAAGGCTTCGCACGTAAAACAATGAGTTCCCTCCACATGTATACTAATCTATAACTATATATACATATATGTACGGTATGTATCTATAACTGTTTGCCAGTTCTGCCATGTTGCGACAGAAAGACTGAAGTGAAACGCCGTTTGCGCGTTGACATCGCCATCAAAAACGTTTGACGTGGTTTTTGATTGACAGGAAACTCATAAATAATTCATGTCATTAAATCATGTTACATTTTTTATGTATGTCCGACCACTTCGTCGTCTTCTTTAACTTCCACTTTTTCCCACACCGCCGGCTGGCTCCTACACACTAAATAAATATGATTTTTTCCGAGCGATTCTTATCATTGGCGAAGGTTCTCAAAACCACAATGGACCGCGGCTTGCCACAATACTATACTCGGAATAATTGTTCTTATATGAGTATACATATACAAGAATGCGTCTGTATAAAATATATAAGAATATATACTTATATACATATATATATGTGCATAAGTAACACACAATAGGTGGATGCCTTCGAGCCTTGGTAAAGGTAAGAACATAAACTTATATGAACGCACTCATATTTTACTTCATGCAGAATAGTACACACACATATCCATCACAATCCTTCAAATACTTCATGTAGGTATGAAAGCCTTGTTTGAATCGGGCGACATTTGTGCAACGACATAAAAAATTTCAAATATGTCCACTGTAGCATATTCCAAACACCTTCCGGACAGAATTACTTACATTTAAAAGATGCGAATTTTTTAGCTATCAATGGGGAGTTGCGTAAAAACACACTTAACCGAGTTATATGAATCAATTAAAGTCTTTCAAGCCATTCATAGATATATGAAATAAGTTAAGTGCTTTATTGTTGGAAAAATCGGCATCGTCCGTTTATTTCATAATGACGGAAACCAGTTATCATGGGCTTATTATTATTATATTATTACAATTAATTACAGGATATTAATTAGCATTTACAAATAAGTTCAGAAATAATCGGACATTTGAGCTGTAACTGCTGAAACTGTAAAAATTATGTTGAATTTTGACTTTGTAGAAAACGCCTGGTACATATATACCATACACAAACAAGTTTTTTTCCGTTTTCGCAAAGTATATTCTTTTGAGATTAATTCTATCAAACTTCATACATTTCTGAGCACTATGGTTGATTCATAGTTACAGCTGTTAACAGAGCGCTGCTCCATGTGCCCCCAAGTCCGCATATATAAATATCTTGTTAATTTGTATACTTTTTTACTCTATATGAACCTCAGAAAGCCAATTAAGACTGAAAATACTTAATTATTATATGTTTAAACTTTAAAATCGATTTTGAACGTAAAATTTATGCATGTTTTCACTTATGAAAATTACAAAAAATCAATATAAATATTTATATTTTGCTTCACATCGAATTCCATACTTACCAAAATAGAAGTTGAATCAGATTGATAGGTGAATTAGTTTGCGCGCAATCGTGCATGCCAATTGCAAAAACTTGGTTTTCGGAAAACGCGATTCAAATATACTCGTCTGACAAGTGGTCGACGCGCTTGCCTATTACCTCAAATATCTTTTGAACCACTTCGAAATCAAAGCTAATTTTTTGCTCAAATGTTTTTAAATATATTTGGAAGATAAGCAAAAAAAAATCGATTTTTTCGATATGAGTAATCCAACCCCTTAAATAATATCAATTTATATATTGTATGTATATATATATATTATATATTAACTCGCAATAATGAATTTTTTTAGAAAACGCCGTTCAAAGGAAAATCGAATTATATATTGTCAATATTATAAAATTTAACTTTACTTTCAATATACTATATCCAAAACACAAACAAACTATAATAAAATAAGTGTTAAACATATTTTAAATAGTCTTTATATAACAACAAGTACGGAAAAGAACAAAGCAGGGGAAATACCTTCAAATGTTGGTAAAACTTTATATTAAACTAGGAGAAGTATTGCCTTGATTGATTGATTATGAGGCAGAGGATGCGCTGTTATTAGAAAGAGAATTGTTAAACTATGAAAATATAAAAACAAAATTATATTTTTTATTTGTAGACTAGAACACCCCCTCAAAGCTTGTGGAGCGTTTATTCAGCGAGTTATCAACAATTCTATTATAAGGGGAGTGGGCGTGGTTATTACCTGATTTTAACCATTTTCACAATGTATAAACAAATGCAAAAGAGAATTCTTGTTAGCAAGTGTGGTTGATATAACTTAAACGGTTTGGAAGATATGTACATTAAAGCGCTTAGGACGTGGGCACGCCCACTTTTAAAAAATGTTTAGCCCACAAATGTCCCTTGCTACTGCGATCCCCTGTACCAGAGTTTCTAAAAATTTTTAATGGTATTATTAACAAGTTCACAACTAAAAAAATTGTGGTAATTTTACTGTCTAAAGTAATAAATATCCACCAGTCTCATGAAGTATAGTTTTCACAAAAATTTGTTAGAATGCAAATTAATTGAACAAATATAATATTTGCTGCGTCGTAATGGTGGAAAACCATTTCTTTCTTAAACAAATGGGTTTGTTATTTATGTATGGAGTCAAATCGACCCAATTGTTCAGCATAGTAGTGTCTCTGGCCTTATCGGGTTTTATCCATTTCTAAATAGTAGATGTATTTAACAACCTGGAGCGCCGACAGCTTTCTTTTTATATACAAGTACATGTATTTCACGCAGGATTTGTGCGAGGTCTTTGGAAGACTTTTATCAACATAGAATTCTCTGTTCTGATTAATCGAATTAATCGCTTAATTACTAAAACAATATATAAACCTTACTGCTACTCACAACATTTCATCATATCAAAATGCGGGCTACATCTTGATTCAAAATTCAAAAATCCTGCATCTCTGCTGGTGAACAAAATAGCAACCCAGCCAATACCTAAAGTGACATCACTGATTTTAATGTAAAGGCACCTTACTGTCTTTGATAATTCGGAAAACTAAACGCGCGTGTTCAAAATGGCTGCTATGAAAATTAAAATTTGCAACATTTTCAGAAAAGCCGACAATCAAAATTTTGTACAAAGCACTTTTTGTGCGAAAAAGCTGAAGTATTCGAATAACACAACCAACATGATTCAGCATATAAAGCAAATCCTAAAGCTTTTGCCTGAACAATAAGGTTTTCGAGAAATGAGATGAAGGGTGCAGACGAAACTGAAAGTAGAAACGAAAAATTAAAGGAATCTCTGGAAAATGATTTTGGCCAAGGGGACCTTCATAAATCATTAGTTCATAGCAATAGGCGAAGTCAGGATAATGATACATTTCCTTAAGATGAGCTAAGTTTTCTTTGAATTGCCAAGTTTTAGTTTTGAAACGAAACACAGCCGAGGCATGGGAAGAAATGAATTTGCTTTTCCACAAATATACGCTCTTAATTGGTACATCAGTATCCGAGAACATCTAACTTCTAAAGCTTAGGGCAATAGCTTCGAAAAACCCAGGCATATTACTACTATTTTAGCAATCTTACATGAAAAATAATTGTAAGTGAATTATTATATCTACGAGTATCATCAATTAAAAAATTTGAACTTAAGTTATTTCATTGTTTTAACATAAAAAAAACCAAAATAATCGAAAAGGGAGATAAGCCGATTATAACACCGACCAGACTTCGGACGCATCTAACATAAGACCCAACGAACCCCACTCATCTAATACCTTTCTCCCTATGGGTCGGGTGAGCTCGTTTCCTGACCCTCCCGTTAGATGACCTCGACGACAACCAAACTGAAACTTACCACCAAAGCGGGGATTAAATAAACGTTACAACAACAACAACATTAATCGATTATATCTTGCAATTAATTGAAATTAATTTTTAGTTTTGGCAATTGATCATTTGATATATTAAACGAGAAATAATTTTTTTTTTTGTCATCCCTAGATAGGCATAGTTATACTAATTTTCCGAAATTATGTATTAGAAGGGATTTCATTTCAAGGTATTGACAGTTCTACCTTTCGCTATAGGCAGAGCTAAAGTAATTCAAGATGGGTTGTCTCTCTTTGCAGTTTCTTTGAGGTTAGTATGTCATCGACGGTGGATATTAATTTTACAATGTTTACCAGCGGAATATTTAGAAGAAAACTTACAGTCAGAGAAGGCAGAAGGGAAGTGGTTGGCAAATTATTTTATTTCACTCCAAATTCCTTTCGTGTTGAACGAAAAACTAACTCTTGGTATTTTTTAAGTCACGTTTTCCAAATTTGCTTTCTGGTGAAAGGCAACAATGGTTCATTTGTACGCAAACTTGCCAAATATTAGATAGTTTTGTTTCACGACTGATAATGAGTTAGGTATGGGAAGTTTCTTGGTTGACATTTGAGGAAAATGGTTAGGGTCTACAAACATTTTTTCAAGTAATTTGAAATCGGTCTAGGACAAAAACATTTATTTATACATAGAAATATGAATGTTTTTTGTTGGTTGTTTTACATTTACTGGATGTATAAAAAGTAACGACAAACAAAATGCTTTAAACATTGTCATAATCAAGCATAGTCACATATCAGCTTTTATTTTTTCCAGCACTTTACCCAGCTCCATTTTATTAACTTTTTTAAAAGAATAAAATTCAAATGTTTGAGTTTACGAGAGTTCTACGCCACAAAAAACATTAATTTTACAGTATTAAAATAAAAAATGTGTTCATATAATTTGTTTCAACATAATGTCTCATCATTTTCTGAATTATGACAATCTCTTCACTTGACTGCTTCCATACTTTTCCATTTAAATTTACATTACAGAGAAATGTCTAAACTAAAAAAACGTTGATATGAAAAATCTGGAAAAATATTGCAAACACTTTTTAAACTTGAAAGCAAACAAGTTTTCCATGAATATGATTATGCAAAATAAGCGTCTGGCCACACGCCTGTAATGCTTTTCGAGCCGACAGCCGTCCGAAGCGCGCTTCTACTAAGCCGACACAGGCGATTCAGCCATATACACACATTATTACATACAAACATACTACGCAATCCTCGGCCATGTTGTACAATAATATTTTTACGCAATTATAATTTATTTCACTTCTTTACGAATTTGAACCCCCTCCAACAACCCACGAATAACATAATTAAGTCCCCTCTACCATAAACAGACACCACTTTACTTTGAAGAAATTTTACTGATTTTACCTTTTGATTTCTATTATTCACACTTGAAATATCTCATTCACATTTAGAAAGATGCATCAATCGCGTAGTTGAGGAAAACAGATATTTCCTTATTTTGGTTCCTTTGGTTTTTATTATTTATTAATTAATTAATAAAATATGTGGACATGAATGCATAAAGTAATTTATATAATTTTAAACAATTTGTTTTCGTTCTCTCACTTCCATTTATTTTCAATTTACCTTACAGTATTTGAAATTATCTGGCCTTCCCCATCCCATAAAATTTTAAGTATTTTTTTAAATTTTGCTTCACGTTTCTTCCGCTGAAATTAAGCGCTGGGTTTCTATCACAGCAGGACACTTAATTTCTTCTTACTTCTTCTTAGCATTAATGCTTTTAATAAGATTTGAAAAGTTTTCTATTTTGCTCTGTTTGTTGCATATTTTATTATTTTTCCTTTTTTTTGGTTTGTTTTAAAAGGATTTACTTGGTCCCCATTTATTTGCATATTCCCTAACCAAAAGTAGCCAACAAACTTTTTATATTTTAGCACTTTGGAAAAATCCTTTGCGGTATTTCTTTCAGTTTGTTCATTAGGACTTTCTTGCGGTAATAATTTAGTTTTCACCACTTGTCACTCCGGCTGGATTCGGTAGCATAACTGTGGTTTCGTATTAATTAATAATTCTCTTATGGTCAGCCTGAAAATATGTGTGTATACCAATGTAGTGTATATGTTGTATATGAATTTTTTGAAAGACCACTGGCATTTTAAAATTTTTAATATTAGATGCTTTATCCCTTTGTTAAAATTGATTGCAAGGGAGCCGCCTAAAAACATAATTTTTATAACAAATACATTCAGAAAATATTTATATTTTATACTTGTAGGAGAGCCATGCGTCACCTTGAAAATAGGAGTGAATATTTCATACAACATACTAATTTGGGGTCTTTTGGGTATTAAACAATCAACAGCTATTTCAATACTCTTAATAAAAAAATTAAAAAAATAAAATTTGTAACTAAAGGAAGGTTTGGACTGATCACTTAAACTTTCCACATTAGCCAAGTATACCCAAAACATGTTTTCACAAAATCTTAAAAAGATAACTCACCCATTGACCCATAAATGCGGTATAAAATCTGCCGCTGATATAATTTGTGGACCGATTTAACACATTTTCGGCACAAAATTATATTGTATTCTTTATTAAAAGTTCTCTTAATTTTTATAAGATATCATAGATATTAACCGACACACACAGTATGTGGACCAAGCAAAGTATTAACCCGATGTTACAACTTTTTTGACATTAAAGCACAATATTATCAGGAAAAGATTTTCCCTGATTTTCAATAATATCATCAATCACAAATTGACCAATATATTTGATATAATGGTAGCCATGGCCCCTGAGGTGTACATCTGGCTTACCTGGGAGCTTTTTCCGATTTCGACAATTTTCAGTTGTGAGATGGAGCACCTTAAAAACACTATTAGTACACATTTTTATTCCTCTTTCTTCATTGGTGCTTGATTTATAATATATACTGTAAGGAGGAAGAATCAAATCGAATTTAAAATTCTGATATATTAGAAGTACGCCGTTTTCACACTGTAATATAATATAATATAAATGAAATGTCATCTGGACGGAGCAATACCTATTGTTCACTTTTTTCACTGAGCCCTATGCAACCTTTCTTTGGTATCTTGGCTGTGAAATCTTTTCTTTCTGACGTGTGCAATCGTGGAATCCTCGGAGCTAATGTGCAATACATGAACTATAATAAAATCTGTATAAAGAAGTTGGAAGTGATTGAAAATCTTTACAGTGAAATTAAGGCACTTGTGAGTGAGTTCAATTTACGCAAAGACCAAATATACAGATAACGCCAGAATCATGGTAAAAGCAATCATTATTTCGAATAGATACTAGAAATTTCTTATGGGGATGACGGCGATAATGAAGCCGAAGAAAGCATAATTGATGGTGAGCTAACAACAAATTTAAATATACATTCAATTAGCTCAATCAAGCATGTTACTAACAACCGTCAACTCACGGTGAAATATTATACTTTATGCAAAGCTTGAAGTCCGTTGAGTTTATTGAAAAGCCGGGGAAACCCGTAAATAGGTGAAATTTGAAGCTTGTTATATATAACTCTATGAAAAACTAAATATTATATTACCATTGTCACAGGTATTTGATAATAAAAGTATCGTTACTACAGCCAGTGTTCAAGGTTGCCACACGTTGATGTTTAACATATCTGATGTTAAACAAGCGCAAGGTTTTAAAGATTTTTGTGAAAAACATTTTAAATATTCAATAAAGCTCAATTGGAGTGATTGTGATAAGAATAAGAAGACTCACAAAGACTTTGGAGGCAGTGTTCAAAGCAACTGACAAATTAGAGAACAGCCAATTATGGGCCAATTTTATAAGCTATGTTTAAAGCTTAAAGTTGACAATCACAGAATCTTAAACCTCACACAGTCAAGCTTTAAGGCAATGCGTAGATTCAGGACTGCTAGAGGGTGCTGTTGATAGAACCAGCGAAGGTTGGTAAAATATAAATTTCAGCAAACAACACCAAAATATGCACACAATTCGGCTTTCGCAAACGTGTGCCTGGAGCCACTATTAATGACAAGTAACGTAAATGTCTCGCCTTTTCCTTAGCTGTGTCCAGCGAGTCCTGCGTCCGTTATTGCCAAAATTCGTGAAGATACCTCGTCAAATAAACGAAAGTTTTCCATGCAAGAATTTTATTTCGATCGTTCAGCTAATATAGCAGATATATGCTACAGGCATCCGATCTATAGAATTTCTTCGGAGATTACATTCTTGCTTTAGAAAATAACGCATGCCAAATTTCGTGCAGATATTACGTCAAATAAAAAAGTTTCCCATACAAGTACTTGATTTCGATTGTTCAGTTTGTATGGCAGCTATATGATATAGTGGGTCGATATCGGCTGTTCCGACAAATGAGGAGCTTCTTAGTGAGGAAAGGATAGGTACAAAATTTCAGAGCGATAGCTTAAAAACTCTGGGACTAGTTTGTATATATACAGACAGACGTACAACTCATCATGCTAATCATTTATGTACAAGTATTATATAAGGTTGTCAAATATCTCCCTTCCGCTTTTTTGTCTTTTGAATTTCGCGGCTATGTACAAAGCGCTACAGAGCTCGTATCTGGCAATACTATACATAATTTGAAAGGTCTTGACATAACCTACAAAACAACGCTATGCATGATTAGTTTGGATATTGCGTTCAACAGTTATAGACGTGTAAACATGGAGTTCACTAACGCCGAAATTCGCGCTATTTTAAAGTTTTCCTTCGTTAAAGGCAAATCCGCTAGAGAAACGTTCCGTGAGATTAATGGTGTTTTGGGGGATGGTACTCTATCACTTCGAACCGCGGAGGAATGGTTTCGACGATTCAGAGCCGGTGAAAACGACACCATGGATAAGCCAGCCTGCGGAAGACCTGTGACGACAAATACCGATCAAATCATGGAATACATCGAGTTAGACCGGCATATGGCATCTCGTGACATCGCCCAGGAGATGGGAGTTAGTCACCAAACCATTTTGAACCATCCGCAGAAGGCTGGATACAAAAAAAAGTTTGATGTTTGGGTGCCGCATAATTTGACGCAAAAAAACCTTCTGGACCGAATCAACGCCTGCGATATGCTGCTGAAACGGAACGAACCCATTCTTGAAGCGGATGGTGACTGGCGACGAAAAATGGATCACATACGACAATATCAAGTGAAAACGGTCGTGGTCGAAGGCCGTTGAATCGTCCCAAACAGTGGCCAAGCCGGGATTGACGGGCAGGAAGGTTTTGCTGTGTGTTTGGTGGGATTGGAAGGGAATCATCCACTATGAGCTGCTCCCATATGGCCAGACGCTTAATTCTACCATCTACTGCGAACAACTGGACCGCTTGAAGCAGGCGATCGACCAGAAGCGTCCAGAATTGGCCAACAGGAAGGGTGTAATGTTCCACCAGGACAACGCCAGACCACACACTTTGTTGATGACTCGTCAGAAGCTACGGGAGCTCGGATGGGAGGTTTTATCGCATCCACCATATAGCCCGGACGTAGCGCCAAGTGATTACCACCTGTTCCTGTCCATGGCGAATGCCCTTGGTGGTGTGAAGTTGAACTCAAAAGAGGCTTGTGAAAAGTGGCTGTCCGAATTCTTCGCAAATAAGGAGGGGGGCTTCTACGAGGAAGGTATTATGAAGTTGCCGTCTAGATGGAAACAGATCATCGAACAAAACGGCGCATATTTTAACTAAATCCGATCACTGTAACACTTTTTATAAAGCAAGAACGATAACGATAGGTTGATTGAAGAAAAAACGATCAAATTAAGAAAAAACAAGTAAGGAAGGGCTAAGTTCGGATGTAACCGAACATTTTATACTCTCGCAAAGTCAAATGGTATACTCGTTTGAGATTTCTTTGTGGATTGACTGATATTTTCGGTAGAAGGTCAACTATAGGCACTGGGGTCCACATATTTAGTACTTAGGGGTTTGAACAGTTTTGGTTCGATTTAGACAATTTTTGGCCGCAAGGTGGCATACTTTAATTGCATTATTCACGCAAAGTTTTACCCCGATATAATCATTGTTACCTGATTTGCATAGTGGAAAGTGAAAGAATCAGATGGAATTGAAAATGGTGTTACATGGGAAGTAAGCGTGGTTGTAGTCTGATTTCGCCCATTTTCGCACTATGACATAGATACATGAAAAGAACGTTATGCACCGAATTTGGTTGAAATCAGTTGAGCAGATCTCAAGATATGGGTTTTCACCTAAAAGTGGGCTGTGCCACGCCCACTGACTAATTTTGAACGCGGTTCCTATAAAGCCAATTTATACCATCTCAGAGATAAAATTTAATGTCTCTGGCGTGTTTAGTGCTTGATTTATCGCGCTTTTAGTAGTTTTTAACAGTACCGTTATATGGGGAGTGGGCGGAGTTGCCACCCGATTTCAACTATTTTCACACCGTCAATAGAAGTGCTAAAAACATTTGCTTCTAGTGAATTTTGTTATTATAGCATTAGCGGCTTAGGAGATATGCACATTAAACCTATTAGAGGCGGGACCACGCCCACTTTAAAAAAAAAAGTTTTAACTGCAGATGCCCCTCCCTAATGTGATCCTGTGTACCAAATAACAGTCTTGTATCTTATTGCGGAGCTTAGTTATGGCAAGTTATTTGTTTTTGATTAATGGCGTTTTGTGGGCGTGGCAGTGGTCCGATTACGCCCATCTGCAATACCAACCGTCTCACGGTACCAAGAAACATGTCTACCAAGTTTCATGAAGATATCTCAATTTTTACTCAAGTTAAAGCTTGCACGGACGGACGGACGAACAGACAGTCACCCGGATTTCAACTCGTCTCTTCATCCTGATCATTTATATATACAAAACCCTATATCTAACTCGATTAGTTTTAGGTGATACAAACAACCGTTAGGTGAACAAAACTATTATACTCTGTAGCAACAGGTTGCGAGAGTATAAATATGGAAGATATATGGAAAATTTTGTTATTGATTTTTTTTTAAATATTCAGTTTTATTTAAAATCTGTTATTGAAATGACAATGGCGAAATTACAGGAAAAGTTACATACAAAGTAAGATCAATTGAATCGAAAGAGAAGATCTAATGGATGATATCTTTTCAGTCTCCTACATCTTTGACTATTATCCAGCAGTTGGATCACAATACCGTTATCATGGTTCTCCAATCGAGATAGATAACGACTACTCAATTTGTTCTATAGTTTATTTACAGTGTGAACTTTTAAGTCTCCCTGTAGAACGTCATTTCTAACATAAAATGGTGCAACCACTATAATGCGAAAAACTGTATTTTGAAAGGCTTGAATAAATTTAAATTTAATATCAATGGTTTTTCTGAATTAGTTCGGCACCAGATCTCTGCTATTGATAATTAGTGGGCATCTGGATATCGGGTTTTAATTTTGTCTAACCGTTCCAAAGATTTTTACCTGGATCTTCTGGTTTGGCAGCAACTAGATACGTCTCTATCGACTTTTTGCGTAGTTTTCAGTTCCAGTGTAGATCTAGCTTTTTGCTAATCACTTGGAAAGCATTGTGTAAGCTTCTGGTCAGGGTTTCCGCAACATAATCAATATCTGCCTTAAAGCAAAAGTGTGATGTTGGGGCCCACATTGTTCTCAAGCCATGTACAGTATTTTAAAATAATTGCCCCTTTGTACACTTGTTTATTTATTGTATTATTTATAATTTAACTATTTGGTTTTAATTTTAAAATTTTTATCTTTATACCAAAAATGAAACAGCTTATTGCGAAAGTAAACTTTGCAGTAAAAGTGTTCTGTAACGTCAAATTATATTATACAACACATCATTTGGCAATGTTTTTTTTTTACTTTGCGCTATAATTGCACTTCGAAAGTTGCACAATTTTTGGTTCAATTAACCGGGGAATCAAATAATAAGCGATACTCGTTTAATTGAACAATTCGTTAAATTCTAGGAAACATGCCTTAATGGACAACCTAATCAAGTAATAAAATATATGCATGTGTGCACATTAAGTATTTATTTAGTTTTTAGTAATGATATTTAAATAATACTTTGACCTTTAAACGGAAACAAAAAATTGAAACCAAGATAATGTACTCATATGTACATATATTTAGAGATCATTGTTATGGAAACAAAAATTAACTTAGTTAACAAAAAAAAATCATATTATTGTATATATGCGTTCACATATTTAGAGATCGCTGCTTACATTTAAATGTTAATGAGAAGTCTGTAATATTTGTATATTATTCAATCTATGTGAAAAAATATAGCTATTCAATATTCCCTAATTCACACAAAAACTTGTTTTCTGAAAAAAAATATGTTTGAAATTAGTTTTATTGTATGCATTTAAAAACTTCGAGAACTGACGGAGGCTTCAACATATGTAAACACTAGATTTGCAGATATGCTAACTGCTGCTTATCACAAATGCTGCGAAATATGTATGTGCGGCAATGCCAGATTATTTTTTAGCGAAAGTTTTTTGTGCTACTAACCGGGCGAAATTAAAGGTATATTTTTTTGTTAATAACACATATTATTAACCAATTATGCGAGAAAACCTATTAACCGTAACCGTCACACTAACGTAGCAAGCACAATATTGACTTCTAAAGCTTAAATAGAGTATCTTTTATTGCTAAAGACTAATACCTTCAAATAACCCCACAAGTAGTAGTCGAATGGTATTAAATCACAACTTCTTGAAGGCCATTCGAAGTCACAATTTCTTGAAATTATCGAATGTCCAAACTTTTCTTGCAATTAATCGATTGTTCCGCGTGCAGTGTGGCACGTAGCCCCGTCTTGTTGGAACCAGATGCTGTCAAGATCAACTTCTTCCAATTGCGGCCATAAATCTATATCTTCGATCTATACTGCTCTACATTAATAGTAATGGTGTCACCAGCTTCATTTCCAAAGAAGTACGGACCGATGATTTTACCAGACCAAAAACTACACCAAACTGTCAATTTAGGTGAATGTAATGATTGTTAATGAATACTTTGTGGATTTTCTTCGTACCAGAACTGACAGTTTTGTTTATATACCGCACCACACAGACGAAAGTGAGCCTTATCAGAGAAGACGATTTTCTTAAAAACAATCGTTATTGCTTTCAAATTGTTCCAAGGCAAAGTCAGCAAATTCACGACGTTTGCGGTAGTCCAATGGTTCTTGAGAGAAAACCATTTTATACAGATGCAAGCCCAAATCTTTTCTCAAAATCCGCTAAGTTGTGGTTTGAGATAGTCTCAATTCTTGAGAACGTCTTGGAATCGACAAATTGCGATCTTCAGCAACACTTACCTGAACGGCAGCAATATTTTCATTTCTTCGAGCGGTTTTTTGCCTTCTTGGCACTTGAATAATGTTCGTAAAGGAAATGTACTCTCGAAATTTTCAACACTTCGACGAATAGCGAGCACAGGTGGACGATTATTACGACCATAAATTGAATAATTTGTAAACGTTGTTCTTGCGTATATCTTTCCATGATGAAATTGTAAACATAATTTAATATAATACAATGAAAAAAAACAGAATATGACATATTAAAAATGGCCGAAATGACACTTAGAAATCATCCCTATTGGAAAACCCGATATTAGGCAACTATCGATTTCCAAGAGGGCTGAACAACATGACCATTGCTGCCCCCAATAATGTGGAAATGGTTCAAGTTCCGTGAGAGAAATATCAGATGCATTACCACTAGAATGGTTCGATCAATTCGCATCCTTTGATTTTGAAACATGACCAATCATTAAAACGTTCACAAGAAGTATATTTGCATGGCCATTGAAACAGCATAAGCATATCCACTATTTTCATTATTGACTCCTCATCGACGACTATTGAGATAATGGGTTGGGAAAGCTTACCTGACTGGACTTGATGTCCGTTGCGCAGCAAACTGCCAAAAGTTGTACCAGCATTAGGTTGACTCGGTGGAGCACACCGAGATTAATTTAGATTACCTAGCTAGCAGTTTCTGCCTTGGATTTTACCCAATTGTTGGTCAGTTTGCTTGTAGGCTCTACAGCTTCATAGGATTAAATGGCCTCTTCTCCATAGTGAGCACAGCAGAGGCAGCGGCTTTAGTGCAGTCGGTTGATTGATGGTACAGTTAACAAATCTAAAAGATTAGTTGCAGAATATCTGCGTGTGCCCCAACCTTTGGCATCTATGACGCTTGACTAAGTCATCAAATTTTGTTGGCGATATAAAACAACTGCACGACGAGCCTTTTGACATCAGTAATGGATAAGTAGAATCCCCTAGCTATTGGGATGATGAAAATAGTGAATCTTCCTGAATGGAGAGATAGAGAATAGTAGTTCGGGCTTCATACATCCTACTAAAGTGCCCCCCTACTACATGCCGAATTATTATTGCTGATCGCATACAACGTGTGCCTTTATGGAATAGATTCGATTTTTTTAATTAAGCTGAATAATTAACAACCCGCTTCACTAAGTTTCAATTCAGTACCGTTAATGTACCCTATGCAGTACAGTATCTCATTTTTATATACAGAACAGGGTATATTAAGTTTGCCACGCAGTTTGTAACACCCAGAAGGAAATGTCGGAGACCCTATAAAATATATTATATATATAAATGATCAGCATGATGAGCTTAGTTGATTTAGCCATGTCCGTCTGTCCGTCCGTCTGTATATATGCAAACTAGTCCCTCAGTTTTTAAGATATCGATCTGAAATTTTGTACCTGCCCTTTTCTCTCTAAGAAGCTGCTCATTTGTCGGAACGGCAACAACGTAATCTCCGAAAAACTTGAACAGATCGGATGACTATAACATATAGCTGCCGTATTAACTGAACGATCGAAGTAAAGTCCTTGTATGGAAAACTTTTTCATTTGACGAGGTATCTTGATGAAATTTGGCATGAGTTATTTTCTAAGGCAAGAATATAATCTCCGAAAAAATTGTTTAGATCCGATCGCTATGTCATACAGCTATCATATAAACTAAACGATCGGAGTAAAGTGCTTGTATGGAAAAAAATTTTATTTTTATTTCCGATTCACGAAATTAGATCTGAATAAAGTTATTGTACGGAGCCTTTGTATCTGTGAAGGGTATTATAGCTTCGGTGCAACCGAAGTTAACGTTTTTTCTTGTTCATTGTTTAAACGATTTTTTGTCTTTCATCAGCACAGGTAATATATTAAGATTTTAATTCCAAAAAAGACGAAAATACTCACTTTGTGATCGATGAACGCTTTAGTTTCACCATCCCCTACTCTAAACAATGGAATTTCGAATCGCCGCTTTTTCACAATATGAACTCAAACGGGTTAAATTTATAGCTAGCTGGAGATCTACAGCATATTTCCTAATGGTTTGAGCGTTGGTAAACTGTGAAAATTAAGTTTCCCAATTTGGAAGCTTTACAAAATTAAAACCTTAAAACCAGCGGATAGGAATAAAAGACGGAGCTTGGCTTTTGATATCTCCAAACAACTGACTTTATTTTCACTTATTAACTCCAGTCTATTTGAGAATTGTAGAAAGGCTTTAAGCTCACTGGCAGGTCAACTCCACGTGTCCTTAATTTGATTCCCGTCCACATTTTGGATAACGAAAAAGCTGACGAGTTGGCCAAACTAGGAACCTATTTAGATGAATCCGAAGCGGAATTAATACCATGTGGACTGGGAACGATTAAAAGAAATTTCCGCGAATCTCCATATAAAGAGAAGACAAAAAATAGTGGCATATGAAATTGTGCTGCCAAATGTGTTGAGTCCACACAATGGAATGTCTAGTGGTCGGCATTCTTACACATTCAAACGTTTTATTTTTTGATAGTGTATGCGTGTGGACAGCGACTCACTCTCTCAGTGGTACGTTTTTCAGTTCAAGTGTAATTAGAACCATCACTAGTTTCCTTTAAATTGTTTTGTATGAAAATTGTGTGCAAAATATTTTCTAAAGCTGCTTTTGCATCTGACACTGTTTTGATACGGACAGTTTCCAGCATCACCAACATTTCGCCCTTTCGTATCAAACCAAATTAGTTAAAAGTTACACCCCTAATGGCAACGTAGAAATTAGTGGTTCTCTTTTGTTTTCAGTTGAATTCAATTTTTCATAATGTATAAACTCAAAACTAAAATCTAACTTTTAAAAATAACCTACCTATTTATAAATAAATGTATTCGACTGTAATTTTGAGTTAGTTTAAGAATAATTCATATATATTGAAGTTGAAGACTGGCGACCCTGCGTTGCAAGAGAGCAATCAGAAGCCTCGTTTCTACGGCAATTTTCGCGGATATCGTACCGTACGGTCTGTAGGAGCGGTGGTGAGTGTGCATTTATATTGCGCTTTCATGAGATAGGTCGTATCAGCTGGTTCGGTCTACGGTTTTGCATCGGTGACTGTTTCCAACGTAACTGAAGCATTAAACACGAAGCGAAGAAACGAAGGGGTATGCCACGCTTTACTTTCAATGCTTTCTAAAAATGGCGCCTGTTGCTTGAAAACGCGTAAAAGATGAGAGTTGCCCAAAATTTAGCTTGTCTTCGCGGAGAAAACTTTTTATGTGAACATACTCATATAAAAGCGTACATCGAACTTTTCTCGCTTCTGTCGCTTGTGCTCGGTTGACAGGCTTTGTACTAGACGAAACAGTTCGTAGCGTTCGGTTTAAAATGAATTGCAAATGTTCAAAAAATTAATTTTGTTATCTATTTTTGTAAATAATTTGCAAATAGGAAAAATATAAATAGTAGAAATATATTAGAAAAGGGTGAAAAGGAAAAAAAACTAGCTAATCCAAAATATTTTTGTGCACCGCGTCCATGTAGAAAGTTTTCCGACTCAATTTGTGTCCCTAGTGTGAATGCAATGAGCGACACCAAAAGAGTATTTGCCGTCCGTGTGTGAACTTGATTGCATACAACAATGGAACATTTATTACTTTGAACACAAAGACGACTGCACGTCAGTGTCGTTGGCTGTGTGTTTAGCATTTATTGGGGCTTAGGTAAAAATAAAGTTGGAACCCTTGGATTCAATTTTGTTTACAGTTAAGCTGATATATGGAGACTGTTGTTAACTTTAACTGCCTTTGATCAAGGACAGCATATCTCCATGCACAGTTTGGTAACTTCCGCGATGATGTGATGAAATAACTACAAGTTGTTCATTCAATTATAATATTTCAATAGCTATAGTCGTCTGCACAGTTATAAAGTAAATAAGCAGTTACCATACTGAAGTAGTATAGTAAAAGCGGCATTTAATACTTTTTGTTTTTTTCCGAAATATGTAATATGGGACATTTAAAATAAAATTCGTGAAACTTTCGTTCAATTTGTTTTGATTGTTTGTTTTATGATTTATCTGGAGTTACAGAAATTTCTGAAAATTAAAAGAGAGAAAATAACCTCAAGTTGTTTGAAAAGTTTGATAAATACTTATTGTTGTATTCTATGACGTCTGTTTAACATCAAGGGATTTGTATAAAAAAAATAAGTTCTTAGAAAAAGCACGATTGGGAAAAAATTATAATTATAAAGGTTGGTATATTCCCTAGAATGTCGATTTGATAAGAAAACAAAGAATAGTGGCATACAAAATTGTGTTGCCAGATGAGTTGGGCTTGACGTGAGGTGTATAGAATATCGCAATATATTGCGAAAGATTAAAAAAAGCTAAACATTTCTTTGCAACCAGGTAAGTAACGTGTCGTTAAGTGAATTAAGTTCTCCAGGTTATAAACTTGATTAAATAGGTTTTGATTGTTAGGCTTCTTTTATCCATTATTTATTTCAAAAACGACCACAAATTTTAAGTGGGATTAAAGTCGGACGACTAATACGTCAATCACCCAGGTGAACCTATATCACGCGATTTCAACCACGGCAGTTACCGGGAGTAGGTTCGTATCAGATAACCTGGACATCATACTTGTGCGGGAACCATATGTATACAAAACCGAGGTAGGAGCCATCAATATAAAGGTAATCTGAAGTCTCTTTAGCGAGAAATCAAGAACTGAAAGTAGTCTTACTAAACAGTATTGAATACTTTTCTATTTCAGAGTTTCTAACGCAGGCGTGCAGGCCAAGTATGAAAGCAGAATGGACTTTACCCTGGAGAGTCATCGTTTGCGCCAACCGTGGAACCGTGGTTTACTGCAGGAAAAACAGGCTTCTACTAATTCTAGCGTGCGATGCCAACGCACACCATACAGTATGTGACAGCTTTAACTGCGGCGCACGGGGCGAGTCTCTTTTTAAATATATTTTGAGTAGAAACCTAAATGTAGAAAACGTTGGGTGCATTCCAACTTTTATAACGAGCCTAAGGAAGGAGTAGTTGACATTACCTTGAATAACGACCATGCGATGGGACTGATCTTGCGTTGAAGGTGTCGACATAGTCCTTCGTGTCCGATCACTATACCATAAGGTTCGCATTTGGAGTTGAGGTCAAGAACCCCCTCCAGGACATTGCAGCTGCCCGTTGAAAATGATTACCCGTGGCGGACCAAAATACTCTCTATCCTCAGGAAATCGGTTCGTACGTTTTTCAACATTAATTCTAGGAGTTTTCAACAACCTTTAAGTTATTTTTTAAAACCAAATGGCAATTAAAAATGTGGCTCTTTGAGAATTGTCCCAGCGACAAATTGACGAATACAATAAGATTTTTAGTTGTAATATTTTGTAAAACTATACACTTATGTACATACATATTATATAAATGATTATATTTCCTAATCATATTTATTTATTCTTCTTTTAACGATATGTTCACATGAATTTTCAGGGGCATATGCTGTTTTACCCACGCACCATCAGTCAAACTAAAGGTCTGTCTAAGATTAAGATCTCAAAGGGCAAATGCCAGCGGAGAAAATTTACATACGGCGCTATTAAAGCTAATTCTCGTTAAATATTTATTTCCGAAGCCGAGTAAATTGCTTGACAGTTAAGCCGAAGGAAGACAGAAAAGTTGCCCCTATATTTACTTTTCTGCTTGGAAAAGTTACTCTTATTTTAGAATTTTAGTTGTATGACCAAGTTGAGGGATGAATTTTTTGACGTGAGGATTGACAGTTGGAGTCTTAAATAAATTAGATGATTGGCTCCATACGCATAAGACAATAACAAGGGAAGTAAAGCGCACTACGACATCGGATTAAATATCGGCGTGGCGGTCTAAAAATGAAAATAAAAAATTTAATCCAAACAAACGTAAATTTACTTTTATTGATGGAAAAAGACGAATTTCAGTTATTTGCATAAATTTGTAAGGCAAAAATACTCTGCTAGCGGGTCATTTGGTTTACGTTGTTACGAATCGAGATATTCAAAACAATACAAATAGTATAATAACTTTGACCAAATTTATGTATTTAATTTAAAATTTATATTTAGAAATGTTGCCTTAGAATTCAATTTCATTAGTCAACGAAAACATGAATGGATTCCATAACTGATGTCTTTTAGTATACTTATAGTAATCTTCGTGTAGGCGATATTTATATCAAAATTAAATGAGTCTGTTATATAAACTTGAACAAAGGAGCTAAATATGTATATGAGGTATAAGTTAACCAATGCATCGGAAATAATTATGGTATATTAGAGATATAAGGTTTAGACCAAGGTCTACCATAAGCAACATAATTTTTAAGAAAATTTGTAAACTTAACTTCATTCAAACATTATACATTTTTACTAAATTAAACGGTTTAACATAAGATGAAAACAATTTTAAATTCCATCTAATTCTTTTACTTTACGGTATATATATAAACCAAACACCAATGAAGGCATCGGAATAAAAATTAAAATGTGAATGTATGCCATTGCTTACCCAAATATGGTCGTAATCGTACAATAAATTTTTAAACCCCCAATCTACCGAATATGTGGACCTTGGTACCTATGTGTGACTTTATGCCAAATATATCGATCAGATATGAGAATAAACTAATCGAAACAATAGTTTTCTTATCCCTCATATATCTCATATACAAATTTTCGAACATCCAGTCGTTTATCGGTAAATTTTTTGTTGCCTTTATAAAACTTGAAAAGCGTCTTTTTTTATAAACCTTTGTACTACAAAATGTTGCGAAAGAATTCAACATACTTAACCCACCGAACTCGTTAATGAATTACAACCATATTTTGTCATATTATTAATGTATATCATAGGCCACAGGCTCAGTTTAGCGTGCCCATGGTATATCTATATGTATAATAGTATAATATATGAGAGCTAAAATAATTTTGGTAAGATATTATCATTAAAATAACTAACAAATTATCGTAAATTGTAGATTAGGTATATTGACTGCAACTGCACTTTATTATTGGAAATTATTCTCTCCTCCTAAGAATTAAATATAAATTATTATAACTCACAATTAAGCGATACTTTCGGTAAAAAGTCAGGCTTGGAAAATGATCCGACATTTTTTATTGGTTATATGGTACACCTTAAAGGCATTATTCATGTAAAGTTTTATTTCGATAACCTTATTGGGTCTCGATTTATATACTGTAAAGTAAAAGACATAAAAAACTAATTTTATATTTTGATACATGAAAAGTAGGCCTGGTTGTTGTTCGATTTGGCCCATTTTCACAATGCAACATAAGAATAATGGCATATGCATGAAATAATGTTATGTACCAAATTTGGTTAAAATCGAGCAAGTAGTTTCTGAGATATGGGATTTTACCTTTGTGAGCAGTGTCATTGTCCAATTTTGACGTCGGCCAATCGTCATTCTGATCATTTATACAAGTATATATTATATATAAACCTCTGTATCTATCTTGAATAAGTTTAAATGGTACAAGCAACAGTTATTTTTGTGCACAAAAGCGTTATACTCCGTAGGAACATGTTGCGAGAATATAAAAATATTGAAAATATTTTAGACTTTGGCAAAGTGATAATCATTGTTGTTGTAACGATTACAAGCCCGAAAACAATTTTACACTTCAGCGGATGTTATGTTGTTTGCAGCATGCAAAAACCCGACAAACTTTGCACACCAGGCGGCAATTGTCATAGGAAGCAGCAGTAACAAGCGCCGTAATAAAGAATATAATGGCATCAAAAAAATTTCATAAAAAAGGAAAGAAAAGTCGGTAGCCGCGACAAATATTCAAATTAGAATGTCAATTTAATCTCCGCATCACCGTATTGTGCCTAAACAATAGCGTAATATGAAAAAGGATGAAAAGGGTTGTTTCAGAATCTTCGAGCTGCCTTTGGGTAAACTCGACCTCGTACTCATATAAGACACATTTGTGCAGATGTAAGGATGTATGTTATTTAAAAACACCTATCATTTTGATGGGATAAATCACGAAATTGGTCATATACAACGATTCTTTTTCCTGTGCCGAATCTTGTAAAGCCACATAAGTTAATAAAGATGACAACGACTTCCGATAAACAGTACAAAAATAAAAACTATCCAGAAAGCAACTTTTTTTTTTAACACAAAAATTTCCTGACAAAAAATGGCATAGTCTGGAAAAAATCAAATTCATGTAATAGGATTTCTTTCCATTTACTAAAAATTACACAACCGAAATGTGTAATATATATAATATTATAGGTCGTAGGCTCACTTAGTGTCATTACTATATTTCGCTTCCTGTCTGAATTATTTATACTAAAAGCAACCTTATTAACTCACATAAGAAATAGGTGATATAAACTCAACCAAAGAGGCTAAATTTAATATTATTTATTCGGTATATGAGGAAAAGTATTAAAGATATAAAATTAGACCAACATTAAGACCAATTTCATTCAGATATTCGATGGCCTGTCGAAATATTGAACCGAATTTGGGTACGAGGTGGCTTTGTATATTATAAAGTAAAAGAATTAGAAAAAAGTAGGCGTGGTTTTAGCAGTTTTTTTTCCTGTTTTCACACCGTAATATAAGATTGTTACGGCAATATTACGCACCAAATTTGGTTCAAATCGTTCTAGTAGTTCCTGAGGCATTAATTTTCACTTAAAAGTGGGCGGTACTACACCCATTGTCCAATATTAAATCTGAGTCTCACTGCAGCTCTTCCGGCTTATTTAATTACTAAATTATTGCATTTTTAGTAATTTTCAACCTAACCGGTATTTGGAGAGTGCGCGTGGTTATCATCCGATTTCATCCCTTTTCACTCTGTCCGGGAAATGGCTAGAAACGTTTTTTCCCAGTAAGTTTGGTTAATTTAGCTTTAATGGTTTGTGAAGTATGTACTTGAAACCTATTAGGTAGCCGAACCACATCCGGGACGAACAGACAGTTACTTGGAATTGAATTCGACGCGTCATGCTGATCGTTTATACATATGTATATATGTAACTCAATATCTATCTCGATTAATTTTAGGTGTTACAAACAAACGTTAGTTGAACTAAACTATAATATTTAATATGTAGCAACATAGTTTGAACAAAAAATATATATCTGTCGTGTAAATAGAATTCTCCCTTACAATGTCTCTTAATAAATTATTAAGCTCAAGGCTCACTTAGTGGCATTATCCTCTGGGTTCTTCGGCCAGGTGATAATTACTTTTACAGATCCGGATGGAATGAATTAAATGTTCAGTGATTATTTTGACAAAAGAATTTAAGCGAACTCATTCTCCCAGCAAATGGCAATGCTTTTTTTCTTACTTTTTGGCTTCCTCACTCCCGTTTACTTCAAATGAAATCAGTTCCTTTTGTTTGTCATCGCCTACTAATAAGTGGGCGTGTCATAAGCTAGAATTGGACGCAGTCGGAACATGGACACGTGTCAGTCGCGCAATGAAGTCAACAACAACAAATCGTGATCAACTATTCAAGAGCAGTAAAACCGCCATTTCAGCCACCAAAGTCGTGGCGATAACCGAGCGATGCTTGCCTAAATCATTTGCGTCAATTTTAACGCTTCCCTTTAATTTCAAATATTCTCAAAGGGCCGCCAGTCTCCTTGAAGCGTATATGCATGCATATATAGTATTCGCTGGCGCACCCACCGCGCCTTAAACGGCACCCTAAAGCGAAGCATTTAAATAAACATACTTTCGCATTTGTGAACTTAACTCAACAACGCTGGCGCGTGTTGCCAATGATTTCTACTCAATCACTTCCGCTTCGGTGCATTTCAACTTCATGACTTTGTTGAAACACAGCTTCTCGTTTAAATCACTTTATAACATAAAACTCTTCGACAAACATTTTGTCACCGTTGTTTTGACTACTTAGCAGCGTGACGTGTAATACTAATCGTTCGCAAATGATGGCATGCAACCCGATGTATGGGCATTGATTGAGAGAATTAAATATACCATTTCTATATAATTTAATAAAAACTCTGAATTCCGAATGCTAGGTTACAAAACCTTGCCATTTTTTCATCGATCAAGCTCTTCTGTTCTCGTTGTCGATAGAAAACAAGAAACACCTTAACTTGAGATGCACCGCAGCAATGAAACCCTTCACAAATACAAGAGATTCTATACAATATCTTTATGGGTTAGTTTGTATGGCAGCCATATGCTATGGTGCTCCAATAGCGGCGATTCCGACAAATGAGCAGCTTCTTGGGGAGTAAAGGACGGGTGCGAATTTCAGATCGATATCTTAAACAATGAGGGACTAGTTCGCGTATACACAGACAGGCGAAAAACTTAATATGCCGTGTTCAGAGTAAGACAAAGAAAGAAGGTCTTAGTTTAGGTGTAATCGAAAATGTTATGTCTCGCAATGTGCACGGCGGGAGAAATAGATTATCACCTAGATAGAGATTTTTAACACAACCAGTATCCATTTTCAGAGAGTATAAGGAGAAGTAAAAAGAACTTGTTGTTATCAAGTTTGAACGATTTAGCTTTAGTGGTGTGTGAGATTATGGTACATATACTTTAAACCTATTAGGTGACAGGACCATGCCCACTTTTTAAGAAGTTCTAAACCACAGATGCCCATTTATACTTTGATGCTCTTATTAACAAAAATTAACAATTTAACGTATATAAGTATCTTCCAAACGATTCGAACTATATGACAAAAATTTCCGCCCGCTCCCCTTATAACGGTTTTGTTAAAAACTACTAAACTGCGATAAATCAATAACGAAATGCGTCAGAAACATTAAATTTTACATCAAGGATCATACAAGAGAGATTTATGAGAGCCGATGTCAAAATTGGACGATGGGCATGGCACCGCCCACATTTAGGTGAAATCACATGTATCCAAACCTACCCCACCAATTTCAAACAAATTTGGTACATAAAATTATTTTGACATTCCCATGTAAAAGTGTGAAAATGGGCGAAATCGTACAGTTACCATGCCTACCTCCCATATAACACAACTTTAAATTCCATCTGATTTTTTCACTTTTCTACGAATCAAGCTCTAATTAATATATCGACATACAAATTTGTACGAATATTTCCTTTAAGGTATACCATCTCATTTCTAAACATTATCGATATCGGACCATAACTATTCAAGCCTCCAGATACCGGAAATATGGCCCCAGAGTCTATGGCTGACTTTTTGCCGAAAATATCGGTCAATCTGTTAGATATACAAGTATAATTGAAATTAGAGAAAATTGTTTTTATAATAATATACCTTTGTATTGGATCAGTATTTCCCTTAGCCCCCATATACCTAATATAAAGATTTTCGAACTTCCAGTTGACTTTAACTACATAAATCGGCCAAGGTGCTAGTTATTTTGATGAAATGTTTTTCGAATAATAGTGTATCTATGTGTCCCAAATAGATAAAAACGAGCGGAAACTTGCCATAGCTCACATATAACTGACACTCACGATTTTGAAACGTCCGGCTGATTTGACTTCATATATATGTTTATATTGTATTTATATATGTATTTATAAAATTGCTTGAAAATAAGATCTCGAGTATACCTGAGCAATGTCGAAAATGATTGCAATCAGCCCTTCCATTTCTCTGCCCCCAATGATTTTAGTATAATTTTCGCTGATGTTAAGTAAAATAGTAAAGTAATAAAACTTAGTGGGTCTATGACCTTCAAACAAGTTACTAAGATACACAATTTGATTATTACCCAATTCACCATCGTCAAACAATGAAGTTGAACCTTTTCGCTACAATTCTGAATACAAAGTTTTGCCAACATCTGAAGGTATTTTCCCGGCTTTGATCCTTGCAAGTTGCAAGAGAATGAAATATTCGATTACACCCAAACTTAGCCCTTCCTTACTTGTTTTACATAAGTTATTTTAAATACCTATATTGAAAATTTCTTGAGAAATATTGTTGTCAACTTCTACATTCCGTAAATAGACCGGGAGTAGCGTTATGTTGCAATTTGCCTTAACAGTTCGTCAAACTTATCAACTGCACCGTCAGGTGTTTAGGCATGATTGTGAACACACTATGTAACTCGCGTTGTCGGATCATCTAGTATCATCTAGTATATATAAATATAATCAACTGACCGACGAAATCCATCCCTAATGGTTCCTGTATGGTATATTTATGCAAGTAAGTAGCTGTGCGCAATGCACTCATATCCATTCAACTTGGATACATTGCCTATATCATTGCTTCTGTTGATACTTTATTTATTACATATTAATAAATCGCATAATAATGAAGTGACAAACGTTACAAATCAAAACACACGCCACGCGCCGTTGCTACTTTAGCTGTCGCAATCTCTGCTGGTAGCCTTCTGCTCAATGAGCGCCAGCCACCACCACCTCATGCGAGCATACTCCCATATGGACTTCTAAGTTACTTCTACGAATAATCGGTACTACGCTTGTTATGATTTTTTAACGAACGAAGTTTGTCCATCTCATAAATTACAGAGATGATTGCGCGATGACATTAAGCTAGCGGCAGATTTTTGACAGTCAATCCCACCCTTACGCTTCGAGTCCTAAGCGTTAACATTCCGCACATTCGCACATGTTTGAGCCCTATTTTTAAGATGATAATACGAAATGGGTGTGCTTTTGTCAACCGCAACGGAACCAGTCATGATTTTCTTTTTTCAGATCTTTAATGAAATCGTTTCGATAGATGCTGGTAATTACCATTTTTTTCCTAATACACATATACCGAGGCATATGTTCACATGTATTGTACATATATACATATGTAAGCGTGAATGTAAAAAAATGGTAATGCCCCAAACTGACATGTAAGACTTCTAAGTTAAATCATAGCAACATAAAGATTATGCAAGCAGTATCAATATTCTAGATTAAGCTAATTGCCTTCGGTTTTTCGACTGAGAATAACATTTTAGATATATAAAGAAAAACGAATTCTCTTTTATACTTACTTTAGAAACTCACACATAGCATCCCAAGAAACGACTTCTTCTAAGTCTATAGTTTAGTTTTTTACAATATATCAGTATATCGCTGTGAACTCGCTCTTGCTTTTAGCGCTTCACTGACAAATTAAGTGTCTATTATATGATCTTTTTTTCTATATTATAGCAGAATAGAACTAATCAGAGTTTAACAATGTACCTATAGTCTGTTGAGTCACCCCTTTACGCAAAGCTCCAAAACTCTAATAAATTCGTGAATTGTGCTCTCTTCACGATGACTAATTTCTTTTTGGAAAATGCTTGAAAAAATACCTCTACTGACCCTTTATGTTCATGACAACGTCTTAATTCGCCACTGAATTGTAATATCTCTAAGGATACATCTGAACTTAAGGGTCACACCTAGTGTGAAATTTTTAAAAATCGATAACTGAAATAGTTTTTAAGTTACAGTCATTTATAGGGTAGCCGCTCAGTTCGATCCGGTACACCAGTTCATTTTTACACGCGTATTTAACCAAACAATATTTTTCGAATTTGTTGCAGGGATAACTCGAAGACAAATAATTAAATCATCATGAAATTCTGTATATTCGACATACAATGACGGAATCGGTTTTTTGATCTGATCAAAATAAAATAGTTGGCTAGCCAAAAGTGACCGAAATTTTGGGCGAATTTCAAAGTTTTTTTAAAAACGCTGCCATTTTCTCAAATTAAAATTTTTTTATCGTAAGTCATTGTACGGAGAATATCTTCTAGTTTAACAAGATTTTTTTATTTTTAGGTTCCATCCACAGAAAAGACCGGAATCACAGCACTGCAGCAGTGGAAGATCTTTTTTAGCGCCATCGGAGATCTCGTATAACTCAAAAACTAATTATTTTTCTACCCCAATGGTGGTTGCAGTTATCCCAGTACGAAGTAGTGCTGTAATAAAATTCGCATTAGCGCTGTACGTATCTGTTGTTGTTGTAACAGCTTTTTTAATGCAGTAGTGCTGAGAAGATGCCGCCAGTTTCGTTGTTTGAAGCTACCACCGAATGGTATGGTTTATGTTCTTCTTTTGGTCTGTCTTCTGTGCTAGTTGTTTAAGCCCCGTCGACTAATCCAATCCCCGTCATGGCCGCCGCTGTTCGTGTTGACGGGCTGTTTTCGCAAAATATCCTTAAAATCTCTTTTTCCAACCAAATATTTTTATTGTAGGATGTTAGATTAGAACTGTAAGCCTCCCAGTCATCCCCAAAAAAGTTGTGGTCAAAAGGTTGTGCACTGATTTCCCGATTATTTTCTGGACCCCATTAGATAGTGGCATTACCGGTTTCGTCTCTTTATTTTAGCCGCATTTGTTAGGAGGTCTTAACCAGGTAGTATGGTGCCTATCGATACACCGATCACTTCTCCAGCAAGATTTTTTTATTGTATGCATCCTTTTCTTGCGACCTGCACGTTTAGTCGGGGGTTGAGGTTTATGTTTTCTAAGAGGAAGTAAAGGTCAGCCCGCCAGAGTCCCATAATGTAGTAAAACCAGCGCAGTATAGTTCGATTGTGCTATGAGCACTGAATACCACAAATTTTTTCAAAAGCTATAGCTTTGGAGCTTCTTAGATCAAAATGGCAAAATATTACCATTAATGTAATAGTAGATCTATCACTCCGGAGCGCAGCCTGTTACAGACAAGTCCCTGGTGGGCTACCAACACTTACGGTCCGAGGTAAATTGTAAGAGGTCTAATGAACTCCGCCTTTCGCCAAATTCACCGGTTTCTAGTTGTAGGGGTTTTAACTCGCCACTGTCTAATTGAGGTTCACCCGGTAAGATTAAACATTTTACATTTTTTACTAATTATGAGTGCAGATGATTATTAAAAATATGACTAATTTTTTCACAAGTTTAAAACCGAATCATGTTAAAATAAACACAAAATATTTTCCGGATCTATCTCGCACTCTAATGATGACGTGATTTTGACAGCTCGTGGCGGCCATGTTTGTTCACGAATTTGTGAATTTTGTCAGTGTGTTTAGTAAGGTTTGCCTTTTCATCATGTCACGTTTCACTTTGGTACAATGTTTGGAAATTGTCTAAGATGATTACGCAAATTCACATTCTCCGAAAAATTCACAAATTCACGTTTATCGAAAAATCAACTTCTCAGATTAGACTCACCTCTGGCTTAATGGATTCGTTAACAAACAAAATTATAGCTATTGGGGTGAGTCAAATTTTTCTGTGATTCATGAAACGTAATTGCATCCCCAAAAATTTACCGTTACGATCTCTATTTCCAATCAAAGGTCTAAGCCAATCAACCAGAAATGCTCGTGGAGTTCGAAGACAACATTCAGGGCAAAATAGCCCAAATGCTGCACCGAGCCATCAAAAATCGGGATAAACCCATTTTGGCCAAATTTTTGTTTTCATTTCATTTTACTACTTAGTTTATTATCACATCGTTCTTGTTGGTATGGTCTGTATTGACATCTTTCATTAAGCTCATTAAACATAAAAATCGAATATATCAATTTTTGATCCAAAATCACATGCCGAAATAATTTCATTAATATACCTCATAGATTTACCGTTATACGTACATAGCTACGTTAGGAAAGGTATACAGGTTGGTTGAATAGTTCGGAATGAGAAAATGCGCTCGGAATGAGAAAATACTGTTTTTGGTACGAAATATAATTTTTTATTCAATATAATCTCCCTTAACTTCAATACACTTATTCCAATGATCTTCCAATAATTTTATGCCATCCCTATAATGACTTTCCGGAAGCTCTGCAAAACACCCGTCTACAGCTTTAATAGCTTCTTCATTCGACGAAAAACGATTTCCAAGAAGGAATTGTTTCAGGTTTCTGAAGAGGTAGTAGTGGCTGGAAGCCAAATCTGGTGAATATGGTGGATGCTCATGTAATTCGTACTTTAATTTGTCGAATTTTGTCTTAGTTAAAACACCTTTGTGAGCAGATGCATTGTCTTGATGAAAAATGCAAAAGAGGTTTTTTCTCACAATTTTTTTCATCCAGTTGATCCAAAAGGCTGCAATAATATTGATTGTTTTACCTTTCTGCAGAGAATCAATCAATCAAATATCTTTTGCATCCCAAAAAACTCTTGCCATAACCTTCTTTCTGATCGTTGTGACTTCACCTGCTTTGGAGCTGAACATCCAGCTTCAGTCCACTGTAAACCAGCTTAAGTCCACCGGTGGCACACTAATTAGCACACTCTTACATATTCCAATAGTACTGCTTAAAAATTGAAGATAACGGTATTTTAGGAAAATATTTTTGTTGTATATTAATAAGTTGTTATGTTGCCGTTATAAATCACGCATTACTGAAAATTTTGGGGTCGGTTTCAAAGAAGTATGCTTTTATTTCATAAAAGCTTTTGATTCAGACTGGCATTTTAATTAGCACACCGTGGCATCAGAAAAGCTTTTCGTATTTCGTTTTTAAGGTTGTGATTTTTCTCTGAGATCAGTTGTAAGTAAAATTCTTAATAGGCATCGTTGTGAGTTATTGAAAATAGGACATTCCAAGAGTTCCAGGGAAGAGCAAAGGCGCCTAATATGGAACAGGACGGGAAAAATATTACTGAAATTGCTCGTTGCATTAGAAGTTCGAGGAAAAAAATTCAAAACGCTCTCAGATAATATGAGAGATTCACTCATTGTTCGGCAAGCGCTTAAAGATCCTTTTGCAACTTTCTCGCAAATATGAGCTACAATGCAGATGGAATATGGCGTAAACATTACCAGCAGGACTGGTAGACATCGGCTTTTAGAAAACAATCTTCAGGGATGCCAATTTCTTTCAAAATTGTATATTTTTTTTACCGAACTGCTTCTAAATATGTTTATTTATTAATAAATGGAAAAAAATTAGTATTCCATGCAACAATATTTAATAAATATATTTTTATTTTTTTCTCAAATTTTAGTTTAATTTTAGTGCACATGGGAGAGTGTGCTAATTAGTGTGCCAACCCTGTATATACGTAGTTAACAAATTAGATTTAGAAAATGTATGTAAGGAAGAACATTCAACAAATATAATCAACAACAACGATATAACGATATATTTATTTTCGATGACACAATGGTTCCAATAATGGGAACAAACCCTTGGATTTTTTCAAAGAGTAAAATTTTTTTACCAATATAGGCTTGAATCACTAGTCACTATGCAATGATTCCTGACAACAGTATTTTGTGTTCAATACATTTTTTTGTCAATTATTACTAGAATGTTTCAATTGATAGCGTTTTGAATTGCCAACCCAAAACTTATTTTGTGCGGTGATATAAATCGATGGGCTCATCCCTATTAATTCTGCCACCAGTGTGTATTGTCACACAAAAAAGTGATGAAATCGCTACCACATGAAACCAGAGAACGTATATCATGATATACGTTCTCTGCTTCAACATGTTACAATGCCACTGGGGGAAATATGCATTTCACGTCTTTCTTGGTAAGGTTCTCTGCTGGAAGTACAATGTTTCCTAAACTATCAACGAAATTGTTTCCGTAATGTGTTCAACTTGCGTCTATATTCAACTTTCCAGTGGCTTTGCAATATTGTGAATGGATACCAACAATGGTGAGGAAGTGTTGAATTCACCACAATTCTCACCTAGGAACAGTTAAGAAGAATTGCTTAAATTAAAATAAACAGGCAATATAGGTATGCCAGGCGAACACGAATGCCAGAACAAAATAAAATCGAATTATGTGTTTCAATTGCAATTAGAAGAAGAGACTGCGAAAAGAGAAGAAAATTAAGAGGCTCCATGCTTCTCAAAAGTTATGGACATGGACATGTTTTTGGCTGCAATGTCGCAGATATCGACACTGTTTAAAGAGCAAGATGCAAGTAAGAACCAACAAATAGCAGAGATATCATCAAAAATGTTGGTACAACAATCCCAAATGTCCTCGTTAGAAACACGGTCAACGCAGCTGAAAGAGCAGTTCGCAGTTACCTTACAAATAGCAAAAGTAGCCTTGTGTTGGATGAATTATAAGATCGTCTCCGCGAGCTACATTTAAATCAGTCAATTACATCAACAGCATCTGTACAGGTAAAACCTCCCTCCTTTGATTTTACTGTTCCGTTCCATGTTATTAAGCTTCAATTCGAAAAGACGATATCTTCAAATAATTAGAACGTTGAAGACAAAGTAGCTGCATTATTCGTTGCATTAAAGGTTTTGCAGAGGAGATATTACAAGCAATTCCAAATTGTGAGTTTTGTAGTTATGAAAGTAGTGAGCACAGGAAACAGATCATCCAAACCGAGTTGGAAAATCGTTGCCAGAAAGCCAATGAGTCTCTGCAGGAGTTTTCTACAGAGATATAGAGGTTTGCTTACTTAAATTATGCACATAAGGCCGTGGAGTGTATCCAGGACACGAAAATTCAGATCTTTGTTAATGAAATACGAGAGGGCCCTACACGCTTTGCTACGTTAGCATGTCCAAAATTGACGTTTGCGAAATCCGGAGGAAACTGCATCCCTGCTTAGCAATCAAACATTCGAAGCTCACCAATTAATAATTAAGTTGGACGAAAACGCAAAGCTGAGGAAGATCAAGCAAATGTCAAACCGTCTATGTCTGATCACTCCTGGATACTTTTTAGCATACATCTCAAATAGCAAAACCCTATAAGAAAAGCATGGGATAAATTTACTCTGATATCTACAAAAGGCTTAGAAATAAGCAGGAATAATAATATAATCAGAAATACTCTAGAATTAGACACAGAGGTGCAGAAGTTTGAAAAATATTTTAACTGCCTTTTTCAGGAAATGGAAGCTTCCTTTTTGGTGGAACAGTGATCTAAAGAATATAATAAAAGCACAACTACGTAAAGCTTTCTATGAAAGTTATATAACCAAAATTTGACAGCCATATAAAGATATAATGAAGCAATACAAAAAGCAATCAGGAAAGCCAAGGCAGACTCATGGCAGGCCTTCTGCACATCAATAGGAAGCTGCAAAAAATCTGCCAAGCTGGGCAAAATACTGTCCAAAGACAGGAGGAATGCCTATGAATCTCCTCTGAGTCGCTTGAGGTTCTTATGAACACGCATTTCCTATTAAAAGCTTCTTACCATATAAAGCGGCGGGTCCGGATAAGATCATTCCCTTAATGCTGCAGAAGCTAAAGTAACCAATGGTTCCAATGCTTGAAAGGATCTTATATTCCATGAAGCTGGAAAAGAGTCAAGGCCGCAAACAACAGACTAGGGGTCAAACCTAGTAAGACAGAACTATTGCTATTCACTTATTAAACCAAGATACTTCAATTTCATCGTCCAATACTCGATGGTCTACAATTTCTCTCTCCCACACGGCGAAGTACCTAGGGATCGAGATTGATACCAAACTGAGATGGAAGATAAGTATAGAGAAACGTACTAAACAGGAGTATATGTAATACACGTGCTAGATAATAATCAGCAGGAACTGGGCCCTAAAATCGAATATAGTCATGTGGATGTATATGACTATCATTTGACCAATTCTTACATATAAAGCACTGGTCTGGTGGCCAGCATTAAAGAAAGAATATCATATCAAAAAATTAAATGGGACACCATTAAAATTAAAATGGGCCATTAAGTCATGTCCTTCAACTGTCCATAGATGTTTTCATACAAAAAGTAGCAACATTATCTGCTTTAAGAACCAAGGAGTCTAAAAGCTGGAAAATTAAAAGTTATGGACATAGCGATATACTGAATCAGCTCGAAATAAATTTAATTATATCAGACTTAGTATACAGTCAAGGTTGAATTTCAATAGTAGGAGGAGAATACTACCTCAATCTACACCGACGTGCCCGAAATGGACTGCGGAGTATGGACGGGGGTATACTCCAAGAATCTTAATATCAAGCGGAAGTACTGGGCATAGAGACGACCTGTGGAGTTCTACTGAATAACTACGGGAATATACAGAGAGCTACCATATACCCAGAGAGCCAGGGGACACAGTTAGCCTTGTCGTCGCCAAAGATAAACTCCAGCGTGATTAAAAAATATAAGAAGGTTTTAAGCTTACTGACAGGCCAATTCCGTCTGTCCATAATTTGGGTTCCCGGCCATAGTAACACTTTCGGCAACGAAAAGCCCGTGGCCGCTAGGAACGATCAAGTGGGAGCTTAATATGCAATTTAAATAAATAGCTCAGAATAGGTGGAATTCTCCAAACAAATGCAAGATAACAAAACAAAAGTGGCCAAAATATTATCAGACAAGTTCAAATAATATATTAAATAGGTCTAGAAAAAGCATATATAGACTTAGCCACCATGACGGGACATTGGCTATTTGGAGAATACGCGTTAAAAATGGGAATGCTTCATAGGAAACGGTTCTACACTTCTTCTGTAAGTCCCCAGCTCTGTCACAATTCCGATGTAGATCTCTTGGAGTCCATCAGGTACCAAACCTCGAATGTCTATCTGCAAAAAGCATAACAGAGATAAGTAGTTTCATTGAGTGCATTAAATGTTTTAAACACAACAATGAAACGAGATAGCAATATTTAAAAGTCTTACGAATAGTGTAGCAAAATGGCACAGTTACTTTTACCTACATACATATACTTACCTATGTACCTACCTACCTTGACACAAATAATTCATATTTGTAAAGAGTTTTGCAATAAGAGTGATATGATTTAAAAAAAGAAAAAGCACTAATTGTTAACGAAATTTAAATGTTTTTTATTTAATGTAATGTAGAATCGATACAATTAAGTTCTGAATATAACATCGTTCAAATGGCCCCTACGACTTCTTTTGCAGGAACGAATTCGATGAACCCAATTTTCGAGTACTTATTCCACTAAAGCTTAAGATTCTGGTTTATTACTAGAGACCAATGACTTCAAATAACCTCAGAAGAAGTAGTTTTATTGTGGTAAGTCCCAATTTCTCGGAAGCCATTTAATGTCACAATTTCTTGAAATTATCGAATCACCAAACTTTTCTAGCAACAATAGCCCCGCCTTGTTGTATCCAGATGTTGTCAAGATCAACTTCTTCCAATTGCGACCATAAAAAGTTGGATATCATCGATCTATACTCCATTAACAGTAACGGTGTCACCAGCTTCATTTCGAAAGATATACGGTTCGTTGGTTCTACCAAACCAAAAGCCACACCAATCTGTCAATTTAGGTGAATGTATGGGTTTCTAAAGAATAATTTGTGGATTTTCTTTGCACCAGATGAAAGTGAGCCGCATCGAAGAAGATGATTTTCTCAAAAGCGCACGAAAAGTTGCATTTGAAGAACAATTATTTTGATAATAAAATTGAATAATTTGGAAACGATGTTCTTGCGTATATCTTTCTATGATGAAATTGTAAACATTACTGAATATAATGAATATTACAGATCATGACATATTAAAAATGGTCGAAACGAGATCATATCATCAATATTGGAAAACCCGAACCTAATACTGATATGGAATGCGGTAAAATTAAAACTTACAATGTATACCAATACATAAGTATATTCCACACACTTGATCTAAACATTCTCTAAAATTGAACCATGGTATTTATGTATAAACTTAATTTAAGTTTTTATACTCTGTAACATGTTGCTGCAGAGTATAATAGTTTTGTTCACTTAATAACAATCGAGTTAGGTATAGATTAATAGTCCGTCCGTCTGCCCGTCCGTGCAAGCGATAACTAACTATAAAAATTAAGATATCCTAATGAAACTTGGTATACGTGTTCCTTGGCAAAAAAAAGTGTCATAGATGGGCAAAATTTGACCACTGCCACGCCCACAAAACGTCAATATTCGAAAACATGTAAATTGCCATAGCTGAATCGCAAATTTAGATACAAAACCGTAGTTTGGTACAACGAATAGCAATAAAGAGGGGCACCCGTGGTTTAAAAAGTAGTTTAAAGTGTGCGTGGCTGAGCCTCTTAACAGGTTTAATATAAGTATCTCCCAAACGATTCGAACTATATGACCCATATTTGCACAGGCCAAATCTTTTCGACCGTTCCTACGACAGTGTGGATATACAATAGGTGAAATCTAATGATAGCCCCGCCCGCTCCCTTTATAACGGTTTTGTTAAAAACTACTAAAACTGCGATAAATCCCCAACGAAATGCGTCAGAGACAATAAATTTTACTTCCAGGATCATACAGGAAAGATTTATGAGAGCCAGTGTCAAAATTGGACAATGGGCATGGCACCGCCAACATTTAATTGAAATCGCATGCCTCCGAACCTACTCCACCTATTTCAACCAAATTCGGTACAAAAGATTATTTTGACATTCCCATGTAACAATGTGAAAATGTTCGAAATCGGACAGTAACCATGCCTACCTCCCATATAAAATAACTTTAAATTCCATCTGATTTTTTAACTTTTCTACAAATCAAGCTCTAATTAATATATCGGCATACAAGGTATGCCATCTCAGGTCTAAACATTGTCAATATCGGACCATAACCTAGGCCTGCAGACACAGAAGCCTACAGATTCACGATTTTGAAACGTCAGGCTGATCTTACTCCATATATATGTTTATATATATTAATAAAATTGCTTGAACATAAGTTCTTAAGTATACCTGAGCAATGTCAAAAATGAATGCAATCAGCCCTTCCATTTCTCAGACGCCAATGATTTTAGTATATTTTCGCTGATGGGAAGTAAAGTTTGGTAATAAAACTTAGTGAATTTATGACCTTCAAAATAAGTTAATAAGATATCAAATTTGATTCATTCACCATTTCGTCGAACAATAAGGTTGAACCTTTTCGCTATATTTCTTAATACAAAGTTCTACCAACACCTGAAAGTATTTCCCCGGCTTTGATCCTTTCATTTTCCAAGAGTGTGAAATATTCGATTACAGCCAAACTTAGCCTTCCTTACTTGTTTTCATTAAAATTTGAAAATTAATTTCAAAAATCAATCTAACAGCACAAATCACAATATAAGCAAAGCTAGTGCTGTGGGAAAGTATAATGCATATCATGTCACTAATTTTTACTATCGGATATTATGTCATCCTGATGGAATATAAACCAAGCCAAAAAGGAAATTCAATACGTTGGGTATACGTATGAGGTAAACAGGGAGAAGTCATTCAGAGGTGTTATAGAATCTGAGAGTTGTCGGAATCAGAATTGAAACCGATAAAAAATGTAGTAGGTGTCATGAAATTTGGTTAGATATTAAATTTAATAATAATGTTTAAAAAAATAAATGAAACCAAACAATTATTTCTTACAAAAATAAAAACAGTATAAATGAATATACTTATAAAAACAAATAAAATTTTAAGTCAGTCAGATCATTTAATCTATTTTGAGATTCCAATTTTCTCCCTTTTTACCAAAAAAGCATCTAATGTAATTTGAGTTCTGTTCTCTTTGCTCTTCTTCGAAATCACTACTGTCAATGTTTTTGTTTTCTTCGTGCTCAGCTAATTTCTTGAGATCATCATTAGGAAGACCAGCTGCTGTTTCTTGTTTTGCTAATTCAACTATCGACAGAGTGTTCAATGTCTTCGCTCTTACTTAAAATTGGCCAAATGTTCTTCCATAATCTTTTCAAAGATCTTCCTGTTATCTCATTCCAAGAAAGGTTTATGTTTTCTACTACAAAACTTCTCTTACTGATTGCTTCACTTCTCCGTCTATCTGCTTTAATGTTCGCTGGAAGTAATAAGCCTTGGTCCATTGGTTGGATTAATGTATGTATGTATATGTGTATTCGATGTACAATTTCGCGGAATCCCTGTGTTGAAAAAGAAGAGCGCTAAACAGAAACAGCCTTAAACGAAGCAGCGTTAAGGGGTCTTACTGTCGCTTACATATTGATCGATATACACCGTATAAAGTTAAAATTCAAAAATTCGAAAATCACAAATGTGTACAGAGGAAAGTCTAAACTAATATTATTAAATTTAGACATTAAACTAAATTGTCCTTGAGAAAATATTTACACCGAGTTTTATTAATATAACTTACACATTGTACCTATATATTCATCATAAAGTCAGCCTCGCAATATGCAAAGATCAAAGGCAAGGAAATACTTTCAGGCGCTTCAAATCTTTACATTAAGAACTCACTTAGTTTTGTTAATATATTTTACTTCATCTCTGCGATATTTATACTAAAACCAATCTAATTAACCCAAATGAGATTTATGTGATATAAACTTAACCAAAGGCGCTAAATTTAATAGGTTAGGGATGTGAGGCTTAGACTATTTAGCGCTAAACCATTTACTTTGATGTAATAAAGCCGACCATACATCTAGTATGGTGTTCAACTGTGAGGTACGACTTGTGCAACTAACATTGATATAATCCAGAGGTTCCAGTCAAAAATCCTTAGAGCTATAACGGGTTCACATGCTACATTCACAAAGATCTTGGTATTGCTATGGTAACCATCCAAATCCATACCTTGCTACAGTCCTGTAATCAAACCCCCTTGAAAAGGAACGATCTACCAGCCTTCTAAAGAGCAATGTATTACCATGTGCTCAATGAGCACATTGAGTTTGCCTAGTTTTAATTAGATTTGAGATTTTATTACATATTGTTAGGCTTTAAACAAATAAATTCAATAAATGTAGATATATTAACAAAAACTAAATTTTATGAAAACTTGTCCACTTAATTTCATTAAAATATCATAAATTTTTACTAAAATTAACGTAAGGTGGAAAGTATCAATATATCAGATATATTGGAGCTTGGATCAATTCTGATCACCTCGCAGACACTGACCTATATATAAGGTATAAAAACTGCTGGAAGTTAGAAAATATTTTATTAGCTATATGGGAGAGGAAGTATTGACCTGAATTTAACTATTTTCAGTACAAGGATTAGAGTATATTATTATTCTTTGAAATTTAATAAGGTAGCTCACGAATTTGAGCGAACGAACTTTTTTGCCAAAGAACACGTGTACAAAGTTTAATAACGATATCTCAAAGTTTACTCGAATTACAGCTTGCACGAACAACTGGGCGAACAGACAGATATCCGGATTTCCACTCGCCTCGTCATTCTGATTTATTCATATATACATAACCCTATATCTATCTCGATTAGTTTTAAGTGATACAAATAACCGTTAGGCGAACAAAACTATTATACTATCTAGCAATATGTTGCAAAAGTATTAAAATAAGAATACTTTGATAGGTGATGAATTCGAACATTTATTTAAACGTTGTGATTACCAATGAAAAAACGCTTTCTCGATTATGTAAATTGTCACGAAAAAACCGGCAAAACTATTGCCACTTTAATTTGCAAACCATTGGAAGATTGCTGTGGACATGGCTACGATAATGGTAACCATGTGAGGGGTAAATATAAAGAAGCGTAAAATCACACCCCACGTAAAAATAAGTATGCAGTTCTTTTGTCCTGTTAGCACCCCACAAGCTGAATTTGGTTGGAGTCGGCTGGGCTGAATGCTGCCCTTAAGCAATAACTCTTTTTGATGTCGTTCAAAATTTTTTTAATATTTTCAGTAACAGCACACATCGTTGGAAAATTCTAAAATCTATACCCAATTCGCTTCATTGCCTTTCTAATACAAAGTGATCTGCGAGAATCGATGCGTCGAGCTATTTGCGAAAAATCTTCACGGATTTAGAAATGCATTGAATGAAGTTAAAAAACTCAACATGGTTTAAATCCTTTAAAAAGTTATAAATATAGAAGTCCTTCTTGTGGATTTACAATTTTTGACCAGAAGAAAGCAATTTATAATAAATGCAAAATTGTTGCAGAGAATTTAGAGCCGCGACGATTTTACCATCACCAAAAAAACACGGATGCGACATACATGAAGAAGTGATGAAATCGTTCTCATTTTTATGGCAGTTCCATGATGTAAAGTATTCCGTTTATGTATCTGTTATGTTCTTCAATGAAGCTATTCCCTTCAGACACGTTTACGATTCAAATTTTGAAAGCCGCCTTACTCTATACAACTAATTGAATGCCACCACTGCTGGAAAATTAGGAAGACTTTACACAAATATTTGCATCGCTTTGATTATATTTTGCACTTTACTTGTTTCTGTTTCAAGTGGTGAACGTTCGTTTAGTGCTTTAGCAAGGATCACAAATTTTCATCGATCATGCTCGTCTCAGGGCAGGATTTCAGGACTAGTTACACTGTACCTAGAGACAGAATAAGCCATGAAGTTGGATTTCCAGACTACTATCGAAACGCATTCACTGCCGCCAAAGCTAGAAAAGTTTACTTTTAAGTTCGAAATAGTTGAAGATTGGAGGATTTTAAACTGCATGTTCAAAAACTCACGTTTGTCAACAGATTTCAAAAGAACCGTTTTTTCACTAAATAGATAAATAAAAAAATATTTGAATGAGATGTTTCTCTTCTTTTCTTATTAAGTGTAAAGTCTTGCTATTCCTATATTCATATAAAAATATCTTCCCTATATTCATATACAAATTCATGTATGAACTGATTTATACATTATTGCTTTTCAAAATCTTACAAAACAAATTTGTTCCACCCAACATCAACAAGAAAGCAAATTTAATACAGATGTGATTAGGGCATAAAAAAGTGGGAAGATAATTAATAAAGTTTTAAAGTAGTATTAAAAACATTCCTGTTGGTGGGGATCCCCACATTTTTACCCCTGGGCTCGGTTTTTCTCTCGGCGGCTCTGGTTACGAGAGTAAAAAGTATCGATATACTACAAGGTGCTTTCCAAAGTAAACAGGACTTTAAAAAAAAAAAGACAGAACAAATGGTTTTATCGGCAAAATTAATTAATTTTATTCAAAATAGTCTCCTTCTGCTTTAATACAGCTTTTTGCACGGTCCAAAAGCATGTTGAACGAGTGTTTTAGCTCGTTGCCCGGTATGGCCGCCAGTATGCCGGTGCAAGCCTTTTGAATGGCCTCCACGTCTGCATAACGCTTTCCTTTCATCGGCAAATGCATTTTTCCGAAAAGATAGAAGTCGCACGGTGCCATATCAGGTGAATACGGGGAGTGGTTGATTGTTAAATTGTGATTTTTGGTCAAATAATCGGCCACAAGCGTCGATCGATGAGACGGCGCATTATCGTGCATTATCTTCGCGATATTCAGGCCGAACACGTCGAATACGGCGCACCAAACGCTTCAAAACTCCAAGGTAAAATACCGCATTAACGTTTTGGTCGTGGAACAAATTCTTTGAATCATAGAAACAAATCAGCATTGTCTTCACTTTTCACTTCTCTAAGCGCGATTTTTTGGGTTTCGGCTCATTTCTCATTTATGTCCTCACGACCACTTTGAAAACGTTGAAACCACTCGTGCACTTTGCTACGGGATAGGCAATCATCGCCATAAACTTGTTTCATCAATTGAAACGTTGGGGTAAAAGTTTTACCAATTTTAAAACAAAATTTAATGTTGGCTCTTTGTTAGAAGCTCATTTTCGCACCGATGACAAAAACATACTGACACTTAAAACACAATAACTTCCCTTCCAATAGATGAAATGTCATGAAATTTTTACTGGAAGTCGATAAAGGATAGCAGATTCTAACGCACTAGTCGACATATAGATGGCCACTAGAGTTTACTTTGTTACTTTTTTACTGTTTACTTTGGAACGTACTGTATATACATAAATAAATAAATTGCAAAAAGCCACAACTAACAATATACCATATGATCAAATTTGACGCGGATTGCTTGAAAATCGTTATGTTAGCATGAGAGTAATAGCAAAGGATTTCAAGATCTCTTATCGATCTATTCAACAAATTTTAATTAATATTTCGGGTATGAATTAATTCAATGCTAGACTGGTACCAAAAAACCAGAATCTTGTGTAAAAACGACGTCGAGTAAAAGTCAAAATGAGCTGAAACCGCAAACACACGAAATTTGGCACTGAAGGCCATCCCAGTCGAAGAATATAATAAGTAGATGGAAAATTGGATAAATCTTTGGCATACTGGCATTGGTTCAGGAGCATATTTTGCTGGCGATTATAAAGATTTGTATTAAAATAAGTGAAAATGCATTTTTTTGTCAGTCCGGGTATAAATTGACCAGATGGTAAATGATATACGAACCTTACTTAAACGGATTGTGGAATATTGCTCGAAAAGAGCTGGAAGGAGAGTAGTCGTAGTCAATGGATGTTTGATATGATTGCCGTCAAAGGGAGTGCGTTTCCTGGCAGCAACAAGACAATGCATATTTCCTTATGCAATAACCTGTGGGAGACACAACCTCGTTTCAAACTCTAGCAAATAGGTTCTTTGTGGACCGTGGTGTTAAAATGCCCAAAGCACAATTTTGACACCCTCTCTAATTCGGTTTTTAATTCGGAAAGATGTCTCGACAAAGTCTACGTTGTGACCCGATTTCTACTCCAAACTAGCGCTTCTTCCACGCGTCGCGAATGCTATACAACCGCGTCTAAACGTTTGCTTTCGATAATTAAATGCATCGGAATTGGAGAGCATGTGATTCACTTGGTTGATATCAAAATATAGACATCGAATGAACATGAGTCCAAAAAGAGACTGAAGCTGTTCATTTATAAATTTAGAAATGTCCTACAACGTATGAACTATTTTCATTACGTTCTGTACACACATGAATACTAGTTGATTCAAGTGCTATAAAATTTTCTCATAGCGATGGGTATATTTGGGACGGGTATTCGGACCAACGGAATTTGAAGTGTCAGCACTTGATAAGTTAGTCAACGAAACAGTAATACCGTTGTACGCGGAAAAGTTTTGTAAAAATAGAAAAATCAATTTTATGCGACTGCACACCCGAACAGAAAATACTATGACAATGCCGACGCTGGCGTTGACGCTGACACCGATGCCAACGACGATGAAAGCAACATTGGTAGTACGAAAAAAAGATAACAATGAATTGGTGTTGGCGACAGTACAAGCGCCCAACTGCTGACAGGAGCCAGTTGCCGACACCGTAAGAGTATGAGAACGTTTTAGAGAGCGAAATAAAGATTGTTGAATGAATAGAAATTTGAAAACGGCAAAAAAAGCTTTTAAGGCTGTTTCCGGAGCAACGAAATCAAAATACCGAAACCAGTGGCGTTCGCTCTAAAGAGACACTTGTCGACATCCCCATTTGTTTCGCTTATGCTTTAGTAGACTCTCGTCAGCTGCTGACGACTCATAGCTGGCTAAAAGCCGAACACTTGCGCTCTCATTATAAAGGGTGGTGAGTTTCTATGACGTGTAAAGCTTATTTTTGTTGTGAAGCTTCCGGATTTTCCTATGAAGAAACGAACCGTTCCATGCAAGCACGAATTGTTCAGTTTCGGTTAGATGCGCGTAGAAAAATACGGAGAAAAACGGCGCAGTGCATACTTCTTCTTAAAGGCGCGTGTGAAAATTTCAATGATAAAAATTCAATGAAAACCCAGTGAAAATGATAAATAAAATGCAGAAAAAATTAATAAGAAGGATAATTACAAAGTCGAGCACAACCAGTGAATAACAGTAATTGAGAATTCGTTTTAAAAGTATTACAAAAAGAGAAAAATTTCCATGATACAAATTTCCAGCACTCGTTTATATTTTATATGAAAGTGTGTGTGTATATGTGTTAACATGTACATATGTGTGTATATATGTATGTATGTTAGGAATAAAAGCAAGTGGAAGAATAAGCATTAAGGGTATTTTGAGTAGCAGTATTGGAACGGAAAGGAAGCAGGAAAAGCGTATACGCTAGTCCAATAAGCAAAAACGGGAGCTACAGGAAGTAATGGTGGATAGAGGAATGCAAAAGTTGAATATCTCTGGAAGTGGAAATTTTACAAAGGCGTGAAAAATCCCGCAACGAATTTTGAAGAATACTTTACATCTAGATAGCTACCTAGATGGTTTTTGCCTACCAACTACTCACTAACTGGCCGCCATCTTTATATGAACGATTGGTGTCGACTGGCCAGCTCACCAACAGCTATATCGTCTGCATTCAAAAAGGAGTCGCGCCCTGCTTTTGTCCCCAATAAATTTAATGTCATCGTCAATCGTGTTGCTTTCATCAATACTTCATTCCATTACACAGCATTTAGAAAACGTATTTTGGAAGTTGTTGTTGTTAAGTTTATTAGCTGCCGACGACGACGACATTCCTTTAAGCATAACAGGGTTCGTACCATATACACCAACTGTGGTTGTTTCCCATGGGAATCGCGCTACCCTTTATCAGACACTTTGACGCATTTATATAAAGTATAAAAAATGGCAAATTCTGCACAATAAATGTAGAAAATAAGAAAAAATTTAACACACAGCACAGGTGTTGAATTTTCCATACGCCAACGCTAAAGTAATTCTGTGCGTGATATGGAAAAACTCAACAAATATACCAACAACAAGCAAACAGAATAAAAACAACGTTCTTATATATGTATGTAGATGTATACATATGTATGTATATAAAAGTGATGACTACAGTCAACAACGTAGTGTATGAAACGATTAAAAATTAGTGAATATCAGCATAAAAAACAAATAAAAGTAATAATTGCATTTCGGCTGCACCCGTGTAAACTTTCACCTCAGCGGCAAATTAAAAAAAGAAGAACAACCACCGTCACTCAACTGCAAAGAAGAAAAGAGGCGCCGCCGAGAGGGGCGGTATCAGCTGTCATTCAAGTATGTGTCATGTTCGCAAGCACGTTACACTATATATCCACAAATGTATGCAAATTGTGCGTAAATACCCAAAGACATATCTATACACACTTGTCCATATTTATGTATATATGTATGTATGTATTTCACCTCCTATCACAGTTCATTATTGTTTTGATATTTTACATGTACCATATATATATGTACATACATGTATATAACACATACATATATTCACCTCTTGCTGCTTTAAAATATATCTATTGTATCTTAAGCATGAACATGGTGAAAAAATCGCAACGGTCGTGGCTGTCAGAGGCAAAATGTTTTCGTAAACTAAATACGTGTATGTAGACATATAGCAGATTAGTCTGATAGTGTGACGACCAGAATGGATAAAAAACACCGCCATGGCCTCTACAATGTTCCTCTAAACGAAAATATATTTTTCAACAACTATACCGTCTATATGTATGTATGTACATTAGTATGTATATAGAAGATACTTTAAAATGTGCGGTTGTAAATTTGGCTATGTACTTCCATATGAATATTTGTGTATATGGTAAACCTTCTTGATTGAAAAGAGAAAGAGAAAAATAGATTGTTTATTAACGGCAAGAGTGTTTTTGCTCAAAGAAAGCTATAAATTGAGAGTAGAATCCTCTTACATACCTAGTTTCTTTCTATATATACTAATACTAAGTATGTACGTATGTATAAATATTCATACAGATGCCATACATACATATAATTCGTACGTACATATGTACATACATACAAGTAAATCTTAGTAAAAACAAATAAAATATGCGAGAACAATTACTTTGATTTGAGTTCTGTTAAAAAGGATTATAAGAAAAATTGTTTAGAAGTTATTGAATACACGAAAATAATTATTTATCCACATGTGTAAAAAAAACATTAAATACAGTGCGTTTAAAACAAACGTTTCCGATTTCCAAAGTGTAGGTAACTTTTATTGGGAAAAATGTTGTAATTATAGAAAATATGACTACATTGTTTTGTTGTAGTTTTCTTCTTACAGTATCCAATCATGATTATTTTTATATTAATGAAGCATTTCAGCAGACTTCAGTAAACCCTTTTTACACATTTTTATCATTCTAACGGCGCTCAGGTTTTCTGTAAAGCACCTCAAAACCCCAAATCCATTAGCAGAGAAGCACCCATTGAGGGCATTGCACCTTTTGAGGGGTGCTTAACACTCCTTTAAATAAATGTTTGTCGTTTTCTTAACCAAACACGTCTCAAGGAGAGGAACAATACAAAAGTTGACACCTCTGTAAATATAAGATTGCTCCAATCACACTTGATGTTTTCCTTCGCCCAGTGCATCATTTTTATAAAAAGGGCGTAGTCGGGCCACTGCCACGTCCATTAAACGCACTAAAATGAAACCAGTAATGTTCCGTAACTAAGCATCAAATTAAGATATGGAGCTGTAATTTGGCACAGGGGATCGCAGTAGCAAGGGGCAGTTGTGGGACAAAAGTTTTGAAAAAATGGGTGTGGCCCCGCCATTTAATAGGTTTAATTTACATATCTACCAAATCATTCCAGTTATAATAACTAAATTCGCTCAGGATTAATTCCTTAAACACCACTGCAGACACTATAAAAATGGATGAAATCAGATGATAACCCCTTATTACTAAACGCGTGACAAATCAATAAATAAACACGCCAGAGACATTAAATTTTACACCCGAGATGGTAAGAGAGGGCTTTATCAGAGCCGAGTTCAAAATACACCTACAATTTAGATGAAAACTTATATCTCAGGACCTACTCGGCCAATATCGATCAAATTATGTATTGTATTATTATCTTAACATTCCTATGTTCCAGTGCGAAGATGGGCGAAATCGGACTGCAATCATATCTACTTCCCATGTAACACAATTTTAAATTCCATCTGATTCATTCACTTTCCAGTATGCAAATCAAGCACCAATGAATGTATCACGATTCAACTTTGCACGAATAGTGTGCCTAAAGTAGCCTACCTTATGACCAAAAATTGTCAAAATCGGACAACTCATCAAGTCCCAGATACCGAATATGTGAACCTCAGTTCCTAAAGCGAGCATTTTGTCGAAAAAATCTATCAATATTTGAGACATGTCATTGAAATTCGGAGCAAATCCTTTCCTGATGACAGTATGCCTATATGTCAGAAATGGGTTGAATCGGTTGAAGACTTCTCTTTGACGCCATATACCTAATACAAAGATTTTTAAACTTCCGGTTTACTTTATACCATAGCGGCCAATATGAGAGTTATTTTAGTGAAAACGATGCCATGCTTAAAATGGATAAAATCTGGTGAAAACTTGCCCTGACCCCAAATACAACTAATATCATGATTTTCGAACATCCGGCTGACTTTACTCCATATATGTTATATTATATATATTGGTGATGGTAAGTGAGGTACCTTAATGAAACTCAACATACTATTGTATTAGTATACGGCATGTGGTATTGCCAAAAATATTTAAAATCTTTTCCTGGTAATAGTATGTCTTGGTCCAAAATTGGATCAAATCGGGTCAGTAGTATTCCTAGCCCCCTTATATCTATTATATTTATATTATGTAATGCAATTGAATACTGAAAATGTGAAAAATCATTCCACGAATTATCCCAGAATATAAGTTAATAAGATAACAAAACACTGTCATTTCTTCGAATAATGAATACTGTTTACAATAAAATAAACTATTGCTGGAATTTTAAATTAGGTTGACAATAGGTTAAAGATATATTTTTAAATATAATCCGATATCCTTATTTTGATTGTCATTGCTAACGTAATGTCTAAGTCTGATACTGAAGAGTTTTACGACCAAATCAAAGCACTTAAATCTTTGATTAAGCAAGGCAGAGGTGGTATTAAAAGATAAAAGGTACAACGATATTTTTGAGCACTTTGAAAGTAATTGCCAATGGTATCGGCCAATCTCTTGACTTCAATCTACAAAATAAAAATAAATAACCCAAATACTGACTTATTTGAATTTTTCACATAACGCTAACAGATAAGATTCCTACGTTTTCGTTAGTCGTATTACCCTCATGCGTGGGTAATAAGAGTTATAAAACCTCAATATTCCCTAAATTCCTCCTGAGGAGGATTCTGCTGGAACTCAAACGCACACCGTAGAGCGTAGCGCATGGTCCGTCTTGTACACCGCCTCCAATTTGACTGCTTTCCCACTTCTCACCCGTTCTGCCCTCTTATAGAGATCTTCTGATCATTCATCGAAGTACCTAATAAAGTTGTAAGACCCGTAGAGCTATCCGGCAGACATCTTGGAAGTGGCACAGGGTTTCTTTTGAGAACCTTCAAGAAGACTGCACAAATAGCAGTCGCTACTCGGTTCCACTCTTCTCGGAAGATGGCACCATCCGCCTTGCTGCGGTTTAACGCGTCGAATACCTGTTCAGTATGTATAACATCGAAATAATCCAGGATTTTACTACATCATACTTAGGGGGCGGAAGTCCAGAATTTGAAGACCGTAGGTCATTTAGCGTTTCCCAGAGTGTAGCAACTCGGAGACAACCTGCACTAAAAATTGTCATAGTGGTATAAATATGAAAATATTTTCTCAACAATTTCAAGCGTATAGAAAATTGATAATTGCGCACTTTACTTTGCAACATTTTCAAATTTTGCATTTTGAAGAGGTATAAGTATTATATTATTGAATAATAAGAGATATTATTATTAATTTATAATATAATATTATTATGTATTTATTTGAACCTTTCAGAAATCATAGCAAAAGTGGACACAAAACAATAAGCCAAAACAAACTAGCGGCTGCAAATTCTGTTAGAAGCAGATTAGAAAACAGAAGCAGCAAAAATAGCAACACCGGTAATAGCAGCAACGCTGCTACACGGATTATGGGCTGTGGACAAAGCAAAATCCATTTATATCCAAGAAAATCAAAGAGCAAAGCCAATGGAAAGAAAGGAGGTCACGGTAAGTGTCAGAGATACATACCACATTAGATATAGCACATGAGCACGCATATACATAAATTAATGTAATGAATACATCAATATTTGACGGGTTATGTCCTTTGAAATCCGAGAGATTTTTCTACAGATGCTGTTCAGGTTCCTTCCCACAAATTTCAACTGCTAAGACAAGACCGACATTTCAAATGGGTTCATTAAATCAATCAATTGTTCGTTTTTATATTCAGTATGGATTATAATGTTCTTAAATATTATATTGTACATTACAACATTTATTTGCATTTTTCAATTGTACCCAGAGGTACTTGAAAAAGAAACTACCATATATAGTGGTCTGCAAAACTGTTCCCCCATAACCCGTTGTGGAATATATTACACCGGTCTACAGCACATTTGCGCACGCATACCATATTTTTGTTGCTTTTTTACCTCAAAGTAAGAATAAGAATAAAAAATTAGCTTTTTTTGATTTTATGTATAGAAAATGGAAAAACTTAACTCAATAAAAATACACAAATATTTTACATTTATATACATACATCATGCTTTCAATATACCAGCATTGGTAACGTCTCTCAAATTCCATTATATCTTCATCGAAGCGTTCTTCTTGACCTTCCGAATAAACTCTCATATTATCTTTGAATTTATCTAAGTGATAATGTAACATGTGCACTTTAGATATATTCATAGTGATAAGGAAATTCGTAATCATGTCAGTGACCAGCCCTAAGATTTCCAAGGAAGCCATGCACTACTGCCCTAAAACTGCTCCAAACTTTTTTCTCCACATTTTTAAGTAACTTCGGGAAAGTATTATAATCTATAATTATTATTTTTTTTTTTGATACATTCCTACAAAAATCCAAGCTTTTTTCGCCTCTGAAAGCTTTGGAAAAAAGTTCTTCAAATATTTGAAAGTTTCAGATTCATTCTTAATCAGCCTTTACAAATTGTTTAATAAGACTTAATATGACCCAATTTATAATGCAATGACGGCATTAATATAATCTTTGGATCGACAATTGCTTCCCATTTAATATTACATTTTCCCACTTCATAATCGGAACGTACTAACCAATGTTTTGGCATCATTCCTCCCCATTCCACCCCACAGGCAAAGACAAGGGGAGTATTTAGTATACCCCCCTTGCATTCCAGTCAAAAAATAACACTATTTTGATGCCTGCAATTACTTCCCATTTGTATTCCATATGTTTAATAGCATTATAATAATGTCGTAATTTTCTTTAAGATATACGGAATGTACCAATGGAATAGATGAACATTTGTTCCCATTGTATAGTAAAACAGCTTTTAGAGTTTTTGTTGAGCTATCGATAAAAGGAACCATTCAGTTGTATGACAAGGAATACCAATTTCTTTAAATAAACCTTACGCGTCGTGACAAAAACAGAGTACATCTTCCTTACTGAAGAAAAACGAAAATTTATCATGTCGTTTTCTTTGTCTTGCAACATGTTGATATAGAGTATATTAGTTTTGTTCATCTAAGGGTTGTTTGTATCACCTAAAAATAATCGAGTTTGATATAGGGTTATATATGTATATATATATTATCAGGATGACGAGACGAGTTGAATTCCGGTTGAATGTCTGTCGGTAAGTCCGTCTGCCGTGCAGCCTGTAACTTGAGTAAACATTGAGATATCTTGATGAAACTTGGTACACGTGTTCCTTGGCAAAAAGGGAATGAAAAGTTCGTAGATAAGCGTAATCGGACCACTGTAATTTGGGACAACGAATCGCAATGACAATTAATCGGTTTAATGTATATATGTATATTCCGAATCATTCAAGCCATATCATCCAAATTTGCATGAAACTAGGTGAAATCGGATGATGCCCACTCACAACTACTAAAAGTGCGATAATTCAATAATTAAATGCGTCAGAGACATACTTGTAGAATTTTTCACCTACGATGGCTTTTTAAGTGCGGGTGTCAAAATTTGACCATGGACCGACCATATTTAGGTGAAATCACATATTTCCGGACATTCCGGATATTTATTTAATCCCGAATATATAAGTAAACCAAAAGAAAGAAAATCATTGAATAGAGAATGTGGATATATACATACATATTAAACCAAAGGGTCAGAAATTAATACATGCGGTATATTTGGTTAAGAGACATTGTGAACCGATATTAGATGGACTTTTGGTGTAAAGGCAACCGAAGCGATGCAAATCAATACATTCGGTATGTGAGACATATGTACATATGTTCATCGTGGTATGAAATAATAAAAAGCAGATTTCTCTCCAACATTCGTAATCAATTACGTATGCATACATTAATAGTTATGGCTGAAACAACTCATATCACTATGTACATATATACCATATACTTAGTAAATTACATTATGTTATGTTCTTCAAACATAATTAAATTCTAAAGCTGTATTGCGATTGGCTGTCAAAGAATTACTGATACACCTAGTAAACGGTATTACTCAAAATTATATAAAGTACTATAAGTATATATGTATATATATCTCACAAACCTACCTATTGATCTGCATCAATAAAAAGTGACAACGATCTTCCAAAAATGTCCGAAATAAATTAAATATCACTGCTAAACTCCATCAAACAAATATACGGGATATTAAATTACAATTGACCTCTAAATCTTCTCTGTAAAGTTCGAAGGAACTTTGAAAATTCATCACCTGTTTTCCACTAGTTTTTAAAACTTAAAGTACTTTCTATTTGCAATAATTCAGAGAGGACCATATAATTACTTATATACAGTAGTATGTGCAGTGCAATGTCAATCAGCATAATTACCGACCATCGCTAAGAGCATTTTTAAACAAGTTGCTTGTGTTCTTTCAGTCGTTATAAAACAGTAAACTTTCTTCAATAGCTTAAGGTCAGACATGTACATAAGCATAAATATGTAGACATACACAATGCATATGTATAACTTCTGAACTAACTATTCTAAATCAAATTATTTAATTTGTCTACACATCTCTGCGATCTGTCTACAAATACACATCAATATGCCAGTGCAATTTGTCATAACATAAAAAATTAATAAAATTATGTAAGTAAATATTTGCTTTAAGTGGGGTAGGCAAGGTTTTAAAATTTCTTTGTGTTGTATTTTTATTTTTTATTTTTTATTGAATGCATAATATTTAAAGAATATTGTGTCAAAATCAAATCCAATGGAACATAATGGACGAAGTTATAAGTATTTTTATACCTGTCCAACGAACGTTTCAGATCAAATTTTATAGTATTCAAAACCTTTTTAAGTTTTCCCCACAACTCACGTTTTCAAAGTCGGTGCCCTTCATAAACTATTACACCGATCCTTTTGAAATTTTGAACACTATTTCTGTACATAACTAACGAAGTAACGACGGATATTCTATTTTTATATTTGTTAATAAATTTTATTTTACAATAACAAATTACCCAATTTAAACATTTGAATTTCGAAAAACCCTCTCGGCGTAACCTAACGAATGAATCTTGATTTTTTGAATGAGCAGCCAGTCCCAAGTTAGGAAAGGCACCGCAATCTTACAATTTGATTTTATATTCCTAAACCCTCATTTGAGTTAATTAAATAAATCTTAATATAAACATCCCGAACACGAAGCAAAATATATAGGCTGTTTTTTTAGACATGAGATTATCAAGAAGAAATAAAACGCATATAATTAATACAATAAAGTTTGCCATTACGTTTTGAAAGCAAAAAACACGTTAACTTCGGTTGCACCGAAGCTATAATACCCTTCACAGATATAAAGGTTTCTTACAATAACTTGATTCCGATCTAATTTTGTGAAGATACCTCGTCAAATGAAAGAGTTTCCATACAAGCACTTGATTCCGATCGTTCAGTTTGTATGACAGCTATATGCTATAGTGGTCCGATATCGGCATTTCCGACAAATGAGGAGCTTCTTAGTGAGGAAAAGACAGGTGGAAAATTTCGGATCGATAGCATAAAAACTAAGGGACTAGTTCGTATATACAGACGGACGGACAGACAGACGGACATGGCCAAATCAACTCAGGTCATCATGCTGATCATTTATGTGTAGATTTTATAGGGTCTCCGACGTTTCCTTCTGGGTGTAACAAACTTCGTGGCAAACTTAATATACCCTGTTCAGGGTTTAATTATTACTTATTACCAATTTTTGATCACCTTTTGCAGCAAATGGGGCCGTATGTCAGCAATAACGCGCCGAGTATTCTCTTCCAAAGCGTCAATCGTCTCGGGCTTATCTTAGACAAGCGACTTCACATAATTCCACAAAAAATAGTCCAGCGGTGTTAAATCGCACGACCTCAGAGGCCACGCCACAGAGCCACGACGCGAGATAATGCACTCACCAAAAGTTTCCTTCCTAAATTGATTGATTCGTTGGCTGTAGGTAATGTAGCGCCGACCTATTGTAACCAAAGGTCCACGTCAACATCCTCCAATTCAAGCACAAAAAAGATTGATTAACGTACGCATTCAACCCAAAAGTAAGGGGATCGGTGGCCACTTCGTTTTGAGCCCATTCACTGAACGTGCGACACTTTTAAGGGTCGTTCGGTTTTAATTATTGCACGAGTTGAATTTTTCAAGGCCGCAAACCAAGATCTCTGCTCCACCGCAGCAATAGCGTATTCGCACTTCACGACGACACTACTAGAGTAAACTCATTGTCTCACTGAAAACCACACGTCTAAAAAAAAAGACCCGTTAGTAATGAAACTAAATTTGTCTATGACCTGTACTATAAATTAATAAGATACAAAATTTAATTGTAATCCATCGATGATTCATTGTATTTTGGCCCAACATAAAGTTTTGCAACACTTAAAAGTGTTTTCTCGCCTTTGATCCTTGCGAATTGAGAGAGTATGAAATGCTCGGTTACTTAGCCATCCTTACTTGTTCTATTCTAAAGATGTATTAGAAACCAATTTAATGAAATCTTTAATGAACCCGATTTTGTAAAAGAGAGTTAAGATAACGATGCACATATTTTATTTTAGACATGGATATATTATATTATTATACAAGTATTTATTCTTTATAATGGTTTAAATCATTTTTATTATTATGCTAATTAGTAAATTATTTTAATTGTCTTCAACTATTAATTCTGTACTTTCTGCTAATGGAAACCTCCAATAGAAAAACTATTTGTAGAGAAGTTTTGTGTTCCACAGGTTTTACTGTATTCGTGCCATTTCTACTTGAAAAAGAAGTTTCATCTATTGAAGTACATAAGATATCAAGTACTCTTACATAATGTCCCTAAACTTACTTTTGTGTGGAATTACATATCGTCACCTAAAATGCAAAATAACGTAACATCACTTTTTAGAAGTTTAAAGGAGAAGGAAAAACGAACTAGCGAAACGCATACAATTCAAGATACGTTCTTTTTAATTTTGGTTATACTTTGGCTATATCTGATAGCATGAACTTAAAACTTTGTATATGCATATGTATATGTAATATTAAATGATGTGGGGAATCGTAATCACTCAAACTCAATTTCTAATATTTTGATGATACGTTATTTTCCATTTTAGGTGACGATATATTATATATGTATCTCACAAACCATATATTCATTAAAAAGAAAAATGGTAATAATTTACAAAAATGGGTACATTGCTTAGCTTTTTATAACTTTATCTTTTTTAGATAATCGTGGGACAAAAATAAATTGAATTGACTATACATATTTCTTGACGATAACTGAAATATGTTAAGCCCTTTCATTAAATTATTCATAGTTTTGTTTGAAAAGTAATGTAGAGATTATAGATATAACTTTCAAACTATAATTTTATAATTTTTAAAAATTAACAAATCTTGACATACTTTTTCTCTCAGCGGACTCAGATGCGGAAACAGACGAGGATGAAGGTCATATTGAAGATACTGAGAAGTGTCAAAATCGAGAACGTGAAAAGAATGATGAAAACGACGAGCAAAGCAATAAAGATGCACAAGATAGTGATGAGGATGTATCAGTGTCACTACTACGAGCCAAAAATCTGTCTTTACTTCAAAGCCAGTAAGATTTTAAAACAACGCACCTTTTTTATGCAGATGCTTTAATATTAATTCTCACTCTTACTTTCAACAGGGAAATTTCCTCGAGCCAACAAAACTTCTTTAGAATGCTCGATAAAAAAATTGAAGAGGTAAGCAAATATTTTCTAGTTTCTATTGCTAGTAAAATTCTAATCAATTTAATATACTTTATTGCTAGGGACCCGACTACGATTCGTCCAGCGAGACAGAAATCGCACTCGAGGAGGCACGATTGAACGCTTTGGTGCAACATTGGGAATCAGCCAGTTTGACTGCCTCCATTTGCTCCTCCGCTAGCCGCTCGCTGCAAACGACGCCAATTCGCCAAGCACCCATTAAACAGCTGACAATGCCCAGAGCCATTCTCCAGCCTACAGTCGCTGTACCGGTACCAATATCAATGCCCATTCAGCAACCAGTCCTGGCAACTGACTTCCTTGCGCATGGGGCATCAGCGGCGGCGACTCAGTTGTCGACGGCAGCGGTGGCGGCTGGCGGTGCGGGTAAACATGCCCAAGGATCACAACAGCTAGTTATTTCGAACATGAACACCAAGATGTTGCAGCAAATGACCGTATTGCCACAAATGCCCCTAAATATGATGCCTGAAACTTCCGCATCTTCCGCTAATACGTCCAACGCTCTTACACTATTGCAGGCACCTAACCCAACACAGCAGGCGCAGTTCACTCAACATTTACTTGCAACTGGTTCTCCGCAACTAATGAGTGGCATCAAGACGAATGTTAGCCCCAAACGCCTAATGGATGGGCGATTGCTTATGAATTCCAGTCCGCTTGCACAACAAATGCACACTGTATCAAATACGCTATCCAACGCATACATAATTGGTTCAGCACAATCAACGGCAGTTGCAGCGGTGTCAGCGGCCAACACTTATGCAAACGGTGGCACCAGTAATAGTTGCACGCCACAACCTACAATGCCCATACAATTGGCATATTTTGGCCAACAAACGGGGCAGCAGCAATATCAACAACAGCACCAGGCAACTACTGCGGCGATGGCGATGGCCACAATGACAATGACGGCAACGCAAAACGACCAACAGACTCTACAAGGCCAAAGTCAGCCGTATTACGGTGACCAAATGCAAATGCACACGATGCAGGTAATTAACATAAATTTAACGTTATTATTAAAAAAATCATTTCCTATAGTTGTTGTCCCTAATGTTCTTTGTCGATTTGTGAGGATCTTATGATTAATTGTATAGGAGTTTTCGGTACCACAACAGTCCAAGAGAGATCCCTGTTAGGATCGACCTCCTAACCTAACTTAACCTGTCTCTATTATTAAAAGCATAAGAGCTGTTGTTAGCTATAAAAGAGTTCTATTTCCTCTATGATGGCCCCAGCATATAAATTTGTCAAGTTGTAAACTAGAACCCCCCAATAAAGTGATGTGGAGTCATGCTCTCATATATGTACATATTTAAGTTTGGAATTTTTTACTTTCATGTCTAAAGTAGTAGGCGAATTATGCTCAGTATACCAGATATATAATATATAAACAGAAATTTTCAAATAATTGTCCGATATAGCTTTAGTCTCACCCTATCGAGGATATAATAAAAAAACATGTTAAACTTGTGCTCTAAGGTTAATACGTTGAAAACATATGTTGTGTTAAACTTTCCCATAAAAAATATAACAAGGCAGTTTTCCAATGACAGAATCGATAACTACAAATGATAGAAATCATGGAGGAAACCAACCAGTGGTTGTAATTTGTTTTTATTGTTACTCCCTCAGGTGCGATAAATAGGTATATACTATTTTCAGAATTCCAAAGCATAGCTTCAATGCATATCATTACTTGCATCAAACAAAGCACTAGAAATAGGATCGTAAAATAGTCGTGTTATTAAAAACATACGTTGATACTGAAGAATATGCACAATACGACTCACTTTCGTCACTTAAAATTCACCTTCTTTTGATTCAGTGTAGAAATTGCTACGTTTTACAACTAAAGTCTTTCCATTAGAGAGTAAATCCTCAAGGTACCAGCATTTAAAACAGATCAGTAATTGTACCTTTTGAAAATTTACGACCGCTTTCTTTTTTATTTACCCTCGTAAGCGATGAAGACATCAATGTACTCGTACAGACCGGTCGTTTGTAGTTGGAGGCATGCTTTTGAGATACGACTGTAACACGAATTTTCTTGTTATTTAGCATAAGCCACTTTTTACCTAGGTCCAGTTTGAAAACTTGCGCAGCTGCTTCTTAACAATGCACATAGAACTCATGTTCCCTATCAGAGTCAATAGCTTTGATGAAAGCCGTTTATTGAGAACCAATAAGGAAGAAACCCAGTTCAAAGGTCCTACTATATATATTCCCCCTCATTTAGCAGTTGTTTTGAGTTTCTACCAAAATTTTGCATTTGCCCCTAGCTCTAACTTTGGTGTTGCAAATTCTAAGGGCTGCCAGTTGACGACCGACGACCTGAAGTAGTCAATAATTTAAAGTCTGAAATCTAGTGACAAAGTCTATCGAATAAGACCAAAAATCATAATTTGTGGAAGGAATACACTCTGCTGCTATAAGGGCATTATTTAAGTGAAAACCTTCAAGTAACTTCCGTTGCTCAAATTTTAAACTTCCATGAACATAATTAGCATTTTTTGAGTTAATGCAATGAAAATAAAGTTTGAATTTTTCATTTTGACATAATGGCTTTTAATTAAGGCGAGTCCATAAAAAAGGCAGCAGACCGACTGATTTCATTTTTTTTTTGCGGTTTAAATGGCAAACAATGTGTTTGTTGTGCGATACCATCTTGCAAATAAATTTTTTTTCTGTCGCTACCACCTTGGCCTAAATCGGTTTGGTTCTGAATTAGATAAAAGTTATTTATTTTTTTCTGAAATATTTGTATACTGCACACGCCTTAACTTAAATTTATTTTTGTAGAAATCCAAACTTATATTAATATGATATAATATTGAACAGCTGTACTAATGTGCATACATAGAACAAATTAAAATATAATATACGTAAATATATTTTTAGCCGCCGACGGAATACAAGTTCCCACCGGCTATCAGCGTTCAACGCCTAGCTCCACAAGTTCAGCGACAACTACGCGAAACACAAGAACTGATAAAAGACTCATGCCCACAATTGTTTGCAGCGGGTTATGGCGGCAGTCCCGGACCACCGATACGAAACCAAGCCAAAAATCCAAACCGAAGACCCACCCTGGAGACCCAATTCTCACAGGAAAGCTCGTGATATCTATCTAATTAAAAGAAACTCAGCGCCAAAATTAATGTAGACGTTCGCAGCAGCAGTTAAGCCCAGCATTCAGTGCCCCGAAACTACGCCACTTGGAAATCGTCCAAGCTGTCCAATGAACTAAGATATATAATACATACTATATCAATAAGAATGATTAAGAAACAAACATAGTTATAATGGGCGGACTGCGGCGCCAACACAAAATGACTCTCACATTCTCATTTCGACGTTATTAATCCTATTCATAACTAAAACAATACATACATTCATATAAAAATAATTATATAATGAAAAATATATAGAGTAGACATACATACATATATACAAATGTATAAAAAACAGCTGAAAATAAATCTGAGAAAAATTTATTTGAGAGCAGAGAACTACATGTATGCAAATCGAGTCAAATTCGAACAAATTAATAAAATATGAATAAAATAATAACAAATGTATGCTGGGATGCAAAATAAGTAAAGTAATTTTTAAAAATATTTATTTTATGTATTGTACTTAGCATTATTTCAGTATATCATAATTTGGTGTATAATAGTTTTTCTTATAATAAAACTGATTACGTTTAGAGCAAAACAAACAACATACAAACAACACACAAAATAAATGCAATAGGTTTTCTTTTACTTAACGGGAAGCGGATATTTGTGTAAGGAAATTCCACACGGTCGGATAGCTGTGTTGAAAAATCGAAATATGCGGTATGTAGTGGTAAAACAAGAAAAAAAACGGTGCAACCGAAGTTATAATATCCTTCACAAATGAAAGAGTTTCCACACAAAAATTTAATTTGGATCGGTAAGTTGGTATGACAGCTATATTCTATAGTAATCCGATCTGAACAATTTGTTAAATAAAATAGTTTTCCATACAAGGGCTTAATTTCGACCGTTCAGGTTGCATGCAAGCTATAGCTATAGTATAGAAAAAAAGACGTGTGTAAAATTTCAGATCGTTATCTCCAAAACTATGGGCTTAGTTCGCGTATATACAGGCAGACAGATGGTCATGGCTAAATCGACTCAATTTGTCATACTGATTATTTATAAAGTCCCAATTTAATGGGATAATAAGTATATTATCTTTATTTGTAATCCAAACAACTTATCGCATTACTACGCATTATCCGAATTTACAACTTGGTCTTTTCTTTACACGGCAGCATTCTAACTGGAATTGTGTCTGCTGCATTTTTTTTTTTTTTAAGAGTATGTGGGAAAAAAATCTTCAAGAAGACATCCTGACGGGTAGTGTCGGGTTCGTACGATGCGTCTACCGACAAAACCTTCCACGACCGGTTACCAACCAATTGGTTTACAACCTATTTCTATGGAGAGATTCGGTTGGAGGGAAAATTGCTCCCCAAGAGAATCTGACGCTGAAAAGCGAAACGCAGATTTTCATTCAAATGGAGTGAAGGGGATGGTCAGAATGCATGGCCTTCTGAAACGGTCAGTTTTCTTGATCCTAACAGTTGCAAGACAGTTGATGCTGGGGTTTGTTTGGGATGCTACTAACGCGTAGATATTAGCAGCGAAGGTAATAGCTGCCGAATGGATGGAGAGAAGATTTGTTTCCGTTAGAATCTGTGAGTTTCGAACAAACCAGACGCAGACGCATGTATGTGCCTTGACTAATTGTTTGTTGTCGAGACGAGGCGGAACCCCAAAGGTGGACGACGTAAGAGCAGATGCTTCTGAATATAGCAATCGTTGCACTTTTTTGATGCTTAGAGTTGATGGAACAGGGTTTCAGTGATCTGAAGGGGCCGTTGGCATTGTTTCGAGCTGCGGAGATTTATTTTGTCCAGGTCAGCCGCTACCTATTTACAAAGATTTTTGACGGTTTTTGCGCGCGCCGGAAGAAGAAAATTGCCTCTGACTTGGTTGTGTTCATCTCCACGACCAGTACCAGTCGAGGACAGTAGGGATGAATTTTTTAAGGCCATATGTGCTGTGGATAATAGTAAGGGAGGCGTACAGAAAAGCGACATTGGGTTGTGAAGTTTTTCCATCGGTTAGGATGTCGTAACAATAAATGTTGAATAGTACTGGGAAGATTTTGGAACCCTGTTTAACTTCCGCCGTGATCGGGTGAACTACTCACTCAAGCAGTGATTTTCCGGTGGGATAGAAAGGATTGTACTAGGCCGATGATATATTGCTTACCTTGATTGGTTTATAAATAAGCCCGTCATGCCAGACATGATCGAATGCTTGCTTGCAGTCCAGCAGGAGCATACGGGTGTGTCGACCTTTGTTGAGGTTACCAGCTACGAATTCGGCGGCCCGCAATAATTGGTGCGCGGAACAGTCTTTCTTTCTGAAACCGTGTTGGAAATCGGTGAGAACATTCTCTCTTGGGTCGATTTTCTCTAATCGGGAAAGAATTAGGCTTCAGCTACTTTGCTGAGGGTGCAAAGCAGGCTGATAGGGAGATGATTCGCCGGGTTGTTTAGAGCTTTATTCAGTTTGGGAAGGAATATGAAGATGGCGGAACGCATCATGGTCGATTTCGGTGTTAAAACGAGGCGAAAGTAGGAGGCGGTTTTAAGCTCCAAGGTACTTGCTTTGGGATAGGAGAGATGGTAAGTCTGTTTGGAGGGCGCTTCGATGTTGAAGTTAGGTTGGAAATACATTTTCCAGAAGATTAGCCCGTTCGCGTTGTTCGCAGAGCGATTCCAGGTCTTGTACCTAGAGTTGAAATCATTGGTGTGTGTCTGCTACACAATCCGGCAGTATAGTAGATCGCTAACAAAACTTCGCCGCTCGAACATTCTGACAACTACGATTTCGCTGTCTGGTTAATTCAGGTAATTTATCGTCGATTCGATTTTGTTCTGGCTTCCATGTTCGTCACATAGAAGGTCCGAAATAAGAAGGAACTATGGGAAAACGTCAAAGAGGTGTTGTATTCAATACCGAATTCATTCTGTAAAGCTCTAGTGAAAACTATGGCGAAAAGGTGCGATAAAATATCAATTGATTGATCCAAGGATACGCTTGGGATCTTATCTCGTATACACCCCCACGATTAGAGACTTAACGGAGAAGTTTTGTTCTAACAGTCATTAGAAAATAAATGTACATTTAGAGTTCTTTTCGTTGCTGTAATGCATTTATAGAAAGGCATGTGTATGTAGATACAAAAATCAAAGCGCATCAAACTCGTTAAGAACATCTTATTTTTCGGATATCGGGCAAGAGGATTCCTTTTACTTTATCCAATATACGAGTATATCAGTTAATATAACGTTAATGTTTTTCAAGTCGAAGATAGAAGAATAAATATTGACTGAAGGAACCAAACGTCGAGAAAGCTTTCCTAACGCGAAAATCTGAAAGACTTTGATGAGTGCGGAAATTTGATGCAGATGACGGGATAGATGAAGATCATTCAAAAAACATCTCTTGAGGTAGTAGGCAGGATGCAGTTGAAGAAACAAAAAACATGTTTCGATGACAAGTGGCAGGTTTGGAAAAGAATGGTGCATGCTATGCTATGCTAAATCGGTAAACAAGATCATCTACCGAATTCTAGAGAGAACTAAGAAGGCTAGAAAAACACATTCATAGAGATAAAAAGAGAGAAACTAGTTGTTATGAGCGATGGACTTTCATCCCAAAACGATATACTGTATGGGCACACAGGGTGACCTGCCATCCGGAACACAGGAATCCTGGACAGATGTGTAGAATATTTCGACAAACGGAAGCAGTTCAAATGAAAACCAGCAAACAGAGATGCCACAGCCTTTTAATGAGCCGCCATTAGGAATGTAGTCAAAACATATTTTCAATTTTTCTGGAAGGACGATTACGTCTACACGTGAACCAAATTGAAGGTGACTACCAAGGAGGATTCATACAGGAAGATGTACCACCGATAAGATATTTATTTGTCTTGCAAAACCTCAGGAAAATAATATCACAACATTTCACTTATTTATAGATTTCAATGCGACTTACGATAGTATAAACAAATCGCTTCTATATGAGGCCTTATATGAGTTTGGTATATCCAATAAATTAGTACATCTCAATAAACCCACAACGGCGAATGTAAAAAATATGGTACGAATTGGAAACTCTATATCGAGTGAATTTATTCCAAAAAACGGCTTACGACAAGCAGATTTTATGCCTACTAATAAATCTTACGCTTGAAAAGTGTAAAGGGGATTAAACACCAAATGAACAATATTTTACAAATTCACTCAAATTTTGTTTTACGCTGACGACATACTTGAAGATATCGTTGCGACATCTATAGACGATTTAAAAATTGCTAAAAGATTATGAGTCTTACAATAAATGAAGAAAAAACTAAAGTAATAATATCCTCAACGGCGAAAACCGTTATCGAGCATAACTTTGAGGTATTGTAGTTTACAAGCTAAAGTACTTAGGAGTAAATATATAACCACGAGCTGCAGACTTTGTAAAAGTATCTCGATATTGTTTCAACAATTAAACTAAATAATATTCGCGCCGACGAAAACTGTCCTAAGCAAAATCAGCTGACCAGATGCAGATATAACAGAAGCAAAGGCAGACCAAAACTTACTTGGATTAATGGTGTGGACCACGACGCTGAAGCGTTGGAACTACAAGCTGGAAAACTCTAACAAAGGACAATATTCATTGGAGAATTAAATTGCAGCAAGCGAAGACCCGCACCAGGATGTGGAGCTGATAATGATGATGGTTTTCATGTGTGAAGAGAAAATATAAATTCTTAACTTGAAGTTTCATAACAAAAAAGTGTTAAAGTAAATGTTACTTGGAAGTGTTTAAAGAAGAAAGATTTTTTTAAGATCAATTTTCGTAAATTATACAATAAGAAACTTTCGCAAGTACAATAAATAAAAAATAAAGTACACATATATTTTCTTAAGATAAAAATAATATAATATAGACAACTGCTTTTGAGCAGATTCCTGATTTCGACATTTCTATCTACTATATTAAGGGTTGATAGTACTCGCTAATATACACAATTATCTGTGGTAGATAGAGGATATTATTTCGTAAAGTTCATTTTGGTATTCCGTGGTCGAATGGCAATTGTACTTGCGCAATTATAGATGCGTAATAGTGGCTAAGGTTGCTGGGTATTTTCAGTCTCCTTATGTAAGAGTATTTCCAGTCAATGAACAAAATCAAGCCAACAACATATGTCTCCCGCACAATAGAATAGTCTAAGAGAAAAAAGAGAAAAATAACAAACGTGATTCCCAACCGCTCATCATCTCCTCCTGACCAATCCCCACAGACATTCTATTAAAATCTCCAACAACCAATCTCCTGCCACAACAAAAGAAAACTTCAAAAGAGAGCAATAACAGCTATGTAATTAATACCCACCTAAATTCATCAATTAAAACTACAAAAAACACTCCTAACTTAACGTTTCCCCAAACAAACAAAAAACTCAACCAAAGTAAGCATACCATTCATTCCAAAAAAATCCATAACTGATTCTTTTAGCAATCAAACTCACTCTACCTCTCTCTTCAGACTCGATCTCTCTCCACCTACTTCCTCGGGCAATATCTCTCCTCACGTAATACTTACATCTGACGACGAAGATCAATAATTCTCATAATTCCTTCTCACTTTTTTCTCTTTTCTCATATTGCTAAGAATTGTTCAAATTTTTAGAATATTAAAGGTTTCTACAACAATTACAATGACCTTGAATTACTCATAAAAGAACAATCACCCAGTGTAATATCATTGCAAGAGACACACTTTTCATTTAACACCACAGCTGCAGTACCTAAACAATACGCTGCCTATTCTCCAACTTAACACAAAATCTTACTAGCAAGCAGGGAGTTGCTACTTTAATAAAAAAAAAACATTTGGAAATTTTTATTGGATTTAAATTAACCCACCACATCAAAACTATAATATCAAATAACTTCGCGATATAATCGGACCTATTCAAACACCCGTAATTATACTTGACGATTTTAATGCCTGGAGTCCTCTTTGGTGCTCCGAATGTACTAACCAAAGAGGTATAATCCTAAAAGACCTTGCATTAGCGGAAAACTTAACCATTTTAAACTTTGGCTGTAAAAAACAACTCAGCTTAAACCAAGTGGCATTCAAGGAAGGGCAAGGCACTATAGATGCTTTACTATATTTCGAAGACTTCGCCAAAACTGCCTTGTCGAAATGAAATCACGTATCTACTCTTAGTTTGGATTTCGAAAAAGCTTTTGACAGAGTCGGTTCCCACGTTATCTTACAACAGCTTGAGAACTGGCGAATTGGTGAAAAAATATTTCATTTTGTTAAATCTTTCCTAACAATATGTACAACGAAATCCCGCAAGGATCACCATTATCCGTTATACTAATTGTAATCGCATTTAACGAAATCAGTGTGATCATTTTATCTATGCGGATGATGTGCTGCTTTTCTCCAAACAAAACATTCTAAATAATGTTAAGCATACTAACTGAATTTTTAAATTGGGCCCATTGTTCAGGTGCGAATATCTCTATAAACAAATGTAAATTATTCCATATTTGCCGAAAATACAAATGTAATAACTTCAATATACTGTATAATAATATAAATATTGTAAATACTACTACTTAATTTCTTGGTTTAATATTCGATAAAAGACTTACTTTTAAGGAGCATTGTACATATCTTCGTGAGCCACTAGCTGCTAGGCTTAATATAATTAATTATTTATCATCAAAATATTGTTTAATGCATATCACATCTTTTATCAATATCACAAAAGCTTTAATTTTATCTAAGATAGATTATGGTCTTCCTATCTACGGCAATTGTGCAAAAATCAATAAAAAAGCAAATCTTAGCACCATATTATGCAGCTGCTAGAAGAAGTATTCGAGCATTTACAACATCACCAATAAAGTTTATCTTAACGGAAACTGGAGAATAATGCATGCAATATTTCTTCCACTATTTCTAGATGCATCAAACTTGCTAAAGATCTATGCATTGCATCTGTACCCATAAAAATATCTATTTCATTTGTCCCTTCATGGTTACTTAAAAAAACTTCGTTCGAGCTACAACTTCTAAAATATCAATAAAAGAACACTAACTCTAGAGAATATCAAAGTACAACACTATGCAGATTGGAAACTTATTTTTATAGGCGCTTTCAAGGCGACTCCTACACGTTATTGGCTATTGTTGATAACTTTGGAAATACAATGAAAGCTGAACTACTGCCCAGTACTCCGCAGAGGCAGCAGCCATATACAATATAATGCATTACCTCTAGCACGAGACTATAATATAAAAACGTTAATATGCACAGATAGCAGGTCAACAATCTCAGCTCTTATAAATGCATCCAACAAGTCCTACCTCATTTCGCAAATTAGAAACATACTAATTAATAACATTAACATAAAAACTATGTGGATCCTTGGACACGCTGGCATTATCAAAAATGAATGAGCCGATCAGAACGCCAAACTGGGTGCAAAACAGCCATTGATTGTTTTCTACTACATCGAAAAAAGGATATATTCCGTTTAATCGCTTCACAGCAAAAAGCCATAAAAGTTAGTGCTTAGAACAATGTGCTACGCCATTATTGCAATCTGGACGGGAATAGAGCTGTTTACTCACCTTGAAGCCGCTGCCATGATATCAAGGCCTTTGTTCGCCTTTGTCTTGGTCATGCATCATTAACGCACTCTCATCTTATAAATGAAAACAGAATTCCACCCTGCAAATATTGCATTACGTCGACCTTATCCATAATCCATCTGCTAGACGAATGTCTCTACTTCAACTTTGCAAGAACCAGTATCTTTCAGAACAATAAAACTCTTGATTTATTAAAAATAACATATATTGTAAATATTACTAAGATTTCTGAATTCCTATCTCATACAAAGTTAAAAAAATATTTTTAAGTTAATCCTTCCTTTTCTAAATTTATTTATAACATATAATTTTTATTGCACAAAATCATATTGTCTGCAAATAATTTAACACGGAAGATAAATTTTTATTATTTAAGACCTTTTTAATTAAAGCTGCGAACTGAAAGCCTCTGAAGCTAGTGCTCCTTTTACTTTGTATAATAATAATGATATTATTGTTTTACATATAATATAATAAATAAAACAACAAAAGCACCCATAAAGTTACAAGAATAAAACCCTGAGCAAATAGTGTTTCTCAGGTATGTCGTCTCACGTCCAAAGGTAGTCTTAGGTTTCTTTATCTTTTCCTAATGAGCTATTTTGTTATGGCTCTGTACTTTGGCAGTTATCGCGGAGTGAAGGAGCACAGGTTGTCAAATGTTACACCTAAAATCTTAGGATTATTGACAGTCGCAATTTTAATGCCATCGACTATAATGTTAAGATCCAGTCTGTACACCTTAGTCCAGTTCGTCAATATGGTCGCTATAGACTTAGTGGGAAAAAGCGAGAAACGTCGGAGAGACATCAGTATCATGCAATCATCCGCGTATGAGGTGATAGAAATTCCCTCTGGTGGTTGAGGGAATTTCGAAATGCATTTCTACTCTGTTTAATTAATCTTAGTTTGGTGTTTTGACCTCTATACAGTACGGATGATTGTCGGCCGCTCAAGTATTTCATAGTCCACCTCTAAAAGACTGGAGGGAGCGTGGATTGTTCTATATTCTCAAGTAGCGTTTTGTGATTGAGTGTGTCAAAAGTTTTTGTCAAGTCCAACGCTACTAGTCCTCTCACAGGGTGGCTTTCGATTTAGGCCATGAACTATCTGGGCTTTTATGACGTGCTAAGTGTCGTGGTGGTGAGTGAACGGCAGGAGTAGCAAGGCCTCAAGTGTCTTCACTACTGTGGAAAGGAGAGTTATCAGACGATAAGCCTCCCCTTTGTTGGCGGGTTTCCCAGGTTTTAGTAGTGGACCACTCTTCCGACTTTCCACACATCGGGTAATTGAAGAATGGTCAGCGACGGATTGAGAGACTTAGTTAGAAAGTTTATACCAGTCGAGCTCAGGTATTTTAGCATCAGCATGTTTATTCCATCTGGACCAATGGACTTTGAGGATTTTGCCTTGTTGACGACACTCGGAACCTCCTTATAGGTTTAAGTGGCGCGCAGTCTTTTGGCATTTTGCGCAGCCGTCGGGTAACACATATTTGGCCTTGTCCACCGAAGGGCGTAGTGTGAACTGCCGGCTAAAATAGCTCGCGCACTTTTTCGGTTCGAAGAAGGCATGGCCATCGAATTGTATTTCAACCCCACCGTTATGTCTTTCGGATTTGACATGGCCTTGACAGTAGTCCAAATCTTACTAACACCGGCGGAGAGGTTACAAGACTTCAGGTGTTCGTTTGCCGAATGAATCATCTGAGGGGCTGATTAACTTGGTTTCGTGGACCCTAGCTATCGATACGCGTTCCCGGCTCATAAATGCAACTATATCCTCAATCTTACTCTGGAGTCCGTTGCAGTTAAATTGTAATAGTCGAATTAGTCGCGGGTGTCTAGAGTAAATGAGTGGGTTGGCAGCATGGAGCCACTTGTGGTCCACTTCCTATGTGCCTTAAGGCCTGAACAGGTCTTAAGATGGCTCCATCTATTGCACATGTTAAAGCTAAACGAGGCGGAGTTTGGATAGAGCCTTTTGGAGCAAACGCAGCAGAAAAATTCCTTCGGGCCCGGGGTGGACTCAATGCCAACACGGTTCAGGAAGATGCGGAGCAGCCCTGCTGCTAGGAGCTGCTCCAGCGAAGACAATCTTAACCTAAAACTCACCGATCCAAAATTGGGTTAGATCGCTGAAATAATAATCCTGTAACGTAGAACCGGCTGTATTGTGAATTGTTGAACAGCTGTCGCGTATAGTTTAATGACGAATCTACGAATTACCCCGACTCCCATATATTACATAACATGATCTAATTAGACTTTATTCTAGCAGAATTAATGCCGACATGTCAATTAGATGTCAGTTATATATTTATAAAATTGTTCTTGAGTGTATGTGAGCAATGTCAAAAGTTAGTGCAATCAGCCCAGAGTTTTCTGACCCCAATATACCCTATATAGTGATTTCAGACTTTCCACCTCCCTTTAAACCGTTTAGGTTGGTCAAAATGCGTGATATTTTAATGATGGCTAAATCAGTCTGAGTCCCCGCTCACCAAAAGACACTGCCACACCACATTCACCACACCTACTTATATTCCACATCACTAAATCATGCACCAACACGCACACAAATACAACATCACGATCAAATCACCCATGAAGACATCATACTGTACATCACACCAATGGATTAAAAGGGACTAACGAAGGATCCCGTTCTATTTTTTTTCGATTCGTTAACGTATACAAACAGATCGCTTTCGCTCTAGTATACGCCTTTCAACATATTTTAATTAAAAAGCATATGTGCGGCAATTATCTGGTTGACGATTTCACATTAATTTGATGTTAAATTTAGCCTCTAGTTTATATCATATACATATATATCATTTGATAATGATTTTAATATTGTTTTCGCTGGCAGAAAATAAAATCTAGTAATAATAATAGGTGAGCATATGACTTATAATTTAAGTTAATTAGATACCAAATTCATTCGGTTTGTTTGAATAATGAATATTAAGTTCTTTCGCAACATTTTTTAAAATAACGCTTTGCCAACACCTTAAAGTATTTCCCCGGCTTTGATCCTTGTAAATTACGAGTATAAAATGTCCTGTTACATCCGAAAATAGACCGTCCTACTTGTTCTTCTTTGTTTTCCATTCAATTCTGACGGAATAAAACGGCATTTATTTTAGGGCATGAATGCATTTGCCTTTATTTCACTTTTATATTTTGTAAGTATGTATAAGTCCATTTAAAATCCAAGAAATACAATTCACTTCAGTTATGTTATATTATTGTAATTGCTAATATTTATTTCCAAGTAGTGATGAATGTAAGAACTAATGATGGAATTTAGTGAATATATAGAAATAGCGAGTGAACAAATTACTTATTTTAATTTGTATAATTTTCACAGGAACGCAAATTAGATAAAATTATATCCGAATATTTTCTTAGGGAAACACAAGAAACAAAATTAAATTATTGTATGCAAGGAAGGATATTTTTTGTAACTATGACTAATGCCACCAGCGATAGCCGCAATCTTGTATATCCTGCATTAGCAATACAATTAAATAGAAAGAAATAAGAGAATTCCATACTTAAAAGTACATGGTGGGTTAATGAAGCAACAAAAATATTAACCAACGGGAACAGTATCCTGTTCGGTGCGGTTAAAATGAAAAAATGAACCGTAGTGTAGCCTTGGCCTTCACTTCTAAGTTTTAACCAGGCTACAGAGGACTCGTAGTATACGACACCACGTATTACTACACTACACTCTCATGAACAGAAATTAAATCTATCAAATGCCAAATGCAAAAGTTATTTCAATATGTTTTAAACTACTTATGATATTAATGTTCTCTTAATTCTGCACGGGCAATGGGGGTGGAGGATAGGCAAACATGTTGCCCGATGCGGCACCAAATCCTGAGGGAACGGCATAATGTGCGCCTGCGGTCGAATGATGATGCGAAGGAGGTGCATGAGTATACATAGCTGAAGTGGCAGCTACAGCTCCACTTACTTGTGGTGGACCCCGATGGTTTGGTGGTGGTTGATGGTGTGCATTATGACTCGGGTGACTGTTTGTATTGGCCCCATAAGGTATGCGGGGTTGTTGTTGATAGGCCGAAGCTTGCTGTGGCGGTTGTTGCTGTGGGTTGAAACGTGGACGTTTGTCAACGCCATCAGCTCCGACATTAGTATAGGGTTTATGTCCACCGGCTTGCTGATTACGATCATATGCTCCCTGAGGTGGGGCAGCTGAGAAACGAGAGGGAGGTCCGTTCGGACGTTGATACATTTGACTGCCATTATTTGGCGATTGTTGTGGGCGCTGTTGATACGACTGGGCGCCGCCAATTCCACCAATATTATTGTTACCATAACCACGATTGCCGCGATTTCCATAACCGGTGCCACCAGCCATATGATTTCCACCGCGATTTTGATAACCACCACGGGAGTTACGTTTATGATTGTAGCCAGACGACGAAGCCATTTCTACTAGTCGCGGATTGATGACCTGTGGATGTTTACAATTAAAACAAAATCACATTTTTAGTAAAATAAAGTATTTAAAACAAAAACAAATCCAATAAGTTTGATTAAATACATAGCTAATAATTTTACTATATGCAAATATTTGCATGCTTACCTGATTTGCTTCGCGTAGCACTTGTATCAAGTCATTAGCTTTGTTGGCATTTGAAGTGGTGAATAAGGTGTATGCCGTTCCCGTATTGTTCGAGCGTCCTGTACGCCCAATACGATGAACATAATCCTCCGAATTCGAAGGATAATCGTAATTAATTACGAATTTCACATCATCAACATCTGTTTGGGTTTTGTGTTCAAAATCATTGAACGATGGGCGTTGTAATTTCACGTTCGTTCGATGCAAACGTCGAAAATTAAAGATATTTAATTTAGAGATTGCACATTGGTACAATATAAATATAAGTACATTTTATCATACAAATTGAACAAAAATCTCTTCAACATTGCAAGTCAAGTTAGTTAATATATTTTAAAATTTTATAATTTAAGTAAATAATTTACTATTGGAATTTTGCATTACGTTTAAGTGGACCTCGACCTTTAGCGATTTTTTCATTATCTGTGTTCTTTTGTATTTTATTTATTCTAAATATTTAGAAATGAAAATTTGATAAAATGCGTAGGCAGTAAGTCATACACGATGTTGGAAGCTTAATTCATATAGTATACTTAAAAGACTAACAAAAACTAAAAAAAAATTATATATTTCCGAATGATTTTAATGAGAAGATAAAAGCAATGTACTTACCACAATCCGGTACAGACCTAAACTGACAACTAATGGAAGTGGGGTCAACGCAAATTTTAGAGAAAAGAAATACGGAATAGATGAACAAGCAGACAAGCGAGCACAGAACGTAAGTACAATGTATATGCCCTTACAGTTGTCTACATATACATACGTTATTTTCTATTTGATTTTGAAGTGCAATTCAAGAAAAGCTCCACCAACAAATTTACAGCACGCGCATCGGTAGAAGCTAAACTTTAAAGCACAGCATTTGATCGTATGTTTATGTATATTTGTTGTCACGATCTCACTGCCATTTTAGCTGTTTGATTAATTCTTTATAACTTAAACATACTTATTACTAATAAATACTAAATTTGAATTCAGCTTTTTTATCACGTATGATTAGTAATTCTTCCATCAAAAACAATCCGTAGAAACAGATTAAAGTTTTTGTCTTATACTCCATATTTTCGCATTTAACAAATATAAGAAAAAATCGAAGTCCATTTGAAAAAACGGTTGATATTTTTGTTCACACATAAATTGTAATAAAAGCTAAAAAAAATCAACTGCCAGTCAAAAATTATTTGGCGCAAATTCTGAACAATTCGCGGTACTTTTAACCTAACAAAATGTAATTTTTCTAGTTCCTTCTACTTAAAAATACAAATGTTATGTTTAGAAAACTTTAACCTTACATCGCTGTCAAGTTTAGTAGCATATATAAATATATAAAGGTCCGTATTAAACACCGTTAGCATCTTCTTCGGATCTGCTAATAGTCCGCAGAAAAGAAACTTCGTAAAAATCTAGAGCACATTAATTTTTCGTTTTGATTTAAAATCAAATACATTTTAAAAACTGTCTTAATGCTACAAAATATCAAGTGTGTATTACAACTTTTCTTGCTCGGCTATTTTACACTTATATTTTGATTAAGTTGAAACAAAAAGTCGATATGGAAATCTCCCCACCTTCCTTTTAAGGAATTGTTTATACGTGTGCTGTTCTATTCAGATTTTGCGGCCACAGTTTCCTTGACTGACACTAGTCTTTTTTGCATACATATATATTATACATAGTTTCAATCCTAAGTTAATTAATGTGAAACGTAACCTCTTAGTAATGTATGGAAATACAAATTCCTCATTATTTACCCACACCTTTTTCAGCGAATCGTCCGCAAAATTGTTGCATAGTGTTTTCGAAATCTCATCTTAAATTTTAACTCAGAACTTCACCTGTTTTTTAGTGAACTTATAATTACACCCCATGTTATCTTTAATTGGACGCATTCGAAACAAATTAATTAATAAGGCGTTGGGTTTCGCTGATTCGCATTATGACAAAAAATAATATTCGCCAACGAACCAACAAAATAATAATGAAAGAATATTCAGCATTTCGTCCACAGCATCACTCGCAGCTACGATCAAAAAGTCAAGTTACTGCCGTAGCCGCAATTATAAAGCGGCAGCGGCAAAATACGTATGGAAAATTAGTCTTACCTAGGCCGCGGGCAGCCACATCTGTCGCCACCAAAATTGAATGACGTCCATTACGGAATGACGACAAAACAAAATCACGCTCTTGTTGCGATTTGTCGCCATGAATAGCACATACGCGCCAACCGTTACGTCCAATAACACGAGTTATTTCATCGACGCGTTTTTTGGTCTCAACGAATATTATGGTCTTAGTTTCAGATTCGGCAGAAATCTCAGATAAAAGCTTAATAAGCTTATTGTCTTTCTCATTTTCTTCACACACATCTACTATTTGAAGTATATTGTGATTAGCTGAAAGGGTTAATGAACCAATATTAATCTGTATATAGTTATCAAGAAACTCTTCAGCCAGATTGCGCACTTCCTTTGGCCAAGTGGCCGACCACATTAAAACTTGCCGATCTGGGCGAATTTGCTTAATTATGCGTCGTATTTGTGGTTCAAATCCCATATCAAGCATACGATCAGCCTCATCCAATACTAGGTAAGTGCAACGTCGCAGATTAGTAACACCCCTCTCTAAAAAGTCAAGCAAACGTCCTGGAGTAGCAATCACTATTTCAACGCCACGTTCCAAGTCCCGAGCTTGTGGTTGTTTTGGTGCTCCGCCAAAGATGCACGTGTTACGTACATGTGTTTTAGAACCAAAGTCGTTAGCAACTTGCTGTATTTGTTGAGCTAATTCACGTGTCGGGGCCAAAATTAGAGCAATGGGTCCATCGCCACGCTCCAAACGAGCCTGATGACTGATATGCACTACAGCCGGTAGCACATAAGCAAGAGTCTTACCCGATCCAGTTTGTGCTACACCGACCATATCTCGTCCGCTCAGAGCAATTGGCCAGCCCTGAGCTTGTATAGCAGTGGGCTTAGCGAATCCCATTTTTTTGATCTCTGCTAAAACGTGTTCTGGGAAACCGGGTTCACTAAATTCAATATTGGGCGATGGTATACCGTCACCTTTTAATGTAACTTCGTTAGAAGTAAGAAACCCGTCCACGTCATTCTTCGAGCGTTCCACAACGGTTGTACTTGGTTGATAAAAGTTCTTTTGGAATGGCGTCAATTTTATTTCAGACCAAATTATAATAGGCAAACGATCTCCTGGTGTACCACTATTGTTGCTGCCATCCATTCGGCGATCATTATTGCCAGCACGTGGAGGTCCGCCGCGAAATTGAGCACCATTACCACCAACTCCACCGCGAGCATAAGGTGCAGGACGTGGACGCGCAAGACCATTGCCGCGCATCGGACCACCACGCTGCTGATCACGATACACACCGCCACCACCGCTGCCGCCCATAACGCCCATTCCACCAACTCCAGATCCAGCACGATCACCGTTACGTCTATCGAACCTATCAATACGTAAATGTTTTTGTAAATAAAATAGTCTAAAATTTAAAATTTTTTTTTTTAATTTTCTAGAACATTGGTTTGATTTCTTTATATGATTCGAAAATATGTTTTACAAATATATTTGGTATCTTATTAACTACCATTATCGATCATAGACACTTCATTTCATTGCTAAATTTTGCCTCGTGAGGGAGAAATTTTATTAAATATATGTATAATATATACTCAATTCATATATATGTGATATAAACTCATTGAAAGAGAAAAACTGAACATATTGGTAGTATCAGCAAAATGTTAATAAAATAATGGGAAATAATTATATAATATTAGGTGTATGGGACTTAGACGAAAGGCCTGGACCACTTTCACACCCAATGCCTCACCCATTTTAGAATTCAAACAACAGTTACCGGAATTGACCCAAGGCTGTTATTTCGAGGGTCTAGCCCACAATATATTTAAGCAAACATGGTCAATGAAGTTATTATTTAAATATAATACATTTTTACCAATATAAAATTATTGACGTCAGGAAGAAAGTCGGAAATTATTATATCGGGCATATTGGGGCTAGGAGAAGGCCTGGACTCATTGAGTTAACTTTTGACATACTCATGTATTTTCGTTAACACATTTCCATGCAATTTTATAATTAATGAAAATAACTCACACACTGAGCGACGTATTCGGAATAAAGTCTATTAGACTAACAATATTAATACAAATAACATATGGGGGCTAAGGTAATTCGTGGACCAATTTCATATATTTTCGGCAGTAAACTACTTGTATAGTGGATTAGATATTAAACGTTCACTTGATTTTGTTAAGGTATCTTACATATTGACATTATATACCAGTCATTGAACAGATAATAATTTTGATGTGAGAAATGAAGATCGTGGAATACGTAAGTTTAAGACACCGAACTGCAAGAAATATTAAGTGAAGATGATATTTGGAGTCAAAAGCAAATGGCAGACATGTTAAATGTTGCCCAACAAACAATTTCAGATCGTTTAAAAACTATGGGAAAGATTCAAATGTAAAAAATGGATGCCACATGAATTGAATGAAAGACAAACCAAAAAAAGATTTGTGAAATTTTTCTTAGACACAAAAAAATCAGTTTTTCATCGTTTTGTCACTGGCGATGAAAAATTTATTTATTTTAAGAATCCTAAACGAATAAAATCATGGGTTAATCCGCGACAACCATCAACATCGACTGCAAAAACAGATCGATTCGGTAAGAAGGCAATGCTCTGCGTTTGGTGGGATTAGAAGGGTGTGGTATTTTATAAGCGTCTAAAACCTGATGAAACTGTTAATACTAATCGATACAGAGAACAAATGATTAATTTTTGCGAGCGGAAGTGATCGCAATAAATTAAATAAACCAAATGTATCAGCAAAAAACAAAATTGTAAATTCAGCAATGTAAGCAAAAATATATTAACATTAAGCCAATATTGTACATTACTTTTAAGCCGTAAGTTATTTCGGCAATGTAAGGAAAATTGTATAATATAAGGTCGAACTCAATAAACTAATCAGGTTCAGTTGAATTCGAGCTGTGAAACTGTATTTTTGTATTTCATTCGCGACTGCGACCGGTAAATTGTATAAGTAAAAGAATGTGAAATCAATTCCCACGACAGCCGGTTCTATTTTACCGGAATTGACCCGGATTTTGAGGATCTAACCCTGTTTGGATCGGTAAGTTTTAGGCTACGTTTAAAATTATGATACACAAGTAGTAGACGTACAATACTTCGATACTGTTTCACTCTTTAACTATAATTTTTTCCAGATGAGCAATATTTGATGGCAAAGTAGCACTTTACCTAGTTTTTAGCAATAAAAAAAAGTACATTAAATATTCACCTCCGCCGCATTTTACAGTAGCACGCAAACTCAAATTTTCCGAGCAGATATTCGACGATTTTTTATAACTCTCCGGCTTATACACAAATATTTACTTATAACTTTGTAACCGTAACCATTTTTGTGTAATTCCCCAACCTTTTTTCTAACTTCAGTACCAAACCTTTAATTTTTCCCATTCCAGCGTGATTGCAAATTTCTAAACAACTGAATTGAGTCATTTAATGAAAAAATGTTTAAACAAAGAAATACCGTTAGATGGATATCGCTAAATTCGCACTTAGTTGCAGGGGTGTGAATATTTATGTGGCGTCTTCAAATTAGATGATAATAATATTAATTGATATTGTTCAAGTAAACAAATTGTAATTTTTTGCATTGCCTTTACATAACAAATAAGATGTATTGTATAACTTTTAACTTTTTTCTTGTTGTTAATTCATAACTTTTTCCGGAATTTACGTACATAGAGCGAGGGTATGAATAATAATGTTGCATAGTGTATATACAAAGATCTCTATATCTGTGGCTGACTTCGAAAACGTCAATTACAATGTATAATAACAAAGTATAATGTTCTGTAAAACATCTGAAATATTTTTGACATTGCATCATGTTTTGAAACTCATTAAACCGGTAGTCGATGCGCAGTGACAAAGAAAATAGCGCTTCACAAACAAAGTTGATGCCTTTAGAAATTTTCATAGGCAACGATGGCGGAGTGGGATTGTAAATGCAAAGATTATGGCAAAAAATTTACTTATGATGACAACAATATTATTTTTTTTTTCCTATATATTTTAATGATGTGTTTGTATTTTCGATGAAATCAAAGAAGTTATGTGTAATTAAACTATTTAATTTATCAAAAAACGCATACAAATTAAGCAAATCTAATGGGGTTTCTTGTTTTTTTCTTTCTCTATATTCCATTCTACAAAAACTATGTGCAAGCGATCAAATAACGAAAGGGAATATGAAAAAAAAAAAACATTATATACTTTCGCTTCTGCTGCGCTGTTATTATAATGAACACGGCTGTATATACCAAATATGGCAAAAGCTTACACCCTAATCCAAAAGATTTCAGACCAATTAGTATTTCCTTATTTCTCCTAAAAACGTTGGAAAGGCTAATAGAATTATACATAAGAGCAAACTAAACCCAGTAAAAAATGTGGAGTGTGACAATGTGGGAAAATATGTCAGCTGATGGAGTAGGAAACTTTGAATTTATTGTATCTATCAAATTTGAATAATTTAAGGAACAATTTAAGTCAAAATGCCGAAAAATTAACTAACGGATTTTGGTTTCAACAAATCAATGACCCAAACACACAGCGGATATTGTCAGGTTGTGGCTTCTTCACTTCATAGTGTCCTAATACAACTCTCAATACCTCTTGTTTTTATACCCTGAACAGAGTATATTAAGTTTGCCACGAAGTTTGCAACACCCAGAAGGAAACGTCGTAGACCCTATAAAATGTATACATTAATGATCAGCATGATGAGCTGAGTTGATTTAGCCATTTCCGTGTGTCTGTCTGTATATATACAAACTAGTCCCTCAGTTTTTAAACTATCGATCTGAAATTTTGCACCTGTCCTTTTCTCTCTAAGAAGTGAACAATCGGAATCAAGTGCATGTATGAAAAACTCTTTCATTAGACGAGGTATCTTCACGAAATTATTATTAAAGGCAATAATGCTATATCCAAAGAAATTGTATAGATCAGATGACTATAGCATATAGCTGCCATATTAACTAAACGATCGGAATAAAGTGTTTGGATGAAAAACTTTTTTATTTGACGAAGTATCTTCACGAAATTAGGCACGAGTTATTGCTTAAGGTAACAAATGATTCTCCACAGAAATTGGTCAGATCAGATCACTATAGCATATAGCTGCCATACTAATTGAACGATCGGATTCAAGTTCTTGTAAAGAGCCTTTTTATTTGTGAAGGGTATTATAGTTTCGCAACCGAAGTTAACGTTTTTTTTTTTGTTATATTTTTCGCTTTGCCTCCATTGCTACCAAATCCGCAATCTTTAATAAGGTTGCTTTTACTATAAAAACGATTTTTTATTTACATTCGAGGGGTGTACGATACAATAACTAGAACTGAAACGAGATCAGCGTTCTTTTAACGTACTATGTATTTCTTTGGTGCAGCAACAATGGTCCTTAATCGGCTTTAGTATACTATTAAAAGGGGTATGGTTGGATAGAGGAGATTCTCCACATTTAGAATATATATACTGCATTTTAAGTTGAAAATTTGACAAATTTTATCCCGCAATTTCTCGATTTATAGTTAATTTTACTTTTATATTATGCACTTATTGTACACTAACACTTCACTACATTGTTTCCACATATTTATTTTATTTTAATTATTTTCATATTTGCTTCAAATAAGCATTTTGTTTTTTACACAATTTTAGTATACCATTCCAAGATTTCAAGGTTAAAAAGAGTATGGTTGGATAGAGGAGATTATCCACATCAAGAATATATTTAATTACTTATATTGTGTTATTATTAACTAATAGTTTTGGACATATTTGCATTTTAAGTTGAAAATTTGACAACTTTTACTTGCAATTTCTGGAATCTGAACAAGTTTTTCTTTTATTATGCACTTATTATACACTTATTACATTGTTTCTACATATTAGATTTATATCAATTACTTTCATATTTGCTTTAAATAAGAATTTTATTATTTTTTACAAAATTTTTGTTAAATGTCGAATAACAAAAGGGTTGCATGTTGACAAATAAAAAGTGTTGTTAATAATAACACAATATAAGTAATGAAATATATTCTTGATCTGGAGAATCTCCTCTATCCAACCATACTCCTTTTAACCCTGGAATCTTGGAATGGTATACTAAAGTTTCCCCAAAATTTTTGTTATATAAATAATTATTCCTATGATTCAAAGCATTAAACATTTATAGCTAGACTTATGGCGGTGTATATAAATTATGGAAAAATTCCCTTTCCGCTCACGAATTTGTCATCTTCGCGTCAAAATAAGATTAAAATAAAACTATACATTTAGCAATGGCTCATTTTTTTATACCATAAAAATTCCATAACCACGTCCACTTTTCATTTTTTAAACTCAATGCGCCATTTTCTCTATTCATCCCAATTTTCGATCGATACTCATTTTCAAAGTTTTTTTAGTGAGTCATCAAACATAAACTTGATTTTTTTTTTAAAAGGCTAATAAATTAAATCACAATCAATAAAGCAAAAACTTTGATTATAGAATATAAAACTACGTGGCACAATTAAAACAAATTGTACATAACCTCATAATTAATTTCGTACTTGTCTTTTAACGTCCTTAAAAAATACAAGATCCCAACAAAAATATTGAAAAGGAAGTATACAATTTCTCAATTCTGTTTTTTCTTAAGATATTTACATCAGGCATAAGGCATCAGTTCTTCACAACCTTCATAATACGCCAAGTAGAGCATTTATTCGCTTTTCCGAATAGATACACGAACACAATAAATTTATACGTAACTTATTGATTTTTAATTAAAATTAATAGAACTCGCCTATAACTCAGTTTTAACAAAATATTTATCACTTAAATATACTTAAATTACTAATTCGTAAATACTTACATTTTTAAAAAGTTTTGATGTTGTTTTCAGCAAAAAAAATACAATAATTCACTTTTAAATTCTTCTGCGAAAAATTTCCTTGTCCCTCTCAAACAGAATATATATGCTGATTAAATATATTCGTATTTGCATGCGAAACTGTAAAGAAACAATCGATCATCAATACATATTTTCCATCTCAACTTACCCGGACGTTACACGATCAAGAAATTGCTTTCAAGTTACAATGTATTCACACTTTTCTATTACGCACTCTCACTTTTCGAGCTTAAACGGCGTCTTGATATCAATTTTTCCATTCAAGTCGTGGGGCAAGTTGACGATCAAGTTAAAATAGCTGATTACATAGTTTTGCAAACATATCCCATGCAATTAAAGAGAATATAAATATTTCGATCAAAATCAATCAGTTTATGCAGAAATTATAAAGTCTGTGTCTCTCGAATAGCTATAATGCAATGTTATAGCAAAGTTGAAAAATAGTAAAAAATCTGGATTTTGAACATAATCTATAGCTGTTTTTGCACAACGATATTGCATTTCTCAACTTATTTCTTTCTAGCCATTCCATATCTCTATTATATTATTAATTTCATGAAAAACTTTTACTGATTTTTATCGGTTTCCAATAGTTTTTTTTTTTTCATATTTAAAGCATACATAAGGCGACTGATGGCCTGGGTATATCGGGCAGTTTAGATTTTCTTAAATCTCTGTCGGAGCCACAGCGTTGATGTCAATTAGCCGAAGCCGAGACATACATTGAAAAAGCAGTGCAGCATGAAGTTTACACAAGAAAACTAAAGACGTCAAAGAAGAATGAAATCCTTCCGAAGAATTGAGAGAACTCTCCGCTATCGCCGTATGTAACCGACAACGGGATCATACGAATTTGAGGGCGCATTGACGAAGCCGTTGAATCATGGGGACCGGAGATAGTAGTCGATTCTACTTTGTACCTCAAAGTACTTTCTCCGCTTTAAATTCCAACTTATTTATTATTAATTTAAAAAAATGTGGAAAACGGTTGGCCTCAAGGGCCATTCCTGCAACTTCCCTCTAATTTCATACGCTAACGTTCAAATTTCGCTTTTTTCACTGCTTTTGAGCTCTTCGAAATTTTTCGTTTTCAATATCTAGCAAGTAAATCAACCGATTTCGACCCGGTTTGCGGCAAACGATGTGTTTCTTCAAGGTTTAGAACTGATTAGTTTTTGGTGTCGATCGGTCAAGTCGTTTGGAAAAAACGACTTTTCAAAAATTTTATTTTTGAGATTTCTCGAAATCTACTAGTCCGATTGGGTCCAAACTTACACGAAATTCAAGTGCAATGAAACCCTTTGGAATTCCGTTTAGTTTATCCAAATCGGTTGAGCAGTTTAATAGTTATAAGAGGGTCACATACATCCACACACACACACACATACATACAGACATACGGACATACGGACATCATCGTAGAAATGTTCGGGGAAGCTTCCTCGACCCTCAGAACGTCGAGATCTGTTGAGAACTCGATTTTTGCAAAATGGGGTGAAACCAATATCTTCCCGATTTTTAGAAAATTTTTCATTTTCTTAGCGGGAAGTTAAAAAACAAGGCCAAATTTTTTATGTAACAGTTATAATTTAATATAAAATTGAATATGCTTATTTTTAACATGTATGCGTGAGTATATACATATTTATTATTCACTGCTTCGTGCAGGCTACTGTTGAATGGATTTAGCTTTATGAAATAGCTAGTTTAAAAAATCATCTTCGGACATACCGTTTAAAAAAAAAAGTTTTTGTTAATTTATTCAGGTGAAATGCGATTTATTTTTTTAGAAATTATACACCCTGCTATGGATACACGCTCACAAAAAACTGACGTTGCCACTATGCAAACTAAATTTCATGATACGTCAACAAAGTCCGGCAAAATCCGAAAAGACTTTAAGCAGGCTTAGTCTACATTAATAATAAAGCAGTGTTGCCGTTTTGGTCCGGGGCTTATGGGTAAGTAAATACCAGAGAATGTAAAATATAGAGAAGGTCCAACTACGGACCAGCGTGTGAATTGTCAAAACCTAACGAAATACGATGAGCGTGTTTCACCATAGCTAGCTCGGAAGGAGAAATTTTAACAGTGGCGCGTGAACAGAGCTGAGCATTCAATAAAAATTACATGTATATCTGCACAAGCACATTTGAATGTACGGATTCAGAAATTCAAATCATAATTTTATCACTTATCAATACACTATATGTGCGCGCATTGATTTATATGTCAACATATATATGTATGTATATATAACATTGCCGAACAAATAATGCATACACAAACCACCCTACATTTATATGAATATCCGTACATATGTAAATATGTCACCCGCAAAAACTACAAAAATTGTTCTACAAAAACAACAATCGTCACAAGTCAATATGTCAGACAAATAGTAAATCACACAACAACAACATTTTCATTCATGAATGCAGCCGTACTTTCAACATTCAACCTCGCTTCATTCATAAAAACAGACACTCTCTCATCTCCCCGAGCATGCGTTTGCCTACAAGCAGAGATAAGAGATGCTCAACTCTTTTCTCACTGGAAATGAGAGCGTAATTGCTGAACGTCAAAACCTCCTGAACTCAGGCAACTGTCAAAGTTCAGGAGGTCTGACGTTTACCAACAGAAAAATATTTGAACATAGAGATTTGTTTCCGCTGTTGAAGATCACTAACAAAAACGGGAAAACAATTAAAATGAAAGAAAACGCAAAATTGAAATGTATGTGATTAAATCTTTTGTGATGTTCCATGTTTCGTCGTATTAATTTTCAATTGAAAATGATAAAAAAACATTCACTAATTGAGAGTTAATACATTTTTTTACTCTTTTAGTATTGAAAGTGCAAAAATCAGTTGTTTTAATATATCACAAAATCACAAAAATGGATTTATATAATTTTTCCATATGTTTAACGCATACATGTAAAATAATATTTAATCTTAATAAATGTTGGGTATTATAAATTAATTGCCCAAAAATTATTATTTTGTCCGATCTGGCTACAATGCAAAATGTTATAAAAAACGCTAATTTTGAGGCGTTCTCACACTGGAAAGAATTGGGCATCCCATTATCCCTGCTACAAGCTTCTTTTCGCGACGATGGCAAAAGCTAAAAATTATAAATTAAACAAATTTCTGATATTCCCTCTAGCAGGGAAAAGTTGCAACCCCGCAAACCCACAAAACACAGAAAAAATTGACAAAACTGGGAACAAAGCTATTGTCGATTTAAAATATTTTACAATTTTAAAATATTTTTCCATGACAAAAGTCTCCGTCAATATGTATGCATGTTCATATATAAACATACATATTTACAATGATTTGTGGGCAAAGCTGATAGAGCGGCAAGGAAAGCGGTGACACCCAGCGGCCGTTCGTTAATTTTTTTTCGGCACAGCTCGGATTTTCTACCAACAACACAATGTTGTGACGCTTCGCATCAGTCCTTCAACACAGTGACTCTTTGAAAAGAAAACAAAAAACGTGAGCTTCGGCCATTGGTTGTCCTTGGCAACGGCATTAAACAATGAGTGTACATATTTACATACATATGTTGCATGTAGACAAATTAATAATTATATTGGGTACTTTCATATTTGTTTACATGCACACATAATTATACATATATTATGTATAAGAATATTTGCGACCGCTTGGTCTTTTTTTATTGGGTTATGTCAAGCAAGAGGCGTACAAAATCAAACCCAGAAATCTGACTGAACTGAAGCAGTCCATTAAATTGATAATTGAGGCAATCCCGAATTAGGTGTCGCATATGCGTGGTTGAGCATTGAGAAATAATTAATTGTTTAAATAAAATATAATTTTCTATACAATAATAAAAAATAAATTTAATGCATTGACTAAAAATAAACTTATTACGGTTTAATTTTGTAGCCTGTATAGGAAGAATATCTTCAAATTATATGCAAAGTCGTTTGCGCATTGTAAATATACCAGAGAAAATTGATGAGTAGAGAAGGAGCAAATGTTAAATGAAAACTTTTTGAGTACTAATTTGTAATTCCACAAGAGGGAACATCGAAAAGTATAACTTCGAAAAAGAAAAATACACCACACAATATGCGAAATGCTATAAATAGACACAACGAATATTCCTATATGAAAAATCGTTGCGCATACCTATTTAGATTTATGTTTTCAATTTCTATGATATGACAAATTTATAATTATGAAAAGCCTTCTGAATTAAAAATCTGTATTACCGGTAAAAACCCCAGAATTCATAATAAAATAAACATTTAATAGGCTATTTTTCCAACTTATGTATGTGCGTTATGTGAGCAATTGCTTATTAAACAAAGGATAACAATAAAATGGTGGCTAAGCGGCCACATTTCCACTTTTGTGGTGGCTGAGGTCGTAAGCGGGAAGGGGTTAAGCACAATCCGAATACGAGCCTATACGTTCGAATCCTAAAACGAATTTTATTTAATTTTTTTATTTTATTAATTGGAGTCTAAGCATATCATAATTCAATTTCTTTAATAGCATATTTTACTTCCTGAGATAATTAAAATATATCAGGAAAATATAATATGTTCATATGTTTAGGTTTATTGAATATTTCCTTATTATGCGTATTTACACAAATGTGATAATCACACATACATTCTTAAATACACGTACGCTGATGCTTGCTTCTTCTTGCCCCGCACAAGCAATGACTTTTGTCTACGCTTTTTGCTTTTTGCGAGTTGAACGATCGCAGGCAAGGAGGGATTGGGGCGCACCGCCACATAATTATTTCAGATATATATTTTATTTATCGAATTCAGTTTGAAAACGATTATAGGTATGAATTTATTGGTATATATATATATATATAATATATATTATATTACGAAAATAATTCATAAATGCATCAGTATTTTTCAATACAAAATAAGCAACATAATAATATACTAAGAGTCTTCAGTTAGAACGCCTCTGTGTATAGTGGCAAGCCAACGAAATAACGGCGAGTTCGCGCAGACATTGTGTTGTTGAAAGTAACCAAATGACGATTTTGTCGACAAACATACATATATACATATGAGCTCGCATACATATTGACGCCGAATTTTGCGCATCGTGGCGGAGTTGACAAAATTTGTTTCAATCAACAATTTTACGACAATGTCGATCGGCTATGTTGTCTCGTTTGTCCTTTTTGCAGGGCTTTGCTGTTGAAAATTGACTTATGCTCTTTTGAAATATTGCGATTACCGATTGGGCTGCATTTTCATAGCGTCGTATTTGGATAAAATGGGCTAAATCGACAAACTATGAAATAATGATAATAAGTAAATATATAAAAGTACTATATGCAGTGTGCTTAGAGTATATAGAAGTAGTTAATGATTTCATATACATGTCAATTTTATATAAATTTTGTAATTTAATGCCATAAATAGTGCATAATATGCAAAAATATAAATATTATTTAAACTCGCTAAGAGGTCATGTTGCCAATTCTCCTTTTTGAAGTGAACATCAGACAAATTCTTCAATTTCTGATTTTTAGCAAATGTTGTGAGGAAGCAGCTTGTGGGCAACATACAAACGCGAGGGGGATGGTAGGATTTTCAGTGATACAAATTGTAAAATTGAAATTTTGCTGATTCTTCAATTTTACTGAAGACATTCAAATTCAATTTCATTCATTTTTATTTTCGCGCATTTGCGGTAGGAATTCTATATGAAAACCAAATGTGGTTTACCAGGCGCACAGAAAAAATAGCGCGGCGCAGAGTTATGAACGAATGCACTTTGCTTTGAAGCAGCGCACGTTCCTTATGAATGAATTTGTTGTCGTTGTAATATGAAATACTAAGAAAATATGCCGCGAGTTCGCTTGAATATTATTGGCCGATGATGGTGCGTCTACGTTTTTTTGTCACTTGCGCGAATGTTTGATTTTTTGCGAAAGACATATTGAGGGACATACATATGTACATATGTGTACATATATGCAAATATATTTGGACATGCGAATGAAAGAAGGCAATTTCAAGAATATTCACATATAGACATATGAACATTTGAAGCAAGTAAACAATAATAGCTTTTTCTTTGAATTCACAGATTAGACTTAAGAATTTGAATATTGTCTGTGGTGCTGCTTGTATAGCAGACTTTTTTATTGCGATGTGAAATATTTTGCCTAAGTTCAAATCCTATCAGATATTTTTTTATACTCTTTTTTTATTTTTATATTCCTTTTTTATTAAATGATATTTTAATTCTATTTTCATATTATTTCCCTCATTATTTATATTTTCTTGTCGGAAGTCAATTACTTTCATTTTTATTATTTCAATTTTTGTTTATGCGCATATCAAAGAACATCTGCGCATATGTATGTATATACATTTTGCTTATAGAGTGGTGTAGTTCGTTGCGTAAATTGACAGCTGTGGTGACATTTTATTTTCGAACTTGCGCGTTTTCGATGTTCCTTCTTAGCAATTAACATTTTAGTACTGCTAACATTTGCTCCTTCTCTACTCTTCAACATTCTCTGAATATACGAATCTGTAAGCGTACATTTCTTAACATTAAAATTAGCATTACTTTGACAATGCTCAATTCTGCTATTTTTCAGGACCCTGCTGTTAATTGTGGCCATTTGGTGAAACACGCTCATCGTTTTCAGTACCCCTCCCAAAAGTAGTGAAACACGCTCATCGTTTTCGGTTCCCCTGCGAAACGTGAAATATTGAAATAAATATGAAACATTCTCTGCCACAATGAACGCTTTGCTTTTAGTATTTCTCGTAAAGCGATGAGAGTTGCGCAACATATTGCTTGGCTTCGTGCTGAAAACTTTTTATGTGAACTTACTAATGCAAAAGCGTATATCGAACTCTCTTGGTAAAACAAATGTTTGACGAAAAGCAAAGCAAAAGTTCTATGTGAATTGGCCATAAGTCCTACTTCTGCTATAAGCAATATATATATTTGTATATCGCAGACGAACAAGGCGAGGAGGTTGATAAATTATAACGAAAACAATAAAGAATGTGAGTGGTACGAGGCGATTAGTCAACATAAAACGAATAGATCTCGTCTATAATTACGCCCAATAATGAACAATTTGGATAGCTGCGGTCAGGCGTTCCACAAATTGGAAAAAGAAACTTCCAATTTGTCTTTGTTAAAAGACCGTGTAGAAAAGTATCACGATTTGTCGACGCAAATGACAAGCATATTGACGGTTTTTGAACACCGCCTAGGAAAATTAGAAGAAACCATTCTACCGGTATATAAGGAGACGGAGCAACTTCAAAAGCGCCAACAGAGTAGGAGTGTACCAATTTATACTATAGAATAACATACTTTAGTATTAATTTTATTTCATATCAGATTTAGACTCGACTTTAGGTTGCCTTGAAACTGTCCTCGCGCACTATGATGTTTCTCAAGAGGTGTGCAACCTTATACATCAAGGACCATTAGAAGGAAATGTGAGTAGTTTTCTTGAAGCCTTAGGAAAGTTGCGTGCTGCTATGGACTACTTTTTGCACCATAACTCTCAAAGTGTGGAGTTAGAAAATGTCACAAGCCTTTTTAATACGGGCTGTGAAGGCCTAAACCAGCATTTTCGATTATTGTTAAAGAAACATAGTGTCCCGCTAAAACCAGTAGACCTATTAGATCTTATTTATATAGAGGATGACTCCAGTGATGAGTATACATCGTTCCGACAGTTGTCACAAAACACTAGAGAAGAACTTGCTACTATTGCCCATTGGTTGGAGCAAAATTTGCGTCGTGAGTACACAATAATTTATGCTGCAGAAAGGGGTGAAGTGGTTTTACGTTCACTCCAAAATTTGAAAGATCACCAAAAAAGTAGCAGTTGGGGTCACGAAGCTTTGGTTTGTGTATGGTATTGTTATTAAATTTATGGTTAAAATATGTATGATATTCTACAGAAGCCTCGCCATAGTGGACGGCCAGACGTGAAGAAGAATACGTCGGCGCGATTGCAACAAATGTGAGTAAAAACAGCATACGAGACCGTTATTTTTTAACTATTTATGAAACTTGTATTTATAGTTTCGAGCGAAAAGCTAATAAATTGTATCTGCGTGCCACTCAGACACTTGAACAGTCGACAGGAATATCAATAAAAAAGGCATCATCGCACTCTGAACACTTGTCCGCCGAAGAGTTCATGGATGGGGATCAAGAACTAGACAAATATCTTGTAATGCTATTGGGACTGCAGCGCCTTCTGAATTGGGAACGCGCTCTAATGACAGAAATTGTACCTAGCTCCAAACATGGAGAGGTGTTCTCCAAATTGGCTTACAATTCAATAGAACTCGTTGTTAAAGATGCAGAGGCAATTACAAATCGAATTATGCGTTGCATTTCCCGAAAAGAGTGGACATCTGCTTTGGGTATATTTTCCGCACTTAAAAGAGTAATTTTGCTTCAACCAGACATTGAACGTACCTATGACCTACAACAACGCGAACAACTTACAAAGATCCTGAATAAACTTCAAGTTACGGTATGAGAGAGCATTATTCCGAAAATAACTTATAAAATACAGATAATTTAAGGGGGCGAAAGCTTTAGAACATTTTCTTGAGGTGGTAAAAGGTGAATCCGGCACGAATATAGTTGGCATGAGTTCAAGTACACTTGGCTATGGTTACGTAAATGTTCCTAAAGATGCAACAGTGCACGAGCTTACTTCGAATACAATTTGGTTTATAGAACATCTTTATGAGCATTACGATGTTATTGGATCTATTTTGCAACAGGATGTTCTTTATAGCACTCAATTGGATACAATTCTAATGAAAAAAGCTTTGCCCGGTGAAGAGCGCAATAAAGCATTGTTGGCGATTTATATCAGTAAGCAAATCTGGATTGTACAAAAAATACAGTATCTGACAAAATAAATCAATTGATCTCTTTTAAATAGAAAAAGCTTTAGCGGAATTGAACCTATCCATAATGAATAAATGCGAGCAATATAATGACCAAGCCACAAAACATCTGTTTCGTCTTAATAACATTCATTACATTCTAAAATCTCTACAACAATCGAACCTAATTGATATTGTTACATTAGCGGAACCCGAATGCGAACAGAGCTATTTAGACATGATCCGCGAACTAAAATTTTCTTACCAAAAGACTTGGTCAAAAATGCTAATAAGTATAGGTGTAGAGGAATTGCCTCGACCTTCTCATGGTAAGGTGAAGGATAAAGACCGCAGCATACTAAAGGAGCGATTTTCGGTGTGAACATTATTATATAATTTCATTAAAACATATTAATGGTCATTTCTTTATAGACGTTCAACAAAGATTTTGAGGAAGCATGCAAAGTGCAACGAGGAATTTCAATTCCAGACGTGATTTTACGGGAGGGCATAAAGCGCGATAATGTAGAGCACATACTTCCAAAATATAATAAGTTTTATGAAATGTAAGAATCTTATATATATGAACGTTACTAAACTCTAATATCAACACATAATTGTTTTAGGTATGCATCCGTGCAGTTCAGCAAAAATCCTGATAAATACGTAAAATATCGTCCTCATGAAATTAATCAAATGCTAAGCAAACTCTTTGATGATTCTGCATAAAACAGCTTGCTATAAATATTACAATGCTTGTTTAATTACGTTGTTCTTTTTAGTTTTTATTATTTTTATTTAAAAATATGCATATAAAAATTTAATAAATATAAATACAATTTCTATTATATTTTCAACTAAATTTTAGAACTACAAAAATCATAAATATTACGCATAACCGTTTGTGTAATGCAAATAAATAAAATGATATACTACATAAATATAAATGCAAAAACAAAATTAAATAATAAACAAACTATGTTGAAGCCAAACCGATCGTCTGCGAACGCACGTTACTTATTAGTAAAGGTAATTCGAAGAAGGCGCCTCTGGTCGCCCACAAGCTCCATAGTGACTTATTTTGACGGTGTTATTCGTTCGACAATTTTCAATTTCTAGGAAGCATTCATTCAAATATGTCATATCATCTGTGCCACAGATCGGTTCAAATTCTCGTGGACAAATACGAGAGCAGCCTTTAAACTGAATGTTGCTGAGGCAACGTTTAAGCGGTACGACGAACACATGTTTACCGCAGTTTTCTTTTCGCATGTGACACTCGGACTTATAAAATTTATTGTCGGATCCACATACGAAATTCGGTGGCTGAGCATCACAGTCCGACTCACAGTCAGCAGTGAGTAAGCAATTCTTTAAAGACACGGGAACCACTCGCATGTGGCAAGTACGCCGTTTAAAGTCGCACATTGAAGTGAATGTATTACCATCTGAACCACAAACTGGCCCACTTTCGATGTCGCTCCGCAAACAGCGCTCACCACAATCCTTGGTTTGAGATTTCAGGTCCGTGCATGGACCTATATGGGCCAGATTTACTCCACGCCTGAAAAGATCAAAAAGCAAATAATACACAATTTAATTAGTGTGCCTTTTATAAAGAAAACTTATGTAAGTATATACAGTTATTAGCATAATAATCAGCTGACTAAGTTTTAATAGCATGTCTTCCCTGTTGACTAAAGATTGATTGTGAATGGATTATAATCATATATCTTTTAATATAGATCATATAATCATTTAGTTTCAATATTAAATGTTGCTTCATGTTGGAGAAATTTATATAAAAATTAATTTAACTAAAACAAATCACTAAATTCATTATATTAGTGTTGCGGGAAAGTACAATGGTCATAATCAGGGCCGTAAGAGGAAACTCGGACCCGTGGATGAGTGAATTATTGGAGAAAAAAAACTTGTTGCAGAGCGTCGGGATCCTCTAGGTTGGAACTAGGAATAAACTAATTCGTTCAAAAATAAAAAAACTTCGAAAAAAGGCAAATTTTTTTAAAGTAGAAATCGGTCTGTAAAATGGAAGTAATCGGATAAAATAGAATAACATATTCAAATTTCAACTCAATCGGTTGGATAGACAATTTTTTATCATCCAGGCCAACCGTAAGAACTTTGTGTCGGTAAAAACGCGTTCAAAGCTTCAACACAAATTAAATATGTTGTGTAATAACAGCGCGTACTACGAGACGCTCACGTATAGGTGCTATAATTTCGTCAATATTTCGATTTTCATTCTAAAATTTTTACAGTGTGTTCTTAGTACTTTCGAAAAAAAGTCGATTTTTCCAAACCAAGTTACCAGACTACTACCTTAAAAGTTAAACGGAAGTTAATGGAAAATTGACCACCATTTGCAATAAGCGGAAGAAAAATAAAAATTCGGTTTATTTACATTCTGACTGTAATCGATTAATGGAACAGTTGCTGTGTATTTTGTATTATTTCTACAGCTAATGAAGCAGACTTAAAATAAATTTAGAAGTGCTGGCGAAATGCACCCAAAAAGTCAAGCTTTTTTAATTGTACTATTTGATCACAACTATTCCGCATTGACAAAAAAATTAAAACTATATTTTCACGTATTTAAAACAAAACTTTACTATAGCCTTCAAAATAGGGTCGTGATCCAAAACAAGCATGTCTAAGATTAAATCAATTTTCCTTACACATGTTATAAGTCTCGGCTGGGATGGCCTTCAGTGCCTTCAACGAATTTTGTTTTTTCAGTTTTGGCTCATTTTTGGGGTGCCATTCGTTAGATTGTTGGACAGTTTCAACGTCATATTCATAAACCCACATCTCGTTTCCAGTAATGATGCGTTTGGGGAATGTATCGTCCTCGGCTACATTGTCCTCGGCATCACTACTCGACTTCATTTTTTGCAAAAGATTCAGGTCTTTTCATACCCAAAGTATTAACCAAATGAGTTGAGTCGACTGTTTATTTAACATTTTCGATGTTATGGATGATTCGCATTAGACAAGCTATCGATGACTTCACGACCTTCACTGTGCCTCTCAAAACACTTCTGTATCATTTTCAATAGCCCTGATTCCATTAGAAACACAAATTTGTTTGTTCAATATTTTTTTCTTGATAAAAATCACCAGACAAACTTTCGTACACAAGCAGCTGCCAAACACACACATTTGGACATAAAACTTTCCACGATTTCGTGCGTGCGCAGTTTATATGTTCCGCGTCATATTTGATCAGATGGCATACTTAATAAAATATGAACTTAACTTAAAACAAAAATAATTATGGGTGGAACTTTATTTTAAGGTACTGTAAATATTTAAAAAATCATACAGGTTGGTTGAAAAGTTAATGCGCTCGAAATGAAAAAGTATTGTTTTTCGTATGAAATATATTTTTTTACTCAATATAATCTCCTTTAACTTCAATACACTAATTTCAATGATCCTCCAATAATTTTATTCGCTTTTCACGAAGGAATTGTTTTAGGTTTCTAAAGAGGTGGTTGTCACTGGGAGCCAAATCTGGTGAATACGGTGGATGCTCAAGCAATTCGTACTTTAATGCGTTGAATTTTTTCATTGTTAAAACACATTTGTGAGTGAACTTTTGTGCTTCAAACCAGGACTTTCCTCACGAATTTTTTCATCTAGGTGATCCAAAAGGCTGCAATAATATTTAGAGCTAATTGTTTGTCCCTTTCTGCAGATAATCAATCAACAAAATTACTTTTGCATACCAAACAACTGATGTCATAACCTTCTTTGCTGTTCGTTGTGACTTCACCTGCTTTGGAGCTGAACAAGCTTCAGTTCAATGTAAACGTTCTTGTTTCAATTTAGGATAAATGTGGTGATCCATATCTCATCCATAGTTATAAAACGACGCAAGAAATCGGTTTAATTCCGCTTAAAACGCTCCAAATTATGCTGAACATTTTTTTTTCGATCCTGTTTTTGTTGAAGTGTTATCGTGTGCGGCACTAACTTTCCAAACAGCTTTTTCATATGGAATTCTCCATGTAAAATACGAAGTACTCGTACTCGTTCATCTGAGATTCCTATGGCATTAGCAATTTCATGCTTAGTCAAACTTAGATCTTCACTAACAATTTTATGAACTTCCTCAATGATTTCTGGTGTGGTTGCGGTTTTTGGTCGTCCTTCGCGTGGATCGTCTTGAATGTTTATAAATTTCCTATGCTTTTAAGCCTTTCAAAACAAAGAATATAATCACTGCGCGATATTAAATTTTTTCCATATTAATAATCTGATACGTCAACTTCAAATGGCTTAAAAATAACGAATTAATTGACAGAATGGCTTGTAACTTTGCATGTGTTCTCATGTCGGATGTATGAAATTGATAAACAAATTTTTTTTGAAGCTAGTAGTGCTATTGCTTGGTGAGCACTACGTACTTTTCAACCAACCAGTATGTATATTATGTATGTGATCACTAATCGCGGGTAATGCTCGTGGTAATACATACATACAAGTATATATATTAGTTCACGAGCCCCGTTCGAATGACCATGTGTCTTGAGAGGCCTATGTCAACCCATTCCAACCCATAATGATCATCTTGTAATGTTCTTTCCTGCTAAACTTGATTGCTATGGAAAATACAAATGTATGGATGTGGCAAACATTTCTTTTTCGGGTCCACCTATACATATTTTTTAAGGATGTGGATATGTACTTGTACGTATTTCTAAGAAAAAATAGGGCATCCATGAAGTTTGGTTTGGTTTATACTGAATACAAGATTAATAGTGGTTTCAAAAAGAAGATTGACCACTCATGCGATTTTTATAAATTATGGAATATAAAAACTTTATTCAATTGAATGTCTAATTGTATATGTACTAACTTATAACACGTAGACTTACAAGCACGTTGCATGCGCAAGCTCACATTCATTGTTGTAGGTTTTTGCATCACTGCCACAGAGTTTGTCATTGCGATTTGAGGAAAATATGGACCCGAACAAATTATTAAAATCTTTGCAAGACGGCAGCTGTTTGCATCGATTCAAACGGGTTTTACACTTGTCCATGCTCATTTTTTGTATAGATTTTCGTTGAGGACTATAAGAAGATAAGAAATAAGAAAATAAACACAAGACGTATTATCAACATTATTCTCATTGCTTCTCTTATGTGTAGCACAATGAACCAGTTACCGCCTACTTACCCACAGTTTAGCATTTTCAATTCGCAAAGCGATGAATAAATATTGCCATCGCTTCCGCAGACATATTGTGATGGCGCGTCCGAGGTAGGAGGACATTCGGTGGGACAGTTATCCGCTGCCTTACTGCCATTAGTATTTCGCTCTTGAGACATGCAAAATGATAGCGGTACTTCGAAAATATGCTTGCCACAGTTGTATGCTCGCATCTTGCAGGGGCTAGCGTACAGACGCCCATCAGAACCACAGGTGGGCCGTGCAACACGCCAGCAAGACTCACGGCACATGCGCGTCGATTGGCAATGCTTCCGACTGGTCTTCACTACCCCTTGGCTGCATGTCAGCAATTTCATCTCGCATGTCGAATTGTATACATTGCCATCGGAGGCACAGATAGGACCATCTTTGGGAGCACTTTTGCAATCCACTGGACAAGATTCACGTATGGCACTGATGTTACTGCAGGCGCCCACATGCGACATGCTAACCGCCGCCAAACCAACACGACACGCTTGTACGCGCAACATACAACGATTCAAGTAAGTGTGGCCATCAGTTCCGCAAACTGGGTCTTTCTCTGTAGGACACCGGTGCTTACATTCGGATCCTCGTGCGCGTTCACAGCTGTCTTTAACGGCCTATAAATTTGCACAAAACCCCAATTCAGTAAATATATACATGCAGATGTTTGAAGAGAAGTAAAAAAGAACATTATTCTTTTATATCTGCCCTTGATCTCACTATCGACTTTTGTAAGTATGCACAACGAAATTGCCAATTTACAAAATAAAAAAGAAAGTAAACTGAGATTTATTTCTCACTCTACATGCACAAATATGTACATACCATATACATATGAAAAAGGCAAGTTATATTATATTTGTACATATGGTATGCTTATACAACATAATCTTACCTTCACGGTATTTGACCCATTTCGAGAGCAAGTCTTTTTCTTCATTTCGCAGAGGTTCGCATAAATTAAACCATCAGAGGCGCAAACCGGTACAGCGCCCACAGTTGTACTTGGCGGACACGATCTAGGGCAGGAGTTAGCATTGCCTCGTTGCTGCCTCTGTACCGCATCCTCATCCAAACTCATTGTATTCATAGCTGCGTTCATGTACTCCGAATAAAGCAAAGCGGCACGGCTAAGAATCGGCGCCGATGATTCGATTTCAATGATATCAGATGGTGTATGGTCCTTACTATTTCGATAACTGATTATCGGCGAATCATCTTTGCTCTGGGTATAGTGGATTACTGGTGCTTGAGCTGGCAACTTAATGAACTTTATCGGTGAGTCTGTGGCTGCATCTGAAAGAAGGAATGTTCACCAAATCGCAATATAAATAAAGATATAAGACAAGTCTATACATTACGTCCATACCTAGGAAAACAAGAAAAAACTTCCTTTAGACTGAAGCTTTCCCTAATACCCTTCACAAATAAACAAGTTTCCAAACAAGAACTTGATATTAATTGATGAGTTTGTATAGTAGGTATATTCTACATATGTATATCGGCAGTTCCGACAAGTGAGCAGTTGCTTGGGGAAAAAAAGACGTGTGCAAAATTTAAGTTCGATGTCTCAAAAACTGAAAGACTAGTTCTTGTATATACAGGCGGACTGACATGGCTAATTCAACTCAGCTCGACACGCTGATCGTTTATGTATATATTTTGTAGAGTATCCCATGTTTCATTCTGCGTACAAAAAATAAGCAGCATAATCATGAAATTTATAGATAAACTGAATATTTCTGTTTATTAAATAATTTTAAAATCGGTTTTTTTCTTTGTTTTTTATTTTGTAACAATTTGAATCCAACTACGTCATAAATGGCGAGTGGACCTGTTCGTCTCGTTACGTTTTTTGTACGTTTAACAGAAAAATACATTAGTTCGTAACGTTATAAACCAGAGAAGGTGAATTCCTTTTCAATTAACGAAATTCTTGATATTTTTTAAAATCGAAGAATTAAATCTCCATTATTATGTATCAGCTGTTAGCTTGAAGTTATTGTACGTAAAATATTTTAGAAAGTTGTGAGCAATAATATTCAAGTATATGTACGTCTGTTCATATAAAACATCAGTTAAATTAGACCTGTAATTGCAAAAATGTTTGGTATTTGTTAACTTTTGAAATATCGTAAAGAAATTTATTATATAAATCTTACTACCCTGCTAAAAGTAAAAGTATCCAATTTTACTACTTAGTTTACTGCGAACAACAAAAATATTATAGTAAAAAATTTGGTGGAAATTTCACTATCACTGCTGCGAGCAATGAACTGACTAGCTAATAAAACTTATAATTTGCTAGTCAAGTTAACTGCTCTCTTCGGTATGCTCAAAGTGTTACCAGGTTTTTAATCACATATTTCTTACGCATGTGTCCAAAGTAGCGGTTGTTTAAGAGATAAGGAGAATGAGTTGGCATTGCAGATGATGACTTTGAGCATCGAATGCGAAGTGTTTTCACAATAAATTTCTATTGTATAATAAATATCAAAAATACAAATTTCCTTAACTTAACATAAAAATTGTAGCTATACTTGTATACCCGCTCGGACAATACTGCCGCAAAAAGTTTTTTTTACTGTCATTATTGATTGTTAAAATTTCTAGAAAATGACAATGATTCCAATAGAAGTACAAATATCTTGTATATTTGGGTTTCTCCAACCTATTAGGCTTTAAGGCTAGTATACCAGTGTCGCTTGTTTTTAAGATACCACAAGATATCAATCGAATTATTTATAAGGCAATTTCGAAAATTGCTAATTTTCTCTAAAATATCAAGAGAGGATATTTAAAATAGTAACTTCCTGATTGATTACAATCGTGATGCCAATTCGACAGAACGAACAAGGCCAATTTTCGTTTAACTTAATCTGCCTAAAGAATAATACCACTTCCTTTTACATCATGTGTTTCCAACGAATTGTCGCAGAATAGTTCTCCTGAAAAGCCGTCTTTCCAAGAGCTGTAGTAATTCTGCACCTTTCTAAGCCTCCTTATCTAATTTACAGAAAATGAAAGTATTTCGTCACCTTTACTCAATAAATAAAATATCTAAACGGAAATATAAGGCTCCTGGAGTAACCTACTTCAATGTAATTATAGCAGAAAAAGTCTCCGAAGTGATAAGATTTTTTTCTTTAAATTGTAGGACAAACTCTACTTAAGGGAAAATCGAATTAAAACTAGGTTTGTGAATTTTTATTTCAAATATTTGGAATTCCGTTGTTGAAATTAAAAATTAAATTTTAATTTTTATGCCGATGTTGGGAATTGGACATAGTGGAGAAGAAAAGCGAATGATAATAATCAAATAACCTACCTTAAAAACTGCCCCGCAACTTCAATAATTTGTGTCTAATGCTATCAGAAATTGTGGTCAGTAGTGAATAGGGTTGCGAATTTTATGATTCAAAATTTTTGGATCAAAAACTTAAATTCCAATTTTTATTGTTTGGGATTGAAAATGTTATTTTTTTCACTTCTTTTTCCCCTTTTTCTCTTTAGTATTGAATGGAAGATGATGGATCTGTGCGAGTTCTAGTTTAATATGGTTAAACACGAAGTACGCAAACGCGAGAATTAGGTAAACAATATTTTAATTCTGAATTATATTCCTGGGATTAAAATTGATTATTATTATTTTTAATCCCATGTTTGTGATTAAAAATTTATCGAACATGCCAAATTTTGTGATAATATCTCGTCAAATAAAAAAGCTTTCCATACAAGCATCTTCTTGGGGAGAAAAGCACGTGGGCAAAATTCGAGAACGATATTTCAAATACTGAGGAATAGTTCGTACATACATATATATTTTACAGGGTTTTCGACGTTTTCTTCTGGGTTAGAGGTAATTTTTAATTGACAATGGAAATGCTATTGTTGGAAAGTTACGGTATAGATCAGAAGGAGAAATTTCAAGATTAAGCAGTAATATTATATGGGATTCAGCATTAAAGCCCTTCAAGAAATCAGTGTACATAATGTGGATATGATATCCACGCTTGTGAGTCGAATTACAAAAAAGATGATAAGAAGCAAAAAAAGAACTAGTACTCGTATCAACATCAATGTGAAATTCAAAAGACAATAATATACCCTTTCTTACTAGTGGAATTAAAGTACATCTGTACCTTGTGTACTTGTGTGACATGTATGTGTGCATTGTACATTCCTATATGTACCATACGAGTATATAATATATTTGTGATTGTATACAAGTATTTTTATGATATGATCATGTAGCACGTTAATAAAATTTCTCCGTATAATTGGTGTGCAGTTGAATTGGAGCAAAGCAAAGTGGGGCAAAATTAGTTACATATACATACATATGCACATATGTACATACATAACGAAAACCGGCTGCCATTAGCTTAACATATATAGACAATCAGCGTTTTTGCCTCCTTCGAACACAATATGCGATATTATTTTTGATAACTTTGAATATAAAGCAATTCCAAACAATCAAAAGTCAATTAAAAATTCCTAAATTCACAAATCAATAATTCATAAACGCAAGTACATATCTTGCCGGTGCCTTTCTTTAGAGAAAGGCCATGGTCAAACTAATATTAAATTTAAAAAAATAATGAATTGATGACAATAGTATAGGTACACACGCTGCCTGGAATTTTCAATCAAAGTAAGTTCAAGTCTTAGAAGACATTACATACTCGTACTTTACAATTGGGTGTGGTAGTAATAAGAAATTATAATTATTTTGAGTAATTAAAGTCATAGATAGAGAATAGAAATTCATTTGGGTTGCAGTCGTAGAATAATTCACAGAATTTTTTTGACGATTTTTTATTGACGCCTACATCGCATATTATGTTGCAGCCAGCCGAGCGGGGTGAACGGCGACCACGCGAAATTTTAAATTTTTTTTCTTTTAATAAAAGAACACTTACTGTGGCGTGACTATAGCAGTTAGACATATGCTATCCCGACATTTTTTTGTAGATAATTATATGTCCTGCAAAGTCCTAGCGCATTATTTAGTTCGATAATCAATAGTATTTGTAGCACACGTTATGTAAGAAATTTTTAGGTTGTTTTGTTGCACCTTAGGTTACATTATTGACGTTTGGTAAGGATTCTTAATCTTTTTGAAAATATAATATAGCCTATGTTCACCGGAGATACTACAATTTCCCAAAGGTAAATTTTTTTCAAATAAGTCAAGTAGTTTCGCCTATTCAGTTCAAGCAAACAAACAATCAAATATTTCCTCTTAATAATATAATTTTAGTATAACATTATGCTTCAAATATTTCCTCTTAATAATATAATTTTAGTACAACATTATGCTTGAAAAAATTAATATTTTTGGATATTTAAAATAAAACCCCAACATTTGCACGATAAACAACTATATTAGTCTGTTCATAAATACAACATAAATTCCTTCTAATACATTTTATGTTCTTTCCTGCTTTTTTCAGTTTCAAACGCCGCTGTAGACGTCAATTAACGTTTTTATACTCGCGCCATGTTTTTCGGGAATATAAATCATTGATCTTGCGGTGTACTTTCGATTCGTATTATTTATGTATGTATGTACCATATATGTATAACGAAGACAGGCGGTCACAGTCAAATTTGTAAACTCAATTTTATGTCATCCTTTTGAACGAAACAAAACATACTTCATATAAAGACTAATTAATTTAATGCGATTTCAAATCCGAAGAACTAAATTTTATGGCAATAAAAATCTACATTCATATATAATACAAGGTGCATGTATATGCGCTCGTATGTATATGCACTCGTGTATATGCATATATACGTACCTGTTAGAACTAACCTTTGATTTATATGCTGGAATTGTAACTACCTAACGATCTCAACAGTTATACCAATGGATTCTGCACTGGAGCAAAATTTAATTTTACTCAAAAAATATATTCCTAGAAGTAGTACATTGTATAGACTCTTTATGTTCGAAACACTTCCCACGGTCCCATAATTTTATTTTTACTAGTTCCAAATTGTAGCTTGCCTCGTCCAGATTCGGGATTTTACTCCACGAGCTCAACAAAGTGATTAAAATAGTTTATAATTATAAATAAAATAGTTGTTTTTACCCATTTTCCATTTTCTATTAATATTTTTATACTATTGCAACATGTTGCTGCTAATTATATTCGTTTTGCTCACCTAACGGTTGTTTGCATCACCTAAAAATAATCGAGATAGATATAAAGTAACTGTCTGTCCGCCCATCCGTCTGTCCATTCGTGCAAGCGATAACTTAAGTAAAAATTGAAATATATCTTGATAAAACTTGGTACATATGTTTCAGATGGGTGAAATCGGTCCATTGCCACGTCCACAAAACGCGATTAATCGAAAACCTATAAAGTGCCATAACTAAGAACCACAATAAGAAACAAAGTTATGCCGTACAACGAATTGCATTAGAGAGGGGCACCTAAAGTGAAAATTAGTTTGAAAAGTGCGCGTGGCGCCGCCCTCTAATAAATTTAATGTACATATCTCCTAAACCATTTACCCATAATAACCATATTCGCTCAGGGCAAATCTTTTTGGCATCCGTACTGCTTGGTAGCAGTTGAAATTTTTTGATACTCTAGTCAACCTTATCGACACAGAGTTGAAACCCGTAATACCCAAAAAAGTTGAAGTTTGGCAACATTTCAACGAAATTTTTTTGACCAATTGGGTTGATAACTATAATACGGAATTTCAAAACTTCAACCAAAATGCAGTCGGGTTGAAAATCATAACAAAGGTCTACGTCTTTTCGAGTAGGTAATACATACTTTTTAGTTTTTATAAAAGACCAATGCAGAAGGCTTTGAATATGGTAAAAAGTGAAAGAAATTCATAGTAGGTTGAAACGCATTGAAAACGAAAGATAAATAGCAAAAATGAAATGAAAGATAATTTACTGTCGATATTAGTTCAGGAAGAGGAAGGGAAGGGACGTGGTTGAATCATGTAGATTACATTTACATAGAAAACAGGGACGATCTATAGTGGTCTTAGATCTTGCCTTATATATGATAGATGCAAGCGCAACAAATACTAATCAATATCTAACAACTTGATACGTTATTTATCCAATACGACAACCTAAGTCTACACGTACGAAAAAAGATATGCTGACTCACGTTCAAGACCTTATATTTCCTGCTGTGGATAGTCAATCTTTCTGCAGAAAGAAGCAATGAAGTACAGAGAGAAAATGATGCTTCCACGCTTCTAACGGTAGACAATAGCCAGCTATCTTATGTGGAATATCAAATTCGATATAGACAATTCAATTGAAATGGTATACATTGAAGTAAATCAGTTTTAACTACTTTCAACTACAATCAAATCGCACTGTGTGAGAGTTCTATGTAAATCATCGTAATGTATGTATAGAGTGATTTTCATCATTTGCCATTTGTCGAGAGAAACTCTGACTGTGACGTGTTAATAGGGCTTAGAAGACATAAACAAACACTTACGGAATAGAGGTCAGGTTTCTACAAATATGCAAACGAATAAACGGTACGAATATAACAACAAGACAATAATCTCGTTTTCACTTTTCAGTAAGTGGCCGTTGCAATTGAAACTATTTTGTATATGCAAATCTGCACACATACTCGTAAGTATGTATGTATGCCTTGCAGAAAAATGCATTTGCTCCGGCTTTCTACAAGTATAGTTACAAACTACTCAACTTACAAATATGGTAGTATGAAACATTAGAGTAGATAAGGAGAAAGTCATAATTTATTTTATGATTATCGTATTTTTATTTACTTCATATAATAATTTTACAATATAGAAAAGATTTCGAAAATTCAATGCAACGCATCCTCACACTTTTATTTATGATATGAAATATCAAATGATCAGGATGACGAGATGAGTTTAAATCCGGATTTCTATCTGTCCGTCCGTCTGTCTGTGCAAGCACTAACTTGAATAAAACTTGACGTAATGAAATTTGGAACACTTCATCCTCATTACTGAAGGCCCGATAAATCGCGATTTTATCTCGAGATGGTATGGGAAAGCTTTACAGGAGCCATGGTCAAAATTGGACGATGACAATGGCACCGCCCACTTTTGGGTGAAATCACTTCTTTCGGGACCTGCTCGACCGATTTCAACCAAATTTGGTATATAACATTCTTCTCACATTCTTATGTTATAGTGCGAAAGTAAGCAATGCGGACTACAACCCCGCCTATTGCCCGAATGAAATTAGTCTATACCTATATATGGCGATTTTCTGGTTCACGTTTTCTAGATCAACTCAATATACATATTACATCTAGAGTTTTTGGTCGAGTCAATATCACATAGATATTTCTCATTTCAAGGTGTTTTTAATATAATTTTAGCTGACTCGAACCAAAATATAGCAATAAAACTGAGTCTAAGTTTATGGCACTCAATATATGTCAAGAAGTTACCAAATTTTTTTGTAATTTATTCACAATTTCGTCGAATAAAGAAAGTTGAACACTTTCGCAACATATTTTAATATACAGTTTTGTCAACACCTTAAGGTATTTAGCCGGTTTTGTTCCTTGCAAGTTGCAAGAGAATGAAATATTCGATTACTCCCAAACTTAGCCCCTCCGAACTTGTTTTGAACTATGTTTTTAAGTATTCTGATAATGACAGATTCGAATCGCTTAGACGAAACAGGCAACAATGAGACTGGACGATATACGAGACTTCATAGGTATGTGATTTTAACAGGTTTTTGTATGAAAATGTTTATAATTTATTATCGATGTAAGCTTTGTAAGTACTTTGTACGATACATTTTTTAATATTATACTAATCTAAAAACACATCAGTTATCAAGTCGAAAGCCTTTTTGGTTTTAATCCAGTTTTAATGAAACCTACAACAACTTCCACTATAACCGAAGATTTATGCAGTAAAATTACCTTATGAACTGCAAGATTGTTTTATAAGATTCTTGTTTTATCAATTTAGTGAAATTTTTCTAGTTCAAAACAGAAATTTGCATATCTACTTGTATGTATTAGAATCATACCTTTTGATTGCTGAATTTTCTAGCCCCACATCTGGTATGCGTTGTGATGTTAACCGACAAATGGTGGATCATATTAATTAAAAATCGGCTACGAAGTCTATTCCATATATGTTGATATTTGAAAATTGTGTAAGAGAAAATTATCTTTGTCTGATGTAATGAGGCAATTATGAGCGTAAAATGGGACGTTTCTGTACATGTGAATTGAAAAGTGTCTCAAAATGTTCATTGTTACAAAAATTTAAACAAAAGCACTATTACTGATTAAAAACCTAAATATAATGGTAAATTCGCCACACAATGACAAAATAATTATTTTTAGTTACTCGTAAAACGAAAATTTATAAACTTAAATTTATCGCGATTTTCCCAGTATATAGCAATATTGATTTTGAGAGTCATTCCCGGAACCAATGTGAAAAGTAAAAAAAAATCATACAATAAGCTAGATTCGTAATAGACATCAGTTGTAAGAGCTCATACTTTTCCTGGTATTTTTTTTTTAAGTTGTGTGGATCACACAAGAGATCGGATATTGGCGTGAAGTATTATAAAGGGGCTTCAACACCATCAAATTTAAAATCCGCGGATTTCGCTTAGAATTCGCTTTGGACCTCTTGGTTCTCAGGCGTCGGCAATGCAACTTTCAACGAGTGCAAAATTTTTGTACGGAAGCTTTTCTTCCAGTCATTGATGAATTGATTAATGCATTTGAAAACAAAATTTCAGTTTACGAATTGGTTTACGAACGCAAAAAAACTTGTGAAAACATACCCAAAGACCTAGAAGCCTCCTTAAGGAATGAGATCATCCAACTCAAAAATTTTGCACATCTCTACACAAAAGGAGAAAGCGAACCACCCACGTTCTAAATCCGACCTTGATTATACGAATAGGAAAATTATGGTTTTATCTTTCTAATTGCTGTATGTAATAGATATACCGAGATAGATATAAATTTAAACCGAGATAGATATAAATATAAATATACAGCGTCTACAAATAAGTATGACGGCCCATTTTTGGCTTAATGGCATTGTCAACAAACCAAATGGTCGCTACTGGGGTAAGTCAAATCCTCCTGTGGTTTAGGAAACGCAATTGCATCCCCAAAAATTTATGGATTGGAAATTCAGTGAGACGTATGAGATTTTATGTAATGAATACAATATTTTTCTCTTAGCCCTATGTCGAATATTGGAACATTGATCAAATTGGTCCACAGCTTTCCCTAGCTTAAGCCAATATAATGATTTACTTCTTTCCAGTTAATTTTATACACAGGACAAATCGGTACACTCTGTATACTACACAGCTTCCCCTAGTTTCCATATACATATGTATATACATGTGTAGAAATATAATGATTTCAACCAATCTGGTTGACTTTATATAGCCTATATAAATAAGGAGTTATTTAAATAAATTAAAGTTAGAATTATCATAAAAAAATTCAAACCCAAATCTATGTTTACAGTTGCAACCATTTGTTTTCATAACCTGTGAACCTCTTGTATCAAACTGTCACTGTGCACTCTCAATAATTGAGTCATTCATTACTTGTTGACATTTCCTACTTGTTTAGCATTTTTGCCACATTGAACACACTTAGTAGTGTGACAACAAGAAAAAGATTTTGTCTCTATTCCTCCTAATTTTAATGAAATGCTCATATTTTGTGAATTAATAATTGGGTTTTGTTCATATTTAGCCATTTGATCATTATTTTTAGTTTTTTGCATTTTTAGTTAAATTATTATCCTTTTCAGTTTATTGTATTTGCTTTATTGAAAAAATTTCTTTATATACAACTTTTGATGTACGATTTTCTTGGACAAAAACAGCAGCAGTATACTAACTTTTCTTAAAGTTTGTTCTTGTGGCTTGGTGAGTATCATAGCAAAATTGACATTGGCAGGCAATTACAATTCAAACTGAAAATGTAATAATATTATAGGAATCCGTGGAAACAAAAAACTAAAGAAATAATTTTTAGAAGATTAAAAGCAAAAAAGAATTTAAAAAAAAATTTTACTCCTTATTTTATCAGCTATCTGCCAGTGAAATTCTCAATAAAATCGGTCTAGCCGCTTCAGAGAAGTAAGGAAGGGCTAAGTTCGGGTGTAACCGACCATTTTATACTCTCGCAAAGTCAAATAGTATACTCGTTTGAAATTTCTTTATATCTTTTAATAATTAGAAGTAGCAACTGTTGCCTCATTTATTTACATTCGCAGTGAAATTAATTAGAGCAATTTGTAAACTAAATTTACTCAAATTATGAGAAATTATATTAGATGAAGTCGAATTTCAGATATATATCTTAGACATTGACCGATATTTTCGGTAAAAAGTCAACTATAAGCACTGGGGTCCACATATTCAGTACCTAGCGGCTTGAGCAATTTTGGTTCGATTTAGACAATTTTTAGTCACAAGGTGGCATACTTTCAACGCATTGTTCACGCAAAGTTTTACCCCGATACAATCATTGTTGTTTGATTTGCATAGTGGAAAGTGAAAGGATCAGATTTAATTTAAAATGGTGTTATATGGGAAATAGGGGTGGTACCATACCATCCCAGAGATAATGTCTTATTAATGTCTCTGGTGTGTTTAGAGCTTGATCGCGTTTTTAGTAGTTTTTAACAGTACCAACCGTCTTACGGTACCAAGAAACATGTGTACCAAGTTTTATAAAGATATCTTAATTTTTACTCAAGTTACAGCTTGCACAGACGGACGGACGGACAGACAGTCACCGGATTTTAAGTCGTCTCTTCAGTCTAATCACTTACAGTACGGTGATTTTTATATTTCTTTTTCTAAGGAAGCCATTTAGAAAATTGAAAAGGCATTTTAAAATATTTAATTTAGCATTTTTATACTATAAGTAAATAATTTGCTAATTCATTTAGCCTTTTAGCTACATACATTTGTATATGTTAAACATACATTGTATGTTTTTAAACTGGAAAATGTCAGCGGCTTTTACTTTAAGAGCTCGCAAAGGAAACCTAAAAATGTTCAAATATAAAGTATGAACATAGCTATACGTACGTACATATAAGGCAATTAATAACTCGACTTCACTTACCAACTGTGTTTTCGCTCTGGCTAAGCGTCAGCAAGAGTACCAGCATAGGTAACAGTAACCGTTGCAGCATAGGCGATTTTGCTGCAGTCGCGTGGAACATCTGTTGGTGGCGGCTATGATAGCGGGTCTGAGCAGTTATAGTAGGGGGCGGCGGCTGCGTGTTTCTGGCTTGTTGCCGTTTAATGGCTTGCCCGCGCATCATTTTCACTACAATTCACTGTTTGCTTTATACTTTCAGTTTGAAACTCTGATGTGTGAGTGTGTATGTGTAGGCTTTTTGTGTGATTATGAGCAGTTTGCTTAACCCTTGATTTACAATTTTTACCTTTCTTTTGTTCGTAACGCTTTCGCTCGTTTGCAACAATCAAATAGTAGTAGAAGTTCCGGCGACAACAAAAAACTTTTGCTTTAATCGTATCTACACAAGTCAAGTAAGTTAGAAGCATTTACAGTGGTAGGGTTTTGATTGCATTACCAATAATGGGCGTGTACACATGTAGTTACGAACATTTTTTGTACACGTTTTGCTGTATTCCGTTATAATGACGCGTAATTTTTTTTGGCCATTGGACCAAACCAATATTTTCCGAGAGATGATATGTATGTAACTTCGGATTTTAAAATTGAGCTTATTGATAAAAGCATTAATAATTATAGTATGATATATGCTACAAGTGACCAAAATCGGATCTTCGAAAAAAATAAAAGTTTTATAAAAGCCAGACAGAAATCAGTTATACATATTTGAAATAAGCAGAAAACAAGGAAGAGGTCTTTATTTTTACTTTTTAGTAACTAACATACTATATATACTATGGATGTTAACAACAAGCTAAATTTTTGACTCCGAAGGCAAGTATTTCGATTTCACAAAAACGTAGAAATTACTCGTTAACTTATAGCCCTATCTCTCCGGAAAATGGGTTGGTCCAATAAACAGCCGAGCGTTGTAAAGTGTTATTAGTAAATTTTTACATGTACAATATTTTATGTAAATGCGATTTTGAATATTGTCACGATTTGTATTTACTTGAGTATACATATGTATATAACAAACAACTGTATACATACATATGTATGTGGATAATAATCTCTTGTTGGTTACCATAACTTTGTTGCATTCGAATGGAAAATCGTTACTGCACATAATTTGTGTTGAATGATTCATTTGCTATTGTTTATTCTTAAAAGTGCAAAAGAATGAATGAAGAATGGCTACTCTTTGAGTCGACACATAATATTCATCAGGCTTGAGTTCGCGGCACAAGCGACACAATTAGGGAATAAGTACCCTCAACAAGAGCAGAAAAGCTTACTTCTACATACTTACAAACATACATACATATGTACGTGCACTACACAAGCATAAGCTATATGACTTATTGAATAGAATAGAGAGGCTCAAAATTATTCCTCTTTTTAAGTGAAGTTTTCACCATATGTTTGTTGAGGTATACTCAAGAATGATAGAATATCCAAGTACATCGTGGCATACTTGCCAAATATTAAACAATAAATAAATAAAAGCTATTATTAATTGTGTTAAATTACAAAATAAATCATTTATTTATGACAATCAAGAACTGTATATAAATACATATTTTTCTTCAATACTTCACTTACGTAAGTAAGGGTTTAAAATTAGTTAACGGTTATCTAGAATTATGACAATTCATTATGGTAACGGGCGGGTATACATGTTTCTAATTGGTCCTCAGAGGCTTCATCAATTTAATATTCAAATTAAAGTAATTTTGTGATTAGCTAAACTTAATTATTGCACGATATCGTGTTGAAAAAAACTGTAAAAAATTAATGGATGTAGGCATGCTGGTATACATATATACATATGTGGAAGCAGAAATTTTTTTTAAATTCTTAAGTCAAGAAATCAAATGATCATATTGAAGGAGTGCTAAATGTAGCCAGGTTCAATTTGTATCTAGTGCATCGAATCTCTGGTTATTTTATAACACCTCTATTATTGTACATACATATGTACATATACAAAATTGTTATTTTATTAGAAAAGTGAAACGGTACCGTTATTTCCGGTTACTTTTTAAACTAATATATTCAATTACTCCGATTACTATAATTCAGTTCTACGACTTGTTGGCATTTGTCATCAGCTAAAACACTTGAATGTCAGAAATAATGCTGCCTTGCCTTCGAGAGTCGACCTATTTAGGAAAATCATTTCAAACAATTTTTTTAATAACTAAATTAGCTATTTGTTACAAATGAAACACTTTTTATTTTTACACACATAGGAGTGTATCAAGTACACTTGCAATATATTTTAATTCTAATTCATGAATAGTTAATGTTGTTGTGCCTGAAGCATTGAGTTGAATTGACGTCTCGCGCTTATTGAATGGAAATCCAAACAACACTGGATTATTTGCTGGATTTCTCCAGTTCTTTTTGTCATTTCAATGGATTGAGTGTTTAAATAATTACTTCGATAGCAGGCATGCCACACGCTAGGCACTTCAATTAGAATTGCCTTTCAGCAACTTGATCTTTCACATTTTTTCTTTTTGTACGTAGTTGTTGTAGTGAGCGACGATCAGATTTATAGCACTTATTTTTTATTTCAACACCTTCTGACTTACATACATATGTAGGTATAAATTGCATGGGCGCGTGTTCCGTTGTGTATTGATTGCATTCGCCTTTTAATACCGCTAAATAAAAATTTCACTGAACTAATAATAAGAAAATTTCACAGATTGAAAATCTTAAACAGCAAGAAATGCACTAATTTTAGTATTTTCCTGTACCTTTAAACAAAGACGGAATGTGTTCTTGATTGAGGTTTCACTGAAAAACACTGCATTACGCGCAAGATATTTGCTATTACACTCACAAAATATCAAAGAGATTTGCAGTTCGATTCACTGCATATATGGAAATTTGTCTAATATAAAATATGATGTGAGCGCGCGCGTTTGACTTTGTCGCTGCTACTGAAAAGAAAGGTTCGAAATGCAAAGGCAGAATGACTTCGCTACTTGTTGCGCGTCCGATTTTATAGAGTGAAATGCTTCGTATCGCAAGTTGTGAGCGCCGACGCTAACGCCGTTGAAGCGCCGTATTTTCAGCAACAGTTGCTTTGCTCTGGCTGCTGCAACATACCGTACTTGTAACTGGGTAAAAATGTCCAAATGCCCTGTAGGGAAATCTCCCTTTAATATACAGTACAATAGTGGTATACAATAAGTAGATCTGTCGCGTGTGTTAAGTGACTGAGATTAATCCTTTACTCTTTAAATTACTTCCAAGTCAAAACAAAAATACGTTTAAATCGGTGTGGAAGATTTGCCACTGAAACAACTTAAGCCCAAATATGACGCAAATAGCCGGGCTAAGTGCTCATCTTATTGGCAAACTTACTATATTCCCCTGTTGTTCTATCGAGTTAAAAATACAAAATAATTCATATACAGTTCGATCCTCACCTTTTTATAAATATTGCAAATTGAATGCATATCAAAGAGTTATTTTATTATTAGAAGTTAAATGTCCAAAGGGATCAATTTCCTTTTAGGCTAGCAACTGTTTTCTCTGCAAAAAATCGGAGCACGGTTAAAAAAATCTAAAAAACCTTCTGCATACTTTCATACAATTTCATAGAGGGTGTTGCAATAGGAAAATATCAGTCATGTGAAGTCCATAAAATGGGAAATATATAAAAACCTAACCTGGTGTATGAGATTATCATGTTCATATTTCCATTTGAGTATTCCCTAAAATTGCCAATATCCAAAAGATCGATCAACAACGGGAATTCAATATTGTTATCTATTTATGTGTTCAAATTAGCTTAAAATGTAAATACTCTACTTAATGTACTTTTAAACATATTGAAATGTCCTACATATTCACATATATAATGTGCACCTATGAGTGTCTAAGTAAATAACATACATACTTTCAGTAAAGAAAAGTGGCTGCGGTCAGCTCCAGCTGACGTGATTGAGAGTAGCAGTAGAAAATGAAACTTCGGCTTCAAATGTAATTGTACTTGTAGTGCAAAAAACGTGCCACCAACTTTTGTGTTCTATAAGCGGTGTGAGTTTTTTACACTTCGAAACGTATCTTCGAGTTGAAAATAAAATTTTCCAGTCTGGGACCACAAAATGAGTATTATGTGGAGTCATACATGTGTGTAAATGAGTTGTTATACTCTCGCAACATGTTGCTGCAGAGTATAAAAGTTTTGTTCACCAAACGTTTGTTTGAATCGCCTAAAACCGATCGAGACAGATATAGAGCTACTTATATACATAAAATTATCAGGATGACAAGAAGAGTTGATATCCAACTAACTGTATTTCCGTCCGTCTGTCCGTGCAAGCCATAACTTGAGTTAAAATTATATATCTTGTAGTGCAATCACATCAGACCAAAACTTTTCCGGACCCCAGTTACCGAATATTTGGATCTCAATGCAATAGAAATATTTTTGAATTTTCTGTTGACTTTATATCTTACCATGAAATATCTAAGAGAAAAAAGAGAGCGTCTCGCTGTAATTACAGTATTAATTATTATTATTACTAACCGATCTAACTAGATTTATAGCCGTATCGTAGAACCGGCTGTTATGGGAATTGCTCTAATAACAGTGTGTCTTGTGTCTAAAATGGATAAAATATTGCTAATAATAACCCTAGTCCCGATATACCTAATATACGAATTTAAAAATTTCTGGTTGAATTTATAGCTTATATTATATATCAGTATATAACTAAGATATTTTAGCAAAATTAAGTGAACATATAATATTGTATATACTACAGAAAATAAAATAGATTTCTTAAAAATGATGACGTTTAGTGTTGAATATGAATCGATTTAGATCGATCGATCTCGTATTCCTAAAATATTGAAATTAGATTAATTGGTAGATTGCATCCGCTTATACTAAATATATTAAATTTATCCCTTGGTTGAGTTTATATCACATATACATATACATATGTATGTACATATCTCAGTTTATAAGGTGGATTTTAATATAAGTATGTAAATACGGACACCAAGCAAAATGAGGTCATGAAAGTAAGTGAGTTTAAAACTTATAAGTTAATAAGATACATAATTCTATTGTAATCCTTGTGGTTTCTTGGAATAATGAAAGTTGAATACTTAAGCAATTTTTTATTATAAAGTTTTACCGACACCTGCAAATAGTTTCCCGGCTTAAATCCTTGCAAGTTGCAAGATTATAAAATGTTCGATTATACCCGAACTTAAGTATAATAGTTTTGTTCACCTAACGGTTGTTTGTATCACTCAAAACTAATCGAGATACATATAGGGTTATATGTACATACATATATAAATGACCAGGACGAGACGAGTTGAAACCCGGGTGACTGTCTCTCCGTCCGTCTGTGCAAGCTGTAACTTAAGTAAAATCATGATGAAACTGGTACATACTTGTATGTTTCTTGGCACCATAAGAAGGTTGCAATTGTAGATGGGCGTAATCGGAGCACTGCCACGCCCACAAAACACCAATAATCGAAAATCAATAAATTGCCATAACTTCACAATAAGATACTAAACTGCTATTTATTATAACGAATCGCATTAGGGAGGGGTATCTGCAGTATAAAAAATTTTAAACCTATTAGGGCGCGGCCACGCATATCATGTGTATATCTCCTAATCCACTAAAGCTAACTAAATTCACTCAGGCCAAATCTTTTTAGCACCCCTACCAACAGTATGAAAATGGGTGAAATCACCCCGCCCACTCCCTATATAACGGTTTTGATTAAAACTACTAAAATTCATTAAATAAACAAGCCAAAGACTGTGAATTTTACACATAGGATGTTACAGTTAAGCTTTATCGGAGCCAATACAAAACAATGGGCGTGACACCCCCATCTTTTGGGTGAAAACCCATATCTCGGGATCTAATCAACAAATTTGAATCAAATTTGGGACACAATGTTGACGTAAAAATTTTAAATTATGGTGAGTAAACGGTTGAAATTAGCTAAAACCACGCCTCTTGTCAAATAATTTACATGTGAAAGCAATAACAAATTTATCAAGTTGAATTGAAACAGGAGACACAGTAATGTTTTTAACACGAAAGAAAGAATTCCTCCACTAAGAAAGAATCATAAGAGCATTGCGCACGCGTCAGAAGACATGTTAGAGCAGGTTTGGACCACAAGTGCTGCTTGTTTGCTCTATGCCATATACTTAATATGAGATTTTCAAACTTTCAGTTGACTTTATACCATATATATCGGTCAATAAGTACGATATCGTGCGAAAACTTAAATGAACGTATAATATTGGTTATGCTATAGTCTAACGCTTAAAATATACTACATTTGTTATTTTTACAAACTTTATGCCGAATATGTCGATTATACCTTAACAATGTCAATGTTTAATGCAACAAGTTTAGACCTTTTGCTGCTCTAATATCGGAGTGATTTCCAACTTGATGTACTTTAATGAAATTAAGTGGACAAATATTTTTTTTAATTATAAAATTATATTAATGGTTTAGCACTAAATATGTAAGGATGTGGTGTAAAATTTGGTTTAAACTTTATGTCCCTAATATAATTCCCATTCTCTGCTTGATTCATTTGAAAATGATGTTAATATAATTTTAGTAGATGCGAATAAAATTAAGTAAGTTTATGAAATATAAAATTTTATTGTAATCCATTCAATATTTTTGAATATAAAGTTTTGCCAGCACCTGAAGGTATTTCCCCTGCTTTGATTCTTGCAAGTTGCAAAAATATAAAATGTTCGATTACACCCGAACTTAGCCCTTCCTTACTTGTTTTTTATTACTTTCGCAGCGGCAGTATATGAAATTTCCCCTGTTTGTCTAAAGTATCTATTATGACGCGAGATTTTCCGTTTTCTTTTTTATATACCATACATATGTAAATATACTCGAATACTCGTACGCATTTTTATAACAATTTAACATATACGAGTATGTACAATATTTATCTGCATATGGTAAACATACTTACCCTCAAGTGTATATGTTTTCGATTCTTTGTGAGTTTGTGTTTCCCTCCATCACACATTCGTTAAGATGTTGTTGTTGTAGCTGACATTGAGCTTTAAATACCCGAAGTGGCGGTTGTTATTGACCAATAGCTTCCAAAGTATCCATTAATCGGAGCAACTATTGCTGCTTTATATGAATACTTGTACAAATATAGATAACTACTTATTTTCGATTGATAAACGAGATGTGTACTAGAGTGTCAGTCTAGATATTTAAACCACACCTTAAGATCGGTTTATAAGCCAACCAAACAATTGATAGAAAAAGTTTAGGGCTATACATTTTTAGTACCAAATTATGAAAGTATACTCACCTATTTTTATTGCTAGTTTAATATTTTGAGCATATAGTAAGTATATGCAGATACCCAGACGCACACGATACAAGGTTTACCTGAAAGACGAAATTAACGTTATTGGGTAATGCTGGAAAGAGTCACTGACATTCCGCATTTCCGTATTTGTCGCCCATTTAACCAAATTTATCCAAAGTTACGCCCGTAGTGGCTACGTAGAAATCAGTTGTTCTCTTTTATTTTCATTGTTTCAATGTTACCATTGTTCAATTTGTATACACGATTTTTCACACATTTAGTTATTTAGTTATAATTTTTTATAATGTAAAAGCTCAAAAACAAAATCCAACTATTAAAAATAGTCTATCTATTTATAAAGATCGTATCAGCTGATTCGGTCTACGGTTTTGCGTCGGTGACTGATTCCAGCATAAATGGGATTAGAAGAAATTGGTTGGAAGATAGTTCCACATACTCAGATTATTATATACTTAGTCCTGCCATAAGTTCAATACATATTTACTAAAGTTCATTTTATTTAATAATGCATATATTGTACAACATTTTATCCGAAATGGTCCCGTTTTGCTTTCACACAAGCCCTCAAACGATTCATACAGCTTCTATTGTTATTGACGATGCTGCTCGAATCAAATATGATTATTTGAGACTCTTTAATTTCTGTGGGGTATTCGGTAGGGCATGTTCTCCAACTCTGACCGCTAATTGTAGTGCAATGGATTCAAATTTGGACGTTCAGACCGTCAATTATCTACAGCTATGAACCGAGGTATATTGCTTTTAAGATACTGATGGGTGAATTTTGTCTTGTGTGCTGAAACAGAATCTTGCTGGAAGATCCATTTATTAGAGAAAGGCGCCAGGAAATTGTGTATTGATTGTAGAATACACAATCGTTCAGTCAAACTCCATTTTGGTTAAAGTGTCTTAAACCACAATTACAGATCCAAGCGGGACCTTCTTAATGATATAAACTAATTCAAATAAGCAATAAAAACAGGATACTAAACAACAAAATTGTTCCTTCCTCGGCCTCGTCTAATGCATCTTCGCATATTTTGACGATTTCGAATGATGTACCCTGTAATATTTGAGGGTATCAATTTTTGATCATATGTCAGTACCAAATACACCAATTCTGCATGAAATCGAGGTATTTACTACAAAGATCTCTATACTACTTCTTTCCACAAGACTCCCTTGTGAAACATCTTTTAAAAACAAAAAATTAATTTTCTTCTGCGTTTTATATGGAGCTTTTATATGAGTGAGAGTCAGATTATGTAAAGCAGTTTGATACTAGGGCAATAAAATTACATATGTTTATAAAATCAAAAACAAAAAACAAACACAGAAGCAAAATTGCAACTAAATTTCTGTAGATTCCGAAAAATTAAAAAAAAAGTAAGAGTAGTTTGGTTCGATTATTTTTCGGAAAATGTTCGATAATACCTGAACATATTAATAACATTAACATTAAAAATTTCAGACTCGGGCCTTATGAGGCCTTAGGTCATAAAATTCTTTATGAAGATCAAAATTAAGGTCCCAAACTGTAGCACCCACGCCTACCCTTTGTATAGTAAAGCTTTATTCGTTTCGCCAAAAATATCTAAGTAAAAGCAACTTAAGGACTTTAAAAAGGAACTCATTGATGAAAATACAACATCTTGACTTAATAACCAACATACCCAAACAACTGAAATATGAAAGACAATTGCAAAAAAATTACACCCTACTCTGATTTTTATTTATAGAGTGAAATTTTCATACACATTTTTGTCACAGAAATGTCTTATGAGTCCGAGTAATGGCAACTATGTGATGACAGACACAGTACGGATAACTGGTGTTAAATCACTTCACACATTCCGGCTAGAAAATCATCATGCCTATGCGATTTTTATTGCACATGTCATGGTGATCATGGAAAGCTTATGATGTTGTATGTATTGTGTCGAACCCGCTTTCCGTAGACAAGCTGGCAAGAGATGTGTTTTGTTGTTCTTTCTAATGTTGTTGGCGCTGCCACTATGCCACCGTTAAAAGTTAGTTGCTTGAAACACTTGCATCTCGCCACGAATGGCACGCCACATACCATTTGTCGTCACTTGTCACACATAATTCAATGGAAACAGGTCAACAATGCGTTTCCATCTGGCCGATTGCCAGGTAACAAAGCAGCACCCATGAGTCGTTGTCCGAATCACTGACGATGGCTATTGTGGCAGCTGCAGTTTGTGGCCACTGCTGACATTAATTCTCCTCACTCCGCATGTTGGCTTCTATCAGTTTTCGCCTACTGTATTACTGTTTGTGCAAATGTTTTTATTGCTGCATTTAAGCTACCTCATTTACTTTTTTAGAAAATTTCAGTTTCGTTTGGCTTTTAAAGTCATTTTATAGTTTTCTTGTTTTAAACTCAAGAGAAAATATCTCTTTCTCTCTCTCTCGCATTGTGAAACGCAATAACGACTTTTCATTTTGCTTTAGACAAATACTTGCCTGTGGTAAACATGCCTTAGGGCCGCTCCCTTAATGTCTGGTTAATATTATCCTTAACATAACTATAGCATAACTGGCTGATAGCTTTAACTAACAGAGCCGTTTTCACCAAGTTGCTGTTATCGGACCTACAGATAGTTCGATTATTGTGAATGCGTGGCGAAAACAGTTAAAGTTCAAGGAAACACGAAGAGACCGTGCCGCTCGTGGTTGGGGGTTAATTCCGAATATTTAGTTTGGATACTTAAATGTTATTACCTTTTTTTCGTATGTAATATGCATATATGAATGCAAATATGCTTAATAAATTATGATAATGAGCGACAAAAGAATCCCCGTCTGAACCTTCTATGTTTATAGATTTTACAGCTCACAGCTGTCATTTCATGTTCTGCTTAGAAACTAACCAAGACTTCTTCTTTCGGTTAAGTTTACCAGAACTTAACTGATAGATGGTTGCTGATTTTTCGACATGTTGCCGATGAAGTTCTGATTAAGCGCTCAACCAGACATTAAGACATTAAGAAAACGGCTCTTAGACTGAAAGATTCGTATTGGAAAAACAATTTTTGGCAAAATTCGACTTTGTTATTCAAAAAACATGTGTACGAGTACCATAGAGGGGATTCATCTTTTGCTTGAGTATGGCGTCCCTTAAAACCCTCTTAAAACAGCAGATCATCAGAGAAAGTCAAGCATATAAGCTCAACGCCCTTTGCTTATCTGAAATCATGTGGCCAAAGTCTGGCGATGCAATGATCGCGGGAATGAATTTTTTTGATAATTCTGGCAAGCCAAATTATCAAGGTCGAAGCAGCGGCATTGTTATTTTGACATCACAGTTTACCCGCAAACTACTTGTCGATTGGAAACCTGACGATAGAATGATTTTGGCAAGATTTTGGGACATTATAATAGTGATGGGAGTCTTTAACTCCCAACTTGGCCCAAACAATACCAATTGCAGCGAAATGATGGGAAGGCATGGAGTCGGCACTTGTCATTGGAGGAACAAAACAGCCAAAAAACCCATGAAGGCTAATCTTCGCTAGAACGCGTAATGTAAACGCACTGCTAAAACTATGTTACACAATGGGTTTATGACACTGCAAACATGGCGCCTGGAACAGCTTCTCATGTATTGACATGTGAATACGTTTAGAATTATTGATGAACAGTCTAATAAGTGACGCTTTTCACTTTATGCAGATTTCATATACTTCGAAAAAATTATGCCATCGTGCGATATGGGATGTATTATAATATAAACAAGTGCCGGATGCCCTCATCGAACACATTAAAGGAATGTGTCAGTTGTCGCGTGTTTTATGAAAGCCAACGTGGTAGCAGTATACGAGTATGATGAGAGATGCAACACGCGAAGAGAGATGAATAAGATGGGATTTGTTTGGTCGAAGTATTGGATTATGCGTATGATGTATGTATGTACATATGTGTCTCACCTTCCAGTCAAGCGGATATGTAAGCTAAGCTACACGATATAATCGAAAAATATAACAAAAAAAATATTAAAAAATAATAACTAAAATTATGCGTTTGATTACTGACAAGAAGAATTTCCTTCATATACTAGGAATATATGTAGAAGATGTTGAATGCTTTGTATATCTTGGCTAAACGATAATCATTTCAGGAGGTTCCTCTGAGGATATACACTAGGCATCAAATGAAAATATAAATGTATTACTTACTGGCAACCTCACAGCATTAATTTACTTTCTACATCTTCGCATATAGATAAATTCATAAAGCATGCCATGAAGATGTACCGTTATGTAAATAAACAGTTCGAATAAAATTTACAGTTATGATTTATGCGCAAAAAATATTTACTCAATAGAGAGCATTGTATAAGCCTATAAGTAGATTTATACAATGATAGAGAGTGATTAGTCTTTGCTAGTGAGCTTATTCGCGCGCGTCAAATGAAAGTAAAAGAAAATTTTTTGAAAATTTGAAGAAAAGGAAAACATGCAAGAAAAATTGCCGAAATCCTTGAAATTTCATCGAGGGAGTTGATTGAAAGTTTTGTTTTGGATGTTTCCATTAGAACAATGCAAAGGAAATTACGAACTTTTGGAAAGATTTGGAATAGGAAAAAGAGACAGTAGTTCGCAAAACAATATCTAAACAGGAGAACCGCATTTTGGGACAAAGTAATTTGGTTCGATGAGTTTAAATTCGAGCTAAGGAATTCAAAAAACCGAACGCGAGTGTGGTGTAACGGGTACTACATATGTTAACATTCTTAGCGAAATTTTGACAATAAGTGCTAAAAAAATGGATTTGGGATCGTTTATCTTCCAACAAGATAACGATCCTAAACATACATCTCGCCTAGCTACTCACTTTTTTGAAGAAAACTTCATTGAAAAACTAAACTGGCCAGCTCAATCGCCGGATTTAAATCCAATTGAGCATTTGTGGTAAATTTTGGACTCCAAAATACCAAGAGCAGCCGCACAAACTTGCAGTCATTCTTCATAGAGATGAAGCGTCAATGGGAAATATTAGAAAATTTGGTTCGAAGCATGCCAAACGTCTTCGAGCAGTAATACAGAGCAAAGGTGGGAACACTTATTATTAAATTTACTTTTAAGCTAAATTTTTTTGAACTTCTTGCAATTTTATACTTTCATTTGACGACTCTTGTTTTAAAATCATTATTTTGAAGTTAAAAAAAATTTGTTTGTTTCGATTTTTGAACACCCATGGAAATATAATAACATTGTATGATTTTTAACTTATTTATTTTATTAAATCTGTACTGAAAAAACTACTATGAAATTTATACTTTCATTTGATACGTAGTGTAAGTAACCTTATCAGAGAAGCAAAACAAGCGTTGGGAATGCTAAAAAATATCAGGAAATCCCTTCAGTTATCCATCCGAAAAAAATTGAATTGTTTAAATCAAATATAAAATATCCTTTGCTGTGTGGCAACGTCTGCAATCCTTCACTATAATATTATCTCGAATCAAGCTCTTTGGAGCAGCGCACAACAACTCACTCACTGTGTGTTTTTAAGCACAGGTTATTGATTGCAACTCGCCTGAACGGAGGCGCATCGGCATACCCGCTCACACCTGTAGAAGGCAGTTGAGCGCTAACCTCAGACCAACAGTAAAAAGTTGGGGCGATAAAAGGCATATAGCTTGTGACAGGAATGATTGGAACTCTTACATTATGGCCCTACGCTTCTTGCAGCAATAACAAGAAAATATATATTTATATAGAAGTATATGTTGCTTCTCTTTATTATTTCTTTTACGAAATAGAGTCGTGTTTGCTATATATGAGAATCATATTATCTTAGGAAAGACGCACAGTATGGAGTTAATCAATTATTCTCCAATAGTTTACTCTAAAACGCATAGCACAGCAGAACCATCAACTCGCGTTTCTATTTAATTTCTAACTATTTGGTTAGAACAGAAATTTACAGATACACAGAAATTGTGTAGATTTTCTGTCCCAATAATATCCATAATTCGTGAAAAACTGTTTATCAAATATAATTTACAGTAGGCGTTTCTTATATATTTTCATAATTTTATAACAAAGCGGCAACGCAGGCAGAAAATTCCCATAAATGATAACGTAGTGATTTAATGAAATGAGCAACTCTTGAGTTTGGATGCAACTCTGAGCGTGTATATTTTTGTCTCAGTCTATTTACATGAACTTTTTCATAAAATAAAATGTGGAAGAGTAGCAAAGATAGTTAAAACGGATATGAAGTAGTGGTAATTGTTTTTCATTGAAAATTCAGGTTCATATTCTTTGCAAAGAGCAAACGACGACGTCTGTAATATTTAAAAAAGAACGTGAAAAGTAGGAAAATCGGGCAACCAATTCCGCCCAACATTGGGAGGAAGGAGGAAAATTCACAGTGATCTCTTTTGTGTAATAGTTAAATAAAACGTGAAGTGAATTTTTTGAGATCAATTACATAGAAGTTAGCAGAACCGTAGTGGCAGAGGCAGCGGAAGAAGAAGAAACACCCGTCTGCAGTTATTGCAAGCAGCGTCAGCGTCGCTGCTGAGGCAGTTCAACATCCTATCCCCGACCCCCGAAAAATTAGATCTGAAAAGATGGCGACCAGTCGCACCAGTCGCATACAACAAAATAAGAATATTAATTCATTCTTTTCCAAAATTCAAGGAGCTTTTTCTGAGGCATGTACACAGCAGCGTCTATCGACTGATAAGAAAACATTGGAGAAAACCTGGAAGTTAATGGACAAAGTTGTGAAGTTGTGTCAGCAACCGAAAATGAATTTAAAAAACAGTCCACCTTTTATACTGGACATCTTGCCAGACACGTATCAGCGATTGCGTCTTATATATTCTAAGAATGAAGATCAAATGCATGTTTTACATGCCAATGAACACTTCAATGTGTTCATTAATAATTTGATGCGCAAATGCAAACAAGCCATTAAATTGTTCAAAGAAGGAAAGGAGAAAATGTTTGATGAAAATTCACACTATAGGAGAAATTTAACCAAACTTAGTTTGGTATTCTCTCATATGCTAAGCGAATTAAAGGCCATTTTTCCTAATGGAGTGTTTGCCGGTGATCAGTTCAGAATTACGAAAGCAGATGCTGCAGAGTTTTGGAAACTAAACTTTGGCAATAGGTAAATAATGTAATTGTAATTGTTTTGATTACAATTATAATATTAGTTTGAAAGTGCGACTTGACATTTTTTTCTGGTGTTTATACCCTGAACAGTCCCTCAGTTTTTTTTTTTAGATATCTACAACTTTGCACTCGTTCTTTTCTGTCCAAGAATTTGTCGCAAGGCCGATATCGGATCACTGTAGCATATCGGTGCCGATCAAAATCAATCTCTTCTATGGAAGTCATTTTATTTGACGCGATATCTTTAAAATCTGGCATGGGTTATTGTCCAAAGCAACGGTGCAATTTCCGAAAAAATTGTTCAGATCGAATCAAAATAGCATATAGCTGCTATACAAACTCTTGATTTATTATCAAGTTTTTGTATGGAATCTTTTGTATTTGTGAAAATTATTACAGCTTCGGTGCAATGGAAGTTAACATTTTGTCTTCTAATTTGATGTTAATTCTATTTGCTGATAAAATATTGTTTAATATAATAATGATTCTATAAGCTTCTGAAAGCTATGATGAAATTTTTTGTTAAACCCATTTTACGAATAACATTAAGAAAGTAAATTTCAACACCTATGTATAGGCATATATGTCAGTGAAATTATTCTTTTAGAAACCCTTATAACTCTTTTCTAGAAAGTGGAGGTTTCATAACTTTACCATTTTCAAATAAGTAAATACTTCAAGCTTGCTCTTATACTAAATGGAATTTACAAAATGTTACCTGATTCCAAAAAAATAAGCAATGCAATATATACCTTAGTGTTGACACTAAACTTAAATAAACATGAAATATACTGTTGAATACTTATAGTACGTTGGTTCCATGGAAAATATTTCGTATGGAATTAAATAAAGTGCATCCAATTTCATCTGGTCTAGAAGCAATGGCATTAAAAACAACCATAGACTTAACATGTAACGATTACATCTCAAATTTTGAATTCGATGTTTTCACACGTCTGTTCCAACCGTGGGTGACGCTCTTGCGTAATTGGCAAATACTAGCAGTCACACACCCTGGATATGTTGCTTTTTTAACATATGATGAAGTTAAAGCTCGCTTGCAACGTTATATCCATAAGGCAGGAAGCTATGTTTTCAGGTATGCTTTTAATATTTAAACATATTCCACTCCAAATTGCTTACATATAAAATGAAATATATATTAGATTATCATGTACGAGGCTTGGGCAATGGGCGATCGGTTATGTGACCGCTGATGGCGAAATTTTGCAAACTATACCACAAAATAAATCACTCTGTCAAGCGCTATTGGACGGGCACAGGTAAAATTATATATTCCAAATGAACAACTAAATTCCTAACATATTTAAAGTAGTCTTGCTTTAAATAGTCTTGATTTCCCTATGTCCAAAAAATTACTCAAATCTTCTACATCGTTTGAAAAAATAAAAATTAATCTTGTAATGAAAATATTGGTCAACCCAATGAAAACAAAAAGTTGGTTTGGACAAAGTTTTTTCTTCCGTTCCTTCGACATTAGGGTCTACGTAATCAGATTCAGATTTTTTATGCTGGTTAATTCGTGTAAAACGACAAATTTTTATGTTTTTTTATGAAACAATTAAAATCTGTTTTAAAAACCAATAGTACATTATTGTATGACATTTGAAAAATATTCTGTTAAATTTTCATGGAGAAATATTAAAAATACGACAATGGTAGCAATTACTTTGGTGCTTCTCGGAAAAAAGTGGAATTGCGGTTCCCCTCATAACCCGGTGTTGTATCATATGATAACAAAAAATCAAAATTATTTCGTAAGATAATAGCTTTTCCAAGGCAACGCTGGAGATTTTTTTGAAATTTCAAATTTGGGAACTTTTTGAAGGAAAAAACTTAATTTGTAGTGCAAAATGAAAATTTTAACAAAATCGGAAAAAAAAATCCTCCGACGTTATGAGGGTATAAAAATAACCATAACTTCGTCAAATTTGCTTGGATCGACTTGAAATTTAACCACAACATTCTTGAGATATTATTCATTTAAAACAAAAAATCGGAAAAATAATATAAAACTCATACTCCTCCGTTAATAAACAATAGTTAAAGCAAGTTTTGTTGTTTTTGAGAAATTGACCCTTATTGAAAATTAATCTGTCAATAATATCAATAATAATATAAATTGAAGTTGATGAAGAGTTTTAATAACAACAGTAATTATAGTTTAGAGTATTTCTGCGTTCCCCTGATATTTCAGTCATAAAGCATAGTATATAGTAACAAATAACATTATTTATAGGGAGGGGTTTTACTTGTATCCTGATGGTCAAGCGTGCAATCCTGACTTATCCTCAGCTGTGCAGAGTCCTACGGAGGATCACATTACAGTTACCCAAGAACAATATGAACTATACTGTGAAATGGGTATGTGGAAACAGAAACTAATAAACAATATTAGTAATATTATAACTTTTCTAATATATTACAGGTAGCACATTTCAACTGTGTAAAATTTGCGCTGAAAATGATAAAGATATACGCATAGAGCCATGCGGACATCTTCTGTGTACACCCTGCCTCACATCTTGGCAAGTCGATTCAGAAGGACAGGTAAGCAACGTTCAATCAGTTTAAAATGTGATAGTGTCTAAGACATCACGTAAGCAGACCATTTTTTTTGCACTAGGGCCAGAAATAAAACTAACACTAGGCTCTCACAATACTCTCAAACTCTATTCAGCGGTGTTTTGAAATAGTGATAGTGCTATAGTTATATACTAAATACTATCATTCTGGAGCTTTCTTCTTAAGAATTACGTTAAGATTATTTAATAGATCCGCTTATGAAATGCTTTTTGCTGCCTTATATTTTTAAATAGCTGTTCCAACCTTAGCCAATTTGTCAGCTTTCTAGAAGACTTTTATACTTCTGTAGGCATGAACACAAGAGAAAAGCACTTCCTATTGTTTATGTTGCACTTACGTACGTGTCTTCAGTATGACGCTCTCGATATTTGGTTATATGCTGCCATAATTGCTCATTAGTGGTAACAAGTCTTCTCGTTCCCTTATGCTACATGTCTAAGGTATTGAAAGACCTTTCAGAAACTCCCTCCCATAACATAAAAAAATTAAGAAAATATGGTAAAACTAGGAAACTTTATAGAATATGTGGCACAAATAATAATAAACGTTTTAGAATTAAAAAATGATAAACAAGAACGATTTCAAAATATTGTTATTTGGTGGTAAAGTGTCCAGAAGCTTTGTTTGATCCTCACCTAAGATAAGAAAACTCGTCCATTATTATTTATTTATTTTACTTAAACAGAACTTTTTGAAGCTTTATTTGAACTACGAAAATATAATTAATTGCCTTATTACGAATTATTTTCTGTAAAAATGTTAAAAATTAAAATTGTATTCACAACTATTCGCAAAATATAGTGTAACCACAGTCCTTAGGAGGAAACAATTTTTTTTTATAATTAATAAAATTTATTTTAAACATTTCTAAAGAAAAAATAACTTAATATAAATTTAAGTATCATAAGCAGACAACTTTTAAAGGAACTGTCAGAAACTTCAATTGACAATATAATAGAATCATGGAACCAAAACTCGTAAATAGTAGGCTATTATACCTAAAAATGCATATAATTTAAAATTTCGCTGCAAAACGACTTTCTAACGTTGCAGTACGACAGTGCACCTTGTCGGCATAGATTCCTCTAGAGCTTTACAGACTGAATTCGGTATTGAATACCACGCCTCTTGGACTTTTCCCAAAGTTACTCTTTATTTCGTGGTTTAATGGGTCCCAACTTTTCCTTCTGTCCAGTCTTCCACATGTTTTCTATAAGATTTAAATCAGGAGATTGCGCCATCCAATTCAAGACATCGATTACTTGATCCTGTAGCCAAGTCTTGAAGAAAGGCGAAGTATGCTTCGGGTCATTGTCATGCTGGAAGTGCCGAACTAAAGATCCATGATATCCCAAATCCAGCACATCTCCATATCCTGATATTACTACTTCGTGTTTCCAAGTTTTTGTCGTGTGTCGGGAATTCATTTCAGCATTCTTCGGACATCGAACTCAAACTTTTCCATCGCTACCTACCATATTTATTTGAGATTAATCGGACCAAAGGACTTTACTCCACTTTTTTGGATTTTCCACACCGGTCCAATTGATATGCTTTCCGCTGTTAACCGCGACTAACAACAGTTCTCTATAAATTTCTATACTCGATTTGCTTTGGATAGCTACAGAGGACTTCAAGGGTCGTGTTTGTCGTCTTGAGACGTCGTCTTTTGTGGCCGTCCTCTCATCTCACATTCTTTTTGAAGTTTCAAAGCAGTAAACACACATTTTTTGAATATTTTTATAATTTCAGCAATTTCCCTTTTTGTATAACTGTTATTTTGCATATATGAGTTTACGCTCTGCCGCGGCGCAATGCTTTCCTCGCCTCATATCTTCTACAAATAATACTCAATTATAACCAAATGCCAAGTTTTAACAAATATCCTACATATTATATACTTATGGTATAATATAATTGTTTACTAAATAACGCCTATAATTGATATTGTTATTCCTTAATTCTATTTTTTTGGCACGACAACAAAAGTGCACTTTTGTTTAATTTGAACACAAAGATAACAGTAAAATGTAAGAGCTATCATCATGTTGTTTTAAAAAAATAAATATTATAGGATTCGATTACCGGCAAAACGTATCGGATATCTATCTAATATAATAATAATAAAGATTGTTAATTATTTCGGAACCATCTATTTAATTGTCAGTATATGCATATGCATATATTAAATGAGCGATGTAGAATATTTTATTCGAAATGATCACCTTTTGCTTTCACACAAGCCCTCAAACGGCCAAATCGTCCAAATTGATCTATAGCATAACACATAGTTTCTACTGCTATTGACGACGCTGCTCGAACCAAGAATTTTTTGAGACTCTAAATTTCTGTGGGGTATTCGATATGGCATGTTATCCAACTCTGACCACTTATTGTTGCCCACTAGACTCAAATGTAGACTTCCAATCATCTGCAGCTAAGAAACCAGGAACAATGCTTATAAGCTACTGGGTGATCTTTTCCTTGTGTGCTGAAGCAGAATCTTGTTGAAAGATCCAATGCTCTCCATCGAAGAGAGTATTACTTAATTGCTTTACCACGCCTTCTAAAACACCATCGTCACAGAAGCGAAAAGTGGAGACTCCACACCAAACCTTAATAACAGCTGGTTGGTGACCACTTTGAACCCTTGGAATACAATTTTTCGCATATTTGGAAGTTTTTACGTAGATTTTGTCGTTTTCCTAATAAAAACTTCTACAACAGTGAACAATTTTTCATCTCTAAAAAGGATATTAAATTAAAGAAGCCGCTTTCATGTGTTGAGCCTAATTTCATTTGTCAGCAGTCACTTATGCAAAGCCATCGTCGCAATACGATTTCCTTTAGCTATTATGTATATAAATCATGAATATACTATATTTCGAGTTTCACTGAAATACGCCAATCAACATAGATAAAGCTATTTAAAATCTTCTCCTGTGTGAAGTTGATTGTTGGCGCGACCGGAACGCGTTTATGAAGGTGATATTTTAAAGGTCACAAAGTTTAAAAATTTAACAAAATCGGAGGATTATTACTAATGATGGATATAATAATGTCGAAAAGTTAGGCTATTCATTTCTATAATAACTGATTTAGTGTATATAGAATAATTTCACTTTGAGAAAATACAATGTTAGCTGATTGATGAAAATTTTTATAAAATCTGAAACATAATGTAAAATTTCATTCCGTTGCAGGGCTGTCCATTTTGCCGAGCTGAAATTAAAGGCACTGAACAAATTGTGGTTGACGCTTTTGATCCTCGTAAGCAGCATAATCGGAATTCGACAAATGGCCGCCATCAAAACACCGACGACGACGACACAGAGGTATAAATAATAAGTAGGATCTATTAGAATTTTGGAAGCGCTGCGCTTTGCAAATAACCCAATAAAATCATAAAACAAAAGCCAAGCATAATATTAAACAATCAATCAATGCCCTAATTTAATACCCCTTCCAACACTTGTACGCTGCAACCGTGTTACGCTTTTGTGATTTCTTCCACATACTAATTCCGGCTTTCTATGTCATGCGCACGGCAGTAGTCCCCAGTTATGGCACATTAATGATAGTATATTATTTAAGAAATATATTTTATTTCTATAATTTTTGTTTTGTGTTTAGTTGGTAATAGCTATAATTGTTAGGAAGTTTTGAATGTGATTGAAAACATACATATTATATGTATGTATTGAGAAAATTGAAAATTAGAAATTGGTAAAAAATTGCTTGTTGAACATACTTTCTGGAAACATTGGTAATGTTGATTGGTTGTTTAGTATTCTTGTTAATAGCTTTCCTGAGTGGGAGCACAGTTTTGATTGATTCTATGAAATACGCAGACGTTTTCATAAACCTTTCTGTAAATAGTTACTGTATTATCTATTTATTATGCATATTTATAATATAGGCCTATTGCCTATTCAATTTTCTATATTATATTTATTATTGTTTCGATAGTTCGTATTTAATTATGTTTACGTGTTAATTTTAATATTAATATATATTTTTTACTTACATATAATCATTTTTATTTATACATTTATGGATAGTTCTTTCATATACATTCGTAATCCACCTGGATTTTATGAAAAATGCAACAAACAACAAAAAAAAATATATATATATGAAACAGTTGTTGTTTAAAGGTGTAATTTTGATACAGTTACTTACAGTTTTATACTTTTCTACGTCTCGATTAGAAAATTATGAAATATAAGAATATAATTCCCAAAGCCATAGATGCAGTGACTTCCTACACATGTGTACATATAGCTGTGTTCATCAAAATAGTAGAACCGGCGGGTTCTAACTATGAAATAAAAAAAATCAAGTTAAAAATACTAACTACAAATTCAATAAAATTTAAAAGTAAGATTTTACGATTTTACACTTAGTCTGTTCACGAAAATAGTGATGCCCATTTTGTTGAAAGAAAAACAGAAAATAATCCTGTTGAAAATTAAAATTTCATACAGTAAAGCCTTTATTTTTTTAAATATATATACATCGAGCAAGCCCATACCATAATGCTCAGACCACCATGTTTAAACATTTGGTGGTTGACTTGGAATCATAGTTGTTTGGTAATGGACGGACATACTTTCTGGACCCAGTTTCTGCAAAAAGAAGCAATTTTGTTTTCATTGGTTCACATCCCATTCCGCCATTTTGTAGTTCGCCAACTGAAATATTCGTTTGCGAAGTTTATTCTTACAGCCACATGTTTAACATTATGGAAATTTTTGAAATCCCTTAAATACACTTACTTATCGCAACTATTTAATCATTTTTTAATTTATTGACTCCTAACGACAAGCACTACTATTTTAATGACTACTTGTTTTTTAGAATTTTTTTTTTTAAATCCAGTATATGTTAAGAAAGGTCTTTAAATGTAAGACCCTGTTGTACTACTATTTTCATGAACACAACTGTACGTAGGTGTGCTATTTTTTCACGCCGTTTGTTAATGAATACACTCTGCAACTTTGATGAAGTTTTGGGAATATGTTTATGACTTGCACCACCAATGTTTAGGGCTAATAATGCGTACTTGAAAAAGTGACAAGTGATATATATCAGCAAAAAATCTGTAATTTTGTACATTTTTTATCAAATTTGATAGAAAAGTTTATAAATAACATACTCTTGAGTTCATTAGTTAATTTTTATATGTTTTTTTTGTTTTTTTGCAAAACTGTCTCAAATTATAAAAACACAGCTGCTCCTCACTATAAAAGTTATATTATTTTACATTATAATAATAAAAAAACGTATAATTTGCTTTGTATTTAGTTTTATGTCTGTAGTTGTATTTTTTTACGAAAAAAACTCCAAAGATAAATAAGTAGTAATTAATTAACGATACACAATAAATTAGAATTGGAAAAATATTGTATACAAATCTGCATTCATACAAACGTTTGAGTATAGGGACCGTAAATACTGTTGTGTAAATACATATTCCACGCAGAGTTGCATGAAAGGTTGCTTCCTTCCCGCTTATTATTCATTTACCATTTTTTGCAATAGTTTTTTTATTAATTAGAACTTTATGTCTAATGTCTCGTTACCTGTATATTTTTTATATTGTTATTTTATATACTTGTTGTATAATATGGAACATTGCTGCCTTTGATCAACTACGATTATATACAAATCTATGATTTTTGCACTCACTTTTACTAAAGTTATCGGTTCTTATAGACATTGTTTAGAAAATCTATAATTTCATATGGAATAGTAGAACCGATATTCATGCACGAGTATATACAGTTATCCACAAAAAAATAGGAGTGACAGTATTAACAAAACGATTTTTTTAATTTTTAATAGAACACATGTTTTAAGGGGGTCATCCCATGTGATGGGCTCAACAAATTTATTAATTTTTTAATTCATGATACGCTTTCCTAACATGTCGAGAATACGGTAGTAAAGTGATTTATGAAAATTCGAAGTCGTTTTAAAGATACAGCAGTTAGAAGAAGGAGCGGGCCTTAAACGCGTTTTTCTCAAAACAGTGTTTTTAAAATTTTTCGAGATACGATGGATGTCAAAAACGGCTTGACCGAATGACTTGAAATTTGTAGGGAATACTCACCACATGTAAACACATGGAATGAACTATTATCAATCAAAAAACCGCAAAAGTTCGATTTTTTATTCCAAAAAAAAAAACAAAACAAAAAAACGCTAAATTCGCAGTTCATTACTTGCATTTAGGCTTTCAGATTAAAACGCCTTTAATTTTGTGTTTCGGATAATCCAATCAGCCGGAATCGTTGAGTAAATGCGAACCCATTCGAGGTGGGGGTGTTCAGAACACTGTAACTCATGTTCTATACAATATTATTTGTCTTTATACTGTTGAAATATATGTTAATAAATGATAATCAATTTGAAGCTTTATCATTTACTGGTCGTAGAAAAAAATCTGAAAAATTCCTAAAAAACAGGCCGTCCCATGGGATGACCCTCTTAATTCTCAACATTTTTGCACATGGCATTCACTGATGATACATTAATATTTCAACATTTCCATATATTTCAATTAAACGTAAAGAAAATTTGATATTACAGTTTATGTTTAATAAAAATTAGTTCCACATAAAATTAGGAGTATTGTATGTAGTACGAAAAAAAAGTTAAAGTCTAAAAGTTTTAAATTAGAATTATTTCAAACTTTTACAGAACATTAAAATAATTCATATTTCTTTGAATAGCTTTGGTTTTTTTAGAAGAGCATCATTTCCTACTGGAATTTGAGTCAGTATAGGTATATATAGCACCTTCTCTCATATGAGCTCTGTGGACAAATTTTCTAGAACTTTTACTAACAAATAACTCAATTTTGGATTCATCTGACCTCAATATATTTCGCCATTTAAACACGGCCAGGAGACATGCTTTTTTGAAAATTGTATACAGGCTTCTACGTGTTTCTTTTTTAGTAGCGATACTTTTCGTGCACTTTTTGTTCTGTGACCATCGCCTACAAAGAGTTGCAGTATCAACTGATAACTTTAATTTATCGCTATTGCTCCTGACTGACGCAAAAGCACTAATTTTGCAGTAGTGTCACATATTGGGATCGTGAACAATGAATGTTTGGTGCTCTCCTATTATTTAAGTCATTTGCTACCATTTGGGCAAAATATTCTTCCATTTCTTGGATCTCTATACGATTTTCTAGTTTTTGAATATTTTTTTTTCATTATTTCCCACTTTACCTCTGTAAAATGCTTTTCTCTACTCACTGCACAAAAATCCAATCAATAAATTTACCATAAGTAATTCAAATTGCTGCTAGATTATGGAACTCTCTTTTCTTTCCTAATTTTGCGAATATTCTTTAAGTTCCAGATTATTTTCGTAGGGAAATGTTTAACACTCCTATTATTTTGTGGAAAGTAATTTCAAAGGGTCTGCGAAGACTAGCAAAACTGAACCAGAATAACAAGCATCACATTTGTTTTATGTTTTAATGTGAATATCCCGTTATGTGTGCTGCTATTGTACCTCGTCATTTACATGTGATCCAGAAAGGTTATGTTCCCAAATATATTTTTCATATTGGCACACCTGTTATTTTGTGGCCAACTGTATGTATGTATTGCATGCATATCGCGTATTTACATATTCATATATGCTTTTGGCAGTATTAAGCAAATAAACAACCCAGTAAACGCAAAATATAGATATCGACTGGAGAATTATTAGATAACTAGTATCTTTCTCCAATCACTGATGTAGCATTACCACTTGAGAAACACTGGAAAAAATTCCCCAATTTCCAATCGGATTCTAATATAATTCTCTAATCCAATCAAGTAAAAATCAGAATTGTTTTTTAATCTGACAATCTAGTTCTAATGTTCCATTCCGTTCGACTTGAATATTGATTGAAAACTACAGTTATCTAATATGTATAATAAGCAAAAACCTCTAAAGTTTGACACTGTGTTTGCTGGGAATGCACAACTTGGTGGATATTTGGTGAATGCTGTTGTACAAGCATTATAACATTAAAAAACGAATAAGACTGTTAATTCATTTTATTTAGATTTATTTTTACGATGAATAAAAGATGTTGTAGGATAGGTTAGAGTGGATCGCCGTCAAGTACATCAGTAAAATTCTTTGCGGTTGCGAAAATGTCATTAAACAAAAATTAATATATACTTGTATATTCAATATCCCTTTCCATTTCCTTTGTCAAATTAGCAGATATTTATAATATGTTAGAACGAGTTTAATTTAATTGATATATGCGTTTCCACTCTAATTTATTGATATGTGGTAGTATTAAGGGTGTTAAGAAATATTAATACACGATATATACTATAAGTATGTATATATACACATCAGGTACGCTCCACGGAGTTAAGGTTTCAGGTTTCGTGGTATGACACTAACGTTTCTAACGTTAAAAACAAAAAAAAAAATAATTTCCTTTTGCCAGTGATTTAATGAAATGCAAGTATAATCGTATGCCTGACAACCTTTGATATGCTTTTCGTGACGTGTTTTTTAATGCCATCGTGTAGATGGTCAACCAGTGTTGCACTAATACCAAACATGATATACTTAACTTATACACTAAACTTAAAGAAAATGTCTTTCAATATGTTCATATTTCATTTCATTTGATTTGCTTATTTTGCACAAATTAAATTTTGGCGATGTCAGTGAATAAATGTAAATTAATTTTGATTCCAACCTTAAGATTTCAATTATTATGAATATATAAAAATAATTTAGCAGTTGGGCAAAACAATTTCAGCTGTGGAGCCCAGTACCAATGGGGGTATATACAAGTATATGTATATATATGTATGTGTATAAATATTTCTGAATGAGTTAATTTGCCTAAACCAAAGGCTAATTAATTACTATAGATTATCTTTTGTTATAAAAATATATTTTTATGACTTCGAACTTTCAGTTGCAATAATTTGCACATAATCGATCAAAAAATAAACAGCAATTATTATTTACTTAAGTAAAGCTAAAATTTCCTTATATACGACAACTACATATATTTATATAGAGAAAATTGCAGTAATTGTATATTTTGTCTAAGTAAAAAATAATAAAGGCAAATTTATTAGAATTATTTAATTTAATTGTATTGAAGAGATAATAATTATTTTTAAGGACTTTGTTCTAGTAAAACATACACAAAATATAATGCGAATAAATTTAAATGACGTTGAAAGTTTTTCCAACCTTTTGTTTTTGTCGTGATTTTTTCGCTTGGTTCTCTGCATGTATGTATGTATTGGTTTTAGATATTTTAGACTTTTTGTACATAAATGTCAGTAAATCCCGTGTTTTACTTAGATTATTATCTGTTATTATTTACTTTCCTATTTAATTTTTTTTGTGCAGTGGTATATATAAAGTTAAAAAAAAAGCAAAAACAGTAACTTCAGACAATTTTTTATAATACCCGACAGTGAAGAAACGCTTCGCCTTGGCAACAAATTTATTGTCGATAATATCACTATAGCATCAATATCTTGCTAGTGTAAAACGTTCGCAGAAGTCGTTTTTTTATTCACTAGACGAGTCGAGTAAATTCTATTTTCTTTATCTTAAATTTAAATAAGCAAGCAGTTGTTTTTTATAATGCAGGCATCTTCAGAATGTATTTATTAATTGCAGTAGTTTTTATTTATCATTACTACTGCGCAAAACTTTAATATAACGGCCTTAACAGAACAGTAAAAGTTCAGATAACGCCCAGCTAAAGTCATGCAAAGCATTTCTTTACCTTCTTTTATAAATAGTTACCGCATTCTTCTAACCTAGCATGTCGCGCTCCTTAAATTCGGAAATGTTTATGTAATATACTATTTGTGTTATTGTGGCATGTTGCTTAGTTCTTCGGTTAATTACAATAGGATTCCGTTAAGTTTTGAATTTCTGTCGCTTGCTCGTGCCTTGCTAATTCTTTTCTTGTTTAATCGTTGATTCCTTATTTTATATTTGTTAAATTTCAAGCATATTCCCCAGCATGCGACGCAACGCCTACCCTTAAACTCAAATGTCAAAATCATTATAAAGCGCGGTTTCGCAAAAACAAAAATTTAAATATTGAATATATTGAATGCATCACCCAATTTTTTCTCTCCCCAATTCAATTACCTATCTTCGTTGGTGTCTGTCCACTTTTTTCGTATTACATCATAGGATGGCGCTGATTTCAACATTGCAACGTCATCGCTCCATGCATTAAGCAATAGTATGACCACAGCCACACCTGCCACGGACAAGCAGAGTCCGCATACGTCTCCACGTTTCGCTCGCCGAAGCACTACTCCTAGCTTACTTGCAGTGCAGAACGATTTATATGCAGGCCACATACCGAATCTAACATTGGTGAACTCAGGCGGCAGCAACTACATTGTGGCTGCTAACGCATCGGCTATAGCTAACGCAGTACTTTCACCACAGCCCACACCCACAGCACCACCAATACATGCCCCAAATGGCGGAAGTAGTAGTACAAATGTCGCGAGTGCTGCTCAAAAATCGACCCATCGGATGAGTGCGCCTCTCATGGGAGCTACCTCAGCCTCGAACAGCAATAATCCCAATAGTAATTATGTAACGAGAATGGCGACAAGCAAATCCGAACATAATGACAATTCCTCGTACGCAATACTACAAGGCCTACAAGATCCTTTGCAAGCAAACACACAACAGCAGCACCCAACTGCACAACGTCATGTCGCTCCTCCTTTGCCGCCGCGAAAGGCATCGCCTGGGGTTGAGAATAGTGCTACCACAATTATAGGTGCAAGTTGTACTGTAACACCAGTTATAGCTAAATCGTGCGAGGCAGCAACAGTAAAACATAAAGGGCAAACTACAATGGGAGGTGGAACTCCCTCAGATAGCTTAACGACGAACATCGAAGGAGCTGCTGCGCCACCACAAACAACGGCTCCACCGATACCTCCACATGGTAACTTGATGTTGGTCGACAGCATTGTTGAAGATTTGCGAACACAACAGATCAGCGTGACCACATCGACGACTTCCACTCATTCACTGACAACACAGTCAACAGCGAGTACTGAGCCTGCTTCTACACCTACACGTTCAATACTCGACGATGACATAGTCGGACCGGCGGAAACTATTATGGGTGTAATTGACACTCGGCCATTAGAAGCACGATTGGCAGTATCCGCTCGCATTTTGGAACCAACAACCGTAAAGCTGCCACCAGTAACTGGTATTAATCCCATGGCATGCACTCCGCATTATACACAAATATGTAATGCGACTTCATCTACGCAACCATTAGCAATGGCATCTGCCGCATCCACGGGAGGCTCTGTAGTAACTTCGGCAACTGTCGCATCGCAGCGAAATCAACATCAAGTCGCACAATCACTACAGCAACTACATCAACAGCCTCTTCTTTACGAGAATGTGGCGATCAATCAAAAAGACTGCAATGTACCATATGAAAATATCAATCTTGAATACATTGCACGGCTTGTGAAGGAGGGCTATACCAAAGAAAATGCTATTACAGCGCTGGGCATTTCCCGCAACAACATTGAGATGGCCTGCGACATTTTGCGCGAGTTTGTATCGAAGAGTACTGTTTGAGATGAGCGGCTGGCAAGTATGATACCTGAGATATTATCAAATCTAGTAAGCATTCAATGCAATATTACATACATAGTTACATATATCAGGTTAGTCTAATGGAAAAATTAATTTTTGCCCTTTCGAGAAGCATTTTGGCAAATTAGATTCGATATAAGAAAAAGCAAAAACTGAATTCCAACTTCTGAAAAGTCTTACATCAATTAGTAATGCATATATTTTTATTTAAACACCATCGAATTAAGTAGATTGTTTGAAATAGTTTATACGAGTATAAGAAATAAATTGAATTCCCCTTGAAAAGGACATATTTTAAATACAAAAATACTTCAAATTTTTTATGCCTCCTGATTTATATTAAAAAGAGTATGCATAATTTAACCATATATCCAAGGTCATATATACTACACATATGTTCTACAGCTGCTTATATTCATAAATACAAAGGCAGTAATTATCATCTAGTGACAGAATGATCAAGTAATCAATCCTTATTACTCTAAATGAAAGAAAATGATCGAAGAGGTAGACAGAAAGCTTCAATTTATCTACAATTGATTTGAAGCTTATAAAAACTAGAACTAAATAACCCATAACGATTTTAGTATTAAGATTCTTATTAATATAGCATACATATATGAACTCGAACCAGTATACACATACATATATACATATATCTATTGCAATAATATTTACAGGAACAACTCAACTATGACATTATGTACTCTAAAAACTACTTATATACATAAAGTAAATACGAAAACAAATTTTCCATAGATACTCCAATAACAACAACGAAACCGAAGGAGCAAATTAATATCTCCAAACTTGTTTGTTTAAAGTAATATTAGGGGTTACCTTAATTAACTTCACTAACAAGAGAGAAACTTTATTAAATAAGTATAAATCATATTTCAATTCGAATTCATTGAAAAAGCGCAATGCTTCGGGATGTTGAACAATTATTCTAAGTTTTTCCATAAAACCATACTTTTTTACTTTCATATTTGGTTGTAGATTTTGAAGTGTGATGTGTCAAAGCCAATTGTACTGAAGCAAGACTGCAATACTATGTGCAACATGTTGAGGAGTATAAAAATGTACAGAGGGCAGAGCAAATCTTTTTAATTTCAATAAATCGGCGAAAATATTAAAGTAAAGGTGCCGACAAGTAAGACAATTAGAAACTCTCGAAATGTGTTTCACTGCGTCATTCTTCTCAAAAAATTCGAACTTTTGGAATCGGCTAGAGAACCGCTATTCTTAGTGAAAGACTTGAGAATAACCCAGAATCAGAACGTCCACACACAAAACGGGGCCTAATCCTCTATTCTAATATAATGGTGGTCAATTTGCAAATGCTATTCGGTTCAAATCAAAAATACAACCTGCTTATTACATATTAAAATATATTTTGTAATATTTAATTAACTAATTATAATTCAATGAAATTTATTATGTAAGAAAAAATATGGGAAACATTCGGATAAAAACATTTGGTTTTGGCGACGTGGTGCTCATTTCACTACGACTTTCCCGTATAAAATTAGATTTTATATTCACTTATGTGGATAATATCACAAGAAAAGCTGCCTTACATTTTGTTTGAATAAATTGTGCACCAAATGATTGAATATATATTTTTCAATAATTAAAAAGAAAATGTGCTTGTATTTTCCAGTAGTTCATCAACATTTTTACTATTATTGCGAACGCCCAAGGAAAGTAAATTTTTTAAAACAAATTTATTTGTTCAAATTCCATAAACGCATCCTACCAATTCAGTCAATTAAGTTGCTGATTTCATTAAATTTTTTTATTTTAAATAAAGCTACATTGTTACTCATGCTCAAGGAGATACACATATATTATTAGTTAATTGCATAAATATTTATTTATAAAATACTTTTTTGTTGAATTTGATTTTATTATTCAATATAGGGGGGCAATACAACGATTATAACGGTCATCAAATTTAAATAAAATAAATTATAAAAATAAGCCTCTAAGTCTACTCGGCTGACTGTCTCATATCGACGAAAAAATTCGGTTTTATTACGATTAAACAACTTCAAACACTCCTCACAATCATCAATTCTTTTTTATTTTTGACGGTTTGTGAGCTTGCGCACCCACTTTGCACAGAGCTTTCGCATACTCAAATATTCAATCGCAATACATTCAACACGTTCCTTCACGTCTCAGCTATCTCGAACAACTTCACTTTACGGTCATCCAAAATTATTTTGGGGACTCTTTGATGTTTTCGTTCGTAACAGCCTCTTTAGGGCGTCTTTGCGTGCATCGTCCTCGATGCTTATTTCGCTTGATTTAAACTTAGCAAACCACTCCTCAGCGGTGGATTTTCCTGGAGCAGAGCAAGAATGCTGTTCATCAAACCAAAAAACCTTGGCTTCAACAGAATTTTTTCGTTTTTTCATATGGATTTAATATCAGTAGTGCCAGAACTTTTCTGCTCACCTATTGATTTACCGCACTAAAAAATGCACATGTTTTCTTAATTTGAAATAGGGGAGTATAATTCAGAAAACTAGTAAGGCGTAGACTTTTGAGATATTTTATACGCCACTAAAATATTATAATACTCGTATGATCCTATAACCGTTTTATTTTTGATTCTTCATTCAAAGCTAGGTAGTCAGCAATTTGAAACTGACAATTCTCTAAATCACTTGAAAACACGAAACATTGATATTACGAGTATGTACATAGTTCAATCTATTTGAATGTTTTAACGTAAATAAGTTTCAATGCTTGCTATTTTAAATACGCTTTTATTAGCTTGGGTTGTATGTATGCAATGGAATCTTAGAGCTCAATTTTCACCGGTTTCCAGAAGTATGATGAACTTGAAACTTTGCAGACGTGTCAAGGACCGATGACAATGCAATAATTTGAAAACAGTTTCCCATTACTTTAAAGGCGGGCGTAACGCCGCCCATAAATTGTTTAATGTATTTATCCATAAGCATTAATTTTCACAAACAAGATGGTAGGGAAGAGCTTTATAGGAGGAGGTGTAAAAATTCCTTTAAAGCGTGTTTTTTTAGTTCTTTAAACTATAATTTATTATTCACTGTATCCTATATATGAAGTGGGTGGTTATTATACGCTTTCTGGATGTTTGGCTGAGTTTCTACCAATTAAGGATACAATTTGTGTCTGTGTCTACAAATCAAAAACAAATTTCATAAGAGTTCATTTTCATGTCACTTTCATGCACTCGAATGTTTACCATTACATGTAAAGAGGCGGCCACTGTTGGAATCCACGTTCACATATTGCGAGAGTAATGTTTCGGGTAAAAAAAAAAACAATTTCTCTGCCAACTTGGATTTTTTACCAAAACAAATAAAACGTTTGACCTTATCTAATATTACTCCGAGACTTTTTTTTCTACAATTTGAATTTTTATGTTGGCCAGGTCAACTGTAAAGTAATGACAATATACATTTAAGAAAGAGGACACCCTCTACGATTCAATTATTTTTAATAAATAGTATAAGCACGGAATTTTATTCATAAAGAGCGAGCGTACAAACTATTAAAAAAAATAATTTGTGCATGTCAAAAGTAAATTCATCTGGTAAATACTTAAATTAATATTTAATACATACTAATTAAAAAAATTAAGCAATTTTTTTTACTATTTACAATTTAATTTTTTTAATTAATTAATTTTTGTTAACTACAATTGGCTTAAGCTGGATGTCAAGCTCATAAATCTCACAAATTTATATATTAATAAGCTTTTCAAAAAGAACCGTTTTATATAGGAATAATTAATATTGACCAAAATCATAAGGCACTTACTTTTCATTTAATAGTTAGGGAACATAATTTGTTCAGCTTTCTTAAGATATACATATGTACCTATGTGTAACTCTGATACGCAGTGCGTTTTATATATACATTCACATAGTTCCGTACTCTCACATTTTTTAAGAAGACGATTATTACTTTATTGTACATACACATCAGTGTAACACAACCAGAGCTGGGCATTTAGAATTACATATGATTACAATTTAATAACTTGTGATTGTGAATGCTTTGATTACAACATTTGTTTTTACAAATTTCGGCTACAGTAAACACAACATACTTTTATGGTTGCAGTTACATTACTTGAAGTTCTAACATTTTAGATTCCAAAATAGTTATAAAGTGAATGGTACCATCAGTAATCACAATTAAAGTAATCGCAATTGAAACGTAATTTGCTCAGCCCTGATTATATATTAATACAAGAAAAACTAAAGCAAATAAAATTAAATAAAAACTGTTCATAGTACATAGGAATAATCGGAATCAATGAATTCGAAATTAATGAAGTTCAAGAAGACGGCAGCAAGTACGCAATAAATAATACTATTACCAAATTATATCTCTGATGTTATGATAATGAAAAAATAAATTAATATACTTTTTTACTAAAGAGAAATTTTTGTCAAGTAAACTCCAAAAAATAAAAAAATAGTAAAAATAATAATTTTTGTGTTGAATAATTACTTGAAATCCACCTGCATTGGGCACTGTTGCCAAAACAGATCGTTGAAAATTAATTCAAAGCAATAAAAAATAAGTTTAGAAATATCAAAAAGGAGCATTAACACATTTTGTCAATCAAATTTTCAATATATTCTAAAGCTTAGATCAACCTCGGAAAAATATTATACAATTACATATGTACATACATATATGGCATGTCATGTACACATGAATTCAGTATCTCGATCAAATCAAGTGAAAGAGCAAATTTAAGATTAGCGAAAATTTGCTCTAAAACAAATTTGTCAGCAAACTTACCTTTAATTAGTCGATTGCTAACGAAATTCGCATCGGGTTTTACTTTGGAATTATTGAGTACATTTAACAATTAATGTAACAGTCTTGATGTTTTTATAAGCATTGATTTCTTTTTGAATATTAGAAAGATCATGATGGATCAAACAAAAATAAATTAAGATGATACAACTAGTATTGCATAATTATCAACATACATACATATATACGTATACAAAGATAAACACTAAATCATATACATACATATACATGCGTACATAAACTATACTTTCCATAGACATGCCATAAAAAGCTATTTAAGAAGATGCAATTATTCTTATAAATAAAACTATATTTAATAAAAAACATCTGTTTTAATTAAATAATTCTTGTTCGGTGGTTAAATATTGCGATCATATATCCACAGCAATGCACACATCAATGGCAAATCAAGGGTTAAATGTATATGATTGCTTTAAAACTGATAGCTACTGCTAACACCTAATCGAGGTAGATATAAGGTTATATACATACGCACAGGTTGGTTTTAAAGTTTCTGCGCTCGAAATGAAAAAATACTGTTTTGGTACGAAATATATATTTTTTATTCAATATAATCTCTAATAGGTTTTGTTAAAGCAACAGTATTTAAACTGTTATATAACATCTGCAGAAAATATAAATGAATTTATTTAAGTTTTCATTGGCTTTGCATTTTAAACGTAATTCAATCAGTTTAAAATATTTTATTCGTGTCTTTTAAGGGGGTATTCTAGTCTACAACTAGAGACATGCATTTTAGGCAATTTTTCATGTGTCAGAAAAAAAGGCAATCAATATTTTTACTATAGATTTTTTCAGTCATTTATTAATGTTACAAGAGTACCGAAAAAAATTTAAAAAAGTTAATAATTAAAAAAACTGGCAGCTAATGAAGTGAGTGGTTTCAAAAATTGGTACATGAGCATACCCATGATTTCAACCCTCCTAGTCATCTGAAATGAAAAAAAGGATTGTCAATCTGCAATGATGACGCACTTGTATAAACTAGCGATAAGTAAAAAAAAATGTGAAGTGCATGAAGTCTTTTGTTCGATTAGACCCAGCCGAACCAGTTTGAGGCCGGGTCAATAAATTGTCTATCTCCAAAAATAATTTAAATTTTCAAAAATCCCCTCGTAGACATATTCTTAAATAGTTAGACTTTGAAAATATGAAAAATCGTTTTTGTTTTTAATTCTACACTAGAATATCCCCTTAATGTGAATTTGCCAGTGATGGTTGGATGACTAAATTAAAAAAAACGCTTCGGAATATGTCTTCTTAAAGAATGTGGTGATATGCTGTCATCCAATGTAGATAGTGCGAAACCATTTATAAACAAGCTAGAGAACGTAACACAAAACAATAACCTTACCCACGAAGCAATTTTCAATGCAAATGGAAGCCGTATTTATTGGTAATTGCTTCTTGAAAAAACCAAGTTTCTACCTGAAACTTCCAAAGAAAGCTCTCCTCATCTTGGATAAAGTTCCAAGTCCAAAGTCAAAATACTTGTGAGACTACTTTAGTAACGTGAGCTTGGTGTGAAAGATTACTCCGAGGTCTTTTATGTTCTGTAAACATGGTTGACGGTGGTCCCCGATGTGATGGTTGGCACGGCGAAATTTACGATTTCTAGAGAAAGACCTGATTACACATTTGTAAATGCTAAGCTTTAACCTGTTTCTTTTACACCAACCATGCAGCAAGTTGACGTCTTGATGGAGTATGTAGACGTCTTCATCACACTTAGACGCTCTAAACATCTTCATATCATCAGCATAAAGCTGGTAATCCGATTTAAACCCATCAGTTATACCGTTGATAAATATCGTGAATAGTAAAGGGCACACGTTAGATCTGCCGTTGATGAAACCGTGTTGCCGAGTTGATAAGATCCCTTTAAAGGCTTGTGTAACTTGTGGTAGTATAGCCTTTTTAAATAATGATGTATACAGACTGGTCTATAGTTAAGCTGAGCTGCAGTGATTTATTAAAAATATGTGCCATTTACGCGCAGAGACTTGCTGCACAATACATGAGCAATTTTTGGGTAAAGAATCCGGTCCGTCTACTTTGTTAATACTTAGATTAGAGAGGTGTTTAAATATTTCATCAAAGGCAACTGTTAGTGTTTTACTACACTACATTTCCACATGCGTTGTCTATCAAAATGGGGTATCGGTGCAGTGTTGACATCCGAGTAGATACTTTTGATGTAAGACACCAAAAGTGCGTTTACTTTTTAACAGTTACTGTCTGTACTGTCGCCCCAGTTCATCGTGGATGTGATATCCAGGTTATTCAGGAGGTATTGTAATTCACTTCCGAGTGAATTTCAAGCAAATCCACTTTCAATCCGACATTCGATGTTTTATATTTCACTTTTACTCTTTAATTTTCACCTTTTTTTCAAAATTAATTCCGAGTGGAAATGAGTGTTCTAAAAAACGAATTCACAAGAAAATATTCGGTTATTATGCACTTCAAATCAATTGTGTGAATTTGGTGCTCGCAAACATGTAAGTAAATTTAAGTGCTAAAATTATGCAGAAAAAATAAGCATTGCCATTATGACCTAAAAACTTTTTCGGTCAAGTGAGAGGCTCAGTTTTTGAACACCTTTTGAAGCAATTGTCAGCAATAATATCAACATCCTCCAATTCGGGCATAAAAAACCATTAATCATAAACCAGCGTTCTTCAATGATTGTAACATTATGGCCGCTTTCATTTTCGAAGAAATATGGACCATGATTCCCTGTGCCCATAGAGCACACAATTTAGTGACTTTTTGAAGATTTAACGGCGTCTCAACAATGGTACGTACCCATTTAACCAAAAGTAGACTTTATCGTTAAAAAAAATTTTCTGGGGAAAATCGGGTTCGGTGGCCATCTCATTTTGGGTTCATTCACCGAACGACAATGGTCGTTCGGCTTCAATTCCGACATGAGTTGAATTATGTAAGTGCGTAAACCAAGATCCCTTTGGTAAATAAATAAAGTGACGGGCGCATCTCCAATTAACATGCGCGAATAGGCACATTCGGGTCTTCTTTGACACTTTGACCCACAGCATAGCGGTGCGCGTGCAACGTGGTGGACGCAACGGGCGATGCGTGGCGCGAACCGAATTATTTTTTTGGTATGTCAATAAGACTAACTCCGAAGAAAGTACATCTGTTACATGGTCCACCAAAACAAGACATTTCTGGCTGGAAAAAGGTAAAAAACTAGAATTTTGCTATTCTAAAGAAGTTTTCTGAAGCTAATTTTTTATCAGATTTGGTTGGATGTGAAGGCTTTCATTAGGAAAAAAGTTGCTCACAATGTTTCTGAAGCTAGAGAAACTGGTGGGTCCATTTGATTATCGTTGCAAATATACTTAACGCACTCATTTTTTATTATTACCTTAATATATTTTATTTTTTGAATATTTTAAAAGCTTTTATTCATTTGTATGATGGAATAACAACGAGAACGAAAATGAACAAATTTCTCGTTTTTTCAAAACACCAAAATTATGATTCAATTATATAAGGTTGTGTCGATAGCCCAAAAACAACAATTGTCAAAAGTTTTGCTTTATATTGTTTTGATTTTATAATTCAAAAATAAATTTTCTCAAAGATTTCGACCAATGAAAATACGTTTTTTGAGTGATAACTGAATACAAATAGATTGTAAATTACACAAAATAAAAAGAAAAAAACAGTTTCTTTGACATTATGCTTAGAAACACTTCTTTCGTAAGAGAAAGCACTCTCCGTACCGACACAACCTTTTATAATTGAATCATGACCAAACCCCAGTTTACTCGTTTTTGTATTCATTTTAATTTTCACTTTCACTCGGATTCCAGAACCTACTTGATTGCATCTCTTATTTTTCACGAACTTCCAAAATTGTGTAGCATTGGTCTCTATTAGGTTTTCAACTTTGAATAAATACCTGCCATAGCATTCAATAGAAATTAACTTTATCATCGACTTGAAGTCTATAGATCTCGATCCAATGATTGCCAAAAAAATATCTGTTTAATGCGAGGTAATTTGTATTTTTAATTAGTAAGAATAAGTACATCATACTGTATTCTACTGACTTAGATTGGCCTTGGAATTCAATTTTATATATATTTAGGGTAGGTAATCGTCGTTATTAATCATGGCTTCAATTTATGATGAATACTCCTCATCCACGTCTGTATATACTAGTTTTGTCCTCTCTATTTCTTCCAAAGAGTGTAAGACAGTTGTATAATTACCATCAGAGATTGATGCATTGTTTCAGTCAAACAAAAAATATCAATATATTTTATTTTTGTTGAAGTTTGGAACTTTTTCAGTTTAGTTCTCAAACCTCTTATATTTTAGTATAAGCTTTTCTTGGCTTCCCTTTTGTGGCACGAAAGAAATGTGTGTCGACAATTTTAGGCATACCATTGCTAAATTTAATTGCTTCAACCGGCTCTCGTGTAAAATCGGTCTCCAACGGCTCCGTGGATTCAGGTACGTTAAATGAGATGTCTTTAATTCTCGATCACCTCCGAGATTAAACATTCATCTCCTGACTCACTACCAACATGTACATTTGTCATTCATTGTCCTCGACTGAATTGACACATTTTTCTAGATCAGCTACCCCAGACAGGTCAGTTTTAATCCCGGTGATCGAATATTTAAGCTCGGTGACTGGATCAAGGTATTTTATAAACAATTCCTCTATCCGTTTTGTGACACTCTGTTCGCCAATAGAATCGCGACTTCATTGTCTCTTTCGTCTCCTGATTCAGTATTTAATTCCATCACACTAATCTTAAATTGACTGACTGGCAATACCAGTTACAAATACCACTCTTTTTAGTCTGAGTATTAAATTTGTTAAATATATTACTTTCAAAATCACTAAAGGACTTATTGAATAAATTTTAATTTTTATACTCTTGCAATATGTGCATAACTGTTGTTTGTAACACCTAAAATTAATCGAGATGTTAGGACTTTAAAATTTTGAATTCCGATTTCGGATCCGAGATGTTTTGAATTAAAAATTGAAAATTTTATTTTTTTTAGATAATAATAAAAATTAAAAATTTAATTTTTAATCCAAAAATGAAAATTAATTGATAATTGCCGATCAGCGTTCTAGAGTATTCAAAAATTTTAAAATAATTTTCCGGTTTTTGGGATTACATTTTTTTTAGTTTTTAATCCCGTATTTGGGACTAACTCCGATATTTAGTATAAAAAATAAATTTTAATTAAGATTTTTAGAACTTCAAAAAAAAAAATTTAATTATATGAAAGGCCACTCATGGTAAGTGTTTTAGTTTCCCCCAAACTGTTATTCGATTTTATCAGAACATAATTAAATTTAATCTAGCGTTGAAAAGCAATAAAAGGCCGCGTGAGTTATAGCTTTAGTGAAGTATGTATTTATTTTATTTGATTTCATAGAGTTTGCATCTTGTTACTTTTGCAGTTTTATGTTTTTCATGTTTGTTGTTGTGATGTTTTTGATGTTTCGTTTTTATTGATATTCAAACAAATATATATTCCTTCCATTTCAATCTTTTTATATTTTTGGTTTTGTATGTTGTTATAATTTTAACATGGCTGCAGGACTGATCCCAATTTTGAATGTAATTGAAATTCATTGTTTTCTTGGATATTATTATAAATATTTTAATATACTTTATTTTTACTTTTTTTATGGTTTTGCTTATTTTGGGGGTTTCTTATTTACTTAAATTATTATTTTTTTGTTGCCTTTTTAATTTATTCTTTATATATGTGTATTTTGCAAATGAAAGGAGCAAATTGAATTCGCTACCTTAAATTTACCATTTAATTGTTTGATTTAGTGCAACAGTTTTCAATTCATCACCATTATTACAATAATAAATCATTTGTAATCATATAAATAATATTTTATAATTAAATACTAAACTTGGTTTAATTTTGTGTTCGCTTCATTTACATCATCTTGAAAGTTTTAACTTTTATTGGTTTTCAAAGGAAATACGTTAATAAAAATTATAAATTTAAAATATTCATTTGTTTTAATTGCTTTCGCAGCATATTACGATTATGTGTGACACAATAGGTATGCGTGTAATTATTTCCATTAATATGTATGTGAAAGAATGAGAATATATATTCTTTGTTAAAAATACTAAACAAGCAATTCAAGGGAGCGCACCGCCAAATATAATTAACTTTGTTAAATCAATGTAATATGTAAAAATGAGACAACAGAAACTTTTTGTTTGTACCAAAATGGTATGAAAAGTTCATACAGTAGTCTTAATATGGCATTGTACCAGTGATTTTGTACAACAGAAAACATCAGAAATTGAATGTATGTAATTGAGAATCTTAACACAAAGTGAATGAATATGATTACGCTTGGATGACAGACCTCTTGGTATTTGCATTTACTTAATAATAGGCCTTAGCTTTTGTTATTAGGGTAGTTTTCATGGATTTTAGATTGTATGTTGATCTTTTATAATAATTTCAATTTAGTCACATTAACTGTTCATATAAGTAAAAGGAATTTCTTCCGTGAAAATAAACTATATATATGATAATAAAAGATAGAAGTGGACAATAAATAAATGAGCACGATTTGTTATCGTTCTGATACTGGTTTAGTTATATGTGTTTCTTGCATTTTTACCGTGGCTTTTGTTTATATTCCAACTATCACTCCATTGACTCGTGTCTACTTCAGCAGTTTCATTTAATTTTGAACTTCAAACATGTTTGAATACTCATCATAATGGTATTATTATTAACTTCAAATAGAAATAAAAATTATAATTAAAAATCCGTTTGCACTTTGGCATTTTTTCCGTAAATTGTTTAAATATAAATAGAGAGATAAGCAATGTTGAGCTGTATTCTATCGCGCATATGCATTGCATGCTTACAATCTCTGTCATATTTCATATACTTCTTTTTTATTTCATTTTGTCATTTTACTCAAGCAGTTCATATTTTGTTTTTATTACTGTATTCCTTTATTTAAGATATTTTGTATTGTGTTATTTTAGTATTCATATTAATAAATATGCCATATTTATTTTCTTTTCTGAGGAAGAGATGTGGCCTTACGCATTTCTTTGCTTCTAAATATTTATATTCAAGCACTCCACACTGCTTACATATATACTATAAATTCTGTTAAATAATATTTATTTGCTCCCTCCTCCTCGCTTATCCTGCACCCTCAATTTATCTTTATTCATTTTTTATTCCATGTGGTGTTGCGGATATTAAATCATGTAAGGCTACAACGCCTTCCAGAAATGTATGTATACTGCTGTAATTTATTCAATTAAAATGCCTGAAACAAAAGCAAATAGCAACGCTTGTAGAGAACAACCAAAAATTATTAATTTACTTTTAAACCCACCTGGAATACGTGCAATGCGTGCTTGAGGCAAGAAACCCTTGCTTTGCGGTCCTCGTGGTGCTCGAGTGATGATTAATCGTGGCACAGTATCGTCTGCATTTAACTTTAAGCGGGATATTAAACGGTCTGGTCGATCGTTAATCTTCAGTACATTGCAAGCTGATGATTTACCATTGCGCTATAATAATATAAATAGTAGAAAACGGTTTATGGTTCATCAACGACTTTTTAGTAAAAAAAAACAAAAATAAAATAATTTGTATCGAACAATAACGATTCCACATCTCTATGTTCGGTGTTGCTTAATATTGTTCACCTAACGGTTGTTTAAAATACCTAAAACTAATCGAGATAGATAAAGAGTTATATCTATATATAATTACGCTAACAAAAAGTTTTGGTTGTGTTGCTGTTGACATATGTGTATAAATGGCTCGTTTTCATTGGTCGATGATATTTCTCCTTTGCGCGTCATAATTAACACAGTCGTGCACAGAAGTACATTTTGTCGCTGTTCAGTATAAGTTGCAAATACCATACATGTTTCGGATAACTGTATATCGTTTGTGGTTGCGATTTTTCCACTTTTAATTGTGTTTGGACTTTGTGTGGTGCAACAATGAATTCTTCTACCATTACATTTTTAACGCACATGCAATTTCAAGCATTGTGAGAAAAATAAACACATTGAAGTGGAAATAACATTTGATATCATTCGTTTTACTTTAGTGAGTTAGAAATTTTTGAACTAATTTCAAGTGCATTGTGTGATAGTTAATATCAACAACAACAACGAAACATAAAGAGATTAAATTTTTTCAGGTTTTCTTTGCATGCGGTTGGTTTGTTGCAACTTCTAACGACATTATCATTGACAACGTTCATTTTATTTTGGTGAGTTAGAAATGTTTAGGTAAATTTCAATAGCATTGTTTGATGGTTAAATTTTTTACTTTTTTTCCAAGGTTAATTAGTTGGTTAGTTGGTTTTCTAAAACTTTTTTTAGATTTTGTTCACATTTTGTTCAAATTGTTCAATAAAATACTATTAACATTGTTAATAAATTGTATTTTCTATTGGTCGAATTCCGACCACTGGCGACTCTACTATAAATAATTAGTACAACGAGAGGAGTTGAATTCCGAATGACTCTCTGCCCCTCCGTTCGTCTGTCTGTGCAAGCGATAACTTGAGTAAAAATTGAGATATCGTCATGAAATTTAATTCACGTATCATTGGCGCCCAAGGGAGCGGAATCGAACCATTGCCACGCTCAATTCCCTTAATCGAAATTTTATAAAGAGCTAACTAAGAACCAAATTACGATATAAAACTGATGCAGTGCATCGTAGTACGGAAGGATATCGCCCCCTTAATCGTTTAATGTACATATCTCACAAACCACTACAGCTATATCAACTAAACTTGCTGTGTACGCAACGTCACCTCTTTATACACAATTATAACGGTTATGTTGAAAACTACTAAAAGAGCGATAACTCATTAAATAAATACGTCAGAAGCATTAATTTTCACAAGCAAGATGGCATATAGGAGACAGATCCAAAATTGGACTATGGGTGTGACACCGCCTATTTTTTGATGAAATCAAATATTTCAGGTACGACTTGACCATTTTCACCACATTTGGTGTATCATATTATATTAACATTTCTATGGTACATTGTAGAAATGGGCGACATCAGATCACTTTGCACATTTCTTCCAAAACATCATAATTTTTGATTCCATCTGATTCTTTAACTTTACAGTATATAAATATAAATCAAGCAGCAGTTGTCGAAATGAAACTGTGCACAAATAGCGGCTTGAATGTATGTTATCTCACGTCTAGAAATAGTCGAAAGCGGACAAAAACTGCCCCTTGATACCGAATATACCATATGAATCATGGTGCCTTTTTACCGAAAATATCGCTCAATCTTTAAATATACTATTTAAATTCATAGAGATTCATATAACGTGCTCGTGTGTCAAAGATGGCCAGGACATCCCTTAGCTTCCATATACCTAATTCCAAAAACTTTCGAACTTCCGGTTTACTTTAAACCACATAGGTATATCGGTCAATCTGTGAGATTTTTTCATGGAACTTATAGGGTCTTTTTCTGATAATAATACTTCGTAATGTTAAAAATTAATAAAATATCGGGTCAATACGACTCCAATGTAAGAGTTTCGAACTTCTGTGTGGCTCTATACCGTACATATCGGTCAATATGTAAAACATCTCTTTGGTTAAGTTTATGTCACATCTCATTTGATGAGGATTATATTGGTCAAGTAAAAAGTTCGTTCGGTTTTTATCTAAGAGATGGCGTTATTGTCCATAGTACTAGTGGTACGTGCCGCATCATGTCACTATACACGGCGCTGAAAACGTGTTTATTTGCTCTAAAAGTTTGTCTTTGACAGTTTTTCGATTGATTGATTCACTACGTTGTGAGCGCTCGTCAAAGATGGACACCAGCAAAGACACCAGTAATTTCGATGTCAAAGATGCACCACGCGTCGGGAGGCCTGTCGTCGAAAATTGCCATAAAATCATGGAAATAGTGGAAACAGACCATCACGTGAGCACTTGTTTAATTGCTGAGGAACTAAAAATAAGCCAGAAAACCGTTTGAAACCATTTGCATAATCTTGGATTCAAAAAGAAGCTCGATGTTTGGGTGCCACACTAACTAACGCAAAAAAACATGAACCGAATTTCCATCTGCGAATCGCTGCTGAATCGCAACAAAATCGACCCGTTTCTGCAGCGGATTGTGACTGGCGATGAAAAATGGGTCACTTACGACAACATCGAGCGCAAACGGTCGTGGTCAATGCTCGGGGAAGCGGCCCAGACGGTGGCCAAGACCGGATTGACGGTCAGGAGGGTTTTGCTGTGTGTTTGGTGGGATTGGCAAGGAATCATCTACTACGAGCTGCTCCCCTATGGCCAAACGCTCAATTCGGCCCTCTACTGCCAACAACTGGACCGCTTGAAGGCAGCACTCATCCAGAAGAGGCCATCTTTGATCAACAGAGGCCGAATTGTGTTCCACGCCAGAAGCTCCGGGAGCTCGGATGGGAGATCCTAATGCACCCACCTTATAGTCCGGACCTGGCACCAAGTAATTACCATCTTTTCCTGTCCATGGCGAACGCGCTTAATGGTGATAAGTTGGCCTCAAGAGAGGCCTGTGAAAATTGGCTCTCCCAGTTTTTTGCCAATAGGGACACAGCCTTCTACAAGAGGGGTATATTGAAGTTGGCAACAAGTTTACGAACAAAACGGCGCATATTTGACTTATATCGGACAAATGAACACAAAGTTATCATCTTTTGAAAAACCAATAAAAAACCGAACGAAGTTTTTTCTTTACCTAATAATATAAATATCAGGGACACTATTGAAGCCTATTACATGATGAACCCCCTTCCCAAACATGTCAAACTGCAAATGTGGCTCCACACTGTGGGCCTACGGTATTTAAGCTTGATATTTGAATGTGTTACGCCACTTTACGGTTTTTCGATAAATTACAATCTGAAACTACTCCAGGGATTACAAAACATAAACCACTCATATGTAGATTCTCTTAAAACTCTCGGGATAGCTGATAATTTTTTGAAATGTTGCGAAAATAATAAAATAATATTACCTGATTGGTAACCACCGAAAATTCAACAGTATCACCTGGATGTAAAGCAACGGCATTGCCTTGCACTTCCGACATGTGAAAGAAGAGCTTTTTGCCATCCTCAATTTCATAATTGAGAAAACCAAATTGTCCTTTAATTGAATCAACAGTTGCACGTTTCTTTTGTCGTACAGCATTTATATCAGCAGCACGTCCGATTTCGTCAATCTTGAATGTGACCAAATCACCTTTTTGTAGCAAATCGCGCTTATTTACCAAACTGGTGATTCCGAATTCGTGCTGTGTCAAAACACTTTGTTTAGTTTCATCCAAAACTTCAATAAGTCCAGCATATTCCTGTTGATCGGGATTGATGCAACGTAGTGGACGTGCCACTATGCCATTATGAGTTGCATCCAAAATGGCTGGCTGTGGTATGGAACCTTTTGGTAGTGTGCGCACATTCTCGGCCGGTAAGCAGTTTCCAGAGGCGGATGTGTTTCCATTCGGCGAAAGGGTATATTCAACCTCTTGACCCAATTCCAACCAGTTAGGGTTGCCAACATAATTGCTAAAGTGAAAAAAGACTTCTTCATCATGGGAAAGCGTCTCAATAAACCCAAAATTTTCTTTGATGACAGCAATAAAGCCACGGTAAGTTTGTCCATGTTCACTCATTGCTAAATTATTATTGTCCAATTTGAAGTCTTCAATCTTTGGTGTGGATAGCAGCTGAGTTGAATTAGTCTGTGGTAAATAACCGTTTTGTGGTGGAATCAACATACCACCGGTGTTACCTCCGATTCCGACGTTAACACCAATGCCGGTTGTAAGACCAACCCCGACACCATTGGACAGTAGCATTTGCTCATTGTTTTGGTTGTGCATGTGTTGATGTTGTAGTTGGTTCGTTGTATTGATTAACATATGTTGTGATTGCTGTTGTTGTTGTTGTTGCAATTGTTGCTGATGTATTTGTTGCATTTGTCCAATTAGTTGTACATTTACAGCAATGAATTCTTTGTTTCGTTTTACCTGGATGGTTGAAAATATAATAGATAAAAATAATTAAATTTCATAAGGGGTAACCAAGTTACATCTAAGTCAAAATTATTTACAAAAACTGAAGATCATGTTTTGTCGACATTAGACAACTTCTCTAAAAAAATAGCGTTCAAGAGTTATATAAACTTTCCTGAATACCTCCCGTTATCGCCAATGACTGTTCAACAACTTGTTCCAATGAATGGAATGAAGTTGTGTGGGGATGTAGTAAGTTCATATGAACTTCACATACTTTGTGGCGAGGAACACGCCGCAAAACCGAATCGTTTCTTGAAATCATGATGTTTATTCGGAGGTGAAATAAAATATGAACAGATGTTTTCTTTAGAATTTCTTGCGATTTAGTTTACATTTAGCGTTTATGCCTATTATCTTTCGGACCACCTAAATTTTAATTTGAATGTGCGAAGAATTCTATTTTCACTTCTTAACAAGTAATTTGAGTGTTCTGAGATAACAAGGGGACTTAACGAAGGCCTGTGCTTGTTCCTTTGACAGATGGATTTAATATTATGTAAATGAATAAATAATATAAAACAAGTACGGAAGGGCTAAGTTCGGATGTAGCCGAAAAATGTATATTCTTGCAAGTAGCAGGGATCAAAGCCAGGTATTGGCAAAACTTTATATTAACAAGAAAGGAAGTTCGGGTGTAACCGAACATTTTTATACCCTTGCGATGTGCAAGGATCAAGGCCGGGGAAGTACTTCCAGGTGTTGGCAAAACTCTATATTAAGAAAAATTGCGTAAGAATTAAACATTTTTTTTTGGCGAGACCGTGAATGAATAACAAACATATTTGTTATCTTATTAACCAGCACTGAAATCCACATATTCGGTATCTGTAGACTTGAAAATCAATCAATTTAGTCATGAGATGGCCTATCTTAAAAGCACTATTTGTCCAAAGTTTTATTTCGATACCTTCGTCAGTGTTTGGTTTATATACTGTAAAGTCAAATAGATTTGGGAAGTAGGCGTGGTTGTAATACAATTTGGCCCATTTTCACTTTACCGTGACATAAGGACAGGAATATAATTTTATACGCCAAATTTCATTGAAATTAATCGAGTAGTTCCTGAGATATGGAGATTCGCCTAAAAGTGGCCGGTACCATATCCATTGTTAATTTTTTGCACCGTTTCTTTTGAAACACTTAAGTATCATCTTAGCTGTAAAATTGAATGCTACTGACGAGTTATTGCACTCTTAGTTGTTTTTAAAATAACCGTTACATCGAATGCGGGCGTGGTTATCATACGATGTTCATCATCAAGATATTTTAAATTTTACTCAAGTTATCGCTTGCACGGACAGACTATGCCGTTTTATTAAAAACTGTTAAATTAAAGTTAATATAAATAATTGTGACCTTGATTGATTTTGTTAGAGGATAACAAAGCAAAATTAATAACTTATCTTTGAAATACTTAAAATACCCCTTGTGGAATTCCGTACATCACATACTCACCAAGTAGATATCGAATCGTACACGATCTCCAATTCTTGGTGGTTTCTCGCAGTCTTTAAGGAAATACATTATAGTCTTTTTGACATCACCGTGATCATATGTGATCACACCGCCTTCTACACGATCTTGGGACTTGACAGGACTTTTAGGCGCCTCACGTGTTACAGAGCCTATCACAAAAAGCACATTGACAAATTAAGTTTATTTTGAAGTTATTTTAAATAAAAGTAATTGAATGCCTTACCTTCAATATTACTTGCCATTAGCATCTCAAACTGCACCGTGTTTGGTGGTAGGTGCTTTATGCGAATGGCATGCAAGCGAGATGTATTGTATGGAACACCGGGTTCTTGAACGACTGTAAATTCAACTTCGTCATTAACAGCGATTTCCCGGCTCTGAAAATTAAACTAAGTTATTAATTTGATTTATACATATTGTGCCAAATACACTTACAGTATCCAACACCTCCGTAAAGTGAAAAAATAAACGTAAATTGCGTTCAACACAACGTAAAAAGCCAAAACCGTCTTTAAGTGAAGCAACTACACCTTGCTCACGCTTCTCACCAGAAACCTTAAAGGTTTCATCTAGTAAAGAAATCGAAGTAGCACGTTGCAGTTGGTCGCGCCTATCAGTCGCGAGTAAAAATTGAACCCAGTCGCCATGCCGCAAAGTAAAGTCACCCTTCTTTAGAAAAAAAATTAGTATTTATATCATAGTTTGGTTTCCTTCTGCATTTACCTGATCCTTGTCCCCAAATGGAACTTCTACTTCCGAATAGTCCGGTGCTCGATACCGTATACGACCGGGTAATGGGTCATTAGTTTGCCGAGTTGGATTATTGCGGTCAAGGGGCTTCAACACCTGCCCTTTGTAGATCGTGGTATCCACGTCCTCAAATATAACGGATCCTGGTGCTAATCTCGTTATATTACAAGCAAATTCTCGACCCTGATAAACAAGAAACAATTTCTACATTATATTATATACCTTTTATATTAAACTATTGTATATGAATGAATGTAAGGCTTTGTGTGCGTGCAAACAATTTCAAATACTATTACTAAAGATATTAATATTGTTTTTAGCTACCAAAATTTATTTAAAAAAATACATTTTATACATTTTTCTTTTAAATTTTTGATACTGAAATGCGTAATTTTTAATTATGTTTCCAATCAAATTCAAATCAGCAAAATGGGCAATGGTCAAATATCTAAATGCTCATTATAAGGATACTTACGTTACGAGTTTGTATGGTAAATTCCACATCGTCACCTGGACGCAACTCAACGTTTCCCTCAGCTTCAGAAAAATGGAAGAAAATTTCTTTGACGACATCAGCACGTTCAATAAAACCAAACGATTCTTTCATGGAGCATACAACACCACGATACTTAACAGGCTGTGCAGGATTCTCCAAACGAATGTGGCAAGCACCAAGGTTACCTCTGTGAAATTCGAAGCGGTCAAAAATATTGCACCACAACAATATAATTAACAAACAAATACCTTTGGTTAGTTGCAATTTGAAAACTAACTTTGTCGCCGGCGCGTAAATTGACATTTCCCTCAACATCGTCTTTGGTATAAGGTAAGAAAAAGCACTCGCCACGATTTTCATAGCTGATACGACCAGTTGTCTCGTTCGACGAAAGTAAATTGTTAGCGCAATCAGTACGAAGTTCTGTTGTAACAGTGCCAGTAACTCGTTCCTCCGATAACACCTGCCGTTTATATAATGAAGTATGAAACTGATTATGCATAGGTATCTCTTTATTCTACTCACCACTTCTGGAGCTATCTTCGATACTTGGCTTGCTATTGGCTTGCCTGTCCGACGATCATAAGTCATTTCAAATTCAACCGGATCACCGATTTTTAAGTGGTCAATATTACCGCTGAATTGCGAGAAGTGAAAGAATAAACGTGCCTGACGCTCACAACATTGAATGAATCCATAAGAATGCTAAAAGAAAAATATGCATTTATATATAAAGATCCAATATTCGAATGGAAGGTTTTGCGTACGTACCAAAAGTTTCTCAATAATTCCAGTCTCACGAGTGGCTTGACTTGGATCGTTGGCAGCTGACGAAGAGCTCGATTGCGAACTAAATATAGATGAGGAGTTATTACCGCCCCCGCCACCACTACCTCCACCATTACTCAAAACGCTATTTGATTGGAACACACCGATTGTTGCCGGATTTTGAATGATCTCTGGAACGTCGTTAGCGTCGAAAATCCCAATCGGTGGAGGGTGTTGGGATATCGGTGGCTGAGTTTGCGATTGAGTCGGTGGCGGACCTAGCGTAGAATCCAAAGTGAAAGTGCCAATTGGCGGAAAAGTGGTTTGAATACGCATGGCATTCATGTTGAAAAAGCCATCGCAGGAAATGTTATCGTAGATGTCTATAAATGTAATAAATAAAATAAATATATATATATATATATGTTTTTTTTTTTTTGAAATTTTCAGTTTGCTAAGTTATTTTGAGTTTTCGCACAAAATATATATTTAAATGTATGTAAATATTTTTTCAATTCCAAGTTCTACTCAACTATTTTAAGGTTTCCCAATTGTGAAAACGCCTCGCTGCTCAAAACGCAGGAACTGATTGATAAAGTCACACAAAACGATTCAATGACAAACCATAGATTGAAGACAGGGACAAACAAACACAGACACATAGAGGATCATTTACAAACACATCAAAACATGCACGCGTAAATAAACCGCACACTACAAATTGCTTTTTCAATTATTTTGTTTATAACGACGGAGGAAGTAAACACTAAAATAGATTAAAATTTTGCAATTTAACAGTTTCCAGGACACACAAGTTTCTAGTTTTTTTCACTAATAATTCGGAAAGACGATGAGCAATTTAAAATAAATATAAAATTTGAAATTTTTCAAAATTAATGTGACAAACTTGAAATAAATCGGGTCGAAAGAGCTGATTGGAAAATTTATGAAATAACTTTGATAACATGTCAGTAAATAATCAATCATTATTAATATTGCATTTGATGTTAAATAAACTAAAAAATTTATTCCACATAAAATTAGAATTATTCTATATTTTAACTCTTACTAAATTACTTTCAAAGTTTTACAGAATAATAAAATATTTAATGCTTCGTTGAAGAGCCCCTTTTTATAACACACCATCACACCCCCGGGGCATATAATCTATGAGATGCTGATGACATGTTAATGGTATTCCCTCCCAATCCTCTTTCACTACCTGTTACACACCTCTTGTTTCGGTTGGTTTCCGTTCTGTAACAGTTTTTAATATCGGTCTACAAGTTGTATATGGGGATGAGTCACGTGGTTAACCTCACCATCGCACTTGCTAGTATGGTTGGTAGTACGGTTTGTACATTAATATTAACGTTGTATTGCATTAGATATATAAAACTACCTTAATTAGTATTCTTTCAATCAAGAGCAAACACTTTTTTGTTGTATGGTCTACTCGGGTGTATAAACGACTTTAGTTAGGCTAAACTTCAAATCAGCTGATTGTTTGTGCCGGTGTATAATGTGATAAATTGCTTGTAAAACTTTGCTTTTTGTTTATCGATTTGATAAATTGTTTGAGAATTTAAATATAAATATTTTATTCATCAGCATTTAATGCCTGTTTTGAACGTATTTAAAAAAAATTATAACACACACTTGTCTTTCCATTCAGAAGACAATAAACAGCTGATTTGCATTTAAGCTTTGGTAATTAAAACAGAGTCCGTATTGTTATTTTTTTGCCAAATATATAATTATTTACCAAACATGTTACCCAAACTTATCAAATTTTCTTTCATACTATAATTTTTAGCTAATTAAAAGTCTATGTGATACAAGTGAATCAAAGAAATATAAAAACCACTAAGGATGGTCTAAGTTCGGGTGTAACCGAACATTTTATACTCCCGCTAGGCAAAGTGATATACGGGATTATCGTATATATTTTAATTAAAAGTAGGCAGTAGTCCACCCATTATTTGCGATCATATGCAAGAAAATCCACTGTTATTAGAAAGAGATCTTTCGGAGTTTCATTAAGATTTCTTAAATATTGACCGATAGATGCGGTATAAAGTCAACCGGAAGTTCGAAAATATTTATATATTATATGTCGACTAAGGGAATTATTGACCCGATTTTACTCTTTTTTGGCATAAGGCATATTATCACAAAAATATTTTCCCAGTATTTCAATACTAAAACTAACAGAGTCACCGATATGTTCGGTAAAAAATCAGCCATTTGCACTGGTGTCCACATATTTAGTGCCTACGTCCGTGAAAAGTTATAGTCCGATTTCGTCAAATATTGGGCGTAAAAATAAAGTTGGTTGAGTTAGCTTAAGTGGTTTGAAAGATATATACATTTAAACATTTAGAGGAAGGGGTCACGCCCACATTAAAAAAAAAGTTTTTAGGCCACAAGTGCCTCTCACCACTGTTATGCGCTGTACAAAATTACAGTTTTGTATCTTAGTTTAGTGCTTAGTTATTACACATTATAGATTTTCGTTTAATGGAGTTTTGTAGGCGTGGCACTGGTCCGATTACACCTATCTGCAATACCAACCCTCCTTGGGGGCCAAGTAACATTTTTACCAAGTTTCATCATGATATCTTAATTTTTACTCAATATTTATAGGACTTTATGGACAGGACCAGAGGAAGAGATTGTTTTTTTAACAGGATAACGATCCGAAACACACCACCAAAATTGTTACTCACTGGCTCCAATGTCAACGATTTCAACTCATCCAATGGCCAGCATAAAATCCCGACATTAACCCGATTGAAAATTGTAAAGAGGAGATTGTGCAAACACCGAACAGCGCCGAGCAATATGGAGGAGCTATGGAGCAGAGCACAAATCGAATGGAGAAGTATACCGAAGGATATAATAGAAAATTTAGTTAAAAGTATGCCAGTCTTTGAATTAAATATTCAATATGGTTATTTTAGGTAATTTACTTTTTACGAGCAAAACTGTACTTAATAAGTTTACTTCAGTTTTTGTTGTATTTCTCTTTTGTTTTTGTGAATAAACATTTATTTTATTCTGCAATTAGTACATAAACTTATCTTGAAAATTTGTATTATTTTAGCTGTCCTAAAAAATTATACAGCACTTAGGATGCAAAGTGGTGCACATCGCCACTGTATATATTGAATAAAGAGGCTAAAATAATTGGATATGCTAATGACATTACTGTGCCAATTGTAGCAAAGGAGCGTCTGTGTAGCTAGGTCTTAAAAAATTAAAACCGGCTCGATGTGTCGAAACTTTAGCTGGCGGGCCAAAAGACAGAAGCAGTCCTGATTTCAAGTAGGAAGAAACTAGAGACCATTACTCTAAACATTGACGGATATGCAATTAAAGCTCAGCCATCATTAAGCGAGTAATTTCGGCACTAGCGCGAATTATGGCCAACATTGGTGGATCAAACCAAGAGAGAAAGTTACTTTTAGCAAAATTCAACCAACAAGCGTTAACCTATAAAATATATACCAAAATGGTAAAATAAAAGAAAGACAAGAGTCTAAATGAGTGGCAAAAATATTGGGATACATTAACCAAAGGGCAATGGACGCAGCGACTTATTAAAAATGTCATAACCTGGGTGGACAGAAAGCACAGACATACGAACTTCTAACTTGCGAAAGAGCGAAACGAGAGCAATAAACAGAGTATAAGTACAATGAGATGCAAGAGCCAATAAACGGTTGTCCAGCAAGGTAGATACGAAGCTGACGGAGTTAAAGCACGTAGGCGAAACCCTTCGCGGCATATTAGTGTGGTCCCGAAAGAGGTGCTCAAACCAACCCTCGTACCTATGAATCATTTAACCTGTATTATTACAACATTTCAATATATAACAAGTAGGGAAGGGATAAGTTCGGATGAAACCGAACATTTTATACTCTCGCAATTCAAATTTCCTTCAGGTGTGGCAAAACCTTATATTAAACAAGGGCTAAGTTCGGATGTAACCGAACATTTTATACTCTCGCAAAGTCAAATGGTATACTCGTTTGAGATTTCTTTGTGGATTGGCTGATATTTTCGGTAGAAGGTCAACTATAGGCACGGGGTCCACATATTTAGTACTTAGGGGCTTGAACAGTTTTGGTTCGACTTAGACATTTTTGGTCACAAGGTGGCATACTTTAATCGCATTATTCACGCAAAGTTTTATCCCGATACAGTCATTCTTGCCTGATTTGCATAGTGGAAAGTGAAAGAATCAGATGGAATTGAAAATGGTGTTATATGGGAAATAGGCGTGGTTGTAGTCCGATTTCCCATTCCCATTTACGCACTATACCATAGAAATATAAAAAGAACGTTATGCACCAAATTTGGTTGAAATCGGTTAAGCAGATCCCAAGATATGGGTTTTCACCTAAAAGTGGGTTGTGCCACGCCCACTGTCTAATTTTGAACCCGGTTCTTATAAAGTCATCTCATACCATCGCAGTAATAAAATCTAATGTCTCTGGCGTGTTTAGTGCTTGGTTTATCGCGCTTTTAGTATTTTTTAACAGTACCGTTATATGGGGAGTGGGCGGGGTAGTCACCTGATTTCACCCATTTTCAACTATCGATAGAGGTGCTAAAAACATTTGTTCTGTGAATTTTGTTATTATAGCTTTAGCGGTTTAGGAGATATGCACATTAAACCTATTATGTGTACTAAGTTTCATAAAGATACTAAATTTTTACTCAAGTTACAGCTTGCACAGATGGACGGACGGACGGACAAACAGTCACCCGGATTTCAACTTGTCTCTTCGCCCTGATCATTTATATAATATGTGTATATGGTATATAACCCTGTATCTAACTCGATTAGTTACTATGTTGCGAGAGTATAAAAATAAGTCTAAAAAAAGTTATTGATCAACGTAATTCATTGAACGCAAGCGACAGTATTTTCAGCATATATGCCCTTCCGACAACCCGCGAAATATAGTAGTTTTTGCCCAAACTAAACTTTAAGACCAATATATTATGTAGGTACATTACATCATAAATATACTTTACATCTAGTTTCTCTGAAATACGCCAATCAACATTGGTAAACTGTTCTATAAAACTACAAAAAATTTCTCATGTAAAATTTGGTGTTTGACGCTTATGTTATATTCACGGGAAAGACTTGATTTCTTTGTGTTATTGAAAACAAAGCCTAATTCTAATTTTTTGTTAGTTCGTTCAGTTTATATGGGAGCTATATGCTATAGTGGCCCGTTATCGGTGGCTCCGACAAATGAGTAGCGTCTTGGTAACAAAAGGACGTGTGCAAAATTTCTGATCGTTATCTCAAAACCTGAGGGACTATTATATATCAATAACATATACATACTTTGTAGGGTCTCTGAAGTTTCCTTTTGTGTGTTACAAACTTTGTGTCAAACTTAATATTCTTGTTTTGTTAGGATACAAAACTTCTAACATAGTATTTTAAGTATTCTGAATTTAGATATGACTTGTCTTTCTTGTTGATATCGACCATCTTCACCACCTTTATGTTCGAAATAACAGCCCTTTGCGGAATAAAATCCGGGTCAATTTCGGTAACGTAAAACCGGCACTTGTGGGAATCGTCGTCAGCTAGACGTTATCGTTATAAAGATTTGCTTTCGGGAAATTTGAAAACATACTACTTTTATCGCACTACATCTTCAATATTATAGAAAAGGTGCATACAAAAAAAAAATAAAAAAATACGCCCAAAAAGGCAGCAGCATTATTTGGATAAAACAGAAACCTTGATATGGATTATATGGTGATAGAACAAAGCCTTATTTTATCAATTTGTGGCACAAAATGATAATGTTAGAGGCTCTATGAAAGGAAGTCGTAGCATTTTGAAATAGAGGGATATAGAGGAATTTAGTATGTAAATGAAATACTATTTTCATACTCTTGCAACATGTTGCTACAGAGCACCATATAATAGTTTTGTTCACTTAACGGTTGTTTGTATCACCTATGTATAACAAATTTGTAGTTTGAGTTTTTAGATGGGCGTAATCGGACCACTGCCACGCCCACAAAACACTATAAATCGAAAACATATAAATTCTAATAACTAAATCGAAAATTAAGATACAAAACTGTAATTTGGTACAACGAATCGCAATAACAAGATGCACTTATGGTTAACATAAGTCTACATACACCCCCATGTTTTCGAGTTTCAGAAAGTAAAAAAACTTTTTAGAAAAATATGTTGATACAGTTTTATTCTACTCTTCTTTCTAATCATAATAAACAAACAAAAAAATTTTAACATAAAACAACAAAGTTTTGGACGAAAAACTCAAAAACTGCGTTGCAAAAGTCTACATACAGTACAAAGGGCTATACTATATACACTGCTTGCAGAGTTTAGTCATAAAAATTTTTTTCTTTCCTTTTATCGTGTTTATTATTTGGTTATTATTGAATTTAGTTGTGGTTTGACACTTACATAGTTACAATGACCGCCCGAAAAGAAATCAGTTGGTATAAGAAATTTGGTGATAAAATATAAAAAAACATACGGTAAAATTTCAAAATTTGAAAAAAAAAAAGATTCAGTGCGATAAATCAATAACTAAATGCGATCAGAGACAATTTTACATTCAGGATGGCACAAGAGGACGTTATAGCAGGTGTAAAAATTCGACGATGAGCGTGGCACCGCCTGCATTTAGGCAAAATCACTTAACTCCGGATCTACTCAACCTAATTCGGTACATAGGATTATTTCGATATTCCCATGTTAATAGTACAGTGCAAAAATGGTAGAAATCGAACAGCAATCACGGCTACTTCCCATATAACAAAACTTTAAATTCCATCTGATTCACTTTCCAGTATGGAAAACAAGCATCAATTAATGTATCGCGACAAAACTTAGCACAAATAGTGCCTTTAAAGTATGCCATCTCAAAATTGGAAAATAACTATTCAAGCTACCAGATACCAGAAGTTTGCGCCTCAGAGCCTATTGTCGACTCTTTACCGAAAATAGCGCTGTGTGTGAGATATACCTATAATTAAAATTAGGAGCGAATGCTTTCCTGATGATAGTAAGTCGGAGTGTCGAAAATGGGTTGAATCGAGTCAATATTTCCCTTAGCCCTCATATACCTAATATAAGACGTGCCCAACTGCAGCACTGGAAGTAATGCTAGAACTCACACCGCTACATATAGTAATCAAACAGACAGCCAAACAGACTCTGCAGAGGGAAGGTAATCTCGTCCCAGCAGATGAGGGCTCTAAGTGATGAAATGCCATTAGCCCTTATCCCAAGAGACAGCATTACCTAAGTAGTAAGCTGCACTAAGAAGTTCAAAGTTACCCTTAGCAGTAAGGCGAAATGGAATGATTCCATGCTCGACCTACTGCTAACACAATCAAGTGGTACACCGACGGCTCTAAAACGTCTGAGGGGATTGGTGCATGATCCGCAGGACCACGCACCAAACTCTTTATCCCCATGGGAAGTATTGCAAGCATCTTTCTAGCGGAAATCTATGCTATAAGTCTGTGTGTAGAGATAAACCTCCAACGCAACTAAAAGCGATCTCTGCCTATGAGGTCAAATCGCTACTAGTGCAGGAGTGTATAGAACGGCTGAACAACCTATCAACCCGCAACCAAGTGCACCTTTTTTGGGTGCCTGGACACAGAGGAGCTGCTACATAGGGAGGAAAGAGTAGGCAGGGAGATACATTGGCAACAACTCCAAGGCATACGCCATGCCAGGTTGCTAATGTGGAGTTTCGACCTCAGAAGGTTTAAAATTGTAATCAATCTCCCGAGAACCAAATCCGGCTACTTGTCGCGTTCTACACAGGCCATTGCAGGCTCAAGAAGCATCTATACAACATGGAATTAGCCTCTTGTGCAAACTGCCGATTCTGCGACATGGAGTCGGAAGCCTCAGAACACTTGCTTGTAGACTGCATAGCAGTCTGCAGACGCAGAACTAAGGCTCTTGAATCCATGTTTCCAAATAGGGATCACATCGCTTCATTAACACCTAGCAGTATATTGGAGTTCATCAATGCGCTGGGGCTAGGTGAGTCATTGTGACTTAGGGGAGTGTACAATAGACCAAAGGTCGCGGTACATACCTCTATTCTAATCTATCTATCTATCTAATATAAGATTTTCGAACTTCCGAGTGACTTTATACCGCATGTATCAGCCAATATGTGAGTTATCTTAATAAAAAAGAGAGAGCGTATTTTCCTAATAACAGTGTATCCTTGTGATTAAAATAAGTACAATCGGGTGAAAACTTGCCTTAGCCTCCAATTAACTAATCTCAGAATTTTAAAACATGCGGTTGATTTTACTCCATATATGTTGGTGAATTATTTGCCAAAAATAGCTACAATCGGGTCAATACTACCCCTATCTCTCATATACCTAACATAAGATTTTCAAACTTCCGGTTGTCCTTATGGTATATATATATATCAGTCAATAAGTAAGATATCTGATTAATATGGATATAGTGTAGTTCAACGTATAATATTGGATATACTATAGTTTAATGCCAAAAATATGTGAATTTAGTCTATAAATTACCCCAACTCCCAAATACTACATATGTATATTGATTTTCGTTAGTTTATGAAACCTTAGGCCGAACATGTCGTTCAATCTGTAAGGTATATATTTACAAAATTGCTTGAAAATATTATCTCAAGTATACCTCAGCAATGTCAAAATTAACTCAATCAGCTCGTCTCTTTCTCTGTCTTTATAATGATGACGGGGAAATAAAATATAGTAATAAAACTAAGGGAGTAACTTAATAAAAGTAGAATACAAATTCGATTGTAATCCATTATCGTTATCGTCATAATAATAGTTGAATTGTTTCGCAACATTTTTTAATATAAATTTTTGCCACACATGAAGGTATTTCTCCTGCTTTGATCCTTGCAAGTTGCAAGAGTATGAAATGTTCGGTTACACTCAAACTTAGTCCCTCCTTACTTGTTTCTTGTTAAAAAAACAGCTGATACCAACTATCCGTATGCGGTTAATAAATTCAGTACAGGCGATATGAGCGCCGAAGATAATTCACTGTCAGTGGACATCTTAAAAGGGTGTTACGATCAGAATAACGAAAAAAATGATTTTGTAACTTAATTTATATAAATATTTACCGTTGGTACCAATTAGCACTAAAAACACTACACTAAAGTATGTTAACAAATCACTGGTGATTACTTTTTATGCTAAAAATAATACTATGTATGTATGTATGTGTATAGATATATGTATATACATATAAAGTTGAAAAACATAAAATTATCCAGTTTTTTATGCGTTGTGTAATTGACAAATAGGTGAATATGGAATCAGTGATTTAAAAATGTTTAATTACTCACAAACTGTTATAGTAGAGTATTGACAACCAAACTTAGTGAAAACATTTCTTAGGGAAAAACATTCGAATAGAACACAAAATATCATAATTATTGAGTTTATGGAGAATATACATATATCTGGAGAGATTTTACAAAACGCAATAAACGTAATTTACCATCCAAATGACTCTTTATTCAGTCGATAATGTGATATAAATCTGTAAAATAAGCATGTAAGCATAAAAATACAAGCCAAATTTCACATGCGATTCCCCTGGTGCATCAAGTGGAGTAATTTTTTCGTTACTTATTTCTTACAATAAAATAAAATCTAAAATAGCGGAACTCATGCAAACTTTATAACACTTTATTCAATATTTTAAATTTATCAAACGCTTCCAAATTTATTCTTAGTCACATTACTTGTAGTAAACAGCTGATTCGAATATTGGTTTTGCGTATGTTTGAGAAGACGAAAATCCAATTAGATTCTGTGACACCATTGATAATCATAATTGGTTTGCAATTCTGACAAATGTGCAAATCTGTCTAGGATTCCCCAACACCCTGATAAACTGCTATAACTAAGCCATAGGATACAAAAGCCGGATTTTCATTCGGCCAAGGACTGTCAACCCGGCAAAGTGCCGCTACAACAACAACAACATCAGCATACAAAACTGTAATTTGGTATAGGACATCAATACAGGAAGGGCCATCAGCGGTGAGAAAATTTTTTAAAATTGGGTGAGGTACCGGCCCCTTATATGTTTCAGTATACATCTCACAAACTTCTAAAGCTATACCAACCAAACTTATTGAGAGACATTCTCTTTAGCACCTCCTCTACAGTGTAAACGGGATAAATCAGTTATGCTAAGAACTACTATAAGGTAAGATATAAATGTGTTGGTAGGGAACATTTGTTGTGAACGAACCTTCATTTTTTTTCTGTTTGGTTGACATGACATCAGTCAAACTTATTCAATAACCTTACGATCATTGAAAAAACAATATCATATTTTTTCATTGTGTTGAAAATGTCAAATTTTGTACCCGAAAGCGATGATTTGCGGAAAGCCTTAATTTTTTGTTTCCATTTGAAGAAAAGTACTGCAAAGTCACATCGACTGCTTGTTGAGGCATATGGTGATCATGCTCTATCGGAAGCAACATGCAAAAGATGGTTTCAACGGTTCAGCGATAATGACCACCAAAAAAGTTTGAATACGCCGACCTGTAAGCAATATTGGATGAAGATGCTACTTTGAGTCAAAAGCAAATTACAGCAATGTTGTTGCACAACAAACGATTTCAGACCGTTTGAAAGCTATGGGAAAGAGCCAAAAGTGTAAAAAATGGATAAAGACAATGAATTGAATAAAAGACAAATGAAACCCTGAAAAAACACATGCGAAATTTTGCCTTAAATACACGAAAGAAAATCAGCAAATGGACCAAAAGACACGTAAAGTAATTTTGTTACACGACAATGCACCTGCGGCTCAGGATACAATCAAAGTACTTTACAGGGAGCTGCTACCCCTCCAGGCGTATTCACCAGACTTGGCCCCTTCCGATTACCATTTGTGTTCATTGATGGGGCACGCATTTTCTGAGCAATACTTCGATTCCTACGCAGAAGTCAAAAATTGGATGTCTGATTGGTTTGCTTCAACAGACGAACATTTCTATACGTATAGTATCCACAAATTGCCGGAACGGTAGTGAGAATGTGTAAAAAGCAATGGTCAATACTTTGAATACGGTTATTTCATACCGGTACACCTGGTATATGCTGTAGTGGTCTGATATAGGCGGTTCCGGCAAATAATCAGCGTCCTGGTGGGAAAAGGACCTGTCCAAAATACACGGACGGAAAGACAGACGGACCGTTTTCACGACAGTCGGGTCTGCGACTCAGCTCGTTACCCTGATCAATTAGATATATGATTTGTAGCGTCTCCGACGCTTCCTTCTGGGTGTTACAAACATCGTGGCAAACTTAATATACCCTGTTCAGTGTATAAAAACGACAGGAGCATTATATCTTCACAATGAATATTTTCGTGCCATCTTTATGTTGCATGTGAACCGGTATACAAAATGGACAATGAGCTACCACATATGTATCTCAGGACCGAATAAAACTATGCACAAATAGTGTTTGCCTTACATGCCATCCCTGCCATCTACAAATGGTCGAAATCGGATCATAAATTTTAAAACCTCGGAAATCCAAGAAATCTAAAAAAGGGGTTCAGTATTTCTCCTGGCTCCTTAAGGTATCACCCTAAATACGGGACTCGCTTTTTGGACCCCAACAGACAAAATATTTTCTTTGTGAGTAAGCATAAGTGAGTAAGTGTAAATTCAAAATTTTAATATTCGAATTTAGTTATGGTATATAAAACAATCCAACCGCTACAATGTAATAAAAATATATATTGAATGCCGACTTAAGTGAATTATATTACATAAATCTATATGAAATATGTGTGTAAGAAACTCAAAACTTATAAAGGGATAATAGTAGGTATACTGCCCCTATTAAAAATATGTTTATAAATTTTATATTTACCTTCACCTGCGCGGTAACCTTTTGATTGGGCATTCATGTTGCTAAATACACGAGGAATACTTGTTGTTGGTAGTGGTAGTAGTGGTGGTAATGAGTGTTGCAATTGCTTTGTTCTCGGGGGATACACTTTGGTGTTGTGGACTTTGGATAAGGATGATAGACTTGAAATCAATTCTTACGATAAGAAAGCGCGTTCGTATAATTCAGTCGTAAATCAAATTTATTTAAAGTGCAAACTGCACGGATGGCAACAAATGAAGAAAATGTGTAGACAGTCGCGAAATAAAATATAATTTCTAATCCTTTTTATGCACAATTGGTAGGTTTTTTTGAAAATTTTATTTCGATTCGACGGTAATGTTATCTTATTAGATTAATAACACGCTCACGCTATTATTTATGGAGGCAGTGACAGTTCACTGAAAGCCTTTCTGAATGTTTTTGTATGTATGTGTTAAATGCCGAAACACAGCGCCATTGTTGGATTGTATGAAGAGAGCTAAATAGTATTCTGTCAATCTCATTTGATGTTATGATTTGCTTTCTAAATGTTATAAACGTGATTATTTATTTCTTATGATTCGCCGAAAATTTCTCATTACTCAATCATGGTTTGAGCCTGGCCCTCATACGTTTTACACTACTTTACTTGTGTATCACTAGGAGTTTTGTTTGCTATTGTTCTAAAGTTTTAGCTTTATATATAGACAAATCTGATATACATATATTTTTTATATTAAGAGAGATTTCTTGAAGATGTAACTAAAGCATTTGATAGTTAAACTTAAGCTGTTATAGCTTTGCTGCCGATTCGCTGTTTGGGTTTTTGTTGTTGTTTTGTTACTGGGCTGCTGTTTTTATGTTATTGTTATTTACTAATCTAAGCTTTAAATGTAGCAAAGTCTTTTTATTATTCATATACTACGTTAGTCCTTAGCACGTTTCCTTACAGTACTCCAGTTTATTTCAGTGTTTCTTAAACTTCAGGAGCTGCTCGATTAATGCTTTTGTATTTTTTTCGCGTTTTAAGTCTGTTTGCTCATATATATAAGCTTATTATTATCCACTTAATTAATATAAAATATAATATAATAATATACTATAGTATATATGTATCGAAGTCCTTTAAGATATCACGAATTTGTTTCAATGTTTCATTATCTTCATTTGCATTTGCTTTAGTTGTTTCTATTTTGTGTTGTAGTTTTACGTCTATATTTAAATTTTATTTTTTACTTCTAGTAATTAATTCAATTTAATTTAACGAAAATTTCTTTTGTTGCTGTTTTGTAATAATAATCTTTGTTTTTGTTGCTATTCCTTACTTTTTGTTTTATTTTATATTATAAATTTACAATAATTATCACAGAGTTGTTAAATCTTTCTTTGAATTTTTGTTTGTGTTTTTGTTGTTCTTTATAAACAGTTCCTTTATTTAATTTTGTCTTATTTTGTTATTGATGCATAGTATCATTCACACACAAACACACTATAGGTACTAGACACATTCACATGCGCAAACGTTCTTTAATAAATTAATTTAGTTATTTTCTTTCTTTTTTAATATATGTTATAAATTTCATCGGTTTATTTTTGCAGTCTGTCTAAATGAGTTCCGACTTTCAGCTTATCGCGATTGGTTCCCGGATCTTTCTTTGACTATCTCCGTATTGAGTGTCCAGAGCAAGCGCGCAAATGCTCGCCAACAAATGTCCTTTTTTTCGTTGCTAATTCATATATTTATATTTATCTGTTTATACTCTAGATATTTGTAGTTAACCAGTAGTATTGTTATTATTGTAAAATATATGATTTATTCACATGTAAAAGTGATTTATAATATTTGAGTTCAGTTTTTGGAAATATATTTTTGGATTACTATTTTCGATTCCTTCACTCCTTGTTAAATAATAATGTTTTTATTATTGAAGATTTAATTTGTTATTTAAATGTTTATTTGAAGAATGGTGTAAACTCATTGTTGCTACCTTGCAATTATTTACTTATTTTTATTTTACACTGCATTCATTGCAGCTTTCGGCTCAACTAGTTTGCTACAGCTATTTCCTTCGATACGTAGTTTTAGTTATATTCTGCTCTCTTCAATATATATTTTTATTTTTTTAAATAAATCGCTTCGTTGGTCATGCACTTCCGCCTGGTTTTCTTTTCGATATTGTTCAATCGGTTTAAATTTTCTATTATTTCTATTATTTTTGGAAATTTTCAAAAGCGTTTACATATCCCTTTCGTCTAAGCACCAAGTCATAGTAGGCATTTGTTTATTTGCTGTTTACCTGGACGACAGGAATTATGCCGTCTAATTGTCAACAGTGGGTAAAAGTTAAATCCTGTTTTTCACCGTTAGCTCTTATGACCGTATTTAATTTATTTTATATTGATTTTCTCACTTTACGCACTTAGTTATCATAAAATATACCACCGAATACAAAGCTACGTTATCTGTGTTTTGGTTTTTATTTCACTCCCTCGTTACCCAATATCTATGTAATTATTTTGTTGTGAATCGTTCTTTATTTTGTTTTGCTTTTTTTATTGTAGTCTTAGATCTTAATTTTTGTGTTTTAAATTTCTTTTCACAACACTCTTAATTTTCTATTCTGAAAGTTTTTTTTTATAATTTATATTTATGTTTGCTTGTAACTAATTCTTTTCTTATTGCGTTTTGTACTTTAAAACTTTTCTTTTCAGTTGTTTTTTGTTGCTGGTTTTGTTGCTTTTGTTTTTATTGTGGTTTAGTATTTTAAAGTTGGACTGCTTCCATTAACATTTAAAACCTGTATGAATGCAATGAAGATTTAATGATTAGGAGCTGTGTTTAAGGGAATAGGTGGAGTGTTTATTTCAATTACGTGGTTATTAAGAGTTTGGGATAAATTTAACAGAATATTCTGCCTCCAAAACTGAGGGGTGAGCACAACTGGCGCAGGAAAGACTGGACGATCCTTTCGTAGTTATTTTCTGCTGAACTTTATTTACTTTGTGTGTATTTTAAAAAGCAGTCTAACTGCTGGCGATGACAATATTTTTTAAGTCAGTAGTATCGGACCTCGGAATGTTTTTTATGAGTTTATGAAAATATAATGATGGATTTATCGATTCCAATTTTAGCCGTTTAACTATTTGCAGTTCCCATGTGGCAGAGTATCATAACGGATAGAATCGGTTTATTTTTAATTCACCTCGTTCTCACAACAATCATTACATTGTCAGGCGTGATAATATTTCCTCCCAAATTGATTTATTTGTTTTGAGATTCTTACGTTATTAAATACCGTTTCCAGTGGATAGCGTTTATATTTTACTAAATTTCTACTCCAAAAATTATTGAGTATTAAGAGTATTTTTTAGATAAATTATCGGCGTTACGGTTTATTTGGCTGGACTCGACCAAAAAGAAAAAATAAAGCCCGAAAGCTCGCGTACGAGCACGTACGAATAAGCACTTTCTCACAAGTATTTAATGCACAGACTTTACTTATTGTCCGCTAAAAAGATATTAAATTAATTATGACTTCTTTAATTCATAAATTGTATGAAAGTTTTTTTATTGTGATTGATTTAAACTTTGGGAACAAGAAAGTATTCGTGTGGATTTCTTTATTCCTCCACCACTTCTTAACATCTGCAACAGTGTTCAGAATATTGGTATATCTTAATCGTGCGCGATTTTGTTGTTGGGGTTTGTAGTTTGATTAACTTGTTTTATTTATTTTTATTTTTTTTTTATTTTTTTAAGTATTTGTTGATTTTGTTATTTCGTTTTCGATGGTGTTTTAGATTATGATGAGAATAGTTTAGTGTGATGTCAAAACGGAGTTTTAGTTACAAAAGCTGAAAATATATAAATTTATTACAATCATATACATATTTATTATTACATAAATGTACATAAATGTTTTAATAAATATAGTTATAGATTCAATACACGAAATGATGTAATAAATAATTTTGAAAATAACCCAAAAATGGACCGCATTTACAATTAGGAGGAGCTGGTCCATCAAACCAAACCAAAGTATAAATACTGTATAATAATTCATATTATATTTTTATTTAAAGATGTCACAAAGTTACCAAAACATAACAAATATATTAAAAAATCTGGTATTTCAATAATTGTGATCACAATATTACTATGATATGATTTAATATGATTTCAATAGCACCAAAAACTCAAAACAATTTTAATCTTTTCCGATTATGGGAAAATAAAAAAGCGCAAATCAGTTGACTTAACAATGAAAATAATGAAGTGATGAAGTTTGAAACAAGTGCTATATTCTTTAGCTATCTGTTATATAAAAAAACGTGAATTTTCGTGCACTGTGATTTTTTAAGTCTAACTGTTTAACAACATTTCTTATTTTCATCATCTGATCGCCAAATATAATAAATGATTATGAAATAAATTATTAAAACTATATGTTTATATTAATTATAAATTGTGTACCAAAAATTTAAGTTCGATTTTTGATATATCTTTATTTGGACACGAAATCTGTTATTGAATTGTGTGATCTAGTAAAGTGTACATTTTGAGTAACCAACAAGTACAATATATCACCAGTTATTTTTCTTTGTAAAAATCATATAACCGGCATATAGAGAAAGTTTCTTTGATATGTACACATTTTTTTCGCATCTCAAAACCCAAAGAAAATATATATAAACACCCCGCCCATCCAACCCTCAATGGTTCGGATTCAGGCTATATAGCCTTTCCACGTTGAGCATCCAAGAAATGCAATATTGATTTTTCACTGCACTACGCTGTAATGCACCTCCTTCCACAAAACCACAAAGGCTTTCTGTAGGCTGATGTGTTGCCCATACACATAAGTGCATTAAGTGAATTGTGTACACACGTACGCAAAGTTCGCGATGCTATTGCTATGTATATACATGTGTAAATTTAAGATCGTAACCTAGGTCCTAGCCGGTAGGATATTTAATATTTACATATATTTAGTTTAACTAATGTGGTTTTTTATTTATGCTACACTTAATTATTTACTATCATGACAACATTTCCGTTAGCAAAGGCATCTATAAGAAAATACGAAGATGAATTTTCTTTTCATGACGGCTCGCCTAGCTTGACGCTGCAAAGCATATACTTCTGAATCGGCGAAATTTTCTTTTAAAGTTCTCATGTTTCAATCTTAGTTGCAGCACTTTTTATATATTTTAACACACCATTAAACATTTTTATATTAGAAAATAACAAATTTATCACAAACTTGATTTAAATATTGAAAATATTTCAAAAATTTAAAAATTTTCACAACCAAATACGTACCCACGACACAGCACAACGACGCCATATTGCATTCGCTTTATTTCGTCCGCGGGTTGCCATATTTTTGACACCTTTATTCGAACAAACCAAACCAGAAATATATTCAATTGAGGAATTTAGATAAATCCACTACAAATTCGTTAATTCACAACAAAATATCACCAGCAAGTCACGATTACTGAAACTCCATTTCATTGAAAGAGCGTAGAAACTAATTCATACATACCGTGAAACTCTTAAGTCCTTTGCTCAAGAAAGGGATAAACAATAACACGTACACAAAAGTTTGGATTAACTTGTCAACTGGGCTTTAAAAATCTCATGACAAATGTAACAGAAATCTCGAGTAGAGTTGGTTTATTAATCAGTGTTTTAATCGACATTAAACTTGGATATTTGATGATATTTAGACACGATAAGATACCTGCTAATAAAATATAAATAAACGTTTATAAAGGATGCAAAGATTGATTGATATAATAAGGTAATTTTTATTTATACCCTTTTATTTGCATATATTGATATCATACTTTTACATTATAATAAAATAATATATAAATGCTTCGTCATGATTATATATTCAAACAGTTTTTAAACACGCACTCGGTAATAGATTTTAAAAAGCAGCATTGTCATCTGTCACTGGTTTTTTTACATGGTTTTGGTATTGTTCGCCGACTTATTTCACCACCTCAAAATTAGTGACAAAATTTGGTAGTTTATTCCTTGAAAAATTGAATAGAAACTATTTAAAATAGACTATATTCTTTGTAAAATAAAGAAAAAAACACTACAAATTAATTATTTTTAAGTATCGGCAAGTTTTAATTTTCGAAATATTTTAGTTACAGAATAAAAGTGCGGCAAGGGCAAATACCGGACAGCAAACGGTTGGATAACCAAAAACGAAAACTACGAATATAAATTTAATTTATAAGGTGTAAATCAAAAGCGTAAAAAAAAGGATTGTATAATAACATTAGATAGAAATGGCGCACAGATTGATTCAATCGGCGAAAGCGATGGAACGGTGCCTTCGTAGAAGTTATGTTACCAACAATTTAAATTTGAGAGTTTCTAATCGAAATGTCATGGGAGCACCTGAATTTATTCAAACGCCAGTAATACAATTCTTGTTGGAACAAGTGCAATACTTTTGCAAAAAACCACCAAAAGGGTTTGAAAAATACTTTGAAGAAGGCAAGTCAGTGGACAAGAAAAGATCTGATAGTGAAACTTCTAAATCGAAAGAGAGTAAATCTTCAGTTGGTAAAGAAACTAGCTCCAGTACATCTTCAACAAATAAAAGTGATTGGAGTTTTGGTATGTTTACAAACAGTTCAAAAGGATCACAAGAAAATCGTGGAACTGGTGGAGGCGGTGGTCGGCCAATAGGAGAAGGTTCTGGAGGCGATCGGGAGAAATGGATACTTTTTGGAGGTTTAAGCGCGGTTGCATTGCTGGCGTCAATAGCATTTTTTGAAATGGGATATAAAGAAATTTCATGGAAGGAGTTTGTTAATAAGTATGTATTATTACTTTGTTTGATTATTTGCTTAATCAAATTTCTTCAGCTATCTAAATAAGGGTCTGGTGGAAAAATTGGAGGTGGTCAACAAGAAGTGGGTTCGCGTGCGTATACTTCCAGGAAATTCACAAGATGCTAGTGGTGTGCTTTGGTTTAACATCGGAAGTGTAGACTCTTTTGAACGAAATTTAGAATCTGCACAGACAGACCTTGGTATTGAACCACTCAATTACGTTCCTGTAATATACCGCACGGAAGTAGAAGCATCAGCTTTAACGGGTCTTTTGCCAACACTCCTTATAATCGGATTTTTGGTTTACATGATGCGACGCTCAGCTGATATGATGGGCGGTGGTCGTGGAAGAAAAGGCGGTGGATTATTCGGGGGCGTAATGCAGTCCACAGCGAAACTTATAAATTCAAACGAAATTGGCGTACGCTTTAAGTAAAAATAATATAAAAAAAAATTATGAAATGCATAGTACTTATAAAATATTGCACTTTTGCAGGGATGTTGCAGGTTGTGAGGAAGCAAAAATCGAAATTATGGAATTTGTGAACTTCTTAAAAAATCCGCAACAATATATTGACCTCGGCGCAAAAATACCAAAAGGTGCTATGCTTACAGGTCCACCTGGAACTGGAAAAACGTTGTTAGCAAAGGCAACCGCTGGTGAAGCGAATGTTCCTTTTTTAAGCGTATCCGGATCCGAGTTTCTGGAGATGTTTGTTGGTGTAGGTCCGTCACGTGTTCGAGATATGTTTACGATGGCTAGAAAACATGCTCCCTGTATTTTGTTTATTGACGAAATTGACGCGGTTGGACGAAAACGTGGTGGTAAATCTTTTGGTGGACATTCCGAACAAGAAAACACATTAAATCAATTGCTGGTTGAAATGGACGGTTTCAATACGACCACTAATGTTGTGGTGCTAGCTGCGACTAACCGTGTTGATATATTAGACAAAGCGCTGATGCGTCCAGGAAGATTCGATCGTCAGATATTTGTTCCAGCACCTGACATAAAAGGACGTGCCAACATTTTTAAGGTAACTATAACGACATTAAAGGAAATACTTCAACGTACAATATTATCTTTTAATTATACTAACGTTCTGTGTAATACTCATTCGTTCAGTGTTATTTAATTCTTATGAATTTCTGTTAGTGTTACTGTTATTGGTTTTGTTGTAGCGGTTATCCAATCCACGCTTGTGTGGTAAGGTTCTGGTTGATTGTCATAGAAGTCATCTCACGGTAGGTCCAGGAAACGTGCTGTTTCGACGGCGTCGGACCCTAGGGAGAAAGCTGTTAGATGAGTGGGGTTCGTTGGTGGTGAAAAAAAGTCGGAAGATTTCTCGATCGAAATAAATTCGGGTAGATGGTCTGATGCGAGTCGTCTATATGTTCCGCCAGCTCGATCCCCCTACGATTGTTTGACAGGCAGGAGTGCCAAACATTAACGCGCATCACGATGTTGTCTAGTACCATATGGTTTTCACCACGAAGTAGCGCATCTATGTTCGGGTGCTATCCTGTTGAGCAACATCTAACAAAGGGGATGTATATATTAAATATTTCGAGCTCGACATCGCCTGACCGGATAGCTATACCCTGACATTCAAGGGTAGGCTGATCAGATTGGTAGTCAGGCTGCCTGTCGAAGCTTCTTAGTCCTTTGTTGGCCACTCGACTAGAGTGGAGGCTCAGTGCGCGAACAATTTGCACGGCCATAGAGGTGATGTCGCATTAGTGCATTGGCAACATAACTTGTGGTCCACTCCCGATAAGGTAGAGTTTGGATAAAGCCTTTTGGCGCAAACGCAGCAGAAACATTTATAAGGGCTCGGGTTGGACATAATGCCAGCACGGGTCAGAAGGATGCGGAGCAACCCTGCTGCTAGAAGTTTTTCTAGTGAAGACAACCTTAACCTAAATAATAGCACTGGGCCGAATAAAGTTCGGCTGTCTTGGGAATCTGTCAATTCCAACCGTATGCTTACATATGTACTTGCTAAATTTTAAATGCAAACATCTACAATTGCAGTCTTCTTGAAACCAAGTTAGATATTAGCACTTGAATACATCATAATAGAGTTATTTTTTAATCTTTGAATTTATTTCACACAAATATATATATTTTTTAAATCTAAGGTACATCTGGGTCCTTTAAAGACTGATTTGGATAAGCAAGATCTTGCTCGTAAAATGGCAGCATTGACACCTGGCTTTACCGGCGCGGACATTGCGAATGTTTGCAATGAAGCTGCTCTTATAGCTGCACGTGATTCCTTGGATTCAATTATGATGAAAAATTTTGAACAAGCGATCGAGCGAGTGATAGCGGGTATGGAGAAAAAAACGAATGTATTAGCTCCAGAAGAAAAAAAAACAGTAGCACATCACGAAGCGGGCCACGCGGTTGCGGGTTGGTTCTTGGAGTACGCAGATCCACTGTTAAAAGTTTCAATTATACCACGAGGAAAAGGTCTTGGATATGCCCAGTATTTGCCTAAAGATCAGTACTTACTATCACAGGAACAACTTTTTGATAGAATGTGCATGACACTGGGTGGACGAGTTGCGGAGGAGTTATTCTTTAATCGTATTACAACTGGAGCACAGGATGACTTGAAAAAGATAACGGATAGTGCTTACGCCCAAATTGTTCGATTCGGCATGAACGAGAAGGTTGGTCAAGTTAGCTTCGACGCGGGCCAGCAGGGTGATGCTGTTTTCACTAAGCCCTATTCGGAAGAAACTGCGCAATTGATTGATAATGAAGTTCGTGTTCTTATTCATAAAGCTCATCAACGCACCACAGAATTGCTTACTAAACACAAAGAAGATGTCCGCCGAGTAGCTGAGCGCCTATTGAAGAATGAAATCTTGAGTCGCGATGATATGATTGAACTGCTGGGTCCACGGCCATTCAAAGAGAAGTCTACATATGAAGAATTCGTTGAAGGCACAGGTTCTTTCGAAGAAGACACATCATTACCAAAGGGTTTGCAAAATTGGAACAAGGAAAAAGAAGAGGAGAGTAAAGAAACACCACCGCCGAAACCTGTCCCAACGCCCTAAATATTCTGTAGATACGATATTTGCTGTTCGAGCGATTCTGAGTCATTATAAGCTTTAATGCTAGTTCTTTTTGTTTTCTTGTTAAGTTTTGCAATCTGTGTGCTGCATCGGAATATCAAGAGAGAAGTCAAATATGTAAAATAAAAATTGAAGCGATAATCTTCAATAAAAACATTGAAAAATAAAGTTTTTCATACATCCAATAAAACCTTCATTTTTATTTCATACTAGAAACCTCGCCCACGCCTTGCTGTGACTAACATTTAATTAAATTATATTATTTTATTTATCACGACGAATATAATACAAGTTTCCAAGTACACAATCACAAACTTCAACGATTACGATCAAAATACTATCACGAATCAATTGTAAAGTGATATGTGAGGCGTAATGTAAATCAGCACCCTGCCTTATCTATAACTTACCGGCGATAGATAGTAGTTATGTTGTTGTTGTTGTAACGACAGAATTCTGCCGAGTTGACAGTCCTTGGCAGGATAAAAATCCGGGTCCGTTCCGGTTACATAGACCCAACTGTCGTGGGAACGGGTAGATAGTAGCTATAGTGTATAATGGTGCAGGAGGAGGGCAGAAAAGGGCGCGTCACATGCCCTATATCTAATCATATTGTAATGTTTTATTCAACATTCATCGAATGTAATAGCAAAATCGACGGTGATTTTGCAATAAAGGCCTCCGTTAAGTCCTTCTGCAGGAATAAACTAATAACTGTGTAAATTTTCTCGTCTTTCCGTGCTGTGTTTCGGACGTTTTGCGAAAATACAATGAAATAGCGTTTCATGTTTATGCTCGTGCATCACCTAAAACTAATCGAGATAGATATAGGTTTGTATATATACCTATGTACATAGAGACCAGTTGAAATTCGGGTGACTGACTGTCTGTCCGTCCGTCTGTGCAAGCTGTAACTTGAGTAAACATTGTTATCTCAATGAAGTTTGCTACACGTGTACTTGCCAAAAAAGGGAGGCCGAGTTCGTCTATGGACGTAATCGGACCACTGCCCCGCCCACAAAACGCTATTAATGGAAAACTTATAAAATGTCATAATTTGTAAATTGGTGCAACAAATTATAATAACGTGGGTCACCTGTGGTTTAAAAATTAACAAGAAAATAGAGCGTGGCTCCGTCCTCTAATACTCGTAGGTTTAAGGTATACGTATATCTCACACCATTCAAGCTATGTATGTATTTATTTTGCACAGTACCAATCATTTCTACACCACTTGCGATAGCGTGAAAATAGGTGAAATCGGATGCTGACCGCGCCCACTTCCCATATAACGGTTTTATTAAAAACCACTTACAGTGCGATAAATCACTAACTAAATTTGTCATAGACATTAAATTTTACATCCAGGATGGCACAAGAGGACTTTAAAGGAGCGATAGGATTGTACGACGGGAGTGGCACCGCCCACATTGTGCGAAGTCACATACCTCTGGACCTACTCCACCGATTTTACCCGAATTTGGTACAGAGGACTACTTTGACATTCCCATATTACAGTGTGAAAATGATTGAAATCGGCCTGCAACCACGCCTACTTTCCATATAACACAACTTTAAATTCTATCTGATATTTTGACTTTCCTGAATACAAATCAAGCACCAATTATTATATCGGGATTAATATAGATACCAGAAATGTAGACCTCAGAGCTGACTTTCTACCGAAAATATTGGTCGATGTGTGAGATATGTTATTGAAATATGGAGAGAATCCTTTACTGATAATAATCTGTCTATTTGTCAAAAAAAAAATTGAATCAGGTTAATTTTTTTTTGGCCCACATATACATAGATAGAAAGATTTTCGAATTTCCGGTTGACTTTATATCCTACATATCGGCCAATATGTGAGCTATTTTAACTAAATTGTGTGAGCGTCTTTTTTCCTAACGGTGCATCTCTGTAGCTAAAATGGATAAAATCGAGTGAAAACTTGCCCTAGCGCCAATATAACTAATATCTCCTTGACTTTACTCCTTACATATTGTTGATGGTATGTGAGGTACCTTAATGAAACTCATAGAGCATCTGTTTCTGTTAATAATATGTAGTAATGTCAAAAATAGATCTCCCAGGATGATATTAATATAATTGTCGCATACGAGAAGTAAAAGTAAAAGAAGTTTTAAAACTAATTGAGTCCATGACTTAATAAAATACAAAGTTTGATCTTAATTCATTCACGATTTCGTCGAATAATGAATGTTAAATTCTTTCGCAATATTTTTTAACATGAAGTTTTGCTAACACCTGAAGAGTTGCAAGAGTATGAAATGTCCGATTACACCCGAACTTAGCCCTTCCTCATTTGTAATTTAATTTCTAAATCAACAAAGGTAAGATTTCTAAATCCTTAGAGTGGATGGTATCTTCCCAGCATATCCACATCGAAGGAGTCATTAGATCAGGGTAATAATGATCTCGTCCACAAAATTTAATGAAATTAGTCTAAACAATTGATCATCATCATCATCAATTTTTGATCAGTGTATATAATATTATTATTATTGGTCTCATCTCGTAAAAATACAATCTTTAAATACTAAATTGATTTCATAGTTTTATGAATATTCAAATTCGGGACTGTTTTAATATTAGCATCAGACAATACAATTCGCATGTGAAACCTCTTGGCTTGAATTGCATAAACATTCATTGACCCTTTTTTGAAGATAATTTGAAGGATTACGCAATACCTTTTTTGAAATTTGAACTTTGTTGGCGCTCTTTTTGAAGGGTTAATTCTAACCGATTTTCTGAATTAAAGATTTATAGCTTTCCACAACTTAACCTAAGAGATATCCGCAATTGCTTTGGCCGGATCGAATCACAGATTATATCCATATAGGGACCTTCAAACTTGTATTTATAAATAAAGCAGCGGAGCTTAATATTTAAAATTAAATTTTCACTTGTGCTGTAGTATTTAGCTCGAACATGAACCTTTCTTACATGAGCTCTTCCAATGTGTCCCTAACTGCCCTATCCAAGGCATATTATCTAAAGAAGTAATAAAATAAATTTAAGAGTCCGCAACTTAATGATCTAGAAGTTTCTAAAACAGCTATTCCTACGCCCTGAGCTCGGGATCGAAGTATCTTCTCTGCTTTAACATAAGTATGTAACGGGTGTTTTTTTTCGAGGTATAGAACTTTAAGTTGGCATTACTGTTCAAGATGGCGACCGATTTAACAGCTGTCAAGGCTGTGGTTCTAACAATACGGCGCAACATGTCACACAGCTCGTGCCACAATCGATTTATTGAAAGACACGTTTGATGACCGCCAATCGGATGACAACATTCGCTGTGTTATTGCCGATATACGGCCACAAATGTTGGAAAAAGTCATCGAAAATTGGAAGTCCAGATTGGACTATATCCGAGCTAGCCGTGGCGGTCATATGCTAGAAATCATATTTCACAAGTAATGCCACAAGATTATCTTTCGGATAAATCAAATTCATGTCAATCGAATAATCCATCGTTGTTTTATTGCGATTTAAAGTTCTATACCTCTAAAAAAACACCCTTTATATATATATTATATATACAGCAAATCGTTCAGCTTTCGTTGATCACATTTTATAACAATATACTATTAACGGCAAAATTATAAAGTGCCATAACTAAGCACTAAATTAAGATACAAAACTGTAATTTGGTACAACGAATCACATAAGGTAAGGTCATTTGTAGTTTGGAAAATTTAAAAATTGGGCGTGGCCCCGGTTCGGTGTATAACATTATCCTGACATTCCCATATTACGGTATATTATTGAAATTCGAAGTAACGTTTTTTCTGATAACAGTGTACCCTTGTACCAAAGATGAAAAAAACCGGGTGAATATTTATCCTAGTCTTCATATACCAAATCTGAAGATTTTCGAACTTACGATTGATTAACAGGTGTCATTGTGCTCAAAATGGATAAAATCGGGTAAATACGGGAAGTATCCCATATGCCTAATTGTAAATTGTGTAATATTGACCCGATTTTATCCATTAGAAGCACACACTGTTATTACATTTATATTCTATTTTAATTTCTTTAAGATATTTCACATACGGTATAAAGTGAGCCGGAATTTCGAAAATTTTATTTGTTATATTGACCTGACATGACATGTGGTTATATATCTAAAGTTATTATATCTCACAGATTGGCCGATATTTTCGGTAAAAAGTCAGAAATAGGCACTGAGGTTGACATAATTGTTCGGTATCTGGGTGCTGGAACAGTTGCGATCGATTATGAGCAATTTTAGACTTAAGATAGCGTATCATAAAGCATATTTGTGCATAGAACTTTGCAATAAATATCCAATATATTTCATATGGAAAGAAGTCCTGGTTGTGGTCTGATTTCACCAGTAATATAGAAATGTTGGGATAATGTTAAGAATTTGGTTGTATTTGGTCAAAGAGGTTTTGGGATATGTGATTTTGCCTAAAGGTGGGTGGCGCCACGCCTAATGTGCAATTTAGATACCGGCCTTTTTTAGTAACTTGAGTGTAAGATTTAATGTCTTTGACGCGTTTATTTAGTGAGGTAGCGCACTTTTAGTAGTTATAGTAAGTATAGTAGTAACTGTTAAATGGGGAGTGAACGTGGTTTGTATCCGATTTAATCCATTATCGCATTGTTGGAGGAAATACTAAAATCTAAACTAAATTTTGTAGATATGTATATTACTCCTATTAAGGGATGGGGTCACTTTATAAGTGTTCGTTTAATGGCATTTTGTGGCCGTGGAAATCTTCCGATTACGCCCATTTGCAATACTTGGGTGCCAAGGAACATGTGTACCAAGTTTCATTACGATATCTCAATTTTTCTAAATTTAACGCTTGCACGGACGGGCAGACAGTCACTTGGAATTGACACGACATTCGATTATTTATATATACATGGATAACTTCATATCTATCACAATTAGTTTTAGGTTTAATACTAACACTTTCCCAGGGTTTGCTTTTTTTTAATTAAACATTTTTGGATTTAGTATTAGATATTTAACTGATGTTGTGAATAAAAATTAGATATTTAACAGTTATAGAAGCATTTTTTAATTTTTATGAAGAAAGATGAGGGTTGCAAGTAATGCATTAAAAAAAAATAAAATTGAATTAACCATAAATTCAAACTTTTTTACTTTGTAATTCCAAATACGGATTAAAAAGTAACAAAAAAACATTTTTTAATCCCAAATATCGGATTGAAAAATAAAAAGCAAACATTTTAATCCCAAGCATATAATTAAGAATTAAAAACGAAATTGTTTAGAATTAACATTTTTTCGCGTCTGCGTTCAACTATTTTAATCTAGAGCTTGCACAGAGCCATCATCTTCTCTACTCTAGTACTCTAGAGCAGTGGTCGACAAACTTACACATTTAAATTAAAAATAAAAATTTTCAATATATCTAATATTTAATCCGAAATGTAAAACACTTCTATAACATACTGTGCGCCACATTGACGTTAAGTATACCTCTTATAAAATAAACACGACGTATGAATCGAGTCGATTTAAAAACAGCCGCAATTATGAACAGCTGACGCTCGCTCTTAAAAGCTTCTCTCTCTTTGTTCGATAGCAAAAAACTCACTTTTGCTCTTAGCTCTCAGTTTCTCTGAGATTTGGATGCAGCTGCAACGATGTCTGCAGTACTGTCTTATCAGTGATAGTTGGGTAAACAATAACACAACAAACAACAACACAAATTGTTTGAAATAAAGTTCGACGGTGTGTTTCATCCAGATGAGCTTATGTACTTGCGTGATTATATACATGTGTATGCATGTGAGAATGCAAGTCTGCAGATGTAAATAATGTAAGTTCTGTCCACTGTGCTCTGCTTCCGCCGCTGTGTTATCAGCTGTTTTGCAGGGCACTCGTTTGCGCTCCAATGTCACTGCTGTCGATGCAGCGGGAGTATCTCAACTCTGCTAACCGCTCGCCGGTAGCTAATGGTTGCAGCAAAGCAGCGGCAGAAGTAGAGGCAGAGATGAACGACGGGCGGCAGTGTCTGTGTGATGGGGATGATTGGCGGTATGATGGTGGTAACGGTCGGGCGCATGTGGGTGCTGCACTCGACGACATCATTGCTGAAGTTTGCTCGCGCGCAGCTTTATTCTCGCAATTGCAGTTGTCATTACATGCATGCATGCATATATTTTTTGTTTTGTCGTTGGAACTATTACTAGTTAGCGTTTGTGTTGCCGGCTACAGCTCTGGCGACTGTCATGATGTTCGACTTTTGGCGCTTAGGTTACGTCGCTGCTGCCTTACGTTGCTACGCGAATATCTGCATGTGTGTGTGCGATTGTTGGTAGGTCGCTGGCGTGTTAGCTAATTGCTGTTGTTGTTCCCAGTGTTTTTGTTGCTCACACTGACGCTCAAACAGCAGCGACGGTCGGTTGATTGTGTTCAAAATACGTTCTGCCATTTCGCCTGAGTTCTGATAGTTTCTCGGTTTGGATTTCAGTATCGCATAGGAAGTTGTCGCGAGCGTTTGTTTTGTGGAGCTTGGTCGAATAGCTAAATAGGAATGCAAAAGGCAAACGTTTGCCGCAATCAACGCAAAAATCACTCGCCCGCAATACCAATGCAAATTCGATAAGAAAAAAATAGTTTTCGCTACCGCAGAGTCATCTACAAAAAAAAAAAACAAATGAACGTGTGTACATACATATGTATATTTCAAATATAGCACAAAGAAAACTGTAAATTTGTGATGTTTTTTGTTATTTTTTGTATATTCTTAAAGTGATGCAATACAATTTATTAAAAAAATGAGTTAATGCAAAAAAGTACATAAAAAAAATTAAATTTCGTGAAAGAAAACATAATCGCACATGCATGCAATTTACTGAATAGTGTAACGAAAAATCCAAAGAGGCGCTGCGAAAGTCTTTGACACCCAAGGGGATCCCAACTTTTTTCACCAATTAAAGCGCACTAATGGATTAATCAAAATCTTTTACCTATTTACTTATACTTATGCCGAGTTAGATAAATAGTGCTAGTCGTAATGACCAAAATGCGCGGGTCCAAAAAATTTCTTTAATTTAAGCGGAAATCGTGACATTTTTGATGTTTTATGGCGGTGTGTACATTTGTTCAAAAATGGCAATGAAAAGAAACAGGAATCGCTCCGGCATTTTTATATATTTCCAGCGGTTTGGTTGTAGTTTCTTTATACTAAACTCTGATAATGTGACAGTGGGTTGTGTGCGCGGCTACCATTTCTTGAGAGGCAGGATTAGATAAAACGAACCAAATTTTAATAGCTAACGCCTCTCAATAGCGTCAATAAGGGTGCACCACGGCTCGAAAACGTCGGAGGGAATTGATGCAGGAGTCGCAAGACTACGCACCAAACTCTCCATTCCCATGAGAAGTTTTCCAAGCATCTTCAAAGCGGAAGTCTATGCTATAAGTCGGTGTGTAGAGATGAACCTAACCTGCTTATAAGGTCAAATTGCTACTAGTGCAGGAGTGTATAGGATAGCCTATCAAACCGCAAAGTGCACCTTTTTTGGGTGCCTGGTCACAGGGGTATAGCCGGCCGGGGGTATAACCGGCTGACAAGCTGCCTCGCTTTGTAGCCTCCACAAAAATTGTAGGACCAGAATCTTGCATTGCGGTTGATAGTGGGAAATAGTAGGCAGGAAGAGACATTAGCAAAAACTCAAAGGCATGCGCCATACCAGGTTGCTAATGAGGGGATACGACCTCAGAAACTGCCGGTTCTGCGACATGGAGCCGGAAACCCCAGAACACCTGCTAGTAGACTGCATAGCAAATAGGGATCACATCGCCTCACTATCACTGTATATTGGAGTTCATCATGTGCTGGGGCTAGGTGAGTCCTTGTGAATTAGGGGAGGGCAGACCTTAGGGCGCGGTGCATATCTCAATTCTAATCTATCTAAGGGTGCACCATAAACTGTTTCATGGGCCGTTCAGATACTTCTGCTTCCAAACGCTATAACGTAGTAATCGCAAAGATGTTAGCGTCTTACTAACTTTGTTTTAATGACATTAGAGAGTCTCACACTTAGTGTATTGTAGTCAGTCGATATCTTTTCCATTGTTGAATTCAGCTAAGGGAATTGAATCCTTGTAAAAACAATTCCATAAATTGATATTTAGTTCTTTTTCTATTTGGTGAAGAACCAGGCATTTCAATAACTTCCAAAAATGTTTCCAGCTACTAAAAAAGTGCTTAAGTATTTAGTTTTCTTCTGCAAAGTTGCCGTTACGGTAGTAGGCATATTCTCACCTCTTTATACAAATAAATCAGTTAAATCATATGAAATATTTTTTGTTATTCACTTCTTATGTGCTTTCTATTGAGTACCCAATAAAACCGTCTACTATATTCCATTGAATTTTCACTATCTTACTCAATTTACTTCGTTTTATTCCATTACACATTTCGCTTTCGATTTCCATCAATCAATGCTGATCGAGTTCAATAAAATGCCAGCAAGTTAGATTCAATGTATCGTGAAATTTTCTGCTATTACCAACCCTCCTTCTACTTCTGACCTACAGTAAGGCTTTCAACAAGTAGTCTTTGTTTATTGGATTTTATTTGCTGAAATTAAAATATGCCCCGTGAGAGTATTTTGAGCTCTGCAGCTTAGTTGTCGTCTCAGTCCCCATATGAGTATAAATCATTTAATTTACAATATCTGTTGCTAATGGAAGCAGGAAAAGTAGCTTTGACGTTGTCGGTAACTGCGACAGAGACGTTCAAAATTACTACTAATTGCGGTCACGTGTTTTCGATTGTTGTAGCGGCGATCTAACTAGTTGCATACAAGTAGATCGACAATGCGCGAAATACGAGTAGTGGTTTGCAAAGCGTACTCAAGGGAAGCTTTTAATATGCGTGTTTGGTGGGAAGGTACTTAGAAAAGTTTGTGTGAATTGCATAAAACGAATAGATCTGAGTCGAAAATTGTGCGCAGGTATTTGTGTTTTCTCAGTACAAGTTTCTATATATGAATATGCGGCCTTATGTAATTAAGTCATAGAATATTTTACGTCCGTTGGCTGCTACATGAAATCCATCCTGGGTGTTTCTGTTATTTTGAGCGGGAGGGTGGTCTCCGCCACCATTCGGAAATTCCCAACTCATTGGAACTTATTCTTTACGTTGTAGTTCATTTGTTCGAAAAATGTTTGCCCTAATTTGTATATAGCATCACGTGCTCATGGCAGAGTCGGTATTTTAATCATTCAAACAACGATCTTAAGAGTTGTTTACACTGTTCTCTCTTCCCTACACTATCCTATGTACGGATTCATTCTAACGAGAGCGAGTCAAGGTTGTTGGACTGATTCTAGTACCTAGTAGATGAATTTTATTAAACGCTACCTACAAAATTAATAATTTTTGGAAGAAGACTAACTTTACTAATAATGATATTAAATATGAAAAGAAAATTCTGTCTTTCGATTGCGTTTATGTGTAATCCGTGTAATTGCCATGTTGTAGAAATAATATTTGTTGCCAATAGCTTCTACGAATACGGTGATCCACGGACACAGTGTTTGCCTATTAACTTTCAAAGTAATGCATACAAACGAATTCAAACTGAACTGATTTCTGATTTCTGAATTTGAATTTATCATTATTATCGTTTTAAGTGCAAGGAATTCAGCTGTGTGCAATAGACTACATACATACATATGTACATAATTCTTACAAGAAGTATAGCTCCTCCGACGGGTATTCGAACTTGTAGTTTATAGCGAGCACGCGGCGATGCATGGTGGTTCATTGGAATATTTATGATATGAACTAGTTAATATAAGTAGAATAAAAATTAAGTGAATAAAGTTAAATCTAAATCAAATGAAATTATCGTGCAATTAAATTCGTGCTACAACAACATCTTGGAAAGCTACTTGAACTAGAATGTGGTATAAGTTTGACTAATCCAAGTCCAGAATCGTGCGCGCAGCCTTAATAATTACATATTCGTGGCTATGTATGTGTATATATACATATGTATCAATTAGACTACGAGCGTTGTAGTAGTGCGCAGTTTAGAAATCGATCGTTGCGCAGGCGGAATTGGATTCAGTTACACTCGTCGCCGTCATTATAATCTTCGCCTATCCATGTTAATACACAGCGTTGGAATTGACATCGACGTGAGATCTTACCTTGTTGCCTGAGGTAATGCATGCGATAGGTTTCCTATGCCCTTGAGGAAGGTGTCCGAGTCTCTTAGTCATAGCCATAGTTATATCCTTAGATATAGTGTGTGTAGTTAACCGCCAACTAGACGTGCATACCTCAACAGGGCTAATTGGAATTAAGCCGACAAATTCATCGTGTCAACGAGATCAATTGAATTTTTAGATACCAAAAGGCGATCGCCGTTATACCAAAAATGGATATGAAAATGGAGTTAGTAAGTCAGTCGCAAGAGATGAGTACCGGTTCTCCATCAGAGGTGCCAAACGATCCAGGGTAAGGAAATCTCTATGCTAAGCGTAATACATACACAACATACAATATACCTATGACAATTAAGTAAGATAAGGGTGTAACTGAACATTTTATACTTTTGCAAATTTCAAGGATCAAAGCCGGGGAAATATCTTCAGGTATTGGCAAACATGTTGCGAAAGTATTAAACTTTCATTATTTGACGAAATCGTGAATTAATAACAATCAAATTTGGTAGTTTATTAATTTATATTATAGGTCATACCCTCACTTAGTCTTATCACTATATTTTACTTCCCGTCAGCGAAAATTATATTAAAATCACCTTCAATTTCATAAATATATTACTCATACACTGATCGCCATATTCGGCATATGGTTTGTTAGAATTGTTATAATTACCATATATCATTATATGTAGTTTCTGGGAGTTTGAGTAATTTGTAGACAAATTTTAAATATTTTCTGCATTAAACTATAGTATATCCAATATTATAGGTTTTTATATTAGGTATATGGGAGATAGGGTTTTTCTTGACTCGATTATATATTTTTGGCATTACCACATATTATTATTGTAACAGTAAACGATGCTCATTGAGTTTCATAGATACATTGTTATCAGAAAAGCAATTTTCTCAATCATTAAAATAACTAACATATTGGCCGATATATGCGGTGTAAAGTCAACCGAGAAGTACTGTACCGATTAAACCCATTTTTAACATACAAACAAACCATTATTAGGAGAATATTTTCAGTTGAAAAATAGCAACAGTATCTGGGTGCTTGAACAGTTGATCTCTGAATTTGAAAATTTTTGGTCGTAAGGTGGTACACCTTAAAGACACTATTTGTGCAAAGTTTTATCCCGATATAACTTAGACGCATATGTATACATATTCATTGGTGTTTGATTTTTATATTGGAAAGTGCATGAATCAGATTGAATTTAAAATTGTGCTACATGGAAAGTAAGCGAGGCTGCGGGCCGATTTCGCCGTTAAATTTTCGTACTGTAACATAGGAATGTTAGGATAATAGTACGTACTGAATTTGGTTGAAATTGGTCAAGTAGGTCCTAAGATACGTGATTTTCCCTAAATGTGAGCTATGCCACGCCTATCGTCCATTTCGGATATCAAGTTGAATGTCTCGGACGCATTTATTTATTGATTTATCACACTTTTAGTAGTTTTTAACAAACTCGTTATATGGGGAGTGGCCGGAGTTATAATCTGAGTTCATCCATTTTCACACTGTCGGATATATGTATGTATACATATATTATATGAGTATATATTACGTTGTAAAAATTAGCGAAGTCAGACTGTGACCACGCCTACTTCGCAAACATCACATTTTTAAATTCCATATAATTTTTCACGATACAAGGACTAGGTGTGTTCAAATGAAAAGGTGAATTTTGAATTTTTTTTTAAAGTACCCTTTTACTCATCATTATCTAGTTTGTCCCCTTCAAAGTAATCAACCTCGGGTATAATACACTTGTGCCAACGTTTTTTCCAATCCTCGAATCACTTCTGAAATGCGTTTTTCGGTATGGCCATCATTTCTTCCAATGATGTGTGAGTTGGTGCATTATCGCAATTTCGGAACAAACTACGCTGCCACATGTTTCATGTCAAAAAAATTCGAGAAAATTTAATGACATGGGCCGATTGATATACCAACAGCGATTTTCAAGAACGATTTTTTTCACTGTTTCGATGTTTTCTTCGCTTGCTGACTTGGTCGCACCTCCGGGATGCTCATCGTCATCAACGCCATCTCGGCCTTCTGTAAAGCGCTTGTACCACTTATAAACACTTTTTGGACTGGACTCACCGAATGCCACAGTAACGCAAAATTGAATACATATTCTTTTATTCAATTCTTTCAAAGTCAAAAATCGAAGAGCAGACAAAAACGTGACTAACTGTTTTTTTGTCAAAAATAAACTACTAATCGAAATTGGCTCCTAATGCAAGCACTTGATAAACATATGTATGTGTCCGATTATAACAAAAGCAAAATAGCGAATATACACAGCCCGCGAAAAATCAAAATTCACTTTTTGCTTTGAACACACTTCATACATATACATATGTATAATATATCAAGCACTCAATAAGACATCGGTATAAAACTTCGCTAAAATAGTGCGTTCAAGGTAATATATATCTCTCCACGAAAGCTGATCCAAATCAAACCATAAATTTTCAAACCCCTAGATACCGAATAGGTGAACTCCTGTGTCTACTCCTGACTTTATACCGAAAATATATAAAATGAGGAGGTGTTGTCTGGTGTATAGTGTGAGAAAAAAAAAAATATATTTTTCCACAAACAAAAAAAATATACGTTCACGTAATTAATTCAATTGTAATTTTTTTATGTTAAATTTTTGGTTTTCACTTGAGATCATTCTCATTTTTAATTTAGTACATGTTTCAGGTACGCGAGTATAGGAACATATTACACATATTACATCTACTATACTATATAAAAAATACCAAAATATATTATCCCTAAACATATTATTATTATAAATATATTGTAGTATGAATATAATGTATTGTAAATATGCATAGCAAGACAAAAATAGTGCCAAATATTTTAAATTATGAGATCTTAAGAGCACTTAAAAAAATCTTTTGCCGACCAAATGTAATGAAAGTGTTCACAAATCGAACAAATTTAAAAAGAGAAATCTTCAAGTATTATCAGATATCTTGATTAATTCAAGATTTTACCAAAAAAATTTGAATTTTAAAGATAAATCTTCACTGCTGTCAACACTGAACTTGACCCAAATTTCACAGCTGTTTAGTATAATATTTTCAGATTCGATAGCTTGGAGAACAGTCGGAAAACTATTTAGCAACCCTGCCACTGAATATGATTGTGGCGTTAATGAAAAAACCCTGTTCATTTATTGGACAAAGAAAATTTTCTAAAGCATAGCATTTAAAATGGATCATTTCACAAAGTGGTGGATCACTGGCCCAAAAGAAAAAAATGGACCAAATTTGGTCCCAATGGACTAAAACGGTAACCGCCACGTATACTTGATACCGTACATTTCGATAAATATACCCAATATTTTAAATTTCGTTCCTTTGGTTAGGTTTATGTGTCATAAATCTCATTGGAAGCATAATTCCGACACAAATATTGTGGATATCGGTGTGTGTCTTCCCTCAGCACTAATATGAAGATTATGGACATTTGTATTAGTCAAATTGTTTTCAAAATAAATATATCGGATTTTCTGATTATATGACCTATTTAAGTTAGACACCAAATATGATTGTGATCCATTCATAATTTCGTTGAATAATGAATATTGAATTCTTTCGCAATATTTTTATAATCTTGCAAGATGATAGATATGGGGTTATATATGTAAGTGTATATAAATGATCAGAGTGTTGAGAAGAGTCGAAATAACTGAATGTCAGTCTGTCCTTCCGTCCATGCAAGCGATAACTTGAGTAAAAATTGGGATATATTGATGAAATTTGGTACATATGTACCTTGGCGCCCAAAAAGAGTTCGTATTACAGATGGGCGGAATTGCCACGCTCCCAAAACTGCGCACGAATAGTACCTTTCAGGTGTGCCACCTTACCACCAAAAATTGTTCAAATCGACATAAAACTATTCAAGCCCCTTGATAGCAAATATGTGGACCACAGTTCCTATTGTGAACTTTTTATCGAAAAGTTCTTTTCTGATAATGATATGAATGTATGCCAAAAATGTTTTAAATCGGAACAATAATTCCTTTAGCCCCAATATACCTAATAGAAAGATTGTCGAGCTTCCGGCTGATTTTATATCTCATAATCGGCAAATATGTGAGTTATTTTAATAAAATTGAGAGATCGTGTTTTTTAAACATCTAGTTGACTTTACTCCTTATATATTGATGTTGGTATGGGAGGTACCTTAAGGGAAAAAAATGAGAATTGTCAGTAAATTTTTTTGTATGCTATTTTACAAAAGTAGTAATATGGCATTATTATACAATGTTTTGACTTGAAGTCACGAAAATTTCAAAAATGTGTTGACCCAGTTCCAAAAACAAGGTCCTTGCGGTGACAATCATAAGTCCTTGGAGATTCATCTAAAATCTATCGGATGAAAAAAGTTAGCTTTATAAATAGATAATCCAGCTAATAAATACGGGTAATTTGAGGGTTGGGAGTCAGCAAAACTGGATATGCACAAACATGATAAATGTAAAAATTTTTAAGTCATTAATTTTTACACCATTGTAACATGTTGCATGAAAAAGATGTAGAGTTATAAGTATATATTCAAATTATCAAAATGACAAAACGTGTTGAATTCCGAGCGACTGTCTGTCCGTCCGTCCGTCTGCCCCTGCACGTGAATAAAAATTTAGAAGTTTTGATGAAACTTGATACATATGTATAGTCCTTGACGCCCCAGTGAGTTATGCATATGACCATAATCGAACCATTGCCAAGCCCACAAAATCCCGTTAATCGAAAACTTATAAAGTGCCATAACTAAGCCACCAATTAAGATACAGAACTGTACTTTGTACAGGGCAACGTCGTAATAATTCGCATCTGTGGGCCGAAAATGTGGGAGTGGCTCGCCCCCTAACAGCCTTAAAGTATATATTTTAAAAACAATGGAAGCTAACTCGACCAAACTTGCTGAAATTAAGCCTATCTAGCTCTTCCTCATACGCTGTGAAAATAATAACAATGAATCCATACCCTCTATAGCGGTTATGCTGAAAACTATTTAAAGCACGATAACTTACTAAATAATTACATCAAAAGCTTTAAATTTCACACCCAACATGGTACGAAAGGCTTGCATTGGACTCAAATTAAAAATTGGGCAATGGACCGCCTACATTTCGATACAATTTTATATCTCAGTAACTACGCTTGTATTGATTGCTTTACTTCAACAAGTTGTCCAATATCAGTGATAGTATACAGCGACGATTTGTTTCATGTTCCTTTCAACGTACCAAGTGTGAAAGGATATTATGAACTTACATTAATTTGAAATTACAGGCAAAAGTTTTGTTGTTTTAATATATCCTGAACTAAATTCGACGATGTTTTAGATAATTAATTATAATATAATTTCTATGATTTTATCACAGAGTTTCGGCCGCTTTTATTTCGTGGTTTCATATAGTGCACGTAGAATAGAATACATATCCGTATATTTTATTTTTACTTTTTAATACATTTTTCTTAAGAAAATGTAATTTTTATTTCACTTATCTATTGGAAGACCAAATACAAGGAGGAGAAAACCATTGTGTTCAATTTGATCTATAAGTATATATAATAAACCCTGCTATTTTATGGTGTAACAAAGTAACGTTTAGTGAATGAACCTGCTATACTTTGTCCGCTATAGTCTTGTTGTTTTGCGATGTGTTTTATATTGTTACCACTAAATTGTAAAAAAGTTGAGAGCGCTCTACACTTTCTTTATTCGCGTATTCGCTACCAGGTATGTCTAAATTCATTGAATTAAACTTCCTAGATGCGGGTTCGTATATTACATATTTATTGCTCAGAAATCATATGCGGCGAGCGTTAACTGATGCAGCAGACGACGCAGTCTATAAAAAATTTATTATATATGGATGAGAATTCCCGCAGTGAGTGTTCATGTGTTACATGTACATGAGTCTGGGCAGCCCATCAACTTTGTCCGCGCGTCGCATCGCTGCTCGCGTCGCACGCGTGTCAAAAGCGGCGCGCTTTGGATAATTGCCGATGCTGTTGCACCCTACAAAATACTATAAATACTTTACAGAGTATTGCTTTATTGTTGTTGGATTTAAACGATTCACTTGCTCGGCGAAATTCGTTTTCTCCTTTCTGTGGTTACTTTATTAAAAAAAAGATGTAAATAAATGAAAGCAGCAAGTTGCCACTAAAAATAAATATGCAAAGTGAATTGTATTAATAGCTAGGCATTATTTATTTAGGAATTTTCTCCCGATCGCTCTCACTCCATTCTGGCTGCATCTAAATCTCGGCAGTATTGTTGATTGCTATTCGGACGACGAATCGTCGGCTGATGGTTAGGCTAGGGGCTGAATGCGGACGAGTGGTTGAGCCAATGGGAAAACGAGCAGACAGACAAACGAAGGAAAGGAAGTATACGGAGGGTAAGATGAGGAAGTAGGCGACAACGTTCTTCTATTAGCGAACTTGCGTATGTTTGAACATTTGTATGCACTGTGTGCGTTCGTATGTATGCTTGCCATGTGTCCCCAAATTGCTTGGTCCAAATGCGTTCGTTACTGAAAGCACAATTTTTTGTGGCATGCATATTCAGCTTGAGACACATGCTCGCTATGTGACGGTGTGGATGAATGACTGCGCGCAGTCGTGGCACGCATTCAGGCGCATCAGCCCTGTGGGACGAAGCGGAGAATTTCTCAATGGAGCAGCATTCAGTATACTCTTATACATATGTATGTAAGTTGTGCTTGTGTGCTTTGCAGTGAATGAACGTGTAGCTACACGGGCATGTTTGAGTGTGTTGCTTTGGCCACTCTTGGTGTTATCGCCATCAAATGCATTTTGAATTAATTCAAGATTTATGCATTTATCATTTCTTTTGCAGTACTTCTGAATCGGCTTTTTGTCTTTGGCGCGTTGGAATACTGCAATAAAAGATTGCAGCCGTGGTGGGCTGTGGAACTAGCGGCTCATTTCGATTGCGTTTTCAAAGAAATACATTTCTATCTTTTTCTGCCATCGAATGGTTGCTTTCTTGTTTCTGTTGTTTTGTGTTCCGCTGTCATATGCTAGTTCTTGTAATATACAAATGTATGTATGTGTTTCAACACTTGCACCTGCCATATTGCTGCAGCCACATATGGAGGCAGGTGCTCTATTTATAATCAAAATCGCATAAATCTTACACATATTGCGGTTTTTTGGTATTTAAGAAGGTATAGACGACTTAAAGATATATACCTATATATATAGTTTTATTTATATAATAGGCATCAGGGTGACCATTTGACTTTCAGTCCATCCGTCGGCAAGCGATAACTTGTCTGAAAATTGATACAGCTTGCTAAAACTGGATGCATGCATTCCTTGTCACTCTGATGAGTTTGTTACTGCAGATGAGTAATATATTGTATATACACACATTTACTTTATATATAGAGTATGAGTACCGGAAGTTTGAAATTCCTATATTAGGTATATACATATATGGTGCCTAGGAGAAGTATTGACCGGATTTTACTCTAAAAAAACATGTACAGTTAGCGTTAATTGACATTTCAGCACTATTTAAGAGAAATTAATACTTTGTATGTGCATCTTTGGCCTCTATCACGGTGTATAGTCTTGTATTCATTGAATGCACCAAATTTTGTATAAGTTCAAGTGGTACCTTTGTCCATATTTCCTGAAGAGCAGCCTTATCCTCATTTTTGCTATTAATTCTGCGCTCTCGTAACCTCGTCTCCATATGGATCCACAATTCGACACACGATTTAAAAGCGGTGATTTCGGCTTGAAAGACTAAGAACGTCCTGGGCGGCCAAAAAAGTTTGAAAATGAGGAAGTGGAATCATTACCCAAAGACTGTTGCCAAACATGAGAAGAGCTCGCCGTATCTTTGGGAGCCTCTAAAGAAAGAAAATTGGGCGTCATATGAATTGAAGTTAAGAGACGTTGAAAGATGATTTTGCATTTCAGAAAATATGTTTAAACGCTACAAAAAAGTTTTTTTTATCGGATTGTGAGTGATAATGAAAAATGGATTTACTCGATAACTCTAAACGCAAAATATTATAGTGAAACCTGGCCAACCAGCCAAATCAACGGCAAAACAGATACAAGAACAAGATAGGTGTTTAATTATGAGCTTCTAACATCAGGTCAAACTATTAAACATATAATCAAATTGAGGAGAGCGATTGCCGAAAAACCCCGAAAATTTACGACTATACATGAGGCGATAATTTTCCATCTTAACAACGCCCGGCCTCATGTTGCAAAATGGGTTAAAAATTATGTGGAAATAGGAGCTGCGAAATTTTGCAAAACGAAAGCAAGAAAACACATTAGCTTTGAGTAGACCGAAGCTTTAATAAGGATTCACACAAGAGTTGATTTTGATCGGTCAGCTTTTATGGCAGATATATGCTATAGTGGTCCGTATTTTGTCGTATGCTATAGTGGTCCGATATCGGCGGTTCCGACAGACATTGGGCAATTAAATATACATGTGTACATATCTACAAATATCGATTCATTTGTTCAAATTGAAACTCGTTATTCTACGGTTCAAGGCATTCGCAAAAGTATCTGTAGCAAATGGAGAAACAGATTTACATCGCTACTTGCATATTTTGCAACAATTGCCTTTTAAACGAAGGTTTTTTCTCGGGCCTGTAATGCAAATGCAAATTTTCCCTCTGATACTCTCAAAGCAAAGTTTCCCAAAGTTGCACCGCAGAATAAGTATGTATGTATATATGTATCGGCACATGAACTCGTGTAGTAATATTACTTTTTGTGCTGACAATAAAGATTCACCGCACCTCGGCTCCCCATAAAGCGAGTGCTGCCATCAAAGCGAGATAGTTGAGCAGCCAAGCAGGCAGATAGTCGGTGGTAATCAGGGCTACTTACAATGCCACTACAACTAAAGCAATTGTATACGCATAGATAGCTGCAATAATGATTAGAGTAATGAAATAGTATAATGATGCAGAACTAACGGTTTTCAAATAGGTTGTGGATTTTCAAATGTTGGAAATTTAAAGAAAAACGGAAGACATACATATATTACGTTAAACAAGTATGTGAGTATACATGTACTTCTGATATATGGATGTATGGGCGCAGACAGTTTTTCAATGAGCGCGAAAAGATAATGGACACATGGTACGATTTTTAGTAAATCGTGCGGATAGTAAAATCTCTGCGAAAAGTAAAGGCTGTGCTGGAATAACTCTTTTTTTGAGTAAAAAATACGAGATTGCTACTAAGGTCACCGAATACCAGGTGTAAGGATAGTATAGACGTATATAGGTGTGCTAGAAGGAAAGGTGCATTACATAGCTAAGATTGATGTGGAGAAGTGGTCAGTATTATGCTAAAACTTATTGGATGCGGCAAATGCGTTTGGTATGTCGATAAGTGAGAGTTTAACATTTAATAAAGATCATTTCATTCAGAGCTCAACATAGGTTTAGAGAAACCTGTTTAGAAAAGTATGTAATATCAGTATAAGCTCCATGAAACTTATAGTTAACCAATGTTTGTTTTGAAAAAGCACGTTTCAATAACCCTAATCTCCATAATAGTCAAATCGCCTGAAATGGCATGATGGCGAGTATTTGCTTAAAATTTATGGAATATGGAATATGTATGGATCGAAGCAAATATTATAATATAATATAGAGATCTCCATACGGAAAAGAGATGAAACCGCCAGTATCAAAATTCTGTGATATAATATTTGTTTAGCTATCAGCTTACGAATTACCACGACGTTTAAGATAAAACTATTCTTCACTCCATACTATATTCTTGTCCTGAACGGGGTATATTAAGTTTATCACGAAGTTTGTAACACCCAGAAGGCAACGTCGGCTCTTCAGTCACGACTGTATAAATTTGGGAATAGCGGTTAAAACTCCGTCCGTAATAAAATTTTAAGCTTCGAAGTTGCATGAACGTTATAATACCCTTTACAAATACAAAGGTTGATTACAAGAATTTGATTCCGATCGTTCGATTTGTATGTCAGCTATATTATATAGTGATCTGAACTGAACAACTTCTTTGGAGATTACATTGTTGCCTTAAAAAATAACTTTTGGTGAAGATACCTCGTCAAATGAAAAAATTTTCAATGCAAACATTTTACTCCGATCGTTCAGTTAATATGGCAGCTATATGCTATAGTGATCCGATTTAAATAATTTATTTGAAAATCACATTGTTGCTTTAGGAAATAACTCATGCCAAATTTCATGAAGATATTACGTTAAATAAAAAAGTTTGTTTGGCAGCCTTATGCTATAGTGGTCCGATATCGGCTGTTCCGACAAATGAGCAGCTTCTTAGTGAGAAAATGACAGGGGCACAATTTCAGATCGCTAGCTTAAAAACTGAGGGACTAGTTCGCATATATACAGGCAGACAGACGGACATGGCTAAATCAACTTAGCTCATTATGCTGATCATTTATGCATATATTTTATAGGGTCTTCGACGTTTCCTTCTGGGTGTTACAAACTTCGTCGCAAACTTAATATACCCTCTTCAGGGTATAAAAATAGTTCCAAATTTGAAAAAAATTATTTGTTCATAATAAAGTAGATTTTGTTTATAACAAAAAAAGCGAACAGTTCAACAGTTAGTTATTTTTATATAGAAATACTTTTCTTCGTATAGGCAAATGTTTAACGGTACTTTTTTTCAAAAGTGGAATTTTGAGAATTCATAACTCCAATATTTTTTATATTGAGTCGAAAGATACATTTCTCATATTTTGGCTCGAAGATCACTAAAAAAATGTTTTGTACAAAATAAATTTTTTAATGGAAATTTACGATGGAAAGACGCATATATATAAACATCCCTCTGTCTGTTCATCTGTCCGTGTGTAAATTAAAATTTTGCACGCGTCTGCTATTCGCAAGAAACTGCTCAAAATGGTGCTATTAGTTTTGTTAGACGTTAGTCCAAAGATTTTTGAGATCCGTAGTTCATACAAGAATTTTAAAACAGTTTTTCCTACAAGAACTTGATTCTGATCTTTCAGTATGATAGCTATTGTTACAGAGGTTCGATTTCGGAAGTTCCGACAAATGAGGAAAAACTGAGGGACTAGTATATACAGACAGACGGACATGGCTAAATCAACTCAGCACGTCACGCTGATCATACAAGTATAACATATATATAATTTATATGGTGCTTCTTTCTGGGTGTTACAAACTTCGTTGCAAACTTAATATCCCTTGTCACGAAATAATTAGTCATATGAGTTAAACTGAGTTCTGGGTTACTTAAGGGGTTACATCCACTTGCAAGACCGAAAAAATTCGTATTTTTGTAAATTTTTTTGAAGCGACATTTTATTTTACGAATAAAGTGGCTTAAAAAATCGAAATTATTGTCAAAAATCTTATTTATTCCATCTTTATCTGAAGAATATATTTAAGAATGTCGTGTGAAAATTTCAAGCCGATCGGTTCAGCCATTTAAGCGAAATTTTCCTCACCGACTCTGAAAACAGCGTTTCGAGAAAAAAATTCTTACAAATACGTTCATATCTTCAAAACTGTTTGCCGGATCAACTTTAGCTAACTTTAACATTCAAGAAAATATTTTCAAATGCATGCACAATTGTTCATCTTAAGTTAAGCATCAATCAAAATATCCCACCGTTTCGTTTGAGACTTTCAAAATATAATCTCTATCTATAATTTTGGACTCTACTGCATCTAAATTCTAACTCACGATTGCACGATTAAACACACTGTAAATAGTAAAATAAATGGCGAACGGTTTTTATTGATTTCTATGAAGTCATAGTAATACTCATCCGCGTTGAGCACACAACTTATTTGCTTCAAGCCACCTTATCGCTGTTAATTTGCTGAAGTGCGATAAATTTCAAACGCTATGCCATAGTGGTCCTCTTTCAATTTCGCCTCAATCTTTGGACAAAACCTATTTCACAGATCTACATATAGCTTAACTAGGCGCTTTGCCCCTGCTATCAATGCTATCATCGCCTTAATGTATTGTTACTGTTTTTGTAGTTATTGCGTTGCTGCAACAAAGCTCTGGCAATAATTTAATAGTGCGGCATGCAAATTTTTGGAGCTTTCAGAGTGTGCAACAACAGCGCTAAGCGATACGAGGCAATACGCCTGAGACGCTGCAGCGGCATGCAACAACAAATCCAAGTAAAGTGTGTAGATGTGAGAAAGTAAGCGCGGATGAAGAGTGGCGGGTGTAAGGTTGACAGCTTTGGAAAATGTACAAACCTTATTGGAATACGTATACATTATTATATACATATGTATCTACAAATGCATGAATTTGCAAACAATAAAAAGAATCGCATTACCAACATGTATGTATGTAGTGAAGAAGTTCAACACAAGTAGTTTTATAGAGTAAAAAAGTATAGCATAGTCGAAGCTTTCCGCACGATTAAATCTAGTCAGCGTCTACGGCGACAGCGAATAATAGGGTATAGGCGAAGGGACAAAGTGAAAAAGCAAAAAACTTTTGAACTCGGACCAGCAAACCGTTCATAAGTATATTCAAACATTTAATATCTTCGCGCTGTCATGGATACGACAAGCAGTAGAAACGCAGTTGAAGCCTAACGGCCAAGGAACTCTGCAGCGCCCCAGTCACCTGAACAAAGTGCCACCCACCCATGAATGCACTCATTCTCTGCACTATTTTTGTTGACTCTTTTCATGCCTACTTCTCGTTTCTAACTCCACTTCTTTTCTCTCGTAACTGCCATAAATAAATATCTTCGCTCCTTTCTTTGCTTGACTCACTGCGTAGACGGCCGTGTGTTGTTGCTCGTCGTATGCTGAGGCAGCGGAAGAGAATACTTGATATCAGCGCCACTGTCATCGCAATGACCATAAAGTATGATGAGACGGAAGCCACCAAGGGTGGGGGCGACCGGGTTGTAAATTATGAAATTATACGAGCGAATCGAAAATGCGGCGTGATGCTTCTTCGCCTTTGGTTTTATTTTCCTACAACCCTTTCGCTGTGTGCCCCACTAAAACTATAGCATTAGGTCTCAAAAGCAGCCTAACCAGTAGAATCCGATGTAAAGTATAATAAACTAAGATGAAATTGTGCCACAACAACAGCACAAATGACAATGATTATTGTGGGGTGACGGATAGGGATCTTAGGCGAAACGACGTCGTCTCATGAGCGAGTACCGTTAGTTGAATTCTTTGCTCTGTATCTGCACTCACATTACATATTATACGTTTTTGTTTGTTGCGTGTAGTTTCTTTTTTGCAGCAACTGGTTTTGTGCGCCGATCTTTTGGTATTGTTGCTATTACTTTCTATTTGAAAACATTGTTGCTGCTTTTTTGTTGCTATTGTTATAACCGTTGTAGTTGCTGCTTTTCCTATTTCTACAGCTCTTGTTGCTCCGTTGTTGTGTTGAGTTGTAGTGCTCCTCACATAATTTGTCATGTGAAAAATTAGTAGAGTTGCCAACGAATCTTCGAAGCGGCAAAAATGCATGCGTTAACAAGTATGTACTTTGTATTTTAAGCGGCACAGTGTGTAGCTTTCCAGTTATAGAAACGATAAAAACATATTAACAAATTACTCTCAGATTAAATAAATACACAATTACATTCACAATTTTTAGAAAAATATAGTGAGGAGAAATAGTGAATTGAAGACAACTGTAATTAATCAAATCCCTTTAATCGATTTTTGCAAAGGAAAGTGTAAGAATTGTTTGCGATTTAGTTCAATGAGATAAGCCTTAGTACACACACACTTCTCCACCCGTGATAAACTGGCGCACCCTAATAAAACACACCACACCTTGGAACACATTTAACCCCATATGAAGACACCACCATCTCTACAACACATTCGTTTCGTCAACGATCTCGAGCACCACGTTCAATTTAATTCAACTCCGTTTCAATACATTAAGATATATTTAATAATTTTATTGTGTTTTAAATACACGAAATTAAAATAAATTGTATGTACATTATTAATCGCGGGTGGATGTAAGTGTTGAATACATTGATGTATGCTTCCTAACAAATTGAGGAACTTTTAAATATAAATACGACTGTAATTTCGATGACCGTGAAGTCAAATTTAATGCGACAAAATCAAAGATGCATTGAAAATTATCCAGCATTGATAACTCACCATACTTCCAAACCAATTTCTTAATTTCCTGCAGCGTTCCACTTGTTACAAATGTTCGTTATATTCTTGCGTTGGTCCTCTAACGCTTTTCGCGACACATTTATCCTATATTAAAGTGAATTTTATTAGAAATTGATTTATTGATCGCACTTATAAATCACTTCTATCCGATTTTGTACTTTTTTGACAAATTATTGTCAAAAGTGTCCGGGAACTGAAAAAGCGTTGTCATCAAAAAATTTTAGCATAAAGTTTACTTTTGTGTACACTCTGTATATTTATTTTATTTCGTCGAGAACAAATTCTTGTGTGGTTGTGTAGACATATTTATTGCATTGCAGAAATCATATGACTTGCCCACTGTTAGCCGTAGTCACAGACTTTGCAGCCTTAGCTGTTTTTTAAAGGTGTGTGCTGATAAGGCATGCATATGGCCCACAATAATTTTGATCTTAAAACTAATCTCAATAGCATAACCCCCTTAACCAGGTTGTAACATTGCAGCCAGTGTGGGCAGCTGAGCATGCGGCAGGACGACAGGTGAACAGACATGCACGCAGCTTGGCAGACTGCTTAGTAATCGTCGTCTGAACAAGAGTAGTAACACCCCTTTAACCCCTTTATTTAAGCTGCCCCTCAGACTCCTTCCGCCTTTGTCACACCATTAGGGAGCTTTCGGCCACGTGCGTCAACAACCTCAGCCGCCAAACAACTTTCACACATACCTTGCGAATTTACTTGTTCATATGTATGCATCACTCTTTGTTACAATAGTTGCTGTCATTACAGTAAATAGTTGCTGCCCGCATTCGGTTGTCTACGACACTGCTTGCTGCCTGCCACTGACTTTTCGTTTTTTGCTTGAATTGTTGCTGCATTTGCTATTGCTATACTTCGCCACACTGATTGTAGCTGTTGTTGCTATTGTACTGCTCTCTATAGCAAAATAGTCCACAGTTTACAGTCTTTGACAGTTAGCAGACAACCAGTTCCTTTCGGTGCAGAAGCAGTCCGCATTTGGGCACCTAAATGGGTTACAATTCGACTTTAAGAAGATATACATATTTGCCTGAAAGTGGCTTATACGAATATTAGTGTTGGGGTAGTGCTGGCTTTCGGGACTCAACTGCTTTTCTCTGCTGTAATTTTTTGTTGACTTGAAATAGGAGCACACTGAAGCTCTTACGAGGCGTTAACAATTGTTACTGCGTGGTTTACAGCTAACAATGCTCGGATATGTACGGCATAAGTATGGAAAATCATGTGAATAGAAAGTCTGAGTCGGCTTTTGAATGCCTGGCTGATGGATAGGCCGGAGAGTTAGACGGATGAAGAGGCATAGAGACAGATTAAGACCAAAGAGCTGGCAAGAGGAAAGCCAACTGGCAGAAAATTATGAATGCGATGGTTTTTAAAGTAGAGATAATAATGCTTACAAAACTATAGAGCTTAAAGCGTAGTAATAAACATATACATCCAGCTTATTCAGCTATGAAATTGTGTATAAAATTAGTGTGCTATAAAAAATGCGCAATGATTTTTTTGGTAGTAAGTACAACTAGCTTGGTCGTAATACCGGTGATAGCTGGACGTCGCTCTTAACTAACTTAAAATAATAGCGCTTTACTGATAAACTATAATAGTTTATGAACAAACAATATTGCTCTTCTTGTTGCGAATGCAGATTCTGCACCAAAGAACTCCGTTAGCAATCGAGCATCAGTGTTTTGTGCCATGTTTTTTATTGAAGTCTCTCATTCTTTTGACACAGGGTTTAAGTACATAATTAGGAAGGTCAGAAGGGCATAAAACGCTGGTGGCAATCCTATTATTTAAATATAATCATTAAATTGAATACCATTAAATTATGGGCAGTGTTTAGGTTCAGTGTACTATCCAAATACTCAATTCAGCCACCTAAAGCGTATTATAAAAGATTGTTTCGCTACTCGCAAAAAACTTTCTCATATCAAGCGTCCTATAAATATTCTTCTGCCTAGGTTGGGAATTCAATTTCAGATACCATTTTTATAGTAGGTTTTTCAGGGAATAAAGTCGCAGTGTTTTCCTAATGTGTACCTTATAAGATTTAGGTTGAGGTTTACTCGGTTATGAACCGTTAGCGCCGTAGCAGCCGTATTCGGTCCTTCGGCAGATATATTCTATTTGTTATTGCATTGACGCTATTTAATGTTGGGAACATAATATAACAAATAAATTTTTAAATTAAATGAAGTATTAAAATTAAAATTAAAGTAAACAAGAAAAAATATTAACTTCGGCGCCGACGCTAGAATACCCTTCACAAATAAACAAGATTCGGAAAAAGAACTTGATTTTGATCGCTCATTTTGTATTGTAGCTATATACTATAGTAGTCCGATCTGGATTTTGATTTTTTAGTTTGTATGGGATATATCAAATAAAAAAGTTTTCCATACAAGGACATGATTTTTTTTCTTCATTTTGTATGTTGTTCTTTGAGTAGGGTCTTTGACGTTTCTTTCTGAGTGTTATAAACTTCGTGGCAAGCTCAGTTAGAACAAACATTTTGGTGCTTGAAGGTTTCCAACTTTTCTGACAGCAGTTTGCATTCTTCTAAGTTTCTTTATCGGTCTGTTATACCTCGAAAGGTTGCGGCATACATAGAATGTAAGTCGCGCGCAAAAGCGTAAGAAAGAATGACTATCCGATTAACACACGAATAAAAGGGAATAGAAGACATAGAACAATGCACACATACTATATATCAAGAAAATAAACACACAAAATAATACTAAACTAACATATGCATTTTATTATTTACATCAAAGTCAAGTAAACTGTGAACGTGAGCGCATACCGATATGTATATATATATATATATATATATACACAATCGTATATATTCAATGGCATGCATCTATATCTATTTGTCGTCATAATACTTGCCTTTGTCGCTTTTCCAACAGTTGGCTTTCAGGCATAGGTTCTGCGCGACGCCCGACAATGGCGAATGGAGGTGGATGGATTGCGATTATTTCGTAATATGAGAAACTCTCCATTATACACATCTTCAAATGTGACAAATGTCAACATACAATTTAAGCGCCGATTCTCATGAAAATTTGTGGAATGGTGAAGGGGTAGTCGGAGGCCATATGGACGTGGACGGTTGCAGGTTGCATGCGCAATCGCATGCATAAGTATATGCGTACAACCAAGCATGCCTGCGATAGTAGTAACATGTAGCATGCAATACAGTTGTGTGCAAATAAGTGATAGCAGTGAGTAATGATGTGTTTATGAACATCTCTTTAGTAAGCAACATAAATAATAGTAATCATAAGGACTTCGAATTGGTAGGATTTCTTCAACTGGTTAAAATCTAGTTTAGTACTCCATAGGATAAATTAGATACAAAATTGAATATAACTTGTACACGTGGTCCTTGACACACTGAGAGGTTGGTATTGAGTTTGACAAAAATTTGGCTGTGGCACACATGGCAACACTAATTAGCAGAACTAATAAAAGCCAAATAAGTATCTGTAGGACAATACGACCGATTTGGTCAAAACTCAAATTTATTTGAATTTCCGAAAGATAGTTTTAGCATCAACAAAGATGAAACAAAAATTGGTTCCCACTTCTTCTTACCCCCAAAATATCGAATTTGAAGATATCCATGTATACCGAATTTAGCGGTTAACAAGCATATCAGTTGATAAAATTAAGTGATTATAGCAGAAAAGCAGAAACGATATAATAAACTACATATTAAAATTTTTTTCGCCCCATATCTTAAAAATATAATATATAATGTTATAATTAAAAATTATGCTCCTACAGACTTCTCAACGGTCAACACCAATTAAAAAAATAAAAAATTTTCAGATCTGCATCAATGTTTCTTCTGGATGCTTTACCCGATCATTATTAAGTTATCATATACATACACATACTCGTATAGCATCAGCAAAAATATATATTTATATGCTAAAATAAAATACATTTTTTCTCAAAAAAAAAAATTAATTAATATCAATAAATTGATTAGGCGTCCGGAATCCTATATCCTTTCCGGGCTCCAATTTTCTTTCTACGGCGCTGTGAGTGGACGTACCAACAATACGTTCTCAATATAAATTTTCGAGATTCTCACGACCTTTTTTTCATATTATGCTTATCAAATACTTATTTTATCGACATTTAGTTTTCGTCATAAATATTGCTAGACCAACTTTGTCTTGTAAATAGATTTTGAATACTCATTAATTGTGCAAACCTCTCGGTTTCGGCCGCCATCCTTCATTCTTTGCGGACGGCAAAATGACAGCAGAACAATATGGTTCAGTAACGCGAGAACATAGCGGATATGCAGACTTGGTAACAAGTCGAGTAAGAAAGAGTTTCAGGCAGCATCCGTCTCAAATATAAATATGTTAAAAAATCTAGCTAAGAAGTTTTCGTTAGTTCTCGTATTTTAGACTTGGCGGAATGCCGCAAAAACATTCAATTGCGAATTCAGACAAGCAAATTAATCACAATAACAATGACAATAAAGTAACGAATGAAACGAGCTTGACGGTCGGTGATAGTGTAACGGTCTAGCGACCTTAATCGAACAATCGTTTTAACTAACGCTTTAGGTGACCTATGCAATAACAAAGAAAAAAACAACGTCATAGGCGGTACAGTCGGTGGTTCAAGGAAAAACAAATAAATACAGTTAATCATATGTGCAAACGCATGAATGGATGTACACAGTTATTTCAATAAATATAAATTAGTATATCTTTTACATACATATGTATGTATATATGGGTAGGTACCTGCGAGTACGAGTACGTCTATTCTTACGTTCATGCATATGTCACATCACAAGTGTAAATACATATTTGATTTTGTCCAACAAACAGATCCACCTGCGCTATTCGCATAAAGAATTTCGCTGCGAATAGATCACCCGGCGGCAATCTCCTGCCCCTCCGCATCTATTTTCAGATTCAGTAAGTAGTGCACACCGATTTAACGACGAATAATCAGGGTTGACTTTGACATGCTTCGGTGGCAGCGCTGCTGGCGACAAAGCGGTCACAGCTACGTTTCTACAATTACTTGTGTATAAGGGGAAATCGGATGTACCCTATACTCTTGTAAATATGCATACGACATGCAACGCGTCATTTGCTTCGTATTGTCGCGGTATTTCGTTCATTTTGTTCGCCGTTAACTTTTACGTGCGCTTCGCCAGTCGGCGGTCGAAATGTTTATTTAAATGGCTAGTGTAAAAAATAAATATAAGGTATGGTAGGTAAGCAAGGAGATACCTCTTGTATCTAATGGTAATTAAGCGGGTTAATAGAAATAAATAAGTCCGGTAAAATGAGCTATGGAAAGTTGTGATCCAAATTCATAAATTATTGGTACTAAATAATATCGTGAAAGAGAAATATGCTTGTAACATAATTTTAGTAAAATTAAATTTAGTATGGTTTAAGCGAGATGTAGGCGAAACAGGGCGAAATTTACGGTTCTTACCTTTATTTTATTTTTTCTTCGTTCATTTGCACAACAGTGTCCGTTCATCTATATTGTTGTATTTCTGGTAATCCATAAGAATAAGAAGCCTTTTAGCATACCTTGCGGAACATCTGAAGAGACTGCAAGTCAAGAAGATCAATTTTATGTACGAGATTCGAGTGATTTATTTTATCGAAAGCTTTGCTAAAGTCAGTATATGTAACCTCCGTGTGCTTATGTTTCTTAAAACCCAATGATACATCGCTCATACATTTAAGCTAATTGAAATCCATGCTGAGAAGAAGAAATTAATAAAGTTATTTGGTCAGAGATAATAGCTTCGAAAAGTTGAGGAGCTTCTAGATTTACTGTTAAAAACATTAAGTCCGAAATATACATAGCAATCTTCTGCAGTTTCGTATTTATGATTTGTAATCGATTTTTATGATTCTCATTAGAGCTGCAAAACTATCGATAGTCGGACCACTTGATAGTTTAAAATAAAACTATCGATATTATCGATTTTTTTGTTAGGCCCGCTTATTTTCAGCCCATGTTTTAAAGCTCAACTGACAATTCTAACCGAAACTTTTGTATAAGTGTTATCGATCATCCCTTTCTTACGCATTGGGCTTATCAGTTGCCTGGTGTGTATGTGCTAGTTTCCTTCAATATATTGGAGTATCCGTAGCCGTGACTTGCTGTGATGTTATCCAAAATCAGATTTTACATTTGGTATTACCAGACAATATCATTATGTCTAGTTAAGGCATAAACCATCGATGTAAGACGAAAATAAAACTATCGATAGTCCCATCGATTGTTTTGCAGCTCTAATTCACATTTTAATTTATTCAATTCCATGTTGGATTCGATTATGGCACATTCAATACGACCATATGTTTTGATATCTACGTCACAAAAGTGACGAAGATGAATACGAATTTAAAATTTTCCTCTGTTGTGAAATAAATGCCTATATACATCGTTATTACAGCATTTTATATACTTAGTTTTTCTATAATCTTCTTACACGCAAACAGTAATTCATAGATGATATTGATATGCAAAGTGGCGAAAGATACGGCAGTTGAAATGTTTAATTGTTTAAAGGAATTTTAAACTCCAATTGTTAACCGTGTAATAAAAAATTTTTGGTACTTATGTGTAGTTATGTAGCTGATATACAAGTATAATACTTCCTGCAGTGTGCGAGGTTCATTCATTTGGTTATAGCTCCAAGATATAAGGCATTGAAGTAAGAAACATCTGTATGTAGAGTGAAAAGTACAAATTGAATGGGAGAAGAATCAATTAGAGTCGTGACACTCATGAATTATTTATTGCTCTCAAAATTCATGTTTTATTTATGCGACAGACAAAAGAGGTGAGCTCGACGAAGCCGATCTGCAAAGGTATGTGTGTCAATATTCAGAATGTTTGCATAAAATTTGGATTCTAATACGATATTTTTTTAAAAAGTCTAAGAGCATTAACAATCGACAAAGCTACTTACAGATCGCGATATTACAATTTGGAGCAGTTCTACTTCTGTTATCAATTTTCAAAGGTTGCCTATTTGGTATAAACTATTTCTCGATTCCAGACTTTGATGTTCTAGTTTGAATGTGAAATCTCGAAACCTTATATGATATCTTTGTTCACCTAACGGTTCTTTGTAACACTTAAAACTAATCGTGATACACGCGTGCCATAAGAAGTTTAGTATTGCAGATAGACGGAATAGGACCATTGTCACGCCCTCAAAATGGCGTTAATTGAAAACCTATAAGTGGTAAAACTGTAATTTAATGACAACATCGAAGGGCATCTGTTTGTTAAAAATTGGGTGCGATCACATCTATTAAAAGGTTTAATGTACATAGGTATTTCACAAACCACTACAACTATTTCAACTATTCTTGCTGAGAATCTTTCTAATATCCTTAAATCACTGAAAAAATTGTTGTCCATAGATAAAAGTATTTATTTAAAAATGACCAAAATATTTTCCCGTAGCATCATTCTAATCATTTAAGTAAGATTTTTGCACTATCAACTAATAAATTAAGTATATTTTACAAGTGAACTAAAGTGCTTCTTCTTCCTTTCTCAGCTCAAAATAATTAGATTACAAGATGACGGTTGGCGTAATCTTGGTGTAACACTGAAAATGTGTGAAATCGGTCCACGAATCAGCCTAGCTTCCATAGGCTGGTTTAAGAATGTGGGACCCTGTGGCCGGAATACTCTGAGCCCCTTTTTTGAGGTCATAATTATTTTAAAAGTGATATACATGCCCCTAAAGTACGATACAATTTTCAGCTGTATTCATTGCTTCCTTTGTCTGTAGCTGCCGCTAAGATTAGAGGTGCTTTTATGGCGATTTTCGTTTGTTAAAAGAATAGTATCAAAAAATGTATGAATTCGTGAATTTTTGGCCAAAAACAATACTGTAACGATGCTCCAGTCTCTATATTCGCCAGAAACGGCTCCGTGTGACTTTTACCTATTTCCAAAAGTAAAGAGAACTTTAAAAGGCAGTTGCACAGTGGTCAGTCCTGTGTGAAATCGGCGGCCAAAAATACTTTCGCTGCCCATATTAAAGTGCAATTTTTTTCTTAGCTTAAAAAAATAATATTACTATTAATCTAAGTATTTTGCTTTTATTTCGACTAGTTTATTTATTAAATAAAAAAACAAAACTTAGGAGAAATAATTGTAATGATAACGAATTTGAATTCAATTAAAATAGTTTAAGTTGATAAATGAAAAAAGCTCTAATATTTGCAATTAACTCAAGAGCTGATTTTAGTAGAATCGACTTTTATTGAAAGGTAATTTTCTTTGATGAGTTATCGGAGGATCTGAGCTCAAAAGTAAGCCGTTAAACAAGTCCTGATTTGTAGCCACCTCTGAGTTCTTTCGGGTACATATTGTATGATGCAATCGATATATCTTAGCATCCGTATTCCTTGACTCCGCAGCTTCTTCAGAGAACTCTCTAATTGAAACTAATACAACGACATCGGATGTGTGAATCAAAATTGTATGCACTGAAGGATAAAGATAATAACAAGAATACTTTGATGTTAGTTCTCTTGCTGTATCAAGAGCAAATTTCTTAAATCTGTCCACATTAATTTTATACCCTTATGATAAGGCTTACAGTAATGTTGCACAATCTTCAATTTTCTGTTTTTCTTTGCCAGTTATTCAGCAAATTGAAGATGCACTACCACCTGGTTTGTCGACAAACCTATGTGTTTTACAAAACTCGCCCTGAATATTTTGTTTCCTTCTTAGAAATCGTTCTTTTTCTTCTAAGCCAATATACCATTGTCTGACTTCAAGTCTGTAAGAAACGCGAAGAAAATAATGGAAACAATCCAAATTCGTAGCGATCTCTTCGAACTTTTTTGTAATGCAAGACAACACAAAACACTTGATAGAAACATAAGAATAACACAGAGATGGGCAAAAGGTGGCAGCTGAATTCAAATACATAGACCAATAAAATAATAACTAATATAAAAAAAAATGTTTCATTTGAGGGCAAAACAGGGATTACAACACTGGGTGAACATATTATTACATAAAAATCACTTAGTTACTATACTATACTTACTATAGTGTAGACTATACCTTTATGTTCAATATTCATTATAATTTAACTCAAACGCACTATAATATTAAATTTTAATTTTTTTAAGAAGGCCAAATTTAAAGCTCCGTTCACTGCACCGCCCGCTTGGTTTTATTGTTTCTTTTTTCTCTTTATTCGTAGGTCGCACTACCAGGATAAACTAAAAATTAATTTACCGTTTGTTTTCTTGTTCTTTTAAGAAATATATTTTATACTTTCAGTGGCAAATTTCCGACATTTTATTTTTTATTTTTGGCCTATGAAATCGACCACAGTGCGTTGTTTTACGAGCATAGATGACATTAAAAGTGCATCGCTGAAAGAGCTAAAGCTACCACAAAAATCGAGTTTGAGAAGTTTCAACGATTGAAAGATGGGCTGGCATAAGTGCATAATATCGAATGGCAACTATGTATTTTGGTGGTGCCATCATTAATGTGGACGAATAAAAAAATATTTTTTTACCTAAACGGAAAGTTCCCGTAATTTTCTGAACATATCTCGCACAGTAATCAATACTTTGACAGGTCGACAGTTTATAATACTATATACATATATTGAAATTATACTACTGGAATGACTCTTTACGAGTTGTTTTTTTGCCGCAAATACTGCAACGATATCTTAAAAATAAAATTAATATTATTAAATTAATAAATTATATCTCTTTTTGAACTCAAAATAACTAAGTTAATGAGCTGGTCTTCCCATATATATTTAAAGAGTCGATTTTTCATCAATATCATCTTTTATAAAATCATCTTTCACTTGTACAATTCCTTACGTACGCGGAAATTTCGTCTCCAAGCGCACTAATTAATTTGTACGAAATTTGTACCCGCTGAAAGTTGCATTCCCGATGCCTAAGAAGCAAGAGGTTGAAAGCGAACATTGGATGATCTTACTCGGACATATCCATAGTTGCTGATCTCGGAGAATTTTATGGCAGGACGTCTCGAACTCATTTCTCTTGGATTGCAGTAACATTAAAAAAAATTATCTTAAGCTCGTGAAAAGCTAATTTTACACGTTTGATTTTGGCAAATTGGAATAAAATCACATTTCATGAATTATTTCAGCTAAGCTTGCAGATACATATGTATATGTTGAGAATGCGTTATTAACTCCTGATATGACACATTATTTACCATTACAGCGAATGTTAATTAATAAAACGAAATAATTAATTATGAACATCAGCAACAATCGGTCCAATAATATCATTAATGAGAATAATTTACAGCAATTAACACAGTAAGACAAGTGAGATTAATTTTCCTTCAAGTGAAACCCCGTTATTTCAACTGACGTTTATTTACTCTCGGTTTTCTATACACATATGTATATAAATCGATAGTTCGACTAAGTTGTTTACACTGAGAGGTGGACAGAAAATTTAATAAAATATGACCTAACCAATTGCGCGTTATCTATTTGTAACACGATGCTAACCAAAAATTTTATTACACGAGTTAAAATAAAACAAGAAAAAACGTTTACTTCGGTTGCGCCGAAGCCATAATACCCTTCACAAATACAAAGGCCCCTTACAAGAACTTGATTCCGAACGTTCAATTTGTATGGCAGCTATATGATATAGTGATCTGATCTGACCGATTTCTATGGAGAATAATTTGTTGCCTTAAGCAATAAATCGTGCCTAATTTCGTGAAGATACCTCGTCAAATAAAAAAAATTTCCAAGCAAGCACTTTACTCCGATCGTGCAGTTAATATGGCAGCTATATGCTATAGTCTTCCGATCTATACAATTTCTTCGGAGATTACATTATTGCCTTAAATAATAATCCCTGCCAAATTTCGTGAAGATACCTCGTCAAATGAAAGAGTTTCCCATACAAGCACTTGATTCCGATTGTTCAGTTTGTATGGCAGCTATATGCTATAGTGGTCCGCTATCGGTCGTTCCGACAAATGAGCAGCTTCTTTGTGAGAAAAGGACAGGTGCAAAATTTCAGATCGATAGCATAAAAACTGAGGGACTAGTTTGTATATGTACATACAGACGGACAGACGGACATGGCTAAATCAACTCAGCTCATCATGCTGATCATTTATGTATATATTTTATAGGGTCTCCGACGTTTCCTTCTGGGTGTTACAAACTTCGTGGCACCCTGTTCAGGGTATATTGATGGCATCAACTGTATCGAATAACGCAACAACAAGTAAGGAAGGGCAAAGTTCGGTTGTAACCGAACATTTTATACTCTTGCAACTTGCGAGGATCAAGGCTGGCGAAATAACGAAAATCATTTATGTAGTATGATGAGTTTATGTAATTCGTGGACCGATTTCACATATTTTATTTTTTATACGGTATAAAGCCATGGGCGAAAGGGGTAGTATTAACTATTATTTTATTTATTTTTTGCATTACTACATATTAAGTTGAAAATCCTGATATAAGTTATATGGGGGCTAAGGCAAGTCTTCACCCGTTTCAATCCATTTTAGGCACATAGATGCACCTTTATTAGAAAAACATGCGCCTGATCAATTTGATTAAGTTAACTCACATATTGACCGATATATGCGTTATAAAGTCAACCGGAGGTTCGAAAATCTTTCTATTAGGTATATGGGAGTTAAGAGAAGTACTGGCCCGATTTAATACATTTATGACATACACACATAATATTATCAGGAAAGGGTTCTCGCCGTATTCGAATTATATATCTTATACATTGAACGATAATTTCGGTAAAAAGTCAACCATGGTCACTTGGATCCACATCTTCGCTATAAGGGGGCTTGAACAATTAAGGCCCGATATTGACAATTTTTAGATTTGAGATGGCATATCTTGAAGGCAGTCTTGTTGCAAAGTTGTATTTCAATATATTCATCAGACAAAAAATCAGATGGAGTTTAAACTTGTGTTTTATGGAAAGTAGGCGTGGTTTTAATCCGATTTCATCTAGTTTTGCCTTGTAACATAGGTATGTCAGGTCACTTACCAAATTTGGTTGAAATCGGTCAAGCAAATTCCGAGATATGGGTTTTCATCTTAACGTGGGCGGTGCCTCACCCATTGTCCAATTTTTGTATTGTTTCCTATAAAGCTTAATTGTACCATTCTATGTGTAAAATTTAAAGCCTCTGACTTGTTTATTTAATGAGTTAACACATTCTTAATAGTTTTAAACAAAACCGTTATATGAGGAGTGGGCGAAGTTATCACCCGATTTCGCCCCATTTTCCTAGTTAAAAAAAAATTTTAACTGAATATGCCACTCCCTAATGCGATTTGTTGTACAAGAACAGACTTATATGTTATTATGGAGCTTAGTTAGTTTTCGATTAATGGCGTTTTGTGGGCGTGGCAGTGGTCCGAGTACCAACCTTCTTATGGGGCCAAGACCATGCTATGCTAATTCTGACATTCTCACCAAAATTTTTCGACATTCTTGCTTCACTAATAGAAAAGAAAGCACAAACTTTTGCGATCGACAAACGAGTGTATGAAAACAAGAATCATATAAAATACCATACTGCAAACTGGCGAACATAGAACATAAGGACTGATTAATTGCATATACATTTTATTAGGGAGCACTCATCACTTTATTTTGATCTTTATGACACTTGAGATTAGAAGGATAACTAAAAATTCTCTGTAATATTCTTTATAAAACATTCGTTATACGAAAAACAAAATTTTCATAAAGTTGAATTTTTGATCTGCGAAAATGAGGTGTGGGACTATCGTCGAGCGGATGTGAAATAACGAGTAAGTGATTTCGATTAAATGCACGTACGAGGGCTGCTATATAGCTGGCTGGCCTAGGCAACACTTAGTGTCTGTGTGTAGTCTGACATTTCCATTGGAAAGTTTGACATTTTTTAGCATAACATCACTCAGAACGTTTTGTCATTTAATCGTGAATTGTTTTATTTACAGGGAATTAAAAAATTCATCTCGGCCAAAAAATGGAATTAACTCGTGAACATTTTCGTGCGATCATTTTTCACAACTTTCGACGTGGATTATCACGACAAGAGTGCATCGATGAATTAAAATCTTTGTATGGCTATGAAGCACCATCCTATAGCACTGTGAAAAACTTATACAACGAATTCAATTGCGGCCGACGCCCGCTCAAAGACGAATTCTGTGAAGGTCGTCCAAAAACAGCCGTTGTGCCAGAAAACATCGATGCCGTACGTGAACTGATAATGCAAGACCGTCATGTAACATACCTTCAGATAGAGGCATGCCTATGCATTTCTCCCACCAGCATACCTTCGATATTGCATGAACACCTGGCCGGATCTCGTTGGATCCCGCACAATTTGACAATCGCTCAAAAAAAGGCTCGTGTGGATTGGTGTAAAGAAATGCTGAAAAAGTACGATCGCGGTGCTTCAAAAGACGTTTATAAGATCGTCACAGGTGACGAATCATTGATCTTTGCGTATGAGCCCGAAACAAAACAGCAATCGACCGAAAAAAAAAAACCATTTTCGTTGATAAATATTCGGATTTTCATTATTAGGCCAGAAATATATAATATATAGCAGCCCTCGTATAGGATCGCTGTGGTGTGGTGAATTTCTCGTTATATTTCCAGAGTTATATTTCCAGAATGTCTATAAAATCTATGTATCCTTGCTTCATCAATCCTAAAAGGGCCTTAAGAGACTACTCGCCTCTTCCAATCATGCCTCAGATTGCAAAGTCAAAATCTTCTATGAGATTTGAAATATTTAATGCCAACTATACATTATCTTGCAACATCTTTCATTTCAACTTAGTACATATATTGCAGTTTCACACATATATGTATATATGTATATAAGTTTGCATATGTAATAATTAATGTGTAAATACTTGTGACTGGTTCGTGCTTTGACGTCGATTTCTCTTGAATGAGATTCGGTAGCTTTTGTCGCTCTTTGGCGCTTGAAAATCCCTTTGTTTTAGTGTATTACCTTTGTTGTTGTTTAGATTGATTGCTGATGATGCAGTTGTTATTGTAATTTATGTGCTGTTGCTACTGCATTGCATTCTCCCAGTGTATTTTTTTTCTTGGGTTGTTGTTGTGTTGTCTATTATCCTCTTTGTTGTTGTGCGCTGTTTTAATTCTTGGCTGTATGAAATTGCTTTTGTTTCGCCTCATTTTCGGCTTGCTGGCGTTGTCGTTTTTTCTTTGTCATTTACAAATCCCTCTCAGTTGTAGTTTGCTGAACAATTGCATTCATACATACGTACTTATGTGGGTGGGTATGTTCATACAAAGCTGTGTACGTGAGACTTCATTCCAGGTGGGTGGGTTGTGGCAACTTGCGGGCTATCGCCATGCAACATTGAGTAAGTCTTGAAAACAATAGCAAGCAGAAAGCCGATTTACTCTAATAAAGACGGTAATACGAGGTTTGTTCGAAAAGTATTGCGAATTTTGAATTTTTGCGGGCTACGTGCTTTCTATTTTTAATTGTTTTGTTGCGCTATATTGATACTCATATCCCTTACCTATGTTGACAAGGGCGGCCACTAAACATTCGATTTCTTAATTTTTGACAGCTGTTTTGTTTGGCCGTGTTTTGGATCGTCTTCGATTTTTGCGTATTTTAAAAAAGGAATCAAAGAATTTGTATAAAATTTTGTGTGATAACATGATTCGTCACCAATTATGACCCTCTGGAGCGGATCTGGGTCGTCAACGCGACTCTGTTTTTGGTATAAATTGAGCAATTTTGACACAAACTTGGCGACCCAACTTATACCCAAATCATTGGCACGAGACAATCGATATGATTAGTTCCTCAGCAATTTCTCTAATAGTAATTCGACGATTGGCCAATAGTATTTTCTTCACTTCATTAATGCTTCCGTCTGTTGCTGACGTCCTCGGGCGTCCTACATGCTCTTCGTAGTTCACATCTTCTCGAACCTTTAAGAACATTTTATACCACTGATAATCGCTGATAATCGTTGCTTTTGTCCAAGGTAGTTTCACCATATGTCATATAGTCAACAATCGGAATGCATCCGCGCACTTAATTTTGTATTTCACACAAAGTTTTAAACAAAGTCTTTGATCTATTTTGTAAAATAAGCAAAAATCGAAGACGAACGAAAACGCGTCCAAGCAAAACAGCTGTCAAAAATTAACTAAACATTCAAAATGGTAAGGGATATGAGTACCAACATAACACAACAAAATAATGGAATACGCGTAGCTCATGAAAATTCAAAATTCGCGCTACTTTTAAAAAAATCATGTAGATCATCTCCCCGATGCTGTTCATACGCCCGCCCACATCTAAATCTTTTCGATGCAGTTTTTGAAGAAAAGTAGCAAAGTTGCGACTTACAAATTTACAAATTATGTGCGCTTGTAGAGTGCAGTGTGCCAGATTCCAAAATGCATAGTTGAAGCTCAACAAACAACACACATCTGTTGGAAAATGTTAAATCATGAACCCTCAAAGTAAGGGCGGCAGTGTGGTTCAATCTACTGATATATCTACAATGAGTGACGTTTTGATTGCATTCTGTACTTTTGATTGAAATAGTATTTTTCTCTAATGACTTATTTCTGTATTTTCCGGACTATGGAATAGTTTTGGAATATATTTGGGAATATATATGTTTGTCGAGAGGTTAATATAACAATTAAGTAGCGGATATACTCGTATATATATACCCTGAACAGGGTATATGAGTATTAAGTTTGCCACGAAGTTTGTAACACATTGGTGGAAACGTCGGATACCCTATAAAATACCGTCTGTATAACCGCGAACTAGTCCCTCAGGTTTTGAAGTATCGATCTGAATTGATATTTTGTACATGTCCTTTTCTCTCCAAGAAGCTCCTCGTTTGTCTCAACCGCCATTATCGGATCATTATAGCATATAGCTGCCAAACAAAGTGAACGATCGGCATTGTGCTTGGAAAGACTTGGGTTATTATCCAAGGCAACAGTGCAATCTCCGAAGAAGTTGTTCATATTGGATCACTATAGCATATAGCTATCATACAACTGACCGATCGGTGTCAAGTTCTTGTAAGGAATATTTTGTATTTATGAAGGGTGTTATAGCTTCGATGGAACCGAATTCAGCGTTTTTTCATGTTATAAATTGAAATGCCACATATTATGAAGTAAAAGTTAAATTTGTATATCGGTATAAGTATATCATATTTAGTATGCGACTCTCGATTTTAATCGCATTTGCTAGTCGAAATTTTAATTAAATTCCTCCTCTCTCTCTGTTTCATTGCAGGAAAATGTTTATCGGCGGATTAAGTTGGCAAACCAGCCCAGGTAAGTGCAATAAATACACATATGCACACGCACACACTTTTGTCAACATTAATGAAATATGTACTATAGAGCGAGGGTTGGGAATAAAGATGCTCTACATGCATGACAAGCATACATACATATCCACACATATGTGCATGTAAATAAAGTGGCGTGTTGTAGTTGCAACGACTCAATGAAATTGCAACAAACAGTTTGCTTTTCCAAAATCCAAGTATGAGTGAGTACATGTGGGTGTGCCGACGTGCAGTGTGTTGAAGGTATACGCTGCATCTGTGAGGTGACCCAGCCGCAGCGTAACTCAACGACCCGCGACGACCCAAATCGCTTAATTACGCAAATGCTGCTAAGTAAGCATTGTTGCAAGTATCTAACTGCTTTGCAACAGCGACCATATGCCAGGGCTTACATATATACATAGATACGTATATGCATTCTCGTAACGGTACAAGTACACAGTGAGCCGCTCAAAGCAAATGCTAATAATGATTTTAGTAGAGCAATTCCGTTGGGTTTTGCTTCAATCACTTGTTTTGCATATGTATGTATGTGTGTGATAGTGTGCAAATTAGATGATTTCTCCTACAACAATTAACACAAGTATCTGAAGTCATGCTACGTTGTATGGTGGTGTCTTCATATTTTATTGTTGCTTTTTCAATAATTTTGACTGCGCAATTCCCGCGTCATGAAAAGCGCTGTTGCATATGCAGCCAATACTCATCAGCTTCTCTCCAGGTGTCAGTTACACAAACACCCATACATACATATTTACTGAATCTCACGATTTCGACAGTGGTTATCACTTTGCAAAATACGAATGCACTTATGCATACACCGTTAGAAATTTCTGAATTCGTTACGAGAAATTTTGTAATAATTTATATTTACTTTTTATACCCTCAACAGGGTATATTAATTTTAACACTAAATAGGTAACGTCGGAGACCCTATAAAGTATATATGTATATAATGATCAGCGTGACGAGCTGGGTTGATTTAGCCATGTGAGTCTGTTCATTCGTCTGTCTGTAAATATGCGAACTAGTCCCTAAGTTTTTGAAATAACGATTGATTGCACCAAGAAGCTGCTCATTTGTCAGAACGGCCGATATAGGATCACTTTAGCATATAGCTGCCATACAAACTGCACGATCACAGTTCTTGTAAGGAATCTTTGTATTTGTGAAGGGTATTATAGTTCCGGTGCAACCGAAGTTAACGTTTTTATACTCTCGCAACCTGTTGCTACAGAGTATAATAGTTTTGTTCACCTTGTCCAATGGTTGTTTGTATCACTTAAAACTAATCGAGTTAGATATAGGGTTATATATATATAAATGATCAGGATGAAGGGACGAGTTGAAATCCGGGTGACTGTCTGTCCGTCCGTCTGTCCGTCCGTGCAACTGCCACTGCCACGCCCACAAAATGCCATTAATCAAAAACAAATAAATTGCCATAACTAAGCTCCGCAATAAGATACAAGACTGTTATTTGGTACAAAAGATCACATTAGGGAGAGGCATCTGCAGTTAAAATTTTTTTTTAAAAAGTGGGCGTGGTCCCGCCTCTAATAGGTTTAATGTGCATATCTCCTAAACCGCTAATGCTATAATAACAAAATTCACTGGCAGCAAATGTTTTTAGCACTTCTATTGACGGTGGGAAAATAGTTTAAATCGGGTGGCAACTCCGCCCACTCCCCATATAACGGTACTGTTAAAAACTAATAAAAGCGCGATAAATCAAGCACTAAACACGCCAGAGACATTAAATTTTATCTCTGAGATGGTATAAGATGACTTTATAGGAACCGCGTTCAAAATTAGACAGTGGGCGTGGCACAGCCCACTTTTAGGTGAAAACCCATATCTTGAGATCTGCTTAACCGATTTCAACCAAATTCGGTGCGTAACGTTCTTTTCATGTTTCTATGTCATAGTGCGAAAGTGGGCGAAATCGGACTACAACCACGCTTACTTCCCATGTAACACCATTTTTAATTCCATCTGATTCTTTCACTTTCCACTATGCAAATCAGGTAACAATGATTATATCGGGGTAAAACTTTGCGTGAATAATGCAATTAAAGTATGCCATCTTGCGGCCAAAAATTGTCTAAATCGAACCAAAACTGTTCATACCCTTAAGTACTAAATAGGTGGACCCCAGTGCCTATAGTTGACCTTCTACCGAAAATATCAGTCAATCCACAAAGAAATCTCAAACGAGTATACCATTTGACTTTGCGAGAGTATAAAATGTTCGGTTACATCCGAACTTAGCCCTTCCTTACTTGTTTCTTGTAAAGTTTTAAATTAAACAATTTATAATATTCTTTATTTCGGCATCTTCTGATCAAGATCGTGGCTTCGGGAACAAAGTATTCGCAATATTGTACAGTTATCTTGTTCCGACATAGAATCATGAAGTGATTGCTGCTTTCTGCCAATCCATCTGGTCTATTCAAATTAAAATGCTTTCGTCAGGAAAAATTATTCTGACAAACTAGCACATCCGTCTGATGGTTTTTAGTATTCCCCCTTACTCGATGCAAGACGTGAACTAAATTTCAGAATATGCCTGTAAGCCAGAATCAATGAGATTTCTTTCTGGTCCCGGGCACAAACACGCATGCATTTGATGCGTTATATGCGCAAGTTCATGCGATATGGGCATCAATTTGAATTGAATTTATTTCGATAGCCTCGTTTTGGTTTGGGTGAATTTTGCGCTCGCAGCCAATGACGACGACAAAGGTTTCAATTCATCGAAATACGTTTTGAGACGCGAAATTGCCAATGATGCATTTCAGCGCTCTCCTCACATAAACGAGTAACTGTGAATTGCAAAAATAGCAAAAAATTATATACATATATTGACGTAGTAATGTGTGTATACATACATATGTATAGCGTATACCTATTAAAAAAGTACGCATTAAAGTTACAACAACAAAAATAGTATATAATGGTACTTGCGTTGTCGGGCAGTTGAGAGATGGCGGCTATGTCGTCTCTCCGCTGTGTGCCGTGCTCAATTCGATTTGATACAAAATAAATTAAATTGAATTGTAATTGATAGAAATTCTTGAGATTGCATGTGCGCAGTCAGGCTAGGAATTTTGATGGTCCGGGGAGCCAAGTGATTTCGTACGGTAAGAGGTAATATTACGGGGAGTCACACAAACGATCGGTGAAATTGGTGGTAACGACACAAATTTGCATATTGGTATTATCTGACATGTTTCTATATACGATTGAATATAATATTAGCATTGTTGTGATAACTGGCTCAGAAGTTCGTCATTTTCAACGATACATTTAAACATTTTATAGCCGACTGTCAAGTACAGATGTTTATAACAGATGTAGGGAAAAGATAATAGTATGTAATTGAAGAGTCGATTTCCACTGTAAATTCATACCATCAACCGGTTTTTAAAAATTAGGGCTTAATAAAATATACATATGTATAAGTGTTCACACTATATGAAATATATTCCAATCAAATAATCAATAAACTTGTATTATATATACATATATATATATATAGAAGGTATTTACCGTTTTGTTTAATAACTTGGTGCCATTTTGTATGTAATTTCATAACGCCACTCTCATAGAACCTATTATTTATTGGCAAAAAACTGGGACAGTCGATTTTCACAAGCTTCTCTTGAGGCGAATTTCGGTCCAAACTAGAATGCATAAGAATCTCCTAACAAAGCTGTGGAGATTCTAGCGAGTTACTATTGTGAGGTATGTCGTTGTTCTGAGGGAACACGATTCCTCTCCTATTCTATTCACTACCGATTCCACCAAGGCACATTGTTTGCACCGGATCAACGCAATTCGATCACAACCGTTTTCGCTTGGTGTTGTCGTTAGTAACAAACTTTTCCTCACCAATAATCAGTTTCAGAAATGGATAAATATTGTTGCGATTCAGAAGCGATTCGGAGAATGAAATACCGTCCATAAGGTTTTTGTATTAACTCGTGTGGCACCCATTCCTCGGGATGTTTCTTGTATCCACGCTTATATAATATAATTCGTTTCAAACCTTTTTCGTGCAATGATTAACTCCTGAGAAATCAAAACGATGCTTACATAACGGTGAGAACCGGCGATTTCCATTGTTTTGTTGATTTTTTTAGTCATTAGCTTTTCAGAGTGTGGTGTATATTTGACATCAAAATTACATGGTATGAAATTTATCCTTAAAAATATCACACCGACCATAATTTGTCTATACAAATTTACATTAGGAAAATAAGTTTTTATAAAAAAAAACAGTAAAACCTTGGTTGAAAGAGTGGTTCGAAAAAACGCCTGACCATAAACGGTCGTACTTAAGTTATCAATAGGCTAATTTTGCTCCCAAGTAAGTACCGGTCATCAACACGCTGGGTTTGCTTAAATTTCTCAGTTCTTACCACTTTAAATGTTCAATTTCTGGAACATTGGGAGCAGTTCAAGAGTCCAGGGGCAGACTCGTTTCCTTCTATATTTCCATATATTACATTTTTCAAAAGAAATTTAATATATATTTTTATAAATAATAAAGACATTTAAATACTTTAAGATTAAGTTATTTGCTATGAACAAACCATCACTATTAATTGCGTTAAAAGAAGTTTTCTATGAGCAGGGATTACGCTAAAAGAGCGTAAGTGATCGTATACGTATACACACGGACTGTCTCTAATGGCACAAACAGTCACCGACGCAAAACCGTGTCCGGAATTAGCTGATACGACCTATCTTATGAGAGCTTCAACAGACCGTATGGTAGGATATCTGCAAAAATTGGATTTTTTCCGTAGAAATGAGTGAGTTGAGAGTAAGAGAGCAATCTCTTGCAACGCAGGGTTGTCAATCTCGATATTTTGTAGTAATTAAAAAACTACAATATATTTGAAATTGAATATATTTGAAATATTCTTAAAATAACTCAAAATCACAGCCGAATACACTTACTTATAAATAGGCAAACTATTTTTATACTCTCGCAACCTGTTGCTACAGAGTATAATAGTTTTGTTCACCTAACGGTTGTTTGTATCACCTAAAACTAATCGAGTTAGATATAGGGTTATATATATATAAATGATCAGGATGAAGAGACGAGTTGAAATCCGGGTGACTGTCTGTCCGTCCGTCTGTCCGTCCGTGCAACTGCCACTGCCACGCCCACAAAACGCCATTAATCAAAAACAAATAAATTGCCATAACTAAGCTCCGCAATAAGATACAAGACTGTTATTTGGTACACAGGATCACATTAGGGAGGGGCATCTGCAGTTAAAATTTTTTTTAAAGTGGGCGTGATCCCGCCCCAAGTATGAGATGACTTTATAGGAACCGCGTTCAAAATTAGACAATGGGCGTGGCACAGCCCACTTTTAGGTGAAAACCCATATCTTGAGATCTGCTTAACCAATTTCAACAAAATTCGGTAAATAACGTTATTTTCATATTTCTATGTTATAGTGCGAAAATGGGCGAAATCGGACCACAACCACGCCTATTTCCCATATAACAACATGTTCAATTCCATCTGATTCCTTCACTTTCCACTATGCATATCAAGCAACAATGATTATATCGGGGTAAAACTTTGCGTGAATAATACGTTTAAAGTATGCCACCATGTGACCAAAAATTGTCTAAATCGAACCAAAACTGTTCAAGCCCCTAAGTACTAAATATGTGGACCCCAGTGCCTATAGTTGACCTTCTAAGAAATCTCAAACGAGTATACCTTACTTGTTAATATTTGGATTTTAGTTTTGAGCTTTTACATTATGAAAAATTATAACTAACAAAACTAAATGTGTGAAAAATCGTGTATACAAATAGAGCAATGGCAACATTGGTGAAATGAAAACAAAAGAGAAAAACTGATTTCTGCTTTGCAACTACGGGCATAACTTTTGACAAATTTGGTTTGATACGAGCGGTAAGTACGGAAGGGAAGAATTTCGTTGACTGTTTGGGCACTAACAAGCACAAACGAAGAGCGTAAAATGAGCACTTAAGGCCCGGCCCAATGCTGCCTTTCTTTACTTGCATTCTTTCATTTGACTTACTTTGAATGCTTTTATGACCAAATGAGCACTTTGAACGCTGTCAAATTAATCAACTGATTCGTAAGTTGATGAAAAGAAACAGTAAAAACACGGTTGCCACTCAATTAATATTTGGTGGATCAAACAAAAACAAACAAAACATATGTAATAATTTAATATTAAATGTTTTATTATTATTCACGATTTATCACATTTCTGCATAAATATATCAAATTTTTAAATATTATACGTTTTAACTATTTTTACAGTAATAAAAATATGTGATTAAATTTTGTGTGCAGATGTAGCAACAAAAAATAAATAAATTGGTACATTTCGCACAACTGGCACCCATAGTTACAATATCTCCTGTCAAAGGCGCTGGCAAATAGAACATAGATCTATTTTAAACATCAAGCGCTTAAAGCAAAGCTGCATTTGGTCTATCTTATATTTTCTAGTACAGTTCTATCAAGTTTTGTCAGTTTTCACAGCAAAGCAAGTAAGGCAAGTGAAGCCAGTTGCCCGAGCTCAGGAGGTTTTGACTTTTAGCAATTGCGCTCTCATTTCCAGTGAGATATGAGTTGGGTATCTCTTTATCACAGTCTGCAATCAGCAGCTGACCAAACCGGTTGGTGCGGACCGAGGTGTATATGTTACGTATGAAATTACGCGATAAAATTTCATATAGTCCCTTTTTTAAATGCCAAATTGGCCAACTATGTGCAACTTTGTTATGCGCCATCTGGAACTTAGTGCTGCGATTTGTGGTATATAGACTAGTATACTTAAAAAGACTGATGTAGATTTTACAAGGAAATAGAGAAGTGGTGTGCAACTTCCAATTAATGAGATATTTTTTTACAAATTTCACTTTTTCTTATTAAGAGTTCCTAATTCTCAACAGTATCAGACTCAGAATACATAATTTCTCCGCCAAGAAAGAGTCGTAGTACAGTTGCGCATGCGTCAGAGGACATCCTAGTTTGTTTGAACATCTCGTATTTATTCGATTGGGTACTCTTCAACGCTTGGCGAATCGAAGACAGCAAATACCTACATAAACTTACATAGGAATGAAGAGTATTTGAATTAATGAACCGTCCACAAATACAGATTTGTCGATTTGAGCAATAGAAATACGTAAAGCCTCAGTAAGGGTATAAAAAAATTCAAAAATCTACGGAGGGTTAAGTAATAAACGGCGAACGAGAGACTCATATATCTCCCCCCCCGCTCTTTGCATATATTTGCATGTGTTTTTGTAAACTTTTTTTTTAGTTTGTGTGTGCGCTTCGGTCGATATACAATAAATGTACACATGTTCATTTGTACACGCATACATATACAGACGCTTTGCAGTTCATTTTTTGAATTTGTAAATTTGATTTGACTAGACTCCGCCCATTGTAGAGCGGCTAGCTGATAGCTATTGTTCCGCTAATTTGTTGTTGTATTTATTAGTGAATTTGCCTTCAATGATGACTGTTGGCCGTTGGCCGCCAATGTTGACGTATAGAATGAAACCCCGTCGTAGCGGCCCACCACAATTATACGTGTGCCAGCTAACCCCCATCCGTCCCTATCGCTGAAGGCGCGTACTTTTTCTTTACGACATTTGTTTATTTGTACCTGTGCCAAAAATGCCATCTTTCGAATGGCTTTTTCAAAAGCGCCCAAGTGGGCTACTTCACCACTTCGCTGTGCCGGTTTCACGCCTCTTTTTGTTGGGTACGTCTTTTCGACTGTGTCTGTTCATTCGTTGACGTTTTCGTTACTGTCTCAAATTTTGTATACATTTAATATTATACATAAATACGAGTATATATGCATATATATTGTATGTATGTATGTACACTCTACAGCCTTTATTCATATTGGCGGCAATATTCATATGGCACCCTACGGCGAAACCCTAAGAGGAAGTACCTCAGATGGAACGAATATTATTTGAGCAAACCAAAAACAAAGTGCAAACAACAAATGTTGTTTTTTCTATCAAAGAAATATATAATACAGATAAGTAGCTAAACGATTTTTACGGTAAGGTATTTAACTGATCACTTATTGTGAAAATAAATTTTTTTGTAACAGAAGTGGAAGTGGAGTAAATATATGTTATATTTATGGGAATGAAAATAATGTTCAATGGAAATAAGAAAATATGTTAGCATTCTCTCTCTCAAAAATTCTTAATTACTACGGAGTGTGAAAAAATTGAGGCATCGGAATTATGCTTTTAGTTTTGTTGTCACAAATGAAGCTAATGGTTCAATTATGGTTAACCCCACAATAGACCGATCTTTATGTTTACTTAGTTACATATACATCTTGCATTTACAAGTATAATAATGTTTTTCGAACATAATCCCCCGCAGAGTCGGTAATTCGAGCAACCACGGATCGGCCACCATGACCACGTTTACTCTAGGTGGATAATGCGTATTCTCAGAAACTCGGTACAGTGCGCCCCGAAGACGCTATCGATGATGTGGAGCAGAGTTTCAAAGAAGTCCCGAATGAGTTCATCCGCCATCGGGCGCAACAATTAGAACTGTGGCCATTCACTTTATGAAAGATTTTGTGGAAGATCTTGGTTTTCTTCATTGGCCCTGGCATCAGCAGTTTTCTCTATTGTAAGGCTTTGGTATTAGTTACAATACCGAGAACAGTGTATATTAAGTTTGTCACGAAGTTTGTAACATCCAGAAGCCAACGTCGGATAACCTATAAAATATATATATAAATGATCAGCATGCCGAGCTCTGTCGATTTAGCCATGCCCGCTGACATAGTCCCTCAGTTTTTGAGATATCGATCGGCCTTATATCCCCAATAAGCTGCTCATTTGTTGTAACCGGCGATATCGAACCACTATAGCATATAGCTGCAATACAAACTGAACAGTCGGAATCAAGTGTTTGTATGGAACTTTTTTTCATTTGACGAGATTTCTTTATAGGTGGGTTATTGTCTAAGGCAATGGTGTAATCTCCGAACAAATTTTTCAGATCGGACAACTATAGCATATATCTGTCATACAATCTGATTGATCGAAATCCAGTTCTTGTGAGGAATCTTTTGTATTTGTAGATGGTATTGTAGCTTCCTTACAGACGAAGTTTACGGGATTTGCAAGAAATCGCAATACAAACAAGTAAGGAAGGGCTAAGTTCGGATGTAACCGAACATTTTATACTCTCGCAAACTCAAATGGTATACTCGTTTGAGATTTCTTTATGGATTGGCTGATAATTTCGGTAGAAGGTCAACTATAGGCACTGGGGTCCACATACTTAGTACTTAGGGGCTTGAACAGTTTTGGTTCGATTTAGACAATTTTTGGTCACAAGGTGGCCTACTTTAAACGTATTATTCACGCAAAGTTTTACCCCGATATAATCATTGTTGCTTGATATGCATAGTAGAAAGTGAAAGAATCAGATGGAATTGAAAATGGTGTTATATGGGAAATAGGCGTGGTTGTAGTCCGATTTCGCACTATAACATAGAAATATGAGAAGAATGTTATGTACCGAATTTGGTTGAAATCGGTTAAGCAGATCTTAAGATATGGGCTTTCACCTAAAAGTGGGCTCTGCCACGCCCACTGTCTAATTTTGAACATGGTTCCTAAAAAGTCATGTCATACCATCCCAGAGATAAAATTTAATGTCTGTGGCGTGTTTAGTGCTTGATTTATCGCGCTTTTAGTAGTTTTTAACAGTACCGTTATATGGGGAATGGGCGGAGTTGCCACCCGATTTCAACTATTTTCACACCGTCAATAGAAGGGCTAAAAACATTTGCTTCTAGTGAATTTGGTTATTTTAGCATTAGCGGTTTATGAGATATGCACATTAAACCTATTAGAGGCGGGACCACGCCCACCAAAAAAGTTTTAACTGCAGATGCCCCTCCTTAATGTGATCCTGTGTACCAAATAACAGTCTTTTATCTTATTGCGTAGCTTAGTTATGGCAATTAATTTGTTTTTTATTAATGGCGTTTTGTGGGCGTGGCAGTGGTCCGATTACGCCCATCTGCAATACCAACCGTCTCACGGTACCAAGAAACATGTCTACCAAGTTTCATAAAGATATCTCAATTTTTACTAAAGTTAGAGCTTGCACGGACGGACAGACGGACGGACGGACGGACAGACAGTCATATTTATATATATGTAACCCTCGATTAGTTTTACGTGATACAAACAACCGTTAGGTGAACAAAACTATTATCCTCTGTAGCATCAGGTTGCGAGAGTATAAAAAGGTAATAAAACTTTTGCAATAGTAAAAATTCTTATATTTATTTCGGTCGTCATGTGGTAGATCAGTACAACAATTTTCTTGTGTCCGAGAAAGCATCCTCTTTTGACTGGTGACTCATCGCTGAGTGTCTAGTTGCTCGTTGCACTATTACAAAAGGCAGCTAAGTTCGTGTCAATCACTAAATCTTTGTGTTATGCATTACTACTGTTGGCAAGATGTAGCACAATTATTTCCAATACTTTTTTGGACCACATTGCAGAGACGATAACCATGTGCACAGACAAAAAATGCTACTAAACTAGAATCTCTAAAGCGGTTACTTAAACGACACAAGCGGCTTATATGTCCCATGTGGAAATTTATTGGAGTGTTTTCTATTCTATATAAATTTCATCATGCATAAGACTTCAAGCTTAAGAGGAACGACTTTAGTTCCCGCAGGGTGTTCAATATGCATGTGTGCAGAAGGGGTTTGTCACTGTTGCCTACAATTAGTGGTTAATAAGTAGGCATTTGATTTTTTGCTTTCTCCTTTCTAACCTTTCTTAAGTTGCTATCAACACTCTTTCAGAAGAGCGTCGTCAGAGCTCTACTTATACATGTATGTACGTGGTACTTGCCATGCTTCGACAATGATGCTGATGGGACAACAAGATTTAGGCTGTGCGCACATCTTACTTTATATTTCACTTCTCGCACGTACGCTGAAGTAGTTGCCGAGAACTGTGTCGAAACACTATGCCACAAAGCTTCGCCGCTATTCCAACATGCCTCATACTGATCGCTGACAACCAAATCTAACTGCATATTTTTATAGTTGGTCCGTGAATTGTTTGGCGGAGGCTGCCTGCTTGCCATGCCGCATAACTATACACGAAGTGTTGACTCTGGGCTGTTGGCTTTTGCTAGCAACTGCGTCAGCACTTTTCGAGTGCGGTCCGCTGTGCATGACTATGTACTCGGTATGTATGTATGTAACGAGCGTAACGTCAACTACTGTAAGAGCCAGCTGGTAACCATTTACGGCAGTCTGGCAATGCTTGAATGCCGATTACTTGACAAATCTAACGCCAGGATATATAAAAGTGACACTCGAGCTGAACAACTTATGGGTGTCTTTGCAGATTGCCACAACCGATTGACGTCTTCGAACGTTGGCTCAGTGCTTTTGTGGTGGCAAGGACGGTTGTAGTGCTAGCAAGCGACAGTTGGCACGCCTTCTTGTCGGTGCACAGACCTCTACAGGCTGAGTAAGGCATTTCCGTTTTGCGGTGTCCCCCGCGTTTGAGGCTAAATGCGGTTAAATGGTATTCAGCGCTCTTATGTTCCTACCCACTCAACGGTTTGAACGCCTGGCTGTCAGTCTGCGCTTATAATCTCTAATTTTAATATTTAATCGAACGAGCTTAGTGCGGCTTGTTAAATTAGGAAGTACCTTGATGCAATTATGTGTATAAGAGTGTGTAATTACTTGCATAGAATTATGTATGCACAAATTTCATTCACAATGTGTACGTACATAAGCTTTGCCGAATATATGTACATATATTTACAAAATTCAAAATGAAAGCAAAATAATTGGATTTAAGATCATTGCTGTTCATTAGCATGAACTTTGGTCGCCGCTACACATTTGAGAAGTTTTTCTTAAAATTAGGTATGTTGCGAATGCGAATTGTAGTAAGCATTTTTATAGCATTAAATGTTACACTCTTTCTTTATTTTGATTTTTATCGGTCAGTTTAAATGGCAGCTATATGATATAGTGGTCCAATCGGAACAATATGTTCGTAGATTGTAGAAATGTCTTAGGTACTAATCCATACCGAATTTTGTGAAGATATCTTATAAAAAAGTTTTCCATGTAAGAATTTTATTCTGATTGTTCAGTTCATGTGGCTGTTATATGCTATAGTCTGATATCGGCGATTCCGACATCTGTGCAGTTTCTTGGTGAGAATGTGTCCAAAATTTCAGGTCGTTATCTCAAAAACTGAAAGAGTAGTTTGCCTAAATACAGACGGATAGACATCCGGAATGGGTAAATCGACTTAGCTCGTCAGGCTGATCATTTAAAAATATGCTTTATTGGGTCTCTAACGTTTTCGTTTAGGTGTTACAAACTTCGCGGCAAACTTAGTAAACTCTAATGGATTTCGTTCCGGATTTAATCGTTGCTGCATTTTGGTTTATTGGCCTTGAGCAATCATCGCATAATCAAAATGATGGGTGATAATCTTACACTTTTGAACAATTTATAGTGTAAATTCTTGAGAACTCAAACCGGTCTTAATATTGGTTTGAAGTTTATGAGCAGTGCCGTCTACGTCGTGAAAATCTGCCAATGCCATAGCACGTTTCATATTTAAGCTCATATCTCTTATCGTGCAATGTACCTGCACATATTCGCAACAACCCGAGTTTAGAAGTAAAAAAAATCCTCTGTCTGGGTCATATTGAACTTCTATAATTACTCACAGGCTCACTTCTTAATAGTCAATAGGGTTCAGATACTTTTGCTTCTACTTTTAAATACCTTTCCTGTTATCTACCACAAATAAAGGGCTTGTACTCTTTAATTTTTTTTTAAACCACAGAAGTTTATATATTTACTCAAGAACAATATCTAAGTACCCAATTATTTGTAAGAACATTACTATGTATTAACTTGCTACATCTTGAAAAATGTGCAGTAAGGTAACAGTTCCCATTCCATTTTTCCTAGAATATCGTATTCTCTATAAATTACTCATAATTTTCAGGTCTCTACTACTAAATATGAACCAGATATCAACAAACATAGTTAAAAAATCTGAATGTTGTCACTCTCCTTAACTATTAAAATGCCACTTACCAAGAACTCTAGATAAGAATGCTCGAAAACGTACATAAAATCCAGTATTATATAAAAACAAAAAAAAAAACGTTAACGGCTGCACCGAAGTAATAATACACTTCAGAGGTGAATTTTTATAGCATAACAGAGTATGAAAATATCTTTATTTTGATCTTGATCGTTCAGATCGATATCGGTTCCGACAAATGAGCGACTTCTTGGTGAGTAAAAAACGTGTACAAAATTTCAGACCGATTTCTCAAAAACTGAGAGACTGGTTCGTGTATATACAAAAGGACAGACATAAATCGACTCAGCTCGTTACCCAGATCGTTTATATACCTTATATATACTTATTTATATACCTTATACATTCTCCGACGTTTCCTTTTGGGTGTTACAAACGTCGTGGCAATTTTAATATGTTGTACCTTGTTCAGGGCATAATTCAAATAGGTACACTTAGTCAGAAAGTATCTTATTGCGATGATGATGTAATGATTTTCTACAATTACTTGGTTACTTGTAAAGGCGAAGCAAAACGGAGCCACAGCGGTATTCAGAAACAACTGATGCTAGACAAGTCTTCTTTATATCCACTTCGCGTTAAGTAAAATTTAGCAAGCATCGAGTTACGAGTACTGAAATCATACTGAAAACTATAGTAATTTTGAACGCCCTGATCTGTATCAGTTCAATTTTTCTGGGGTACTAAAGTCCGAGCAAGCACATTTGTATTTGCGGTCACAGTATCAGCATGACTTGGAGTATTGAGTTACAGAAAACTCGACTAATTTGACACAATTCAATTTCTGGTATATGCATTTGACATGTACGAAAATAGAAATGCACACTGTGTCGCTACTCACAAAATGAGCTTCAGAAAATCATATATATTCAATATTTATGTTATTTTGCATATAAAAATAGAAATAGTAATTTGTTTAAGTACTAGGGGGACTCCCGTGACGCGGTGTTGAAGCAATATATGATATTTGCGAAAGAAAAGTTGGGGCTGAAAGGAAGTCGATCAAAGCAATTCACCGTAAAGAAAGCCTTCACCTTTACTTTCAACAGTTCTGCATGTTCTCTGGTTTTAAATTTGCTAAACTATATCTGTTTCGGCATAAAGTTAACTGGGCATTTGTGTTCTTCTTATTTACCGTTTTATGGTTTCACTGAGTTTGATTATGCTAACGAATATTCTTGGTTAACTTTAATAATATATCACACTCAGATAACAGATTGGTAGTGACAAAATAAAATCAATAATGTATTGTAGTTTAGAGGAGGTTGTCGAAAAATCTAAACTGTTTGTGGCACATGATAAAAAAAACATGTTTGCACATCTGTCGTTTCGTTCTTTGGAGAATAAATGTTACTTTAGACGCCGAATAGCATTTTATAAATCTCTTGGCACAAGGTCATATGCATTAGGGTGGGTAAAAAAAAATAAACGAATGTTTTTTTCACCTGGTACTCCGAAAAATTGCCTCTAAGAAAGACGGTTGTAGTTTGACTGATTTAAGACAAATTTGTTTTTTTCTTTTGAGTTCTATAAATAATATAGTAAAACCATCATTTAAAATTCCCAAGCTCATAGTCTTATATAAAATTTACTGCTCTATAAAAATTATCTGTTTTTTTCTCGTTTTTTTATTTTTATTTTTTTTTGTTTCTTTGTGGTTTCATTGGATATGTTAGGCATTGATGTTTAACGCTTTATTTAATGAAAACATTTTATAGACAATTTTTATTTTAAAATTTTCTACAAGACTATAAGCTTTGTAATTTAGAATACTATGATATTTTTTCAATGAGTTATAGTATTAAAAAAAAAAAAATTGTTTTAAAATAGTCAAACTTCAACCGTTAATATCTTTTGAATGGTTGAGTTTATGAAAAACCGTGAGAGACCATTATGTGGAGCATTCAATTTTTTACAAAATCCAAAGACGGATATGAGTTTTTCTATTTGATAATAAGAAAAAATAGATAACGATAAAGTGAATGACCTACCCGTTACAATTAAGATGATACTTGGAGAGCGTTTCTTAGAAGAATTTTCGGAGTACTAAGTGAAAAAAACATTACTTTATTTAAATATTGAAATATATCCTTGTACCCAAGTATGTAATTGTGATATATACATTTTCATACCCTGAACAGGGTATATTAAGTTTACCACGATGATATAAATTTTCAGCATGACGAGCTGAGTCGATTTAGCCATGTCCGTCTGTCTGCAAATATGCGAACTAGTCCCTCAGATTTGTCCTTTTCTCCCCAAGAATCTGCACATTTGCGGAACCGCCGATATTGAACCACTCTAGCAATTAGCTTTTTTTTACCCACCCACCGTAATATGCACCGTCAGTTTTTAATGCCGAATCACTTTCCAATTTTGTTAGCCATCCACAGAATGGCCATCTTCATCGAATTTAATCAAAAAATTCTCTGAAACTCTTTAACTTTCCTGCAGTTTTTTAAGTCAACATTTTGAATTTAGTTAAGTCCAGTTTACGAAGCTGATTGAAAAGTACCGAAATGAGAACTTGGAAAATTCAATTTAGTTTCAACACATTGCAGCAATTAATAACTCGTTTTAACGATCTCACTCATAACTATCTACCTACTCGTATGTCATATACAAATTACAAATAGTGTGAGCGGACACCAATATTAGCACCAAATATAATCAAGGGAGACGAGCAAACAAGTGGAAATACCTACAAACATTCGGTAGCAAACTCTGCAGTGACAAAATCCGAAAGCGATTGAAGCTCAATTTACTATGTACCAGTCTTCAATAAAATCCATCTCTGCCTCAACGCCAACGTCAATGCACAAATCCTAAACGCAATCCCAATTCCAAATCCCAATCAGGAAGAGTATTAATGGGAAATTATCGTCTGCACTTTATGGCATTCATCATCGCCTTTCTTCCCTCTTATTTCACCCTCGGTGTTTACATATTCACCGGGATGTTGTGGCGCTTGTACTCGTACAAATAATTCGTGGCGTTTTTCAATCATCACTGTCGTCGCCATAATTATTGCCTTTAGCCTGAAGACTTACTTTATTTAAATATTGAAATATCTACTTGTACACACGTAAGTAGGTGTGATATATACGTTTCTATACCCTGAACAGAGTAAAAGTATATTAAGATTGCCACGATGATATAAATTATCAGCATGACGAGCTGAGTCGATTTAGCCATTGCCGCCTCTCTGTATAAACGCAAAATAGTCCCTCATATTTGAGATATCGATCTGAAATTTTGCACTCGTCCTTTTTAACCGAGAAGCTACATATTTGCGAAACCGCCGATATCCAACCACCATAGCAATTAGCTGCCATACAAAGTAAATGATCGGATCAAGTGCTTGTGTGGAAAGCTTTTTCTTTTGACCATATATCTTCAGGAAATTTGTCATAGGTTATTGCCTGAGGCAATGATGTAGTCTTTGAAGAAACTATTCAGTTCAGATCATTATAGCATATAGCTGCCAAAAAAACTGACGGATAAATATCAAGTTACGGATTTTTTTTTGTATTTATGAAGGGTATTATAACTTCCGTGCTACCGAAGTTAACGTTTTTTCTTGTTATGTGTATACATATTTGGGTGCATTCATGGGTCTATCCAGGTACAGTTTAGTGTACATTAGGGTGGTTTTTATTTGGCAACCTGTAATATTGATGTGTCATGTTTAGAATAGCCATAAAGTTTTGGAGAATAATAATTTTATACATTTTCATATAATAAGATAATAAATAAAATAATAAGTAAATAAAAACATTGTAGAAGGGTTACCTTGTAAACTTCACTTTAGATATATTAAAAAAAATATTTGAATTTCGGTAGCTTTTGCTCGATTTTTTGTTAAATTTTTCACGTTTAGCAAACAACGTCAGACTAGAAATTAGAAATGTGATTTTGTTCGAATCAAACACACTTCATAAAGAAAAGAAAGTTTCTTGCAACCTTGCATTGCACAGTTCCTATGTTATTTCGGATCATCTTGGAAAATAGAAACACAAGTAATTGTATTAAGTTCTGTTATTTGCAAAACGAACTTGAAGATAAGAGCTTTCTCAAAACAGGCCAGGGTGGTAAAAATTTCATTTGGCTTTTGATTGTCGGCTTAATTTTTGTTAGAGAAAATGTTTCCATTTTTTGCCTAGAAGGGTTACCTTGTAAACTTCACTTTAGATATATCCAAAAAATATTTGAATTTCTGTAGCTTTGGGTAAGATCTGTAGCTTTGGGTAAGATCAAGAGCATTTGGCCCACCCTTAATTTAGCAGTCGTTCATGATCTCTCATTTACATTAAACACTTCGGATAAAACTCTGCATTGCATTCATGACAGAGTTGAAGTTGCATAGATAAAAATACATAAAAGTTTCGGGAGGGAGGGAGAGAGAGAGAGTGTGCAAAAATACTATAATACCGATGTAAGACACGGTAAGAGCAAAAGGTAAATCTTTCGCAATATCTTTTCTCTAAAAAAGTTCAACTTTTTTATCACTATTTTATTTTTCTAAGTGTATTTATTCATGAGGTTTCTTTTCAATTTTTCCAATGCAAACTATTTACATAGGTACAGCTTCCTGTTATTTCAACATCAGAAAAGTGCAATGTGCCTTTTATATGCAGATTTGTGGCACTGTTTGCTTAAGCTCGGGTGGTGCCAGTGTTTGGGTTACTTAGACAGCTCTTGGCCAAACAGTTACTTTACTGTTTGTATTGCTTCTTATATGTGCACTTATGGACGTGCGTATTAAATATTGTAATATAAAAGAGCCAACAAACATAATGTGACACAAAGTCAATTTTTCCGACTTGTGGCATTTCTTTTGATGCTATCGGACAAGGATTCTGCAAGAAAGCAGAAATATACAATAGCCGAGACTTATTTGGTAATATTAAATTTCGGGACCGGTTTTGAGCCCAAAATTTAATGGATCGCAGTAGTGCATTTCTGTAATTCAACTTGAACAATATTTCCAATTAAAATAGATGATTTGATATCATTGACAACAGAATGCCGTCCTCCATTCGTGTATTTCTATTGATGGGATTCTGCAAGTATTCGAAATGAAGAATTGTCGATTAATATTTTCGTATGTTTTTGAAGTAGAGATACATTTTGAAAAATTTGGCGTAAGTCGACAGAATTATTTGCCCAATTACGTCATTACTGATAATCAACACATAGGTTTTTCATTCTATAACATTTTTTAACACTTGGAATTTCTATATGCATACGTGTATGTTCAATTTCCCTGGCATTTATATGACTATGACCGAGCATATTTTAACTTTTTGCCTTCCCTGTTTATAACCCCTAAGCCCATAGCTAGAAATATAAAAACTATACTTCTCAACTACTCACCCTAGAGGCCGGAACCCCGTAGTCTTTTTGGAAAATCAAATTATTCTGCAGCGCTAATATACTCACTCATGCTTACGTATTTATATGGTTGTGGACAAAGTAATAGGGTCACTTTGGGATCCTTTGACGGGAACTATTGAGTACTTAAGGCAAATCATTAGTGGGTATCACATATTCATATATTAAGATGATGTGGAAAACGTCAACCAGAGGGTGCGAGTTCATTATATTAGGGATATGAGGTTTATACCAATGTTTACACTAAATCCTTGCATACGGTTGTAGGGTTTAAAATTAAATGGAAAGTCGGAAATCATTATATATGTATATGCTGTATTGGGGTCATAGGGGTATACTTTAGAACATATTTTTAAGAAATTTTTTCAATATGTAACTCACACACTGAACAAGATATTCCTCATAAGGTTTGTTAGAAAAACGGAAACCATTATATGTATTATATGGGAGTGGGGGTAATTCGTATATATGGTAAAAGGCCAAGCGGAAGTTTGAAAACTGTATATATCAAGCGCCAACGAATGTATTGCGATAAAACTTAGCACAAATTACCCAAACTATACCACATATATTGAGTTACGTTGTTCTAACAGAACGTAGGTATTTCCCTGGTTTTGACCCTTGATCGTTGCAAGAGTATAAAATATTCGGTTACACCTGAACTTAGCCTTTCCTTGCTTGTTTTCCGTTAGCAATATGTAGTAGTGCCAAAAATAGATAAAATCGGGTCAAAATCATCCCTTCTTTTATATACCTAATGTAAAATTTTGTAACTTCTATATGACTTTATTCCGCATATATCGGGCTGCATGTGCGGTATCGTTAGAAAACTTAAATGAACGTATAATAGTAGTTATACTATAGTCTTGTATTACGCCGAAAAAATGTGAATTTAATATTCGAAATACCCAATTCCCATATATTACATATGTGCATAAAAGGATTTTTGTTATTTTTACAAACCTTATGCCGAATATGTCGGTCAGGGAGTAAGTTAGTTACTTATAAAATTGCTCGAAAATATGTTCTCGAGTATACCTTAACATTGTCAACGGTTACTGTAACAAGATCAGCTGACTATAAACTGTTAAGGTTGGTCAAAATGTGTGATACTTTAAAATTAAAATTGTGTTAATGCTTTTGCGCTAAATATGTAAGGATTTGGTGTAAACCTTGGTATAAACCTCATATCCCTAATATTATAGGTATAATGGGTTCCAATCCTCTGGTTGACTTTTTCCACATAAACTCAATATATTAAATTTAGGTATATCTCATTTGAAATACAATTTTAGTTGATGCGAATAAAAATAAGTGAGCCTATGACCTATAACATAACTTAATAGCTGACCAAATTTTATTGCAATCCATTCAAGATTTCGTCGAATAATGACTGTTGAATTCTTTCGCAATATTTGTATACTCTTGCAACATGTTGCTACAGAGTATAATAATAGTTTTGTTCACCTAACGGTTGTTTGTATCACCCAAAACTTATCGAGCTAGATATAGGGTAATATATATATATATATATATAAATGAACAGGTCACTGTCTGCCCGTCTGTGCAAGCTTTAACTTTAGTAAAAAGTGAGATATCTTGCTGAAACTTGGTACTCATGTTCCCAGGCACCATGACAAGTTTGGTATTTTAGATGGACGTAATCGGACCACTGCCACTCGAACAAAACGCTATTAATCGAAAACTTATAAAACGGCTTAACTAAGCACTAAATTAGGAGATAAACCTGTAGTATGGTACAGAGAATTGCATTGGGGAGAGGCATCTATATATCCCAAATTTTCCCAGAATAAATATTTTTGACACTTTCTTCGAGTGTGAAAATGGATGAAATGGGATGCTAACCGCGCCCACTTCTCATATAAAGTTTTTGTTAAAAACTACTAAAGGTGCGATAAATGCGTCAGAGACATTAAATTTTATTAACAATCCTATCTCGCAATGAGAACATGAGCGAAATCGGACTACAACCACGCCTAACTCCTATTAAGCAAAATTTTAAATTCTATACGATTCTTTCATTGTTTCAAAAATTTGCTTTTGAGGTATCACCAGAAAGTTTTCAAAATCGGACAATAACTTTTCAATCCCCCAGTTACGGAATATGGGGACCACAGTGCCTGGTGCTAACTTTTTATTGGAAATAACATATACCTTATCGAAATTTTTCGAACTTTTGGTTTACTTCAAAGATATCTTAATAAAATTAAGATAATGTATTTTTCGTTTAATGGTGCAATTTTGTGCCTTAAATAAGTATATATATAATATCTGTTATTATTACTCTATATATGTTGGTGACGGTATGTGAGGTACTTTAATGAAATGAGTGAGCATTTTATTATGTTAATAGTAAGTTGTATTGCCAAAACTAGATAAAATCGGATCAATACTACCCCTATATCTCATATACCTAACATAAGATTTTCAAACTTGCGGTTAGCCTTATGCCTTAAACGTATATCCGTCTATATGTACGAATTACCCTCTATAATAATTTCCATCTTTCCACCTTAAAAAATGTGTGAGTCTTTAATAAAATAAAACGAACCAATTTTCTTAAAAATTGTGTGATAATATGAACGAAATTGGTCTAGACATTGGTCCAAACCTCATATTCCTAAAATAATGAATTGCGATCCTTTGGTTGACGTGTTCACATCAATTCATTTTATTAAATTTAGCTTTTTCAGTCGAGTTTGTATCCCATATATCTCATTTTAATATGATTTCAATACAATTTTAGCTGACGCGAAGTAAAATATAAATAAAATAGGTATAGTAAGAAAACTAAGAGAGTGAGAAAAGCAATGATGGGATTTGGAAAAAATAAGCTGTGTATGCAAAATATGTTCTAGTAAATATTAATTTTAAAACTTATTTAAACATACATAATTTCTTAGTTCAAAAATCCTTTTTTGGTGTTGAACCTATTTTTATATATCCAATGAAATTTTCGTGAGATTTTAATGGTCATAAATTATGTCCACAGTTTTTTTTCAGTTCAATATTGCTTTTGCATTCACAATGAAAACGTAGATAAAACTATTCCTATTGAATTAATTCATTTTAATAGCTGTTTATATTGATCTTTGCAAAATTTGAAAGCGTGACCTTATTTTTTTGTCCATAACTGTATATTTAAACACATACATATAAAGAAGGTATAAGTGATAAGAGGAGGGGAATCTGTTGATTTTGGACTATGTATATTCAACACTTTTGTTGTTGGTCGGTAACTTCGATGCGGAGTCCAGATTGACAAACATATGTATTATATTCTAATGCTATATCATCTATATTTGTTGTTGTCGGCAAGAACGCTGTTGCGCTTAAGGCAATTTTTGAGGATGTGATCTGATGTGCTGTGTTGATTTTTCGACGCCTCCGTTGCTTCGCGTAGCATGTGCGAAATGAGCATGAATATGTTCTCAGTATTATGCTCATATAATATGGAAGTTCGCATGCACTTGTGTTCAACAATTGTCAGCGCCACAACCGACGTCAGCTGCCTTCTGGCCGTTATCCGCATGCCACTTCACCCCCATCCCACCATTTCCTCCATCATAGCACCTTTGCATCATTTTGTTAAATTTCGTGTCGGTTGCAACGTTGTCTTTGGCATGGAAAGCACAATTAATTAACTTGTACGTCGTCGTCGTCGTTGTCGGTGGCGCTGCACTTGTGGGGCCTGTGGCACAACAAACTGACTTAGGAGCACTTGCCACACTTTCAACTCGCTACATTTGTGAGCACCATAGAGCTGCAAATATTTTCGTTACTCCCACAACATTTTTATTTTTTCTTGCTGTATATTTTTATTCACACAACCACTACTACACGTGGCTTTGTAGTTAGGTGAAAGTGTGAAATGGCAAGGGCCACGACTGTAAAGTAAATATTCATTTTATAGAGTTTAGATCGTCGACTGCAAGGGTTTGCTTTTGCCAGCTGTTCTGCTAGCGACTATAATTCACTTGGCGGCGGAGGGGAAAGTGCAGACCACAAGTGACATGCGGCACAGCAGTCATAGCAAGAACAACACTAATATTAGCAGGGAATCCACATGTGCTGCACAATCGAATATTCAACGGAGTAGTTTTGTTGACTGCAGTGCCTAAAGCGCGTCTAATGGAGTTGTGGGTTGATCTGGTTGTGACGTTTTATCTGGAATGCCGCAATTGTAGACGCTTTGCAGACATGTTGTTTTTTTTTAAATTTTTTATGAAGATAATGAAAAACTGTTATATAACTGTTAGCATATGTTACAAGAGGACTCATTGTAAAGAGCGAAAAACGAAATGATGATTCGCGAAATTGGTTTGATGAAATACTATTTAGACATGAAGTGTAAGGAATTACATCGAAAAATAATAACGGTTATAACTAATCACGTGCAGATTAGGGTACACATACAGGTTGGTTAGTCTCACTAAGAAATATCGCTACCAGCTCCACATTATTTTTTTCTCAAGTTGGTAAATCTGTCGTGAGAACACATGAAAAGTTACATGTCAAGTATGAAAAAATTTGAATATATGATTAGATTCTTCGTTCTGAAATGGTTAAAAGCAAAGGAAATTTATGAACAATTATTAGAAGTGAATTAAGGAGTCCTCTCCTTTAAAACGCATCATTGAATTTTGGGTTGGTGAATTTAAACGTGATCGTACTAGGCTTGAAGACGATCCACGTGAAGGGCGACCAAAAACTGCAGTCACACCAGAAATCATTGAGTAAGTTCATAATATTGTTGGTGAAGATCCAAGTTTGACTAAGCGTGAAATAGAGATATTTTTATATCCTTTTGTGCAATAAAATATACAACTGTACGGGCTTTGAGGCTATTTAGTTTCTATGCAGCCGAAGTTTTCGTTGGTTCTTATGATTTTTAGGTTGAATATATTATACTTATATACAATACTATGCACAGATTTCTCTAATATGAATTGTTTTTCTTGAAATCCCAATGTTGTAATTTAGAATTTATTTATATCAATTTGTATCATTTACTTTATGTTATTAAAAATAAGGGAAAACTATTAACCAGTTAACACTAATTTTCCTCTTTACCACTATTACTTATTGAATTTATTAAATAAAATTTTTAATACCCTTTGTATACAACGCCTTTCAAATACTCCGTTAGGAGTACACGATCCTCTGTGACATACGAGTACATATTCCCCGAGAGTATAACAAGAGAACACTGCACATTTGATTTGTATGAATTGAAAGCCTATGAAATGAAGTGAAAAACAAATCAAATATTTTTGTGAAGAGATTTCACGCGGTAACGGACTGAAGCAAGAACAGAGTCAATCATTTGAGGTTGCATATGATAATCAGAGCTGAAAAGTTTTGTCAGCAAGTAGCACAAAGTTTCTGTAATTTTTTTTATGAACAGTTAAGGTGCATCTCTCTCTAACACATGGGTATTCGGAATTTACTGGAACATTGCTGACAAACCAGTCACAGTTGAAATTTTTCTGCAATGACTCAAAATGTATCACAAATGAAAAATTCCTTCGAGTTAATAATATTATTTAGATTTGTACAATTTTTACACTTTTAGCACAAATATTCATAAGCTAAAATAGAATATTAAAAGGACTGTAACAAAAGATTAATTAACAGGTTCATTGTATGAAACAAAATTTCACCTAATTATGTGCTGGCGCCCATTAATAGTTCCCCTTGCTCGATTTAACAGACTTGTTGTAATTGGTAAACGCCAAAATTAATATAATATTAAATTAAAATAAGACAAAAAGTTCACTAGGGCTGAACCGAAGATACAATGCCCATTACAGGTACATTTCCTTTCAGTTTGTATGACAGCTATATGCTATAGTAGTCCGATCTGAACAAATTCTGCGAAGATTCTTCCGTTGGCGTTAAATAATAATACATTGCTAGATTTTTGTGAAGATATCTCGTCAAATAAAAAGTTCTCCATACAATGGCTTGATTTTGATCGATCAGTTTGTATGGCAGTTATATAATAAAGTGGTCCGATATCGGCGGTTCCGACAAATGAGCAGTTTCTATGGGAGAAAATAATGACATGACTAAATCGACTCACGTCATCACGCAGATCATTTATATGCATATGTATATACTTTATAGGGTCTCCGACATTTCTTTTTGGGTATTACAAACATCGTGGCAAACTTAATATACTTTGACAGTTATTAAAATAGTTTGAATAGAATAAGGAAAGTGAACCGATTTCACCCAGTATCGGTAAAAAACACAGTACGCTAATTTTAAAAGACTCATATAACTTAATTAATATACTTCTGGTAGTATGTACATATGTATATGGCGTATTCGGTTTATGAGACTTGATGGAAGATAAAGAACGATTACGATAAAAACAAAACTTAATTATAAGTAGTTTCAAATATCATCTTTTTTTACAGGTGGGTCTGTCCATAAGAATAAATTGGCCGGGAAAATGATGGAACTATATACATATGTATTACAACACTTATCCATATCCTCATTAATACACAAGAGTGTATCTACTGCGCTACATACTATTGTAGGGCTTAGACAAAATGTAATTTTAAGTGGCTACTCATATCTTGTATTGCTTCTTTAACTAGACGTGTAATTGGGCAGGTTAACAAACTCCAACAATACCTACTCTATAGTTATTCCGAATTGTCGTATATACCTTTTATCAGAAATGAAGCAATAATGCAACATTTCCGTCTAGTTTCTACGTACTAATTTCAACTCTGCCTCGAAACTCTTTTCTGTACTATAGAAATTCTTGACTCTTGGACGGCGTTCAAAAGTGACAAACTTCAGCAAGCGCAGTCCATAAAGTGGCGAATTGGCATTTCAAGCGACAAAAAAGTAGCTCTGGCAGATTGAGGCCCCTTGGAAAGAGTGAATCAGGTTTCCAACAGTTGAAAGGATGGCACGTAAGAGAGTGAGTTGGCCCCGGCTTATTGCCAAAAATATAGGCTTTTACCAAAATTGTGGTTAAATGAAATACTATAAAAAGTGTTTGCCTTTCTGTTATGCATCCTACGGTACTGCTTCGCATGGATACCCATTCTCTCGGTCGGCTTTTACGGCTGCTGGCAGCAGCAGCCCTGCCAAACGCTCAAAGGACAGCTCTATCTTGCGTTTGTGTATACTTATGTGTCCTTACATATGTATGTCTATAACGGAATACATAGATATTTTCTCGTTAGAGTCGTTCGATTCAAAGGACATGTTGCTCGTGTATATTACTCAACCAACGAGGACTTCCAACTATAAAAAGTTGTACCTCAACACTGCACTTGGTCCAACACACCACATTTTATGCATACGTGTTTGCCACATGTACATATATGCAGACATATTCCACTTAACTCATCAGCCGACCATGTGGCAACCGCCACACGTATTATTCCGCAATTGGCTCAGACTGCACCGCGCTGTTCATTTCAGTTTCACTAATAGACAATTTTTTGGCAGCGCAACATGCTGGGCGCTTCTTTCCTGCACCCTGCTCTACATTTCCGTCGTAAATGCAAGGCTTGAAGGGCTGGGCTTTAGGTTTGGTGGACATGCAAAAACGCCCGTCTGTCGACACTAACCGGGTGTACGGCGTCTAAGCGGGAAACATCTAAATTAAAGGAGACACATTAAAATTATGTAATATCCTGTTATTACGACAACGAAAAACGCCATACAAGAACCAGTCTATGAAATAACCGAAAACAACAGCAAATATAAACTCGGTGGACTTGTTAACGAAAAGAGTAAAATTGAAAAGCTGCAGCGCGATTATGTTCATGGATTCATGGCGTTTAAAATCACTAAAGGTTTTAGTAAACAGGCAGAGATGGCATGGGCGCTGATGTTTGTCAGGTGAATGCACTTGATTGAAGTGGAAATAATAATCTGAATGAAATTGAGGGCGAAGCTCAAACTCTAATGAATCCTTAAAATCAACTGAAGCTTGTGTAGTAACGAGTCAATAACATAATAATAGGTTTCCAATGCATATGAGCTTACATCGGATAAGTATTCAGACCATAAGCCTAGACTTGTGCTTGTTTTTCGATCTGCTCTTATCAAGCCAAAATATTGTGAAATAAGTATTTCTTCCATTAAATCTAAAGACAACCTTTTAAGGGAAGATATATGTCATTCAATGAACGAAGATTTATGCTGATTTCAGAGACAAGATGCGAATGAAATGAATTGCTGGCGCCACTGTTGTAAATTCAGTATCGACGTATAAACTTCTGGCTTACGACTGAGCCACTACTTGGATAATTAGCTTCTTGCAAATAAGGAACAACGTACCTACATCTAGAACACAATGAAAAATCATCATTCAAAAGATCGTATAGATCTTTATGAGATTGCTATTATTGCATAGAGTTCCAAGTCATATAAAGCTCTTAAGATAATTTTAGCTTAGCACGTTATAAGGTGAGGCATGGATATTTAATTCAAATACTCTGGCCATGTCGTTGATTAAGCTGATATTTTATATAATCCACAGTACAATAAATAAATGTTTGTTTGGGGTGCATTACAAAAGTTACGACTTAGTCATGAAGCTCTAAATTCCTAAGTGCGGTGGCACGCGTACAAAAGACCTGGATGCCAAATGCACCTACATATGTAAACTCTGAAGAAAAAACTCTGAAACATTAGAGAAAACTGTGGAATAGCTAAGTGGGAAGGAAAGTGAAAATAGAGAGCGAGTACATGCGGCTAACCAATATCGCTTGAAAACGTGCTAAATTCCTTCTACAACAACAACAACAAAAAAGGCGAAGAGCACATGTTGAAGTTAAAAAGCGAACAGATAAAGATAATAGAGAAAATGTGGCCGAAAGAAAGTCAAAAGCACGCTGTAACTGTTGAATGGTGCTGTCTAACCATTTAAAAAACAACATTTAAAAAACAACATTAATCCAAATGCAAATATACTGTTCTTCACTCTAGCGAGAATGATTTTATACAACTACAATAAATATTTAAATATGTATATGTACAAGTTCATAATTATACATATTTCGTACAATCTGAAAGTTACAAGGCGCATCCCTGTTTTGAAAGGCAAGAGATTTAGATCTTAAGCTGGGCGCCTATTTACAGGAGTTGACAAACTTTATATTAAACAAGTAAAGAAGAGCCAAGTTGGGATGTAACCGCACTTTTGTCGCAATTTTAGAGACATAGGCCTGGCGAATATTTTCAGCTGTTGGTAGAATTTTATGTTATAAAATGTTGCGAAAGATTTCAACATTTATTATACCGCAAAACCGTCATTGGCTTACAATCATATTTGGTATCTTACTGATTTATATTATAGGTCATAGACTTACTAATATTTTGCTTCGTGTCCCAGATATTTAAATTAAAATCATCCTCAAAAGAGATATAGCTGACATAAACTCAACCAACGTTGCTCAATTTAATATAGTGGGCATGTTAGGAAAACATTAACCAGAGAATTATATTTGGAATAAACTTGGACTGCAACAATAAAATTCATTATATGTATATGTAAAATATAGGAGCTGGGATAATTCGTGATCGGATTTCACACATTTTCTGCATTCATTCATAGACTATTCAATATTATTCGTTAATTTGATTTTGTTAAGATTTTTTACAATTTGATCAATATATATGGCACAAATCTACCCGAAGTTTGAAATTATTATGTTAGGTATATGGGAGATAGGGGAGAAGGCTGATTTTATGCATTTTTGGCACCAAGACATTCTATTACCAGAAAAAGATGCTCCCTGAGTTTCATTAAGATACCTCACAAAGTATGTATGGTATAGCGTCAAGCGGATGTTTGATGTCCACTATTTTAAGGGAAAGGTTCTCTCAGTACTATAGGCACTGAGGTCCACTTATTGGTATCTGAGAACTTGAAATGTTGTTATCCGATTTCAACTATTTTTGGACTGAGATAGTTAGTTTAGGTTTACTACTTGTGCCAAGTTTTGTTCCAATAACTTAGTCGGATATGTAACTTTATTGATATGTACTTGCGTCCACACAGTCCGTAATATAAGAAAGAAAATATTACTCACCAAAGTGGTAGATTTTGGTCGAGGAGTTCCTGAGCTGCATGCCCTAATTGAATGCCCACTTTTAATAAGTTTTATATTACAGATGCCCATTCACAACTTTTGTTTTGTAGTTAAATTTACGGCTTAGTTAAAGTAGCTTTTAAAGCTTCTGTTCACTGCATTATACAAGTATAGGCGTGACAATGGTCTAATTCCAACCATCTGCAACAGCAAGCTCCAATGTTTAATTTTCTACCGCAATTTTTGTGATTCTTCTATTATAACACTGGTATACAGAGATAGGAAGCTCAAAGCGACTTGTCATTTTATTATCGTCTTTGGGATTAGTCTTTTAATCTAACCTAGCAGATTAGGTAGATATAAAACAGCGAGTGATACTGAACTCTGTTATAATAAATAATTAGTATAACGGTAATTTCGAAGAAGTAGATTTCGTAGCCTAGCTTTCCGCTTAATAGATTACCTAGCTTGGGGGAAATTTAGGTATGAATTAGGTAAATAATTACCAAGGTAGGGTTTTTGGGAAACAAAATACTTACTTATGTATGTATGTATGTGTCATTGCATAAGTCGTCAGAATGCGTAAGATTATTAAACTTCGTGAGTGAAATCGACTCGACGTATATTGCATGATTTGTTTGTTTTTGGGTGGCTTCTATCTACGATTATAGGATTGTGGTACACTAAAATACATATGTTTTTTATTACCGTATTTATAATATTGTTTGTATTTGAAAATTTCTTACAAATTATTGTATCCAACGTCTGCCAAAAAGACATTAAAGTGTCAACGTACGAAAAGTTAGCTGCAACTTTCGCTTTACCCTTCGATACGAACAATAAGGGTGTACGAGTATATTCATATTGCTAGCGAAGAACGAGAAAAGACCTTGTCGTAGAGGGGAAACGGTGAAGTTAGGTGGTTGCGCAAACTGCTTCCTTTTGTAACGGTGCAAAATATATTACCAACTTCCGGTACTGTGCGGCACGTTCAGGGCTCTGCAAGGCGCGAAAGAAAATACCAGGACATCGCAACATATTCCGACTCACTCTCAATCCCGAGCACAGCAAGTCTTGGGCTCATCGCCAGGCTACCATCACCGTAGGATAAAGCAAGAAGAATTATGTTTTCATTTTGGCGTAGGTGTTTGCGAGTCGGCCTGATATGTAAATGTAGTAGGAAGGCACTGCCGTCTAGCTAGCGGATGCGGATGTCAGTTAGGGTGGTAACGACGCTGTTGTGAATTGATTGAGTTATTGCGAAATTTGAGTCTACATTCTTCCGATTTGCCATCTGTGAGTGATTTTTTGTAAAATATGTGCAGATATGCACATATTATAGACTTGTGCACATATCTGTGAATGTTGCATCAGTGCAAACTCCTCTCGGCTGCTCATAATTTTGTCACAGGTGTGCTAAGCCTACTGTGTTCATGTTCTTTGCCGTATTTAGTTTGTTTTTACACTCACAGACATATCACTTCTTGCAAAGCCAGGCCACTTGCTATGTGTCTTGCAAGATTCCCTACTTTCCCTTAACGAATCAAGTGAGATTATTCAATTTGGCGCCACCGTAACACACAGCGATGGATGAATATTTGTTGGGTGGTTTCTAGTTTCGATCTGATCGCTCGTTGTGTGAGATAAAACCTTTCTGACTTAAAAAAACTCTTAAAACATTCCGTCGGGAAGATTTCCCAAAGTTTACGAACTGAAAAAGAAGCTTAAACAAGTTTGTATGTACATGGAATTCAATGGGAAAATACCTTCTGGACGCGCATTTCAGCGAGCCTTTAAATTAGGTCAGACAAGCTACTTAAACACACACATGCAAATGTGTACATACATATGTACATCGCAGGATCTTTTGGCATTCGTTTGGTTTAGCAGAAATACAAACACCTCACCAGACAGGCTGTTGGGGTGCGGGCAGCGCATAGCGAAGTGTGGCAGGTCGTGCTTGCAATATGCCGGAATGGTATTAAATACTTGCTTTACGTCTGTTGTTGTTACTGTTGTACGTAGCAGACAAGGGCTCCTTTCATATAGCTGAGAGAGTTTCATAATGTGGCTGGTGGCACGTTTGCGTTTGTCTGCGCTCTTGTGAGAATTGTTGCAACAGACGGTGACTGACATTCGAACGACTCAATTGTTTTGCTGTTTGCTGGTTTTGAGTGTGCTTGTGAGGGTGTTTGTGAGTGTGTATAAGGGCACCATATTGAAAGTAAGTTGGCGATAATGTTGTTGCTTTTTTTTATTCTTCTACCGTTGCTTGTTGTTGCGTTTGTTCTACGTTTCGACTAAAAATGGTCAAGCGATTGGTTTTCCCGACATGCCACTTTTTAATAGCCGACATATAAACATCCTTGTATTCTTCGCAAACAATTTAGTGAGGTTTTGAGTGGATACCGATTTCATATGTAGTACTCGTATATATGTATGTAAATGCATTTGTGAAACAATGGTGACGCGAAGAAATGCCCGAAATCGGTGTAAACATTGCCATAGAAAGAAATATTGCAATAAAACAATCCAGCAACGACCACAAAGTCGCAGTTCATGTTGCAACAACAATCAAAACATTCCAGACCGTAACTGTGATTTGTTTACCCATTAAAATTGCATGACCCGTTGATTGCGGTACGTCTGTCACCTCCGACGCCGCGGCGCTCGGCAGTGTTGCAAGTTGTTTGCTTGCTGAACGCATCCTTGGCTTGCCCTTACATAGTAACGCCGCACTTCGGGCTTCGGTGACAAGCCTTCGTATATTGTCGTTACTCAGTTCGTGTGCTCTACATTTTCGGCTTCAAGCTCAGCGAGTCCCGAATGACTGGCACTGGGTTGAGTGTGTAGCAATTCGGCTGTGGGTGTAAGTCTCTGGCGAGCATACAACCTATTGTTTTATTTCTGCACACTTCCGTGTTTTTGGTGTGCGAATTTGTTTGTTGTCTATTTGTTTATGCAGTCACAGCTTTACTGCTCTACTTACATACATACATATGTATGTTATATATTATTTGATTTAAACATTGCGGATTTCGCTTCAGTACTTCGGTTGGGTTATGGATTTCGTTTTCATTAATGCATATTTAGGTATATGCCGCGTATAGACCGAAAGGAGTGAATCCAAAAAAAAACCAAAAAAAAAAGATACAAATATAAATACTACATACATATATACATATATAATATTTGAAATCAATAAATGAAGTTTTGTTTGATACTCGAAAAACAGTATATTCATTGTTAAGGTCGTGTCAGCTCAATTTCATTAGCAAAGTAATCTATGTTCAAAGCAGTATGCTAACATAATTTCAATATGAAGTTTGAAATTATTGATATACATACGTGCAACAATTATTTGGGATCTCAAAAATCATTATCTTTACTACGGTGGCTGGAAAGGTCGTCACTGATTTCATAAATATTTCTTCTAAAAACATAGTTTTATTTAAGCCCCTCAAGGTATGCTCACAAAACTTCAGTTAATAGAGAATAAATGTGGGTTAACAAACGGTACATACTTGTAGAAGACATCAGTTCAAGTCGCCTTTTTAATTTATATATCACTTGTGTATTTATGTAAATACGACCCGATTATTTTGTGGTGGCTACGACAATATGTAGACATTAAATTTTTCAAACAATTTTGAAGTGTATTTTGCCGTTCATAGTTGCATAATTTAGAATAATTAAAAATACGTAAATAAAAATCGAATATATTTGTACCTTACAATGGATGAATAAAAGCAATATCGGATGACATAATATCTGTTACAAAAACAAAACTATATAGTAAACGCAGACCCTACAGTTTATTCCAAACGAAATCCATGGCTCCTTATGTGGGAACTAGTCTCTGAGTTTTTTAGGATTTCTCCAGTAATTTTGCACACGTCCTTTACTCACCAAGAAGCTGCTGACTTGTCGGAACCGCCGATATCGGACATCTAGCTGTCATACAAACTGATTGCTCAAAATCAAGTTCTTGTATAAAAAACTTTTTCATTTGATAAGGTATCATCACAAAATTTATCCAAGGCATCGCTGATTCTCTGAAGAAATTGTTTAGATCACTACTATAGCATATAGCTGCCACACACCTAACCGGTGGTCAAGGTATCGTCACGAAATTTGACGTAGATTATTATCTAAGGCATTGTTACAATTCCCGAACATATTGTACAGATCGGATGACCATAGCTTATAGCTATCCCCTTATAGCATCCAAATTGACTGATAAAAATCAGAATAAAGATCTTTTTATACCCTTACATGCTATAACTAAAGGGTCGAAAAGTCGAAGTTACAGTTTTTTCTTGTTTATATAAAATTACATCCAAGTGATCAATTAATTCCTTATCGAAACTGAACTTTTAGTGAAATTAAAAGAAGTAAATGCATAATTGAAGGCGTATTTAACAATGATATCCAAAAAACCTATCAAAATTAAAAACATTTTTTCATACCGTTTTTGGAACAAGTGTTACATAAGACCGATCCTCATTAGTAAATAAACCTCACAAAAGTAATTTCAATGTCAGTAAGTTAAGATTAATTCAAGTATTAATTACATTCAAGCCTTGAAATTATTTAGAATAAAAATCACTTAACTGTAAAACTTAAGGTTAATTATTTCCCTGAAACATCGATAGTTAAGCTGATAATACAATTGTTCGAGTTTTTAGCTCTTCAGCCCTTTCGGTGTGTTGTTGCCTATGCATATATGTATGTGCCTGTGTAAGTTCTTCTGTCGCTACCACTTGGATTGACTGCAGTTCAACATGGCTTCGAAGCATGTCCACGCTGCTGCTGTGCTGTACCATTGACTGCTGTTGCAACATCGAAGCAACATTGGTAGCCATCGGCCTTTAAATACCTAGTCGCCTCGTTCGTTGTCTGCTCGTTGACATCCTCGTCAACCTCGTTATGGTCGTGCTCGTCATTTTCATGTTATACAACACGTGACACGTGCATTCAGCAAACGCCGGCTACGAGCGCTGGCGGTAACAGCGCTGCACAAAGTTGCGGATATTGCACTAAGTGACTTTGTATTTCACTCTCTGCCTCGTGTTCTCTCTTACAATATTTACGCAACTCTCTTAATGTAAAGCCTACACGCGTGCCTTTGTGGTGCTTATTTATTTTAGTGTGTCACCCTTTTTGTTTGGGAGCAAAAGCTTTTGAGTGGCGAAAGCTTTTTCATTCATAAATTCTCTGCAAGGAGCTTTCTTATTTCCGTCCATTCACATGCTTTTCGCTTGGTTGCCGCCAGGTGTCGCCCAACTGTGGAAGTACGGATTATGAGGCAGATGTGGGGCAGCAAAGCCGTGCATACGTTCAGCCATAGACACACCGACGCACACAAATACACAGTTGGTCAATACACCTACAACGTAGTCGTTGCGCCTCATTGCATTTGCAACTGTGCGCTTAGTTGCCAACGACTGTCGAAATTCGCATTTGTAACACATTAAACTAAAGTGTTGTGGCAGCTTCTTTACGTGCCTCATGGTCCTCTCGACATTAGCTACTTAGCCAAACCAAATGCTAGCCGTTATTCAAGGAAACAAGAACAAGAGCACCGAAAACGGTTAGTAATGACATGTGACAGGCGAAAACAACAACTACAACTTAGAGATTTGTTTGAAAATATAAAAATCAGCGCAACAAGATATAAGTTTTTATTGGAACGCAAGCGCAGGCACTCTTATTAGCGAATAAAGTGAGTCAGAGGAAGACCTCAAGCGACATTGGGATGGCAGCAAAAACTGCTGATGTCTGTCTCATTGGCGCAAATGTGTTTTTTCTCCTTTTTTAGCAGTTCTCAGAAAATCTCAGATATCCCTGAAAATTCTAGTTGCTTGTTGGCGAGGCGGCAGTAATGTCCATCAAACCTTAATATGACTCAGTAGGGCTGCTAGCTCGTACCTGTTTTGTTTCTTGTTTTGTCCGTCTTGCTACAAGTTTTGGCAAGTTTCTGATCTGATATTACTGCAGCGTCGCCACAGACTCCGACAATGACGCAGCCATTTACTTTATTTTACTTTATTCGAGTCTTGGAGTTTTGTGGCTTTACATTTTTTTGACTATTTGTTCTGACTCACACAAAGATCGTGTATTTCTTTTCGGCTCCTAGGTTGCAGCTATGGTACGTTGCCATTTGTAGACGATGAATAAGTTTGTAAAAACAAATGGCAACTCTATACTTTTATGAAAACAAAGCCAATTCGTATCCTTTCCTGTTATGCTAGTTGTTATTTTTTACTTTGTGGTTTCCAGGGATGGGCAGAAGGTTAGCATGTGATAAAAGAGCGTAAGTGTACGCACACTGATTGTCTATAATATGAACAAACGAAGAGCGAAAACGAGCACTGACGATGGGACAAAGCGGTAGTAAAATCTGTTTGAAATCAGCAGTTGATCATTATATAACATAAGCATATAAGTTACAAAAAAATCATAGGGTTGTCAAGGCTTTGACGGAGCTGAGATCACCTGCTCGAAACAATGCGTTTTTCCGACATAGGACTTTAAATATAAGCAATGTGAAAGAAAAACTTTTCTTGGGGAAATACATTTTTATGGAAATATTTTTTGAAAATGAATGAAATTTTGCAAATTTATATGGCTTTCACTATTCAACAATTTTAAATGACCCTTTACATAATACGGCAGCAGACTACAGCAGATTTGAGCCTTTTTTGAAGTAATTGGGCGTTTTAGTAAATTTCAGGCAAACAGCCTAGAGTGCCATAGTACATCCCGAATTTTTACCCACAAACGTGCAGGTGAATGCTTTAAAAATTACAGAAATTATGATAATATGCAATATAACATTAATATAATGACAAATGGTACACATATTTAATCTTACGGTTTTGTTATAAACTACTAAAAGTGCGATAACTCAATTAATAAAAGCGCCAGACACTCTAAATTTTGCCCCAGATATGATACAAAATTGGTATCAATATTGGACAATGTGTGCGGCACTGCTCACCTTTAGGTGAAAACCCATATCTCTGGACCTGCTCGACTAAATTCCAATCAAATTTGGTATATAACTTATCATGACATGGCTATGTTACAATTCAAAAATGAGCAGCAGCGGACTACAACAACGCCTACTTCTCATATAACAAAATTTTAAATTACACCTGAATCTTGTATTGGGATAAAACTTTGCACGAATACTGCCTTGGGAGTGTGGCAGCTTTTGACTAAAAATTACCAAAATTAAAAAATATCGGTCAACCTTTCAGATATATTATTGGAATTTGGAAAGAATTTTTTCCGGCTTTAATTCTTGCGATAGTATACAATGTTCGGTTGCACGAACTTAGCCCTTTCTTACTTGTTTCTTTTTATGTTTGATTTATCTATTGCAAACTGAGTCCGAGTTGGGCCAACTAGAAAAGGTAATACATGGATATCAACCTTATGCATAAAATTTGGTTCAAATTTACCTAAAAGTGGGCACTGTCCAGACTAAACCTATTATTTTAACCACAGGCGCATTATCTTTAAAATCATGTGTTTACAAATGTATGTAAAGTTAACTTCCCTTAATTTATATTAAAGGTAAATGAAAAACGGGTTTGCCTACAATCAAAATAGATGTTTGCTCTCATCAGCTATAACATTCTTTAGATCAAACTAAGTAGTTTTTTAAAGTAGGTATTATAATAAATATTTAATAAATATACCAATTATATAATTTCAAAATTTTGCATGAACAATAATTTATGACACATACATATTCGTCGCTGTATAAACTTAAGTTCTCGAATTACTTATTTGTTTGTTTCTTTTGTCGCGAAAAGTCAGTCAAAATTTGAGATAATCAATCAATCAATCAGTAGTGGACAGTATACGAATATAGAGCGTAATCTTATTTTTCGCACTGCGTAAGAGAACCTTAATTGTAATCATCCATTTACAATACCAGACCATATTATCATCAGCAAAAGACGCCCACTCAATTTCGTTAGAAACCCTCTCTCATTGACCAATATTTCGTTATAAAGTGAATCATAAGCAAGGAGGTACTCATAGTCGGCATCGGAGGATTTGAAAATTTATGGTGACTTCGAACAGATAGGTGACAAGATGTGACTGTACAAGGTTTTATTCCAATAACTTAGGGTAATGATTTTATACATTATAAAGTGAATGAACATTACCTCAAATAGATTAAGTACAGAAAGAGACATGATATTCCATTTACTGCACTATCTCTGTAGTTAAATTTAGCGCTCTGACGCTTCTTGTAAGTTCGCTTCTGACAGTTCAAATAATGCTCTAAATAAAAAAAATATGATAATATACAAACAGGCACCTTCGACCTCTAAGGGGATTAATATAATTATACAAGAATACTATGAGAACTAAATAGTAAAATCGGAAAACAACAATGACGACCTTCCAAACTATTTACTATAAAGTTCGATATTCGAAATAATGAAACCGGAAACTTTAATATTACATAAGAGTTATAGAAATTTGTTATGTTTATATTTAACGAAATAGCCCTTTCTTAAGACAAGGGCGTCAGTTGTCTATTCTCAGGTCGTTACACGAGAAATTTGCAATCCCTTTTGCTGTTAGAACTTTTTTTGTAACAAAGTTCGTCACTTTTAAATATTTTGATTGAAATAAATAAAATTAATTATAAATCGGATCAACAAAACATATTATTTACTTCCGAATTTTTAAATATACAGTTGCGAAATAATAGTAGCGCTCACAATGTAGTAAAGAAGTAAGAAATGTAGATTGTTTATCTGCTTTTTTTTTAGCAAATTATTTGTTTACAATTAATTCATAAAGGAAAGGTTCAGAGAATAATTAATTACAAGGCTATTCAAATTTAATTTCCGAAGGTTTGTATAATTGCGGTAAAAAAATAGTATAATTCAGTTGAATAAAAAGTTTGTAGAAATAATTATCGATGTTAAGAAATTTAATGGCAACATTATACGTAAGTATAAGAGAAATAATTAATACCTAGTATTATGATCTTTGTTCGCTAAAACTGCCGAATCCCGTCGATGCATTGAATGAATGTGATTTTCCATCTATCATAAGGTATTGATTGCCATGCGCGTTCAACAGTTTCCTAAAGTTGATTACTACTTGTTGGTTTAGCATCAGCAACTTTCTCCATCTCGTCGCATAACAAATTTTCTATAGGGTTGAAGTCTAGAGAATTTACAGATTATTCCATGATATAATACCTATTTTTCTGAAACCACTGCTGAGCCAATTTGCTTGTGTGCTTTAAGTCATTATCTTAATAAAAGGTCACGGATAGAAATATTTCTTCTCGTGCTTAGGATTTATATACCCGTAAAATTCAAACATATAGAGTAGTTTCCTTAATCCAGTATATCGGTATGACTTCAAAAAATGAAAAACATGCCATAATCATAGTACTGGATCCCACATGTCTAACTTTGTTGTATATTTTAGATTGTACTCGGAGTTGTTCGGTCATCTTACATTAGGTGCCAATTGAAGTGCTCATTTCGAAATTTAGCCTTTGATCCGTATGTGTTTTTTGATAATAATGACACTTTTCTTGGGCTATATGCTGCTAGATAATAATCTTTAAAGGGCTACGAATAGTTTCTAAAATTGCCTTCAAGCTTAGTTTAAAGTTCGATTTGTATATTAAGGCATTGCGAATTATCGGCGGGGTACAAAAAATTAAATTTTCAACTTCTATATAAGATTTGATATTTGAAATAAGTTTTTTTTATCGCGCTGATGAGCCGGGCAGTGCCTGCCTCCATGTTCCCTAGAAAATTGATGATAAATAGCGGAAAACTCTCTCTTAAAGACAGCACTAAGTCCGCCACGTTCGTCTTGGACATCGAATAGCTCGTGCTACACAGCGATTGTAAGACCAATTCGAGAGAGATCGGAGTGGTCCGTGGCTGCCCGCAGGGATCTATCTGCGGTCCATATATTTTGAACCTCATGATGGACTCTCTGCATGATGACAGCTCGAACCCCTCTGTAAATGTTGTGCGCATGCGGACGACCTTCTCCTTCTAGTTGAAGGTCGATCGCGATTGGAGCGGGCGGAAGAAGACTTTTTAGAAATTGTAAATAGCTGGGGTTTAGGTGTGGGGGTTGACATATTGATGGACAAAACGGTGACAATGCTGCTTAAGGCAGATTGTCGCCAGTTCGTCCACCGATTGTTCGTGTGAATGGGGTCAGCATCAGGTATGTGACGTAAGTCAAATACCAAAGTATTAAGGGGTTAGAAGGGGCTTGAGTGTGTCATTGCTGCGGAATGATTGGATTTCCGATGATGATGTGGAGAGGGAGGGATTTCTAGAGAGCAAGACCGTTGGGACAATAGTCCTAACGGTCGGGTGACTTATATGAGTATATCCGGGACATTAGGTTTGTTGAGGGTAACCCAGACTTCAGATTTTGTCTAAGTCTGGGTTTTTTGTTAACGGGGCATGGGTCTCTGAATGCATTTTTGCATCAGAGGCACCCTTATGACAGGCCGGGGTGTTTGTGAGGGGCGCGATGTGAAGACTGGGTTCGCTTGATCGCGGAGTGCCCGATGTATTCGGATATTAGGGATCTCGGGGGTATGGGGATTAGCTGAACTGACGGACGGTTAGATGTTAGCGGTGTGATCTCCACTAGTCGGAATGCCGAAAAGTTAGGGTCGTTTGCGCGGGAATTGTTTAGGCGGCGGAGGCGTTTAACTAAGAATTAGGGTTAGCTTCTTTTGTGAAAAGTGTGTGCATGTAATGAGCGTATGGTTACCAGTCCAGAGCTGTATGGAGGCTCAACTGGTAGTAGCTTCGACTACGAGGTCTGACCGGAGACTTAATTCTGGTACCACGGGGAGCAAGGGCCCTTGGAGTTCGCTCCATCCTGCTCATGCGGACTAGACCTTCGGGGAGTATCGTGGTGGTTGTGGTTTATACCCAAATGCGGGAAGAAATGACGTTTTGTCAGTTGAATGTGGAGTTGCATTGCAACCGGGTGCCGAATCCAAAGTACGGCAGAGGTTTTATATAGGCCTCGAATCTCACCAAGGTGTGTAGTGTGTCCATTCCACACTACCAATCGGTACCGAAAAATGCCTGGCATTTTCGGGGCGCTGATCAACGCATTGTATTGATACGCTGTGCTTTTGAGCACCGTGAGATAAAGCCGTCGACGGCAGGTACTCACCTTAAACACACCGGACGTTGTCCAGGGTTATCCGTAAGACAGCATTTTAAGCTACCGGACCACTGCAGTATATTTTAAGCAAAGGTCTTTGCTATTGGAAAAGCCTCGTTTCGCATATGAATGTATGGAACACAGTAAAAGTCATGTGCAAAGCGGCAGATCAAAAATACACAAAGATCCTGCTCACTTTTGATATAAGAGACTGTGGGAACATTATTGGAATACTCACTCTTCACAGTCTGGGGGTAGCACACGCTTGCGGAATGGGGACAGTCGAGATGACTGTCAATACAGCATCTCTTGTGCACTTGTCCTGCACTAGCAAGGCAACGCTTCTAACATTTGGATGCCCCACGGTATGAGACACTGGAAGAGATATCGATAGTGAAGTCGCAGAACTTATTGAAATTCACGTCAATCGCTGGCATCCTGAAGGCTTACTACTTCTTATGAATTGCGTAACGGCATTCCATCTAGTATCGTTAAGAACCAAAACTGGTCTATGAGTTGCTCACTTGCCTACTAGACTAACCTAAACTCAGTAGCGGATTTATATATTTGCCGCCTACAGGCTAATTAACTTTTGCCGTCTCAAAATTATGGATATAACTATGGCATATAGTTGCTATACAAACTGAACGATTAAAATAATGTCCTTGTATGACATTGTGTATATGAAATTATTCAGATCGGAACACTATAGCCCACAGCTACCATATAAACTGATCGATCGTAATCAAGTTCTTGAATAGAATTTTTTGTATTTGTGAAGGGTATTATGGTTTCGCACTCTACCCATATAAGACACTTCTACCTATTAAGGTGAACGCATCGGGGGCATCTTGCAAGAATCAAAGCCTAGGGAACATCTTCAGGTATTGGCAAAACTTTATATTAAACTAGGGAAAGTATCGCTCTAATTTTATCCATTTTCTAATCCGCTAATATGCAATACCAATCTTTCTTGGGTTCCAAAAAATATGTGTACCAAGTTTCATATTGAACTCGTTTTGTCATCCTGATCATTTACATATATTTATATACAACTCCATATCTACCTCGATTATTTTAGGTGGAAAGAATAATCGTTAGGTGAACAAAACTATTATAGTATGTGGTATCTTGTTGCAAGAGTATAAAAATAAGGCTATAGGAGAAATAACAAATCCTAAACTACAATATATGCGGCAGTTGCTACTTAGTATTATTTTGACCGGAGTTGTTACCATAAAAATTTTCGAGTTATTTAATTTTAGTAATTTTTGGATATTCCATTAATTGTCCACCCAAAGACATTTCTTATGGTGAAAGAGGAATATTGAACTGCTCGGTTAAATGCAAAGTTAAAAAGTCATTTTGTTTTCCTTATTCAAAAAACCTATACTGTAGTATAATACTTTAATTTATATTAAAGTGATGTTAGATGTTATGAAGCAATGGAACTTAAATGCAGATATCTCAATACTTCAGGTTATGCCCAAGTTAATTAGAGTAATATTATTTACATTATTGAAACGTATTTCGTTATTAGATAAGATACGACTAGCCTAAAACCCAATTCTATATAATTGAAAATAAACATTAGCAGCGTCTTTGAGGCTTACACTTAATGAGGTTATATAAAAAGTATTGAGATTGCTGTTTCATGAAGGTTGTATTGGGGTAATTGAGAAATCCTTGTCGCTACAATTCTTTCCCTCTCTCCTAACAATATACCCTGTTTGACACGAAGTTTGAAACACCCAGAGGGAAACGTTGGAGATCCTATAAAATGTATGTATAAACGATCATGATGTGTATATATGCGAACTAGTTTTTTAGTTTTTGAGATATTGATTTGAAATTTTACACACGTCTTTTCCTCCCGAAGGAGCTGTTCATTTGTCATAACCGCTTATATCGGATCACTATGGCACATTGCTGCTTTGTGAAGGGTGTTATATAACGACGTTTCTTGTCTTTCGATTTAAATTCTGCTGAAGATTTCATATCAGGTGCAAATCGGGATCCCTGAAGGATTTAGGTAAACTTTGATTTTGTTTAGAATAAAATATTCTTTCGCTTCCATCGCTTGAACACATAACAAGACCATGACATCAGCTTACCGTTTTTAGAATTTTTATACTCTCGCAACCTGTTGCTACAGAGTATAATAGTTTTGTTCTCCTAACGCTTGTTTGTATCCCCTAAAACTAATCGAGTTAGATATAGGGTTATATATATATAAACGATCAGGATCACTGCCACGCCCACAAAACTCCATTAATCAAAAACAAATAAATTGCCATAACTAAGCTCCACAATAAGATACAAGTCTGTTATTTAGTATTTAGGATCACATTAGGGAGGGCCATCTGCAGATTAAAAGTTTTTTTTAAAAGTGGGCGTGGTCCCGCCCCTAATAGGTTTAATGTACATATCTCCTAAACCGCTAATGCTATAATAACAAAATTCACTCGAAGTAAATGTTTTTAGAACCTCTACCTACAGTGTTAAAATAGTTGAAATCGGGTGGCAACTCCGCCCACTCCCCATATAACGGTACAGTTAAAAACTACTAAAAGCGCGATAAATCAAGCACTAAACACGCCAGAGACATTAAATTTTATCTCTGGGATGGTATAAGATGACTTTATAGTAACCGCGTTCAAAATTAGACAGTGGGGGTGACACCGCCCACTTTTAGGTGAAACCCCATATCTTGGGATCTGCTTAACTGATTTCAACCAAATTCGGTGCATAACGTTCTTTTCATATTTCTATGTTATAGTGCGAAAATGGGCGAAATTGGATTACATCTGATTCTTTCACTTTCCACTATGCATATCAAACAACAATGATTATATCGGGGTAAAACTTTGCGTGAATAATACGTTTAAAGTATGCCACCTTGTGACCAAAAATTGTCTAAATCGAACCAAAAATGTTTAAGCCCCTAAGTACTAAATATGTGGACCCAGTGCCTATAGTTGACCTTCTAGCGAAAATATCAGTCAATCCACAAAGAAATCTCAAACGAGTATACCATTTGACTTTGCGAGAGTATAAAATGTTAGGTTACATCCGAACTAAGGCCTTCCTTACTTGTCTATTTTGAATTTCATCTGAAAAAAGTACGTTATGTGTGCATTGCAAAATTGATTATGGTGGACTCTAGAGGATTGCCACGCTCCTGGTGGTGTTAGGCGGTTTTTGAGAAAAAGTTCGTCTTTGAATTGATCTGAGGCTAATATCTAAACATTAGTCACATTATTCTGATCTTTAATTAACTTTCTAAGTGAACTGGACTTTTGTTAACTTGCACATTTTTGTTAAACGCATCTTATGATTGGTAAATGTCTATAAAAAGAAAGAGTAAGAAAATTTGATATTACGCTTTAGTTTTGTTAAAGCAAATTATTGCAAATATCGGTGATATTTCCAATATAAGAGAGAGAGGGAGTGTGTATTATTATGTTTACTCCAACTACATGTTCTTTCCGAAAGAACGAAGAAAGTAGGCGCAAAATAAAGAACAAAAAACAAAACAATAACAGCTAAATGTGCTTTCACTTCGAAGTTAAAATTTACGTTCGCGTTTTTCGGATCGGCTGTATTCGCTTGAACTAAAGTAGTCGTTGTAAATAAGCCGTCCTTTATTGAAATTGTTTTTCGCAAAAAAATTGTTAAAGTTAAGGATTTTTTCACTTATGCGCAGTTTTAAGCAACAGATGCAATTTTTATTAAAATATAAAAAAACAAGTAAGAAATTCGTTCAGTTGCATAAGTTTTGTTAGTTATATGAGGTCTACGATTCCCTCCGAATTTCTATAGTATATCTCACAAATTGACTTTTGGTCATACGGTGCACTATTTGTGCAAAGTTTTATCAGGATACATTTATTAGTCCTTGATTTGCATACTGGAAAGTGAAGGAATCAGATGGAATTTAAAATTCCATCTTAATTCTATGGGTCGTAGGCGTGGTTTTCGTCTGATTTCGCTCATCTTCGTGGCGTATTGTAGGAATGTCAGGAATGTAGAAATGTCCGAATTGGGTTGAAATCGGTGGAGTAGGTCCTGAGAAATGACTTTTCACCTAAATGTGGGCTGTGCGATGCCCATCGTTTAAATTTAATACCAGCTCCTATAAAGCCCTTTTGTACCATCTCGAGTGTAAAATTTTATGTCTCTGGCGCATTTAATTATAGATTTATTGCACTTTTAGTAGTTTTTAACAAAACCGATATGTGGGGAGCGGGATTATGATCCGAAATCATTCATTTCCACAGGGTAAGTAGGGATGCCAAAAAGATATGCCCTTAATGAGTTTGGTTATTATAGCTTTAATGATTTATGCGATATGTATATTAAACCTGCTATTAAGCTGGGCGTGGCTCCGTCATCTAATAACCTTTTTCGCCGTAGATGTCACTCCCTAATGCAATTCGTGGTGCTGTTGTCTTGTATCTAATTCTGGAGCTTAGTTATGGCACTTTATAAGTTTTCGATTAATGGCGTTTTGTGGGCGTGACAATGGTTTGATGACGTCCATCTGCAACCCTCCTCGGATATCAAGGAACATGTGTAACAAGTTTTATCAAGATCTCTAAATTTTTACTCAAGTTATCGCTTGCACGGACTGACGAACGGACAGATAGACAGTCACTCCGAATTCAACTCGATTCGTCATCCTGATCATTTGTACATGATATACATAATTCTATATCTAATCCGATTACTTTGAGTGGTACAAAAAACCGTTAGGAACAAAACTATTATACTCTGTAGCAACACGTTGCAAGAGTATAAAAATGGTTGCAAAAAACATAGACTCTGTTTAACTGCCAACACTTCACGTGTTTCACTCGAGCTTTATATTTTATTTGATTATTATTTTTATTAGTTACCGCGGGCGTTTTTGCACCTTTGCAAATCGCATTTACGCAAAAGCGAGTACCTCCGCCGCAGCCACCATACCTTCGCCACTGCACCAGCAATTGCCGGCAGCCGCAGCTTCTTGTGATCAACACCGCCGTTCAGACTGTCATTTTCGCCCATACATAGCGGTTCGCCGCATCAGCTTCCTCAGTAGTGCGCGTTTTCGGTGCACAGTTTTGTTTTTGTTCTCCGTATTTTTGCTTGATGCTTCAACGCTTCGAGCGCGTTGCAGCAACCAATTTGCAATGCAAATGATATGCTTGGATGAAATTTGGTATTAAAGTGTGGAAAAAAGTAGAAACTGTAAATACTCGTGAGCACACAAACACATACGCAGACACACATTTTTGCCGATGTTGTATATATAAATAAAGCTTGTGAACGAGACTCCATAAATGTACCTATACTTGTACATTCAAGAAATCTCTGTTTTCGCCATCTTATCCACTCCTTTACTGCTACAAGACCATGCAATTGGTAAGCGGTGTATTGTATATATATGCGAAAAGCGCGACAAGATACTTTTTACATTTTGGATAGAAATATGTTCTAATTTTTTAATAACCACAGCCGCTAATTATGTCTAATGCTAGAGCCTAAGGGCCTCCATATACATATTAAATTCGGAGATTTCGCTCCATCACTTTATTACCGTATGTGGCGTCCCTATTGCCTACTGGAATTGTTTTTATACTCTCGCACAAGTTGCAACCAAGTTCAAAAATTGTAGAAATTGAACCATAAGTTTTCAATATTTCGGATACAGAATATGTGAACGTAATTTCCTATGGCTGTCTATATACCGAAAAAAGTAGTCAATCTGTGAGATATATTATTGAATTTCGCCTAGAATCTTTTCATAATAGTAATGAGTCCTTTGTCGAAAAAAGTTGAAAACGGATCAATACTGCTCCTAATCCCCATATACAAGTACCCAATATAGAGATTTTCAAACTTCCGATTGGCTTTATAACATACTAGTATACTTATAATACTCATTTGTTAGATATCTCAATGATACTTATGGTATAGAGCAACTCTTTCTGGGAATAGTGATTATAAAAATGGATAAAATCGGGTCAATGCTACCCATGGTCCTCACCTACATACATAATATAAGCACTTCAAACTTCCGGTTGATTTTGCACCGTTTATATTGGTCAATATGTAAGATATCTTCGCAAAATTAAGTGATCGTATTGGATATACAATAGTTTAATCTCGGAAATATAAGAAATATACGTGATAAAATATACGATCCATCTGAATTTAATGTCGGTCAATATGTGTGCTATTTTAACGAAATTAAGTGAACAATTTTTTTTTAAATAATGTGGTTTAGCGCTTAAAGAGAAAGAAATCGGTCTAGACATTAGTCTAAATCTCATATCCCAATATACAGATTTCCGATCCTCTGGTTGATTTTATGTCACATATATCACATTTGTGCTAAGTAGACTTTAGTATAAAATCTCGGACAAGCAAGATATAGTTATAACACTAAGTGGGTACGAGTGTATGACCTATAATATAGTATAAAACCATAGCAAATACCGAGAGTATAAAATGTTTAGTTACACCAGAACTTAGCTCTTCCTTACTTGTTAGCTTCAATATTTATTTCCAACGTTCGTTTTCTCTAGTAGTTATATTCATACATGACATTTTCTTCACTCTTTTCTTTCGGTATTTCGCCTTCTGTGTTCACTGGCGTTTTTCTGCTGAGTTGTCGCAAATTTCTATTCCATTCAACATTGTCAACATTTGCATGGCGGATACGTCCTTTATTGTTATTGTGTTTGTTATGGACGTAGCATTTACTAGCTATTACCTTAGGAGCGTTCTCACACCCTCTTGGCTCAACTATTTTGTTCACAATTGGTTTGCGTTCGCTTTGATGGTGTTGCAAGTGTAGTGGTCTATGTCACTTCAAAACGCATTGTTCGCCGTGATTGCAACGCAAGAATAAATCTCATAGATGTGGAAGTGTGGCCAGAAGAGTGTATGTAATTGAGCCCCAGTATATGCTGTGAAAAGTATTTATTATGTATCATATGTATATTTATTAGAATACTACGAGTGGGGTGAAGGAAATGAATAGGAAACTTTGACTTTTACATTTTATTTATAAACTTTAAATACGGTATATAAAAGCTTCCCATTATCACTTGTTTGCCCTATACCATTAGAGCTCAATTTGGCATTCAGCAGCGCCATTTGCGAAATGGGAACTGGAAAAAAACTTTCAGAATCGCTTTTAATCTAGTAATTTTTCTATAACTATATTCGTGCGTTACGTATAAAAGATACTATCCCCTTGTGCATTTTTCAGTATGTCATTCATATTAACAGTAAATTAATATAATTTTTTATTTTACTGAAATATGTCGAACTTTGTGTTCGAAAAAGTCTCAGTCAATCTCAAACTGCTTAAGCTAAATCAACCTAACTTGCTCAGATCAAATATTTTAAGCATTCCCTACGAAAGTATAAAAATTATTAAAATTGGATAACCCTGCCTAACCAAACTAACTTTACTAAAAGTGCGATAACTCTATAAATGAAAAGTTTAAAAACACAAAATTTGCACCCGAGATGATACAGAAAAGCTTTATAGGAGCCGTTATCAAAATTGAACAAAGGGGGTGGCAATGCCCATAATTAGGTGAAAATCGGGGCAGTTGCTCAACCAATTTCAAACAGATTTGGTACAGATCAATTATCCTGACATTCCTATGTCATAGTGCAAAAATGGGTGAAATCGGACAAAAACACGACTACTTGCCATATAACTCAACTTTAAATTCCATCTGTTTCTTTCACTTTGCAGTATACAAATCAATCACCAATGAATGTAATGCACGAACAGTGCCTTTAAGATGTGCCACCTGATGCCCAAATGTTATTAACATCGAATGCATATACAGAAGAAGAAATTAAGAAATTATCGGTTATAATATATATATATATATATACAAGTATAATGGAAATTCAGAGAAAATCCTTTCTTGTTATTAGTAGGTCTGTATGTCAAAAAAGGAGTTGAATCAGGTCAATATTTCCCTTATCCCCCATATACCCAATAGAAAGGTTTTCAAACATACGGTTGACTTTACTCCTTATGGTATGAGATACCTTGATAAAACTCAGAGAGCATATTTTTCTGTTAATAATACGTAGTAATGCCAAAAATATATAAAATCTGGTGCATACCATCCCTATCTCCTATATACCTACCATATATATTGGTCAATATGTAAGATATCTTATCATTATATATTGGTCAATATGTAAGATATCTTATCATTATATATTGGATATACTATAGTTTAATGCCAAAAATGTGTGAAATTGGCCTACGAATTACCCCGACTCCCATCTTCTACATATAATAATTTTCATTATTTTAACAAATCCTGTGCCGGTCAGTGTATGAGGTATATACTTTCAAATATTCTCAAGTAAAAATATATAATATGTTAATGAACCTCATATCCCTTATATGTATAATGAATTTTTATCCTCCGGTTGACTTTTTCCACATGTTCAATATAATAAATTTAATCTTTTCGGATGAATTTAAATCACATACCATATCTCATTTCAAGATGATCTGAATATAATTTTAGCTGACTTTTGCAAGTTAGTATTCTCTTGACGATTAAAAGTAACACTTAAAAGTCCCTAATTTTGCCCTGTTCAAACCTTAAGAAAACGTTAAGTGAGAGTAAAGCTGAAAAAATATAGAACCCGTCTGTATAACTACAGTGAAAGTTCTTAAAGTAAAACTTGTATGGAAAAAGGTGTTACGTGCCAGGATTATGAAGATTAAGAGTGACTTCGTTAAAAGGGTCTTCCGGATAACAACAAATATAGGATATATAAATTGTTATATGTAATTGAAACTTTATGTGTATTAAAGTTTATGTAGAACTGGATGACTGTATTCATACCAGGATTATATCTTCACCTATTAAAAGCATGTGAAAGGTTTTTATGGTACAAATAAGCTCACTCACTCAATGGTGGTAATAAAGGCACAACCTCATGCAAGGATATCAATTTCGGTCCAAACCACTACGATTGTGTTAGTTTTAATTGATCCCATGCATTAATCTTCTAAGTATAAACATCACTTCTGTAAGGTTCGTGTTTAGTTCGTGTGACGAATTGTGGCAGCCATTGTTTATATGTTGTTGCAAATTTTCACTTTTTCTCTCAATGCTTCCTTTCACACTCATTGATGTTACTAATTGCCCTTACAAACTTTGCCGTAGGGTCATACTGTCTCGGCTCCAAAGACGGTGCTTACCTTTGCAGGTGGCAAATGCTTGCATCTTTCAACTTCACTAGCAGCAGTTACAATAATTAATGCGGGCAACCCTGAGACTCTTTCTCTTGTGAAAGCTGTGAAAGCATTTCGTAGTAAATATGTTCTCACATTGGAGTATCGGGTTTATTAAGCGCTTCTGCATACTTTCCTTCAGCTGCTTCACTAATTTATAAATATACGCGAATATAGTGTATATGTACATAGCTATGTATATGAGTGTGTGTAGAACAAATAACATATGGCATTTAAATAGATGAGTAAGTACATATGCGCATACTTAAGACTTTTATCTGCGTTTGCATGACGACATTAGGTGACGACAATTCAGCTGCAACAACCCAACTTGCGGCGTTTGCTTACTCCTCTGTAAGCATCTACTGACACGTCGAATCCCACTCGCACATTTTGCAACTTCATGCAAATTCGACGTGGAAATTCTTCGAATAAATGAATAAGAAAATATGTTTTTGATACAGACGGAACGATATATATTGTATGCAGTGTTTAGAAATACAGTAAAGCACGCTTAAGTAGTCCACCTGCTGGGTTGTATCACATTTATTTTAAGATCAGCTTGCACGGGTGTATGTGTCTTCTAGACTTCAGCTTCGACAATTTATTTTAAGGGAACGATCGTTGGAAACCAAACTATAATTTTTACAGTCCAGAGAAATGTGCCTTGATGCATAAGAAATCCATGTATATGACCCTGTCCTAGTGCAGGCTCTTAAAGTCATTTTCCATTGAATGCTCATGTAAATGAAATTTTTGAACTTATTGCAATATTACGGTTAGACCAAAGCAGGGTACGATAAAATTTCAAGAACATTGTTTGAGAGGTTGGTTAGGAGTGTAAGAAATCAAGAAATTTTGAGAATATTTTAAGAGTAGGTCATTGAATGTGACCGCTTGTAATCGGACCAATTCAATTAAGAAAGGAACCCAGAACACAACACGAATCCATAAAAAATAGTTTCCATTGTCTCTAGCATTGAGAGGTGCATATATTTCTTGCAATATGCATACTTAAAGTACTTTGTCCCCAGCCTCTTCTCTGGAGTTGCAATTAATTCACGTCAGCTCTCTCGCTTCATAACCTATCCTCCTTAACAAGGCGAAACTTCTCTACATTGTTGTGCCCAAGTTTCTTCGCTACCTTGTGTTCAAAGGTATGTATATATGTACGAGTATATATGAAAAATTTAACATTTTTGTATGCACAATTCCCGTTTTAGTTATGCACATACATATGAATTTATTTACGAAAACAAATAGGAAAGCGAATGAGATTTACAACAGCAACGCAAATAACATATACATATACATGCATACATTAGTTTTAGTCAAGAGGACTGAATTTCAGATATTTTTTAACTATCGAAAATATTAATATTTTTACTATCCATTTATTTCAGTTTATTAGTGCTTCAAAAGTTTACAAAAAATTTCCAAAGAAATAAATAAAAGTAAAAATTTCTACCCTTTTGAACATCTGAGATACATACCCTTCACAAATACAAAAGATATATGCTATAGTGATCCGATATCAATGGTTTCGACAAAGAAGAAAAGAACGTGTACAAAATTTTAGATCATATCTAAAAAACGGAGAGACTTGTTCTTTTTTTGTTTGAATGTGAGAAGTTGTCTTGCATATAATTACTCCTAGGCTCTATAACTTTTAAGCGAGTCTCATTGGGGTATAATTGAAGTACTTATTTTTATAACGCATAAAGCGGACATTCCGAACCTAGACAGTTGGGAAACACTACCGGATAACTAGTAGTGCTGCCACTTACGTCTAGAATAAAGTTTTGGTTTCTTGCCTACCCAGTTTTCTTCTTTTGTGATTTGTTGCAGATGTTCGTTCGTTTCGGTGGGATATTGGTCACTCTTCGATTTTACAAGAGTCAGTATTCAATATTTAGCTGGACAAGTTTACAACATAAATGTTTCACTGTATCATATCATTAGGGCAAGCATGATTCAAATTTGCACATATTTTCTTCAAATAACGGTAATGTAAACTAACTATTTATTTGCTTTTGCCCGATGAATTTTATTTTATTTTGTGCGCAATTTGGTGTTGCTGTTGTTGCTGCTGAATTTTAACGATCCTCTTGAAATGCCATCCGCCACGCATTTGCCACTGTATTTTAGAGCGCACTAAGTGCAAGGAGTTATATTCATAATTCTCAATTCAACGCCAATGAAGAACGTTGTTTGTTTGCGCTCACTTTTTGGAAAATAACAAGTTGTCAGGCGCTGAAATAACTTTTGAATAAACACTTATTTTGTAATCAGCTCTGAAAGTTAACGACTCTTCACAAAGGCTCTTGTGGACCTAGAAACATATCTGAGTGGTGTTCGCTACGCTCCGCTCATCACCATTTGTGGCAAGCAAATTTTTGAGCATATTTGCTTCAAATGCATTAAGTGCATTATACATGTGACCTTAAGCTTTAATGGTACGATTGTTTACAGTACAAACTCAATTACCGTAAGCTGTGGCTTATAAGTCGAGCCGGTAAAAAGCCGCCAACTAGCCGAACGATAACGGTAATGGAAAGTGGACATTTCTGTGGCAAAGACATGCTGATGTTGCAGTCGGCGGCATTGGCAGAGGGCCAACCGGTGCTTGAGCTTCCAATTTCAACTTTAAATACACACATATGGGCATGCTCATACCAAAACCACCTGCTCTCAAAGATATACAACTCGAAAAATGCACTTTGAACTTCTATGCATCATCAGTTTCGAAGAGCTTTGCAACGTATGCAAGTGCACGTTCTATCTCTGCCGGCGGTCGGTAGAAAGGAAATCAGCACCCACCCACCACTTTCTTGCTCGTAAGTTGCGGCAGCGGCGCCAGATTGGCCACGGAGTTTTTACACTCATATTTAACTAACTTCTTCATATCTTTTTCAGTAATTTCCTCGCCTTAGAAGGGCCATATTGCAGTTCGTGTCTGGTTGCGTTTTGCCTGTCGAGCATGTCGATAGTCCTCATTCCGGCTGTTAAGCAGCCAAATCACTTCCAGCCCCAGTCGCCAGTTAACTGCATAAAGATACATATCTTCCTATGTCATTTAGACGTTCGCTGCTTCTCCCCACAGCCGCACACCGGTTGTTTGCAATGTTTTTTGCTTGAAACGCCTACTAATGAATGACGTGGCGGCAAGCGGACGCATTTCGGTTCGTTTTTCACTTCGATTGCTTTTCTTATACCTACTTACATTTGTGCATCTAAACACGTCGCTGAGGCATGTAGGCGCCATTTTTACATATGTTAGGCATATTTTTGTACTCTCGCAAAGTTTTATTGGTTTTGTTTACCTAACGGTTGATTGCAACATATACTATAAGTTCCGAGATTTATATAACACAGTTGTATCCCTCCCACTGTGTTATTCGAAGAAATCCTAAATCCTATAACCCTTCATCTATTAAGCTATTTAATTGAAATTCCTAATTCTAAAGGTGTCACAGTAAAGTGGAGCCTGGATGGTCTCAAGTTGTTATAAAAAAGTTTTTGTTCCCGCTCTTCCGAAAGTTTTTTATTTAACTCTCATATACGTCAGAGTTAAAATGTGTTTATCAGAGAATTGCATTTGTTTTAAAAAACGGTGGCGAAGGCCACTCACACTCAAACACATGTAAGTATGTGTGAAAATACTCAAAGAAATATGAGCGAGAGAAACCACTGAGCACTTCGGGTATTTGCTATTGCGTCGTAGTTGTATTTCTTTTTCACACTCTTTATTTTTATTTGCACAGAATTGTGGCGGTCATATTTATCAAATACTTTCTAAGTAAAATAAAAACTCATGACATGCAAATACAAGTACAACAAATGCCTATGATCAGTAGCTAGTGTACCTATGTATTTGATCTTTATTTATGTTGTACTTTTTTCTTGTACTGTATGGCCAATTCACTTAGAACTTTTGCTTCGCTTTGCGTTTTCTTTTGACTGAAATTTAGATGTACGCTTTTGCATGAGTACGTTAAAAGACTCGAAGGCGAAGCCAAGCAAATGTTGTAGCTTAGCAGGAATGGTATTTGATAATTTTGTGTCGAATTTGGTACAAAAAATGTGCGAAAATAGAGTTGAGAGTGCCTAAATGAATCAAATTCGAATACATTTTCTATAAAATATATATTTTTTCAAACATTAGCAAAGTAAACGTATTTTTAATATGTGTAGATTAATTTGATTTTATAATACATATTTTGTATTACTACAATACTGTCTATACATAAATTTACAAATACATCACCAAGACTTAATAATTACTATGGGTACTGGGGTCTACATATTCGGTACTTAGTGGCTTTAACAGTTTTGGTTCGGTTTGCACAATTTTTAGTCATAAGGTGACAAGCATTAAAGGCATTATTTGTGCAAAGTTGTAATCCGCGATATTAATTCGTGCTTTATTTGTATACTGGAATGTAAAATCAGATGGAATTTAAAATTGTGTTATATAGTATTGTGGGGTCTCCTGGTTTCCCGGCAGAATATCTGATTCTTATATATATTATATATGTATATATATGTATATTAAATAAAGATAATTCATTTTTGGTACAAAACTGTCTTATAATTAAAGCTAAAAGTGAAAACTTAACTTAAAATTTAAAAATTTGTATGACTACGTAATGTTGCGATGATGCGTCCATGACGTCCGTATCGTGTGACTGTTTAACTACGAGTGAGTTGTAGAAAAGAAGTTTTTAGTAAATTCCAGCTTGGGATAATTGTAAGAATTTAACAGTTGTTACGGTTGGTCGATTGTGCGTAAAGTGCCGAATAGAGTTGAAAGAGCGGAAAAATGCACAATTGTGCATACATTTCCATCACTGTTGCTCAGCATAGGTGAAACCGCGTACAAGTAAAAGTGTGTTAAATGTGAACGAATACACATTGAGCTAAGTAAGTTCCAGTTCTCGCACGGACTCTTTTGTCGTCCAAATCGGTTTTTTGTCGGCGAGGGGACGACACAATTCAGCATTCGCCCTTTTTCATTTTGAAATTCTTTTTATGGTTGCAATAGCATTCATTAATTCATGAATGTTTTATAAAAAATTGGAAAAAATATGGATTAAAAAAATTATGGGTTTTTAATACTTCCCGAAAGTAACTGTTGTAACTGATAAAAACGATTATTTCTAACGAATTATGGTAAAATGTGTTGTTAAATTTATTTATTGTTTTGAATTTATTGTTTCGTTTGTTCTGTATGGCATGTAGCGTCGTTTCGTTGGAAAACGCGTGATCCACATCAACATCCTGTAATTCAGGCACAAAAAAAGAAAAATCTCGTTTGGGCATATTCACCGAACTTACGACGCACTTAATGGCCGTTCGATTTCAATTCTCGCACGAGTTGAATTTTGTGAAACCGCAGAGATAGAGTTATGTACTACATAGAAATGATCAGGATATCGTAAGGAAGCTATTAAGTAAATGTTGAGATATCGCTATTAAACTGAGTACACGTGTACAAAAAGCGGTTAAACTAAAACTTATAAAGAGCTTTAACTAAGCCACAAATTTAAATACAAAATTATGTTTGGAACTAGAGTTCGTAGTGGAGAGGAGGTTCATATGTGGGCTGAGCAAGTTTAAATTGGACATGACCCTTACTTCAAAGTACTTATGTCACAAACCACTAAAGTCAAATCGACCGAACTTGCTGAGTAAATGATGTTCATATTTCGAATTTATCACCCCCACATACAGTACAGGAAAGAAATGAATTCTGATAATAACCACACTCACTCCCAATGTGACGGTTACTAACGGTTATGTTGAAAAATTCTAAACCTGCGATAACTCTCTAAATAAATACGTCGGGAGCATTAAATTTCCCGCCAAATGGTAACGAAGTTCTTCATAGAAAGGGGTGTAACAATTAGACAATTGGCTTCACACCACTCAACTTTAGGTGAAATTGAGCAACAACCACGTCTACTTCCAATGTATCAAAATTTTAATTCCATATTATTAAATCAAGTTCAAATGAAGTTATCGATGAAAACCTTACAAAGTTACATATGCTATTCCACGTCTAAAAATTTGAAATTAGACTACAACCGTTCTAGTACTTAAATATTGAGTATATGGACCACAGTACTATGGCTGATTTTTACCGAAAATATCGGTCAATTTGTGAGATATATTATTGAAATTCAGACATAATATTTTTCTATAATAATGGTTCCTTGTGTAAAAAAATAAAATCGGGTCAATATCATATCTAATACACAATTTCCAAAATCAGTTGTTCTGGAAACTATTGATGCTGTGCGCAAACGGATATTGCAAGATCGATAGAGGGACTAGCATGTATTCAATATTGTCTGAATATTTAACTGTGAAAAAAGTTTGTTTACGTTGGATCCAACAAAATTTATCAATCGAGAGTAATGTTAAAAAATACGATAAGAATGCTATGAAACACACCTAAGACATCGTGACAATTGATAGATCGTTGATTTACGCGTAATGGCTCGAAAGTCAACAGCAGTAGACTGTATGGGTTTTTCCAGTTGAGACGAATCCAACCAAAGTTTTTCGCGCACGAAGCTTTTCCAAGCATATCGTTGTCTGTTATTTTGAAAAAACCGGACAGTTCGCAACCATACCACTAGATCAATAGTAAGTCCTGAGTCATTCACAGCGATATTTTTGCCAGTTGCCTTTCAAGAAATCAATCAACCGCCTAAGACGGACCATTCTTTACCACGACAATGCGAGCTTTCACGCATCGACTGAAACAAATGCATTTTTGAGCACTCAAAACATCGATTTAATCAGTCATTCATCGTATAATCCTGACTTGGTACCGAATGACTCCTTTTTATTTTCGTACCTAAAAAATATACTAAGATTTCAATGTTTTTTGACACCTGAACAGGTGATTGATGTATTAAGAACGTATGTTTTGGAGACACCTCAATCAGAGTGGCAAAAGTGCTTCGACAATTGGTTAAAAAGCATGCAAAAGTGTACATACATTTGTTGTTGTTCTCTAATCCGGAAATATAATATAAAAGGCAACCTATATACAATACGTAGTATGATGTAGTGCCAAAAGTGGATAAAATCAATGGGGCGTTAGCTTGACCCCCACATATGTATGTACTTTTACCGTATACAAGGTCCGTTCCAAAGCAAACAGTAAAAAAGTATCAAAGTAAACTCTAGTGGCGCCATCTATATGTCGACTAGTGCGTTAGAATCTGCTATCCTTTATCGACTTCCAGTAAAAATTTCATGACATTTCATCTATTGGAAGTGAAGTTATTGCAATTTAAGTGTCAGTATGTTTTTATCATCGTTGCGAAAATGAGCTTCGAACAAAGAGCCAACATTAAATTTTGTTTTAAAATTGGTAAAACTTTTTCCGAAGCGTTTCAATTGATGAAACAAGTTTATGGCGATGATTGCCTATCCCGTAGCAGAGTGCACGAGTGGTTTCAACGTTTTCAAAGTGGTAGTGAGGACATAAATGACGATGAACATGTGGGCCAACCAAAATCCGTGATCACCGAAAATTTCATCGAAACTTCTGATTTGTTTTTATGATTCCAAAGGTATTGTCCACAAAGAATTTGTTCCACCCGGCCAAAATGTTAATGCGGTATTCTACCTTGGAGTTTTGAAGCGTTTGGTGCGCCGTATTCGACGTGTTCGGCCTGAATATCGCGAAGATGTAAGTTGGCGTTTGTTGCACGATAATGCGCTGTCTCATCGATCGACGCTTGTGGCCGATTATTTGACCAAAAATCACATTTCAACAATCAACCACTCCCCGTATTCACCTGATATGGCAACGTGCGACTTCTACCTTTTCGGAAAAATGCATTTGCCGATGAAAGGAAAGCGTTATGCAGACGTGGAGTCCATTCAAAAGGCTTGCACCGGCATACTGGCGGCCATACCGGACAACGAGCTAAAACACTCGTTCGACATGCTTTTGGGCCGTGCAAAAAGCTGTATTAAAGCAGAAGGAGGCTATTTTGAATAAAATTAATTGATTTTGCCGATAAAACCATTTGTTTTGTCTTTTTTTTTTAAAGTCCTGTTTACTTTGGAACGCACCTTGTATGTCGGTCAATATATAAAATGTTCGGTTACACACCAACTGAGCGCTGCCTTGTTTGTTTTAAGCGTCCTCTCGTTCCTTTTACTAGGGTCTTCAGCAGCATTTTCGTATGCACGGAGTGTTACAGTCCATGCAACCTATATTTTCCTCGGTTTCTTATTACAACATACCGATAAGGCGGGAATAAGAATTCGCAGTCATGTCAAAGTTCATCGTTCATCAACTGTTTGCTTAGTCGCTGTATACACCATTGTTGTTGTCACAATTTCCGCTGTTGTATCTGTCAAGCTGACTTAATGACGTGTCAACAATTCATTATGTCGCTCAAACAGTTATACATAAATTCCGAAATTCCGGCAAACACTGATACACAAACAACCGTTAGCTAACAAATGTGACGCCGATATATACTTGCAGCCGTCGATATATGTAAATAATGTAGGGTATGTAACCAGCAATGAGGAAGTGCATACATATGTACACATATGTATGTTACTGCGAACCGTCTCAATTTATGCTTAAGTTACATATACTCATTTATATAAGTACGTATGTGTGTATGTATCTAGTGATGAATTAGTGGGCATCCATGTAGTCAAGAAAAAATATCACAAACTATTTGCTTAAGCTTCCTATTAAGCTAAGTGAGTTTCAGGAAAAGAATTTGTTTTGGAGTTTAAAGACTATAACATAAAATGATCTATAGACATTCAAATGTAAGTTAAATGTAAATTCTTTATTTATTTTTCTTAATCGATTTCATCCCCTTCACAATAATGCCCGTCTGATAAAGCGCACTTTTGCCAACACTTTTTCTAGTCCTCGAAACAGTCGTAATATTTTTTTTCCGGTTTAGCCTTCAAGACCTTCTTCTATTCGGTTTTTATCTCTTCAATCGCGTTAACTCCACATTGGCTTTTTGAGTTTATTGAGTAGCATGAAGTTGCATGGAGCCAGGTCAGGCGAATACGGTGGTTCATATCTCGTTTCTAACTGCTTGAAAAAATATCTCGTTTTGTAGATTTTGTAGGAAATTGAATGCTCTACAAAACGTTTAAAAGATATTAACGGTTGAAGCTGGACTATTTTAATCCAAATTTGTTTTTTTCTTTTGAATTTTGTGAGAAATTGTGTGCTCTATAAAAATGGTTTATATAATTTTTCGATTAAGTGACAAGATCGTCAAACAGCAATGCCTATCACAGAAAAAAAGAGAAACAAGTAAGGAAGGACTAAGTTTCGGTGTAACCGGAAATTTTATACTCTTGCACTTGGCAAGGGTCAGAGCCTGGGAAATAACGAATATCATTTATGTAGTATATGGTATTGTAGTTTGGGTAGTTTGTGGACCAATTTCACATACTATCGGAATTAAACTATAGTATACCCAGTTTATATGTCCAGTTAATTTTGCTTAAATATCTTACTTATAGATCTATATATACGGTATAAAGCCATGGGAGATAGGGGTAGTATTGACCCGATTTGATCTCTTTTGGCATTACTACATATTATTTACAAAAAAAAAGGTTCTCTGTGTTTCACTTAGGTACCTCACAATCCATTACCAATATTTAAGAGGTAAAGTCAAAGTCCTGATATTAGTTATATAGGGGTAGGGAAAGTCTTCACCCGATATAATCTCTTTTGCGCCCACAGATGTACCGTTATTAGAAAAACACCCCTGCCCAATTTTTTATTAGGATAACTCACATATTGGCCGATATATGCGGTATAAAGTCAGCCGGAAGTTCGAAAATATTTCTATTAGGTATATGAGGCGATTAAATCCATTTTTGACATATTTAATAACACATACGTAATATTATCAGCAAAGGGTTCTCTCCAAATCCCAATTATATATCTCATACAGTGAACGATAATTTCGGTAAAAAGTCAACCATGGCATCTTGGGTCCACATCTTCGGTGTATGGGAGCTTGCACAGTTATGGCCAGATTTTGACAATTTTTCGGCTTGAGATGACGTATCTTGAAGGCACTCTTTTTGCAAAATATTATTTCAATATATTTATTAGTGCTACTACTATGTATCTATTCAGACAAAGTTTGTAGTTTAGAGACAGGAAAGTGATGAATTTAGATATTTTGTGATAGTGTTGTATTTCGGATAAAAAATTTCACTTCAAGGGTCTACAAAGCACCAATCGCAAACAAATTGCTTAGGTGAGAACGATTCTGTTACCATCCTTGGATACCAGTCAGCGACCTTATCTGTTGACTCTCCCTTTTTAACGCACTTTTCCGGCGGCCAAACATGTATATCCTTAAACAAGTGAGCATCTAACTAAATATCTATGCCTAAAGACCGATAGAAGGCAAAAATTAAATCTGATTAAGAGGGGTCAAATTCAAATAACGCAAAGTTTACCAAATTTGTGGAGAGCTTAAAGGAGATAACCTCCGCTGCGGAAAGAAAAATAAATCACCCAGGAAGCACGCAGCAAAATCGAATACGATCACTATATATGAACCAAGAAATGGAAAAGGAAGTAATAGGAAAGAAAAGTCCATTAGCAAAGGCTTTAGCCTGTGGTGCCAGTACACATTGGTCAGCAATTGTGATTAAAAAGGAAACACCACCTCAGTAATGCAAACTGGGGTTTTGTGCAAAGTACTGAGAAAAGAGTTAATTGATATATGTATACCTATATACATTTAAATAATTAAACTTTAACCATTAATATCTATGAAACGGTTAGGTAAAAGTAAGAGAGCATTTTGTAGAGCATTTGATTTTTCACAAAATTTAATTTACTTCTAACTGATAATTCGAAAAAAAAATAGAAAACCGTTAGTCGGAGGACCTTCGCGTTACAATTAAGAGCTCATACCTCTCCTACCTTTCTTAGAGATGTCTATCAACAAAATTTTCATAGTACGAAGCGAAAAAAAACATTCGTTATGCATGAACATACTTGTATGTAGATATGATGGTGAATTAATGCAATTAATGTGGGAAGATATCGAGTACTCATCGGGTTTTGCTTCTTCTTTATAGGTATTTTCAAAAATTATTGAAAGCTTGGATAACTTCTAAGACTTTATTTGGAAGGAAAACAGGAACCTTTTGTGGCCATAAAAACAAAAAAAAAATTACATACATATATATACCTATACTGATCTCGATTCTCTGCGGAGTAGCAGCGAAACTGAAAATTTTATATTGCACTACTTGGAGATGCTTAGATCTCCTAATTCTTGATATGGTATAAAGATAGTGAACCGCGGTTTTGAACAGCCGCAGCCTTTCTGAATCATCTGTTATAAAATTCTTATTCACTGCACACCGACAAGTGGTTTCATTACTATTTTAAAAAGCTTTCACAATTGTGCTTATTTCATTGATTGCATGCTGTGTTAGAGTGTTTTTGCTTTGCATATGAATTCTAATTGAGAAGTTAGTGTCTGCAACCTGGTAACTTGCACCAACCAATTTTTTAAAGAAATAAAGTCGTAAATAAAACAGATATATAGATACTTCTCTGTTGTTTGACGTTAGCATCCCAAATCAAAATATTGTACAGCCACAACGAGAACACCTTACACTAATCAAAAGCCGATGCGACTGTCATAGAAGATTATTTTCTTTCTATTCCAAATGTTGCCGTTTTTATACTCTCGCAACCTCTTGCTACAGAGTACAATAGTCTTGTTCACCTAACGGTTGTTTGTATCGCCTAACACTAATCGAGTTAGATATAGGGTTATATATATATTAATGATCAGGATGAAGATACGAGTTGAAATCCGGGTGACTGTCTGTCCGTCCGTCCGTCCGGGCAAGCTCTAACTTGAGTAAAAATTGAGATATCTTCTTGGTAGACATGTTTCTTGGTACCGTGAGACGGTTGGTATTGCAGATGGCCGTAATCGGACCACTGCCACGCCCACAAAACGTCATTAATCAAAAACAAATAAATTGCCATAACTAAGCTCCGCAATAAGATACAAAACTGTTATTTGGTACACAGGATCACATTACGGAGGGGCGTCTGCAGTTAAAATCTTTTTTTAAAGTGGGCGTGGTCCCGCCCCTAATAAGTTTAATGTGCATATCTCCTAAACCGCTAATGCTATAGTAACAAAATTCACTGAAAGCAAATGTTTTTAGAACCTCTACCTGGAGTGTGAAAGTAGTTGAAATCAGGTGGCAACTCCGCCCACTCCCCTTATAACGGTACTGTTAAAAAATACTAAAAGCGCGATAAACCAAGCACTAAACACGCCAGAGACATTAGATTTTATTTCTGCGATGTTTTGAGATGACTTTATAGAAACCGTGTTCAAAATTAGACAGTGGGCGTGGCACAGCCCACTTTTTAGGTGAAAACCCACATCTTAGGATCTGCTTAACCGATTTCAACCAAATTCGGTGCATAACCTTCATCTCATATTTCTATGTTATAGTGCGACAATGGGCGAAATCGGACTACAACCACGCCTATTTCCCATATAACACCATTTTCAATTCCATCTGATTCTTTCACTTTCCACTATGCATATCAAGCATCAATGATTATATCGGGGTAAAACTTTGCGTGAATAATGCGTTTAAAGTATGCCACCTTGTGACCAAAAATTGTCTAAATCGAACCAAAACTGTTCAAGCCTCTAGGTACTAAATATATGGTGCCTATAGTTGACTTTTTACCGAAAATATCGGTCAACATAGAACAAGGCGACAAGATCCACAAAGAAATCTCAGACGAGACTTTGCGAGAGTATAAAATGTCCGGTTACATCCGAACTTAGCCCTTTCTTAATTGTTTTACTATAATATAATTCGGCGTAGAATAGCCTAGTGACCATTTTGCTCTTCTGCAGGTAATCAACGTAGATCACATATTGTAAGTCTCAGCTAACGGCGTCCTTTACCGTTCCATCCAATAGGAATGTCTTCGCTTTCTTCGGAGTATGTTCGAATTTAATTGAACTAAAATAATAAAGCGGACTACGTCACTATTCAAAAAATCTGAAGGAAAAATTTGCAATTGATGTGATAAGAGCTCTGTAGGGGTATTTGAGGTGATGACGAACTTGAGTTCAAACATTTTCCATCACGTACAGCTATTCTTGTCATTTTAGTAAATGGTGGTGGTTTGACCCCTACACCCTTTTGACAATTTATACTATCATTTTCGGTTTTAGCAACCCAAATTCAGCAAGAAACATTCTCTAACACCACAGTCGCAAAATGACAGTAAACTAGTGTAATTAGACCGCGCGATATATTTTCAAATGACTAAGACACTCTATTAGTTTCCCAATTTTCGATCAAATGTAAACATATATTATACATATACAATATAATATATATTAGTATATCCGGCCGCGCGTTGCTTTGGTTATGGTATATACTAAATACTATTTTGGCGAACTCGCATCAGTGAACAAAATATAATCGAAGTTAGAGTCCTGCCATGTTAAAAGCAAATGAATATAAGTAAGAAGTTTTCGGAATTAGAAATATAGATAAATGGATATCCATTAAATTGGGACTATTATTTAATACGCCAGTGATAGAACTAGAGACTGAGTTTCAAATTAGACGATTAATCGAGAAATTGCTTAGATCGGACCATTATAGCATACATCTGCCATATACCTACACTGAACGATCGGAATTAGCTGCTTGCATGGAAAACTTTTTCCAATTGGCGAGATATCTTCAAGAAATTGGGCATGGATTATTATCTTCAGCAATTATGAAATCTCTGAAGAATTTTTTCAGTACTGGCCACCATAACATATAGCTGTCATACAAACTGACCGATCAAAATAAGTCAAAGATCCTATTGAATTCCTTTAGGCTATAACAAATGCACCTGTTAAGGATATTATAGCTTCAGTGCAGCCGAAGTTAAAGTTTTTTTTTTGTTTTCTTTTTTTTTGAATTTTAAACACATGCTAAGGTTTAGAAATACTATATGCATATGTATGTATGTTAAGGGAATTGTGTTCCTGGCTGTAAACAACCTCACATTTTGCTGTTCGCGTAAAATGGTGTTTAGGAATCAATAATTCTTCAAACTTATACAAACATAACTGTATTACTTGTAAAATAAGTTTGATTTTTCGGTGCTTGCTATTTATCGTGCTTCCTGGGTGTAGCAAAATCAATGTCTATTGCAACATGGAAAAGCGAACGATTTCTTATATTTATTGTTATTGTTATTTCATTTGTCGACTTTCTATTCGCATCATTTAATTTTTTGCATTTATAAACATGTTTTTCTTTTACATCGTTTTCCTTCCGCTTTATTTGATTTTCCTGTGTTTTGTTCTTTGCAACTTTCATCCGCAACACAATAAAATTTTACTATTATAGAATTAACAAAAGAGCAAAATAAAAACAAACAACAATAACAAGAGAAATTAAAGAAAAAAGTGGCTTTGCAACTGTAGCGATTCCAGTGCCTGCGGCGTTGCTAGTGATGCAACAAATTTGTAAAGTATTTTGCAACATGCTACACGCACGGGGCGCTCCCTAGTTGCCGATTATCCTGCGATTACCGCTCCCCAGTCGACAATGAATGGCAGCGGACGTGGCTGAGCACATTTCCTCCTACCTCGACGTATGCCCGATGTTCTGCTCCAACGTGCACCGCTTTTTGTTTCCTTTTACATTTTAAATGGTAGCGCCACATTTTATATAAAAGTTGCAGCAATTGTTTTTTGCGAGTATCGCAGTTCCTCGAGTTTGGCTGCTGTCGCTAAAGGATGTTGTTTGCTGGATGATGGCAGCCGCAAAACGCAGCCAATTTGTATCACAGTTGCCAGCGCCATTCTAGGTTTTTATGATGTTGCAAGCAATTCCTGGACACCATCCAAGGTCATATAATATCGCTGCGCCTCACTGCTTTGCCAGGCGGCCATTAACGCCTCAGTTTGACTCTGGTGGAAATATGCACGACCGAGAAGCTACGCAATACCAATACAAGTGTCTACAAATGGGTGTGTGCGCAAGTAAACGCATAGAAACAATTATTATACATGTGCGAAGGATGCTTGCAACAAGCTGCACTTTATGTTGCCAAGCGACCATGCACTCAAACGGCACAAGTGCCCAACTGTTGTGTGTGACATTGTCATTTGGCCGTTGTTTCGCCACCAATTTATGTGGCCCGTAATTAGAGATAAAGCTCTAGACGGCGGGAAGCAGACCTCTCTGGAACCCGCTCCCCAGTTCAGGTCAACCGTCTTGTTTACCGAAAGTTTGCCATAGCCGGCAGTGGCGGTTGGAAATTGTTGCTTGTGTAATTGCTTGGTTGGGACTTCTAATGACTGCATTGATGATGATTGCTCAATGATGATGTAAAGCGCCATAATGATTTTGGCGTCATTGAAGTTGTAGCTGCTGTGTTGCAATTACAGGAGTTTTCTTGCCAAGTGGCAGCAACAGCATTGCTTCAGCCTCAGCCAACTGACCCGGCCATTTGCACAACGAAAAGACTGGTCAATAGCACCCACAATAAACAAGTGTTGCACTGCAGGGCAAATGAAAGGCTCTGAGGGGAGCAAACTATTATGTTTACTGCTTATTACTGCGGCAACTGTGAGCCTCCCTATGCTTTCTGTTGTTCTAGTATTGTTGTTATGTCGTTTTTGATGCAACCAAAGCAATCACATAAAGTTATATAATTTGCGGCGTTAATCCGCTATGTACATTAAGAGATTGCTGCAAGCCAGACCGCATATTTGATAATCTACCTTTAGCACGTTAAATAACAGCAGTGATACAATTTGTTTGCACATTTGTGCCAAAAACATTTAGGCGATTGCCACATATGCCAGTGATAAACATTACTTGTTTGAGTACGTTCCGCATGCGGCATAAAAGTTTATGCATTGACCAGGTGGCATAAGAGCTATTCCGCCGAAACACTGGGGGCCACAATAAAAAAAATTCACGGAAAGTATTAGAATACGCCAGTTTTGGTTTATTACCGTTGCTTCGTTGGCATCAAATCCTCTTGGTCACTGTTATGTATAAAATATCAAGAAAATATCGCTCTAAAATTTATTATAGCGGCAAAGGGGACTTGCCAAGCCGATTTCTGTATTCGTACTGTGCTATGCTATAATAGTCAATACGCTTCCGAAAAAAATACCGCGCACAGCCGAATTATTACCAAAATAAATTTGCAAAAGTTTTCATATCAGTTTTGAGGCATTTAAAGCGATAATGTTTTAACCAGTTACTTATTTATTATTTACTAGCTTTACCCGCGGCTTCGTTCTCACTGAATCCATTGAGTAAATATTATATCAAAGATAAATAAATTTCAGTAAAAATTATTATTTGAAAATTGCTGCTTTTAATAAATTTTCAAAAACTTAAAATTTGCTTTATTGAAATAAATACAATATTATTCCACGATATTTTTGTTTACTTTTTTTGTTGTATATTTTTCCGTCCGGTGCAAAACTGTGTAAATTTCGAACATTTGAAACTCTAGAACAGGCTACATATAGACCCTGAGAGAATAATGACTTTTCTTAATGAATTCCTGCTATGTTACCTGTAATGTCTGTCCTTGTGCTTTGTATATAGTAACAACAAAGCTGAGCTTGACGGGCGACTGAAACTTTTTGAATTGAAGTGGAAGATTAAAGGGAATAATTAGTATCCAAGCAGTGATAACACTTTCTCCCTTACCGACACCTGTTAATATTGTGGTTTCAATGATATTTTGTCCCAATTTTGTAATTTGAAGCCTTGTTCCATTACATAACCTCGGAGCATCTAGATTACGCATAGGTATTACCGATTTTTAACAAAATTTCTTCATAAAGTTCGAAATCTATGTCATTATGAAGATGTACCCTGATATTCGTTTTTAAACCGAATTTTTCAATATTTGTCCACAAGCTTGATGATTTAGTGCATGCTTTTCATCTGCTGGTGCCCCCCACTAAATGACTGGGAGAGTTTGTCGGATATCACCAGCTACTAAGACTACCATTCCACCCATTATATCTGTACTATCTCATAAATCTTGAAGGGTCCGGTTTAAAACTTCAATAGGCTCTATGTGAGATATTGTACTTTCACCCCACACTAGAAATTACATTCTATTTTATTTTTAACTTGATTTAAGACATGATTTTACTCCTAAAGTAGTTTTGGAATTAACTCGGTCACTTGAGTTTGCAAGCCTTAAAATCATACAATAGCTTAATTCTCGACTAAACAATCTAGCTTTTTTTCGACCATTGATAAAACCTTGTTTTCGGGCATTTTGTTATATATATTATACATTTATTGCATTCTTTGTACTTGTCCCAAGGTGTTTGAGGATTAGAAAGACCGTAAGAAGATAAAAGCGTTGCGTAAAGTTCCGGGTATTTTATCTGGTGATTGAAACCTTCATAGTTTCGTCCCAATTATTATCATTATGTAACAGTCGCCGCACCAAACATGCTTCTCTATAAGTTTGACATTTCTGACCATTGAAAATTTTAAGTTGGTTGGAGGTTTTTCAGGTATAATAACGGAGAACTTCAGAAAAAGTAGCATTCTGACAAAGTTTGAAAAAGTGTGGTTTTTGGAGGACATAAAATCTTTTCTTGAAATGTATTTTCAATAAAATAAACACGCTGTCTGTTTTTTAAATATACTGCAAGATGTTTAACAGCCGGTTGTCTTTCATGTAATGGAAAAGCAAGCAGCCGCCGCGCTGCTTCATTGCTATTGACATATCTTCCTGCTTGAAATGTTTGTATTTGTACGTATGTACAGTACCTTCATTACGCATATTGGAGATCACCTAATCGCTTACTTTACTGATATACTTGTAATATATTTCATCGCACGTACAGAATTGCAGGCTTCAACATTAATGTGGGCGTTAAATAATTTACACAAAATCGGCGAATAGGGCACGACCCAGCTTTTATCGAAACTCTTTATTACACCACTGCGAGTCTGAGAGTCAACTTCTCTGCCACCATCTTCAGGCGCCCTTCGTCTACATAACGGATAACCCTTATCATTGTGTATTGTTTCTTAAATCATCTCCCGAGGCTGATTTTTGTACACTTGTCATTTCTCATTCAAGGTGATGCTGGATTGCTATCTTCAAAGGGACGGTGAATCATTTTTTTAATTACGGTGTCAAACAGATTTTTATATTTTTATCTAGAATTTCAGCACTAATTATTTTGTCGATTTGGTTGGGCTGTAGCTTTTCTTTGAGCTAAATTCAAATGTGAACATGTGGTAGACCTCGTTACTGACATTCAATGGAGTACATATTACACTGGACGTTACCAAATACTTTTACCTTTCTCATAACATTCATAACTTTTTTTAACATTTAAATAAAGTAAGCGGGCAATTATGTCATGTCGATCAGTGTCATTTTTCCAGACATAAGTTCTTAAGTTAGACCTTGCCACAAGGGATTGCAAGTAAAAGTTATGAAGAGATCAGGCCTACCATAAGTTCGTACATAAGTGAAAGTGTCTTGAGTGTACTAATGTAGGTATCAGAAAAGTAGACCACAAAATAACAATTTTCCCTATGTCATTAGGTTTAATATTTCATTTCCGCTAACTGCATCTTGCAGATGAATGTAACTTTTAGCACGTAATTATGTCTGATTAATAGAAATGAAACTCTAAACGCATTTGCGTGTGAATATGCTGCTCTTACCACATGTTGTCGCGTTACTTGTTGTTGTCTTCTCAGCTTTCTCTGAACTCTCTTCGTGCAACTTTTGCTCCCCGGGCCCGTGTTGAACTTCTGGATAGATTCGAGTTATGCTTTCCTGGCAGTTTTGTTTTGATTAATTTTACAACTTTTCAACAAACAACAAAATAATTTTTTCATATTTCAAATTTTCCAATTTGTTTACAAGCAATCAAATCTGCCAAAGAAGATTTTTCTCAATCCGTAGAAAATATACGTTTTTTAAAATAAGTATCCTATGTCCTTTCTAATACCATTAGCAATATGTGTACAAATGCTTATGATGATTAGTTAAGTGGTTTCAGCGAGAAAGCGTAACAAACATACTTACATTCACATTTGTAATATTAGTACGGATTACTAGACTGTAGCACTGTGTGACTGTGACGTGGGCAAAATTTTAGGTCGATATCTCGGAAACAGGGTGCAGTATAAAACCAAAGTTACTTTTGTTGTAAAGCATTTCAGCTGACTTCAGTAAAAGTTCTCTGAAGTCTGTCTTACTATTTGTTTTCATAAAAAGGAGAAAAAAACCACCGCGTTTTCTGCAATTGATCGCGCAAAAAAAAAGTATATTTTTGGAACTAACTGCATATCGAGCATTTTCGGGCTAGGGGATGGTTTGGACTGATTGCATTAGCTTTTGGCATTACTCAGTTATACTCGAGAACATGTTTCAAGCTAATTTTATGAAATCTGCCAGAATAGCTAAAATCATATACCTAGGTAGTAGATCAAAGCTGGGACAGCTCGTTGTCCGATTTTACACATCCAAAATTAAGACTAGAACTACGAACCGGTCCAAATGATCGATTATCTAAAATAGCTCCCTGCCCTTCTCTTATTGTTGTTTTATTCGACGAATTTCAGTATTTGTTTGTTTTCCAGTTTGGGCCATTTGAACTTCTTTTATTTATTTTATATAACGATCTTCAACGTGTGACGTAAAATTCGATCATTTAAAAAACGTAAATTTATTTTTTTTAGCAAGTTTTTAAAATTTTCCTTTAATCACTGTATATATAAATGATCAGGATAATGAGACCAGTTGAAATCTGGATGTCTGTCTGTTTGTCCCTCCATCTGTTTGTGCAAGCTGTAACTTGAGTAAAAAATTACATATCATAACGAAACTTAGTGAAGGTGTTTCTTGAAAAAAGTAAGGATGATTTGGTAGATGGACTGCCACGTCTACAAAACGCCATTTGCACACAACAAATATTTTCAACCCTTCTTATGGTAGTGTGAAAATAGGTGAAATCGGATTATAACACCGTCCACTCTCCATATAAGGATTTTGTTAAAAACTACTAAAAGTGCGACAAATCAACAACTGAATACGTCAGAGACATTAAATTCTGCTTCAAGAATGGTACAGGAGGGCTTTATAGGATCAGGTGTCAAAATTGGACTATGGGCGGGGCACCGTCCACATTTAGGCGAAATCACACAGCTATGGACTTGCTCGACCAATGTATAGCAGTGCTCTTAAGGTATGGCATTCATTGTGTTAAAAAGTGGACCATAACTGTTCAAGCCCCCAGATACCAAAGAAGTGAACCCCAGTTCCCCTAGCTGACTTTTTACCGAAACTGTCGGTCAATGTGTATGATATATAATAAAAATTCGGAGGGAATCTTTTCCGAACAATGGTATGTATGTATGTCAGAAATGGGATGAATCGGGTCAATATTTTTTCTTAGCCCCAATATACCTTATATAAATTTTTTTGAACTTCTAGTTGACTTTAAAGCACATTTATCGATAATTACGTAAAATATAATAATGAAATTATTGCCTAAAATGTATTAAATGGGCTTCGTACGCTCCTAGCCCCCATGTACCTTATATACGGATTTCCAAATATCCGGTTGGCTTTTGGTTTTAATAGGTTTAATGTTTATATCTAACTCTTAATCTTTATCAGCCAGACTTGCTTAAGATAATTTCTTTGAGCACCTCCTCAAACGGTGCGAAAATGAGCGAAATCGCATATTAACCACGCCCACTCTCCACGTAACTGTTACCTTAAAAACTACGAAAGCGCGATAATTCATTAAGTTAATACGCCAGAAGCTTTACATTTAAAAACCTATATGAAGCGAACCTCGGGAACTACTATATCAATTACTATAATAATGCTCTCAGGATCAACCTTCAAGGTCCTCAGTCATTTCCTGTTGTGGTCAATTTCAGTGTCAATTACATTTCTACAGATGATTCGCCGAGCCACTTGGTATAAGAAAAGCATAACCATAGTCGATCTTGTACTGGGGAAATAAGAGGACAACAGTTTTGCCCTTTTGGTATACCATATCCACCAATGCCTTCAAAGCAAATACTGTTACCTCTTACAGAAACAAGTCAAAATCCAGAAAGACACAAGGAAAACTTTTTCAAAATTCAAAACGTTTAAAATTCAAATCTTATTACAAAAGGTATTTCAAATTTAAATGATTTTGAACAATTCTTGTCTGATAGTAGAATAAATATGTCTTTTGATGACTATTTGTTAGCTCTGAGATCAAGTTTATCAAACCCAACATTTTTTAAAAAGAAAAATACAGGATCGTTTTATAAATGCTTACAATCTTCGTATTTGGAAACTCCATAGAGTGAATATGGATATTCAATAAATACTGAATTCATTTGCTTGCTGTTCATATATAATAAATTATATTAACAAATCTAATAAAGGAATTTCTAGGCTCTAAAATGAAGCTATATAGGAAATAAGTGACGGAAATTATACTGTTAAGTAAAAACTAAAACATATATGATAGGTCGCGAATTTATATCCGCAATCAAGAAGCAGTCTATTGCTGCATTGGGCTCCATCTTTCTGAAGCAAGTAATGCCAAAATATTCATAAATACCTTTAGACCAGAGGAACGCGTTCGAATGGTAAAACCTAGAGCGAAGCTTCAGAATCTTTCTGCAAGACTGAAATATTCGTTGTTGGTATTTTCGACCGTTATGTTTAGAGACCCGATCAGTTAGAAACTCTTTGTATAGTTGATTTTGCATCTTTGTATAAATATTTTAAATCCAGTTGAAGAGCGCAAGATAATCATAATGAGTGGGGTTTTCATGCCTTTTAAAGAAGGTAGCGGTTTTCTTGAAAAATGTACCAAACCTTGTATAATTCGGTATAGACGGCTTAGCCCAGATTTGGTTAGAGTTAAGTATTTCCGCGAAATGGTAATGCTTTACTGTCCATGGCGAAATGAACAGCAAGATCTCATTGAAAACGATATTGAGCAGACTTACATAACACATCGTATTCTAATTGAGAAAAATCAAAGAAAATGTTTTTGAGCAAAGAGAACTTGAAAATGTTTTAGTTTTTTTATTGAAATAGATTTAGAAGAAGGTGTACACATGTGGAAAATGAGTTCAGAGTGTTGGCACTTCCAGAAATAAATCCAAATATAAATTTGCTAGACTTGCATGGTGAAGATTATGGCACTGAATCTGATTGCAATATTAGACTTAATTAACTACTCACTTTAATTCCAGTTGAGGAATTATTTTCTTTAGTTCAAAGTCTAAATACTAAGCAATGAACGTATTTGAAAACAATAGAGTCGGAGAGTCGTTTGATATCTTCAATATATCAAGCTCTTAACCATCGTTACAATTCTACACCAGGATCCAATCCAAGATCCTTAAAAGTTCTTCTTTGCGCAGCATTCGGAATAGCTGGAGTGACACTCAATATTCTCATTATCTGTTAATCAGTTGAATTGAGAATTGAGGCCACTTAGCAATGACACAGTTAATGTATTGTACTATAGACTTTTCGATTTAAAATTATTCATAATTGATGAATTATCGATAGTATGCGCTCGTATGTTTAGCTCTGTTGATGCGAGATTAAAACAAGCTTTCAAAAGCTATAGCTCCTTCGGTGGTATACCGATTACAGTGTTTGGTGATTTGAGGCAACTCTAACTTGTTGCAGATAGGTGAATATTCTCTCCCAATCCCAATAATGCATACTGCACTTTAGTTGGTTTATATTTTGTGGGAGAACTTCAGGAATTACTTCTGACTTATCCAATTAAATTATTGTCGACAGGGAATACTATAGGAAATATTCTCCAAGAAAAAACTTAAGCTCCCTGCTTGGTGTAGAATATTCAACTACTCTGCGAGCACACAAAGTGTGACCTAGTGCAACATTTCTTTCTCTTTTTCAAAGAAAATGGCATTAGAATGACAGCAATTATGACAGCAGTTTTTAAGAAAAATGGAATGAAATAAAATATATTAATACGTAAATACTTTAATTGAGAAAATACAAATTATATGTGTTATTTGTTATTACGTAAGACATTATTGTGTAAACTTAAGATAGAAATTAAATATTTTAAGCACAAATGAAATGTAATTTGAATATATGTTGTTAAATAAATATAATATCAATATAAATAAAGAGTCAAGATTTCTTCAATGGGTATCTTGTTATCTTAATAATAGAACACAATGAGTGATATTTCATTATAATCTTTCAGATTAAGTTAATGTCTTTTCAGATGTTCCGCAAGGTAATCATCTTGGCCCGATTCTGTTCTTGTTATTTATTAACAATATGTCTTCTTTAATAGAATACTCAAAAATTTTATTATATGCTGACGACGTAAAGCTTTTTAAATCATATACTTCAACTGACAACAAAAGGTGTTTTCAGTTTTGTTAAACGTTAGTCTAAATATTTTAGAGATCTGTATCTATTTGTCTGAGGAGGGTAATCATTAATACACAAAATTCTATTTAAACTAGGAGATATTCTCCGAACAAATCAAATACGTTAAAAAATGAAAAAAGGGATACGTTTTAATCGATATCGGTTGAGTAGTATCTCTTGAAAAGGATTTCAGCTAAAGTTGGACGATGCCAAGCTCATTTTCTAATTTTTACACCAACTCTAATAAAACGCTTGAGCACCGTATTGGCTGTGAAATTTAATGCCCCTGATGTAGTTATTTAGTGAGTTACCATAGTTTTCGACATATCCGTTGGTTAATGTAGCTCTGTGTAGTGGTTTGTGACATATGTACATTAATTTTATTAGGGGCAGGGGTCATGCCATATTTTCAACAGAACAATATTAAACAACAAAGACGGCCCTAATGCAAAACTCCGACCAGTCATAGCAGGCCGGAGGTCAGTTATAGCAGGAAATAATCTGATTCCACCCATGTGCAGTACCAATCGTTTTAAACTGCCAATGAACATGTGTATCAATCAATTATCTTGATTTTTAGATTTTTACTTTTTTTATCGCTTGCACGACCTGACGGACAGCCCAAGTTATGTCAGATTGGAGCGACTAGCCATCATAAATTATGGAGTGGATTTCCGTCTTAAAGATACATATAGTAGTTTTGAACTGCGACTGTTGTGTTGCATGGATTTTCATAAAATTCAAGTAATGCAATTTATGCAACTGTATTAAGAGAAAAGCCATGTTTATTCAAATAAAATCTTTAATATTTAGTGAATATGGTTGAGGCTTTGGTTGGGAGAAAGCGCAAATTCAAAATACTTTAGTACTGGGTATTGCTAGTGGGTAATGCCTACCAGCATAACCACAATGATCCTCAGAACCTAGTGTGGTTATAAATTACAAGTTGTATAAGAGCAGCATTTGGCATAATTGCTCTGACTGATTATGGTCGCATAGCTTAAGTTAACGGTGATTAGTTAGTTAGGTCTTTTAGTTTCTAATTAGGCCAAGAGAAGGGTAAGATCATAGTTCACTCTCGTTGTCCAATAGAAATGTAGTTAGTTGTGAAAATGTTCTAAAAAGCTCTATGGTAAGACTCGTTTAGTAAACATGCTATTGAATAATTTCAGTGCAGACCTAATGTTTGATTTGACCTTATAAATGGAACCTTTTTAGACATTTGAAAATTTCTTTAATACTCTCTAAATGGCTGTTGATCTCTCCTTCAGCTTACTCCTATTCAATCTGTGCTCAACTACCAATGAAAGGCTGAACTACCCATTATTAGCATCCACTGTTATTTTCCAACTACACCTGGCCACAACGCCAGTTTGTGTAGCGAAGGGGTCAGGTCATTTATCAGGTTTGAGTAAAGTCAGTTAGATGCCCTCTCTTGTGTCGCAACACTTACAACTGCTGGAAATCTTGAGCTTACTATGATTGTGCACAGATTTTGGTTGAGAATGAGTGTATGTGTAAATGTAGTTGTTTTCGACATTTATTTTCGTTTCACTTCCGGCGGCGATTGCCCTTCGTTCCTGAACTGAATTGCGTCGAATTGAACGGACGTTCATAAATTTCACAACTTACCGCCCATTCTAGGCAAGCGGCCACAGGTTAGTGCGTGCGTTTGCGTGTGTGGCATGCCACCGCAGACGCATATTAACAAAGCGCATAAAGTTGTTGAGGTCGTTTAACACCGAGGTATCCATTGCTGCTGCCTGCCACTTACCACCTGTCACCTACATATATACATACTATATGGGCGTGCGGTGTTAACGGTGCTAAAGGCAGAGGCCACAGTTGCCATATCAATTTTGTTGTTTTCTCAATGCTTGTGGCATGTAAAACTTGCTCACGCCAAACCAAGGATGCAAGTGTGAGGTGGAGAGGTAAAGGTTCGCTGGGTGTAGAGGGGCGCATTGCTCATATGCGCGTCCGTCCGGCTACATACATGTCTGCCTGACTGGCTGGCTGGCAAGCGCGTCAGGTGTTCTTGTAATTATGTTCATCTTGGAAATTAAGTTTGCGCTGTACGCATTGTTGCCATTTATATAGCCGCGCTTGCTGTTCTTGCTATTCGCATACAAACACACTCGCACATAAATACATCTTTCTGTCAGACTTGGCATGACTTGCGCTTATGCATGTAGGTTGGCACCCGTACACTCCCTTTCCGATTATTCACGACACCCCATTCACCGGCGCATTTTCGCCGAAGACTTTGTCAAAATTAATTAATTTAAGTTGTTGAATGGGCAAGCGAACGAAAGTGGCAGCTGAAATTCGCACAACGCATTTACGTTCGGCATGAGTGGATGCCACTTGCCACACACCACACACACACCATACATATGTTGCTTGCCATATGTGTATGTGTGCTAAAGTTGGTGCATGTGAACGCATTCGAATTTACAATGTACAGCTCTCCTCTGCACGAAAGTGTTGCTCCTTCCTATGAAACATATTAATTGAACAGAATTTAAATGGCAACACATTTATACCTTTATAAAATATACACGCAGTGGCAGTGAGGTGCAACACCTGCTACGTCGCCACAAAATTGGTCGCTCACTATGCGTTTTTCCCGTCATTTTGCAGAGAGCGCTGGTAATTTTCATTTGCAGCATGCCACATGCCGTGTCCCGTTGCTTCATATTTATCTTGTGTCCATTGTTTAGAGGAAAAGGGCAATACAATGATAAACACTACCCGAGTTGCTGTTTTTGTTGGCTCCGTACTTGTTGCTTCTAACATGGACCAAGGTTTCCTCCACAATTTCGAAGGTAAATTATGAAATGTAGGCTATCTGAAGGCCGTAAGCAATCGCCAAACGTTATTTTACTGTATTCATTTATCTTGTATTTCCAAATTCTGTTGATTTACACCAATTTTTTTCTCTTGGAAAGAAAGAATTTGTTAATTTGGGTTGATAAATTGTAAGGTATTTATTGTTGTGTATTTAATCATGCTTCAATATTTGGGTGCAGCCTGTTCCAGCTATTAAGCTCGGAGTAATATTTTCGTGAGTCAGGGAAACTTTGTAATAAAACATTTTGGACATAAAAACAACCTGCATTATAAGGCGAAAAAGTTAAAGGATTTCATTCATATTTGGTACCTTCATATAAGACTATGGTAGATATTGAGATCTTTTTTTTGTAGATATTGAGGTCATTTAGCATTTTCTGACAAAATTTACCATTATAATGTATATAAGTTTACACCATTAGAAAGTAGAGCCTTTAGAAAATATAAAGCCTGCTGTTTTTTTTTAAATCTGATATTTGACGAGAGAGGTTTTGATTGAAAATTAGCGCCGAAATAAGGTTTCCTCTTAAGTATTTTAAATAAAACAAGTAAGGAAGGGCTAATTTCGGGTGTAACCGAACACTTCATTATCTTGCAACTTGCAAGGATCAAATCCGGGGAAATACTTTAGGTGCTTAACGTTTGTTAGAAAAACGAAAATCAATATATGTAGTATATAATTTTTATGGGTAATTTGTAAAAAAATTTCACAGATTTTCGGCATTACACTATAGTAGGGGTCAACATATTCGGTATATGGGGGCTTAATAGTTTTGGTTCGATTTGGATAATTTTTAGTTACAAGCTGACACACTTCAAAGTCAGTATTCGTGCAAAGTTGTATTCCGATACATTCATCGGTGCTTAATATGTATATTGGAAGTTGAAAGTATCAGATGGAATTAAGAATTATGTTACATAACAAGTAAGTGTTGTTGTAGTTCAATATCGTCTATTTTCACACTGCGATATAAGAATGTCAGAATAATGTCACATACCGAATTTGGTTGAAATCAGTTGAACAGGTCCCGAGATATGGGTTTTCATCTAAATTGTGGGCGATGCCACGCCCAACGTCTAATTTTAACCCCGTCTCTTACAAAGCCCTCACGTATCATTTTCAAATATAAAATATAATGTCTCTGGCATATTTATTTGTTGATTTAACGCACTTTTAGTAGTTTATAACGTAACCGTTATATGGGGAGAGCGCGGAGTTTTCACCCGATTACACCTATTTTCACACTGTTGTAAGAGGTGTCAAGAAGACTTGTCCTTTGCAAATTTGGGTAATATAGCTTAAAAGGTTTGGGAAATATATACTCACCTATAGGTGTCTCTTGTTGTCATAATCCCCTGTACCACATTACAGTTCGGTATCTTAATTTAGTGGTTTATAGGTTTCCTTTTAATTGTGTTTTGTGGCCGTGGCGGTACTCCGATTACGCACATCTGCAATACCGACATACCTCGGGTTCTAAGTAACATATGTGGTAAATTTCATCAAGATATCTAAATTTTTCTTAAATTATCGCTTGCATGGACAGTCACTCAGAATTCAACTTGTCTCGTCATTGTGATAATTTACATATATACATATATATATAACTCCATATCTATCTCGATTAGATGAACAAAACTATTATACTCTGTAGCAACAAGTTGCGAGAGTATGTATAAAAATTGTTATTTCTTAATGATTCTATTGTACTTGTTTTTTTATTAAAGCATAAATTAATAATAATTTTTCCTCAAACAAAATCAACGGGTTATAGTTTGGATTTGTCGGTCGGCGGTGTTTAAAATACAATCTCAAAACAAGAGTAAAAAAATAGCTGTAAATTATTCCACACTTAATCTTTGCTGTGCATTCTGCAGCGGCAATCACGTCGTATTTGGCACGTCGTCGTGTTCGAGTAAGCCGTTCAGCAGATCAAGCAGAGTTACATAGACTACATACACTATCTATCTAGGATGGTTAGCAAAATCCGGTCACTCGTACGTGTACACTAATCCCCTTCGGTGCTTTCCAGTTTTCGGCTTAGGAAAAATTAATATAGCTTGGCGTGCCGTTTTCTTCTCAGCGATAGGTGAGCGCACACCACACAAGTGTGCAACTCAGTTAAAGAAGTGCCAGGTTGGTGACATCAAACGATTACCGACAAGTGGTAAAGCAATCAAGCACCTTATGTCATATCTAACAGGTTGTATGTACTCGTAATAACAACATCTAGAAGTAAAGTGAATTTCCAGCTTAGGCTTAGGTGGTTAGATATCGCGTATGCTCTGGCTCTTCTAGTCAAATGTTTAATTACAATTTTTAATCACTTTTCTCTTGCTCTTATATGCACATGACTGGGGGTGAAGGAAATAAATTTTATTATATACTGCCAGATGTTATAAATGTTACGGTAAATGCTTGTCAAGGTAGGAATATTTCGTGTTGCACACGTAAACAGGTTTCTCCGGCGGAATGTGCTCATTCAATTTTGTTTGTCACTTCCTGTTCACTACATGCTGAACCCTTAACACCACGCATTTAAAAACTAAATCCAAAATATTACGTATTATTATTAAGGTTTTTTTCGACCAATATTTCTGTCAGTTTATATAAGAATTTATTTTTCTTTATTTAGTTTAATGTGCTTTAAAAGCATGTTTTTTAGTATTTTAAACTATACTTATTATGTAGCCACATCCCAAATATGGAAATTGAAATTGGTCGGATAGTTCCTGAGATATAGGATTTCACATTAAGGTTGGTGGTGCCACGCCCATTTACCAATTTGTACACCTCCTTCTATAAAGCTTTCCCCTAACATCTTCTTTGTGAAAAAGTGCTAAACAGATTTTCTCCCAGCAAATTTTGGTAATACATATAGTTTAAATGGTTTGGGAATTATATACAGTAAACAATTCTAATCAGCTAATAGTCGATATAGCCAGGGTCGTCTGTCTGTATATCTCAAGCAGCTCATTTGTCGAAATCGTCGATATTAGGCCGCTTTAGCATATAGCTATATGCCATACAACGGTCAAGGTCAAGTTTTTGTATAAAAAACTTTTTCATTTGTGAAGGGTATTCTCGCTTCGGTGCAACCGCAAGTTTTTCCTTGTTTTAGTTTATTTGGTCTTATTTGAGTGGTCTAACAAATACCAACGTAGAATCTACCTAAGTACGCTCCACTCTAAGTCTAGTATTTTCTATTTTCGAAATTCCCAAATGGCTAGCAGCAAACACAAGCGTGGAGAGCAGCATGAATATATGTTAGCACGCTTGCCTATAGAACTCATATTATGTCCCGCTTATGTAGTACTCATTCTCAACAAGTTGGGTAAAGCGTTATAAATTCTTAAAATTACAGGGAGATAACAACTTTGCAGAAATCAAAACAATTGCAAGAACAACAACATGTTAATATTGTCAGATCTCTGCCAGCTTTTAGGTAAGAGCATCAATGTCTGCAAGGAAATTGAATTTTTCACGCGCATCATCTTTGGTGTTGTATGGCATGTGGCATGCGGCATATGGTGCGCGACAGCTCTATGGGTGGGGTGGTGAAAATTCTATCTATTTCGAAAATGTCGTCACTCAAATCCTTCTAATTGCATCGAATGTGGCAGCGTGCAAGTGAGTAAATGACAGATGAGAGTGACTGAATGACTGGTGCCGCAAGTGGCGTAACAAACGTTGTCATGCTGCCTTACTTTCTTCCCCTTTTCACCAAGAGCAATTTTTATGAATTACTTGCTAGCGCCTGAGCTAAGTGAATTCAGCAATGACTAAAGCTGTCATGTGGCACATGTTGCATTGCAACTATGTACTATGTGTGCATACCTCAATTTTGTGTTGCGTGCGGTGTACAACAACTATTTTTATAACACTTTCGCGCTTAAGTGAACTCGATGGCTGCCCAAGTTTTATATTATAATTTTTTCGCGTAATTTTTCTCTGGCAATTTTCCCATTGTGTTGCATGCAACACTAGCATACTGGCTATAAAGTGTGGCAAAGATGAATGGCGAACAAATTAATTTCTTTTCATTGCAATTTCAGCGCAAATTAATCTTAAATTCCAACAGACGAATGAGCACTCTAATAAACTGAATGCGCATATTTGGTGGACATCAAATCCTTCCCTTTTTTATTCTAGTGCAAGTCGATAGTTTGCTTGAACAAAGATGCCGTGCCTATTAATGGACTAGAGCGCTAGAAAAAAAAAATTCGTGGAATTATGGAATTAAAGAAGTTGTTGAACAGTATTGAACATTTACTTACTAACGGTTTGAATAGATCCAAGTAACATCAAGTTATTTCCTAATAGGGGACTTATTATGGGAAGAAATAACAAATGCAGTTCTGAATGAAAAACTTCTTAATGTGTTGGTAGAGTATTATTAACTATGGCCGGGCCAACACATGTAACTCATATGATTGATTCAAAAGAATTTCAAAATGTATTCTAAGCAATTTTGATACGTGGCCACTATATTTCAAAAATGGCACCCAAGCTATAAGACTCTTCACAAATACAAAATATTTCAACTTAATTTTGATCGATCAGTTTGTTCTGGAGTTATATGCTATAATGTTTCGATCTGAACAACTTCTTCGGAAATTGACTATAAGAAAAGTTTTCCATATAAGAACATGACTTTGATCTTCCAGAGCGTTGGCAGTTGTAGGCGGTTTCGACAAATGAGCAGATTCTGGAGGAGAAAAATGTGTATGCCTTTCAGATCGATATTTCAACAACGTCGCCATCCTTATTTCTAAGGTAACTCATAGAAGTAGCATTTTTCGCGAGAACGCGACCTTGAGGATTCGCGACACCCTTCTCCGCTTTCCCATAAGGATCTCCTTTTTCATTTTCGACCTGTCTTATACAACGCCCAGTCGTGTCCAGAACCCCGTTTACGGACTTTATTGAATAGTCTTCTACTTAAAGATCTGATCTCCGATAGTTGCGCTGTCCAAAAAAGGGGTTTTTTCTTACTTTTGTGAGTTTTCAAAGATCATGAACTTTCAAGAGAGGTTCGGTGCGCAGCATAGAAGACCTTGATACACTCTTCAATCGCGATAACTCTGAGCACTGAGTCGTAACCCTACGCGATTGCAAGAGCTGATCGAAGCTGCTTGCAGTTCCTTTCCCAATCCGTGTTTTTAATATTCTGAAAAGGCTTACCAGTTTGATTTAGTGGTGATTATTGCGTTGCCTTTCCTTTGTTGATCCATTTCAAGATCGCATTTATTTGTGTGTATATTTTATAGAGTCCCCGAAGTTTTCTGGTGGGTTTTCCAAACTTCGTGGTAAACTTAATATACCCTGTTCAGGGTAAAAATTTTTTTAGTATCGAATTTCTATCTCTTTGGTTGAATTTTTACTTCTCTATAGTTTCATATAACAAAAATTTCAAACGTCTATTTTAAATTAGATAACATACATCATCGAATTCTAGGTTTTGTATTAATACAATTAAATAATTAAATATTTTATTGAATTGGTGGCTTATATTGTATAACTTTTGATAGTTACTTGAATTTATCAAATAAATCTATTTTAAATAAATGAAAAGTTATTTCCATTATTCATTAATGGCATTTTGGTTCTTGCATATAATTTGACCATTTTTGATAGCATTGGAAATACACTTTTCGTTCTGGTTGTGATTCATTCATATCACCATTGAATGGAACTTAATTCATTTGTAATTAAACCGTGCCTTAAACTTTCTTCACATATGAAAGTATCGTAATTATTTTAAATTTTCTTCGCAAATGAATTGAGAGGTATGTTCTAAAAGCTTTTTAATGTTACTAATAATTAACGGCTGCCATCAAAATGCAGCCGAATCGGACTGTTTTGAAGCTGGGTTCAATACTACGGGAGTGTTTAACGGTGTTTAAACGCAATCCGGAGGAGTTTCTGTATCACGTCGTTATCCTTGATGAACCAAAGGGGACAAGGAACACTCTAAATAGTGGACTTCACCATGCGAACCTGTTCAGAAGAAGGCGAACACTGTTCTATCGGCCGGAAAGGTGATTGCCACAATTTTCTCTGACTCACAAAGTGAGATTTACATTGACTTCCGAAAGAAGAGCAAAACGATCACACTGCTCTATTACGTCGAATTCCTGCACTGATTTGACGCCGAATTGCAGAAAAAATGACTCCATTTCTGGAACAACTGATTTTTCATCTTAAATGGGGTGACCCCCTCTGCCCTTGTACACCCGGTTTAAACTGAGAATTGCTCCTCACCTACGATATTAACACACTCGCCGGGCATATATTTTAGTCCAGTAAGGCAGTTATCGGCATACAGACCGCGATAAAAAATATTTGTAGTCGGATTAGAGAAGTTTTCACTACAAAATATTTTCTAATATTGTTGACGACACCTTTCGATGGAAAGCTATTTCGTTTTGCTTACCCAATTAACTCCTGATCAGGAGTTGTTACATTCAAGAAAGTAGGCGCAGATGCTTATGAATTTCTCAAGAAGTATAAGGCCAGAAATGCCGACTCTACAAAGTTTCATCAAATCACATAGTATAGAGGGTAAAAATGAATTGAAGAAGAGGTCATTACGAAATATGTCGTTTTCAAAGCTTTTATGAAAAACATAAAACGCTGTATTTCAAATTTGTGTCTGTATATCGATTGGATGTGATTAAGAGCCATTTTTTTAAATTTCAATCTCTTAATCATTTGGATATGTATATGGTGGACAAGCATCTTTTTTCAGGGAAAATTTTCACAGAGCATCACGCATTACATGTAACATATCTGCTATGCTTACACCCTCGCGCTCTTCCACTTATGCCATTGTTAATAGTGTATGAATTTCAATGGAACAGCCATAAATTCCAAGATCAAATAAATGAATGAATGAGCTGTAGTTGAGTTGTCGAAATGGTTGCCGACGCTGAAGCAAGAAGATGATGACCTGTGGAGTTACGCCAGAAGAGTAATAAGTCTTGTTGCTAGACCATTATAAGGGACAGGGATGATATTTGGCTTTCGTGCCTTGCATGCGAAATCATTTGATACTTTTGCTCCATATGTGCAATCAATAGCCAAAAGCACTGTGTGTACCACAATAACAAGTGTGGTAAATTTCATATACTACAACTAGTTCAATTCCTGTCGGAAAAGGAGCGCTGCCTATAATATGATAATAATATAATATACGAGTACTGACTCGAAAGTGATCTGTTTACACAGGGAAATTGCCTTGGAAGGCTTTAATACTTGACAGTTAGTATATTCTGAATTTAAAACCTGAAGGAAACCTGAACCTTATATAGATTCGAATAGTAATTAAAGTTGCATGCTGAGGGAGATCTATTACCATATCTAAAGTAAAAAAATCGTATCTCGACCTAGTAATGTAACTAGAGTAACTTCTTATAAAGCTAATTTTATTTTCTGCAGTGTATCTAGCTTTGTTTGAACTGCAAACATATATAATATATAGAGAGTGTGGCAGTTTTACCAATTCATTGACTATATTGCACACATGCATGTACCATATGCATATGCTTGAGTTTGGCACACCGTGGCGTATGAGTTACGTGCGTGTAACTACAACAACCACCTGGCATTCCTAGCATTCTGGCAAGTTATTGGTGTTGCATAATCGTAGTTCGGATTGATGGAAATTGTTGAATAACTTTCATTGCTTGTTTGCTTGTTGATTGCTGATATTCTTTATTGGAACGATTTTTTTGTGTGAGTACACTTCCTATTATAACTATAAATTACGAACATTTGCGCCTACAAATTGTTTTATATAATATTGTGCCTTGAGTAATTTGTGCGAGTTGAGTTGAATCTTTTCTTTCATATTCTCTCACTGCTGTTAAGCCAAAATATATATCATAATATATATATACCAATTTTGTTTACGATGGTTTTTTCGGAAGTAATTTTCTATAGAGGAGGAGCTAAATTGCGGTGTAACCGAACATTTTATACTTCTTTGGAGACCTCAGACTTCGAAAACGTCATTTTCGTCAATGACCAAGTATAATGTTCTCTAATGCTTTCAAAATACTTCTGGCATTGCAGCACGTGTTGAAGTACGTTAAGCTGGTAATCAATGCACAAATAGGTTAATGCTTTTTATACTCTCGCAACCTGTTGCTACAGAGTATAATAGTTTTGTTCACCTAACGGTTGTTTGTATCACCTAAAACTAATCGAGTTAGATATAGGGTTATATACATATGTATAAATGATCAGGATGAAGGGACCGGTTGAAATCCGGGTGACTGTTGACCGCCCACTTTTAGGTGAAAACCCACATCTTGGGATCTGCTTAACCGATTGCAAATTCGGTGCATAACGTTCTTTTTGTATTTCTATGTTATAGTGCGAAAATAGGCGAAATTGGATTACAACCACGCCTATTTCCCATATAACACCATTTTCAATTCCATCTGATTCTTTCACTTTCCACTATGCATATCAAGCAGCAATGATTATATCGGGGTAAAACTTTGCGTGAATAATACGTTTAAAGTATGCCATCTTGTGACCAAAAACTGTCTAAATCGAACCAAAACTGTTCAAGCCCCTAGGCACTAAATATGTGGACCCCAGTGCCTATAGTTGACCTTATACCGAAAATATGAGTCAATCCACAAAGATATCTCAAACGAGTATACCATTTGACTTTGCGTGAGTAAAAAATGTTCGGTTACATCCGAACTTAGCCCTTCCGTACTTGTTCGCATTTACAAATGAGACAAAAGCGGATTCAAATTGATAAACCATCGTAAAATTGTTTTATTAATTTATACTAAATATGCAATCATTTCAGTGATGATAGTCCATATATTTGCACTGAAAATTAACAAATATTAAAATAACATTAAAATAAAAATTTTTTGATAGCTGAACCCTAGGCTTTGGATTTATCCTTTTTTTTATACGCTCAAAAACAAACAGCTTATTGCGCTGGCAAATTTTGCAGTTAAAGGGTTCTAAAACGTGAAATTATAAAACGCATCATTTTGCAAAACTATTATTTTGTGATTCATATCCACGATATTTATATTAAAATATATCTAACTATTCCATCGTATTACTGCTGTGAGAAGTGAGCAATGGGCGTAATGAGGCATATGCTACGTGCATAACTAATCTGCAAATAAATATACAAAACTGTAATTCGGAACACTCAATCGCATTAATGAGGGACAAATTTGTACGAGACAAACTCTTTCAACTCATCTTTGGACAGTGTGAAAATAATTAAAACTGTGTCCACTCCTCATGTGGCACCCTAAAAGTGCGATAAGTCAATAACTAAATAAGTCAGAGAGATTAAATTTTACACCCGAAGACTACTATAAATTTAGTGTCACAACTGTACGATGGCACGGCACCGCCCAAATTTAGTTGAAAACTCAAATCTCAGCACCTACTTGACCAATTCGAACCAAAATTGGTAGATAATGAGTTATGAATGGAGTTAATATAATTTTCGCTGATGAGAAGTAAAATATACTTATAAAACTAATTGAGCCTAGGACCTACAACATAAGTCAATAAGATTTGACTCTAATCCATTCAAGATTTCGTCGAATAAATAATGTTGAATTCTCTCGTAACAAGTTTTAAAATAAATTTTTGCTAACCTAAAGGTATTATCCCGGCTTTGGTACTTGAAAGTTGCAAAAGTGAATGAATAAAATGTTCGGTTACAGTCGAGTTTAATTTTTTCTTACTTATTTATACTTGTACTTCAGGCCAGCTTTTTTCTTTGGGCGTTGTATACAGCGCGTGAAACTAACGCTTTAACAGGACTCAATTGTCTTAGGTGTTAAAGATAAGATCATCACGACAATTCATTATCTTTTACAAACACACCTGTTGATCGTGGAACTGAGTGCAACGAAAGTGAAGCCATTGCTTATTTCAATATCATTGAATTTAGTAACACTTATTTAAAATATTCTACAATAAATTTGATCTCTGAATTATACCTGTATCAATGACTTCTACAATGCTTATTACTTATTAGCAAAAGTATCAAAAAAGTATGAAGTTGCCGGAATTTAAAAGAAAAAATTAAAAAAAAATTATAATTTTTTGAAAAGAGGAGAAGCATAAAGAACATACTTACCTCTGTGTTGCCTGATCATACTCAAATCACGCAAAACTATTCATCTTTCACTCCGCCACTTGGTGTCATGTTTCTCCAGTTCAAATAATGCTTCCATCGTACCCATACTCGTCCATCGTATGTTACTAAATAGTTCCGATATTTGAGCATTCCCTTGTGCTAATTGTTTAACTTTAAGTGATTCCACAATGGTAATGTCTGAAGTACTTTGACGTAAGTCTCGGCATAATTTGCCATTTACACCGCGCGCTTACAACTAGTCAAAGTACGTGCTTTTCAGTTTTATCTGAGGCCTGAGTTACCGCTATACTAATTACTTTTATTTGGCTAAAGTAAAGGAAAACGGTGGAAACACAATATTAAATTAGGCACTGCAAACAGATTCGTTGAGTTGTGTTTAAAGTTCTAGGTATGTGTATACACACACACGCCAAAGTCATTTTCTTGTATTGCTGCGTTGTCAACTCGTCACCTGTGCTCATTGCTTTGAGACAATCGAGCGACAAACTGTCAGCAGCAATGGCAGCGTGTCAGCCCGGTGGCAACAAATATCGAGTACCCTACCACGTATGCGCGCTACATATGTACGTGTATATGTATGTATGGAAGGATGGATGGATTTTTGCCGACCTGTAGCCGATGGTGAAGGGCAGCTGGCGGCTCGGTTGGCCTGTTGCTGTTTGCCGAGCGACTTAAATCTGCAAATTGTTTATGGAAGAGCACATTCGATTTTCCAGCACCAACGAGAGCTGTCAAAAGCTGAATTTAAGCATATGACCGGAAGTGTCGTTTAGCCAGGACACGGGGGTAAGGACAATGTAATGCCAAGAGATGGGAAGGAAGCGTGGAGCTTTGATGTTTTGTTGATATAAATTTGCTTTTGTTGGTAAAAAAAGAGTCGGTGTATGTATGCGCCTTGTACTTACAAACATTGGTGTAGGTACATATATGCAAGAGGTGGAGGGTGAGTGTGTACGTATGGACGTGTATTGCAAATATGTACACTTGCCACTTGGTTCGTTGTGTTTACTCGGCTTTTTGGATAAGTGTCAATAATGTCACTGTTCGTGCGAGTGTGTGTGCATTGAAATTGTTTGTGTTTTGACACTAATGAGGCTACCAGTGGCTGCGGCTACAGCAACCAAACGCTGCTTGCTACGTGCCGCTGTCAACAGGTGGTGCCGGTGCCAGCTCGCCAGTTGGTCTCCAATTATGAGCACTTCAACTGAAAATTCAAGTCTCATTGATGGCGTCGACACATCCAGTCACACACATTCGCATGCGGCTGTGTTTGTACGTACATATGTGTGAATGGTACATGCTGTGCGACTGGGCGTATGAGTTATTATTTTCAGTTTCAGCTCGAGCTTCTTGCATGCAAATATTTGATGTATGTATCTGGTATGTGCGCATATATTTTATGTTTTCAGTATTTTAAAGCGCTCTCGACTCTGCCATTCATGCTCCTACACACGCCCAGCTCGTCGATATTTAAAAATCAATTTTAAGGCAATTACTTCGGAGTTATTGATTTAACACTTTCCTATAGGTGGTTTATCTCGATCGAGGGCAAATACATTTGCATTGGAAATTGTGTAGGCATAGGGTATTTGAAATTAATTTTGAGAAATTTCTGCTTTGAATTGTTCATTTGCATATTTTATTGCGTCTTATTTGAAAAACCAGATTTATTAAATTAAAAGAGATTGCATTTGAATTCGTCGGTAAATATTTACATTTATGCATACATAAGTAATTGTGAAAACCAAATAAGGTACGCGAAATCTAAAATATGTGTTAAACAAAAGGCGCCTATTTTCGCCTACGATTTATTAAATGCGAATACCAAGTGTGCTCAGTATGCCCTGGAGCAGGAAGTAGTTTCTTGAATTCCTATAATTGTTTTAACAAAATGAGGTCAAAATCAATCATTGAAATAATATTCTGTTTAATCTTAAAGTGTCAATTCAATAATTGGGAGTTAAGCGTTTTTAAAATTGTATCTGTTTGAATGAGAATAACAAACGATATTCTGCTTTGCACGGACCAATTTCTCCCTTCAAATTAGTGCTTTTTATTTATAACTCATTACTTGAATACAACCCTGCACGATCTCACCATTTTTAAGTTATAGCTGATATTATTCTATACGAGTTTTCAATCAAAACGCAGCTTCTGCTCTAATATCGGTTGAATGATATTTCAAGAAGTTTAAGCCATTCACTGTAAGTATTAAATATTTTATTTTAGCTTCTGCTCTAATATCGGTTGAATGATATTTCAAGAAGTTTAAGCCATTCACTGTAAGTATTAAATATTTTATTTAGGGAAGGAAGTGTAACCGAACATTTTATACTCTTGCAACTTACAGGGAACAAAACCGGAGAAATACTTTAGGTGCTGGAAAAAATCTATATTAAAAAATGTTGCGAAACAATTCAACATTCATTATTCGATGAAATTGTAAATGTTATTTACTTCCCGTCTGGTAAAATTGTGTTAAAATCATTCTCAACTGAGATATATCTGACCTAAACTCAACCGAAGAGGCTAAATTTAATAAATTTAATTGAGTTCACGTCAACCAGAGGATCGAAATTATTTATTTTAGGGAAAGGAGGTTTGAACAAAGGTCTAGGCCAATTATATTCTTAGTCAGCGCTAAACCACATAATTGTAAGGAAAATTGGTCCACTTAAGTTCATTAAAAAAACCGACATAAATCAAAGTCGGGTGGAAGGTCGGTATAGAGTAAATTGGGGACAGAGAAAGGCATTAACTTTTGACATTGCTCAGATATACTAAATAACATATCTTGAAGCACTTTTATAAATAAATAACTCCCATAAACTATAGATTATAAGATATTGACCGATATCTACGGTATAAAGACAACTAAAAGGTTAAAATCGTAAATAGGTATATGGGAATAGGGTAGTACTGACCACATTTTATTTATTTTTGGCACTACCACATAATATAAACAGAAATAGATGTTCTTTAAGTTTGATTAAGGTATCTCACAGACAATACATTATAAAACAATATATTATATAAAAAGAGTAAAGTCAACCGGATGTTTAAAAATCCTGATATTAGTTATATGGGGGCTGGGACAAGTTTTCACCCAATTTAATCCATTTTAAACACAAAGATTATTTGGATTATTAGAAAAACACGCCCACTCAATTTCATTAAGATAACCCACAAATTGGCCGATATATGCGGTATAAAGTAAAAAGGAAGTTCGAAACTCTTTCTATAAGGTATATGGCGGCTAAGAGAAGTATTGACACGATTCCACCAATTTTCGACACACAAACATATGAGGAATGAACTCTCTCCGAATTTAAAAAATTTATCTCACACACTAATAGACAGTGGGGTACAGATCTTTGGTATCTGGGGGCTTGGAAAAGTATGATTTCGACAATTTTAAGACTAGGGGCGGCGTTGCCTCTGTGGAAAGTTCTATCCCGATATATTCATTGATCTATATACTGGAAAGTGTAAGAATTGGTTGGAATGTAGATTTGTGTTATATGGGTAGTGGGCGTGGTTGCAGTCTGATTTTGCACTGTGTGGGAGTTGTATGTATACAATATTAAGGGGCGTGGCGGCACCTACTTGTTAAAGGTTTTCAAACCACAGGTGCCCTTCCCTAATATGGTTCGTTGTACCAAATAACATGTTGCGACTTAGTTTTGGTACTTAATATGTTTTCCGTTAATTACGTTTTGTTGACGTACCAGTGGTCCGATTACGCTCATCTACAAGATACCTTAATTTTTACTGCAGTTATAGCTTGCACTGAAAGACAGATGGACAGACAGGCAGACAGTCACCCGAATATCAACTCGTATGTACTCGTAAGTATGGTGACAGAAGAGGTATAGCCACACAAGTAATACAAAGGTTGAGAGATTCGTATTAAAGAATTTATATTTGCAGTTTTAATTTTAAAATTTGCATTTGTTTGAAGTGTTACGAGTATTATTCTTATTCTCATGAAAGTAAATTTTTATAAATATAATATGGCCTACATTCATAATCTCTGACGAAGTCTTTTCGACTACAAGTAGAGAAAAACTTTAAAGCATTTCTGGAAAAATATATTATTGCAAATCAGCTTAGCTGCTCCGTTTTACGGACTGTAGGAAATTGCGGAAAGAATTTTTTGGAAGAGCTTAGTTTTGAAAACCGCTCCCCTTCGAAGAGTATATTTAAAATCGGTAACTATATATCGCGAATTATTCATTTAATAAAATAAATACACTACGTCTGCAGGGTACTGCTGCTCTATTAAATATTCTGAAGCCTTAAAATATGGATAAAATAGAATAGATTTTGTATCATTATGTGCAAGAGCTAAAATTGATACCTTTAAAAAGCATAAAAGGAAATATGGACTGCAATCTTATTTAATAAGCCAAGTTTGTACTCAATATGAGATGTTGCCACATTTTATCTTTACTTACTTACATGCAGATGAGTTGGCTAAATCGTTAATTTGTTGTGAAGACAGCTTTCACGTTGTTTGAATTTGTGCAAAAAATCATTTATTCATGAATCACACATACCTGCAAGAGTCGAGCGTTTTTTTACGTAAACAAGATTCGCCGTTGAAGTGGATTATCATCGCCAGCTGAGCCATATAAGAAGGGTGACTGAGCAATAGCTGAAGCCCCGTTTTAATATCTGTCTCTTAAATCTTTGCGCTGTAGTTGAAACTCGACAAACTACTCTAGCCATTCTATATGGATGCAGTGAGGCTGAATGATTTTCTAGAAATGGCCAAAGAGATGTGGAGGAATGTCATTGTAAGCAGAAAAAGGACAGGGTTTTTTGTTAAAAGTAAAACAATAAAAATACACTTTTATTCAAGCGTTCAGACACATATTTATATTTGCTATATAAGCCAAGAGTACCCAAAATTCACTGCGTAGATGTATCTGACTTATGACTTGATATCGTCAATAACGAAGTGCAGTGCGATGTCTTCAAAGACTCGTTTGCATTGGATTTTTCTGAGTACATCCCACACAGATGTTCAATACATTCTACGTAGTAAGAAACTACGGTCCACTATTGGCATTCATACAAGGTGTGTTCTAAAGTAAACAGGACTTTAAAAAAAAAGACAGAACAAATGGTTTTATCGGCAAAATCGATTAATTTTATTCAAAATATTCTCCCTCTGCTTTAATACAGCTTTTTGCACGGTCCAAAAGCATGTCGAGCGAATGGTTTAGCTCGTTGCCCGGTATGGCCGCCAGTATGCCGGTGCAAGCCTTTTGAATGGCCTCCACGTTTGCGTAACGCTTTCCTTTCATCGCAAATGCATTTTTTCGAAAAGGTAGAAGTCGCACGTTGCCATATCAGGTGAATACGGGGAGTGGTTGATTGTTAAAATGTGATTTTTGGTCAAGGTAGAATACCGCATTAACGTTTTGGCCGGGTGGAACAAATTCTTTGTGGACAATACCCTTGGAATCATAAAAACAAATCAGTATTGTCTTCACTTTTGACTTCTCCAGGCGCGATTTTTTCGGTTTCGGCTCATTTCTCATTTATGTCCTCACGACCCCTTTGAAAACGTTGAAACCACTCGTGCACTCTGCTACGGGATAGGCAATCATCGCCATAAACTTCTTTCGTCAATTGAAACGCTTCGGAAAAAGTTTTACCAATTTTAAAACAAAATTTAATGTTGGCTCTTTGTTCGAAGCTCATTTTCGCACCGATGACAAAAAGATACTAACACTTAAAACGCAATACCTTCACTTCCAATAGATGAAATGTCATGAAATTTTTACTGGAAGTCGATAAAGGATAGCAAATTCTAACGCACTAGTCGACATATAGATGGCGCCTCTAGAGTTTACTTTGATACTTTTTTACTGTTTACTTTGGAACGCACCTTGTATTATGGATTCGAGGGTGTCGTACCTCATCCGTTAACTTAATTTATGTGGATAAATTGATGCGAATTTATGCGAATCATTGCTCAATGACTAAATTGACCCAAAATGGCGGACGTTTTGTGCAATAATTGAATCACTTTTTAGCTACAAGAAATCTGGCAGGCGCATAAACGACCGCAATAACGTATTGCATAACTGGGGACTTCATACACTTCTATGCTGTGACTGGAAGTGTGCGTAAAGAGCCCACTACCCCAACGTCAGAAGTCACTATACCATAAACTGACTACGACTGAAATTGACGTTGACTTTCTTAGCGAACTTGAACGGGTTGGCAGTCATAAAAAGGTTACGGGTCGCCGGTCCTCAATGACTTTTAATACTTTTAATTGCCAAAAGTTAATGCGAAGCAGCAGCCTCGCCGCTGCTGAGTTTCAAATCCCATCAAAATTAAAATGAAGACGTGAAGAAGACGCGCCACCGTTTTCGCGACCATCCAAATGGCCCGGTGTGGCACATTTGCCAGATTGTTTAGCCCCCTGCCCTTCACTTTTGCAGTGCTGCTGCCACTGCCAATGCCAGTTTCGCTATTCTGCCATCAATGCGCTGCCATCTCTATCTGTTTCTACTTAGTTGCTGAAATCACTTAGGACACGCTGATGGCCCTTATGGATTTATTTAATTCACTTGCTTCCAATTAAAGTGGTTTGTGTAGAAGTTCGTTATGTAGTTGAAGTTCGTTATGTAGTTGTTGTTGTTGATGACTTCACTAAAACACATTGTTTGTGATTAATCAATAGTGTGAACCCTCACCAATCAACATTTCGCCATCCGATTGAATTGTCTGCCCATTTCAATTAGGCTGGCGAATCTGCAGGCCACATGCTGGTCACCGGGTCTACGCTGTGTGTATGTGTATTATCTACCTCATTTCTAATTGCGGACAATTTATCACTGTCTTTATTTATCATAATTTGACTTGCCTTTGTTTTGCAGTTAATGCGGGGATTCCCCCAAGCTAGTATCTTTCTCATCTGTCCAAAACCGAGCTAAATCTGTTTGTGCCCGTTTATTAATTTACTTGGGTTAAAAAGCCGAGCTAAGCTGAAAGTGCTTGCTATAAATCCAGAAAATTATGTTAAATATTGTATATTGGCTTACAATATGAGTCTTAGTCTATGAACTATTATATTGAGTTAAGTTACGCACCCAAGTATTGTGCTATATCTATTCTTTCTTTATTTGTTAACTATTGTCTATTAATGCAAAGTTTTTCAGTTTGAATTAGAAATCTTTAAATTAGGGTACTTGTTTTAATTAATACTGACTTGAATTGAACATGAGATAGTTGTCCCGGAGATAACTGATTACTAGTTTTAGTTGTTGTTGGATGTGTTATCTAAACGCTCCTTGTTTGAAATATATTAGGTGTTGAGGTTACGAGAGGGATCTAAAAAAGGAAGAAGGGTGTTGAATGAAGTCGTTTGAGTGGGCATGCGAAGAGGTGGTTATTGCCATACGGAGACGCGTTCCCTACTGCATGTTTTGGTAATGCCAGGCTCAAATTTGCTTAAATAGAAGAACAACATGCCACGATAATCAGACTGTAATTGCACATAGAGGAGGCTCTGTTGCAACAAGTTGTCTACAAGGGTGATTTCGAGCGAAAGTTAGTTAGCTTCGTCATCGCACGGGGATGCTGCTTTTTCTAACTTCTTCTTTTGCGTTCATTTTTGGTGTTATCAGCGCATGATTTAATAGAAGCTCTCTTCAGTGATTTAGGGATTTTGAAGATGTAAATAAACATATTAACCGAAGTGATGACTTTTTATCTCAATTATGACTTTTAAATCACTCATTCTGACGTCTACTTCGATAGTTCTAAATTCACTTTTTTAGCCCTGGAGGGAGTGTTGAGCTTAAAATGCCTTTTAGGGCCCTATTTCCTCGCTTCTAACGCTACTTAGATCGGCAAAGTCAGAAAAGGCAAGAACATTTTTTAAGTAAAAACTGCTCAGCTACAGAAACAAAAATTCCAACAGCTAAAATTTATAGTTACGATAAAATAAATTGTTATGTTTTTATTTGTTAAGAGAAAGCATATAACGCTTTTTTAATTTTGAAAAGTCAGATAAGTCAAATGAGCAGGAATGAGAGATAAAATCATAACATATACGGCGAAATGGTTCGTTTAGTTCGAAATTTGATCTACATGATTTTAACAGTAAAGGTCTCAACTGAAACGAATTGTTGTCGAATCGCCACAAAATAGATCCATTTCTGAAGCGGATTGAAAAGTGGGTCACTTAAAGCAACGTCAATCAGATACGGTTGTGGTCGAATTGTGAGTAGCAGGAAATTATTTACTACAAGCAATCGCTCCGAAGTGGCCTGCTTTGGCAAGTGTGAGAGGAGTTATGTTCCATCAGGAAAACGATTACCCACACTCATTGATAGTTATTTGCCTGATGCTACGGGAGTCTGGTTGTGAAGTTCTTATACATCCATCTTATAGTCTGGACCTGTCTGTTCCTGGTGAACGATTGCCTCAGGGGAATCCTGAAAATCGACTGTCCAAGTTTTTTGCTAATATGGACGATTGTTTTTATAAGAGTATCATAACGAAGTTACCTTCAAAATGTCAACAAGTTATCCAACAAAACAGTGTATATTTAACCTAATCGGATCATTTTAACTATGCTTAATAAAACCTTGAATCTAATAATGTCAAGAATTTCTTTTCACGAGCTTTGTTCAGTTTAGAGTGAGACGCTTATAGCCGAAACGTGTGACTACCTGCAGCTAGTCACCCTGTTTTTGGCAACCATTTTACTACTGTATGTGTTAACGTGAGCAAATCCGCTTACCTCAAGTCAGACGATGAGAATATTAATTTATTGTTGTTGTTCTGGTGGCATCAGATTTAACGATATACAAATATATGTACATATACAAATAGGTCATGTCCAAATACTTGAATGTGGATTAGAGAACACTCAGCTTCGGATGAGAAGAAAGGACCGACTTTGTAAATACACGCAGGGATTGAAATATCTATGTTTGTTGTAAACTTATATTAATATATAAGCGCATAAAGCCCCCATAAATTTTATCACAATCTGAGTTTTTTGTAGCAACTCCTAATTTTATTGTTTCAGATTCAAGTTTGTTAGAAGAAGAAAAGCAAAAAGGATTTCAATCAATTGTACCGCAAATGGTACTCTCACACGCAAATAAAAGCCCAGTCAAGCATGCACGAATTTTGGTAATACAACAGCAGCAACAACAGTTAGCGCTCGGCATCAGGTGAAAAGAGACGAACGCCGACCTCTTTCCATTTTTCATTCAAGCTTCGACCAACTTTTGACAAAGGTCTCGCTTAGGCCACAAATCTGCTGACATGTACAAACGCACACACGACATGACGAAGTTTTTCCACACAACAAACGCAAGAAAGCAAAACAATAAAAAAAACAAGCTACGAAGGCTAACCGGCGTCCGCTGACCCGCTGACGCCAATCAACTTGAGAAGTGTGGCAAGGTAGTTTCGAGTAGAAACAAAAGCAACACTGTCTTACAACTGCGTGCACAAAAGAATATAATCGGAACAATAGAGCACTGTACCAGTTGGAAAAGCGCGAAGACCACTCTCACCAGATGCCGAGCAGGCTTTGGGTGCTTGAGTTCAGTCCGAAATTTGCAAACCAAAACCAAAGCAGAAAAACTTTAACTAAAGTGGAAACAAAATGAGAAGAAAAGTACTTTGCATCAACACAAGCAGAAGACCACAAAACTTAAATAGCAAACATTTCACTTTTTGTTGTTTATTACTATAACGGTAAGCTGTGCAATTGCGAACACACATCAGCAGGCAAATGCGAGAGTTGCGCTAAAAAATAGGCAGCTTAACAAACGCTTTTGCCACATCCCAACCGAACACATTTTTTTAAAGCCTAGCAGCTGTCCCAACGGAGGTGACTGTGGTGGTAGGCTGACATGCTGGGTGCGGTTTTTGGGCAATGGTTGCTAATGGTCAGTTGCCTAAAGTCATTTGCACTGGTGTTGCTATTTTCTTGTATTTGGAAATCGTTTGTCGTGCAATATTTGAGGTTTCCTCGGTCACCTACTGTTTCTAGGTAGGGATTCTTTTCTGGGGATGCTAATGTGTGGATGTGTTACTAAATCTTAACAACAACGTACGAATACCAATTCTTAAATATGTCTCAAACGAGCGTAAAGTCAAAATCATTGAAGTCAATTAATTAATACAACATTTTTTTACAGAGTATACAAGCTTTGTTCACCTGTTTTTATATGTATTACTTAAATCTGATCGAGATTGATATGGATTTTTATATATATAAATGATCAGGATGACGAGACGTGTCGAAATCAGGACGACTTGACGACTTGAGTAAAAATTGAGATATCTTGATGAAACTTGGCATACATGTTTCTTGACACCGAGATCGCAACAAATATCGGTTAATAGAAAACTTAGAAAGTGGTACAACTAAGCTCCGTAGTATGATAAAAACAAAAACTGCAATTTGGTACAACGAATCGCAGGAGAGAGAGAGCAGAATAACCACGCCCTATGGAACGGTTTTCTTGAAAACTACTACAAGTACGATAAATAACAAACTAAAAACGTCAGAGGCAGTAAATTTTGCATCTAAAATAGACTAAAAGGCCTCATAGGAGCCGGATTTGGACGATAAAATCGTGTGAAAACTTTCACTAGCTCCTTGATCGTTTTAAATTGCAAGAAATGTTTGGTAACTTTCGAACCTAACCCTTTCTTACTTTTTCAACTCCAGTTCTAGTGAAAGTCGGATAGTCAATGATAAATGCGTCTTCTGTTGTGTTCTACTTATATTTAATCCAGACAACTTGGCCGATTGTCCGATTAAACAGTGGCCGGTTAGAACTCCAACAATAACGACAAGATGAACCTAAGGATTTTATGTTAAATCTTCATAATCCCATTAAAGTCATTAGTCGACGAAATATGCTCGGCAAAAAGTTTTGGTAAACGTCAAAATGTATTAATCTGTTTCGTTTGTGCCGTTTCACATTGGGACTCAAAAGAGTCTCATACCAGTTTATTGTGGGCGAGGGGACGACGAGGAAAGACGAAGGGACCGTGCCACTCGTGTTCGGGTGGCACGCTTTGTGTTCTTGTTCGCAACAGCTCGCTGCTACGTTTTTCAGCATTCCTTTTCACTTTCAAATTCTTTGAATGGTTGCAAGAGCGCTCGGTTTCAAATGAATTCGATCGCAAATTTGAGTTCTGTTATCTATTTTTGTATGTAATATGCAAATACGTATGCATAGAATAATACAAATATTATGACAAATTGTAAATAAGGAGAAAATTAAGATATAGATTATGGAGTAAAGAAATTATGAATTTTTAATACGGAGTAAAGAAATTATGAGTTTTTAATACTTAAAGATTAGGAAATTCCTATTATAAATTTGGCCTTGAAAATATTAGTAGCGGATATTCAATACATTCTTGTGGATTAGGGAATTCACGTCTTTAGTATTTCTTTGACACTATTTAGCGGGTAGGTACTTTGTATTATGCATATTGTTCTACCATATTCATGGTAATTCATTGCAAGCAAAATGTGTGACCATCATCTCAACATACAAATGAAATACGCAGCACGCAGTGTTGCGCAGTCGAACCGCACAAATATTTACGAAAATTTTGTGAAAAGGAATGCAGAAAAACTAGACTCGAGTTGCTGGACTCTTTTTGACCGTGTGAATGCCCAGAGCGACACCAAAAGAAAATTTGAAAAACATCAGACTATTTTGAATCCCTGTGTAAAAGTGCACTTTGATACAATTTGAGTTCTGATTTCAGAACATTTGACAACAAATTACTAATTAATACCTTGCTTTGCTAACCTAATGTTACAATAATTTTCGGTTATAAGAACTTTTCTGCAGTACCTAAGGTAGAGTATGTATACTCGGATATATTTTAAACTGGAAAAACGGAAGTACGTCAGGTTTCCAGAGACAAAACTTTCAAATGTTGAAGGTTGTGTCTAAAATCCATGCGTTTCTCTTTCAACATCAGTTTCGGGACATAGAGTGTCTGAAAATTGTGCCATGGCTAAATCCAAACGCATATACATACATGTGTATATTCTTTATTGCTGTTATTGTTGTAAGCATTCTAATGCGCGATGGGATGTTTGTTGACTTGTTTATATTGGTGTAACAGCTGCTTTGTTTGGCAGGCAGAACTCAGCTGGTGCTTGTTGGTCTAAAATTTATGAGCCTAAACTGTCATAAACAAATAAATTTTCCGTTTTTATTGTTCATAATTAAGCTTGTTACATACTTGAACAAAAATAACAATAACAAGCGCCATAACTGAAATGCAGTTGCGCGCCAATCTCGAACTGCCAAGCGGGTTCAGCAGCAACTGGTGGTTGTCGCCGAAATTTTTACGCATATATGCGTAAGTTCATCTGTGGTTTTGTGCTCTGGCTCCAATTTTTTTGGTTTTTTGCGCGACTTTGGTGCTTCTGTTTGCCTTCATTGAATTTTTATTGTATTTAGATTTACGAGGCCTTCGAATGTGAGAGAGAGGAAGGGGTTTTTGGGGTTTGTCAGGCATGTTGCCGGCGCTTGGTGTGAATGGAGAATATATTGCTGGTTGTTTCAATGAATGAAGAAGCCACTGAGTGGCTCTTTTGATGGCAACCGCGCGACCAGGCAGGCCATCGAGTCTGGTAGATACGTACAACTGTTGTGCTGAATGAATTTGGTACGAAATCTACTAAGCCGTCTGCTTTGACAAATGTGTTGGCTGATTTTTAGCCATTTATAGCGAAAAGTTACAGCAATCTGGTCGTTTAAAGCGTCAACTCCGTTTTAAGGTCGCCTTCGAGGACCTTCGACTGTATACTCATTGCCAAATTGAATGAATCCTGCCAGCTCAGCCAATTTGGCATACGTCGTCACGGAACATGTTGGTTTTTAGGGGACTAAGTTAATTATAAGTTCACAATTTTAGGTAGCGATATTTTGCAAAACAATTGTTGTAACGCTTCTTTGTTTTTGATGTCTGTTTTCAGAAAGCTTACGAGACTACTTTAGCAGGTTTGGTGATATATCAGAGGCTATGGTCATGAAAGATCCAACGACGCGGAGATCGAGGTAAGTGTAGTTATAACATTTCTTCAAAATTATTTTCCAGAAATAATACGTAGTCCTTTGCGAAACAGAGAGCTTTATTATATACCTTCTAAGCAAAGGAATATTAATCAAATGATTTTGATTTTGACATTCTCTGCTCTACTAGCTATCTAAATAGCACATACTCTATTGCTATTAAGTGACACTGTAAGAATTTTTTCTACATTTATTGAAAATTGCAGTGTCTATTTTCTAGTGTATGTGAAATAGCCCAAAATATTATTTACTACGTTTGATATTTTTGTTAAAATTGGTTTATGCACTTGAAAAACTTGTTTCTCTTTTCAGAATTTTTTTGCTTAAATAGTCAATATCAATTTATTAAGATGATTAAAGATGTTCGACTGGATTGCGAAGCAGTCAATGACTTATTCAAAAAGTAGTAAATCGTAATATACCATATGTAGTGCCGAGGTAGGATGAGGGACGAAAGACTTATTACCGAAATAAAAGAAAGTCTATGTTATGTCTATGAACACAATAAGACAAATATAACTCTGGACTGACGAAGATTAGATTAAGGTAAGAAGCGTCAGAAGGTGGTATACGCGACGTACAGTTTGAATAAATTCATTCTAAAACCGACTGCAATATATTACATTTGCAAGCGATCTTTTGAGCAAGATCGACTTTCGGACTATTAAAGTGTCTATATAAATATCTATTATTTGAAATAAATGTTTGTAAGTTCTATTCAAAACAAAAGCGGTGAAATATTATTTACCTAATAAAAGGAAAATATGCATACATACATATGTATCTATTCAGACAAAGTTTGTAAACTTCATCTTAAATACGTATGCAAGTCTATAGAAGTTTAGAGACAGGAAAGTGATGAATTTAGATATTTTGTAATAGTCTTGTATTTTGGGTAAAAAAAATGGCTTTGGTGAGAGCGATTCAGTTACCATTCTTGGATAACGCACTTTTCCGGCGGCCAAACATTTATATTCTTAAAAAACAAGTGAGCATCTACATATCTATGCCTAAAGACCGATAGAAGGCAAAAAATAAATCTGATTAAGAGGGGTCAAATTCAAATAACGCAAAGTTTACCAAATTTATGGAGAGCTTAAAGGAGACAAACTCAGCTGCGGAAAGAAAAATAAATCACCCAGGAAGCATGCAGCAAAATCGAATACGATCAGTATATATGAACCAAGAAATGGAAAACGAAGCAATAGGAAAAAATAGCCTGTGGTGCCAGTACACATTGGTCAGCAATTGTGGTTAAAAAGGAAATACCACCTCAGTAATGCAAACTGGGGTTTTGTGCAGAGTAGAGTAAATTATAAACTTTAAGCCAACGGAGGGGGATTATGCAACCATCGAATATTCGACGCGTATACCATATATATGCTTAGTTAATGATATATGGTAATAGAGCTATATACGCCCAAGGTCAACACTACAATTTTGTGAATATATGGGCAGACAGTATGTTATAAAAGTACTTTTAATGAGAAAAGAATTAATTGATATATGTATATATACATTTGCATACATGTGTATATATGTATATTGGAGTGGGTACAAAAAACGAATATTCTTGTTCGTTTGGTACTCTAAAAAGTGGTTCTTTGACACCTTTATCATTGAATCATAAAATTCAAAAGATAAAAAATTTGCCTTAAAATAATTAAACTTTAACCACTAATACCAATGAAGCGGTTAGGTAAGAATAAGAGACCATTTTGTAGAGCATTCAATTTCCTTCAAAATTTATGAAACGAGATATTTTTTAAAGCAGTTGGAAGCGAGATTTGAATTGTTTTTATCTGATAATAAGAAAAAAATAGAAAACTGTAGGGCGGATGACCGATACAATCAAAAGCTCATACTTGGAGATCCTTTCTTAGAGGTGTCTAAGATCCTATTTTTTTGAGTACCAAGCGAAAAAAATATACGCGTTTTTGATCCACTTTAATATATATATGTATGTGTATACGCTTCGAACGTAGTAAGCAAATAAAAATTTACTTGCCAGTTATTTCGTATGAAATTTAAGAAAGTGAGCTTGCTCTTTTTACTCAAGCCATGGGCACTCAGGAACCAAATATATAATATATATATTAAATAAATCCAAAAAATTCTTTTTTCTAATAATAATGTACCCTTCTGTAAAAAATGGCTAAACTTAAATCAAAAATGGAATCAACTTCTGGTTGACTTTATGCCGTTTAGATCAGACAATTTGTGATATGACTTAAAGAAATTAAGACACCGTTCTCTGATTCTGATGATAATAATGTGACTTTGTGGTAAAAAAGGATAAGATCGTGTGAATACTTCCCCCAGCTCTCATATACCTAATATAGGTTTGTAAAATTTCCGGTTGACATTGCTGGACCTATTGACCGCAGAATTTTGAAGATTTTATGTGCGAATATTAATAAATATAGTTTAAGAACACTTAAAACACGCTTTTAAAGCACTTGAAGTGAAATAGTGAAAAATAATTGTTAATATAAACTGACAGTGCCTAATATTGACCGAAAAATACTTGTATTATTATGAGAAAAGTGTGGTATGCTCGATATATTATACGAACAATATGGCGCAAAGCACCCCACACTTTTCTCACAATAAAACAAATCGTTTTCGGTCAATATTGCTGCCAGTTTATATAAAGAACTATTGTTTACTTTTTAGTTTGAAGTGTTTTAAAGCATGGATGTCTGTCTGTTTGCCCGTCCGTGCGTCTGTGCAAGATGTAACTTGAATAAAAATTGAGATATCTTGCTGAAACTTGGTACTTTTGTTCCTTGGCACCATGAGAAGTTTGGGATTTTAGATCGACGTAATAAGGCTACTGTCACGCCCACAAAACGCAATTAATTGAAAACTTATAAAACGCCATAACTAAACACTAAGTTATGATATATATCTGTAACTTGGTAAAGAAAATTGTATTGGGTAGAAAATTTGTTCAAAAGTGGACGCTGCCTCCTAATAAGCTAAATGTATATTTCTCCTAAACCATTCAAGCTATATAACCAAAATTTGAAAATAATAATTTTTTGACACCTCCTAGGACAGTGTGAAAATGGATGAAAGCGGATGATATCCCCACCTACTTCCTATATAACAATTTAGTTAAAAGCTAGGTGCGATAAATCCACGTCAGAGACATTAATTTTATATCCAGGATGACACAAGGGGGTTTTAAAGGAATCGTCCCCATTAAGGCGAAATCATATATGTCCGGAACTACTTGATCAACTTCAACAAAATTCGGTACATACAATTATTTTAACAATCCCATCTCACAATAAGAAAATGAGCGAAAGCGGCCTTCAACCGCGCCGACTTCCTATCTACCACCATTTTAAATTCGATATGATTTTTTCACTTTCCAATATACAATTGAAGCACCCAAAAATATACAGGAACAAAACTTTGCAAAAATAGTGCCTTTGATGTATACCATCTCAGGTCTAATAATTGTCAAAATCGGATCATACCAGTTCAAGCCTCCAGTTACCAAATATCGGGACCCCAGTGCCTGGTGCTAACTTTTTACCGGAAATAATGTTCAATCTGTTATTGTAGTTCGAAAAGAGACTTTTTCTGATAATAAAGGGTGTTTGTTTTCAAGGTATAGAACTTTAAGTTGGCATTACTGTTCAAGATGACGACCGATTTAACAGCTGTCAAGTAATTTATTCTCAGTTTGGTTAAGCAATTCATCATAAATAGATTCACGCCTGAACAACGCTTGCAAATAGTGCAAATATATTTCGATAATAATGGTTCTGTGCGGAATACGTATCACGCACTACGTTCTGTTTTTTTTTAGCGATCAAGCGCTCTTCGTATTGAATGGCTATGTCCACAAACAAAACTGTCGCATTTGGAGTGAAGCTAATCCTTAAGTGTATATCAAAACACCGTACCATTCAGAAAAACTAACTGTTTGGTGCGCTTTATGGGCTGGTAGAATCATTGGTCCGTACTTCTTCAAAAACGATGATGGCCAGAACGTTACAGTCAATGGTGATCGGTATAGAGCCATTTTTACTAACTTTTTCATTCCTGAATTAAACAACCATAATGTCCAGGAGCTGGGGTTCCAACAATACGGCGCAACATGTCACACAGCTCGTGCCACAATCGATTTATTGAAAGACACGTTTGGTGATCGCCGAATTTCACGTTTTGGACCTGTGAATTGGCCTCCAAGATCTTGTGATTTAACACCGCTAGACTACTTTCTGTGGGGTTATGTAAGTCATTGGTCTATGCGCATAAGCCATAAACGCTTAACCCTTTGGAAGACAACATTCGCCTTGTTATTGCCGATATACGGCCACAAATATTGGAAAAAGTCATCGAAAATTGTAAATTCGGGTGAAAACTTGCCCAAGCCCTCCGGTTGATTTCACTCCGCATATGTTGGTGATGGTATGTAAGGTACCTATAGTTCAACGTATAATATTTATAATATATATATTATTATATATACTCGTAAATAAATTATATTATTTTATATAACTATAGTTTAATGACGAAAATATGCGAAGTTAGCCTACGAATACCGCAACTCCCAAATACTACTTATATTGATTTTCGTTATTCTAACAAACCTTATGCCGAACATGTCTTTCAATGTGTATATTAAAAGTTAATAAAATTGCTTAAAAATATTATCTCAAGTATACCTCAGCAATGTCAAAATTAATTTAATCAGCCCATCCCTTTTTCTGCCTCCAATGTAGCCTGTATAATAATTTCCGACTTTCCATCTAAAATAATGTGTGATGATGATACTTTAATAAAATTAAATGAAGAAGTTTTCTTAAAAATTGTGTGGGAATATGAATGAAATTAGTCCACACTTTTGTCCAAACTTTGTATCTCTAAAATAAGGAATTGCGATCCTTTGCTTGACGTTTTTATATCAACTCATCGTATTAAATGTAGCTTCTTCTGTTGAGTCATATATATCTCACTTGAAGACGATTTTAATAGTAATAAAACTAAGTGAGTCTATGACTTATAATATAACGTAATAAAATACTAAATTTAATTGTAATCCATTGACGTTTTCATCGAATAATAAATGTCGAATTGTTTCGCAACAATTTTTAATATAAAGTTTTCCTAAAACCTGAGGGTGTTTCCCCTGCTTTGATCCTTGCAAGTTGCAAGAGTATTAAATGTTCGGTTCCACCCTAACTTAGCCCTTCCTTACTTGTTTTAAATTATATTTATACTATATACTCGTCTTTACTATTTAGCCATACGTGGTATTTTCACTTTCTTTAAGGATGTGTTTGAGTAAATTTGTTATTCAAAAGACAGGTTGAATAGTTGATGTTTTTAGTATGTTTTAGTTTTAATAATTTGTTTTGTTTTTTGGAGTGCCTATCAAGCTGTTGATTCACTTGTCACTACCATTCAATTTCAGTGCCACTAAAAAAAGTTACAAACATACAGGTGAAGCTAATAAAATCGTTATAAAAACAGATAGACCCATGTGGTTTAATGCATGTAAGGTGCAATGACAATGGAATGAATTCCTACAATATCTGATGTATAGATAGGCGCTAAATATTGCTACTCAAATTAAAGCTTTATCGCTGAGCTCAAATATATTTCTGGAACCAAATTAATTCGATGTTATCAATGTCTCTGCCAAGGAAAAATATATTATGATCTTACTTATTTTAAGAAAAACCAGACAACATTTCAATATTGCTTGCAAAATAATAATCAAATCTAGGCATTTTTTTCTGATATGTTTACAAATTTATAGCACTCTGAATAACTTATAAGAATATAATGATGGTCGAGAGTCGAGTGTTGTCTTTCAGTTCTCAGATCGGATACCGATAAAGGATTTTCTTAAGTTAATCACCTAATAACTTCTTTGTAAGATTGTAAGGCCAAGAATGTGAAATATAACATTGTACACTTTCATTATTTTGATGAAAGTATAAGGATAAAAGCATTCTTAAAGCCTGTTTTTTGTAAAAAGTGAAATGCATTTCATTTTATAGTTCATATGTGTATTTTTGACCCAACTTAAAAAAGATAAGAACCGATAAGTCATAGCATTTACCCAAATGGATACATACATACACATATATATTGCACGTAAATGCCACTGCCTTGCGGGTGGGGGGTGGTGAGCTCAAAGCGAATATAAAATCCACAAAACCGCTGACGAGTTTTTTATAACATGAATTATTGTTTTTGATGCTGGTGGTTTTTGGCAAATTTTAAAGAGCGCAGGGTGGAACTCGTAGACGTTTACTGGCTTTAATTTTAAAATGTATTACAGTTGCTGCCTTTTTCCCTCCATATTTTATACTTGGCTTTCTTCACTCGCAGCACAACATAAAATTCGGCATAAAATGCCATAAAAATGAGGAATAGCCACCATAATGTCCCTTTAAACTGTCACGAAATCGATTAATTTTAATAAAAGGCTCATTTTAATCCCATTGTCCACATCGCTGAAGGATTGGCTTAAAAAATATGTGTGCATATGCCTACCAAGAAAGCGACTTCTTCGCCGACACTTGGAGCCTAGTACATTTTCGGTTAAAACAGAGCTACCTGAGTATTCCTCGGGCGGTCGTTAAACTGTTATTTATTGTTAAAAAAAATTAATTGTTTTGCCATATGCTCCCACGTTGTTCCGCACATTTTTTTAATTCTACAAAAATAATTTTGAATATCTCGTCCCTCAATTTATGTCCCTGGTGGGTTATTAGATACCGGTACTTCTCTAATCTAGTTCGCTCTCTAATATGTATTTTTATGTTCAACAAAAACTGTACTTGTATAAGCAAGTTATTGGCTTCACAGATTGAACGTACAAAGTGCAAGTAAACAGGACTTTAATAAAAAGACAACAAATGTTTTTATCGGCAAAATCTATTAATTTTATTCAAAATAGTCTCCCTCTGCTTTAATACAGCTTTTTGCACGGTCCAAGAGCATGTCGAACGAATAGTTTAGCTCGTTGCCCGGTATGGCCGCCAGTATGCCGGTGCAAGCCTTTTGAATGGCCTCCACGTCTGTGTAACGCTTTTCATTCATCGGCAAATGCATTTTTCCGAAAAGATAGAAGTCGCACGTTGCCATATCAGGTGAATACGGGAAGTGGTTGATTGTTAAAATGTGGTTTTTGGTCAAATAATCGGCCACAAGCGTCGATCGATGAGACGACGCATTATCGTGCAACAAACGCCAACTTCCATCTTCGCGATATTCGGGCCGAACACGTCGAATACGACGCACCAAACGCTTCAAAACTCCAAGGTAGAATACCGCATTAACGTTTTGGCCGGGTGGAACAAATTCTTTGTGGACAATTCTCTTGGAATCATAAAAACAAATTAGCATGTCTTGACTTTTGACTTCTACAGGCTCGATTTTTTGGGTTCCGGCTCATTTCTCATTTATGTCCTCACGACCACTTTGAACGCTTAGTCGACATATAGATGGCGCCACTAGAGTTTACTTTGTTACTTTTTTACTGTTTACTTTGGAACGCACCTTGTACTTCAATTACTAACTGTTTGGAGACACTGACAGCGGCGAAGAGTCTGCTTACGAAACCAAAACATCGGCATCACTAATTTCACTTAACAAACATTTTTTTTCAATAAAAATCGATTTAAAATAACTCCTTAAAACAGAACTGTTATAACTTTTTCAGTGAAATTGGTTACTTTTTAGTGTCGAGTATATTCTTTAGAAATATCATTGTGAAAGAGAGAGGAATTTAATCAGTATTTGTAACTTTTATTATATAACTTTTATATATAACGCCAAATTTGGGAAAGCTAAAAATACAAAACCGTTGAACAAAATGCCCAACAACTATACCATCGATTATGTCATATAGAATATACCGAATTGCATCTTACTCTTCAAAACCCAGTTTTATAAAACAAAATCTCTGCAGAAATAAAGTAAAGAAACTGCAATACATACCTATAACATTCTTTATATGCTTAACATTCTTTAATAGCATCATTGGCAATTTACGGGGCATTTCGACTGATAATAGATATAGTCTAGACAACTGTATTCCTAGTAATATTGTCAATAAAGACATCATATTGCTTATGTTTGACAATATATTCTTATGCAAAATTATAAGACTGATTTTGTATATTTTATGAAATAAGAATATCACTTATTGCGGCCGAATTACCATAGTTGATTCACGTTATTCTCGGATAATTTCATCCGCGCAGTCTTGTGGTAAGGTACCAGACGTGGCATTTGTTTCATTTTATCCCCTCTTATGTTAACACAGCCTTTTAAGGTCTTCCCTATGGATTGGCGCGGCACTTTTACGCTGTCAAAGCTAGTAAATAGCTAAAAGTCCACAAAACAGAAGCAAATGGTAGCAGTCTTATAGTTTTGCATAACGTGTTGCATGTGTTATGTTATGTATTTTCTTTCGTAACTTTTGAAGTTAGGTTCTTAAAATTGTTTCCAAAGTACAGGAGTTGTTAATACACAAGTTCATAGAATAAACTTTCTTAAAAATATTTACCTGTTATATTTAACTTCAAAATTTCATCGGTCTAATAATTTTACAACAGAGTGTAGTTGTTTAAATAATTATCTTGACAACTATTGCTAGCAATAAACTATAATTTAGATTGTACCATCATAAATAAAAAAAATTGAAACGGCAATATCTACATAGTGCCTCGTGCTTATTGCCAGCAAAGATGATATGCCAGTGCCAGTTTTGTTGAGTAAATTGAAATTTAGCAAAGTAATTATAACAATATAAGAAAAATATATATGTACAATGTATAGTTTTGTTAATATTTTAATTATAATTGAACGGGGTATATTAAGATTGCCACGAAGTTTGTAACACCCAGAAGGAAACGTCGGAGACCCAATAAAATATATTTATATGTATGTATGTATATAAATGATAAGCATGATGAGCTGAGTCGAACTGTATATACGCGAACCAGTAACTCAGTTTTTGATACATCGATCTGAAATTTTGCACACGTCCTTTTTTCGCCAAGAAGCTCATTTGTCGAAACCGCCGATATCGGACCACTAAAGCATATACATAGCTGCCATACAAACTGAATGAGCGGAATTCAGTACTTGTATGGAAAACTTTTTCGTTTGGCGAGATATCTTCAAGGAATTTGGCATGGGTTATTGTCTTTGGCAATAATGCGATCTCCGAAGAATCACAGATCGGATTACTATAGCACATATCTGCCATATAGACTAGCTGATCGAAATTAAGTTGCTGTAAGGAATTTTTTGCATTTGTGGAGGCTAGTATATTTAGTTTCGGTGCAATCGCAGGTAATGTGTTTATTGTTTGTTATTGAATTTGGTTCCTTTAAAATGCTAAATGGATATTCTTCAAAAGTTATTGAAGTGTTGAACTATATAAGCTAGTAAATATTAGTTTCCATTCTTTAAAAAAAATTTTGTCATCCTCATATAATTTCTAAACGGTTCATGAGCTGGAATATACGCTATGCTAATGCCAGCATACAAATTTTGATAACCTCAATGACAATAGCTTAAACAGGTATTGTATGTGGAGATGCGGCGCTATAATGAGCTTGCAGCAATAAAATGTAAATAAAATAAAAAAATCATAGAACATATTTTCTCTGTTTTCAACCCTCTGTAACTGAATGCCCTATAATTCGAACATATTCTAAAAGAGACGTCTAGTCATATATAGACATTATGAGACATATATCTGTCTAACATAATCAGACCCTATTAACGAGAAATTCAAATCATTGCGTTTAAAATAAAATCTTTTTAATCAAGCACTTATTAATATATCGTCTACTGAGTGTTTCTGAGTACAATTTTCATATACTCATAAGTAACTTAAGTAGCACCAACTTTATAATCATCCACTCGCTTCCTAAACGAACTAATTATATTTCGCAAAGACCTATCATTTGCACCTCACTCATACAAATTATTTTCTTATAAAAGATTTACCATAATCTGTATATAAGTCTGCACCTCCAATCTCTGTTTCAGTAGTTCAGTTCATAGTTTTTTGAGGTAGTCTTGAATGTTTTTACTGATTATACTCATATAGAATTTAGATCGCTTTAATATGGGTCGATTGTACAACGTTATAATAGTGCCTGCAATCAGGCGAAAAAGAAGAGCGAATTTAAATTCGATGGCCGCAATGTACGCTGAAAGGTGTCATTTGTTGGCTCCAATTGTGCAACTAACTCGTATCAGAAGCGAAAAAGGTATAATAATACAGTTACACACAATTGCGGCGAGGATTTAGCTGATTGTGAGAGTTTATCCAGCTTAACGCTTATTCTCTACAGCTGCCTTTAATTCACCGTTCTTCTTTGCTCGAGTATCCTAGTACACTTGACGACGATACTGCGGTTGCAATGGCTTTGTGTTGCATATGTCTGTCCACTTCCGACATCTTGTTTCAGCTTCCGTTGCCGGCTACTTAAGGCAACTAATCTAACGCAATAAAAATAATATAAAAAAATAATCTACAATACTTAAAGAGCAACACACAAGTTGCACAATTATGCGACTGAATAGCCGACGGAAAATTAGAGAAGAGAATTTACTGAAGAGGACGGAACAAAAAGGTAGCAGGAAGTATAGTTAGCCACCATTGTCATTTCTACCCTTTTGACCTCTCCCTGAAACCAACGAGAAGACTACGCTTGGCATCTCTCAAAATAACAAAACCAAGAAAACGGCACGTCGCATGGCGAGCTCGCACGAGCTGCGTTGCTCACGAGCTATTAACCAGCGGGCAATTTATCTGCGGTGCCGTACCATACGTATTCAAATTTTTTAGCGTTTGAATGACGGTTCTACTGTGGCGTGGGCATGATAGCAGCACTGTAGGCAAAGCTTTGGTAGGTCTTAAAGGTGCCTGCACCCCTGTGTATTTTCATTGGGCTTTTTTCAGTTAAGTGGCATCGCGTCAAGTGCCTCACGCTGATTTGTTCCTTCGCATTCTACTACATGGCATTTTTATTCCATTCACAAGTTTTTCTTGGTCTGTAGAAGTGCACCCTCCCATAAACCTCCTGGTCGACCTCAAAACAAGTCCTTGAGCACGCAGCCACCGCCAAGATGTGAACGGCAAATGAAAGCATTGAAAATTATGCATATAGAACAAATAAGGAATTTTAATATAATAAGAGTGTACGAAACGTGCACCACAGATGCGTAGATAGCTGACGGTTTGAGAGCGATCCTCGTGAAAAAAGCACTCGTAAAAGTAAAGGACTGTGCATAAAAACAAAAACCACACGTAAGTGCACGCACTCTAACAATGCAAGACACAAGACGTACCTCAAAGTCTTTTTTAAGGTATATTAGCCGACGTGTTATATTTTTCAAACCATCGCGTGGCTTATATCTTTAATTCGTAAAGCTGATTAAATTTTCTTACTAAAGCGCTTCAAATGAAGATTTTAGTTCAAACGTAAATATTTTCTTCCGGTCCGTTATATTATGTATATTACACTGGTTTTGATCCCCTAAATTTAAAATCGGTTTTGGATATATTTGTGGTTACAACACTTTTAGATCCTGGTGCAGTGACCCTCTCTTTTCCTTGCCATAATTTCCAAAATAATCCGAAAATTTATCCAGGTCTAACCTGATACTCATACAAATTTGCGACCAGAGTCTGAAAGTTTGTCAGCATATTTTTCACTATTTCTTCATAATTTGTTGCTTTACCTAGGACATTTTTGACCATCACCCCAAAACTTTTCTATGCTTCAATATCCAGGACAGTCATAACCATGATAAAATCTGCACCCTTCACTAATTGTTATATTTGAAGACTGATATATTATCAAATGTTCCACCTTTCAACTTTTCCATGTTATTGAAATATACTACAAATGTAATCAAAACAATATCCTTCCAACTCCACTGCTTTGAAAAATTGCTTTATCATTCTTAACTTTATCTTATTACATTTATTTTCAGAAAATAAATTTAAATTCGTAGTCTGGACAGTTGAAAACCAAAATTTTCTAAGATATCCAGGACAACAAAAAAAGTTTTTTTTTGTAGAGCTGTGTTATAATTCTATGACAGTATCCCCATTTAGAATATTCGTTCGTGTGGACTCGCAAATTTTCTTGAATGAAATGAATGATACTCTTCGTATTTTGTGGAAATAAAAAAAATAAGTTTGCAATGTCCACAATAAAAGTATGGAAGGTAATAAATGATGTTTTTTATTGCATCAAATTAAATATTATTTTTATATCTTCGTTTTGTTATGAAAACACGTTTTTATACTCTTGCAACATGTTGCTTCAGACTAATAGAGTTAGATGTAAGGATATATATATACAAATGATCAGGATGTCCAGGCGAGTTGAATTCCTGGTGACTGTCTGTCCGCCCGTGAGACCGTCTGTCTGTGCAAGCTGTAACTTGAGTAAAAATTAAGATATCTTGATGAAACTTAGTACACATGTAGTGAGAAGGGCACAATTAGGGTCTATTGTGCCGCAGTGCAAAACCTTATATTTTAATCTAGTACACATGTTAATTGGTACTATAAGAAGTTTGGAATTGTAGATCAGCGTATTCGGACCACTGCCACGCCCATAAGCCACCGTTAATCGAAAACATATAAAGTGCCTTAACTAAGTTCTAGTAAAAGATACAAGACTTTTAGTAAAAGGAATCGCATTCAAGAGAGGCACCAGTGGTTAGAAAATCTTTAAAATGTGGGCGTGGCCCGCCCAAAATAGGTTCAATGTATATATCTCCTAAACCATTCAAGATATATCACCCAAATTTGCACAGGATCAATCTTTTTGTCAGCTTTTGCGGCATTGTGAAAATGGGTGACATCGGATGATAAGCCCGCTCACATCCCATATAACGATTTTGTTAAAAACTACTAAAAATGCGATAAATTAATGCCTAAATGCGTCAGAGACATAAAATTTTACGCCCAAGATGGTATGACAGGTCTTTATAAGAGTCGGTGTCAGAATTGACCACTGAGCTTGGGCTCGCTCACCTTTAGGTGAAGTCACATATCTCCGGACCTACTAGACCAATTTCAACTAACGACTGGTAACATTATCTAGACATCCTTATGTTTCCATGCCAAAATGGGTGAAATCGGAATACAATCACGCGTACTTCCCGTATAACGCAGCTTTAAATTCTATTTGATTCTTTAACTTTTAGCATACAAATCAAGCACCAATTAATACATCGGGATAAAACTCTGCACAAATAATGCTTGCCACCTAATGACCAAAAATTGTCAAAAACGGGTTACAACTGTTCAAGCCCCCAGCTACTGAAGATGTCGACCCCAGTTTCTTTGCGAAATATTTATCGAAACAATTCATCTATAAAATTAAAATATTTTTCATAGACCCCAAAGGTTGGCTACATTATTTTTGGAATATGAAATTTACTCACTATAACCTTGACATCTAATCGCAATTATTGTACATTGAAGGTTTTAATTTTTGAAGTGAAAATAAGTACGATAAAAGGAGAGTGACGGATCGAACAAACAACCAGAAAGAATTAAAAAGCCGGTATGCTGAAATAAGCCTAAAAGAATGAGTGGTATTATGGTTTTTTTTATTGAATTTAACTGGATAATTGTTTTTTTCACATGTAAATTCTTTTAACGAGAGTCCAAAGAGGTGGCGAAGCGGAAACGGCTATAGCAGGTTAATTTGTCAGTTATAAGAACAAATGCTTGGTGGGTATAATACGTATAAGAACAACTTTGTTTTGAACATAAATTATTTATTTCCAGAAGAGGTTCATAACTCAAAATTTAATTGTTTCTGCAAGTTTGTTAGCTTTTTAGCTAATTCATCTCATAACGAATACTTTGTTTTTGTAGGCATGCTCACGTTCACAATTATTCTAAAATGTTCCACCTCTAACAATTGCTAATATAACCAAATGGCGGTAAGTTGTGGAAAACATCCATTAAAGAGCGGTCGCGTTCAACGCATTGCCGTAAATTTTGCAACTTTTACGCACGACCAACTCTCTAAAACAATAGCATTGCAAACGTCAGCGAAGGTGGGAAGGGCTCCACAAATGGGGAAATGATAACCATTGTTAACGGCATGATGGTGTGCGAATTCGAACTGCCCCACCGCCCCTCCGACACAACTATGTAAGGGTAATTATTTTGACCTTTTTTTCGGAATAAAAGGCAGTTGGGCACACCGCTCACGATGCGTGCTTTTAATGTGCCTCATTACCGGGATGTAGCCCCCTTCTCCCACTTCACATGCTCCTATGAGGAGCTGCTGCTGGTGGGCTTCAAATCAAAACATCCAGCATTCCAGTATTTCTCACCGACAAAAACCAGCGAAAAAGCACGATTCGGATTATTCATCTTTTTAATTGAATTTGTCTCTAATGCTGGCTGCTGCTTTATTTCGCTATCAATATTGTTGTTGCATGCTGGTGGAAATGTATGCTGGGTAACTTCGCAATGTCACCGTAAAATTTGGCAGTTGCCATACATTTGTTGAAACTGGAGGGCCACTTAAACAAATTATAGTTACTTTTCGAAAGAAGTGAAAAACTAATAAAATGAAATTTTCCAATAGCTAATATTCTAGGTTTTGGAGGGGGAAAATGTATGCGAAGGATTATTTAAACAACACAATTGAAAGAGCTAATGTCTGACATCATCTTCCTGAAGGGTTGATTCTTTATAAAGCAAAGGCGCTATGAAATTTTATATTTTGTTTGAAGCTCAAAATTCATGTCGAATACAGATAGGTATACGGTTATGAAAATACTCAAGCTATTGAAGAATTGGAGCCCAACCCACAACAAAATGTGACCTGACATTATTTAGTGAACTCAGTCTCCAAAGTTTATTTTTGATTATAACATTACTTAACTAACGTAAAGCCAAACTGGTCGGATAAATTCCGGCTCAATACCGGTAACGTAACTATAACCGGCTGTAGAGTGAATTGTCACCTACTCCTTACCGTTACAGGATGCCTTGATGTCTTCTATCGAACACCTACATAGTGAGGCCTACATGCTTCCGGTTAAAGAACAGCATGCATTCTTATCTTAACAGTTTCTGCTTGGATGTTTTCGCAGAAACTTGTAGTCATCTGCTTGAAGCTGAGCCGACAACAACAAGAGGATTACGTCGAAGACATTGAACAGTACGCCGACCATAGTATGGACGCAACTCATTTCATACACACACTGACCGCATTCACAGTGGAATAATCAACACCTTCAATGACTCCTTGCCAGTGAATGGGGTACTTGGGGTCAAACCATCATCTATAGCAAACGCAGAGCTCGAGTTGCACCGATAATATAGAGAGATTTTTTTACTTCGTTCAGGAAACTGTAGCAGGTTAAACTCCTACTTATAAAGAATCGACATCAAATATTTACTTAATCATTCTCTAATCGATTGAACCAATTTTAGTGCTTGCTAGCTGGTGTTTGCTAGGTAAGTATAAAGCATGATTACTAAGTAGGTAGTGCAACTAAGCCAAGTCTCAGTTGTTTTAATCCTTTTGAATTGTTACGAAAGCAATACGGTGGGTGTTTATCAACTTCTAGGCGCCGAAAGGTAATTCAAAATCAAGTCCTGGGAATGGAAAATCTATACTCTGAATTCGGCCGCACCAAATCAACGCTCATTGAACACCTCTACTTTCCTGACATACTTCCTGTAACCAACTGAAACAACCAATGCAAATACTTATTAGATTGTGTTCTAGAGAATTTTAAATGTTACTCATTTGTTAAGTCGTACGTGGCGGTGATGCTGCTCGAAGTTGATGCTCAAAGTACTTTCAAGTAGAATTTAATAAAACTTTATGTCGTTTCAAAGAATGTTTATGGAAATTTTTCACTTTAAGTTGTGCAAAGTAATAAATGTAAACAGGCATTCCATTGCAGCGCAAACTGGATAAGGTGCGACAAGTCCTGCGACAACGTAAAATGCCGGCAGCAACTTCTTCGTGTAACTGCTTGTCTCTTTATTTACACACAACCAGTACTCTACTTCGCCATTTGGTCTCCTTGTCCTTTGGAAGGTGAACTCGTCGTGGCTGCACTTCCTAGCGCGCGAGCAGCAGGAAGCGAGGCGCGGCGAGCGTCAAGTGTATGGGCAACGGGGGCGGAACTGAATAAATGACTCTAGTAAATGAGATTGCATATTAAAATGGGAGAATAACAAATTAGAAAACTTGCAAATAAATTTCGAAAAAGTTTAAGCTTAAGTGCGCAAACAACAGCAACTAGCTGGTGTCAGAAAACACACCGCACCGTTAGATGAATTGTCACTAGGAAGTATTTCTTGGCCCCTACAAAAGGTATCAGCATAGCACGATGCCAAATGAGAAGCGATGAGGGTAAAGTTATGCAAGAGTACTGCCATGAATGGTTAGGAGTGCAAAAGGAATTCCTAATTGAAGAGCGGAAAAGGTTGTACCTTAGCTATTGCCGGTTGAACGCAATCATCAAACACTATCACTGGTGTAAATGGGCAGAGAATCGTGCTGCAAAATGTGCAACAAGACGACAAATAAAAGATCATTTGAAGTGTTAATTTCTTCTCGTTTAATTCGCCGTTATTTTACATACATTAAATATGTTGTATAACTGTAGCCAGAAGTAGAATATTCGGGAAATGTTATTTGGTCTAGAAGTAGGAGTTTCACACTACTAGAATTGGAAATACATTAATATTTTTAAATACAAAAGCTTCCCTAAGATTTATTCTTAAATACAGATACTGCTGGCGGATAAAAAAATGTTTTGTTTGTAAATAGTGCTAAAACTTAGCTGTCTTCGATGCGTCATTTTTCAGCGCACTATCAAAAAATGTAGGGGGTGTTTATTTGGACGTGTGCTTTTCAATGAGACAATACTTTTGTCAGAGTTGGTCTTTTTGTCAGCTGTTATTTGATTTTTACTCAGTTCGGTTTGCCATTTTATAGTGAACATACTTAGTTTGGAACAACGTTTGCAAATCGTGCAAAGAGATGGCCACCGATCCAGATTTTAACATAAAAACTTTTTTCAGCGATGAAGTTCACTTTGGTTGAATGGGTACGTTAATAAACAAAATGGTCGCATTTGGAGTGATGATACATCCTCAAAAAGTAACTGTTTGGTGTGCCCTATGAGCAGAAGTTCTTATTTCTTCATGATGTAGACGACATTTGGTAAGCGCATTATCTTGGGTCGTGGGCCAGTGGCGTGTCCTCCAAGATCGTGCGACTTAACTCCGCTTGACTATTTTTGTGGGGTTATGTCACTTGTCTACACAGATGTCATTAAAATGTTATAAGCACTATCTGCAATGCTAACATGTTTTCTGTTACATATTTTATATCAGTTTTGCTATCGTGAATGGTTCAAATGGCAAATTATTGTTAACAAAGGTTCAGGTGCAACCGAAAATTTTGTACTCTCCTAGTTTGCAAGGCTGAAAGACAAATAAATACTTTCAGGTTTGGCAAAACTTTTTAACAAAATATGTTGGGTAAGAGTTCAAGAATAATTATTTGAAGATACCGAATGGATGGCAATCAAATTTGGTATCTTATTAACTTTTGTAGTGTATTACTGTCCAAAATATTTATATTAAAATCAACCTACTGAACTCAAATAAGATATGTGTACATATTCGTATGTGATATAAACTCTACTAAATTTAATATATTGCGTATACTTAGGAGGAAAAACTTTACCAAATAATCGTAAGTTTATATATTGGGGATATGAATTTCAAGCCAATGTCGAGATCATTTAGATTCATACTCACACTAAATCACTTTATATTAAATCTACATAACTTCATTAAAATATCACACACAATTTCGGAAATAAGTTGTAATATTGTTAAGTTGTATTGATGTATATAGGTATATGTTCCAAATTCAACCAGATGTTTGAATCGTTTATTATATATAATAACCGTAGCCGGGGTTTTTCCGATTTTATCCATTTTGATTCATATTTTTTATAAAATGTTAGCCATAGGTACTGAAACTTGAAAATATTTGGTCCGATTGTGATTATTTTTAGATGCCCATTCATATTCCGATACTAAATTACAATTTGTGTCTTAATTTGGGGTGTTTTTTATACTAACATAGTTATGTTATAATATATAATGAGGTCTCCTAAATAAAATTGTAGGTATTCCAGCGACTCTGTCATGCCTACTTCGCTGCACTTTCTACATGTATCATCGTATATAATCCCTATACGGCTCGCATGTGATGCCAGTAAGTTGTGACCTGTGACTAGGCCAACAACCGCCCTGCAATCTTTTAAAAACCGTGTGAGTAACATGCTTGCGTGTTTTCCTTCCGCTCTCTTGCACATAATTTTTGCGATCCTGTATGCCCCTGTGAAATTCCATTTCACCCTGATCAGTCTGTCAGTCCTTTCGGAAATTTCCCTGTGTATCGTTTGTAACGACTTGCGTATTTTCTGAGCTGGTTCGGTAGTCAAGCGAACGGCACTATAGGCAATCTCATCAGCTATTTCGTTTCTCGGAACGCCCTTGTGGCCTGGAACCCAGTATATATGCTGCCACTATATATACTGCCTCCCTACTTCTACGTTACTAGCTATCTCAGTAGCTTTCCTGACCGTTGCAATACTTCGGCAGCTGGAAGGGTCGATCTAGCTCCGAGCAATAGATCCCTTCGCCTACTCCATCAGTCGATTTTGATCCCTCCGTATAGATGTTGAAGGTTCCGCTGGCGGATCGTATGCCCTTGCGAAATTCACCCTCCTTTAGCGTGACTTCAAACCTTCTCTCCCAGATAAAGCGTAAGTGAATGTGGGTTATTTTATCCACCAAACCCCTGCCTATCGGGTTATGTCCGAAAGTTCTTGTGGAAAATTACCCTAACGTCGCCGAGCTTTCAATGTCAATTGGTGGCAGGATGAGTAACCTTTCAAGTTCAGCCGCTGTATTGGTTCTTAGTGGTCCCGTTATGCAGAGAACAGCGAGCTGCTGTATTCGCTCCAACGGTTTCCTGTATGCATTTTTATTTGCAGCGGTCCACTACACCAAAACACCAAAGATAAGATTGGCTTAACCATTGAAGTGTATATAACACCACTACATAAGGATAGGTGATAGGTCCCATGTTGACCTTCCTACCTTAATATTTTTTCGAATAAAGGGGGACTCCTTTACCCGCCTTTGTTATGAATATTACCCTCGCACCTCTTTCTAAGGGATGGGTACATAGTTAGGCCTTCAGATATTGTCATCAGTTATGGTACCAGCACTGTTGGCACGTTCTGCATCATGGCTGGGAAACTACCGTCCATAGCAAGGGACTTAAACTGTTCGAAACTTGAAGTATTATGTTCTTCGTTATGATATCGGAGGGGAGTTCAGGTTGGAGGTTAGTAGCGTCCGTACAGCATAAACTCTCCACATTTGTTTTGTATTAGCCTAGGGGTAGTCGGGTTTTGTATAGTAGTTTCTTAAGCCTAGCTACCGCGCTTGTTTTTTCTAACTTGCGCGGAAGCTCTTCCACGACTCCCTTCTATCTTTGAGAATTCCTTTCTCATTTTCCCTAAGAATACCTTTATATTCCCTCCAGCAGTACTCCTCATCGGCTATCTTTGTCAGTTTGAAGAGTTGTTGAATACTGCGTCTACGTGATTCGAGGCACCAAGGAGGCCTTGAATAACGCTTTACCAGTTACTGCATTTAGGATTCTTTAAAGTTACACTTTTATTGAGAGCTGAGAATTTTACATAAAATTCTACATACCTATGGTCAGAAAACGAGCGGACCTCCTCCGAAGCACCTTCCAATCTTCAACCTTGAACTAGTGTGAAGTATTACTAGTTAGAACGTTAGCTATATCTATATTGCTTATCAGTACAAAAATTCACCCCTATGGTATCACTGCTACCCCTTACCGTGTGGTGCGCATTGGTGTCAGTGCCTATCACCAGGAGTGTTTTCATTTTCTGAGCTGCATCTATCAACCGCCGAAGTTCTACTGGCGGCGCTTCATCGTCATGGGGCATGTAACAGAATGCTAGGAGTAGTGTGTCTTCCTTGCTATCCTTGACAGCCATCTCATCTTGTTCTTATATTGGATATTGCACTCGGAATGTATGTGTAGTATGACGGTAAATTTAGTCCAGATACCATATTTTCCGAGGCAAATCATGGTTCCTGAACTAAAGAACCTTCATGGCTACAATCAGGCTTCTTCTCGGGGTCCAGTTGAATCTCCGGATAACCCTCCTCTGCTCTCGGTTTTACCGGGCGAGGTATAAGAACCTCCGCTTTTAGGATTGGGATGCAGCTCCAGTCCCACTGCTTGGGTGTTGAATTACAGTGCGCCAAAAGGGGATGTACTCATTTATGTATAAAGCAGTAGAAAAATGAGGGAAATTCATGCTTCAAAATCTCTGGTCAGCATTTTCTAATACCAATAATACAAAACTCAAATCTTAAGTACGAAAGGCATACGCTCAATTACAAAGAAACTTTAGATTGGGTATATTTGGTATAACCTGAACGGGAAACGTCGGAGACCCTATAAAATATTTATATAAATAATCTATATACCTATATATAAAGCATGATGAGCTAGTTGATTTAGCCAGGTTTGTCTGTTCGTCTGTCCGTATATAGGCGAACTAGCACACGTCCTTCTCTCGCCAAGAAGCTGCTCATTTGAAAACCGCCGATATCGGTCCATTATATTATACAACTGCCTTACAAACTGAACGATCGGAATGAAGTTTTTGTAGGAACCTTTTATATTTGTGAAGAGTATTATAGCTTCGCCGCAACCGAAGTTAATGTTTTTTCTTGTTTTGTTTATGGGATAACAGGTTTTTATAATACTTATTATATTGTATGTATGTATATGTGTATAACATATTGGAATTGTTGTAATCACACGAATACAACAAATTTAATATACTCGTACCCGGTGCAAGCCTTTTGAATGGCCGGGTGGAACAAATTCTTTGTGGACAATACCCTCGGAATCATAAAAACAAATCAGCATTGTCTTCACTTTTACTTCTCTAAGCGCAATTTTTTGGGTTTCGGCTCATTTCTCATTTATGTCCTCACGACCACTTTGAAAACGTTGAAACCACTCGTGCACTCTGCTACGGGATAGGCAATCATCGCCATAGACTTGTTTCATCAATTGAAACGCTTCGGAAAAAGTTTTACAATTTTAAAACAAAATTTAATGTTGGCTCTTTGTTCGAAGCTCCTTTTCGCACCAATGACAAAAACATCCTGACACTTAAAACGCAATACCTTCACTTCCAGTAGATGAAATGTCATGCAATTTTTATTGGAAGTCGATAAAGGATAGCAGATTCTAATGTACTAGTCGAGTATAGATGGCGCCACTAGAGTTTACTTTGTTACTTTTTTACTGTTTACTTTGGAAAGCACCTTGTAAGTACATGCATGTGGGACGAAGAAACGCAAACGTCCGGACTGGACGGTTTTGACTTACCCTAACACTGGCTGAACGGAACTGAAGGGACGCGAACGAAAAATGACGAAAAGATACTGGAATACAAGTATTATATAATTTCTATAGCAAAAGTTTAATTCGAATAAAAATTAAATCACTAGAGACATAAAATCAAATGAGCGGATAGTTTTATAATTTTACTTAAATTATTCCTTAATTATTAGAATAGAATTTCTGGGTAAAAAGAGAGCTCAAGGAACGCACCTATTGTGACAGCCTAAAAAATTCCGATTTTCGTCAATAAAAAAAAAAAAACTTCTGTATCCTTTGTTTTAAAATTTTCAAGGTTTATTTATTTATACATGTTTCAAGAATACACAGTGAAATTAAAAAAAAAAAAAAAATGTAGTATTTTTTGTGTCATACGATATCTGCGACGGCGCTAAAAAAAGGTCCTTCCCTGCTGAAGTGATTCGGCCTTCTCCGTGGATGAAACCTAAATACAATATAAAAAAAAAATCTCATTAAACTAAAATATATTTTCCTTACAATGACTTATGATAAAAAAAATTTTAAATTGAAAAAATTTTAGCTCAAATGTTGGTCGTTTTTGGCCTGTCAAAATTTTGTTTTTGATCTGATCAATTTTTTTTGATTCTGATCTGATAAAAATAGGTAACAAAAAATTTCATAATGACAGGATCATTTGTCTCTGAGCACTCACTTAAGCAAATTTGAAAAATGTTGTTTGGAGAAAAACGAGTTTAAAAACAAGTAAGGAAGGGCTAAGTTCGGATGTAACCGAATATTTTATACTCTCGCAAAGTCAAATGGTATACTCGTTTGAGATTTCTTTGTGGATTGACAGATATTTTCGGTAGAAGGTCAACTATAGGCACTGGGGTCCACATATTTAGTACTTAAGGGTGTGAACAGTTTTGGTTCGATTTAGACAATTTTTGGGCGCAAGATGGCATACTTTAATTGCATTATTCACGCAAAGTTTTACCCCGATATAATCATTGTTACCTGATTTGCATAGTGGAAAGTGAAAGAATCAGATGGAATTAAAAATGGTGTTACATGGGAAGTAAGCGTGGTTGAAGTCCGATTTCGCCAACTTTCGCACTATGACATAGAAACATGAAAAGAACGTTACGCATCGAATTTGGTTGAAATCGGTTAAGCAGATCTCAAGATATGGGTTTTCACCTAAAAGTGGGCTGTGCCACGCCCACTGTCTAATTTTGAACGCGGTTCCTATAAAGTCATCTTATACCATCTCAGAGATAAAATTTAATGTCTCTGGCGTGTTTAGTGCTTGATTTATCGCGCTTTTAGTAGTTTTTAACAGTACCGTTATATGGGGAGTGGGCGGAGTTGCCACCCGATTTCAACTATTTTCACACCGTCAATAGAAGTGCTAAAAACATTTGCTGCCAGTGAATTTTGTTATTATAGCATTAGCGGTTTAGGAGATATGCACATTAAACCTATTAGAGGCGGGACCACGCCCACTTTTTAAAAAAAAATTTTAACTGCAGATGCCCCTCCCTAATGTGATCCTGTGTACCAAATAACAGTCTTGTATCTTATTGCGGAGCTTAGTTATGGCAAGTTATTTGTTTTTGATTAATGGCGTTTTGTGGGCGTGGCAGTGGTCCGATTACGCCCATCTGCAATACCAACCGTCTCACGGTACCATGAAACATGTCTACCAAGTTTCATAAAGATACCTCAATTTTTACTCAAGTTAGAGCTTGCACGGACGGACGGACAGACGGACGGACGGACAGACAGTCACCCGGATTTCAACTCGTCTCTTCATCCTGATCATTTATATATATATAACCCTATATCTAACTCGATTAATTTTAGGTGATACAAACAACCGTTAGGTGAACAAAACTATTATACTCTGTAGCAACAGGTTGCGAGAGTATAATAAACTGGTGGACCGAATTGAATTGAGCGTTTAATGCTTTTAAATGGCTGTAACTCAAAAAATATTTGAAAGTGAAATTTAGGATGTTATTTTTAAAGGTATGAACTATCAAAATATGAAAAAATCGATTTTTTCAAAATTACACACTTGCAGAATGTCTAAGACAAAACTTCCATTATGCTTGTAATATTACTCAATACATTGCTTAATTCTACGGTAATTAATATTTTTACGAGTACGGTGACACTTTTTGACGCTTCTACCGAACAAAAATCTTCACCCTAACCCCAAAAACATGCCGAGTGCCGAGCATTTTGCACCTTTACTTTCTCACTTTGCCGTTGATTTTTGCGTGAGTTGAAGTGAATTAAAAGTGCCTGCAAGACACTAAAACAAGCTAAACCACAACAATTGACGCGAAGTTGCAGTTGAATTAAAATAGATAAAACGCCAATGAAAATGCTATAAAAATCTGAGCGAGTTGTGAGTCCGGCGGCACCACCAACATGTACGCAACAATACTTGCACGCTAAGTGTAAAAAACTAATAAGGACCACTGAAACAACAACAACACCCATGGCTTAAAGTAGAAATAATAAAAGTGCAATAACAGCAAAACAATTTTGCAACAACATCGACTACAAATAAACATTATGCAAGTAGAAAATACAAATCTTTTCCGCAACTTGCAACATGCCACACAACGTGGGGAGAATTTGCACAGCGCAGCAAAACAGAAATAAATATGTACGTACGCAACAGAAACATAAAAAAGTTGGAATACTGCTTGCAGAAGAGAAGTAACAAAAGTAGCACTTAAAATAAAGACAGTGCGGTCGGACGAGGGATGAAGCAGTGACGGTGGCAGAAACACTGGAAATCAAAGCCAAAAACAATTGCCACAATTGCAATAGAATCGTCGTTAATTACGCTGGTCTGGTTGTTGGTTGAAAGTTGACGAAGTCCGGGAATACGAGTGTTGCGGGCGGTGCGGGGGGTGCGGGGTCCGGCCAAACTGGATTGTTTGGGGCGCATTAGTGGCGCGAAATTAAAAACACAGATGGGGATAGAGCAGCAGCGTCGCATGAGAAAGTAGCTGCCACATGGATATGCGCTATACCGTTAGCACTAGACGCAAACGTAAGTATATGCATACATGTATAATTATGTGGCATGCGTATCCAAGGCTGATATATTCCAATACTTATATCATGCATATGTATATTTGTATAGATGGTACTGTGGACGACCGATAGTCACATCGTGGTGCCCTTTAATATACATATTACTGTCGCTGCAACCGAGTGAGGTTACCGTGGGCGGTGTGAATGCGGTATCATAAGCAGATCGCTACCAAGCTTTGGTTAACTTGCTTTGCGCCTGACGACGCAGAAGGAGCAACAAAGTGTAGTAAAACAATAAAAGGAAGATATCCAGAATGAACAACAAGGCCACAAGAGTACGGAACATGTTAGGGTTGCCATGATTTTTCTTCTATTTAACGGCAAGCAAAAGTTTATCTAAATTATTAATATAGAATCAGTGGTATAATGTCTAAGAATTAAGGATTTCCCATTATGTTTTAAAAATTATTTCGGCCAAATGACCGCCGCGGCTGGCTCAAATAAATTTCAGCCGAGAAGCACAACTTTCGATCACTTTTGGTGCAGCTGAGGTCATACGTCAGCAATAATACGACAAATATTTTTTTTCAAGGCGTCAATGGTCTTGGGCTTTTCTGCTTGAATACGTAACTTTACATAAACCCACAAAAAATAGTTAAATCGCACGATCTTAGAGGCCAAGCCACAGGTCCACGACGATAATGCGAACACCAAAGGTTTCCTTCAATGATTGAATTACTGACCCTGCTAAGCGATTATGTCGACCGAATATTGGACGCACGACGCTAGCTGAACCATTATTTTGGTAATAAATTTTCACGATTTATAAGCGGTGTTCTGGAGGAAGTCTATTCGCAAAGAAAACAGGCGTGGGATACCATTTCAAAGAAGGTTGACTTTGGACAGAGGTTAATCAACTACCAGTTATTTTTTGAGGCGAAATGAATCTTCTCTTTATCGTGTCTCAGAAAAAAATTAATCTGACACAATGTAATTTATATTATTTCCCTTTCTCAAAACCTTCATCACCATGGGCCGAATGATGTATGATGTAGTGATATAAACTAATTCATCGAATTACCCAAAAATGTAATGGACGTTTTTGTGCTTTTTTTTTTACATTGAAGAAATTTTTGCTAGAGTGGAGTTCAATCTACTTACCCGTTTTTATTGAACAGAAATAGACTCCAATACCTGTACATGTATCAATTATACAATGGAGAGTGGAATGGAGAAACTTCTTCTCATATCACGAAAGCCATTTTGATTGCATTTGGTCTTCCAAACCTTGTGAATCACGGTAGAGCTGATTATTTGTGTTTTATGAAACCTAGTCGTTATAATTTTTCTTAGTCGTAAGGTATATTCCTACCTCTTTCTGGAAAATTTTAATTGTTTTAAGGTAACGATAAATTTGTTGATAATTTAAGAATCTAACAACATTTCTAGGGAAGAAAGGTTTACCTAGAATGGATTAATTTGCTCTTGGACCCACAATTCGATAGCTGAAATTGATAAATGCGGCAAACTGTTTCGATAAAATATCATTTGGCAACCCTGTTTGTAGGGACATTCAAAGTTTGAATGGGGAGAGAATTGGCTGTTATGCTGGATCTTGCGAGCTAAGAGACTCATTAAAATGCAGTGCGAGATAATAAGCGTTTTAATTAAATATTTAACAAGAATAAGTTTATCACAACAAGAACAAAAATAACCAACACGAACAAAGCACCAACAGTGAGAGTGAAACAATGCAAAAGGAAAGTTAAGTAAAAATGTCGGAGGCGCTACAGCTTGCAGCTTTGGCTCTTGGCTTCCGACTGTCATGGCTTCTTTTAAGCATCGTTACTTTGATTGTTGTTGGTTGGTTACATGTCGGTGTCGAGGCATGCCGAATTTAAGTGGATGTGCTGCTCCATGCATGCGCAAGTGAATTTGCCGGGAATATTTGTGCGTCAGGCCACACAGCCCGAAGCACACACACATATATACAAGTATATATAAATATGTATATATGGTAATATTTTTCATTTAGATACATGCAACGAGTGTGTGGTTGTTTGACCACGTGGCATGCTGCTGGCTGGCTACCGCTCGTGGCAAACCAAAATCCCGCTGCTCTTGAGACACATACATATATTGTTGTTGGTGTTATACAAGCATTTTTGTCATTTTGAGAATTTTTGCATGTTCACCAAAAGTGAGGGAGTGCACACACTTATATAGAACATGTGCTCCAGCGTGTGTGCGGTGAGTATCTCCGAGTGTGTCATTAAGAAAATGAAGCTCACAACAGTTTACCAGCAAGCAGCAACCAGACATCCAGCAGCAACAACAAGCCGCAGCAAATGCATTTGCAGTATTGAAATTTTGAAGCAACCACTGACATAGCTCGACACAGCATGTCTAAGTAGTGGTGGTTGTGTTGTTTTAGTTGAATTTAAATGTTTCTAAAAGTATATGCTGCAAGTTAGTTGATTGAATTTTAATTAAAGTAGCTCTTAAAATTCAGAGCATTCCTGGCTGTTGAGAGCGTCTTCAATGATAAAAATTCTTTGAAACATTTTAAATGTAATAAAATTACGAAAGTGTTGCAATACTGAAGTAGTACAAAATATACATGGCCACAAAAGAAATGGTGTTGTTGTTGCTTTGTAAAAAACGCTGCTGACGTTGGCATTATAAATGAAAGGAACTGAGCATTTATTATCCTATTAACAATTGCAGTCTTATCAAAGTGCGTACAGCACCCAGTGTAGCCGCCGAAGGAACGAAGAAGACCCCGAATGTGGGAAGTGTTCAAAGTGTCTCAAACAATGAGCCAAACAACAATAACAAATTAATGCGAGATTGGTGACAGGCGACAAAGTCATTGCGGCATTGACGAGCCTTGCTTCAGCTTGCCGTATTACTTCACCGGTTCCACATGCAGAGCGGTGCTTGCGACAAGCGTTGTTTTAGACAATGGCAATTCGAAGTTAAAATAATAGAATCCATCAAGGAGACTCAGGAATTGCGCCGCTATAACTCGTAAGAATTAGACATTTAAAGCTCCCATTCATAAATACTCGTAAGTACATATGAATTACCATACATTAAGTTTGATATAAAAAGTGGCAGTTGAAGATGACTTTCGGTGTGATATCGTTGGAAAGTTTGAAATTTCTACATTTTCGTCAACTGAAGTTGAACTATACAACTGAACTAAAGTCGGTTTCATAATAAAAATTTATAACCTCCTATTGTACTACCTTCATTTGGCTGTGCGTCTTTAATACTTTGAAAATTTATGTACATATATTGTATATTCAGATTGCAGCTCACTCAGCGATGAAAGAGACGTGTTCGATTTTTAAAATGTCACTAATGTGAACCCAAAAGTTCTCTTGGACCTCGTGGTCATTTTAATTATACAGCTCTAAAAAAAATAATTTCTTTTGTTGCCCTGGATGTCTTAGCTAATTTTGATGTTCTAAAGTGTCCAGTTTACCAATTTATTCATGAGTATAGTGAACTTGTTTTATGATTAATGTATATCTTATATTTTCAGAATTAACGAATCAAATTGTTTTTCCAGTTAAGATTAGAGTTCTGCGCACCTTTTTCACCCGTACAAATATAATATTACGATATCTCCACTCTCAGGCTTCTTACCGAAAATATGCGAATTATGGGAAAGGTTTTAATGAAAATCAAACGAGGAGATATCTAGACTACACATTGTCCTATTTTACTCAACGAAAATCTGCATGGCCGACAGAAACAATGTTGTCGCCGAATTCCCAGAAATCTGTACACGTTACCAGTGAAAGTCAATGGGAGAGTGAAACATCTACGCCAAAGTTATTTTGTCAAAATGAACTAAGCAAGTTAACATGTGATTAAATTACAAATAATAACACAAAGCGGAACTTCCTCTAACGAGGAAGGATATTTATAGAAAATTTCTGAAGTTTAGGATGGAAATATTGTAAGGTATAAAATTTGATGGTCCTCCACTACGGCAATTAATGGAAGAAAAACATTTTTTCAAGTTTAGGTCTGTTCCGGAATTTCAAGCTTGGGAAAGTTTTGTGTTAATAGTTGATAATTTCCGACGTAACCATAAAGCATTAAATTATAAAGAAATTGTGAAAAATATGTTGATAAACTTTCAGACTGTAGATACAAATTTGAGTATCAAGTCAGACTATTTCCGAAATAATCTGGATACATTTTAGGATAATTTTGAAAATTATTGTGGGAAATGTAGAGAGCGGTTCCACCAGGAAGATGCTTCAAGATTAATGGGATCGTTATTGGATGGCAGTTTACTACCAACTGCAAAAGCAAAATAAAAGCAAATACATATGTATATCAGAATTTTTTTTCTCTGTTTACTTTGCTGTATCCTTATCAAAACAAGATTGAAATTATAAATATATTATATATGTTATTTTGTTTCATGTTTTCTGATTTTTGTAATCTTAAGTGGACGTAAATATTTAAAAATGAACGACAGCAAATCTTACGAAATTATTCATAGTTTCATGAATTGTGAGCACAAATATATATATCCAAAATAATCGGTCTTGTATATACTTGTAGTGTTGCCCTACCACTGTAGACCAGTGTTACTGACGCTTTGGGGTTATAATCTTCCTCGAAAATGTCACTATAGTATTTAAATTGGTGACATCAAGATCAATGAAAACTTCATCTGACTCAGTTGGTTCGTTTATCATTTCTTCAGAGACGGATCGCAGGGATAGTGACATGAGTTTAAACTGAGAAATATACATTTCTTCTATGAAATCGAGTAACTTTTTTAGTTGTTCAAGATTATGTCTGGAGCTTATCCATGACAAGCTTTCTTGATCGGCGATATTTGAACAGAACCTGAAGCGTTGGGTATTGTTATAAGTGCGTACCAAGCTCTTACAAAAATAATATGAGTTCACTTTAATTATATCTTATTTGTCCATCATTGCACCTCACGTTAAGATTGAACGTTATATGAGTTAGTAATTTTAATATACCTATATTATGATATATGTGTTTTACTTCTCTGCACAAATAACCTATTTCTTTACTTTTCTTTATAGGGGTTTCGGCTTCATAACATTCAGCGATCCAGCCAGCGTAGACAAGGTTCTAACACAAGGTACTCACGAACTTGACGGTAAAAAGGTAAACCATTACTTCGTTCAAATATTTACTTTAAACTTTTTTTCCAATTACATATTCACACTTTACATATATGCTTTCATATACCTATAGTCAGTAATTTCATGGATTAACTAAAAGGCTCTAGAATAGAATACAGATGTGTGAGTATAAAAAGTACATTTTATTCGGTCAATTTTCTTTTGATGTGTTGAGCCAATCAAACTAAAACTTAAACAGGGTTTGATGGGTTTTTGGTCAATTAATATCAACTTTTGATTATTTAAAGGTCCCGAAGGCCCTAGTTGAAAGCTATGACATCAAAAGATGTTCCAAACTTAGTCTTGCGAATACTGTACAGTGCGGAAGAAAGTGCAAAGACGATTTTACCTCGTCTTCTAGGAAATGTAACATATTCGGACTCCCTATCGACAAATAAATCACACGAGATCAGACAGTTTCATTTACTTTAAAAAAAAAAAACTATCACGACCGAAACGTACGAGATAAAGTTACCTCCAGGGGCAGAAGTGGTGTTAGAAAATCAAATAAACTCAATGGATTTAAACTAGATATATTGACTATTAACATTTTTAGTTGTTCGATTTTTGATATTTTGCAGCCTTCTTGAGAATGTATCAAATCTTGTCAGGGTCTTTCTTAAATAAATTGGTAGGAATATACTTATAAAATATAGTGTCATAAGATGAGAGCAATTTTTGTAGTTTTGGAGAATATTGGCTAGTTGAGCGTTTCTATTTCCATAATATCATAATTACAAACAAGTCTGTGTGTTGGCAAAGACTTTCTCTCCAAGAAGCTACTCATTTGTCGGAATCGCCGATATTGGACCACAATATCATATAGCTTCCATACAAACGGACCGACCAAAAGCCAGTCCTTGTTAGAATTTTTTATACCCTGAACAGGGTATATTAATTTTGCCACGAAGTTTGTAACACCGAGAAGGAAACGTTGGAGACCATATAAAGTATATCTATAAATGATCATCGTGACGAGCTGAGTTGATTTAGCCATGTCCGTCTGTCTGTCCGTCTGTCTGTCCGTCCGTCTGCCCGTCTGTATATACGCGAATTAGTCCCTCAGTTTTTGAGATATCGATCTGAAATTTTGCACCTGTCCTTTTCTAACAAAGAAGCTGCTCATTTGTTGGAACGGCCGATATCGGAACACTATAGCATATAGCTGCCATACAAACTGAACAATCGGAATCCAGTGTTTGTATGGAAAATTCTTTCATTTGACGAGCTATCTTCACGAAATTTGGCATGTATTATTATTAAAGGCATTAATCTAATCTCCGAAGAAATTGTATAGATCGGATGACTATAGCATATAGCTGCCATATTAACTGAACGATCGGAGTAAAGTGCTTGCATGGAAATTTTTTTTATTTGACGAGGTATCTTCACGAAATTAGACACGAGTTATTGCTTAAGGCAACAAATTATTCTCCACAGAAATTGGTCAGATCAGATCACTATATCATATAGCTGCCATACAAATTGAACGTTCGGAATCAAGTTCTTGTAAGGGGCCTTTGTATTTGAGAAGGGTATTATAGCTTCGGCGCAACCGAAGTAACGTTTTTTCTTGTTTTTCTTTGATAAAATTTGGCATGTGTTATTGTCCAAAGAAACGGTGCAGTCTCCGAAGAAATTGCGCAGATTGGACTACTACAGCATATAGCCCCTATACAAATTGGTCGATCAAAATACTGATAAAGATCTTTTTATACCCTTGAATATCTTGCTTTATGAAATGCACCTGTGAAGGATATTATATCTTTGGTGCAGTTAAAGGGAATGATTTTTCTTGCACGACGGGAAACGTCGTTATGTGGTCTTTATTGGTATATATAGTTTTTTTTTATATAAAATCCAACCTTTGATTGGTTTTGACTGCTTTTTGATACAGTACAGTTCCCCTATTTTTATACAGTACTCCCCTATTTTTGTTTCAATGTGGAAAGAGAGTTCCCATAGACAGCAGAAAGCAAATGGAAAGAGTTTTATGATCACATTTTGCTAATACAGAGCGCCCATTTTTAAGTGCATTACTGTATTCCAAATAAAACTTATGATAACATATGCTTTTCCCTCTTACTGATTTTGTGATTGTAGTCTATATACATATATTTACTTGATATATGGACGTGTGAATATCTATTTTCTATTATTTGTCACAAATAGACAAGTTGCATATATATTTGAAATATTCACTCGCATTAACTTGATTACATAGGATTGACGCAGTCGCGAATGAATTCAAAGTTCTCTGGCAGTAGCCACGAGATTCCTCACCTACTCTACGTAAGCTAGTAGTGCGATTTGTGATGTTCAATTTCCGTTTGTTTGAAATTTGCACTTTGCAATTTTATTTAACTTTTTTTTACTGCGGCTCTTCGGCTGAAAAGCTCAATGTAGTAGTGAGATTTCATGCCATTTCCTCTTTAAAGTGCATTTTTCTCACTGGTGGTTTCGGCTGTACTTTCCCGCGCATACACACTCCATCCTATTGCAAACATTAGTAAAGCAGCATCAATATTGCCCAAACATTTCCAATTATTTGCTGTTTTCATTCATTTTCCATTTCGGTTCGTTAAACCTGTTTGCCAAATAGCCGTATACGGTACACTGAAAAAACGACTTGACAGTTTCACTACTTTTAATTCAATGACAGTTATTTGATTAATTTTACAGGTTTTCCTAAATATTATTCATATAATATGTATTAAGAGTCAGCCTTGAAATATTACCTAGAATAAGTCTAAGTGACAAAGTTTAAGACGATCGATATGTTCGAATATATGGGCCAATAGCATCCCCTCAAAACAATGTCTGATGATTTTCGTCCTCTCTTCGGATATATCGTTCGAATGGATGGTGCATATCCGGCTATAAAAGTACTTAAAGTACTAGTGTTTCAATGTTTAATTTGTTGACTTGCACAGTATTCGTCGGAAAAAGTCCACTTCGTATTAACGATTTCTTTCATGCCTGTAAAACTTTACCTTATAACCGAGGCACTTACTATTGACAATATTTTTTCCAGTGAGCATTTACGTTGTACTTATTTCAGCTTAGTGGTCGGCTCATTGGCTAGTTGTCCATCACTCGATTCTGACTCTGATATCTAGCCTAGAAACGTGGCCCGTCTTCTCCATCCTCTCTCCATTTCGTCTCAACCTCAGTGGTGTATGCATATATGAAATGCATTGATGTATGTATGTGCGTCGCGCCCACTCAACGCTGATTAGTTTTAGCTTTAATCTCGAAATCGATTTCGCTGATGCTCGAATCTGGCAGGAAATAATCGTCCAGTTGCAATTGAGCTTTGGCGTTCTACCTGTGAATTCGCTACTATGCCACCCTCGTTCCCGGCCTCGCTGGCACCACGCATTGCGTTTGTTTGTCAACTGCTCGTTCTCTGATTTTTTGTTCAGCAATATTTCAATTTATATTTGTTATTGTTGTGATACAATTTCTCTTCCCCAATGTTTCCCATTTACTATATACGAGTATGGATACATACAAAGTTCTACGCTTTCGGCACCCAGTTCGGGCATTTAATTTACTATTGGTTCTTTTAATTTACTTCGCTGTCGTTTCTTCGATTCAAGGACATGTAGATTTTCTTACAGATAATCGGAGATATGCAGTTCAACTCGAATTGGCAATTGACGACAGCATCTAGTTCATTTATGCAACATCACGCAGCGACGTATCAAGGTAGCATAGCATCCGTCGTGGAAATGAGCTAAAATGCTTTGATTTTGTGGATGAAATAGTACAAATATACATAAACACATGCATACATACATATATGTGCATAAACCAAAAAGTAATTGAAATTTTATGATTTTTAATTACTACAACCTGGCGTGTTAAGCCCACGCAAGCAGCTTGCTCAGCACTTTTAGCTGATACACAACTCTCCTTCCTGGTCTTTCATCCTTTGTTTGCGGCCGCTGTCCGCGCTGTTCCATTTGATTTTATTCCATTTCCTTTTCTAAATGAAAATAATTATAATAACAATAAATCGTTGCTTGGTTAGGATATATTTAGACCAAGTTGCCGTGAGAATAAAATGAGAATAGTCTGTGGTACCGTTCTTTAAACTTCTGATTTGCTTTATGACCGGCTCATCAATTTTGTTGAGCCCAAAATGCTAGACAGAAGTTTCTTCCACTCCCTAGTTTCTCTCAGTCTTGCTAAGTTTCTTTCTATTTGGTATTTTCAACTCAGAGAATATCTTTCTGCTCTTGCCTCAAATAGTCCAAAAGTCGTATGTTGGAAGGACTTATAAAGTGTTTTGTTCATCTAGGGAGAATTTTAGTTAGCAATACTTTACATATAGAATATATTGCACGCATAGTCTGCTGATGTATGATATAATGAGGGTATTTCACCCTCTAATCGATTACGTCTTGATTCATCTCCAATTAAGAGAAGGTGTCATGTAAAGTCGCCCAGTCCTATAAAAGTGGTTTCCAGAATGGCTTACTTCCTTGCTAACTGTCATATAAACACATTTTCCCAATTATGAACAAAAAAGTTTGTGTTCCCTTTTCGACTGTGTTGCCGTTCACATATGAGTATATGGATAAAATTTATACCGTTAGAAAGGAGAAGACGTGCAGAAGTGCACAACGTTTTCATTGGTGTTATTTCTCCTTTACGCTTCACACTTATCACAGTCGTATACAGAAGTACATTTCGTCGCTTTCTGTATAAGTTGCAAATACCATACATATTTCGGATAATTATGTATCGTTTACGGCGGATTTGTGGTTGCAATGTTATTCCACTTTTAATTGTGTTTGGATTTTGAGTGTTGCAACACTGAATTCGGGTACAATTAATTTTACATGCCCATTCAATTTCAAGTATTGTATGTGAAAGAAAAAATACCAATAATAATAAATATTTTGGCGAGTTAGAAATTTTTAGATAAATTTCACGAGCATTATGTGATAGTTAATTTTTTGAAAAATTGCACGAAAACGAACTATAAAAAAAAATTGAAATTTATTCTTGTAAATTATTTTTTAGAACGTCTTTCAGAATTTGTTTCATTAAAAATTAATAAAATTTAAATACTATTAACAATGTTAATAAATGGTATTTTTTATTGGTCCAATTTCGACCATCCGCGACCCTTAATAATAATTAGTCTTAAAATAATTTTCACAGGGGCAAATCTGATCAAGAATATCATTTTCGTTATGTAACTGGCTTTTAATAATATCACATTTAGAAAGTTTTGGAAAAGCATAAGTGTCCACATTTCAAAACTATTTGTAAACTCTGTAACTGGATTTCAAAAACCCAACAAAATCTTCGACGATTAAATCCATAAAATAATTATCATTAATTGTATATTTAATGTTATTACCATAAAGGGGTTTAATGTTTCTAGTTCTAAAATAACCGTAAACGTTTCTTTGTTTGCTTTTTTTTATTTCCAAACCTAGGTACATATTTAAATTAACAGAATTATTTTTATAAATCCAAAATTAGCGGAAGTAGTATTTGATGCTGCCGGAGCTTAGTTCTTCATTGCATGTTGCTTCTATGTACATTTACGCAACGCTTATTAACACTATATAAAACAAGCGTGATTTTTCCAATTTCTATATTTTCAGATTGACCCGAAGGTAGCTTTTCCCCGCAGAGCACATCCTAAAGTAAGTAAAACTTGATATAATACCCCTTGATTTAATTACTTATTTGCAAATGTGACCCTTTATAAAAAATTAGTAAGCGCTATAAATATAAGAGTACGCAAATAAAATTAGAGCACTATTGTCTTTGGTATTGAGTTCGTACTTTCGTCGAGAGAAAGTATAACGTTTTATTTGAATCTACACAAAATTACATCTAAAGGCCATGATGTGGAAGATAATCGGTTCTACCGAGTATATGTGGAATACAAAACTTCTCTAGTATACAGTATGCTATACAACAGAGGTCAGCAATATAATGTAAAAATAAAAGTACTACTTATTTTTTTTTAAATATTCGATTAGGCATGCAACTAATTCTACGGATTAAGAAAAACTGAGCTGAATTATTTAAAAAAAACTTGTAGAAAAATACAAAATTTTTATGGGATGTGAAATCGTAAACATGTAAGGAAGGACTGAATTACGGAGGAAATAAACATTAGCTAGTTAAAATGTGTGACAAGAGAGAAACTTCAAAGTCGAATTAGTAAATTTTACTAATGATGGTGCTTATCAAATGTGGACTAACATCTCTTTTCCCAAAATAATCTGACTAAATAAGAGAGTAACTTTTTAGAATGGGAGAGATGTGGATCGAATGTTAAAATTTTTGGTACTATCTCTATAAAAATCTAGTTTCATATTTAAAAATTATTGCCTAAACTATTGTTAAATTAACAGGCGGACTAACCATAATGGATCATTTACGCTCTCTGGTTAAATGTTAGAGTTTTTGTTTTCTTGGCGTATTTGGCTATTGCTTAATTAGTTTATGAGATATATATTTTTTGATAAATGTCTATAGACAAGTAGTTAGGTACAAATAAAGACTTAATCAGCGAACATGCTATAAATCTAGCTGAGTCTCGGTGGAGATAATCAATAACTTGCTCAACTAGCAGACTAATTTGACAGGAATGGAGTGTGAGTCGTACAAACCGACTATTAAAACACAAAAGGAATGACATAAGAACTCTGATAGGAGTACTAACAGGTCACTGTATGATTGGTAGACATGCCAGCAGGCTAGGTGTACCTAACAATGACTATTGTAGAAGCTGTCAGGAAGTAGAATAATAGGCGACTGCAAAACATCTTCTATGCGAACGTATGGCTTTATACAGGAAAAGATTCGCAACTATCGTTCGAGGGTTCCTTGACGACGTTTTGGAAGATGCTCATATAAACCTATTTGTACTGATGAGCTTCATCAGATGCATAGGTTGGTTCAGAGAGGAGACTATAAAGTGAGGTAACATTAGTGCCGGTGGTGTATCACAATGTGACTTCTATAGGCCTAGGTGCTACCTAGCTACCTAGGTAAAGTGGACGTCTGACGACGCATCTAAGCCTTTAGGAGGTACATTATGAAACCACCGGGACTAAAATCCCCTCACTCTATTATGTCGAAATGTCTATAACTGTCGATAATTTTAGAGAGCCGAAAACAATGTTGGTTTACAATGTTATTGTACTCTCTGTGACATGTTGCAAGAGTATAAACTTAATAAACGTCTCTAATAAGAAGCGCTTCTCACTGCTTTTGAGTGAAAAATGATGATAACTACAAATTTCAGTAAGTCACTGCATCGCGTCGGAGATAAAAACAGCTTCTATGTATGTACGCTTCGCAAAAAAAAAAAAAATAATCATACACCATAACGGAGTTATTAAGCGCTATATAAATGCCATGAGAACCATTTTGTGGCAGAAGTGGCAACCGCAAGCAGCTACGAAAATAGGAAGTAGAGAAAGGCGCATAACGAAAAGTGTCAGCAACAATACAAATACGGCTTTGGTGTGGTACTGTTAGGATGAAAGCAGTAGCGAAAATCTGAGTTGAAACGTTTAAAGAGCTCCTGAAGAAAGGAGGAGAATTGAAACATATACACAAATATATGTGTATACTTCATTGACTCAATGTCGGTATAATATCTACTAATATTATTAACGCTTAAATTTAATATTTTTATTTTTTGCGATTTTACATATATATGTGGAAGTATATAAGAGTTTATAAGTGGTGAGTGTTTAGATTCCTGAAATGTTGTCAAACAATAAGTTGTCAGAAAATATACAAATAACAAACTGAGATTATACAATATTAGATTAGGTATACACATTCTAAAATCATATCCTTGAATATAGATTTTCACACTTTCAAAGTTAATTTATTTTATTATTTACTTTACAATTTGCTATGGACCGAACGAAAACGCAAATAAAGTTGAGAAGTGATATTCTTTTCTCCTTTCCACGTTGCATAGCTTCAATTGAAACCAGCTTCAAGATAGCCAGATAAAGTTTACAAAAAATATACCCATATATTTTCACAACATGAATTACGAACTTTGTAATGGAACTAGTGCCGACTAGTGTTGCACTGAAATAAGTGGATCCTGAAGTGTGTTGAAATAATCCAATTTAATGGCGACTTTCAAATTTGCAGTGTGGGTGGCTTTAAATGGGTAAAGTAATTCTTGAGAATAAAAAATAAAATGAAATGCGAAAAAAATGATAATACTTAGCGACATAAAATGCAGATGAGCCAAGTTAGCAAAAAATAAGCCCGCCATAAAAAAGTCGACGCAAATATATGTACCATAACCAGATATGTTAAGACATATTCTTATGAATGTGTTCTTATCCACTCGCAAATGAATACTTCTATACTGGTATGAAGAGGCAAGAGGACTGAGAACACAACTCAACGCATTAAGCTTTAAAAATTGGGGCACAGTGGGTGCCAACCATTTAAGAGCGACATAAAGGGGTTGGTGGTGGGCGTATTTTTAATAATCACGAGCCCTTACTCTGGCAACAGCGTTAAGTGGTGGAACGACGTGCAACCGCATTTTAATTTTTCCAACGCGTCGACATTGAATTTTCCTATTTTCATGCATTTTGCTTACTTTCGCATTTCTGCGGAATATTTTCTTATTTGTTACAAAGACTTGGAGTTCCATGCATACCTGCGTACATTCAAGCATACCTGAAAACACCTAAGACTCTTTTGGCTCAGACTCGCATACAAATGGTGGGTATTGGAGGCAATGTTCCCTCAAATGCGAAAGAAATCCTCACGCTTGCTTTCGGGCATTTTAAAATTCTCATTGAATAAGTTGTTGGCTGTGCTGTTGGGGCTGCGAAATGTCAGCAATTTTGAAGTAAATAAAAAATATTTATTTTCATTAAAATTAAAAATAAACGTCAGCTCATAATATTAAATGGTTACGTCCTAGATGTGGTACAACCGTATGGTCTATCTCTAATCAGTATTAAAAATGAAAATAAGACTAAAAATATTTCTCTCTTTAAATCATTTAAATTAGCATCTGACTCGAATTGGTGACCATCGTTGCCGAGTTAATTGATTGTGAGATTGTATCTAGTTGGACTAAGAGAAAGAAAATGAGGAGATTTTAAATGCTCTTAACAAGTTTGTTGATTTTGGAAAAAGCAGTTATTACAGGTTCTGAGTAGGAGTATGTGGGAACCGAAGGTAGGAAATACTAATTTTATACTCTCGCAACAATTTGCTACAGAGTATAATAGTTTTGTTCACCTTGTCCAACGGTTGTTTGTATCACTTAAAACTAATCGAATTAGATATAGGGTTATTTATATATAAATGATGAGGATGAAGAGACGAGTTGAAATCCGAGAGACTGTCTGTCCGTCCGTCCGTCTGTGGAAGCTGTAACCTGAGTAAAAATTGGGATATATTTATAAAACTTTGTACACATATTTCTTGGTACCGTAAGACGGTCGGTATTGCAGATGGGCGTAATCAGACCACTGCCCCGCCACAAAACGCCATTAATCAAAAATAAAAAAAAATTGCCATAACTAAGCTCCACAATAAGAATAAGACTGTTATTTGGTATACAGGATCACATTAGTGGTCCCGCCCCCCATTAGTGGTCCCGCCCCCTAATAGGATTATTGTGCATATCTCTTAAACCACTAAAGCTATAATAACAAAATTCACAGAGAACAAAGGTTTTTAACACATCTATCGACAGTGTGAAAAAGGCTGGCAACTGTATCCACTCCTCATATAACGGTACTATTAAAAACTAAAGTCGATAAGTGAGGTACTAAATACAGCAGAGACATTCAATTTTATCTCTTTCAGGTAAAAACCCATATCTTATGCTCTGCTTAACCCCAGTGCCTATAGTTGACTTTTTACCGAAAAAATCGGTCAGTTTTTAAGATATATAATTGAAATTCATATAATAAAATAAATAAATGAAACTCTCGATAAAATATTTTTTTGTGTCAAAAATGGGCTGAATCGTATCAATATCTCCTTTGGGCTTTGATCCTTGCAAGTTGCGAACTTAGAACTTCCTAACCTTTTGTGCACCTACGTCGTATTTACAAAAATTCTTTTAATTGAATGGCTTTTTTTGTTACCTATAATAAAACCATCTTTTCAAACAAATAACCAAATACATTCGGTTTAAAAGATATAGATATTTTAATTCAACGACAATAAAATTTGAAAACTTCATTTATTTTTTACAAAAAAGTCTACAATTCGTGTCTGCTTTATAATGGTTTCTAAGCTTTTTTGTATACCAATTTCTTTGCAAATACCTAGGTAAAAAGAAAGGTATAATAAAGTAGTCATCCAAGCAGATTTCGGGTTTATACATACATTATCCATACGTTATACATACATTATATATACATTACGGGTAGAAATTTGTGTTTGAAAGGTCTCGGGTTCTGAGATTTTCCAATTACAGAAAGTGGTAATTTCTTGTTTCCGAAGCATTGGCGCACGTTAAAAACCTTAAGCATTCTTTGGAGTTCTTTCTTCTTGGTGCAGATGGTTCTTCAGGAAGAACGTATGTTTTTTCAGAAAGTAATTGAATCTGCAATGAAAATTGCATCGTGTGAAAGGTTATTATATTTTATTACGCTCGCTAGTTTGGGAGTGCGTGTGGTTAATGTCTGATTTTCCCTATTTTCACAGTGTATAAATAAATGCTGAAAAGACTTCTTCTCAGCAAGTTTGGTTTAGATAGTTTCAGTGGTTTGAAAGAAGGCTTTTTGTTTGAGATAGCTTCAGTGGTTTAGAAGATACATACATTTAACTATTTAGAGGGCAGGGCTACGCCCACTTTAAAAAGACGTTCATTACCCCTCGCGCCCCCCTTCACCAAATAACTGGTTTGTATCTTAATTAAGTGCTTAGTTGTCACACTTTATATGTTTTCGTTTTTCGTTTTGTGAGCGTGGCAGTGGTATGATTACGCCCATCTGCAATACCAAATACTTTTGGATGCCAAGGAATACGTGTACCAAATTTCATCAATTTTATCTTAATTTTTATTCAAGTTATTTAGTGGACGACCACGAATTAGGTAGCGATGTGGATAAAAAGAGCAATATTGTAAAGGGTTATCAAAACTTACCATTTTGACAGCACTCTCTCGATTCGGAGAGTATCAAAAACTGGTTATCAGTGCTCGACGTACTGAACGCTCTCAGCTCAATAACAATGGTAGCCTTACGCATATCCGCATACAAATTTAAAGTTCAAACAAATTAAATAGGGAGAAGTATTCAAAAATGAAGGGCAAACTTTAGCAAAACAGAGATTTCTTTAAGTAAAAATCTCGAACGCCAGAAGATACAGTCCTTTCCACAGGGTGTCGTAAATTTACATCGTTGCAACTGACACGTTCCGTTTTGCATGGTTTGAAGTATAAATGCCCAACTGACAGTCAAGTTGTACGAATCACACAGAAATGTATATACATATTTAATTCTATTGAGATATATGCAACTAGATTGTAATGCATATGTGCGTGAACGCATCTGAGACAATCGGGGGTTAGTAGGTAGCACCGAAGGTGAATAGGGAGCCGAGACAAGTGGCACTCGGTTGAAAAGTGAAAAGTTTAAAGTGCAATTCTACTTGTAGTGTAATTATGAACATTTCATAAAAGTGAAAACTTTCAAATGTGCACCAGCGCCCAGCCAGGCGGACCCGGTCTACACATGCACATGTCTTCGGCTTAGAAATATGTGTGTGTGTGTGTGTGTCGTACATATTTGCGCCACTGTCTTGCACGGTGCGTGCCAATGAAGTGTCGGTGATTGTGTTGCACGTTCATTGGCTGCCAAAAGAGAAGTATGGTATGCTAAAGTGGAGCGCTGGCCCAAGTTGTGAGGCAGCGGGTGCAAGGGATCATTGTGACATGAAACAAAAGGGGAAATTAATTTATTTCAATTGAAGATGAACTTTTGAATGCAAGGTTATTTTTCAACATTTCTACATTTGGCAAACGTCGAGGCGAATACAGTACGGAGACTCGGAGACCATGCCACTAATGTTGTTACATATTCTGATACTCTGATGCACCTACTGTTTGTTGTTGTCTTTTTGAAAAGTGTCAAATGCTCCAGCAAACTTCACAGCTACTGTCGGACTGTTGGTGCAGATAACGGTCGTCCTTCATCAGCTTCAAAGAAGCTTTAAGGCATTGCATACCCGTTGCTTCGCTTTTACTCTGCTTTTGATGACTTTGGGCGAGTGTAAAGTGAAAAAGTGAAAAGCGTGTAAGCCCATTTGCCGCTCGTATTAGTTTGAACAATGGAAATTTGAAGTTTTTCTGCTGATTTAGTACTTCAGCAAACTTTTTAAATTGAACTGTTCCACGCTCATTCGCCGCCACATCGCTATTCAACTCAACCACCGCCTCCAACCCCCACCCCCTAACGGTGATGACTATCTGTGACTATTGTTCAATGACATTTTCACGCTATGGGCTGCTCGACAATGGAATTCGGCAACAGGAATGTCAGCCGCACCAGCGTGTGCATCCGCAGTGTGCCGGCAGCGAGCAGAAATGCAAGCAATGAGTCAAACGAAATGAAATATTATTATTACTTCACATAGTCTTCTCTAAGTAAGTCTCACCTCATATTCCTCCTCTGCTCACTCGCTGACAATGCTTCCACAGCTTCAACATTGGTTTTATTGCGACATTGATTAAATTAAAGTTTCAATGGCTGCAGTGCCGGCTGAAAGAGGGGAGCTAGCAAATGGCAAACTATACAAATGACAATCAATCACTTGAGCTGAAGAAGATATAAAATAAATTAAAGTGAAAAGTGAGGTGTCAGCGATAATGTTTCTGAATTGTTTGGGATTTAAGTTTGCAACAAATAAGGACGTCTAAATTCGAACGCGCCATTAGCCGGTTTAAAGAAATGAAAGCTGCCTTGTTGGAAAACGAACCAATACAATATTGACATCTTATTTGCATTTAATTTCCGTTTGCGATAAGATCTGAAGGTATAAGTCTTTGCTTAAAGTGAGTAGTAGTTGGCGCGATCCGTTTACGATATTTTTCATTGTGACGCAAAAAAGGGTTAGAAATTAATCGCCAAAAATGCAGCTAAACAACAAAGCCTTAAACAGTACGTTGAGCTGGTGTATAATTAATTCCACATTGATTTGAAAGTTGTGGAATAGAGCATTAAAAAAAGCCGCACAATGGCAACAGTCGATGAATTTTCGGATTCTCTTGAGTAATGTATTTATGATTGTGTTCGATATGCCGTTACTGATGAACTATTATTGGAAAACCCTTAACATAGTCGATAATTTAGGTTGTTTTGTGAGACCACTTTTGTAGCATTGTTGGCAATTTTTATGGAGACTAATGAATTTTGCGGTGAATAAAAGCCGATGTAATATCAAAAAAAACAAAAGCAAGTGATTCTATTGTGTTGAACGATTTGTTATCAGAGCAACACAATTATGAAAAAAATAAAGAAACAACGTTAACTTTAGTTGTAGTAAAGCTAAAATACCTTTCATAAAGAAATAAATCATCGATCAGTTTTCATGGCAGCTATATGCTATCGTTGTCTGATATCGGCGGTTCCGGCACCCGACCAGTTTTTTGTGGAAAAAAAATATATGTAAAAAATGTCGAATCGATATCTCAAAAATTGAGGGCCTAGATCGCGTATATACAGACACACGCCAGATATGGTCAAGTCGACTCCACTTGTTAACCTGATCATTAATATATTGTATATATTTTATAGGGTATCCGACATTTTGATTTCGTGGCAAACTTAATAGACCCTGATCAGGATATAAAAAGTAAACTTTAAATCCTTCTACATGTGTTCCATGGTAATCTTAGGAGAATGAAATTTGATTGGACAAAATTGGAGCATCGTTACGCTCACAAAAAATTATTATTTAAAGAACCATTCTTCGTGTTACTTTGGACAAACAGGCTCATTTTAACAGAATTTATTAGAGCTAACTCATACAAATTAAAAAGAAAATGCCATGAATGGTGGCACTATCCACGTTTAGGTTATATATCATATTTCACAGACCACTCGACTGATCTGAACCACATTTTATACCTAACATTCGGATTAAGTCATTGTAGCAGAGTGCATAAAATCAAACCTCAAAGTAATTTAAAATTTCATCGCTTTACTTTAGAATACATATAAAAGTCAACAACACTTTATTGTACAATAGGTAACCCAAGGCAACAACACTCTACTTTACAATAGATAATAACGCCATCTAGCACAAATAGGTGACAAGATATTAGTCTCTTTCAAAAATAGTCGAAGTCATAGGTTAGGTAAGGTTCGATGGCTGATCCTCAAGATGGGGATCGTAATTGACTATTAAATGAGTATGAGTATCTAATATTTTGTGATACCATAAAAAATAGAACTAATGTATGCGATCTTATATTTTATTGCTTAGGCGTTTTATTTCTGCTCCCACTACCCCTGTGGGATATCTGAAAGAGTGACCCACATGAGTACAAGCATTGATCTCGCAAACGCGGGACCATCAAGAAGAAAGTGATGTTTCCATTTTGTATTCTGTCATACAGGTTTTGTAGGTAGCAATCGGTAAGATTCTCAACAGTCCACGGTAAATGCGGATAGGGCAAAATACCCCTTATACTATATGTCAGTTTTTTGGCTGAATTTAGCCATCTAAATGGAATAAGGACCCCTCTTTAGCATTTCTTTGAACATGGGTTCATGCGTTCATAACTCTGGGTGGTGATCGCTTAATATGTAAGATATCTCAATAAAAGTTGTTACTCGCATTTCATAGGTATACTGTGATTCGGTACCAAAAAGGATTGTTAAAGGTATCAGAACTAAAATAATAAATATAGTGATTTTAATATTTCAGGCGGATTATAAAATAGATATTTTTGATATAACACAGAAACTTAGTGGAAAAGTGGGCAATAATAAAAGAAATTAAGAAAAGAAGAGAGAAGTTTGTCTAGAATTATAATATTATTACGTAGGAGTTTCTTTATACCAAATTATTTAGACGGCTCGAACATAGTGTTGCCTTACTTGCCGATATCGGACAACGATAGCATGTAGCTGTCATACAAACTAAGCGATTAAAAACATGTCCTTGTATGGAAAGCTTTTTTATTTGACACGATATCTTCACGAAATATTAGATTATTACCCAAAGCAACGCAACCAAAGAAATTTTTCTGATCGGACCACTAAAGCATCCAGCTGCCATTCAAACTGAGCGATGAAAATCAAGTTAAAGATGGTTTTATGTTCTTTTATGTTATAAAAAAATCAACGGTGAAGGGTATTACGGCTTCGGTGCAGCCGAAGTTAATGTTTTTTTTTTTTGGTTTTCTTTCACTTTGACAGATGTTGGCAGTGTGGTTAGATAACTCAAAAGAAATTTTATCTATTTTTATAATATTATTACATCCACCTATGAATTTGATGTTGTTTGAAGCGGTCTTTGGACTGTTTTTTACTAGCTCAAGGCAAATTAAGTCTGCCCATGCAAATATCCATGCTCATTAAACTAATGTACATTAGTCATACCTTCGGCTTATTGCAATATGTTCTCCAATATTTTCGGAGTTATGCGTGTATAATATTTGTGCTGCACGAAATGTTCCGTTTGAATCGCCGATATATAGTTAATGTGTTTGTATGTGGCAAGTTGCAGGATATGTGCGGTGTGTTGATGTGTTTGTTGTTGTGGTGGAATATTCGCATTTTGCATTCAAATTGGATTGCTGCAGCTGATTGTTTTTGTTGTTGCCTGTTTTGTGGTTGTGCGCACAAAATCAGTAACCGCGGGAAATCTGCGAAGCGCGCAACCACCAAAAACCAGCAACCGAATCTTAACCAAGCTACGACCAGCAGATAGACGAAACATGCCACAACAGCGTGTCGGATCGACGTTCTCTTGAGGTGTAGTTGGGACGAGATGGAAACGGCTGCCGGATGTGCTGCTAGTACTCATATCTGAATAGCGACGGTGCTTGTGGCCGCATTTTGGCTGCTTTCTGGCATCGACGGAGGTAAATATGCCATCCGAATTTCTATTTGTTTATGTGTGTGTATCAACGTATGCTGAATACTGCTAAAGTCGCCCAACAAACAGTTGTAATTATAATGTGTAATGCAATAAAATAAATTAGTTTCAACAGAGAATCAGAATGAGATTCTACAAACGTTTAAACTCCTTTTATCAAGGCGAAAATATAAGTAAATAAAGACTTGCGTCGAACAGCACTACATATTTAAGGTGCTGTCAGCTCCACTTATTGAACTCTTTAAATCTCAGATTCCCCTCTTAAAGTGTGAGATTAGTCTCCATTAATATATTTTTAATAGGAATTGAAAACTAAAAAAAGCTAATGAGGCTGATTTTGTGATTAACGAGGGTAAGACTAAGTACCTGGAAGCCACAACCAAAAATTCCTGGCGTGTTGATAAATACGTAACAGCTATAAATTTGAAAAACTGAAGGGCTTTCTCTATTTCGGAATCAGCATAAATCAGCACAATCTAAGCCTGGAGAGCAAGCGCAGGATAACTTGCCAACAGGTGCTACTTTGACATCGACAGGCAATTGAGAAGCAGACGAAAGAAAACTACGCTTTATAAGTCTCTTGTCATTCCCGTTCTATTATACGGCGCAGAAACATGGGCGACGACGAATCGAGATGAAAAAAAACCTTGAAGCATACTAAAGAACTGTGCTCCGCAAGGAATGTTTTAAAAATTAGACTATAAAGGTGCTTCACAATAGGGTCACATGAGATATACTATTTACATGAAAAGTAAAATAACTTAAACCATTTGTGAACTAGTGAAGTGCGGTTACGTTCGAAGGTAGGCTGTCTTACTTGATTGTTTCATTTAAAGTGACAACGTCCTTAATAATCACTAAAGCTAGGTTTGTTCTTTTATACATGGAAATATACGAGAATATATATATATGTATATATATACATGTATGTGTTGTTGTTGGTATACCTAAAACGTGTATGCAAAAGCGTTTGTTTGTATGCCAAAATGGCTGCGTGTATTCAGCTTATGTTTGCCTCACAAATTATTTGAAGCAATTGCCTCGCCGCAGCGAACGCGTAAAATATTAAATCAGCCAACCGCGAGAAATGATGAAAACTGTAAAATTATAAATGCGCAAATAATGGAGGTCATGTGGATAGAACATAAGTGTACTCAAGGCGGCGTTCGGAGTCAACATTTAAGACTTAGAATTACTATATAAGATAATACCAAGAGAACCCAGCTTTTAATTACGAGGGTTGCTATTCATTTGCCTCCTTTGCGAAGTTTTAGTGTTGACAAGTGCTGTTGGGCATTACAGCTGTTGAAAGGTTTTGTTACTGATTTTTTCTGTAGTTTCCTGAATTCGTTTTTTGGCCCTAAAGTAAAAACTTACGCCATTTGGTGTATTAAAATGAACAACAACATCACAAAGATAACCATCATTGATACACCTAAATATTTCTCCGAATCGACCCAAATTTTGTTTGATCGTGAGATCCGTGAAAGAATATGTTTCTGCGTATACAAATTATTGTAGTTTTATCAAAATCTTCAGTTTACATAGCTCAATCAAGTTCAGTCCAGTGACAAGCATTCACTAACCGATGTTCACTGATAAAGAGATGATGAACAACCTGATAATCCATAGATTTTTAGCAAGGATGTTATGATTCGAAGAGTATCGGGATACATGAAAATTCGGCCTTTAGGTCACAGAGAACGGGTATTTCTTGTATAAATTAAAACAGATAGCGAGAGCAATTGCAATTTGCAAGGGGCAAAAGCCTAATATCAGAATCTAGTTGAAAAGACTCGTTTTAGTAACGACTTACACTTTCGGAGTGGCCCTCGTAATTCCATGCACATACGAGTATACTATGTTGAAAGTGTGGCATTCGCGACACGCTTCAAATGGCTGAAACAGTTATAAAATATCTACTATATGTTGAAGCCACCATTCAAAGGTTCGTGCAACATGGCATAGACAATTGGGCACACGTGCCAAGTGCGTTGACGGGCACTACACCCGAGTATGTACATTTTAGTGCCATCGTAAACAACAACAAACACATTAAATTCAGAGTTTCAGACTTCGGCTTCTCTAAACGATATTGCCTAACAAATAGACAAAAACAACAGCAACAGCGTTTAGCGCAAATTCTCTATTTTATCATTCATTCGCCACTGAAATCATTTCCATGCTGCGCCTGGTTGCCTTCGATGTCTTCCGCCAGCGGAAGTATAGCTTGAGTAGTGGCTGGGATATTGCTGCTGCCGTCGGTTGTTATGTAGTTTTTGTTGCTTTGCGCCACCATTTAAGTTTAATGAGCGATTTTTTAAAGTCTCATAAATGGCTATGATAACCACTTAACACAGTCGGCCATAACACAAACATCAACAACAACAATAACTACAACAACAGTACATAAAGCAGTGTATATCATAAAAGTGTAGAGTAAAAACTCTAGTCAAGCGCAAACTGTGGCAACTTGATGCTGCCGCTGATACTCGTGGCAAGGCTGCACGCGTATTCATGTATATACATATGTATGCCTATATGTGTGTGGAAATATGTTGTTCGCATTGTTTTAGCTTGGTTGGTTGGTTAACGTGCTATTAAGCGCTAATCTCCCAATGGTGAAGTGTTGAAGGCTGATGCTGAGGTATGTAAAGCGCTAGCGAGCTTCATTCGATTACAGTTTTAAGCCAAGAGAGCGAAAGTTTCCACAAGCAATAAGTTTTCCCACTTCCAACAGCACTAACTAAAATGTATCCTCGCAGACGCAAATATTTTTTTTGTTTACTTTCATTTAATTCTCAGCTGGTTTACAGTAAATATTAGATATTGGAATAATGGAAAGTAGCTGCGAAGTGAATATGAGCACTGTATAGTGAGAAACTACAATTCTATGGATAGTGACGTCAAATCACACGATTTTCATTTACCAACCCAAATTTAATCCTGTGAACTAAGTTAAAATAGAACAATATTATATAGATATACAAGGTTTCAGGTCAAAATGAATATGTGGGTTGATTTTGGATACTCTGGCTACATATTGCTATGGTGTATAATATTGTTCACCTGTCGATCGTATGTATCATCTAAAACTAATAGCGATAGATATAGGGGGATTAGTTCGTAGATGGGCGTAATCGGACCACCTGTCACGCCCACGAAACGCCATTAATCGAAAACCTATGAACTCCCATAACCAAACCGCAAATTAAGTTACAAAACTGTAATTTGGTACAACGAATCGCAATAACGAGGGGCACCTGTGATTTGAATTTACACCGTATATACGTATTCATGAATATGTAAGATATCTTAATTATCAAAATTAACTGAACGTATAATATTGGACTTAATTTAGTTTACTGCCGAAAATAACAAACCTTATTATTTTAAGTTTTAGCGCTGAACATTAATGGAGTTGGTTTAGACGTTGGTCTTAATCTCATATCCCTAATATCATCAATTCCAATCTTCTGGTTGACGTTTTGCACCTCAACTCAATATATTAAACTTAACCAAAGTGTATGTCACATATATAATTTTTGGTAACGGGAAGTAAAATAAGTTATAAAACTAATTGAGTCTATGACCGATAATACTCTTATAACTTAATTAAGTACGAAGTTTGATTGTAATTCAATCACGATTTCATCGAATAGTGTCAAATTTAAACGAAGGGCGTAGCACCATCCACATTTAGGTGAAAACGTATATCTCGGAACCTACGTGACCGATTTGAACCAGATTCGGTAGTAATACTGTTCAAGATTTAAGTACATTAGAATGCAGTCCTGTACACAATTAGCAAGGACACAAACCAATGCCAGTCAGCTGATTGCTGAATGCTGAATGATCAGCATAATTGTGTCCTCCTTTTAGCATTGAATTCTTAGACTAGTCACTTCACTCTAGCATAGGGAATGTAAATGGGAACTATCCTTATGTATATGTAAATATGTATCATATGGCGTGATGCTATATCCCGTTCATCAAAATGTATATTTAAGAAGGAATTGAATAAAGAAGCGGCCTATTCCGTGACAGACGTGTGTAAGATCCAAAAAAAAAAAAAAAAAAAAGCTATTCCGTGACAGACGTGTGTAAGATCCAGACGACTTCTCTTTTATTTGGTGGAAATTTATGCAAATATTATACATCTTTTTGGTGCCTCCTGTGAGGAACTATTCGATCCTGATTCAAAGTAAGATTGATAAGTATGGCAAGCCTAAATCTACGTACTTCAGCGCAAGCCGCGATTGTGCGCATTGGAAAACTGACAGAAGCAGCTACTTACGATCCGGACAGCATTGAGTGCGATGTGATTCGCGGACAGTTGGATAAACATTTCGAGAGGTTCATGGAGTATCATACTGACTTGGTTTCCTCAGCACAAGCCAGTGAATTGACCACGCATGACGAATTCCTGGCTGCAACGGAATTGCTGTACACACAAATATGTATTCGACTACGCCGGATATGTGGCGCAAGTGCAGGTGATAATCGTGTAACGAATCAATTGGACATGCGATTAGATCCAATTAAGATTCCTGTGTTCAATGGTGATCCAGCGAATTGGCTGCCTTTTAAGGATTTGTTTGAGGCACTGGTTCATAATCGTACAGATCTGGATTCTAGTTACAAATTGAGTAAGTTACGCCAACATGTAAATGCAGACAGCGTACCATTGGTTGGCGGATTATATACAGGCGGCTACGAAGACATGTGGCAGGAATTGAAACGGCGTTTTGATAATCCACGTTTGTTGGTTGAATCTCACGTGCAGCGTATCCTGGATTTGCCCAACCAACCCGTCGAATCCCAGAAGTGCTTGCTCCGACTAGTAGACACCGTGCAAAATGTGATGCGAGCCCTAAGTGTTATGGGCTTTCCGGTAAGTCATTGGGACGCCCTATTGGTACCACTTCTGCTGCCCAAATTGCCTACCACCACTAGGTATGAGTGGGGGATGAGTCTTCAGACGAACAACATACCAATGGCTCAGGACTTTTTACTATTTATTGAGAAGCGGGCCAACAATTTGGTTCAAGGAACTACGAACGGTACAACAACTATGCATCAGAGACCAGCCCGTCCCGTTAAAGCTCATGTGGCAGCGGTAAATTCATCTGAGCCGTTACATTCCGGGAAAGTTGGAACGGTTGTTTGCCAACTTTGTTCTAACGGGCACCGAATATATAAATGCCAACGGTTCATCAATCTTTCAATACCCGAACGGTGGAATACAGTTAAGCGGCTCTCATTATGTTTCAATTGTCTTGGGGCTGATCATGGATCGCGCGATTGTACATCGCGTGATTGTGTTAGATGCCATCATCGCCATCATACTATGCTTTGCAAAGACAACGTTGCGAACAATTCACCGACTATGGTGGAAGACATTAACAGTCAAACTCCCGATCGGAATATATCCAGTGGAGCACCTTCCACACAGGTGCCACAGGTATATCGACGACAACAGTGACATTTGAGGAAGGTCCGGTCATTTCTCGTAAATGGTGACCGGACCATTTTATTAGCGACTGCGAAGGTCATCCTTATTGACCACAACGGAAGACAATTCGCATGTCGCGCTTTATGCGACCTGGGCTCTCAGGTGAGTCTTATTACCGATTCTACTACAAAACGTATGTGTCTTCGTAGGCATCCAGGAGAGATACGAATTGAAGGCATTGGTTCTAACGCTGCAGTCTATAGTAAGGGCCATATAACGGTTCAGATGCAGGCTGCCTTTGACAACAGCAGTAACTTCAAACTTGAGGCCTTTGTCGTGCCGAAAATAACCTCAGTAACGCCAGATACTAAAATAAACGCAGAAGCCTGGAGCCATTTGAAGGATTTGCCGCTAGCCGACCCAACATTTGGCACTCCGGGTCAGGTGGATTTACTACTTGGTGCTGACGTACTGACGGATATCTTCCAAGAGGGTTTAATACAGGGGTCTCCAGAGCAACCTTGCGCTTTAAACACCCGTCTTGGCTGGGTAGTATTCGGACCAGTCACAAGTTCCGCTGACACCACATCACACACATCTCTTACTGCGAAATGCGTCAACGAACAACGGCTGGACAAGTTACTTAGGAGCTTCTGGGAACTCGAAGAACCCACATTAACATCCGAAGTCCAAGTTGATGACTGCGAGAAGATCTTCAACGACACAGTCACCCGCACTTCAGACGGTAGATACCAGGTGCAAATTTTATTTCGGCCAGATGCTCCTGCACTTGGCGAATCTCATCAATCGGCAGTTCGACAGTTTTTACAACTCGAGCGGCGTCTGATGAACGACCCATGTCTTCGTGAGCAGTACATCACATTTATGCGAGAATATATTGCTCTCGATCATATGGAGGTTAGCAGAGAAACCTTCATTGGCAAAGAAACTGGTTACTTCATACCTCATCATGCTGTAACCACAAAATTTCGCGTGGTTTTCAACGCTTCCGCGAAGACTTCTAATGGGACATCCTTAAACGATACACAGTTTTCTGGACCTCAGTTACACGCAAATATTGTCGACATTCTTAACCGTTTTCGCAAATTCAACGTAGCAATTACTGCAGACGTTAAGAAAATGTTCCGACAAATATTGATAGACACACGACATCGTAAATGGCAACGAATACTTTGGCGTGAATCACCAGATGAACCTCTTCAAGTATATGAATTGAAGACGGTAACTTATGGAATGGCTTGTAGCCCATTCAACGCAATACGCGCACTGCGTCAATGTGCGAATGACAATTATAAGGTCATCTATGACCCAAGCCGGGCTGCCGCAGCGCGTCATAGCATACTTTATAATTTCTACGTTGATGACTATTTGGATAGCGTCGACAGCGACGAACTTGCCGTTACCCGAGCTCAAGACGTAGCAACGGTTTTGAAACAAGGACAATTAATATTGGGAAAGTGGAATTCCAACTCTACACATGTATTATCTACAATAACCGGTACAACAGTTTCCGCATCGGAACTGGAGTTAGACAACTCAACGACAAAGGTATTGGGTCTTTACTGGGATCCAGTGAGTGACGAACTCTTCTTCAAGGTAAGCATGATTGACGACAACTCCATGCATACTAAACGAAGGGTTTTGAGTGACGTGGCGAAATTATACGATCCAACTGGCGTATTAGCACCTGTAGTCGTGTTGGCCAAACTATTCATACAGGACTTATGGAAAGCTGGTCTACCATGGGATGCCGAACTCCCAGCAGAGCTGCTCAATACATGGTTGATATTTCGGAATAGCTTACAAGATATTTCACGGCTTCGTATTCCTCGTTGGCTGGGAATACGAGTGGGCTCATTAGTGCATTTACACGGCTTTTGCGATGCTAGTAGTAAAGCATACGCAGCAGTCGTATATGTTCAAACCATCGATAACAACGGAACGTCACGCACCGTTCTTGTTTCAGCGAAGTCGAAGATAGCACCAATTAAGGATGTGACTATACCGCGCCTCGAACTATGTGGTGCTCATCTTCTAACCAAGACGCTGGATAACGTACGTAAGGCTCTAGATTTACAGGACGCCCCATGTACGTATTGGAGCGATTCTACTATTGTATTATGCTGGATTCGCAAAGCGCCATCCACGTTCAAGCAATACGTATCGAATCGTGTAGCTTACATCCAAGCCAACTCAGACATTAATGCTTGGAAACACATTCGCTCGGAATCGAATCCAGCCGATTGTGCAAGCAGGGGTCTATCTCCTGCTCTCTTAGCAGAGCATCACCTTTGGTGGACGGGACCGACGTGCATACATCGAGGTGTGGGCTGTACAATGAGCCTACCCATTTTGACGGAAGAGGAAGAGCAACTCTCCATAGCTGAATCTCGTCCGGTCTCCATCTTCGTTTCTAGAGCTGATTACCAGTGGATTATGACATCCACGAGAGACAAGCGGATACCTCTCGTAGAGAAATTTAGCAAATTGAGTCGTTTACTCAACACCACTGTTTGGTTAAGGCGATGGTTACCGAAATATCGTGGTTACAGGAACGATGTAGTTTCTCTCGAAGAACAGCGATGGGCGTTACTTCTGCACGTTCGACAAGCACAAGGTAATCATTTTAAACACGAAACTAAATCGCTTGCATTGCATTCCAGGATTGTGGGTCGTAGTCAAATCATAGCACTCAATCCATTCTTGGATACTGACGGCATACTGAGAGTAGGTGGTCGACTCACCAATACCGACTTAGATGAAGCTCATCGACATCCAATTATAATTCCACGTGGGGCCCTGGCTTACTTGCTAGTCTCTGATGCGCATACACGTTGCCTACATGGTGGTATACAACAAATGCTGCAGTTTCTTAGACAACGTTTCTGGCTTATAGGGGCACGAGCTCAAGTAAAGTCTTTCATCTGGACATGCACTACATGTCGTAGGCATCTTCAAATTCTACAACGCCAGCAAATGGCTTCGCTTCCAAAAGAACGAGTATTAGTGGCACCACCATTTTCTCGTAGCGGATTGGATTACTGCGGGCCATTTCATGTCCGTGTGGGAATGCATCGTGCTACCCCGACTACAAAAACATACGCTGCCATATTTGTTTGTATGGCTTCACGAGCGGTACATATTGAGCTGGCAGAGGACTTGAGTACACAGGCATTTATAGATGTTTACGATCGCTTCATTAGTCGGAGAGGTATATGCACCACTTTATACAGTGATAATGGAACACAATTCGTAGGCGCGAATCGTCAAATGCAGGAGGACTTAAGAAATTGGGTAGCGACATATGCTCAACAACATTTGGCAGCTGAAGGTACCTGTTGGAAGTTCATAACCCCTTCCGCACCTCATCATGGAGGTCTATGGGAGGCGGCAGTTCGTTCGGCTAAAAAGCATCTACTGCGGGTCATGGGCAGCCAGACGCTGCGTTACACTGAGTTGTCCACTCTCTTGACTCGCATTGAAGCGTGTCTGAATTCGAGACCACTGATAGCTCTCTATGATGATCCAGAAGGTGGGATAGCTCTAACTCCGGGGGACTTCCTGATCGGGCGTCCACTTAATTGCCGCCCAGATCCCCCATTACCTGAAGCTCCAGAAAATCGTCTTCGATATTGGCAACGACTCCAGAAAATGCTGGAGCACTTTTGGCGTCGCTGGCAATCCGAATACCTACAAACTCTCCAAACTCGGAATAAATGGACTAGAGCGGAACCCAATGTGCAGCGTGGTGACATCGTTCTTATACGTGGTGAAAATCTACCACCATCGGTTTGGCGTATGGGACGCGTTATTGACGTTCACCCGGGCAGTGATGGCCTGGTACGTACCGTGACGATAGAGTACAATGCAAACCAGAGATCATCGGATGGAATTCCTATTAAACAGCGGTGTCAGCGACCGGTGCAAAAATTATGCCGCCTAACAGGTCCCGCAGAAGAATTACTGAACCGCGAGGGTTCAGCCGGGCAGGATGTTCAAGATTTAAGTACATTAGAATGCAGTCCTGTACACAATTAGCAAGGACACAAACCAATGCCAGTCAGCTGATTGCTGAATGCTGAATGATCAGCATAATTGTGTCCTCCTTTTAGCATTGAATTCTTAGACTAGTCACTTCACTCTAGCATAGGGAATGTAAATGGGAACTATCCTTATGTATATGTAAATATGTATCATATGGCGTGATGCTATATCCCGTTCATCAAAATGTATATTTAAGAAGGAATTGAATAAAGAAGCGGCCTATTCCGTGACAGACGTGTGTAAGATCCAAAAAAAAAAAAAAAAAAAAGCTATTCCGTGACAGACGTGTGTAAGATCCAGACGACTTCTCTTTTATTTGGTGGAAATTTATGCAAATATTATACAAATACTATAATGACATTATATTACAGTGCAAATGGGCGAAATAATACCAGATACAAACCACTTTCCAAATAACACAATTTTAAATTACATCTGATTATTTCAGTTTTCAGTATACAAATCCAGAACTAAGCACTGTTTCCGGATAAAACTTTCCACGAATAGTGCCTTTAAGTTGCTCCACCTTATGACCAAAAGTTGTTTAAATCTGACCAAAACTATTCAAGCTTCCAAATACCGAATATGTAGACCTCAGTTTCTTTTGCGAACTTTTTACCGAAAATATCAACCTGTCAGATATATTATTGAAATTCGAAAAGAACTATCCCCGGCTTTGATCCTTGCAAGTTGCAAGAGTGTGAAATGTTCGTTTACACACCAACATACCCTTCCTTACTTGTTAAAAATATACATTTTTATGAGAATTTATGAGAAGAATTTTATTAGAATTCTTAATTGTTAATATAACTTAAATATCAACTGCGAAACCCCCTAATAAAGCTGATTGAGAATAATGAAAGACTTACTAAGAAAAATTATTATTAATTATATTAAGGAATAAATTATCAAACAAACTTACGCCGCGAGTAAAATTATTTCTTATTCTTGTTTTTTACTACCCAAATATTAACCTATGACTGTTTTCCTAAAATTTTTGCAACGCGTTATATCCTGAAGAGAGTATATTAAGTTTACCACGAAATATGTAACACCCAAAAGGAAATTTTTGAGACCCTACAAAATATATATCTAAATGATCAGCAGATATATATAAATGATAGGCGCATATATAGACGCCCGAACTAGACCCTAAGTTTTTGAGATATCGATATGAAGTTTTGCACGCGTCCTTTTCTCGCAAAGATGCTTACGAAACCATCAATAGCGGACCACTATACATATATACAATAAAAAAATAAAAAAATAGGCTTAAATTATAAGTTTGAAGTTTAAAGGAAGCGAATGTAAACATAATATTATATAATATGAGGAAGTATAATTACTTATTATTGCTAATAAGTAGTATTTACAATATTTTCAATTAAGAGTAGGTTAACAAATATCAGCTTAAAACTATATGTACCTATTGTTGTTGTAGTGCCAGTGATCGAGAGAGGGGGGAGATCGGGAACAATTCCTCTCCGGGCCCAGAGTTTTCAGGACGGCCCGGTGCTTTGCACCACTTTTTGTAGATTTTGACAATTGATGGATCAGGGGACCCGTATCCTATTTCCTCCCCAGACCGCAATTTATCTTTACGGTCCTGTGTAGTGCTTTAGTAGAAATAAAGAAATATTGGTTTAAAGAAAGTAATCAGGCAAAGATACGTACGTGAATAAGTTAAGAAGTAGAAAGAAGAAGTGCGATGCGAATGCCTTTAATGAAGTCACACAAATCAAAATCAAATAGTTAAATACGATTCTTTCGCTGTTAATTACACCAATAATAACCAAAGATCATTTTAAGGTTAGTAATTTATTGAACTCTTACCTGCGTATTGTATTTATACACCTAGTATACATACACTCCCACACACATACTTATGCTTCTTAATTACCTCAAGTGGCAATGCTAAAGAATAATTAAAATAGTAGTTATGTGAGATTATTGGTATTGAAGAGAACAGGGGGTGAATAAGCAAGTTAGCGGGCAGGCGAGGCATTGCCACATAATTACCGATCAATTTCGGTTTATGTTTGCGACATAATTAGCTTTGTAATCACTGCTACACAGTTATGAAGCGGCGTCGGTAGTTGTTGGTCATCCCACTACTCCACAATTACGACAAAGTGGGAGTCTATAATGGTTCATTTCACTTTTGTTTCTGCTGCCACTTCTACTAATCATCAACAGCCAACCAACATCGAAAGGCAACAATAACGCAATAAAGTAGGTATTTGATGAAGTACACACGCGCACGACATTAGAAAATGAAGCTGGCATGGACCACAGCAGCGTCCATAACTGCGATTGCTTAATTGCGATCGGTTAGCCAATATTGGTTTCGTGTCAGGTGTTGCTTTGTGTTGAAGTCTAAAATTACAAAATTACTCAAAAAATTCTTCGATTTGCTGTCTTGATGCGTTTTACTAAAATTACTCGACGAAGGCTTCTGTGTCACCCTGTATTGCCATTATGTACATCGTTATTGTACAAATCGTCCCTTACTGTTTACCAGAAGAACCGATTGCTAATAACAATTGAGTGTGATTATCGATTTAGTAATTAAGCGACGAGGTAGTAATTAACAAACAAGAATAGAGCCGAGACGAGTTGACTTGAACGCTGCTGCTTCAGCTGAAAGTATTTATTGTTGGTGACGATAATGGTAGCAATAACCAATCGCCCGAGCAAACAGCGGAGGGCACACATAGAAATTTATGGTGGTAGTATGGCTACTAGGTACCAGTTATGCCAGTTGAATGTGAGCATCTTATATAGTATATCGTGCAGTTAGAATGATAGTTGAAGCGTTGATTTCTCAACACAGATTTCGACTGTCTCAGCATTGGTGAATAGTAAATTGATTAATCCCATAGATTAATGGTAATTATATAAAAGGGTGTTGTAGATACAGGACTTATATCCTTTTTATAACCTGAAAAATTGTTTATTCGACAAGGTATTTTCAGGTAATTTAGCATGGGATATTGCCTAAGACAATATAGCATATAGCTGGCCTATACAAATGGCCGATCAAAATCAAGATAAAGCCCTATTTTATATCCTTTTATGCTATAAAAAATGCACTTGTGAAGGTGCAGTCAAATTTAAATTTTTTCAGGTTATAAGAATTTTTAGTGAAATTATGAGTATAAGTTTCTTAACCCATCCAATAAGCTGCCAGAAACAATCGTAACGGGATTTATATACTATTTGTAATCCCTATAACTAATCGAGGTATATATAGTCGATTTCCTGTTGTACAAAAGTACATTTCCATCATTAAACCAGAAAACTACTAGCGAAATCGGGTCCAAATTTCAACCAACAACGCATGTTTCTAATTTGCGGCTATGTGCGAAATTTTATGTATAGGTTGTGTGCAAAAAATTATCATTTTCCAATTAACAATTTTCAAATTTAAGACAGCTTAAAAGAGACATTCAAAATCAATATGTTCTGAAAGATGGAAAGTCAGTACTGAGATGGCCAGGCGTTAGTTTTGAATTAACATTATTTACTGCAGGGTCGGTGCTACTAACACGCTTTCATATTAAATCCCCAGTAGATATGAAATCTCAACAATTTTTATACTCAAGAAATTAGGTATAGTTTTTCTATTCATAAAAGAAAATTGCCACTTTGATCGGTAATACTTGTACGATATTTATAAAACCGGTATTGCTACAGTTTAAGTCGACTTGTGGAAACAAAATGCAGGTAGTGCATTGGCAACATCCTGAATACTACATACAGTGCTTGAACTTATGATACAAACAAATATTTCAACATGAAATTAATAAAGATTGCCTTTGAGCTATATTTTCTATTTTAAAGACATATATAATATGTTAATCATCTTTTAGCTTTCAACTTGGTTTCCTCAACCTAGGTTACAAGTCACTGCCCATTAACAATTAGCATTAGCCTGAATCCTAGTTGTATCTGAGTTCTACAGTGTTTTATATATATGGGTTCATTTCAATTTTTTTTTCACGTTTAACAAAATAAACTCATTTGTCGAACCACGCAATGGCTAATACCAAAATAAGTGAGTCACGTCAGATCACGTACAACTTTTACATTTTTAAAAAATTCTTCACTTTATACGTGTACATTGTTGACTAGAGATAGTTTCGTTTGTGGAGTTGGAAACCTTGATGGCATGGCAAAAGTCCACCTCTATGTGATCGGAACTTCATGCCTTTACCCGAGTTTAAAGCGTATACACCTCAAAACAGGCCACAGTTATCGAAGAGAAATATTGCGAAAACTTTAATTTATTTGGATCTGATGGTCGGCGATTTGTATAGCGTAAGGAGGGCTAAGCGCTAGAAGATAAAAAATTGAATAAAACTCTCAGCATGGAGGAGGATGCATTATGGTGTGGGGTGTAATAAGAGCAAATGGTGTGCAGTGTTAGCAAATGGCATCGGTAACCTCAGAAAAAACAGGCAAATATACCTCCTGCACTTACACAAAATTTGATGCATGCTATGAGTAAAATACTGTAAACCATGATGCAGAGAAAAGAGTGTTAAAATGTCAATTTATGCAAACTATACAAGTTTTTTTGGTCTTCGAAAATATAGTTCTTTTGGATTTTTTAATTTTCTGGAGAAAAGTGGTTTTTTAAAAACAAATTTCAATTACATTACAAAAATCTATTAACGGTTTTTTTTCTCACTTTTGGACCCAACTCAAAAGTTTTAAAATATCGTATCGTATACCTGTTTGTTTGGTTCACTGTATGTGTTTTTAGTTAGTTTTGATTTATAAATAAAATCGTTAGTGTAATTAGCCCATATTTGATAAATAATTACCTTTACATACATACATACGAGTATGTTATATTTGTGCCCACAGTTAATAAAACTATTGCTTATTTATATACTCTTCTAACATGGACGTAGTACCGCCCACATCTAGGTTAAAACTCATATCTCGGGACCTGCTCGACCGATTTCAACCAAATTCGGTACATAGTATTATCCTGACCACGCCTACTTCCAATGTAACACCTCTGTCTGGTTCTTTCACTTTCCAATATGCGAATAAAGCACCAATGAGTGTGAAATTAAATGAAACTTTTCGCTTAAATTGAGGCGCCTTATTATCAATAATTGTTAAAAAGCAGACTACAACTGTTCAACCCCCTATTGTGAACTGTTTCTTGAAAATATCATTGAATCCGTGAGATATGTTATTGAAATTCGGAGCAAACCCTTTTCAGATAACAGTATGCCTGTATGTCAAAAATGGGTTCAATCGGATGAATGCCTCATATACATAATATAAATATTTTGGTAGTTCCGGTTTACTGGATATTTACTAATAACAACATATCTTTGTACCTAGAATGGATGAAATCAAGTGAAAACTTGTCCTAGCCCCCATATAACTAATATGAGACTGACTTTACTTCATATACCTAAGTAATGTCAAAAGTTTGTGCAATCAGCCCAGACCTTTACTACTCTCAATATACCATATAAGTGATTTCCGACTTTCCACCTGCTTAACCTCCTCACATATCTCATTTGAAGATGATTCTTATATAACTTTAGCTGACGTGAAATGAAATAAAGTTATAAAACTAATTTTGACTATGACCTGTTGTAAGTTGCAAGATTATGAAATGTACGGTTACAACCGATATTTGACCTTTCTTACTTGTTAAATCTTTATTTTCAGTTTACATTACAAAAATCAGAAAATATAAAACCAAATAACAAATGTATTTATATTGTCAGTTTTGTTCTGAAAAATAAGAATGCATTAAAATAAACAAATAGACAAAAGTCGAAAACATATGTTATAATTCAAAACAACACCTTTTATGAATTTTTCTTTTATAGTTTTCCAGTTGACAATCTTTTTTCAAGAACGGGCACTAATCTGTCATCATGTGACGATCCCATTGATAGTTTTCTAGTTTAATTTAACTTGCTACTCAAATCCTCCAAGAGTCTGCTAGTTTTTCAGCATATTTTACACAAATTTTTCATAATTTGGCACTTATTGGTTACCTAGGAAATTCCCGATTATAAACACAAAACTTTTCTGGGATTCACTTTCCATAACAGTCACAACTTTGAAAAAATCTGTATATGGTATTTTAGTTATTACAGTATCAAATATTTCACCTTTCTACTTTTCTCTTTCTACCTTATCGTTTTTTACTTAATCACGTATTAAATCAATGAGTTCCCTTTGAAAAAATAATTTTGGTGTAGATGTTTCACTCTCTTATTTACATCTATTGTAACAACATCTGCGTATTTGGTAACATCATTGTTTCTGAGTAGTCCATGGGAATTACTTTGGAAACGATAGCGGAATTTTCATTGAGTAAAACAGGACAGTTCTGAACTGTAATTCTAGAGATCTCTACGTTTGGTTTTAAGTAAAAGTTTAAAATCATAAAATATAAGAAATGCATTAATTATAAAAAAAAAGCACGTTCAATACTTTCATAAAGAAAATTGTAATCTGCTCATTTGAAAACATCAAAATTTGCTAACATATCCAGGACAATATAAATGTTTTTTGATTTATAGATCTGTGTTATCTGTACTTACTTTTTGGTATAGGAACGGGTGCTTACATTCCAAATACATATTTCAAAATTTTTAAGACTGCATTCAGTCTCAGATTGAGTGATCTAAAATAGTGATTTCGCTTCTACTAGTTTTTAGGTTAGATTACTAATGTATGAAAATGGGCAAAAATCGGCAACATATACTCGCTTGAGATGTCACTAAGTTATATATTCTGAACTTTACTTACTCTAGATAAGTGCACAGTTGATTTTTTAAATAAAATTGTTATAACTCTTTCATTTCTTCTTCACAGATATGGATATGGCCAACGCTTATCGTATCTTTTCAATCGATAATAATCTTTTTCATTTTGGGTTATGAGTTTTAGACTCCTTCTACTAAGTAAGAGTCACTAAGCATTTTAGATTGCCATTTTAATTATTGCGCTCAAGTTGAACTTCCTTTAACAGTAAACTCAAGCTATTTGGTTATGTTTAAGTGTGAAGTTTTAGTCTCACGAAAGATACGTGTCTCGAGTTAAACATATATAAGTTGGTTTAATTTCTTAACGCTGTTACAAAAACTCTAAATTTTCTAAGTTTTTTCGATATTGAAAGGCAACCGCAAATATTCAAAATGATCTAGTTTCTTAAGAAGAGTTTCTGTACACCCACTTGACCCTGCCTAAGGAGAATTTTGTTTGCAAAAAACTCAAATGCTTCGATTCGAAATTGAAAGTGATATCAATATATTTCAAAGGCAATCTGGCTGGCTTCTGCACCTCCACATATTTCCAGGCCAATTTAATAACTCTATACAATTTCCCCCTTGAAGTAAGCAAACCATTTTACGGGAAATATTGTAAGGTAAGATGGCAGTTGTCAATTCACATATAAGTATGAAGCTTTTGTTCTTAAGAAGGAAAGGGAGGCAAAGCAGAATGAATGCGTGAATGTTGTTTTATCTTCTACCTTACTACCTTGCTTTAGACAAAAGATAAGAACACAAAATAAAGGAAAGCGTTTGTAGCATTTTCACGCCCGCACTGATCGCTTCTCTGCTGCTGTTTCTCTACAGTATTCCATGATGCAGCCATTAATTTCAGTCAAAAACACAGTAGAAAACTGTCAAAAGAAGATACTTGCCGCACGCACATACTCGTATGCCCACCAAAATGCTCGAGACTTTAACGAATCTTTACATTTCGCTCATGCTCTCAGATTAAATAAGTGTAAGAGTAGCCGAAAGGTGGATGATGTGTGCAGGGTGAAGGGGACGTCAAAATTTTGGTACAGATTCTATTTAATATAATAGTATGTGTTTCCGTAAATTGACCAATTAACGTTGTTATTAATTAAAATATGCTTTTCTGGTTAAGAAAGGGGGAAAATCCTACAATTAACCAGCCAACACAATTTCTAGATATTAAATCCTTGATGGAAATAATGAACGTGTTGCCTTTAAATATAATCGTTTGTATTTGATATGATTATGTACTTACATATATGTATGTATGTAAATAATTCAATTTGGGGAACTCTAGTAGCTGTGATTTATGAATTGAAACGAAGTAGAAGATATGAATATGCTTTTATTTGGATTGCTTAAAGTTACTTAAAAGATTATTATTATTGCTTGGTTCTTTAAGCCCTTGACATAGGAAGACATTTGGGAGACAACATTTATTTCTTATGTTAAAACAATAATCGACGAATCTCAGACTTGATAATAATTCTGACCAGTTTAGAGTTTTTGACGTTGAAAGTAATCGAACGATATGTATGAAACTAGTTTATTTTTTTGAAAATGGGAATGAATATGCTGCTAGTAGTTCGAGCCATGTAATTTAGTTCGAGCCATGTAATGTTTGTAGAAAAGTAAGATTTTTATCCGGCATTAAATAATGAGATTCATTAGAAAGTATAGAAAAATGGAAATAGAAAAATATTCTAAATATCATACCATTTACTGAACCATCTGGTATCAACACCTTGGTTTCGCTTCGATTAGAGATCTTTCCTCATTATCAATCATCATTAATTAATATAATATCCATCTAATATAATGGTTATACAAGGTACAATACAACGCGGCTTCTAGTGGCGCCATCTGTCTGAAATTGTTATCCCTCTATTGTGCATTCTTCAGTGTTGTCGTATAAAATTTATATAACAGCTAACTTGTATAACAGCTGAGATATCGCGCTACATGTGACATTACATAAGGACGGGAGGACTTTTAAGACGACGAACGTTCGGGCCGGCCAAAAGATGTTGTGAACGAAAAATACACGGAAATTGTGCGTGAATTCATTAAAAAAGAGCAAAAATCATCGCTTAAATATATGAAATCGGAATTATCAATATCCGCAGCGTCGATTTATCGTATTTCGACAGAAAATTTGGACCTCAGAAAGGTTTGTTCTCGATTTGTCCCGCACACTTTGAAACAACACGAAAAAGACCTCAGAATTCAACATTCAAGACCAAATTTTTGACCAAAAATCGCATTCATATCATCAACCATTCACCCTATTCGCCTGATATGGCACCCTGCGATTTTTATTTGTTCGGAAAACTACATTTGGCCATGATAGGAACCGCTATGCTGACGTTGATGCCACCCAAAAGGCGACGACCGCCATCCTCAACGCTATACCGACAAATGACCTAATAAAGCCATTCGATAACCTTCTTGAAAGTGCAAAACGTTGTATTCAGGCGGAAGGAGACTATTTTGAAGGCGACCAATAAATTAAAAAAAAAAAACAAATAACATTGGTTTTTTAGTAAAAGTCCTGAAACTTTTGAATTTGCTCCATGTAAAGTATGTTTTTTTTTGAACAACATTGTAACACCGTTTTGTTATTCAAATATTGGTATATAAAATACTATGTATATCAGAATTTATTCAGGGATGCAAATTAAGGCATCTGATGTTGCCTTTAGGTTGCTCCTTCGAGTTTGCGAGGTAGAGCATTGAATAATTTGTTTACATTTATAATTTTAGAAAGGAAATTGTTACAATATCTATCGACGAACGCGCTGAATAATTGAACGACAAAAGCATAAAATATTATCGATGGGCCCAATTAGTATAGATCTCCTCTGATACCGATGAAGTAATAACCTTCGTCAATAGATATAGAAATCTACTTGCTCGGGCAAACCGAAATCGTTTATTGGGTTTTGCCATTAGGCGCTCAGATATGATCCAATAGTCAATTTCTTGTAGATGCCTGGATATATTCTTTGAAGTTTCTTAACATAATTTTACAAATTTGTCATGATACGAAACCAATTGAAGTAATCAATATTCGTATATGATTCTGTATAAATGACAATTATTTAAAGCTGATATAAACAAGTTATTATATTTAATGGTTGATTCACAAAAAACACAACACATTTGCGGATGCCGTGATGATTTAGATACGTTGGATGTAAAGTCATAAATAATATTCTATTCTATCTATCATTTTATATCGTTCAAGTCCTGTTCATTCTTTAAAATAGTTAGTGAAAAGTGTTAATTTTTTCGGGGGTTCTCATTACTGAGCGGGTTTTTGTTAGTTAGTCCAATAAATATTTTCTGTATTATTAACTTTGATGTATCATAAACATCATGAAAGCTCTTATTGACTTTCTATATTTATTATTCAAGAACAGCTGAGCATAAATTAAAATATGTTTAAGGAATGAGAACACCGAGAATCTACTGCTGGCTAAAACACATATGTATATATGTACATATGTGCTCATTCCAACAGAAAATGTCTTGTTCCTTTACCTGCTTGGGAATTCCCTCAAGTTGTTCGATAGTTGCTAAGATGGAGCCATAAATGAAGACATTTCCCACACGCGCATATAAGACCTGCTTACACATTTTGCTACAGCACTAAAGGTTGCACGCGAGCTTATCACCACTCACGAATGAACATAAGCGAACACGCACAAGCGTACACATCCTTATCCATATCCTTATTTATGAATTTTTGCGTTAAAATAGATCTAAAAACAATACGTTGCACAAAACAATGACTCAGACCACATCTATACATGTGTACGGTTAAGAGTTTATAAAGCACGGCAGACACATATATATGGTATATAGTATCAGATGAGCCAAGCGCTTGCAAACTCCTGTATCCCCCTATCGTTAACAGCGACTTCCTTGGACGCAACGAAAAACCGCAAATCCTGCTCATGTCCTTTTCCCAAGGCGTCACAGCGACGCATATAACTAAATATTGAAAAGACACGAGGTATTCACGTGTATACTTCATGGAGCATAGTAAATGGGGAAGGAGGAAAAATGTTGACTGTTATTGTTTACGTGTGTATGTCTTGTGTGCGTTTATGGCAGTCAGTAGCGCCCGTTGGTTATTATTTATGTCCCGTTATCAGTCGGCCATAACCGTTGCCGGTCCCACATATCCGCTCTATTTTTCCTAACCAACCTCCTCTACATTCGCATATGCTGGTCTACTGGTCCGCGAGTTTCATTTCATTTGCTTGTAACGCGGAAGATTTTGCTCTCCTCGTTTGCGATATGGCTCTGGCTTAGCTGTAAGCTGAAATTGTGTGTTGACCGCTTTTCTTTCCCATCCTTGTCTAGTTAAATGTTTGTGCTTTTTTCAACTTTTACAACATTTATGAACTCTATAATTACTGAAGGGCTGCAGTATTGAAAATGTTCCCGGTGAAGGATGACGGCGTCTTAGTAGAATTACGACAAAATCATAATAGTTATTACGATTGTTAAATTCGATTAGAAAATTTTACCTATTCAAATATATTCGGATTACATAGGGTACAGTCAAAAATATATAATATTATGGATGTTTATATCCCTTATCTTAAAATTAAGTACATATGACTAGTAGTTTAGTTTTGATGAAAAAGTAGGTATTTTAATATAATAATATTTAGTATGGTTATCAATGGGGCAATACTTTCTTCGTAATTGGATTTTTGGACAGCTTGTTACATGATGAATGAATGAACAGACTCACTTCAGAATAACGTGGATATGGATCGTTTTCGCACCACGTTTACTTTGGTGGATAATGCGCATCCTCAGAGACGCAGTAGTGGGCTCACTTAAAACGCTATTGCTGCTGTGGAGTAGACTATCGAAGAAGATCCGAATGAGTCCAACCGCCATCAGACGCAACAATTGGTGCTGTGGCCATCCGCTTTAAGACAGATTTTGCGAAAGGATCTGGGATATTACAAAATGCAACTAATGCAAGAATTAATTCATCAAGCGCGTCGCACGTTCGGTGAATGGGACCAAAATGAGGTGACCACCGATCCCGATTTTTACAAGAAACTTTTGTTCTACGCTAAAGCTCACATTTGGTTGAATGGGTACGTTAATAAGAAAAATTTTCGCATTTCGAGTGATGATCATACACAAGCCATTAACGCCGTTACACCCTCAAAAAGTCACTGTTGGGTGTGCTCTGCGAGGAGAGGGAATTATTGGTCTATATTTTTCAAAAATGCATATGCCCATAATGAAACAATCAATAAGAAACGTTATGTAGCCATAATTTATAACTTTTTCTTGAGAAAAATATGTATGATGTTCGAAAATTGGAATTTTTTCGGGTCAGTCACTACGGCCACTTGCCGACAACAACATTTTTGATAAAATAACATTAATCCAACATAGGATTTAGTATTTATTTTCCAAATAGACCATACCTAATTAGTCGGGTTTTTAGAGAAAAGTAAAAAAAAAATTTTCACAAGTATATATGGTAATTATTTGGGATTTTTTATATCTGTGATGTGTTTTTCCTTATAAACAAAGAAGAAAAATCGAAAAGTAATCGAAAAAAGATTAGTAATGATTCGCGAATTTTGAATGAAAAACTTATTAACGAATAAAAATATCGTAGAATCACAACCCTTGGAATCTCACAATTCGCCGTTCGAAATTCCTGCAGGGTCGCATTTACGGTCTCCGGAAATCAGTACTGATAATGCTGCCATGGCAGCAGCCGCGGCATTGTTGATGATATAAAAAGGAGCACGCTACTTTACTTTCAGACTTTTTCGGTAATGTTATTATTGGTATGTTTGGCGGGAATCATCTTTTGTTGGCGGCAGAGATGGCTCACTTGCGCATGTCACATAATTTTTGCTCATTTAACGAGAACACTTTCACTCTCTCACTCTCAGAGCTTGAACAAATATTTTCATAGAGTCAATAGATTGTGGGGTTTTCTATAAGTGTTGGCGCTTGCCTTGCTATCGTCTTTATACATTGGCATTTGCCGATGCTCTTGCCAGTTTAAAGAGATTTTGAGATTTTTCACAAATAAGTATCCTGAAAAATTTTCGTCGAATAACCACGACGACCTACCGACCCACGTCCACAACTTCCGCTTTTACTTGTTATGCCTTCTCTCAGGGGTTTGCTCTCTTTCGCGCTCTATTTGCTTGTTGTTCACTTGTCACTGTGTGAGTGTGCGTGTCTTCCTGACAATTGCGTTGTTGTGTTTGCAACATTTTGCGATTTGTGATTTAACTGTTGGAATGTCGTTTCATTACGAGTCACTGGCAGACCCGCCGGCAGTTCGATCGCAATGGTGGCGGTAGGTATGAACATGCGTGTGTGTATGTGTCTCGGAAAGAGGAGGATTACCAAAGTAGTTATTTACAGCCAAAATCGCGCGTCTGCTGCTACTCTCCGCAATCGCAGCCCTATCCGTTGGACACTGAGAGGTCGGCTGGTTGCTATCATATGATTTATATAGAGAGCGTAGGAAATAAGGGAAGGGGAGCAGCAAAGACATTGACGCACTTAGCGCAATGTCAAGTTGACACTTTAGCGTTGCGTGATTTTGGCAATTTTGATGACGGGCGAAGTGGCTGCAGTGGCAGAGTGCGAGGCAACGCATTGCAGCGTCAACATTCAACGCAATTAGGTAACGGCGCTGGTGCTGGTGCCGCAGCGAAGATTCATGGATAATAGTCAAGACGAAGAGAGCAGTGGTTGAACGCTGCGACGGCGAGTGTTGGCGGGAGGAACTTATGCGCTTGCGTCTATTTTGGTCCGTTTGTTAGTAGCCTTAATTTCCATGGTTAGCGCAAATTGAATGTTTTTCCGCACATCAGCACATTTGCTAATTATTCTTGAGTAGCTTTTGCATGAAGGAGTGGGAGTAGGTTTGCAGCAGGTGTGTTAATAAGTATTACGAACAGTAATTTTTCAACGATTTGTTCAATCGCTTGCATCCTCGCAAGCATACGAGTAGCTTTACAGCCGTTGACTTATTAATTGCACAGCCTCGTTTATGCACTTAGTTCCATGCACGTCTGCCACCTTCGAATCAACGCAGCGCCTAGGGGAGGCCCGGGGTATAGTTGTCGGATTAAAATGATTGTAATGCCGCTGGCAGAATGTCTTTCGATTTGGCACGCACCTGCGCATAGGTAACAAACGAGCATGCCATAGAGTTCAAACATTGTTTTTGTTAGCTTTGGTTGCCGCCGTCAGTTGGAATACTCTTCAACATGTCGTTGTAATTTTTGTTGTACACTTTTATTAGATATTTGTGTACGTTCATATGTTTTATAAATTAGCGGCTCTATTTGCAAAGATTTTTTCTTCAAACTATTTTTTTTTTTAGTAAAAGCTGATCTACGTTGTTGCTATTATTGTATTGTAATTTGAGATATTGTCCTGTCTATTTGGGATTGGGCATTTACACATAGTACTTTCATTTCGTCTTAAAAATTGAAATTAAAAGTTTTTGCTCGCTATAATATAATTTTATTTCTAAAAATTAAATACATTTAAAAATTAAGTGCTCGCAAACAACTTTTACAAATTAGTAAATTCTTAGCAATACAGCAATTCAAAACAGTGTGGCAGCATTATGTATTAGCCAGCAACGAGCTAAGCGCTGCCATTGCATTTGTCATTGTTTTTGCGTTTTAGCAAATTAATTCGGCTATAAATACACCCACATGTGCAGCTTCACACACACAGGAGCACAGGTATCTGGCTTGTTGGTATAATACACAGTTATGTTGAGTATACATAGAACGAAATTGTGCCTCTGGCACAAAAATATGTAAATCTCAAATGCCTAGCACCCACAAAACGCAACAAGAGATTCGTGCAAATCCGAGAGAATGTAGGATATGCGATGGACTCCGCGAGCAGGCCCATGTTCGACCGTGTATCATCAGACTTCCGGCTTCTCTTTTCTCTCTGGCGCTCACTTTGTAAACGGCCTTTGATGGCCTTCGATTGTAACGCATTCACAGAAGGTTGTGAAAGTGAACTTTGTTGCTGCTAAAATATTTTCGTATAAGGTAAAAGGACAACAATTGAAAGCAAAATAATATGTGAGAGGGAGAAAGAGAGGGATGTAAGAGAGAAAGACAGAGTGATATTTTCTTTGCTTTACTGTCGCTCTGCCTTGTCGGGGGTGGTAGCTGTGGCTGTATGTGTGATTGGCCCTTTGTTATACGATTGTACTCCCCCAATTTTCTTGCAAAAGTTACGAATGCACATCGATCGATTTTATAACAGTATACCGCAATAGGGTATGATGAAGTGCAACTAAGAGATTGTTGATAACTTTTGGAAACTTTGTACAAAGCATAAAATTATTCTTCAGACAAAGCTTTATATATTCTGATTGGCATTATATTATTCTTATGAAATGCACATTTGGTAACTCTACTTCGAAATACCATTACCAGGATATACAGCTCAATTGCGGTTAGGTACACACATACGCTGCAGGTCTCTGTGCTCAGCATGTTGAGTTTGAATTGAATTTTATATGCTCTGAGAGCTTACAGGATTGCACTGGCGTCCGTGTTCACCCCACCAAACTGCGGCGTCTGTGCGTCCCCTCTTATCGTGTGCTCCAACTTCGTCCTTATCACTCTTCCAGCCGCTTTCGTGTTGCCGTTCGTATTTTGTGTTCATCGCCGTGGCTGTCATTACTGCCGTTTCGTGTACCCTTGCTTGCCGCAATCGTTGCCTGAAACCTGCCGAGCAGCTACCGTTGCTGCCGCTTCTGCCTTATGGTTCAGGTTCAGCTTCATCAGTCGTTATCAGACAAGCGAGTCCATCAGTCGTTGCGTTCCTTAGCCGTCGTGCAAAAGTAGCCTAGTTGATTCAAACCACTTTAGCAAACCACACAGTTATAAGCAAAAATATCTATAGAAAGCAATTTAGAGCAAAGCATAGCAAACGCGTTGAAATTCGTGCGCAGTAATTAAGAAAATCAAGCTGAGGGCAATTTCCGTCAGTCAATACCACGCACTCCCCTTCTCTTTTGCAATAATACACCATTGGATTATCAGATTGTAGCGGATTGAATTCAATTCAATTAGAAAAAACAAAACGCATAAATAGTTGTAGAGCTTTAGTGCAATATTCAAGAGCTTCATAAGTAGTTGTGAATTATTTTTTGCTGGCCAAACTGAATCACATATTTATAAATAAAAACAAGGCGAACTCAAACGCGAGAAAACTATTGATAACAAGCAAGTACCGTTATTGAATTATTGAGAAATTGTGAGAAACTAAACGAACGCTTGACAAATCCATGATTGCAAATCTCAGCATCGCTTCAAACAATCAACCATAACAGATATTGAAATAATTGTAAAAAGTAGAACATTTTGGATAAATTCCTGCTTCGCGTAAAGATTAGCCCAAAAGTAGTCTTCGGTTTGCAATTTGCACATTAAGATATTAGAGTGCGTGTGCTTTTGCGCTTTGTTAGTGTTGTTTCTTCATTGTGTACATGCTCAACATTTATTGTGGTTAACCGTTACAAGGCGAAAGTAATTCTATACACATATTGAAAAACCGTTACAACTTAAAAACACAAAAACGAGTAACTTGGGTACTTGGCTTCAATTTACTTGTGCAATAATATTAGCTAAATAATTTAGAAACATTTATGAAAACAATTTGGCTGTTCTCAATGCAACTAGTCTAAATACTTTAATTGTGCTGATAAAACACAAAAAATACAACAACAAATAAACCGAAAATATATAGTGATATTAAAAGCAGAATAAATCAGTATCCTCGCGCTAGCAATCAATCAATCAAACTGAGTGCAGAATCAGCAAACCGCTCGTCAACAAAAATTTATACAAAAGTAAAAAAAAATCGAGTAAACAAAAAAGGGCGCAGATAAATATTGGAAACGACAAGCCAAGTTAACCGATACAATATTCTCAAGCACATCTGCACATGTATACATATGCATTGTACTGTTGTGTTGTGTGAGCTACGCTAAAAGTCGTCACTACAACACCCCGCGCCGCTCGGTTCCGCTTCTGGCAATACTTCATGTCAATCGTGTGCTAAGCGCCTTGAACGCAACGTCTTAATCGCATTTAGCCGACGGCAACGCGCCAGTGTCAAGCCCCCACTGTGTAGCGTCCCAAGTGACTGTGCCTGGCATAGTCTTAACCTGTAGTAACTATTGTAAGACGAGCTGTGCCAAATAGCGTCACCAAGCTCCTTAGCGACTCTCGCGTGTGTTTGTGCGTGCGTTGTTGATTTCTCTCCCGACGCGTTAAGTAAAAGCCAACAAAATTTCACACTTTGGAGTAAATCTGTTTTACGTTAAGCAGCCAGCGGAGATTTTTCCACCGCCAACGCAGGCGATTAAAGCGATCAGTCCACCAGCGGCAATACAGGCAGCGCCCGCCACCATTCCAACGAAGAAACTCGTCGTAAGTAAACGAATTTTCGTATAGAAACTGCACAGATTATGATGAATTAAATCAATTGGGACAATCTCTGGTATATACTCGTAGTTGTACATATGTACATATTACAGAAATATAACAATTACTAATAAAGTAAAGGTGCAACAAATATTGGTCTAAGATTAAAGTTAACTTTGTGGACATACTAAGACAAATTGTACGTAAAACTGTTTCTGAATGAAAATTTAAAAATACGGTTTTTAAGTTCACGAACCATTAGGTTAGCAATCATATACGTTACATATTTCTCTGTTAACACATTTGATTTTTGGTACTTTCAAACGATTTTTCTGGTCCACAAATTTCTTCTGCAATTTCTAAAGCGATCTGCAAAACAAAGAAAAATATCTATTCAACAGCCATGTGTACTTTTACTGACATACTTACGTTTATTGCGAACATTTTGGGCAGCATGATCTATGGAACATACTATACTTGGTGATTTATACACTGAAGTTGGCACCTTTTGTAATTTCTTCGTATCCCCAAATTCAAAAAAACAAAAATAAAACAAATGGGAATATCAGCAACACGCAATAAATTCATTTAGGCCTTTTCCATTTTCTCACACATAATTGGGCGTGTTACTGCATTTGTTGTTGTGTTGTGTGTTACCAATCGAAATACCTAGGAATTCGCCCAATAATACAAGTAGAATACATTAAATGTCATTGGATATATATACCTATGTTATAAATATGTATATACCATACACATATTTTCAAATATATCCATTATTTACCGTTATCAAATTATGTGAGCGTTCACGTGTCTTCGCCGTCACTGTCGTGATCAAAACGTGTCGTACAAATTCAGTCGGAAGGGCGGCAAATTAACGTACGAGAAAGTTGGAAACTCGCTTCCTGTTAAGGTCAAACTGCTAAGATGGCTAATGACACTTTAATATACATTCTACTCTGTAGAAAGTGATTGTGTTAATATAACTGAATTTTTAGTGTTGTGAGAAATAGTAGTACGATGGGAATCTGAGGCGTTCTGTTTCTTGATTTTGAACATCAAAATTTAAAGCGCTTTGAGGTGTTGATAAAATCAAGATAGTTTAAAAATGCAGTGGTGTAAATAAACGATGTAACGAAACCAACATTTCGTTAAATTTTCACTTTTAAAAGGTGGATAGTTTAAATAACTTTTAATTTGTTGCGGGTATAATGAAAAAAAATGTTCCATGATTTCAGAACGAAAATCTGATAGAATTGTTATAAGTATTTATGTAGTTCAATACTTTACAAACGATTTAGTGCAATTATATAACGATAAATATATATATATATATATATATGTATATATCTACATATACTAATATGTACGTATGTTGAAGAAATTCCGCCAGGGTTAGTACACAATTCCAAGACAACTCTGCAATCAAATAAGGACTCGAGTACCATAAAAACCGTCATTACTTTGCTCTTATTGCTGGCTGCATTGTTCTAGTGCTTTAATTTCAGCGCGCTGTACAAGTGTGTACGTCCGCGCACCCGTCAGCGGTAATTACACCATAATTTACTTTTAATTTGTTTGCCAAATGCCAGAGCTTTGTTCAAAATTATGGCGTTCGCCTTCCAAGGAGTTTACATTTCCGCACCTGTTCTAAATTTTTCTAACCACCCACAACAATTTCATGTTTTCATGTACTCGTCACTGTGCACATACTCGTTGCCCACATTCGTCGTCGCATCTTTAACCTGTTTATGGCGGCGAGGATTCATCGTTTGCTGCATTTCAAACAAAGTGGCAACATTTATCGTCTGGAACTGCGCGCCGTTCAATGTCGATTGCTGAAGAATGCAACGTGCCTAATATTATCTCAGCTCTTCATTTCACCACGGGTATTGCAAGAGATTATTAAATTAGTTCGAGTGCTATTGAGGGAGTGAGTTAAAGGGGGATCCACTTCCTAAAGGTTACCTGCGTTTGCCATTCTTATGGATTTTGAGAGGGCTTACGCATATTATTGCCGACGATTAACGAAAATGAAGAAACCATTTCAAATGCGTTGCGAACGGACATTACATTTAGTAAGCCTGCGCGGCTGTGATACGTTAAATAAATTACGTCCAATTGTCATATGTTTTTTTCTGCATACTACTTTGTCTACTTTATTTACTGAGAATTTAAATTTGCGCTGGGTATTTTTAATTGTATGCTGATTATGTATACAATTAGCGAATGGTCAGCATTTTCAAAGTTTACACTTTATAAATTTCGCTCGTGGCAAATGTGTTGCAAAGCTTGATAAGATTCTAAACTGCTCTCCACACTTGCCACTTCAAACACTTAACTTTGCTAACAGAATGAGTTTCTCCCTACACCACTCCTGCATCGTTACCGTTATCCTTTCTTGCTTTTATGCAGTCTCGTCTGTATGGTCATCCGCCACCCGGTCGACTGGTCGACCTAGCCTCGTACCGATAAAGCATGTGTCGAGTATGTGAGCTGGCAACACTTTATGGAATTTACACAAGCGCAGGCATTAGAAAGAACTACATAAATGTGGCTGCAAGGTGACGAGCAAACGGAGGATCCAGATGGAGCTAAGCCCTTTATAAATAAACCGACGGGTGAAAGTTGCTGGCGTGCAAAGTAGCTTGCCAGCCGTACGGAAACTGCAATTAATTTTCGTCACTTTCGTGTAAATGTTGAAAATTGTATGTATGTCCGTCTGTATGTATAAACGATATAAGGATGCGCACACAGTTTAGTATACTCTGCTATGTTCGACATGCAGTTGTTTTTGTTTTCTGGAAAATATAAAGTTTGTAGAGCAGTTGAGCTCACAATTAGTTGGGCTGCTCATCGTCACCTAGTTGAGTTTTTCTTTTGCTTTTCAGTTTAGTTCGAGAAATTGAGATAACAGTTTAAGTTTAAATATATGAGTGGGAATTTGTGACACCAAACGTTCTGCATGATATAAAGATTTATACAGCCACACAAATAAGTAGGGAAAAGTGTTTCAAAGATTACTTTGTTAAAGCAACTCTCAGGAGTAATTTGAAATACACACTCGCAAAAAAAGTTATGTAATTGGAGTGAGTCAAGCGTAAATAAATAATTTTAATAACAGCTGCCTAAGAGTAACTACAGCATTTTGCCTAGATACTACAGACAAGCAAATGTTTTCAATAAACATACATATATCAGCTTCTTAAGTATACTTGGGCATTAACACTTCCCCAATTTCAAACAAAAGATATAATTTAACGAAAGAATTAGAAAAACAACTTATAAAATCATAGACAGACCGTACCCAAAAAGGTAATCATAAATATGTACTTTTTTTTGTAAATTTACACCCTGAATTGGCTTGTAACTAAAAGTCTTATTCATGTTTGTTGACAAACAGAGTTCATAAAAATTTTTACCGCTAAATTTCGGTGGTTTATTACACATAGGAACATAAGAATATAGAATTAATATTAATTTAATACATATACTGAGTACGTGATACTTGGAGAACTAAGCCGGCAATTGCTCAAACAAGCTTAATTCATATTGGTAAGAAGCAGAAAACCTCTAAAGAACTATTTTACCGACAAAAATCTTATCGTTATATACTCGTATATAACACAGTACTGAGCATGTAGTATGTATGGACTCGAACGTCTGCACTTAAACAATTTATTTTCCTCAATTTATCTCCATGCTATGGAACGAAATGTGAACGGCCATATGAGCTATGTGAAACAAATAAAAATTGATTGAAATTGAAAAGGAAAGCCAATGCTGTTTTGTTCGTCGCTGTAGAACGGATGCCGCTCGTGTCGAGCCAAACCATTTGTCACAAGTGAGCAATTTTCAAAATCTTCAAGCGCAAAACCGGCCACTTCACACATGAATTCCGTAGTCAGGCATTTAGGCAAGTCGCTGACGAGCTCTAGCCGATATGTGACTGTCTTGTCTAGTTGGCCTCTAAGCAGTCTGCTGAGCTCCTGTCATTGAACAGCATTCAGCTTAACTTGAATTGGAATTTAATGTGTCGCTCTAAAGACGACAAAGACATGGGCCTGTACTTGTGTACACAGTTTTATGGCTTGGCCTCATGTGCGGGTAAGTGTACCACCAAGTACAGCTGGTCCACGGTACGTTAACAGTTGTAATACTTAACCGCTGCTAAAGTGCTGGAAAAGCGGATGAATCGTGTCATCCGGCTTCGATGGTATTGTATGCTTTGTTGCAGTGCAAAAGGTCGAATATATTCTATTAACTTAGACAAATATTTTAAATTGTATTACATACTTATAGACGAAATAGTATTAAAACAAAAAACTGGAAATTTTGCATATTGATTTGTTATGCAGGTTTTGAGAGTGAAAGAAAATTATAGTTTATTAACAATTCAATTATAAGTTGAGGTTTGTTGGCTTCAATAGGGGCTTCCCACCGTGCTTCAATGATATCATGACGCGTTCCCCAAAAAGGATTTTTCAGTTTCGAAAAGAGGGAGACGCCGCATAATAGTGGTGAAAAATCCATGAACTTTCTGCCCACAAATCCGGTCGTTTACAACGTATTGCTTCACGTAGACGCCTCAAAACGGTTAAATAGTATACCTTAATGGAATGAGTTCATGGTGAACCACGGTGATTTTTGACCCAATTTGACGTGATTTTTTTCGGTTTCCGCTTATTTTTGGAGCGCCATTTAAATTGAATGTTAGATGGTTCTGATGTCATATTCATAAGCCCACATCTCGTCACTAATAGTTATGCGTTTGATGAATGAAGGGTCGTCAGCTACGTTGTCAAGCATCTCTTCTGTGACATCTTCCCAACCTCGTTTTTGCAAAAGAGTCAGGTTTTTTTGCCACGAGAATTGCAATGACACGCTTCATATCGAAATTAACGAAAACATTAACCAAAATGAGTTGAGTGGACCCACAAGAGAGAGGAGATCTCCTGCCATCTCTCTTATGGCAACACGACGATTTGCAAGCACTGTTTTTTTAAGCATCAATCATCGAAAATCGTTTATTTATTTTTTAAACAGTCTCCATTGAGATCTATACACTTTTGCATTGGTTTGAACCAATATCGAAGTACTTTTGCTACTCCAATTGAGGTAAAAAATGCAGTGTTTCAGTCGATTTGTGATTGGTTACATTGTCGTGGGAAAGAGTAATCCATCCTCAGCGGTTGGTTTTTCTGATTTCTTGAAAGACAACAAATAGTTGTGGACCCTTCCGAATTTACTGTTCTGCGTTGGGCTAGTGGTATGGTTGCGACATGTTCAGTTTTTCAAAAAAAAACAGGCAACAATTTGTTTGGAAATGCTTCGTGCACGAACAACTTGTGTTGGGCTCGGCTCATATGGAAACACCCATTGATCGATCGATTGCTCTTTACTTTCTGGCTCATACGTATAAATCCATGATTCATCACCTGCCACGATGTCATATACGTGTTTCGAAACACCGCTATCGTTTTTTTATACTCTCGCAACCTGTTGCTACCGAGTATATTAGTTTTGTTCACCTAACGGTTGCTTGTATCACCTAAAACGAGTCGAAATCGGGGTGATTGTCTGTCCATCTGTGGAAGCTGTAACTTGAGTAAAAATTAAGATATCTTAATGAAACTTGGTACACATGCTTCTTGGTACCGTAAGACGGTTGATATTGCAGAGACCGCACAACGCCACTTATCAAAAACAAATAAATTGCCATTTATTAAATATACAGGAATACATTATGGAGGTTTTAGGTGAAAACCCATATCTTGGGATCTGCTAAACCGATTTCAACTAAACTGGTTCATAACATTCTTCTGTTCAAGCCCCTAGGTACTGAATATGTGGACAGTGCCAATAGTTAACTTTTTACCGAAAATATCGGTCAATGTGTAAGATACATAATTTAAATTCATATAATAAAATAAATAAATGAAACTCTCGATAAAATATGTTTTTGTGCTAAAATTGTTTGAATCGGATCAATACTTCCTTTAATATAAAATTTTGCCAACACCTGAAATAATTTATCGGGCTTTGGTGCTTGCAAGATGTGAGAGTACAAAATGTTCGGTTACACCCGAACTTAGAACTTCCTTACTTTTTTTTTTTTTGATATTTATCTCGACTAATCGAAAAGATGCGGTTTCTTGAGCGATTTACAAATTGTGTGGGATCCAACGTGAACAAATGTTTTTTACAGTCAAATATTCAGGCAATATTGAATATATACTGGTCCGATGGTTCACATGACGATCTTACATTATCAGTTTATGCACAGCACCCAATAGTTTCCGGAACAGCAACTGATTTTGGACAACCTTCACGAAATTCGTCTTGAAGTGATCCACGATCTCGGTTGAATTCACCATACCATCGCAAAACAGTGGTCCTTGATGGATTTTCATCGCCAGAACTGGAACCTAGTTCATTGGCGTACTGTTGCTGAATTAATCCAAGTCGAAGGTTGTATAAAGAAATCGCGCTAACATGTTCGCGATTTAACTCCAACCGTAGCGGTGATTCCATTAGAAACACAAAGTTTCAATCAAACCCGTTGTTCCATTTTCGCGACTTCACATGTGATTAAAAAAAAGATTTACGAGTAAAATTTGACCAGGTGGTTAATCTCTTTTATGAGAAGAAATCTAAAAAAAATCGAAGAATATGTGTTGTAGGTTTTTGATTTCCGAATCTAAGGTTTTGTAAACTGGTTCGAAATCAAGTTTGGCTATTAAGTTCTAAAATGCGGAAATAAGTGCAGTAAGTCTGATAGTGAAGGATCCCTGAATTGCTGGAAAGAAGTGTCTGTTTTATTGACATATTTACGATTCTTTTATTCAAAGAGACACTTAACGAATACTTAAGAAATCGACTTAAAAATGTGAAAAGGTGAACAATAATAGTACAATAATGGTAGAAAAAAAACGACAAGCAGAGAAAATGTGTAACTAAAACAAAAAATAGAAACAAGTATGCAAAAAAAGTGCAAAATGAAAACAAAATAAAACTTACGAAGAAGCATTTCGCCCGCAGAGTGAAGTCCTCGCGATAATGATAAGAATGGAGGGTGAAAAGAGGTTGAGAAAAAACCTTCAAATAAAGAAAACGACGTGAAGACGGAGTAGTAGTGAAACATTAGCAACTCGCAACAAAAAGTGAAAGAAGCAATAAATTGCCTTGCGAAAACTGCCAGCCGGTGGAAGTGCATGGCACGCGGTGTGGACCGAAAACCTAGCCATCGCTGTCTGCGTCGGCAGCTGCATGTTGGCATAAGTAGCAATACCGGCAATCGCTTCAACGCTAGCGCTCGGAAGAAAATGTGAAAAACAGCAAGACGGTATCGTGAAGCATAATCAACCGCATTCGTGACAGCAGCGTTTGCTGCCGTTTTGTCAGCGCCCTTCCCATGCACAATGCTCAAATCATTAGTTGTCTGCAAAGCGCAAAAAAATCAGTAATTTAGTAGCGTCAATGAAGTCGTGCAACATTTGCTCTGCTTTTGTCACTCGGAATTGATGAATGTCGTTCGCTGGTACAGCGTAATTCATGGTGCGAGAAAGGTCTGTGCATTTTTGAGGGAAACACAGATTAATGGCGTTTTCTGAAAATGAATGACAGGCGCGTGGTACAAATCGAGCGAACATATTCTTTTCTAGAAGTATGTAGTGTAATATGATAACAGCCTATCATGTCCAAGTTGTCTTTCAATAAACAAGGAAAACCAACCGCCTAAGACGGATCACTCTACCTGTCGACTCACCACGACAATGCGAGCTCTCAAACATCGATTTGATGAGTAATCCACCTGATTACACTCATTATACCTTGAACAAATTAAGTTTGCCTATTCTACTAATATTATCATTTACAGTGTGATGAACTGAGTCGATTTAATCACGTCCATTTGTATATACGAGAGAAAGATTGGACCGAAATTTTTTCTTTTTCTCCCCAAGAAATTGGTAATTTGTCGGACCCCGAATATCGCATTTCTATATAAACAAACTTAACAATCAGCTTCCATATAAACTGAGATTTCGATCTTCATAAAATATATTTTTTCCTTGTTTATATCAAACAACCTGATTAGATATAACTAGTAAAATAATTTTCCGTTGGATGCGAACCGTTGGACGCTTAGTATAGCTAATATAGCCCTCAAGTTATTGTCACTGGGAGCTATTTATTTCGAAATTAATTTATTTTCACCCAAAGTAGAAAGATGCTTTTAATAAAATTTACTTTTTTGGCTACGCTTTAACACCTTGCAAGCCACGAAAAATTTCGAACTTTGAAAAAGACTTGTCATAAATTCTAGTAATGGCGAATGTTTGCCATTGAATTTGTGAAGCACACAAGAATTATTGGAAAACTTTAAGCATAAATAGCTTTGAATTTTTGTAATGTTATAATTTTTATTGACCCGATCACTATTACTTCGAACACCTACAAATTTCAATTGCATTAATTTTTCAAAGGGATCTTTTGTGCTATTTGCAAGAATATGAATTCTACTTGCAAAAAATAATTTATTTTATTTTTATTTTTAAATAATTTGTACATATAATAATTTAAGTTTAGGAAAACAAATCAACTATTGATCACGCAGTAATCGGTATACCCAATATATCATATATGTATGTAACATATGAATATATGGTAAGTGTTTCAAATTGTGACCAATGCTAATCGGGCGACCTTTAGCTGCCAAGTACGAGTATAAAGGTAATTCAATAAGTTCGCATGATAAGTGACCTTTAATCGATCCAGCAAGAATACTCGCTGTTGATAGCTGCTTTTTTTTTGGAAATAGTCGATGAATATCATTCCGTTCGCATTCCAAAATGCAGATACCATCACATTATTGACCGACTGTCCACTCGGCCATGTGTCTTTTAGATTCCGGTGTATAGTGGTGAAGCCATCTTTCATCCATTGTCACATATCGATGACAGAATTGGATTTTATTGCGGTTTAAAAATCATATGGAGAAATTCCAGTAACGCCTTATATGTGTTATTCTATCGACTGTTAATAGAAATTGCTTCAGCATCATAAGAACTGTATATTTATGTCTTCTCAAGGTGGATTGTTTTCTTTTCCAATCGTTTGCCAACTTAAACTGTACACCAATTGCTAGATCCAAGTTAAATTTTCGGGGACTCCTATATCTAAGAAAAAAAATATTATATATATATATGTAGTAAATAAAGACAAAAATACGACTATTATTTCGAAACGGATACTATATGTAAAACAAATGGGGCTTATATACATACTTATATGTATATGTACGTTAAAGTACCGCAGTCAAATTCCGATTGATGTCAATATGTATACCTATACGTTACTGTGTGTATGTATGCTTTAAACCAATATTGCACGTCGACATGTCGATTATTGCCACTGATTAACTTTAAAGAAATTGCTTAGGATTTTCCTCTCGATAATTCCCATGCGTGCACCGCATCGATCCCTCCAGTATCAATCGTGGCTCACACTTACACACAAGAGTGTGCTCGTGTGAGAAAGTACTTATGAAGGTATTCATACTCGCATATCCTTCAGAGATTACCACATCCGCTATCATCACCTCCTTCCAACTATTTTCGGCTGAATCAATCTCAAGAGCTGCGGCAGTGGTAGTCACTCAGGCGAGGAATCCCTCATAGTCAGCAAGTGGGAAATACTTTGTTTTTCTTTCGGCACAAAAGTAGGCGTGCAAAGGTGGGAGGGTGGTCAGGTATGCATTGCTGAAGATTTGTGTGTACGCAATTTTCCCAGTGGGAGACAAAGGAAAATAAATCGCAAATTTAAGTGGCACAAACACACACATACACACACATGTGAGCATACGGCACCGTTGTTAACATCTCTATTAGTTCAATTTATTTGCCTTTGAGCTGCGTTTTAAGTTTTATTTCTACGTCGCTTCACTTGCTTTCGATTTTGCCTGCTGTGCTTTTATCTCCGTTGCTGCGTTTGCTTTGTTTCCAACTTTCATTTGTTTTGAGTTTCGCAGTTGACTTTCACACGATTCGATTGTTTGCAATTTCATAGAATAACAACTCCCTGTTGGTGTGTTGTTGCCTCTGCCACCGGATTGATATTGCGTATATGACAACAACACCGATAAGAAACTCAATGCTCCCCGCATTATTTGTCTACCTCGCAGCGCCTGAGGGCCGGGATGCAGCGCTCGTAATTGTAAAGTGTTTGCTGGGTTTCATGATGCGTGTGTCATTCAACACGAACTGTGTGTCTGCTAGTGCACATGTATGGAGGTATGTGTGTTGTAAATTGTTTTTATGACGAAGTGCGCTTGGACCATGCTTGACTTCATAAAGTGTGCCGATTGTTTTCGCATTGTCACTTTCATTAGCTTTCCGTTAGTTTCCCCCGCAGAATCGATAGTTACACGCTAAATTCGTTTCCATTCTAACTGCAATAAGTAAATTTAGCTGGGCAGTAAACGTTAGTTGTTATAATAAACAGCATTATATAATACTATGCTCCTTTAAAATTTGAATTTGCAAGAAAATAAGTATTTCTTCACTTCTTCTTGTGTAGCAACTATACGCTATAGTAGTCCGATGTAAGCTGTTCCAGCAAATGAGTAGCTCCTTGGATTGAAAAGGTCGTGTGCGAAATTGCAGAACGATATCTCTAAAACAATTTCCCGTATATACAGGCGGGTGGACAGAGCAACGGACAAACAGGTGCTGATCAATTAAATATATATTTTATGAAGTCTTCGGCGTTAAATATTAGCATTAAATAAAAAAAATGTCTAAATATAAAAGCAAATAACGTCAGAGTGCAAAAGCAAGGCCATTAACATATGTATGCTTGGGTAAGTAACTCCTGGCCACAGAAAATACCGCAAATTCTTTAACAATGAAAGCCTGTAAAATACCAAATCAAGATTTAAACCAATTCCCTCCAGTTTGCAATAATATTTTTTTTCCAACCTACCTCCGCTGGCAGAACAGCACTTCTTGTTTCGCCACCACTACACATTCAACTGCAAGGGCAGCTGGCGCTGAGTAAGATGTCGACAGCGCATGAAACGTCAGTCAGTCATTCCGTTAGGTTGCGCTGACAATTCCTTGTCATTGTTGCTATTCACGCAATTCCCAGAGAAAGAAGCGACTGAAGCGAGATAAGAAAGAAGTGAAAATCGATACGATGATGCAGCAGATATGCACATACATACATACAGACGCATAACGGATTGAAATATTTACATACTTACACGCATAACTAGGGGTGAGTGGGGCGGAGGAAATGACTTATTTTCTTTCCATTTGATTTCAATCCAATCCAAATCAAAGCAAATCAATTCAGTCAACTCCCAACACTCGACTTTGCGTTGTATTCTTTGAGTCGTCTCTCATCCTCAAGCAAGCCCGCAATTCCAATGCAGCAGATGCCTGATTCGATTCAATTCGATTCGAATGCGACGCGATTGAATTCCCAACAACCTGCTTATGTGATGTTCTGCCATTTCGATTTGTTGTTATTCATTGTTGTTTTGTTGTTCAGCAAGTTGTTGTCATGTTTTGTTTCGCTTTCTTGCTTCGTAATACACAACAGAGCAATTACCCCTGCTTCCGCCATTGCGGTTGATTGCCACACACGCCACCCAATACAGACGCACTAACAAACACTTTCGCATTCACGCATATATGCACATATACACAAGCAGATCTCACACATATAGTTGCCTCATCAATTCGCATATGACGCAGTTGAAGTTGGCTTCCACCTAGGCCTGCCCCCTTTCGTTTGGCGGCGTTGGGCATGAAGCCCGACTCCTTAGTCAATCAGTGGACGCACCTTATTTGCCTGCCAGGCAGCCAGCTGCGGCAGCCACCAATTGTGGCATTTTATTTTGTGATTTGTTCTATTATTGCTGCATTCGCACGCATACAAACGCACTAGCCACAGCTTTTTATTGCTACTATGTATTGCCATTCTTTTATTGTTATTGCGGAGCATACACATTTCTTTTGAATTTCTGTGGCTACAATTGCCCTTGTACTTACATAGCCATACACATGTGTATGTACATGTGTGTATCGAATAAATGTGCGTATTAACTTACACAACGCTTTAGGTTTACATTCCTTAGAAAATCGCTGACGGTGGCAAAATTATTAAAATTTTAATAAATAGCAGCAACGGCTGCGCCTGAAAGTAGGCAAACAAGCACTACGTGAGTGTGTGAGTTTACGCATGCATATGTACATATGTATTTCGTTACATTTGCTACAGTGTGCGCTGAAATTTATAAGGAAAGAATTATAATAAGTTATATTTGACGACTTCAAATATTAAAGATGCTCAAATAAACACTTAACATTCTTATTGTATTGTAAAGGCATATAATATAGGCGAAACCATATAAACGATTATACAATTTTCAAGAAATGCACTATAAGAATGTTATAGCTATATGTTACATATACTGTCGCATTCCACTTTTCTTATATAGCGGTTTTCGGTACAAGGGAGTACAAATTAATATTTATTCAGTAAAGATTAACATAAAAGTGGGTCTTGTGTTACATTTACACAGCCATTTTTTACCAGTCATAATAAGAATTCTGCGCCCATTTTTACGCGCATACAAACATCTCATGATCCCCACTCTCAAGCTTCTCTGAAAAAACGCGTACAATTATGCGGAAGGTTTTAATAAAAATCAAACGTGGAGATGTCTAGACTTGCAGTCTACAAAATATCCTGTTTTACTCAATGAAAATCTCCCTTTGTGTTTCAATGGTAATTCCCATGTTCTCAGCAACCATGATGTTGGCAAATTTTCAGAAATCGGAACAGCCTACCAGTGCAAGTGAATGGAAGTAAACTCGTTGATTTAATACGTGATCAAGTTATGAATGATAAAGCAATTTATTAAAGCGGTGAACGCGGATATTGTTATACTCTCGCAATCTGTTGCTACAGAGTATAATAGTTTCGTTCACCTAACGGTTGTTTGTATCACCTAAAATGAATCGAGTTACATATAGGATTATATATATATAAATGATCAAAATGAAGAGACGAGTTGAAATCCGGATGACTGTCTGTCCGTCTGTGCAAGCTATAACTTGAGTAAAAAACTAGATATCTTTATGAAACTCGGTACACATGTTTTTTGGTAACGTAAGACGGTTGGTATTGCAGATGGGATGGATGACGGTTGGTATAATCGATTTATTGTGCACATCTCCTAAACCGCTAAAGCTATATTAACAAAATTCACTGAGAACAAATGTTTTTAGAACCTCTATCGGGTGACAACACCGCCCACTTCCCATATAACGGTATTGTTTAAAACTACTAAAAGCGCGATAAACCAAGCAGTAAACAAGTCAGAGATATAAAATTTTATCTCTATGGTGGTATAAGATGACTTTATATGAACCATATCTTGGGATCCGCTTAACTGATTTCAACTAAATTCTGTACATAACATTCTTTTCATATTTTTATGTTATAGTGCGAAAATGGGCGAAATCAGACTACAACCACGCCTATTTCCTATATAACACCATTTTAAATTCCATTTGATTCTTTCCACCTTGTGACCAAACATTATCTAAATCGAACCAAAACTGTTCAAGCCCCTAGGCGCTGAATATGTGGACCCAATGCCTATAGTTGACTTTTTACCGAAAATATCGGTCAATGTGTAAGATATACAATTAAAATTTATATAATAAAAGAAACTCTCTATAATAGTATGTTTTTGAGTAAAAAATTGCCTGAATTTGATCAATACTTCCCTTAATATAAAATTATAACAACACCTGAAGTAATTTCCCGGGCTTTGATCCTTGCAAGTTGCGAAAGTATAAAATGTTCGGTTACACCCGAACTTAGAACTTCCTTACTTGTTTAATATATATTTTTTTCATACATAAAATGAAATATGTTGTAATATCCAAACTTTTAATAATTCCAAAGATACATATTTACAAAGGTTTTGTGAAATTTTCAAAGGAAATTGTTCAAAATTCGGCCATTACGACGTCATTTCCGGCGTCGCCTCAGAAAAAAGTGCCTCTGCGTTAACAGCAGAACTTCTTTTAGGATCATCTAAAGTAAAATGGAAAAATACGTATTTTAATTAAGACTATAAACTAGGTATTAGACGAAGACCATATAAGCCCTTATTTTTCATTAAAAACCTTGCCCCAAACACGATACACTTCCCATTTAAATAACATGGGGTTTTGCCTCTTTTGACGATTTCTTTTTTTTCTCTGGAACTTGCTTGTTTGTAGGAATAAAATATTCATATTATTGAAGCGAATTTACCGCTCTACAAAAAGTTCTGGCCAAATTTTCGATAAACTTACTCCTTTAAAAGTTATTCGCCGTTAAAGTTAACCTCTGGGTAATGTTTGGAATTTTCAAACTTTTACAGTAAATTTAAAATTTTTTCCGTAAAATTCAGTTATTTATTATTGATATTCTAATACCAAATTTATTGCTCTATAAAAAAGGTCGTCATAATTTTTTTCATACAAGCATTTCTTTAAAAGTTATACTCAGTTAAAGTTATTCATCAAATGACTTGAGCATTCATTTAAGTACACTTGATGCATAACTTTTAATTGTTTGGGGAAAGGTTTATCATGAAAAATAAGAACTTATTATGGTCTGATATTTTTTTTGATGGGAAACGAAAAGTTGAGGGGGCGTCTCGTGAAAAATAATCGATTTCGTATAAAACGGACACCCTTCTACATAAGCGTCTATGGTATAGTTAATCTCGAGAGCGCAAATTTTCGAGGCGGTATCTCCAAAACTATTACTCATTAAATAAGACAATAAAAAAATTTTGATTTTTCGAAGTGGCTCAATTTGCCCAAGTTTTGGAAGCAAACTTAGTGTGATGCGTTCAGGAAGTGGATACATGCCCAGAAAAGCCAGGGTTGCGATATTTCTTCCTTTTAAGACAAGGCAATTGCACAAAACAGATTCTGTCGCTTTTTTTAATTTGTCGTTCCCTTAAAACTCATGATTTTATTCAGCTAACGATTTCCGCTGCCCGCCTTAACTTCATGGTTTTACTTTTCTGTTGCCGCTTGCTTTCCTTTCAACTATTTTCTTTCATTATGTGCCACTCTGCAAGATGCACTCGCTCAACTGAGTTATACGCGGATTTAGTTGAGTTGTTCATACCACGCGCCACATTTTGTGCTGTATCATCAGTTGGCATCTCCGCCCACATCACTTTTATACCCTTCCTTGCTGTTGCCCCTCATTGAACACAATGGTTGAACTTCAATTTATCGATTTTCCTGGGTTTCTTGCTGTTCGCTGCTCGCTTTACGTGATCAAAACCTGTGATGTGGGTAAACTTGGTTCGGTAAATAAAAAGAACGAATAGGCAACGCGAAAGTTGCTGCAAGTTTCTTACTTGACGCAGGAAATTTTCAAAATTTTCCATTTCATTTCCATGCAAAATGCAAAGAGGCGGAAAGTTGTGCAAAATTTAGCGACGACAAAGGAGTCAAACACAACTGCGAGGGAATGAAAATGTCGTCAGCTGTGAGCAAACCGCCGAGAAGGACATACTTAAAAAGGAATAATGCAGTAGGAATCAAAACGTTGGTTCATGGGAAGACTGCATACTTTTTAAGTATTCCGTGACCTATTTTCCCCTCATTTTACCAACCTTTTTTTCCTTTTTTGCGGCTATTTCAACATAACGGCCGTAAAGCGGAGTGCGGTAGTTTATACTTATTGCACATATAATTAAGTCTGACGTACAACTTAGGGCACACAAAAATCAATCAAGTTCAAACTTCTAAGAATTTAAGTAATATTTGCAAACTCAAACAAAAACGAAACTTCCAACGTGCGTCGATTGAGTGAAAAAGCTAATAAAAAACATGAGCGAATTATTATTGTTATCCACCTATTCCCAAAAAATTGTAATGTGTGCCAAGTCATTTCACAACTTATTCACGAGAGAGAGAGTTGGCAGTAATTATTGAAAGTAAGCCATATGTAGTGGGCTCCTAAATGCTATTTACTTCTACGAAACTCAGCTGATTCGACTGATTTCCCATTATAAAAGAAATAAAAATATAGATTAACTTAATTTAATTACGGCTACACTCAAAGTGTTTTAAGATCGCCAGGAATTTGTATTAAGAATCAGAACGGTAATTCTGTGATGGATACCTAGATGATATTTAACAGTCAAATTGAAGGACCGTTATCGCGAACGGAGTGTGAAAGTTGTGAAATGATGTAACCTAATGCTCGATCAAATTCGTCAGGAAAACGTGATTAACAATAAGCAGCAATAATCGTGGATAAGCCTACCAAACATTGACCAAAAGCTCTGAGGTGAACATGTTATAACATCACATGAAAACTAACTAGGTGTAAGACGCGTTATGAACTAAGCCGCTTTCATTGGTACAAAAAAAACCTATGCAAATCCTTTAGCGCTTAAAGTATCTAAAACAAGAAAACACGTTAACTTTGGTTGCATCGAAGCTATAATATCCTTTAGAAATAAAAAAAACTTTCCATACAAGAACTTGTCTTTGATCGTTGAGTTTGTACGGCACCTACATAAGTATATGCTATAGTGGTCCAAATTGAATATTTTTTTCGGAGATTGTAGCATTGCCTTAGATAATAATATTCTATATATTCTAAGAATGTTTTGGGAGTGGCACATTTGTGATTGGCAGTTGTTCCCAAAATGTTTAGTTTTGGTCAGAAGAACTTTGGCATGAGGCGAGCCTAACCGAACTAATACGCTCTGAAGTTGATCAAAAATTAACACTTTAGTCAAGTTTTCTTTGATTAAATTGCTGAAACTGTTGACTAATTGAGGCTTATTCCCATTAAGGATATACAAATTATAATAAGAGAAATCAACATTTTGAGGATTGGAAGAACTATCCGCATATCTGCACGGTTCCAGCACTAAAGTTGAAGGATAGGAAAGAGGTAAAAATTGGAAATCAACTTTCTTCGCAGTATCTTCAGTATATTGGCACGGGAATCGGTTTCCTTTAGCTTTTGCATGTACACATTTAATACTACCTATGTATTGAGTCTCACTCTTTACATAACATGAAATAATGTTACTCGTGTATTGACAGAATTGCACAGAATGGGAGTTTTACAAAGTACCCCGTGTAATACCTAAAAACATACATACATTGAAATTATGATTGAACTATAATAAGTAATAATATTGTAACACTCAAATAAAATACAGGATGAACCAAAGTGGTGAGAATAACTGTTGTCAGAACTGGTGTCCTGCGAAAGACTAACTTGCCGGGTAAATTCTTAAGGCAAACAATGAGTTCTATTCTCGGTTGTTTGCTTTCGCAGCGCAGGCAGGAGGGTACTGCTAAAAGCCTGTGGGAGACACATACATTCACAAAGGCGATGTTGTTGAAAATAGTAACCTCCCAGATGTTGGTAAACTATTTGCGCACGCAAAACGCTGCTGGAGGAGCTTTGCGAGAGTAAAAATGCCAGATATCGACTAACGACAAAACGCCGAGGGTAGGCGTGGCATTATAAACATGCAATATTTCTATTACACCGCCCTGAAATTATGAGGCTGCTCGACACGAGCCCCCTCTGAGTATAATAGATTGTACTCTCTCAATAATACGCCTTTGGCGAGTCCAGTTGTTGATTTCAGTTAAGTTCAGTTAAGTTACCAGCAAGAGTGTCGCTGAAACTTCTTCTGTCACGCATTCGCTCGAAGGCAAAATACAAGTGACTAAAATTGATGCGTTGCCTCCACAGCGATATTCGAAATCGTAAGGTGGGAGCTACTGCGTAATGTATACTCTTTCGGTGTTACAGCGTGCCCTTCGGCGCTTCTTTAAGTACTATTTGCTATGCCATTTCACGCAGCACACGGGAGTGCTTGAGCGCAACTCAAGAATCAAGTGCATTACTACTACTAGACAGTTTACTAGCTGGTTGTCTGATTTTGTTTAGAAGTCATGCCGCCTATTGCACGGCTGTAGACGGGGAGCGGAACCTGACAACTTGACTATTGAACGAAGAAAGTTGTTGCAATATTGAGTTAATTGTTTGAAATAAGTGCCGATGGCTGTATTGGAAACTTTTCAGCAAAGTTCTTCAGAACAACACATTTGCACGTGTACATGCGCACCGAAAGATTGTTCGTAACACTAAACGCACGAAAAGTTAAACCGTCACTGTGGTAGGTGGGTGTGAGTGGGAGATTTAAGCTTCAGTTTTCACTGCTGTAGAAATTGCTTTATACAAATATTCCATACTCATTAATTCGCTGAAGATGGCAAAAATAGAAATATACAAACATATAAGTAGATATATGCTTATACCTATATGTAGTCCAACTTTTCAGTAAGTTATTGCGGATTGATATGCAAAGAGAATATAGTATTATTATTTCTCTGATCGCCTTACAATGTTTAAACTATCATCGCCTATAAGTCTTAAATTTGCTTTTATAAAGAAGCCAATTAGTTTGTAGATGTAAAAATGCGTTGTCATGCTCATTCCCCATCTAATGTAAATTAAGGGTCTATAATGAATTCAATGGGCTAAACCTTAAAATATAATTGATCGTAAGAGCTCGAAAACTTTTCGGGCAGAAGCAATTGGTTTCCATTGAAGCACGGTTTTTGGATATCCTGAAGGCAGCTCGTGCTATCGCGCACTGTTTTCATCGTTCATTGAGAAAGGTTCTACTTTTTTGAATTAAATATGACTTTGTTAAATTGCACAGCTGGTGGTTTTTATTATTCTTAAGTACTTTGCCTATGAGTTAAAGTTTAACTCATGTCAACTGAGTAAGTACACTTTTGCTGGGCATTTTCTTCTTTGCGTTAAACAAGTAACTTTTTGGAAAAGTGTGGTGTAAGCAGGGCTGCCGAGAAAAGAAACCGGGCCCAGAGATAAAAACGTGGGGTCCTTTTCCTACAGGAACTGGTACTACTTCAATGTTGTTGAAGAATAAGTCAAACAGTGTTTTATGCTCTCATCACATATGTATTAAATATGCTTTCCTGTGGATGTCCGGTGGAACAAATTTGTTTTGTACGATTTTAAAATCAACAATGAATTAATCAGTTCATTCATTCATAGACATTGAATATGATGATAGCAAGACTTGATAAATAATAAAAAGACAGAAACATCTCATTAATCTCTAATTAGTAAAATAAACGGTAATTTTGACTATCGTTATTAAGTTTTGAACATGCGTTGGAAGTTAGAAGTGAGCATTTCGAGCTTTGGCGGCAGCGAATGCGTTAACAATAGTCCAGAAATCCAACTTCTTGCCATTTTCTACTTCTAGGAGGCACAGTGTACTAGCTAGTCCTAAAAGCCTGCCCTGTGACAAGCAAGATTGTTTAAAATTTTTGATCCTTCGTAAAGCGTTAAACAAACGTTCACCACCAAAAACAGAAACGGGTAAAGTGCAAAACATTCTCAAAGCGATCCAAATATTTGGGAAAAGTCTTCCTAATTTTCAGACATTGATGGCATTCAATAAGTTCTATGGAATGAGACGGGTTTGCATCGTAAACTTGTCTGAGGTGAATAGCTTCAATAGCGAACTTATCAGATACAGATTAATGGAATACTTCTTTGCAAAATTTGTTACAGCAGTGCTGAGTTCATTTTAGTTCATATCATGGAAGTGCCATAGAAAAGAGAATGATTTCTTTTGAATTTTTTTATTGTCTTTACTGCAATTTTCATCCACTTCTTCATGTAGGTCGTTGCCCTGTTTTTTTTTTTTTTGTTTTGTTGGCTGATTGTAGAATCATCTCGAGATGCTCTAAATTTTCTGCATTCATTTCAAATTGCTTTCCATTGAACGTGCAGAGTGCAAATCCACAAGAAGGCTTTCTATATTTCTAACTTCACCGTCGATAGTGGCATTGAACTATTGAGGAATCAAGTTTCTTTCATTGATTGACTGAAGGATTTTAAACCATAAAGAGGCCATCAAAACGCTTTCAAATTCGCTCATATATTTCAAAATTCCATGAATGTCTCGACGAGTTTCTGCCATAATGTTGAGTTTTTTAATTTCTTTCAAAGCATTTATCAATCCGTGAAGATTTTTCGCAAATGGCTCGACGGCATCGATTCTCGCATGTCATTTTGTATTAGAAAGACAGCGAAATGAATGGGGTGTTTTTCTGTGCTGCTACTGAAAAGATTGAAATATTTTTGAACGAAACTAAAAAAAAGGGATTGCTCGAGGACAGCTTTCAGTCGGGTCGACTCCAACCAAATTCGTGTGAGGTGCACACTAAGCGAAATAACTGCATACATAGTTTTACGTTGGATGGGATTTTACGCTCGTTCATATTTACCGGTCATATTGCTACCATTATCGTAGCAATGTCCACAGCAATCTTCCAATGTTTTCCAAGTTAAAGTGACAATAGCTTTGCTGGTTTTTTGCGACAGTCTAGAACATCGGGAAAACGTTCTTTTATCAGTAATCACAACGTTTAAATATTGTAAGTGTTCGAATTAATCACCTATTAAAAACATTCTGATTTTTATCTATTTACTTAATTTTTTGGAAATTAGTGGCCCCTTCGAGAACTACGGATCCGCCAGGCAACCATATACCGTATGATTTGCTTAAATATATTTAAAAAATATACTCGTATGTATACTTAACTCTTTGATGATTTACGAATTTTTTCAAAATTTATCTTAAAACAAGTAAAAGCGTTAACTTCGGATATTAATCGATTGTCGGTTTTAATATTTTGTAAGCAACTCATAAAAGTAAAAAAAAAATTTATTTTCAAAAAAAAAATCTTTAACTACTGTGATTTAAAGTCAACATTTTACTTTTATTTTGATTGGTAATTATGACTTTTGACTGCGTTATAGAAAACCTAATATTTGTTATTGACTTGTTTATTTTCATTGAGGCTTCATATAAATCTCTACATATTAAAAGGAAATAGCTAATTAGATCTGTTAGTTTTAAATTGAGAGATTTTTGTTAGTACTGTATTCAATTGCAAAATTGTCTCAAATCACAAAAATTGTCTCGAATTTAATATCTCAAATTTAGGGACTTGTGAATGTATCAAAGTACTGACTTGCTCTATTAGAGTTCCTGTTTTATAAATTAATGTTATCAACATATTGTATTTACCTCGACTCGCTATTCCAAACGGTATTCGAGTTTTTCTAACATTGATAATGCTTTCTTACTAAATTCTGCGATATACAAATATGTGTAATGAAAAGAAAACTTCATAAAATTGAATTTGCATGCTCCATAAATGTTAGATGCATTTTTTGAATTTTTGAAATCCATAACAATACCATTTGTAGCCATATTTATGCTCTTCGACAGTCTCTTTGTATATGCAACTGCAACTTGAATTTACCGCTGCAAAGGTTAATTTATTTGCATTATCACAATTACACTAATTAATCAATCACAATGCTGGAACACAACCACACACACACACAATGGGGCAATAACAGCCATCCATTCATAATGTCTGTCTCGCTTTGAACATGGCATAAGTCAGTATGTATTCTCCGTCTATGATTCCAAAGTTTACCATTCAGTGTTTAATGGCAGCGTCGGTAACGAGCTTGATTTTGCTGAAGTACCTTTCAAATGTGTAATTAATCAAATCACAATAAAGTGCAAGAATATGCAAAGCGACACCGCAACACACACACCCATGTCTCTGCAAGGAACACGCTTTCTATGAAGACACATGTATTTTTCTCTCTCTGGCACTTCCTTTAGTCGACTGCCACTTGCAATAAAAACTGTAACTGTGGTTGAAGCGCTTTGAAAAACGTTGCAAGAAACCAAAGCGCCGCAGCGCCCCCTTCGCTCGCCTTAGTTACAAAGCAGCGGTGAGCCTTCGTACACATATATATTACATATGTTGCTGTGGCAAATTGCTTGCTGGTATGTGCGTCGGAAGTGATGTTGTGCCACATAAAGCAGCTCATAAATTACGCACACTCATGCGAGTACGCCCCATGATACTCATACGACATGTCGTACTGCTACTGCGGTCGGGCACTGATGCAATATGTTTGTGGGTATGTGCGAGGCGGCAATGGAATACATTAATTACGCGCACTCCAGTGCCACTATTTGCATACGCGCTTATATCAGCACACAAGCCCGCTGCATTCCTATCTCGCACCTGCCCTCTGCGACGATATCGAACGTATATTTGTATAAATTGCTTGCTATAGACGCGCGAAGACGTTGTAACTGCGACTGAGCACTATTGTCGTTGGCCTCAATGTCTCCTGCAACTGACATATGACTTTCGATTTGTCATGCCATTACCCCACGCCACGGCTGTCACTCAAATTCATGCGTATTCCTAGTCTACATTGCGCCGTATGTACCCAGGCTGCACCCTGTAAGCGATATAATGGGTATACCGGGGGCGGAGGACTGGCAAGTGTCATTGGTGGTTTACTTTAAGCTTCAGTTGTTGCCTTAATCATATCCTAACCCCAATGATCAACCTTCTTTACTATTACAACAACAATGTAGGTCTCGCGAATAAATTGGTATGGGTGCTTATGCGCTGAATTTAATTTGCGTTGAAATGATTTGCCACGTAAGGCTCACTTTAAAGCGCTCGGCTACTAATCCTTTATCTAGTGATTCGGTGTGCGTTGCCGAAACGCAATTAAACGCATTAACATTTGCCGCAAATTGATGAATGCGCTTCAGTTTGCAGAAAAATTGTAGGCAGCCACAATGTGGCGCCAGCAAAGAGCAAGTAATGCATTGGAGAGGGAAGAAAAACACACGCGCGAACTCGTGCTTATAACAAGTATGTGGAATACACGCGTGCATTCTAGCGCTTTCCCTCGGAAATGATGCGCACATTCACAGTTCCATATTAGTGCTTAATGTCATGTCCATGGCTCAGCCAAATATTTTCCTGTGTTTGTTGTTTTTGCCTATTCCGCACACGTACGCTGCTCACGTTCAACACCTGGTCACGCTTCACTTCGCAAGTCAGCTTAGCTCTGTTCTATGCAAATATGTATTTACTATGCATACACTCTAGCCTACACTACCCTGCTATATGTGTGCATTTGTGCCTTACAGACCACGCAATTCCAATTCGACAGCCGCTAGGCACGAGCAATTCCGTTCGGTCAGTTCACCAACTGCCTACGTCGTACGTTTTGACTTTTCGCATGCAATGCGAACATACATACAGTGCGTTCAAAAAATAACGTTTTCGTTTTACGAAGTGTAGGAAGCGTTTATTGATAAACATGTTGTAATTATAGAAAAACATTGCTTTGTTATAACTGCTATTTTTTTAATACATGCTCCTTTCTCCTGCGTTGTCTTTATTGCCTCACATCTGTGATGGCAAATTGCAACTAAATTTTCCCCATATTTCGCAGGACGTCCAGCTATGCTGGAGTCGACAAATGGAATATTTTGTTGATGTTAAATGTTTTCTCATATTTTGGCTTTCATTAAATCCCAGATATAATTGAATGGATTGCCGTTTGGTGACTTTGACGACCAATTTTAATATAAAAATATAGCTTTCTTGTTTCCATGGAGTATAGAATCTGTTTCTATGTTTCGGACCATTGTCTAATTGCAATATCTAATCTTGATTATTTTTACGTAAAGCATTTCAGCTGACTTCAGTAAACCCTCTACATACAATTTTATCAGTCTAATGGTGTTCCAGTTTTCTATTAAACACCTCAAAACTCCATATCTATCAGCAGAGAATCATCTATAAACATGCACCTTTCGGGGGTTCAAAGGAGTATTGTACTAAATGTTTGTCTTTTTTTAACCAAACACGTCTCAAGGGGTTGAATATCCAAATCCCGGTTTATGTTTTATTGCACCCAATGCAACCTGTTTTTATTTAGTGATTTTGAAAGTAGGGGTTTAATTACTTTTCTTCTACGTTTCATGCCAGATCTCTGAAGTCTGTCCTATATTGTATTTAGATATATATTTAATCGCATTTTGACACAATTTTTTTGTTAGCTCATCTTAGACTGAGCAGAGAGAAATAGATTTGTCTTCACTTTTAGATGTCAGGAGACTCCCCCCTCTTCCTGGCTTGTCATCTAGGTTTATAATGGTTACACCACCTCTTCACAAATCTACAACACATATTTAAAAACAATACTTTGCAGGTTTTTTTTAAAGTCCATTTAGGACGTTCAGGATGCTTCGTTAAAAAGACTGCTTCAAAACTTTTCTTATACTGGCACTTATTATTCTTTTTTTTGTTGGCACGACGTGACAACTTAAGAACACCTTTGCAAAACAAACAAAATCAGTTTTCCGCGAATTGATCACGCGAAGGAAAAATATTATACAATATTTTGAATGCACTGTATATACCACATTTTCATGGGTTGTGGTGTAAGAGGTTCAAAAAGTAATTGATCGGGAGAGTAGTGTTCCGCTGTAGTCTTAGAGTCTAGAAAACGATACTATTCTAACTGTAATTTTGATCGCACATATTAGGGCCACCCAATAACTTTTCTTTCTTATCTCAAAAGAGAGTGTAAGCGATGATTACAAAGGACAAGTGAGATAAAGAGTAAATAATGGACTGATGAGCAATATTGTTGACGACTGGATATTCCCGGTAGTAAAATTTATGTTTGCCAAAATGAATCATTGGTATTGAAAATATGCAATATAATAAATATTCGTAAGTCCTTGAAACTTAACACATCTAATATATCTTTCGCCAAGTCAAGAAAATTCCCAGGTTGTGCAGAAAGATTGTGTTCTACTAGTGGTTACTCCTCCGAGAGCATCACGAGAACTTCGTTGAACTTGTTTTTGTTGTTATATTATTGCGATGCAAACGACTTTGAATCACCAAAATTAATACCAACAAAAGAACTTAAAACTTTCAAGAAGTGTTTAACATTGCACTACGCTCACAAATACTCCAATTTTTATCGACAATGCGTCACTGTACTACCGTATTTTCAGATATCTTTACCAATCTTACCTTTATAACACCTTTTCGCATGCTTGTTTAAAATCTTTCATTCTCATATACGCCTTATATATACAAGTTTAAAAAGAAAATACATAAGCTTTGTTTTATTTGTGAGTGGGATCGAATCCCGACAATGCGGCGAGTTTCCAGCCTCTCGGAGTGGTAAGTCGTAGTGTTTGCACCTTATAACAATGGTTTTGTTTCATTCACCGTCGGCTGTTGCATAACCAGTGTCGTGGCGACGAATTCGGTTTTCCATGTTGTAGTTGTTGTTTATGTCGCCACAATCTCGTTCAGTGGGAAGTCTACAGTTCCTTGGACGAGCGCTGGCCGTTGCGTGTTATGATATATTTAGGCGCCAACGCATGAGTGTTTTCTGTTGGTGTATGCCTTTTTTCAACATACGTTTCCTAAAGGCAAAAAAGCTTAGACATTTCCGTGACGTTTTTGTGAATGAAAGATTAACGACTCGAAGCCCCTAATGTGCCGCATATTGTCATCCATTACTGAAATTAAAAACAGCAACAAAAGAAAAAGATTTATCGAAGGAGTGCTAAAAATCATTCAAAGAGAAAAACCAGCCGTCGGTCAGCCCTTCGAGTTTCAAAGTCATCATTTCATGTACCTCTACTTACCTGAGTTTTGTGTTTCGCGACGAATTTTAACAAATTTATTCCTTAGTAGGGATAGCAGTGCATCTTTGAAAACTTTTTTTAGATCTTGAACGTGGTTACATTATCCCCAACTAGTCTCTAGTAAACTACATAAAAAGACTGAATTACGACACTTGTCTATGTGAAGCACGTTCACTTAATGTTTTGGTAAAGTGTTTCACCCTTTTAGCGACTTGGACTAGTTCCAAACTCGCAGCTGTTTAACTTCACGAAAAACTGACGAAAAATCAATGATACAGATTAATAATTGTTGTTGCTATTTAGCAAACCGGAAAGTTTGTCAATGAGCAGTAGGCAACCTCGAAATAGCCAAGAACACATACCACACACAAAGGTGGTGAGCTTTTACATGAAAAATGTTCATTAGTGTTAATTTTATTGCACTTTTTATTATCTGATAAAACTTTTCGACCGGCGGAGGTACTTCTCAGAATTAACCATCTCGAGTTTTAACATAAATTAACAACAATAATAGAGTAGAAAAACAAAGCAGCAATATGAAGCACGCACCAAAATAAAATGGAAACATCGCAACTACACGAGAGCGGAGAGTAAGCCAAGCACCCTTGAGTTGCTTCCGAACTTTTGTGAGGCAAACCAGAATACGTGTGGGCTTGTGTTGAATTGCTGCCCCAAAGCCAAAAAAATTAAAAGTGAAAAACAATAACAATTCACCTGCCTCGCAATAAAACGCGCACAAAAAGTTTAGTTTAATTCCCACCTTCTGAGAATGAACCGTTGAAAAGCGTATTTCGTTGTGAGTTTGGACTAATGTGGGTTTAAGCTGGCATGACGCCTTCCATCGTTGCGCGCAAGCAAACATTTTAATCGTCAAAATTTACGTGCACACTTAGCAAATGACAATGCAAAGTACAACAACAAAGGCGACTACACACACAAATACCCAAAACATCCTAATGAGACGGAACTGAGTTGGTGCTACGGGGTACGGTTGGACGACGAAGGCAACAATTCACTCACGATTTGTACACCAAACACTCATAACTGGCAATTTGTTGTTCCTGATGGATTTCGTGTAAATGTCACAACTATCTGGACACTCCAGTGATTAGTGTGATAAAATTTAAAGCTAATCAAAATTGTAATTTTTTCAGTTTAAATATTGTCTTAGATAAATAAGTCGTAATTCAAATGATAACCAATTGACTAGTAGTGACCGGTGACCTTCAAAACAAAACATTACAACCCGGAATTAATATGATATTCTAAACAAGCAGTTCGCCTTCAGCAATACGTTACTCGAGAATTTAATTTTTATGCTCTTGCATTAATGACGAGATGAGCTGAAATCTAGATGTCTGTCAGTCCGTCCGTTTGTCTGCCTTTGCAAGCTGTATCTTGAGTAATAATTGAGATATCGTCATGATAATTTGTACACTTGTTCCTTAGTCAAATCGGGACGACAAGTTTTCAGGCCGTTGCCCCGAATGCTGTCACGACCACAAAACACCATTAATCGGAAACCTATAAACTATCCTAAGTAAGCCGCAAATTACGGTAACTGTAATTTAGTACAACGCACCGCAATAATGACGGGCAACTGTGGTTTAAAAATTTTTTAAAAGGGTTTCACTAAGAAGCTGCACATTTGTTGGAACGACCGATATCGGACCACTATAGCATATAGCTACCATACAAACTGAACAATCGTAAGCAAGTTATATATATATTATATACTTCTGTATATTTTACTGTCTATAAAAATACGTTATAGTGACTAATCAAAACACGATCTATGCTTTGACTACCGTTACACACACCTTGACACAAAGTTGTCGGTTTTTATGTAAAAACTATATGTTTACATTTAGTATTTGCTTTCCTTTTTACTATACCTTTTTTTGCTATTGTACTCCTGAGATTTCTCCGCAATTATCATTTATTTCGCAATTCACATTCGCCTCTTTTTCCTCTATACCGCTAAACACGCTTCGCACGCTCCGCTTGTCGGTGCAGACAGTCGTATATTCATTCGTTTTGCGTCAGATAAGTTGGTGAGCGCGTTTTTGTTTAATTAGAACATTCATTAATCAAATCAAAACCATTTGCCGACCCCAAATTTTGCGAATGACACACGGGCATGCAACTCTCGATACACAACAAATAAAACTTCCCAAGTAAATATACTTTCACATATACGAGTATTTATATATTATATTATATAATATATACCTATATGTATATTATATTATATTTATATATTTACACTCAAGTGGATATAACATAGATAAGGCCAAAGTCAACCGTCTTGCCGCAGAGGTTATTTGTATTCTTCTGTTGCAGCACTTTGTGGTTTCGGCTTGCGCGCGAACCATGCAACCATGTTCGGTATATGGATGAACAATACTTGTACATATGCATGTATGTCACCTACATTCTACGGCTTATCTGATGTATTTATTTATTTTGCTTGTGGATCAACCGCCTAGTTATAAATAACATAGTTAACGGTAATTTTAAGAGAATTAGAGAAATAACGGTTCAGTGTAATCGAAAAGTGGGACAAGTTTCAAACTTGTGTTACCTTCTATGAAAATTGACGCGGCGCCAATTAATTCCCAAGAATAATTGATTTTATATTTTATTCGCAGAATTAGATATTATTTATCAGGAATTCTGGCGGTTAAAAATAGGAGAATGACTACAACCTTATTCCTTAAATGGACAGAAAATATTATATATTTAATATTTGTGAAACCAGTATTAGCTCACTTTCAGAGGAATTAAAATAATTTTTAAAATTTTCCGTTTCGATCTACAAATGTCTAATTTAGGAACACTGATTTTAATAGTATCCACTTAATCGCCGTTGAATACTGAAAACAGAAACAAGAGTATAGGGGCCACAACAAGTCCTTCAGTTTTTGCACACGTCATTTTCTCCATAAACAGATGATCATGATGGTCGGAACCGTCGAATAATTTACAAGATATCTTCACGTTTCCTGGGCCCCTTTTTTAAAAATTGGACTACTATAACGTTCTTATATGGAAACCTTTTTTATTCGATAAGCCATCATCACGAAATTTAGCATGGATCATGGTTCGCAGTTTTCAGCAGAAATGTATTTAATAACAAAATAAATTATCTTGCGTTGTAAAATCTCGACTGAATTCTATTGTACCTGCCTTTGTATTGGTCGCAATAATTTCCTGTCCTTCTAACTTTGGTTAACATATATCCGCACATATGAATTTTGCGTGGAAAGGAATATGTGTGTATATATAAGTGTGTTTGCCAGCATTCACGATTAAGTCTTTTAGACGTATTTACAAATTTACCTACATGTATGTATATACCTAGTTCGTATCAGCCACGCACACATGGATAACCCAGCAGACAATAAAACATCTTTTCAAAGACTAAAAAATCAACTTCGGCAATCGGAGACCGGAGACCGGACGGAGAGATGTATTCTCTTAGTCTGCTGAGAAATTTCATCTTTTTTCACTTACAATGTATCAATTCATAGAAAAAGTATTTTTAAGTAATAAATGTTGCTTCGAGTGTAGAGTACCGAAACCGTTCAGATATAAAATAAATATTACTAGTTCGTTAAGGACATAGAAACCATATTATTCAGTGAGTAATAAAAATGATGAGGTATCAAAAATTATTAGAGATTGGTGCTCGGTTTTTTACTGGGATACCATTTCAAAACACACACACAAACAGTTACAGTGACAGTAAGGACAATGCGAACAATAATCGTAATGCCAACGACAAGGGCAGTGACGAAAACAACAACAGCGACAGCAGCGTCGGCGACAACGAGAACGACAATTTCATGAGTTAAATGTATGCGCATAAATTAATAATTAATTACACAGAATTACATTTCGGGCTTGTTGTATAATATTCATTATTGTTATGCATAAATAACGCGTAGTCAGCCGACGTTGCCTCCCACCGCCACCCTAAATACTCAAACATGCCGGCAGCAGCCAAGCTATGCAAAGCTGAGCAGATCAAACGGCTATCATAAATACTTACGTAGATACACACGAGTACAATTCATGGGTACTATGTACACTCGCTATATAGAGATATACACATATGTACATATACATATACATATGGATATATAAAACTGGAATCTCGAATTCCGCTTATACTCAGATGCATACGAGTATATTGCTGACTCTGTTTGTCAACTGAAGTACCTCTGGGAGTTAGAATGACCGCTCTGCAAACTTAGTACGGATCCACACGATGAAATATCGTCAAATAGATATGTTGGAAACTTTAATTGTGATTGGGCATTATGCGTTCAATTTAAAAATACATATGAGTCAATGGATTATCCCGCAATTTCTGCTTCGCTCTAAACTTCTTAAGAACATTGTTTTATTACTAAGCCTTCGAAAGAGATCAAATTACATGAATTCGGTAAAAATAAATTGAGATTAAAAACTTATACAGCATGCTTAGTAGATAAAATATGCATTTAAGTTACACACGGCCAATTTCACCTTTGTTTTAAATATTTTAATCTACTAAATATTAATTACAGAGCTTAATCAGATAATAGATCATTACCAGTAGAAGTGTAGTTCTTAAAAAGGTAATACTGTGCGATTTTTACCATGTCTGCTTAGTCGATTTAGCTATTTTCGTTGTCTCTTCATCTGGCTGTCTGTCTGCTGGATACACGCGAACTAGTCCCGGAGTTTTTAGATATCGATCTAAAATTTTGCACACGTCTACAAGAAGTCATACAAACTGAACGATCGGAATCAAGTGCTTGTATGAAAAACTTTTTTATTTGACTAAATATATTCACGACATTTGGCATGGATTATTGTCTAAGGCAATGATGCAATCTTCGAAGAAATTGTTTAGATCGGATCACTATAGCATATAGCTACCATATAGCTACCATATAAACTGAACGATCGGAATTAAGTCTTTTGTTTTTGACGAGCAATCTTTACGAAATTTGGAACATATTATTTTTTAAGACAACGCTACAATATCAGAAGAAATTTTCTAGATTTAACTACTATATCATAACATGAACGATCAAAAGCAAGTTCTTGTATGGAAACTTCGTTACTTGTGAAGGGTATTCCAGCTTCGGGGCAACCGAAGTTAACGTTTTTCTTGTTTTGATACTATTTTCCTCCATTTTCACTTATTTACTTAATATTGCTTTAATTTTTTTACTTTTTATTTCATTTGGTTGTTTAGTTTTTTTTTCACTTTGAAAGTTTTTAGTTTCTAAATCTGCTCTCTGATAAATTTCTCTACTGACAAACAGATGGCGCTAAATCTGAGTCCTACAGTGATTCTTCTTCTAGCTGACGAGATTAACAATTGCCATTTTTGTATGGCGAAATCTTGCTAAATGTAGTAGATTAGTGGGATAATCTACTCAATAGCCTAAATCCCGTGATTAAGTGTCAGTCGGAACATGGTATTAAGTGTCGTTATTTGCCGTTCACTTTCGAAGTAACAGTGAAAGTTGACTTTATATTGGCGTTATGCTCTACATACAAATAAATATTATATTTACAACATGTAGTATACCTATAGTTGAATACTCAGGCGATTGAAAATATATATGTGTTCGAATTGTTTCCCTGTAGGGTAGCATGTACAAGGTGCAATACAAAAGTTTCAGGACTTTTATAAAAACCGAATATTATTTGTTTTTTTTTTCGAAAAATTTATTGGTCGCCTTCAAAATAGTCTCCTTCCGCCTGAATACAATGTTTTGCACGTTCAAGAAGGTAGGTTATCGAATGACTTATTTAGGTCATTTGTCGGTATAGCGTTGAGGATGGCGGTCGTCGCCTTTTGGATGGCATCAACGTTAGCATAGCGGTTTCCTTTCATGACCAAATGTAGTTTTCCGAACAAATAAAAATCGCAGGGTGCCATATCAGGAGAATAGGGTGAATGGTTGATGATATGAATGCGATTTTTGGTCAAATCGAATGTTGAATTCTGAGGTCTTTTTCGTGTTGTTTCAAAGTGTGCGGGACAAATCGAGCACAAACCTTTCTGAGGCCCAAATTTTCTGTCGAAATACGATAAATCGACGCTGCGGATATTGATAATTCCGATTCCATATATTTAAGCGATGATTTCGGCTCTTTTTTAATGAATTTAAGCACAATTTCTGTGTTTTTTTCGTTCACAACATCTTTCGGCCGGCCCGAACGTTCGTCGTTCAAGTCCTCCCGTCCCTCTTGAAAACGTTTAAGCCACTCGTGAATATGGCTACCGGATAGACAATCATCGCCATTAACTTGTTTCATCATTTGATGAGTTTTGGTAAAAGTTTTACCAAGTTTAAAACAAAACTTAATGTTGGCTCTTTGTTCGATACTCACTTTCCGACCGACACTACAAATGTAATGTCACATGTAGCGCGATATCTCAGCCGTTATATAAATTTTATACGACAACACTGAATAATATACAATTGAGGGATAACAATTTCAGACAGATGGCGCCACTAGAAGCCGCGTTGTTTAAAAAGTCCTGGAACTTTTGAATTGTACCTTGTAGTATAAGAATATGCGAGCACAAATGACAACAAAATAAAAACGAAAGCATTAAAAGTGAAATAAATAAAATAAAACAGGTGAGCGAAATGCACGCTTTTCCGAGATGCTTTTCGGAAACGAACATGGAGTGAGCATAGTGAGCGTGGCAAATTAGTAACTGTCTGCAAATAGATTGCGTTAGTGCTATGGCCCGAAATTCCTTATTTTGAATAAAGCGGAAAAAATTGACGAAACATTGACGACTGTTATCACTTGCGGCACACCTCTGAATGTGGCAGTAAAGATAACAACTAAATAAAACCAAAACTAATCAAATCTTTCGGTATAGGCTTGTTTTAATTGCCCGAATAACGATAATGTCAAAAACACACCTTAGACTAAGTAGTTAGTAATATGTATTATATTCTATATCTGGATAGTGAACGGGTGACAACGGTAAAAGCCACCGAAGGTATAATACCCTTCACTGGTACATTTTTTACATCATTCGGCCATTTTGAATGGCAGTTTATGCTATAGTGGTTCGATCTGAACAATTTGTGCGAAGATTGGAGCGATGCCTTGGATAATAATCCATGCCAAATTTCATGAACATGTCTTGTCAAATTAAAAAGTTTACCATACAAGGACTTGAGCGGTGATCGGTCAGTTTGTATGGCAGCTATAAGCTATCGTGGTCCGATATCGGCGGTTCCGACAAATGGGCAGCTTCTAAGGGAGAAAAAGAAGTGTGCGAGAGATACTTTAAATACTGAGGAACGGCTAGGGTCGCCGACATTTCCTCTTGGGTGTTACAAACATCGTGGTAAAGTTAATATCAGGGAATAATGTGCCTTAGCAACTTTCAATGCTTAATCCTGCTCGCTTAGAAAACTTGAAATAGCTACACCAATTTATGGCAAATTTAATCCTTTATTCCGTGGTGTCACTTAGACACGTCAAACTTAATACTAGCTGTGCCATCAAGTCTCGATTAAAGTCGTACACACACACCTTATCATAGGAGAGAATGGAGGTAAATTTTTGCTCTGTGGGAAAGGAGGTGAAAATCAATTTAACACTTTGTCGTGAATAATTAATTCTGTATGAATTTTCAAATCTGTCACAAATTTTGGATGACATATTCACAGTCGCATAACGTAAACTTCGTTCATATTCAAGCATTTACCGTTAACACTAACACACTTGCCACGTCGTAACCTATTTGGGAGCGAGCGTGAAGTGCCTTCTAAATTTGTGTGTTGATGTGCGCATTTTATACTTCTACTTTGCCGCCCCTAACGCTAACTAACTAACCAACTAACTATCGTGCCAGCCAAACGAAAGTAAGTTAACGATGCCGCCACTCACTCACACACTCTGCCTGCCACAAGCCACCCAGCCAGTCAGTTGAGGGTCTAACGAACGAACAAACTCGTTTAAACGAAAATTTGATCAAGGCACCCAAAAACTGTTGTCAAAATAAGGAAAACGTCTCATAAATCCTTTTAATATTAAATGAGCTCATTCCCATCCATTCGCCGCCAGCTCTACTTCTTTGTTGCCACACATACATTTGTGTGGCATTTGCACACACTGCTCTACATATATTATATATATAATATGTATGTATTGGAAGTGCAATCTTTTGGTTTTGTTGGTGGCGCATGATGATGGCTGCTGAATTCGCCACCACGTCGTTGACATTGCCGACATAATACACACCTTGGTGCTCCGTCATATGTGGCAAGCGTTTGGAATTATGCAGCTAATGGGACCCAAACCGTTTTACTGCTTTAGTCATTGAACGCTGCCGCCTTTTTTGCGGAAATGAACAGTGGAGGTAATGAGATTGGGATGTCATTTGAATTATAACGAATGGGCTTGTGAAACATTGGAGCAGAAAATATATGCAAGGTTTCTAAATGTAGCACAGTTCGCATAAAATCGCTTTAGTATCGCAAAATTCATATACATATATACATAGTTATGTATAATTATAAAACTCTCAATAAGATAATTAGAAGCAATATCTCTATTACATATTTGGAGAAAATGGTATAACATTTAGTTCTAGTTGTAGAGTATATGAGTGTAGCTAGTTTTTAAGATGCCAATTAGACTTTTTATATTCCCACAATATTCTCTATATTATCGCGAAGAAAACGCACTGTCATTTAAAAAGTATGTAATACACCAATACAGTCACTCATATGAAAAAATAAATTACAATAATACGATATACGTATATAACTTATAATATATATTCCAAAGGGTGTGTGGAATTTAGTTACGTCATAATTATTTCCATCCATTTGCCTTGCGTAGGGACCCCAAATTTCAACAATGAACTCGAAAAGAAAAGCTTGAGCGCTGCCTTTCAACTTAATCCACAATTCAGGTTCACGCCACCTAGATCCATTTTTTCGCTTTTTGTTGCAGAATTTTTGTTCTTGGGATGCGATATGATAGGCTTTCTATAGCGCTGTGTTAGCAGTTGCTGTGTGTATGTATATAAATATGGATATATTTGTGCAAAGGTAGGAAAGATTCTGCTTACAATGGGAATGCTTCGCTGAGCATAACAATAAAAATTTAGCTGAAATTACCGCGGCGGCGACAAAGCGTTCAAATCTCTCATTTCTTTATTCACATTATTCATTCTTTATTCATATTCGTAATCCATTGTTGTTGTTTGAGTTTCCAAACCTTAGCAGTTGGTGGCTGCGGCCGAAGTGTTTTGGATTGAGTTATGACTGGGTGACAACCCTTCCCCCCTAAATTTCTACAATCACGTTCGTGGCAGAAAAGTTATTATTCACTCTTCTTCTCTTTGCTACTTACTTGGCGCTATGAGTAAACGTGTGCATGTTCCCACCATTTTTAGATTACCCTTTATGAGTTTTTGTTGCTATACTTTTGTTTTCGCTTGACGGAGTTTTTCATATTATATTAAGTTTTTGCATGCTACAAAATTTAAATTGAAATATTAAAAATTTAAATATTCCGCGTTCTCCTAAGCTCTGCGACGTATAACAGCATATTTTGCCCACAAATGCAAGTAGGCAGTAGTCCAGAAATGGGTTAACAACGGTTCACCGCTCCTTATCATTAAAGCGATTGTTTGCGCCTGAAAACGCCTAAATGAGTAAATCAAATTTACATACTTACACGCAGAGACAATTCTTATTAAATTTAAATTAAACATAAAGCATAAAAAAAGTATTTCGTAGTAGTTCCAAAAAAATTAATCACATAAATTCAAATTTGGTGGTCGTTCAGCGGGAGGAAGGTTATAAAAACAAACCACACAGGCTACGACAGCTTCAAGCTCATACAATTGATCTACAATTCTTAAAAAATAGTGAGTTATAGATCAATAAAATATTTGGTAATACTACTATTATTTACAGCCAAAACCTTCGGTAAGGTATTTCATTAACGTAATATACAGTAGGTACAAAAAGCAAATTATCAAACTGAAATATAAAACAGCGAGGTGAGTAAAATTATAAAGTTTGTATTTTTCAAAACAAAATAATTTTTTAAGAAAATCATATTTTAAAGTATCAAATGTATCTTTAAAAAAAAGGAAATTCAAAGATTTTATAAAAGGAAAACATAAACACAAGCAGTAATTTTCATGTAGAAAACATAAGTTATAAAATTTTTAATATTCACAATGTCCATAACTTCGCATTGCTAGTTAACCCAATCGGTGTGACAGAGAGCTGACAAGTTTCAAACATTCATTTTTTCCTTAACTTTTTCAGATATTCAATGATTACTTTTTCAGGATTAATGGGCGCGTTGTCGTGTTGAAAAAGGAAATCCGGTTCAATTAGTTGTTGACTCTCGGGGATGCTGTGCTTCTTTAAAACATATAATTAAATTGCAGCAGCAACTTTTCTTTCCAGGACAACATTATTGCCAGGGATGAGCATTCCCAAGCCATTAAGCCCTTTTAACCGACCTAACTTTGTACTTATAAGACAGTTCTTTTTTGGTGAGCTTCAAACGTAAACCATGCGATGGGAATAACGTCTAATCATCGACTCATCAGCACTTTATAACAAAAGTTTTAAGATTTTAATATGCGCTCTTCATAAAATGCTTTTCGTTTTTTCCTGTCTGCCTCATTAAGGAAGGGTAACTTTTTTGCAACGCGGTCGAGAATATTGGCTTGTCGCAATGTGTTATCTATCGAAAGCAATGCGATATCTACCACTCGCCTTCCGCACAACAAAGCTCTTCGGTCAAGAAATAAGTAATAATACGCAGGAATAATATCTTGTTTATTTAAACGTCTTTCTTGTATCCTCCATCTATTGTTAGTGTTCGTTTCGTACCTCATAACCATTTAAATCGAGTGTCCAAAACTAAGTACACCCATATCTTTAGTGAAACCTGGTTGGGTATAACTAAATTGTCTGGATGACTAGTTCATGTCCAAGAGTTTTTCATCACACGACCAATCTCCAACGATGAGGTACATACCTTTTTTAGAACTCATAGCGGGCTTTCATTCATCAATCTAGTGGTTTGTTCATTTCTGAAGAGCGACAATTTTGAATTTTGGTCCGTCATAGCGTTAGATTTGTTCCATGTTGGTTAAAAAAATTTGTTTCCATACTCTAATCGAGGTACTTTATAAACCCACTAACCAGAATTTCAATTCAAATTGCGCAGAAACGTAATTTCACGGGGACATTACTGCTATAGGTATAATATAGTCATAGATTTACACGGGCTTGCACCCTTATTCAGCACTCGTTTAATAAACCTAGTAATACCGGTGCATTATTCGACTGGAATCATTGAGAGTATTTATTCTCTTTGACCCATAATCATTTGGAGAGAGTGTCTGAATGTAAACAACTGTAATTTCCCCAAAGATTACCAACCCTACGGTTCCGGGAAAACGAAATTGTTAAATTCTCAGAGAAGTTATAAATTGTAGCTTTCAAAACATCATTTCCGTATGTGTTTGTTTTGTTTTGGCCTAAATAACTATGAACACAAGTGTTGCGACTATGCGGCTGAATGCTTTTGGCATCCTTGAATTGTTACCCATTTACGTTAAGTGTGATAAATCTCCTTACATGTAACAATAAAACTTTGACCACAAATGCAAACACGTCCAAGAGGATAGACCGAGCACAACGGCTCGGAAGAGGCGGGATTTTAAGCCTCACACTCACTGCCTCTCGCCTCACTCGCTTTATCACTCACTCGTATGTATGTGCCGTTGTTTGAATGTGTGTGTGTATGTATTTGGTAAACAAACGGTTCTGATTTGTGGACCCAATCTGACCGGTCGCTCATGCTGAGCGCCACACGGCTCTGCTGGCACGTATAACGGCACGTGCAATGAGAGTCTGCAGACTGGCAGTTTAGTTAAATGCCTCATCTTAAAATCGGGTTTTCATTGAAGCTATGTGCGTGCATCTGCTCAGAGTAAGCTCAGAATACTGGGAGTTAGGAAATGATTTTAGTGTAAAGTCAATGTAGTCGATGTATTAAAGGGTTATGTGCTCAAATCGAGATGGGGTGTAATAGGTTTAAATGCAATTAAGGAACTAAAGTCAGGTTTCTCTACGAATCAGAATTACTTGATTTATATTTGATGCCACATCGTAATATATAAAGCATGACTGTGAAGCAACTGGGTCACTAAGCACACACTCTATTTGGAGCCCACGTAATTCTTGAATTCTAAGCATTTAAATCGCTGTTCTCAAAACTCACGCTCATTTTTAGAAAGGATATAAAATTCATTTACTGGTACTGTGGCAGACGTTATCGAATACGAATTGGATATATGCACGACCCGGATTCCGAAGTGATATTTTATATGTATTTTTGTTACTGCAACTAATCAAAAGGCGACAATTACGTAAGTGTGTAAGTATGTTTGCATACATAATATTTGGGCTAGCCTGCCGTTGAGCCTGCTTACAGTTGCGCTTTCGATGCTATTAGCATACAATTCAATCGGGCTATCCGGCGAAAATGGATTGAATATATGCTCGCTTATGTATACGGGAGTGTGTACTTGGAGAAAAATATGGAATGTAGCGAAAGGATTCAACGGTAGTACGTATTTTTTAGTTTGTAAGGTTAGGGTAAACGTAGCAGGTATAAAAGGAATTCAATAAATCATATTTACATATGAATGAGTGAAGGGTTTGTGAAGAAGACATGCTAGCGCCTGAGCTTGAGTAGCGCTATTCATTCATTCGCTGCAGCTTCGAAAGTAGTTGCCATTGGTGGAGCATTATTGAATGATTTATTTGCTGAATTCTTTATAAAGGTCTGTATATCTTCTCACTCCAATGCACCCGATTGAACTCTCTTTTTGATATTGTATATTAGAACTTTATTTGTTGCTTCACACCGTCAATTCACGCATTTGCTTTTCTTCGGCACTCAATGCTTCCTTACAATTAAGCTTGTGTGGATTTTTACGTGTCCTTTTCTTGCTCATCTGCGCTGGGCTTTGACGAGAGAAAGAATTAGTAAGAATATACATTATCGACAGCGCGAAGCTGGGATAGATATAGAGGCTATGTGTACTTTCGTTTCCAATTGAAAGGGTTAATGTATTTTCCGTACGGTTTTGTCCTTCATACAAACCACAGTAACTTTCTTAATATTATGATATTTATTTCTTGTTTTTTTGTTTCCTATTCGGCTATAGGCATTATATATAAATATACCATAGGTAATATACGCTCATCGTTCACAAAATCATTTGGAATAAAAAATTAGCCGCAAGATTGATGTTACCGGTCACACTCACATAATTGTGGCGATTCGAATCTCAAATTACAAGATCCCAATCACGAGTATGTTTTCTGTTCAGTTTCCTTTTGTGAAGAATTGCATATCGCGTACTCACAACTGGTAGAACCCATACAAGGTTTAGAGAGTTTAATTTTAACATGAAAATGCTTGCTATAAACAATTCGTGATTTAACTATGGATGTGGATGGACCGCAACTATACTTGTAAGTATAAACTGAGCATCATTTGCAGTTATCGTATGAATAAACGGTTAAGTCATAATCGGGTTGATCCTGACTTACCTCCGGACACTTACGTTCACGAACACTTTATAGAAACCTAATGGTTCTTCTTATGAAAAGACATGTAATAGCCAATAGTATTGCAGAACTAAATTATGACTAATGATGCCTCAAGCAACTAGCATCACCAAAAAGTATACATAAACATATATTTGAATAACGATTTATGAATCCTTTGATAACAGCAACTTTATTACCTTTTATATAAACGCCGATAATGAGCATATTAGAAAAAGTGGCTACAAAACGGTTGAAATTCTCAAAGTATGATTTCGGAGATATTTAAAATTTGTACCCAATATAAATTTTCCACAAAATTCTGACGAAATGTGAAACGCCAAATGGGCGGTGCAATCACTCAAGTCCTAAATAGTAGCAGTTAAAGAGAGGGGTCCAAGGATGTCAGTGCAACGAAACACAGTTACGTTGAATTGAATTATGTGTGTGTTGCATCCTTTTATTTGTTGTTGCATTCTTATTGAGTATACCTTCTTGGATGCCCAGCGGTGCGGCCGGCTGACTGTGCGCTCGGAAATTAAGAAGATAACGGACGATGCGCTCATTCATCTTCAAATGCTACATAGTGCCGCGACGCGTCTGCCCCCAACAAGGAATGTGCTGCTGCATGCACTGTTACCTCGCCCTGAAACTTACTTTCAAGCTGCCACGTCGCATTTTACGCCAGAACAGCGCAAACAGCAACATTCGCCAAACCAATCTGTTCGTGGGAGCAGCAATATTTATGTATGACACCAGAAAGAGACGTAAGCGCTGCAGTAAGGAGGAAATGAGTTATGATAGCGCATCGCTGCCACTTGCACAATGATGGTACGCCAGCTTGCCATCCGATTGATGTTGTTTGTGTTCTTGCTATTTGGTGCAACGGCGTGCAAGTACGTTGTCCCCGTTGGACCAAATCGCTTTTTAACAACGCTGCAATTTCAATAAGAGCCAGCAAGCCATACCACCGAGTAAAGCCGTATATAAATGGAACGGACGGGAATCTTCGCTAAACAGCCAGACAGCGGCCTTCGTTTTATGGCAAAACCTACATATACCCGTAGCATGACTGTCAGCACTAGCTATGCCACCCTCAACTGTACTTGGGACCGGGCGGTGTCAGTGCCAAAAGTACGGTAAACACAACAGAAACGCCTCGTACACCAGCGGCAAGCTGTGTTCGACCAACTCACACAAACGCGAGTCTCCTACCGCGTGCAGCAACAATTGCACTTGACACTGTCTACTTAGGACCGTGGAAATGGGCCATTCTGTATGTACGGCACATATATGTGCATCCTTTGCCGACTATGCAGAGAAGTTACTGCAAATGGTGTTGCTGACATTGTTATTGGTGCTTTTGCCACCGATTCTGCTGTTCTAGCATCTATCTATGCCGGTACAACAAGCCCTTTCAATGCAACCCTTCGTGTATGCGGAACACAGAGGCTGCCGATGCTCGTTCGTTAGGTAGATACTGAAGTGTTTTAATTTTACGACATTGCATGAATTTTATTGCTGGCATTGCACAAGGTGCACTTCAGCAGCGCAAAATACGCCCTCAGTAGTACCGCATAGAATGGGTATGTTGGTGTGTCGCCTTGGAGCGCATTGAGTGCCGGGTGATAAAGTGCCTATGGACGAGTGCTTGTTCCCTAAAACTGTAGAAAGTTTGCTCTGATCATTTTGTTACTGCTTCTGACTTTTCACACTTCACACAACTCAACAGACTAACATAATACTCCAAAATTGTACGTAAAGGCGAAAATTTCCATTGCAATGGGATTTGTGGGTAGATTTAAAATTGTAAAGGCCGACGCAATGGGCTCGAGTAAGGCAGTTTTAATAAAAAGATTTTTCTACCCTAACGCCACATGTTGCACCCAGGGTGTTAGATTTTTGTACAACTAAAGGCGATATGCAACATAACTGTATGGGAACATGTGCTAGGTACCATATATACTATATTTTAAATACGTGTATACCAGATTGGAACATTTTACTAACGACTGTCTTATTTTTCGAGCTTAAGGCTTCTCTGAGTCAAATAACTTAGCCTAGAAGTCTTATATGGTATTCTCAAAAAGAAATTAAAATTTTCGTTCTTCGACGGCAATATTTTTGACTCATAAGGTGTTTTTCGAGTTATAACAATTATATATCAAAGGAGATATACAATTTTTTAAAATTTCCAATACTTAGCATTAGTTTAAAATGTAATTTGGATGTCTAATTTAAATCCATGTTACGTGGACCATATTACCAATTTCAAATCACTCTTTGCTGCATATTCATTCTTATCTCTCATTAACGCTCATATGTACATTTGATTTTCGACTGATGAGTCGTAAGTGATTTATCGGTCGGCTAACGGAGTTAAACCTCAAGACATATGTGGAAATATTTAGCATCTAGACGATTACTATTGATTTGATTGAGGAACAAAAAGTCGCTAAACGTATTGCTTACCTCTGACGCTAGCGTTTACTCTATCTTCAGTTTAAAAAAAATATATATTAATAATACGTGCAAACTCAAACGGATGGTACTTTTTCTGAATATAAAGCACGCTAAGGATTGCGTACTCCAAACACAGAAATTTGCTTATTTACATACCCGTTAAGTCAGAAACTTGTTTTGTGATTTAAGTGTGCGTGTCTCTAAAAGCACCTATAGTTTCGTATATAAATAGACCCCCCTAAATTTTTGGAATGGGTCGAAAAAATATTAAAATTTTCTTATCGTTCAGAAAGCGATAAAAAAATTCTTAAATTAACAAATGTAATTACATAAAATATATGGTCCACATTGTATGTAATAATACTTATATATGTATATAACTTTCTGAGGGTATTAACATCTTACTATGACAACACTTTTAGTTTTTTCTAACCCAAAGACGAAGTGTCGCATTTTCCGGCTTCACTAAGATCTTTATTTTTGTAACTCTTAAACGACATTACATTCAAAATTATTATACTATTTTTTTTTTGATGGCCCATTACAATTAAAATATATTCACAAACTTCTCTTTTTCATCCCTTTCAACAGATGGTGACGCGAACGAAGAAAATTTTTGTGGGTGGGCTTTCCGCGCCCACAACATTGGAGGATGTCAAAAGCTACTTCGAGCAATATGGACCGGTAAGTACAAAAATAGTTTTATACGAATAAAGAGATAGAAAACTTAAAGAATCATAAAATATATTAAACTTATACCATAATATAAATGTGGGATCGATAGACGGACGTTAAACAACAAGAATTGAAATACAAGTATCGTAATCAAATGTGACATTAGATCTAATAAACACACATATGAACAGTAAAAGCACGCCCAGTCATTCGATCGCTAAGCTACATCGAGGCTAGTCGCTCATTTAGTATCTCATTATAATATATACACAATATCATCAAAATTATTGTAATAAAAAAAGAAAGTTTTGTTATATCTCTACTTAACATATATTTCATTAAAGATATTAGCTGTCCATTGGCCAAGCGTTGGGGAGTAACGAATGGAACAAACTATACTAGTTGATCAAACGAACCTACTTGTGGTGCAACACCGCGGTAACATGTCTTCCGAGGCATGTGCAATAGTGCCATGATTCTTTTTGTGGATGAATTACTTTTTCGCATTTAAAAACGTAGTAGTAACCCTTTATTTTTGTTTTTTATATTACCACAATTCAGTATTAAGTTTTAAAAATACAATAAAAAAAAAGTTGTATTTTTATTTGTCATTTGAACCATTCACCATAGTAAAACTGATCTAGAAATGACGAATCGAAGACGGCTGACGGCTATTGTATTATATAATATTAAATAAACGAGATTTTGTCATGCACCCCAAATCTCCATATAAATACTTGTACATATGTATATATATTGTACCTTAATAATCCCCCTGCGGGTAGGGGTAAGAATTTACCCACGGTAAGGCATGCCTGTCGTAAAAGACGACTAAAAGCCAAATGCACTATGTCTGTTATTATGTACCTTGCTCAGTAATATCAGCATAGTATATCAGAAATAGTGCTATAATACTCAGCTTGAACTGATGTTATAGACTTTGAATGAAAAAGCAAAAAAAAAGACATTTGAAGTTCAAGCGACAAATGTCACCAGTCATTGAGTAATGGGTTGCTCAACTGACAGTAGTTTCGGCTACACAGTCTTACCGGAGACTTTCTGGTACCACGGGGAGCAGAAAGCCCTTGGATTTCGGTCAAATCTGCTCATTGGGTTATGGCCCCTTTGGGGCTGTGGTTGAAACCTAAATGCAGGAAGAACTGAAAATTCAGCCCAACTGTTTTTTCAGTTCTAAAATAAAGTTGCAAAAAGCAACTGGGTTCCGTACCCGAAAACGGAAGAGGTTTTAGGCCGGCCTCGAATCATACCAAGATGGTAGTGTGGACCCAGACACACTGCCACTGGTATCCAGATAAATACTTGCAAATAGCTCGTATTGTTTGGGGCGCTTATTGATACGCTGTGTTTTGGAGCACCGTGAGGTAAGGCCGTCGCTGGCAGGTACTCACGTAAATCAACAACGAAAGTTGTACCTTAATAAGTAAGCATGTTGATTATAAGACGGTTGCTTTTTAAAAGTAGGTAGGCTAAATAATCTAAAAAAGAACATTTATTAGGTATTGTTACTGTTGGAGCTTTACTCTGAATTATATTTTAGACCTAAGTAGTAGTATTAAATAGTTGGAAGTGTTCTTAAAAGTTTGTTTTAAACGTTAAGTATATATAAACCCAACTCTGTATTAAATCATTAATAATTATAATATTTATGGTGTTCAGAGCCACTTGCATGTTTCGTCTTCTCTTCTTAATATATAATGTCTAAAGAGATGAGCTAATTATTGTAAAAAGGCCTTGATGCCGCACTTTATGCAATTTATTCTAAAACATACTGATCTAGAATTATTATCGAATTAATTTAAAATTTCTTAGTTGAATAACACAATAACACCTGTGTGAACGGGATTTCTGTACTTTCAAATATATTCCAGTATATGTTTTTTACCCACAATCATTCGCATATTGCGTTTGTAATCTATCAAAGTTTTTCACTTAAACTTACTTTGTTATAAAAAATCCATTACCAATGATTAATGTTGCTGGCACTAAAATAAGTAAAATTGGCGGATAAATTAGAATTTCTTCCGCTGTTTTTGTATAAAAATGCTTCGTTGAAGACGACAGATCGACAGCAGATGCAAGCAGATAATTGCATTTGTATATTCATATCGGCAAATGTAAATATGTCTCCACAACTATAACATACAAGTACATACATATGTATACAATGAGCTTTTACCTAGGCAAGGTGACGTATATTGAAATACCGTTATGCATTTTTTGCACAAATGCATTGTGTATATATTTTTAGCGCAAGCTGGCGTCAATAATTGAATTCTGGAAAACATTTCGATATTCACACAAATTTGTCGCCCTATATATATATATGTTATATGTATGCACATCTGTATACACATGTACAAGATTTGTGTATGCGTGCGTATATCCTTGCATCGGATATCGTAAATTTTTACCGCTCTATGTATTGCAATCGCAATGTTGACAGAGGTATAATATAATATATATTTATGAGCGTTATTTCCAATTCCCAAATAATGCATTTATCGTTTATAACTATGTATGTCTGTATGTGTGTAACAGCTCTTCATTTGATTCCAATAGGGCGTAAGCAATGACTTTCTATTTGCTGCTACCGGCAGTAAATTTGATTGACTGCTTGACAACGCTCCGCAATTTGCACAATCGAACTTTCTACTTCATTTTTAACAAAAGATAAATCATGTTGCTGTGTTAGGGAGAAAATTGAACTAATTTGTTACCGGTACTAGCGGCATTGCGTTTCGAAAGTGCATACATGAATAAAAAATTTGTTTATGAACTCACTTTACTCAAAGCTTGAAAAGTTCGTATATGTTACTATTTTAATCAGGGAAGTCAACCCAAACCCAGCGAATTAGGCTTAAACTTATTTTTGTTATTATAAGGTAAGATTGCAGGTAATAGTTATCGAAAATCAAATACCAATGGTGCTTCTACAGACCTTTGGTAGAAATAGAAAAATCGAAAAATCTCCATTAATTGCTCATTTTATCACGTTGTACTGATTTGATAAAAATTTAACCAGTCACGACATTTGATAGCACAACAAATTTGAAAAGCTGAATTATTTTCTTGGCAAAGAAATGCTTTGATTGATAGTAGCTGTCTTCGGTTAGCTATTTCTCTGCTCGTTTCGAAACTCTGGTTATAAATAACCATAAATAACATTCAAAAGTAACAAAAATGTATCGAGTTGAATTCGCACAAGAGAGAGTATGCTGATACCTCATTAAAGTGGTATAGCCGCTATTTTCAATGCTACCAAGTTTTGATTTGAATATTTAAGATCAGTTTTACTATGGTTAATGATTGAGATGACAAATAAAAATAGAACTTTCTTTTGTATTGTACTTTTAAAACTTAATACTTAATTATGGTAATTTATAGAAATAAAAATAAAGGGTTACTGCTACGTTTTTTAGCGCGAAAAAAGAATTTCTCCGCTAAGAAAGAATCATGACATTATTGCACATGGGTCGGAACACATGTGAGCAAAGGGCTGCAACCACAAGTGCAGCCCGTATGTGTGAACAACTGGTACAGTTTGTTTGATTCACTACTCTCCAATGCTTGGGGAATGAAAACAGGTAATATTAGCAAAAATTATCGCCAATTTTATAAGACTATCGAGTGAGGTATCTGTGAGAATGGTATACTTTACACTGCTTTGGTGTTGTAAACCACTTGCACCCGCGGCGATAAATGAAAAATTCTGATACGATTTATTATTTTGTGAATATCTTTTATTATGTTGGCTTCTCCGTAGGCCAAATGGTAAAATAAAAGTCATACTAGAATGATCTTATGTTAGCGAAATGAGTGGATCTACAGTAAATCATGGCCAATGGCGTCCATACTTCTTTCTGAAGGTTGATTACACTCTTCGATAGGAATATGATCCAAATCGGATAAAATATATAAATTCGATATATTAATTCGACTCTAACGTTTTACATAAATGTATGTAATTTGAGAATTCGGAGTGGAACAGCAAAATTTATTATATAAATAAACATTCAACCGAAATATATCAAAAGCAATATTTGAGAAAGAAAATATTATTACTGGTAATTTACATATATAATTTTTATAGATAAACCCGATTAATATGTGGTATACTCCACTGTAGAGTGTCATAATCGACTTCAATGCCTATGAATCCTATTTATATATATAAAATAATACAGTTCGTGTGCGGACAATGATTGCATGCCGTTCATGAGGCTCAAAGCTATTCTGGTCACATTTGTTTGATCAATACCAATACAATACTATATGAAAAAAAAAATCTACCCAAATGTTGCAAACGGAAAATTCCAAAAAGTGAAAATACAAGCAAAACCGAAAAAACAAGCAAATGATTTTAATGAGACGAAGCATTTAAAAAGCGCCAAAAAGGAATATAGCAAATGTTCAATTTTGACAGGCACACGCGAGCACACTATTCGCAAAGCTTTTCATGTGTTCGTCGCTGCAGTTCTAATCAATAAGTGCCGAGTGGCACAGGAGGTCCGGTATTTGCATTTGATATCTATTTTCCTACCGAAGCTTTATCGTTGTTCTGCGAGCCAATGGGTTATTCCTATTTTGCCAGAATTGCATTTCCACCGTCATAAACCAATACAACAAAATCTGCCCTAAAGCCGACACATCATCGCCAACATTAACCAAACAGGCTTCGAATTTTAATTTCAATTAAAAAAATCTGTGAAAAATTAAAATAAACAAGTAAAGAAGGGCTAAATTCGGGTGTAACCGAACATTTCATAATTTTGCAACTTGCAAAAATCAAAGCCCGGGAAATTCGTTCGGTGCTGCAAAATGTTGAGAAATAATTAAACATCCATTATTTGATGAAATCGTGCTAAATTACAGTCAAATTTAGTATTTGGTTTGGTTTGCGTCTGCTAAAATTATATTAAAAACATCTTCAAATGAGATATACATATGTACCTAGTAATAATAACTCGACCGAAGAGGCTAAATTTAAAATACTGAGTTGGTGTGAAAACGTCAATCAGAGGATCGGAACCATTATATTAGGGATATAAGGTTTAGACCAAGATATACTTACAGACTAATTCCATTGTAAATCAGCGCTTAACCACATAATTTTTAAGAAAACTTGTCCACTTAATTTTCCTAATATATTACACATTTGACCAAACTAAACGGTGAAAAGACAGGTGGAGAGACGTAAATCATTTTACGGGGTATATTGAAGATAGAGAAAGGAGCGAGCGTGCATTAATTTTTACATTTATCAGGTATACTCGAGAAAATATTTTGAAGCAATTTTATATAAGTAATAATCACCGACATATTCGGCATAAATCTTGTTAAAATAACGAAACTCATTATAAGTAGTATATGGGAGTGGGGGTAGTATTGACCAGATTTTATCACCTTTTGCCAATACTACAATACATACTACTAACATGCCACAGACTAATAAAATTCTCCCAGGGTTAAGGTACCCATCACCAATCATATGGAGTAAAGTCAGACGAATGTTCGAAAATTCTTATATTAGTTATATGGAGGTGATGGTAAAGTTTTCGCCCAATTTTATCCATTTGAGACAAAAAAAACTGTTAGAAGTTAAATACGCTTTCAAACTTTCATTGATATAGCTTACATATTAGCCGATGTGTGCAGTATAAGTCACCCGGAAGTTTAAAAATCTTTATATTGACCCGATTCAACCCATTTTTAATATACAGAGATACTATTATCAGGAAAGGATCCTCTCTGAATTTCAATTATATATCTCACACATTGACCGATATTTTCGGGAAAAAATTATCTATATGTACTGGGGTTCACATATTCAGTACCGAAGGGGCTTGATCAGTTCTATTTCGATTTAGACAATTTTTGGTCATAAGGTGGTATACTTTAAAGGCATTGCTTGTGCAAAGTTCTATGCAGATACATTAATTTTTGACTGATTTGCATACTTAAAAATTGTGTTATATAGGAAGTAGGCGTAGTTGTAGTCCGATTTCGCCCATTTTCGCCTTGTAATATAGGAATGTCAGAAGAATGTTACATACTTAATTTCGTTGAATTCGATTGAGCAGGTCCCGAGACATGGGTTCTCCTCTAAAGATGAGCAGTGACACATCCATTGTCCAATTTTCGGTTTGGCTCCTATGAAGTAGTATCCTATGTGTAAAATTCAATGTCTCTGATTGCTTCATTTAACGAGTTATCGCACTTTTAGTAGTTTTAATCAAAACCGTTATATGGGTTATCACCGGTTTCACCCATTTTTACACTGTCGATAAGTGTGCTAAAACTATTTGTTCTGAATGAATTTAATTATTATTACTTCAGCGGTTCAGGACATATGCATATTAAACCTATTAGAGGTCGGGAACATATTCTTTTTTTAATGAAATTTTAAACTGCGGATGGCCCTCCCTAATGTTATTCGTTATACGAAATAACAGTCTTGTATCTTATTGTTTGGCTTAGTTATGACAATTTATTGGTTTTGGATTAATTTCGTTTCATGGGCGTGGCAATGGTCCGATTACGCCCATCTGTAATACCAACCATCAGAGGGTGTCAAGCAATCTATTGCGAAACGATTTTGACATTTGTAGTTTTCTTTCGAACAGAGGTAAGTACTGCACAATACGTAAGTTAGGTGTAGTAATACACACAAGACATACATCTATCAATTCGAATCCATTCAAATATAAATAATTTAATATGTATGTATGGATGTAGAAAGTAAAAAATTAAAGATGTGGTCTGTTTGTGTCGAGCAAAACTTAGAGACGAATGCCGTCGGAAACATTATGCAAGAAGATTAGAATAATCCTGTTTCAATTGTTGGTTGATTGTGTCGCAAGTTGGTAACAACATACTCATAATACCTTCTTTAGTGAGTATTTGTAAGTACATCCATGTGTGCCCTATGGTGCCTCCTTTTAGCAATATTGAAACATAAAATGAGGCTGAAAATACATATATTTATCATATTCTATAGACCTGAAATCAATCGCCTTTAGATAGTAATAAAATAGAATATGCGCAATAATGAACAGATTGGCTAATCGGCTTTTGCTTTTGTGCAGTTTCGTAATATCTCGAAACAAATAATACGGACCTTAGCTGATTCACATAGAACTTTTGCTTCGCTTTGCTTCAGATATTTGCTTTGACATAAAAATGGGTTTTGTATTTGCTTTTGTATGAATACGTTCACATCGAAGCAAACCGCAACAAAGCAAAGCAAAATGAATACATGGCAACTCTCATCTTAATACGCTTTGTAAAACAAACAACAATCGCCATTCTTATCAACGAGTAGCACGTAAAGCAAAGTACTCATTCTGACATACCCTCTACATTCTTCGCTTGGTTGTTAAAGTATGAATTGCCAAGCAAAGCGAGGAAAGTTGTATGTGAATCGGCCATAACTGTGTTGCGCTTCTTCTTTTGGTGGAGAAATTCTACTGTTCGCAATAAAAAAACTTTTTATGGTAACTCCTTAGTTACGAGCCTTACGTTTTCTATGAACAACAATAATGTATTCTATGTTTAAAGTTTTGAAAATCATTGAAAACTAGTAAGGAAGGGATAACTCTGGGTGCGAACACACTTGCATTTTACCCAGATCAAAGGCGGGAACATACTTTCAGGTGTTGGTAAAACTTTATATTAAACAAGTAAGGAAAGCTAAGTTTTATACTCGTGCAACTAGCAAGAATCAAAGCGGAGCAAATACCTTAAGGTGTTAGGAAAATTTTATATTAAAAACTGTTACGAAAGAATTGATTATTCGACAAAATTTTGAATGAGAAGAATTTTCCCTCCTCAATTCTTTTGGATAAATGAAAATAGTTATATATATTATATGGAAGCATATATTCGGCATAAAACTATATATAATACATATAGGAGTATATCAAATATTATATGCTCAGTTAAATTTGCTATTGTTATTCTTTATAATTCTTATATTTATAATTCTTTTAAATATTTTTATATGAGGTATATGGAGGCTAGGGTTTTGGTATTACGACATATCATTACTAGAAATATAGGGACTCTGAATTTTATTAAAAATCAGTGTATTAGGTATATGGCACTAGGGGAAGTATTGTCTTGATTTCGTCTATTGATGAGATAAATTCCAATTTTCGAGTACTTTTTCAAATAAATCAAGTCGGAGGTCATGAATAGCATCTTCAATATTGACTTCTTAAGCTTGGAGAGAGTCTGGTTTATTGCTAAAGACCAATGACTAGAAATAACTAACACAACTTCTTGGAAGCCATTCAATGTCAAAATTTCTTGAAATTAAAAAGTTAGTTATCTATATCGCTCTCCATATTCGATGATTCCCGCAGACCAAAAACCACTCCAAACTGTCAATTGAGGTGAATGTAATGGTGGTTCATGCACCAACATCGATAGTTTTGTTTATTCACCGCACCACTCAGCTAAAAGTGGGCCTCATCGGAGAAGATGATATTCTTTAAAAAGTCGTTATCGTTTTCAAGTTGTCTCAAGGCAAAATCAGAAAATTCACGAAGCTTATGGTAGTCCAATGGCTTTAGTTCTTGAGTGAGAACATTTTTATACGGATACAAGCTCAAAACCTTTCTCAACATTTGCCAGGTTGTGATTTGAGCAAGACCCAATTCTTACATCTTGGAACCGACAAATTGCGGTCCTCAGCAGCACTTGCCTGAATGATAGCAATATTTGTATAACTTCGAGTAAGAAAAAAAGAAAATGTACACTCGATATTTTGATAATAATTGAATAATTTGTAAACGTTGTTCTTGTGTATACCTTTCCATGAATAAATTGGCAAACATTACTAAATAAAACGAAAAACAAGAAAAACCATAAATCTGGTTGCACCGAAGCTATAATATTATAAATACCCTTCACAAATGCAAAGGTTCCTTAAAAGATTTTGATTCCGACTTAGACACTTGGAATCATATCATCTCTATGTCTGATAACTTGTATGACTTTGTATTCTATATGAAAGAATCAGATGCAATTTAAAAATTTATTATATGGAAAGTAGGCATAGTGGTCATACGATTTCACCCATTCCATGTATGATAGAAATTTTTTAGTAATCTCACAGACGAAATATAATTGAAATTGGTTAAGTGGATCCTGAGATTTAGGATTTCATCTAAAGGTGGGCGGCGCCACGCCCCTTATCCAAATTTTACATATCATCTGATTTTACCGATTTTCACAGTCTAAGCAAGTTCGGTGGATTTAGCTTCAGCGGTTTGGAAAACATTTCCATTTAACCTTTAAGAAGGTGGGTCCACGCCCACTTTAACAAAATGTTTAGCCCAAAAGTGCCCCTCACTTCTGCGATTCCCTGTACTATATTACAGTTTCGTATCTGAATTTAGTGCTTAGATATGATTTAGGTATGGCGTTTTGGGGGTAACTACTTTATAACGCTTTTCTTATTGACATCTCTAATCAGCAATGGGTAGATATTTGGGCTCTCTGTATATCTAGCATAAATGACAAGTGCGGTTTTGCTTTAACTTAAGCGAAAGCTTCAAAACCTAAAGTTGCACAGAGCAAGTTTAAACCCTAAAAGTTGAGCTAACAAACTGTGAACTGTACTACTACAAGTATAACTTCTTTGTCTGCACATATACTGTATCTCAATGGGTCAATATATTAATAAATAGTGTGATTGAATTAAAAGAAAACCTATAAAGATTAATTTTAATTGTAAAGTGTAACACTATCACAGTAGCACTTTTCAATAAATTATAATGTAAAGTCTCTCAATATGAATATTAATGCCCTAAGTAAAACGAAATAAATAATGAAACTTGTCACTGGCTTCTGCGATAGCCTCCATTGCTGACTATCCTCGTTTAAATGGTTGTCGGTATCAATCATTTATTCGCTTTCCGGAGTTTTAGCTATTTTTTTCTTGCATGGCAAACTGTTCGGCCAAACTGTATTGATGACTCCTTATGGCTTATCTGCTTGCAATCCATTTATTTTATATCATTTCATTTTGTTTTGATGGATACTTTTACAGCAGATCTTTTACTTTGCTCGACTATACTGCTGGTGAAATCAGTTTGCGCTTCAACGAATAAATAGCATTTTACTGCTGGTTGCATATCTCTACACTAAATCTTTTGTAGCTTTGTCATATTGACACAGAAGAAGGAGCAGCATACTCATTTGTAAATGCAGAATCAAGGCCAAAGCAAAGCGAAGGTAAGAATTCATTACTTTAAGACATTTTTATTATGGTCTGGCATAATGAAGACTACGGGAGGTGGATGAGGAATGCTTCAAATCAGACTTATTAACTGCTCTTTACTTACTTTGAAGCACAATGCAAATGAGGAAGTGGAGCCATATATGATTTTTGGTTAAAACTGCACTTACTAAGGGGATATTTATTGTAAGTGGGAAAATGCTTTGCTTTACTAAATACTTACTAAATTTTTCATTAAAAGACTTACTTACTAAGTCATTGTTAGAGTTCTTATTCTTTCGCGACATGTTGTATATAGTATAATAGGTTTGTTCACCTAACTGTTGTTTCTATTTCCTAAAACTAATCGAGTCAGATATAGGGTTATATATACATATATAAATGATCAGTAGATTAGTAGAAATCCGAGTGACTATCTGTATGTTAGTCCGTGCAAGTAATAACTTGAGTAAAAATTACGATATCTTTTTGAAACTTGATACACATATTTCTTGGTACCCAAGGAGGGTTGGTATTGCAGATGGGCGGAATAGCTACTTTGTCACTTCCTAAAAATACCATTAAACGAAAGTCTATATATGTAAAATAAATACTTGTATGTAAATATAAAATGTCATAACTAAGCACTAAATTCAGATGCGAAATTGCTATTTAGTGCATCATACCGCCCACTTTTAGGTAAAATTCTATATCTCAAAAAATGCTTAACCAATTTTCACCAAATTTCGTGTGTGAGGTTATCCTATTATTACTATTGTACTTCCCCTATAATATATTTTTAAATTCCATCTAATTCTTTCGCTTTACGGTATAAAAATCAAACATTAAGGAACCAGCCAAGAATGTTCGTGTTCTTCGAGTGCTAGTATAGAAATTCGGGGAAAATATTTCTATAATAACAGCATGCCCTTGTGCCAAAAATGGGTAAAATCGGGTCAATACTTCCCTTAGCCCCAAAAATTTGACTTTATACCGCATCTATTGGTTAATATTATATGTAAAAAATCTTAATGAAATTCCGAAATAATCTCTTTCTAATTATAGTGTATTTTTTTGTCTGTGATTGTAATTAATGGATGCAATACTTCTTACTTTTAATTAAAATATATACAAAAATCCCGTATATCAGTTTACCTAGCGAGTCGGTTCCACCCGAACATAGAGCTTCCTTACTTGTTTCTAGTAGATATATTGGCTAATTGAAATCTGGTTTTAATATGTAACAACTTTAATGGTGACCATTCCGTGACCTTCTCTTAAAGAGTGAATTCCTACATTAGTTTAATTACAATTAATCCAATACGAATTTTATATAACCTTTTCCTCACTATTCACTTCGCGAAAGTGGTTCGTTATAAGAAGGAATCCATATTACGAAACGACCATTTTTTGAACTTGGTGCTGTTTCTTGCTTATTCGTTATGTTGTTGTTAGTTGATAAAAATATTTGTATACTTTAGGAAAATATCTGCTTGCATCTGCACTATTTGGTTGCAGCAACTGGCAACATTTGTAGATTGAAATTGTGTTTCGAGAGACCGACAAACACATAATTTGCACCTTCGTCATGAATTTGCTAGATTCTTGTGATATATTATATATTAAATATATTACTTTCATAATATTAATAAAATATCGATTTAACTCTCTGTGGTGGCTCAGAGTGCCTTTCTTAAATCAATAATGTATATCCTATATTGGTTTGGTAAATATATGATAGAAAACTTTTATAATAAAAAATAAATATCCATAAATTTGAGCAGGATATAATCTCATATCTTAAATGAAACAATTTTCACCCTCAGTTTAATAATTCAATTCGGCTTAAGTGAGTATATTAGAGAGACTTTAGTGGCTGATCGCGTGACGAAAGTGTAGCTGGTCGTTTAATGCCTTATTTATTGAAAAGCGACTCAATGAAGTTGTTAGGATTTTACTGTAAGTTGAAAGGTGCCCGGATTTTTCGTCAGCAATTCGTTTTACAAGTGTATACGAGTGTTAACCAAAATCGTCTCGAAATTATATACTAGGTAGAAAGTGAAAGCGCGATGTCAAAGTTACTGTTTATTGGCCAACAAATTTATTTCTTTGACCTAATAGAAATATACCATGAAATATAAATCTGGTGCGAAAGTACAAAAATATTCTCCTTTTTGTTTTCGCAAATTTTGATAGTTCATATCTTTAAAAGTGCAATAATAAAATTGTAAATGAATCAGCTCCATCTAGACCAGAGTAGATAATTTTTGAAAATAAAAAAAATCATAGTAGGATCAAACCCATCGAAAATGAAAAAAAAAATTAACAAACATTAAGGGAGAAAGTAAGGAAGAACTAAGGGTGTAACCGAGCATTTGATACTCCTACAACTTGCAAGGAGCAAAGGCGGAGGAACACTTTCTATTAAACTAATGGAAGTATCGCCGTGATTTCATTCGTTTAATAAGAGTAAGATTACACTCTTATTAAAAAAAGATTTATTTTTAAATTTCATTAAAATTTCTTACATATTGTCGGATATAATTCGGCATAAAGTTAACAGGAGGTCAAAAATATTTATGTTAGATAACGGTAAGATGAAATACCTTGTGGGCACTATTTGTGCAAAGTTTTTTGATAATAACTTTGTTGATGTTTGATTTCTATACTGTAAAGTAAAAGAATCAGACGGAGTTTAAAATAGTTTGTTAGAACGGAATTAGACGTGGTTGTCATTCGATTTCGCACATTTTTGCAGTTTCCTATTAATGTTTGGTAACACACCAAATTTGGTTGAAATCGGCCAAGTAGTTCTTGAGATATAGGTTTTCACATAAAGGTGGGCGGCGCCACTACTTTAGTCCAATTTTCACACTAGATCCTAAAATGCCGTTCTTTACCATTTTGGTTGTGATATTTAATGCTTGCGGTTCTTTTATTCAGTGGGTTATAGTACTTTTATTAGTTTTCAACATAACCGTTATATGGGACCTTCCTTGACCGCCAAGCAAGATGTGCAGCAAGTTGATTCAATACATCTCAATTTTTAAGCATGTTATGGCTTGCACGTGCAGACGGACGGACAGACAGTCCCTTGGAATTTAACTCGTCTATCTTCTTATCATCTATATATTATATATTATATATAACTCTATCTATCTCGATTAGTTTTATTAGATACAAACAACTGATAGATGAACAAAACTATTGTACTCTGCAGCACATGTTGCAAGGGTACATGTCCCAAATTGGTGTGTTTGGGAGATAAGAAAGTAAATTTACACCAAATTGCGTAAAAAAACATATTTGTACAAGATAAAAATAAAAAACCCAAAAACTTGGTTATTACAATTTTTCACATAAATTTTTAGGTTATGTGAAAAAAGTCTGTACAAAAATTATAGGTCTTCTCATTACCTACAACTTTGCCATATAACTTTTTTCTAGAGGAGTCGTAGTTTTGACGGAAATCGAGATAAACTGGTTATTACCCTTAAAAATTCAAACATTATTTCTGAATATTCACTAATGGTAGTTTTCTTTAAAAAACCCCTAAAAATCCCAAGATCAGATTATAGGCGAGCACATCAGTTATGCCTTTTACCTTTTGAATAAGTCTCTAAACGGAAATCATCAACAATTACTGTTATATTTATATATATTTCATTGATGCAACTCCCACAAACTATTTGTATACGAAGTGTACGAGCATTAGACTGTGAGTGTTATGGAGGGCGGTGGTCATAAGAGTTCAATTGGGAATGCAAACCAACACGTGACACAAAATTTATTTTCCAATTCCAGCCGAAATGTCCATTTCAACATGCATTTGCTTATTCATTCGTTCGAAATCTATGGCATTCTAATCGTACAGTACTGGCTGTCGGGAGGGCGCCTCCAGTCAAATGGTTTTCAACAAGAAAAACGGAAAGGCACAATGACAATTGTCACAGGCAATTCATGCGTTGCAGAAACGACTCTTGTGAATGTCCAGATTCTTGTCTCGTTCTTACTTTTTCCACCCGCGCTGATCCCACCAGCACTGCTGCTACAAGGCTCTGGTCGTCAAATAGGTATTTTCGCCATTGGCAGTTGGCAGCTGCAGCAGTGAGCGACACAACAGCCATAATAGCAATATCTTCGTATGGATAGACATGTGAACACATCCTTATAAGCATATATCCACATACACATGTGGACATTTTGACCTCCAGCTAACTGCCATGTTAGACTGCAGCGTCATTCCTCCTCATTGGAGTGTTGTTGTTGTTATCTTTGCAACAATTGCTGTTGTAGAGAATTTCAATTGGAAATTTGAAATTTTCATTTACACGCGTTTACATTTGTTGCCTCACCCTGCCCGCCCCTAGTTAAACCGGTTATTTGAGCTCACGAATGCAACCAACCCGACGAACGCACACATGCGCACGAGTGTGCATGTGCGGTATATGAAATGAGCACTTCCGTGCATATAAAATGCAGCCGGGCTTGACAAGCCGAACAACCAGCCACTGGCCACTTTCTGACGCCACACAGCCATACAAAATACAGGTTGCCAGTGGAACCTGGCTATTTAAATTCATTTTGTTGTACAATCAGCATTTCCTTACCGGTCATTCCTTCGCTGCTGCTGCTCGCTGGGATCAGCGAGCGGTTTTCTACTCAAGTATTCCATTTGCATTGCACTTATCTTCCGCTTTGCTAATCTTCCGTTCAATTTGTGACATCTTAAAAGAGTAACATTGCATACGTGATATGATCGCAGGCGTTGGGAAGGGAAAGTTCATACGTTCGAGCATTGTTGTACATACTACGGGCCTGTGGGACTGTGTCCTCTGTCATCAACGCACATGTATTGTAGTACTTGTATATTTATACAGCAGTAATAAAAGTCAAATTTGTGCATGGTATTGAAGATAAATTTGCGAAGAACTATTCTTATTCAAACTGAAAAGAAATTGTCGTTAAAAACATCTTTATTTTTCTTGAACGTGTTCACATTTCCGGATTTTAATAAGAACCTGAGTAGTGCGTGATCTATTTTATTCCAATATACATTCAACCGAAGCTACTGCGCACAAGGTAAGTAAGGCTACTGATGTGAAGAAAAAGTTTCGAAGAAAAAGTATTTGAATAATAATCAAGACAAAGTAAAGATAAACAGGAAAAAATATTAACTTGGGCTGCACCGAGACCCTTCACAAATACAAAAGTTTCCATACAAAAATTTTATTTAGATCGGCGAATTTGTATGGCATCTAAATGCTATAGTAATCCGATCTGACCAATTTGTTCTAAGATAGTTAGTAGATAGAACGTTACGTCGGATAATAATTTGTGCTAAATTTCGCGAGAATATCTCGTCAAATAAAAGAGTTTTCCATACAAGAACTTGATTTGGATTGGTCAGTTTGTATGGCAGCTATATGCTCTAGTTGTCCGATTTATTTTTCGGCGGTTCTGACAAATAAATAGCATCTTGGCGATAAAAGGATGTGTGCAAAATTTTAGATAGATATATCAAGCACTGAAAGACTAGTGCGCGTATATATAGACGGACATACAGAAATAGTTAAATCGACACCGCTCGTCACGTTGATCATTTATATATGGTATATACTTTGTAGGGTCTCCGACATTTCTTTTTTGGTGTTACAAACATCACGGCAAATGTAAAAAACTCTGTTCAGGGTATAGTAAGCAACATAACAAACAAGGGATATTTTGATATATATTTTATTTTTTGGTCTTTCCTTTTGATTTCAGAAGCGCACCAAAAAAATGTATTTATCTATTACTGCCAAAATGGTATGAAATTTGAGTCATAATTTGTTCTTATTTGCATGTGGCATCCGCATTTGTGCAACATCTTATTGTGATAAGAGCGCTTTGACATTGTTGTTATTTAGTGTCTTTTGCACTATTTTCCGCGCTTCACCGACACCCACACTCTAATATTTGACAATGGAGAGATTTCGCCTTATCGGCTCTACGTTTGTCTTCAAATATGCGACATGTCTGCAACAAAACCCCCGTTTGCTCCTCTTTATCAACATTCTCACAAAGAAAGAGGGCGCAACAATAAGTTGTGACAACGAAGAAGTGTTGCAGCACGAGAACATCTGTGCACCAACGCCAATCGTGCTGTATTGCGAGACTTAGAATACGCATATGTGCATATTAAAACGAAAATCTAGAAAAATAAGCCACCGTATTGAGTTTCCAATATGTTTTTGCAATGAACCTTAAAGGAGATACAAACACACATATGTATTTATGGCAGTCTGTGGCATTCTCCCTTTACTTCCTTGGCTTTCTTTCGCAAATGCTGCGCTTTCATTGTAAAAATTGATGCGGCCTCTTGAAGCAACCAGCGGCGGTGGAGTGTGTGTAACGTCAGTGTATTCGGCTGGAAATAATGCAATTCAGACACAACGCAAGATACTTACACAACCCTCAGTAACACCGACCCAATCGCCATTCACGCGTCGAAACTTTTGTGGGGCTTAGGTTAGCTGCATCCTTCTTTTCAATACGTTCATTTATTGGTTTTTCTTTGTTCGGCTTATGAGGCGCTCTAATGTTGTGTGCTGCAAGTCAAAAGAAGAAAAACTTACTAAAGGTGCAAAGGACACATAAGAGGCAATATGAGCGCCCATGATGTGGTGGCACACACACAGCAGAATAGAGGCAAAGTGCAATCATTTTATTATGTCTGCATACATATGGTACATTTGTTGTTGTGCCTTAGAAAGCACCATGTACGAATATCCACATAGAACCAGATGTGTGCCCTATATATACCTGAAGGGCATATAAAGGCATATCAGTGCCAGCAGTTTCTACGAGTTCTCAATGTAATATAACAAAGTTGCACTCGCCTTTGTTGGACTAAGTATATGAGATACCTCGCCCTCCTACACATAAAAGGTTACTTGTTTCATTTCCTTGGTGGCCTTACTTGGTTACATCCATTTCGTTTAGTGGACTCAAAATCATTTCAGTCGGTCGAGCGCCTAAATATATGATATATACATATGTAGAGACAATGGAAAAGAGTTTAACCGAATATTTTTCTCTGAATGGGCCCACGTAAGTCCACTCCTATACTATTGCCTATTTCTGCTATGCTTTCTTCTTTGCCTTGATGAGTTTTTCGCTTCGAGACAGTGAACAGTGGTCCTTTATGGGGTTCACATTTAGTATGTTGGTCAAACATTCTTCAAACTATGAATTTCCACGTCTTGCTCGAGTGATATTATAACGAAATACTACAGATTGTCTTACAGAATAAAGAATGCGGAATAACGAACTCTTCTAAATTTCAGATAATAACTGAAAAATACAAGTATACACAAAAACCATATACTTTTTTAATATGCATTGAAAAACCTCATGATCACTTAGCATATTGGGAATTGAGCCAAACATGGATGAAACCCTAAGTAGGTGTGTCGGTTCGTAAGTAAGTACGCATAAAACTATACAGGTATATCTTAGCATAACACAATTTGGTCGCCTAAAGACGAATATCCAGTTTAGACGGAAGATTTGTAATTTGAAATTTCAAATAACTTATTTTATTTATTTAAAGTTGTTACAATTTGGAAGGGCATTTGATGTTGCTCTCGAGCTGAAGGTTTCCTTAGTTGAAAAATATTAGTCTGTTACCATCAGAAATGTTGATAAATCGAAGTAATTACCAAATTTAAAGTTCTGCCTTTCTTTTGGCCAGTTTGTTCAACTTGGGAAAGTTTCTAGCAAAGGAGTGTAGGTAGGTAGGTAGGTAGAGGGGCTGTCTTTCGACACACGCTCTCTGTCGACCGATGGCTGCGATTATTTTCCTATATATAGCAGTGCAATCGCATAGATGTTTTATGGTCTCCTCCTCTTCTACCTTCTGACAACTTCTACAATAGTCGTTATATGGCGTTCAAAGTCTACTTGCAAGTCTGCCTATGAGACAGTAGCCTATTAGTACTTCTACTAGAGTTCTTATATCATCCCGTTTGAATTTTAACAGTCGGCATGTGCGGCTCATATTCCATTCATGCCACGTTTGCCTGCTTGTTGAACAACTCAGGGTTGATTCTACTGAGACACAGCTATGTATATGACATGCTTGTCGATTAAATATTTACAAGTAACCAGAGGCATATATATGTCCTCCTTACCACAATTTAGTTGTTGGTGTCTGTAGTTCATCTGCTACACAGTTCCTGGGGATATCACTGTGGTTCGGGACCCATTACAGGCTTATCGTGAAATAGAATGTCAGATCCGATGGGATAGCAAGGCATTATTTCACTGCCTTTGACGAAATCCTATGAGACTTTAGAGATTTCAAAACCGCCTTGCTGTCTGTAGCGAAAGAAGTGTAATAATGAACTTAACTGCAAAAATAATGAAATTATCTCGAAAATAGTTCAATATATTAGTATTAAATTTTCATTAAAAATTGTGAAACTAGTGACCCATATTTCTTGATAGATACTTGGTACTTGATTGACTTGATTGAGTAGCTATAAAAGCTAAAAGGAAAGAAGTGTTGCAGTGTAAGGTTGCCTGGGTATGGCTATTAGGCGTTACGAAAACATTAATACGAGTATGTGTGTAAGTAAGGTTAGCGCATAGTAAAGGTTGCGAATTTGGCCAGTCTACGATGAACATGTCCGGTTTTCCAGCCATTAGATGCAAACATTTATCAGCAGGAAAGTGCCACACACCGTAAACGCTTCTCAATGAGGGTAGGGTAGTTTGTGTGGAGATCGCATTCAACATTCGAAGCTTCATTTCCCTTAAATATCTACATAAGCATCTTCGAAAGCTGTGGTGGTGCGTGATCATTTGTCAATATTTAGAAGTGAGGGCAGCAACGCATGCCAAGTGCCCCAAACCTTTCCGACACATTTCATAGGAGGCTTCGTTCGTATTTCCTTGCATATGTGTTATGTTTATGGACAGTATAAAATTTGAAAATGTGTGGGTGTAGAATATGCTTGTCCGCACAAATCTCCAATGCCACAAATTGCCACAAAGTGTTTGTGCACTATGCCGAGCATTTGTGTGTGGAAAGCGAAACTATGTGCATTCTCTCTTTGTATGCCAACATTATACGAGTATGCAATCGAATTAGAAATGTGTTGTTATACAGATATGCAACAACAAGAAGCGCGTTGAGAAGCAAATGTGTACTTCAGTTGAGACCTCACGCTACAGAGTCAGTTTTTGCAACCTTGTCCATTCGAAATTGCTAGCACAGGTGCAGGCAACACACTAGATGTAATGTCATAATGCAGGAGAGACAAATTTTGCCACTGGACACAGTAAATCTTCACAAGCCACTAAGCCTATACATTACGCTGTTTACGATTTGTTGTTGGATGCTCGGCAAAGCGACAGGATTATGCAAATGCTTGAAAGAGGCGACACAATTTCAACACACTTGACTTTATTCGACAGTCCACATAGTATCCTGCTTTGTGGAAATCTTATAGAATTATTAGTCGTGGCGGCAATACTTCGTTCATTAATTGGTATTACAAGCACTTTTAGAAAAATTTCGATTAAAATCAATTTATGCAGACCAATAAAGAATCAAATGTTTTATTTCCACAACAGTGTCTACGTCGTCCAGTGTCTGTGATATGCCATTATCATCAATAAACAAACGGCTCTCACTCAATACTATTGTATTTCAACTTTTAAGCAAACCGGATAGATAGATAGAACGAAATTTGATGAATGCAGTGCGACCTATGATCTTCTGTGTCCTCTTCTATTATTAAAACACTTCGTTTAACCCAGTCAAATCAAAAAGGAATAGTTAAGTGCCTGGGTTAATGGTTGTAATGTGTTCTCTCACTGGATTTATTTGCCCGATAGTCTGGCTCCTTCTTCTTGTAATTGCGGTTCAATCCAGTAATATGTCATAGAAGCGTCACGGATCCGTGGAGCAATACCCTACTCTGCTCTCATATAACACCTCAGCCTGTAGTGACCTTTATAATATCCCACAAGCTGGCTTAATTTGTTGCTGGAAGACGATTTTCTTGAACTATTTTGTATCGAACTCTCCCAGAAACATTCGCGACTGTCGAAAGCACTTGTTAATAATGGCGTTTTTTACTGGAAGTTTCCTTTTTCCATAGCTGTTCTCGTAAAGTATGGGGGCGAAGAACGGTTCCGGTTCTATCGGACTGGATGCAGCAGCTTCTTATGATAGAAGATTGGCTGGCTCATTTCCAATGATACCTCTATGCCTAGGGATCCATGCTAGTAGTTAAAATGGATGGTCTAAACCCACTAATAATAGGTGTGACAGGGCTAGGGGAAGGCGCGAACTGGTTTTTTCTTTCAACTTAATATGCCTGCAAAATATTTTCACATAGCTCATCCATTGACCGATATAATCGGCATAAAGTCAACGCCATAATCTCCAACAAGCAACGAAATTTATTGAATTGTTATATATGAGGGCTGTCATAACCCATGGATCAATTTAACTCATTTTTGGCATCAAAGTCCAAGATAACAAATACTCTTAGTTTTATATATTTTTTTTTAATATACATGGCATATGGTCTACCGGTAGTTGCACAATCGTTATATTAGGTATATCGGATATAAAGAAAAACTAAAGTGATTATATGTATTTTAGCACCAGATCACGGTATTATCAAGAAAATATTCTCAATTAATTTCATTAACATATCTTACACATTGTCCGATATTGTCAATATAAAGCGTGATATAGGCACTAATGTCCTCAAAACCGATATATAGGGGTTGAAAAGGACACAATTTGGGCCCAGTTTACTACTCTTATTTGATCAATTTTAGGGTAATGTGCTATTCTTTCTTATTTCTAACCTTTATCCTTTGTACCTCAGGAATATCTCTAACAAAAAATTTTGTGTTCCCTTTTTGACTGTGTTGCCGTTGACACATATGGATAAGGCGAAAACGTGCAGAAGTGCATAACGTTATTTTTTCGCACGCACGTCAACGGAAACACAGATAAAAATGCGTTGACGCAAATTTAGCGACTACATCAACTACAAAAGCGGTGGCGCGTTTTCATTGGCCATTTTGTTCAAATTCTCTAATATAAATTAAACATTAACATTGTTAATAAATTTTATTTTCTATTGGTCGAATTTCGACCACTGATGACCATAATATTCGAGGTGTGTTCCAAGGAAAAGGTGAATATTGAATTTTTTTTATCGATGAAAACAGATGGTATTCGGAAGGGACAAAGTCTGGTAAGTACGGCTCCTAGCGTAGCGACTCCCAGCCAAGTACTTTGATTGTATCCCGAACCGATTTTGCTTTGTGTGCAGGCGCATTGTCGTGTAACAAAATTACTTTGTCATGTCTTCTGGCCCATTCTGGTCATTTTTCGATCAATGCATTAATCAAGTTGATCACTTGTTATCTATAGCGATTAGTTTCAACAGTTTCACCAGGTTTTAGAATCTCATGATATACCACACCTTTCTGATCCCACCAAACATAGAGCATTGCCTTCTTACCGAATCAATCTGTTTTTGCAGTCGATGTTAATGGTTGTCCCGGATTAATCCATGATTTTCTCCATTTAGAATTCTTAAAATAAATCCATTTTTTATAGCCAGTGACAATTTGATGCAAAACTGCTTTTCGTTCATGTCTTTGAAGCAAAATTTCAAAAGTATTTTTTCGGTTTTCCATTTGTCTTTGATTCAATTCATATGGCACCAATTTTCCACACTTTTGGATCTTTCCCATAGGTTTAAAACCATCTGCAATTGTTTGCTGTGTAATGTTTACCATAGCTGTCATTTGCTTTTGATTCATTTTGTCATTTTGATTCAAAGTACCATCTTGATCCAATATTGTTTCAAACTTTTTTAGTGTTCTTCCACGTTCCTCACTTCTCACATCAAAATCATTGTCTCTGAACCGTTGATACGTTGAAACCATCTTTTGCATTTTGCTTCTGATAGAGCGAGATCAACATATGCCTCGACAAGCATTCGATGTGACTCTGCAGCACTTTTCTACAAGTGGAAACCAAAAACAAATGTTTTCCGCAAATCATCACTTTCCGGTACAAAATTTGAAAAGTTTGTTCAATGAAGACCGTAAGGTTAGTGAATATGTTTGACAGATGTCATGCCAACCACACAGACAAAAATTAAGGCTCGTTAACAACAAATGTTCTTTACCAACATATTAACACTCTTAACGCTCACCGGTGAACACGCCGATTTCGGACCACTATAGCATATGATCCAAATCAAGTTCTTATATCATATATTCTTCAGTGCAACTGAAGTTGAATTTTTTTCTTGTGTTTTGGTTGAAAGTAGTAGCAACTGATTTCATTTCATTGATTTTATTTTTATTTTTCTGGAGCTGTTTAGTTTGTAATATTCGGCCCTTGTGCTTCAACTTGGAACTAACTGTGCCAAAAACGGATGAACGCAATCTTTTTAGGTCAGCTCTCTCCATGCACTTGTTTTGCAAATACATATTTATATTTTTTCGTTTTGAGTTTATTTTAGCACAATTAGAATTTATCTACAATTTATTTACAGACGTATCCGGCTGAAGACGACGACTAAGTGGTGGGAGGGAGACTTTGCTAGGATTTTTATCAGCAAACCAGTAGTGGCAACGGCAGTGGCAGCAACAGTGCAAATGTTGGCGGAGCGGAGTGGAGCAAAAACCAAAGCATTTCTATGTGGAATTGCAAGTGCAAACACTTCCGAATGCTTGCGGTGTTGTCAGCAGTTGTTGTTACTGTTTTTATTGCTTACATTTAAATTATAACCCGTGCGCAGTTGTAACTGTAACTTGGCCGTCTGTACTGCACACAATGAGATAAGAATTTTAGTGATTGCCGCATCAGTGGCAAGTAACAGAAGCAAGTGGCACTTTCATGTGGAATTATTATTATCCGCTTCGCGAGCTCATATCGCACTCAGGCACTGGGTATATCCCCACGTATGCAATGCAGTCGCAATGGCGTTGATGCAAGAACTTAAATAGCTATACCCAGGCAAACTCCTGGCCGAGCCACTGTCACAAATGTCTGCAGCTGTTAGCTCGTACTATCGTACTTTTGTGTGTACGTGTAAGTGACGATGCAAACAAGTCGAGGTTAGGGTGCAGCAGTGGATTTGAAACGGGTTGGATGGGTATAATTTTCTTTTGATAAACGCTCCAGGTTTCAACGACGGTGTTGAGTGCCACGCAACATCAATTATTTTATTTTATTCGCTTACAGGCCAATATTTTTGCACCGCAACCTGTGGACGATTTTTGCCAGCTTTCTGCCATGAGAGCATTTAAAAGCGATTTAATTTTCCACAGCATTTTCATTTGGCCATTGAAACCCATCGCATGTATTTGTAAGTGATGTAGAAAAGCAGTAGAGCAGACTGCCTCAAAAGAATAAAAGTTTCACTTAGGTAAGGCTACGCAAACCAATTTTTTATGTCGGAGTTGTTCTACGAAATTAGCATAAACAAATTTGTCTTGGCTGCGTGTATAAACTGCATGCAATTAATCAGCTTTGTACTCTTATTTCGGGGCGTTTAGGGCACAACCCGCCTTTGTTATGCGTTGTTGCCTTTTCTGTAAACTTTGTACAGAACTGTCTCAGCAGGGCGTATACGCAACTTTTGGCAACTTGCAAGTTCAAAGTGCATGAAGTTTTGCTATTAATTAGGCGTTACTTCGTGTTTGTTGCGGGAAAGTCAGCAAAACTCGATACACCGAGATACATGCGAAATGCTGCTCTAAACTTGTGGGTTTAAAATCGTCGGGCTGTAATTAAAATCATGACGAGATTCGGGAATCGTTTACATGCATTCATTATTGCGACCCTGCTGTTGCCAAATTGTTGCTTTAATGCCAAATAAATGCTTCGCACCCACCTATTTTTTGAAGCACCTCTATTCACTTTATTTTGAACATTTACAGAAAAGCAGAAAAGTCAACTGCTCGCTACTTGAGGCATTAGCTTTTAACTTACTTAAGCTATATTTCAGTTTAAGGAAAATATTATTCTTTTATAAACAAATCTGCTTTAGAGTGAGCTGTTCAACGCCTTTGCGTAAAAACCTGCAATAATTACAATTTTTGATTTAGTGAGGTTCGAACATGAGCTAACACGAATAGCCAGCACGTGCGTAGTTTGAGTACAATAGATACATGCTTGTACACTCGCATCCGCGTCATTCGCGTCTCCTTACTTCTCGTCAGGAAGACAATCAACGACATCTGTTTGCCCGCAGGCGCTGCTCACTTGTAAAGAACACCGGCAAAGATTAAAAGAGGGAAACATGTAATAGCTTGCCAACTCTTGTCGGCAGTGCGTATACGCAACTTTCGCTGTTAAAATTTTATATATCTATGAGTACATATGCATACATATACGTAGGTATGCGAATATATGTATATGGGAATGAAAGCCTGAAGTTATATATAAGTGGGCTCATGCATTTTCGCGTTTTTATCTTGAAACTTTTCCCACTTGTTACTATAAACAAAGCATGAATGCAACTTCCTCTCATATCGGTTCAGAGTTTATATAGTATGTGTTAATGTGTATGTGCGCATTTTTTGCTTCATTTGAGAGCGAGACGAATTGTTGTTGTTATCAAAGTTGTTACTCCTGCTGTGTAAAGGCTGTTTCTGCAATGCCGATATATAGTATATATATAAATGTGGATGATTATACATATATACGCATAAATATTAGGTAGAAATATACATAAATCTACATGCTAGTGTAATTAGAACATTTCTCATTAAACACCAGCTTCGTGCAAGCAATTAAAATGCACTTTGCGAGACACTGCTGCACTCTAGAAGGATACAGCATAACGGCGCATTGTCTCGAGCAGTTTGTTACTTTTGTTGTGATGATACGAGCAACATAATCACGGAACGCAATTAATTTGATTTATACCTTGCACGATTCCATAAAAATATATTTATGTCATTAGCCGATACTCATACCCACACATGCAACATCAAATATGTATTAGATATACATTTGTTTTTTCTCTGTTTTTGTCAGCTAATATTTCGCAATGTATGGCAAATGTGTATATGTGAACACAACTTCTGTGGAAGAGAAAGAGCAGCAATTAACAGAAGTGCAAAAGCCTTTGCGACCATCGAGCATGAAAACACTGCACCGCGTTTCCCCAAAAGCCAAAGATATATCAGTCGAAGAATTTTAGAAAACAAAAAAACTTCCCTGCCTCTGTATAAGTATGTATCTACATATTTACTTAACAAATCGTTTGTGGCTGGGGTTATGGAGTCCCATAAAGTTTCATTTGCGTTTTTTAAATGACATTTTAAATGAATGAGTTGTTGCTGCCACATGCGTCATAATTTATAACCATTTTGCGTCTCCTCCCACCACTCACAGGCATTCCGCCGCCTAACTACATGCTTATTGGTACGCTGTTGTTGCTGTTGTAACATTTATTGGCAGCGACGGCTTACAAGCTTTGCTCCGTACGCTACGTGCTCGCGCCAGCTGCTCTACAACAACAGAAATACATTCACAGTTATCTGAAATATTAGGGACAGGCAGAAAAAATATTTACATGGGTGAATTTGTTGTTGTGTCTTTCTAGATGCGGGAGCAAGTTGGCTGCTTTTGACATAAAAACCCGCAATGACAGCAGTCACATTAACGAATGAAGAGCACAAAGTACACAAAATGAAAAAGGACGAAATCAGAAAACTGTATAAAAGTACATTTACAGATATAAATATATACGTAAATAAATATTATATATTAGGGTTTTCCATAATTACCAAGTATATTTTATTTTTGCAAATAGCTAATTTATTTAATTTTCAGTTTTTGCCCTAAAAGAGTTATCCAATATAAATAAGCTATTTCTATTTAATTTGAACTGTCCCACATATTTTATATGGGATTTTTAATCTTTTGCATTAAATTTTTTATATCCAAAGAAAATATACCTACAAATTTAAGGAAAATATATTTTAATACAAAATTTCAGACTTTTCAGCAAAGGTGTTGCCGGTTTTTTCCATAAAAACATTGCTTTAAAAGTTACACGAAGTTAGGGTTATGCATCGAATGTACTGTATTACTATAGTACACCATGCCGTATGAGCAACATAGAATGTAACTACATATATAATATAAATATCACTTATAAATTATAAATCACCTGTATGACTGCTCAATACTCTTGATATTTATATATATATATAACTGCGTATAACTTTTAAATCAGTGGTTTTTGAAAAAATCACAGACCATTTTTGCGGTAAAAATAAACAATTTTGTGTTAGTATATGATTCCTTGAAAGTTGTAGGTTTGTTTATTTATTTAATTAGCGTTCTCTAAGGAAAAATAATGTAAAGTTAGCTTCTTTTTACTCACCCTAATGTATATATACATATATATATATGATGTATACATATTCTATAGACATGTGAATTTACACAATATTAAATACTTAAATGATAGTTTAAAGATACTTTTATATTCAAATACATGTGTAGATTGCTCGACCTAATTTGTATACAAAAACAACGAGTTTTAAATAATCCTTCAACTTTATATACGACATTTTTAATTAATTTTATGTAAGATATGGATATGTACTCAATGTTTTTTCAGGTCTTCACTATGTTTACGAAAAATCTTTTTTATTAGCAAAATAAGTAAAATTTCTTCAAAAATATTTATTTCATCAAAATTGTTAAGAGTTGGTTTAACACCAAAATTAAAATATATAGATCTTTGGTGAGATCACGTCAAAAACAAAAAATCTAATAGTAAACTTAATATACCCTGTTCTGAGTATGAATATTACTGTGATCTACCAAAGTGAGGTCAAGCTATTAGGAACAGACTCTACTAAATAATGTTAAAGCAAGACTACAAAAATAAATTGATTAAACTAAAAAATTGGATCACACTGATATCTGAAAGGAGCCTGTGTAGAGAACCACGAAATACTGTTAATATGTAAGCTTATGAGTGTGTCAACTGATTAAAAACAATTTGTTCCATATATGAGCAACGTCAAGAGAAGTCATTGAGAATTTAGCAAAAAGCCTTTTGCGGTCACTGCCGACGCTAAAATCCCAAGCCAACAAAGCGAATATAAACGTATGAAAAATTTACTAAAAACCACAAAAAATCGCTAAACAAAAGTTGTTTAATAAATAAATACAACAAAATGTAAAAAACAAGCTAGAATGAAACTAGAGGGAAACTAGAAGCGCGGTAAAAGTAATACGAAGTGAAATGCAAACAAAGTCCAAACGCAACAAAAAAGCAACAAATGCCGCAGATAATCCATAAAAATAGGCAAAATTGGCAACAGGATGATGGGCAGAGTACAATAATAACATAAACAAAAAACATAAATAAAAAGTGGAAACACACTAAAAACTGCGGTCGCATAACCAGAGCCGAACGTTGTTGTGGTAAACAGTTGACCAGTGCGTTTCGCTTGGCCGTCCCTTCTATTAGACGCACAAATTGCTACCCCCCTCCATATGCCACGGATTTGTTTGGCTTTTGGGACAAGCGTATAAGTGGATTTGCATTTTTTTGTTCTTCTGCGCTTTTTCATTTCACTTTTTTTTCTGTTGTTGTTGTGCGAGTAGTTATTTAAAGTGTTGTTTTGTTTTGCGGTTTCTGTCTGTACGCCGCTTTCATATTCCCAAACTATTTGCATGAAGTATTTATAAGCATTTGCGTTTTTTGGTGCAAGCATTTCTGGATTTTTCGCTGCACAAAGGATTTTTGTTTAGTACGCGATTTGCGGTTAGCGACCAACCAAAAGCAGTTAAGCGCAGCTTAAGTGGCAGTGAGCTGGTCGGCGGATGCGACAAGCGGCAAGCGGTTCTGCACAGACTAAGCGTAGGAGAGAGGAAGAGAAAACGAAGTGGTGCACCGATAGCAAGTGGAAAATACAAAAGCTGGATTTGTATTTTGCATGCAACAGCGCACTCCCTTGTGCTGCTCAACGCAGTGAAGCGTATTAAAAAAATAAGTAGAAGAAATATATGTCAGAGTTTTTTCTTTTTTTTGGATTGTCGTTAAGAATCCTTAAATCACTGCTTTGCACAAGCAGAAGTGGGTATCGATTACTTGTCCATGCACACGCCATAAAGGCTTCCACCGCCGGGTGCTCGTACGTCGACACGCTTCGTACCGGTGCATATATCGCTCGCATACGTACCTCTTTTGCTCCAACTAGTCTCGCTGACTTTTTGCCGAATGAATGTGGTTATTCAATTTTGTCGCATGCATCATTGATTCATTTGATGTCATTTCGTCCTCGTAGTTACTTTCAACCGCCTTCGCAAGGAAAATACAGTACTCCAATGCTGATTAAATATTGTGCAAAACGATTTCGGTGTACCTATCGGTCCGAGTAAAGACTTGATACAGACTTTTTCCGTTAAGACTGTGGTTCGTAAATCTTATACAGTCAATCCATAAATGAAATAAACCATACATATATCGAATGTATAGGAACATGTACAGTTTCCAGCTTGTAAATAGCTAAACATATTATATCATACTCTAACAAAGACGATCTCCAGAAAGAACGACGTCTGATCTACATGGTCAAATATTATATCCACCTCACAAGTACGAATGAAATCAATTTTGCAATAAGCAGATCAGTTTACATTTAATTACTTTTTTCAAAATCTACCAAGCCAAGGTTACAGTAAACTGCATATTCCAATTTTCTTACTTTCGAAAAAAAGATATTCGTCTGTGTATAAAATTGGTATGGTTTTAAAGGTCCTCTTATAAGAGGCATTGCGAAATATTTGATAGAAATCCTCGTTATATATATCCCTATATAAATTATGTGTCTTTTTACTAGCAGAGTAGTGGTAAAAGAGCGAAACGCATTATTTCCGCCACTACTAATAATAAAAAAACACTTTCTGTGACTTCAAAGTTATGACGAAGAAACCAACTGTTGTCTCTATTTTTCATCACTCAAATGAAAAGAAAATGTTTGTGTTCCGACACTTATTCAATATACACGTGTACACATTGTATTTTTAGAAACAAAATTGAATTAAAAAAGTATATAATACACTATCGGATATCTTTTGCTCTCGCTGCTTACAAAGTTTCACACAGTTTGCTTATTACGATACACTGTTTGATGAGGACGTCATGCCTTCAAGGCAGGACATTTCAATGGGTGTAAAAGTGTGGTTAAAATGAATAAGTTGAAGTGCGCGATTTGCCACAGGCACCAACGCGAGTGCCTGCACCAATCCCATTTAAGCTATCGGTCCCTTCGCTGCATACAGTTCCCCACTTCAGTTTTTACCCTAACAGCAGCCGCAAGCACCTAGCCAAATCGCACTAGCATACGCGCACTCCACAGCGATTTTGCACATACGAGTATAGTACACTCAGAAATAAAAAATTCCTAAGTTCAACAAACATATTAATGCTGATATGCAGATTTTCAAAAATGTCACAAAAATAACCGAACTGTATTTTTAATGATATAGTTGTATTGTATCGTCAAGTTTATATGTGGTTCACATAATTTAAATGTGGTTGTGTATATTTAAATGGCGACCGAAGACCTGGTCGTTCATAAAAGAGTAATCGTGCTGAATTGGTAGAAAAATTCGTGAAATTATTGGTATTAATGCAAATTTTACCACGAGAATAATAGCTGAGAGATTAAGTACAAGTAAAAACACTATTTGAGGAATTTTAACTGAAGTTTTGCGTAATAGAAAGGTCTGTGCGCGTTTTGTTTCCCATAAATTAAATTAAGACCAAAAAGCTGAACGAGTTTTTGATGAAAAAAGGATTTCTCTCATCAGCCAACCTCCTCTCTCTCTGAATTCGCCTGATCAATCACCATATGACTATTTTCTAATTCCAAAACTAAAAATATTTTATGATGTTATCATAGCCTTTCAAGTAGCAGTAACCAAGGTCCTGAAGAACATTTATAGAAATGACATACAAAAAATCTAAGCATGCGCTGCTTGATCGTTCGAAATGTTGTAATCAGTCTAATGGAACCTATTTTGAATAAATAACAACTTTTAATGATATTATAATGTGCATTTTATTTTATATCCTCAACGTTTGGCTATTTTTAGGACACATCTTGTACGTATTGAATGTAGATGGAAAAATATGTGAACTAGTGAGGGCATTTGTGGGAGAGATGTTCGATTTAAAATGAGTTGTTGCAAGCATACATAATTTTCTTGATAGCGAATAGAGACAGGAATGAGTGACCGAGGGGCTATATGCGACAGATATTCAATGACGATATGCCAAAAAAAATAATATATTTAAACTATTGCTAAATTTGGTAGGTATTGAAAGAAATCAATCTGAACATACATCCACGAAAAAGCTGTCAGGTGTATGAGCAACAGGAACGTCACATTAAGTTCAGTTGCATTTCAACGCACTGAAGTAAAACAAAACCTCGCGATCTTTAAAACCAATATAAAAAGGGTTAATCATCACCCACGTACCGAGAACATATAAAAATGGCAAAAGACTTGATTTCCTAAGAAAAGAACCATACTTTAAAAGTGCTATGACGCTACTAACACCCCTTTTTGACCTTAAAGGGGTTAACGCATGGTTCCCAATACTTGCAATATATTTTTTCATTCGAAGTTCAAAATTTTAAGTTGCTACCTCATTTTTTAAACAAAGCCGTCTTTGCAAAGCCGCTCTTCAATAAACTTGGTTTCATTTATGTAATAATTGCATAAAACCACTATACACTCGATGACGTGCCTCAACTGTATCTGTCTTATAAATGTCGAAAAGCTGATTATTTAACATGACCCCTTATTAATAATTATTAATGCTAACCAAAAATGAAAATTTCAAATAATTCTGTAGCAGCATCAACATTGCTTAAACAATTTGTTTTTGTTGTTTGAGGCACTACATTATGTACATATGTATCAGAAAAAATGTATTAACACATAACTAATAAGTATTGAAAAGTATGAAATAAAAAGTACATATTCTAAAAGAAAGTATTTAACTTAACTTAATTTTGCAATATTTTTGGTTGACCAAAACTTGGAGAGTAGAAAATCGAACATCTAACTGTTATATGTAGTTACGAAATACTAGTATAATCAAATAGATCCAGAATTCGCACAGAACATCACAGCGATAGTTTTTGAATCTCTATTTCTCTATCCACCTTACCGCGAGAAGAGCGCCCTGTAATACAGGAATGAACAAAGCACACCATATTGATGCTGCAAATGTGTAACCTGCGCTTGATTAATGTTCAGTTGTTGTGTGGCAGGTTCTAACTAAGCATTGCTGTAACTTTTTCAGTTGCACAGAAATTTTTCATTTTTCCAACCCGCCGTTATTCATGTCCTAATCACACAGTTGATGCGCTGAGCCTTTGGGTATTGCTACCGCAAGCCTTGAATCTCATATTCACACGCTCGAACGCGGCGGGAAATTTATGTGTGTATATATAGGTAAAAATATCTGACACGGTGGTGTGAGTTTGCGTTGGAGACGCGGTATTTTTGTAAATTTAATAGGCGTTTGAATTCTAGTTTACGGATCATTCATCTCTATGTGAGTGGAGTGGAAAGCAAAACGACAGGGCATCTGCTAACTAAAAAGTTTGCCTATAAATACTTAAGTTTAATAAGCGTTCAACTATAAAAAAATTAATATATAGACATACATGATGTTTTTTAAGACGTGTGGTTTTCAATGAGGCGATACTTTTTTCGAAGCTGATCCTTTTGACAGTTGTTACTTGACTTATACTGAGTTTGGTTTGCAAATTCATAATGTATATACTTACTCCGGAACAACGTTTGCAAATTTGAATGAATGATTCCGATTTTCACAAGACGTTAATAAAAAAAAAATTTAGAGTGATGATAATCCACAGGCCATTGTTGAGACGCCTTTACTTCCTCAAAAAGTCACTGTTTGGTGTGCTCGATGAGCAGTGTTAATGATTGTTCCGTATTTTCGACTATAATGTTACAGTAAATGGGGAACGCTATAAAGCCATGGTTGATGTGGACAACTGATACGCAATCGCCACTTCATGCCATACAGCCAACGAAACAATCAATTGATTGAAGAAAACGTTGTGGGGTTATGTGAAACGATTGACGCCTTGAATGAGAATATTCGACCCGTTTTTGCTGACATACGGCTCCAATTGCTGCAAAAAGTGGTCGAAAGTTTACTTATGTCAGTCGCGGTGGTCACTTTCCCGAAATGATTTTTTAAATATGGTAAACGCTTATAATTATAAACAATAAGTCTCTTTTAACTGTTTTTTTACACAATAGAAAACTCCCTTGTTTTTGATACTTTTGTTTTCATAGTCGGTTTAGGCACTATACCCTTGGTTCTTACAAACCACTTACAGCGTGTTCACTTATTGCCAGGCACTTGAAGCTCCGATTTGTTGTACTTATCATTTGTAATATAATTTTTATATTTATAATTTGAAATCAGATTATGGATATATATACGTATACATATACAGTTATCGATAGATATGTATATAAATATCCGCTTCCACTTAACACCTTTAAACATAAGAAATGTTCAAAAATCCGCAGCTGTCTCATATAAATTACTGAAGCAGCTGTACACTGGCCTCAGAGGAGTTGAATATCAACAAAAAAAGAACAACTATCACGGAAACAGCACACAATGTTCGAAAACAACTTCACTTTGCAACGGTGGCAGCATCAAAGAAAAGTAATAAATTGACGCTAGTCAGACAAGGAAATCCTCAATGCTTCACTGGGCTTATTGGGCTGCCACCGAGGCGAAGCAAACAACCAACAACAGACACACATGCACAAAATTCGAATACAAAAACAAGAATTGAACAAAAAATTACTAAAATCAGAGTCAGGTGATATGCGAAAAAAGAGAGAGCGGGAAGGGCGAGCGCTGGCTGCTCATGGAATAGCTTAGAGCGCCTTCGGATGGATGCTCATACGTTAAGTTGTCACAAATGGCGTCAATAGTGGACACAAACACTATCGAAGGACACTGCAATAAAAAATATGCACAAACCAACGAAGCATAACAACAACGACGCAGAAATATGTAAATCAATTCAGGTGGCTGCCATATATTACACCAGCCTGCGATTCAATTTTCTTTATTTTCTATATTGTCGTTCTTTTCAAAGCCAGTTTTTGCAATTTCACCGTTTGTTTTTCATTTATTCCAGTTCCTATGTACTCTGGGTTTTCACATTTTTACGTATTTTTGTTATTGCAACCTGAGTGTAGCCATAAAGCGGTAGTTCATAATCTACTTACCTATGTGTGCTGGCAATTGTGGCGCTTAACAAGCACTTCAGGTACATTTTCCTCACCGGCGCTTGGCTTTGTCTGCTGATGAGGAAATTAATTTTATCCTTCTAACAGCTCCTTTTTTCCCCTTTGACTTTACAGCCACATTTTTGCTCGTTCTTTGGTTCGAAAGAAACTGCAAATACATAGTAAAAAATAGTAAAATTAAATTTATGAGTATTTTTCTCGCGTGGCTCTTAATGTGTTTTCTTTTTTTCCCAATTTTTAGCATGAAAGTTGTCAGCATAGGCACTTCCTTGTAAACACATTTACCCAATCAAATATAGTTAAATTAGATCAGGTATATAACTTTTATTAATAAAGACTTCCATAGGCATCTTCCTCATATATAAATCATATACAATGTAAGTTATTTATTAAAATCACTTTCATTCCTTAATCTATGTTACATATTACTTACAAATAATAAAACGTTAACCCAAACAGACTAAAGCAGGCAACCGCACTTTTAATACTCACGCCAACTTAAAAATGTAGAAACTGTTGCAATGCAGATAAATAAAACTGGAGTGTCGTGTGTTCGCTGTGTACTAAATGCTTATCGATGATTACTCAGCACATATACAAAAATAATATTTGTTTAAATGTTTGTTCCGGCTAATCTCTAAAACGGCTGAACCGAGTTTGATGGGGCTTTCACTGTGAGATAGCTGATGCAATTGGAAGTATTTTCAAGTAAAGCTGGTAGTTATACTTGTATATTAAATTAAGAGTTGCAAAAACGAAAAAACAGATTAAATGGGGAAATATGTACCAAAACAAATTATAAATTTACAAAATAATGGAGATTTAATAAATTTTAGTAAACTCTGCGAACTGAATAATTTTTTGTTAACAAAGTCGGGGGCACAGCCAGTAGTTATAATAAATGCTTCGGAGATTGGTATACTCGTACGTATTAAGGTAACATGTTACCTTGTTCTAGGAGTATATACTCCGTTACCATAAATTGTCTCACTAATTATTCTAAACTCCAATTTGAAAATTGGCAGATAGTAAAATTATAAGTTTGTTTTGAATAAAACACGTCGTTTATCCATAATTCAGTACTTTCATTTTAGTAACCAATATAAGCATTTTTTTACTTGGTGGAATGAAAAATCTGAGTAATTAAGTGACCTTTTTAATTTAAAATTTCCCTTCATCGACCATGGCAATAAAAATGTTTCATTACTGCGGTCATGTTAACCTTACAAACAACTCAACGCTCCTGGATGTTACGAATATTCCCGACCTATTAAAAATGTAAATGTGCAGTTACCATAAATGCAGTGGTCGCCCAATATAACGAACACGCTGAAAACCTTAACCTTTTTTTGGTGTTCTTTCTTCGTGTTAGAGATTCGTGGTAAAGGTTATTATTTTCTATTAAGTTCTCTAGCTTATTTATAAATAGCTACTATCTACGTTATAAGACATCTTTTCACCACATTTTTTAAGAAAAAGTTTCCCGCAGCGTTCTTTTGAATTTAGTCATTCAACCATCACTGGCTAACCTCGTAATCTCTCGTAAAACTTAGAATGAAACTTTGCTATTTTCCTCAAAACGGCATCACTTATAGGGATTATGTTTCGACGTTGAGTCATAAACCATTTGAAGAGGGCCTGCCCATTCTAGAAAACTCAGTTTGTTTAATGGACTTTTCTACTGATTTCGAGCTATACGTTTTTGAACGTATTCCTGGATTAAAATTGAATTTTCCCAATCCCAATCAATTAGAAGTTAAACAAGAAATTGTTTTAGAATTGACATTATTCGCTTTTGCGTACTTGGTGTTCTAATATTTTAAACTAGAGCTTGCACAGAGCCATCATCTTCAACACTCTAGAGCATTGGTCGCCAAATTTACACATTCAAATTATAAAATTAGATTGTTAATTTTTTATCCCAGATAGTTTAGATTTTTCATCCCAACATCGGAAGAATTTTGTGTTATTTCGCTAAATGAGTCAACGTACTGCAATTTATATTCTTTTGTACTTCCGACACAAAATAGTCATGAAACTTTTTTTATTTCTTATGTTATAGTTTCAAAAACGTACTAACAATTTACCACATACAGTACACTTTTCAAAATCTTTTGTTTCTTCTACAGAAGGCTTAAACTCACTATTGCTTCGGTTGTCTTTTTCTCTTACTCAAAAGCTACTCACCCTTGTTTACGAATTCTAAAAATCCGTTCAATATTCGTTTGATATATTTGAATTGTATGTATATTTCTTATTCGCAAATCATTTGCAATAAAATTACGTATTTATTCCGATTTACTTCGGTAATCTTCGAAATCTTCATGGATTCAATACGAATATACGAATATCACAAAATAGTACTCTTACCATTTATCAAATTGGGAGGGTTAGATGACCCAAAACGTAGAAATATAGAGACAAATTTTGAAATGTTTTTCTAGCTTGCTTGTACCCCTTACATTTATATTGTATTTAAATAATTTTAGTATCTGCTTTCAGCTTAATAATTATATGAAAAAATAATATGTATTCTAATCATACAAATTATCTCTTTCTTTCTTGCAGGTATGTATACATAAATGAAGAGACTATTTCATAGACCCCAAAACACTGGAGTTATAGTAAGTAGTACATAACCTCAATGTATTGTAGTTAGTATTTAATTCAAATCTGGCAACCGGAAAAGTTCCAATAATTTCGATTTGTGTCCTTGCAAGCCATTTATCGGTTAAGTTACCAGTTAACTACCTAATAGCGCTACCAGAGATTTATTTCTATTCAAGTTTCTATAAGTTTTCTTAAGGCCCAATCGACAAATCTAACCGAAACTCTTGTGTACGTGTGTTGGTTCATCCCTTTCTTATGTAATGGCCTTACGGGTTGCACGGCGTGTAAATGTTAATTTCCGCGCTAATTCTTTCAAGAAATTGTAATTTCGGTAGCCAAGATTTGCTGGCTTCTCAACACTTACTTGAGATAAACTTGTACTTCATTGTCCATTATCTCTGAGTTACAAAAAAATGTAGATTAAATAGACTTTGGACTCGTCTGTCTAATTAGGTTGACTAACATTGAATTTATCACAATTTTTTACACATTTGACAAGTTTGGCTGTCTTCGCCTGAATATAGTCATATGAGTGTTATCGTCATATAAAGGGTTTTCCAATAAAACTGATATAATTTGTTGTCCAAAAAAAACACTAATTGTTAAGGAAATTCAAATGTTTTTTAATTAATGTGAAGTACAATCGATACAATTAGGTTCTGAATATAACATCATTCGAATGGCCTCCACGACTTCTTTTCCCACTAAATCAAGTCGTAGGTCATAAATAGCATGTTCAATATTGACTTCTAAAGCTTGAAGCGAGTCTGGTTTAGTGCTAAAGACAAATGACTTCAAACTTCTTGGGGGCCATTCAATTTCACAATTTCTTAAAATTATCGAATCTGCAAACTTTTCTTGCAATAATTCGGTTTTTGCACGTGCTGTGTGACTTAGCCCCATCTTGTTGGAACCAGATATTGTCAAGATCAACTTTTTCCAATTGCGGCCATAAAAAGTTAGTTATCATCGATTTATACTGTTCTCCATTGACAGTAACGGTGTCACCAGCTTCATTTCGAAAGAAGTACGCACCGTACGTACTAAACTATCAATTGAGGTGAACATAATGGTGGTTCATGCACCAGCATCGACAGTTTGTTTATTCACCGCAACACTCAGCTAAAAGAAATCGGAGAAGATGATATTCTTAAAAAATTCCAAGGCAAAATCAGCTAATCCACGAAGTTTACGGTAGTCCAATGGCTTTAGTTCTTGAGTGAGAACATTTTTATACGGATGCGAGCTCAAAACCTTTTTCAAGATTTGCCAGGTTGTGGTTTGAGACAGTGCCAATTCTTGAGAACGTCCTGGAATCAACAAATTGCGATCTTCAGCAACACTTAATGAACGACAGCAATATATTTATTACTTCGAGTGGTTCTTTGTTTTATTGGCACTTGAGCATTATTACGACGAATAGCGAGCACAGGTGGATGTTTATTACGACCATAAAATGGCAAAAGTGCACGAAAAGTTGCAATTGGAAAACGATTATTTTGATAATAAAATTGAATAATTTGTAAACGTTGTTCTTGTGTATACCTTTCCATAATGAAATTGTAAATATTACTGAATTCAATGAAAATTACAGATCAAGACCTATTTATAATGGTCGAAACGACAGTTAGAAACCATCTCTATTGGGAAACCCGATAGTTTAGCTTTGTTAATTTAGGCAAATATTCTGCGCAGCAAAAAGCTGTGTAAACCTTGATATTATTTTAAAAGTTTCTGATGAAAACAACAATATTTCTAGTTGCACTAGTGCTTCTGTGCTTTTGCTTAGGCATATTGTTTCGCTGACTATTTATACATATGAAATGCTAAAAGCCATTCATTTCTAAATTCATCTCGTTCTTAGCGCAAAGTCTGGTGCGTCAGCTTTTTCGCACTCATATATTTCCAAGAGCCACTTATGTACCTTTCAACCGCTCCCTTACTTTTCCGCTCTGGCCTAAATGTTGGCTCCATCGTTGCATCGTTGCACCGTTGTAAGCATTTACTGGTCCTCTTATTTTTTCGTACTTGCCCACTTCAATGTATCCATAATCTCAGTCTCCTTAAGCCTCTCCCGCATTACCTTCACCAAAGCCTTTTTCCAATCCACAAACTGGTGCTGACTGTACATGCAATAAAAAATAAAACAACGAAACATTGGTTAGATGGCAAACAATGTGATGCCATTCGCATCACACGTACGTGCAACAACACTTTGCCACATACACTTAGCATAGCCCACATGTCTTATGTGTCAGCCAGCCCAGTATCTAACTCACCGTACAGGTGCTTAAGGTGTTTTGTTGTGTTTTCTTTTTTGCTTTTTTTTTGTTTTTTTGCCAAATTGACGCTACAGCGCATGGCAACACTGTAAACCAAGTTGCAGCACTCACAAGTGTTAACAGTTGAATGCCGTGCGCTAGGCGCCCAGCGTCTAACTGTGAACCCTGCTCGAGCGCTGCTGCCGGTGTGCGTTTATTGTTATGCAAATGTTTTGTCCCATTTCGAGGTGCACATCCTGCGCACAACAACACATTACTCGTACTTGCGTGTATGTACAAATAGCGAATGGGTTGTACCAGAAAAAATGCAACATCAGTAGTCAAACAAATGCAACAATAGAACACTCAGCAAGTATTTACATTTTATGCTTTTTGCATCCTCAGAGAGGGGGTCCTCCGTCATGAAAAGAGCGAAGTGTCGAGTCTAGAGCATTGTTCCGACAGCGGAATGCGCCACTCTCGTGTGCCTCCACACCCATCACGTTGTACAAGTGCATAAATATATGTATTATGTGCCCGCATGTGTGGACATGTGAGTAAGAGTTTTTATGCCGCTTTGGTTTTTTTATTTGTTGCAACAACGTGCGAATTGCGAAAGCGCCGAAGTGGCCTCGAAGGCTTCGCCGACAAAATTTGAATAGAGAAAGTAAAGCAACTGAGGTGCGAGAAAAGCTACGGAAATGCAACGCTGAAATTTAAAATTATCATGCATGTATAAACAAGTCGGTTCATAAAAGAGAAACCAGTGACAAATAATCGCATACATCAGCGAATATTAGGAAACAATAAGCCTATAAGGAAAATGTATGTATATAATCGGTAAAGGCATCCGAATTTATAAAAACGTTTTTCTAAGTTCTATTGTGTTCAGACCAGGACACATCTTGTCGCTCATTATCGACAAATTTACTTTTGGCGTCGTTCATTGAGTTCACACGAGCGACATGAATGCGACAACTTGAGCCGGATAATTTTTCACATTTTTTTCATATCACATTTTCAAAGTATACATATTATATATAAAACTAGTTTTGATTACCTTTTTTAACCTTATTCAGCCTTTTCTATAACATTTCTATTATATTATATTATGTATACATAACATACTCTTAGATATCGTTCCAAAAAAATCCAAATTTTTGGTTGCTCTTTACTTTCCTAACTGAGAAATACTTGTAGGATTAATAAAGGATGTGGAGACAAAAAATGGAACAATCTGAGCAGCAGCTATTTGTTACGTCTTAATTCGAAGCCTGGGCATCAAAACAGATGGAGAAAAAAGTATCAAGGAAGCAAAAGTGGTAGGGAGCAAATTGTATCAACCCACTTTTAACCTCTTAACAGAAATTCTCCAGATGAATATGAATTTGTAATAAAATCATTTCTAGCAAAAAATAATAGAAGACTATACTATAAATACTATATTGAAATCATGCATCAAAGCTAAGAGAATTTTTGATCTTATGACAAGACAAAAATAAATTCGCACCTATTTTCATTTTCGAAAGATTCTGACTCTGTTTGTCCCCGTTATCTTTCAGCTTATATTTATATTATTCCACTTTCGTAATGCCCAGACTTTTCATAGATCTTAATAATATTTTGAATTGTGGTCGTTATAATCTCAGAGCTTTCGCGACTTCAGATTGAGATTTCTTTTCATTTGTTAACTTTAAAATGATCGAAATTTAATACCTTTTCAGATCGTTTATTACATTATTATAGCTTCTGATAAAATATATATTGTACATGCTTAAATGATTAGTATGACGAGCTAAGTCAACTTAGCCATGTCCGCTTGCCTGTCCATCTGTCTGGATATACACAAACTAAAACCTCAGCTTTTGCCAACATCAGATAACTATATCATATAGCTTCCATATAAACTGAACGATTGCAATCGAGTGCTTGTATGGAATCTTCGTATTTGTGAAGGGAATTATTGCTCCGGTGCACCCGAAGTTAACGTCTTTTCTTGTTTGTGAATTAAAAATGGTTTGGAAGTGTGATACTTAAAATTTTTGATTGTTTGATGCCACTGCGCCACCGGATAAATCTACCAAACAAACAAGTAAGGAAGTATTTAACCGAACTTTTTATACTCTAGCAAGGTAAAATGATATACGGGATTTTCGTATATAATTTAATTAGAAGTAGGAAGTATTGCATCCATTATTTACAATCACAGGCAAGAAAATACGCTGCTATTAGAAAGAGATTATTTCTTAATTTCATTTCTTACATATTTACCAATAGATGCGATATAAAGTCAACCGGAATTTCGAAAATATTTATATATGTCGACTAAGGAAATTATTGACCTGATTTTACCCTTTTTTGGCACAAAAATATTTTCATCGAATTTCAATACTAAAACTAACAGACTCCCTGATAACATGTGTTGGGCGAAAAATCAGCCATATGCACTGGTGGCCACATACTTGGTGTCTGGGCTCTTTAAAAGTTATAGTCCGATTTCGACAATTTTTCTGTGTAATATTAAATACCGTGAGAACATTATTTGTTCACAGTTTTACTCTAATAACTTCCTTGATATTTTTTTTTTTTGTACAATGTAAAGTAAATAAATTAGATAGAATTTAAAAGTTTTTTGTGTGGAGTGTAGCCGCGGGAGTCAACCGATTCCGCTCATTTGCATAGTGTACAATAACAATAATTGGGCAATCTCATACACCAAATTTGATGGGAATTGGTTAAGCAGCTCCTGAGTTATAAGTAGTATTTTAGCTAAAAGTGGGCGGTGCCACACCAATTGTCCATTTTTTACACTGGCTCCCATTAAGACCTTCCCTGCAATCCTGTGAAATTTTTTTCTTGTGACTCTTTTATTCAGTGAGTTATCGCACTTTTTGAAATTTTCAACGTAACCAATATATGGGCAGTGGGCGTGGTTATCATCTGATTTTCTTTATCATCATTTTCTCCATATCTATCTCGATTAGTTTTAGGTGATACAAACAACTGTCAGGTGAACAAAACTATTATACTCAGGGCAGCATGTTGCAAGTGTATAAAAAAGGTGTGGACTTCAAAATATTAAATCTATTAGAAACCAAATTGGTTCTCTTAACTAGCCTTGCCTTTGATTCGTTTTTCGTAATATCCTTTTAATTAAATCGCACCTTCGGCGACCGTTACACAAAGATTAACGAGCCGATGTTAAGATTATCAAAAGCTACACTAACAACCAGTCATTTGCATGAATAAACTAAAGTATCAACGCTTTGTGTCACTCGTTATGCCACATGAGACAAATCGTGTACACACCGAAGTGAGCCTCCCCTCTACATCGGCAAGTTGTGATTTAATCTGATTTTGCTTTATGACATGTTCATGACTTCAATTATTACCAGCAACCGTACAAATTGCCTAATGTCCTGTGAACTTGACAAAAGTGCCTGGACACTCGCGGCACGCAACACACTTCTCCGGAGGCATTGAGCAGGGATGTGTGTGGGAGGTGATGGCCGGCCTCAAAGCGCCTGTGGTGGCTGGGGTGTGGTTTCAATGCACGAGTTGGCAATGAGGGTGTGCTTCCACATACAACGACCCGACACTTCGCGAGAGCACATACGCGTACGAGTGTCTCAATTACGCGTTCACGTCAAAAGTGTGTGGGTATGCACGTTGCACCCTTTGTTAATTGAACAATTTGTTGTACATTGTTGAGTAATAACAACTGCCAGCCATATTTTGAGCACAAAGCAGCAACCACTCTCCCCTCTTTTGAAATGGAACGGGTGAGTGAACAAAGCATCAGCTGTTAAGTCAACTGCCAGTAATGATTAGGATGATATGTGTCACGTATTTATATTTACGTATGTTTGGAAATACTTGGACATGTGGCCAATTATAACTATCGTCTCTTCCACGATTGCTGTTTATTTTTATACTCTTGCAACATGTTGCTACAGAGCATAATGTGTCGGTCAGTGCATGTGTTATATATTTATAAAGTTGCTTGAAAATATGTTATATTATATACCTGAGCAATATCAAAAGTTGATACCAGTACACCCTTAATAAATACTTCCGACATCCCTCCTGTCTTTTTATACTCTCGCAACCTGTTGCTACAGAGTAACGAGTTAGATATAGGGTTATATATATATAAATGATCAGGATGAAGAGACGAGTTGAAATCCGGGTGACTGTCTGTCCGTCCGTCCGTCCGTCCGTGCAAGCTCTAACTTGAGTAAAAATTGAGATATCTTTTTGAAACTTGGTAGACATGTTTCTTGGTACCGTGAGACGGTTGGTATTGCAGATGGGCATAATCGGACCACTGCTACGCCCACAAACGCCATTAATCAAAAACAAATAAATTGCCATAACTAAGCTCCGCAATAAGATACAAGACTGTTATTTGGTACACAGAATCACATTAGGGAGGGGCATCTGCAGTTAAAATTTTTTTTAAAGTGGGCGTGGTCCCGCCCCTAGTATGAGATGACTTTATAGGAACCGCGTTCAAAATTAGACAGTGGGCGTGGCACAGCCCACTTTTAGGTGAAAACCCATATCTTGGGATCTGCTTAACCGATTTCAACCAAATTCGGTACATAATATTCTTTTCATATTTCTATGTCATAGTGCGAAAATGGGCGAAATCGAAAATTTTACTTTCTGTGTTAGTATAAAAGTGGTACTTAATGAAACTCATTTGCATAATTAATGAAGGGGATATGCAAGGAAAAAAACCCATCAAATGATAAAAGAAACTACCAGATTCAGTTTTCTAAGAGCTATAAAAAGCTCTAACACCTCCATTGTTTCATCCAGCCTTTAATGCCCGAGTTCCTCATATAAATAAAGACAGCGAGAGACAGACGTCAACACCGATTACTAAGTAGGAGTATGCAACTTAAGATATTGCTCACATTACTTTCAAAATATATACACTAATACTTCAGAGTTGAATTTAAGCCTTTGAATTGCTGTCGATAATCTTCGTAAATGTAAATACACAATTTTCTTATGGAGTTAACAAAATATACCCCTTATATGAGATACACTTCATAATCTTCTCGTGTTATGATATACATCTATATTATATTAACCATACTCGAAAATACTCGCATTTCAATGTCTGTCCTAAAATGTAATGCCTTTGGTTTTATTTTAGTCATTTTTTAGTTTGTCTGTGCTTTCATGCGCAACAAACTGACACTTCGTAAGTAAATTCGTTGCCATAATTGCGACAGTAATTGGACATAATAATACGAAAATACACGCTGACCATCCTTTTGTTCGCTTTGCTACGATTCACTCTACTACCGTCACAGCAACTCCGTTCAAGGTTCTTTGGCACGCAATGTATTCGTTTGCTCATTTGCTTGTTGTGACTTTGACTTTCGAATCTCTTCTTAAAATCGTTCGTTCGATGCAGTATATTAGTACAAACACAGACTCGCAGTCACATATACCGGGATGGTAGGAAATGGGGCAGCCAGTGTTATAGACTCATGCATCCACTATGTACTTCACCTATTCTGTATTCTCCTCCTTCGTGGTTAAGTTTAATCCACTGCTGTGACGGCTTCGTGCTTAAAAGAGAGGAACTCTCAACTTGGTTTTATATTTACATTTGTTACTGTTTCTGTCATTTTCAGTCCGAACTATTTCAGGAAATTTGTAAGTACACGCGTGTCTCACATTTTCGAACCCTCCTTACAGGAGCAGTCTTTTGTCTTTTAAACTTTACTGGGCTGTCATGCGTGCGCTGATTTGTCCGTTGTGTAAGTTTTTGACATTACAACTTGGGTGCACGTCAGCGCTTTTAACAGTTGTGTATGAAATGTACTTTCTCTGTATGTACAGCTAATTCTATAAGTTAGTAAGTTAGTAATCGCGTTACGTACGAGGTTGGCGATGGCGGTAAATGATCAACGTGACAAGCTGAGTCGAGTTATCCATGTCCGTCTGTATATACGCGAACTAGTCTCTCAGTTTTGGAGATATAAATATGAAATTTTTCACACCGAATTTGAGATATGTAGTATATCCACGAAATTTGATACAGACTATTATCTGAAACATCGCTCCACTTTAGCATAAAACTGCCATATAAACTGACCGATCAAAATCAAGATGACGATATTTTTATACCTTTTCATGTTATAAGAAATGCACCTGTGAGGAGTATTACAGCTTCGGTGCTGCCGAATTTAACGTTTTTTCATGTTTAAATTATCCATATGTCAACTCAACCTGTTGTATCCACTTAATTGAACATTTAGGGCGTTACAGATTAAGGATGGATCGCACTTTGAGTAAATCTCAGAAATACTAGTAATTATTACCGGGTAATTCAACCGGCAGTCAAAATGACTGCATCATTTATTTATACCAATTTAATATTTGATGATAATGTCATTATTTCTTATAAATTTGTGTATAGAACAATATTATAGATTATTTTGTTCTTACGCTTCGAATTTTCAAAGAGAGAGAGACCTATTTGAAATGGGTATATGATAAATCTTCGTAGTTTTAGTGTTAAATAGCTTATTAGCAACCAATTGCTTCATCACAATCCTTTGTTATTCAAAAGAAATTGCCGTTTATAGAAACTTTTCCACATATTTAACATATTTCTGACCTCCCATTATTATGTATTTTCAAAATACTTTAAAAGTACACAAACATCTTCGGTGTAATGAAATACAAATAAAACTCTTCAACTACTCACTGCACAAAGCTGCCACATACTCAAAATAGCATACTCTCTCGCCTCCTACGCCCTTGCTTCCATAAGTTGTTTAACTACACCGACCATTTTGTATTTGTTAGAAATTGAATAAAAGTGATGGACTGACGCACGCAACGCTTTGCATACAAAAATCCATCAGCAGATTCGGCAGTCCACCCGACGCATCCTCCTGTGGTATGTTGAACAGCAATTGAGCTTTTAACCTTTTAGCTGGCACAGTTGCCACAAGCCAAAAGCCGCCATCGCATTAGTATTCTTTGTTGTTTATACCGCTACTTTGTATGTATTACCTTATCGGCATCATTCTCAAATGACGCTGGCTGCTCAAACTGTAAACTATCGTTCATGCACACAAAGGTCGAGATAGGCAGCGCCCCGTCTTTCCTTGTTATTTGTAGGAAGCAATATTTCTTGCTGTTTAGCGGCTGATTTAAAGAAGGTGCTTAAAAGAGAGTTTATATATAATATTATTTCAAAGCTTATGTATTGCTTCTATAAACAAGTTGTGGGGCAATGATTAACAATACTATAAGAGTCAAACCTTTAATTGAACCTTTTAAGATTTATTTCAATATTGTCTGAAAATTAACGAAAATGTATGTATTGACCTAATCATTGCGAAGACGGAAGTGCGGCGACCGCTATTGGATAAGTTTTATATTTTTGTTCAGAAACTTTAACCGGTTTCTCCTCCTGTATAATGGCAATGCAACACCAGCACTTGACTAATAAAGTGCCAAATATTTTATTAATAAAACAAGAAATAACGTTAACATTGGTTGCATCGAAGCTGGAATACCCTTCACAAATATAAAGTTTTCCATACAAAAACTTTATTCCGATCGTTGAGTTTGTATGGTAGCTATATGCGTTCCGACAAATGAACACCTTCTTGGGGAGAAAAGGTTGTGTGCAAAATTTCAGAGCTATATCTCAAAAACGGACTAGTTCCTGTATATACGGATACAAACTTCCTGGCAAACTAATATACCTTGTTCAGGGTATCAAAATGTCAACATATATGAAACTTAAATGTTGCAATAAGGCCGTAAGCCTTAACTGATCATCAGACTACGTAGATTGCCTTTTATATTTGGGATTAAAAAACAAAACAAAATATTAATCATCAAAAGTCGCTTCAGTGTTTTTAAAAGTATTTTCCATTAAGATCTACATACTTGTATACACTTTTACAACGTTTAAATTATTTTTGCTACTCTGATTGAGGTGTTTCGAAAACATGCGTTCTGAACGCATCAACAATGAAACTACTTATGCCCGTAATTGTTTTTGTGGACAAACATTCAAGGTTGGGCCTGATGTTTTCAGTTTCCACATTAAGCCACGAGTAAGCCGAGCGTAGAGCCGATATGCGTAGAGAAGGGTTTCATACCTCCGACCTCGCCCGAGTATCGGAGGGGAGCATTCGCGATCAGCTATTCCAATACCGCCCACTGACCATTCAGCCATTAGCACGGGTACCTCTACACTTTGGCTTAGGGTGTTGTTGGTGCAGGTGTCTTCACAATTACACAATAGGGGTGGAGGGACATTTCTTGATATTCCCGTGGATTTATATTTTTAATGAGCTCAAATTGCTACGACAATGAAAGTATTAGTTTGGTTGGCTATATTCCTTGGTTTATTGCTCTGTGAAAGATTCAAATCAAATTCAACAATTAAGGCCACTCTACAAGCCACAATGCAAAATTGGAGCTACGGTCAACAATGCGTCATTTGCAGAGTTCTAGTAAAAGTTTTGTGATTAGGATTTTGGTTAGCGCGTATATATAGTTTTCCGATATTAAACCGATAACTAAAAAGTATCAAAACAAAAATAACAAAAAACAAGAAAAGACGTTAAATTCGGTTGCACCGAAGCTATAATACCCTTCACAAATACAAAGGCCCCTTACAAGAACTTGATTCCGAACGTCCAATTTGTATGGCAGCTATATAATATAGTGGTCTGATCTGACCAATTTCTGTGGAGAATAATTTGTTGCCTTAAGCAATAACTCGTGAATAATTTCGTGAAGACACCTCGTCAAATAAAAAAAAATTCCATGCAAGCACTTTACTCCGATCGTTCAGTTAATATGACAGCTATATGCTATAGTCATCCGATCTATACAATTTCTTCGGAGATTAGATTAATGCCTTAAATAATAATATACGCCAAATTTCATGAAGATACCTCCTCAAATGAAAGAGTTTTCCATACAAACACTTGATTCCGATTGTTCAGTTTGGATGGCAGCTATATGCTATATTGGTCCGATTCGGCCGTTCCGACAAATGAGCAGCTTCTTTGTTAGAAAAGGAATATTAAGCTTAAAAACTGAGGGACTAGTTTGTATATATACAGACAGACGGACAGACAGATAGACAGACGGCTAAATCAACTCAGCTCATCATGCTGATCATTTATGTATATATTTTATAGGGTCTCCGACGTTTCCTTCTGGGTCTTACAAACTTCTTGGCAAACTTAATATACCCTGTTCAGGGTATAAAAATAATATTTTAAAAGCCTATCAAAGTTATCTTCAGAAACACAATATTATAAATTTATGTAGGTGAGGTTAATTTACCAGGATCACGGGTATGTTCTGGTCTAAAATAATATAGAGATCCTTATTGGGGAAAAGTACTAAAGATTTCGTTGCTCAAATATACAATACTTACAATATTGAAATCCAGATAAAAAAAGTGAGTATTTCATATTATTCATTTATCTACATATATAGTTTTTTATAGGTATATTGTTTTGAAAACACTTTTTGTAACCATCATTTCATATTAAGTTCGCCACGAAGTTTGTAACACCCAGAAGGAAACGTCTGAGACTTTACAAAATTTATGCATAAATGATCAGGATGATGAGCTGAGTTGATTTAGCCATGTCCGTCTGTCCGAGTAAAGTGCTTGAATGGAAAATTTTTTTATTTGACGAGGTGTCTTCACGAGTTATTGCTTAAGGCAACAAATTATTCTCCACAGAAATTGGTCAGATCAGATCACTATATCATATAGCTGCCATACAAATTGAACGTTCGGAATCAAGTTCTTGTAAGGGGCCTTTGTATTTCTGAAGGGTATTATAGCTTCGGCGCAACCGAAGTTAACGTTTTTTCTTCTTTCATATTTAAATATCTGTATATACCTAAAATGCAACCCTTCCTCACATGATGTGCATTCATATTTGTCTCCCCAATGTTCATTATTCATTCGCAATGGTCAGTTTCCCTTGTCACCTCTTTCTTTACGGTGCAATTCATTTAATTAATTGTCCAAACAACATTAAAACAACAGCAACAATACAGGAACAACTAACACACAATATAACCAATATTACAGAGAAAAATCTTCTGTGTATCCAATAAACGGTCGAACACGCGTGTCTCAACAACAAAACAGACTGTATGTGCGCATGCATAGTACATGTGCATGCCTGTGTGTAGAGCCACATATATTGGAGCTTCGATTTTCCAATTTCAATTTGCTTTGGCAGTTGGCAGGTGTCTTCCCAGTTGCAACAATGACAAAAGAACTACACCGGAGCAGGGAAGGCGCATGAAAAAAGGCTCGTTGACAAATGTTAAAAACAAATGCAACAACAACACAAATAAAGTCATGAAAACCTTGTTGTTGAAGCTACGACCGGATGGCCATGCATTCCATCCTTTCGCTGACTTGCGTCAATTGCCAGCGAGGCAAATGTATGTCACTTGTCAAATTACTTTGGCAAAAAACGGTGACGTAACAGACGGCACGGCGGCAAGGAGTAAGGGCTATAAATGGTTTGGGGAAGAGACTTTGGACTCACAGGTCTAAAAGCATAGATATTGTGAAATAAGAGTGGATGAACTGTCACTGTGGCTTTGCGAATACTAAAAGAGGCGGCAGGTGAGCCTCCTGGTCTAAAACAAGATTTACGCCTGCATACATTCGTGGCACAGGGACGGTGGATAACAAATATATTGTCTCCTAGGTATGCACATGCACACACACCTATGCTTTTTTTTTATGTGCATTCATTGAGGTAGCGAGTCCATGCCGAGCTGATGCCTGCTGGCGCATGTAAAGCATTGATGTTGTGTCGGTTTCCATGCCCGACTGGTGCTAAATTGACGCACATGTAAACTCGGTGCAGTGTGCACAATCTACATAGTAGTTGGAAAGCCAACAACAAAAGCAATATGCCCGTGGCAACATCAGTGCCCATCACTTACATGTCAAATCATATTTATTATTGTATATTTTCATTTTTCGAAATTGCTTCTGTGCCACAATACGGGCTCCAATGTGCTGTGTTTGTTTCCGTTGCTGAGATTTCAGAACATAATGGCGCTTCTTCATTAAATATACACATATTTTCTCGTACATGTGTGTTTTTATATATGTATGTATGAATGTGTGTCTGTGGCCAGCTTGGGCTCATCTCACTCGCTTGTAAATTTTCGGCGTTCTGCCTTTCTTAGCTTCAGAATTGAGCATACTATTTGGCAGCCTAGAATATTTGTTCTGCACCTATATTTAGAAGTTTTTGTATAATGTATGTACATAAATATGTATTACAGTCTACGCCCTCACCAAATGTTTTACCCCAACATATCTAAGGTTAAATGTACAAACAACCTATTAAAAATTTAAAGAATTAAAAACACATTTGTGTAAGGTCTCAGTTAATTGATGAGACTTTGTAATATAACCGTAGAATCTTGAATAAATCCGAGATTCTCTTTTCACAGAACATAAAATGGTACAATTTGCACTTTCTTCTGTGGCATAGCCATTTTCAGTCAGTAAATACACATTAATTAATCAAGAATTGATGTAAGTGTGAATAAATGAATTTTTGCCACAGTAAGAAGTGGTATTGATACCCATGTATGTACTTGTATGTATTAACATGTATGTTAACAGAACATAACATAGAATTTCTATCGACTGCATTTATTTAAATCACATTAGGGTAGTGCTAAGCTGGTATTTTAATAATGCTTTAGCCTTATTGACAGTTCGATGTTTGCTTAATAGTAGATAATCCCTCAAAAATACTATATTGTCTTCTTTCTGTCTAAACATGTGCGGTTGAAACTGCTTTGCTGTGAGTTACTAAACTAACCCGCCCAAAATATATTAGTTTACAGCCAGAAATTATTTTTAAATAAAACTAAGCAGCACAAATAAGGATTAGTGAACAATCTGTGTCTACTTTTTGACCTGATACTGACTTATTTCTAACAGAAATAACCACTTGTGTCGCTCGGCTGACTAGTCGGACTTGTGGTGCTTACTAGTTGTAAAATAGTTTATACCATAACTAGTGTGCTTGAAGGCTGTGTGCTTATATAAAGATACTATACATGTTACATCCATGGACATATTCATCAGCAATGTGCTCCGTTCCCACACGGCTTGTAGTTATCTGCCGTACACCCGCCCAAATCCCAAACGAACAAAGCAATCAGACTATTACAAGGATTTTTTGGTATGGAAATTTCGTAAATGGATTCCCATGAATATTAGAAATCAATACGCCAGATGACATTCATATGTGCAATACTAACATGTTATGCGGCGCCATTTGCTACACAAATACCACGAATACAATAAAGGTGCCGGCAAAGCATAAATTTTTTGTTTTAACACCTAGAGAAGGCAATGTAGATAATAAAGATTTTTTGAAGAACTCAGTATATGAACAGTCTTAGGAAAATGAGGAATAATTGGATGTACCTATGAGTTCTTCACCCTACCTTCGTTTCGCTTTTGAATGACTGCCGATATACTTACAGACTAAATTTGACTCTTTGACCAAAGAAATCGTTTTAAACAAAACATATAAACGCAACATACAAGTATGACCCGTTCACCCTTATTTTGAATTATAGAGTTGCATTTAGCCTGATTTGTATGTTTTTCAGCGCTGTCAGAGGGGATGGTTAAGCGGAACCTTGTTAGAGACAACTATTTAGCCAAATTAGTATACCAAATATGTGAATAAAAGGTAACGCTCTGCTGAAAAAAATAACAGTCATTCTGGGAAAGGGAGGCACATACTCAATTCGAGTTAAAAGTATTTTAGAATTTAATAATATAAATCAAATACATAGGTAATTTTTATCTCGAGTCATTTCGCCACTTTTTTTAAGAAAGTGGACATGTTTGTGATCTAACTTAGCCCTCTTTCAGACTGTGTTCAGACTGTGTTAAGATCATACACTAACGCTATTATTATTATTCTTTTTTACACTCTCGCAACTTGTTGCTACATAGTATAATAGTTTTGTTCACCTAACGGTGGTTTGTATCACCTAAAACTAATCGAGTTATATATAATATATATAATTGATCAGGATGAAGAGACGAGTTGAAATCCGGGTGACTGTCTGTCCGTCCGTCCGTGCAAGCTGTAACTTGAGTAAAAATTGAGATATCTTTATGAAACTTGGTACACAGGTTTCTTGGTATCGTAAAACGGTTGGTATTGCAGATGGACGTAGAGATCTAAACTGTGTATGTCGAATGCATATCTATTGTTTTAATAAAATAAAGTGCAGCCTAATGTTTATTGAGCACTTCCTTTGTCAAATAAAAGCTTTGTCCGGCGGAGGTGTAAGCGCCAATGAAACTAGATATTCCGCTTTATGTCCTTCGAAGTCATATGAAAGAGTCGTGCTTCGTATTTACAGCTTGCAGCTAGTATAAAAACTTACTACAAGGTGCAATTCAAAAGTTTCAGGACTTTTATCAAAAAACGAATGTTATTTGTTTTTTTTTTTTTGAAAAATTTATTGGTCGCCTTCAAAATAGTCTCCTTCCGCCTGAATACAACGTTTTGCACGTTCAAGAAGGTTCTCGAATGACTTTTTTAGGTTATTTGTCGGTATAGCATTGAGGTTGGCGGTCGTCGCCTTTTGGATGGCATCAACGTCAGCATAGCGGTTTCCTTTCAAGGCCAAGTGTAGTTTTCCGAACAAATAAAAATCGCAGGGTGCCATATCAGGCAAATAGGGTGAATGGTTGATGATATGAATGCGATTTTTGGTCAAAAAATCTGTCTGATTCTGAGGTCTTTTTCGTGTTGTTTCAAAGTGTGCGGGACAAATCGAGCACAAACCTTTCTGAGGCCCAAATTTTCTGTCAAAATACGATAAATCGACGCTGCGGATATTGATAATTCCGATTCCATACATTTAAGCGATGATTTCGGCTCTTTTTTAATGAATTCAAGCACAATTTCCGTGTTTTTTTCGTTCACAACATCTTTTGGCCGGCCCGAACGTGAATACGGCTACGGGATAGACAGTCATCGCCATTAACTTGTTTCATCATTTGATGAGTTTTGGTAAAAGTTTTACCAAGTTTAAAACAAAACTTAATGTTGGCTCTTTGTTCGATGCTCATTTTCCGACCGACACTACAAATGTAATGTCACATGTAGCGCGATATCTCAGCTGTTATACAAGTCAGCAGTTATATAAATTTTATACGACAACACTGAAGAATACACAATTGAGGGATAACAATTTCAGACAGATGGCGCCACTAGAAGCCGCGTTGTTTAAAAAGTCCTGGAACTTTTGAATTTGTTCCTTGTAGTTTCCTGTAGAGATCTGGTTCATTCCAATCGGTATTTTCCAAACCTATTCTTTTTAAATAGGATAATATATACTGTATATAGTATTGTCATTACCAATTTCATTACAGTGATATACTCGTATTTTAGAAGAGCATAGAACAAAGAGTCAAAATCCGTTAAGGAAGAAAAATAAATAGAACACAAAATAAAAATCCCCAAATATGGGAAAATCTGTTAAAAGTAGAAAAATAACAAGAATACAGGTCGACAGAAAAGCCGAAGTCTCTCAAAGCGTGGTAAGAAATACCCACCGTCATCAACACCCCACGTGAACACGTACAAACAATGACAAATGAAAACATTGCAAAGAACGAAAAAGCGACAAGTGAAGTGGTAAACGAATGGGCAGGCAAAGCAATGGAGGTGGCGCGCTAAAATTTTCAATCACAGAACAGAGGAGGGGACTCAAGTTGAAGAGTATTTCATGACGTTAATGGAAAATTAATGGCGTGCGGGACAAACGTCTACAAAATACATAAAGAAGATTTTGCATAAACCGAAAGAAAGAAAGGCAGTAAACCGTAAGGAGGTAAACAGCAAAATTGAAGCTAAAAATCGCTCTTATAGCAAAATGTCAAAAATCCATACAAAGCTTATTCATAACTTGCTGTACGCTTGACATTTGACGAACGGAGGGCTGACGCTGGACTGGGGAGCAGTCGACTGACGAAGTGCAATTGGCAAGGCGAAGGTGACAACGGTATATTTGTATTGTACGAGTACATTTAAAAATAAGTTGGGTGGGCTCCAGGTACTACTTAGTGTTGAAATAAATTTGTTAAAGCGGCTCTGCTAATTAATCAAATCGCTAATGATGCAAGCGCTGATAATGATAATAATGGCCGCTTACTATGTACATACATGCTGGTGCTCACGATGTAAGCATATATTTAAAGTATTATAAACTCTTCTGGCAGGGCTTTTTTCTACGAACAACAACAAGGTTGCCAAGCAGGAGTAAATACGTAGATTATGGGGCAGCTGCAACGTATTGTACAAAGAATAATAGTTTCAATAATTTTTGGACTCTTTTAGCAGATTTATATAGTACTTTTGCTTCGCTTTGCTTAAGACATTTGCTTTCACAGAAAAGTTCGATCAATGCTTTTGTATGAGTTTGTTCACACCGAGACGAAGCGAACTAAAATGGCAACTCTCATCTCTTTAGGCTTTGCCAAGCAACGGTCACCATTTTTGTTAGAAAAGCGAAACGTTCATTCTGAGAAACCCTTTGCTTTCTTCCCTTTGTTGTTAAAATATGAATTGTCAAGCAAAATGAGGAAAGTTGAATGTGAATCGCCATAATTCAATATTTGTTTATACCGTCCAGTTGACAAAATGTAAAGATATTGCAACGGTATCGATACTTCATAGAAAATACTTCTTGATGCTTTATTTTTTGTCGAAATCCGGGAAGATATTTGTAAACATTATTTATTATAAATATTTGTTTATACTTCTAACTAACCTTCAACAAGGGTAAAGTGCTCCAGAAATGTAATTTTGTAATACTTAAACATTTTGTTATTACAAGTGTTATTCCAAATATGGAGAGAAGATTACATTAAGTCTGTTCAACCGAGATCCAAATCGTTATAATGTTTTGCAGTATTCCTAACCCAATCATTTGATTGATTTCTTACTTCGCCTGTACCGACGTTGTAATACATTTAACAGGTACGTTTTTATAGCATAAAAGGTATGAAAATATCTTTATCCTGAGTGTGATCGGTCAGTTTGTAAGGCAGCCATATGCCATAGTTGTCTGATTTTTTGATCATAGCTTTAGCTTGGATGGTAATCCATGTAAAATTTCGTGAAAATAGGTTGTCAAATAAAAAATACGAGGGCTTGAGTTTGATCGCTTAGCTTGTATGGTAGCTATATACGTTAGGTTGTAGCTATACTTTTTAACTTTTATTTTAGAGCCAACATTGGCGTAGTATTAAAGGCACCACAATTTAGCACGCCACAAATTTCACTTTTATTTTGTGCCCCATATTTTAACCACATTCAACATCATGCCAAGATAGTACCCACGACATCTTCTATCCTTGCATTTCCGCACAGCCACTTCATCACTCGGAAGCCCTCGCGCAAACACTTGTGCACATGTATGTAGATGGTCGAGTGCGTATAAGCATTTTTACGGTGTCTTTCAATCGCAATTCACTTCAACTGCAATTCAGGGCCATAAATAAGAGAAAATCCTATTTTACACTCGGTTCCTCTTTTGCGAACGCAAACGCGTTTGTTCCATCACCTTCACACTTCCCTATCTTCAAAAAAAGCGAACAAAAAGGCGGATTTGCATTTCGCTTTCCGTTACCGCTTCAATATTTCTTTTGCAAGCTCTCACCTTTCTCTTTTTATTGCTTGGTTGGTAAATAATTTAAAACCATTCAGCGAGTAATGCAAATCGCGCACTTATGCGCCATTTTCATATTTTATTGCACCGTTTTGTTGCAGAATTTACCGTGGTTATTTTTTGCTTTCCTGATTCTTTCTTCCAAGTCTATTCAACACAATTGTTTACCCATTTTAAGAACCCTACAATCGGTTTAACTGATTTACTTTAGTATACGAGGGCATACATAGTCAATTAAAAAAATAGCATATGATTAAAAGGTAACGAAAATTCAAGATTTTGAGTAACTGAATTTATGGCACATGTTCCGATAATCGAAATTTAAGAATTAACTAATGACAAAAGGCTAAATTGATATCTAACTTAGCGAGAAGTAAATTTCTCTATCACACTCTCTGGAACACATTTCTTACACTTATAAGTAGTTTTTGTTCTACTCTTCTCTTTTCCGCTAACACATATTTACGTATTGTAACAAAAGTTAGCTGCTCATCTTAAATCATGTGAAGTCACTCTCAACTGTTACGTCCGTTATTGAAAATATGAAATATAAAAAATGAGCATTTAAACCAACAGGACGAATAACTCAGGTGTACAAATGTCCCTTTTAGATAATAAACCTGATCAATCATAGGCATCATCAGGTGAATATTTCATCCTTTCATAGATATGTGCAGCTGTCCAGTTTTTGCAGCAGAAATGGTAACAACCTCAATAAATATGTAACTGGATACACATTGTTCCAATATTGGATCAAATAGGTACAAAGCTACAAATATCGCCACTCATCGGTATTATCATTTGAAGTGACTTGTTCAGTACCAGTACTTTCACATATTGACCAAAAACTATTCTTGTCTATTCAATGTTTAACGGGGTAAATAGCAGATAGCATAAAAAGCGCCAATACCTCAGGCCCTTTGTGCTATCGGCTCCGTCACACTCCAATGCACTTTCATTCAATTTGCAGCGAACCGCAAATGACGAACAATGGTTGCGCAATTGTCTCTCACACCAACAAAGAAACTAATAAACAGCTATCATTTTCGCTCACCCACACGAATGTACATAACTACAGCTCCGCTGTCGGGAAATTTCGAACTAGTTAGTCAAGTTTCCACTTCACTAGGGGAAAGCCCTTTTCACTGCGCTCAAAATTGTTTACTTCACTTGTATGTGTTTCCCGCTTCCTCTTTGACGAAACCCATTCGATTTTACTCAACCTGAATTAGCCGAAAAAGAGTATTTCCTACCTATATTTTCCTAGACGGATAAGCAATCGATTTTTGGGAAGTATTTTAGTTCCATATTTAACAGCTATAATCCCAATATGATCTTTGCATTGATTTACAATAGAAATTAAAGTTTTGCTGCCCTTCCCTGATATTTTTTAACCTTTTCAGGACGATGGGACTATTTTTTCCAACCAAGCTTTTATTGTTTTCGACGATTTTTTATGTGATAATCTTTTGTATTTTTTTATTAAATGAATATATTAAGCTCGTATTTTTTTTATTAATATCAACCGTCAACAATGGCTTGCTCTGTATTAAAATATTTTCGACTAAATGGCAAAATTCTCGAAAATTCGTAGCTAGTAAATTTTGTTTCAAATAAACATGAAAAATGGTAGTTTGTGGTCAACAATAAATTCAGTATTTGGATTGCGAATTTAAGTTTTTCGATAAGTAAGTTTTAGTGTTCTCTCAAACATGTAGCCACAAAAACTTCCCATGTACAAGGGGATTATTTTTCTATCATTGCTTTTTTAATAAATTGATTTAACTTTTAATGTTATTTTTAGTCTAAAATGTGTGAAGAAGGTAAGAAATTTCATCTGAAAGATTAAAATATGTTAACATTTTTACGGCTAAGGACAGTGACGAAGAAAATGGTCTACGACTACACGAAGAAGACCAGTAGCTTTTTACAAGCTACGTTGAAAACGGTGTAACGGTAATTGAGAACAACAACGTTAGATAATTAACAAAATAATATAATAATACTGGTCTGTGCATCAAATGGATAGCCTTTTGCGATTAGTACGCAGGAAATGAAAGCATTTTTGGGTTTGAACACAAGTATAGAGCCGAAATCAAGATTTGGGGAAATATGAGAAAATCATCGTTTTAAAAACAATAGCGACAAGTCTACGGTATTACCAAATATGTTTGGTAGTGCATTCAAAATAAAATATGTTATTAGTATATCAAAAACTCATCTATGAATATGCATATAATCAAATTCAAGGCGATAGCACCATGAAGCAATATATATATAAAGAATAGATTCGTGAATTAGGGGTTTAGAATGTGTTTCCGGCTGATTCATCAACTTCTTTTATCTTCTTATTCCCCGAATACAGGAATCCAAAACCAAAAAAAATAAAACGTAAAGAAATTATTCGAATATAAGAAACGAAACTTTTTGTATTTTGTAGTAACAGTAATAATATCCGTTAGATAATATTCCTTTTGAAGATAAGGACTTTAGTAAAACTAGAGGTAACTTGATTAAACTTGGTTCACATACTCCTGGGCCCCCAAGGAGGGTTGGTATTGCAGATGGGCGGAATCGGACTATTGCCACATCCACAAAACACCATTAATCAAAAACATAAAAATTGCCATAACTAATCACTTAATTAAGATATAAAACTGTAACTTTTCACATCCAATCCCAGTAGCGAGGGGTATGTCTAGGTCAAAATTCTTTAAAAGGTGGCCGTGGCTCCGCTCTCTAATAAGTTTAATGTACATATCTCCTAAATCATTCAAACTATAATAACCCAACTTGCTCAGGGTAAATCCTTTTGCCATCTCTACCCACCCTGTAAAATTGGAATTCGGGTTATAACCACCCGCCCACTCCCCATATATCGATTTTGTTAAAAACTACTAAAAGTGCGATAAATCTATAACCAAATGCGTCAGACATAAAATTTTACACCAAGCTGGTACAAAAAAGCTTCCATGAAAGCCGGTGTCAAATCGGAACGATAGGCGTAGCACCGCCCACATTTACGTGAAACCCTACTCAGGACCTACTTGACAGCTTTCAACCAAATTTGGTAGGTCGTCCATCCCGACATTCCTACATCATAGTGCGAAAACGGGCGAAATCAGACAAAAACTACGTCTACTTCCCATATAACACAATTTAAAATTCCATCGTATTGTTTGACCTTCCAGTATACAAATCAAGAACCAGTCAATGCATCCAGATAAAACTTTGCACTTTGAGGTGTGCCACCTTATGACCAAACATTTGTCCAAGCCGGGCCAAAACTACTCAAGTCCCCAGATACCGAATATTGTGACACCAGTTCCTATTGCGAACTTTTTACCGAAAATATCGGTCAACCTGTCATATATACATTGTTGAAATTCAAAAATAATTTTTTTCGGCTTTGGTCTTTGCAAGTTGCGAGAGTATAAAACGTTCCGTTACACCCGAACTTAGCCCTTCCTTACTTGTTTATCTAAGTTATGTTCATTTCTTTTTTGTATGTATATAAATCATGTTTATTTGTACGTTCTTTTTATTACTACTTAAACCATATGGACCACAGGGAAACAGATGCCCTTTACCAAGCGTAGAGACAACTCGGTTCACTACCCCTGCATCATGCCTGCTTAATAGACTTAATATATTACAGCGTTTTGGTAAATTAGTGCCAAGGAATCATATAAGATTACCGAAACAAATAAAATAATTATTGTATTTTAAAGAAAATGGCGAGATTCTATAATTCAGCTGCACATGCAACAATCCGTTCTCAAATACGCACAACGTCTAATGAATATTTGGACCCAAATATATGCTGTATTTATGGCGTTCTTAATCAATGTATCAGAATGAGAGCTGGTCGTAATTGACGTGCCCGCGTTGAATAAAATAGCTGACTCAGCCTCCTCAAAGTGCACGCATTCGTGTTTGCATTCGCTATAAATCACACTCACAATTCCCATTGGCTATAAGTATTTTACATACATATGTACCTATAGTATAATATGTTATACGCGTGACGATAATTGTTGAGGTTTTCCCGGTATACCTGTAAGAAATTTGAATTTTGTTCTCTATGAAAAATTATGTTTTACAAAATACAAACGAAAAGAAAAACGAGAAGGTTTATTGAAAAAATCCAGATATTTTAAGATAATTTACAAACCGTAATAAACGCAATTTAACACCCAAATGCGTTTTTATTCAGTCGATTATGTGATATAAGTCTGTAAAGTTAGCATGTATACAAACATACAAGTAAATGCAAGCCAAATTTCATATACGATTCCCCTGCCGCATCAAATGGATGACTGTGATCTTTTAATATCTTCATTTTAATTTTTTCTTTGCTTTTTTCTTCCAATAAAATAAAAGTTGAAATAGAATTCATTGAAACCTTTAGTAGACTTTATTCGGTATTTCAAATTTATCCAACGCTTCCAAATTTATGCATTTTCAAGTTTTGTCACAAAAGTAAACAATTGTTTCGAATATTAGTTTTGCAAATGTTCGAAAAGACGAAAATCCAAACCGATTCTGTGACACCATTAAAAATCAGAATTGATTTGTAATTATAGCAACTACGCAAATTTGACTTGGATTCCATAACACCTCTGTATATTTCTTAATTGAAATTTAGCAAATTTCTTTTGAATTTATACATATCTGAAACTTAATTTAAACCCATATTTTCATTTATAAGGAAGCAACTAAACAAATAGAAATATTACAATATTCTCATTTCGACTCAACCGCGAATATATAATCCATCTCATTTAGACGTTTTAATTCCGGAACCGCTACCCGATAAAGCCGTACATGTATTGTACATACTCGCTTATACAAATGTGTACGATATGTAATTTTAGTTTTGTAATTTCGCGAAAGCTTTTAGATATTTTTCGCATGAAAAGCAAATCAGAAATTGAATTTAGAAAAGAAATTGTATATGGTAGACTGTAGATGCGGGTTTACGTATAAACAATATATATGTTGCCCATATTTGTGTAGTTCTATACATAACAAGTATGGAGGAGGGGATAAGTTGGGATGTAACCGAACATTTCATACTCTCACAATTTGTAAGAAATGAAAAATTCAACATTAGTGATTGGATTGTAATCAAATTTGGTTTCTAATTATTTTTTATTTGTTTCCTGTCTAATCAATCAAACAAAAATTAACTCAAATAAAATATATGTGATGTAAAATCAATCAAAAGGCATTACATTTAAATTAAGATTATGGAATGCAGACCAAGGTTAGTTTAAGCTTGGAAAGCTTAGGACTCCAGTCGGTTGTGGCACCTAAAACTCCTACATAACAGATCATAAGACCGTCTGCTGAGATGTTTAGACCTCAGTCTTACAAAAGCTGGACAATAGAGGAGAAAGTTTCCACCTGACCCTTCTGCATACAGCAATATTTTAGCATTATCGCATGAATGCCTATTGGCCAATGCCCAGTAAAAACCCCTATAATTATGGCAAGACGCGTTGTGCTCTAGGCCAAAGGGATCCTACAGTCTCGTAGGTCCATTGGTCCAGTACTAGAACGTAAAATGCCAATGAAGACCCAACTCAACGATGTGAGCGGATCAAATGTGCCCTCTCTGGCTAACTAAGAATAAGCCTAAAAGTCTATACCAATTTCATTCATATTCACCGCTAAACCACATAACGTTTAAGAAACAAAATCGACTTAATTTTATTAAAATATCACACATTTTAACAAACAGAAACGATTTGAAGTCAGATGGAACTGAACTGGTTGCATTTGGCATTACTCAAGAATACTCGAGAAAATGTTTTCTCTCAATAACTTGCACACTGACTGACATATTCAGCATACAGTGTGCTATTATAATAAAAATCATTATATATAGTATATGGAATCATGGGAATTCGTATACAGTATATACTTGGGAATTGAACGATATTATGTATAAAACTTTCTATTATGTGGGGGATAGGGGAAGTATTGACCAATTTTTTTCAATCCAATTTTTTACACAAGAGCACATTATTATTTAGAAAAATCTCAACTCAAAGATTGATTGATATTTCTTGTAAAAATTCAGCGATTGAACAGGCAATCGCCCGGAATTAAAGTCATCTCGTCATTCTGATCATTTCCACTGGTAAATAGTAGTTTTGTTTTATGAAGTTTCTTACCCGATTTTGTACGATTTTGCCACGCCGATTCCAAATCTGTAGTCTCTAGCAGCTCTATTTTTTGAAATATGAACATACTACAATACATTTTTAGCCAAAAATACTATAACTTTAAAATTAAACAAATACAGAAGGGCTAAGGGTGTAACCGAACATTTTATACTCTTGCCACTTGCATCCATCAAAGCCATGGCAATTCCTTCAGGTGCTGGAAAACTGTATATCAAAAAATGTTGCGAAAGAATTCAACATTCATTATTCGATGAAATAGTGAATAAATTACAAAAAAAATTGGTATCTTCTTGACTTATATTGACCCCCATAAACCTAGACTTAGTTTTATTGCTATATTTTACTTCACAGTAGCGAAAATTATATTAAAAACACCCTCAAATGAGATGTAGGTATTAATCTGACATTAACTCGACCGAAGCGGCTAAATTTATAATATTGATTTGATGTGAAAAACGTCAACCAGAGGATAGGAATTCATTATATTAGCAATATGAGGTTTAGACCAAGATATAAACCAATTTCATTGTAATTCAGCACTGAAAATCATTTTACGTTGTATATTGGCAGGGACGAGCTGTTTGCATTAACTTTGACATTGCTCAAGGAATACTCCAGAACGGATTTTGAAGCTAAATAATCGACATATTCTGCATAAATCTTGTTGGAATATGGAAAATCATTATAAGTAGTATATGGGAGTTGGCGGTAGTATTGACCCGATTTTATCAATTTTTGCCAATACCACATTCTACTAACATGCCCCAGACTAATAAAATGCTCCCACGGTTTCAGTAAGGTACTTCACATGCCATGACCAATCATATGGAGCAAAGTCAGCCGGATGTTCGAAAATCATGATATTAGTTATATGGGGGCTAGGTCCAGTTATCACTCAATTTCATCAAGATGCTCTGTTAGGAGGAAAACACGCTCTTTAATTTTCATAACTCACATATTTTTCGATATATGCGGTATAAAGTCACCCGGAAGTTCGAAAATCATTATAATAGGTGTATGGGAAGATCTAAGGGAAATATTGACCCGATTCAACCCATTTTTAACATACAGTCATACTATTATAACAAAAGGATCCTCTATAAATTTCAATTATATATCTCACAAATTGACTGATATTTTCGGTAAAAAGTCAACTATATGTACTGAGGTCCACATATTCGGTACCTAGGGGTTTGAATAGTTTTGAAATAGTTTTTTACTCTGTAGCAACATGTTGCAAATGCATGGGATGCAGGTCGGGGGATCTTCTCGCCTTGAACAAAGTTCATCTCGCCGCTAGGAGTTCTCCCTGGGCACTGTCCAATGGGACAGCTAATGAATGCGGCTAAGAATACTACCCGATGATAGTTGTCAAATCTGTATGGAGGAGGGTGAAGTGGAAACATCCCGGCACTTTCTCCTCCACTGTCAGGCTTTTGCTAGGTTGAGACTGAAATATCTCGGCAATCACACTTTCGGCGGACCAGAAGATTTGGCCGAAATAGCTTTAGCCGTCTAAACAAGTTTGTCATAGGCACAAAGCGCTTTGTCCCCATGTAAGGGTCTATTGATCCAGCTCATAGGAGTTTTGGGTACCAGAACGGACCGGCGTTTAAGCTGTCCAAGTGTGATCCTTCTTAGGATCGACCTTATAACCTAACCTAACCTAACCTAACATGTTGCAAAAGTATAAAAATATATTGCTCTTACTTAACATGAAAAAAAACTTTCTTTTATTTGCTTTTCTTGCATGAGTAGAAATATCAGTCTTATTTTGAATGCTTCAGCAGTAATCAGACATCATATTTGCATTCCGACGACTCTGGTATCGCTCTTCCATAGTGCGAATATCCTTACAAAAGCGCTCTTCTTGTTTTTCGCTGTAATCGCATAATTTCGCTTTGAAGCGGTCTAAATCTGATGAGGAAGTGCATTGTGTTACATCCTAGTCGCTTGAAGTGGAACATGAGCTACTCAATGTGTTGAATGAAGTCTGGACACTTTTTATTTCCCAAGAAATTTTTCACAATTCAAATAAATTCAATCTATGCAGATTTCTCCTTGTCTGTCATACAATCAGTAAAATGTTGGTCCTTTATTAATTCTTATTAATTTTTCTATGCTCTATTTCGGAAATATTTTGCTGATATATTATATTTAAAACATTCCCCCATTCTGTTTAAAGATTTTACAAACTGTTTTATCAGACCGAACTTTATATGAAGAAGGGGTAATGTAATGCGGTCTTTGGCTTCAAGAGGGGCATTCATCACATTCATACTACCCTGTACCAAATTTACTCTCAAAGGCCAAAACTTTTTTTGTCCAATGTTCTATCTTGGTTTGGCTCTCCCATAAGCACATGAAACAGGGGAGGATATACCCTTGTTGACCCAAAAGAAAATTTACCATTTTAAGAGCGACGCATATCAGCGTGTTATGTTATATGTATTCCCAAAGTAGTCCAAACATTCCTTTTTTTATATAATCAGACGCATTTAAACGGTAGTCTCTAAACATATTGTCACTACAAAAAGCACAAAACCTATTTGGATCATTTAAATAAGTTCTTATTAATGTAGACACAGCGGTTTATTTATTTTATTTATAAATTTTTTGCGATAAAAATTAATTCAAGTTACTCGGCTTACGAAGTTTCAAGAAGTAGCTGTATCACTTAAACTAGAACTGCTGGAAAAACTTAGAGTAGATTGAAAATCAGCGAAATCAAATTAGTACGAAACAGTTTAGAAGTTTCATTAAACAAAAACCAAAACTTATTTTGTTAACCAATGTATATTATTATAAATAAAGGGTGTCCCAAAATTGACGCAAGATTGGAATTAAATAAAAAACACAGTTTTTAGTCTTTCGATTCTAACTTTTTTATTGAATAATAAAGTAAAAATAGCCTCCACGGATTTCCATACATAACATACTTGTATACGCACTCACAGATCACAGACACAGACCTTTAATGAGTATACCCAACCACGGCGCCGAAGTGAGTGAATTGTCACGGACACTCTCACGTACTGCTTCGATATTGTCATTTGAACGACTTGTTTTTGGACGACCAGTGTGTTTGGCATCTCCAACGGATAGTGTGTCCCGGAATTTTTCAATTAATATCTCTACAGTTGACGAAGTTGAAACACTATTCCGACCATATTTTGTATGAAATTTTCGAACTCCGGCCGCCAAGCTTTCATTATTTTTGTTCCAAAGTAAACAGGACAAAAGTAACAAAGTAAACTCTAGTGGTGCCATCTATATGTCTAGTGCGTTAGAATCTGCTATCCTTTATCGACTTCCAGTAAAAATTTCATGACATTTCATCTATTGGAAGTGAAGTTATTGTATTTTAAGTGTCAGTATGTTTTTGTCATCGGTGCAAAAATGTTTTAAAATTTCTTTCAGTTGTTACAAAAAAAACTTTTCGAGAACAAAACTATTATACTCTATTGAAACATATAGTGAGAGTATATTGAATTAAAATTATTATTTATATAACTTCTGTATAATTATAGGGTAATCCATTTCGAGACTCCCTACTTTTTTAAGAAAATAACACAAAAAATTCACATTTAAAGGGGAATGCTTATTATCATTCGAAACTACATTCTTTGGCATTTATTTTTTGAAGATTATGCCTTTCAAATGTTGGCCGCGGCTACGAGCATTTCGACTTTTAACTGGCGTATGACTCACATGATGTTTAGCTCCAAGGCCTGAATCGAAGCGGGATTGTCTGCATAGACTTTAGACTTTACATATCCCCACAGGAAAAAGTCTAAGGTGTGATATCATACTATCTTGGTGCGTCTTCTTGAAACCAAATGTCGCCGAGATCTCGAACTTTAATTTTAGGCGTCAAATAGTCGGTTATCATGGCGCGACAACGGTCGCCATTGACGATTACGTTCTCACCGGCATCATTAATTCCATACGTCTGTCTGAGTTGTTCCGAACGGCGCCGTGGTTTCTTCGGTCGAATATTATTCAATAATAAATGCCGGGTCTCAATATGGGTGTTGGCGTTGCGAATAGTATGCTTAGTAGGCCGACTATGTTGACCATAAGTTGAGCGAAGCGCGCGAAACACATTATTGACAGAATGTGAATTTTCATAATAAAGTAGAACACTTTGTAAACGTTGTTCAGACAGAATTCTGTCCGTGATGAAATGCCAAAGAATACTCACGCGTGATCTATCAAAAAAAGGCAGTTGAAACAAGTACCTCTACTTGGATTACTCGTTATATACATAGAACAAAATATATCAATCATAAGAAACATTGTTGGCCACAACTACTATACTAAATCTGGAAAATGTTTACGGGGAAATGACAACTAATCGTACAGTGTACCTTCGTACCAATATCTTCCAATAAATTAATAACTTAACCAAGCAGTGCAGCAAATCAACAAAGTTACCAAAAGCCTTAAAGTGTTTGCTAAGGGAGGCAAATCTTGAAGGACAGGTTAAGCTAGAGCTATATTAATGACACAGCCAAAGTTGTTCTTATCTAGTATGAACTCTACCGACGTGTAGCGACACCACGAAAGGTGAACTCGAAATGGCTGTGATTGTGCCAAAATTTTTAGCGGCGAAAAGATTGAATTTTCATAGTTCGCGACTGAAAAATTCTCTGAGCTACACCAACACATGTATTCAATTGTGCGTGTCACAGCCGCTGCAAGTGTCTTCGCTGCAACAAAAATTCTGTACACTGCCGAACCTTGCTGTGCACTCCTTTTTTTTGCTTCCCTGTCTTCGTACATTCCATCAACCTGGAATCACTGGCCACGCAATTCTAATCGTTGGCGATGAGACTTGTGGCTATTTTCATGACATTTTGCGCCTCGAGAGTGCCCATTAACTGCGGTCACCGTGAAATTTAAGCGCTTTCATCACTCCCTGCATTCTGTTTAGTCATCGTTGTCTGTTCACATGATTTTCTCGCAGCACACCTAACGACTTTTGATAGTGACCCTTGAGCCTCTTATGTGGTTTCTTTTTGCCACTGCTTTTGTAGGCGACGTTATGGTCGTACTTTTTACGAGAACAAATTATTTTATTCCTTATGCATTCTATCCGGCCGACCATCTACGTGGATGCTATGAATTTGCCTGTGACGGCGGTTTTATTGCGTATCAAAGTATGTACATATGTTTATAATATAAGTTAACGCGCAACGAGCTTGTGCCTGACGTTTAGTCATTACATATTTATATATTGGCAGACCTTTATAGCGGTAGCTTGACTTAAGGAAACTCATATGCACTCAGCGTCCTTAAAAAAGCAAATACTTTAACATATCGTGGTGGCTTTTTACCTCCTTAGCTTCAGTCTCACACTCTTCGATTCCTTTCTCGACTGGATGCTCCTTCTGTCAAAATTGCATTTCTTCGTACGTTGGTATCTAGCTCCGCGACTCTTTCAGCTAAACTCAAGCTTGCACATTTTTGGCATAAAACTTTGTCCTGTTAACGTTATTAGTACCGTAGCTCGCTGTTGTTTTATTGGTTTTCTGCCGACAAACTAACAAACTAGCAAACTGCCTTTCGCTAGCGTTAGCGCGTTCATCTCCACGAAGCGTATAAATCTCGACCACATTCCACGGATATTTCATATTTTATGCCTCGGCGTAGTTTGCATATGTAAACGACGTCGTGATGCAATGCATGCCACAGTAAATTGGTTTAATCTCAACCATGGCAGGCAATTCAGCTTCCGGAAATGTACCAACACATACTCCATGTAGAGGTATACACACACTTATAAACTCTTAGCTCACACTATAAAACAGGCCTGTAAGAAATCGCCAAAACGGCATCTATAGCTTATTCTACAGAAAATTTCTGTAATGGTAAAGGACATGGAAACAGACGAAGGGATTTGACACATATCTATGGTATTTATGTTTCCTTATTGATAGTGATTGGTTTTATTTTATTATTCTGGATTTAAATTTGCATACCTTCTTAAATATACTTCAACTTCAATAGAGCTACCAGCAGAAATTTAACTAATTTTTTGCCCCACAAATTTACCTTCAGTTTCGATTCAATAACTATGAAACTATGGAACTACAACGACAACAGTAAATTTAGCAAATTATGTACTGGAATAGAATAACCTAACTTATGAATATCTAAATATAAGGTAATCCTGCTTAACGCTTAACAGAACGTAAAATGTAGGACGTTAATACATAAAACACGCAGTAAATGGATGGTTCATCATTAGCTTATTACATTCAAAGTCAGAAACTTGGTTTGTATCTGACTTTGAGCTATAATACGTTCCATCCATACCATATACAATAGTATGTAGGTATGTACAACTAGTTCACAATTTTGTCAAATATGTATTCTACCATCTTTCTTAGTTGTCGAAAAATACGCAGCAGTTTATGCCAACAGTGAAAAAGCTCCAACATCAAGAATTGTGTAAGGGTCTTGGGTTTCGCTGTAAGTGATAAATGTTAATAATTGAGCACTGTTAGAGCAGAACCCAAGACTTTTTTACAGTTTAATAATTGTTATAATTTTACAGTGTATATTATTTTTATAATCTGACACATATGTTTATCATTTGCTTGCATTAGGAGCCAATTTCGACTAGAAGTTTGTTTTGACAACAGAAAACGTTAGTCACGTTTTTGTGTGCCATTCGATTTTTGACTTTTGAAAGAAATGGATTAAAGAATATGTATTAAATTTTGCGTTAAAAATGAAGTAAAGTGCTCCAAAGCACTTAAAATGTTGACTGTGGCGTTCGGTGAGTCCACTTTGTCTCAAAAAAGTATGTCAAGTGGTACAACACTATACAGAAGGCCGAGAAGATGTTGATGACGGTGACCATCCTGATCGGTGCGACCACGTCAAAAAGCGAAGAAAACATCGAAAAAGTGAAAAAAAATTTCTTGAAAATCGTCGAATCACTATAAGGAAAGTTGCAGAGGATGTTAGCATATCAATCGGCTTATGCCATTAAATTTTCTTGAATGTTTTGGGTATGAAACGTGTGGTAGCGTAGTTTGTTCCGAAATTGCTAAACTTTGAGCAAAAGCAATATCGCATTAGTAGCGCTCAAAAGTGGTTGAGTGATATCAACAACGATCCGGGTTTGCTTAAACCACCACATTTGGCTCCCTGTGACTTTTTCCTATTCCTAAAACTAAAGAAACCAATGAAAGGAAAGCTCTTTGCCACAATTGATGAGATCAAGTTTGAATTGAAGAAAGAGCTGATGGCCATACCGAATAGCGCAATTTAGAAGTGCTTCGAGGATTGGAAAAAGCGTTTTAACAAGTGTATTATATCCGAGCGGGATTACTTTGAAGGGGACAATATATTGATGAATAAATAAGTACTTTTCAACAAAATTCAAAATTCGCCTTTTCCTTTGAACACACCTCGTATACCAATTTTCACTTTTTTTTTTCTTCGGTAACTGGAAGGAGTTTAGATATCGCAAAACAGTAAGAACTATAGACGATTATTTTGATTAGACTACAAATATGTGAATTCTCGAGAATAATTATAACGTCATATTCACGATTTGAAATTTTTTTTTTAAAACATTTATTTAAAATGGGAATTACTTTTAATATTTTATTTCAAAAACGTTTAAGTGCATTTGTACTGTGGGCATACTTGGATGCTTCTGTAGTAAAATTAATCGATAAAAACAAATTTTATATTTATGCTAATATTATATTATATGTAATGGAAATTCTACACTATATTTGTGAACTTGGGAGTTAGTGAGTGTTAACTTTTCTGCTTACATCAGTTGCTTTTCAAAGTTCCGTGAAACTTTCACACACTATTCGTAAATAAAAATACGTTTCTGCACACTTTCAGATTACTGCACGGGCCCAAGTTTAAATGTGCCATTATTTCCACGCAGTTATTTCGGCTGCTGCGTAAAACTTTGTTGTTTCACAGCTTATTTATTTCGCAATTTGCTCTGTTGTTGTCAATATATGGTTTTATGTGTTTTTGAAATTGTTCGCAATTAAAATGATTTCACCATCGCTTTTCGTTTACTTCCATTGGTTCAATGTTTACACTTAGCTTGTTGCTTAACGATACTTTGCTGTTCGGCTTTTTAGAGTGGCAATTTCTTCATGTTGTTCATATATAAACTATAAGAGCTTAAAAGTTTAGAGCCTAACTTGGATATACACTGAAAATATCTTGAAACCTAAAACTGACTACAAAACGACACAGAAACTCGTTTTTATGGCGTTTGATTATTGCCATATTGTCACTTGAAACAATGCAATCGGCAAGCTAGTGCATCACCGTTGAATATACTGTCGCAGATTTCCTAAACACTTATCAAGCCCTTGCGTTGCATCAGTAACCTGAGGAACATAGAATAAAACGTCATGAAACTTTGAAAGTATTCTAATATAGGGAAGGATTCCGCCCTTAATGTATGTTTATACTACTGGGATCAAAATTTAAGGCGCGGTGGTATTCGTAGTGTGGTGCACTGTGCATTCCTTCCAATGCGGGGACGCCGTTTTTAAACAATTGAGGAGATAAAACCGAATAGAGGAAGATCTTGAAGGCTATACCAGAAAGAGAGAGTATTCCGTCTGTTTCGAGGACTGAAAAATGCGTTGGCAAAAGTACGTTTTATCGTACGGGGATTACTTTAAAGGGGATGAAATTGATTTGATAGTGTAAATAAGGAATTTACATTTTATAAATTTGTTGTTAAAGCTGAGGTTTATTTTATTTTATTTTCTACTTTAACTTTTTTTATGCATTTGTTTTTTATATTTTTTGGTTTCTAATATAATTTGACAATGCTCTATTGATCTGATGACTCTGATGATTGCAACGCACCGTTGATTTCGGTTTGGTTTTAAAATTCGGTGTAGTGGTGTTTTTTTTTTTTTTTTGTTGTCGGAGGGGGAATCTTACATAGATACTGATATTTATTAGTATGCAGTATGCACGATTCGTACTGGCCGCTAAGGGGTACACCTCTTTCGGGGCCACGCCCAGTCAGGAGTATCGTCCCAAGTTGGACTTGCGGCGCAGTACGCCTACGTACTAAACCCTGAACTCCGTCACCTGCAGCTTTGGTGAAAGACCCTGCGGTACCGCCGTTAGGCATTTCATCGCAGGGTCAGCTTAGCCTTTTGGCTCACGTCATTTGTAGTGGGGTGTGTGACATATGCGTATGTGTGTATGTATTAGTGCACACTTGTGTGTATGTGTGAAGGGGTGAATAAGAACATGTAGCTTTTCATTAACGTGTTGATGTCGCACGTGCAGTAGATTGCCTTCGTTATTCAATAAATTGTATTCAAAACAATTTCAGTTGGCAACCCTTCATGGCCTGGTGTGGTAACTAAAGCTGATTCAGCGTCCATGACGCTGTCGCATATTCATATCCACCCGACATTTGCAAAGTCAGCAAAACTGTAATGCTTTGCCAACATAACAAGCAACGCTTTGCTCTTTATTTACATCTGCATTCGGGCACAAATCCACAAACACCAGTTCCATAGGCCGCACACACATGCACATGCACATTTATTTGCACCTATGTGTGTGCTTCCGCTTCCTCTTGTATGCCTGCAGTGTTTGTACTGCTTTGGAAAGCTACGTGCCATCGCTTCAACACTAGCCGAGCACAGCAAAAACGCTTCGTAGCGGGCATTGAGAGCGACCCATGGGACATGCCAGATGCTCTGCCAACCCCCGCCTGCGTCAACCGAGTTTTTTTAAATATCTTGTCGTCGTTGTTGTTGGCACCTTTTCAAGAAAATGTCTGCGGTTTTGTTGTTGTGCCGCGCTGGTGTGTGTGCATTGAGGAGTGTAAACGCTTAGGGTAATATATCAAGAATTGAATAAACATCATCATAAAATCTGAAATATAATGACTTTTTCAAAAATCAGCTCTGCAACCTGCCACAAACAGTCGCACGCACACTGCGTACCAACAAGCCACACACATATATTTGTACATTTATATATATTTGCCTGTGTCTACATACAGACACTTTTTGTCGAATGGAAGAACATGAAGTGATGAGAAGTTTCTGTGTACGTCGCGTTCAACTCAAAGCGATTTGCGATTAGAGCAGCTCCGTTGGTAAGTTGTCGTTTACGCGCGGCTGGTTGGTCGTTCGAGCCGAGGTGTGCGGCAGACACACTCCTAGACTCATCCAACTGTTAGACGTTTTTGTGAGCATTTGCATACCGATCTGTTTGCCTATCCTTGAAAGTAAATAAAGTCGTATTAGTATCAGAATTATATATATGTGTGTGTACGAGTGTATATTATTTGACAATATGCGTTGTCTGACTTCAACATGACTTTAGCTCGATTAAAAACAAATAAATAAAAAATTTCATGAAAATTTTTTTTATTTTATTTTTTAAAAGAGCTTCACCATCTACAGTCATTAAAATTTTATGATAAATTTAAACTCAGCTCTGGGGTAGAACTTTGACGAAAAGTATACATATGTTCTTATTTAGTCCTAAGCCTCCATTTATGAATCTATAAGCTGTCCAAGTGAAATCCCTGTTAGGATCAACCTTTTAATCTAATGTAACCTAATCATAATTGTGTTGAAATCGTAATTTTTCAAATACTTCCGAAGTAATGCCGATGCCCTAGGTTGTCAAAACGCACTTAGATACTGTGAATAAATTTTCAATTTTCTTTGGGATTGTATTATTTTTTTTTAAATACTCACCGATTTCCTTTCATTTACTTAGTAGCCTACCATTTGTCTATTATGGAGTATCTCACAGCAAAGGCTTCCATTAAGGTTTTTATTCGACATCATCAACGTCAGAAAGAAAACTGTAGCACTATTTACTCGAAACTGACAGAGTTGTTAAATTTATAACAAAGAGTTGCGGCAATCTTTCAAAAAGAAAAATTTGTCCATTTCCTCTTTAACCTCATTTTCTATTCCGAAGCGCTTTCCAAGACGCATGGAAACTCATTGCGACACAACCTTTCTCTACACTGCAATAAATCGCTGGCGTCTTTTCATTTTTTGTACCATTTGGTCTTCGAAGTTGTTCATTTCCTGATGGCTAAAAAAACCAAATTAAGTTGAAAAAGGCTGCTCGATGGAAGAGGAAAAATAACGACACTCATTATGAAGGGATTTAGATGCAATCAACAACCAAGAAATGTGGTAGGCAAATAAATCAATCGGCTATCAACAAAACATATAAACATACACGTGAAGGGAAAAAGTATTTATGTTTATGTACATATGTATGTATATGTGGCAATGGTCACCCAAGACTGAAAGATATAGAGATTAGAACCATTTCAACTCATTACATTTTGGATTTCGTGTTAGAGAATGTGACAACATGAACGAAAGAGGGTTTGCTCATAATTAATAAACAGATTTGACAGTTTATCTTGCGTATGTCGTAGCGTGTCTCTCAATTTACATTATTCTCCTTATTTTGTCAAGTTTTAAATCTTGTTATTATTCCAAGAAAACATTATAACCACATTATAAGCTGAAGTCATCAAAATAAAAGAAATATTCTAACTAAGTTTCGTTGAGCTAGATCAACAACGGGTATATTTTGAAAAGTTACATTTTTGCTGTCAACTTAAAAAAAATATATATATATTTTTTTTATTTTATTCTTAATTCTAATTATTACATATAGCTTCTACAGATTCCTACTTTTTTGTGAATTCGTACTTCTTAAATATATATTTAGTAGACGAAGCACTAATAACGTCGTTCGTTTTGCAAGATATTTTCTTCAAATGCTGGTTGTTCACAACCTAGATTCAGATGCTTCTAATAATTGGTTTGTAATTTTTATACTCTCGCAACATGTTGCTACAAAGAATAATAGTTTTGTTCCCCTAACGGTTGTTTGTATCACCTAAATCTAATCGAGTTAGATATAGGGTTATATATATATAAATGATCAGGATGAAGAGACGAGTTAAAATCCGGGTGACTGTCTGTCGGTCCGTCCGTCCGTCCGTCCGTGCAAGCTCTAACTTGAGTAAACATTGAGATATCTTTATGAAACTTGGTAGACATGTTTCTTGGTACTGAGACGGTTGGTATTGCAGATGGGCGTAATCGGACCACTGCCACGCCCACAAAACGCCATTATTCAAAAACAAATAAATTGCCATAACTAAGATCCGCAATAAGATACAAGACTGTTAATTGGTACACAGGATCACATTAGGGAGGGGCATCTGCAGTTAAAATTTTTTTTAAAGTGGGCGTGGTCCCGCCCCTATTATGAGATGACTTTATAGGAACCGCGTTCAAAATTAGACAGTGGGCGTGGCACAGCCCACTTTTAGGTGAAAACCCATATCTTGGGATCTGCTTAACCGATTTCAACCAAATTCGGTACATAATATTCTTCTCATATTTCTATATTATAATACGAAAATGGGCGAAATTGGATTACAACCACGCCTATTTCCCATATAACAGCATTAAACCAAGTATATCTCGAAATTGAATTAATACTGAAATAACGTTAACTTTGATTATATCGAAGCTAGTATACCCTTCACAAATAAAGAAGTTTCCATACAAGTGCTTGATTTTGATCGTTCAGTTTGTATGACATCTATATGATGTAGTAGTCCGATCTTAAAAAATCTTCACATGATTTATCGTTGGACGATAATCCTTGCCAAATTTCGTGAAGATGTCTTCCCAAAAAAAAAGTTTTCCATACAAGAACTTGATTCTGCTAGTTTGGTTTATGTCCCATCAACAAACACTAAGCGACACATATTAATACCAACAAATAAACCTAACGGAACCCATAGGTCCAATAAACGAAACTACGCGAGGACTGTCTCTTTTTTTTGCAAGAATTATTTTGAACCGTTATTTGAATCTCGAAATACCAGACGCAATATATTTAAAATAAATATGTTACAATGCGTAGCCTACATTTATTGTGAGAATACTTCTGTCGGGACGTATGTGTTCCAATCGGTCCGAAATGGTAAATTTTTTTGTATATGTTTATTTGGAGGATTTGTAAGCTAAAAATAAATATAACCAAACAAATGTTTCTTCACGCAGATTTCCTTAAAGATGCAGAATTGGTTAAAAATATAATATATACAGATGAAGAAATAAACAGCCTTAGCTTTTACTCCTTATAATTTGAACTAAATATTTGATAGGTCTCGTCCTTCTACTCCTTGTGCCGAATTGTAATTCGATTTCATTTTCGGCAAAAGAATAAAAATTATCTAACAAGCCAAGATACCACCCTTCGCTTGTGTGCACCCTTCTTACATCTTCATAACTCTGCCTGAAAACACTTCACCGACCGAGGGCTTGGTTAAAAACGCCTGAACTGACTGTCATTCTCAACTTTTTGTACTACGTGCCCAAGTACAAATATCACAAGATTTTTTTGTTGCTGTTATTGTTATGCGCAAAGTGTCTCGGTAATTGCTGTTGTTGATATTGTTATTATTATTATCTGACATGGGTGTGCAAAAAATTAGAAAGTGTAGCTCGCCGCATTTAACTCTACTAGAGGGTACTGAAGACATCTCTATAATTTGCTAATGTAAAAAGGATTTTTTCTAAACTCAAACGCACATATTTATTAATATTTATGCTTACAGTTATGCATGCGGATGAACACAAATATTATTTAGCTAAATAACAATGCGGGTCGTCAAAACATCGAATAATTGTATATGCCACTCCATGGCAGTCCTATTGATGTGCGGATTGCTACAATTTGATTGCGTTCAAAATGAGAGACTTGTAGGGAATCAGAAGATCTTCATACGGGCACATCGGACATGGCTGTGCATAAATTAGTGTTGCAAAACTGGCGCTATTCACTTAGATTGGGTTCAGACGAGAACTTTTTTGTCGCTCCTTATGGGCGAGTTCTCTTTTAGAACACGTCCTCTTCATGAAGCTGCTCATTTTTCCGCCGATATCGTACCACTATAGGGTGGAAATCTTTTTTAGTTGACGATATATCTCACTAAATTATGAATTGATTATTGCCCAAGGCAACTGAAGAAATTTTCCAGACCGGATCACATTATTTATTTGTATAGCGTATTCTAACTTCGGGGCATCCAAAGTTACAGTTTTTTCTTGTTTTTTCCCGTACTTCCCTTTTCTAAAACACTTCTATTACAAAAATTATAAAAACATTAAAATTTTCAAACAAAATATAAATATTAATTTGACACCGAGCGCTATTGCAACTATGAAAGGAATTTGAAAATGAAAAGGAAAGCCGAAGTGCGTAGTAGCGAAATTTTACGAACAAGAACGTAAATCGTGGCACCCAAGCACGAGAGACACGGTCCCTTCGTCTTTCCTCGTCGTCCACTCGCTTACAAAAACCGGTTTTGGGTGACAAAAAGAGTCCTCATGTGAACAAATTCTTATTTTTTTTTCTACAGTTATTACTTATATGAGCAAATGCACTGAGTTGTGCCAGAAATCAGTTTGGTGTAAATTAAATACATATGCATTAATCCAAGGCACAAGAGGATTTCTCGTTACTAAATTTATTGAGTCTATCACTATATTCGTGCGGTTTGCCAAGAGCTTTATTATTATGCCATTAATTCAATATTCCAATATGTGAGATCTGGCCTGGTCTTTGGTGGCATCAGAAGGGCGTGTTTTATTATAAACATCTAAAACTGGGGTTAACCATAAAACAACCGATAAACGCTCGACTAGGCAAGAGGTAATAATATTTCATCATCGCTCAGCTTTATGTAAGACCGGTTAAAAATTATTTGGAAAACAGCGGCTGGAAAGTTTTGACTTAATCGCCTTATTGCCCAGACCATTCTGAATGCCATTTGTTCCGGTCGATGTAGAACGCGGTCACTAGAATACGGTTCACATCAGAAAAGAGTATTAAAAATTTGCTTGATTTATTCTTGGTCATCAAGGTGGCACAGTTGTTTTGGGATGGAATCCACAAATTGCCCGAAAGATGGGAAATGTTATAGCTTCAGATGAGCAATTCTTTGAATAATATTGTACATGTTTTTCCTAAATATACGTTCCATTTTTGAGAAAAATGCACGAATATTATGCTGAGCCTATTATATAAAAAGAAAATATTAAGAAAGTGAAAAAGATGAGAAAAATAATAGAATTCATGTTTAAAATGAATCATAACAAAATCTAAATTGCAACGAGTATCTTCAATATTTTATTTATCGAGCTTTGCAGTTCAATTACCGAAACTTCAATATATGATTTTAAATTCAAGTCGAACAAACAATTGTATTTGATTAAATAATTATACCCCGAACAGGGGATATTAAGTTTGCCACGCAGTTTTTAACACCCAGAAGGAAATGTCGGAGACCCTATAAAATATTTACATAAATGATCAGCGTGACAAGCTGATACAAACAGACGAAGAGCAACACAGACATAGCTAAACTTTATATCTGCATATACGCGACTAATCCCTCAGTTTTGAAGATATCGATCCGAAATTTTGGACACCTTTTTTTCCAAGAACCACCGATATTAGACCTCTATATATACAAATGAATAGCTGCCATAAAAGCTGAACGATCGAAATCAAGTTCTTGTATGGAAACTGTTGTACTTGTGAACGATATTATAGCTTCGTTGTACTTGAAATTAATGTTTGATATTGTTTTATTTTTAGTAGTAGTATAACACAAATTTTAAAATCCACTTTTGGGAATATATGTAAGTATGAACAAACGTATAAATGCACGCCCTAACCTTATCAAAACAACAACATTCGTTTGTATGTGTCCTCGGATCTTTTATTTATCCACCCACACGTTCGCATAGCATATATGAATTTTAATATATGTAAAACTTGCAAATAAATAAAAATACGAACGTTACATCTGAGGCAGCAAAAGCAACAAGAACGATAGCAGCATTATAATGCAACGACTCTGGCTGCTTTCAACCCGGTCAACCAGCCAACCAGCCAACCAGCCAACCAGCAAATGGACGAGCGATTCAAGCGACCGAGCGAACGAGCGCGATTTCAGCCTGCGGCACTTCCACCTCAACACCTTCGGTCCACGCTGTGCGTTGGTTTTTGCATGAACGCTGAACTTGTTATGCTTTCGCATTATGTACGCTTTCATTGCTTCGTTTCCACTTCCTTCCGCATTGATGCCCTTTCCTTTGTGGCTGCATCTCCCTCCTAGTTAGCATTTCAATTGCTTCTTCAATGCTCCAGCTTTATCTTGTTCTACAGTATGAACATTGATAGCAATTTGTGGTTTGCTTTTCATTGCATACGTTCACAAAAGCTATCTGCTTTTCAATGTCCAGCGCTATCCGTCAAGACGTCGTTTTGTTCTTTGAAGCAAATTTCGAAGTTATCGCTTTCTTTTCTTCTTTTAGTGCTCTCGATATTGCTTCATTCGTATGTAATATATTCTAGGTGAGTTTTCTACTTACTAATTTAATTTTTTCAAGTTGGAGAATTATCGTCTATTAAAATATAACATTCAGAAATAAGTAATTTTTTGTTATATCGCAAGTATCGGACTTTCAGATTAACTGATAGAGAAACATATTTATTTAGGAATATAAAATATTATCACAAATATTATTGGCTTAAAATTTTCAGTAACATGGTCGGTTACAAGTCAGGGTTCACATTCGTAAAGCAGTACAGAGATAACATGGAATGTAAATATGTAGTTTGATTGCGTCGAATTCCAAAATATCCCTTCCTGTCCTTTTTTGCGCGGATATTTAATTGCCTAGCTAGGTTAAGATCAATTTTTTTGTTTTGTTGTACATATAGGTATATGATCGTTGCTCTTAGTGTTCATTTTTATTGATTTTGTTTTGTCGATGTTGATTTTTAAACCTACTCTACCCGACTCGGCGCACCGAATGTTAAGTTTTGTCTGCATGTCAGAGTGATTCACAGAGAATACGCAAATATTATCCGCATACGCAAGATCTTTTAGATGTTTGGTGAAGTTCCAGTAAATTCCTCTTCACCTGTCATCTATGGATCTGTGTAGAATGTCATCGATAACAATAAAAAAAATAATCGGCGAAAATAAACACCCATAGCAAACACTTGCGGATGCTGTCTGAGAGATGGTCATGGTGAAGTACTTTACACCTAAGTATGCATATTGTGCTTTGATTAAAGCTGTAACTTCTCAGGATTCCTCTAGATCTAATTCCTTTCAAATACTTTTGCGTTGAATCCTGTCAAAACGTATGCCATTGTATACTAATCTGATCAACGCACGAATGGTTCGGGAGAAATCCCGCTTGTTGATTTTTCAGAAATTGGTAGACTTTTGATTTAATGCGGTTTAAAGTGTACTAGACAGTACATTGAACCTAATGGAAAAGTATAATAAGAAAAATGTCGCCTTTATAATAGGCACTGCAGGGATCTTCTCTCCTACCCAACAGTACCACCATCGATGTCCACTTCTAGGAGCTTTCACTGTATATATACTTATATTTTGTGCTGTGTTTGCGAATGCGAACAATCTTAGAACAGTCTTATTTGCGATCCCAGAATTCTGATAAAAAACTGATAAAACAAATATGTTGCCTAAGATAATGAACCTATCTAGAATCCCTAGTAGAAAATTAAAAAAATAACAATTGCGGAGCAGCATCTAAAAGTTTTGATAATGCCATTAATATAATTCAGTAGACATATGTATGTATACTTAAATGCGTTTCCTTAACTTCTTTTTACTGTGATAATTTTACTAATATAATCAAATTCTGAGATTACTCGTATATTAATAAAAATTATCTTTTCTCTTTCAGGTATGGGAACAAAAATTTTAATTATAAAAGCTAATAAAACTAAAAATGTTGATTATACGTAAGTTTCTATGAAAACTTATTCAATAGTCAAATAGGGTGTAGGTGTATTACCTCAAGAGAAGTAATACATATCATATCAGTATAAATCAGACCATCTTTATGAAACCAATTGATGAAGCCATGAACACCTTCAAATATGTAGAAATTATCTGTCAAAAGACTCAGTGTTCATCCATGGTAAATCTTTTTTAATAAAAATCTTAATTATATTTTGATGAAAAATCACTTCTGACCGCAGAGATAATCCTACAGACTTGAAACCTCTTAGTAGAGGTTTATTCAACCCACCGAAAATCGAAGTAATTTAGAACTTGGCATGAAATTAAAATAGGCATAGAGCAATAATTTACAGCAAAGAAATTCTAACTTAAAGTAAATTACTCCTAAAAAGGCCTAACCTGTATTTATGGTCAAAAACGAAGTTAGGTAAAGAATAAGTGAGTTATTTATTTGACATCGAGGAATTCACACGACGTAGTTCACGATAACAATACATTTTATTTATGCTTCTTTTAAGATTTTAGTTTTCTGTGGATAATATCAGATCTAACTCAAACTTACTTGTAAAACTTGATTATTACTTTATAGTTAGAATTTTTTGTTAAAATTGACTTTGACTGGAATTTGGCAACTGGTATCTTTATGATAACAACACGTACAACTTGAATAGGTAGCGCAGTACCTAAACTTTAATATACCACCCACCACTTGCACGAAAGTTTTAAATAAAAACGCGGTGATTTGGTTGTACAATTTAATTATTTATTTTCGAATGAATTATTCGTTTTACACAAGCAAAATTGATTAGTCTTAAATGTAAGGAATGTACATATATGGAGGCCGATGTCGAAAATTAATTGAGTCGAGAAACTACTTGTGAGATGAATTCTTATCGAATTGCAAACAGTCGAATTGAATTTGGCTGTCGAATTGTATATATCGAATGTGAAGCTCTGATGTGGGCACCATCCTTTTTGTCGGCGTGTGGTGACATCTTGATGAGTGTGAGAGAGTTCTCAGTTGTAGTGTGTATTAGTAGGGTGCGTCAGTTTTTCCCGAGTAGAGTGAGGTGCATATGTAAGGGGAGCTTAACTCATTTATACAGTGACGATTACAGTAGAGTAGTAAATTTCCTACTAAACTATGAGTTTTCCGATTTATAAAGATTTTTTCACTGAGTTATAAAATTCTTAAGAAATAAATTGAAATTTGCCTCAAAATAATCAAACTATAACCGTTAATATATTTTACACGTTTGAGTTTTTTTGTACAGTTTTCAATTTATGTATGGATATGTGTATATCCATATGTTCCTAGATGTGTAAACTAGCATATGAATACTCAAAAAAAATGAAAAGCGATTGTACTTCAAAAAATGTATTACTTTTACTATTATAAAAACTATTGAATATACAACAATAACACATAGGCCTTGTCCAATTACCATACATATAGAATAATTGAGCAATAATCACTTATTAAAATGGCGTGTGTGTATAATTGAACTGCAGTAATATGAAAATACTTAGACTCCTTTAAATTCCGCTGAATTCCATTGCGGTTGACCACACACTCAACAATGATAAAGCCATTTAAGCAATAACTCACTTTTAATATTTATCAAAACGCCTACAATGCACACATTTATACATACATATATATGTACATAAGTAACATATACATATATATATGCATATGTAAATAGGAAAGATTGTGGATATCAGAATGTGTTTGCGTAAAAATCGAATTTCCAACGCTTGGCATGGAATGCAGTCCGACAAGCAAAGGATTAATTCTGCAGGTTTCACGTTGAGCATTGTGCGTGTGAACAATAATTAAAAAACTGAAATATTTGCATGTAAATACATACATACCGGGTATTAACACAAGCAAAGAGCCTACGAGAGATTGTCTATATGCCGAGGGCATCGTTTTTATTCCCATCGGTTTATTGAAATTTAAACACGATCAAAATGTGTTGAAAAAGGCCTAACATGATTGAATGTTAGCGGCAGCTTTGTATTGGACACGATACGTGGTGTGCAGATTTGCAGACATCGCCCAGTAGAATAGTCAGACTGGAAAGAAGGTAAACTAAAATGGGATTGCTCTGATTTTTATTGGCAAATAAATCCTTACCAATTAACACTGCACCCAAAAATATAATCTGCTACTCTCTTCGCACTGTTTTCCTATACACTATTTTGTATTGATGCACCCTTTCGACATCTGTACTAAACGCGATAACAAAAAATTACTATTACGATAATTTGCGTGTGGATCCGTGAGTTTTAGAATGGAAAAGTGCTACTGCTGTGATCAAAATGTAACGTGAATTTGTTTATGAAATGTAAATTCCTTATTTATTTTTCCAAATCATTTTCATCAAATTATATTCCGACCGACAAAACCTACTTTTGCCAACGCTTTTTTCAGTGCTAGAAACAGAATAGTCTTCAAGACCTTCTTTCATTCAGTGAAGGAGCTAACTGTTTTTTGTCAATAATTTTAGTCATCTCAGATGAATAGATTGACGCAAACGAGGCTGGATTACATGCTTGTAGTAGTAGCACATGGGAATGGATATTTTTAATGGTTGGTTTAGTTTACCAGCGAGCGGCAAATGTTATCTAAGCTGACGAGACATGACATGTGATCATGAACTAAAGATCTGTCGGGGACTAGTAAGATTTGGAAAGGATTCTTTATAATCCAGCAGTTGGTGTAGTTGTGTGATCCAAGTGAGTGATTGTCAACAACAAGCGGGAGTTGTTTGGAAAATTGAAAAGCGTAAAATGAGCAAAGTGAAAAGGAAAATGGTAGAAAAAATATATGAACATTTGTATATATATGTATATACGTCAGTGCACAAGTACATGTCCACATTCGACAAACTAAAGGCATCGAGCAAGGGAACGGAAAACATGGAGGAGCTTTAACCCCAGCAGTTTCAACATAAATAAATTATCAAATTTCAAAAGAGCATTGCGACAGCAACATTGACATTTACTGTCCAATTCATTTTCATTTTCGCGTCACATTTTCCGCAAGCTCCCTTTTCGGGACACTGTTTATTTTTCCAATATTTTTACACGTCTAGCACACAACTATACTTCAGTGAATTTTTCATAATTAATTTTTCTTGTTCAGTGGTTTTGTACAATCAGCAATAACCATAGCACGAATATGTAGATGCGCATACCTCCACACAAGCCGAGGTAAATGAATAAAAGTCCGCATATTCGACAAGTACTGCTATGAATGCATGGTTTCCATGGACATAGTGTCGCAGGTCGCCTTTTCCAAGGGGCAGCTGAAAATGTCATTGGTCTACTGCTATGCGATGACATCTCAACACCGAGAGTGCAATGAAGTCGCCAACCGCACGCCCACCATAGTAAACTTCATCACTTCAGCGAGAGCAGCAATTGTAACAGCAACAACAAATACAGTAATTTTGGGCAACTCAGTGAGTCGGATGCTCCAACGTCGTCTTCAACGTTGAAGAAGTTGTTGCGACCCAAATCCAACACTCACCGCAGCAACGTCAGCGTCAAATACATGGATTCATGGTAGCTCCACACATACGCATATTAACATGCAGGTAGTTATGGTACAGGTCGTGATACCTGCAGATGGGTCGAGACTTCTCAATAAAAATATTTCTCGGACGTAAGTTTTCTGTGGAACCCTCACTAGAACGTACATACATACATACATAAACGCCAGATCGATACTTCGGTACTTGATCGTTTTTAACATAAACATTAACAAAAATATATTAAAATTATTTAAATATAAGATAAAACGTTAACTTTGGTTGCACAGAAGATAGAATACCCATTACAAATAAAAAATTTTTCCATTCAAGAATTTGATTTTTATCGTTTTGTTTCTATAACAGCTGTATCGTAGCCAGGAAATTTCTTCGAATATTGTAGCGTTGCTTTGAGCAATCCCTCATACAAAATTTCGTGAAGCTATTTCGTCAAATAAAAAAGTTTTTCATACAAAAAACTAACACTGATTGTTAAGTTTGTATGGGAGGAGTTGGGTGACTAATTTCCTGCATTCTCAAATAGTTTTATTAATATGTCGCTTACATACACCAAAATATACCATGCAAAATTAACAGAAGGCACTGAAAATATTATACCATCATTTCGAATTTCCCAAGTGTCGCTTCAGTCGCACTTTTCACCAGCAAAATCAGACAGAGAGGCAGAGGTAGTAATTACTTAGTGCTAGGTCCAGATTATAAGATAAATGCATGCTCCCGGTGATTCTGGTGAGCCACTATCGATGTATGTGTCTTGGCATTTTCCTCACATAGCCAAGCTGACCATTTCTGGGATATTGATCCATTCAGATAGTCCAATCGTTGACAGTACAGGTCCGAATCAAGAGCGTTAACGTAACCTTCGTGCCCATCAATCCTGGCTTAGCCACCATTTATGCTGGCTCCTGTGAACTTTGTATTACCAGTAATTAACCGTTTCATAAACAGATCGATTTTTCCATGATTCAACAGCGATTCGCAGATGGAAGCTCTGAGGATTTTTTGTGCTATGTCAAATGAATCCGTTGCTACTAAAGCCACCTATTATAAATAATACATTTATTTTTACTAAATATACATATATGTCTGTAGTCGATTTAAATGGCTGGAGCTTTATCCATAATCAGAAATAAAAGTGTTTAATTTTGTTGTGATATCTCAAAATGGGTATAACACATTTCTTAAAAGCTTTAGAAAATTACATCATCCTCTCACAATATTGCTTTCTTTTACATATTATTTATTTACTATTATTTTTAGTTTTTGACTAGAGATCACTAAGATCAGTTCTTTTTTGCGGTTTTAGTGCGTAATTGTAAACTTCCCAGTCTTTTTCTGTTTAACTGCGGAAAAAGAAGGGACTCGTCACTTCAGAACTATAGACCGGTATTACTTTATTTACAATCGAGATGGAGCTCAAGAGGTTGATGGATTTGTATAAATAATGAATAATATTCAGCGTCGTATCCACAATAACAATAATTAAATTTTTTTTTATAATATACTATTTTTGCTAATTAGACATCATATTTTCATATATCAAGTAATTTTTTTTTAATCTCATAAACAGGATTATTATTATTAGGCTTTAAAGTAGATATTGTAGTGTTAACTGCAAAGTCACAATAAAACTATTTTCATACTTCCGCAACATGTTGCAACAGAGAATATAATAGTTTTGTTAAGCATTGAAGTTACAAATGGACTGAAGTTGGTGCAAACAAATGTTGTTGTAAAGTTCAAAGCTTAATACATATGAATACGTTCCTGACTAAGGAGTAAATAGATCAGCCATACATTTTAAAACTTGCTTAGAAGAAGGCCTCATTGCTCCTCCTCATACACGCATACCCCTATATAACGGTTATGTTGAAAATTATTGAAAGTGCGATAAATCCCTCAGAAGCATTAAAGAAATGACACAAAAGGTTCCATGGGATTCATTGAATTTAACTATGGGCATGTCACCGTTAACTCGAAGTTTACTTTAAAAGTGAGCCGCTTCTAGATGTTGAAAAAAAATTTTTTTCCAATAATTTATTTTTTTATAATCTACAAATTTTACCCCCAAGCTAACCACAAAAAAAATTTTTTTCGCTCCACCCTAACACATATGTGTGCATATTAAACCCCAATAATGAAATCAGTGGAATAAAATTTTGCACAAATGGGCCTTTAAGTGAAGTTATCCCTTACCCAAAAATGGTGGACATCGGAACTAAATATTCCAGCTCCCAGATATCGAATATGTGGACTCAGTGTCGATGTCTAACTTTTACCGAAAATATCGTCCAGTCTTTTATCTATAGAATTCAGAGAGACCATTCTCTCACAATAATAGTGTGACCTTGTGTCAAAAATGGGTATATTAGGGTTCCGCTGACTTTATACAGCGTGTATCGGTCAATATGTAAGTTATCTTAATTAAATTCAGATAGAGTCTTTATATGATGATTCTCTGTCCTTGACATGATGCACCCGTCTTTGATCTTTGGAAATTACGAGAGTATGAAATATTCGGTCATCATTCCTTACTTGTTTTCTATAGGAGTTTTGAATAATTCAAAACTTAGTTGATAAATAAAAAACGTTGTTAGTTTCTTTGTCAGATTGCATAATAATTATGGTTTTAGACTTACTTTTGTTTTTATTCCTTCGTTTATATTTACATATGCACACATTTCCCATTTATTACAATTCTGCATTATTACTTAACGTGATAAAGTGGCGTATAGCTACTAAGGCAAGCATCAGAAATATAATCAATATCGATTGCTTAAATAATTAAAGACTCGCTGGGCGAACTTAACATTAAAATTGGGTGTTCAGACCGTTTTGATAATAAAAGAGATGTCTGACCTTCCACCACCAGTCTTTTGTTCGTCTACATCGCCCATATTACATATACGTACCTATGGGTATTTACAAAAACAAAAGATAGAGCGGACTAAAATCCTATTTCGTTTTCGACAGCATTGCAAAAATAAAAGATTATGTGCCAAAGCAAACATTATAGCCGTAATACAAAAAAAGCCTCAAAGCAAAACAATGAAAAACAGGCCATCAAGCACAATAATTTTACATAATAAAATTTCAAATGAAGCCAAGTTGTGCAAGTCGTTGGGCAGACAAAGGTCCAGCAGGAAGGGAAGCATAACTGAAACAAAATTAAATAAGTTTACAAAATGTATATCAGCAAAATGGCTGTAACTGCGACTAACAGCGGCATTATGCACCAAATGCTGTCGCTGCCGCCGTGAATGCCACATGCAGCGGTCGAACAACGGTGTTGTGCTGCTTTCACCGTTAGTTCCAGTGCTGGTGTTGGTGCCGCGGGGCTGCGAGGCCGCCACTAAGGCTTATCGCCTGGAACAGAGCAACCAAATGAAATGTTGAATAATTTAATAACTTCACTTGTAGAGATTGCAAAAAGAAAAGCGGTGTCCCACTGCATATACATACCTACATATTTCCGAACGTGTTGCGGCGGCCCCATAGTTTCTACATTGTTGCTGTTGGGGAGATCCACTTCATTCCTTCATCATTTTCATTTTTTAATTTGTCGATGTACTTTTTGCACTTTTGCTACTTAATTCGCCATCAGCGGACCCCAAGGACCCTTACGACCCCGCACAATTCATTTTTGTAGTGCGCCGATGCAGCCAACGAGAAGGCAATACTTTGAGTCAGTTTTTAAGCGGATGAAGTTGCCAAAGGTACTGCTAAGGGTACTGTATTCGCGTTTAACTTTCATAAAATTATAACTTGGTGTGTTTTGAGTGCCACAATGGGGCAAAACAATATTTCTGACTTGCTGGCTGGCTGCTGGGTGCAAGTGCTGTCCTCTTTATGCCAGAGCTTATGCAACTTCCTCTTGTACCACCACCAAATGAGAAAAATTAAAAATAATTAGACCCGATTTTCATAGTTAAGAAATTCCATTTATTTTTAGAAAATTTGCTCCTTGCAAATCAACTGAAATATAACAAAACATTTTTGACATTTACGATAAGGAGTATTTGGCGCACTTCGGTGTCATATTTACCTTCAAAAATATGAAAGATTCCTTACGAAAACTTTATTACAAACGTTCATTTATATGGCAGTTATATGCTATAGTAGTTCGATATCGGCGGTTCCGACAAATGAGCAGCTTCTTGGGGAGAAAAGGCGCAAAATTTCAGCTCGATATCTTCAAAACTAAGAGAATTAGTTCACGTATATAGAGACAGATGGAAATGCGTAAATGAACTCAGCTCGTCACGATGGTCATTTATATATATATTTTATAGGGTCTCTGACGTTTACTTCTTTGTGTTACAAACTTCGTGGCAAACATAATATACCCTGTTCAGGGTATAAAATCCAATAATTAATTACAGTTTTTTTCCTAAAAAAGGATCCAACCTGAACAAACTCTTTATTTTCAATTTAAACTATGCCTAGATTACATTTCCTTTTTCATGTATATAAGATGGGATTTTTGATATACGTCCGTAATATAACCCATTTCCAGAACTTGGAACTTATTGTCAGCCAATTACGCTGGAACTACGAATAATTAAATATTAGAAAAGCAACACTAAAATGTATAGTTTTTAGAAATTGTACACTGTATTTGTTGTAGACCTCAACTCTTTTGGATCTTCTTTCAGTGAGGCGTTTGTTAAACAATTCCAAGCACATTGCCAGACGTATTAAAGATCGTTAGGATATGTCACAGATTAAATGATCAGATCGGATAGTTCTTCCTGCAGTCTCTTTAACCTCAGTTACATTATAAAATATTTATTACCTTGCAATGTTTGACAATAATTACTAGTGTAAGAAGTTATTAAAAATTTTGCTTTATTTTTAACAATAAAAGCTGCGAATAATTCAAAAGAATAAAAAGTCGAAATATGGAAAATGTTGCAAGAAAAACGGTTTAATATTTTAAATAGAGAAATAACACAAAATTCAAAGGTCGGATTAACCACAAATTTGGTACCCTCTTTACTATGTATCAGTGCAGTCGACATAAGTTTGTTCGGGGATGATTGAATGAATGACAGATTTAGTGTGAATTATATTCCGTACAAACGTTCACCCTCAAATTCACACCAAAATGAATAAATTAAGTTTCGCTTCATATGGCTATGTGATTCAGTATTCGTACTTCATATTGAGAAAACCTTAGCGTCCAAAAATTGATATTTATCTACTTCAGCTGCAGGATTATACATTGAATCCCTTTTTAATTAAAAACTGGGAGCGGGAAAAGAAAAATCAAATATACCAGTTAATCTTGCAGAGCGCTACACACACATAGGAAAGAGGGGAGGATAGAATTAGAAGGTTGTGGACAGCAAAGAACTCAGAGCTAAACATTCCATAGCTAGCCAGCTACAAGCTTAGCACATAAGAGTAATTTTGGTAAAAGCCACCAACCACCGCAGCTATTGTCTGTACTATGTCTGCACAAGGGAAAAATAAAGTGGGTGAGTGTCAATTGTTATGGAGAAGTTGAAGACCCCCAACACTTCACATGCTTCCTAATCAAAATTAGAATAAAAATGTAACAAATTTTTGGTTTTACTTTAAATAATGAGAATGACAAAACATTCGAAACAAAACAGAATCTGATTAGGTAGAAGTAGTACACACAATATATTTCATTTGTGCTATTGATCTTCAGAGCTTAGGAGAGCGCGACTAATAATATATATATATTAATATTAATATCTCAATGAAAATTAAAGCAGAGTATAATCAGTGGGCCAAATCACCCCCAGCTTCTAAATACAAGGTGCGTTCCAAAGTAAACAGTAAAAAAGTAACAAAGTAAACTCTAGTGGCGCCATCTATATGTCGACTAGTGCGTTAGAATCTGCTATCCTTTATCGACTTCCAGTAAAAATTTTATGACATTTCATCTATTGGAAGTAAAGTTATTGCGTTTAAAGTGTCAGTATGTTTTTGTCATCGGTGCGAAAATAAGCTTCGAACAAAGAACCAACATTAAATTTTGTTTTAAAATTAGTAAAACTTTTACCGAAGCGTTTCAATTGATGAAACAAGTTTATGGCGATGAATTCCTATCCCGTAGCAGAGTGTACTAGTGGTTTCAACGTTTTCAAAGTGGTCGTGAGGACATAAATGAGAAATGAGCCGAAACCCAAAAAATCGCGGCTGGAGAAGTCAAAAGTGAAGACAATGCCGATTTGTTTTTATGATTCCAAGGGTATTGTCCACAAGGAATTTGTTCCACTCGGCCAAAACGTTAATGCGGTATTCTACCTTGGAGTTTTGAAGCGTTTGGTGCGCCGTATTCGACGCCTCATCGATCGACGCTTGTGACCGATTATTTAACCAAAAATCACATTTTAATAGTCAACCACTCCCCGTATTCACCTGATATGGCAACGTGCGACTTCTACCTTTTCGGAAAAATGCATTTGCCGATGAAAGGAAAGCGTTATACAGACGTGGAGCCCATTCAAAAGGCTTGCAGCGGCATACTGGCGGCCATACCGGCCAACGAACTAAAAGACTCGTTCGACATGCTTTTGGACCGTACAAAAAGCTGTATTAAAGCAGGAAGAGACTATACTAACAAATTGATTTTGCCGATAAAACCATTTGTTTTGTCTTTTTTTTTTTAAATCCTGTTTACTTTGGAACGCACCTTGTACATTAAGTATATGCAATTACATTTCCAGATTCACCTACCAATCACAAAATGTTGTTTCAAATTAGCATTTTCTAGTTATACTCTTGCAACATGTTGCAGCAGAGTATAATTGTTTTTTCACCTAACGGTTGTTTGTATCACCTAAAAATAATCCAGTTAGATATAGAGTTATGTATTCGTATATATAAATGATCAATACGAGTTGAAATCCGGGAGAGTGTCCGTCCGTCTGTTCGTGCAAGCTGTAACTTGAGAAAAAATTGAGATATCGTAATGAAACTTTGTACACGTGTTTCTTGGTAAAAAAAATAAAGGACGAGTCATAGTTGGGCGAAATCCAGTTGACTGCCACGCCCACAAACCTAAATTAAGATATAAACCTGAAATTAAGTACAGGTGACTGCAGTAGCAAGGAGCACCTGTTGGATAACATTTTTGAACACATGGGCGTAACCCCGTCCCCTAATAGCTTTAATGTGCATATCATAAGCCACTAAAGCTACAATAATCAAATTTACTTAGGACAAATTTTTTAAGAGCCCCACCCACAGTGCACCCAAAAATTGTCGAATTCGGACCATAACTTTTCAAGAACCCAGACGCCAAATATGTGGACCCCAGATCGTATGACTGACTTTTCGCTGAAAATATTTAAATCTGTGAATATATTATAAATATTTGAAATTTGGAGAAAATGTCAAAAATGGGTTGATGGGTCAATACTTCCCTTTGCCCCATATACTTAATATAATGATTTTCGAACTTCCAGTTGACTTTATGCCACATATATCGGCTAATGGCCTATAATGGATAAAGTCGAGTAAAAATTTACCTTAGCCCCCATATAACTGGCATTCACGATTTTGAAAGGACTTCACTCCATATATATGTTTATATAAATATATTTATAAAATTACTTGAAAATAAGTTATCAAGTATACCTGAGCAATGACAAAAATTAATGCATCAGCTCTTCAATTTCTCTATCGCCAATATATCCCGAAAAATGATTTCCGTCTTTACATCTATCTTTTCGCCGTTTAGGTTGGTCAAAATGCGTGATATTTTAGTGAAATTAAGTGGAAGACTTTTAGCGCTGAATTACAATAGAATTAGTTTACACCATGGTCTAAACCTCACATGCCTAATTAAATGAATTCCAATCCTCTGGTTGACATTTTTCACATCAACTCATTATAATAAATTTAGTCGCTTCGGTCGAATTACAAGTATTATTACTAGTTACATATGTATATCTCATTTGAAGGTGTTTTTAATATAATTTTCGCTGACACAGTAAAATTTACATTACAGTAAAATTGATTTTGTGTAAAATTAAAGTTTATCGTTGCCCATTTTTCATTATTTCTCTCATCTCCAGTACTTGACTTTATGGCTTCGTAACTCTTCTGGCTGTTATATGTTGTGTACCATACATATTTGTTTTTCAGTAATAATTGGTTACCGCCGTATTAAAAGTTTATAACTTGCCAAGGTTATAAGTTTTGGCCTTAACTTGCTTGAAATACGCATTATCAATAGCTGCGTTACCTCACTGCATGCGCGTAGATATTGTCTGCCAGAACTATCGAAAGTGCCACAACCACAGATATTTGTTGAGTGCACTTCTAGATGAAGCGTAGAGTCGTGCAAAGTGCTGGAGTGCTCAAGTGCTGATCAAGTGCCAATATGTGTGCGCGTATCCAATTTATTAAGCTTTATCTGCAGCAATCCACGTCACAGTCGCACTCCGCCTTTGGCTGCCGCAGTCACCGCAAAAGGCTCTTAGCAAGCACCAAGCTGCCGCTTTCAGATACTCGGGTGCGCATTCTTTCGTGCCATCGATTTCTGCGCAAAGATTGCACACAATTTAACATTAAATGCAAATGATGGCCATAAAAAGTGCCATTCACTACGCACACATTGCTACTACGTTACGTTTCAGCCTGTTGGGTCCTGTTCATTGTTGTGCAGTGTCTTGGCAGTGGTTTGTTGCTGAGTTTGCTATTTTTACGTTTTCCAACCGATTAAAAGCCAATCTAGGCTGAATAGTATTTCGTTCTCTGGCTCTCTCTCTCTCTTTTTAACATATTTCATTTGGCTTCGTCTTATGTTTGGAACTATCGAATGTGCTCCACTTTTTGGGTTCGAAAACATATTGGAAAAAGGCAATATTAAATTCTGAATGTTGGCTTTCAAATTTGAAGCATATACTTTAATATTTGGTGAATTTGCATAAAATTGAAACGAGGAAACACAATCATCAAATTCATCTGTGGCTGTATCGTTATAAGTCACCCTATCAATTGTATAGCCTTGATCAGAAACACCTACAAAGCGGATCCGGTCGATAACTTAATATTATATAGGCAATTATATACGAGCACATACACTCATGGTCACGCCAACTTTCTCACTTTACTCTTCGCATTTTTTGGCAAAATACTTTACTTTTTAAAATATTTTCAAAACATTCTTCTCAAATTGTGAGCTACTATTTTTTACGAACTAAGCTGGGGATCCCTTAAATAAAGCTCGCTTTGAATCCGTTAAATAAATATCAAAGATTATTAACCAAAACATACGAATATAAGTAAATACATAGCATGTACACAAATACTATACCGAGATGATTCTCTTCGTGGTGGTGGTGATCATCCAAAATAACTGCTTACCGACAAGTTATCAGTAGTTATGCGCTAAAATGTGATATGTGTATGTGATTGGATCAAAGTTTAAAATTGTTACCGATATATTTTCAAGACTACCAAATTTAACACCGACGAGGAACACAGATAAAACATGTTGACACTAAGGCATCGACTGAAAGAAGCACAGATGAAAGTCATATAGACGAAAGCGGTTGGAAAAATTTTAGAGATAAACAGCAACGAAAATTTCTATATGCATAATGACATTCTATACAAAGACCCAGTTTTGCAGTTGATTGTGGTGCCAGTACAGACGGAGAGGGAAATAATGCAGAGAGCACATCGTCAGAGCCTTTTTTCTGTGACAAAAAAATAAATGATTGCATTAAAAAATATTATTACATTCCTCAATTCCCTAATTAACTCAAAATCACGGCAAGTAGCCAGAAACAACCGCAAACGCAAAGAAAATGTAAATTATAATATAGACGATCTAGTAACCATAAAACGCGCTCAGTTTGGTACGAATTTAAACTTGAAAAGAAAATACTTTGGACCGTTTAAATTGTTGAAAAGTTACAGCACGGACGTTACAAAGTTCCAAGGCACGACGAAGGGACGTAATTTAACCTCAACCACAAGAAGTCGACGTATCTTTTAACGATTAGGTGTAATCAAATGCAACCATGAAACTGACGAGTATATGACGAAGAAAATGAACGAACAGAACAGAATATGAACGGACAGTCAATCGATTGCCAGGCACTAACCAATCGAGTCAGTCGTATAACTTATATTTCGTATAAGCACCTAATGGTTCTTCGTATTACGTACAACTAATCTAGATAGATATAGTGTTATAGATATATAAATGATCAGGATATCGAGACGAGTTGAAATCGAGATGTATGTCTGTCCGCCCGTCCGTCTGTCAGTGGAAGCTGTAACTTGAATAAAAATTATGACCACTAGTTGTCCAAATCGTTTTGACGATTTTAATACAATTTTAGCTGACGGGAAGTAAAATAGAGCAATAAAACTAAGTGAGTCTGTGACCTATAACATAACTTAATAAAATACCAAATTTGATTGTAATCCTTTTAAAATTTCATCGAATAATGAATGTTGAATTGTGTCGCAACATTTTTTAATATAAAGTTTTTCTAACACCTGAAGGACTCCCGGGCTTTGATTCTTGCAAGTTGCAAGAGTATAAAATATTCGGTTACACCCGAACTTAGCCCTTCCTTACTTATTTAATTCTCTTTTTACAAACTTTTAGTAGTTATTTTCGTTTAGCTTTTAATGATTAGCATACATACATAAAAAACCTTACATATGGTTTAAGGATAGTTAATATTCATTGTTTAACTTTTATAGTTTACAATATTAGTTACATTAATTTGGACATTGTGAATATTCGCACATTAGGTAAATACATACATGTATCCTAAATAAATATAATATTTTAAATTGATTAATTTAGTACCTAATACCAATTGGTAACTTAAAATTTATAAGAAAGCTTCAAACGTTTCATCCAAATTTGCAAATATCTAAAATGCATAAAAAATAATTAAAAATTATTTTCTTTTGTATCTGTCAATATTATATTTTGACTATAAATGCATGAAATATTTTACACAATTCATATAAAAAGTTAAGGACTACAATATTTAACATGGTCCTTAACATAAATATGTTATCTACGGTGGTTACCTTGGCTACACGTTTAGAAACGTCAAAAATTCTACTGAAATTTTTGACATAGAATCTTTTGTTTATTTCCTATAACATTTTGTTTGGTTACCTTAGCATTTGTTTGGTAACATGGGCTACCTATGTTAAAATAGCCAAACAAAATGTTAAAATTTCAGCTGTTGACTTTTTCTAACTAAACAAAAAATTTTAGTTTAAGATGAAGAAATCTTCCACTTTCAATTTTATGCTCAAATGGACGTGTAGACACAATTTTTAATAAAAATTCCAAAAAACAAAGTACATACATATTCAACACAGAAATATACAATAATCATAATTATGTATTATTATAATGCCGCTATACGGCCTCAATTATATATAACATCAGTAGCTGTTGTTATCTTATACAAGGCCAAAGGACGATAGTTCACGTACAAGTCGTTGAACTTCAGCACAGCATCCATTGCCTTTTTAACCGATTTACGCACAGCATCTATGCCCAGCACGAAATGCGTGTGGATTGAAATCGGACATCTTGTAATAGACATTTTCGAATTATTTATCCGCGTATAAATAACAGTGCTTGCCGTTACCTACCGCAAGGTGGTGTGCTCCTAACCACAAAGCACATACTTTGCGTTCTCGCTTCCGCACACATAATGTTACGTTATTTGGCGACACACTAGCCAAGTGTTTAGTGTCATATACCAACTCTTAAAAATACACAAAGTAAATGAGTAAGTATTTAATTTAAGCATTGTACAGCCATGCTTACCTATATAACACGTTCACCCAAATTCTGCGCGACTGTGGACATGCGCTTATTGATGGGGAAAATCTTTCGCATATTCCAAATCATGCGCTGCTAATTGCAAGGCAATACAATCTAGAGGACGCAAGAAAGTGTAATTATTTGTTCTTTTCAACCTTAAAGCAGAAAATGAGGCAGCTTACCTTGGAATCACCACTGGGACAAATATCACGCAACGCTTAACGATAGCGACACAATTGATCCCAGTAGATTTCCATCTCCGTCGGCGCATTGCGAGTTTTCCTCCGTGCTCTGCAATTATATTTAATGTTGTTAAAATAAAAAAGTATATATTTTATTTAAAAAGCAAATCAGACACTTACCTCAACATTTTTCCAAATAATGCCAGCCATCGCTGATGAAAAGTGGTATAGCTGTGCAGGCATCTCTTTCTTACGCATTCACGTATAACGAATATTGCTACTCTTACAACATAATTTTGAATTTAAAAAAAAAGTTAGCTTTGAATATGTATTGGTGGTATTCGTTTTTTTCCCAATCCGTAAAATTTTTATTTTTTTTTAATAAAAATAAAATGTGTACAAAGTTTCACGATGATCGGGTACGTGGTTTCTGTATACATATATGCAAACTAGTCCCTCAGTTTATGGGATATCGCTCTGAAATTTTCACACGTCCTTTTCTCCCCAAGAAAATGTTCATTTGTTGGGACATATAGTAAAATCCCTAATTACTTAAATAACAATAACAACAACAATTTTCAAGTACTTTATTACATATACTTACACAAACCTATACATATGTATTATACGATAATGATTAAATCAATATTACGAGCATATTTGTCTAACCAAATGTTCACAGGCATTTATACAATTGTGCAAAATATATCCGCACACACACATACATACACACAAAATATTTGCAATTGATGTTTGGATGCTCTCGATTTTCTAAACTGTCTGGTCGATTGTTTACCAATCAAAGTGTTGACAATGAGGTCTTCTCGGCTTATTAATTTTCAGAGCATATTTCAAAAATTCCAAAATTGTTAGCCCGTCCGACAATAAAGTAAGTCTTTGGCTGTTAGTTACTAAAGGACTTAACTGGGTGCAATAACAGCACTAATTTGTTGGAATACACACTTGAGCTTCTGGATATTTGCTCCTCATATTGAAATGTGCATCAATTGTATATAGAAGATATATACATACAAACATATATAGAGGGCAATCAATGAGCTCATTAATGCTCCAACTTGTATGGCGGTCTCACAACGATGCCTTCTTGTGACTACAGCAGTGAGGGAATAAAAACGTTTTGATGACACTTATCAATAATAAATTATATTATCAGAAGCCCGTCACATTTTGCTTTTTTATCGGGTCACCAGTAGCCTATCTACAACCGATGCATACAATGGTCACAATTACTACTGATACTCCCAGATTAATAGCATATCGAGTGTAATACTGTCACCCCAGCTTCATTACTCAAAAATTGTGCATTTTTGCTATATAACGTAATTGTGTTATTTTTTTAAAACTTATGTTTTAAATATTTGAATTTTTTTTAAATTAATAATTTTGTGTAGTGTATGCACTAGATTATCTGAAATGGTGGCAAAAACTAATATATGTATATGTTATATATTAAGCCAGTTAAAAACTTTTGCAACATTTCAATTTTTGCCACATTGTGCGGTCGGAAAATATTTAAACAGTGACCAACAATGCTCATTAATATGTTCAGGCCAGGCACACACACAGCCATACAACACCGTTACAGAAATGCTTGTGTCAAAAAAATAATGAAACAAAACATTTAACAAATATCTGCAACCGCAACGAAGCGGAGAACGCGAGCGAATGTCGTTGAAATCCGCTATATTTCGCTGCATACCGACTCACGTGGCAATTATAATGGCCGCGTTAATTAAGCGCAGACGACCGCTCAGCAAACACATTCGCAAAACTCGGTGGTCACATCTGTACATATCCAAGTATGCTTTCGGATTACAGCTTCGAATCACGACCAACTGAATCCCGGACTTCTTCGGGATATCCCAAATAACAATTACCCAGTTATGAATTAGTACAACCAATATTAAAATTTTGCGAATGATGATCGAATTTTTTTTCCCTGTTAGATGTTTGGCGGAACTTCTGCTCAAATCCCAAGTGTTGTCCAAAAAATGGAGAAATCTACTAGCGTTTTTAACGAATCCGAACATTGGTTCTTATGGAAATAGCCCACTCGTAGTGTGTACTGGGGAATGGCGACCCCTGTTAGAAACAAACATTTAAAAAACGTATTTTTGAAAAACGTTTCTTTTCCGTTTTTCGATTTTGCACTCGATTTTAGTTCCGAGACTTCGGGATTTGAACAAGTCCTTGCGACGCAACGTTTCGATAAACAACCGCTATGTGAGACAATACTGGTTAATATACACACAATTGTAGTAGTTTTTGTTATAGTTGTTGTTTTAAAGCTTGTTGGTTACAGCTGGTTGTTGATGGCTTTTTGAAGTTGCCATGATTGCGGATTACGATAATAAATTAATGAATGCACATTAAAAATATAAATGGTAGCCACATGCCGCGTTGTCTGTCGATAGCCACCACTCTTGCTGTCTTCTGTTTAACTATGCTTCCCACAGCACGCTTGATGCCCGGCACCTACGCTGTCCCTGTTTAATGAAGGCTAATAGAATAAAAATTTGCGGCCGAATAATGACAAAGCAAACCGGCGCATGCTACATGCTACACGCTGTTGCAAGTTCTGGTGAATATGTACTTGTATGAGGATGTGTTTGGATTTATTCTGCACCATTCCTGTTCCATTACCAACCACTCCGCTTATATACTCAGGTGCTACATTGCACCACGCCCTTAACGTGTAGGTGGAAGCGGGTTTTGCAAAGCACTTTTTAACTCATCAATTAACGGTAAAAACCCAAAATCTGCAGTGTTGGCTATTTTAAACCAGGCCAAAAATGGCTGACAAAAATTTTAATATGATAATTAATACATCGAGTTATTGTTGTTAATTGATGTGTGTGCCGTTATTGCACAAGCAGCATCACTGAGTTGTTGATTTTGTTATATAAAACTGTACATACATATGTATATATTTTTTAATATCGTATCTATAGCAAACAGAATTATAGTGAGTACACATTTAATACAGATTACCCACAAAAATATTTAATGAGGGAAGCTGATTTGTCAGCAATTTGGATTTTCAACTAAAAAGTATAAATAAACTAAAACGTGACGCTTCGGTTGCAAAATAATGTGAAGTAAATATTTAAACTCCAGAAAGATGCATACAGAAGTCGGTAAGACTACGTTCAGGCATGGGCTCTTTTTTCCTCATTATCGGCAAATTCTCTTTTGGTACATACAAAAAATAGATAATAAAATTCGAACGTTACGATCCGAACACGAACGCCACGGTCTTTCCTCGTCGTTTCATCGTGCCTGACTGTAAAAGAGACTCTACGTAGTAACGAGAAATTAACTTATGAATACTTACCATAAAAGAGAATTATATTTTCTAACGGTCGCACATTCACTTTTGTAACCAAAAATCTTCCACAAAGCCATACTAGTCAGTAAGTAAAGTATTTTAACTGTCACGTTAAATTTTTTAAGAAATTTTCTTAATTAATCCTTTCAATTACAACAATATTGAATGTTTTCTCAAAACATATACGTTCATACGGTATATACTGCGCAACAGCCCTGAATTTCGAATCACTCTACACACCCTGTACTCCGGTTACTTTAGATAAAGATTAAGAATACGTTGAAATCAATCACTTTTATATTCAATAGTCTAGACTGCCATTTGTTACTCAATTGTATATATTATATTTCAAGATATTTCGTAAAACTATTTGAAACCAAAAACGTCGCTATAAACACCACTATACAATATTTGAATCTAATTTCCATTTAACTCTCAGTAGACATATCTCTCTGATCCCACAAAAGGTAGGTACCCAGGGCTTCCGGGCAGCATCCATTTATGAGTACATAAGAAGAAATTCTTAAAATTTGCTGAAGAAATGGGCATTAAACGTTTTTGACTCCATGAAATGAAATTATATAATTAAACTTAGTAAAAACAAGAAAAAACGTTTACTTCGTCTGTACTGAAACAATAATACCCATTATAGTTGCAAGTTTTATAGCATATAAAAGGTATAAAAAGACCTTTATAATGATTTTAATCGGTCAATTTAAATGGCAAATATATGCCTTAATGGTCCGCCCCCAAGAATATTTTCGAAGATTGTAGCGATGCCTAAGTAAATAATCTATGCCAAATTTCATAACTATACTTTGTCAAACAAAAAAGTTTTATTGCAGCAATATGTCATAGTCGCCTGATCTGAACAATTTCTTCACAGATGGCCTAAAGCAATAATTCGAACTAAATTTCATGAAGATATATTTTCAAATTAAAAAGTTTTCCATACAAGGACATGATTTTGATTGTTGCAAAATTTCATGTCGATATCTCAAGAACGCACAGACCCAAATCAACTAATTTCGTCACGCTGATCCTTTATATAAATATATACCTGACGCCGACGTTTTATTTTGGTTGTTACAAATATCGTGGCTAACTTAATATACCCTATACTGTCCTTTTACTACGCCACGCCCTCCATGCCGTAGCGAGTAGACCAATGAAGCGTGAAAGTACAGTATATGTACATACTTGTACATACATATGTGTGAATAAGCTTCAGATCGTTTAGGTGAATTTGCGTTCAGGGCGGCACTCCTCAAAACTGTTGAATGCTTGCAGAGTTATAAAGCGACCATTTGTCTTTTACGCTGTTACCGGCTAATATTGAGGTTCTTCGACGCTGATACGAAAAAATGTTGCGGAAGTGTACAACGAGCATTTATTCACCAACGAAGCGCCAACTCCACCATTACCATTAAAAGGTCGTATAAACAATCGTGCCCTAGGCACATACCAACACCGTTCCTATTTCAGCATGCCCGCCATAATCGTCGTCTACATCACTATTAACATCTGCGATGCCATCATAATATCGCGTGATGGAAGTGCCATTCTCGTCAAAGTGGCATGCCACTGCACACTCAACAATGCATATCATACATGCATACATTCGTATATTCCGGCCATAACACATATGTACGTGCAAGTGCATTATTTTACTTACATAAGGTACACATGTGTGGGCATTTCAGTCCACATATCCTTCGGACTTTTATGCACTCACTGTGCATCGTATCCGAATGATCCATCAAATGAGCGGAGTTGCGTCGCTAGCGCTGATGTTTGATGACAACTATTATTGTTGTTTTTGTTGTTGATAATGACCGATGGTAGCATGCCATTTTGTGACTTGCTGGTAGCATCTGATGCATACCGCTCGGTTGTAAATTGATGTTGTTTTACGATGTTGTAAGACGCCAATAAACTGATAAATGCATTGCTTATCTCATACTGTTATTATATTTAAGTACACATACACATAGAAGGTATCCTTCCGATAAAGCATGAAAAGTAAAATTTTTCCAGCTGACTTTAGCTGGTCTCATACAAGACATTTTCACACTTTCCTATTTATATAATATTAAACCTTGAAAAATTCAATAATTACTAAATACTCGCAACACGTTCCGCCTTGTTCACCAACAGATCGTCGAGAGATACATATGTATATACCATAGATTTATACACAAACAAACTGCGTTTTATTTTCTCACAAAAATGTTGCATTTATTCTGTCCTGTGCCCGGGCTGTCAAAGTTCTAACCGAAATACTTCGTTAAAACTCCATAGAGATATTTTTATTTTTTAATGAATACCTCTTTGGCCTCATCAGAGTGAATTTTCATGACACTTTTTCAAATTTTCGTCTAGCTTTTGTTTTGCTGTCGATTCATTTTGTAGGCTTCTAGCTGCATATTGGCACATATATATATATATATATATATATCTTCCGAGTCGTTCAGGTCTCAAACGCTTAACACATAGATGACGACAAGCATCAGGCAGTATCTGTCAATTGTTAACATACACACGTTCTTATCGGCACAGTTATTAAGACAACAGCACGACTTCACGGCACCAGGCTAGCAGTGGTCGCTATCGCTAATTTAAAACCATTTCTAATTTTGCCGACCACTATGGGAAGGTGTAGTGTTGCCACTAATATTTAAGTGAAATGCAAAATTCTTCAAAGCTCTAACAAGTTTAACGTTATCTTACCAAGAGAAGCATAAAATAGTTTAAATAGCATTTGTAATAATAATAATAAAATTTCACTTTGAACAAAATATTTAAATATGAATGAAGTGAAATCTCTTAGTACGACAAAAACGAAATAGTGTACATCAGCTGTTTGATATGTCGCTGCAGTCTTCAAAATGCTCAAGAAGCGCGCTGCCAGACGACATTTGCCGACAAGAAAATTTCGCTGTCGTGAATTCGTCTTTGTGTTCAAAGCATTATGGTGGAACTAGTGACCAACGTGCCGCCCTTCCGTACTTACCGTCCGTATCAAACGAAATTTGCCAAACGTTATGCCATTGCTCAATTTATGTAGATGGTTTTGTAGACATTTAGGTTTTCAGTTATAATTTTCCTTAATTTAAAAGATCAAACCTAATATCCAGCTATTAAAAATAGTCTCCTATTTATAAATAATGGTATTCGACTTTGGTGTTCAGTTAGTTTAAGAATATTTCAAATATATTCAAGTTTATTTTTTAATTACCCCAAAATATCGAGAGTGGGAACCCTGCACTGTAAGAGAACAATCAGCTGACTCCTTTCTACAGGAGAAACCCATCATCGTGGATATCCCGCGATACGGACGGTAGAAGCGGGGGTGAGTGTTCATTTACATTGCGCTGTCATAAGATAGGTCGTATCAGCTGATACATTCTACGGGTTTGCGTCGGACACTAACTAAAGCATTAGAGTCCAGAAGGTTATAACAACAGCATACGTCATCGACCCCAGAATGATAGAATACAAGACTACGCCACCCGCCATTTTGTGACGTACGAGTATAGAACATCATGTAAATTGTATACAAAAACTTAAGCACTTTTGTTAGTTCGTGAAATAGACTTAATTTATTAGTTTATAGTGAATAAGTTTTAGTGAAATGAATAGAATAATGTTGCGGGAAAATATGTTGGTCATTTTTCAATTAATACGTTTATCTATTGACAGCATAATTGCCAATTAAGTAAAAGATTAAAAGGGATTAAAACTAACTCCACATTTTCATATGAGTGCAATAAATTCCACTGCACATACAATGATTTTGACAGTTTAAGTTAATATTTGTAATAATTAAAAGTTATATTTAGCCTTTAATCTCCTCTAAGTTTATCTCTTTGATTATTATTAGACAAAACTGAAATATTTTCTTTCATCTGATATACATAGGAAAGAAAAAATAGTACTTAACACCTTTCATATTTAACTGACGACAAAATTGCATAATAACTCAAGCATTACACACGCAAAATTATTTGAAGGTAAACATGTCTTGGCTGACAGCATTTTGTATCGCAAGATTTTGAGAGCACACCAAAAGAACACCGAAACACCGATTTGCTCGCGTACTGTTATTTCCGCGAACCCACCGAGATTCCATTGTTTTAACTGTTTTTAATGATTATGTTACTGCCATTTCCTTCCATATCTGAGCTGTTATTTTGTGCCTTATTGCGCACATGCTGTACATAATCATCGAGCGATTTTCCCATATTTTCTTCAGTTTGCCACGACGCACGCACAAAGACACTTGTGTATCCCAGAACTGCATTCTACCGCCAGCTGCCCGCCCTTTGTCTATAAGCCCAACAGCACTATATGCTTTATTGTTAGCGCATTCCTTTGCCATATTCCGCACGCGTGCCACAAATGCCACAATTGTGTTACCATCATTCTTATGCACTGCAGGCGGCGACAACTGTGCTGATGCCGCGGTCGGCGTCGCAGCAGCCGCATCATTGTTGCATCTCATTTACACAGTCGAATGGCTGATGCGCTCAAGCGGCAGTTGTCGTCTGTCGACGTAACTCCCTCGCCTTTAATCGCTGGAAAACTTTGTCTTGGGTCCCTTCCGGCTGCTGGGTGTGAGGCACAGATGATGACGCGTCGTCGTCGGGAGTATGTAACGTTTCTTATGATTCAATGTGCGCAGCAAATAAAAATGTTGAAAGAAGGCAAAATAATGCGATATTATTTTCAACTTCTGTGCAACTTGTGGCACACTTCCGTTGCAGCTAGCAAGCAGTCAGCCGAGCACTAACAACAATAGCAATAGCCATTCTCTCTGCTCTACGAAGATTTGGTTTGGGTTTCAAATCTCACAGCATCCTTGTACAATTCGTTGTTTTTGTTATTATTGCGAAATTTCCAGCGTAATATTTTCTCATGTTTTGTATGTTGTTGTTTTTTTTTTCAACCTAATGTGCAGCAATTTTGTTGTTATTGCACGCTTTGTAGTTGCTTGTTTCCTTCCGTTGTAGTTATTTTCTCAGCTGTTATCCTGTGTACCGTTGCAGTATCAGAGCGCCTTTATAATTGTTGTTGCTTTTAAAATTTCTTTCTTTGTTTTTCTCTTTCATTGTTTACTACTCGTTTGTCTGCATTCTCAGTCAAATTCGTACATATTCAAATGTAACGTTAAAATACATATTTACATACCAATTTGGTCTGCTCATTTCTTCCCTTGTCCTGGCTAAAGGAAATGAGTCTGCATTTTAAATTAAGCACACACTTAAAATTCTGAAATATGCAATGATTTTGTTAGCGCTTGAAACGTATGTATACATACATATTTATAATAGCCATCTTCGATTCGCCACTACTCTGCTTGAGTTCGACCGGTGAGTTTATATGACAGATATATTACAAGTAGGGTGGCTAAAAAAATAAAAAAAATATTTTTTTATAAATTAAAATTGTAAAGCTCACAGTATCGTAGGAAATTTTCTGCTCTACAAACATAGTTTGTTCCATTTATCGATTAAGTTAAGCGTTTACGAGATATTCGTCGTCAAACATCAATAATACCTATTAAAGGGAAATAAAAAACAAAAAAACGTGATATTTTTTCAAGCAGTGGGAATCGAGATTTGAATTTTTCTATCTGAGCAAAGTTCCCGTTACAATTAAGAGATCGTTCTTGGAGAGCCCTTCTTAGCTGTGTATATCAACCAATTTTTCGTCTTCAGATTAGATAATATAATATTAGAAATATTACAGATACCCCAAATTTAAAATACTAAACTCGGACTACTCAGAGGTGTTATGGAATCCAACACAGATTTGCGTAGTTGTCAGAATTGCAAACCAATTTTAATTTCCAATGCTGTCAAAGAATCTGATTGGATTTTCGTCTTTTCGAACATTTGCAAAACTAATTTACGAATCAGCTCTTTACTAATGTGACAAAACTTACAAATGAATGAATTTAAAAGTGTATCATAAATTTAAAATACTGAATAAAGTCTAAAGTTTACAATAGAAGAAAAAAGCAACGAATAAATTAAAGGGAAGATATTAAGAGATCACAGTAATCCACTTGATGCACCAGGGAAGTCGCATGTGAAATAAGGTTTGCATTTACTTGTATGTTTGTATAAATGCTAACTTTAACTTTACAGATTTATATCACATTATCGACTAAATAAAGACGCATTTGGGAGTTAAATTACGGTGGATTTTTTTCATAAACTCAATAATTATAACATTTTGTGTTTTATTCTTATGTTTTCCCCTATAAAAATTAAGATAAATAAAATCGCAACAATAATATAAATTAATTTCTTATCTTACATTTCAAATCTATCAGCGACTATCCTCTTGCTGTGTTTCTGATAACAAAACCGGTGAAATTGGTTTCCTTTACACCCAAAACCGATACAATTTCTGTAGCGACTGTTAAACCGATAATATCTGAATTCATGACACCTACTACATTTTTTTAATTTCAATATTCAATTCTCAGTCCGACAACTATCAGATTCTACAATACCCCTGAATGTGGTTTTACGTCCAAAAAGTTAGAAATTTGATCACGAAGAGTTTTCAGTAGATAATGGGGTAGTCTAAAGAGTCCCCTAAAGCAACGTTGAAATTTCATGATTGATATAAAAAGATCTCAGAATTATTTTACAGGAACATTTTCATTTATCTTTAAAATATATCTGATAACTCAAGTAAAAATTTGGTTATACATATATAAAAGCACTAAGGCAGTTAATCTCTTGTTATTTCTATTTAAAGAAGATGGAAGTAAGATAAGAAAAACTCCCAACAAAACAATATTTCATTAAATAAAGATAATGAATTTAGTCTTCAACAATATTATGGAAGTACTATTTCAAGTTTTTCAATCTGCTACATCTTAAATATAAATACAAGATGCGTTCCATAGTAGACAGGACCTTTAAAATAAAGACAGAACAAATGGTTTTATCGGCAAAATCAATTAACTTTATTCAAAATAGTCTCTTTCTGCTTTAATACCGCTTTTTGCACGGTCCAAAAGCATGTCGAACGAGTGGTAGAAGTCGCACGATGCCATATCAGGTGAATACGGGGAGTGGTTGATTTTTAAAATGTGACTTTTGATCAAATAATCGGCGACAAGCGTCGATCGATGAGACGGCGCATTATCGTGCAACAAACGCCAACTTCCATCTTCGCGATATTCGGGCCGAACACGTCGAATACGGTGCACCAAACGCTTCAAAACTCCAAGGTGGAATACCGCATTAACGTTTTGGCCGGGTGGAACAAATTCTTTGTGGACAATACAATACACTTCACTTTTGACTTCTACATTCGCGATTTTTTGGGTTTCGGCTCATCGTCATTTATGTCCTCACGACCACTTTGAAAACGTTGAAACCACTCGTGCACTCTGCTACGGGACAGGCAATCATCGCCATAAACTTGTTTCATAAATTGAAATGTTTCGGTACAAGGTTTTACCAATTTTAAAACAAAATTTAATGTTGGTTCTTTGTTCGAAGCTCATTTTCGCACCACAATAACTTCACTTCCAATAAATGAAATGACATGAAATTTTTACTGGAAGTCGATAAAAGATAGCAGATTCTAACGCACTAGTCGACATATAAATAGCGCCACTAGAGTTTACTTTGTTACTTTTTTACTGTTTACTTTGGATGCACCTTGTAATATACATATGGTCTTAATGATAATGAAGTTAGTTTTAGTAATACCGCCTCTAGAAGCACTCAAACACGTTTTAATAAGTGTTTCTTTTATGAATGAAGTTGACTACAACACTGTGTAATAATGTAAAGGACTTGTATTCGACAGGAACAGCTGCTACTGCTTTCCTCTACTGCTGTTTTTGGGGATTTAGTACATATAAAGATTCGGAGAGATAGTTGATGTTGGGTGACAATAAAATTTCATATTCTGCTCACAGTTGAATGAATTCTTGCGAATAATCTTATCACAGTCAAAAGGACACGTGAAATATGGAAGAAAGCGTACTTCCTCAACTCCAGCAGAGAAAAATTATTGAAGCATTTGTGCAAATAAAGAAAAGTAGACAATTCTCGATCAAACACAGGTGGCAATATGGGAAAATTTCGCCAGCTGACGCCTGCGATGTTAGTGTTATATTTTTGAATAATACACTTGGTTTGAATGAACAGCACTATTCAACGGATATTCAAAAATACTTCCTAAGATTAGTATAAATTATTTGTCACTCCACATATTGATGAACTGTTTTTTTTTGTAGAACTTATTTTGGGAAAAACATTAGACCTGTATATCTTATTTTATAAATTTTAAGATAGCGACCTTCTTTAATATTATTAAACAAATCTACCTATATTAGTTTAAAGTGTGACCTCAATTATTTTATGAAACATAAGTTTCAGGTCTTATCGAATCAAGAATGTTTGTTATACAAGATATAGAAGCTAAAGACATATATACAAGTCTAAGGAAACTTTCCCAGAAGTTATAAACTTGTGAATTACTAATAAACTAGTGCCGAAGGCTTTGAAAATGATAAAAGAGATAAATGAATAAAGCTCATCGAAAATGAAAGATAAAATGACATACATCAATGGAAAAATAATATACCGACGGTCTGAGGTCGGGAAAAGGAAGGAGAGGGGGGGTTGCATTTTATTGGGCTCAATACGGTTTATCTCGATTTCCGGCAAAGTTCGATAAAAAAAGTTATATGACAATGTTGTAGGTAATGAAAAGGTCTATAACTTTTCTATACAGACTTTTTTCACATAACCTTAAAACTTGTGTGAAAAATTCAAATAACCCAGTTAATAGGTTTTTCATTTTTATCTTGTACAAACAATATTTTTTATGTCCTAAACATACTGAATTTTTTTTAAATGAAATATTTATTTTTTCTCATTATACGGACTTAATATCAGAAAAAACCTATATTTTCAATCAAAAAATTTTATGCCAAAATTTCAGATTTTTTCAAAAAGTCAGTAGGCTTTATATTTACTAAAATTTCTACTTTTTGATGGTATAAAAGAGAACGCAAATAAGCAATATACCTATTATTTCGTAGTAGCGGCAGTACGAAAAGCAGATGTGTATCGTTTTGTGCGGTCTCTTTTTGCAGTAGAGAGAGATATGTATGTATTTCTGGGAAAACTTTCCATAAAAATGTAAAACCTACTGACATAAAAAAATTTGAAACTTTGACTTAAGATTTTTTGATTGAAAATTAGGGTTTTTTCCGATATTAGGTGATCATACATAATATATTATATTTTAAATTTAAAAAACTTCAGTATGCTTAGAACATAAGCAGGCAAGTTAACATCAAGCGTCGTGAAAGAAAAAACTAAAAACTTTACAAGATAAAAATATTTAAAAGAAAAAAATGTTAGTACAAGATAAAAATAAAAAATCCAAAAACAACCCATAGTTTTGCTGGAAATCGAGATAAGCAATTCTTTACCATGTTTTTATTCTGACATTACTTGGAATATATAATTTGGAATAAATTTCAAAATACATACATTTATACTTACTTATACTACCTCTATTTGCAGAGACAAGCCAAAAACATAAATTTATTGCGAAAAAGCTGAAGACGCATTATAGAAATTACTTACTCTTTTTTTCCATAGTCGATTTGAGTCATTGGTAAGGACCGTTTGGGCGAAAAATCTCGTACCGAAAATTTTTAGTTTTAAAAACTTTCTAGTGACACACGAAACTCCATTAAAAACATTCAATACTCACAAGTTGTCAGTGTTGTCCTTTCATTTCGTTAGCTTAACTACCATTAACCCACTTCAATCAAAAAACTTTTTCATTAACGCCATTCAACCAATTTGCCACCAAAACCACCGAGGAGTTAACCAGCCATCAAGCTGCTGTCCACTCAATATCAATATAGCAGTTTCGCGGCCAAGTTTTTGAGTGAATTTCAGTGTTTGCAGCGCAGAAATGTTCGCCATCAATATGATTAATTCACTAATCAATTTTGCTGCAATTACAAAAACTTTTCTTCTGCTCTTAAATACACATTGCCCATAGTTTATATAAGTACTTACATAACCACCGCTGTAGGAGAGCGGTTTAAGTGGGGTTAAGTGACCGTGTGTCAAACTATCGACCGGGCGCCTAAATTTAGTAATATAATGTAGTGCATAGCTGTAAAAAAATGATGCAGTAAAATAGTTTTAGTTCATATTAATATAGCAATTACTATCTGGTAATCAGAAGCGAATCGATTTATTCGTGCTGATGCGAAAATTCACTCATTGTCACCTAGTAGAAACATACATATACATACATACAAAATGATACAAAACAAGTAAGGAAGGGCTAAGTTCGGATGTAACCGAACATTTTATACTCTCGCAAAGTCAAATGGTATACTCGTTTGAGATTTCTTTGTGGATTGACCGATATTTTCGGTAGAAGGTCAACTATAGGCACTGTGGTCCACATAATAGGTACCTAGGGGCTTGAACAGTTTAGGTTCGATTTAGACAATTTTTGGCCACAAGGTGGCATACTTTAATAGCATTATTCACGCAAAGTTTTATCCCGATACAGTCATAATTGCTGGTGGGAAGTGAAAGAATCAATTGGAATTAAAAAGGGTGTTATATGGGAAGTAGGCGTGGTTGTAATCAGATTTCGCTCATTTTCACACTATATCATAGAGATATAAAAATAATCTCATGTACCGAAATCGGTTAAGCAGATCCCAAGATATGGGTTTTCACCTAAAAGTGGGCGGTGCCACGCCCACTGACTAATATTGAACTACAACTAGGTTGCGAGAGTATAAAAAGAGTGTTAGTGGGCGATATTAAGTCACTTTTTATATTCTTGCAACATGTTGCTACAGAGTATAATAGTATCACCCAAAACTAATCGAGTTAGCTATAGGCTTTTGTACATAAAAATAATAATAATGAAGAGACGAATTGAAATCCGGGTGACTGAGGGACTGTTGTTTGGTATAATGAATCACTTTAGGGAGAGACATCTGCAGTTTAAATATTTTTTGAAAACTTGGGCGTGGTCCCGCCTTAACCGCTAAAGCTATAATAACTAAATCCACTCAGGACACATATTTTTCGCAACCCTATCGACGGTGTGAAAATGCGTGAAATCGAACGATAACCCCGCAAACTTCCACCACCTTAAAACCACTAAAAGTGCAATAACTCCGTACGTAACGTTTTTCTGACATTCCTATGTTACAGTACAAAAATGGGCGAAATCGGAATACAATTTCCCATATAACCAACTTTAAAATTAGGAATCTTTCACTTCCTAGTATGCAAATTAAGCAAAAATTAATTAATCGGGATAAAACTTTGCACGAATAATGCATTTAAAGTATACCACCTTTGGATCAAAAACTGCCCAAATCGAACCAAAACTGTTCAAGCCCCTAGTTACCGAATATATGGACCCAAGTACATATAGTTGACTTTTTACCGAAAATATCGGTCAATAAGTGAGATATACAATTATAATGTAGAGAGGATCATTTCCTTATAATAGTATGTTCATATGTCAAAAATGGGTTGAATCGTGTCAATTTTTCCCTTAGATTTTTGTACTTAAGGACCGCATATATCGGCCAACATGTGAGCTATCTCACTTAAATTAGAGAGCGCGCTTTACTCATAATAGTGTATTTTTGTGCCTTAATTAAACCCTGGGAGCATTTTATTGGTCTGTGGCATGTTAGTAGTATGTGATTATGGCAAAAATTTATCAAATCTGGTCAATACTACCCCCAACTGCCATATCTAAATTATAACGATTTACGTTATTCTAACAATTTTATGCCGAAAACAGTTTATCGGTCAGTGAGTTATTTATATATAAAATTGCTTCAAAATATGTTCCCGAGTATACCTGAGCAATGTCAAAATTAATGCATATCTATCGCCGATATACCCCGTAAAATGATTTCTTTCTTTGGACAAATTTTTTTAAAAATGTATTATTAATAACAATAAAACTAACTCTACGTTTATGGCCTTCAATATAAGTCAAGAAAATATCAAATGTGATTGTAATTTACTCACGATTTCATCAAATAAGGGATGTTTAATTCTTTAGCAACATTTTTTAATATAAAGTTTTGCTAGCACTTGAATTTCCCGGACTTTGATTCTTGCAAGTTGCAAGAGTATAAAATGTTCGGTTACACCAGAACTTAGCCCTTCCTTACTTGCTGAACTAAAAATGGTTGCAATTGAAAGAGAGTATCACTAATTAAAGAGGAGAAGACAACTGACAGCTGCGCTAAGCTATGGAATTGTGCAGCAGCAGCGAACAGGCACGACTCGCAGCTAAAACTGTATCCAATGGCCCCTACTTTCCAAATGCTGAAGACTGTTATTGTTGTTTCTGTAGCCTACCAAGTTGAGGTATTATCAGTTATTTGGAATAATGGGAAAAGTTTTCGCAGCTGCTGAACTTGTTGACAACGAACACGAAGCGTGTTCATATAACAAAAACAAAAAGTGATATAGCTCTGGCACCAAAATGAGCGCCATGTAAGGGAATTTGCTACCACCAATCTATGACACTGGTCAGAGTTTCAGCTTATATGTAAATAGGGTGTACCCATAGAACATTGGATCTGAACAACTACCATATATACATGTCGATATTTGTCTATTCTATTAATAACAATCAGGAGGAGATTCGAAAAATGACTGTTCAAATCTCGTGGGCAGAATTTCAACATTCGCCGATCGCACCAAGGAACTCAGGAATCAATTCGTGCAGTTAAGTAGCCATAATAACGAAAGGCGATGAAATAAATCAAAAAGGACACCCTGTAAAACACACTTTGTGCAGTTTTTGCTTGTAATTGCCAACTATTTGAGTAGTAACTCGTCCCCCTCTATCCTTACTTTCCACGTTATCCACTTGTCTGCCATACCTTCAAAAGATACCAGATGAACTTGCTTTTCCGTCTCCCTTGGTCAACAACTCAGCTGCGTCAACTTAATCGCCAAACCAATCAACACCCTCGAAGTTCATACAAACACACGCATGAGCTTATAGCTCACACACCCAATCTTTGGACCACCAATGAATCAACAGAGCAGCAGCTCGGGCAACATTTATTTTATTTTAATTGAGACATAATAGTTTGCTGTAAAGTGACAAAACTTAATGAAACTCAACTTCGCGACGATGAACAGCGCTAATGGCAGATTCGCATTTTTCGCGTCCAAGTTCTAAACTCCCGCTCTTTAGCACTTAATGTATCATACCATATCTTAATTAGATTTCTTTTTAGTAAATTTCAAAGAAAATATCTGTAATTGTTTTAAACATAATTCATGATTATATTTTATCTTTTTCTTCTTTTAATTGCAGATTGAGGACGCTATGCTTATGTTTGATAAGCAGACCAATCGGCACCGAGGTAAGTACTGGTCGAACTGCGCTCATATAAGAACTTTTCTATTGGTTCCGCCATAATGTAGCAAAATGTAGCAAAATTTCTTCCAAATACCCATTCGTTTATATGACATCTCAATAATCATGAATAAATAAATATTTTGACTTAGCAAAGTCCAGAAATTTGTTATTGTCTTAACAATTTAATCTCGGATGGTGATGCTGCCTGAAGTGGGGCTTAGCTATCACTAAAGATACACGTGCCCTATAACAGTAATATAATTTATAAACACACATCAAGTGCAAGGCCTCGGCTTGAAAGAAGCTCAAACGACACTGAAAGTCTGTTTCTAAGTCGCATCAATGCTTCCACTGCCTTCGAGCTGTCGTTGTACCTAGAGATGCTCCTCTAAAATGGAGTTATCCGAATTCCGTTGTGTGAACTTTTCATGAAGTTCATATATTTGGTAATATCGTGCTTAAGAATGATTGCCAGCGGTACTTTTTCGCTAATGTTTAATTAATTTCGAGCCGTTTCATGTTTAGCTTTAAGGCTCTCGAAGCTGAAAGAGATTTTTATATGGTGAAGAGGATGGTGGCAATTTGTGATGGAATAGTATTAATCCCACACATCACCACTTTATCAGACCAAAGAATTTACGCTCTATCATAGAAATTGTGTGCTATCTTCAACCTTTCTGGTCCAAGTTATATTATACGGGTTTCGACACACATTTTACCTATTATTACATAAATTCCATCTAACAGGGTATATTAAGTTTGCCACGAAATTTGCAACACCCAGAAGAAAACGTCGAAGCCCTATAAAGTATATAGGTATACTTGTATAAGTGATGAGCGTGACGAGTCCATCGGTATTTGATATATCGAACAAAAATTTTGCACACGTTCTTTTCTCCCAAGCAGCTGATCATTTGTCGGAAGTACCGATTTCGGACCACTATTGCAAATAGCTAACAAACAAACTGTACTTTCAGAAATTTGACAGAGTTTATTATCCAAAGCATTGCTAAAATTTCTGACATATTGTTCAGATCAGATCACTATTACATATAGCTGCCATTAAAACTGATCGATGAAAATGCTTTTTCTTGTTTTTAGTGCAATTTTGCAAACAGTAACTGAACAAAGTCAACATAAAAATTTAACTTCATGATGACGTCAATCAATAAATTCCTTTGAGACATGGTCTATTCTATCGTCTATTTTTTTAATCATTAACTGTATAACTTAATACCATAAAAATCAGAAGTGTGTGAATACATATTTCCCAGAAACCCCCGAACGAGTTCTAGCTAAAGCTTCTTATATGGGTAAGTAACAGAGAAAATATTTTTTCACGCATAAACTCACTTTAAACATTCTCTCTTAAACGTACAAACTACATATCCAAGTACTGTTTTCCCCATTTATATATAAATGTTTGATCATTCATCGTCTGCATTTAAAGCACCACAATTGGGTTGATAAATGCGAATAAGGCAATTTAATCCACCACCGTCCCATTCAGAGCCACCGCAAAGTCACAAACACATGCATCGCAAACACCATTTTATTTTCATGCCTGTGTACTTTTTATACGCTCTGTTACCTTTTTAAGCCCACTTTAATTTGCACTCTTTACAATTTTCTTTAGCACAGTTTGCAGCACTGCTGGTGCTCAGGGCCTAGTGCCTGATGGTAGCGGGTAACCGGTGTACGTAATGATGGGCTTGTGACCACGGTCAGGTGCTGAGTTTGTTAAATTTTTTAGACCACGTGTAAATAATTGCAAATCTCAACTTGGGAGTGTGCCAGCTGGGCTGCTTCCTAGGTGCTTTAATGATGGCCGCGTTGGATTATGTAAATAGTGTGAATGTATTAATGGGATGTGTGCATTTTTTAAATTTTAAGCTGACGGCGAAAGCAGCTGCACTTTTCGACATCGTTTCTTTTTTCATTATTTTTCATTTCTTGACCGCAAACTGTTAACGTTGGATTTGCTTCTGTTGCTCTGGTACACTTGAGAAGAAGACGCTTTTGTTTAAGTTCTGCCCATGAAAAAGAAGAGTAGGAAGAGTGTTTATGGTAAGCGAAGACGAAATGAAAGTTAAACTCTTCTTTTTATACCCTGAACAGAATATATTAAGTTTGGCACGATGTTTGTAACACCAAAAAAAAAAAGACCTGAGACCCTTTAGAGAATGTATTTATTATTATTTATTTGATGAAGTATCTTTAGAAATTCGATTATTATCCGAGGCATCGGAATCTCCGACGAAATTGTTCAGGTCCGACAGTTATAGCATATATGGAAAATACGGTATCATCACAAAATTTGGCATATATTATTAACCCAGGCATCGCTTCAATATCCAAACATATTGTTTAGACCGGACCACTATAACATATAGCTGCCATCAAAACTGACCGATCAAAATTAATAAAAAAAGATTTTTTTATACGCTTTTCTGCTATAAGTAATGCACCTGTAAATGAATACGATTAATACTGATAACAAAACATAGTTTTTGGTATTTAGAAGGTTCGAGTCATGAAAGAGTACTTGACCCACGTCAAATATTTGAACTATTGATAAACTTCAATCAATGTACTTGACAAACCGGTTCTCCAAATTTTTTATTTATTTATAGTTTCAGCTAATATTTATAAATTTTATGCTCTAAATTAAATTACTTTTTAACTTAAACTTTAAAATATTCCATTCACGGCGAAACCCATTAGTTCATCTACTTAGCTATAAAAGATTTAAAAGTAGATTATGTTAAAAGATCGATGATGTTGTGTGTGTGTTGAGGCAGTTTAGCGAAGTAGAAACGACATTAATATGTATGTCGACTAATGATATACATTTCATTCCAACCCCTTTCCAAAAAAAAATTCTACATGAAATTTTATTCCCCACAGAAGTAATCTGTTTTTATTATTGTTTTACTACGCCCTCACTCTTTCGTTTCTTTTTCTGTTCTTTAACAAATCGCAGAAATAAGGTTTTACTGTTCCACACAATTTATTTCAAATTAATTCGATACGCTTGTCGTGATTTCTGCACTTACCTGTTATAAAATTATACTCCAAATAAATAACACCCTGAAAGATCTTCTTTATGCCTGCCTTTATGGTTTCACATCGATTGTTTCGCCTCCAAAGCGGAATTAGTCCCTTTTGTAGCCAAGAATGACACACTGAATTAATGTGCATTGAAAAACGAGTAAAGCTGGATTTTTTAGAGATAACTCTCACGGTCATTTAGATAAAGTCACATGATATAAACTCAAACTGTAAAATATTTAATTGGCTCTAATAGTGAATAGATTAAAAATAATTTTTATTATGCTCTTGAAAGGCATTTTAAAGAACAACGTGGAAATACTTTTATTTAAATTTTTGAAGCATTTCACAGTATTGCAACATTGAAACTTATAAATAGAGTTGGAGTGCTCCAAATACATGTATGTATGTGAATTTGCAACAACATTAACACTTTGTTAAAGATAATTTTGTTTTATTGTATAAAATCAAGAGCAATTTATAATAAATCTATGTTAAACGAAGTTGTTAAAAAAACAAGTTCTTGCTTTGAATTCATGCGTTGGTAATTCATTATTATTTTTTGGTGTAATTTAAATAATTAATATTCAAGTAAAATATTCAAATGAAGAAACTTATTTTTAATTATTAAACTATTTTTGGTTATTTTTTTAATAAAATTTGTATATAGCATCTTTTATATCATTTTACATTGTTGCCAGATCGGACAAAATACTAATTTTTGTACATCTAATATAAAACACACCACAAAAAATACTACATACGAGTACAATAGGTTTAGTTTGTACTTACTTTTAATTAAAAATAAACTGAATTTAACATGTAAGCCGCCAATTGATAGATAGATTTTTTTAAGTTTTTTAATGTAAACTTGATACCCTAAAGCTGCGGAACACAAAAAATATATACACATTCAAATTTCGTATTACCCAGCTATTTATTGCTTTACATTTTTAAGTCTGTCGAAATATTTTTCGGCAGGATTTCTCTGGAATGGCAAGACATATTCTAGTCAACTCCCAAAACGCATTTTTTATTTGGGGTAAAAGAAGTTGAATAATCGCTGGTTATTCACAGCATATAGCTGCTATACAAACTGAATGATCGGAATGAAGTGCTTGTAAAGAATCGTTTATATTTGTGAATAGTATTATTAGCTTCAGTGAAACCGATGTTAATGTTTTTTTGTTTTTTTGTCTTGTACTTGTACTTGTACATTTATTTCGAAACATTCCCATATTCGATCATGTTAAAAAAATAGAATTATTTAAAAGTTACCATTTTCGGTTTCATCTGGTATTGTGTCATTGAGTGATTTCGCGTACACACTTCCTTGTATTTAATTATATATGTACATATATGCAACGACCGAGTTTTAATAGAATAAATTGAATTGGCGGTGGAAAACACCAACAAACAACCAGAAAGCCGACAGCTCACACAAACATGCACACCCAAAAAGCGCTCGTGATTTTGATCACATTTTATTACTGCAATTTTTGTTACCTTTATTGCTGTTGCTGTGGCACATGTGAAAGTTTTTGTCAACAATGCTTTTGTGCGACTGTTTGTTACTGCAGTTATTGCCAACAGTTTCGCACATGTGTAAAAATTCCCGCAGCACATACAAAGATATAAATAGGTGACTCGGCGACTGGTTATGGGAGTGTGCCTATATAAATGTGGAGCTGTTATCTTTTCCTACATAGTATACGCGAATGTATTTATGTAAGTATATGTAAGGGAATGTGCCAAGTCGTTTTGCAAACATTCAGCGGCAACTCATAACTATCTTCCGTTCCAATCGGCGCGCCGCTGGGCACTGGGATTCATTGCAGCGGAAAACAAAATTTTCAATTTTAATATTAAGTGCCCTTGACACCGCACACAGCACATTCTGCAGCCTATGTGCAAGTCTATATTATTTAACAGCCTACCAGCGCGCTGCCGTTACACAGGAGGGGCAAACAGGAAACGACAGACTTGCATTTTCGATGTTTCACCTCCTGCTTTCTACCCTCACCCCACCAAGTTTCTCGTTTTACGTGGAACGCAGCCATCTCCGGCTCAATTTAATATTTACTGCCTGCAAAAGCGATTCTTTTTTCTTTCCATATAGTTGGTATTGTTCGTTGCATTGCTGTGCCGTTAAAAAGTAAAATGAATGAATCGGCCATAACTGTTACTTCGACTGGGGGTTGTGTGGCTGACGCAAGGTTGCGAGAATTGCCTGAGGCACCATCTCATGATTTATGAATGAAATACTTAAGGTAAATCGGTTGCCGCGTATGCCTTGCCACACTCTCACACTTTCTCGCCGTTTCCTTTTCGCGTTTTTATACATGTTGATTATTAGCAATTGCCCACTCGTTCGTTAACTGCTCATTCTAAGCTTACTGCCATTTTGTGTATTACTACTGACACATTTGGATCGATAGACTGCAATTACAGAAAGAAGGCAGTATCTATGTGTGACGTGTATGTGGGTATATGTGCACTACGAATGTAAATAGAAACAAAAGAGCCCTGGAATGGGTGCTCTGCTACATTGTCGCAGAGTAAATCACAACGAGTCTCGGTTATATTGAGACCTTTCACCTCTGAACTAGCTGGAAAGGTGTTGCCAGGTTTAGGCCAAACTAAAAACAAATAAATAAAAGGAAAATTTAAGGAAAACCCTTTTATTTCTCTCTCTCACCACTATTAATGACTTAAGTCAAACGATATCGTAAGAGTAGTCAAGAAATGAGAGTGATAAAAGAAATTAATTAGTGTTTTAGAAGTATTTACATGTATATTAATTTTATTCTAAATTTTTAAGGCACCTGAAGACGACTAAATACACACGAGCATCTGTCCCGCTAAAAAAAAATCATTTTTTTCCTAGAAAGCTGAATTCGAAGTCCCTTGCATGGTATGTAGGTTGATCGGGTGAAAACTATAGATAAGATATATATATAGACACCCCGGATATATATATATATATATATAATATATATAAGATATATATATAAACTTTCAATTTACGATTTTACCGCCTTTAATGTAAGAATTTGTATACCCTTAACAAGGTATATTAAGTTTGCCACGAAGTTTGTTACACCCAGAAGGAAACGTCGGGCCCTCTAAAATGTATTTATAAATGATCAGCATGATGAGCTGAATGGATTTAGTCATGTCCATCTGGCTGTCCGTGCGTCTGTATAAACGCGAACTAATCTCTTAATTTTTGAAATTTTCTACGGGGTCCTTTCTCACCAAGAAGCTGCTCACTTGTCGGAACCGCCGATATCGGACTACTATAGCACATAAAACTTTTTATTTGACAAGATATCTTCACGAAATTTTGGCATGGATTATTGCCTAAAGCAACGCTAAAATGTCTGAAAAAAATTCCAGATCGGACTACTATAGATTCAGAATATAACAGTTCTGTTTTACACCGAATTGCTGACTCGGTTACAAAACGACTGCAATTATTTGCAGTAGAAGTTTACCTCAATCAATACTAAGACCAAATGTGGTCAAATTGCTTAAATGGAATATTCAAAATGATATTTAATATAAACAGCTGCACCAAGACAGGAAGAATATTGACGAAGGCCAATAAGGGATCAGCCGTTCCACTCGCCTACGCAGTCATCCGCTGGAAAGTAAATTGCGGCATTATGGATGATTGATAAAGTATTTGTCGGTTTGTGTCTTTAACAAAGTTAATAAAGAAATGTCAGCGATGTATTTAAACTACAGGTGTACCAAATGTACACCACAAAGCAAAATAATTACACGAATAGCATTTGTGCGAACAAGTGCGAGTGTGAATGTACGAGGAAGTGGCGAATATGGCCATCATAATTTTTTGCCAAGAAAAGTGAGCAAATAAATTATTAATACAAAGACAATTGCTACCACCTTGGCCGAGTATAAGCGCTGACGTAATCCACACGCTATACAATCTGTCTGACGTCTGTATGTATGCATGCAATAAATAATAATAGGAAATATGGTATACATTTCCAGGTAGCTATTGCTTGAAATGCCTTTGAATTTCCATATTATGTCATGTACATTTATTCTTGCACTCGTATTCCCCCCAAAAATAAAGCTATTAGAGGCAACTGAATTTCATCGATCGATAAATTACCTACTAGTTGGTGTGTATGCCATACATGACAGTAAAATAAAAAAGAGCGAATTCTTTTCAGACTCGATTGGAAAAATACAGTAGTATATACAAGTATTGTTATGTACAAATATTGTTAAAACTAATTTATTTAAAAACTAATATCAGGCTTGAAGATCCTATTAAAAGTCTACGTTGGAATTTTAGAGTAAAATGGGTGATGTCTTTTGCTGTACCCATTTATTGGTAAATTTTAGAAAATTCAGTTCAATTTAGTTCAACGGTGACACTGAGATCACAAAAAATAGTTACTGCTAAAAACATATAATAAGATTTAGAAGTAAAAGCTTTTTTTTCAAATTATTATTTCGAGGAATAGTTATATTAATTATGACATGGTTACCACCCTGACCATCCTTTATACGAGGTGTGTTCAAAGGAAAAGGTGAATTTTCAATTTTTTTGAAACGTACTTATATAATATATTCAACAATATTATTGTCCCCTTCAAAGTAATCCCCCTCGGATATAGTACACTTGTGCCAACGCTTTTTCCAATCCTTAAAGCAGTTCTGAAATGCGCTTTTCGGCATGATCATCAGCTCTTCTGTTTTGATTTCATCAATTGCGGCAAAACTCTTTCCTTTTCGTTGGTTTCTTCAGTTTTGGGAATAGGAAAAAGTCGCAGGGAGCCAAATCTAGTGAATACGGTGGTTAAGGCATGATTGATTTTGTTTTTGGCCAAAAAATCATGAATAAGCGATGCTAATGCGATATTGCTTTTGCTCAAAATTTAGCAATTTCGGAACAAACTTCGTTGCCACACGTTTCATGCCCAAAACATTCGAGAAAATTTAATGGCAGAGCCGATTGATATGCCAACATCGTATGCTACTACTACTACTTCCTTAATAGTCATTCGATGATTTTCAAGAAAAACTTTTTTCACTTTTTCGATGTTTTCTTCGCTTGTTGACGTGGTCGCACCTCCAGGATGTTCATCGTCATCAACATGTTCTCGGCCTTCTGATAGTGTTGTACCACTTGACATACTTTTTTGAGACAAAGTGGACTCACCGAACGCCACAGTCAATATTTTAAGAGCTTTGGAGTACTTTACTTAATTTTTAACGCAAAATTTAATACATATTCTTTAATCCATTTCTTTCAAAAGTCAAAAATCGAAGGGCACACAAAAACGTGACTAACCTTTTCTATTGTTAAAACCAACTTCTAATCAAAATTGGCTCCTAATGCATGCAAATGTTAAACATGTGTGTTCGATTTTAACAAAAACAAAATATCGATTATCGAATTTATTCAGCCCGCGAAGAATTAAAGATCATCTTTTCCTTTGTACACAACTCGTATACACTAAACAGGGTATTGTTTGTAATACCCAGAAGGAAACGTCAAAGACCATATAAATATTAAAAACAATCAGCGTGACGAACTGATTCCATTTAGCAGATTATTTTCAAATTATATTTTACTTAAAAATTTCCGTGAAGATCTGACAACCAACATTTCAGGTCTTAAAAGAGTTCAAAGGCGGCCTAAACTTGCTACACACATATTTAAGTGGTTTCCTTTGCATTTTTCGAAGACCGTTCTACTCTGTAACGCTTGACCAGCGCTCACGTATTTTTCTTTTTTCCCATTGTAAATTTGTTTCTACATACATAACGTTTAGATAGAGCTGTCATTTAAGTAAATACTTATGTTTGTAACCTTATATTCCAGATGTTTCTCAAAGAAAGCACTTGTTATGCTAAAAGTCTGCAGCGCTCCTTCCTAGCGCCCTGCGTCGACGCGCATACACGCGTACTTACTTACGCACTGCTAAATAATATATGCATGTACATATATATACATCTGTTCTTTCCGAGTTTTTCCGCAATTGGGCACAGCTACATAAGTTTCGTGTAGTGCACAGTGAGCGATTTGCGTCTTCCACATCATACAACAGACTGTGCTTTTATCTGTAAACAATTTTTTCCGCTATTAGTGCGAGACTAGTGTGTGGGGTGAAAAGTGCAAAGTTGCACTGATTTAGAACTTTGCTGCATATAAGGCGGCTTGGAATCGGTATTAGGTGAGCGCTTACCACACTTGGCGCCACTAACTATTTACGACGCAATGTTTTGGTGGCGCTGTGGCTAGACAGCCAATAGCTTAGCAAAATATCAACTAACCGGCAAGTAAGTTGCAGCGTCCAAGTGAATTTGCCTCAAGCTGTGGTTGCAATAGAGTTTTTCTATTTTTATACTCTTGCAACATGTTGCTACAAAGTATAATAGTTTTGTTAACCTAACGGTTGTTTGTATCACCTAAAAATAATCGAGTTAGATCTATGGTTATGTATATATAAATAATCAGGATGACAAGACGAGTTAAAGTCAGGATGAGTCTCTGTCCGTCCGTCTGTCCGTGCAAACTGTAACTTCAGTAAAAATCGAGATATCGTAATGAAACTTTGTACACGTGTTCCTTGGCAAAAAAGTAAGGACGCATTTATAGATGGGCGTAATCGGGCCACTGCCACGCCCACAAAACGCCATTAGCCAAAAACATCTAAAATGCCATAACTAAGCACTAAATTAAGATTAAAAAAACTGTAATTTGGTACTGGGGATTGTACACGTTAGAGGATAGATTTATACAATGCTTTAAAGTAAGTTCTTAACTATACCTGAGCAATGTCAAAAATTAATGCAATCATCACTTCTATTTCTCTGCACCCAATGATTTTAATATAATTTTCGCTGACGGGAAGTAAAATATAGTAATAAAACTAAAGGAGGCTGTGGCCTTCAAAATAAGTTAACATGCATAATGAGTTGATGCCAAATTTGGTTGTAGTCCATTCACCATTGCGTCCAACAATGAAGTTGAATCTTTTCGCTACATTTTTGTAATATTACCAACACCTGAAGGTATTTAGGCCCCTTTGACCGTGCATGTTGCATAGTATGAAATGTTCGGTTACACCCGAACTGAAGCCTTCCTTACTTGTCTCATATTATTTATTTTTGTTTTGATGCACACTTGCATGCAATCACATATACGCATATAATATATCATTTTGGCCAACCTTATTCCAGATAAAAACAAAAATATTGTTTTTTTTTAACTCCAAGGTAACAGAAGGGGTGACTAAGTGTGTATTCTTTAAAAACTAAAATCCAAATTTCAATAAACTGTTCCACGAGAAAAACAGTTGGCATTTGCGATACATGCATACATACATATTTTATTATACAAGGTGCAATTCAAAAGTTTCAGGACTGTTATTAAAAAACGAATATTATTTGTTTTTTTTTTTTGAAAAATTTATTGGTCGCCTTCAAAATAGTCTCCTTCCGCCTGAATACAACGTTTTGCACGTTCAAGAAGGTTCTCGAATGACTTTTTTAGGTCATTTGTCGGTATAGCGTTGAGGATGGCGGTCGTCTCCTTTTGGATGGCATCAACGTCAGCATAGCGGTTTCCTTTCGCTTGGTTTCGGGCTCATATTCAAAGCACCATGTTTCGTCACCAGTCACAATCGAATACAAAAAGTTTGGGTCCTTTTTGGCCTCTTTAATGATGTCTCTTGAATGTTGAATTCTGAGGTCTATTTCGTGTTGTTTCAAAGTGTGCGAGACAAATCGAGCACAAACCTTTCTGAGGCCCAAATTTTCTGTCAAAATACGATAAATCGACGCAGCGGATATTGATAATTCCGAGTTCATTTATTTAAGCGATGATTTCGGCTCTTTTTTAATGAATTCACGCACAATTTCCGTGTTTTTTTCGTTCACAACATCTTTTAGCCGGCCCGAACGTTCGTCGTCTTCCAAGTCCTCCCGTCCCTCTTGAAAACGTTTAAACCACTCGTGAATGTGGCTACGGGATAGACAGCCATCGCCATTAACTTGTTTCATCATTTGATGAGTTTTGGTAAAAGTTTTACCAAGTTTAAAACAAAACTTAATGTTGGCTCTTTGTTCGATGCTCATTTTCCGACCGACACTACAAATGTAATGTCACATGTAGCGCGATATCTCAGCTGTTATACAAGTCAGCTGTTATATAAATTTTATACGACAACACTGAAGAATACACAATTGAGGGATAACAATTTCAGACAGATGGCGCCACTAGAAGCCGCGTTGTTTAAAAAGTCCTGGAACTTTTGAATTGTACCTTGTATTACATATATTTTTGAATTCCCCTTTTTAAGAAGCTGAATATCAAGAAAGTTTTTGAAATTAATAATTGTTTTTGCATCCAAGGTAATCCCATTCGGTTACAGCGAAGCTATAAAACCCTTGACACGTAAAAAGTTTCCATACTGTAGCATTAGCTGAGATACTTGTAACAATCTATACCAAATTGCATATCTTGTCAAATAAAAAGTTGTCCTTACAAAAAATTTGTTCTGATTGTCCAGTTTATATGGCAGCTATATGCAATAGTGGTCTGATATCGGCGGTTCCGACAAATGAGCAGCTTCTTTGGAAGAATTGGACGTGTGCAAAATTTCAGTGAACTGGGACTTGTTCAGACAAACGAACAGACGGGCATAGCGTAATCGATTTAGCTCGTCATACGGATCGCATACGTATGCATATATTTAATAGGGTCTCCGACGTCTCCTTCTGGGTATTACGAACTTGGTGGCAGACTTAATTTACTCGTACCCTGCTAATTGTATAAAAATTATATTTTCAAGATTAGCAAGCATATGCAACGTCATACAACTTTAATCTAGACGATGAGAGCTCATTGCTAAACAAATATTCTGATCTTTTATTAATATTTACTTTATGCCAACGCGAATCACATAATAAAGATGCGCCATCCGGTTGAGTCAATTACGTATAGAACTGAAACAAATACCCATTTTTCTACTTCATTGAAACTTTTTCAACCCCTCTGGTCGCAAGCGCAGCTGTTAGAATATTCAATTTCATAGACTTATAGTACTGGCAACATCTTATTTTGGCAGTTCATAAAATTTAATTCTCTTCATTTTTATTTTCATTTCCGCTTCCGTCGCGTTTGTCAATACAGAAGGCTGCGACAGTTGCATCTTTTTCACTTCCCTTTTATCTTAACAGCTTGCTAAGGTGCGATGCAGAGAAGATACGAAAACTAAACTCTGCTTTTTTGCGTGTTAATCGTTTAAGTTGTCTAGTATGTATGTGTTCATCATCTCCTTATGTGCAAGAAATATCCAATGTAGCTGCTTTGTCTGTAACTTCGGGCTGGCATAAAACAATGTCGTTGAATTCGACATGTCATTTCGATGTTAAGTCAAACACGCTAGTATCAGTAACAACTGGACACAGTTCTTCGTATTCTTTCTTCCCGCATTCTTACAAGTAACATTTGCCGATGAAACAAAGTTAGTGCAACGTCGGTTGGCGTGCTGTTGCCCGAAGAGTCCATCGTTTCCTTGTCAATATTTTTAAAATGGCGCAACATTCTCTGCTGACAAGCAGAAAATCATCTACAGAAGGTTGAGTAAAAAATATATGACAATGTGACAGCGTCACGGTTGCCTGTATGTTACGAAAAGTGAATGATGTCAGAGGTACGAGTGTGTTAACAGTAACTAAGCATTGCGTCAGAGTCGTATATGAAATATGATACTACATATATATTATACTATGTAACAAGGGTGGCCAAAAATTTAACTCCGGAGCCACACGACAACAAGTGAGTTTCGAATGAGCCACCGCGAACCAGATGAAGCCAGCGCAAGTCAACTTGCTCATTGTGATCAAAATAATATTTGAAAGGGACTAATTATATGGTACATTTTTCTGTCTGAGAAACTCTTACGCTAAAAGAATAGCTTTTTCAGTTCAGTAATTTTTTTTAAATAAAATACAGTCTCCACTTACCTTTTTCACTAGAGTACCATCAGTTAAATCGTCAAAACAATATCTTACAAATATTGCACATGCGACCAAAAATTAATATATGGCATTTCCAAGCTATAGAGTGTATGAATGAAGTCATTCAAGATGAAAAAGGTTCAGAGTGTAAAACAATAGAGGTAGTTTTTATATCTCTCCAATTCTTCGAAGAAATCCTTACATTACCTAGAGAGAAATAACAGTTCATATAATGTATTTTTGCGTTTATAGGCTCTTTGAATTGAACTTAAATTCGGTCTCCAATATTGCCTTCCCTTCCAGGGGATAGTGGGGAAAGGGTGAGGTTGACAGGGACACAGGGATAGGCATGTATAAGGATGTGTTCAAACCAGATAATCGAGTGGGAGGTGGGTTCTTTTTAGAAAAATTAGATACAAAAAATCGCTTTCCGTCTACCAGACCACTGCAGACCAAGAGGAGATCACGAAATTAAAAAAAAAACCTTCTTGTTTTGACAAAGAGTGTGCTCACAACAAGAAATATTTTTATATACAGATAGCCAAGCAGGTTTGAAATTATTAAAGTCTACTTAGGTTTCATCAAATATATTGAAAGACTGCCTTGGTCTGTTAGTCGATCTAGCATCCTATTTCACGATAAACCTGTAAAAAATAAACATATTATAACAATAGCTGATTCTCGATGAAGTCAATCCCTAATTTGCTCAACAAGCAGGCAAACATGGCATGCATGGAATATGGGCCGCACATGCCGACTATATACAACTTTTATTACAACTCAGTGGATTTGATAAAAAATCTGATTGATTCCTTTCCACCCTAACTGCCCAATGTCTCTTACGTTGGAGTATGGGATGCCGTGGAATATGTCCCATCATCGCATAATCCTCCGCGCATGCTCTACATTTTACCGAATGCATTTTTCCATATCTTAACGTTGAGATCTTAAGGGTAGGTGGCTTGTGATGACCATTTCAATGTTACTAAGCTACCTTTTGCCTAGAAGTAGGAGCTCTTTTATCTATCCACAATCAACACTACCCTAAACTAACTTTGTGGTATGCCCTGTGTTGCTTGTGTTCCAAGACCTGAGTTGTTCCTCTAAAGTTCATTGCTACAAACAACCCTAGCCGGAGCTGAATGGCTTGGCGCAGTTGAGCTGAGTTGTGTCACCGGCTGCCTCCGAGCGTTCCAGCTCGTCTGCTTTTTCATTTCCTTCTTTTCTAGAATGTTTATGGATGCTGGTTAGAGCAGAAGCCTACTTGGTGCCTTATGTTATATCCACAAAGAAAGCCTGAAAGACTGAATTGTAGTAATTAAGTTTGTAACTGTCTTCTGTGTATGGATTACTACTAGTTTCTCGTGGGTCACCTTTACTCGATCCCAATGCCAGCTCAACACGAATTCATTAGCAAGATCGAGTATAATACCATGCCCACAATGACGCCTGGAATAGCTTCAATTACCTAAAATCATGAGCCGACATCCGGCCAATACGCATAGAAATGAGGCTACAACCTTCAGAGCCTTTGTTGAGGTAGTGTTCATTACGCCCATAATCCTCAGTAAGTATACCCGTTGCACCTGTTCATTGGGCAGATAACACTTGTATAAGTAGAGCCATAAGTAAGTGGGGTCACAAACCCCATATTTAAGCAATGGCTCTTCGGTAGAAGCTCCAGATTCAAAGTGATTTGGAATCCCTGCTCTCAATGTGTTCTCTCCCCTTTAGTTCTTGATCTACGATAACTCCGAGATATTTGGCAGAGCTAGAGAGTACAATAGTCCTACCCTTTAAAGATGGAAGATTGAATTGTGAGGGTTTCGTTCTTCTTGTGAAAAGACAGATATTTGTTATCTACCAATTAACAGTTAGTCCTTGACACTCCGCCCAGTTGGCGGAGATCTGATGGGCCCTTTTTAAAGAAGCGATAGCCGATATCAGTGCAGCCGTGCTAGCGGCTATGTCGCTAGAGTGAATTCTCGTTTTTCTAAGGAACTTTCGATTGTCTTAACTACCTCATGTAGGGCGGTATTACTCGATTTTCCTTTGACGTACTCGTGGGGGGGCGGAGATGGGGAGTCAGGGCAACTACAGTGCCACCAAGTGTCGACCTTTCTGCTAAGAAAAAGAAGTGGTATTGTTTTTGCATAGTATGCCGGTCCTTTGCCTGGCCCTGCCGTTGGCATAAAACATTTGTAGGCAAAGATGCTGGGTTCCTGGATTATGGCAATATCAAACTTACTTTTTACTAGTCTGTCGACCAGGTTTGTGGACGCCACGCTGCTACGGTGGCACTTAATCTGCGCTGCTAGCAAAGCCTTAGTACAGCATTATATTGCGATATTAATTTTACTTATTGCGTTATTTACATCAAAACCACAAACAGTGCTGAAATTAAAAATACCGTTTTCTTGGAAATTAAATTACAGAAATGACGAAGGATAAAAAGATTTTCTTTATGTATACACGTATACATCAATGAAGAAAACTTTGAACGACACTCTAAAGAGTAATCTTACCTAACTGTTTTACCTCGCCCAACTCCCGCCGCCGCCACTTAAACGTGTCCAAACTTGGTAACGGTGATAAATCAAAGAAGGCACAATGGGTGGTCTGTGCAAATAAAAAGCAAATTCTTAGTTAATTACACGCACGGGAAGAATCACACCTGCATGCGGGCTTAATTATAAATGGCAAAGCTTTGTTTGCAATTGCAAATTTCTAAAAACATAAATGCAATCAATAAACCGATAATTTATAACTACAATTGCCTTTGTGGGAAATGCAACCAGAGAAGGCGAGCAAAACTTAAACCAAACTTCTTCACTTCTCAAAAATTTAGATTTAGAATAAAAAGTTGCATATCAAATTACATCTTTAATGTTTTTATAATTTCACGACCAAAAAACGGCGGTAACCAAAACCCTTTAAAATACTACAAATAAACCAAAGTATTAGCTGCAAACCTGTAATTTAGCGCCGGGCTTTGAAGTAGTGCGGGCATCTGCGGTTTAAATTTTATAAAAGTGGACGTTGTCTCATTGTCTAATAAGTTTAATGTGATATCTCACAAAGTACTGAAGCTATATTAATCAAACTCGTGGAATACAAGTCCTTCTAGAACCTCTGCATAGAGTGTGAAAATAAATGAAATGGGATGATAGTCACGCCCTTTATTTATTTGACAGTTATTACAATGGAAATTACTGAATATTAACCCACTAAATAAACATGTCCGAAGCATTAAATGATGATGCCACAGAGGGTTTATATTGAAATCATTGTAAAAATTGGACTATTGGCATAGCACCAACCATTTTTAGAGGAAATCCTATGTCTCAGGGACTACGCGAATAATTTCATTCAAAATTTTACGCTTAACTTTATCCTGGCACCCTTACATTACAGTGTGACAATCGAGAAAACCCCTCGCGGAGTTTAAATTCCATATGATTATTTCACTTTATAATATAAAAATCGAGCTCCAGTGAAGATATCAGAATAAAACTTTCCAAAAGTAGTGCTCTTGAGGTATCCTAGACTGTTCAAATATAGACAAAAACAAACATAAAATTATATGCACTTATATTGCAATACGCATGCATACAAAAATATATTCTGCATTGATAAAATGCAGTAAGCGATTATTCATTGATTTTATACATAGACGTTAGGTCGAAATCGAATCATAACTTTTCAAGTCCACAAGGAATTAATATCCGGCTGCATGAAGTTAAGTGGTTATGTTTTTTAAAGCTAATATTAATCAGAGATGAATATGAATGAAATCTGTATGGATCTTGGTCTTTGGAGCATATCACTAATATAGTGATATCCGATTCTCGGGTTGAGTTTTTCCTTATATTCCCGATATACTAAATTTAGCCCCTTTGTTTGAGTTTATATAACATATATCTCATTTGATTTAATTTAATTCGAAAACTTAAATAATAAAGGCTAGAAGATCGCCCCTAAGCAATAACAATGAAAGCCTTTCCTATGGAAACTCTTCAATACCTATTTGGTTTTCACAGAACCCGAAGTTTGTCTCACGAACCCACGAATTTTAATAACAAACTCAATATAGTCATCGATAATACCGAATTGACCATCTGAAGCTCTAAACATAGTTTCTATTTGAGCACTATTCGCACATGAAAATTGTATATATAAATTGTTACGGCGTCTTTCCATATAAATATTCGTACACCTATACATGCTTATAAACCAGGCAGACTCACTTCAATGTTCGCCACTTCCGACTGAAGTTTCCGGCTCAATTTTTCTGGCCGGTAGAATCACTGAATTTGCTCGTTTCGTCATGATGAATTCATAAGTGCAAGAGTTAATGGCTCAGTTGCTGCGATTGTGGTTTGCTGTTGATTCAATGAAAAAGACGCAAATGGAGCCTTGAAGCAGGGGAAAACTTTCGGCTTGGCCCTGAGATCCTCTTCACTGCCCACAGAAGACGTTAGCGATAACTCAACATTTTACAAACCACAGCCCACAAAAGCTCCGGCCGACCGACTTTGGTCGAATTGTGAATTCCCAACGACCATGCAACCAAGAAGCAGAAGGCTTCAACAGTTGGGCGTTGTCGGGCTGAAGGAATGCTTTGCAGCTGCTTCCACGATAGCTTTCAATTCACAGATGCGAGTTGTATATCTTTGATTCCTCTTCATACTTAATGCCGAACTGCTATTTTTGCACTGTCGACAACTTTGTAGTCTTAATATTTAGTAATTTAATTTATTAATTTGTGCACTTTCCGTTTCTCTTTCAGGTTTTGGCTTCGTTACATTTCAGAGTGAGGATGTGGTAGATAAAGTTTGTGAAATTCATTTCCATGAGATCAACAACAAAATGGTGAGTGCTCACATATTTTCATTAACTTGTTTCGGCCATCTTGGTACTATCAAGATGGCCCGCTCTTTTCTTTGATAGAACCACCAAATTTGACCAAACTTTCATGAAAAAATTCTGATGTTGCTTATTTGGTTATTTTTAGGTCGAATGCAAGAAGGCGCAACCAAAAGAAGTCATGCTGCCGGCCAACTTGGCCAAGACGCGCGCTGCAGGTCGCTCTGCATACGGTGAGTTGGTAGTTTGGGGCGGTAATGCCAACGGTGGCGGTCTAATCAGTAGTACATTTGCCACTGCGACACACCACAATATTGCCGGCGCTGCGGCTGCCACCAGCTCAGGCGCTCACCACCACCACCATCATCATCACCATCCGGCACATCCGCATGCCGGCATTTTCGGCGGCTCAAGCGTGGGCGCTGGCGCTGGTGCGCCCCCAGCATCCACCTCGTTACGCTACACACCATATTCCATACCGACACACTTTTCGGCGGCTGCTGCGGCCGCTGCTGCAGCCGCTGCCAATCACCACCACCAGCAGCAGCAACAACAACAACACCAACAGCAACAACAGCAAGCTGCTGTGGTGGCGGCAGCCGCTGCACAGCAACAACAAACGTTAGCCAATGCGGTTGCAGCAGCCACCGCCGGCGCTACACACACTCTAATACCACTCTCGGCTAACCCAGCAACTGTTCAACAATCGGCGGCTGCACCCTCATTACTGCAGTACGCCGCTGCAGCGGCGGCAACCAACCCACAGGCAGCTTCATTGTACGATGCTGCCGCCATTGTTGGCTATAAACGCCTGCTGGCAGCTGCCGCAGTCGGCGGCCTACGCGCTCCAGCTGCGGTGGGTCATTTGGCCCCGCCAACAGCAACACAAGTACGTCCAACGCCAGCGGCGACTGCAGCCGCCTCCCTCGGCTATCCATTAAGCGATTTACTCTCAGTGCAAGGCCTGGAAATGCCAACCACAGCCACACTTTATCAGCTGCCGGGCGCCAATACGCTCGGCATCTGACCACCAACGGCAGTCATAACCCAGCTGCCGCGGCCACAGTAAAGAATTGCTCGAGGTGTAACTACACGCACTCGCTTTAACGGTGCTATGTTTGTGTTTCAATAGCAGGCGCCTTTTCGCGGTTGAATAGTTGTTGGGCGCGAGAAATACATACAGACGACACATATGGCGGGGCGCAACATTCCATTAAATTGTGAAATTTCCCAAGTGAATGACATTTTACACTTTGTATTAATTGAATACAATTAACGGTATTAAATTATTTTTTGGCCTTGTTGCAATAATGCGCAGTAAAGTTGCATAACACGGAAACGACCTGTCAATTTGACAACTCACAACATGTCAAAAGAATTCACAAATGAGTGCGCATACATATGTGTAATATATAAATATATGTGCATCTATATACATGTATGTATATGCGCACACATTCATATGTTATATATTGAAGTAAAGATATTCTGCAGTAAAATCAATTAGGTATAAACTATTTTAACATGAACCTCATGTGCAACTAGCTAATCAACTGGTACCGTATGAGATGGCAAATGCCAGATTTCTGTCAGAGTCCCATACCAGTTCAAAATATGCACAAACTATTATAGTTCAATTATGGCATAATCTACATGTCATATGCAATAACCTCTTCTATAACTTGTCTGCAGACCTGGATTTTAGGCTGCACTAAAGGCTGTGTTAAAATTTCTGACTAGTTCGATGATTGATACTGCAGGAAATTTCCCTCAATAATGCACCGATGGGTACCTAATAATATGACAATGGCGCTCTCTTTGTGCAACTCATACAATTAAATAATCGGAATACACATACACAATAACATACACATGCATAACTTTCAGCTACAACTTTAGAGAGTGATTATGCATACACCCACACAGGCACAACTAAGTATATATATAAATATATATTTTTAAATAAATATTCGCTAGCATTTAGCCAAAATGTACTTGTAATATTCTTAGGTTAAACGCGAAATCGATTTGCAGCTCTAGCGCTGCATTATTATTAGTAATAAGACTTGCTCTTCTGTACTACATATGAAATGACTAGTTATATAATATAGCCAATATTCGTACTTATCGGAAATTTCTCTAACGAAACAAGCAAACATATTAGATAAATTATAATCTTAAATATTTTACAATTTTGAACTCATATATGTACATGTGCGTCCAACGTTTTTATTACTCATTAATACAACTATTAGGCTTAGGAAATGGAAATGTCATCTCTGGCTTTTGTTGGAAGTGCCAAACTGCTTACATTCCGATGTATCAAGATGAAATCGCATACAAAATGAAATCAATAAAGGAAATGCTTACATCTTTCCGCTGTTCAAGTTCTCAAGTACAATTACAATTAAAATGTTTTGTTGCTTTCAGATGTAATTTGTATACCAGTCGGCATCGAACTGCTCTCCTGTCTAAAGAATTACTTGGAAAAGCAACAATAAATTTATCGTATTGAATTCGTACAAAAAAGTATGCAAATACCTCATTAAAAAAAACTTGGTTTTAATAAAAGTGCTCGTTGTTCGCCACTTTTTTTTCCTTCACCTCATTACCCCAAAGGTGGTGTCCAAATTTTTGCCGATCGAAATTCAAAGCAATAGTGATGCGAATCACTTTTTAAGTATATCGCGTTGCCAACCAGTATCAAACTAATCGACCCCGGGCCATAGCAAAATGCAGTTTATCGCTTATTTGAGCTTGTACAGCAAATTGATAAAACAGTTAGCTCTCCTAAAGTTTTACCCGAACACGGTTGAGCTCAAATTAGCTTAGCAATGAACACAACAACAGAAGCTATAGATTATTGTAATAAAAATAATAAAAAATAGTCGATATTTCAAATAAGTGAACATAAATGTTTTCCCGTAAACGTATACTAAAATTACATAACAGTTCTAATGTTACTGTTAGGCCTAGATTTATTAATCACACACACATACAAAAAGTATGTAGCTAGAAACTGCTAAATTTGTATTGTCCAATTTTTGTACTATTCATGCATTAGGGGTTTAGTAGCCAACTTGAATGAAAGTTCGCAAACTTAATTAAGTTATAATAATTAATTACCACGGAGTAGAGGTAATTGCATATTTAAATTGTAGAGTTGTAGCCAAACTCAGTCGCTACCAAGAAATTTTAATTGATTCAACATAAGTACTTAGTAAGCAAAATCGAGTCAAAATTACGATTAATAATATCAAAGGCTTACATAGCAAGCCGTGAAAGCCACACAACCTAATTTATAAATAAAATATCTTTAAGCAATTCACAACCAAATACGTAGACGGAAAGTGATGCGTTCTAGGTATGTTTTCACATAGATAACAACTCAGAAATTATTTAAATTTTGAAGCATATTATTAGTTTTGTTTAGCATTTATATAAAAAATTTCAATGTAATCCTGTAACTAGTTGGGCCAATATTGTTAAAGTCTAAAATATGCCAAGACGTAGTTTGTAAGGCGCATTTATAAAATGCGTCAATTATTTTATATACTTTCGTGTTTCGTAAGTGCTTATAAATAGTTGTAATAAGGTGATCTGATCAAAAAAACCCGCTTGTATTGGAAGATGATTATATCGGCAGGCCAAGAAAGCAGTTATGTCTCATTAGCAGCTCCGTTGAATTATCGACCACGAACGAATGCGAACATGCCATGCATTTATCCACTTAACTTTGTTTGCCAAATTAAATTGTAATTGCTTTATATAATTTAAAAGAGCCGTGTCGACAAATGATAACTTAAAAATAAGTGAAGGCAGTAGCGGAAATGCTCAACAGCACGTGTGTGGGCATTGCTTAGGACACGTAGCACCGTGGTCGCGAATTAAGTGGTGCACAACAACGAAGGCCCGGTTATTCACGAGCACTCCAGCAGTGGCGTTGGTGCGAGAAAGCAGCCAGCAGCAAGGGCACGTGCTCGCCATGAAGAGTTAAATGACCAGTCACTATCTACGTACAGAAATTGTCCAAAGCACTAGTCGCTTAACATTCACATGTAGTATGAGACTTAACTGGCGTTTTATTTTACAATTTCTTATTCGTTTTCTCCCAGTCCCGTTTCGGTTTTTGCTTCATAGTTTGTAGCTTCACTTAGTGTGTTTTTTATATATCAAGCATATATGTTTGCCATATATTTCATTTTTTACTTAATCATAAAATGCATTTAGCTTTTCCGTTACTTTAAATTTTTAGTTCTTTTATCAAAGTAACAATTAGTAGTGTGTTCTTTTTAGCGACAGCCACGCAAGCGAACAACGTGCTGGTTACGGGGCGTATACGTGACATCGTACTTCGGCGGCTCTCTTTGCAGCGCCAATGCATGTGCGACACGTATTGAGCATCAAATAGCCACACTTTTGCTTCGTTGTGTGCGTGTGTATGTGTGTGTGTTTAGTGAAAACAACATTTAGCGTAAACTGTAAAACACTCACGTCTCTGTAACTCTCCAATCATTAATGAATATTTACAAAATATTTAATTAGATATGCGAAAGAAAAATGTATTACTTCATAGAAGAGTCGTAACAGTATTATAATCAATGTGTAATTCCGTGTTTAGCAACATACTTAGCCACTAACATAATTTTTCTTAACCTTTTAAATTTAAATACAATTTTATACCGTCTTTTAGAATTTAATTACAACTCAGTCGTTGGGCGTGCACTAGGCACGAACCTCGAGAACGTGTAGCGGTAACTGCGTCGAAGCCAACGAGCGATTGGCGATACGAACAACTCAATGGAGCCGTAGCTGGCATAGTTTTAAGTCAACAATTATAATAGACAATTATTAATTTAGTTTCACGATGTAGTCTTAATGCAGAAAGTAGTGCCATCGCAAATGTGATACGCGCTGATTTTGGGTTTACCGAAAAACGTTACATAATTTGCCAGAATTTAGTTTCCTTTCGAAATTACCGCAGTAAATAGAAAAATGTTTGTATGAAAAGTATCATTACTTCAGCGCTGATGACATTTGCTTTTGCAATACTAAAGAAATCTAGATGTACGATCAATTAACTAAATATTACTGTTTACGCTATAGTTAGAACTCGTACTTGTCCGATCGTATGTATTTAAATGTAAACATAGCCTTAATTTTACATTAAATTACCATAGCCTACAGATTAACACTTTGTTCACTAACACTAACATTCTTAATTATATTTAAGTGAGTCTAACAGACTTTTATTATTGATCTTATAAAGCACTCCCGAGCAGGGTTGCAAATAATGTATTAAAATAATAATTGATTTAACACTTGAATTAAATTTTTTTTATTTTATTTTTATTTTTCCCACATACTGGATTGAAAAGTAAAAAAAAATTATTTCCAACTACCGGATTGAAAAATAAAAAATGGAAATTTTAATCCCAAGCATATAAGTAAGAATTAAAAAAAAACTTGATTTAGAATTAACATTTTTTCGCGTTTGCGTTCCTCATTTAAATATAAAAAAATTTGAACTTTCAATTTTTAATCCCAAACATCTTGGATACAAAAATTAGATTTTTAATCGGGATTAAAAGTTAAAATTTACTTTTTTCTCCCCACATTGGATTTAAAAAATGAAAATCTAATTTTAGAGCCAAAATTTTTTAACCAAAAAATTCGCAACCCTGTTCTCGAGGACCTGTAATGAAAATAGTTATGTATTGTATAATTGAAGGAAAAGCGAATATTCTGACTTTCAAAATTTCAAGAGTATTTATTCACACATTGATCTCAAAGGCTTAATCATTTTAGACACTCGGTCCGACAACATAGGCCGAATAAGTTCTTTCTTCTCCTTGAATATAAATATAATAATGGATTATTTCTTCTCACAATTAACAAATTCGTAACAAAGGTGTCTCGGATACGCCGTGTCGCAATAAACCCGTTTTGTATTTGTGTTTCCACAACGGTAACTAATTCCGAGTATTAATACATTTATACCAAAATTGGAATAATCAATCCTTAAAGCAAATGTTATCACATTGCCTCATTAGCGGCGGGTTTCTCTACAAAAGAGATATAAAAATTCATTTTCAAATACAACTATTTCCGTGCATACTTCTGATTGGAATTTTCGGCTTTTTAATGGAATATATTTTGATTCGCAATTTTGTATTACGTTTAAAATAAATCAAGATGTTGATCGGAATTGTTTAAAATCACAAAAACTCAATTGTGTAATAATTATATAAGAACTAAATATTTATTATTAACAAATATAAGATCTAGCTAATAATATATATACTTGGAGTAGCGCGTTTTCATCATAACTATTCAAAAAAATCCTAGTTATAGTGTCTGTATTTCTTAAGAAAATTTTCTTTTTTCTTAGTCTTAGCATCAATGTAACTTATATAATCAACATAAACGTTATAAACATATATATTTTTACAAATTCTCAAACTTGAAGGACTACTAGAGTTTTTCATGTTTAAATTCTAAGCCTGTAAATTAGTGTGGTCTTTAATATGAACCGTGTATTCTTTTCTATCTCCTCCCTTCACAACAGATAACATCATGTGGGGACTGGGGACATTACCCGACGGTAAGTAAGAAATTGAAAATAAGCTTAATTAAAAATTTTTCATGTTTGTTTTTCTTCTAAATAATATATATTTACGCTGCCTGTCCTCAAGTCTATTTCGGGCTCCCATTAGCTCAATAATATTTATCTGACATGCGATTATTACCTAGCCATTATTTTGCAAACTCTACTACATAACTCTACTACAGAGTATAATAGCTTTGTTCACCAAACGGTTGTTTGTATTATCTAAAGCTAATCGAGATAGATATAGAGTTATATATATAAAAATGTCTGTCCATTCGTTCGTCCGTCTGTGCAAGCGATAAGTTAGTAAGAATTCATGTGTTATCCTACTCTAAACTACTAAAAGTACGATAACCCATTAAATAAATACGTCAGAAGCATTACATCTACGATCAGAGGAGCCGAAGTCAAAATTGGTCAATGGGCGGGGTACCACGCACGGTTATGTGAAATGCTATACCTCATATCATATCTTCACCAATTTCAACTAAAAATCGTGCATAACATTAATTTCTTATTTTTTATTATTAATCGCACCTATGACTGACTTTTCATCTAAAATCGATCAATCTGTAAAATATATTATTAGAATATAGAGATATGCTTTCCTAATAATAGTGTGTTCGTGTGCCAAAAAGGGGTAAAATTGGGTCAATTGCCACTAGACCCCTTGTTCTTAATATAAATAATTTTCGAACTTCCGGTTGACTCTTAATTTCAATATGAGGTATCTTAATGAAACTGTAGGATCATCTTTCTTTGGTAATGATATGTAGTATTGCCAAGAACTGATAAAATCAGATCAAAATTATTAGAATTTCGAACTAGCAGACTTCATTCCGAATATGAAATGTATACTTTGAATAAGCACACATAAAAGCGCATACGAGTGCGCATGTCGGTGAGTGTGAGTTAAATGCGTCAAATTGCGTGAAAACATGTCCTTACTTAACTACCACTAAATGTTAGTGCAATATGTCCAGCCCCTAGCCTCAATATACCCGATATAGGGATTGCCGACTTTCCACCAGGCTTTACACTATTTATGTTGGCCAATATGTCGGATAATTTAAACAAATTGAGTGGACAACTTTTCCTAAAAATAATGTGGTTTAGCGCTGAATAAGAATGAAATTGGTCTAAATCCAATAGACCTAATATAAAGAGTACCAATTCTCCGGTTGACCTCTTGCTGATGTACCCAATATGATTAGTTTAGATCCTTGCGAATTGTGAAAGTATAAAATGTTCGGTTACACCCGAATTTAGCCTTCCTTACTTGTTTGTATCTAACTAACTCAGAAATTCCTTTCCCAATGAGAGGAAAGCTCGTGATAATTATTAAAATACGAATTAAACAGTCATAACTACAAACTATTCCTCCTATTTTCAAATTTAAATTATATTACTATATTGATAAGACTCTTAACGCCTAAATAACTAAGTCACTTTAAAAATCATTCATAATCGTCATGCTGACTTTTAGCAAGACTTACGAAAATAATTATTTCCACCATTTTCCATAAGCTCAGGCCATTTGGTTACCCACCGAGGATAGAACTGGTTCTTACCCAAAATAGACCCTGTCTATAACCATTGCAATATTAATTCTGCTCTTAAATCTTTGAAGTCGAATTGTTAAATAGTATTCAGTCGATTATACTCCTCTATTTTTTATGTATTAATTTCGGTTTTTGCAAAATCAGCTTTACTTGCCCGCCTTCAGCGAGCGTTTGCATTAAATTTTCTACCGACTCAAAAGGCTAAGTAATGGGACTTTAATTGCAGCCATTGTACCGCATTTACTGACGCATACGTCTCAATAAGCATATTTGAAAACAATTAATAAATATGTCCGGAGCCATTCTCGATATTGCATGCATTAAAGCAAAATGTCTTTCTGTTGTTGAGGAACTGCACATTAGTTTCCAAAATGTCTTCCGTTGGTTCTTGACTTAAATTTGCTTTGCATTTACAAATATATACAGTTATCTACGAAATGGCACGGCACGCACATTTGAGTCAGTGAATGCTTAAACCGTAGACCTTATTTAACATATTGAACTTATGTATGCGAAGCCTTATGAAAACCGGACTGGTAATTTCCCATGCAGTTAATTATTTACAATCAAAGTAATGCAAATGGCACATTTCGGCAAACGGAAACCGGAAGAAAACGCTCAAAATCATCAGCATGCAAAATGTAGTTATACATATGTACTCTGGTTCATGCCTTGGTTGTTGCTCTTTTCAGTGTCGTAGACTCTCTTCAAATCGAGCTCAAATATGTAAAAACATACTTATGAATATGTAAATGCAGCTGCTTATGTGTGCATAACAACCGCAACTCATTGCAATTTGTGCTCGACAAAGCCACAAATATCTTAGAAAGGGAGAGCTTCTGGAAATCTTGATGATAATTCAATTGCTTGCATAAACTTTGATTGCTTCTTGTTTTACTTTTCCACACGGTCATGCAACTCAAAATAATACTTAATCTCGTGTTTATTCTTTATTTCAACTTCAACTTGTACATTTATAAGCGTATATTTGCTTGCCTTTGCTCAAACAATGTTGCATAATTTATTTTGTTCTTCATTTTAACAGGATTTCCGGCAGCCGCCTATG